>NC_141689.1:349456995-354256995 GCF_964263255.1 Lissotriton vulgaris | reverse complement strand
CGTAATCCAACCTGCTGCTGACGAGGGCCTGGGTGACCGTTCTTCTAGTTTCGGTGGGGATCCACCTGTAGATCTTGCGGAGCGTGCAGAGGGTGTTGAAGCAGGAGGAAGAGACGGCGTTGACCTGCTTAGTCATGGAGAGGGTTTAGTCGAAGATGACCCCTAGGTTGCGTGCGTTGTCGGTGGGTGTTGGAGCATTTCCCAGTGCGGTCGGCCACCAGGCCGAGGGGTTGGATCCAAGGATAAGGACCTCTGTCATGTCCGAGTTTAGCTTCAGTCAGCTGTTCTTCATCCACTCCGCAAAGGCTTTCATTCTTTCGTGGAGTTTGGTTTTGGCATGTGGGGGTCCTTGGTGAGGAAGAGGATCAGCTGGGTGTCATCAGCGTAAGAGTTGATGTCGAGGTCATGCAATCGGGTGACGTGGCGAGCGGTGCCATGTAGATGATGAACAGCGTTGGGCTGAGGGCTGAGACCTGGGGTACGCCGCAGATGATCTTGGTGGCTTCGGAGCGGAAGGGGGGAAGGCAGACTCTCTCTGTTCTGCTGGAGAGGAAGGAGGTGGTCCAGTCCAGGGCCTTCTCCTGGATCCCAATGTCATGGAGGCGTGTGCGTAGTGTGCAATGGCAGACCGTGTTGAAGGCGGCTGACATGTACAGGAGGATGAGGGCCGCGGTTTCTCCGTTGTCTAACAGGGCCCTGATGTCATCGGTGGCGGCGATGAGGGCAGTTTCGGTGCTGTGTTTGCTGAGGAACCCAGACTGGGATGGGTCCAGGATGCTCTTCTCCTCGAGGTAGCGGGTCAGTTCATTATCATCATTATATTCGGTCATTTGTACAAAACACCATCAAAGTATACAAAAGATAAAAACACAAATATATGTACGATTAAAATAGTATTAAACCTTTTAGAGCGCAAGTACAGATGATATCCCAAAACAGGGTAAAACAACATATAAAAATTCATCCTACATAGTCAAGCTAAAAAAAGAATGCTATACAGTCTACCGTCACTTAAAATACTGGACCATGTAGCGGGTTAGTTGTTTGTTAACGGTCTTCTCGATGACCTTCGCAGGGAACCGGAGCAGGGAGATGGACCAGACGTTCTTAAGGTCCTTGGGGTTCGCCTTGGGTTTCTTGAGTAAGGCGTTGATCTCGGCGTGCTTCCAGCTTTCCGGGAAGGTTGCTGTCTTGAAGGAGATGTAGATGGCTTTCCCTAGGTGGGGAGCGATGGCAGTGCTGGCTTTGTTGAAGATGTGGTGTGGGTATGGGTCTAACGGAGATCCGGAGTGGATGGTGTTCATGATTTTCATGGTATTGTTGTTGTTTATGTTGGTCCAGGAGAGCAGGCAGTCAGTGCGGATGGTGGTCGTGGGGGGGGGGTCTCAATGGTTGTTGGGGCGGTCGTGTCGTTGAAGTTGCCATGGATGTCTGCGATCTTGCGATGGAAGAAGGTGGCAAGTGAGTCGCACAGGTCTTGCGAAGGTGGGATGTTGTTGGTGTTGGAGCTTGGGTTGGAGAGTTCCTTCACAATGTTGAAGAGCTCTTTGCTATTGTGTGCATTGTTGTCTAGGCGTTCTTTGAAGGAGGCCCTTTTGGCGGATCTGATGAGGTGATGGTGTTGGCGGGTGGTGTTCTTATGGGCTGTGCGGCTGTCCAGTGTACGTTCATGGTGCCAGTTCTTCTCAAGCTTTCAACAGGTTTTCTTGGAGGCCAAGAAAGAAGTCTTCAGTGAACCAGCTGGCTTTCTTGCTGGTGTGGCTGTTCGAGGGTTTCTTGAACAGGCCGAGGGTGTTGGCGCAGTCATCGATCCACTGTCTGAGGTTGCGGGTGGCGGTGGCGGGGTCGGTGGGGTCAGCGGGTGGTCTCCAGGCGAGGGTGGTGGTTAGCTGGTCCTCTGTGACTTTGCTGCAGGAGCGGTGAGGGATCTGTTGGGTGCAGTGGTGCGTGGTGGGTTTCCGGAAGGTGAAGTGGATGCCGCCATGGTCAGTCCAGTGGAGTTCGGTGGTCTGGTTGAAGGAGACGTTGGGGCTTGCGGAGAAGATGGGGTCAAGCGTGTGGCCGGCAGAGTGGGTGGGGGTTGTGACTTGTTGCCTGAGTCTGAGCTCGGCGAGGTCGTCGATCAGGGTGGTGGAGTTGGTGTTGTTGTTGTTCTCGAAGTGGAAGTTCAGGTCCCCGAGGAGGATGTAGTCCGTAGAGGCGAGGGCTGACGAAGTCTGCGATGGAGTCACTGAACTGTGATCGAGGTCCAGGGGGTCTGTAGATGAGGGTTCCTCTGAGGGTAGTGTTGGGGTCTGTGTGGATTTGGAAGTGCAGGTACTCTGCGGTACTGAGGGTGTCGTTGGTGTTGGTCGAGACTCTGAGACTGTTCCTGTGGATGATGGCGATTCCTCCACCTACTCCTTTGGTGTGGTCCCTGCGGGTGATCTTGTACCCTTCCGGGATGGCTGTGGCAAAGTGCAGGTACTCGGCAGTGCTGAGGGTGTCGTTGATGTTGGTCGAGACTCTGAGAGTGTCCCTGTGGATGATGGCGATTCCTCCACCTACTCCGTTGGTGAGGTCCCTGCGGGTGATCTTGTACCCTTCCGGGATGACTGTGGCGATGTCAGGTGCTTAGGTGAGTCGAGCAGGTCCCAGAGGTCGGCCGCATGTTTGCAGGCGGAGAGGGTGTTGAGAAAGATGCATCTGAGGTAGTTGGGTTCTTTCCTGGTCGGTGGGTTGGCGGGTCGGATGCTGGTGAAGCTGCAGTTCTGGCAGGAGAAGGGTCCCTGGTTGCGCTATGCGTCGGCCAGGCAGGATGTGCATGATCGTCCGGTGTTGAGTGCCTGGAGGCTGCTGGAGTCGTAGTGGGGACGGGCGTCATGGCATTTGCGGGGGCCAGGGGTCCTGGCGCTGGGCGCGGTCCAGGCGTGAACAGGCGCAGACAGGCTTGCCTTAGGCACGCCAGCGGCGCGTCCGCGCAGCGGCCGCCATAAGAAAGGGAGGTGGGAGCGAGAGGCAGCTGGGAGGTGGGAGCGGATGAATGGAAGAGGGGGGCCAGGACATCAGGGGACACAGTGGCGGAAAACAGGAGTGAGGAACAGCGAGGGGTAGAGAAGTCAAAATAGGGCACAGGATGGCACAAGACAGAATAACAGTGGCAACAAAAGCGATACAGTTACGGTAGGCAAGAGTGAAGTGAGTGAGGGGCGGGGCCACAGGGGACGCTGTGGCGGGAAAGCCACGGGAGGAACAAAGAAAAAGGAGAGAAGGGCACAGGGCACAGAATAGCGCAGGAGGGTAAAGGGATGTAGTGTAGTTTCTATATTCCCAATAGGCCCTGCGCATTGGAATAATATATCGTATAGATTTGACATAAGACTAATGTCGACTAGGTCTCTATCGAACATATTAGACTTAATTGTGAGTGCCAGCTAGCTCAGAGGTCACTAGAAACTTTCTCGAATAAACAAGAAGGGATTAGTTTCTGACAACCGCATAAACATGACAACTTTGTTTCCCCAAGAATAAAACTGATCTTCAGTCGTGGAAACAATAGATAGACATTTTACTCAGTCATTCGTACATGATTTGTTTCATCAGAGGTGCAGAGAAATAGAGAGATGGGCGCTTTCAATAAAAGGGTTTATTGAACAGTCTACTTTCTCATGCAAGTAAAGTGAACTGCTACAATCGTAATACTGGTTGCAAAGTATAATGCGTACAGTATTATAAAAAAACTGTAAAAGCATTGTATGGCTCCTAGACCATAAATAATACATACATAAATAACAAAGGCTAAAAAGTACTCAACTGGTGCTTCTAAAATACACCTACCCCGATGTACCTAACCTAAGTCTAGTACGAGGGAAGAAGTTAGAGAGGTGAAGCATAGGTTTAGTTTGTCTTTGCCAAGAATCTACCCAAGATTTCTTTTAGGGTCTAATCAGCTCCGTACCTTGGTGGAGAAGTGTGGCTCACTGGTTAGAGCAGCAGACTCTGAAGCAGAGATCAGGCCTGGGACCAGGGTTCAAGTCCCGACGCGGCAGGGTCTTGGGCTCAATGTCCGCGGACTCGATAATTCTCGCCTCAGCGCCTTCTCTAATTATGGGTCCCACACTGCAACTCTGGGCAATAGCTTGCTTAATCTCCACAATGGCCCCAACAACACTGGGATGCCTGGCTTCACCTTGGGGGTGCCCAGGAGGGGCATCTCACAGGGAGAGCCAGGAAGGGTTCCACAGCGTTATACAGCGCCGGGACGCCCCGTTGCTGGGGCAGCTGTGCACTTTACAAGTATACTACATTTACATTTTAGAATGAAGGAGGTCTGGTATCTCTGTCTCGGGACTCGATTTCCCAACATCCCGCGAGGGGAACTTGGAAATACTGGAGCTGGATTCTCCGCAAGAGAAAGACAGCCTCTCTGTCAGTGCGTCAGATGGAGGGTCGGCTTCCTTTGGCGCTTGATGTAGCGAGGGAGGAATGAAATGAAGAGACAAAATAACAAAGACAGCAAATAATGCAATAACACTGAGAAACCTACGGCCTACCACTGGCCACCAGGGATGAGGCGCAGGTGGCCTCGACTTCCTTCAGTAGAAGCAGCAGCTGGGGTACAGGCACGGGCACACAGGTGGTGCTGTGCAGCGTGGGGAGCGGCATGCCTAAAGGGTCAAGGGTTGCTCTCCTCACCGCGCAGCGGCTGCCATAAGAAGGGGAAGTGGGAGGGAGGAGCAGCTGGGAGGTGGGAGTGGACGAATGGAAGAGCAGGGGTGGGGGCAGGGGCCGCAGAGGACGCAGTGGCGGGAACGGGAGTGAGGAACAGTGAGGGGTACAGAAGGCAAAAGGGAGCACAAGGCACAGGATGACACAAGACAAAATAACAGTGAAAACAAGCAATGCAATTATGTTAAGGCAAGAGTGAAGCGAGCGTGGGCAGGGCAGCAGGGGACGCAGCGGTGGGAAAACCACAGGGGGAACGGTGAAGGGTACAGAAGGCAAAAATGGGCACAGGACACATGATGGCATAAGACAGAATAACAGTGGCAACAAAAGCAATACAGTTACGCTAGGCAAGAGTGAAGTGAGCGCAGGTCGTGCCGCTGGGGATGTAGCGGGGGAAAGCCACAGGAGGAATGGCATGAAAGGAGAGAGGGGCACACGGCACAGAATAGCACAGGAGGGTAAAGGGAGGAATGAAACAAAGAGACAAAATAACAAAGACAGCATTTAATGCAATAACACTGAGCAACCTACGATCTACCACCTGCCACCAGGGATGAGGCGCAGGTGGTAGCCTGCGGGTGGAGGAGGGCCTCGACTTCTTTCAGCAGCAGCTACAGCTGGGCCTGGGGCACGGACACACAAGTGGTGCTGTGCGGTGTGGGGAGCAACCCACCTGAAGATTCAAGGGACGAGGGTCTCTAGTAATGACACTAGGGGGTATTATTTACCAGAATCAAAAGGGCTTCATGAAACATCCACAGCTAAAGGACTTAATACATGAATTAGTCACTGCAATTGATATAGCTACCATAACAAAATCACAGATAACTATTGAAATGATCGATGCTGCCAAAGCATTTGATAGAGTAAGTTGGTCGTACTTATATAAAGTTATAGAACAAAATAATCTGGGTATCAACTTTTTAAACTCCATAAAATCAATTTATGAAGCACCTACAGCAAGGTTAGTGGTAAATGGATCTCCTTCACCAAAGATCAAGATAGAGCGTGTGACCAGGCAGGGTTGTCCCCTCTCTCCATTACTTATTAACATGTACATAGAACCACTTGCCAGGAGAATTAGATCAGAAATTGAGATTCCCCCTTCAGATATATGGTCTGGCAATAATAACAGCACTCTACGCAGATGATCTGATGATATATACACCGAGCCCGGAGACATATTTTAACCCTTATAATGGGCATAATAGAAGCCTTTGGACAATCTCCGGTTATCTAGAAAATCAGGAGAAAACCGAAACTATGACCTGGAATGGCTCAATAAACTCTCCATCAGAAAAGTCAGAGATTCGGTATGTGGGTGTTAAAATAACTAAGGATTTGGGTAAAATAGCCCTCATAAATGTTTTCAGAAACTTGACTCTGAAACTAAGATTTCATTAGAATCATGGATGCAATTGCCTTTGTCAATTTTGGGCAGATTCAACTTGATCAAGATGATGATCCTTCTCAAATGTACCTTTATTTTTAATGCTCTACCATGACATTTTAAAACGGAATGGTTACAGAAGTTGCAAAGTAATCTGAGTGGCTTCGTTTGGAAAAATAGGCTGTTAGAATAGCCTGGAAAAAATTATGTAAAAAGAAAATAGATAGGGGATCGCTCTGCATGATTTTAAACTATATCATTGGGCTTTCTTTTTCAAAAACACCAGACATCTTCTTATGGATAACGCACAAATTATCCCCCCACCCATTTATGGGTCTTCAGGAAGAATCCCCCTGAAGAAGGAAATTACATTCTATTCAAATATGGCCATCCTAAAAATAGTTTAAAGATCAGGTTCAAGGTGCTACTACCTGCCTGTAAGGTCTGGGTACATGTTAAGCAAATGATGGGAATTCCATACTATAGTTGTAAAGCTCCAATCGGAAATTCACCAGGTACCCCAGAATGTCTCTCATATGCTTTGGCTCTTCCTCTATTAAAGGCTGGTCTGGCAAATTGGGGGGAGTTATTTGAACACAACTTCCTTTTACCCTGGAATACACTTGCATTAAAGACAAACTTTGCCTTATCAAGATTTAAATATCTTCAACTGACAAGATGGGCTCAAAATGAGCCACAGGCTGGCTTAGAGACAGAATGAGAAACCTAGCTTTTAAAATGGAAGTATCTAAGTGACATTGGATGTTGGTGGAAGCAGAGGATATCACGCTACCTGCGCCAGAGGAGATATGGAGAACAGACATGCCAAATTCAGATATCCAAACACCAAATTCAGATATTCAAACATTATGGCAAGTATCATATTCTGCACGTTGGTCCAATGTCAGATCCACACCATTGAGAAGGAATCATCTCTTTACTCTATACAGAGCTTATTGGTCCCCAAAGAAACTGGCAAAGATGGGTGGAAACAAAAGAAGACAATGCACTAAATGTATGTTAGAAAACGCGGATGACATGCACATGCTATGGCAATGTCCGGTAATCCAGATCTTCTGGCACGAGGTGGGTGAGTTTGCCTTTAAAGCACTCGTGCTAAAATAAAGGCAAGCCTTGAACTTGTTATATTTGGTATCCTACCTAGAGGTAACAAAAATTACATAGTAAATAAATCCCAGTCACATTTATTATTTGTATCAATAATCATGGCACATATGGAAATTTGCACGAAGTGGGTAGTACAGGTCGCGCCCTCACTAAGAGAATGGGTTTTTCATGTCAGGAATACCTGCCAGGCAGACTGTGTCAAGGGATCAGCTAAAAGGATAAGGATGTGGGTACTCGATATGGGCGACACTACCAGAAAACTTTTAATGGGGTTTCTGCTATTTGTGGAATATAATGGAGATGTCACTTAACATAGTCCAATGGTCAAGGCATACTAAACTATGATGGAGATGGGTCAGGTCGTTATTTCTCCAGTTATATAGTTTAATAATTAGGCCATATAGATTCCTCGGCAGTAGTGTGCTGACACGGTTGCCCCAGTGAGATTGTACACAGCTTCAGATCTAGGCCTGATGCCATGTATGAGGACACAAAAAAATGTCCCGCGAAGAATGAGATAACTGTTGTGATTAATGTTTCTACTGGAGAGAGATAAGAGTTGTAGTGGCAGTTTTGACTCATGATAAACTAGCACACACAGGTTCGTTAAATGTCTGCTGCTGAACGTGTACCATGCATATGAGTGCACAGAACTGTATGTTATGTGTAGAGTCCAGTGGGTTACTGCTTTTTTCACACAGATTCTTCTGATACTTGCAGTTCATTAGTTGGTTGGAATCCCCTGATGTCATAGTGACCTATAAACTGTCATCAAAGAGCTCAGCTGCATGTAACATGCATGATATAATTAGAATGTTTCGTTTCCCCCACTCTTTCATGATCCTAATGTTGCTAAAGGGGGGTTGTTTGGATGGAAATGCATTCCTATCAGCAAACATCACTGTCGTGGGGCTTCATCTCGCCCCAAACAACCGCACTGCTAAATGTGCGAATTCCTATCAGCAAACCCACCTCAAGAACTGTGGTTTATATGAAATCCTGTACCTGTGCTTCTCTAGTCAAATACCCTAAATATATGCCCTACTAGAATCGATGATTCCTGCGCCTTGTAATTCTCTTTGTATTATGTAACATTTCCTAGACTTTATTACAATTGTGTGAAGTAAAGTGCGCTGACACCCTACACTGGTAGGAGTGGCGCTATAAAACAAATGAATGGATGTGAGAGAGGGGCTGTGGAGAGATGAGGGCCACTGCTGCAGCGTGATAGTGAGAGAATCTGTTGACAAGGTGGTTATTGTAGCACCAGGCACCACCAGTGCTAATGCTGGCCCCGAAGAGATTGAGTCAGTGACATTTGTCATTGTGCAGTTTGAGAGAGATAGCAAACTATAGTGGTAGTATTGTATAGATAGAGGACAGGAGGTGGATTTCTAAGTTATGATAAAAGGTGTTTATGTAGCCAAGTTACAATGGCTTGGCAGATTTACGTTGTCTGTTCCTAGAAACCAATGAATGTTATAATTTGTCCATGGTACTACAAGCAGTTTAGGTATAGTGGTCAAAAGAGGTATACAATCATGTGCGATGGTGTGAGGAGGATGTGCAATGCACTTCACTGCTTAGTTTTGTTCACGAGAAAATGTCACTCTACGTGCCACACATTTGGTCATTAAGGGGCAGATTTACAAGCCCCTTGCACCTCTTTTACGCCGTCATTGCGTCACTTTTGTGATGCAGCGGTGGCGCAAAGGAGGCGCCATGCTGTGGGGTATTTACAAAGTGAAGCATCTGGGAGATGCGTCACATTGCAAAACCCTGTGCCATAAGTAGGCGTTCAAGGGGCAGGGGGGGCGTTCCGGCGCAGGAATGCCTCCTAAAAGTGGCTGAGTAAAATCTACAAGATTTCGCTCAGTCACTTTTAAGCCCATGCTGCGTCAAAACCTTGCGCCTGCTTGAAGCAGGCGTAAGGATTGACGCAGCATTTAAAAGATAGGGCACCCCGGAGCCTTGCTGGAGCTGCGTCGCGCTTGGGACGCAACTCCAGCAATGCGCCACCTTTACGGTACAGGTGTGTCACGCATCTGTCCGTTTTTGCCCCATGGTGCGCCGCATTGTAAATCGGCGCATACATGGTGGCGGAGCCCTGACGCACAATAACTGGTGCATCCCTGCTGATATGCAGTGATGTGCCAGTTATTGTAAATCTTCCCCTTAATGTCTCTGATAAGTACAATGAAACCATGAAAATGTCACACATATGCAATTTCAAACCTTGGCAGCTATGTGGCCCATGACTTCAAGTGCTATCCCACTGCACCACCTCCCATCTCAGCTACACCAGGAGTTTATTATACACGTGCTAAACAGTTTGCTATATTTGCTATATAATCACATTTACAACAATCTGATGATAAAACAACAACTAATTGAGGGATCAGCACGAATAAGAGTTTTTGCATTACCTTAGGAATCATGGATTTGACAGAGGCTGTTCTTACTAAGAACACTAGATGGCAGGATTGACTGTGGTGGAATTCTTTCTTGATCATAGCCGTCGCCTTTGAGAAGTTTATTGGAGTGGAGTGAATCTCAGTCGCTTCCTGCCAAATGAAGCCCACTGTTATGATGCAGAAATAATGTTTTTACAATCCCCATAATTTTTTTTTATTTGGCCCACGAGTTAACAGAACATCTACAAAATACTCTTCCAAATTGGGCATTATGGTGAACGGCCCTTGATGGACCGGGGAGCCTTGTGTCCCTTCATGGATTTTGCTGCTCCCCATTGGACCTGGCTCAATTTAAGAAGTTAAGGTGACAATTTCAAATAAACGAAATGTAGAACACATGTGGTCCTAAAAGAATGACAGACAATGAAGTCTCAGCCTTAAAGGTTTTATTTTGAGAGTTTGAAGCATACAGGAGTTAAATCAATATAGTCAAAATCAAATAATCAATAAATCTGAGTGTAAACTCAGTTAAAATACAGACTCAGTCACAAACTCAGCAAAGTTCAGGTCAGCAAAATACAGAGTATAAAATGGGGTGGGGGAGGAGCCAGCAGAGGACCGCCTTCTAAAGTGGGAGGAAAGGGCTCTCATTTACATTAGGAATGCACACATTTATAGGGTTCTAAACAGAGGATTTCACATCATTCAATACAATTGTACATGGTTATCAAGCTCTAAGCCAATCACAATACTGCCAAAGGGAAACATTTCAACTAAATACATTCAACAAGATTGTCATGCTTCTACTACATGGGGTTTCACGCAAGCAATCATCTACACATGGAACAGAAAAGGTTATATACCATGTGATTATTCCCGGGAGCGCTAGGTTTAACCTTGAGTGTTTATACTTTATCCAGATACTTCATTCAGAACAGTCTGTGAAAGTCTTCACCCTTCTCTGTGGGACACATTTAGGGGCATATTTACAAGGGCTTAATCTCTCCTTTTTGGCTTAGAAAGCCATTAAAGCGGGGATAAAACCAGCGCCCTATTTACAAGAGGGTGCTAACATGCATAATCGCATGTTAGCATCCTTTTTTCCAATGCCTCCCTTTGCATCTCCAATGAGATGCAAAGTGGGTGTTAGTGGGCGTACCCCAAATGGACTACCTTGCAAATATCGCTGATATTTACATTGCAATATTTACAAGGCACCCCACGTGATTTTAGCACACATTTGATTTTGGTGAAAACTGCAGTTTTCCCCAAAATCTAACGTCTGCTAAAATCCTGACTTAGCCATCCCTAGCAATGGGGGTGGATTATGCTCATACGACCCTGTGGGTCGTATCAGCAAGGTTATCCCCCTTTTGCAGGGAACATCACTGGAAAACCAGCGATGTTACCTGCAAAAGGGCGATAACCTCGCTATCTCTGGAATTTTTATCGCCCTGGAGTAACGCGTTGTTAATTACGCGCTACCAGGGCGATAAATACCAGAAATAGACTGCGATATTATAATTATCGCTAAGCGCGGCCAGCCCCTAAATTCTTATTCTAGTGAGACAAGAAAATGCAAATCTTGTCATGTGGTACAATGAAACTTCACAAAACTATCACATCTGAGGCCTAATTTGCCTTAAGTTAGCTCAAGTATGAATTTTCAATACTGCAATGCATTAAATTCAGCAAAACAGCTATATCAGGTGCATGTACTTTACCATGTTAACATTCTCAATTAATATCATGAGCATATAGAGCAGAAGCCAGAAGTTCTTCCATCTCTAATCATTTCCCGAGTTTTGGGTATTGGTAACAGATCCAGTTAATATCGAAATTGAGTTTTAGCTTCTGTTCTGTCATGGTGTCCGTTCTACTGTTTTTGCTTCGGCCAGAGTGGGTAAGTGCCAGTAATAAGAACGCAAACACTAGGTTCAATAATGTGCAAAGTATGCACAAGCTTCACTGTTTATTTAGTATGTGCCTTATGCTACGTGGCACTGGTCCTAATGGAAACAAACCATCCCTACTGGGATCTATCTGGAATGGTACAGTGGGCGATGGATGGATGATAGACAGGAATGGGGCATGTGCAGTCACTAGTAGCAGAAATTAATTCAAGCATTCCATCCATCACCTTGTTGTTGGCTGCAGTTGACACCCTAAGTGCAACAGGTATACCCAGTCATGGGTAACAGGCTCACTGTGCTATAGGACTCAAACTGCACCTCAGTGATGAGACCTAAATAGGAGAGGCTGAAACCAGTCTGGGGTTACTTGAGTTTACTTCTGGAGGAGGCCATGACTGGCATGTCGGGATGGTCTGTTCCCATGAGGGACATTATTGATGTGCATTAGGCAGACCACTGTCTAGAATGCCACAGTGGGTGAAAAATAATGAACTGGAATTTGGCCCATAGTGATCACCAGGGACTAAGGTTAGCATTCCTTCCATCACTGTGTTATTTACTGCAGTATTTGAAATCTTGGCAGTAGTGCTCCATTCAACGTGCTCCTGCCCTTACATTGTGCATTAGTCTTACACGACTTTTTTAAAGCACTTAGTTTGTATAGATTTAGTCTTGCATGGCGGTGTAGGTGGACAGTGGCAGTGTCCCTCGATCTGCTTGCAGTACGGCCTGTGAAGGTGCTCTTTTTAATAAAAAGTCCTTGGCTTTGATCTTTTAAAAATTACTTGTTCCTTCACTGATTTTATTTCCTTTTGGGGAGCTTTAGGGGTGCATTTGCTTCTTACCTCATTGCAGAGGTCTGGGCTCGATTGCTGGTCCTTCCCGCCTCAGTCCGACGCTGTAGCTAGTACCGTTGCGTTGAGGGCGTGGAAGGGAGAGCCAGGCACTTCTGCTCGGCATGGTTAGCGGTCTAGTTGCCATGAGAGTCCTCCTACAAAAGCCACATTCCTCAGCTGATGCGTGCACGGGCACGCCGTCAGCACGCTGAAGGCCCGTCAAAGGCAAGCCCGTCTGCGCCCGTCCGCGGCCGACCAGGGCCCGGGGCCAGAACCCCTGGTGGTTCCAGACACGGTTTGCATAATAGTTTCCAACAGCTACACGCGCTCTGTCCCATCATTGGTAAGCCGTGTAGGCAAAGCATAGTGGCAGAGAACAAGAGCTGGAATTGTAGGTGCTGCCCTTATACGGCGAACGTTCAGGTTTAGGATAAGGAACATGGTCCACTACTCAGCCTTTCCTTAATAAACTGTAGGTCACTGAGGAAACATAGAGTGGAGATCTGTGACTATCTGGTAGATGGTCAGGCAGATGTGTTGTTCCTCACCGAGACATGGCTGGATGAGGATTCAGCACCTGACATCCTCGAGGCACTCCCAGGTGGCTATGTGATTACTAGAGTGGATAGACCCTCCGGCAGAGGAGGGGGATTGCGATTATTTATAAACACGCTATCCAGTGCTCAATTGAGCTGGTTGACAATGAAGAGAGTGAGGCAGGTCTGTTTTCTATTAGGACGGCCACCAACTACATCATTAAAGGGCTTCTGGTTTACAGACCTCTTGGACCCTCTACACGGTTTACACCTAGTCTGATTGAGAGCCTTATACAACCAGCACTACGATGTGAGAAGTTACTAGTGCTGGGCGATTTGAATCTGCATTTTGATGCCGCCCTCAATTCTGGGGCTCAAGAGATTCACCAGGAATTGGCAGCCTTACAGCTAATATTAAAATCAGAACTCCCCACACATCAGCTGGGCCACCTACTTAACCCTATTTTTGCCAACTGGCAGTAGAGGTCGGCAGTAGGTGTTTCTATAGGGCGGTGACGTGGGCAGGAGGAGGGGCAGGGTGGGGGGAAATAATGTATGGATTACGGAGTTTTACAGGTAAGTAAACATTTAAATACATAAAACGAATTTCGTTGCGCACACTGCATCACCAAATGTGATGCAGTGCGCGCAACGAAATTCGTTTTATGTATTTAAATGTTTACTTACCTGTAAAACTCCGTAATCCATACATTATTTCCCCCCACCCTGCCCCTCCTCCTGCCCACGTCACCGCCCTATAGAAACACCTACTGACGACCGCTACTGCCAACTGGGGTGCCTTAGAAATGGAGCCCTCGCTCCCGGTTTTATGGTCGGATCACTCCCTGATCTCTTATAAGGCAAGGATTCCTTGCCGAAGATACAGGAGAAACTTAAGACTTTAATAAAACACAGAAAGTGGGGTGGTTTTTCGCAAGGGAATTTTAACAGGGCCCTCTTACAGAGAGGGTTACCGGTTAGCTTGGATGCAGACTCTGCCTGTGAAGCCTTGGATAGATGCATCACGGATGCATTAGATAGTACTGCTTCTTGGTTGCTAAAAATGTCAGGGAGAAGCCAAAAAATGGCTCCCTGGTATGGCAACGATCTTAGAACGGCTAAATCAGCATGCAAATGCCTGGAAAGGCGGTGGACGAAAGACTTTTCAGTCCAGGTGAAGAGCGAATACAAAGTTAGTCTTGAGAGCTATCACACGCTCATTAGAAAGGCTAGGGCTACCCATTACAAGGAAAGGATTGAGACAGCTGAGAATTCGGCTAAAGAGCTGTTCAGGGTTTATAAAGAGATTTCCTCCCTAGGGAAAATTGCAGCACCCAATATAGGCTCAGAGGAGTCATGCAATCGGGTGGCCGATTTCTTTGCAGAGAAGATGGAGAAGATCTACTCCACCTTCCCAGTCTCTGCACAAGTTGGTTATGAGGTTACTGAGGAACCTGTTGACATTATGGAGACAGATCGCCTTGCCAAATTTATCGTGCCACTCCCAGAGACTTAATAAGTTAGCCATTAGCATTAAGTCAGGCTCACCCAGAGATCCTGCTTCCCCTAAGGTGCGTAGAGAGAGTATTGAGACTCTCGAACCCTGCATAAGACACCTTTTGGAGATTTCTTGTATTTCAGGAATTGTTCCAAAAGAGTGGAAAGAGGCAGTTGTTCTACCATTACAAAAGAAACCTCATATTAGTATGGACCAACTAGATAATCTGCGCCCCATTTCATTGCTGCCATACTTTGCTAAAGTTGCAGAGAGGGTAGTAAATTTCCAACTGACGGCACACATCTGCAAACATAATCTTCTTTACCCTACCCAGTCGGGTTTTCGGGCCCTTTACTCAACCGCTTCTCTCTATAGAGACCATCCAGAAATTTGTAGACGAGCGACAGACGGCGGCCTTAATCTTATTAGACCTATGTGTCGCTTTCGACACTGTTGCCCATCATACCCTGCTGCAATGCTTTAGAAAAGGAGGTGTGGCAGGTAGTGCCTTGAAATGGATGGAATCCTTCCTGTCTGAGCGCAGATTTCAGGTGGCGCAGTGATCCCACTACTCTAAAGATATCAGATTGAAACAGGGGGTGCCACAGGGGTCCACCCTGAGTCCGACCCTGTTCAATCTCTACGTCACTCGCTTGGCGGAGATTACGGACAAATTCAGCATCAATGTCTTGTCCTATGCTGACGACACTCAACTGGTGGTGTCCTTTACACAGGCACAGGATAAGGCTGCCTTCAATTCTGTGACTGCAAGAACTGGCATCTTGGATGGCAAACAATTGCCTGAAATTGAATGGCAACAAGACTGAGGCTCTTGTGATAGGGAAGGCACCACCAGTATGGTCGTCGGCATGGTGGCCTCAGACATTGGGACCTACCCCGTTCCTTGTTAACAGGCTAAAAACCTTGTGGTATTGTTGGACACCAAGCTCTCTTTTGAGCACCATACCAGGCCTGTCTTGGAGTCCTGCGATGTCTCCGGAAAACTCTTGATGTAATGCCTACTGCAGCCAGAACAACCATGGTGCATGCCCTGGTGACATCGCATCTGGATTATGGGAATGTACTCTACCTGGGTGCAAATGTAAAATGCATTCAGAGACTCCAACGTATCCAGAACGCAGCAGCACGTCTACTCTTAATGCTTCCTAGGAGAGCCTCTTCTAAGAGGGCCTTAGCCTCTCTACATTGGCCTCTGGTTATGGAGAGAGTTCTGTTCAAAGCTCTGTGTGTTAGCCATCGGATTATACAAAGGAAGGGCCCCACCTACCTGCATGACTTATTAACCCCCTGGACCCGGCAACTAAGATCTAGCGGAACGGGGAAGATGTGTGTTCCCACCATCAGGAGAGCATGGGTGGGCGGCCGCTCCTTCTGCTATTTGCAGCACAGGAGTGCAATAAACTCCCTCAGAGCCTCCGGCACAGAACTGAAAACATACCTCTTTCCCTCTGCTTAGACCCCCTTGCTATGCCCAGCTTTTCTGACCCCCCCCCCCCACCCCCTGAGTTGTCTAGCACAGATCGTACTGCAGCGCGGGGACACACTAGTTTAGTGTAACCAGGCGCTTTATAAATGTGATTATTATTATTAATATGGCTTTAGTCGACCATATGTTTGCTTCTCTGACTCAGGCGTGCTTTTTCCCTCTGTTGATATTTGAGTGTGGAAGTTATTTAGAAAGGTGTTGGCATCAGATATTAAGTTGCTAGAGTGAAGTACGAGTACAGACATTAGACTGTTTATGGGGAAGTCTTTAAATGATCTGAAGTTTGGCCTTCTCTTTTGTGTTGACCCTGGTTTGTTGTTAGGACACTGAGCAGCAGTGAGTCTTGTCCAGGGGTGAGGGTGGTTTGCTTAGTCGGTGCTATTGAAAAACAAGGTAGGGGTTTAGCCATTGAAGTGTATTTATTGTCAGATATATTTGAAAATGTTATCTCGTTGCCTTTAAAGTGCTGACTTTTAAATAGGGGTGTTCAAAATTCATGCAACTAGATTGTCCATAATTACTGTAAATTGTTAGAAAATTATGCAAAAAATATGCGTACTTATGTAAAATGCAAATATATCCTTTAGCGCTATTTTTTAGAGTGAAATGCATCCGCAGGCCAATCTTTGATATGAGTAGGCATTTAGCACTAAAAAAACAGTACTGGCATGAACAACATATGTTGGGGCTCGGTTATTTACATAGTTCCTGCACTATAATTTTGCTGCAAACAGCAACATAATTGCATGATGTGGCATAATAGCATAATTGCTGGAATTTTGCTTACCCAGAATGACACAATATTCCTGAAATATATGAATTACACTGGTGTAGTATACATTTCGCCAGGCCCTTTTTTTATAGAGATGCCAGTTTTGAACAGATGGTGTTAAACATCTCAATTAATTTGCACAGGAAACAAAAACCTTGCATACTTAAAATGTCATTCAAACATGGTGATAATGATGACATATTTTGCATGAAAATAATGTTACACTATTCATGCAGATTCAAGTTTACATCAGAAATACAGTTCCCAGAGCATTGGTTATCTCACTGATAATATTCTCAAAGCAGTGATATCAAGGGAGCATTTGTCACGATACACTTGTAGATTTAAACTGACACTTGGAAGTACATGGACGCTTTTTAAAATTCTCACAGAATTGCCTGGGAAGCAGAACAATTACACGTTTTACAGAATTGTAAAGTCTCACGAAAAGTGCATTAAATAACTTTTGCATCGATGTATATCATTATGAAAATATGTTGCCACATAAAAGATCAGTTCCCTTTCATTTGAGAAAATCTCTAACGTTTACTAGGTAGAAAATGGGTTTTAAAACATTTGTGAACAAGCTTCGACGTTTGTGGGAGTAATGGTATGCCAACACTGTAATATCCACGTCCTGCCCAAGGGAACAGATACTAGTATAAAATTGTATATGAGTGACTGGCTTTGCCATTGAAATATTCATGTTCGGTGAACGTAAACTGTAAATTTGCACTCTTAAATCAAGTAATTTGCATGTAGCAGTGGTAATAACGTGCAAATTGTTTTATGTATTAAACTCTTACAGTTCAATTCAATTCAATTCAACTCTATTGTCTTTATTCGATTTTGCAAAAAACACACGAATACATTAAAATACAAATTCCATAAAATTAAAAAGTATTTAAAATATCATGCATACAAGTTAAAAATGACAAACACATACAATAATTGAAAAATGGTTCATCACAAATGTAAGCTTAAACAATATGGCTTTGTGGTAAGTGAATACTTTATAAAGTCACCAACAGCTTTTACAACAATTCAAAAGACTCTCAAATATTCTTTTTATTGTTGGATGTTGTGAAACGTAACTTGCCTCTTAGGTGATAGTAATAACTATTAAATGTATATCAGTGTTCAGCAGCACCGCTTCTTAAGGAAAATAGGCACACAATAGGAGCGTAACACAGGCACCCGCAGCCAATGCAGTGTGGGCAGGGTGGGGGGGGGGAAACCCTTTAGGGGCTGCCATCCCTTCTAGAGGGTCCCATTCACTCCAAAGACAATGAATATTTATAAGATAAGGCAGATTCAAGATGGCACTTAAACTCCTCCGATGCACAAATGGCCAGTAAGTCTACGCCAACTCCTGCAATGAAGGGAGCTCATCACCGTCACCTCTACATCCTGACCCGCCGGTCACAGTAGTGAAGTGATTAGGAATCCTGCTCCTTTAAGACTGCAGCTCCCCCACATCATGTGCCCTCATGGCCTGACCTTAAGATGCCCGCAGACGGCTAACACCTGGGTAACTGCACCGAGGATTCTCTGACCAACACTAGAAGTGGTCTGATCTCCCTCCTACCTGCCTGTTCCGCCGGTTCAATTTCTGACCCTGACTGCTACGCCCATTATCTGATACCCTTCCACGTCTTCAATGACTGACCCTAAGATCGACACATAGGTCTAACCCTGAGCTAAAGTGAGGTCCGATCTACCTTCTAGAAAGGGCCTAACCTCCACAACACTGCGCCCTGACCTGCTGGCCACAGCAGAGTAGCGACAAGGGCGCTCCTTACCATGGAGACTGCAGCTCTCCCGCGCTATGTGCCCTCACAGCCGGACCACAAGATAGACGCTGAGGGTTAACTCCTGGGATTCTGCACCCGTTAGTCATTGACCAACACAAGAAGTGGTCTGATCGCCATACTACCTACCTTGTTCGCATGACCAACACAAGAAGTGGTCTGACCGCCATACTACCTACCTTGTTCGCAGGCCCTAAAAACAATCATAACCCTGACAGCATCGCCTACCTTCTGCTCCCCCCACTCCGGCCTTATTGTCTGCTCCTAAGATGGCCGCCCAGGTGTAACTCCCGGAAAACTCCCGGTAAACCCCACTTTTGATGCACGGATCATCAAACTATACAGGCCTGACAACCCAGACTTTGCCTTCTATCATGCCATCCTATTCCGACCCCCACACACCGAACTATCTAAAACCGCACGGCCCAAATTCCTTCTCTATCAGTTTCCCCACAAACTCTTACCCGAAGCAGGAAAAAATTTCAAACAAAACTGATTTGGCAACACCCATTATCACTTTTTGCGGACATATATCACTGCTCCTCCAAAGGTCGGATAAAAGTGGATCTCATCTTCCACACTGATAGACCTGGAAAATGGACCTCTATCCTCAGCTCACAACTACTCATAACCAAAACTACCAACACACCTCACAGCTGCAAACTGATGATCGCAATCCCAAACCGCATGAAGCGGAGTGGAAACACCTTTGTGACCATATACACAAAGGCACTGCCTTGGTCAAAGCCAACAGTAGCAACCTAGAGGCATTTGACTCACGCTTTCCCGCCTCACTTCGGACTGCCCCCTCCCATGCACCTCTCCCCCATCAACCCACCCCTTCTCCACTAACAACCAGACCCACCAGCTGAGCACACACTCCATCCACACTCCCTCTATCAACAACACCGACTACGCGCCACAAGACACCACCCTCACCTCTGCCACCACGAAGAAGGCTCCACTTCCCCATCCGACCTTCACTTCACCCCACCTACAACCTCCCCCATACTACTACAATCGACCTCAACACGCTATCTAAGATTCCAAACTACTTCCCTATTCCCACACACAAAAGAACTTGAAAGCCTCTGCACGACCCCCCTCACCCCCCCCCCCCCCCACGGTCTTGCACAAAGCCTCCATGGGCAACACTAGAACAACCAGACAGCAACATAGCTAAGCCAGGCCATCCCCCTCTAGGGATGACCAGACCCCCACTGGCCCCACCTCAGAAGAGACAGAACAGTGTCTCACCTTGCTAGAAACCCAGCTTGCAGCCATAATCCAGGGCTTTAATGTTATCCTAACCTCGCCAAGCTCCACAAGACCACCCACGTTCCCCACCTTCCCTAACCCCTCACACCACAGGCTTCCGAAGGGTCCCCGCCTCAGCCGAATCTCCATCCCCCTCTCGAATCAGATACAGAGACCCAAAAGAACTAACAAGGCTATGTCCTCGAGTAAAGTGGCAGCTCTTGCCTCTTCGTACGACACCCCAGCTACTGCTACCCCTTATTCCAAGATCCAGGTGATCACTAGATTCAGAAGAGACAACTCCCTCTCGAATCCCCCCAGACCATCAGCCTCCCTCACCAACATCCCCATGACCCCACTGAAGAAGAAGCAAAAAAGAAAAGTAGCACCCTCCACCAACTGCATGCTCATAAACTGCAGATCAGCCTCCAAACATGCCACAGAGCTAGCAGAATCCATCCTTACCCACGAGATCAACATAGCCTTCATCGCCAAGACCTGTCTCAATGACAGCTTGCCACAAATCATGGACACGCTTGTGCCCCCGGGCTTTGCTATCATCAACAAAGATCGAAAAGACCAAAGAGGCTGGGGTATAGCAATCTTTCACAACAACATGTCTGTGACGGGAATCGACACCTTCAACTATAACTCTTTAGAATGCCTTACCGCCATCATTAAACCAACCGACAACAAAACACTACACTGCCATCTCCTACACCTTCCTCCTGGCAACACCACCAAATTCTCCGAGCACTTGTCCGACCTGATTGCGCATTGTGCTCTCTGAGATGCAATTAACATAATCCTTGGCGACCTCAATTTACACTGGAATGAAAATAGCAACTCGCTAATCCAAAACCTGAACGAGCTGCTGCTCAGCCACAAAGTTACCCAACACTGCTCAGATGAAACCCATAACAAAGGAGCAATCCCAGATGCCATTATCACCTAACGCGACATAATCACAATTGACCACATCCTACCTGTTGACTGGTCCGACCACCACTTAATCCTATTCCGCATCACCCAACCGATCACATAACAACCTTCCACTCACAACCTCCCCATATGGATGAGAAATCTAACTCAGATCACCTTGGCTGTCCTAGAGAAAAGGGTAAGCTTGCTTCTTCCTATCTCCACAGGTGATCTCTCTACCATGGAACTCACCTCTCACTAAGACACAACTATAACGTCCATTCGAGACCAATTAGCCTCCCTAAAAATGAAATAAAAACAGGAACATTCCATCCAGATCCTGGTTCAACACGGACATCAATGCCAAAAGAAAGCAACTAAGAGCTACAGAACGACTATGGAGGAGCAACCCCTCCCCATGCCTACTCGAACAACTCAAAGCAGCCTGAAGGACATACAAACAACACATCGACAACGAAAAATCCACCATTTTCTGCACCGCTCTGGACAACGCGCAATACCAGCCTAAAGAACTCTTTAACATCATCAGGCAACAAACTTCCAAGCCCTCTGCAACCTCAGTGCAGGCCCCTGAAGACCTGTATACAACTTTGCCTATTTCTTCAACAACAACATCACCAAGATTAAGCTTTCACTCAACATCAACCTCAATCTCCCCTGCAAATCCTAGCCTCAGAAGCTGAAGTCAGCACACTTAAGCACCCCAGAAAATTCTGGAAATCCTTCAACCCCATCCCTGAAGCAGAGATTCTCAAACTGATCTCCATCTCCAAACCGGCATCTCATGTCCTAGATCCTATACCCTCCCAATGGACTAAAAAACTGAAACTCTACCTAGCTCCGTTCAGTGCAAGATCATTAACAGCTCCCTGAGAACCTTCATCATACCAGACTGCCTCAAAGTTGGCCAAGTCACGCCACTACTGAAGAAACTAGGCCTCAACACCAACAACCTCAACAACTTCAGACCTGTATCCAATCTTCACCTCCTATCCAGAATCCTCGAAAAGTGCGTTCTCCTACCACTGACTCAGCACCTGGACAGCATCAGCCTTCTTGACCCCCACCAATCGGGCTTCAGAAAAGGCTGTAGGGCCGAAACTACAATCCTTAGCATAGTGTACGAAATCCACAAGTCTCTTGACACTGACCAATGCTGCCTACTCATTCTCCTGGACCTATCGGCAGCCTTTGACACGGTTGACCACAAGCTACTCATCAAGGCTTTCCACAAAAGGGTAGGCACCGATGAGGTGGTCCTACACTTGTTCTCCTCCTTCCTACACAACCGCGCCCAAAGGATAAAAATCAAAACCTTTATGTCCGACCTACACCCCACCCCGTCAGCAGAGGTGTCCCCCAAGGCTCAGTTCTCTCCCCGCAACTGTTCAATATATACATGGAACCCCTCACCAACCTACTCAAAAAAGCCAACATCCCCTTCCACCTTCATGCTGATGACACCCAGATCTATCAGGAAACTTCCTCCTTCGATGACATTCATAGACTCAACGACACCCTAAGAGAAGTTCAACAATGGCTATCAACAAACCACCTAAAACTCAACCAAGATAAAACAGAAATCCTCCTCATCTCTAACAAAGAAGAAAACCTGCAGATTGTAGAATGGCTAAAAGCAATAAATGCTCTTGACGACAACCTCATGCTGGCCAGCTCTGTAAAATCTTTAGGAATCACCACAGACGCCAAACTCGACATGTCCAAACACATTAAGAACTCCGCAAAGAGCGCCTTCCTCAATTTGAAGCTACTCAACAAAATAAAACCCTTCATCCCGCCCAATGACCTCAAACAAGCCACTCAATAACTGGTGCTATCTAGACTCGACTATGGGAATAGTCCTCACTGGCACAGCAAAATTCCACCTAGTTCCCCTCAAAACTGCTCTTATTGCAGCAGCCAGAATGGTCACCGGAGTTAAGAAATATGAACACACTTCTCCCCCACTGAGAGAAATAAAATGGCTCCCAGTCAAAATGCTCGCCAGTTTCAAAACCGTCTGCCTCATGCACAAAGCCCTTCACACAGGGAAACCTGACTACCTGGCCTTCAAACTCAAGAAGGCCGGTCAGGCTAGGAACTTCAGGAGCTCCAATACCCTTCTACTCATCCCTGTGAAAGCACGCAAGCAAAAAACAATTACTCAATCCTTTCCTGGGAGGGCTCCCAAAATCTGAAACTCCATCCCAGCACATATCAGGACTACCCCTTCCTTTGTAAAATTCAAAAAACTCCTAAAAGTCCTCTTCCTCAACCGTGCCTTCCTGAACCGTGAACTGACGCCAAAGCGAACCAGCATGCACTATACACCACCCTGACACTTTGTCGTTAAGACCTACCTCTTCTCGCTCCCAGTTCCTCCTCGCCCCCTCTCCCCTGAAAGAGGCTCATCCCAATGACAATGTGCACCCATCAAGGTTATCGCAGGACTCCCTTCCTCAATGTGGCAGAGCACGCTGGGACTTCCGAACCAATATATGTACCTCCGCCTTACTATGTGACTCTTGTATTTAAAATTTGTTGTGAAGTGCTTCGATACCCTCGGGTCTGGCCAGCGCTATATAAAACTCCTAAAATAAAAGAAATGAGATTCATCATTCTGCAAAAGGGACCCATCACTTTGCATCAGGCCACTGGTACAGAGCAAGCCCAACACTGAAGACAAGAGTTGGATACACCCTATAATGATCTTATATCCCAATGAGGTTTATTTTTGGGTGCACGCACCATCTTATATGTTTTACACAAACTATTATAATCCAGGACATAGAAAGTACAGCAATAATTTAATAAAATAGCAATCTCTGTTTCCATGCATGTGAACCCTTTTATAACAATGAGTGTTAAAATATCAAAAAGCTAGATAACAATGCAACAGAATGTTCTTCATAATTTACCTAATCCCATAAAATGTAAATTTCTTTGCTTCATAATGCCATCAATGCTGCCAGATAGTGTGTGGCTTCAAAATGCATTCAATGCCGCCACATAATGTGTGGCTTCATAATTCGATCAACGCTGCCACATAATGTGTGGCTTCATAATGCCATCAACACTGCCACATAATGCGTGGTTTCATAATGCCAACAACCCTGCCACATAATGTGTGGTTTCATACTGCCATCAACAGTGCCACATATTGTGTGGCTTCATAATGCTATCAGCACGGCCACATAACGTATGGCTTCATAATGCCGTCAATGCTGCCACATAATGCGTGGTTTCATAATGCCATCAACGCTGTCACATAATGTGTGGCTTCATAATGCCATCAACGCTGCCACATATTGCGTGGTTTCATAATGCCATTGACTATTAGCAAAAACAAAGGCTAAGCCCGGATTGCTGTCTGCACAATCTTCAAGAGGCGATAATGCAGGGAACACAAAACCAGATTTCCTCGGTAAGAATTTCAGGTAAAAATTTGGGCAAGTACAGAGAATATTCTGTAAATAGCAGGCAAATGCTTGAGCTCCACGTTCATAATATATACTCTGAGCAGGACGCTGAAACCGTGAGGTCTGGCATTTTTTGGTATGGGCATTGCTGGATGCTGCAAGATTCGCGGGCGCACAGAAGAACAGCTAGACCACATAATAATAATAATAATCTTTATTCGGTTTTTACAGTTTGAAAAAGCCATAAAAGATAACACAGTTATAAAAAACATTCAGTTAATTTAAAAAGGGATTACAATTAAATTTTAAACTCAAAGAAAGAATATTTTTACCAATTTGTTAAAAAAAAGCGAAAGAGTAATAGATTACAGTTACAGGTTATTTCTGTGTCTCATGATACATTTTAAAAAGTTTAGTACATGATATACCGTACATTCTGAGTCCAGAAATTGGAGTGATAACATCGCTGGGCGGCATTGTCTGTGACCCCATTTTTTTAGTAAGGGAATAAGCCATATTTTTCGGTGTGGATGGTAGAACTTACAGAAAAGTACTGTATGGATGGTGGACTGTTGGGAATGATCGTCACAGGGGCACAGGACCATTTGGGTACTCCAATTGTTCTTTTCGGGAAAGGTCACCAGTCTGAAAAATAGGTTCAATCTGAACCTTGTTAGGAGCATCTTTTCGTAGGTGGAAATCTACTGTGTGAGATATGGCTGAATTTTCAGAGTCTGCTGAATAATGATTGCATGCGTAACGGATTTTTTTGTGGCCATCGTTGATAGTCTCAGGGAGTCCAAGTGGCTCAGTGCTGTTTGTTTTAGTTCTTTTTTAGAGATTTCCTTCATTAGTTCTGGGTTATATTAATATTTCTCGATCCCTAGATCGTAGAGGAAATTTCTAATATAGGAGAGCCAAGGTATTTTTTTAGTGTGGTCCAACTCCATGATATCTCGTAGAATGTTTTTGGTCAGATTGTTTTCTTCGGATAACCAGACTCTTCTCCAAAGCATTAGGGGTTGGATTTTGATCAAATCTTCAATAAATGGGATTCCCAATTCTATATGCGAGGCATAGATGGAGGTGCCTCGTGGTATTGATAGAAGGAATCTCGTGAAGATGTTTTCCTCTTTTTGAATGGGGCCGGTGTTTGTATGCCCCCAGATCCCAGCACCGTATAATGCTGTGGATTGGCACTTCGCAGCATATATTTGTAGCAGTTCCACTGGGGGTTTTTTCCCTAGTCTATTAGAAAATTTCATTAGTGCCATAATCGCTCTTTTAAAAAGATGTCTCCTGGCCTCTACCGCCGCTTTCCAATTTAGGGCATCATCTATCATGATACCCAAATAGGGGTATTGCGAGGTTCTTTCAATTTTTTGTTCTTTCAGAAAGATGGTCTTTACAGGTTTTTTTGTGCCACCGACCACCATAACAAAGGTTTTTTTAACATTTATATGCAGGTCCAAGGCAGCCATAAAATCTGCATATTTAGTTAGTGATTTCTGTAATTCATTTGGAGTTCGGGCTAAAATGACAGCGTCATCCGCGTAGAGCAGGGCGGGGATCAGGCGGTCTTTTACTTTTGGAAGGTCTCTTCCCCCCTTCAGCATACACTCTTCGAGGCCGTTGGTATATAATGAAAAGAGAAAGGGGGCGAGGACACAGCCTTGCCTCACTCCCCGCTCTACCCCAAATGGTGCCGTCAGTTCTCCTCTTGTCCCGAACCTCACTCTCGCTGTGGCCCCGCTGTAGAGTTCCCTTAAAAAATCCAAGAGAGGAGGGTCTACCCCCATCATGCTCAGCAATGACCAGAGTTTAGTATGTGAGACACAGTCGAATGCGGAGGACAAATCCACGTATGTCATAAAAATAGTACCTGTTTTTGCTAGGGTGTACTTGGATGTGAGCAAGGAAAGATTTAATCCTTGCTCAATAGTTCCAAAGCCCTCCCTGAAGCCGAACTGTAGATCAGAGAGGATGTTTTCATCAGCTGCCCACTGTTGCAACTTGCCAAGGAGGACTCTGCCGACCACTTTACCCAGAGAGTCAAGAAGGGAGATCGGACGGTAGCACTTGACATCTTGCCTGTCCCCCTTCTTAAAAATGGGGACCATTATTGATGATGACCATGAGTCTAGCAATCCGAGTTCCATAGTTGCAGTACATACTCTCGTGATTATTGGGGTCCAAAGGTCTGGAAGGAATTTAAATAAATCTACTGGGACCCCGTCAGGACCGGGGGCTTTTCCGGGCCTACTTAAGGATAACGCTTTTTCAAAATCTTGTAGGTCAACTTCCAAAGAGATAGGGAAGGTGACTGGGTTGTAAGTAGACTGGTACGGATCGCTATTAGGTGTGGATTGGAAGATTTTCGAAAAATGACTCATCCATGTGGCCTCGTCTATGGCCACATCTATTTTTGGTCCACTGGAGTCAGTTAAAGAGGGGGATTTGACTATTTTCCAGAAAGCCTGGGTGTCCTTCGAGAGTGCGCTCTCGTGCAAGGCCTTCCACAGGGATATTTTTAGTTCTTTTTTTCTCGTCTTTCTGGCAGTAATATATTCTCTTCTGAGGCCTTGGATCTTTATTACATCTCTGTTAGGTTCTCCAAGAGATTTCCTCAAGTTAGTCTGTGCTTTCGTACAATCTTGATTAAACCAACCTGTGTTCTTTTTCTTATTTTGATTGGATGTTCTGGTTAACAGGTTTTTGACATGTTCTATGATGGTATTAAAATTTTCCAGGATTTGATTCGCCTCCGCTTGGGGATCAAGACAAATCAAAATGTTTTTATAGGCAAGAGTAACTAGTCTCTTCGTGAGGATATTGGGGTCCACTTTTTCCCATTTGATAGTGAAACCATTGGTTTTATTCAGCTCAAGCCTGTTCTGTGATAAAGTATTGGCTATGGTTACCATCAGAGGATTCGAATTATGTAATGAAAGACTTAGACTTAGAGCGGAGTGGTCACTGAGACAGTTTTCCAAGATTTTAAATGTTCCGATTTGCGGTTTTGTGGCTTCTGTGACTAATATATAATCCACGGTGGTCTTGTGGCCCCTTCCTCTATATGTGGGCTCTAGTTTATTGGTTGTTTGTTGTGTGGGATTCAAAATTTGCAAGTCCAAGTCTGAGAGTATTTTGTTCATAGCAGACCCCACTCCTGAATGGGTGAAGTGAGTTAGAGGGATGTCAGACTCGTCTACTATTCCACAGGTATCAATATTGGGGCAGGGATGCAGATTAAAGTCGCCACCCCAAATTACGTGCGCAATGTCCACTTTCTGTTTGAGGTGAGTGTGTTCGGTTATTTTGTCTTGAATTTGATCAAGAACGCCCACAAATTTATCAGAATCCAAGTTGTTATATGTATTTACCATTGAGATACGGGTTTTTTTCCCTACAGAGAAAGTGAGAATCTGAAAGTTCGGAAGGAGGTCTGTCTTGATGATCTTCATGTCTACAATTGTATTCGCCATGTAGATTACCAGACCCCCCTTAGGTCTACCTGAGGTGCTGGGGAGGGCGGGAGAGGTAAATGTTCTATATCCCACTAGATGGAGGGCAGCCATTGTCCAGGTTTCTTGAATGGAAATGATTTGATAGTCCTTCAAAAAAACCGCTGCCGAGCCATCCTCGATCTTGTTTCGGAGGCCGGCCACGTTCCAGAAGACCATAGAAAGCTGGGTGGGTTCGTGTTCTTGTGCAACATTGTACTTGTGTGATACAGATAGGGTGGGCGCTGGAATTGGGTGTGAAAATGGTACTATTGTTGATGAGGGCTCTGGTGATTTAGTTGTTTGTCAATCGACCATTTCCAGGCCACTGAACCTGTTCGTGGTCGGAAAGCCTAGCCAGTGTTGCCCATTACTGGTGTCTTCATAGTTAGAGCCAAAAGATTGATGAGGTGGTCTCTCCCATTGGTCCCAGTTTCCAAATCTGTTTTGGGGGCCCACAATCTGCCATGGGACTTCTCTCTGCTGGTAGCTCAGATTAGATGGATACCGAGAGTTAATAGGTTCAATAAGTCGCATTGCAGAATTGGTGGCGGCAGTTTCTAGCTCCCATGGTTGCGGAATTGGCTTCCTCCACATATTGTCAAAGTTACGTTGGTAATTGTTATTATTGAACCTTTTTGGGTAAAAATAAGACAGGGGTCTTGTTACAATCCCCCCAGAGGAGTTGTTACGTTCCCAGGAGCATATATAATCAGCTATGCTGGGATCCTCAAACGTAATGACTATGCAGTCTCCTCGAATTGTTTTTTTCCTGTAACCTACCCACGAGGTCCGGGATACTGAGGCTATTTTACTTTTCCAAGGTGGCGGGACGGGACGATCTGTATTCAACCAATACTGGACCTTGTTCTTTAATGACCAGTTGGGTTCAGTCCCCTCACCTGTAAGTTCGGGGACCCCCGTCATAACTACCACGTATGGGGTAGCCTCAGGTGGTAAATTTAGAGTGGATGGTTGTTCAGTTGTCCCTCTCGGGGCGTTTTTTTGTTTGCGGCGGTTTAGTATTTGTGGTTACGGGTGTTTTGGTTGCCGGTGTTTTAGGAGCAGGGGTTTTTGTGGAAGTAGAATTTGCAGCTGGTATTGATTGGGAATTAGCTTGTGGGGGGATAACCAGGGGCGTGGGAGTTGACTTTTGTGGAATGGTGGTGTTTGTTGGGAGGATTAATGTAGTTTGCTTTTTGGACTGTGGGGGAGGTACAGTTGCAGTTTTCTTAGTAGGAAGGTGTACGGGTTCTGGATTTGAAGGGGGCTTGGGATGAGGTTGTGGAGATATAAATTTTAAAGAGCCAATTATTTTTGTTAGCTGCCTCTCTATATTACTAAGTCTTGTTTCTAGTGGGCGTATATGGGAATTTAAGAGGAAAGCTATCTCTGTGATTAGTCTTGCTGATTCTCTTTGTCTTCCTATGTTTTGTGTGGTTAGCGAATCTGGCATTAAAGGATCACAGAGATCACGCAGTACATGGTGAATTGTTACCACGTTATTAGTTGGGGGAGCAGGGTAGTTAGAAATCACTGAAACATTTGTCTCATTGACCGATATTGGATGTTTAGATGTTATAGAGTTTGTGGTATGATCTGATTTACTCTTTGCGTTCCGTTTTTTTACGGCCCCTTCCCGCTTGCCTCTCATTTGTCTGGTTTCTTCAGGTGTGGGGTCGGGAAAGATATCCGGGGTATTCTCAAGATCGGTTTCTGAGAGGGTTACAGATATTTGGGATGCTGACAAATCGACATTATTGGGTAGGCTAAGTCTGTTTGTGGTCACCGCCATTTGCGTTGAGGCTGGCTGTATTTCTGGAGTTTTAGCTGTTGCAAGTAATCCCATTGATGAACGACGTGCAATTGCCAGTTCAGTAGAAACTCTACCCTCGATTAAGCTTATACTCTGGTCGATGAAAGTATTTGCTTTGGCCAGGAAGTCGTTGACAGGAAGCCTCGTACGCTGATGGTCAAAGTGCCCTGGTGCGCTGGAAAGCCTCGTTTCTCTGTGCCTGGATCCTCTGAGAGTAAGTGTCCCACAGTTGGTGAGAACGGGGACGCTTTTCAAAAACCTTTGATGGGTGGGGGGCGGGCCAGCAGGGAGAGCGGACCAGAAGCTCTTCCTTGGTCTCGCAGGGACTTCTGGGAAATGAAGTCCCCGCACGCTCGCAGCCCTGCTGGTGCCTTGCGCCCCTTACCGCCTTGCCGCTAATCCTCCTCGCGTCTCCTCCCACAAAAGCTGCTGGCGCTGTAACCCAGCAGCGAAGCGGCACCCGCGGAGCGGGTGCGGCGAGGGGTTGACAGGAAGCCTCGTACGCTGATGGTCAAAGTGCCCTGGTGCGCTGGAAAGCCTCGTTTCTCTGTGCCTGGATCCTCTGAGAGTAAGTGTCCCACAGTTGGTCAGAACAGGGACGCTTTTCAAAAACCTTTGATGGGTGGGAGGCGGTCCAGCAGGGAGAGCGGACCGGAAGCTCTTCCTTGGTCTCGCAGGGACTTCTGGGAAATGAAGTCCCCGCACGCTCGCAGCCCTGCTGGTGCCTTGCGCCCCTTACCGCCTTGCCGCTAAGCCTCCTCGCGTCTCCTCCCAAAAAGCTGCTGGCGCTGTAACCCAGCAGCGAAGCGGCACCCGCGGAGCGGGTGCGGCGAGGGGTTGACAGGAAGCCTCGTACGCTGATGGTCAAAGTGCCCTGGTGCGCTGGAAAGCCTCGTTTCTCTGTGCCTGGATCCTCTGAGAGTAAGTGTCCCACATCAGACCACATCCTGAGTAACGTGGTCTGAGCCATGCCTACCAATCGCATGGCAGTAGTGACAGGATCTTGATAAATCCAATGTATGGAGATCTGGTTATTTCTTGTTAGAAACCTACCTCAGACACGCTTTCCTAGACTGTGCATATTTTTTCTTTGGGGTTTCATATGTGACAGTGAACTATACTCTGCATTGTGCCATTAAAAGAGTAGCAATCCTTGAAAGAAGTGGTATTACATTCTCATCAGGAATATCAGTAAACTACTGAAAAGTTTCATACTAATTGTAGTGGGCTTGCATGACTATACTGGTACTCTCATACTAAAAGAGTAGCTGCCCTGCTGAGAAGTTGATGCTCTCTCCCATTAAACAGTTGTGACAGACCTCCTGATTATTACTGAATCAATGTCCTTATTGACTTTGCAGCCTTATTGATATATGCTGCTGTCTAGCAACTGAAGGCATGGAAGCCCTGCTGAGATCTTCTTCCCATGCCTTTAAAGGCATGCGATAGAGCTCTGCCAATACATTATATTACTGTCCCTGAAAATTGGTCTCATTAAAGGTATATTGGTCCTGCTGATAACTCATGATGTTATTCTCAGTTTAATTGAGAAGTATTAAGTGTAGACCAGACACTGAGCCACTTGTGCAGAGCAACGTGCCTGTACAACGGCTACTGGTAGACCTACTGGTAGACCTCGGAAGCTCCTGCTCTGATGCTCTCTTATCTGCTCCCTCTGACCCCACCTCTAGCTTGTGCAGCCTTATCTGTAAAGGAGGAAGGCTTTAATTGCTGCTGACCAGGTTTTGTTGCCAGATAATACAAACTCCTATATGTAGTGTCTTCCCAAGCCTGACTACCCACCAAGGACCAAGCCGCACATGGAGCTTGCCATTACACAAATCTTTATTCTTCTGCGTATAACTTTGAACTCAACATTCTAAATCAACCTTCATTGCATTATGCTCTAACACATATATCACAACTCTATGGAGTCAATAAGCAGCCAAAAGGGTTCCGTCATTGTTAACTCGCAAGACACTACACTATATTTTTTTTTTCTAGACCAATGAGTGCATGGTTAAAATCGAGCTTCTATTGTGTGTCTGTTTTCTGAGTGTGTGTGGTGTGTGTGTGTGTGTGTTTGTGTTTTCTGCAAGTGTCGAAGATGGGATCCAACAGAATGCACCAGAGATAAACTCTCGAATTAGCCACAGTAAGCAAGCCAGGGGTGTTGTCAATAGTCCTACTTGAAGTTTCCCAGATTCTTCACAGGAGTAGAAAGATGACTTTTCCCAATGCCTCTCTGAGTTCTCCTCCACGCTCCCAAAGATATTTCTGAGTAGGATGAAGGAACCCTCAGGGGGGAAAGGGGATGAGGGCAGAGAAGAGACAGCCTCGTCTTCTTAGCCTTGGTGTCTTCTATGAACCACTACTTCTAATTCTCTTCCTATGCAGTTTCAGATTTTTTGACACTGTAATACAAATATACACATTACTAGAGTCTAACAAGGCTTTATAACTCACTCAGTATATTTTTTGTGCCTCCTTATTACGTACCTTTAAGAGACTGGGCTATAGCCACTCTTCTATTTATTTTGTTGATGTATTGAAAAATATTATCCACAGTTGCACAACAGGAGTGAAGATATTTCTAATTGTTTTTAATGACTTGGTGTTTTAGAGCCTACTAGACTGTCTAAACTATGTGCTTGAATAACGCTAGTTATTTCCTAAACAAGTGCTGAAAAAATAATCAACTAATTCTTGTTGTTTACTTTCTTTTTCTTTTGCAGGAGCAACTAAGAACACAGAATGCCCAACTGGTACAAATTTTGCAGGTAAGTGATAATTTAAACTGTATCTATAATTTTGTTTACTGTTATCCAAAACGGGTACTTAGAACTCTTAATGCCCTACAGGACCGGAAACACTAGTACGTGATAGTTTACACTGTAACAATGATTATTCTTTACTTACTTTTTTCCCCCGAAAATCTACTTGCGTGACATGATTCTTCGCAGGTACGGAGACGAAATGTTCAGGAAAGCCTCTGGACCAGAGTTGCCGATATAACGGACTACTCTGGTCTTCTTATTTAAATGCCTTTCTCAAACAACCGACGCGTAGCAAATTCCTAACTCTACCGCCGAATTATGCGCAACGGAAATTCTCTGACTACTTTACTCTGAATAATGGAAAAAGTGCTAATTACTGCTACCCGCGTAACTGTCTTGGTGAAGTGCGCACAGCTTAGGGAGCGCGCGAGCCTCAAGCTGTGCTTGGTACCTCCCGCTCACTTCTGGAAGGCTGAAGCGCTAACCTTAGCGCTTGCATTCATCTTAGAAGACCAATATGGTCCAGGACAGGTCGTGTGACTTCCTAAGGAAACATGGGGCATTAAAATTCCTTTTTCTCGCGAGGACAATATTAGCCCACACAAACTGGCATCTTTCCGAGATTTTAGACCTTGGTTCCTGACAGGTGGCATCTAGAAGGAAATATAGCTTGATGGATGAGGAGGCTTCACAGGAGCATTCCAGGATACTGGGATCTTGTGTTTCTCATCTGGATGAATTGGTAAGGAAGGCTTTGGCCAACTGCAGAAACTTACAAGAGACGTTTATGCAATATTCTAACGTGTGACTTAGGGCCCGATGTAGGTAGGCCGTTACCGATCGGTAACGGCCGAAAATACCGATTTCTGGCCCTTACCGATCGGTAAACAGCCATCGAGATGTAGGGAACCAAAAAAATAAATAATCGGAGTGAAAACCGAATCGGAATGTGTACCGAATGGGAAAGAATCCGATACGTACATACCGAAAATCGGATATGTAACGAATCGGTAACACACCGATTCGGATGCAAACATCGAATCGGTCCATGTACCGAATCGGTAGTGACACCGATTCGGAAAATAACCGAATCGGTCCATGTACCGAATCGGTAGTGACACCGAATCGGAAAATAACCGATTCGGTCCATGTACCGATTCGGTAGTGACACCGAATCGGAAAATAACCGATTCGGTCCATGTACCGATTCGGTAGTGACACCGATTCGGAGAATAACCGAATCGGTCCATGTACCGATTCGGTAGATAGACCGATTCGGACATGAGCCGAATCGGAAAACATACCGATTCGTAAGAATCGCCGATCGGGAAATTCCCCGATTCCGACAGATGGGGAGATGTAGGGAGGCACAGAAACACCGAAATCGGCTCAGAATCGGTAGAATTCACTCGGTATTTACCATGGATTCCAATCAGGTGGTAACCAACTCCAACCCATATAAACAGTCCCAAAATGCATTGCAAGTTGCAGGATGGCAGCTTTTTATGTCATTGCGAGGCGGCTACGGCTACAGCAGGAAGGACAGAGGGAATGGCTACGAAATGAACAGGTCTACAGACAGAGGATAACCCTGTTCATGCTAACAGAGGCAGAGATCCAACAGAGATACAGGCTGGACTCTGACACCATACTTGAGCTCATCAGGGATCTCAAACCATTCTTGGACCACCACACCCCAAGGGCACACGCCATCCCTGCGCACATCCAGGTGCTATGCAGCCTACACCTGCTAGCGTCTGGCAGCTATCAAAGTGGAGTTGCAGCGGCAGGAGGGGTGAGCCAGAGCAGCCTGTCAAGGTTCTTCAACACATTCCTTGACGCCATGATACACAGGATGGACCAATACATCTCTTTCCCTGCAACCCACGCAGAACTGCTACAAACTAAAGCTGACTTCTACCAGATGGCACAATTTCCCCAAATCATTGGTTGCATAGATGGCACGCACATTCCGATTTGCCCACCAGCGGACACCGAATACATATACCGCAATCGGAAATCTACACACACCATCAACGTGCAGGTGATCTGCAATGCAAAGTGCACCATCACAGACCTGGTTGCAAAATTTCCAGGGAGTACCCATGACTCCTATATTTTCCAACAGAGCGGCATCTATGCACGGCTGATGGCTGGCGAATTTGGTGAAGGATACCTCCTAGGTGAGACACATCATCAGACCCCCATAACACATAGTAGCTAGGTGGAATACATGTATGCATGTGTGTAATGTAACCCCTTTCTCTTCCAGGCGACAGTGCATATGCCCTCTCATTCTCACGCTCATTCATACTCAACCCCTCCACACCCAGCCAAAGGAGGTATAACCGGGCCCACATACGCACAAGGAATGTTGTCGAACGGACCTTTGGCATCTGGAAAAGTAGATTCAGATGCCTGCACAAGAGTGGAGGTGCAAGGCAGTATACCCCCATCACCTGCTGCAAGATCATAGCTGTATGTGCAATGTTACACAACCTTGCGGTGAAGAAGGGCACTGAGGTGGAGTTGTCTGATTACGAGGACCATGACGACGACGAAGCTGTGCCACTGACACAACCAGCTGGGGCGTGTACGCCAAGTGATGGCAGATACAGACGTGAGGAGATTACTGAAAACTATTTCTGAGTGAGTACAGATGCAAAGACAGCTAAATGGTTGTTTGGAAAAAACAAATTTTAATACTGTTGCAACACAGTTACTGCACTGATGTGCAACAAAAAAATGGTGTAATGGAAAAGAAAACAAAAGTCCGAGGTCCAGGTTGCCTCACCCGCCCTTGCAAGTCTATTTCTTTGCCCGCTTGCCAGCCCCACTGGGGTGTCCCTCAGCCCCCTCTGAATGACCAGCAGCATCTGCGGAGCGCCTGGTGCTCCTACGTGGCTCAGACGCTGCGCTGGCCGGGCTGCTGCGGCTGCTGCTGTCCCCAGCATCCCCCAGGTCCAGGGCAGGATTTGTGGCTGTGTTCGAAATTATCATGGCCTCCATAGCAGTGGTGATCCGGGCCATTCCCCTTGTGAGCTCAGCCGTATTCTGACTCATGCTAGATTCCATGTTTGCGCTGCGCTGGCACAGTTGTGCCGTTGCCGCAGCAAGGCGACTCATGCAGCGGTTCAGCACCCGGGCATCCCGCCTGCGCACCAGCTCATGCTCCTCCTGTCTGCTACATGATTGGGTTATGGCAGTGGTTAGCCTGCCTAAACCTGCTGCCACCTCCTTGTTTGATTCCACGAAGGCCTGAAATCCCTTTACCATTTCTCCCATCTGCAGGTTATGCCGCAGGAGCTGGCGTTGGCAGGCCATCGTGGATTTTGCCTGCTGCCTCTGTATCTTGACCATCTTCCCCTCGAGGCCCAGGAAGACACTGCCCTCCCGTGCTGGTGCAGCAGTGGTGGTGATGGCACGGCGCCGGGCACTGCTGCTGCCGGCCTGCTGAGTGGGCTGGGGTGCCACTGGTGGTGGTGTGGTGCTGGCCGGTCCCTGAGCCCCTGCTCCCAGGACAGGTTGTACTGGTGGCAAAGCCATGGTTGTGGCAGGAGCTGGTGTAGGTGGTAGGGTGTCCCTTGTCGGGGAGTTCTCAGGGTAGAACTGCAAGGGGGGTGTGCTGGCCATTTGTGGGGAGTGCAGTGCTTCGAAGTCTATCACCAGGTCTCCCTCCGTACCAAGCCCTAGGGTGTCTCCGTCCTCCTCCTCCTCGGCAGCCTGGCTGGTGCTCGGCCCTGCGAGTGCAGTGTCAGATGGTGCTGCTGCCTCTGATGACAATGGTTGTCCGCCTGATGGTGCCCCTAGGTACAAAGAGGCATTTGTAAATTGAGTGCCGATGTATTACAGTCAGTACAATTAAAGCATTCCACATGTCCTTGCATCTCCTTAGACTGTGTCACACTGTTTCCTGTCTTGTGATTCTGCACTGGCATATTTTGCTAACTTCTGCTGACTACATGTACCATGATGCTTGTCTCTTGTATGTTGGTTACAGTACTGTGCTGGTGTTTGCCTATGCATTGTGTCTAATGGGGAGGTGTCTGGTAGGGTGTGTCATGATGCGCATGCTTCTTACCTGTAGCTATAGCTCTGGCAGAGCTGTCCAGGGTCCCAATTCCAGTGACACTCTCCCTCTCAATGGTGGAGGAGACCATTTCCTCGAGGTCTGTGAGGGGTGGCGCCGGGTTCCTGCCTCCACCAATGCCTCCAGCCTGCCTCTGGATCTCTGCCATCTTCCTTTTTGTGAGGCTGCGGATGTCGTAGAATCTCTTCTTGAGATCATCCACGGACCTGGGGGTGACACCCACAGCATTCACCTTTTGGGCGATTTCGCTCCAGATCCTCCTCTTGGTGCTGTCTGGCACATTGAGGGACAGCTTTCCAAACAGCTGGCGGTGCACCCTCACCACCTCCTCGACCAACACCTGAAGCTCGGTGGCGCTGAACTTGGGCTTCCTCTTCTGGGAGGACTTCTGGCTCTCGCTCTGGTTTGCCATGTTCTTCACTACAGTTCACACCCTCCTACTCCCACTGCTGCTAACTGTGAGTGTTGAGCTCAGGCTGGCTCTCCAGAAACTTCTTAATTAGCTGCACCTGCCAGGGTTGCCACTCCCAGTTTGGGTGGGGGAGGGGGAGCCACCTCATTGGCTGAATCGGCTTTGCCGAATCGGCATTTTCCGATTCGGATATTACCGAATCGGTAAAATCCGATTCGGTATTATCCGATTCGTATTTTACCGATTCGGTTTCTTCAATGCATTCCTATGGGCTTTTTCGCCATGGATTTGTTTTCGTAGCTACGAATCTTTGATTGCCGAATCGGATTTTACCGAATCGGCTATTTCCGATTCGGTGTTAGCCGAATCGGAAATATCCGATTCGGTGTTAGCCGATTCGGCACTTACCGAATCGGTCCGTGCCGAATCGGAACGTACCGATTCACATTACTGATGCCGTCCGATTCGGTATTAATTCGCATTTTTTTAGCTACATCTCGTTTTCCGATTTCAGGATACCGATTCGGACCGCCTCGGTATTTTGAAATTGGAAAATCGCTTTTACCTACATCGGGCCCTAAGTGTTTAGTGGTCTACTTAGAGAAAGACTGCAGTGAAGTTCAGTGAGATCAGGAGTGAGGAGTCATCCTTGCAAGAAATCTTAAGGATCTCAATAGCAACATAAATGGTGATGGCCTCTGTTCTACCCCGAGATGTGAAGTTGGATTTTTTAATCCTGGAGACTGACTGTTTTTGTTGATCTGGAGTGGAATGGAGATTCATTTCACTGTGACTTTCCCAATGAATAGACAGCCCGTGATGAGGCAGTAATTGGCAAAATGTCATTGTTCATGAAATATTTGGTCAGCAGAGGAAGGATTTGCCCTGTTGTGAGGTCATCTGTAAAGGCCCATGGACTGAGGGAATCGTTGATGATTTTGTGAAGGAGAATGAGGGCACCTCTGTTGAGAGATTCCTGATGGTTGATAGCCATGAGCGAATAGAAGATGTCGGGGAGGTCAGTACGCAAGATATGGTTGAAGGATGACCATTTTCAGATATGGGATACATTTGAAGAAAGGTAAGCGGGATGATGGATGCCTGCATGATATTATTGATGCCATTTCTTGGCATTTCTTGTTTATCATCTCAATAAAGACACTGTAATGGCATTATGCTTGTCAATTGAGCTGGGGTCTGGAGGATCTGGCAGAGGATTAATGGAGTCTTTGACTGCTTTAAACACTGCTTTGCTTCTTTTGGAGGTTTTGTTGGAAGTGGTTTCATAGAAAGAGCCTTTGACTGTGGTGATGAGATATCTACAAGCAGAATTCAGTATGTTCAGGTGGATGTTTCATTCATCAATATTTCTTTTCTTGCCTGTGAGTGATGAGATTGTTGTCACTGAGAGTTTCATGGAGTGTGCCTTCAGCAATGCATTGATTTCCATATACTTTTCAGGGCAGTGTTGTTCTCTCAAAGTTGCATTGAGGAAGGTTGTTGGCTAATGGTGAATTTGATTTGTTTTCCATGAAACATGTCCATAGTGAAGTGTTTAAGGACAAATATATTTCTTTTCACTGTTTAGCTTGGACAAGTAATACTGGAGAGGGTTGCATGAGGCTGAAGGAGATGGTAGGTGGTCCGCTCAGTCCAGGAGCATTACAGCCTGGATTGAGTTGATGCAAAGTCTGTTAAGATTAAGTCAAGAGTGCTGAATTTAGAATGTATATGTTTGGTGGTGTGTCACCTGATGTCCAGAGCACTGATTAGTCAAAGGAGGTAGCTTATAGTTTTCCAGGTGCCTCAATCGTCAATGATATTGAAATCTTCAAGGAATGTAGGGGCCAGATGTACAACCATTTTATTTTGTGCCTCGCAATTTGCGACTAATTGCGACTTGCTAAATACACTTTGTACATGGCCATGATGTTTTTGCATGCGCAAATGGGTTCGCAAACCCATTTGCACATATAGAAATGGGTCGTACATCTGGCCCATAGAGTGATATGTGAAATTGAGGTAGAAGTTTGGAGGCCTGAGGTTTCATCTGTGAAGTCCTTGTTGTGTTGGAGTGTCTGCTGACTGTCTGGCAAGGTGAAAGTAGGACGTGGCAGGTGAGAAGCACAAATGTGTTTAATGGTACAGGACTATGCCGTCTGTGATTACATACATTGATTGCTAGGCCTGACATCATAGACCACATGACTTTATTGGTGCATTCAGTCCCACTTCCGACCGAAGTCTTTATGGCCCCCGTGCATGGGTCCTCCCCCTACCCCCAAAACTGACATCAAAAGCTTGGGGATTTGGTTAGACCATAACCTGACCCTAAACACCCAGGCAAGGAAAACGGCTGGAACTTGCTTTGGCTTATTACGTACCACCCGCAAGATCCTCCCCCTGCTTCCTTTCCAGTCAAAAAAACTACTCTTACAGGGTCTCATCCTGTCCAGACTGGACTACGGAAATGCCCTATATCTTGGTGCACCAAAAAAATTCACAGCCAGGCTGCAGGTGGTGCAAAATGCTGCCGCTCGGATTCTCACGGGCACAAAAAACCGCTGCTCTGCCAAACCGGCGATCAGAGCACTCCACTGGCTGCCCGTGGAGCAAAGGGTGCAGTTCAAGGCCCTGTGCCTAACACATAAAATCCTTCATGGAAAAGCTGCACCTATCCTTAAAGACCTCGTGGCCCCTCATACCACGACCAGAACCCTTCTATCCACCTTACCCAAATACCCAGGATTAAGAAGGCACGCTCCGGAGGCCGGCGGTTCGCCTATCAGGCGTCCAAGATGTGGAATGCCCTTCCAGTGGACCTCCGTGCCCAACCTAACCTTCTGCCCTTTCGAAAGTCTTTAAAGACTTGGCTGTTCCCTTAACCACCCTCATGCTTCCGCCTGATCTATCCAGATTTTCAGTCAGCGCTGGGACGCTTTCGGGCAGCCATGCGCTTTAAAAATCTCATTCCATTCCATTCCATTCCACAGAAACACATATCAATTCTATACGTTTTGTAGTTTAAGAATTCAGTACTTATTTATTTATTAAAATGAAAAGACAATTATGAATTATAATATAAAGAGTCATGAGGTGGAGTACAATTATATGGAAAGCGGCAACTTATTATATATTTTCACTTTATCACATTGACTTATATGTCATGCATCGTGTGAATGACTCGTCTGTACTGAGAACGGCTTCTCGTACATTGCGAACCAACACTGCTCTAACCTGAGTTTCTGCGGAAAAATCACAGCAATACGTTGCCTGTTCGGATCCAAATGTTGCTGATGCAGTGTTCCAGGAAGTTGTTGTTTGGCTGACTCACTGAAAAATCCACTAAGAAACAATTGCCAGTCACCCAGGTCATGCGTGACGCTTACACCACCTCTGCATACCGGAAGGAAGGACACAGAAAGCTGGACAGATAAGGCTCTTTACGATATTTAGTCGCCTGCTGCATGGGAAATATTATCATACACTTTTTTCGCTTTCCTGGGTTTCCTCACACAAAGTTCATTCATATTGAAAAGTATCACGAAAAAATAAGATGAAAGTTTTTTTTTTTGTTCTCTGATTGTACAACGTTCCTATTTTTAAATACAGCATCTTTCGCCTATCCCTGAAATGTATGATCCAAGCTATATTATTTGTTTTGTGTGAGCGCTGACCTTAAAAGTCCTCAAACAGATATAAAATGTTGAGTTTGGAACTGTCGCTTTTTCCATTCAATGTGGGCGACAGGTTGAATCAAGAAAATGTACATGCACGTATGGCACAGCTGCGGGTCAGTTTTTGTGTTTGAACTTAGTAAAATGTATACATTTGATTCGGAATTTTTCTAGGTTAGTGGATGTAGAAACCATGTGTCAGAAACAGAAAGATATGAGCACTGTTAACTCTTTCTTAGCTGGGCTCTGTGCATTGCAAGCAATAACTTAGATAAATTAAGAGTTAAATGAAAGTGTTGGGTGGTGCAATGGCAAGAAAATACAGATGACAAAAAATGCCAAGGCTGCACTGCCTGCCGTGCTACAAATGATAGCCTCCTTAGACATCCTTCAGTCTCCCACACTGCAAGTCACCATGTCCTGCAAATGATCCTATCATGCAATGATGCACCTCCGCCTATGACCAATAGTACTACTGAATATCGAGAGACAAAATATCGAAAGGTAAAGGTAAGTGCATATAGGGAGGTATTGAAATGTCATTCCTAACTCCACAGATATGTAGCTTGAAGAGGTGTTTGCACAAAATATCAGCACCAAAAATATTATGGGGCAAAATGTTACTTTATATAGTAAGAAAGTAGCAGTGGTGTAGCTGGGGGTGGTCAATGTTTTGGGGCGGCGGAGCTGAGCAAGTCGTGTCTGTCAACTCCCACCATCCCTCCCCCACCCGGAACAAGTCAGCCACCACCTCTCCTCACCTCGATCTTACCTGCACCTGTCTGCAAACTTAGGGTGCGCCCCGGATGGCAGTAGGTCTAGCTATGCCACTGGTAACTAAAATTTTACTATTCTTAATTCCATGTGCATGTACCTTTACAATATATATCTCTAAGGTACATAGATGTGGAGTTAAAAATATAAAATCTATACTTACCTATTTGCACTTACCTTCTCGCTATTTCAGTCTTCGATATTTTTGACATGATATTCTGTCAACACTATATTTTTGATTATGATAATCGGTCAGTGATCCTCTTAAAGATATATGTGCCACACAGGTACTTATGTGGAGTTAGGTAAAATGAATCTGAACCTTCTTACCTCTCAACGTTTTTTTAAACTATGTTATCCTCTATATTGTGTCCCATCAATATTCTCTGGTCGATTTTCAGGTTACGCCACCTATGACGCCTTTTGGACAAATTGTATGTCTACATGGTTGACTGTATGTATGTTAGACCTTGTGAAACTGATGTCTGTAGGTTGCCTAATTGCCTGTGTGTCTGTTAAACTTTATGGAATTGGTGTCTGTAGGAGCGGCAGGTTTTTAATAATACCAAAGGCACCCAAAAATAAAGGGAACCGTGGTGCCCTTTAGGTATTTCTATTCTTGAAAATCCTGTCAGAAGGAATATCCAAGTGTCCCCTGAAATTTAGTTGAGCCCACCATGGTTTATAGGGACCAGGGTGAGGCCTGAAGATGAAGCAGAGCACCAATAGGATGTATGAGAGTTCCTCCGAAAACTTTTTTTGTTCTCTCCTTCTAGGAGTAGGTGTTAACCAAGCAAGGCTCACGCGGAAGGGTGAAAGGATAGCTTGGTATTTAATGAGTGATAGATAGGCAGTATCCTGTGTTTCTCCAAAAGGTATATAAGACTTTTCTCCCCTCCCCACACATAGCTGTGTGTCTATGGTAACAGTCAGTATAACATGTCAGTAGCATATGCACCAATTGCTTCTAACAGAATGTAATGTATTTTGCTGAAGCAACACTGTATTTTGGACAGCCTATTTCAGTTAGCCAAGTGTATTGTGCATTTTATTGGTGAATTGTTCACCTATATATGGTTTGCGTTTAGGCAGTACTCAATGTTTTTTAGGAAAGGCATAGACTAAGTCTTCAGCTTTTGAAATATTTTACATTGCTGTTAATGTGTTTGCTCAATTGCCTTAATTACTTGCTGATCTTCTCTCTATGTGATTACCTTACTTTTTGATATATAGAACGGTATTCATTTAAGGGGTTTTGAACACCTCACCATTCCTAGATATGTAACCATAATATTTAAACAGAAATCAAGTCGAAAGTGGCAACAATATATCCTTCTTAAGGGCTAATTGTACCACTGTGAAATTTGCTCTAACCTATGATTATGATATACTGCATTCCACCGTGCTTTAAACAATATTTTTAATTAGAAATAATTGCCTGTCAAATGCCTACCTTATCTTGAGCAATAATAGTACAAAGACACAGCCCAAAGAGGAGGGGTTCCGACTTAAAATAGGCCCCTGACTGAAGAGTAAGGTGACCAGGGATTTCAGTTATGGATCCCTAGCCTGGTGGTTTTGCTTTTCATGGGGATGGGGGGAGGGTGGAGGTCTAGCTATTAATGGTACAGTCATCGAGATTGATTCACCAAAATATCAAGGATACAGGAAGCAACATCACATGTTTTGACCCCATTTACATCACAGGAAGTGATGTCATATGACGTTTGTCCCACCCTCCCACTCCCCTCACCTATTTTGATCTGTCTAACTTTTCTGTTTTCTGTCTTGTCTTTCTCAGCTGTTTTTGACCTGGTCCTATTTTAACTGTGTCCCTTCTCATTGATCTCCTCATAATTTGTTTCCCCCTCTTCACACCGATCTCCTTTACCACCTGCTCTGTCTCTTTTCTACTAATTTTGACCTTATTCCCTCCTCTCCTACTCCCCTATCTGTCCTCAGCGATGGGGCAGCGGGAGGCACAAAGATGATCCACACTTGGAACAACAATGTTTTTTTTCAGTTAGCTACTCTCCTCTGAGGTCAGGGCCGGACTGGCAGCAGTGGGCTAGTGGTGTTTGCCAGGGAGGCTGGAATGGTTGGGGTGGTTTTGTTACTGTGGGCCGTTTTTTATTATTTTTTATTTTTTTTAAATGTTTTTATTCAAAGTTTTTACAGCATTTATTCCCCTTAACCCCCCCTCCCCCCAGCACAGGACAAACTAAAATGCATAATCCAGTTTCTAGGACATTTCTATACCATTTAGTTACAGAGTACTAGCTTTACATAACAAAAAGCGCCCGTTTGAAGAGAACGAAAACACAATCATTGAGGCTCCGAGAAGGACAAGGAGAGAAAAAAGAGAAAAGAATCATGCATAGGTAAGCACTAGGATACAGCATAATTAATTAACATTCCTATTCTAGGTTACACACACAAATGGGGATCCAATGGAGGTTCTATATTCTCGCAACCCTGTTCTTCCAGTCCTCGATCGGTTTCCATATCTGTAAACCTATGGATCTGCCCTTCTTCCCTTTTCTAGCATATATCACCTTTTCCATGTTGTGTATATGCAGTAGCCTGGCCAACCATTGCTGCATAGTGGGTGGAAGCATGTCCCGCCATACTGAGGCTATGCATAGACGTAGCACTGCCATAGCTACAAACACAAAGTATTCAAACTGTTGTTGTACTATGGTCTCACCCAGTCCCATTAGTATTACTTCAAGTGTCAGCCTTAACTTGCAGTTCAACGATCTATCCAGAAACCCTTCAATGTCTTTTATCAGGGGAGACAAGTTTGGGCAGTCAGCATACATATGTACTACATCTCCCTCCGTACTATCGCATCTCGGGCATGTTATCCCTTGTGTGCCTCCCCACCTCGCAATTCTGGCTGGTGTGTAATATAACTTATAGAGGGTCTTAAAATGTTGGGCTTGTAATGCTGAAGAGCGGAGGACCTCCTGTCCCAGCTGCAATGATTTCTTGAAGACCCCCTCCGCTATTCCTAGCCTGTCCATCCATTTTGCTTCAAACTTCCTCAGATCATCCCCCCTGTGTGCTATAAGTTCAGCGTAAAACCTTTTAATCGTACAGCCATATCCCCCTTCTATTGCTTGAAGTATTGCGTTATCTCCAAATCCCGAGGGGCCCCCTCTCTTACCGGCTAGTAGACTTCTTATCTGCAGGTACTTAAAAAAGCTCCTTGTACTAACCCCAAATTCTCGCTGTATCTCTGAGAATTGGCGCACTCCTAACGGACTGATCAGATCCCCCATTTTTTTCACTCCTAACCCTCCCCATTCCTTAAATACGGCATCTGAGAAGATCTCTGGAGGCAGTGTGGGATCGTTCCCTAGTCTAGTGTACGCATGGAATCTTCCCATTCCAAAGCTTGTCCTAAAAGCCTTCCACACCCTGTAAGCCGCCTCAATTGTCTTGAATCTGGTCCTCTTGAAGTGGGCCGGTTTTGCAGCAATGATGCAACAAAAGCAGCAATGCTGGGGGGCCAGTTTTGATAAGCTGCAGTGCTTCACACTTGATTCCTCATTCGGGGTGGGGGCCAGTCTGACAAAATTGCCAGGGCTGCTATGGGTTACAAGTCCAGCCCTGGGTCAGCGGGTAGCAGTGACAGTGCTGGGGGTCCCAGGAGGCAAGCCAGTGGACGCAGCTGCGACCCCTGGTACAACTAAATGACGACCATGAGTTCAGTGGCACTGGGGTTCAGAGCTTTGAGGGGCCCACTGAACCCTGATTTTTGCTATGTTTTACTACCCATGCAGTAGTCAGGGGGTCCATTTTCATTCCTGTACCTAGGGCCCTTGCTACTACCACTACACCACTGGCAAGTCACTGTTTTATTTTGGCACATTCATGTATTGCAACCATATTTGAGCAAGATACGACAGACCTTGAGAATGCAGACGAGACATGTAGCAAAATCGCAAGGGAGGGGGCTACTGATGTCGAGAGAGCAAGACATCATGAATATTACATCTGAGATCATGACTGCTGAAAGTACCTGGTGTACCTTGTCACAATTTATCGCAATGTAGGACTTAACTTTGAGCACATTTTCGACTGCTTACTGTTGTTTGGTAGATTTTTATTTAATGTGCACCTACCAAAGGGACGCACGTATAATAGCAAAGGATATTACCTGAAAAGATTAGTCCAGCAAGAAAATCCCTGCGGTTCTTTATAATCAGTTAAAAAAAATAATAGGGGTGATTACTTAAAATCATTACAATTTACGAAGAAATAAAATTTGTCATGACATGCACAACTAAAATAGTCGTTGAACCGTAACAATCATTATTCACGAGGTGGTAACAGACATTTGATTAATAAAATACAACAGTATAAACATATAATACACAAATGGATCTTGAGCTAATGTGCAAATTGCTGAGCCACAAACGTGTGTTCTTCTAAGTGCAAATGTCATTATAATGGTTCCTGAAAAAACGCATTTGTCCTTCTGAGTGCAAATTAGCATTGTGTGAATTCGTAAACAGAAGGCGTAGGCGTTTGCTATTTAATGAAGCTCAGACAGCAGAATTAATCCGAAGATGTTACCGTAACTCGGCCATTTGTTTAAAGTGCTGAAGTGCCTTGTGGAGTTGGGCATAAGAGGTATGGGTTACCACCGTGATGCTTATGTCTATATGTGTTTAAAAAATGTTAAAACAAAAAGTTCTGTACATTTTGATTGTGTTGGAAAAATATTGGTTATTCTTCAAAATCCTACTGTAAGTTTTGTCCTGTTTAAAAGTTATGCCTGGGACCCTTGTTTAGATGGACGTACAAGGTGGGGAAACAACCTTTACAACGCAACTTTTACAACGCACTACCATTACAACGAAACTTTTACAACGCAACATCCATTACATGGCATGCCATTACAACGCTACCATTACAAGGCATGACACTACAACGCATACCACTACAACACATGTCATTACAACGCAGTCATTACAATGCATACCATCACAACGCATAGTACCCTTACACTATCCAACACTTACCCTACTGTTGCACCCCCTCGAGTTAGAATAGTAATGTTAACCGCTACACTATCCAACACTTACCCTACTGTTGCGCACCCTGGAGTTACAATAGTAATTTTTACCCCTACACTATCCAACACTTACACTACTGTTGCACCCCCCCTGGAGTTAGAATAGTAATTTTTATCCCTACACTATCCAATATTTACCATACATGCAATGTAATGGTATGCGTTGTAATGGTATGCGTTGTAAAGGTAGTATGCGTTGTAATGGAATGCGTTGTAAAGGTTGTTTTTAAAAATGTGTTGTAATGGCATGCGTTGTAATGGAATGCATTGTAATGGATGTTGCATTGTAAAAAATGCGTTGTAAAAGTAAGCGTTGTAACGTCATACACCCATAAGGTGCAACAGTATTTGGATAAAAAACGTTCCAGAAGCTGTTCTTTCAGCTTACTCTCTATTTGTCTCTGAGTCTGCTTGCTGCAGAAGTTTACTTAATTCAGAAAAATATTTTACACCCCGACTGGACAAAATTATTGAGGAACCTTCCATCTAGCTTATCACGGCTTGCCTACATGTGAAGATGTTCCACTCATTAAAAAAAGATTTTAAAAGCGATTTCCTCAGATCCTTGACTGCAGGGCATGCGCACAACAAGTGAGTTATTGTTTCGTTTGGGTAGCCGCATAATCGGCAGCGCGCCGCTTGCTCTTTGCTTTTCTATGATGGCTGTAGGTCCTTCGAGTCATGCATTCCTAAGCGATGATAAATAAAGCTCTTTTTTATCTCGATGCTAAAATGGGCTGCTAGATAAGCTTGTGGCTTTATTCGTGTATTGGAATTTATCACTGTCCAAGTGACGTCGTTTGGATATTTTTTTTTTGACTTCCAAGAGACATTTTTTCTTTGCTGAATCGGTGCTGGACTAGTTAAAATTTGCCAGTTCTACAGTGCTGTTCCATTGTGGTTGAATGTCAAGTTCGATCAAAGATTTTCCTAGGTAAGCTCCCCATGTGTTTGATTATTCTTGATCCATCTGGCCTTTGATCTCTTCCCAGCATAGTCTATTCAATGACCCGGGCTCTGATGATCGAAAATTATGGCACAGCTTCACAAAGGAATTCATGCCCCGGAATTTCTGATTTTGGAGGCAGAATTTCAGCCGTACCTGTGCGGGGGATGCAGACTTGGGGGATTGAAAACGGCCTTGTAAATCTTGGTCTGGAGCTCATTTAGTAATTCAGACCCCTTTTCACACCATGTGTCGAGACCTTATGACAAGGTGGGTAAAGTTTGAGCTGCCATCACTTTTAAGAGGTGGTATGGGCAGAGCAGCCCAGTTTTTTGTTCAGTAATCTATAAGCAAATGTTAGCGACTGGGCTTTGGCTCTCAAGTCCCTTTTTTGTTCCTTATGGGTTGTTCACCGCCCCAGTTTTATGTCAAGGTATTTATAAGATGCTTGCTCTTCAACTTGCACCCCTTTAACGTGCCATTAAATGTAGTTTTTTTGGGGTCCACTAGGCGTACAACCTCAGTTTTCTTTTTGTTCAACTCGAGGTTTTCCTGGTCAAGGTAAGTTACTAGGTTGTTTGTTGCTCTTTGCAGGCCAATCAGACTTTGACTCAACACCATGTTGTCATCTGCGTACTGTAAGAAAGGAATTGGGTCTTTGGCCATGTTTGGCGGGCGCACTTGGCTGATTGCATGTATTTAGTTATGTCTGCGAGTCGAGAAACAGGTTAAATAGGCTTGGAGCCAGGATACAGCCTTGTTTTAGGCTGTGCTCTGTTTTTATGCTGGCTGTTATTCTACTCCCGTCGCCTAATCTTACTCTTGCCCAGGTTTCTCTATGTAGGGGGATAATTGCATCCAATAGTTTGATCGATAATCCCCAGATTTTTTGTTTTTTTCAAAGTTGGTTTCTGGTCACTCTATCAAACGCTGATTTCAGGTCGATGAAACATGTGTAGAGTTGAGGTTTCCTTTTTGCTGCTTTTTCTGTTAAAAACGCCAGAATTGCCAAGTTTGTGGTTGTTCCCATCCCAGGCCTAAAGCCTGTTTGAAACTTTGGAATTATGCTCGTTTCATCTATCCAGTCTCAAAGGTGGACTAGGAGACATGATGCGTATAGTGTTGCCTCTATGTCTATCAAGGATATCAATTTGTAACTTTCTGGGTTAATGTGATTTCCTTGTTTAAATATAGGATGAATTATATTCCCTTTCCAGGAGTTAGGGGCCTTATTCTAGCTGTCAATGTAGTTAAATAGGGGTAAGGTAGTCTGCCCAAAAATCGGGAGCTTGTTTGAAAAGCACGTTGGGGAGCCCGTTTGGTCCCGCTGCCCCCTCCATTTCAAGTTTTTTTATTATTCCTCTTAGTTGTTTACTGTCGGTTATGTTGTTTTGTTCGTTGTTGCTGGTCTGTTGTTCTTTTTGATTACATTCTTCCTGAGGCTGGATAGTGTTTTTTCTGCTTCAAACCTCTGTCCTCTGAGTGTTTCTACAACTGTTGTCGCTTTCGCACTCTTTTTATGCCCCACGTTCTTGTACATGTTTTGTACATATTGTGTCCAGGTGTCCTCGCCAATTCCTGCTTCTTGTTGGAGTATCGCTCCCTTAGTATTATTATTTATGATTCTCTAGAATCCGCGGCTATTTGGTAATTTACTTGCCCACAGTAATTTTTTCCAGATTGCTTCTTTATACTCTGTATTTGCGTCTCTTAATTGTTTCTTGTATTTTTTTCGCATTTCCTTGAGATTACCATTGTCTTTTTTATTTCCAAATGTCACTGCCACTGCTTGAAGTCGCACCTCTCAGGCGATCCTTCTTTTTTGATCTAGCAGTTCAATGTCAAACCATGGCTCCCCCTGGTTTCTGTTTTCTTTTGGCATCCGGGAATGACTTGGAAAAAGAACGTGGCCCAAGTGTTCCCAATTATTTACGATATCTTCTTCTTTCTGAATCTCAGTTTGATTCACGGGTATTTGTGCGCTTAATAAATCTAAGGCACATTAAGCTATGAAGGGGGGTCAGAGGCCTAGGCTTAATGACTCAACAGGATATACAGCCCCAAATTAACATCAGAAAATACACAAGATATCCTGCAGTCAAAAACTATAAAGACAAGAAATGACCGTACAAATCCATAGACTGGTAAGCCAAAAATACGCAAAATTTGTTCGAATTCCCATCACTCACTGACCCCGGTGACATGCTTCATCATCTGGGTCTCCTTTTCAGGGCTACTACTCCACCCTTATGATTGAGGAGCCCACAGATGTTTTTTACAAAGTTTGGTTTACTGCAGATGTGAGCGAGTATAGTAGAGAGAGTGTATGGGAAATGAGTGCAGTGCAAAAATACATGGTGTGAGTTTAAAATTGAAGCGGAATCAGACTATAATTTTATTCTTGTCTGATCCGAACAAGTATTAAAAACAGGGCAAGGACGGGTTTCAACAGATAATCGTCCATTTAACAAGAATAGGTCGACATGTTTCAGCACCTACAGGTTAAAAATTAACCTAGTGCTTTCATCAGGCCCTCTTGAGTGTAAAATGCTACTGCAATATAGTGATGTAATCAAATAATAAATGAAAAAGGATACACTGCGAGCTTAACTCCTCACAGATTCCATTCCTCACGCCTCTTGGAAAAATCAATGAAAGATATAAGAGGTATATAAAAAAACAGTTTTGGAACACAGTCTTTATTTCTCTTTTATCAATACATGTGGCATAAAGTAGCCATCATACACATTCAGAAAATGTCTGGAACTCATTCCAATGAGTCTTACCTCAAGAGATTGGAGGAAAAACCTCACCCCGCCTGGCAACAGCTCAGGACAAAAAGGAGGCACCGCTTTAAAGAAGAGACAAAACAACCAATCCTAATTTAGTCTGGTGTATAGACTCTTCTACACGTAAAAAACACAAACATAGTGCCTAATTGTAAAGTGAAACCCTCCTTATTCTTTATAAAAGGCCTCTCACTCCTTTGAAATGCAAAAACAGCCACTTACAGAGGTATATAGTCGACCATAGGTCAATCTGTATTTTAAGCAGAAATACTAGCGTGAAAAAACGCCGGGAAATCGTAAAGCCCATTAATAGACATCTCTGGCTAGTATTCAGTTGAACACTCGTTGATTAGAAAGTGTATAGTCTACCACTGGAAAATCTGAGTCTTAAGCAGATTATAATAATGCTAGCGTGAGAAAAAAGCACTGGGATATCGTGAAGCCTATTGTTTACAGATGTCAAAAATGTAGTACAAAAATTAGCCCTGTGGAAAGCCTAAAGTAACCAGCATTCCCATAAAAACGTATAATGACTCACCTAACCGTCGGTACCTCAGGCGTGCATCTCAGCCGTCGGGGAGGTACCGATCGGTGGTGTCGGTGCTGTTTATAGAGAGCCTCTGACATTCCCCGCGACTCCATCCGCTTCCGCGTGGTGTGGAAAATATCGCGAGACTCTGAGCGTAGTTTCAAGAGAACATGCCTCGAACTACAGAACCTCCTGGATTTCAAGGGAATTGTAGTTGGTTCGTGTGGTCTTCGCATCAGATCAGCAGTAATTAACCCACGGAAATAAAAACTCCTTGTGATTTATAAAAATGGCCTATCCAGAGGAAATCACATCTGGAAGAACAGAATCTGACCTTATATTCAACAGTAGTAAATGGGTTCGCACAGCTAATTGTAACACATCAAATGGGGTCTGCTACGTAGTGAACATAGAGTCCTGACGCTAGATAGAGATGTTAAAGGTCCCGACCATAGTTCTGTATTACATAGAGTCCTAACGCTAGTTCAGAGATCTTACGTAGTAGGTTTAGGACAAATGCTGAACGATTTAAGAGTTGGAATAATAAGATACTGTAGTTTCTCAACAATGAGAAGGGTATTAATCGTATTCAGAAATAACACAGCATACACTATTATCCTCGATAAGAGTGCAATTGGAATTACAGAGCATGGATTCTAACAGACTTGTGCAGGGAATCGCATCATTTAATCCCAGGTGGTTACTTTTTAGTCTAAACACCCATTTCTGTTCTCTTAACAAGAGGAATTTAGATATGTCTGACACATGTTGTTGGATGAATGGTTTTTCTAGAATGGTCCAAGCCATCTCATCAGGTTGGTGATTCAGTTCTCGATAATGGGCTGTCAGGCGCGTTGCTTGTTTTTTGCACCTTACAGTGCTCATGTGCTCCATTATCCTGAGTTTAATCTTTCGGGTAGTCATCCCTACGTATTTCAAATTGCAGGGGCAGGTGATTAAGTAAACTACTCTTTCACTATTGCAATTGGTGAAATTCTTTTGGATCCATGGACGGCCAGTCCCGATGTCCACTGATTTAGATTTTTTGTTAGCGGACCCACCTTGCAGGTGCCACAAGGGAAATGGCCCTGAACAGGAGGTAAACCTCATATTGTGTCTGGTGGCTGGGGTTCAGTTTGTGGCCTTGTGTGAACCAATTTATCACGCAGATTGCTGTTACGCTTGAACGCAAAGAGAGGGACAGGGAGCTGATCTCCTTCCACATTCAGTATCTTCCAATGGCGGCGTATGATTTTTTTGTTGTCTTTGGATGCCGTACTGAATGTGTTGACAAACGTTAGTCTAGATGTAGGTTCTTTCATGACTTTCTGTTCCAATAGGCTATCACGGTTGTTGTTGCTAGCCCGTTTGGCTGCGCGCCGAACTAACTTGGCAGGATATTGATTCACAGTAGGGGTTAGTTTGGCTGAAAATGTGTTCTTGTTCAAAGCCATGAACGTAAAGGTTCGCCAAACTTGGAGAAAAAATGCTTCCCAAACTTGTGCCTGAGGTTTGGAGATAAATCGTGTCTTCGAACCTAAAGAAGTTGTCTTTCATAGCAATTTGCGCACAAGCCATGATGAAATGAACCAGCATTATTGAATCAAGGTCACGTTGCTCCAGCAGTGTATTGACTGTATCCAAGGTCTCATCTTGGGGTATGGATGTATACAGTGACTCTAAGTCGAATGAAACAAGAAGATCTGTCCCGTAATCATAATCCACATCAGGTAGTAGCCTCAGCAGGTCTTTAGTATCCTGTAAGAAGGTAGGCACTTGGTAGAAAGAGACTATCCTGCCAAGTTAGTTCGGCACGCAGCCAAACGGGCTAGCAACAACAACCGTGATAGCCTATTGGAACCGAAAGTCATGAAAGAACCTACATCTAGAATAACGTTTGTCAACACATTCAGTACGGCGTCCAATGACATCAAAAAAATCATACGCCGCCATTGGAAGATACTGAATGTGGAAGGAGATCAGCTCCCTGTCCCTCTCTTTGCGTTCAAGCGTAACAGAAATCTGCGTGATAAACTGGTTCACACAAGGCCACGAACTGAAGCCCAGCCATCCAGAATAACGTTTGTCAGCACATTCAGTACGGCGTCCAATGACATCAAAAAAATCATATGCCGCCATTGGAAGATACTGAATGTGGAAGGAGATCAGCTCCCTGTCCCTCTCTATGCGTTCAAGCGTAACAGCAATCTGCGTCATAAATTGGTTCACACAAGGCCACGAACTGAAGCCCAACCACCAGACACAATATGGGGTTTACCTCCTGTTCAGGGCTATTTCCCTTGTGGCACATGCAAGGTATGTCTGCTAACCAAAGAATCTAATTCAGTGGACATCGGGACTGGCCGTCCGTGGATCCAAATGAATTTCACCAATTGCAATAGTGAAAGAGTAGTTTACTTAATCACCTGCCCTTGCAATTTGAAATACGTAGGGATGACTACCCAAAAGATTAAACTCAGGATAATGGAGCACATGAGCACTGTAAGGTGCAAAAAACAAGCAACGCGCCTAACAGCCCATTATCTAGAACTGAATCACCGACCTGATGAGATGGCTTGGACCATTCTAGAAAAACCATTCATCCCACAACATGTCTCAGACATATCTAAATTCCTCTTGTTAAGAGAACAGAAATGGGTGTTTAGACTAAAAAGTGCCAACCTGGGATTAAATGATGCGATTCCCTGGACAAGTCTGTAAGAATCCATGCTCTGTAATTCCAATTGCACTCTTATCGAGGATACTAGTGTATGCTGTGTTATATCTGAATACGATTAATACCATTCTCATTGTTGAGAAACTACAGTATCCTATTAATTCCAACTCTTAAATCGTTTAGCATTTGTCCCAAACCTACTACACAAGATCTCTGAACTAGCGTGAGGACTCTATGTAATACAGAACTATGTTTGGGACCTTTAACATCTCTATCTAGCGTCAGGACTCTATGTCCACTACGTAGCAGACCCCATTTGATGTGTTACAGTTAGCTGTGCGAACCCATTTACTACTGTTGAATATAAGGTCCGATTCTGTTCTTCCAGATGTGATTCCCTCTGGATAGGCCGTTTATATAAATCACAGGAAATTTTTATTTCCGTGGGTTTATTACTGCTGATCTGATGCGAAGACCACACGAACGAACTACAATTCCCTTGAAATCCTGGAGGTTCTGTAGTTCGAGGCTGTTCTCGTGAAACTACGCTCAGAGTCTCGCGATATTTTCCACACAACGCGGAAGCGAATGGAGTCGCGGTGAATGTCCGAGGCTCTCTATAAACAGCACTGACACCACCGATCGGTACCTCCCCGACGGCTGAGATGCACGCCTGAGGTACCGATGGTTAGGTGAGTCATTATACGTTTTTATGGGAATGCTGGTTACTTTAGACTTTCCACATGGCTAATTCTTGTACTACATTTTTGACATCTGTAAACAATAGACTTCACGATATCCCGGCGCTTTTTTCTCACGCTAGCATTATTATAATCTGCTTAAGACTCAGATTTTCCTGTGGTAGACTATACACTTTCTAATCAACGAGTGTTCAACTGAATACTAGCCAGAGATGTCTATTAATGGGCTTTACGATTTCCCGGCGTTTTTTCACGCTAGTATTTCTGCTTAAAATACAGATTGACCTATGGTCGACTATATACCTCTGTAAGTGGCTGTTTTTGCATTTCAAAGGAGTGAGAGGCCTTTTATAAAGAATAAGGAGGGTTTCACTTTACAATTAGGCACTATGTTTGTGTTTTTTACGTGTAGAAGAGTCTATACACCAGACTAAATTAGGATGGGTTGTTTTGTCTCTTCTTTAGAGCGGTGCCTCCTTTTTGTCCTGAGCTGTTGCCAGGCGGGGTGAGGTTTTTCCTCCAATCTCTTGAGGTAAGGCTCATTGGAGTGAGTTCCAGACATTTTCTGAATGTGTACGATGGCTACTTTATGCCACATGTATTGATAAAAGACAAATAAAGACTGTGTTCCAAAACTGTTTTTTTTATATACCTCTTATATCTTTCATAGATTTTTCCAAGAGACAAGAGGAATGGAATCTGTGAGAAGTTAAGCTCGCAGTGTATCCTTTTTCATACTAGGTTAACTTTTTTTACCTGTAGGTGCTGAAACATGTCGACCTATTCTTGTTAAATGGACGATTATCTGCTGAAAACCGTCCTTGCACTGTTTTTAATACTTGTTCGGATCAGACAAGAATAAAATTATAGTCTGATTGCGCTTCAATTTTAAACTCATACCACGTATTTTTACACTGCACTCATTTCCCATACACTCTCTCTACTATACTCGCTCACATCTGCAGTAAACCAAACTTTGTAAAAAACATCCTTGGGCTCCTCAATCATTAGGGTGGAGTAGTAGCCCTGAAAAGGAGACCCAGATGATGAAGCATGTCACCGGGCTCGGTGAGTGATGGGAATCCGTACAAATTTTGCGTATTTTTGGCTTACCGGTCTATGGATTTGCACAGTCATTTCTTGTCTTTATAGTTATTGACTGCAGGATATCTTGTGTATTTTCCACTTAATAAATCTCCCAAATAAATAAATAATCCTGGATTGTGTCCATTATTATATTCGTGTCTGAGCCACGCCACTTTAATTACCTAAGGTTGTACTTTTCTGGATGTTTTAGTAAACATTTAAATTTTTGTGCCTGTACCAGTGTGATGTTGATGTTTGTAAGTGCAGGAAGTGGCCACTTTCTGGACGTGGACAGACTTGAAATGAATCTAATATTGGGACAACGTTGCTGCTGGTGATGGTGAAGTCTATGGTTGATTGACTTTTTCCACTCAAATGCGCGACAGCCGCTGGCCTATCTCCGGTTCCGTTGCCGTTCGAAATATTCAGGCCTTGAGCTTCCAACTCACGAGTTATCGCTTGGTTTCCCAGATCCTCCTGCCTCTGTCTTTTTTTCTGTTTATTTATAATGAGGTTGCTGTTGAAATCTCCTGAGATAATCTAACAGCTTTGTTCATGAGTATTTTGCAGTACTCTGATCAGATTCGCTAATGTTAGGAATTTCTCCTTCTGCGTCTTCTTCTCCGGATGGATATAGACATTAATTAATAATAATTGCCAACCTGACGTGTTAGAGTGAAGCTTGCCTGTAAGTTTTAAAATGTGCGACCATTTTTCCCCGGCGTCTAGTTCTTCTGTTTGCCAACCATATTTTACTTCTGCATAAGTCGATAGTCCTCCTCTGGGGTGACCAAAGTTTGAAAATCTTTCTGCGTGAATGTGGTGTTCTGTGTATCCCGGAATTAGAACAGGTTTAATTTTCCATGTTTCCTGGAGCAAGATGAGATCTTGTTTTTGCAAGAAGGACAGAGTTTCATGATCTTGGCCCATTTCTTTGAAACCATAGACATCCCATGAACAGATCCGGATTGTTTCCTGACCCGAAACTCCGGCATCGCAGTTGTTCCTTGTGAAATTCTTACATTTATCCCGGTTGTTCCTGCCTGGATGCACCCGCGTGATGTCATCCAGATTTGTCCTTAGGTTTTCATCAGGTAAGTTTTTTTCTTAGGACCTTGGGGGACTTGCTGTTAAGTTGTCCTTTGTTTAGATATTGTACTTGGGTGGCGAGGTGTTTCGAGCGCCTCACAAACCTGTGTTTTGGCCTTTCCAGAATGATTGTTCTGCATTTGGAAATGCAGTTAATTTTAGGACGGGATATGGGTACTTTGGGTGTTTGTGAAGCCTCAAGGTGATCCCCCAGGCTTCAAACGTTGTTCTGGGTGCATAGATCCTGTCCACTAGTTCCTTAGAAGTTCACTTTGTCAAGGACTCTTCTATATCTGGGGCCAATGCTGTTGGCCGGAATTCTACGGCTAGAAGATCTTGTGATATTATCCTTTAAATCTGTTGTTTCTTTGAACAGCGTTAACAGGGTCCCTTGGTTCAGTATATATTGTCTTCCTTTGGTGGAGTATTCAGGCACAAATGTCAGTTTTGGTGTTGTCTCTATGGTAGTGTTTTGAGAATTGAAAAGTTCATTTATGGCTTATTGTTGTTTTTGAGTGTCATATGTTTTGAAACCTATTTCGTTTTTTTGACTGACAAATTCGATGGTAGCTCTTTCAAGTGATAAGGCCATGGAATGACCTTCTTTTGTTTCTGGCTCTGGGTTTCCTGTTTTTTTTTATTTTGGTAGCCATGAAGTCTTGATTTTTAACTCTGCAGGAGAAAGCCTGCAGGTACGGCCCTTACTGTTTATTGTGACTGTTAGCGGAATCTGAGTGCATAGTTCCTTGTTTTTTGATTTGTCATGAGCCTTTTCCCCTAATGTTTCTTCCATGTTTGCTGGTTTGATTGAATTCTGTTCCAGCTCTTTTGTGGTGGTTCTTTGTGCCCCCTTGGCTGGGCTTAGGCTTCTACGGTCTAGGGGAGCTTTTGCTGGCGGGGCTTGTCGGGTTTGTACTCCCCCTTCTCCGTTGTCTATTTGTTCTTTTGGGTCTGGTCTCCAATTTTCAGGTCCGAGCTTTCGCATCGCTTCATTGGCCGTATGTTGGTTTGTGATTGTGTGATGTTCCTGTACAGTGTTTACTGGGGGGTTGAATGTGGGGGAGCACTTGAATTTTGTTTGATTTGTTAAGGTCGACTGGGTTCTTTGGTAGGTCAGACTCTGCAATTGAGGTGTGTAATGTTGCTTCTTTATGTATTCTCTTTTGTTTTCTAAGTGTCGTTTGATTAGTAAGTATTGAATAGATTTTCCCTGGACCTGTAATTGTTTGATTGCTCTGCTTTAGCCAAGCCTTCCTGTCGCGTTTTGTTGCATTTTAGTAGGTGTTCAGATAGGCGAAGGATTAATTGTGGTCTGTATTGCCTCAGCTTGGTTATTCCCTAAATCCAGCTTATCCTCTGTTTCCTCTTTCTCTGCTTCGTCTTAATTTTTACCACTTGACTCTTTTGTTATTTTTGTTGCCTTTGGGGTCTCCTTGTTCTCGTTCTTTTGCATACCCACTATTGATAGTGCCTTTTGGGATGGTTGTACTGCCCCTAGAATGTCTGTTAGTATTTCAGGGAGTTTGGCCAGTTTATCGATTATTTTTTCACAACTGCAGTTAAACGGTTGTTGAGGATTGCTTAGTTGTGGCTCTGAGCTTTTAAGGAGAGTCATGATTTAGTCTAGATTGTTGTGTAAGCCTGAAATGTGTTCTGCGATTAGGTTTATGAGGTCAATCTGCACCTCCATTTTGTCTGATTGAAAATTCAATACTGCTTAATCCAGGGTACCTAACAGGGATTTACTCCATGGGGCGGTTGGTATCTCTTGGGGGGACTTTCCTGATGACCCTAACTCTGATTCTATCCAGCTTACTGATGAGATTGTGATTGGAAATAACAGGCTTATCTGGTTAGTTTTTAATGAGAAGCTTCTATCTTTTGATATTCTCTCTTGAGGGTCAATTCTGTGGATCGGGTTAAGGGGGTGGAGCCCCCCCGCTCCGCCAGATGCCAGTCCCGTTAGGATGACAGTTGGGGGAAAATTACTTTGACTTGCTGTTTCTGGTGTGTCTTGTTTTAATGTGTTAATTTCCAAGATTTGGAGGAGGTTGGCATTGTTAGATAAGGAGAAAGAGCAGGCCCATGCTTCATCCAAATGTACTGCCTGTTTGGTAGAAATGTATAATGGATTTTCCGTGAGTTGGTTTTTATTGCCCACATTTTATCTTCTTCTTATTTCTTAATTTTGACTTGCTGAAGTCTTCAGGTGCACCTCCGCCATTGTGGTTAACTGTCTACTTTGTAAAATTGCTGAAGTTATTCCCTGTAGGGATGGCTGCTCTTTTTGAGCTTTGCTATTGTCTGACTGAATGAGAAGAGAACTAGTTTTAACAGAAGTAGAAATACACATGTCTTGCTGTTCAATTGTTCCAGAATTGGGATAGCTTTTGTTGTCCTTTTTATTTGGAATTATAGGACTTGGCACACCTGGTGTCTCTTCTGTTGGAGCATAGATTGCTGCCATTGGGTCCATCAAAAAGAAAATTTTATTTTTTTCCAATTTATTGCCAAGGTTATAGAGTGTTGATTCTGGTGTTGGTGCCTAAACAAGCCTCTCTCTCAGCCCGGGCGTCTTCCTTTTTTTGCTTGATGAGGCGGTTAGTACCGTATTTTCTTGTTGCCGCCGGACAAATTCTCCCGAATCACATTTTGCTTCTATAGGTTTTTTCCAGGCCTGGCTGGACCGCTTCTGCTGGGAGCTGGGTTCGCGCTTATTGTCTGGTAACTACTACCACTGCTGCTTGAGCACCCTCCCCCCACTGTCTCTTCACTTCTTTCTCACCTTGCCTGCCCGCTGTTACGATCTCAGCAGGGTCTGGGGTTCCCAAGGGGTGTCAAGGGTGTCAAGAGACTGTTTGCTGGGTAGCTGCAAGATAACCAGATAGCAGCCTGGAGGCTATTGTGAGGGGGATGACTCTTCTGTAGCGGGTCTTAATTTAGCATAGATCTGCAAAAATAACGATAATTTTTCCATCTACCAGGGCGGCCAATCAAGTCAGGGAGCAATGGGGATTAGGACTCACCCCTTCTGACCTGTCCCATCAGTCCGGTACGCTGCCTGCCACCTGCTGCCCAAGCCGTCGATCTGCCGCGCAGCGCCGGGCTGAGTGACCTCAGCAACCTCCGCAGCTTCTGTGAGCCCCTGTGAGCTCCTGTGGGCTCCGGCTGGCTCAGTACAGGCTCCATTCTCCGTACTCTTGCATTCACCCTAGGAGCCCCGGGAGCCAAAAGCCTTGCTCGCCTCACAACCTCTTGCGTGGGTTCTGCTTCAGGACCTTCTCGGCAGTCCTTCCGGGTCAACATTCGATGTATAAAATACCGTAAATAGATTTGCATTTTTCAAATGATAATCTTAGCCGAAAAAGCAAGTTTAATTCAAGTTTTACCACTATTTGTAGTAATTTCATTCCTGATGTTTCCATTTTCTTTAAACCAGTATACACCTGCGCTGGTAAATCAATAATAGTCACCTTTCCAATGTTTCGGGCAAGCTCTGGATGTAGAAAGGTCTTCAATATTTCTTCTTGATTGCGTGCAAAAAAGGACGACTCCACCCAATAGCCATGGCGCCACTCTGCATTTGGTTCAGAAAAAACTGCAAGCAGGGAAATGAGAAAGAGGAAAAAAAGCTGCAGAAAGAGACAAAAGAGGTGGAAGGGATAACTGCTGGATTAGATGGGAGAGAGATGGAGCTGCTTTTGTAGGTTTGAGAAGGAGAAATAATGTTGTAGCAGTTTAAGGTAAAGGTAGAAAGCAGAGTGTAGGTAGAAGTGCTGGGAGGAGGGGTGGCTGCAATAAGAAAAGTGAGAGGGAGGAGGTTTCGGTCTAGTTTCAGAGGGATGATAAGAGATCAGTGCAATAAAATAGTGAGAGAAGAAATGAGAACTGGAGGGAGAGTTGTGGAAGGAAATTAGGAGGTTTCATCAGGAAATGTGACTGGGAGCAGCGGCTTCTTCTCCTTAAAGGTGGAGAAGCGTCGCCTCACTGCTCTTTGAGCAGTGCAAAATAAAAATAAATGATAATACACAAGAAGTTATTATAATTGTGTTTCTTTGCTCTGGCCAGGTCAGGTGAGGCAGGTCTGGCTCGCCATAGAGGGAGCAGGAGTGGTTTGCACTCTCTCCCTACGTGCGCATAATGGCTTGAAAGGCCCTCTAGGGCCGGCCAAACCGCCATGCGCACTTGGCATGCTCTCCATTGGGCTGTGTTGCACAGCTCAGTGAATAACATGCATAGCCTCCACAGACACTGCCTGAGTGGCCAAACAGGGTGCTCAGACCAATCACAACGCTGCTCAGGCTGTGTCGCGATTGGCTGGGAGAGTACAGAAGCCTCCAGTGCTGCCAGCAGATGGAGGAGAGGCATGCAGCGTTGGGAGAGGTGTGCGATGGGTGGCTGCAGCAGCGAGAAAGGTATGTTCTTTGGGTTGCTTTTTCACTTGCCAAACATTCCGTCCCACCCCACAACCCCAGTTCAGAGGCACCCACCATTGCTGTGGAGAAGCAGGCAAGGAGATAAAGAGTTTAGAGCTAGAGATGCAGCAATGATAGGGAGAATGGAGGGCTGTTGTGTGAGAAGAAGAAGATAAGCAAGTAGGATCTACAAAAAAAGAGGTAGGAACAAGAAATGTGGGATGTAAGACGAACAAAGGAGATATGTGGGAAAAGAAATAAGAAGGGGAGATACAGAAGGTAAGGTTAGAGGAAAATGTGCCAAATGGCCTGTTTTAGACCTACGAGGACGTTTGTGGGTGTACTAAGGGTGACAGAGTATATCAGTCCATCACCCTGATGGACATCTTGTCTCCCAACTCTACAGATGTGCGCCGGCCGCACAGACTTCTCTGAACTACTGTCATGGCTGTTCCTGCCAATGTTGTAAAGGTTTGATGGACGGCTCAGCCAACCTTTTAGATCGTTGTTTTTTTTTCGACAAACTCCAAAGTGAGAGTTTGTTTTTGAAAAAGTAAAAATAATGAGCCCCACACCATGGGAGTCTTCGACGGACAGCAAAAAATTCCATCAAACTGCCCTCTCTAAATTAGGCAGATGGTAGACTGGCAAGTATGGCACTGACAGAGCAAAAGCAGACTCTGTTGTCAATGTATTAAAGATCCACCCAGCCCTAAATCAGAAGGGTGGACTGTGAGTTTAGCGGAGATTGTGCTTCTTTGCCAAGAATATTTGAAAAAGATCAGGCTAAGTATGAATTTAAATAGACAGTTTTCACATAAATTTGCTAAAAAGCCAAAGACTCTTAAAAGGCATTCATAAACTATTGAAGTCCTTTTATGGTATGGCAAACTAAAGTAACATGACGCTCCTTAGGAGTTGACTCCATCCAATTGTGCTACTAGTACCCCCAAATATAAAAATTCAATTTAAATGTTGTCATGGGTGCCTATTAAGTGCCTCTTGGACCAGACATCGTTGGTGTGGTCTTCCCCCAACTTTTTGCTTTCCCCCCCCTACTGTTTTCTGAAATGTGTCTTTGTTGGCATTAGGATTCTGTGCATTTTACCACTGTTGACCAGTGTTAAAGTGCTTGTGCTCACTCCATTAAGCATGGTAAACTAGTCCTACACCGTATTGGCATATTAAATGTACTCATAAATCCCTAGTATAAGGTACTGCATGTACCCAGGGCCTGTAAATAAAATGTTACTATAGATATTGGGCCCAGAATATAAACAATAGAGGACTAAGTATGGGCAGGATGGACCCTCCTGTCAGGATTGTTGGGGGCGGAGCTGTTTCCTGCCCCACTTACATTTCAAAGGACTTGCCCCAAGTGTACTCACAGAAATCTAACCCTAGTCTTTTGTGACCCTAGACCTCTTTTTTTAACCTTGGCATGGGGAGGGAAGAACTTTCTATAACCAGATGTGGTGGTAGCCTAGACAATTTACCCACTTTGAAGAACGGCACCCGGTATAAATATTGGACCTGCTAGGCCACTCTCAAGTAATTTCCTAGACTTGAATACATTACAGAATAAAGACTACCTTTCTCCCCAGAGAACTTTCCTGCTGCTTGAGGCCTGCCTTGTTCCCCAGAGAACTGCCCTGCTGCTTGAGGCTTGTCTTGTTCCCCAGAATACCTTAAACTTTAAAACTGCATATCTCCAATTCTACTGATTGGATTTTCATCATTTTAGTCTTTAAAATTGCATATCTCCAATTCTACTGATTGGATTTTCCTCATTTTAGTCTCGTTTTATTTCATTAAAATTCCTCCAACATGGTTTGGGATATTTCTGGTGCTATGTTTTCACTTTATTACTGTTTGTGTACTGCATGAATACTTCCACACTCCTCAACTAATAACCTGATTTCTTACAGTGCCCATCATATACCATGGACGCCCCTTTTTGCCAGAAATTACATACAGTATGCCAGTGGCAGAATGCTGCAATCGTTGTCATCCATATACCATGAGTGACCCTTTTGTCAAAAAATACGTCCAGTACGTCAGGCGTGCCTTTTCTACCAGTTATGCCAAGAATTGCTTTCATTATGCCAGAGGCAGCATTTTGTTACAAAGAAATGGTGATGCACAAACCTGGTGTTAACTAAAGTAATATAGCAATGTACACTAGCTTTATGGGTAAACTGTGTTTTGGTATGTGTAAGCGTGCTGGTCAGGAATGAGGTGGCCTGCCTGTGTTTGGAACAGAGTTAGCAGAAGGTTACAGGTCAACTTTTTTCGAGCCCTGGAAGATAATTACAAAAACTCGGAAATTCAAAAAAGTTAAATAATGTGAAGATGTTTCTTCCATCAGCTATGCGAGCTATGTGGCTGACTGTGCATATGTTCCCACAGACCATAATATGCTGCTGCCCCTGAAGAAGGGATTGGGCTCGCTCCACAACTTTTCAAGACAAGCCTAGCTTTCTTCTGTTTAGAGAATAATTCATTAATCAAGTTACACATGTTATTTTGAACGTTGATGCTTGTACTTTGACTGAAGCATTTTGTGTTTTAAACCAAACCATTTCGCACATATGGGAAACTACCCACAAGAATAAACAAGTGTGTATAACTTGATTCATTTTGTTAACCATTTTTACATATGTATAAAATTGTGGATTACAATATTCAAATTATCTTTTTACTGTGCGACCAGGCCAAGTAACAGTGTACACTTGCATTATTCAAGAGCATGCATTTTGCCATGTGTGTGCCATTTGCCAAGTAGTAGCACTTTAATGCACGTGCCAGTATTTTGTGGCAGGTGCCCATTACGCTAAGAATTGCCTCCAGTATGCTAGTGTTAGCATTTTGCCATCAGTGTTTCTATAAATCAAAAAATACCTTTAATATGCTGTGGTCAATGGCACACCCTTAAGCATAACACCACATTCTCGCTCACACTCTCTTGCATTCACTCACACTCATTCTCACTCACAGTCATTTTCTCTTCACTCGCTCATTCATTCTCATTCACCTGCACTCACTCTTGTTCAATCAATCATTCACACTCACCTACTCTTCCCTTCCCTGTGGAGTACCTCAAGGGTCCTTCCCCAGTCCCATTTTATTTAATCTTTTTGTGGCCCCTTTGGCTAAATGATCCATTCTTGTGGATTTCTGGTATTGTCCTATGCAAACAATACCCAAATTACTGTCTCTATTTGCAGGGACTGGGCTAAAGTAGCTAACAAGTTCAAGTCTTGCACGATGGAAGTCAGCACCTGAATGCGAGTGAACTGGCTTAAAATGAGTGCGAGAAGATGGAGATTGTGGTCTTCAGAGAGGAGAATTCGGTTTGAACTGCCCGTTGGTGGCCTGTGACCAGGGATGGCTAGCTTAAATAAAAAATGGGGCCTGAAGGCACGTGGCTCAGGAGCGAGAGCGCAACCGTTGCAGCACCTCTCTTTGCTGTCCATGAGCAGGAAAAGGAAGGACTTCCTTCCGGCATATGGAACCCAACTCCAACCAATCCTGGAGCTGCACCCATGCTGTGAAAGCAGCTCCAGGATTGGTAGGATCCTATAGAAAAAATCTTCATCAATACACTGCACTACAAAATAGCGAGACATGTCAATGACACAATCATTTAAGGTAGTAAGAGAATCTACCTGTCTTACTCCCCTGTTCCACTTGTGTCCAAATAAAAAATGAGTCGCAGGAATCAATAATCAATCTGCCTAAATAAAAATAGAACAGATAGACAGAATCAACAGTGGTGAAGTTCTACCTTCTCTTTATATTGATTCATTTAGATGTGGGCGCTTACCAGTATTGGTTAATGCCAAAGTAAAAGTGTAGCCCAAAAGGAATAGAGCTGACTACTCAAGGGAGTCTCAAAACAACAAACAAAATAGGCAGGAATGGAGGGCTACTATAATGCCGCTTGTTAATTGCTCATGAGGGAATTAGAGTACCCACAGTAAGTGCAGCAAAGGAAATATTAAAGCCTGGAGACTCCGTACCTCAGGAGTATATGCGAGGCTTAATCAATTGTGAGAACCAACATGAAAACTTAGATATCATGCCTCCTTATCCCTCAGGAGTACGTGACCAGCAAACTCTAATATTGTGCTCTGTCGGTATTTAGAAACAAAGGAAAATGCAGATGCCCAAAAGCACGCCACAGAATCCTTTAGAATGCTTTTCAAGCCGGTATGACAGGCTAACAGAATACAACCCAGCGCAAGCGCGTTACTGCCTTAGAGCCAAGAAGGAGCGGCGTTGCGAGCGTGGCCCTTCCGAGTATCTGCGAGGTCTCGGTAATTAGAGCGGAGAAGACGCCACCCCCACTGGGACCATCCGGAGAAGTGCTGGGGAAGATCGGGAGCCTGACGTGGAAGAATGGAGTCAGGCAACTGGAAGCGGAAGGGAGTGACCCGGAAGTGCCATGAAAAGCCCCGGAAGTGAGGAAGAATGGAGCTGGGAGGCTAGAACGCTAAGCGTTCTTCCTTGCGGCATTGGATCTTTCAAGTGGGTGGGGCGCACCCTCTCTATCCGCAGCCGCGGGAATGAAGCAATCATGACAGCCTGTGCCAGCAATCCCCATGCTGTTTCACAGTCTTTGGATTTCTGGGTCTACTGCACGCATGTTGGGCTGGCCATCGCAAGACGGCAAGCCAGTCTGACATCCATACTGTAGACCAGTGCTGTCATCCTGCGTTTGCATGATTTAGCCCCTCCCCCTCCTTCACGTTGCACAGCATAAACCGGTACGGTGGCAAATAAATAAAATGGCATTGACATACCATTTCATCTGAGTTTGCCTGTTGCACTCGCAGAGGCAGAAGTGACGCTCCTCTGCTCCTGAGGAGGAGCCGCCCCTGCATCCGACATGGGGTCCGCTACCTATTCCAGGGGCTTCTGCAAAGAATCTGGGTGATATTCGATAATACTCTGACATTTGACTCTCAGGTCAACAGAACAGTGAGCTCCTGTTTCTTGATTATTAAGTGCCTGAACAAGATGTTAACCTTTCTTCTCGAGGAGTTAAGAGTTCCAGTGGTCAATCAATCAATCAATCAATCAATCACTACATTTATAAAGCACGCTACATACCCGTGAGGGTCTCAAGGCGCTGGGGGGGAGGGGGTGCCGCTACTGGTCGAAGAGCCAGGTCTTGAGGAGTCTCCTGAAGGCCAGCAGGTCCTGAGTTTGTCGTAGGCTGGTGGGGAGAGAGTTCCAGGTCTTGGCGGCGAGGTAGGAGAAGGATATGCCGCCGGCTGTGGTTTTCTAGATACGAGGAACTGTGGCGAGGGCGAGGTTGGCTGAGCGGAGGTTTCGGGTGGGGGTGTGGAAGCTGAGACGGTTGTTGAGGTATGTGGGTCCGGTGTTGTGTAGGGCTTTGTGTGCGTGGATAAGGAGATTGAAGGTGATCCTCTTGTTGACGGGGAGCCAGTGCAGGCCTCTCAGGTGGGGTGAGATGTGGCTGCGTCGGGGACGTCGAGTATCAGTCGTGCCGAGGCATTCTGGATTAGTTGAAGTCGTCTCAGGAGCTTGGATGTTGTTCCTGAGTAGAGGGCGTTCCCGTAGTCGAGTCTGCTGGTGATGAGTGCCTGGGTGATGGTTTTTCTTGTGTCGGGAGGGATCCATTTGAAGATCCTACGGAGCATGCGCAGGGTGTTGAAGCAGGATGCAGAGACGGTGTTGACTTGCCTGGTCATGGAGAGGGTGGAGTCGAGGATGACCCCCAGGTTGCGTGCGTGGTCTGTGGGGTCCCAGGCTGATGGGGTAGGTCCGAGAATGAGGACCTCCGTCTTGTCTGAGTTCAGCTTCAGTCTGCTGACCTTCATCCAGTCGGCTATGGCCTTCATTCCTCTGTGGAGGTTGGCTTTGGCGGTGTGGGGGTCTTCGGTGAGGGATATGATCAGCTGGGTGTCATCGGTGTAGGAGATGATGTTGAGGTTATATTGTCGAGTGACATGGGCTAGCGGTGCCATGTAGATATTGAACAGCGTCTGGCTTTTGGAGGATCCCTGTGGGACGCCGCAGATGATATCGGAGGATTTCGAGCGGAAGGGTAGGAGGCAGACGCTCTGGGTTCTGCCAGAGAGGAAGGATGTGGTCCAGGCCAGGGCCTTCTCTTGGATTCCGGCGTCATGGAGGCGTGCTGATAGGGTGCGGTGGCAGACTGTGTCGAAGGCTGCCGATAGGTCCAGGAGGATGAGGGCAGCTGTTTCTCCTTTGTCCATCAGGATCCTGATGTCGTCAGTGGTGGCGATGAGGGCGGTCTCGGTGCTGTGGTTGCTGCGAAAGCCAGATTGGGAGGGGTCCAGGATGTTGTTGTCTTCGAGGTAGCAGGTTAGCTGTTTGTTGACAATCTTCTCTGTCACTTTTGCCGGGAACGGGAGCAGGGAGATTGGCCGGAAGTTCTTGAGGTCATTGGGGTCCGCTTTGGGCTTCTTCAGAAGGGCGTTGATCTCAGCGTGCTTCCAGCTTTTCGGGAAAGTTGCTGTCTCGAAGGAACTGTTGATTGTTTTTCGGAGGTGTGGTGCGATGGTTGTGCTGGCTTTGTTGAAGACGTGGTGAGGGCAGGGGTCAGATGGGGATCCGTAGTGGATGGAGTTCATGATCTTGATGGTGTCTTTGTCACTGACATTGGACCAGGTGGTCAGGCAGCTGGTGCAGGTGGTGGTCACAGGGGTGGTGGACTCGGTGGTGGGTGGGTGTCAGAGTTGAAGCTGTTGTGGATGTCGGTGATCTTGCGGTGAAAGACGGCGGCCAGGGAGTCGCACAGGTCTTGTGATGGTGGGATGTCGTTGGTGTTGGAGCTGGGGTTGGAGAGTTCTTTCATGATGCTGAAGAGCTCCTTGGTATTGTGTGCATTGTTGTCTAAGCGGTCCTTGAAGGCGGTCCTCTTGGCGGTCCTGATGAGTTGGTGGTGTCTGCAGGTGGCGTTCTTGTGGGCTGTGTGGTTGTCTGGTGTTCTGTCGTGGAGCCATTTCTTCTCCAGCTTCCGACAGGTGTGCCTGGAGATCCGGAGGTCTTCGGTAAACCAGGCGGCTTTCTTGTTGGTGTGGTTGGTTGTGGAGGTCTTGAGGGGGGCGAGGTTGTCGGCGCAGTCGTTGATCCACTGTTTGAGGTTGGTCGTGGCGGTGTCTGGGTCGGTGGGGTCGATGGGTGATTTCAGGGCGAGGGTGGTAGTCAGTTGGTCCTTGGTGATCTTGCCCCAGCAGCAGCATGGCAGCTGTTGGCTGCGGTGGTGTGTGGTGGGTTTCCTGAAGGTGAAGTGGACGCATCTGTGATCGGTCCAGTGGGTCTAGTCAATGCGCTCATAACATCTCAACTTGACTACTGTAAAACCCTGTATTTGAATTCCAACCAGTATTTGCTTAACAGAATTCACGTCATCAAGAATACGGCTGCTCGTTGGTGTTGGGCATTCCAAGACATCTCACAGTGAGGGAGGGATTGTGGTCCCTTCCCTGGCTTTCAGTGAGGAAGCGGTTGATTTTTAAGGCCCTGTGTTTGTTCTAAAAGATCTTCAACTAGCAAGACTCTTGCTATCTAAGAACCGCCTTCAAATGGTATCTTCCAAACAGACAGTTGAGATCGGCAGGTCAGAGGAAAGTCATTGTTCCCACATTCAGGAAGGCGAGATGGAGTAAGCGTGCCTTTCCTGTGGCAGCGGCCAGGTTATGGAACACACTCCCTGCACAGATTGTTAGTCTTAATTCTTCCTACGTGTTTCATAGGCAAACTTGGCTTTTCTCACAACCGTAATCGCTTCTGTTGTTCTCCCCTATTTTCTCTTGCTGGTTATAGCGCTCTGATACCTTTCTGGTTTTATGCACTTTACAAATAAAAAATACAAATACTCTGAATCACTCATTCTCACTCCTTCATTTGCACTCACTCACACTTACTTGCAAAAACTCTTATTGACTCATCCTTACTCAGACTCATGTATTATCTCTCCTTCTGATTTACTAAGTCTACTTCAACACTTATGCCTAAAGCACCCGGGCCTACCTTTACCAGAGACACTGCAGCATTTCTCAGGTTTAGAGACCCTGAGACGGGGCAGGGCCCTGAATCTAGAGCTTGGACTTTATGAGCCCTGGACAGTGTGCCTGATGGCTGGTGCAGGTGCCTTCTTGCACCCGCCATCAGTCAGATGGCACTGCCTCCCCTAGGCTGCTACAGTCTGCCTGATGGCGGGTGCAGGTGCCTTCTTGCACCCGCCATCAGTCAGATGGCACTGCCTCCCGTAGGCTGCTACAGTTTGCCTGATGGCTGGTGCAGGTGCCTTCTTGCACCTGCCATCAGTCAGGTGGCACTGCCTCCCCAAGGCTGCTACAGTCTGCCTGATGGCTGGTGCAGGTGCCTTCTTTCACCCGCCGTCAGACAGGTGGCACTGCCTCCCTTAGGCTGCTACAGTCTGCCTGATGGCTGGTGCAGGTGCCTTCTTGCACCCGCCATCAGACAGATGGCACTGCCTCCCTTAGGCTGCTACAGTCTGCCTGATGGCTGGTGCAGGTGCCTTCTTGCACCCACCATCAGTCAGATGGCACTGCCTCCCTTAGGCTGCTCCAGTCTGCCTGATGGCTGGTGCAGGTGCCTTCTTGCACCTGCCATCAGACAGATGGCACTGCCTCCCTTAGGCTGCTACAGTCTGCCTGATGGCTGGTGCAGGTGCCTTCTTGCACCCGCCATCAGACAGATGGCACTGCCTCCCTTAGGCTGCTACAGTCTGCCTGATGGCTGGTGCAGGTGCCTTCTTGCACCCGCCATCAGACAGATGGCACTGCCTCCCTTAGGCTGCGCCTTGACTCTTGCTTGCTCTTAGCAAGGGTCGGAATTTTTTATTTCCCTTACAGTGAACCTTGAATATTAGTCTATTGCTGTGCGTTGTACGACCAAATGGGGAGTAAAAGTATAGACTGTACAGTAAAGCTATGCTCCACCAGCCCACTTTTCTAAGGGCCTCATTACAATTCTGACTCCAAAACCAAACCCTGCTTTTCACAGGGGTCGGAGTTCCTCATTGCGCTGACTTTATCGCACCTGATAATGACTGCATTCATTGAAGTCTCGCGCCCCTCGTGATCAGGCCTGAAGAAGCAAACGAGCGAAGCAGGAGCAATCCGCGCGCTGACTCTGGAATAAGTAGAACAGATTTGCCACTGGTAAACGGCAATTAATTTAAGGGATTGTAATTCAACCAGGATTTTTAGGTTTAACGTCGTAACGGATTTGAAATGCATCAATATGCTTCATAATTGCACCTGGCCAGGTTGATTTAAAAAAAGAACCAGCACCTGCAATCACAAGAACTTCTTACGGCCATGGCTTGTAGTGACCTCCTCCCGGAAACTTACTCATAATGTGTTTGTGCGGTTGTTGACGCCGCAAATATCTAGGCGCTGATGGTTTTATTGCGCTGCCGATGTTAGGAAAATGCATCTCTTGGCCCGATGTTTGGCCTGGGACCCTGTCTCTGAGCTGCCTCCCACTCTTTCCTTCCCTTGGCTTCCTGGTACTCCCCCCACTCCCCCCTGTGAATGTACATCTCCCACCGCCCCCGCTTTCTATTCGACCTCTTGACCTGATGGTATGCGCAGTGTACTTTGATAAAATAAGTTATCATTTTCCCGCGCAAATAACTGTTTAATGTCTCCGTGTTTGCTTTCTGACAGGGATGCAAATACCAGGAAAGCGACACGCAGAGAAGATCAACTTTTCATTTGAGAAGACAATCTGTGGAAAAAACGGTAATCTTCAGTCACTATCAGCTGCCGATTTTAAGGTCGGGGGTCAGGTTGAGGGGGTGAGAACATCACCTGGCAGCGTCTGAGGACCTGTGAATGATTATGTCCATGTGAAAAGCAGGTAACTATATAACTATGGAAGAATCATTCACCAAAGGTGCATAGAGACCAGAATAGACACAGCAGGAGACTTTGCTAGAGTCAACTCAGTTATTTACAGGTACACATTAAACCCTTCACAAGAAAAGCGTCTGCCCGCCCTTTAGTCAAGATGTTACTCCAGGCTATCGTCACCTGCACAAACATTAGCTAAATCAGGAAAACAAGGCGTATGCCAATGTGTCCACTGGAAAGTGATCCTTGGCCTGACGTGCAGGTTTAGATATACGCTGATGCTGGCATTCAATGGAGGAGCAAGACCAATGTCTAGAGAGGCGACATGAGGTGAAGGAGGAAGCCGCAGCCTGCACAGTCTGTTCCCACTGCCCCAGAATGCCTCCTAAACGTGACGAAAGCTCTCACTTTATCTGTGTGCCAGAATTCTACATTATTGAACGTGTGCAGTTTTGCACCGGAATTTGCGCTGCTGACTGGTGTAAAATGGTATTTTCATTGACTAATAATTGTAAGGTCGACCTTTTGTGTTGTAACCTAGTCCTAGTTTCCCCCCTGCAACCTTAGGCAAGTGGTACCTACCAGCTCTCCTGCGCGAGAGCATCCATTGTCCCCTGCCCTCCTGATTGGTTCCCCAGCATTCCTCTCTGTCCCTGTTCTGTTCCCTTGCCCCCAACTGTCATAAGGATTCTGACTAACTGACCTACGCACCGCCTTAAGGTGTGGGGCTGATTTAATAAACTTCAACTTCATACTTCACCTTGATTCTGACATCATTTCAACAGTGGCGACGAGGACCTCAGCCCCTCACCGCGAACCCACTGCCTTCCAGTTTAAATGCGGAAGCAACCTCTTCTAAAGGCACGGTGCAACAGGTCAAGAGCTAAGAAAAGCTCCGTGATTTCGGCTAGTCGACTTTTGAGCGGGTCGAGCGTGAAATAGCCATCGACTTGTGAGTAAGTCGAATATGAAATGCACCATGGACGCTTAGCAGATTGATTCGACCAGTGAACACCATTTGAAACTCGGGCGTCTTGTGAAACTGACGGTGTAAGACTCGAGTTAAGGTTAACTGGACTCTGCGCAAGTTAATGTGGTGAGCCGTGAAGTACAGTGAGGAAACTGAGCAGCCTCCGTGAATCTCGGCAAGTATTTGAAAAGTGATAGTGAAAAGTGAACCTTGGACTTTATATAATAAATGGTAATAGTGAAGGAAAAGAAAAACGCAAGACCACTGGAATCTGAGTGAGTCCATGAGGTGAGCCTGGGCAGCCGGGTTTCTGCATTGATAAGTTGATATGAATCGGCGATCTGTAAAAGTTTCGGATGGTGTAATTCTCTTCAGATCCCTTTGAGCTTAAAGTAAGCGTTATAACGCACTGCCACCTTGTGGCCTTAGTTAATGATTACACCTCTCACAAGTCATCTGTCATTGAGGGAAGACTTTCGACAATCGAATGAAACAATTTGGAAACGGAGGTGCGAGTGTAACACGGTGTTAAAAGAATAAGCAATACAGGAAAAGAGAAGTTCAAGATAATTAAGTGACTTTACATTCTGAGTTGCTATCTGTAGGCATTAACCGGAGTGCTGTCGTTTAGGTTGAAGTCCTTGGCGCTTTGAACTGAAAAATTCTTAAGAACTAAGCAGGAAGCAAGTAGCTTCACATTGATAACTAATGGCATATGAGTAAAACATCGTGATTGTAAACAGAGAAAAAAATAAATAAACAAAGAAAAAAAAGAATATAAGGCTTTAAACTCACTTCGATTTCATCGTGTGAGGAAATCTTGAAGGGAGCCTTGTGAGGAGGAGGAGAACTGCGCATCAGCGCGAGTGACGACATCGCGTTGGGTGCCATCTTAAGTGAATTCTCGGAGAATTTAAAGAAACACGCACTTAATCCATTGCGTGCAACGCCAGTTGTGCAGAACATCGGGAAAGTGTCAAGGAAAATAAACCAATATTTTTTTTAAGAGAAGACACGGAACTCGATGTATAGTGAGTGAACTCTATCGATTAGAAGGAAAAGGAACACGCACAGAATCTAAAGCGGTCAACGTGTTGACAGTGGAATTTACTGTGAAGAGAAATCTGTATCCTTTAATAAGTAATTCAAAGAGATAAGGGATAAGGGAAGCGACATTATCCTTTAATAAGTTTGCGCCTAGAACTGCTTGTGTGTGTGAATTCAAAACTTGATAAGAAAAGCGACATCATTTGTTTTGTTGCGCATCCTAAAACAAACAGAGCAGTAATATATACGTGCGTCCTAGTTTTATCCTGCACAGGATATCGTAGTTGCTCTGACTTCATTGGAAATCCTTGTTTAGGAATATTGGAAATTCTAACTGTAAGAAACGGAGATACTGGGGCAAATAAAGGCTAAATTATTGGAATAAATATAAATGGATGTAAAAGAGATATACAATTTACCACCACCAGAGTTGTTCATGGAGGAGGAAGGTGCAAGTAAAGTAGGGTGGAGTGAATGGAAAGTGTATATTGAAAATTATATATCCCTTGTTGAAGAAGTGAGAAGACCATTGAGTCCCGAGGAAAAAGCGGAAATATTACTGTTCAGTTTAGGTGCTGGTGGACGTGAAATGTATCATAAAATCGGAAAGGGAATCTACAAAGGAACTGACCGAAACATATTGGAAAACATCATGCATGTACTTGATGAACGTTTTAAGCAGGTGGCATCGGGGGAAGCGCAAAGGTATGAGAAGTACATTGGTGTAAAGGCTCGCAAAGAAAAAAACTTTAAGTGTGAAATGAACCCTAAGTGTGCCATCACAGTAGGAGGAATAAAAATTAAAATCATCGCAGATTCAGGGTCACACTACACGGTTATCAGCGCGAGCATGTGGAGTAAGAAATTTGCAAAAATACATGGGTTCGATTTGAAGGTGGCAAAGGTATCCCTGAAATCGTTCACGGAGGAAGACATTATATTGATAGGGTACAAAGTGATGGATTTATGTTACAAAGAGAGGAGCACTAGGAGTGCTATATACATTTCAGATAACCAACTCTCCATGCTTGGGTGAATGATCAGAGGAAATTGAGAATATCTCTTGATCAAAAATGGAATGAACACCAAAATGATCTGGCGCTTTGCAAAAGCATACAATTGACGAAGTGCGAAATGGAGAATGAAAGAACGCCACCATCTATGAGCCTAGTTGAGTTGAGTTCAAGCAAGTGGTATGAAAGAATAGACAGTGAAAGGAACTTTGGGAAAAATGGTAATTGCGAGAAATCAGGAAAACAAAAAGTTAAACAATCCAAAAATGGACAATCAGAAAGAAAATATGAGAGTAACCCTTTCAATTTCCGGGCAGTGCGGCAAAGTGCTGCATTCGCAGGACTCAAGTCAAACACAGGAGATGTGTATGGGGGTTGTATGACCAAGGATAGGGAAGATGGTTTGAGTTTCGAATACTTGAAGACTAGACACAAAGCAAATTATTCTAAATGGTTAAATCGTGGCATGCTGAAGGATAAGAGCAGAGAAGCCCAAGATCTCTCCCAATGTCCTCCCAATAAAGTTGCATCAGGGAGGAGGGATGTGCTCGATGAGTACCTAAAGAAACATGAGTCATCCAGTCCAGTAGACCCAACGGAGTTTTTCCAAGGAAGTCATTTGAGGGAACTGGAGGATGGACTGTTCACAGTTGAGGCTAGTACTAATGTAGCAGAACGGCCTGAAGTGAAAAGTGATAGTGGCTGTGATAACGTCCAAAACCAAGGAAATGAAGCAAGAAGTTGGCCAAATCCAAATACTGAAGATGACATTGAAAAGGTGACCGGTCGCATTGAAGGACATAGACGCAATGTAGTGGATACTGAAGTAGCCCACATTTCAATGCTATTCTTACCACGTGACGACCCCCAAGGTGCTCAAGGGGTGCTTGATGTCGTTACAGGAGAAGTTGTGTCCCGGAAATCTAAGGTCTCAGCAACATCCACTAATGAATGTCGTTCATCCAAGTGGGAGGTTGGACCGGTCACTGCTTTGACCCTTGCAGAACGTATGAACCTCTTGTTCTACAATGTCACCAGAGATTCCAGTGCTGATAATAACTAGGAGTTATTAAGGCTATTCTGAATGTGACTCTTGAATAAGAATACACTCTTATATGTACATGGCCTTACCATGGTTGGATTGGGTTGTCATTATTGGTTTATAAGATTATACTATGGTTGTTCCTTATTTGTTTTCTTCTTCCCACAGGAAGGAGATGTGTTACGATGTTAACTTTCCTTCATTTCCCTCGCTCCCCTCCCCTACCGTCCCCTTGCTATTATGTCCCTCCTCTGCTTCCGTCCCCTTCCTGTCCTTCATTCGCATAAATTACGTCAGAGGCTGAATCCGGTTTCTGACAGTTGTAGTGACGGTTGACAGTTGCATCTGTCATTGATTGAGCTGGTGATCAACAAACATCCACTAATGAATGTCGTTCATCCAAGTGGGAGGTTGGACAGAGCCGTCCACGGTCCACAATTCCAAATGTCATTAAGGCCATGGTGTGACTTATGTTTACTAGTTTACTTATCACCAAAGTTCTCTGTGCCACACGTTGGGCCTACCAGTCAAAACCCTCAAGAGAGGAAGATGTGTTGTAACCTAGTCCTAGTTTCCCCCCTGCAACCTTAGGCAAGTGGTACCTACCAGCTCTCCTGCGCGAGAGCATCCATTGTCCCCTGCCCTCCTGATTGGTTCCCCAGCATTCCTCTCTGTCCCTGTTCTGTTCCCTTGCCCCCAACTGTCATAAGGATTCTGACTAACTGACCTACGCACCGCCTTAAGGTGTGGGGCTGATTTAATAAACTTCAACTTCATACTTCACCTTGATTCTGACATCATTTCAACAAAGGTCGACCTTTGCACCAACTGAAAATTGCATTCTACATTAATCTCTGACAGCAAATGAAGTTGCTGAATTGCCCGGTCACCACTCTTAAGGAATTTACAGCCTGGTCTAGATTTTGACGGGTTCTTCCGAGTGGCAGAGGACATTACATCCGCTACCCTGTGGCGTAGTACGCTGCAGGGCAAACTCTAAATTGACCCCTTAATCTGGTTTACAACATCCTCTGCTATCATTACTAATTGGGAGAGCACATTCAATACATTTTGTATGTTACATGTGAAGACATATCATAAAAAATGAAGGATACTTCCAAATATGTATGATTACGAGTACATAAAAATCCATCTTGCAAAAAGGTTGGGTCTAAAACTGTGCTTATCTTTTTCCTCAGTCGGGTAAATCCAAGCTGGATAAAATATTATGCACCAGGGCCTGGCAGTTTTGCACCTGTATTTGCGATGACCACCAAATAAATTATTTTATTTATTTTCAGTTGGTTTTAGTATTGTTCATGCTCTTACATGTCTCTGCAAATTTCATTTTGTGTTGGTCCATTAATGCAACTGTCCCTGCAAAATTGCCCACTCATTGTGCAAAATAATTTAGCACTAATTCAGAACATAGATTCTGCGCCATGTTTGAGATATAAGGAAAGGAATGTTCTCATTGCCTGTGACGTGGTATTCTGAGTTTCTAAGGCCCGGTCCACACACTTCTCCAGCATGTGTACAGAAGTCTTAGGCCTGTCCTTTAACCCTGAGATACAGAGCCAGGTTCTGAGACTGGGAGGGGCGCGCCAAACTTGCCTTTAATCTGGTAGGGAATTACTGTCCATCTCCTGGGTGGCCAACATCAACAATTTACTTACTTAAAACGCCCAGACCCTTGCTCTGACATCCCGTGTTCATGTTGAGAATGTTGTGTGAAGCATGCACATTAGCAGAACTCTTTGTGGACGTGCATGCAAGATTGTTAAAACAGGCAGAATCCATTTATGGATTGCAAATGACCATCCACAATTGCCCCATCATAGTGCAAAAAAATGTTGTCACTAATTCAGGACATACATTTTGGACCATGTTTGTTTATATTAGGAAGAAAAGTCAACTGTCTTGTAAATTGGTGCATACCCCACTCTGTGTGAACCAACTGCGGGTGATAGCTGGTATTCTGACTTTTTCTGCCCAACTTACATACTTCTCCAATGTAGCCACTTAGGACCTATGCCTGTCGTTTGACCTTAAGGTTCAGAGACAGGGTCTGATACTGGGAGGGGGCACACCAACCTTGCCCTCTAGCTGACAAGGGACTATTGTCCCTATCCTGGTTGTCGACATCAAGTGGTAGTGGCATAGTTCCATTTTTATCATTCTAGCACTGGACAGAATTTTCAAGTCTTGCTAGAGTCAGCGCGCATGCGCTGCTCTTGTGAAAAATTAAGTAGGTGCATTAGAAGTGCTCCAGGCCGCCGATCAGCTTGCGAGAACGCACACAAGGGCGCGCGATGTGCACAGCACTTTTTGCCGTCGCACGCGTGCACACAACTCGCATTTTTTTTGCCAATGCTTGCTCACACACAGTGCTGACAGTTACCGGAACCAGCAGAGCGAGCAACGTCAACGCATGGGACTCAGAAACAAGACTGTAGTGTCCAACCCCAAAAACTGAGGCAGACACAGTGTGTTGGTAGCACGGACCTTCTTTATTGTATGTCCTTACTCTTCAACTGCTAACGGCTATCTGAATTCCTCATCCCCAGCTCCTCCCTTTCCTTTTCCTCCCGCCCTCGTCCCCTGCTCGGGCCGGTCTTAGAGCCTGACCAGTTTGGTCATTGGGCACTGTCCCATCGACGTCATTACATCTCCCCCCCCCTGTGAATAAAGAAACAAAATCTATATATATAAACACCACATCACACTCTCTTTGTTTAAAGTTCTTCGATGAGGCGAGACGGTTTTGTGATCACACGTCTGGGGCGTGACTGGAGGTCAGGACGGTCTCTCTAATTCTCATCGGCACTCTCCATCAATGCCTGACTGTGACCTGACGTCGTCTCCAGTTCTCTCGGCTCCAGCTTCGGTTCGGTCAGTAGTTCTTTAACATTGGGTTCACACTTTTTGAAGTATGTCACGTTTCTGGTAAGTCTTCTTCCGTTGGTTTCTGCAGTGATCATGGTTCCTTTTTGTTGTATCACCTTCAGTGGAATTTCATGGTAACTGCAGTCGGTTTTCCGGTGTTGCTCTTGTCGTGCAAGCACCCAGTCTCCCGCTTGAATTTGAGGGGGAGTCGCGTGATGCCGCTCATCGGCATATTCCTTCATCTTTTCCTTTTGTGTTTTGTCCCTGACTGAGATCTCCTCATGGTCAGAGTCAAGATATTGTTTGTTTGTCGCCGTGGTCACCATTGGTATTCTGGTGCGTACGGGGCGTCCCAGCATGAGAGTGGCGGGACATTTGCCTGTGGTGGAATGGGGTGTATTTCGATAGGCTTGCAGTACCTCGTTGAGTGCTGCCTGAAGATTCTTTCCGGTGAGTTCTGCTTGCTGAATGGCCTTCTTGATCGTGGCCATGAATCGCTCGATCATTCCGTTGGCTTGTGGCCATAGTGGTGTGATTTTGTGATGTGTGAAATTGAGGTGCTGAGCGAACTCAGCGAAGTCATGGCTGTTGAATGGAGGCCCGTTATCCGACTTCACTACTAGGGGAATGCCCCATGGGGCAAAGACCTCCTCTAGGATCGGTATGGCACTTGATGCTCTCGTAGAGGTGCACAGTTGTGCGATGGGGAATCTGGAATATTCGTCCATTATGACCAGGACGTTTTGGCTGGATTTGATTGGTCAAAAGAAATCAATGGCAATGTATTGCCAGACACCCTCCGGTAATGGAGACATTTGCAGTGGTGCAGGAGGATCCGGACGGCTCACTAGTTGGCATTGCGGGCAGTCTTTGAGCATCGTCTCCACCATCAAGTCTAGTGTTGGGAACCATACTCTTTCACGGAGTGCTCTTTTTGTGGGTACTATGCCCCGGTGTCCTTCATGTGCCAAGTTGGTGACCCCTTGTCTGAGTTGTCGTGGGATCACTATTCTGGTGTCTCATAAGATGAGACCATTTTCTGCTATTGATAGTTCCTCGCTGACATGTTTGAAGGCCGCCATCTCTTGGTCGTATTGTTCATTTGTTTGCAAGTGTCTCCAGCTGTTGGTTTGGATCAGACGTTTTACCTCTTGCAAGGTGGCATAGGTGTGTGTCACTTCACAGATGGCCTCAAGTGGAACAGCCGGAGGTCTCACTTGATCTACTACGAAATGGATGTATTCATCCGCAATCGATTGTTCTGGTTTGCTGGATTTGGTGGGGTGCCGGGACATGTAGTCCGCGGGGTTTGCATCTTTTCCTGGCTTGTGAATTATGCTGTAGGTGTATTCTGAAGTAGTGTGGTGAAGCAGTGAAGTAGTGTGGCTCACTGGTTAGAGGCGGCAGACCCGAGAGCAAAGGGCGGCCCGGGACCAGGGTTCGATTCCCGGCGTGGCAGGTTTCTGGACCAGGGTCAGCGGACTCGATAATTCTCTCGCCTCGGTGCCCACTCTGATCAGCAATCACACTTGGCAACTCTGGGCATTAGCTTGCCTCATCTTCACTAACGGCCCCACCAGACCGCCGGGGATGCCTGGTCTCACCCTGGAGATACCCATTAAGGGACCATCTCTCAGGGAAGCCAGGAAGGGTTTCGCAGCGGTCGAAGCGCCTTGGGACCCTCCGGGTAAGTAGTGCGCTATATAAATGCCTATACATTTACATTTACATTTACATTCTTGGAGTCGTAGGCCCCATCGTTCTATTCTCGGTGGCATTTTTGCTCACGGGTTACCAAAGATTGTGGTCAAGGCTTGGTGGTCTGTTACTAGTGTAAAATGCTTTCCAAAGATGAAGATGTGGAAATGTTCACACGCCCAGACAACAGCCAGGCTTTCTTTTTCCGGCTGTGAATAGGCTCTTTCCGTGTCTGTCAGACTTCTGCTGGCATATGCTACTATGTGTCGTCTGTCTTCTTCTCTGTCATGTTGAGCGAGGATGGCTCCTAGTCCTACAGGACTGGCATCCACCGTGATTTCTGTCTTTCGTTTCAGATCGAAGTAGGCCAGGTTCTTTGCTGACTCTACAGTCCTCTTGATCTCTCGAAATGCCCCTTCACATTGAGTGGACCACTGGAAGGGCTGTCCTTGTTTTGTGAGCATCCTTAGCGGGTAGCTTAGCGTGGCATAGTCTGGTATGTATCTGGAGCAGTAGCTGGCCATGCCTAGAAATGACCGTACATCATCTACGTCCTCCGGGTTTGGTGTGTCGTTTTGCGCTGCTACTTTTTCTGGGTCTGGTTTCATGCCACTTCCAGAGAAGATGTGTCCAAAAAATTTTAGTGTTGGTTTATGAAGTTCACACTTGTCTTGGTTGAGTGTGAGGTTGGCTTCCATCAGCGCTTGGCAGACCTGATCGAGTGCCTTGTTGTGTTCTTGAGGAGTTGCTCCATAGACGAGAATGTCATCACTATAGTTTAGGACCCATTGGAATGTAATGTATTGTTCTTCTTATGGCATCTTGGAATATTTCCGCTGCTGATGACACCCCAAAGCGTAGTCTTTTTTATCTGAATAGTCCGAGGTGTGTCGAGAATGTTGTGATGTATCTCGACCTTTCCTGTAGTTCTAGGTGATGGTATCCTTTATTGAGGTCTAGTTTTGAAAATATTTTGGCTCCGTTGAGTGAAGTAATCATGTCACTGATGTGAGGACCTGGATGTCTCTCTCTCTCTATTGCCGTGTTGGGCGCTCTCAAATCCACACACAGACGGACTCGGCTGGTTTCTCCTTTCTTTGGGACTACCACGACTGGGGAGACCCATGGCGTTGGCCCCTCTGTTCTCTCGATGATATCCGCTTCTAGCAGGTCTTGGAGTTCCTTCTCCACGGCTTCTTGTAGGTGGAATGGGATCTTTCGGTGGTGTTGTGCCACCGGTGTGATTTGTTCGTTTATATGCAATTTTACTTGGCAGTTCTTCATTTTTCCCAGGCCCTGAAAAAGCTTGGGGAATTTCTGGATGAGCGCTGGTTTCTCAGTGACTCTGAATAGGAGACTCACCAATTTCAATCATTCTGCAGTGGCTAAGCTCAGGAGGCAGTCGGCTTTGAGCCTTCGATTACATGGATGTAGGCCGATATTGTGTGATCTTGGTATGACAGTTCGGTCGCGAACTTCCCCAGACACGTTAGTGGGTCCTAGGACATCCACGTGTACACTTGTACATGGGCGTCTTCCAGCCTTGGCGGTGGTTTCATGCGTCGGTATTCTGTTACTGGTAAGTAGTTTAGTGTTGCCCCATTATCTAGCAGGAACTTGGTGGGGTGAAAGCCAACCCTGATGTCCAGCCTTTGGTACTTTTTTAACTGATCAGGGTCGGCTACAGAATAGATGTATTCCTTCTGGTGTCGAAAGATGGGAGATTGCGATCGAGATTCTCTTGATGACGACCGCCGAGATTGACATGTCCTGCAGGAGTGACAGCTGAATTGTGACGACCCAGTCGATGAGTCTCGTCTATCCTGGAATGCTCTGATGTGATGACGACTGTTTGAAGGCTGGTGTTGCCGGTGCCTTCCCCTGTGTTCATTCTTTGGTACTGCTCCACACATTCTTTCAAAATGGTTGTCTCTACCACACTTCCGACATTGTTGTCCTAGTGCAGGGCATGCATCTGCATGCAGGAAATCATACCCGCATCTGTAGCATTTTAGTTGTCTGTCTGATCATCCCTTCTGATGACTCGTGTTTTTGTGTTCTTTGCTTGACCCGTGGCGATGTCTCTTGGATCTGGAAGAATGCACTTGTGGTGGAGATCGTCCGTGTACATGTCGAGACTGCTTCCTGAATACTTGTTCCTGTCTCTCACTTTTCCCGGATTCCATTCTCTTCGCATGTTCATCAGCTTGTTCATCCACTCTCATCATCTCTACGATCTCGTCGAACGCGTAGCTTCTTTTGAGCAAATTGCATCTCAGTGGTTCGGAGAGACAACCTTCAATGACTCTTAGTCGCAGGGCGTCTTCAGTTGAGAATTTGCCAAAATCACAATTTTTCGCCAGTCGTCTGAGACGTGTTACGAACGCCCCCATTTGTTCACCTCTTTCTTGTGCGGCCAGGTTGAACGTGTACTGCTCAAAGTCGACGTTCCTTTTGTGTAGGAACTTGCGGTCTAATGCTTTGCGCACTTTGTCGTATGATTCAGATGACTCCTCTGGCAGTTCTTTTATGATTCGTCCACCTTCCCTGCCAATTAGGTTCTTGAGAGCAAACAGTCGCTCTTCGGGGTCTGTCACCTTGGATCCTTTCATGAAATCCTCAAAATCTTCTATCCATTCTTGCCATCGCGGACCCATGCTCCCGCTAGATTAAAAAACGAGGGGCTCGGGGCTGCGCAGAAATGAGGCTCTCATTATGCTTGTGGGGGCTGGGTCGGGCATTGTACACTTGTGGTTCTTGACTGCTTTCATGGGCTTAATTCACTTTCTGTTGCACTTGCCAGTGCTTGTTTGGTGTCTTTGTTGCACTTACCAGTGTTTTATTCTTGTTCCTGTTGCACTCGCCAGTGCTTGTTTGATACTTCTGTTGCACTTGCCAGTGCTTGTTTGCTGTCTCTCTTGCACTTGCCAGTGCTTGTTTGTTACTTTGTTGCACTTGCCAGTGCTTGTTTGGCGTCCTTATTACATTTACCAGTGCTTTATTTTTTCTTCTGTTGCACTCGCCAGTGCTTGTTTGATGCTTCTTTTGCACTCGCCAGTGCTTGTTTGTTGTTTGCCAGTGCTTGTTTGCTGTTTCAAGCTCTCCGCCTGACTTCAAAATGGCCGCCGACGATCCCTCGCAGGGGATTGGTCAATGTTGCCTGACTCCAAGATGGCCGCCCGGGAAATCTCATTTCTAGCGAGATTTCGGCCGTTTTTCTTCGTTTCTTCACCGGGGACCCAGTTAATTGGCGTTTTCACTCACCGCAGCCAGGATCCACCGCTTGAGTCACGATGAGGTAGGGCAGCTTTCTTTCTCTTCCGCCGCCGAGGTGGGCATTCGGTAGGCGTTCTCCTCGGCCACACTCTTCCGCCGCCAAGGTGGGCACTCGGTGTGCGCTTTTGGTAGCGCGCTTCAGCCGCCGAGGTGGGCACTCGGTAGGCGCTTTTGGTAGCGCGCTTCCGCCGCCGAGGTGGGCACTTGGTAGGCGCTTTTGTTAACACTCTTCCGTTGCTGAGGTGGGCACTCGGTGGGCGTTTTTGGCAACGCGCTTCCGCCACCGAGGTAGGCACTCGGAGGGCGCTTTCAGTAGCGTGCTTCCGCCGCCGAGGTGGGCACTCGGTAGGCGCTTTGGTTAACACTCTTCCGCCGCCAAGGTGGGCACTCAGTGGGCGTTTTTCGTGCAGCGTGCTCGAGCCTCCAGACGTGGGGCGAGCTCCGGACCGGTCAGTCGCCGGTTGCTGCTGTAGCCGTCCACACGCTCAGAGTCCGGTCGCTTTGTCGCCAGTTGTAGTGTCCAGCCCCAAGAACTCAGGCAGACACAGTGTGTTGGTAGCACGGACCTTCCTTATTGTATGTCCTTACTCTTCAACTGCTAACGGCTATCTGAATTCCTCATCCCCAGCTCCTCCCTTTCCTTTTCCTCCCGCCCTCGTCCCCTGCTCGGGCCGGTCCTAGTGCCTGACCAGTTTGGTCATTGGGCACTGTCCCATCGACGTCATTACAAAGACTACAGTGAAGGGTTGTGGACATAGAATAAGGACACTTCAGCCCTACGAGTGCTCTATATCCATTAGCCTCTAACCCACCCCACCCCACTACAAATTATAAAAAAGTAAAGGAACGTTTCTAGCAAACAAACGATTGTTCTAATTTCTTTACCCAGTGATCTTCAATAGTAGAGCTTGCAGCCATTATCTTTGTGACGGAAGTTGCGCTTTCCATATGTTGTTCTACATCTGCACAGCAGAGAAAGTAGGTTACCATCTGTTGCCAAATAAGTTATGCATATCTTTAGAAATGCGCAATGTCCTTTTTTGACCCAAGTTTTTGTCCGTCATTTAATCGAATGGTGCAACCTGGGACTCATAGTTTAAAATTTCCTATTAAAACTAAGTCTTGCAGTACAACGAGTTTCTTGCTCAAACGCCAGGGATGACACGTGTCATATGTTGCTAGTGCCACATGATGGGAAGACTCGCACCTCAGAGTTTTCGTAGGCTCGAGGTGTTACCAGCTTAGTTTTTAGAGGAGTGCCATTGTGTTAGAATGTAGCAAAACAAACTCACCACCAGCCTTCAGCGCCCTCTGTCTTTCTTCTTTCTTGCTCCCTGCTTCCGCCCCTCCCCCGGCCTTCCCGCTTACAAGCCATATGATATTCTAAAATGCAGTCTGATTGCGGCCAATTAAGTAAAACGGAACACATTACCACGTGTGTTCGTTCTTCTTGACAATTTTAGGGGGAAGATTTCCGAAAACAAATTGATAAGTAAGTTGGATGCCCCACCCTCATTCTGCTGCCAATGATTGATCCCCAAATTTTGTGACCGTAGGGTATTTTCTTTCAATTTGTAATACTGGCATTATCAATAAACCAACATTGGCCCTCCAATAAAGGCCTCGAGAAGAGGACTTAAGTTCACTCCCAAAATGGGCGCTGCGATTGCTCGCCTCTGTAGCATGCCTCTTGGCTGCGATTTTACTGGGCTGTTCAGTGAATTCAATAAAGCAAATGTAATAAAGCATCCTGCACCATAAATAAACCGTCTCAAACGAATTGACCAGAAGATAAATGGGAAGAAGAATGATAGCTTCTTCTTGCAGATTATTTTTAATAAGCATGTTATTTACTTCCATCAGCGCACTGCAGCAAAGTCTGCGATCGCACCCAGCCAGACAAATCTGTTCATGTCTCCCCTAACCTGCCCCACCTCTGTCTCTGGGGACAGAGATTCCCTGCAGACATCCTTTATAAAGCTCGAAAAACTCACAATTTAGTGCTATATTACATTCGTGCCATGTTGTCTTGAGAAAATGGCGCAGGCATTGTGGTTTACCTGAAGTGAGGAATGTGTCCAACTGCCGACCAGGCTGGCTGCTACGAGTATAGGTCATCAAGAAAGCATAGTTCTTTAAGTGGGAACGCACTGCATGTGGGCATGCACTTCCGCATCTGCACTTTTCTCTCACTGTGACTGTGCCATAAGTAATGCAGTGTGAACTCGGCCAATGTAGCTTATAAGGAACTTGATACACCCACGGTGAAATGAGACGAAAAGCAGCTTGTTTTATTTTGTGCCTAGGTTAAAAGCGCTAATAAACTAAATTATTATTGCTATACCCAGTGGATTTAAAAAACTTGACTATTTTGTTTAACGCAGTAGAGACTATTGATAATTGTGTATGGTTTTATTATGCTCTATAATTACAAGCGTTAGGAGAAGGTTTTTTGAGGGAATGAAGACTTAATAACATCCTAAATCCATCCGTTCAGAAATAAATGTTGCTGGGACTGGGCCTATGGTTATCCTCCTTAACCCGCTACTTGAAGTCACCTATTGTAGCCACCACTCCTGCATCAGCGTGCATTTGATACAAATGTGCAGGGGTCGAGTCTGCCCTACAAAGGAAAACCTGAAATCTCGATGACCTATTCTGTGCCACTTCTGCATCCAATTACTTCGGACTCAGAACTGGTCCTTCTGTTAACCACATGACTGCTGGCCATTTTCCCCCCGTGTGCTGGAAAATGCCATTTTGCTGTTTCCATGACGAGCTCAGCTCGTCATCAGCACACGACACCCGTGGGTGATGACGAGCTGAGCTCGTCATCAGCATCGAAAGGGTTAAGGATGATGCTCTGTGTGCAATTAGGTGTCTGCACAGCAAGAACATAGCCGAAGGAAGTGGCGCAATGTACCTTGCCGGTGTTCTAGATTAGTCATAGATCGTTTGCTGCAAAGAAGGGGAGTTGTTGGATCAGTCGAGAGGAAAGGTGCTTTTAACGTGTTGAGAGTTTATACTTGGATTTTGTCTCTTGTCTGGCAATGTCCTGGTTGTGAGTTGAGACCTTCTAGAAATGGTTACATTTGTCAGCCAAATAGACATGAGTACAGTACATGATGGTCTTGTGGATGATGTGGTATCGCTATCTATTTATCTATCTATCTATCTATCTATCTATCTATCCATCTATCTATCTATCTATCTATCTATCTATCTATCTATCTATCTATCTATCTATCTATCTATTTATCTATCTATCTATCGCCCTCACTCTATCTATCGCCCTCACTCGATCTATCGCCCTCACTCAATCTATCGCCCTCACTCAATCTATCGCCCTCACTCTATATATCGCTCTCATTCTATCTATCACCCTCCCTCTATCAATCTATCTATCTATCGCCCTCATTCTATCTATCTATCGCCCTCACTCTATCTATCGCCCTCACTCTATCTATAGCCCTCACTCTATCTATCTATCTATCTATCTATCTATCTATCTATCTATCTATCTATCTATCTATCTATCTATCTATCTATCTATCTATCTATCTATCTATCTATCTATTTATCTATCTATTTACCTATCGCCCTCACTCTATCTATCGCCCTCACTCGATCTATCGCCCTCACTCAATCTATCACCCTCACTCAATCTATCGCCCTCACTCTATATATCGCTCTCATTCTATCTATCGCCCTCCCTCTATCAATCTATCTATCTATCGCCCTCACTCTATCTATCTATCGCCCTCACTCTATCTATCGCCCTCACTCTATCTATAGCCCTCACTCTATCTATCTATCTATCTATCTATCTATCTATCTATCTATCTATCTATCTATCTATCTATCTATCTATCTATCTATCTATCTATCTATCTATCTATCTATCTATCTGTCTATCTATCTGTCTATCTATCTATCTATTGCCATCACTCTATCTAACGCGTCTATCTTTCTATCTATTGTCCTCACTCTATCTATCTATCACCCTCTATCTCTCTATCTATTGCCCTCACTCTATCTATCTAACGCCCTCTATCTCGCTATCTATCGTCCTCTGTCTCTCTATCTATTGCCCTCACTCTATCTATCTGTCTATCTATCTATCGCCCTCACTCTATCTGTCCATCTATCGCACTCACTCTATCTATCGCCATCACTCTATCTATCACCCTCACTCTATCTATCCCTCTCCCTCTATCTATCTATCGCCCTCACTCTATCTATCTATCGCACTCACTCTATCTATCTATCGCATCACCACAACATCACTCAGCACCACCACAGCATCACTCAGGGGCACCACAACATCACCATGCACTACCACAGCATCACTGAACTCCACAGCATCACTCGTCGCCACCACAACATCACTAAGCGCCACCACAGCATCAATCTGTGCAACCATTCAACAACAACTGGTTCAAACATGTTCTCTCAATGTTTCAAGCTTTATTACAAATGTCACAGAAAGATGTTAATATTTCACAACTGTTCTTGGATTTTCGTCACAATAAAATACACTGAACATAATCTTCACAAAAGTTATTTACAAATGTTTAACCTATTGCCATTATAAATTAAAATAATTTTATTTAAGTATTAATTATTTAAAAAAAAATTAAAGCCATTGTTATTTGTAATAGAAATACATCTAAGTCATGTAAATACAACACATATTGCATTACAAATGCTATAGGTGCCCCATTTGCGAAAGTTATAACTATTGGCATTGTAAATGACAAAGCTTTTAATTTTGCTATTTTCGAAACCAACACATAAATGAAAAATTTGTCATTTACAATACCATCAGCTCAAATTTTCCGAATGCGAGACCTATTGCATTGCAAATGCTTGTTTCTAATGGCCCCACTCATGTTAAATTCTGCTTGTATGAATCACCCAGACCCTTGCACTGGCAACCTGTGGGCAAGGATCAATAGAGGTAGACGTTTAGATTAGTATGTATGTAAAAACTAAAGTTACAAGGAGGCCCAGAAATGGAAATATTTTGGGCCATTTTTATTTATTCTTAAACTTCCATACACCTGGCATATACTGTAAATTACACAATAATAGTGATCTTGATATTCATAATGTTGAATTTGAGGTGCCAAACATATGTGTGTAATTTACAGAACCTGTGTGTCAAATATAAATGTAACTTCCACATGATACTCAAAGATGGTCAATGATAGTGGCATCCTAGCAATGCTGATGGGGTTCATAAAACATTTGCCATCTGCGTACTATACACAGGGTCGGAGTTGGACAGAAAACAGGCCCAAACAACAAAATAAAAGTGCTCCCCACTAGTAATTTAGATAGCTATAAAAATGGCCTATGTTTGTAAATTGGGACAGTTTTTGAATTTGTCAAGACACTGTGTATAAGTGTTTGATAGGTAGGGAAGACTGCGTGGATTTCAACTTGCTACAGGCAATGTTTGTGTTAACATCCTGAAATTCAACAGTATGAACCAGCCAATCAGACTATAATCACACCCAAAAACAGATTAAAAACTGCCCCCCTCACTGACCTGTCAGGCCAGCTTGTCAGGCACTGCTTGATTACCAGTCAGACCATGACAATACATATCTAAGTGCCTATTACATGCCCAAATCAACCAGACATAAGTGGAGTAGGTATTACAGAAAAGTGGGCCAACATATGCAAACTTTGGAGAACTTGTTTATGAAGGGGTGCCATATATGTGAATTTTTCAATGTTTATTCTATTTTATTTATAAAGTTTTATATAGCGCGAACATGACTAATGAGGGTTTTAGAGTGCTTCACAGGTGATATGTAGTAAGAAACAAGAGAACAGCCAGGATACTAACCAGGATAATCAGGGGAAATTGAAGGGTGATCCAAGTAGTCGAAAGGAGGATGGATTTAGTTGCAATAAAGAAGGCCCTCATTTAACCATTAATGGCACACCTACAGACAACACTCTATCAATAACATCTGTCCCGGGAACTTTGGCAGATATTCTATTGGGGCTAAAGGAGGACATAGGGAAGCGGTTTACCATATCAGAGGCAAATCAGATTGCCATCCAGGCATCCTGTGAGGCATTGGCTCGGAAAGTGGAAGAGGTCTCACTAAGGACTGATGCACTTGAAGTGGAGCTTCCTAAGATCAAGCACTTACCACCTCCATAGGTACCATGGATAAGCTGGTTCAGCAGAATCGGGAAATGAAGGACGACCTCGAGCGGCTTGAAAACCATTCAAGAAAGAATAATTTAAAATTCTTGAACGTGCCTGAAGATCTTGAAGGGAGTGACATCAAGGCATTTATCGTAGCGGTCCTTAAAACAACAATCTTAACCCCTTCCAGGCTCATGACGAGCTGGGCTCGTCATGAAGTAGCCTCCTACCAGGCTGATGACGAGCCCAGCTCGTCACGATCAATGGACTTTTGAAAATTCCAGCACAGGAGGAAAATATCACTAGCAGCGATGGTGTTAAAGGACTCTCCTGATGTCGGCCATGATCTATTAGCTGACATTCAGAGGGTTCACCGTGACCCATACAGGCGAAATCCAGGAAAGGAGCTCTCTAGGAAGATCTTGGTTAATTTTCTTACTTATGCCATTAAAGAAAGGATTCTGTCTCTGGCCCTTAAAGCAGGCTCAACAAGGTCAACCTCCTTTTCTAGCCCATTTGCCTTCACAATCCGTTCAGATGTTTTCCACATAACTGCAACAAAACAATGGGAGATGGGCAAGAGATTGGCGACCTTTAACTCTTTGGGGGCTCATGCCCAGCTGAGATTTCCTGCTTCACTCCGCGTAATGTGGAACAACCATATGTACAGCATACGCCAGATTGAGGATGCGGACAATTTGATTGAAAAGATCAGAGTAGGCAATGAGGGGGGGAGTGGAGAGGCAATGCAAGTAGTTGTGGGGCAGTAGGAGTAGGGTAGGAGGTATAGCTGCTTTGAGAAAACAGCAGGGTTAGTAATTGATTCACACTTAAGTATAGTTTGTATCACCTAGCCAATTATTAGGCAGTATTTACTACTGATAAAGGAAATATTTTCTTGCACCACTTACGCACTGTACATAACCATACACGAGTAGGGGGAGGGGAAATCCGTCTAAGAGCGTAATGCTCAGGAAGAAAGGGAGGGTTCCCCAGGGAGGTAGGGGGGTTCCAGGGTTATCAGGGTGTATGGGTAGTGGGAAGGGGGTATGGGAGGGGTTGGTAGGGGGAGAAAAGGAAAAATGGAGTCCTCACTTTGCATTAGCCTACAGGAGTTTCCGACTGAACAGATGGGCGCATCAGTGTTTGAGTAAGAAGGAGGGGACATAGGTTACCTGATGGCTGATTATAAGATACCATTTATCTCCTGGAATGTTAACGGCCTTCGGTGCCCCCCGAGACGCAGGCTGATTTTAAAATATCTGGAACAGTCTTCGGATAAAGTAATTCTCCTCCAGGAAACTCACTTGACCTGTATTGAGGGTAAAGAGCTCTTTGGGGGCTTAGATGGGTAGGAGCATTTTTTTGTTCCGGGTAGATGATGGTAAATAGGGAAGTTGCAATTTTGATTAAAACTGGGATCGAAGGATCTATAAAGTCAATTTCAACTGACCAGTCAGAAAGATGGGTTTTGGCGCGTGCCGATTTTAGTGGAAGTGAACTAACGATTGTATCGTATTATGGGCCAAACATAGATGACCCTGCCTGTCTACTAAAAGTGCAGTCTAATTTGGTTGAGGTCACTTCTCCTTTAGTTGTAGGGGGGGCTTTAATGTTCTTCTCGATCCCGGACAGTATCTCTCTAACTACAGCCAGCATAATGTTCCCCCGAGATCCCGTCGTGCCATGGTTAACATGATCCATGAGTTAGGTCTAATTGATGCCTGGAAGGGTAAGAGTGGGAATGCGCCGGGCTTTACCTACTTCAGTAAAAAACATGGCCATGCTTCAAGATTGGATCATATTCTGGTAGACAGGTCATGTCTAGAGGCCCTGGTAGAGATAAAAATAATCCCAAGCATTCTGTCCGACAATGCCCCTATCATGTTTTCACTCCTAAAGGGGAGGGCCAGGGGAGCAACAACCTCCAGGTGGACTCTAAAAAGGACAGTTTTAAACAACAAGGATATAGTCACTCTGGTGGGAATCTCTACTATTAATTATTTTTCTGATAATATTGGCTCAGCCCCAGTCAAATTTGTTTGGGACGCTTATAAGGCTCATATTCGAGGTCAGTTCCACAGTTTGACTAGTTGTAGCAATGGGGAGAAAAAGATGAAGTTTAGAACTCTGGAGGGCAAAGTTTCATCTTTAGAGAACATAAGATTGAATACCCATGCAGATAATTTACCAGAGGTTTTAGCGGATTTAGAACGTCTCCGCTCAGAATATCGAGGACTGTTGGATCTAAAAGTTAAGGCACAGTGGGCCGTGTATTCTATGGAGAATTACGAGTACGGCGAAAGAGCTAGGGAAATCCTGGCCAGTAAGATTAGAGCAGATTGGGTGAGGAACAACATAAATAGATTACTTATTGATGATCAGGCCACCATATCTTGTAAGCAGGAGGACATGGAAAAATGTCTTCTCTCCTTGTTCTCTGAACTATATGATGAAGAGCCGTCCCGAGGCTCTGTGAATACCCTGCGATGGCTGGAGAGTAAGGCTCTATCTAGGTTGACTGATGAAGGCCGATATATCCTCAACAGTCCCTTCACAGAGGTAGAAATTAGACTCCATATAAAAAAATTAAAAAATAATAAAGCAGCCGGGCTTTATGCTCTTCCCGGGGACGTTTACAAAGTGCTCCAGGATGCCTTGCTGCCAAGGCTATGTGAACTGTTTGATTATGTTTACAGCCCAGTGGATAGGGCCCCGCCATCATGGAAGGAGTCCACAATTGTCCTCATAATAAAACCAGGGAAAGATCCCCTTAAGGCAGACTCTTTTAGGCCAATCTCCCTGCTAAATGCGGACTATAAGATCTTTACAAGCGTTTTGGCAGGGAGATTGGCTAAGTTGGCTCCACTACTGCTGGAGAGTAAGGCTCTACCTAGGTTGACTGATGAAGGCTGATATATCCTCAATAGCCCCTTCATAGAGGAAGAAATTAGACTCCATATAAAAAAATTAAAAAATAATAAAGCAGCCGGGCCGATGCTCTTCCCGGGGAAGTTTACAAAGTGCTCCAGGATGCCTTATTGCCAAGGCTATGTGAACTGTTTGATTATGTTTACAGCCCAGTGGGTAGGGCCCCGCCATCATGGAAGGAGTGCACAATTGTCCTCATAATAAAACCAGGGAAAGATCCCCTTAAGGCAGACTCTTTTAGGCCAATCTCTCTGCTAAATGCGGACTATAAGATCTTTACAAGCGTTTTGGCAGGGAGATTGGCTAAGTTGGCTCCACCACTTATTCATTTCGACCAGAAGGATTTTATACCTGGTAGATACATCCATGAGCTGACCTTACAATTCATAGGTAGTATTGACTTGGCAGTGGTCGCGGTCGGAGCCCTTGGCAGTGGCTGCATATGACACTGCAAAGGCCTTCGACTGCGTCAATTGGGGATTCTTGTGGGACGTCCTGAGTATTATGGGTTTTGGAAAAATCTTTATTCAATCATTGAGAGATTGTTATGAGGGTGCCTCAGCCGCGATTTTATTAAATGGGTTATTGTCACCACGCTTCAGCATAAAGAGGGGCACTAGGCAGGGGTGCCCCATCTCGCCCCTCCTGTTCGACCTCTATATCGAGCCTTTGGAGCAGGCACTGAGGATCAATAACAGGATAACACCCTTCAGAGTAAAAGATTATAGCTGTAAACTGACGTTATATGCTGATGAGCAATCCGGCTGAGGTCTTTCCTAAACTGGAGGAGATAATGATTGATTTTGGTTGGTATTCCGGTTACCTGATCAATAATTCAAAAACTGAAATAATGATCTGGGGGATGGATAATTGTGAGAGAGCTCAAAGTAGTCAGTTTAGGTACTTGGGCATAATAATAACCTCGGATCTCAATAGTATAGTTCAGATCAATATAAAGAGGGTGGCCAAGGATATCGACCAACTTTTCCTGAGATGACAGAATCTCCCTCTAACAATATATGGCCATGTCAACTTGGTCAAGATGGTAATTTTGCCCAAGTTGACATATCTATTTAATATGATACCCCTGACTTTTCCTGAAAAAATGTTGGGAAGAATTCAGGGAAAAATAGGCAGCTTTATTTGAGCAAATAAAAATTCCAGGTTATCATGGAAAAAATTGAAAAGAAAATTGCTAAAGGGGGGACTTGCGCTTCCGGACGTCCTCTGGTATGCCTTTGCCTTCCAGCTGAAAAATATTCTCTCTAACCCCGATGATTCCAACTGGGGGCAGATCTTGAATATAACAGTTGACCTGGAGGGGGGAGGGCCTAGCTTTCTGTATAAGTTTGGTGCGCCAAGGTTTTACAAAAAGGTGCGCCTCAAAATATTAAAACTTGCTCTCTCAGTTTGGAGTAGAGTAAAGGGAAGATGGGGCATAAAATTCTACTCTGAGCTTGCCCCAATTTGGGAGTCTCGGGGTCTGCAATTATGCCTCAAGGACAGTTTGTCTATTCCCATTAGGAGAGCAGGAATTACAATCTGGTCGGACCTGGTAACATCAGAAGGGGTTCTCCCTTAGGAGGTTCTGAGGCTAAAGATTGGGGACTCCTTCTATAGACTTAAATATATCCAACTCTGTTCCTGGTTTTCAGCTGAGAAGGAGAACATCGGCGATAACTGGGACATTGAGTTGGCTCTCCAATCCCCTGGCTAAAGGAAGAGGGAAGTGGGATATTGGTACAAAAAATGCTTCAGACGGAGGAACTACAGGCACCTCCCTTACACCTTGTCTGGAGCTCGTCTACCCTAGAGGCCGCCTCAGTTACCCTCTATGAAACATCCCTCCAATATCTGTATAGATATGTCAGGTCTGCCTCTCTCAAGAAAAATCCATTTTATGCTTTGAACAGGCTATATTATACACCGAAAATAACTGTGAAATTCGTAAGACCGCCCCCTCGTTGCCCTAGATGTGGGCGGGCAGAGGCGGACGATATCTATGTCTTTTAAGACTGTCCCAGCCTAGGTCTCTTTTGGGCCAATGTGGAGAAGGCAATGGAGAGTATTTATAAGGTTAAACTTAGTTTGAACACAGTTAGAGTTTTTTTTCGGGTTGGACACTGATCTTATTTGTGGGTTAAGGGAGACACAGGTGGCCGTATTTTTTAACCTTATTCTTATTGCTCGTAGAGAGATTTGTAAGATATGGAAAGACGTTAGCCTCCCTTGTATGAAAATTGGCTTAGAGCTGCACTGCGAATTGCACGTTTGGAATCTGGCATGGTACATAATGTAAATAGCACTCTTTGGGGACCTCTGCTAGAATGGGGAAAAGAAATGAGGCTGGTCTAAAGCCCCAAAGGGTCCTATGATTACACCACGCCCTGAATAAGGTGTCAGGCCAGGCCGGCTCCAGGTAAAAGCAAGAACTTCAGCCCTGGGCGCCCAGAATGGAATAGGGGTTGTAAGTGTTTATTTGCACTTGCCAATGGTGAAATGAGGAATCAAAAAAACAAAAAAAACAAAAACAAGAGAACAGCCAGATACATGATAGAGGTACAAACTATGTAAATTAACAAATTGAGGAAAGTAATCTACATAGGACAAGTCAATGGGACAATAGACATGATCCAACAAATAACTAATGATCATGGGTGGAGTTCAAGCGACAAAATGTGTGACCAAAAGCAGAAATTTGTTAATAAGTAATGTTTTAACTTCTGTTTTTGAAAGATGCAGAAGAAGGGATGAGCTTGATTCCCAGAGGCTGGGAGGTCCACATTTTTTGGGGCAATTTCCGAGAAGGCTCTGTTGCAAGTTTTCTTTTTGTGGAATATCTGTGGTTTTAGCAACAAGGTGCTGGTGCTGCTAGAGAATCTGCATCCACCACATAATTCTAAGTTTTGTGCCAAGTACCTTGATATGTTGTAGTGTAAAGCTTTGTGAGCCATGCAAGCAATTTTTAGCTGTGTTCTTGCTTCATATAGGAGCCAGTTTAAGGATTGTAGATCCGGGTCAATGTGATTTTTTTCTTTTTGTTCCTATGATGAGTCTACCAACAATGTTAAGAGAAGCCCTTCGCGGCGCCAACTTGAAGCTAGGAAGGCCACACACACTTCCATAGTCCAAGCTGGGAATAACTAGTGCTTGGACGGCTAATTTGAAGTCGTCATGGAGGAGGAAGAGTTTTAATTTCCTTAAAATGTTCATTTGATAATTTGCTCCTTTGGAGATGGTACTGATGTGCTCCTGCATGTTCAGGTTCTTTTCAAATGCTATTCCCAGAGATCTCATAGAATCTATAATGTGTGGTAAGCAGTTGAGGGCAGTGCATTGATGGTACCCAAAACAGGCACCACTTCAGCTATACTCCATCTGGTCCAACTGTAATCATTATACACCATATACCTAACACCAAAACGCCTTCATAGAGCAGGCCTGAGACCAACTGCATCATGCACACGCTGCAACCAAGACCAAGCAGATTTCTTTAACATGGTATCGATCTGTCCTGTCATTACATGTTGCTGGGACTCCATGGAGAAGGCGTTCACAGAGATTCTGGGCTGGGAGGTCCCACATAAGCGGTTAAATGTGCTCCTGAGAGTCACAGATGGGTTGGACGGATCTAGGTGCAACAAACTATTTCTGAACACAGCCATGATGGTGGGCAATTGGGAGATTGCTACCAGCTGGATAAATCTTGCCCCACCGATTATAACGAAATGGAGTAGAGGGGTGGACTGGTGCGCAGCACAAGAGAGACCAAGTACGAGGCCAGAGGGTGCCCTGTGAAGTATCACAAAGTTTGGGGCAAATGGTTGAGGTTACTAGAATGAAAATACCTCACCGAGGGACTGTGAGCTGGGTGCAAGGTTTTATTTTGCTTTCCTCTTTGAAACTGTATATTCCAGGTGTGTTTCTGTATTGGTAACACAACATCCTACTTTGTCTGTAAAATGCCACATTTGATTACTGCTGGTTTATCCCTGCTTAAAAAAACAATAAAGTTGATTATAAAAAAAGTAGTTGAGAGCAGTTTGATGCTTCATCCATAGATCAGTCTGGAACTTGTGATTGCGTGGGACGATGAGGAGGAGTTCCGTTTTGACAGCATTTAGCTTGGGATGGTTGTGAGTTAAACAGTTTTGAGTATTTTGTAGAGTTGTGTAGAGGACCTGATGTCTTTGGGGGAAGAGATTTTCAAGTATTTGTAGAAAGAAATGAGCAAATAACATCTGTATTTGATATGATCCCACACAAAAATTGTGAAATGTACATAACGTTTATCCTCCGCAAATCTTAGGTTATAAAACTGGAGATTGCATGTTGTTGTGAACATATTGCAGTTATGCATGCAGCCTATAAGTGCAATGCATTCATGGGTCTGAAAGATTTGTGACTATCCAATCAATAGTAATTAAAGTATAGGCGTGGGCATTATACAATCATGTCATCATCTAAAACTCTTTTTGCTTACCAATCCCCAAGTATTTACTGGGTGCAAGGAACATGTAGCTTGGGAAAAGGAGTGGGAAGCAGGCCAGGTAGATTGTGAGTAACGCCTGACTGAGCAGATGTAAGCCAAGGCTTTTACGCAAGGAAGCAACACTGTTTGAGTATTTTATGTTAAAATATGGTGTATGTATAGTGTACCATTAACAAACCTTTCTTGGTGCTGATGAAGGTACCAGAGTTCAGACTACAAATAGAGTAATGCCAGTGGTGTGGGTGTTGCTGCCATGTAATTCACCCACAGGGGCGTTGCTTGCTCAGTAAGATTGGGGGGTGTGAGCTTCAGATTTTCCTACAATCTGGTTGGCATATAATGTTTAAATACATTATACAACAAGCGGGGTGCATGCGAGGGGCCTATGAAGAATTTGAATGGGAGAGGAATGCGGATTGGTAGGAGTACTGAGATAACAAACAATATATTTTGTGAAATAACCAATAATTTTGAGAACTTTCAAAACAGAACATGAGAAAGTGTGTGTGTTTTTGTCTGTGTGTATGTAAAACCTCCTGCTGAAATCCAACTGACATCTCACAAAACCCGGCTGAAAGCACCTGTACCAAACTATTTATCAGAAAATATGTTAAGGAGGTGTAACACACCAAGCCCCCCCTGAAGTTACGCCCCTGCTCACCTGTGTTAGTGTGATCAAGGCCACCTGTAAGTAATGGGGTTTCCTGCAGTGGTGCTCATGCAGGTTTGGGGTCCATTGCTTCTTTTTAACTTACCCATGTGACTATAATTAGTGGCATCTGCTAATTGACTACAGAGGTACTCTATAAGGAGATTGGATCTGAGGTTTTCAGGCTTCCACCTAATCAGTGAGAGGCTAGACAGAGTTTTCTTCAGCTGGAGATATACTCACGAAAAGCAGAATAGTGCTAATCTGAAAGTACCAATTTGCGAAAAATGTACTACAGGGAATTGCAAGGCCCTCACATTCATAACGCGGCATGGTTCATCATTGGGCATTCCCACGCTTGAACTCATATGAGTTTAATTGGGCTGCTCCCACTTTTAGTGGGACCCAGAAGTGCAGTTGGAGGTATTCTGTGTGGGGACCCCATAGAGAGGGGGTGCTATGTTCCACCTTTAACCAAATGTGTGTATGTTTCTTTGGACCTATGCATGTGTGCATGCATATCTATGTATGTGTGTGTGTTTGTGAGGAGGTATGTGTATGTGGGGGGGGGGTTTATGTGCCCGCCCCTTCCTGTTCTGACCCTTCCCCACTCACTCCCTGCACCGTGCTCCTTTTCCCTGTGCCTTACTCCCCCTATGCCTCCCTGTCTCCATATCCTCGTCTGGCACAACCACATCAGTATGAATCTGCATATCATCCTAATAGTTATGATGGCGTAAGCCCGATGCTTCAAAGCTATCCCTAATAGGTTGCAATGCACATTGAGCAGATATGGCTTCAGGTGAGGCCCCTAACTGACTCCATAATCTACAGTTGTGCTGGTGGAAACACCTGTGTAAACGAGTGCTCTAAAAATGAAAAAAAAAAACATTTCTAGGATTGCTTACCATAGCCACTCAAACCAACCTATTAGTGTAGCATGATTCAAAAAATCAAACAACACAGGTAGGTACAGCAAGACTATAATTTCTACACTCTTCTTGCCTCCTCCTCATCTGATATTGGTTTGGGTGTGCTTGCGGTTATGATGCTCTTTGTTCAGTGAGTTTGATCGGAATAGAGAATCCTCTTTTCTTTCATTATTTGCTGGGAATAGTTGGTACTAAATTAAGTTCTTCATTAGTGGTTTACTAACAGATTTTTTTTTAATTCTAGAATGAGCTTTGTACTGTTAATAAATAAACTAAGTTGTTAATCAAATTGTAAAATGCAGAGGGAAACTTAACAATGATCTTGGTATAAAGTATTATGTAAGTTTTTCGGATTTCACTTTCTTTATAAGGTTGAGTACATCGTCTATTTTGCTATCAAAATTGCAATATTCTTTTCGAAATTAGGTAAAATTGTGCACCTTATGAAAAATCTATTTGGCTGAAATGTAATTTGGAAATTGAACAGGAGACTATACCATGTGTACAAACGTCACGTGGTATACCAGCAGGAGGTTAGTTCAAATAAAACATGTCTCTTTGCCATGATAGTTCTCACTTGACATTTCCTGCTCAAACCAGTTTCCGGCGGGTGAATTGCTTGCATAACAAGGCAACTGCGAAGCTAAAAACAAATTCACGAAAGTTGTGTAAAGTTAAATACCCACTTTTTGCTAGATTTCATTTTATGATAAAAATTTCGCAGAGGATTTATTACTAGACCTAAATATATTAATAGGAACCTAATGAATTAATCTTGCTTCTGTACTCGACACATTTGATGTATAACCCAATTTATCAGTGCTTCTCACGGAGTGTCTTATCTGAGATCGTATTTCCATCATAGGATACAGTATAGTTGCATAACTTTTGAGATAATACTAAGGTGTTGTAGCTGTGCCAAGTTTGCACAAAACTGACCACAGCGTCGAACAGTATTTATTTTGGTTTATTATCAGAGTTCTGTTTATCCTCTTACTGCAACGTTCTGACTATTACATTTAGATACATTGTCACTTTTATATGCAAATATTTTGATATCCTCTATTTTTTTCTGCCATTCCACCTCCATTGGTCTTGCTTTTTGTTTAAGACATTGAAGTTCTTGGCCAATATATGGGTTTTATGTGATTGAAGTATAGGCCTCTTATTTTTCTGTTTACCACTTTTTGAAGAATAACCAGACGGTCTTCAAGCAACTGCTGGAGGCTCTCTTAGATTAGCCTCTTCCTGTTCCTCTCAAATAGCAGAATGTCGAATGGCGTGTAGCCCTAGTGATTGTGGGAAAATTTGAACTTTCACCGATTCTCCAGGTGTTCAGACCAACTGCTCACAGGGAATACACTAGTGGTGAATGAATGTACAAACGAGGGAGACCTTAGTAGCCCAAACATTCCATAAAAACCTTGGCAATGTTTGACTTCTGATCTTCTATATAGATATTTAACTCTCATTAGGAGAGCTCTATTGTTATTATGAAAATTTGTATAGGGAAAATGCGCTCAGTGAACCCAAGAATGTAAAAGAATATTTAGCTTCACTTACTGTCGAGACATTTTCAGTAGAAGACTCAAGGGATTTGGAGGATAGATTTTTAGACAAAGAAATACAGGAAGCCTTAAAGAAATTGCCATCAGGCAAGGCTGTAGGCCGTGACCAAATTCCACTAGAATTTTCTAAGGTTTTGTTTCCAACTTTGGGAGGAGATTTAAGTTTTGTAATGCGCCAGGCACAGAGTGGGGAAACACCTCCAGAGTCATGTGCAGAAGCTAGCAGGATGATTTTTTTAAAGAAAGGAAAGCCCTCTGATGAACCTGGTTCTTACAGACCGATTAGCTTATGGACAGCTACGCAAAAATGTATCAAAAAAATCTTAGCGAATCGCTTTAGCACTATGAATGGGAAGGTGATCTCGCCCCGTCAGCGCAGGTTTATCCCAGGCAGAGGCACGGCCGAACATATTCACAGAGTTTGTACTTTGTTTGATGGTACCTCGGTCATGCGAGATCCTATGGCGCTTATCCTGCTGTACGCAGAGAAAGCATTTGATAGGGTCTTGTGGGGCTATCGTTGGGCCGCAGTTGAGAACGTAGGGATAGGAAAGGGGTGTATCACAGCCACACAGACACTATATAGGAATCCTAAGATTCGACTCCGGTTGATGGGGGGACAAAGCGACTCAATTGCTATCAATCTAGGGAAGAGGCAGGGGTGTCCTTGTTCTCCCCTCCTATTTGCTTTTTATTTCGACCCTTTGATTAGGAAAATTGGGGCAAATAAGGATATCCTCCCTATACGACTAAACAGATTTGAAACTAAGATCTTGAGATATGCAGATGACCTGGCAATAACTGCAGCAAATCCATCTGTGGCTTTAACAGAAATAGAGCATGAGGCATATTGCTTTGGGAATGTCTCTGGTTATCGACTTAACCATGGAAAAATGCATATTGTAGTTAATGACAGGCTCTCTATCTCAGATCCAAGAGTGACTGAATCCTCCACCTATCTTGGGGTTCTTATAACATCAGAATTAAATAAAATTGTCGAAAAGAACCTTGTCCCCATGATTCAAAACTCCAAGAGAGACTTTGATAGACTGAATAATTTGCATTTCTCGATTGTGGGACGATGTAACATCACTAAAATGGTATTCTTGCCCCAAAAAATTATATCTGTCCAGGACGATACCCCTGAAATGTGAAAATCACTGGTTTAAGGAAACAGAGAGAATGAATAACCCGTTTATATGGGCTCATGGGAAGACGAGAAGAGCACTTAGATATATGTCCCTATCTAGGGAGAGAGGGGGCTGGGCGGTACTTTAAAAATGTATTGTTGGGCCTCGGTGATCGAATATATCTGAGGGTTTTTGGGGGAAAGGTCATTGACCAGTGGAGGGATGATGCTCCTCCGGATGTATATGAATTAGAAAGAAAAGCCCCTAACTGGCTTTTGAGGTTCAGCGAAGCCAATTATTACAAAAAAAAAGTCCGTTTTAAGACCCTTGATGAAGCAGTAGCGATCAGGACGGGTGTCAGGAAAAAGCTGGGGTTAGTAAGAATGAATTACTACATGACTCTATTTGGGAATCCGCATCTACCTGAGATCTTTCACGATGGAACTATGTAGCAGTGGGATGCTTTAGGGGTGAAGACAATGGGAGATCTCTTTGACTCAGATGGTATAATCTCATTTAAGAAAGCCTAATTCCTTTTTAACATAGATCACAGGGAGTTTTTTTAATTCCTCCCGATTTGGTCCTCTATCTTAAGGAAAAAGGGGGGAGCGAGACCTTTCTCTAGACAACCAGTTCTGGAAGGGGTCCAAAACCCTGATGGGTGTACTATTGCTCAGATTTATGGAGAGCTGAGACAATTACAGGGCTATGATTTAAAAAAACACACTGAGAAATGGCAACGACAGATGAACGTTGAAGGAGGCGAGTTTAGGGCATCGCTTAAGCTTGGCTACACCATTTTAAGAGTAGTGAGCCTTCAAGCACAACATTTAAACATTTTTTTTACTCTGAGGATACCCAATAAAATTCTCTGCTGAGCTGATGGATTTAGGTGTGGCTAGAAACGGAACTCTGTTAACTCACCGGGAATTTGTATTTCTTGCCATGGCTGTGGCTAGAATTTATGTGTCATCTGCATGGGTGAACCCTAACCCCCCCACACATTTCAACAATGGCTAACACGACTCTTAGCTATGTATAATTTGGAAAAGGGTCTCTATGAGTAAAAAGGGTGGAAGGCTACTAATTTAGGGAAACTTATTTGGGCCCCTGTAACAGATTGGAAAATCAGAAGGAATACATCCCAATTTTAAGCCAGGGATTTAAATATATTGGAGTAACCGTCTTTATTGTTTATGTCTTGACCCTTATTCTTTTGACAGCATTGGTATATTTTGTAAGTTAGATATAATGGTACTGTATTGCTCATTTTTGTTAGCTTTTAGGATCTGCCCTTTTTAATGTTTCTTTTCCTCTTCCTTTTCCTTGTTTAAGAATATTTTATTATTCACAGATGCTTTTGTATTGATGTACCTTATCTGATGGTGGAATAAAAAAAGTAAAAAAAGAAAAAAAAGGAGAGCTCTATTGCCCTTATTGATGAATTCACTCAAGCGCTCAGAAAGACTCTAGGCAAAACCTCCTTTACACAAATGTCTACATATGAACATGACTTCCAGGATCCTTTTAGTGCTTAGTCAAATAATTTAAGACTGTATATGCTCAATACTGACTTTTGCCTTATCATGGATTTGGGTGCCTTTTATATCACTCCCAATAATTGCACCCTGAAAGAGACTATAAAGTCAGTAATGTGGTCACAGCCACGTTTCAGTCAGAAAAAAACAATCTAGAATAGTGTTCATGATGAAGTTATCAGCATCCTGAGCCTTTGTCAGTTCCAATATAAGATTTCCCTAACAGCATTTTAGTGTATTCTTATAATTGCCCTGCAGCTGCTTTGTAATGTTTACTTCTACTTACTATAGCTGAAATCTAGTCTTTGTACAAGAAATAGTTATTTTACATTGCAGTCTCATTTTCAGTGCAGGAAGCAGGGGGTGATCTGACATAGATGTTGGTGACAACTGAAGATGTGAGAGTTTAAGAGGGTACATAAGCATACCTCAACCCACCACAAGTACATAATTCAGAACATGCATTGATAAGAACGCCATACAATCATTTATAACTTGGTGCATATGAGGAAACAAGCTTTTTGAAGGTTCACCCCCACTCTTTGCCCCCATTTTGGCTACTAGGCACCTAGGCACTTGTGTAATGACTTTGAAATGCCTTTCACCCTGCTAATCAAGTGCATGTGATCTGACCCTTCAAAAAGGACATGTATAATTGGCTGAACACCTTTTGACATAACTTGACTTACTTGTAAGTCCTTAGTACATGGTACCAGGGGTACCTAGGGGCTGTAAGTTAAAGTGTCTCTAATTAAGCATGGGCGGAAAATCCGTTCCGCTCGCGGATTTTGCGGATTTTCAGTAAATTTCTTACAAAATCTGCGAGCGGAATGGATTGGGTCAAAAGTTCAAGCTGACTTTTTGTAACTATTTTAGAATGGCGCCGGCAAGCTGCCAGAGCCTCTAAAATAGTTACAAAAGTCAGCTTCAACAGGAAGCACTAATTGATAAAGGAAAGCAGGTGCTAGAGTTGAAGCTCAAATTCAGTTACACAATCATTAATCACCCCAAACTTGGGGTGATTAATGACTGTGTAATTTAATTTGACCTTCAACTCGAGCACCTGCTTTACTTTATCTATTAGTGCTTCCTGTTGAAGCTGACTTATGGCTGAGGGCAAACAAGAGTGGGGCAGAGGGCAGAAAGGCACAAAAGCAAGTGGTACAGAGGGCAGAAGGGCATAAAAAACGAGAGGGTGGCAGTGATGAACCAGGCAAAAAAAACCGCGAACACACAAAGCGCCCCGCGAACACGCAAAGCTCCCCGCGAACACGCAAAAATAAAAAATCCGCAAATTCGCACGAATTCGCGAATTTTGCGGATTGCGAATTTGCAAATCTGCAAATTCGCGGATTGCGAATTCGCAAAATTCCCCCATACTTATCTCTAATGGACTGCATCACTAGTTGTGCCACCACAAGTGTGGCAAGGCAAAAACATGACTCCCACCTGCCACTGAGGGCTGGCAGAGCAGTTTTGAATTGCTAACTCAACATTGCCATTTTAAGGAATGCGAAAGCCCTAGCCTTCCTTTTTAACATTTGTTAGTCACCCCTAAGGCAGGTTTACTGATCCCTAAAGGAAGGGTGCATCATATTCAAAGTTTAAACCTGTAGTTTTTATGTTTTGAAGGTCCTAACAGGAAACCCACCAGGTATCATTTTTACAGTTGAAAGGCTAGTAGCTCCAGTGGTAAGGGCAGAGTTACAGACTGACAACTCAGCTCTGCCAGTTTCTGAATTGGAAGACTAACGTTGTTACTTCATGGTATCAAAAGAACCAGTGCATTAAATCTGATTTAATGATTAAATCGCATTTAATGTCACTTGTGGGCAAAGTGCAGCTTTTCGGAAGCTGCCACTTTATTGCCCAAGGTTTACAGTGCTCATTTACTGTTGCACAAAAAGAACTGCAGCAAGACAGCCTTCTGGACACCTAGGGAGACATGCAAACAACTTCCATGAAAGCCTAAAGAGGGAATGCCAGTGGAGGAGATGTTATATCCTCCTGGAAGGAAAAGCAACACATGATGTGAACCATAAGCCAAGCATCAATGGGGAAACTGCCTTTGAAGAGCAAATAGCAAGCACACCAGAGAGGGGCTAATCTTTTGTTTAGCTAGACAGGATGGCATGAGGGACAGCGATGGGAAAACACTGGTAAAGCTAGTTTTCCTATGGTCGTGTATCCAGAGGTAGCCACACCTCTAGGGTAACTAAGCTTCACACACTGAGAGAAGGGTTCAGCCATTGTGGGAGTGGGCAGCATAGAGCACCCTGGGATAGCTAGAGCCCCACACTTCATAGAAAGTTGTCATCAGGTGGGAGGGATCCAAGTAGTCCATCAGCTAGGGACCGCAACCTCCCCTAAGGGCAGTTTTTGGGAATAAAAGAGGCACTTCTAGCCCCCAAATCTCAACTAGCCTCGAAAAGAGGACAGAAGGACTGTCCTTCTGATCTGGGTAGGCATGGTGAGCAAATAAATGATGGATTAAACCCAGATCTGTGACTGAGGGTGAATGTTTGCATTGTTCATGTCTATCATCTATTCTTTTTGCTCCTAGTAAAGAGTGGAGTTGGACTGCAGCTGCTGCTCCTTGGGCTAGCAAAGAGAGGATTGTGCCTGTGGGGTCCTGCTCTTGGAGATATTGTCCTCAAGCCCAGGTTGAATTAGAGACTCAAAGAGTCAGATTGCTGACTTCCTGTTCCAGCGCCAGGGCCACAAAAGCTGGAGAAGTTTGTCTGGGTGTGTTAGTAGCCCAGATCACAGGATCATCACACACCACCTCAGTAAAGTCTGGGAGACTGGGACCCATTGCTCAAAAGTTGCACCTGAGTCTGCTAGGCTTGAGAAAATCATTGGAGTGACGTTTTATCACCCAGAAGAAGAGAGCCATCATCAGAAGAAGGAAACTACTGATTTAGTTGCGACTGGAGACCTGTATTCCAATGGCAACTGGACTTTTGCTGGACCAAGGAGGACTTCAAGGGCATCAACCCCTGTGGCCTGTGGCCAAAGTCGCCCCACCAGGACCATTGACCAAGGAGTAGCTGCAGGAAATCCCCCTGTTGACTTCACAGAATTCTCAGCATCCTGGAACCCTTGCATTAGGACTACTCCATAGCATCCAAAGTAACGGAAAGTGACTGTATTCAACTTTAATCAAAGTTTTCTTGAAAAAAGTTTCTAAGTGTCGAATGTGTTGCATTTGTCAGTCCTTGCTCAAAGTTAAGTTAAAAATTGTGGTTTACTGTTTCTTTAAGTATTTATATCACCGGAACCCTCTGGTGCATCTTGTTCATTTTGGTGACCCTAATTTCATACAAATACAGTATCTATACTACTATAATAAAGTAAGAACTTTCAGGCTTTGAGGCGGGTAAACTCAGGAACCACTGCGTCAATCTACACACCCGATACACCGTTGAAATCGTCAGGGTGTGTAGATGGTTATAGGCTATATATATGTCAAAATAAAACGTTATTTACAATATCTATATTTTAAAAAAAAGTGCCCCCCCCAAAGTAGCGCCGGCCGCGATGTGCGTGCTCACATCACCACGGGGAGGAGAGGCGTCCGAGGAGCGACGGACATGGCGCGGGGGAGGAGCGGTGACGTGAGGCCAGCGGCGGTGGGAGCAGCGGAGAGGCGGACATGGCGTGGGGGAGGAGTGGCGGCGGACAGGCGGTGAGGAGCAGAGAGGCGAGGAGCGGTAAACTGAGGAGCGGCGGATCAGGTAAGCCTCCGGAGACAATGTCGAGTCAGGCGGGTGTTGGGCCGCGGTGACGAGCAGAGAGGCGAGGAGTGGTAAACTGAGGAGCGGCGGATCAGGTAAGCCTCCGGGGACAATGTTGGGGCAGGTGGGTGTCGGGCCAGGCGGGGGATGGGGATCGGCTGAGGAAAGTTCACAAGATGCACAGATACTCCTGCTACCATTTGGGGTTACTGCAACACGCTGTAGTATGTCGGGCCAGGCAGGGGACGAGATTTTGGGATGCACAGATACTCCTGCTACCATTTGGGGTTACTGCAACACGCTTTAATAATGAATAGATGCATGTGTGTCTTTATGGAGCACAGAGGCGAAAGTCAGAGTCTTGGGGCAAGACCTCATCTGTCTTCCCATTCACTGTCAGAATCTACTTGGTAGTAGACCCCACCACGAAGACCTTACACTGGGACAGCCAGGGGTTAGGGCAGGCGGGGAACGGGGCGGGTGGGGGCACGGGCTGCTGGGCAATGTCGGGGCAGGCGGGGGTAGGGGAAGCCTGAATGCTCCCGGACAAGGTCGGGACGGGCTGCTAGTATTTATATAAATTGTTGTCAAATTTCGTAAGAGTTGTACTTCCTTCATATACAATTGTTTTGGTGCTGTTTAAATGCTTTACGCTGGTTCCCTTGTTTAAGCATGACTGCTCAACGCCACAGCTAGCGAGGTATGAGCTAAGGTGTACCAAACAAGCCTGGCTTTACCCAAGACAGGGCTTTACATTTATTACACGATAAGGTTTCACAACCACACCATAATACACATCATTTCCTCACAGTGAAGTTAATGCATGTTTACAATGGCCCCATGCTTTTGCTTAGGTATAAGTAAGGGTGTCTGTAGTCTTGAGGATCGCACCCAAAAAATACCTGCACATTAGGCATGACTGGAGTGTTTGTGATGGGTTAGAGAGCTATAGAATGACCAGAGGAGCATGAACTGTGCCTCCTTAATTGATGATAGGTAATACCTGGTGCATGAATATCTGAGGAAATGTAGGCCTTGATGAGACTTGGCGATAACACTTTCACAACAGATCAACATCACAGTAAAAAAAAAGAAGTTAATTTAACATTGAGAACACAGCATGGGTTTCAGATTGCAATTGGAAAACTATGGTGTCAAGGTATGACTTTCCTCTATTTAAAGCATAATAATGTCATGTATTAAGACTTCCAGATAACCCAACATTTGTGGAAACATTATACAACACCGGGGTGCCTAATGGTCCTTTCATTCTTAGACATCTCTTTACTATTAGGCAAATACTTGTTCAAGTAGTAATGTTTTTGAAGTCTCAAATGTGCCCCCAAACCTAATTGATCTTTGACAGATGGTTCCTAAACCCTTCTTCAAAATTGCAAATCAGATCTCCTCAGGTTCACCTTTGCATCCCATACACCCAGGATTTGGAGGCATTTGTCCATTTCTGTGGCCAATCCACTTCAGGATATTTCTAACAAAAGCCTGCCTGAAGGTATGATTCCTGTGGAACTGAAACCGGCCTGGGTGATCACTTTACTAAAAAAGAGTCTAATGCTGATCCTTCGGATCTGAGTAGCTTTTGCCCTTTCGTTCTTCTGCCAAGATCATGGAGAAATATGTGATCAAGGAGATTTCTGATATTTTGGAACATTGTCAATTACTGGATATTGCCCAATCAGCTTTTTGCCCTGCACATGGCATAATTCTGCCCCAGTTTTTGGTCCTGGATAACCTAAGAATAACTGCAGACAAGGGTCCTTGTGTTACTTGATCTCTCTGCCACTTTCAATACAGTATTGCATGATGTTTTGAGCTCCAGGCAGACAGAGATCGGCATCAGAAGGAAAGCTCGGGATTGGTGTAAATTGTATTTGGAAATTAGATTCCTCCGCCCTTTCAATCTAAATTTAGTGCTCTGGGTTAGGGTGCCCTTCAAGGGTCAGAGTTAAGTCCTACTCTGTTCAAATTGTAACTACGACTTTTAGGTCCTGTGATTAGCTCTCGTAGTGTAAACCTTTATGTACATGATACATTTGATCATATCAGTCTATAATAATACAGCTCATCCTTTTGATATTTTTCATCAATGCATGCACACTATTACTTACTGGTTTCCCAAAACTCCTTACAATTTAATGTAGACAGAACTGAAATCTTCAACTGCCTCTACCCTAAGACCACACAAGCTCTTCCAGCTGCCTTCTTACCAATGCTAGATGACTCTGCACCTTTTTTCTGAACCCCAGTCCATAACCTGAGCTTCCACTTAGATGAGAAGTGTAAGAAAATTGGTTGTAGGTTGAGGGGGGTTAGATTCCTTCTCAAGCTGAAACCACAATCCTTGTCCAGGTGTAGTCACAAGCAAACTCCAAATTAACCTATGCTTAACCCCCTGGTAACTTGGCAGGATGCTGGCAGGCTTATTTTAGAGACAATGTGTAAAGTATTGGTGCCACATTTCAAACAGAAACACAGTGAGAGCACACAGCAAAAGGATCCAACACCAGATGTAGAAAAATAGATTAGTTAATCAGTAGAACCAAAGTTATGCAATTTAAAAATTAGAAATGGAAATAGCACCAAAAAGGAGAAAGCAGCAACTGTGGCTATCTGGTCACAGTGGACTGGGAAAACGTCACAAGTGCATGCCGACCTCGGTGGAGCACAGGATGATAGCAGGCACCCTGTTAGGCCAGCTGAACAGGAGTACCATAATTCCTGATTGAGGAGCATCAAACTGCCCCGTGCAGAGTATTCTTTGCACAGTCAAGATGATGCATAAGTTCTGAAGAGGTGCAAAGCTGCGATACGAGGCCCTTCATCATCATTGAGGATTTGTTGTCTGAAGATTTGTGCTGCGGGGGCCTGCATCGGGGAAGCTTTGCACAGCTACTGTTCCGAGGTGCACCGCAAGGTTGATGCTCAGTCCTTGCTATAAGAGAAACCTCGCAGCAGATGTGATGCATCAGTTCTGCTTGGGATTGAGCTGCTTAGCAGAATAGAGATGCATCCGTTCTGCTAAATCCTTAGAAGAGCTGGCAGAGCACCTTCAGGCCCACTTCCAAGGGTCCAGGACGGGGGTAGCACTACTTGGTGGGTAAGAATCACAGTTGGCAGAGTCCAGGTGCTAGTTCAAGGTGATTGGAGCCTTTTGTCCCTGAGACTCTAGTCAGGAGAATAGCCAACTAGCCCCTGGAGCAGCTCTGGGGTCTTAGGTTTAACAGATGCAGGTCTAGTCCTTTCCATCCAGGTACGAAGTCAGCAGGTCAGCCCAGCAGGGCAGCAGTCCTTTAGAGAAGCAGTCTAGCAGAGTGGCAGTCCTTTCAGCTGCACAGCAGTCCTTCTTCCTGGCAGAGTATATACAGTTCCAGATATATACTGAAGGGCTGGTATCTGAGGTCCAATATTTATACGTGGGCCTTCCCTTGAAGTAGGAGAAGATTCTAGAGGTTTCCCTTTGAAGTCCACAGGCTTCCTGCCTTCCGTGGTTCCTGACTAACAACAAGGGGTATACAGCCTTTTCTGTGATGGCAGGATGCAGCCTAGTCAAGCGTAAGTAGGACTGTGCCTAGCTACCCCTTTCCATCTTGTCAGTAGTGACCCATCAAGGCACACCTAAGCTCTCAATAGTTTGTGGCTGTCTCAGATGAATACATGACCCAGAGATCAGCTTCAGGCACTAAATGACAGAGACAAGAAAAATGCCCACTTTCTAAAAGTGGCATTAACACAATTGTACTTTAAAATCCGACTTACCATAAAAGAGCACTTTTCCTTACATTCTAAAGACACCAAACATCAACTGGCTATCTCTTCCCTTTTGGATGTTACAGCCTATTATATGTAATAATGCAACTCCAATGGTATCCTATGGGAGAGGCAGTCCTTTTAGCAGTTAAAAATGAATGTAGGAGTTTTTCACTACCAGGACATGTAATACTTAAAAGTACATTTCCTACTTTTTAAATACACTGCACCCTACCATCTGGGCTGTACAGGACCTACCCGGGGGTGATGTATATGTATTAAAATGGAAGGTTTGGGCCTTACAAAAGGTTTATTTTGCCAGCTTGAAATAGCAGTGTACAATTGCACACACTGGGACATATTCTCAAGGATCCATGGCCGAGTTATCAGCACTTTATCACAACCAAAGTGGCGATAAATCGATCGCCTCATTCACAAGCCCATATCACCAGTTTAACTGCGATAGCAGCCGCAAAAAACATCACCACAGATGACCCCGGCAACTAACGTGAATGCTATGCAGAGTAGGTGTTCCCGTGCAAAATGCAGCAACAACACCACTCCGCAACATTCAGAACGACCAGCCAGATTGGCGATAAGAACCTAAAAAGGCGATAAGGCATGTTAGCAGCAGGAATTTAACACCTGCTCTGACCTGGCGTTAAGTAGGACGACAGCCTGCACCAGAAAAGAGACGCAGACCAGAGCCATGTCTGAAGATCAACAGATGCCGTGGAGCTACTGATCATGTGGCTCGGAGCCCCAGCAGGGCCACAACACCCACCGTCACCACCCCCAGACCCGCCACCCCCTGGATCACCTCTGCCATCCCCCAGACCACCACAGAGGCAGCGCAGACAAAGACAGCGGCCCTTCAGGAAATGCACCAGCCTCACAGACTTAACACCAGAGCATGTCATTGCCCACTACAGGCTCAAAAGGACAACCATCCTCCGCATCCTGAACATCATTGTCCACAGGCTGACGGTACCAACACAGCAGACAAGCAACATCCCACCTCAGACAAAACTGTTGGCTGTGCTGCACCTGTTGGCCTCTTGTACCTTCCAACCAACAACCTCCAGAGTTGGAAGAGTCTCACAGCCCGCCCTATCAAAGTTCCTCACACCTGTCCTGGATGCCATCATCAGCTTGGTACCCTAGTACCTATACTTCCCCCACACTTGGCAGGAACAGCTGGAAACAAGCAAGGCATCTACGCCATAGGTGGCTTCCCGCACGTGTTCGGGGCAATTGACTGCACACATGTTCTGCTTGGTGTGCACCTGTTACAACGCATTTTTTACAACGCACTACTGTTACAACGCATCCATTACAACGCGGATACTGTTACAACTCATGTTTTTACAACGCATTTTTTTACAACGCAGGTACCTTTACAACGCATACCATTACAACGTAAGTATTGGTAAGTATATAGTTATTTTTTAAATGTTATATGTTTGGGGTAAAGGGGTATTTTTAGGGGTTAGGGTCAGTTTAGGGTTTTTGGGTAAAGGGGTATTTTTAGGGTTCAGGGTCAGTTTTCAGTTTTTGGGTAAAGGGGTATTTTTAGGGTTCAGGGTCAGTTTTCAGTTTTTGGGTAAAGGGGTATTTTTAGGGTTCAGGGTCAGTTTTTAGTTTTTGGGTAAAGGGGTATTTTTAGGGTTCAGGGTCAGTTTTCAGTTTTTGGGTAAAGGGGTATTTTTAGGGTTCAGGGTCAGTTTTCAGTTTTTGGGTAAAGGGGTATTTTTAGGGTTCAGGGTCAGTTTTCAGTTTTTGGGTAAAGGGGTATTTTTAGGGTTCAGGGTCAGTTTTTAGTTTTTGGGTAAAGGGGTATTTTTAGGGTTCAGGGTCAGTTTTCAGTTTTTGGGTAAAGGGGTATTTTTAGGGTTCAGGGTCAGTTTTTAGTTTTTGGGTAAAGGGGTATTTTTAGGGTTCAGGGTCAGTTTTTAGTTTTTGGGTAAAGGGGTATTTTTAGGGTTCAGGGTCAGTTTTCAGTTTTTGGGTAAAGGGGTATTTTTTAACCCTGGGCGTAGTTCGCGGAGTCGGACTCCGCGGAGCTCCGCGAAGACGTAGTTGCACTCCGCGAACTACGCGTAGCTCCGCAAGCATGCGGAGTTGCTTGCTGGGCCCGTTCGCGCGCCGTTTTTCGTCTTCGGGAGCGCGGTGCGCGTGTTCGGGGCGTTGCCTGCATGCTCGGGATGGCTAGCGCGCTAAATTACCACAGAGGTTTGTCCCGCCTGCTTGCGTTCCCTTATTTCCTGTTCCGGGTCACAATTAACGTGGTCGCGTTGTGCAAGACATGTTCGGGAACTCATCTTCTCGTTCGCACTACAAAAGTGCGTGATCGCGCTAAATATCGCGCGAACCTACCCATGCGGTCGCGATGGGCGCAGCCATCTTGTGGATCACACACTCTGGCTATGGTTTTGGGCCTACTTTTGCATCCTGTTAAAATCTCTTTAATCCTTGTCTTTTTACCCACTTTTTCTAACTTTCTTTAGTTATTACCTATTTCTCTCTGTGCCTAGGTTTATATTTTTCATTTTATTTCTACTTTTACAACTTTTCTATTGCTTTTTGCTTCCTTCTTGTTCTTTTACCTTGCTTCTTCTTTCCCCTACCTTTTTGTCTTGAACTTTTAGTTTTCTTCTACCCTCCACCCAGAACCATGGTCAAGGGCGCCAGCAGCAGCGGCGGCTCAAAGGGCAAGGCGCCAGTGCCCCAAAAAACTAGGCTGCCTTGCGGCAGAATGCGCCCCCAAGGGGTGAGGCCCCGCCAACTTTTTGGGGAGGAGGAGGTGGCTGCCCTTGTTTTTTTTATCCAGCGCCACCTCCCCTTGATGTTGGCAGCAGGTGGCAGGCCCGGCTCCGGCTACCAGCATATTGAGGAGCGTCTCCGGCGGTGGGTGAAGGTGCGCCGGGCAGTCTTCCGCTGCTCCGGAATCCGGCGTACCCACCACCAGCTGACCCACCGTTGGGCAGACATTTTGGACCGGGAGCAGGACCTGTTGGACCTGCTTGGCGTCGAGGTCGTGGGTCTTGGTGAGTGGCTACCCAAAAAAAAAGTGTGTGTAATATATCTCTATAGTAGTATAAGTATTGTTGTTGTATCTTTGTAAATCTTGGCTGAATAAGTAACGCAATGACTGGTGCTCCTAGTTACATTTCCGATGTATTCCGTTATTATATCTACTGTAATTGTATGACACTGGTCTATGCTGCGCTTCTTCATCTTCACTGACTCTTGCGTGTTCAATTTGGCGCTAGCTTTTGCTGTTTATTGGTGTGAGATTTTCTTTATTGTAGAGAACTGAAGTTAGTTAATGCTATTAATAGAGTCTTGTCCTTCCTTTGTCCGTCAGTGAAATAGCCGTTGATGGATAATTGTACGTGTTTGCAATGCATATTGTATCTTTTTTTCACGGCCTTCTCTTCTGCATGAATAATACTCCTCTGGCAATGAATGCAAAAGTTACTTTGTTCTTCTTACCTCAGCCAGGGCCGGATTTAGGCATGTTCAAGCTGTGCAACTGCACAGGGCCACCAAACGCCAGGGGCCACCCCACCAATATATATCCTTAATTTAATAATCCTCAGAGGATGGATACATATTTGCGTGGCGGCCCCTGGCAGGGATTTGGTGCCTCCGGCTCTGTTCCACTTCCAAACACCCTGACTCCCCCCTCTTCACTGGCCTCCGTGCTCCGCCCCGACCTCCTCTTCCGGGCCCCCCACCTACGCTCCCTGGCCAGGAGTCCAGGACCACCATGAGCCTATAGCTGCCCCTGCCTCAGCCCTCCATAGAACTGATGTAGTTTGTTTATTGAGTGGGTAGGGCAGCAGTAGCATTCAGTCAGTAGCAAAACAAAATATGATGCCATGAACGTACAATTTCGTGTTAGTTAGTATGCACAAAGTTAAGCTTGTCTCCTCCTTGCGATCTATGTATTTTGCTGGCAAAAAATGAAAAAGAAATGGCTACTTACATTCTTGAATCTGTGGTGTTGTTCAGGTCTTACTGCCTCTGTGTTACTTAGTAATCTGCAATCAGAATGTTTATGGAACATTTGATTTGTTTTCACCAAGTACACTAGTCAGTGAATCATGCAAGGCAGTAGTCATTTGGTAGACCAATGTTTGTTTCTTTTAATGTTGTAGCAGTGGTTTTTGAAATGCTTGCTGTCTATGTTTCACAGCACTCAATGTTTTCTCTTTCTTTATTATTTCTTACATGAACCACAGAACCCAGGGGCAAGCAGAAGGCTGGGACCGAGTCGGCGGGTGAACGTGATTGTGAACCACAGGCACAGAGCTCCTCTACTGAGGATCCTGCTGCTGTCCCTAGTAAGTCCAACAGTGTTTTCTTTTGGAACAATGATATTTCCCTAACTTTCTAACGGAGCTTTTTTTCCAACCGATTAATGACATTTCACCTAACTGTTTAGTTAAGGTATCAATCTTTTCAAAAAATCTGTGATCGAATAGCGGAAGGCACAGGGTCCACTCCTGTCTTATGCTTTTTCCTCTATAATGTCTCTTCTTTGGCAATTGACACCAACCAAGTATGCATGCAGATAATGGTCTACTATTTTGTAAGCGTTAGTAAGAATACCACTACTACTCTTGCGGGTATTGTTCTATGCAGTGACATACATAACTATGTATGCACCCCAAAATTGGATGTTGTTGTTGATAGGCAGGTTGGACCTTACTTACTTACAGTCTTACACCTCAGTCACAGAACTCAGAGGAACCCACAATTCAATGAACGACAACCTATATGGGCTCAGTCATTGGTCAATTATTCAATTACCCCTTTCCTGAACCCCAATATGAAGATGCCAAATGCTTTTTTTATTACACAATCCATAACCTAAGTAACCCCCTTTTTCTCACTCTCTCGTGTAAGTCTACAAGACAACAGACACTGAAAATATACTCCCGAGTCAATGTGGTACTTCAAAACCTTTATTTTGTTAGAAGTAACTAAGTAAGTAACATCAATGTTTTTAAGTTGTTCTGTCAAATACGTCAAGGGCAGGGCCACCAGAAGAAATCCAGAGTTAAAAAAGGCTCAATAAAAAGTATCCTACATTTGTACAGCTACCAGTGCACGATAGGGAAATGTGGGAAATGTCCGAGACCCCTCACCATTGAACGTATACTGGTTGCATATGCCTCTTGTTGGTAAGCTCTGCAAATCTTTGCTTCGTAGAAGTAAATCTTCTCATCTGCCGAAAGATAATGACAAAAGTGGTGCACGTTAGACAGTATGAAAACATTACATACATTTATTCAACTTTTTAGCTGTCATGCAAAAAAGAAGGTGTAACCTGAGGCTGTAAGGAAACTGGACTCCACAATCCACATTCAAAAAGTAAATACGGGCCTCTATTTTCCAAACTCTTCAGGTGTATGCTTTGAACTATCATGTGGCCTCAAAGGCGTCTCCTCGTACTGCGCAACAAGCTGTGAGGTAGCATGCGCAAAACTGTAGACATGTCATTGATGTACAAAGTAAACTGGTTAGGTTACATGGTTCAGTCTAACTTTCCAAGGACTAGAGTACCAGTATAGAATAGATGAGATGAGCTTGGGTACCATACCATACCAAATAAATGCTGATATGTGTAGTGTGTTACTTACTCTGCTGTACTAGGCAATGTGGACTACTAGTGATTACGTTGTACTTAACTGTTTTGCAGAACTCCGTTCTTGGTGAACAAGTACAATGGGGGCTGTGCATCCATCTAAAAAGGTGTACTTAATTACTTATTTTTATTTTTGCAGAACCGGTACCATCCACCAGTGCCGACGGGGGCAGCGGCGCTGCAACGCCGTCAGCAGAGGCGATCCCGGAGGGGAATGGAGGACCACCACAGGCACCTACAGCAGCACCGGCAGCAGCGGGGGAGGAGACAACAACGGTGGGCGATGGTAAGTTACATTCAATAGTGATCCGCATTACTTGGTGGGTGGGGAAAACTTCCTCACTGTACTCTGATATTTATAGTGAACTTGAAGTTCTACTGGACAATATATGACGCCACTGTTCTCATTACCAAGCTTAGCAAAAGCATTACCACCGGCCAGAATTGATAAAATTAGTTATACATGCCTCTTCTATGTGACTACAACTCAGCTGTGAAAGGTTGGTGGCAGACTAAAAAAGTCTTATCCACAACATTACATGACCGCGATGGATTAACATGAGATTGATTTTAACTAAAGTATGATGAAAGTTGCAAGGAAAAAGCTCTAATCATATAATATAGAAGGATACTTTGGAATCAGCAATGCAGGTGTTTGAGAGCAGTTGGATGCGTGGGTTGTTGTGGAAGCATAGAAAGTGGAAAACACAGCTGCCTGCGTGGGTGGGAGACACATCCAATATTGGTGGTTAGTGGATAGTGGATACTAGTGTTGGCAGCGGTGTTTTGGTTAAACACAAAGGCAAGGGAAGGAGGGGACCACTGGATGCATTCTGGGTCGTTGCTGGCGAAACACAAACCACCTAACGTTTGTTGGCGATATAAAGAATGATAGTCTCTAGAGTAGACATTTATTAGTACTAGCTGGCCACTGTTAATTTAATGTTAGTTTGAGACTGTCACTTTTCCCGGAAGCACAGAGTATATGATATAAAAGAACGAGATATGAAAAAGACAGGTGTTCGTATGTGACCGTTCAAGTACACCCATACTATGTTACTAGGGCAGGCATAATGCCGTGCCAAAAAGGCAGACAAATGAAGTATATAAGGCGTAGAATAGAATGTTCAAGATAGATAAAACAACATTTTAGGTACTCAACTTGCTTGCTATTGCTACTGTACTGTGCCGCCCACTATGTGTTGGATCCATTTTGCGTTCTTTATTTGCTGGGATTTTTGATTACAACAATTCTGTCTCTTTCTTTATAGTTACTCCTTCTAAACCAACCAGGAAGGAGCTGGCAGTCCGGGCCCGTCAGCGGAAACTGCAGGCCATCGTTGAGGCCTACCGCCGGCTGGTGGCTCAGGCCGAGGAGGAGGAGGAGGAGGCGGCGGCAGCAGCTGCTGCCTCTTCCAATGCCCCGGCCCCCAAGCCTGCAGGAGTACGTCGGCGTGCTCAGGCAGCCGCCCGCCGCCAGATTTTCCCTGCATCGTCCACCCCCCCACAACAACATGGCTGCCAATGTAGGTGCCGCCAGTTCCAGCGAAAAATTCTCCTCCGGGTAGCCAGGCTGGAGGCTCAAAGCAGTCAGACTAAAGAACAGATAGAGGAGCGTGTCAAGATCCTGGTGGATCAACACTTAAAAGCCCGCCGGCTATAAGATGGACCCTGTTTGCCCCTTTTTCAATCCTTTTGTTGGTGGGTGGGAATTGGGTGTTGGGTTTTTACTTTTTTTTTACATGACATTGAGCGTGGGAATTTGGTTGGGGTTAGGGGAGGCGGGTAGGGGGACAGCTTGGTGTAGGATTTATATATATTTTATTTTTGTATCATCTTTAGTTATATATATATTACATTATGTTAAAATAAACGAGACAAAGTTATTGTAAAAAGAAAACATTTGAAGTTCATTTGCGTTTCTTGTGGGGTTGGAGGGGGGAGTGTTTCACCAAAGAATGTACGTTGTGCAACCTCGCAAGGTTTAATTTGGCCATGCAGGTCGGCGGACAGTGCTTTTTAATAATAAAATATATTGCCCACATCTTTAACATGCAAACAGATAGATGCAGTAAACCCTCACCGAGTTATATTGGTAGTATTAGAAGAACGACCAGTCTGTCTTGCGTTATACCTCACTGCAAACTTATCTTACCTGTGATTGCTGATGAGATGATGATGATTTATCATGAAGTGTGGCACTGCAAGGGCTGCATTTGATTTCCAAGACAATGGCGAAGAATCTGTGGTTCAGAATCAGAACTTCTGTGATAGTAGACAGACCCTGCCAGTAGCGACAAAAAGAAAGAGACAGTCATTCGCGTGACAGACAATGTGGGGGTAGTATAAGTAAGTACAGTACATTGCATGGGTGACCCAATATTGCAACTGCTAAACTGAAACAAAACAATGGTTTTTTGGGGACTGGAAACAAAGTGCAAGAGAAGATAAGAAGTTCAACGTTACTTGTAGTACCCACGGCAACGTCAAACTTTTCTAAATCATAAATGCTTTACACTTTAAACCCAAAAAATAAATTACGCCAATTCATTAGATGCATTCGTTGTTTGATGTTAAATGGTAAATTATTTGGCGTTATACACAGAGCTTGAGTTGGGAAGCCGCAGAAGATCCTGGCCATGCCTTGTTGACATTTCACTATTGTTGCTTTGACCACATCTGCCCCAGCAAGCGCGTGATCAAATTGTTGGTGTATATTTAATGTAAGAAACATCACACCTCAATGTAACCACGCAGCCCGGGGGAAGAGGGTTAGGGATTGTTTAATGGATGGGTACGGGGGTTTTGGGAAAGGTTTGAGAAAGAAAAACAGTACGCATGGAGATTGGAGACAACAAAAGCAAAACAATGAAGACGATGATTTATGATGTTGATCAGCTAGCTAATGATTGTAAGCAATGGACGTAAGAAAAGGACACGCTGAATATGATTCTTGGTTTCCCGCAATCCAATTGCTTGATGATGAGGATCTGTGGTAAGGATGAGAGTTGATGCTCATACTATAAAGCAGTGGGTGAACCGTGAAAGATGTCCAGCCTGAAAAAGAAAAGGCAAATACAAAAGAATGCGAATGACCTAAACAAATTGTAATACAGTGAAGATAAAAAAACAATACAAAACAAGAGGAGTAGTCGTATGAGAGGACTTTCAGACTGAGGCGGCTTGGATACAATTTGTATAAGTCTACTAGTTGCATATCATTTTTAATGTAGAAGTACAAAAAAAGACAGGAGCAAGCACACAACAACAGGCCCACGACGACACAGGTTTGGCCGTTATACAAACTGCATTTCCCTAAAAATTTCAGACCCACAGAAAGGTGAATGAAATTGAAAAAGCAACCTAGCATTTACCAAATTAATCAACAAAATCAATGCGTCATTCTCAGTCATCAATCATACCACTATTGTACTCTACCACAGCACTGTGCACAAACATGTAGTAGCCTGGGTCTACTGTGCTGTGACTCTTATTTGTATTTTATTTATTACCTTGTATTCCACTCCAAGAAACATCGTGCATCAATCAGCTCAGATCCAACCGCCGGACAGCAAAGATAAATTAAGTCCTGACTGCATCTGTAGTAGTAGGAACACAAGTGCGTAAATAATTTCTATTATTAGTAAATAACATGGAAGAATTGGCTATCACGTGAGTCTGAACTGAAGTTACTAATATACTTCAACTCCATGCACATTAGCTCAGAGTCAGCCAAAAAATACATCCCATGCAATGCATGGCATTCATTTTTATACCTGTTTTGCTCTTCTTCTCTTTCACTGTCAGAAGATTGATCACAGATGCTGCCGAGCCTTTGTAATGCGAGTCAACATCACAACAAGTTGACTTCAGTTGTGGATGCCTGCTCAAGTTTCTTTTGACACAGAAGAGTCGTCTCTGAATGCCTGCAGACAGAGGTGGTAGCCTTAACAGTAAGACTCAGCAAGGCAGTTATTATGAGTTGCAGATTTCAAATGAAATAGAGGATGGCTGTAGTCATGTACGGTTCACTTATTATGGAGGGACTGTTAGAGGCTACATTATTGTTATTGTACTATACTCCATCTACAACATCAAATGTATGGCTGCCAAGATGGAATTGTATTGACTTGAGTGGGAGTCAAGAAGATGCAGCAAGACTCTGAGGAGTGCAGTCAACATGGAACATAAATGCACAGGCGTGCAACTCCAGGAGGTAACTAAAAAAGATACAGCGAAAATAAAATGCACAGGTGTGCAACTCCAGTAGGTACATTAAAAGAATGAGTGGTGGGGATGGATTTGGTTGAGCTTTTTATTTTAAGATTAGCAGTTATGCACCAGAAAGTCATTTTTAATAAGAAAATAAATAACACAAATAAAAGAAGGGAAAAAGTCACAATTTAACAGCCTATTGGTCAGGGAAGAGGTGCTCGTCCTCAAACTCTGCGGGTCCGGACAGCAGTAGGTCATGTAACCCAGCAGTGATAAATTCTTCGGGCTCGCTTTCTTCATCCTGCTCTGATTCACGTACAGTATAGTCTGGTGGTATGAAGTGTTGATTCATTTTTATCATTGTCAGCCTCTCGACGCTTTTGGGGGAGAGACTGGTCCTTTTCGATGTCACAATGGCACCAGCAGCACTGAAAACCCGCTCAGAGGCGACACTGGCTACAGGACAAGCCAAATACTTTATCGCCAGCCTGCTCAGCACTGGCCACTGTCTCCTTCTTTCATACCAATAGACCAATGGGCTTTGCTCCATGAACACCTCTGTTGTGTCATCCAGATAGGCCTGAACCATCCGCTCAGTGTTCAATGGTGCTCGGCTTTGCTGCTCCTCTTTCCCCTTTGCAACAGCAACGGACTTACCCATTCCCTTCTGTAGAAAAAAAGCAGTTATGCTTTTGGTTGTGTCTGCTGAATCAGATCGTGCAGGTGCTGCTTTTGGTACTGTTGGTGCCTGCTGGGAAGCGGACGCACCGCTCTCATGCTGTGATGAACTTGCCAGAGTTGCCTCAGGAGGATGGCCTGGAGTACTTTGACTGTCCTGGGCTGGCACTGTCAGGCCTTTAAGTAACAGCCGTTCAGTTTCGAAATCATTAGCTTCCACAGCTATGGAACTTTTGTAATTGGCAACATCCCCATCTGAAAAAGGAATGACTGCGCTACTGCTGACAAACAATTTGTACCGTGGATCCAAGATTGTTGCAGTTATGTAATTTGGATCTGACACAATCATTTTAAGCCTTGCATTTACAGATAAGCGGTTGCGTAAGGCCTTGGCCAAGGTACATGCATCAACTTTTTCTTCGTCACCTTCGTATGCTTCACAGACCTCCTTCAGCTGTTGCTCGAGCATGTACAACAATGGGATGGCTTGGCCCATAGTACAGTCCTCCCTGCTAACTGCACGTGTGAACACCTCAAAAGGTTGTAGCATCTCTGTCAAGCATTTAATGATGTCCCACTGCCACATCTCAACGGTCAGGCTTTTAAGATTAACAGTAGGATCCACTAATCTTCTTGACATTACATAAGCATTCAGTGGTATGTACTGCTCAAAGAGACGCTCAAGCATGAAATAAGTCGAGTTCCAACGTGTTGGGACCTCCTGGATCAGTGCTTTGACTGGCAAATTATGCTCCCGCTGAATGACGCGTAGCAGCTTCCGCGCTTTGAAAGAATGGTTAAAATGCGTGCATATTCTTCTGCAGATGGTCAGTATGTTGCTGACTTGTTGTTCATGTTTCAGAAAGTCTTGCACGACTAAGTTAATGCAGTGTGCCAAACAGGGTACCCTGAAATACTGTCCATCTTTCATTGCCCTCACTACATTACTGCCATTGTCGGTGGCAACAAAACCAATCTTAAGGCCTCTTGGTTTCAGCCATTCAAAGACCTTGCTGTTAAAGTCAGACAAAATGTTGTCAGCAGTATGAGTTTTCTCCATACCAAACATGGCTACAGTTGCATGTTTGCGAGTGTCATTGAAAATCCCAGCAACATCAAGAAGGCCTGATGTTAACTTGTCTTTCACACCTGCAAAAGAGATCCAGTGTGCGGTGATGCACATGTAATCTGCTGTGGCTTCGCGACTGCTCCACATGTCGGTTGTCAGGTGGATACAATGGACAACACTCTGTTGTAAGGCTTTCCCAATCAATCCCAGCACGTCGTGGTGTAGTGCTGGAATAGCAACTCTTGCAAAATAGTAGCGACTGGGAACGTCCCATTTTGGGGCGAGTGTTGCCACTAATTGCCGAAATCCCACTCCCTCAACAAATGAAAATGGGAGAAGGTCCAGTGCCAACATTTTTGCAAGTTTCGCATTGTACAAACGTGCTGTTGGGTGGTTCCGCTCGTACTTTCCCTCCTGCCTAAACATGCCAGTAATGGTAAGCTGCTTGGTAATTCTGTCTGTTCTGCTAGACGGACCACCTTTCAACGCAGACTTTTCACTCCTTGCCCTTGGTGTCTCCGGCTGACTCTGGTGCCACTGAGAAGTTGCTGATGCTGAGGATTTGGACTGCACCACTCCAGTGCTGGCGACAGGGCTCATTGGTGTACCACTCCCAGATAGAAGGTCATCGTCTCCCTCTTCTTCCATGAGTGGACCTTGTAGTACTGTATCCTCCCCACCAACACCAGTGCTTACATCTTTTTGTAAGCTTGCAAGGTGGTTCTCCCATACAATTGTGTGTGTGTTTTTCATATGGGTCGTTGGGCCTCCAGTACCATAGTTTGTACCAATCTTACCACGACTAACATTGGTGCGACAAATGGAGCATATAGCAATGTTCTCCTGATGTGGGTGAACCGTAAAAAAATCCCAGACTGGGGAGCTAAACTTTTGTCTCCTGCCATAGGAAGAGGAGGACCCACTTCCAATCCCGGATGAACTGGAGCCTTTTGGTTGCATTTCCCTATGTGACAGTTCAGTACTAGTACTGCCACTACCTCCTTCTGTTGAGGTGGCGCTTGCGCTGGATGTCGCACGCTGCCGGGCCTTCGCTGATGCAAAAATGGGAGCTGGTGTTACTTTGGGCGCTGAGTGTGTAGGAGTTACACGTGCTACCTGCTCATCACTAATCGCAGCCCTTCTAGATAGGGTGAAAATGCTGGTCTCTACATCCTCTGCACCAGGAATAACGCTTGTGATGATGACATTGTCAGTGTCAGACCCGTCTTTATCACCATCAGCATCCTGTTCACCTACATCGAACTCCGGAAGTTCAAGCCTTGACGGATCCTTCCTTTTTCCCAGCCTGGTCTTTTGATGCCTCTTCTTTGAATGCTCAGTTCTTCGTCGTGGATGATACTCCTCATCAAGGTCATCTGAAGGGATGCTATGCGAAGAACTCGATGCACTGCCACTAACCCTCCTTTCCTTTCGTAAATTTAAAGACAGTAGATCACCTCCAGAAGTGGCTTCCTCTTCTTCTTGCTCGTAATGAGGCTCTACTTCCTGAACTGCCCCGACATCGGGAGGAACAACTTCCACTATTGCGTGTGGAGACGGTGGTTGTTGTTCTTGAGGAAGTACTATAGCGTGCTGTGGTTCTTCAACAACTACTACTGTGGGATTTGGTTGTTGTTGTTGAACAACTATTGCGGGCGGTGGTTGTGGTTGTTGAACATCTACTGCTGGCGGCGGTTGGTCAGCACTTTCAGCTTGCATAGATTGTGTGCTACTTTGAGACAGCGATAAGTTAAGTTCAGGCTCAGTATCACTGCTTTGTAACACTATGTCGGCTACCTCTTCGACCCTCATGTGCTTGGCCCTGGGTTGGTGGCTTGCCCCCGCTAATGCCGATGTGCTGGCTCCAGCTTGCACCATGGACACCGCTGCTGCAGGCGTACGTTTTAGGGGCCCAAAAAAGGTTTGGGGGTCCATACCAGCCTTAAGTGACACTTCCTTTTTCTGTACCTTCTTCTCAGCAACTTTCTTGGTGGTGGAGGACCTGGTAACTGCTCTCTTAGGACCCATCTTCTTCTGATGTCAGCAGCACACAGCAGCACTCAGTAGCACAAATTGCAGAGATGTGTGGTCAGATGAGTCACACCCCACACGTGGCGTACAATTGAAGGACGTCCGTCTGGCAGTTGAACGGGCGATGGATGAAAACAGCCAGCACCTCCTCAGTCTTTTTCTGTGCACCTACAAGCAAAGAAGACAGAAAACGTCAGTCAAACAAGCAGTAAGCCAACAACACATGAACAATTGAAAGACACACAGGGCAATGTATAAAACACAAAAAAGAAGACTAATAGTACGAGCACCACAGCTCCCAGCTAGAAATAACCAATAATAAAGTCAAGCAGGCCTATCATATACCAACATGGACAGAAAAAGGAGGTTGCCTGCTACACATGAGTCATGACAGGTTAATGCAAGGAAAATCAAAATACACCATGGCTAAGAGTTTGTAAAACTTCACGGCAAAAACACATACAAGTCATAAAATTATTCCACACACAAAAAAGTTACCTACCCCCCTGCCCAGACAACCAACTTGGAAATGCAATGGCATACACACATGCCGTAATGATGGTAATTAAATAGACCAAATAGAAACAGCTACATAAAGCAGCCCCGCTCACTAGTAACTACCACCTCTGGGAGTCTGTCCTACTATCAGATCAGACCAAAAGCAGGGAGGCCAATGATAAATGCACAAAGGAAGTACCTACAAAATGGCCGCCACCACATGGCCTGTTCAGGAAGACAAAGCTACAACCAAAGAAGTAAATAACACAAAAAATGAGGACTTTTTGGTAGCACAGGGGACACATTAAACATTTTCGAGGAACTTTTATGCAACTCGGGACATATTGTTCGCGAGAATGCAAAATCGGCGTGTTCGGCAACGCGAATCGAATAAAAAGTCGTTATCGCGTTCCCGAGCCAGTACATTGAGCGCGCGAAAAAGACAAAAAAGGTAAGGTCGCGTTCCCACACGGCGCGACGTTACCAAAACTACCCGAGCTGTATTCCTAGGGTTACCTAATGGCAGGGAGTGCCATAATAGCTACACACAAGCAACCAAAAAACTAAAAGTACCACCATTACAAAAAAATGTGAAGCAATCCAAAGCCATACACGGTGTAATTAAAGTTACACCACAAAAATAGTTGATTAACTTGAATGCACCTATGGCTTTGAGTGGTAGTACCTACAAAAGCCTTGGATGGCTATGGCAAAAGAAGAGGACCAGGGAAGGACACAGAAAATGGCCGCCTCCATAGGGCCAGGAGGACAGGGACACCCAAAGACAACATGGAAAGGGGATGCACCCAAAATGGCCTCCACCACATGGCAAAATCAGTCACAAAGGAAGCATACACAAAATGGCCGCCACCACAAGGCCTGCCCACCAACAACAACATAGCAGAATCATCACAAAGGAAGTACACACAAAATGGCCCTCACCACTACATGAAAAGAAAGAGAGGACAGACAATAAATGCCTATGCCAAAGGGACAATGCTTTGCTTCACAAAATGAACACACCAGACACCACCCCCCAAATTGGTCACCCCAACCATAAACCAGAAATCATTACATAGAGGACAGAAAGGAACTGGGAGAGGGCCATGCTCCAGGAAGACAAAGCTACAACCAAAGAAGTAAATAACACAAAAAATGAGGACTTTTTGGTAGCACAGGGGACACATTAAACATTTTCGAGGAACTTTTATGCAACTCGGGACATATTGTTCGCGAGAATGCAAAATCGGCGTGTTCGGCAACGCGAATCGAGTAAAAAGTCGTTATCGCGTTCCCGAGCCAGTACATTGAGCGCGCGAAAAAGACAAAAAAGGTAAGGTCGCGTTCCCACACGGCGCGACGTTACCAAAACTACCCGAGCTGTATTCCTAGGGTTACCTAATGGCAGGGAGTGCCATAATAGCTACACACAAGCAACCAAAAAACTAAAAGTACCACCATTACAAAAAAATGTGAAGCAATCCAAAGCCATACACGGTGTAATTAAAGTTACACCACAAAAATAGTTGATTAACTTGAATGCACCTATGGCTTTGAGTGGTAGTACCTACAAAAGCCTTGGATGGCTATGGCAAAAGAAGAGGACCAGGGAAGGACACAGAAAATGGCCGCCTCCATAGGGCCAGGAGGACAGGGACACCCAAAGACAACATGGAAAGGGGATGCACCCAAAATGGCCTCCACCACATGGCAAAATCAGTCACAAAGGAAGCATACACAAAATGGCCGCCACCACAAGGCCTGCCCACCAACAACAACATAGCAGAATCATCACAAAGGAAGTACACACAAAATGGCCCTCACCACTACATGAAAAGAAAGAGAGGACAGACAATAAATGCCTATGCCAAAGGGACAATGCTTTGCTTCACAAAATGAACACACCAGACACCACCCCCCAAATTGGTCACCCCAACCATAAACCAGAAATCATTACATAGAGGACAGAAAGGAACTGGGAGAGGGCCATGCTCCAGGAAGACAAAGCTACAACCAAAGAAGTAAATAACACAAAAAATGAGGACTTTTTGGTAGCACAGGGGACACATTAAACATTTTCGAGGAACTTTTATGCAACTCGGGACATATTGTTCGCGAGAATGCAAAATCGGCGTGTTCGGCAACGCGAATCGAGTAAAAAGTCGTTATCGCGTTCCCGAGCCAGTACATTGAGCGCGCGAAAAAGACAAAAAAGGTAAGGTCGCGTTCCCACACGGCGCGACGTTACCAAAACTACCCGAGCTGTATTCCTAGGGTTACCTAATGGCAGGGAGTGCCATAATAGCTACACACAAGCAACCAAAAAACTAAAAGTACCACCATTACAAAAAAATGTGAAGCAATCCAAAGCCATACACGGTGTAATTAAAGTTACACCACAAAAATAGTTGATTAACTTGAATGCACCTATGGCTTTGAGTGGTAGTACCTACAAAAGCCTTGGATGGCTATGGCAAAAGAAGAGGACCAGGGAAGGACACAGAAAATGGCCGCCTCCATAGGGCCAGGAGGACAGGGACACCCAAAGACAACATGGAAAGGGGATGCACCCAAAATGGCCTCCACCACATGGCAAAATCAGTCACAAAGGAAGCATACACAAAATGGCCGCCACCACAAGGCCTGCCCACCAACAACAACATAGCAGAATCATCACAAAGGAAGTACACACAAAATGGCCCTCACCACTACATGAAAAGAAAGAGAGGACAGACAATAAATGCCTATGCCAAAGGGACAATGCTTTGCTTCACAAAATGAACACACCAGACACCACCCCCCAAATTGGTCACCCCAACCATAAACCAGAAATCATTACATAGAGGACAGAAAGGAACTGGGAGAGGGCCATGCTCCAGGAAGACAAAGCTACAACCAAAGAAGTAAATAACACAAAAAATGAGGACTTTTTGGTAGCACAGGGGACACATTAAACATTTTCGAGGAACTTTTATGCAACTCGGGACATATTGTTCGCGAGAATGCAAAATCGGCGTGTTCGGCAACGCGAATCGAGTAAAAAGTCGTTATCGCGTTCCCGAGCCAGTACATTGAGCGCGCGAAAAAGACAAAAAAGGTAAGGTCGCGTTCCCACACGGCGCGACGTTACCAAAACTACCCGAGCTGTATTCCTAGGGTTACCTAATGGCAGAAATTGACAGACACCCGAAACCTGACATACCCCACACATAAACATAAGATTTTCTAAATCAATCCAGTCCATCCATGATTTCCTAATTAGAGGTACACCAGAAAAACAGTTGATTACCTTTCATGACCCTATGACTAGTACCTCTGGCCTACTGGAAGAGTAGGCCACAAGTTTGGAGGCCTATGGCAAGACCAAAGTGGCTGGGAAACATAAAATGGCCGCCAACAACACATGGCCAGGCCAACCACAGAAAGTTATTACAATGAACTCAAACATGCCTACACACTAACTACATGGAGTACTAGGGTCAGCTATTGGCTTAAAAAAATAAAAAAACTTTTTCATTACACAAACAGAAATTCCACAGCAGACATTGCTATTGCATAATGATGACCATAATCCAATGCCAGCCATGATGTTTGTTTACAAACTTGAATAAAAATTTAAACACAGAATTATGATTTTACCCATGGGTACCTCTCTATGTAGCCTGGATGAAATTTAAAAAGAAATACAAGTTGGGACCTCATAAAAGTAGGCACCCATCAATAATTTAAATCAAGGAATGAATAATGTAGTTAAAACATTTTAAATCAAACAAACACAAGTCTACAACATCATACTCACTCATACATTACTGAACTTACTTGAAAAAGAGAATTCAAAATCCAAAAGTCCTCAGTAAGATTCAAAAAAAGCAGTAATGCAGCCAACACACACAGAAAGTGATCCTGCCAGCTCAAAATCCAAATGAAAGTGACCACCTCATGGACAAAGCACTGGGAGGAGCCTGGTGGACAGGAACAGGAAGTTGTAAACTCCAGAGCCCTTCCTCCTTAATATTCAAAAATACAGTAGAAACAGAAAGAGGACTCCTTCCCCCCAAAAAATACATCCAAAGGTACAACTTTGAGGGGTTTCTCACTTGTTTGCTAACCAAAATGGTAATTTATTATTATGGTTTAACTTTTAACATGCTCGCGAGTTATTCTGTGCAAGATTGCAGGTTCTGCGTGTTCGGCAACTCGATCTTACCAACAAACATACTCGCGCGTCCTTATGGCTTTATCGCGCTTCCAATGACGTTATCGCGTTCGCACAGCTGCACGGAAGGGTTTACAAACATGGTGGCCGACGCGACCGGGAAAAAGCGAACGCAGAACCAAGGTAAGCCATTGCCGCGCACGCGATAATGTTATTTAGCGCGCGACAATGTTATTTAGCGCGCGACAACTACGCTCCGCACCGGATAGCGGAGTTATCGGCAGCTACGCGAACTCCGCGGAACGCGGAGTTGCCATAACTCCGCAAACTCCGCAAACGGAGCGTAGTGCTTCGCCCAGGGTTAGTATTTTTAGGGTTCAGGGTCAGTTTTCAGTTTTTGGGTAAAGGGGTATTTTTAGGGTTCAGGGTCAGTTTTCAGTTTTTGGGTAAAGGGGTATTTTTAGGGTTCAGGGTCAGTTTTTAGTTTTTGGGTAAAGGGGTATTTTTAGGGTTCAGGGTCAGTTTTCAGTTTTTGGGGTACAGGGTAAAAATAAATTAAATTTAATTTTAAATTAAATTATTTAATAGTAAATAAATTAAATTAAATTACATTGCATTTTTTGGGGGGTTGAGGGTCAGTTTTGAGTTTTTGGGGTACAGGGGTACAGGGTAAAAATAATGTTATATTTTTTATTAATTTACAAAAATTAATTTAAATTATATTTCATAAAATTACTTTAATTTATTTTTGGGGTTTAGGGTCAGTTTTCAGTTTCTGGGGTACAGGGGTACATGGTAAAAATAAAGTAATATTAATTTAAATTTAAAATAATAAACGGAAATTAAATTATTTAATATTACATTAAATTATATTTTTAAAATTAAGTTACTATTATATTATTAATATTAACATATACTTACCTATACTTACGTTGTAATGGTATGCGTTGTAAAGGTACCTGCGTTGTAAAAAAATGCGTTGTAAATACATGCGTTGTTACAGTATCCGCGTTGTAAAAACCGTGTTGTAACAGTATGCGGAGTAAAAGTCCGCGTTGTAACATCATATATCCGTTCTACTTATGCCCCCTGCAGACACTACACACAATTACCGCAACAGAAAGCACACGCATTCCATCAATGTGCAGGCAATCGTGGACCACCGGAGACTCTTCACCAATGTCGTTGCCAACTACCCAGGCAGTGTGCATGATTCATACATCTTCTGACAAACCATCAACTAGCACTTACAGGATGGCACCTACAGAAATGCACTGCTCGTTGGTAAGTACCAAATGAACACACCAAACACCTCAACTCCACAATCATGCAACTTACAACTCTGGGAATGCACACCTTACAAACTCACATATACAACATGCCAAACAACATGCCCACCCACCAGACATGAAAGCACAACTTACTGTGGTAACCTGGGCAAGCCATTTACATAAGCCATCAACGGCATGGCACCTCAGCCACACAATAGTAGATTGTGGGGAGAGGTGGGGACAAGGCATGTAAGAAGGGGACAAGTGACCCATGAATAATGAGAATATACACAATGCCAAGTGTGAGTATATGTGATGGCCAAACTGCAGCATACAGACCACACACATATCCATGTCGAAATACACCTCTGGTATATGGAGTGTAGTGGACAGTGGACGCAACCATGTCACCCCAGCCAGTGGGGAAGAACGTGGAAATGTAGCTAGTTACGTCCCCCCCTGTGAGCGGAGTGGGGTGGCCCGCCATACCCCAGGCCAGTGTAGTGGTGTAAATAAAAAGCATGTAACTCTGGCCGTGGTTCTCTTCCGGAATGCCCAATGTCTCTGCCAGGGCGAAGCTTCTCACCCCGCCATGAGGCTGGCGCCGATGCCGTGAGCAGTGTTGCCAGCGATCCTGTGTGCCTGCTACACCCCGGGCCGCTGGTCCCGAACCGGTCTTGTCTGCCCCTGCGCACCCAGGACTCACTGCTCACCTGCCGACACCAGTGTGTGTCAGAGTGTCGCGTTCTAATCTAGGACCCTGATCGATACTGTGACCTTATGCCCCTATTCGGCTATAAATCCTTTTATTCCCTATATTGGCATAACCGTTCAAGTGCAATATTCAGAAACTCGTCTCTGGCCTCACAAGAACAGAGCCACATTTCAGAATCGCTTTCTATGCCACTTCCTTTGCAACCAATTAGTGCAATGACATAGCAGAAGTTACTATCTGAGATTCCTAGATTAACACTCCGAGTTCTTCAACAAGATAAAAACTCAGCAACCTGGAAATCCCCGCTTGCTGTGTTTTGATTAGTAATAGAACTCTAATGAGCACTGATAGACGATCACTTCCTAGTGACATCTTTATTGACGTCTTATGTCCAAAAACTTACGTCAAACAAGGCACCTTTCAGGTATAAATATTACCAACGTTGCCTTAAGCAAACGCTGATGTTGCTGTTGTTTTCGCTGAAGCTATCAATGCCATCGCTGCTGCTGAAGAAGCTGTTATGCTGATGATACCATAGCTGCTATCGCTACTGCTATTGCTGCTAACTAGCGAACGATGGTGTGGTGAACTTAGGAGCTGAACAGCCGTCCCCGCAAGAGCCCAGCAGATGCAAGCTGCCCGCGGACGCTGCCCCTCCTCCTCCTCGACGCGCTGAGAAGAGACGCTGTCTTTCTCCTGCAGAGAAATCCAGCTCCGGCGTTTCTAGTCTACCCTTGCGGGTGACTGGGATATCGACCCCCTGAAGGAGATACCAGACCTCCATCATTCTATTCCAGAGGTATGGTGTTGACTAAACCCTTAGAGAGAATTCTTGAAGCAAACCTTGGCAAAACCAACTTAACTTAAAGCTACTTACTTACTCCCCTCCCAAGTATTAGGCTTAGGTCAGGTACACTGGGGTAGGCGTAGTTAGAAGCACCAGTTGAGTATTTTAGCTTAATGTATATATGAATGTATATATGTTTTATTCATTTTAAACCATTGTATGGCTAAGAAACCATATCAATGCTTTTACAGTATTATTTCGCAATACTTATCTTACTGTACGTACTTTTTATAATAACAAGTCTTGCAATTGTGGCAATTCATTTCTCTTGTACGAGAAGAAAGACTGTTCAATAAATGTTACCCTTTATTGAAAACGCCCGTCTCTCTATTCTCTACATATTGTGAAAGTAAACTGCACAACCACTGACTGAGTAAAATAACTGTCTATTGTTTCACACGACCCTAGAGATTGACTCTTGATCTGAGGAGCAAAGTTGTCATGTTGCACGGTTGTTGGAAAACTGAATCCCTTCTTGGCTGTGCTAGGGAAGCTGATCATTTCCTATTCAGTCAAGAAAGTTTCCAGTGACCTCTGAGCTAGTTGGTAATAACCCCAATTAAGTTTAGCATAGTCAGTGGAGGCCTGGAAGATCTGCACTTCTACGTCGATACTACTGTTTATGTTATTCCAATGCGCAGGGCCTATTGGGAAAATAGGAACTACACTACATGGCGCCCAACGTTTGGTAAGGCGATAAACTATTGCAAGACGTTAGAGTAACTCAGTCGTGCATTTTTCACACAGACCCCTTTCTCCCGTAAATACTCCAATAGACGTCTGGAGTGGGTGAAAGGTTAAAATCCGCCCGAACTCAGTTGGAAGAGATTCCTATGTAAAGCTCTGGTTTATTCAACGTTGAAGGATACAGTGTTCCAAAATATTGTGCACCTAATCTTTGTCTCCTTGGAGACCTACTCTGCAAAGCCTGCATTTATAAAATGTCAGACAGTGAAGAAGAAAGGGAAGCAGCTAGACTGGCAACCCTACTAATAGAGGAAGACACAAGTCTCCTACAGACTGAACCGGATGCAATAATCATCCCGGTACATTTAAGAAAGTCTATAACTTTAAAACCTATAGAAAACGGACTGACACCACAAGGTGGTACAGTAATTTTCGTGATAGAGACACACGAATATCGGCAGACAGAGGTTAAACTTTCCAGCGGCAAACGCTAGAACAAAAGAGTTTCACTATTACAAAATAGAGAAACCACCGGATGAGTACGCTATTTTCGAGGAGACTGAAATCCCACTAAAATTCCAGGAGCACCTGCTCTGGTTTAATGGCGCCCTAAAAACATAATGATCATATTACCAGGCTCGGTCCACTAGGTAGACCAGGAGCAACGTGGCCGGTTCTAGCCAGCTACACACCACATCCGGACATTGAAAAAATGTCTAAAGAAGAGCTGTTAGTACAGCTAAAAACATTAATTAAAATACATAGGCAATTAGTCCAATATGTAATGCGGACTGCAACAGTCCAACCAGCTGTTAATGTACCACAGCTGACCCCCCATCAGGGGAACACTAATAAAATTACACCACAGAACATACAGTCATGTCTTGGTAAAACACCCGTAAAACGGAAACAAATTCCTTTCTGGTTAGCACAGAAAATCACTCAAATAGAGGCAGTATTTCCGGATACTACCCCTATCGAGAAACACAGAATCTTGACCATCTGCCTTCCTATGGGAATCGCACCACACGTGGAGGACTGTGACACTTGGGGTACAGTCTTTGCTTCCATTTACACAAAAACACATGGTGTTCCGTCTATGGCGGTAATACCAGATGTACTAAGACAGATTCAGAATGAATACGGTCCAGAACCTGCTTTAACTCTTGGTATGAAATTACTGAAAGACTTCAAGCAGGTCTCTGCTATATTATTAGCCAATATAAAGGGAGAAGCAGCATCTGTGGCGATCCGCCAGAAGTTGAAGGAAACAGATATAACAGATCAGCCAATTGAGCTTGCCAAAATCATAGAAAAATGCTATGAAGAATTAGGTAGAGACAGCTTGGGTGGGAAACCAGTAAAGCCCCAACTGCTCGAAAATCCTGAAAAATTATTTATTAAAAAAAATTCAAACACTCCTAAAAAGAGCTGGGATGGAAATAAACAATCCACTCCCAAGGAAAAAGTTTTCCAGTCCAGAGGAAGGTCTCCTCGACGGAGAGAAAGAACTCCGACTCGAGAACACCAGTCTCCCCAGAGGGAGCCCTCTGAGAAAAGATATAACCTTAGAAATAGGGATAATTTGAAAAAACCTGATAGATATCAAAGTATTGATACACGTCCCTCTCAATCTTTTTCGCAGAAATCGGAAAGAAGAGGACGGTCAGACCCAGGAGAGCACACCAAGTCCAAAGACAAGGAACCTGCTCAGAGTAAAAAATCTCAATTTCCGAAAAAGAAGGTAGCCAGTATTAGAGTAATCAACCATGCCGATAATACTGAGGACACAGTTGAAAAACGGGGAGTGGGCACAGACAATGTTAGACAGTGCAGCAGAAATCAGTATAGCCCGCAAGATCTTGATGAGTCATCTGGAGACAGTGGACACGAATGAATACATTCAGGTTGAAACTGCCGACACCAGACTTAGCGAGCCCCATAAAATATATGAAATAACATTGCGTATAGAGGGTGATAAGACTAGGAAAATAAGGGGTCTATTTTGGGATAAACTCTCAAAAGGCTATGATATTCTGTTAGCTGAAAAAGATTGGCCCCCAGAGTTCGTGGCGAAGAAATGATTATGCCTGCCTTCTCGAATCACATTCCGATTCACAAAAAATATACTTATGCAAGGAAATGGGCAGTAGCCCAGGCACCGGCATTATATAAAAATCATGTAGGATGGGATGAGGACTCACCTCCTCACAAAATCCAGTTAAAAAGTGAACCAACTGCCCAACGGCAGTATCCCATTAAGCAAGAAGCTAAAAAACAAGTCAGGGAGATCTTATCAACTTGAATACCAGAGGGTGAATGAAACATGCACCTCTCAAATGAACAATCCTTTGTTTCCTGTCTCCAAGCCAGACAATTCATATAGTCTAGTTTTGGACTACAGACACCTTAATGCATGTTGCAAAACTTTTGCAGTACAAAACTCGCATAGTGCAGCCCTAATGAACAACATAGTTAGGAAAAAATACAAAACGACATTAGACATATCTAATGGTTTCTTTTGTCAAAACATTGCACCAGAAAGCAGATATTTGACCGCTTTCTCCGTAATGGGGTCTCAGAAAAATTTTGTCGACTCCCACAGGGGTTCAAGAACAGCCCAGGACTATTCTCAGCTAGAGTAACAGAGTTACTACAAATATATGATGATGAGGCATTATCTTACATAGATGATATCTATCTCACAGACGACGACTTGGATACTCACTTGAAAAGAGTGAACACCATTATACTTGGGTTCGCAGCAGAGGGTTACAAATTCAACTTTAAAAAGTCCTGAATTGCCCATCTGACAGTATTATTTTTAGGATACGAATTATCAAGTGAAGGAAAAAGCCTAGCGGACAACTTCTTAGAGAAGTGCGCTGTACTCCAAGCTCCAAAAAGTCTGAAGAATTTACAATCCATACTAGGTTTTCTGAATTTCGGAAGAACATACATTCTAAATTATGCGGAGAGGGTTAAACCTCTCTACGAACTAATAAAACCTGATTTTAAACAAATCAATTGGACTCAAAAACACACAGAAATTTTGAGATCACTGCAAACAGACATGTTAGCTAAAACAAAATTAGATACACGTGACAACACACGCGATCTTGTAATCCGAGTCATCCCAGGAAGATGCGGATTCACGTACCTAACCTCTAATGAGGGAGAAAAGGTACCAATAGCTTACAAATCACATTTGTACACAAAGGCTGAAATAAAATTCAGTTCAACTGAGAAAATTCTAACTGCGGTTCAAACTGCTGTAGCAAAAGAAAGGCCCCTAGCACAAGGTAAATGAATCATAATCGTAACACCTATACCGGCTTTAGAAGCGGTAACTAAAGCAAGCATTCCTAATGCTAAAGCTTTGCATCCAAGATGGATTCAGTGGGTTAATTCTCTTGCTGCAACAGACGTAGTTTACGAATTTGATCCTAACTTAAAAACACAGGAATTTTTACAATGTGAATATGAATGTCCTCTGCCAATTGAAATCCTGCCTCTCGAAGAATACGGAAGTATTATATATACTGACGGATCAGCACAACCCGCAGTTGGGGGCAAACAAGCTTATAGTGCTGCGTGCGCGATTGTTAAAGGTCGCTGGCACGAAAGTAAATTTAGACCAATGGTCACTAAAACACAATCTCTAGGAGATTGCTCAGCTCAACGAGCTGAATTGGTAGCATTTAAGATGGCGCTAGAAAATACCGATCGCAAATTCCCCACACTAATAGTGTGCGATTCTTATTATTGCGTACCATCTTATAATAAATACTTGCAGAATTGGGTGGAAAATGGTTTCAAAGATGCAAAAGGTGGCACAATAAAGCATAAAATGCTTTGGGAACAGGTAGTTCTTTTACAGAAAGAACTACAAAAGACTCACGTGATACACGCACAGAGTCTTCAACGTGATGGCGTTCACGTTGCAGGGAATTCATTGGCTAATACAGCCACAGCGGAAGCAACTAAACCGGCTTCCGTAGCCACAAAAAAGCGTGCAGAAAAATACATAGACGGGGAAACAATGCTGGCAGTAAAAATGACCGTAAAAGGCGACTGCGCAGCACTACCCGTGAACTATCCACTCAATTATGCATACGTAATCGATGCAAACTCCGTTCCTTTTGCTCGAATCCCTGGAGTGGGGGATAGGGTAATTCCAAACAGGGACCGGAGGGGCTTCCTATTACAGGAAGCACATATGGGGTTGGGTCTGAGACACCAAACAATCAGGGACTCTCTGAGGGAATTTGAATCAGAGTACTGGTGGCCGGAAATGAGTGAAGGCATTCAAGAGTTTGCAAAAAACTGTGAAGACTGCAACAGAGATCGCAGTGGAGAACCGGCCAGTGAAGTGTCAGAAGCCCTAATAGAAAGCATTAGGCAATCTATTTGCGCTATCAAAAAAGAGAAACGCGTCCCATTGTACACCATTAAGGCTAAACACACTTAAAAAATGTGGCCTCCAGCGCTCGGCTGACGCTAGAACGATTATAAAAGATCTGCGAGTCTTTATCGGCACATACGCAATTGCCACGTTCCATTCTGACCAGGGTCCTGCTTTTAGCTCTCGAGCTTATGGGGAGGCCATGGCCAGCATGGGAGTTGGGTTGCGGTATTCTTGTCCATCACACCCCGAAGGGAATAGTGTGGTAGAAAGAAAAAAACGGGACATAAAGCGATCTATAACAGCGAAGGTATTAGGTTCAGGTACTGGGTGGGTCAAACATCTAATAAGTGTCCAAATCAGTCTTAATAATTTGCCAAGAAATTCTCTAAAAGGTTTCAGCCCATATGAACTATTGTTCGGAACTAGAATGAGAGTTCAGGACTTAGATAGTCAAGTATCAGTGGTACAAGATAAGAAAACAGACTTTGACATCAAAGATCGTTTGGCTGTTTTACAGGACTTGAATGAAACAAGAAAATCCTTAAGCAACATAAAGTTAAAGCAACAGCCAGATACCACTGACGAGGCACCACAAGCAACAGCCCCAGCAAGGCCTGTTTGGATTCCAAAGATTGGCGATCTAGTCAGAGAAAAAATAGCGGTGAAGAAGGAATTTGGGCCTTCTTACAGAAAAGCAGTACCTGTCTTGGCAGTCACCGGAACAAGATCAGTAGTACTACCGCCCCTTGCTGGTAAAAAGGAGAACAGAGTTGTATCAATCGACCTGGTAAAACCACAAGCATGTGGCCTATAATCAACAGTAGGCCCAGTGAACTCCTAAGAAACAACAGAATACCCAAACTTGCAACAATCCAAGAGGTTCAAACTGAAAGACTAATCACATTTGATCAGCCTGCAGTGCACAGAGAAGGACTATGCAATAATGCCATGGAACTCGTGCCTCTTGAGACACAGATTGAAACAGTTCATCAAGAAACACCAGTCTACAATAATGTGGCATCAGAAAGTGCTACCGAAAGACAGATTGAAAGAACAATCCCAACAATTGACAGAACTGCCTCTGGTTATTTCATCGACTTCAACAACTTTTCCGAGGATCAAAGTAACCCTGAAGTGATGCCAGAAATAAAAATGACTTTTAAAGAAAATACAACAGAACTCCTTCAACTAATCAAAGAATTATATCTGGATACACCGTTGATTGAGCATTGGATTATTTCAGGGGTACTCATACTCCTACTATGCCTAATTTTAGTTTTAATTTTAGGAAAGTTTATTACAATTGAATGGACACAGCAAGTTAGAACATCAACTTAGTCCTCAAACCACACAGATCATCCCACGTGAAGAAAAGAGAACTGTCAACAGTAAATGTCACAGCCATTCCAATACCTGGTGGGGTAGTATGGGAGAAAACTGACTATGAGATCTATGGTCCAGTCGAGATCCTGAAGTATCCTCATCAACTGAAGGTTTCCTTAAGTGACTTTGTAAAACCTGGTACATTCTCTGATGATTGGGACTTTAACAGTATTAATGACATGATGTCTGATTTAGTAATGTCAGCTAGATTCACAGAACATGATTATTTACAAGGTTCGTCTAGTTATGAACAGTTGTTCTGTTATACACATTATGGCGATCATTATTTGCATAAATCTGCACAGCCTAGAAATGTTTTTAAGTATAATCAATGGGAACATTGTGCTACACCACCTAAAAGCAGTTCTAAAACATTCTTTGAGAAATTCAAGTACTTCTCAGGGTTTAACACCAGTGATGCAGAAACGTTTTATTACAAACTGTTAGATTAAACAGGATTGAAAACAATGCTGACAAACACTAAATTAATATATTCAGAAGCATTTTATGAAAAAATTATGACATTTGGTTTTGATTATTGGAAAAATAACATTGAAACAAAAACCATTTGGGGTACGAAAGATTGGCGGGTACAAGGCCTAGAAGCACTATTCAGAACCTGCATGATAACTGAACAAATGATGTTTTTAAATGACACAATTCACCAAACATCCTGTCTTGGCCTAGCTAAGATCAAAGACCTAAACAAACCGTCTATTCCAAAGCCAATACCTGAAAATGCAACAACATATATTGAGATAGACGTAACAAAAATTTTACATTTTAACAGAACACATCCTGATTGGAAAAAGTGGTTATTCTGGCCTACTGACACAAACAACTGTCAAGATAGATTCCTGAATAAAACACAGGGGTTAAAAATGACCAGACAAGACCCTAGATACTCCCAGAGAGAGACAACATCCAGGGATAGTAACAACATACAGTGTAGGGAAACTCTGCCTCGAATGGCTAGGATCATCCACACTGGCTGAAATTAAGCAACACTTGTCTTTACTAAAAGATGGTGCTGATTTGCGCGATTTTATTATGGGACCACGCAAACAGCGTCAAAAGCGTTTCATAGCGACCAGTATCTATGCTGCATACAACGAGGCTTGGAAAGTCACACAAATTGAAACAGCAGAAAAAATACGAGAAATTGATCGTATTAATTTGGAAAAATCACTTTCTGTAGTGGACAATGGGTTAATGACTCTGTCCTCCAGAATATATTTGTTGGACAATATTGTATCCTCTGCCTTTGACATAATAGACAGAAACTTGCTAATGTTACAGCATGGCCAGTCGCAATTACGTTCTATTGTACAATTAGGCTGGACGCTGCAAAATCTTCGTTCAGGCTATGTGCCTTGGCGTTTAATCAACACAACGTCATTGTTTTCCAATTTTAACCTTACTGATAAACAAATCAGCTTGGCACAGAAAGGAGCAGACTATACAATCCTGAGCATCGAAAAACTTGAGAAATTACCATTGACAATGGCAGAAAGTCCTGTCATTGAATGGATAATACACGGAATTATCACTATTTCGATAACAACTTTCCGATTTAAAAAGTGCCTTGAATACATACCTACTGGCCAGTATGAACGATGGGTAAAGGATATGTTAAGTCAGCATGGAAATTACCATACAGACATTCATGCTATAGTGACAGCGACAAAAATGTATTTCTTAGTGGTGAAAACTGTAAACGTTCACTAAGCTGTATACTTTTGTGCCAGGGTATTAATTTACACGGAGCCTGTGAAGGTATTTCTAACAACCTTTCATGCCACCAGCTTGTCACACCTGCAACGCAGATAGAGCCCTTCTTTATGCAACTCGCGAATGGGAGTTACATTCTAAGAACGGATCACAGATGTTGTGGCCTTGTGCCAGGGAAAAGTTACCTCGTAAGCTTAACTTCCATGGTCAAATGCTGTATGCAAGCATTGTTCCCGAGCGGGCCTGGAGACATAGAGACTCCCATCTGGCCTCGTCTGAATCTCTATTCTATACGAATTGATACTTTAAGCAAAATGAAGTCTGTGCTTTTGCAGACAACAGTGCCCATAACGTCATCAAAAGAGACGTATGATCTCCTAGTTGCAAGGACAGCTACGGAGGTTCATGACCTTTTATCAACAAATTGCCCCGTGCATTTCGTAGAAATGTTGAGCCAACTCCTTAACATGTCTAGTGCCACTGGCATCCCAGGCATATTTAAGACGATTTTTACGGGACTGCTAACACCATTTCAAGCAATTCTGGGAATCGTTCCAGATTTTGTTCACTCTGTTTTTGGCGGCATACCCCTATTTTTGGGACTTGTAGCAGGGATTTTATTTTTGACCCTCCTGCTTCGTTATGGCAAGCCACAGCTCAGACATGACTCCTTTGGGAATGGAAGAAACAATCCTAGCAATCCGCTACTGGGACAGAATAACTAGAGTCCTTGGATTGGCCAGGCTGAGAGATCTAAACATGACCCGGTTCCTTTCATTCAGACCGATATGGCAAAACTGCATCTTACCTGTACTACGATGTATGCTATGCGGAGATGAGTGCGTGTTGGACACCTGTCTTGCACTTCCATCAGCAGTACCAATGGATATCGATACTTTGCTAAGTCCGATAACGGCTCACGCATTGTGTTGTCCCCAGCGGCTACCAATCCTGATGACGGCATTCGTTGAGACTCCTTTGCTACGACTAGGTGGTAACAGTGGAGCGAGTGACAAAAGCAACATCACCCAGGTACGACCTTCTGTGAGCATTGCTGATCTAGACTTTGATGACAGCAATCATTCTCACACCTGCCAAGTTACAGCACTATCGAATTTGGTCGATATGTCACCTGATTTTGTAGACCAATTCTTTGAGAGACTGTCTGATATGATGTTCTCACCCGAACAGAAACAATAACTTTAAAGAAGCATTCCGACACACAGCGTTCCCATGAACTCTGAATTCGGCCTTCAGTTTTGAACAACAAAAACTGCTAAAAGCGTTGGAACTCTAATTTCCCCGTTCAAGCATTAATTCTTTTTGAATTGAACACTTTTTAATATTCACCCATTTTTTGGCACGAAAAATTCTTTGCTTAAAGTAAAAACTATTCTTAGAGAACAGAAGCTTCAACTTCTATTTCTAAATACATCTAGAGACATAATAACTTTACACCAGCCTCTAGCACATTTTACTGCAATGCATTTATATGTGTTGAAATTATCTCGCCCTTCTTCTGTTTCAGAGATATTTCATGTGTAATTCTTTTTGCATAATCGTTCATTGATTTCATATGCTATAATTTTTTAATGATTTCTATGCTTCAAAAACGTACAGTACCTAAATTTTCGCGTATTACAAATACGCCTATTTCAAATGCATATATGTATTTTGGGGTGGGCAATGTTACACATGCATCTTATTGCTCTAGTTTTAGTAATATGATGGACATGAATTCGTGGAGTGGGTGTCGCGTTCTAATCTAGGACCCTGATCGATACTGTGACCTTATGCCCCTATTCGGCTATAAATCCATTTATTCCCTATATTGGCATAACCGTTCAAGTGCAATATTCAGAAACTCGTCTCTGGCCTCACAAGAACAGAGCCGCATTTCAGAATCGCTTTCTCTGCCACTTCCTGTGCAACCAATTAGTGCAATGACATAGCAGAAGTTACTATCTGAGATTCCTAGATTAACACTCCGAGTTCTTCAACAAGATAAAAACTCAGCAACCTGGAAATCCCCACTTGCTGTGTTTTGAATAGTAATAGAACTCTAATGAGCACTGATAGACGATCACTTCCTAGTGACATCTTTATTGATGTCTTATGTCCAAAAACTTACGTCAAACAAGGCACCTTTCAGGTATAAATATTACCAACGTTGCCTTAAGCAAATGCTGATGTTGCTGTTGTTTTCGCTGAAGCTATCAATGCCATCGCTGCTGCTGAAGAGGCTGTTATGCTGATGATACCATAGCTGCTATCGCTACTGCTATCGCTGCTAACTAGCGGACGATGGTGTGGTGAACTTAGGAGCTGAACAGCCGTACCCTGCAAGAGCCCAGCAGATGCAAGCTGCCCGCGGACGCTGCCCCTCCTCCTCCTCCTAGGCGCGCTGAGAAGAGACGCTGTCTTTCTCCTGCAGCGAAATCCAGCTCCGGCGTTTCTAGTCTACCCTTGCGGGTGACTGGGATATCGACCCCCTGAAGGAGATACCAGACCTCCATCATTCTATTCCAGAGGTATGGTGTTGACTAAACCCTTAGAGAGAATTCTTGAAGCAAACCTTGGCAAAACCAACTTAACTTAAAGCTACTTACTTACTCCCCACCCAAGTATTAGGCTTAGGTTAGGTACACTGGGGTAGGCGTAGTTAGAAGCACCAGTTGAGTATTTTAGCCTAATGTATATATGAATGTATATATGTTTTATTCATTTTAAACCATTGTATGGCTAAGAAACCATATCAATGCTTTTACAGTATTATTTCGCAATACTTATCTTACTGTACGTACTTTTTATAATAACAAGTCTTGCAATTGTGGCAATTCATTTCTCTTGTACGAGAAGAAAGACTGTTCAATAAATGTTACCCTTTATTGAAAACGCCCGTCTCTCTATTCTCTACATATTGTGAAAGTAAACTGCACAACCACTGACTGAGTAAAATAACTGTCTATTGTTTCACACGACCCTAGAGATTGACTCTTGATCTGAGGAGCAAAGTTGTCATGTTGCACGGTTGTTGGAAATCTGAATCCCTTCTTGGCTGTGCCAGGGAAGCTGATCACTTCCTATTCAGTCAAGAAAGTTTCCAGTGACCTCTGAGCTAGTTGGTAACAACCCCAATTATGTTTAGCATAGTCAGTGGAGGCCTGGAAGATCCGCACTTCTACGTCGATACTACTGTTTATGTTATTCCAATGCGCAGGGCCTATTGGGAAAATAGGAACTACACTACAAGAGGGCGCAACACATGTCGATGCAAGCTCCAACCCTGAGGCCTGTGACCTTGGCAGCCTCCTCAGACCATCACAGCCTCCACGACACAGGCCCGTAGTACTCTTTTCTCGTTGGCATACTCCACCGGAGTTTATATCACTATACTCCCCTTGATGTGGTGCCACCAACACCATGCATAGCATTGCAACCACACGTGCCTGTGGGCCTTTCCACATGCCATTTCTACATTGTGTGTTAGAGATGCAGGTTGAGCTGGCTGAACAGCGGTTGACCTGTGCTGACCACTGCCTCTGATTCAGAAAAGGGGGTGGTGATGAACAGAGTGTCTGAATTAAGCAGACCACTCTTACCCAGTCCAAAGATCAGGGCTTGATCCATCACCGTTTTTTAGCTCACTGCACCATCCCAGCTCAGAACTTGGCTATATGCAAATTAGTCTGACCCTGGCCCAGTGCATCATGGGAACAGGGCAGACCAAACTACCAAGCCAATTCTTATACTGGGAAGGAAACAAGCTACCGGGGACCGGTTTCTGGCATTTCAGCCGTCTTCGGCCCGGCTTGCTTGAATCCTGATGGTGCAATGAGCTAGGGACTCACATCTGAGTATACCCTTCCACGCTTATGGTGGACAAAAATGATTCAGAAAAGGGGGTGGTGATGAATAGAGTGTCTGAATTAAGCAGACCACTCTTACCCAGTCCAAAGATCAGGGCTTGATCCATCACCGTTTTTTAGCTCACTGCACCATCCCAGCTCAGAACTTGGCTATATGCAAATTAGTCTGACCCTGGCCCAGTGCATCATGGGAACAGGGCAGACCAAACTACCAATCCAATTCTTATACTGGGAAGGAAACAAGCTACCGGGGACCGGTTTCTGGCATTTCAGCCGTCTTCGGCCCGGCTTGCTTGAATCCTGATGGTGCAATGAGCTAGGGACTCACATCTGAGTATACCCTTCCACGCTTATGGTGGACAAAAATGATTCAGAAAAGGGGTGGTGATGAACAGAGTGTCTGAATTAAGCAGACCACTCTTACCCAGTCCAAAGATCAGGGCTTGATCCATCACCGTTTTTTAGCTCACTGCACCATCCCAGCTCAGAACTTGGCTATATGCAAATTAGTCTGACCCTGGCCCAGTGCATCATGGGAACAGGGCAGACCAAACTACCAAGCCAATTCTTATACTGGGAAGGAAACAAGCTACCCTGGACCGGTTTCTGGCATTTCAGCCGTCTTCGGCCCGGCTTGCTTGAATCCTGATGGTGCAATGAGCTAGGGACTCACATCTGAGTATACCCTTCCACGCTTATGGTGGCCAAAAATGATTCAGAAAAGGGGGTGGTGATGAACAGAGTGTCTGAATTAAGCAGACCACTCTTACCCAGTCCAAAGATCAGGGCTTGATCCATCACCGTTTTTTAGCTCACTGCACCATCCCAGCTCAGAACTTGGCTATATGCAAATTAGTCTGACCCTGGCCCAGTGCATCATGGGAACAGGGCAGACCAAACTACCAAGCCAATTCTTATACTGGGAAGGAAACAAGCTACCGGGGACCGGTTTCTGGCATTTCAGCCGTCTTCGGCCCGGCTTGCTTGAATCCTGATGGTGCAATGAGCTAGGGACTCACATCTGAGTATACCCTTCCACGCTTATGGTGGACAAAAATGATTCAGAAAAGGGGGTGGTGATGAACAGAGTGTCTGAATTAAGCAGACCACTCTTACCCAGTCCAAAGATCAGGGCTTGATCCATCACCGTTTTTTAGCTCACTGCACCATCCCAGCTCAGAACTTGGCTATATGCAAATTAGTCTGACCCTGGCCCAGTGCATCATGGGAACAGGGCAGACCAAACTACCAAGCCAATTCTTATACTGGGAAGGAAACAAGCTACCGGGGACCGGTTGCTGGCATTTCAGCTGTCTTCGGCCCGGCTTGCTTGAATCCTGATGGTGCAATGAGCTAGGGACTCACATCTGAGTATACCCTTCCACGCTTATGGTGGACAAAAATGATTCAGAAAAGGGGGTGGTGATGAACACTGCCTCTGGCCACCACTGTAGGTCACACATTCAGAACTGAGTCTTGATTTCTTCATGGCAGAGTTCCTATCACAGTACGCAAGGAGTGGAGTAAGAAGAAGACGCGGTTCAGTCCAGAGGAGAAAAGAATCTCTGTTACGGAGTGGATCGAACACTACCAACAGCTCCACTGGTGTCACTAACTCTGTTCCTCACAAGCCGACAACACGTGACTGTGGGCCACTGCTGACCGCTGCCTCCGGAACACACTGCGGTTGAGTAGGTCACACATTTGATACTGAGTCTTGATTTATTTATGACAGAGTTTAGATCATTGTACTTGCCTCATCGAAGACTGCATACCCTTTCAGCTCCGGTGCCACTAAGTCTGTGCCCCGGCATTCATGGACACTCTCTGGTTGAACTTTGGTTGCGTATGTGTCTATGGCCTGGGCTTGTCACTGATACTGACATGGTGGCAAAAAGGTGTCTGTAGCATTCAACTTCTCCATATGCCTGTTTGTGCTTGCTTCTGCCCTCTGCATCATGCCAAGAAAGGACACCTTCCACTGTCCCCCGTAACACTCCACAACATTCTCCTTGGATATCAACAAGGACCCGCTCAGCTCTCGTGGCCCTACCTCAGTGCATCGCAAGTCACTGTCCCTTGGTGGTGTGCCTGTGCCGGTCGCAGTGCATCCAGGGCTACTAACTCTGTGCAGCTCAAGTCATGGACCCTTGCTGTTTGTACTTTGAACTTCTGATTGTCTGGTCACTGTTGTAGTTGTTGCCAGCACCAACTGACCCCTAAGGGGTGGCTTACACTCACCGCAAACCCATCCAGCTCAAGCGTCACTGGACATGTGACCCTGGCAAAACAGGGGCCAGGCACACGTGCCCGTAGCCAGTTTCACAAGCTATCTAAGTGTGTCTGTGTGGTCATTATGTATGCATGAGGGCCCGGGACCATACCACATTACATTGTGCTGTGTACAGCTGACGCAAACATGTCACCAAAGGCTTTGTGGTGGACCTGGGACATGTAGCTGTGTCGTACACCACTGTGAGCGTAAGCGGAGTGGACCGGAGTTCGGCATTACAGCGTAGGGGTGTGGTTGCTCAACACGTGCCTCTGGGCGTGGTTAAGTTTCATCCTTGCCAAGGAATTAAGTAATGTGTGTGTTTCTTCTGTAGTGTCTGCGCCACCCATCCCACAATGGACAATCTTGCTATGTAACATGCACCCGGGGCTGGGCGAGGAGTAAATGAGGGAACGCAAGCCCGCTCGGGGGCCTGGATCATACATGCCAACTGTTGTGGGGTCGCTAATACCTCAGCATCAGCTAAAGGTCAACCCTCAAATGCATGGCGAGGTCAGCCAGGCATGAACTCTACATCTGTATCTGCCCTGTTGTTACTATAGGCCCACACACACATGGACGCCCACCTTCAGTGCACAACGTCACTGTGTCGTTGTCAGGCTTGTGGACATGCGCAGGCAGGCATGACGATGGTGTGCCACAGGGGTGCAAGTGATGCAACCGCGCTGCGCACACTAGTGAATGGGCTCTGGGGGAGGGAGGAGCAGCAGTGAGGCTACGTGATACACATTGATACCGCACATTTGCTACATGCAGTTCATGTCATACAAGAATCACTGAGTGACACATATCGCACACCAATGTGCCAGCGAGCCTCACAAAACAAATCATGCAGAACAAACTATTGACTCATGTCTCTCTGCACTCTCACAGGTGAACAAGCATATGCACTCTGCGCTTGAATGATGACGCCCCCCTGAGCCCCGAACCCACAGGCCCAGAGGCAGTACAACTTGGCCCACAAATGCACCAGGGGCATCGTGGAACGCACATTTGGCGTGTTGAAGTCGTGTTTCAGGTGCCTGGATGTCACAGGTGGAAGGTTCCTGTACAGGCCAGACATTGTGTGCAAGATGATTGTTGCATGCTATGTGTAACACAACATATGTGTACGCAGCAAGGCACCATGGATACAAGTGCCAGATGCACCGGACGACGAGGATAAGGATGAGGCAGGTGGACCACACCCCACTGGAGCCGCAGCAGGAATAGCCCATAGGAACACCATCATTGACAATTTCTTCACATGAGCATGTCACATTGTGGCAATCCTTTGCAATCATGGGACAGTACAAAATAACCACAGGCACAGCATGTGCAAATAAATGCATTCCTAGACACATTCCCTGAGTGCATGTCACTCATCTGTACGAGCACATCTCTCATGAATGCGACATGTAGTGCTAACAATTGTATGTATTTGTCAATGGATGGTGGGTGTGTCACCTCTGGGCCGTGAGGCTGTTTAGGGTGTTACGTATTCGACCTGCCAGTTCTGTGTGTCACAGTTAGTGCGGTGTCCCACTCTTCGGTGTTTCACATGTGCCCCAAATCATTCCATTTTGGCTATCATTTGTGACCTACAAGTGACAACAGGGCTCCTTTTGGGGTCAGATTTGTGCCAACATGATGCAGGGACTCAAATCCCACAACATGGGCAGCATGTGCGTATGTGGGAGCGGCTGCCCCTACATTCGTCCGTGCTTACGTAATTGATTTATCATGGACATGAAACGTCTGTGTGCAGGAGATGTTGATTGTCCCTCAGCAATGTGCAGGGGAGATGCAGTTTCACAGTGTGTTCCATGTATGTTTCCGCATTGGCGCAATTGACATGCAGACTGCATGTCAATGTGCATTGCGACTGTATGTGAGGAGATGCCTATTTGATGCAGGACAGTGGTAATTTGTTTTACGTCAAGGGTGTGGGGTTGTGCTCGTACATTGTCACTTCACCGTTTTTTAACTCTGCTTTATGGTGCCTTTTCCCGCATGATACGTGAGAATTGCATGCCTGTTGCTCGTTTTCGCTGATTCTTGTATCACAGTTAGCCTCATCACAAGTTTTTTCGCGTTGATGTTTCGCATTTTTGCGGCGGTCAGTTGATTTTATTGCGGACACTCAACGCGTTATCGTGAGCCTATCGAATGGTTCAGCCATGTTGGGAATACAACATTAACACAGCATTATTTTCCTGTGATACACTGCAATGTGGAGAGTTGCGTTAAGCTAGATTTGCGGTAATTAATACACGTTCCTGAGAATATGTCCCACAGTCAGCTGGCAGATCTGAGGCATGTTTAGAGGGCTACTTAAATGGGTGGCACAATCAGTGCTGCAGGCCTATGAGTAGTATCTTGTTTACTGGCCTTCGGCACATGTAGTAACACTTTACCATGGACTTAAAAGTAATTAATTATGCCAATTCCAATTGGAGATAAACAAATGTTACCATGTCTGAAGGAGTGAACACATGCACTTTAGTACTGTTTAGCAGTGGTAAAGCTTACAAAGTCATAAGGCTAGCAAAAACAAGATCAGCAAAAATAGACAGGGGAAAAGGCAAAAGGTTTAGGAGAAGACCTCCCGAAGGCTGACAGGTTTAACAAGGCTCTTTCAATGTCTAGTCATATAAACAGACTATCATCTTCCTGCTTCTCCTTGGTGCATGTTTTACATAAAATTCTTCTTCTCCTTCCAGCTCACACGTATCCTTTGATAGTACCTTCAACGATCCTAAACAGGCTAGATTACTGTGATTCTTTATTCTTGGGCTCTCCAGAATATATTCTGAGGTAGCGCTATATGATTCAAACTGCTGCTGATAGACTATGACTGCTAAATCCACTTTACTTATTGGAATCTGATGCACTTGATGTACCTCTTTGATTACCTCTGTCTAAGAAGACAATTGTTAAATCTCTTTGCAACATGTGCAAGGCTGTTCACAAGGCGGACCACAATATCCACTCTAAACTTTTGAACAATACTCACCCAGACACGTCTTGCATTGTGCTGAAGCAGATTTGGTAGTTGTTCCAAAATTATGTTGAGAACAAGGAGGCAAAGCATTCTCTGTCCACGCCACATGTTTTTTTAAATCTACCCCCTTCTCTTCACTTTATACATGAGCTGTTGACATTTAGAAAACCTTAAAAACCTGACTTTACTCCCTTTAACTCTTATGCCTGTGAAACCTGCCTTTTCACCCTTTAGCTCTTGGTGCAAGCATTTTTTTTTATTTTTTTATTTTTTTATTTTTTTAGAAAATAATTTCATTCCAATTCATCCATATTGTTTAAATATAAAAGAAAACACATTATATAGTTTATCTAGCAGAGAAATGCAAAAACGACAAATACGAATAGATTACATACATGAGTCGAAAAGATACTAATAGCATATTAGGAAGCAATACATATCAATTAAACAGAGACTGAGTGGACCAAGCCGTGATAGGAGACCAGATCTTTTCCCCCCGCATCCTGGACTTAGGCCCCCTAGTAGCATAAATCGCTGTTTCATAGTTATAAACTGCCAGGAACCTAGCAAGCCAGTTTTGGAAACATGGAGGATTTTCCTCTTTCCAACGAGTAGCCAAGATAATGCGATATACAGCAGAGCCGATAAATAACATTACTACCTCACTGTGGTGCAATCTCAAAGTACAATCATATCCCAGCATAAAAATAGTTGGTGATTCCGGCAGTTCTCGTCCAAACACCTCCCTCCAAAACTCCCAAATCATTTTCTTAAAAAGCCCTAGGCGGTCACATTCGTAGAACATATGCACAAGCGTCGCAGGTCCGCTTTTACACCTGGGGCAACGGTCGCTGTCATTTTTCCCCCAGGCATACAACTTGGCAGGTGTATAATAGAGATTATAAACTGTTTTGTACAGCTGAGCTCTAAGATTGGTGGAAAGTAAGAATTGGGAGGCCATTGTCAATACCTTGTCTAGGTCCACATCTGGATTGTTTAATTTGCTAGCCCAGGTTACTTCTGTACGTTCAATATCATCAGGTGTATTAGCAAGTAGTGCATTATAAAATGTCCCTATTCTAGAAGAAGATTTTTGAATATCTTCCAATAGGGGTATTCTGTTCCAGTTTATGTTGGGAAGCAAATGATTAATGCTTGATCTAACTTGAAGGAATTTAAGATAATCGCTGCTGGGTATAGAATATTGAGTCTGGAGGAAACTAAAATTAAGTTTTTTCTCGGAGCCTAGAAGATCAAAAAGAGATGTAATTCCATAACTCTTCCAGTTGGCAAAAGTCCCATCATTAATGTTTTGCGAGAAGAGAGAGGATTGCCAAAGTGGGGAATATCGGGTATATTTAGGAATTTGCAAAAATGTTGTTATTTTAGTCCAAGCTTTCCAAGCCCCTGTAACAATCTTGAATTTGACTTTTTTATAGTATCCAGGATCGTAGTGTCTGAGTAGGAGTCCTCTGGCTTTAGAGCCAAGGGCCAACTGGTATATTGATGGAATGTCGGCACCTGCTTCATTCTGTAAAGGACTAACCAAGGGAGCAAATTGCTGAATATATGCAGCCCAATAGTATAGGAACAGTTGAGGGATAGCCAGACCACCTCGATTGTAAGGGAGAGACAGGTATTTTAGTGATCTTCTTATCTTGCCATATTGCCAGACGAATTTGGAGATTTGGGAGTTGAGGATTTTGATAAATTTATCATCTACTAATAGGGGGATGGTACGGAATAAATATAGAATTTTGGGGAAAATGGTCATTTTAATATAATTCCCCCTACCTATGATGGTGAGGTGAAGGCTATTTACCCTAGCAAGATCCTGTCTTATTATATCAATAAGGGGTTCATAGTTAAATTTGACAATGTTTTGAGTTTCGGCAGCAATCTGCACTCCGAGATACGTGGCCTTATAGACCCGCCTGGGGTCAGAGCAAATCGTGTTTTGTGTACATAAGATTACTGTCTTATTCCTATTTAAGGAATATCCTGTATAAGACCCAAATAAGAGTGCAGTTTCCTCTATCTCTACTAGGGCTGTCTCCGGATCAGGTGTTAAAATGGCGACATCATCCGCGTAGGCCAGGACTTTAGTTTCAAAGATACCTGTTACCACAGGATGAATTCTGGGGTTGGCGAGAATATTTAGAATCAGAGGGTTAATGTACAGGGCGAAGAGAATTGGCGAGCATGGGCACCCTTGTCTCGTTCCTCTTGTAATATTTATCAAGCCTGATTCCTGCCCCATTAAATGTAATTTTGCTGATGGATTACAATACATAGCTTTAATTGCTCTTATAAATGCAGCCCCAAAGTTATAATGTTCCAGAATCACCCACAGGTATTCCCAAGACACCCGATCGAATGCCTTCTCGGCATCGAGAAGGATCATTGAAGCTTGGTCCCCTGTTGCAGATGTGATGTCGAAGATTGTGATTGCTCTGCGGGTATGATCGGTAGTACCTTTCGTAGGGATAAAGCCATGTTGCCATGGACTGACAAGTTGTGCAATGACTCTACTCAGTCGGTTGGCCAGGATCTTTGAATAAAGTTTGGAGTCAGAGTTAATTAATGAGATGGGACGGTATGAAGCAGTGGAGTCGGCTGGTTTGCCTTTCTTAGCAAAGATAATAATACTGGCATCCTTCCAAGATTCTGGTGTTCTTCCGCTCCATTGTATCCCCAGAAAAAGGTCTAATAAAAAAGGGAGTATTATTTTGCCTAAGACTTTATATAATTCCAAGGGAATTTTATCAGGGCCAGCTGCTTTCCCGGACGCCAGTTCCGACAAAGCAAGTTCAAGCTCTAAGATGGTGATTTCGTTCTCTAGATCATTCTTAGTGGAATTATCAAGGCTTTTATCTGGGTAGGATAGGAAACTAGTGAGAAAGGTTTTGACATCTTCACTGTTGTGATCCTGATCCTCTTGATATAGGTTTTGGTAATACCCCTGGAACACTTTAAGTATGTCTTCTATTTTGGTGTATTCTACGTTGTTCTCTTTTATTGAGGAGATTGCATTCAGAGAGGCCTGCTGTCTGGTTCGTAGGGCTAATTGTTTCCCTACCCTTTCACCATTCTCATATAAGTTCTTGCGCTGAGATCTATAGGATTCTGCCGATTTTTGTGTTAATACTTTATTAAGCTCTGTTTTACAGATTAAAATCTGACGTAGTATATGTGACCCATCTGAGCTCCTATTTTCAGCGATTGCAGTTATATGTGCTGTTTCTAAGTTAGCTAGTTCTGAGATTTTTCTGTGGTGCTCGGAGGCTTGTTGCTTCTGTAGCCTCGCTACATAACTAAGGGTTTCCCCCCTAAGAGCGGCCTTATAGCTGTCCCAAACTATGTTTCTGGAGGCGCTAAATCGATTCATATCAAAATAACCCTGGGTCCAACTCCTGATATACTTAATATAATCACTATTGGCCAGCAATTTCCGATCAAATGTCCAGTTTCGAGTCTTCCGGGCTGTAGGAGACATAGTTACTGTCAAAGCCAAAATATTGTGATCTGAAATTAGCTTCGGGTATTTTGTAATGGTGGCTTTATTTGAAATATGTCTAGTAGTGAAAATATAGTCAATCCTAGTGTGTTTATTGTGAGGGTGAGAAAAAAATGTGTATCCTGGATCTTCAGGACGTTTTAGGGACCAAATATCTACGAGATTATGACTAGTTGTTAATGAACTAATTGCTTTGAATACCCTGGGTTTACGGCCAGAATATTTTGAGCTGATTATGTTACTGAGGTCTGAGCCTAATGAGATATTAAAGTCCCCTGTAAGGATTAATGGGGTGGGCCATTCTGCTAGATCAGTTTCTAATGTCTCAAATATAGATGAGTCGTCCAGGTTAGAGCCATAGACCGAACATATTGTCACTCCGAGAGTCAATTCGACTATTGCCCATCTGCCATATTGGTCCCGGGCCTGTTTAACCGGCTTGCCTAGAAACCTTTTACCTAGAATAGCAACACCCCGTGTATTCGTTGTATGTGTTGTGGTTACTAGGATATCATACCCCTGGATTTGTAAAAAACTCCTGTTGTTCCAAGTCAGATGGGTTTCTTGTAGACATATAATGTCTGGTGAGTGTCGCTTAATTATTTCAGCAAATCGGCCACGTTTACCCCTATCTAGGAGCCCCGCAACGTTCCAACTCCAAACGGTTATCCCCTCCATTGAATGCTGAATATTATTCCCTTGTATCTTATCTCTGAGTTCATGTTTGTTTTAAAAGAAATGACTTTATAAGAGTAGTGCTTTTTCCTTTGCATTGGAATTATTTTCTTTTTTTTGTGTTTTCTCCCATCTCCCACCCACTTTCCCCTATCTCTGTCCCTCCCCCCCCCCCTCGTCCCCTCCCTCGCTCCCACATTGAGGCAAACAGACTCCATCAGAGTCTTAAGAGCGATGTATGTGGACACAACAACCGAGTCCCCCCCCCCACGTGCTAACAAAAACATCACTTTTTACAAGCCGAGAAGAAAAAAATAAGACAGAGCTCGACTATAACACCAGACCAGCTACATAAACTTTGTTTCATTGTTACTAACTCATAACTCATAACTCATAACTCATAATGAGCCACAATAAGCGTACAAAAAAACAGTCCACTTCATACTATCCTTCAGATTGCTTAAGGTTGTAAGCTGGCTAACATTGAACTACAATGCAAAAAAAAAAAAAAACTGTGAAGAAAGTAAAGAAAGTGAAAAAAGGAAAAACAAAAACACTAGAATTCACAATGTGGCCTATTAATGACAAGTAATTCATCTGTACACAATGCTGATTCAGTACTTGCGTTACACTAGGTACCCAAACCAGCAATTCACTTTACCCCTCGTTTCATTGGACTTCTGCCTATGTTAAACTATTCAAATATTCTTGGGCTTTGATTTCAGAATCAAAGAATCGTGTCTGACCCCCAAGAATGACTTTTAGGCGTGCAGGGTTATTGAGATAAACGGTCGCCTTTTTTTCTTGAAAAGGTTTGATGAGCTGGCGTAACCTCCACCTCCTCTCGACTGTAGTATGACAAAAATCGGGTCGCGTAAAATAGGAGATGTCTTTCAAGGTACGTTTGGTCTCTGGTCTAGCTTTCTCAGCGACCGCCTGTCTCAGTAGGAAATTCCCAAAATAAATTAGAATAGCCCTGGGATAGGCGCCAGGTTTCACGGGGGTTCTCAGAGTGAGTGGCATCCGATGTGCCCTCTGTATCTCGACATCCCAGTTCCAATTTGACAGCTCGGGGAGGGAATCTCGTAGCAGAGTGATAACAAAGGAACGAACATCACCCCCCTCTGCCTTTTCGGGTACACCCAAAATGCGGAGGTTGTTCCTGCGTTGGCGATTTTCAAAATCCTCCAACTTCCAACGAATGTCCCCAATTTGTGCTTCATTGGACTCAACTCGTTCCTTGATGGCGACCACCTCAGTCTCATTTGTTAAGGTTCTATTTTCTAATTCGGTTAGCCGATCGCCAAATGATCCACATGTCTTTACTAATTTTCTCACTACACCTTGCACCTTTCGAAGTGCTGTTTGTGCTTTTCGTCCATCCTGGGAGGTCTCTTCTCGATGGGCTGCAATTGCCTGTAGTACAGCATCTATATATGGTGGGGCAGATACTGATGTTGGGGCAGTAGTTGCACCATGAGTGGAGAGAACCAAAGGGGTAAGTTGCTCGGTGTTCGAATGATCCCAGTCGAGGCCTACCCCATGGGTCCTGCCAATCCGTTTTCTAGCTGTTTTTTGCTTGGGCTTGACAGTCTGGGCATCATCCGCTTCAGATTGGCTATCAGATTCATCCGTGAGACACGATGTATCCCCCCATTCATCCTCGAGCTCGGCATCATCAGAGAATGAAAAAAAGTCTGTGGTCTCCTTTTCTGAATCTTTTTCCAAGACCCCACGAGTGGTGCCCGCAATGCCAGCATCCAAGGAGAAGTCAGTAGTGGTATCAGAGAGTACCTGTATTGGGGCACCCCCTGCTGCAGTATCTGTAGTTTGCTCACTGATACAGGGACTCGGGCATGCACTTTGGCCCACTACAATGGCCATATCCGGGATCAGAGAGCCGGGACCCCCAGGGTCTCCTTGAGCCTGTATTTGCACCTGGCCGCTATTTGTTTCATCGGTTTCATCGGTTGCACCAATGTCTTTTCCAAAATTAATAATGTCCTCAGCCTCCCCCGAGCTGGGGGTATCTTCCGATAACTCAGGCCCCCCATTAACATACATAGTCACAATATTACTCTGTGTGTGTAGAATTGGCATATTTGGCATATTTGATGATTTGCTCACCTCAACAATCTCAGGTGTCTCTGCTGAGCCATCCGGGGTTCCTTCAGTTTCAGTTTCAGTTCGAGGAGCAAGTCCGGTTTCTGGATCAGTTTCTTTGCTGTTCCCATCTGCCACTGTGCTCTCAATAATAGCAGTCGGCGCGGGGCTGTTGCTGCAAAGTGCGGGTGAACCCTGATGCTGCCTCTCATGACCCGGGTGCAGACTCGAGCCCTTCCGCATCAGGTCCACGATTGATGGCCCGGTTGGTTCCTTACGGGCGGTTTTCTTCCGGGCCCCGGCCGGATCCGACATACCAATCTTCTCCGTCCTGGGTGCTTGTGGAGGGGCAGAAACTTCAGGTGACTTCTGACGCCCAGCATCTCGCTCTTCAGAACCGGGATTCTGTCTGCCCACGTCGCGGCGTTCGGCTGCCTCCCTCTGGGTTTGTCTGGCGGCCCTTGCACGAGCGGCTGCAGAGGGTGCTGGCGGAACCTTAGGAGCCATTCTTCCTGAAACTGGAGCCGATGTCGATGCAGACACTGAGATTGAAGCTGTGGCAGGGGTCCGAGTCGGGCTTGTATCTAAATGGTGAGTGCTACATATGCAAGCACAGCAGGTAGGGTCTCTAGACGGCTGTTGCTGGAGGTGTATTAGTAAAAAAAAATGCTTTAAAACAGCACGCCCGATATAGCTGTAAAGTGCAATTACTGGATGCATAGGGGGGACCGGACCCGCTATGACGAGTGGATTTTCCCAGGATTCCCGAACTTCAAAGGTAGTAAAAACCGGTTAGGGTTTGTGTTTCTTTCTTTCTTCTCTGTAATTCAAAGTGACCGAGAGTTTAGTATATTCTGTACCGGCTGGTTACTTTGCGCGAGTCGCTAAGAGAAGCAAGAAAACGGGAGCTCCATAGTATAAGGGGAGAGAACTAGGAGTGTGACCACCGCGATCCTCGTCAGATCGCCATCTTGCCTCTCTCCAAAGTCCGCTCTTGGTGCAAGCATTGTGTTTGGCTATTACCAGCACTAGAGCCCCTTTATGTGTTTCAGACGTGCTTTAGAAATCGTGCTTTAAAAATGTCTTAATAACAATAATAGTAATAGGAACAACAACAATAATATTAATTAATCACCAGATTTGCATTGACCATGAAGTTATCAAAAGACTGGCAATGGTAGAGCTGTGTTTCTAAGATGTGTAGTTCGATGAAGAGAAATAGAGCTGTATCATATGTAGAGCCAAATAACAACACATTTTTTAACTGGTATTGTTAGGGTAGTGCTTGCTCTGAATGTCTTTTACCCCCCATATTATGAACAGGGCATTTCTGGAGGTGGTAAGGTGTGACAAGAATGTGTGTACATACATGATATGTGTTTCAATCAGGGAGGGGGGAATTAGAAGGAGCTATGATCCATTCAGCTTCCTGTACAATGCTATAAATCAAAAGGGGATGGATCACTTGTACCTGTAGCCAGGGTCCTTTGTGTACTATCCGTTAGTACCTTACATGGTACTTGGAGAACCCTCATTCACATGTACAGGTCGTTCGGCGGTTTATCTTGATTCTCCGCCTTTGTTAACAACGTGATAGCATCATCGTAGGGTCTCTTTTTATGCTGCTTCCTCCACCTGGAGGGAACCACTGGTTTTTGCAGTAGTGATCAGAAATAGTTAATAAAAAAAGTGCTCGAGTGAGGTGGGGTGCTAAAACATCATCCTCATACTTCATAAGAAGAAATATTTTTATTCTATCTAGTGTAGGCGGTGATTATTAAAAGAGGTGTTGTGCAGGAAGGACTGATTATGAGTCCACTGTGCTGTGAATGTCCAGATCTGCAGTCGACATGTTTCAGCACTTTTGTCTCCCCTAGTGGGTCATAGGGCTTTCTTCAGAACCTTAAAAAGGGTGAATTGGGTGTTGGCCCAATTGTTGGTGACCTCAGAGTTAATACTCTAGAGTAAAGGTCGATAGTATCTTAACAAGTCCTGACTCGGGCTTCAACGGGTTTACTAACAGCGCCAAGCCTCTTCGGCAGGTTTCACACAACTTGTGCTGGCGCAGGGTGTCCTATAAAAAAATATTTTTGGAGTACTCTAAATATTTACTTAACTAGTGCCCTGGGATGAAGTTATTACCTGACCCATTTGTGATCATCATAGAAAAACGTTAAAGTCCTCTGAGCCGTCCTACAGGGATGTTTGGAGTAAAACCAAGCTTCCTGAGTGTTAAGAGAATTACTGAGAAGCCTCAAAAAACCTTCCCTCGAATACCTTCTTCACAAATGCTACTTGCGTTACTGACATCTCCGCATTATAAATGTACGTTTGATGATGAACAGATGTGATAGCAAGGTTAATGCTGACTGCGATGCGCAAGGGTAACCCACTTATGTAATGACATTTATTTGCAATTATGCCTTATGTGCCAAAATCAAGGTGTCCAATCAGGCCTCATAGCATATTATGTGGCTTTGGGTTTGGTGGCAGATTGTGTTCTGTAGTAACTCATTCATCACCCCTACCGGCTTATATCCTGGATTCCAGCCGATGGTAGGACCATAAATCCACATTTGTAAAGCACAGAATCACCTGCAAGGGTCTCTAGGCACTTGGGGCCGTCGGGAAGATTAAGCAAGCTATTGCCCAGAGTCACATGGTGCTGGGCTAATCTGCCGCCGGTGTCGGGGATTGAACCGTGATCCCCAGATTCCGGAGTCAGTCGCCCTAGCCGCGGCGCCACAATTCTTCCATGTGTATACCAGCACTAATGCAAGCAGGGAAAATGCTGCAGCTCCATTTGAAGTGAACCACTTCAATCTCTGCACCTTCCACATTAACAATGCGCCCCTGTTACAAGATAAACCTTCTGTACACTCACAAAAACACAACACTGAAGCATGGTAGCACTCGTTCCTGCTATATAGCTAGTATCCACAAAGTTCACAAGTACTAAACACAACATCTTGATGACAGATTCTTCGCATAAGTCAAGCAGCTCCTGGGGCTATCAGCAAAACATGCATTCACAAAATCTGTGGTTACTTCCACAGATGACATTTAATAAGTGCCAAGGGCCAAAGATAAGAACCGGAAGATGATCCTTCTCCTAATTTGTCGCCATGAGCTCGAACACCATGCAGACCCACCTCAGAAAATCCCCGTCGCTGACCCAATTCAGGAAGGACCTCAAGACCTGGCTCTTTGACTGAACACAATAGCGCAGCTGGATCAGCAGATCCCTCCCCGCCCAGCACCTTGAGACCCTCACGGGTGAGTAGCCACACTTTTCCAACCCTGATTGATTGATTGAGGTGTAGAATCGGGTGCATGGCTCTTGGTCTCTAATAGAAAACCAAGTACAACAAAAAAAAATAGTCAGAGTGCACAAAAAACATGCATATCCCTGGAACGTAACACCCACCAACATGAACACCATGAAACCACCACACTACACGGCTGGTAGGGACTAATTAGAAAGAGCGAGGGGTGGCAGTTTCTATCTTTGTCCTGCCCTTTACTATCATCAGCAGTGCCTTTGCTTCCCTTGGTCACACCACCATGAAGGCAGGAACAGAAGACAAGCAATGAAGTAAGCCATGTTTGTTTCTGTGACTTTGATTACTACGTACCCACCCCCTCCTCCTCTGCAAACAGGGGTCTGTAAATTAGGGCAGGGCTAGGGCCAACCCTATCCTGCCATTACTAGTCAAGGGGTGCGGTGATGTAACATTTTTTGAGTCAATGTATAGGCGGACAGGTATGGGGAAGGAGCATCACCCCGGGTGCAAAAACACAGGGCATTTTAGCAAGGGCAGTATCGCCGATTTAGCTGCACTTTTTGCCACTAAAGCGGCGATATTTATATTGCCCTATCAGCAAGCTATCGCTAATAGCAGTTAGTGACAGCTTTCAGGCGATAGCGACCGGTTTGGGGCCCGCTTTGCATGTCAGCGATATTTATCGCTAACGACATGCAAAGTGGGCGTACCCAAACTGTTAGCGACTAAAAGCAGTCTCTAACACAGTTATCTCCTATTAGCAGCGCAAGCGAAGCGATAACAAAAAAGTCGCTCTAAGCGCGATTATCAGTAGTAATTAACACCTGTTTAAAACCTTACTTACTGTATTCCCCAATAGGAGGTGGATTATCAGGCTAAGTCCACCATGGCTTTAATGCGTGAATGTCGTGGACTTCCAGCGATATTCGGGAATTTCTCTGCTATCACTGGATATTTTAATACAGTGAAGATAAACGTTGCTAATAGCATGTTTTCTCCGCTAAAATATCCAGCGATAGGCAGCGATAAAAATAAACGCGTTAAGCGTGCTTTGCGATAAATATCGCAACTTCTTGCTAATATGCCCCACAGTTTTGACACCAATAAATATTTTCATTTTGTGGTGTGCACGCCTAATCAACATTGGTGGCGAGCATGTTGCATAGCTTCTAATGTACCCAGATAGGTAGGCCCTAGGTGCAAGAATGATTTTACACAAGTTAAGATACAATATTAACCAAATTAAATGATGAGGAAAAACAGAAGAAAAAAAAGCAATGTCTACCATTCACCTTGGCCAGTACAGGCATTCTAATTATGCCCGGCATTAGCCTGGGGCCTCACGGTGAGATTTTTTACAATAGTATTTTGAACTTTGACATGAATGTTTGTACATATTCTTATTCTAGCTATGAATGGCTCGCACCTTCGCCTAGTAATTGATTACTAAACTTTTGTATACGTGCCTGCACGCATGCTTGCTTTGAATTAGCTAGCTGCAGTACTTGTAAAGGAATATGTCTACCGACTGGACCTTGGCAGACGTAAATATGAATCTCCTTATGTGGAGAATTTATTTTCTAGATCACGCAGTAAAAAACAGCCCTTCCCGCTCTTACTAGGGCCAATATTATGATTGGCGCAATATTATCATTTATGTAACATGCACCAGAAATTACAGATAATACATGTTTCAGTAATTCTGTGCTGTAAAACACCTTCCAATTCAGAGAGGAACTGTAGGATGGTCACCTTTTCTATGTGGTTACCCCGAGGTCTTTGCTTGTCGTTTCCCTATTGATTAATTTAACTTTCCAGGAAGGGCATTGCAAATTTGCGCAGAAATTACACCAGTGGTGTGAAGTTAAAGGATTAGAATTTCCCCTACCCACATTTAGGACAACAATCTGTGGCTGCCTGGCGCCCCACTGTTCTCTGGCTGAGCTGCAGATTAAAAGAACTGTGGTGACACTTGGCATGGAGAAGTGATTCTGCCAATGTAGGAAGACATATTTTTTATATATTAGATATGTTACCCCTTAGGTGTTTCTGGTAAGCCCATGGGGCTGGATGCTGAATATATATGAGTACATTAGCTATAGTCTGCCTCCCCAGTAGAAAATACACACACGCTGTGTATTTTCTTTGAACAGGCAAAGTTGTAATTAAATCCTATTTTGTATCTCCACCTAGGGAAATACTAAACATTTGGTTCAATGTTATTTTCTATTAAGTTACTTACTTAACTTATATGGGGATGTTTGATAACTTTAGTAAAACATTAACTTTTAAACACATTACTTTGTCCAGGCTAAATGAAAACTCCTGCAGAAAAAAGTTTGCTTTTCAACCTTACATCAGAGGCTCAATACACATTCCTGCTCCCAGAGGGTCTAGGAATGCAGGATGTTGCCAGCAACTGTTCACTTATTAGGGAATAGCCAAGAGGAAAGGTGCAAGGAAAAGCCTCTTTTTATATGGCCACCTCCATGTTTTTTTGACTGACGGCTGCTGGTTTTTCAAAAGAGTGCATTGAGGCATGCAAAACAGACCTCACTGCCTTCGCCCTCCTCCCGAAACTGGAATGGCAAATTGGCTTTCACCTAATTGATTAAGATAACTGTCACTGATCTGTACGGCACTTGTAAATGGTACTCCGGGTACCCAGGACATGTAAGTTAGAGAGTCCTCTCCCAGGGATTCCCGCACTGGTTTTGCCACCCTTGGCGTGACACGAGTAAAACCAAACTCCCAGTCTGCAATTTGCAGGCTGGAACAGTAGTTTAAACTGCCAGCCCAACTTTGCCATTTAAAGTAATGGAAAAACCGGACTTTTCCTTTGCATATGTGTAAGTCACCTCAATGGTAGACCTGTAGAGTCCTAAGAAGGGTGCTACATATCCAACGGACAGAACATATCATTTTACATGTTCTGATAGTAAAAACAGGAAACTGTTGTTTTTACTGTGAAAAAGCTTGATTGCACAATAGGTGATTACAGAGTTACAATTTGAACCCTCGCCCGTGGTGCGACCAATGTGGGTCATCCAAGGTACCAAACAACTTGTAGCATTAAGCCCGACATGATTCTCAATTCGAAAATAATATGTAACAAATTGCAGTGTACAACTTTGGTAAAGCTGTCACTTTGTTGCCTTTACTCTCCTCTACCCATACTGATTGCACATGGGGTCCTGTCGCCAAGAAAGTTTTCTGTTCTCCTCTAGAGATGTGCTAACAACTCCCATGAAATGATACAATATGGGCCTGCTCTGAAAAGAGGTGTCCCCTCCCTCCAGCAGGAAGCCGAATCGGTATTGTCCCACGTGCTAGCTTGAAAGGAAAAGCCACCTCTGATGGACAGTTAGAAAAGGGGGATGCCCCATTTGTCAAGCAGGCAGGCTGGCACTAAGGGCAGGAGAGGGAAAACCAGTTGCCAAACCGGTTTACCAGGGGCATGTATCCTCCTTGGTAACTTCTTCTTGGTTGGGCTAGGGAGCACCACTTTCTGGGCGAGGGGTCATGCCATATTGGTAACGGGCAGAAGTGTGCTGCCTGGGATTCCCAGATGCCACACTTCGCAGAAAGTGGTCATCAGGTGGGAGGGAATTTGGTAGCCCATTTGCTACCAACCACATCCTGAGGATGTTTTCTGAGCAGGAGTAGGGCACCCCTTGCACCCTGAGCTCAGATTTTGTCTGGAGTGGAAGAAGGACAGAGAAAGGACTACCTTGCTGCTCAGTGGAACCGGCAAAGAGAGGCTGAACTGGCGTGGACTGCACCTGCTGAACCTGGTGGCCAACAAGACAAGAGACTCTGCCTGCTGTGTCCTGCTTGAGGAGAAGTCATCTCCAGAGCACAGCCAAAGCCAACAGAACCCAAGGGTCAGTGAGTTGGCCTAATGCTCACAATACAGGGACATAACAGCTGAGAAGCCTGCTAGGGCAAGTTAGTAGCCAGAATCTTCTTCTCGCCGCCAACCGCCACTTTGCAGCACCACAGACCATGATAGGAAGCACAAAGTTGCCCTTGAGTTAGCTGATCCTGGGAGTGTCTTTGGAGTACAGCTGGGACCCCCAGAGCATGAGTTAGCAACCAAGGAAGGATTGGCGTGTGAACGTGATACTTGGCGGCCAGTAGTCCATTGCCGACTGGACTTCTTCCACCACTGAGAGGAATTCAAGGGATGTCAACCCTGCAACCCGGACCACCTCTTCCCCTTCGTGGACCAAGGAGTATTTGCAGCAAGACCCCTGCCAACTAGATCTCATCCACAGCATCTTTTGAGCATCTCCAGCTTTCTTTATCCCTTGCATCAGGCCCACTTCCATAGGAAAGCCCTGTGAAGTATAATACTGCCTGGAACTAACTGAAGACTGCTTCAGCTGCTGTGGTAGCTGTTTCTGAGGACCTTGCATGTCCCCCCAACTGGCTCCCCACCGACGTAGGTTGCCTTAAGTGACTCCAATTGACGGCACTCCACTTAGTGCAAACATTTTGGTGAATACATTTCTAAATATCAGATTTGTTGAATTTGCCAATGCTTGATCATGGTTGAGGAAAATTATTTGATGTAATATGCCTTACACGTTGCATATCTCCAGGAACCCTCAAGTGGATCTTTTTTTGTTGTATTGTCTAAAAATACACAAAAATACAGTCAATTTTTATAAATCGGTACTGAATTTCTTTAGTGTCTTATCAAATGCTTCTTCAATTGTTATGGTGCCATTTAAAAATGCTTTACATTTGTTCCTTTGTGTAAGCCTTGCAAATCAGAGACACAGCTACCCAGGATTAAGCTGAAGGTTTGACAAACGAATCCCAAGGGTTCTAAAGGGGTTGGTAAGTATAATCGATAGTGAGATTGAACAACCATACTATGTAATACACCCTATTTTAGAAATGTGGTATTTAGTTGGGACTGGTATACACCCTGTCCCTTGTTATCAGGATGAGTAAGTACACATCTAGGTTTGCCTGTGCTCACCCTCCGGTAGCTTGGCACAGAGCAGTCAGGCTAAACTACAGAGGCAAAGTGTCATGCATTTATATATAACCCACAATAACACAGTGAAAACACCACAAATGGACACCACACCAGTTTGGAAAAGTATCTTTATCTAAACCAAACAAGACCAAAACGACAAAAATCCAACATTCACAGCTCAAAATATCGCTTGTAAAGGGGTTCTTGCAAAACTATAGCTCTTAGAAGACAATAGCTCCAACTCGGGCTATCTCGATGTCGTGATAGGTACAAAAAACAAAGTACGGCACCGTCCACGAGGCGCGTGGGCTGGCCATAGAGTCATATGGACCTTTAGAGAAACAGTACCTTTTGTGATGATCCAAACAACTGCGTCGCACAGCATCAGGGAGGTGATGCAGTGCCTGTGCCGGGCAGCGTCGGTTCCTTACTGACACAGAGGAGGTCTGGCGTTGGTTTCTCACTGCCACAGGGGAGGTGAGGCGTTGGTTCCTTACTGCTACACTGGGGAGGTGAGGCATCTGTTCCTTACTTTGTAGGGCAGGTGATGCAGCTTTGGCAGCAGTGCATTGGTTCCTTACTACGGTGCGGCATCAGGGCAGCACCCACATTGGTTATCGACTCTATGATGTGCTGAAGACACTGGCATCGGTCGCCGTCAGACTGTGCTTTGTGCGCACCAATAACGGTGCCCTTGGCCCAGATGTAGGCAGTGGCCTTGATGACGGTGCTGAATGGCATTGGCTGGCATCGGGACTGCGGTGTCATCGGGATTGGTGCTATGCTCACACATCGAGAGGTGACCAAAACGTTGGTGTAGGCAGCGGCATTGAAAAGGGCATCTGGAATTTTCTTCTTGGTGTTTGCGGCCCATCAAACACCTCCAGTGGTTTAGAAATAGACATGGCACCACTAGGCAAATCCGCACTCTCAGCAGTGGAGTTCAGGGATGCTGCCTTTGTATCCCTGAGAATTCAGAACAGGAGGCAACCTCTACTTGAAGCCCTTGGAGATCTTCACAAGCAGGATTCACAGCAACGTTCAGTCTGTGTCCTCTTTCAGAGACAAGCAGGCAACTGTAGGCCAACCCAGCAAAGCAACACACAGCAAATGCACAGTACTCCTCCTCACAGCCCTTCAGCCCTTAAGAAAGTCTCTCTTGCTCAGTAAAACCATTTCTGTCCTCCCTGATCCAGCTTCACTACAGGAGGTTGAGACAGCATTGTGCAGAGCAGACACGGGCTATTCAGGTGCTAGTGAAAACTCCTCCCACCACTCTAAATGCAGAAAGGTCTATTCAGCTTGGCTTGGAGTCACCCAGGAGAGGTAGGGCAAACCTCAACCCATCTTTTGACTGTCGAGAGTGAATGCACACCCCTAGCTCCTCTCACTTCAAACCCAAAATTGAATACACAAACAGGCAGAGGCACACAGGATGGTTAAACAAGAAAATGCCCACTTTCTAAAAGCAAAAAGAACAATTTATGGACAGAATGTTGAACAATGTCAAACATTTACCCCAGTACAGAGATATGGGCCTAAATCCATCGTTTCCTTTGCTCCCCATGCCATTCCAGTTTAAACCCAACCATATGCAAATCAGTCTAGATCCTGCTTCCTATGAGAACAGTCCAGCCAAAACTCCCTGGCCAGGTCCCCCTTTGACTGGGAACAAGCCTCCTGGGACTGATTTCGGGGTTTTTCCCCTGATCAGCCAGGCTAGCTTGACTCCAGTGGCATGGAGAGCACGGAACCCATGTCTAGACCTACCCTCCCTACTCGGGGTGATAATGCAAAAAGAATAATTGATGGGCAGAATGTTGAACAATGTCAAACATTAGGATGAGGCCTAACGGCTAGGGCAGTCAATCTCCAATCTGGGGAACTCGGTTTGAGTCTCGGCAATAACGCTCAACATTCTGTGATTCTGGGCAAATCACATAATCTCCCCGTGCGTAGCAAAATAATTATTGTGTCCTTGTGTAGGGCAACTGGTGCTCATGTAAAGCATTGCACTATATGAAACTCCAGGGGAAAAACCTGATTAACTCCAGTACAGAGATCTGGTCTAAATCCATTGTTTTTTGCTACACATGCCATTTCAGTTTAAACCCAGCCATATTCAAATCAGTCTTGACCCTGCTCCCTATGGGACAGTCAGCCGAACTGCCAAGCCAGGTCCTCCCTGGACTAGAAAGAAGCATCCTGGGACCGGTGTCTGGGCATCACCCCTCATCTGCCAGGATAGCTTGAATTCAGTGGCACAGTGAGCCCGGGACCCATTTCTGGGCATACCCAGCACACTTAGGGCAAGAAAGAAAAAGGAACACAGATGATGGATAGAATGCGGAGCAAAACAAACATTCACCCCCAGTCAAGAGATCTGGGTGAAATCTATTGTTCTTTTGCTCACCATGCCACCCCAGTTGAGACCCAGCCATATGCAAATCAGTCTTGACCCTGTGCCTCATGGGAACAATTAAGCCTGAACTGCCAAGCCAGGTCCTCCGTGGACCGGAAACAAGCATCCTGAGACCGGTTTCGGGGCATCACCCCATATCAGTCAAGCTAGCTTGAATCCAGTGGCACAGTGAGCCCAGGACCCATGTCTGGGCATACCCGGCACACTTAGGGCGAGAAAGAAAAAGGAACACAGATGATGGATGGAATGCAGAGCAAATCAAATATATTCATTCCCAGTCAAGCACAAACAGCCAGTCCAACTAATCCATTCATTAAAATGTGCAGAAATAGGAGGGAGTGAATGTTTTTTGATGAGATCAAACTCAGTTTATCACTATTGTTTAAAACATTTTTTTAAGTTATGATTGAAAAGTACAACTATTTTAACACTGCTTACCCTAAAATTGATTTGCCTGCAAACACTGAAAGATGACACAACATTCCATAGGCTCGGAAAGGCTTGCTAAGCTGAGGCAGAGTCAATTTAATAGGCATTTCACAAGATAAAAAATGTAGGCAAATGACACTTCTCAGTAAAGAGACACAAGAGCGCGTTCAGAGTTGCCCTGCATGTATCTTAATGAAAATGTGAATAGCTCTGCTAAAGTGTCTTTGTGACGAGGACGTACACTGTGAGAAGCACGTGGAATAGGAAAAATGGGCTTCTGGGATAGATGTGTTGACATGTGGAAGAAGTTATTATGGAACTTGTGGAATGGGAGAGATCAGCCGCTGGTATAGGAGTAGGTGTGGCGGATGCATGGAACAAAAGTATTAGTGTCAGCCTATGTAAAATAGTTATTCGGAGTGTATGTGAAATAAGTGTGGTGGCACAGCAGATGAAAGTGCCATGGCCTGTAAACTAGGTGTGTGGACAGATCTGGAAGAAGAGGAAGTGATTTGTGTAGTAGGATAGATTGACTTGTGGACCAGATGTGCGAGAACACATTTGAAACTGAAGAATTGGCTTGTGGGATAGGTGTGTGTACATGTGAAATAAATGAGGATTGCGTGTACAACAGAAATGGGGAGAGTGGGGAGATTATTTTAAAAACATGGAGCAGTGCATGTTGTAGATGTGGTGGCTGTTGCAGGATGGGGTGGAAGAATGTGTGCAGGGGCATGTGTAAATATATAGGGGAAGAATGTGCAATATTTGTGGAGTAGTGTGGAATAGATGTCACAGAGTAATTGGTTGACACATTTCCCAAGTGACAACATTTCCGAATTTACTTGTCAGGTTGAGAAGCTGTAGTTGCCGACCCTCTACTGTTCATTTGTGCCTACAAAATATTATATGGTTGTTCCCCCCGTGAATTCTAGGCTATTTATGATTTTGGCACTCATGCAATAAGGTGAACAACACAAATAACATGGGGGTCAGTGAACCTTGAAAGACTGCGAGCTGGGTGGGGATTGCTACTCGTCACCAATCTGTTGTAGGCTTCAGTCTTTTACTATGGACAACATTTCTCAGTGGCTAAAGGTGCCAGAGTGCTGCGAGTACATTTAGTGTCCTATTAAATGTCAGCCTTCTCTCCTACCTTCTCAACAGCCTTAACGGAGCCTTAGGAGGAACGGATGTAAGTGAAACTATAAACAAGCTTTTCAGCAGGATTTTTTTGTCTGAATATAAATGTTTTATGAATACTTGTTCGAACCACACTGCTCACTTTTTTTTTTTGTATTGAATCAACCAAAGGTCACCAAATTGACAAAGCAACCGATTCAAATGCAACCTCTGGCCAAATCGTGGCGTGAGCAGAGGGTGCCAAACTAGACTTGTGGGGTTGAACTCTGGCGCAATTGAGAGGCTTCACTGGAGTGCAGAATAACTTGCAGCGATGTAGGTAGCAAGCACTACAGGTAGCAAACACTACAGCATCCATCCTCCCCATGAGAAAAAGGCAAGGGGTGGCTGAGACCTACCATACCTGGTAACTTTCGAACACTAAAATGAGGGTGATATTTGAACGGCAATGCCAGCACCACCCTCATGAACGGCAGAAGTAACTTAGGGAGGCAGACCTGGCAGATGTTTTTAAACAGCGTTGTTGGTGTTTTTTTAGTAAGTTTACCCAAAATAGACTTCATTTAGAAATTAATTTTTTGGGGCTCTGCTAGCCAATTTATTTAATCTGAATTTGCATTTCCTCAACTTAATCTTATCACTCTGTGCCTGTTATAAACATCCCTCTCTCCCTCGATGTTTTTTCTTTTTTTGCAGTTTTTAACATCGCCAACTCGGCAAACAAAACCCTGCTCCGGCCTCTGCTTTCCACTCCCCTACACTTAGGCCTGCTGTACTGATGTGTTTCCAGTTGGACCTTTGGGTGCGCGCAGCACCAGGGTCCTACTTCCTTGACTTGATACTAGTAGCAAGCACAAGACAATGAGCTTTGAAACAATAGACTCACCATGAATCACATGCAGACTAGTTCAGGTGTCCAAAGTAATACCTTTCACAGTTGTGAAAAGTCGTTGCACTACTGAAGTATGGTGGTCACCACGCTCACACTGCGATGATTAGTGCTGCAAAGGGAAAGACGTATAGGAGTTCTGACTTTGCCAGACCCTCGCCCGGAAGAAGCACCTAAGTGAGGAGTTTGCAGCAGTCAGGGGTAGGGCTAAATATGTATGTAGACAGAGAGAAAGGACAAAGAAGGAAATGGCATGGCTCAAGCAGCAAAGGGAGAGGGGGTTGGTGGGAAGTACAAGCTAAACCGGGAGATCCTTTTTTTGAAGTTTGAGAAAAATAATAAAGACACTCTGTCGCAGAGGCAGCCTCAAACTCATAGGAGGCCGGCGCTATAACCAACGCCGTGCCCCCGCAACTAAAACTGGTTTTCTTTGGCGCCAAAAAGCGCTCTAGGAGCGGGAAGACAGCTGCCCCCTCCCCCACAGCAGCAGACCGAGCAGCACCAACCCCCCCGGCCAATGGGGCCCCCGCGCCGTACAAATGGCCCAATGGGGAGACAACCCCTGGCAAGGGCAAGGGACGCCAGGGGGGGTATAAGCTGGCTCCCCCAGGTATGCTCCTATCTTCAGGAGCGGGGGAGCAGCACAGCGCCGGTCACAGAGCTTTTTGAAGATCCGGAAACAGAGCAGCGGGGGAATCCCTGCCCTTGAGACCAAAGGACGCCGTGCTGCAAGCAAGACGAGGAACAGGGCAGGACTGCTGCCGGCATAACCACGAGAGCGGGCACGACCGAGCAGGAGAGCTCTGACACTAACACTAAGTGGGCAGCCGCCAACGCGGATGGGTATGCAAAGGGGGTCCGCCGGAAACAGAAGTGGCAGCCGGAGCACGAGCGGAGCATCGTCAGAGCGGAGGCAGGATCACCTTAGCCCCCCCACAACTGGGCCCACGAAGCCAGCGGCAGCGGGTACTCACCACAAGCACCGACACTGCGTCAGTTTCCCCGTGCCGAGAGTAGAGGAGTTCCTGGCTACTTCTCCCACGGCAGGTGAGGGTCATCGACATGGTCCTGGCATTTCCAGCCAACAGGTAGAGGACCCAGCAGATGTGCCTCAGCTCGACCTGCCTCGCCACGAACCCGGCAGAAACGGCGGGACAAGAGGGGGTGGAGCAGGAAAGCCCAGGCTCGGGTACGTCGGGACACTGAGAGGGCGCCGGCTCACACAGGCACTAGCGGCAGGGGGACTAGGGGAGTGGGCTTCCCTTGGGCTAGCATGGTCACCAGTCAACACACACCAGTTGCGCAAATTGGCAAACAGATATCATAACCATAAAGACGCAGAGATTCTAGTACAGGGTTTCGAAGAAGGTTTTCCCATTCCGTTCTCAGGCCCCCTCCCACCGGGGAGCAACTGGAACCTGAAATCAGCATTACTACACCCTGGGGTGGTAGCTAAGAAGCTGGAGAAGGAGAAACTCATGGGGAGGATTGAGAGCCCCCTCACCCCGGAAAGGGCCAAGGGGGTGGTGATCTCACCGCTAGGGGTAGTTCCCAAGAAGGAGCAAGGGCAGTACCGAATGATATACCACCTACCTTTTCTCGACGGCGCGTCGGTAAACGATGGGATATGCACAGAGGTGTGTTCAGTAAACTACTCCTCAATTGACGATGCCATCGACCTAGTTAGGACAACAGGAAGAGGGACCCTAATGGCAAAGGCGGACATCGAGTGCCTACTCCCGGTCCACCCAGATAGCTTCCACTTACTGAGTTTCCAGTGGGAGGGGTAGGTGTAGGTGGACAAGGCAATGCCAATGGGTTGCTCAGATTCATGTGCATACTTTGAGATATTCAGCAACTTCGTAGAATGGGCGCTACACGACAGGCATCCAGCGAGTTCGCGGGATGTTTTTACCAGTTCGGGAACGAGAACTTGCGCATGCGGTCGCAATGGTCGCGAACATGTTGTTTCCACTTAACCAGCCTGCTCGCTATGCCTTTTTCCTGTTTCGGGTCCCAATGACGTGTTTGCATTCGCAATTTCCTGTTTCAGATCGCAATGACGTGTTCGCAGTTTCCTGTTTCGGGTCGCAATTACGTGTTCGCGGCGTCGCTCGGCCAGCTACCAAAATCTCGCAGCGCACGCGAACAGGGAGGAAAACTCATCAGCGAACACAGAATCATGGTAAGTCAATGCAGCGCGTGCAAGATTGTATTTTTGAAGCGCGAACAAGAAAAAAAAATCCGCCAACTGGCAAATTGTGGATTTTTGGGCAATTTGATTGATTCACGGTTTGCGAAATTGCCAAAAATTCGCAAATTGCGTGAGCAGAACAAATTTTTCGCCCATACTTATTTGCAAGGCGATTGGCAAAATTGACATGCGGTGTGACCCAGAAGCACCATCATGTGAGACTAGGGGCGGAGGTCAAAAAGGATCTATTAATGTGGGATACCTTTTTAAAAGACTTTAACGGCATCCTGATATGAAGGGAAGGCTGGTTGACTAATAAGCAAATAGCCCTGTTCACCGATGCGTCAGGTAGCACGGTTTTTCGGGGCTATATTAGGTAACAGATGGTGTGCAGGGCAATGGCCTAGCGAGTGGCATAGGGAGGGCGTGACTAACAAAACCACCTTCTTAGAGCTATTCCCTATCATAGTCGCACTCACGGCATGGCGGTAGGAGCTAAGAGACATGAAACTCACGCTATGGTCAGATAACAAAGGAGTGGTATGGGCAATTAATAAAGGGACAGCTTGGTACCCAGATACTCTGCGACTAATGCGCAGACTGATTAAATTACAGTTGGAGGGCAACATAGATCTGAAAGCACGCCACGCACCAGGGGTGGAAAACTAGATGGCGGACGCCTTGTCCATAGCAAGGATGGCAAGGTTTAGGGAACTTGCACCCAGCGCAGACCAGAACATGACACCCTTCCCGGTCCAGCTGTGGGACCTGAGGGGGTCGACCTATCAGAACTGATTAGTCAGGCGCTCACACCCGAGGCAGCCAGAAGATATAGAAAGTACGCCTCCACGCAAGTAGGAATCATACAGTCCCTGGGTGACGTCGGGGAAACGAGCAGGGCAACTGAGGCATTCATTCAATAGGCCTTCTACGCCAACAAGTCCAGGTCGTGGGCACAAGTGCACCTGTCCACAATGTCACACTACAGTAAGATAGCAACAGGACATGATCCAGCAACATCACACCACAATAAAACAGCCATGAAGGGCTGGAGACGTGCTGAGGGCACAAAGAAGGACAGAAGGCGCCCAAAAGACTACACCAAACTTGGCCTACTACTAGGAGCTCTACAGGGCGCCACACAAGACAGGTTCAAACTTATACTCTTCAGGGCGGCATTTGTGACCGCCTTCTTCAGGGCTTTCCGCATTAGCGAGCTAGTAGCGCCAGTGAGATCAGGAGCAGCAAAACACTGTCTGCAGGCAGGGGATGTGGCACCCAAGGCGGGCGAAGTGGAGATCTGGCTGAGAAGGCCAAAAACAGACCAGGCCGGAAAAGGAGCATTAGTGACATTGCGATGCATCAAGGACTAGGACTGCTGCACGGTGTGCTGCTTGATGGCGCCCGGCCAGCGAAGTTCCCTTGTTCAAACACGCAGATGGCACACACCTGAGCAAGTTCCAGTTCAGGGCGATCCTGCGTCATGCGCTCAGCATAGCAGGGTTACCCCCAGCAGGCGTTGGGTCCCATTCATTCAGGATAGGAGCAGCCACAACCGCGGCGCAGCAAGGGATGAGCGAGGCCGGAATACAATCAGTAGGGAGATGGCGGTCGAGGGCATACCGCTCCTACATGATGCCACAATTACTTTGAGAGTCAGGGCCAGCTGGGGTGATGGTGGGGCACCCGCCAGCAGGCTGGCAGTCATGAGACAATATGCTTTGCTGCCCTCCCCCTTTCACCGACAGGACAAAGACCAAGCTAGGTATGGGTGGTGGGCCACTCATTTGTGAACCGGATTCACACCTGGTGGCGACAAGGGGGCCACAAGTGGGAGGGGCGGCCAGTGAACACCTGCGTGCAGTGGTACCGTCGGCCAGGAATGAGATGGGACCAGCTGCCAGCGACCTTGGCAAAACTACAGGCGGAGGCGGCTGGACACCCAGACGTACTGATCATACATCTGGGGGGAACGACCAGGCCAAACTAGGGAGGAGCACACTCCTCCACAACATACAGAAGGATCTCACCGAAACAGCCAAGACCTTCAGGAGCACCACCATTGTTTGGTCTGAGCTGATCAGCAGGAGGGAATGGCGAGGGCTGAATCCCAAAAGGCAGTGGAAAACTCTAGAAAGAAAATAAACCTCACCGTCAGCAAATTCTGCAGAACAAATGGGCTAGAGTCAATCAGACACGGGCTCATCCACACGGGTCGTCCCGAGTTCTACACACCGGATGGGGTGCACCTGTCGGAAGCAGGAATGTGCATGTTCTGGAGCAACCTATGGGGCGCTATGGTCATGGCAAGATGCAAGTGAAGCACGCGCAAGGGCAAGGGGGGAGCCGCAGGAAGACGGAAGCCTCCCTGGCAGCGTGGCGGTGAACGACGGGGAGAATGGTTGGTACAGAGGCACACCGGAGGGCGGTGTGCCGGGACAAGAACACTTACCTTGGGATGCCGCACGGCTGGGCAAGGGGGAACGAAGGACGGCGGGTAGGACCACTCACCTTACGATGCCTCACGGCTGGGTGAGTCGGCCTACCAAGAGGGGATAGCAAATAGAGACGGCGCTCGCAGCCCAGCCCAGGCGGGTTGGCAGGGCACAACAGGAGTCCGACAGGTAGCGAGTTGGGCCTAACTCCGGGACAGCGACTACACCATCACCCTCATGCAGAACGAAAAGAAAATCCAACCGAACGAACTAACCAGATAACTTGCAGTGACAAGTAATTTTGCAAAATGATGTGTAATAAGATTCTGAGTTGATACACGTGTATTCCTAAATAAAACTGCGGCCAACAAATGACCATCACAAGAGTATGTACATTGGCTTTATTACAAAGGGAATACAACATGGTACATGCAACTAGGGGGGAGTGGGGCTGAGTGCGTGGGTTATCGCAGAGGCAGGTCCCAACGGGGGCATAGGAGGCCAGCGCCATAACCAATGCCGTGCCCCCGCACCCAAAACCGGTTTTCTTTGGCGCCAAAAAGCGCCCTAGGAGAGGGAAGACACCCGCCCCCCCATCCCCGGCAGCAGACCAAGCGGCACCAACCCCCCCGGCCAATGGGGCCCGCGCCGTTCAATTGGTCCAATCGGGAGACAACCTCCGGCAAGGGCAAGGGATGCCAGAGGGGGATATAAGCTGGCTCCCCCAGGTATGCTCCGATCTTCAGGAGCGGGGGACCAGCACAGCGCCTGTCACAGAACTTTTTGACCCACACCTAAGAAACAGCTATGTCGCAGGGCTGGAAGTAAGCAAAGCATTGGCGGAGAACGACGGGGAGAATGGTTGGTACAGAGGCACACCGGAGGGCGGTGTGCCGGGACAAGAACACTTACCTTGGGATGCCTCCCGGCTGGGCAAGGGGGACCGAAGGACGGTGGGTAGGACCACTCACCTTACGATGCCTCACATCTGGGTGAGTTGGCCTACCAAGAGGGGGTAGCACTCGGAGACGGCGCTCCCAGGCCACCCCCCGCGGGTTGGCAGGGCACAACAGGAGTCCGACAGGTAGCGAGTTGGGCCTAACTGCGGGACAGTGGCTGCACCCCCACCCTCACGCAGAACGAAAAGAAAATCTAACCGAACGAACTGACCAGAAACTTGCAGCGACAAGTAATTTTGCTAAATGATGTGTAATAAGATTCTGAGTTGATACACGTGTATTCCTAAATAAAACTGCGGCCAACAAATACCCACCACAAGAAGTGTGTATGTTGGCTTTATTACAAAGGGGATACAACGTGGTACATGAAACTAGGGGGGAGTGGGGCTGAGTGCGTGGGTTATGAAACAGCAGAGATTAGGAAAGGATAAAAGCCGATTATAAATAAAAAAGAATGCATTAAATATTTGCATCTTATTCCTGCTGTTATAATATTACACTTTATTGATCGAGCAGTGAGTGCACATGCAACTGCAGGCATGTGATAGGAGCACGAGAAAAAAACAGCGACAGGAGGTGGTTTTTTTTTTAGTCCTCATACCACCATAGTTTGCAAAGTCTAGCCAGCCATCCCACCTGTACCGCTCCAGGCTTTTAGCAATGTCTTTATAGTCCTGCGTACCAGCCCACCCAGTTTCCTGGTTGCTAGTTCCACGCAGGTGTAATCAGAGGACACACAGAACTTTTAAGCTCTGATAGTACCATTACCGTTTATAAATTCATCCCATAACTCAGCATGTGCACTGTTTTCAAGTCCTTAGTCCATTTTGCAAATAGATTTATCCGCCTGGAGCCATTCGATACCTTGTGGCGGTACAGCATCTGCCCATTTTTTACATATTTCTCTCCTAGAGAGAAGAATCAAATAGAACAGTAGGGCCTGCCTTTTCGTCGACGGGGGCGAGGCCGGCTGATCCTCCAACCCCTTCATGATCAACGTTAAGCTGATTTTTATGTTGGAGCAAAACATTTCATTTATTCCTTTCTACACAGACATTTAATAATCCTGAATCAAGGGGCATTCAAAAAACATGTGCCGATCATCTGCACTCAGCATTCCACATTTATGGCATCTTGGGGCTACAGCTGTTACGAATTTAGCCAGTTTGCTCATGTCCAATATAACCTGTTAGCTGTGAAAAAATGGTTTATTTTCAAATTTGCCGGCTTGACCACTTTATACAACAATTTAAAAGAGAGTTGCCACATTCGCTGTGGTTCGGTCATCCGAATAGCACCTGCCCAGATCTCATACGACGCTTTTTACTTCTTTTCTTCTGATAGCACCAGGGTCTGGTACCAGACAGTAACTTCTTTCTTTTTAGGGGCCTCGTTCTGTATTTTCTTTTAAAACTCCCAAGTACCTCCTCCAATCTCTCTCCTGTTTGCCTCCCCCCAGGAGAACAACTGCAAATATTTAAACCTTTAGAGGGACCCCCTGTCTTAGCTGTCAAGATTTCCCATGGGAACACCTCTTTCAACACCATAAAATCCCCCCATTGTTGGATCCCTGCTCTCTTTAGAGGAATGCTTAACTGATCCTGCAAACATTCTGGTGTGCCTGGTGAGTCGGATATTGGTACACCATTCAAGTAGTACCCCATTCCCTGTATTTTCCTTATCCCTACCCAAAGGATAAGTGCTGCCTTTAATGTCCTCAGTCTGACTTTTTTAAAGAATTTCTTTGCACCAAATTTGTAATGAAACCCTTTCTTGCCCAACTCCTTAACCATCTCCTCCAGCAACCCGCCCCATACCATAGGACCCGGTGTACCTAGGAGAGCTCTACAGTTCTTGAACTGGAATGCCATGCAGTATAACCTTAAATCCGGGAGTGCCAACTTCCCTTCTGCTAATTTTCGTCGCATTTTTTTCCATGACATCCATGCCTCCCTAGCTGCCCAAACAAAACAGCCAAGTTTGTCCTGTATTTTTTTCTATCAACCCCTTGGGGAAAGCAAGAGGGATACAATTAAAAAGAAATGTCAGCTTAGGAAGCAGCACCATTTTTATTAGATTTACTCTTCCATAAAGTGGGAGGTTCTTCCATCTAAAAAGTGTTTTTGCTATGTCCTTTATTACCCTTTTCAAATTGTGCTGGGGAATTCTCTGTAGTACATTAATAATACTTAGTCTGAGGTATCTAATATCCCCCTGGACATTTCCTATTCAATCAAAAACATTCCAGCACATTATCCCAGTTTTCTCGTTATTTACTGAATATCCTGAGAAGGCGCCATATTCTTTCGCTAAAAGCTCCACCCTAGGAATTGTGACAGCCGGATCAGCTGTATATATTATAAGGTCATCCGCATATAGTGCGATTTTCTTTTCATATTATCCTCCTTATACAATTGAGAAAATAATGCCACAACATGTTCCTGCTTAGCATCCCAACTGTCGAGCACCTCCCCTTGATCCCCTCTAAGCTCCTTGATCTCATTTCTAGTTCTTTCTGCTCTAGCCTTACAGGCCAGCAATGCTTCCGCTTTCTCTCCATACTCAAATTCCTTTTTAGTCACAGCTTGCTAGTTTTACTTTGCACTTTGTCTACACCCTCATTTTAAAATTTAATCGAACCTCCTCTAGCCTTCTTTTGAGCCTCTCCCTTTCCTCTCCCACATTAATGGAATGCAAAGCTTTCTCCAAGGTACCTACTTCTTTTTCGATTTTTGTTAATTCTGCTCTTTCTTCTCTACTTTTTGCACATGCTAGACTTTTCAGAACCCCGCAAATATCGGCCTTAAAGGCATCCCAAAGTATTCGTGGGGAGGCGGAATCTTTGTTATTGGTAAAATATTCTACTGTAGCCTTTTTCCTAGTTATTGCCATTCCTGCTTCCAGCAGCAGGGCGCACTTTAGCATCCATCTTTTACATGGCTGTGGTCCTAAGGCTTGTAGAGTGATTATTACTGAAATATGCACAGGAAGATGCTCTATCTTGTTGATATTATTTGTGAGAGATCTGTAAATTAGGAAATAATCTACTCTCGAGAAGTGATGATATTTTTTGCTGTGATATGTATATCCTCTCACCTTCCCCTTAAGATATCTCCACACATCTAGTAAATCCAAATCCTGTATCATACACTTCAGCGCGGTCCTCATTCTAGGAGCACTAACACTTTCAGTACAGGATCCAGCAATAAATTAAAATCCCCACCCACAATTGCAGGAGCTGAAATTTCCGCCAGTCTCAATTGAAGCTCTATAATATGCTGTGGATCATCCTCTTTGGGTCCGTAATAACCAATACATATAAAGTCACTCTCTGCCCATCTTGTTCGAGCTAAAACCCTTGTACCAGAGCTATCTGTACTTGATGCCTTCAGCTCGATCCCACTACCACTTCTGATTAAGATTGCAACAACCTTACAACATTGTGCTTGGTCAGAAGAAATATAATGTTGGACCCATCCACACCTACCAAACAACTCCTTACTCTCACTTGCTAGTAGGTGTGTCTCCTGTAGGATCATGATTTGCGCCTGTCTGTCTAAATACTTAATTACTTCCCTCTGCCTAGGTTTCGTCCTAAGACTGTTCACATTCCATGTGAGTATATCAATACTTGGGATTCTAGCCATGAGACTCTCCCACACCCTCCACCTGGGATGTGAGGTGTTTTTTTGTTGCCAATTTCATTGATCATATCTTTGGAATGGTAGTGATAAATCCACTTTAGTGGTAAAGTTGGGTTTAACATTACTAATATGGAAAAACTTTTAGAAAGTGGGCATTTCTCTACTCTTAACTTAGCTCCAGGTGCCTACAGCCTGCCTGGGCTGGGTGACAGCTATACTTTGTACATTCCCTCTAGACCGCCCTAAATACAGGAATAAGGGTGTGACAGATGAGTCATTTGCATTCATCTGCGTTCTGATAGCCTTCCTGGTCAGGGGAGGGGGAGCTGACAATTACACCTGAATAGGCTGTGTCCTGTCCCTACGCAAGGGACTGATTACCCCCCACAGATAACCTGGAAGACAGGGCTGGGGTGAAAGGGGACCTGCGCACTTCAAGGAGCTGCTTTGAAGTCACCCCCACACCAAAGGCAGGTTTTGGTATAAGTACTGAGGCTCTGACCCTTCCAAGATAGTACACTACTGGACCTGTGATGAACTCTGATAGTAGTAAGGACTGCTGTGTTACAAGGTTTGCCACTCTCTGCCCTGCCAAGGACAAGGATTGGACCCATCTCACTTAAACCCAGAGTAACTCCAAGGGTCTATTGCCTTGCCTCCTGTTTTCTGATTTCTCAGGGTCATAAAAGACTTCCTACAATTCTGCTGGTGGACTCTGTCATCTGTGAGACCTACCCTTGCCCAAGGAGCCCCCTCTTGTCGTGGGCCACAGAAGCGGGTTTATGCAGCCTTACATCATCGATACAGTGGACAGATCGTAACTGTCGCATCACCTTCACACCGAAGGAGCGGATGCTTGACGACAGCTATCCTACAGCCGGTTCAGCTCTATGCCAACTGACAGCTCAGCTTGACATCGACACAGTGTCTGCATTGCAAAGGGGTTTGAACCCAAAGTTTCCATCAATGGCACTGATTGGCAACAATGCTAGCCCCAATCCTGGGATCGGCGACAACGCAGCACCTCTTCGACTCCTCGCCTCGAGTCTTCACCGTCGACGCTTTGCTCCATCAAAGGTACTTTGTCAGTGGGACCTGTCTGGGTCCTGTAGTCGGCCTGAACTTTGAATTTACCCTGGTCTAGCACGACCTCAAGTAACCTTTTAGCGCTGGTGAATTCAAAGCACAATTTTTTATTTATTCTTTGAAAATTCATAACTCTGGTTCAACTTTTTGGAGTCTGGGCTTGATTTACTCATAAAATTATTCTCTGTTTTTCTAAGCCCGTGTGGAGTCTTTTTGCAGTGTCTTCATTGTGTTACTGTGTGTGTGTGCGTGTTGCACAAATACTTTACAACTTGCCTCTTAAGCCTGCCTGCCTGCTCTGTGCCAAGCTACCAGAGGTAGAGCACAAGTTAATTTAAAATGTGTAAGTAGCTTAACATGACTAGGATTCTGGTGGCTACTTGGACATGTTGCAAACCTCTGCCAACTTTGTGCTTTTAGGTGCTACACTCACCTGAATTTAAATGGCATAACTTCCATTATACGATTTTTGTTGTTTTGATATCAAATAATTTATAACCTTTTACCCTATTTTTCTAAATTTGTGTGGGATTTGACTTGTTTTGTGTTTTTACTTCATTACTTTTTGAAGTGCTGGGTATATAATTTGCACATTGCCTCTAAATTAAGCGAGACTGCTTTGTGCAAAGCTACCAGAGGGTTAAGCACATGGTAATTCAGAGTTTGCTTGTGTTTCACCGTGACGACAATTGTGGTTACGACTTGAGTAGGGTTTCACCCTCTCAACCAGTAACCCTATTTCCTATAGTTCATCACAATCAAAAGTTATAGATGACTGAGATCTAGGCACACTTCATAACCAAACCTTAATGGAGTGTGCTTTAGGGAGAGTTGGTAGTTCATACCATTCAAACATTTGACCTTTGGATTTAGCCTTGCTAGACAGTAGTCTGCATTTAAGCTAGACTCCACAAGGTTTGATAGTCCCTTTTGTGCTGTGCAATGCAGCTGAGATGTTGGTTCTTGTTTGAGTAAAGCCTGACATTTTGTCCCCATTTTCCAGAGAAAACAATGTTGATGTCTTGACTTTTATCAAAACAATGGATAGTTTTTATGAAATGTCGGTAAATTGCACCTAGCAGACATTGCTTGCCAACTACATACAGTATCTTTAACGGTCTTGAACTTCACTCTTTTAAAATAATTTGGATCTCTGATTCCATATAGGAACTTATCCCTCTGGTTCCCTAATTTAACCCAAACACGGCATCTGTCTGATCTAAACCAAGCAGGCTATGAAACCGACCCATAAAAGAAGCCCAAAAATAAACTTTAAAATCTGGGAAACCAAGTCCGCCTTGATCAAATGTAGCTTTGAGCAGCTCGATCGACCTCCTCGGTTTTTTATATCCCCAGATAAAGCTGGTAAAAATCCCTTCAAGTTTAAAAAAATTATATATTAGGGACTTTCAAAGGAATAGACTGAAATAAAAATGTAGGTAAAATTTTCATTTTGATCAGGTTGCACCTGCCTAGCAGGCCTATAGGGAGCCTATGCCAAATTTTAAACAATTTAGTAGTTTCTTCTAAAATGGGTGCGTAATTTAAATAAATAATCTGGTTGATTTTAGCCGTTCTCTTTACCCTCAGATAGGTCACAGTAGTACAAGATCTGATAGTAAAATTCTGAATCCCAACCGTATAAGCACCTGAGTTTTGTCAACATTCAGTTTGTAGCCTGCAACATTGCCAAATTTCTCTGCTTCTTCCCTAATACTTATCACAGCCACCCCTGGATTGATTGCATAGACCGCGATATCGTCAGCATAAGCCGTAATCTTAAATTTAGAAATATCGGCTTCCAATGGCTTAATTTGTGTACAATTTTGTAGTGTGCGTAAACATGGCAAAAAGTGATGGGGACGGGGGCAGCCTGCCTAGTCCCACACAAGATCTGAAATGGGAGGGATCGAATTCCTCCATACGACAACTTGGCCTGCGGATTACAGTATAGAGCCTGTACCCAGGACCGAAACTGAGATCCAAGGCTAATCTTGGCCAATACGGCCCATAAGAAATCCCACCTGACCCGATCGCAGGCCTTTTCGGCATCTAAAAATATCATGCCGAAATCAATCCCTTTTTTACCTGCAAAATCAAATGCTCCAATAGCCATATTGACGTGGGCAGTAGTGTCCCTCCCCATAATAAACCCATGCTGTCTATAGGAGACTAGCCGCGGCATAAGTGGAGCTAGGCGAGTCGCCAAGAATTTTGAAAAAACCTTGGCGTCCGTATTATTAAGGGAGATGGGCCGATATGATCCACATTCTGTTGATGGTTTGCCCTTTTTTAAGAAAAATACAATTTGTGTTGTATTCCAGGACTACGGTACCTGCCCGCTAGTTGCCACAGATTGTATCACTACTACGCAAAGGCAAAAGCAATAGCCTTTGAAAGGATGTATAAAATTCTAATGGCAGTAAATCATCTTAAGACGCCTTCCCCGTTGGTAATGTTGATAACGCCAATTCCACTTCTTCTACAGAGACTGTCTCTTCTAACATAGCCGCTTCATCAATATCTGCTACTGGGATACAGCTATCCTCAATAAAACCTAGTATTTCTTCTTGGTTCGATGTCCATGTAAGTGAGTAGAGTTTTTTATAAAACAAAAGAAATTGATCTAAAATAGCAGAAGATTCGTATGCAGATGCCCATCTGCCCCCCTTACAGCACTTTCCTAGTTTTAGCCTTCGCCTCTGCAGTCTGATAGGCAAGTACCTTTCCTATATGTTCCCCATATTCATATCTTTCTAAACGATGTTTACTAAAGCTAGCTGCCATTTCATCCCTAAAGATCTTCTTTACTACTATTCTAACATCTATTAATGATAAAAGCAAAGTGTCTTGAGTAATCTGATCTTTATTTACTGCCTCCACATGCTGCATCTCAAGATCACATAGAGCATGCACCAGACACTAAGTATGGGCGAAATTTGCGAATTCGCGATCCGCGAATTCGTGCGAAAGCGAATTCGTGGTCCGCATAATCCACAAATTTGTGCAAATTCTTTTTTTTTTGCGTGTTTTTGCGGGGCTTTTTGCGTCTTCGCTGGCCTCTTGCAGCGCACTGACTGCGAAGGTACCAATGCGGTCGTACATGGGTGCGGCCATCTTGTCCGCGTTGCGTATTTCCATTTCCGGGCGCAGTTGAATGCTCGCAATGTGCGCGGGGCGCGGTTGCGTGGTCGTGTGTGTTTTTGTGTGCTCGCGGGGAAAATATCGCGCAAACTTACCCACGCGGTCCACTATGGGCGCGGCCATCTTGTTTTTCATTCATTGCTATGGTTCTGGGTATGGTTTTTGAATCCTTCCCTAATCTTTGTAATCCTTTGTTTCTTTAACCTTTTTTTTAATCTTTTTTGCTTATTATCTATCTTTCTATTTTTCTACCTCTATATTTTGTGTTTTTTTCTACTTTTGCTTGCATTAAAGCTACTTTTTTAAACTCTTTTCTTTTCTTTACTTTTTCCCTATTCTTTCCTATTTTTTTTTCCAGCTGTCCAGGACCATGGCAAAGGGAGCCAGGAAGAGCGAGGGGAAGGGTCCCGCACCGCGTACCCGGCTCCCATGCGGGCGATTGAGGGGGGAGGATGTAGTGGCCAGGGAGATTTTCACAGCGGTGGAGGTGGCCGCTCTTATATTTTTTGTTCTGCGCCACCTCCCTAAGACCGTGGCAGCAGGGGGCAGGCCCGGTCAAGGGTATGGCCTCCGGGAGCGGCATCAGCGGTGGGATAAGGTGTGCCGGGCTATGTGCAGGGAGTCGGGGGTCCGGCCCACCTATGGAGCCGGTGGGCCGACATCCTCGACCGGGAGCAGGACCTGCTCCACCTGCTAGGCGTGGAGATCCCTGGCCTTGGTGAGTAGCTATTTAATAACTACTTTGTTTTCTTCTGCTCTGTGTTATATTGATAATATATGTTTTTCCGAAGATCAAGAATGCTGCTGATTCGATTACATTGCAGGTAAATGAATGTTTAAATAGCTTCTATGGGTGCTCGTCTGCTCAGTGGCGTTGCTTCTATGCTTACTTGTTTGCAACTTTGTGCTCATTTGGCCTGAATATGTACGAGTTTAGCACTTTACAGAACTGCGTAATGCTAGAGAGACTAGAGACTCAAATATAGTCCTTCCTTTGTACTCCTGCTGCCACTAAGAAGAAGAGATAGTGGTGGATCAATAGGTTGAGTATAGTATGACTTGTTATTAGTAGTAGGTCATGTTTTTTGTGGTCTGCAATCATGATGATGGACTGTGCTGAGTGCTGGCAGTCGTAGTAGAACCTTTTTGTGGTTGGTTTAGTTAGTGATTTACATAACTTTCCAAGTAGACGGTCTGCGAATCCAGCAGTACTGTACTAGTATCCTCCTAGTTGACCAGATCAGATAGGTCAATACATGTAGTGCAATTGTTGCTAATTTGTTTCCCCGAGATAATTTTAGATTGTGGTCAAAGAAATCAAATATTTCAAAAAAACAATCATCCATGTTTGTGTTTATTTCATGATCATCAGCATCTTCTTGTAGACTGTTTCTACATTCTTATCCTGCCTCTCTACCATCACTCTCTGTGCTACTACTATTTACTATTATTATGAGTCGGTCTGTGTAGGTAGCTAAGCTTGCCCAGTCGGCAAACGGTGTTAAACAAAACTCTGATCCAGCAATAGCTCTAGAGGCACTCAGTGCAGTCCTCTGGGTTGCCCTTGCTGTCTATTCCAGCCTTCTTAATGTTAGTGCTTTGACAATTTCCAACAACAAAATGTCAATGTCCACCAAGAATCAGCTAGTAGTTGACTTTTTGATTTGATAGTAGCACATACTATACCGCTAGTGTTTCAGGGACTATTCTGCACATACAGAAGTATGGACAAGAGAAATAGGACATTGTTGATGATAGGTGCAGTTCGACTTTCCACATACCTCAGTCAGAAGTAACTGTTCGGGACTCGGTACCCCTCACCTTGTTGGAACTTCAAGTCCTCCTGCTGGTGATGAGGAGTAGTTGGTTCTGTCTGTAATTATAAAAATGTTGCTCGTTAAAGAGCAAGCATTCCTCAGTTGTGCCAAAAAGAGTTGCATGTTATGGCTAAGCATATAAGTTAACACCCTCCCCAAAACCGTGACTTCTTTTCAGTCCCAATAATTAAAAATTGTTTAACATTTTCTCTTCCATTACGAGACAAAATAGGGGGTGGTGTATGGCATCTAAAAATATGACTTGTATTTTCTAGGCGTCACAACATCGGATGCAGCACTTCCCACCACCAGTGCCGGGGCCAGCAGCGCGAAGGAGTCCACTCCAGGGGCGGATGCAGCGGTGCCACAAGTGCCACCAGGAGGAGCTGAGGGGGATGGCTCAGACGCGGCGGATGGTGGTAAGTTATTATTATACTCCTTACTTATTGACATTTTAGAGTAGGCTCGCAAAGGAGTGTATGATGTACTGTACAGTAGACAGTACACTACTACAAGTACACTGTACTGTTAAGAACAGTTACTGATTTAGAACTACATTTTAGACAATCACGGAGAAGACAGTCACCCTTGACTTAGCAATAGCATTAGCTGCGGTAGTTCTCCAGAAAGCAATGGCCCCCTCTATTTCACTTCAAATCAGCTGGGAAACTTTTATCATGAAGCCAAGTCATATCAAATGAACTTGAGGGATGTGATGAACGAAAAGGGAAAGAACTTAGGGTCAATGGAAGGACGAGCGAGTTGTAACATTTATGACTGTAAAGAATTATACGTGTTTTTGAATGTATGCAGAGGTTAGCTGATAGGAAGGAATCAGATGCATTCCTGCTTGAAGCAAGGATGGTTGGAGGAGAAAGAAAAAATGACTGCCTGTGTGGGTGAATCAGAAAATTCATGTGTGGTGTGCATTGCAATATATCATTTGGGTGAAACTCAAATGCAAGTCAAGACGGTGGTTTACCAAATAAAATGAAAAGGGTGTTATTTGGTTGTTGAGAAAAAGTAAAGTTGTTACAGTTGAGACATGAAGAAGAATGATAGACGTTTACTTTGGAAGCCTGGGTGGTATCTTCTTCCTCATACATAGCAGATGTGTATGTAGAGCAGACGCTCAGTGCATGAAGAGTGTTCCTTTGTTCGAACAGCATTTCCGTGCCAGAGTAGCAAAGCAGAGGAAATCCAAATGCTACAAGTTGTGATTGTTCAGAAACTCTCCCTTGCCTAAAGTAACAGTACAGTAGTTTACTTTCTAAGCACAGCATATATTGTGTATGTATTGTATAGTTTACAATTATATCAAGTCAAGTCCCTTCCTCCAGCAATTATGGTTATCACACTCACTCCCTATGTTCATAATTTTCTTCCTGCTGTGTTAATCATGGGTGGACTATCACTGCTGTTCACTCAATCTATCACAACAAAGCACCTAAAGTCATCCATCATGTAAGCAAAGAGATCATGTGATCGGCTGGGTACATGATCAGAAATGAATAATCTTCATTTTCCTTTTGTAGTACTGAAGGCTCAGGGGGGCAGTACGAAATATAAATTAAATTGAGCAGTAGCCCTTGATGTAACCAAGTATGGCCAGTGCCACCCCTATACAAAAGTAAGAGCTTCCCTATCCCCACCTGCATGTACTGCTTAAAGTAATGCATGCAAGTCTGCGTCATCATGGCTTGTGTCTCTTTTTCTTGGGTGCAAGCTGACTGAGCTGGCATTATGCCGGCTACCACAAGTTCACGTCCAAGTAATTTCTTTCGCAAAACTAGAGAAAAAAAGAAGGATACTGGTGTACTCTCTGACTCTCTGACTATGTATTGAGTCCACAGTGCTGCCTGGTAGTAGAATTCCTGGAACTCCCACTGTTACAGGCCTACAAAGACGGCGGAAAGATACATGCCAAAATGTGCTTGCAAATTGCTAGTGTTACTGTCAGACAACTTTCTGTTGAGTTATTTGTTTTATTGTTAAAGAGTATTCGTTACATTATTTTTCTTTCTTTCTTCATAAAGATGCTCCAAAAAAGCTCACCTTACAGGAGATGGCTGTCCGGGCCAGGACCCGGAAGCTGGAGGCCATTTGTGTGGAATATTGCCGGCTGGGGGCTCGGGAACAGGAGGAGGGGGCGTCAACAACCTCCTCCAGTGCCCCGTGTCCACCAGCCAGCAGCCTCTAGCACGGCGCCGTGCTCGGACAGCCTCCCGCCGCCGCTCAGCTGCAACAACACCAGCAGCTGGCCCCCCCAGAGCCTGAATGGCACGCCTGCGCCGCCTACGCCTCAGAGTGGACTACCTGGAGCGCAAGGTGGACAATCTTGAGCAACAGCTCCGGGACCTCCGCAAGGAGCGGCGGGACCGCCTGTCCACACACCGCCGGAAGTGACTTTGTCCCTTGCCCCTTTTTTAAAGACTGTTGGGGGGTGGGAATCGGGAGTTGGGGATTATTTGGGACTTTTCAGAGGACTATTTGAAATGGACAATTGTTTGGGTTAGGGAGGGATGGGACTAGTTTATTTTTGTTAGGGTAAATATATAATTATTTATTTTACATACTTCAACATAGTGTACCCGTTGATGTTATTTTGTGGGGTGGTGGATGGGGGTTACGGCACGTTTAGTTTCCTCAAACTTACCAGCATGAATTATCTAAAACGTCCAAAAATGTTCAAAAGTGCCACTAACAGAGTTAGTGAATTCAATTGGCCTACTAGTGCTTTACTAGTACTACTGTCAGTCTCTCCTCCGAGTCCTAGCCCATTATTCTACCTCCCCACAATCATTATCTTACCTGTGATTCGTGTTCGAGAATAGAGCTAGGCACAGCGCTGGCTGCATTGCAAATGGCGATTACGCCATCCAGGACTGAAATTCCGTTGTTGTGGTGTTAGTAGGAGTGGTACCACACTAGCAGTAGCAGCATATGAAAAACAAAGTAAAAGAAATGAGACATTGAGTGGCCTGAGAGGAGTATTAGGAGGAACAGTAGCCTAAGCAATGCTGAAGATAAGTATGGGGAAAAAAGAATTGCATGGATGATTATGGCTACAACAAGAACAGTGACACAGCAGCGTAACAATTCTTCTTGACATGTAGGAGGATCATGTTGACGATGGATCCAATCGATGGTGGGCATGAAATTCTGAATTTATTTTAAAATACTCATTGTTGTTTTTTTAACCAGAATTACAATATCCTAGGATTCATCTATCTGCCTTAAAGTTGATTTGAGGAGGTTGCTTGCACCTTATCCTTCCCAGCAAGTGCGTTGAATTATTGTTGTAATTTACTCACACCTCCATGAAAACCACACAGCCCGGGGGAAGAGGGTTAGGGTTTGAAACTTGGATGGGAATGGGGTTTGTGGGGCAAGTTTTGTGGAGAGAGGAAAAAAAACACTGCATGGACAAACAACAAATGAAGATAAACAAATCTTTAGATACGAAGCTATCCATAAATCTTTTAAGGGACATAAAGGAAGTGCATGCAGTACTGCATGCATGAAATTGTTTGCTAAATGGACAGGTTACTGAAAAGTAAGTAGTACTTTCTACAATGTACTAACTATGAAGAAACAATGTGACAGTACAGGGCTGCAGTAATTAAGCAATTTCACTTGCCTATCTGCCCTCAGAGAGAAGAGAACCACTTAGTACATTAAATTAGTTCAAAAAATAGCAAACAAAAAAGTATACAATGGCTGGAGGGATGAATTGAAGCAGAGAGCAAACAAATGCACAGAGTCACACTCATAGAAGTTCACAGCAATAACATTACTTAAAAGATAAGTAGAAATGAAGATGGATACTGTAACTGTAAGTTGTTGTAGTCCTGTTGAATTTGGGAAGTTGCATGCATCCAGCCATTCCTCTTTTTCGCGGTACTCCTCCATTCCATCTGACGCTCCGTAGATCAATGTTGGGGACAAGAAGACACCTTGTCCACTGCCTGCCTGGCGGATGCTGAATAGTGGCTCACTAATGGTAAACCTGAGTTCATCCTTTTTCCCATTGCACAGGGTAAAAGCCGGCCTGTAATTGTTGATGGAAAAACAGGAAGTGATATTAAAACACCACGGAGAAAAAAATATAAGGTACGCTGTGTAGTGCAAAAATAACACTTTCAGTTTCAGAGTCGACAGTATTACAATACATACAAGTATCATTTCGAAAGTGCGTACTCTGAGTCTCCTTTTCAAGGATAAATAAGTGTGGGCGAATTTAGCTGATCTTTCCCCTCAAGCTAGGTGTAAACTGCGATTTTAGAACAAAATTAGACCTTCCCAGCAGTGCTCCCAGACCCCTCAACCCACCCCCAAAAATCTAAAACACCCCCAAGTAGCCCTCCAAAAACATGCGGTACTGCGACCTGGCTGAGGCCTGCTTAAAAATTGTGCTAAAACGCACTCTGAAAGTAGGCCCAAAACACCCTTTTTCCACCATGGATTTTCTTCAAACCACTTGCCATCAAAATTAGACCTTCCCAGCAGTGCTCCCAGACCCTTAAACGCAGTCGCAAAACTCTAGAACACCCTCAAGTAGCCCCCCAAAAACATGCAATACTGCTACCTGGCACGAGCCCTAACTTAAAATTGTGCCCAAACTCTCTCTGCAACTAGGCCCAAACCCTCTTTTTCCAGCATGGATTTTCTCCAAACTACTTGCAATCAAAATTAGACCTTCCCAGTAGTGCTCCCGGACCCTTAAACCCAGTCTCAACGCTCTAAAACACCCCCAAGTAGCCCCCCCAAAACATGCGCTACTGCGACCTGGCTGAGGCCTACTTGAAAATTGTGCTAAAACGCACTCTGAACGTAGGCCCAAAACACCCCTTTTCCACCATGGATTTTCTTCAAACCACTTGCAATCGAAATTAAAGGAGTGCTGCCAGACCCCTCAACCCACCCCCAAACATATAAAACACCCCCAAAGAGCCCCCCAAAAGCATGCAATACTGCTGTCCCCAAAACATGGGAAATCGCGCCTTGACAAAAAAGTGCTGTTTTCAGCACTTCCACTACTTTGATCCTCTTGAAACTTACCAGTACACTTGTTCCAGTGATTCCCAAGAATCTCAGCAAGGCAGAACAAAATCGAGCCACTGTAAGGTGTACGACAAGTTCACCCAAACACACGCTCCTGCGAAACACCAAAAAAGGCCAAAATTCGGCCAATTCTGAAAAAACGCCAAGCCCCCCTAAAACCTTGCCAACATCAATATGAACAAGCCTACATCAGGCCCTGAGCCCTAGACTCTGGGAACCCTACCAAATTATTAATTAAACCCAAAAACTCTAGTAAACCGCACTGAACCCTAAACCCTAGATATGCTTTGTCTGTCTGTGTCAAAGAGCCTAGGTATGCTACACCAGGTTGCTTCACTCAGTGTGGTGCCTGCCTTGACCGTCTGCATGGCCCTGCCACAAGCATGGGCCAAAAATCCGTTCCGCTTGCGAAATTTGCTGTTTTTCGGCTGCAAATTCACAATCCGCGAATCTCACGAAATTGCCAAAAATTCTCAAACTCTTGAGCGTAACAGATTTTTGGCCCATGCTGGCGGCAGGAACACTCAGATGGTCAAGGCAGGCACCACTGAGTGAAGCAACCTGATGTAGCATACCTAGCCTCTTTGACACAGACAGACAAAGCATATCTAATTGTATGCAGCAAGCCACATAGCCCCAATTTTACATGAACTGCTGTACTCTGTAATCTGTCTGGCATAACAACACTACACTGCCTCAACCACTCCATACCACGACTAGACAGACATGTAGTTCTGCTGTAGTAGTTGTTGTAGACTGGTTTACTTGTTTGCCACTCACGAATTGGCCATAGTTCTTCCCTAAACCGACGCTGATGATCCATCCATCCCAGTGAGTGACTGTAAAGAAAAAAGATATAATATTTAATCAATCATCATGGTACATTGGCAAACAGTAAGTCCAAGGACATTTTGCATATTGGAAAATGCAACGTAGTGGACCCTGCAGTTGAAGTACAATTTTAATTAAACAAGGTAAAAAAAAGCAGAGTAGACTTGAGTTACATTTAGTGTGTAAAAGATTAAATGATAACAGAAGACATATGATTCATTTCATGCACAACAAACAAACAGCAATTGCTTTCATCAGAGCCAGACAGCCATTGATGTCCACTGCATGCCATCTTCTTCTTCTCATTATTTATTACCTGTTCCACTTTTTGTCCGCATCTTCTTCTGAAAGTGCGGGACCACAGGGCAGCCTCTACTGTCAATTTCAGAAGTTACTGTCAGCAATCAGCAAGCATGTAGTCATTAATTCCAGTCCCACTTGAGGGGACTCGTCTACGAAGACAAAATTTCTTTATTCTGCGTAATCCAGCCATCTGCCTTGAGGGAAATGGATAGGGGGAGTCTGGAGGAGGAGGATAGAGGAGCATGATTGAGTTGTGGACTTGTGAACCTCAGGAATGCAGACTGTGGCACCTTCAAATCAATAAGGAAAGAAGATGAAGACAGTGCTGCTGATGGACTTGTTGTGATTAGGGGATTAGAATTTTGTTGTGGTAAAAGTTGCAAAGCAAAGAAAGACCCACAGGAATAAAAGTGAATAAGGACGAAAAAAAAGGAAGTCATTTTCAGGTCTCGGTGTCAGGGAAGTATAGCTCGTCCTCAAACTCTATGAATTGAGACGGGAGTAGGTCAGGTAACAGAGAAGAACTTCCGTCACCTAAGTCGGTGTCCTCTTCTTCCTGCGTGCATTCACGTATTTTGTAATCTGGTGGTATGAAGTGCTGATTCATCTTGATCAATGTCAACCTCTCAACATTTTTGGGCGAGAGGAGGATCCTTTTTGAAGTTACAATGGCACCAGCAGCACTGAAAACACGTTCAGAAGACACACTTGTGAGTGGGCAAGACAAATAATTTAGAGCCAGGTTGATGACCAGTGGCCATAGAGCCCTTTTCCTATACCAATACAGCAATGGGTTCTGATTAACAAAGACCTCTGTTGTGTCATCCAGATAACCCTGCACCATCGACTGAAGGTTCTCCAGGGTTGATCCACTTTGCGTACCATCTGCCCCTGAGGAAGGAACAAGCGTTCCGAAATGCATTGGGCCAGAGATTAATTGGGTTCAGCAACAATTATGGAATCATCGTAGATATTCGAGAGTTGAATAATTTTCATGTATTGTAATGATATGAAGTATTTCTCAACGAGTTGGATTGTTGTTATATGTGATGAAATAACATATAAACGGAATATGAACATGAAAAAGTAAACAATCTATGTAAAGAGAAAAAAAGTAAATACTGATATAGAGTATGTCAACAGTGTGGTATTATGTTTATTGTTTAACACTAATTAATGTTTTAAAATTGCGAACCCAGAGTTCAATAGGCACAGTGCACACTAGAGCGGGTCTATCCTGTTCATGGTCTTAGTAAATTCAAGAGGCCCCACACAAAGCCTTGGTCCATGCACCACTCACTACCCCTGGGCATAATGGGTGAAAGCAGGGTAGGCTGGGTGCAGGCCTATGGCTCAAAGCACACTGCCTGGCTTCAAATGGCCCCTTGTCCCCCAGTCACATGGCCAGGCCCTGCCTGGACCAGGCCTCAAAATGGCCCCCACCCACATGGTCAGGCCCCAACAGCACCCACAAAAAGTCGAAAAACACACAGAAAACACCACAATTCAATGCCATCCATGCCCTCAATGATGTTTAAATTCAAGAGGCCCCACAGAAAGACTTGGTCCATGCACCACTCACTACCCCTGGGTATCATGGGTGAAAGCAGGGCAGGCTGGGTATAGGCCTATGGCTCAAAGCGCACTGCCTGGCTTCAAAATGGCCCCTTGTCCCCCAGCCACATGGCCAGGCCCTGCCTGGACCAGGCCTCAAAATGGCTCCCACCCACATGGTCAGGCCCCGACAGCACCCACAAAAAGTAAAAAAAACACACAAAAAACACCACAATCCAATGCCATCCATGTCCTCAATGATGTTTAAATTCAAGAGGCCTCACAGAAAGACTTGGTCCATGCACCACTCAGTACCCTTGGGCCTACTGGCTAGTGAGGCTGTAATGGCACCCCAAAATAAAAAATAAAAATCCACATATAACAGTGAGCTAAAATTCCATGACATAAATGAGATTTAAGTTAAAAAAAACACACAGAAACAGTTGTATCATGCACCCATGACTAACCCTGGACTTCTGGATACTGTGGCTACCCACAATATATATTTTTTTAAAGTTGTGAAAAAGTTTTAAAAGTTTAGTTGCAGCAACTGCAATGCCCCAAACAAACAACACCAACTTACTTGTAAAATCTCAAATCCAAAAGTGATCCAAACTCCAGTCCAAAAAGTCCTCAAATACAAATATCCAGCAGCAGCCACAAAAAGAAATCCTTCCAGCTCCAGATCCAAATCAAAAGTGACCAGGACAAGAACAAAGCACTGGGAGGAGCCTGCTGGACAGGAACAGGAAGTTGGAGACTCTGGGGTACTTCCTTCCCCCCCTCCCCAAAATGGACTCCTTGCACAAAAAAATGCAGCCAAATGTCAATCTGAGGAGTTATTCTGATCAAAATCTTGATTTTCAGAAGGTTTTTGCTGCCTGCAGCAAGATCTAAAATGGCGCAGCACGCGCAAACAGGGAGAAAAACAACTCGGCGAACACAGAATCATGGTAAGTCAATGCCGCGCACGCGATATTGTAATTTTCAAGCGCGACCAAGCAAAAAAAATCGGCAGCTTGCGAATTTGCTGATTTTGGGGAAAATTTGCGCGATTCGCGGACTGAGAATTTGCCAAAAATCAGCAAATTCCGTGAACGGAACAAATTTTGCGCCCACGCTTACCAGAGACTCCATTTTATTTTTATGCTTCTTGTTCTGTGCATAAATATATTTTTGTGTAATGCCACGAACAAACGCATTCATTGTATCCCACACGATTATTGGTGATGCTGTATGTTGTCTTTTATGAATTTTATTTCGAAATAAAGACAAATGAACTGAACTGAACTGGTGATGCTGTCCCTGTATTTACTCTAAAGAATTCTTCCAATCCCTGAGTCATGGTATCTAAATAATCACTATCTGTTGATGAAGCAAGGTGAAGAACAAGATTTTGTTCAAACTTGTGAAGTTAATTTTCCCTAACAGTAATTAAATTAATAAGCTTGTGGTGAAATTACTAATCAACTTAGTTTAAGAATACATTCATCAATACACGCGGGATAAACTAATGTGCTTTATGTTGCATATGCAAAGAAAAAAATAATAAACTAACCTTGTCTATTGTCTTTGTCAGTATTTATAATGCTGCTTGACTGTGCTTTCTGCTAGGTAACATAATTAACAGAATTAATTAGTAAAGTGGATGGGTAACAGAATGGGTCTCAATTCTTTAATTAATTGATGTCTTGTGTTTGTTTAATAATAGTTTCCAAAGTGAGGCCTAAAGGTGGTTCAGAAAACATGGCTGACAGAGCTGCAGACGCAAAAGCTTGTCCAGCGTGAAGTCTTTTCACATGCGTAGCTGTGAAGATTTTTACTGCATTGTCATCGTTAATTGAAAAAGCAGTTCTTTGGTTGTGTTTGAACGTGCTCATGGAGAAAAGGCTCAAGGACAGGAACTTGAAGTGTCTGCCAAGGCTAGGAAGTAAATGTTTGAAACTCGAGGAAAAAGTAACTTTCTTGAGGAAGCTGAGAGATGTCGAAATGAAAGACAATGGGGCTTATTTGAAGCCTGGACTTGGTTAAGAATCGGAGATGACCTAATACATTTTATCATGGACTGACACAGGATAGCCAATGAAAAGCTCGGATTTGCTTAAAAGAATGTAAAATGTAGAAAGTTTAGCTAGAGAGAAAGGTATAAAACCTGACACAATGAGCAGGGAAAATCTCTTACTTTCCGATTCCTGAGTGACGTGACATGCTGTTGGACCTTTGGCGCATGTTAGGACAGCAGACTTTAAATGATTTTTCCTTTTTAGGTGAAGTGAGAAATAGTCAGGGAAATAGATTTAGGGAATGAAAACTGTTATTCTGCTAATACTTTGTTTTTCTGAGCTTGCTTTGAAAATGTCAGTTCATTCATTTCCTAAATTAAATGCTGCTTTCTTAATTGCTTATAAAATAAGGATTCTAAAACGTAAATGCTTTTTCTTTATGAAAAATAAAGTTTATAAATTAGATTTGAAAGGACAAGCTGGTCTTGTTTATTCATGGTCTAGTTTCCATCAGTTGATCCAATCGCCTTAGTGGTCTGATTAATAAATAATAAATGTTTAAAAACCATGGTAAAGAATGATAAACTGCAGTTGTATATAAGAATGTAAATAATATGTGAGTAGTTTAGTTAATCACACCACTTGATTCAGTTGCTCAAAATTGTCTCATTGGTATTATGGGCCTTTATATGTGTTTCATGATTAATGGTAAGTATTGAGGTGCTAGGTAGTGTTTATGAGACAGTTTTTCAATCAGAGCGCTGGATCAATTACTTGGTAGCAGAGTTACGGTTTCTATGGTAACTAGTATGTTACATGGTAATACATAGGATTGATGTCTAAAACATGTTAAGTTTGTTCAGTTGTTATATGTAGTCGAAAGGTTTTTTCCAGCAGTGTGAAAATTCCTGGTTTGTACCGGCATGAGAAGTGTGACAGGTGAAGTTACACAGTGCATTTGTTCTGTTTCAAAATAGTGGTATCGCCGTATATCACAAGTGCTGTGGCCGTACAGCACAAGTTTAGGGATTTTAGGTGTGTAAGGTAGAATGCATAGTGAGGATTGTCTATGAAATCGTAGCTTTCGAGTATAGGCACTTCTGTCCTGTTTTAAAACTCACTGTGAAAAGAGTAGTAGAATTTATCTAAGCTTGAGTGAAGGGTAAGGAAGCGTTGTCTATCTTACTGGCGAGTGAGGTTTTCTATTAGTGGGTTAAAGTCCTACTAAAGATTTATGTATGCATGGTTAGGGATTTTTCTGTATGAATTTGCTTAAATGAATTTGTAATGTACGATCGAGTGAAACTCTAAATTGTCTCTAAGAAGGTGTGAAATATCTCTGTATGTGCATTTAGAGAGAAACAAGTTCGTTATTACTTGCTAGAAGGGTAAAGTAGCCTTACTTTATAGACGAATTTAAATATTCTGTGAAAATAGCGTCGTCTATTTCACGTGAAAAGAATACTTGAATGTTTGGGAAAGCTATCACTTTATTTTAGTGAAACAGACAAATGGTTTGTTTTGTGGAGTTATTAACTGAATTTATTTGAAAGATTTGTAAATATGGCGCTGTGAAATTTTTTTGTAAAGGAGGGGTCAGTTTAAGGAGTGGAGTGAGGGACAGAGCAGCTGCAGCAGTAGCATACGTCACAAGTGTCGCGCTGTGATTGGCTAACATACGTCACAGTATTCGCGCACAGATTGGTTCATGTGACTAAGGCAAGCTTGCAGCTGATTGGCTCATCCTGAAAAACAGTAATTCTATTGGTTGAGCAAAATAGTGACGAAGCTTAACTTGATTGGTTTGTTGGTAAATTTCGCGCACAGATTGGCTGGTGCTGCGGAACAACAAGTAAGTAGTTACGATCTTTTCCGAAGTAAGGGAAATTGTTAAAAAACATGGATTACTATTACATGAAGGAGAAAAAGAAGCGTTCATGGTTTCAGAAATTGAAAAACAAAGTTAAGCCTGACAATAAAATTTCAACGCGGGGTGGAAGATTACTTCATAAGTACAAAACACCTGCAGCTTATATGTTGGGTGAATATGGTTATCATACTTGTCTTTGGATTGAGAATTGGATGAAGTATACTGAAAATGATGGTGTATTAGCATGGCCGGAAGATGGATCATTTAACATAGCAGTTTTGAAAAATTTAAGAGAAAAAATGATGAAACTTGTACCAAAGCCTAGACCTACTCAATTTGAAGCTTTAGTTGAATGGGAAGATGAACTGTTTGAATTAGAACGAGAGAGTAGAGGAATATTAAGGGGAACAGGATTAGGTCTTGATAGAGAAACACATGAGGATAGAATGCGTCAATGGAAAAGTGCAGACATGTGTGATGGTTTGTACCCTGTGAGATTAATTGATGAGGTAACTGGACAAAAGAGTGCCCAAAAGAAAAAGAAAAATAGTGAAGAAAGTGATTCAGAAGATGCGGTATTAGAAGAAATTTATACTAGAAAACCGCCACCTTATCAACCAGTTTGTTCTCCAAGTGCCCCTCAAAGAGAAATTATTCATGAGAAATCTCCTAAAACAAATCCGAATTATAGAGAAACACCTGAAAGAATAGAAACAGGACGTAATTCAAGTATATCAGGAGAAAATATAAATTATACTAAAACCCCAGTACAAAGAGATGAAACTCCAAGAAATGGAAATAGAACAGAAAGGTATGAGGAATTACCAAATACCTCAGAATATATTCGTTCTTCAAATGAATTAATACAGCAGTTAACTAAAAGCATGGAAGCAGTAACAGTACCTGTAACGATTGGACCTGTTCTTCCAGTATTTGATCAAAAGGAAATTAGGCATTCAGCTTTAACTGTTCCATTAAATTCAGAAATACAAAAAGTGACAGAAAATTTTTATTCAGATTTGTCTGAAATACATCGAGAGAAAATAGCGATGCCTGACTTAACTTTTAATCAAAGTTTGTCATGTAAAACACCAACTGGTGCAGAATCTGACTCTAGAACTCCGGAAAAGAGTCTGAGTAAAATAGATTTAACACAAATTCTGGAATGTAAATTACTTGATATTGCAAAATTGAAGGCAGATTTAGAGGAATTAATAATTGGAACGATTGGAACTGACAGATTGAAGGCATATCAGGATGTTGAATTATTATCTATTGGCAAAAGCATAACATGGAAAACGAAAAACAAATGATTTTCCTCGATTAAGAGAAAAACCTGTAGAATGGTATCGACAGGTAGACAGATTTGTGAAAGTTTCAAAAGTTTTGTGGATTGATGTTGATGGTTTCTTTGACATAGTTGTCCCATCAGAGCTTTGGACAGAATGTAAAACTACTATAAATTGGCCTAGAGAAGAATACCCTCGAGATAAAGTAACAGGTGCTCCTTCACCAGAGGTAATGAGAAAGTACGAACAGGTAATTGTGTTTTTGAAAAACAAGATTCCCCCAAAAGAGATAGATTGGGTTAAAATAGATAGAACAATCCAAGAGTCAAAGGAATCAGTACATTCATTTTATGAAAGATTACTGCTGGTATTTAAACAATACAGTGGTTATGAACATTTAAGTGAGAAAGACATGAGACATTTTATATACAGATTTGTATATGGTTTGAGACCTGAAATTTGTGAAATGGTAAGAACTGGAATAGTTGGTTGGCAATCAAACACAGTAGATGATATTTTGAGAAAAGCAAAATACTGTAGTGATGAAATAGAAGCTAAACAAAAGAAGTTGAAGGAAAAGGCTATGTGGGCACAGGTAAAAGTGGCTGAACAACAAATAGCAAGTTTAGGAAATAAGAATGTTGAACAGAATCAAGGGAAATTTAAAAGTAATTATAATAAACCAAAATTGATGGGAAATATAGAAGAGTTAAAACAGAAACTCCCATGTTTTAATTGTGGCGAAATTGGACACTGGAAGCGTGAATGCAAGAATCCGCCCAGAATTTATTTAAAAAATGCATCATTAAATCCACAGATGCAGAATGAGATAAATGAGCAGCAACAGCTACAGCGACAGGTAGTGATTCAGCAAAGTCAGTTACCACAACCGCCACTTCCAAACTGGGTAAATGTGCAGAGATACAGTGCAGAAACAGGATGCAGCGGAGGTGAACAGGTAAACAGATCGCCGAGAGTGAATGTGTGGAATGTGTCTCAACAATATTGGTTGAAAGAAGATGGAGGGAGTGAATCTGAAGAATACTTCTGACGGTGCCTGAGAGAGAAGGAAGAGTGTGTGCTTGGAGCCACTCTTGAGGTAGATCAATCTGGTCCATTTGTAAATGGTAAAGTGAATGATGTAGAAATTACTTTTCTAGTGGATACTGGTGCTACCCGTTCTACTGTTAGATCAGTGGAAATAGAAAACCTTCCTCTCTCTGGAGATAAAATCCAAGTAGTAGGTGTAGCTAATCAGCAAATAAAAACAGATTTAACTGAACCAGTTGAAGTTGAAATAGGTAAATTTAAAGACATGCATAGATTTGTAGTTTGTGATAGCAGTCCTGTAAATCTATTAGGTAGGGATATTCTCTGTAAAATGAATTGTGCAATATATTGCTCACCGGATGGTATAGAGCTTCAAACTCCAGAAGAAGATGGGCTTTACAAATTAACAATGTCAATGGTTGAGGCAGAAGAAAGTAAATTATTTCCTGTGTTTGATAAGAATAATTTACCTGAAGAACTAAAAGACACAGTGAATGTAAAAATGTGGGATTTCACTGGAGATGAAATGGGTTTGATGAAAAACGTAGACCCAGTAAAAATATCAGTAAAACAAGGAGCAGATTATCCAAACATTCCTCAGTATAAAATGAAAGCAGAAGTGATTGAAGGTGTTACCCCTGTAATAGACAAATTCATAAAACAAGGTGTTCTAAAAGAAATTGAGAGTAGTCCATGTAATTCACCTAATATGGGAATTAAAAAGCCCAATGGAACATTCAGAATTGTTCAAGACCTGAGAAAGGTTAATAAAATTGTTGTTCCATGTTGCCCAGTTGTACCAAATCCAGCGGTAATTTCATATCAGATTCCGCATGATGCAGAATGGTATATGGTTATTGATTTGTGTAATGCATTCTTTACTGTTCCATTGCATCCAGAAAGCCAACAAATGTTTGCGTTCCGGTTCAAAGAGCGTATTCTAGCATGGTGTCGAATCCCTCAAGGGTACACCGAAAGTCCATCTATTTTTAATCAGTTGCTAAAGAAATCATTGGAAAATCTAGATTTACCTGGAAAATCTACGTTAGTGCGGTATATTGATGACCTACTTGTGGCCACAAAAACCAGAGAAAATTGTGTGACAGATACCATTACTCTTTTAAATCATCTGGCAGATGAGGGACATAAAGTATCTCCTGCGAAATTACAGTTTTGCAAACAAGAAGTAAAATATCTTGGTCATAGAATTGCAAAAGGAGTCAGACAAGTGACAACAGAAAGAATAAAAATGATTCAAGCAATGCAACCTCCAAAAACACAGAGACAGGTTAGAATGTTTTTAGGTATGGTAGGTTATTGTCGCCAATGGATTAGTGGGTTTTCAGTAATCGCAAAACCACTGCAGAGACTGACAAAAGCAGATATAAAAGACCCAATTAGCCTACCAAAAACTGAATTAGAAGCTTTTGAACAGTTAAAGAAAAGTTTGTGTGAAGCTCCAGCATTAGGAATGCCTGATTATGAAAAAGAATTTGAGCTGTATTGCAGTGAAAGAGAAGGATGTGCATTATCAGTTCTGATTCAAAGACATGGAAGGCTGAGAAAGCCAATAGCATATTTCTCAGCTGTTCTTGACCCTGTTGCAAAAGCATTACCAGGTTGCTTAAAAGCAGTAGCTGCATCAAGTGTAAGTTTGGAGCAAAGTGAAGGAATAATAATGGGATGTCCTGTAAAAGTATATGTACCACACTCAGTTGAAATTCTCCTCACTAGAAGCAGAACACAACATTTGACAAATAATAGGCTAACAAAATGTTTCATTTGTGAGATGTATGAATTTAAATCCTTCAACATTATTACCTGACACTACTGAAACAGAAATAAGGGATGAGGTTGATCATGAATGCCTGGATGTATTAGAATATTGCACTAAACCAAGACAAGACATAAAAGATGTCCCGTTAGCTGAATCAGATTATGTTTTATTTGTTGATGGTTCATGCTTAAGAATAGATGAAGGTGTTCTGAGTGCAGCATATTCAGTATGTACAGTTGCAGATGTAATTGAAGCTTCCTGTCTCAAAGGAATTCTTTCAGCTCAAGTAGCAGAATTAATTGCTTTGATTCGTGCATGTGAATTGGGAAAAGAGTTAAAAATTACCATAGTGACTGATAGTCAATATGGTTATGGTGTAGTCCATGACTATGGCCAGCTCTGGTTTCAAAGAGGTTATTTAACTTCTGTGGGATCACCAATAAGAAATGCTCAGCTGATTAAAAGATTGATTGATGGAATTCAGCTACCAGAAATAATTGCAGTAGTAAAGTGCATAGCACATAAAAAAGGTGAAGATTACATAACAAAAGGAAACTCATATGCTGACTCAATAGCAAAATTCTGTGCAAAACATAATGTGTCCATGAATCGGGAAAAAGAAAATGGACATGTTTTGAACTCACTTATGTATGGCAAGCATGTACCATGGTCCAGGACATATTGGTAGAGATTCAATGATTAGATTATTTAGACAAATATGGTACAATCCAAAATTCAGAATAATTGCAGCGTCCCTTTGTCAAAGGTGTCTTATCTGTCAACAGATCAACCCAAACAGAAAAACTGTTGTAAGCATGGGAACCATAAGACGGGAGGGTGGTCCATTTACCAGAATACAGCTTGACTTCATTGACATGCCACCTCACAACAAACTCAGATATGTCTTGGTGATAATCTGTTTTCAAGATGGGTAGAAGCATTCCCAACACACCGCAATGATTCAATTACTGTGGCAAAATTGCTTTTGAGAGAAATCATACCAAGGTATGGTTTTCCAGTGACGATCGAGACAGATGGTGGCACACATTTTGAAAACAGATTGCTAAAATTGATTTGTGAAGCACTGGATATAAAACAAAAATTACATTGTGCTTACAGACCAGAAGCATCAGGTGTTGTTGAGCAAGTGAATGGTACAATAAAAAATAGAATAGCAAAGATGTGCTTAGCAACAGGAATGAAGTGGACAGATGCACTTCCACTTGTTTTGATGTCTTTGAGAAGCATTCCAGATAGAAAAACAGGATTGGGTCCTCATGAAATATTAATGGGCAGAATTATGAGGCAAGCATTTGTTCCAGTTGATAAACTGTTGAGCATTAATGATAGCATCATTATGGATTACTGCAAAAACCTTCTGATGTGGTGACTTTTGTGTTCCATCAGGTGGGAACTGAAGCAATTACAAAAGAGAAGGAACAAGTTCATGATCTGTTACCAGGAGACTGGGTAAGGACAAGAGTACATCAAAGAAGAAATTGCCTAGTACCAAGGTGGCAGAAGGCAAGACAGGTGATATTAGTCACGACAAATGCAGTAAAGTGGAGGGGATTGAAAAGATGGATTCATGCTAGCCACACCATTCGTGTGCCAACACCTGAGAATCCCGACGAAGGTGAAACAACAGCTGATTCAGATTCAGAAGAAGAACCTGAAAGAAATCCAGAGCCTGAAGATCGTCAAGAAAGTCGACATCTGGAAAATTCAAATGAAGCATTGAATGAAGAAAATGAAGAAATTGTGATACAATATTCTGAAGAAGAAGAAAATGATAAAGATCTGCTAGATCAAGAAGCAGAAAAGGAAACTGAACAAGAAGTGATTCAAGATCAAGATCATGAAAGTATTGAAAAGCAGATTGGAAGCTCTGGAAGAAGGAACACAAATTCTGAAACTGGTGAATTGGAAGCAATTGAAGAAGAAGAAGAAGAAATTTCAAGTACCAGCTATAGGAATGTTGTTCCTAACACAGTAAAACTGCCGAGTAAAGAAGTACCTGAATCTAAAGAAGAATCTGATACAATAAAACTGAGTATTAATAAATCAGCTGTTAACACAGAAAGTGAAACAGATGATAGTGGAAATGAATCAAAAGTGAAAAGAACAAGGAAAAGAGCTTGGAGAGTGGAGTATAATTTAGCGGAACCAAAAAAGAAATTAACAAGAAAAGAAGATAATTGGCCAAATGAAAACGAAGGCCTAAAATGTTAATTAGTGAATAAAGCAAAGGAGCAGGTGAATGATATTACAAGTCAAAAAGAAAAAGACTCAAATAAAGAAAAACAAGCAGGAAAGAAAATAGAAGTAATAGCAGAGCAAAAAGGGTAATAAAGCCAAATCAGAAGTACAAATCACCTTAGTGGACCTATATTATAAATCCACCAGTAGTAGAAGTAAATAGTAGTCAAGGAAATTTAGATGATGCAAGTGATAATGATTGAATTTGTTCATTAGGTGACACAAGGTTGAAGAAATTGTGTTAGGTGACACAAGGTCGAAGAAATTGTGTCAGTTGGAAAACACATCGATGTATGACATAAGGTCAAAGAAAAGCTGTTAGAAAATAAAGTTATCTGTTAAAAAAAAAGAGGGGAGTATATTTAGTAATTTTTATTTTTAGTAAAGATGCCTTCTACTAATAATAATTCGAGATGCTCAATTTTCAAAAGATGTTGCAAATTGTCTTCAATATGTGTAATTTTGATAATTTTAGTTTGGTTAATTTTAGCTGTCATTTTTCCTTTTGGAATAGATAAAGAGATGTATAAAACTAACATGACTAGTAAAGTTGTGGTTAATCATGATAAAGTTGATGAGACAGATAAAATTATTGTACATAAACCAGAGATTCATCAAGATAGATCTGTGGGAGATTTTTCTAGTAATACCTTTTCAAGACTTTTATCTGAATACTAGCAGCCCGCCCCGACGTTGTCCGGGGGCAATCAGGCTTGCTGGTATTCCACCCGCCGACATGTAATTGCACTGGTCCCGTACTTTTAAGCAGAGTTTTGGGCGCTGGTACTTATTCTTAACTCTGCTTAACCCCAGGCTCACTTCCATTCCCACGTTGTCCGGGGACAATCAGGCTTGCTCCCAGTCGCCGAAACCCAGGCCCCCAACCACCTCCTCAGCCCAAGTTCACCGCCACCTTCAGTGCCCCCAATCATCCGCACACGCCCTGATCCCTAATACTGTGGCCACGCATCCGACGCTGCAAATGAACAAAGCCAGTATACACGCCCCGCTGCAGCGCTAAACTTTACCTGTCATCCCGCTCCAGTCCGCATTACTTCACCGCTCCTCCCCGCAGTTCACGTACCTCAGGCCGCTCCAGTGTGGCTAAGTTCTCCGCTCCTCCCCGCGCTGTTGTCCGCCGCCGCTGCAGTGCCGTCCTCCTTACTTCACCGCTTCTCCCCGCGGTTCACGTACCTCAGGCCGCTCCAGTGTGGCTAAGTTCTCCGCTCCTCCCCACGCTGTTGTCCGCCGCTCCTCCCCACGGTCCTGTCCACCGCTCCTCCTCACGCTCCCGTCCTCCGATGATGATGTCAGCACGTACGTGGTTAGCGCACACGGCCGGCGCTACTTCGAAGGGACTACTTTTTTTTTATTGTAAATTTTTTAAATAACGTATATTTTTTTTTTTATATAGCCTATGTCCATCTACTGGACCTCCCCTTTCCAAAACTGTATTGGGTGTTGCGATTGGCGGTGTACTTTTCGAGTTTACCTGGCTCAAAGGACACAGTTCTCTCTTTATAATAGTAGTATAGATGTTAAGGTGATTGATGCAAAAGACTGCTACATTTGTGTGAAGTTACCTACTTCTGTGTCTGAAGGTGTTACGTATAATATGCTTCCTATTACTTATGGCATAACATGTAGTGTAATAGCTAGTTTGTTTTATAAAACTGGACGTTTGGAATATTATTATTCAGATTTTGATGAGATTTTTGCAAATTTAAAAGTTGAAGATAGCTTGAATAAAGTGAAATATGCTAAACAGATGAGGGAATTTTTCCTAAGGACTAGTGAACTCACTTATGAGTATGCTTTTAGAAATAATTTAACATGTAAATTGAGAACAAAAGAGAAGACGTTCTTAAATATGGTGGAAGAGAGAAGGGCAATTTACAAGCGAAATGAGATGTTGAAACCTATTAAGTCTAAATTTTGGCAGATGGAAGATGAAAAGCTTAATGTATAAGAAGAGATAATACTTTGTTTGATGATTATTTTGTAGGTGCAAATCAACTTTGTGGGAATAAGGCTTATTACAATCTCCCAGACCATTGGTATGAGACATTTTATGTAGGTTTAGTTTTTCCCAAAATTTTCCATGTAGATAGAAATGCAAAAGGTTCATTTGAAATTAGCAATCATTTGAATAGATTTAGGAGGGAAACTTTTACAGAAATAATGGGAGACATATTTGGCGCATTAATACCTGTAGTTGGAATAACCCTGAATGCAAAAAAAATCAGAAAAATGTCTACAATTGTTGATAGATTGTCAACAGATACTGCAAGTGGATTTCAATTAGTGAATACAGAGCTTGTTGCTATGAGAACTATGGTGATGCAAAATCGTCTTGCTCTAGACATTTTGCTGGCAAAAGAGGGTGGAGTCTGTGGAATTTTGCATGTTCAACATTGTTGTACTCACATACCTGACAAAAGTCAGAATATAGAAATGTAAATAAAAAATATTACTGAATTACATAATGAAATTGAACCTTTAGAAGATGAAAGTTTTTCAGAACATTTAAGTAAAAGATTTGCAGCAATTAAACACTGGTTTCAAGAGATTGGTAATTCAATTATAGGTAAAATAGTTTTTCCTTTAATAGTCATAGTTATAGTGATACTTTAGTTAAAAATTAGTTGCATGATACACAAGAGAAGAAAACATGTAATAGAAAAGAAAGGAATTTGCAAACTAAGAAAAGAAAAAGAAAAAGAAATAGAAGTTTCGGAGTTTCGGAGAATTCAATCTGAAAAATGCAGAAAACCAGATGAATCTAAAGTTTAGAAATACTAATATTAAGAAAGTCCAAAACATGTTCAAGGGTTGAAAATGTATACATTTTGGGTATTATTTGGTGATTTAGAAATCACCAGATGAGGGAGTTGATGAAGCAAGGTGAAGAGCAAGATTTAGTTTAAACTTGTGAAGTTAATTTTCCATAACAGTAATTAAATTAACAAGCTTGTGGTGAAATTACTAATCAACTTAGTTTAAGAATACATTCATCAATACACGCGGGATAAACTAATGTGCTTTATGTTGCAAATGCAAAGAAAAAAATTATAAACTAACCTTGTCTATTGTCTTTGTCAGTATTTATAATGCTGCTTGACTGTGCTTTTTGCTAGGTAACATAATTAACAGGATTAATTAGTAAAGGGTGTGGGTAACAGAATGGGTCTCAATTCTTTAATTAATTGATGTCTTGTGTTTGTTTAATAATAGTTTCCAAAGTGAGACCTAAAGGTGGTTCAGAAAACATGGCTGATTGAGCTGCAGACGCAAAAGCTTGCCCAGAGTGAAGTCTTTGCACATGCGTAGCTGTGAAGATTTTTACTGCATTGTCATCGTTAATTGAAAAAGCAGTTCTTTGGTTGTGTTTGAACGTGCTCATGGAGAAAAGGCTCAAGGACAGGAACTTGAAGTGTCTGCCAAGGCTAGGAAGTAAATGTTTGAAACTCGAGGAAAAAGTAACTTTCTTGAGGAAGCTGAAAGATGTGGAAATGAAAGACAATGGGGCTTATTTGAAACCTGGACTTGGTCAAGAATCGGTAATGACCTAATACATTTTATCATGGACTGACACAGGACAGCCAATGAAAAGCTTGGATTTGCTTAAAAGAATGTAAAATGTAGAAAGTTTAGCTAGAGAGAAAGGTATAAAACCTGACACAATGAGCAGGGAAAAAACTCTTACTTTCCGATTCCTGAGTGACGTGACATGCTGTTGGACCTTTGGCGCATGTAAGGACAGCAGACTTTAAATGATATTTCCTTTTTAGGTGAAGGGAGAAATAGTCAGGGAAATAGATTTAGGGAATGGAAACTGTTATTCTGCTAATACTTCGTTTTTCTGAGCTTGCTTTGAAAATGTCGGTTTTAATTCATTTCCTAAATTAAATGCTGCTTTCTTAATTGCTTATAAAATAAAGATTCTAAAACGTAAATGCTTTTTCTTTATGAAAAATAAAGTTAATAAATTAGATTTGAAAGGACAAGCTGGTCTTGTTTATTCATGGTCTAGTTTCCATCAGTTGATCCAATCGACTTAGTGGTCTGATTAATAAATAATAAATGTTTAAAAACCATGGTAAAGAATGATAAACTGCAGTTGTATATAATAATGTAAGTAATATGTGAGTAGTTTAGTTAATCACACCACTTGATTCAGTTGCTCAAAATTGTCTCATTGGTATTATGGGCCTTTATATGTGTTTCATGATTAATGGTAAGTATTGAGGTGCTAGGTAGTGTTTATGAGACAGTTTTTCAATCAGAGCGCTGGATCACTGTCAACAGATATCTTGGAAAAGAGAATAGCCTAACCTCAATCTTTTCTGCGCTGACGCTGAATACTAAAATAATAGGATTGTGGTCTGATGTGACGCGGGGACATATTTCCATATCTGATGTTCTGATTAGACAATCTGACACCCAAACCATGTCTATCCTAAAGTAAGACTTGTGAGGGGCCGAAAAATATGTGTAACCCGGTATTGTCAGATATTTATTTCTCCATATATCTTTAACAGACTGAAGCCTTGCGATTGAAGCATAGCCGCTCGCTTCTTAAACATTCTTTGAGCACGGCCTTTTCCAGAAGAATGCATTTCTTTCCACTTTCAACAAAAGACTTTTAAAGAACAGCTGCTTTATTTACAGTTCTCTGGCGTCCTGAGATTGAAGGGGTAGTGGTGGACACCTATGTTGGCCCAGGCAAAATTGTGATTAACTGGCATAATCTGCACAATTTTGGTAATTTATTGCAATTAAATGTACAGATAATTACTTTATACCATCACACCATGTCGATATAGCAGGTGGGGGGTACAGAAAACGTAGTTGCTGATCTAGCCATCCTCCTACTTCAACCACAACCTGAAATTAAAAGAGAAAACGTTAAAACAGAGTAAAGATTAGATACAGGGGGCCTCATTTATGAGAAATGACACCGCTGCGTGAAAGCAGCGATGCGTCACTTCTCAGTGCGCACTCCTTGCGACATTCCTGATGTGTCATATTTAATGTGTGACGCATCATGTTGCAAGGAGTTACAGATACGTCAGTATTTCTGACGTATCTGTAAGCGCAAAAGTGACGCATTGCTGGAGTGTGTCACAAAAGTGAGGCAACTCCAGCAATGCCTCCTTTCACATGGGGCAAGCCTCATGTGAAAGGGCCTGCATCAATCTTCCGCCTGCTGTGCAAGATTTTGACGCAATGGCGTCCTAAAAGTGACGCAGTGAAATCTCATAGATTTCACTGCGTCACTTCTACGACCCTTCCTTGCGTCAATACGCCCCCCTTGCAAACATTATACCTGGCGCAGGAATAATGTGGCGCAGGGGTTTACAAAGTGACGCATCTACCTAGATGCGTCACTTTGTAAATATGGTGCAACAACTCGCATTTTTTACGCCACTGGTGCGTCACAAAAAGTGACGCTCCGGCGGCCTAAAAGTGACGCACAGCCTCATAAATGAGGCCCAGGGAGTCAAGGGGAAAGAACAGAGACAAAAGAAGGACTTCTGTTTCTGCTCAAGAACTTGATCATGGAAGGAGAAAGAGAGAAGATATAAGAGGATAATGGGGGTGACCGCCTTGAGACATGAGGAGACTGGAAGCTGTGTTTTCCAACAGAGAAGTTCAAGCTAGGAGCCTGGAGTCAGCAGGAAGAGGAGTGCTGAAACCGGTGGCGTTGTGAATCCCCCTTTTTCACAGCTTAAGCAGGGGTGGTGTTGACAATTATACTTTTTTATGACCATGTCCTGGCTGCAGCTCTGCAGCCAAAAGCTATAAAAAATCTGAAGTAAAGGAAAACGATAAACAGCACAGTGATCAGGATTTAACCACAGCAAAGATATTAAGAGAAAAAGAGAGGGAATGAAAGAGAGAGTGGGAGAGAGGTTTGGAAAGGAAGAGCAAAAGGAAGGACATACAAAAATAAGGAAGGAACTGTGGATGAACGGATGAATGCAAGGGTAAAAGGACTGATGGATGGAAGGGGAAACCAAGATTTACATGGGTGAGTGAAAGGAAGTTTCTGTAATAATGAAAGGCTGGATGGATGAATAGACGGCAGGATGGAAGGGTGAAAGGAGGAATTGGTGGATTGATTAAAGGAGGGTGAATTGGTGGATGGGTGAAAACTAATTGGTGGATGAGTATGGAGGAATGGTTGGAAGTGTCAGTAGAAGGATGGATGCAAGACTATAATGATGAGAGGGTAGCTGGATGGAATGGTGAAAGGATGGATGTATGGGTGGAAACATGAAAAGATGGATAGATGAATGGATCCATGACAGGCTTAAAGGATGGAGAAATAGATGGACAGACGGCTGGAATAAGGGACTTCATCTAGAGTAGGTAGAGTTTCCTCGACTGTGTTCGAGGGATGGATCAAAGTGGGGAAATTCTAATTTTCTGCCTACTCCCTTGGTTGAAACATACAACAGGGCAAGAGAGGAGGTCCCACGATGAGCTGCTCTGCCTCCTCAGTACTCAATGGACCAGAGAAGTGCACTCTTCCTACCACGCTCCCAGAGGAGCATGAATTACAGTGGTGAGTCAGAGATTGTGTGGCTGGGGAAAGGGTGGGGAAAAGGGAGGACGGGGAGAGTAACTAAGGCCGAAGCTAAGGTGAAGATAAACCCAAAAAGTCTAGGAAAATGGAAGACTAACACTGCTAGTGGTAGAAAGAAGCTTGTTTGTTTTCTTCTTTCTTTTGTAGCACATTTTCTTTTGGGACTGCACATCAGTTAGGAGTAAAATGCGTCAGTGGCAACAGAAAAAGTCAAAGAAAAGATACTAACAAGAAGAAAGGTAGAAAACACTTGAGGGTAGATATAAAAACCCTATTTAAAAGGGAGCACTAATTGTAGTTTCATTCAGTAGGGAGAGATGTTTTAAAGGGAAAAAAGATTATGTCTGAAAGGATTCTAGAAAGAAAGTGTCCTAGATGTAATTGGACAGCATGAGTGAGAGTAAGCCTATAAAAGACAGAGAGAAGGTATCATGGGGGAAATAAAGCATTGGCATGGACAGGAATACCTCCTACAAGTAATGAACTGGCCACTTACCTGTGCACCCTTCTTTTCCCGAGGGTCTTCATTCTGACGATGCCTGCACATGAGAACGAAAAGAGAAACTCACTCAAGAGACTGAGAAAACAAAATTTGAAAGTGAATTACTCAAGGAGTACTAGTTAATTGATTTAAAAAATAAAAGAAAATCGAATTAAATCTCAACCACAGTGTCTCGATTGTGAATTGACTTGCTTTGGTCCTATTTTTCCATAACCCACAACAATGCCTTGGCATCAGTTGCGTAACAGAAATCTAGTGCGGGGGAGAATCTTAATGAGAGAAATTACGCAATCAGCATGATTGCAGTTGTATTGTCCCAAGCATTGGGGAGGTTCTTTAACGTGGGCGGAATGCAAATATTTTGCATTGATTTTTTAGCCCAGCGGACCATTCAGGTATGATTTTCAGCACAAAATTTGTGTTGCTGTTCTTTTAATGCAAGTGACTGAAAATTCAACTCCAAAATCCATTTTCAAGTTGAATTTCAACACCAAACTAAGGGCCCCATTAGGATGGTGGGGGGGATCACCCCGCCGGGCCGGATGTAGTCACCGCCCACCATATTACAATGGCTGTGGGGTCCACGGTGGATATAAAACGGATGTCGCTGCACGGGTTGTTTTTTTCTTCCGTTACTTACATGAAATCGTCTGTTTCCCACCTATTACAACCCTCCACCCTGCCCCTCTCCCACCACACGTCACCGCCCTGTGGCATGTCCTACACAGGCTGTGGTTGGTCAATTCTAAACATTGGCCAGAGCAACAGTCACACCCTTTTCATCTGACTCCCTGCTCCATCAACATGGCAGAGCTGTGGAGTTTTTTTAGAAGAACCTGCGTTCAGCTACGATTGGGGTAGTATGAGATGCATTCAAGGCCTATTTAAGACGTAGAATAGGTGCTTTAGCGGCAAGGAAAAGGCGAGCGTACCATAAAAAGGTTCTGGAACTAGAAAAGCAGATTTGTAAGCTGGAAAGGGTTTTGAGGAAACCAGGAAACTTAGAAGGTTTTGAGAAGAAGCTGGCTGAAGTAACAAACTCAAAGGCGAGACTGTCTGGAGTTTTGCAGGACAGAGTTCAGGAGAAAAGGGAGGCTAGTTGGTTGGCACATTTTGAATATGGCGAAAGCTGTAGTAAATTACTATCTTGGAAGGCAAAGAGTGATCAAATCAGGAACCTGATTAAAGAGGTTAGAAGTGAAGATTCAGGTATGGTTCTTAGTGAGAGTCAGGGAATTAGACTAGCTTTTCATAGACATTTTGGGAAAGTCTATAAGGAAGATTTGGTTGTCTCGGATGATGATGTGCTGACTTGGTTAAACCAAGCAGAGCCATTATCAGATGAGAAAATGGAAGGGTCGAATAAGGAGATCGGTATTGGTGAACTAGAGGAAGCTTCAATGCAATACTCTTGACGGATACTGCACTGCCTGAATCCTGGAAGGAGGCCATTATAACTTTAATCCCCAAGCCTGGGAAGTGCCCAAAAAGCGTTGACTTTTATAGACCCATTTCACTTTTAAACTGTGACTACAAGCTCTTTGCAAAAGTGATGGCAGAGAGATTAAATGTGGTTATGCCGCAGTTAGTGCATGAAGATCAAAATGGGTTTATTAGAGGAAGGGCTCTGAAAGAGCTGACATATTCACTTATTGGTTCTATAGACATGGCTACGGCGTATGAGCACCCCACGATGGTAATAGCGCTGGACGTTGCTAAAGCGTTTGATCATGTAAATTGGGTCTATTTACAGACGATGGTTAAACATCTTAATTTGGGTTCAAATTTTTCCAGCATTCTGAGAGGAATCTATTCAGCGCCAGAAGCCGGGGTTTTGGTTAATGGGGTATTGACAGAGCCGGTTCAGATCATGAGGGGTACTAGGCAGGGCTGTCCTCACTTTTGTTTGATCTCTATATTGAGCCACTAGCCAGGAAAATAAGGGGTAACACTGATATTCTGCCTTTTGAATTTAATGGCTGGAGCAGGAAAATAGGGCTCTATGCGGATGATATTTTAATTTTTACAACAGATTTTGGGAAAGTGTCAGGTTATGACATTAAGAAGGAGAAAACGGAAGTCATGGCTTGGAATATGGAGTAAGGGGGGATAGCGTGTAAGAAAGAAATGAGATACCTAGGAGTTAGAATCACTCAGAATATTGCAGACCTCACTAAGGTAAATTTTGAGAGGGTCAGAAGGAAGTAAGTGTTGGTTTGAGGGGTTGGATGCATCTTTCGTTAACGTTATAAATACAGCTCCTCACAGAACAGCTCTACTCATTAATGGAAGTTGTCTACATCAAGGTTTTAACCTTTGTGAAGGAGTGGCTGGACAAGCTCCCATACAGTCTTTCTTGTGACTCCTTGGTGGGAGGGCAACCTACAGGGTTTATAGTGGAGTCCTTCCCTGTATACACTCGTAAACTGCACACATACCTAGTAGAGCTCTCACACAGCGTGTACAACTTGATCCAATAGAGAGCTCTTTTGCTCACAATGTACTGCCTGAACAGCAGTCGCCATTTGTTCAGGATCAGTCTTTCTTGTGACTCCTTGGTGGGAGGGAAACCTACAGGGTTTATAGTAGAGTCCTTCCCTGTATACACTCTTAAACTGCACACATACCTAGTAGAGCTCTCACACAGCGTGTACAACTTGATCCAATAGAGAGCTCTTTTGCTCACAATGTACTGCCTGAACAGCAGTCGCCATTTGTTCAGGATCAAGGATTCATCAATTGCTATATTCTTTCCAGGAGTATAATTCTCCTAAAAACCTGGTAGACAAATGTTCCACGACAAGCTGAATTTTTAACAATTTGTCATGGTCTGGATAGTCCCAGGACAATGCAGCAGAATTGCCACTGAAATACAGCATACGCTGCAATAGCAAAAATCAATCTTTGCTTATGTATAGTAGAAGTTGGGGGTTACCCAAACCATACGAGTAGACCAGTAGGACTGCAATTTGGTTTGTGCACTAACCTCATTTTGAGCTAAACGCCCCAAAATATCTTCAGCTCCTCAGGTGAAGTGGGTGTCCACTGGTGTGCCCTAGAAGGAGGCTGCACAATTTGCTCAAAGAAGTCAACATCCAAAAAGAGATGAATGTAATCAGCTGCCAAAAAATTGGCTGCATAGACTTTGTCATGTCCCCAGTAAAAGGATGGAATTTTGGGTTGAACTAAATTGGAGAGCACTCAGTCTGTGCTGGCCATCGGAAGGTGCCTGATCTCAGGGTTCATTTAACCTGCTTCGGTCGCTCCCCTGCACAGACTGCGCTTGCCCAGGGACAACATGACTGCCATCATCATGTCCCTCAGAATCGCTGAAAGATGAGTCTTTGAATGGAACTCCCCTGGCTGAAAAATCACTTCCAGATTCTGCTCCATTTTCCTCTCCCTCAGATGCGGTCTTAGTATCTGCTGTCTCAGTCTCTGATCCTGTCTCTGAGCTGTCCTTTATTACCCAGGTTAGGGCCTGCACAGTAGTCATGCACCAAGACGTCATCTCTATTGACTGGATAAGATCCTCCTTTTAAAACAACGTCCTGTGTAAAAGGCAAAAGTATTTTTCTAATTCAGTCGGTGGGTGAGTGCATTTGTGATTGTCTGCAACAGTAAATAAACAAAAGCTTAATTATCTGTTTTGGTGAATCTGCGGGTACCCCAGAGACACTTAGAAAAGACAAAAAAAGACATAGTATTACTTCACTTTGCCACATACCTAATTGCAAAGGAATATTTTGTCATGGCTTCAATCACTCATTCAATTAATCGATCAATCAGTCAATCTGTAGAGTGCTTCTTGTCACCTGTGAGGGTACCCAGGCTTATGTAAAACTTTATTGTTGGGGATTATGCTGGACCATTGCTAGTTTAAAAGTCATTTCCCGAAGCTTCACATCTACGTTTGATCTCAAGAAGCACACATTCACATGGTAGCCCCTACAACTTTGTGTGCAGGCATGCTACTTGTGAAATCTCACATTGCTACCACCCGGGTCACTGGAATTATGATTCAGGAGAGCACCCAATTATGAGACACGGTTGACTAAATTATGCAGCAGAATGTGGCGCATTTTGCTTCCTTATCTTTTTCATTTGTAAACACTGTGGCACTGTCTGGTCAAACATTTCACCTCACTAATACCAGTTTAGCAATCAAATGCAGGAATAAGCAACCATAAGATGACCAGTCAACCTATGCGCAGGCCCTTCCACTGTGCGCCAAAACATATCGCCACATTGATCTTTTTGCATTCTCAGATTAATACTGCATATGCCAAATGAATCTACCACCAGCTGCATAATCTGCAGTTGGGAGACTTATGTGGCATATGGAGTTTATATATTTTTTTCAGAAATGTGGCACTATCTGTTCCCCAGGCAAAAACACACATTTGAAAAAAATACATGTGGTTCCCAAAGAGTGTTGACCCATGTGCTGAGGATCGACCCCCTACCTACTCTGTACTTTTTTGTTTGAAATGTGTGGTTCCCCTAAAATCATTATTTTGGGGCCTAGGGTGGGCCGGCCCTCCTTGCATATGGGCCAACCCCTTGTGGACCCCCAAAATTACGTCAAATTAATGCACTGTCTGGAAGATTTGTTGCTTGTACTTTGTGGGCTCTGGAGATCAGCCCCAGACTTGTCTCCTTCAGCTTTTGCTTAGGGACTTTTTTGTCAGTTCAACTGCCTCTATTTAACTGTCTTGATAGAAAACGGCCAGTAGAGGTCAGTAAAATACCAGAATCACTTTAGCATTCCCTAGATTCCAAGCCACAGAAACTTGCCTTCCACGGGCACCTGTGGACAATAATATTTCTTTTAAATATTGTATTTTCAGTTATATGACCACACAAGGCCATGTTTTTATATTAAAAACAGAGCTTTAGACAGTACCATTTCACGCTGATAGGCAGTATTTCTCTCCATGTGTTCCAATTACCTGGCATGTTCTGTAGTTTGGTGCTTACTTTGCCTCAATGTTAAAGAACAGTGGATGTTTCAGCACCCAGGTTAATGTGCTGCATAACTAAATACATCTAAGGTCCCAAAGGTGAGACCGACTGCATTGCAAATGCTTGTTTTTCTTCATTCCCCTGGCGGCGCAACAGTGCCCCCAGGGGAAAAACACTGTTTATTATTTTTTTAATTGTTCCCCTGGGGACCAACATGTTACCACGAGGGCCGACCCCCCAGACAAACAACCTTGGTTGCCTTGTTGTTTCCTGACTGTGGATCACTGTGCAACTGCAAAACGTTTTCAGGAAGGCCTTGTTGGGAAGGGGAGACTCTCCTTTTTGAAACGAGGCCACACTGTAACCTGAAGAGGCTGTTTTGGGCATTTTTCTGCACGAGAAACGAACAGCCACGGTGGGAGTACCTGCAGGGCGGTGACATGGGGAGGGGGAGGGGCATGGTGGGGGGTAGTAATGTATGGATTACGGAGTTTTACAGGTAAGTAAACATTTAAATAAATAAAACGAATTTTGTTGAGAGCACTGCATCCCCAAATGCGATGCAGTACCCCCCACCCTGCCCCTCCCCCTCCCCACATCACCGCCCTGCAGGTACTCTCTCTGCCGGCCGTGGCTGGAAACGGAGAGAGCACTCACCTACTTCTTCCTGCTACTCAGCGTGATGTCAGCTCTCCTCATGGTGCTCTGACATCTTAGAATGGGGTCTGACATATAAGTGGTTCTGCATCATCCCCACCCATTGTTAAAACAAATTGAATCCTTTGTAGCTCTTTCCAGTGGCGGCCAACACTTATAGAGTTAATAAAGTGCAGAAGTATGTTGATGGTGGAAAGAAATGTGTATAGACCATCATCGTGTTGTTGGAGGAGGATAACTGGCAAATTCGCCTAAAATAATATTTCAAATGGTCGTAGTAATTGGCAATTCATAAATATAGTGAAAGAAGAAGAAAGGCCCAAATGGACTGTTTATGTCACGACCCAAGAAAATCAACTGGATTCTGAGGTGATGTGAAGTACAAACAGTTATGATTACTATCTCAAAATGAAAGCCCTTTGGGCATAGATGGAAAAATTTAACAGATCACCCTATTGTCAGGGCTTTCAAAGCCATCCCCTATAGACCAAGATTAATTTCAAGAGACAACAGTGAGGTTGTACCGCAACCTTGCATATATATCTGAATTAACTATATGTACGAACATGTATCATAATACAAACAAGGCACAAAGTAATTCAAATCCAATCCAATCCAATCCAAAATTTCTTTATTTCGGTCCTTAAGACCATAAAAGATTCACACAAAATACATTTATACAACCACATTTTAAAAGGTACATACAATTTAAAATATAATGGATAAACCTTAAAAATGTACCAAGGTAAGAATGGATTGGAACACAGTTACATAATAATTCAGAGAATAGTCAGAATGTTAAAAGGATAAATATGAATGAATGGGAGTAACATCACTTTTATACTTTTAAGTAGGTAACAGTTTTTTCCTTATCTGCCACATAGCCATAATGAACTTAGCCACAGCGAATACAATATGAGGCAAAGTGCTTGTTTTTAGGATTCTATATACAGACAAATAAAACATAGATCCCAAATTCCTACATAGAGGCACCAGCCAGTGTTTTCTGGGTCTATTGTAAGCAGGGCAGAAGAAAAAAAGATGGATTTCCTCCTCATCATACATTTTACATCCTGGACAGCATCTATCCCCCCTCTTAGACCAATTACAGGTGAAGGTTTTTATAGGCAAAGTGCCTAACCTCCACTGTATAAACAATTTCCTCGCTAGGATGGGGAATATTATGTCCATAAAATCTTCAAATTCATAGGAATTCTTAAATTCCAAAAATCGGTCGGTCAGGGTGCCATTGGTGGTGGCCGACTGGAGAATAGCCAAACTGGATTCCTTATGGATTTGCACCAAGTTTTTACGAGAAATGGTTCGACACCCCTGCTCAGGATCCTCCCATAGCTCCTGGAGCTTCAGACGATATAATTCCTTTTTGACAAAGGCCAGCCATGGGATTCTATCTCGCTTGTTCAAGCTCATTACATGGGTGAGATCATGCCTGTAATGTGCGATCTCACTGGTAGTCCATAGCCTATGCCAGAATCTTAGTGGCTTTGACTCCAGTTCTATGGCAATCGAAGGTAAACCCACATCCAGTCTTAGGGGGAGTAAGGGTGTGCCTCGGGGAAGAGCCAGAAGGCGTCTTAAGAAATTATTTTCCACCTTAGCCAAATCACGCCCCGCTTTGTACCCCCAAAGTTCGCTACCGTAAGATGCAGCTGCTTTGGCTTGGGTTTTATAGAGTTCTAGTGCCGGGCTTATGGGTTTGAAGGTGGAGGTGTTCACAACCTTTAAAATAGCACCTGAAAGTTGGCACAGATTCAACTGAGATTTTAATATTTGAGGGTCCCAGGAAAGATTCTCTTGCAGTGTGACGCCCAAATATTGAAAAGTTGTGACCCTTTCCAATCTGGCTTCGCCCAGGGTGGGATTTGGTCTAGTCTTAGGGGATGGGTTAAAGATCATAAACTTGGTCTTTTCAGTATTGATCTCTAGACCATGCTGTATACAGAAAAGACCAAATCCGTCCAGGATCCTTTGTATCCCCATCGGAGATTTGGAAAGCAGGAGGGTGTCGTCAGCAAACATAACAGCTGGCACCCTCCTGCCTGCCAAAAGGGGGGCATCAGGATCCCTAACGTTGTCCAGATGGGATATGATATTGTTGACAAAGAGGCAGAACAGGGTTGGCGCCAGGACGCAACCCTGCCTCACCCCTCTGCGCACAGGAAACCTAGATGACAAAGCTCCATCCCTCCCACACCTAACCTGTGCGTAGTTATTATCGTTGAGCCTAATCAAGGCTTGCAGTATATGTGTGGGAACACCAAGCTTTTTCAGAACCTCCCAGAGTTTTTTCCGTGGGACCATGTCGAAGGCTGACCTCAGGTCCACGAACACCATGTACAGTCTCCCCCCTCTATCCTCACCGTTTTCCAGTACAGGAGGACGAGGCGGAAGATCTGGTCCATGGTGGACGTGTTTTTCCTGAAGCCCGCCTGCAGAGGGCTCAAGATTTCATTTTCCTCCATCCAGTCCATAAGATGATCCAGGAGAAGGCGGGAGAAGAGTTTTTGGGGGACATCTATGAGACTGATCGGCCTGTAGTTGGCTGGGAGCAGGGGAGAGCCCTTTTTGAAGATGGGCACTATCTCCGCCCCCAGCCAAATCAATAAAATATATATAGAATCATAATTTGAGCAGTGGCATCAGGTAAAATCAATCCAACAAAGGTAAACCGCAAATTAGCAGGTCCAGCTCCTGGTTGATGACGTCAGTACAGCGATGTGTCACTTGCTATTGGATGCTGGAGTCCCTGATGTGGCAGCACAGGCTTTGCTGCACTCTACCCCATGTGCTCAGCATTACTGTAGCCCTACCCAGGACTACTGCCTGCTGTCTGCATGAGGGGGAGATGGTCCTGTACATGAAAAATCACAGCTGTCAACTACATCTCATTAACAATGTGATGATGTTTTACCCCCTAGCACTGCGGTCGACCACCGGAGGTGGAAGACACAGAGGCAGCTGCACTGCCTGCCTCTGCCATAACTGGGAAGGGACAATGGAGATTCTTAAACAAACAGGGTGCAAAAAATTTAAAAAATAAACACACTGGGGCAGTCAAATACAACAAACAGGGTGAACGATGGGTCAGAATGGGGTGGATGGGGTCTAGGATCATGAGGGATCGCTAGGCAGGAGCAGGCTGGATTAACACACTGTTTGTGTAATTGTTTTGCATTTTTTTGTGCAATTCTCATTCTCTCTCTGCCACTCTTCAGTGCTTTTCTTGTTGTTTCTCACTGGTTCTTTGCTGCTTTTTGCACACTCCTGTGCCACTATTCAGGGCTTCTATCACTCTTTCTCATTCATTATTTGCCGCTCTTCTGTACTTTTGTCTTTCATTCTATAATGTTTCTCTCTGCCTTTTCCACTTAATCCTTGCTGCCTTTTGGCCTCTTTTAGTCTCAGGCCATTGGACTTTTTTTTGTCTCATTTCATTTCATTTATTTTATTTATTTATTGTTTTCAGTTATTAGCCTTATAATAGTTACTATCTGTAATAAGAAGAAATAAAGAAATAATAAATAAAAAAAATCTAGGAATTAAAACTGCATCATAAAAATGTACAGTGTTATCAACTAAACAACATTAGTAACTGCAATCAATTCCAATAAAAAACAATCAACAATTTCATCAATACAGACGAGATTATATTAAAGTACATATGCAAAACAACTAGCTAGGTGTTGTTGCAACATAATGCATTAGGAGCCATATTCAGTTCCTATTGAACAACAACCAGTTCATCAGTGCAAACCTGAATTGGTTTGAGGTGCTGGAGCAAAGCAACATTGGAGAATTGTACAGTTCGATCACCAATTTATGGCATGGCACATGAAAAAAACACATAAAACCACATAAAAAGAAGAGAAAGTGCCACAGAAATTATCTAGTTTGGTTGGGACCGGGCACATTAGATAGTTCTCAAGGTAAGGTCACCTAACCTGTAAGTGTAACACTGTAAAGTCAGAAAAGCTTGTAACCTCAGGCCTTGCACAGATATGAGTGGCAAATGTAATGCATTTAGTTCTGTTGCATTTAATTCATATAAAAACAGACAGTTATTTCAAGAGCATAAAACAGGTTTATATTGAGGTATATGTACAACGAAGCACACAAAGGAGTATACAATACAATTAAGGCACCAATTTGCAACTCTGTGCATAGTAAAATTGACTTGAGACCAAGTAGTAGGAAGGGAGTGGTTCGCGTGCAATCTTAAGTAGAATTAATACCTAGCATGGTGGGCAGTTCTCTCAGGCAAGGCCATGCGACCCTCAAATATGATGTGACGGAGTTATGTCCATGCATATCAACAGGCCTAGCACAGAGCGCTAGTGCCACTTTGATATTTTTAACACCGTAGAGGGAGTACCATAAAAAGTGTTAAAATTGTTCAGTGAGATCGACCTGGCCTCAACTCAAGGCGCATCCTCATCAACATACATTCATAAATTTGTTCTTTGAGCAAATCCGCAGTGTCCTGCCTAACTTTACAGGGGTCCGCCCACAAGGTCTCCAACTTTAGGTCTCTTAAAACATTCTGTACATGGGACGACCATGAGCTCCCCTCACTTGCCTTTTTTTTAAATTTTGACCTAAGTGCTCTCCTATTTTCTCCTCTCCTTCTCTTAGAATTGTAGTATTCTTGCTTAGAATTCTAGAATCCTTCCTTTTATAATTTTAGTAGCGGGCTCTTTGGAACTAGTGCTTGCTTCTTTTAAATCTTATAGTACTTTTTTACTTTGATTTCAGTGACAATTGGAGGGGTGGTTGTGTTCTCTCACATTAATAACAACAGATTGTTTTGAAATAGCCCTCCCATAGCAAACATTAGAGTAATAATTTGTAGATTTCCAATTGAAAATGTCAGTGCGTGTGCTTTCTTAGCTGTAAGTGTAGACCATGTGCAAGAATGATGTGATGAATCTTGCTCTTTCTGTCATTATGTCTGAGAATATTTAAATAATATAATTAAATACAGCGTAATCATTTTACTTTAGATTTGATTTGCACACAACACATTATGAGCTTTGTTTTGCATTTCATACTTACATATGAGTTCTTGATGGTAATTTGAGTTCTTTTTTCTGTGTTCCGGTGAAAGTGGTTCAATGTGGACCAGTTGGCTTTTCTGTTGAGTAGGAAAAAAGTTGGTTTATAATTAAATGTTTGTTTGTTGGAAGGTTGTGCGGTTTGGGGGCTTTAAGTTTTATTTTTTAAGATTGATGGGTTTAGGTAATATTTGAAAGTGCAGTAAATGTACTTACTTTTTATGTGCCTCTCTCCAGGTATTTCGTTTGGTAGATTTTATTGATGGTTCTGCAATTTGTTTATGGTGCTGTCATTTTTCTGTAGTTCTTAAAGTTAGATATATAAATAAAAAATAGACAGTTTAGTTAGTTTTGTATATGTAGGCTTTTTAAATAAGTTATTTCTAAGTATGCTTAACTAAATGTTTTACTTACTTCTGAAAGTGTTCTTCCACTATTCTTTTCTGGTTTTTTGTTGGCAAGATGGCAAAGTCTCATTGTTCTGCAGCTTTAGTCTTGTTAGGGTGGTAAGTGTTCAAGTTACGTGCTTCTTTTATGTTGCTTTTTTAGTTGTGTATATGTTTTTTATTGGTTAGTCTGCTTTGCAATTGTTTTTATTGGTTAGTGTTCATTTAGTTTTAAATTTTATTAAAATCAATTATTGCCTTTTATGGTGGACGCAAATTAGTGTTTCTGTTTTGGTGTTAAATTATTATTTATGTTTTTTATTGTAATTTTGGATGTATTATTTATGTTTAAGTTAGTTGTAGTATGTAGTCTAGTTTAATTATTTGATGTGTTGAAGTGTATATTTTTTATGTTTTGTAGTTAGGCGACTGAGCTGCACATTGTACCTGATGGCCTGTACATTGTCTCTTGGAGCTGCAGTCTTAGCCACTAAATGGCTGAGAAGGTTGTCAGCCGGGGGCGGGGTCAGGGGCTGGTGATATTGGAAATCCTTGGGATATCTATGAAAGGGGCAAAACTGTTGGGGAAATTGCCTGTTAGGGCCTCAGGGAATGGGCTGCTACATTTTTTTTTATTTAAATTTGTTTTTATTGCAGAATTAGAAACCACAGGATACAAATAGTCATCCAGTCCACTCATGACATCCCCCCCGGTCAATAGTAAAACGTATATCGTACACAGCCATTCAGCCCGCATCCCGGAGGCCGGGCGGCATAATACTCCACTCAGTAGGGGAACCTCACGGTGCTCGTCCCATAGGGACCATGGTTGATATGTCGTTTTACGTATCTGCTTTTACCCCCCCACCCTCAACATTGTTTCCGTCAGCCATTCCAGTTGTGTAATCAGTGGTACTGTCCATGGCGGGACCTACCCCGAGCTCTGTGGGGCCTATCATGCCTGGCCGTTCCCCCCAGCCATCTCTCGATCCGCATAGTACCCCACCGTCCTACTGATCACAAGGCGCCCTAGCAGACGACCAGCTACTTGGCATCCGACCCACCCCAAACTCCCACTAAAGTACCTCCCCAATACCCCCCCCCCCCCTGGCAACTGCTAAAGGTGTATGCCTCGTCCCTACGCATTGGTTGGGTCCACTACAGTGTAAGTTACCATTCTGTTCGTGTTTGCCCCGCAGTGTCCGCTGGCCTAAGTCCCTCAGTCCTCATCCTCCACCAAAGAATCACGCAAAGGGAATGGGCTGCTACATGACGTTCTTTAAAGCATTCCGTGGCCGAGTCTGCTTTCTCAACATAGAGACGAGAGCCATTAAATGTTTGACAAATTCATTACGGATACCTGGATATCCCCTGAGAAGTCTGTAGTCTTCATCCAGGCGTAGCGCAGTTGCACCAAACTCCTGGCCATTGCCCGAATGAAGCAGTTGGTTGTGTCCAGGGCAGGGCAAATAAAAAAATGTGTGCATCCTGGCCTTCCTCTATGGTTTTGAATGAATATGACTCATTACATCGCATACCAATACCACACGTGCCATTACAACACAGGTATTACTATGTGATGTCAATGACAACGACATACCAATACATTGCAAACCTTTACCAAGACTATACCTTTACCACGCATACCATTACAACGCAAAGGCATGTGTGGTAAAGGTATACTCATGGTAAAAGTTTGAATGGTAAGTGACTCTGTCCTACCCTAAAGCCTAATTTATTACCCCTGCATGACCCTCTCCCAACCCCCAGTCCTCTACCTAAATTTACACTACCCTGTACGACCCCCCAACACTACCCTAAACCCAAAAAAACGACCCTACACTACACAAACACACAACACTACCCTAAACCCTAATACACTACCCCCAGCATGCTCCTCCCCGACCCATAGTCCAGTCCCTACACTCAAACACTACCCTGCACGACCCCCCAACACTACCCTAAACCCTAAAACACTACCCAACACTACACAAAAACCACAACACTACCCTAAACCCTAAAACACTACCCCCAGCATGACCCTCCTCGTACCCCCAGTCTGGTCCCTACACTCAAACACCACCCTGCAAACCCCCCGACACTACCCTAAAACACTACCCTACACTGCACAAACACCACAACACTACCCTAAACCCTAATACACTATCCCCAGCATGACCCTCCCCGACACCCAGTCCGGTCCCTACACTCAAACACTACCCTGCACGACCCCCCAACACTACCCTAAACCCTAAAACACTACCCTACATTTCACAAACACCACAACACTGCCCTAAACCCTAAAACACTACCCCCAGCATGACCATCCCCCTACCCCCTAGTCCGGTCCCTACACTCAAACACTATCCTGTATGACCCTTCAACACCATCCTAAACTCTAAAACACTACCATACACTACACAAACATCACAACACTACGTTAAACCCTAAAACCCTAAAACTCTAACCCCAACACGACCCTCCTCCAAACCCCAGTCCTGTCCTTACACTGAAACACTACCCTGCATGACCCCCCAACACTACCCTAAACCCTAAAACACTACCCTACACTACACAAACACCACAGCACTACCCTAAACCCTAAAACACTACCCCAGCATGACCCTTCCCCGCCCCAGTCCTATCCCTACACACACTGAAACACTACCCCCAGCACGATCCTCCCCCTATCCCCAAATCCCCTTTACCGCTCTCTCCTCGTAGCCCCTCTCTCTCTGTTACAGCGTCGTCTTAGGGGCGATGCAAGTCGTTGTGAGGAAACGGAAGAGCCTCAGTTTCCTCACAACAATGTGGATAGCCATTACATTGCATGCTTTTTAAAAGAGCATGCGATGTAATGGAATGCGTAGTATTGGTACGTGTTGTTACATCGCATGCGCTGTAATGCATGCGATGTAATGACTTGCAATGAAACAGCCGGGTTTTAATGGCTGTTTACCGTTTGGAATATGTAGTGATTATTGAAGAAACTCCAGCTTGCTACAGAAAGTATTTGTATATGACTCTAGGGAGCTTTAGTAACGACCAAAGGCCCTACAGTCTGCTACAGAAAATGATTTGGGCGTATCTCCTGAGAGGTAACTACAGAAACGTTTTGTGTCTGATTTGTGGTCTTTTAATAACCACCCAAAGCACTGTGGTCTGGTACAGCAAGGATTTGTATCCGATTGGATGGATCTCTATTAATAAGCATTAACAAATTTGGTGGGTCTACGTTGTATTTTCAGTTCAATCTAGTTTTTTTAGAGTTTGCAACTGGTGTTTTAAATAGTAAGAGCTACTGACTTTGCCAATACTTGTTAGTAATCATGCTGCCTGTTTTTCCTGAATTTTGAAAAGAACATTTTATAATGAGAGGGATGATATTAATTTTACCCCTCATGATATTTATTTTCCTCATTGTTTCTTCTCAGGTATCAGTAAAGGCATGTTGCTATTTTAAAAACCATTTGAATCCAAAATTGAATCAGCAGGAAACAAAAACAAAGACATTTTTAAAATAGTAAGAGAGTTTTTATCACCAAGTGCGGGTGTCCGGCCATTCACCCCCACTGATGCATGGACGAGCCATTTGGCCTCTAACTTCCATGACAAAATTAAAATATTCAAGATGCTTTTCCAGATCAGGCCCTGGTCAAGGGAGGGTGTTCGGGGCCCCTGTCCCCTTCCACCTATGTGAACGGACCGCCTCTCTTGCAGTTTCTTCCTATTCCCTTGGAAAAATTATTGGAAATTATGAGAGCCCTCGAATCAGGCTCACCTTCAGACCCCTGCCCAGCCAAAGTATTGGCTTCCATAGCCAGGATTATCAACCCAGTTGTAAATTTGATTCTCAATGCTTCACTGCAGAATGGGCTGGTACCTAACAAGTGGAAGAATGCAAAAATTCTCCCCCTATTAAAAAAGCCTTTTTCTGATCTCGCGATAGCCTCTAATTACAGGTCAATATCTTTGCTCCCCTTTTTTCCCAAAGTACTGGAGAAATATGTGAACCTCGCCACCACTGAATATGTGGAAGCCAACCAGGTGCTACACCAGAGCCAGTCTGGCTTCAGAGCAAACTTTAGCACTGAAGCAGTGCTACTGTAAGTCTCTGAGTTCAATAAGGGGACTTTAGACAAGAGAGACAAGGCTGTGTTGACATTGCGTGACCTATCTGCGGCCTTTGATACCGTGCCCCATGATCAGCTCCTGCAGAGACTCCAGGAGTGGTGGCACAGTACTTAAGTGGTTTTCCTCCTTTCTGAAAGGCCATCAGCAAATGATTTGCTCCCGGCCCTTTGCTGCCCCAATTCCCCCCTTGAAGGTAGGCGTTCCTCAGGGCACGATTTTGAGGCAGACACTTTTTAATCTATATATGGTGCCCTTTGCGCACTTGGCCGAGGCCTATGGAGCGGCCATAGTATCATACGGGGCTGATTCACAACTGCTCTTTACCTGTCACAAGGTCACAGATTTTAGAGGGGATGTGATTAACACCTGCTTATCAGAGGTGTTCTCCTGGCTACAATTAAACCAACTAAAGTATAACTCAGAGAAAATCGGAGATCATTTTCCTTGGCCTTCCCCCTTGTGTTGTGTGGCACCAATGGTGGCCCTCAGACATGTCCCCTCCTACAACCTCGGTAAAGACAGTCAAGAACCTGGGGGACAAGCTGGAGGATAATTTATCTATGAGGGCCCAGATCCAAGCAGTAGCTGGGTCCTGCTTCAGCCTGCTAAAAATGCCAAAACAGTTTCTGCCCGTACTGCCCGTTGCACACAGGAAAACGGCGGTCCAGGCTTTGACAGTATCAAGGCTTGACTACATGAACGTCCTGTATCTGGGACTACCATAATATTTATTGACACACCTTCAGGTGGTCCAGAACGCAGCGGCTAGGGTGATATTCATGCTAGGTCCTAGAACACGGATGTCCGCCCATTTGAAATCCCTTCATTGACTACCGATCCGCAAGAGGATCCGGTTCAAAGCTTTGGTTCTTGCCTTCAAAGCTCTCCATAACATGGGTGCCTTCTATATCAGGAAAAGAGTCCAGTACTATATTCCGTACCAAACCTTGAGGTCTTCATCGCAGCAGCAGGTGCTCACCCCCAAGTTCTCCCGCGCCTGCATAGGTGACCGCTCCATCCAGGCCTTCCATCTGTGGAACTGCCTGCCATTGGCACTTAGACAGGTGCAGGATCTACTTACCTTCAGGAAGCAACTGAAAACATGGTTATTCCAACAATAGGCTATAAGCCGAGTCTATGGTAGATAAACTGTCAGTGTTTGTCGCGAGGTCTTACAGCGCCGGCACACTTTAGTTGAGTACCCCCGTGCTCTATAAGTACCAAGTTACAATTATAATTAAAATTACAATCTTTAAGTTTACAGTCGAATATCCCACACACATAAACACCCAGGAGTCTCAAATAGGATGAATCTGTAAAGACCTTCACTAGTTCTCCTCCTGTCTTTCCAATGAACAAAAGTGTGTTGGCGTGGGCACCTCCAGATCACAAGATCCCATTCACCTCCGGAGTCCCCCAGGCAACATTTTGTCTCGTCTTATATTCATTTATTTATAAAGTTTTATAAAGCGCAAACAATATCCCGAAGGATATCAGAGCGCTTTACAGAAGGATGAAAGGAAGGACATACATGCAATTTCGACACCAAGTAAGAATACAAAACAGGAAGAAACTCACAATTCGAGGATATATGAATCAGGGAGAGTAATACAATAACAGGTATATCGCAGGTTACAGAGTGGGGCACACTATGCGGTTAAGAAGAGCAGCATCAACATGATGATATAATGGTTGTAGGCTCAATGTCTTCTAGCAGGAGGGCCTAGTCCAATTAAGGTAAGAATTTAGTCATTAGGAATCTTTACATGGAATCAACCTTTACATGGAGCTGCTTGGTGCTCTACTCAACAGATAGCAGCATAAAGGCTCACCAATAAGCCGATGATACGCAACTTTATTTGAGACATCCAACACATCTAATACTGCTTCTGCATCATTCACATCTGGATGTCCAGCACCTACCTGAGGCTCAACCCAACCAAGTCAGATTTCTTGTTAAATACCAAGAGCAAACACACAAGATACATTACAAATCTTTCTCAATGACATGAACATCGGCAGGTTCACACCCCAATTTTCAACAAATACCAAGTCACTTTGATTCACCCTAGACACCAATCTCACCCTAAAATAACGCATTTCCCAAAAAACAAAGATGGCCTGGTACCACCTCTCTCTTCTTAACAAGGTCAAACCATTTTCTTCCAGAAAGAGACACCAGAACTGCAACTAAAGGCCTCATACTCTTGCATCTAGATAGTGGTAATGTCCTACTCCATGGCCTCCCAGACGCCGCACTGGTCCCCCTCTAGGGCATCCTACACACCGCACGTCTCATCCAGGGCCTGCAGAATTATGACACATCACGCCCATCCTGATGGAACTACCCTTCCCAGCACACACCAACTTCAAAACGAGCTGTATCACTTACAAAGCAATCATGACCAGCACCCTGCTTACCTTGTAGACAAGCTCACCATCTTTGGTTGTTCTCAGCACAACCACAAGCAAAAAAATACTGCAGAATAAGAAGTGTAAAAAAATAACAACACAGCAGGCCTTTTCCATCTATGCATTCAGGATTTTAAACAACGTACCCCTATCTATCAGGACCACACCAATGCTTCTCTAATTTATAAAAGAGTTGAAGCCTCACATCTTTAAAGGACACTCCATCACAATGCATTAGCCGTCCACAACCTAGCTTTCTTGCCTAATACTCGCCTTTATGCTTGCCTTTGAACATGTACAGTGCTATCCTGCCTTGTAAACAGTCATATGGTCCCACAATTTCAAATAGAGTCCAATGAAACTTTGGAAATATGTACTTTCAAATAGATTGTTGTGCCGCTTTAGAAATGTGTACATTCCAATGGAATGTTTGATGCTGCAGTGTATGCGCTGATAAATGTAGCGAAGCAGATGGCGGTGGTGTCCTGCAATTCAGTGCTGGGTCGACTGGGCTATAAGGCAATCTGGAAGTGTCAGATGGCCCATCTGATAGGTCAGTAAGTGGGCCAGTTTTGCAGATGGGTGTGGCTAGTTTTGTGGTGTGTTGGACCGGTTTGGGACTCTGTGTAGAGTAGACAGCAGTAGCAAGCTGCAGTGTGAAGGCCGAAGAAACTGCTCTCTATGCATCTAGCATGGATGGACAAATCACACTTTGTGAGTAGAAGTGTAGGAGTGTGTCAAAGTTTATCATCTTTTTGATAGAGAAAGAACATAATGAATTTCACGGCCACATTTCTTGAATGCTGCGACACACATTGCCCGCTATAAGCGCAAATGCCTATGATTCCCCACCCCACAATAGCCACCCAGACAGGGGCAGATCCTCCATTGTAGCCGAGGAGCGTCACCACGCTGAAATGCCCCTGAGATGAAAATTACCATTTTATTTTTCATCCCACAACCCAAACAGAGGATGGGGTTGGGGCCACTGCTGAATGACAGCAGCAGTAAGGAGGGTGAACTGTGTATGTACTGTTTAAAGTGCGCATGTCTTAATAGCCAGCTGTCTTACAATGGCCAGCCACACATGTGCACTTTAAACATCTCTAACCCAGCTATCCTTAGACAGTTGGGTTAGAGCGCTGTGGAACGCCGAGTGAGGCTGCTCCCTCCAATCAGGGCGGTGCTCTCATGCTTGTGGAGTGCCCTGATTGGTCAAGGGAGTTTCCTGGTGGATGGGCTGCAGTAGTTACAGGACATCCGGAACGAGAAGGTCCTGTCGGGTAAAGTAAGTGCTTTTTAAAAATTGTATAAGAATACGCACCCACCCCTCTCCCCATAGATGCCTGCCGCCACTGCACCCAGACTGCATTTCTTAAGAAGTTGAGATTTTTTGGATTTACAACTTTGGCCCATGTTTTTTAACCACCCAGTTTAAAAATGCAGTCAAATTTTATATTGGTGCCCAAATGTGCATTTTCATGTACTGTAAAGTTACCTGTGAGTTTAAAGCCATACTACACCGTTTAGGCTTCTTTATGGATAGAGGCAGAAACATTTATCAGACGGCCTTCTTCCAACTCAACTAAATATTAGCAAACTCAGTCCAAACATGTGCATCATTTTTCTTTTTTTAATTGCCTGCAAAATAGCAAGAATACAAACGACTATGGTTCCAAGGTAATCAGTAGTCTGTCACAGGGAGATAACAGCATAGTTTTCCTTTATAGGAAATAGCTTTAAACAATGCAGGAAAAACAACTGCTGACAGTTCAGTCACATATGATCTCTGAAAGGAAGTAAACAGATTGTCTGGCAGAGGTCAGATCGCGGGTCAGTCTGACCTTTCTTTGGTTAATCGTCTTCTTTTCCAATTACCTTAATTTCTATTGGGTTTCTGTTACCCCTCACTTTTAATACCAAATATGTCTTGGTTACTTTTTTCTAAAACGGATAGAGTCACACAAAAGTATATATGCCTTGCCATATTTGTACTATGTACTGTTTTCGCGACAGGCACTTAATAGTTGCCAGTTAAATCAACTTTGCAGTGGAAAACACCTTTAGTAAAATTTCAAAAAGTGTTTATACAACAAATCTACATTTTTATCAAAAATGAAAAAAACAGATTCTTTAACCTATCATAACCTTGCGTCGCATTTGTTTTTAAATATTATTTCCCGTGCTTGATTCTCTCTGGCTTTGCTCTTTCCTCTTCTTTCCTTCCTGTTAATGTATATTGTGCGTCTTCCTTTGTCCTTTTTATGCTGATCCGTATCCTATATTTTTCACATTTTTCTCATTTTAGGACTGCTTGCCAGCTTTCATCTGCATTATTTTTAGGGAAATTTGACCACTGAATCAGACTTGCATTTTTCCTTTATTTTGATATGCATATGCTGTATGTATAACTTCATGAGAAAACAGCCAGAGTTTTTGAGGATGAGGTGAACATAAGGCCACATTAAACCCACGTAGAGGCTCAGGCATTTCCAGTATCATACCTTACAGTTTCTACTAATAAAATTACTTGAACTCTTTAAATAATGATAGACACAAAGTAGCTCACTTATAATTTGTGAACAAAACACTAAGGGCCCGCTTATGACTTTTGGCCGTGCAGGGGCGGGTGGCACACCGCCGCCCACCCCTGAACCACCAAGAGTCGCCACTGCCCACCAGATTAAAACTTAAAAGTGGTCTGGCAGGTGGGCGGGCGGAAGGCTGGCATGGTGGTTCCCACTACAGTGCCTCTTTCAAAGGCTCTTCAATGGGAACGCCACACAAGGTTCCTGCACGGCAACAGCTGTAACGTCCATGCGCTGCAGGAAATGGTGTGCCTGCACACAGGGGGGCACATGTGCTTTTTATGATTTATTTGCAATAATCATGTGACTGATTGGCATTTTTATGTTTTTATGGGCTTTTTAAGTCCTTGTTATGTCTTGAGGAGGAAAAGAAAATATCACAATTCCGAAATACGCTTAACAACACAATTACAAGGATCATAGAAGGACTTAAGGAATAAAAAAAAATAAAAAAACGCTCTTGGCTGAATAAAAAAATGAGGACAAAATATATAGCTTCTTTTATGGCAGGGGTACCTTGAGGTGTAAGTAAGGACATCGTTATGCCAGTGAAATATAGTCAACAACTGTACACAACTAAAACGAAAGGGTGGTTTTAATGCACAATATCATTCATGAGGGAAAATAAACGATCAATGAAATATTGCTAATTTATAAGAAGTGAACTAATGAGTCTCAAAAATGAAGATTCATTTTGAGTTTAAAGAAAATTATTGAAAAGTACTTAACACATATATTGGGTAATTTTACATAATTAATATATACAAATATCCCCCTGGTGAACCTTAAATACATAAAAGGAGACAACCTTCCTTGATATTCTCTGGCACCACTGCAGTGTGGGTTGCCACTGCCACAGCTTCATTGAAGTACTTTGCGTGTTTGAGATGTAGGTCTCTGGGGCTATATGTGTGTGTACGTCGATTATAAAAGAGAGCACATGCTTATTGCTACTTTCCTTTTCCCTTTCACTCCTCATAATGGAAGCCTGATAGTGTGGTATTTCTGCTGTGCTGAGATAGTTACTGTTCGCAACTTCTTCATGTTTCACCATGGCAGTACTGGATAGGGGTATTCCCTGCTGGCTCCAGACTTTTGATTTCAGTTGTGACAATCACCAGGCATGCCCTGAACCAGTATGCAGTAGAAGGCCATTGCGGATGAGCATACATGGGCAGGTTCAACTTATCTGGGCACATTTCGGCAAGCATGGATTCTACATTCATGGGCCCGCTGATTCCCACATCATTGCCAGAGGGGTGCTGGTCAGTTTGTGTGTGTGTTAAACACTTTCTGCATCAGCGCACAGAGTACCATATTGGTCTCCAAGGCTAGTTGGAGTGCCTTATGAACCTCAGTAGCTTTGCTTCGCGGTCCATCACAGGCTTACAGACACAGTGGATGAGAAGTGCTCTGTAGTGTCCTGCGCGACACATTCTAGTGTCCCGCAGGAGGTTGCCATCCCAGCCACTCCCTCAATGGCTGGACACCCTGACCCCCACACCCATCCATCACGGGTGCCACGAGTGATGTGGCGCCATCAATAAAAGGGCCCGGGTGAACGTGACCATGGCCAGTTAACCACCATCACCACTGTGTGTGTGTCAGTTCTTCTGCAGTATGTGGGCCCAGAGCTGACGACACCATGGCAGTTTCATTCTTAATGTGTCGCTGAGATTGTAATTCTAGTTGCATTTGTATAGTGCTTACTATCCCTGACGAGATGTTGAAGTGCTTTACACTGGGCAGCACAGTGCTCTAGAACCCAAGGTTAGTGCTTAGCCCAGTGTTTGTTGCTGTTTTTTTGGGGGGGGGTCTTGTTTACTCATGCAAACCAGTAAATGTATTCATGGTATATTTTTAGTAAGACAAGGAAGAACTGATACTATTGAGTGAAGTTCAATATTTCTGAGCAATTGGAAAGACTGCTGTGTCAGTACAAATGCAGTGAAACAAGATACTGCAGTGCACATGAACTTGGCAGGAGAGCTGTTCCTTCATGGTTCTTGTTTTCTCTTTTTTATGTGAACCATTTTGTGTCAGCTTTATATTGATATATTGTGCTGTATTATCGTCTTCACATTTTACCGCAGTTCTTTATCTTTTCCATATGGAAGATCAAAGTATGCTTCGCCTTCTCTTGTTTCTTGTGAACAAAGCGTAGCTGATTATTCTATGAAGATATTGCAGGAAGTTTTTTCAGAGATATCTGCAAATCCCTGAAGAGATGGATGGTCTGTCTCAGGTTTTATAAAAGAGTTGTTCCACACAATCTTAAGCAGGGATAAACATCTATTTCCAAGTGGTACACACATTTAACAATGACACATTGTCAGTAAATTTTTACTGACTCCTATAATGGGTTTGCAACTCCATACCAATTGGTTTATGTAAGCAGAGGGTTTTAGGCATCTCTTCCCATCATCAAATTGGTGTCTCATGAATCAATGTTTGTGACTAAAATCTGCTTGCAAAACATTGAAACATTTCTAGTTCCAAAGTTGCAATGGTAGAATATTCATAAAAGTGTACCTTATTTCAGGCGATCAAACACATGGTCGCCTACTAACACTAGTAGACCATCATGTCTGTCCTGAGAGGTGGCCTATTGCACCGCTTACACAGGAGGTCTATGACTATTGAGAACATTATATAATATTAGCTCTTTAATAAACTATACAGACATAAAAAGCCAACATTTAAAATGAAAGATTTAAAAACACTGTAAATGTGAAGAGGGTTGAAATTGGAAGCTAAAAATTAAGTTGGTTTCTTTAGCTTGATTTGTGGAAGCAGCGGAAGGACTGCAAACATGATGGACCACTGGTGGGCCCAACCGAAGCACTAGTGTGATACGACAAAAATGGATTAAAGCATTTAGAGCAAAAAAGAACAATGTGATATGCAAGAATCTAGCATATGGCTTTGGGCCAGATGTACATACAATCTGTTTCGAAATTCTGGTCACAATTTGCAAACAGTATTTTTGTTCAGGAACGAAGGGGATCAGGCATGGAGATTTACCGTGCTCAAGCACAAATTCAATTATCAGGTGCAGTGGCCGATATGGGCCTGAATTTATATAAGATGAACCTGACTGCAAGCTAGGATTGGTGACTAATATTCAAATTGGGAAGATTAACAACTCCTGCATTGGAACCCCAGAAAAGAAACAAGATGTGTTTGAATTAAGGAAGATTTTGAAAGAAGAATAAGCCCTGAAGAAGTCCCAAGTTGGGACGAAAGCGTTGGCTACTTCTGGAGATTCAATTTTGTAAAGAATGAAGAATTTCAAAATCTACAAAAGCATCTCCACATATTTGATCGCGATCTATCTAATATGTGTAAGAAAACCTGCTGAGACTCAATCAATATTGTAATAGTCAATCTCAATTTTGATTGGTTACTGGAGTTATTCAGGAATAGTGGGTGCTGATCGTTCTTGTTTATATTCAAAATTGTGTTGAACTTGATGTTATCTCTCACAACAGTGGAAATGTAGGATAACACTTTTTCCCAATATGCTTTGATTGCTGACCTATCACAAGCATATATAATATATCTGCCTCCTGAGACTGACACCAGGGAACGGCTTTAGACTTTAACTGAAAATGATTTATTCAATTTGGCTTATCGGATAAAACAATGTAACAGGTTTCAAAAATGTTTCTAGAAAAATATAACTATTGTAGATGTTTGCATACAGAGCTGTATGGATTGCACAATACGGTCCTGAGTAATATCAGTTGCTAATCAGACTGACCACTTCTTGGTCCATATAGAGAGGTGATCAGTTTTATCTTCCAAAAATATTTCATAATATCCAGCTATTCTGAAAGGATCTTCCTGAAGAAGGGTAGAATATAACTTGGGGATACAGTATGGCTGAAGGGATTGGGTCATAGGAGTGCTCTAATCTGTAGATAACAAAATATTTCTTTCAAGGCGAGTTCCTCATGAACTTTCTGAAAAGTTTTATGGATGCCCTTCTTAGTTAATTGATGTATGAACTGTATATTGCTCACCTGAATTTTTAGGCAGATCTATGTGGAAATCTAAGATCCCAGTAAGAATAGAAAATTCATGGATTTTGGGTACTTTCATGAACTTGGATATATCTAGCAGGAATAGCCTTACATTTTATATATGTTTGGGGGTGCATAGGATCCAAAATACTAAAGAAATGTAGGTGTGAAGGCTCATCTACTATTGCCGCTATAAATAACAAAGTAGGGTTACAATATTTCATTAATTTAATAGACCTTTGACAGAAGGCAGACCAGTAATGAAATTGAAAGATAGGCATAGCCCATTCTTCCTTCAGGTAGAGTTTTTGTAAAAAACACATTGTCTTACATCGTTTTCTTTGGGTCCAGAGGAAGACTGATGTTGAGCTTGCTAACCTTCTAAAGAAAGTAGCGGTCAGATATATTAGTAATGATCTAACTAAACATAATAGTTTGGGCAAAACTATCATATTTGACCAAATATTGTAGTGGGGATCCCTTCCCATATGTTAAGAATATGAGAGATTTTACATAGGAGTTGCTTACGGTTTACATCGTGAAGCGCATTATATGGATTAGTAAGTATGATCCCTCTGTAAGTCATACTTGAAACAGTGTAGGTGGGGGTGTCAGAGACACCTATTCAAATACATTCAGTTTTATCCACATTAAGTTTATTATGTGAAAAGCTGATGATTTCTATAGTTATTTCCTGCATTGCTGAGATTGCTATTATAGGATTCAGGATAGCCAATATAACTCCATCTGCATAAGCTAATGACATATTTCTGTAAACTGATAGGTTCAATCTCTGTATTTTCTGTTATCATTCATTGGATGGGTATCATATAAAGAGCAAATAGGATGAAAGTGGACACCCATTGGCGGTTACCCTGTGTGATTGAACTTTTTCTGCAGTTGAGCCAATTAACAGGTATAATTGCTTGGAGTTGTTGATAATTTTCTTTGATTACTTTTACAAATTTTACTGGAATGCCTATCTGATCATTAGCTCCCCACTCCATAAGAATGCCCATTCTGCCCTGTTAAAAGCCTTCTCAACATCTAGGCCTATAAGTACTAGAGGCTCTGAGCAGGCTTCAGCCCAGTCAATAATTATCATGGGTACGTTAGTTTGTGTAGTAGTGTCTCTCCCTTGTACAAATCCATGTTGCCAAGGTGATGTCAAGCTGGAATTTTTTCTATTGAGCCATGCTGCAATAATTCTGGCATACATTTTTGTAATTGTTACAAATTAGAACGATTGTTCAATAAAAGTAGTTATAGATCTGGAGAAACATAGTCATGGTTCCATCACTCCAGTACAGCCAGTCCTTGAAATATTTCAGTAAGCATCCAAAAACAATAGAGGTGCTATTACAGGGATATTGACATTTATTTGGGGAGGAATTTCATCAATACCGTCCGCGGTGCCAAATGGAACTGCTTTGATGGTTTAAACCACTTCCTGGTAAGTGATAGGTCTTGTTAATTCTGCCATATCATCAGAGAGTTTAGTTATCCTGCTACCTTTTAAGTACCTGAAGATATTTCTTTCATAAAGTTCAGAATCAGCACTATTAAGATGATCTTTAGATAGCATATAATAATTTGTAGACGCGACTAAACATTTCTGCGATTTCTTATTGATCAGTGATGTACATTCCTACCAGGTTTTAATAGACAGGACCTTTTGAGCAGCATAGTGTATCCATGTTTTGGCGGCTAACAGGATAAATATTTTATATCTGCACTCAAAGTGTAGATGCTTATACCTCCTAGCTTGCTTGCTTAATATTAAATTTCATAGGGTTTTAATTTATGAACACATTTAAAGATTTCCCTGGCCCTGCCAGGTTACTTCATCTGGGGCTGCAGTTAATTTGATATGCTGTTCTTCTAAATTTACTACATTGGATCTTAGAAAATTCTCCTCTGATTGTTTTAACCACAATGCATGCACCATGAATTATTTAGTAGATGTAATCTTTCAATGTATTCCAGACTATCATTGTGTTAGTTGTTCCTTGGTTAATCAGTATGAATTCCATTAACAGAATCCATAGTACATTTAAGTATTAGTCTTCTTCCAATAAACATTTTGGGAAAGTTCATGACTGAGTAACAGGTTGGCTAAGCAGGATTCCCAGATCCAGAGAGAGGAGAGCGTGGTCTGATATCCAAGTTGAATGAAATGTTACCTTAGACCAAGGTACTAATCTTCTTCTAATTGAAAAGAAATCTATCTTTGAAGAAAAGAACCTCATCCAACAGTTATCTGGATTCAAGAGGACTTCCTGGGATATAGTCTGCTACCTTGCCCTCGGCGGATATGGACTTCTATTTCACAAACTAAGTTTGAAGGTAAATTTGTTAACTGGGAGGAACCTGATTGGTGTATCGGGCACGCGCTCCTTCGCAGTCAGCCTCAAATCGCACTGAGTTCCATAACACACGCTAACAGTACCTTCTATTGGATGTTTCCTTTTTTGTGGTGCTTTTTCTCCTAAATTTTTAAAAAATCATATCTACTGCATTGTACAACTGAATATCGAGGCATAGTAATAGAAAGCACAGAATATCAAGGGACAAAATATTGAAAGGTAAGTGCATATAAGGAAGTACAGATTTACTATTCAGAACCACATATCTAACTTGCCAACTTACAGTTCTAGAGCCACACATGAGAAAACATTTTGCCACGCAGCGATTGGTGGAATTTGACCAGAACTCTGTATTACATGAGTAACATGAAGTTGCTAAAGTTACGCTAGTTACGCAGGCGGAAAGGAATATTCTGCCCACCCCTAATATTCCGGGGCCACAGCTGTCTCAGGTTCCTTATATTGGATTTTTGTTGTTTTGCAGTCATTTTGTGTATTACATTTTTGGATTATTTTAAATTGGAGTAAGATTTTTGTAATGCTGTGTTTTTTATTTTTTTAACTGTTTGGAAATTCTAAATGCTATACTCATTTGCTCCTAGTAATGCTTGTCTGTTCTGCCCCATAACTCAGGGGGCTTGTGCTCAGGTTTAATTTATTGAAACCTTTACCTGGATCCAACGTGTTAGTGATTTCATTGCTTGTGGTGGATTATCTTCTACCTCAATCAATAATTCACTTTTCTGCATGATACTATGTTTTCTTGAAAGTCTGATGGGTCAGAGGATGCTTTACGACGCCATCTGATTGTTGTAGATAATGACTCAGCTCAGCTTTCTGCCTTAAGGTGAAACTCGCCATGGGCTGGTATTGGCTCCGAGTCTCATGCATGTGAACCTACAACTGTTAGAACTCAATTGTTTGTTAGAACTGGGGCCAGGAAGACACACTAGGAGGTCATTTCAGTTACTGCTTATCCATCACCATGCAGAGAAACTGGCACTCTAAATTGCTGTTTTTTTGTGGTTGGCATTTTACAGATGTATTGAATCTAAAGCAGGCAGATAAATCCATGAACCTTTGATGACAGGTAGAAAATAGGGTTGATGTGTCCTGTGTTGCACCAGTTAAAGCATGGAAAAGTTGTACAAATTAGCGGTACTTTAACTCTGTCTTGAAGTAGATACAGTTCAGGAATTGGTGATGGAAGCTCAAAACTCTTGACGCCAGTGATGGAATATAAAATAATGGTTCCCTCCTGCAGAGTGTGGTGAGGGGCCCCTCTATTTCCCATATCTCAAAGAAATCCATGTTCCTTGGGCTGAATTGGAAGCCCTTGCTTGAAGGACATGCAAACAGTAAACAGAGGACATCTCGAAAATGATTCCAGCAATTTTAATTTCTTTAACTGGGAATTGTCAAGACTGAGGAATTCATTGCTCAAGACAGAACACTGACCACTTTGAAAACTCATTTTCAGAACGGTATTTGGATATACATTATTATATGCTAAGCATGCCAAATTGAGAGTAAATGTAATCTTTAAAAGCAGATAATTTAGCATTGTCAGTGCTTGTGTAATATTGTAATTTCAGCAAGATCCAGGGATCGGATGGTCTTCAGCATGAAGTAGATGTTTTAAAGGGGACTTTATGATTTGGGGATATTTAGCAATACAAACAGTCCTATAATCAGTCCTAGACTGGGCAACTTTATAACAGTCTGAATCGGGTAAGCAACATTTGATGTTTCTATACAATTGTAGTTGGCTTTGGGTGCTGTAAGATATGGTATAACTGCAACAAATGATTCAAACATTCTCCCTGAGTCAAGATATCTGGGTTAAATCAATGTGTGCATTGTCCATCATTCTGTCCATCAATTGTTTATTTTATATATATCACCCTAATTGGGAAGGGTATGTCCAGAAGTGGGTCCTGTGCACACTACACCACTGGATTGAAGCTAGCCTGGCTGATGAAGGGTGATGCCCTGAAACCAGTCCCCGGATGCTTGTTTCCGGTCCAGGAAAGACCTGGATTGGCAGTTCAGGCTGGACTGCTACCATAAGGAAAAGGGTCCAGACTTATTTGCATATGGCTGGGTCCATGCTGGGGTGGTGTGGTGAGCAAAATAATGATGGATTTAACGCAGATCCTTGTGACTGGGGCTGAATGATTGCATTGTCCACCATTCTGTCCATCAATGTTTTCTTTTGTATAAGTCACCCTAAGTGGGAAGGGTATGCCCAGACATGGGCCCATGCTCACTGCACCACTGGATTGAAGTTAGCCTGGCTGGTGAAGGGCGATGTCCTGAAACCGGTCCCAGGATGCTTGTTTCTGGTCCAGGAGGACCTGACTTGGCAGTTCGGGCTGGACGGATCCAACAAGGAACAGGGTCAAGACCGATTTGCATATGGCTGGGTCCAAACTGGGGTGGTGTGGTGAGCAAAAGAATGATGGATTTAACCCAGATCCTTGTGACTGGGGTTGACTGTTTGCATTGTCCAGCATTCCATCCATTCATTGTTTCTTTTGTAATATATGGTATGGTCTAAATAAAGGGTTATTAATAAGATGACATCCTTCTTTTGGCTATGAGGTCGAATTCACATACAATAACAAGGGGATTTTTGGCAATGGCAATATTTTGAACCTAAAATAAAATTTTAAACTTCAGGAAATTGAACTGCCGTTGTAATCCCACTTTCAAAATTCATAATATCAGCAATGATAGTTCTAATGGCTAATGGATGAATCATCTTCATGTTTAAATACACGTTTAATTTGCAGTAGGTATTGCACAATTGGCATGACAAATATTGATTATATGAAAAACTTTGTAAGTGCACTCAAGTCTGGAGCAATAATAGAATGGAATGGAAGGGAATAAAAATTGTGAAGCTCAGACAGCGACCCTGAGGAATACCCCACCGCTTTAGACCACAATGGAATGTGTGTAAACCATCTAGCTATAAAGTATTATAGGTACATTTCAGCTCTAAAGTATTAGAGGCAAAAGCTAAGCTTATTATTTATTTTTTGTGAATTGTCAACAATTCAGGTAATTAAGTTAATGGAGCAAAATGGTTTAAAAGGAGTATCAAGATTTATAGAAGCTTGCATTGCCAAATGGAGGCTAACAGGGTAAGAATGGGTTCGTTTTGCGTTGGTAAATTTGAATTAATGTAAGATACAGTACAGGTTAATGCTTATATTTACGTTTCACGGAGAAAAAAGCTCATGCTTTCATTTCTCATTATTTGAATTTGCAGTGTGTCTAAAATACACATCATTTAATAATCGAGTGAATTATTTTCGTGACTAAAACTGATTATTTAAGAAGATAGTGCTAAAACAGTAATGGAAGTATTTTTCAAGTTAAGAAACGAGTTGGAAGCTCTCCACGTTTAGACTCATTATATCGTTAGAATAAAGGTAATTGTAAACATAATAGATAGAATATTTGTTGCTCTAAAATTGGCAAACATTTGAAGTTCAGAGGTCGGTTACATATACTGCACTGATAAAATCTAGCATTAATGTTGATGCTGATTTGCTATCTATTAACGGATCACTATAAAATGCCAACTTTACATTAATCGGTGCAAGATTCGATGATGCACTTGAAGGGGCTGGGATTCTTATCTAGATTTTTACCTTATCAATTCTCCAGAATCCCAGAACCGGTCGACTGGACCTTTTTGTCTGCTAAGAAGTGTAGAGGGGAGGTTTCCAAACTCATAATAAAACAGCTTTGCAAATAGACAATGAAATTCAATTTAAAGAACCACTGACTACAAACTAAAGTTAAAAATGTATTACAAAGCCAAAAATAATTGGACATACAAACACCTCAGCAAGAAATAGACTGGTACTAATACAAACATAATCCTATGAAGGAGTCTCAGACGACTCAGAATGAAAAGCAAAGTCAATTCTAGGAACATAAGGCATCCAATCACCATCCCTATTTGAAGTCTGGACTGCATTTACAAAAGGAAAGGTTAATCTGTCCCTACACTAACCCTAAGGTGACATCCCTACTTAACAAACTCCCTTTAGGCAAGAGTAAAAGTGTCAGCCGTGAAGACTCCCAAAGAAGTGCATTCATGTTTCTCAAATAAGTAGACTAAACTACCGGGCTCGTTTTAAGATGCTCCTTCCTACACCCCACTCTGCCCTATCTTCCCTCAACGCTGTCTAAGTTGCCTACATCCTGCTCTAGCAACCTCCTGACAAGATCTGCTCTCCACCCTCGAGGTCTGACCCTAATACAAAACACCCAAAATCGCCGATACGCCCAAGGCACGCCCCACTGGGCAGGTGTTGGTCTTTGTATTATTCCAGCATGGCATCATCCATCCAGCGTCCGTTGAGGTGTCCTTGGATCCCAGGCACCTTCTCGCCAAATGTTGCAGATGAACATTCCTCTGGCACCTAGCTACTCGTCCTCACTCCTACCGGCCTAACTTCCAAACAATCGATCTTCCTACCTAACAAGCTCCGTGGCCTTGCACCTGTAACTGAAATACATGAGAAGCAACCTTGTGCACATCTAAAGTTACAATTCAATATTCGCTGAGAACAGCACCCTTCCCATCAAGCAGCTATTTCACAAGAATAACCAATGCTAACTAAAGAAATGACAGTTAGGTCTCTACTGGCTTTACTTCATGACCCAGGCCTTTACGCATTTAAATGCATTTCTAAATGATTCTAATTTATAAGCAGTGCGCTCTATTCCATTACAAAGACAACATTACATTTCATCTTTAAACGTAAGTTCTTTTCCACATTAAAGCGTCACATTCTATCTCATACTCGTGCAACTCTTAATAGGGCACGTTTATTATTCCTACAATACGCACGTTTAGTAGCATTATTACCACATATAAAGCATTACACTCCTGTTAAGGCTCTACATTAATTTGCATCATTATGAATACATAGATTACACATAGTACTAATTCCCAACCTACTGTTATATCTCTAAAAACACACATTAGTATACCCTCTAAATATGCGGGTGCTGACTACGTGAGATATGGTGCACCCCTACAATTTTCAAAATGACATGGCACTCTCTCACACTTGCGATGATCCGCAATGTTGGTGCACAGTTTTACCAGCAACGCTCTAGTTGTTCCGCAGTCATTTTTGCCAAAGTGTTTGAAAACAATAATTCCTTGGTTTGAAGAACAATTATAAACATGATAATCGTCGCCTGGAGAGGAAGGAGGAAATGACACAAAAAAAGAGGACAGAGAAAGGATGGAAAGAACGAGCCATCCATCTACTTCCAGCTTAGCAATACATGCCCATCTAAACTCTGTAAATAAAATCACAAGCACACATCCTGCAAAAGTAGTTGGCTAGCAAAAAATGACATGGTTTCTGGCAGATCAAGGTTGCTCTTTAGACTTTCCCCGAAACTGCAACTGCCAGCAACACCTGCTGAAGAACAAATCAAAACATGGACAGAGAGCAGCTCCATTTCCAGTTCCTTTTCACTGTTTTGTTGTGCTAAAATCATGACTTTGGTGTTGAGCAATCCTGGAGGTTATCACATGTTGACATTCTGTCCAAGCCTGTTGCCTGAATATGCTGTTTTGTATGTTTAGGCATTTGAAGCTGCTGTTTGTGGTTACTACTGGTGCACTGATTGTAGGAGATAAGAGAACAATGATTCGTTTTTAACGTTGATTGCATAACTACCAAATCATGTAAACAGTTTTGTGACTGTAATTGTAATTGCATTGATATATTGCGCTTACTTCCTCTGACGCGGCATTGAAGTATTTTACGCCAGGCAGCACGCTGCTCCAGAACCTGAGGCTAGTTGTTAATTCAGTGAATATTGTTTTGTGGGTTGTTAGGATTACTCTTGTGCACTCAAGGATAACACCCCATGCATTTACTCCAGTGCCTTCATGGTGGATTAAATTAGTCGGAGGTTGGTGTGATATTTCGTGAGGGTGAGGGTATGTGAGTTCATGTAGATGGTAGGAGGGATTAGTAGATGAGCTTTCGATTAGGTACTGCTAAATTGCAGGATATGAATTTTAAAGGACAGGTTGTAATCTTTGAGATGAAGGGTGGGCAATTGCGCAGTAATTCAGTAATAATGATTAAGGCAAGGATGCACGTCTTAAAATAGGCTCTGCAGAGAGAGAGGAGGCATGCAGAGGATGGAAATTAAGAAGAGGATCATTCAAAGAAAAAAAGACATAAGACTATTGAAAGTCTTAATTCAAGTTCAACATTTTCATGCATAGTTTAAGGAGCACAGAATGGATTTTTGACATAGCATGCACTCTAAGGATACAAAACTAAAGAAAGAAGCATCATTATTTTCAAGTGAGATAGTGCTGTTAGGTATTTTGATAGTTGCCAGAATCAGATAAACATTCTGTCCAAAGACCACTAGAATCCACTTCTGCCTGGACAGGCAATAAACTCAGAGATTTAAAGCATAAAGTAATGGGTGGGTGCATATATATGAAAAGAGCTGTAGGCTGTGCTTGACTGAAGCAGTAACTTCATCAGCAAAGCAATATTAGAGAATAAATAGGGTAAGTAAAGCAAACATCTAATGCAACCATTGAAAAGAAGATTCCGTAATGCTGGAGTGAATGTCTTCTGATGCTAACCCTTAGAGTTTGTGTAACAGTATTAATTACTGAATCAAAGTGGGATTCATCTGAATGACCCTGATTTAGCATGGCACAGGATGGGGTGAGGATATTTTCATGGACAGTGTAAGTGTATTGCCTGCATTCCTTTATATGGAGGGAGTAGACACCGACACTGACGTTAGGAGGGAGAGACTAGTATACGTTTAGAAATTCCATAAGGCCTTCAGTTTATTAAGGAGATGCAGATTAGGCCATTTTGTAGATGGCAGGGGTGACGGGTGGGACTGCACTTTCTGCTTTTCAAGGTGAAGGCTTTTCTAGGTCAAGCCTGTCTATTGTCTGTCCCTGATTACTGCCTTAGGAAGGATGACACAGCCAGGTGCTGAGATTTCACACTTCATTGTGGATATGTTGTGGGTCTCCAGTTTGGAACCTGTGTGAGAAACACCACGTTGTCTTCAGGACAGCCAGAGAAAAAGAATTGGAAGACACACCACCCACACCAATATTCTCTTAACAAAATGATAAACTACATGTCGCTTATTTTTTTTATTTATGAGCATGAGGTCAAATAATCAAGTCGTACAATAGCAAGATGGTAGAAGTATCTTTGCAGGAACTTCTTGAAACAACACACAAAGCAGATGAAAGAAATGAAAGAGGTATATGTGTGTGAATGTTCAGCCTGGCATATACATATTATGAAGTAAAATGTTATTCAACATGACTGTTCAGGGCTGATCATGCTTCATTCTCAAGTCTTTAATACGCCCAAGAGTTCCACTCCCCATCCCATCACATCTGGCGTGCACAGATTCACCAGGGTTAAGTTAAAGAATTCATATCATCAGAAATCTAATTGCTGTTCCCCACCCCAAATAGGGCTCACAGGAACTCAGTATTGCAATCAGAAAATCTACAGGCCAGATAAAACAATCATCCCAGCCTACAGCCAGTGACTACTATTGTTACTTCTGCTGCACCATTTTGGCTGACCCAGACGAGTGCTGACGAGGAAGCCACAGGCCTGCTGCAGAGGAGGCCGGATGCCAGTTAGGAGTGAGGGCAGGCTCAGATGTGCCTGCCATATGCCCCACTCCTAACCCCGCTAGATGCAAGTCGACAAGCAGTGGAGGAGTCATCCAGCGGCAGTTAGCAGTCAGGTGAGGCGGGGTGTTAGGCCCCGCTGGGCAGCAGGGAGGGTCACGGAAGAAGCCTTGTTGCGTGTACCATGATCCCCTCGGCACTCTTGCGCTCTTCTCGCCGCCCCTCTTGGTGCCTCGTGCTGCCTGCTGCTCTGTGCTAGCACTGTGCTCCCCCGCTTGTTTGACTCCAGATATTCAACGACAGTATCCTCCCCTCATGCTGCGGGGAATGAGTTAAGTTGGGGTGTAATAGCGGTGTGAGGGTTGGAGGAGCAGGCAGTGCATGGCAGCATGGGGGAGAGGGGGGAGGAGATGGGTTTGCCGCTGGGTTTGCTGAGGTCGGTCGACTGGCGGCCTGGATGTGGCTTGTGAGCTGCAGCCTGATGCATCAAGGGTTCATGGTTAGTATAAATGAGTCACACGAGCTAAGCTATTTGAGCAGTAATAACACAGCAACATCATATGAGCAAGCAACAATATACAAGATAAACCAGTTATACAGGGTTGGTGCCACCGGTGTTGTGGCATTGGTGGCATTGGATGTAGCATTACCAGTACCAGTCCCCGCTCAACTGCCCAACTGTGCACCTTAGCAAAATAACAGCATTTCTTTTGTTTTTTTGTTTTTATAACACCCTAATAGCATTTTAAAAAGCATCACAAGCGCAAGTCACAAACAAGACACAAGCGCAAGATCAGGCAGGGTCAAAACAGAGTGAACTATATCTCTACTGCAACATTAAAGTGCTGCTGGAGTGAGGTGGTCTTCACTCCATCCTCAGTGTCTGTGGGTGCTCGTCCCCCTGGCGGGAAGCCTAAAGGACCAAAGGGTCTCAACCAGAGAAGGCAGGCCTGACACAGTCACCAAGCACTAAACACCAAAATAGCAAGATGTGGCCAGGATCTGAAAAAAAGTCAGGAGTAATCAGGAGCAAGAGGCAAAACAGGCAATTGCAAACCTCAAAACAGCAATCACTTGATTTAAAAAAATCTACTGGGGGCTTTCTTGAGTGTGCCACGGAGGATAAAATGGCTGCAGAAACACCTGAGGTTTTCGTTTCAAGGCTCTTAGCAGATACCATAGAAGAAGTTATAAAAGTTGAAGTTGATGCTAAATCTGGGGCAAAAGAAATATCTGATCTTATATCTAATAGATCTTCGTCAGTCTATGACAGTGGAAAATGACTGCCGGTATCAACACACCCTGCTTCACTATCTACTGGTCCTGCTCAGTCGTTTCCCCATGCGCTTGTGTCAGTCGATTCTGATTCAACCAACGGTAAAATACATTTCTTACTAAAGGTATAGGAGCAATCATCAGTGCCCGCTGTGCCGCCATAAAATAAAATCACTCACTATTTTATGAATGTATCGATTAATGAGCAGCCATTAGTGCAGGGAAATAAGGAGTGCCCATCACAAGGCACAGAAATAAAAAAAGTGTCAAAGAAAGAATGCCAAAGTGCAATTTCCGCGTCCTAAGAGCTTGGAAATGGCCCAGGAAAGTGCTTGCCAAATAAGTGAGCATACAAAAGTTCTGGAAGCAGGGACATGTCCTTTAGTTGTGACTGATTGCACTCTATTCACGCATCAAATCATAATTGTAGTAACTATTCATAAAGAATATGAGGATGGAGTCAATGCCCAGTATATTAAACAGTTCATCTGTAAAGAATGGAACAACTGAGGATGGCAGTCAGTGTCCATCCACCCCTTTTTATGACCTGCCCAAATCAGTCACTGCTGTCATTAGTGGGGAGTCTAATATCTCATTCGAGTTAGACACATACCATGGTGCATTTGGTTCTTGCAACTCTTGCCCAAACAGCTTCCTTGCACAACCATGCATCAAAGCACATGGATATTAGTGGTACAGAGCAACCAATCCTCACCATTATGCACACCACATTTAGAACGCTGGATCTTACGGAAAATTACCTAGCAGCACATAGCATAAAATTGGATGATTAAACAAAAATCCTTTGTGAAATGTCATCTAGCATAAAAAATGTCACTAGTCGAATGCATGCAATACAGTTTGCAGGGAATGAATCCCTAAAGAGTAATGTATTCTCCAATGAGATAGGACTTGCTTCAATATTGTCACTAAGCTTACCTAAGTCCTGGAAGTCATCAGTACAATTTTAGATTATAGTAAAAATGAGCTGAGGTATAGCTACAGTAACAAAATCGAGCTCTAAGTTTTTCAGTCCCTCTGTTCAATGGGCTGATGATCAAGGGAAGGCCCTCGAGTGAGGCCCAGAGAATGCTGGTAGATCAGGAAGATAGAGCGGATAAAGAGTCACATTTTAGCCATAAAATGTGGTCATTCTTTAAAATTGTAGAAAAGGAGGCAACCTCACAAGCAATTGCATAAGCAATGGCTGTACACAATCTTAAACAAATGCAACGGAAAAAATGCAGAAAGACCAGTCAGCTAGACACCAGAACTGCAAGGATAGGAGAATATTCATGTAATGAGGAGAAACCAACCAAATCGGAAGAACATAATGATCAAGGTGGGTAAATAAAAAGCTAGACAGAATAGGCAAGCCAAGAAAGGAAACTTCAAATTAAGAAAATGCATTAAATAATGCACAAAATCTGAGATGTGTAGCATCCTGCTGAAAGCACACTTGCATTCAAAGAATTCCTACCAGCACCAGGATGACACCTGAAATAGCAGATTACTTCTGCTAGTCAACGGAATTAGTAGTGTATTTCATTAATATGAAGCAATGGGCCATCTCGTCAGAGCCAATTAGGTTACTGCTATCATCTCTGAATTATATAATCAAAGTACCCTATAAGGTATGCTTAGGACCACTGGCTACCATCCAAGACAATGAACTGCTTAGTATGGGATTAGGGCCTTTCGCTGGCAATATGGGCAGACCGAAGAACCACAGCAACCTGCACACAGGATCCAAGGTTGACATATTTGACAACCGCCCACCCAAACCGCTCATCGCTGCTGCCATTAATATACCTGGTGAACTAGAAGTTAATCCGTGGGCAAAAAGCCATTGTATAACTGCAATTTTTAATGCATTGGCAGCAACTACGTCCACCTATATATAATATAAGTACTCAAGACACCATATTGCCTGGATTAGCTCATCAAGGAGCAATGCTACAGTCAAGTGGCACATACACCGCAGGTAATATACTGGCAACTGGGACAAAATCAGTATACAGTACACAAGTCTATGAACCACAACATTGTGAACTGGAAAATACAGACAAAAGAACCTTAACATCCAGACCATATAGGATGGGGCTTAGGAAACTGCATACAGGACAGGGACACGAAGACTCCTCAAGACTCACCGTAAATGCCTAGGGGCCTAGAGAGACGTGCAGAACTAAGACGTGCAAGAATCTTGTTATTTACACCAACCGACCCTTGGTCATCAAAACAACCTCAATAGATGTAATTTACTGAGAGTGCCAAACTTCCTGCAAGCGCTAGAAAATGGGTCATAAAAAAAATATTGACTGTTAGATTTACACCAGCTCATTTTACAGAAGATGGGGAATCTACGATAATATGGTGGGCAAATAAGCACATGGCAGAGATCATTCTAGGCAATAGCAACACATTGGCCAACTGGGGATACTGGTCCACAAAGGTATTCTAGAACCCTATCCAACAGTATTTGAAACTGTACATATAGACCCAGTAAGACATCAGCATGCACAATCTAACAAACCCTCTGTACTGGTATCAGCTTTAGGACCCTCTAGACATGGCTTTGACGAGAGAGCCTGAAGCCAGAAGGTTAACATACAGTAGTCTATTGCAAGCTATAATCAACAGAATCTGGGAACCGCAAATGCCATGGCAATATGATTCACACATTTCTTGAATTCACTCAAAATGAGCGTACATGGCCCTCAGATACAAACTTCTAAGAATTTTCATTATATGCAGTTCACCATACATAAGAGTTAGTGATTGGCACAAAACATATAATTAGGATAAAATTGCTTTGTTGGAATATCTCTGGTTTGAAAACGAAAAGGGATGACAATAATTTGATAAAATTCATTAAATGATAAACTATTTGCTGCTTCCAGTAGGCATGGGCTCTGGATGAGATGGATTTACTGTGATCACTAAGAAAGCCGCAAAGGAAAAAAAAGGGAGCCCAAGAGGTGGACTTACTATCTGGATATCTACCAAGTTAGATACAGGTAGCCAAGTGTTTTTATAAATCAACAAGAACTTCCAAATGCTGGAGATTTCTGGCGATATTTGGGAGTTAACCATGTTTATTTTTTGCCAGGTCTGCAATCAGAATATCATATGGAACTGAAAGAGCTTGAGAATCAAATTGGTATTGCCTAGCAAAGGTTTTTGGCATCCCTACATGCCAGCCACTCACCAGCAAAGCAACATATCATTTGGGTTGGCGGGGAATTTAACACCACACCCGATGACACAATGGCCAACTTAGACGTTCTGCACAATCATGTTATCCGTTGACCAAGTTATCTGCAAACGTTGCTAATTTGCTACTCAAGAAGGGGTGCCTCTCTGACCTCTCTTGCGCCTAAAAATTACCTTCACTCCCCCAAATAGATCCATGCCTTTTAATTTGCCAGCTCACTACACCTTTGATCGGGGGGGCGTACAAGTTGCATAGATTATATCGTAATCAAGCTGGAATCATGGCAGTTGGTTGAGTACTTTCTAATTGATCAAAGAATTGAAAGTGATCATGACCCACTGGTAGGATGCCTAAGGGTGCCAGCTTAGATTATTTCAAACACTACTCTCATTGCTGAGCTGAGGAAAAAGGCATTACGATTAACAACAAACAGAAAGTCCATCACATGGTCAGTACAGCAGGCCAAAAACTGGCCATGTTAGAGCCCCAAATTTCCAGCAGAAATGCTCAGGGAATACCAGAGTTAAGAGACTTTAATGTCCCAGAGATAATTCCAAGATTTTAAACTATAATTTATTTGACTCAAAGACAAAGTTCCTGGCAACCAGACCATGGAAGTAGGCATGTCATCAATCGTAACGCATTTCATAAAGAAAGGTTTGACCAGGAGTGCAGAAAGCTAAAATCTGCACTTTCATTGGCATTGAAAACAAGGCATGAGAAAAATCATCTAAAAGAACTAAGGCAGAAGTATACATGTCTCGTCAAATACTAAAAAATTCAAATGCAAGTAAAGGCCTATCCGGCTCTCATGGAAGCTCTAGAAGTTAGAACAGCAGGCTCTTCTGGGAGATAGTAGGTGGCGATCATAAGGCATGCCAAGACATTTGGAGAGGGCTATTATGCCTGCTTCCTGGTTCAACTATCTTTCAACATTATGCAGTCTTCCAAGCTGTAGTTACCTTAGCACTGAGGAAATTGTATTGTGGAACAAAGGAAGTCAAAACAAAGAATGCTCATGGTGGAGACACAAAGTATTATACCATTGAGTAATTTATAAAGTACATCATTAAACAAGGAATTCTCTTAATGTGAAGTTGGCAAAGCAATTCCCAGCCAGAGACAAAACAAGGCCCCAGGCCCTCACCAAATAACAGAGGACAGGTATAAATCAGAGGTCACTACATGGGTCCCTATTTTAACCACAGTCTATAATGAAATGTCAATGCAAGGGATAGTACTGACATCATGGAAACCTGCCATATTCATCTTCCTCCACAAGAAAGGATCTTGGTATGATCTCTCCAACTATCGACCAATCTCCCTACTCGATGCTGTAGGGAAAATATATGCATAGCTTCTGCACACCCGGTTAGATGATTGGTTGTGTGACAATGGAATCATCAACACCTCACAGGCAGGCTTTCAGAAGAGTCAATGAACAATTAACCAAACAATGTGGCTATATAACATATGCCTGGAATATACCAGTATTAAATAATCAAAATTATATTTTACTTTTATATATCTAAAAATGGCTTTTGATACTGTAAGCTGCGATTTACGTTGGCAAACATTATCCTCTCAGTGTGGCCCAGCAAAACTAGTGTGAGCTATTAAGCTATTCTGTGCCAATAATACTTCTTCGGTCAGGCTTGGCCAAAGAGGCAAAACTACTGAAAACTTCAGCATAAATATTGGGGTCAGACAAGGATGCATCCTGACACCAGCTTTGTTTAACATCTTTATTAACTATGTTCTCGGCTACCTGAGGGCCCTAAATCTAAGTTTACCATTTTGTGGGGCCAAGAAACTGCAATTTTGCTTTTTGCCGTTGATGCGGTGCTCCTATCACGTACAGAACTAGCCATGCACAAGCTCTTGAAGGCATTTGAAAATGATTGCACCTCAAATAAAATATGGATTAATACTACAAAAACAAAATGCATGATTATAAATGGCAGCCCTAAATTGTGGAGTTCCTTTAAAATCTATGGAACCCCGTTGGATTGCGTCGACCACTATGATGGCCTGGTCAGCCCAATTACTTTGAATCAATACACTGGTGGTATTATCAGCTTTACCAAAAGTCAGGGGAATAGTCTGATTGGCCCTGGACTTGAAGCCTATAGAGTGCAAGCCCTTGCAGCAACCCTGTACGGTGGAGAGCTGTGGGCCTATAAAAATGCAAAAGGGCTGGTTAGGGCAGAGAATCACTTTTTACGTTGTTTACTTCTCCTTGGCCCTGGGACCCCGATGGATACATTGAAGCATGAGCTGGGTGTCAAATCTGCTGAGCAGCATGCAGCGCTACGTCCCTTTCAACATTGGCTAAGAATACTAACCAGAGTTGAGACATTATCTGGATATTATGCTAGAGGTTTGGCTGCAAGCCAAATGAGGTAAATTACCTTGGTTTAGTCATGAGGCCAACATCTAGCAAACCATAAGATTGCTGGCTTGAACCATAAAAAATTACAAGGAAAGTATTTGGCAACATATGTACATTGATCTGGCAGGGCATAAGCTTTGGACATTCAAGCTCACCCCCACTTTCGAACCATTCCTGCACATGCTCAACCCCCCCTTTAAAAGATCACTTTCTATTAATTTCAGGCAGGTACTTTGCCAGTGAAGCATAACCAGCACATTGAAAATGAATGAAAGTTGTTCATCTATTTGTGGATTTGAATATGGGGGCAGAGTGCGCTTTACTCTGTTTTGAACTTTTATGTTGAAAGCCACAAGAGTTTACTTCTGTCCACTTTTTATTGCTCATGCGATAAGAAATTGTAGGGATGCCTTGACTTTGTGTATGCGCACATATTTTTATTAATCAAGCCTCCTCAGGTATATGTAGCTTTGAAAGTATCAAGACAATTGCACTAATCAAGCTACTTTAGGAGTTTTAATTAAGTTTCTTACTCATCTATTTTAATCGTATAAACCATTGTTTGTTTTACATCGGCCTGTGTTTGTATGTGGTTAGCTGCGGGATCACAATGAAGTTGATCGACTGATTGACTATCAAAAGGGAAGGGTCTACCACCCTCTCAATCATTGCCTTTCAAAGTTACATTGTTAGGTGTAGTGTGAAATATTATTGGAATACCATTGGAAACAATGAAAAATACATTCATATATGGAATAATTTGGTACTGATATAGGGCGCTGTGCAGTTTATTTTGAAGAATTTGAACTACCGCCAATAGCAGTTACTGTCAACAAATTTAAATTCCACTGACAAACTTGCATGCGTGTGAGTAAAGCACCACCATCAAATTCCAATACCGCTAACACAAAACTGTTTATGTGATAGGGCCCTAGGTGTCTATTCTTAAAATGAATTGAAAATCCTTTTGGCATTAACCAAGAGTCGCTTGACTACTTCATCTACTTTATTTTAAACGTATCTGATCTGGGTTGTACTCTTGTTGCTGCATGTTTTGAATCTAAAGCAAAAGGGAGTGATGGAAAGGCTGCTTATGAATTAGAGCAATTGTATGTAGGTAGTGTTTTGATTTTGCTACTGTAGGACAGAGAAAGCTTAACTGCTGTTGCTGCAACCATGCGTCTCGGCATTTGTAACTGTTGTTAAAAAATGTGCGACTAGAGACAGCATGCCATAAAGATATCTACCATATTGGAGTGGGCTATATCATCCAGCTTAACATGTTTAAGTATGAACCTCCCTTAGTAGTGATTTCCTTCAATTACTATAATACAAACTCTGGAGTTCACATATGACTAGCAAATGGGCAACTGATATGAATGGGCATCATACATCACACCACAGTACACTGGTTGGTCTACCTAGGAGCTGCAGTGAAGTAGCCTGTATTATTGGGCATTACACAATCAAACCAACATATGGTCAGTGGGTTTATCCAGGACAAGAAGAGGGACAACTCATAGGTGTGGGCAAAGGTAGATTGGAACCTGACACTGTGGAAGTATCTAATTAAATATGAACACAAAATGTACATGAAGATGGCATCATGAGCGGGGCTATAGAGAATCTAGGACAAGGAATCTTGCCAACTGCTGGGTGTAGCCCTCACCATGCTCAAAAAAGAAAGTCACTCTTAACCACTCACTATTTATGAAATACTCCATTTCTACTAGGTGAGCCAAGATTTTCTTTACACTTTTATATTCTATATTTTGCTGGAATTAGAACTTTGTGCATAGTGGAAGAACCACAAATGTGTGTGCCCTGTCCTTAAAAGAGTACTTTGATATTGGTTTCACACAACTGGCTTATGGAACTGTCCTGTAAGTTCAAAGTACTTATTGGCAAAGCTATTGCACCAGTGACATGCAAGTTAAATGTAAGAATGTGAATGCAGTGGGTATATACACATCCCACATTTATGACAAAAATATTTGCATCAGAGAGCACCATTGTGCTCTGGCTGGGCTGAAGTTTAAAAGCACTACAGTGACACATGGCAGGGACAGGTGGCTGTTCCAAGAAGAATAATCAATTATTATATATTAGCTGACACACCCTTGCAGTGTGCCATAAAAGTAGGCCTGGGCGATGTTCTAATTACACAGGAGTACTGAAACTTTTTTGCAGAGAAGCAGAATAAGAGCAGCTCCTGGCTGCGGGTGTTGATAGTCTGCTGCTTTAAGTGTCATTTTCTTAGTGCAAAATACATGCTTGGATCCATTTTGGATGGAAAGATGCATTTTGCCCCAAGCAGATAGTTATGTTATGCTATATGGATATTTATTGCGCGCACAACTACTCAAGAGTATCCTGGCGCGAAGCATAACCACAGAGAAGTCAAGAGCTGAACAGCAGAGCAAAACAACTTTAATAGGCTATGTTAAAAAGATGGGTCTTAAGGAGTTTCTTAAAGCAACCAAGGTCTCTAGTGTCCCTAAGAGTGAATGGGAGGGAATTCCAGAGGGCAGCGGCTTTGACCGAAAAGGATTGACCGCCCAATCTGGTTCGCCGGAAGCGGGGAACTACCATCCTTCGTTGGGAAGCCGACCTTAGGTGGCGGCTTGGGACATGGAAAGTCACTCTTTTCTTGAGGTAGGCAGGACCAGTATCGTGAAGGGCTCGATGCGTGAGTACCAGGGCCTTGAATTGGACTCTTTGGGCCACCGGCAGCCAGTGAAGAGTAGCCAGTTGATGTCTTATGCTGTTTCTTCTAGAAATACCCAGCAGGAGTCTTGCGGCAGCATTCTGGATAAGCTGAAGTTTATTAACCAGAAAGGAAGGGGAGCCCAGATACAAAGCGTTAGCGTAGTCCAAGCGGGACAATATGAGGGCCCTAGCGACCGTTTCTTTAGCTGGCTGGGGTAAGAGAGGAAAGAATCTACTCAGAGATCTGAGGGTCCCGAAGCAGGCACCCGTCAATCGCTTGATCTGCTCTGCGAACCTCAGATCTTCGTTAAACCATATGCCCAGATTCTTGGCTGGGCCACCTTCAGAGAGGGGACGGGGAAAATCAGGTGGCCAAATTAATTCAGTGAATTGGCTTGGAAATTGGCCGTATAGTAAAATCTCTGATTTTCCCTCATTGCATTTAAGTTTGGCATGAGCTAACCAGGTGAAAACGGCAGCCAGGCATTTTAGTGCGACATCAGTTTCTAATGTCGTGTTGCCCCATGTAAACAGGAGCTGGGTGTCATCGGCATAGGCCATAATTTTTGCACCCAGCTCCTCGGCCAGGTAGATCAGCGGGGTCATATAGATGTTAAAAAGAAGTGGGCTCAAAGTAGAGCCCTGTGGGACCCCTGTCTGAACAGACCTGGCCGAATAAGAGTACGGGGGCATCCAGACTTGTTGATAGCGGGAGTCCAGGAAAGATTCCAGCCAGGACCACACAGCCCCAGTGATGCCAATCTCAGTGAGGCGGGCCAGGAGGAGTTGGTGAGGAACCGTATCAAAGGCGGCAGAGAGGTCCAATAAAATTAGCGCCGCTCTGCCACCCTTGTCCGTACACTCCCTAATGGCTTCCACCACCTCCACCAAAGCTGTCTCAGTGCTGAAGGATGACCTAAAGCCCGACTGGGCTGGATGTAACGCACCAGATTCCTCCACAAAGGCATTTAGCTGCTGAAAGACAACCTTTTCGCAGACTTTCGCCAGAGCCGGGAGATGGGGCGGTAGTTGGCTGCAATAGCGGGGTCTGCCGAAGGTTTCTTCAGGAGAGGCAAGAGTTTGGCTTGCTTCCACTGCTTAGGTACCACTGCCGATTGTAAAGACCAATTGATCAAAGTAGTTACCTCAGAGCCTACACAGTCCGCTACTCCCGCCAGAACTCTTGCCGGGCAGGGATCCGAGGGGGAGCCTGATTTTAAAGATTTTAGAAGTGTTAGGGTGTCCAATTGATCCACCATAGTGAATTTGGTAAGGCAGCTACTAGCGGGGGCGCCGGGTGCCAGCTCCGGGGGGAGTGAGGCAGCAGTACTCATAGCTAATCCCTCTTCAATAAGCCTGATTTTATTGATAAAGAAGGAAGAGAGCTCCTCACACCATTCGGCGGAAACCGGGATCTTTTTATGCTCCGCTATAGGTGAAAGAAAGCTTTGAACTATAGCAAAGATTTCCTTATCGTTGTTATCTGCTTTTAGGATCCTAGCCGCAAAGTAAGCCCCTTTCGCAGTCTTGACTGCTGTGTAGTACTCTCTTTGGGCTACACGAAGGTCTGCTTTAGTTTGCGGGGAGTATGCAACCCTCCAGAGCCGCTCCAATTTTTTGCAAGACCTAAATGCAGGGTTACGCATCTCTTGCAAATTCACAAATGTTTGCTATAATTTCAGTCAATTACGCTACAGCAAATTATGCAAGTTATGCACACCCATCTATGAAAGCCCACAAAGCTTAGTGGCATACTACACATCACGAATGGTAATGATACCTGGCCTTTTGGAGCCCTGTCTGGCTGCAGTTTCCAGTGTTGCTCCTCTGGTGGATTTTACGAACCAAAAAAATGAGTAGGTCTGAAGGTAAAACCTTGAACTGAGTTGGTTAATCTACCCCATGTAGAAAAGCTACAATGTTGGCTAAGGAATGCGAGCTTTGTCCCAATTGGGCTGTGCTAAAAGTAATAGCTTCAAAGGGAGTTCAATGAAAGTGTATTTTACTCCAAGGGACCCTTGCCAGCTTCAGCTTTAGCTGGAAGAATTTGAGCTCGGAAAAGTGCCATGGTAAATAACTTTGAGTGGTGTGACACAATTTGGTTTACCCGTCTTCTGCTCCTTAGCGCTCAGACTCTATGAATGTGTATAATTATGTATGTATGCATATGATATTTCTGTGGTACAAACTTAGCCAAAAGGCAGTGGAGCGCTGTATATGGTTAGAGATAAGCATAAAGTCAATAAGTAATAGGGTAGGAAGCTGCAGTGTGGACCGTTAATGTATCATGATGTGGGGTTCTTTAAAGAAGTGAGGCTTAAACTTGTTCCTAAATTGGAGCAGCATTAGGCCAGTCTCGGTGGATATATTTCCAGATCCTGGGTGCATGGATGGTAAGCCAGTAATTATTTGAAGATTCCAGTCAACTTTTAACTGACATTTCTAATTGGTGCTTTTTGAGTTCTAGGTGTTTTTTGCCTTTATATATAATTTAGTAAAATACTTTTTATTATAAATCCCTTAGAAATCAAGGCATTATGAAATGGAAATCAAATAGCGGGAAAAAACATAGTAAACCAGTATGATGTTACCTAAAATGTTATATTTTTACAAAAAGAAAAAAGGAAGTAATAGAAAACAGAAGATAAAGGAGAGGGAGAAGATAAAAAGAGATGTATAAGATTTAGGAAAATGGTGAGTGTGAAGGCAAAGAAAGTAGTGAAAGGTAGCCAAAGTAAGTCAGATTTCATTTTTTGAGATATCAAAAATGATGAGATGGTAGATATTCTATGTTCCTCAGAAATAAGATTCCACCAAGTTAATATACATATTTTAGAATTATCTTTCCAACAAGTTAATATAACTTTAAAAGCAAGTGCAATAAAGAGATCAAATAGAACAGGTTTTTGAGAAAGATTAATAAAATCTGAAGACATAGAACCAAGAAAAACATTTTGAATTGATAACGGAACACTACACAAACAAATCATTAAACATTTTAACCAAATAGTTTTGCAAAACTCAGTCACTCTAGGGCAAAAACATAGTATGTGGGTCAAATGCCCTTCAGAGGAGAGACATGACCAGCATCAGGGAGAGGCAGAGGAATCAATATTATCGATAAGGAAATGAAGAATAACAGATCTATTATACACAAAAAATAAAGATTGAGTAATATTGGTATTGGTAGAGGTATAGAGGTATTAATGATTTTACATCATACTTTATCCCATTGGTCAACAGATAGTGATATAGAGAGGTCCAGCTCCCATAACAGTTCAATAGAGGATTTACATCTCATAAAAGTTTATATATAAGAGATGCTTTTGGAATGGAATCATGGGTAATGTTGTATAATGGTGTCAAAGGAGTGAATGGAGTAGAACCCAGAGAAATATTGTTGTTTAATAAAAAGGATTGGAGCACATATGCCAATTAGTTGTATTGTTGTAAGTAGGAGTCAGGTAGGGTATATCGTTCTTGGGATTGACGAAAAGATACAGAATTTTGAGAGACCAAATGATGAACATAAAAAATACCCTTTCCTTCCAATGTTTGAAATAAAATGATTTATGACAAAATGTAATAAAATTATCATACCAAATAGTAGATGCAAGAAATAAATGAAAAAAATCAGAACCTTTGGTGAAAATTGTATGTACAATTAGACATATAGACAACATCATAAAATGAGAAGTCAAGTAAAATTGCACGTTCAAAAATAATCCTTTCTGATATAGGGGAATCATGGCATTAATTTGGTGAATTAAAAAGGCAGTATGATATAATTGGGCAAGGGGCGTGGCTACGCACGCGACTGCTATGGACGCCTTCGGGTAGAGCTCCACGCCGAGCTCCCCTTCCCGACGAAATTATCCGGTTAATCAACACCCACAGCCGGCCGATAACCACCGGCGCTGCAGTGGGACACCATAACCGAGTGCCCCACCGATTCTGGAGGCAATCGGTACAACCGAACCGCACCGCGGTTTTTGTGGAGCAGCACCCGCGCACGTCGCCTCCAGGCCCGGCGTGTGCTCAGGACGGCCCGAGGCTCCGGCGGGAGCGATAGGCCCAAAAATGCGGCCTGCAACTAACACTGGCGAAGCGCACTGTCGTGCAAGGAGTGTGCCCAAGACCCGACCCTAACCAGCTGAGGGTGCCGTTCCCTGCTTGCTGCCAGACTTGGCGCTTACCCGGCTGGGTGGCGACGCGTGGACGCGGCGCACCTACCGGAACGCTGCGGACCGGAGGCGAGGAGTCGGGGAACGACCCACTGAGACCAGAGACCTGAAACCGGCAATCAGAGCAGCCCGAAACCGAACCCCAGAACGCGGAGATCGCGGAGCCAACACTACGGAGCAGGCAGAGGTGAGCGGAGGAGGCCTGGGAGACGGAGGCGGCTAAGGCCAAAGACCCGGACTGGGAGCAGGCGCTGGCGAGTATAACTGGGGATAGAGCACCCGCCCAATGCTGGTGTGCGGTGAAGGTACGTAGGTACCCACAGCTGGGAGAAGACCGGGAGGGACAGGAGAGCGGATACGAGGTGCGCAATGACCCCATCGCTGGCAACGCCATGTGGCGCGCACAGAGGCCTGCAGGACACGACGACATACCCATACCCCCCTGGGGAGAGAGCTCCGAGGCTGCGCTGCACACACGCGACGACACAGAGGCCTAGCTGGCACTGGGCACTGCCGATCACCAACACAGGGACAGAGGAACAGGCAGCTGACCACCTACCGGCCACAAACACTACGCAGCCGACCCGGCTCCTACCATTCTGCAGATCCACGCCCTGACCCGTCCTCCGGCTGCCGCGTCGTGACGGATCTCGCTGCTGTGGCTGAGCGCGCGCCAAGGCACTGATGTCTAACGGACCCAGAACTCGAGCCGGGACCGGAGGCGCAAGCTCTCAGGGCAAGATGGACAAGCCCGGAAAGAACAACGACCCGGATCAAACAACGGCCAAACTGGACACCATGCTGGCAGCCATGGAAAGGCTAGAAGAATCCATCCAGCTCACTCGCACCTCCCTAGCCACCAAAATCGATAGTGTAGTCATAGACCTCACACATCTGAGAGCGGACCATAAAAAATTAGCGGACCGCACCACGTCCCTGGAAAGCGACATGAAGGAACTTCAGCCCCAAGTCAGCCAATCGAACAAACAAATGCAGGACCTGCTGAACAGGGTGGAATTTCTAGAAGACAGAGCCGAGGATGCGGAAGGTAGGGCACGAAGGAACAACGTGCGACTAGTTGGGGTCCCGGAGAAATGGGAAGGAAGGAGTCCAGAGGAGCACATGGAACGGTGGCTGAAGGAAATACTACTGGAGGGGTCACTCTCGCCACACTTTGTGGTAGAACGCGCTCTCAGAGTTTCTTCAAGGCCCTTAACAATGGGCTCCAATCCGAGGCCCATGCTGCTCCGCATACTGAACTACAGAGACAGAGACTCCATCCTACGCGAAACACGCAAACTCCAAGAGGTCCGGATTGAGAACACGTCAGTAATGTTCTTTCCGGATTACACTGTGCAAGTGCAGAGACAAAGACACTCCTTCCTAGCGGTGAAAAGACGCCTGAGGCAGCTAGGCCTGCATTACTCTCTGCTGTTTCCCACGAAATTGAGAGTTGTAGCTGGCGAACGAACCCACTTCTTCACTGACCCAACCGAAGTAGAGGCATGGCTAGACAGCGGCACGGATACAGACCCCAGAGCAGCCGCAGGCCCCGCTCCTCGACGACAATCCGGAGGCAGCCGGAGGAGGCGCACACACCGACAGAGATCGCAGACCAGTACGCGAGGAGCGGCGAGGACACCCCCCCCAGCAGACGCCACACAGCAGGAGAAACAGGATGCCCTTCGCCTGGTGGTGGAACTCAGCCGATCCACTGTGCAGAGCGAAACGGCGGGTGGCAGCCCACGGGACCTCACCAGCAACGATGAAGCCATATATGGCGTACCAGACTCCCAGGCCTCGGAGGAAAGACCAGATGTCACGCCTCAGACAGCGGATTACATAAGCTGATTGCACCATAGGATATGTCACTTCAGAGACACTTGCTGAGGAGTGCTGCAGCGGACATAGAGAGATGGACTGACAGGGCCACAGGGCAGCGAGCGCAGGAGACATTCATAGCAACAAGTGGTAATCTTGACCCTGAATACAATCTGCGGAGCAAGCGCACACCCAACACCTCTCCGGTGGGCGCGGGACTCAGGGACGGCCCAGAAGACTGCATGCGGCCGGCACACGAACCCAGAGACGACTCACCTGGCAGCCGACCGATTGGGACACGTAAAGTATGGTGTTTAATGCATGTGTGAATGGTTCCCTTTATTATTATTATTTATTAGCCGGGTTTTATAGAGCGCAAACAACCCAAAGGCCTCGTAGCGTAACACCTGTATTGCAAAGTGTGGTTTAGACTGGCATACACCTCCCGGGAAGGCGGAGGGCCTTCATACAATGACTTTGTTGACTTAAAACCACTGTTACAGTGCGCACCGCACAGCAGCCCCCTTAGATATAGACTTTGTTGCTCTCCTCGAGAGTATGGACCGGAGCACGTTTGGCATCCGACCTTTTGGTATTCTATATGTTCTTCACGTTCAATGGCTCATTGTTCCATTAGCCATGTTTTTTACCCCCCCACCCCCCCCCCTATTTCGATGAAGTGGTGTAAAGAAATAGATGCACTTCCGATAAGTATTGAAGGGAACACTTGCTCAATGAGAACTGTGGGGCCCACGGGAGGATGGTGGGAGAGCTGGGGGAGGAGAATTGCTAAAGAACTGTAATGTCTGCTATTAAAATATGTACGTGGAATGTGAGGGGCATGCATACACCGTCCCGACGCTACCAGATCTACTCATACCTCAAACGTCACTACATACAAATTGCCCTCTTACAGGAGACGCACCTCAGTGAAACGGAAACTCGCACCTTACGCCGCAGATGGCGGGGGCAACTATATGCCACACGCTACTCATCTTACACTAAGGGGACATTGGTGTGGGTAATGCCGGGCACCCCATGGACAACACTAGACACGTATGTAGACCCTGGAGGGAGGTACGTTGTGGTCCAAGGCAGGTTAGACGGGAACCCATTGGTGCTGGCCTCAGTGTATGCACCCAACACTGGACTGGCGGATTTCCTTGCACAGTTATCAAACACATTGGTGCCCTGGCATGGTATCCCGTGGGTGCTGGGTGGAGATTACAACTGCACATTAGATTTGGCCTTAGACCGGTCCCACCCCCGCCACCCAGCTCACAGGCACAGAATGCTGCGAACACTCTTCAGGCCTGGTCCACACAATGGGACTTACAAGATGCGTGGCGCAGCCGCAACCCTCACACCAGAGTCTACTCATACTATTCAGGGGCACATGCCCTGCATGTGCGCCTCGACAGGTACATGGTCACCAGCGAGATCCTACCATATGTCACGGACACCTGCTATATGGGCCGCACACATTCTGACCACAACCCACACCTCATGGATCTGGCATGGGAGCAACCGCGACCCCCGGTACCTACCTGGAGGCTACAGCCTTATCTACTACTGGACGACCCATTTAGAAGCTCCATATGCACACAAACAGAGCCATATTTCGAAGACAACACTGGCACAGCATCGACTCCACAGATTGAATGGGACGCATTCAAAGTTGTCCTCAGGGGGCAATGTCTGGGCACACAAGTTCATTCCCGATGGCAGATAGAGACAGATTTGAGGCACCTGGAGTCAGACCTGATGCAGGCGGAACAGGAAGCAGCTGAGGGCGCAAACACCAGACAACTGGAGGCGCGGGCGGAACATGACAAACTGATTGATAGATTAAAACACGTTAATTATATAGCCCACTCGGCCCGCACACATCACACTGGGGATAAGCCCGGCAAACTGTTAGCTTAGCTGATACAGTGCGAGGAACGAACGTCACCTGTGATGGCGATACATCCAACTGACGGCCCAGTGGTATACACTCAGGCGAAAATCCATGAAGCCTTTGTGGCACACTACTGTGCGCTGTATAGGTCGCGTCTGCAGAATCCATAACCAAACATTGCCGCTTACCTGGATGAGGTCACACTGCCTGCCCTAACCAATAACCAACGAGAGACCTTGGGTCACCAATAGCAGCAGATGAGCTGCGTGAAGCCATCTTCGCCCTTTCAAATGGTAAGGCCCCTGGCACGGATGGGCTACCGGCCGAATACTACAAAGCCTGCTCCGATATCCTGATCCCGGAGCTCCTCAGGGTATACTCAGTGGCGCTAGAAGACTCGTCCTGGCCCCAGTCGATGAACGAGGTGACATTAGTGTCTCTTCTCAAGCCAGGTAGGGATGACACACTCCTAGGATCTTATAGGCCTCTGGCACTCTTGAACACGGACTACAAGATCCTGGCGTCGACCCTAGCCCGACAACTGGCAACCCTGGTGCCCACCCTGGTGCCTAGTGACCAGAACGACTTTGTGCCCACTAGATGCACCTCCCAGAATATGAGGAGACTGTTTCGGGTGCAGGAATATGCAGTGCAAGGGTGGCCGAGATCGGGCTGCTTAATTTTAGATCTCGAAAAAGCGTTTGATTCGGTCGAATGGCCCTATTTGCTGGCAGTGTTGCGTAAGTTCGACCTGGGAGACGACTACATCGAGTTGCTTGGATTGCTGTACAGGAACCCCGAGGTACGAGTCCGCACGGGAAAGCTGCTGTCCGACGCCATTAAAGTCCGACGGGGCACCAGGCAGGGCTCTCCGTTGTCCCCACTGCTCTTCTCATTGGCGATAGAACCCCTCGCCGAGATATTGCGTAGCAGAGGCGCACACTGGGGCATCCCACTAGCAGACGCACACACGTTGTCTCGCTATACGCAGATGATCTGCTCCTGTATATTAGAGACCTTACCCGCTTACCGCCGGAGTTATCTGACATCTTCCGATCATTCAAGAACATGTCGGGCCTAAAAGTAAACTGGGCCAAATCGGGGGCGTACTCGTTCGCTCCTGACGCCCCAGAACCCGAAATCAGAATCAATGGCAAGAGGCTACCATGGCACCACACCACGTTCAAATATCTAGAAATTTAAATATATAGGATGCCCCCGGATATCCTGGATGGCAACCTGACACGCGCCATCACGTCCATAAGGTCCCAGGTCGCCTTTTAGAAGACTCTCCCACTCAATGTGCCAAGCAGAGTGACATTAACGAAAATGATTGTTCTACCCAGACTCCTATATTACTATGCCAACATTCCAGTGTACGTCCCGGTCCGCACTTTCAAGGAACTGGAAACCATGATCAGAGATCTGATCTGGAACACTGGAAGGCCCAGAGTGGCACTGAAAAAATGATATACACCCGTCGGTGAAGGTGGCCTTGCAGTACCAAACCTAGAGCTTTATTACCCAGCAGCACAACTACAATGGGTAGCGGCCTGGCTCTATGACAAGAACCTGGAGGACACGGCCACAGCTGCGGGCACGCTGTCCCCCCTGCAGATACACTCACTATTCCACCCACTGGCAAAAACGAGGAAACAGACACAACTACATGTAGCAGTGGCCACAAAATGTTACACCAGGAGCCTACGACTCACAAAAACTATTAAGCCATACGCCCCAGCGCTCCCGCTCCTAGGCACCCCCAAGACCACAACCATAGTCACGGAAGCCGCACTGGAACACTGGACACGCTCGGGAGTGGACACCATGGCGGACTTATACGCCGATGGAGCCCTGATACCTTTCACGACACTAGCTGGCGACACAGGAATACCGGCGGGACAGTTCTTACAACACGCTTCCATAATCATGGCATACAAACAACTATGGGGAAACATCACTGAGGAACTTCCCACACACCAGCTAATACAATGCCTGCACGTAATGGGAAATGGCTCACACATGGTACACTGGCTGACTTAAGCGCTGTTGTCACACACACAACATACCTTACAACCCTTGCGTGACAAATGGGCGGTTGACAGGGGGAGGGACTGGACGGACAAGGAATGGGCATTGGTGCCAGCGAGCCCCAAAAACATCCCAGCAACACACGCTTTAAACTGATTCAGTTTTACATATTACATAGAGCATACCCTTCACCAGATAAAATCAACCAGTACTTTCCAGGCGCCGCGGCAGGTTGCCCGAGATGCACACTGGAGGGGGCGGACCTGCTACATATGCTGTGGCAGTGCCCACGGATTCAAACATACTGGCGGTCAGTGTTGCCGTTACTCGAGCGGAGCACGGCCATGCCGATACCGCACACATGGGAGGCATGCCTGTTGGGCCTCTACAAGAGGACCAAACACAATAAAGTCCCTTCCCGTTTTTGGGACCTTGGCCTCCTTACGGCCAAGAGACTAATCACCAAACACTGGAAACGCGCAGACCCGTCCCTAGCGGAACACTGGCGCGCCTCCCTAGACAAATGTGCAAGAGCAGAAAGCATCACCCTTCATAATGAGGAGACGGGAGGGCTGGGACAGTTCCCAATCGTGACTCTATGGGACGAAACGCTAAGCTCCTTCCATAGAGAATGCCAGACACTGGGAGATCCCTCAAACGACACCTCCCCCAGAAGAGACCAGGTTGCAATGAACGGAATAGACGCTGTGGGCCACAGCCCCGACGTCCCCGATAGGGATGAACACGAACCACCAGATTGTGCCATTATTGCACCTGCTGATGACACCTCCACCTGATCGACAAGGCGACACCCTCCATACCTCGCCCACACCATGCACCTCCCACTGGCGATCCACCACCCTCCCAGGACTAGACGAGCAACCATAGGCAAAATACGACGACACCCCTGAGACCCCACTACATCGACACGTTCCCACCACGACACATGCTTCATACCTCCAAGTTTCATAACCACACCCCCCTTTTACAAAGACACTACGGCTGGAATGAATGTGATATGATCCTGCTATAATACATAATGTGATGTAACACTGTATTATGTGATCCCCCCGCGACCATTGCACACATTCTCGAGATGTGAGATCATGTATGATGTACAAACCACATTTTCTTTCCTCCTGTGAAATCAATAAAAGATATTTAAAAAAAAAAATGATATAATTGGGCAAACCTATACCTCCTTCAGTTTTTGGTCAAATTAATTTGAATATGGCAATACGGGCATGTTTCTTATTCCAAAGAAAACTAGTACAAATAGAATTTAGTTGGGAAAAATATTAATTAGGAATTTTGAAAGGTAACATAGAAAGCATAAAAAGAACATGAGGTACGATCATCATTTTAATGGTATCTAATCTACCCCACCAGGATAGAAAAAGAGGGGACAATGTAGAAAGAATTTTTGAAGTTTAAGGGACTCATTACGATGCCGGACGGAAGGCCATCTGTGCCGGTGACGGTGGAAGAAAACTTTCATTTTCCTGCTTCGGGTGCGGTCATTGCGACCACCAAATTGCAATGGTCCCAGGGAGGCCATGTGCCGTCTGGCGCGGTCTGGCAGGCTCTGCATATTTTTTTGCGTATGCAAGGGTGGCAGACGTAGCCAATAGAGCAGGACCAGCGTGCAGAAACATGTTCAATCCGCTAAACAGATTACGATGTTGCAGCCAGCCCTTCCCACCGCCACGTAAAAATCACCACATTGCGGATGGCGGAAATACAGCAACGGTTGAGAAAGAGCCGATACAGAACCCATCTAAACCCCCAGAGCTGCCATGGATCCTGCACTACAGGCCTTCCCGCTGCACTCACTACCTGCTGCACCTGTTGCAGACAAGATGATGCAGCGGTATGTACCAAACATCTCCACGCATGCGCCCCTGAACAACTACAACTCCAAGCAAGTGCGGTCCCACCCAATCCTCACGAGTGACCCTCGGTACCCTTGAAGGCAATTGGGGCCAATGCCGAGCCCCCCAGTTGCAGAGCACGCACACCGCAATGTCAAAATATGTACGCCGCCGAAGGCTCACATTGGCTGATGGCTCATTCGCATAGTGTGTGTCACACTGTGGCAGCATGGAAGCTGTGATCGCAATTAAGCATGGGCGAATTTTGCGAATCTGGCGTTCGTGAATTTTGCGAATTTGCGAACTCGCAATCTGCAAAATCCACGAATTCTCGCGAATTTGCGGATTTTTTTTGTGTGTTCGCAAGGATTTCTGCCAGTTTGCGATGGTTTTGTACCAGTTCGCAATTGCGAACTTACATGTCGGCTCGCAACGGTCGCGATTATGTTGTTTCTACGTCTGGTTCATCATCACAGGTTCCCAGCACCCTCTGTTTCACCCCTGCCACCCTCTGTTTCACCCATGCCACCCTCTGGTACATCAATGCCACCCTCTGGTTCATCATCACTGTAGATTATGAGGGGAAAAGCAAGCACACCTGCCCTGCTTCAACTGACATGAATTAATTTGGGGTTGATTTATTAATGTGTCACTGTTTTAAAATTCCAGTCTGGCGCCTGCTTCCTTATCTGTAATTTGCTTTCTGTTGCAGTGCAATTTTTTTTTCCAGGACCTTTGTGGCCTACTTGTAGCTATTCTATGATCCGGCTGTGAGGGTCAGAGCAGGGCCATACAACTGTTGCAACTAGCAACTGAACTCTGGAGGGGCCCCAGTCAGGAAGCACTACAGGGAATGGTTACTAATGATGAATTTGAACTTTTGCACCTGCTGAGTGCTTTCAGTTTAGCAAAACTCGTTTTTCTGCAGAACAGCATTACAGCAACTGTAATGCCCCAAACAAGCTTACTTGTGAAAGTTGATTTCTAATCCAAAAGTGATCCAAAGAAAGTCAAAAGGCCTCAAATCCAAAAAAGTGCAGGCAAATGTCAACGTGAGGAGTTATTCTCATAAAAATCATCATTTTCAGAAGGTCTATGCTGCTTGCTAGTGGATTTCTTGTGCAGAATTGCAATTTTTGTAATTTCGCGATTGCGAGATTGTTGCTGCCCGCCGCACCTATATGTTCACAATTGGGAACTTACACTGCACGCCGCAAAATTGTATCACCAAGAAAAAAAAATCCGCTGCGTGCGAATTTGCGGATTTTCGGTACATTCGCGAGCGTTCGCGGATTGCGAATTTACAGAAAATCCGCAAAATCCGCAAGCGGAACGGATTTTCCACCCATGCTTAATCGCAATCCTGCAACAGTCAATTGGGGTCAATGCGTGTCATCGCTGTGGACGGCAGCTACCGTGCATGCAAACACATACTGCATTTGCATTTTCGCCTTGCCAATTGCATCACAGATCAAAACTCATTTGCCTAAAATGATTGGCGCACCCAATGTGTAATGTTATGGGCCACGAGGCCCCTATGCATATCAAGTGACCATACACTCAGACACAGTACTTGTATGGGAGAACTGGCCCAGGGCACGTGTGTCTGGCCCTGTTTGTTGGCAGGGTCACAGGTCAAATGATGCCTGTGCTGCGTGACTGTGGGGTGGGGGGTAAGCCAGCCCTCTGGTAATGGCTGGTACATCAGAACAACTAGAACAGTGGCCAGCAGCTCACTACACTGTGAAGGTATGAGAGAGTGGGACCCTTGAGTCAAGCCATCACACACATGGTATGTCCAAGAAAGGAGAGAGAAATTACATACATTGTCATGCCTAGTGGCCAGCATGTACTGAAATTGGTGAAGGAATCCAAAAGGACAAAGGTTCCTTGCACTCCAGGAAGTTGTGCAATGAAAGATCCAAATTGTGAACATCTCTTGTATATCCCTTGACATCAGAATGGTGTCTCTTGGCCAGAGGTCGTCTTGTGAAGAGCCAGTGAAGTAGGCAGACAGTAGGAGGTGTCCATTGTCTGCAAATCAGACATACTTGTAATCCCTAACACACATAATGGTAGGCTTTCCTGTTTTCAGTTTCTATTTTTGGTAAATTCTGGTGGTTTTTTTTCAGTGTTTTCAATATCTTATAAAACAGTTGTTATCAGTGGTTACACATTTTCGCGCCACTAAAAACAACAGAAAAAGTGTTTTTCCGGTGTTTATGGAACATTCTGCTTTTATTATTGCTGGCTTTCTGCACTGAAAAAACATGGTATATAGACAGTGTACTTATAGTGTGTATGAGGTCCAAATAGATTTTTGCAAATTAATCTTATTGTAGAACACCATACAATACTTCTTCAGTGAGTCTTTGGGTCATGTGCGCGTGCTCTTTCCTTCCCATGTAAACTTCTGTGAAAAGGCCCTCTCAGCATTCATGGCCCCTTGGGCTGACAAGCATCAGCTAAGGGACACAGTTGGGATGACTCTTTCTTTGATGCCACATAAAGCACAACATTATAAATATTTGCATTTTAGTTCCTGTGCATAACAAACCAGTGCCCCAGAATGATCTAAAAAGTCAATAGCATCTCTCATTAACGCTGAAGATTGTAAAGATGCTTTCAGCATACCATCTAACAAGTGGCAAGGATCTCCTACAGGGAATCACTTCAGCTTGGTTATCAATTTTGACAGGTCATCACACAACTTTTTTATATACGTAGCTGAATCACTGCAAATGCAAACAATATCACTCCAATCTTTGTTGAACTTGGAAAGAACCTTTTTTGCAGAGCATTACAAGTTAGACTGCGTTCCATGTTTTCCAAAAGTCTGGTGTCATGTTTTCATCACTATCCCAGATGCTTGGTGATATATATACTTGTCACTATACCTTGCATTGAATGTTTAAAGCCTGAGGTGTTGGCAATTCACCTACTATCAATATTGACCCACTAGAAACTATGGCAAGATGTATTAAGGGTTTTTACCCATTCTCTGTGGGTAAATGTGATGACACATATTAGGAAAGATTTTTATGAAACCAGCCATTTTACCTATCAGTGAAAGAATCAAATGCAGCCAAAATATTGAATATGAGTTTGATATTTCCTGATTCTCTATATTTTATAAAATAATTAAACTAGGCCTAAAACATAAAACGAAACCCTGCATCTTTAGACCAAAGGCCACAAAACTGAAAAAGTAAAAGGAAAAAGAAACAATATTTTAGTGGCATCTCTAAAGAATGAAACTCAAGCAGAATAATGTTCCTGCTAGCTTGCATAACAAAGTTACATTGTATTGACCCCTTCAGGAAGAAAAAAATTACTCTTTCACTCTCTTTTTCCTTTCTTTGAATGGCATTTAGTTTGTGGTTGTCCAAGTGTTTTTTCAGTGTTTATATGTTTTCACCGGTGAGGGCTATTTTTCTTTCAGTGGGGTTTTATCAGTTATTATAGGTTTAAACCTAAAACCCCACAGCCTACATAATGGTGTGGCGTGCAGTCTTCCCAGCTGCCATTGCCTGCAAATGTCCTCACACACAGCGTAGGAGTGCACATGTGGAACAAACAAACATAGCTCTGACCCACATCCTTGGACATTGGCAGCCATGTGGGCATATATACACAATTAATGATTATGTGTGCCTTATTCAGGTGAACATTGCAATGTCTCTGATGCTACATCCTCACACACTCACACAGGACTGACCCCATGATGTCTACATGTGTCTGTTTCCCGTGCTGTACATCCATGTTACGCTCTCCAGATGACACTCACTGATCTCATTCTGTAATGTTGTTGTGAATAGGGGAACTAAAGTTTGTAGCAGGGCAGTGACAGCAGCTACATGCAACTCAGCACTGATACTGGGAAACACAAGTGTTGTGCCATCTAAACCACCTGGCAACTCATCCTTGATGTAGCAGTGTACTATATGCCGTACACATTGACTTCTTTGTATGTTGTAGTGTCAGTATGGCGAGTGAGTGAAGAAAAACAATGTCTGAATGCAGGTCACATTTCACGTGACTATGAGTCCCCTCGATGGTGTGGTTATGTGAGTCTCTGGGTACGTTGTTCATCACATCTCATCTATAACTCAGCCCATGCTCGTGTACCCTGACATACGTAGGAGGAGACCACCCATCCTCCGACCTGTCCCTGACTTGGCGATGATGGAGGACATCGAAATCAAAGAGAAATTCCATTTGGAATCCCCGCACACTACGAATCCTATGTGCAATTTGTCCAAAACAAGTGTCCATGGACCTCTGCGGCAGGTGCTGTTCCTGCAGTACTTCAAGGACCTGGCCCACCTGTCCCTGGTTCTGCTGGTATGCACCAAGGACAGTTAGCACAGTGTCCATGGCCCCTGTCTTATTGTCCTCCTGTGACTGTCCCCAGTTGGCCTGCCACCTACCCTAAAGCCACGGACCAGTGGCGTTGCCTGGCGCAGCTGCCACACACTGTCCCCATCATCCCCACTGTGCCTGGTGGTATTTACAACTGCTGGCAAAGGGACAGTGTTGGAGACAGCAGTGGTGAGGGTGGAGCTGGCTGCCACACAGGTCTTTGCTGCAGGTGTCTGCATTGGCAGCGAGCATGGGATGTCCTGGGCTCACCTGAAAAGACCAGGGACTTTGCATCCGAGGGTTCACCTTCCGGGAGGGGGCAAGCTGGGCTCATCCATGGCGTGGTCACCTGCTGTTGCTAGGGATTCACCTGTTGGAGTGAGGTTATATTGTCAGCATGTTCGGCACACAGCCCAACTTTGATGTTCATATTTGGAACATTTATTTTGAGATGACCTGACTTTTACCTTGGCATTACTAGGCATTCATGTCAGTTTGTCATCAGTAGCACATGATGTTGAGGTACATACAGGGCTTTAAGTGGGCCAGTTCTCAGCGGTGCTGGCCACCGTCATTTATTTAAGGGGGCCTTGGTGAAGGTCTCTATTGGGCTCTATTTTGTGCCCTGCCACAGACAGTCTGTTCTATTTGGTGGAATACATTGACAGCACATGGTCACACTCCTCACCTCTCTTTAGTGGAGCAGTTACAGCATGACTTCATGCCAGGTGATTGTTGTGGGGCAGTGAAAACCTTTAAGTATTCTTTTTGTCTCTGGAATTCACTCCTTTGGAGACTCAGTAGCAGCAACATCGTTGTGGTGTCACCAGGGCTTTAAGTGGAAGCTTTTTCAATGTTAGATGCAAGCCATAGTTGCTGCTACTTTATGGTATGCAACTGAAAAACATTGACAAAGCCAGTAGTCCGGAATTGTAGTAGGTATCATGTTACTTCTTGTATCATGATGTTGCTAGATCAATATGCTAAGCACAGATTTATGGCTAATGATTTTAGGCCACGCTTATAATTAGATTGGCCATGCCCCTTTGAGAGACCCCCTAGTTTTTTCACCCAACTTAAAGCCCTGGGTACCTATCTACATTGCTCATTAGTGATGTGACATGGCTAAAGGGCCAATTTCTTATGGACAGATATTGTATTTCCGAGGACATGTCCTCTGGTACTAACTTGTTGCTCATTCAATTCAGTTAATACTTGGACATTTGGGAATTTTCGATGTGTATCTGACTACTATGCAGCAACTTCATTAGTTGTGTTGTGCTTTTTGTACTTGCCACCTGTGGATTGTGAGGGCTGACAGTGATGCATGTGTTGTCGTTCTGCTTGGAGGCAATAGGACTTGCACATTGGCTTTTTGTAGTCTTGTTCTTGTATTCTGCTTTGCAGTTGCATGTGACTTCAATCAATTACACTGTCAATCATGTGGACTCTCAATGGTATTAGCTGTATATGCACGGCCTAAAAACTTAAGGGTGTTTCCAGAGTTGGCTACCAAGTGCTGGATGTGGGGGTCTTTTGGCTCCATGATGTTTGTGAGAGGAGACAGAGGGCCTTGTGGGAGTTGGGGTCTTGCTGTCAGGTCTCAACAACCACTCCCCAATGAGATGGCGAGCTACCTTTTGGGAGGCACTTTTGATAGTGTTAGCTGCCACATGGCTGTGGGGTGGGGAGGATGTGCCATGCTGTTTGGGAGGGAGGCCAGGGTGAATGAGCTGACCACCTACCTGTGAGGTGAAGCTGAGTAAGCAAATGCTGTCCTTTCATATTCAAAGCGTGCATTCCACATGAGTTTGATGTGGGCGGGCAATTGGAGCTCACTTGTGCACAACAGTGCATTGTAGTGTGATGTGATCATTTTGTTGGTTCTTACCAGTTTCCAGTCCCACCTCGATTCATGTGAGACTCTCTGGATGCATTATGGCAGGCACCTTCTCCTCCCATTCAGTGAAGGTTAGTGGTGTAATGGGGGGGGCCGCCACCAGTTCTCTGTGCAGCTGCGTGGTTCCTCGGGGACCGACGCTTGAGCCGGGCCTTTGGGTGGAGCCACTACATTCTGATGTCATGCATAGTGTGTAGGGTGGTCCCTGCGGACTTGACTTTGATGTGTATCCTTGCCCACATCTGAGTCTTGCGTGCAAGTGGGTTGTGTTGGACCAGGTTCCCATGCAAATCTGGTTCTATTCATGATTATCTTGCCTGGCATCACTTTCAACTCTGAGTCGTTGAATTTGTGGTTTTTCGTGGGGTGCCTGGTGCAGATGTATGAGGGGTTCAGGGTGCAAGGTGGTGGTGGAAAGATGTGAAGTGTGTGGGTGAGAGTGCTGTTGTGTAGAGATAGGTGTGTGTGATGATGTGCTGTATGAGTCAATGGTGTCCTGTCTCTCTGTCTCGGCTTGTGGTGTGTCGGTCCCAGAAGGGGTTGGTTTTCTACTGGTATGTGTTTTCTTGACTTTAAAAATTGTTGATGCTGCTCAAACTTAACATGAATTTCTCTGGGGAATTGGCTGCTAATTATTGCACAACTATCAAGGTTTGAGAAGTTTTTTTTTTAACAGTATTGAAATCTCACCAGGGCATATGTATTAAATTAATAAGGGTAGTGTGAGAAAGTGGGATTAATAATTGAGAGGATTGGAGCCTACTTCAATTAATAATCACAGTTCTTGTCAGGGTGAGCCACAAAAGTAACTAAATAAATCTGTGCTTTACTTTCTTATAGCTTGGCATAAAAGGAGTAAGACTTAACTTAGAAGCAAGATACAACGTACTTATGCAGTACTCAAACAGTAGGTAATAAAATAAAAACACAACACAAAAAAATACCAAACCAATCTAAATAAACAGTGAATACTTTAATAAATATAACAACAAAAATCTGGTAAGTAAAACCAGAGGAAAGAAATTTAGGAAGTTTTATTAAAAAAAATAGCTGCAAAAAGGCAAAGCACCAACCATGTTTATCTTGTTAAGCTAGAACGTGTCAAAGTCAAAAGTTAAGACAGACCGTGATGGAGTGCAGGTCAGATACAGGGACCAGGGTCAACACTATGGAAAGTTTACCTTCTGACTAAGAAACATTCATGGAGAAAAGTGGTCACCGACGAGTCATTCTGCAAGGTGCAAGCTGGATCTGATGCAGGCCTCAGTGGTGAGGGCCTGCTGAAGAGCGTAGTTTTGGTCATCAGCAAAGGTTGGAAAGCTCTGAACAGGTGAAATCTATGCTCAGAAAGGCCTTGACATTGGCATGTTGCTGCTCAGCGTTTGTCCCGATGAAGAGCTCCATGTCCGGACTTAGAAACTTTTCTGAAAGTCAGATCTCCCTCAGTGGGGCAAACCAGCAAGCTCAGGCAATTTGACATCTACAGCTACAGCTTCGAAGGCGGTCCCCATCTCCAACATTTCTACAGGCAGAAAATTGGCAAAATAATTCCAAATCTGAGATTTGGAGGCAGGTGGATTAGACTCTAACACCAGCCAAGGGTCCAGTAGCTAGGGATCTCACTTGGGGGGAAGGACTCACTCCAATAGAGGGCACCAGAATAATCTAGACCATGTCCAGGTGGTACTAGTCAATTGCAGAAAAAGTCCTCTGGAAGCATGTGTACCTGTAGCTCAAATAGGAGGTCAGCCAACTGACCCTTGGGGTCACTTCTGTGGTCCTGGGTCGATGTCAAGAAGGCCCACTCTCCCTTCAGATTTTTCTTACGACAGTGCAGTCCTTCTTGAGACTCTCCACAGGTTCAGGAGCATTCTGATGAGGGTAATGGGAATTTCACATTTATGCTGAAGGTCAGCCTGTGGATGTGGGAAAAACTTTGCCACTTTTTAACCAATGGGGTAAATGTTCCCAGGGTTGACCCTGCCCAATTTTACAGCATGTATTGTGTGGAATTCTATAAACTATCCCACACTGTCCCTTTTAACCTAAATTGAACATGTCGGAAACTTTCTTTCTCTTGACAGTTCTCCAAGTGCTATCCGGGAGGTGTGGCTAAGATAATGGAAACACCCTCCCTTGTGGTCACTCAAAACTACAGAAATTTACCATTTAATGTACTCCGACCACTCAGAAACCTTCCTCAATTGGAAGAAACAAGATAACCCTCTCACTAATTTTTTCTTTCAAACTTATTTGTTCACAGAGCTACATCAAACATTTACAAACAGAAGCATCTAAAGTAATTTCACAAAATCTAGGCAAGGATGAACACCATATTGTATGGTACTACCTGCAAGTCTACATCAAGAGTATAGCACAAGCATTCACTCATCAGATCAGGTAAACAGAGCTAAAGGAAGAAGAAATCTTATGATAAAGGTAGAGGAGCTAATGAATCGGGATATTAGGGTGATTGTAGAAAAATGTCCTAATTCTAACATAACTTATTGCAACATATCAGCTCTACGCGGGTTAATAAAGCTATACGTATTACTAGACCCAATAAAAAAGCTTACCAACTCCAAGCCCAAACCTTTGAAATGGGAGAGATTTCCCACTAAGTACTTGCATTTATGAGCAAACAGTTGATCATAAAGGCACGGTGCACATTAACTTGATTATAATAAAAGCCCTCTCAGGGGGCGTGGCTTTGGCGCCGGGAGGAATGGTCACCGCTCTGTGAAGCTCCGAGAGAGCATAGCACGACGGGGCCTTTTTACCGCATCCTAGAAGACCCGCGACTTTGGGCAACAACTTCAGAACACCTCCAGCATGCTTCAAGCTGAAAAAGGACACGAGGGGTGAGCGCATTCATTGAGCTTTTAACTTTCATTTTCGGCTGCGACTTTCAGTAACGTCGCAGCCACCATTTTGTGCTCTGAAGGCTCCCTATGCGTCCCGCGACGGCTGGTTTTAATGTGTTCCACCCTGCAAAACCCTTCTCAGCAATGACAAGAGCTGCTATTTCTTATCCTTATTGTGGAAATATGACTCACCAGCGAGTTGGATGAATTTGAGCAGTCCTTTTACCTCAGCGTGTTTTTGTGATTTAAATGCCGCCATTTTGTGAATTGCTGCCTCTTCATCACAGCTTATGGCTCGCTTTGTTCACTGAATTTTGAGGTACGCTGGCTCTCCTTTTTCTTTATTTTGCATGGGGTGAATGACTAAATAGTTGCAGATTTTCTTTTTTGGGGCGCAGTTGTTGATTTCCTCAACTTTTCTGCAGCATTGTTGGTATTTCCTACAGCACTGTTTTTCCTAGTTTTTTCCTTGGAAATTTTGCCTCTTTCACACTGGCACGTTCCCAGCGGAATACTTTGCAGCAAATACCCTCCAGTGGCTTGTCGCTTCAGGACGTTAATCCTTTCAGTGTACTTCAAGAGGATATAGAAACCACCAGTGCTGATACATCTGGAGTGAAGGGTTCCTCTCCTACTAATACCCTCCTGACTCCCAAGCCCATCTCCAAGACCTCTTCCGCAACATCAAGTAAAGGGCGAAGGCGAGTCCCCCTTCACCCCCTAGTACCTCCTCGCCCATTTCCATGGAACTTATACTTGAAGAAATACGTGCTATTAAACCATTCATGATTGAAACCAACGCTTGTCTTCAAAATCTTGAGGATAAATGGTCTCATGCAGAATCACAGATTGCGGATCTTGACAGGAAGGTCACTTCGGTACAAGTGCTCTCAGATCAAGTCCCTGGTCTGCATACAGAAATACGATCCCTTAAACAGCAAGTGGAAAATTTGGAAAATCGCAATTGGCGCAATAACTTCACATTTATGGCCTTGCAGAAGGTTTGGAAGGGCCTAATCCTATTTCCTTCTTTCAATCTTTTTTGTCAATGCTACTTGGTCTTCCATCTTCTCCTTTATTGAATATTCAACGTGCTCATCGCCTTAGTCAACTTCCTCGCTCTACAAGCTTCTCTTCATCTCCGCCGAAACCTCCAGGCATTATTCTATATTTTTTGGATTATACAGACTTACTTAAGGTCCTCCAAGCTGCCAAACAAAAAGGGAAAATTACGTGGAATGGTTCCAATCTTTTCTTTGCTCAAGATTACGCTAAAGCAACTGCGGATCGTCGCAAACAATTTTTGGACATGAGACCTGCTCTTTGCACCCTGAATCCCCGTTATGGACTTTTTCATCCTTGTCTATTCAAAGTGACTTACAATAATAAAATTACGAATTACGAAGATCCTACCCTTCTTCAACGTTTTCTTGACTCCTGCGGAAATGTCCCCATGGATACTCCTCCATTATAAATTAGTTGTGTGTCCTCTTCTATTTGCCGTTTGTTTGTCGCTGAGGTTCGTCATGTCTTGGGACATCCTCCTAATGTTTTCTTTTCCTTCTTTCTAGGTGTGGTCCTGTAGTCCTTTTGTTGTATGATCCCCTCATTATGTGCCCGGAGTTTTTATCTCCCCTTGCCGCGTTCTCTTGGATTCCACTGTTCGGTGTACTCATCCTCCTTATGTGGTTGCTGCACCCCCGCTCTCTTTGTCGTTCTGTGGTACGTCTTTTTGTATTCCTTCATATATTGTGCTTTATGTTTTATGTATTTGATCTATGTTCTCTTCTTCCTTATTTTTCAGATTTCCCTCTCCTCCTTCTTTCTTTCTTTTCTACTATTGTTCCTCTTTATATCAGTTACTCTGGAGGACAGTTTATTACTCCTTCCTACTTATCTTTTTCTAAACTTTTTCTCTTCCCTTCAACTTTCTATTTCCCGCTTTTCTTTCTTCTCTTTCCCTACTATCCTTGCTCTTCCCATTTATCCACATTTTGCAGTACTTTTTTCCTCTTCCTCTTTATCCTCCTCTTCCTACTGATTTTCTCAGATAACCATTTTTTCTATATTCTCTTCTTATTGCATGACAAGTTCCTGAATTTTTATAATGTTTGTATAACAGTATTTCATGCTTTGTTTACTAGTTAGTTGTTTTATTGTTTTCCTAAATAATGACTTAAGTTTTCTTTTGATAGTTTACATTTAGAGTTGTAACGTGGAATGTTAAAGGAGTTAACCACCCCATAAAAAGACAACGTGTGTTAACTCACTTAGCTAGATTAAACACTGACCTTTCTTCAAGAAACTCATTTGTCAGAAGCTGAAGCAGCCAAGTTGAAAAGAAGTTGGGTTGGTCATGTTTTCTCTTCCCCTGCTTTAGGAAAGAAAAATGGCTCCTCTATTTTATGTCATAAGAAACATCAACCCTCAGTCATATATCAGGATTGTGACCCCAATGGCCGTTGGGTAATTACTAAACTACTTATTGACCGCATTCCCTTAGTGTTATTTAATGTGTATGCTCCAGTTAATGTTGATAATAAATTCTGGTCTTTTATTTCTGATAAACTTCTCCTATTTCACGATGATTATGTTATATTTGGAGGTGACTGCAATCAAATTTTAGATCCTTTTCTAGATAGACGTTCCTCTGTGAAATTTGCCAATACCAAAATGCATTCACAATTTACTTCTGCAATACGGCGTAAAGCTCTAATTGACATATGGAGACTCTGTAACCCAGATGCGCAAGAATATACCTTTTACTCTCCACCCCATAATTCCCAATCCAGAATAGATTATCTTTTTCTTAGTAAGCCTCTCTCTCAATTAGTTACACATGCTGAAATAGGCTCTATCCTTATATCAGATCATGCCCCAGTCTTTGTTGATTTTGACTTACTTACTTTTTCCCCTAACACTGGTAGATGGCGTTTTAATAATACTCTTCTGTCAGATCCCAATTTCACAGGCCAATTCACCTCCTTTGCTTCTGAATCTTTCTCTATTATTTCCATTCCAGACTCCTCCCAGTAATGATATGGGATTCCTTTAAAGCGGCAGCTAGGGGCTATATCACCAACTTTGTCTCACGAAAGAAGAGGTTTTTTGAGGCCAAACATGTTCAATTATTAGCAAACATCAAAAAGCTTGAATATGATTATTATCGCTCCTCTTCTAATTCATCTTTAAAGACTCTTATTGAGGCAAAAATGTCCTTTAAGAAATCTTCTTCAGAAGCTGCTACATCCTATCTTTTAAAAAGCAGCGCCCGTTATTATGGAGGCAAAAATAAAATGGGTAAACTTCTTGCTAACTACTTAAAAATTCATCGAGAACGAACTAAAATTGAATCTGTTCGTAATGTTGCTGGGGACTTGCTTTTTAAAGATCAAGCTATTTTAAATGAATTTGTCTCTTTTTATAAAAATGTATACACACCAGAACATCAACCTTGTCCTGATGACCTTTCCTCCTTCTTTCAATTGATACTTTCTCCCCCTACTCACGACACAGATTTTTTTCCACAGGACTTAGACATTACTTTGTCTGAAATCCAGCATGCAGTATCTGTTCTGAAAAGGGGGAAAGCACCAGGTCCGATGGATTCACTATTGAATTTTACTCCCATTTTGCGTCTTTATTACTTCCCCACTTGTTATCTCTTTATTCCTTTTTTATTTCAGAGGGATCCTCTTCAGGTTCTTTTCAGGACGCAGTTATTTGTTAAATCTCCAAGGAAAGTAAAGATCGCTCTCACTGTAAAAACTATCGTCCTATCTCATTGGTTAATTTAGACCATAACATTTTTGCAAAGATTCTTGCACTTCGTCTTGATCCCATTTTGCCCAATATTATCGGCCCGGAACAATCAGGTTTTATCAAAGGTCGTTTATCTTCTGATAATTCCAGAGTTTTCTTTAACATTTTAAGTAAGGCCTCTTCCCTTGATTATTCCATTGTTGCAATAGCTTTGGATGATGAGAAGGCTTTCGACAGGATTTGGTGGGATTTTATGTTTCAGGCACTTAAATGGATTGAGCTCCCAACTAAAATAATTTCCCTTATTGCATTATTATATTCTGGTCTGAAGGCTTCTATTTTTGTTAATGGGAAAACTTCTGCTTATTTTCTTCTTTCCAGGGGAGTTTGTCAAGGTTGCCCCCTCTCTCCTCTCTTATTTATTATTGCTTTAGAACCCTTTTTAACGAAACTTCGAATGGATGACAGAATTACTGGTTTTAAACTTGATACCATCCATGTTAAAATGTCAGTCTATGCAGATGACATTCTTCTCTATTGCTCAAATCCTTCTGCCTCTCTTCCAGCTTTTCTTTCTCAAGTTGATACCTTCTAACAACTTTCAGGTTATCGTCTTAATTCAGATAAATGTGAAATTCTTCCTTTAAATGTTCAATGTTTAAAACAAGACTTCACTTCTACTGGTTTCTCTTGGAAATCTTCTAAGATTAAATATTTAGGTTTATGGTTTTGCCCCACTATTCCGGACACTTTAAAAGAAAATTTCGATATTCTTTCCAAAAATTTATCTGCATCTACTGATCACTGGCATCCACTATTCCTCTCCTGGTGGGGTCGTTTAGACTCTATTAAGATGATGCTTTCCCCTCTTAATCTTTATCTCTTATCTATGACCCCAGTACACATCCCCGTTTTTTATTTTAAGAAAATGTATTACATTTTAAACAAATTCCTTTGGAAAAATAAATCCCCCAGGATAGCTCTTAATGCTCTTAAAGCAGACAAAACTTCTGGTGGCCTCAAATTTCCAGATTTTAAATCATATCACTATGCTTTCTCTCTGAAGCAATCTTCTTGCTGGCTTCATTTGGAGCAACCTGTTAACCCTACTCTTTGGTTAGCGATTGAAAAACGCTTTATAGCCCCTTTTCATTTTAATGAAGTTATATATTTTGATACTTATATTTTGATACTTGTATAGCGCACTACTCACCCGCAAGGGTCTCAAGGCGCTTGTAGGAATACCGCTGTGGAACCCATCCTGGCTTTCCCTCTGAGGCGTCCACTCCTGGGCACCCCCAAGGTGGAGGCCAGGCATCCTTAGTGTTTTGGGGGCCATTGTGGAGATTATGCAAGCTATTGCCCAGAGTTGCAGAGTGGGACTCAATTATTGGAATAGGCACGAGGCAAGAATTATCAGGTCCGTGGAATTTTGAGCTCAAGACCCGCCCAGGCGGGGAATTGAACCCTGGTCCCAGGCTAGACCTCTGCATCAGGTTCTGCCACTCTAATCATTGAGCCACACTTCTCAACAGTGTGGCTTGCTTTAACTAATAATATTTTGTCCTTTCGCCCTTCAGTGATCTCTCATTCGCGTAAATTATTAATTCCTCTTCTTCCATCCTCTTACCCTTGTTTTGCCTCGTTAGACCACCAATCTATATGGCCTAATCGCTTACTACGCATCAAAAGTAGGACCTTTTATTGGAAAACTTGGAGACTTAAAGGTTTACTCTGGATCTCACAAATGACATTTAATAATAATCCTTTAACCTTTTTGGATCTTCAATCTAAATTTTCTTTACCTTCTTCATGTAAATCTCAGTATGAATCTTTTCTTCCCTCCCTTTCTCAATACCTCCTTTCTTTATCTCGTACACCCCATGTACCTAGAAGATGTTCTACTCTTTTCCCTTTATGATCTTCTGATACTTCGGCTTATTCCTTCTACAAGTCCTCGTTCTTCTCCTCTGACAGAGTTAAAGTGAAGTCTGAATTGGCCTGGGAAAAAGATCTCTCTGAATGTTGGTCTACCTCTTTTTGGGACAAGTTGTAGTTAAAAATTCACAAAATGTCAAGAGCAGCTAACACCTCTCAAACCCTTTACTTTATCTATAAATGCCTCCTATTTACCCCATTGAAATTAGCCTCTTTCTCTAATGATCTTTCCTCCAACTGTTGGTCATGCAATGAGCCCACTGCTGATCTAAAACACATGCTTTTCGTTTGTCCCTCTCTCTGCATTTTTTGTCTCACAGTTTGGTCCCAAATTAATCAAATTTTTGACACTCACATCTCTTTTTCAATTTCCAATGTCTTTTTAGGTTCCCTGTCACCTTCCTGGCCAATCTCATCACTTAACCCTACATTAATTGATTTGTTCCTTGCCATTGCCCTTCATTTAATTACTTAAAATTGGAAACCGGCTGATAAGGTCAATTTCATGGCTTGGTGGAACGCTGTTTGTTTTCATCATAGATTAGATACAAATAATGTTACTCCCATTTCCTTAGCCATTAAAAGAGAACTTTTTTGGCTCCCCTTAACCTCCTACTTAACAACAATTGCTTCTTCTTCGGCTAACTTATCTTCTACTCCAGATGAAGTTCGAAAACCTCCATGATTCCTTTGTTGCCTTTATTTATTTCAATATTATTAAGATTTACTCCTTTTCATACTCTTTTTCTTTTTCTCATTATTGTATTTTAAACTGGTTTATGCCTTACCACTCATTAATATTATTTGTTGTTGATATACTGGAATATATGATTCAGGTTCTTTTCTTATTTGTACTGTTTCACAGAGATGTGCCCCCCCCACCCCTCCTCCTTTTTTACTAATTCTCAGATTGTATTTTGGCTATGTATTGCATAGTATTATTTTCCTATGTGTATTATGCATCTTCTTTCAATAAACTTTAAATTTAAAAAAATAAACGCCCTCTCAAGCATTCTGCATCTTGTTCAAGCTTATCAGTTAATATCCCATCTACTACTTGAAGCAGCTAAACTCTATTATCTGTAAATTCAGTTGGCAAGACAAAATCACTCTAGGGCCCATTAAACAACCTGAACTGCCCATAAACAGAAGTGCAGGGACTCTACCGCACTTAAAGCTATATTACTGGGCTATCATGGGGACTGCATAAGATTTTTGTATTCTATTAATACATTTTGGGGATTGGATTCAACACTTCCTAAACAATCGTTACAGAATCTCTTCTGGGAAATAGGTGAAAAATTCTTTGACAAAAAGATTTAAAACTATCAGTAATTTAGGTAAGATAGGACATGACATTCAACAATGGCTAAAATGTCCTAATTTTCACTCATACTCCTTTATTCAAAAATCCAGAACCACAGAAATTTCGAACATTTTCACTCCCAACTTTGCGATTCTTTTTATGGACAACATAGAATCAGAGACCATTCTTATTGACACAAATACTTTCCACAGGGACATACTTTTGTGGAAACATTATATATTGATGACATTTATTTGATATGGCAGGAAAACGAATATGAGATGTCCTAGTTTATTGAATGGCTAAACACAAACTGCAAAGGACTGCGTTTTACATTTCAATGCAGCAAGTTTGAGATATCATTTCTCCATCAAGAAGGTGTCATTTTTTCACCTTTTAATTAGAGCAGAAAAAGATGAAGTGTGCACCACTTTACACCACAAACTGACAGAAAGAAATGAGATATTAGCGTATTCCAGTCATCACTCAAGAGTTTTGCTGGACTTCCTCCCATTTTCCCAATTCCTCCGAATCAGAAGAAATTGTAGCAGAAGCAGAAAACTGAGACAGAGGCTTCCCAAGATGTCTGGCAAAAACGATCTTTAAAAAAAGCATGGTTTTGCCCAGGAAAGGCTTTTTTTTTAACACAGACAAATAAAGACAAAAATGCCAATCTGTTTGTGTAACCACCTTATTATCCATTTCAAACAAGGTTAAACAATGTATTTTGAGGCAATGGAATAAATTGAATGCTGCTATGTGTTCTACAATGGAAACCTAAAAGTCCATCTAGTTTGTACAGCATTACTACACCGTATTTCTGAGAGAACCATAAATGACCTATTGGTACTCCCTTCAATTATCAGGCAACTTAAATGTTGCACTAGTAGCTTCACCATTGAGTCCAAAGCATTCAGATACAGCAATGTGATTCACACATTACAACAGCTCTCAAATTGCAACTCGGCAAACTTGATATATGCCAGTACTTGCCTGTGTGCTCTTGTGCATATTGGAAAGACAACTCAGAAGTTCTTCATTATGATTTATCAACACAGAAGCCATCACGGGTACAAGGTTGTGTCAGCATTCCTGGTGGAGCATTTCTCACAGAATATTCATACCAAAAAGGATCTCAGATGGCCAGTCATCCCAGGTATAACTCCACCCAGCAGAAGCAGCAATATTTCATTGCTACTAACTAAAGATCAATTGAAATTGATCCTGCAAGTAAAAAGCTTAAATACATGTCTCAATAGAATGGAAGATTGGACTTCTTTAATATATTATCATTAGTTCTCTTCTGTATAGTTACACGTTTATTCTCCTAAAGCCATTTCATATGTATATCTGTAATACCACCAAGATGGCAGCCAAATTACTAGTCCTAATCTCTACTCCTTCATGGCCCCTGCCACTTGAGTCCTTTCTTTTTTTTTGCATTCCTTCAGGCAGCTAATGTAAAGCAGCTGCTACACATGCCACTGCTCCTTACTGAGGCAAATGCATAATTATAACATGGCATTTTTGTACATCTCTGTGTATTGAAAATATCTATGGGACTTACAATTCAAATGTGTTCATTCTCCTATAATTACATACGTTATCATTCACCTTTAAGATGGCGGATGAATTACCGGTCCTATTTTTACCTCTTTCATGACCTTGACATAGTAATCCTTTCCTTATTTCTGTACTATAATAAGCAACCAATGAGCAGATCAGATACAACAGACCAAGCCAATTTCAGTGGTTTCCACTCCCCACACCCTTGTTATCCTGATAGAGGATGCCAATTCCTTGGAAGCATGTGTGCTGCCTTTTGCAAGAGATGGAGCACTGATAGAATTATCATGATCTTTAGCAGTTCCATGGCACAGTGGGAGCCCTCACTTATCCTCCAAACAGCCTCCTTACGTTTAATGGCTGTCATGGATTGGAAATTCCCTAAATTCCTAATACCCCCAGCTGCTCATTAAGGTAACCTTGCGCTCTCTCTGTAATTCCTGCTCCTTCACTTCCCATATTTGGTATTTACCTAATAAGATTCCTTTCCCTTTTCAAATTTTCGATGATTCTGTGCCTCCTGTGAACCCACGTAGTTAGCTCACCTTGATTATTTCTTTAGTAATGCACTGTGTATCTAGCTTTATCTTGCCTTTTTACAAAAATTATATGCATACAAGTTTCTAGTTCCTCCTTTATATGTCTCTCAACATGCGCTCCCTGCCAGTACAGTTGGTTTAACTTCCATGCATCATACATTTTATTCAGGTTGATTTCAGCATATAGGGGCATATGTAGGTAGGCGTTTGTGATTCGCAAATGCCGGAATTTGCAGAATTCCGGCATTTGTGAATCGCAAACGGCGATTTGGTATGTAGGTGCCAAATCGCAGAATAAGGAATCGTAAAAATTGCGATTCCTTATTTTGCTCAAGCATTTAAGGAATCGCAATTTTGCGATTCCTTAAATGCTATGTAGGGGTGCATTTTAAATAGCGATTTGGGCTTATGGAATCGCAAAATACCACCTACTGCAAGTAGATGATACTTTGCGATTTCCCTTGAAAATTATTATTTTTTTAAATTCAAAGTGCCATGTGGCGCACAGACATGCCCTTAGGGCATGCATGTGCGCCACATGTACCTAAAGGCACATTCCAGGGGGGCAACAGGTGTCCTTTGGACACCCTGGCACCCTTGGAATTGCGATTCTCAAATTGCGATTTTCTCATAGAAAATCGCAATTTGAGATTGTATCCCCATTCATTCCTATGGGCATCTTGGCCCATAGGAATGAATGGGACACTCATTCCTTAATTGCGATTCACAATTTGCTAATCGCAATTATTACAAGCACGCAACTGCCCATACCAACTAACGCCTTGGGGAAGGCGCACGCAGGCTCGAGTGCTACCCGCTTTTTGGACAACCCCACGGAGCGGAATATATTAGCGGCGGTCCTGCCGCTGGGTAGCATCACCCCGAAGAAACGGGGGCCACGAGACCTTCTATCGAAGGAGTCTCACATGTGGAGCTGCGCGATGGATGAGGACAGGAGTGATGTTTGGGGGCTCATGTTAGAGCCTTTGGAACGAGCAGTAATTTGAAAGTGCATCCATCCAGGATAATATGGACTACATCTCCCACAAGCACTTGCTTGGTTTAATAAAGGGAGATGGTAGACGTCGTGCACTTTACTGCTGGCCCCTGATGAGGAAAATAAATTTCCGAAACGCGTCGGGCCTATTACAAGCACGCAACTGCCCATACCAACTAACGCCTTGGGGAAGGCGCACGCAGGCTCGAGTGCTACCCGCTTTTTGGACAACCCCATGGAGCGGAATATATATATATATATATTTCCAAAACATCGTTTTGCCTGTTGAGGAGAAAGCCACACCACAGGTAAGTTCTTTGCCACACTGTCGTTTATTGAAGGATGCTGCAAGGGTTTCAGCTGTAACACCACAGAAGTAAATGTCCAGAACCTGACGCGTTTCGTGTCGTAACACTTTCTCAAAGGCGTGGACTTGCAGATTCAACAGCATGGTGATTTTGGCACTAATTTAAATCCTTTCACCCGCCCTTGGTGGGCGTTACCACCCCGTGGCTCTCTGGTCTTTGTAGTGCCATTATACTCCAGTGAGATGACATGCCGTTGTGCAATATAAAACATTATTAAAACCCCAGTGGGTTGCGGCATCAGCCTCAAGTCCCCGTTGCACATCTCACCCTTCAACAAAGGGCACCTGCTCGCAAAGCAGCGGCCTAGGTTGACGTCGCTGCAGGAATGCTGACAGCATCGGAGCATTCTCCGCGGCTCAGGCGGGGCCGCATACATCCAAAACATTGTTTTGCCTGTTGAGGCGAAAGCCACACCACAGGTAAGTTCTTTGCCACACTGTCGTTTATTGAAGGATGCTGCGAGGGCTTCAGCTGTAACACCACAGAAGTAAATGTCCAGAACCTGACGCGTTTTGTGTCGTAACACTTTCTCAAAGGCGTGGACTTGCAAATTCAACAGCATGGTGATTTCGGCACTAATTTAAATCTTTTCACCCGCCCTTGGTGGGTGTTACCACCCCCGTTGCTCTCTGGTTTTCGTAGTCAATAAACGACAGTGTGGCAAAGAACTTACCTGTGGTGTGGCTTTCTCCTCAACAGGCAAAACGATGTTTTGGATATATATATATATATATATATATATATATATATATATATATATATATATATATATATATATATATTCCTCAACGCACTTTCACCAGTCGTTGCTCCACTAGTTACGGGTGCTTCCTCGGCGGTGGTGAGACGCGCAGTTACACTCCCAACTCCGGTCTTTGACATGTCAAACTGGCTGCAGAAGCGCTGCAATAAATAATTGGAAACTGCTTGAACTCAACCCCCGAATATTGGCTTTATTGAGTGCACTCGAGTAAATTGGTCTGATGCAAATCAAAGACCGGAGTTGGGAATATATATGGTATTGCTTAAATAAATAAGCTTTTGAAAAACCCTGCTCGTGAGTGCCTGGATACTTTCAGTAAAAACTGTTGAAACTGGGATCCTATTCTGAATATATATATATATATATATATATATATATATATATATATATATATATATATATATATATATATATTCACGAGCAAATGTCCCAAGCGGGGGGAGCAGCTGAAAGCCGGTGCTGGCGGCGAGGATCGGGACAGCCTCGCTGTTTATTGCTGGAGTGAGTAATTCTTCACTAAAGAAGACGCCGCACACCACTTTGAATTTCGCTGGTTTCTTTATTTTCTTGTAGGTTTTCCCCACTATATATATATATATATATATATATATATATATATACGCAGTAGAACTCTTCAGCTTCTTAATCCCTTTCCCGTAGGGCACAAACAAAGAGAAAGGACCACCAAGTGCAAATCCTTCAATTTATTTTTGCTGCAATTTCATTCCATAGTACAGCTAGATGGGGCAGCCATTACGCGTTTCATCCCAAGCGTGGGACTTGATCACATGACGCCATCCATCTATCATAGTTTCTTAAAAACTCACAACACTTTTTTTCGAGATTTTTTTCACCGCTTTTTTTCAAGACAACCTGGAGCGACAATTTACACGCGGCAGTCCAGCCGCGGAGTTTGCACCACCCCGTTAACGTGGGGGTCACGGCAGTGAAGTAGCAGCCGTACATGGGATCGAGGACGGGCCCACTTGTGGAGTCCATACAGGACTTGATTGTGTGCTTTCCGCACTACACTTCCCAGAAGTCTCATTGGAGCCTCTCATCGATGGCTGAGTTATATCAAATTGGAGAAGTGTAACGGGTGCGCACACCGCTTCCGTTAAAGCCCCTGAAGAGAAGCAGATGGAGCTTCGAAACGCGTCGGGCAGATCCATTACGGAGCGGCGTCTACAAGCGGATCCCCGTCCTCACCTATACATAAATAAAGCTGCTGCTCGGGTGCTACTCAAAGGTGGACAACCTGGAGCGACAATTTACACGCGGCAGTCCAGCCGCGGAGTTTGCACCACCCCGTTAACGTGGGGGTCACGGCAGTGAAGTAGCAGCCGTACATGGGATCGAGGACGGGCCCACTTGTGGAGTCCATACAGGACTTGATTGTGTGCTTTCCGCACTACACTTCCCAGAAGTCTCATTGGAGCCTCTCATCGATGGCTGAGTTATATCAAATTGGAGAAGTGTAACGGGTGCGCACACCGCTTCCGTTAAAGCCCCTGAAGAGAAGCAGATGGAGCTTCGAAACGCGTCGGGCAGATCCATTACGGAGCGGCGTCTACAAGCGGATCCCCGTCCTCACCTATACATAAATAAAGCTGCTGCTCGGGTGCTACTCAAAGGTGGACAACCTGGAGCGACAATTTACATGCGGCAGTCCAGCCGCGGAGTTTGCACCACCCCGTTAACGTGGGGGTCACGGCAGTGAAGTAGCAGCCGTACATGGGATCGAGGACGGGCCCACTTGTGGAGTCCATACAGGACTTGATTGTGTGCTTTCCGCACTACACTTCCCAGAAGTCTCATTGGAGCCTCTCATCGATGGCTGAGTTATATCAAATTGGAGAAGTGTAACGGGTGCGCACACCGCTTCCGTTAAAGCCCCTGAAGAGAAGCAGATGGAGCTTCGAAACGCGTCGGGCAGATCCATTACGGAGCGGCGTCTACAAGCGGATCCCCGTCCTCACCTATACATAAATAAAGCTGCTGCTCGGGTGCTACTCAAAGGTGGACAACCTGGAGCGACAATATATATATATATATATATATATTCACGAGCAAATGTCCTAAGCGGGGGGAGCAGCTGAAAGCCGGTGCTGGCGGCGAGGATCGGGACAGCCTCGCTGTTTATTGCTGGAGCGAGTAATTCTTCACTAAAGAAGACGCCGCACACCACTTTGAATTTCGCTGGTTTCTTTATTTTCTTGTAGGTTTTCCCCACTATATATATATATATATATATATATATACGCAGTAGAACTCTTCAGCTTCTTAATCCCTTTCCCGTAGGGCACAAACAAAGAGAAAGGACCACCAAGTGCAAATCCTTCAATTTATTTTTGCTGCAATTTCATTCCATAGTACAGCTAGATGGGGCAGCCATTACGCGTTTCATCCCAAGCGTGGGACTTGATCACATGACGCCATCCATCTATCATAGTTTCTTAAAAACTCACAACACTTTTTTCGAGATTTTTTTCACCGCTTTTTTTCAAGGCTTAAGACCTACACCTTTTAAAGTGAGAACACCATGCAATGGGTTCCAAACTAAGTTTCATCAACCATATTTACAAACACATGCTTTTTTTTATTACAAGGGTAAATCCAAAATCGGTTAACAAAATTAAGTTAAATACATATTGGATCGGTGGACCGTGGTCGTCCAGGCATAAATGCCATAGTCCTGTTTATTTGGGGAGATTTTTTCATGTTTGGTTCAATGGCCTGTATCGAATCCACAGTCAAATAACCTGTACAAAAGTAGAGATATAAATATATACTTTACACTATTGCACTAATAAATAGGTATAAATACGTTGTAAATACATATCATAAATATGCTAAAATCATTAAACAAAATCCAAATAAAAGGAATTTTTATATACATACACTCTGTTTGTGGAAAAATAGCCTTTGTCTCATTTTTTGTCCCACATGACCATTATGTTTTTAAAGTTTGATTGGAAACCCCCCAATGCATTTTAATGTTCACATCTAATACATTTAAAAACATTTGTATATATCCCAAAATACCAGTGCCTATGTGCAAATAACAATTTGTTAAGTGGTTTAAAAAGAAGAGCATTCATTTTTAGGGAATATTTGAGGCAGCAAAACGTGTTCCCAACCTATGTCTATTTAAATATACTGACGATGTCTGGAAATATTAACCAACTATGCTTCGGTTATGGGGACTATTTTATTATCCAAGGTGGCCTGCTAAAAGTAACTAGTTTATATACTGAATGTTTTCACTTACAGTGTATAGTTTATTTTAATTTCAGCTTTTAAGGGTTATAGACAGATTTAAAATACTGTCTACTTGTTTATAAACTTGCATGGAGTTCCTCTGAACTATTTAAGCCATTGGGTTGTTTACTGTCGAGGCACAGAATGTAATGCATTTCCAGCAACCTACGGTTCTTAACTCTGTCCCCACCTCATTTATTTCTTGGTACAGAGTCAACCAAAAAATATTTTAAATCCTTAGGGTCACCCTCATGCTGTTTTTGAAAATGCCTGGCCACTGATAGGTTTGATCATGGTTCTTAATTGCGCGTAGGTGCTGGAGTACCCTCTGATGCCCTGGTTATGTCATATATATATATATAAACAAACAGGATCCCAACCGCTCTTAGTCGCGGTTCAAACGGGCGCAGACCTCATAGACCTCAAAGAGCAAGATACGATGTTAAATCATCCAGCCAGCACAATGGTCCAGTGTTAGCAGTGCATTTTATTATGCAAAAAGTACAAGAGCAAGTGCCCTCCCTGACGCGTTTCGCTCCGTGAACGGATCTTGGTCACATGACGCGTCAGGAGTAGGCAGTGAGTTAAATTAAGATTAAAAGCCCAAGCGCCTAAAGAAACAGGCCGCATGGGTATTACAATAATATAAACAAGCAATAAATTGAATGCGACGTCAAAAATAAATAACGCATGTGAAATACATGTGCCAAAGGATGAATCAGAGCATAGTGCTCAAACAGGCCAAGTATAATACATTTCAAAATACAAAAGCGAGTTCATAGTTAATAACAGAAACCCTCTCTGTGTGTCTGAAAAAAGAAGAAATGGCAGTGCAATCAGCCCGTCCGATCCCTCATATAACAGAAGGACAAATATAACAAACCCCAAAAGAAAATCTCTTGCAAGTGCAAAATGAGGTTCCTTAACATGATACAGTGGCCTGATAGAAAAATGATCATCACAAAGTTGCTTGTATGTACAAATGCAGATAATTTGACCAAAGAATAGAATGTTCAATACATGGAATAAACATAGCAACAGAAGACTCTCTTGAGAAAACTACCATAATTATCTCAATAAACAAGATATATGCATACAGAAAATACGTCGTATATACATATAAAACTATCCATATTTTAAAGACTACTACTCATCTAAAATTCATCAACAACTATTTCATCATATACATCCAAATCAGGAAGTATGAATCGCACAAACCCTCAAAAATTTAAAGAAAAACATCAAAATACAAGAAGCATAATTCATTTCAATAAAGACCCTGACGAAAAACTACAAATTTCACAGATAATGATGTAATTCATCAAAAGCATTTAAACCATTGGGGGATCTGGTATCGAGCAAAAGAATAAAAAAGGCTTCTCTTTGGCGGAGAAGTTTTTCTCGATCACCACCCCTTCCAGGGTTAGCCACAGAGCACAACAAAGTGTATTTCAGGTCTTTCAATTTTTTGTCATGTACTGATTTAAAATGGCGTGCTACAGGATAATTCATATCAGAATTAACTATGGCCCGGATATGTTGCAAAATACGTTGGTATGCTTGCAATTTAGTGCTCCCAATGTAAGACAAAGAACATGTGCAGGTTAATTGATAGACTACAAAGTCACTGCGACATGTCAGATGTTCCCTGATCGGAATGACACGGTCATTAAAAGCAGATGTATAATGAGTACCATTGACTGCAAAAGTGCAGGCACGGCACGAAGTACATCTATAAAAGCCAGGTTTATTGAGCCAAGTGGTTTTAGGTTGAAGCTCTGGCTGTGTACGATCTAGAGAATCTTTCATAGAGGGAGCTCTCCTAAAAGTAATAGCCGGTGTTTTGGGCAAAAATGGACCTAGAATTATATCTGTCAGCACAATCGGCCATTCAGATCTAATGATTTGACTAAGCCTTGAACTTTGGGAGCAATATGTAGTGATAAATCTCGCTGTTGTCACACTAGTCACATTAGTATCTAGTTTGACTTTAGGAGTCAACAGTGTCTCACGTGGGCGTGCTGATACTTTATTTAAAGCCCGATCTAATACGGCTCTATTGTAACCCCTTTGAAGAAATCTATCTCTGGATTCCAATAGACACTGTTGGGTGACATCAGGATTGCTACATATGCGTTTAATTCTAATGAACTCCCCCAGCGGTATGCTATTGATGGTGTGAGGGGGGTGGGCACTGCGGGCATGCAAGATGGAATTGCCCGCAGTGCTTTTCCTGAAGAGCTTTGTCTGTATGGTATTGTTATCAATGTAAACTAGGACATCCAAAAATTCAGCGGAAGTGGCTGAAATGTTCGCAGTGAATTTGAGATTCCTATTGTTCACATTGATCTCATTGACAAAGTCAGCTGCCAGAGCTTGTGATCCCTTCCAGACGATAAAAATATTGTGAATGAATCTCCAGTAAGCTAGTAAATGGGGGAGCCAACGGGCGTGAGTGACACCCAGAACATGCCTCTCCCACCAGCCAACATGCAAGCATGAATAGCTGGGGGAGAAGCATGAACCCATTGCCACCCCGCGTTCCTGATGATAGAAGTCCCTACCAAACTGGAAATAATTATTAAAGAGGCAAATGCGGATCATGTCCAATGACATGAGATCTAGTTTGACTTTAGGAGTCAACAGTGTCTCACGTGGGCGTGCTGATACTTTATTTAAAGCCCGATCTAATACGGCTCTATTGTAACCCCTTTGAAGAAATCTATCTCTGGATTCCAATAGACACTGTTGGGTGACATCAGGATTGCTACATATGCGTTTAATTCTAATGAACTCCCCCAGCGGTATGCTATTGATGGTGTGAGGGGGGTGGGCACTGCGGGCATGCAAGATGGAATTGCCCGCAGTGCTTTTCCTGAAGAGCTTTGTCTGTATGGTATTGTTATCAATGTAAACTAGGACATCCAAAAATTCAGCGGAAGTGGCTGAAATGTTCGCAGTGAATTTGAGATTCCTATTGTTCACATTGATCTCATTGACAAAGTCAGCTGCCAGAGCTTGTGATCCCTTCCAGACGATAAAAATATCGTGAATGAATCTCCAGTAAGCTAGTAAATGGGGGAGCCAACGGGCGTGAGTGACACCCAGAACATGCCTCTCCCACCAGCCAACATGCAAGCATGAATAGCTGGGGGAGAAGCATGAACCCATTGCCACCCCGCGTTCCTGATGATAGAAGTCCCTACCAAACTGGAAATAATTATTAAAGAGGCAAATGCGGATCATGTCCAATAACATGAGATTGTGATCCCCCATATATATATATATATGTGTGTGTGTGTGCATATTAATGTTTTCCTTTCTGAGGTAATATAAATTTTATGATCGATTGTGTCCCCTATCTTAGACCCCACCGACTCCATGTACTAGCTTAAAGTGCATGTAACTTCCCTCCTGTGCTAGCTATGAAGACGCAAATACATTTGCGTCCAACGTCAACATGTTCTCTTTCAGATCCGCCATGAACGGATTGAATATTCAGTTTCTAAATATGCTATGCCAACGTCTTTTTGTGGTATACCTTACACGTTTTTCAGCTTTGGCAAAGTAGGCCTGAATTCTGCCATCGAGCCTCTTTTTCCTGCCTTCTGACTCTGAAAACCTCAGCCCAGGCTACCTCTGTGCCGGTGACCTCTGCCTTACTCCTTGCGCGGCTAACGGTGCTCGGCTCATCCCGTTGCCTGCCAAGACTGTATTCAACCTTCGAATTATCTGCTCCACTCCTCGAAAATACATTCCTGTCTGGTAGATTCATGTCAACATCCTTCCAGCTGCAGAGCAAAGGGCCTGGCCTCACTGTCTCTATGCAAGTAATTCATGACTCTGTTTCCATGGTAGGCCCATGCCCTCCCTCGCACCCCTCGCGTCTCATGCAGACACGTAGACGCTCATACACGCACTCATAGCCAGTATAGAATAGCCTCTTATCCGAGAGACCTTTTCCCTCCAGATAATACAGTTCCTTAAACATGAGATATTGGATACGATTTGGGATTAGGTTGATCTGACATCCAGACATCTGTCTACACTTGTAGGGCTAAATGTCAAGTTCCCCTTCACCCCTCAAGTTACACGTACATTACACGTCATTCTGCTGCGCGCGCATCTCTGCCAGGTATTTCTGCTGACACTGCCGGATTCACTCATGGATCCGCCTACCTGTGACATCATGTTAAATGACGTTCTTGTTCACGCCTTCATGCACGCCTATTGTAACGCCTTTTGTATTACGTACATGCATTCTTATCTCTCTTCTCAGCTGTTACGCCTCCTGCATATGCCTTTACTGTAATGCATTGACTATATATATGAATGCCTGTCAATAATGTATTGTCGCATACTTGCATATTCGCATATTACCATTGACTCTGTCAGTCTGTCCCTTCCCGAACCTATGTGGTGACGGAATGGTATGCCACCTTGGCTCGAGCCAATATGCTAATCACCCAATTCCTTTTATAGGAATAAAACGCTTTTGAGAAACCTCAAATACCACGGATTTTGCCTCTTATTTATTATGAGTTATTCTTATTGATTTTATCGCATAGAAATTAAGCACCGGTAATTAGAATTTACCACATTTTGGCGCCCGAATAGGGACCCCTCCCCCATCTCACGCGCCGGTGGTGTGTTGCAGGCCTGGCCCCCTGCCACAGCCGGACGGACAACTACGCGTACCCGCAGGATTTCCTGTATCTCCCTCAGGCCAACGGAGGTGACTGAGGCTGCGATCGACACCCAGACGAGGCGGTGAGACGTGCGGAGGATCCCGACCAGAGCCTAGCTGAGAGAGCAAGATCCGAGGTATACGGAGGCCCACCAGGTTCCGAAGTTCCGAAGTATCTGCGTCACAAGTCGAGTCCGAATCCAGTCCGAATCCAGTCCAGAGTTTCCGAGGCCTTCCGTTTCCGTGCTTCCCGGTGAGTACCGTTGCTGGGGACGCATCTAGACGTGCGCATTAGTTTGTGCCGGTCAAGACAGGTGTGGGTACACAGACCTGGTCTGCACTGTTTTAGACAGTGTATCTGTACTGTTTAGCAGTATATCCAGTCTGCACTGTTGAGCAGTGTATCTAGTATTATGCAGTTAGCAAGTTACCTTCTAATTGTTATTATTCATGTCAAAATGTTTTAAAGTGTCTAAAAATGTCGTGGTATGAGTGATTGTTCGATCGTCATTATTGTGATTATTGTGTTCATTGTGTTCATATCTGAGTAAGAACCAAGTAGCCAGATTTCAGGATGCCGTTGTTCTCCAAATTAAGACAAATAAAAACTAGAAAAGGGGTACTAGAAGAAGCTGTTCCCATTCCACCTAGGGACACTCCAGGGTACTTTATGTACCACAAACACGGCCTAGATGCCGTTTTATTCCTTGACTTATGGGTGGACTACACTAAAGAATTATCAGAGAACCAGAGATGGCCCGTTGCTGGGACATGGGATGCAGATTGCATCATGAGAGTAGAAGAGGCATTGTGGAAAAAGAAAGCCAGACAGTCACAGAAAGATGCCATTGAGTTATGGCGTAAAGAATCACATAGGCGTACAGAAAAAGCACTCAGAAAAGAAGAGAAAAGGAGGGAGGATCCAGAGAAAGCCCAGGAAAACGTATTAGTTGAAGAAGGTACCCGAGTAAAGTTGGAACAGGTAGACAGACAGCGAAACACACTCATGAACGGCATGTATCCCCTCTTGACTGAGGGTTTGCCTAAAGCCACCCCAGAAGTACTGAAAGACCTACCCCCTCCCATGCTCCCGACTAAAATGCACCAGAAAACAGCAAAGGACATTTTCCTTTCTTCCTATCTAGATGATGTGGCCCCCGCATATGTAAATACCGCACCGCCACGCACACCTTCTCCTGCCGGCCAAGATGGTCAGCTCCTTCCTCCCCGACAAGCTACTCCTCCTCTTGTTCCTCCTGGTCTTCCAGCTGTCCTTCCACCCATTCCGGGGCCTGCTCCCTCCGCTTTTCACTCAACGAACCCCTTCGGAGCTGGCGCCTCGGGAGGCGCGTCCGGAGGAGCGACAGTTTTCCAGACTCCGCCATCCTCCCATCGGCTGACCTATAGAGACCTAGCACAGCAACGTACACCTAGAACAGGCGATATTACACTATATGGAGATAATCTTGGAGACTGTAGATATGATCCAGTACCTGGTAAAAAGAATGACGAAAGAATGTTGCTCGCATCAATACGCTTGCGACGAGTCACGAACTTCTTATTAACACTACCTGGAATGGTAGATCATCTAGATCGAATATATCAGTTTGTACAGACAGGAGTAGGGCCTGAAAGTATTAAGGAGGCCATGGCCTATCAGAAAGTGGACACGAAAGCCAAGATATTACGGTTTCTTATAAACTGTTTTATAAGGGAAGTGGATAGGCCGGGTATGAACCCGGAAGATGTAAAAGCACTCCACCGGTGGGGCCAGAATATAGCAGCTGGGAATCACGATAAAGAGGCCTGTGTAGAAAATATGTACCGAAGAATCAGAAATGCAATAAAGAAGATGCATGAGAAAAGACAGCCACCACCGGAAATAGATTCAGATAAAGTTGAATCCTCAGAGGAGGAGGACGAGCCAGAACAGACCCCAGAGCAGACACAATTACCAGTTAGAGAAACGATAGCATATGTAGGTAAGGGAAGACCCTTCAATAATTCAATGCGCCCAGTGCGTCCAGAAAGTAAAAGAATATTCCAAGAAGCCATGTGTAATCCAAGAACTCCTGAACACTTATTCCAAGCTACTGATAACAGACTTCGAGAACGAATGGGGTACCATGTACTCGATTCTATGGACGAACAAGAATTAGCCAGGTCAGCCGTGCAATGGGCTGACAATTCTGAGAAATATGGTGATGATGCGTTAGCGCATACGTTTTTGAACCTGACACCGAGTGAACAACGTTTAGCTGGTACATACATGATACAACACCTGCTCTTATATAGAAGCCAACATTCTGATCCAGGTCCCTTGCCTGATATATTAATAGAACTGCTCATGAACAAATGGAGAGGTCTAGGTACCGATCTAATTAAAGTAATTCTAGAACACCGACACAGATATAGCGCCTTCCTATGTCCACAGACCGATACAGCACATGTCATGGAAAGAAAGATGTATTACATGGATGGGCAGAATCCGTTGCGAGAAGTGCACCCAGTACAGAACGCAGACAATACATTTAGACGCGTGTTTGTGTACACCCCCATAACTAAAATAGAATTATTAGAGATGAAAAAATTAGTACCTAGTCATGACAAAGATCCCGCAGGTTTTCACCGTGAAATAAAAGACATGATACTCATGGGTGACTATACTTATCCCGACATCATGAAAATATTGAAAGTATTACTGCCTCCTGGTATATACGAGAAACTCAAAGAAAAAGAGTGGGAGGTGGGAGACACAAAGATTGATTGGGCTGCATTAGAAAACGAAGAAAGTACTAGAATTCCGGGCTAAGGGCTCGGGGATAAAGTTAAAGCATTACCCGGATTGTTAGTACAAGTGTTGCCACGTTTATTAAGCACTAAAAAGGAAGATTGGGGTGCAATCTCAGCTTGTAAACAGAAACCCGATGAATATACTAGTGATTTCTATACTCGATTTGAAAAGTGTTTTGGTATTAATAGTGGTCTGAAAGCAAGTAGCGACTCATATCCACATCTTTTTGTAACAAAATTAGTTGAGAATTCACTGCCCCAGGTTAAGAACAGGGTACTGAAAGTCGAAAGCACTTGGCAAGCTAACACCCCTTCACAAATGTTACAAATGTTACAGTATCACCAGAATAGAATTAGAGAAGAACAAGAACACGAACAAAGACGTATGAAAGACACGAAAATGAAAATGTTAGTTGCTCAGTCAGTTCCCGCCGATGGTCACAAAAAGGGTGCGACCCAGCCCAGTAATTCGACAGCTCCTGTTAAAGGGACATGTAACTACTGTAAACAGCCAGGCCATTATGTAAACGATTGTGCCGTTCTGAAACACAATATCTCCACGGGTAAGACCAAGGAGAGACCGCGCGTACCTAGACAGGATCAGGCGCAGCAACAAGTGCCACAGAATATACAACATATTCCGCCTATGCCAGCTTCATCACAAACTGTAGCAGTGCCACAGCAACAGCCTATTACTGCAACACAGAACACAACACAACAGATGTACCAGTATGCACAAAATGATTACCCCGATTATCAACGATACACATGAAACAGCCTAGAGAGGGAATTTGGCTTGCCCCTTATTGAAGTTCCTGTAGATCAAGAGGGTCCTTATGTACATAGTCAAGTGTTAGGAAAAGACAGAAAGTTTTTGATTGACACGGGGGCAAGCAGGACCACAATCAGTCACAATGAGGTTCCAGGGGCACCCCTCTCAGGCTCACAGAATGTTTCCCTTGGATTTTCAGGAAAGCCTATTATTAATGAAGTATCACAGCCACTTCCCCTTGCAGTCGGTCCTCTGACACGGACTACAGATTTATTGCTCACAAAATCGTTCCCAGAAAACTTATTAGGAATAAAGACACTGAAAGCTCTAGGAGCTATTATATGCTGTTCTCCGGAAGGGGTACGCTTATTTTTGCGAGATTTTAAAGGCCATTATGTATTAAGAGACATGGATCCCCGGTTACAGAATGTACCTGCACACTTATGGGCACAAGGCCCCACTGATGTAGGTTGTATGCATATTACACCATATCGAGTCACACTCAAAGCAGGAGTAGTATTACCACGAATTCGACAATACAAGTTACCTCCAGATGCTGTAGTGGCTTTACTGAGAATTATTGACGAGCTCATTGCACAAGGAGTGGTTGTTGAAACCGACTCCAATGTATGTAATTCTCCTATCATCCCAGTCCTTAAACGTACTGACCCAAATGCACCACCTGTTTATCGATTAGTTATTGATCTGCGCGAATTGAATAAATGCATTGTACCACAGTATCCTGTGGTCCCAGATATCTCTTCATTACTGACAGCTATTGATTCAGAAGCGACGTTCTTTACTGTAATTGACCTTAAGAACGCCTTCTTCAGTGTCCCAATTGATCCAGAAAGCCAATACTTGTTCGGATTCAGTTTAAATGGACGATCTTTCAAATTTGCACGCGCACCTCAAGGATTCACAGAAAGCCCCAGCATCTATAGTCAAGCACTGAAAAGACAACTCGACAGTATTCACATGCCAGTTCATACTGCCCTACTCCAGTATGTCGATGATCTGCTGATCACCGCACGAAGCGAACCCGAATGTGAAAAAGCATCACTGACAGTTCTGAATTTCCTGGCCGACAAGGGGCACAAGGTGTCCCCTTCAAAGCTGCAATTCTGTGTTCAGCAAGTTGTGTACCTGGGTCACTTGCTGTCCAAAGTGGGGAGACAGCTCACTCCAGATCGCATTCAGTTGATTGTAAACATGTCACCACCAAAAACACAAAAGGAGGTGCGGGCTTTCATAGGCCTCACCTCGTACTGTAGACAATGGATTCCCCAATATGCATTTCTAGCAAAGCCACTCATCCAGTTGACAACTCAGGAGGCAGCGACATCGACTGTCCTCCCATGGACTCAGGAACATACACAAGCTTTTGAAAACTTAAAGAAAGCCTTATGCCAAGCACCTGTCTTAACAACACCATGTTACAGTAAACCTTTTACACTTTTTGTCACAGAACGTGAGGGAACTGCCTTGTCAGTCCTCACTCAGGAACAAGCAGGTTCACACAAACCGTGTGCTTACTTTTCTAGCACATTAGATCCAGTAGCCCAGGCTTTACCTGCGTGTTTGAAATCAGTTGCAGCGACAGCTTTAGCAATCAGACAGAGCGATGCCATAGTATTAGGACATCAATTGACAGTACAAGTTCCACATTCCGTGGAAGTTCTTTTAAATCGTACACAGACCCAACATCTGACCATAGCAAGACTGACAGGTTATGAATTGACATTGTTTCAACCACACATAGAAATCAGACGCTGCAGCACATTAAATCCCGCCACACTGTTGCCATTAAATGGAGTAGATCCATTGGCACATGACTGTATTGAAGTCATTACGATTACAACAAAACCCAGACAAGACTTGACAGATGTTCCATTATCAGATCCAGACCTGACACTTTATGTGGATGGTTCATGTATGAGAACAGGTACAGGAGAATTAGTGGCAGCCTACGCAGTCACTACAGACACCGAAATCATAGAAACAAATTGCATCGACACTCTGTCAGCTCAAGCAGCAGAGCTCATTGCTCTGACACAAGCCTGTATTCAAGCCAAAAATAAGAGAGTTAACATATACACTGATTCACGTTATGCATTCGGAGTCGTTCACGACTTTGGAGTCCTTTGGCGAGAGAGAGGTTACTTAACTTCTCACGGTGCCAACATCCAACACGGTCCTCTCATTCAAGGTTTATTAGATGCAATACATCTACCTACTACAATCTCTATCATGAAATGTAAAGCACATACAAAGGTTACCGACACGATCTCCCAGGGTAACGACCTGGCAGACCGAACAGCTAAACAAACCGCTCAGAATCGAATGCATGCAACCGACTTGACAAAGACAATAGTTCCGACATCATCACACTGCATGACAGTCAGGGATCCCGCCCATGATGTAATTGACATACAGACACATGCCACACCAGACGAAATAAAGAAGTGGACTGAACTAGGAGGGATCCAAACAGATCAGGGATGGATGACGAAGGGAAAATCTACATGGTTTCTCCCCGACTCTATGGTTCAGGTCATCATTAACACAGTACATAGTCCAGCACACCTAGGAGAAAAGGCAATGCTAGATAGCATTCAACACATATGGTACAATAAGAATTTACGAGCAGCAGCGAAACAGAAAGTGCGTACTTGCATGATTTGTTGTCAGTTTAATCCAGGTAAAAGCATCCCTGTAGAGCAAGGTGGATTTCAGCCTCCCGATCACCCTTTTGAAGTCCTCCAGATGGATTATATCCAGATGGACCGCTGCCGAGGATTCAAGTATGTCCTCGTAGTCGTATGTGCACTTTCCCGATGGACAGAAGCATACCCAGTTCCAGATTATACTGCCCCGACCACAGCCAAGCAACTGGTTCGCGAGTTCTTCCCGCGGTACGGTTTGCCCCGTATCGTGTACTCAGATAATGGTCAGCCATTCTCATCCGAACTTGTGAAACACATTACACTTCTGCTAGGCTATCAGTGGAAGTTCCACTGTGTCCGGCATCCCGAGGCAGCAGGTCTCGTGGAGCGCCATAACCAGACCCTGAAAATCCGACTTTCCAAGATCTGTATAGAAAAGGGCGTTGACTGGATAGTCGCTTTACCGGTAGCCCTCTTCTATATGAGGATGGTTGCACATTCTCGAACCGGGCTATCCCCGTATGAGGTGGTTTTTGGCAGGCCTCCGAATATGTGGGGGACGCCTATTCCGCGAAAAATTACAGATGTTGACTGTATTATGCTGACAGATTACCTTGCCTCCTTGATGTCTGCACTACAATCTTGTCGTTCACAGGTAGCTGCAGCCTTTCCCGACAACACCGATGTGAAGCCCCACGAGGTGGTCCCGGGGGATTATGTCTTCGTGCGCAACTTTGATCGGAGAAGCCCGTTGGAGCCCCGCTGGCAAACCCCGAAATTGGTTCTTCTAACAACGAGGACAGCCGTCAAAGTAGAGGGCAGGAAGGGGTGGCTGCATTCCAGCCACGTAAAAAAGTTCCACGGACTCCCTTCGGACTTGGACTCTAAGCCCTGCCCTCCTACACAAACTGACTCAAAACTCCCTTTGGTTGAGAAAACAGCCCCTGAAGAATATAGACTGAAATTACGATCTAGCAAGTCAGACAGTTTAATTGTTTAAGTCCTCCCCTAGGTGAATCGGTTAAATTAGTTTCTGACATGTATCCCCTAGATCGAGACAGAGAGAGAGATAGACAGAGAATACTCAAGAAACGTGCATATTGTAAATCACTCCGTAGTCACTGTATAGTGACATTATTAATCATGTTTTTTCTAAGTCTTCTGATTATTGCTGCTAGTATCTTGCTGCACATCTACTACCCTATTTTCAAGCATGTACAATCTGCTTATAACGTCACTGCCGAACATTCCTTTAGCGAGTTACCTCCACACGAACTTTCTTACAGACTTGCGCTGCGCAACAACACATTCATTAGTATGTTACATCACTCCCATCAGACTAACAATGCTACAAACTGTTGGATATGTGGCCGACTCCCTCCCTACCAGAAATACAAGGGAGTTCTGCCCCTTTTTCCGTACCCGTTCACTCACAATGGCTCCTGTGGGGCATGGTTTAGATTGATTAATTCCCTAGATTCCGACATTGCTGTTTACGATGGAAATTGGGTTTGGGGAAACCTGAATTCAGTTCTACTTAAAGTCTGTTACCCTGACAAGAAGGGACTTCCCACTAGAACAGGAACTGATCTAGAAAATGAAGTATATGGATTGGGTAATTACACAATCAACCTCATGATTCTTACCGTTGAATCCGAAACTGCACCAGTATTGCCTGCCATGTCAGTGTTACCAGTCAAAGGTGAATTATGTATCCGAAAGAATGGTTCCATACACTTAGGTCATAGTAAATGTACTACTGTGATCAAATTCAGAGATCAAGGCAAATCCACGTTTAGAGCTACACGTCATTCCTACTTTGTTTGTGGACATATCGCATACATACGTTTGCCTCCAGATTGGGATGGTACCTGTTACATTGCATTCCTTCTGCCACCTGTTTTCCTAGCTCCTCCTGATTATCACAGAAATACCAATCTAGTAAACAATAGACTCCGAAGAGACCTCCCGATTGTCGACTACACCGAAACGGCATGGGAGCAATACACAGACTTCAATAAAGGTTTCTTCCCCTACTTAGGTGCTGTTTTTAATAGTAAACTGATACGCAAATTAACTAGAACCCTTGAAGCAGTAGTGAACGAAACTACCTCCGCTTTAGGTAACTTAACAGAGGAGCAGTCAGCCATGCGGGTTGTTGTTCTTCAAAATCGTCTCGTTATTGACGTCATCCTAGCAGATAGGGGTGGAGCCTGTAAGGTCATCGGGTCAAGTTGCTGTGTTTTCATTCCAGAAAACGCGCCAACGGTATATAAAGCTATAACACGTCTCCATCAAATTGCAAGTCTGATAAATCAGAATCCAGGCACCTGGACTTGGTCCGGTTGGTTCTGGACAACGTTGACCGCTTGGGGATGGAAGATCCTATCCTTCCTAGGCATTGGCCTTCTCATAGTATTCAGTTGCTGCCTGTGTTTACAATGTGGGCCGGCGATTTGCGGCTTGTGCGCCACATCATGTATTCCGCATTCAAATTCCCATTCAAAACGTCAAAAGAAGAAAGAAGAGCAAATGATGTTACATGAACAGATTGATCAATTCATGCAGATCGATATCTCATGAAGGGTCCGTAGGGGACAAGGAGGGAATGAGGTAATATAAATTTTATGATCGATTGTGTCCCCTATCTTAGACCCCACCGACTCCATGTACTAGCTTAAAGTGCATGTAACTTCCCTCCTGTGCTAGCTATGAAGACGCAAATACATTTGCGTCCAACGTCAACATGTTCTCTTTCAGATCCGCCATGAACGGATTGAATATTCAGTTTCTAAATATGGTATGCCAACGTCTTTTTGTGGTATACCTTACACGTTTTTCAGCTTTGGCAAAGTAGGCCTGAATTCTGCCATCGAGCCTCTTTTTCCTGCCTTCTGACTCTGAAAACCTCAGCCCAGGCTACCTCTGTGCCGGTGACCTCTGCCTTACTCCTTGCGCGGCTAACGGTGCTCGGCTCATCCCGTTGCCTGCCAAGACTGTATTCAACCTTCGAATTATCTGCTCCACTCCTTGAAAATACATTCCTGTCTGGTAGATTCATGTCAACATCCTTCCAGCTGCAGAGCAAAGGGCCTGGCCTCACTGTCTCTATGCAAGTAATTCATGACTCTGTTTCCATGGTAGGCCCATGCCCTCCCTCGCACCCCTCGCGTCTCATGCAGACACGTAGACGCTCATACACGCACTCATAGCCAGTATAGAATAGCCTCTTGTCCGAGAGACCTTTTCCCTCCAGATAATACAGTTCCTTAAACATGAGATATTGGATACGATTTGGGATTAGGTTGATCTGACATCCAGACATCTGTCTACACTTGTAGGGCTAAATGTCAAGTTCCCCTTCACCCCTCAAGTTACACGTACATTACACGTCATTCTGCTGCGCGCGCATCTCTGCCAGGTATTTCTGCTGACACTGCCGGATTCACTCATGGATCCGCCTACCTGTGACATCATGTTAAATGACGTTCTTGTTCACGCCTTCATGCACGCCTATTGTAACGCCTTTTGTATTACGTACATGCATTCTTATCTCTCTTCTCAGCTGTTACGCCTCCTGCATATGCCTTTACTGTAATGCATTGACTATATATATGAATGCCTGTCAATAATGTATTGTCGCATACTTGCATATTCGCATATTACCATTGACTCTGTCAGTCTGTCCCTTCCCGAACCTATGTGGTGACGGAATGGTATGCCACCTTGGCTCGAGCCAATATGCTAATCACCCAATTCCTTTTATAGGAATAAAACCCTTTTGAGAAACCTCAAATACCACGGATTTTGCCTCTTATTTATTATGAGTTATTCTTATTGATTTTATCGCATAGAAATTAAGCACCGGTAATTAGAATTTACCACATTTCAAGAAATGTCTTCTATAGGTTTAGATTGTACGGTGGTGCCCTAAAATGCATTTAAGGCAGTACATTTGCCAGGTCTTAGCCAAAATGTACGATATGATTGCTCTATGCTTATTTTATAAATTATCACAAGTTGTATTTGTTTAATAATACTTGTGCCAGTTAAAGTGCACCAGATAAGACTACAGTATACGATGGTTTCAATTCTATATTAAAGATTTCATTTATTGGGATATATGTAGGTTGTAGAATGAATATGCATACAAAGAGAAATGTAAAGTTACCATTATGGTGGGCCGTAAGCTTACAGTCGTAACTTTTTTTTTTAAAGTTCAAAATGATTTTATTGAAATTTTTGAGACAAAAGAAATAAACAAGAACAGTACATAACAAAAAATTAAAGCAAATAAGCGTAAATGATGAAAATAATAACAAGAACTATGGTACCTAGGTAAATTTGCAGTAGAGAGAATCAGTAAAGAATAATCGTATAAGAAGAGGAAGGGAAAAAGGGGAGGAGGAGAGGGAGGGGAGTAAACATATCATTGCATCATAAAATCATACCATACAGAGTTACAAAGCAATTGAGTAAATAAAATACAGAAATACAAAAAAGGTGATAATGAAAGTCAAAATAGTCCATAATATGCAAAGAAAACTAATTAACGATATCATTTCATAACATATGAATCAATAGGTGACCCAAAAGACTGAAATGATTGTGAATTGTGATTAACACCATTAAGTGATAGCTAAGCACCTTTCCTTGTAAAGGTAATCCATGACCACCAAGCATGGACCGAAAGAGAAGAAGCATCTTTCCAACAAAAAGTAATAGATTTTAACGCAGCTGTAACCAAAAAATTAAATAACTTAGCCTTTGACTCACAAAGAGGATGAGAAAGGGCAACCGATTTGCATATTAACAGTGTATATGTAATATCATCTTGCAAAGATAAAATATTCAAAATGATAGGCCAGACTTCCAACCAGAATTTCCCAATAACTGGACAATCAAATAACATATGGCGAAGTGAACCAGAACAAGAACTGCAGTGCCAACATAGATCAGATGGTAACAGTTTAGCATTATATAAACGCAATGGTGTCCATAGAGTGTTGAACAAAATATACGCATTAGTTTGATAGAGAGACACTGGGTGCCATCCAGATATGCTGTTGAGCCATATAGAAGACCAGGAGCCATCTGATAATGATATGGAAAGTTCATTATTCCAAAAAGAGGCAATTGAACCCACATTGGAGCCCTGAGAGATGGCAATTTTTTTATAAAAGATAGAGACAGCTTTGGAGGCTGATGTAACAGCTGTAAGGTAAATAAATAAATCATTGGTGGTAGATGAGGGGATACCATTTGGAAAGGAATCTAAAATTGAATTGCATAAGGATTGATATTTAGGGAAATCTGAAGCCGGGATTTTAAATTTTAATTGGAGTTGCTCAAAGGGAATAAAGGCATTTCCATCAAAAACATCTTTGAGATATAAAACACCTTTTGAAATCCATGAGGACCAAAATGTAATGTTTCGGTTCAGTTTAAGTAAAGCACTGTGCCATAAAGACAGGTGGACTGTAGAAAGTAAGGGTAAATAAAAATTAGAATCCAAATCATTAATGATTAATCTCGAGGATTTAATTATAGATGATCGATGAACAACCTTGGAACCAGAAGACATCGACATCAGAGAAGGTAGAGAAAAGGGTCGAACAATTGAGGATTCTATTTCAAACCAAGTTGGAGATCTGACTACCGGAGAATTAGTAAACCATAAGGAACTTTGTTTTAAAATAAAAGCTTTATGATACAGGTGAAAGTCTGGGAGTGCAAAACCAGCCTGAAACTTAGGGAGTTTTAATTTTCTGTAAGCAATACGAGGAACTTTGTTTGACCAAAGGAATTTAGATAGCAATTTGTCTACATTGTTATAGAATTTGAGGGGAAATTGAGTGGGAATCATAGTCAAGGAGTAAAAAAATTTGGGAGCAATGTACATTTTTATAGATTCCATTCTTCCCCACCAGGAGAGATGAAGGGAAGACCACTTGGATGTTTTATTTTTAATATATTCAACTATGAACTCGCTATTTAATGTCAAAGTAGCAGGCAACGATGATGCAAATAGAATTTCTAAGTATTTAAGCTTATTTTTTTGGTAAATAATGTCTGAGTTTGGTAACATATCCGGAGTACAAAAAGCATTTAAAGGAAAAAATTCAGTCTTACTTACATTCAATTTGTAACCAGAAACCATAGAGTATTTTGTAATAATGTCTAATAGGGAAGTAACAGAAGAAATAGGATTACTAATAAACAATAAAACATCATCAGCATATGCTAAAGTTTTAACCATAACATCATTGATCACAATACCCTGAATAGTATTGCAGTGACGGATATAATTAAGAAAAGGTTCAATTCCTAACAAAAATAATAGTGGGGAAAGGGGACAACCCTGCCTAGTACCTCTAAAAAGGGAAAACTGAGTGGAAATTTGACCATTAATAAACAAACGAGCAGTAGGAGCAAAATACAAGGCAGAAATCATACGAATAAAAGGGGCACCAAAGTTAAAGGACAATAAAGTTTTAAATAAAAACTGCCAATGAATTTTGTCAAATGCTTTTTCAGCATCAAGAGCCATAACTCCTGCAGGAAAAGAAAGAGAAGGGCTCTGCTCAATAATGTGTAACAATGTTCTGGTGTTGTTAGCAGAGAACCTATTTTTCATAAAACCAGATTGATCTGGGTGAATAATGGAGTGAAGGACAGGAGCTAATCTAGAGGCAAGGATTTTAGCATACAACGTACAGTCTTGATTTATTAGGGAGATGGGACGATAATTAGAGACCAGGGTAAGGTCTTTATCGGGTTTGGGCAGTACAATGATTAAAGCGTCCGCAAAGGAACCAGAAATGGTACCAGAGGAACTAAAATGGGAAAATATCTCACTCAAATAGGGCAAAAGGAGAGACTGAAATTCTTTATAAAATTCAGCTGGGATACCATCCGGACCTGGGGTTTTATTCTTAGGGAGCGATTTGATGGCGAGCAAAATTTCGTCACAAGTAATAGGGGAATCTAAACTAAGTCTATCTGATGGAGAAATTTGAGGTAGAGTACACCTATTCAAAAAGGAATCAATTAAAGATTCATCACAGGGATCAGGTTTACTATATAGGGAAGAGTAAAAATGCAAAAATTCTTGAACAATATCATTATGGGAAATAGCCACCTGTCCCTGAGAACCACGTATCAAAGTTATTTGAGTCTTATTCCTCTTGATCCGCAAATAGTTCGCAAGGAGTTTCCCAGACCTATTAATATTGAAACGAAATTTAGCATTGGAATTAGCGAGTTGGATCCCTGCTCTAGTACTAAGTATAGCATTAAATTCATAATGAAGTTTTTGTAATTTAAGTTTATATTGAGGGTCATTAGAGGAAATAAATAAACGTTCGAATTTAGCAATTTGTTTTTCTAAATGTTTAACGTTAGAGTTACATTTGTTGTTATCATGGGCCATGATAGAAATAGTGGCACCTCTAATGTAGGCTTAAATGCATCCCATCTATTGATAATTGACGATGAATCTTCAGGGTTGAACAAAAAATAGTCTTGAATAGCCTGTAGTAATTTGGGTTTATGTGTGTCATTAAGTACAATGCTCGTGTTCCTACGCCACCTATTTTGTTTGGTAAAAGGAGAGGAGATATTTAAAACAAACGAAATTAGAGCTTGGTCAGAAATATCAATATTACCTATCACAGGATTGGTGGCTGATGAAAGTAAAGAAGGGGAAATCAAAAAATAATCAATCCTCGAATGGGAGTTATGGGGATTAGAGAAAAATGAAAAACATTTATCAGTGGGGAAATGCAATCTCCAAATATCAGCCAATTTGGTTGTGTGAAGAAAAGATTCAAAGGCATGGAATACTTTAGGAGGACGGAATTTTGCAGAAGAGAGTCTATCTAACAATGGATCAATAAATACATTAAAATCCCCTCCAACAATCAAAGGAGCCTGCCCCAACTTCAAAACTTCTGTAGTTATAGTCGACCAAAACAAAGGGTCATCAGCTGTAGGGCCATAAATATTAAGCAGATAGAATATTGAATCATGAAGTTTAACCTTAACTATAACATATCTACCTTCTGTATCGGTAAACTTACTAAGAATCTGGCAATTCAGCCTTTTAGCAAAGAAAATTGCAACACCATTTTTCTTTTCTTGCGCAGGAGAGGACACAATATCATCTACCCACTTTTGTTTCATATAATGTAAAATTTTGTCATCAATATGCGTTTCTTGGAGAAAGCAAATGTCCGCTCTACAAGCACCCAGGTAATCCAAAATTTTTGTGCCTTTAACTGGATGTCTAAGACCCTTAACGTTAAGGGAGACAATTTTAATATTATGAGAACTAGCCATCATGAATTAGAAGGAAACACAGAAAGAAAGATTGCAAGAAAGCGAAGGGGAGAAACAGACACAAAAGGAAGATACAGGAAAGGAAAGAAAAAGAACAAACAAGATACAGAAATAAGAACATAGAGACGCACACCCGTTCCTCAAGCATGGCCAAGAACCGTTGGAGCCCATAAATGGATAGTCATTAAATGCCAGGGAAGATCAAACTACAATATTCAAGTAACGGCATCCTGAGTTTCCATCGACGGTGAAGCTTGTTGTTCCAGGAATAGTCTCAAATCTTCAGGACGATGAAAAGATTTAGAGAAAGTGTCTTTCCAGACTCTATCGTAGAAGGATCAAACAGACCATATTTGAAACTAAGGCTTCGCAGTTGTGGACGAAAAGAAGAAAATTATTTGCAGATAGCAACCGTTTCCGTAGCAAAGTCTTGATGAATAAAGATTTTGGAGCCATTCACCAAGAGAGAAGGAATATCTCTAGCAGCTTTCCTGATAAGAACCAGATGATGGTGTCGCAAAACCTTAAAAATCATTTGCCTAGGTTTGGTGTGGCGAGGATTTCTATGCGAAGGAATTCTGTGTGCCTTGTCCACTTCAAACTTTTCGGAGAATTTAATATTTAGAAGACCAGGAAGCAAGGATTCTAGGTATAAGCGACAGTCAGATCCTTCAACCTCTTCAGGAAGATTGAAAATACGGAGATTGTATTGCCGATTACGGTTTTCCAATTCCAACAGCTGAGTATGCATTGGTACTATTTGCTGCATCAAAGGTGTAAAAGAGTCCAATTTATTTTTGTTATCCTGAATTTTGATAGTATTATCAGACACTTTCATGGACATGGAAGCCATATCTTTGCGAATATTTTTCATTTCAATTGCAATAGTGTCAGTGTTCAGTCGCAGCGCTTTAATTTCTTCTAAAATTAATGTGAGGGAAGGTTCAGAAGATTCAACAACCTTAGATTTATTTGGGGGAGGCGTTACTTGCTGTTTCCTCTTATTATTGGCAGAATTCTTATTATCCATCTTGAGGTGAATAAATAACCCAAAGCGTCAAATAAATGCAGGAAAAAGAAAAGCACCTCAAAATTTTAATAAATATTAGGGAAAAAAGATGTAAAATTCCCAAAAGCTCTCCAGAAACAGCAGTGCAGTAGTTAACAGGGTCGTGGGCGTGGCTAGGCCCAAGCCAGGCCCTCTCTTTGTGAGCACCCCGCCCCCTGTGAGGAGGAAGCCGGCAGAGGCTGGGACCGAGGCAGGGAGAGGAACCAGAGGGCCAGCAGGAGCACTTCCCAATGAAGAAATCGCCCAAAAAAACGAGTAGAAGGTAGGCAATACTTTCAGCTTACTAGCGCTGCGCTGTTATCGATGTTCCTGACAAGAATTCGTCGTATTTCGGCTGATTAGGCCGATTACTTCACCGAGCTCCGGTGGCGGCGGCCATCTTGGTCGACGCGCTCGCGCGACTCCACAGTCGTAACTTTTAATACTAACGTGAACATTGTTTTTCGGCATATTTTCTCCTTTGCATCGGACGAGGGAGGAACTCAAGGACACTTTGGAAGTGGAGACTGGAATATGGGAGTAGTGTTCAAGGTGCCAAGTTCTTTTCTTGGGAAATGAGAAGATACTGAGATCTGTGTGAGGTCATGTTTTTCTCGAATATTCTTTGTACACTTTAATTAGTTAACCCACCTTGGGGTTAGTTAGATTCCCTTTAGACTTAGAGAGGTAAAGACCTCTCTTGACTTCTTTGTGCGGCTTCATGCTATACATAACTCTTTACCTAAGAACTTCCACAAAGGTTCTGTTGCTTACAACTTTCTTGCTTCCATGATTAATTAGCGCCTTCACTATCCTTATGTTAGTATAGGGCTTATTAGATGCTGCAAATGTTTTCCATGTATGGGGAGAAGGATTGAAATCATTCGTCCAGTAATCGTTATTTTACTCATATTTTGCATCGCATATTTTTCATGAAAATAAATATGAAATGTCCTATCACCTTTTTCGCAACAGATGGGAAACATTTTTTTACTTTCTTGTTCAGCTCCACCAGACTTTCCCTGGCGGTCCAGAACAGGAAAAATGTATTACAGAAGGACCGTCCTAAATCGGAGGAATGCTTTCTCGTAAATTGACCAAAGGCCTACTAGCGGATGGGCCATTGGTAATATTTCTGCTGGCATATTGAGTGGTGGCTCTACCATAGGAAAAATGGCACTTGGCCTGCCTATAAACCGAGTGGAAACAGAGCAACTGAAATGTGAATTCAGGAGATGGGACCTGCGCAGCTTTTGCTGGATATCCTGCATTTGTCAAACTCTACATGAAGCCGAAAGTTTATGAAAGCAGAAAAATGTTTTACAAGAATAATATTTCAAACTGTAGTCATCTATAAATAGAAAGAAAACAAATGCAACGCCAATGCGTGTTCAATTTGCCGTGTACTGTTAGAGTTCTGAAGAAAGCTCTTGCTACACATATTTTTTTCTGCATTTTGGCTCTGTCATGAGGAAATTTGGTGATGTCATTTCCTTTAATTGGCAAGTGAAATGAATGCTGGATGGTCTCCAATGTAACAGACCTCAAACAGATGTCCATGTGTTTAAAAAGGCTGAAAGTAAGAGCAGCCAGTTGCAGTAAAAAAAAAATGCACCACACACTTCGAATATTGTTTGTGTTACAACTCCTCACAGCGATTTTCGTGACCAGATTTTCTAATTTTCTCAGGAGAAATCCCTAAGGAACCAATTGCTAAATGCCTGAGCCAGTACATTTTTCAACATTAAAATTCCAAGAAACACAACACCAGAAAATTTGAAAGATGTTTCAAACCACAGTTATCAAAACATGCAAGAAAATATGACATTTATTTCACGCTTAAAGAATCATTAATGATTTGCAAAAGCTTTATCCCAGGATACAAGAAGAAAACATCTGATACATCAAACCCAACATCTCGAAGAACATAGGGGGTCATTAGGATTGCGGTGCATCCGCATCCTCCGGGCCGGCGGAAGCCACCGCCGGCCCGGAGGATGCGGATTCACCGCTGCGGTAATTCAAAAGACCCCCCACCAGATTAGGAAGGCTGGGGGGTTATCGGCGGACGGGAAGACCGTCCGCCGCTTTTCCACCGCAGTCGCCTTCCGACCGCGGCAGAAAAGCTCTAATATGGTGGCGGTGTCTATCAGACACCGCAAGCCATATTAGGATATGCATTGGGACATGCCTTTCCGCGGCGGCAATGCCGCCACGAAAAGGCATACGGTCTTTACTTTGGGGGCCCCTTGCGGGCCCCCAGGGTGAAGGGGGGGTGGGTGGTGCACATGGTGGGTACCTATGGTACCCCCCTGCATTTACATGCACAAAGCGGCAGGCACCGCGCGGTGCCTGCCGCTTTGTGCATGTAAATGTAAAACATGCTTTTTTAACCTTGCGGCGGGTGCTGCTTCAAGCAGCACCCGCCGCAAGGTTACAGATCCAGGATGTGACCGCCAGGGTGGTGGTCACATCCTAATTGCACCAGAGGGACCGCCGCAGCCCCTGCGGACGGTCCCTCCACCTCGGGGGTGGCGGACAGACGCAGGTCCGTCCGCCATCCTAATGAGGCCCTTTGTTTGAAAGTGAAGTACGGAGTAATTTCTGTGTGTTTTAGGTATAAGGTACGAATTAGGGTCTGCAGGGCCAGAGCTTAGGTTATTGCAGGCATGTGAGAGATTTGAGTTTTTTCTAGTACATGTCAATAAATAATGCAAATAGTGGTGACCAACACTTGTACCACCTCCTTGAGCAGGGTCTTACATCACTGCTGGCAGATAATGTTACTTCTAAAACGCAGCAACAGCTTTTATGCTGGGGCTAAAGCTTCAAAACAGTTATATCATCAGATTTGGCAGTCAGGGCCTTCTTTATGGCGGTGCAACCAGTGCAGCCGCACCTGGAGCTGACTTTGGAGGAGAGTATTGTATTTACAAATAACTATTGGTTTAGAAGCATGTGAACTTCCTTGATAAACCAGCTGTTTTCGGACAACAATACAACTGTCAGGATAATAAGTCAGGTGCTTAATGTTCCTACTGGTGAGAGATGAATTTTGTCTAGTGGCACTTTTGACTCATCATAAAGTAGCACGGAGGGTAAAAATTTTGCCTGCCGCAAAGGACGTGTACCATGCAGATCATTGAACTGAGTGTGAGTGAACTGTGAGCAGCGCTATGAAAAAATGAAATGTATACCGGAGAGTGGTAAGTGAGGAAATTCATGGAGGAGTTTATGGAGGGTACCAAAAAAGTCTGCGGGGGGGGGGGGGACCAGCACTAAAGCAGTCGCTGTGGGAAGGCCAGTGATCCCTTCAGGATTTCACACAGACAAGATGTCCTATATTCTTGCCTGGAAGCTGGAGGGAAGAAGAAGGGTGCACACAGGAAGGCTAATTTAACACAGCTCCAGAGAGTTGCACAACACAAAAAAATACCTGGGCAGATCTCCTTCAAGTAGATAATATACAAGGCATGCTGGCCCTGTCCTGAAAGACCCAGATACAGACGGCTAGAAATATTTTTATACCTGCCTTACCAAAGCCAATAGGTTGGGTTAGCATCAGAAAATGCAAGACAGACCTCTCAGCTTTGGCAATGTTTGTTCATATTGCACGCTCAGTACGATTCAAGACTTAGATTACCTGCTGGCGAATAAGGACAGATTAGGCCTTGTGCAGCCATTCATTTTCCAGCTTTAATCTGATTTCCTCAGCACAGGACCTAAAGATTAAAATGAGACTGCACTGGCTCATATGTACTCAGCGTCCACGCTTTCGTGTCTTGTTACGTATGGTTTTTGTGTTTCGATATATGTCCTTAATATATGTGTATATTTGCTTATGATTTATGTGTGTGCTTGGGACTCTGTATATGTGTGGTCCCTTGTCTGGATGTGCAAACATGCTGATTTGTGCATTTGTGTCAGTATGCCTTTTGGTCTTTGTCAAGTGGTGTATACAGGGGTCTGTGAAATTATGTGATTCCGCGGTCACGTCATTTTCTGCATGAACATGGATTTGACATATTTGATACATAATTCATAATCTGTTGCATTATCAGCAGATTCTAACAAAAAACACATTTAATTTCCAGCTTAAAAGGATCAAACATCACTAGAATTGGGTGGACCCGCAATGCAGCACATTGAAAGGCTCATTGCAAAGGTTGACTGGTCATCTTTTAGTTGCTTTTCACTTTATTTGTAAGTTAAAGTGGTACTAATGAGGTGAAACCTTTGCCCAGATAGTGTTAATACGTGAAACAAGCATTGGCAAAGGCAATAAGTCATGCCTTTATGACCAATTGGCTTTGCCAATGGTTTTTAGCTGCGCAGCCTTTAGAACAACAGCAAAGATCATTTTGTAGGTGTGTGCCAAGCATGCCCATGCCTACAAAATGAAGAAGATGCTGTTTACAATTTGTTTAACTTATGGATCTAAGTTGAATCGATAACTAACAAGAGAATAAAACATTACTTTACTACTCCTAAACTGAGAAAATCCTAACTTTAAGACTTTCGGTATTCACAGAAGGCATTTAAAAGTCCTAAAGTTAGGGCTCCTAACTTCTGTGAATACCGAAATGAGTAAGTGCCTTCTGTGAATACCAAAATGGTAGTAAGTTTAGGATTTTGTCTTAAGTTAGTTCTGTGAATCGGGCCCAAAGTTACTTGAGATAATTATAAATATAACTGGTGAATTTCTGTGGTATTTTTTAGTTTTAAACATTATGTTGTTACTAAACATTTCACTGAATTATAGCATTACTTTAAACGTTGGTCTTTTCAGTGGCTTTCTAGGGTTTTTGTTACTATATATTAAGTCAAATCCCGCTGTACACAACCTTTATCCATGTGCGGCAGGGGCTTGGCTGCAGGGCCAGGCTTCCAAACCACCTGCAGTCAATCAACCACATTCTGCAATGTTGACTGCAGGACCTGGCTATGGCCAACTCCCATATTGGCAACCAACCCCACACTGAGCATTGTCTTTGTCAGCGTACATAAAGAGGTTGGCCGCAGGGACTGGCCTGTTCCCGGGGCCTGTGGGAGACCCACCCACAGGCAGTCAACCCTACACTTATTCAGAGTGCCGCTGGTGTTCAGGGGTGCTTTACATATAGAATCTACTTCCCACCTAAACTTGGGATCTACCCAGAATTCCTTGGTTCTGTGTTTATATATATTGCTTCTGCTTTTTGTATAAAGCCACGCAGTGTGCCTTTGCGTGGCTCTATATATTTTTATGAGACCCCTGTGGCCTGATGCATGTACCACTTTACGTGCTGCAACAGTGACGCGGGGCTCTCATAAATAAGCCCCAGAATGTTTTGCATTTGATAGTAAATACCAAATCACCAGTTTACGTCTGCTTGCATCACTTTTTTGACACAGTGCTGGAACAAGCTGTTAGTAAATCTGCCCTTAAGTATTTTCTACTCATGTACGTGATAGTGTAAATCATAGTCTATAACATAGTGGCCTTCCTCAAGACTTGCTCTATATTTTGCTTGCGAATAAAGATAGGCAAAGCAAAGTGCAAACTTCACATGTAAGTATTGTTCTTCTAACGAGTCATGCAGTGGGAAAGCAGAAACAGTACATATTGAGGCACCTTATACTGAAGACTTACAACCACTATCAAATAGGATATGGTCCTGTTCCGCTACATTCCATGTTAACAGATAAACAAAAAAAGTATAGATTCGAGCGTAGATGCTTAGAGCTTTGCAAGTGGTATGTATGTCACTATGGAAATGGCAAGATATTAAAATGCATTGACAACAGCCAATCTGTAGTTATCAAAATGCTGCCTTAAAGTGTCAAGTCAATTTGTCTTGGAACATTTCTAGCTCATGCCGCTGTACTGCACTTGGAGGGGTAGTGGGAGCTTACAGAGGCGGTTGTGCCTTTTTAGCGACCTTATGCAAGTGATATGCTTTGAACTCTTTATAGCGTGCACTGCTAGGCACTGTCAGTTGTGAGGAGGCGAAATAACAGTTTACTTTGAAGGCATTTGTTTCAGGTGGGGTTCTGTTGTTTCCCGCTCTTGTTTTTGTGACACTGAGGTTCTGCCTACCCATCCCCACAATAATCCCAGAAAATGCACACCGTCCGCTCCCAGAATGGCACTATTGTTTCATGGCCCATGAAGTGCACTGCTAGGCTCTGTTATATGAACAAGTGGATGACTGTTAAGAGGTGAGAGAGCGCATATATTCATCTGCAGAATAGGGCTTTGGGCAGCATTTGCAGGAGAGATGTTTAGATGAGGCTGGAAATAAGGGAGGTGGCGCTGGGGAGTGACGTCGGGGAACCATCAAATGCAATGCTCTCTTATAGGTACATAACCAATACTGCTCATCTTTTCAGAAGTGAGGCAATAGGGCTGGACTGTCTGCTCCTGACTGCTGTTGTCAAGCCTACATAACCATGAAAAGGGTGCAAGAAGAAGTTGAAGCATTCAGCTGCACGCCATAGCTACATTTCAGCTTGGAACAGATTTGTAAACCGGCACACACCTGTTCCTCTTATAAAAGGACGAATGGGTTGTGTGCACTGTCTACTTTTCAAGTACAAGGTATAATGGAAACTATGCAGACCATACCCATACCCTAAACTTTCCTGGAATTTTGATTTATTATGCAGTCCTAACATGGGTCCATATTTCTGAAAGTGCACCAGGGGAGCAACAGGTCTTTAGGCCATCCTCTTGACTTTTCCAGACAGTTTGGCATTACAGAAGGGGGAGAGATGGTTTCATGGCCCCTTCTTTAATACAGATCATACCTTCGCTAACTGTAAAACTGCCAATCTCGAGGTGGCATTTCCTTATTTGCATGGAGGCATGCCCCATGCAATAAAGGAATCCTTTGCACCTGCTCTGTATTATGGACAAGGAGCAGAGGCAAAGAGACTGTCAGGGGGCTCACACATTGTGCACCACTTACAGGTGGCGCACATCAACGCGCCTCCGAGGGTACCCCGTGGAAGGGACGAAAGGAGGTTAATGACCTCCCAGACATCCTCATGCAGGCCAGTGCTGTCGCTCACTGCACCCACCTGCAGATGGACCTCTGCCAACTGATTCAAACAACCAATCCACCTTTCACTAATGCACTCTTCCCAGTGCAGACGTGGAATAGTGTTTGCACTGTGAACAGAGTATTTCTTGTGTTAAAGTGTACTGACCCAGTAAAACATGCGCTGTATGAAGACCAGTGCAACAGAGTTAGCATACATACACCATGACTGTTTCCAGTAGAAGTCACTGTACACTATGTCTATTCAATACAGAATTGTCATATATAATTTACCAGTACTGCTATATGAACCACTGTACACAAACCTTACTTGTCAGTTATAGGAGTTGCTGTGCATTGGTAATTTCCAACATAAATTAATTAGAAAGCAGGCTATTGCTTTTTTTGGTAAAGCTGCAGCACATTGATGTATTGGAGTCATACTGCTGTAAAAATGTTGCATGTATAAAAAAGAAATATTGCTTGAAAGGTGAATGTTTAAGGTCATAGTCTCAGCTTCTCCATGGTCTTCAAGATAATTGCAGGTGTATTGGGGAGACACAACGTCTTGTCTGCAATCTGCAGCCATCTTGGCGGGATGATGGCTCACAAGGATGCTCTTGGCAAGATAAGGGGCTTTCAGCAGTGATGGGCCGCTAACACTTGATGCCATGAAAAAGTTGCATACACTGACTGGTCTTACAGCTGTATGTATTTGTATGTCAAAATAACATTCTCAAAAATATAGCATCTTGCTACTTGGCTTGTAGTGTAGTTCCTATTTTCCCTATAGGCCCTGCGCATTGGAATAATATAAACATCAGTGTAGACGTAGAAGTGCGGTCTTCCAGGTCTCTACTGACTTTGTTAGACTTAATTGGGGTTGTACCACCTAGCTCAGAGGTCACTGGAAACTTTCTTGACTGAACAGGAAGTGATCAGCTCCCCTGGCTCAGACAAGAAGGGATTCAGTTTTCCAACAACCGCATAAACATGACAACTTTGCTCCTTTAGAATAAGAGTCAATCTCTAGAGTCGTGTGAAACAATAGACAGCTATTTCACTCAGTCAGTTGTGCAAGAATTACTTTCACCAGGATGCAGAGAATAGAGAGACGGGCATTTTCAATAAAAAGGTATTAATTATTGAACAGTCTTTCTTCTCATGCAAGAGAAATGAATTGCCACAATTGCAAGACTTGTTATTATAAAAAGTGTGTATAGTAAAAGGAGGATTGCGAAATAATACTGTAAAAGCATTGATATGGTTTCTTAGCCATACAATGGCTAAAATGAGTAAAATATATACATTCATATATACATTTAGCTAACGTCCTCAACTGGTGCTTCTAACTACACCTACCTCAGTGTACCTGACCTAAGCCTAATACTTGGAAGGGAGTAAGTAAGTAGCAGTTTAAGTTAAGTTGGTTTTGCCAAGGGTTTGCTTCAAGAATTCTCTCTAAGGGTTTAGTCAACGCTGTACCTCTGGAATAGAATGTTGGATGTCTTGTATCTTCTCTCAGGACTCGATATCCCAGTTACCCGCAAGGGTAGGCTGGAAACGCCGGGGCCGGATTTTCTCGGCAGGAGAAAAGACAGCGTCTTTCTCAGCGCGTCAAGGAGGAGCAGGAGCAGCGTTCGTGGGCTTCTCGCATCTGCTGGGCTCTGCAAGGGACAGCTGTTCTGCTCCTGTATTCTCTACCACCATCGCTGTGTTTGCTTAAGACAACGTTGGTATTATTTATACCTGGAAGGTGCCTTGTTTGACGTAAGTTTTTGGACAGAAGACGTCAATAAAGATGTCACTAAGAACTGGTCGTTCTTACAGTGCTCATTAGAGTTCTATTACTAATGAAAACAAAGCAAGCGGGGCTTTCCCAGGTTGCTGGGGGTTTTATCTGTTGAAAGAACTCTTGTGTAATCTAGGAATCTAAGATAGTGGCTTCTGCTGTGTCATATACTGTAATGAGCTGCAGAGGCGAGTTTCTGAAATATGGCTCTGATCGTTTATGCCATTATAGGGGTATGGATGGATTATAGCTGTATAGGGGCATAAGGTCACAATATTGATCGGGGTCCTAGATAGAACACAACAGGCTGTTCCCTTTTCATTGTTCTTCAACAATGTTGCCTGTGCTGAGGAGGAAGAGAATTGAAGACGACAATGTGATTGTCTCTTTTGTAGTTGCTAACTACAAAAAACTCCATGGGCTGTCCCTATAGTTTCCTAGTTCCAAACAGAAGGCAGATGATTCCATCAGTTGGCAGATGGGGTGAATACACTGGGGGAGGATGGCCGGACTGTGTATGATATTAAAAAAAGTGGCAGGATGAGCAGAGGTAGGCGAAGGAGAAATTCATTAGGATGGAGGTGGCTAGAGCTCTTCCTGGTGGATAAACCTAATCCCCTGTCAGTCTCACCTCACTTGAGAAGGACGTCCTCTCTGCTATGCAACCCCACCTGATACCTGGGTTGCCTATTGCAGAAGACCAGAATGTGGTGCCAGGTAATACATTAAGCAACAACATCCATTTACTTTAGTTTGATGCACGGCAGCCCAGCAAACCTTCCTGCTAAGCTGTCGGGCATCAAAATAAAAGGGTAGGTATACACAACATCTACAAGATACATTGCATTCCTGTTCTTCTCCCCTGCATAGGCACACAAACAGCAGCCAGGATACCTTCCTGCACAAAAACAATAATTTATAAGATTTTCCTCTTTCGATGCATGCTGCAGAATGCAACACTCATAAAAGAGGAAAAAATGAGGAAAAATGGATGTTGTGTGGAAACACCCACAGCAACAGCAGTGGAACACCCCTTTCATGCAGTGTAATGCGTGAAGGGGGCCCATATTTACAATGCCATGAAAAGTCGCACAGGGTGACTTTACGTGGCCTTGTAAATATGGGCAAGCCCATTGCGCTGCTGGCACATCAAAAAAAGCAGTTCACCGGCGTCGCAATGAGCTTGTAAATGAGGCCCAACGTTGCTTGCTCATTATGTGTGATATTTGTTAATGTTCTGCTGTCACCAAATTGATTAAAAATGAATAGCTCATGATTTTTTACTTGCTTGTTTCCTTCATACCTGCATTGTTTAGTGTACTACTTACATGTGTTTGTTTATAACATTAAACTTATTTTGTTGTGATATTTTCTAATATTCTATTTTAATTATCCACGTCCATCCTTGACTGAATCTTTCTGCTGGGGCAGAAGTCCATGCACCTTCAGAAGTTAGACGTCAAGGGCCATTTCACCCAAAACAACCAGCAAGAACTGGTAAGTGTACAAGCTAACAAAAACTGCTTCTCATGTAGTACTGAAATTGTATTTATTCATTATATATGTTTGGTCATGTCCATTACTTGGTTTTGAACATAAACATTACTAGTGTATATGTGTTTGACATGTTAAATGTTGGATTTAATTAGAAATGCACTCATATTTCTATGGGCCCTGTTATGTTGTCCAAGCCAACATCAACTTCTGCTCCTCACAATGATACCACCCCGGTCAGGCCCTACAAGCGACATTAATAAGTTCACTTACTTATTTCTTTGCAAATGACTACTCTTCTGATTTAATGTTTGACATGTTAACAGTACATGTTTTGTGACTCATCCATGTTATCAGCAAGCTCAATGTGCATGATAGTAACATGTTCTCTAATTTGAGTGCCTGACCTAACCGTTGAAATATAATTTGTATTCTGTTTTCAAAGCAATTAATATTGTATTTTCTAAAGAGGAGTTGCTCAAACTTTTTCAGATTGTCTTTTATTAATATTTACACTTAGTTTAACACATAGTTGCTCCAATGTGTATCTGATGCCTTCATTTCGGCTGCTGTTAAGACCAACCACAGAAAAAGCTACATCGCGGGGATCAGCAGACATACTGGCAGCAGCAATTTGGTCCACTACCATCTGCACCACAGGTATGTATGCAACATTTTGAATGTTAATAACAAATTGCTTACTTTGCACAATAACTTACTCTAGTTGAAATGATTTCAAAGTGTAGGCAAATGCTTCCAATCATGTTATATACCTTGTATAATGTCTCTGCTTTTGTTTTCACTTTGACTTATGAAGAAATCAGAAAATGAATAAACCCTAAATTTAAGTTTTCAGCTGCTGGATTGAGAAACTCTCTGTCTATTCCAACCTCAAGGACCCATGACCAGCAGCTGATCTCACAGGGAATATCCAAGCCAAACAGATCTGTGGCTGGAGTTGGTGAATTTGAGTTTGCTTTTCACATGTTTGTTGATCTCATCATTGCCAATCTCTGAGCTATCATATGCTGGGTTTCACAAGCCCATATAACACGTAACTTTAAAAACTACTGGAGAGGTATTCCATTAATCTATTAAGTTTTACCAATTAAACTAGTATGTGATGTACTTCATCTGTTGCATTCATCTTCTTTCAGATTCTGGGGAGAATGATTAATCCGATGATGCAGAACCATCTACAAGCAAAGGGCGGAGGGCAATCTGAGGAGATAATCTGATTCTCCTCCAAGCAGCAATATATGAGGCCAGCACTGATCAACAAGAAGAGGATGAAGCAGATGAAGATGAGCAGGAGCTGGTCGAGGAGGAGTTCATGGCTGAAGAAGAGGGAATTGTTGGCCCAAACCCTAAACAAATGAAGGCTACTTCACGTCTGGCCAGCATTGTATCTCCTACTTAATTTCTGAGGATTGCCAGTCCCCAACATTCGGCCAACCAGCCACAGAAGATACTATGGCATTCACATCCATCACCTCAATGGCAACCATTGTCCGGGTGGCTCCTGCCCTAAGGGAGAGGATACTGAACAATATGAAGGGTGCCCCATGGTACACACAAGAACTAAGAGGGGAAAAATATGCTGTCCGTCAATGTCGAAAGGCACTGACGGAAAACATATGACCCAGAATCCCAGGAGACACATAAGGCAAAATTAGCCCTCTATAAAGCATCAATCACCAGATCTAAATCTGTGTACTGCGAAGTAAGGATCAAGGAGGCTATAGACATGCAGAAAGAAACCTTTAATGTTCTCAGGGAGCTGAGCCGCCTGAAAGAACTTAAGACGGTCGCGAATGAGGGTGACTGTGGAAAGGTACAGGACTTCTTTCAATCTAAGGTCAACAACATTATTATAGAAATAGGTTACACTTGCATAACCCCCTGTCCTCTATCCGTGGTGGACCGGCCTGATTTCCAGGGCGGTTCTCTTTCCACCTTTCCTGTACTTGACTCACTTGGCCTAGCCCATATTGTAGCCAAAGTAAAATCCTGGCCACCCGACTATCCCTGCCCTCCAAGGGTGTTTAAAATGGTTAGTCCAGCAGTAGAGCCAGAGGTGTTGTCCCTACTAAATCTCTCCATAGCTACGAGGAAGGTACTCCACAAATTTAAGAAAGCCATGGTGATTCCATTGCTTAAAAAAGCTGGGGCTGATTCTGAGAACCTGAAAAACCTCCGACCCATTTCCCGACTTCCTTTACTGGCCAAAGTTCTCAAGCAACATGTGCTTAGAGCTCTCTCGTCCTTTTTAGAAGAACGTCAGCTGCTACATACATGGCAAGCAGGATTTAGGGCCCACAACGGCACTGAGTTGGTGATGCTCTCGGTGCTGGATGAATTGAGGCTTGCAGCTCATAAGAAGAACACCTCAGCACTGATACTATTAGATCTCTCAGCCAATTTGACATGGTGAACCATGGGCAGCAGTTGGCCCGTGTCCGGCGGCTGGGAATCATCGGGACAGCCCTCCAATGAATTACCTCCTTCCTGGAGGATCGGTCTCAAAAGGTCCAACTAGGAGAATATAGGTCCAGGCAAGGTGTCTTGCCTTGGGGGGTTCCGCAGGGTTCTGCGTTGTCCCCCCTGCTTTTTATTATCTACCTCCAGCGGTTGGTAGAAGCACTGGAAAAATTGGACTGTCAAGTGTTTAATTATGCCGATGACACCCAGTTAATTGTACAAATTGATAATTCTCCTCAGGTACAGCTCAATGTTCAGAATATCCTCCGGCTCACTATGAATTGGATGACTGCTAACTCACTCAAGGTAAACCCTTATAAGACTGAGGTGCTTGCTCTCACTACAGATGCCTCACGTTGGTCCAGCCTACTCTGGCCCCAAGAGCTGGGTACCAACCCAACTCCATTGCAAGCCGTAAAGAGCCTGGGTATCAAGCTGGACACTCAGTTAACTCAAAAAAGTCAGGTGTCTGCAGTAGTGGGGAGCTGCACGGGCCTGATGTGGCAACTCCGGAAGCTGGGGACCCTGTTGACATTTTCTACCATGGGCACCGTTGTGACGGCACTTATCTTGTCACGCTTGGACTATGGCAATGTGGTGTACAGAGGGCTTCCTGACAAATTCCTGAGGAAACTCTGTGTGGTCTTAAATGATGCAGCAAGGCTGATATTTAGACTGCCAAGAAGAACGCATGCCACCCCCTGCTACAACAGTAAAACTGGCTCCCTATCAAGCAGAGGGTTAGGTTCATGGGCCTGTGCATTGCCCTTAAAGCACTGTATGGAGCAGCACCTTATTACATCAAAGATCATTTGCAGCCCTACGTGCCTGGACGTGGCCTCCGGTCATCCGAGGCCAGCCTGTTGGCCTGCCCGCACTTTCATAGTTCTACATTGGGGGTGGCGGGCTTTCTCAGTGGTGATTCCCCAAATCTGGAACAAGCTACAGGATAGTATGTGCAGAGAAGCCACCTTACTTCTGTTCAGGAGGAAACTTAGGACCATCCTGTTACTGAGGCTTTCGGATAATCCTTCTTTTGGTGTGCTGTGGGTTGGTCGGATTAAGGGATCCCCGGGTTCTTCGTCTATGCTGCTAGTGCCTAGAGACCTTCTGGTGATCTGGTGCTCTATAAATATAAACTGACATAACATAACATAACCTCCTCATACCCCTCACATTCCAGGTTGATGTGCACATTCTCCTACACACCTTCCAAGAAGGTGCATCTCAGAGACAACTCTCTGAAAGAGAAAACCCCCAGATGTGTTTCAACCTCCCATGTGCCACCTCTCTCCATGCTGGATGACCTGCTGGTCATGTCATAGGGCATACCAGATGGAGGAAATTGGCATGGTGTAGGAAAATAGGACATGCTTTATGGTCCCCTCCACTTTTTGCTAGTATCATTGGGCCCGATTCACAGAACTAACTTAAGACAAAATCCTAAACTTACTACCATTTTCGTATTCACAGAAGGCACTTACTCATTTTGGTATTCACAGAAGACACTTACTCATTTTGGTATTCACAGAATTTAGGAGTCCTAACTTTAGGACTCCTAAATGCCTTCTGTGAATACCGAAAGTCTTAAAATTAAGATTTTTCTCAGTTTAGTAGTAGTAAAGTTAGGACTCCTAACTTTAGGACTCCTAAATGCCTTCTGTGAATACCGAAAATCTTAAAATTAGAATTTTTCTCGGTTTAGTAGTAGAAAAGTTAGGACTCCTAACTTTAGGACTCTTAAATGCCTTCTGTGAATAACGAAAGTCTTAAAATTAGGATTTTTCTCAATTTACTAGTAGTAAAGTTAGGACTCCTAACTTTAGGACTCCTAAATGCCTTCTGTGAATACCGAAAGTCTTAAAATTAGCATTTTACTCAGTTTAGTAATAGTAATGTTGAGAAAAATCCTAATTTTCAGACTTTCGCTATTCACAGAAGGCATTTAGGAGTCTGAAAGTTAGGAGTCCTAACTTTACTACTACTAAATTGAGAAAAATCCTAATTTTAAAACTTTGGGTATTCACAGAAGGCATTTAGGAGTTCTAAAGTTAGAAGTCCTAACTTTACTACTACTAAACTGAGAAAAAATCCTAATTTTAAGACTTTCGGTATTCACAGAAGGCATTTAGGAGTCTTAAAGTTAGGAGTCCTAACTTTACTACTACTAAATTTAGAAAAATCCTAATTTTAAAACTTTGGGTATTCACAGAAGGCATTTAGGAGTTCTAAAGTTAGGAGTCCTAACTTTACTACTACTAAACTGAGAAAAATCCTAATTTTAAGACTTTCAGTATTCACAGAAGGCATTTAGGAGTCTGAAAGTTAGGAGTCCTAACTTTACTACTACTAAATTTAGAAAAATCCTAATTTTAAGACTTTCGTTATTCACAGAAGGCATTTAGGAGTTCTAAAGTTAGGAGTCCTAACTTTACTACTACTAAACTGAGAAAAATCCTAATTTTAAGACTTTCGGTATTCACAGAAGGCATTTAGGAGTCTGAAAGTTAGGAGTCCTAACTTTACTACTACTAAATTTAGAAAAATCCTAATTTTAAGACTTTCGGTATTCACAGAAGGCATTTAGGAGTCCTAAAGTTAGGAGTCTTATTTTTACTAATACTAAATTGAGAAAAATCCTAACTTTAAGACTTTCGGTATTCACAGAAGGCCCTCCAGATTACCTACTGGGATACCCTTGTAAGCCCCTAGTATATGATGCCAAGGTACCCAGGGCATAGGTACACCAGAGGTCTCCCATGGGGTGAAGCATGTATTATGTCATCCATGAGAGACCACCCAAATTGTGACTCCTGGCCTGCCATTGCAGCCTGTGTAAGCTGGGCTAGCACCACTTACGACAGATATAGGTTTCTGTATAACCTATAAGTTACCAATAAGGAAGGTCTTTCCATCCAGAAGGCAGGGTGCTAGGTCCTAAGTGTGAGGGTGCCCCTGCATGAGCGGGATACCCCTACAACGTTCAGAGTCCATTCTACCGGGTTGTAAGTTCATCCGCCATTATAACCTATAGAGCGGCCATGAGTCATTACACGATGACCATGTAAAACTGGCTGAAATGAACCCTGTCATGTTTGGTGTCAAATATGTTGGAATCATACCCCCACAAACATGTTGGAATCAGACCCCACACCGTAAACCATGTGGGAGTATGATTCCATGCACTGTAAAGCTCCCCTGGGAGGCCCTTTGTGCTCCCGGTACCAGTCTTCCAGAACCAGACAGGGTTTAGTGTATTGGGGCAGGGTGGGGGCACTTGCCAGCACAACTGAGACTGCTTGAAGGGCACATTTGGTGTCCTCTTTGTAAATTCCAATTCTAACAGGTTCAAAGAGCTGTTGGCTACTGCTCTGGCGTTTAACTGGACAAATGCCATGGAGTTTCTTTCCAACTGTCCAGGCCCTCTTCTGGGAGGGACCTGTGAATCGTCCCAGCCCTTTCCTAAGGATACTTAAGGACATACCTGTGACAAGATTCAGATCACATACCACTTCAACTTCGACCGTGTGGACTGGTAAAAAGCAGTTACATTGCATGCACTACAGCCCATGCGATTACAACGTGGTTGTTACAATGACTGCGTTGTTACAACGCAAGACATTACATCGCAAGTCATTTCTACGACTTGCTGTAGGGGGGCACGCTAAACTAAGGAATAGTATCATTTACTAGTCCAACACCTACCCTACTGTTGCATACGCTGGAGTCGGAATAGTAAGGTATACTATTCCTAATTCCAGAGCGCCCCCCACAGCCAGTCGTAGAAACAACTCGTGATCTAATGGTTTGTGTTGTAACAATGCGGTCGTTGGAATGACTGTGTTGTAATCGCATGCGTTGTAGCGCATGCGATGTAACATCACATATTCCTCTGGACTTCATTTTGGGAACCAAGACTGCACCGGGGAAGATTCCTGCTGCTCCTGGTCTCATCGTCTTGCTGCTCTTCTGCAACGTCTGTATCCGTGCTCCTTACAGGTTCTTCACCAGGCCTGTGGACAACCGAGACACTTGAAGGAATCTTCCTTGGAGTGAAGAAGTCACTCCCCTGCATCTGCAGGCACCGAAACACAGCTGACTGGTCTGCTGATCCTGGGCTCTCACAGACTCCGAAAGGCTCAGCAAAACAGGTGGTGGTTCTGTAACTCCCTCGAGGTCAGCGCTGTCTTCATACCGAGTTTGAGGCCAGTATCCTTTGCCGGAACCGCCTAAACAGAACCCCTGTGCAACACATCAACTTGCCATAGCCAAGGCTTATTGGCTCTCTCCTCCAGAGATTTTTGGGTTCCAAGAAGCGCCGACCTCAAGCAACTCCTGCAGTCAAGATCTTCACCCTCACACCTGCAGCGTGGGCCTGCTTCATTAGTGAGCAGCTCGAGATCCTCTTGCGACTCCTGTGCCTTCGACCCTTGGGTCCTCTTGAGGGTCTTATTCGGCTCCAGTGGGCTCCTCTGCTTGCTCGGGCCTGCTCCGACTTACCCACTTGTGGTGGTCACTTGGACCTTGCTGGTCCCTACACTGCACCTTTTTCGTCTACTATGTTGTTTGCCGCTGCTAAGGCTTGTTGGGGTCCATGCCAGACCCTGACATCCGACATGGGACAGCTCATGAATGGCTCCTGGTATTCTACAAGTCGCCTGGCCCACCAGCTGAAACTTGAAGGGCATCGTCAACATCTCCTGAATCTCTGGCAATGCTGGGCATTCGTCATCTATGCATCCTGCCTACTCCTGAGTGGCATAGACTCAGTACCCTCTGGTTGCAGGTACCTCTCCTCTTCAATCCACCATTGGGTCCCACTGGACTCCGTCGTCTTCTTCTCCAATGGCATCTTTCCTGAAGTCTCTATTGTGGTCTACAGCGGTTCCTGAGGCCACTTGAAACATATGCACCCGGCTTCCCTGGTGTAGATTTCCTGGTTCTTGGGGTATCTATGGGTTGGGTGACGCCCCAATCTTCCATCTACCACAGGGTTTTCTTCAGGGTCCACTGGGAAGGGCCCTTCTTCTTTAAAATTACAAGCGCAACTTACCTATTGACTAACATTGAGCACGCGCTTCTATTCCCACTCCGCACACGACCTCTGCGGGGTTCCTAGATACTCACCTAGGGTGGTTCCTTGGGTCCCCAGCTCTTCTACGTCTTCTGGGTCCATTCTTGACTTGAGTCGTGGTTCGTATTCCACTATTTTCGTATCTGGTTTGGTCTCTCCTGGAGACCACTGTGTATTTGTGCTACTTGCTTGTTCTATTTCCTAAGTATTGTGTGTAGTATATTCATATCTCCTGCTAGGAGATAATACGATGTGTTAGTGAGTGTTTGTACTAAAATACATATTTATATAACTCCACTGTGTTATTCTTTTTCACTTAACCTATACCATAAGATTAAGTTCTGGTAAAACAAGCTGCTTTACACGCCTCCTGGACTAAGCCTGAAGGCTGTTCTCCACAGCTACCACTTAGAGAGCTTTCTAAGGTTGTCTAAGACCACTAAAATCACCAGAAGGGGTGCTGGATTAGTGCAGGGTGCTACACTTTCAAATGTGAGCACCACATACTAAGCCAGACTCCCACACATGGGCTCATGTTAGGTAGTGGGAGGATGAATTTTTCCAGCAATAGAATGATGTGTCCCAGGATAATCGGGCACTATGGCCTAGTCTGTCTGATATTTTAGACTCAGTTCATGGACTGGCTCATATGATTGATAGGCAAACTCGTGCCTTAAATAATGAGGAGAATTGTTGCCAAGAAATGATGATGAGGATGCACCAAGATAAACAAAAAAAATATGCAGGGAAGAGAGTGCAAGACTCCATGCTTTGGCCATGACGATGATGGAGGGAATGTTGAAAATGAGTCAAGTTCTACCCACACAGTCAGCACATGGCGAATATTCTACACAATGACCTTCGCCCCCACATGCACAGCCACCAGTCCCACCTGCACAGCTACCTGCACCACGTGTCCAGGCACCTGCTCCACCTGCACAGCCAGTGGCACCCCTACCTGTATAGCACTGGCACTCCCACCTGCATGGTCATCAGCACCCTCACCTGCATAGGCACCGAACCAACAAGCACCGCCACCTGAGTCCCTTGCATAACACCTGCCACACATCCACACACACATCACCAACCACCCAGAATGTGAACAAACTTACAAAGATCTTTACCACCGCAATTGAGTCAAAAAGTCATAGGAGATAACCCCTTCCTAAATATTCCAAATATGTTTTGGTTCTCCCCATTGTCTAGAAATAAAAATATGTGCACTATTCACAACCTCTAACCTGAATTGACGTTGATGTTTTTTGTAATATTTTCTCTGATTGTAGTACGTATCCTTCAATATCACTTTTAGTGAGTACTTCATTTAAAATAGTAAGACAACTTGTGTTAGAAGCCATCATATTCAAAGGATATGCTAAATATCAGCATACTAACACACAATCATATTGAATGCAACAAACATAATGCAGAATAAATAACATAGTGTTTTTTTCAAAAATAATATTATATAAACATTTTGGTATAATCAAAAAATAATTTCTATATCAAATCATTTTCACAACAAAGTTAGAGGGAATAGGAGAAACAACACAAATAAAGTATTCAGGCAGAATTGGAAGGGGAGCTTGGAGGTGGATCCTAAAAAATGCAAGTCTAGAAGCAGCAGGAGAAAAGTCTACATACAAAGGGTCAAACAAAATAGTCCAAAGTGAAAAGGTATTTCAAACGTAAGTGCCCACAGTCAACTAAAATAATAATGTCAGCCCCTCAACCCACATGTAGTTTGGTAACCAGGGTCCAGGCTTGGGAGGCAAAACCACTGGCCATCCTCGCTCTACATTTTTATTATAATGTTCAACTCCTCTTCAAACGGAGACAAAATTTAGCTGGCCGGTGCACAATCACACAAACCACAGGAAGAGACAACATATGGGGCAGTAGGAGAAACAGTGAGGATAGACGTAATTTGAAATGGATCAGCAGTAGGTTGGGTGGTTTTAGGAGCCAATGCAGACAACATAGCTACAGTCAAGGAGATGGCAGCAGTCAAAGTTTCAAACTGGCCAGGCAGTGTCTCTCAAAGCATCCAGACCTCTCCCATTATTTCCTGGATGTCCCAAGAGTCATAGCGCTGTATTGCTGTAGCATTGATCTCATTGCCTGCACTTTTATTAAGAGCTGCCTGGTACGATCGTTTGCAGTACATTGTATTTCACTGTTCGCTTTGATTTGTGAGTCATTTGTGCCCGACTGTGCCTCTGCCCATTTCTCTGAGACACGACAGACTGTGCCCCAATCTCGCTCTGTTTCGCTTTTGCTTTGCAGCCATTTTGTTGTTGTTGTGCCTCGTAGCCCGTCCCTCCGCCCCGCTCCCGCCTCCCAGCTGCTCCTCCCTCCCGCAGATAGTAAATGTACAGGAATTTATATAGCGCAAATCACCGAGTGGTTTCTAAGCGCTTGCTTAGGGAACCCGTCCTGGTATTCCCCTGTGAGATAACCTCGGCAGGGTATCCGCAAGGTGAAAGCCAGGCATCCCACCGCGAGGGGCCGTTGTGGAGATTAAGCAAGCTATTGCCCAGAGTCGCAGAGTGTGAACCCGTGAATCGAGTAGGCACCGGAGCGAGAATTAGTATTGAGTGCCGTCTGTCCCTGCTCTGTGACCCTCCTGACTCGCTCAGAGGCGGTCGCTCCCCACGCTCCCAATCTCGCCCTGTTTCGCTTTTGCTTTGCAGCCATTTTGTTGTTGTTGTGCCTCGTAGCCCGACCCTCCGCCCCGCTCCCGCCTCCCAGCTGCTCAGCCCTCGCCCCACCCCCCCCCACTATCCACTTATGTCAGAACAGCTGACGCGCAGCGTTCACGCGCAGCGGGCGCACCCCAAGCGTGCCGAAGGTGCACCAAAGGTAAGCCCGTCTACGCCCGTCCGCGCCTGGACCGCACCCAGTGCCAAACCCCCTGGCCCACGCAAATTCCACTCCACCCGCATAACGTACGACTCTGCATCCCTCTCTGCACTGAACCCCGGCCGACTCCCAAACTGCTACCAAGCCGCCCCAGGATACACCCATGGACCCTTCACCTGCCACTCCTGCAAGCTAGACTACATCAGGACCCACACCAACTCCAAACAGAGCTCCGACACCAACAACCTGAAGTGCATCCTGCTCAACACCCGCTCGGTCCACAGACACGCCATTGAACTTTGGAACCAACTCGACACCACATCGCCGGACGTCACCTTTCTTACAGAAACCTGGATGAACGCTTCATCAACGCCCAACATCGCCATAGCCATCCCGGACGGCTACAAGATTATCAGAAAGGACCGCATCAACCAAAAAGGAGGAGGCCTCGCCATTGTCCATAAGAATACCATCCGCATTACGACTAGTTCCGATGGTAACCTAACAGACGCCGAACACCTTCAGTTCCAGATCCACACCGACCTCAGGACCACACTCAGAGGCACCCTCATCTACAGGCCACTTGGACCCCGCACACAATTCAGCAAGGACATCACTGACTTCATCAGCCTACACGCCCTCCCCTCCGAAGACTACATTCTACTGGTAGACCTCAACTTCCACCTGGAAAAGAACAACGACAGCAACACCACCACCCTTTTGGACAACCTCGCCAATCTCGGACTCAAACAACTCGTTGACACCCCCATCCACTATTCCGGACACACGCTCGACCCAATCTTCACCTCCAGCGAGCACATCTCCTTCAATCACACAACAGCTCTCCATTGGACGGATCATAGCTGCGTTCACTTCATCTACAAAAAGACTACGTCCCACAACCTATTCCCCGCAGAAACTGGAACAAACTTACCACCGACCAGCTCTTCTCATCACTTCAACAAAACCCCCCTGCCAAATCATCGGACCCAAACCAAGCAGCCACCAACCTCACACAATGGATCACCCACAGCGCTGACGAATTAGCACCCTTGAAAAACCTCCAAGTCAAGCAAGGTAGCAAAAAAGCCCCCTGGTTCAATGACGACCTCAAGAAATCCAAGAAAATCTGTCGCACCCTTGAAAAAGCCTGGCGAAAAAACCCAACCACTGACAACCTGGCCACATTCAAGAACGCCACCCGCAAACACGACCAACTGATCCGATCCACCAAGAAATAAGCATTCAAGGATCGACTCGACAACAACGCCAACAACAGCAAAGAACTATTCAACATTGTCAAAGAGTTTACCAACCCCATCGCCGGCACCAACGACATCCCTCCATCCCAAGATCTCTGCGACTCTAGCCTCGTTCTTCCACAACAAAATCGCCGACATACATAACAGCTTCGACGACCAATCCACCCCACCCACCTCCGAACTAAAACCGCCCTCCAACAACCTTTGCGACTGGAAGCCAATCACCACTGAAGACACCATCCGCCTGATGAACTCCATCCACTCAGGATCGCCAACTGACCCATGTCCCCACCACATCTTCAACAAAGCAGACTCCATTATCGCACCCCATCTCTGAGACGTCATCAACTGCTCCCTCAACTCCGCTACCTTCCCGGAAAGCTGGAAACATGCCGAACTCAGTGCCCTCCTGAAGAAACCCACAGCAGACCCCACTGAACTTAAGAACTACCGCCCCATTTCACTCCTCCCATTCCCTGCCAAAGTCATTGAGAAAGCCGTCAACAGCCAGCTAGCTGCCTTCCTTGAATGCAACAAATCCCTCGACCCTTCACAGTCCGGCTTGCTTCCGAGCCAAACACAGCACAGAAACCGCCCTCATCGCAGCAACATTTGAGCCCTACTGGACAATGGGGAAACAACTGCCATCATCCTACTTAACCTCTCCGCGGCCTTCGACACAGTCTGTCATAGCACCCTTATACAATGCCTCAGCAACGTCAGAATACAAGGCAAAGCATTGGACTGGATCATCTCGTTCCTCGACGGAAGAACCCAAAAAGTCCGCCTCTCCCCTTTTAGGTCAGAGGCCACCGAAGTCATCTGCGGCGTACCACAAGGATCATCACTCAGCCCCACCCTCTTCAACGTCTACATGAGTCTCCTCGCATCCATCGCACGCCAACACAACCTCAACATCATCTCCTACGCAGACGACACCCAGCTGATCCTCTCCCTCACAAAAGACCCGAACACCGCCAAAACCAACCTACAGGAAGGGATGATAGAAGTAGCCGAGTGGATGAAAAACAGCCGTTTAAAACTGAACTCAGACAAAACGGAAGTCCTCATCTTAGGATCATCCCCCTTCACCTGGGACAACTCATGGTGGCCACCGGCCTTGGGAAACGCACCCAAACCAACGAACCACGCACGCAACCTGGGCTTCGTCCTCGACTCCTCCCTGTCAATGACCAGACAAGTCAACGCCGTCTCATCTTCATGCTTCAACATCCTACGTATGCTCACAATAAATCTTCCGCTGGATCGCCACCGAAACAAGAAAGACGGTCACTCATGCACTGGTCACAAGCCGACTGGACTACGGAAACACTCTTTACGCTGGAACCACAACCAAACTACAGAAAAACCTTCAACGCATCCAAAACGCTTCAGCCAGACTCATCCTAGACATCCCCCGCCAAGATCACATCTCCGGGCACGTGAAAGACCTCCACTAGCTCCCCATCAACAAGAGAATAACGTTCCGTCTCCTCACCCATGCACACAAAGCCCTCTACAATCTAGGACCCGAATACCTCAACACGCGCCTGTCCTTCTACACCCCCACCCTCCAACTTCGATGGTCCAATCTAGCCCTCTCCGCAGTCCCACGCATCATAAGATCCACCATGGGGGGGAAGGTCCTTCTCCTGCTTAGCGACCAAGACCTGGAATTCTCTCCCCACCCACCTCCGCCTTACACAGAACCACCTATCCTTCAGAAAACAACTAAAAACTTGGATTTTCGATAAGTAAAGCACCCCTCCTCCCTCAAGCGCCTTGAGACCCTCTGGGTGAGTAGTGTGCTATACACATTTTGAACTTGAACTTGAACTTGAACTAGAGATCACTGTCTTAGCCTGCTCTACAGCCGTCATCACCCACTTGAGGGCAGCCACAATAACAGACACAGATGGAGCAGATTGAGGCTCACAAGAGAGGTATAGGGTGTCAGGGGAAGATGTCTACTTTGACTCCTTTTCTTCTGGGTGGGCACAGGGAAGGAGAAGTAGTGGCAGTAGTACAGCTGGATGCCCCGATGGAATGGGGCCTCAGGAGTTTAGGAGGGGCCAGGGGCAGGCATAGATGATGTTGAGGCCTATTCTCAGGACACCACTTATGTGGGTTCTTCTTGTAGGCCAGGAAGAGTCTTCTGCCTCCTCCAACTAGTTGTACCTATTTCCATCCCACTCCCCCCCCCTGAGCCTGTTCAGCCTCTGCCTTGAATCTTTTTGCTGATGATTGACTAATTCTCCAGGCAGGAGCGCTATCAGTGCTGGTGGTTGGTGCCTACTTATCCTCCTCAGCTGTGATGTCAAGCTGAAGTGCCCACCAGTGACCCGAGGATCTTCATTTCTGCCCCTGGTGCTGCTGGGAGTTGCTTGGACAGCACAGTCTGCTTAAATGTGTAAATTAACAAGTACATGTCACAAAAATACGCAACTAAATACCAATTGCTAACATTGTAGTTCCTTGACCTAATTAACGGATATCCTGTGCAGTAAAATGTAATAACTGTGAATTAGAGTAAATGGGCCTGATTCACAGAACTAACTTAAGACAAAATCTTAAACTTACTACCATTTTGGTATTCACAGAAGGGACTTACTCATTTTGGTATTCACAGAAGGCACTTACTCATTTCGGTATTCACAGAAGTTAGGAGTCCTAACTTTAGGACTCCTAAATGCCTTCCGTGAATACCGAAAGTTTTAAAGTTAGGATTTTTCTCACTTTAGTAGTAGTAAAGTTAAGACTCCTAACTTTAGGACTCCTAAATGCCTTCTGTGAATACCAAGGGCCCGATTCACAGAATGAACTTAAGACTCAATCCTAAACTTACTACTATTTTGGTATTCACAGAATGCACTTATTACTTTTTGCATTCACAGAATGAACTTACTACTTTTGGTATTCACAGAAGTTAGGATTTTGTCTTAAGTTTGTCTTAAGACAAACTTAAGACAGACTTAAGACAGACTTAAGACAGACTTAAGACAAAATCCTAACTTCTGTGAATACCAAAAGTAGTAAGTGCATTCTATGAATAACAAAATAGTAGTACATTTAGGATTGAGTCTTAAGTTCATTCTGTGAATCGGGCCCCAAAAGTCTTAAAATTAGGATTTTTCTCAATTTAGTAGTAGTAAAGTTGAGACTCCTCACTTTAGGACTCCTAAATGCCTTCTGTGAATACCGAAAGTCTTAAAGTTAGGATTATTCTCAATTTAGTAGTATTAAAGTTAAGACTCCTAACTTTAGGACTCCTAAATGCCTTCTGTGAATACCGAAAGTCTTAAAATTAGGATTTTTCTCAATTTAGTAGTAGTAAAGTTAAGACTCCTAACTTTAGGACTCCAAAATGCCTTCTGTAAATACCGAAAGTCTTAAAGTTAAGATTTTTCTCAATTTAGTAGTAGTAAAGTTAAGACTCCTAACTTTAGGACTCCTAAATGCCTTCTGTGAATACCGAAAGTCTTAAAATTAGGATTTTTCTCAATTTAGTAGTAGTAAAGTTAAGACTCCTAACTTTAGGACTCCTAAATGCCTTCTGTGAATACCGAAAGTCTTAGAATTAGGAGTCCTAACTTTACTACTACTAAATTGAGAAAAATCCTAATTTTAAAACTTTCGGTATTCACAGAAGGCATTTAGGAGTCCTAAAGTTAGGAGTCCTAACTTCTGTTAATACCAAAATGAGTAAGTGTCTTCTGTGAATACCAAAATGAGTAAGTGCCTTCTGTGAATACGAAAATGGTAGTAAGTTTAGGATTTTGTCTTAAGTAAGTTCTGTGAATCGGGCCCAAAGTAATTAACTAAATCCCAAAAATTTACATTGTCACACATTTTAAATACGTTGAAAGAAATGGCATATTTTGAAAAAAAATACATTATCCAAGGTGACTTTCGTTTTTTACCTGGGTAAAGCCACAGTTTGCCTTAATCATAAAGTTTTTTTATGCAGCAAACTGCAAATCATATGCACTTACTTAGTTCTGCTATATATTACTTGAACAATAACTTACATGACATTTTTCTGAAAATGTGTGCATTTCCTACACTTTGGGTATGAATTTATTATGCGAAGAAAGTTAATACTCATTGTCAGTCTCAACTATATTTCAAACAACAAATAGTAATTAAGAGAAACAATGGAAACAAAAAGCATGCTTGCCAGAGCAAAGTAACATAACAAACTGTCATACTAAAACATTTTTCAGACTAAACCCTGCAAAGCATCATCTTTTCAAAGGTCTTTTGTCACTAGTTATGGCACTCCTGTGTATTTCAGAAATGCACTTGTAATGAAATAGTACCAATTTGTGAAATGAAAACTACAAGTCACAGAATTCCTTGTAAAAAAAGTTTAGAAGAATGATATACTTATGCATGGACCCCAAAATTTTACATCTATGACTCAGTTATGTTAAAGGTCCCAAACAACACATGACAGGTCATGCTCAAACTCTTTCAGTTGTGCAAGGAGGGTCGTCCAGACAGCTTGTAGGACCCTCCGGTACAGTGGGGTCTTGCTGGCGGGGGGTGGGTGCTTGTTATATGACAGGGAGGATACACCAATAATGTCCTCAGTCTTTATTCAGAATCACCTTCACAGGGTCCTCCCAGCTTTTTAACTGCCACATTTTACATTGTACATGCCTGGCCCCAGGACTGTTCCCATGAGAAGCAGGGTCAAGGCTGATTTGCATACAGCTGGGTCCAAATTGAGGATACATAGTGAGCAAAAGAATTATGGGTTGGGATGTTAACCTGGGCGATTGCTAGTGGTTAGGCAATTTGCAAGCCTTCCTCCCATCAACCTTTTTTGTGTTTGATGTACTGCTATAATTGGCAAGGGTATACCCAGACATGGGTCCGTGCTCACTGTGCTACTGGAACCAAGCTATACCTGGCTAATTAGCCCTTTATCAGAGTGAAACCGGTACTAGGGGCCCGAACTTCCAGCCAGGTCATCACTGAATTGAAACACAAGAAACATAGGGCCAAATTATCAAGAACGGCGATAACATTATCATCGCTTTAGCGGCAGGAAACTGCTGCTAAAGCAGCAATAAGGGGCTCGATAATATACTCCTAGAGAATTCCAATAGAAGCCCAGGTTTGTGGTCCTTCACACCAGAACCTGGGCTTATATTGGAATTCTCTACGGCATATTATCAAGCCCCTTATCGCCGCTTTAGCGGCAGTTTCCAGCCCTAAAGCGGTAATAATGTTATCGCCGTTCTTGATAATATGGCCCTAGGTTTCTTGTGTTTCAGTTCAGTGATGACCTGGCTGGCAGTTCGGGCTGGACTGTTCCCATGAGGAGCAGGGTCATGGCTGATTTGCATGGCTGGATCAAAACTGAGGTGGCATGGTGCGCAAAATAATGAAATACCTTTTGTGTCTTTAAAGGTCAAAAACAACAAATAACATTTCATGCTCAAGCTCTTCCAGCTGAGCATGGAGGGTCAGTTAGTCAGCTTGTAGGACCCTTCGGCAGAGTGGGGTCAAGTAGGGGTCCTGTACATATGGCTGGGAGTCCTCTGCCTTTATTCAGACCCAGCATTTCAGGGTCTTCACAGCATTTTCTGTACATCTTGCCCTGCCGTTTGTACACTCCTAGTTCACTGCAGTGCATAGCAATGCCCCTCCTTATTTAGTATACTCTAGAAATGGTTGTGGTAGTACTTTTTGTAAAAACACATACAATGGAAAAAGCATTCACCGCTTAGAGCTTCAATATGATTCAAAGAACAGGAATTTAATTCCGTGAATTATGCAGGCATTAAATGGAATATAAAGTCAAAGCATTAATGGTTAGCAACACAGTTGCTCCAATCAGTAGCAGTGCATTCAATATTTACAGTGCTCTCATTGTGAAGAAAAGGAAGGGTAGGTTCAATGGTAGTGAGTCAGTGGGCCAGGGACAGGGTAAAGGTATGGTGACATATACACATTTGTTGTTACATAGAAATGGACCTTTACAGCCTAACATAGGTCAGTTGTTCCCATATATAAACATAGCTCAAAGGTACATATTGCTTTAGTTATTCAATTCTTTGAGCTTGCGAACAGGTGGTAGATTGTCTACGATTCGACCCCTTGGATGTCGAGGGTGATTTGTTCCTCATGTTGGGAGGATACCAGCACCCTGCCATATTGTCCAGATATCTGAATTGATACTTAAGGAGACCAAAAGTGCATTTTCTGATGGCTCGTGTATGAATGTGTGCTCTATTGTTCCTCCACTGAGATACTGTGGTAGCAAGTCTGTAAGGTGTCAGCAGATAGGGAGAGAGTGCCTAAGCAGCACTAACTGAAGTGGGACAAAATAACACATTGTAAATGACTCTCTGTCATAGTTAGATTACATTATGTTTGCCAAGCTACATACATTGTCTGTTAGGGTCATGTATGTTGCTTGGGTAGTATTCATTTTGTATGGTTGTTGAAAAGTCACCAACAAGTATAGATATCAGGCCTGAATGATGAGTGAGTACTTACCAAGAAGCCACAGGTCACCAAATTCTCCAGCAACCAAGCAGTGTACAAGAGGCGATCAGAGGCAAACAAAATTGTGATATTGGCTGCCTGAATACACAGCATACACATCGGTGAGGCAGCCACTGTCATCACAGACAGCCTACATGTTCATTGAGTGCCAGTGATATCTGTTGCAGAAAAGGTGTGCTGTGAGGTGAGGTCACTGAAGTGCCACATGTGTACAAACAATAGCACCTAGCACATGTGGAAGTGGGAAATGTCATGAAATTCCCTAGCAACCCTTTACCTTCCTGCCAATTTATGTGGCAAGTCTATTTAGAGAAGCACATTTCTATCGATGTGTCTCAGGGGTAAGTAGACATTATATTGAAATTAAAATATCGATGTGACAGAATATCGGTGTTTTAATATCGATTGTAAAATATATCGAACTGTTTAATATCGATTACAAAAATATCATAAGTAGTATGAGTGTGATAATATCGAAAGGAAAAATATCGAATGATAAAATATCGTTGTGTAAAAATATCGATATTGTGTAGTTTTTAGTAATATGTGTATATTTATGGTTTACAATTTTATTTGTATTTTAAATTAGTAATTTTAATGTATTAATTAATTTTAATAATTTAATTTTTAATAAAAAATCTTATATAAGTTTAGGAGCGGGATGTTGGGTTTATAGGGGATAAGGGTGGGGAGTGTTTTAAAAATGTAAAATAAAAACTTTATTTGAAAAAAAATATATATATATACATTTTTTAAAATATCAATATTTTTTGTGTATTAATTTATTTGATATTTTAGGATCAGGATGTTGGGTTTATAGGGGATAAGGGTAGGGAGTCTTTAAAAAAAGTATATTTAAATTATTAATAAAATTAGAAAAAAATTAGAAAAATAATAACATTTAAAAATTAAAAATGTTTTAAAAATATATGACTGAATTGTAGTGTTTATAGTGGATATTGTTAGGTTTTGAATTAAAATTTAAATATTTGGGATAATATTTTAAAAATAAAAATAAACATTTAAAAAAATTAAATTTGAGAATGTATTTTTGTATTTAGGATTGAGTTTTAATGTATAAAGTGTATAAGGGTTGTTTTTGTTTGTAAAAAGTACATACTATAGGAAAAAATGTAAAGTACATTTTTTTTAATAAAAAATAAAAAAAGTATAGAATTTCAAATTTTGAAATAAATTATTTAAATTTAGGATTGAGTTGTAGTGTTTATAGAGTTTAAGTGTTGTGTTTGTTTGTAAATAGTACATACTATAGGACTAATATTTATATTTATAAATTAATAAATACGATTAAAAAAAAAAAATTAATTTCGAAATAACATTTTTACATTTAGGATTGAGTTCTACTGTTTATTGTGCTTAAGGTTTGTGTTTGTAATAAAAAAAAATTAAAATATAGGAAAAATTGTTATTGGTTTTTTAAAATTGTAACCCCTTCGATGCCTGTGACGGAACCATTCCGTCATCAGTCACGGTTGGGCTGTGCTGATGACGGAATGGTTCCGTCACAACCACACCCATTTCAATGAGGGACAGCACAGCAGGGGAATTCCATTAGCAGCGATGAGGTTAAAAAAAATTAAATGTTAATTTTAAATTTACAAATGACATTTTTTTTTAAAACAAATTTTTTTTTTAAATATATGCCGGACGTCGCCTTTCTTACGGAAACCTGGGTGAACGCCTCATCTGCGCCCGACATCGCCATAGCCATCCCGGACGGCTACAAGATCATCCGAAAGGACCGCATCAACCAAACAGGAGAAGGCATAGCCATCGTCCATAAGAACACCATCCGCATCACAACCAGTTCCGACGATAACCTCGCAGCCGCCGAACACCTTCACTTCCAGATCCACACCGACCTCAAGACTACACTCAGAGGCACCCTCATCTACAGGCTACCAGGACCCCGCACTCAATTCAGCGAAGACATCACTGACTTCATCAGCCCACACGCCCTCCCCTCCGAGGACTACATTCTACTGGGAGACCTCAACTTCCACCTGGAAAAGAACAACGACAGCAACACCACCACCCTTCGGGACAATCTCGCCAATCTCGGACTCAAACAACTTGTAGACACCCCCACCCACTATGCCGGACACACGCTCGACCCAATCTTCTCCTCCAGCAAGCACATCTCCTTCAATCACGCCACAAGACTCCATTGGACGGACCACAGCTGCGTTCACTTCAACTACAAAAAGACCACGACCCACAGCCACCCACAACCAATTCCCTGCAGAAACTGGAACAAAATTACCACCGACCAGCTCTTCACATCCCTTCACAAAAACCCTCCTGCCAAATCATTGGACCCAAACCAAGCAGCCATCAACCTCACACAATGGATCACCCACAGCGCTGGCGAATTAGCACCTTTGAAAAACCATCACATCAAGCAAGGTAGCAAAAAAGCCCTTGGTTCAATGATGACCTTAAGAAATCCAAGAAGATTTGTCGCACCCTCGAGAAAGCCTGGCGAAAAAACCCAACCACTGACAACCTGGCCACCTTCAAGAACGCCACCCGCAAACACCACCAACTGATCAGATCCACCAAGAAATCAGCATTCAAGGATCGACTCGACAATAACGCCCACAACAGCAAAGAACTATTCAACATCGTCAAAGAGTTTACCAACCCCACCGCCGGCACCAACGACATCACTCCCTCTCAAGACCTCTGCAACTCTCTAGCCTCGTTCTTCTGCAACAAAATCGCCAACATACATAACGGCTTTGGCGACCAGTCCACCCCACCCACCTCCGAACCAAAACCCCCCTCCGACAACCTTTGCACCTGGAACCCAATCACCACTGAAGACACCATCCGCTTGATGAACTCCATCCACTCAGGATCGCCAACCGACCCATGTCCCCACCACATTTTCAACAAAGCAGACTCCATTATCGCACCCCATCTCCGAGATGTCATCAACTGCTCCCTCAACTCCGCTAACTTCCCGGAAAGCTGGAAACATGCCGAACTCAGCGCCCTCCTGAAGAAACCCACAGCAGACCCCACTGAACTTATGAACTACCACCCCATTTCGCTCCTCCCATTCCCTGCCAAAGTCATTGAGAAAACCGTCAACAGTCAGCTCGCCGCCTTCCTCGAATCCAACGGCTCCCTCGACCCATCACAGTCCGGCTTCCGAGCCAAACACAGCACGAAGACCGCCCTCATCGCAGCAACAGACAACATTCGAACTCTACTGGACAACGGAGAAACAGCGGCCCTCATCCTACTTGACCTCTCCGCAGCCTTCGACACAGTCTGTCATAGCACCCTTATACAATGCCTCAGCAACGTCGGAATACATGGAAAAGCATTGAACTGGATCATCTCATTCCTCGCCGGAAGAACACAGAGAGTCAGCCTCCCCCCTTTCAAATCGGAAGCCACTGAAGTCATCTGCGGCGTTCCACAAGGATCATCACTCAGTCCCACCCTCTTCAACGTATACATGAGCCCCCTCGCATCCATCGCGCGCCAACACAACCTCAACATCATCTCCTACGCAGACGACACCCAGCTGATCCTCTCCCTCACCAAAGACCCAAACACCGCCAAAACCAACCTACACGATGGGATGAAAGAAGTGGCCGAGTGGATGAAGAACAGCCATTTAAAACTGAACTCGGACAAAACGGAAGTCCTCATCTTAGGATCATCCCCCTCCGCTTGGGACGACTCATGGTGGCCACCGGCCCTGGGAAACGCACCCAAACCAATGGACCACGCACGTAACCTGGGCTTCATCCTGGACTCCTCCCTCTCGATGACCAGACAAGTCAACGCCGTCTCATCATCATGCTTCAACATCTTACGTATGCTCAAAAAAATCTTCCGCTGGATCCCCACCGAAACAAGAAAGACGGTCACCCATGCACTGGTCACAAGCTGACTGGACTACGGAAACACCCTTTACGCTGGAACCACAGCCAAACTACAGAAAAAACTCCAACGCATCCAGAACGCCTCAGCCAGACTCATCCTAGACATCCCCCGCCAAGCTCACATTTCCGGTCACCTGAAAGACCTCCACTGGCTCCCCGTCAACAAGAGAATAATGTTCCGTCTCCTCACCCATGCACACAATGCCCTGTACGACCTAGGACCCGAATACCTCAACATGCGCCTGACCTTTTACACCCCCACCCACCAACTACGATCATCCAATCAAGCCCTCGCCGCGATTCCACGCATCCAAAGATCCACCATGGGGGGGAAGATCCTTCTCCTACTTAGCGGCCAAGACCTGGAATTCTCTCCCCACCCACCTCCGCCTTACACAGAACCACCTCTCCTTCAGAAAACAACTAAAAACTTGAATATTCGATAAGTAACGTACCCCCCTCCCTCAAGCGCCTTGAGACCCTCTGGGTGAGTAGTGCGCTATACAAATCTTGACTTGACTTGACTTGGGTACATTATATTTAATTAGTATCCAGCACCTACCCCAAATTAATGTAGACTGGAGTGGGAATAGTAAATTATATGTAATTAGTGTCCAGCACCTACCCCAAATTAATGTAGACTGGAGTGGGAATAGTAAATTATATTTAATTAGTGTCCAGCACCTACCCCAAATTAATGTAGACTGGAGTGGGAATAGTAAATTATATTTAATTAGTGTCCAGCACCTACCCCAAATTATTGTAGATTGGAGGGGGAATAGTAAATTAAATGTAATTAGTGTCCAACACCTACTCCAATTTAATGTAGACTGGAGTGAGAATAGTAAATTATATGTAATTCGTGTCCAGCACCTACACCAAATTAATGTAGATTGGAGTGGGAATAGTAAATTATATTTAATTAGTGTCCAGCACCTACCCCAAATTAATGTAGACTGAAGTGGGAATAGTAAATTATATGTAATGAGTGTCCAGCACCTACTCAAATTAATGTAGATTGGAGTGGGAATAGTAAATTATATTTAATTAGTGTCCAGCACCTACCCCAAATTAATGTAGACTGGATTGGGAATAGTAAATTATATTTAATTAGTGTCCAGCACCTACTCCAAATTAATGTAGACTGGAGTGGGAATAGTAAATTATATGTAATTAGTGTCCAGCACCTACCCCAAATTAATGTAGACTGGAGTTGAATAGTAAATTATATTTAATTAGTGTCCAGAACCTACTCCAAATTAATGTAGATTGGAGTGGGAATAGTAAATTATATTTAATTAGTGTCCAGCACCTACCCCAAATTAATTTAGACTGGAGTGGGAATAGTAAATTATATTTAATTAGTGTCCAGCACCTACCCCAAATTAATGTAGATTGGAGTGGGAATAGTAAATTATATGTAATTAGTGTCCAGCACCTACCCCAAAATAATGTACATTGGAGTGGGAATAGTAAATTATATGTCATTAGTGTCCAGCACCTACCCCAATTTAATGTAGAATGGAGTGGGAATAGTAAATTATATGTAATTAGTGTCCAGCACCTACCCCAATTTAATGTAGACTGGAGTGGGAATAGTAAATTATATGTAATTAGTGTCCAGCACCTACCCCAAATTAATGTAGATTGGAGTGGGAATAGTACATTATATTTAATTAGTGTCCAGCACCTACCCCAATTTAATGTAGACTGGAGTGGGAATAGTAAATTATATATAATTAGTGTCCAGCACCTACCTCAAATTAATGTAGATTGGAGTGGGAATAGTAAATTATATTTAATTAGTGTCCAGTATCTACTCCAATTTGATGTACACTGGAGTGGGAATAGTAAATTATATTTAATTAGTGTGCAGCACATACCCCAAATTAATGTAGATTGGAGTGGGAATAGTAAATTGTATGTAATTAGTGTCCAGCATCTATCCCAAATTTATGTAGACTGCAGTGGGAATAGTAAATTATATTTCAGTACTGTCCAGTACTTACCTGAAATGAATGTAGAATGGAGTTTGAATAGTTCATTATTTATTAGAATAAATACATTTTATAATAAGTGTGTATAGTTGGAATTATTTTTATTTTTATTAACATGACAACAAATAAACAAAAAACATTAGTAGTATATTTTTATTTAATACAAATATATTTAGCCATATATTTGTTATAACATTTCATGGTTACATTTTATTTTCACATTTTTATTGAAATAGTACATTTTGTTGAAAAAACATATTTTATGTACTTGTAAGTATGGTTTGAATTTTTTTTAAAAAAGGTAAATATTTTCACTAATTATATATAATTTTCATATTGTCATACATGTTGGTTGTACATAATATTTTTATATTAATATTAATAAAAGAAATATTCATAATAATTTTTTTAACAATATATTTAAATAAAAAAAACATATTTTAACACAGCTTTATTTAAATATATTTTGAAAAACATTTTGAAACAATTTTTAACAAATGTTCTTGTTTTTAATATTTATAATAATAAATATTATGTATTTTATAATATTTATTTTTATAATTTCACAAAATATGTAGATATTGTTAAGTATTTTCGTACAAGTAAAAAATCACAATTATTTTAATACATAGTAGTATTTTTTTACTCTGTAAATGAATATTTTCTAACATTAAATAATATCTTTTTATGTTAATCTTTTTATTTAGTTTTGGGTCTTGTATTTTGTAACCGCTTTGGGTTGTTTTGTGTCATTTTGTGTCATTTGGATGAAGACTAGCTCGCGGTTGGGAGACACTTCACGTCGCTGAAGGTAAGGTTTGTTTTATATGTTTTAAGTGTGTTTTAAATTATTTTTGATAGTAGTTTGGGACTATTTAGTGTGGTTAGAGGTAAGTTAGTTGTATTAGGCGTTTTGATATGTTGTAGTTGTAGTATGGTAGATGTACGTAATTTTTAGCGTTGTATATGCTTGTTTGTAGAGTTAGGGGCTCCATTAGGATGGCGGGCGAATTGCCCCCGCCAGGCTGGCGCCCGCCATCCTTCCCTGTATTCCCCCCCGCCATATTAGAATGGCGGGGGGACCACGGCGGAGCAAAACACCGCCCGCCACTTTTCCGCCCCGGTCGCATTGCGGCCGGGGCGGAAAATTATTAATATGGTGGCGGTGTCTATGAGACACCGCCAGCCCTATTACAATGGCACGAGTTCAATGCCTTTCCGCACAGAGCTCCGCCCACCACAATACTATAACTACAGGATGTGCCCGCCACTGTGGCGGGCACATCCTAATGGTGTGTGCGGGACCCCCGCCCTTAGGGCGGGCGGTCCCGATTTCCGACAGGATGGCGGGCGGGCTTTAGGGGCCCTAGGTGTTTCGATGTTTAAAGTTTATTAAGTGAAATCTAATGTTACTATTACTGTTAGTAGGAGTTTATGTGTTGTTTTGTGTGGGTGGGAATGTATGTTTTATGTATTTTTGTTGCAGGAGTTAAAGAAGTGTTTGTTAGTTTTATTAACTAATGGATTTTTAACACTTCTTGAAATTTTTCGGCTTTCCTGGAGCGTTTCTTCTATTTTTTTGGGATGTTTATGGTTTTTCGATATACCTTTGTGGAATGGACTATTCTTTTTTGGAACAGTTGTATTTTTTCATTTTTTTTGGGGTACAATTTTTCGAAACTGGATTGTTTTGGTGTAAAAGGACTCTACAGCCTTTGGGATATGTTTGGTAAGTGTTTTGCATTTTATTTGTTGTGGGTGGGTAATGTTATTATGATTATTGTTATGTTTTATTTATTTATTAAATTATTAATGTGTGTATATATATTAAAAAAATTATAATATATACTGCACACATTAATTGTTTTCCAGATACAATATATGCTTGTGATTTACATTGTATTGTTTGTATTTTATTTAGGACTGCTTCGTTGGTTAGAGTAATTTAGAGTAGTGTGTTGGCTATTATGTTGAGGTATTCAATGCCTTTTGTGCTAGGGTACAGTTTTACTTGTTGTTCTAGGTATTTGTGCATTTGTTTGTTTTGTTTAGATGTTTTTGGAGTTAGTTCTGTAATGGATTGTTCCATTCTGAATCCTTGATAACTTTGCTCTTTTTGGAGGCATTTAATAAATTTTTCTAAAGTTGGTTTAGTTCTGCCTGTTGATTGTAGGAAGGCATTGTGCCAGCCTTCAACGGCGTTGTTTGTTTTAGACTCCCCATTTAGGTGCTTCGGTAAATGTTCCACCAGGGTATTAAGAATTTTGGATTTCTTCTGTGGCCAGATCTATGGAGCCTACCTACCCATGTGTCCTCAAAGTAGTCTAAAGTGCACTTAATTTAACTTCAATTTGTTTGTAAAATGTGCTATAAATAAAATGTTGTAGTGTTCGGCTACATCTGTTTCTGGAACGTAAGCCAGTGCTGTTAGTTTTTTGATTTGATATGTAAAAGATGAATTGGTTGCATATTCTATGCTTAGGGTTGTCTTTTTGTAAATGTCTCCATAGACACTGATTGAAGTGATAGTAGCAGCCTTGTATACAGGTATGGGGGTGTATTTTTAAAATACTTGAAAGCATTGCTTGTTCAAAATAATTAGTTTTCTATTTGATAGTGTTTAATAATTCCATATATGTTGAATTAGTTTTATTTGGTAGCAGAGCATAAAGTAAAGGTATATTGCAGATTTGATATAGGCCATGTATTGTGTATAATTGGTAAAAAGCTTTGGGACAGATGTTAAAAGTCCCATCCATCATCCAATATTGGCTTTGTTGGAGTTTTATGAGGTTAATAGCTGTGCCAAAAATTATTAGTCTTTTTTCATTGTTTTCGTTGTCGTAAATGACAAAAGGTTGTTTGTTTAAAGTTATAGTTTGGTCAGGATTTAAATGTATATCGCTATATGTTCTAGGAGGTAGAGTGGTAGTGGTAGTTGTTCTTTTGGTACGTGATATTGTTCTTTTGAGGGAAACTATATTTGGCATTTGGGTAGTGCTGTTTTAGGTATTTGGGGTATCTGTTCTTTTAAGATTACGCTTGTTAGTTTTTGGGAACCTGTACTTGCTTCTTTAATGTTTTCTAATGCTGTTCTAACTTCTATTTCGGTTCTGTTTGGTGGGTGGTTGTGTTCCCTGGTATGAAGGACTGTTTCTTCCTTAGTTGTTGCCCTTCCATAACATTTGTTGGAGTAATATATGCAACATTTCCAATTAACTTTCCTCCCAGATTGTTTCTCTTGGGTATAAGTGTAACCCATGTAGCAGAGTAATAGTTTCCTTTCTGGCTGGTAACAAATTCAGCTCCTTCTGTCATTTTGTTGTTTGTTAATCTATAAGAGATACATTTTATAGTTAAAATAAAGATGTATGTATATTAACTTAAAATTAATAACATTTCTATTGTGCATGCTTACCTTTTTGGAAATTCAGTCTTTGATTTTGATGTTGTTTTCTGTTTAGTTGTGGTCTGTATTTTCAGTATTTTCTTTACCTGAAAAATAAAAGCATTTATTTGTGTTAATTGTTCTGATACATTTTTTAAGTTGCAGTTACAGTTTTTGCTATAAGTTTTAGCTTACACCTATTTTATGTTTTATTAAAAGTATGTGGACATACTTACTATGTTAGTTGTATCTTGGTTTTCAGAGTTCTGTTTTATGTTGTTTGTTAGTAGAGTAGTATGTTCTGGTGCTAGAAAATAAAAAGTAGATATGCATTAGTAATTTGATCATGTTAGTTATTTTTTACAATTTTGCACTTCGTTTCATTTACTTCATTTTATTTACTTACTTTTTAATCACTGAGTTTTAGGTTGGGTTTTGATGTTCTTGTAGGTGTAGTCGAATGTATCTATTGTTGAGTTGTTCCCTTTATTTTCTGGAGTTTGTTTATCTGTAAAAATAATACATCTATTTTTGTTGACTGTTTGGAAATAATGTTTTAGGTTGCAGATGCATTTTTTCCTAACGATGTGGTTTAAACTTATTTTATGTTGTTATAAAAAGCTTTGGAAATACTTACTTTGCTAGTTGTATCTTGATTTTCTGAGTTCTGTTCTATGTTCTTTGTCTGTAGTATATTCTGTAGTAGTAGGAGAAAATAATAAATAGATATGTTTTAGTTATTGGATCATGTTTTATTATTTAACATTTTAGCAGTTAGATTCATTTATCTTTTTTTAAGTTACTTACTTTTTATTCTCTGAATTGTAGGTAGAATCTTGATGTTCTTGTAGGTGTCGTCGAATTAATCCACAGTATTTTCTCCAGTCGTTTTTTGTCCAGGTGGTTTGTGTTTAGTGTTTAATTGTTTACATAGTGGTTTGGAATTAGTAATTAGTTTGCTATTGGTCAATTTGTATTTGTAGTGTTTTTAATGGTTATTTAGTATTTTTGAAAATATGTTTGTGTATTTATTTTACATATAAGGGAAATGTTTAATAATTGTCTGGTTAGATAATGTAATATAATTTATTTAAATATTTTTTGTTAAATTTCTATAGAATTAAATATATTTAAATTGTGAAATGTAATTTTATTTATAGTTTGTTACGAGAGTTGTGTATTTTTGTGTTAATTGTATTTTTAAATGAGCAAAAGTGTAATTGTATAATAATATTTATTTTCGATATTTCTAAATTAACAATATTATTGTTGTCGATAATGTTACTCTCGATATTTTTAACTTATTTTGTACATTAATTAGTACTCGATATTTAAATATTTCGATATGTATGTTGTCGATAATAGTGAGACCGATATTTCATATCCGATATTTTTGTAAGATGTTTGTAATGTATAGGAAGTCGATATTATAGCTTCCGATATTTTTGTGTCGATATATTTGTATGTCGATAATATGTCTATCGATATTATGTCAGTGATTCGTCTCAGGACCTGATGCAAGCATCGGGAATGGCTTTGTCTGTGAACTGCCTACATGCTCACAGGCACCCTCTGAAAAGATCCAGTGGCAAACAAATGTAAAACAGCTAATATCTTCACATTGTCTGGGATAGCCTTGGAGCAGCATCTTTCTGAATCAAGATCCTTCTCCCATTCAGAAGCTATGCATAAGATGACATTAGGTGGGTAGAGGAATCTGGAAATCACCTCTTGACTGAACACCCCAAAAATATTAATCCTTTGCCTAAATATCATCTCTCCTCATCAGATCATTCCTGTTCAAAATAATGGGCAACCTCAAAAACACACTCAGTGATATAGTGAAAGCTCTGAAAGAGTTTGTTTGTGATTGCTCCTTTTTAGGTCGAGCCTGGCGGCAGGGCGCATTTGCTCCTCGCTCTGCAAGGCATGCTGTATTAGGGTATGTTGTTGAAGCGTCTTCCTCTCTCCGCCCATATTTGTCATTGGCTTTGTGTCATTGTCCTTCTTAAATGGTGACTTTTAATTTGTAAATGGGCTGGTTGGTTCAAGGCTCCACCGCCTTTTCTCCATTTGTTATGACCCATAACGACTGGAGCTTTTACTTGACTGGTTACATGGCCAGCTTTATCTAGGGGGTGAGCACTATTTTTGTTATTGGTTGGGACTGATGGGGAGAGTGGCAGCTTTTTGGGGAATTGGCATAATGATCACGGCTTAAGGTTTAGGTACACCACGATCATTCTCAATGTTAATTGTATTCATTTGTTATGGTGAGAGTGGTGCCTGCTTGAGGGGGCGTGGCTGACTGCCGGGCATGGAAGACGTGAGCTGAGTGAGCTCTGTCTCCCGCCCCGATACTATGCTGAATATCCTGAGATTCCTGGACCGCCGATACTTGCTTTTGGCCCCACAGACGGCGGAACATTAGAGGATTGTTCAGATAACCTGTACAGTCCCTGAAAACCCACTGAATTTGCCTTTGTCCCGGCATGACAAACGGCGGACGAGAACGGGAGGCGGAGATACGTGTATGTCGCATGGAGTGTGGTTGGACACTTCTGGTTCAGCCCGGCCAGGCCCGGCCAGGCCCGGCGGCACAGAGAATGCTGAATTACAGATGCTGAGGGAGGCGGGACATGCCACTTACCGTGCCTTCTGGAATCCTTTCTTTTCCCCTCCGGCGAGAATTACCTTGATACTCGACGATGCAGGCCAAGATGGCGGCCGCCAGGGGACTATCCCGCAATGACAAGTGGGCTGTCCACGCCTAATTTGCGTATCGGCTTGAGGTGAGGCATACATGCGGAGAATAGCAGTGCCCCCTTCCCACAACAAACCTACCCAGAGGGTGCATCAACGTAGCGACTGCCTTGGTGGATCAGGGTGCTATTGGAGGGTGCGCAGCCTGTGATCTGCACGGCGCCCTTGGCGAGGTCCTGTTGTGAATAGGGCGCACTGTCGGCAGTCCCTTCAATATTCATCGTGTCGCTGTGGGTGGCGGCCAGCGGGGCTTGGACTGGACGGCCCTGCAGGTTCCCCTGACAATGTGGTGAGTCAACGGCAACACGGAGACCAGATCACGATCCTTCACACGTTAGGTACGGCGCCACCAATACACTCTGGGTCCCTGACACATCCTTGCGGGCCGCCACTGATCGCTGCCCTGGCACGCCCTCGGCGACGGAGCTGCCAATCCCAGAAGTTACTGTGCCCGCTCCACGGACGAGGCCGGCTCCTGGCGCATGTACTGCATTGCGCTCTCCACAGGTCCTGCCACGGTGTCATTCACAATAGCACACTGCCGAAGAAAACCTGCCCTCCGGGCACACCGTTTAGTGGTACACTGACCCTTCTGCATCATAAGACGCTGCCTCTACTGTTGGCCCTTGGCGCACCTGGCAGGAGAAGACAACACTAATCACATACCCGGCTTGGGGCGTCTGCCCGGTGCCACCCGCACCTGGACATACTGGAGCAGATACGAGTGGAAGCGAGTGGGAGCCCGGAGAGGCACCATGGGGCGCTCTAAAACCAAGCAAGTGGACACCGCAGCGGATGACGCGACGCTGGAGACCCTTTCAGTCCTCCGGACAATTAAGTTATCCCACCCACGGGAGTGGATCCTCATGACACCAAGCTGGATTTGATACTAAAAGAAATCCGGGATTCCAGAATGGCACTGGAAACGCGAATGGACACGATGTCAACGGGGCTTACTCTTTTGCAAGCTGACCATAAAAAACTGGTTGACAAAGTCAAATCGAACAAGCTAGCTCTAGATGATCTTATCCCACAACAAACGCTGCACTCCACGCAACTCAAGGAATTCCAACGTCAGCTCCGGGGGCTCCAGGAGAGGGTGGACGATGCGGAAGGGAGATCCCGACGCAATAATGTTCACATTTGGGCATTCCGGAGCGCAGTGAGGGGTCCAACCGCACGCAGTTTGTGGAGGACTGGCTCAGAGACAAGGTGGCTACGACAGGCCTTACTCCTCATTACAGTGTGGAAAGAGTGCACCGAGTGCCATCTCAACCGCCCAAGCTGGGTGCACCCCCCGCCTGCTGATATCGCGCATCCTACACTACAAAGATCGTGACACTGTTCTAAGGGCGGGCCAAGAGAATGCGCCAGTGACATTTGAAAACAGAACTGACTCACACTACTCCGGATTTCACCCCAGCAGTCTAGAGGGCTAGAGCAACGTTTCTAGGAGTAAAGAGAAGCTTGCGAGACCAGAAATTGAAATATCCGCTGCTCTTCCCGGCAGGCCTAATGGTGATCCATAATCAAAAGTCGTACTTCTTATAGACTCCTGACGAAGGGGCAGAATGGGTCGAGAACACCTTTGCATCGGATCTCTCTAAAGACCCACTCTTGCTGACCCATCCAGGCACCGTCTCCTCACGGCAAACAGCGGAACCACATGGACCGGGACACGATCGCAGTGGGACCCCCTCGACATCGGCCCCAACGCTGTAGCAAATCACCACCAGCCAAGAAAATGCGCTCCTAACAGCGGCTGCCCTGGTGGCTAATGATGCCCGAACTGTCAGCCAAGTGGAACACTTATCGGATACCAACACAGTGTGTTCAGAATCGGACACCAGCCAACCACTTTTTCCATCGATCACGGCGCAGATGGTGAATGGCTTTTGACGTCTGCTGGGGTGTCTCGAGGTGGTAACGTATGCAACAAGCCTGATGTGGGGGCCTAATGCTCTGACTTGTTGATATGGCCCCAGGTACCCGAACTTACTGGGGCACAGTCCTAATGCTCTGTAGGATTGTTTGTTCTAGCGCAGACATGGCCTTCACCCCCCAAGCGACTGCGTGTTTTTCTTTACTCTTTGATGCCCATGCTGGGCTGATAGTGTTAGTTTGGTCCTCTATAGTTCTACAAGGGGAACCTAGAATTGGGGTACACGTGCTCAGATCCCTTGCCATATTCTTCAATAGGGCCATTACAATAGGTTTCACCGTTACACGATGTTATTTCCATGGCGACGTCACCTAATGCATACACTCTTTGCACCTGGAATGTGTGCGGACTGGGCTTTATCCATAAGAGATACAGAGTCCTGGCTCAACTTACTAGAAGGAGAGTCTCAATTGTACACTTACAAGAAACGTACCTTAATGGGGACGAGGCGACTAAATTACACAAGAAATGGAGGGGACAATTATTTGTTACCAAATATTCAGCTTTCTCGAGGGGGGCGGCAATATGGGTGAGGAATATGGTTCCATTTGCGCTGTTGGAACAAAAAGTGGACAGTAATGGCAGGTATGTTCTACTACATGGTTTATTGGATGGGAGACATGTGGTGCTGGGTTGTATATACGCGCCCAATACTGACCAAGAAAATAGATACTAGGCGGAGACTTCAATGCTGTACTAGATCTCACCCTAGATAGATCCCACCCTCCATTACACGCGACTGAAAGTAGGAAACAAGCGGATGCACTCAATGGTTGGGCAAGGGGCTGGGACTTGCGGGATGCCTGGAGGACAAACCACACGGGACACAGGGAATATACATTTTACTCCCCACCACATGGCTTGCACACTCGAATCGACCGTTATCTGTGCTCCACCACACTGATGGACTCCATCACTTCAGCACTCCACAGGGGGAAGACCCTATCAGATCACAACCCGGTAGAACTGCGAATACAATGGGGTAGAATACCAACACTGATCCCCACATGGAGACTACAACCAGATATGCTAGAAGACCAGGTCTTTTGAACAGCTTTGTCTGAGGCAATAACGCACTATTTTGAGGTGAATGTAGGAACTGCTAGGTCCCGAAAGATAGAATGGGACGCCTTTAAAACGACGGTGCGGGGAGTGGCTATTAGTACTAGAATTGGAGTGCGACAGGCTCTCATTGACCGACTCAAGGGAGTTGAGGAGAGGCTGGCTGCACTGGGAGGTGAGGCAGCGGGCACGCATAACCAGCTCACACAGCTGCGAGAGGCCAGTATTCAATATGCAGAGCTCTTAGAGGAGCTCCGGGTGGTGGATTACCACTTGTATACCCAAAAGCAACACTCACAAGCAGATAGATCCGGACTACTACTTGCGCGCTTAGTCCGCAACACACCTGCTCCCACCCCTATCACACGCATACACAACAGCGCTGGAGTGGAGGTTAACACGCAGCTGGACATTAACACCTCATTCAAAGACTATTATGCACTCCTCTACGGCCGGCCCCCACCACAGCTTGATGACCCTTTTGCTGAATTCTTTGATGGCATATGTATGACTCAACTGATGCGGGATCAGCAGGAAGACCTGGCACGTCCCATAACGGGTGCAGAAATACGGCATGCCATTAAGGCCTTGCCAAACCATAAGACTCCTGGAAGCGATGGCTTCCAGGCAAAATTCTATGCCACGTTTGCTGACCTACTGGTACCCCAGTTGCAAATCCTCTACCAGGAATCTCTTGCGTGCCACAGTCTACCACACAACACTACAGGCGCTGGTGGTCTCATTGTTAAAGACTGACAGAGATGCCCTGCACATCCCCAACTACCGACCCTTGTCCCTTCTTAATACCGATTACAAAATTCTCAGCCGTCTGCTGGCCACCCGTTTAAACCAATTTATCCCTCTACTTATACACCCGGATCAATGTGGCTTTGTGCCAGGCCACAGTACGCGCCTACATCAGATTATGTTGGGTGCCTGCTTACCGGGTAGCGAGGAAGGTTGCATCTCCCTCGACCTTAGACAAGCATTTGTTTCCCTGCGATGGGATTACATGTTTCGTGCCCTAGCCTGCTTCGGCATACCACAGGAGTACATTGCATGGGTATGCTTCTTTTATTTTTTTATATTTTGTCTGTATAAAGTGTTGTAGCATATCTAAAAATAGATCTCATACCATATAATCATGGTATTCAATCTGTGTCAACAATAATATAATTAATGTTATACCAATATTTCAACCTTCTGTTTAAAATTAATAATAAGTTAAATGTTCTGTATAATGTGTTTTTTATCTGTTCAAATGTGAATGTCAGTCATAAGTTAAAACCCCAAATCACAATTCATATATCTAACATTGCTTCAAACACTTTCCACAAAAGTGTAAGTTTACTTTTGTGAATCTAGCCCACAAATTCGAAACTGCAATACATTTAACGTTTAGTTATTCATTTTACGATTTACCTGCTAGTGTTGAATTAGGAAAACAGTAGAATAAGCCAGTACTAGCATTAATCCACTTTAAAGCACAAATCTGCATGCAAAGAGCTGTATTTTTCGGGTTTTTTACACTTCGAAATGCAGAAAGGGCCTTCTATGTTTAATGTTATGCGTGCATAGTTTCTTGTTCATCTTACTCTATGCCTCCACCCCAGCCCTTGCATTTACAGAAAGAAACACTGCCTCAGCTAAAACATTTCATTTCTGAAAGCGGCCCCTTTTGCACAAAGGCTTCTTTGCTTCTGGGCTGTTAGGTGCCTGTGCATTTTCTGCACACCTCGCCCTCGTGCCCGTGCACAAATTACCAAGACTGCAAAGGCGAGATCACATACCACATGCGCTTTGGTGAGGCACGATGGTTAAGAAGGGCATGTTTAAAGCCAGTTAGTGCAGCATTAGGTAGGCCGCTCTGGCAAGATGCCCAGAATTGAACAGTGTGGGGCTTGTGAAGTACTAAACATGAGAGTAACTCAGCCGGGCCCTGCGCGAGGCAATCCGTCAAAACATTTGCGGCTCTTGAAAATGTGTCTCAAAATATGGCCACATGGAACATATTAGTGAGTTGGGCGGAGTTCAGTCCTAATCCAAGAAAGCCACGAAACTTTTGAGGACAGAAGGCAACTTTAAAAGGAAGGGTATACCGAGAGCGCGCCTCTTTCATCCTGTTATATAGTATTCAGCAAACAGAACATAATTAATCTTTACAATTACAGTGTTGAAGAGTGACATTAAATCATGGTGCTGAAGGCAGATTGGAAGCAGCAGAGCGGCTGCCAGGTACTGGCCCAGCACCACACCAGCAGCAGCTCGATTGTGAGCTGAATGTCCTTCCTTGTTGTGTTCATCATGTCAGGCCATGGCTGCTTCAGGAATTCTATGTCGTTATTAAACCGCAGGGAGTTGCTTGGTGCTGGTTCATAAACAGCGGGAGTTGTTTCTATCTCTGGAGATGAAAAAGCCGGTTTCCTTTTTCAGGGATGGGGCTGGGAACAAAATGTCACTGCACCACACCTGTCTCGGATTTCCTGCATATTTCTAAGAAACAGATCATTTTTTAATTTTTTTTATTTTTAGAAATGTCCAATCTGGTGGTCGGTGGGAGCAGATTTACCAGCACCTTGTTCTGCTGCAAAGTAGCGTAAAGTGGTGCAAAGTGTTGAGAAAGCATATACAGGGGTCAGATTTACAAAGCCCTTGCGCCACACAAGGCGACCCAAGGCCATGCAAGCACTTTAGGGAGATTTTCTACGCCATGCAAAGTCACCGTGCATGGCTCTGGGTGGATTGGTAAATTCAGAGTAACACAAGCAAGCGCAAATCATTGCCTTGCGTACTCCAAGTTGAAAAGACATTCTATGGGTGAAGTATGGCGATTCCCATGTATCCACTGGTGGATTTAAAATAAAATCCCAGATTTATCAAGGGCCAGATGTATGAAGCTCAAATGGGTTTGCATTTGAGCAAAATGGTATGTATGTAGCAAATTTCAGTGCAAAATAAGGAATCGCAAATTTGCGATTCCTTATTTTGCGATTGCATGTAAGGAATCGCAAAATTTGCGATTCCTTAAATGCAATGTATGATGCAAAAAAAATTGCTAATTGTCCCTAAGGAATCGCAAATTACCACCAACTTCAAGTTGGTGGTAACTTTCAAAATTCTTTAAAAATGCTAATTTTTGCATTTTTCAAAGGCCCATGTGATGCACATACATGCCCTTAGGGCATGTATGTGCACCACATGTGCACCCATGCTTATTTCAGGGTTGCAACAGGGTGTCCACCCTTGCATCCTTGAAATTATTCTCAATTTGCGATTAGCAAATTGCGAATCGCAAATTGAGAATAATTTCACATTCATTCCTATGGGCCTCCTGGCCCATAGAAATGAATGGGAAATTATTCCTTAATTGCGATTAGCAATTTGCTAATCGCAATTAAGGAATTTTAAGAAATCGCTAAAAAATAGCGAATGTCTACATACATAGCATTTTGCAATTCTCAAATAGCGATTCCTTAAAAATCGCTATTTGAGAATCGCAAAAGTGTATCTTGATACTTCTGGCCCCTAAGTGCAGTAAACCTAGGATCGCGTTAAAATGGCACACCTTCCCGACAGAGAGGTAACAAGGAGAAATATCTTGTTATTTTCTCTTTCTACGTTTTGCAGCAGCACACTTTCAAAGGAGAAAATGCCTCTAGGGATTGTTTTTGTTCAGGAAGCTGCCCCGTACTGCAGAAAAACAATCCTGCCTGTAACGCAGGCACCCTTGCACGATGGCACAAGGGTGCCTGCATTGGCAATAGGCTGAACATAGTGCACCAGCACAGGGAGAGAGAAATAATGCGTCATATCTTAGTAGATATGGTTGGTGCATTCCTGCTTGGTCTGTCACGCAACGCAGCAAGTGCGTTACGTGACATTTTCATAAATCTGGCCTAGTGCTTTTCTTACCTTTGCACTGCTTTGCCCTGTTTTGTGACAATGGGGCATCCAATGGGAAGTACTTGGGTAGTACCGCGCCGCTTCCATGTTTTTTCATCCAAACCTTGTGTACTAAAATTGGCAAACAGGGTTTTGTACCCAAAAATAGCACCTCCTTGAGGCAGGCTTGGAGAAATCTTTTTATTTCTCCTAAAAATTTCACACATTGAATATGTGCTACACTTCACAGCACACATATTTTTTTAATTACTTTTATAAGCATTTATAATCATATAATTGTACATTCAAATAGAGAAATTCAAAATGTATTGGCTGTCAAGCACAGTATAAGTAATTTCTATCTGTTTGGGCATTGGGTCTATAGCTAGATACGCTCCACACAATACAAAGATAAGCAGATGATCAAACAGTACGTTCAGCTGTTACACATGTTGCTCAATGTATTCAATCACAGTGTGTGGGCAGGCCAAACCTGCCCCATCCATTGATTCAATTGAGCCTATGCTACATCTTTTTACAGTCCCTGGGGCCTGACAGGTATCAAGGAGAAATGTGCCATCTGTGACCCCTCTCACGTAGAACCAAAGTTCCATTGCATAGTAAAACCAATAAACGGTAATATGAAAAAACAAAACCAGTCCTCACATACAAAGTCTCTAGTAGTCACATACTACTCTCCATGCAAGGGGCACCTCCCATCACCAGCCCGACCGGGCACGGTCGCCCAGCCATCGCCAAGGTCAGGAACACTCTTGACTTCCATCAATAAGCTACAGTGGGATGGGGGGAGGACCAGCAGAGCCTCCAAAGGGTGGAGGGGGGCACAGCACAGGCACAGCGGCTGGGATTGTAGTGTAGTTCCTATTTTCCCAATAGGCCCTGCGCATTGGAATAACATAAACAGTAGTATCGACGTAGAAGTGCGGATCTTCCAGGCCTCTACTGATTATGCTAAACTTAATTGGGTTTGTTACCAACTAGCTCAGAGGTCACTGGAAACTTTCTTGACTGAATAGGAAGTGATCAGCTTCCCTGGCACAGACAAGAAGGGATTCAGTTTTCCAACAACCCTGCAACATGACAACTTTGCTCCTCAGATAAGAGTCAATCTCTAGAGTTGTGTGTAACAATAGACAGTTATTTTACTCAGTCAGTTGTTGTGCAGATTACTTTCACAATATTTAGAGAATAGAGAGACGGGCGTTTTCAATAAAAGGTATTATTTATTGAACAGTCTTTCTTCTCATACAAGAGAAATGAATTGCCACAATTGCAAGACTTGTTATTATAAAAAGTACGTACAGTAAAATGAGTATTGCAAAATATTACTGTAAAAGCATTGATATGGTTTCTTAGCCATACAATATTTTAAAATGAATAAAACATATATACATTCATATATACATTAGGCTAAAATACTCAACTGGTGCTTCTAACTACGCCTACCCCAGTGTACCTGACCTAAGCCTAATACTTGGGAGGGGAGTAAGTTAGTAGCTTTAGTTATGTTGGTTTTGCCAAGATTTGCTTCAAGAATTCTCTCTAAGGGTTTAGTCAACACCATACCTCTGGAATAGAATGTTGGAGGTCTGGTATCTCCTTCAGGGAACTCGATATCCCAGTCACTCGCAAGAGTGGGCTGGGAACGCCGGAGATGGATTTTCTCGGCAATAGAAAAGACAGCGTCTCTCTCAGCGCGTCGAGGAAGAGGAGGGGCAGCGTCCGCGGGCAGCTTGAATCTGCTGGGCTCTTGCAGGGGGACAGCTGTTCAGCTCCTATGTTCACCACACCATTGTTCGCTCGTTAGCAGCGATAGCAGTAGCGATAGTAGCATCAGCGATGGTATCGTCAGCAGCAGCTTCAGCGATGGGATCATCAGCGATGGTATCGTCAGCAGCAGCTTAAGGCAACATTGGTAATATTTATACCTGAAAGGTCCCTGGTTTGACGTAAGTTTTTGGACATAAGACGTCAATAAAGATGTCACTAGGAAGTGATCGTCTATCAGTGCTCATTAGAGTTCTATTACTAATGAAAACATAGCAAGCGGGGCTTTCCCAGGTTGCTTAGTTTTTATCTTGTTGAAGAACTCGGAGTGTTAATCTAGGAATCTTTAGATAGTAACTTCTGCTATGTCATTGCACTAATGAGCTACAAAGGAAGTTGCAGAGGAAGCGTTTCTGAAATGTGGCTCTGTTCGTGTGAGGCCAGAGACGAGTTTCTGAATATTGCATTTGATCGGTTATGCCAATGTAGGGAATAAATGGATTTATAGCCGTATAGGGGTAAAAGGTCACAGTATCGATCAGGGTCCTAGATTAGAACGCGACAGGATCAGTCCGGGTCTAGGTCACAAATCATGGTGTCACCTCTCCGGCGGTTATCCGCCCTCCTCCCTGTGCCCACCCACCACTAAGTCCCTTGTATTGGGGCAATCCCACTCTCCTCCTCCTAGCTATTTGGGCAGCTCGGGTGCTCCCAGTTCAACAACACCTCACTCCAAGCTGCGGCGATAGGGTGTCTACGCAAGCCCTTCAGTTCTTCCCTGTGCAGTGCCCTGCCATCTTCCACCGCCCAACTCAGGACCTCCCGGGTCGAAGTCCCAATCTGCGGCCCGTAGCAGATTTCCATGAGACCGCGATTCGCCTCTTGGCCAAAGCTAGGGACAGATCGACAAATCGGCTCCCAACCTTATGCTTAGGCAGGCTGGGATATAGCCCCAGGTGGCAGATTTCCACCGAATGGGTCAATGCACGGCCCAATGTAACATTGAGTTTAGTCACCACTGTCTCCCAGAACTGTTGTACTGTCGTGCAGCTCCACATCATGGGAAGGAATTCCACATCTAGTTGCCAACACCTTGGGCATTCCCTGGGCACACCTCCAAATGCAGCCTGTATGCGGTGCAGGGTCTTATATGTCATATGGACATATTTAAACTGTAAATATTTGTGGCGGGAACTACGGGAGACTTTCTTTGGAGATTCTAAAACATGCCTCCATTCTGCATCAGTGAGTGTCCTTTTAAGAGATCTCTCCCACTTTCCCCGTAGATCTACAGTGGGGACAGGGATGTCTTCAGGAGTAATGCGTAAAAACACTTAATTTGATGCCCGGCCGTGCCCAGTGAAAATTCCCATGCGTCGCTGGCTCCTCTCGCCCTGCACCCCACAATCACTCAAATGTCCTCACCATCATCTCGTACAAGAGAAACTGGCCAGGAGGTAATCCACAACTCTCCAAACGCTCAGCAAAGGGAAGAAGGCATTTTGTCCTGGAAACAGTCCCCAGCGTGTCGATCCCTGCCTCAGTCCAAGCAGATAATTGCTCTTCTCCCAGGATCGCCTGGGGTTCTCCATGGGGCAGCCCTATCAATGGCAATGCCGGCGAGTATCTCAGATCCGCCGAAAGTCAAACCATGCACCTCCTCCAGCGCCGTAATGGGGTGGTCTGCAGAGTCGATGCATAGGGCACCTTGGTGACCGGGTTTAATTATTTGGCCAATAGTAAACGAGGGTGCTGTCCTGGTTCTACTAGATATTACCTCCCTGGTTCACCCCTTCTAACCACTGCGCCAGCCATTACAATTGTGCGACCAGCTGGTAGAATTCAAAATCTGGCATCACCGGTCCTCCCTCCCGCATAGGATGCCGCAGCATCTGCAATGCGACTCTGCGTCTCCCATCTGCCCAGATAAGATCACGCACTGACGTGTCTAATGGCTTAAACCAGCCCGCAGGCATCAGAACCAGTAAATTAGCGAAGGAATACAGCAAATGGGGCAGCATGACCTTCTTCGTCAGGGAGATTCTGGACATCAAGGGTAACTGCAACGAGCTCCAAAAGGACACATAGGTATGCAGTGAGCGCATTGCCTTCCCCAGGTTACCCTCCCTCATATCCCCCAAGGAGTGGAAGATCTGACTACCCAGATATCAAAAGGAAGCCGGTGTCCAGTTGTACTCGTCAGGGAGATCCTTCCTCACGTCTAGGGGAGGGTCCAGCCACCGGGAACAGATGTGTCTTGCGGTGGTTCACCCATAAGCCGGACAGGCTGCCAAACTCCTCCAGTACCGCAAAAGAGGAGTTCTCCCCCCTGGAAGCATCATTAAGATAGAGCATCAGATCATCTGCATACAGGGAAATTGTATACATTCTCTCAATTAGCAGTATCCCCAGTCCCTCGCCTCCTGCTCAGAAAAGCGCAGCCAGCAGTTCCACCACCAGTGCGAACAGCAGTGGGTGCAAGGGGCATCCCTGATGGGTCCCGCAGGTTGTTGCATACTATGGAGAAATGGTGCTGCCTCTCTTGACCTGCACCGTTGGGGACGTGTGCAACAGCTGGACCCACTTCAGCCAACCCATACTTAGCCCCATCTTCTGCATAACCTCCAAAAGAAAGTCCCAGTTGATAGTGTCAAATGCTTTCTCCAAATCCACTGAGAGAAGCGCAGTCCGGGGTAAGTCTTTCAACTCAGGGTGATACAGGATCAAATACAGCAGCAGCAAATTAAACAACATGTTACGGAAGGGGACAAACCCATTCTGGTCTGGTTGAATCAGATATTTCATGTGGGGAAGCAGTCTGAGTGCTAGAACTTTACGAAGTAGCTTAAAATCAGTGTTAAGCATAGACAACGTTCTATAGTCCTGCACTCCAGCCTCCAAGCACTCTTTTTTGAGGAGTGGTATCACAGTTGCGGATCACGTGGAAGGCTTCATTATACATGGCTACAAATTGGTTTCATACTTCGTATAAAACACAGCAGGCAGGCCATCTGGTCAAGGTGTTTTACCTCTAGCCAGCAGATTTATGGCTTCCCTGACCTCCTGAAGAGGGATTGGAACCCCCTAGTTCTTCTACAGCGTCTTCCTTAACCTCTGCAGGGCCAAAGAGGTCAGGAATCTTATCCAGATCATACTCAGTTCTATCCCCCACCACGGTGATCCGGGTAACCGGGGATCCCCAAGACTCAGGCCTGATAAGCCATGCTAATAGCCATCCTGATTTCCCTTGCTCGCTCTGAACTTTGTCCACATGTGTTCTGTAATCATGTGATATGAGCCTTTCCAAAGCCTCATCATGCTGCCTGCGCTTAGTCAGCAGTTGTTCACGGGTGCTGAGATCTGGCCCATGTATATTATCCAGGGTCCGCAAGTCCCCTTCGATCTCCACAAGCTCTCTATGGAGTTCCCTCCATATCCCAACAGTCTGCCTCATGCAGTGTCCCCACAAGACCACCTTAAAAACCTCCCATTAAACCAGGGCCATAGATGTGGCATCCGCATTGTCAGTAAAGTATGCATCTACTGCAGTGCGCATTGAGTCCGCAAATGGCGCATTTTCCAAGGCCACAGGTTTAAGTGGCCATGCAGGTATCGGAGGTCTACAACTGTTGGGCCGGAGAGCCAGCAGCAATGGACTGTGGTCCGAATATGTGCGGCCCAGGCATTCGGTAGATTGAGTGAGAGAGACAATGGTTTGTGAGAACCAAATTGCATCAATCCGAGTGTGGAGGAGATGTAAGTGTGAGTAGTATGAGTAATCCCTATTCCCACTGTGCTGTGGCGCCATATGTCATGTAAATCCCAATGTGCCATCCATTCCCAAAACCTTGCTGCTGCTGTCCTTTGAGTCTGTGCTCCTGCCGGGGAGAGGGGGGAAGTGGGGGGAGGGGCGGTTAGGAATGGCCCAGTTGTACATACGCTATACAATTAAAATATCCCTCCACCACCATCTGCCCACCACTATGTCCGCTATGTGTGCCGAGAGGGATGCCAAGTATGCCATTTGGTTGGGGGCGCTAGAGGGCGCATACACGGAATGGCCGCCTAGCTGAGTGGCTCCCGTTCCTTGGAACAATAATCCTGTAATTATCCTACACTACTGGAGAGCAATGTCCCACTAAAGCTGCTCAATCGATGCAGAGAGACCCTCTACGATTGACCCAATCCTTAGAACGCTGGTGGTGACTGGGACCGAGAAATTGGCCTAGCAGAGTTGGCCGGCAGCGCCCTCGGAACTCGCGAGGTGAGGAGATCGGCCGCTAGCCGGCACGCGAGGCTGGTACTTGCCACGAGGCGGTGGGCCCTGCCTGCGCGTTTGGCTGCGGCGCCCGATGTGAGCCTGGCGCTTGGCCCGGTGATCGGCCCCTGGCTCTAAATCCTTGACTGCGCTGCCTGCCTCCCACGATCGCTTGTCCCTAACTACGGCCATACACTTGGAGGAAGCGGTGAGGCCGGGCGAGGGGAGTGCTGCTGATCCCGCGCGGCTTGGACTGTGAAGTAGCCATCGGGCAAGACACCGGCACTGCTGCCCCGACCCCTGTCGTCTTTGCGGGACGGCGGATGCCTGCTGGGGGTAGCGGTATTACCATTGCAGCCGACCGGGGGGAGGCGGAGTGTGCATACCACTGCCTGCGGCCGTGTCCTGGTGCCCTGCCAGGAGGCGGGAGAAATGGTTGACGCTGCGCCTATCGCCCTGATGTACATCACGCTGCCATAGGGGCGCGTATGCAATCCTCGCGCCCCCAGCAGCTTATTGGGACTTAAAGACTTTTGGCAGGCGAGGGAGCTGAGGAGACGACGCTGGGCACTGCTCCGCCCTGGTGTACTGCCATCACTTTGCTGTCTGGGTCGACAATCTCACTGACCACATCCCTGTGCAATTGAAGAGACGGAGACCACCGCAGGATATTTTGCATGTTATCGCCGGCGTTCACAGCCACATACCAATTGGTCGGAGGTAATACCTATGCATAGCGCCACTGATTGCGTGCTGTCCGAGAAGAGCATGCACCGGATGCCAATGGGTTCCGAACACCATTGACAGTACTTTGTGGATAACCCCTGTTCATTGTTGCTATCCTGGCACTTGCTGACAGATTGGACATCTTGCTGGGTATATATGTCTCGAAATGAAGGGTTTTCCCAACACTAAGGGACACTGAGCGAGGTGTGTTGGGGGCACCCGTCTCGGGGTGTGTCTACTATCATCGCGGCACCTCAACTGGCTCAGAGGCTCTCACAATAGCGTCGGTGGACCCTGTGGCAGCGTGAAGCGAGAGGCGCGAAAGCAAGATGGTGCGTCCCGAGAACCGCCAGACGAAAATTAACTTTGACAGCCCAAAAAGGGGAATGAGGACGGCTCCTGCCGAGCCGGGGCCTGGCGACGCGAATCCAACTGCTACTGCATCTCCCTCTAAGGAACTGGACTTACACTACCTATTTCAAGAGATGAGGCAGGGCTTTGCCACAGTGGTGGAGAAAGTGGACAGGATGTCCTCCAGGATGGACGCCCTAGTACATAAGGTGGACCAGCATGAAGAGCGTATCACGACAACGGAACAACGGATCTCAGACAATGATGACGTTACCGCATCCCATACCTCACAACTTGCCCACATGGATAACCTTTTACGAATCATAGCAGCTAAGAATGAGGACTTGGAAGCCCGTAGTCGACGCAACAACATACGCGTCACGGGAATTCCTGAGTCTACAGACACGGGCAAGATGGAACTATACGTGGAGAAGCTCCTCAGGGGATCGGTGGGAGAAGATGCATTCTCATCTCAATTCATCGTCGAGCGGGCACATAGATCACTGGCCCCTATCCCCAAGCCCGGCATGCCGCCTAGGCCAATTATCGCTCGATGATTGAATTATCGCGATCGCGATGTGGCATTAAGAGCAGCTCAGACTCAACAGAACCTGCACTACAATGGTGACACATTTTCCATCTATCCTGATTTCATTCCTCTAGTGCAGGAGGAAAGACGCAAATTTATAGCTGTCAAAAAGAAGTTGCGGGAAGCCCAGTTGGAATATGCCCTGCTCTACCCGGGGAAGCTACGGGTGACACACCAGGGAAAATATCGCTTTTTCACAAATCCACAAAAGGCGGAAGACTACTTGAAGACAATCCGCAAGGCACAGAGGAATGGTTGGGATGCCGTTGCAAACCCCGAAGATGACCCATCCTCGGCAGCCGACGAACATTGACCTGACGCGGCCAACATGATCGGATCTGCCATAACCCTGAACTGTTGGGCTCTACCCTTACTGCACGGTCCAAGAGGGCTCAGACGCTATGCTACAGAACGGGACTAAATAACCTCTTCAGTGGTAACGTATTCCAGGCATTCAAAGTAACGATCAGGGGGTATTGCATATCCAAAAGCTTTGGGGCCCTGCGTGACATTCAACGCACTATCCACACACTTGATGGTGAGCTGAAGGCCTTAGAAATTCAGATGGTGGAAGATGACAGTACTGACATCCACGCAGAGTTTAGAGACAAGCTGACAAAATACGAGGAAGAAGCCAACAGGGAAGCAAAATTTAGGGGGAAGCACTAGCAGGCTAGGAAATACTGTGAAGGGGACAGACCGGGTGGGGCACTGGCGGCAATAACACGCACCCCGCATGACCACAACACGATTTTGGAACTCACAGACGACCAGGGACACACAGTCAGAAATTCGGACGAACTGCTCACTGCTTTTGTTTCTCATTATCATGCGCTTACACCACCGCCACGACCGCTGATAACTGTATAATGACTTCCTGGGCTCTGTAGCTCTCTGCTGGCTTAGCGACGGCGATAGAGCCTTCCTAGCTGCCCCTTTTGAATTAGATGAAATCCGTGAAGCCATTATGTCTCTCAAGAACGGGAAGGCGCCCGAAACTAGATCCCGGCAGAATTTTATAAAGCATATATAGACATCATGGCCCCTGTCCTTCGCGAGGTCTTCGAGGAATCGCTAACTGACGGCATACTCCCCTGTTCCATGCGTGAGGTCGTTATTACTTTGCTACTGAAACCTGGCAAAAACCCTAGCGCCTGTGACTCTTATTGCCCACTTTCCCTCTTAAATTGTGATGTTAAAATACTTGCGAAGGTATTAGCTACTAGATTATCCCTCTTAATGACTAGAATTGTCTTACCTGATCAATCCGGATTTGTCTCGGGACGTTCCACCTCTCATAATCTGCGTACTCTGTTTTCCCTACTTCGCACGGTGCACCTTGACCTTCCAGTCGCGGCAGTTTTCCTAGATGCCACCAAGGCCTTCGACTCGGTTGAATGGCTGTACCTGTTTACTGTCCTGGCAAGCATGTCCTGGCAAGCATTCCCCAAGTTATTTATCTCCTGGGTTCAACTGCTCTATACACAACCAACGGCGAAGGTCCTCATTAACGCTCGCCTTTCGCACTCCATTGCCATCTCCAGGGGACCCCGAAAGGGGTGCCCGTTGTCCCCACTCCTATTTGCAGTTGCAGTCGAGCCACTTGCCTGTAGGCTCTGGCAGCTGCATCGCGACGGTGCGATACGATGCTTTCAGCGCCAGATTGAAGTGTCCTTATACGCTGACGATATGACAAATTTTGTAAAATACCCAGCCTTGCACCTCAATCCCTTACTTAGAGAGTTTGTTATATTCGGCAGGATGTCTGTGCACATAAATTGGGCCAAGTCGCAATTGTATCCACTCATTGATGCGGTTGCCGACTTTTCCCTCGACTACCCCCTTGAGTGGTGTCGGTCGGACCTACGATACCTTGGAATACAGATCTCGCGCGACAAAGATGAAACGCTATGCTCCAATTACGGAGTGGCAATCACGAAACTCACCACATCGGTGGACCGCTGGATGGCCCTACCGCTCTCCATGGCTGGTAGAGCGTCCCTTATCAAAATGATAGTGTTACCCCGGTTTCTTTACCTCTTCTTTAACATCCCTTAATATCCAGGAGCCTTCTTCTTTAAAACATTGAAGTTGGAGCTATGTTGATTGTTCTGGGGGGGTAGGAGCCCACGGCTGAAATGGTCCACGCTGATTCAGCCGTATGATAAAGGAGGCTTCGATGTTCCTGACTTTAAGGCTTATTATCAATGTGCGCAAGCGCATTATGCTTATCATTGGATGGTTCCTACTCCCTTCATGCCTCAATTGGCAGTGGAGGACTGGATTGTACATCCCCTCCCACTCAATGGACTCCTCCATTGTCCGGAATCATCTGTAATGACACCGCATACCTCCGTCTCATGCACTTTAGATGCTTGGCGCCGCATAGCTAAGAGACTGTCTTGCCGTCTACTATACTCCCCTTGGCTACCACTGACATATCATCCTAAACTTGCACTCTTACAGGAACGTGGCTTCCAATTGCTCTGCGAGCGCGTGCAAATTGCCTGTCGGGGTGACCTTTTCTCGGATGGTCAGTTCAAATCTGCGGAGTTGTTCTTCGCCTCTCACGCCCGCACTCCGCTTGATATGTTTTACTATCTGCGCCTGCGCCAAGGGATGAAAGATATCCTGCCTGGGTTCCCCAGTGAACCTGAAGTCCTGTCTCCACTTCAATTTATGCTATGTTCACAGGATGGTTCACACCTAGTGTCTGGCTTGTATCGTCATCTCAGGACGAGTGGTCCGATGCCTGAGGCCAGGGCTTGGTTACACTGGGCTACTGACCTAGCAGTCGAAATCACCGATGAACAATGGCAGTATTGCTGCACCCTCACGGCCCAAATATCGGGCAGCAGTAGACTTAAGATAATACACTAACAAGTTCCTGAAGCGACTATACTACACCCCGGTTAAGAAACACAGGTTCCGGCTGACTGATAATGACAGGTGTGAGCGTTGCCACGCGGAACATGCGGGTTTTCTGCATCTTGCTTGGGAATGCCCTCCTATTCGTCTCTACTGGCAACAGGTGCACGACGCCCTCGTATCAATGCCAGGAGAATCCATACTTATTGATCCATTACTTACGCTCCTTGGGTACACACCACACATCCCTAAATCCTGCAGGAAATTCTTAGATATTGCATTGCTCTTGGCAAAGCGGCGTGTGGCATGCCGATGGGGCTGGGGCAGAGCCCCTAAAGACTGGCTAGCAGACATGACTTATTGTCAGGAGCAACATGTAACTTTCACTGAGCTGCTGCTGATCTCGAGGCAACCTAAAGACATTTGGGGACCTTTGGTTAGCTACCTACTAGCCCAGACTGATGAGGATGACAACCCAGAGGGAGATATCACCTGTAATTCCACTGACATTTGAGGGTGTGGGATTTTGCCCACCAGTACACACACCACTAGCTCGCCTCTGATTTAGTTCAAAAGTCCCATACTTTACTCTATGTCCCACCGAATAGCATAATCCGCCTCTGCCTGCTGTCAGTTCACACCGCATCCATAGTTGCTCACGTTGGGCCCTCCTATAATATGTGTCTCTGTTGTGCCGCCCATACTGTGCATGCTTACTCTTTGACAATACTCCTTGCCGCCTTACAATGTGCTCATCCTGAAGACGAATTGATGTTGCTACTTATGATAACGAATTGCAGTATACTGTCACTGCTCATTTTTGCATATGCTACTTTAATGACTCAAGGCTCCAAACCCATGTATGTTTGTAGTTCCTCTTTGTTTTATGTGTTGAAAAAACAATAAACAGAATTAAAAAAAAAAAGTATGCCATTTGGTCATGATTAGGAGCGTAGCAGCAGCAAATGGTCATCTCTCATCCTAGCAGTCGTCCTTCCACTCGTACATAGCATCCGTCAACATCCGTCAGGGTGCGGGACATTTCAAAGGGAACCCTGAGCACACCTACACCATCACCCCGAGCAAATGCAGAGTATCCAGTGGCATAAACCTTCCCTCATCCATCATCTCCTCAACCGACCCATCCCTTCTTGCGTCAAATGGGTCTCCTGTAACAGGGCAATCTGCACTCTTTGGCGCTTCAAATAGTTATAAATGTTATAGCGCTTAGCCATGTAGCCCATACCTCTGATGTTCCAGGTAAGTGTCTTCACCTCAGCCCGCCCTCGGGGTGTGTGTGCGTGCGTGCGTGTGTGGACGGGCTGGGTGGCTCCATCAGTACATCCCTCCAAACATACGGATACATAGTCCGCCTAGGGTGACCCTCAAGCCTTGCCCAGGCACCATGCATAGTCCTTTAGTCTTTGGCTGGGAGACGGATTGGGTCTGAAACAATATTTCTGACTCCGGGGATTTCCGCTGGCGTTCTACGTCTCAGAGTGTTCTGCAGTGTCTCTGGGGCTCCTTGGGATGCTCTCTTGGCTGACTGTAGATTCATGTTCGAGTTGCCTCCTCTCTGCATTGGCACTGTGATGTCTCAGCACATGCGGGGCCATCCCCTTCATCTTCAGTATTTTCAGGTGACCGTCCGGCGGTTTCCCACTCTCTTGGGACTCATTTAACTATGACGCGATCCGGGTGACTGCTCGCGTGCCTCTGGCTAACGATACCATGGTCCCTTGGATATTGATGATCTCCCATACCTCCGGTTCATACGGGGTGCGATACTTCCAGTTCGGGTACCGGTCTTCGAGAATAACTCTGTCCCCGACCACGAGGGACATGGGTCTGGCCTTTCAAGCTCGACTGGCTCGGTTATTGGTGAGTTGCCTTCTGTTCTGGGTAGCGTTCTGATCCAACTGGGGTGGGTTCCAGGTGGGGCCGTGAGGATTTTCCGAAACAGTAGATGTGCCGGGGCGCACCTGGTGGTGCAATGAGGTGTTTGTCAATAGGCTCTCAGGAATTGAGATAGGCACTCTTCCGCTTCCTCCTCCTTCTCGACCCCAATCCGAAGGGCCCAATTCAGCATGCGCATGAACCTCTCGACCTCTCCATTTGCCTGTGGCCATTGTGGAGTGATTTTCCTGTGGTGAATACCTCTTGCTGCCAGGTACGTCTGAAAGTCCCTGCCTTGAAACAGCGGTCCATTGTCCGTTCGTATTTTTTCGGGTAGACCCATTCTCCCAAAGGTCCGATCTAGGACCGGCTTGACATGTGTGAAAGCGGTGGATGGTACCACCTCCACTATTGGGAAATGTGACTGGGAATCTATGAGCACGAGCGTGTTTCTCCAGTCGGGGAATGACCCAAAACCAATACTAAGCTTTGACCACGGTTCTGTGCATGGGTCCTCTGTGATTACCGGCCGCGGCGCTGGATCCTGGCTTGTGATGGTGCATGAGTGACAGTCGCGCACCTCTTACTCCACCACTTAGTCCATTCCTGGAAACCACACCTTGCTGCGTAGCTGTGCCTTGGTTTTCGACGCTCCTTGATGTCCTTGATGCGCCAGCCGTACTACCTCCTTCTGCAGGCTTGTGGGGATCACGATGGCCGTGCCCCGCAGTATCACTCCGTGAGGGCCTTTGCTGAGTTCACTCTGGGCCCTCCAGAGCTGCTGTCTGAATGTTTGTTCCGCTGCAGTGAGAGCGCTGACTCCATCCAGGAAAAGTTTCCAGCTTAGGTCCACCAACGTGGCTTTCACTCTGCTAAGGCACTCGTCCTCTCTGGTGGCTCTCCCAATGCCTTCCACCGTTAGGGCAACAGGGCAAGCCTCCTGTGATACCATCCAGATGAACTATTTGACTTCCTTGGTCTCGTCCTGTGTTAGGGTGGGGGAGGTGGCTTTTGGGTGACACGACAGAAAGTCTGCTGGGTTGTCAGCACCTGGTCAGAACACAACGTCAAAGCGATATGTCTGCAGCTGGACAGCCCACCTTTCTATCCGCGGAGGAGCAAGCCTGGCAGTGCCCGCGAATAGTGGAACCAGTGGTTTGTGGTCCGTTACTACTCGAAACTCATGGCCGTATAGGTATAAGTGAAAGTGTTGGCACGCCCACTTAATCACTAAGGCTTCTCGTTCAATTTGCGCGTAGCGCATTTCCGTGGTGGTCAGCGCCTGGCTGGCGTAAGCGGTGGGCACCCATTCCCGGGCTTCCGTTTCTTGCATGAGAACAGCCGGAGCCCGACTGGGCTTGCATCCACGACGACCTCCGTGCGCCTGTTGGGGCGAAAGTAGGCCATGACTTTGTCATCTATGAGTGCATCCTTGACAGCTGCGAACGCATCGTCTTCCTTCGCTGACCATGACCATGATTGCCCAGCCTTGGTCAGAAGCTGCAGAGGTTCAGAGAGGGACGCCAGGTTGGGGATGAAGTGGCCACAGTATGTGGCCATCCCTAAGAAACTTCTCACCTCTGTTGCAGACGTTGGTCTCAGCGCTCAGCGGATTGCTTCTACTTTCTTCGGGTCGACGCATAGCCCTTCCCTAGAGAAAATGTAACCAAAGAAGTCCACCGACTCTTGGTAGAAGGAGCACTTGGCTTTGTGCAGGGTGAGGCCGTGATCCTCCAGGTGCTGAAGAGTGGCTCTCAGGTAGACGTGATGCTCCTCAAGTGTCTTAGAAAAAACTAGAATGTCATCACTTAAATTGATAACTCCTGACAATCCGGAGAGTGTCTCTCTTAAAGCGTTCTGAAAAACCTCAGCGGCCGAGGAAACGCCAAAACATAGTCTTTTGTATGGTCGTAGGCTGATGTGTGTTGAGAATGTGGTGATGTTGCGGCTGTCTGGGTGTAACTCCAATTGGTGGTATCCCGTGTTGAGATCTAGTTTGGTGAACCACCGAGCTCCGTTTAAATCTGCGATGATGTCGTCCATCATGGGCGTGAGGTGTCTTTCTCTCTTCACTGCTTTGTTTGGGAGGCGCATGTCCACACATAAGCGAATGGCGCCGGGCTGCTTCGGTTTCGGGGCAATCACAAGGGGCAACACCCATGGAGTCGGGCCTGACACTTTTTCAATGACCCCTAGTTCTTCTAATTTTCGAAGCTCCTCCTCCACCTGTGGCTGAAGATGGAACGGCACCCTCCTGTTTCTCAATGCCGTTGGCCGGACTGTGTGATCCACTTGCAACTTGAAGGTTTTCCCTTTTATGCAGCCAAGGCCTTTGAAAAGCGCTGGAAAGTCCTTCAGCATCTCCTCTGCGTGAAGCTCGTGCACTGGATTTGCGAAGAAGACTAACTGAAGATCTTCCGCTGTGTGGCAGCTGAGCAGAGTTCCTCGTTTCCCTCCCATGACATAAAACTTTGTCTTCACCTCCTGGCCGTTGCTGGCCACCACCACCTCCATTACCCCTCGAAGCGGGAGCAGGTCATCGCTGTCGTAGGTGTAGATCTTGGTCTTGGATGGCCAAAGTGGCGAAAAGGTAAGAGTAGACTGAAATCAGAGTTTTTAGACAGTCAGGGAAACATGAGAGTCGTGATAGATGTAGAAACCGAGGAAAGGGGATACTCAAGAGAGAGAAGGGGGGACTTTAGACACTCAGGCAGCAGCTGCAAGTGAAGCAGACGACAGAATTCACTAACATGGATTCCAGCTTTAAATTGAGCCATTCACATTTCTTCACTTCTCCATGTCCACAGTCAACCATATACCATATGAATGCATAGTTTAACAGTAGACCTGGCCAAGGAGGATTTGTTAACAGAGATACAAGCACTATGGGATATTGCCACTTTACCTCTTCCCTGTATGGGGCACCGGCATCCTTGCCATACTCAAAATCGGGCCATGAATTAATAAAGACCTGAGATTGGTCCGACAGTGTGGATTTGATCGGGGTCAAAATTGCTGACATTGAATCATTTTCTTGGGATCCAGGGGCAGTCAGTGATTATGGGACAATGTCCTTTGTGAGTCTTGGGTATCAGGGCAACAATACAGCTGCAGACCAAACACGTTACTCCCTTTCAGAACGTGACTATTGTAAGGTACAGAGGAAGAGCAATCAAGGACTACTGTGGAAGGTGAAGGGGCAATAACTTCAGATTCAGAATAACATATCAAATAACTCTTGGTCACATGAATGTCAACGCAATGCCATACTGTAGAAAAGGAATTGGATGTTTTAACTATTGATTAAAATGATTAAAAATAGAATACCCTAAAAGAAATGTGCTCATACCTTCTGGGGCACCTTAGCCCTCGGCACTGAATTCTTGTTGGCGTTGGCTGTAATGAAAATGTTATCTTATCTGGCTTGATTCTGGTTGTACTTCAGAAACAAGCATGTTTCTGTGTCATAGCAGGAACTAAAGTCTTGCAAATTGGTGATAAAGCCAGGAAACTGATAATAATGCGGTGGCCCATCCCGGGTTTGGTACTAGAAAAATGGTTCATTTCTAGAAGCGAGGCAACTTCCTCCATTTAGATGCCATGTTCAGGTGTGAAGTTTGACTTTTACCTAGCTCTTCTTGTGATGAGGTAAGTGAGATGCAGACACTCTAAAGGCACACTCACAGCAACACCCATGGAACGCCCCTTTCACACAGAGAAATGCGGGAAGATGGCCCATATTTACAAGGCCATGAAAAGTCACTCAGGGTGACTTTGCGTGCCTTGTAATTATGGGCAAGCGCATTGCGCTGCTGCTGCGTCAAAAAAAGTGACGCCCTGGCGGCGAAATGAGCTTGCAAATAAGCCAATATGGGCCCCTTTCACACATTACTCTGCGTGAAAGGGGCGTTCCATGGGTGCTGCTGTGGGTGTTTTTACACATTATCCAGGAGAAGTGTGGCTCAGGGGTTAGAGGCGGCAGACCCGGAAGCTGAGATCGGCCCTGGACCAGGATTCAATTCCCCGCCTCGGCGGGTCTTGGGCTCAAAAATTCCACGGACTCGATAATTCTCGCTCCGGTGCCTTCTCGACTCACGGGTTCACGACTCTGGGCAATAGCTTGCTTAATCTCCACAACGGCCCCTCGCGGCGGGATGCCTGGCTTTCACCTTGTGGATACCCTGCCTGGGTTATCTCACAGGGGAATACCAGGACGGGTTCCCTAAGCAAGCGCCGGGAAACCCTTTGTGGGTAGCTGTGCGCTATATAAGCTCAAATACATTTACATCCATTGAAAGGAACTGCCATGATGGCGGCTTCGTTTAATGCACAGAGACGATCACTGGGCCAGCAGCATTTCTAAATTTGGAAGACGGTAGTCCATTAAGGTGGCAGAGGCAATGTCCTCCATTAAACTGGCGGACGCATTACCTTCCATTAAATGTGAACATAATATGGTGGTCACGCGGTTGACTAATAAACCATGTGATGCTTTCTTAACCGCATATGAGAAATGAGCTCAAATACATAAGTTGTGTCTTCCAGCAAATGTTATCTTAAAATAAAAGAAGGGAACAATAATCGAAGTCTGCTCTCCTTCTAAGACACGTCCACCCCATAAGACTCATTGAAAGAAGTCAGGCTAAGGAAATCAGGGCAAAATAAATGTAGATAATGTCTCAAAAGTAGGGAAGTGTGTAGACTAATGCCATGAAATATGACACCTACTTTCCTAATGGAATGATAATAACATTAGTGGGGCCCTTAGATCATCAACGGTTCAATGCAAAAATATCCCATCAGTAAAATGACCTATACACAGAAAAGAGCATGTTGGCATTTTGAAGGTGTAGGAGAGTAGGGTCTGCTATCCTATGGTCACCCCAATTTTTGCTTTTTGCTTCACTGGTTTTCGACTTACTGAGGCTGTGGGCCTGCTAATCAGACCCCCAGCCTGCTGTTCTCTCTCTAAATTTATAATACATGTGCTATAGGTACATAACACAATTGGAAATGGACTCCTTGTCAGCCCCTGTACCATGCACTATAGGTGCTCAGGGCATAGGTGCCACCAAGGCATACCAGGGGCTGAAGCATAGCTTTTGCCACCCCTGGCTGGTTCTTAAATTGACACAACTGGCTGATCACTCAGCTGGGGCAAGTGGGTGTAATCACCCCTTGCTTAGATATAGTATACCTATGTCTAAACCTATATCTGGACACATATATAGCCTGTAAGCCACTCCTATGGAAGGCCTCATCAATCCTGGAGGCAGAGTGCGTGGTTTTATGTGAGATGGAGCTCTGGCATGAGCTGAGCCTGTCTGCAGCTGTCGGGAAAAACTCCCTAAGTTGATCCGGGATAATGCCATACCATATACTCTTAAGCGCCTTATAATCCTCGCGGTTATATAGCAACTTTGGTTTGGCTTTATCAAAACATGTTGTGTAAGGTGTCATACAAATTGGAATACTACCCCCTCGCCAGTTCTGGCGACGGGGGTAGCATTCCACCCTTCTAGAGGGATAAGACATGTTACTTTACTGAAACGCGGTTGATTTAAAATGAGCCTCAGATCCACAAAATGGATGCCTCTGCCACAGACACGGGTCTGGCCTCCTGCTGCTGACCGAAACTCAGATATGGTGGCCTGGACAAAGAGTTTCCTGTCGCAGGGCGGTGTCAAACCACCCCAGACAGGAGATAGTGGATTGTAGTAGGGAGGTTTCAAAGAAACCAGACACTGCCTGGGGAGCACAAGGCTGCCCCTTGCATAATCCGGCCAAACCGGTTCTGGGGCCTTCCAGCCCCCGTCCCAGCGCGGCCTGGATCAAAGGAACGGGGTGTAACCACCCCCTTCCTGGGTCCCACCCATAGGAGGGGACCTAGCAGGATGTCCAGCCCACCAGATTCGAATAAGAGTGGGAGCAGTGCCAATGCAACTCAGATCATCCTGAAGAAACATAAGAAACGAATTCTGGACCCTTCGACTTTCTACACGACGTTAGAAGACTGAAGAATCTCCCTTGTGGTCAAGGAGTGACCACCCTGTGCAAACAGGCAACATCCAGCCCTCGACCCTTGCTTTGTTGCAGTTCCCGCCGGAACTCGAGCGACAGAGATTGACGAGATCAAGCTTGCCTGCCTTCTCCCTGCCCGATCCACAGTCCCTGCAGAGCTGAGACCAGTGGAGGCGACCGGAAGCGTGGGGCACGCCATCTTGAAAAGGCCACGAGACGCTGACCGTGCAGCCCACGAGTGACCCTCGCAGCTGTACATCGGGGTTTGAGAAGCCCCAACACCGAGCTCCACTTGCACCAAAGCTACCCCCTCCACACTCGACGAGTGCTGCGTGGGGCCCTTCTGCTTGTGTTGGCTCGACGCGTTGGCCCGGTCACTTGCCAGCTGGCTTGTGGCCCCTGTGCCGACAAAAATTTGAATACGACTTGCTTTTCTAGTTGCTCGAGATCTGCACCAGCTCCTGTGAAAAGGAGCCCCCACTCTGACCCTCCTGGTTCGAGTGATAAGCAATCTCCCGGTTCCGCGTGGATTGCTTTTGCCAAGTGCTGTTTGCTGCAATCTTGAAGCCGACGGTGCTGACGGTGAGAGCCTACGTGGGACAGATCGTGACCTGCTCCTGGACGTCGCAGATGCCCCAGAGCCCACGTGACAGCGGAGAGAAGCCTATCGACAACCACCTGATTGCGCCCGACATTGCCTGGTTCCCTCCTGGTTCCACCCTGGTCACTGCTGAGTGACCCAGACTCTGTCCCCTCTGCTTTCAGGTACTTTTCTACTTCGATCCACCCTTGGATCGCACCGGACACTTCTGCTTCACATCGCCTGCAGCTGCAACAGCTCCAAGCACCAAGAGCCTGCGTGTCAAAACCCGACGCCACTTCGACCCTGTGCACCCACGGCCTGTGGGTGAGGTAACATTGCAACGCCGGTGTTCCCACACTGGTACACACCTCTAGGGTCTGTGTCTTAAGTTTTGTTCCTCTAGGTTCAGCGGAAGCCTCTTTTAATTCACTTTGTGTAACTTTTACGCACCATTGACATTGCATTGGTGCAAGCCGCACTTTCCGTGCTGCACCCGTCTCCTGTGGGCTACTCCCGACTTCAGCATTGCTAGTCCTGACTGCTCCCAGCGAATCTCTAGGCCCTAGGCCTAACCACTGTTCGATTGGTATCTCTTATACCACTTTTTTAGTATATGGTTTAAGTGGCCACCGGCCCTCATCCAAAATTGTGCAACTTTGTATGTTATACTGTGCTTTTGATTTAACGCTTGTGCCCCTTTCCTCATAAAGAGTACTGGGGAGTAATTTAGAAATAAATACATATATTTTTATAATATATACTTGTGTGGTGTCCTTTCATTTGATTACAGGATTGTATGTGGTAAAACAGCTCGCTTAACACGACCTCTTAAGTTAAGCCTTTAAGGCTGCTTAGTCCATGCTACCACTAGGATAGCTTGTCTAACAAGGTTGACTTACAAGCTGACATCTTTGGGGTTTGTTTGGACTGATACCCAGTGGTTCCAGAATTGGAAACACTACATATCAGGCCAACTTCTCACATTGGTGTGCAGCGGTGCGGATTTGAGCTTGCTGTTTGTTTTACCATTGCAATCTTTACATCAAATTGAAAGATCACATCAAGTACCTTAGGTACATATAAATCAAAAGCTTAGCATATTAAGTTCTACTGAACTTAGTAGTTGTAGATTAAAGGGATTAGCACACCCTGACTACAACTCACTAGCAAGGTACAGTAGGAAAACACTTAGTGTAGGTAAGTGCATCACTTACACCTCACTAGCAGTCATGTCTGATACAGGTGGAGCCTCAGGGTCTGCCCCTGTAGCAGTTGACCTTACCAAGGCAACTTCCAGATATGACAACCTTAGCCACAAAGACCTGAGTGCCTTGTGCACAGCCAGGGGGCTAAAAAAGGGCAGAGGCCCTACCATTCCTTCCCTAATAGCTATCCTAGAAAAGGATGACTTAGATAAGGTGAGTCAGGCTCCCTTAGGTTCAGGTGAAGGGATAAACTCCCCTGAGAATGAGGATCTTCCAGAAGATGAAGTAGAGAAGGAGAAAGAGGAAGGCTCAGATGTAGATGAGCCTGAGGATCAGGATCAGAGGGTGACCCAGGTACAGGTTGCCAGGCTTAACCAGGCCAACCTAGACCTACATGAGAATGGAGAGGGCCAGCACCACTCCAGATCTTATAACCAAATTCTCCCAGGTAACAGGAGGGTGAGATCTCAATCAGGGGACTCTCATCTTTCTAGTGCCTCAAGAGAATCTCAGAGAGGGATGACTCCCTCCCAGAGGAAAGAGCATTGGGCCAGAATGAGGGCTGTCCAACTCCAGATAGAGAGAGAGGAGGTAGCTCTGGCTCAAGATAAGCTTACCTTGGCCCAAGCTAAACTTACCTTGGCAAGGGAGCAGAAATTGAGTGGCTTAGATGCCACTGGTGGCAGCAAAGTTCCTAAAGAAAAAGACAGGGCCTATGACAATAGAAACCTGACAAAAATTGTGCCCCCCTACAAGGAAGGGGATGACATCCACAAATGGATGACTGCTCTTGAGAGGGCCTGCATGGTACAGCAGGTCCCTGAGGATCAGTGGGCAGCAATTTTATGGTACTCCTTTTCTGAGAAAGGGAGGGACAGGCTCCTCACTGTTAGACCTGAGGATGCCAAAAACTACTCTGTTCTGAAGAGTGCTCTTATTGAAGGGTTTGGCCTAACCACTGAGCAATACAGGTTGTTGTTCAGAGACACCCAAAAAGCACCGACTCAGGACTGGACTGATTTTGTAGATTGTGCCACTAAGGCTCTGGAGGGTTGGCTGCAGGGAAGTAGAGTTTCAGACTATACAGGATTGTACAATATTATGAGAGAGCAGATCCTTAATAACTGTCAGAACCAGCTGTTGCATCAATACCTTGTTGACTCTGATTTGACCTCTCCCCAAGAATTGGGAAAGAAGGCAGACAAATGGGTCAGAACAAGGATTAAGCAGAAAAACCAGAACCAAGGTGACCAGAAGAAAACAGACCAGAAGGGTGGGAATCAGAAAGATAAAGAAAAGGACCAGAAGTCTTCAGGCCCCCAAACTAGCAATAAGGAGGGGGGTTCCCAAAATGGAAACAAGAAAAAGAAGAATAATGGCCCAAAGAAACCTTGGTGTAATACCTGCAAATCAGTTTCACACTGGGGCAGTGAATGCACTAAGAAAAATCCAGTCCCCACCACTGCAGCTCCTAAAGCACCTGCACCCCCTAGTACAGTCAGCAGTGGTGGTACACAGCCCAAGGGTTTAGTAGGGTTGACCCTGGGTACTGAAGTGGAATCTGGCCTAGTCAGAGTTCCCACACAGGCAGTTCTCCTATATGATGTGGACTTATCTTTGCCCACTGCAGTAAGCCCCAGTAACCTGGGCAAATATAGGCAGACTCCCTTAATCAATGAGAAACTGGCTCAGGCCTACAGGGACACTTGTGCCAGTGTCACTATGGTGACACCTGACGTTGTGGACCCTGGTCAGATTGTACTAGGTGAAAGTTACCTAGTGACCAATGCAAGCAACTCCACTACTTCACATAGTGTGGCTGTTGTGAACTTCTCCTGGGGAGGGGTAGATGGCCTAAAGAAAGTTGTTGTGAGTGCAGACCTCCCAGTAGACTGTCTGTTAGGCAATGATCTTGAAAGCTCAGTTTGGTCAGAAGTGGAGTACAGGACTCATGCAGAAATGCTAGGGATTTCAGCTCATGTCCTTGCAGTGACAAGGTCTCAGGCTAAGAAGTGCCTTCCTGAACCAGTGGTGGATCTTGAAACAATAGACCAACCACAACCCAAGAGAAGGAGCAAGAGGGTTAAGGCTGTGCCTTCCCACTTGTCCCAGGTTGAGGATCAAGTTTCACAGGAAACTGATTCTGCAGTCCAAGAGGAGACTGTCTCAGATGAGCTTGAACCTGAACAGGTTGAGTTTCTGGGGACAGGGGGACTCTCAAGGGCAGACCTGGGGCAGGCCCAATTAGATTGCCCTTCACTTGAACCCCTCAGACAGCAAGCTGCTGCTGAGGCTGCAGGGAATGCTCAAGGTACCCATAAAGTGTATTGGGATGAAGGACTCCTTTATTCAGAGGCTAGAGACCCCAAGCCTGGCACAACCAGGAGGTTGGTCATACCTTTGAAGTTTAGGGGCTTCCTTCTTACCTTGGCCCATGATATTCCCCTTGCTTGCAGGACACTTAGGCCAGAATAAGACTTGGGACAGGCTTGTTCCACACTTTCACTGGCCTCACATGTCAGAAAATGTCAAGGAGTTTTGTCGCTCCTGTGTCACTTGCCAAGCCAGTGGTAAGTCAGGTGGCACAACAAAGGCCCCCCTGATACCACTACCTGTGGTGGGGGTACCCTTTGAAAGAGTTGGAATAGACATTGTGGGTCCCATGGATCCTCCAACAGCATCTGGGCACAGATTTATACTGGTGGTAGTGGATCATGCCACCAGGTACCCAGAGGCAATTCCCCTGAGGACCACCACAGCTCCTGTGGTGGCAAAAGCCCTCATTGCAGTTTTCTCAAGAGTGGGCTTTCCAAAGGAGGTTCTTTCAGACAGAGGTACCAACTTTATGTCTGGATACTTAAAAGCAATGTGGAAAGAGTGTGGAGTAAACTACAAGTTTACCACACCCTACCATCCACAGTGCAATGGGCTTGTGGAAAGGTTCAACAAGACCCTAAAGGGAATGATAAAAGGGTTACCAGAGAAGCTTAGGCGGAAATGGGACATCCTTTTACCCTGCTTGCTCTTTGCTTACAGAGAGGTCCCACAGAAGGGGGTTGGTTACAGCCCTTTTGAACTTTTGTTTGGCCACCCTGTGAGGGGTCCATTGAGTTTGGTGAAGGAAGGATGGGAGTTACCTCTCAAAAAGCCTAAACTAGACATTGTGGACTATGTACTTGGTCTCCTCTCCAGGATGGCTGAATACATGGAGAGAGCATCCAAAAACCTTGAGGCCAGTCAAGAATTACAGAAAGCTTGGCATGACCAAAAGGCTGTTCTGGTTGAGTTCCAGCCAGGACAGAAGGTGTGGGTGTTGGACCCAGTGGGGCCAGCAGCTCTCCAGGACAAATGGACTGGACCCTACCCTATCATTGAGAAAAAGGGAGAAGTCACCTATGTGGTTGACTTTGGCACCCGTAGGAGCCCCAACAGGGTGCTCCATGTAAACCGTTTGAAAGCATTTGTTGACAGGGAGGACATGAGTCTCCTCATGGCCACAGATGGGGATCAGGAGGAAGAGAGTGACCCTCTCCCAGACCTGCTTTCCCAGAACCCTGATGATGGTTCAGTTGATGGAGTAGCCTTGGCAGGCAGTCTCACTGAGCAGCAACAGGTGGACTGCAGACAGGTGTTGCAGGCCCACAGACATATGTTTTCACTCACACCCAGCCAGACTAACTGGTGCACCCATGAGGTGGACACTGGTGACAGTCTGCCTGTGAAGAATAAGATCTACAGGCAACCTGACCATGTCAGGGATTGTATAAAGGCTGAGGTGCAAAAGATGTTGGAGCTTGGAGTGATTGAGCCATCAGAGAGCCCATGGGCTAGCCCAGTGGTCCTTGTGCCAAAACCTCATACCAAAGATGGGAAGAGAGAAATGAGGTTTTGTGTGGACTACAGAGGTCTCAATGCTGTCACTAGGACAGATGCTCATCCCATTCCAAGAGCAGATGAGCTCATTGATAAATTGGCTTCTGCCAAGTTTCTGAGCACATTTGATTTGACAGCTGGCTACTGGCAAATCAGACTAGCTGAAGAGTCAAAAGCCAAAACAGCATTCTCTACCCCTAGTGGACATTATCAATTTGTGGTGATGCCCTTTGGTTTGAAGAATGCACCTGCCACCTTCCAAAGGTTGGTGAATCAAGTCCTTGCTGGGCTGGATGACTTTTGTGCAGCATATCTAGATGATATTGCTGTCTTTAGCTCCACCTGGGAGGATCACCTGATCCACCTGAAGAAGGTTCTGGAGGCCCTGCAAAAGGCAGGCCTGACTATCAAGGCTACTAAGTGCCAGATAGGGCAGAGCAAGGTTGTGTACTTGGGCCACCTAGTAGGTGGGGGTCAAGTTCAACCACTGGAGAGCAAGATCCAGACCATACAGGACTGGGCTCCTCCAACTACCCAGACACAAGTCAGAGCCTTCTTGGGCCTGACTGGGTATTACAGAAAATTTGTAAAGAACTATGGGTCCATTGTGACACCATTGAATGACTTGACATCCAAGAAGATGCCCAAAAAGGTTCAGTGGACAGTTAGCTGTCAAAAGGCATTTGATGACCTGAAGAAGGCCATGTGCTCTGCACCTATCCTGAAGAGTCCTGACTACTCCAAACAGTTCATTGTACAGACAGATGCTTCTGAGTTGGGGGTGGGAGCTGTGCTTTCACAACTTAATCAAGATGGTCAAGACCAGCCCATTGCTTTTATTAGCAGAAGGCTGACCCCCAGGGAGAAACGGTGGTCAGCTATTGAGAGGGAGGCCTTTGCTGTGGTTTGGGCCCTGAAGAAGTTGAGGCCATACTTGTTTGGTACTCACTTCCTAATTCAGACAGACCATAAGCCCCTCTTGTGGCTAAATCAGATGAAGGGTGAAAATCCCAAACTGCTCAGGTGGTCCATTTCCCTACAGGGGATGGACTTTACAGTGGAGCACCGCCCAGGGACTGACCATGGTAATGCAGATGGTCTCTCCAGGTACTTCCACTTAGAACATGAAGACTTATCTGGTCAAGGTTAAGTTTAATGTCCCTGCGTTTGGGGGGTAGTTATGTAGGAGAGTAGGGTCTGCTATCCAATGGTCACCCCAATTTTTGCTTTTTGCTTCACTGGTTTTCGACTTACTGAGGCTTTGGGCCTGCTAATCAGACCCCCAGCCTGCTGTTCTCTCTCTAAATTTATAATACATGTGCTATAGGTACATACCACAATTGGAAATGGACTCCTTGTCAGCCCCTGTACCATGCACTATAGGTGCTCAGGGCATAGGTGCCACCAAGGCCTACCAGGGGCTGAGGCATAGCTTTTGCCACCCCTGGCTGGTTCTTAAATTGACACAACTGGCTGATCACTCAGCTGGGGCAAGTGGGTGTAATCACCCCTTGCTTAGATATAGTATACCTATGTCTAAACCTATATCTGGACACATATATAGCCTGTAAGCCACTCCTATGGAAGGCCTCATCAATCCTGGAGGCAGAGTGCGTGGTTTTATGTGAGATGGAGCTCTGGCATGAGCTGAGCCTGTCTGCAGCTGCCCGGAACAACTCCCTAAGCTGATCCGGGATAATGCCATACCATATACTCTTAAGCGCCTTATAATCCTCGCGGTTATATAGCAACTTTGGTTTGGCTTTATCAAAACATGTCGTGTAAGGTGTCATACGAATTGGAATACTACCCCCTCGCTAGTTCTGGTGACAAACGCGGTTGATTTAAAATGAGCCTCAGATCCACAAAATGGATGCCTCTGCCACAGACACGGGTCTGGCCTCCTGCTGCTGACCGAAACTCAGCATATGGTGGCCTGGACAAAGAGTTTCCTGTCGCAGGGCGGTGTCAAACCACCCCAGACAGGAGATAGTGGATTGTAGTAGGGAGGTTTCAAAGAAACCAGACACTGCCTGGGGAGCACAAGGCTGCCCCTTGCATAATCCGGCCAAACCGGTTCTGGGGCCTTCCCGCCCCCGTCCCAGCGCGGCCTGGATCAAAGGAACGGGGTGTAACCACCCCCTTCCTGGGTCCCACCCATAGGAGGGGACCTAGCAGGATGTCCAGCCCACCAGATTCGAATAAGAGTGGGAGCAGTGCCAATGCAACTCAGATCATCCTGAAGAAACATAAGAAACGAATTCTGGACCCTTCGACTTTCTACACGACGTTAGAAGACTGAAGAATCTCCCTTGTGGTCAAGGAGTGACCACCCTGTGCAAACAGGCAACATCCAGCCCTCGACCCTTGCTTTGTTGCAGTTCCCGCCGGAACTCGAGCGACAGAGATCGTCGAGATCAAGCTTGCCTGCCTTCTCCGTGCCCGATCCACAGTCCCTGCAGAGGTGAGACCAGTGTAGGCGACCGGAAGCGTGGGGCACGCCATCTTGAAAAGGCCATGAGACGCTGACCGTGCAGCCCACGAGTGACCCTCGCAGCTGTACATCGGGGTTTGAGAAGCCCCAACACTGAGCTCCACTTGCACCAAAGCTACCCCCTCCACACTCGACGAGTGCTGCGTGGGGCCCTTCTGCTTGTGTTGGCTCGACGCGTTGGCCCGGTCACTTGCCAGCTGGCTTGTGGCCCACGTGCCGACGAAAACTTGAATACGACTTGCTTTTCTGGTTGCTCCAGATCTGCACCAGCTCCTGTGAAAAGGAGCCCCCACTCTGACCCTCCTGGTTTGAGTGATAAGCAATCTCCCGGTTCCGCGTGGATTGCTTTTGCCAAGTGCTGTTTGCTGCAATCTTGAAGCCGACGGTGCTGACGGTGAGAGCCTACATGGGACAGATCGTGACCTGCTCCTGGACATCGCAGATGCCCCAGAGCCCACGTGACAGCGGAGAGAAGCCTATCAACAAACACCTGATTGCGCCCGACATTGCCTGGTTCCGTCCTGGTTCCACCCTGGTCACTGCTGAGTGACCCAGACTCTGTCCCCTCTGCTTTCAGGTACTTTTCTACTTCGATCCACCCTTGGATCGCACCGGACACTTCTGCTTCACATCGCCTGCAGCTGCAACAGCTCCAAGCACCAAGAGCCTGCGTGTCAAAACCCGACGCCACTTCGACCCTGTGCACCCACGGCCTGTGGGTGAGGTAACATTGCAACGCCGGTGTTCCCACACTGGTACACACCTCTAGGGTCTGTGTCTTAAGTTTTGTTCCTCTAGGTTCAGCGGAAGCCTCTTTTAATTCACTTTGTGTAACTTTTACGCACCATTGACATTGCATTGGTGCAAGCCGCACTTTCCGTGCTGCACCCGTCTCCTGTGGGCTACTCCCGACTTCAGCATTGCTAGTCCTGACTGCTCCCAGCGAATCTCTATGCCCTAGGCCTAACCACTGTTCGATTGGTATCTCTTATACCACTTTTTTAGTATATGGTTTAAGTGGCCACCGGCCCTCATCCAAAATTGTGCAACTTTGTATGTTTTACTGTGCTTTTGATTTAACGCTTGTGCCCCTTTCCTCATAAAGAGTACTGGGGAGTAATTTAGAAATAAATACATATATTTTTATAATATATACTTGTGTGGTGTCCTTTCATTTGATTACAGGATTGTATGTGGTAAAACAGCTCGCTTAACACGACCTCTTAAGTTAAGCCTTTAAGGCTGCTTAGTCCATGCTACCACTAGGATAGCTTGTCTAACAAGGTTGACTTACAACCTGAAATCTTTGGGGTTTGTTTGGACTGATACCCAGTGGTTCCAGAATTGGATACACTACATATCAGTCCAACTTCTCACAGAAGGTATTTGTATTCTGAAACGTGGTTATGTGGCAGCAAAGCACTGATCAGCAGGCAAGAGCCTAACATTTGAGCCAAAATTGTTAACAATGAAGCAGATATTAACAAGGGACCTGTATCAAAGGGGTTTATCCGTTCTGTGCCATCAGTGCTAGCAGGCATTTTGTTTCATTACATGACTGATAATGAACCTGGAAATGGTGGGTGGGCAAACAGAATGTAGAAATGAAGAGAGACATACATTTAATTAAAATCTAAAGAGTCCATGGAAATTTGCACTTTTATTTTCTGCAAAGCAGCTCTCGTTAGAAAATTGTGCTCTAAATATCACAATTTGGAGCCACTTATTTTTAAATCAAGCTTACAGCGCTTGCGCTACAGGATGATCTGTTGTATTAGTTTGTGAGGTCTGATTCCTCCCATCACTTTAGATTTACTTTTGTCTGTGTCATTAAAAAATCACAGCCTCCAAATGGCTAAAGGTTGGTGCATGCCCCACCTTTTTTCAAAAGTTAACTCCCATGGAGTATTGTCACGCGAACGAGCAGCAGTGCACACGCTGCTTTCCTGCCTTTATCTTGTTCTCATTATTATTGCATGCATTAGTCATATGCTGGGATACATAATCAGCACAGCAGCAAGTAAATGTGTGTGCTGTGGAGGCCCATGGTGGGCTGCGCCATAATATGTGAGGATGCCTGTCTCTGGTGCGTTTAACGAGGGGAGGCGGCAGTGTTAAGCATTCACCCACAACCAGTGAAAGGCCAAGCATTGTGAATTCAGAATTTGCTCGTGTGGAAGCCTGTCTACGCTCATCTCAATGTCAGTTTTCCTAACATCGGCGTGTTACCCTTTGATGATCTGGAGCCGTGTCGTCGAGCCAGTTGCAGTGTGTTACAGGCTTTAATTTCTCACTGATAACCAGGAAAGACTAAAACAAGCCCATCTTTCACCTTTTGTGTTAATTACTGTAACATTATAGTCAGGGTTAGCTGCCCATTTTTTCATTAATACCCTCTGTTAGACCTGTCAGCCCTAGGGTGGCCTTACCCCGCATTTTTTCCTTTGCGCCTCATTTTTGCCACCATCTTTTTGTTGGACCTAGGCCTCTGGGAGCCTTACCAGGATGTATGACGTTACAACGCATACTTTTACCACGCATGCCTTTACAACGCGGTTTTTACAACGCATGCCTTTACAACGCATAGTGCTTTGGGGCGCTGGATAGTGAATAGTTTAATTTACTATTCCAACTCCAGTCCCCGTGGATAGTAGGGAAGGTGTTGGGTAGTAAATTAAACCTATTCCCTGTCCTAGAGCGCCCCCCAGTGCAATGCGTTGTAATGGTTTGCTTTGTAAAAGTGCGTCGTAAAGGCACTGGGTGGTAAAAGTTGCGTCGTAAAGGATGTTTTCCGCCTTACCACTGCCAAACAGTGCTGAGGTGCAGGTGCCCTCTCTCCTAATAACATGGCTGCTACAGGCCCCTGCAACTGCGGAGTGGCCAACGAACATAAGCGTACTACTAGTTAGGAGCAGGCGGGGACATACTGATACTGTATCTTTGTCGTCCTGCCTTTTTGCCCCATAGACCAACATGTAGAAACTCCTGGAACCTTCCAGCCCAGAGAGGAGTTATGCTTTGCCGCCTTTACAGGAGGGTCACCTCACCCAGGGGTATAAGGGGATAGAGCGAAACCTGCAACTTAGACCTGCCATCCATCCCCCCAAGATAGTCGCTGTGCCCACCAAGCGCTGTATTGCAGGAGTGGACTGCATGCTGTGAGCACTGCTGATGGGGATCGGGATGTAATGAGCGCTGTGCCTGCTGAATGATAAGCTACAGGCTCCTGCCACTGTCCCTCCAGCGCTGTGCTAGGGAAGCGCTGTGTAGCCTCGCAGCCTGTCAGAGATTTCCAGCGCTTCCTAAGTGAAACGTTGTGTGCCTTTTAAGCATTGTGGCTTTGGAGCGCTATTTGCCCCCAAATCACTGCTGCAGCCCAGGACCTGTCCGAACCGCTGCCGTGCTCCCGCGCGCTGTGCTTTTTAAGCGCTGGGGGCCTCTAAGTCCTAATTACTGGGAATCACCGCTACGTACCTTGTACCTTCATGCGAGCGCTTCGCATCCGGGAAGCACTGTGTCTGTAATCCCCACCACCGCCCAGGCCGCCACTGGAGAAGAGAGAGCAGTCCTTGGCCCCACTGCATAGGCAATGTACCAGAGTCAACCCTTGCATAGGGACTGTTCTGCTAGAGAGTGTTATCTGCAGCATATACCTGAATATCAGAATTGTTACCTGAATTGAACTATGCTTAAGACATGTTGCTGATGCTGTGTCTCTGCACCCCCCCCCCCCCCCCAAAATGTGTTGCCTCATTGCGGATGTACAGGGGGGATGTTACCTGTAAAAATTACTACTTTTCCAACTCATGGGAGAGGAATGGTTTGAGGCGCTTCATCAAGTTGCAATATAATCCAAAACCCTTCCTTTAAATCCTCTTTCTGGCAGCATATCCGGGTTCTGTGTTTTTCAGTTTTTTGGAAACGTTATTGAGTTTTCTGTCCAGTAACTTTGCATCCTAAAACAGGCTAAAACCGGTTGTGCACATACACATAATTTGGACAGTGCTCCCTGCAGCTGTTTTTAACGTCTATTCTTAAAATATCAGAAAATGCATTCAAGATAGCCTCTACAGTTATGCGCACATGCATTAATGCCACCTAATTACACTCTACTCAATAACACATAAATACACCCCACATAAAACCACTGTGCCACATAGCAACAATCCCAATAAATGCACTCCACACCATGCCACCTAATTCCCATCAGCATTATTTCACTGACAACGCCATACAGATCCACACCACACAATTCAGCTCCACAGATTTCCATTCCACACCACATATTTTGACAACAAACCAAATAATTAAAAAAAACAATGCAATTGAACAACACATGCATCCAATCTTCATCACAAAATTCCAAAGCAGGCCATAAAATTCAACAGCACGCTACATAATTAAACTCCCCTACATACCACAGACCACACAAATACCAACCCATATATTTACCCCCCATGACACTCAATCCCACTCTACATAATTCCATGACACTCAATACCACATAATTACTGTCCACATAATTCCACTGCACACCATGCCACATATTCCACTACACAAATCCACTCCAAACCACACAATTCCACAGCACACAATTCCACAACTAACAATTGTAATCCAACCCAGATAATTCAACTCCATACCACACACATCCACTCCATAAGCATAAGTAAAAGAAATTGTCATTTACAACTCCATAAACTCGAACTTTCACAAATGCGAGGCTGATAGCATTGCAAATGCTTGTTTTCAATGACTTAGCAGAGAGGGTATCTCCTATCTTTAATGGTACAGTCCTGGTAACTCAGCAGACTCGAATATACGTGAAGACCTCAGACTGTAATACCCGTGACCAAAGGGGTGGTAAGCATTCTTGATTCATTTGTTTGGTGCAAAAAAGGATTCACTAATTTGGGAGATCACCAGCAGCAGGCACGGAATTACACTGTTTTAATGTGCCTTTTGTGTCTCTTGACTCTGGCAACAATGGTGCTTTGGGAAACCTTTTCCTGTCAGCTCACTGCAATTAACCTTTGTCACGAGAGCCCAGACCTTTTGCAGACTGCAGTCTCAGATTGCAAGCAACCTTGTTTTACACAGAAAGACGGCTATGTGTAGCCCTGAGCTATTAATAGTCGAACAGGAAGCAACAAATCATGGAATTCCAGACAATTTATGCTCGAAAAGAGTTTGTACCCTGACATGTGAATTTTGATGGTGATTTAACATTACTGTATTTAATAGAAAGAAAATAAAAAAAATCTCGTTAACCGCTATTTACATTCTTTATTTTTCCATTAGTCACCGAATTACTGAATAAAGAATTAGAGCATTTTAAAACCTTAATTTATTTTTAAAGTATTTGTACGGTTTTTCCTGCAGCAACCAGTCAACTGTTGTTAGAAAGAACGTTTACCTTACCTAAGAAGGCCACATGTCTTATTTAAGATGAGTCAACCAACATACGTTCTTAGTTCTTACTTGTAAATGAATGAATAATGTTCCAAGTTCCAAGGAAATGTGGTTACTAGATGAACACTTTTGAAGCTTCAAGGAAATGCAAACTTGGAGTAACTCCTGAATACATGTTTTAAGATCTATCCTGCAGACAGCTGTTAGCTACTTCTTGTCGATCACCTATTGTGTATTTTAACAATACTTAGAGTGGACTTTGAATCAACCTATTGATCATTAGTGGTTGGTCTTCATGCCTCTCCCATTTGCTTGATTGTTATCAGATGGCTTCCCCTTCTTCTTCTTGTGTTTGTACATGCACTGGAGCATAACTTCTTTTCCATCGTTTGAGTGGATAACTTGTATGTTTCAACTGCTTACAATTGATGATGCTGGATTCTTATCTGCATTTTTAACCTTATCTTACCAAATTCTTGAATCCTCTCCTCTCGGATCTTTCTTGTCTGCTAAGAAGTGTAAAGGGAAGTAACTATTTTCTCATTTGCAATGTACCATTCCCAAATTAATCCAAATCAGTAACTACTGACTACAGAATAAAGTTCAAAGATTTATTACAAAGCCAAAAACGACTGGATATACAGACACATCAGCAAGAGGTACAGGAAATAAACGGGCACTAATACCAACATAATCCTACGCATGAGCCTCAAACGACTCAATATGATGATCAGAGTGATCTCTAAAAGCATGAGGCAAACTACTACAGTCCCTGCGTGAAGAGATGACTGCATTGGCCTAAATGGAAGGAAAACCATTAATCTGTCCCTACACTAACACTAAAGTGACATCCCTACTTAGCATCTTCCCAAGAAAGAGAAAAAAGGTGTCAGCAGTGAAGACTTCCTTAGAAGTACACTCCCTTTGTAAATGTAAGTAGCCTAAGCTACAGAGCTTGTTCTAAGATGCTCCTTCTTGCCCCTTCGCTCCTACTGTAACTCTCTTCCCCCGGGGCACTCTCCCTAATACAAAATCCCCAAACAGTAGGGCACGCCCTTCGTACACCCCGTCAAGCAGGTCCTCCTTCTGGATTTTTCCATTGAAACGCTGACTTCATCCAAGTACTTTTGAGTCCACCTTGAGTTCCAGACACCATCTTCGCTTAAAACAGACTATCTGCATTCCAGTTGACTCCCATGGCGCCTATTCCTACCATCCCTATTCTTAGCAAAGGGTTATTCTGCTTAACAAGACATGTGTCCTTGCACCTGCAACCGGAAACTGGTTAACAACTCGTCCTTGCATGCACACAAGTTTCACTGTCTGCTTTTAATTAAAGAAATGAGCCTTCCCAAGGAAAAATTAATTTAGCTCCTACAACTTCTGGCTAACATAAGAAATCACAAATATGCTTTTTCCAATACTTATATGCAGTCAGGTCTTCCTACATTTAAACACACATTTTCTAATATCACATTATAGGCATTGCTATTTGCGGTCATCTAATACATGAATTCACTACATGGAAGCAACCTACACGTGCAGACTATAATATATGGTACACTTTCCTAATGCATCACTTTTACATGTGACCCAATACATTTTGCATATCCTAAGCATCTTTACAATTAAACACTACACTAATATTTAACACTATATGAATATACTTCTAAACATTTTTAATATAAGCTTATTTAACACTACATTGCTAAAGATTACACGTTAATACAGTCCTCTAAATAAGAATCCAACTCGCCTTCGGTGTGCGTTGTGCACAGACAGGTACGCAGACAGCAAAGAATCGATAGCCAGAGCCAGACTTCTTACATCGGTTGCTTTATTTTGTCAATTTAATGGTGCATGTCATCAGACGCGTTTCGGGCACATCCGTGCCCTTGCTCACTGATATCTGACGGTTAGCTACCACTGTGTTTTTAAAACGGCAGAAATCACATTGGGCGCCAAACTGCATTGCATGATAAACAGAGTTGTAGGACTATGTTGACAGACATTCACCTTTCAGTAGGTACCAGTGCCATATTGGATTTGTATTCCTATACAGTATTGGTGTGGATGTAAACCAGTCAAGTTACATTGAAATAAGTGCCATAGGTATTAAACTGAAACATTATAATACAGTCATTAAAGTGCATAATGCCCAATATCGGAAATAGCCAACAGGATAACTTGATATACATCTTAACTGTTGTCACATAGAACATAAGCGGCGCACTGCCTAACAAGCGGGCTTCAACTGCAAAGTGCAAATGGTATACATGTCTCTGTACCCATATGAAAATGTGCAAACTAGCCCATGCGTATAACAGCAAATCAAATTAAATGCATTTGAATTAAAATACGGGGGTGTGCAAACTTGTCCATGCGTATACATATCTCGGTACAAATACGAGAGTGTGCAAACTTGTCCATGCGTAATACGGGGGTGTGCAATCTAATCCATGCGTATATCAAAATACAGTTTAGATCAAATTATGTGCATTTACTTCCTAGTCCACTGTAGCAGGACAGAGATAAAATTAACCACATGATAAAACAGTGCATCGTACTAACTGTAAACATTACTCTGTATAAATACAATAATGTGCAAACTTATCCATGCGTTTATCACTGTACAAATTACATGCAATGGGCATATGTATTGACATTTGTCTATAGTGCAAATACTGCAATGGGTTGATGCAACTCCAACTGTATATACGCATGGGTCACAATCCTCCAATGGAATATATCTGCTTGTTTCAAGAACAGTATATATTGAAATCATATTGGACATGGATGCAGAGAAAATTCCATCCTGCTCAGTATCATTCCTGGAGCTAATGGTGTATTATGCCTGTGTAACTGAAGTGTGGTGCTTAAAGGTGCTCAAATAATATAAGGATGGCCTCGTATACAAGGTATCTCCAAAAAAGTGCATTGTGCTATTCTGTGAATAATCAAATGTCTCATCTCAGCTAAAATAGGGTTTGGGAATAATTGCATATATATGTATGTGGGCATCGTATGACCAACAGTTTGTATTGATCCCCGGTTGGGATTATATCATCCTTATAAGATACTGGTGCTATTTGGGTTGTGGTCCCTCAGTGTGTCAATACTTCCTTAAAGACTGCTGTATGGATCACAGGAAGTTATGTAGGTCCTCTCCCATATTAATCCCTCCTGGAGCCTTACTATTAAGCTGTACTATATACCTAGATTCCATTTGTCTGAGAGTTTTTTCTTTGTCGCCACCTCTCTTGTTGGGAATCACCGCATCTATTACGAAGTATTTTAGGTGTGCAAGATTTTGCCCATGTGTCTTTGAAAATGCCGTGCTACAGGGTAGCTTTGATCGGCATTGACAATGGCTCTTAGATGTTGCAAAATGCGTAGGTGGACAGGCAGCTTGGTGCTGCCCACGTACAGCAGATTGCAACTACACCTCAGAACATACACTGCGAGTTCAGTGCGGCATGTGAAGTGGCCTCTCAAGGCTATGGGGTTTGCATCAAAAGGGGTCTCATAAGTGGTGGTATTAATCCCGAATTTGCATGCTCTGCAAGAGCTGCAACGAAAAAATCCCTTCCTGGGAGAGAGCCAGTTCTTTATGTTGGCAGTTTCTGGGCTGTTGGTAACAAGATCATTGCGCATAGCCTATGCGCGTCTGAAAGTGACTGTAGGGACATTGGGTATTACATGTCTAAGGACTTGGTCACTGAGAATAATCGGCCATTGTGGCTTTACTATTTTAGTGATCTGGCGTGCCTGGTGACTGTAGCCTGTGATTAGTCTTATCGCCCCACTATCCTGAGTGTTGTAGGCAGTTTCCATTCTCTGTATTGGGATCTAGGAGTTCAAGGCGATTGAGGATGTTAGCCTTTCTCCTCGCCTCGTCGAGTTTTATTGGATTATAGCCTCTGGCTTTTAATCTAGTTCTGTCTTCCTGCTGACACTGATCCCTAAGTTCTGTTGAGCTGCATAATCTATGTATCCTCAAGAACTCCCCATAGGGGATACTGGTGATGGTATGCCGTGGATGGAAACTTTCAGCGTGCAGGATAGTGTTTCCTGACGTGGCCTTTCTGTGTAGGCTAGTGACTATCTTGTTGTCTATAATTTCAAGCTTTATGTCAAGGAAATTGGCCTCTGTCATGCTAATATTGGGTGTGACTGCAGATTTAGTTGGTTCACATTAATAATATCAACTAATACTTCTGCTTGTGCCACAGTTCCTCGCCAAATTATAAAAACATCGTCGATGTATCACCAGTATTTGACAATGTTGTCTTTCCAGTAACTCGTATGTTGTGCCCTGAGGACATGTTCCTCCCACCAGCCTACGTGGAGCCCCGCGTAGCTGGGGGAGAAACATGACCCCATAGCAACGCCCCTAAGCTGTTTATATACCATGTTGTTAAACAGAAAAACGTTATTGTGTAGGCATTTATCTACCATCTCTATTAACATTTGGTTATGCCTATACAGTTCAATCGGGCGTTTATCTAGAAAGAACTTGATAGCATTCATACCATCGGTGTGGGCTATACTGGTATACAGTGTAGATATGTCCATAGTTATCAGCAATAGGTCATCTGACCAAATACATTGGTTTACAAGATGTAAAAATTCTGTAGTGTCCTTGATGTATGCCGGTAGAGTAACAACAAACTCCTGAAAATAGAAATGGATATATTTGGACGTGTTTTCAAAGGTGCTGATGATGGCAGACACTATAGGTCTACCAGGTACAGGTACTTGCTGTTTATGTACCTTCGGGATAAAATATATGTTTGGCAGCACTGGGAATTCCTTGTGAAGAAATTTCAGTTCATCTTTAGATAGTAAGCCTTCACTTTTCCACTGATAGAGATCTGTGCGGTAAGATTCCTGAATGAGTTTAACTGTTGCCATGTCTATTTTGGAGTAGCAAAAGGTGTCGTTTAAATGGCGATTTGCTTCCTCTATGTATTCATTTTTTCCCCATATAACAATATTTCCACCCTTGTCGGATTGATTGATTACGATGTTTTTATTTTCTTTCAGTTTTCTCATAAGGGCGGTATATGGCCTCATTGTAACATGTTGTTTGTTATGGGACTTCATGGTTTTGAGTTGTAGTTCTTTAATTTCTTCAGTCACTCTGTCCGCAAATATGTCTATGGCATCCCTTGGCATGTTCGGGATAAACGTTGATATAGGCTTGAAAGAGCTTTGTGGTGATTGGCCTATATTGATGCCCTCCTTGTCTACTAATTCCTGTGTGTTGTCCACACTAATATCCTCATCCTGTAGACCATGTAGGACACGCATTAGCCCCATATCTTTCACTTGTAATCCGCTTCGTTTAGTAGTTTTATCAGAGTCCAGCTTTTTTTTGGCTTCTAGGCTGGTTTTGATAGCATAATACTTTTTCAACTTAATTTTGCGGATACATTTAAATATATCGATCCGTGTATTGCAATAGTTGAATTTACTTTCTGCACAGTAAGATAGTCCTAGTGCCAATAGTTGTTTTTCGGCTTGGTTAAAACCTCTAAATATGCGGGTGCTGACTATCGGTGATTATGATACACCCCTACAATTTTCAGAATTTCATCTATCAGTCACCCCCTTTGATGACTTGTGTCATCACCAAAATCACACCATCCTTGGGAAAGAACTGGCTTAAACAGAACTTGTTGCCATTCTCCCTCGTCTAAGCATCTCCATGTTTTTAAGATTCTGATAGTGACTGTGCTGCAGTCTTTCCTTTCTCCTCCCTTGCTCTCTCAGTGATCTCTCAAGTCTGTTGGACTTATACCAATTTTAAGCCCTAACTAGACCCCACAAGCAAGTCACACAAACCACAACTATAATGAGAGGTTTTAGAACCTAACCAAGGAACCCTTTTCCCAAGTTTGCAATCCAACTTACCACCTGACTAAATCCCTTGCCAACTTTCTCCCAAACTCCTTCCTCAGTCAAATTCTCAATCTCATGATGAATCATAGTGATGTACTTATATATTTCTCCAGATCTTTGCTGTTATCTGGTATAAAAGTGCAGCACTCTTGGACCTTCAAAAGTTTTTCAGACTCCTCCCTCTTTTGCCAAAAGGACATCTAAAGCAAGACGATCCTGCAAAACCATAGCCCTTATTGACAACATCTCTCCTTCAACCAACACTAGTGACATAGCTGTACTCATTGACAATTCATCAACCACAGTCGCAAGTCGCCTGATCTTCATATCGTTCAGAAATACTCCCAAACCTAGTATCATTGCTCCAAAAACATCTCCAACAATTGTTCCAACGGTTGCGCCCCTCTTTACTCTCGAATGCTTTCCTCCTTCCAAGAGCTCCAAATCCTCTGCATGATAAATCTTAGGGAAAATGATTGCTAGATAACATGTGCCATACCATTTCACAGGCAATCCCACATATGAATTCTTTCCACACACATAATACACAGTTGGTATCACTTGGACACTTCCTCTCGATTCGATGCGAAAAGTCTTTATTTAGATGCACATATCATAAAAGACAATACATAAAAAAATATTGGACATTCCATTCTCATAAAAATAACAAGACTAGCACAGTAGGAAAGTGAATCAACAAGTAACTCCATCCATATACACAATAATTTAGTCTAAAAAGCAAGATAAAAACTGTAAAAAGCATAGAAAATCCCAACCCATAGTGCAGAGAGTCCCACAGAGTTGACATAACTAGGTTAATAGCTATTTTAAAAAAGCCTTTATATCAGGCTTAGCTTATATGCACAGATTGCCCACATCCAGTGTAAAGATTTGGCAACAGCAATAGCTATAGATTTTGTACAATCTGTTTTTAGTATCCTTAGCGCCTCTTTGCCAATTTTAATGCCCTTCAACAGGCAAATGGGCTTGAACCATGTGTGCCTCGGAGGTTTGTACACTGGGCATATAAATAGAATGTGTGCTATACTTTCGGGCTGTGATGGACAAAATGGACATCTCGTGCTAGCTTTGGCACCCCATTTACCGGTAAATGAATTAACTGGGAGTGTGCCCACCCTAAATTAGTGGTACTGTTTCCTATCACAAGAAAGCGTAATAAAATCCCAGTACCCTTCATAAGCATTATCATGTTTGATCTCCAAGAAATCCCTTGTTAGAGAAGGACTGGTTAAAATCCTGAAACGTTTCATGGAGACCATATTCCAGTATGACTCCTTAAAGGCCTTTCTAGGCGGAAAAACATTAGCTGCAGGGTTTTTCCACAAGGAATTTAGACCCATTGCATTGTAGGTTGCCTTAGCCTCTTTCAACCATGACATTTTGCATGCACTATCGACATTTCTAACCTCAAGAAAAGCCTGGGCGTACTGGGAGAGCTCAGGGGTAACCTATAATCTCCTCCAGTAGGCCACAGGTCTGTAGCGTTCCACATCCTTTATGCCTTGGCAATGCATCCCAGATCATAGTAGAGGGGCAGTAGTGGCATGGATTGAGGGAGGCCGGTTATTCCCCTCATGAACTTGTTTTGAGAGCTTGTCAGTGCCGCTAAGTTACTAAACCCCCAAAGTTCGGCCCCATACAGGACCGACGCACTAATTTTTGTGTTATAGATTTAAAGCACAGGGGCAATCGGTTTTGTAAGTGAGAGGCGCTGTTCCTTTATGAAGGCACCAGCTAGTTGTGCATGTTTGAGGGACAGCTGGTTAGTATGAGGTTTCCAATCTAATTTAGAGCCTAGGGTTATACGAGGTAGGAAAAGACTTGGGTCTGCTCTAACGTAACTTCGTTCATAACCACCCTCCCTCTTACAGACTTATGCCTATGTAACACCATGAACTTTGTCTTGTTCGCGCTAATAATAAGACCATGGTCCTTGCGGTACACCTCAAATCTCACAATCGCCTCCTGGAGACCTTGGTGCGTTTTGGAGATTAACAGGGTGTCATCTGCAAACATTAGCAGAGGGATCTTCCTGCCGTCAAGTGTAGGGGCGTCAGTAGGATGATTCATAAAATACTGGATTACCCTATTGATGATATGAGAAAAACAAGGACCCCCTGGGTAGTGACTCCAACAGACTCCTAGGTGATTTTGAGGCCCTCCCACCAGGTGAAATATTTAAATGGGTTGGTCAGCACCTTCCCAATGATTCTAACCTCTGCCGACGGCGCTCCGCACCGCAGTAACTTCGTGAGCTTTATCCAGCTACGAGTGTTTCCTCTATCAGGTGAGACTCTGCACTTCTGTGGTTCAGTTCGGGGACCAACGGAGTATAATATACTGCCGGTTTTATTTAGTTTGTATTCTGTGACATTTGTTTGTGAATATCCCCTTTAACACATACCGTTTGCCTGTTTTAACGGTTGTACCAGTGGTTGTACTTCCTTTAGAGACCGCCGCTATTATTGAAACGGCACTATTGTCGAATCATTTGCTCTCAATATAAGCTCCGAGTGGGATACGACTCAGGATTAGTTAAATCACTTAATGTAACGGTCACTCCTCGTTTGTTTTAAGCTTTGTTGATTGCCAGCAAGCCTGGTAACTATGCGCCGTTTCTACACAAACCTGACTCGGGCGTTTTTCTATCCACAGCTATCTACCCCGTGAAATACAAAGATATAGCATCGCCCGTCTCATGCCTGCAAGTTCTATGATATTGATAAACGGCAGTATAGTTTTTTACATTGCTCAGGTAAACGGTCGGCATGTTGATTGAACAATTCACATCGTATGGAGACTCTTAGACCAGATATCGGATATGTACTTGTACTATTCCTCTATGTAGATTATTTAAAGCACATCATTGACGCTGCGATTTTTTAAGAGCACGCGTCTCGATTATTATCCATCGGGGCTCTAGAAAAACGAGTCAAGGTAATTGGTCCTTTTTTGTGTGCCTAATCTCGACAAGTGTCAACATATCTATTATTACACTCCGTTTCTAAATAGACCCGATTTGGGCGCCACTTTATTTTACAGCAACCAGCTTGGAAACAGCGAGTCAGCATCTACCGGCTGCGTTTTCAAGTTTTGTGCCATTCGTTCCAAGCGGAACGTTTTATCATTTTCAGGTAACCTTGCAGTTTACGGATATTACGTACATGTCGCTCTGTAACCATCATATACGATATATTTTTCTTATTTGTACTCGTGTCATCTCCTTAGGTAATTATGATGCCTAAGAAATAACCGAATAACGATATCTACATCTTGAGATTACACCAGAGTTTGCCTTTGTATGTGGGATTTCATTCCCTAAGGTATTCCTTACATTTCTATCATGTTATGTCTTTAGCAAATAGATGGTTCTGGAAAAGGAAGGTGGTGACAATTTTGTTTTCTTCTCCACCTCTTTTTTCAGACTTTTCATAACTTTTATTGCATACCTGGTTATTTTCACCGCTTGACGGACAATATCGTCTTAGCAAGGATACGAGATACCAATTTTACAGGTATGATAAAGTATGATTGAACGCAAATTTTTACAGAGCCTTCCGCGTTCAGCATTTACCTTATATCGCTTATATATGAATCTTTCAGGTTGAAGATATACATCTGCACAGGCTGCCTTAGTATCAACTATATTATCCATAAATCATTGTGCAGTTTACCACTTGTTTTTGCATCTATATGACATCATGTGCTCATTTGATTTTTAATATACCTCGCATCAGTAGTATAATTAATAATTATGACATATTTGTCTCCTGTGCCCAGGTACATTGTTTGCCTGTCATTTACACAAAGATACCAACTGTGTGTTTTTCCTGTCTCCCTTTGTAAGTTGCTATCATTAAATATATTGGGGTGTTTACTGGTCTTTGATATTGTCATGAATATGATATACATAGAGTCATGTTTGACTATAAATTTGAGAATTAGAGTTTAAAGGAGGTTGTGAGTACTACATTCTAGAATATGTCTATCATATGACATGTGAGAAACAAAGTAACAATCTTGGACTAAAGAGCATTAGGTAATAGGTAATATGTAATGTAATACTGTTATTTTTTGTGTAACTGATTAATTTAATGTATTTAACTTGTAATTGTAAGCCACTCAAGAATAGTACCTTATCTATTCTTTATGTGTAATTTCAGATTGTTACTTGTGGCTCCTGAAGAAGTCGTTTTCGCCGAAACGCGCGTCGAGTACTTTATCGTCACCCTGTTCTTGGACACCCTTTTAGTAATTCATGGTGTCTTTTTTTATATAAAGTGTTGTAAATTGTGTTACTATATGTATTAATTGTATGTATTTTTAAATTGAATTGTCATATAGTCTGATTAGTTTTCAGTTATCTATATGATTTTTACTATGTGTATTAAAAACATGTTTGTTTTATACAAATAATTATATTTTTTCCTTGATTGTTCCTTCATCATTTGGGTCTAGTTACTTGTTTATCTACTGTTAAAGATGACCCTATTGATGTACAAGGAAAAAAGTGTTGGTGCAAATACACACCCTTGACGAACCCCTCTGGCGATGGGAAATATATTGGTTACTCGCCCTTGCTGACCCCAACGCACCTGTGCGAAATTTGCTTCATGAAGTTTAATTAAAAAAGCCAATAGGTCAAGGGGCATGCTCTGTTCCGCAAAAACACTCCACATCTTGGCACTCTGCACTAAATCGAATGCCGACTTAAGGTCTCTAAGGATTACCACACACCAGTAAATTAAAACAAATCTAAAAACCTGATCGATAGTGCTCGTGTTTGAGCGGAACAGGGCCTGTAAAGGAGACAGGATATCGAACTTGTCGATCCAGCCTTGGATTCTGCTCAACACGAGCCTAGCAGTCACCTTCTGGATGCAATCAATTAAACTTATGGGCCTGTAATTTCCAGGATCTGAACGATACCCCTTTTTAAAAATCAGGATGATCTTGGCACCCTTCCATGTGTCAGGTATAGGAGAGCCTTTTGCAATAACATTCGCCAGGGGCTGGATGTAAATCACCCATACTTCCTTATTTATTTATTTGTGTATTTTGTAAAGTGCGCAGCTACCCCAACGGGGTATCCCGGCGCTAGTGACCAGACAGCAAAGAACACCAGAAACAGAGTACTAACAGAAAAGGAAGGTTTTGAGGGATCTACGGAATTCAGGTTCTGACTGGATTAGACGGAGAGAAAGCAGAAGTTTATTCCAGTAGTTGGTGGTGCCAACTTGAAAGGTTTTACCTCCAGATCGGGCTTTTTTGAATCTGGGAATGATTAGTAACTGTTTATTATTGGAGCGCAAGGTTCTGGAGTGACTGTATGGGAGAAGACAAGAAGTTAGATAGGCTGGACCTGAACCTTTATTGGTCTGAAAATCCAAAATCACGGCTTTGAACTCAATCCTTTTGGGGATAGGCAGCTAATGTAGTTTCCGTAGATAAGGAGAGATATGATGTCTGAGTGGAATGCCGCAGACCAGACGGGCGGCGGCATTTTGGACCATCTGGAGTCTGTGACACAAACCTGCTGTCAATCCCAGATAAAGTCAGTTGGCATAATCCAGGTGCGATGTTATAAGGGCCTAGACTACAGTTTTCCTAATATTACTGGGCATGTAATTAATGAATTTTTTTATCATTTTAATTTTAGTGAAGCAGGCAGCCGAGACTGTGTGGATTTGATTGTCAAAGGACAAACGATTATCCCATCTAACCCCCAGGTTTAAGACCTCGATCTTGCCAGCATTGAGTCTCAGAAAATTGGGATCCATCCACTTTGCAATGTTCTTCAAACATACTTTTAGCGGGTCAAAAGTCGTAGGGGATGAGTTATTGTAAGAGAAGAGAATCTGAATGTCATCCGAATATGATGTCACTTTAGTACCAGACTGAGAAAGTAATTCAGCCAAAGGAGTAAAATAAACATTAAAAAGGAGCGGACTCAACGCTGAGCACTGCGGGACACCCCACTTGAGTGGCCTTGCTGAAGAGGTAAACGGGGGAATATGCACTTGTCTTCGATCAGACAGAAATTATGTAATCCATTTAAGGACCTGCCTTGGACTCGGCGTAGCGGACGCGTTTTGCGGATGCGCCGGACTCACGCCGGAGTCATGCCAGAGTCCTGCCCGTCTGCGCCCGTCAGCGCTAAGGAAGCGCCAAGGGCCACGCGTAATGTTCCACAAAATAGAGGCTCTGGCTTGTCTAGAGCCTATCTTCTTTCTTTGAATAATTTTTCCACGCACTGCCATGACATCCTTAAACCTGAGACATGGAACGGCCCGGTCTGCTGCCAACACTGCAAGGCTACATTTCGCCCAGAGCTAGCATCCAATGGGAAGCCACGACCCATCACTGTACGAGGGGGGCTTATTAATGCTAGATCAATATGCAAGAATGCACAACATATTCACGATCTGATCACTGAAGGGGATTTAGACTGGCTCTTTATTACAGAAACCTGGCTAAAGGCCTGGTGTAACCCAGATATAGCAGTGGCCCTCCCACAAGGGTTTCTAATCCAACGTTTGGACAGACAGGAGCAACGGGGAGGGTGTTTGGCTATTATCCATCGTGACACTATAACATGCACCACTTATGAATTGCCAGACATCAAGGGGGCAGAGGCTATGGCCTTTTGTTTAAACATTCATGACTCCTTGACGTTCTCGGGCGCCCTAGTATACCGCCCTCCGGGACAACCTCAAGAATTCCTGGAAAGCATTGGGGACGTACTGAGTGACCTCACGCTCCGATTTGCCCATTTTACGCTACTAGGGGATCTCAATCTCCACTTAGACTCCCCTAAAGAACCAGGGGTAATGTGCTTCATGGATATATTCAATGTCCTTGGTTTAACCCTGTTGGCTCAAGAACCCACACATAGAGCAGGTCATATATTGGATTGTATTTGTTCTAACTCTAACATTCTGACCATCAAACCCCCCTGTACCCAAATCTGGTCAGATCACAAATTCATTCCTTTTGACCTTGTATTAAAACATAATGTTCCAGAAAAAAACAAAAAAAGAAAAGTGGGAAGCAACAAACCCGACTGGAATAAAGTACTTGCCCAACCAGATCTCCTGAAGAAGGCAATAGAAAGTAAACCCATATTATCTGGCCATACCTCGATAGACAACCAGCTTTTCTGTGAATGGATCATAGCAGCATTAAGTAAGCAGTCAGACCCAATGAATGTGAAAAAATCAGGTGGTATTAAAAATAAAAAGAGCACCCCTTGGTTCTCCTCAGCCCTAAAATCAGAGTTAGGTAAAGTAAGATCACTAGAACGCAGATGGCGTAGGAATTACGAGGCAGACACCCGTAGGATCTATAAAGTAGCACGTAGGCAGTACCATGCCTCAATTAAATCAGCGAAAAAAGCTCACTTCCTAGAGGCAATAGCCTCCTCCGGAAATGGACAAAAAGAAATATTTAGGATTGTCAACAGCTTCACAAATCCTAGAGCACTTGTACAGGAAATCCCCCCCTCTCTGCCCCTCTGCAACTCTATTGCTGACTACTTCGAAAACAAAATTCTAGATATTGTCAAGGACTTCCCCCAACCAATCTTGACTTCCTCTGACAGGGAAAGGACGGAATCAAACAGAGAGAATGATCCCAATACGCCCTATTTTAATGTCTTTTCACCCATTCCTTTAGATGAGTCACATCAGGCCATTTTGTCTAGCAAATCGGGATCACCCTTTGACCCCTGTCCTCCCATGTTTCTAAGAGCCTTGGTCAATGAGGTAAATCCTATTGTTAATAGCATTATCAACTCGTCACTCGCCACTGCCGAGATTCCGTGCGACTGGAAATTAGCCGCCGTCAAACCTCTTCAGAAAAAACCTTATTCTGTCCCCACTATCCTCTCCAACCTGCGTCCTATTTCACTGCTGCCAGTGGTGTTTAAATTGACCGAATCTTTTGTCAATAGACAACTCACGAAATTCCTGGAAGACAATAACATCTTGCACACCAACCAATCAGGCTTTAGGTCCAAACACTCTACAGAATCTTCCCTCCTGTTCTCAGCTGAGACCCTGCGAACTGCTATGGACCAGGGGAAGAAGGCCGTCTTGATATTACTCGATCTATCGGCGGCCTTTGATACGGTCTCACATACAATCTTGACTGTCCGTCTACTCAGCTCAGGGATAGGAGGAGTAGTGTTGGACTGGCTCAAAAACTTCCTTAGCCAAAGACGTCAAGTCACGGTATTAAGAAAAATCCATCAGCACAGGGGTACCTCAGGGCTCTAGCCTGAGCCCTGTACTTTTCAATCTACATGGTACCCCTGATCGAGCTTACCAGATCAGTACAATATCCTACGCTGATGATACGCAGCTTATCCTGGTACTTGACAGGGAGCTGCCCGGAGCTGAAGAAAACCTTAAAAAATGCCTGACCGCTACATTTGAGTGGATGAAGACCAACCATCTCAAATGTAACTCAGGGAAAACGGAAATCTTACTGTTTGGTTCCCAAAAACCTGTTTTCCCCTAAGTAGTGGTGGCCTGAAGATGCTGAAGCCCCCCAATACCATCTCCTCTGCCCGCAACTTAGGTGTCAAGTTCGATGACTTATTGTCATTTAAGCAACAAGCAACCAGTGTGGCTGGCACATGCTTCCATATCATCAGAATGCTCAGGAAATTCTTTGACCTCCTCCCACTGTCAACAAGAAAAACGGTAGCGGTGGCGCTCATAACATCAAGACTGGACTACTGCAACAGCCTGTATGCGGAAGCAAACAAATCTGTGCTCCACAGGCTGCAGATGGTCCAGCATGCCACCGCTCGCCTGGTTCTTGGTTGGTCCAGGAAATCATCTGCCTCAGCTGCACTCAATGCGCTTCATTGGCTCCCAATACATAAACGTATTTTATTTAAAATGTTATTTATTACCTTCAGAGCGGTAAGCCCTGAAGGTAATGTTCGTCAAAAGGAATGAATTTGTGATCTGACCAGATTTGGGTACAGGGGGGTTTGATGGTCAGAATGTTAGAGTTAGAACAAATACAATCCAATATAAGTGGAAAGATTAACGCGCATTTACTATCGCGCTCCTTGACTCCTGCATTACATGCGTTCAGCGCTATTGATATTTTAAACATTTATTGCTTTTGTGCTCTTTAGTTATTTGTATTTCCTACCTTTGCTTTTTAACTTTGATAATATTGTCCACAGACTTGCACGTTAAATTGGGCCCCCCACCGCTTGTAGAGCGGAGTTCTTTGCGTTCTTTACCTCCCTTACTGGTGACGCTTGGCCGCCATATTGGGGGTGCTGGTTCTCAGCGCGCCACCTGTAGCAGCGCTCTAGTGCTCCGGTTGGAGAACAGGTGAGGCTGCATTTAAAGCTCACCTTTTCCGCGCAGCGGTGACGCGCAGCGGTAGCGCCTAACTCGCGCCTGAGTCGAGCCAGAGTCTGCCCGTCTGCGCCCGTCAGCGCTAAGGAAGTGCGGGGTGCGGCAGAAATCTCTGTTCCTTATTATGGCCACCTCTACCATCAGGTATGGTACAACAGATTTATTAGCCTTACGGTACCGACTTCCCATCTGTCCTCTTTCGCTTGTACCGCCACTAAGAGGTCCCTATCGGTGCACTCACTGTGGCTGGTGTCTGCCTCCACCTTCCCGCATCCGTTCCTTAGAAACTTCAGCCCGTCTGAGCAACGTGTCTGGGGTGAACACAGTTAGTATATACAGCTTAAATGTCAGATCTCTGGTCAAACATCAGGCGGAGATCTTTGATATTGTGACTAATGATTCCCCAGATGTGTTCTTTATGACCGAGACCTGGCTTCAGGATGCTGATATCGCCATTCTAAATCTTGCTTTCCCCCCTGAATATACCGTGGCCACTCTTAACCGCGGCTCACGAGGGGGTGGCATTGCGATGGCAGTGAAACGTCGTTTTCCCTGCGAATGGAAAGAACTAAAACTCCTGGGCTGTGAATGTGCCCGCTTTAGAATCTCTCTTTCCCACTGCTACAGCCTCTCAGGTCTCCTAATATACCGGCCACCGGGCTGCGATGCCCGGGCGTCATTAGTATAGAAGTGCTTGGCTGTGCAAATTTTAATGTGGTAGGCGATCTCAACCTGCATTTTGACTGCACATCCCAATCAGCTATTAAGAGCTGCCTTGCCGATCTAGAAGCTTTGCAGCTCCTACAAAGAGTGATATCCCCCACCCATTCAGGCGGGCACATACTGGACCCGTTCTTCACCACCTTAGAGGACATAATTATGTACCCACCTGTCCAGTTGACATGGACGGATCACATGTTGGTGAAGGCAGCTATCCCTGTGGCAGATCCAATTTTCGTGGCACAGAACAAAACCTCTCTTTCTCGCCAGTGGAGGAAACTAAAACTAGAAGACTTTCACTCTCTACTAGGAAAGACACCTTTACCCACCTTTTCGGATGTTGATGGAGGGTATGACTCATTTTGCAACTGGATTGGAACGGCCTTGGATGCACTTATTCCCCTGGTACGCTCCAAGTGCCGTACTAAGATTCATAGCCCGTGGTATGATGAGACCCTGGCGTCTCTCAAGAGAGAGTGTAGGCAAGCAGAAAGGCAATGGAGGAAAGCCTATGACCCCGTGCGTAAAACCTGCTACCTTACTCTATCCAAGGCATATCATAGAGCGGTCTGCCGAACACGCGCCGCATATTACGCGCAGGAGTTTCGGAACAGCCCTAACCCCTCTAAACTAATCTTCAAGGTCCTAAAAGACCTGACGACTAAGAGGGCTTTGGCAGCAGAAATTTGCACAGACCCTCATTGTGAGAGTCTGGCCTCTTTCTTTGTCCAAAAGGTGCATGCAATCTATCGCACCTTTCCAACTTCTGTGCACCACTCGGACTTAGATGTCTGTCCAAAGGGCAATGCTTTGACCTTGGATATGCTGGCCCCTCTCTCTGAGGAGGGTTTTGATCGATTGAGCCAAAAAATTTAATCTGGCTCCCCCGCAGACCCCCTCATACCGACTCAGTTTAAAAACATGCAGGCAATTTGTCGCACACCCTTGTTGGCCCTTATCAACAAGTCTTTGGCCTCAGGGATGGTGCCCACCAAGTGGAAGCAAGCTGTAGTTACACCCATCCTAAAAAAGCCTACCCTAGATCCTGTAAAACCCGAGAACTATCGCCCCATCTCACTGCTGCCGTGGCCTGCTAAAGTCACCGAAGCCTACGTGAATAGGATCCTGGCCGACCATCTTGCCAAAGCTTACATCTTGGATCCCACGCAAAATGGATTTCGTGCAGGCCACAGCACGGAGACTGCCTTGTTATACATGGTCGAACATCTGCGCTCCGTGCTGGATGCCGGACGAACAGCGGCACTCTTGTTGTTAGACTTGAGTGCCGCCTTCGATACGGTATCCCACGAGATCCTGTTGCGGCGGTTAGACGAAGCTGGGGTCAGGGGTTTGGCTCTAGGGTGGTTCCGCTCCTTCCTTTCCAACAGATCCTTTCAGGTTGCGATACCACCTGGTAAATCTACCTCTCACCCGCTCACCTTGGGAGTCCCACAGGGATCATCTCTGAGCCCCACTCTTTTTAATTTATATGTGAGCCCGCTGGCTGCGGTAGTCAAATGCTGGGGCCTGACAATGGTGTCCTATGCAGATGACACGCAGCTGGCGGTCACACTAAGTGGGGACTCAGCTGTGGACGCCCTTAACTTTCGTGAGGGGTTATGTGCGGTGGCCAATTGGATGAACCAAAACTGTCTCCAATTGAACACAAAGAAAACTGAGGTGATGGTGGTTGGGAAGCAACCTGGATGGTGGAATGACAACTGGTGGCCGCCCGAGCTAGGAATGATTCCATCTCCTGCCATGGAGATAAAAAATCTCGGGGTATGGCTGGACCCAACACTGAGTTTCACCTGCCAAACTAAGAGGGTAGCTGCCTCCTGTTTTGGCATAATCAGGGGTATCAGGCCGGTGCTCAAATTCTTCGATGCCCCCACCAGACAGCTTGTGGTCCAGGCCTCTATACTATCCAGGATAGACTATGCCAGTGTCCTACTAGCAGGTACGAACAAGGCAGAACTTATGCGGCTGCAGCGGGTGCAGAATGCCGCCGCAAGAGCGATACTAGGATTGCCCCGACGCTGCTCAGTGTCCAGAGCATTGCAATCGCTCCATTGGTTGCCTGTTGCTCGTCGGATCGAGTTTAAGGTGCTCTGCCTGGCTTTTAAAATTTTGAAAGGTACGGCTCCACCTATTCTGACGAATTTACTGACCCCATATGTTCCCTCTCGATCCTTGAGATCGATGGGTCAGAATCTGTCTGTCGTTCCCCGCTTTCTGCTGAGCAGGATGGGCGGCCGCTCCTTTCGAGTAGTGGCGGCCAAATTGTGGAACTCTCTTCCCAGTGAATCCGAGCTATGGAGGATTTATTTTTATTCAGACGCGCCATTAAAACCTTTCTTTTTAATTAGTACTTCAAGATTCAGATTGCGTCCTGTGATGTTGTGTATACCTTTCCTGGCGCCAGGACGCCCCTTTGCTGGGGCAGCTGTGCGCGGTACAAGAGCCAATAACATAACATAACATAACATATGGCCTGCTCTATGTGTGGGTTCTTGAGTCAACAGGGTTAAACCAAGGACATTGAATATATCCATGAAGCACATTACCCCTGGTTCTTTAGGGGAGTCTAAGTGGAGATTGAGATCCCCTAGTAGCGTAAAATGGGCAAATCTGAGCGTGAGGTCGCTCAGTACGTCCCCAATGCTTTCCAGGAATTCTTGAGGTTGTCCCGGAGGGCGTTATACTAGGGCGCCCGAGAACGTCAAGGAGTCATGAATGTTTAAACAAAAGGCCATAGCCTCTGCCCCCTTGATGTCTGGCAATTCATAAGTGGTGCATGTTATAGTGTCATGATGGATAATAGCCAAACCCCCTCCCCGTTGCTCCTGTCTGTCTAAACGTTGGATTAGAAACCCTTGTGGGAGGGCCACTACTATATCTGGGTTACACCAGGCCTTTAGCCAGGTTTCTGTAATAAAGAGCCAGTCTAAATCCCCTTCAGTGATCAGATCGTGAATAGGTTGTGCATATACAAGGACCCAGGTATCTCTCTAAAAGCTTTAAACGCCACCTACCCATTCGGAGTTTGAGATCTTCCAACCAGAATTTTCTAGTTATTCCAAAATTCAGACTTGCCACCAAAGGTGGAAAATCCCTTGCTGTTTTGGGCTCTAGAGCATGGAATAAACTGCCATCTCCGCTCTGGCAAATTTCATCATAATCTCTTTTCAGGAAAGCCCTGAAGACCTGGGTTTTCACGCTTACTGATGTTGCCTGTAAAGCCTTAGTGTAAAGAATGTAAGTTCTCTGGAAACTGTCTCAGCTAACTAACCCTTTCCATTCTGGGTTGGTATTAAGCGCCAGGATGCTCCTTGGAGTGGAAGAATGCGCTATAGAAATGCATTTTACATTACATTTTACATTACTCCAATGGATCTTAAGCGTTTCAGGAGGATCGGATGAGAGACGGTGTCGAATGCTGCTGAAAGATCCAACAGCACAAACACCGCCCTCGATCCCCTGTCCAGGGTCCACCGCATGTAAAAACAGGTCAGCTGGTACACAGTCCAACCTGTGCACTCTAACCCTCAGGACCGTGTTAAGTGCTGTTTCGACATCCAGCTCCATGAAATGTAAGGGTGGGATGTCTACAGGAATGGTCGGAAGACCAAGGGGCAACTCAGAATCTCGAACAGGGGAGGCAAACTGAGTCATAAAGTATGATACCCACAACTCATGTGCTACATGATTGGAAGGTGGTTCACTAGGCATCCCCTTGCCCCATTTATCCAGATTCCAGAATGCAACCATGTTTCTATCTTTACTAGCATGGGACAACTCAGTCTACTACTGTTCGTCCCATTCCCTTTTTGCCTTCTGTTGAACTTTCTTATATTCCACCCTCGCCTTTTTAATCCTATCCCTGTTTTTAGTACTTATTGCCCTGGCTAATGCTTTGTATGCTTCCCTACAAGATTTCCCATACCATGTTTCAACCCCTGGTTTGGCCCTGTTCTTGGGATTTTGTACATTGGTTATAAAAAAGCCCTTGAGCTTATTAAAAAGTTTGGTATGGATAGGAATAACCTGAGACACCATTTCCTGCTGTGTGAGACAGTTTTGGAGATCTACTGTAGCCTCGGAAATTAACTCGCTCAAAGCAACCAGTTTGTCCTCTTTGCTAAGGCAGTTCGACCATTTTACTCTCCTGGTATTGTTGCTAAACTGTAATTCAGTACCCACTGAACAAACCTCTGGAGCATAACTTCCCAGCAAGTGAAGAGACAATACCAGGGGATTGTGGTCACTTTCCACCCTTTTCATGACTACCATGTCCTTGAGAAAAGACCAGTGTTCCTTGTTAAAAAGTATATAGTCTATGCGACTACTGCATGATCCGCTGTTGAATGTAGGAGCGCCCTGCTTGTCAGATTTCGTCCTCCCATTCACAGCCCTTAACCCATGTTCTTGGCATAATAGTTTGAGCTGCAATGCAGCTTCCGTCCACTTTTTAATAAGAGGTAGGGATAATTGCGGAATATCCCAAGAAAGGTCTTCCTCAAGGGCAAGGTCTACGTCATTACTATCTAGAGGTTTAAAGCAACAATTGAAAACTCCCACCACTAATATGTTCCCTATTCCATTGTAATGATAAAGATAGGAATCTAACAGGGCAACAATATTCGAGGCTTTGCCCCCAGGCTTCCCTCTTCCTTGATCTCCGGGATTTGGATTTGGATTATTAAAATATCACTACTCTCAGAGTTCACCTGTTTAACATTATACCTGTTGTCCTGTCTCACCCAGATGGTTAAGCCCCCCATTGGTCCGCCCCGCTGGCCAGGAATAGCAGGCTTAAAGAAGTTTAAATAGCCATGTCTAAACTCCGGGTCCACTGACCAAGATTCCTGAAAAATTATGACATCATTTTTGTCAATAAAAGATACCCAATCAAGTGATGTTAATTTACTCTTTAGCCCGGCAATGTTCCATGAGACCAAAGCCAATTTTAGGGGACCAGGGCTAGGATTACTACTTTGGTACAGCCGGTCATCACCAGGGATTACACTGGAAGCAATTTTACCCAGCACTGAGCACACAGCATTCATTTTGACCTTGCTTGAACTGTCATCCACCCCTGATCGATCTTCCCAGTAGTTTGGGCACTCTGGTACATCAGTTATTATTAGCAGAGGGCCCCCTTGACTCTTGTTATTCGTTATAGTTTTGTGGTCTCCTAAGCCCCTGGTTACAAGTTCCCCAGGAGTAATAAGATCAATTTTAGGATACAGTAAATCGTTTTCCTCCAGCGTACTAAGTACCTCAAATCTATTGGAGGTCGGGACTGCACGATTATTAGGCCCTAGCAAATTCAAGGTTATCCTCTGCATTGCTACCCTGGGATTTGTGCCAGATTGATAAAAGTATCCCAATGGGAGTACACTGATAGTCTCTGGGCTAGCCCTAAAGGGGGCTGCCTGATCCAAAATTCACCGAACCATGTTCGGAGACCTAAAACTTATAACTACACAGTCACCGTCCAAACCTTTGTCAGAATGTCCTACCCAAGCAACCCTTCTCACCATCTTAAACTCTGCAAAGAGATGGTTCCCGAGCCCTGTCTTTGTGTTCAGAAAATGGAGGGCCTTATTCTTAAGTGAGGACTATGTTCCTCTTCTCGAGGTTAGAGTTTCGGGACATTTGCTAGTACTATGGTGTGTGGTGTTGCCTCGGGAGGGACATGTAAAGAAACAATTGCCGCCAAAACCCCTCCCAAGCCCTTAGGCCCTTCTCTACCAATCAGTGCATGTGCTGTGGAAGGGTTCAAAGGGATTGCCGTGGAAGAGGATGGACGGACCACGTCATGACACAGTGATCTAGAAACATTTCTCGTCTGACTAATAGCGATGTCTTCTATGTCGTCTGTCTATTCCCAAGACAGGCAGGTTGTTCCTTAGATATATACTGCTCAATATTGATCAATCTCTAGTCGATGGCTACTAGTTTGGACATAACGGGATTAATCAGGGCTAGGAGCTTTGCTTCAGAAATCATAATGAACCCTTAAGGCGTCAGGATGTCCGTTCACTGATACAGGTGGATCATGGCTTGCATCACCCCCCTTAGTATTATCAGTGTCGGTGAGTGGAGCTATATACCCTCTCATCCCAGATGCTATATTCTTACTCTTTGCCTGCTTTGAAACCTGATGACTAGCTTTAGGGGCGCTTCGCACTTTGCTTTTCTTGGTTTGGTAATTTCCTTTAGGGGCTTGTGATAACTTTTGCTGCCTAGTACGCATATTGGAGGAGGAGGGTGGGGTCGAGCAAGACGTGTTGACCACTGGGCAAGAATGGGGGGTACCTAGCTGTGGACTAGCTGCAATCCCAGAAGAAGTTTGGGGGCTCGTGGCTAAGTTGACTGATGACTCTGGCCCTGGAACGGGCCCCACGAATGGATGTGATGTGTCTAATGAAAGCCTCCGTTCTGTTAACTCAATCTTGTGTATTACCACAGATTCGGCCCGCAAGAGGAAGGCATCTTGGGTCCCCACCACTCCTGACCTTGCCCCCCTTTGCGTATAGCTTTGCTCATATCCACAGGTATAGATTTAAACAGTTTACAAAATGAATAATTAGCGTTAATATCAGCACAATCCCATGAGCAGTCAAAGGTGGAGGGCCCCCCTTGTGTCCATAACCAGTTGCACAGGCTTACTTAGAATTCCAGTGGAGATGTTAGAGGGGTGGCCCAGCCCAGCCTCTGTCAGCCGCTGATGGGCGCGGATGGGCCCGCCTTTGGCCTGGGCACGCCCGTGCAGCTGGAGCCCTGGAGCGTTTTTAACCACCTCCTGGTGCTGTTCTGTGACGCTGGTGACGCTGATCGTAGGCACCAAATAGAGGACGCTGGGATTTGTAGTCCCCCAGCACCCAGGTCCTACTAGGCGGGAGATGCATGGCAGCGGGAGCGGTGTAAGCAGAGTTGCAGTCCCCAAGGACTGATACAGGGAGGCAGAGAAGCAGGTAAGTTCCAGGCAAGAAAATGGCCAGAAAGAGACCCACGCTGCGGGAGCCCTGGAGCATTTTTAAGCACCTCCTGGTGCTTGTCTGTGACACTGGTAAGGCTGAAGGTAAGTGCCAAATAGAGGACACTGGGATTTGTAGTACCCCAGCACCCGCGTCCTATTAGGTGGGAGATGCTGGTGACGCTGATGGTAGGCGCCAAATAGAGGACGCTGGGATTTGTAGTCCAAAGGCACTCCCGTCCTATTAGGCGGGAGATGCGTGGCAGCCGGAGCGGTGTAAGCAGCTTTGCAGTCCCCAAGGACTGATACAGGGAGGCAGAGAAGCAGGTAAGTTCCAGTCAAGAAAATGGCCAGAAAGGGACTTGTGCTGCGGGAGCCCTGGAGAATTATTTGAGCGCCTCCTGGCGCTTGTCTGTGACGCTGGTCATGCTGATGGTAGGCGCCAAATAGAGGACGCTGGGATTTGTAGTCTTCCAGCACCCGCGTCCTGTTAGGCGGGAGATTAATGGCAGCGGGAGCGGTGTAAGCAGCGTTGCAGTCCCCAAGGACTGATACAGGGAGGCAGAGAAGCAGGTAAGTTCCAGGCAAGAATATGGCCAGAAAGAGACCCACGCTGCGGGAGCCCTGGAGCATTTTTAAGCACCTCCTGGCGCTTGTCTGTGACACTGGTAAGGCTGATGGTAAGTGCCAAATAGAGGACACTGGGATTTGTAGTACCCCAGCACCCGCGTCCTATTAGGTGGGAGATGCGTGGCAGCAGGAGCGGTGTAAGCAGCATTGCAATCCCCAAGGACTGATACAGGAAGGCAGAGAAGCAGGTAAGTGGCAGGCAAGAAAATGGCCAGAAAGGGACCCACGCTGCGGGAGCCCTGGAGCGTTTTTAAGCGCCTCCTGGCTCTTGTCTGTGACGCTGGTGACGCTAATGGTAGGCGCCAAATAGAGGGCGCTGGGATTTGTAGTTCCCCAGCACCAGCGTCCTGTTAGGCGGGAGATGCATGGCAGCAGGAGCGGTGTAAGCAGCATTGCAATCTCCAAGGACTGATACAGGAAAGCAGAGAAGCAGGTAAGTGCCAGGCAAGAAAATGGCCAGAAAGGGACCTGCGCTGCGGGAGTCCTGGAGCATTTTTAAGCGTCTCCTGTTGCTTGTCTGTGATGCTGGTGACGCTGATGGTAGGCGCCAAATAGAGGACGCTGGGATTTGTAGTCCAAAGGCACTCCCATCCTATTAGGCGGGAGATGCGTGGCAGCCGGAGCGGTGTAAGCAGCTTTGCAGTCCCCAAGGACTGATACAGGGAGGCAAAGAAGCAGGTAAGTTCCAGTCAAGAAAATGGCCAGAAAGGGACCTGTGCTGCGGGAGCCCTGGAGAATTTTTTGAGCGCCTCCTGGCGCTTGTCTGTGACGCTGGTCATGCTGATGGTAGGTGCCAAATAGAGGACGCTGGGATTTGTAGTCTTCCAGCACCCGCGTCCTGTTAGGCGGGAGATTAATGGCAGCGGGAGAGGTGTAAGCAGCGTTGCAGTCCCCAAGGACTGATACAGGGAGGCAGAGAAGCAGGTAAGTTCCAGGCAAGAAAATGGCCAAAAAGTCTTTCGCTGAATCTTACAAAGTGAAAACATGATCACATGTGGTCTGTTCCTCTGCAACATTCTCATAGTATGTCTAATGGCGTCTTATGCACAGCTTCCCTCTCTGTTCTTCATCTAGCGCTATAGGACCATAACTTCCCTTTGATTTATGTAACTTCTCCTCGTCCGTCCAATCTACTCTTCCTTCCCCTGAATCTCATAACTGTGTTTGTTTTCTGTACCAATCTTCTACTTGATTTTTGAACTTTTTCTCCACATCTGACAATAAGCAAGTCAAATGATGTTGATGTGCATAAGCTGTATCTATCTCTATTGATGGTATAAAATATTTCCTGAGCCTATCCTCTGTTTTGTAACAATAATCTCACAAATTCCCCGTTCCTGATGGGTGATCCAGATGATGTCATGTAACCCCTCTGGGACCACAGCTGACCGAAGTCATGAACCACACCAAACCCGTACTAGCTGTCTGTATAAATGGTAACTCAAATTTGATCAGCGGCCAAACAGGCACGAGTCAAGGCAATGATTTCAGTTACCTGGGCGGAGTATACTCCTTCTAGGTAAGCAGCTTCAACCACTCTCGTAATGGTGCATACAGCAAACCCTGCTCTCAGCAGACCGACACTGTCTCTTAAAAATGAACCATCAACAAAGAAGATCTCATCAGGGTCAGACAATGGTTCATCAACAATGTCAGGTCTCTGTTTGGTGCAAAGTTCAGTCACATCAAGACAGTCATGGTCCTCACAACCTTCATCAATTGTATTTGGTAACAGCATCAAAGTGGCAGGATTCAAAACAGAACACCTCCTAAGGGTCACATGCTCTACAGCAAGAATAACTTGCTTGTAGCGTGTGCGTCTATTATTGCTCAGGTGCTGTGTCCTGGTCCTCATCATCCACAGTTCAACAGAATGCGGAACATGCACAACCAAAGGGTGTCCCATGACTATGCTTTCACATTTTTTAATGCTGACACCTGTTGCAGCAACGGATTTAAGACATCCGGACAATGCTCAAGCTACTGGATCTAAAGCAGGTGAAAAATAGGCAACTGGTCTACGGACACCTCCATGATCCTGAGTCAGAACGGACAATGCGCAACCTTCTCGTTCACAACAGAATAATGAAAAAGGCTTGTTGTAGTCAGACATTCCCAGTGCCAGAGCATGACAAAGATCCTCTCGCAGCTCCAAGAATGCCGTCATACAGTCATTGTCCCATGGTACTGGATCACACACATCCTTGTGTGTCAGTCTCTGCAAAGGCTTCACCTTCAAAGAGAGGTTGGGAACCCACTGGCGACAGTAGCCAACCATCCCTAAGAACATCCTGACCTATCTTTGTGTGGCAGGCACAGCCATGCTCATGATCACCTCAATTCGGTCAGGTGACACCTTCCTCTTTCCTTTCTCTATTCTGTGCCCCAAGTATTGCACCTCATTAAAGCAGTACTGCAACTTATTTGGGGACACTTTGGGCACATGCGCTGCCAAATGATTCAGCAAGGCAAAGGTGTCTATCCTGCATGCATCCTCAGTCTCTGATGCAACAAGGAGGTCGTCTATGTATTACACGAGAACGGAGTTCTGTGGCAATGTAAGACTCTCAAGGTTTTTCTTCAAGATCTGATTGAAGATCGATGGCCTCTCTGTATACCCCTGCGGGATACGACACGATGTTAAAACACGGTTTTCCAGTTTGAACGCAAACAGAAATTGGCTTTCTTCATGCAGTGGTATCGAAAAGAATGCTTGACACAAATCAATCACAGTGAACCACTCTGCCTTACATGGGATCTGGAACAATATCACTGATGGATTCGGTACCACTGGACAACATGTTATTCACTTTCCTCACGTCTTGCACTATCCTGAACTTGCCACTCGGTTTCTGCAATTCCATAATGGGTGAGTTGTATGGACTGCCCATTATCTCCTTCAGAATCCCCTGCTTAATCATAAAGTCAATCCCAGGTTTTATCCCTGCAATGGTTTCCAGTGTCATATTATACTGGGGAGTTCTTGGGAACTCAACATTCTGCTTAACCTGGATCTTAACTGGCTCCACCCGTTTGATCAATCCGATGCCTTTACCTGTGCAGTCCCACACCTTCTGCGAGACCGAGTCTCTCAAATCATGTGGGAATTCTTCCAATGTAACCACAGGGTACATTTCCACACACAAGTGCAGTTTTGCGATCTTAAAGGTAGCATCATCATCATTAGTCTGCAGCTCGACTCCTCTCGGGGTGCAGTAGATAGTGCAGTTTAGTTTGCATAGGAGATCCCTCCCTAGCAAACAAACAGGGCGTGAATCCCATACCACAAACTGATGTCTATCTCTGAAATGTCCTATCCTCACTGGGATCGGTTCAGTCAATGGGTTTGTCATTCTCCTATTTGCAACACCTACAACTTGGATCGATTGTACAGAGAGGGGTAGGTTGGGAACTACTGCAGATCTCACAGCAGAACGGGTAGCACCAGTATCAACCAAAAAGGTGGTAGGATGACCATCAACATCTGCTTCTACAAATGGTCCCCTCTGGTCTACCTCCAAGACTGCCCAAGAGTGCAGTCTTCCTCCCCCCTCAGGCACCGTTGTAACAACGGGTCTGAGTAGTATTTATCATTTGCATCAAAAAGAGGCATCTGCTGGTAAGTCCGAGTCCCTTGCGGGATCCTCGGTGGCAGGTGAACCTGTACTTGCAGAACTAATGTCTCCCCTTTCATTGACCTTGGTCTCATCACAGTATTTGTCGCTTCGGGCACCTGTACTATCTCTCCCCCCTCCTGCAGCTAATTTGCCGGATTCAAGGGACATTCACATCTCCAATGTCCGACCTGGTGACTAAGGTGGCACACAGTAGTCTTTTTCAGTGTCGGCACATCTACTCTCGGTCTAGAGTCCCCTGTATTTCCCTTTCCTTTGTTTTGACCATTCTGTCTTTTCCCCAGCGTTCCTCCATTTGACTGCATCTGATGTCCCTTATCAGCCGCTTGCATTTGGACTAACATCAGTTTATCCTTGAGCTTTGTATGCTTTGAATCCACCTCATCGCTACAATACCGAACATAACGCAGCATCTCATCTATCGGCTTGTTTTGCCAGCAGATCAAATGCTATTGGATCATAATACAAATCTCAGGTCTTAGACCGAAGACGAACTTAGAGACGAACCGTCCCATGTCTTTGGGGTCTACGTTATCCAGCCCACTATACTGCCTAAAGACTTGTAAGAGCCTCTCATAGTATCCGTGCACTGTCTCCTTTGGCTCCTGAACTGTCCGATCTATTTTGACCCAATCAATATCTTGTGGTGATATCTTGGACTTCAGCCATGTGATCGCCTGCTCATACTTTTTCATAACAATGGGTGAAGGTCCATTTGTGATAGCATCCCTCTCTGGTTCGGATGTGGGCCATTCAATTGCAACCTTACAGGCTGCTCACAAATCACTTGGAACTACAATGTCAAACAATGTGTTCAAGTATATACACAACACCTTCGAGGTCTTAACAAACTGCTCAACCTGCTCGTACCACTCAACTGGTTTCTCCATCAATTTAGGGAAATCATTTGTAAATGCTGCCAGGTTACCCCTACTCCAAGGCACATGCACATATTCTCCACTAGATACCTCTCGCAAAGGATAATTTCCTACCCCCATCATTCTCCCTCCAGGAGGTCGTGTCTCTGTCATGCTCTTTTTGGTAACCTTTTTCTTGGACCATCTTTCTTCCAACTTATTGAGTCTGTTCCATGCTCATATCCCTATAATCACCTCTCTATTGTGGGTTTTTAGACCAATTACTCACTTCTCTTCCAGGTCCTGGTCGCTATACTGTAATCTATGATTCCCCTTTAACATTTTTTGTTTTTGACAGATCCACTTCGTATCTGTTTGCCAACTCATTCAATTTCTCATGTGTTGATCTGGCTTTCCATGTCACATCCTAGGCTACAGACATCAACTCATGTGGCCCATATTGTTCAACTCTCTCTAAAGGCAGGTTTCCCTCAATTATCTCATCCACTTGTGCCTTCAACCTCATCACATCCAACATATTTGCCCTTATCGCCACCTTCAAAGTACCTCGGCTAGATGCACCACTGGACTCACCACAAACGCTGTTCTGATCTCTGCAACTATTCCTTTCTAGGGTATCCCTAACGACTGGCCTGTTCTCTGTATTTCTATGGTCCCACTCTCCCGCCATCCAGTCACCCTGATTCCCCATCAACTAATCACACGTTCTAAAATCTGATCTTAACTCAGCAAAAGTTTTTGGCCTTGGCCCCCTCAGATTCATTGGTCCCCTTGACAAGTCTGCCGTCGCTGGCAACGGTATATTCGATTCCATGGGTCTTGGCAAGTGAGCTATTCCGCTCACTACCCCATTCCCTCCAGTGCTTTCTCTCCCTTCCAGTACCTGTGGTGGATTTACATTCCTCACCTGATCTGGATCATGCACTGACACTATGGGACCAATGGTAACCGGTACCGTAAGAGCATCCGGTAACCTCCTGACATCTGCAGTTTCCAGGACTTGCGTTCCCATCCCTCCAGTGCGCTTGGTTGAACTTGCGATTCTCTATTTCCCTCTATTGGGGCTGATCTACACCCCACTGAATCTGGGTTGTATGAAGGTGGTCTCTCATATAGCAGCCTCTCTATCAAGCTGTCGTCTGTATCACTATTGTCTCCCTCATCGCTTTTCTTCCGAGCGTTCCCTTCTTCAACTATCAATGGGAACCCTCAATGGTTTGCACTCTCCATCACTTTTCGAATGCGTCCCAGTTTGCGTCCTGGAATGCCCTGACTGACCTTTTCACTCTTTGCTGACTCCTGTCCCTTTTTCTTTGATGTGCCGCCCTAATCCATGCATGTAACACTTCAAACTGTGTGGATCTAGGCAAAGGTCGCAAAGAAGCCATGATTGTTTTCAACTGATATAACACCTCCAATCTAAATGTTCCGTAACAGGGAAAGGTCAATTCTTTATTTCCTTCTGTAATCTTTCACCAATTTTCAAGCCAAAGTATAGTATGTAACCCTACATTTGTAGCCATATAATGAGCTGGAGTATCCTCAGGTAGAGCTTCTTCTCCACTCTGAGGAGCCACCTGTCTTTCTCCTCTACACAAATCTCGTAAAACTTTAAAGCATTTCATGTTAAAATCAGTTTTCTTTGCTTCGCAGCGCTCTGTTACTTTCTGATGACAATCCGCCAACGCCAGTGCGGCTTCACACCTACCGACCTATCACAGCGCGGCACCTTCTGATGTCACTTTTTGCTCTGCTTGCAGCAGTTCCCATCCTTTACGATTTTCCTCGTACTTACTCACACGTCTCTTTCATACGCTGAAATAACCGTTTGCCCGCAACGTCCAAGCGGTCACTTCTCTGACTGTACGTCCACAGTCTCATGTAATTGTCCACCTCAATCTGGCAACTGTCTGTCCACGAAACAATCGGACAATTACCTTAGCTGATAGGTTACAACTGCTCGATTTCCACATACAGCAACCCACGACCACCATCAGTTGCTCATTGACTCACATATTCGCTCCCCCATCTCGGTCTGGGTAGTCGATGGTACCTCACAACTCCCTTCACACTGGTTGACAATTACTCTGGGTGTCTGCTACACCACAATTACTTAAGCTACTCGTCGAGCCTAAGATGTTCCTGAGCTGCGCATGCTCACAGCCTGATCACTCAATCACACAACACACATTCCAACTCCGCAAGACTTCACAACATTAAACAACACCGCAGTCTAACAACATATAATCCTGTTCATTCTCACTCTACCACGAACTGCTGCTTTCACCGCACCGTCAGTTTCCACGGAACGCCGTCCTCCGCTGACACTCCGCTGGACCATCATCACCTGGGTTCTATGGGCTCGGGAAACTCCTATCCTAATCTAGATCTCCCCACACTCTAGAGACAACCATCCTCGGTTGCTACCAATTGATGACGTCGGATTCTTATCTGAATTTTTAACCTTATCTTACCAAATTCTCAAAACCTCTTCTCTCTGATCTTTCTTGTCTGCTAAGAAGTGTAAAGGGAAGAAACTCTTTTCTCATTTGCAATTTACCATTCCCAAATTAATCCAAATCAATAACTACTGACTACAGAATAAAGTTCAAAGATTTATTAAAAAGCCAAAAATGATCAGCAAGAGGTACAGGAAATAAACGGGCACTAATACAAACATAATCCTACACATGAGCCTCAAACGACTCAATATGATGATCAGAGTGATTTCTAAAAGCATGAGGCAAACTACTACAGTCCCTGCATGAAGAGATGACTGCATTGGCCTAAAAGGAAGAAAGAACATTAATCTGTCCCTACACTAACACTAAAATGACATCCCTACTTAGCATCTTCCCAGGAAAGAGGAAAAAGGTGTTAGCAGTGAAGACTTCCTTAGAAGTACACTCACTTTGCAAAGGTAAGTAGCCTAAGCTACAGAGCTCGTTCTAAAATGCTCCTTCTTGCCCCTTCGCTTCTACTCTGACTCTCTTCCCCGGGGCACTGTCCCTAATACAAAATCCCAAAACAGTAGGGCACGCCCTTCGTACACCCCTTCAAGCAGGTCCTCCTTCTGGATTTTTCCATCGAAACCCTGACTTCATCCAAGAACCGTTGAGTCGACCTTGAGTTCCAGACACCATCTTCGCTTAAAGCAGACTGTCTGCATTCCAGTTGACTCCCATGGCGCCTGTTCCTACCATCCCTATTCTTAACAGAGGATTATTCTGTCTACTGAGACATGTGTCCTTGCACCTGAAACTGGATGCTGGTAAACAACTTGTCCTTGAACGCACACAAGTTTCACTGTCTGCTTTTAATGAAAGAAATGAGCGTTCCCAAGGAAAAATAAATTACAGCCTACAGCTTCTGGCTAACATAAGAAATCACAAATAGGCCTTTTCCTATACTTATATGCAGTCAGGCCTTCCTACATTTAAACACACATTTTCTAATATCACTTTATAGGCATTGCTATTTGTGGTCATCTAATACATTAATTCACTACATGGAAGCAACCTACACGTGTAAACTTTTACATGGTACACGTTCAATCCTAATGCATCACTTTTAAATGTGACCCAATACATTTTGCATTTCCTAAGCATCTTTACGATTAAACACTACACTAATCTTCAACACTATATGAATATACTTCTAAACATTTTTAATATAAGCTGATTTAACACTACATTGCTAACGATTACACGTTAATACAATTAAATATGCGGGTGCTGACTATCGGTGATTATGATGCACCCCTACAATTTTCAGAATAACATGGTGCTCTATCACAATCAGGGGACTACTTGTTTCTCTGTCTTTTGGCACTCCAAGGGAGTGCGTGTGTTTTCTGGCTCTTTGGGCCAGATGCATCAAGCGAAATGCGCTCGCAAAAGGGCCAGATTCTCAGAATCTGGCCCTTTGCGAGTGCAATTTTTGCATTTGGGATGCATCATCCCAAATGCAAAAATCGCAAATAGAGAATTCGCTAAATTGCGATTGTTTGCATTTAAGGAATCTCTAATTGAGATTCCTTAAATGCAATGCATGAAAGTATCAAAAATAGCGAATTCGCTAATAGGGCACGCAAATTAACATGAAGTACAACTTCATGGTAATTTGCAAAAACTTTGAAAAATGCACTTTTGTGCATTTTTCAAAGTTTCATATTTTTTATTTATTTATTTATTTTTTATTTATAGTGTTTTGTATAGCGCGAACAAGACCCGTGGGTATCAGAGCGCTGAACATAAAAAGATTACAGACTTGACAATTATCACATCAATTATAACAACAAACAGTTATGAGGTAGAAGCGGTGTGGTAAAAAGGGTGACTAGCTAAAAGGCATTGAACGGTGCATTAGTCTCAGCTTGTGTCATAGTCGTATCTTCAAGCTCGTTGAGGTAGGGTTATATAACATAATCAAAACAATTGCCTATATAGTTAGCCATTAGGAGTTGCGTAGGTTTAGAGTGTCATAGTAGTCATAAACATAATAAAGTGAGGTATAGCTTGTAATAGTAGTCATAAACATAATAAAGTGAGGTAGAGGTTAAATAGTTTGAGCTGTGCGATACAGTATATAAGCTCCCAAATATGTGAGGTAGTAGTACATTGTGTAGCCGAGGCTCGGACGGGAGTCTATCATTTGTTAGATATTGAACTTCCAATTATTCAAGGTGAGTACCTCCTCTTTGGTGTAGATGTTCATATCCATTAGTCTGTAGTTTCTCTACGTGGGGTATTTACTCATCAAGTGGCTCTTTAGTTCCCGTTTGAATGTTTCCGTATTTTGAATCTTCCTGATGTTTGGAGGGAGTGAATTCCAGATTCTGGGTGCAGCTCCGGAGAAGGCCCGATCGTATGTCCTTTTCTTGCGGAAGAAGGCTGGTCGCAACAGCAGCTCTTTAGCACTTCTGCTTGGTCTGTTGCCTCCCGAAAGTTTAATTTTCTTGGCCAGGTATCTAGGCATGTTGTAGTGAACCGCTTTGTGGGTGATGCAGGCCATTTTCATTTGAATTCTGGCCTCATAAGGTAGCCAGTTTAGGGCTTTCAGGTGGGGCGATATATGATCGAATTTCTTCGTTCCCGTGATGAGTCTTGCCGCTGCGTTGAGGCAGGCTTTTAGTGGTGCTATGAATGTTTTGGGTAGGCCAGCTAACGTGGTACAACCATATTCAATCCTCGAGATAACTAGCGATTGAGTGGCCAGTTTTAGATCCGCCTCAGAGATAAAGGGTTTTAGTTTTCTCAGATAGTTCAAATGGAAGCGGGCGCTCTTAGCCATTGAGTTAATGTGGGCTTTCATGTCGAGGTTCTCATCTAACGTGATTCCCAGTGATTTAGCTGAGTTAACTAGGGTCGGAGTGCAGTTTAACGCAGTCACCAATTTCACCCATTCCTTTACTTCAGGTTGGCTCCTTGTTGGTGAGATTAGCAGGAATTCAGTTTTTTGGGCATTGAGTTTCAGATGATTAGTTGTTAACCATTGCAACGCTTTCTTTAGTGTGTCATTCATTCGGTCAATGTCATCATGGGAGGCGATCTTTATATATATTTGCGTGTCGTCTGCATACATGTGGTAGGATATCCGTGATTTTTGAAGAATCTCCGTAAGGGGTTCTACATATAAGTTGAATAGATCTGGGGATAGAGTAGAGCCTTGTGGGACCCCGATTGTGTTAGGGCATGGGGAGGAGGTTGCTTGGTTAATCAGGAATAGTTGAGTCCTGTTCTGTAGGAAAGAGTTGAACCATTTCAGTACGTTTCCGGACAAACCCATCCTGTCTTGAAGCCTGGTTATTAGAAATTCGTGGTTTACCGTGTCAAAAGCCGATGACAGGTCTAGTAGGATCAGTAGGCATGCCTGATTTTGGTCAAGGGCTTGTAAGGCGTCATCAACAATGTGCAGGATCGCAGTTTCAGTACTATGTCCTGTTCTAAATCCTGATTGGCAGTCGTCTAGTAATGCAAACTTAGTGATGTGTTGACTCAGTTGGCCTTGCACGCATTTCTCAATCAGTTTGGCCAGTAAAGGTATGTTGGTTACTGGTCGATAGTTATTCGGGTCTGTAGTATCAGCTGTAGGTTTTTTGATGATGGGCACTACCTGCCCCGTTTTTAGGCAGTCAGGGAGGGTCCCTTGTGTAAGTGAAGCATTTATTATCTGGGTCCAGATCGGAACTAGAGTGTGGCTAATTTCTCTTACACACTTTGACGGTAGAGGGTCTTGATAGTGGTTGTTCGGTCTAAGTTCCGCTAGCTTTTTGGCAATCTTACCCTGGTCATATAGTTCAAATGTGTCCCAATTTGCTTTATTTTTTGTTTGAGGACCCTCTGTTGTCTCGTTGGCTTTATTTTTAGGTGAAGGAAGGGTCACAAGGTTGGCTGCTGCACTTGTGAGCTCAACTTCTAGTAGTTTGGTTTTTTCCGAGAAAAATGAGGAGAATTCCTCGCAGCTTATGGGGGTTTTTGGGTTCTCTTGGGTCGTTTTAGTTAATTTGTTAGACTGTTGCTTTAGGATCTCGAAGAGTTTTCGTGGTCTGTTTTTGGCATTATCCAGTTCGGCTCTTATATATTCTTTTTTGGAGTTGATTATCTTTTTGTTATATTGTTTTCTGGTTTTTCTGAGGGCTTTCAACTCGGGGGAGGAGGGATGTCGTCTCCATTTCCTTTCGGCCATTCTTAGTTTTCGCCTATCCTCGTTCAATGCCTCATTAAACCAAGGATTTTTTGGCTTCTCTGAGACGTTTTTCAGTATTTGAGGCATGGTGTCATTGACGATGTTGCCGATCGAGGTTATGTAGTGGTCAGTCAGCTCATTGACATTCTGCCTGTTATTGGGTGGCTTCAGGTCTTTCTCACATCTTTCAACCAGTCGTTGAATATTGGCTTCCTTTGTCTCACGAATCAGTTTTTTGAACTTGCGGGGTTGCACGGTCTTGCCCTTTTTTATTGTCGGTATCGTGAATGTTATGGCGTGGTGGTCAGACCAATCGCATGGATCTATAGCAATGATCGATGTCACATTATTTCTTGAGATAATCCAGTCTAACGTCGCTCCTTGTGAGTGAGTGGGCTGGGTGCATGCTTGGGTAAGGTTTAGTTCATTAAGGAAGTCTTTCAGCGTGTTAACCAGCTTGTCATTGTCGTCGTCCCAGTGTAGGTTAAAGTCACCTAGGAATATATTGTTGGCATCCGGGTTTGAGTTGGCCGTTATGATCTCAATTAGTTCCTCTGTAAACTTTGCGTTATCTCCAGGTGGGTGGTAGAATGCATGCAGGTTGCAGCTTTGCTTATTTAGTGCTCTTATATTAAGACCAAGGTATTCACAGGACTCTATGGGGTCAGATTGGAATTGGTTGACCTCGATCTCCGAGCGGTGGATGCACGCTATACCTCCTCCCACTTTCTTTGGTCTGTCTGACCTGACGATGTTGTATTGTGGTGGAACTAGGAGATCAATGGTAGGAGATGAAGATTCGTTGAGCCATGTTTCAGTGAGGATGGCCAGGTCGATATCATTGTTAATGATGAGTGCGGCTATGTCTGATGCATGTTTATTTGCCGAACGGCAGTTGAGTAGTAGGCAGTTCAAGGTTTTCTGTGAATTATCGACATTATTGTTTTCGGTATCCGTTGTAGTTAACTGAATGTGTTGTAGGTTGTGGTGTATCGCTTTCCTGTTATTCTTTCTGGGCATCCTATTGGAGTCAATGGGTATTATTTTGATATTCTCCTCACTTCCCTGGGCCAGATGTTCATAAGATCGAAGTAGCACCATGGTTTCTTCATTTGACAAAGGATAGGTCCTGTTAGGTCTGTTGGGTCGGAGTGTAAGATTCTGGATGTGTGAGACCTTCGTGTGCATACTTATCGTCATCTCCCAGATTTTTTCAATTGTCTGTGCGACTTTCAGCGAGTCTTGTGCCAGGTTTCCTACTAGTTTCTTGAGTTCCTTGATTTCTTTCTGGGTTCGGGGTGATTTCTTGTGTGAGCTAGGCTTGCCTGTTTGGGTTCTGCATTTTGCTCTTCTTCGTGAGAGGTTGGTTCTCGAGTCCCCAGATCTTTCCATTGACTCCTTGGTTTGGTTGTTGTTCCTGACTCTATTAGGACTGACCTCATTGTTTCTTATATTGCGATGTGTAACGGGTGCCTTTGTGGATAGGGATCTAGGAGATTCCAATCTCGCATTCGGGGGAGGTTGCGGAAGGTAGGTATCTTCTGCTTTGTTCATTTCGTGGTTATCTTCATAGGGGGACTCGTTAGGTGTTGAGTTACCCTCTTCCGGTGAAGTGTCATTGATTGGTAGCATCAGCCGCTCTTCCATTGGGGCCATTTTCTTTTCTTTGTTTCCAAGGTTATTAGATGTCGCAGTCATTTCACTCTCCTTCTCCGTTGTTGCCATCGCCGTTTCCGGTAAATCTCCGGCATTAGAGATTTGATTGTTCTGGCAGTTGGTTAGATTAGCATCTCTAGTGATAGAGTCGTTGTTGTCGATTGTGGTAACTGGTGGGGTCCTGTTTTGCTGGTAGTTTTGTCCTTCTATGCATTCCTTTAAGGTTTGGAAAGCTGCCTCAAATTTCTCTAGTTCTTTGTTAGTTGCTTGTATCAGCACTATTCCCGTTTTGTACATAGTAAGGGCATGTGTGTGCGCAACATATGTGCACAGATCACATTCAGGAGTGTAACAGGGTGTCCTTTGGACACCCCTGCACCCTTGAACTCGCAATCTCAATTTGTGAATCGCTAATTGCGATTCGCAAATTGAGATTGTCTTCCCATTCATTCCTATGGGCCTCTAGGCCCATAGGAATTAATGGGGAGGTATTCATTAATTGCGACTCGCAATGTGCGAGTCGCAATTAAGGAATTCTAAGGAATCGCTATTTTTAGTGATTGCTTGATGCATTCCATTTTGCGATTCCTTATTAGCGATTCCTTATTTTTCGCTAATAGGGAATCGCAAAATGGATGCTTGATGCATCTGGCCCTGAGTCTTGTGTGCTGCCTCCCCCTCGCATCCCCATTCCCCACGCTCTGTGTTGCTATTTACCTCCCCTCAGCTCATCTGCGGTTTCCGCAGTCCCTCCTCATCCTACTCAGCTTTTTATTACTTTTATTGTTTTACCCTCCCCCTCCACTGGTCTATTGATCCGTTAAACCTACCTTGGCAACCGCTTCTCAGCAGTGTTTAGTCGCTCTCCTACCCCCATTCCTACGTTGTTCACCCACTGCTTCTGGTTTTGTTTTTTTTTTAAATGGGATTGCCCCAGCAGCTGTAACTTGCTACTGTGCTGTTCCTTTTATTAAAATGAGTTTTCAGACTTCTTTCATGATGTACTTACTGCTCCATCCTCTTGACAGGATACTTAAAAAAAAGCTAAAATGGCCAGGGCAATATCATGATGTATGCATGCATGAACAGTATCAAATGCAGTAATGTACACATGCATATACAATATCGTGCTACTTCAGCCATACTTTCTGTGGCAGTGCTGTATATCATCAAAGCAAAAATCATGATTTTCCTTTTTGTGGATGCTGTTCAGCATTAGCTGCAGTGGTGGCAAGCACTGGCAAAGCTAAAAGGTCGGCTGACACCTTACAACAGTGGGGTCTATTGGCTTTGCCAATGCTTGTTTCTTGGTAATGTACTTAACTAATATAAGAAGAATGCATTCCACCATTACTTGAAGGTGAAAATAGAAAAACGTGGCTATCTCTATTTGATGAAATCTAAATTGTGAAAGATTTATAAGAATGTCTCTTTGCAGTTTTGCAGGTTGTATAAACTAGAACATTTTGTGAATCAGTTTAGACTACTCATAATTCCTCATGTTTGATATATTGTTTCCAAATGTTCTTACATCAATATGTGGTGTCATTTTTGCCAAACACGTATGTCCCAGACTGCCAATATAATGTATGATACATTTAAAGTTAAATTAACAAATACATTTCAGCTGTATAAGAAAGTTCACCATTACCTCAAATCATGAGCTGAACCTTTGTCCTTGTATTACGTAGGTGGCATGGTTCATATTTAGTGGCAAATGAATACTTTTAAATGACAGCGCCTGAAATTTCTACAACATGTGTGTATACATTAAGTACATACTACTTTACATTATGATGGAAATATTTGAGAGCAGATACTTTTCTGAGGATTTTGCGATATATGACTTTATGATATACTATTTATATTATTGCTACCCCCAGCTCTCGTTAGGATTGTGACTTTAGGAACTGACACAAGCACTTTCTTCTTGGAAATATGTGTCAAAAGGTTAACTTAGAGAAGCTGCATGTATCAGCAGTGAGCTAAAGTAAAGAGCTGACACCCAGCCACAGAAAGTATGAGCTGTCCTATGATAACCAACTTTTACAATTTTAATTTACATTTCTACTTGATAAGATGTGAAAAACTCCCACCATTCCATCCTTTTAACTTGTAACTCTTAAAGTGAAAAGCGATATTACCTTGCCAACATTTATTTTAAGAATAAAGCGTCTCAACTATTAGGAGCAAACCAAGGACAGTCTCCACAGTTGCTCAGGATGCCAACTGATCCTTGAAGTTTTAAGAAGCACCAACATGTTTCTCTTAAGCTCCACTGTAATGACTTTCATCTAAATAAATAAATCTGTATTTGTAAAACACAAACTACTCACCCTTACGGGTCTCAAGGCGCTGGGGGCCGTTGTGGAAATTAAGTGAGCTATTGCCCAGCGTCAAATGGTGCTGAGCTGCCGCCAGAGCTGGGGATCGAACCGTGAACCCCTGTGCTCCCAAGTCTGCCTGGCCTCTGCACCACACCCCTGCCCCACACCTCTCCCCCACACTTCTCCATCAAGATATTGTAACCTTCATGAAGTTCTAACAAAACCTTTGAGCCTTTCTGAAATTGCAAATATTTTCATTTGTCCTACATTTGTTTTAAAACTGAGACTCGCCTACTGTTTATTTTGAAAACGATAAACTTACAGATGTCCTCATACATTTGTGAAGCTGGCTGGGATTGATTACAATATAACCAAAGAGATTCTATCAAAAAAGTGAAAAAAGTGATAATATCTATATTAATTTTTGGTTTTTCTGAATGGTGCTAGGCTCTCTCTTAGAGGTGGAAAGATGAGAGCACAATGTGCTTGTTAAAATACCCCTCACACACTAAAAAAATCCGTTAGTGTCATGCTTCATCATAGGGGTCTTCCCGCCCCTATAACGGGACGGGGCGTGCTACGACCAAACGAATTACGCGGGAGCACTTAAGTTGTGACAGTGGCTATGTTTGGGTGCACGGGTATCAGTGAAAGTGTAGGGACCTAACAAAAGTGAGTGTAAAAAAATAAAAAGTTAAAAATTCCCTGGCCTAGTAGAAAAAATTATTTTATTCACTTCTCTAGCTGGGAACATTAAGAAGGGGTTGTGAGGTAAAGCATTAGCTGGCTACCTAGTCGACATGTTTCATAAGCAGTCCCCTACTGCTTACTCATCAGGACCAAATAGTGATCCCTACTTGTAAATACTCAGTTCTACAGAGATGTGCCTACTGTCCTACAAACAATTCAGCAAAAATAAGCTGACTGTTTGTGCTTCGGGGCATGAGTTTGCCCAAGTGAAGCAAAATGGATACAATGAGTGCCAAAAAAATGGACCTGATGTGGTCTCTGTAAAGGAAAAGAGAAAGAGAGAAACCAACATATATGCATAGTTAGCATAACAATCTGAATGGTAATGCAAACAGATGATTGTGTACCATAATGGTAGAGAACCGCCTTGTATATCTAAAGCGATCACGTCTCTGTATGTAATAAGACAGGCAAGAGCGTTACATCTATTGAGACTAGCTGTCTGTCGCTAGAATCGTATCGCTAAAATTGTATAGTGACCTCAAGGTGTTGGGTTCCACTATCGTCTCATCATACACACAGACAATCACGACTCCATGCATTTCCAACAAACAAGCAATTAAAAGGAGAAAGGGTTGCCCTCATTCGTATCTTTTTCATGAAAAAGAGAAATGAAAAAACGGAAGGCGTTTTTCCGACTAGAACCTTGTCGATAATGCAATACGTACTCTTATTGGTAATTTTCAAAGCCCCATGAGCTTGCAGGCGAGGGGTGTTCAGCGCGGTTACTGTAAAACAAAACCGCACCTTCATGTCATTAGCGGAACATTTCCGAGATTTGGTATGCCCCTGTGACCCATTTATTAAAGACTCGAGGTCGGAGTCTATTACTCACATGTCCGGCAGAGAAAGAAATCCTCATTCCTACCCCTGTGCTGCTCCGAGGATTGCCGGGCACATGTGTCTGCTGTTGTTTAAGAACCCTGCATTTCCGCATTGTCATTCATGTGGGTGCGGCCTGCTCCGAGGGAACTAGAGCGTTGACTGCTCAAGATGGCTGCCGCCTATCGGCACGGTAAAGGGCAAAAGCGGAAGTCTTTCCACACTGTCTCTTACTTTGGAATGAAGGTTACCGATGTCAAGGTTCTGATCATTCACAATTCTTGAGAATAGTTGGCAAGGTAACTGATCATTGATAAATGACAGGGTCATAGTTTAGTACATGTTTGGGGACAATAAACGGAAGTCTTTCCACCCTCTCTATTGTTCTACTTACTAATGACTCAGTTATGTTAAACAGAGAAATTAGTGGTAGTCTTTAAAATCTTTGATGGAATCATAGAAAGTTGTGGAAAGTGGACCACGACACACGCCTTGGGATGGGGTAAAGAGGGTATTGTGAATGCTAATTGTCAGATATCTAGATGATCACTTTCAGAAGAAAACCATTATAGCTGACCCCAGGGTATGTCGTCATTGAGCCCAGTTTTGTGGGACTGAATGCGAAACACCCATCTTTGTTCTTTTTCCAACAGATATTTTTCATTGCTGACCATTTCTATCACAGTCCATGTGATTTCCTCTGGTTTATGGTTCTTTTCTAGAAAATGGTTAGTGAGCTTTGTACTGGATTTCCTGCATTTTATAGTACTCTTATGTTCGCCTACAAATTTTGTTCAGGGACACTACCCATGTGGAGGGTGTAGAGTTTGTGGTCTAACTAAGAAGAGCAAAAAACTAACCTTTAACAATGGCACCATCTGGGAACAAAGAAATTTCAGCAATTGCAATAGTGCCAACGTCATATACCTGATCACCTGCCCCTGCAAACTTGAATATGTGGGAATGACAAGCAGGGCAGTGAAAATCAGGATAGGCGAACATAAGAGTACTATAAAATGCAGGAAATCCAGTACAAAGCTCACTAACCATTTTCTAGAAAAGAACCATAAACCAGAGGAAATCACATGGACTGTGATAGAAATGGTCAGCAATGAAAAATATCTGTTGGAAAAAGAACAAAGATGGGTGTTTCGCATTCAGTCCCACAAAACTGGGCTCAATGACGACATACCCTGGGGTCAGCTATAATGGTTTTCTTCTGAAAGTGATCATCTAGATATCTGACAATTAGCATTCACAATACCCTCTTTACCCCATCCCAAGGCGTGTGTCGTGGTCCACTTTCCACAACTTTCTATGATTCCATCAAAGATTTTAAAGACTACCACTAATTTCTCTGTTTAACATAACTGAGTCATTAGTAAGTAGAACAATAGAGAGGGTGGAAAGACTTCCGTTTTTTGTCCCCAAACATGTACTAAACTATGACCCTGTCATTTATCAATGATCAGTTACCTTGCCAACTATTCTCAAGAATTGTGAATGATCAGAACCTTGACATCGGTAACCTCCATTCCAAAGTAAGAGACAGTGTGGAAAGACTTCCGCTTTTGCCCTTTACCGTGCCGATAGGCGGCAGCCATATTGAGCAGTCAACGCTCTAGTTCCCTAGGAGCAGGCCGCACCCACATGAATGACAATGCGGAAATGCAGGGTTCTTAAACAACAGCAGACACATGTGCCCGGCAATCCTCGGAGCAGCACAGGGGTAGGAATGAGGATTTCTTTCTCTGCCGGACATGTGAGTAATAGACTCCGACTCGAGTCTTTAATAAATGGGTCACAGGGGCATACCAAATCTCGGAAATGTTCCGCTAATGACATGAAGGTGCGGTTTTGTTTTACAGTAACCGCGCTGAACACCCCTCGCCTGCAAGCTCATGGGGCTTTGAAAATTACCAATAAGAGTACGTATTGCATTATCGACAAGGTTCTAGTCGGAAAAACGCCTTCCGTTTTTTCATTTCTCTTTTTCATGAAAAAGATACGAATGAGGGCAACCCTTTCTCCTTTTAATTGCTTGTTTGTTGGAAATGCATGGAGTCGTGATTGTCTGTGTGTATGATGAGACGATAGTGGAACCCAACACCTTGAGGTCACTATACAATTTTAGCGATACGATTCTAGCGACAGACAGCTAGTCTCAATAGATGTAACGCTCTTGCCTGTCTTATTACATACAGAGACGTGATCGCTTTAGATATACAAGGCGGTTCTCTACCATTATGGTACACAATCATCTGTTTGCATTACCATTCAGATTGTTATGCTAACTATGCATATATGTTGGTTTCTCTCTTTCTCTTTTCCTTTACAGAGACCACATCAGGTCCATTTTTTTGGCACTCATTGTATCCATTTTGCTTCACTTGGGCCAACTCATGCCCCGAAGCACAAACAGTCAGCTTATTTTTGCTGAATTGTTTGTAGGACAGTAGGCACATCTCTGCAGAACTGAGTATTTACAAGTAGGGATCACTATTTGGTCCTGATGAGTAAGCAGTAGGGGACTGCTTACGAAACATGTCGACTAGGTAGCCAGCTAATGCTCTACCTCACAACCCCTTCTTAATGTTCCCAGCTAGAGAAGTGAATAAAATAATTTTTTCTACTAGGCCAGGGAATTTTTAACTTTTTATTTTTTTACACTCACTTTTGTTAGGTCCCTACACTTTCACTGATACCCGTGCACCCACACATAGCCACTGTCACAGCTTAAGTGCTCCCGCGTAGTTCGTTTGGTCGTAGCACGCCCCGTCCCGTTATAGGGGCGGGAAGACCCCTATGATGAAGCATGACACTAACGGATTTTTTTAGTGTGTGAGGGGTATTTTAACAAGCACATTGTGCTCTCATCTTTCCACCTCTAAGAGAGAGCCTAGCACCATTCAGAAAAACCAAAAATTAATATAGATATTATCACTTTTTTCACTTTTTTGATAGAATCTCTTTGGTTAAATAGTTCTGTTAGGAGGGTGACTCTATCAGTACCTCTACGCTCCCCTTTTGTTTTGGGATTGATTACACTCTACTAGAGAGGGGGTAACGGTTGACTGTGAATGAAATACAACACAATGTTATAAGGAATTCATGATTTACAATCCAGGATGGACATTTCCTTTTGTGTGGTTATTACGGATTACTGACATAATGTTGATGCATACAATGACAAAATATAGAAATATCGGAAAATAAATATTGTTAAAAAAAAGATATCCTCTCTATATTTAATGACTAGAAACACAAACATCGAGAAGACAAAAGTCATTGTTGAAAATATAGAAGTTTACTTATATCAAAAACACAATTATCGGAAACAAAAATATCGTCACCTAAAAATAAACATATAATATGTCAAAAATAATGATTCGCACATTATCAACTACAATATTATTGGCAGAATAATTCATTATCATTAATAAATATATTTTTTTTAACTTTTTACATTAAAACAGTTATTTGAAATAAACATAAAATATTCCATACCCATGTTTGGATTAAAATGAAATATTGCATAACAAAAATATTTATAATTCACTCTAATATAATATATAATTACATGCATAACAATATAGCCAAAAACAATTAACATTAACTACAAACATTTCGACAACAATGAAACAGCCGCATGGTGAAGGAGTATTAGAATTTCAGCATCAATAGTATGATAAAGATCAAACAATTCTTCACTGGTACCAGCACTTTCGTTATATACGTATTGCAATGTCCATGTGACTTGAAATACGTAGGAAGTGCCACGCATATGGCAAAGAAGCGCATTCTTGAGCATATTAGGGTCATAAACAAGAAAGATAAACAATATCCCATAACCCATCATTTTGAGTCTCATCGCTTTTCTGATCACACAAAACTCTCCTATTTCATCATTGAACAGGTGACCCTGAATCAAAGCTGAGGTAATCACACTTTAAAACTTAGACAAAAGGAATCCAGACACATCATCAGCATGTGTACCCGTTTTCCCAATGGGCACAACATGGATGAAGAGATGGCCATCCACTTACAAGAAGAATAGACCCTAGCTCTTTTATCGGGTGGCTCCCTTCCCCTGCATAGTGTTAGATCCAATGGTAGTGCCGGTTCCAGAGATATACGATCACAGCATCACTGACATGCACTGATTTAATGTACTGGGATAACTAGGGGGTAGATGTAGGTATCCCAATACCGGTCGGTAATGTCCGGAAATACCGATTTTCGGCCATTACCAACCGGTATTTGGATACTGAGATGTAGGACATCTCAAAATACAGATTCGGTAATTTTACTGAATCAGTAACTTTACCGAATCTGTAAAATTACTGATTCGGTAAAATTAGCGAATCTGTATTTTGACATGTAGGTAGCACTGTAAACAGTGCTACAGGGTTTTAAGGATTCGTTATTTACCACCAACTATTAGTTGGTGGTAAATAAGGAATTCCTATGTAAATGCATAAATGTGCATTTACACCTGTGCCATGTGGCACACATGCATGCCCTTAGGGCATGTATGTATGCCACATGGCACACAAGCACTAATCAGGGGTGCAACAGGATGTGAAAGTGACACCCTGCCACCCTTCACTTTTTCGGTATTTACTAAATCGGTATTTACCGATTCGGTAATTGACATTCATTCCTATGGGCCTCCAGGCCCATAGGAATCAATGATTCAGAAAAGGGGGTGGTGATGAACAGAGTGTCTGAACCAAGCAGACCACTCTTACCCAGTCCAAAGATCAGGGCTTGATCCATCACCGTTATTTATCTCACTGCACCATCCCAGCTCAGAACCTGGCTATATGCAAATCAGTCTGTCCCTGGCCCAGTGCATCATGGGAACAGGGCAGACTAAACTACCAAGCCAATTCTTCACCAGAAAGGAGACAAGCTACCAAGGACCGGTTTCTGGCATTTCAGCCGTCGTCGGCCCGGCTTGCTTGAATCCTGATGGTGCAGTGAGAAAGGGACTCATGTCTGAGTATACCCTGCCACACCTATAGTGGCCAAAAACGATTCAGAAAAGGGGGTGGTGATGAACAGAGTGTCTGAACCAAGCAGACCACTCTTACCCAGTCCAAAGATCAGGGCTTGATCCATCACCGTTATTTATCTCACTGCACCATCCCAGCTCAGAACCTGGCTATATGCAAATCAGTCTGTCCCTGGCCCAGTGCGTCATGGGAACAGGGCAGACTAAACTACCAAGCCAATTCTTCACCAGAAAGGAGACAAGCTACCGGGGACCGGTTTCTGGCATTTCAGCCGTCGTCGGCCCGGCTTGCTTGAATCCTGATGGTGCAGTGAGAAAGGGACTCATGTCGGAGTATTCCCTGCCACACCTATAGTGGCCAAAAACGATTCAGAAAAGGGGGTGGTGATGAACAGAGTGTCTGAACCAAGCAGACCACTCTTACCCAGTCCAAAGATCAGGGCTTGATCCATCACCGTTATTTATCTCACTGCACCATCCCAGCTCAGAACCTGGCTATATGCAAATCAGTCTGTCCCTGGCCCAGTGCATCATGGGAAAAGGGCAGACTAAACTACCAAGCCAATTCTTCACCAGAAAGGAGACAAGCTACCGGGGATTTCATAGGAATCAATGGCAAATACTGAATCGGTAAATACCGATTCGGTAAATACCGAATCTTACCGATTCAGTATTTTTGGCGAATTTTTATCTACATAGGAGTTACCGATTCTAAAATAATGAATCGGTAAATTCACGGACACACTGCTGGACAAACTCAATTTCTGGGGGACCTTTGAGCGATCTCCACGTCTTCCCTCTGCTTCCCGCCGGACGCCGGTTTCCTGCACTGGGTTCTCCCGCCGCCGCATTGACAGCACCTGCGGCCGCTGTGAGGAGAAACTCGGTTTCCCAGGGGGCACTGCTTTGGCGCTCAGTAAGCGCGTCACCACCTTGCGCCTGGAGGTGCTAGAAAACTGGGGACAGCCCGACCAGCTGGGCAATTCACGGACACACTGCTGGACAAACTCACTTTCTGGGGGACCTTTGAGCGATCTCCACGTCTTCCCTCTGCTTCCCGCCGGACGCCGGTTTCCTGCACTGGGTTCTCCCGCCGCCGCATTGACAGCACCTGCGGCCGCTGTGAGGAGAAACTTGGTTTCCCAGGGGGCACTGCTTCGGCGCTCAGTGAGCGCGTCACCACCTTGCGCCTGGAGGCGCTAGAAAACTGGGGATCGCCCGACCAGCTGGGCAATTCACGGACACACTGCTGGACAAACTCACTTTCTGGGGGACCTTTGAGCGATCTCCACGTCTTCCCTCTGCTTCCCGCCGGACGCCGGTTTCCTGCACTGGGTTCTCCCGCCGCCGCATTGATAGCACCTGCGGCCGCTGTGAGGAGAAACTCGGTTTCCCAGGGGGCACTGCTTCTTCACCACCTTGCGCCTGGAGGCGCTAGAAAACTGGGGACCGGCCGCAACGCGGGACGCGAGCGGGACGCCCGGCCGAAGCCCGGACAAAGGGCGGACAGTCTAAGACAGTCCGAGACTGTCCGCGACTGGACTGGGCCACACCCCCTGCATTTGAATTAAGGTAGTTATTTATTATTCCGCTATTGCAGTTGGAAGCCAAGACTGAGCTTCGTACTTTTTTTTTTTCTTTTTTTTTTTCTTTCTTCCATTTCATGTTCCTGCAGCATTTGTGACTCGATATACCCATCTCAACTGTACCTACCTATTGAATGCCCAACATGCCAAAAAAACTAGTGCCAATTCCCTCCAAAACAATGGATAACTATCTGGTCCAAGTGGTCACAAAAATAAACAGTAACAGGAGACAGTCACTGGGACTAAGCCAGTCTCCTGAACTCCAACTCCTGAGCCCAACTCCACTATCTTCACAGGCAGAAACTCCATTGTTGGATGCTCCCTTTGATCAGATAGTCAATAATCCTTACGTAGGTGAAAATGAGGACCACAGTAACGCCCCAGTAGCTGACCTGGAAAATCGTGCTATAAATGATCTAGAAAAAAATATCAGCTCTGATCGTGAGATGTGTGCCCAAATTACAGATGATGACCTTTATTCCTCCTCCGAAGAGGAAACTCGACCTATCAGAACCTCTAGGAGAACTCAGCCAAAACGAACAGGCCTACGATCAGGTCTAAGGAAGAAAAGGGCATCTCCTCCAGGAAAAAACAAGGCTAGAAGTATGGAGCATGGGGCTGATAGTGCCAAATGTATTTTGGACGATGATCTGCTTCTCAAGATAGCTGATATCATTGACTCTAAAATTAAAACTATCATCAAGCCTTTGGTCGCTAAGATTGACAAACTAACCACTGAAATAAAAAAAATGGGAGCAATACAGACCAAGGTAGTGGACGAGGTTGATAATGTTATGTTATGTTATGTTATATTCGTATTTATATAGCGCACGGCTACTCAAAAAGAGTGTCCCGGCGCTTTTGAATAAGGAGACCTACAGCAACATAACACAACAACAGTAATAAAAGACAGGGAAAAAAGCAGGAAAAAAAACCGAAACGATAGCAGAGCAGCCTAAAGAGTAAACAGCCAGGTTTTAAGGCCTTTTCTAAATGCAAGTAGGCTGGTAGCTCCCCGGAGTGCTAGCGGCAAGGTGTTCCACAACTGCGGCGCCAGCAGTCCGAAGGAGCGACCACCAATGCGAGCTCTCTTCACTCACGGCACAGCCGCCAGGAACAGAGATTCTGACCTGAGAGAGCGAGCGGGATGGTAAAATGCAATTCTCCTTTGGAGATACTTTGCTCCCACCGCATGGAGAGCTTTATAGGCCAAAGTTAATGCCTTAAAAACAATCCGTTTACGGATGGGCAACCAATGTAAAGTCTGCAGCAGGCCCGCAGCACTGGCTCGCCTATTAAGGCCAAAAATGGCCCTCGCGGCCGCGTTCTGCACAACTTGGAGCCGCTGCAGCAGGTACTCTGGCAGGCCCAGGTAAAGAACGTTGGAATAGTCTAACCTAGAGCCGATCAGAGCCTGCACAGCCAGCTTCCTATGTTCCTCAGACAGAAGAGGTAGAAACCTCCGCAGCATCTTGAGGAGGCCGAAGCAGGTGCCCGTCACACCAAGGATCTGGGATCTTAACGTCAGACCCTTGTCCATCTTGACCCCCAAATTCTTGGCAGTTTGGGAAGAACAAGACGGAGGGAACATGTGACTGGGCCACCAAGCTTGCCAGTCTGACTCCGTCGCACACCCGAAGAAGAGTACCTCGGACTTATCGGAATTGCACTTGAGGCTGTTCAGCTGGAACCATTTAAAACCAGCCCCAAGGCAATCCCGGATACTCTCTCCATCAAAGTCTCCTCCCCTCTTACAAGAGAAGAGGAGCTGGGTGCCGTCGGCGTAGGATACGATCTGGGCCCCGAACGACTCCGCCAGTGCCGCCAGAGGGGTCATGAAGATGTTAAAAAGGGTCGGGCTCAATATGGAGCCCTGTGGGACCCCGACTCCCAGAGGCGGCATCACGGCGGAATCTGGGGAGGCCCAGACCGTTTGCCGGCGGCCAGCTAAAAAGGATGAAAACCAGCTGAGCACCGTCCCCCGTAGACCAATCTCATAGAGTCTTGCGAGAAGGTCGTCATGGGGGACGGTGTCAAAAGCCGCCGACAAATCCAACATCACCAGCATGGCTTTGCCCCCAGTGTCCAGAACCCCTTTAATGGTTTCTGAGACCTCTAAGAGCGTGGTCTCTGTACTGAGATTCGGGCGGAAGCCGGATAGGGTGGCGTGCAGAATCTCGTGTGTTTCCAGGAAAGTTGACAATACTGGTGACAAAAGGTGCCCAGGCAAGCAATGAAAATTCTGGGAGTACAACAATGGAGGGAGGTGGTTCGATGCCATGTAACCAACCTGCTCAGGTCCAATTAAGCTCTAATAATTACCCTGACGCAACAAACGTTGGTTTAACATTATCAAACATCACGACAGCATCATGCCAAGAAATAGATCCTCTTCAATTTATAGAAGAATTTTCTCCTGTGGTACTGGTGCTGGCTAATGTCCCACCTCTGGCGACAGGACAACTGGAAACTCCAGCTTCATTGACAAGTAAGGCGTTGCATTGGCTTACAGGGAACATGCAGATGGCGCCTGGAGGGAAACAGCAATTAGCGGGCGAAATTAAGACAGTGAAAAGGGTTACCTGGATTGGGAACAGACCTAAAAGGTTTAAAGGAGATTGTGTAGCGGTGACTTTTACCCATCCGGCTGTTCTACCTAATGTGTTGATCAATATACTTCCGCCACAAAGAAGAAGTGGGACTGTTGTTCACCTCACTTTAAAATTCTTTTATGGAGAGCAACAAAATGTAAGACCCCGGGGCCAGTATGGGACACTATAAGAAACAGACGTGGAAAAATGGCTCCAGTTAACGAATGGGGTCTGCTTTGGGAAACAGATATGAGACCCTATCAGGGTTGAATGAGTGTGATTGACTTAAGGGGGGAAATAGCATTGCATGCTCTATCCCACCATGTGAAAATCAAGTGGGAGCCGCCATAGTTCAGTTGAATTCCTCGAAAAATGATAGCTCCATACTCCAGACAAGCTTAATGAGTAAACTAAGTACTTTCGAGGGTTCATATGGAAATAATGACCTCTATGATCCACCTGTTTCTAATAATAATATTAATGAAAATGTTACAACGCCTTTCAACTTGGTGGTAAATGAGAATTGCATGAATGAAAATATTCCATCTCAAAACCATAGGGTTAGTCAAATTACCAGCATGGAAGAACTTGATGTCAATGTTGTTGCTCATTTCTCTCTGGTGTCATGGAATGTTGCAGGTCTGAAAAGTAAAATCACATGTTTGGACTGGCTAGCTTTTCTGGATACAAAGGATATAATCCTCCTCCAGGAAACCTGGCAGGAAACCCCAGAACCAAAGCAAGGTTACCTACATTTTTATATCTCGGCTATTCCGAGTTTACAGGGTAGGCCAAAGGGGGGACTGGTGACATGGGTAAAACAAAATAGTGGGTACTCTGTCTTCCAGTTGGTTACAAATACCCCTGATATTTTGCTAGTCAAAATCCAGCGACATCATTGTAAAGATCTTTATATCTTTAATATTTACTCAAGGGGTTTACCAGGCGGGAAAGCCACCGAGGCAATTGATCAACTAGATATTCTTCATAAACAACATTGTTTGAATGGCAACGTTATTGTTGCAGGTGATTTTAATTGTTGTTTTGAACCTCTAGATAATTATGATATAGACCTAACGTTGGAAGAAGACTGTATTTGGAAAATCCAGCAGCTGTCCCTACCACCTATAAAAAAGTGGTCAGAGGCCGCATTGCAAATAAAAGTTTTCTGTGTGGAGCATTAGTTGCGGGCCACTAATGGAAGATCTGGTTCAGATACACTGGGTGCCCCTACCTTTAATAACGGCATATCACATAGTCGTATTGACTACATTCTTATCAACAAGGAGAACTGGTCTAGTCTTATCGATATGTGGATAGAGCCGCAGGTCGAAAGTGATCATGACCCACTAGTTTTGGTATTTAGGTTGTTTGATCTATCAAATAGCGAAGTACAAAGGGATAATGTACAAATTTCCCTTTCAAATGATTTTAGACGTATTAGATGGTCAAACTGTGCTACAAATGAAGAGAGTCTTGTAGCCATGAGGGACTTAACTATCCAGGCTATTACAGATCTAAGGAGTAACTCCGTTGTTGAGGCTCCAGTATCCAACATTAGCAAGATCCACAACATGTTTTTTAGCAAATTGAGATCCTTCTTTGTAAAAAAGGTCACCAAGAAACAGAGTAGGCCAGCAAGGAAGGAGGATCAATGGTATGACAAATCCTGCAGGGATGCCTACAGGGCCTTGTCAGAGGCAGTAAAGACAAAGGATATAGTGAAGATAAAGGATGCCCGTGCCTTGTACAAAAAAACACAAATCAGGGCAAAAAGTGAATGGGATGATGGCTATTGGAATGACCTTATGAGAGCCAGCAAAGAAAGATCCATGTCCACTTTCTGGGATATCGTTAAGTGGGGAAGGGGGGCTAAAAGAGGAGAACCCTCGAATCATGTGTCACCAAATGCTTGGGTTTCCCACTATGCGTCCCAGTTTGCTTTGGAGGACATCGAAGAAGATGGTTGTGAAGTACCTTTGGATATAAATTTGAGTACCAGCTATCTATCTTTCACTAAAACTGATGTCCTAAAAACTTTGAATAACATCCCAAAAGCGAGGGCCCCAGGCCTGGATTCGGTCCCTGCTGATTTATTTATGTACGACAAGGACCTTTGGGCTACCTATATCCAGCTGCTAGCCAATGGCATTGCAAGGGGCTCACCTATTCCTGAGACCTGGAAGGGAGCCGAGATTATCCCAATCTTTAAAAAAGGGAAAAGCTCGGATCCAGGAAATTATAGGCCTATTAGCCTTATTGCATGCATCCAAAAGGTAGTGGCAAGGCTTGTATTGCAACGTATCCATGCTTGGATAGACGAGCAAGATATTTTGTCACCACTACAGGCAGGGTTCCGCTGTCGTACTAGTACCATCGACCAAGTTTTTAGATTTGTTTTAATATACTGGAGGGTAGTGCTACTTGGTGGGGGTATGCTGTTTGCAGCCTTTGTTGATCTCAAATCAGCATTTGACTTGGTTCCTTGTGCTAAGTTGTGGAAAGCTTTACAGGAACAGGGCATCCCAACTGAAATTCTATCTCTTTTAAATAGACTGCAGGAGAATAATTTTGCCCAAGTCCGTTGGAACCAGCAGGGTAGCGTAACCGATAAATTTCCCATTGCAAAGGGAGTACGCCAAGGCTGTGTACTAGGGATGTATGACGTTACAACGCGAAATTTTACAACGCAGACCGTTACAACGCAATTTTTACAATGCAGGTTCCTTTACAACGCATACCTTTACAACGCAAGACATTACATAGCAGATGCTATTACAACGCATGCCATTACAGCGTAAGTATAGGTAAGTGTATTATTTTATTAAAAAATGTAATTTAATAAAATTTAATTAATTAAATAAATAAAAATATTTTTAAATAATTAATTTGTACTTATATATTTTAAAAAATAGTTTATTTTTAAAATAACTATTATTATTAAAGAACTATAATAATAAATAAAATTAATCTAAATATTTTTTTTAATTATTTTAAATTATTTATTTAAAAACTGAACCTTAAAAATACCCCTGTACCCCAAACCCAACCCTGAACCCTAAAAATACCCCTATACCCCTAAACCCAAACCCAGCCCTAAAACCTAAAAATACCCCTGTACCCAAAACCCAAACCCAGCCCTAAAACCTAAAAATACCCCTGTACCCCAAAACCCAAACCCAGCCCAAAAACCTAAAAATACCCCTGTACCCCAAAACCCAAACCCAGCCCTAAAACCTAAAAATACCCCTGTACCCCAAAACATAAACCCAGCCCAAAAACCTAAAAATACCCCTGTACCCCAAAACCCAAACCCATCCCTAAAACCTAAAAATACCCCTGTACCCCAAAACCCAAACCCAGCCCTAAAACCTAAAAATACCCCTGTACCCCAAAACCCAAACCCAGCCCTAAAACCTAAAAATACCCCTGTACCCCAAAACCCAAACCCAGCCCAAAAACCTAAAAATACCCCTGTACCCCAAAACCCAAACCCAGCCCTAAAACCTAAAAATACCCCTGTACCCCAAAACATAAACCCGGCCCAAAAACCTAAAAATACCCCTGTACCCCAAAACCCAAACCCATCCCTAAAACCTAAAAATACCCCTGTACCCCAAAACCCAAACCCAGCCCTAAAACCTAAAAATACCCCTGTACCCCAAAACCCAAACCCAGCCCTAAAACCTAAAAATACCCCTGTACCCCAAAACCCAAACCCAGCCCTAAAACCTAAAAATACCCCTGTACCCCAAAACCCAAACCCATCCCTTAACCCTAAAAATACCCCTGTACCCCAAAATCCAAACTATATATATAAAATTACTTAAATTAAATTATTATATATATAAAATTACTTAAATTAAATTATTTTATTAAAAAAATAATAAATAAATTATTTTATTAAAATAAAATATTTTAGTAATAAAAAAAAGGAAAAATAAAATAAATTACTTACCTATACTTACGTTGTAATGGCATGCGTTGTAATAGCATCTGCTATGTAATGTCATGCGTTGTAAAGCCATGCGTTGTAAAGGAACCTGCGTTGTAATGGTATGCGTTGCAACGGAGTGCGTTGTAAAAGTTTCGTTGTAACGTGGTTTCCCGTGTACTAGCCCCAACCCTCTTTTCGCTATACATCAACAGGGTGATCAGGTATTTTGAACAACAACCGACCGACGCACCTAAGCTGGCCGGTAAACTGATCCCCCTGTTGATGTTTGCAGATGATACCCTGTTAATATTAAGGACACAACAGGGGCTCCAGAAGGCTATCAGAGTCTTTGAATTGTTTTGTGCAGATCATGGACTTGTTATCAATACAGCTAAAACAAAATTCATGGTTCTGCACAAACGGAAATATGTCAGAGGGAAGGTGGTCATGGACGGGGTTCAACTTGAACAGACCCAAGTTTTTAATTACTTGGGCATTACCCTGTCCTATAAATTAGATTGGAAACAGCACATTAATCAGCTGGTCACGAGGCATGCACAATTGGCAGGAGCACTCACCAAGGAATTTTATTCATCACATACCAGGCCTATCACTCCTGTTTTAAAGATTCACAATGCTAAGGTGGGAGCAGCGGTCCTTTATGGGGCAGAACTCTGGGGGACCAGCAACCTCACTAAGTTGACGGTTGCCCAAAATAAATTTTTTCGTAATATTACTGGTTTACCAGCATCCACTCCTTTGATACCTCTCCACTATGATCTGGGAGCTCATAGCTTCGAGGATATGGCAAAGTATAGATCAGCTGCCTACTGGAGGAGATTATGGGTAACCCCTGAACTCCTGCAGTATGCCCAGGGCTTCCTCGAGGTTAGAGACTCGGACAAGTCTCACAAAATCCAGTGGGTGAGGGAGGTTAAAACAACATATATGGCTATGGGTCTATCTGCATTATGGGATGACCCTGTGGGGAATGTCTTCCCACCCAAGAAAATACTTTGTGATCTGTATTGGAACATGGTTGAGGCTAAGACATTTGGTCGCCATACTGAAATATCACTTACTACCGACTACTTAGAGCTCAAGCATGTACCGGCCCTAGAACCCTATTGGGACTGGATTACCATTCCAGGGGACCGGAAGAAGTATCACCAAATGAGGGTGGGGACACTACCACTAAATACTTTAACTGCAAAATGGCGTGGGAACCAAAGTTCGGTGTGCCCCTTTTGTCCCGACCAAAGGGAAAACATAGGGCATGTATTGTTTGCCTGCCCTGAATACAATGTACCAAGAAAGTCGTGGCTTAAACCGATTTGTGTTCAGTTAGGCCCCAAAACTGCTAGTGAGGCAACTAGGATCTTAAGAACTGATACTTCTCAGCCAGTTGTTATAGCCATGTCGAAATTTTTACACTGGATGTGGATAATTCGCGCCCGTAAAATGAGTTTGGAATAACCCCAAGGCTAGCTGTCATACACTGCTATGTAATTTTGTAAATTGTATTGAGAAATTGATATACCTAGCACTGAATGAATTATCTTTTTAATACTGTTTTAACTATTTAAACGTGATATTTAAATTTTCTTTATGTAATAATGTATGCAATTTTTTTTAGATATAGTGTAACGATTGACCAAATGTGGATCTTATTATCTATGGGGCGGGGTATGAATTTGTACTTGTAAATATCTTTTATGATTGAAAAATATCGAATAAAGATTATTTTGATTTGAATCGGTAAAATTCAGTATTTTAGAATCGGTAATTTCCTACTACCTACATCTAGCCCCTAGGTCTCTCATGTGGTACATGCATATTTACGCTTTGATACACCTAGTATTATAATTCCTTACAGCCTTATAATAAGGAAGTTTTATTCCATTGTGACATATATTTGAATTTATGCATGCACTTTTGTTGGACTCCTATTCTAACACTCGTCTTTTTTCTCTTTTCTCTTTTTTCTCTCTCTAACAGGAGGAAAGGAAGGGACTTAGTCTCAGGCCTGTGACACCTGTTCCCTAACCTTTCTCCGCATCTCGTCCACCTTTTTTCTCCTCACCAGTCAAGTAATACACAAGGATTTGTGTATTTCTTTATTGTGTATAATTTTCACTGGTATTTCACATTTACTGCTTTTTATCACACACATATATATATATATATATATATATATATATATATATATATATATATATATATATATATATATATATATATATATATATATATATATATATATATATATATATATATATTCACTGAAAAAAACCATAGGTTTGATACCAGTTATAGTTAGCTGGAAATTTTACTGACATAAAACCATTGAAATTCCCACGTTATAGTTAGTTGGACTCACTATAACTTGCGCGCCTGCAATGCACTGCTGATGACGTCACATATTACATCACTCATGACATGGTCAGTGATATCACCGATGACATCACTGATGACACCATCCAGTGAATGTGTGTCTTTCTGAAAAATAAATATTTTTATATATGTATATGTAAAGGTTGATGGAAGAATAAATGTTTAAATAAGTGTCTTAATGTATGTTTTTTGAAAAAGTTGATTGGTTAACTGGGTTATTAAGTGTATGTTAGTGAATACATATATTAGCGAGTATTGTTTAAATATTTAAATGTTTGTATCAGTGTTTCACTTTGTGTATAAGTGGCTGCATGGGTTGGTGAGTAGCTAGATGTTTTTTTTAGTATCAGTATGAGTGTCTGTATGGTTTGGTGGGGGTGTTACTTAGCACATAGATGCATCAATGACTGACTCACTGTTTGTATGTGTTTTGAAGACAGCATATGTGCAGGACTGTATGGGTGGATGAGTGTGTATATGTGTGTGTTAGTGAGTGAATGACTGTCTCACTAGTGTCTTTATCAGTAACTACATATGTTTTAATCTAGTATATGTGAGTATTGATGTATATAAGTGAGTATATGTGAGTGTGAGAGATTGAAAGAGTTCTTGTTTAAATAAGTATGTGTTTCTATAAGTGATTGTTTAAGAGAGTAAGTATGTGTAAGTTTCCTTAGAAGTAAGGTGGTAGTGTGTGTATAGCTGTATATCCAAATAAATTGATGTTCAATAGTTTATTTGCATGTGTGATTGTGTGTGTGAGTAACTTTTGGATGACTGTCGGTGTGTAACAGGATGTATAGGTGTTTCACTACATATGATTAGTGAATATATGTATGAGTGACTATATAGAACTGTTGGTGAATGAGTGGATGTGTATATAGATGGTGGTATTACTGAATTGGTTGTTGTAACTGGTATGGGTATCTCTATTTTTTTGAAAATTTTAGTTTCTATTTTTGAATATGTGTTTCAACGGTTACATTACACTGAAAGGAGATCTGTCACTCTATCACAAGGATGGTGTCATCAGTGATGTCACTGACCATGTCATGAGGGATGTAATATGTGACGTCATCAGCAGTGCATTGCAGGTGCGCAAGTTATAGTGAGTCCAACTAACTATAACGTGGGAATTTCAATGGTTTTATGTCAGTAAAATTTCCAGCTAACTATAACTGGTGTCAAACCTATGGTTTTTCAGTGAATTTAATAGGTTTTTTAAATGCTAATTCCTAACTATATATAGGGCCTCAAACCTATGTTTTTTTCAATGAATTTCAAAGGTTTTTTAATAGCAAATTTCTATAGCTAAGAAATATAATATTTTTTATAATGAATCCTATATTGTATATTTATGTAATACTATTTTTTTAATGTATATTCTTTTTTTTTTTTGTGCCTTGGAGCGCTCCCGGTGCGCATACCGGTGTGCGCACCGGAAAGCGCAGTCTTGCGGCGCGCCCCGGTGAGCGTCCCGTTTGTGCTATTGCCGCGAACGAAAACAACATCGTGACGTAGCCACATCCACGTGATACGCACGGCGTAAGCGCACCCGGAAGCACCCGTGCGTACACGATCGGGCTACGTAAGTGCCCCGGGGCGCGTCGCGTAAGCGCGTCGGGTCATGTGACCTGAAAATAACACTTTTCATTGGTTCAGAACAGTTTTTTTTCTCCAAATGATGAAAGCCCCCACCTTTTGTCCTCATTCTCACTTTGTTCTTTGACTGAGGAAGACCTGTTTGTGAGAAAGACCTGTTTGTGAGAAATGGCTTCAGTAGCAGCAGCAACAGGAACATCTCAACCACCACCACCACCACCACCACCACAAGGACCACCACAACACCACAGTGGTGGAGAAGAAGAAGAGGAGGAGGAGGAGAAGGAGGAGGAGAGGCGGTTCCTGCCTGAAACTAATACCCCCTATAAGCCAAAGGAGCACATTGTCTGGGAGTTTTTTAAAATCCCATGGGGCCTAAAAAAAGTTAATGCTCCGAAAGTTACGTGTTTGATCTGTGGCACTGTACTTCCAAGGGGGAACCCTGCCAAAAAATATTCTTTTGGCAATAATACCATGATTCGCCACATGCAACGCCAACAACTATGCTGCGGCAGAGGTCAGAGAACTGACCAGAAACCCTCCCCAATCTTCTCCCAGCACCTCCCAACTAAACAACCCACTCCATTGGGTCCAGAGTCAAGGGAGATGGTCCCAAACATCTAACCCCAGTTTGAGGATTTTAAAATCGTGTGTAAATTTTGCGGGGCTACAATTTGCTATGGAGAGCAAAGTATTCAACTCATTAACCGTGCTGGAGAAAACCACAAGTGCCGAAACAAACCTTAATTTTTTCCTGGTTTTTTTTGCTCCAGTTGAGCCGTTTACAATTCCCTGTTTTTTGTTTGTCCCCATAAAAATTACAAAAAAAATATAAAATTGTTCATAACAGCCAAAAAAAGTAAAAAATGTTCCAAAAAACAATAAAAAAATATAAAACAACAAAAAGAATTTAAAAAACTGTTCTTTTTAGAACTACCTCCAATTTATTAAAAAATGCTACATTTTTTAAAAAACTCTGTCATTCTTTTTTCCCCATGATACGCTCCCCGGTACGCTCCGCGGTGCGCGTACCGGGCGCTCCCCCTGCGCAAATCGAAATTTAAAAAAAAAATTTTTTTGAACCCCACATCAAACCTAATGGGTCAGGGGGGTCAACCCTGCCCCCTTTTGGTCATTTCCCCCTTTGTTTTTGCCACCTCTTGTGTCTCGATCCTACCGAGACACAAGATGGCGGCCGCTCCGTACTGTTAGTAATGTTGACAGACACCCGAGAGCCAATCAGCTTTCCGTTCGCGAACTCGCGTAGCGCGCTGGAGCGCGCCCCGGTGCGAGTACCGGGGCGCGCTTATAGATATATATATTTTTTTGAACCTAAATTACTCGAAATCCACTGGAGCACATATCTTGAGACATAGCAAAGGCACATCGGGCTACCACTCCCTACAATTTTGCAAAGTTTGGTGGAAATCCATTCAGCCGTTCGGGCTAAAAGTGAGTCCAACCGCCCTATGGAAATTAACATGGGGAAAACATGTTTTGGGACCCCCCTTTTACCTCGGCCCCCGCTTGACGAATCCCCCCCCAAACTTTCAGGGAAGGAGCGGAGCGCCACAAGGCAAATTTAAGGAAAATTACAGGCAGATTCCTCAAACGGCGACAAAGTTATTCCCAATAGAATGTTGCGGATTTCCTATAGAAAACAATCCTAACTATAACTACCTACTGGCGACCGCCAGTAGGTAATATATATGTATATATATATATATAGCTGCAAAGAAACGCGATGTGTGTGCGACTCATTTCTTTCTCTTGAAAGGTGCTTAGAAGATTATAACGGCTTGGTCTGGCCGTGGAACACCGCACCGCCTAAGAAGAGCGCCGTAACTGCCTGAAATTGACCGTCTAAGTTTCCCGCCGTAAGGCTACAGGGCAGCGGAAGCCACCATGGACTGGACCATGGTATAGGTCCCAGCAGTGTCAAAAAAGGATTGTTGGGGAATCGCGACAGCACAAGAACTTGGCACAATTCATCTCCCATTGAAGGGAAATCATCATTGGCGGCAAAACAACTACAGTGGCCAGGATGCTCGATGTTAAATGAATACGCCATTGATGGGCTGGACAATGACCTGAAGCACCGATATGGCCCTGTAACTACTGTAACGGTTTACTTTTATCAGCCAATGAGGGTGTGTTGGATAAGCTGCAGGTGATCCAGAACACGGCGGCTCGCCTAGTTCTGAATGCCCCTCCGAGAACTGCTTCTAAACCTCTTCTGAACCGCCTACACTGGCTTCCAATACGACAGAGGGTCAAATTTAAAATATGTTGTGTGATCCACAAATGCCTAAACTCAGAGGGACCTATCTATCTGGAACGGAAATTTATTCCTTATGCTCCAGTACGGTCTCTTAGATCTAGTAGTAATCTCCTTCTGGTGGTCCCCCACATAAAAAAAGTAAGACATGGAGGCAGAGCCTTGTCTGTTACTGGCCCTAAGTTGTGGAACAAGTTACCTTTGGCATTAAGGCAATGTAAAGAACATCTGACTTTCCGCAAACTTTTAAAAACAGCTCTTTTTAAAAATGAAGTCTAACTCATCCCCTCACTGTTAATATGCTGCTGATCCCTGGTCAAAAGCGCAGAGATACTCCTGTAGGAGTGATTCTAGCGCTATATAAACTTATAAATAAATAAATAAATAAAGTTGCCGCGCTGCCTGCTCAGATGCGCCGAGCTCCTCCTCTGAAGAAGACTGCAGCACGGTCGAAATGCATTAGGAAGTGATAACGGAGCTTTCAAATAAACCAGCTGCAAAGAAACGCGATGTGTGTGCGACTCATTTCTTTCTCTTGAAAGGTGCTTAGAAAAAAAAAAAATATATATATATATATAATGATATTCAAAACTATCAAACATTAAAAATACAACCTAAATTAGCATTTACCATAGAAGGACATAACTGGTCAAATAAATTCTAACTATAACTAACCCAACCAATACAATCAAACTATGAACAACCGTAACCAATAAAATAGGAAAAAAAATAAAATCAACAATATAAAAGGCACACTAATTTTATCAACTAAATACTTCGGAACACATCACAAGTCAACTACCACCTACACCCACTTTGAAAAGTTTAATTGCATAAACTTTAAATGCACTAGCGATACTCCTTCTGCCCCTGGAAGATACAAATGCATAGAAATAGCTGAACAGTAAAAAAAATGTGCATAATGAGGAACCTTTCCTGTTATATGACAACCTAAACAATGATAAATTAATCCTAATATTTTCTACAGCAGATAACTTACCAAAACTAAGGCATTGTTAGATGGATGGGACCTTCAAAAAGCCCCCAAAACCATTCACTCAGATACACACCATTCATGGTGAAAATCAAAATGCAAATATCTCTTTTATGTATGCCATACCACTAAATAAACAAAGTAGCACTTACCACAAACTCTTAAACCACATTAAACATAAAACAAATAAACTAATACCCACATAGATTTTGAACAAACCATGAATCAAACCATTTTAAAAACATATCCCCACACAGACATACACAGCTGTTACTACCATTTCAATCTAATTATATGGCGAGACCTCCAACAATCTTCACTAAGGGGTAGATTCCGATTCCGGAAAGAATGCCTTCTTAATGCTATTCGTAGGCTTAACTTCCGACGGAATCGTATCTGGGGCTTTTTCCTACAAACTAGCAAGTACGATGTGTTTGCATGGAAAATTCTGACCGAATCGTCAGGTCCGATTTGTGTACTATGTCATTACCTGACAGGCTTAAAAAACATGGAAATCGAGTTGTACGGAGGCTCAGCCTACAGAATTTCGAAACACGCAAGTACGATGCATTTTTCATACGCGTCATACAGGGCAAAAGTTCCAGCACCTCGCAGCATTTGGACGAAGCGTATTTAAGCCCTGCATCGCACCATAATGCGTTCAAGGGAGACGAGACGGAGTCTGTTGCGTCGTGTATGTGCCAGGCTGTATAGAATCATTTGCGTATGTGTTTAATGGGTTGTGTTAATGCTGGACTATGTGGCATCGTTCGCGTCCGAGTCTGACGTGTCGTGTTGATGCTTGGCTACATGGAGTCGCTCATGTACGAGTCTATCGCGTCAGGCTCCTTTCCGGCCTTCAATATTTTTCAGAACGATTCGATTGGAAATTGCATGATTTGCATCGTACTTGCTCAAATGGTTGGTGCATGTACGATTCGGTCGGAAAAAATGAGGGGTATGTGTCGGGTGAAACGATTTCCTGCTGGAATCTGTATCGGCCCCTTAGGGTAGAATATGCCGAAAACACCCCATTTGCCATTGAAATAAAGAAATGTATAGCACTAGGCTATGCCCCTGTCAAGGAGGTAGCTAACCACTCCAGGTTACTAATAGCCCTTACTATCAACAAAATGAAAACAAACTAAGCACCCTTATGGATTATTCTGAAGACACTTGGATTGGCAGACTGCATCGCTCTGGACCCAAACTCCAACCCAAATTCAAAATATCATGGTGGAATGTCTATGACATTACCTGTCATGTAGTTCCTATAAACCTATATAGGATATGCGAATTTAGACAATATAGACTGTAGGATTGGTGTTCAGACTGATTCTAGACACCCCTACCGAGAATGTTCGGCTGTATACCAGCTAGCTCACAGTGCCACTAGAAACTTCTACCAAGGAGAGAATAGTTCTTGGCAACTATAGAACATGCCAAACCTGCCCCATCAGGGATCGTGGAAACAGTGCAATACTTTTCGCTCAGTCACTTGAGCTCTCTGTGTCTCTGAGAGATACACAGAATAAACGGTGGGGACATTTTCAAAAAGCATTTATTGCACCAGCATCATTCTAGCATAAAATAGGTGTGCTGAGACAACAATTAGACAGAAACATATATAAATGATTATAAGCACCAACAATGAATGCAGGCAAGTATAAAAATAAATGACAATAAAATGTGTACTCCTATGATGCAATCCTAACTAGATGTATGTAAGTGTACCTAGCATGTATATAGGTGTGTAGCCAACAATCCCTCTAGGATAAAGTCAACACCATTACCTGAAGTGAAAGACTGTGGGACGCCGTCTTGGTCTCGAGATCGACACCCCCTGCAAGGGATGTCAGACGATTGCGTGCTTGAGTGTCTGCATGAAAGTCCTTTTTCTCCTCTCTTGGCCCCAGCAAACATATGGTGTATATATACCCAAAGTGGTACCCTCAGGGTGACGGAAGGAAGGTAGTTCTCATGAGTTTCCAAGAATCCTCATACGTAATGGATAAAGCAAGTTTTCAGAGAAATCGCACATCTTGTAAGCAGTAGGGTAACTAGGTAAAAGGTCAGTCCCAAGAACTGTTATGTAGTGTAATGGTAGGGCAGAATATAGGTGAAAGGCTAGGTGACTACCTGAGCCTATATTGGTGTACCTATATGAAACATAACACCCAATCCTCATTCGACTGGATTTTTAATGTACTTCTAGGCATTTATACGCAAACAACTAATTTGACCAAAACATTAATGCGTTTCAAAAAAATACTAAAATCCCATTTTAAGCGGTAGAAGTTTCACTAAAATATGTTTGAATATATAGTTCGAACAACTATGAGTTTCTGAAAGCCATGTCTTTCAGTAAGAAAAATGTCTATTGTTTAAAAATTCCATATTTGCTTGTTATGAAAAAGGCCAACTTTTTCCAGCACATGATGAGCTAAATCTTTATGTGTCCTGGCTGGGAGACACAGCATCTCTGTTGCTTGCCATCGCAGACGAAGATCCCTGCAACACCTTACAGATCAGGTCAATCGAGCACTGATGTTCTTCTGCACTATCCACAGCCAGTGCTGGGGAAGCCTGTGTGGCATCCAAGGCCTGAGTACTTGTTAAGGAGCCGGTATCCGTTCCAACAGGAGCTGAGGCATCCTGTGGAGGCTCTAATAATGCAGACATCAAGGTTGGAATACGCTGAGGACACTGCAGAACATGGTCCATTATCGGGTCCAGTAAAGCATGAACGTCCAGTGGTGCAACCAATGGAAATTTTAGACAGAAATCCAACACGCATTCTTGTCCACAGAACAGGCATCGGAGGACAGGCAGAACACAGTCGTTCCAAACTGGTCTAAATGACAGGAACCAAGACCCGCTCCATTCGTGAAGGCGAGGTGTGCCCAGATGGAGTACCATGCGATCACGGTATCGGTGCTCCAGGAGCGTTTTTCCATCTCCTTGGTGACTGGGATATCCATTGCTTAGCAGGAAAATTACAATCAGGATTCCTACTATTAGGAACAGGATCAGCGGAAGTCCTCCAAAATGCTTCAGAATACAGCGTGTATAAAGTTTGGAATTACTCCGAAGACTGTCTGAAAGGTGCTTAACAGTGCAGAACCTATGGTCTTAAATAGGTGTACTATACCCGTTGCATCAGACATATTAAATATACGTTGCACCTTTTCTGTGAAATGGAAAAGGCAGTTTGTTCGTACAAGAGCCTGTATCTCAGCTGAGGACCTTGCGACCTCGAGATTCAAAGTGTCTCGGGCGAAGGTTAAGGGCACGTTTTTCTGTAAAAGCATGGCTTTCTTCCAGCTCAGTGTATCAAACCATATAAAAGAATCATTCAACGAAGGCCCTAACGGCGCCTCCCTGACTGTATGTGTCAGTGGAAACAATACTTGCATACAGCAAGTATCCCTGGAGCTTACAGTGACAAGATCTGCGATGCCTAGGAGCAACCCACAACAACCTTGATCCTTCAGCATCAAGTAACTCCCATTTGAAAGCAACTTGAACACCGGATGAACCACGGCAGCCGGGGATCCTTTCGAGTGACAGGATAAGGTAGAAAATTAACCATAACAGGCCCCATGAAGCATGATATCCTGGCACATGAGAGATCCACTTAAAGAGTTCTCGCAGTTAGTAACACTTAGAAACAATTCCATGTCCCCACTCCTGCATCGAAATCTGCATGGCAATTCCCAAGACTCCTTGATGAATTCCCTACCCATCGCTTCATATCTGCCGGTTGTTGTTCTAGGCAATACTGAAACTGGAAAGTTGTGACCGGTAATGTTATATGGCCATGGATTAACCATTCTGTGGATGGTGACTCTGCCACAGTAAAAGGTAATTGGTCCAGTTTTTCAATACGCAGCATTGTATATTTTGCTCCACTTTGTGCTATTGTTATCTGCTTCTTAGTAAGATTTTATGCAGAAAATAGGGACGTACTGTTGATGAATCGGCAAGGCACATAACCAGCGCGCAATGATTGCAGCTTCCAGCTTACTAACATAATAGAACATAGTTGAGAGTGTCCAATTCCTGTTCTAGTACATCTATAGCAGAGATACAATGTTGCCTAGTGAATTAATCCTGGATGTCAATGTGGTCATAACATTATCAACTACCGCTAAGGCTTCTTCTAGGTTAATCCTATATATTTCACTGAGTCACTCCACGGCTTCTTGTTGAGAGATTTTCCAGATTTCATTATAGACAGAGTATAAGAAATGTTTCTGACATGGCTTTTAGGACCTAATAAAAAATCCCTTAGATCCACCTCATCTGAGAGTAAGGCATAACTTCCCAACACTGTATGATGTCACCACCCCCGAATGTTCTCTTTGTACATAACATCGGTCTGTCCTTTGGATACTAAACCCTTCGGTTCTACTCCTGAATCTTGTTTGTGTCTGTGGGCCAAACTAGGCATCCCTTCCAATTGGGATCTGATGAATTGTACTGTATAATGTTATCTATTGTATCCCTTCCATGTGATGTAAAATACATGTGTGATGGTGTGGAAATCTGAGGTGTGTACAAATCCTTGTTCTTGGCTATTCCAAGAGAGGAAGTCTGTTGCACAATATCATTCAGAAATATTATCTGCTGTGGGATGAGGCAGGCTTGAAATAGTGCTTCTGATCCCTGTACCTGCCTGTCCTTTGAACCCCAGACTAATTTAATTTCTATAGTGTTCTTCCATAAGTTAAAAACCCTGTTCAAACAGTTGGGAAATAAAGGATGCAGGATAAATCTGTTTGGTGTTAGTTAGCACATTTTCTGTGCAGTTGTATGTGCAACCTTATAGTAATATGAGGTCGGGTCTGAAGTGTTAAACCCTGAAATTTAAGAAACTTTCTGTGCAAACGTTTTCGAACTACCTTTTGGTGGTGTTGGGTAATGTTTCCATTGGTGGTATGTAAAAACATTACTTGGGATACTGGATTTATGTAAAAAGTGATGACCATAATGATGGTAACAGTACATAGTGTTATAGTGTGATGTGTCTTCTAACATTTCAATGCTTGAAAATGCATCGGATTGTTTTAAATCAGACAACATATTATTTACAGTTTCAAAATCCTAATCGTCAGAAAATGTACTAGAGGTAATGATATAATTTAGAGAAATTTTTAAATACATATAGTATTTTCAAAAGTTCAGTGGCACCAAATACATCATCATCAACCTTGTCCCAAACTATACCATCAGGAATTGGAACAACTGTAATGTTCACAAAAGACAGGTCTCTTTGTTCACAATGAGATGACGTATAAGGTTTCAGTACCAAGTTCCTGCTTGAAACTGCAGAGCGTCCTGCAAGATAGTTTCTATACATTAGTAAGAAAAAGACAGTCACTAGGCCAATCCAAAACAGAAAAAACAGTATTCCAGTTATTATCCAGAGTTGGAGACAAGGTGATACTAGGTAAGGCTTTTTCAGAAAAGTATAGAAATCATGAAGTTTTTTGCTTACGGGAAACCGGAGATGGCGTTGTTTTAGGTTCACTGGGATCCAGAGAGAAGGTATCAAAATCGATGAAGTAGCCAGATGCAGTTTGATCTATTTTTGGTAGCTCAGCAGGTTTTGTTGAACAGGCAGATGTCTCTTGGAGAGTCATCTGATGTATATATCGGTGGTAGAGTTGAAATTTGTCTTTCATTTGCTTTTTGATGTTCTGTTTCCAGAGTAACAAGTACCATTTCATTGTTGGAAAGTCCAATACTTGGAATTGGTGACACTTCAAATGTTATGAGTCTTTCTGACTGAACTTCCTGTATGGTGGCGGGAAGAGAGCGTCGGCTACCCAGGAGCCTATGAGGCCTACTATTCAGTATCGGCCACATAGTGTGGTTTGATCAGATCAATGGAGGCAAATCTCTTTTCTGTTTTGCCGGTAAAAGGTGGAAGAAGTACTGTTATTGTTCCTTCGACAGCCAGGACAGGTACAGGCTTTCTGTATGATGGCCCAAATTCTTTTTTTTGTCCACAATCCTTTCTCTGACCAGATGTTATGTTATGTTAAAGGTGATTTGAAGACCTTTGGGATCCAGGCATGTCTTGCTGTGACTGATTTGACTTCCCCAGTGGTGGTGCGTTTTACTTGCATGTTGCTTTGTATTGCCCGGAAATCATTGAGATCCTGTAAAACAGCCAAACACTTATTGATGTCAAATGTTTTTTTGTCCGCCACTGTGTTTTCACAATCGAGATCAAGTATCCACATTCTTGTTCCAAATAGGACTTTGTACGGAGTGACACCTCCTAGGGAACTTCTTGGGATATTGTCAAGGGCTCTTTGAACCCATATAAGTGATTGACCCAACTATCATCCAAACCTAATATTCTTGCTGTTAAAGATTGCTTTAAGTCTCAGTTTTTTCTCTCCACGACCAAATTTCCCTCAGGATGCTACAAAGAGGAGTACCGCAATGCAACATCCAAACTTCCCATGGCTTCCTTGTAAGCCCTAAAGCTAAATGTGGGGCTGCGGTCAGAATGTAATTTGACAACTGTATACGTCCCTATAAAGATTCTCAAATCCTTTGTAACAGTTCGAGCATCAGCCGAGGGCTGAGACCATACCCATAGGATTCTAGAGCATGAGACCACTACCACCAAGATATACGTGTAAGCCCCATCTAATGGCAAGGGGTGCAAGTGGTTCAAATAAACACAAGTGAGTGGTCTTTCCTCCAAAATAGTACACAAAGATTCAAGATCAACCAATCATTATCTAATTCAACCCCTGTCACTTTGGAAGTACCTCAGGGATCTTCCCTCTCTCCAACACTCTTCAATCTGTTTATGGAACCACTCACAGAGCTTCTCAAATCCGCAAATATCCAATATCCTCAAAGCCGACAAACCACCTGCCAAGAAAGACCTCAACCACCTCCGATGCATACTACTGAACACCCGCTCCGCATGCAAACACGCTGTCGACCTCTGGGACCTGCTCAACACAACCTCCCCAGACGTCACCTTCCTGACAGAGACCTGGTTGAACAACTCCTCCGCACCCGACATCACCATAGCCATCCCAGACAGCTACAAGATCACCCGCATAGACCGCACCAACGAAGTCGGAGGAGGAATCGCCATCGTCCACAAGAACAGCATCAGGGTCTCGACTAGCACCGATGACGCGCTCAGCACCGCCAAACACATGCATTTCCAGATCCACACAGACCCCAAATCCACCCTCAGATGGCACCCTCGTCTACCGACCCCCTGGGCGCCGCCCCCAGTTCAGCGACTCCATCGCCGACTTCATCAGCACGAGCGCCCTGACCTCCACCGACTACATCCTCCTAGGAGACCTGAACTTTCACCTTGAGAACAACAACGACAACAACTCCACAACCCTGATCGATAACCTCACCAACCTCGGACTGAGACAACTCTTCACAACGCCCACCTACTCCGCCGGCCACACGCTCGACCCCATCTTCTCCTCAATCCCGCACGTCTCCGTCAGCCACACCACCGAACTCCTCTGGACCGATCACCGCTGCATCCACATCACCTTCAAGAAACCCACCACACACCACCGCACCCAACAGATCCCCTGCCGCTGCTGGAGCAAAATCACAGAAGACCAACTACATGCGAACCTTGCTCTAAGCCCACCCACGAACCCTGCAAAACCGAAGTCGCTGCCCACAACCTCAGACTCTGGATCGAGGACTGCGCCAACACCCTCGCCCCACTGAAGAAACACCCCCACAGAGACACCAGCAAGAGGGCCAGCTGTTTCGCCCCAGAATTCCTAGATTTCAAGCAAGCCTGCCGGAAACTAGAGAAGAAATGGCACAGTGAACAAACTCCGGACAGCCACGCAGCACACAAGGACGCCTTCCGCAACCACCACCACCTCATCAGGGCTTCCAAGAAGACCTCCTTCAAAGACGGCCTCGACAACAACGCACACAACAGCAAGGAGCTCTTCAACATTGTGAAGGAACTCTCCAACCCCAGCTCCAACACCAACAACATCCCGCCGTCGCAAGCCCTGTGCGACTCCCTTGCCACCTTCTTCCACCGCAAGAAAGCAGACATCCACGACAGCTTCAACAACCAGACAGCCCCAACAGACAGCAACACAACAGACCCTCTGCATACCATTGACCACATCCCCCAACCAGGGTGGTGTGGAGTGCAAAAAAACGATGGATTTGGGCCCAGATCTTCGGACTGGGGTGAATGTGTGACATGGATCCACATTCGGTCCATCACCTGTTTTGTTTGCAATTGCCGCTATAAGTGCGCTGGGGATGCTCAGACGTGGGTCCCAGGCACTCCATACCACTGGAGTCAAGCTAGCCGGGCTGATGAGAGGTGTTACCTCGAAACCGGTCCGGTCCTCGGATGCTTGATTCCGTTCTGGGAAGGACATGGCTTTTGTAGTTCGGACTGGACTGTTGCCATGGGGCACAGGGTCAGAGCTGATTTGCATATCGCCATTGTCTAACCCAGGGTGGTGTGGAGTGCAAAAAAACGATGGATTTGGGCCCAGATCTTCGGACTGGGGTGAATGTGTGACATTGATCCACATTCGGTCCATCACCTGTTTTGTTTGCACATCCCCTTGCTAGCCTGGACCAGCGTGAGCGTCAATGATACCATCAAGATCATGAGCACAATCTACTCCAGCTCAACGTCAGACCCATTCCCACACCACGTCTTCAACAAAGCAAGCTGCTCCATCGCACCCCACCTATGCAACATCATCAATCTCTCCCTTGAGACCGCGACCTTCCCAGAGAGCTGGAAACAGGCTGAGATCAACGCCCTACTAAAAAAAACCAAGGCAGACCCAAGAGACCTCAAGAACTTCCGACCCATCTCTCTGTTCCCCTTCCCGTCCAAGGTCATCGAGAAAATCGTTAACAGACAGCTAACCTTATACCTCGAAGAGAACAGAATCCTGGACCCTTTCCAGTCAGGGTTCCGCAGCAACCACAGCACCGAGGCCGCCCTCATCGCTGCCCCCGACGACATCAGTACCGTGCTAGACAATGGGGAGACTGCAGCACTCATCCTCCTAGACCTCTCCGCCGCCTTCGACACTGTCTGCCACCGCACATTACGCGCACGCCGCCACGCCGCAGGGATCCGAGACAAGGCTCTGGAATGAACCACCTCCTTCCTCTTTGGCAGAACACAGAGCATCCACCTCCCCCGTTCCGTTCCGAAGCCTTCGAGATCATCTGCGGCGTACCTCAAGGATCCTCCCTCAGCCCGACACTGTTCAACATTTACATGGCCCCGCTTGCACACGTCGCCCGACAGCACGACCTCTACATAATCTCCTACGCCGACAACACTCAACTGATCCTAAAACTCACCAAGGACCCTATCACTGCCAAAACCAACCTCGATGAAGGAATGAAGGCAGTTGCCGACTGGATGAAGACCAGCCGTCTGAATCCGAACTCGGACAAGACGGAGGTCCTCATCCTCGGCTCCAACCCGGCAGCCTGGGACGACTCCTGGTGGCCATCGGCACTGGGGGCAGCCCCGACCCCCACCAACCACGCACGAAACCTGGGAACCATCCTCGACTCAACGCTCTCAATGGCCAAGCAAGTCAACGCTGTCTCCTACTCCTGCTTCAACACCCACCGCATGCTCCGCAAGATCTACAGATAATTCTTGACAGATACAAGAAAGACAGTCACCCAGGCCCTCGTCAGCAGCAGACTCGACTACGGAAACGCCCTCTACGCGGGAGCCACAACCAAGCTCATCAATCGACCTCGGCACGACTGATCTTCGATGTCCCACGACACGGCCACATCACCCCCACCTGAGAAACCTACACTGGCTCCCCGTCAACAAGAGAATATCCTTAACCCCTTCGATGCTCATGACGAGCTGAGCTCATCATGAGGCACACTGGAGCTGTGCTTATGACGAGCTGAGCTCGTCATGATACATGGACTATAGCATTTTCCAGCACAGGAGGGGAAGAGCCATAGCAGCCAAGGTGTTAAAGCTCCTCATCCACGCACACAAGGCACTCCACAAGACCGGCCCAGCCTACCTCAACAGACGGCTCTCCTTCTACACTCCCAACCCCCCAGCTACGCTCCACCTGCCTCTCACTCACCACCGTCCCGTACATCCGAAGAACAACCACCGGCGGGAGATCCTTCTCCCACCTCACCGCAAAGACATGGAACACCCTCCCACTGAGCCTACAACATACCCAAGACCTGTTGACCTTCAGGAGGATACTAAAGACCTGGCTGTTCGATCAGTAGCGGCCCCCACCTCCCCCCCCCAGCACCATGAGTCCCTCGCGGGTATGTAGTGCGCTTAACAAATGACTGATTGATTGAATGATTTATATCACATGTACGCAGACGATACACAACTCTACATAAGGTCCAATCTCTTGTAGACATCAAGTCCCTTAACTCAACGCTCCAAGACACACAGACCTGGCTAGCTAAGAACCATTTAAAACTAAACACACTAAAAACAGAACTCCTCTTAATCGGCCCTCCCTACCAAACAACGATCATCATCCACGAGTGGATGAAGCACCTAACGCCACTCGACGGTCAACCTCTCATCATTGATTCTGCTAAATCTCTGGGAATAACCATAGATAATAAACTAAACATGCAGAAGCACATCAGCGCTGCAACAAAAGGAGCACATTTTCAGATAAACGCACTAAGAAAACTGAAACCATTTATACCCGCAAATGACTTCAAACAGGCAGTTCAAACTCAAGTCATTCCCAGAGTTGACTATGGGAGTGTCTCACTCTATGGTCTACCCCAATCAACGACCGCTCCTCTCAGAGGCTCAACCAATACAGCTGCCAGACTTGTCACAGGCACCAAACGCAATTGCCACATTCACCCTGACCTTCAGGCCCTCAACTGGTTACCTTTTGAGGCCAGAATCCAGTAAAAAATTGCCTGTATGACACATAATGCATTATATCACAAACCCTGAGGTACCTAGCGGAGAAACTAGTACTATCAAGCGGTGGTAACAGGTCTACCAGGAGCTCTAACAACCTTCTACTGAAACCACAACGTTTCTCAAGGAAAAAACAGACAATGGTACCTTCTCAGGAATGGCCCCCCAGGATATGGAACGCTTTACCCCCAGAAACGAGACTTAATCCATCTGCGGCCTTTTTCAAAAAGAAAGTGAAATCGATTCTCATGTCCAAGTTCACTTGAACTTGTCCTATACACTCCTGTAGTTATGCGCTAATCTCTAATTGTTCCCAGAACTGTATTCACATAATCCGCTGTATTTATATTTATATGCCATTACCTATATTTGATCTGTAAAGCGCTCTGATACCCGCAAGGGTCTTGTTCGCTCTATACAAAACCGCCAAAATAAATAAATAAAAATATATAAGTAATGCTGTCTGCGCTGGGCGTGCTATGGTGGAACCATTCATCTGCTGACAGATGTCGCAATTTAGGACAATATTCCGTGTCTGTTTAGTTGATCCTGGCCACCAATAGTGTTGCTTCAGCAAATAAACTGTTGCAGTAACTCTTGTGTGTGCAGAACCTAGATCCTTGGGTTCAGCTACAATTAAACTTAATCTGTGACCCATGTTTGGTATTACTATATCTCCCACTCCTGGAATTTGAGCACATGGAATGTTATTTGCAACTAACTTGTTGGAGTACTTGAGTGGAATCCTTTCAGTAAGGCTGTGCTGTTTTTACGTGAAGCAATGAAAGCTTCCATTATCTGTCCATCTATCCTCATTTTAGAGCAAGTGATTACATCTACGGCAGCAGTTCGTACTACCCCTTTTGCTGCTTCATTGGCCAATGAACTCCCTTCAATGTGAACGCCATCATGTAGATGACTCAGCTTGTGTATCACGTTAACTCTTGGTAGTTCGTTTTTCAACTCAGCTACCTGTTCCCATAGCATTTTATGCTTTATTGTGCAATCTTTTGAGTCTTTAAACCCATTTTGACCCCAGTAGTGAAGATACTTATTGTATCTTCACTACTGGACACAGTAAAAAGAATTGCACACAATCAGTGTAGGGAACGCTCAATCGTAATTTTTAGTGTCAGTAATAGGGCTTTTAATTCTGCCAGCTGTGCCGTTCAGTCTCCTAAAGACTGTGTCTTTGTACTGCTAGGATGGTACTTGCCTTCCTGCATACGACCCTTCACAATTGCACACACAGCGCTGTATCACTGTTTACTTCCTACAGCAAGCGGAGCAGATCCATCAGTGTAAATAATATATTCATACTGATCTAGAGGCATTATTTCATTCGGGAGAGGATATTCTTGTTTATATTGCAGAAATGCTTGTGTTTTAAGTGTAGAGTCATATCTGTATTCTGCATATGTTGCAGTAGGAGAATTAGCCCATTGTATCCATCTTGGATATAAGGCTTTAATATTAGGAACGCTAGCCTTTCTAAAGCCTCTAAGGCTGGTATTGGAGTTATGACAATTATTTGTTTCACCTGAGCCAGTGCTCTTTTTCTCGCTACATGGGTCTGTACTGCTGTCAGAATTTTTTCTGTACAAGCAAAACGCATTTCAGCGTTTGTGTACAAGTGCGATTTGTATGCAATTGGGACTGTCTCACCTTCATAGAAAGTGATGTAGGTATATCCTGATAACCCAGGGACGACCCGTTTCACCAGGATGCAGATATTCACACATGGCTGTAAGTGTTTTGATGCTATCATGTCAGCTTGTAAGGACCGAAGGATATCTGTGTGATCCTGTGTCCAAAGCCTAACTGAAAAATCTGGTCTGATCAGGTCGTAGAAAGGTTTCACTTTTTCTGCGTAATCCAAAATGTATGTTCGGCCAAAATTTAAGAATCCCATAATGGATTGTAAGTTTTTCAGTGATTTGGGAGGTTGGAGCAGTGCACACATTTCTAAAAAGTTAGCTGCCAGGCTTTTTCCTTCACTTGAAGGCTCATATCGCAAAAATAGGACATTGGGGTGGGCTATTTTCGATTTTTTTTAATTAAATGTGTAGCCCTCCGTGGCGAACCCCCAAATTATGTTGTTCACCCTGGTCAAGTGATCCTTTCAATCATCATCTGTCAGATACATTTCATCTACATAGGACAATGCCTCTTCATCCAAATTCTGAAGTAACTCTGTATACCTAGCGTAGAGCAATCCAGGGCTATTCTCATACCCTTGGGGGAGTCGACATAATTGACGTTTAGAATCGAGCACTGAGAATGCTGTCAAATACCTGCTCTCAGGCGCTATATTTTGCCAGGAAAATCCCTTTGAGATATCTAATGTGGTTTTGTATTTTTTCAGCACAATGTTATTCATTAATGCGGCACTGTTTGCATTCTGTACTGTAAATGTTGTAGTGCATGTGTTCAGATGTCTGTAGTCTAAACTAGAGTGTATAATTTATCGGGTTTCATTACAGAAAACAAAGAATTATTAATTGAAAAGGTGCAAGTTTCAATTACACCCTGATATTCAAGTTGATCGAAGATCTCCCTGACCTGTTTTTTCACTTCTTGTTTTATTGGGTACTGTCTCTGTGGATTTGGAGTAGCTTTTACTGGGATTGTATGGTGAGATGACTCCTACGCATATGTATGTTTTAAGTATATTGGAACGAGGTCGGAAAAAGCTGGTAAAATGACAGTTTCTCCCTTTGGGCATTCCATAACAATTTCAGGCAGCCAATCTTTTTCAGCTAAAAGGATGTCATAGCCGTAAGCCAGGTTCTCCCAGAAGAGACCTTTAATTTTTCTGGGTTTGTCCCCCTCCATTTGGAGTGTTATTTCATGTAACCTATGTGGGACACTTACCCTTGTATCAGGTGTTTCCACCGTGATGTGCTCATTCAACGCTGCTGTCACCAGAAATTCCATCAGTTTCTGGCAAGGTATTGTTACTTATGCTGCTCTGTCTAGCATCATCAGAGCCCATTCCCCATTCAGAAGTTGAGTCCTCAGAATTCTGGGCAAGTCTAACTTTAAGACCTGCTACTTTATTCTTTTTAAATTGAGGTTTTGATTTTGGCTTTTATTCTTTTTTTGAAGTATAGTCTGAAGCACGTTGTGTGTATCTGGACTTTGTAAGCTCTTCTTGTGTGTGTTCTGACCATCCTTCTCTCTCAGAGGTTTTTTATGAACCCTGAAAGGAACAAGAGGAATGCGTATCAGTATCCTGATACCTGTCAGGTTTTTTTTATGTCATCACGATTCCTAAGATTGTACCTCCTTTTTGAGGGCTCCTGTCGAGGAGACCCACCTTTGGATTGTGATCTATTCTTTCTATTCTTTCATTTTTTATTGTTATTATCCCATTTCTTCTTAGAAGAATCGGGTTCTTGCTTGGTGTTATCTTTTTCAGGAACACCCATGAGTTGAGTTTTTGTTGCTCTAACTTCCACATTATCTTTACCTAATTCAGCATAGATGTCTTCAATAATTTTAGGTAATCCACGTTCCTGCTATAAAGGAGTGAAATCCCTCAGGTGTTGGCATTTTGCCACTGCTGCAGCCTCCCCTTTTGTGTTTGCTAATATAATAGCTGATTCCTGGGCAAAATGTCCTAACAATTTCATCCCTAAGTTCAGAGCAGGTTTTGCTCCATACTCATTCTGTATTTGTCTTAATACATATGGTATTACGGCTAATGAGGAGATACCATGTGTTCTGGTATATATGGCAGCGAAAACTGTTCCCCAAGAGGTACATCCTCTATCTGGGAGTTATCTCCTTTGGCAAGCAGATTGTTAGCATCTGTGTTTTTCTTGAGTGGAAATACTGCATCTCATTGTGTGATTCTTTGAGGTATCCAAAATGGCATTTACTCACATCTATTGGGCATTTTACTCATAACTGTGTGTAGTGTTTGTGGTGTTATTTTAGTTTGCTACTGACATTGTGTCAAAGTCTGGATGAGGTGTGTAGGCCGCTAGTACTGGCAAAGTTGCTCCATCTCTTCCGGGCGGACCGAGTCTCACATTTTCTTTTGTATGTGGGAGGGCACCTTTAAACTAGTTTATGTGATCCGGGTAGATGAGCGGAACTTCAATGTCCTCAAACGGCCAGTATTCATTTGGTGTTTCATCTTCAGTGTAAAGAATTAAATGTATTAGATGGTGCGTCTGCTTGTGGGAATTTAACTCACGAATAGAATACCTCTGTTCGGTAGAATTTGTGTGCCTCAATCACGAATGTGACTGTCCCACCCCTAGGTGTGACTCCATAGTCTGCTAGTTTTAAAGTAAGGGCAGTTCTAACATTTTCTGAAATGCTGATTTTCCCTTCCTGTTCTTCCTCCCTAGCTGCAGCACGTCGTGCTGGCGCAGCGGCGGCTTTATCAGCCATTATTTTGAAGACGTTAAAAGTTTCAAGGAAACTGAGCTAAGGTTTTATGCACAATAGGAACTATTTATCCTTCAAGCTTGATAAACCTACAGCCAATACATAGCATATGCCTACTTAGCTGTGGTGGATAGTTCCCTTCCCACTCCAGACGTCTCTGGGGAAATGTGAGTAGGGGTCTCTAAGAACAGCACAACTGAACTACTCAGATTTGACTGTTAAATAAGTACCAAACCAATGTTGGCTGCACCATGTCATGTAGTTCCTATACATCTATATAGGATCGGCACGTTTAGAAAACATAGACTGTAGGATTGGTGTTCAGACTGATTGTAGACACCCCTACCGAGTATGTTCGCCTGTATACCAGCTAGCTCACAGTGCCACTGGATACCGCACTTACTAACGAGAGAATAGTTCTTGGCAACTATCGAACATGACAACTCTGCCCCATCAGGGATCGTGGAAACAGTGCCATACTTTTCGCTCTGTCTCTCGTGCTCACTTCCTCTCAGAGAGATACACAGAATAAACTGTGCAGACATTTTCAATCAGCTTCTAATGAACCAGCGTCAGTCTCGTGTAAAATAGGTGTGCTGAAACAACCATTAGACAGAAACAGATCATAATGATTATGAGCACCACCAGAGTAAAAGGATGGTAGATTTCTACCATACTACTAAAACAATGAATACGGGCAAGTATAAAAATACATGACAATAAAATGCATACTCCTACAATGCAATCCTAACTAGATGTACCTAAGTGTAACTAGCATGTATGTAGGTGTGTAGCCAAGAATCCCTCTAGGAAAATGTAATCCCCATTACCTGAAGTGAGAGACTGTGGGACCCAGTCTTGGTCTTGTGATGGATATTCTGCATGGGATGTCAGACCACTGCGTGCTGGAGTGTCTGCGTGCATGTACCTCAGTATCTCGCGTCAGTGTGTCACCATGGAAGTCCTTTTTTCTCCTCTCTTGGCCTCAGCAAAGATATGGTCTATACATACCCAAAGTGGTACCCTCAGGGGTTCTACCTTGCTGTGTCATGTCAGACTTAGGATGACGGAACAAATAACCCTTATACATAATTAATATGCAGGTGATGGTAGTCCTGCTGATTTCCCAAGAATCCTCATACAAAATGGATAAAGCGAGTTTTCAGGGAAAATCCCACGTCTTGTAAGCAGCAGCGTAACTAGGTATAAGGTCAGTCCCAAGAACCGTATATGTAGAGTAATGGTAGGGGAGAATATAGGCGAAAGGTTAGATGACTTCCTGACCCTATTATTTATTTATTATTATTTTTTTTTATGTATTGTATTTGTACAGCGCGACAGCTACCCGAAGCTTTCCCGGCGATAGAAATGCAGAAGGGTGAGAAAACATATGAGACGGTAAGGGAGATGGGCCTATTGATTAAAGAGCCAAGTTTTTAAATCTTTGCGAAATTTATGATAGTGTTGTTCAATACGTAGATGATAAGGCAAAGAGTTCCAGAGTGACGGAGCCAGATGGGAAAAGGAGCGTCACCCCATTCTGACACTTTTAATCCTAGGAATGTGAAATTTGTGCTGATTAGAAGATCGAAGAAGGCGAGAGGGACAGTATTGATGTACTAAGGCCTTTAGATAGTGGGGAGCTACACCCGAGTTGATCCTATGCAAGTAACACAGAGCTTTGAATTTGACCCGGTTTTCAATCTTAAGCCAGTGGGGGTCACGTAATGGGACTGACATAGAAGTTTGATTAGGAAGATTGCAAAGCAGTCTTGCGGCAGAATTTTGTACCACCTGTAGCCTGTGTAACACTTCTTTACTTGCCCCCAAGTACAGTACATTTCCATAATCCAGTCGAGATATTATAAGAGCTTGGATTACAGTTTTTGGGGTGGGCAGTGGGAGCATCCATCGGATTTTTCGCAGCCACTTCAGAATGACAAAGCAGGTAGAAGCTACCTTGCCAGCTTGTTGCCTCATTGTCAGCTGGTTATCGACAATGAAACCAAGATTCCGAGCGGATTGCACAGAAGACGGAGGAGATCCCATCTGTACCGGCCAATGTTGAGGGCCCCAGAGGGTTTGATTATTCCAAAAAAGAAGGAGCTCGGTTTTCCCACCATTAAGTTTTAGTTTGTTGGTGTGCATCCAATCTGCGATATTTGTCAGCCCGGATCTGAGCAAGGAGATGTTATTGTTGGATTTGGCCGAGAGTGAGAAAATAAGCTGGGTGTCATCGGCATAAGAGTAAACCGTGAGCCCAGCTTGCTCAGCAATATCCGCTAAAGGATTGACATAAATATCAAAGAGCAGCGGGCTCAGTATGGAACCCTGAGGGACTCCGTACTGAGAAACATGAACTTTAGATTTGGAGATGGAAGAAAAAACCTGAAAAGTTATATTCAATAAAAAGCTGGATAGCCACTCAAGTGCAGAGCCTGTGATACCACATGATTGAAGGGTGTTCAAAAGAATGGAGTGGGACACAGTATCGAACGCGGCACTTAAATCAAGGAGAATAAGTGCCACAGTTTCTCCTGTATCAACTTGAAGGCGGATGCTTTCAGTGACACCCAGTAATGTGGACTCCGTAGAGAAACCTGCTCTGAAGCCGGATTGGAAAGTATGAAGGAAGTTATGTGTCTCAATGAAGTTAGTAAGCTGAGCATTGATATGCTTCTCCAGGATTTTCGAAAAAATTGGGAGAAGGAAGATGGGGCAGAAATTGGATGGTACTTCTGGATCTAAATTAGCTTTCTTCAGGAGGGGGACAATCATGGCGTGTTTCCAAGCTGCAGGAACTTTGGCTTATAATCGGTAAGTATTCAATAATTCCATGATTAGATTGAGTGTGGGGAGAATCAAGATTTGAAAAACTGAAGGAGGGAAAGGATGATTGGGGGAGCCGGATTTATTGCTTCTCAGGATGTTACAAAGCCTATATTGGGGTACCTATATAAAACATAACACACCTTGACACAGGAAACCAAAACAAACAATGCAGTGGAAGGATGGCACAATGCCTTAATATCCACACTAGGCAGAACCCAACATATACTGTATACATTTGTTGTATCATTACAAAAAAAGCAAAGCTACCAACAACTACAAATAAAGCAATCTGTTACCCAAATTGCACCTAAACTTATCAAACAAACCAAAAGAATGTACAACATGCCACAATATAAAGTAAAAATCCTCATAAACAACAAAGGAATTTATTACTTAGAAATAATAGCCAATAGTAGAATATAAAAATAGAGTAGCCTAAAAAAGTACCAAAAAACTGTCACAAAATCTAAACCAACATCACATCAACCATGCCAGGTTACAAACATAGAGCATAATGTAATCATTGAAACAAGACCAAACTGACAAAAATCCAATTAGCAGTTGTGAATTTTGGAAGAAGAAACTGTTAAATAGCTTCTAAAAGCAGAAAGCGCTAACTTTGGCTATCTGGTACTGTTGGACCACGTCAAAGTCAAAAGCTCAGGCCGATGACGATGACAGTTTCAGATTAGTTAAAGAAGTAGGGCTTACGCACAACCATAGGTTTGTGTTGTAATTATAATTTTCAAAAGAGGTTCTTTTTCTAATTGGATGCACCCTGGGGTGACGTTTCCGTCCCGGAACGTCTTAAAACTTAACTGAACCTTAGTGCTTCCATGAATCCTGGTTGCATCCCACTTAGGGCACTCACATTGAATCCTTATTGGGTTCAAAATAATTTCACAACAAAAGTTTAATCGATTGTTCCATGAATTTATTCATTCATTCCAGATTTTGAATTCTCTCCTTTAATTTCAATCATATTTTCATTGCTAAAGCATATATATAATCATCTCCCATTTGTAATTATCTCCAATGTATTTCGAGCATAACATGCTCTTCATCAGGGAGTCTTTTCTGTAAATTAAAATGAGAACGCTTAATGATACAAGACTAATGTTGATATGACCATCTGTTGTTGTTCTTAAATTGTCAAAATATAGTATTTGCCAATAAACATGAAACAAATGCCAAGACTTTAATCAAGTACGGTAAAGTGAAAAGGTGAAGTGAAACTGAAGTGCTACAGGTGCTGCCAATTAAACACGATTAAGGCTGATTTTCTTCCTGGGCAATGTTTATTGGAGGACCATTGTTGAAATTGACTACAAAATAAATGTGCTTTGAAGAATTGTCTGTCTTGGAATCACATGCACATTCACTTGTGTAATATTGAAGCTTTCGTTTTGTGCACTGTATCCATAGTAAAAAGAGAATAACTTAATACAAAACAGTTTCAAATGCTTGTAATCTGTTCATCTGTGAAATTACTGCAGTGAAATAAGTGAAGGACAATTCAAAAGTAATTTACAACAGCATTTGGCAGAAGGCTGGAAGTGAGAAACATGAAATGTGGCCTGTGCTCATATATAATAGAAATCTCCTGCTGACTCCCATGAGGCTTGTTTGAAATGGCCCTTTTTGCAGGGTTCTCCCCAAATGTTTTGCTTCTTCCTCTTTTGTTTTTCCTGACCTGTGGTTGTTGGCTAAAGGACTCTGGGCACTTTACCACTGCTGACCAGTGCTAAAGTGCATATGCTCTCCCTGTAAACTGTTAGTGTGATTGGTTATCCATGATTGGCATATTTGTTTTACCAGTAGGTCCCTAGTAAAGTGCACTGAGTGTGCCAGGGCTGGTAATTCGAATGCTACTAGTGTGCCTGCCGCACTGATTGTGCCACCCACATGAGTAGCCCTAAAATGGTGTCTCAGGCCTGCCACTGCAGTGCCAGTGGGCAGTTGCTAACTGCCATGTTGTCCTGGCCAGTGTACACACTTGTCAGGCCTGACCCTTTCCTTTTCTTACACATTGGACACCACTATGGTAGGCTCAAGGTACCCCCCTGGGCTGGGTGCAGTGTATGTGAAAGGTAGGACATATTCTAGTGTGGGTAACATGTCCCGATAGTGAAATACTGCCAAATTAGTTTTTCACTATTGAAAGGCCATCTTGCCCATCGGATCGAATGGGGAATGCTATGTCCCACTTGTACCTGCATTTCTCCCATTAGGAGCAAGATGGGAAGCTGAAGTCTGGTATCCCTAAACTCAGAATCTGATAACACATCTTTTACGAAAGATGGTTTTTAAATTCTGTGTTTGAAAATAGCACTTTTAGAAAGTGGCTATTTTCCTGTTCAACCTCTCTGTGTACCTCTGCCTGTATATTGACTGTATGATTTTCGAGTGACAGGGGCTGGGGTGGCTCCAGGAGACTGGGTGAGTCAGCACTAGACTGAATGGACCCATCTGCATGTATAGTGGTGTGAAGGAGTAGCATCCTCTCCTCTAGGCTCAGAGACATCCCCATCAGGTTCAGCCTCTTCCCAAAGCATGGTATTATTAGGAATGGGTTTCCTGCACCCTTCACCCTCCTTCTTTTTGGCAGGCTGCTGAGCCATTCTTCCAGAGTCCAGGTGTTCCTGATTACCCTCTCAGGTATACATGGCCATGTAATCAGGCAGACCCACTCAGGCAACCCTTACAATTCCAAGTGCGACCTAAGCTCCACCTCCTTCCAGATGGTGTGGTCCAGATTATTGTCAAGCAGACAATCCACAAGCATGGACGGACTCACAGCTATCCTCAAGGAACCTGAGACCCAGAACCCAGAGTCACAGGGTAGTCACTCTCATGGTTGTCAGCTGCAACAACTTGGTGGAATACATTAGGGACTACATGCTTTGAGGACACCAGGTGACACCTACCAGTAGTCATACTGGCTCCTGTGTCTTTCAGACCCACAACCCACTGCCCATTGATGGTAACAACCTGCTGATAGACTTCTTAGTGTAGCTAGGTTTAGAGTGAGTCTTCGGTACAATCTTTCTGTCACAGAGGGACAATACTGTAACCAAATGCACTTCCCCTGATGCTTACTGGTGCAACTTTCTCCCCAAGAGCTACTCTGGCCATCGCTGTTGTCTGCCCATCAGTGGGGGCATCTGACTATTCAGGCAATGGGGTCCCCCTTGACGTGCCTCTACCTGTAGTACTTTTAGCATTTGAGGGAACAGAGTCCTGAGGCCTTCTTCTCAGGAAAACCATTCTTTTTCTGATCTTGTTAAATCCTTCCCCTGAGATCTGTTTTGATGGGTACACAGACAAAATATCGAGTTTTAAATTTCGATATACAATTATATCGAAGTTTAAATATCGATGGGACAAAATATCGAAGGTAAGTAATATCGACAGTCTTAATATCGATATTAGTATGATATCAGTATTATCGAAGTTTTAAATATCGATGTCAATAATATCGAAATAATAACTTCGATGTTACTAATATCAATTTTTAAATAAATTTAGTGTATATTATATTGTATTTATTATGTTTTATTATTTATTTTTAATGTAATTTAATTAAATATTGTCTTTTACTACTGTAGCGGGTTGTGGGTTTATAGGGGAATAGGGTGGGGAGTAATTTAATTATGTTAAATTAATTATTAATTAGTAGGAATTATTAAATAATTAATTGAGAATTAATTTTTAATAAATTTTAATTAATTGATTAATTGATAAATATGTTCTGTAGCGGGTTATGGGTTTATAGGGGAATAGGGTGGGAAGTAATTTAAGAATAATTAATTAATTAATATATGTTTGTACATATTTTAATTAATAATTAATTGCTAATTAATGTATATTAATTAGTTAATTCATTAATATAATTTTGTACATATTTTTAATTATTAATTAGTTGGTAATTAATTAATATTCATTAGTTAATTACATTAATTAGAGTAAAAAAATGTATATATAATTTTTTGTTATTCTTAATTAATTAATTGGGAAAAATAATATTAATTATTAAATTTAATTAATTACAGCTAATGTGCTAATATATTTACTTTATTGTTATTGTTAATTAATAATTAATTGGTAATTAAATAATATTAATTAATTTTGGGTAAAGGAGTATTTTTAGGGTTCAGGGTCAGTTTTCAGTTTTTGGGTAAAGGGGTATTTTTAGGGTTCAGGGTCAGTTTTCAGTTCTTGAGTAAAGGGGTATTTTTAGGGTTCAGGGTCAGTTTTCAGTTTTTGGGTAAAGGGGTATTTTTAGGGTTCAGGGTCAGTTTTCAGTTTTTGGGTAAAGGGGTATTTTTAGGGTTCAGGGTCAGTTTTCAGTTTTTGGGTAAAGGGGTATTTTTAGGGTTCAGGGTCAGTTTTCAGTTTTTGGGTAAAGGGGTATTTTTAGGGTTCAGGGTGAGTTTTCAGTTCTTGGGTAAAGGGGTATTTTTAGGGTTCAGGGTCAGTTTTCAGTTTTTGGGTAAAGGGGTATTTTTAGGGTACAGGGTCAGTTTTCAGTTTTTGGGTAAAGGGATATTTTTGGGGTTCAGGGTCAGTTTTGGGTTTTTAGGGTACAGGGATATTTTTAGGGTTCAGGGTCAGTTTTGGGTTTTTGGGGTACAGGCATAAAATTACATTAAATCAATTAAATGAAATTAAAAAAAAGAAAATTACATTAAATTATTAAGTGTTTTATTTATTTTAAATGTATATGTATTAGTTTTAATTTTGTTTTAATATTTTTATTTAATATTTGTAAAATTATATGTATTTTAAAATTATTTTTACATTATTATTAATACATTTTAAAAAACGATATTTTTAATTTCGATATTTTTGTACTACGATATTATTTTTTCGATATTTTTGTACTTACCTTTTTGAAGATATGACTCCGATATTTTTGATGTCGATATTTTTGTGCCGATATTTGTGTATTTCGATATTCTGTCTGTCGATATTATGTCAGACATTCGTTTTGATGGGCTTTTGAGAACTATTTATTTTTATTTTTTTCTTCTTAAGGTGGGGAGCATTTCTACATTTTTGAAGTTTGTCTCCTTGGCAATGTCCCTTGGGTCAGTGAGCTTGCTATCTATCAGGTGATGCCACAGCTCTGGAAAATAACTGCAGAACATGAGCTATTTGTAATCACTCACATCACTTCCCTTCACCCAACCATCCAGTGCCTTGCAAAGGTAATCCAAATAATCCACCCAAGACTGGTGGGGCAGCTTCTGGCTGTACCTGAACTTCAGCCTATACTTCTTAGGGGCAAGGCCTTATTTCCTAACATTGGATTCCTTCATGAGAGGGGACTTCATCCTATCATCTTTCATAGCTACACCATATGCCAGAAACCACTTAGCTGTCATCCCCACAACAAACCTATGCACAGGATCCTTGGGGAATTGGACCGTTCTGTTTCCATGTGACACTGGGTTGTCGCTGCCAGCATTGGTGCTGGACTCTGAGAGCTGTTTGGCTTTTTTGGACAGCTCCTTCTGACCCATCTCTTGAGCAAGGTTTATTTTCTTCTCGGCCAAGGCTCTCTCTGCCTCAGCACTCTCCTTTGCCATGGCTCTCTCTGCCTCAGTCTGGTTTTCCTCAAGACCCAGCCTGCTCTCATCTAGGACCCTTTTTGCAGCAGCCTCCTCTTAGGATGCTTCCATTATGAGTCTGGCAAGCTGCAGCTTGAACTCCTTTTTAGCACTCCTGTCCTCCAGTTCCTAAGGGGACAGGGTATGGGAAGGCACACTGCCTGCTCAAGATCCAATGGGGGACCTCAATCCTATGCGCCATCCTTTCTCCTCTATGGCCATGGTAGATGTTTTTCATCCTTGTCACCCATTACTTCCTCCTTCTACTCCTCCACATGCTCCTCCTCTTGCTCCTGTACTGTAGTCAGCAGCTGGCGGGCCTCCTCCCAGGGCCAAAGAGCTTTCTGAATCACCTTTTCTTGGAGCTTCTGTTTACTGTGAGCACTCCATCCCTGCAAAATCCCTTAATCTCTGCCACAGAGTAGCTTTCCAGGTAGCTGAGATCCACCTCCAAGCATGCTGGCAAGAGTTACAGGTGCACAAATGAGATAAGAATAACATTTTGATAAAAAAAAAGGAAAAATAGCCAATAAAGGAGAATTGAGAAAGTTGTTGAATCTCATGTCAGATTATATGTACTGGATTTTAGTTTTGCACAAAATGACTAAGTTGTACTGCACAAACACAAGTATTGGATCCCACTACTGAATACCAATGTAAGAAATTAGGTTATTGGCTAAGGGGAGTGAAAGTCTCACTTAGACAACAACCACAATCCTTGTCAGGATGAACCACAAAAATCATCAAATCAGCCCGTGCTTAGAGCTCTGGTAGATTGGCACAAAAGTAGTCAGGCTTAACTAACAGTAATAAAGTGAAAACACTACACATAAAAAGTCAAAAACCAATTTAGGCAAATAGAGCAAACTTTAATAAATAAATCAGTAGTGCAACAGGCATGCAATTCAAAGTTTTTGGGGAAAATAGAACCTAAAAGCACAAATCGCTATTTGCAGTCATCAGAGAAAAATCACAAGTTCAGGCTGACCACATTGGAGCGTGGGTCAGATACAGGGACCAGGTTAGTCCCTTTGGTGAGTTACTTCCAAAGTCTGGGGCAGAAAGTTCCATTTATAGTGGGGGAGGTTGCAAGGAGCGGACTGAGTGTTGCGGACAGTCGTCACTGTAGATTCACGTTGGCGGTCATTGTGGGCTGTCGTTGCTGTAGCACGAAGTGTGGGTCTCGCATTGCCAGTCATTGCTGGTGGTTGCTGTCATTACTAACAAAGGTCTCATCAAAACATTGCGTTGGTGGTCATTGCCAATGGCAGATTTGTGGCACAAATGGGCCTCAGAGAGACCTCTGAAGCTTGCTGTGTCCTTGTAGCTCAACATAAAGTCAACCAACTGACTGTCGGGGTCATTATGTTTAGCAGGTCTAGTCTTCCTTCTCAGACATCTAAGCTGTCCTTCAAATAGTAGGGCAGTCCTTCTTCTGTAACTTCCACAAGCCCAAGAGTATTTTGACGAATGGCTCTGAAGGTCCAACAATTATACCTGATGCCAGCCTTTGTCTGGGGGGACTCCCTGCCCTGCCCCCACATCTGTTTCTGGGAAGTTCTTCCATTTCCAACTGTCAAGCCTCCAAAATGTCTGGGGGTCACAACAGACAAGGCAGGCCTGGTGTTAGTTCCATTGAGTGTGCAAGAGGCACAGCCCTTTGAATTGTAAGTCTGGCTGGGTACAGCTCCTCCCCCATCTTTCTTGCCAGGATGACCCATCTTGTGCACACCAAAGCACATTTTGTGTTACTGTCTGGAAGCTATACAAACCCCAATAGCACAACCATTCACAGTCATGGGATCCAAGACACTGGCAGAAGGCACAAATGGTTGGGACAAGAAAATGACAACTGTCCAAGAGTGGCAGTTTCATAATTCTAACTTAATTTCAACTTTATGATTGGAGAAGATTTTAAAACACATATCATTTAAGTGTAAAAAGCATATTTCTACCTGCTCCCAATTCATAGTTAGCACTTATTAAATGTAATACAGCAACCCACTGTTAAACAATGAGAAAGAAAGTTCTTACATCTGTGAAAAATGACTTTAGGGGTTTTTCACTGCCAGGACATTTGATATTTGATATTTGATATTTATGGAAATTTGTAGAGCGCGGCTATCGCTCCGGGAGGAGCATCTTGGCGCTGTGCGTGCAGAGAATGAAAACGAGGTGATAAGATGGATCATATAGCTGCTAGGACTGAGGTGTCAGATTGCTGGAACACCCAGGTTTTCAGAAGTTTCCTGAAATGGAACTCGGTTTCAGCTAGCCTGAGATTGACAGGGAGGCTGTTCCAGGCTCTGGCAGCCAGGAATGAAAAGGTTTTTCCCCCCTTAGTTTTTAGCTTGAATCTTGGAATTGTAACAAGATTGGTTCCTGAAGATCTTAAACAGCGTGTGGGATTGTAGTAGGTGAAACGCTTGGAAAAGTAGAGGGGGCCTGTTTTCCTAGTAGCTTTGAAAACAGTCAGTAGAAGTTTGAACAAAATTCTTTTGTGGAGTGGTAGCCAATGAAGGGCGTTGAGGGCTGCTGAGGCAGAGGACCTTCTGGGGAGTTTTAGCACGAGTCTGGCCGCGGCGTGTTGAACGCTTTGGAGTTTCCTAAGGGTGGACTTCTTTACCCCTGCCATTAATCCATTGCAATAATCCAGTCGGGAGAGAATTAAAGCAACCACAACTGATTTTCTGGCTGCAATGGGGAGGAAGTCAAAAAATTTCTTCAATGATCTAATAAGACTGAAACAGCATCCGGCAGTGATACGAACATGATCATCAAACGAAAGAGATGTATCAAATTGAATGCCAAGGTTGCGTGCCGAGGAGACAGCGCTCGGAGGGGCTTCTGAATTTTTGGGCCACCAATCTTTTGGGCAGAAGGATAAGTCTTTTCCTAGAGGTATTATTTCAGTCTTTGCACTGTTGCATCTAAGATGATTTTTGTTCAGCCATAGAAAAACCTCTGAGAGGCAATTCTGGAATCTAAGTTCTGCATCAGTACATTTTTTATCAATATTGACGACTAACTGAGTGTCGTCAGCGTACGATGTAACGAGGATTCCATGAGATTCAATCACTGCAAGGAGGGGGGCCATGTAAATGTTAAAAAAGAGAGGACTGAGTATGGACCCCTGGGGAACTCCTGATGTGATAGGTCTTTCGCTGGATTGAAAAGGGCCTAATGCTATCGTTTGAGATCTGTTGGATAAGAACGAAACTATCCATGCCAACACAGTGTCTGCCACACCAATCTTGCGCATTCTGTTAATAAGAATGGCGTGCGAGATGGTGTCGAATGCGGCCGTAAGGTCAAGCAGGATGAGTACAACCTGTCTCCCCTAATCCTGCAAGAACTTAATAGAGTCTGATAATTCTATCAAGGCAGTCTCGGTGGAGTGGCCAGGGCGGAAGCCTGATTGTTGTGGGTGCAGAATATGGTTATTTTCTACAAAGGTTTTTAACTCCCCGTACACTAATTGCTCGGTAATTTTACCTAGGGCCGGTAGTAACAAGATCGGGCGCATATTAGTGAGATCCGTGGGGGATTTGTTCTGCTTCTTCATTAAGGGCTTTACAATGGCCTTTTTCCAATCATCAGGTACAATACCTGAAGCGAGAGATTCATTTATGATGGCGTTGATAGTGGGGTTCACCGCTTCAATGAGATGGTGAAGGATGCTAGGGGGGCATGAGTCTGTAGGAGCTCCAGATTTACAGGCAAGAATTGCCTTCTGAGTTTGTTGAAGGGAGATTTGTGGAAAACTGGCCAAGGTGAATGAATTTGTAACAGCTTCATGGGTAGTGATTGAGGGTTGGGGGTAATCCTTCTGAATGTTGGCAATTTTATCTATGAAAGAGTCAGCAATTTGATTGCATAAGATTTGGGAAGGGGGAATTTCGGGTACAAGGGCTTTAGGATGGGTAAAGGACTTGACTACGTAAAAGATGGTTTGCTGTTTTTGGTGGGCATCATCTATGGCTTTGGTGAAGTATTCTTTTTTGGCAGCCTTGATGCTAGAGAGATATAATTTCCTCTGCTGTATGTAAAGTAGTCTAGAGGCTTCATCATATGTTTTTCTCCATTTCCTTTCTAGAATTCTGCAAAGGAGATGGGTTTCTGTGAGGGACTGGGTGTACCAGGGAGCATTGGGCTTTCTTTGACGGCGGTCTGGATGATAGGCGTTTGGATCAGAGTTGTCAGAGACAATTTGGTCAATCCAGATATGGAAATTGCGGGAGTCGGACGTTACATTTCCGACTAATGTGGGGGCCGGTGCCAGGGGCTGGGGATCTGACTTGATACGTTCAGTCACTTTCTTCCAATTGGTGGAGAAAGAAGGGGGGCGTGTTTGGCGCTAGAAGACGCGGAGGGTTTTTCCTTTATGGCAAAAGGGATGAAATAATGGTCGGTCCAGATTTGAGGGATCGGGGGGGACGTAATTAAAGTTGTCAAGTTGGAACAAATACCGTCCAACGTATGGCCAGCCAGGTGTGTCGGGGAAGTAACAAGTTGGGAGAGACCAAAGATGCTTAGGGACTGTTGGAAGCTAATGTTGTGGGGGTCCGTACAGGATTCCAAATAGAGATTCAGGTCTGGCTGCTTTGCACATTATATAGGGAGATAAGAGGGTGGGAGTAGGGCGCGACTAGAGCGCTCTCCCCGCCTGCCTCACTCAAGATGGCGCCGACCGCCGCCGAGTGTCGGCAGAGAAGCGGTTGGGCGGAATTAAAAGAGAATGAGAGGTGTTAAGGTGTCAGAGTGCCTAAGGTATCGATTCCCCTTATTTTAAAAGCCCCCAAAGATGAACTTCAAACAATTTTAAAAATGGTTAAAATGACGCTCCAAATTCAATAATTACAATGCTAAAATTGGGAATCTAAATAGCACATTCGTTTAAACATCAGCCGCTCGCAGCCCCAATTCCCCTCACTAGGGAGAGCTTCTTAAGTGCACATGTCCTACGTTTCAAACACAATGCGCCCTGCCCTATGAGCTCTATGGAGCTTCCTTAGCAGTGACCTATTAGTATGAAAAAGAAAACTTTTGGCCTGATATGTGACACTGTAGAGCAGTTTAAAACTGCACTACAGGCTTCATTGGCAGGCCCTAGGACATGTTTAAGGAGCAACATTGGTTGGTGGCACAATTAGTGCTGCAGGCCCACTAGTACCATTTAATTTGCAGGCCTTGGGTACATGTAGTACCATTTATTAAGGACTTACAAGTACATTAAATGTGCCATTTAGGTGTAGGGCAATTATGCCATGTTTGAAGGAGAGAGCACACGCACTTTGGCACAGGTTAGCAGTGGTAAGGAGCACAGAGTCTTAAAGCCAACAAAAACGAACATAGTTAAACAGGAGGAGTAAAGGCAAACAGTTTGGGGAATACCATACCAACGATGTCAGGTCTAACAAAGCTTAACTATATATTGCTCCAATTTCAGCTGAAATTAAACCTTAATGTTACATGTCTCCTTAATGGCCATAGCACGTGTGGAGAGGATTGATATAGCAGCTGGCGGAAGGGGGATGAGCAATGGTGGAGTGGGCCGAGGGATTAAAAGGGAAAACTGCTGAGAGGTAGCAGCCGGGATTGGGAACTGGGGCTTTGGAGGAGAGATCCAGATGTACAGGGAGCAATAAGGAGAGGGAGAGTAAAAAGAAGCTTGGGGATAAGGGATTTAAAAAACAATGAACAATGCGGATGAGTGAGGGAAGCAATGGATAAGCTGGTAGTGTGGGACCAAGGGATGATGATTTGGGGGGGGGCAGGTGGGGGGCAGCATATTAAGGAGTAAGTAAGAAAACACATAAATTTGCTTGAAATGCTCAAATACAAAGATAAAAGTAGTTCCCTGAATGTAAGCAGTGGAGAGGTACAGGTCATCTATTCAAAAGGATGCTGAAGAAGTTATGCTTTAGAGGAGGGCCAAACACAAGGAGAAGAAGAAGGGAATACAAAGCAAGCAAACAAGACAGGCAAGAAAGTCAAACAGTGATAAGCAGTGAGCTGGCCTAAATCCTGCTATACGTTTTTTGGTTCTGAAGCAGCATAATGTAGAGCCTATCTGTTTTTATATGCAACTTATATACTCACCATGTGCTTAACTGTATCAATGTGTGTGCATTGTATTAATCTATTAAAGTAGGTGGCTGCATATTCTTTTTAATAGGAGCCACTGACATATTAAGCTGAATTATATTAGACCCTATCTATAGATGTCCTGGCCCATCTCGTACCCCACCATCAGAGAAAGGTGCAGCCCACAATCACAGGCACTACCTTCTCAGTCTAACACCAGTATTAGTGTTCTTGTTTACATTTCATGTTTTACTTAAGTCTTGCATTTCAAGGATGGTGTGTTTCTGTAGTTTTTTCATGCCATATATTACATATGTCAAGTGCATAGTGAGAAAAGAGTCTCGCCTATGTAGCTGTGTGAGTTCAGGTTGAGGGTGAGCGGCATTTGAGATCTGTGTTGTTCAGACCAAATGCAGCGTGAATTTCTCACAGTGTTTGTCATACAGGACTTTGGAATACATACTCATCCAATACTTCGCCTCTCTGCTGAGCATTAAGAGCAAAGGTCAGATCTGCCAATTGTAATTTTGATTATATATAAAAGTGTGTGAAGGATGTACACAGCTGTCAAAATATTGATAAGGCAAAAGTCATAGATAATGCAGTCTATTCTGATGAGTGAGTACATTTTGTGTGGGGGGAATTGGTGAGGTGAAGAAGATGCAAGGGGGTGAAAGTGGGTGCTGAAGAGGAAAGACGAGGTGCAAGATATGCTTGCTGGGTGTTACAGATAGATATAAGGAGATAAAAACATAAATAGCTAACAAAAAAACTGTAGAAGAAAGTGGTGTGAAGAGAACAGGACTGACTGAGAGAGTGACTGAGACACTCCAAAGAGCTGACCTCCAACAAAGCACAACAGTAGTCAATTCACAGTCTCCTTAAAAAGTTCAAATATGTGTGTGTGTGTGTGTGTGTGTGGGTGCATTTGCCTGTGTGTGTGTGTGTGCGTGCATGTGTGTGTGTATGTGTGTGTGTAGAGTTCAGGGCATGTTAAATTTAATTTTGGAAAAGGTGATGGACAGTGTTTCTGAATGATGCAGAATACTCCTACCCAGTCAAGAGATCAGGGCTTGATCCATCACCGTTTTTTAGCTCTCTGCACCATCCCAGCTCAGAACCTGGCTATATGCAAATTAGTCTGTTCCTGTCCCAGTGCATGATGGGAACAGGGCAAACCAAACTACCAAGCCAATTCTTATACTGGGAAGGAGACAAGCTACCGGGGACCGGTTTCTGGCATTTCAGCCGTCGTCGGCCCGGCTTGCTTGAATCCTGATGGTGCAATGAGCTAGGGACTCACGTCTGAGTATACCCTCCCACACTTAGTGTGGATAAAATCAATTTTGGAAAAGGTGATGGACAGTGTTTCTGAATGATGCAGAATACTCCTACCCAGTCAAGAGATCAGGGCTTGATCCATCACCGTTTTTTAGCTCCCTGCACCATCCCAGCTCAGAACCTGGCTATATGCAAATTAGTCTGTTCCTGTCCCAGTGCATGATGGGAACAGGGCAAACCAAACTACCAAGCCAATTCTTATACTGGGAAGGAGACAAGCTACCGGGGACCGGTTTCTGGCATTTCAGCCGTCGTCGGCCCGGCTTGCTTGAATCCTGATGGTGCAATGAGCTAGGGACTCACGTCTGAGTATACCCTCCCACACTTAGTGTGGATAAAATCAATTTTGGAAAAGGTGATGGACAGTGTTTCTGAATGATGCAGAATACTCCTACCCAGTCAAGAGATCAGGGCTTGATCCATCACCGTTTTTTAGCTCTCTGCACCATCCCAGCTCAGAACCTGGCTATATGCAAATTAGTCTGTTCCTGTCCCAGTGCATGATGGGAACAGGGCAAACCAAACTACCAAGCCAATTCTTATACTGGGAAGGAGACAAGCTACCGGGGACCGGTTTCTGGCATTTCAGCCGTCGTCAGCCCGGCTTGCTTGAATCCTGATGGTGCAATGAGCTAGGGACTCACGTCTGAGTATACCCTCCCACACTTAGTGTGGATAAAATCAATTTTGGAAAAGGTGATGGACAGTGTTTCTGAATGATGCAGAATACTCCTACCCAGTCAAGAGATCCGGGCTTGATCCATCACCGTTTTTTAGCTCTCTGCACCATCCCAGCTCAGAACCTGGCTATATGCAAATTAGTCTGTTCCTGTCCCAGTGCATGATGGGAACAGGGCAAACCAAACTACCAAGCCAATTCTTATACTGGGAAGGAGACAAGCTACCGGGGACCGGTTTCTGGCATTTCAGCCGTCGTCGGCCCGGCTTGCTTGAATCCTGATGGTGCAATGAGCTAGGGACTCACGTCTGAGTATACCCTCCCACACTTAGTGTGGATAAAATCAATTTTGGAAAAGGTGATGGACAGTGTTTCTGAATGATGCAGAATACTCCTACCCAGTCAAGAGATCAGGGCTTGATCCATCACCGTTTTTTAGCTCTCTGCACCATCCCAGCTCAGAACCTGGCTATATGCAAATTAGTCTGTTCCTGTCCCAGTGCATGATGGGAACAGGGCAAACCAAACTACCAAGCCAATTCTTATACTGGGAAGGAGACAAGCTACCGGGGACCGGTTTCTGGCATTTCAACCGTCGTCGGCCCGGCTTGCTTGAATCCTGATGGTGCAATGAGCTAGGGACTCACGTCTGAGTATACCCTCCCACACTTAGTGTGGATAAAATCAATTTTGGAAAAGGTGATGGACAGTGTTTCTGAATGATGCAGAATACTCCTACCCAGTCAAGAGATCAGGGCTTGATCCATCACCGTTTTTTAGCTCTCTGCACCATCCCAGCTCAGAACCTGGCTATATGCAAATTAGTCTGTTCCTGTCCCAGTGCATGATGGGAACAGGGCAAACCAAACTACCAAGCCAATTCTTATACTGGGAAGGAGACAAGCTACCGGGGACCGGTTTCTGGCATTTCAGCCGTCGTCGGCCCGGCTTGCTTGAATCCTGATGGTGCAATGAGCTAGGGACTCACGTCTGAGTATACCCTCCCACACTTAGTGTGGATAAAATCAATTTTGGAAAAGGTGATGGACAGTGTTTCTGAATGATGCAGAATACTCCTACCCAGTCAAGAGATCAGGGCTTGATCCATCACCGTTTTTTAGCTCTCTGCACCATCCCAGCTCAGAACCTGGCTATATGCAAATTAGTCTGTTCCTGTCCCAGTGCATGATGGGAACAGGGCAAACCAAACTACCAAGCCAATTCTTATACTGGGAAGGAGACAAGCTACCGGGGACCGGTTTCTGGCATTTCAGCCGTCGTCGGCCCGGCTTGCTTGAATCCTGATGGTGCAATGAGCTAGGGACTCACGTCTGAGTATACCCTCCCACACTTAGTGTGGATAAAATCAATTTTGGAAAAGGTGATGGACAGTGTTTCTGAATGATGCAGAATACTCCTACCCAGTCAAGAGATCAGGGCTTGATCCATCACCGTTTTTTAGCTCTCTGCACCATCCCAGCTCAGAACCTGGCTATATGCAAATTAGTCTGTTCCTGTCCCAGTGCATGATGGGAACAGGGCAAACCAAACTACCAAGCCAATTCTTATACTGGGAAGGAGACAAGCTACCGGGGACCGGTTTCTGGCATTTCAGCCGTCGTCGGCCCGGCTTGCTTGAATCCTGATGGTGCAATGAGCTAGGGACTCACGTCTGAGTATACCCTCCCACACTTAGTGTGGATAAAATCAATTTTGGAAAAGGTGATGGACAGTGTTTCTGAATGATGCAGAATACTCCTACCCAGTCAAGAGATCAGGGCTTGATCCATCACCGTTTTTGCATGTAGCCAGGTTCTGAGCTGGGATGGTGCAGTGAGCTAAAAAACGGTGATGGATCAAGCCCTGATCTCTTGACTGGGTAGGAGTATTCTGCATCATTCAGAAACTCTGTCCATCACCACCCCTTTTCCAAAATCGATTTTGTCCACACTAAGTGTGGGAGGGTATACTCAGACGTGAGTCCCTTGCTCATTGCACCATCAGGATTCAAGCAAGCCGGGCCGACGACAGCTGAAATGCCAGAAACCGGTCCCCGGGAGCTTGTTTCCTTCCCAGTATAAGAATTGGCTTGGTAGTTTGGTTTGCCCTGTTCCCATCATGCACTGGGACAGGAACAGACTAATTTGCATGTAGCCAGGTTCTGAGCTGGGATGGTGCAGTGAGCTAAAAAACGGTGATGGATCAAGCCCTGATCTCTTGACTGGGTAGGAGTATTCTGCATCATTCAGAAACTCTGTCCATCACCACCCCTTTTCCAAAATCGATTTTGTCCACACTAAGTGTGGGAGGGTATACTCAGACGTGAGTCCCTTGCTCATTGCACCATCAGGATTCAAGCAAGCCGGGCCGACGACAGCTGAAATGCCAGAAACCGGTCCCCGGGAGCTTGTTTCCTTCCCAGTATAAGTATTGGCTTGGTAGTTTGGTTTGCCCTGTTCCCATCATGCACTGGGACAGGAACAGACTAATTTGCATGTAGCCAGGTTCTGAGCTGGGATGGTGCAGTGAGCTAAAAAACGGTGATGGATCAAGCCCTGATCTCTTGACTGGGTAGGAGTATTCTGCATCATTCAGAAACTCTGTCCATCACCACCCCTTTTCCAAAATCGATTTTGTCCACACTAAGTGTGGGAGGGTATACTCAGACGTGAGTCCCTTGCTCATTGCACCATCAGGATTCAAGCAAGCCGGGCCGACGACAGCTGAAATGCCAGAAACCGGTCCCCGGGAGCTTGTTTCCTTCCCAGTATAAGAATTGGCTTGGTAGTTTGGTTTGCCCTGTTCCCATCATGCACTGGGACAGGAACAGACTAATTTGCATGTAGCCAGGTTCTGAGCTGGGATGGTGCAGTGAGCTAAAAAACGGTGATGGATCAAGCCCTGATCTCTTGACTGGGTAGGAGTATTCTGCATCATTCAGAAACTCTGTCCATCACCACCCCTTTTCCAAAATCGATTTTGTCCACACTAAGTGTGGGAGGGTATACTCAGACGTGAGTCCCTTGCTCATTGCACCATCAGGATTCAAGCAAGCCGGGCCGACGACAGCTGAAATGCCAGAAACCGGTCCCCGGGAGCTTGTTTCCTTCCCAGTATAAGAATTGGCTTGGTAGTTTGGTTTGCCCTGTTCCCATCATGCACTGGGACAGGAACAGACTAATTTGCATGTAGCCAGGTTCTGAGCTGGGATGGTGCAGTGAGCTAAAAAACGGTGATGGATCAAGCCCTGATCTCTTGACTGGGTAGGAGTATTCTGCATCATTCAGAAACTCTGTCCATCACCACCCCTTTTCCAAAATCGATTTTGTCCACACTAAGTGTGGGAGGGTATACTCAGACGTGAGTCCCTTGCTCATTGCACCATCAGGATTCAAGCAAGCCGGGCCGACGACAGCTGAAATGCCAGAAACCGGTCCCCGGGAGCTTGTTTCCTTCCCAGTATAAGTATTGGCTTGGTAGTTTGGTTTGCCCTGTTCCCATCATGCACTGGGACAGGAACAGACTAATTTGCATGTAGCCAGGTTCTGAGCTGGGATGGTGCAGTGAGCTAAAAAACGGTGATGGATCAAGCCCTGATCTCTTGACTGGGTAGGAGTATTCTGCATCATTCAGAAACTCTGTCCATCACCACCCCTTTTCCAAAATCGATTTTGTCCACACTAAGTGTGGGAGGGTATACTCAGACGTGAGTCCCTTGCTCATTGCACCATCAGGATTCAAGCAAGCCGGGCCGACGACAGCTGAAATGCCAGAAACCGGTCCCCGGGAGCTTGTTTCCTTCCCAGTATAAGAATTGGCTTGGTAGTTTGGTTTGCCCTGTTCCCATCATGCACTGGGACAGGAACAGACTAATTTGCATGTAGCCAGGTTCTGAGCTGGGATGGTGCAGTGAGCTAAAAAACGGTGATGGATCAAGCCCTGATCTCTTGACTGGGTAGGAGTATTCTGCATCATTCAGAAACTCTGTCCATCACCACCCCTTTTCCAAAATCGATTTTGTCCACACTAAGTGTGGGAGGGTATACTCAGACGTGAGTCCCTTGCTCATTGCACCATCAGGATTCAAGCAAGCCGGGCCGACGACAGCTGAAATGCCAGAAACCGGTCCCCGGGAGCTTGTTTCCTTCCCAGTATAAGAATTGGCTTGGTAGTTTGGTTTGCCCTGTTCCCATCATGCACTGGGACAGGAACAGACTAATTTGCATGTAGCCAGGTTCTGAGCTGGGATGGTGCAGTGAGCTAAAAAACGGTGATGGATCAAGCCCTGATCTCTTGACTGGGTAGGAGTATTCTGCATCATTCAGAAACTCTGTCCATCACCACCCCTTTTCCAAAATCGATTTTGTCCACACTAAGTGTGGGAGGGTATACTCAGACGTGAGTCCCTTGCTCATTGCACCATCAGGATTCAAGCAAGCCGGGCCGACGACAGCTGAAATGCCAGAAACCGGTCCCCGGGAGCTTGTTTCCTTCCCAGTATAAGAATTGGCTTGGTAGTTTGGTTTGCCCTGTTCCCATCATGCACTGGGACAGGAACAGACTAATTTGCATGTAGCCAGGTTCTGAGCTGGGATGGTGCAGTGAGCTAAAAAACGGTGATGGATCAAGCCCTGATCTCTTGACTGGGTAGGAGTATTCTGCATCATTCAGAAACTCTGTCCATCACCACCCCTTTTCCAAAATCGAGTTCAGGGCATGTTTCCATAGGAAATACCTTTTTGGTATTGCTAATAACTTTGGCGCTGTTTGGCGAATCGTCACAAAACTTTCCATAAGAAAGTCTCATCCACCTCAGCTTCATCCCTGAAAGTTTTGATGTGCTTCATCAAACAGGGGCGGAGAAAAAGAGGGAGCCCAAAGATGCTCTTTCCCCATGACATATTCTGTAGAGAATTTAGACACAGCCACAGCCAAAACGACTGAACAGAATTACACCAAATTTGGCAGAAAGCTAGATCTTAATCCAGAGAGTGTGCTGTTTGTGAGTTGGTGTAAATCCATTTACTCGTTTTTGAGAAAATAAGGCTCAAAATGTATCTGTATTTTACGAGTCAAAGGATCCTGGGATCTGCAAGCTCAACCATGCGTTGTGATCTTCTGGCTCCACCCTGAAGTAAAAGTTGTGGCCTCAGTCTTAGGACTCATGGTCCCTGAGTCCTAAAAAATAAAAACAAATACAGAATAAGATATAAGGGGCAAGGCAGGGGTACCCTGACCATGGGCATTGTTTTGGGTGGTCCCAGAGGGACCCCCACATGGTCAAATACAAATTATTTTTGTTTGTGCCTCTATGGATATGTGGTTCCACCACAACACCAAAAGTGACACCCCTGGAGAATGGCAGCGTATCCACAGTACACCCAAAACAAAATGGGGAATTGCGGACCTGTGAGGGTTTGGATGCCGGCCCTTTGACCAACACTATGCCATGCATGGCGATGGACATATCACTTTCATTTTTATTTTTTTTAAATCAAGGAAAATAGCAAGGTTACAGTTACGTTACAGTTAGAAATTATATTAGTAGGCCAGTTTACATAAACAAAACCTTAGAAATTCATTGGAAAAAAACAAATGTTAAAGGGACGTTATAGTTAGGTGAAAATGGCAGTTAGAACATAACATTTTAAACCAACAAAAGTACTGAAATTCACCAGTTATACTTATCTCAAGTAACTATCACTCGTGTCCTCGCCATGGCCAGGATTGTTATCAAAGATGTAATTTCAAATGTAATTAAGAAATGTATTAATGCATTCAATGAACATGCCAAGAGTGATGTGATAAACAAGGGTAAAAGCAGTGCATGGCGAGGGAATGAGTTATAGTTACTTTAGGGCACCACTGAATAATAAATGAGTGGCAGGAACAGCTCAATTATTATTCTATATTATTTTGTATGGGTGACCTAGTCCCACCTAGGACAGCCAAACTTTATAGTAACTTTGGGGCTGCAGGGGGTCACTATTTTTCTGTGTGTGCCTACCCAGGGGCCCTACACCTTTTTGATATATGGTGGGAGGCACAGGACTAGAAAACGTTGGTACCTGTTTAGAAATAAAATCGGGTTGCCTGACACTAAGATGGTGGACCCCAGGCACAGTTAAACCTAAAGAGATGACCTCATTAACTAAGAGGTGCGTCCACAACCTTGCAGCGTTAGCGTCTGCCAAAAACAAAACCTTCTCATGCCTATCCTGCAGCTGGGAAGAATAAGAACGATCCTACCACCTGTTTAGCAGAATGTTTGGGTGCCTGACACTAAGATGGCAACCCCCCGGGCACAATTAATCCTAAAGAGTTGACCTCATTAACTAAGAAGTGCATCCACAACCTTGCAGCGTAAGCGTCTGCCCTAAACTGCACATTCTCTTGCCTATCCTGCAGCGGGGAAGAATGAGGATCCTAATGACTATTTAGCAGAATACTCGGGTGCCTGAAACTAAGATGGCGGCCCCCAGGGCACAATTAATACTAAAGCGATGACTTCAACAACTAAGAGGTTCATACACAACTTTGTAGCATGAGCGCCGGCCCTCAATTGCATCTTCTCATGCCTATCCTGCAAATTAGAAGTGAAAGGATCTGACCGCAAACATATCAAAAAGCCACAAAAATATTACAGGACAATTGCATGTGCCTGACCCTAAGATGGTAGCTCCTCGATCTCAATCAATACGGATGTGATGACCTCATTAGTGACAAGGTGCGGTTACAACATTGCAGCGTAAATGCCTGCCACCTAATGCACCTCCTCATGCACCTCCTCATGCCATTCCACGGATTCTAAAGAAACAATAAATAAATAAATAAATGCGTCAACCCTAACGTAACAAAATCCAAAAAAAAGATGAAGAAATAACGTCCCAGATTTACATTAATCGGGATCGACAAGAGAAGAGGCTCAGCCCCATACTAACTCCTTCAACAAGAGTACTGTCTACTACAGTATACTCACTGGCTGACAGCGGGGGTAAAAGACCTCTAAGATCAGGCTCTTGGACACAGGGATCACTCACTAGTGACAATCCCAATCCCCCCTTATGCCCTACACCTCTTCTCGGCAGCTACTGTCCCACAGCGCGAAGTGGATTCTAACAACATAATACTAGGCGACCTCAACCTACATTGGGGTGATGATAATAATTCTCTGATCCAATCCATGAATGAACTTCTACGCAACAACTTTCTTATTCAACACTGCTCAGAGCAAACCCATAATAGAGGCTCCATCCTGGATGCCATCATAGCTCACAAAGATACAGTCACTATTGACCACATACTGCCTGTTGACTGGTCAGACCACCACATCATTCTAATTCACATCAACCAAAAGATGCATTGCCCACCTCACACTCAGAACTCTCCCCGATGGGCGAGAAATCTAAGACAGATTCCCCTTGCTGACCCAGATCGAAAGATAAGTTCAATCCTTCCTACCACTACATACGACCTGTCTAAAACAGAACTGATCTCACACTAAAACGCAACTATCACCTCCAAACTTGACCAAATGGCTCCCTTGAAACAAAAAAAGAATCAGGAACATCCCATCAAGATCCTGGTTCAATACAGACCTAAATTCAGAGAGCTGCAGAACAACCCATCCTCATTCCACCTTGATGAACTCAAAAGGGAACGCTGGAAATATAAAAAGCACATCATGGAAGAAAAAATGTCTTCTTCTGCACTAGACAACGCCACAAATTGTCCCAAAGAACACTTCAATCTCATCAGAAAACAAACTTCTAAGCCCTCCTCAACCTCAGTGCAGGCCTTCAAAGTCTTATGAGACAATTTTGCCAATTTCTTTAATGATAAAATCACCAAGATTGAGCTCTCCCTGGAAGACCACCTACGTCCACCCAGAGAAAGCCCACTACATGGCAAAGAAGAAATCATCCTACCGAGACACCCCACTCCCAAATGGAAGTCGTCAACCCCATCTCTGAAGCAGAAATCATAGAAATGATTGCCAAATCCAATCCCTCATCACACATTGCGAACCCTATTCCTGCCCAACAGGATAAAAAAATCAAAAACACCCTAACCCCACACTGGACCAAGATCATAAACTGCGCCCTGACAACAGGACTCGTGCCTGACTGTGTCAAAATCGGCCAAGTCACGCCACTACTAAAAAAAACAGGCTCTGACCCAAATGATCTCAATAATTTCAGGCCTGTATCCAATCTCCCATTCTTAGCCAAAATCCTAGAAAGCTGTGTTCTCCTCCAACTACCCAACACAAAGACAGCAACACCCTGCTAGACCCTCATCAATCAGGTTTCAGAAAAGGCTGCAGTACAGAGACAGCGATCTTGAATGTCATAGATGATGTCCACAAATCACTCAATACGGACCGATGCTGTCTGCTCATACTCCAGGACCTATCGGCAGCCTTCGACACAGTAGACCACAAATTGCTCATTACTTTACTCTGAGAAAGGGTTGGTGCAGAAGAGATGGTCTTACAGTGGTTTACCTCCTTTCTGCGGGACAGCTCCCAAAGAATAAAAATTAAAACTTCACTTCTGACATACTACCCATAAGTGGGGGCGTCCCCCATGGATCGGCCCACTCCGCATCATTATTCAACATCTACATGGTGCCCCTCACCACCATACTCAAGAAAGCCAACATCCCCTTCCACCTCTATTCAGACGATACACAGATCTACCTAGAAACCTCCTCCATTGGTGACATTCTGAGACTAAACGACACTCTAAAAGAAGTCCAACACTGGCTATTCCTCAACTACCTGAAACTCAACCAAGACAGAAATCCTACTTGTATCCAACAAAGAGCAGACCGCCAAAGCACAGAATGGCTAAACTCTATTGATGCTCTCAACTGCAATCTCATTCCTGCCGACTCTGTAAAGTCACTGGGAATCACTCTGGACACCGCAAAGAGCACATTCCTCAACCTAAAACTACTCAACAAAATAAAACCTTTCATCCCTCCCACTGACCATAAATAAGCCACGCAGGGCCATATGTAGGTGGCCAAATACCGTTCGGTAAAACCAAAAACGGGTCGTTTTCGGCGATACCGACCGGTATTTAGCCGAGATGTACGTAATACCGAATGGCATCGATAATAACGAATCGGAAAAAAATTAACGATTCCTTATTTACCGATCAGATAATACCGAAACCATGAATACCGAATCTGAAATAACGAATCCTTAAAAACCCCAAAAATGCAATGTAGCAAACCTCGGTATTACCGATTTTGACCAAAATCGGTAATAAAGAATCGGTATTTACCACTTTTCATGAGCATGTGGAAATCAGGTGCAGTGCATAAAAACAGCCACAAAATGCAACAGTGTGAACACAATGGCGGCCCTCTACCTCATAGCACGGCGGATACTCTTGAGAGCAGCAGGAGTGAGGATCTGGAGACGGGAAGAGCGGGTGTACAGACTACGCATCCCATTGTTCCAATTGACTGAACCAGAAATCCATGAAAGGTACAGACTGCACCCAGATACCATCCTTGACCTCATACGGGACCTTAAACCCTATCTGGAGCATCAGACACCAAGGGCCCACGCAATCCCAACCCATGTCCAGGTACTCTGTTGCCTGCACCTCCTTGCATCAGGAAGTTTCCAGGGTGTGATAGCAGCAGTGGGTGGTGTGTCACAGAGCTGTCTATCCCGTTTCTTCAACACCTTCCTGGATGCCATGATAGACAGAATGGAACATTACATCGCCTTCCCCAGTACACAGACGGAGCTGCAGAGGACCAAACTGGAGTACTACCAACTTGCGCAGTTCCCACACGTAATTGGCTGCATCGATGGGACACATATACCCATCTGCCCACCTGCAGCAAGTGAATATATCTACAGAAACCGCAAATCCACCCAATCCATCAATGTGCAGGTGATATGTAATGCCAAGTACATAATAACTGACATCGTGACCAAATTTCCCAGGAGTAGCCATGACTCATACATCTTCCAGAACAGTGGCATCCATACACGTCTGCTTGCTGGTGAATTTGGAGATGGATACCTACTAGGTAAGTCAATGTGTCACACCCCGATGTACACCCTGGCCCAAGCTGTTGGTCACACATATCAATGGCCCTTTCTTCTGTACATAGGTGACAGCGCATATGCCCTCCGGCCTTATCTACTCACACCATATCTCAACCCAACCACCCCAAGGGAGAGGAGATACAATGCGGCACATAGGAGCACACGCTACGTGGTGGAGCGCACTTTTGGATTGCTTAAAAGCAGATTCCGTTGCCTCCACAAAACAGGAGGTGCACATCTGTACAGCCCCATCAAATGTTGCAAGATAATCGCTACATGTGCAATGCTACACAATCTGGCCACAAAAAAAGGAACAGCAGTGGAACTAACTGACTCAGAGGACGGGGACGAGGACAACCCTCAGCCAGAGCCCTGCGCAGCAGGTGCTGCAAATGAACATGATGGGAGACAGAGACGGGCAGAGACTACCTCAAACTATTTCTGAGTGAGTATTGACACAGAGCCAGTAACAGTTACATGTTAAGGTGTTTATTAGGCACACCTCCAGTATTGTGATCAATGTCCAATTGGACCTGGGTTACATCACCCATCTCACCTATGGCAACAGGCATAGGTCTCTACTTCCTGCATCCACGCGCTGCACGTCCACGTTCACTAGCAACACTGTCTAGTGTGTTGGAGTGTTCATGTGCTGCCCTGTGGCGTTCACTGCGCCTCCTGCACTCGGTGGGTGAGGGCGTAATGCTACCACAGCTGGTATCCTCCTCACTGTCCCCCCCTTCCATTGTGGCCGCCTTAGCATTCTGTAGGAGCTCGAGAGCTGATGTCATGGACACCATCCCCCTGGCCACATCCCTGCTGCAATGCGCCATCTCCTCCTGCATGGCGATGGACCTGCGACACATCAGTGATGTTGCAGTAGCCAGCCGGTTCACAGACTTGTTATAGGTCTGGAGCATCTGCCTCTCCCTGCGCCTCCCAAGACGGTCCTGCTCCAGCTGGATGCAGAGGTTGTCCACAGATGTTGCTACTCTCTCCATCCCCGCACACAAGTTCTCTCCCATAGCACTGATGCCCTTTTCCATCCTGTGCATGTGCTTGTTGATGTGTGCCACCTCCCTGTGCATTGATTTCATCTCCCTCCATTGCAGGCGCTGTACCTTCAGCATGTTGCCTTCCAGTCCAGCAAACACACTTTCTCCCTGCTCGGATGCTTCAGGACTGTCCGGCCTTGCCCTGCGGCGTCGGGATGAACTGTGGGCGCCCTCGGATGGAGTACCAGCCCTTTCCCTGTTGGATCCCTGATGTATTGGACTATGTCCGCCCACTGTGCCCTCCTCTGACGACTGCTCCATCTGCTGGAGGGTGGGCACGGCATGCCTCCTGCCTGACTGTGGTGGTGGTGGTGTTGGTGATCGTCGCAGTGGGGACTGGGTGAGAGGGGATTGCGGCCCTCCCTGGCGCTGTGGTGATGGCTGTGGTGGAGGATTGGGTGGCTGTGATGGCACCGAGCTTGTGGTCCCTGCAGGCATGCTGTCATCCTCATGTTGCCTCCCCTCTGGCCTGGCTGACTTGCCTCTGCTGCCCTCTGCTGCACTGCGAGATGACTCGCCTGTAATGACACAAATGTAGAAGTACTCACTGCTCTGTCTGCAATGGAATTACATTAAACATCATGCTACAGAGCACAGTGATTGTCCTGACGTAGCCAATTACTTTACCATGCTAATTTGTTTGCTAGCCTGACTGTCCTATACATCAGTTCCCTCTGACATAATGCATTGCAGGTAATCAGAAAGACATGGAGTGGAGTGGGAGCCCCCATGCCACTATGGGGAATGGGGTTGGGGAGGGGGTAGCACAGCATGCTTGGCATGCTTCTTACCTTGTTTTCTTGCTGCTCTGGTGGAGCTGTCTGCGTCTCCCACGCCTGTCACACTCTCCGGCTTTATGGTGGACTCCACCATCAGTTCCAGTGGTGTTGGTGCTGGGGTTCGGTTCTTTCCTTCACCTGTTTTTGCAGCCTGCCTCTGTCTCTCTGCCATCCTTTGTTTTGCTGTCTTCCTGAGGTCGTACCACCTCTGCCTGATGTCCTCTATGGTGCGCTGGGTCACACCTATGGCATTGATTTTGTCCCGGATGCCACTCCAGATTTGCCTCTTCTGTGACTCGGGCGCTTGGTGGAACTGGGCTCCAAACAGCTTGTGGTGGTCTTGGCTGACATCCTGGATCAGTACCTCCAGCTCCTTGTCACTGAACTTCAGTTTTCTTTTCCTGTCACCTCCCTCCTTCTCCCTGTCCTGGCTTGCCATTTCAATGCTTGTTGTAGTATTTTTTTTTTCTTGCTGGTAGCTGTGAGGCTCTGTTGCTGCTGGCTCCTCAGCTCACCTGCCTGCCTGCCTCATAGTGAGCTCCAGGTCCTGTGCAGCTGCCTGGGTGTGGCCACTTCCTGTTTGGGAGGTAATTGGGTGATACAGGATTGGCTGATTCAACAAATTATGATTTTTTAAATTACCGAATCGGTATTTACCGATTCGGTAATGTATTCTGTAACTCCGATTCGGTATTTGTATTTCGGTATTTGAATTTATTACCGATTCGTCCGCATTCGGTATTTATTACAGAATTTTAACGAATCGGTAAAGTTTTAGCGATTTTTTATCTACATCGCGTTTACCGATTTCTTGATACCAAATCGGTAGAAATCGGTATTAAGGAATCTGTATTCTTGATCTACCTACATATGGCCCACAATCCCTGGTTCTATCCAGATTGGACAACGGGAATGCAACCCTCACAGGCACGGAAAATTCTCACTTAGCTCCCCTCCGATCAACTCTAAATGCCACAGCCAGGATGGTCACAGGAATAAAGAAATACAAACACATCTCGCCCGCTCTCAAGGAGCTAAAATGGCTCCCAATTGAAATGTATGCAAGTTTCAGAACTGTTTGTCTCACACACAAAGCTCTGCACATGGGCAAACCTGCCTACCTGGCCTCCAAACTTAACAAGGCTGGTCAGACAAGGAATCTGAGGAGTACTAACACTCTACTTCTGATCCCTCCCAAAACTCAAAAACAAAAAAATGTATCACGCTCCTTCTCAGGTAATACAGCCAAAATCTGGAAGGTCATCCCAGTGTATATCAGGACCAACCCCTTCAAAAAAATGTAAAAGCCAGCTCAAAGACCGCTACCTCAACCGCTCTTTTCCGAAGGGATAGCTGCCGCCCAACGCAGAATCTTGCCCATTGGAGAATATAGTCACGTCGATATGAAGACTTTACACCACCTACCTCTTGACTCGCGTCAACAGGACAGTATTCGGCACAAAGCAACTTGTGTACTATTTTTGTACCTCTGTATTCGTCAGCTACATTTGTCCCACTTCCCTGAACAGGACTTTTTCACAAATCAATGTGTTTACTATTGTGTTTATATCGTTTTACTGTGTACTCTATTGCTACATGACAAAAGTTTGTAAAGCGCTCCGATATCTCCGGGTCTGGCCAGCACTATATAAAACCCTTAAAACAAAAAAATAAAAAATATGTTGGGAGCAGCAGGGGGAGCCCCAAGGCCTCCACAGCCTATGTTGGCGACCCAGTCAGCAGTTGTACCAGATGTCAGGGGGAGCTGTACATTATTTTACAGTGGGTGCCCCAGTGTCCACCAGGGGCACCCACAACATGGCCTTTGTTCAGGGCCACAGGATCCTGAGTGTGGCATGAGCTAGCTCTGTCACTTTGCTCCCACCCAGGTGGTAGTAGCTTTTTTCTCAGCTCCTGCCAGGTAGGAGCAATTGTTGTGTTCCCTGCAAGGTAGAATGCAGGCAAAGAATGAAATAAGTATGCCCTTCTCGGACTGCCCTGGGCACGTAACAGCAGTGAACTGGGTGGTGGGTACTCAGGACACTGCTTTGATAGGACCTGGTGGGTGGGATCATGGAGGGTGGTCTATGGCCCTGGGAGGCGAAGCCAATGTCCCTCTGTAAAAAAAAAAAAAACACTGGCCTATGGGAATGGGGTCCTCGGGCCCTCTCTGAGGCTCTGGGAGAGGGACTGCACACCATTCTCCCCCCAAAAAAAAAACACTGGCCCCTGTGGTTGGGGTCTCTGGGGCCTCCTAAAGGCTCTGGTCCACCCTGGGGGGCTAGTTTCTTAAAGATCCTGCACTTTTTTGTTAATAGGATCCTTCTGACTCTTCCCTATCAAGCCTACATTATTTTTGTAGGACAAGGAACTGAGGCCCGAGTCCGAAAATGGATCCTGTCACGTCTTTGATGGTGTGGTGGTAGCCAATTTTCCTGTGGAAAACTGCATGGGGTAAAACGTGTTTGTGTTGAGAACCCCCCTTTTTCTCAGCCCTCGATTGATGGAACACTCCTCAATTTTCCAGGAAGAAAGATTACACTTTTTTTGGGAAAGTTGCGTGAAGATTCTTCAAACTGAGCCGTCTTAATATTCTTCCAGAACACAACAAGGGACCAGGTCGGTGCTCGGAGGTTATTGGAGAAGTTCGGCTCCGTATCGGGACTAAAGGTGAACTGGCAGAACTCGCGACTCTTCCAGATGCTTGCAACTCTAGGCCCCTCAGTGCCTACAATACGTGGGAGTGACAATATACCAAGACCAGGCCGAATGGTGGATGGAATTTCTGGGAAGGCGTTTAGGGCACTTAGAACAAGTTTTGATGTTTGGAAGAGGGTCCTCCTCCGTGGCGGAACAGGTGGCACCACTTAAAATGATTGCGCTCCCCCAGTAGTTGTATTTATTTGTAGTGCTACCGGTGTGGATTTCCCGAGCGCTATTCAGAGAACTCGATTCGCTCATCATTGCTTTTATATGGGGGTCAGAACGTAGACAGGTTGCTCAGACCAAGTTGCAGAGGCATGTGGAAGAGGGAGGGCTGACTGTCCCTGAATTCGAATCTTAGCACCAGTGGTGTAGCTAGGCCTAAGGCGGGCCCGTGGCGGCCCCTGTATTTGCTGCCCGAGGTAGCCGGATGTGAGCAGAGGGGGGCTAACGCCCCCAAAACTTGTGCCACCCTGGGAAAACTGCCCCTCCCATCGCACTCCAACCCTTCCTTGCTATGCCACTGCTTACTGCACTGCAGCGCAGCCCAGTAGCAGGCAGACTGACACCAGGGAGATTGATGAAAAATTCTAAACCTGATCTTCATCAACTGATCAGAGTGGTGCTGAATTAACCTCTATGTATTACATAGGTAATACCTCACCTCTGCAAGAATCAATAGATACATTCACGTAGTAGGTAGGTGCAGTATGCCCAAGATGCGGGGAGGCGGAGTTCATACATATGATGTAAAGTTGCCCATTACATACTGCCTATTGGGGAGAAGTGACTAACACAGTCGCTGCTATTACCTCAAAAGAGGTCCCTTGCACCCTGGGGCACCGCTGTCGATGTTGGTGATTATTGTTGATTGTATTCCAAGAGGTCGGTTTAGGACTAGACCACAAACCCTGATTTTCACCTGCCCTATAATTGTCGTAATGAGATGATTCCAATGGGACACGGATGACGAGACTAGGGGAGGCGGGTGGGCATTCTGGGGAGGGAATTATGAGTTATACAGATGGTCTAACCAGTGCTTTAAATAGGCCGGTACTCACCGGTACCGAGTACCAGCACTTTTTTATTTTCTTGCATCGAGTACAGGCACTTTTCCTTGAATAAGGAGAGTAAGGGTACTCACGAGGGCCTGGCTTTGATGCAGGTGGCGCTCCGGTCATCAATCACCTCGTACCTCGGCAGCACCTTCCACTCTGGCCTGGGCCGGGCCTGACAAGAGAACAGCTGCTCTTGTCACCAGTGCACAGTGATCTGCATGTGCTGCTCTGGAAGCCATGAGAGCAGAGGTGTGGCTGCAGGGAGGTTCAATTAGCCTTTGCTTTTACACTGCGGGGGCAGAGAGGTGGCTAATAAATCTAATGGGTGAGGGTGTGAGCGGCATTGTTCAGTAACACAGTGCTACAATGACACTTCTGTAGCAGAAAGAGCTATTTGTAAACTGCTGCCATTAGACTTTTTAACACAAATTCGCCAGTACATCTATCACAAGACAAGATGTTGAGCACAATGTAAAAGTCAAATGCTTGATATTGTGCATCTTCAAAGCACATACAAACATTTTTTCCAGTTACTGATGCCTGTGGTGGGCCGAGAATGAAAAGAGTGTCTGATGAATTGCTAGCTTTTTTGCAGCTAAGCATTTACTAATCGTATGGCACAGAAAGCCAGTGCCTTTCTCTTCAGTATGAAAGATTGGGGCACCATAAGTAGCAGTAAAGTGGATAACTCTGGTGGTTTATGCGCTTGCTAGAAAGATCTGTGTGCATTCCAATCTAAGGTTCAACTCACCATAAAATTGCATGGAGGGTCATTGTGCCTGCTGGAAAGCATAGCATGCAACATGTGGTTCAGAGATTTTTTTTATGTAGATAGCTCAGTAGGATACTGTTTTTGTTGTATAGATCCTTGTCTTCCCTGTAGGTCACAAGTTAACATCCTTGGCATATATCTTAGTGAATTATGTCCCTGCAGCAAGGACCTGCATGCAAAAACAAGGCATATATATATAGAACCTTACTGGTTTTTTTCTCAATCTTTTCATTTTTTAAGGTTGCTAAAAAGGGGTTACTTTGGATACTAATAAACACTTATGATGAGTACCTGCACTTATTTTTGTCCATTTAAAGCACTGGGTCTAACGTTGCTGAGCATATGTATATGATGTCTATGTTTATGTTATTATTCTTGCTGATCGTGATCTAATAATGTTTGAAAATCAATAAACTCTGTTTAAAAAAAAACAAAGCCAACGTTATAAGCAAACAAAAACCTTTGGTGGGCCGAGAATGAAAAGAGTGTCTGATGAATTGCTAGCTTTTTTGCAGCTAAGCATTTACTAATCGTATGGCACAGAAAGTCAGTGCCTTTCTCTTCAGTATGAAAGATTGGGGCACCATAATCAAACAAAAACCTCCCTTCCCGATAGAAACTTGATCCTAGCTAGAACTCTAGATATATGCAACACAAACCATTGTGCAGCGTGTTCATGATCGTCTGTAGGGTGCCAGGCCAGTTTTAAGGTGGACTGTTGTTTGAGCTTCCCCCCCCCCAAAAAAAATAGTCGAGCCTAGATAGAGACTCCACTGGGCATGAGGCGATTGTTTTACGAGACACCCTACAGACATACAATAAATACACCTGCACATGGCGGGCTTCAACCCCTCATCAGCATATCTGTCGTGTTATTGACAAATAAGCATATTTATGTGAACAATGAGGCGGTGGGAAGGAGAGTGTTCATGTTTTCTATATTTTGAAATCAAAGTGACTTCCGCTGAGCGCATTTATATGCACAAAGGCGCGAAGGGAAACGTAGCGAAGGCAGAGTGTGGCTGTGTTGGTGTTGGCAAGTAGAACTGCTGAACTAGAGGGAAATGCAGGATGCCCCGCTGTTTCCGCTTTCAGCCTACATTCTTTGGGCCGCTTGGACTGGTTCCCTGGGGCCTGTTTGACAAGTCTACAGTAAGCGGCCCAAAATGAATTAACAGGTTCCAGCGGTGAGAATTTCACGTAAGCATTTTTGTTTGCTGAATCAGCAGTGAATTATCGCGACAGAACGCCCTTCAACTTCTCAACGAGAACAAACCATGTACGGTTTAAAAAAAAAATCAAATGATTTGTAAACACAGTCATTGTTTTACCAAGCGGCTGTTGGCTGGGCAGCGTCTTGCTGAAATGGCCGTCGCGGGCCACCATTATTCACGTTTTTAACTGCTCCGCGTGGTAGGACCGAATGTGCCGCGCTCTGAACACTTCACTTCATTCAATACTGAATACTTTTGTAAGTGCGCAGGGCGGGTGCTTGGAGTTGCTAGAAAAGCTCATTCACGGAATATAAATGCATTTACAATACAATATTGAGCTGTAAAGCAAACCATTCTGGGTAAGAGTATATACTTCAGTAAAAGGTTAAACTACAAAAGGTAAGAAAGAAAATTGTTCTTTTTATTTCAGTAATTTTTTATTGAAAAAAAGCATATTTACATGGTGCCGTCTGAAGCCCCTAAGGTAAAATAAAAAATCTCCCCTCAATGTGACCCAACTCTTGGACTCGGCCCCTTTTCCGTGTAGCTCAGATTCTTCAAGAGTTGCAGGGACACTGTCTCAGCTTGATTTAGGCCAGGGGCAGCTTGAGTTTCCTTTGTATTGCTTTGATGCTAGATTTTGTTTTGCATGTGCTTTAGTGGGGTCCTGGCATCTAACTTTATGGATAGAGCAATTCAGGTTTTCACTGGGAGGTCCCATTCATCTTGTAGGCTAAGAGAAAAAGAATGAATCCATATCGCCTCTTGACAAAGATGGAAGGAACGAGGAAGACTGATAAACCTTTCAATACATGTCACCCAATTACTTTAAATATGTATTAATGGTGTTTTGTGGAGTTACATTCTAAGTGCTTTGTTAAATAAAGGGGTCATGGTATGCAAATGTGCTCATCTCAGTACCCCACATTTGTGTGTGTTCATTCAATTAGGCATAATAAGATAAGAGTCATAAATCATTTCCTCTTCATTTAAGTCACAGGGCCTATTCACTCAGTGTACATTCAGTTATAAACCTGTGTTCAGGACTGAATTTACATTACTTACTCCTGTGAGGGATTCACAAACTAATAGACATAAGACTATGTATGTGTGCAAAGATCTTGCAACGAGTGCAGAGTTCACAACACCCTTAAATCCCACCGAAGGGGTGGGAAAGTGAGTGTTCTAAGGCGTGCTTTACCTTAGATGTTTATGAACACTCACAAACATGGATGTTAAATGGCATTCACAAACTCCTCTCCTTCCTTTCCCCATTCCGCCATGGAAAGGGTCGGATTTTAACTCATCCGAGGGATGGCGCCCCCCTTCCCCAGCACCTTGAGACCCTCACGGGTAAGTAGCGGACTTCACAAATCCCTGATTGGTGGGGTAAATCTTTTTCCATGGCTCACCCTGGATTTAGTGGAGGGGTAGAGACAGGTAAAAAAGTGTGTGTTTGTACAGGAGAGTCTATTCTCCCTATATGGAGTTTCCCTATAGGGGGTTCTCCACTTTGGATAACTCCACACAATGGGGATAGGATCCAATTGTTAATATCACATTACCTTCTCAGAAGTACGCTTGGAAACCGGCATCCGGCACAGCTTTCCAGGTATTGTCCTGAAAATACTTGTGAATTCAGAAAGTAGGAAAAGTACATGGATTTCCTAGTTGATTTGTAAATAGGGCCCATAGTTTTCTAGGAGGGTTCACATGCTTAACATTTTCATATTTACAATTTCCACGAGGCTGACTCAAACTGGAAAAAAAACAAAATTCTACCTAATCTGACTTTAAATCATTAAGGGACAGATTTATCAAGATTTTGCGTCACCCTTGCACCACGGAAAGGGCGCAAGGGTGACGCAAAAGCTAAGTTATATTTATCATGCGTCGCAAGGCCACCTTGCGTGGCCTTGCATGGGTTGATAAATGTAGAGTAGCTCAAGGCAGAACAAATCACTGCATTGAGTTACTCTGCCCCAGGGAGGCGTTCCATGTGTGGAGAGTGCATGTTCCCATGCATCCACCCATGAATTTTGGTGTTTTCCCAGACTTGCCTTTAGTGGAGACCTGGAGATGTGTCAAAATGCTAAGTCTATCATATTATTTTAGATTGTTGGTCCACCAACTCCATTATTTGATATATCTGCTTAACTGCTGCATTCAGACATTTCCTCTACTCAAAACAAATACAACTTTCCTAATTTACAAAGATGTTTCTAAGAGTAGGTGTCACTCAATCAGGTAGTGCTGCAGACTTTCTTTTAGGAGAAAGTCAGGAGTGTTACAAGGGAATGCCTCAGCGAAATCTTTGTGAATCAAATCTCTTTACCTTAAGATTGGCCTACAGGATTAATGCCTCATTTAGAGTTTAACACCTTCCATGCTCATGACGAGCTGAGCTCGTCATGAGGCACGGTGCTCCGTTGCTCATGACAAGCTAAGCTCGTCATGAGCCATGGAACGCTCACACGCGGGGATAATTCCCCTGCTGTGCTGAGCGTTCCACGGGAATGGGTGCAGCTGTGACGAGCTCAGCTCGTCATGAGCACCGGAGCGCCGTGCCTCACGACAAGCTGAGCTCGTCATGAGAATGGGGGCGCTGTGCGCACCCCCCCCGCCCCCAGCACAGCGGGGGAATTACCCCCGCAGCGAAGGGGTTAACAGCCAGGTTACTCCCTTCATGAAGGTGACAAATAGCCTTTTCACCTTATTACAAGCCCATTATATCCTATAACACCTTTAATAAGGCGGACTCATATCTGTCACTTTGCTAAAGAGTAACCCATCCACCAAACTCAATCAGGCGCTTACATTTCATTCCCACTAATGGGTCAGAATATTTCATAATTCGTGAACTGGACTCCTACAAATTGATTAGCCCTTATTTTTGTCTTATGTTTTTGATAGGATTTTATTTGGAGGATTGCAGTTGAGGTATTAGTGGGGAAAGCAGTGGTCAAGGGCTGGTGATGGAGGTAGGTTAGGGGGCCAGGGTGGGAAAATCAAAGCCACACTTACATTTGAGTATTAACGAAAAGCTGAGGAGGGATCTCAATGTGGCTGGAATATTCCATTGTGTGTTGCTTATTAATCTCACATATTGCTGCTCCTTTCTATTGTACACCTGACATCACTTTTGTCATGCATCCACAGACGCTGAGATTACCAATCATGTGGTCTTGCAAATCCTAAAATTCAGAAGGGGCAATGAATGTATGGCAGTCTAAAAGAGGACAGCCACCACCTCGGATATAGATAAAACCCTCAACCGTGGTGAAACATAAACTATTAATTCATAATTCCTCAAATAATCATAAAGGAATCAAACATTACACGGGAGTATTTTCACTGAAGAATGCCAAGATGTAACCTATGTTGCCCCATTGATAAGTGTCTAGTATGATCAGTTGATGATGTGCCATTTAAAAAAGCTTTGGAGTTTAATCACAAGGAAGTAAGTGATTTTTTTGTATCTCAGCTCTTTAACTCAGTGTACTTTTATTTACTTTTTTTCCCTGGTTAATCTGTTTTATCTAAAGAGCACCATTAATTGCACCATCTTTGCAGTAGCATTCAGTTTCATGGAGTATTCATTTTATTGCAAAGATTCACTCCCAAGATCATGTATGTGATGTACAACACACCATACATATCTAGACAAATTGGATTTTCCATACAACAGCAGATTAGTATTGTTGCTAGTATCTGAAATTCTGATTAATAAAAGGCATGGTGAAAATGTCAGAATGTTCTTCTAGTATTAAACATGGAGCAAATTACTAACCTCTTTGATATTCTCAAAACATTTCCAGAATATGCCTATAAAACATTGATAGTCAAGTATTTATTTGATATTTCAAATGCATAATTTTCACCACGTGTACATAAAGAAATGTGCATTGGCACAATAAACGTTTTCCTCTCTATAGGGAGAACACATTGTTCTCCACTGTTCCAATGGCCTATTTCTCTGCATTTCGATTGATATCAACTTTCTTCTGCCCTTGCCAGGACTAAATCTGTGATGTTTGAAAATTAGAAATCTATCTCAACATTGTTGTTAAATACCATAAACATATGAGATGAACCCATCCAGGAAGGTCAACAAACCCTTGCCTGTAAATAAATCTGAGCATACAGGACCACATCTGCAAATTCATTTGGCACATGAACATTCTGCCACGCAAGATTCTGTGAATCAGGAGTCGAAATATCCGAGTGAAGAGTTTTTTGCACCTCGGCTTAAATCATGTGTATTTATTTTATTTATAAAGATAGAACATTATTTGTGTATCATACACTAATTATTATTATCCCCCGTAGGGCAATACGTGTTGTATGTATTGCTTTGTGCCTGAGGACTTCAGTAGAAGATAAGAAATGCATGGTAGTTGTTTATTTGTTCTACATCTTTTTGGTGAACTAAATATAAAGAGAGCAATAATAACCTCAATCAAACAGAGTCAACACTTTAACTAAAGTAGAGGTACTTCAGTAAAAGCAAGCATCATCTCTAACTTCATTTTTCATTCATTAAGGGACTTATTTAGAGTCTGACGGACAGGGTATTCCATGGTGGAGAAGTGTGGCTCAGGGGTTAGAGGCGGCAGACCCGGAAGCTGAGATCGGTCCTGGACCAGGGTTCAATTCCCCGCCTCGGCGGGTCTTGGGCTAAAAAATTCCACGGACTCGATAATTCTCGCTCCGGTGCCTTCTCGACTCAGGGGTTCACACTCTGCGACTCTGGGCAATAGCTTGCTTAATCTCCACAACGGCCCCTCGCGGCGGGATGCCTGACTTTCACCTTGTGGATACCCTGCTGGGGCTATCACACAGGGGAATATCAGGACGGGTTCCCTAAGCAAGCGCCGGGACACCCCACTGCGGGTAGCTGTGCGCTATATAAGCTCAAATACATTTACATTTACATGGCAAAAGCCCCCACTGGGTCCACTGGATGGTGTGGGGGCCCTCGAAGGGAGCACACAACACTGTCTGCCCTATTTAGGGTGTACGACGGTATATGTTTTTTCCTGTCCCATACTTGGTGGTGAGGGACAGGAAAAATATAACAATGAAACCCACACCTTGGGAGTCCCACTTTAGGATTTTGGCTTTTGAAAAGCAAAACACTTCTGAAAAATTTGACTGCTACGCATTTTGTCTGATGTTACAATACATAAAACTTTTCCTTTTTTTTTAAAATAAATATTTTTATTGATGCAAGGAAGATACACATATTTCATTAGTAAATAACAACTGTTATGGTTTTACACGTTTGACATTTATGAGTTCAAATACTAGGTGTTAATGAACAAATTGAGAGTCATAAGGATACACTTCCACCATCGATTCGAGATTATATACAAAAGAGAAAAAAAACTTTTTTTTACATAAAGCCACACTGAATGTACCATCATTCTTTGATCATTAAATGCCAAACAGCCTTAAACTTTTCTCTCTCAAAGATATCCACCATAATAATCGTCCACCACTCAGCTGTACTGCTAGGTTTTGGAGAAATCAAGGCTCTTGAGATAGTAAGCGTAGCAGTAACTAAGATAATAGCAATCAAAGCTCTTCGTGCCGGATTAGGATCGGCCTTGTACCCCAACATAATATCTTGCATAGGAAATGCTATATCTAAACCAAGGCGAATATTACAAATGTGTTTAATTCCCTGCCAAAACGCCAACAACAATGGACATGTATCAAAAATATGCATAATATTAGCTGCATATAATCTGCATTTTTGGGCAGTTTGACTTATTACTAAAACCCCTTCCACCTTGTACTCCCCAGCTAGCTATTTTTTCCGGGGTGTAATACAACATACAAATAGTCAGAAACTGCCGGAGCCTTAAATTAACTGAGCATAGAGCCTCCTTTAGTGTTATGAGTGCATAAGTTACCGCTACAGGAGAAACCTCCATCTTCAGCATCCTACTCCATTTTGAAGCTAACTTTAAACATGGATCAATTCTATCCTCGGACAGATACTGATATGCTATACGGATTGCATGTGTCCGAGGTGTCTCCTGGTTAGTATATCACATGTTGCTACAGATTTAACCCCCTGTGATCTCACAGGGAAGTCTCTAATTTGTAAATACTTATAGTAATATTGGAATGGGATTCCAAACACATCTTGTAAATTTTAAAAAGTTTTAAAACCACTATGGTCATATAAATGCCCAAGTCTTTCAATCCCCATTTTATCTCACCCCTTTGAGACACTATCGGAAAAAATCCCAGGTAATAATGGATTATCCCAAAGGGGTAACCTGTCATGATATACTGGAAGATAGTACCCAGCACAAATTTCCCGCCAAATATTGGCTGAATCCCTAAGTGTCTTGAAATAGACTTTTTTGAAGTAATTTGGGGCATGTATCAGGTAGAGAAATCTACCACTATCATGACCTAGTAGCAGCTGATGGCTATTGTCTTGACCCTCACTAGAAAGAAGGCTATGTAGACGACCCACAAAGGCTGCCCAATAAAATATTTTAAAGTCGGGAAGTTGGAGGCCCCCCTGACTATACGGATATTTCATAACTTTAATAGTCTGACATGCCCATTTATACCCCCAAATAAAACTGCTTTTTACCCCTTCTGGTTTTTTAAAAAAAAGGTTAGTAATTCTTAAGGGGATTGACCAAAATAAATTAAGATATTTAGAGAGTATTGTCATCTTTATGATGTTACGTCCGCCCATTATGGTTACAGGTAGTTTATGCCAGTTTCTTAGCTTCTTACTAACGTCTTGTAGCAAAGTATCATAATTCAACTAATTATATGTTTAATCTGGGGCATAATAAAAATTCCCAGATAGGTCGCCTCAGAGCATATCCCAGCAATAGGCCTAGCTGGTTCAAAATTCAAAAACACCTGGGTTTTGCTGGGGTTCAGTTTATACCCAGAGAAATAATTTCTAATGAAGCTGCAGGGTCCACTCTTAAACTAGCAGTATCATCTGCATAAGCCGTTACTTTCAAGAAATGAGTTTCCAACTATAAGGGTGGAAATGTTGTCTTGATTGGTAACTAATATCCGTATAAAAGGTTCAATATAAAGTGCAAATAAAAGTGGGGAAAGAGAGCAGACCTGAGGAGTTCCTCTATGTATGCTAAAGAATATGGATTAAATACCTGCATAACTTAGCTTGGCCTGTGGCGTGCGATATAAGGTTTGTATCCATATAAGAAAACAACCCATAATTCCAAATGAAGTTAGAGTAGACCATAAACAGCTCCACGCCACATGATCGAAAGCCGTTTCCGCATCTAAAGTATCATAGCTAGGTTACTGGCTGCTTGTTTAGCATAATCACAGGCCATTATAGTAGTATTAATATGTGCTGTAGTACCTTGGCCTGTTATAAAGCCATGTTGCTGGTCCGATACCAGACCTGGCACCAGAGGAGCCAAACGATTAGCCAATACCTCAGTGTATATTTTTGCATCAGCATTAATAAGAGATATCAGATGATACGAGCCTCACTCTTCAGGCGGTTTCACTTTTTTTTGAAAAAAAAATCATTTTTATGGTATCCCAGGTTAATGGTGCTATCCCAGTATCGCTGTTATCACGTATAATCCTAGCAAAAAGTGGCCAAATAATACTTCGGAATACTTTATAAAATTCACTAGGAATTGAATTATCCTACGACGCATTGCCTGAAGGTAACGAAGACAGGACAGCAAAAATTTCCTCTACTGAAACTTCAGTAGACAGTTGGCTAATAGCTTCTTCTTGTACATGCGGGAGCATTACTTTCTCTAAATACGTATCAAACCACTCTGAACTTGTTAAATCAGATTGCGCATGAAGAGTTTCATAAAAATTGTTCAAGTATCATTTTAGTTTCAGTATATAATGTACTATCCACGCCCTTAATCGCCTTTATTAAATCTTTAGCTTTACGCTCAGCCAACTGATATGCAAGTATATTCCCCACTTGTTCAGCATATTCGTATTGAGCAGCACTGTTCCTAATATAGCGAGCAGCAACCTTTTCCTGTAATAATCCCTCCAGTGATGCACGTACTTCAGTAAAATCAGTATACAGCTGTATTTGTCTAGGGTCATTTTGTCTAATAGCTACAGCATGGCTAAATTAACAAGCTTTAAACAGGTGGCTTTAAAAGTAGTATCTCTAACTGTATTCTCTTGTAGTATATATTGTTGTGTGAGACCCCTAATATATGCCTTCATTGAATCCCAAATAATAACAGAGGTGGCCGTGTTAAGATTAAACTGAATAAACTCTATTAAAAGTTTCTCCATATGTGAGATATATTCACTGTTTGTCAATAAGTAGCTTGGTAAAAAAGGAAAGCCTAGATTTATTTGCCAATTGTGTTTGAAAAGAAAAACATAATAGGATTATGATCCAATGTTATTTTGGGACATACCTCAATTATACCCAGCTGGAGCGTGGTATCACTAGCCCAGGCCATAACTATGCTAGAATATTGCTTGTAAGGACATGAATACTATGTTAGGTTGGAGAGATCTCCATACATCTTTTATACTATGCATACGTGCTAATTCTAGAATAGATACCCATACTTTCAGCATCCTAGTAGACTAGTAGAGTCAATAGAGTAGTTCATCACACAAATAAAATCCCCCATAAATATAAAGACCTTCTGCCATTCAAATAGTGTCAACATTAGTGAATTAAAAACCTCAGGATCGTCAGCATTGGGACCATAAACAGCAACTAGGATGTACCTTACACCATGAATTTCCAACTGAGCAATTACCCATTTTCCCCTGTGATCAGCTAGTATTTTATATGATTTATGTGCAAGCGTTTTACTAACTAAAGCAGCTGTTTTTCTAATGGAGACGTTTTAAGAGGTACATACTATTGTTTGATATCTTATCTGATTCAAAAACCCATCGTCCTTATAGGCCAAGTAGGTTTCTGTTAAAAATACAAGGTGAGGTTCATATGTATCCAGTTCTTCTCGGACCAATTGACGCTTTTCATCCAGCAATTAATCCAGAAACATACCAACATAAACATTTAAGTAGAGCCATAATATTTCATTGTTTGACCATATATTCCTGGCTTTTCCCAAAGACAAATACTGTCCGCTAAATATTCCTTAACAATGTTATCTCCAATTATTATAAGAACTCCTACAGACTGTTTTTGTTTAGAGACTTTTGCTTGTCTGCTTTCCTATCCCCCTTGCTAACCGTAAACCCACCACCACCTCTCCCACCACTCCCACAACACACCCAGTGTCTGTGGAAAAGAATCACCCCCCTGCTTGCTGTCGCTGGTTAGACAGTTTTTCGAGACCCACCACCTCCATAGATCCGCCCCCCAGATATATGTATATATATGTAAAAGGAAAGTACCTAAGAAGCAAAATAGAAAAAGAAACCCCCCCCTGAAGACATAGAGAAATAACTATAGAGAAGTTTAAGTCAGGCATTGACAAACTTCAGAGATTAATATTCAATGATTATTCCAACTCATATAAGCCAACTGTCTCCCCTTGATCAAACATACTTAATATTTGTCTTATTTGAAAAGTTATTTAGTCTCTTGCCGCCATTTGGCCAAACCTGCTGCCCCTCATGTTCCGTATATATAAGCTGTGTTTGCCCGTCTTTAGTGATTTTTAAGCGAGCTGATTCTTTCAAAAAGACTTCGGCCCCTTCAGATTTTAGAGGATCGATGAGTTGGCATAATTTTGATCTCCTGTCTATAGTGTTTTTACATAAACTGATCTCACAAAAATGGAAATCGAGTACAGGCGAATAGGTGCGAATAGGTGCGGTGGGACGAGCTTTGATGGAGACGGCCTGCTTCAGAAGAAAGTTCCCAAAGTGTATGAGAATTGGCTGAGGATAACGACCTACCGGTTTGTTAGAAATTGTTGGTATTCTATGAGCCTACTGTATTTGGCAGTCTCAGTCCCAATCAGACAGGGCAGGGAAAGCTTTCTGAAACAGTTGCACTACATATGCTCGAGAGTCAGTTCTTTCTTTGCGTTCTGGCACTCCAAAGAGCCTAAGATTATTAGGCACTTCAGATTCTCCAAGTCCTCAATCTTCCCTTGCAAAAAAGTAAGCTGGCTGTCATGCACTTCCGATTCCTTAACGGATCTGGTAACATGCTCTTCTGTATCTACAACCTGTTGCTGCAGCTCCTTGATGTCTGATGTAAGTGTCAGTACTTTGGCATTTATGTCTGCAAGAGATTGCCTAACTGCCAAACTATCAGCCTTGCTTGTGCATAATACTCTTGAGCTTCTTCCCTTTGAGCCTGCAATGCCTGAATAATCGCAGTTTAGACAGATATCTTGCCCTCATTCACAGGAGCATAGTCGACAAGGGGGGCAGACCCAAACATCAAGTCCGCCTGAGCATTATTTGTAGTTAAATTTTCTCGAAAGAGAGAGTTAGTGATTGATTAGTACCTTGAGATGTGCCTCTTGTGTTAGATCCCATACCAAAGCCTGAGCGTCTTGATATTAAATTCTTCACCTATCCCTTTGCCATTACCCATTTCCGAAGCGAGCTGCTAGTTGTACCTAGTTTACCAGCAATAATCCTATCGTCTCGCTGGATAATCTTATCTGTCATTTCCATTTTATTATAGTGTTTTATGGCCTTAGTTTTGGCACTGCCTTTCTTTTGGTCTAGTAACGGACGGGTCGATCCAGAGTGTGGTATCCCATCATTTAAAGCAGAGTGGTTTGCATTATCATTGGTAATTTTCGGGGTATCTTAAGTGTTACAGATGGAAAGGTCAGCAGGAACAATTTAAGGATCTACATCATAATCCTGCAAGAGCACATGAGCATCTGCTTCTCCCCTTCTGTCCGTGTTTACACTAATACCACACTCCATCTGACCCATTCCTATATCATACAGTTGAACCGATATGTCCCCCATATCTGAGTCACATTGCTGTTTTTGGCCTCCTTGGCAGTTTTTGTCAGGCAAACAAAACTTTATTTGATTTGTTAAAACCTTAAAAGTACATTCCACATTCCGTGATAAGAGAAAGGACAACAGCAAAATATGGTAATATTCAACAAGAAAAAGAGCAGCAGCATAAGAGGATAATATTAAAACCACAATTACACCTCAAGATACATGAAAATTAACTTCTCTTGTTCCTTTTAAAACGGAGTATTATGTTATGTTATAAATCCTTTTATTGCGCGCTCTATTACTCAGGAGTATCCTGGCGCGATGAGTACATGATAAAAAGGCGGGGCCATTAACACACCGAAGAGAGAGATTACAGAGTAATATTAAACAGGTATGTTTTGAGTCCCTTCTTGAACTGCGAAAGTGAGGAGGCAGTGCGAAGGGCCAAAGGAAGAACATTCCATACTCTAGCAGCCTTAACAGAGATGGATTTGCCTCCAGTTCTGGCAAGCTTAAATTTAGGCTGGACCATCTGACAAAGGTTAGCCGAGCGGAGAGCCCGTTTAGGAGCATAAAGAACAAATCTATTATAACATTTATTTGTTAAAATCGCTAAAATTTCCTATATATACCTTCTTCAGAATGCAATTTTTACTACTATTGTCCCTTAGTATCTCTACCTTTATTCAGGGATAAGGGCTACACTATACATGTTCTTCTGCGCATTTGAGGAACAACCTAACTTTATTCATATATTTCCCCAACGCGCAGGCTATATCTAAAGTCTCCATTTCCACCAAAAGAGTGGCAGCTTGCATTCTGTGCGTAATCTCAGATTTTTTAAAAATCGGACATAAAAACTCCTTTCGAAAGTCTAAAAATCTCGTACAATCTAATAAAATATGTGACATATCACAGGTGGTTCCTAAAGTGCAAGTGCATTTCCCATTACTTCCTATCATTAAATTTCGAACCCCGTTATTTGCATAGCCTGGGTTTATGCCAATTCGCATTTTCAGGACTTCTCGCCTCAGACTATGGCTGGGTAACCGATCCACGTAAGGGAAGTGTTGACTGCTCTCCCAAGCCACTTTCATGTGTGCTACCGAGGTCTTTTGAGCAAGGTATTCCCGATCATAACTACGGAACATATTGACCCCCTGAGTCTTTAATTCTTTTTTCCCAAATATTATGGGGTCTTGCGGCAAACATACCTTCAAATCTAGCACCCCATAAGCCTTGCTTATTGAGGCTCTTACCTCTTTTGCCCAGGGGAGCTCACTATTGATAATTTCCTCCTTAGCCCATTGGGAGATTTTAGCAATTTCCCCTACTCCCAACCGCTGCCAGAAGCGTACAAGGCTCATACAAACTGTAATAGCCCAGGAGGTTATTCCCAGCTCCAGTCGTGCTGCCTGCACCATAGAGGATTTTGGCAGAGCGAATATGCTTTTTAATATATTTCCCTCTTCACTATCCCAGGAGGTCTTGCCACTGAGATAAATAACCTCGGCTCCATACAGAAATTGTGGGGGGACCATTGCTTGATAAGCTTTTAAGACCGGTCTATCTGACCTTTCACCATAGGTGTTATTAAAGCTTTTTAGGCCTTGGACCGACGCCAGTGCCCTTATTTTTAATGCTTGCAGGTGTGTATGCCATTTCAAGTTACCTGAGAACCACATTCCCAAATATCTATAGTTGGTCAGCCTCTCAAGCAAGGGTGTGCCAAGATACCACGAGAACTTCACTTTCCTTCTCCCAAAACATACTATTTTGGTTTTATCCATATTTACCACTAGTTTTTTACTCATACAGTAATCTTTAAACCTATTGAGTTTTCTCTGGAGGCCTATCTCCGTTTGATCCATTATTACTAGATCATCGGCATAAAGGGGGCACGATATGTGCCTTCCTCCCAACTTCGGGTTCGCCCCTCTGACATCTCTTAATACTTGGGGTAGATCAGCTAAAAACAGGGAGAACAGCAGGGGGGCTAGAACGCACCCCTGTCTTAAGCCGTTCCCAATAGGGATTCTCCCGGTCAGTCCTCCATCCGTGTCCAATATTATCTGTGCCCAATTTTCTGTATGTAATGCTTGGACAAGGCAGTTACTCAGCAGAGATTGGTATTGCTGGGAATCTACAAGCTGTGTGGCCCCCACAGCTTCAGCCTGTTCCTTCGACCCCGCTGTTCAGCCTGACCGCCACAGTCCCAGCGTTGCTAAACTTTCCAGGCTGATGCCCCCTTCCTCAGCACTCATAGACAGGGGTTGAGAACTTTCCAGGCTTGCGGTTTGATCAAGACTTCTCTCTGGTGTCATAGCCCGTAATGTTGACAGTATCTCCTCCGGTAAATTAAGGACTGTTTCCATTAATGCCTCTATTATCTCCCCTTCTGATGGCTGGTTAGAGAGACCACTGGGGGGATTAATCACTTCAGGGACTTTACATGATTGCAGTACTTTTAGAACGGGCGTCCTACTTTAAAAACCATTGGTCAAGCTGCAATATCTTAAACATTAGAGGAGTGTGTGTCAGAGTTTACAGCTGCTGGGTCAGCCATACCTGTAGTTAAGAGCGAACCAATTCCGCCACCCTTCTGAGCCGTTGCCTTTGGTGGGGCCATCCTCGCTGAATCACGAGCATAAACAGGTTTGCATGTCAGAGGAAACCAGCCAAGGGAAGAGCGTTTTGAGTCAAGCACCCCGCTGGGTAAGAATCCAAACCTGCGGCGCTGTCCTGGAAATCAAGACTACCATCGAACATATGGCAGGCTAGTGGAATACTTCAATACGCTATACTTCTTTAAAAAAAAATGAGAAAGGGCTTTAGTGTGTCAACAAATTTTAGCAGCTCTCCAAGTGCTCTGATAATCATCAGCAGCCTACAGTGTTTGTACCTTGGAGAAGAACTTTAGTTGTCTTTAAATTCAAAAGTGCTCCTCAGTGCTCCGACTGTCCTCAACATCCCTCGGTGGCCCGCAGCATTTACAGCTGCGAGAAGGGCTTTTAATTATCGGTGAGTTCAAAAGCATTCAAAAGCACTCCGGGTGCTCTGACAGTGCTCCGACCGTCCACAGTAGTCTGCAGATTTTCACATCATCCCCCTCATTCTATTTCAGTTCTGTACCATTCCCCGAGCAAACATGGTGTGGGAGCATCTCTAGGACGTGGCTCTCATCGGCGGAAGCAATCCGCAGTCTTTCCTTCCCAACATCAATCTTTTCCTATATTGACAAGAACCACCATGATGGCAGTTCCTGTTAATGTAGAGAGATGTCAGTGGGTCAGACAAACATCTCTAAATTTGGTATATGGAATGTCTGTCAGGGCAGCAGAGTAAAGTATTTGATTCCCCTTGTAGTAGCTTTTTTTTGTTTGAAAAATAATTTATTAAAAGAGAAGATTGCAATAGAGAAACACACATTATATCTGTAATACAAAGTAAGAAGCAATCAGGCAAAAAATAATACATTGCAATATAGGGAAGAAAAAGAAAGAAGAGAGAGAGAGATAGAGAGAAACGAAAGAAAAAGATGGGAAGGGGAATAAAGACATAACAATTCTTAATATAAAATGCCTGATAAGCATAAAACATGTAAGGTTGCTATTTAAAATACCATACAATAAGAAGAAGAGAAAACAATTATATACTACAAATAAGTAACATTGTATAGATTGTATCAATTGTATCATGGAGGTTTGGGAACTTCTTCAGTAGTAGGGATATGCAATGGACGAGAGCGAGCAGATACATCTAGAAAAATAGTAATCAGTAACCATAATAAATCACGTTTAATAGCAAGTGTAATAGGAGAAACATATGCTCTATCTAATCTATGGTTGTAGCAAACACCATACCACCAAGCCTGAAAAGAGACGTTTGACGCATTTTTCCAAGATTTAGTGATTTGTTGAAAAGCTACCTCCAAGAGAAGATCAATAATAGAAACATTAGATGTCAGAGAAGACCACATGTCAGTTAAGCTCCCTAGAAAAATGTGAGTAATTGAAAAAGGGAATTGAGTGGATAAAATAGAATTGATTTGCTGCCATACTTTGGACCAAAAAATGAGAATTAAAGGACAGGTGAAAAGCATATGTTTGAGCTCTGCACGTGTATTGGAGCAGGACCAACAAGTAGAAGGAATAGAAGGATCTATAGCATGTAATATTGTTTGAGTAGTATTGGCTGCCCCAGAAGATCTCCATAGTTTATTCCATATATCATGCCATAACGATATGGAGTAAGAATCTTCCAGGTCAGATTCCCAATCTTGTTTTGTTTTAGACTTATCTCTAATAGGAGGTATGTCCTGTAGTTTTCTATAAATTTGCGAAGCTGAGGGAGAAGATAAAAGAAAAGGAATAGCAAGTGAAGAGGATGCGGTAGGAGAAGAAGGAGCAGAAAAGGAGTTTGAACAGCAGGCGCAAATGGTTATATTTATGAAGGAAGGATTGAGGAAGAGAAAAACGAGGTTGGAGAGACGAAAAAGGGAGGCAAAGACCATCTTGAAAAAGTTGATAAATCCAAATGAGACCAAGGGAATGCCAATCTTTCCAGAAAAAAAGTTCTATTTTTGATTTTAAGAAGAGGATTGTACCAGATGGGAGACTGCAGGAATCGAGTTCGGTCATCAAGACCATTAAAGAAAAAAGGAAGAAAGAGTTTTCTAGTATTTTTAAGAATAGGGAGAGACATCTTTGGAGGAAAGTGTGATAGAGAGATAAATTCTTTAAAAGTAAATGGATGAAAAAAGGAGGACTTAAGTGCAACCCATATCGGAAAAGAGGAAATATCTGAATCCGAATCCAGTAGAAAAGAAACTGAATGGGAAAAAAAAATTGAAGTATGGTAAGAAGAAAAGTCTGGAAAATTAACTCCACCCAAAAGTTTAGGACTTTTAAGTTTGGCAAATGACATCCTAGCTCTTTTGTTCTGCCACAAAAATTTTGAAAGGATAGAATAAATATTCTTATAACGAGACTTAGGAAGATTAACAGGAAGATTAGAAAGAAAAAATAAAATTATCGGAACAAACATCACTTTAATAGAATCTAATCTACCCCACCAGGATAAAAATAAAGGGTGCCATCTAGTTGTGGAATCTGTTAAAGCCTTTAGCAAGTTTTTAATATTTAAGGCCACCGTATCTTTAATAGAGGGAGTAAACTCAAGACCCACATTTTTTATTTTAGAGGGACTCCAATGAAAGGATGAAATCAAAAAGTCAGCGTGAAAACAATACTTATTAAGAGGAAGAATTTCACACTTATCTACATTAAGTTTATAGCCCGAGACTGTTGCATACGAAGAGACTTTGGACAAAAAAGCTGGAATAGAGGTTTGAGGATGAGAGATAAACAAAAGAATATTGTCTGCATAAGCAGAGAGCTTCAGATGATTCTCCCCATAAGGAAAGCCAGTAATATCATTATTCAATCTAATTTTTGAAAAAAACGGTTCCAATGCTAGTATAAAAAGAAGAGGAGAAAGAGGACATCCTTGACGAACACCTCGAAAAAGAGGAAAAGAAGAAGATACAGGACCTTTAGCAAAAATAAAAGACCTAGGAAAAGAATATAATAGGGAGATATAAGAGATGAATTTGGAGCCAAAACCAAACCAAGAGAGAGTAGAAAGCATAATGGACCAATTAACTCTGTTGAAAACTTTTTCAGCATCTAATGCAATAGCGGCCAAGAAATGATTAAAGGTAGGAGATTTACTAAGAACATTAAAGAAAAGGCGAGTGTTATCCGAAAGAATACGTCCTTGATGAAACCACATTGTTCTCTACCAATGAGTCGTGGAAGGATTTTATTCAAACGTAGGACTAAGATTTTAGCAACAATTTTGTAATCTAAATTGATTAAAGAAATGGGCCTATCATTTTTACATAGAGTATGATCTTTATTATCCTTGGGAAGGAAACAAATCAGGGCCTCTTGAAAAAAGCCTTCGGATTTCTGAGAAGATATAAAACAGGAAAATAATTGGTGAAGCTTAGGAACAAGAAAAGAAGAAAAATGGGAAAAAAATTCTATTGAAAATCCATCTGGACCAGGAGCTTTGTCTTTTTTAAGAAAATGAATGGCATCCAAAATGTCTGTGGGAAGAATATCTGTATCTAAGGAGGAGAAATCCACATCACTCGTTTGAGGAGGGGGAATAGAGGATAAGTAATGATCAATATCAGAGGATAAGGGAAGAGGTTCCAGAGTATAAAGAGTTTGGTAAAAATTGGTAAATTCATGTAAAATATCTTCATCCTTATGGAGAGTAGTATTGGAAGAAGAAACAATCGAATCAATTTTCGTTTGCTCTTTTTTAACCTTAAGATAATTAGGAAGAACGTTACCAGCTTTGTTTTGTGCAGAATAAAATTTAGCACTAGTTTTAAGTAAGAACAAATTGGCAGAGTTAGTAGATAATTTATGAAAAGAAAGTTTAGCATTAATGAGCTGAGTAAGGACCGAATGAGATTTGGTCGAATAATAAGAATGTTCTAGCTGTTTAATTCGAGAAGTTAAAGAAGATAAAGAATGATGTGCGAGGCGTCGTTTCTTGGCAACATAAGAAATAATGAAATCTTTAGACGCAGCCTTAAAAGTGTCCCAAATTAATTGAGGTGAGGAGTGTGGCGTTTCATTTTCTGCAAAAAAGCGTGGAGCAAAATCAAGGCAAGCAGAAGTAAAAGAAGTGTCTAAAAGGAGGGAATTATTAAATCGCCACCTTCGTGTTCCTTTAACCGGAGGGAGTAAATCAAGATCTAAGGATACAGGGGCATGGTCGGAAATCAGTATAGAACCAATGTCAGAGTGAGTGATATGTTGTGTCAGGTCTTTGAAAATGAAAAGATAATCAATTTGTGATTGAGAAGAGTGGACAGGTGAGAAATAAGTATAATCCTGTAATGTAGGATTGGAAAGTCTCCAGGAATCAACAAGAGACCTCTGAGAAATAGTGGATGTAAATTGGGTATGAGCATGAGATGGAGAGAAACGAGCATTGGATTTCCTATCTAGAAATGGGTCCATAATCATATTACAATCCCACCAAGTATAAAATAATCGTCAGTGTATTGCATGGAGGAGTGAAGAATTTGAGGCCAGGTAGGAGCTTATAGGTTAAAAATAGTTAAAGGAATTGTGTTAACCAATAACGATACAACCACCCATCTACCTTCTGTATCAGTATCATGAGTGAGAAGTTGAATGTTCAAATGTTTATGACAAAGAATTGCAACCCCATTACGTTTTCCCGAGCCAGGTGAAGCAAAAACATGACCCACCCAATTACGACGTAACTTAGATATTTCAACATCTTTGATATGAATTTCTTGCAATAAAACTATATCTGTCTTCAAATGAGCTCAATGAGAAAGAACACGTTGTCTCTTAATAGGAGACCCCAAACCTTTAAAATTCCAGAAAGTTATATTAACTGGCATCTAAACTGTTTTAAAAATGTCTAAGAACGAGAAACTAAGCATCATTAGTATGAATAACCAGCAAAATATACAACCAAAAACAAAAGAAGCAATACTAGCAGAATAGAAAAAAGCATAGAAAGGAAATATGGAAGAAAGTGGAGGAAGAAACGTAAAATAGAATGAGAGATGACTAAAAAATAAAGGATGATAAAGGAGTGGAAAAGAGAAAGGAATAAGAAGGAAAATAGAAAAGAGAGAGGAAAGCGAAAGGAGGAGAAGAGTACAAAATAGAATCATGAGAGGTAAACTTTACGTAGGACATACCACAGGAAAACGAGAAAAACAGGGATGGTGAAGCCACATGAGGGAGATGGAATGAAGGACGAAAAACTCCAACACGAGACGGCAGGGAGGGAGACAACCCCAGGAAGAAACAACGAAGATAAAAAACGATGTGGGACCATACTCAAAGCCACCTATAGAAGGAGAAAAGGGAGAAAATTTATATGAGGGAAACATACAACATGGCCATACAAATTTACACAAACAAGTCCACTATGCCTGTACAGATGAAAAAATACATAATAAACGCGTAACAGCAAAGGAGAAAGACAAAAAATCACCAAGGAACAGAAATAAAAATGGAAGACAGATAAAACGAGATATACAGAATGTCATGGTGATAGAGTGTCAGTCTTCATGGTCGAGGAATGCCCATTGATTCCACGCTGCAACTACTTAGGAACCGTTGGAGAAGTGCAGGATCTTTATAAGTGGTGGTTTTATTGCTATAAGTCACTTTAAAGAGGCAGGGGTGGAATAAACCATATCTCGCATTCAAATTGCGCAATACCGGTCTCATGTCCAAAAATTTCTTACGTCGTTCAGCAGTAGACTTAGCATAGTCTTGGGCAAAAAAGAGTGTAGAACCATTCCATATGATCTTTCCACGTTGTTTGGCAGCATGGAGAACACAAAATAAATCAGTATATTCAAGAAAGTACATAATAACTCCCCTAGGTTTGGGAGAGGATGCTGAAGAGGACGGACTAGGGCCAAGACGAAGTGCGCGCTGAATATTCAAAACTGGAGATTCAGGAAGGCCAAGAAGCGTTGGTAGGAAAGTTTGAAAAAAGGAAATCGTTGTAGGACCTTCCAAACCTTCAACTAAGCCATAAATGCATAAATTATTACACCTGTTACGATTTTCTAAATTTTCAATTTGCTGTTTAAGGTGTATTATCTCCTTGGACAGTGGTGGAATTTGATCAGCAAGACCTTGAAAAAGATCAACACGGCTTTCCAACACTCCAACCTTCTGCTCAGTGACGGACCAGTTGGTTTCTAGGTTAAGGAGACGAAGATTAGTTTCCTCCATGTGGGGTTTAAGGGCACGCAGTTCATCAAGAATAAGGTCTGAGGAGTTCAAGGAGGATGACGTAGGAGGGGGAGATGGAGGATTCACCTTGACTCGTTTGCCTGGCAAAGAGGATGAGCTTGACGCATTAGGGGACGCTTTCGGACCTTGTTTAGCATTTGAGCGCGAAACAGTGGAAGTAGACCCCTTAGAGCTAGCAGAATCCAAGATGGAATCCTCTTTAGAGTCTTGTAAGGCACTAAATGGATTAAAGTCCTCCAAAATTGCTTCATTTGCTTGAATAGACCCATTGCGGTTGGTACGTGATTTAGCCATAATAGAAGTCAGGAGAGAACCACTTCCTATTCTAAATAGGGCTCACAAACCACACAAGACCAACTGAGCAGAAGCAAAAATTCCGTAAAACCAGATGGAAAAGTCACAGAAGCAAAGCCAAACAAAGAAAGGAGGTCAAAAGCGGTCAAAATAGAGGAAAACTAGAGGTATGTCCAAGAAATGAGGAATTCATGTGAAGAAAAACACTCCACAGCGGTGCAGGCGGGAAGTCGCGGACGCGCCGAAAAACAAAATGGCAGCCGCGACGCTGCGATGAAAAGCGGCAGCAGAAAACATCAAAATGAAGGGTTTAGCCTTACAGTGAAGAGTCGTTGTGGTGAAATGTTAGGCAGCATATATTCCGACGACGGGAAACATAAAATTCCAGGCAACGTGGAGTCCTGGAACTGGCTCGGCCCCCTACGTCTCGGCGGAGCTCCCGAGAATCACAGCCATCTCCTGAGGCTCCGAAGCCACCTGTAGTAGCTTTTTAAAAAAAATTGCAAATATGTAAATATTGTGTGAAAATCATTTTGGTATAATATTGATTATAATGATGCATGGAGTCATAACCGAAGAATTAAGGATGTTGTATTTGAAACTAATTTGCTATGTCATTTGGAAGTATGATTAGTACTGTGAAGTACTTATGTCACATTTTCATGTTCAACAGCATTTACTGTTAAATGGATGCAGTTTTTGGTGTTCTGCTCACTCCTTCTCCCAATCAATGTCCTGCTCAAAGACATTTTCTCCTCTCTTTTCAATAGAGCACCAAGTGAATAATGTCAAAGATGAGAAAATGTATAGTTGAGTTAGAAAATGTGTATTGTGAATGAAACTTCCAATATGTATCTAAAGCATAATTTTCAAGGCCTTCCACGGAAAGTTCCATTGCTGGCGTGTTAGATCTATGAGCCATTGTTTACAACATTTTTCATTTTTTTGTTTTACATCTCCTGAGTGTATTTGCTGAGGGATAAGATGGAAGATTTCTCTTATCTTAAGAAATGGGTTAGTACTAAACATTTAGAAAATTATGTTGCTGCTTCGAATTTGCCAATGCAAACCTAACCATAATCATACCATGCAAAATGTGCGGAATTAATAAATAGCTTGTGTGAATTGTGTAAATAAACTCTTGGGTTTTAGAATCCCGGAGGTGATTTTATTTAGTGTTGCATCAGTTGCTGCTGGGGTAAATTGTCATTCTTTTGTGTGAGACTATGTACACTTTGTCTCAGATTTTTCGTATGGGATGCTGTCTCTTATGAGTTTTACTCTCTAGGTTTTGCTTAGACTTGACAAATCGGGACTCATTTTTATGACTCTGTATTTCTGTATCTGAGCCTGCATGGCAATTCATCCATTTATTCTCTGCACCCCATCTGTTAATATTTCTGTAATAAATCAATGTTTGTCCTATTTTTGGTTAGAACTCCGTTATTAATGCCTCCATATATTATTCTGTTTTACTCTGCTATATTATGTATTTCTTCGATGAGGAGTATTTTCTATAACCGCTAGCTCTTCTGGCAGCCTTTGAGGCGAATTGGTTAGGTAAAAATTGAGGTGTTATCATTTATCAGTACCCTTCAAATCCATCTTTAAGTGAGGTAACATGAACAGGCCTTTCCTCCTACAATGTTAGGGCAAATGAATTCACAGTATTTTGATAGTATTTCATGTGGATGAAGAAATGCCAGTAGTTTTAGATATGGTCAGGCTGGTCACACCAGAATGAGTAGGATGAGAATGATGGTGCACCATTATTATCAGTTTCACCCCATACTAGTTGAACTGCACAGAAACTGAACAAGCCAGCAGAGTCTTAGTCCGCCCCAACATAGTGGTGCAGTGAAATAAACAAGCTCTCTTTCGTTGCATTTTTAATAACTGTCGAGTCAAACATTGGTCTGAGATTTTATGATTGTGAGTGGCAAACCATTATGGCCTCTCATTGCTTTTTACGTCCTTGAAATTGTTGCAGTAAGTGAAATTTCAATCGTCCACTTCATACATTTTTCTTCTGTCTTCCCACCTTAACTCCTTGCAGACCAAGGATTACTAATGGGATGTAAGGAAAGATTGAGAATAAAAATGTCTAAAACTTTAAGGAAATGTAACAATGTTCACAAATATTACTAGAAATTCAATATTCATAAAATGCCTGGTTTGATATGCATGCCTTTAAAAAGTAGTTTCTACCTTTAAAACAGTCCGTGTTCTGCTTTAGAACCTCTTTTTTTACACCTCTTCTACAGCTCGTGACCCTTTAATTGTCAAGACGCATGTGCTTTAATGCTCTATGGTGAAACACTATGAAGCTGTAACCTCCAGTAGCCACCATTTAAACTAGGGTCAGCTGTTGGGCACAGCTGGAGTAATGAGCTCTGAGTAGGTAGTATAGGAATATGCATCCACATGTTAAAAATGAGTGAGGAATACTGCTGGCTGCCTCAGCAAGGCACCAGCAAACAGTAGCGCTGTGATGGATGAAGCCTAGACTAAATTGTTATGATTGAATTGTAGAATAAGAGGAATTGCACTATCCCTCTTAAATAAAGTGAATACATGGAAAATGATTTAACTTTCTGTACGTTATGCTAAATTATGTTGTTACTGTAGCCCCAGACAACAAGGCTCGGAGCAAAGCCTATGTTTTGAACGCAGAATACAAATATGGGTTAATTTTGCACATAACTGGATTCTGTAAAATACTTTGGGCCCGATTCAAAGAACAAACTTAAGACTAAATCCTAAACTTACTACTTTTGGTATTCACAGAATGCACTTATTACTTTTGGTATTCACAGAATGGATTTACGACTACTAACTTTACATCCGCACTCGGGTCGTAAATTCTGACCCGGGGTGGAGCTTTCGGCCCAGGGGCTTAGCTTACGACTAGGAGGTGGAGCTTGTAGCTTGGGGGCGGAGCTTGTGGCCCGAAGGCGGAGCTTGCGGCCCAGAGGTGGAGATTTCAGCCATGGATAAATCCCCACCTCCGACCCACAAGCTCTGCCTCAGGGCCGCAAGCTCCGCCTCCAAGCCGTAAGCTCCGCCCCGGGCCAGAATTTACGGCCCGAGTGCGGACGTAAAGTTAGTAGTCGTAAATCCATTCTGTGAATACCAAAAGTAGTAAGTGCATCTGTGAATACCAAAAGTAGTAAGTTTAGGATTTAGTCTTAAATTAGTTCTGTGATTCGGGCCCTTCATAATTTGGCATATTATTCTATGCCAGCCCAAAATGGAATTCATCTTATGAGCTGCCAAGCTGGGTGAGTTCATTGGTCTGCATCCTCTGAGCTGCCTAGCTGAGTGAGTTCATTGGTCTGCATCCTATGAGCTGCCTAGCTGAGTGAGTTCATTGGTCTGCATCCTCTGAGTTGCCTAGCTGAGTGAGTTAATTGGTCTGCATCCTATGAGCTGCCTAGTGAGTTCATTGGTCTGCTGTGCCAGCAGGCAGTTCAGTGGAGCCCCAGGAGACAGTAGGTAAATTTCAGGAGATTAGTAGCTCCTCCTGGAAAAGGGGGCAGGGTTGGAATCTCCATAGCCATCAGCACGCATTTGCTTTCAATTCAAGGGGAGAGATGATTCACATATTTGACAACAGAAAGGCCCAGACTTCTGTCTCTGCTTCCCAGCAGTGGGATGCACCATGGAGAAACAGGGGAGGCCTCCCGGGGCCTATCAAACCCCAGACAAAAAACTGACTCGGGGCTCAGTCACAGCCTCTTAACCCAGGCAGGATGGAGAGCCCTCTTGGTGCCTGCAATGCCCTGTCCTAAGTTCTAAGTGGCACTGTGGGCTTGAGAATGGTTCCCCCGGGTCTGAGTCTTCCACCCCAGGTCTAGCCAGCGCACGGATTGGGGCCTGGTCAGAGATTTTTCATCCTGCCAAACAGGGGGAGCCTTCCCCAGGCCTGCAAGAACCTGTTCTAGGCTGTAATTGAGACGTTGATGTGGTGAAGGGAGCCAAAGGCTCAGTGCTTTTATCCCTGGGCGAGCTTCAGCTCTGACCTGGGACACCGTCAGCTTTTTTTCATCACCCGGCCAAGCAGGGGAGTACTCCTGAGATCAGCAGGACCCAGTCCTGGGCGAAAGGTGACAGAGTGGGACAGCGAAGGGAACCCACGGCCGAGGCATCCACCCCAGTGCCAGTCAGCAACCCCCTCCCCCAGGTTTCTGTGAGAGCCTCCTAAACCTGCCAATTAGGGAGCCTTCCGGCTGCCCGTGGGTCCCATTCCTGGCTCCAGGTGACACAGGGGGCCAGATAATAGAGCCCAGGGATGGGGCTTCTTCTCCGGGCCAGCAGGAGCTCTGACCCAAGGCCCAGTTAGAGTTTCTTAAACTAACCTGGGGAGGTAGCCATCACCGGGCCAGTGGAACCCACGTCCCAAACAAATTTCTTCTACTCCTGGGCCAGCCGAAATTTTGCTTCTGAATCTGGCCAAGCATGCAGAACCCTATATCGGTTACTTTGCGACACAGAATCTGATAGTATGGAGCCGTGGGCCAGCTGGAGCTCTGGTCTAGGGCTTCCTAATCTGCTTAGCATTGGAGCTATGCCCCAGTCTATGGGACCCAGTCCCTGGCACTTTGTGACATGGCGGGCTGACACATAGGCCGCAGGTCCTAAGGGTCCTCACCGGGACTCTGAGCTGGGACCCGGTCAGGTCTTTTCAGCTAGTGAGGCAGGGAAGCCCTTCTTGGGCACTCTGACACATGCGACTCCAGCATGTAGTTCTAAGCGGGCCTCATCGGAGCTATGGCCTGTGGTTCTAGCAGCGCTTTCCACCTCACCAAGAGCAATTGATGGCAATCTGGTCGCTGGTATGGGGCAGTCTGGATCCTTACTCACTTTCAAGATGGCAACCAGATGGACTGCAGATCAATCACAACATCGGTGTACTACTACAGAGGAAGTCCACTCCCCATTATTTTTCTGTCCACATTGAGGGACAGAGGAAGACTGCCTCCTGGACAGTGACTGGGTTAAAAGCTGCAAATTACCCCTCTCTGGAAATTCTAGGCAGATTCGAATTTTGAACACTGAATTACAGCAAGAAATTACTTGTTTTGTGTATTAATTTGAAGTACAACATGCTACGAGTGCTGGTGGCATGGCACATTTTCCCCCACCTATCTTAGACTTGTACATGTCTCAGTTGTAATTTTACACCCCCCTAATTATAATTTCACACTGACCTAGTACATAATTTAACTGCAGAAAGCAATAAGAAATGCAGTAATATTAAGTACTGAAAGAAGTGTGTGAGTCCAACATTCGAAAAATCATTATGGCAAGAATTTTATGCTGGCTGCATTGTATAGGAATCAGTCAAGAGGATTTGGGGTGCAGAAACTGATGCATCACAATATGAACGTGTTAATGCTGCCACTGATGCTGCTACATCAACCATAAGCTTCTATGTTTCTACCAACACAAGTAATAATAGTGCAAAAATGGTTAGTATTTATAGTGTACCATCTATCCTGCCCTCACAGCTAGAAATCATTAGATCATGGCTGCACAAAACACTTTTAAAACTTGATGAATGTCACCAGCAATCAGGGTAGTGGCTTGTTAGCTAAACAAGTGGTAAATTGAACAAAGCCAAGCTCTTAACCCCTCCCATGGTCGTAACGGAACCGTTCCCTCATGAGCCTCGGCTGGACTATGCTGGTGACGGAACGGTTCCGTCACGGCCCGCTCGCCGTGACTGTGCGGCACAAATTCCGCGCCTGCGCTGATGTTCTAATGAGCGGGCGGGGCCGTGAAGGAACCGTTTTGTCACAAGCACAGCTAACCCGCGGGCCGTGACGGAGCGGTTCCGTCACGAGTATGGGAGCGCTGCACGGCCCCGCCTCCCCCTTAGCCCTGCAGTGGAATAGCCGCCGCAGCGAATGTGTTAAAGTGCAAATGTTTATGTGAAGCTTGTTAATTTTCTCTTGAGAATTCATGTAGCAAAAAATTGTTGATTGGCACAGGAGAAATCTTTAGTATGGTGAGAAACTTGTTAGTACAAGTGTTTTTCATTACAGACAAGCATAGGGTGAATGACAGGTACCAGGACCACAATTTCTCAAGAGAGCTGTCAGGTTGATTTCTAGAAGAAACTTTCACATATCCTACATTTGAAGTCCTTTTATTTCTGTTGATGTGACAAATACAGAAAGGTTACCATGAAAAACATGACTGGAGCAGAACTTTAAGTCTGATGAGGTGTTGGAAGCCTACAGCTGCTAGTCATTAAAATAGCAACAAATAACATCCACATGCAAGATGGCTTTGATCTCACAGGATTGGCACATCCCGCGAGACTTGAAGTTGAAGGTCCCGACCCTGCAGGACTCACAGCATGATTGCTGCAGTCCACCTCTAATGCCAAACTACACAATACATGGGGAGACGTGCATGATGTAGGCAATGCAGTGGGCAAGTAGACAAAACAGGATTCCAGGTCAGAGTGGAAACAAAACTTTGGAACGTAATACCAGAAACTCAGTAACTAGACAAAGTGGGAACCTAGGGCAAGTGTGGGGCATGGTTGTGACAGTTATGTAAAAGATTTTATGTTAATGATAAAGCCAATATGCTTATGTTTAAACATGAAGGTCCATATTTATCAAGTAGTAATTCAGCACAGGTCAGCGAGTCAACTTGCCGCACTGCGCTGCATTACAGATAAAAGGCAGAAATGTGCCGTATTTATCACAATACCATACATTGCTGCCTTTTCCCAGTGCTGTCACACAATGTGCTGCCTAGCACCAATGCAGGCACCCTTGCACTATGGTGCAGGTAGGGGTACCTGTGGTGCACGCATGATTATTTTTGTGCAAGAAGGTTCAAAATGCAGCACACAGAAAGAGAAAGTAACAAGGAGAAATAAAGAAATTTCTCCTCGTTACTCCTCCCTTGGGCCCGTGTAGCATTTTGGTGCATTCGCAGGTCTGCCAGTGATGGTAAACCTGGGAATGCATCAAACATCCATGGGTGTTGCATGAGAACATAAGCAATGGGACCCCCTCAAATATATAAATTGTGGCCCTGGAACAGAGGGGAGCAAGAATACACAAAGAAAGAAGGGTGTTCCTACAGTGGCCGTATCATTCAATAATGTGTGTACATCTCTAAGTAATCAAAGACAGTGACAGAAAGAGGTAAAGTATAAACAAAGTTCATTCAAAAAATATTTATTTGCTTTTTTAAAGATATAAATTCATATAAATACTGTTGTTAATCAAAAATCTTTTTATAGTGGACAGTACATATATTGATCGAGAAAATTCATAAAGGACACAAAAAAGTCATAAAAACAGCAGCAAACTAACAGGCCCCCTGAAGAGCAATCATACACAGCAGCTCGCTCACGTGCTAACAATCATACTACATTCACACCACATTCATTGATGGAGAAGGAACTGGATTCCAAATAGCAAGGTAACACAGCTAATGTAATCCAAGGGCACCAAGATGTAATTGTTGGCCCTTGTGGCGGGTCTACGCGCGTTTCGCGGTGGATCAAGCCACCTTCATCAGGACCTTGTTCATCATATTGTACAGATATCAGGGGGTCAGACAAAAGGAAGATTGGCCTAAAAAAGAAGACAAATCTGTCACTATCACATACGCAATAACAAATATTTACAAGGAAACATTAGTACATTCACTGTTGGGTTGAGACCCAGGGCTCATCAAGTGACTAGAGAGAAGGAGTCTACATTTTAGAATAGCAGGCATAGGGAAAGGGAATCTGGTCATGTGGGGACATATTGCTGACGATAGGTGACTAGTCACTCTAAGAGTAAATTTAAGAGGGACCATATATACCATGAAATTCCTATTTTACATTTAATATTAACATAGTACATTCATATAAAAATACTTACAATTTGATAGGTCAACTATCATTAGAACGGGTTCTGTTTCAAAATTTAGAGGTAAAGTCACATCAAGTGCACCGCATCTGCGAGGGAACCAAGGGAGGCTGTCAGGAGGGTTGAGATCAAAAAGGCTGATTGGAACTCATATATTACCCCTGGTTAATAAGCTTACCCATCATGCTAAGTCGAATGTAGTATGTGACCCTCAGAGCTTCATCTTAATATTTTGGATACCGTATTCCATATAGGAAACTACAAGAGAAATGTACAATACCCACATGTCATAGTAGTTCTAGGAGAGATGAGAATTAGTACTATGAGTCTGTTGGACCCCCTAAGGTTAGTGTTAAGAGTAACATACCGAGACGTACGTATTGTTTCCGTATCGATAGAAGTTCTGAAGAAGTGCCTTTCTTTCATAAAATCAAGGGGAGGGTCTCAGAATACTGCAGTCCACGTAGAGGGTTAACTCCTGTTACTTCCCAGTCTCTAATAATACAAAGAGATACCGACAAGTCTATTCAAGGACACCATGAGCATTATCGAGGTGTCGACAACGTGAAAAACCAGTAAGACTAGATGGGGACTTACATTTATCAGTGTTGATAGTATATCCTATGAGTAGATATTCTGTAGATGAATTGACATTATTCAGCCACCGCGACCCTGTGAGACGAAAGTAATGTACAAATAATGTGATTTACGGGCATAAAGGCGTATCCAGAAGAGTTTAAATAATCAAACGCACTGAGTAGGGCATGCCGGCAACGGTGAAACAAGCATACACCGGATTATCTATAGATGTATACTTAGAATAGGTGTACAGGACCCCGAACTTGTGCGGTCCCAAAGCCCATTAACAACCGAGTGTAAACACCGTGAAAAAGCACACGGGTTGAGCCCGATGTACAGATTGAAAGTCGGTGCTCACACGTAGGGAGAATTCTATCTTTAAGTCTCAGAGGGCAGCTAATCTGTGCTCCTCTGACCCAGATAGGTTTCCGCTGTAATTACCTTAGTGTCCGGTGTAATGCGACGAAATCTCTCCGCGTTCCTGAGACCCTCCGTGGAAGGTTGCTGACGTTCACCATATCTTATACTCTCCTGATTTAGTTAAAGTATCGCGGGAAAAGTGTAGAGTCCGCGAGAGTATCGTTCCATAGTCATAGACATAGGACTACATGGTGGCGGCCATCTTGTAAGTATCGAGCGAAGCGGGCTGGTAAAACCATGCTGACTAGACTAAATAATATATTATCTCAAAATATGAGATAAAAAAGAGTCACGTCGGAAAAGTCGTGACTGAGGTGGAATGTCTTTATGAATTACATATCGAGTTGCTAGTATGGCATAAATCGCATTCTAGCACAGATTATTAGGGGGAGGTTAAGGGGGAGGATTCTTTACTTGGTAACATACCAAGACAACTCTTCGTTTAGTCCTCGCTTAACACTATCCAAGAGGAAGATCCAGAAGGTTTCACGTTTTTTCCGCGTGATTTCAATGGGCTGACCCATTTTAGGAGTGACCTTTTCAAGAATAGACCATCTGATCTCATCCTCCTTATGTGACTTCTCAATACAGTGTTCTACTAACGGGGCTGAGAGTTTCTTAGTCCTAATGGAGGACTTATGTTCGCTGAAACGGACGCGAAACTCACGTCCTGTTTCGCCAACATAGGCTAAGCCACAATCGCAGAACAAAATATACACAATGTTGCTACTGCGACAGTTTGTAAGGCAACGTAATTTGATCTTTTTTTCATTATAGGTGACCGTGTCAGAAATAAGGGCTGATTCGCAAGCGTGGCAGCAGCCACACCTGTGGTTGCCCATGACCGCAGGGAGGACAGTGATGGAAAGCTGGTTATTAGGATGGGCATTTCTGGTCGGAGGTCTAGCATGGACAAGCATGTCCCTCAAGTTTTTGTTTCTTCTGTAAGCCAGCATAGGCAGGGGAAGTGGAGAACCACTTTCATCCATGTTTAAGATTTTCCAATTTTTATTAATGATATTCCTCAGTTTGTGATTTAAGGTAGAGTGATTGATCACGCATGTGATACGGTCTTGTTTGTTCCGGGATTTACCTTGTAGGAGTGCGGATCTGTCATAGTATTTGGCCCTTTTATAGGCTTGTCGTACTAGACGATGTGGGTAACCTCTTTTAAGTAGCCGTTCTTTCAGTGCATCTCCGTGTTGATGGAATGAACCAATATCCGTGCAATTGCGACGAATACGGAGAAATTCGCCGAAAGGTATGGATTCCCTTTGGCAGTTGGGGTGGAAGCTGCCAAATTCTAGAATGGTGTTTTTGGCAGTGCTTTTCCTAAAGAGGCTGACCAATAGATGTCCGTCAGTACCTGTAATACTAATATCTAGGAAATCTACCTTCTGGGTGCTCAGATTCATCGTGAACTTCAGGTTGGTATCACTGGCATTTAGCCAAAGGTAGAAGGTCTGCAGTTCCTCTTCCGACCCTTTCCAAATAAAAAAGATATCATCAATAAAACGCTTCCAAACAGAAATATTCTCAAAAAAGGGTGCCAGTTCGTTAAAGATGTTTTTAAGTTCCCACTCTCCCATGAAGGTATTAGCTACACTAGGGGCACAGGAAGCCCCCATAGATGTACCTTTGATCTGCTTATAGGTTTTCCCATTGTACTCAAAGTAGTTATTCATCAAGACAATCTCCAAGCATTGGAGAATAAAGGCATCGGGGCGGTCAGATGGATATCTCCTGAGAAGGGTGGACACTGCCAGTAACTCTCGACACTGAGGGATGTTGGTGTAGAGCGCCTCAATGTCGAGCGTTACCAGGATGTCTGTATCAGGGTTGAAGGGCAGGCCCTCTATTTTGTTGATGATATCCCCGGTGTCGCGGATGTACGAGGCATATTTCTGAGTTAGTGGGCACAAGAATTTGTCCACATATTTTGACAGTGGCTCAGTACATGAGCCAATAGTCGAAATAATAGGTCGCATGGGTGGATTATTTTCTGATTTGTGTGTCTTCGGAAGACCATACAGAACAGAAGTAGTGGGAGTGGTTTTATTGAGGAAGACAAGCTCGTCTTCACAGATATAGCCATCTGTGAAGGCCACCTGAGTTATTTCTTGGATATGTTTGTTCAGGCGGTCCAATTCTTTACGTTGGGCAGGTCTATAATGTTCTGTCACAGCTAGCATTTCTAACATTTTGTCGTCATATTTCGATCTATCGAATACCGCAATCCCCCACCTTTATCACAAGGTTTGATGACTAAGGAGGGATTGGTTTTTAGCTCATTCAAAGAGTTTCTTTCTGAGTGAGAGAGATTTGGTTGAGGGGTATAGGTGTGTTTGATAACCCTTGCAACATCTTGAAGGACGCTCTGTTCAAAGATGCGTACCTCCGCACCTACCATATCCAGGGTCGGTGTAAATGTCGATGCTGGTTTACAGCCCGAAAGATTATTCGCTTCCTCAAAAGTAGGGCGGTCATAGAAAAATTTGTGTAGTCTAATTTTACGAAAAAAGGCAAACAGGTCTTCGTGTAGTTTAAATTTATTGAGATAACTACTTGGAACAAATGATAGGCCTCTACTGAGTACCTTAATGTCCTCTGGTTGTAAGTTAGTAGAGGACAGATTATAGACGGGTAAGTCATTTGTAGCTTTAAATTCATTATCTGCCTCTACCACCAATACTGTTGGTTGCGAGTCCTCACGTATTGTTGAGGAGGTGGAGGGTTCATTTGAGCATGGGTCGCTTGATCTTGCCAGCGAACATTCCTCCCTCTGTATTGGCCCGATGTAAAAAAAACCTCCCATTGAATGGGCGTTGGTTCGATCTTCCCCTGAAGGATCCTGAGTTTGGCTGACCATAGTTCATATCCTGGTAATTGTCTCCATCAGAGCCTGAAGACCCTGTATCGGAGAAGTTGGTATATTGTCTCCTTTGATATCCATTATAGTTAGCATTATGATTGCCTTGTGGTGCCTCCTGATAATAGCTAGGAGTGAGGTAAGGATAGATTTTCTCTTTGGTGAACCACCTCACATCTTTTTTAAGTTTATCCATTTTTTTGTTGGTGAGGTAGGTTTCAAAGTCCTTCATCTCTGATTTAATTTTTTCCAAGCAGGTCTTGCCATCTTCCACAGCTGTGGATGCATTCAGTTTTTCCTCGAGATCATTTATTTCTCGCAGGAGAGTGGATGCTACATCTTTCGCAGTTTCAATAATTAACATCATCCAGTCCCTGGAGCAGCGGTTAGAAATGAGTGACCACCGCTCCAGGAACTTTCTGATGTCAATAAAGAGGGCAGGGGCGTTACGTACTCTCAAACCTGTTGGAATAACGCCTGCTTTCAAATATTCAAACATGTAGAAAGCGTGTGATTCAATTCGTTTAAGTCTCTTACGCATATTCAGGAGATTCTGCCACTCACTATTCCCTAGTTGTTGGGGAGGGGTGGGAGTGCTCTCGCCTGCTAGTTTCCCCATCAAGGTGTTGAAATCATCATCTGTAAAGCCAAATGTCTGGAAAGAGTCCATTATGAAAAGGGAGACAATATTATAAAGAAATAAGCAAAAAAACAGAAAGATTCCTAGAAGCAAAAAGTCAAATCTATTTAAGGGAGTAAGTCTCTTAAATGGCTCAAGACAGGGGGAAAGGTTACTAAGGCTAAATCCTCTAGTCAAATGAGAACCACCCAGGAAGAACCACAACAGTGAAAGATTTGTGAACTACAACAGTGAAGGTAATTCACAAAAATCAAGAGGCAAATCCCACGGTTGAAAAACCGCGAATATGTGAAACATAAGCAATGGGACCCCCTCAAATATATAAATTGTGGCCCTGGAACAGAGGGGAGCAAGAATACACAAAGAAAGAAGGGTGTTCCTACAGTGGCCGTATCATTCAATAATGTGTGTACATCTCTAAGTAATCAAAGACAGTGACAGAAAGAGGTAAAGTATAAACAAAGTTCATTCAAAAAATATTTATTTGCTTTTTTAAAGATATAAATTCATATAAATACTGTTGTTAATCAAAAATCTTTTTATAGTGGACAGTACATATATTGATCGAGAAAATTCATAAAGGACACAAAAAAGTCATAAAAACAGCAGCAAACTAACAGGCCCCCTGAAGAGCAATCATACACAGCAGCTCGCTCACGTGCTAACAATCATACTACATTCACACCACATTCATTGATGGAGAAGGAACTGGATTCCAAATAGCAAGGTAACACAGCTAATGTAATCCAAGGGCACCAAGATGTAATTGTTGGCCCTTGTGGCGGGTCTACGCGCGTTTCGGTGGATCAAGCCACCTTCATCAGGACCTTGTTCATCATATTGTACAGATATCAGGGGGTCAGACAAAAGGAAGATTGGCCTAAAAAAGAAGACAAATCTGTCACTATCACATACGCAATAAAAAATATTTACAAGGAAACATTAGTACATTCACTGTTGGGTTGAGACCCAGGGCTCATCAAGTGACTAGAGAGAAGGAGTCTACATTTTAGAATAGCAGGCATAGGGAAAGGGAATCTGGTCATGTGGGGACATATTGCTGACGATAGGTGACTAGTCACTCTAAGAGTAAATTTAAGAGGGACCATATATACCATGAAATTCCTATTTTACATTTAATATTAACATAGTACATTCATATAAAAATACTTACAATTTGATAGGTCAACTATCATTAGAACGGGTTCTGTTTCAAAATTTAGAGGTAAAGTCACATCAAGTGCACCGCATCTGCGAGGGAACCAAGGGAGGCTGTCAGGAGGGTTGAGATCAAAAAGGCTGATTGGAACTCATATATTACCCCTGATTAATAAGCTTACCCATCATGCTAAGTCGAATGTAGTATGTGACCCTCAGAGCTTCATCTTAATATTTTGGATACCGTATTCCATATAGGAAACTACAAGAGAAATGTACAATACCCACATGTCATAGTAGTTCTAGGAGTTCTAGGAGTAGTTCTCAACCCAACAGTGAATGTACTAATGTTTCCTTGTAAATATTTTTTATTGCGTATGTGATAGTGACAGATTTGTCTTCTTTTTTAGGCCAATCTTCCTTTTGTCTGACCCCCTGATATCTGTACAATATGATGAACAAGGTCCTGATGAAGGTGGCTTGATCCACCGAAACGCGCGTAGACCCGCCACAAGGGCCAACAATTACATCTTGGTGCCCTTGGATTACATTAGCTGTGTTACCTTGCTATTTGGAATCCAGTTCCTTCTCCATCAATGAATGTGGTGTGAATGTAGTATGATTGTTAGCACGTGAGCGAGCTGCTGTGTATGATTGCTCTTCAGGGGGCCTGTTAGTTTGCTGCTGTTGTTATGACTTTTTTGTGTCCTTTATGAATTTTCTCGATCAATATATGTACTGTCCACTATAAAAAGATTTTTGATTAACAACAGTATTTATATGAATTTATATCTTTAAAAAAGCAAATAAATATTTTTTGAATGAACTTTGTTTATACTTTACCTCTTTCTGTCACTGTCTTTGATTACTTAGAGATGTACACACATTATTGAATGATACGGCCACTGTAGGAACACCCTTCTTTCTTTGTGTTGCATGAGAACATCCATGCAGCGCCCATGGAACTCCTCCCTGGGGCAGAGTAACAAAACACAGCGATTTGTGCTGCATTAAGTTACTCCAGATTTATCAAGCCACTCAGGGTCACGCAAGGTGGCTTTGCATGGCTCGATAAATCACATTTAGTTGTGTCGCGCATGCACACAGTTTCGTGATGCAAGTGCAACACAGCTACAAGGATCTGCTGGTACTCAATTTGCAGTATGGTAGATCTAAGATTAAAGGAACATAGTACATTTAGGGGGTAACTTGACCCATGGGGATATTTAGCATATCAGATTCCCACCCTGGTAATTCTCTCAAGTTTGTAAGTCCACCTGAAATCTTACACCAATTTGAAATTTTGTATGTGGTATTTAGTTGTGTGCGCATTACAGTACCTGTCCTTTTTAAATAAAAATTACTGACTGAAAAATGGTTCACTGAGATTACTTTGGTTGTTCTGAGTTCTATCCCCTACCACCTCCATACATTAGATTTACATTGATATACCTGGTTACCCAGAGGGTCATTTGCTTGAATGGGTTCTTGGTCGCCACTTTGACCAAAAGTCCATTGTATGGAATCCCCTGGACGCCAGAGGTCAAGGACCCACATTGCCACAAGTGGGGGCCATAGCTTCTGAATGCCTGCAAACCATCCAGATTTCTCAGTCAAATTTGATGTGGAAAAGGTGTGTGCGTTGAACAAGTTGTCAATCATATTTTTATGTTTCAATGTTTACCAGTAGTATATGTTTTTTAAATTTATTTTTTGTGACTTACTTGGCTGTGGCTTAAGTTAAAGGCCAAGTTTGTTTTAGGTGTTTTATTTAATGTTGTTTTGATGTGGATTCTGGCTACTATTCATTTGTAAGTGTTTTAATTTCTAATGGTAGCATGTATTTTTACGTATTTTATTAAATACTTTCCTTGTGTTGCCCATAAGAAGCCATATTTTTGTTTTTGTTCTGTCTTGCACTTTGCTCTTTCCGAATAACTGCAATTGCTGGTCACTTCTCTTTAGAAGGAAGATATTTCCGTGATTGAGTAAGTGGCAGATGTTTCTAGTAAGGTAAGGACTATGTCTAATTGATTGCTCTTAATTTTTGCTCAACATTTGTAACATATTCTCCTAGGGCCCAATTCACAAAAGTAATCTGAGATAAAATCCTAACTTTACGTCTGTTGGTATTCACAAAGGGCATTTAGGAGTAGTACAGTTAGGATTCCTAACTTTACTACTCTACTACTAAATGCCATTGGTGAATACCGCAAGTCGTAAAGTTAGGATTTTGTCTTAGATTACTTTTGTGAATCGGGCCCCTAGATTGTTGATTCATCCAGGACTCCTCTGAGACCGGACTTTCCACTGAAAGTAAGTGCAGATCCATGACTACATGGATCTTTAAGCACTATGGGCATCTGTTCATGGTTCTCCATCCTTTCCCCCTCTTCTGCCCGCCTTTGTTCTTGCAACAATTGAACAAATAACTAATGACAGTTGGTTTCAATGGTGTTGTACTTGGATACAAGGAGCAGACCACGTGTCATCAAGTATGTTATATTGTATGCAGACATCACTACATAAGGAGCATTATTGCCTTGATGCTTCGATTCACTAATAGAGCATGATCTTAAAGTCCTCGACTCAAATAGCTAAAGTGTGTCTGAACTCCTACATCTGTTCTTTGCATTGTTCACTAAGTAATCATATGCTTATGTGGTTCCATCTATAAATATTTGTAATTGTAAATATTTATATTAAATTATATGAACCAGATGGCTGTTTGTCTAATTGATTACAAAAACGCATGTAATTTAGTCATGGATATTCATAGTTCTGGTACAATAAATCCATTATTTTGTTTTTGGAACCCAAGGCCTCATGATCCTCATGTATTAGTAATGCATTAAGTACATTCCATAAATTTCAGTAATCGTTGTATGATAATGTGTCCAGCGGATGATAAACACACAGTAAAAGAATTGCATTTCCGATTGAAAACGCCGAAATTGGCACAGGAATAGCGGGTTGCCACAAAACAATTCTTAACTAAAGCTGTGTGAATGCTGTCTCTCTAGCAAATATATATAGATGTGGTTTGTCATGCCAATGTAACAATATACAACATTTGAAAAAGTATGGCTATATCGCTCATAAGTAAAATTGACACTTGGGGCCTAATTATATGAGGCTTGTTAAATTCCGTACTTTGTATAAACCCATGTTTACACATGGAACAGAAATACGAGTTTGATTTAATTTAACACATCCGATAATCATGATTTTGTTTACCAGAGAAAAACTTTCAGTAATTACTGTATCTTGTGGCTTTTTGTGCGTTAAGCACCGAATTCGGCATGCTATTTTCAATAAACTCATTATAGGTGTTAATTATTGAACATGATAAATAACGTACCCCGTGATACAGGGGCAATAAATAACGCTTCAATTCATAATCAGGCCCTTTGAGTTTAGTTACCTAAATCTTCCTGATCAGATGACACTACTCACCATTTGAACAAAACAATACAGTGGAGGTGTCACCCAATGCACTTTTGGGATGCCACTGAGGTTGTGGTACATGGGAAGTTGACCTGCCATACTTTAGCACTCCAGCAAATGGGCCAAAGACAGGAGATTGGAGCTAGAATCCCAAGTGTCAACTCTGGAATCACAACATTCCGATCCATCCCACAATCTACTGGCCTCTATACATTGCTCTACACATTACTGGGGGAGAGCTGGAACACTTAATAATATGAAAAATATCAAGAAACAGCAAGAAATTGTCACGCCTGATCCGGCCCTCTTTTATGGTCGCAACCTAGCGCCAGTGTTGACACGATTGCGAGCAGATGTCCAACATTGGAGATCCCTCCCATTGTCATTAATTGGCCGTGCTGCACTCTTTTAAATGCTCGCTCTGCCGCGGTTCTTGTATATTTTACAAAATTGCCCACATAGAGTTCCGGATGCCTATTTTACTGTGGTAGGAGGTGCGTACACTGCTGTGGGATGGTAAGGCCCTGAGGATAGCGCTTCAAAAATTAATGAAGGGGTGGTACGATGGAGGTATCGCATTGCCTGGCATACGTCTATATTACTGGGCCTCGCAAGTAGTGACAGTAAATAGATGGAGATATGCCCCACCAGATGACCCGGCGTGTGCTCTAGATAGATATCAGATGGATAGAGCTGGCTACCTTGGGGCGCTCTATATTAGTTCACGAAGAAAGCAGATCCTAGGGCCCGCAAAACACACACTGCAGATATGGAGACTGGCTAACTCCCGATTGGGTTGGACAGACAGACTTACCAAAATGACACCGTTGTGGTATTCAGAAAGGCTGTGTATGCTCTGCCATCAACTGGGATTTGACAAATGGGACATGATTGGTATTTCGACGGTAGGAGATATGATTAAGAAGGGTAAGATCCTTCAATTTGAAGAGTTACAGAAGACTTACCAATTGGCGCCAACCGAGATCTTTCGTTATTTGCAAAAAAGGCATGCTTTGATTGCAGCATTCCCCAACTGTATAGACATACTGGAATCCTCTCCGTTAGAGGATCGTCTGTTAGATGGACAACTGCACACCAAAGCGATCTCCGTCACCTACAGGAAGCTTAGCAATAATATACCAGACTCTTTCAGACAGCTCAAGGAGAAATGGGAGGGTGATCTGGGGGCCATCGAGGATGAGGATTGGAGGCAGGCGCTGATGCCACCCAGAGAGGCTGCCATCACACTTAGATACCGCCTTGTTCAACTTCGTGTTTTCCACCGCTCATAAATGACTGTAATTATTCTAGCAAAGATAGGGACTAGGACTGACGATCACTGCTTCAAGGGCTGCAGGCAGCCAGCCACCTTCTACCACATGGTATGGGACTGCCCAGCGATACAAAGCCGATGGGGTAGAATTACAACACATATGCATTCTGCCCTGGGGAAGGCAATTACCTTGACTCCACGATAGGGCCTGCTAAACATCTGGGAGGCGGCAGATCTAACAGAAAACAATTTGTAACGTTGGGCTTCACGTTATTCAAACGAGAAATCACTAGGGGATGGGGGGAGTGAAGCCACCTGAAGTAGCAGTGTGGAATAGGGAAATGGATAAATGCATGATAGCCGAGAAAGAAGTATTTATCGTAAGGGGTGCCCAAAGAAATGGGACAGGAAATGGTCCAAATGGAATCTGTACAAAGGAGAGATCTGTGTGTCACCAATGGTAGAGTTAGAACTGAGGAGAACTGGGAATGGAGCACAACATATACCTTTGATTGAACTTATTGTACATGTGAAAACAAATGTATGTGACATGTTGGGATTATTTGCACATGAGTGAAATGTTTGTCATTTCTTTAAATAAAAATATATATAAAAAAAAGAAACAGCAAGAAAAATATTTTACACCAACCAGTTGTATTACGATATTAGTAAAGAGAAGCAAAGGCCCTAAACTATGTAGATCCTACTGCCTGATATTACCAGAGTTCTAATCTCCAGGGTCCTTGTCGTCTGCCCATCTCTGATATCGCCATACCAATACGAATTTGTGAAAAGTAAACAGACTGGCAACAATAGCAGACTAGCAGTAATTATACTGAATATAGCAATGACTAATAAAATCCCAATGGTGCTTCATTCACACAATGCCAAGAAGGTAATTGATAGAGTTGATTGGGGTACATATCCACTTTTCTTTCCAAACCTGCTTTAGGCCCAGTTATGATCTCCTTCATTATGTTCAATGCTGTGCAGCCATCACATTTATTAAGATCAATGGGGAAATGCCCAACCACTTTAATTTCTCAAGAGGCATGACATAGAGCTGTGTGTTGCCATGCCTTATATTAGCCCTCAATAAGGAAACACTAATAAAAAATAATACCCACACCATAACAAGGTTGACAATTAGATGTGGAATGTACAAAGCTGCTTTATTTGAGGATGATATTCAATGTTTCTTTTTCGACCCTGTTAGCCCCATACCTACCTTTTTTGAAGAACTGCAGAACTTTTCCCAATTTCTTGGTTCAAATAAACTACTCAAATTAACAGATAATAGCAGTATCTGACCCAATGCACAAGTGTCATCCCCACTTACAAAGAGGGGTTTATGAGTTAACTGGATGTTAATTGCCCCAGTTCTTGTGATGCTTCTTATGCTTGCAACATCCCAGCCTTGCCTGAGATCCATTGAAGGATTGTACATTTGAGAACAGCTGGAGTTGTCCTGGTACAGTATATTCAACAGTGTAAAAATGTATTCCTTACTACACTATGCCTAGTCAAGATATTTATGCCTACATTTCCTTAACATGTTCTACATGGCATTCAAAAATGCTTGGTTTGATTTTGTGTGGGGAGTTAAAGCAACTAGTGTGGCTACAGCAACATAATTTTGGAGGCCTAGAGAAGACGATTGGGTTTCCTGGATATTCCTTCTTACATATCTGCAGCACAAATCTGCCCTGCACAAGCATGGACGGGAGCAAATGAGTAGAAACTAAAAAACCTAAGACCTCCAAACGTAATCTCAACAAACAGAGAGAGCAGCCACACAGAGACTCCTCGATCATTGAAGCCTTACAGGAAATTGTGCATGCAGACAATGCTCCCAGTATAGATGCTATTGGAATTGGCCTAGCGGAGTCGGAGCAAGTGTATCAGCAGAAAATAGGTGCTCTCATTTCATCAGCATTGGACCCGATAATGGAAAGACTTCAATCAATTGAAAACAGACTTGAGAAAATGAAGGGACTGATAATGACCAGTTTGGGAGGCATGGAAAAAAATTGTGGCCCCGTAAATGAGCAAGTGAGAGAGGGCGGAAGGGTTCCTGTAGTTTGCCCTATTATTACGGTTACACCAACCATGGACCAGGCTCAGGCGACCCACCCGTTAGGCCCAGGTACCTCAAAGGGAAGAGCAGTGAGCGGAGACAATGCAGCTTCCATAGACACACAAGGAGTAAACCCTAGTCACGAAAGGGATAGAGATAAGAATGAGGCAATGAACTCATGCTCCCATTTAGATTTACCCTCTGCTTGCACACCTTATGTTGTAGTCCTGACTGGTGTCTCTGAACTAGAAGATGGCAAAACTGAAACCCATGACCAACTAAAAAATAAGACACCACACTGATTAAACAAAAACAGGCCATTGCCCCTTGATGTAAAGTGTAAAATCCTCCTTGTTAGGAGAGTAAGCTGGGTAGGAGCCAGGGAAAACAATATAGCAGGAGACTGTGTGATTATTAACTTCAATGACCCCAGGGTGGTAATTCATGTTTGCTGGGGTTCTTGGACACACTCATGATCCTCAATCCAGGCTCAGAACCTACGTTATTTTTATACCCCACCAGTTTTTATACCCAATGCTGAGCAATTTGATGCGTATAGGATCGGGGCTGGTTACCCAGGCAGGCCAAGAGAGAGGTTGCAAAGGGCGAGGAACGAATTATGGCATGGAGCCCCAGGTGGAGGAAACACATTTGGCCAGCAGGTAGTGCCAATGGTGGAGGGGGGAGGGTTGGGACTCCCTTTATACAATAGATATGCACCACTCCAGTGGGGAAGACATCTCAGCGACGTGAACTGACTGCAGGGAGAGAAATCGGGCCAAGATAGTGCTCCGAGTGCAGCCCTGCGGAACTCTAAGTTACAGGGGGAAGAACAGGCAGTAGAAGTTATATCAAAAACACATCAGTTTCCCTCCTGTACTATAAGGACTCTCAGAACTGAGGCACCCCAAAGTACTGCTAGAGCAAGTTTAGACCCATGCCCCGAGACAGATACATTAGGGAGCACTATTGATTTTGTATCTTGGAATGTAGCAGGCTTGTCAACTAAATTTCAGAATCGGGAGGGGGTGGAATACATTCGTAAATTTAAAATTATCTGCCTCCAGGAAACTTGGGAGGTAGACCACTCTAACTTCCACTTAGCTGGGTATAAATCGTTTGGGATTCCGGCAAGTAAGGTTATGGCTGGAAGAGCGAGGGGAGGCCTCCTAGTATTTGTAGATGTGTGCCTGGAAGGGAATTGGGACGATCTAAAATGGAACTCAGATTATATGATAGGCCCCGGGTTCAAAAACAGGGGCTCTAATATAAACCTGGTAAATATTTATAACTCGGGAGGCTCCAGAGTGCGTGAGTTAGATGAAAGGCTAAAGTTCCTGACCGAGCAAAAACAGGGCACAATGGCTCCCATGCTCTTAGTCGCGGGGGACTTCAACTGCCACTTGTGCCCCAAACTGCTACCCATTAAAGAAGATTGGACCTCCTGCAGTATAGAGGAGGGACCCCATTTGGAGCACACACTGGAGGGTAGGGAGCTGAGCAGGGTGATGAGTAACCATGGGCTTGAGCATAGAATGGACCTACTGGTTATTGACCCTAATAAGTCGGTCACCCCCACTTTTAAGGGAAGGGGTTGCAGCTCCTTCATTGATTTCATTTTGGTGTCCCAATTACTAAAGAGTAGGGTATGGGGATTCTCAATAGAACTGAGTGGTTTTAGCGACCACAACCCCCTAGTACTGTCCCTATTAGCGGCAAAGGTAAGTAGGGTCATAAAGAGGGGGGTTGGGCCAAATGTAGAAAAGATCACTGATCAGGGCAGGCACCTGAAATGGTCGAGAATTAACGGGGAAAGCTTTTACAGGTCCCTAGCTAATGAAGCTACAGCTCCTAGAGAAATGCTTAGACATATCTATGGAAGGGTCACATTTAGTGGACATATTTGAAGAAGTGGGTCGCTTAATAGATGGCCTTTTAAAAGTGACAGGACAGGCCAAGCCCAAAAATGATCCCAGGTAGTTTGACAGTGCATGTTCCTTTGCACAGAGAAAGTTAAGAGCCTCAGTAAGACTGAATCCAAGGGATAAACAAAGGGTGATGCAATGCAGGCTCAACTATAAACAGACGTGAAAGCGACGGAAGAGGGCACTCCGAATCCAAACTTGGGAGGACCTGAGTGGAGCTGCAGAAAGGAAAGACAAAATTACCTTTTGGAAGATAATTAATAATCCCTGTTTCCAAGATGCAAATAGCCCACAGATAGGTTCTAATGTTCTCCCGGGACAGTGAGTGGAGCACTTTAGAGAGCTTTATAATCAGAGGAACAGTGAGTCACTGGATAACGGTGAGGGGACGGGGAGGTGGAATGTAACACTTGAATTGACCCTAGAGGATATTACTGCAGGCATTATGGGCCTCACTAAAAACAAGGCACCAGGTCCGGATGGGATCCCGCCGGACCTCTTTTTAAGCAAGATGGACCTGTGGGCCCCAATTTTAACAAGAGTATAAAATGCTGCCATAGCTACGGGGGTCCCACGCCCTTGGTCAACGGCCACAATAGTGCCTATCTATAAAAAGGGGAATAGAGATAATCCTCAGTGTTACCGTCCCATCTCCCTTATAGATGTCACTGCCAAAGTCCTGGGACGAGTCGTTCTAAACCGTCTGATGAATTGGGCTGAGGATCAACAGATTATTACTGATGTCCAGTATGGATTTAGGGCCAAAAGATCTACAACAGACCAATGTATAAATGTATATCTCCTGGTGGCTAAATATACCATTGCTAGTAAAGAAACGGTCTATTTAGCGTTTATGGACCTTACCGCAGCATTTGACTGCGTCAATAGGGAGAAGCTGTGGGCCCAATTGAGTAATCTAGGGGCAGACCAGGATCTTTTAAAAAATTTAAAAGCCTTGAACTGGAATACTTCGGGCAATGTAAGGTATAATTTAGAGGGCGGATGCACTGAGTCTTTCACTTGCACTAGTGGTGTGCGACAGGGGTGTATCTTGGCACCATTTTTGTTTTTGTTGTATATAAACGGCCTAGAACACACCCTTTTAAGCCTAAATGTGGATTCACCCAGAGTAGGCAGAAGAGCAATCCCTGTTTTGCTCTATGCTGACGACGCAGTATTGCTGGCACAGACTCCGCGGGGCCTACAGACACTAATAGATGGCTTCGTGGATTTTATGAACAAATTAGACCTGTCGGCTAATCTAACCAAGTCGTATGTAATGGAAGCAGGGTTGAAACGACAGAAATGTTTCAATTATAGAATAGGCGACCACAAATTAGAGAAGGTGCAGTCCTTCTCTTACTTGGGCATTCTAATTGATGGGCAACTAAATTTTAAAGCATTACTTGAAGAGCGTGTAATAGGCTAGTATCCAGCACATGGGCAATCATGAATTTTGGCCGTAGAATGGGCCGCTGGTCCCCGGAGCAAATGATGCATTTATACAACTCTGTTTCCTGCTCCAAAGTGTTATATGGTGCGGAACTCTGGGGGATCGCCAACTCTGATTACTTGCAGGTGGGGAGAACAAATGTATGAGAAGGCTCCTCAAGGTCCCACAGGGTGTCTCTGCATATATTGTGCATGAGGAATTGGGTGGGGCCTTTATAGAGGATAGGCTCCAGGTCAGACCCCTGTTAGCATGTTTAAAGATCTGGGAGAAACCGGAGGCAACACTGACCAGGCAAATAATTAAGGATTGCCTCTGTAGGGATAGGGGAATGGGCATTCCCTGGCTGAAGTATCTTAAGGATGTTCTGGAAAAAATAGGTTCCAAAGATCTCTTCCCAAAGCCGACCGGAAGGGTAGGCCGGGATAAGGAAAGCATGAAGAAGATGTTTATTACTTACAAAATCACCTCCAGAGAAAAGATCGAATGGGGCAAACAGTCAGTCCGAGCTTATGGCCTAGTGAGGTCTAATGAAGGAATGGAACCGTACTTAGCCCTTATTCACAACGCCCATAATAGACTTTTAATAACACGTTTTAGGCTCAACCTTTTACATTATTTATTAGCTGATACGGCAGGTTTTACTAATTTTGTCGAGCCAAAGGGTCCCTGCGGCTGCGATCAACGATCTCCGCAGAACACCTTTATTTAATTAGTCTGTTGAAGAAACTCAAATTTAGGCATGCTAAGGCCGCCCTTTTATATTTTCAAATGGCCCAAGATCCCTTGACCCTGCTCTCTATTATGAGTTTTTTAAGACTAGCATTCAAACTTAGAGGAACGAGAGGACTTGCCGGAGGGAGCGGGGACTAGATGGGGGAATAATGAATTGTAACGAATGTCCCTGTACCTTTTTCTTTATGTTTTTCTTCTTTTCCCGCTGTATAGTCAAATAAGATATGTATTTTTAGTATTTTAAACTGAAGTTTTATGGTGTTTTGTACAATACCGAATAAACTTTGTTGATGATGATGATAAGTAGAAACTATGGTTATTAGTGGAAGGGAATTATTCCCAAGTTATGTTGAAATACATTTTGTGGCTGCCCCACATCACAGGCCCAAAGATAGGAACCAGCTGTTTTCTAAAAGGGTACTGCCTAGTTATTAGTTTGTCCAGGCCTAAAGTAAAAAAAAGGGACTTTGTTCCCGTTCCCCTTGACTTCTCTAGTCCATAACCCAGATTTTGTTCTAGGGCTGATAGACCCACATTTAATAATTGGGGTGCGCCTGGGCTTTGAACCCTATTCTATTTCTCAAGCTCAAATACAGAAAAGATTGTGAAGTAAGTTTCCGATTAACCCAAATGCATAGATTTAGACTAATCCAGGCACACCATTGGGCAGAAATGGAAGAATAGTGGTATGGACGTAACCCCAATAAAAAAACCTCTGTCACAGTCATCCAAAAGGAAGGGAATTTCAAGATTATATGCAGCAATAGATATTGATCCTATGAATAGTAGACTTAATTGAATGCCTATACTGGAGAAATACTCAGAGGTAACAGAAGAAATATGTCACATGATCTGGATAACAGTATCCAAAAGATCAATCTATTTCAATATAAAGAGAACACATACAAACTCTTAACCCATTGGTATCTAGCCCTTATGAATATTAAAGCTTTGTTTGGAGGATCTGATTTGTGCTGGAGATGGTATTAATGAAAAAGGAATGGTGGCACATATCTGGTAGATTTTTCCTCAGATGTGGCTCTACAGGGCCTCGCTTTTTAGCATCATAAAAGACATAACATGGGAAGACTTGCATTTTGACTCCCTTGCAATACTCTTGGAATCCCCAGTTTAGAACAGTATCTTTCCTCGCCAATCATCAATGGGAAACCAAATCTCTCACTTAATACTTACAGTGGCACTCTGTTGGAAGAATGGATGTTCACCCCATATGGGATTATGGTCATCAACATTTTGGCACATTTATGCGATTGAACAACTAATGGCTCTAACTGCAGGTGAAATAAATAACTTCAAGGAAACCTGCCAACGATTTCAAACTTATGTGAGAAGCCGTTTGGGAGGTTAGCGAATGGCTAATTCACGCATTATGGCCTGGTATAGAGTTTAGTAGAGAAAGTGCCATGGTGACAGAGTACCCCCTCTTCCAAACTCTTGGTTCGCCCCCCCCCCCCAATTTAGGGCTGTTCAGACCAACAGTATGTTAACGACAGAGCCTACTGTATACTGACATACTCCTCCGACGGCCTGACGGAGTAAGGTGCTGTCAGAGGTAAGTCATCCAACTGTTCGCCCAGTTCAGAGCGGGCAGTTGAATTACTTTTTTTGCTGTCTATCAGGGACATTATAAATTAAACAATGACACCCACACCATAAGTGAAAACTCCCATGGTGTGTGGGACCTTAGTTTTACATTTTTCTTTAAAAAACTTCCACTTTGGGAGTTTGTTTTGAAAAATGTGAAACTTTCAAAAAGGTGGTGTCACCAATAACGGATGTACACCAAACTTTTCAGTGGTATGAAGCATGGTGGCAGTTAGTCATGCAGATCCATGATCTTCATTGCCGTGTCAGAAGTGACGTCCTCAGTCACGCTGGCTGAATTTACTCCTTCCGGCAAATTCTAATTCAGGCCCGTAGAAAGAAGGGGGTTATGAATAGAATGCCAGGCTCTCATGTCAAAAGGGCGAAAGTGGGGATGGGGTGGGATAACAGTATCTTGATGATTATCTTACACAGGCTATCCTGGGCTCAGAAATGAGAGTCTTGTACAATGTAGAAAAAAGCTTCAGTTCTATACTCCATTTAACAAATAGATGGGTTTCAGAAGATTGCAGTATTGTTTTGTTAGATATCATAATGAAACCAGCACAAACACAAATATGATTTTTTTCAGATCTGTACACTTGTGTTGTGTTTATTATGCTTGATTGCAATGAAACCTTTATAAATGAAACAATGTAAAAATACTCATGTTACATTGTATGATTACAATTTGTGTACTGCATGCTGTTGTTCTTTAGTTTTGTTTTTTACCGAAAAACTGGAATTCAATCCGTCTGTAAATAAAAAATTGTGATAAAATTAGTGATATTTTATATAATGCAATGATGTATTGTGTGATTGAAATAATGTGTGATGGTGTAAAGATTGGATAGTGGAGATTTATGTTAAAAATAGTGTCTATGCCAGTTTGTTACCCATCATTCTGAGTGTCATTGTGCCTAATCAGTAGGAAACCTCACTGGCCTTGGTCATTAATAAAAAATGAATCGTCCAGCCTGTAAGAAACATTAACAGCCCAACAATACTATGAGCTATAATGGCCCTCGGGACATGATAAACATTAATGGTCTCTTGCAGTAACGGAAATCAGTGTATACAGGCAATGCCCGGAGGAACCTATGAGCATTAATGTCAAGACGCACGCTCAGTTAACATCACGCGTTAATGAGTCTCAATTATCCTAGGCAGGTTCTAACAGTGAGGTGCACCAATTGTGGCCTCAGGCAGTAATGAAAGAGAATGTATTGGAGCAGTAGTAAGACATAATATAATCAGGCTTTAATGAGTGTTAGTGGCCCCAGTCATTAATGAGTATTAGTAGGCTAAGGCGATAATGCATATCGGTGGATGCAAGCATAAGTGAGTGTCAATGATGGCAGCATTAAGGGGCATCAATAGCTCACGCATTACTGTGGCCCCAATCAATATTGACATTCTAAGTCCTTAGGCATTTGGGAGAATCAATGCATCCAAGCATTGATGTGCATGAAAGGCCTCATGAAGTCCTGAGCATAAAATGGCCCCTCGCAGTAATGAGCATCAGTGTTCTACGAATCTCCTGCAGCAAACACAGCATTATACATTTATAAATAAGTCATTTCTTAATAAGTTATGTATATAAATAAAAAGTAAAGGGGTATTTTGATCCCTCCAGTTATTAATGAATTGATGAGGAGATACTATAATAAAGTCAAGCACTGTCACAATTGCCAAAATAAGACACTTTCGAAATATGGTGTACTTTCACTTTTCATGGTCTTCATACACACCGGAGAGGTTAAAAAAACGCCTTCATTCCGTCCTTCATGTTACAATTCTCAATGCTGAATGCGATGTTGGGTGGAAATGCCTCAGGAGAGGATACTGTTGATGCCAAAAAGTCGCCTTCCGATTTCATCATGTGGATACTTTTTATGTCTTGGGATGAGAATAACATTAATGGCAGACACGTTAAATGTCTATATTGTGATTAAAGATTAACTTGGGGAAAACTGGCACCTCGTTCTTGAGTAGACACCTGAAACCCAAACAGGAACACTCTTTTCAAGCTATAAAGTGGAAAATACGTCACGAGAGAAAGTGGCCTTCCTCATTCATTTCTGTGCATATCACAGTACTGTGGGTGAACAGCACCACAACTTGCATTCCCAACTAAAAGAGGATCACAATCGAAGCTTTAGTTATTTATTTATGTATTTATTTATTTCTTGATATTATCCTGATTAATTCAAAAGAGATTCATTCAAGTTTAAAGGACATTTTTGTTTCAATTAAAACAACAAACAGATCCCCAAAACAGCAAATTAAAATAAAAAATGTAATGTGGTGTCACATTTAATCGTCCAAAAATAAATCTTTTTCTATCTGCCTATTATCCTTTTACTATATATAAAACCACATTGCTGTGCATTTAACAATTTCTACCTATGGTTTATGCTATAGAACCCCAATTCATAATATAATATAATTATATGTTATGGTCATAGTCTGTAGTTAGATGCTACAGCTTTGCTGAAAATATTCTGCACATAATACGTAAATAGCAGCGGAAATTGATGTCAGAGTTGCCAAGCCCTCGGCCCAAACACCTGTATGGCTAAACTCAACTTAGAATGGCATAAATCCCTGTGCTGTGGATGTTGGACGCCGGGCCTTGCCGTTGGTCAGGCCATGCACCTGGCCACCCGTGTGACCTACCTGCATGGCTGTAGCAGGAGTTGGTGGCTCAGGGGCCTGTGTTGGTCCTCATGGTCACAGGTATAAATCCCAGCGGTTCCACTCAGCCTTTCATCCATCTGAGGTCGATAAAATGAGTACCATTGAGTTGGGTACCAACAAACATCTGTTATTCAGCGACAAGATACCCCTAGTGGTGAACGTGTGCTTTACAAATGCACATGTTATGGTATGTTCCAGGTCCTTGCCTGTACCCAGACACTTATGTCTTATATAAAACCTTGAGCCAGGCAGCGCTTTGCTTCTCTGTGGAGCCTGCACTTTGCATCTCATGTGTTCAACCCCACTGTGCCTTACCTTTGGAGTGTGCAGTAGATGGTGGTGAGATTCTTGATGCGTGCTGAAAAGAAACTAATCGACTCAGAAAGGGGGTGGTGATGAACAGAGTGCCTAATTTAAGCAGACCACTCTTACCCAGTCCAAAGATCAGGGCTTGATCCTTCACCGTTATTTATCTCACTGCACCATCCCAGCTCAGAACCTGGCTATATGCAAATCAGTCTGTCCCTGGCCCAGTGCATCATGGGAACAGGGCAGACTAAACTACCAAGCCAATTCTTCACCAGAAAGGAGACAAGCTACCGGGGACCGGTTTCTGGCATTTCAGCCGTCTTCGGCCCGGCTTGCTTGAATCATGATGGTGCAGTGAGAAAGGGACTCATGTCTGAGTATACCCTGCCACACCTATAGTGGCCAAAATCGATTCAGACAAGGGGGTGGTGATGAACAGAGTGTCTGAATTAAGCAGACCACTCTTACCCAGTCCAAAGAAACTAATGGTATATTTATTGTGCATAGATGGTTGGTGGTTCTGTAAGCTTTAGAAAATGAGAGGAAAGATGCCTAGGGAACGATCTTAGTTGATAAAATGTATGAAAACCATTGAGGAATGTGCATAGACAGTTGGTGGCTCTGAAAATACCAGATATGGGAACGAAAGATGTCTGAGGAGCTATTTCAATTCAAGAAAATAATCGAAGAATGTGTTTTATGCTCATTTTTAACTTATGTAACTAAGCACTGTCACTTTATAATTATTTTAATGTTTGTATCTAATACATCCAGTGTTTTAAGTAATTAGGCATGGAATAATAAATTAATGAAAACATGTTGGTGAGAGAGTCCTACCCACATGTGCCAAACCGCCAGAGCAACCAGCGACCTCAGCACAGCCTTTGGGCATGCACAGGGTTGGTTGGACATTGGGCTTGTAAGTGTAGCCATGTCAATCATGACTCTTTGGCTAAAAGTGATACCTCACCATATTGGAAATCAAAATTGTGTAGCATTATGGGCTATAGATCATTCAGTGTCTTTCTTCGTGAGCTGAAATTTCTGAGAAATAAGTGAAAATGTGACTTGTCAGGGCACAAGCTCCATCTGTGTAAATATTCGTACATTTTTGCTGTCTCCAGAATCCTTTACTTACAACAGAAATTACAAACACATGTACATGTGCCTTTTGAGCACAAAGGCCCTGGGCATCCACACTACCGTAGTACCATACTTCGCTAGCTGGGAGGAAAACAAAAAAAAGACTACATAGCGAGTAAGCCAATGTTTCATAATGCATGTGTGGGCTGCGGAGGCTCCTGATGGTGATGGTGATGGTGGAGGAGTGTCACCCCGCCTGCTACGAGTGCAGTGGGCACACACATTAATAAAACGGTAATAAATAAAATTTTATTAATGTGTCCCAGGGCGGGGGGGGGAGCTGATCAGTGCAATTGCACTACTAACGCAGCCCCCTGCCAGTGCGCATGTCAGATTGGCCAGTTGCCTAAAGCAGACCAATCTGACCTGTGCACTTCAGAGCCTGCAATCCCAAGACTGTGAAACAGCAGAGAGATTGCAGCCCCAGTCCCCCAGCCTTTAAATGACCGCTGGGTGAGCCTGGTCTAACCAATCCTTGGTTGGTTTCGGGTTGTGCAAGGTAGGAAGTCCCTCCCTTTCTGCCTGAGGCAGCGCCAAGGAGGAGAGCGACAGGATGCCAGGACGGAGACCGCATTCAGACCCTGTGCCCGGCATATATAGTAAGTGTTTTGGACATCGTGTCTCACCATATTGTAAAGATGTCCGGTGTCACTTTGCGGCCTGAAAGATGTTAAAAAAAGACTCAAAGACATGTTGAATGCTCTTTTAAAAAAATGCTTTATTAAAAATAACTTGAGACAGTGACTATTATTAAACATTGCAATCTGGGAGCTTTTTACATGTATATTTGATTATAGTTATTGGTGACTTTTTGACAAAGCCAATAGAGCAGCTTTATATATTGTGATGTGAGATCACTTGGTAAAGCCAATAGGTCCATTCACTTTTATTTTGGTATTTTGAGACTTTGACAAAGCCAGTAGGTCTGCCTTACTTAAATTTACACCTTTTATTATTGTTACCAGACATAGCCAGCAATACTCGGCAGTACGGGGTCAGTCAAAGGGCATGGCCACAGGATGTCTGCAGTGGTGGGCTGGGTACATGCTGGGGGGATTTGGCACCTAACTCCATGGCATGCATGGCAATCGACATCAAACTTTACGTAAAAACAGTGGTTAAAAGAATGTTATAGCTAGGCAAAAATGGAAATTAAAACATACTTTTTTATAATCAGTTATAGTTAACTCAAGTAACTGTAACTCAAGCCCTAAAGTAACTATATGCAAATCACAGTGTTGTCATCAAGGATGTAATTTCAAATTTTACAGTCATGTGATCAATAATGTCATAAAACTTATCATGAGTTATGTAATATGGGAAGTAATTAACAGTGTATGATAAGGCCATGAATTACAGTTACTATAAGGCTCTACAGTAACTTGAGATAACTATTACTGGTTAATTTCAGTGATTTTGTTAATTTAAAATGGCATGATTTAATTGACTTTTTCAGCTAACTTTCATGTCCCTTTAACTTTTGTTTTTTTCACTCAATTTCTAAGATTTGTTTATGCAAAGTAATATATTGTTACTGTGCCTAACTACAAAGTTACTTTAACCATTTGCTTTCAGTGAGTTGCTAGGGTTTTTGTGAACGTAACGTAAAATAATATTTTATTGCCATACATAACGCCAGCCCCAATCCATGCATGGCCTTTGTTGCCCGCAAGGCCTGTACACAACCCCTCATGGGCAGGCAACCCCACGTCGTGCACGGCCTTTGGCTGTGCCGGGCATCCATCCCGATGCTGCACACAGCCTTCAGCCTTGCACAGCATATGCTCAACCCCCACTAGTGACCCCCCCCCTTTGCCTGAACCATAGCAGCCGGTGCGTGAATGTAGGGCTTGGGTGCCATTTTATGTAAGGCAGTCTCATTGACTTTGTCAAAGGACCAGAACACCAAAATATAAAAAAGTGGCCCTGTCAACTTTATGAAGGGATCAGGATTTCTGGATATCAACATATATAAAGCACATGAATTGTCGTTTTTAAAAATGACCAATAATTACAATAAAATGCATATTAGGCCTGGGCGGAACTCCAAAATAACTCTGCGAGTTTCCGCTGACATCCTCCTGTCTGTACTAACCTGTACCTTTCTTCTGCATTGTTGGTACACTTTCCCTCTCCCTTTATATATGTTGTGGACTGGTACCATATGACTAAGAGAACAGATTATAGGTACTCTACTATGATCATTGCAGGACCAAATACGCTATTGTTCTCTATGAATGGTTGTTGAGAAGACTTTCTTTTTCTTGCGAATGCTCAAACAGTAAAAGGAGAGAGTGGCTACGGTGGACACCCCCAATGTGGTGACCCACGACCACCTCTCCTTCAGGAAGAAGCTGAAGACCTGGCTGTTCGAGCAGTAGCAGCACCCCCCCACCCCCAGCGCCTTGAGACCCTACGGGTAGGTAGCGCGCTCTATAAATGTCTTTGATTGATTGATCATTCATTTTATACCAACAGTTTCCATGACAGAACAGCATAGCAGGAAAATAGTATGAGGTCCTATTGCATTTGCCAACCAAGACCATATGATTTTTATTGACCAATTTATTCAACCCTTGGTTGTTAATGACTCAGGGTCATCATAGCTATGCCCCTCCATTATGAAAAGATTTTGGTTTACTTCACTACATGGCATTTCTAACATTGTCAACCAACAAAATACCTAAAGTGATATTTTCTGTAGAAAATACTGCTAACCGAACTGCTGTGATGTATTGCGGTTGTAATTTGTTAAAAAAAACAACAACAACGAGAGACGTCTCTATAATGTGTAATATTTTTTCTATATTTATCTAAGTATACTGTTCCAGAAGCTAAGTCAAAGAGAAACTATCTCTAACTATTGATAGGTACCTTTGGAAGCATGTGCTTGTAGGAAAACGTACCCTCACTCAACCCAGGGGGACATCCTTCATCATAGGGATATGCTCCTCGCCAGGCCAGCACTGCAGTGCCCAGCAGGCCCCACGAGAGGACACTTTACCAGAGATCTTTTTCTTAACAGATGCCTGATGAGTCCAGGTAGTGAGAAGATTGGCAAACGTGTGAAACTAAAATCAACTAAGGACCGGGCTCAATGTTGAGATTAAAACAAAAGTGACAGAGGAATTGGGAAATAATGGTGCCTATCTCTGTGTGCAAAAAAGTGATGGTCACCTATAGACCTGCTAGTTGGGTAAGGTCTACAATTAAGGTCAACATATGCCTTCATGCCTTCAATAGTCGAGGAGTGATCTGTTGGCATTTTGTCAGGACCAAAAAAGAGTCAGATAGAGGCTGCCTAATATTCTCTTTGACTTAGCTTCCAGAACAGCATACTTAGATTTATTTTGGCATATATAAGGTGGGTGTATACTGGACCACTAATCTGCTAGTCCTTTTTTTTATCCTCTTTTTTTTTTTTTACAAGAATCCAGGACAGAGGCTCAGCTGTAGGACATTATTGTTTTAACGTTTGAGTGACCAAGACCGTGTCTTGATCCAGCCACAACTCTACACACAGGCACACCCCCTCTAATCCTCCTACACTCTAATATGATGGACCACCAGGGTGCATGCTTGTAAAGGTACCTGCCAACAGCTAGAGATAGTTTCTCTTTGACTTAGCTTCTGGAACTATATACTTAGATATAGTCAAGTCAAAACCACTTTATTCGATGAATTAAAATCATAAAAGTACTTAGATATATATTAACATATATGTGGGAGAGTGTACACTGGACTGCTAATCTCCTAGTCCTCTTTTTTATATAAATAATATTTTTTCTAGCCACACAGGCCACCAGTGCCAAGGCCAGCACTAGCGCACTAGATGCTGCAGCGGAGGCGGTTGGAGGGGGTTACTAGCAGCATTATGGACGAGCGGTGGCAAGTCACATTGCTTGCTTATTGACAAATTATAAGTATACCTACTGTATTTGTTAAGTGAGGCAGATATGCATCCCACCTATCATCATTCATCACCTCCTGCCCATGGCATGTCACCACCCATGACCTAACTGCAGCATGGGGCAATTTGCCACTGCACTGTAGGCTGTGCAATATGCTTCTGCTTCAGATGATACTGCATATACAAAGTTTTCAATGCATTGCAAACAGAAAACAAGATGTGTTTCCCTCCCTGTGCCCAGTTAGTTACCTCCTAGTAATTCACTCCTTTATTTTTTCCTATGTTCTGTCTAGGGTTCTGTCCCAGTCTACCAAAAATATAGAAAAATCCATTCTTGGCATGTGCCACATTTTTCTGGCCAACTGATTTTTTATGTACATTTATTTCATGGCTTCTATACCGGATTTACACCTGTTCAAAATTCTCACTTTCGACATTTGTCAACTACAGTGATTGACTAAGCCAAAGCTTAGCACATGATGATTAGTGACAAACTACTATGCTATAGCAAAAACTCCATCTACCCAATCTAATCTTTATAATTTACCTTGCAGTAGAGTAAGTTAAGTTTCCTTTCCTTACTGCCAAGCAAATGTATTTGTTGAAAATAATTTGTGGGGGAGGGTGAGGCCAGCGAGTCCATATGTACAAAAATTATGTTTTGCAATCTTCAGATAGCGAATCTGGAGAAATTGCTATTGCAAAATGAGATATATTTAACAGTGGATTCTTCAAATAGCAATTTCTACAGATTTGCATTTGACAATCAAAAAATTGCAATTTCATAATAAGAAATCACAAATTAGGAAAGTCACATTTTATATACTGAATGATTATATTAAGCCAGGAAGTTTACAAATACAGGATGTGGCCACAACCCTCTAGCCTAGCAAGGTGCTTAAAGGAAGAGGGTGCTCCTGGTTCACTACCTGAAGGGGTTTCTGTCAAATACTGTATAACACCATGTCCAAGGAAGATGGGGACCAAGATCCTGGCAGCAGGAATAGATAGGAAGAGAACAGTTTCCGAGAAGGAGTTGGAGCTTCTAACAGAAGAATGTGTGGCACACATGGGCCAGCTCTTTGGAAAGACATCATTTACTGTTCCGGAATCCCTGAAGATCAAGATATGGAACAGCATGCTGGAGAAGATGAACTCCCTTGGTGTGACCCAGAGGACCATACCTAAGATCAGGAAATGCTGGTATGATCTGAGATCCCACACAAAGGAGAAGGTGGCCAGCAGGATGGCTGAGGGTTGTGGCCTGGGGGTGGACCCTCCAAACACCCCCTCCCTCTCCCACAAACAGTCTCAATGAGGGGACACTGCACACAGTAAGCATGGTGGGAGTGTCAGACATTGAATCCTCCAATCCTGCAGACAGCAGACAGGGTAATTCAACTCCCATTTACTTACTTAACATAACATAATGTTTGCAATTCCCCAAATAAAACATCACAGCATAAACAGCTGCATTAAGATGCTTGCCCTACCTTGGAAATGCATCACTGGAGTTGTAGCACACCAAAGTTGCATGCTGTACGATGTTATAAAATTGTTAGAGTTGATCGTAAGACTGGGAGAGGGGGAGGCGCTGCAGTGGTGTTCAGGGATACCTGGTCGTTCACCAGCGAAGTATCTGAGGAGCTTGAGGACGGAGGGGCCTTGGAATTTACTTTTGTCCTTTCTCCCCATTTTACGCTGGGCGGCACTTTGGTCTACCGCCCTCTTGCCCCGCCTGGAGCTTTTTTGAAAACTCTAGATGACGCCTGTGAGAAGGTAGCCTGGCATATGATGTCCACTATTCTAATGGGCACATTGCACCACTCTAAACGACCCTTATTGATGGTGGTTGTAAAGTCAACCTTATAGACAAGCTATCCTAGTGGTAGCATGGACCAGCAGTCTTAGGCTAAACTCCAAAGAGCATGTGAAGCTGTTTGTTTTACCAATTATAATCCCTTGAACACCAAATGAAAGGACACCACACAAGGTATATATCAAATATATATGTATTTATTTCTAACACAACCCTTCTGAACTCTTTATGAGGTCAGAGATCGAAGTACATTACAAGTTACTCATTAAGCATACTATTAGTTGCACAAATACAGTTTTGCCCTAGGGGCCTCACAAACCATATACTAAGTAAGTGGTATAAGAACCACTTCAGAAATAGTGAATAGGCCTAGGGAATCACTGGGGCTACACTAGACAACCAATGGTTAGGAAGTAGGAGACCCACGGGAAAGGCGTGCAGTGTCTAAACACAGTCGTGAGTTACCATTGACCTATAATGGAGAACGAAGAAGTTACAAAGTTACTGGTTAAGGACACTTCCAGGTGGACTACGGTGAAACCCCTTTTAACTAGGACACTTGAAGAGTCAATACCAACGGGAGCACTGGAGTACTTGAGTTACCTCACCCAGGGAAGCCGGGTGCATAGGTGTCTTTTCGTGTCGGGTTTCGTCGATGCTTTCAATGGAGATCTACAAAAGAAGTGCTGCAGGTGGCCAGTGGAAGAGTGTCCAGGTAGATCCAAGGGTGGATCGAAGAAGTGAAGAAGCTGAAAGCAGAGCGGACAGAGTCTGGGTTGCTAGCCAGTTACCAGGAAGGAACCAGGAAGGAAACAGGCGATGTCGAGTGATTTCAGGTGAAGATGCAAAGCTTGTCTCTGCTGCCATGAGGACCAGGAGATGTCTACGACAACCAGGAGCTGTATTCGAGCTGTCCCACAAAGGATCTAGTTGACTGCTCTCTCGGTATCCGGATTGGGCCCAACAAGCCTTTGCAAACGCAATCCACGCCGGAAGTAAAGATTGGCTTCAAGTCAGACCAGCAAGGTCTGGGGAGCTTCTCCTTTGCAGGGAAGCTGGAGCAATCCTGGAGCAACCACGAAAGTGGTGTAGTTTCAAAAGAAAGTCTTCGGAGGGATAACTAGCCAGCTGGGTAGCAACCGGGAAGACGCGTCAAGCTGAAAAGCAAGAGCAGGCCACATGCGGCACTCGTGGAGTGTGGAGGACTGAGCTTCAGGGCAAGTGGCGCTCGGTCTGGGGCTTCTCATACCCCAATGCACAACTGCGAGGGTACCTCGGGAGTCGAGCAGTTAGCAAACTGCAGGATGTTCAGGATGTCTGGTCCCACGTCTCGTGTCTGCCACGGGTCTCAGCTTTACTGTGGATGTGGATCGGAGTCGTAGAAATCTGAAAGTCCAGTTTCTGAGACGCTGAGTCTTTGGTTTCCGGCAAGAGCCTTGACAAAGCAAACTGGCAAGTTACTGGTGGTGCCTGTTTGCACAGGGTGGTCACTCCTTGACCACAAGGGAGATGTCTTCAGTCTTCTAGTCGGTATAGAACATCGAAGGTCCAAGAGTAGTGTTTCAAAGTTTCAGTCCAGGATAATCTAAAGTCTGTAGACACAGCTCCTATCTTTATACTGATTCTAGGGGCTGGATTACCTGCTAGGTCCCTCCTATAGGTGGACCTGAGAAGGGGATGGTTACTCCACTTTCCCTTTGTACAGTTTCGCGCCAGAGTGGGGCTGGAGTGCCCCACCAACTGGTTTGAACCGGGCTATGCATAGAGCACCTTGTGTGCCCCAGGCAGTGTCTGGAAAAGCATCTTTCCATTCAACCCACCCTGCCCCAATACACTACAGGCTGTCTGGGGAGGTGCTAGCACCTCCCTCGACAGGAAACCTATTGTCCAGGCCTCCCTTGCTGAAGTTTCCCCCAGCAGCAGGAGGTCAGACTTGTGTCTGTGGCAGCAGCATCCATTTTGTGATGCTGAGGCGCTGTTTAACTTTAACCGGGTAAAGCAGTAAGTACATGTCTTCTCCCTCTAGAAGGGTGGAATGCTACCCCCCCCCCCACCAGAACTGGCGGGGGGGGGTAGTATTCCAAAGTGTTTGACACTTTACACAACATGTTTTGATAAAGCCAAGCCAAAGTTAGCATTAACCGCAAGGATTATAATGCACTTAAGAGTATATGGTATGGCTATATCATAGAACAGCTATAAGGAGATGGTTCCGAAAGCTGCAGAGGAGCTCAGCTCATGCTAGGGCACCCTCTCACATAAAACCAAGCACTCTGCCTACAGGATTGTTAAGGCCTGCCATATGAGTGACTTATAGGTTACTATGTGTCTATATATAAGGTAGATATAGATATAGATATACTATATCTAAGTAAGGGGTGATTACACCACCTTACCCAAGCTGAGTGATCAGCCTGTGGTTTCAGTTTGGATGGCCAGCCAGGGGTGGCATAATACATGCTGCAGCCCCTGGTAGGCCTTGGATGCACCCATGCCCTGGGTACCTATGGTACACTATACAGGGGCTCAGAAAGGTGACCCAATACCCAATCAGATATGTACCTAAGTCCTAAAGTACATGGTATCAATTTAGAGAGAGAACAGCTGAGCTGAGGTTCTGATTAGCAAGCCCACAGCCACAATAAAGTCGAAAAACCAGAGAATCACAGCAAAAAGTGGGGGTGACCATAGGAAGCAGACCCTACTCTCCTACACAGCCATTGCTCCGCAGGCTCTCCGCTTCTCCAAGTTCTTTTTTCTGGGTGACTTAACATCCACCTGGATATCCCTGAGGATCCAGGTTCCAGGGCTCTTAAGGATTTGTTCACTCTAGCTCAGCTGACCTAGTGTATCAAGGTGACCACGCATGAAGGTGGCCATCTGATTGATCTGGTCTGCTCCAACTTTAATCTCTCTGAAACGGAGCCCATTCCAGTTAACTGGTTAGATTATCTTCTGATCAGGTTCTCATGGGTCATAGGAAAGCCTCTCTCCTCTCCATCTCTGCCATCTGGCTTGCTATCCATGAAGATCAATATCCCGGCTTTATCCGAAGCCATGTTACTCGCCGGCCCGGCATCTACCCCCGATTTCGAAGGGGCGGTAGATAGCTTTTCCTCCTGGATTAGCCGGGGGTTGGCTCCATTTTTAAACCTATCTGTAGCAGACAATTGCGCCTTACTCCTTCTAAAACATCGTTCACGGATACCCTTAACCCCTTCCATGCTGATGCCGGCCCCCGGCCGTCATGCATCACGGTGGGCGTGTGCTGATGACAGCTGGGGGCCGTCATGACCACGCCCACGATCGGAATGTGCCGCAGAGGCGGGGAATTCCGGCCGCAGACTGGGGGTTAAAGAGCTTAAGTTGGGATGTAAGAAACTGGAACGGTGGTGGCGTCGTGGTTACTGCCCCTTGGCTAAGGTGGCTCTCTGCTCAGCTCAGAGGGATTATTTTGCAGCCATTAGGAAAGTGTAAAAGGGTGCTTCGACAACCAGTGACCAAAGACCCTTTTGTGTTGCCCGGCGGTGTCGCCTCTATTACCCACAAAATATTAACAAATGAAGAAGCAGCCGCTGGAGACTGAAAGGCAGGAAACGAGGGTTTATTCTCTCCGGAGGAGAACACATCAATTCAGACAGCAAGTATCGTCACGAGGTGCTCTAACCGCATCTCTGAGGCCTGGCCTCTTATACTCAGATTTATTGCTTTATTACATGAAACACATATTTGTCAATACTTTGATGTACGGAAAGGCGTCCTAGGAATCCCCGCTTCAAGCCCGTTCCCACACGTTTACAGTTGAAATCCCCACCCCGGTCACAACAGGTGATGCTTATCGCGCAGCTGGATATTCCGCCGATTCACGAAATGTGTGGAGTTGATCGGATCTCATGGGGTGAAGGGTGTTCGATCGACTCGAGGGTCCTTTGATAGGGGGAAGCTTCCTACTGTACGGGGGGTAATAAACAGTGTCCGCAGGGCCAGGTGGCGGCCTGGGAACAGGGGAGACAAACGGGCACTCAGGAAAAGGGGGTTTACCTCAAAGGACTTGGGACCATGAAAGGGATGAAGGGAGGTGTCGCGCTGGGAACAGGATGGGATTCCGAGGCAGAGCTGCGCTGAAGAGGGGTTTTATGACCCGTGGTGTATGAGAGCGAGGGGGTTGTCAGCATGCGAGGGATGCCTGCGGGGCTAGGAGAGGGTGAGAGACGCGCTGGCTATCAGCGAGGGGCAGAGAGGCCATGGTGCTTAAAATGGCTGCCGCTTACGCGCAAGACATGTGAAAGCGGGAGTGATCAGTGTGCGGGGGGAGGTGCTTGTGAGGGTGAAGAGCCGTGCTGGGGGTTAGGGGTGTGCAGAGGGTGGTTCTGGTCAAAGCAGTTAAAGTGGTGGGGGTGTGCGACAAAGAGTGTGGCATCGGGGCAAAGGGAAGATGGCGCAGATAATGTTCACCAAACCGTATTAATTTTCCACAGTCCTCCCTTTAACATTTCTAAGACATCTTGATGGCCTATTTCCTATCTATGTGTACTGCGGTGGTCATAAATAAGGAAGTAAAAACCCAGGCGAAGGAACTGTACATAAACATCGCATTTTAAAATCTTTTCATCTTAGTGGCGGGCTCATCGTTAAGCTCGTTGTAGGGAAGTCATAGTAATGCAAGATCAGACAAAAATTATGTAGTGAGAGCGTTGGGTATAGATCATAGATGCTTATAGTCATTCGGAATAGGAACTGATAGGTTACCACGTAAGTAAGTTCTTTTTGTACTCGGTTGGAGCATAGTCAATTCAATGGCGGTTGGGAGAGAAATGAGACATAGTAAAAACAATAATCAGGGTTTCCAGTGTCTTGTGGTCGTGGACCATTATTAGCGAGTTCTCAGCATTCCTTGTAATCTTCTGTTAGCACCGTTGAGCACCTGCATTACAATTCGTTCTTTAGTAGGAATGTCCATGTGGGTTGAGCCGTTGGAGGTCTGCGGGCAGGAGTGTGTCTTTGTTTTGTTTCGCCAGACCCCGTGGGAGAAATATGTTACGGTTTTTGGAGCAGGTGCATTTTCTTCCATAATCCAGAGTGTGGCCATTAGAAGGAGACAGAAAAGGATTTGTGGTGAAGGGTGCAATTGTCTTTGAGTTGTGGAGTCTGTCCGTTCTTGGGTCTTTGTGGTGGGTACTTCCTGTTGCTTCCATCATTTTCAAGGTGCTCGGTAGCGGGCAGAACCACATACTTCGTTTAGCTTCTCTTTGGGGTGACCCTTGGTGGTGTTTTAGGTCACCGTTCTGAGATTTAACACAGTTCGTGGTCTACTTAGCCGGAGCTCCCTCCATTTTGACGCAGGAAATACCCTTCTCTGGATGACACGGTAGGATTTAGAGGGTGTTGAAGGTTCAGGTGGAGGGAGGGGGGTGTGCGAGTAGTCCTTATGGTAGGTCGGAGGAGGAGGGGATGGAGCAGGGCCAGATCGGGAACAGACCAGAGGGACGGAAAATTTAGACAGGCGGGCCCATAACCAGGTTCAGAGAGCGGGGACTTTTCGGCACATGTCGATCATAAAGCAGGGGCCTCAGGTCAGCCCTTTCCTTTCATTCTGTCAGAAACAGTGCCTCGTCCTGCAACTCCTTACTGCTGCGGTCTCGCCTTGGCCAATGTCGCTGATGTTCCACGATCTGCAGTCAGGCCGCGTGCTCCCACATCCGGTCTCTTTCTCCCCCGACAGTGGTACCCTTAAATGAGTTTGGAAAGACAGTCTTTAGAGATTCTGCAGAGGAAGGTAATCACATAAATCTATTTCTCTCCCAACACTAAGCAACTGGGTAAGCATCCGTTACATTGAACGAAGTCTGATACTTATTCATTGCATTTTATCACAGTCACGTCAATTCTTCTGGCAGAGACCCACTTTCCTAGTCCGAGTCCTACGAAACTTATGCCGTTCTTCAGGGCTTTGTATTTTACAAAAAAGTGCAACGTGCTATTCACCATGGTCTGATAAGTATCTTTCTGAGGAACGAACATAGGCTAAACGATTTTTCATTACGTCAATGCATCCTATCTTTCGGCTAAACAGTTAATTTTCAACAGGGTTTATTTGCAACAAGTCTTTTCATTTTTGACTTAATTCTAACTTCGCAAAAATTATTCTAAATTCTACATAGTTTCTTACAACCTGGCTACTTTATTAAAAATTCGGGGCTTGCGATGACTATTCAACTCATCCTTGGGGTGAGCGAGGTCTAATGGTAAACAACTAGGAATATAGCGAACTGGGGCAAGGGACATTTTTCAAACTCTTGTCCAGGGCAGCTGATACGAAACTGGGGGCATTTTGGGAAAACGGGGATGTCTCGATCACCTTTACTGTTTGGGCGGTGAGATAACTTCGGGACAGGGAAGGTCGTGTTTACCAGAGATATTTTATCATGGATGCCACTGACAAGTAGTTCCCTCAAAGTGGGTCGGATTAGAGAACCTTAGTCGTCTTACCTGTCCCTTTCTTTTCGGCCAATCTAGGTTTCATCAATATTTAGCAGAAAAGGAGAGGTAGTAACGTGGTATCGATGCAATTTTTATTTAAGACAAATTTGTGCAAATACTTGTGGTATTTGGAGCCAATCAGGTGGTGCACCAGGGGTAGTGGTTCGCCAATTAGGTGCCATTCGCTAGAAAGAGGGAAAGAGTGGAGGAGAGAGAGAGAGAGAGAGAGAGAGAGAGATAGAAAGGGATAGAGAGATCAACAATAGGCTAAATAGTACACGGGTGGCATGGAGAGTGGCCATGTACTATTTAGACTATTCAGTGCATTACCCAACATGAGACATTTTTGGGTTCGTGTTAGAACGTAGGAAGCATGCATTTTGGGACGGAAGAGCATTAGACCGGGTACATAAGGACATGCATTGAGCTGGGCGTCTTTAGGTGCCATCTTGCAGCGGAGGTCCGCTTCAGGTATTGGACATGGCGTGGCTCCAGATCTTTACTATACCCTAGTCGTGATTCCAATGTAACCTGTAGGGGAAGAATAAGGAAGAAAGGGAGGGGGAACAACATTCGAGCATATCAGATGTACGGGCACGAAAGTTCCTTACTTGCCACATACTCGTCTTGTCTCCTTGGGATATAATCCCTAGGGTCTTGGTTTCTGAAGTTAAAGGGGGCGGGCAGTGTGATAGGTTGTTCATGGGGGGGTCCGAGGGTGGCATTATAGATCGTGTGTAGGGAAACGCTAAAAGAAATCAGAGGCGCCTAGCGCGAGGTATCTGGTTTGTAGATGTATCTAGCTATCGGGATCCTTAAATCATTCCCAACGCTGTGATGTTCTAAGGCATATCAGTTCTTCGGCCAACCCTGTCCCTTTGTACCTTTGAGCACCGTACCTTTATCACGCCGCTTCACTTTACCCGTACTCAGAAGTCGAGGTCCTTCTTCATGCGTTAGTTCCTGAGCCTAGTCGCATATTTGGAGGCAGCGTATCATACCTTAGATTTCGATCATCAATCTGGGGCCGAACAACCATTTCTAATAACCTTAAAAAGAAAACAAAACGGTTGCGCACAGAATAGCCCTCCCGTCAATTCCCACATCTACAAAAGTATGCGATACCTGTTCATAGCTTGGAAAACCTTTATTTGCACAATCGTTCAGTAAGTAAATATGAGAGCGTAATCGTATTTGGCCGGACATGGCGATGGCTGCAGTACATACAGTAGGGGGCTATTTTGTAGCATTTAAAAACATTGAAAAAGGTCTACTTAGTTATTTGCAAGAGACTAAAAACGTCTATTAATAGTTGAGGGATAAGGAGGCATTTATTTCATAATTGGAAACACAATCAGACTAATTGCAATCACATTTCCTAGATGTGTACCGTGGGCGTGCGTCATAAGCAATGTTATGTATCGGTCACAATAAATATCATAATAAATCGTACATCAAAATCAACATTTTTATCGGGGATCCTTTCAAATGTTCGCCAAGTGAACCCTCCTCCCTTTTTCGTCAAGTGTACAAAGGTTCACATACATATCTCAGAACATCAAGTCTTGTTAGCTAAAGAACACCACGCGGTGTTCATAAGTTCCTATTGATACCGGCGCCATTTTGGGCGATGCCGGGTTGGTTGCACCAGAGTCCCTTTCGGCAGTCCAAAAACCTGTGCTAACAGAGGAGCTGGTAATATGGACCGTCAATCAAAAAGGGGGAGGGAGGTAGAGTCTTCCTTACCGGGTCACGTTGAGGTTCAGCCGGAACTTACTCGAATCCGTTAGTCCACAATATTTTTGGATGATTCAGACTGAAGCTGGTGCTGACACGAGGGCACCACCATCTTGTGGCTATGTCGTGGTCATTTCATTAGTGATCAAGGCAGTTGTTCCTCACCGGAAGCCTGTAGGAGCCGAGGGCTCCTAGGACTCTGGTAGAATCTTCAAAACTGTGGGGACGTTGTCGAAGGTGGGGGCTCGTGCCCAGGCGGGCAAGCGCCCGAGTTGCAATAACGGACAAAGTTACTCCAGTGGCCTAGACCCGCCTTCCAGGGGCCCAGACGCCATTTTGAGACCCTGCAGCGTCTTCAAGAGTGGAAGAGACTTCTTTGGGGCGGAAAAAATGGAACACCGTGCCGTTGAAGCAGGACATTTGGCTCAGGGCGTTAGGGTGCAGCGGCGGCGCCTCCACCGAGGGAGGTGAGGGAGGCTCGTTCACATCGCCTCCTTCTCCCAGTGCACCCCACGCCGTCCCTTTGAATCAGGGGTGCACATGATGACCACCCTACACCCCTGACTCTGCGAGTACTCTGGAGGAGGACCATTGTATGTCCGGTGCTGCGCAAGTATGCCTGTCGGACATCGTATGTTCTGTGCTACGGAAATAGGTCCGTCGGACATTGGATGTTCTGTGCTGCGCAGGTATATCCGGTGCCCGGCTGGAGGATTTCGGCACCGGGCTGGGGCTGGGAAACCTCCTACCTGTGGAAGTGGAAGAGGCTCGTCCGCGTCGCCTCTTCCTCCCAGCCCACCCTGCACCAGTTCAGCGGAGGAATTTGCGATGGCCGGACCAGGAGATACGAGGGAGGGGGTCATCTGCATCCGCCCCCCCTCCCTACTCGTGGCCCGGGGAACGCCGTCCCAGGAAGGAGAGGATGGGGAGACCATTTCCCGCCGGGCCCATGGAGCCTCCTGTACATTCTCGCCGGCGACCTATTTGGTCTATGGCTGTCGGCAGGCCCCGCCCCACACGTGCTGTGTGTTTCACCTTCCGGATGGGCGGGACCGTTGACCTGTTACATTTTGGGGACTTCCGGGGTGAGCGTAACATGTTTTGTATTGCTCCTATTAGTACAGTTTTACTTGAAAAAATGTTTAACCAGTTTTTTCTATTCATCGTTGGTCGTGTGTTATCTTTACCGTAATTAAATCTTAAATTATATAACAGAGATTTGGCTTCCTTGAGTCCTTTTTCCAATGGGGCGTTGTCTACGCAGGCCTGTAATTGCTTTTGTTTTTCAGAGTGGGGGGGGGGGGGGGGGGGGGCAGAGAGTAATCAGTCCCAGAACTCAAACATGTTGTTGAAATTGGTCTGACGAAATCTATGCCATCGGGCATAATCAAATGTTGTAGTTCTGTCTGTCTTGTCCGTGTTAGTCTGATTCGTCTTTGTCTCGCGCCTTTTCCCTTTCTGTCGGCCTGTTATTTCTGTCGGCCCTCCGCTCTTACCTATGTTCCGTAGAGTCGGGCATTGGGCTTTCCAGTGCCCGAGTCTTTTACAAAAAGCGCATTGGTTTTGCCTTAAGTCTGTTCGTCCTGTGCGTAGTGTCGGGGGGTTACTTTCGGGTCGCTGTGTCTCGGGGTTGTTCTGTCGGTACGTCCCTTTATACTGTTCCCTTCTTATGTCTAATCCTTGGAACTGTGTCGTCGCTGCCCCTTCCTTTCGCCTACCAGACGCTTGGAAGGTCGTCTGTCGTGTTTCTTTACCTACTCTGACTTCGTCTCTTTCCTTTCGTTGCACTGCTTCTTTGTGCCACATACCGAGACTGTCGAGCATAATAGGCGTTGTCTTGCTACTATGAAGGGCTATTTCTAACGTTTCTAATTTGTCAAGATCGAAGGATCCTACCAGTGGCCACTGTTTCTCTTGATTTGCTTTGGTATACTTGTGCCATAGCTTACTATAGGCTATGGTAATTAATCCATACTTTGTGAACATTTCTTTATTAGGGGTGCCTTCCAGTGGAGCTAGATGGTCCACCTCTAATACACGGTCCGGGCTGAACCAGCTATCGATCAGTGGGGAGAAGACAGGCATGACGGGTCACAATGGGGACAATAGTCAGCACTACCTATCTTATCACTGGGTGCAAAGACTAGACAGAATATTTCTATTCTACGTTGTTTGCAGGCAGTGAATACCTCATGAACAAATATCGGGCAATTCAATGTTTGGGTCAATAAAATGGTCAATAAAAATGGTCAGTGGGGAGAATAAGTAGGCCCGCAAAGGTCTGCGTTACCTACCCTTTCACTATCTGCAAAGAGGGGACCTATTCTTTCTTGTTTGCAGACAGAGAATCTCCAGAAACAATCCGTAACAGTTAATCAATGGGGAGGGGCAATTGATCAGTGGGGGAGAAAGATAGGTACGACGGGTGCGTTACCTATCCTTCACTGTTTGCAAAGGGAGAGCCGGTTGTTTCTCCGTTTGCCGACAGCGAAACTCCAAATAAGTTAACAAAGAGTAATACTAGTATTTTTTTCAATCAATCAAACAGTTTCTTAATTCGTCGTGTCTACACGACCTTACCCGGACCGCATGGACAGTTTCTTGTCTTCCGAATCCAGCGCCCGATCGTCCTCTTTTCTTCGTAATCCTCGCGGCACTCCTGATGGTTCCCAGTCAGGACCGTAGATCACTCGAGAGAGGTCTGTTCGGAACTAGTGAAGTTCAGATGATCGGCTGTCAGACGAGGGTCTACCGGACAGGGTACCTTCCGATCGTTGCAGTCGTTCACTCTGTCGTCAGGACCTCTCCCACTGGATCCACGAGTCGCTGATGGGCTCCACGTTTGGGACGCCAATTGTAAAAGGGTGCTTCGACAACCAGTGACCAAAGACCCTTTTGTGTTGCCCGGCGGTGTCGCCTCTATTACCCACAAAATATTAACAAATGAAGAAGCAGGTGCTGGAGACTGAAAGGCAGGAAACGAGGGTTTATTCTCTCCGGAGGAGAACACATCAATTCAGACAGCAAGTATCGTCACGAGGTGCTCTAACCGCATCTCTGAGGCCTGGCCTCTTATACTCAGATTTATTGCTTTATTACATGAAACACATATTTGTCAATACTTTGATGTACGGAAAGGCGTCCTAGGAATCCCCGCTTCAAGCCCGTTCCCACACGTTTACAGTTGAAATCCCCACCCCGGTCACAACAGGTGATGCTTATCGCGCAGCTGGATATTCCGCCGATTCACGGAATGTGTGGAGTTGATCGGATCTCATGGGGTGAAGGGTGTTCGATCGACTCGAGGGTCCTTTGATAGGGGGAAGCTTCCTACTGTACGGGGGGTAATAAACAGTGTCCGCAGGGCCAGGTGGCGGCCTGGGAACAGGGGAGACAAACGGGCACACAGGAAAAGGGGGTTTACCTCAAAGGACTTGGGACCATGAAAGGGATGAAGGGAGGTGTCGCGCTGTGAACAGGATGGGATTCCGAGGCAGAGCTGCGCTGAAGAGGGGTTTTATGACCCGTGGCGTATGAGAGCGAGGGGGTTGTCAGCATGCGAGGGATGCCTGCGGGGCTAGGAGAGGGTGAGAGACGCGCTGGCTATCAGCGAGGGGCAGAGAGGCCATGGTGCTTAAAATGGCTGCCGCTTACGCGCAAGACATGTGAAAGCGGGAGTGATCAGTGCGCGGGGGGGGTGCTTGTGAGGGTGAAGAGCCGTGCTGGGGGTTAGGGGTGTGCAGAGGGTGGTTCTGGTCAAGGCAGTTAAAGTGGTGGGGGTGTGCGACAAAGAGTGTGGCATCGGGGCAAAGGGAAGATGGCGCAGATAATGTTCCCCAAACCGTATTAATTTTCCACAAAAGCTAAGAGTGACTTCTATGTAGAGTGGATTGGCAAGCCAACAATAACAGTAAAGAAATGTTCTTGATCGTGCAAAGTTTTCTGTCCACCTGTGCCGAACAAACGATCCTTCCAGCCTCATCGCAATGGCCATGATTCTCTCACGTTTGGACTACAGGAACTGCCTGTACGTGGGCATCCCTGCCTATGAGCTCCGGCGCCTTCAGACCATCCAGAATAAGGCCGCCTGCCTTATCCATCGGCTTCCCAAGTCCCACCATGTCACCCATCTCCTCAAATCCCTTCACTGGCTTCCCATCCTGCAGAGAACTCTCTTCAAGATGGGATGCCTAGTTTTCATGGGCCATGACCGCACTGCTCCCGCTTTCATCAATTCCATGATTACCCACTATCATTCTTGTCGCAATCTTCGCTCCTCCAGCCAGGCTCTCCTCTGTTTCCCCCGCCTGCGTAAATCCAGAACCGACGGTACCAGATTTTCCATTCTCGCCCCCCGCTTCTGGAACAGTCTCCCACCCACCATCAGGTCCATCACTGTTTACTTGCATTTCCGTAAGGCGCTCAAAACCCATCTGTATGCCCAAGCCTTCACAAACCTGTAATTCCCTGGCTGCCTCTTCCATCTGGCACTATCAATCCTCCAGCACCTGGAAACCGCTTGGTCACAGAGCGCTTTACAAATATTTTCAACTTCAACTTCGGAAAAGCGGTACGTTCTTTATTGATAAGATTCAAAGGATTCAGGACCGCCTTGGGACGAATTCTCGGGAGCAGAGGAATTTCCCTCAGCTGACGTTCTTTTACCCTAGACCGTGCACCTCTTCATTTAAGCAGTTTCTGCCCGCAGCTGGGCCTGATATATTGGCCATCCTGAAGCCTCTGAAATCAGGATCTCCTATAGACCCGTGTCCAGCCCGAGCCCTGGGGGTGGCCGAAGCGTTCTTTTTAGAGGCAGCATCTATCATCAACCTCTCTTCAGACCGCCACCGTCCCTCTGCAAAGGAAACAGGCCACCTTAAAAAACCTTTGGCAGACCCTTCTATACCAACCAAACATCGCCCTATCTCTCTTTTACCAGCCTTGGCTAAGGTCTGCGTAAAGGTGGTTTTTCGGCAACTTGAGGCCTTTGTTGAGGCCTCAGGTGCTCTTCCTACTGTATAATCCGGGTTTAGGGCCTCCTACAGCACCGAGATAGCGCTAGTTGAGATAACAGAGGCGATTAGGGAGTGCTTGGATGCAGGTGGAAGGGCTGCCCTGATTTTATTTGACCTCTCTGCTGCCTTTGATACGGTGCCCCACCAGCAACTTCTCGCCCGGCTGTCTTCCATTGGTATATCTAGCCCAGCCTGGGACTGGATAAAGTTGTTTTTGGAAGACCGCACCCAGCAGGTTTGGATGCCGCCATTTATGTCATCGATCAGGAAACTATCTACTGGGGTTCTGCAGGGCTCCATGTTGAGCCCTCTGCTCTTCAATATTTATCTGACCCCTGATCTTTTTAGCTGAGGAGCTGGGTGCCAAAACAATAGCCTATGCTGACAACACCCAGCTCCTATTTACCTGGAAGGACTCAGACTTGAGAACTGACACTGCCAAAAAATGTCTTTCATCTGTATTCAACTGGCTGGCACATGCACAACTTAAGTGTAATGAAGATAAGTCAGAGGTGCTCCTGTATGGGCAGTTTCCCCCTGCCTTCAGAAAAACTCTATGGCCTCCGGACTTCCTGTGCCCTAACTCAGAGGGAGGCTTAGCGAAGAACTAGGGGATCTGGTTTGGGGGAGATCTCCGGTTTTCGGACCAAATCAAGAAATTTACTGGAGTTTGTTTCAGCACCATCAAAGTGCTAAGGAGATTTTTCCCCTTGTTACCGAGGCCAGCCAAGGAAATGGTCGCCCAGGCACTTATTCTCTCTCGCCTCGATTATGCCAATGCTTTATACATAGGCATCCCTGGCTATCTATTAAAAAAACTTCAAACCATACAGAATGCAGTGGCCAGACTCCTGTTCAATATCTCTAGGAGATCTAGCGTCTGGCAGCATCTGCGTGAACTACACTGGCTTCCTGTGGCCCAGCAGGTGCAATTTAAAGCGCTTACTATGTCTCATAAGGCCCTCCATGGCTCTGGAACATCTTACATTAGAACACGTTTTGCGTTCTATGCCCCCAGACGATCTTTGCTCTCAGCCTCGCAACGTCGAATGGTTATTCCGAGGTTTCGCAGGATGCGGATGGGGGGGTCAGTCGCTTTCTGTCAAAGCAGCTATCGCGTGGAATTCTCTTCCCGTGGATCTTCAGCATATTCATGATTTCCGTATTTTTAAAAAACAACTCAAAGCTTTTCTTTTCAATCAGCCGTCTTAAAACATCATTGCTCCTTACTGCTATGGTGCATTTGCACGCCAGGGCACTCTAGAGTATTTGTGCGCGATATAAATCCTGTATAACGCATAACATAACTACACCACTGTTAGAATTGGGGTTCTCTGGTTGGCACTGGTAGGTACTTGTGACAAGAAGGGACCCTCTCCTCTAGTCAGGGCAAGGGAATTACTCTCTCAAAATAACCACTGCTCACCCTCTAGGCGGCGTGGCGTGAGCAGTCAAGGCTTATTTCAGAGGCAATGTAAGTTAAGTAGTTGTGACCACATACAATAACCCAGTGACAACACTACACATGGACACCACACAGGTTTTATATAAAAAATAGGTATGCTTTATCTAGAGTTATCACAAGACCAATAAACAACAAAAAGTATCCACAGTACTATTATTTTTCAAGAGTTCAGGTTAAAAAGGCTTAATTCAAGGTTCTGTGCGAGTTGGTAGCCTTGTCCGGGTACAGCATTGCTGAAAAGAACACAGAGTCTAGCAAATCCAGCAGACCGCGTCGGTACGGGCTCACTCAATGGTCGACAGACTCAGTCACAGTACCTTTTACTTGGAGCGGCCGGGACGAATGTGTGAGCCGGTTCCGGTGATTGTCGCGGTGCAGAAAGAAAGCGTTGCAGGACGCGTTGTCCCTCGATGCGGTGCAGGCAGCGGCCCGTTGACAGAGTCGGTGGATCCAAGGCTTACATTGCAGGGCGAGACAATGCTTCGATGTGGTGCTTGCAGCTTGTGGTGCGGCGAACGAGTTGGAGTTCGGGAGCTGGCTTCGATCAGTCTGGACAGCGGTGCGAGTCGGGCGGTGCGTCGCAAAGCGTGCGAGGCAGTGTCCAACTCCGGTGCGGTCACAGGACTCGAAGTCAACGGCAGTGACCGCGTCGGTCAGACCAGTTTGATTCAGTTTAGCGAGGCGTTGCAAGTCGCTGTGTCCTTCCAGTCGCAGTGAAGGCTAAGGCTCGTTGACGGAGTTGGTCAGCACAGAGCTTGCGTTGTTCGAGGCGGACATTGCTTGGTGCGGTGCCTACAGGACACCCGGCTGGTCGAGAGAGTCGGTCACAGCTCCCTGCCTCCTTAGCCACTTGTTTCCAGCAGCAATTCACAAAGCCTGGTGAAGTCCACTGGTACTGGGACTTCGGTCAGGGGGCAAGCTCTCTTCCAAGTCCTTGGAGATCTTTGCACAAATTGAAAGAAAACTCCAAAGTTCTTTCTCCTCTCTTTGGCAGTCAGGCAACCACTGCAGGCCAATCCCTAAAGCAGCCCTTCAGCTTGGGAATAGTCTCTCTGCGTTTTTTTCAGGTTCCTTCTCCTCAGCAGAGGTTTCGTCTTGTAAGTCCAGAAGTGATCTAATTTCATGGGATCAGGATACCAATACTAATTGTTGGACCCGGCCCTTTAGGCAGGTTCACCCCAAGACCTTTTTGCTTTTTTCCTAGCCTGTTTCTGGAACCTGGTGGTGGTGAGTTTAGGCCTCTGCGCACTTTTTCACTGTTGTACAGTGTAAAGTGCTTGAGCTCTGTGTGTGTGTGTGGTGAGTGGCCTGCCCTTCCATAGGAATGAATGGGGAACATGTATGCCCATGGTAGTTCCTGATGTGTGGGGAGTGCAGGGACGAGTTTGACATGTGCGAACTCGTGAGATTGAATACTGCGTAATGGTATATGCTGCATGATTGTGTCTAGTCTAGAAGTGCCACTTTTAGAGGTTGGCATATTTGTGTAATTTGTGTCTGACGTGTGATTGGCTGGTCAGCCTGGCCCAGGAGTGCCTGGGCCTGCTTGTGGATTGACTGTCTGGTTTGAGGATGGCAGGGGCTGGGGAGCCCCAGGAGGTTGTCTGAGTCAGCCCGTGGATGAAAGGCTGCATCTGCTGCCAGGGAAGTGGGAGGAGATGGCACCTGGGAGTGACTAGGGCTGTGCCTGCCTGACCACAATGCTGGCTCCACCTCCCGCTGGGTGACTGTCACCTCTGTCTTTGACACTGAAGAGAGTTCCCTAAAACCAGTTCTAGCTGGTTCTCACACTGCTTGCACAAAGACTTCAAAGACTTTTCTCTGTATAAGCTGTGTCCCCTTCCAATTTGTTCTTGTTTTTGGACTTGAATCTGCCAGGGGCGTGCTGCTACTTGGGCCCAGGGGAATCCCTGGGCCCTGCCCAGCCCCTGGACACCTGATGGACTTTCCTGGACTCCTGGGGGACCCCTCTGCCTTGCTTGGGCTGATGGGGGGACTTGGCTTAGCCCCCTGGGAACCTCTGGGACCTTTGCAGCATGGAGAAGCTGCATTTTCCTGCAGAGAGCGTTTGATTTGTATTTCTAGCGCCTGGAGGCTCTGTGCTTCCCCCTGAGCGCCTGGGAGCGCTCTGCCGGCTTTCCTAGCGCTTGGAAGCGCTTTTTGCTTTAGGGGAGCGTTTCCCCGCCCCGCATTTTGCGTGGGGCTTGGTGCCCAATATCACATTAATTTTATTCATGGGTGCCACCCCATTTATGTGATTGCCTAACGGGTGCTCACCCCGTTTCTATTCTTATTTTTCCAACCGAGGGTGCCCACCCCTCGTTTTGCCACTTTTCATCACCGCCGCGCCCCTCGTGCCGCGACCAGGAAGTCAGGCACCGGAGTGCCTGATGTGGGGCGGGACTTCCGGTTCCCGGAGGAAGTCCCGCCCGCTGCCGCGCTCTGATTGGCCAGTCGGGCCGGCTGAGGGAGAGAGAGACGAGGAGAAGAGGAGGAGAGTGGTAATGGCTGCCCGGAGCCCCCGTGATCTGGAGGGATCCCCGGGAAGAGAGGAGGAAGCGTGGCCTGCTGCTGGAGCTCCCGTGTGCTGAGGGAGCCCCATGGAGAGAGAGAAGACCGGCGCGCTGACCCGGTGAGTGGCTGAGAAGGGGAGATGGGCGTCGGGGCACATTGCCGGTACCCGCCCCTCCCCTCGAGTGCGAGGCTCGTGTAGGCTCTTTTGTTGAAGAGCCGATCCCGCCCCAGCGAGGCCGCATTCTTGTTTGACCCGCGAGGGTCTCGGGGGCATTTGTGACTGAGTTACGGAGGACCCAGAGAGGCTCGTGGCCACCATTACTAAGTGTTAAGGGCCCAGAGAGGCTCGTGGCTGCCATTACTTAGTGTTACGAGCCCAGCGAGGCTCGAGGGTCATTTTGTGTTTAGAGCCACAGAGGCTCTAGGGGGCACAGTTGTTGTGCGAGCCTGAGGGCTCCATTGAGCCTATTTTGTTTTAGAGCCTGTGTGGCTCCAGCATTTGACTATGGGTAGTCCCAGAGCCTGTGTGGCTCCAACGATTGGGCGCAGTTTTGCCCTGAGGGCTAGTGAGAGCCCTGCCGCAGTTGTTGATTCACAGCTGCCCAGCAATTAGTGGGCAGCTGCACCATTTAGGTTTTGTGATTGTCCCCAGGTGCCCAGCAAGTAGTGGGCACCTGCACCGTTTAGGTTTTGCGCCGGTGGCTCATCCCTGACTGGCGCTGCTTGGCAGCGCGCCCTGACATTTGGACACAGGGCGTCTTAGCCCCAATAAGGCCAGTTGGCCTAGGGACTGCCACAGGTGGTGGCTTTTGTAAGCTTTGCGCAATTGTATGGTTATTGCACCTCTGAATGTGTTTTCTTGCATCATGTGTTATTCCTGCACCTCTGAATGTTTTTAGGCATCATGTGATTTTTGCGCTATTGTATTGTTCTGGCACCTCTGAATGTTTTTAGGCATCATGTGTCTTCCTTTTCTCTGCGCTGTACCTCTGAATGTTTTATGCATCATGTGTCTTCTTGCGCTGCACCTCTGAATGTATTTTATTGCATCATGTGCTTGTTCTTAACACCGCTGAATGTGTAGGTTTATGCATCATGTGTTTCTCTTTCCTACTCCTCTGAATGTATATTTATGCATCATGGGTAATGTTTTTTTCCTTTACTACTCCTCTGAATGTGTTTCATGCATCATGGGTAATGTGTTCTTGTTTATACCCCTAAATGTATTTTTTTTCTTAGGTGGTTGTTCTTTTAGTACAGGTGGTCCTAGTGAGGTCCTGGTTCCTGTTACCAGTGGTTACTGGTTGTGTGCCATAGTTGCTAATTTGTGATACTATGATTTTTATTCTTTATTATTCTTTATTCTAAAAGTGCTATTTCTGATTCGGACAGTGACCCATGTGGCCCTGTCCTGTACATAATCCCTTGTGAATATTGCCCGTGCCAGTTGGCACAATGTACATGTGTGATACTATCTGATGTGTGTTTACAATACAAAAGTTATTTTATAATAACCTTGTGTGGAGTTCCTTTTGTGGTGTGCCTAGTATGTTGTTGCTGTTGTGTGCTGGCGCAAATGCTTTACACATTGCCTCAGAGTTTAGCCTTACTGCTCGTGCCAAGCTACCAAGGGGGTGAGCAGGGGTTATCTTGGCGTGTGACTCCCTTGCCCTGACTAGAATGGTGGTTTCTGCCTGGCTTTGGCGTCAGCCTTAGCCTACCAGAAATAGCCAGTTCTAACACTAATACCCCAATATCCTTTGTTCTCTGAGGGGAGAGGGGCCTGTGCCCAGTTCAAGCCAGTTGTGAAACACTCTGTTTACCAGGCTTCTCCCTTCCTTTCACAGTGCAGGGCAGACACATCAGACGCTCCACAGGAGGTGGAGCAGCATTGTGGAAGGCAAGTACAGTCCTGGAGCACTTTGTTGACAGTCTTCCTCCTCTTCTTTCAGTGTGCAGGGCAGAGACAACAGACACACCACAGGGGGTGGAGCCAGCATTGTGGAGGGAAGGCCCAGCCCTATACAGGTCCCAGGTGCAACTCCTCCCTCCCATCTAGATGCAGATCTCCCCATACACCATTGGGCAACCCCAGCCTGTCTTCTGGAATTCCCCAGCCCTGTCACACACAAACCCAGACAAGGAATACACAACCTCGCAGAGGCAGGCTCAAATGGTTAGGCAAGCAAACACCTACGTTCTAGAAGTGGTATTTGCAAACACAGAATATTAAAATAAACTTCACTAAAAGATGTATTTAGGTATACTAAACTCGAATTTCTACCATGTTCTCTGAGTCAGTTAGGATTATAAAGTGTAATAATTCTAACAGCCCATTCTGGCCTATGGAGAACAGGTAGCCTTGCAATAGTGAAAAACAAAAATGGCTATAATTCCCTATTAGGACATGCCACACACATCAGGGCTTGTCCTACCTTAGGGTGACTAATATGAAGAAAAGGGAGGGTTTAGGGAATGGCAAGTGGGTGCACTTGCCCAGTCAGCATGACAGTACCAGACTGCACGCAGGCTCTGCCAGGGCAGACCTTAGACACATTTTACAAGGCAGCTTCTGTGGGTGACACAGCCAGTGCTGCAAGCTCACTAGTAGCATTTGGATTTACACGCCCTGGGCACACTAGGCATACTAGGGTCTGACAGTAAACCAAACATCCAATCATGGAACCACTAATCAATACATCAATTTACAGTAGGGAGCACTCGCACTGTGGCACTGGACAGCAGTGGTACAGTGCCCAAAGCATCTATCACCAGCAAAAACACATAAGGCAAAAGCAAAAATGGAAGGGAGACCCACGCCTATGGTGCCAGGTCTAGCAACCACACATATCTGTACATCACAACCATGTCACAAACGCATGATGCACAGTTACAACAGTATAGTAAACAGACATTAACCATTTATTTGCACTAACTATATACATTTATTTCCACAAATCACACTTAGGACGTTTCAGAAAAAATTGAAGCTGAAGAAGCTACTAACACATGGAAATGGAGGACAGCACATAACCAACTCCTAATCCAGTTACTCTAATTCCAACTGCCAGGAGAGCAACTGTTGTGTCACTACCACACTTTGTGGACAGTAATGAGGGACAATACCAAAGCAGGGACACAGCAACATCTGTGTACAGGACACACAGACAGCATAGAGGCCAACCAACAACAGTACAGAATGAGAATGTGTCAGATGACATGGCAGAGTTCTGTGTTTTGTGGCCTGGAGAAGTCCATCATCTATGTATAGGCCTACCAAACAAACCAGTGCTGCCAACAGGCATCTGCTAAGAATGTAAAGCTCAATGCAGTAATTGTGGAGAGGCAAGACATGTGAAAAACTATCATGGAGAAGGAGCACTGTGTGCAGAAGCATAGCCAGTACCTGGCAAGCTTTGATGCCTTCAACCATTCCATAAACCAACCGAAAGCTTAAGCATGATGAACTGTAAATACAGACTGACATGTGGCACTGCTGTCAGGATGTAACACGTGGGCTAGTTCAAGTGACCACAGCCCTTAAAAATATACAGACCCACAACCTCTGTGTTCCAAACATTCTGCCCTCACATGAGAGACAGGAGTGCTCTAGCCTCAGTGGCATTTCCATGCAGAGGAGGTATGCAGTACCAAACATACATGCTGAAACACTTCTGGGTATGACATGTTCACACTTTCACAAGCCAGTGTTTGCGACAAGGCACCCAACCCCAAAGGACTGAGGAAGCACTTCCACTGAAATCTCAGAGTCATGAGTCTACTGTTTTGTGTTTGTAATTACATACATTGTTGCCTAGTTGACACAATGTTACATCCACAGTGGATAGATAGATTATTGTCACAACCTTAATAAAAGGTGCTCTTTCAGTCGTGCACCATGCATTACCATCATGTGTGATGTCCATTTCTTAAATGTAATCGCTCTTACCTCCCAAATACTTATTGGTAATCTCTGTCCATCATGCACAACCCTTTGCTGTGCATGTCCCGTCCTGCTGCACCTGTAGTGGTGATAATTCATCATCTGAGTCAGATTCGTCCTCAATGATAATGTTGTGCAGATCCTTCATCATGGCGATATTGTGTAGTATGCGCAACATTTTGTAGTATGGCACATGTGGGGATGATCTTACAGCACTTCTCAGGTATGTACAGTAGTGCTCCACTAGTCTTGTGAAGGCAGCGGAACCTGGACTTCAGTATTCCAAAAGTTCTCTCAATGAAGGAGCACATTGTTCTGTGTGCCCTGTTGTACTGTCTTTTATTTCTTCCCCTTAGAGTCAGGTATGGTGTGAGAATCCAGGGACATAAGGCATATGCAAGGTCTCCTTAGGAGCATGAGAAGGAAAGCCATTTGGTTACATTGTACATACAGTCCTGGCCACTGTATTTATTGACTAAGGAAATCTCTTACCTAGTAAAAAACCATCCCCAAATTCACCCTGTGACAGTCGGTTTTGTATTCCACTGTGGCAGAACATGACGGAGTCATTGGTGCTGCCTGGGAACCTGGCTCCAAGGTCTGTTATGATACAGTAAGCATCACACACTACCTGAACATTGACTGAGTGTGAGCATTTCCTGTATATGAATTCATTTGCTAAGGAAGGAGGTATAGCAATGAGGTTGTAATTCTGCATTTAAGTCCAGGATTACCTCACTACTGATTCTGTACTTCTCATAAATCTCTTCTGTCTGTTTAAACAGGGTGACCCTCACCATAAATATCCTCTTCTGTGTCCTCTTCTTTCTCTGCCAGCCAGCCAAAATACTAATCCGCCTCACCAAAACATAGAGGGCTGTCATTCTGAAAGAGCCAGATACATTTGGGGTGCCCTTTTAATAGTTCGCACCTGGTTACCACCTGATCCTGATTGATGGTGGTTGCATTTTATATAAGGCCATTTTATGACTACTCGCAATTTGGAAATCGTTTGTACATACAGTTAGCGATTCACTATTTGAAAATCCCTATTAGCGATTTCCTATTTAGCGATTTCCAAAATGCAATTTCTACTGGCTAGAAATTGCATTTAAACCATCATATATGACTAATGTATATACCAAAATGGGATTGTGCATGGCCTAATGGCACAAAATTGTGATTTGCATATATTGCCTAATTACCTGATTTCCAGTTTTGTGTATGGTATACTCTGTGACAAACATGCCAAATAAAATCTTTTTCCCGTTCCTCTTCATGTACGCAGTGCATAATTTTTCCAACCATCTACTATGGCAGACAGAATATCCACATTTTATATGTGATGTCTATGATGTAGTATCATTATTATTCATCTGCCTCTTTTGATCAGGGTAGAATTGAAAGGCATTTGGAGAAGGACAGGGCATTTGGAATTAAAGTAAGAGAATTGTCCATTACAGCTGCCCCAGCTGTTACATCATAAAATGTAAAAAAACAATTTAAACAAATCAAATATTATCCCACCAAAATACACTTTTTGCAGAAAGAAATGTGAAATGCAAAAAAAAACACCACGTTTGTCATTTAATCCATTGTTATCCCTGCCCTGAATGATGTTTCAAAACAACATATACCACAGAAACAATTGTTTCATGTACCCATGATTAGTACTGAGCCTACTGGCTTCCCCATGGGGAAGACTAGGCTGAATAGTAAAAGAAATAAATTGTGCAAATGTAACAGACATGAAGAAAATGTACTGAACTTTGCAAACCTTTTCCTTTACAAACAATAAATCATTAAGGGGAAACACAATCCTATGCACACACAAAAGTTCAATATACTGTAAATAACAATTAAATCATGCAAAAACATCAAAGACTCGGTTCCAATCTTCTTGTTTGTGAAGTTTTTTCTTTTTAATACTCGAGTTACACCGCACCAGCCGACACGTGTTTCATCAAAACAATTGTTGCTTTGACTCTTCAGGGCTGCCTTCTAATCAAGGCTTATGTTGTCTTTCCGCTTGACCGGTGATAATTCCGACCTGGTAAGGGTGTCTGTGTATATCTCGGTTCGGACGGGGCTTGATTATCCTATCTCCTGGACATTAAATAGCCAGAGTATGGTCGAACTGTAGTTGAGGAACAGAGCAAGGATCTCAATCACTGAAAAATTAATATGCTTGGGTTTCTGTCATTCAATATCCACATCAGTATTTGGTTTTCTAGAAAATAATATATACTTCTCCCTCGGTGAGCACTTTGATTTATGTCTTATGTTTCACCATCCATATCCGGTTTTCTAGAATATGACCCCACTCTGTAAGCACCTGCTCTGTCTTCCTGCCGCAAATCCAGCGTTCTCTCTCGATGGTGGCTGCAAATGCAAATTAGAAGAAAGCCCTGAAGAGTCAAAGCAACAATTGTTTTGATGAAACACGTGTCGGCTGGCACGGTGTAACTCGAGTATTAAAAAGAAAAAACTTCACAAACAAGAAGATTGGAACCGAGTCTTTGATGTTTTTGCATGATTTAATTGTTATTTACTGTATATTGAACTTTTGTGTATGCATAGGATTGTGTTTCAAATTTTAGGTGTTGTGTAAACAACATCCCTAAGGGGATTGGAAGGGTCCCCCCTTTCCTATAGCACTACCACCATAGCTGATCCAGCCTTACAGGCACATTCAGAAAGTGTTTGCAGAGCGCAACTTTTCCCTGTGATAAAGAACTCTGCCTGTTGCATAAAAAAAGGATTAAGGGGCACATGCATCAAGGGTTTTTGCATTCGCAAACGGTGCGAATCGCAAAATTCGGCCGTTTGCAAATGCAAATCCCTTTTTTGTGATGCATTAAGGTTTTTGCTTTTTTCGCAATTCAAGAAATCGCAATTTATTTGCGATTTCTTGAATTGCGATTGCATTCAAGAAATCGCAATTTTGCAATTTCTTAAATGCAATGCATGATTTTTTTTTTAAATTGCGAAATCGCAAATAGGAAGTTGTAAATTACCATGAAGTTAACCTTCATGGTAATTTGCAAAAACTTTCAAAAATCCACAAAAGTGCATTTTGGAAAGTTTCATTTTACACACACACACATGCCCTTGGGGCATGTGTGTGTTAAAAAAGTACTTAAAGGTAAATTTCAGCGGTGCAGGGGGGGTCCTTTGGACCCCCCCTGCACCCTTGAAATTGCATTCTCATTTTGTGATTCCTTAATTGCGAATCGCAAAATGAGAATGCCTTCACATTCCTTCCTATGGGCCTCTAGGCCCATAGGAATCAAGGGAAAGGGATTCTTAATTGCGATTTGCAAATTGTGAATCGCAATTAAGGAAAATTAAGAAATCGCAAAAAAAATTGCAGTTTCTTAATGCATAGCCGTTTGTGAATTCTTAATTGCGATTCCTTAATTTTCGCAATTAAGAAGTCGCAAACGGGAACATTGATGCATGTGGCCGTATGCCTTTACTGAAACTCACAGTCACCCACCACAATAACATTTAAAATTGTAATAAAAGTACAAATAAATACTGGTGCATGAAACGTGACCAGATAATGGACAAAGCACTGGGAGGAATCTCCAGGACAGGAATCGGAACTTGGAGTCTCTGGGGGTCTTTTCGAGTGAGTTCAGCTGCATCTTGAGGCAGATATTTGAGAAAAATTTGATTTTTCAGCTAAATTTGAGGTTTTGCAGGGGAATCTGGATAGGAAAACTTTATGGGATTCACGCAAGGCATACTTCCCTGGACTCCCCAGGTTGTCTAGTTTTTGGAAATATTTAGTAAGCTTCCCTAGATGGCTGCTGAGCCCAGGAAGAAAAACGCAGGTGACCCCTTTGAAAAACCAGGTTTTTTTGTGATAGATAGATGGGGACCTGTGTTTTTGGTCCCAGGTTTTCAGACATCTAGGGGAATCTAAAAAAAGCAGACATTTCTGAACACTAGACACCAGTGGGAGTCCGAGGAGGTATGGCTTGCATTGGTCCACCAACAATTTCCAATCCGGTGCAAACCTCAAATTTAGCTACGGCACACATTTCCTACCAATCAGCGTTCCCCTCAGTCTCCCGATTAAAATTATACCTTACTTGTTTGGATGGGCCAAGCGCCTATGACATGCAATTGCCAAAAACGTGTAGAGATTGAAGGGGACCCAAAGAGGGTCCCAAAGGGCAGTTTTTTAATACGTTTTTAGGCTGACGCTACTGTGGGCACCCACACATGTGAAGTATCATTTTTCTCGGGAGACAAAGGGGCATGCTGGGTAGTAGGAGATTTATGCCTGCGCAGTGATCCTACAACTTACCCACATAGAAATGTGAGAAAAATGTTGCCATGAGGTCAGTTCCTATGATAATATGCGGCAATAGACCCCAAGAGTCTATTTAATGCCCAGTTAAAAAACCCACCCCTGTCCCGTGCATCCAGCACACCAGTGAGTATATTGTATATGTTTGAAATGTGAACTATGTTTATTGAACCCATGTAAATGATCTTACTTGTAACCTGTTTATTTATGGCCACGTTGCTGCAATGGTTAAAAAACGATCTGTTGCTTTAGCTAAAGGAAAGAGTTGATATCATGAGAGCACAATATGAGAAGGAGCTTGTTCTGCGTATTTATTTATTTATTTTTCACATTTTTAGAGTACACTGTTACCCGGAGGTGTCCTGGCGCCGGCTGGCTGACAATAGTGCGTGAGAGCTGAAAATTAGTGCGTAAAGAGACAGGTCTTTAAAGCTCTTCTGAATGATAGAAGGTCAGGCATCAGTCTGAGGTTTAGCGGCAAAGCGTTCCATGCTTTCGCAGCGCCCAGGGAAAAGCTCCTACCCCCCACTGAGCTTTCCTGACTCTTGGGACTGCCACCAGCCCCTGCTCGGCTGATCTGAGGGATCTCACCGGTCTGTACTAGTGGAAGAGCAAGGTCATACAGTGGGGGCCAAGGCCATTGAGTGCCTTGTAGACCACACACAGTGATTTAAAGATTATTCTTTTGCGAACTGGTAGCCAATGTAGCTTCACCAGGTCCCGTGCAGCCGAGGTGAGTTTGGGTGTGCCGGTAATCAGACGGGCAGCTGCGTTCTGCAGGATTTTAAGTTTGTTTAAAATTCCCTGTTGCGCATTCAGCAGAAGGCTGTTGCAGTAGTCCAACCGGGACATCACCAAACCTGTGACCACTATCTTCTTGAGCTCATCCGCTAGAACCGGAAAGACTTTCCGGATGGTTTTAAGCACATAGTGGGTAGTTGAAGAAAGGGCATTTATTTGAGGCCTGAAGGATAGAGCATCATCCATCAGTACACCCAGGTTTTTTACCTTCGTGACTGGTGATGGGGGGGGTCCCCATTTCCTCTGGCTACCAACGTGGGGACCAGAAGTTATCTTTGGAACCGAACAGCATAACTTCGGTTTTTGCTGAATTCAATTTCAGGCAGTTTTCAGCCATCCAGTTGCTAACCTCCCGCTTGCAGCCTCTGAACCTATCTGCTATGCCGTCAGTTTCTCCCGGTAGCAGTGACACCACTATCTGTGTGTCGTCTGCATATGATGTTAAGTTGAAGCCAAAAGATTTAATGACTGGCGCAAGGGTAGAAACGTACACATTAAAAAGAGTTGGACTCAGGTAGGACCCCATAGGAATTCCACAAGGGAGCACAAAAGGGTCGGATTCAAAGGTCCCTAAGGCAACTTTCTGAGTCCTGCCAGAGAGGAAGGCGTTTAAGATTTTAAGTGCCTTTCCTTGGATCCCACAGGCCCTCAGCCGGTCCACCAATAACTTGTGGTGGACCGTGTCAAAGGCCGCGGACAGGTCCAGCAAGATCAAGGCGGCTCTGCCCCCTGCATCCATCACCGTTCTTATGTTCTCTACTGATTTAGTCAGTGCGGATTCGGTGCTGTGCCCTGCCCGGAATCCGTGCTGTGACGGGTCTAGACGTTGGCCTGCCCCCAGGAAGGCACTCAGCTGTGTGTTTAAAATACCTTCTATGATTTTCGCTGGAAGGGGTAACCTGGCAATGGGCCGAAAGTTATTCAGATCGGTCATATCTAGGTTAGGTTTCTTGAGAAATGGTAATATGGAAGCTTGTTTCCATCATGAGGGAAATTCCCCGTTGTCTAGCATGGCATTGAACAATGGGGTAAGACCTGCGACCATGGATACGGGGGCAGATTAAGCCACCGAGGCTGGGCACGGGTCCGACGGGGAGCCTGATTTTATCCTAAGTAATCTATTCCGGACCTCCTCCTCATTGATGGCGGTGAAATTACAAAGCGTAGTTGCGCTCGTTCTGCACTGCCGCTCTATTGGAGAGGGGGCAGAGGAACGGCAGTCAGGTTTGAGAAAGAGCAGCGTGATGCACCCGCGGCTGAGAAAAGCACAAGTTTAAGGAGACGTTGCATCGGGTATTAACGCGAGCGACGTCAACGTCTGCCAGGGTGCGGTCTCAGGTGTGGCAGGGTATAAAAGCCACACCAGAGGTTCTGGAAGGCGCTTAGCCTTCGGATTTTCAGGACAAGGACTTGCTGTCAACAGAGGCTTTACCTGGGAAAAAACTGGCTGCAGGGATTTCGTCGGCTATGATTCCAGTCCCTGCAAGAAACAAGAAAGCTAAATTAATTCTTTATTCCTTCAGTTCAAAGGCGCCCTACGCAAGACAGATATAATTGCTTGAACAATAAATCAAGGAACAATTTTTGGAAACACTTAAAAACGTCGGACTGTCAAGATGAAGAGCAACTATTTTAGTAATTGTTTATTTTGTATTTGGTAGAAAAACTTCAGGACAATATATTAGTGATCTTGGGACAATGTTTTAGCGACATAAAAAAACACTGTTAGGTTATTATCTTTTGGTGCATGTATCTTTTGTGTCTTTTATAACACAATCGTGTGATAAAGAGTGCCAGAGAACATTTCAAGTAAGTGAACAGAAAAATTAGGAAGGAGATTATAGGTGTGTTGGTACTTTTGAACAGTTGAAATGATGACTAATGTAAACCTTTTGTTATAACAGAAAAACCAAGGGGTGATGTCAAGCAACTAAGGTATTCCAAACAACAACAACATTCCTCACGACATTACAACTGGACAACACTCTTCACGACTTCTCTCAATCAAAAGACTCATCACATTGACATCTCCCGGGACGCTGCGACTATTCCTGTAAGATCGCAGGTAGGACATAGGTACTAAATACTACTCTAGTTAAAGTGCTATGAGTAAGAAAAGTCTTGAATATAAAACCCTTAGTAGTAGAAAACTCAAAATATTCTTTTGCCTCGCAGGTCGACAACAGGAATTTCATCAGCGTCCGAATCCAGCCCTCCTCCCTAGATTTCTATTCTGTAGCCACAGTGTTAATTAATCCTTTGGTTACAATTAGGGGTTCTGGGAGTTTGGCCCATAGCGTCTCTGCAAAACCTGTCAAGCACCTTACAGGTAAGGTTCAATCATCTTTCAGGTAAGCGTGACTTGATAACCTTGACAAATGTGACTCTGTAAGTAAATTTGAGGTTTGCGGGGGATTCTGGGCAAGAAAACGCTGGGGAATCCCAGCCAAAAGTCAGTACACGCACACCAACAGCCATGCACACCACCAGCCAAGCGCTATCCATGCACACTGCCAGCCAAGCGCCATCCATGCACACCACCAGCCAAGCACCATCCACACACATCGCCAGCCAATCACCATCCATGCACACCACCAGCCAAGCACCATCCGAGTACACCGCCAGACAAATCACTATCAATGCACACAGTCAGCCAAGCAATATCCATGCACACTGCCAGACAAGCGCCACCCATGCACTCCACCAGCCAAGCGCCATCACCTCACACCGCCAGCCAAGCAGAGCCAGACTGAGAACAGCAACCAGCCCTGGCAGAGGGGGGCGTGCTAGTAAAAATCACCACTCCTGTTTTTGTTATTGGGGCGCAATATTGCAGCACAGCTGCAAAACTGGCCCCCAGTGACAAAACCGTCCACCACGGCCGAACACTGGCCCACACCCCTCCAGCCCACTGGGGAAATGCCTGGTGCCCACTACGGCCAGTCGAGCCCTGTAGCCAAGCACTATCCATGCACACAGCCAGCCAAGCACCCGTCCACGTACACCGGCAGCCATGTGCCATTACGCGCACACCACCAGGCAAGCGCCAATCTATATACACCGTCATCAAGCACGATTCCACCCACACCATTAGCCAAGTGCAGGTCCACTCTCACCGCCAGAAAAATGACAGCCATGTGTCAGTACATTGAGACCGTCAGCCAAACTCCAGTTTACACACACACCAACTCTTTCTAATTTCTAGTGGTTTTCTGCCCCCGCATGGGTGCAGATGTAAAAATGTCACTGAAACAGCCAAAAGGTGCGCCTAACAATAGGGCAAGCACTCATTATGTATTGGTGTAATGGTCGCTTTTGTATATTTTTTATGAAATTTTATGTTACAATGAGTCACAACATTGAAATATAGGTTTAACATACACTTGGGACAACATGCACTCGATTTAAAATTCTGTGTTTACATGATATAAAACAACGTAATTTCAAACCAAATTCATGTTATATGCCTTTTCTCTTTCCAACATCTCCTTGCCTTCAATTATTGTGATTGTGCTAATAAGTATCATTGACTGATTGTCCACAGGAACCATTGTTTTCTGTTAAACTAAAAACTAAAAAAAAAGGGAGCGACCCCTGCCTATGTGGCCTCTCACTGACATGCTCAAAAATATATCCCTGGTGCCTAGTGGGCTATTGCCCCAATCTGCCTTCCAGGGGCGTCTAAATCCTTTTTTGGCAGTGGGAGCATTAGCATGCCATTCCCTGCATTCCCCACCCCTATGTATAAAAAGATAATCCCTGGTGCCTAGTGGGCTTTCTGCCACCCCGGGAGGCAGATTAGGGACTATTGCCACATCTTCCTCCTGTGGGAGGCAGAAAGACTGTGGCAAATTGTTACGGGGTGGAGGCATTGTAGTGTAGTTCCTAGTTTCCCACTAGGCCCTGCGCATTGGAATAACATAAACAGTAGTATCGACGTAGAAGTGCGGATCTTCCAGGCCTCTACTGACTATGCTAAACTTAATTGGGTTTGTTACCAACTAGCTCAGAGGTCACTGGAAACTTTCTTCTCTGCATAGGAAGTGATCAGCTTCCCTGGCACAGACAAGAAGGGATTCAGTTTTCCAACAACCGTGCAACATGACAACTTTGCTCCTCAGATCAAGAGTCAATCTCTAGGGTCGTGTGAAACAATAGACAGTTATTTGACTCAGTCAGGTTAGTGCAGTTTACTTTCACGATATGTAGAGAATAGAGAGACGGGCGTTTGTCAATAAAGGGTTAACATTTATTGAACAGTCTTTCTTCTCGTACAAGAGAAATGTATTGCCACAATTGCAAGACTTGTTATGATAAAAAGTAGTTTGTCACTCGCTCCACTGTTACCACCTAGTCGTAGCACAGGAGTCTCAACGAATGCCGTCATCAGGATTGGTAGCCGCTGGGGACAACACAATGCGTGAGCCGTTATCGGACTGAGCAAAGTATCGACGTCCATTGGTACTGCTGATGGAAGTGAAAGACAGATGTCCAACACGCATTCATCTCCGCATAGCATACATCGAAGTACCGGTAAGATACAGTTCTGCCATATAGGTCTGAATGAAAGGAACCAGGTCATGTTTAGATCTCTCAGCCTGGCCAATCCAAGGACGTTAGTTATCCTGTCCCGGTAGCGCATTGCTAGGATTGTCTCTTCCATTCCCATGGGAGCTATGTCTGAGCTTTGGCTTGCCATAACGAAGCAGGACGGTCAAAAATAAAATCCCTGCTACAAGTCCCAAAAATAAGGGTATGCCGCCAAAAACAGAGTGGACAAAATTAGGAACGATTCCCAAAATTGCTTGAAAAGGTGTTAGCAGTCCCGTAAAAATCGACTTAAATATGCCTGGGATGCCTGTGGCACTAGACATGTTAAGGAGTTGGCTAAGCATTTCTACGAAATGCACGGGGCAATTTGTTGATAAAAGTTCATGAACTTCAGTAGCTGTCCTTGCAACTAGAAGATCATACGTCTCTTTTGATGACGTTATGGGCACTTTTGTCTGCAAAAGCACAGACTTCATTTTGCTTAAAGTATCAATTTGTATAGAATAGAGATTCAGACGAGGCCAGATGGGAGTCACTGTGTCTGCAGGCCCATTCGGGAACAATGACTGCATACAGCATTTGACCATGGATGTTACACTTACTAGATAACTTTTCCCTGGCACTAGGCCACAACATCTGTGATCCGTTCTAAGAATGTAACTCCGTTTGCAAGTTGCATAAAGAAGGGCTCTATCTGAGTTGCAGGTATGACAAGCTTGTGGCATGAAAGGTTGTTAGAATTTCCATCGCATGCTCCGTGTAAATTAATACCCTGACACAAAGTATACCGCTTAGTGAATGTTTACAATTTTCACCACTAAGAAATACATTTTTGTCGCTGTCACTATAGCAAGAATGTGTGTATGGTAATTTCCATTCTGATTTTACATATCCTTTACCCAATCGTTCATACTGGCCAGTAGGTATGTATTCAAGGCACTTTTTAAATCGGAAAGTTGTTATCGGAATAGTGATAATTCCGTGTATTATCCATTCAATGACAGGACTCTCTGACATTTTCAATGGTAATCTCTCAAGTTTTTCGATGCTCAGGATTGTATAGTTTGCTCCTTTCTGTGCCAAACTGATTTGTTTATCAGTACGGTTAAAAATGGAAAATAATGACGTTGTGTTTATTAAACGCCAAGGCACATAGCCTGAACGAAGATTTTGCAGTGTCCAGCCTAATTGTACAATAGAACGTAACTGAGATTGGCAGAAGATACAATATTGTCCAACGAATATATTCTGGAGGACAGAGTCATTAACCCATTGTCCACTACAGAAAGTGATTTTTCCAAATTAATACGATCAATTTCTCGTATTTTTTCAGCTGTTTCAATTTGTTTGACTTTCCAAGCCTCGTTGTAAGCAGCATAGATACTGGTCGCTATGAAACGCTTTTGACGCTGTTTGCGTGGTCCAAGAATGAAATCGCGCAAATCAGCACCATCTTTTAGTAAAGACAAGTGTTGCTTAATTTCAGCCAGTGTGGATGATGTTAGCCATTCAAGGCAGAGTTTCCCTACACTGTATGTTGTTATTATCCCTGGATGTTGTCTCTGGGAATATCTTGGGTCTAGTCTGGTCATTTTTAACCCCTGTGTTTTATTCAGGAATCTATCTTGACAGCTGTTTGTGTCAGTAGGCCAGATTAACCACTTTTTCCAATCAGGATGTGTTCTGTTAAAATTTAAAATTTGTGTAACGTCTAACTCAATATCTGTAGTTATGTTTTCAGGTATTGGCTTTGGAATAGACTGTTTTTTAAGGTCCTTGATCTTAGCTAAGCCAAGACAGGATGTTTGGTGTATTGTGTCATTTAAAAACATAATTTGTTCTGGTATCATGCAGGTTCTGAATAGTGCTTCAATGCCCTGTACCTGCCAATCTTTTGTACCCCAAATGGTTTTCGTTTCAATGTTATTTTTCCAATAATCAAAACCAAATGTCATCATTTTTTCATAAAATGCTTCTGAATATATCAATTTAGAATTTGTCAGCATTGTTTTCATTCCTGTTTTATCTAACAGTTTGTAATAAAACGTTTCTGCATCACTGGTGTTAAACCCTGAAAAGTATTTGAATTTCTCAAAAAATGCTTTAGAACTGCTTTTAGGTGGTGTAGCACAATGTTCCCATTGATTATACATTCGTTCTAGAAGGGTGGTTCCTTCAATGGTCATGAATTTCACTTAGCACTATACATAGAATTATTTAAACAAGGTGACAGAATTATATGACAGTGTTTACTTCATCATAGTTTTTATTTTCATTTAATATAGTTCTTCATTTCTCTTTTTTGTAGAAAAAGTATAATTCATCATAAATACATTTCTCAAGTGAATATTTTTTGTTTTTAAGAACCAATACAATTTATAACACACCAATTATTCAAAATATATACAAAATTATAATGTACAATTAATTTTTAAGAAAACCACCTGATATCAAGCACTCAACTCAATTCACTAGCATACACACATACATACCACAATCAACCCACACTACCAAAAGGAAAAAAGGGGGGAAAACTGAGTGTTAATTGACAAGATCAAACAATGTCACTAATAGGGTCTCAGGATGGATTTGAGACCCCTGCACATGATCGGTCGACGCGCGTTTCGGTGGATAAACCACCTTCCTCAGGACCTTTTTTTCTCTTGTGATTCAAAGATATCAGGGGACAATAAAAAACAAGGCGGTTTCTGTTTCTTTGGTACTCTTTTCCTACCAGGTTAGAGATGATAGGACAGGATACGTGGCACCAGTTAGCAATGCAAGACAGGTTATGATTACTTCAATCTGTTGACAGGTAATTTTCTGTTCTCCAGTAAATCGAATTGGCTTTTAGTGATTGATACTGCCCTCAGCGTTACGGCACAGGTAGCGTAAGAGATAAAATCTTCGAGGTCTCGACCATTTGCAGTGTCTTTTATTCCTGAAGCGGTATCAAAAAGTATATCTTTTCTTTAGTTGAAATTATAGCGCCATTCATTATACTGCATACATCCGAACGTCTTAGATCGCGGAGTCAGCTTTCATCTTCCTTTACAATCGGCAACCGGTTCAGGAATAAAAGACACTGCAAATGGTCGAGACCTCGAAGATTTTATCTCTTACGCTACCTGTGCCGTACCGCTGAGGGCAGTATCAATCACTAAAAGCCAATTCGATTTACTGAAGAACAGAAAATTACCTGTCAACAGATTGAAGTAATCATAACCTGTCTTGCATTGCTAACTGGTGCCACGTATCCTGTCCTATCATCTCTAACCTGGTAGGAAAAGAGTACCAAAGAAACAGAAACCGCCTTGTTTTTTATTGTCCCCTGATATCTTTGAATCACAAGAGAAAAAAAGGTCCTGAGGAAGGTGGTTTATCCACCGAAACGCGCGTCGACCGATCATGTGCAGGGGTCTCAAATCCATCCTGAGACCCTATTAGTGACATTGTTTGATCTTGTCAATTAACACTCAGTTTTCCCCCCTTTTTTCCTTTTGGTAGTGTGGGTTGATTGTGGTATGTATGTGTGTATGCTAGTGAATTGAGTTGAGTGCTTGATATCAGGTGGTTTTCTTAAAAATTAATTGTACATTATAATTTTGTATATATTTTGAATAATTGGTGTGTTATAAATTGTATTGGTTCTTAAAAACAAAAAATATTCACTTGAGAAATGGATTTATGATGAATTATACTTTTTCTACAAAAAAGAGAAATGAAGAACTATATTAAATGAAAATAAAAACTATGATGAAGTAAACACTGTCATATAATTCTGTCACCTTGTTTAAATAATTCTATGTATAGTGCTAAGTGAAATTCATGACCATTGAAGGAACCACCCTTCTAGAACGAATTTTCTCTTTCCCCTCGGTTCCGTGGTCATAACTTATTCTTTGAGGGGGTCCCATCTTTCATGCTGTCCCATTGATTATACATAAAAACATTTCTAGGCTGTGCAGATTTATGCAAATAATGATCGCCATAATGTGTGTAGCAGAATAATTGCTCATAACTAGATGAACCTTGTAAATAATCATGATCTGTGAATCTAGCTGACATTACTAAATCAGACATCATGTCATTAATACTGTTAAAGTCCCAATCATCAGAGAATGTACTAGGTTTTACAAAGTCACTTAAGGAAACCTTCAGTTGATGAGGATACTTCAGGATTTCGACCGGACCATAGATCTCATAGTCAGTTTTCTCCCATACTACCCCACCAGGTATTGGAATTGCTGTGACATTTACTGTTGACAGTTCTCTTTTCTTCACGTGGGATGATCTGTGTGGTTTCAGGACTAGGTTGATGTTCTGACTTGCTGTGTCCATTGTACTATATTTTCCCTCAATGAATTTTCCCAAACAAAGTACCATGATGAGCCAAAGCAGGAGGAAAAATACACCTAGACCGAACCAGAACTCTAACCAAGGTGAAATAAGGTAGATTTCTTTTAGTTGATGAAAGAGTTCCGTTGCTTTTTCTTTAAAAGTCTTTTTTGTTTCTGGCATCACTTCGGGGTCGTTTTGATCTTCAGAGAAGTTGTCGAAGTTGATGAAATAACCAGAGGCAGTTCTGTCAATTGTTGGGATTGTTCTTTCAATCTGTCTCTCGGTAGCATTTTCTAATGCTTCAAATTGGGAAGGAGAAACCCTTAGTGAAAAGGGAGGGGGTTATAAGTAGAAAACAGTACAAGTTCCCTTTTCATCTAGTCAAAGAGGAGAGACTTGCGTCTCTGGAGATTTACAGAAGGCGCTTAGGGTGAGCCAACCACGTATCACAAAGTTGTAAAAAGGACCACCGAATTTACAATCAATTTCAATACCCCTTAGTGGACATCATTCTACCAGACTGAAAGTAATAAGGATGTAAACACTTAAAATATGACTTGTATAAAAAACAAATTTATTATTTATTATAAATTGTTCTCTGTTCATACCGACTTGCGGAGCAAATACATACATTTATTCATAAAAATTATGTTAAAAACACATGATCTGACATAAATCAAAATATCGTTTAAAAAATACACTTTTCTATACAACAAGTTTATCACACAAACAGAAATTGTCGACGCGGCGTTTCGGTGATATTATGTCGTCACCTTCTTCAGGACAGTATGTAATTTAAAATCACTCAGATGTGAGCTGTTGGTCGGTCAATCGCTTTTTTTTAAAAGGGAATTGGCGATATATAACCGTCTTTGGATTCTCACGATTTCTAAAAACTTTCTTTAGTCAAACTGTTTCTTAGTTGGAGTGGGTCAATGATATTCCGCTGCTCCGTTGATATAAATAAACAAACAGGCTGCCTGGGATGTTTTACAGGCGAGTCTTATGCAGAGGGCGGTTTAACCTTCCACAACCCGGTATTTCAGTGAAGTTATTTTTATTTCTGACCTCCAAATATGTCTTTAGGGGGCCTGCTCTCGCTTTTGGAGCGAGGCTTCTCTCAAGCGTGCAGGGAGGGTTCTTTTTTTACTTTAGAACAATTCTCCTCATGCTTTCCGGGTGTTCTCCTCGGCCGTCTTGCAAGTAGTGTTTCTAATGCCACATTATTGTAGACTGGTGTTTCTTGACGAACCGTTTCAATCTGTGTCTCAAGAGGCACGAGTTCCATGGCATTATTGCATAGTCCTTCACTGTGCACTGCAGGCTGATCGAATGTGATTAGTCTTTCAGTTTGAACCTCTTGGATTGTTGCAAGTTTGGGTATTCTGTTGTTTCTTGGGAGTCCACTGGGCCTACTGTTGATTATAGGCCACATGGTTGTGGTTTTACCAGGTCGATGGACACAACTCTGTTCTCCTTTTTACCAGCAAGGGGCGGTAGTACAACTGATCTTGTTCCGGTGACTGCCAAGACAGGTACTGCTTTTCTGTAAGAAGGCCCAAATTCCTTCTTCACCGCAATTTTGTCTCTGACTAGATCGCCAATCTTTGGAATCCAGACAGGCCTTGCTGGGGCTGTTGCTTTTGGTGCCTCGTCAGTGGTATCTGGCTGTTGTTTTAACTTTATGTTGCTTAAGGATTTTCTTGTTTCATTCAGTTCCTGTAAAACAGCCAAACGATCTTTGATGTCAAAGTCTGTTGTTTTTTCTTGTACCACTGACATCTGACTATCGAGGTCCTGAATGTTCATTCTAATTCCGAACAATAGTTCGTATGGGCTGAAACCTTTTAGAGAATTTCTTGGCAAGTTATTAAGACTGGTCTGGACACTTATTAAATGTTTGACCCACCCAGCGCCTGAACCTAATACCTTCGCTGTTATAGATCGCTTTATGTCCCGGTTTTTCTTTCAATCACACTATTCCCTTCGGGGTGCGACGGACAAGAATACCGCAACCCAATTCCCATGCTGGCCATGGCCTCCCTATAAGCTCGAGAGCTGAAAGCAGGACCCTGGTCAGAATGGAACGTGGTAATTGCGTATGTGCCGATAAAGACTCGCAGATCTTTTATAACCGTTCTAGCGTCAGCCGAGCGCTGGAGGCCACATTTTTTAAGTGTGTTTAGCCTTAAGGATGTACAATGGGACGCGCTTCTCTTCTTTGATTGCGCAGATAGACCGCCTTATGCTGTCTATCAGGGTACCTGAAACTACACTGGCCTGTTCATTACTGCGATCTCTGTTGCAGTCTTCACAATTTTGAGCAAAACATTGAATATCTATGCTCATTCCTGGCCACCAGTACTCTGATTGTAATTCTCTCAGAGAGTCTTTAATTGTTTGGTGTCTCAGACCCAACCCCATGTGTGCTTCCAGTAAGAGGAAGCCCCTCCGGTCCCTGTTTGGAATTACCCTATCCCCCACTCCAGGGATTCGAGCAAAAGGAACGGAGTTTGCATCGATTACGTATGCATAATTGAGTGGATAGTTCACGGGTAGTGCTGCACAGTCGCCTTTTACGGTCGGTTTTACTGCCAGCATGGTTTCCCCGTCTATGTATTTTTCTGTATGCTTTTTTGTGGCTATGGAAGCCGGTTTAGTTGCTTCCGCTGTGGCTGTATTAGCCAATGAATTCCCTGCAACGTGAACGCCATCACGTTGATGACTCTGTGCGTGTATCACGTGAGTCTTTTGTAGTTCTTTCTGTAAAAGAGCTACCTGTTTCCAGAGCAATTTATGCTTTATTGTGGCACCTGTGTCATCTTTGTAATCGTTTTCAATCCACCTCTGCAATTTATTGTTGTAAGAGTTGACGCAAAAATGAGAATCGCACACGATAAGTGTCGGGAATTCGCGATCGGTATTTTCTAGCACCATCTTAAATGCTACTAATTCAGCTCGTTAAGCCGAGCAATCTCCTAGAGATTGTGTTTTAGTGACCAGTGGTCTAAATTTTCCTTTGTGCCAGCGACCTTTTACAATCGCACACGCAGCACTGTAAGCTTGCTTACCCCCAACTGCGGGTTGTGCTGATCCGTCAGTATATATAATACTTCTGTATTCTTCGAGAGGCAGGATTTCAATTGGCAGAGGACATTCATATTCATATTGTAAAAATTCCTGTGTTTTTAAGTTAGGATCAAATTCGTAAACTACGTCTGTTGCAGCAAGAGAATTAACCCACTGGATCCATCTCGGATGCAAAGCCTTTCCATTAGGAATGCTTGCTTTAGTTACCGCTTCTAAAGCCGGTATAGGTGTTACGATTATTATTCGTTTACCTTGTGCTAGGGGCCTTTCTTTTGCTACAGCAGTCTGAACCGCAGTTAGAATTTTCTCAGTTGAACTGAATTTTATTTCAGCTTTTGTGTACAAATGTGATTTGTAAGCTATTGGTACCTTTTCTCTCTCATTAGAAGTTAGGTACGTGAATCCGCATCTTCCTGGGATGACTCGGATTACAAGATCGCGTGTATTGTCACGTGTATCTAATTTTGTTTTTGCTAACATGTCTGTTTGCAGTGATCTCAAAATTTCTGTGTGTTTTTGAGTCCAATTGATTTGTTTAAAATCAGGTTTAATTAGTTCGTAGAGAGGTTTAACCCTCTCTGCGTTATTTAGAATGTAAGTTCTTCCGAAATTCAGAAAACCTAGAATAGATTGTAAATTCTTCAGCGTTTTTGGAGCTTGGAGTACAGCGCACTTCTCTAAGAACTTGTCCGCTAGGCTTTTCCCTTCACTTGATAATTCGTACCCTAAAAATAGTACTGTCAGATGGGCAATTCGAGACTTTTTAAAGTTGAATTTGTAACCCTCTGCTGCGAACCCAAGTATAATGGTGTTCACTCTTTTCAAGTGAGTATCCAAGTCGTCGTCTGTGAGATAGATATCATCTACGTAAGATAATGCCTCATCATCATATATTTGTAGTAACTCTGTTACCCTAGCTGAGAATAGTCCTGGGCTGTTCTTGAACCCCTGTGGGAGTCGACAGAATTTTTTCTGCGACCCAAATGCTGAGAAAGCGGTCAAATATCTGCTTTCTGGTGCAATGTTTTGACAAAAGAAACCATTAGATATGTCTAATGTCGTTTCATATTTTTTCCTAAATATGTTATTCATTAGGGCTGCACTATGCGAGTTTTGTACTGCAAAAGTTTTACAACATGCATTAAGGTGTCTGTAGTCCAAAACTAGACGATATGAATTGTCTGGCTTGGAGACAGGAAACAAAGGATTGTTCATTTGAGAGGTGCATGTTTCAATCACCCCCTGATATTCAAGTTTATCTAAGATCTCCTTGACTTGTTTTTTAGCTTCTTGCTTAATGGGATACTGCCGTTGGGCAGTTGGTTCACTTTTTAATTGGATTTTGTGAGGAGGAGAGTCCTCATCCCATCCTACATGATTTTTATATAATGCCGGTGCCTGGGCTACTGCCCATTTCCTTGCATATGTATATTTTTTGTGAATCGGAATGTGATTCGAGAAGGCAGGCATAATCACTTCTTTGCCACAAGGGCACTCCCTGACAAACTCTGGGGGCCAATCTTTTTCAGCTAACAGAATATCGTAGCCCTTTGAGAGTTTATCCCAAAACAGACCTATAATTTTCCTAGTCTTATCACCCTCTATACGCAATGTTATTTCGTATATTTTATGGGGCTCGCTAAGTCTGGTGTCGGCAGTTTCAACCTGAATGTATTCATTCGAGTCCACTGTCTCCAGATGACTCATCAAGATCTTGCGCGCTATACTGATTTCTGCTGCACTGTCCAACATTGTCAATGCCCACTCCCCGTTTTTCAACTGTGTCCTCAGTATTCTCGGCATGGTTGATTACTCTAATACTGGCTACCTTCTTTTTTGAAAATTGAGATTTTTTACTCTGAGCAGGTTCCTTGTCTTTGGACTTGGTATGCTCTCCTGGGTCTGACCGTCCTCTTCTTTCCGATTTCTGTGGAAAAGATCGAGAGGGACGTGTATCAATACTTTGATATCTATCAGGTTTTTTCAGATTATCCCTATTTCTAAGGTTATATCTTTTCTCAGAGGGCTCCCTCTGGGGAGACTGGTGTTCTCGAGTCGGAGTTCTTTCCCTCCGTCGAGGAGACCTTCCTCTGGACTGGAAAACTTTTTCCTTGGGAGTGGATTGTTTATTTCCATCCCAGCTCTTTTTAGGACTGTTTAAATTATTTTTAATAAATAATTTTTCAGGATTTTCGAGCAGTTGGGGCGTTACCGGTTTTCCACCCAAGCTGTCTCTAGCTAATTCTTCATAGCATTTCTCTATGATTATTGCAATCTCAATTGGATCTTTTATATCTGTTTCCTTCAACTTCTGGCGGATCGCCACAGATGCTGCTTCTCCTTTAATGTTGGCTAGTAATATAGCCGAGACCTGCTTGAAGTCTTTCAGTAATTTCATACCTAGATTTAAAGCGGGCTCTGGACCGTATTCATTTTGAATCTGTTTTAGCACTTCTGGTATTACCGCCATAGACGGAACACCGTGTGTTTTTGTGTAAATGGAAGCAAAGACTGTACCCCAAGTGTCGCAGTCCTCCACGTGTGGTGCGATTCCCATAGGAAGGCAGATTGTCAAGATGAATCACTGACAGAATTTCGACTACAGAAATATCGACCTACAAGAATATCGAGTCAACAATATCGAGGGCAAAAATATCGACATCCTATCTACAACATGGTAAGTACAAAAATATCGAAAAAAAATATCGATGTAAAAAATATAGATGTTAAAAATATTGTTTTTTTTTAAATATATAAAAGTAAAATTAAGTCTATAAGACTAATAAATAAAATAAACATATTTAAAAGTATCTAATAATGTTTAAAAGTAATAAATAATACATATATATTAAGAATACATTAATTAAATATATACTGTGAATATGTAATATATATGCACTGAACAATAAGTATTAATAATTAATTTACTAATTTATAAATTAAAGAAATATATTCTAATTTACTAATACATTTACAAACATAAAACAATAACATAAAAAAAATGTAAGTAATATAAAAAATAAAATAAACATTTGATATTTTAACAATTAATTATATAAAACGTTGGACAGCGTAAGGGCAAAAATTACTATTCCTACTCCAGAGAGTGGAACAGTAGGGAAAACTGACCCTGAACCCAAAAAATACCCCTTTACCCAAAAACTGAAAACTGACCCTGAACCCTAAAAAAAAACCTTTACCCAAAAACTGAAAACTGACCCTGAACCCTAAAAATACCCCTTTACCCAAAAACTGAAAACTGACCCTGAACCCTAAAAAAAACCCTTTACCCAAAAACTGAAAACTGACCCTGAACCCTAAAAAAACCCTTTACCCATGAACTGAAAACTGACCCTGAACCCTAAAAATACCCCTTTACCCAAAAACTGAAAACTGACCCTGAACCCTAAAAAAACCCTTTACCCATGAACTGAAAACTGACCCTGAACCCTAAAAATACCCCTTTACCCAAAAACTGAAAACTGACCCTGAACCCTAAAAAAACCCTTTACCCATGAACTGAAAACTGACCCTGAACACTAAAAATTCCCCTTTACCCAAAAACTGAAAACTGACCCTGAACTCTAAAAATACCCCTTTACCCAAAAACTGAAAACTGACCCTGAACACAAAAAAAACCCTTTACCCAAAAACCCAAAACTGACCCTGAACACTAAATATACCACTTTACCCAAAAACCCAAAACTGACCCTGAACACTTAAAATACCACTTTACCCAAAAACCCAAAACTGACCCTGAACCCTAAAAATACTCCTTTACCCAAACTTAATTAATATTATTTAATTAGCAATTAATTATTAATTAACAATAACAATAAAGTAAATATATTAGCACATTAGCTGTAATTAATATAATGTAATAATTAATATCATTTTTCCCCAATTAATTAATTAACAGTAACTAAAAAGTATATATATAAATAAATTACTCTAATTAATGTAATTAAATAATTAATATTATTTAATTACCAATTAATTACTAATTTAAAATATGTACAAATATGTACAAATTTATATTAATTAATTAACGAATTAATATTAATTATTTGCCAATTAATTAATTATAAATATTTAAAAACATATATTAATTAATTAATTATTATTAAATTACTCCCCACCCTATTCCCCTATAAACCCACATCCCGCTACAGAAAATATATATCAATTAATCAATTAAATTTTTCCCAATTAATGATTATTAATTAGCAAATAATTATAATTAATTAATTAATCCTACTAATTATTAATAAACTTACCATAATTAAATTACTTCCCACCCTATTCCCCTATAAACCCACAACCCGCTACAGAACATATATATCAATTAATAAATTAATTAAAATTATTTTCCTATTATTTTCACATAATTACCAATTAATTATAATTTATTAATAAATCCTACTAATTACTAATCAATTTAGCATAATAAAATTACTTCCCACCCTATTCCCCTATAAACCCACAACCCGCTCCGGTACAAAAACATAAAATTTACTTTTAAATTTATTTATTATTATATAAAATTTATACACATACAATAGTAATTATTTTAAATACTTAAATTAAACATATAACACATACATCATAAAAAACTATACAATAATACAAATATCGATATTAGTGTCATCGAAATTAATAATATCGATATATATGCTATCGATATTACTAACTTCGAAATTACTTACATCGATATTAAGTATTTCGATATTACTTACCTTGGGTCGATATTCTGTCCAACGATATTCTTGCCTTCGATATTATGCACCTTCGATATTTCAGACTCGATATTATGGTAGGTCGATATTTCCTACTCAATATTTTGACTGTGTACCTGTCAAGATTCTGTGTTTCTCTATAGAGGTAGTATCAGGAAATACTGCCTCTATTTGAGTGATTTTCTGTGCTAACCAGAAAGGAATTTGTTGCCGTTTTACGGGTGTTTTACCAAGACATGACTGTATGTTCTGTGGTTTAATTGTATTAGTGTTCCCCTGATGGGGGGTCAGCTGTGGTACATTAACAGCTGGTTGGACTGTTGCAGTCCGCATTACATATTGGACTAATTGCCTATGTATTTTTATTAATGTTTTTAGCTGTACTAACAGCTCTTCTCTAGACATTTTTCTAATGTCAGGGTGTGGTGTGTAGCCGGCTAGAACCGGCCGCGTTGCTCCTGGTCTCCCTAGTGGACCGAGCCTGGTAATATGATCATTGTGTTTTAGGGCGCCATTAAACCAGAGCAGGTGCTCTTGGAATTTTAGTGGGATTTCAGTCTCCTCGAAAGGAGCGTACTCTTCCGGTGGTTCCTCTATTTTGTAATAGTGAAACTCTTTTGTTGTAGCGTTTGCCGCTGGAAAGTTTATCCATGAATAGAATACCTCTGTCTGCCGATATTCGTGAGCCTCTATCACGAAAATTACTGTACCACCTTGTGGTGTCAGTCCGTTCTCTATAAGTTTTAAAGTTATAGATTTTCTTAAGTGTACCGGGATGATAATTGCATCCGGGTCTGTGTGTTCGGGACCCTGCTGAGTCGCATCTGCTGCGGCCCCAGTGGTTCCGTTTTCTCCTGGCATTGTATAAATGCAAGGTTTGCAGAGTAGGTCTCCAAGGAGACAAAGATTAGGTGCACAATATTTTGGAACACTGTATCCTTCAACGTTGAATAAACCAGAGCTTTACAGAGGAATCTCTTCCTACTAAGGTGGGGCGGATTTTAACCTTTCACCCACTCCAGACGTCTATTGGAGTATTTACGGGAGAAAGGGGTCTGTGTGAAAAATGCACGACTGAGTTACTCTAATGTTTTGCGTTAGTTTATCGCCTTACCAAACGTTGGGCGCCATGTAGTGTAGTTCCTAGTTTCCCACTAGGCCCTGCGCATTGGAATAACAGTAGTATCGACGTAGAAGTGCGGATCTTCCAGGCCTCTACTGACTATGCTAAACTTAATTGGGTTTGTTACCAACTAGCTCAGAGGTCACTGGAAACTTTCTTCTCTGCATAGGAAGTGATCAGCTTCCCTGGCACAGACAAGAAGGGATTCAGTTTTCCAACAACCGTGCAACATGACAACTTTGCTCCTCAGATCAAGAGTCAATCTCTAGGGTCGTGTGAAACAATAGACAGTTATTTGACTCAGTCAGGTTAGTGCAGTTTACTTTCACGATATGTAGAGAATAGAGAGACGGGCGTTTGTCAATAAAGGGTTAACATTTATTGAACAGTCTTTCTTCTCGTACAAGAGAAATGTATTGCCACAATTGCAAGATTATAAAAAGTACGTACAGTAAGATAAGTATTGCAAGATAATACTGTTAAAGCATTGATATGGTTTTTAGCCATACAAGGGTTTAAAAGTAATAAAACATATATACATTCATATATACATTAGGCTAAAATACTCAACTGGTGCTTCTAACTACGCCTACCCCAGTGTACCTGACCTAAGCCTAATACTTGGGAGGGGAGTAAGTAAGTAGCTTCAGTTTAAGTTGGTTTTGCCAAGGTTTGCTTCAAGAATTCTCACTAAGGGTTTAGTCAACACCATACCTCTGAATAGAATGATGGAGGTCTGGTATCTCCTTCAGGGGGAACTCGGTATCCCAGTCACCCGCGAGGGCAGACCAGAAACGCTGGCGCTGGATTTCTCGGCAGGAGAAAGACAGCGTCTCTCTTCAGCGCGTCGAGGAGGAGAAGGGGGGACAGCGTCCGCGGGCAGCTTGGCATCTGCTGGGCTCTTCGCAGAGGGACGGCTGTTCAGCTCCTAGTTACACCACACCATTGTTCGCGCTTTAGCAGCGATAATGGTATCAGCAGCTTCAGGCGACGGGCAGCAGGCTGCAGCAACAGGGTGCTAGCTTCACCAACAACAGGTCTTGCAGACAGCTAGCAACAGGCAATTGCTTAAGGCAAAGTTGGTAATATTTATACCTGACAGGTGCCTGGTTTGACGTAAGTTTGCTGGACATAAGACGTCAATTAAAGATGTCACTAGGAAGTGATAGCTATCAGTTGCTCATTAGAGTTCCATTACTAATCAAAACACAGCAAGCGGGGATTTCCAGGTTTGCTGAGTTTTTATCTTGTTGAAGAACTCGGAGTGTTAATCTAGGAATATCAGATAGTGACTTCTGCTCTGTCATTGCACTAATTGGTTGCAAAGGAAGTGGCAGAGAACTATTCTGGAATGTGGCTCTGTTCGTGTGAGGCCAGAGATGACTTTCTGAATATCGCACTTGAACGGTTATGCCAATATAGGGAATAAATGGATTTATAGCCGAATAGGGGCATAAGGTCACAGTATCTATCAGGAACCTAGATAAACACGCAACAGCATTGGCACGCCCATTTTGGGCACCCCCCACCTCTACATATAAAAAAAGAACAATCCCTGGTGCCTAGTAGGATTTCGGCCCCCCGGTGGCACATCAGGGGATATTGACCCATCTTCCTCCTGGAGGGGGGGGGGGGGCAGAAAGACTGTGGGATTGTTGGGGGTGGAGGCATTGGCAGCCCCAGTTTAGGCAGCCCCAACCTCTAAATACAAAGCCCTCATGCCTAGTGTGCTTTCTGCCCCCCGCCGGAGGGGCAGATAGAGGTTTATTGCTCCCATCTGCCTCTCAGGGGAGGCAGAAAGGCTGTGGAATTTGTTTTGGGGTGTGGGGACATTGGCATGGCCATTTTGGGCAGCCCCCACCCCTATATAAAAAAACAGTATTGGTGCCTAGTGGCTTTCTGCCCCCCTCCCTTCAGGGGGGATAAGGGGCTATCGCCCCGTCTGCCTCCTAGGGTGAACAGAAAGACTGTGAAATTTTGCAAGGGGGAAGTGCATTGGCATTCCTATATTTGGCAGCCCCCACACCTAAATACAATTAAAAAAATCCCTGGCATCTAGTGGGCTTTCTGCCTCCCTGAGGGCAGAAAGACTTCAGAATTTAGCAGGGGTGGCTCATTGGCATGCCTATCTCGGGCAGCCTCCACCTTTAAATCCAATAAATATAAAAATACCCAACATCAAGTGGTCTTTCTGTCCCCCGGGGGGGCAGAAAGACTGATTTTCTCCAATCTACTTTGGAGGGAGCAAAGGCCCTTGCCCAAGGGGCCACTCCCCTCTCCCTGGTGTCCAGTGAATGGATACCTGCTTATGAATCACCCTCTTGAGGCTATCCCCAAGCAGGGATCAACTAGACAGGGTTACCATTGGAAAAGGGAGATTATCCCCTTTCCAGTGATACCTCTCTTGTCATTCTATATGCTCGGGCTGAGATGGCCTCTGAGCACGTAGAAAGTGAAACTGAAATGAGCCTATGGGCTCATTTCAGCTTTGGTTTTATTGAAACCAGGATAATAGCCCCGGGAGCTAGGGAAGCTCTTCCCCAGCTCTCAAGACTGTTGGAGGTAAAAGAAAAATCCCTCTGGTGCCACCCCTGAGGGATTTCCAATGCAATGGTGTTGGATGCACTGGAGCTATCCGACGCACATGAGTACATATGCGTCGGACAGCTCCCACACGTCAGACGCATAGAAGGGGTTAAAAAATGGTAAGCTCTCCTGTGGTCATACATTTAATGACCCAGGAAACCAACTTTTTTTAATGTTGCTCTGGGCTACTGCACCCCCTGCATCCCCCCTGGACATTAAAATAATACTTGGTGGCATCAGTACCCTTCTAGGGACATAACCAAGCTCCCCCCCAAAAAAAGTTGAAGGGGCCTCACAGTGCATTATGACTTGCTCCTTCAAGGAGCAGTGAATAATAAATTAGCAGCTCCTGCGGCTCATTTATTTTGTCATATTTCATATTATTCACATTACTCAAATGTTGTTGATATTTTCTATATTTTTATTTTGGGTTTCCTGGGTGCCCACCTGAGTTTTGTGTCCTAAGATGGCTGCTTCCACATTGTTTTTGAAGTGGTGGCAGCCAATCAGATCTCATCCTGACTCTGCTTTCAAGCTGCTGAAGGCAGTGTCTGGATTTGCGCAGTAGACTCTGGGAGCCTGTGCATGGAGAGGAGCTTGATGTGGCAATTATTTATTTTTTATTTTATTTTTATTTTACAGAGTTTTATATAGCGCAAACTTTACCCGAATCGGGTATCAGAGCACTTTGCATAGCACCAGTTGCATTACATGAGGACATATTTCTTTTTGTTAGGCGCGGGGAGATTAAGGGCCATATGTAGGTAAATGGAGAATACCGAATCTTTAATACCAAATTTTACCGAATCGGTATTAAGAATTCGGTAAACGCGATGTAGAAAAAAAATCATTAAAGTTTACCGATTCGTTAAAATTCAGTATTAAATACCGAATCAGAACGAATCGGTAAAAAAATTTAAAAAAACAACTCCAAATACTGAATCAGTGTTACAGAATCCATTACCGAATCGGTAAATACCGAATCGGTAATTTAAAAAATCGTACTTTGGTGAATCAGCCAATCCTGAAACACCCAATTACCTCCCAAACAGGAAGTGGCCACACCCAGCCAGGTGCACAGGACCTGGAGCTCACTGTGAGGCAGGCAGGCAGCCAGGCAGGAGAGCTGAGGAGGCAGCAGCAACAATGCCACACAGCCACAAGCAAGACTGAAAAACCAACAAGCATTGAAATGGCAAGCCAGGACAGGGAGAAGGAGGGAGGTGACAGAAAAAGAAAACTGAAGTTCAGTGACAAGGAGCTGGAGGTCCTGATCCAGGATGTCAGCCAAGAGCACCACAAGCTTTTTGGAGCCCAGTCCCACCAAGTGCCAGAGTCACAGAAGAGGCAAATCTGGAGTGGCAAACAGGACAAAATCAATGCCATAGGTGTGACCCAGCGCACCATAGAGGACATCAGGAAGGGGTGGTACGACCTCAGGAAGACAGCAAAACTGAGGATGGCAGAGAGACAGAGGCAGGCTGCCAAAACAGGTGGAGGTAAAAGCCGAGCCCCAGCACCAACATCACTGGAACTGATGGTGGAGTCTACCATCCAGCCGGAGAGTGTGAGTGGCGTGGGAGACGCAGACAGTTCCGCCAGAGCAGCAAGGAAACAAGGTAAGAAGCTTGCCCAGCATGCTGTGCTACCCCCTCCCCAACCCCAATCCCCATAGTGGCAAAGGGACTCCCACTCCACCCCATGTCTTACTGGTTACCTGCAATGCATTATGGGTGATGTAGTCAAAGGGAACTCATGAATGGGACAGTCAGGCTAGCATTCACAATAGCCTGGTAAAGTATTTGGCTAAGTCAGCACAACCACTGTGCTCTGTAGACATGTTGTTTAATGTAATTCAATTGCTGACATAGCATTGAGTATATCTACTTTTGTGTCATTACAGGCGAGTCATCTCGCAGTGCAGCAGAGGGCAGCAGAGGCAAGTCAGCCAGGCCAGAGGGGAGGCAACATGAGGATGACAGCATGCCATCAGGGACCACAAGCACGGCGCCATCACAGTCACCCAATCCTCCACCACAGCCATCACCACAGCGCCAGGGAGGGCCGCAATCCCCTCTCACTCAGTGTCCACTGCGACGATCACCAACACTACCACCACCACAGTCAGGCAGGAGGCATGCCGTGCCCACCCTCCAGCAGATGGAGGAGTCGGAGGAGGAGGGCAGATTGGGCGAACAAAGTCCCATAGGTGATAGATACAACAGGGAGAGGGCTGGTTCAGCATCCGAGGGCGCCCACATCACATCAAGACGCCGCAGGGTAAGGCCAGACAGTCCAGAAGCATCCGAGCAGGGTGACAGTGTGTTTGCTGGACTGGAAGGCAACATGCTGAATGTCCAGCCTCTGCAATGGAGGGAGATGAAGTCAATGCAAAGGGAGGTGGCACACATGAACAAGCATATGCACAGGATGGAGAAGGGCATCAGTGCTATGGGTGAGAACTTGTGTGCGGGAATGGAGAGAGTAGCTACCTCAGTGGACAACCTCTGCAGCCAGCTTGAGCAGGACCGTCTTGGCAGGCGCGGGGAGAGACAGAGGCTCCAGGCCTATACCAAGTCGGTGAACCGGCTGGCCACTACAACATCACTGATGTGTCGCAGGTCCATCGCCATGCAGGAGGAGATGGCGCATTGCAGCAAGGATGTGGCCAGGGGATGGTGTCCATGACCTCAGTGCTAGAGCTCATGCAGAATACTAAGGCGGCCTAAATGGAAGGGGGGGGACAGTGAGGGGGCTACCAGCCGTGGTAGCATTACGCCCTCACCCACCGAGTGCAGGAGGCGTAGTGAACGCAACGTGGCTGCACATGAACATTCCAACACACCAGGCAGTGTCGATAGGGAACATGCACATGCAGCGCGTGGACGCAGGAAGTAAAGACCTATGGCTGTTTCCATGCATGAGATGGGTGATTTAACCCATGTCCATTTGGACATTGCTCACAATACTGGAGGTGTGCCCAATAAACACCTTCACATGTAACTGGTAATGGCTCAGTGTCGTTACTCACTCAGAAATAGTTTGACGTAATCTCTGCCCGTCTCTGTCTCCCATCATGTTCAATTGCAACACCAGCTACGCAGGGCTCTGGCTGAGGGTTGTCCTCATCCACTGAGTCAGTTAGTTCCACTGCTGTTCCTTTTTTTGTGGCCAGATTGTGTAGCATTGCACATGTAGCAATTATCTTGCACCATTTGATGGGGCTTTACAGACGTGCACCTCCAGTTTTGTGGAGGCAACGGAATCTGCTTTTGAGCAATCCAAATGTGCGCTCCACCACGTTGCGTGTGCTCCTATGTGCCACATTGTACCTCCTCTCCCTTGGGGTGGTTGGGTTGAGATATGGTGTGAGTAGATAAGGCCTGAGGGCATGTGCGCTGTCACCTATGTACAGAAGTAAGTGGCATTGATTACTGTGACCAACAGCTTGAGCCAGGGTGTACATCAGGGTGTGTCACATTTACTTACCTAGTATGTATCCGTCTCCAAATTCACCAGCAAGCAGAGGTGTATGGATGCCACTGTTACGGAAGATGTAAGCGGCGTGGCTACTCCCGGGGAATTTGGCCACGATGTCAGTTATGATGTATTTGTCATTACAAATCACCTGCACATTGATGGAGTGGGTGGATTTGCGGTTTCTGTATATGTATTCACTTGCTGCAGGTGGGCAGATGGGTATATGTGTCCCATCGATGCAGCCAATTACGTGTGGGAACTGTGCAAGTTGGTAGAACTCAAGCTTGGTTCCGAAAATTCTGAATCAAAGCACATTTCTAGAGCCTTATTGAGAATTTGTAAAGGAATGAGTATTGTACACCTTTCCTGAGTACCATAACCTGCTTTCTCAGCATCTTTGTGTTATTTGAAATTTTGGAAAATGGCCATCTCTGAAGCATCACCCCAAACTTGTTGCCTTCCTTCTCTTTTTCTGACCTTGTATTTGCTCTGACCACTTTATCACTGCTAACCACTGCTAAAGTGCATGTTCTCATTCTTCTTAACATGTTAACAACGGCTAATACCCAACTGGCATATTTAGTTTCTTTATAAGACCCTAGTAAAGTGCACTACATGTGCCCATGGTCTGTAAATTAAATGTTACCAGTAGGACAGCAGCACTGCTATGCCACCCACTCACGTAGCCCTTACACATATCTAAAGCCTTCCATTGCAGAGCCTATGTGTGCAATTTACACTGCCATGTCGACTTGGCAATTAAAACCCCTTGCCAAGTGTTAAACTCCCCTTTTATTACATATAAGTCACCCTTAAAGTAGTACCAAGGTAGCCTATAGGGCAGGGTGCTGTGTAATCAAAAGGTAGGACATTTACTTTTAAGTTTTGCATGTCCTGGCAGTAAAAAACACCCAAATGTGTTTTTCACTACAGTGAGGCCTACTCCTCTCATTGGTTAACATTGGGGGTTCCTTATAACATTTAATATGTTGTAATTCCTGATTGAGAAGGAGTAGATCTGTCATGTTTCATATCAATGGAATTGTAATCAAAAGTCCTCTTTACTGGCAATGTCAATTTTATCATTACTCTTGTAAAAATGCCACTTTTAAAACAAATGCATTTTTTCACTCTTAGCCCTTTGTGCCTGCAGCCTATCTCAAATACACATCTGGGGTGGGTGACAGCTGAACCAAGTGAATTCCCTCATGGCGACCACACACAAAGGGAGCTTAGGTGTGACTGATGGGTCATCTACATCCCGATGGGTCATCCAGGGTAGTTTAGGAGGGAGAAGGTGACACTTACACCTGAATAGGCTATGCCCTATCCCCACACAAAGTGCTACTACCCCTCCATAGTGAGTCTGGAGCCAGACTGGGATGGAGGACCTATGTGCACCTCAAAACACTTCTTTGAAGTCACCCCCACTTCAAAGGCACCACCGAGCGTAAAAACTGGACCTCTGACCCCACCAACTCAGACACTATTGGACTTGTGCAGGAAGAACTCTGCCAGGAAGAAGTACTGCTGTGCTGCTATAAGAACTGCCACCCTCTGCTGGGCTATTGCTCTGGAAGAACTGCTTTTTTGCTGTGCTGCCCTGCTGCTTGCTACTCTTTGCCCTGCTGACGAAGGACTAAGACCATCTCACTTTAATCCAGAGTGAGTCCAAAGGCATGCTGGTTTGCCCCATGTTCTAAGTTTCAGGGACATCAAATACTTTTCAGCATTCTACAACAGCACCTAGAATTTGCTTGCTGCAAGTCTTGTCTTGTCAAGTGCTGCCAATCCAGTCCTGGCCCCTTGGAAGTGGGTATCAAGTGTTGCAGTTGCTAAAATCCACAAATCAATTACATTGCACTGATTGGACCCGGACATCTCCCTCGATGCCGATGCATCGCCGCTGCTGCACGGGCCGTGGACCTCGCATCGCCGACTGCACATCGTCTCCAGTTTCTGATGCATCTCTGACTTTGTGCGGCTCGGTGCTGACGGATTGCTTATGATTCAATGGCTCAACCCCCATGCATCGCCTTGGATCCAGGAGCTCCGCGATGATGACGCTTCCCCCTCTGCTTCTCTCATCTTGATTCTATCAACAAAGCATCCTGGGTATTTTTCAGCACGCCAAAGCAGTTCCCTGTATCCAACCTGTGCTCCATTACAGTCAGCCTGAACGTTTGAATTTACCCTGGCCAAGCGCAACCAGATGTCTCACTTTGGGGCATTAAGCTTTAAGCACTATATTTAAATTGTTTCTTTTAAAATGAATATTTCCAGGTATACTTACTTAATTTTTTTCATTTTAGTCTTGTTTTGTTAAAAAAAGCTAATTTTATAACTTGGTGTAGAGTATTTTTGTGGTGTTTTCACTGTGTTACGGTTTGAAGTGCTGCACAAATATTTTGTACATTGCCAGAAGGTGAGCACAGGTTAACTTAGGGTGTGTATCTGACTTACGCTGACAAGGATTTGGGTTCCTGCTACGACAGGGTGCAAAGCTCTGCCAACCAGAAACCCAATTTCTAACAGGATCTGAAAAGGAAAAGCAGAATTTGAGACAGGAAACACAGGTAGAGAACAACAGACTAAATTAGGTCAATACGTTGGAAGAAATTGGGTTATTGGTTGAGAGGGGCGGAAGCCATACCCAAGAATCAACTGCAATTCTTGTCAGGGTGAACCCTAAAAGTCACTAAATCAACCCACGATTAACCGTTTGCCAGCTTAGCACAAAAGCAGTCAGGCTTAACTTAGAGGCAATGTGTAAAGTATTTATACATCAAACAAACAGGAATAAAGTGAAAACACAATACAAGAAAAAACTATTTAGAAAAATAAAGTAAAATGTATTCAAAACATTACATAAGAATGACAATAATCAAATCAGTAGAGCATGAGATATTTTCATTTTAAAATTTTATGTGAAAATAGTGCCAAGAAGCAGAAAGTAGCACTTGCATTTATCTGGTAGTGATAGACCAGAGGAAAGTCAGCAATGGAGTGCAGGTCGAATACAGTTACCTCTTCAAGTCTGGTGCAAAGAGGTTTGTTTGCATAGGAGGGGTCTAAGAGGATGTGACTGTTGTCACAGACATGATCGATCATTGTGGGCGCTTGTTGTGTCCCCGTAGCTCAAACAGGAGGTCAGCCACCTGGAGCGCCTTAGTTCCAGGCAGGAAGGCCTAATCTTCCTTCTTCAGACAGCAGCAAAGTACTTTTGCTGAATATTTTACAGGTCCAGGAGTGTTCTGACAAGAGGTTCTGATGGTCCCACTTGTATACCCAGTGCCAACCTTTGTGGAGGACTCCCCAGACTTACCTTCAAAATGTATGGCCAGTTCTCCCATTCTCCTGGTCCTGACTCCAAACTGTCTAGGGCGACAAAGGCAAGGGCGGGCCTGGTGTCTGGTTCCTTTGTGTGTGCTGTGGGCAAAGTCCTTTGAAATGCAATTGGGGCACAGTTAAGCTCCTCCGCATCCATCCTGCCAGGAAGATCCTTCTCTAGCTCCACCCAGGTTCCATTGTTCACTATCTTAGCCCAGTATACATTCTTGTTGGGGAAATCATTGACACACCCAGGTTCCTGGAAACTCCTCGTAAGACCTCAGAAACTTTGGGCAGGAAAATGCCAATTTTCTAAAAGTGGCATTTTCAAAATTATAATCTAAAATTAGGTCTGTGAGGAGTTCCGCAAGCGGCGGAGTGCAGTAGGCCACCCAGTTTGGGCTGATGGCACCATGCGCGGCACTGCTTCTTTCTGCCGCTTGAGGAGATTTTCTACTCGAGCGGCAGCTTCCTCAACCCAAATGGAAGGTTTCTCAATGCAAGCGGTTGCGGCCATCCTTGACCGCCCACGTTGAGAAATCTTGCCGTGAGTTGGTCTGGAGTAAAACTTTCCTCGTTCACGCTTGCCAACATAACATTGGCGAACACAAGCGAGGAAAACTCTGCTCCACGTTTTCAGAACTTTGCACGATACACAGAGCGCAGAGCGGGGAAAACTCCACGAACGTAGCGAAATTTCACGCCCAGGCCAACCTAAATCCGACTTCACCATTAAGGTGGATTTTAAATTACAAATCATTTGAGTGTAAACATCATTCCTCTATCTACTCTCAATCTGCAGTTACCACTTAATAATTAACATAAGGTGACCAGTGTTAGCCTTTGGGGAAGAAAGGCCTTACAACAGTGAAAATAGATATTTTTACTTTCTCACTGCCAGGACATGAAAAACTTAAAAACACGTGTTCTACTTTTTAAATACCATGCACATGTCCTATGAGCCTTTGGGCCCACCTTAGGTGTGGTGTATAAGTATTAAAAATAGAAGATTTAGGCCTGGAAAAGGGTTTACTTTGTCAGGTTGAAATAGCAGTTTAAAACTGCACTAGAGGCTGCAAGGACATGTTCTGAAAGGCTGCTTTAGTGGGTGGAACAATGAGAGAAAAAGCACACTAGTAGCATTTCACTTACGGGCCCTGGGCACATGTGGTATCATTTAATTGGCAATTACCAGTAACTTAGATGCACCAATCAGGTGTAGGCCAATCCATTTTAAGCATGTTTAGAAGGGAGAGCACAAGCACTTTGGAACCTGTTGGCAGGGCAAAAGTGCACAGAGTCGCAAAAGACAACAAAAGGAGGAACATAAGAATCTGGGTTGATCCTGCAGAAAGGGCCAGGTCCAACATAAATGCCCTGTCAAAACAGTAGTAATTTATAATAATCAGATGACAAAACTTAGGTTATTTCCACAACCTGAGATTTAGCATTCAAAATGCTCTTGTACCCATTCTGACATATTTGAACTGTAGCCTTCCACCCACAGCGAGGAAGAGAAATGTAAATTACTGATTGGTCAATAGAGAGCCACTTTACAGGAGAGCAACGTTCATCCTTAGTGGCGTAACGAAACTTGAGGGGGCCCCCGTGCAAACTACATGGAGGGGGCCCCCCTCCCATCCTCCGTGCCAGTCAGAGCTCTCAGGCCAGCGACCCGCCATACTGCAAGGGAAGCGGGGCTATTGTTACGCCACTGTCACTAACACAGCCATTATATGTAACACTGGATGGTGTAGTCAAAGGTTGCGCTTAATCTGCCCGCAGGCTATCATAGGTGGTTGTCCATTCATTACAGGGTCCCTGCCATTAGTAGGCCAGGGAAGTTTGCCCACGTTTAGGTGGGTTTCCTGTTGCAGACTCCTGTCATGATATTCAACATCGGGCCCTCTCATTGTTCAGTCTTGACAAAAGTACATCCACTGCTCCTTCTCGTTTCCGTTTCAAAACATTAGACAATGCGACAATGCAGTATTTCAAAAGCAGGTGTAACTACAAAGAGCACATTTTGATAATACATTGTTATAAGTAGACAATAGCATTCTTAAGAGGCATTGCATGGCTCCATACACACTGTGACCCCAATTCCATCACAGTCTCTCTCTCTCTCTCTCTCTCTGTATCGCTCTCTCTGTGAGTCAGTCTCTCTCTCTCTCAGTCAGTCAGTCTCTCTCTCTCTCTGTCATTCAGTCTCTCTCAGTCAGTCAGTCTCTCTCAGTCAGTCAGTCAGTCTGTCAGTCTCTCTCTCTGTCTCTCTCTCTCTGTCAGTCTCTCTGTCTCTCTCCTTTTGTCAGTCTCTCTCTCAGTCAGTCAGTCTCTCTCTCGCTCTCTCTCAGTCAGTTTCTCAGCCAGTCACTCTCTCGGTCAGTCAGTATTCAGTCTCTGAGTCAGGCAGTCTCTACTCTCTCTCCACTCTATCTCTCCATTCTCTCTAAACTCTGCCCACTCTATCTCCACTGTCTCTCTCTGCACTGTCTCTCCAATGTCTCTCTCTCCACTGCCTCTCTCTTCACTTTCTCTCTCTCTACTCTCTCTCTCTCTCCACTTTCTTTCTACTCTCTCTCCACTTTCTCTCTCTCCTCTCCCTCTCTCTCTCTCTCTCTCCACTCTCTCTCTCCACTCTCTCTCTCCACTCTCTCTCTCTCTCCACTCTCTCGCTCTCTCTCTCCACTGTCTCTCCTCTCTGTCTCCACTCTCTCTCCACTCTCTCTCCTCTCTCCACTCTCTCTCCACTCTCTCACCTCTCTCTCCACTCTCTCTCTCCACTCTCTCTCCACTCTCTCTCTCCACTCTCTCTACTCTCTCTCCACTCTCTCTCTCTCCACTCTCTCTGTCTTCTCTCTCTCTACTCTCTTTTCTCTCTCTCCTCTCTCTCTCTACTCTCTCTCCACTCTCACCACTCTCACCACTCTCTCCACTCTCTCTCCACTCTCTCTCCCCACTCTCTCTCTCGCTCACTCTCTCCACTGTCTCTCCACGCTCTCTCCACTCTCTCTCCACTGTCCATCTTTACTCTCTCTCCACCCTCTCTCACTCCACTGTCTCTCTCCACTGTCTCTCCACTCTCTCTCTCTACTCTCTCTCCACGCACTCTCCACTCTCCCCCTACTCTCTCCCTCCACTCTCTCTCCACTCTCTCTCTCTACTCTCTCTCCACGCACTCTGCACTCTCTCTCCATTCTTCCTCTACTCTCTCCCTCCACTCTCTCCCTCCACTCTCTACCTCCACTCTCTCTACACTCACTCACCTCTCTCTCTCTCCACTCTCTCTCTCCACTCTCTCTCTCTCTCCACTGTCTCTCTCTCTCACTGTCTCTCTCTACACTCTCTCTCTCCACTGTCTCTCTCCACTTTCTGTCCACTCTCTCTCTCTCTCCACTGTCTCTCTCCACTCTCTCTCTCTCTACTCTCTCTCACTCCACTCTCTCTCACTCCACTCTCTCTCTCTCCCACTCTCTCTCACAAAGTAGTGTGAGTTGTCATGGGCGTCCTCAGAAATGTTTCCAGGGGGGCACATTTTTAACTTCATCACCATCCCCCTGCACCCTTCTCCCCCTCCCCCTTGCACCCATCTCCCCCTCCACCTTGCACCCTTTTCTACCTTGCACCATTCTCCCCTCTGCCATGCACCATTTTCCCCTTTGCCTTGCACCCTTCTCCCCCCTGCCTTGCAACCTTCTCCTTTCTGCCTTGCACCCTTTTCCCCTCTGCCTTGCACCCTTCTCCTCTCTGCCTTGCACCTTTCTCCCCTCTGCCTTGCACCCTTCTCCTCTCTGCCTTGCACCCTTCTTTCCTCTGCCTTGCACCCTTCACCCCCTCCGCCTTGCACCCTTCTCTACCTTGCACCGTCCTCCCCTCTACCTTGCACCCTTCTCCCCTCTGCCTTGCACCCATCTCCTCTCTACCTTGCGTCCGTCCCCTCTCTACCTTGCGCCCTTCTCCTCTCTACCTTGGACCCTTCTCCTCTCTACCTTGCACCCTTCTCCTTTCTACCTTGCAACCTTCTCCCTTCTGCCTTGCACCCTTCTCGGCCCCCCATACTCCCCCTGCGGACGCCCATGGTGCATTCTAACAAGAGTGCTTACCTGAGGACACCATTTTGCTGCCTCATCCCTTCTGATAAGAGCTTTGCCCTGGAGATTGCTGACTCTGAGGGCCCCCACTCCCACCCTTGTCAGGGTTAAGCATGGGCGGAAAATCCGTTTCGCTCGCGGATTTTGCGGATTTTTGGGAAATTCGCAATCTGCGAGATTTGCGAATTTCCCGCAAAATCCGCAAATTCGCACGCAGCAGATTTTTTTTGCGGCGCGCGGCGTTGGTGATACAATTTTTGCGGCGCGCGGCGTTTATCATCGTTTGCCGAGTTGTTTTTCTCGATAGTTTGCGAGTGCTGCGCCATTTTGGATCTTGCTGTGTGATCCCGCGGGAATTGGCGAGCGCGATTACGTCATCGCGGCTTGCCAGCGATAGTTTGTCAACGCGAGTACGGCGAGATCACGTCTCGCGGTACTTCGCAATTGCGAGATTTGTGATGCGGCGAGCAGCAAGAATCTCGCACAAGCGAAAATATAAAATTTGCAACTCTGCACAAGAAATCCACCAGCAAGCAGCATAAACCTTCTTGAAATGATGATTTTTATCTGAATAACTCCTTAGGTTGACATTTGCCTGCACTTTTTTAGCGAGGAGTCCATTTTGGGGAGGGGGGGAGGGGGGTGGGAGGAAGGAAGTGCCCCACAGTCTTCAACTTCCTGTTCCTGTTCAGCAGGCTCCTCCCAGTGCTTTGTCCATCTCCTGGTCACTTTTCATTTGGATCTGGAGCTGGAAGGATTACTTTTTGTGGATGCTGCTGGATCTTTGGATTTGAGGCCTTTTTGACTTTCTTTGGATCACTGTTGGATTAGAAATTTTACAAGTAAGTTTGTTTGGGGCATTACAGTTGCTGCAACTAAAATTTTGGAATTTTCGATTTTTGGGCTGTTTTGGGGCCTTTTGCCCAGGGGTACTCAGTGGTGGGTGGACTGAGTCTTTCTGTGGGTTGTCTTGAACTTAAACATCACGGAGGGCATGGATGGATTGGGATTGTGCTGATTTTTCAGTGATTTTCGTTTTTTGGGGCTGTACTTGTGGCCTTTTCACCAGGGGTATTTGAGTCTAGCATGGGCCTAGTCTTTCTGTGGGCTGTCTTGAACTTAAACATCATGGAGGTCATGGATGGAATGGGATTGTGCTGATTTTTCAGTGATTTTCGTTTTTGGGGGCTGTACTTGTGGCCTTTTCACCAGGGGTATTTGAGTCTAGCATGGGCCTAGTCTTTCTGTGGGCTATCTTGAACTTAAACATCATGGAAGGCATGGATGGAATGGGATTGTGCTGATTTTGCAGTGTTTTTCGATTTTTGGGGGTGTTCATGGGGAGGGACAGGCCATGTGGCTGGTGGCCATTTTGAGTGCAGCTACAGGCACTGGCCATGTGCTGGCAGGCAAGTGGCCATTTTGAATGCAGGCTTTGTTGTTAGGCCTGCAACCATTTTGCCTACTTTTCAACCTTTATTTATGCCCAGGGGTAGTGAGTCTTGCATGGGCCTAGTCTTTCTGTGGGTTGTCTTGAATTTAAACATCATGGAGGGCATGGATGGATTGGGATTGTGCTGATTTTGCAGTGTTTTTCTATTTTTGGGGGTGTTCATGGGGAGGGACAGGCCATGTGGCTGGTGGCCATTTTGAGTGCAGCTACAGGCACTGGCCATGTGCTGGCAGGCAATTGGCCATTTTGAATGCAGGCTTTGTTGTTAGGCCTGCAACCATTTTGCCTACTTTTCAACCTTTATTTATGCCAAGGGGTAGTGAGTCTTGCATGGGCCTAGTCTTTCTGTGGGTTGTCTTGAATTTAAACATCATGGAGGGCATGGATGGATTGGGATTGTGCTGATTTTTCAGTGATTTTCGTTTTTTGGGCCTGTACTTGTGGCCTTTTCACCAGGGGTATTTGAGTCTAGCATGGGCCTAGTCTTTCTGTGGGTTGTCTTGAATTTAAACATCATGGAGGGCATGGATGGATTGGGATTGTGCTGATTTTTCAGTGATTTTCGTTTTTTGGGCCTGTACTTGTGGCCTTTTCACCAGGGGTATTTGAGTCTAGCATGGGCCTAGTCTTTCTGTAGGTTGTCTTGAATTTAAACATCATGGAGGGCATGGATGGATTGGGATTGTGCTGATTTTTCAGTGATTTTCGTTTTTTGGGGCTGTACTTGTGGCCTTTTCACCAGGGGTATTTGAGTCTAGCATGGGCCTAGTCTTTCTGTGGGCTGTCTTGAACTTAAGCATCATGGAGGGCATGGATGGAATGGGATTGTGCTGATTCTGCAGTGTTTTTCGATTTTTGGGGGTGTTCATGGGGAGGGACAGGCCATGTGGCTGGTGGCCATTTTGAGTGCAGCTACAGGCACTGGCCATGTGCTGGCAGGCAAGTGGCCATTTTGAATGCAGGCTTTGTTGTTAGGCCTGCAACCATTTTGCCTACTTTTCAACCTTTATTTATGCCCAGGGGTAGTGAGTCTTGCATGGGCCTAGTCTTTCTGTGGGTTGTCTTGAATTTAAACATCATGGAGGGCATGGATGGATTGGGATTGTGCTGATTTTGCAGTGTTTTTCTATTTTTGGGGGTGTTCATGGGGAGGGACAGGCCATGTGGCTGGTGGCCATTTTGAGTGCAGCTACAGGCACTGGCCATGTGCTGGCAGGCAAGTGGCCATTTTGAATGCAGGCTTTGTTGTTAGGCCTGCAACCATTTTGCCTACTTTTCAACCTTTATTTATTCCCAGGGGTAGTGAGTCTTGCATGGGCCTAGTCTTTCTGTGGGTTGTCTTGAATTTAAACATCATGGAGGGCATGGATGGATTGGGATTGTGCTGATTTTTCAGTGATTTTCGTTTTTTGGGCCTGTACTTGTGGCCTTTTCACCAGGGGTATTTGAGTCTAGCATGGGCCTAGTCTTTCTGTGGGTTGTCTTGAATTTAAACATCATGGAGGGCATGGATGGATTGGGATTGTGCTGATTTTTCAGTGATTTTCGTTTTTTGGGCCTGTACTTGTGGCCTTTTCACCAGGGGTATTTGAGTCTAGCATGGGCCTAGTCTTTCTGTAGGTTGTCTTGAATTTAAACATCATGGAGGGCATGGATGGATTGGGATTGTGCTGATTTTTCAGTGATTTTCGTTTTTTGGGGCTGTACTTGTGGCCTTTTCACCAGGGGTATTTGAGTCTAGCATGGGCCTAGTCTTTCTGTGGGCTGTCTTGAACTTAAACATCATGGAGGGCATGGATGGAATGGGATTGTGCTGATTCTGCAGTGTTTTTCGATTTTTGGGGGTGTTCATGGGGAGGGACAGGCCATGTGGCTGGTGGCCATTTTGAGTGCAGCTACAGGCACTGGCCATGTGCTGGCAGGCAAGTGGCCATTTTGAATGCAGGCTTTGTTGTTAGGCCTGCAACCATTTTGCCTACTTTTCAACCTTTATTTATGCCCAGGGGTAGTGAGTCTTGCATGGGCCTAGTCTTTCTGTGGGTTGTCTTGAATTTAAACATCATGGAGGGCATGGATGGATTGGGATTGTGCTGATTTTGCAGTGTTTTTCTATTTTTGGGGGTGTTCATGGGGAGGGACAGGCCATGTGGCTGGTGGCCATTTTGAGTGCAGCTACAGGCACTGGCCATGTGCTGGCAGGCAAGTGGCCATTTTGAATGCAGGCTTTGTTGTTAGGCCTGCAACCATTTTGCCTACTTTTCAACCTTTATTTATGCCAAGGGGTAGTGAGTCTTGCATGGGCCTAGTCTTTCTGTGGGTTGTCTTGAATTTAAACATCATGGAGGGCATGGATGGATTGGGATTGTGCTGATTTTTCAGTGATTTTCGTTTTTTGGGCCTGTACTTGTGGCCTTTTCACCAGGGGTATTTGAGTCTAGCATGGGCCTAGTCTTTCTGTGGGTTGTCTTGAATTTAAACATCATGGAGGGCATGGATGGATTGGGATTGTGCTGATTTTTCAGTGATTTTCGTTTTTTGGGCCTGTACTTGTGGCCTTTTCACCAGGGGTATTTGAGTCTAGCATGGGCCTAGTCTTTCTGTAGGTTGTCTTGAATTTAAACATCATGGAGGGCATGGATGGATTGGGATTGTGCTGATTTTTCAGTGATTTTCGTTTTTTGGGGCTTTACTTGTGGCCTTTTCACCAGGGGTATTTGAGTCTAGCATGGGCCTAGTCTTTCTGTGGGCTGTCTTGAACTTAAACATCATGGAGGGCATGGATGGAATGGGATTGTGCTGATTCTGCAGTGTTTTTCGATTTTTGGGGGTGTTCATGGGGAGGGACAGGCCATGTGGCTGGTGGCCATTTTGAGTGCAGCTACAGGCACTGGCCATGTGCTGGCAGGCAAGTGGCCATTTTGAATGCAGGCTTTGTTGTTAGGCCTGCAACCATTTTGCCTACTTTTCAACCTTTATTTATGCCCAGGGGTAGTGAGTCTTGCATGGGCCTAGTCTTTCTGTGGGTTGTCTTGAATTTAAACATCATGGAGGGCATGGATGGATTGGGATTGTGCTGATTTTGCAGTGTTTTTCTATTTTTGGGGGTGTTCATGGGGAGGGACAGGCCATGTGGCTGGTGGCCATTTTGAGTGCAGCTACAGGCACTGGCCATGTGCTGGCAGGCAAGTGGCCATTTTGAATGCAGGCTTTGTTGTTAGGCCTGCAACCATTTTGCCTACTTTTCAACCTTTATTTATTCCCAGGGGTAGTGAGTCTTGCATGGGCCTAGTCTTTCTGTGGGTTGTCTTGAATTTAAACATCATGGAGGGCATGGATGGATTGGGATTGTGCTGATTTTTCAGTGATTTTCGTTTTTTGGGCCTGTACTTGTGGCCTTTTCACCAGGGGTATTTGAGTCTAGCATGGGCCTAGTCTTTCTGTAGGTTGTCTTGAATTTAAACATCATGGAGGGCATGGATGGATTGGGATTGTGCTGATTTTTCAGTGATTTTCGTTTTTTGGGGCTGTACTTGTGGCCTTTTTACCAGGGGTATTTGAGTCTAGCATGGGCCTAGTCTTTCTGTGGGCTGTCTTGAACTTAAACATCATGGAGGGCATGGATGGAATGGGATTGTGCTGATTTTGCAGTGTTTTTCGATTTTGGGGGGTGTTCATGGGGACGGACAGGCCATGTGGCTGGTGGCCATATTGAGTGCAGCTACAGGCACTGGCCATGTGCTGGCAGGCAAGTGGCCATTTTGAATGCAGGCTTTGTTGTTAGGCCTGCAACCATTTTGCCTACTTTTCAACCTTTATTTATGCCCAGGGGTAGTGAGTCTTGCATGGGCCTAGTCTTTCAGTGGGTTGTCTTGAATTTAAACATCATGGAGGGCATGGATGGATTGGAATTGTGCTGATTTTGCAGTGTTTTTCGATTTTTGGGGGTGTTCATGGGGAGGGACAGGCCATGTGGCTGGTGGCCATTTTGAGTGCAGCTACAGGCACTGGCCATGTGCTGGCAGGCAAGTGGCCATTTTGAATGCAGGCTTTGTTGTTAGGCCTCTAACCATTTTGCCTACTTTTCAACCTTTATTTATGCCCAGGGGTAGTGAGTCTTGCATGGGCCTAGTCTTTCTGTGGGTTGTCTTGAATTTAAACATCATGGAGGGCATGGATGGATTGGGATTGTGCTGATTTTTCAGTGATTTTCTTTTTTTGGGCCTGTACTTGTGGCCTTTTCACCAGGGGTATTTGAGTCTAGCATGGGCCTAGTCTTTCTGTAGGTTGTCTTGAATTTAAACATCATGGAGGGCATGGATGGATTGGGATTGTGCTGATTTTTCAGTGATTTTCGTTTTTTGGGCCTGTACTTGTGGCCTTTTCACCAGGGGTATTTGAGTCTAGCATGGGCCTAGTCTTTCTGTGGGCTGTCTTGAACTTAAACATCATGGAGGGCATGGTTGGAATGGGATTGTGCTGATTTTGCAGTGTTTTTCGATTTTTTTTGTGCTGTATAACTGAACTGATGTTCCTCTGTCTTCCATTGTTTTTAGGTGCACAAGACTCAAGAGAACCACCAGTGCCAGGAAGAAGTCCTGCAGCGGTGTGTGTGTGCAGCATAACGTCACGCGACGTCACGTCTGGCCTCAGACAACTCTACAATTCGTGCAACTGCGGCCTGCTGTCTGACCTGCTCTGAAGAAGATGGCCCCAAAAAAAGGTCTCCGTAGCTCCTCTAGCAAGAAAGTTGCTAGTAAGGAGCAGAAGAAGCAAGTTACCAAGGAGGCTGGTGTGCCACCCGCCACGTTTTTTGGGAGCAAAAAAAAAAGTACGCCTGCAGCAGCAGGATCTGCTGGGGACCAAGCTGGGAGCAGCACCCCTGCTCCATTGGGTTCAGTGCCTCCACCACCACGCCACCTTAAGTCAAAGCCCTTGAGTGCTTCAGAGGCAGTCAGTGTACTTCTCCAATCACCATCGACCAGTGATGTTGGCTCATCGCAAGAAAGTAGCAGCAATGTCCCTGAATCAACACAGGTTGTTGTAACTCATCTGACAAGTGTTGAACAACCACAGCCGCAACAACAACACCATGTGCAAGTACACGCCCAAGTACATGTGGAAGGAGAGGCAGCAAAAGGAGATGCGCAAGCAAAGGTGCATGGAGGTTCACAAGTGCCCACAATAGTTGTTCCTCCCGAAGTAGGGGCACATCAGGAAATCGACAATGAAGCCGAGGTATCATTGGAAGCCACTCCTCCTTATGATCATTCACTGTCTTCCATATCCCCAGCAAGGAAAAGATCAAGGGGGGTGTCTACATCTTCTTCAAGCCCACCTCCTACTGATGATCTGGATGACGAATGGGTACCATCACCGCAGCCTGAGAGTGAGGCACACCATGATCTGACAAAGGTGCCTAAGCGTAAAAGGAAGGTCGTCAAAAAACTCATAGCTATGGAGTGTGATGAGGCTCAACAAGAAGTGACAGATACTGCTGGTGATGAAGCCTCTCACGATGACGACGAGCCAGTCATCACAAAGGTCACTGCAGCCCCACCGGGCATACAGCAAAGAGACATTTTGACCCTATCCCGAGAAGCTGCTGAGCGTGATGATGATGTTGACGAGGAGGCAATGGAAATGGAATCATTAGATTTGGAGTTAAGTAGTACACCAAAACCTACCGCTTCCATATTTCTTCCTCGCAAGAAGGTACCCACCTCGACCTCAATTCGTGGTGGTGAAAGTGCAAAACGTATTGAAGTTCGGCAATCCACATCCTCCACTTTATCTGGCATTAGAAGCAGGACCACCACCACCAGTATCGCCGCCTCCTCCGGCCCCCAAAGACATTTCAAGTCTCCAGTTTGGGACTTCTTTAGGTTTTGCCCAAAAATGGAAAACGTAGCCATTTGTAGCATTTGTAAGGTTCGAGTTGGTCGTGGTAAGCTTGGTTCTAATTATGGTACCGGAGGCCAGAGAGGTCATCTTAAGAGAGCGCACCCTGTCCAATGGTTTCCGCACCTAGAGGCGTTTAAGAAAGCCGGAATTGCACGTAATGAAAACGTTGATTTTTCATCTGATGATGACGAGGAGGAAGAAGACGATTCAAACACTTCACTTACACCCAGTACCCCTGTCAGCAGCACACCCCATGTGAGGCACACTAAGAGTGTGGGAGAGAGTGAGACATCAATGCGGAAAAGTTCATCAGCGAGCGTAACTGGGTCGAAGATATCATCATCATCATCCCGTAAATCCTTGGTCCAGGGCAACATTAAAAAGATGTTGTTTACAGAAGCGCAATATGAACGCAACCACCCAATGACGCGTCTGTATAACACTAAGCTGGCTAAAATGCTAGCTCTGGACCTTCTCCCTTTTTCTTTTGTAGAAGGGGTTGGTTTTCTAGAATTAGTGGCAGCGCTCTGCCCTAAATGGAAGGTTCCTAGCCGGTTCTATTTTGCCCGAGTTGCGGTTCCAGCACTACATGAAGATGTTCTGAAGGTGATTGGGGCAGCTTTGCAGAAGAGTGCTGTTCACACTATACATCTGACAACAGACATGTGGACCAGTGGCGCAGGCGCTGAAAACATGTGCATCACTGCACACTGGGTCTCTTTTTCAGGGGCTAAAGCAAAGCTAAACGCAGGTGTTGACACGGACATTGTTTTTAAAGCTGCTCGGAAACATGCAACACTAGCCATGTTTGGTTTGGAGAAACGTCACACAGCAGAAAACATTTTGGATGTCTTTAACACAAAGGTCCTTAACTGGCTGTCCCCACTAAAACGCCGGGTTGGTTATGTTTCCACGGACAATGGCGCCAATATAGTTAAGGCCATGAGGGACGGTTACTATTTCAGAGTGCCGTGTTTGGCGCACTGTATAAACCTGGTTGTCCAAAAATTCTTGGGTAATAAAGGCAGTGCAGCGTACAGTGTATTGGACACCTGCCGAAAAATGTGCAAGCATTTCAGCCATTCTTTTAAGGCCCGGAAGCAGCTGAGGAGCCTGCTATATCAACGTAAAATGCCAGTGAAAGCACTCATCCAGGAGGTGGTAACACGTTGGAACTCAACCTTCTACATGCTTGAGCGTCTGTATGAGCAGTATACGGAACTGGATCAATATTTCCTTACAGAGGGTACAGAGGAGCTGAGGATGGGTGGGGCGCAATGGAACATAGTTCAAAGCCTGACACGCATGCTTCGTCCTTTTGAGTTCTTCACGCGTGCAGTCAGCAAGGAGGACTCTAATTTGGGAAAAGCTATCCCATTGTTGTACATGCTGGAGGACCAACTGAAGGAGGTGTGTTCTGTGTTTGAAAAAGATGACAAAAACCAAGACTCTTTGCTTCTGGCTGAGAAATTATTAGAGCTCCTACAAGGTGATGAACGTCTTAAAAAGATCCACTCAGAAGAGCATTACATTTGTGCTACTATTCTGGATCCACGCTACAAAAAGGCGTTGGCAGGCCAAGCATTCTTTCCTTTTGATGATCAACATGTTCCAAAGTACAAACGTTGGCTAGCCTTGTCAGCCAAGAGGTTTGAAAGAGAACGGCTGGAAATTGAAGGAAATGGCAGTACATCAGCAGGCCATCCTCAGTCAAAACAATCCACTTCTGCACCTGTGGCTGTGGCACAAGTGACCTCTCAGCCGTTAAAGACACCGGCAACCGGATCATCTGCACGAGACACAACAGAAACATTGGAGGCTGAAGAGGATTGGCTAGCTCTGCGTGGGTTTGGTTCTCAAAAGGTCAGAGGCACAGCAAGAGCTAAGCAAAGTGGAGGAACCTTGGAAGAGGACCTTGAGTCGATGGTGAAGGACTATCTGAATGACTCAACAGAGGTCTATGTTAATTCTGACCCATTGGCGTATTGGCATGGGAAAAAAGAATTGTGGCCACAGCTCACCAACCTGGCTTTAAACTACTTGTCTTGCCCACTCGCAAGCGTGTCTTCTGAACGGGTTTTCAGTGCTGCTGGTGGCATTGTAACTCCCAAACGGAGCCGCCTCTCGCCCAAAAATGTGGAGAGGTTAACAATGATCAAGATGAATCAGCACCTAATACGTCCCCATTTTTGTACTTTTGCTCTTTGGCTGTTTGTGGGTCTTCTACTCGTTTTCTCCTGGGTTGACGGCTCTGGGGCCATTGCTGGGAAGCCTAATACCGGATAACAGTGTTTTGGACCAAATCCCAGGCGGAAATTTTTTTGTGTTTTTGATGACTTGCTTGCCTTTGAGGTGCTCTTAGGGGGGCTTCCTGGTGTTTGTGGGTGAGTTTCGTGGTCTGGGAGCACTGCTGGGACACTCTAATCTTGATTGCATTTGCTTTTCAGGAAATCCGTCGTGGCAACCCCGACTTATGGCTAAGCTACGCAGCGCGTTTGGACCGAAGGCCGAGAAATATTGCAAGTATGAGATTTTGCTTATGGCCTGTTTGGGGGTGTTATGCTTCTTGGCGGGTGGGTTGGCGGGTCTTGGGGCATTCCTGGGAAGGTCTAATACCGGGTAGAAGTGGTTGGGACAAAATCCTCGCGGAAAAGCCTTTTGGCACTTTTTGTAACTTAGGGTTCGTTAGGGTTAGCCCTAGCAGCAGGATTGCATGTGTTTCGGGGTGTTCTAGATTTTTGCAACTGAGTTCTGGGGTCTTAGAGCACTCGTGAGAATGTGTAATTTTGGTTGCAAGTCATTTGAAGAAAATCCATGGTGGGAAAGGGGGGATTTGGCATAGTTAAAGAAAGCCTTTGCCACTATTCTTAACTTAGGGTTCGTTAGGGTTAGCAGTATTTCTATTGCATGTGTTTGAGTGGGGGGGATTTCGAGTCTTGGAGCGATGCTGGCTATGACTACTTTTGCTTGGTTGCTTGCAAGTGGTTTGAATGCAATCCACGGTGGGTAAGGGGTAATTAAGAAGGGGGTACTTCGGCCTACTTTTACTTTCAAAGTAAGTTTTGTCACCAGTTTTCTGCTAGGCCTCGTTTTTTGAGATTTGATTGGGGGTCTTCTACATTTTTGCGACTGGCTTTAGTAAGGGTCTGGGTGGGAGCACTGCTAGGAAGATCTAATTTTGTTCTAAAACACAGTTTACAGTACACCTAGCTTGAGGGGAAAGATCCGCTACATTAATTTGCCCATACTTATTTATCCTTCAAAAGGTGACTCAGAGTACGCACTTTCAAAAATATTGTACTGTCTATTAGGAAAATCAAATTGTGACTTTTTGCACTCCACAGCCTACATACCTTATATTTATTTATCAGTGGTGTTGTAATATTATATCACTTCCTGTTTTTCGTTGAATAATTACAGGCCGGGTTTCAGTCTCTGCAATGGGGAAAAAAGGATGGAGTCAGGCTTCACAGTAGCGAGCCACAATTCAGCATCAGGCAGGCAGTGGACAGGGTGTCTTCTGGTGACCAACATCGATGGACGAAGCGTCGGCTGCAATGGAGGAGTGCTGCTAATAAGAGGATTTTTTTTCTGCAGGCAACTTACTTACCACTTCCAACAGGACAACTACAACCACATAGATACAGTATCCCTTGCCTTTTTCTCTGACTGTGACTGCATTTCTTGGATCTCTCTCTGCTTCTAAATTGATCCCTTAACACATCACTTAGTCCACTCCACTATCCCATCTGCACCACACATAGTCATTTGTAAGTGCTCCTACGTAATTCGCAAGTCGCAGCATGCCCCAGGCCGTAGAGGACTGGGATGGCCCGAATGATGAAGCATGTCACCAAGGGGCAACCCTGGTGAGTGAGGGGACACCTAGAAAAAAAGCAATTTCTCCTTTTCTATCTACTATACCTTCCAGACCAACCCCACTGAGTGTTGTTGTGAATGGATTTATAGTGACCAGCAAGGCTCTCGGGTATCTGGCTACAGAGACCTTATGTTGAATATCGTTATCAATAATTCCACACAGGCCCTGTACTGTCGCATTCTTTCTTCCACAGTTGTCGAAAGTACTACTTACTTTTCACTGACATGCATGCAGTAGTGCATGCACTTTCAAAGATTGATGGATAGGTTTGTACCCAAAGAATTGTTTATGTTCAATTGTTTGTCTATGCTGTGCTTTTTTTACAGGGTGTCTTCTGGTGACCAACATCGATGGACGAAGCGTCGGCTGCAATGTAGGAGTGCCGCTAATAAGAGGATTTTTTTTCTGCAGGCAACTTACTTACCACTTCCAACAGGACCACTACAACCACATAGATACAGTATCCCTTGCCTTTTTCTCTGACTGTGACTGCATTTCTTGGATCTCTCTCTGCTTCTAAATTGATCCCTTAACACATCACTTAGTCCACTCCACTATCACATCTGCACCACACATAGTCATTTGTAAGTGCTCCTACGTAATTCGCAGCACGCCCCAGGCCGTAGAGGACTGGGATGGCCCCAATGATGAAGCATGTCACCAAGGGGCAACCCTGGTGAGTGAGGGGACACCTAGAAAAAAAGCAATTTCTCCTTTTCTATCTACTATACCTTCCAGGCCAACCCCACTGAGTGTTGTTGTGAATGGATTTATAGTGACCAGCAAGGCTCTCGGGTATCTGGCTACAGAGACCTTATGTTGAATATCGTTATCAATAATTCCACACAGGCCCTGTACTGTCGCATTCTTTCTTCCACAGTTGTCGAAAGTACTACTTACTTTTCACTGACATGCATGCAGTAGTGCATGCACTTTCAAAGATTGATGGATAGGTTTGTACCCAAAGAATTGTTCATGTTCAATTGTTTGTCTATGCTGTGCTTTTTTTACAGGGTGTCTTCTGGTGACCAACATCGATGGACGAAGCGTCGGCTGCAATGGAGGAGTGCCGCTAATAAGAGGATTTTTTTTCTGCAGGCAACTTACTTACCACTTCCAACAGGACCACTACAACCACATAGATTCAGTATCCCTTGCCTTTTTCTCTGACTGTGACTGCATTTCTTGGATCTCTCTCTGCTTCTAAATTGATCCCTTAACACATCACTTAGTCCACTCCACTATCACATCTGCACCACACATAGTCATTTGTAAGTGCTCCTACGTAATTCGCAAGTCGCAGCACGCCCCAGGCCGTAGAGGACTGGGATGGCCCCAATGATGAAGCATGTCACCAAGGGGCAACCCTGGTGAGTGAGGGGACACCTAGAAAAAAAGCAATTTCTCCTTTTCTATCTACTATACCTTCCAGACCAACCCCATTGAGTGTTGTTGTGAATGGAGTTATAGTGACCAGCAAGGCTCCCGGGTATCTGGCTACAGAGACCTTATGTTGAATATCGTTATCAATAATTCCACACAGGCCCTGTACTGTCGCATTCTTTCTTCCACAGTTGTCGAAAGTACTACTTACTTTTCACTGACATGCATGCAGTAGTGCATGCACTTTCAAAGATTGATGGATAGGTTTGTACCCAAAGATTTGTTTATGTTCACAATTGTTTGTCCATGCTGTGCTATTTTTTCTTGTCTCCCAAAACCTTTCCCAAAAACCCCGTACCCATCCATTTTTCAAACCCTAACCCTCTTCCCCCGGGCTGTGTGGTTTTGATTGATGTGTGACTAAATTACAGCAATAAATCCACACACTTGCTGGGTAGGATAAGGTGATAGCAACAGGCTGGTGAAGAAATCTGAGGATATATTCTTACTCTGCTTGACAAAGAACCATGGCTAATGTCAAAGAACTTCAACCGAATTAGTAGTTATACTTTACCATTTGTTAGGCTACAATGTGGCACTGTTCTAGTGTACTTCTGTCACCTGCTATATTCTCAGTTGTACCGTTGAATTGCTCAGGAGGACAAACCAGATTTAATTTTCTTTTTTTTCATAGGCATGCAACTGCCACTGTGTCACACCACTAGTACCACCGCTATGAGGAAATTTTATCCGACCAAGATTGCCAACCTTATTCGCTGTTTCCCGTGGAGCCAGCCCTGGGTCTAGCCCTACTTTCAAACACAAATTACAGGTAAGATAAGCGTTTGGTGGTTTGGGGGTATAATGGAGTATTAGTAGGAGAGACGAGAGACTGACGGTAGTACTACTAAAGTCCTAGGACTCTTGGATTCACTTCACTTACTCTGTGAGAGGCACTTAGTGTTGAAAACATTTGGGCATTTACACTTAAAGGAAGAAAATGGAACTAAACATTCAGGAAAACAAAGTCACTGTTAAACCCCCACCCACCAGGCAAGCAGTAAGAAACGGGTATGCTCAGATAAAGTTTGAAAAAGTATATTTATATCCCTAACAAAATAATCTCCCGCAAGACCCTCCCTAACCCCAACGATTGTCCTTCAAAAGTCCCCAAAAACCCAACTCCCAATTCCCACCCCCCAAAAGTCTCTAAAAAAGGGGCAAGGGACACTATGGGTGGATGCTGTCAACTTTTTGGGCCAGGGCATCATGCTCCTGGCGGAGCAAGGCGTGCTCTACGCGGAGCCCCTCCAACTCCTTTGAAAAGTGGTGGAGCTCCTGCTGGAGGCGGGACACCATCAGGGTACTGCGGCGCAGGCGTGCCTTCAATGCCTTGCAGGTGCAACGGCTGTGAGAGGAAGCTGTTGTCCTTGCTACTCGGCGGTGGCGTTTGGCTTTGGCAGCCCGGCTCAGTCTGGGTGGACCACTGTGCTGGGTGGCACTGGCAGCCCGTGGGGGCACGGAGGCCGATGCAGACGACGTAGTTGTTGTGGTCGACTGCACACTTTCTTCGTCCTCCAGGGCCACCAGCCGCCGATATTCGGCCACAGTGGCATCGATCCTCCGTTGCCGGGCCGCTCTAGCCAGCTCCTTCCTCCTTGTTCGTTTGGAAGGAGAACCTATATGAAGAAAGAAAGACATAGTCTGTAACCAATGCTCTTTAAGATTAACTCAATCATTCAGCAGAAATTTGTGTTGCACTGCAACTAGCAACTTGCAAGCGCATTACATAACTATTGAGGCCAGTATCTATCTAACCTCACACTTCTTCATCCTTGCTCTAACATTAGTGGGAGTTTAAGGAACAAATTCTACGAGCACTATGGACTTCCATTGGAGTCGACTATGAAAGTACACCAGTCTTATTCTTCTTCTTGTCTCTTGTTTAGGAAAATTGGTACGTTATCTTCTGCAAGCCGGCATAATGCCAGCGCAGTAAACTTGCACCCGAGAAAAAGAGACGCACGCCATGAGGAGTGACCTAGACTTGCGTTGCGTTACTGTACCCGTCCAGTACATGCAGGTGGTGAAGCTCTTACTTTTCTATTACGGGTGGCACTGAGAATACTCTGTTACAACTCAAGGGCTACTGCTTAATTAATTTAACTTTCACCCTACAGTGGAAATGAGTACTAGAAATGGAAAATTGAAGAAGATAAATAATCTGATTATCTATCACTTCACATGGGATGTTTTTGCTTATATATGGGATGACTTTAGGTGCTTTGCTTTTTATTGAGTGACCAGTGATACATCCACACATGAATGACTGAGTACTACTAAACTTATTAAGAGAGGTAGGGAGTGGCCACCGTAATAACCGGATCTATGCTGTGCTTGCAATACAAACTACTGCTACTATTGATGGTAGTATTTGGACAAAATTAAAACTTCTTTTCCTTGCCTTTCCTGCACTGGAACGGACGTGCGGGTGCAGTGTTACATGCTCTTCAAAGTTACACTTAGTTCATCCACTCACCGTCTACTCTCTCTAGATCATGGGTACTCACAAACTTTCTCTCAGGGGCTAAATTTACAGTGTAGTTTGTGGCCGAGGGCCGCACTGGTGGGGGCGGAGTCAGAGGGGGCGGGGCTAAAGCAAAACGAAAACTTGTGACCATGAGGTTGCACACAGGTCCCTGCAGCAGATGCCTTCATCCACTGAGCCACCAGACCCAGCATTTACATACATCTCTCTCCCTCCTGCTCTCCCTCCTGCCCTTCCTCTCCATCTCTCTCTCCCTCCTGCCCTCCCTCTCCCTCCCCCTCTGTCATCTCACTGTGTGTGTGTCTATCTGTGTCAGCCTTCAGCCCGGGTTGAGACCGCTTCCTCAACGCGCACACACAGACAACAACACCAAAGTACTTAACAGGTCTTTAAAAGACCATTAACATATTATTGAGGCTTTGTTTATTGTAGCGCCCCTGCATCTCCACCCTGACAATCACTGCTTGCCCGGCCCCACAGAGCAGAGGCTTTGTTCTATTTCACCTCTTTGTGGCCTTGCATCTCCACTCTGCTCTGTGGGGGCCGGGGGAGCAGTGATTGTCAGAGTAGAGATGCAGGGGCGCTAACAGGTGAAATACAAAAAAGCCTCTGCTCTGTGGGGGCCGGGGGAGCAGTGATTGTCTGCAAGGTCTGCGCACCGCCAAGGAAGGCTTGCCGGGCCACCACCGGCCCGCGGGCCGTACTATGAGTACCCCTGCTCTAGATACACATATGCTATCTAAGAGTCAGATAGTAGCATGATCCAGGTATATGGACACATACAGTTTCTGTGTCACCCACCCAGGCTGTTGTCCTTCCACCCATCATTGCTTCATCATTCACCCAGCCATGCATCTCATATTCTTGCCTTCCCAGCTAGTCTTCAATCTCAATAAGTAAGAAATATATAAGAGCTTACCTCTGGCCGCCACCACCACCGTCTCAACTCTCACAGCCGCCGCCTCCTCCCCTGAAGAATTGCCCTCCGCCTCTGTGTCGAGCACCACCGCCTCCACGCTGGCCCCGCCACCAGATGTTCCACCTACAAAGTACATTTAAGAATGTTAGAATAAACCACTCACTAGTCTTTGGTCTAGGAATGAAGACATGTGAAAACAATGTAATTTGTGACTGTCTACTTTAAAGTTAAAAAAAATGTCCCTTTTTCCAGGGAAGGTTGTCTTGCTGCACTTTTTGGCACAACTGATGAAGGCTGGTTTTTTAACACGCACCATTTTTCTCCACACAGACAGAAGATGGACTTCTAACAACAAGATCAAGTTGAAACCAGGTGAGAGCTCGGCTCGACCACAAGAAATGTCTTCAATTAATCGTCAGCACTAACCACTTTTCCATTATCAGTTAAACGTTTAGTTTTATTATGACTTCATTTTAATAAATGTGTTTACTTTTAATAAAGCTTTTAAACTTAAATACAATCTGTGTTTTTTGGTCCAGACTAGAGTGACTGAGCGAAAGGTTTTGCAATTTTTGCAAGCATGAGTCCAGATAGAACACTTCAAAAGACATTATGGACAATCCCAGAGGACTGCACTAAGTTGATAGAGCTATTGCTGACTAGAATCATGGGAGTTTCGCCAACAGTGCAATCTTAGTTAGCTACACAGACAGACTAATAAGAATAATCTAGTAACACCACAGGGAGTCATAGTAGAGGCAGGATAAGAATTTAGATACAGTCTACAAGAAGATCAAAGACAATTTTGAAAAAAGTCAAATGAGGAACGCTAGGAAAAATAGGTACTAGTCTAAAATGAAAACTTACTGGGGCCAGCAAAGGAGCCCTCGCCTGCCCGATCCTGGCCCTGCTGAACAGCATCCGCCGCCTGCTGCTCCTGTGTCCTCCTCTCGCCCCTGGGGGGAGCTGACGTACAACATGAAAGAAAGAACAGAAAACATGGATGATTGTTGCTTGTCAATGTCAACCAAATCAAACATTTCAAAAGAACAATAACAAAATATTTCCGCGAAATTATATTGATTAGGGTTAGTTTTCATTTATTTGCGGACCTGGGACTTCGAAAGTCACGTAACTCACTAAACAAAGTACTGAAAGGTTCACCTAGGACTGGCAGGCAGCAGTCCACAGGCAAGACGCAAAGTGACAGACAAACTCCATTGTGATTTCAGTCAGATCAGTGACAACACTAACAGTTGCCTGCTACATTACCAGTCATTTAAATAGTCAAACTATCAATCCACCGCCACTATTTTTCTTATTGTCAGGGGTACAAAGGAAGGGGCAGATTTAAGCCCCTTGCGGCTCTTTTGCTCCGTTCTTGCGTGACTTTTGTGACGCAGCAGCTAAACAAAAAAGGGCGCCATGGTGCGGCGTATAATATTATAACAACGTGACGCATTTGGGAGATGCATCCCGTTATAAAGCCCTGCGCCATCAGGGGGCGTTCTGGCACAAGGGAGGGAATTCCTGCGCTGGAACACATCCTAAAAGTGGCTGAGGGAAATCTACAAAATTTCAATTAGTCACCTTTAGGACAATGATGCGTCACACAAACCCTGCACCTGCTTGAAGCAGACGTACGGCTTGACCCAGCATTGGGGAGATAGGGTACCCCAGAGCATTGCTGGAGCTGCGCCATCATTGCGACGCAACTCCAGCAGTAAAGCTTCGGTGACGTTTTGGGCCCATGGTGCGCCGCATTGCAAATACGGCGCACCATGTTTGGTGGTGGTAGCGGGCCGCACAATTAATGGCGCATCCCTGCTACTTTGCAGGGATGCGACGGTAATTGCAATTCTGCCCCTTAGGGGCATACTTACTTACGCGTTCTGGCACATCTCCAGAGATGCGCCAGATCAAATGCGTCACGCAAAACTACCCTTGCGACACGGCAGATGCGCCTCATTTACAATGCGGCGCGCCCTGGCGCAAGGGTAGGCACTTGCGTGACTCATCTCGTCACGTAAGAGCGGCGCATCGCTGGAGTCACGTCGCCAACGCAATGCAACTCCAGTAATGCTCAGGGCCACCCAATACTTAACATGCTGTGTCAGTCCTTTCGCCTGCTTCAAGCAGGCATAAGGAATTGAATTGACGTAGCAGCGTCGCAGAAGTGCCTGCGTTAAATCTTGTAGATTTCACGCAGGCAATTTTGCGAGGCGCACAGCCGCCGGACCGCCGACCCTGCGTACTAGGAACGCACCCATTGTGGTGCAGGCCCATGGCTTTATAACGTGACGCATCTCCCTAGATGCGTCATGCTGTAAATGACTTGCAGGGATGCGGCACGTTTATGCCGCTGTTGCGTCACGCAAGGCAACGTAAACGTGGCGCAAGGGGCTTGTAAATGTAATCTGCCCCCTAGTGTCTAGCATTACGCAGTTCTGTAAAGTACACTCATACATAATAGTTACTCAGGCCAATGAGACCACGAAATAGAAAACAAATAAGCATAGTAGCAACGCCACTGAGAAGGAGAGCAGTGCACCTGAAATGCACAGAAGATTTTGAAATATAATTTAACTACAATGTAATCGTCATCAGCGGCATTATTGGCTTGCTCCATGTAAAAAACAAATATTTGCAATACAACAACACAGAGCAGGAGAAAACATCATAGTAGTGAGTGATTAAATGGCTACTACTACTCACCAAGCCCGGGGATCTCCAATCCGAGCTGGTCCAGCAGGTCGCGCTCGCGGTCCAGGAGGTCCGTCCAGTGATGGGTGACCTGGCTGTAGGTGCGCTGGACCCCGTAGAGGTGGGATATGGCCCAGCACACCTTCTCCCAGCGCTCCCGGCGCTCCCGCATGTTGTAGCCGCCGGCCGCGATCCTGCCGCCTCCCGCGATGGTCCTGGGCAGGCGGCGCTGGACGAAGTAGACCAGCGCGCCCACTTCCTCCGGGCTGAATATCTCCCGTCGCGTCACCTGCTCCCCCCTCAATCTCCCGCATGCTGTCCTGGCACTGGGTCCAGCACTACCCCCCGCCGCCGCTGCAGCCCTCAAGTGCCTGGGCAGCTTCACGGCGCCTGGCTTGAACATGGTCTGGGCAGGTAAGGTAGGAAGAAGTAGAAAATTAAGAAAGAATAGGATAGGGAAGAAGAAAAGAAAAGAGTTTAAAAAAGTAGTTTAAAAGTAAAGGAAAATAGCAGAAAAGACAAAAATATACAGCTAGGAAAAGAGAGGGATAGATAAGAAGCAAAATCGTAAAAAAAAAACTGAAAACAAGCAAAGGATGGCAAAGATACCAAGAGGATTAAACACCATGCCCAGACACAGGAAATGAATGAAAAACAAGATGGCCGGCGCCCGTTCACGAGCGCGAAAGTAAGTTCGCGCGAGATTTCCCTCGCGATCTCGTGCGAACCTCTACTCGCAATGCGCTTACTGCGCGAGATTATACATAGCGGGCGGAAACGGAAATACGTCACGCAAACAAAATGGCCGCGCCCGTACTCGACCTTGGGGTAAATTCGCGTGTTGCGCTGCAAGCGGCTAGCGAATACTGCAAAAAAACTCGCGAAACAACAAGCCGCAAAAAAATAAAAAGCTCATTCGCACAAATTGGCGGCTTCCGCGGTCGGTTTCGCACGACGCCGCGCCCCGCGAATAGCGCGAAAAAAACGAAAAACGATTTTTGCAAAAGCAAAAGCAATGAGCAGGTGCAAAAGGTCAACCTCATGATTTGTAACGATTCCCTGTAGTGCTTCCTGAGGGGGCCCTCCAGAATTCGGTTGCCTGCTTGCAACTATTGTGTGACCCTGCTCTGACCTTAACTGTATGCCACAAAGGTCCTGATTTATAGCTAAAGGAGCAGACAAGCAGGTGCCAGGCTGGAACCTCAAATTCTTTCAGTGACACATTAATTAGCCCCTAATTCATTATTGTCAGTTGGGGCAGGGCAGGTGTTGTTAATAAACTAACCCCAAATTAATTCATGTCAGTTCAAGCAGGGCAGGTGGGCTTGCTTTTCCCCCCCATCTTCTACAGTGATGATGAACCAGAGGGTGGCATTGATGTAACAGAGGGTGGCATGGGTCAAAGAGAGGGTGCCAGTGGTGAAACAGAGGGTGCTGGGAGGCTGTGATGATGAACCAGACGTAGAAACAACATAGTCGCGACCGTTGCGAGCCGACAAGTAAGTTCGCAATTGCGAACTAGTACCAAATCCTCGCGAACTGGCAGAAACACTTGCGAACACAAAAAAAAAATCCGCAAATTCGCGAGAATTCGCGGATTTTGCGGATTGCGAATTCGCAAATCCGCAAAATTCGCGAACGCGAGATTCGCAAAATTCGCCCATGCTTAGTCAGGGTCCTCCTGAGCAGTGTTCTGTGCTGCCTCCTGCTCTCTGGGCCTCCACCCCATCCTCTTTCCGGGCCTCCCGTGCTCTGACTGAAGAGAAACAATGTTAACTTGTTACATTGTTTCTCTTCAGTCAGCAGGAGGGGCTCAGAGCAGGCTGCAGACATCTTGCACCTGCTTTGGAGGGAGAGAGGCTTGCTTTAGCGCAAGCCTCTCTCATAGCTCTCAGAAGAGCTGATGGGGCCCGGTCCCCTTCATTTACTGAAGAGGGTGGGGGCTGCGGGAGCGTTTGTTACACCCCTGTTCATCCTGTATTGCAGCAGGCTCTTTGGACAGGCAGAGAGCCATCAGTTGAGTTCTTCTGCTTCACCGCCAGCTATTGTAGTTAACCACGCCTGGTCTGATTTCTGAAGATCACCTACTAGCGTGATAGCCCTTTTCTGTAATTGTTGCATCTTGCCAACATCTTGCTCTGGGAGTCCTAAATATATTGTATTGCAGTAGGTAGTATGGGCTCGCACACACATTTTAACCATTTTCCTATATTGGTCTGAACATAGGAATGGCAGAATCTTTCTGAGCATTTTCAGATGCAGGAAGACAGACGTCCAGAATCATGATAACCGAGTTGTAATTACTGAGTCACATTAATGACTCGGTATTTATGATTAGTTCATAGTTTCCATTTTCTATTGAAAAGGAGTTTTTTTTAAATAACTTTGACACCAATTGACAAATCTGCATGAATCTTTAAAACAGAAATGTCGGGAAAATAAAAACATAGGGCATATGGTGACAATGTGAACCTTCTCTTACCGCTAAGCCCGGACGCTGAGTGCTGAAGAGAACATTGTTGTATTCTTGTAACAAAATATATATATATATTCCCCCTGGCGTGGCAACATTGAAACAGAAAGGATTTAATCTGGAACGTCTAAGAAAAAAAGAACTAAGCCGCTGGTGGGAAGCCACATCCCTACAGAACTACATAGAAGTGGATCGCGTCCCCCGTGGCTTGCGCATCTTTATTGTTCCTACCCTGAATAAACCAAAACCGGAAGTACTGAAAGCATGGCGAGAGAACACTAATGCCTGCTCCAAAACAATGATGCAGATCTTGGTTAAAAACGCCTGGGAGGAACATGAGGATTTAGTAAAAGAAATACAAACACTCCTAGACGAACTAGCTACTGAGAAAGATCAAACAGAGGTATCAAAGATTCTAAAGAATGTGGATGAAAAAATACATAAATTTGAGAAAGATCTGATCGCAAGGAAGCAACGCAAATTTGAACGCGATGAGCGAGACTACAAACTTGGAAGAATTTTAACATTCGCGAAAAAATTTGATAAAGCACGCTCCACCCTATTAAGGGACAAGGCATTGGGAATGGCAGACAAAGATCGGTGGCAATCCGGGACCAGCCTGAGCTCTGAAGCAAGCCTAACTGATGTCAATACAGCAGAGAACCTAGAGGTAACGGTTTTTTCCGACGAACTGCGCCTAGTAACAGAGGCCAACGAACAATCTATACGGGGAAGAACCCGATATCAAGGCCGAGGAGGCAAGGTAAAAGCAAAAAACGACAGCAACGACGCAACAAACTCAGGAACTACTGGTGTGGGAAGCAGAAGCCAGACACAGAAGGGCAAATAATGGATGAACAGACTCCAGAACTAACGGTAATGAACCTATCTAATAGACCCTTAACTGAAGATGAAGAAAAAGTTCTTAAACTTGGTTTAACATTTTGTCCTGATCTTAATTTTGATTATACTCAAACACGTATTGACATGTATATGTTTGTGAGGAAACTTAAATTGCATAAAATACATTCGCATAAAAAAATCAGTTCAGAACTGCCTAGCGCTGCCACTGATTCTCCTGTCAATAACATAGATTTGCAAGATGCTTTAGTTTCCCTGCATGAAGAGGGTATGGTTGATCTGACTCAATCTCAGGTCCCTACCACACAAGAGGTTGTAGACACTATCTCCGCACTTATTGACCCACCTAGTGATATCGAATCGAATCCCTGCACTGTAACCACGCCTTTCAGACCCAAATCCAGATACAGACCCCAGCTACCTAGAGACAATATAGATTTATTCCATGATCTTGTAAACAATGACATGTTGAAACTATTGAATAGACCTCAGGAAAGACAGAATTTGACACCGGGGATGAGGTTGGCACTTAATCAGCTTAAAAATGACGATTCGATCGTCATAAAACCCTCTGACAAGGGGGGAAACGTAGTTTTGTGGGACAAGAAACTTTATATCACTGAAGCTATGAGACAATTGTCTGACACCACATGCTACACAAAGGTAGACCACTCCTATCTGAGTAAACTACTGAATAGGGTTCACCAAAACATTCGAGAGTGGGAAAAAATGAAATTACTGAGTTGGGATGAAACTAAATTTCTCATTAATGAGAATCCCACCACCCCTACATTTTACCTACTCCCCAAAGTGCACAAGAATCAGACCCAACCCCCGGGAAGGCCGATTGTATCTTCCATAAACAGCCTCTTAGAGAACGTCTCACACTATGTCGATCACTTTCTGAAAAATTATGTCAAAGATCTAACCTCACATCTAGAAGATACCAAAGACTTTTTACAGAAAGTTGAAAATATAAACTGGGAGGCACACTTTTGGCTAGTATGTCTAGATGTTGAAAGTTTATACACCTCTATTCGACACAGAGATGGTCTGAAGGCTTGTGAGTATTTTCTGAAGACAAGGAGCAGACATTTGGAAGCTCATTCGAAAATGCTGCTTCAAATGATTGAATTGTGCCTAGATGAAAATGTCTTCCTGTTCAATGGGTCTCTATACAAACAAATCCAGGGGACTTCTATGGGCACCTGCTTTGCCCCCAGCTACGCCAACCTTCTGGTGGGCTGGTGGGAGGAGCAGGTGCTCAGGAACGACGACCTGGAACATTGGACCAAATGCGTGAATGTCTGGCTCCGCTATATAGATGATGTCTTTTTTGTGTGGGAGGGGAGCGAGAGCGACCTAATTGGATTTGTGGAAGCACTTAATTTGAACAACCTGAATCTAAGATTTACAATGCAGCATAGTCAGCAGACAATCGACTTTCTTGATATCAAATTAGTTATCAAGAACAATACGATCGAAACAGAGATCTTTAGAAAAACAACAGCAGGGAACTCCGTGCTCCACTCGAATAGTTGCCACCCTCCTAGCTTTAGGTGGGCAATCCCTTTTGGCGAGTTTTTACGCGCCAGGAGGAACTGCAGCACTGAAGAGAAATATCAGAAACACAAGAAAATAATGCATGACAGGTTCAAAGTGAGAGGTTACCACGCCAATATGTTGAAAAAAGGTGAAGACAGAGTAGCCCTCATCCAGAGAAACGAAGCATTATTTAAAGACTCCAGAGCCAGTCCCCCCAATCCGAAAGCTCCAATAAGACTGATAACCACCTACAATACCCAGTCCTCATCTTTCAGCCAGATAATAAGAAAGAGATGGGATATCCTTTTACAAGACAAGGTACTAAAAGAAAGGCTAGACCCACATCCCTCCATCACCTATAGAAGACGAAAGTCTATCAAAGATCTAATAGTACAGAGTCACTTAGAAAAAAAGAAGACCTGGCTGTCAGCAAAAGGAGGGTTTTTCAGGTGTGGGAAGTGCAAGGCCTGCAGCCACAGCTCCAACGTGAGGGAGGTCGAGCTCAAAAGGATAAAAAGGAAATGGAGAATAACTAAGAACATCCAGTGTACCACTGACCATGTCATTTACGTTGTTACCTGCCCTTGTGGCAAATGGTACATAGGCTCCACCACTTTCCCCGTAAAAAAGCGAATTTTGGAGCACTGGCGTGCAATCACAAACAAGGATTTTGCATACAGTACGGCCAAACACTTCCACCAATACCATGATGGAGATTGGACCAAAGCGAAATTTTTCGCATTGGATTCAATCCCCAAACATATCAGAGGAGGGGATCATCTGACAGCTTTACGCAGAGCAGAGTCCAAATTCATTTTACAGGCAGGGTGTATCTTTCCCTTTGGGATGAATATTGACGAAGAGATGTATGTACATTTGTGAACTGCTGTTCTGCATGCTTCCCATTTTCCCCCTTAAGGTACTCTGATTTCATGACATATCTCTTCAAATATGTCTTTTAATTAATATGATTTGTTTTTCAGTAATGTTTGGTTCTTTGCTGAATATAGCTATTTATTATTTCAAAATTATTAACAGGTTGAATTGTGGAATATTATGACTTCGTGTATAAAGCTGTGATGTCCTAAAAATGAATATGTACAGTTGATTCCAGTGTACTAATATGTTCTGTTCTCACTGTCTCTCTTCCCCTAGAGTGTAAGACCTCGTCTTGATATGAAGCGACAAACCACTGATAGAAAATATTGCTATGAGCACCACTGCTTCACATGGATTTATTGAATACGACTATGAGCACGAGATCTTTCTCTTTTTTTGGGGGGGGGAGGGAAAGAGAAAATTATTTTCGAGTAATATTTTTTCACTATCCTACGTTATTGACTAGACATAGACCATAGCTCATTTCACCTATTTTTGACACGAATAGAATGAGATTGGAATACATAAGATGATGATACAGAGGGTACTACACCCAAGCGATCTTAATCTTTAGAGATATATCCATATCTTTTCACAAATCACAGATTCCATTACTCCGTGATCACTTCCTCCTTTGTTTTCAACCTGTCTTTTCGGAATCTATCTATGGGTACTACACCCTTAATGTGCCTTATGCAACATGATACATTCAAACCTGAAATGTTATGTTTCACTTACATTTTTTCTTTAAAAACCAAACAAGTGGGGAAATGCATTATTATAGATTCTCTATGAGTTTCTATTGTTGCTATGAATAAATGCATGGCTTTTAAAGAGATCTCCGTGTGATGTTTGTAAACACGGAGATCTTTCTTTCCTTTCTATGATTTTGTGTCAGTACTTAAAGATGAGTAAAAAAATGCTGGTCATGTGACCAAGAGCCCGTGAGCTCGAAACGCGTTGTTTGTTTATGCCCAAATAAACAACCTTCTAAAGTACCTGATGGTGTGGCTTGTCATCCTTGTTCGGAACGAGAGGATTCTGTGGATATATATATATATATATATATATATATATATATATATATATATATATATATATATATATATATATATATATATATATATATATATATATATACATATATATATATATATATATTCACAGAAAAAACCATAGGTTATAGTGGATATATAGTTAGGAATTTGCATTTACAAAACCTTGAAAATTCAATGAAAAAACCATTGGTTTTAGGCCATATATAGTTAGGGATTTGCATTTACAAAACCTTATTTTACTCGCATAAAACCATTGAAATTCCATATATAGTTATAAGCGCTAACTATATATCGCGCACCCGCAATCCACTGCTGATGATGTCACATATTACATCATTCATGACATGGTTAGTGACATCACTGATGACATCACTGATGACATCTCAAATGACATCACTGATGACATCACTGATGACAACATCCAGTGACTGTATGTTTCTGTAAAGTTAAAATATCTCTTACATATTGAAGAATGAGTGGATATATAAGTGTCTGGATGAAGGATTTAGTAGGTGCATGACTGACTGTATGAGTGAGTGATTAAATGTGTCTCACTGAGTGCATGGGTTAGTGACTAAACTGTCTTAATTTGTGCATCATTATGTCTGTTGTTCTGTAAACTGTTGCATGTGTTGATAAGTAGCTATATGAGTAACTATATGGGTTATTGATTGGTTGCCCAAGTATTTGTATGGGATACTGAGTGTGTGTGTGGGTGGCTGGGAGGTGTATGACTCTGTGCATAGATGTGTGAGCAGTTGATTCACTAGATGTATGGTTTCAAAAGTGCATGTGGAAACAGCTGTATGGGCGGTTGACTGTGTGCATGAGTGCATTGGTGAGTAATTGGATATCTCAGTGCTACATGTCAAAGTAAGTACATATGTAAAACACAGTACATGTGAGAGTTGACATATATAAATAACTGTGCATAAGAGCCAGTGAATGTGTGAGTGGCTGTATGGATCATTGTGAACTTGTATCAGGGATTGTATAATAGAGTAAATATGTGTTAGTATATGTTTGAATAAGTAAAGTTTGTATAACTGTATAGTTGAGGAAATGGAGGTGTGATTGATTCTTTGCATGACTGACTAGGTGTGTGAGTAACTCCATGGATGAGTGACAGTCTGTGAGTGTCTGTTTACACTGATTGTATCTAAGGTTATATTAGAGTCTGAAGAGGTTCATCGTATTATCACATGAATGATATCATCAGTGATGTTATCAGTCATGTCAAATGAGATGTTTTCAGTGATGTCATCAGTGATGTCATTTGAGATGTCATCAGTGATGTCACTAACCATGTCATGAATGATGTAATATGTGACATCATCAGCAGTGGATTGCGGGTGCGCGATATATAGTTAGCGCTTATAACTATATATGGAATTTCAATGGTTTTATGCGAGTAAAATAAGGTTTTGTAAATGCAAATCCCTAACTATATATGGCCTAAAACCAATGGTTTTTTCATTGAATTTTCAAGGTTTTGTAAATGCAAATTCCTAACTATATATCCACTATAACCTATGGTTTTTTCTGTGAATTTCATTGGTTTTTTAATAGCAAATATGAAAAGCTTTAAAATGTCAAGTACGTGATAGATAAAAACATTTTCGTATTTATGCACGCTGATGTGCTTTGAACGCTGCACCCCCCCTCCCCTCTTTTGTCTTAGTAGTACTCTCTCTTTGCAGATAGTGAACGGTAGTTAACGCAAGCCTTTGCCCCCGTTGTAATCCGTCGTGCCTGCTTGTCTCTCCATTTGATTGATTGTTGTCCAAGCATTTACTGTTTTAGAATTGGTTCTCTTTGGATCATTCTCTATTTACAAACAAGCACAAAGTCGCAATACTCTGTTTAGTCTTTGCAGATAGTGAAAAATCGTGTAAAAAAATAAAAGTAATCGAGCAAAATCAGTAGGCCACTAATTGGATCTCTTTTTGACCTCGCTAAAATAGAAATATTAGGAATAACCCTTCATGAGAAATACGAAAATAGTGAGATGAACTGAGCTCCACACCATGAGAGCTGCAAGACAGCTCGGCTCCATCACCCATCCCGCACAAAATAATGACAAACCCTATGCAAATATTAAAAATATAGACAACACACCAGCAAAGAAACAGGGTAAAACATTTTATTAAAAAACTATTTACATAACGTTGGTTTATAAGATGATGTCAGTAGTGGACCGATGTGTGAATAGATCGAAAGCAGCACAAGGCTCCAAGATCCGGATGGCAAGCTCCTGGATGTTGGGTGCCATAGTTCAGAGTTCTGAGTTTGAGCCTTTTTCAATGCCTGTGCTTTGTTGAATCAAAATGCCGGCTTGACACAAAGCTGACTCAAGCGTTGCTACTGATGCTAAGCAGACCAAAACTGGTTTTCAGTTTGTACATTTTTCTAGATTTTTCAATCCAAGTTTGGTTGACTTTGTAGAACGATGGCTTCAAATTTTCAACATACGGTGTGGTGGCGCTGACTGGGAGGGGGCGCTTCGCTCCTGCCCCCTCCCCAAGTAAGATTTTCATACGTGAAAGTACGTTAATGGTTTTGGTCCCTGAGTTGCTTCGATGTCACTGCCATTCTCAAATAGCATAAGTTCTGGATGTTGGGTGCCATAGTTAAGAGTTCTGAGCAGTGCTTGTAACACTGTCTGAAGCTTATTTCCACCTACTGCAGCTTCACTATTCTCAAAGTAAGTGAGTGTCGTTTGTGGACCTGACTGCATTAGAAAACAATGTGATATGTTACCTTCCTAAACAGCTTGACGGAGGCCCCTGAGGGGCGGTGTGATGGCCATGGACTCGGATAAGACGCTTGGCTCCGACACCCTCCCCAAGTCTTATAGCACTGGTGTAGCCTGAGATCGCCCCCGACATAGGCGGCCGGCTCCCGGGGTCCGGCGGAACTTTTTGCCTTTTGATGACTCTTCAATTCTGGACCTTGTCCCACAATCCGTTTCACCTGAAGACAAGCTGTAGTGGGGCGCCCCTTTACCGTTTTAGTTGCCATTCCGCCCGCTTTTGCTACACTGTGCCTCTTCCGCCATTCAGCTGTTTACCGCCCGCTCTTGCGACTACAGCGTCTCGCTCACCATGTAGTTGAGTTGCTCCCGCTCTTGCGGTGCAGCGATAGGCGGCTGCCACATGGCTCTCAAAATGGCGGCCGGCTCTTCGGTTTTGGGCCTGGTTCACTAAAATGGCCCTGGGACACATTGGAACTCGGACGCTTCCCTGATAGGGCTTGGGTCCCATTCTCGAAAAGCGTCCCCTCAGCCGTGAAGATTCTACAAAAGTCTTGGGGGCCTCCGACTCCCGCAGGCTTCTGGTGGGGAGCGGCTGCCATGATTGCTTGTGGAATGGCCACGACGGAGCTACGAGATGGTAGTGGTCTCATGCTGACGCCAGCTTTAGTCTGAAACATCCAGAAACACTGTAGACTACCAATTCGATCAGTTCCGGTAGTGCCCCAACATGACCCGGAAGAGAAGAACTTGCCCTCCCCTCTTTGACTGATGGTTCTTGTTGCCTGTCCCCTCTGTTGTCATTTAACAGAACTTTTTGGACTGCTGAAAGGGGTTGTGTTCTGAACGCTGGTTGGTGGAGACATTTTGACTATATTCTTGACCTACGTTGTCGCGTAATGCGTTATATGACACGCCGCGTTAGCGCACCCGGAAGTGATCCGAGGCGCAGCGCGCAGCGCGTAACGTAAGCATAACAGGTCATGTGACTTGTTAATAAAACTTTTCATTGGTTCATTTTACTTTTGTTAATTTAATGATGAAAAGCTTGGTCATATGACCTAAAAATTACGCTTTTTATTGTTTTCGAATATTTTTTTTTCAAACATATGTTATAATATTCCAGGCTAATGTACTTTCCCGGAAAATTTACAACTGTCTTGCAAGTAAAATATATTCCTTTTTCGAGAAAAAGGGCGTTTCTTCCTTCCATGACGGAACCGTTGAGTAAAAGAGATTCGGCCTGCTGTCTTAGTCGCCGATACGCCTGATTATCAGATTCTTATCGATCACTTTATGTTGCAGACATGAAAAACACAACTGCCCTTGACCATTTATCTTTACTGCGTTCCTACATATTATACCTTTTATCCGTCATGTAATTGGACTGCTTTATTTCACTTGCCTTTTACTGATTCGAAAACAGTGACTAAAAGTAAAAACTTTACCAATGTAAATACTACTACCGTGTTTTGTTTTAAAAACCTTTATTGTGAAAATGTCAGTATACAAATACGGGCCTATAACCACGTGGGCCGGCCACGGAGCAAACTGAAATCGTATATGATGAGGAGACATTTACACTGTAGAGGAACGTAACGAGCGGGCCATTAGGTTGCAAGAACTAAGGTGTCTAACAGTTGCGGAATCGGTGGACATACATTTTGTAATTAAAATAGGACAGGGCCACTTACAATAACATTTTCTAGATATACATTTGCGGGCAAGGAGTTACGAGTCCCATTTATACCGGCGCCATTTTGGGCGAGGCCGGGCAGGTCCAAGATATAGTCAAAATGTCTCCACCAACCATCGGCCAGACCAGAACCCCTTTCGGCCCTTTATGCTACAAGATGGTGTCTTCCATTCAGAAAATATTGTTGGCAGCATTTTGAAAGGAAACAGAAACAGCCGTTCTCCTAGTGAGTTTCACATTGTTACATTTCGGAAGAATGTTGAAGAGTAGTATGTGGAAAATCTGAAGCCATTTTTCTACAAACTCTTAATCAGACTTGGATGGAAAAAAAAAACATGAAGAATGTACAAACTGAAAACCAATTTTTGTCTGTATAGCATCAACAGTAACGCTTGAGTCAGCTTTGTGTCAAGCCGCCATTTTCATTCAATCAATAGCGTCCCCCTGCACACATTCAGGGACCTGGTCGTGTCTTCAGATGAAACGGATTGTAGGAAAAGAAGCAGAAAGGAAAAGGCAAAAAGTTCCGCCGGACCTCGGGAGCCGGCCGCCTATGTCATGTGCGACCTTTGGCCACACAAGGGCAATAGTGAAGCTGCAGCAGATGCAAATAAGCTTCAGACAATCTTACAAGCACTGCTCAGAAATCTCAACTGAGGCACTCAACATCCAGGACTTGCCATTCGAATCTTGGCGCCTTGTGCTGGTTCCGACCTATTCACACATCGGTCCTGGATCTCGGCGCGTTCGACTCACTGTACCGCAACAGTGACCACAATTCAGCTGGACAAGCCGCCATTTTCATTCACTCAATAGCGTCCCCCTACACACATTCAGGGACCTGGTCGTGTCTTCAGATGAAACGGATTGTAGGAAAAGAAGCAGAAAGGAAAAGGAAAAAAGTTCCGCTGAACACCACCTTGGGCAATAGTGAAGCTGCAAAAGGTGCAAATAAGCTTCAGACAGTCTTCAACTTACTCTGATTCTTATAATAAACTTCAGATAGTCTTACAAGCACTGCTCAGAACTCTCAACTGAGGCACTCAACATCCAGGACTTGCCGTTCGGATCTTGGCGCCTTGTGCTGGTTCCGACCTATTCACACATCGGTCCACTACTGACATCACCTCATAAGCCAACGGGGCACCCCACGCCGACTTTCGGCGCAGCATTGTAGGATGGCCACACCAGTGCGGCAACTTGCTGGACACAACATCGGGGCCATCCAGATCTCGGCGCGTTCGACTCACTGTACCGCAACAGTGACCGCAACTCAGCTGGACACGCCGTCTTTCGGCGCAGCATTGTAGGATGGCCACACCAGTGCGGCAATTTGCTGGACACCACCTCGGTGCCATCCGGATCTCGGCGCGTTCGAGTCACTGTACCGCAACAGTGACCGCAATTCAGCTGGACACGCCGTCTTTCGGCGCAGCATTGTAGGATGGCCACACCAGTGCGGCAATTTGCTGGACACCACCTCGGTGCCATCCGGATCTCGGCGCGTTCGAGTCACTGTACCGCAACAGTGACCGCAACTCAGCTGGACACGCCGTCTTTCGGCGCAGCATTGTAGGATGGCCACACCAGTGCGGCAATTTGCTGGACACCACCTCGGTGCCATCCGGATCTCGGCGCGTTGTGCTGCCTTCGGCCTATTCGCACATCGGTCCGCTACTGACGCCGCCTCACGTGCCAACGGATTTTCTACGCTTTTTGTAGCCCTATGCCGCATAACAGGTCATGTGACTTGTTTATAAAACTTTTCATTGGTTCATTTTACTTTTGGTTTCCTAAAGATGGAAGGCTTGGTCATATGACCTAAAAATAACACTTTTCATTGGTTTAGAACATTTTTTTTTCCCAAACGATGAAAGCCCCACCTTGTTTCTGGATCATTCAGACTGAAACTGGCGTCAGCATGAGAGCACCACCATCTCGTGGCTCCGTCGTGGTCATTCCGCGAGCAATCATGGCAGCCGCTCCCCACCGGAAGCCTGCGGGAGTCGGGGGCCCCCAAAACTTTTGTAGAATCTTCACGGCTGAGGGGACGCTTTTCGAGAATGGAGCCCAAGCCCTAGCAGGCAAGCGTCCGAGTTCCAAGGTGTCCCAGGGCCATTTCAGTGGACCAGGCCCAAAACCGAGGAGCCGTCCGCCATTTTAAGAGCCATGTGGCAGCCGCCTATCGCTGCACTGCAAGAGTGGAAGCAACTCAACAACATGGTGAGCGAGACGCTGTAGCCGCAAAAGCGAGCGCAACTCAGCTAGATGGCCGCCACCTGGGGAGGCCCGTTCACGCCGCCTCCCCCACCCCCGGGCCGCCGCTCGCCAATTTTCGGAGCAGCATTGTAGGATACCAAAACCAGTGCGGCAGTTTACTGGACATCACCTGGGTGCCTGTCGTACATGTTGTGTCAGCCATGTGACACTGGACACAGTCCCATCAACATCTCAACGCGTTCTGCTGCCTTGGGACTATTCGCACAACAGACCGCTACTGACGAGGCCTCCCCCCGCACCACCCGGGACGCCCCACGCTGTTTTTCTGTGCTGCATTGTAGGATCCCAAAACCAGTGCGGCACCCAGGCGACATCACCTGGGTGCCGTCCAGAACTCTGCACGTTGTGCTGCCTTGGGACTATTCGCACAAAAGACAGCTTCTAACCATTGTTGCTTTTTGTGTTAAAAAATGTTTAAATGTTTTTAGTTTTTGTTCCGTTCGTTATAGTTAATAGTTAATAAAGTTTTATAATCTTACTTTGTTGGAGTGTTATCTATTTTTTTAAAAACGGGTGAATGGGGCCTTGAATCGGGTTATTGTCATGTGTGGGCTTTGGAAGTGTGCTGCTGCAGGATCGGACATTTCAAACTCAAATGCACGTTCTTTTTCTTACCTTTCCGAAGCATGGAGCGCAATAGCAGGCAGAGAAAGGGTGATGCACGTGTTGAACACTACCTGACCTGGCAAGTTGCTGGCAGTGCCCCCCCCGCCCGCTCCTGAAAGAGGGCACACACACACCGCCGCCCCGAGTACTTCACAAATCTTTAAAAGACCATGCGCTTGTTCATGAGGCTTAAATGATTTATCACCTCTTCTAGAACCCCTGCATCGACCCTCTGACGTTTCCTGGAAAAATTACCATGTAACACAATACCAAGCCCTGTCAGCTGAAACCCCCAAGGAATCGTGGGGCATATTATCAAGGGGTTTATCTCCGCTTTTTTGGCTTTAAAATCCAAGAAAGCGGAGATAAAAATATCTCCCTATTACCAAGCTGTCGCTAACACCAGTTAGTGACAGCTAAAAGGAGATAGCGACCATCTTGGGCCCCGCTTTGCATGTCAGTGATACTTATCACTAATGACATGCAAAGCGGGCGTGCCAAGATGTTAGCGACTGGAAACAGTCCCTAACATCGCTATCTCCTATTACCAACTTTTGGAGATATTCGCGCTAAGCGCGAATATCTCCAAAATCTAACACCTGCCCTGAGCAGTTCTTAGCCATGTTATCCAATGGGAGGTGGATAACATGGCTAAGAGCATTTGCTCGATAATACATGAATATCGCTGACTTTTCTGCGATAATAGCAAGGTTTATCTGCGATAAAAATCGCCGATGTGCGGCGATAATTTTTGTCTCTAAACAAATAAGAGACAAAAATTATCGCTAGTTGTTGGTAATATGCCCCCGAGTTTTTGCTTGCAGAAATCGGGAGGCGGGAGACTAGCACTGAAATCAGTAGTCACACGCCTGAATCGGGAGGGTTGGCATGTCTGAATTCTCTACAGCTGGGGCCATAAACTACATCCGCAGGGGTAGGTGATAGCCTAGGTCCGGCCTGGACAATCGGACACAGAGGAAGAGGAGTGTCAGAGGGTGCGGTAGTGAATAGGGTGAAAGAGAGGTGTCGGGAGGGCACAGGGTGTGATTCTCAGAGAAGAGCAGCGCAGATGGGGGGAAGTATATGGCCCATGCATGAGAGACAGAGCGGGGATGACCAGTGCGTGGGGGAGATGCTTGCGAGGGTGGGAAGCCATGCTGAGGATCGGCGGCGTGCAGAGAGTGGGCCTGGTCAAGGCATCTAAAATGGCTGCCGTGCACGACAAAATTGTGGCATTGGACAAAAAGGCAAGATGGCGCAGACAATGTTTTTCAATAAGGATTCATTTATAACAAAATATTTACTCGCAGTGACAAAATGGTGGTCAACACTTCCTGATTTCCATCGAATCGAACGTTAACAAACGTCACGCAGCAAAAAAAAAAAAAAAAAAAAAAAGCTCACGCACAGAGTAGTTTTTAACCATGTTATCCAATGGAAGGTGGATAACACGGCTAAGAGCATTTGCTGGATAATGCATGAATATCGCTGACTTTTCAACGATACTCATGCATTGTGGCCGATGTGCGGCGATAATTTTTATCTCTAAACAATTAAAACGAAGCACAAAATGGCGAATTCCCGTTTCGCTACCAGTTTGCGGCCTAGTTCGCGGCCCGTGAAGCGCTTCTACCGTGAAAAATCATTTTTTTTTTCTTTTCCCCACGGGACCCTTTAATAACCCCAACAACATTCCTAGGGGGTCAAGAGGGGGATACCTTGCCCCCTTTCATTAAATTCCCCTTTCGTTTTTCACCTCTTCTTCTCTCTCGATCCTACCGAGAGACAAGATGGCGGCCGCTCCGGACTGTTTAGAATGTTGACAGACACCGGAGAGCCAATCAGCTTTCTGCACGCAAAGTTCCGAAACGCGAAAAGTAAGCGGACCGGATCGCTGCCCGGAGCGCTGTTACAGATATATATCTTGATTTAAACGTTAATTTCTCAAAATCCACTGAAGCACATATATTGAGACCTAGCAAAGGCACATCGGGCTAACAGTCCCTACAATTTTGCCAAGTTTCGTGCAAATCCATTCAGCCGTTCGAGCTAAAAGTGAGTCCAACCGCCCTATGGAAAACTCAATGCAAAAAACGCGTTTTGGGACCCCCCTTTTTTCTCAGCCCCCCCTTGACGAAACCCCACCAAATTTTCAGGGGCTGCTCAGAAACAAAATGTGCCATTTTCCTGAAAATTTCAGCCGATTCCGTCCACAAACGCCAAAGTTATTAGACATAGAATTTTCAGAAATCCCATAGGGAAAAAATCCTAACTATATATACCTACTGGCGATAGCCAGTAGGTAATATATATATATATATCTATATATATATATATATATATATATATATATATATATATATATATATATATAAAATAATAATTTTTGTCATGTAAATCGTAACTTCTGTGCCAGATTTGTGAATCCTACTAGCATCAGGCAGACTATCCTGGGCTCTATGAATTTGGAATTCTGGCACTGGATTTGCGAATCTTGAAAAAAAAGTTTTAAAATATTGCTGCTCTTCTGCTTTGCTTTGCCATTTTATTTGTGAGCAGTCGTGGTTTGGATGCAAGCCCTGGTCAAAGGGTTCGCTCTGCGGGGAAGTAATTATTTATTACGATATTAATTATTAAGATATTGTGTGCACTGTATTATCAAAAAAATCTTAAATTCACTGAAATATACTTAAAGTGAAGATATGTTTAGGATTGATTAAAACGTTTTCTAGTTTTTGTTGCTACATGCAGAATCGACTTTAGAGGGGTGATATGTGTTGTGGGTAGCAAGCAAGCTGCCACAATCAGTTCTAGATAGCACCAAGGACCGGACAAAGGCTTTAAGGTCTTATTTAGGAATGAATTTGCAGATTCCCAACAAAAGTTGCAGTTGGAGCAATTCACTCTTGTCAATGGAGTTGATTTGTGATTAGCATCTTCAACCCATTCTTCTGCACGGCTGAATGCAGTGGGGAGAATTCATTACCCTACTCCCCTGTGTGGGTAAAGCTCAACATTCTTTAACCCAACTGCATAATGTACAATATTACAAATTGCAATAATGTGCTTTTTTAAACGTTTTTGTCCTCACAGTTACGTGATTTAGAGATAGATAGAAATTGTGATATTGTACATAATGTAATGTGATTTTTATGTGTAGGAAAAAGGTTTCACTTTGGAAAGACTTCCGGGGGTAAATCACAAACTTAAATTTGGTTATAGATATTCGTTTACAATCAAATGTATCTATTTTGCGCTTGCTGTGATTACACAAAGGTACTTTGGCTGGTGTAAATCCATTGCATGAATGGAGATCTCAGGCACAAGTGCAGAGTTATTCACAGCCATAAATCACACTAGTAGGTTGGGAAGACATGTTATGCCTTAGAAATGTGGGAATGTCCACAAACAGATACAATGCATTCTGAAAATTGGTACCACCTTGTAAAGGGGTATAAATGTATTCCAGCCAAGGGTAACTCCCAGTCCAGTTTGAGAAATGGAATGGAACAACCACAGATTTTCTGGGGTGCAAGCACAACGACTTTCTCTGATGGGGGAAAAAATGTCCCTGCTGAAACAAGAAATGCGTATTTTCTCATGGGATCCTATTCCCGCTTTGTGGTCTTCTCCACTTCTAGGACTTCCAAAAAGGTTACTTAACATTTACAAACTGTCCAAAACGCTGCAGGATGACATCAGTTCTTTTCTTCCCATCTCAAAAACATTCCTTGGCTTCCTATTCTTAAAAGGTATTCTGTTTAGGGGTGTAATTATAACTTTTAGAGCCTTGTCCAACAAGGAATAAATATATCTTTAAAATCGTTTTCATCTGAATACACCAGTGAGCTCCACCAGATCTTCCCGATCAAAAATTCTCAAAGTTCCTGAAACTAGTCTCCGTGGTTGTTCTTTCACCTACTTAGTGGCCAATCACTGAAATTCTGTCCTGGGGGGAACTCAGTCATGCCTCATCTGTTTCCATTTCCCGCAAGAAGCTGAAAACCTTCCTATTCTTTTCAAATTAATATCCTACCTGGAGTTGCCTGCTGTATTCAGCGATGGTATGCCCTAGGCACTACGCTCTATAAATATTTCATTCATTCATGTGGAACTCTGTACAATGAGAATAGAAGTCTGCATGAAAAGTGACGTGGCCTTCACATTTTGAGAAATCTTGGACATGTTTTGTGAGCAGAAATAAGTAGGAAAAATATGATCAGCCAGAAAAGTAGACCTCCGTTTGTCCTTATCCTAATGTGTTCTGTTTTTCATACATGCAGGGTTAAAGTTAAGTGAGTATGGCCGCGAGGGAGATTCTGATTGAGGTAGTAGCCTTACTTGTGAATTCACGACTTTTGAAGCTTTGGGTTGTGGCCTCTTTACAAAATGTCAACCTCAACCAACTATTAACTTTTTTGAGGAAATTATTTTATTACTATTTATATTTTGTGTAATTTGGGTTTTATAATTACTCTTGGAAAATCTAGTTTGCGTTTCACAGAATGCAGTACATATGTCATGTAAACAGGAAAGGAACATTAAAAATTCATTCTTGAATGCACAACCCCATTGAAAACAGAAAGGAAAGCGAATTTAAAACAAGAACGAACACAGGCAACAAAAGAAAATGAGCAACAATTTAATTGATGTGCGCGTTCAAATCTGCCCCGTGGTAAAACTGTGATTTTTTAAAGGTACCTATTTTTGCTCAACGCCATTCTGAGATTCTGAATGTAGAGCTGTACGCAAATATTGCTGAATTTACATGCCTCTGAAAATACAGTGTCAAAACATTACCGCATATCACCGAGAACGGATTTACACATGGGAAAGCCAGCAGTACTACTAAGATATGTCGCTATTTCATCCATGCCGCCCTGTTTGCACGCCTCAAATAGCCTTCACAAATGGAGTAGAGTGTCGGTGAAGGCTCATGTGACAGGCGTGCCACAAAGAACTATTTGATGGCCAGAAGCCGTGTGCATCAAGGCAGGCACTCTCACCGCATTACCTCATAGGAGTGTTCAAAATACGCGCTTCATATATCGAAACTGCAGTGACTGTGCTTACGCGGCTGCTGACCCGTATCAGCTCAACCCAGAAGGCTGTGGACCACTGAGTAATAAATAGACTGATGTCATTTTTATAGACTGTCTGGAATGCTGCTCGCCCCCATGACGTTCTCGAGAAAGTCATTAGCGCCTCTGACATGTTCTGGCATGCCCGCAAATAGTTTGTTATAGGACTACCTTGACTGACATTACTTTTTGTGCCTTAACATTGCCTTTGCATAACCCACCCATTCGTGAAAAAGCCAGGCATACATAGTTAATTCTCATATTTAATGAGCTATTAAAGCGTGTCAACACATTTTGGGTTATGAGAAATGCTGGTGCCAGAGACCTCATGTTGGGCAGAGTTAGTCCTAAATGACAAAAACGCTTTTGTTGACAGGCTTAACCCAAAATGCGCACCTTAACCAGGCTTAGCTACCAGTACTCATAGCATGTGGCGTGTACTCATTGATTATGTTACTAGCTCTTCCCCGATGTTTATTTATCTGTTTAGTGAGCCTGATATGTAGAGGTGCACAGCATACTGATAATGGGAACAACAATCAGAATTCCCTAAATGTACGCGTATGAGCAAATACAGGTATGGCCACTGGTAGGCAAACATCGCTGAGCTGAGGAACTTATGTGAATTTATTGAGAATTTGTAGCATTTTTTTACAAAGGGTTATTACATACCTTCAAGTAGTACATTTGTAGGTGAGGTAGGTGCATATAATTTGGCAATATTTAAATATTTGAGTGGTAATAAATACTTATAATGAAGACTTGAGCTTAAACATTATAGAAAAGTGATATTAGAGCCTACTTAGCGAAAAAAACATAAAATTGTGGCCGTAGATTTATATCTCCCCAAGAACATATTTCTTTTTTTGTTGCCAATTCGAAAGCCGGAAGTCATACTAATGGAAATGTCTTGTGAATACTCTGAAGTGCACCTATTCATGCTGTGCGGAGTTCTCCATCGCAAAGAATTTTGGAGAGGGAAATGTACCTCATTTGCAAATGCCAATTTTTTTTTTCATGAGGAAAACAATTTCCCCCGTTCATCCATCAAATTTGAGGGAGATTTGTTCCCCTTCTCATTCCAGCCCCCAGGACAGAGAGTCAGAAAAATAGCCCTCACATTGAGAGCTGAATATTGAGGAAAAGAGTGATGCAGTCTGGAGAAGGAGAGGACACGGAGGAGATGATTGGAAGGAGGGCAACGTTTGATGAGCCACCAGAGGGAAGTCTTGAGGATCCTAAGATCATAGCAGCAACGCAGAGCAGTCAAGTACTAAATGCCTCAATGTGCCTTTAGTAACACAGTTGCACTAAATAAGGTGCTATTGGGTCACATTTATTGTTATTGTTAAGGCAAAATATGTATTCATTTCCTGTTAGGTTAGTGCAGTAATGTATATATAATATGTCAGCGTTCTCCAATTTGAAGATGTATTCCATATTGGATTTCATATCATTTGTATTTCTTTTTTGTTTTCTTGTCATTTGTAAAGTGTCTCAGTATCCTTGGATTTGGTTAGCACTATGATAAACAGATAATGAATACATAAATTAATACATAAATACACAAATTCATTAATTTATACAACCATTTTTGTCAGGCTCCGGTAAATAGACAGTATTATTTCCCAGCATTTTCAAGCTCTCTTTTGCAAATAGTTGCTACATTATGTAGCACAGAGAATACATGAATGAAGTAAACCATTCATACATGTGTCCGTTTTCGTCTGGTTCAGTTAAAGAGATGGCTGATTTCCCAGCATTTGTTTCTAAATTGTGCAAGCTGTTTCGCAACCAGCCGGTACATTATGTAGCTGAAAACAGCTGAAAAAACTCACTGTAAAATTTCATTAACAAACTTTCTCGAAACCGTTATTGTGAAAGCGACTACAATGTTGATTTTTGCACAACATCTAATATATATAACATCTGCAATACTGACAATCGACCTTCCCTTCTAGAGAACAGGATGGTGCCTGATTGCTGACTCCGCCCTTCCCACTCTGTATTGAATCAGTGGTGCAAGTGTGGTGGGTGTGGGGGGAATTGATGGATTTCAAAGACCAATGGGCGGCTGTGTTCAGATTACATTTCGGGGACTGAGGGAATGCTAGCCACCTTGTCACGGAGCCCACCCTGATCCGCTCGGGGAGCGGCTCGGAAGTTTATCAAAGAAATGTCTTAAAGATGCAAATGGCAAACCCGTCAAAACAACCGGGGAATAGCATTAAACGTGCTCTACACATGGAAAATCCTTTTTACTCTGTCTCTGCTGATTTCTAAATTGTCTTGAAGTTGTGTGTGTTTGCATCCAAACCGGGCCAGCGTGCTTGCTTAATGTTGTCTGTAGTTTTCAAGACAGCTCTACATGCCTGTGTGAACAAACTCTTTAGAAGCTCTGTAATAAGTTTTGAATTCCCAGGTGGTAGGCTTACAAAAGGTCATTAGCACAGAACAGCACGTCCTACTCTAACCGCTGGCGCTCAGTTCAGTGAGAGTGCAGTATTCTTGGAGTAACTGCAAGTTCCAGTGAAACACAGTAGAATCCAAAGGCCAGCAGGAAAATGACACGTTTTTCAAATTCTTTACAGAAGGAAATACTTTAATGGAATTGCAATTGTATACACATCGGAGAGCTACTTTTCTAGAATGGACACAGAGAATGAGGTCACAATACCTGCCAATATCTAAGCAAACATCTTCAGGGAAAGAAACTTTCTAGAAGGCTTATTGTTAGTGATGACCAGAGAAGCAAGACTGGATCGTCCCTTTAAATGAAATGGAATGAAGAGCGTGCCCAGTTCAACACAGTACTGTTGGCTAAAGCTGCTACACTTTGAACCACCATAGTGCCCAACGAAGGGAAACGATATAAGTATGTATGTGTAGTTTATTTGTTTTCCCGTCGTCAACTGAAACGAGAGACTGTTTTTTTAGATCTGGCTTGCAAACACGGTTGTAGCCACCTTATGTTATCAACCAAAACACGGTCAGAAAATGTGGATTTTCTCGAGTAAAGATTTGGGTTGGGAATACAATTCATAAACTTTATTCGGTTTTAAAACCAAAATTGGTTGGGAATACGTTGTATGCTTCTGCTATAAAAGAGTGCTCTTGGTGCACTTTGTGCCTTGTGAGCACTTATGCTCAACACGGCAGGATTGCATTTGTTAAGGAGATTAGCAATTGATCAAGACTTTAGGCCTGATCTGTTTAATATAAAAAGTTAAAAACAAAGGTAGTAGGCCTGACGTATTTTTTGCGAAGAGCATATGTTAAAGGCAATAAACCTGTAAGGGTTAACTGAGTAAGGGGCTTTGACTCTTCCAACTTGACAGATTTTGATAGGGCAGAATTTGTGCTTGTATTGCACTTTTTGCGTTGCCATCAAGGTTATGCTCAGTACAGCAGGTTCGCGTTGATTATGGTGACAGGTCACTGATCAAGACAATTGGCCTGATCTATTTATAATGAAACGTTACTGCAAAGTATGCCAGAATTAGCTATTGTAAAAGGCATTTATTAAAGCCAATGGGCCTGTAAGGGTTGATTGTCATTACACAGTGTTGAACTGTGCATGCATGTATTTTGTTACAGGGAATGTCACAGGCAAGGGTTTTGACTCTGGTTGTCCCCTGTGAAAAACCCTTAGGGGCCCATTAGGATGGCGGGCGGATTGTCCCCGCCAGGCTGGCGGGGGCAATCTGCCCGCCATCCTAACCAGAATGACCCCCCGTCATATTAGCATGGCTGGGGGGTCCGCGGCGGACGGAAAGACCATCTGCCGCTTTTACGCCCCGGTCGCTTTGCAACCGGGGCGGAAAAGGTTTAATATGGTGGCGGTGTCTATCAGACACCGCCAACCATATTAGTATGGGCTGCAACAGATGTCCATCGCCGCCACGGAAAGGCAGGCGGTCTTCACTCTGGGGGTCCCTTGCGGGCCCCCGGAGTGAAGGCGAGGTGGGGGTGCACATGGGGGGTACCTGTGGTACCCCCCAGCATTTGCATACACAAAGCGGCAGGCACAGCGCGTTGCCTGCTGCTTTGTGTTTGCAAATGCATACATGCAATTTTAGCATTGTGGTGGGCGGTGCTGATAGCACAGCCCGTCACAATGTTAAAAATGCAGGATGCGCCTGCCACTGTGGCGGGCGTATCCTAATACCCCCCCACGTGACCCCGCCCTTATGGCGGGCGGTCCCAATTACCGTGAGGATGGCTGGCGGGCAAAGTCCGCCCGCCATCCAAAAGGCCCCATAAGTGTAGAAGAATTGCATTTTGAGAATCCTTTATAATACCATTTCATAAAGAGTTGTGTATTGCTTAGCCAACTATACTTTTTGTAATTTAATTACTATACACTGATTTTTTCTTACTGGAAAATTAAAGTGGAATTCAGTAGGCCTGAGTTAGTTATGGTACCAAACCAGTGTTTTAGCATATAGGTTCGATTAAGTCTGTGGAAAAATCTGTCCAAGGCCATGGGTATAATATTTTTTTTATGGAAAAGTATGAAAAATACGATAAGCCTGACTTATTTATTATGAAAGTCACAGGTTAATGTCAAAAGGCCTTTAAGTGTGTATTGTTATTACATGGTGTAAACGTCTCTCGACAGGTATTGACTTACATAGATCTTCACAGATTACTGACAAAGGCAATGGTTTTGATGTTGGTTCCCCTCTTTACAAGCCCTGTGTGTAGAAGATTTGCACTTTATAATACTTATTAATCCTTTTAGGAATGGTTGGATATCGTTTTTGACTGTAGGACAGAGGATTGCTTTGTGTGAAATCTTATGCAGAATTCAGTATGCCTGAGTAGGGTATGGAGACAAACCACTGATAAAGAATATAGGCGTGATTGATTATTTAGGATCATTTTATTTAAATTGCAATGGGTCTGATATGTTTATTAGGAAATGAACAGCAAATGCAGTTGTCCTGATTTATTTATTGTGAAAATCAAATGTTAGACAAATATGCCTTTTGGGGTGTGCTGTCACTACACCGTCTTTAAGCCTGGAGACAGGTATTGGTGTTAGTTACTTCCTTTGACAAATCCTGTGGGTAGAAGATTTGTACCGTGCTAATCCTTGGTAGACCCTGTAAGGAGGGCCTGGCTAGGGCAGTCATCAGACAAACCCATGCAATAAAGAATAACTTTTAACAACTCTACATGCATATACATATAAAGGGCCTTTGGAATTGGAGTAACATTTGCCCTCGCAGCGCAGGGGAGCCCCCAAGCTCCAGCAGGCCCCCTCCGACACTGCACATGTGTGTCGGGCAGTCCTAGCTACCATTAACTATTCAACACACTGAGTGTTCCTGCTAATCTGAATAAAACTATGGTTCTTTTTTTACACTGCATTAAACCCCAGAGATCTTTGAGCACTGTATAATAAATCAACTGTGTGCAGCACACTAATGGTGCATGAGAGCTCCTGAGTGGGGGAGCGGCCCTCCATGTACTTTGCAGGGAGGCACCCCTCACGTTTTGAAATGCCTCTGGCATTTGGGTCATCCCCCTTATGTATGTTAACGTGTCAATCATATTCTCCTTTTCCACATGATGTCCACAATATTTTTTCTAAATGTGGCAACTATGTTTGAACTTTAAAACAATGATTCCCTATTTGCAAAACCATGAATGGCTGTTCACTTCAATGATCTACTTACATTTTGATTTGCAAAGATATGCCTGCCAAGTTTTCTTTTTTCTACTTTTATTATTTTAATTTATCTTCCATATGGCTTTTGAGTTTGTGTGTCTTTTGTATTGTGGATGGATAAGTGAATGAATGTATTAATTAAGCACTTGGTTGCAGACTGAAGGTGTGAGTACAAGAATTAGGAGCAGAGTGCATTTATGTAGACACATTCAATGCCCAATCTCATTGATGAATTAAGAGGAACTTTCATTTATAAGTCAGACCTATTGCATTGTCAATGCCTATTTGTATTCATTGCCTTAGACATGTTTGCTAATATTTTGCAGCTGGCCACGAACTAAATGGTATCCTGTACATTCCTAAGCACTGAAACATGAAAGAAAAATAATTCTTCTGCCAACTTTCCGGAAAGATGTAGTTGGTTGTAAACCATCACACCATGGGCTCGCTCCGCAGTCATTGGTGTTTCTCGTGAATGATGCATGCTTGGAATAAAAATCATGGTCAGGTCCCTGTAGAGTGTACAACAAATGGAAAAGATCACAGGCAAAGCACTCTGAAGGTGGAAAACAGAGTTTTACTAGAAAGTCTAATCTGGTATTTAGGTTTTTCGTTGAGGAATAAGAGTTATGTTGAGTGAAGAACATGTACTATGATAAAACACAGCAAAGTGGAACTGAAAGATGTGACACTCCCACCATCACTCACGTGCAGTGGTTAATTTGTAAAAAAAAAAAAAGCTGAGGTTCTCTCAGGAGGCTGCTTGCTTCAGCTCATTTCTCCTGTTAGTGCCGCCTAAAACAGAACCAACTACTAACCATGGAATTGGGGAGAGGATGTAGCATAATTACCAGAGCTGTCCACTTCAGAGCTGGGGAACCAGTTTCGAGTCTCAGCGTCGGCTCATTATCCTGTGCTTCTGGGCAAATCACTTAATCTCCCTGTGTTTACCATAAAGGAATGTGACTGGTGCTTATGAAAAAGCACTGGTGATGATGATTAAGTGCAGATGAGCACCAGAAACAACTGCTCAAATTAAGCACTGCTTCACATTGAATCTCAAATCATTAGCTCATTATGGGCCATATGTATCATGCAATTTTGCAATCCCAAAGGCAGAAATTCGCAGAATTTCGGCCTTTGCAAATGCGAATTTGCTAAATGGGATGTATGAAGCAAAACTGGTGCAAAATAAGGAATCGCAAAATTTGCGATTCCTTATTTTGCATTTGCATTTAAGGAATCACAAATTTTGAGATTCCTGAAATGCAATGTATGTAGCAAAAAAATTAGCAAAATGCCCCTAAGGAATCGCAAATTACCACCAACTTTTAGTTGGTGGTAAGTTGCGAATTCCTTGAAAAATGCAAATTTTTGCATTTTTCAAAGTGCCATGTGACGCACATACATGCCCTTAGGGCATGTATGTGCGCCACATGGTTACCCCGGCATATTTCAGGGGTGCAACAGGGTGTCCTTTGGACACCCCTGCACCCTTGAAACTATTCTCAATTTGCGATTATCAAATTGCGAATCGCAAATTGAGAATAACTTCCCATTCATTCCTATGGGCCTGAAATGAATGGGAAAGTATTCCTTAATTGCGATTCACAATTTGCGAATCGCAATTAAGGAATTCTAAGGAATCGCAAAAAAAATGCGATTTTGTACATACATACCCATTTGGATTGTCTTTTTAAAAAAAATATTTTTATTGTTATTGCAAGAAGGTCATTGTCATCAAATTGACATAATAGATCATAAAAGGAAAAGAAAAAAAAAGCTCTAATTTCCTTTTGAACTTACGACAGAGGACAGCAATATATACTTTCAAAGAATAATTTAACATATGTAAATTCGAACTGGTCTCATCAAATAACTGTAATCCATAATTCAAAAATCAAATGAACAATCCCCAAATTTTTTCCCTCTCTCTCAGCGCCTTAGGACCTCTTAGTTTTGCTAATGACAGTTCCATAGTAAAAACCTCATTGATCAAAATCCACCACTCCATAACACTTGGAGGCTCCTTAGATATCCATGATCTAGCTATGGCTAACCTTCCACATGCATATATTATAGATATCAAATCTTTGTGATGGAAATGAACATCTTGAATATCTAGTAGAACCAAATGCGCCGAGAGCGGCGGAGTTGCAATTTGCTTACTAATTAAAGCATCAATTATTCCCTTCCAAAATGAAGATAACTCCGGGCAGGTGAAGAGAATATGTCAATCCCAGCTGCTTCCAGATTACATTTCGGGCATTTGGTTCGCTCGTTTGTATGGTTTCCTGATGACCAGTTAGTGATTCTTTGAGGAGTGTAGTATAGCTGACTGATGGTTCTATAAAGCTGGAGCCTTAAGTTGGAGGATTGGACTACCTGATTAATTTGTCTAAGTGAAGCTGAGATCTGGTTGGAACTGATATTTATGCCTAATCAATTCAATTCAATTCAATAGAGACTTTATTTCAGTTTTGTTTCACACCATAAAAGTACACATATAAACAGTACAAAGAAAAATTCATTCTTTAAGAGTCATAATCACATAAAAATGAACATATTACACGTGTCTCATTAATGAGTAAGTAGACAAAATCAACAGTGAAGTGCAAATAATACTGGGTTTACAACATGATAAAAAGATCTTTCAATAGATAAGCTCATCATTCCTTAAGAGATATGGAATCACTGGACCAAGCAATTTCTCAATTTGACAGTTAATTTTAAAAATTCTATTAAATGAAGAACACTGTCACTATGCAAAAGCTGTAGATACATAAGTGCTGGTCTTATTTGATTAAAATTTAGTTTTTTTAAAAGAGCAACAAGGTAACGTCTGCGCGGGTATTCATAAAACCTACATAAAAATATAAAATGCAGCATGTCCTGTGGAGACTTCCCGTCGCAGCCACAGGGAGCAGCTGTCTTATTAAAAATATCCGACTTTGGTCTAATTAAAAGATGATGAAAAATATTAAACCTAAACCTCGTCAACAGTAATTTTTCATGAGAAGTAAAAGTGCATGTTAAATATGGCTCCATAGTGTCACAAGTTTTTAGCATAACATATTTCCTAATATTGGGTTTCTTAAGCTCCTCCCCTTCTCTTTGGGCCATCCTGTCCATATAAAAAGCCCGCTTGATTGCTACCACATCCCCCTTTACAATCCCGCAAGGGTTTTCAAACAAATTCAAACAGCCAAGCCTTGAAAAGCAGGATTTCAGGTATTTTAGCCAGGGCATGCACATTGAGTTATCCTGAGACACAAGGTCTTTCACAATCAGGTGGGTAAGCGGTATATCTTGGTTTAACCGCAGTTTTACCCAGCATGTCAGCGGCCTTAGGGCAAATATATCACATAAGTACTGTGTCCCCAGTTCTTCGTGTACCGCCAGATTAGGTGTGCTGGCCGGAACACAGAGAAGACGTTTTAGGAAATTGTTTTCAGTGACCTGTAACTGTTCTCCATCTACGTAGCCCCATAATTGGCTGCCATATACAGCGGTAGCTATCGATTTAGCATTATAAAGTTTAATCATTGCATTATTTGGCTTCTTCCCCAATTTCGTTGCAAATTTTAAGATAGAGGCATTTACCCTTGTCAATTCCCCTTTCTTTCTAGCCAGGTGAGGATCCCAGCTAAGCTTTGTGTCAAATACGACACCAAGATATGAAAACGTTTGAGTAATGGGGATCAGAACATCATCTAGTTTAAAAATAAAATTCTTTTTCGGTTGTCGGCCAACATGCATGATATATGATTTGGAATTGTTGACCAATAGGTCTCTATTAGTCATAAAAATATTAAAAGCATTCAAAAGCGCCTGGAGACCCTTTTCCGTTCTAGAAATTAAAACCGCATCGTCTGCGTATAAAAGAACTGGAATACCCCGCCTGCCAACTCTGGGGCAGTCTGCATGTACCTCCTGTAAAGCAGCATCTAAATCATTGATATAAAAATTAAAAAGAAATGGGGCCAGAATGCAACCTTGACGCACTCCCTTTTTGATGTTAAAGTTGCCAGTAGTATCCCCATTCGCTGAATACCTAACATTTGCACTGGTATTACTGTGCATGTCCACCAGAAAGTCAACAATCCCTATGTCCACACCTTTCTCCCTCATGATCTGCCACAGCCTTCCCCTGTTAACACTATCGAAGGCTGATGACAGATCCATGAAGGCAAGGTGGACAGTTCCCTTCTGCACAACAGTGTATTTACTCAGTACAAGGAAAAGATTAAGGCACTGGGTTATGGTGGAACGGCCTCTACAGAAGCCATACTGGGAGATGGACATAATATTGTTGTCCGCCGTCCAACTTGACATTCGCTGCAGCAGGATTCTCCCCATGATTTTAACCATGGAATCTATTAATGAGATTGGACGATAACGCAGGGGGCTGCCCTTGTCTCCTTTCTTAAACACAGGGACGATTGTTGATAATCCCCAGGACATGGGACAGCCCGCTATAGCGGCTGCATTAAATACAGCTACCAGAATAGGTGCCCAGAAACTTGGATCAAATTTATATAGATCCGGAGGGATCCCGTCAGGCCCTGGGGCCTTCCTAGCTGTGAGTCCTTCTATGGCCTCCATAACCTCACTTCTATCAAACTTAATGATGCCTCCCCTAACAGAAAGTGATAAATTAACTGTTACAGGGTCCACTGAATGGTACAGTTGTTTAAAATTAAGTTCCCACTCCTCCTTAGTTATGCAGCAATCTAGACCATCACCCGGGTCTTCAACCAAAAACGGTCTTTCAACTAACGTCCAGAATTTAGAGCTACATTTTAAGGTGGAGGGGTCAAGTATCTCGTCCCAAGCCTCTTTTCTTAAAAACTCCTTATGGGATGCGATAACAGACTTATATTCTTTCCGGCACAATTTTACATCCTCCTGAATTCTCGGGTTAACTGACAGAGCTAACCTAAGGTTACGTGCTGCTTTGGAACAATCGTGATTAAACCACCTAGACCCCCCTTTCACCAAGTTCTTTGCGGGGACCATCTTCAGCTCTGACACCTTCTCCGACAGGTTTTGATATGCAATAAGGACCTGCCTGGGATCTCCCCCCTCATGTGTACAATTCTTAATATCCTCAGTGCATTTATCCACAATATTTTTATATAGTAGATCTGGGGTAACCATTGACCATTTAAGTCGCCGCCTCCCATCTGTTGCAGAGTAATCAGGGAGAGGTTAAGTGAAATTAAATAAGTTCCATTAAACTTTCAAGAAATTTAATACAAGGGCACGAATGGCCATATAATGGCAAATGGCGATTATACTGCCACAGACTAAGGGTAAAAGTTCAAGGGTGAGCATCGAAAAAGAACTACTTTTAGAAAGGTGAAAGAAAATTTCAACTGAGGAGATAAAGTTTCAAAGAGAGATGTTTAGGGTTGCAAGCTGAAGACAGAGTACTGGAGGACAGTAATGTATAGAGAAATAAGAAGGGAAATAGATGAGCTTAGGTGATAGATTCATTGATCTGTCAGCTATAAGGAGAAATGTAAACTTGGTGCTCTGAATGGTAGGCGAATAGGGGACAGGGTTATTTCAGTGCTTTTGTACGCGGATGACGCTGTATTACTGGCCCACATAGGGGTAGGGCTTCAGAGGCTTTTGGATTCCTTTGGAGCCTTTATGAAATCACTTGACATAGTAGTTAACATAGCTAAATCACATACAATGATTAAGGGTCAGTGGTCTAAAAAGGCAAAAACGTTTTATTATGAAGGTGAAGCGTTATCCAGAGTGGCATCTTTCACCTATTTGGGGGTACTTTTTGACGAAAGTGTTTCGTGGGTACCTCAAGAGAAAGCAAAAAAAAACGAGATGGCAATGTCTACGGCGGCAGTTCATGGTTTTGCACAGCGATTGGAGGCTAGACCAATCGTAGCCATACGTAACATTTATAGGTCTAAGTGCTTAGCCATCGCAACATATGGATCTGCCATCTGTGGCCAAAAGATGAAGGAGGGTTTACAGATAGTTGAAAACAGGTTTTTACGTACTCTTCTGTCAGTCCCCTAATCTACCCCTACCTTTGTAATACACCAAGACTTAGGTGTTAGATATGTATCAGACTGGTCAATGTTGGCCCCAGTGATTTGCTGGCTTAAGACCTGGATGAACACAGAATTGACTTTGACTCATGTGATTATTAAGGATTTTGTCTCCATTGAGCGAGCTAATTATATCCCTTGGTTACCTTACGTTAAGCAAATTCTAAACAAACTAGGGTGCTCAGAATTATTTGACTCCCCCAGACAAAATTAGAAAAGAGGATCTGGTGTGGGTAAAAACACAATTCTTAAATGTCAGCTGAGAAAGAGGTGAACGAGCTAACAAAGTCCACACTTAAAGCCTATTTCTTGTTAAAAACTTCTCCGATGATTGAACCATACATGATTATTGTCACTAAGCCCTTCCATCGCTTGCTTTTAACCCAGTTCCGTTTTAACTTGATTCACTTTTTTTTAGGAGATTCACAAGGCTGGAGAAGGGCATGTGATTTAGGAGCTTGCACTTTTCATCTCAGGAAACTATGCACTTTATAATGTTCTGTGATCATTATAGTGATATCCGTAGGAGGTTTTGTTTTTCAATTTCAAAGGGGAAAGGTTTTATCCAGGTTAGACCTGCTTTACTTTATCTTCAGATGCGGAATGACCCATGAGAGATATTTAACATTGGGAGCTACTTGGTGGCCGCTGTTAGACTTAGGAGAAAATGGTTTCCCCGGACAAGTGTATTGGGAGTTTCTGTTTTTATGATGACATTCTTAATCCTGAACTACTCTTAAATCGATAACTTTTTATAGAGCCATTTTTATTATATATATATGTGTGTGTGTGTGTGTATGTATGTATATATATATGTGTGGTTCTCTGGGGAAAAGAACAATACAAGAAGGAAGCGATGGGCCAACTATCTGACCACAGTTGCTACAAACGAATAAGCCCTAGAGAATATGAGAATGTTATTGGAGAATTCTATGGGAGACTGGATCACTGGAAAGAAACCGGTCTATTGAGCTGGGATGAACATAAATACATTAAACAAGATAATCCAGTGATTCCAGTCTTCTATATGTTACCGAAGATCCACAAACACTCCACTAGTCCACCAGGGAGGCCCATCATTTCATCGTGTGGCAGTCTATTTGAGAAAGCATCTAGATATATAGACTATTTCTTGAATCCCATTGTCAGAACACTTCCATCCTTTATAAAAGACTCTACCGATTTTTTAAAGTGTATTTTTGATATCTGTTGGGACCCTGAAACTATGGTTCTAATGACACTGGACATTTCTACTCTAAATACGAGTATAAGACACATAGATGGTCTTAGAGCCTGTAAGCACTATTTGAATAGGAGACCAATACGTCTTGCCTCCCAGAATAGGATGATTCTTGAGATCATGGAATGGTGCCTAACTAAAAACATCTTTCTTTTTGACAATGATCTATACATTCAGGAGCGGGGGACCGCGATGGGCACCTGCTTTGCCCCCAGTTACGCCAACTTACATCTCGGCTACTGGGAGGAGCAGGTGCTCAGAGGGGGTCCGCTTGATCATTGGTCGGAACGCATCCTTTTATGGGTACGTTACATTGATGATGTCTTCGTGCTGTGGCAGGGCACGGAGACATCAATCAATAGGTTTATCGAGGAGATTAATCAGAACTCTTTAAATTTGGAATTCATAGGGAATTTTAGTAAAATCTCGATTGACTTCCTCGATATCAAAATTACCCCTTAGAATAACAAATTAGAAACTACTGTGTTCCGTAAAAAAACTGCTGGAAATTCAATACTGCACGCCGAAAGTGCCCACCACACGGCATTAATAAGGAGTATTCCGTTTGGGGAATACTATAGGGCTAGGCGTACATGCAGCAGCGATGAGGAGTTTGACATCATTGAAACAGAAATGACACAGAGATTCCTAGAAAGGGGATATAGAAAGACAATCTTGAAAGGTGCCTCAAATAAAGCTAGGAAATTAACCAGACACTCTTTACTCTTTGAGCCCTCTAGATCTCGAAAATTGAATAGAGCCCAACTAGATCAAGGAGGCTCAAGATTTATCACGACGTATAACACCAAACATAAGGAAGTGAGATCCATACTTAGAAAGCACTGGTACCTAATAAAAAATTATCCAGTATTAGGCTCAAAGGTGAAAAAGAATCCTGAAATCACCTATAGAAAATCTAAGTCATTGAAAGATCTGATTGTACGTAGTGATTTTGTGGATAAGAGAAAAAGTAATGCTGACTGGTTGAAAACAAAACCTGGTTTTAAAAAGTGCTTTAAATGTTAAGCGTGCCAGCACGGAATGAATCACACAGATTTTAAGACAACTTTCAATAAAACTGTTAAAATAAGAAGCACCATCACATGTAAAAGTGAATACGTTGTCTACCTATTACAGTGCCCATGCCCAAAGACTTATATCGGTAGTACGATTTTACCTGTACACCAACGGATTTTACAGCACAGAAGGGCAATAGTCAATCAGGATAGGTCCTACCCAGTGGCCCAACACTTTGAACTCCATCACCAAAGTAACCCCGAAGGCCTGCGATATTCTTGTATTGCAGAAGTCCCAAAAAAGAAGAGAGGGGGGGATAGAAAAAGTGAGTTGAGAAGATTAGAGACTTACTTTATATTAGAATTTAACTGTATGGAGCCACTGGGTTTAAATGTTGATGAAGATCTTTATACCTATTTGAACTGATTGACTGTAAATACAATGAATTGTTTCTCTAACCCTCGAGTATACCTAAACTGCATCCGAAAACCTTTTTGTTAATGATTTTAATTGATGAAATTTTTTCGATTTTAATGGTCTTATTCTGAGTTCCTTCTCCTTTTTGAATTGTATGGACAGTGGTGGACTGTTTTCTAATGAAACTGGCTCAGGGACAGTTATATTGCAATGACTAATGCTGCTTTTCTGTGATATGCACTGACACTTTAGAATAATATTTGCTGAGGTGCAATATGAGTGGAATGTTTACATCTATAAAGTACTGTAGTTGAAATCAAAGCATTAGCACTTTATTGAAACCTAAGACACTTTATAAAATATTTATAGAAGTGTAAGATGAGTGGAATGTTTACATTTATTAAGTACTGTGATTGGCATAGAAGCATTAGCACTTTATCTATATCGAAAAGCACTGTTTAGCACTGACACTTACTATTTCTATTGTGGAATATCTGGTCGATTTGTTTACAGTATAGAATTACTAGTTTACTAAAGCACTTGCACTTTATGATTGAAAAAATAAGGTTATTGTGATTAAATCAGCATTTTCATTTGCAATAGTCCCATTAGGTTCTGTGAAATAACATGATTAATGAGCCAGAGGTAAATCCATATAAGACAAAACTGTGCTAAGTTGTATACATTGTAGCAAAATATTTAAATAATATGAGATGTAAATAATGAATGATTCCCGTTTACAAATAGGGTCCTACTTACTGAAATAGGCACTTGCCCTAATCAAATTGTGAAATATTGTGTTAACGCTTTTAACATAAAAATTGCACTTGCACTTTAAATACCGTAATTGTCTTTATGAGCGACACTATTATATTTTGCTTGTTTTCATTTAGGACGGTTACGTTTATTCACATGAGAATGAATTTTAAAGCGGGGAACCGAATGTTTGCATTCATTTTACATCTCTGTTAAAGGCATCTAGAATGTGTTAAAATGGCCGCTGTATTTGCACTAAACAGTATGTCTTACTATGAGTCCCTCTACTGTTTCCACCTTTTGTTGCATGCACTAAAGGGAGGACTCTAGACAACGCAAAAACATCGTGATCAATGGCGCCTGACTCCCGAAACGCGTTGATGACATGGCTTTAAATAAATAAAGAAACCTATGGAATAATGCTCGTGAGTGCCTGAATGTTTTCAGACAGAAACTACTTGGAACTGGAATCTTATCTTAAATATATATATATATATATATATATCAACAGCACTCCTGACCGCTTACGAAGCGGCGATACAGCAGGCGCAGACCTCTTCTCTGTTAAATCAATTTAGCTGGAAACTAAGACGCCATCACACCATCTTTTCAAAGCAGTGGAAAATTTATTAGCAAAAGTGCAGAGCGAATGCTCTCCTTGACGCGTTTCGCTCCGTGGGAGGAGCTTGGTCACATGACGCGCCCAAAGTAAGTGTACCAATAAATAGTGTGCAAAGAGCTCTATCACCCGTAGAAACAGGTATAAAGGCGGGCGTAACAAAATCGATTGGCATAACATAAATTTCATCGATAAAATAACACTTGTCTATACAGATATTGTGAGCAGCAACTGTATATCAAAACAAATTAAAGCATAGTGCTTGAGTCCAAATATTGACGAGATATACATTTTTTGACCACAATTGTGCTTAATCAAAACAAAATGTAATTGTCACACATTAAAACAATCTAAGCATAGTGCTTAAGTATGTAGATAAAAGGTTGAAATGCATTATTTTAAGTTCATACAGTTATTATGATTTCCACAATCAAATATAAAAGATTGACAAAAAATGGTAAATTTTCATTTTTGCGAAATATATATATATATCTCTATGGTATTGTGGGTTTTTGTGTGTAAATGAAATCGGAATTTGTATTGCTTATTATGCCACCCATATTTTTTTTATGTATTATATTTAATTATTTTTTATTGTGTAATGTACTATGTCATATGTGTTGTACTTTTATGGTTTTTAGTAACCGAATAAAGTGGTTTGACTGTCTGTGAAACACACTATGAGATAAGGTTAACCACAAACTACAGTTTTGTAATTCACCATTCAGATTTTTCAGCCGGTTAAAAAATCGGGAGAAATACGCATCATGAACTTGAGTAATGTCCTAAGCAATTTGTTAGTTGTATATCGGGTTATAATTCCTGCCTAACGTCTAAACTCCTGTTTCAATGTGGACTCCAACTGCTGTTTTAAATCTCCTTAAACAACCCCAGAATAAACACAAATGCATCTCATTTGAATTATACTACTTTGAGCTTTATCTGTGACAAGTAACTGAATTAATGCAATTTGTTTTTTAGAAAATCGTTATTGAAACATTTGCTTGATAATTCTGTTAATACAGCATAAGAATCTCCTTGCTTTCCACTCTCCTAAATTTCTCTCAGAAGAAAACAAATTAGGCAGCCATCTTGAATGGGAGCATTATACAATAATTTATCATCAGAAAAATCTTCTCACAAATAAAAATCCTTTCATAAAATGAAAATAAACTGTTATTCAGCCCCAAACCTCTATTACAAGTCAATTTGATTAAGCTACAAAATGTGTTTATACAAACAACATCTCATTCCCACATTAACAAGTTCCAAGAATGTAAGCAAAACACCTATTTACATACTGGATACTATTACAGACTTCTTATTTTTTGCTGCTCTTGGCTTAATAATCATTTGTGAGATTGTATCACCCCCAGAAAATGCCATAAACCAGGTAGACAAAAATGTCATAGAGGGGGGAGTTTCCTCATACATAATGTCTCCTTTACATGCATAACCACCACAGTATACTTCACTCCTTTTCCAAAGAAAACATGCATGTTCACATTATGTAGCATTCCTGTACAAGCAGTGGCGGCTGGTGACATTTGAAAGTGGTGGGGCGTAAATTGATATTCATACTGCACCGTAGCGAGCGAGCGTAGCGAGCGAGCCCGGACCCCCTAAGGAGTGTTCGGGGGGAATTCCCCCCGAGAAAATTTTGAAAAAATAGTGGAAAAATGGTGCATTTCCAAGCAAATCTGAGAAAGCAGGAAGGTTAATAAAGCAATTGTGAAAGTGCAGTTATTACATTAATAAAGAGGTGTCATATAACATAGGTAGCTGCTTATTCAGCATAACCACAGAGCTTCATAATAGACTTTGAAACACAAAACACAATGTATTGCCGAGTACCTCACATATGTATTTTAATAACAAACAAATAAACAGGACGCAAACTAGCAGCATTCAAACAGAGAATTCTAAAACCTTCCAGGCTGGGAGCCCGGCTGGCATCTCTTTCTTTCTCTGTATCTCCCTCCCTTTCCTATCTCTCTCTTCAACTGCTGTCTTTCTACCTTTTCCCTCTCTTTCTCTCTCTTCCTATCTCTCCCTCTTTTTCTCTGTTTCTCTCTCTCTGTTCCTCTCTCTCGCTCTCTCACTCATGCAGAACACGGGGAGGGTGAGCACAGGTCAGAGAGCTCCCAGCTGCCCTGTTTGGCCTCAGCCCCTCTCCCTGCATGATAGCTATGGGGGCTTCTTCCTCCTCCGGTAGGGTGTATGTCCCAGGGAGTGTAACACACAACAACACCCCTCCCCAGAGGCTATACCAATGGTGGAACCGCTTTAGGGTGGTGCTGGAACTATAGATAGGCCTGTGTGTGCCCTTACTGCACCAGGTGTGATTTCCATGAAGGGGGCCCTGTGCCATGAAAGTGGGAGGGAACTAGAATGGAAAGAGCCCTGGAATCAAACCCTCCTTGGCACACATCCTTCAAAGACGTACTGTCTGGCCTCCACTTCTCTCTTTCGGACGATGACTTCCTGCTCTCAGCAGACCGCAGACCCCCCAGCCCTGCGGTGAAGCTCCACAAGGGGATGTGAAGTTTCTCCTTCACACATGACGGAAGCTGTACTTGAGTGCTCCGCCCCCGTCCCTGCGTGTGCCCTTCCTCTCCAAGAGCACCCTAGCGCTGCGGTCAGAGATGCCCACCTGTGCAGCATGTGATAGCATCTTTTCAAAAACATATTTTACGATAGCATCTTAGAACCAATTATTCATTGCATACCTTTGCAAAAAAAAAAAAATGAAATTCAGCTTAAAAATATATGTATTTGTAATTTGGCAACACATTTTCAAAACGGAAAATATATTTACTTTCACTTTAGATAACGATTCAATCAACTCGAGTAACCCAGTTTGCACAAATCCTGATTTCAATCAGATCCAAATCACAGACACAACCACCTAAATGATGCCCATATGCACTTGTCATTTCTAAACAGATACGAATCTATAATAAAAACCAGCATTTTGACTTAACAAAATAATTAAGGTTAAATTTTCTGCCAAAAGACATGGTAGTTCATCTTTGTTATGCGATTTCCGTGCATCATCGGTTTTAAAAGACTGGCTGTTTTCTACGTCCCTCACATAGACAATGGGGAGACTTACACGGAAAGCTGTAAAATATGAAGGAAGTGGTGTAAACACAACACATTATGTAAATATTGGATATGTTCCTGCATTCTTCCCATTGACAGATGCAATCTTTCATTAGGCTTATGCTGCGTAGCGTGAGGCAGTTACAGATGAAAGGTTGTGCCAGTTTTAGAAAATCCTTTTACTCGGGCACTACTCAGAAAATAACATTAATTGTATACTAGTAGGGGTATTTTAGCGCACACACCTAGCTGGAGAGCAAAGGGGTGTTTACCATGGGCCTGTGGCCAGAGAAGCAGTTTATGGTTGTTAGCGAAGAGGGAGTCAGCAAGGATTTTAGGCAAAGTACGTGAATTGCAATTTATTAATGTTAGCGAAATGGGTGTGGGTAACGTTTCAAGAAATGCATGCTCATGAACGAGTGTGTGTGCATACTCACAAGGGTGCTCGAAGAGTGCACACCTCACTATAAAGCAACAAACTGCTGGCCAGAAACCCTGAGATGCTGTTTTATAATTGCAGCAAACGTACATGATCGTGCACTATTTGTGTGGATATATGTAAGTTAATTCATGGAGCACACTCCTAATTACGACTCAACAAGATGGCGATGCAAAATTTCGACGGGTGCTTCGAGGTGCAATGTAAGGCCGTTTGCACGGGGCATGAGTAATGATTTCACTCATGTAGTTTGATTTACCTCTCTCACTTTACATCTGTGCTTAGCTGGGGTGAGATTCTTGGAACACTTGGAATGGCCCGGTAAATTGAAAGCAGTTTATTTATTTGGACAAACACAGGATCCCCACATAGCATTTTCAAAGATGATAAAAGGTCAGCAGAGTTTTGAGCATGAACATACTCAAAACATATTAAAACCAGATTAATATGTACAATTTATTTATTAATCAAAAACACACTACAAGACATGAAAAGATGCCACTGGGAGCTTGCTTGTCACGGTTTGTTTATGGTTGACAAGTGACTCGGGCTTTGTCATTACTGCAGCGAGTTGGTTGTGGAGTGTGCATAAGGTTGGAAAGGAGCCGGTGGGGTGGTAGACAATATGTACTTACTGCTCAAAAACACAGAAAGTATTAGCAGCTACTCAGTGGTGGTTCTACAAATGGATATGCTATCTGACCTCTTGCACACTATTCATCTCAATTATTATAACCTCTGAAAAGCTGCATGTGTAATGTATGAATGTTGTTAGCGCTTGCGCTTCATAGCTCAATCTGTATAGATTTATAGAAACAAGGCTAAGGACTTCATGACTAGGCCACTGCAGCTTGAACCCGCCATTGTCACCAGCACCGTCCGTCAATTAGTGCACAAAACACAACGGCCCCACCAGAAAGTAACTCTCACACACTTAGCTCCCGCCCAGAACAGCTCGCACTGAAAACAAAGCCCACCACGAAGGATACACCACACTTAAACATCTATCTCAATGACTACAGTTCATCAAACCAAGCACATCTAGTCATCTAATATCTGATGAGTTCCTCTTCGGTTTTGGGACAGCCTGTCAATCATGTCATTAGGGAGCCTGTGCCCTGGAAGAGGCAGGCCTCCACAAAGCAATAACTGCATTCATCTAATCTGTATATGCACCCAGCCAGCCACGGCAGAGTCACCATGATAAAAAAAAACAATAATCTGCACTGCAGCTCGACAAATTACTTTGCAAAGACAGGTGTTTCTTTACTTTTTGGGTCTGCGTGTTCTCCGGAATGCGAGGTGACTGTTTATGGCTTGGGCATTACTACAAAGTGATATTCATTAGAATAACCTTCACTTACATTGAAGGTTATTCTAATGAATAGCAGTGCTCGGCAGCAGTACACAAGACAGGCGATGCTCACATCTGCCACTTTGCCCAACGCTGCAGCTTTCACAAATTCCTTGCGAGTCAAAGTCAAATGTATAATGTTCAACAACTGGGAAAATTCAACCTAAGCATTTTGCAGCGACTGTAACAATCCTCGCTTGGTCTAGAGAATGATCAAATGTTCCAGAAACATTGTCAATCCATCATACGGCGGGCACGAACAAGCCTGACCTATAAATAAGCATTGTATTCTATTCAGCTGAATTTATTGTAAAATAAGACGTCTGAATACTGTGCGTTATATACGAACTGGTTTAAAGTAATTGCTCGGATACTACAGTATGGCCCCGTACTACTAGCATAATTTTCAAATGTAAATGAGACTAGTACCGTACTAGTCTCATTTACATTTGAAAATTATGAAGAGCAAAGGACTGAGACCACGTGTTGCATTGACCCAACAATGAATGGCAGATAGAGCACAATTCATTTCCTTCCCTTGTACAGCACAACTGGCACATATCATCTACCCCACACTTTTTTTTTTAACTAATCAATGCTTAGATTGTAAACAAAAAAAGTGGTGGGCCTAAACCTATTGCTGGGGTTCTGATAGGCTCAGCGAACGTATGTCAACGGGGGGATAGATTGAACATTATTAGCACTATTTAGAGAACACCGGTCCCACAGACACAAGCTGCCTGTGGCTTTCGCTCCTTTCCCCTGATATCCCGCCTAAAAATCGTTCATAATGAAGACAATAAAGGAAACCCACCTCACGGTTGTCACTAGTGTCCGCTCAATTTTCCCACAGCAAGCTCTCACAAACGTTTTGGTCCCTACCGCATACTTGAAGATAGCAGTGCTACCACAATCCCATTCTCCCACTACATACACAGCAAGCAACCAGAAATTAGATAAAGTGAGTTAGCCAGAATTGCAGGATGCTGACCTGACGCCTGTTTCCCAGCTCCATCACTGGCAGCTCTAGACATCTTCTTTTACTTTTGGGTAGGACGCTGGTGTTCTAGTCTGTAATTGGATGTCTCATTAACAACGATGCACGTGGTGTGTTGCATTCATATTTGATCCCAAATACAACGTATTGCATCTGCTACAAGAGAGCTCTCAACTGCCACCTGTTCATAATTTCGAAGGCAGGTGTGAGTGGCTATTACACATTCACAACCTAAGCATTCCCCTATGGCGCCATGGCGCTATGGGAGGAGCTTGGTCACATGACGCGCCCAAAGTAAGTGTACCAATAAATAGTGTGCAAAGAGCTCTATCACCCGTAGAAACAGGTATAAAGGCGGGCGTAACAAAATCGATTGGCATAACATAAATTTCATCGATAAAATAACACTTGTCTATACAGATATTGTGAGCAGCAACTGTATATCAAAACAAATTAAAGCATAGTGCTTGAGTCCAAATATTGACGAGATATACATTTTTTGACCACAATTGTGCTTAATCAAAACAAAATGTAATTGTCACACATTAAAACAATCTAAGCATAGTGCTTAAGTATGTAGATAAAAGGTTGAAATGCATTATTTTAAGTTCATACAGTTATTATGATTTCCACAATCAAATATAAAAGATTGACAAAAAATGGTAAATTTTCATTTTTGCGAAATATATATATATATCTCTATGGTATTGTGGGTTTTTGTGTGTAAATGAAATCGGAATTTGTATTGCTTATTATGCCACCCATATTTTTTTTATGTATTATATTTAATTATTTTTTATTGTGTAATGTACTATGTCATATGTGTTGTACTTTTATGGTTTTTAGTAACCGAATAAAGTGGTTTGACTGTCTGTGAAACACACTATGAGATAAGGTTAACCACAAACTACAGTTTTGTAATTCACCATTCAGATTTTTCAGCCGGTTAAAAAATCGGGAGAAATACGCATCATGAACTTGAGTAATGTCCTAAGCAATTTGTTAGTTGTATATCGGGTTATAATTCCTGCCTAACGTCTAAACTCCTGTTTCAATGTGGACTCCAACTGCTGTTTTAAATCTCCTTAAACAACCCCAGAATAAACACAAATGCATCTCATTTGAATTATACTACTTTGAGCTTTATCTGTGACAAGTAACTGAATTAATGCAATTTGTTTTTTAGAAAATCGTTATTGAAACATTTGCTTGATAATTCTGTTAATACAGCATAAGAATCTCCTTGCTTTCCACTCTCCTAAATTTCTCTCAGAAGAAAACAAATTAGGCAGCCATCTTGAATGGGAGCATTATACAATAATTTATCATCAGAAAAATCTTCTCACAAATAAAAATCCTTTCATAAAATGAAAATAAACTGTTATTCAGCCCCAAACCTCTATTACAAGTCAATTTGATTAAGCTACAAAATGTGTTTATACAAACAACATCTCATTCCCACATTAACAAGTTCCAAGAATGTAAGCAAAACACCTATTTACATACTGGATACTATTACAGACTTCTTATTTTTTGCTGCTCTTGGCTTAATAATCATTTGTGAGATTGTATCACCCCCAGAAAATGCCATAAACCAGGTAGACAAAAATGTCATAGAGGGGGGAGTTTCCTCATACATAATGTCTCCTTTACATGCATAACCACCACAGTATACTTCACTCCTTTTCCAAAGAAAACATGCATGTTCACATTATGTAGCATTCCTGTACAAGCAGTGGCGGCTGGTGACATTTGAAAGTGGTGGGGCGTAAATTGATATTCATACTGCACCGTAGCGAGCGAGCGTAGCGAGCGAGCCCGGACCCCCTAAGGAGTGTTCGGGGGGAATTCCCCCCGAGAAAATTTTGAAAAAATAGTGGAAAAATGGTGCATTTCCAAGCAAATCTGAGAAAGCAGGAAGGTTAATAAAGCAATTGTGAAAGTGCAGTTATTACATTAATAAAGAGGTGTCATATAACATAGGTAGCTGCTTATTCAGCATAACCACAGAGCTTCATAATAGACTTTGAAACACAAAACACAATGTATTGCCGAGTACCTCACATATGTATTTTAATAACAAACAAATAAACAGGACGCAAACTAGCAGCATTCAAACAGAGAATTCTAAAACCTTCCAGGCTGGGAGCCCGGCTGGCATCTCTTTCTTTCTCTGTATCTCCCTCCCTTTCCTATCTCTCTCTTCAACTGCTGTCTTTCTACCTTTTCCCTCTCTTTCTCTCTCTTCCTATCTCTCCATCTTTTTCTCTGTTTCTCTCTCTCTGTTCCTCTCTCTCGCTCTCTCACTCATGCAGAACACGGGGAGGGTGAGCACAGGTCAGAGAGCTCCCAGCTGCCCTGTTTGGCCTCAGCCCCTCTCCCTGCATGATAGCTATGGGGGCCTCTTCCTCCTCCGGTAGGGTGTATGTCCCAGGGAGTGTAACACACAACAACACCCCTCCCCAGAGGCTATACCAATGGTGGAACCGCTTTAGGGTGGTGCTGGAACTATAGATAGGCCTGTGTGTGCCCTTACTGCACCAGGTGTGATTTCCATGAAGGGGGCCCTGTGCCATGAAAGTGGGAGGGAACTAGAATGGAAAGAGCCCTGGAATCAAACCCTCCTTGGCACACATCCTTCAAAGACGTACTGTCTGGCCTCCACTTCTCTCTTTCGGACGATGACTTCCTGCTCTCAGCAGACCGCAGACCCCCCAGCCCTGCGGTGAAGCTCCACAAGGGGATGTGAAGTTTCTCCTTCACACATGACGGAAGCTGTACTTGAGTGCTCCGCCCCGTCCCTGCGTGTGCCCTTCCTCTCCAAGAGCACCCTAGCGCTGCGGTCAGAGATGCCCACCTGTGCAGCATGTGATAGCATCTTTTCAAAAACATATTTTACGATAGCATCTTAGAACCAATTATTCATTGCATACCTTTGCAAAAAAAAAAAAATGAAATTCAGCTTAAAAATATATGTATTTGTAATTTGGCAACACATTTTCAAAACGGAAAATATATTTACTTTCACTTTAGATAACGATTCAATCAACTCGAGTAACCCAGTTTGCACAAATCCTGATTTCAATCAGATCCAAATCACAGACACAACCACCTAAATGATGCCCATATGCACTTGTCATTTCTAAACAGATACGAATCTATAATAAAAACCAGCATTTTGACTTAACAAAATAATTAAGGTTACATTTTCTGCCAAAAGACATGGTAGTTCATCTTTGTTATGCGATTTCCGTGCATCATCGGTTTTAAAAGACTGGCTGTTTTCTACGTCCCTCACATAGACAATGGGGAGACTTACACGGAAAGCTGTAAAATATGAAGGAAGTGGTGTAAACACAACACATTATGTAAATATTGGATATGTTCCTGCATTCTTCCCATTGACAGATGCAATCTTTCATTAGGCTTATGCTGCGTAGCGTGAGGCAGTTACAGATGAAAGGTTGTGCCAGTTTTAGAAAATCCTTTTACTCGGGCACTACTCAGAAAATAACATTAATTGTATACTAGTAGGGGTATTTTAGCGCACACACCTAGCTGGAGAGCAAAGGGGTGTTTACCATGGGCCTGTGGCCAGAGAAGCAGTTTATGGTTGTTAGCGAAGAGGGAGTCAGCAAGGATTTTAGGCAAAGTACGTGAATTGCAATTTATTAATGTTAGCGAAATGGGTGTGGGTAACGTTTCAAGAAATGCATGCTCATGAACGAGTGTGTGTGCATACTCACAAGGGTGCTCGAAGAGTGCACACCTCACTATAAAGCAACAAACTGCTGGCCAGAAACCCTGAGATGCTGTTTTATAATTGCAGCAAACGTACATGATCGTGCACTATTTGTGTGGATATATGTAAGTTAATTCATGGAGCACACTCCTAATTACGACTCAACAAGATGGCGATGCAAAATTTCGACGGGTGCTTCGAGGTGCAATGTAAGGCCGTTTGCACGGGGCATGAGTAATGATTTCACTCATGTAGTTTGATTTACCTCTCTCACTTTACATCTGTGCTTAGCTGGGGTGAGATTCTTGGAACACTTGGAATGGCCCGGTAAATTGAAAGCAGTTTATTTATTTGGACAAACACAGGATCCCCACATAGCATTTTCAAAGATGATAAAAGGTCAGCAGAGTTTTGAGCATGAACATACTCAAAACATATTAAAACCAGATTAATATGTACAATTTATTTATTAATCAAAAACACACTACAAGACATGAAAAGATGCCACTGGGAGCTTGCTTGTCACGGTTTGTTTATGGTTGACAAGTGACTCGGGCTTTGTCATTACTGCAGCGAGTTGGTTGTGGAGTGTGCATAAGGTTGGAAAGGAGCCGGTGGGGTGGTAGACAATATGTACTTACTGCTCAAAAACACAGAAAGTATTAGCAGCTACTCAGTGGTGGTTCTACAAATGGATATGCTATCTGACCTCTTGCACACTATTCATCTCAATTATTATAACCTCTGAAAAGCTGCATGTGTAATGTATGAATGTTGTTAGCGCTTGCGCTTCATAGCTCAATCTGTATAGATTTATAGAAACAAGGCTAAGGACTTCGTCACTAGGCCACTGCAGCTTGAACCCGCCATTGTCACCAGCACCGTCCGTCAATTAGTGCACAAAACACAACGGCCCCACCAGAAAGTAACTCTCACACACTTAGCTCCCGCCCAGAACAGCTCGCACTGAAAACAAAGCCCACCACGAAGGATACACCACACTTAAACATCTATCTCAATGACTACAGTTCATCAAACCAAGCACATCTAGTCATCTAATATCTGATGAGTTCCTCTTCGGTTTTGGGACAGCCTGTCAATCATGTCATTAGGGAGCCTGTGCCCTGGAAGAGGCAGGCCTCCACAAAGCAATAACTGCATTCATCTAATCTGTATATGCACCCAGCCAGCCACGGCAGAGTCACCATGATAAAAAAAAACAATAATCTGCACTGCAGCTCGACAAATTACTTTGCAAAGACAGGTGTTTCTTTACTTTTTGGGTCTGCGTGTTCTCCGGAATGCGAGGTGACTGTTTATGGCTTGGGCATTACTACAAAGTGATATTCATTAGAATAACCTTCACTTACATTGAAGGTTATTCTAATGAATAGCAGTGCTCGGCAGCAGTACACAAGACAGGCGATGCTCACATCTGCCACTTTGCCCAACGCTGCAGCTTTCACAAATTCCTTGCGAGCCAAAGTCAAATGTATAATGTTCAACAACTGGGAAAATTCAACCTAAGCATTTTGCAGCGACTGTAACAATCCTCGCTTGGTCTAGAGAATGATCAAATGTTCCAGAAACATTGTCAATCCATCATACGGCGGGCACGAACAAGCCTGACCTATAAATAAGCATTGTATTCTATTCAGCTGAATTTATTGTAAAATAAGACGTCTGAATACTGTGCGTTATATACGAACTGGTTTAAAGTAATTGCTCGGATACTACAGTATGGCCCCGTACTACTAGCATAATTTTCAAATGTAAATGAGACTAGTACCGTACTAGTCTCATTTACATTTGAAAATTATGAAGAGCAAAGGACTGAGACCACGTGTTGCATTGACCCAACAATGAATGGCAGATAGAGCACAATTCATTTCCTTCCCTTGTACAGCACAACTGGCACATATCATCTACCCCACACTTTTTTTTTTAACTAATCAATGCTTAGATTGTAAACAAAAAAAGTGGTGGGCCTAAACCTATTGCTGGGGTTCTGATAGGCTCAGCGAACGTATGTCAACGGGGGGATAGATTGAACATTATTAGCACTATTTAGAGAACACCGGTCCCACAGACACAAGCTGCCTGTGGCTTTCGCTCCTTTCCCCTGATATCCCGCCTAAAAATCGTTCATAATGAAGACAATAAAGGAAACCCACCTCACGGTTGTCACTAGTGTCCGCTCAATTTTCCCACAGCAAGCTCTCACAAACGTTTTGGTCCCTACCGCATACTTGAAGATAGCAGTGCTACCACAATCCCATTCTCCCACTACATACACAGCAAGCAACCAGAAATTAGATAAAGTGAGTTAGCCAGAATTGCAGGATGCTGACCTGACGCCTGTTTCCCAGCTCCATCACTGGCAGCTCTAGACATCTTCTTTTACTTTTGGGTAGGACGCTGGTGTTCTAGTCTGTAATTGGATGTCTCATTAACAACGATGCACGTGGTGTGTTGCATTCATATTTGATCCCAAATACAACGTATTGCATCTGCTACAAGAGAGCTCTCAACTGCCACCTGTTCATAATTTCGAAGGCAGGTGTGAGTGGCTATTACACATTCACAACCTAAGCATTCCCCTATGGCGCCAATGAATAGCCAGCGGTGGCTTGCACGAGAGTGACTCTTGAGTTACACTCTTCAGTTCTAATGTCATTAAAGCGAGGAACACCACCCAGGGTTCAGCTGCGTAAACAATGAAATATTCACATGAACTACACAGAAAAATGTCACACGATATTCTGCTTTCTCCTTGCTTGCACCAGGGTGGATTTGGGAAAATAATGTCACCCGCAGGTCATGCTTATCTCTACACAAACACACTGCTATTAACTAGATGCATTTTAAGTGTTTCGTGCACAGAGCAGAGTGCTGCGAGAACGGCATTTTTTGTGAACAGGACAGAGTGGAGTATGCAGGGCTTTGTTTTATGCGCTACCAACTTTCCCGCAGGACAGTTTTTCATGCACATGTCAAAGTGTGGGTGCAGGACAGTGTTGTGTGTATACTGCATAGAGCAGCTTCAGGGGAGAATGTGGAATGCAGGGCTCCGTCGTACACAGGTCTGATTGTAGTGTCCACTCCAGAACACTGTTAACACATAGGTCATACTGTAATGCACTTGGTAGTGTTTCGTGCACAGGTCAGAGGGTGAGAGAGAGTAGGACGTTGTTTCGTGCGCAGCCCAGGTCAGAGAGTGTGCATTGCAGAAACGTGCGTGTCTCATGCTCAGGTCAGAGTCAGTGTGGAAAGTAGGAAGTATTTTGTGCACAACTAAGAAGAATGTGAACATGAACAATAGGACACTGTTTCGTGTAGTGGTCAGGGTGTTGAGAGGAGTGTTTCGTGCACAGGTTAGAGTGTGGAGACCAGGTCAGTGTTTTGGGTACAGCCAGGTCATAGCAGTCGCGGCTCGCTTGGTGTCGTGCGGGAGGTGTGGGGGGGGGGCGGATTATTAAAACAGAGGGCACATGCAAGCACTCGCACTGCTCCGCACTTGTACAGACACAATTTAAACATGGATATGTTCCTGGATCCCCCTGTGCAAGCGTCTGCTGCCTAGATTTCACTATAGACTCAGCCCTTACCATCATATCTCTGTTACCAGCCCATCATGTCCTGATTATCTACATTGATTGCATCCCTTCTTTGGCTAAAACTGGTATGGTGGGGGCAAGAAGACTGCTCTTTACGGGACAACATTTGTGTCCAAAGTGTTCCATTGCATCAGTTCTTAGGAAGCCCATTACTATATCTGATTTCCCCTCGAGTGCTGTGATCAATTTTTTTAACTAATGAGTGCTAGTACCCAAAGCTCTGGTCAGAATCCTGTGGCAGGCGCTATGAATGTGCGTGTGCCGAATACCAAAGCTATGCACGTTATGATATGTATATACAGATTCTTTGTGAAACATAAGCAGTCATATATGCATCCATGCATCAGAAAGTAATTCCAGAGCGCGCATCCGAAAGTGTTTCCACTGTTCAAGCAAAAGTCTGCATTCCGTTCTCAGAACCCGGATTACTTGTGCTTTTTAAAACGTCACCAAAGTTCTCCAGGAAATAACTAAAAACTAGCGCACTTTACATAAAGACCATTGCACTTTAACTAATAGGGTGTTGCCCTTCAACTAAACACCTATTGCGCTCTCAGTGCGACCAGAACACATGTACCAAATATAAATGTCAGTTTTCAATCAAGCGTGCACCATATATCAAAGTCAGGAAAGCGTGCATCAAATATTAAAAGCAGTTTTCAGGAAAGTGTGCACCATATATCAAAGTCAGGAAAGCGTGCATCAAATATTAAAAGCAGTTTTCAGGAAAGTGTGCACCAAATATCAAAGGCAGAAAAGCGTGCATCAAATATTAAAAGCAGTTTTCAGGAAAGTGTGCACCATATATCAAAGTCAGGAAAGCGTGCATCACGGACAGTTCATTCCACAGATCGGCGAGTCTCGCCTACGCACAGACAAGACGAGCATTGCATTCACAATTGCACAACAATAGCCACATGGCTTACTACTGGGCCAGACCCCGCCACATAAAATATATATTTAAACAATCCTACCTGAGGTCCGACTCCTGAGCAGGCCCCGGGTCCGTTGGCGCCACTACAGACCCTCGGCTCTCAGCTATATGACTTTCAGTTTTACACTTGACTTACTCTCTAGTCTCTTCCGAGCAGCCAACTGCCACACGCGCTGCACCATCCTGCTGCAGCAGCCAATCCTGGCGCCGCGTGAACAGCGCCACTGCGCCAGGATTGGACTACGAGCAGGACACTATCTGCCCTACATGAGACCTGGGCCCCGGGTCCCCCTATGTATCTGAGTGCTAAGGAGGGAGGGTGGGGGGAAGGAAGGTCTACTGTACGCATGCGCGGGTAAGTCAAAAAATTGACTACTCCGGTATTTAACATGCGCAGGCAGCACCTCGCTGCCTGTCTGTGTGACGTGCCTGCCTGTCACTCTGCTGCAGCCCCGCCCCCCACAGCCCACTTCCTTCTGGATGCCCGATTCGGTCGGGCTTTTCCCGGAACATTTAGCGCGCCGTGCGCTCGGCTCAAATTTCATTTTAAAAAGTATGATTTATTTTTTAAAAGTAACTATTCATTGGCAGTGCAGTCGTCCATGGCTAGTGGGGCAACGCCCCAATGCCCCCAATGGACGCACCGCCACTGTGTACAAGAAACACATACTTATTTGATAAATTCTCTGATTATATCAACTCACAGAAACCTCTTTCCTCAATTAATATCTCCCGGAGTGATTTTAACTTGAACTAGGGAAGTCTTAAGATAATTCTGGCTCAAAATTACTTTAAGAAATGTTATAATCATACCTGTATGAAATAGGTTATTGATTAAGGGGGTGAAAACCCTACTCAAGCACCAACCCCAATTTTTGTCAGGGTGAACCACAAAAGTCACTAAATTAGCCTGTGATTAACCTTCTGATAGCTTGACCATAAAAAGCAGCGAGGGTTACCTGAGAGGTACTGCCCTAAATATTTATGCAGAGCAAAAACTGTAATAAAGTGAAAACACAAGAAAACTCCCCCACCAATTTCGAAAAACATAGAAACGTATAATGAATAAAAATATACCATAGACATGAATTTTTAAAGTTTCTAGTGAAAAATACCACCTAAAAGATCAAAGTGCCAACTGTGGGTATCTCTTCTTCCAAGGCAAAGTCACAAGTTAAGGCCAACCACAATGAAGCGCAGTTTGGACACACAAGGTGGATTGGGCACGGTCTGGGCTTACCTTCAGAATTAGAAGAACTTTGAAGATAAAGTTAAAGTTAAATCATGGTGAAGATTTCTACCTTCAGAATTTGTTAACTTTTGGTAGTCGAATATCTCCAGTGGGACAAAGCTGCAGGCTGTAGTTGAAGAGGCCTTCTCGGAGAGTAAGATACCATTGCTCAGAGGTCCCACTGAACAGGCGAATAGAACACACAGCAGGAGCTACAGCAGACTCAGGACCGCTGGACACACGCTAACTAGACAGTTGTTCTTGTCTCAGAGTCATGACACCAGCGATTTCAGCTATGACTTGTTGGAGAGCATGGAGGGGACTGTGGGTGTCCGGCGATATCACCTGGGAGTTGGGACACATGGAGGATCATGGAGAACATGGAGCAGATGCAGGCGGAAATAAGCATGGGCGGAAAATCCGTTTCGCTCGCGGATTTTGCGGATTTTCGGTAAATTCGCAATCCGCGAGATTCGCGAATCTCCCACAAAATCCGCAAATCCGCGAGCAGCGGATTTTATGGCTTGCTCGCACTGTTCGCGTGAGTTCGCGGCTTCCCAGTACAACTTCGCGCCCCGCGAATAAGCGCTAAATTGCAGAAATACGATCTTAGCAAAACTGAAACTACTTACCAGGTTCAAAAGTTCAGGCTCATCATTAGTAGCCATTTCCTGTAGTGCTTCCTGAGGGGCCCCTCCAGAGTTCAGTTGCAACCATTATGTGACCCTGCTCTGAACCTCAGAATAGTTACACATATGCCACAAAGGTCCTGAATTACAGCTAAGGGAGACAAGCAGGAGCCAGGCTGGAAGTTCAAATCCATTAATCAGCCCCTAATTCATTATTGTCAGTTGGGGCAGGGCAGGTGTTGTAACTAATTTTGCAACAATGAAAGCACTTAGCAAGTGCAAAAGATCACTAATCAGGAAGCACTAAGGAAGCAGGTGCCAGCTAAAAAAATGTTCTGTGACACATTAATCAGCCCCAAATTAATTCAGGTCACTTGAGGCAGGGAAGGTGTGCTTTGCTTTGCCACAATAATGTACACTGACTGGACAACCAGAGGGTGCTGTGATGAAACAGAGGGTGGCATGGGTGGGCCAGAGGGTGGCATGAGTAGTCAGAGAGTGGCAGTGGTGACAGAGAGTGGCAAACACAAAAAAAAAATCCGCAAATTCGCGAGAATTCGCGGATTTTGCGGATTGCGAGTTCGCAAATCCGCAAAATTCGCGAACGCGAGATTCGCAAAATTCGCCCATGCTTAGGCGGAAAGGATGGCTGCCATGGCTGCACACCAGTGACATGTAGCTGGGATCTTCCATGCCCTGCAGATCCTCCTCATGGCATTGCTGCCACAAGGCCTGGTGCAGATGAATGCTGCTGCTACTACTCCATCAACATCTCTGCCCCCTTATGAGTCAGTGCCACACAGTGCTGTAGACAAAACACCACCACCCACATGTGAGGCACATCACACATCAAAGGAGGATGATGTGGATGATTCTGTCTTTGTGGTAAGAAGGAAGCAGTAGCATTCATCCCCGCCATATGGCCTGTTTCAGCTTGGTTCTGCCCTCTGCATCATGCCCTGGAATAACACCTTCCACTGTCCCCCGATACACTCTGAGACACTCACCTTGTCGCTCGACAGGGACTGCCATATTAGGTTTGGTTACCAATGACACAGCAATTGTGACTGTTTGGGAGGAGATGCCTATTTGATGCAGGACAGTGGACATTTCTACACCATCAGGGATGTAAGGTTGTACTTGTATATTGTCATCCCACAGTTTCCTGCTATGCCAAATGGGCCTGGCCAGTTTCTAAGCACAAGCGGCGGCAGTTGTGTCCTCTGTTCTGTTGTGAAAGTGTTGCAGTTTGTACCACATTGTTGTCAATGTTGATGTGCTCTGATTCTTATGTGTGTGTGCTGCATTGCAGGAGAGTCACCCCTGCAGCTCTGATTTTGCTGGCCCTAATCCCTTTCAGGTGGTGTGCCTTTCACTTATGTGCTCATACAGTGCTGAGATGTTGCAAACTTAGGTAAATTGGGCTGTTGTTGGGAGTTGGGACTCTTGGGCATGGTTTGTCCGCAGATGTCTTGTTGACTTCAGGAGTTGTTTGGGCACGTAGATGTATCAGGGTGTCACCTGCTCCTTTATGGATGTGGTCCACACTCAGCCACCTCAGTGTCCTGGCGTACACCATGTCATGATAATTGGACTGCAGCCATGCTAATCGCATGCAGTGTCACTTGCATTGTCAGTGTTGCTCATGGACCTGCATCCTTGCTGGGTTCAGCAAATGTGCATGTGTTTGTTGTGAGATTAGTGATGTGTGGAAAGGGCCCGCTCTGGGCACATTGTCAATGGGGGCCTACTTGCTGTTTCTATATGTGCTGCAGTATGCCAAGGAGATCAGGGACATGATCCAGGGTCATTGTGGGTGTGCACTTACTTAATTGTGCATGTGTGTTATTGTGTCAATCTCCCCTTGTCCCCCCAGTCCCAGGTCGTTACTCACCCTGTTGCTGTTGGATCAGGTCATGTTGCGCAGTGTCCGGTCCCCCAACTCCTGCCACCGTCTCCCCTCTGATGACTGTGGACACCATTTCCTCCATCTCATCCAGCTCCTCCTGTGATGATGGACTCCCACCTCCAGTGCGCATTGCACTTTCCGGTTGTTAGGGAGTTTCAGCTTGGTTTTGCGCTTCACATCATTTCAGCGCTTCTTGTAGTCATCCACTTCCCTTCTTTTCACTCCGACTGCATTCACCTTGACCAAGATGGACTGCCATATTGCATTTTTAGTTGCCAATGACACAGGGGAGGTGATGAAGAGGTGTTGGTGGTGTATATCACCTCCGTAATCAGGATCTTGTTTTCCTGCGGACTGAATCGCGGGTTCCTCTTCTTCTTGTCCTTGCCCTTCTCCTTACCTGAGGTCCCTGGCTGGTCCTCCGGGGGGGTTTGTGGGGTTCTGGTTGGCCTCTGTAGTTGCTCCAGCTTCCTCCATGGTGCGTCTTAGTAGTTTGGGTTTAAAAAAAGCAAGCCTGGCGCTGCTTATCACTGATGTTTTTAATGGTGTTGGGCCCATCGCAACTTTTTTCGCTTCCGGGTTTCCTTTTTTTTGGCGTCCCGGTAATTTTAATGTGGTCATTTGGTGCGTTATCAGAAAACTATCGCCTGTTGCTGGCGTGTTGAGAATACACCGTTAACATGGCGTTAGTTTCCTGCGATAGACAGCATTATGTAACATTGCGTTAACCTGGTTGGCAATATTTATTGCCCTTTCTTGAGAATATCCCCACCAGTGTCCTGCTCCCGCCCAGGACCTATTTAACGGAGGCCAGCAGATCCTCAATCCGCTTCCCTCATGTGGCCTCAGCAGCTCTCCCCAACTCTGTCTGGCAATTGATTGTATCTGGTTTGTGCTTTATTGTCTTTCTTCTGTCGTGCTCTCATTTTTGTATTTATATTTATTTCACTGTTGTTGTTGCTTGTAAGTTTCTTAATTTAGCCTCAAAGTTATTGTTTCACCACTGTTGTTTGGCTAATTGTGCCCACCTTTTTTCAAGGAGCCAGCTCGCTCGTCACGTGCTCCTTTTTCCCGCAGTCCCACTTTCCGAAACCCTGCTTCCCACCTCCACCCAGGACCTACTTATTAGGGGCTGCATAGCATGCACACAGCAGACGAGTGCAGAGGGAGTGTCGCTGCCACACCAATGGTGCGCCAAAGACAAGCCCCTCTGCACAGAGACCTGGCTCAACCCCTCCTCCACCCCTGATATTGTCACCACAATACCCAAAGGCTACAAGCTGGTACACCGAGACCGCACCAACAATCACACAGGTGGCATTATGATCAGCCACAAAGAAGCCATCTGCTGCTCCACCGCCGAAGTCGACACAACACCGATGATGGAGCACCTCAACTTCCAACTCCAAACCAATGGGAGAACTATCATCAGAGGCACCCTCTCCTACAGACCAAAGGACCACGTCCCGCTTCTGGAACACCATCACTGAATTCATCGCCTCACTCACCATTGACTCCAAGCACTACATCTTCCTCGGTGACCTTAACATCCACTTCAATGCCCCTAAAGATGCTACCTCTGCCAACCTCCTGGAAAGCATGAGCAACATTGGCCTCACCCAACTGATCACCAAGCCCACACACAGCGCAGGACAAATGCTTGACCCGATCTTCACTGCCAGTGACAGAGGGCCCGATTCACAAAACTAACTTAAGACAAAATCCTAAACTTACTACCATTTTGGTATTCACAGAAGGCACTTACTCATTTTGGTATTCACAGAAAGCCCTTACTCATTTTGGTATTCTCAGAAGTTAGGAGTCCTAACTTTAGGACTCCTAAATGCCTTCTGTGAATACCGAAAGCCTTAAAATTAGGATTTTTCTCAGTTTAGTAGTAGTAAAGTTAGGACTTCGAACTTTAGAACTCCTAAATGCCTTCTGTGAATACCCAAAGTCTTAAAATTATGGATTTTTCTCAATTTAGTAGTAGTAAATTTAGGACTCCTAACTTTCGGACTCCTAAATGCCTTCTTTGAATACCGAAAGTCTTAAAATTAGGATTTTTCTCAACTTTACAACTACTAAATTGACAAAAATCCTAATTTTAAGACTTTCGGTATTCACAGAAGGCATTTAGGAGTCCTAAAGTTAGGAGTCCTAACTTTACTACTACTAAATTTAGAAAAATCCTAATTTTAAGACTTTCGGTATTCACAGAAGGCATTTAGGTGTCCTAAAGTTAGGACTCCTAACTTCTGTGAATACCGAAATGAGTAAGTGTCTTCTGTGAATACCAAAATGAGTAAGTGCCTTCTGTGAACACGAAAATGGTAGTAAGTTTAGGATTTTGTCTTAAGTTAGTTCTGTGAATCGGGCCCAGAGTCAGAGTCATGTCACTGAACTCACCTGACTTTCCAGGAGCCAGCTCGCTCGTCACGCACTTCTTTTTCCTGCAGTCCCACTTCCCGCAACCCTGCTTCCCATCCCCACCCAGGACCTACTTAATGGGGGCCGCATAGCATGCACACAGCAGACGAGTGCAGAGGGAGTGTCGCTGCCACATCAATGGTGCGCAAAAGACAAGCCCCTCTGCACAGAGACCTGGCTCAACACCTCCTCCACCCCTGATATTGTCACCACAATACCCAATGGCTACAAGCTGGTACACCGAGACCGCACCAACAAGCACACAGGTGGCATTATGACCATCCACAAAGAAGCCATCCGCTGCTCCATCGCCGAAGACGACACAACACCGATGATGGAGCACCTCAACTTCCAACTCCAAACCAAAGGCAGAACTACCATCAGAGTCACCCTCGCCTACAGACCAAAGGACCACGTCCCGCTTCTGCAACACCATCACTGAATTCATCGCCTCACTCACAATTGACTCAAAGCACTACATTTCCTCGGTGACCTCAACATCCACCTCAATGCCCCTAAAGATGATACCTCTGCCAACCTCCTGGAAAGCATGAGCAACATTGGCCTCACCAAACTGGTCACCAAGCTCACACACAGCACAGGACAAACGATGGACCCGATCTTCACTGCCAGTGACAGAGTCAGAGTCATGTCACTGAACTCATCTGACTGACCATGTCACCATCAGCCCCCCAACTCCTCCCTCCATAGCTGAAACAAAGTGAAAGAGACCCAATAGACGAACACCCTCCACATCACCCATTCAGACTTGAACAGACTGTCAAGAATTTCTCCACCCGGATCACCAACTGTGCTGACAGAGTTGCCCCTGTCAAACTCGCCAAGACTAGCAGCTCCACCAAACAAGTTAGTTGGTATATACCAGAGCTCAGGACAATTAAATCAAATTCCAAACAAACAGCTAGAAAGAAGATGGAGCAACAGCAAAGATCCCACAGACCAAGCCACCTTCAAGTCAGTCTCAACAAATACTAACATCACTAAAAGACACAAAAAGAGGTGCATTGAGACACATCATCGAAGCAAGCTCCAACTTTAGCTAGGAACCCTTTAGCATTGTCAGAGAGTTCTACTGCCCTTCTGCCACCAAAAACACAACCCTCCTTTTCCCAAGAACTCTGCGATACCCTGGAGGACTATTTCCACAACAACATATCTACTATCTGTAGTACCTTTGAACCCTAACCCACTGACCTCTGCAACCTCCTCACCCCAACTGATCTCACCCACAATCACCAGCTCACCACATAGGAACATCTCACAACACAGAACACCACAGCTGTCATGAACTCCATCGGCTCTGGAGCACCCATGGACCCCTGCCCCCACCACTTCCTCAACCTTGGGAGCAAGGAAATCAGGTGCGAACTCAACCCCTTCTCAATGCATCCATCACTACAACTGCCTTCCCCGAATGGAAACACGCAGAGGTCAGAACCTTCCTCAAGAATCCCATCCCCCCATCTCACTTCTTACCTTCCCAGCCAAAGTCTTCGAGAAGGCCATTAGCCACCAACTCACTGAATACCTGGAGAGAAACAACCTGCTGGACACCTCTCAATCTGGGTTCTGTACCAACCACATCACCAAGAGTACCCTGATCATTGCCACTGATAACATTAGAACCCTTCTCGACTGAGCAGACCTGATTCTCCTAACCTCAGCAGCATCTTATACTGTATTCCACCACACACTCATCCTTTCTCACAGAATACACCCAGAGAATCTGTCTGCCACCCTTCACTTTGGACGCCTAAAATACCATCTGGGGCATCCCTTAACGTTCATCCCTTAGACTCCCCTTGTTCAACACATACATGACACCCCTGGCCAACATCAATAGAATCTATAGTCTCAACATTGCATCCTACACAGACAACAGTCAGCTCATCTTCTCGCTCTCAGAAGACACCTCAACCATTAGGACCAAGTTGCACAACTGCATGACAAGTGTCGCCGACTGGATGAAGACCAAGTACCTGAACCTCAACATGGAAAAGATGGAAGAGCTGACAATAGGAACAACACTTCCCTGTGGAACAACACCTGGTGGCCCTCAGAGCTCGGCCCCACACACTAGACCACGCTCACAACCTTGGTATCATTATGGACAGCAAACTCCCCATGAAATGCCAGATCAACACATTTGCCTCTGTCTGCTTCCACAAAGTATGCTTGCTCCAAAAGACCTTCATAATGCTCCCCATCAGTACCATCAGTACCGTCAGTACCAAGAAAACCATCACTCAAGTCCTAGTCATCAGCCGACTCTACTGGAGCAACAATGTCTTAGTAGAAATCACCACCCAACTCCTGTAGAGACTCCAGACGGTACAGAACTCAGGTGCCAGACTCGGCCTCCCCGAATGGACCCACATCACCCCACACCTCAGATATCTCCACTGGCTCCCCATTCAGAAAAGATGCCAATTCAAGATGCTGACACACTCCTACAAGGAACTTCCACCGCCCTCCAGACACCTGCATTCTGCCTCCCTCGCACACACTCCCCGCATCCACCAAAGCTACAGTGGAGGTTACTCCTTCTCTTACCTCGCCACCAAGTCCTGGAACGATCTTCCCCACCTCAGACCATCATCTTCTCTCATGGAATTCAGAAAGGGAATCAAGACCTGTCTTTTCAACTAAGACTATCAAGAACCTAGCGCCTGGATACTTTTGTGGGTGATGAGCCCCAGTCTACAAATCCGATTTTTTTGATTGATTGGTAGCCACAATATCACTCTACAATGCACTGTGTTCTCACAAATTATGTGATTTGAGATATCATAATTGTTGTTCTGCATGCTATAATTTTAGACAGTATAAATCAGATAATATTACCACTATAAAAATATAAAACCTAATGCATACCTCTATATAAGGCCTTATGTCAGAATACAGCCAAAATGTACTGAAAATAACATGTCTGCCTTAAACCTTTGTAAAGGCAGTCATTAGCCAATCACATAATGCTTTGTCATTGGCATGTACCACTCTACTTTCGTGAAATTTTGCGACACCAGTGCGGTCACAGATATCACTAAATTAAAATGCCTATATCTTAAAAAATACTTACCCCATTAATCTGTAATACCAAAAAAAGGATCGTCAGCACACCATAATTTATAATCCTGCCAAATTTAAAGGAAATCCAACTGTTTTTTTCAGTGCTACATCCAATAATAAAAGTCTATAGAACATGCATTGGGAGAAAAGCACATTTTTTTCTTTGAGGCCCCTTGATGAATTACCGTACAACCTTGCATCAGCTGCCATTGAAATAAGAGCTAAAGGTCTGCAAAGTTTTGTGGTGATTCGTCAAGCAGGCACAAAGTAGTCAAAGGACCAGGTAATTCCTATCTCTGGAAACCCTAACTTTAACTCAGAGTGGCACTTGGTAATATATGTAATTTAATGATATTTCATACAGAATAGGCTTAAAATCATTTACTCCTGATTAAAAGCATAGTTTTACTTGAAAAAATAATTACAGGTGTCAGCACTAGTGCCTAGTCACAGAGGCATTTTGTTGTACATAAAACACATCAATCAGTACTCTTATAGTACATTTTACAGAGTCTTACATGCCTTTTTGAATGGACCCCAAAATATCTAAAAATGAGAATATTCAAGGGATATTCATATGAAATTAGAAAAAAATAGATATAACTGTGCCCTCTTTACACCTTTACTAATAGGGAGTTGGACCTTTCAGGGTTGATTCACAAACGCATGTCACAGTAGTAAAAGAGTACTACAGGAGTACTACTTCCCATTCTTATAATTATTTTTGTGAATCATCCCCCTTAAATATGTTTCTTCTTCATGGGATTTTACTGGAAGTGCCCAATATCTTTCACAATGCTTCATGAATGCCTAAAAAGGCATTCTGCACAACAGAAATTTGAAGACCAATCAAGCAATCTGCACGGTTAAAAAACATTGGAAATGTAGATTACGAAAGAGAACATACAAGCACAGACTTCAAAAGTCAATTACTTTCTCAAATAAATCTACAATATGCCAAGATATGAGTCTCATAGTTTATTGTGCTAGAAAGAAATTCAGAATGTAAGGAATCAAGAATGTGGCAAGAATCCAAAACAAAACAAAGCTGAGAATTAATTTCGGTTTGAAAAATGTTAACAAGAAGTGGTAGTACAAAAGTAGGATGAAAATTAATAGATCCACAGAGGCTTTATTCGACAGTGAAAGTACCAAGGTCAGTTTTCTGTTATCGGATACTGGTTTTGAGATGGACAAATTGCAAAGATCATTCAAGACTGGCCTGATAACTTTGATGGCCAAGTGAAGAATAAGAGCAAGTGTCAGGTCGATAGGAGATCTGGATTAAAGCTAATACATACCTTCTCAGCTGTAAGAGAAGACAATTGAGAACGATACACAGTTCTTCACCTGCTTTGGGCTTGGCATTACAGGGGCTGGCTCTGCAATCCCGGCATCATCTATGTATTTCACAGGTCTGCCTATTCCTTCCCCTTGTAAGGTGAGTTATAATGTGTGGGGATAGATAACCCTGCATTCAAACAGCTAACCCCACATTCACCTAGCTCACCCTTCACTCTTACTGTTCACCCTGTACTCAATTGGGCATGGATTTACACTCATTCTGCACTCACACTGGCCCTCCAGTCACTTATACAGTCACTTATACAGCTCACCCTTCACTCATAGCAGTCACCCTACACTCAAAGAACACATCGCTCAAAAAACTCACCAAGCCCCCACACCTCTAAGGCTGCACTCACATGGGCACACAGCTCTCCCTGAACTGACACATGCTCTTTGCTCATCTGTCCCTCACATAGCTCACCTTGCACTCACAAAGGTGCAATAGTCTACCAGATTCTGCACTCTCTTCATTCACCCTGCATTCACTGGCACAACACTTACCCGGCTCTCACAAGTGCCTTCCATTTGGCAGTCATTCATACGGTTCACCATTCACTGACATCAGTCACCCTGCACTCAAGGGGTATATCACTCAAACTACTCACTCTTCAGTCACTTCTTTCATCCTGCACTCACAATGACACACCACTCACCCTTCTCGCACATGGGCACTTCGCTCACCCATCACTTTAACAGCTCATCCCTCACTCTTACCACTTACCCTACAATCACTCGGGCGCAATTGTCTTCTAGCGCACACATCGGCAAACCGCACACTGCATTTAGATGGGCACGTCACTTACCCTGCACTCACATGGACACAATGATCTGCTAGAACTAAAACGGACACACCGTGTACTCTTGCTCCTCAAACTGCACTCTTACTGCTCATCCTGCACTCAAACTCATACGGGTACTTTGCACACTCGGCACTCAACCTGTACTTTCTCCTCTCACAATGCACTCACATGGGCACACTGCTCACTCGTCATTCACACAGCTCTCCCTTCCCTTTTTCTCCTCTCCCTATGCTCGCACTGGCTCAGTGGTCTGCTGGAACTCACAAGGACACATAACTCATCCTGCACTCCCGCCACTCACCCTGCGCTTCTACCTTTCATCCTGCACTCAACCTCCAATGGGCACATTACTCACCCTTCACTCATATCACTCCCCTAGCACTCATTTCTCTCACCATACACTCACACCGGCTCACTGCTCATCCTGCACACACATGGGCACCCTGGTCAGCAGGCAATCACAAGGGCACAGTTCTACCTATACTCACTCCTCAACTTGCACTTTCATGGCCCTGCCTCTCACTCTTCACTAATGCAGCTCATCCTAGCCTCATTTGGGCCACCTTCCACCTTCCACCTTGCCCTCACGCGACACATCCTGCACTCACATGGGTACACTTTTTACTCTGCACTCACACCTCTCATGTTGCACTCACACTTCTCACGGCCACCCAGTATTTACATGAGCACACCTGTTATGCTGCACATATGAAATTGCCAAATACTTGTTTACATACTCATATTTCTCCACAGGCACCTGCAGAATACCTGCTCATTACATGGTATTAGGTGTCCAGTCAGTTCCTTTTGCAACTAATAAGCCAGTGCAAGAGGGGAAAGTGGCCTGAGGCTGTAGGATGTTGAGAGAACGGAGCTCAGGCCGAGGCTTTCGGATATGATTCAGCATCGGAGATCAGTCATAGGATGTGGGAATGAGCTTGAAGGGAGTGTTGATGAGGAAGAGAAAGGAGGGGAAAGTCGGCTCAACACGCCATGGGTGAAGTGATGCAACTAAGGCTGTCGGTTGATGTGGGAATTGATTGGGGATTGCAGCCTAAGTGTGCGGTGTGGTTGGGGTAATTGGGCACAGACTTCAGCGGTATTTATAAAACATATGCCTGGGCCAAGTTGTCCCATCCTCGTCGCCAATGTAAAGATGAGGCGCAGACAGGAAATTGTAGTTAAGGATTTATTGTAGATAAGAGAGCCGTCCAGCTTGAGGGGAAGAAGAGCAGCTGCAACTGCCACAAAGGGAATCCAGCGGTGGAATACACTGTGCATGGAAACCCCACAGGTGACATCACAAGGTTCAGTAATAGAATCACAACAAGCAGTAGACAATGCAGATCACCACACAACGCCTAGCATTTTTTAATGCTATCAACCCCAAGGCTCAGGCCAGAACTGGACCCTATTAGCATACATGGCGGTAGTGCTCTGCGGGTTGTACTGTTATAATGGACAGCCAGCTGGGACTGTGGGCCCAGGTGCCAACTTCTCTAGGGCATTGTTGCTCCAATAATAGCAATATCTCAGGTGAGAGGCTGGACCTTGTGAAAGCACACGAAAGCCTGGGCTTGGAATGGGATCACAGTTTCTGTTTCTACAGAGCGGGACCAGAGGATAGGTGAGATTTGCAGGTATTGTTGTGATATTGGCTTTAGGGCCTCTGATGACTGTCACTGTGGTGGGTAGTCAGGTTTTTAGCAAGCTCCATTGTTTTAGCTGGCCTTAGCATACAGGAGGTAATTTCAGACATATATAATAAACCCACAGCAAAGTTTGAAAAAATGGTGTCCGCTACTGGCACAACATGATAGTACTGGAATATTTCATTAGAATTGTTTCAGGGCCTATGGCTTTTTAGCAAGTTTGTTTGGAAATAGTGTCTTGAACTGCATACCTATTTTAAAAAAATCTTTTTTTTATAGATTTTCATGATGAAAAAACAAACAAGGAACAAACAGATCTGTCTCATCTGGAAAATAGAACATGATAACTTTTATGACACAATCGACTAGAACTACAGGAAACACATGGATTCTCCATCAGGACTACAATTACCACACCATTTTATGTGCTCCTATACCCCATGACTGTATTACCAGTGGCCTTTCCAAATGTTGCAATATTTCTGCACCTTCCTGCCTCATAAATAGGTTTCTCCAAACTCGTGCACTGGTCTAGAATGTTTTTAGAATCCTCTAGAGGTGGAGAGTCTGCATTCTTTCACTTCCGAGCAATTTCTCTTTTGGCAGAAAGCACCAACTATGAGTAAAATTTGATATCTGCTTGAGTCCATTTCTACCTTTATATTGAGGATGGGCACCTTGGGGCTGGCGGGAAAATCCCATGATCCCAAATCATTAAAGAAAAAAAATATCAGCGGAGAGCACCCATTCACCCCTAATCTGCCCAGAATCAGCCTGTTTATTTGCTTTGCTTGCTGGAATTCAGGGGAAGTATCACCCCCCACCACTTTCAAAGATCTATAGCTGCTGCTGATGAGCAGAACTGGCATTGTAAGAGGAGAGTGGGCATTGTTGAGAGGTCAGGAACGGAAATGTGGATGAAATTGCTTACATTTAAATTAGCCACTATTGAAATGTAAGCAATTTCATCCATTGTACTTCTGTCTCGTCCGTAATTCTGTCCACATTATATTCAAACTTGGGTCAACTGGGCAGTGAAGTCCAATCTTAAAAGTAAATTTTAAATCTCGGAAGTTCTGGGCCACATCTTATAACAAAGGTGTTTTAAAAAAGCCTATCGCAACATTATACAAGTATTTTAAATCTTCCAGGCTAACACATAGAGTTATGGCATGTGTTGTGGAGTATTGGTGACTATGCAGAAGCATAAGACGTACTTTTAATCAATATCACCTTTTCTTACCTTATTTTCTTTCCTTATTGCCATTAGTGCAAATAACTTTGCCCAGTTCCTAGATGCCCCCATAGTGACTTGACTCCCATCTAAATTTTATTATTAATTTAACAGCAGTGACTTTCTGGTAGAGGGCCTTTTCCTGCAATATCATATTTTTCCTAAATTAATATGGCTTCTCTTCTAGTCTATTCACTCCTTACATATTTAGTCGACCCCTGTAAATGTTACATCGATTGGTGGCTCCTCAGCTTGGCCCTCTTCCTTCACTTGACAGATATGTTAAGAATCTTGGAATTTCCATAAATACCAAACTCTCCTATACCGACTGTAGCGACTGGATTTTTGGACCAGATGGGATCAGCTCCTGAGAGCCCCTCTAACCCAGCCGGAACGTAATCACCTCCCCCCTCAGGACCATCTATCCAGGCACCTGGGTACCTACCTGAGGATGGGGAACTCGCAATATACAAGCTCATATCATCAGAAACACCACTAAATCTATAGGGATACTAAGAATACTCACTGATTACTAAGGACATCCATGCCCTACACCACACTCATACCTCATAGTCTCGCGACCACATGGGTCCAGACTAATCTACCCTGGGGCAGTTCTGATTATATACTCTCACACACTGATCTCCCTCAGTGCTCACTCGACACGCAATCCAGCGCGTCTACACACATGGGCCTGCAGTCCCAGTGCTCTCATTTACACCCGGTCCGCAATCCGGCAGACCTACACACCCTCTATCTTAGGTGCTCTCATTTACACACGGTCCGCAATCCGGCAGACCTACACACCCTCTATCTTAGGTGCTCTCATTTACACACGGTCCGCAATCCGGCAGACCTACACACTGACCACAATCAGTGCTCTCACTAACGCCACTTACCAATGACGACCACTTTCCTCTGAATACCTTCAGCTCTCTGTCTCTCTATGTTGGGAAGTCTCTCTCATTGTCTACTCAGGATAAAACTACGATAATATAAATTGGTATGGCTTTCCAAATTGCAATATGTACCTTCTGCTCCTGACATCAAATGTCCCCTTTCCTCTTTATTGTTCACTCATCTCTTACCTGATCGGGATTCGCATCCGTTCACGCAAACTATGCTTGACTAGAGGATAAGGTTACCCTGATTGAACAAGAATACAAGGCACATGTCGGTTCACTAAGAACTGTCTCTCTGTTTATTTTAACAATGATAAAATGCACATACACAGATCAGCGGGGTCTCTTGACTAACAGGAACTTTAACACACCGCTGAAAGAAAAGGATTAGACATACAATACAAGGTTATCAGTGGGGTCTCTTGACTAACAGGAACAACACACCGCTGAAAGAAAAGGATTAGACATACAATAGCCTAGGGAATAAAGACAAGATTAAGGTGTAATTGTAAAGGGGACTAGTTTAGACTACCTCACCTATTAGAAGGAAGATTTCCCTCTGACTCTGGTGGGATCAGGCTCTCTCTCTCTCTGTCTCTGGTGGGATCAGGGCTCTCTCTCTGTCTCTGCCTCCGTCACCACAACACCACGTCTCTGGTTCAATTACTCCAGCTGACAGCTTCAGCTCCTCATCTGCTTTGATGCTCTCTGCACTGCTCTCTCTTCAGCTTCAGCAATCATCTGCCTTCTTTCTCCATTCCAGAACTGCACTGCATTCTGCAGCTCCAGCAGACATCCTGCTCTCTCTTCTGCAAGAACCAAACTGCACTGAACACTGACCGAACTGAACTGACCTGACCACTCCTCCTCTCCTGCAGCTCGCTAATAAGGATTCCTCTCCCCTCATGGAAATTTCCAACAGAGGGCTGCCTCCCACCGAATTCCTGTGCCAGCTCCAGAGGTCTTTGCGCAACCGCAGTGGCCAGCTGCTTGTTGCGTCTGGGCCCAAGAGACAAACACATTCCTCGGATAAGAAGCAGTCCTGACTGGTTTTCCTCTAGCAGTCAACAGCCTTAACTATAAACTTTACCTTTCCCCCTGAAGCCTCTCAGCTCCATCAAAATGGAGTCTGTCTAGTTCTGGACCTTGTAGGCCTAAGAAGGATGAAATAACCCTTAGCTCTGTCAGAGTACCTACATAAACCATACCAATATGTAATATAAAGTCATGACCACAGGATCCAACCTCTACTATAAGCAAAAATGACAGGCCAAAGCCAATAGGCAATAGATGGCCTCTTCTATGTCTGAAAGAAAGGGCCTAAAAGGGCCAACACAAGCTAGGAATACATATCCTAGATGTGAGCAAGATTAAAGTCTATATCACTGCCAAATAGAGCCAAAAAGCCTGTCAAGACACCGACCAAGCAAATTTTTTTTAAAGAACCTTTTTATTGGATTTTAGATTCATACATGTCATACAATAATCATACTTAAGTGCTGCTATATTACAATTGATGTCGACATTTCGCTGTATAGAGCAGCATGTCCAGCAGTGGGGGTGCCGTATCTCTACTGTCTCCAGCAGATATGTTGGGAGATACCGTGGATGATGTTGTTGGGTCGGTTGTTGTGTTACCTTCACCCGTATCACAGTCGATAGTCCATTGTGCCCAGTAGAGGGTAATACTCAATGTCAATCCAGGTTCTGAACTAAACGGGGGGATGCATAACTCGGGAAGTGTGGGATCGGGGAGGGTTTTATGGGGCGCAGCAGGCGGGGGTAAGGGAATCGTAACTCCATGTCGACACACTAACTGCGAGCATGGCGGTCAGCTATTGGCAACTGTGTGATACTTTGAGGGTGAGCTGGAGGGACGCGCTGGAGCAAGGGAGCGTAGAGTGTGGGTGGGCTAATGTATGTTGGATCCCGATTCCGTGTGGGTTTCATGAGGGGGTTCTTCGCCTGCCGAGTGTTTGCGTTTAAACTCATGAAGGAGCTTTGCCCATTCTAGCGAGCTAGGTTGCCGTCGCATGCCATGAGCTTCTTCCTGCCGGAAGAGATCTGCTTCGGCTGCGGCCCATTTCAGTACTGCCCCCAACCATGCTGCTATTGGGGGGTGTTAGAACTGGCTATTTCTGGTAGGCTAAGGCTGACACCAAAGCCAGGCAGAAACCACCATTCTAGTCAGGGCAAGGGAGTCACATGCCAAGATAACCCCTGCTCACCCCCTGGTAGCTTGGCACGAGCAGTAAGGCTAAACTAGGAGGCAATGTGTAAAGCGTTTGCGCCAGCACACAACAGCAACAACATACTAGGCACACCACAAAAGAGACTCCACACAAGGTTATTATAAAATAACTTTTGTATTGTAAAAACACATCAGATAGTATCACACAAAATACATGGTGCCAACTGGCACGGGCAATATTCATATGGGATTATTTACAGGATAGGGCCGCATGGGCCACTGTCAGAATCAGCACTTAGTAGAAATTAGAATATAGGATATATAATCACTGTAGCACAAAGTAACAGTTATAACTCACAACCAGTATCTACTGGTAACAGGTAAGTACCACCTACGCAACCCTAACCACCTTAGGAGAATGTCACGCAGGGGACCAGGACCTCACTAGGACCACTTGTACTAAAAAAAAGAACAACCACCTAAGTATCACACAGCATTTAGGGGTCTAGGAAAGAACACATTACCCATGATGCATAAATATACATTTAGAGGAGTAGTAAAGAAAGAAAACACATGATGCTTAAAAACATTCAGAGGTGTAAGACAAGGGAAACACATGATGCATAAACCTACACATTCAGCGGTGTTCAGAACAAAGCACATGATGCAATAAAATACATTCAGAGGTGCAGCGCAAGAAGACACATGATGCCTAAAACATTCAGAGGTGCAGCGCAGGGAAAAGGAAGACACATGATGCCTAAAAACATTCAGTGGTGCCAGAACAATACAATAGCGCAAAAATCCCATGATGTCTAAAAACATTCAGAGGTGCAGGAATAACACATGATGCAAGAAAACACATTCAGAGGTGCAACAACCATACAATTGCGCAAAACTTAAATAAGCCACCACCTGTGGCAGTCCCTAGGCCAACTGGCCTTGTTGGGGCAAAGATGCCCTGGGTCCAAATGTCAGGGCGCGCTGCCATGCAGCGCCAGTCTCAAGAAAAGAAAGCCTAAACGTAGCAGCTGGCACTAAGTGCTGCGCAGCTGTGAAGGCCTGGCACCACTGTGCCCTGTCTGTCCCACACGGGGACTCTCTCCTGAAATTGCGCCTAAATGGTGCAGCTGCCCACTAATTGCTGGGCAGCTGGAGAATCATGAAAAACTGTGGCAGTCCCTCTGGCGAATTGTGCCACAAATGGTGGAGCCACACAGGCTCTGCAGCAAATCCTCTCTCTGGAGCCCTCTGGCTCCTCAACAAAATACCCCCCCTGAGCCTAGCAGGCTCTGAAACAACTGTGGGGGGTCGTAGGAGCATCAAGGAAATGCCGCCACGAGCCTTCTCTCAATCTCAAAAACCCAACATCTCGCAGGCAGGAGGGGGCGGGCACCGACAATGTGCCCCGACGCCCCCTTCTAGCTAAAAATGGCCCCCAGAGCCTTCTCAGGGCTCTACAACAAATGTTGGTGCCTTCGGTGGAGCCCCCCCCGGGGGACTCGAAGAACAAATGACCCGGAGCCCTCGCAGGGCTCTAAACCAATATTGCAGGCATGGAGCCTCTCAGGGCTCTTTAGGAACAACTCTCGCCAGGTTGGAGCGGCCCGCTATCAAGTGGGGCCGCTCAGGGTGCCTCCTCACTCCCCCTCTCCCCCCCAACCGGCTACGACTCACCGGCTTCGGGGACTCCTCCGGCGATCCTTCACTGGCGGCGGGGGCGGGCACCGGCAACGTGCCCCGCGCCCCCTCCGCCCTCTCCTTACTGCTGGCTGGTGCCTGCGGGGCTCTCCCTCAGCAATGGGACCCCCGCATCGGCGGCACCGGCCACCATCGCTTCTCCGGACCTCGACGTGCGGTGGGGGCGGGCACCGGCAATGTGCCCCGTGCCCCCTCCGCTACTCCTCAGCTCCTCCGGGGCTCTCTCAGTACAGGGGACAGGCCGCGCCGGCCGCCATCGCCCGGGCGCCTTCTTCTTCCCTTTCCCGGCCGCGGGGCAGGACTTCCGGCCGTTCGCTCCAGGATTAGCCGGCCAGCCAACCACTTCCGGGTCGCTGCGGGCAGCGCAGCGGCCCCGCTTAGGCAGGCAGGCGAGGAGTCATTATCCGAGGGGTGGGCTCCCTCGAGATAAATAAATAACAAGTGAATACGCGGCGTGGGCAGCCACGGAAGGCCATGACAGCGCTACCACGCGCTGAGGGGAAAATTACAGCGCTCCCGCGCTATAAATTAAATAAAGCGCTCATAAGCGCTAGCAGCCCAATAAAGTGCTTCCCAAGCGCTACAGGTGAAATAGAGCGCTCTTAAGCGCTGGAAGCAGGACAAAGCGCTCCCATGCGCTAGGGGGAATCAGGAAAAGTCCAGCAAAGTCCTGGGGGGATAGGAAGAAGGTCCAAAAGATCCCAGGGCAAAGCAAAGTCCCCCCATCAGCCCAGGCAAGGCAGAGGGGTCCCCCAGAAGTCCTCCAGGCATCCAGGGGCTGGGCAGCGCCCGCCCTTGGTAGATTCAAGTCAGAAACAAGAACAAATTGGAAGGGGACACAGCCCCTTCTTATACAGAGAAAAGTCTTTGAAGTCTTTGTGCAGGTAGTGTGAGAACCAGCTAGAACTGGTTATAGGGAGGTCCCTTCAGTATCAGGGACAGAGGTGACAGTCGCCTAGCGGGAGGTGGAGCCAGCATTGTGGTCAGGCAGGCACAGCCCTTCACTATCAGGTGCCATCTCCTCCCACTTCCCTGGCAGCACATGCTGCCTTTCGTCCATGGGCTGACTCAGACAACCTCCTGGGCTCTCCAGCCCCTGTCACCTTCAAACCAGACAGTCAATCCACAAGCAGGCCCAGGCACGCCTGGACCAGGCTCACCAGCCAAACACACGCCAGACACAAACTACACAAATATGCCAACTTCTAAAAGTGGCACTTCTAGACTAGACACAATCATGCCGCATATACCATTTCGCAGCATTCAGTCTCACGAGTTCCCTCATACCAAACTCGCCCCTGCACTCCCCACACATCAGGAACTACCATGGGCATACATATTCCCCATTAATTCCTTTGGGAGGGCAGGTTACTCACCACACATACACAGAGAGCTCAAGCACTTTACACTGTACCACAGTGAAAAAGTGCACAGAGGCCTAAAATCACCAACACCAGGTTCCAGAAATAGGCTAGGAAAAAGCAAAAAGTCTCGGGGTGAACCTGCCTAAAGGGCCGGGTCCAACAGGGGGCCCTTCGGTGCGCACCAGTGCATTACTATACTACGCTTGGCAAGAAGTATGGCCAGCAGAGCACATTTGGTCTCTACCTTCTGTCGCTTGTTGCGTTTAAATATGCCTAAGGCGCATGCTTCCCATGTGCGAAGAGCTGATAGACCTGTGACTGTTTGTAGTGTGGTGGGTACCGTTGTCCAGAAAGAGTGTATCGTGGGACATGTCCAGAACATATGAAGGAATGCAGCATCTGGAGTATGGGAGCCGGGGCATTCGAAACAAAGAGTCGGGTAAAATCGTTTAAGTCTGGCCGGTGGGAGATAGGCACAGTGTAGTACGTTAAATTGGACATTCTTGAATCTTTGATTGCGGGACACTTTTTTATGGTTTTCTAAGGCTATTAGCCACTCCCTGTCATGAAGGACACGACCAAAGTCCTCCTCCCAGCAGAGACGTAAGTGTGTTAGCAGTATACATGTGAGTTCCATAATGGACTCATAAATCCATGTAATGTGGTGTCTACCAGTCCCCATGTGTAGCAGTGTATGCAATACCGGGTGTGTCTCGGGTTCTCCATCTCAAAGGCCCCAGTGCATTTTCAGTCTGCCACCAGCTGTCGATGCAGCAGGAATTGGCCGTTCGGGAGCCTGGTTTCTTCGGCTATGCCTACAGACGAGATCAGTGGACCATCAATGAACAGGGCCTCCGCCTCCGTAATCTGATATTTGGTCCAGATCCTAAGTTCTCCCATGGTGTAATACCCATGCCCCTTGGGGAGCACCACCAACGGCAGCAAGGGGTAGTACACAGGTGTCCCGTTGGATAGCCAGTGAATCCTCATGGCACAGGATCTCGCCACCTTGACTAACAATGGATGAGCGGGGTTGGGTTTGGTCCCTGGGAGGAGTATCCGGGTTAGTTCTGGGACTGGTATCATACCGTCCTGCGTGTCCGTCTCCCAAAGGTTGCGGTGTGCCATTCAACGTGATATCCACTGTAGTTGCGCTGCCAAAAAATACGCTTCAAATGACGGGGCACTCATACCGCCCTTATCACGCAGCAGCTGCAGGGCCGACAGTGCCACTCTGCATTGGCCCTTCCCCCAGATCAGGGATATTAGTAATCAGTTAAGCTCCTGGAAAAAGGACCTTGGTGGGATGACTGGGATATTTGCGAAGTAGTAAAGGAGCCGGGGTACCATAATCATTTTGAATAGGGCTACCTGTCCAATGGGGTCAGGGGGAGGGTCCGCCAGAAACTAACTTGGTTTTTAAGCCCTCTGAGGGCTCAGTAGTGATTGACCTCCAGGAGGTCCAGAGGCTCCTGGTAGAGTCTGACACCTAAGTATTGCGGGGGGTCTCCTGTTCATGCTTGTACAACCTCTCCTAGTCGAATTTCCCTGTGTGGAGTGTTTGGGTGTAGGGGATAGATAGAGGATTACTCCCAGTTCACCCTCAATCCCGCGGCCCTCTCAAAGTCTGTAAGCGTGGTCTAGAGGGTGGTTAGGTTTGCTGTAATATCCCGGACATGAATGAGGAGATCGCTCACATAAAGGGAGACGTTATCAGTGTGACCTCCTAGAGGGATGCCCCAATGCTCGCCCACCTCTCGCAGGGGCGCCGCTAGCGGTTCCATGGCAATGGCAAAGATGACGGGGGACAGGGGGCAACCCTGGTGTGTGCCGCGCGCAATTGGAATGGAGGCTGATACGTAACGACCTATTCTAACCCGTGTGGTGAGGCCAGTGCACAATAGCCGGATGTAAGCTATGAACTGGGGTCCTATGCCCACCGTCTGAAGCACCTCAAAAAAATACTGCCAGGCCAGGGTGTCGAATGCTTTCTTGAGATCCAGCACCAGACACGCCGCATGTGGGAACCTGTCTCGTACACCGTCGTGGACCTGGAAAAGCCGGCGTATATTTTGGGAGGTGTACTTCCTCCCCGGGACAAACCCGCTCTGGTCCGGGTGTACCAGCCTGGGGAGTACCTCTGTAAGTCTATCAGCCTAGATCCTCCCCAGTATTTTGTAGTCCGTGGTCAGAAGGGTGATGGGACGATAGGAGGCCCTGAGTAGAGGGTCCCGATTGGGCTTAGGGAACATCACCAGTACGAATTTCCTGCATAGAGGGAGGGAGGTGTCCCAGCTCCAGCACCTCATGAAAGACCGCGCCGAGCTGCGGGACCAGATGCTGAGAGAACGTGGAGTACACTTCTATTGGGAAACCATCATGTCCCGGCGCCTTGTTTTTGGCCAGGCGGCAGACGGCGGCTTTGATCTCCGCTGTTGTGAGTGAGTCGTCCAGTGTCATTTGCTCCTCGTCTGTTATTTGAGCTATGGTGTCCATGGCTAACATAGTCCGAATATGTTCCCCCCTGTCCTGTGTCGGCTCCTTATATAGTATGGTGTAATAATCGTGAAAGGCTGACAGGATGTCAGCTTGCGTGTAGACCACCTCCCCGCTGACATTGCGAATGCCAGTGATTGGCTGCACATGCGTGTCTTGCCTATTAAGCCAGGCTAGCAGTGTACCGGCCCGGTTCCCCTCATTGTGTATTCTAGTGGTATATGTGCTTAAATTATAGCGCCGCAGATCAGCACATGCCTCCTTGTATTTGGATTTGGTGTCCGCTAGTTGCGCAGGTGGGACCTCCCGCTGATCTGCTGCCTTAGATAACTGCGCCACTTGTCGTTCTGTGGTTTGTACTGTTTTCTCCAGTGTGTGCCTCACTCCTGTAATTTGCCGGATACATGCCCCACGTAACACTACCTTGAAGGCATCCCATTCGAGTGACCTAGTAGGTGTGGTTCCTGCATTCTCGGCAAAGTAATGTTGGATGGCCACTGACTGCTCGTGTTGGAATACCGGGTCTACAAGGCTGTCTTTCGGGAGGCCAACTATCAATGGGAGCACAGATGGAATCATACAGGGTCGCCCTCCACTCAAAACTAGATACACAACAAAGGACCCTGTTGAATGGACGTACACAAATGTCAGTTACTCGGAGATAGACCAGTCTGACTGTACTGATAACTATTCCAATCCCTTAAAAAAATTTTGAGGGAATACTTCACTGCTTAACGTCCCAATTTAAATGTTAAAAAACAGCCCAACTTCCTTGACAGCGACACAGAACAACCAAATGCAGATTGTCTGACCCTCCACGGTCAATACCAAATATCCACAACAGCAACGTTGGATCAATATATATATAGAAAAAATGTGTGAGAAAACAAGTGATACCTCACGGAAACACCACCAACGGGGAAACTGGTATGTAATTTCCAGACAAGCCCCTGTCTCATCATCGGTAGTCACTTGTTTCTCAAAGTAAGAAGCAAAAGGAGTGTCCAAAACAAACAACCAAAGGAGTGTGACAAACAGTGAGAAGCAGAAACATCTGCTAGTGACAAACAAAAAACATAAAGTAGTGCACAAAACACAGCACCCAGATCCCAATAACCAATTTTATTCGTAGGGAAACCGGTGTGCTGAACCAATAAAAAGGCTGGTAGCTAGTCCTGCATACCATTACCTATTTAAAATGCCGACATGTTCACTGCCACTGCAGTTTTGGCAGTTTCATCAGGGCTGCACTATATGCTGCCACTCCACTCTTGGACACTTGCTCTGTGTTAATTGCCAAGGAAAAGGCACATGTAAACCATTAAAAACATGTAAACGTACTCAATGCTGCCAGTATAGGATATGCTGGTGGAAGCCCATAGTTACCCAGAGTCAGCCATGGTTGATCATACCGGCCGCCCCGGGGTAGGAACGAATGCTGGGGTTCTCCTGATGTGAGTCCTCAATTTCACTTGGCTTTTAAGCTCTGTGGGCACCAAGAGAAATACCCACATTCAGTATGTTGCACACTGTCTTCATACTCGGGAACCCTTTTCCCATCATTCGGACCTGCCACCTAGCTCTTTTCTCATAAGGGACATTAAGTAAAATAAATCTAAAACCTTACACCGAGCCCACCAGGGATTCAAACCCAGCTGCTATCTATAACTTCACCCTAGGGTTATGGTACACGAACATGTATATCCATATTGTACACTGCGTTTAACTACAGCAACTGTTAGTGTAACTCGCCTGCCCACATGTGTTTCTTTTATAGAGCGGCAGATCCATATGACTCATACTGTCACAGAGAGCTGGTCACAGCCTACAAATTGACTAGCAGTAAAGTAAATATTCACCACTTACAACAGAGATGGTACTAATGTGAATATAAGCCTCGACCCTTTTGCCAACAAAACGGCATGTTCACGATCAACCCGAACTGCTGTGGTCGATCGCCATGCCAAACCCAACTAATACTTCTCACCGTAGTGTCTTCCAGCGTGTCTCCTTGTCTCGTCCACAACACGAGTGCCGCTGACGCCGTCGGATACATTGCGCTCGGTGTCCCCGCCCCCTCATCACAGTCACGTGATCGGAGGCTAACCGCGGCGGCCATCTTTAAACGGTGCAAAATACTGCACCTACTAGGAAGGTATTGTGAATTAACATACTCATCTACTGCCTATTATAAAAAAATCCCACGAAACAGTAAGAAGCGCTCCAAATTAGCGTCAAGCTCACACACCCAAAATCTTTTTTGAATATGTCAGTGTAAGAAAACGGGGCCCCGTGAATTGCCGGCATGTAATGATCATCTTACATGAACTAAACCCACATAAATACGGCAGCCATCTTGAACTAGTGGCGCTGTACATGTCACATTAGAGTACACATATATGACAGTGGGGCTCTCGTCGGGGGATAGGACAGATACTGTTAACATAAAACGGCCAGGGTGTCAACCAGAGCGTGATCTAAGTAAACCATACACATGCCAGAGCGTGATCTGAATAATTCCATACAAATGACAGCGGGTGGAGGAAGTTGTAATACCTGGTGTCTACTACCACCTAGGGCAAAGGTCTTGCTTCATAACTAGGGACATCCTCGCCATATGCTGGGTGTCTAGAGAAAACACAGTCACCATGGACAATAATGTAGGTTATTCCCCAGTTGGTCAGAGGGGAGATTATAATTAGCTGCATATATGAAATCCCATATCCTATGATGTGTACAAGAACCTGTATGTCAATGCTCTGTTGGGGTCCCTACCTCTTCAGGGGGGGGAACGGCTAATGGTACTTATAACGGCAGTATGCTTTGGAAGTGACACTCATACGCTGTGGGGTGCGAAAGGGACACCCACTAAACCTCTTGGCTGTAGATTCACAATTTTTTGCCTATGGATTCACAATTTTACCCTATTCCACTCAATAATCTCGTTTAGCCCTAGTTGGTCTGTCTTTTCGTTGTAAATCCAACGTGCCTCTTTTGACATCAGTACACTCTCAACGTTCTGTGGGGTACCTTGGACCTTTTCTAACACTGTCCATGTAAATGTGTGTTTCTCAGTAAAACAGTGTTGTACCAGTTTGGTTGTCAGTTTCCCGGCCTTGATGGTGCTTAAATGCTCTTGCACTCTCACTTTAATCTTTCGCGAGGTAAGCCCTATATAATGTAGGTCACATTGACATGTGAGCCTATACACTACTTGTGTGGAGTTGCAATTACTAAAGTGGTTGAGAAACCATTCTTTTCCTGATGTGAGCCTCACACTCGTGCTTTTCTTCGTGAGTGGACAGACTGAGCACATTCAACATGGGTAGTGGCCATTGGGGACCGTGGAAGATACACCAGTCCTCTCAGTAATGGCTTGGGAGTGAACAAGTTTATCTTTCAGGTTGCAAGCTCTTTTAAACGCAAACCTTGGTGGAGGCATATGGAAATCGTTGTTAGATAGCAGTGCCCAGTGTTTCCGAATGGATTGCCTTATTTTGGTCGCCATTGGGTCATACGTCATCACCACTGGTACGCACTCTTCTTTAGGTTTGATCACTTTTTAGGAATAACCTACATTATTGCCCATGGTGACTGTGTTTTCTCTAGACACCCAGCATATGGCGAGGATGCCCCTAGTTATGAAGCAAGACCTTTGCCCTAGGTGGTAGTAGACACCAGGTATTACAACTTCCTCCACCCGCTGTCATTTGTATGGAATTATTCAGATCACGCTCTGGCATGTGTATGATATTACTTAGATCACGCTCTGGTTGACACCCTGGCCGTTTTATGTTAACAGTATCTGTCCTATCCCCCGACGAGAGCCCCACTGTCATATATGTGTACTCTAATGTGACATGTACACCGCCACTATTTCAAGATGGCCGCCATATTTATGTGGGTTTAGTTCATGTAAGATGATCATTACATGCCGGCAATTCACGGGGCCCCGTTTTCTTACACTGACATATTAAAAAAAAAAATTGGGTGTGTGAGCTTGACGCTAATTTAGAGCGCTTCTTACTGTTTCGTGTGATTTTTTTATAATAGGCAGTAGATGAGTATGTTAATTCACAATACCTTCCTTGTAGGTGCAGTATTTCGCACCGTTTAAAGATGGCTGCCGCGTTAGCCTCCGATAACGTGACTGTGATGAGGGGGCAGGGACGCAGAGCGCAATGTATCCGACGGCGTCAGCGGCACTCGTGTTGTGGACGAGACAAGGAGACACGCTGGAAGACACTACAGTGAGAAGTATTAGTTGGGTTTGGCATGGCGATCGAGCACAGCAGTTCGGGTTGATCGTGAACCTGCCGTTTTGATGGCAAAAGGGTCGAGGCTTATATTCACATTAGTACCATCTCTGTTGTAAGTGGTGAATATTTACTTTACTGCTAGTCGATTTGTAGGCTGTGACCAGCTCTCTGTGACAGTATGAGTCATATGGATCTGCCGCTCTATAAAAGAAACACATTTGGGCAGGCGAGTTGCACTAACAGTTGCTGTAGTTAAACGCAGTGTACAATATGGATATACATGTTCGTGTACCATAACCCTAGGGTGAACTTATAGATAACAGCTGGGTTTGAATCCCTGGTGGGCTCGGTGTAAGGTTTTAGGTTTATTTTATTTCATGTCCCTTATGAGAAAAGAGCTAGGTGGCAGGTCCGAATGATGGGAAAAGGGTTCCCGAGTATGAAGACAGTGTGCAACATACTGAATGTGGGTATTTCTCTTGGTACCCACAGAGCTTAAAAGCCAAGTGAAAGTGAGGACTCACATCAGGAGCACCCCAGCATTCGTTCCTACCCCGGGGCGGCCGATATGATCAACCATGGCTGACTCTGGGTAACTATGGGCTTCCACCAGCATATCCTATACTGGCAGTATTGAGTATGTTTACATGTTTTTAATGGTTTACATGTGCCTTTTCCTTGGCAGTTAACACAGAACAAGTGTCCAAGAGTGGAGTGGCAGCATATAGTACAGCCCTGATGAAACTGCCAAAACTGCAGTGGCAGTGAAACATGTCGGCATTTTAAATAGGTAATGGTATGCAGGACTAGCTACCAGCCTTTTTATTGGTTCCCTGCGAATAAAATTGGTTATTGGGATCTGGGTGCTGTGTTTTGTGCACTACTTTATGTTTTTTGTTTGTCACTAGCAGATGTTTCTGCTTCCCACTGTTTGTGACACTCCTTTGGTTGTTTGTTTTGGACACTCTTTTTGCTTCTTACTTTGAGAAACAAGTGACTACCGATGATGAGACAGGGGCTTGTCTGGAAATTACATACCGGTTTCCCCGTTGGTGGTGTTTCCGTGAGGTGTCACTTGTTTTCTCACACATTTTTTCTATATATATATATATTGATCCAACGTTGCTGTTGTGGATATTTGGTATTGACCGTAGAGGGTCAGACAATCTGCTTTTGGTTGTTCTGTGTCGCTGTCAAGGAAGTTGGGCTGTTTTTTAACATTTAAATTGGGACGTTAAGCAGTGAAGTATTCCCTCAAAATTTTTTTAAGGGATTGGAATAGTACAGTCAGACTGGTCTATCTCCGAGTAACTGACATTTGTGTACGTCCATTCAACAGGGTCCTTTGTTGTGTATCCTGTCTTTCGGGAGGCGCCAAATAGGGATCTGCGGTATGGGTGGGCGCCATGTAAGAGTCACGGTGTCTGCCCAAGTAATCAGAGTGCTGGATGCATGGTAGGAGAGACTGTGTGCACATGAAGTGGTCTAGGCGCACTCGCAGGTTGTGGGGTATGGAGTTGAGTGGGTACATTTTGGAGGTCAGGTGGGTATGGCGCCATGCGTCTACCAAGGACCAGTGGGCAGCCCAGGCGCAGAGTGCGGCTGTGTGCGTGTGGGCCGGTGAGTTTGTGGTGGGGGGGTGGGATCGGTCCAGTGCAAGATCTAAAGAGCAGTTGTAATCTCCGCCTAGTATCCACGGGGAGGATGTGAAACACGCTAGGGTGCTTGTTAGGGATCCCCAAAAAGGTGTCTTGTCTATGTTAGGGGCATAGATGCTAACAATGAGAATGGACTGCCTGTCTAGTAATCCCTCCAGCAGCGCATACTGTCCCTCGGGGTCCACCCTCCTTCCGGTCTCGCTAAAGGGAACTCCAGGTCTAATCCAGACCAGCGCTCCTCTCGCGAAGGCGGAGTATGTTGTGGCACAGAATGTTCCGCGCCACTTCTTTTGGAGTTTGCATAGTTCCTCCTGAGTGAGGTGGGTCTCTTGTAGGGAGATGATCTGCGCTTTTTGGCGCTTAACATAAGCATAAATCGTATAGCGCTTTCTGGCTGTGTGCATCCCTTGTATATTTAAAGTTAAGAACTTAAACTCCAAATGTGTCATGGTGGATGGTAAGGTGAGTCACGGCAATGTTGGGTCTCTGAGGGTGAGTAGCCTCCCTTCCCTTGCCAATGGATACCGCTCGCGAAGCTGTGTGGAGGTGTGATGATGATAAACAGTGTTTATTTAGACCATAGTCTATAAACCATACATAAAACTTTGGATCTAGTGATAACATAATTAGACCACATTTCATTTTAACACAATTTACAAGAATATAAAACCATAAAAGCCTCAATATTGGGAGAACTCTAAAAACTTTAAAATCTGCAACCCTCCTTTATTGTCTCCATTAAAAATTCTCTTGTTGATTTCAAAAACTTCCCCAGAGCAATTGTAATATCTAGAAATGACATTTCCGTAAGAAGACAAGCGGCGTGAGCATGTGAATTCACCTTATATTTTAAAAATATTGGACGTAAAAACACTTTCCATATTGCTAAAATCAATGTACAGTCAAGCAATATGTGTAAGATATCATTTCTTACTCCTAAGCCACATTTACAAATACCGTCTGGTTGGATCAAGGCTGCTTTTATTTTTCCTTCAATCTTCCATGGATTTATGCCCACACGAACCTTTAGGATTTCGTGTCTTAACCATTTATTGTGTAAAAAATCCAAGTATGGGAACCAAGCCTCCTTTTCCCACTCGCTCCTTACCCAGTTAGCAGATTTTTTTACTCTCATATGATCATGATCTTGGGATCTAGAGTATAGGAGCCCTTGGTCCCTAAGCATTTTCTTAGTAAAGACTACATCCAAGGATGGCGGTGAAAGGCTCAATTTTAGGTGCGCAGCTACGGTCTGGAGGGTTTTCCTTACATCCCGTGCCCAGCAAAGGCTGATGGTTTAGATTTACTCTCTGCACCATGTTGAGACCTTCTGTCCGCCGCCAGGCTCAAGGCGTTTCCTGAATCTTAGTAAGGACATTTGGGTCTTTAAATTCCATGCTATTAGCCCTACCTCCATTCAAATTGCTTGAGCCATGGTACAGTTTGGTAAGGACAGCAGCATTTTAAGAATCTTTCCTTCTTCACAATCCCACCCCCTTTTGCCACTCAAATAGAGCACTTCTGCACCATAAAGAACTTGTGGGGGGATCATAGCTTCAAATGCCTTTAGAATCGGTCTGTGTGACATATCGCCATAATCTTTATTAAATTGTTTCAACCCACAGACTGACGAAAAAGCCTTTGCAGCTTGTGCCTCCAAATGAGTGCTCAACTTTAATGCGTAAGGATTTATTTTCGCTTACTATATCTAGTTTGTCCTGTCCTAAAAACTAGTTAAAATTGTTTACTCTCTTCCCAAAACATAGGACCTTTGTTTTTTCCATATTAACAGTCAGAAACTTTTTGTCACAGTAATGTTTAACACATTTAATTTCCTTTGTAGACCCATTTCAGTTTGATCAAGGATCACAAGATCATCAGCATATAAAAGGCATGGCACTTTATTTCTATTCATACCCGGACTCGCGCTTCTTTCGATTTCCAGTACTGCAGGGATATCCGCTAAAAAGATTGAAAAAAGCAAGGGTGCCAGAACGCACCCCTGTCTAAGGCCATTCTTTACTAATATTTTATGAGTTATTGATCCCTGTGTATCTCTAATGACCTGGGCCCAATTGCCACTATGTAACTCTTAAAATATATTCAGAATGCCATCGAGCATTCCATAATTTTCCAGCACTTCCAGAGGCTATTACGGTCCACTGAATCAAAAGCCGCCCGGAAATCAACAAAGCAACAGAACAGTTTACCTTTTTGCTCTATCGATTTCCTGGCCAATGCCCACAGGGTAAAGCAATGACCTATAGTGGAATGGCCTTCTTTAAACCCACCCTGTTCCACTGGTACAATAGATCCTTATTCTACCCAGTCTTTTAGCTTGCTTAGTATTATTTTCGGAAAGATCTTTTCTCCTATATCTAATAGGTTAATTAGTCTGTAGTTCTTAGGGGCATGGACATCCCCTTTCTTCTCTTGTTCTAAGATTACTGAAAACATTTTAGAGAAGAATTCCGCCCACCAGGTCTGGTTTGAGTTTAATATCAGGGCCGGTAAATTGTCTGGGCCTGCTGCTCTTGTTAGGTTCATTGGGGCAACCGAAGGTTCTGTAGTTGACTGTATTAGTTTCTAGAACTGACGTATATATTCTTAGATTCAATTGCCTCCAATAATTTTCCCCAACAAGTTTCTTTATGGGCCCTTTTAGCATTGCGGAGTAGTGAGGTATATTCTCTCTTTATTTTGACAAGATTTTCATCCCTAGCCTGATCAAACTTTTTGCGTAGACTATGCTCTTCTCTCCTTAGTTCTCTTTTCTTATTTAAGCAATCTAGATTAAACCAATTTCCTTGATTAACCTGTAACTTTTCTTTGTTCTTAGGGGCTCTTGCATCTGTCCTTGGTTCTATACTTATGCTTTTAACTACTTGATTTATTTTCTCAACAAACCATGACAGATTTTGGCCGCTCAGGCATCCTAACTTAACATTTTGTTGCAGTCTAGTTAACCTTTCAATAAATGCGTCGGATAGCCGAGTGGTTATCTGCTTTGGATAATCCATCTCTTGTAAAATAACTTTATCGCAAGCAGACTGTGGGGATATTACCAGCTCCAATTTTATTAGTTTATGGTCACTACATTCCGTGGGGCTAATCCTAAAATCTTTTACTAGCTCAAAATTCCATGCCAGCATAAAAACATAGTCTATAGGGCAATTTTGAGTCCCATATTTAAAAGTTTTCTTTGCCGGACAATCTTGGGCTACCCTACCATTTAAGCAGATTTTTTTTTTTGTAGCTAAGTAATTATCCAACTTAGCCGCATCAGTCGATATTGTACTTTCAGAGAACTCTGCTTTTTTTTTTATCTCATATGACTCCAAAATTTCTGTATACCGAGGATCTGCCAATTTTTGGTTTCATTTATGGTTCAAATCTCCCAACAACAAAATCAAATCATTCCCATACTTATCACAGAGTGAATCCATACCATTCTTAAAATGTATCAGTTCAACACCGTATTCCTCCTGTAAGCTCCATTGCATATACACATTCAGAATCAACATATTTTCATATTTTTTGTCAGCAAACATTGTTGATATTCTACAACCCAAGAGCCACTTACATGTCACAGATAACTGGGATACCTTAATCACTAAGTTTGTTGATACCAAAATCAGCAAGCCACCTGCAGGGCGGCCAGATCTAGATTTTAATGCCGGTCAATGGATTTGTCGAAACCCTACAACTACAGGGGGCTCTTCACAAAGCCAGGTCTCTTGTATACAAATGATCTCGTAGTTTTTTGCAAGTTCTTTCAAGACTTCTTGCTTTGGCTGAGTTCCTAGGCCATTTATATTCCAAGAGACCAGTTTTGTGCTATGTGGCTGCCCCATTACCTATTCACATCGCTTAGTGATCCGTTAAATTTGGTTCCCTCCAAATAACAGTGTGAAGGACCTGCAGGGCTTATGTTATTACTCCAATTCTTCCAGGCCTCCATCAGGAGTTATTTATTACTATATTGAAGTTTTCTAACCCTTGGTCCACTTCATTTCCAGGTAGCTTCACTTGTCTTTTTCCTAGCCCCACATGGAGCCGTAAGAAGGTATTCTGCTGTGGGGCATTGTATACTAGCGCTACCTCTTCTTTAGGCACTAGTCTAATCCCTTCTTTACGTATCTCCTGCTCTGCGTTTATTATTCCAGTTTTGACCAGGTCAGAGTAAAGCTGTACCCTGTTAAACTCCTTACCATCACAGGATGCTTGAAATCCCACTTGTCGAAGATCTTCTGAACCTATTCCTTTTAGATTTGGGCAGTGGGCAAATGTATTAAGAAGGTGGGATCTATTTAAGTGAGAACTCTTCTTTGATTTTTTCCCACCCCTTCCCATTTTCACTTGTTCGAAGTAAAGCCACTTATTCCCTTTATCCTCCTCTTCTTCCAACCTAGGTCCCCCCCGGGGTAGTTGTGTGTTAATTCTGGGCCCTTCCTCCGTACTGCTTTCCCGGTGTACCTTATCTTTAAGGGGAGCCTTACGGGCGGGTATACTCGCTACCTTGAACGGTATGTGATTTGTATTTTTTATCACCTTTTCCTGATGGTTTAGCTTCCTACTACAACTCTCCTTTTTTACTAGCATCCTACCCGATTTCTCAGGTCTTATTCTAGTTAATCTTGGTTCACTCACTATTTTAAAGGGTTCAGGCTTAGGTTCTTGTTCAAGTACTTCTATTAACTCCTTCCGCTCTCTTCTCTTTTTCGTCACTCTTGTGTTACCCTTTCTTTGTGCATCTCTTCTTGTCAATCTCACTCATTTTGATAAACCATAGCTTATGTATTCACCCCTTCTTTTTACCAACATTGGCCATCTTGACACATAAACTTCATGATCATCAGCGAGGACTTCAACATCATGGCTAGCTAATGGGGGATCAACGATTCCGACCTCCTCCTCCCCCTCCCTCACCGGGGCTGTAAACACAGGGTCTGAGACAGGTCTTAACATTGATGGCATTTGCCCCCTCAATTTTAGAGAGGTGCATTTTCTGACTTTTTAAAATATCGTGGTTTAACATTGTTACTTCGAACAGTCCTTGTAGGGATTTTTGCACCATTAGCATCAATTCCAAGATTGAAGATGCAGGGGTTTCCGAAGATTCTACGTTTATCTCTAGCGATTGGTTTTCACCATTAATGTCACAGTTTTTATCCATATACGCTGGACCATTGTCTCCATGTAAAACCAGCCTTTCTGTTCCGTTTAATCTTCCATCTGAGTTTTGGTCTACTTCTTCAATTTGACTTGAGCCCAGGTTATCTGCTTCTTCTGATGTCTGTCGTAACAATCGCGGAGAGGAAGAAAGTCGCTGTGACATTAGTGCCCCCTTATGGCCTGTCAAAGACTGTACCGATCGATTGACCAGATTTACAGAGACTACCAAGCATTCATCAAAGATTAAAGAGGAGCCCCCTTTCCAAGATTCCTCCTCTTCTTCAGTAGCCATGGATTTAGCGGGGGAAAAGACCCATTTAAAGGGCCTCCCCACTAAATCTTTAAGTGAATTTGATGCTATACTTTCCTTACTTCCTCCTTGTTGTGGTTCTTTGGAGGTTTTCTCTTTTTTCCGTTGGGCACGTTTAAGTTTTTGCTCAGCCCCTAGGCACATCAGGCTCTCTCTAATAGTTTGTTGATTTTCAGCATTGGCCTTTGCTTTCTTTACTGTTCCCAATGTGCTTTTGTTTTTCCGAGAGGCCATTTAAGTACTTAAGCACTTCACACAAGCGCTTCATGTTATAGTCCATTGCGGTTAAGTAGCCACCCAATATTATCCCAAAACACAGTCCTCAGGAAAGGGGTAAGGGGTAAATACAATTGGTGCCAGTAAATTTTGCCACTTACCTCTGTTGTACCTTAACCTTGTACTTGCGCCCGTGCCCCGTGCCCTCTCCTCTTCTCCTCGTGAAATTATCCTAATTTACAGTATCATAAAGCAAGGTTTTTCCTCCTTAGACAACCTCGCTATGTATCTCCTGCGAGGCTTATTGAGGATAGAGATATGCCATATTGTGAGGAGAGGCTCCCTCCTGGCCCCCACCACTCTGTTTCTCACTTGGCATCGGCGCCGTCTCTCTGTCCTCTCGTCTTGCCTCCCTTCCCTTGCTTGTACCCTGGGGCAGAGGCTCAAGCTGGGCTCAGGCAGGGGGCTTAAATAGTACTCGGCCCGCTTAAAGGTCAACGGCAGGCAGCAGATGGCAGATAGCGGGGGGGAGTTGCTCGCAGGGACGTATACAGAGGCTTCCCTATAATACAAGCGGGCTTGCCTCACGTCCCGATTCCTTGCGTCTCGGCTCCAGCTCTCTCAGATGCGAAACGCACAACACGTCAGGGTCACGAGGGTCACGGTCACGACGCTGTACGCAGTACGGCAACAACAGAGCAATCAACTGTGTTATAATTGTGTGGAGGTGTGGACGTGCGCCCTCGCCCTTTACATGGGGTAACAGGGGGTTGTGGTGCAGGGACCAGGGGAACTAAGAACTAGGGTTGGGAAACAGTTCCAATACTGAGGACCCATCGCTGGGGGTGATATTACCAAACTTGCCCTCCTGGGGGAAGAGAGCATTGAACAATAACCATGGTGTGGTGGAGCGTGCGTGCAAGGTTGAATCCTGATCGGGCTCGTGGAGGATCAGTGGTCTTCGTCTGGTCCCGGGAGGTGTCGGGACGATGTTGCATGGACATCATGGAGAGGCTGCGGTTTTATAGGGGGGGGAGGCTCTCGGGAGGCCATTGGTAGGCCCATCTCACAACCATCCATTGAGAGAATCCGTGGGTAACGTTTCGTATGTAGCCGCCCATGGTGTATCTTGCGCGTTCATCAGCCTATGACATCTGCTGTCTGGGGGGTAACCTAGGGTGGTGTGATCGAGTCTCCTTTAGGCAAAGTCCCGTCGCTATCCTCCTCCCCCGCCGAGGAGAATAAATGTTGGGCGCCATCCAGGCCGCCAGAAGGCGGAGAGGCCTGTAGAGCCGACACGGCTCGAAGGGCATCCCGGCACTCTTGCATAATTTGTTCTAAGTCTGGGGAGTCTACGGCTGGGCTCTGAGTCATTGTGTTCTCTTCAGTATGCCCCCTGTTTTGGTTGCGCCTCCTGGGTTCTGGTGCCCTTCGCCTCTGTCCCCGCACAGTCTCTGTTCCGGACAGCAGCGGGAAATGCTGGTCCGCCCAGTCGCATGCCTCCTCCGCGTTTGTGAAAAATATAGCAGTGTTGTTGTGGATAATTTTGAGTCTTGTGGGAAATAACAGGGAGTATTGGATATTGTTCGCTCTTAGCTGGCATTTTACCCCCAGGAATTGCTATGTTTGTTGCTGCGCCGCACGGGCATAATCTGGAAATACCATTATCTGTTTGTCCTCGACCCTGAGGAGGCCTGATCTTCTGGCGGCTCTGAGCACTACATCCCAGTCTCTAAAGTGGAGAAAGTTTGCCAACATCGGTCTGGGGGGCGCTCCAGGTCTTGGTCTGTGCGCCGGGACTCTGTGGGCACGCTCAATGGAAAAGAAGGCCGACCGGTCGGCCACTGGGGTAAAGGATTTCACCCACTCCTCCATGTGCCCCACCGGGTCTGGCCCCTCAATTCCTTCCGGCAGCCCCACCACGCGGATATTACAGCGTCTCGAGTGCCCTTCTAAGTCATCCATGCGCTCCTCCATCGTCCTCCATCGTCGATAAACGGGTCAGGACATCGCGGATGGATGTTTGTTGCTCTTTTACCGTGGGCCGCAGGTCCGCCACTATCGTTCCCCCTTCGTTGACCTTTTTGGCAAATTTCCGGTGGTTGTCCCTGATAAGGCTGATGTCGGTCGTCAGGGTGCCATGGCGTTCCTCCATAGATCCCCTGGAGAGTTCAATAGCTGCCACCACTCGTTCTAGCTTGTCCGATATGGAGGAGTCAGGCAGGGTCGCAGCCAACTTGGCACCGGATTTGGGATGTGGCATATTCTCTGGAGCTGGCTCCGGTACCGTGATGGCTTGTGAGATTCTGGGTTTCCCCATTGTGTCTTCCGGGATGTCTTGCTTCGCGTCGATGGTGTGCAGTGGTACCTAGGCCCAGGGGACTCCTCGTGGGCCCCTGATTCCCTGATGTGAGTCCCGGATATGGTTTGTCCCCCAAACGCTACTTGACGTATAATGGGCGGCTCGAGGGTGCAATCTGGGGATGTCCCTTCTTATTCGTATTCCGTGGCTGGTTCTGTGTGAGGCAGTATTCAGGGTTCAATCCGCGTGGCTCCCCCCGTGTTCCCCGCCCTTCATTCCTTCTGTCAGGTGACTCCCGTGGCCAGGAGAGCCCAGTCCACCATCGTTCGTTGCAGGGTTGAGGGGCCCGATGAGACGCACAGGTCATCGCACTCTTTGCAGCTGCTAGTTAGTGTTGAGCCAAGTAGTGAGATTTTGGGGTGTTAGGCCGCCATCTTAAGGTCAGGCATTTATTGCAGCAGGGCCTCAGCGGTGGGGAGACACCACGCGCCCTCTTCCGCGGTATCATGCAGCCTCGGGAAGGGCCCCCCCACTCACCGCACCAGTGTCTGTGTGGCGCACTCCTGGCCGGTCCAGCTTCTCGTTCTCCGTCCCAGGAGGCCTCACCGCCACATCCGCCGGGCGCCACGTTGAGGTCAGGCAGTCTCGTTTCTCCAATCTCAGGTGGTCCGGAAAGGGAGCCGCACCGATGGTACCGGTTCTTCGTTGCACAGTAAGTGTCTCTCCAGTCACCCACAGCTTCGCTCTGCCAGTTGCGACCCCCTTCCTCCGCCTGTCGCGTTTCTGTTGTGGGTTCCCCACATTAAATGGGTGCAGTGATATCTCCTCCTTTCACGGTGCCGTTAGGCAGACCGATCCTCCTGGTCTCTCGTAGCCCGGCCCCGCTGGCCACTGGTCTTGTAGTCTCTGTGCTGGGCTGTTACCCTTCTAGCATGGACAGCTCAACCGATGTTGGGTGCGGGTGGGCACGATTTTACCGCTGACCGCCGGGTCCTCCAACGGCTCAGTAAGCTCTGCAACCGTGCTCAGATTCAGCAGTCACTGTTATAGGGTTGATAACGAGTTTGGCGGTCCTACCGCAGTAGCGCCATGGCGGTGGTCACAAGAAGACCACTGAGCCCACCCTATTACGATGCATTCAGCCTGAACGTTCGACAGAGTGGTTCCTGTCTGGGCCACGGCAGACTGCAATATTGGTGATGCCTACTCCGTCGGGGTCGCAGCTTCCTGCTGAGCCGATTACGAAAATACAGTTGTACTGTCAATCCCCTTCCTCGACGGCAACAGACCATCATGGTACACTCTCAGCAAAGCACCTGAACAGTGTCCATTGGATGGATACAAAAACAAGACATCTGATATCCATTGGCTAAGTGGACACACCTGCAAATCATGCTATAAAATACAGCTCATCCCAGACCATGACCCTTCACTTCTCCACTGCAGCACAGCAAGACAGACACAACACTTTTTTTTGTTCAGAAGAGGCAGCCCTTTTTTCCATTTCCCATTGAACACTCTCCACATATTTTGTTAATATCCGTTTGTGTTTTTTTGGTCACCATCACTCACTTTAATTTACACTTATGTTACTTCAACAAGATCCACGTTTTTCAAAGACTTGTCAGTCATGGTGGATGAAATCATAAGAGTAGAGCCACAATTGTTTGGAGCCCAAGTCCAACATACTCCTCTCAGTAGTAAAAGGAAAATGTGGGACAGGATAGTCGACAGAGTTAATGCTGTAGGTACCACCCTGCGCACAAAGGAGGAAATTAGGAAGAGGTGGAACGACCTAAGGGGGAAGGTGAGCTACCTGGCCTCCAAGCAACACCTGGAGGCTCAGCTGGCTCGTGGTGGTCCTCCCAGTGCCCTGTTAAAACTTTTTGCCTGTTGGATAAAGTCTTGCAGATCATACATCCTGTAGACTTGACAGGAATAACTGGTGGAGTGGAGTCTGTAAGTTACACCTCACTAACTCTCACAGCACTTCAATGTCCTGTTTGCTCGCAACTCAGCTTTTGTCATTGCGTTGTCTATCTACTTTCGCAACATACAATGCTCAAAATATCAGAGATATTGGATTGTCAGTGTCAATGTGTATTGTTGCCTATAAGGTCACATGTCTCAATCTCCATTACATGCCACATGTTGGAATGCTGCCTGTAAGTGTATTAGTATTAAATTATCATCCTGAGACCCATGATATGTGTCAATATATAAATGTATGGTCAAGCCCAATTGCATTTTGGCAACAGGTATGTTACACTAACCATTTGTCAAGTGTTGGCATGTAGATATTACAATGACTGCAACTACACTGAGGCTCTGTTTCTTTTACTGTAAACAAGATGCAATTTGGCCCATTTTCACTTGTCTAATATGTAACAACTGATGTTCATTTATCATGAAGCTAATCATATGTCAAGTGGTGGCAAGCAGAGATTAAAAAGGCTGCAACTACACTGAGGCTCTGTTTCCGTTACTGTAAACAAGATGCAATAGTGATTTTACCCATTTTAACTTGTCTGACAGGTAAACATCTGATGTTAATTTCTCATGGAGTAAATTATTTCTCAAATGTTGGTGTGTAGAGATTGAAATGATCTAAGCTACTACGAGGCCCTGTTTCTGTAACAGAAAACAAGATGCAATAGTAATCTTGCCCAGTCTCACTTGTCTGACATGTAACAACCGATGTTCATTTCTCATGGATTGAGCAATTTTCGTACAATGCTCTACTCAGAGACATTTCTGCCTACTTACCTTTATGTTTTCCTGGTCTCCTAAACTGTAACTATCGATGGCATGAATGACACCATACCAAGTGTGTACCTCAAATATTTGTAAGGCATTAATGTAACTCAGCTGATTAGAAGTAGCAGGTGAACCATTGACTCTACTCTGCTCATATGATGACTAATGATAAATATAGAACCAAGTTGTGTGTTTGCATGTGTTGTACAAAACTAGACCTTGGAATGGTCAAATACAAATGTTACTTCTCCATTGTGTTGCCTTAAATGTTTGGGAGATGTCATGTTCAATCCTTAACCCAAAATGCAACCTGTTAGCACATCTAATAAGCTTCTAAATTCTAGTACATGTATTGAATGCCCCCAAATGTCTTGTTAACAAGTTCAATACCACTGAAAGATGTCACTGTAGTAATATCTACCTATTTTGTTTTCCTACGTCTCTACTTTCTATGACACTAAACATTTAGATGTAGATGCCACACTTCCACATAGAGAAATGTTCTCTATTTCACAATAGGTCGATCTAGCACATCACCTGGGTAGAGCTTGGCCACGGAACAAACTCGCACTCCACCCTCGGACAAAGCCCACAATGATGACAACACTCCTGGTCATGTGGATGTGGACAACCGTCTTGGCAGATCTTTTCAGCCTGCGCAGATGGCAACAGTGAGTCTTACTGTGCCACATCAGCACCTCCCACCCCAGCTGCTACACCTCAGCCAAACCCACTCCTCCAACCTGTGTACTTAGCACTGATGCTACCATCTTGTGCCCCCCCAGTCCCAGATTCTGAGATGACAATCACCAATCCAGTCACAGAGCAACTAGGAACCAGTGGGACAGTGGACTGTGTGATAAAGCCACTGTAACTGTAGGCCCACTGAGTGAGGCCACTGGTATTGACGGAAATCCCGGGGATAAACCAGCTGCAGGGGGACATAGAGCAGGAGCTGGCCACCCACACCAACATGAGCTCATTGGGATGCTGCAGGACATCAACACAATGCTCTGAAGGGCTTTTTCACCACCATCTACCTCTTCCTGTGATCCAACTACATCAGGCCCATCTACATCTGCGGGATCCACAGAAAGGGAGGCCCTGTCAAGTAAAACACACCTCCAGACACCGCTAGCTCAGCAGCAGCAGATCCCCCCCACTGTCGCTAGCTGGGGCTTCCATGTAAAAATCCCAGGGGTACAGCCAGCAAGAAACCTCAACCTTAATTTTCTCCTGTGTGTGCAACACATTCTCTCGGTCTAGACACTTTTCCCTTTCTGACTGGAGTAGTATGTTTGACTGTGGACTTCAGACAATTTGGCACCCACAGCTACAATTTAATTCGCCATGATTCCCCAAATTTCACATCTAGCAATGTATCTATGTACTCCAAGGTGAACTTTACAATGCCAAGAGAAGCTTTGATATGTTGTATGTACACAATGTTTAGCTCAAGATGTCAACCATGTCACAACAAGACATACATGCAAGTCTTGTCTTACAAACGTTATTCCATTGTTTCAATCATAGGCTGGCATGATGTCAGAAATATAGCAAATCAAACATGAGTCAAGTAATCAAAAACAAGTCAAGTATTCTGCGTCAGTGATCACATTTTCAGGTGCAGACCTTAACTACATGGAAGGAGGGGATACATCAGATAATTTCATATTGAATAGGAAAAATAAAATTAGTCTATGACATCAGCTAGAGCCATATCACCTACCTCACAAAAGAAATCCCACATCATTTAAACCAATAAACAGACACATGGCAGTACAACAGTTTCTGATCACATGGTCATTCCGATTCACTGTTGCTGCATCTGGTGGAATTTCACAGACAAATGTCACTGATGTGCCACAAGCACTTTGGCCTACAATGTGGCGACACATCAACAGATGCATACACAATAATGATTTCGCCAATTTGAAGGGAGATTATCATGATTTGGGCCTACAACAACATTTTGTTGGAGCACATGATGGCAAACATATTGCATTCAAACCACCTTACGACACGGAACAAGTCCAATGGATTCCTCTTAACTTCCATCCTATCGCTGTGCAAGGTGTCTTGGTACAGGTTTTGTACACCCAAAGTCTGTGACAGTCATTCCCAAGAACAATCCATGTTAACTTTATACATCCAAACAGTCTCATATACCTGCTAAACTCACAACTCTGAAATGTCTCAAATGAAGATGCCATGGTAAAGGTACCTAAAATAGACCAAAACAAAGAGATTAGCTATGAAACCATACATAGGACACAATTCACACAGTCAACGTCTGGAGAATACAGTCCATGACAAAAATCTTTGTTAAACAAAGCAGCACTAATAACATGAGCATGTGTTAAAATCTTCCTCCACAAACGACTCTCACCAGATTTTTCCTGAGCTTTAGCTTCTTAAAATCTTCCTTAAACATGCTCCTCGCATCATCACAACAAGAGTTGCTTTAATAGTCAGTTATGACATTTAACAACATACTTATTTATTTATTTATTTATTTAAGAAGCTTATAAAGCGCGCGGCTACCCCCCGCGGGGGTGTCCCGGCGCTAAGAGTACAGGTTAATCACTAGAGAGGGTTGCCTGGTTCAAAACCATCCAAAAACCATGGGCTGCGGATGCCCACCTAATCAGCGTTTGGTGAACAGCCAGGTTTTTAGTTTGCGTCGGAAGATTTGCTCTGACTCAATGAACCTAAGGTCCAGAGGTAGGCTATTCCAGTGCTTGGCTGCTGTAACGGTGAACGTTCTTTGGGTGAGCCTAAATCTGGGAACAATCAGTAAGCGAAGGCTGTTTGATCTCAGATGTCTTACTGAAGATGATATCTTGAGTCTTTTGCTCAGATAAGCCGGGCCAATTCCATGAATAGCCCGAAAAGCAAGGATCAGGATTTTGAACTCAATACGTCGGGCGATGGAAAGCCTTACACTCATGAGAAGACGTTGTAGATGAGATCTTGATGCAAGTGAGCTCTTTCCTCTTCACCACTATCGTCATCATTTGGCATTTCAGGATCCTCACCCGCTGGCACTTCATGGTCTCCATCCTCTGCAGATAAGGGATGTTCTGTTGCAGGGTGTTGTTGTGGAGCATGCAGCAGGCCATGGTGATTTGGCACACCTTCCCAGGTGAGTAGAGGGTTCACCCAGTGTTTTCCAGACATCTGAAACTGGCCCTCAAGAGCCCAAAGACCCACTCCGCTGGCCACCGTGTTATTCCGTTGACCTCAGTGAAGCTGACTTCCCCTGGAATAATTGGATTCCTTAGTGGTGGCAACAATAAGGAAGACGGACATAAGTGCAACAATTAGTTCCACACTTTCTGATCATACTACTTGACATCACTCACACAAAGTTAGGACAGATCAAACTTACCAACAAGCAAGGCCCTCTCCGTTACTAGTTGTGACATCATCTGGGGTATGGTGCTGTTCCACAATATGTAAGAATCATGGTCTGATCCTGGGAACCGGGCACAGATGTTTGAGATGTACAAATCCGGTAAGCAGACAACTTACACATTGATAGAATGGAAGTGCTTTCTTTTACCATAAGCTTGTTCCCTGGCTTGCGGTGGCCCAAAAGCAATATTGGTACTATCAATGGCTTCAACAACATGTGGGATGCCAACATATCCATTGAAGTCACCCTTCAAATTGGCTAAATTCTCATGTCTGGGAACCTGGATATAGCTGTCAATGTGCCTCCCTCATCATTGCTAAAGGCACGTCTTATACTACACTGCTGAATTCTGGTTGTGACATACCACCAGATAAAACCACAGATAATTGAAAGGAGCCTGAGGCCAGAAAATGCAATACAGCCATAACTCTCACAGTAGGTGGGATGCATGTGTGTTAAGTGTTTTGAGGAAGGATATCCTGTATTGTTTGCCTGTTCAAACGAAACTTCATGATGACATCCCTTTCTTCTATGGTCTGAAGGTCTGAAAATGGGAGGTACACTGGAGGTTGTCATCTCCACCCTCTCCCAGGGTACCTCTGTGTGGAGTGCCGACAATTATGAACATTGGCCACAGTGTCCACCAAAACAAAAATGAAGAGTAAGCCAAACGTAATGAGTCAACACATAACTGCTTCAAAAAACATTACACATTATCCACATGATAATTTTTTACAGTCCAACATCCACCAATGATCCCCATTGTGGCCTTCATATGTGTCTGTGCCATAAATGTGCAAATTATACATGTTAATTTTTTGGGGACATTTTAGGTCAAAAACCATCAACTACAGTTTACAGTGCACCACACCCATTTTGCGATTTTGCACAATAATGCACTACACAGATGATTTGTGACATGGAAATCACATGGCAATGAAGCAGTCCATATGTAAACAATTTGGAGTGGTAGTCATGCACTTAACAGTCACTGATACTGTAGTTTCAACTGCTAAAATGGCAGATGCTTGACCTCACATATAGGGCATTCAGAATCTACCTCAGTCAGCAGAAGTCAACCGCGAGGTGGGCGGTTTTATCCACGGCAGACAGTCATAGGCTAACATTGGTGATTATGATGGTCGCAGCCCAATGGCTGTGTCCGTCCACGCTGATGACCGTGTATGTGGTGTATATGCACGTAGCCGTTTGAAAAATAACTCACTTGCCTCCTGACACTGCTGCTATCAAGATCCCCTCCACTTTAGCTGCTATTTGCCACCTCTGAGAGCAATCGTGCCAGGCCAAGCAGGTGTAAAGGCCTCTGCCTTCTCTCCAAAGGAGCTGGAGAAGCTGGTAGAAGTGCTACCCCTGCATGGCTAGCTCTACGGCTCACCAGAGGAACAGGTAAATATCGTATATACATATTTTACTCTGTTCAACTCCATCCTTTCCATTCCCACAGGCTACAATGTGTCTCTAAGTCCCAGAGTTAATTCTGATTACTATTGTAACATGTTGTGGTCCCTACATAAGACAGTCATGTAATGGATTGTGGAACACTGGACTTTGTGTAACATCACCATTGTGATGTGTGAAAAACCATAGATCCTCTTGTGCTGCATGCATAATTACACATATCTATGCATGTATACATTTCATGCTACTACTGATATATTTGCTAATCAGATCATGGTAAATGTGCAAAGAAATGTATAGATAGGAGGATGAGGTTAGCTATGTGTACTGCCTCACATATCACTCAGCCCACATCAGGACTCACCAAACTGTTGTCTGGGAGTTAGCTATACCTCACAGATTCCTCCAGAGTTCCACACAACCTTGGGATCTCTTATTGGATGGCCACAAAATGTACTTGTATGTATTGAAGTATGGAAATGTGATGTTCATGTGGGATCGGTATTCTCAGCCTGCAGGGAGAAAGGCCTGACAATGGGTTGTGCCCCGTCTGGCCCGTGGCCCAGGCTGGGGCAGAGTTACTGGGACAATAAAACTAGTGCACAGAGTAATCTCCCTGTAGACCCGCAGAGCCTCGGATGTTCCAAAAATTAGTTTTCTGAACCAATATTAGCCCCAATTGCATTTACATGGACTACATTTGGAATGGTGACTGAGGTAACTCCCTGACCTGATACATCTTTTCATTGACCCACATTGTCAATGTGTGTCATTTACTTATGACATCATCCTCACACCCACAGCTCTGTTGTTACTTTTCCATAAGTCATGCTTGCACTGTAAAAGACATATTGCACATGTGACATATTAACAGTGCAGATAGTTGGTTACTTCTGAAGTGATTTGTATATGTGAATCACCAGCTTTGTTACAATCAACAATCAACAAGACATACAAAGACATGTTGAACGTCATCCCTGTATCAGTGCCACATATGGCAAAAGGTGTGCCCTGTGATGACAGTACATACCACACAAATTCAGTCAGACACAGTATGATGTCCCATGTCCACACATCCCCAGAGAGCAAACTCTCAGTGACGTATTTGCCAGCCCGTCTTTGTGACCTATGTCTTAGGATATAGTCTATACTATGGTACTAGGCTGTATGGACCGTATGCATCAGATTAATGGGCCTAGCTGTAAAGGTGTCTGCACAATCGTGCAAAAGCAGCTTACCCTTCTGAGCGTCACCAGGCATGTTGTGTTTCCTTGTAGCTCTCATCTCAATACATGTAGTATGGCACAGGGCTACATGATGTTAGTGGGCTGGTTTAGTCCATGTAGGACATGACCATGTTTGAGGATAGTCAGCAGATGACTCAGTATGTGAAAACTACTCATGTAGTGTGTTGACTATTGATTCAGGCTTATGCTATATGTAAATACACTTGGTGTCAACCTAATAGATATTCAATGACTTGCAGTTATAATCTGTGTATTTATCTATTGTATCCATACAGGTCAACACCCATCAAAGGCAATCCATTTGGTAAACCAATGCCAAGAAGATGGAGCCCCTGGGGGTCTATCGCCGGCGCCACATAGATTGCCCGAAGAGGTAGGAGGACCTGAGACACAAGGACCAGGAAGATCAGAGGTCCAGCTGGGGATGTCCTCCCAACGTGGATGGGGTATAACTGGACCTGGCCCCCCTTAATGGTCTGCATACTGTCAGTGGCCTACCCGGAGCATGTTGGGCTGTTGAAGACCCAACAGCAGCTACGCAGGGTGAGTCCTGGCCAGAGTCATACATGTTACATTGTCAACTTTGTGTGTTACATGCAAGTATTTTTCCTTCAATATTGGGTGTGGCCCATGTGCGACACACAAGAAAAGTTACTGTTTGTGTAGGTCTAGTAGTAGCTGCATTCTAATGTACTGTGCCTATTGTCTTTCTCACCAGGAACACAGCAGAGCCCAGTCCCCTACTAATGTATTCTCTTGAGCAGACCCATGGCTGATTGAACTGATAAATCGTCTTATATCTTTGATGTTCTGGGTGACAAATGTACCAAACAGACCACTTGTCTTCATTGTGTAAGAAGCGATGTTCCCTCACTCCTGTCTCTCATGTGATGGTGACCCTATTACATGTGACATGACATACAGTGCACTAGTTATGCAGTGACTGGACAACACTACCCATTGGTAAGTTGGGATTCAACATTGTCATCAGCATTAGTGCCTACATGTTGCCCAGTGTACATTTTCCTGTTGTTAGTTCATCTGCAATAGTCTTTCAAGATTAATTCACTGACTGGTGATATGTATCAGGGAGTGTGATGTAGAAATGTAGAGATTATATGTGAGTGTCCTTACAAGGCAATTTGAGTTTGCTATACAAAATAGTGCTGTGATGTGCCATCACATTAGGACTTTAGTCATCCCACCTCTTCATGTCATAGATATTCACTGACACACAGCAACCTTCACAGATGTATTGGCCTGTAGGAATGCAGGTGGTGTTATCACCTTTGCTATTCAATATTGGCGATGTTCTTATGGCTATAAGAAGTCTTATGCTGTGAGCATATGGAGTATCTATCTCCCAAAACGTGGGCCCTCAGTGTCTCCAGGCTACTTTTCTATGCTACATGGGCTATGTAGTTAAGCTGCTTCATTACATATTTCATTAAACTTTTTTGGAAGAGGATCTATGATGAGGTTTCAAGACATGTGCAATGAGCATTTGCATGTGACATGATTTCTGATGATACATTGGTATTTAACTTGATCTTCATGACATCATGATGTGTTGTAAGGTAAATGAACATATGGTGAGATCTAGGCCTTGTGTAAACATTGTGGAAGTGTATATTTTGTAGTCATCCTTTTTGGTAACTTCATTTTACTATGGTATACTACAAGTGCCAAAGTATACAAGTTGATCAACTACCCAAGTATGGACATATGGAGTGTAGACAAGCACATCAATTCATTTTGAGCTGTCTGGGGTTATGACATTACTGGGACCCACTGTTTCCAGGTTATGTAGCAAGCATGCATGTGCTCATGCTAATGTTGAAGCCTATATAGTGAACCATGAAGCTGGTGTGATATATGCACTTCATAAAGGATTTCTGTTGATATGTGATTGTCAGTTGCAATAACCTGTTTCGCAAGTCATTTTAAATTCATCCAGGGCAAGTGAAAGAGAAGGGGCCAATGTTGCTGGGGACACAGCTGGTCACAGTGGGCCGAACGTTACATTACGGACATGGAGGGACCCAGTTACCAGGATGGTGCCATGGAGGACACAAGCTCAAATTCTTCCAATGCAGAGTCATCCTCCGGTGGACACCCCCTAGTGGTGGCAGATGCCACAGGATTAGTTCCACCTTCATCCTCGTCTGCTGCCCCAAGTTCCATCACCACCCTCCCTGTTTTTCCCCAACCAGTTGGCTGGGCCTGCTCCCCTAAGAGGAAAGCTGTTTCATTTACACCAGACACCTCAGCCCCTTCCCCTGTCACCCCTGCTGCACAGAGTGAGGAGACTATTGACCTCCTGAGGCATATCTCTGTGGGTTAGACTGCACTCCTGAATGCCATCCAAGGTCAAGGCACCCATCTGCAGCAAATGGTGGCCTACCTGCAAGGCATTCACAGGGCCATGTCTGTTTTACAGAGATCTTTTCAGGCTCTGGTCTCCTCACTCGCTGATGCCTCCTGAATATCCCTACCTTGTCTTCCTCCCTTTAAGCCGTACCCATCCAAATACCCTATTACCAAAGGTGCCCAAAGCACATTCATATTCTGTCATGCACCCACCCATACAGACCCAAGAAGCACACACACAAGCATCCCCCAAAATCACACACATTCAAACACACAGCCACCTCACCCACCACTGACAACACCACAGCCACATGCTGACACCACTCCCCCATCACATCTCTGCACAGCACAGGAGACAACACACATGTATGCACACATGCATGCACACATCACATCCCCACCCAACACAGACATCCACATTTTTATTTATTTTATTTATGGGTTTTTATAGCGCCTGAATCGACTCCAACTGGAGTATCTCTGCGCTTTTGGGCCAGTTAGCATAAACAGAAGATGTGGTATTGTATGGGACTAGATCTCATTTTTGAACAGAAGAGTTTTGAGTTGTTTCCTGAATTTCAGATGTTCAGAACACAATCTGAGAGTCAGAGGTAGTTTATTCCATAGTGTGGGTCCCACTACTGAGAGTGCCTTACCTCCATGTCTAGCCTTCTTGGCACGAGACACTACCAGTAGATTATTGTTGCTGGATCTGAGAGATCTGGGGGGAATATATGGAATGAATTTCTTTTCCAGGTAGGTGGGGCCTTGTCCATTTACGCTCTTATGTATCAGACAGAATATTTTGAATGTAGTCCTCTGTCGAATTGAGAGCCAGTGCAGTTTGTCAAGGAGGGGCTTACATGTAGTTCTTGGGGGGGCAGTGAGGACTAGGCAGGCCGCTGTGTTTTGAATTACCTGGAGTCTGGGCAGCACTCCCTAATTGGTGGAGAGAAGCAGGCCATTGCAGGAGTCGATTCGACTTAAGACAAGGGCTTGGACTAAGATTTTCCTGAAGGGGTCTGGCAGCAGGGGAAAGACTTTGCGTAACAGGCTGATGGTGTGGAAACATGAGCCTGTAACATAGTTACTGTGTTGTTTCAGTGATAGTTCCTGGTCAAGTCGGATCCCTAGATTTTTGACGACCTGTTTAGGTTCTGGGACAGTTCCAAGGTCATGCGGCCACCAGTCTGGGGTCCATAGTATTTTTGCCTCCCCGAACAGCCTAACCTCTGCACTGTAGGTAGTTAGTGGACATCCATTGTGCTACTGCACTCATGCCTGATGAGAAGGAGCTCTTTACTTCACCGGAGAGAGTCTTAAAGGGGAAGAGGAGCTGCGTGTCATCAGCATATGACACGGGAATGAAGCTAAATTTGCGCATCACTCTTGCCAGGGGTGCCACATAAATGTTAAAGAGGGTTGGGCTCAGACAGGAGCCCTGCGGCACCCTTTTTGAAATCTCTACCTCCGCTGAACGATATGCACCCATGGTGACAGTCTGGGTGCGATCGGATAAAAAGCTCCTTAGCCAGGCAAGGGCTTTGTTCTTGATTCTCACGTTCGCCAACCGGTCAATAAGGATGGTATGTGACACGGTGTCGAACGCTGCCGAAAGATCCAATAATGCCAGGATCACTGAGTAGCCCTTGTCCTGGTACATGTGCAAGTCATCAGTAACAGACAGAAGGGTGGACTCTGTACTGTGTTTCGGCCTGAACCCAGATTGGGAGTAGTCCAGGCCGCCAGCAAGTTCGATATAGCTGGATAGGAGACGGTTGACGTGCTTTTCAGTCAGTTTTCCCAGAAAGAGTAGCAGGGAGATGGGCCTGAGATTGGCCAGTTCGGTCCATGGTGTGGAATAGGCCTTACTAGGGCACACTTCCATTCTCTGGGGACGGTGCCTGTGTTAAGTGACAGATTAACAAGTTTCTCAATCATCGGGCATAGTATTCTAAGTAGAGTGGGCATTAGTCTGGCTGGAATAGTGTCATCCGGGCTGCCGCTTTTGAACTCAAACAGAAACATTCATGTACTCAACAGACACCTGAGAAAGAAGACACACCCATACTTGCAGAACATGCAGCTGACACAAATGCACCTGCACCCACAACAGTTCCAACCACATCATACACTAACACTCCCTCTACCTCCAAGACCCCACTCCCTCCCAAAGCCCTTCCCAAGTTCCCCACTGAGGGCCCACCTTTTCACCTGGGCCTCTGCTCTCTTAACCCACTGGCCACCTTTTAACAAAGGTTTTAACCCTTGCTGCACCAAACCAACAGCTTTCACCTCCAAATCCACCCATAATCCAGACCCATCCATCACATACAAGGGTCCCCTTCTAAATATTGGTCCACCCCTTTGATCTCCCAAAACCCCCACCTAAACCTCAATCCACCCCTTCCTCTTCCAAACACCCACTTTCCTAAACCAAGGACACCCCTCCAAAACCCAAATATCCCCCTCTCAAGTAACATCTTCGAGGTGCCTGCCATCCCCAATAAATGCCCCTTTGTGAGGAGGTTCCCTGACAGTGCCATGAAGGGCAAGTTTAGTAGTACTCCACAAGAATGGGAGAGGTGCCCTGTTATTCAGAAAGGGACAGGGTCTCAAAATGAAATTACTAGTAACAAAAATTCCCTTTCATTGAATCTCCTTCACTGAACCATACCTTTCATATAGTTTATTAAAAATAATTGATTTCATCAATGGACTCGTATACCACTTTTTCATAAAAAACACTGATACCTGAATTATGCAAACAAGTCGAATTTACAGCACAATTATCTTGGTTAAAGATTTTGACATCATATAAACAGTACAAAAATTCCACTCAGTTAAAAAGAAAATAAGGACATTGGGTCCTTTGACATATTAAAACAAATCACTAGTGGATCTTTGTATAATTTTTGAACTTAACACCAGATTATGGGACAATCAATTAACACCAGTAATAAAAACACAGGTAACAAAGATAATTGGGTAATCAAATCAACTTCTTTGCATAATTCAGGAATCAGTGTTTTTTTAGGAAAAAGTGGTATATGAATCAATTGGTGAGAAAGATTATTTAGGTTTAAAGTATTTTATTGAAGCAGGGTGGGGCAGGACACAAGGGGGCAGGGAACAAATGAACCACAGGAACCGCACATTAGTTCGCATTATACAGCAAGTACAACAATGCAGTCACTATTTTGCAAGGGGCTCCATCCGACTCGGGAGCATAGCTTTCGCACCTGTGGGCACGTACAGACAACGAGGGGGGGGGGGGAAAGGGAGGGAGGGACGGGATGGGGGGAAGGAAAGAAAATCAGGAGGGGAGGGACAAAGGAGAGAACGAATGAAAGAAAAAGGGGGGGGGTTAGGAAAAAAAGGGGGGGAAGGGAAGGGAAGAGAGGAAAGGAGAGAAAAAAGAGGGGGGGGGGGAGGGGTGAAGGGAGGAGAAACAACCCCGCTCCAAAAACCTACCTAACCAAACAAAACCCCCAACTACCATATCCCAACCCACCCCCTGTACTGTGCCAATGTCTACAGTCTCCACTACTGCGAACTCTCCATGAATCTCTGCTATACAATACCGACCCCACCCAATCAAGCAGGCGGGTCTGGTGGCGGCGTCAGCCTCAACAACCGAAGGTATCTAGGGCAGGTGATCTCTCGAAACCCGGAACATAACAGGCAGTGAAAGGGCTCCCACAATTCCTCAAAGGTATCAGTATCCCCCAGGGCTACTAAGGACATCTTCTCCATTCCAAGAACGTGCCATAATCTGTGTAGCCAACCAACTACAGAGGGAAGTGTTGTGGTGCGCCAGTGTATGAGAATATTCTGCACCGCTGACCCCAGCGCAATCGCTATCTGTCTACCTCTCTTAGACCTAAGGGGGTACATCAGCCCATTCGGCAGCCCTAGCAGGACATAGGCCGGGAATCTAGGGAGTTCTATCCCAAAGCATTTGTCCACCTCGCCCAAGACCTCTTCCCAGTAAGGAGCCAGCAGGGGGCATTCCCATAGAATGTGTGTTAGTGTACCAGTGTTGCCACAGTTGCGCCAGCACGTCCCTGGTATTGCCCTGTCCATCTCGTGCAGTTTCTCCGGAGTACGGTACCAGTAGGTCGAGATTTTAGTGAAGGTCTCTGTAAGACCCGTGTGGTAAGCCGAATGGCGTGTGCGGAAGGAGATGTGTTCCCATTCTTTATGGCTCAGCTCGCGCCCGAGCTCTCGCTCCCAACGTTCCCGACCGGGGTTGTGAATATGAAAGGAGGGGGGCTGCAGCATTCTATACAGGTCTGAGATCAGTTTAGCATCCGACGTGCGAGTAATTAACCAATGCTCATACGCTGTGATTTCCCGGTGTGCCGCGTCGCGCACTTGGGGTTGTAATGCCCAGTGGCGCGCCTGCATATATCGCATGCGCTCCGTTTCCGGGAGGCCATAATCCCGTCTCAAGTCCTGGAAGGAGACAACCCCCTCAGGGGAGTACAAGTGATACAGAGTGCAGCAGCGGGCCACCCGCCAGCGCTCATAGGCACCCGGTTCCATCCCGGGGCCGAAGTCCGGGTTGCCAATGAGCGGCGTAAAGGGAGAGGGGAAGGTGGTAAGCTCGCATCTGGCAGCCACCGAGTCCCACGTCTGGAGCGGGACCCGCGTTACCAAGGACGCATAAAGATTGGGGGGCCGATGGGCCCGCCTCAAGAATGGCACTTCCTGCAGCGTCCTACCCGCCACCGCCTGATCCTGGAACAGCCAATGCTTATCAGACTCCCACCGGTTCCATTCCACGAGATAGCGGAGCTGAGCGGCCTGGAAATATTTCCGCAAGTCCGGTATCCCCAGCCCTCCGGATTCCGGTGACAGCATTGCGATGCCTCTCTTGATCCTCGGCCTGCGGCCATGCCACACGAACCGTGCAATGGCAGTCTGAGTCTCAGCAAGCCACCCCGCGGGGGGCTGGAGCGGTAACGCTCTGAAGAGGTAAAGCACCTGAGGCAGGAGGGTCATCTTCACCGCGGCCACCCTACCCAGTAGCGACAGCGTGCCCTTATCCCACCGGCCCAGTTCCTCCCTGATTTTCGCGCCCAGAGCCGCGTAATTGGCCGTGACCATCTCCGGGAGGGAGGGCGCCAACAGGATCCCCAAGTACGGGATCCGGTCCCTGGACCAGCTCAGAGGGTAAAGCCTCTGCAGTTCCACTCTAGTGGCAGCAGTAAGCGAGATGTCCAGGGCGGCTGACTTACCCAGGTTCACCTTGAAACCCGCCACGTCAGCGAATAAGTTCAGTTCCTCCACACAGGCCGGCAGCGATCTCCGCGGGTCATCCAGCGTCAGAATGACATCATCCGCGTACAGGCTAATCGCATGACGGAACCCACCCATCTGGACGCCGATAATGTCAGGGTTCTGCCTAACCCTCTGGGCAAATGGCTCCATGTACAGGGCAAAGAGCAAAGGGGAGAGCGGGCACCCCTGTCTCGTGCCCCGCTCAATGGGGAAGGGTCGAGAGCTGCCGCCGTTCACCCGGACCACCGCAGATGGGAACCGGTAACAGTTGAAGATCAAATGACGGAACCTCTCCCCTATCCCGAATTTGCTCAGGACTTTCTCCAGGTAGGGCCAATGCACCCTGTCAAAAGCCTTCTCCGCGTCGATGGACAGGAGCATCCTCTCCCCAGGGATCCTGGAAGCCTTCTCGAGAATGTGCGTCACCCTTTTCGTGTTATCTACCGTTTGCCTACGGGCACGAAGCCCGCTTGGTCCGAGTCAACCATGCCGGGGAGGTGCAACGCCAGGCGTGCGGCTAATATACTGGTGAACACCTTCAAATCAGTGTTCAGCAGCGAAATGGGACGGTAGGACCCACAAGCGGCCCTATCCTTGCCCGGCTTCGGAATCACTGAAACCGTGGCCTGGAGAAATTCGGAGGGGATGGCTCCCGGCTCTGCAAAGGAGTTAAAGAGGCGAGTCAGCAGAGGTGCCAGCTCCTGACAGAAGGTTTTGTAGAACAGCGGGATAAAGCCATCCGGACCCGGGGCCTTGCCCAGTTTGAGCCGGGATATCGCCGTGACCACCTCCTCGATACGTATGTCACGCTCCAGATACTGAGCCTGATCCTGTGTCAGCGACGGGAGCGGGACCGAGTCCAGATAGTCCACCTCGGCCTGGGCCGAATGGGCCTCCCCGGAGTAGAGGTCAGCATAAAAGCTGCGAAAGACATCTGCTATCTGCTCATCGGTCGTGACTCTACCTCCGGCCGGGTCCAATAGTTCCTTCACTCGGTGCTGCTGGTGCTGCACCCTAAGTTTGTTAGCCAGGAGCCGCCCACACCGATCGCCCCCTGTGTAATATTTGTGTTTCAGGCGAAGCATCGCATACTCCGCCCGGTCCGTGTCGAGGGCCGCCAGGAGCTTCCGCGCCGCCTTCAGCTGTCTCCACACCCTGGGGGCCCCTGTCCTATGATGAACCTGCTCCAGCTCCCTCACCTGCCGGGTGAGCTCATCCCTCTTGAGTTGTCGGTCCCTATTCTCGGCCGAGGAAATCGCGATAAATTCGCCTCGGAGCACGGCCTTGAGGGCTGCCCACTGTGTCGCACGAGAAGTATCCCCATTATCGTTCACGGTCTGAAAAGCCAAAATGGCCGCCCGGATCTGATCCACCACCAACCGCCTGTGCAAAAGCGTGTCTCGGAGCCTCCAGACCCCTCTCGGCCAAGCCACCGGCGGAAGAGTGAAAACGCCCTCCACCGGAGCGTGGTCAGAAAGAGAGAGGACCCCCACGTCCGCACTCGAAGCCAAAAGGAGCATTGGGCCCGACACTAGGAGATGGTCTAAGCGCGCATAGGATCTATGGGCGTGTGAGAAATAAGAGTATGCGCGGGTGGTGGGGTGGAGGCGGCGCCACATGTCGTGCAAGTCCAGCTCCTCAAGTCGAGTTCGAATCGAGCCCGAAAGCTCACCCAACTGATGGCGCCGCTGCACAGACCTGTCCAGTGCCGCGTCGAAAACCAGGTTCAAATCACCCCCCAACACTATGTGCCTATCAGAGGTGGATGCAACGTCGTCCAAAGCCCTGTGCAAGAATTGATCCTGATGATCATTGGGGCAATAGACGGTGCCAACAGTCAGTGCCAATCCCCCCATCTTAATCTTATATACTAGAAGTCTCCCTTTCTGTTCTGCTACCTTGCACACGACCTCCCCCCTGAACCCCCTAGAAAACAAGATGGCCACCCCCGCCGTCTTGGAGGTGCTAGAGGAGAATAGCTGCGTGGGGAACTTAGGGGTACGCATCCGCAAGCAATCCTTAGCCAGCAAATGGGTCTCCTGCAACAGGCAGATATCCGCTTGTGAGTTCTCCAGCAAGGATAACACTGCCCGCCGCTTGACCGGATTGTTCAGCCCTTTCACATTGATAGTAAGCACCTTAAGAGCCATCAAGGAGGGAGTTCAAGGAGCACACATCAAGAAGCAAAGCCCCGCAATCAAACACAGAAGGCACCATTCGAGGCCTCAAAACAGAGCAACTTTGAAACACCCACTGGCACAGTACAGTCCCCGTACCCCAACACCCCACAACTAGAAAACCCCCCCCTGCCCCCACACAACCAAATCTACACCACCCCTCGCTACTGGTCCCCCTTCTAGGTCCCAGGATCAAAACATCTGCCCGCCTGTCCCAACCCCATTCCCCGCTTCCCAAACTTCCCAAAAAAGACATTGTCCCAGTCCGGCCCGAAACGGGCAAGGCCGTGGTAAGTCAATCTAGTGGACGTCCAGCCACCACCAGCACTCGCCCTTCCTCCCAGCCCACCCCCCGGATCCCCGCACCTGCAATAAGAATGAGCTAGAGTAGACTCCCCCCGGAGTGAGTTCAGGCCGTCAAGGCCACTTCGCCGTTCGTCGCCACTCTGGAGGCCTCCTGGATGGCAGCCGCCATGTCCGCCCGGATTGCGGGCGAGCCCGGACGCTCCGCCGGGGGAGAGGCCCCCCCCCAGCCTGTCGCCATCCGTTACGAGTGCTGCGCCTCCGCCGTGGGGCCGGGGTATCTGTGTCCGATGCCGTGAGGCCCAACACCGCGCAGACATCCTGGAGGGACCGAAGCTGATGCAAGACACCGTTCCACCTAAAGATCAGACGGAAGGGGTGTCCCCAGGAATATTGTGTCTCATGCTCTCGAAGGAAGTCCGTGGCGATCTTGAAGGATTTCCTCTTCTGTAGCGTGACTGTGGATAAGTCCTGAAACAGGGTCACAGGGTGGTCCCGGAATCGGAAGGGTTGCTGCCCTCGTGCCTCACGGATGATCCGCTCCTTCAAGGGAAAGTTTGGGAGGAAGGCCAGAATGTCTGGAGCGGGCGCCGTAGCTCTGCGGGGGCGACCCACCCGGTGTGCCCGGTCTATGCGAATCCGAAAGTCCTCCGACTCCCCCAGGATCGCCCGGAAGAGGGCCACCAGATATGCAGTCACGTCCTCACCCTCCTCACCAGACGGCACACCGCGGACCCGTATGTTGTTTCGCCTGGACCGATTTTCAAGGTCCTCGGCGTGGGCCTGTAACTCAATCTGGTGCTCCCGCAGCCGCAGGACTTCCTGCTGCAGATGGGTGATCTCCTCATCTCTGGAGTGACCCGCTTCCTCCACTGTGTTCACACGGTCCCCCAGGGAGTCCATCTCTCTCCTTACTTCGCGGACCTCCCCGGCCACCTCCTTCTTGAGCGTTTGAAAGTCCTCCCGAAGGGAGCTAAACAGCGATTCGAGAAACGATCTCGTCACCGGGGGCTCTCCACCATCCGCCCCCCTGGTCGGCGCCGGGGAGGTCGCGGCAGGTTGGGCTCCTCCACTGCGTAGGGAGCCCCGTCCCAGCATTTCCGGCAAGGTCCGGTCGCCCCGTCGCTGTCCCCTAGCATTCGACATTGTAGCTCAATAAAGGACGCTGAGGCTCACTGTCCAGCAAAGAAAGCAGCTATATGCCATCCGAGAGCAGCCCACACAGAAAGCACCGGGAGGCTCGGCCGAGCTACACAAAATGGCCGCTCCGCAAAGTCGAGGGGCCAACGCCCAAGATGGAGATCCCCTCTCCTTCTCCGATCTGAGAGCCAAAAATCCGGCCAGTGGGCAGAGTCACAGTGCAACGTTCGCCGAGGTCCACGGCTTCAGGGAAAGATCTTCCCCGGGAGACTCGTTCTTCAGTCCCACACAGACAACCAGCCGAAGCGATCTCCTCCAGCGGGCCTCCTCAAGCCACGGGCTGGCGTAGTGAGGCGATGCCGACTCCGCCTCCGCTCTGCACCTCCGCTCCGTTCCGCTCCGTACAGCCGCCGTCGGACAACTCCGAGCCGCTCGCGAAGCTGCTGCCGACTCCCACTCCAACAGCTCATGCACCGCTGCGGGCTTCACCCCTCGGAGGCCGGTCGCTCCGTTGCGCGCCGAGGGTCGGGAGACTCGCGGCCTCGGGCTCACACTCGGGCCGTTCAGCGGGGTCCAACCCGGGCCGTACCGGTCAGAATCTCGTCCCCGACGGCGCAAACCAGGCTCAGCAGGCTCTCCACACCTCCACCGTAAGCACCAGGCTCAGTTGCCGCTTGATCCGGGGGGAATCAGCGGTTACAGGCGGTGCAGGAATTCAGGGGTCCGGGAGCTCTCGGCAAGTGCGACCGCTCAGCCCGCCATCTTGGCCACGCCCCTAGAAAGATTATTTAGAATAAACTGTATGAAAGGTATGAGTCAGTGAAGGAAATTCAAGGAAAGGGAATTTATGTTACTAGTACTTTCAAGTTTAATAGTACAGCAGTATCCTGTACCACACTATGTGAAAATGGACTAGCCTTTGGTTTACTGGGTCTAACTATTTTTTTCAAACCAAAACATTTACTTTGCTTAGAACATCTTAGTCCTATCATTACTTTTCTAACTATTTGATGTTATTGGATACTTTGTGATGTGAGACTACAATTGTGTTTGTTTCATCCCTGATTACTGACCCGTTTGACGTGGTTAGCATGATCTGACCTTGGAATCAGTGCTGGAGTTACAGAGCACAAAGGGAAATGTTCAATGTATGGATATGTGGGATGAAATCCACTAGGGTCTGACATTACATTGGGCGGTATGTCATATGTATGTATGTATGTATGTATCGCATATTTTTATAGCACGAACTGTCACCCAAAGGGTATCCTGGTGCTTTGACTCTATCTAACTTCACGCAATCACAAAATTGCACTGCCCTGGGAAAAAGGTGCGACTTCAGCACTTTTTTAAAGGAGGAGAGTTCCTTCAGGCTCCTCAAAAACAGGGGAAGAGAATTCCAAAGCTTGGCAGCAGTGAAACCAAAGGAACGACCGCCCATCCGGATCCTCTGAATCCTAGGGACTGTCACCAAGCAAGCAGAGGAGGACGTAAAGGTCTGGCTGCTGAATACCATGAGAAGAGATCTTGCAACGCGAAGGCCCCTGTCCGTGGAGAGCCTTAAAGACTATGCAAGACGCTTTAAAACAGATACGCTGATGGACAGGTAACCAATGAAGGTCCTTTAGCGCCAAAGAAGAAGAGGTCGAGCGCATCCGAGAAAGAGCCAGCTTAGCTGCCATATTCTGTATGCGCTGCAACTTACTAATCAAGGTGCTGGGGGCACACAGAAGTTGTGCGTTGCAGTAATCAAGCCTGCTAAGAATGATACTGCGCACTACTTCCTGTCTAGCAGGTGCCGGAAGCATGGGAAGGATCTTACGCAATGTACGAAGCAGCATCATACATGTGGCAATTGTCTTATTTACAAAGGCATCCAGCTGTAGATTTGGGCCGAACGCAACGCCCAAGTTGCGAACAGAATCTGCTGCAACAGCCGTGCCCAAGGAAGAGGCTGGCCAAAAACCGGTCGGCAGGGGGCGGGGGTTTCGGTACAATGAGCAATACAGCACCTCAGTTTTAGATCCGTTGAACTGGAGGGAATTACTTCTCAACCAGTCCGCGGTAGCTGTCATGCAGCGATGGAAAGTCTCCTTAGTAATGGTGTCTCTGCCTTCCAAGGAGAATATAAGCTGCGTGTCGTCGGCATAATTGATTACCGAGATATGGTAAGTATTTCAGCTTGGCTTTGCCAATGTCAATATCATTTAGCTAACACTTCTCCCTATGATGTAGGTTGGCTATGTGTTTGATATGGGCAAATTAGTTATTTGGCCAACCACACATGGAGGGTTTTAAATTGGAATACCATATTTGGAATTTTAATTGACATGTGTCCTTTTTTGTGTGTGCACCTTATGCCTACTTTATATTAATGTGAGACAAATGCTGATACTACTTTGTTTGATTTTGTGACTTGCACTTACACATTACCCACATATGCATAGCACTTGGCATTGCTACTGGTTGTCCCTGATATACTATACTACGAGACAGGTTCTTCATACATAGAGGTTTTGAGGCATGTGAAAAGTTGAAGGTGGCACAAGGCCCCAGCCTTCCAGGGGTCCCCCTGGTAGAGGCAAACCTAATCTGCAGAGAGTCTTTACATTGTGACCTTTGAATGCTTCTCACACTGATTATTTGAAATCCAATTTACCTAACGTTACCTTTTAATGTGGGTGATGTGTGAGAGTCCATTTCAAAAATGTAGTAGAGAAGTTGTGTTTTAGTTTCATGACACATCCATACAGATGTGTGTTTGACATCACAACTGGACCTTCCATGTGAGCAATGTGAGGGTGTGACAGAGATTAATAGGTGTGATATTGATGAGGTGGTGCTGTTGTGTGACAAAATGTAATGCACACATCACTATCCCTAATTTTGAGTTGTGAAGACATGTTAACCTTTGTTTATTGTTTCTGTGCAGTGTCAGTGTCCTGCCTAAAGAGGGCATTGTAGAGCTGCAAGTTGATCATACATTGAGCACAATTTTGATCAGAAAGTGCACTGTGCCAGCTAAACAGATCTCTGTGCCAGTACCCTGAACTTAAAATGTGTAAGTTTAATTGGTTTATATCCAACTAGCAGCTCGTCCCGACGTTGTCCGGAAGCAATTAGGCTTCAGGGCCCCCGCCCGACCCAACATTGTCCGTTGTTCCCCCGGAGCCTTCCACCATATATTGCAGTATTATACCTCTATGTTTACTTTGTACGCTTTTGTAACCTGTACACGTAACTTTTTCCTCCTGTAATGCACTGTTTGGCTCACTTTTTTAATGCTCCATTTGCTTCCTCTTGCTACCTGCACACGTCACTTTTCCTCCTATACCTCAATGTTTACTTTCTACGCTTTTGTAACCTGCACACGTAACTTTTTCCTCCTGTAATGCACCGTTTGGCTCACTTTTTTAATGCTCCGTTTGCTTCCTCTTGCTACCTGCACACGTCACTTTTTCCTCCTATACCTCTATGTTTACTTTCTACACTTTTGTAACCTGCACACGTTACTTTTTCCTCCTGTAATGCACCGTTTGGCTCACTTTTGTAATGCTCCGTTTGCTTCCTCTATTGCTCACGATGTACGCTTTTGTAACCTGCACACGTAACTTTTTCCTCATGTAATGCACCATTTGGCTCACTTTTCTAATGCTCCGTTTGCTTCCTCTTGCTCATGATTTTCATTTTTGCTTCATTTTTCTGCTGCTCACCGCTCCTAAATAAATAAATAAATAACCTACCTCATCCGCCGCTCATCGCTCCTCCCCGCCTGTCCGCCGCGCTTCACCGCCTGTCCGCCGCTCCTCACCGCGCCATGTCTGCCGGTCTTCCTCGCGCTCCTGGACGCTGCTCCTCCCCGCGCTCCTCACGTCGGGCATGCACGTCGCGGCCGGCGCTTCTTCCAAGGGACTACTTTTTTTTTGGTACATTTTTTTAAATAACCTATATTTATTAGGTTTATATAGCCTATGTCCATCTGCACACCCTGACAATTACAATGATGTATCGGGTGTGTGGATTGGCGCGGTGGTTCCCGAGTTTACCCACCTCAAAGGTTCAAAGTTCTTCCTTTATAATAGTAGTATAGATTGGCATATGTTAACTCACTTGTAAGTCCCTAGTCTATGGTACCTAGGGCCTGCAAATTAGAGGGTCAGCCCAGGGATTACAGCATTGGCTGTGCCTCGCTAGGTGTGACAGAGGTAAAATATGGCTCCCAGTCTGCCACTGCAGGCTGGAAGGGCAGTTTTCAACTGCTTACTCGAGTTTGCCATTTAGTAAATGCAAAATCCAATCTTCCCTTTTTAATTTATATGTTACCCCTAAGGTAGGCTTATCGAGCCCTAACGCAGGGTGCAGTATATTAGAAAGTGGAACATGTACTCTTTACATGTTTCAGCAGTGCAAACTCCAAATTGCCATTTTTACTATGGAAAGGCATGTAGCCCCATTGGTAAGTGCAGAGTTACAGGCTGAGACAGAAGCTCTGCTAATGTCTGACAGGGACTACTAAAGTCGTTGCTGTAAGGTATCAAACAACTCATTACTTTAAGGGCAACTTATTACCCAAGTTAAAATTGATTTAACTTGTTATGGTTTGCAACTGTTACAAAGTTGACATTGTTGTCAAAATTCTCCCGTGCCTGTTTATGGTTGCACAGGGGGTCTGTTGCCCATACAGCTTTCTTCTCCCCAGTGGAGACGTGCAAACCACTCCCAGAAAAAGACACAATATAAGCTTGTAGGGGGTAGAGCTTTTACCTCTCCTGGGCAGGAAGCCACACAGGTATTAGCCCAAAAGGCGAGCTTTACTGGGAGAGCCAAATTTGAAGAGCAAATGGCAGAAATGTGGGAGAGGGTCTGGCCCTATGGAGCGAAAGGTAAAGCCTTTTGTGAAACCATTTTTTCAGGGACTTGTAACCCCCTCTGTAGCCACATCTCTGGGTTGGGCTAGGGTGATTTGCACGCCAAGACAGGGGTTCTACCATGCTGGAAGTGGGCAAAATAGAGTTGCTGCGAAAGCTTGATACTTCACAGGAAGCAGTCAACAGGAGTGAGGAAACTTGGTAGCTCAATGGTCAGTCTGGGCATAAAAAGGGTAGCCCTGGTACCCAGAACACAGATCTTGTGGGTCTGGAGAAGAGGACTGAAGATAGAACTGTCCTGCTGCACCAAGGACCTGGCGAAGATAAGCTGCACTGATGTGGACTGCACCTGCTGCACCTGATGACTAGCAAAGGAAAGGGACTGTGCCTGCTGTGCCTGTCCATGGAGAAGTTGACTCCTGAGCCCAGCCGAAGCAAGAAACTCCAAGGATCAGTTGGCTGAGTTCCTGTTTGCAGCACAGGACCACAACAGCTGAAGAAGCCTCCTGGGGCGAGTTGGTAGCCCAGATCACCGGATCGTGAACCCTTGCTACCATGCATACTGATGCTCCAAAGTTGCCCCAAAGGAAGGAACCCACTGAAACTGCTGTAACAGTGACTGGTAGTCCAATGGCTAGAGGACCTCTACTCAGCTCAAGAGGACTTCGAAAAACGTCAACCCCTGTGGTCAAGATCCCCTCACCAAGCCTAGGGACTGAGGAGTAGATCAAGGAAGACCCCTGGTGACTGCACAGCCTCTTCAGCATCCTTCAGCATCTATCTTCAGCATCCTGTATCCCTTGCATCAGCACCATTCTATAGATGTAAATGGCATGGATTTACTGATGCTGGAACTGGACTGGAGACTGCTTTTTTGGCCAAAGCAACTTTGTCTGCTGACCTTGGCTTCCTGCTAGAGTTGGTTGCCTAAAGTAGCTCTGAGTAACCATTGTGATACTTGCCGACGCTTCTAAGTGCCAAATTTGTTGAATTGGCTAATGCTGATTTACTTTACCTTGTAAATTCTGTATCTCGGGAATCCTCTAGTTGATCTTTTTCATTTTGGTGTAAAAACTGATATGACAATATACTCTTTTTGTATAAATTGGTGCTCGATTGCTTGAGCGTCTGGTTTATTTCTTCTACAATTGTTTTGGTGCTGTTTAAATGCTTTACATGTGTTCCTTGTGTAAGCCTGACTGCTCAGAGCCACTGCTACCCAGGGTTGAGCTAAGGTTTAACATACAATAGATAACTGGTTCTAAAGTTCATTTCATGGCAAGGTCTCACAGCCACAACATATAATACAGCTCATTTCCTCACAGAAGTGCAACATTTGTTGAAGTCTAACTAAATGACTCAACACAACTCAATAACATTACAATAATAGACCATAATGTAACAACACAGTGCAATGAATTAACATCACAACAACATGTTATTAGTACCTGAAAGAACACAACAGAACAATACACGCACAACAGAACACAATATAATAATACAATCACATTATAACACAACTTCAAACACCTTCAAAAGCAAAACTGCAACTAGAAAGCACAGCAGCACAAAATACAACTAAACATAGCAACGCAATGTATTAACAGCACCAAACACCACACCACAACAGCTCAGCATAACCTTACAATACTATACAAAAATAATATACAATCACTACAGCACATTATTATCACAGCAAAAACTAAACTAAACACAACAAAACAATGACACACAACTATACAAAACACGATTGTACGCACAATACCACAAAGTACAGCAATAAAACATAATAGTTTAGTGCTAGATATCACAAAATTAAAATACAGCTCCACATCACAATTTCAACACGGCACGGCCACATAATGAAATATAAAATCATAAATCATGCCATAATCCAAAGCAATTTAATAAAACAACAAACAAACACAAGACCTAGCATCACAGCACAGAATAACAGAAAATGCAATGCTCTATTGTTGTGTTGTTGCACAGTTGTATTGTTTAATTGTTTTGTGTTTGTATCTTATAGATTGATGTTGTGTTGACTTTTGTTGGTATGTTACTGCTGTGGTGTTAATTGATTATTGTGGTTTGAGTGCATGATTGTTCTGTTGGTAAATTGTTGTGGAAACACATTTTTGTGGAAACATGCTAGTATTGTACTGTATGTGTTGCTTGTTGTATTTTTGGGTGGTATTGTGGTATGTTATTGTGTTGAATTGTTATATTGTGTTGTATTTTGTTCTTTATTTGCTGTTGTGTTACTGACTTTTATTGTTCTGAACTGTTACTTTGTTTTGTTGCTGTTGTTTTATACTGGTGATTGGTCATTGTAATGATCTGCTGTGCTAATGTGCTTTTGTTTGTTTATTGTGCCACCATTTAACTTCAACCACTGCCTTTCAGCTTTAATATGCACGAACATTCTAGCCACATACTACCAGTGTGATAAATCGTGTTCCGTGATTCACTGGATTACTATAGATTACTATAATAAGTTTCCCAATATTTTCTATGGTAAATAAAGCATCAAGTTCAAGAAACACTATGAAACAATTATACGATTGTTTTTACTATCAAAGGTATGTTTATTTGTTTTGCTTGGTTATAATCCTCCAACAAATATGAGTTATCTCAAAAAGATATAAATATTGCAATACTGTTCTTGAATTAAACAAATGCACACCCTGATGTTTTATCTGGCAAATATGGTAACCTTAACCTCTTTGTTAAATATAATAATATATTGCATTCACTAATGTCAGAAATTTACCAGCACTGCTTCTGATCATAACATCTGGTGAAAAAATGCTTCTCCTTTATATTAACTGTGTACAAAACAATTCTGTGCACCCATGAAATGTCACCGATTACATCATCTTCTCCAGGCACTTTGAAAAACTTGTTCCACCCGGTCTATTCTAAAATTGCGCTTGGACCACTCCCTTTCCAGTCGCTCCTTCCATTGCTTCAAACGAATGCTCAGGGTCATGGAACTTCTCTTTTTTGTACAGTCTGGTCACCTTATTTCATTACAGCTGATTTTCATGAAAGTGATTTACAGATGCAACATCATGGCTACAGTATTGTTCAGCTATTTCTCTGCTACTGTTATGTTTCTTTAAAAATGGAGAGCAGGCGTCCACAAATTAACTGTAGTTATTTGCAGAGTGCATTTGTAATTCAACTGGGTGGATGAATGCGACGCCAGCACTGCCTCCGATTGTGGATTATGTGAGCAGAACTCTTTTCTTTGCTAGGTTTCAAGAATAAACCGGAGAAATCTAAAACTGTTTTGAGATTGTGCTATCACTTTACAGTAATGCAATCTGATTTTAGTGTCTGATGCGATGCAAAATACTTGAAATCATGTCAGTAGCTTTGTAAGTGCACCCAGGAGCGAATGCACTATATCTGAGGTTCGAACAAGCAGTGTGTCACCAGTTTGCATACGAGTCGTGGAACTAATAACAAACGAAAAACAGGTTTTGTTTTTGGGGTGAGTAAATAGTGGCATCGTTACAGATTCCACGGCTGCATACAGGAGCAAACAAAGAGATGCCAGACATTCTTATGCAGTGACAGCTCACACCTACTGGGCCCATTTAAACAGCAGTGTTCCAAATGGACTTCCAGTTACTGACTAGTCAATTACGTGGAATCATTTTCTATATTGCTATGCCAATGCTGTACAGGCCAGGTCTCGTAAAATGCCCTGGTGCCAGACAGTGTTGGATTAGTTCCAATAAATTTCGCCCCTGTGACAGGCAACTTTCCAATGGCTTGTGAACCAATAACCAGTCCACACAGCCATTGTCAATGTCAAATAGGTTGGGTGCATTACAAAGGAATGCTGCACGTTAATGTGAAGCATTCCATGAAGATAGCATAGGAATGGATATGCATTTGTGTGGAAGCAATGAACTGAAGAATATTATCGGTGTAGGTTGAAAAGTCACTTGAAAGTTGCACTGCAAAGCAAGACCTAAAATTCATGTAGGTTAATGACTGCCCTCCATCCACGGTTGTGCCTGTCATAAAAAAACACCATTAAATATATAGTTATCTATGACACAATCATGGTATTAAAAAGTCATGTTTTTGCCCGTGAAAGTTCAAGCTCAGGCAGCTGGATAAATAAACAAAACAACCGCAGCTGTGTGGAGGGCAATAACTTTCTTGCAGAAGCACCCATTGCTGCCCAATCAAAACGTAAGTCCTGGCTCCCAACTTGTGGGTGTAGCCAAAGACCCGTTCCTTGGTATTCTCACAGAACTGTCTGGCGACAGCTGTGCTGGAAAGCCAGACCATAAAACCAACATTTACATGAAGTGACTGGTGATCAATCGCATATAGCAACTTCGCTAAATAAAACCTAATAGGCCGTTTGTGGCCCTCTCTAATTAGGGATTTTTTTATGTGGCCTTTTAGTACGTGATTTGCTTTGCAAATCGATAGGCAGGTCCTAAAAAGTTGATTCACAATTTGCCCTGTTTGCAAACTGTCTGTACATAGATCAGAGTAAATAAAGCATGTCATCTCTTACCTTGGTTCAAAATATAAACTGTAGCTTCTCAAGAATGCTCATGAGTAGAAATATTTCTCGTTTTACAATATTATTTAATTTTTATGTTTCCGTCTGAGTGCTTCTAGGCTGCTCCCTTCACTATAAACAATCGGGCACACTTGTTACAAAACAGTGAATAACTATTCACACACTATCAAAATGCCAATACTTTTTTCTGCCAAACTATAAATGACCTCCTTACTTATTAATGAGAAAAAACTAATAATAATTATACAGAATGATCATTTGAGTTGTTTTTATGCTTAACAAAGTATAAGGGTCACCATAGGGACAATGATCAGACAAATGTTTTAATTTAATTTTAATTTGTCTGAATAATCTTTATTGTTCAGTTAATTTAAACTTACAATCCTTATAAGATCACAATAAATACTGACATATTTTTCACCTGAATGCCAATACTAGATTAAAATAATTTTTCTCTATAAAATCATAATGCAAGATTGTATTACTAGCACAAATACTCAAGTAAACAATATTGGATACTTTAAATTGGTGTCTGAATCATCACTCAGGAAATACTGTGCCAATAAAGGTACTCAATGGGGCATTAACATAAAAACCTTGCAAGCTGAAAAATACTCAAGAGAAAGTGCTTATTGCTTCGTTTCATCAGCTAGGGAGTACTAGACCAGAGCGAGAAGAACAACCAGGCATAAAACATAGTAGCTTTAAAAATGCAAATACTCTGGAAAAATTGTATAGTGTATTGACTCAATTTCATTTCCTGATACAGGAAGTGCAAGGCCAAAGACAATGGTGCAACTGCGCAAACAACATAATAGCTTTAGTAGTGCAAATATTCTAGGAGAAAAAACTTAAGAGCCTAATGCATTGGCTTAATATAATTTTCTCATTCCAAAAGTACTAGGCCAAACAGAGGAGGACAACAGACCACAAAATGGGTCGCTAATGTTAAGAAACATAAATGCATGACAAAAAGGGCATACTATTAGCTTATAGTCATAAAATACCCTGCAAATAAATGCTTGGTGACTAGGGAATTTCAATACTAGTACAAGGCCTTCTGTCCACCAAACTCTCGATCAGCTTACAGACATTCCCAAATCAAAATAAAAAAAGCGCTCCTTTATAATTCTGTCTGCGTAAGAAAGATTCCACAGAACATCACGTCCTCCCATTGAAGGCAGGCTATGATCACCTGCTGACACGTGTGTATGCTGTTCCTAATGAAGTACTGTCTCAAAATACCATTTTGTTCCATCATTAAAGCAGGACAAGTACAGACAATTAAGCAAATGACCTCCTTTGAATATTTACAGAGCCTGCATGAGATCTCAGTGGAGGATCACCTTCTGAAGGGAATTTATAACAGGTTTAGAGATCTCCCATCCATGGGTTTAGCAGTTCAAGTTTGGATTTTAACCCAAACAGTCCCTCTAATATATGATAGAGGCTTTAGGAGGCAGTATGAGCCTACAACAATCCAAGCAGGAGATCTTTTGGACAGCACCATTTTATCATCAAGAAATTACATTTTTTTCCCAGTTGAATTTATAACTCTATATTCTTCGAGAATCAGGGTCAGAGCTTTTTACAATTCCAGCACCAGTCGTCACTACTAAATATGCATATTTAGCTGGGTCCTACCCTTGTGCATTGGGTTTGGAATGTGACCCACATGCATCCGACTTTGGCGGACAAGATCCACCGTTACCAAATTCTGAACTGATCCAGCAACCGAGAAACTTGTGTTCTTATTTATATAGCTAATATAGTTCAAATTGTATTGGACAATAAACACGGATATCACAAAAAGAAAAGATTTCCCAAACGAAATGATTAAATCAGTCAAATGTCTTGATTGCAGTTATGTCAAAACCCTTAATTGAAACGCAGTTATCCTCCTTTTTCTTATTTTTTTTTAAAAACACCACACAATTGCTTTGCCGCCAACACGTTTCATCCCTCTTGGGACTTCTTCAGGGCTAGTTACAGTGTTTTTTCTTCAGTTGTTGACAAATATGACTCCAAGCAAACTTTAACTGTAATGAAGGTACACAACTGGTGTTGATAAAACCGATCCCCGTTATTCGTGAGGATTCCGTAGTCTAGATAGGTTGTCCCAAAAGTTAAAGTTGTCTAAAAGAGTTGAATTGATGCCTGTAATCATTCTTCACATCGGTACACTTATCCCCCAGTAAAATAACCCAGTCCTCACGAGTATTCAACTCTCTCTCCTAAGTAAATGAAGCAATGTCGCCTCCTCTATGTGAATGAAATCCACGCCATATCCCCGCAATGTAAAGAAACGAGTGATTTTCTCCACAGGTTTAGACAATCGTTCGTTAGAACCTATCTAGACTACAGACTCCTCACGAATAACGGGGATCGGTTTCATCAACACCCGTTGTGTACCTTCGTTACTTTAAAAGTTGGCTTGGATTCATATTTGTAAACAACTAAAGAAAAAACACTATAACTAGCCTTGAAGAAGTCCCAAGAGGGATGAAACGTGTTGGCGGCAAACCAATTGTGTGTTATTTTTTTTAAAATATAGGAAAAAGGAGGATAACTGCATTTCAAGAAAGGATTTGGCATAACTGCAATCAAGACATTTGACTGATAATTTCGTTTGGGAAGTCTTTTCTATTTGTGATATCCGTGTTTATTGTCCAATACAATTTGTACTATATTAGCTATATAAATAAGAACATAAGTTTCTCGGGTGCTAGGTCAGTTCTGAATTTATAACTCTATTCAAAGCTAGTTTTGAAAGGGTCAAGGCCCAAGGTTCTTCTGCCTTGAAGGTGATTAAACAGGTTTAAATAGTCATGAACCTCAGAGTTTCTTCGATCACTTATAGCCTTCTACCCAATACCAATTAGGGTAGGTTTGGGATCTTTTTTCAGCTTGTTACAAAATTTCAAGTACGTACTCATATTCCTTATATTCTGTCTCCCGAGACCAAACTCCAGACAAATTTGAACTGGAGGGGTATGGGAAGGAAGATTAAACACACAATGGTTTGTCCCTGTTACAGCTTTGTAAATTATTCATCAGCTCTTCCTCTAAGCACCTCAATTCCGTGCACATGGGAGGGCACATGTTTGGCTGCCATAACTATCAGACAAATGTTAATTTTCTTCAAGTCATCTGATAACATTTCCAAGAGTGTCCTGCCAAGGTGAGGAGGTGCAAGAAAGGTGCAAATTCTCTATTCGGGCGTGCCGCTCGCAGTCGCTTTCTGCCTCGTCGTAATCTGTGGAGCTGAGCCGCCCTTCCAGGGATTTTAACTGTGTGCGTGTTGAACCACCAGGAAACCGGGACTGCGAGGCCCACCAGGCAGTGCGTTCTTACATCCCGCACACCTGCCGCCTCTTCCCGTGTCTCCTCACCTCTGCTGTTCCTGTCATCTGGCCTCTTAAAAGACGACTCGCGGCCCCCGCTCCGCAGGGGCCGCTCACAGTCGCTTTCTGACTTTGGATTCCTGCCTCGTCGGAATCTGTGGAGCTGAGCCGCCCTTCCAGGGATTTTAACTGTGTGCGTGTTGAACCACCAGGAGACCGGGACTGCGAGGCCCACCAGGCAGTGCGTTCTTACATCCCGCACACCTGCCGCCTCTTCCCGTGTCTCCTCCCCTCTGCTGTTCCTGTCATCTGGCCTCTTAAAAGACGATTCGCGGCCCCCGCTCCGCGGGAGCCGCTCGCAGTCGCTTTCTGACTTTGGATTCCTGCCTCGTCATAATCTGTGGAGCTGAGCCGCCCTCCAGGGATTTTAACTGTGTCCGTGTTGAACCACCAGGAGACCGGGACTGCGAGGCCCACCAGGCAGTGCGTTCTTACATCCCGCACACCTGCCGCCTTTTCCCGTGACTCCTCCCCTTCAGCCTCTAATCTGTATTTTAGGCAGACCCACTGCCTGTTAGCGGGATGCGTGTGCGGGACGCAGCTCGGGAGGAAGCCCGGACAAAGGGCGGGCCCTCTGAGGCCCTCCGAGGACCGCAGAGACTGGACTGGCTTTGGCCCTTTGCAGGTTTAATCTTATTTAGTCCTTTTTACAATTAACTTGTTATTATCTTGTATAGGGCTGTTCATGACCCCTTCTTATTTTTAGCAGGGCTACTCGTCACCCACACTATACTTAGATACATTGTGGCTCTTACTTCCCATGTGGTTTAAATCCGTTTATGTTTCCTCTTGACAGTCGCTATTGGTTCTCTAAAAGTCATGTCCACCCGTGAAACTCGCAGTCAGGCTGCGGCTGGAGCAAAAAACAAAACCAAAGCACTTACCAGGACTTTAGACAATTTTATTTTATATACCAACACCTTAATTGACGAGGGTATTGTCCTCATGGAAAGGAGGGTCACACAAGACCTTCTACATGCTAAAAGGTCGTCACTAGGGAATATAGCCTCGGGACCTACTCCAACCAAAGCCTTGAGTAATTCTGATCCACTCCTAACCAAAGCTGACCCTGTGTCTCTTACTACTATTGGGCCCGATTTACCCCGTATAGACCCATCTCCTGCACCCTTATTATTACCATCTCTAACATCGCCCCCCCTGTTAACAACTTATTAGCTACATCTGCTATTGTTCACAGAGTGAACACGCAAACCGAAGGGGGCACAATGGAAGGTGTAACTCTCACCCCTAACCAAACATCCCCTCAGGTGACCAGTGTAATTACAACTAACCAAGATGTGATGGGTTGTTCGGGAAATATGGCCTGCGTTAGTAGTAGTACTGAGGAAAGGAGGGTTCCAATGGGAGCCCTAGCAGGGAGAGAAAAGGTACAACGTGAATCTCACCCCCTGCCAATGGGTATTCCAGATGAGACAGCCTCAAATATTAGTCTGGTAAGTACCCTTGACAATAGCAGCACTGATGAATCTATAGAAGACCTAGAGGACCAAAATGCTCCACTCTTAGAATCCCTAACGGTCCTTATTAAGTCCTTACTTGCGCCTCTGGAGACTAGACTCCAAGGTATAGAACACCAACTTCAGGCCCTCCGCCAGGAACGAAAACTTAAGGGAGATAATACCGTACCAGGGACCTCCGATACTCCAGTCCCATCTGGTAAACCTTCATCCCTGGTCAAGACTCAATCTGTAGGACCCACCATACCACCAAGAAGCGCCCTCCCAAAACCACCATCCAAAAGGGTAACAAAGATGGTTCTATCCAGCTAGCCCCCATTGTCCCCACACAACCCAGAAAGCAGCAGGCTCTACCATTCAAGCCTCTAACCCTCCATCATCTGAGTTAGAGAAACCCAGGGTATGGCGGAATATTAGTTTACCACCTGACGCCTGCCCCTATGTGCTGGTTTTAACCGGCGTCCCGGAGTTTGCACCTGCCACTTCTGAACCCTTGTGGGCACTTAAAAATAAAGTTTGCCATTGGCTAGATAGGAATTTTCCTCCTCCTCCTAATATTAACAATAAAATGCTTATGATGGAGAGAGCCCCATGGGTAGGAGAGAATAAGAAAAACCTACAGGGAGATTGTATTGTGATTACATTTGAAGACCCATGGTTAGTGGAGTATATTTGCTCTGGGTCCCGATGTACAAATGATTCAACTATCAAGGTTAAACCCCTGTCTTATTTCTATATGTCCCCGGAACACTATGATAATAGATGGAGTTGGCTGAGGGCCCCCAACCATGATAGAGGTAGGATGAGACCCGAACAACTGGGGAGGCAGTACCCTTGTAACTGGGGCGGGGACGATAACGGAGGTTTGAATGTAATACGAAGAAGGGCAGGGAGGCCCTTTATTGGTGGTAATCGGTTTAATGAGGAATGGCTGGGCCCCCAGCTCAATTATCCTATCCCCTGTTACAATTGTTTCAGTGGTCTGAAGGGAGTTGACTGACTCCTACTCCAGTCTTCTGGACGATTTGGAAAGATAGAATTGTCAGTCACCTCTGGGGAACAATCTATTATAACCATTGATGGAACAACTAACAAGGATACATTAGTGAAGGTACAGGCCAACAGGAACCTTGCACCTTAGTTGAAACCAGGGAACCCCAACTCCAGTCTTCTGGACGATCTGGAAAGCGAGAAGTGCCAGACACCCCTGGGGAACAATCTAATTTGGCCGTGGATGGTATAGTTAAAACAGGATTAATTAGTGAAGGCGCAGGAGAACTAGAACCTAGCACTTTAGTTGGAATCAGGGGACCTTCTGCAGCTTCAACTTCCATTAATATTTTGTCATGGAACATAGCAGGATTAAAGAAAAATCTTGCCAACCCAGATTGGAATGACTTCATCAATACCTTCCATATATGTATGTTCCAAGAAACCTGGTGCCTCTCCCCGCAATACAAAAATGGTTATTCAACCATTTCTATTCCTGCAGTTTCGGTGGGGAAAGGTCGCCCGTCTGGTGGCCTGCTTATATGGGTAAAGGTGTCTTTGAATTGTACTGTCATCTCCCACAAAACTGATTCTAATGATATTCTGCACCTCACTCTTAAGAATCAGTCTGGGGGTTTTACTTACAAACTTTTTTGTATTTATGCTAGAGGCCTTCAGGGTGGGCTTTCCTCCCCAATAATATAATTGCTAGAAGTGAGGTTATCACATCTTCCTCCCAGATCTAAAATACCGGTAGGGGGGATTTTAATTGTACTTATGAACCCCTAGACGATGAAGAGGTATTGGGTTTCAACTCAGAGGACTGTAGACAGACGATACCTCCCTTAGCTCTCACACCTATTAAAAAATGGACAGCCAGATCAATCCAGTTGAATACTCTGGTATTTGAACATAACCTGGGGCAATGACCTATAATAGGCTAGGTTGCCCATCTCGAATCGACTATATTCTTTTAGACACACAATCATGGGCTGACTTAATTGACATGGAGGTTAGACAGTCTTCAGATAGTGATCAAAAATCCATTATGTATGAAAATCCATTGGGTAAAAGGGATTGATACTAGTGGGAAACCAGAGATGATTACCAAAGAAGTTTTCCCTACTAATGATAATCGGAAATTAAAATGGAATGTGGTCAAGTGTGATGAGGAGAAACTCCAAAGCATCAAAGAGTTAGTCCTAGCAGAAACCTGCAGCCTTACTGCTTTGGTCTCAGCAACATTTAACCATGCTGGACATAGCCTGCTAGTCTCCTATAAAAACCTAATAACTAAACTAGGAGTCTTTTTCTGCAAGAAGCCCCGGGAGAAATCACGGCTTAACCGTGAATCCTCTAAGAGCAACCCCTGGTATACGGCATATTGTAGGGAAAAAAGGAAAGCATTTACTCTGGCGATAAAAAGCAAGGACCCAGTGGCTGTCCGAGTGGCCAGGAAGGAGTACTCTGATAGTATAACATCAGCAAAGAAAGATTGGGAGGAGGAGCACTGGCAGCAGCTCAAGGCTGCAGCCCGTGGGAAAACTCCATTATTTTCTGGAAATTGATTAATGCTTTTGTCAGAAGGGGGGCAGAACCAATTCTAAACCATATATCTGAACAGCAATGGTATTCCCATTTTTTAAATTAATATTGTGGGGATAGTTTAGAAAGCTCGACAATATCCTCAGTTACTGAATCTCAAAGAAAGTTTTGTGTGAAGCCAGGTTCTAAGGTAGACCTATACTCTCAGCGAGAAGTTCAGGATGCTATCTCAAAAATATTACCAGGGAAGGCAGCCGGGCCTGATGGCCTCCCAGGGGATTTGTTACTGCATGATCCTAAACTTTGGGCAGAGTTTATAGCATGTTTGATAAATTTGATTCAGCATGGTCACCCCGTCCCAGAATCCTGGAAGGGCGCAGAGGTTATTACCATATACAAGAAGGGTGAAAGAGATGACCCTGCCAACTACAGACCGATAAGTCTACTAGATACCATCCAAAAGGTAGTTGGCAGGGTCATCATAAACCGTACTGAAGCCTGGCTTGTGGACAAGGACATTTTGTCCCACTTCCAGGCTGGGTTCAGGCGCAATGTCGGTGCAATGGACCAGGTCTTTCGATTCTGTGCAGTCTGTTGGAAGTCAGTATTAATTGCCAAGGGTAGTCTATACTTGGCTTTCACAGACTTGAAAACAGCATTCAACGTTATCCCACGCGCCAAACTCTGGTCAGTCCTATTTGATATGGGTTTCCCCAGCTATTTGTTGCAGTTTATCATCAAACTCCACGAGGGGAACTATGCAAGGATTCGCTGGGGAAGTCAGGGCCAACTGACAGAGAGGGTACGGTCAATAGAGGAGTGAGGCAGGGATGTGTGATGGCTCCAACCCTGTTCTCCCTCTTTATAAATGGGGTGGTGGATCATTTGAGGGAGGACCCCGCTGATGCCCCCGTCCTCGCGGGCGAGAAAAACACCTACACTCCTCTTCGCAGACGATACCCTTTTGATGTCCAAATCCCCCATGGGTTTGCAGAAACTCCTCGATCTTTTGTGTACTTTCTTTAAAGATCGAGGGTTGACGGTAAATACCACCAAAACAAAGTTGATGGTATTTTCCGCCACTAAAAATCATAGGAAGGTTAACCTCTCGTTGAGTGGCACACCCCTTGAGGTGGTGGACGAATTTGATTATCTTGGAGTGAGACTTAGCAATAATATGAGTTGGAATTCCCACATCTCTAAAATGGTTTTAAATCTTAAAAGGGTCTCTGGAGCGATAATAAAAAATCAGCGGCTCGCTATTAGCAGACCCATAGCCCCTACTTTAAAAGTTTACGAGGGGAAAGCGCTAGCAGCGGCAGTATATGGCTCCGAACTCTGGGGTGCGGAGAACACCAAAGCTTTGGCAGTGGCCGAAAACAAGTTTATAAGAGATATAGTTTCGCTGCCTTTATCGACCCCTTGGAAACCATTATTTTTAGATTTGGGCAAAAGAACGATCTCTGACTTAGTCCAAATTCGCCCCTTGTTATATTGGGTACGAGTTAGAAAGACCCCCGAACTTTCCAATTATGCTTTAGTGTTGGATGAGCTAATTAGTTTGAATGTAGCCAATAAAATAAAATGGCTCAACAATTTAAAGAAGTTAGTGGAATGTATAGGTCTAGGGGATTGTTGGATCTCCCACACCCCCCGCCAAAACAAATTGTAAAAAAACTTTATTGGGATTGGGTTGTGGCAAAGGAATTAAAGAATCCAAACTGGGGCCCCTTGACGTATAACTTCCTCGACCACAAGCCCCTCAGGAAGCTAGAGTCATTTTTGGACTTTATTCAGACCCCCCGTGATAGAACTTTGTTTCTAAAATTAAGATATGGCATCCTACCCCTCAATTCATTTAAGGAAGGGTGGAAGGGAAGGAGGGAATCTGATCTAAAATGTCCAGGCTGCTCTTGCCCGAAAGAAACTCTCAGCCATTTTTTGTTTGCATGTGTTGCATATAAACAGACGAGAGCAAAATGGCTGAAACCTGTTTGTAGGGAGTTAGGAGTTAGGGACCACAGATCAGCTATCCGTATTATTTTAACCAACGCTTCTTCCATGTATATTGTCTGTGGGGTAGCTAAATATTTGGCGAGTGCTTGATTTATCAGGTCGAAATTGCTACCCGATGTTTGAGTGGTTCCTCCAAGAAAAGAATATGTTATCATGTCCTTTTAACGTTTTATGGATCTGTAATACTTGTAAAATTGTCTTATGTATTTTGTATGTTTGAATGTTCGTACTTTATGAATTTTTTTTCGAATAAAGTATTACAACGAAACTATTCGGGTGTGTATGACCATATGTTGTTATTGGTGTGTTCCAGAATTGGGAGCTATCCTTGGTATGGTTTGTATTTTGACCGCCCCCCCTTACCCTGCGAAATTTGTGGAAATTAATGACGTCCTTTTCAAATTAAAAGTTACCTGGCACAAATGCAAAATGGTCCAGGGTAAAACTGCCTGACCCTAATGCAGTGTAGGTGATTTGGACACATACATTTTATTTCTAATTAAATTTAGACTAAAAATAAATTGTCACTTTAAACCGATATATATGGCTGGTACAGAGGGATAATGCTTTTTAATAAACAAAATATAGATTTGGTACATGTGTACAATCAGAGGAGGTCTGTCTCCCAAAATATTTAAAAGGTGTTTGATCTATATCCTATGATAAAAGGTGGGTGGACAGAGTAGTCACTTCTTGCCCACACCTATGTAAGTAATTATAGTTTGACATAGGACCCGGAGGCCAAAGCACCTCATTCTGTACTACTCTAGTGCAAGTTTGCACGTATGTATCTATCATCAATCAAACAGAAGTTAACCTTTGCAATGACTGGCTTGTGAAACCACATTTGTTGCACTAAGCGATTCACACAAGCAATTTTTGCAGGACTCAGGCACTGCAAACATTACATTACAAATGTTCGTTTGGTGGAAGCACTGGGTTGACATTTAACTGTGTCTGTGACAAATGTATGTAATCTATCCCTCAGATGTGTAGGAAGTGTCATTATGGCATTACCAGCTCCTACTAAGAGCACATACAAATTCTCCAGTTCATTCAGTAAAGTTGTTGTGTGGTTTCATTACCATAAGTGTCTCTTGTTGGGTCCTCTGTGCATTCTCTGGGCGTCTGGACCTTCAGCGCACGGAGAGAATGCACAGAACCTTAGACTAGTGGGATTTGGGAGTAGGGGTTAACGGCTGTGGAGACTTGCGGTCAGAAGGTGTTGTTCCTGTTTCACCGACACAAATAAAGTTTTACTTGCTTACCTGAAGACTGCGTCTTTACACTGGTGACAAGTTGCCAGTCAGTGGGACCTCCACTCATGCAGACACAGTGCAGCGATCTTCACTGTGGGGCTCTTCAACTGAGCAGGTTGCCGGCCTTTGTACCTGGATTCAGAAACATACACATTAAGCAGCCTGAGGTTTAAAACAGGTATCGTGCTGTCTCCGCACCACTGATAAGGTATTTGACTCTTATTTCTGGCTGCTACTTTCTCTCCGGTGCTCTTCCCACTGTTGTATTTCTATCTAGGACCCTAATACGATATTCCCGAATCATGCCCTTATGTGGTTATAATTAATAATATCCTTACAGAGGCATAAGAATCATATCCATATTCAGTAATAGCCCATGCAGTCCAAAGCACAGCACGGCTACTCCCATCGACTCCTAGAAAGCACAACGTGTTCTTTAAACAAACCAAGCCTTCAGCAGCCCGGGATATCCCCCTGCTTTTGTTTTGATTTGAACAAGAACTCCTGGAGTCCAGAAAGAACTGTTAGTTCTTAGTGACGTCTTATGTCCAACCTTACGTCAAACTCCGCACCTTTCATGTATAAATATACCAACAGTTGCCTTAAGCAAACACACGGTGGTTTAGAGCAGAGCGGCTATCTACTGGCCTGAGAGCCCAGCTGATGCGAGAGCCCACGGAAGCCGCCCCTCCCATTTTGACGCACTGAGGGAGACGCTGTCTTTTTCTCCAGCAGAGAAAATCCAGCTCCGGTGTTTCCAGCCTCTCTTGCAGGTAGCTGGGAGATCGAGTCCTGAAGAAAGAGATATCAAACCTCCCACATTCTATTACCAAGGTACGGAGCTGACTAAACCCTTAAGAGAATTCTTGATTCAGATTCTTGGCAAAACTATCTTAACGAACTTAACTTTAACTGCTACTTACTTACTTCTTCCCAAGTATTAGGCTTAGGTCAGGTCGGGGTAGGCGTAATTAGAAGCATTAGTTGAGTACGTTAGTCAATGTTTTTATGTATGTATATATTTTTATCCATTTTAAATTATCATATGGCTAAGAAACCATATCAATGCTTTTACAGTATTATTTCATAATACTACTTTTACTGTACGCACTTTACTTTATGATAAGTATTGCAATTGTGGCAATTCATTTCTCTTGCATGAGAAAGAAGACTGCTCAATAAATACCATATTTTATTGAAAACGGCCGTCTCTCTATTTCTCTGCACTCTGGTGAAATTAAGCATGCACGATTGAATAGGTGAAATAGCCGTCTATTGTTTCACACGACTCTGGAGATACACTCTTTATTCTGGGGGAGCAAAGTTGTCATGTTATATGGTTGTCAGAAGCTAATCCCTTCTTGTCTAAATCCGGATGGTTAACCCTTTCCTGAACATTCGAGAACGTTTCTAGTGACTTCTGAGCTAGCTGGCAAAACTAATTAAGTCTAACATAGTCAGTAGAGACCTAGATGACCAAATGGTAGAAGCCACGCTTCCAAATTGCCCACAATGCCAACTAGTAGGGCGAGAAGAACAACATGCCCCACTGCAGATGTCTGATCTTCCGGACAGTTAATGGCACCAAGTAGCTGTTGACTTCTATGGCCCACTAAAATCTGGAAAATATGTCATCGTCATAATGGACGAATACTTTCCCATTGCACACCAATTATCATCCACAAGAGCATCTGCCGTCATACCCATCCTTGACGAAGTGTTCACAGACTGGGAAATTCCCAAGATAGTGAAGACAGACAATGGACCACCTTTCAATGGATGTGAGTTCACAGAAATCCCAAGCCAATGGGGAGGTCGAGCACTTCATGGCCACCCTGAAGAAAACAATACAACAAGCTGAACTGTCACAGCGTGACATCCAACCTGCTCTCAACGAAGTACTGAGAGCATACAGAACCACACCACACAGCATCACCAACAGGTGCCCCGCCATCCTGATGCTCGGGAGAACCCCGTGCACCAGGATCCCGACATCGGATGCAGTCATACACTCCAGACTCCCGATCTCAGATCATGAGACACTGATGAACATTAATAGAGACAAGAAAGCAAAGATGAAAGACTACGTGGACAATCGTCGCCATGGGAAGACGGTACAGCATCCAAGAAGGAGATTGGGTCTTTGTAAAGCAGGAACAGAAAACTAAAGCCGACAGCCGATATCATGCCCACCCGCTACAAGTAGTGAAGACCAAAGGAACCATGGTCACAGCAGCCTCCACAACAAAGAGAACCACAAGAAACATATCGTGCTTCAAGAAGTGTAATCCAGCAGCCTACAGTTGAGAAGATGAAACAGGCAGAGACACATCACACCTCAGCCCCAGGAGCGGACAGCCTCGAAGAACGCCTTTGCGTAATTAGCACGAATGAATCCAGAGAACAACATCCTCCGCGCCGGCCACAGAGAACTACTCGAAGGCCTGTCCGACTTATTGATGAACTTTAAAGAATAACGACTTAAGGTAAATGACAATTGTCACTTCTGTCGACATTTAGTCCGTGATTGGAAACTGAATGTGTTTTATATTGCTAAACTGTTTTTAGTACTTTAAAACTTAAAGATTATAATACTACCTGTTTAATTATTGACGGGGAATTGAGCATACTGCACGCACTTTCGGGGGGCTTGTGGTTGGCTGGGGGTTCCGGGGAAGATCGGTGTGGGCACAAAGTGGAGTTAGAGCTCCTAAGTATGCACGATTGACTGAGTGAAATAGCTGCCTATTGTTTTCACACGACTCTAGAGGTACACTCTTTTCTGAGGGAGAAAAGTTGTCATGTTTGTATGGTTGTCAGAAGCTAATCCCTTCTTGTCCAAATCCGGAGAGTTAACTCTTTCCTGAACATTCGAGAAAGTTTCTATGGACCTCCGAGCTAGCTGGCAAAACTAATTAAGTCTAATATAGTCAGTAGAGACCTAGTTGACCTCAGTCCTACGTCTACACTACTGTTTATATTATTCCAATTCGCAGAGCCTATTGGGAATATAGGAACTACACTACATGGCGCCCAACGTTTGGTAAGGCGATAATATAACGCAAGACACTAGAGTAACTCAGTCGTGCTTTTTCACACAGAACCCTTTTTCCCGTAAAAACTCCAAAAGACGTCTGGAGTGGGTGAAAGGTTGATATCCGCCGAAACTTAGTAGGATGAGAATCCTATGTATTAGTTTTTGGTTTAGTCAACGTTGAAGGATACAGTGTTCCAAAATATTGTGCGCCTAATCTTTGTTTCCTTGAAACTCGCTCTGCAACAAAAAACTTTCAGTCAGTAAAATGTCAGAAAGTGACGACGAAAGGGAAAGAGCTAGACTAACAGCTCAACTAATAGAGGATGACACAACCCTCCAAGAAAATGACCCAAGTGCTCTACTCATTCCGGTCAACGTAAGGAGAACTATAACTCTTAAACTTATAGAAAATGGACTGACATCATGAGGTGGTACAGTCATATTTGTGGTAGAGGCCCATGAATATCGGCAGACAGAGGTATTCTATTCATGGATACATTTTCCAGCAGCACACGCTGTGACAAAAATTTCCACTATTACAAAATAGAGGAACCTCCAGATGAATACACTCCTTTCGAGGATATTGAAATCCCACTAAATTACCAAGAGCACATGCTCTGGTTTAACGGCGCCCTAAAACATAAAAATCACATCACCAGGCACGGTCCACTAGGTAGACCAGGAGCCACTGGGTCCGGTTCTAGCCAGCTACGCAACACACCCAGACATTGAAACAATGTCAAGCGAAGAACTCCTAGTTAAACTAAAAGAATTAACAAAGGCATATAGAGAATTAGTTCAATTAGCAAGGGATGATATAAAGTACCTCCAGAAATTGAAGGAGACAGATATAACAGACCAACCATTTGAACTCGCCAGAATCATAGAAAAATCCTATGAAGAACTAGGAAGAGATAGTTTGGGTGGGAAACCGGCAAAACCCCAACTAACTGAAAATCCTGAAAGAACATTTATTAAAAATAATTTAAATACTCCAAAAAAGGGTTGGGAGGGTAATAAACAATCCACTCCCAAGGAAAAGCGATTCCAGTCCAGAGGAAGGTCTCCTCACCGGAGAGAAATATCTCCTGGTCGAGAAGGCAAGTCTCCCCAAAGGGAACCCTCTGAAAAAAGATATAATCTTAGAGATAGGGATAAATTGAGAAAACCTGATAGATATCAAGATGTCGATCTTTTCAGACTTCCTCACAGAAATCGGAAAGAAGAGGACGGTCAGAACACAGAGAAGAGCACATCAAGTCCAAAGACAAGGAACCTGCCCATCAAAGTAAAAAATTACAATTTCCCAGAAAGAAGGTAGCCAGTATTAAAATTAAACATGCAGAGAATTCTGAGGACACAACTGAAAAACGGAGAGTGGGCCCAGACAATGCTAGACAGCGCAGCAGAAGTGACCATAGCTCGCAAGATCCTGATGAATCTTCTGGAGACAGTGGACACGAATGAATACATTCAGGTGGAAACTGCAGACACACGAGTTAGTGTGCCCCATAAACTATAAGAAATAACATTACGTATAGAGGGAGATAAAACTAGGAAAATAAAAGGTCTCTTTTGGGAGAAACTTTCTAAAGACTATGACATCCTGTTAGCTGAAAAAGACTGGCCACCAGAGTTTGTCAGGGAGTGCCCTCATGGCGAAGAAATGATTATGCCTGCCTTTTCGAATCATATTCCGATTCATAAAAAATACACATTGGCAAGAAAATGGGCAGTGGCTCAAGCTCCTGCTTTATATAAAAATCATGTAGGATGGGATGAGGACTCTCCTCACCATAAAATCCAGTTAAAAAGTCAGCCCACTTCACAAAGGCAGTACCCAGTTAAACAAGAATCTAAAAGGCAAGTCAGGGAGATCTTAGATCAACTTGAATATCAAGGGGTAATTGAAACATGCACCTCACAAATGAACAATCCTTTGTTTCCTGTCTACAAGCCAGACGATTCATATCATCTAGTTTTGGACTACAGACACCTTAACTCCTGTTGTAAAACATTTGCAGTACAAAACTCACATAGTGCAGCACTAATGAATAACATTGTGCGCAAAAAATATAAAACAACATTAGATATCTCTAATGGATTCTTCTGTCAAAACATTGCACCTGAAAGCAGGTATTTGACCGCTTTCTCAATAATGGGATCGCAAACACAATTTTGCCGACTCCCACAGGGATTCAAGAATAGCCCAGGATTATTCTCAACAAGGGTAACAGAGTTACTACAAATATATGATGATGAGGCATTATCCTATGTCCTATGTCGATGAGATCTATCTCACAGATGATGACCTGGAGACTCACTTAAAAAGAGTGAACACCATAATACTTGGGTTCGCATCAGAGGGTTACAAATTCAACTTTAAAAGTCACGAATCTAACTGTCCTGTTTTTAGGATCTGAATTATCAAGTGAAGGCAAGAGCCTAGCGACAATTTCTTAGAGAAATGTGCTGTACTCCAAGCACCAAAACCGCTGAAGAATTTACAATCAATACTAGGTTTCCTGAATTTCGGAAGAACATTCATTCTAAATTATGCAGAGAGGGTTAAACCTCTCTATGAATTGATTAAACCAGATTTCAAACCAATCAATTGGACTCTAAAACACACAGAGATTTTGAGATCATTGCAAACAGACATGTTAGCTAAAACAAAATTACAAACTTGTGAAAAAATACGCAATCTTGTAATCCGAATCATCCCAGGAAGATGCGGATTCACATACCTGACCTCTAATGAGGGAGAAACGGTACCTATAGCTTACAAATCATATTTGTACACTCAAGCTGAAATGAAATTCAGCTCTACAGAAAAAATTCTGACAGCGGTCCAAACTGCTGTAGCAAAGGAAAGAGCCCTAGCACAAGGTAAACGAATAATAATCGTTACACCGGTACCTGCCTTAGAAGCAGTAACAAAAGCAAGCATTCCAAATGCTAAAGCATTACATCCGAAATGGATACAATGGGATAATTCTCTTGCTGCAGCAGACGTAATATACGAATTTGATCCTAATTTAAAAACACAAGAATTTCTCTAATATGAATATAAATGTCCTCTGCCGACTGAAATCCTGCCTCTGGAACATTACGGTTGTATAATATATACAGACGGATCAGCACAACCCGCAGTTGGGGGTAAACAAGCACATAGTGCTGCATGCGCGATCGTTAAAGGTCATTGGCACGAAGGGCAATTTAGACCAATGGTCACTAAAACTAAATCTCTAGGAGATTGTACAGCTCAGCGAGCTGAACTACTAGCATTTAAGATGGCGCTTGAAAATACTGATCGCAAGTTCCCCACACAAATAGTGTGCGATTCATATTACTGCGTTCAGTCTTATAATGAATACTTGCAGAACTGGGTTCAAAATGGCTTCAAAGATGCAAAAGGTGGCACAATCAAGCATAAAACGCTTTGGGAACAAGTAGTTCTTTTACAGAAAGAACTACAAAAGACTCACGTGATACATACACTGAGTCATCAACGTGATGGCGTTCACGTTGTAGGGAATTTATTGGCTGGCGAAGGCAGCTGTGTAAACGGCTTCCGTAGGTGCTATCACCCGGTCAAAAACAAAAATAGACAGCAATATAATGCAAGCTGTCAGTGCTTCAGTAAAAGATGATAAAATAACACTCCCGAAAGGCTTTCCAGTAAAGTACTCATACATAACTGATGCGAATAATGTTCCTTTTGCTCGAATCCCTGGAATGGGGTTAGGGCAATTCCAAACATGGAACACAGGTTAGGACTAATTCTAGCGGCACACGAAGAGCTCACTTCTGCACATGCTGGGGTTTCCGCCACAATATCATTATTATAAAACAAAGATATTGGTGGCCGCGCATGAGAAAACAAACTAGGAACTAGGGGCCAGATGTAGGTGGCCATTTACCGACGGGTAACGGCCGAATTTGGCCGTTACCGACCGGTAAATGGTCATTCCTGATGTAGGTGGCCTATTTTACCGATTCGGTAAATTTACTGACTCGGTAAATTTACCGAATCGGTAAAATACCGAATCGGTACCGATTCGGTATTTTTACCGATTCGGTAACTTCCATATGTAGGTGGGACTCTTCAGAGTCCCAAAGGCCAGTCAGATTCGGTATTTTACCCCTCAATCCTATTGGGAGGTAAAATACAGAATACAGGTGTGCATGCACATCTGTGCATGCACACCTGTGCAATGTGACACACAGACATGCCCTTAGGGCATGTCTGTGTGCCACATGGCACACAAGTCCGGAATTGGGGTGCCAGAGGGTGTCAAAGTGAACCACCCTGCACCCTTGCAAAAATCAGAATTTACCGAATCGGTAAATACCGATTCGGTATTCCACATTGATTCCTATGGGCTTCAAGGCCCATAGGAATCAATGGGGGATACCGATTCGGTATTTAGAGAATCGGTAAATACCGAATCTTACCGATTCGGTATTTACCGATTCTGATTTACCTACATTTCCCGCCCTCTAATTTACCACTTCTTAAATACCGAATCGGTATGATTCGGTATTTAAGAAGTGGTAAATTAGAATTACCTACATCGGGCCCTACGTTCTAGAATGTGAAATCTGGCAAAGAATGAAAGTATCAACAGTGAGACGACCAGCACAGACGCCCCTTCTAATCTCAGATAAACCATTAGCATGTGTTTACCTGGACCACTGCGGTCCCTTACAAAGGGATGGGAACTATAAATATATCATGGTCGCAGTGGATTCCTGCACGAGATTCATTTGGATGTGGCCCCAGCGCTCGGCTGACGCCATAACTGTTATAAAAGGTTTGCGAGTCTTTATCGGCACATACGCAATTGGCATGCTACATTCTGATCAGGGTCCTGCGTTTAGCTCTCGAGCTTACAAAGAGGCCATGAACAGCATGGGCATTGCATTGCGGTACTCTTCTCCTTTCCATCCTGAGGGAAATGCGGTAGTGGAAAGAAAAAAACGGGACCTAAAGCAATCTATAACGGCGAGGGTATTAGGTTCGGGTGATGGGTGGGTCAAACAATTAACAAGTGTCCAACGTAGTCTTAATAATCTGCCAAGAAGTTCTCTAAAAGGTCTCACTCCATACAAACTATTGTTCGGTACTAGAATGCACATTCAGGATCTTGATTGTCACACTTCAGTGGTAGAAGAAAAATCCTTTGATATCAAAGACCGTTTGGCTGTTTCACAGGATTTAAATGAAACAAGAAAAAGCCTGAGTAACATAAAGTTCAAACAACAGCCGACGGCCACTGAAGAAAAACCACCTGTCCCAGCAAGACCTGTCTGGATTTCAAAGATTGGGGATCTGGTCAGAGAGAAGATCGCGGTAAAAAAGGAATTTGGGCCTTCGTACAGAAAAGCAGTACCTGTCTTAGCTATCAGCGGAACAAGATCAGTTGTACTACCGCCCCTTGCTGGTAAAAAGGAGAACAGAGTTGTATCCATCAACCTGGTAAAACCACAATCATGTGGCCAATAATAAGTAGTAGGCCAAGTGGACTCCCAAGAAATAGCAGAATACCGAAATTTGCTACAATCTAAGAGGCTCAAACTGAGAGACTAATCACATTTGATAAACCTGCAGTGAATAACAAAGGACTATGCAATAATGCCATGGAACTTGTGCCTCTTGAAACCCAAATTGCAACAGTTCGTCAAGAAACACCAGTCTACAATGATGTAGCCCCTGACTATGCTAATGAAACAAAGAAAAATGCAAAAGCAAATGAAAATCCGGAAATAATTCAAACAATTGACAGAACTGCATCTGGCTACTACATCAACTTCGATGACTTTTCTGAAGATCCAAGCGAGCATGAAGAAACGCCTGCAACAAAAACTTTCAAAGACAAAATAAATGAACTAAAAGAAACATATCTGATTTCACCATGGATTGAATTTTGGATTGTGTTAGGTGTACTTACTCTCCTACTTTGGCTCATCATGGTTCTATGTTTGAGAACATTCATAGATGGAAAATATAGTACAATGGACACAGCAAGTCAGAACATCAACTTGGTTCTAAAGCCTCACACATCCTCCCACATCGAGAAAAGAGAACTATCATCAGTGAACATCTCAGCCAATCCAATACCCAGTGGGGTAGCATGGGACAGAACTGATTATGACATTTTTGGCCCGGTTGAGCTCCTGAAATATCCACACTAGTTTAAGGTTTCATTAAGTGACTTTGTGACACCAAGTACCTTCTCTGATGATTGGGACTTTGAAAACATTAATAATATGATGTCTGATTTAGTAATGTCAGCCAAATTTACAGAACATGATTACTTACAGGGTTCATCGAATTATGAAGAGTTATACTGTTATAATCACTTTGGTGATCACTATTTGCATAAAACTGCTCAGCCTAGAAATGTTTTATCTTATAACCAATGGGAACACTGTCCAACTCCGCCAAAAGGCAGCTCAAAAAGATTTTATGAGAAATTCCAGTACTTTTCAGGGTTTTACAACAGTGATCCAAAAACATTTTATTTTAAAATGTTAAATAGGACAGGAATGAAAACAATGTTGACAAATACTAAATTGATTTATTCTGAAAAATGTTATGACAAAATGTCTACACTTGGTTTCGAATTTTGGAAAAATAACATTGAAACAAAAACGATCTGGGGTACCAAAGATTGGCAAGTACAAGGTCTAGAAGCATTATTTATGGCCTGCATGATCCCAGAACAAATGATATTCTTGAATGGCACAATTCAACAAACTACTTGTCTTGGCCTAGCTAAGATAAAAGACTTAAATACACTGTCTATTCCGAAACTCATGACTGATAGTGATAGCACTACAGATGTGGAGATAGACGTACCCCATATTTTACACCAAAACAGAACACATCCTGATTGGAAAAAGTGGTTGATCTGGCCAACAGACACAAATAACTGTCAAGATAGATTCCTGAACAAAACACAGGGGTTCAAAATGACCAGGCCAGACCCAATATACTCCCAGAGACAACATCCAGGGATAGTTACAACATACAGTGTAGGGAAACTATGCCTTGAGTGGCTACAGAAATCCACACTGGCTGAAATTAAGCAACACTTGACTTTACTTAAAGACGGTGCTGACTTGCGCGATTTCATACTGGGACCACGCAAACAGCGGCAAAAACGTTTCATAGAGGCCGGTATATACGCTGCGTACAACAAAGCTTGGAAAGTAATGCAAATTGAAACAGCAGAAAAAATACGAGAAATTGATCGTATAAATTTGGAAAAATCACTTTCTGTAGTGGACAATGGGTTAACGACTCTGTCCTCCAGAATATATTCACTGGACAGCATTGTATCATCTGCTTTTGATATAATAGAGCAGGACTTACTAATGTTACAACATGGTCAGTCTCAATTACTTTCTATTGTACAGCATGGTTGGACGTTGCAAAATCTGCGTTCAGGCTATGTACCATGGCGTTTAATCAACACAACGTCATTATTCGGTATCTTTAACCTTACTGATAAACAAATCAGTTTGGCACAAAAAGGAGCAGACTATACGATTCTGAGCATTGAAAAACTTGAGAGATTACCATTGACAATGTCAGAGAGACCTGTCATTGAATTGATAATACACGGAACAATTACAATTCCGATAACAACTTTCCAGTTTAAGTACTGCCAAGAGTATATACCTGCAGGCCAGTATGAAAGGTTGGTAAAGAATACATCAAATCAACCTGGGATTTACCCTATACACACAGATGTTATAGTGAAGGGAAAAAGGAGGTATTCCTTAGTGGTAACAATTGTAAAAAATCACTAAGCGGTACACTTCTGTGTCAAGTTATTAATTTGCATGGAGCCTGCGACGGGTCTTCAAATAACCTTTCAGGTCACCTGCATGGCACGCCTGCAAAACAGATAGAGCCATTTTTTAGACAACTTTCTAACGGCAGTTACGTTTTAATAAGTGACCACAGCTGTTGTGGCATGGTGCCTGGAAAAGCCTATCTGACGACCGTAACTTCCAGGGCCGTTTGCTGTATGCAAGTATTGTATCCACACAGCAATCCAGATATGGGGGCTGCGTTATGGCCTTCCTTGAATATCTCTTCTATTCGAATTGTTACTTTAAGCAGAATGAAGTCTATTCTTTTACAGACAACTGTGCCTTTAAAGTCATCCAAAGAAACGTATGATCTGCAAGTGGCAAGGACATCGGCAGAGATACATTCCCTTTTATCGACAAATTGCCCTGTGCATCTTGTAGAAATGTTAAGCCAAATATTAAACATATCTGATACCAGTGGCATCGCACATGTATATAAGACAGTTTTTTTATGGGACTGTTAGCACCCTTTGAAACAGTTATGGGCATCTTCCCGAATTTTATCCATTCTGTCTTTGGCGGCCTACCTTTAATTTTGGGACTCGTAGCAGGAATTTTATTTTTGTTCTTTCTGCTCCGATATGGCAAGCCAATTCACAGACAAGACTCCAGCAACAATGGAAGAGACGATCCTAGCAATACGATACCGAGACCGTATTACTAAGGTCTTCGGATTGGCCCGGCTAAGAGATCTGAGTACAACCTGTTTTTTTTTCGTTCAGGCCGATCTGGCAGAATTGCATCTTACCTGGGCTTCGATGTCTGCTATGCGGAGAAGAATGCGTGTTGGGCGTCTGTCTTACACTACCATCAGCAGTACCAATGGATATCGATACTTTGCTAGGTCCTGTAACGACTCATGCATCGCGTTGTCCCCAGCAGCTACCCATTCTGATGACGGCATTCGTTGAGACTTCACCATTACGAATAGGTGGCGGTGAAGTACGAGAGGAAAGCAGCACCAAACAGGTACAACCTTCTGTGAGCATTGCTGATCCTAACATCGATGATAGCAATCACGCAGAGAACTGCACAGTTGCAGTATTTTCTAACTTGGTCGAACTTTCACCTGATGTTGTAGACCAATTTTTTGCGGGTCTGTCTTAAATAATGTTCTCTCCAGTCAACGAGAATAACAAAAACAATGAACACACAGCGTTCCCTGAACTCTGAATTCGGCCTTCAGTTTTGATAAACAAAGCCTGAAATTATTTTTCCCCTGAAAGCGAAATTATTTTTTTCCCATTTTCCAAAATATTTCCTTTTTTTGGCACATGGTACTGTGCTTAAAGTAGAACTATTCTTAGAGAACAGAGCTTCTATTTTCAGGATACTAGAGACAATATTTTACCTCAACCTCTAGCACATATACAGCATTTTTGTATAAACATGTGATGGTGGAATGGTCTCGACCTTCTTTTCTGTATTAAAGAGCCATTTCATGTGTAATTTTCGCAATTCATTCAGCTGATATATATATGCATTTAACTGAATGATGACACTGCTTGAAAAGCGTACAGTACCAACACTCATTTTCGTGTATTTACCATATACCATGTCAAATGCGAAATATGTATTTTGGGGTGGGTTGGGAAACACACATGCATCGTTATATGTTTAGTATTGCTTAGTTTTTTAGTAGTAATGATGGACATTAATCCGTGGAGTGGGTGTTGTATTTCTATCTAGGACCCTAATTCGATATTCCCGATTCAAGCCCTTATGTAGTTATAATTAATAATATCCTTTTAGAGGCATAAGAAACATAATAATATTCAGTAATAGCCCATGCAGTCCAAGCACAGCACGGCTACTCCCAACTCCTAGAAAGCACAACGCGTTCTTTAAACAAACCAAGCCTCCAGCAGCCCGGGAAATACCCCCGTGCTTTTGTTTTGATTTGAACAAGAACTCCTGGAGTCCAGAAAGAACTGTTAGTTCTTAGTGACGTCTTATGTCCAATCTTACATCAAACTCGGCACCTTTCAGGTATAACTATACCAACAGTTGCCTTGAGCAAACACACAGTGGTTTGGAGCAGAGCGCCTATCTAATTGCCCGAGAGCCCAGCTGATGCGAGAGCCCACAGAAGCCGCCTCTCCCATTTTGACGCACTGAGAGAGATGCTGTCTTTTTCTCCAGCCGAGAAAATCCAGGTCCGGTGTTTCCAGCCTCCCTTGCGGGTAGCTGGGAGATCGAGTCTTGAAGAAAGAGATACCAGACCTCCCACATTTTATTACCAAGGTACGGAGCTGACTAAACCCTTAACCCCTTCCCTGCTCATGACGAGTTCAGCTCGTCATGCAGTACACTGGTCGTGTGCTCATGTGAGCTGAGCTCGTCATGATCGATGGAATATAGGAACTTCCAGCACAGGAGGGGAATTGTCTTAGCAGTCAAGGTGTTAAGAGAATTCTTGATTCAGATTCTTGGCAAAACTATCTTAACCAACTTAACTTTAACTGCTACTTACATACTTCTTCCCAAGTATTAGGCTTAGGTCAGGTACACCGGGGTAGGCGTAGTTAGAAGCACCAGTTGAGTACGTTAGTCAATGTTTTTATGCATGTATATATTTTATCCATTTTAAAATATCATATGGCTAAGAAAACATATCAATGCTTTTACAGTATTATTTCATAATACTACTTTTACTGTACGCACTTTACTTTCTGCTAAGTATTGCAATTGTGGCAATTAATTTCTCTTGCATGAGAAAGAACACTGCTCAATAAATACCACCTTTTATTGAAAACGCCCGTCTCTCTATTTCTCTGCACTCTGGTGAAACTAAGTATGCACGATTGACTGAGTGAAATAGCTACCTATTGTTTTCACACGACTATAGAGATACACTCTTTTCTGAGGGAGCAAAGTTGTCATGTTTGTATGGTTGTCAGAAGCTAATCCCTTCTTGTCTAAATACGGAGAGTTAACTCTTTCCTGATAATTCAAGAAAGTTTCTAGTGACCTCTGAGCTAGCTGGCAAAACTAATTAAGTCTAATATAGTCAGTAGAGAACTAGTCGACCTCAGTCCTACGTCTACACTACTGTTTATATTATTCCAATGCGCAGAGCCTATTGGGAATATAGGAACTACACTACACCACTTCACCGCAGTGTCATTTCCAACTATCTCCAGTGCGGTTCACGGTGACCAGCACACCGCGCTCTTCTATGTCACCACCCTTGTTGCGTGGTGGCCATCCTTGATCCAGGCACTACTGTAAACTGTACTAATCTGCATTGTCCATACGGCTATTTTGGAGTCAGGCCATTTTACCCGTTTGTGCCAATCTCGGTGATCTGCACCCCATTTCTCATAATTACACATTGTTTGAGGTGCCGATTTTTGAACCAAGCACTATTTCAAAGCTGCACTGATCAGCACTGCATTTCCATACGGCCACTGTGGTGTTAGGCCATTTTCTTGTTTGTGCCCATCTCGGTGATCTGCATACCATTCCTCATAATTTACACCTTTGAGGTGCCGATCTCTGTGATTTGGACATCGCTTTATTTTATGTATCACCTTCAATGCTAGTGTTCTTCTTCATTGACTACTGTACACGTGTTTGTTCCGGTGATCAACACATAATACTTAAAATGCATTTTCCTACATTTTCTTTTCATTACTCGTCAAATGCGTTTTTGTGTGCACTCCTGGCATTCGTTCAGTCAAATATTCTAAAGTGCATGTGTTGATTCCAGTAATCAGCACACCATACTTTAAGTGCAATTTTCATACATTTTCTCTTCTCATCACCCCACAAGTGCGTCCTGCGGTGACACGCACACCTTCTCCATTTCACCATGCACCAAGCAATTAGTCGATCTGCACCTTTTCTACCCAATCCAGCTTCTCAAGAAATAGATTGGAAAAAATGAAAGGAATGGTTTGAAGCATATCTGGACGCTCTAGATGAAGAGTCATTCACTTGCAAAAAGAAATATGCCATTCTAAGACATTGTTTAGGTAATAAAGGCCACATCATTTTGGAACAAACCAAGAGATCCAGTCATTGTGGGCGATAGTGAAGGTGATGGTGTAGGGGAGGAATATGAGACAGCTATCAAATCTCTAAACACCAGTTTCAAAAGTTGTAAAAATGTAATCTTAGAAAAACACAAGAGAGTCCAATTGCAAGGTGAATCTACCTCAAGTTACGTTAACGCTTTGTGCATTCTCGCTGCCTCTTGCGACTACAAAGCATTTGAAGAGGAAAAGAGAAAGGATCAGCTAGTCAAAAAGACTAACAACAACAACAATTTCAGGAGGCACTTTTATCCAAACCGGATCTCACTGTACAAAATGCATTAGATTACATGGAGCAAATGTCTTTAACTGAAAGCAAAAGCCTGAGTTTGCTTGCAGTCTAAAGGAAGTGACCTGATTAGGGCCACCCGGGTCACTTGCGACCACCTCTCAGCCTTCTGTACAAAAGAAGAGTCGTCAGACAGTAGAGAATATACACCAAAGTTGTTTATTAGCCATACACTTGAGCGGAGTCTAATCTGACCAACCTCCCTAGAATGCTGTAGAGGGACTGATTCCCGTTCACACGGTAGCGCAAAATATACATTTCCAACTTCTCTAATGTCCTGCCCTGACTGGAATTTTCTAACCTGGGCACTAACGAACCAAGGGGGTACAGAAAAGCAATCTACCATCTTGAGAACGGGTACACGCTATCTTGGTTTCAAGGTTACTCTGCCCGTTCTCGTCTCTTAGGTAGGAGCAGGGATTACTTTAGAGGAAAGGCATGCAGAGACAGAACGATCTATTTATTAGTCCAGTTGAGCTCATCCCTGAATATGATAAAGAGAAATAATCGAGGCTGCTTTCTGCTAAGCAAATATTATGAGACAGAGGCTTATGTTTGATCATAGTACAAAATGGCGGCTGAATACAAAATGGTGCCACAAATGCTAACTTAACTCACACAATGATAGAAGGAATTGGCTAGATGCATTCCCAATCCAACAGACCCTCCGCTTAGCATTTGCTAACAATTTTGTATAACGCTAGGAGGCCTATATTACTCGCATAATAAAAAAATCATCAATGCAGTATAATACACACTGTTAATATTCAAAAAGGCTCTCATTTGATGGACATCAAATCGTGGACAGACAGCATCATCATGGTGGAAGACTTAGCATTATGTTTTGGGGCTTTTGGTGTGGGTGTCAATTTTCCAACACAATAAGTGCAGCAAGCAGGAAGGCAATGTACATATAGGCAACATGTAAAGATAACACCTGCAATAGTTAGGAAAATAACTATTTTAAATCCCCAGGATGCTATTAAACCCCAGAACCAACCAGAAAGACTCCAGGTACCATTCTCTTGGTGGATGTCAGATGCGAGCCTTTGCAGCTTCTGTATAGCAATGTATACATTCGGAGCATGGTCCAGTATGTAAAGACAGCTTCTACTTCCAATGATGCGACAAGCTCCTCCCCGATCAGCAAGGATGACGTCTAACACCATCCTGTTCAGGAGAGCAACAAGCCTCGTAGCTTGGAGCTCAGCTGTAATATTCGGCAAAATCCCTGACGTGGTATTTATTACCCCTTCCACAACCCTGGTGAGCTGGCAAATGTTAAGGCTTTTAGACGTAGGACCCCAAAATGGTAAAATACCCTTCATAGCATCAGTGAACTGCTGCATTTTTGTATCTGTCTGGTCTATGTCTTCTTTGTTAATAACCCTTTTTATTCAGAACAAATGGGCACTCCTACATTTCAGCTGGTGGTCCCTATGATAGTTAGAGGGTGCTATATACACTGGGGGAAGGAGGAAAGAGAAATAGCAGACACCTGACCATCCTCTAGGAAGCCGCACATAAGCTTGAGATCCATAAACAAAGTAAATATTATGCAGTGGGAGCAAAGGCCGGCTATTGCTTGTGCTCCAGGCGTAAGTATAGTTGCAATTACTTATACCCACTACTGTGCCTACCCCACAAACATAAAATCCAGCTGTTGTGTTGACTATCGGCACAGGTATTGCCTCCTCATGAGTAATATTGCTGTCTGAAATGAACAAAAATATTCAGTGACATTAAATCTCTGAGAATCCAACATTTCATTTTGAAGGCATGTGACATTTTTCTCTCTTTCATATACATTCATGCAGGCTATAGGGGACAATGTATCAGGAGTCTTTGGTGGACACATATATATCCTAACACTGTGAGATAATCAGCAGTTGTCATATTCATAGTACAAGAATGATAATGGATGTATACCACAGAGAACAACTCGAACCAGCCCTTACAGCTGCCCAGATAACACATGGGCAGTGACAAGAGGTTGTCACTTTTATGTGTAACAGAAAGGAACATGTCACAGATCCAACAATTTGCAACAGTCGATGTGTCTTGTGCTTGGTGTCTTTTGGTGTTCTCCTTTATGAGGGGCTAATGTAATAAACAAATGTTCAGGGCGAGCAGGCGTTGTACCAATCAATGAGTGCTCCTCAAGAAACCATACTTTTCCAAGAACTGCGATCAGGGATAACAGGGCGATTACCACAAACACTATTTTACTCTTTGTAGACCAACCGGACCAACCAGACTTACTTGGCCCAACACGAGGAGCTGCAAATGGTTGTTCCTCCTCCATAATGGGGTGACCAAAGGGGTACATTGTGATCAGAGGAAAGGGCAGTCGATGGAGCCAATGACAATGACACGAAAACAATAAGGGGGGCAAATATTCCCAGTGTCCTTCAGAGTCTCACTGGTAGACTCCTATTGTTCTTCAGTTGGCGCTGTTGAGCACCAGTGGGGGGGCTGTCGGATGGGTTGGGGGATGGAGCTATGCGGCATGAGATTCGGCCACGGGAGCGGTTGTGGGTTTTGCGGTGTAGTCCCGCATCTGCGGCGTGCGGTGAGCCCCGACACCACTCTCGGACCCTCACGGCCCTGTCACGCACCTTCGGGCCCGAACCTATCTTCATCTCCCCCTGGAGTTGGAGAGCAACGTCCTGTGATGCGTGAACCAGCCGCGAGGTAGTTTGTAGACCTGCAGTGCGGCCCTGCAAATAAAAAAGCCATTTAGCCTGGACTTACGCACCACCGTCATTATCCTCGCTCCCTCACAGTCTAGCGGCATGGCTGCGCGCCCCCGGCGTCCCATCACCTTTAGAGCCTGCAGGCACCTTGGGACATTGCCGCGAAAGAATCGGGGGAGGGAATTCCTCCCCCGCCCTGGATTACAGCCCTTTTTACAGCTTTCCTGGTGGTGTGAGCACCATACCATCTTGCGCCTGCCTGCTATCTCATTAATGCATGAATTCTCCTTTACATGCTGGGGATAAGCCACCCTTTTTTTTACTTGTGAAGCGTCCCTGCAGTTCTTCGATTTTACTGCGGGGCCAGTCATCTTCAGTCTGCTGACCTACTTGCCGCCATGCGTTTTTTTTGCCTCCATGCTGCTCCTACCCTTCTCATGATCCACTTATCACCACAGATGAGCTCAGTTTGACCTGCTTGTGTGGGACGAGAGCCAATTACAGACCTCTCTGCATTCCGGTGCTGACCTGCTCTGGGACTTTGGCCTTCTCTTGCTGCATGTTTTGCCACACTGCCATCATTGCACACTTACCCCCTTATTGCACCGCTGGGTACTCTCTCCTTCCGGCTGTGCTCTTCAACCAGGCGACATCTACTTTTTCAAGGTACAAAGAGGCCTGTCTGTCTCTTTATGCGCGGTGTGATGTGGAAGCTTGACTGTCGTCAACCACGCTTAACATTTGATACCCAAAAAAAAGGCGGTAACGAGATCGAATTCTGCTGACCATGCTCCTGCTAATCCTCATCACAGGTCTCTGACGACGACGTTAAGTCCATACTCCTTGCTGTACAACACAGCTTAACTGACCTGTCCGGCAAAATGGACACTATGAATACCCGCTTGGATTTTCTTGCACAAAAAGTAGACAAACACGACGGATAGTTAAAGGAGGCCGAGAGACGTATATCTGACTATGAGGACATTACTTCTCAAATGCAAGCGCAGGTGGCACAAATGGACAAGTTGATGAGGGTAATTGTGTCTAAAAACGAGGACATCTAAGCCAGAAGCCACCATAATTAATGTTCGTATTTTGGGCATTCCGGAGAGTACAAACACCGGACGTATGGTGGACTATGTTGAACGTCTCCTTAAAGGCTTCTTTGGCGCGGACTCGTTCTCATCACACTTGGTGGTGGAACACGGGCATCGCTCTCTGGGCCCAAGACCACCCCCTGGAGAAACCCCGCGCCCCATAATTGCACCTGCTAAACTACCTTGACTGTGATGTTACACTTCAAAAAACATGTGAGCTGAAGCCACTAAAATTTCACGATCTACCCCGATTTCATGCTTGCGGTCCCGGAGGCATGCCGGAAATTTCTCCCTGTCAAACAGAATATCTGGAAAGCCCAATTGGAATATGCTCTACTCTACTCTGCAAAGCTTCGTATCACACACAAAGACAAATACATCTTCTGCACTAATCCACAACGAGCTGAGGAGTTCCTGAAAACCATTACACGGCGCTCTCCATGTCCTGATCGCGACTCTAGTCCATCTTCATTGTCCAACGACTAGTTGGGACCCCACTGGCTCTGCATCTCACTTGCTAATCACGGAGGGCAGTCTCCGCACTGCAAACTTGGGTTAATCACGTGACAGCAACCTCCATGGACTTACTTTCGCTATGGGTCAATTGACATTTTTGTTTGCAGCTTCGGCCCTGTTGCCTCATTTGGACTGCACTCAGTGACAGATAAGTGCCAGATAGGCTATGCATCTTTATTCTCCTTTATAGTCTTGTGTTTTGTAACTGCTTTTGATATGTGAAGTTTATTCATGAGTAGAACTTTGATACGGTGCCGAGTGTCCCTCCCCAATAGGCCACTCCCTCCCTTTTTTATGGGTTGTAACCGAGGGCTGCATCACAGTTTCTTGTGAATTGACTATGGGAAGGGATGACGGCCATCTAGTGCCCCCTACATGAGAATTCCCCCTATGCAGAAATTCCTTTTCGTATTGCATTTGCTTGAGTATTTCTTGTCACCTGAGCTTAGTGCTGTTAGAATGGGCTGGCCTGTTTTCTTAGGTTGGGATTTGGGTGGGACACAGGATCCTGGCACGATTGGGCTGCCGATGTGGGTTGGGGTGGTTGTGGGACTGTTATTTCTTATTGGAAACAATGCAATGTTGTTTTGTTTACTAGAACGCTCTAGTGATGACGGATGCTGGCTATACACCTCTCATATGCACTGGTTTTCCGCTACTCATAATCACCGCTACTACACGTTGGGGCACTTTGTTACGTTGCGTCAGCGGATCCCTTTTACAGCTTTGCCTTCACTGCACTTACGTCACATTAATTTCCTCACGTGGAATGTCAGGGGCCTTCGTGATCCTCGCAAACGCCGCCAGATTTTATCATACTTAGACAGACACAGCATACAAATTGCCATGCTCCAGGAGACCCACCTTGACCCTAAGCGGCCCTCATGCTTTGGCTCCCGCTAGGCCTCTGTGAAAGCTTTTTCATTCTATTCCTCCTATTCACGAGGCATGCTTATTTTAATAAGGAAAAACACACCATTCAGATTGGGAGGCACGTACAGCGATCTCTCGGGTCGCAGTTGTCTTGTCTGGGGTACCCTAGCGGCCCAGTCTGTCACTCTTGTCTGTAGCTACGGTCCTAATTTGGACGACCCTGACTACTTCACAACACTCAGGGGACATATACTCAAGACAGGATCTACACATGTTATATGGGGTGGGGATCTAAACACAGTCCTTTGTCCTTCTATGGACCGTTCTAATCCTCTTCCACAACACTTCACAAAAATGTGGGATGTTCGATCAGGGTTGATTACGGAGCATGGTCGTGTTGATGCTTGTTGGCATGTGCACCCTGCCACCAAAGAGGGTACTTTTTATACAGCGGGTCATGCTACATGGTCTAGATTGGATTATTGGTTTTGTTCTCGGGGGTTGCTCCATTGTTTCAAATGGCCACTCACATGGTGCGTACATATTCCGATCACGCCCCAGTGCGCCTTGCAGTAGCACTTACGGGTTCTGTGGCCGTTCCCTGCTGCAGGAGGCTTGTACCAGAGGCACTCTTGGACACTGTGTTCCAAACTGAACTGGGGGAAGAGTTAGAAGAATTTTTTCTCAGGAATAAAGACTCTGTTGACAGTGTCGGCTTGCTCTGGGAAGCCATCAATGTTGCAATTAGGGGTGTTTGTGTGTCTAAAAGCTTTGGGGTGCTCCGGGACATTAGGAGGGATTTGACTCGTCTCGAGCGTGATATAAAACAGTTGGAAACAGACATGTGGGTGACTAACTCTGGGGAGAAACGTGCTGCATTGCGTGAGCTGCTCGCGGAGTATACTGACACTGCGACACTGAGGTGAGATTCAGAGGGAAATTTACACTACCCGTCGCTACGGCAAGGGTGAGAGACCTGGTCGTGCACTTGCACACACTATCAAGATGCCCTGCTTCTCAAACTACATACTGGATGTTGTGGATGATAGCGCTGTGCGTTATAGAGACAGTGTAGATATTCTTAAGATATTCACTACCTACTACTCGGAGCTCGATAGCTAGCAGCATACGACCCTCCTCCACCCCCAGATTACTCCCCTCTTTTTGCTGACATAACCCTTGGGTGGCTGGGGGATGCCCAGCGCGAGATCTGGCGGCCCCATTCGAGGCCGATGAATTTCAAGAGGCCATAATGCAAATGACATCAGGGAAGGTGGCCGGCTTGGATGGGCTGCCTGTTGACTTTTACAAAATGTTTTTTGGAAAAGAGCAGGGGCCCCAGTATCATTGGATAAAACCCTCACAGGGAAATCACTTAATTGGGAAAAGATTTTGCACCGGGTTCAGTACACATATAAAACACGTCACGCACTCAAATATCTGGACCACAATAAGGAAAAGGAACTGTAAAACATATATATATATAAAAATATTTTATCTCTTTTTTTTTTACTTCATTTGTTATATGATCCAAATGTGTTTTATCAAAAATCAAGAAAATACATACATAAATAAACATCATAAGAATACATTCATTTGATGAAAATAATTCATTAATACATAGGAGTCAATGAGAACTTATTTCAACCAACAGACAATATATAGTGTGTCCCCACCCCGGAAGGTAAAAAGGGTTGAGAGACAAAACCTGGAACAAAATACCCCTAAAGAATGTAGTTTACCCGTCACAAATGTATCTAAACATATGTGTTTAATCTTGAAAGCACTGGTTGCAGATGTAAAAGACCAACGCGTTTCGGCAAAGCCTTCCTCAGGGCATATACTTCATACCAGTGGTTTACTGTTCCAAATGTTTTCCTGATTGTGATTCGTCAGTTACATTCACCATGGGAAAACGGGTAGTACTTCAGTGATTCGCCGGGTTTCAGTGATTACCTTCTTCCTGTATGTTGTTATTGCTATGTATTAGCCATGTGGACGTTGAAGTAAGATTAGGTCATGCCAGGTAATTTCCCTTATGTCTATTCAATACGAGGGCCAGGTACACACTGTCCGTTCGAAAGGAAAGTCCCTCTATATATGCAAAAAAAGGGGGGGTTTTGATAGCCAAGAAAATCCAGCGAAGCCGCACTCACTAATTTCTTGCAGACTTCTCAAGGCCGCAGTCCGATACTGATCTCGATCAATCTAGCTTGTTTAAAAACTCGACAGAGATTCACTCAAATATAGCTATATTGCAGCTTGTCAGGATCACCACCAAATAGCGATCTATGATAGTCTGACTTCTTTATTGGTTCGACAGGACGCCGTTCTGATACACTGCCCAGGTCGCCACCGAGCATTGGCTTGCTGACCCCATCCCTCTGGACGGAATCATTCTAGCCCCCGCTTTGCCCCGCGGTAGCAGCCCAACCTCTGTAGACTGCACAATTTCGGCCTGGTCCCGCATCTTAGGCCATATGCATGCACCTAGTTTATACTACCCTCTCCTTCCGCTAACATATCAACCTGAATTATCTTTATTGCAGGAAGGACTTTTCAAACAAACAGCGCACAAACGAAACTTTCGGTGCTGGGGTGACCTCTACAGTAACGGTAAATTTCGTTCTCTCCAACAACTGTGCCCGGACCCCCCCGCCTTCCACTATGGAAACGTTCCTCTATGCCCGCCTTCGCCATGATATACAAGCTAGTTTCGGTACCTATCCATCCGAACCTGCGACATTCACCCCACTACATAATGTCCTACGTGCACCTACCGCTTCACATCTAGTATCCACGCTCTATCATGACCTCTATAGTGATATTGATTACCCAGCATGACCGGCACATGCGAAGTGGTCGGCGGAATTGGGCCAGGACATCACAGATGCACAATGGTTATACTGTTGTGGACAGACTGAAAAGATATCAGCCAATAGTAGGCTATGTATCATTCATTACAGATTAATACATCGCAGCTATTACACTCCAGCTACACTCCACAAATTCGGCTTGAGAGACACGCACAGTTTTGACATATGTAGAATGGAACACGCTGATTTCCTACACCTAGCTTGGGACTGCCCTGATGTCTGCATTTTTTGGGACTATGTCCTTGAGGCTCTTGACTCTATGGTCTTCCAACCTCTCCCGAGATCACCAATGCTGGCGCTCTTAGGTTATACTGAGCAACTCCCTGCTAAACATCGGCGCTTTGTGTCCTTTTATCTTGTAATTGCAAGGAGGCGCATTGCCTGTCATTGGGGTAGGGGGCGTGCTCCCAAATTTAAGGACTGGCTATCAGATTTAATATTATGACAAACTCAACTCAACACATATGAAAAAAATCTCCTCTGCGCCTTTCACCCTCTGGATATTTGGGGCCCACTGCAGACATATTTACTTGAACATCCCACTGTAGAGGGCGCTATGCCCTGAAGGTTGCCTATGCGAGCTCTTACATCCATGACATTTACTGGCCAGACTTCTCTTGCCTGAACCATTGTTGTGATCCACTGTATTGAAGGAATCCCTGACATTGTTTATCCTTTTGCTCTCAGTGCAACATGTAAAGGCAATGTATGATACCCTGTTCTGCTTACCTGCCTCTTGTATGCTAGCGGTGGTGTGTACCGACATGTAACACTTTATTATGTGCATGACCAGCTATATTTGTGTATCCACATATATCATTGCTATATTTTCTGATTATTTAAGCTATGTCTCCCCTATGGCTGTTGCAACCGATTCTTTGTATCCCTACTGAAAATTCAATAAATAAAAGAAAAAAGTAATCCACAAGCAAAGGGTATTCTATTTCAGAAAACCTATGCGGGCGTGGGACGCCTCAGACATTTGCCAGGAGTGCGAACACGACCTCGTATTGCGACAATCCTGTCCTAGAGTGAGCTGTAGCTCTTGTAGACAAAAGAGCTATTGGTAAAGCATCTGGCCACTGCAATCTTTAGCTCTCTTTAATCTTTGCCAATTGCAATTTGAGAGTAGTGTTGTACTTCTCGATCAAACCTGCTGACTGGGGGTGGTTTGCAGAATGAAATTTCTGCTTGATGTGCAAATCGTCGCACACCAGCTGGATATGCTTTGAGTTGAAATGACTTCCGTTGTCACTCCAAATCAAACGGGGCAAACCAAAACACAGGAAGAACTCCTTTAGGAGTGCCTTCGCCGTCACCATGGCTGTGTTCTCTTTGGTGGGGTAAGCCTCAATCCATTTACTGAATGCACACACAGCTACTAACACATATTTCAAATTGTTTCATTATGATGAAATCTATCTGGAGAACCTCGAGAGGGAAGAAAGGCAGTGCAAAGTTACCAGGGGGTGAAGGGGTGCCTTTTCCAGGGTTATACATCATGCATATCATACAGTACTTTACTAAGTGAGCAGCAACTTTAGGAATATTGTCATTCTGCCATACACGATCTAATACTTTGCAGATGCCCTTTGCACTAATGTGGGCTGGACCATGCATCAAAGTGACCCCAGGGAGGACATATGCATCTGGTAACATCCATCACTATTTTCCTGACTTATCCGTCCAGCATCCATCTTCATTTAAATATGCTTTGCTCTCCTGCCATACTGCTAAATCCTCAATTGTTGCCTCACTTTGAATTTTTTTCACATTAGCTAGACCTTCCTCAAACATGGCGGCCTCGGGTTCCCACCCGGCAGGACCCACTACAAACATCCTTTCCATCTTTGTTTGAGCTGTCTCTTTAGCTGTCTGGTCTGCAAATGCATTTCCCCTTCCCACATCATCTGTAATTGTCTTGTGGGCACTGCATTTTACTATAGCCAATTTCTTAGGACGAGTCAAAACGGTCAGAAGCCTATGTATTAGAGGGCCGTGATGAATATGCGTCCCATGCGATGTAAGGAGCCCTCCCTATGCCCAGAGCCGCCCAAAGTAATGAGTGACCCCAAAGTCGTACTGGCTGTCAGTATAAATAATAACAGCCAGTCCCTCACTCAATTCACAAGCTCTAATAAGGGCGACTAACTCAGATGCCTGTGCAGACTGACAAGGAACTTGTAATGTCTCAACTACCGTATGCAGTGTATTTAGTGCATATGCAGCAGAGGTGGTGCCATCTGGTAATTTGAAAAGAGAACCATCAACATATATTTCCCCTTGCGGGTCAGATAAGGGAACATCAGTCAGGTCTACACGTCCTTTTGTTTCTTCAACTGTCCGAAAAAGACAATCATGTATGTCTTTTTCCTCACTCTCTGAACCCTGCCACATTATTACCCCTCCCTTTAGAGTGGCACATCTTTTTATCGTAATATGTAGGGCAAAGAGAGTTAGCTCATAACCGGTAAAGACGCTGGTAAGGTGCTGTGTCTTGGTCGTATTCAAGTGGGTGTCCACAGCATGAGGCACCATGACTGTAAGGTCAGTATCAAGTATGTGCCCAGCTGATTGCCTCCTAGAGATGGCCACAGCAGCGACCGCTTTTAAACACCTCGGGAGGGCTCTGGCGACTGGATTACGCAAAGCAGAAAAATAAGCTCGCAGCCGTTGCTTACCTCCAAAGGCCTGTGTAAAAACAAAAAGTGCACAACCAGCCGTCATGTGTACTTACAACACGTACCGCTCCCATAATCCAGCATGCCAAGCACAGGAGCAGAACAAAGTGCAACCTTTAATTGCTCAAAAGACTGCTGAAATTCATGCATCCAAGGCAGGGGCTCATACACATCTTTAGTGGTTGGCGCTAGAAAACACTTCATTAGTAATGAATAATTAGAGATCCAAAGTCGACAGTAGAAAGTGATGCCAATGAAGGCGCGTACATCCCTATGAGTTTTAGGGATGGCCATTTTAACAATGGCACTTATGGGCTCAGGGGTCAATCTCCTATCCCCTTTTGAACAGTAGGTGACCTAAATAGGTGTTAGGGTTTGTGTACAGCAAAGAGCATGTCCCCTCTCATTGCACTAGTGGTCTCTGTAATAGCTCTCTTTAAACATACTACTGAAAGGCTTTCTTGTTATCTCAGCCCCTCCCTAAGACTTCTGTGTGTGTTGCTCAATGTATTCACAAGTTTGGACATTGCTGTCTTGTTTGAACATTGGACCTTGCTTTTACCAAGGCTTATTTAGAAATCATTGGACCTTGCTTTTACCAAGGCTTATTTAGAACACTCCTCCCTAGGCCATGTGTTACTTCAACTCATTAGCATAATAACTGAAGCTCTGCACACCTGCTTGTGAGAACCACACCCAGTTCTTCGAACCACACCCAGCTCTTCGACCCACACCTAGCCCTGTCTATAAAAGGCAGCCCCTGAGCCTCACCCAGTGGGAGGTAGACAAGCTTGTGCTCGTCTACCTCCCACTTACCTGAGAACAGATCCTTTTCGGCTGGCACTCCTGCTCTCTCCAGACCTTCATTGACTTCAACGGACGTGGCTTCTGGCTCTACTTCTTCTGGTTTCCGGCTACTTCTTGAATCAGCCCCTCTTCTGTCCACTGCAATCGACCTGCAAAAGAGAAAGAGGTCAAGGTTAGACTGATCAGTATCCCTTTTCAGCAACAAGTAAGTGCAAAACCTTTTATTACCTGAAATAACTTTATCGGCGATTTCTGGATTCATGTAAAGACAATTTGGAACAAGATATTTGCCACAAACTTTGTGGTTCAAACCCTTTGTTACAAGAATACTTTGTGGAACTTTGTGAAATAAACATTGTTTTACATGGAACTTTTTTAAGAATCGAACAGAGGAAACCATTGACAGCAAGGCAAACAGTAAATAAAGGACTTGCACAAATTACCTGCTGTATTTTGATGTAAAAGTACAGTATTTTGTTTTATAAAAAGTCTGGAAATGTGTGAAAAGTGAGTTTGCTAATAAGAATTTAGGCTTTAGTTATATTAAGGTGAATGTTAGACGTTGGTAATTCTGATAATGATATTCGTTTGATTTTACAGAAGTTTTACAGTAATAGAAAGGACATCCCAGAACAGTAACACATTCCAAACCTGGAAGCTTGAGACCAGGATCCAAGAGGTACTTTTAGAAGAGAATTTCTAATAAGATGAAGGTTTAGTCAGGAACACATTTAGGGATAGGTTGCACTTATCTGTTCTTTGTTTATGTTTTATTAGGCACCAGTTTCTACAGAAGTCAGAGAGGGTCGCAGATTTTAGCAACTATTCTACAGTGGAAACACAAGAACGGTGTTGTCTCTCTTTTCTTATTTAATCAACTTCCCCCCTTCCCTTGAGCTTCTGTTTCTTAGTGCACTGTTTTAAAACTAGTGTGCTGAAACAAGCAGTTTCAGTGTGGGATCGGACTGTCTTCAACCTCCATCAGAACTGAACAGAAACTCAGGTGAGCTAGGCTTTGACAATATTGAAATTTCGAATTGGACACTTTATGTCTATGGTGAGGCAAATGGAGCAACAACTTAACTGTACTTTCTTTGCATCCCTGTTCAGTGTCTGAAGCAATCAGTATGTCATCCACAAACTGGAGAAATACATTACCTGGAGAAAATGCAAGGGAATCCAAGTGTGCTTTCAAGGCATGGCTATAAATATATGTTTGGGATCTCAATAAGCCCTGAGGAGCGCAACAGAATCTAAAGCTTCTGCCAGCTAGTGTAAAACCAAACAGGTGGCGGCTATCAGAATGAATTGGGATACTGAAGAACGCATTTTTCAAATCAATGACAGAGAAGAATTTGGCAGAGGAAGGAATCATTGGGCAGTAATGTCAGGGACCACTGGGAAGTGAGTGATCACTATTTTGTTAACTGCACGCAAATCAATCACAAAAGGATAAACATCTGGGGTGTCATTGGGGGAGTTGGGGATGCCTTCTTTAGAATAGGAAGAATAGTGCTGTTACACACATTCGCAGCCATCTCCTCAACTGATCCCGACTCAATCAGATCCTGTATAATGCGTAACAAAGGTCGATCCCCCGCCTGAGGAATTTTGTACTGGGGAATAGGGGGCAAAATAGCGTTGTACTTAACCTCAATGGAAATTGGGCAACACATCCTTAACACATCAGGAAGGTGCGCATCTTTAGACAGGCACTGCTTAGAACTTATCACATTCGGTCCCAATGTCATGTAGACACCTTCCGGAGAGCAATAAAGAGTTGCGTACAACTTTTTAAATAAATCTAAGCCCATTAAATTCTCCCCACAATTGGATGTCAATAGAAATTGTGAATCCACAGTAAAAAGGACGGATAGTCAAGGCAAGAGGTTTGGAAATGGAGCTTACAACCAGTACACCTGAAAAGCCTACCGAAACATTATTTTGTCCAGACAGAGCTGCCCCGGGGACCAGTGAACGAGAAACAGAGCTATTCATTGCACCTGTATCCACCAAGAATTTCTTAACTGAGCCTTTCAATACCGCGGTGACATAAGGACCGTGCTGATCTACAAGTATCTGGACTGGTCCCTCACCCTGTCCCTGGCTGTCCTAGTAGTGGGATGCCTCTGTCACCTCATCCAGATCATAATCGTCATGGTAATACTGTCTCCCTCGAGGATCATCAAAATAATTCTGGCTTGTGCAACCCTGCGATGTCCTATCCTCCCAAACCCTCTCTTGGTCACTTTCTTCACAGCCCCATCCACAAGAACCTCGTCCCCTGGGAGCCACAAAACCTTCTGCAATGAAAACGGGCATTAGCTATGCCAGTGCCCCTCCTCTTTGCAGTACGCACACTGATTTGGCCGAACTGGCGCTGCGTTTCTGCTAGTACGAGGAAGCTGCTGGGCCGGCCCACCAGCACGTCCCCTGCCATTCCCCCTTAGACGCCTGCTACAACAGCACCTTCGTCTTCAACTCCTTGTGCTTCTTCTCTACCTTTTCCTTTTCATTCTCATTCTCCCATTGTTCAGAATACTGTGCCATACTCAATATAACAGAAGGGGAGGATGTCGTCCAAGTGCTCTCCGCAGCCTGCAAACGAGCCGCTAGCTCAGGGAGCAGATTTGTCACAAATATATTGATAAACAATCGAACACACCCTTCCATCGATAAATCCTGTCCATTAAAATCCCAAAAGAATCCCTCAAACCGGGTGAAGAAGTCAGACACCCTCATCTTTCTTCTGATGACATGCCGTTAACTTATCCCAATTCACCCTTCTCGGTGGAATGAGAGTGTATTTATGTAATAATTCAGCCAGGCAAAGCTAGTATCTCGGCCTTATGCTTTTCCCCAGGTCTCCTGACCTTGTCCCATTCTTTAATCTGCTCCCAAGTACCACCCAATTACACAACGTGGTCCTGCATGTGCACCTGCCTCCAAATGTTGACAGGCACCAGCAGACCAAAGAACATCTCAATGTCTGCAAGCGTCATTATAGTCGAAGAAGCTGCCTAAGTTAATTCCTTATAATATGCAGTTGGATTTTTTGTATGTTCAGGTAACTGGGTCTTAAGGGACAAAACCTCTACTATCCCTCTAATAACAGTATCGTGCTGAACCCGTAGCTCCGGTAGTTCAGGGCGATATATGGGATGGACTTCCCTCATCGGAAAGTGAGACACCGTCTTCGGACTCTTCTCAAAAAGTCTCCCTCGATAAGCTAACAGAGGTGAAACATTACCAAAATCCTCCTCAGGCGCCATACCAGCTGCATACACATTGTCTCTGATATCATAAATATTCGGAGACGCCACAGTGGTGAAGCACTGCTCTCACAATCCAATCAGTGTAGCCGACATGTGCTTAAGGTCATGCTGCTGCATAAATGGCTCATACTCTCTCATCACACTCCACTCATCATCTGAACTATAGATGGGGTGACAAGCCCACTGAGCTGGCTTATTGGCTACCACTTTTTTCTCCTCATCTCCCACATCCGATCGTATCACAATCCGCCCCAGTCACTCCCTAGCAGTTGCCAAGTCCCCATACCCCGCTTCCTGTACAGGTGTCCCGCTACCCAGTACCGTCGGGGAATGAAGGACAAGGCAAGGAGTAGTGACGGAAGGGACCGGCACTAACATCTTCAATGGCTGAGCCATGGGGGTTAGGGTTGGGGAGAGAAGTGACGCTGACAGTAGGCATAGCAGGCGGACTCACAGTTATTGCAGGTGCAGAAGGCAAAGCCACAGAAACTGCAGGAAGTGCAGCGGACAAAGCAGCTGGGTAAGTAGCAGAAGAAACAGAAGGTATAGGGGCAGAAGAGTCAGACAAATAAATTTGTGGTACAGCAGGGTATATTCTCGGAGGGGCATAGGGAGGCGTATATTGAGTGCCTAATAACTCCACAAATGTATTGTGCTCTTCTCGAACCACATAGGTCTTTTCACATTGCAATCGAAACCTCCTATCGGCACACTCTATCTCCTTCTCAGTCCTTTCTTTATCCTATGCAACAGCTTTCTGAGTCACTGTCTGCATCCTTCCCTTAAGGGCCTCCTTTTCTGCTTTCATTCATCTCTGTTTAACTTTTGCCAAGTTCTGAGGAAATCAAACATAGACTGCCTTCTTCTCTTCGCAAATAATTTATTGTGCAGGATATTATGCTTTTGTTCATCAAAGTACCTGTTAGTGGCCACTGCAACTCGGCATTGTCCCTCGTTTTGTTGTGCCATAATATACTAACCATAATAAGGGCCAAGGCTGTACTTCACGTACATCTCAAAATTAGGCGTGTCTTCCGGAGGCGCAGGCTGACTCTCTTCCAATGGAGCATCATCAAAACAACAACAACAACTCACACAACAGAATTTACTCAAGCAGGGCATTTTTCCAAACCAAACGTTCACTATTTATGCCAAGCAGATATTTTCAAATATCTTACCAAAGTTGGTCCTCTGACCTCACCAAAGTTAACTCAAAGCGGTCCCTTGTCCATAAAGAACCCAAACACATTCAAGCGCTTGTCCAAAAAATTATCCTCATACCGTATCAAACACAAACCAAAATGGCACCATAGCCACAAACAAAACCAAAGCAAACTCACCCTGTGCACATAGGTCAAACAAAGTTATTCTCCACTGCCGACTCTTCGGACCAAACTGTCAGATCCAAGGGTTTCGCCTTTCAGGACCCCAGTCGGGATGACCACTGGGTGAGGCACCGCTGGTCGGACAGGCGGGCAAATGCGAGTACTAAGCTCTAACGTGCAGGGATCCCCAATCTGCCCATCTGACCCGACGTGGCCCGTCCTTCCCTCCCGTCTGCAGGCAAAGTCAGGTCACCCGAAGAAGTTCCTGTTCGGGTGCCAACTGAAGGAAGTGACCCGATTATGGCCACCCGGGTCACTCCCGACCACCTCTCAGCCTTATGAACAAAGGAAGAGTCAGTCAGACAGTAGAGAATACAAACCAAAGTTGTTTATTAGCAATACACTTAAGCGGAGTCCAATCTGATCAGCCTCCTTAGAATGCTGGAGAGGGACTGACCCCCGTTCACCCGGTAGCATAAAATATACATTTCCAACATCTCTAAAGTCCGGCTCAGACTGGAATTTTCCAGCCTGGCCACTTATGAACCAAGGGGGTACAGAAAAGAAAGCTACCATCTTGAGAACAGGTACATGCTATTTTAGTTTCAAGGTTACTCTGCGGGTGCTCGTCTCTTAGAGGAAAGACAGGCAGAGACAGAACGATCTATTCATTAGTACAGTGAAGCTCAACCTTGATTATGATTAACAGAAACAATCGAGGCTGCTTTCTGCAGAGGCAAACATTATGAGACAGAGGCTTATGTTAGATCATAGTACAAAATAGCGTTTGAATACAAAATGGTACCGCAAATGCTAACTTACCTCGCACAATTCTAGAAGGAGTTGGCTAGACGCATTCCCAGTCCAACAAGTCAGATCTAAATAGAAGAGATAAAAAGAGTTAAAGGAAAAGCCAGATAAAAAAGATAGTAACTTTACAACTAGGAAAAAATTAGTGTGCGACATATGCGGCAGTACCAGTAATTTTGCCATGCTAAATTGTGATCAGCTGTTGACAATATATGCGCCAAGAGCTCAAAGAAAGGACATTTCGCAAAAGGTTTGCAGGTCTAATGGAAATGAACCATCTAGGAAGGTGCAAATGTAGAATCTACAGTGCAAGAAGAAGCATCTTCATCCAACGAGGTAGATGAAATTCTCACTATTGTGGACATGGATTGTCCAATGGTATTTGGGACATCAATTCGCAAGGACTTACAAGACCCCTATGTTCTATTAATGTAAACCGCGTATGTGTCAAGTTGTTAGCCGATTCTGGGTCTCCTTTCACTCTGATAAGTGAGTCAGTTTGGAGAGAGTCATTTCCAAAGCAAGTTTTGAATCAGTCTAGTGTACATCGCATTGGATATGCCAGTAAGGCCATTGATGTTGTTGGTGAATTCAATGTTGATTTCGAATTCAAAGACAGAGCATCATATATGTAGCTAGGGATGAGGCATGCCTCCTTGGATGGAGAGACCAAGGCAACCTTGGTATCATTCTTGAAGAAAGATTTATGCTGAATGCAAGCTGTCCATGAAAACCCATGGGAATTGTTGTATCTTGAAGTATTCAAGATAGGTTTTAAGCATATGATCAAATTAACAAAAAGGGCTCAACCAGTGGTGAACAACGTCAGGAGGGTGCACCTGGCTTTGCAGTCATACTTAAAAAAGGAATTAGACAGATGATGCTCAAGTGATGTAATAGAGCCTATTGAGTCTTCTGATTGGGTGACCCCTGTGATCCTTGCAAAAAAGCCAATGGTAACCTGCACATGTGTGTGGAATTGCGCGATTTCAACAAAAACATATGGATAGACCAGCATCCCCTACCCAACATTATGTAGATGAAATCCACCCTCAAGGGAGCCTAGTTGTTCAGTTGGTGGATATGTCATTTGCGTATTATCAAATTGAGTTACACACAGAATAACAGCATCTTAGTGTATTCCTCACTCCAGACGGCCACTTACAGTTTAAGTACATACCCGTTGATCTTGCCCCTGCAGTCTTTCAGAGAGTAGTTGAGAGTATGTTCGAGTGTATGCCTGGGGTTATGGCCTTTCAGGATGATGTTTTGGTGTATGGGGAGGATCAAAGTCAACACAATGAAAGGTTATGTCAAGTGTTGTCCCCATTTATACAAAAGGGTGTAATCCTTGGTATAGATACATGTAGATTGAATGCAACCACTGTGGATTATTTGGGGTACATGTTGTCTTCTGAAGGGGTGCAACCTAAACACAGTCTGGTCAAAGCTGTTGAGGATTTCAGCATCCCTAGTAACAAGGATCAGTTAATATCATTCATGGGCCTCATTGAGTTTTATGCCTGGTTTATACACAATTGTGCTTCCATGACTTAAAACATCAGATGTCTTCTCAGGAAAAATTTAAATTTTTGTTGGAATGATGTATGCACAAAAGAAAATTTGATCACACAGGAAGTAGCTCATGCCATTCCCCTTAAGGCGTTTAATACAAAAGTCAAAACCATAATAATGACTGATGCCAGTCAAAAAGGGTTGGGTGCTGTGCTTTTGCAGCATAGAGATGGAAAGGACAAGATAATTGCATTTTTATTCCATGATTGAGCGCAAAGCTCATGCATATTGGTGGGGTATCGCTAATTTTAAACATTATCTGTATGGTTCAAAATTCGTGGTACGTGTTGGCCACAAACCCCTGGTAGACTTATTCACCACAGGGGTGGGGGAAAAGCGAACCCCAGAATCGCAAGATGGCAATATAGACTCTTGGAACACAATTTTAGTGTTGAGTATGTGCCAGGCAAAAGAATTCCTCTAGCAGACTGCCTATCTCGCTTACCTTCTGGTTACAGTGACATTGTGGAGGTGATGGATGGGTATGATGATCTTGAATTAGTATGCAGTGTAATAAGTCAACCTGAAGACGTCATATCTGAGCATAAATGGAAAGACGCTTCTAAGAGTGATCATGAATTTAAGGAAGTTTTAAAGACATTGAGCAAAGGATAGTTACATGAGATCAAGAAACAGAGTGGCGTCAATAAGTACAAACATGTCTTCGACAAATTATCTGTGGTGAAAGGCCTGTTGTATAGATCTTCAATGTTAGTGGTGCCTGATGCCGTGAGAAACTTACCTTAGCACACGAGGCACACATAGGTGTGGTTGCTGTGAAAAGTAGGGTAAGAGAACATTTTTGGTGGTCGGCTTTTGACAGGAAGGTTGAGCATTTTGTAAGGGGGTGTATGGAATGCGATATTAGCAACAAGTCACAAATAACTACTTGTTGTCTACTAGAAGCTATTGAGGTTCCCGACAAACCTTGGTTTAAAGTGCTGTTGACATAATTGGTCCAATACTTTTGTCGACCAATGTTCCCGAGTTTGGTATAGTCCTCATGGATTATCATAGCTGATGGCCAGAAATCAAATGAGTTAAAACATCCGATTCCACCTCTGTTATTAAGTTTCTCGAGTCACTATTTGCAAGAGAGGGCGTTCCTGAGGAACTACTCAGAGACAATGGCCCCCAATTCGTTTCTATCCAATTTGAAGAATTTTTACAATCTCTGGGCATTAAGCATGTTAAAACTTCTCTTTATCATCCTGGAACCAATGGCCTAGTTGATCGCTTTTACAGGTTCATTAAACAGAATGTGCAGTTGACGAGAGCAAAAGGCAGAAGTTGGAAAACTTTTGTGGGCTGTTCGCACTACCATCAGTTCTGACACTGGTGTGTCCCTATTCGTTCTGCAAAGAGGGCGTTTGCCTGCTTGCAAGCTGTTGAGAAGATGGATGGATGATAAGGGGTTCATGGTACCTAGGGAGAAGATTGATGAGCACAAAAATCATACAATCAAACGTTGGTCGAACCATGGCCCTAAACAGTTAAATGTCAGTGTGTGGGACATGGTGAGAGTGACGTGTTCCAGGTTACTACCCAAAGGGTAGTCCAAATTTCCAGTCCTGAGGAAGGTTGTAAAAAGTAACAGAAGTGCTGTTAAATTGGAGGATGGCAAGTGGTGGAACAAGGGAAGATTGCGGTGTCCAAGAGGGGTTTGAATGTTCATTCCAAGAACTCTTTCCGGGTTGAGGTTAATAAGGACACCAATCCCATGGGCCGTTCCCTGTCATCCAGATCCATGAAATTGCTTTCTAAATTCCAAGATTCTGTTATTCGGTGATAGTGTTATTGCTTACCTCTGTTTTTTTAAATATTGATTTATTTGTTTCATGTATTTTATATCCTTTGTCTTTGTTTTTAAATATTGGTATTTTCCATTTTATTGTGTTAAGGAGAAAGATGTGTTGGGTCTTCTGTGCTTTCTCTGGGCGTCTGGAGCTTCCACGCGCAGAGAGAATGCACAGAACCTTAGAATAGCCGGATTCAGAAGCGGGGGTTAACGGTTGTGGAGACTTGCAGTGAGAAGGTGTTGTTCCTGTTCCGCTGACACAAATAAAGTTTTACTTGATTACCTAAAGACTCTGCTTCTTAAACATCTCGGCTTTGTCTTTTTCAGATCTGACAGCTGCACTCAATGCCATCAATCAACCAATGCTGCTGGGTTAACTAGAGAAACTTAGTATCATGTCTTCTGCTCTTATCACCATTCTCATCAGTGACTACCGCAAAAGAAAACACAACAACATTTGGGATAGTGCATAGCAGTTTAACATGTTTATTGCAAAAAAGCCAACAAGCATTTAAAATAAGCAAACAATTTCCATTTCAGTGGACCAGAGGGTCATCCTTGGTCAGTTTGTTAAAATCTATGCATTTTGGTGCAACATGTGATAGAAATAAAAATGAAACATAGGCTCTAACAAGCCCGTGCCAGGATCTCCCTGTGGGAAGCATGTGAAAAGACCCTGTTGGACTGATACAAGTAACCCTATCAAGGACTGACAGCTATGTCTAAATCTTCGATTTGCTGTGCCAACTTCAACAGAAATGCGTAGTGTAGAACATGAGATAACAAAATAAGAATTCATTAAAAATACATCTAGAATTTCAATGAAACTAAGGCTTCAGTGGTCTGCAAACAAGTATAAAAACAAAATCACAATTGAATAATAAAATTTAACTGTGCACGTTAAGGCATTCGTTGGCATTGGCATTTTCATAGTCATTCTTCACCGCATACATGGAGCCATGAGGGGAAGCAAAGAAAAGGAATAGGATACGAAAGAAAACAGAAACACAGATCCCAACTACTCGGCTTCATCACTTCTGATTGTCAAAGAGGTCTGTAGGATAAAGTAGACAAATAGGTACTTAAGTAACTGGTCATTGAGGGTGATAAGCTTAGATATATTTGTGACTTGATATACCTTAGCAATATGTCTGCCTAGACAATTGCCTAGAAATTAAACTGTTAATTCCTGAAAAAACAAACAAGAAACACACAGAAGTGGTGGGAGGAATGCTTGCAATAAGCACAACCACTGGCAATCACTCAGGGTAGCATTCCAAACCATCTTTCTTTTGGCTACTATGCCACTTCAGGTTGGACAGAGTTATATGCAACTCATTCATGACCCAGCACCAAACTGCCAGGCCACATTCTCCATGAACTGTAACACAAGCAACCCAAACCTGGTTTTGCCCTAATTGCAGCTTGTCAGTCGTGTGTAGATTGGTTCCAGTTGGACAGTGAGCACGGGACCCACATCTAGGCATACTTTTGGCCACTTAGGGCATTACATCAAACAAATGAAGGATATAGGAGGAATGCTTGCAAGAAGTCTAAACACTGCCATTGTCCTTTAGCTCTCCCTTCTTCTAGGATTTGCCTGGTTGTACGCTTCCCCGGCTTCTTGTCCCATTTCTGGTCGTCTTCTTTGCTTCCTCTTAGCTCTGTTAAAAATGCCCCTTGCTACAGTTTGTCTTCACTCAGACTATTGCTATCTTCAATCATAGGTCATCAGACTACCGCTGCAAAGAAGGTAAGATACTTTTCTTTCCAGAAGTTACAATGACATTCTTGTAACTCACCTTCCTATACTTCTTTTCATTTTTCTTTCATGTTAGAATACCTATATGTTACTTTATCATTAAACCAAGTCTTTTTAGATGTAGGTGAGAGGATTTCTGAAGAGAGATGTTGCATACTTTTCCAATCTGTTTCTCTAATATCATTTCTCCTTCTCCATGGTGGGCTGATTCCTTATCTGTGTCCAAATATCATAAATAAAAGAGTACTTAACTGAGGAGTGGGGTGGACTTAGGTCAGGCTCAATGCGGACCAAGATTCCTTTAATTAATTCCTAATGAGCGTCAGAATTTGTTTTTTACTTTTCACCATGCTGCAGGGACGTGGTCTTTGCCCTGAGGCAACATTCCTCCACCGCACCCCAGTCACATACATCATTCTTCCACTTATCCAATGTGGGGGGGCACAGGATGGTTCCAGTGGATCGTGATCCGTCTTTTTGCCAGACCCAACATTGCAAACTTATGCCGTATCTGTGTACCTTTCTTCAGCGTTGGGAGACGCTTAGTATACATTGTTTTATCGAGACTTCCATTTGCACAGCTGTTGCTGTGCGGAGGAACTGTACCACCTGATTCCAGTACATTTATAGGCGTATTCAACTGTAGATCATATGCAAGAATGTGGCGAAGTCTGTGCCACATTGCAAGCAGGAGTGGGTTAGCCCTGGAGTAACCCATGCCCGACACTCTTGGGTCAATTATGTGTGATGCAAATAATGGAATTGGGTGAGCTTGAACCTTGAATTACTCATTGCTTCAGCCATCTGTGCTAGAGCTCTTTTCCACTCTCCATCTGTCACTGGAATATGTAGGTCCTCATCCAATTTCCCCCTGACTGCTGATAAGTCAGCCCCTCGGTCTTCTTTCAGTGTTTTATATATACACATTAGATAAGGCCCCTACTAGAGCCCGGTCCAGCAGCATCATCAGCGTACGCAACTCCAGTGGCTCCTCCGGGAAAGTAGTCCCACATCTTGCGAATTGTACGCAAGATCTTTGCTTATTGTAGGTAGCGCCCTGATGGTATCTGGAACCAGTCTTGTGCCTCATTAAAGGTCAGAAAGGTTCCGTTCTGGTACAGATCTCCTGCTGATTTGCATCCTCCCTCATACCACTTCGGTGTAGGAGAGTAGGATCTGCTTCTTATAGTTACCCCCACTTTTTGCTGATGTTTCACCGTTTGACTTAGTCTGTCTGGGATCCTTCTATTCAGGACCCCAGCCCAGCTGCTTTCTCCTCTATACTGATTGCATGTACTTTAGGTACACACTCCAGATTGGATTCTGGGGTACCCTTATAAGTCCCTTGTATTTGGTACACTATATACCCAGGGCATAGGTACCCCAGAGGCCTCCCAGGGGCTGCAGAATGTATTATGCTACCCCTGAGAGGCCACTAAAATTGACACCACAGGCCTGCTACTGCAACTTGTGTGAGATGGCAGATGCACTCCTTACTTAGATATAGGTTCACTATATCTATATTATCAATACACATATAAACCAATCAGTCACTCCTATGGCAGGCCTTTTCAATCCTGAAGGCAGGGTGCTGGGTTTTATGTGAGAGGGTGCCCATGCATGAGCAGAGCCCCTCTGCAGCCTTTGGAATCTGTTCTCTGGGGTTGTTCTGTGATGCAGCCTACCATATATTCTTAAGTGCGTTATAACCTCGCAGTAAATGCAAACTTTAAAGCGGCTGCACAGAAACCTGTCGTGTTTGGTGTCAAACACCTCAGAATCATACCTCCACACCAGTAAGTGCTGCCAACCACAGACACGCATCTGCCCTCCTTCTGCTGGATGAAACTCCGGCAGGAGAGGCTGATCAATAGGTTTCCTGTCACAGGGAGGTGTAACCACCTCTCAGACAGGCTTTGGTGTAATGGGGCTGGTGGGTGCACTCTGAGAGAGCTGTGATGTCTGCACTGGGGGCACATTTGGTGTCCTTGTGCATAGTCTAGTTCAAACCGGTTGTAGGAGTGATTTGCTCCTGGTCTGGTGTGAAACTGGACAAAGGACATGGGTGTAGCTACCCCTCTGTCCTGACCTTCCCATAGGTGGGTTCCCAGAGTTTGTGCCACCCCTCCCTTGGGTATAAAGTAGGAACCCCTGGCTATAGGACTTTAGAGTTACCTGGACGAAACTGATACAGAAACCAAGTACTTCGATGATCTACACTGCACTAGGTGACTGAAGAATCTCCCTTGGAGTAAAGGAGTTACTCCCCTGCTAAGCAGGCACCAAAGACGTATCTGACCAGTTTGCAACTCTGAAGCTCCTGAGGACTCCGAAAACTTTTGCAACACAAGAGGTGGGTTCCCAAGCACCTCAGAGGTCGACTAGTGTGCTCAGCAAATCTGAGACCCATATCTATTGTGGGGACCATGCAACCTGAACCCTTGGGCACCGTGTCCATTTGCAGAAGCATCTGCTTTCCAGCATCCCCTGAAGCTGTACTTTGGGTTACTTGTATTCCAGACCCCAAGCAGTGATTCCACCGAAGATTACCAGTCTACACTCCAGGTGTGTTCCGTGGGCTGGTATTTAGTGATTCCTCTTTAGGTCCCTTTGTGATTCCTGTTCAATCGGCCTGTGGGTCCCTGTGAAGGTAGCTTTAACTTTTAGTGGGCTTTCCTGGTTGCTCGAGACGTGGCTTGACTCTCCATCACTTGGGGAATCACCAGGACCTTGCTGGTCCTCCCTGAAGCATCTTTTCTCTAACCGCATGGGTTGCAGTTGCCAAGGCTTGGTGCCGTTCAATCCGGACACTGACCCCCAGCATTCAACATCCTTTGTGGGACAGTTCGCCTGTGGACTTTGGTTGTCCTCAACATCTCCTGGTCCCCGCAGCTGCAGAGTCAAGCAACACCTCTTCTCACCTGATGCACCCGACATCGGTGGGCATTCGTCTTCCGAGCCCCTGGTCACTGGCAAGTGACCCAGACTCTGTCCCCTCTGTTTTCAGGTTCTTCTCATCCCTGATCCAGGCTTGCATCCAACCAGACACTTTTCCTCTTCACAGCAGCAGCACTTTGCAGCATCACGCCATTGAAAACGACGAAGATTCCCGACACCATTTGAAAACTATGCACCTGGCTTCCCTGGGTTATGTAAAACACGTACTCCAGTGCTCAGATGGGCCTGGTCTTAGATCCTTCTAAGTTTTAAAAGGGTTTGCTCAAAGTCCTCTCCTAAGTGTCCTTAAACTTTAAAATTCCAATGTGACTTTCCCATACAGTTGTACAGAGCTCGCTGCTGTGTTTGCACACTGCACGTGTCCCCTGTGGGTCCCCTGTGTCACTACCTTACGTGGTTCCTTGGGGTCCCAGTGATTATACATGCTCTAGGCACTGTGTCTGTTCAAGTCGTGGTTGTTATACCACTTTCTTAGTATATGGTCTGGTCTCCCCCTGGAGCCCACTGTGTATTGTGCTATTTACTGTTGTTCTAGTGATTTTATATTGCGTACCTTGTGCTCTGATCTCATAAAGAGATTAGTAGAGAGTTTTTAGTAAGAAATACATATTTTTATATTAACACCTGTGTGGTTCTCCTTTCATTTGGTCATTCAGGAGGTTATAGATTGATAAAACAAGCTGCTTTACAATCCTTCAAGACTTAGCCTGAAGGCTGCTCTCCATAGCTACCACTAGGATAGCTTTCATAAAAGGTTGTCTTTGACCTAATCATCAATAAGGGTTGTTTGGACTGGTACAAGTTGCCCACTATAACTAGTGGTCAGTTTATACCAGGCCAACTTCTCACATTCGGGATGTCCATGGTCGCCGAATGTTCTGGAACCCCTGCAACCACTGGAGGTAGTGGAATCATGCCTCAACTCACAACTGCAGGACTACCCAAACTGACTATAATTCCCAGTAGATGCTATGATGCGTCAATTATTTATGGCACAGCAGGTCACAGGCAAGCGTGGAGAAGGTCCATAGATCTCCATAACGTGGTTGTCTCTTCTGGCAGCCTGGCACTTACATTGTCATTTCTTACCCACTCCCTCCAAATTCGCTGTCAATCAAGCTTGGCGTGATGGGGGCTTCTCAAACCTCTGCAAGAAGGCAAGCAGTACCGGGGGGGTCGCCCCTACTGTATAGCGGCCTAAACACCCAGCCAGTCACTAGTTCACTTTGTTAGTTGATTTTCGTCCCGCTCTTTTGCTTTCCTCTTTCCTAGATTATTCCCCTGTCCCTGCACTTATTGCTCCGTCAGGGGTGGAGGAAGGTTGAGCAAGAGGGGCCCTTGAGAATTCAGCCCATGATTCAGGCTACCCCTGACAGGATCCTCAAAGTCATAAGGGGGAGGGAGGAACCGAATGTACTCCCTCCTCTCTCTTTCTCATCTCCCCGCAAGCTCCTGGGCCCAATTGGAGACCGGCCACGGCAGTCCCCGCTACACTTCATTTAGGGCTGCTGGCCCGTTTACATCTCCATGCTCTGTCGGGGGGACCGATGTGCCTTAAACCCTACAGGCAAAAACTCGTCCTGCAGGCCCCGAGAACGACCAGAGCTCTCAGGGAAAGAACCTCTAGGACGGGGCCCCAGCATCACGTCAACGGTCTCTGCTGCTCCCTTTCTCTCTTGGCCCACCTAGCCACCTTCCGCCATTCCAGGCACCCTCTGGAGTTGTCCCGCCTCTCTCTGGGCCCACGCTCCACACCTTAATATGCGCTGAGCCGGATGTCGGGTCAGGGCCCATCCCTCTGTTTGCGGGTATTCCAGCAGCACGCCAGATCACTACTGCTCAATTCTGCATGGGGGGCCTGACACCACGCCGTCCCCCTGCTCAATGACAGCCAGGAGACACCTCACCACTTCAGGCCCAGCCCCTTAGCCCGATCACTCTGAATCCAAGGGCAGACCCAAGCCAGATCCCTCATTCACGTGTGCTTCTGCACAGTGATGGGCCATTCGGATGAAGCTCCGACGCCACACCTGCAGGGTTTCCGCTCACCACTCATTTCTGGTAGTGGCCAGCATCCTCTACCCAGTGCGGATCAGAGTGATGCCTCTCATCTGCGACAACTCCGCTCTCTGCGACTCTTAGTTCCGGCTCTACACACCAGTCAGGTAAACTCACAGCGCCACTCCTGCTCCCCACATGGGTGACCCGCAGGGCGGGGGGAAAACACAGGTAAGTTTACTTGGGTCGTCCATGGGCAGGGAAGGTCGGCAGCTGCCTCAGTACATAAGCGAGTCACCGTGATGATCCAAGGGTCCTTCCCTCTCATCCCGTGCCGGAGCAATGCAGGCCCAATCCGCACCTGATCGTAGCACGTGCCGTTACTGTGGCACCCAGGTTAGGATGGGCAGGATGTTTAAGAATAATTCACAAGCGGGCGATGGAGCACTCTACTCAGCGTCCACTCAGGTCGCCATCTTGGCCACGCCTCCCTCTTCAAAAAACATGATGACACTTTCTTAATATTATTTAGAATGGCTGCACAGCGACTACAGATCACTGACATAATATTGATGCATGCAATATTATTATTAGTTGCAAGAAGAGGAAGATATGCTGAATTCTCTGACCGAACCTAAAAAAAAAAAATATTTATATATACACACACATATATATATATATATATATATATATATATATATATATATATATATATATATATATATATATATATATATATATATATATATATATATATATCAAAACAAAACCCTTTCAGGCAAAGAGTGACACATAAATTATGCAAAAAAGAAGGAGAGAACTCTGAGTAGTTCTCAAGTTTAGGTGGAAATTAGTTTTGCTCCCTGCATCGCATTTTGCGATGCAGGTGCGCAACGAATTTCATTTTTTAAATGTAATTGTTTACTTACCTGCAATCATCCATATTCTGGTGTTTACCAACCCCCATCCTGCCCCTCTCCCGCCCCGCCTGCCTGCCCCACGGAACTCCCTCCACGGGCCGCGGCTGGTGCCAAGGGTGATTGTGTCCTTGTGTACTGGCACACATTTTAAGCACTCCAATACCTTTTGTTTGTGGTTACGATGAATTCCACATCTCCTGGAGCAATGTCAACTGGCTGGCTTAAATCATGTTGTAGGCTTGTTCAGCAGTCAGCAGTTTAGTCAGCCTTGCATTCACAGCGACACATACTGCCAGCATCACTCTGTCCCACTGAAACCGCCAGCCCCGCAGGAAAGTCGAAATGCGACAGGCCGGCTGCTTAGCAGAGTATTCAGTAATGCTGCCGCAGCGGGACAGCGGTAAGACTGCCAACATAGTAATTGGGCCCTTAGGCCCCTAGTGGATTATTATTTAAGATACTTGTGTTGGGAGACTACATCGCTCTGAACATAGATGCTTATTCGAATTCCACATTCTATGGTGCAATGTCCATGAGAAGCACCTTGGCACACAAAGCCGAAACAAACAAAGCAGTGGAAGGGTGGCACAATGCCTTCTAAGCCACATTAGGCAGAACCCAACCTATACATTTATAGAATCCCTACAAAAAGAACAAAGCTACCAGCACCTACGAATGGTGCAATCTGTAATCCAAATAGCACATAAACTTAGCAAACAACCAGTACCATATATGACATGCTACAACTTAAAGGACACCCCCGCGCCGCACGGCCACCAGCTGCCGCGTGTGCCCCCACATGCCGCTACCCTCAGCCTCGCTGAGCCTTCCCGCCCACGGGCCACGCCCCCCGCTCGTTGTTTTGCCGCATTTGTGCATCTTTGCTCGCTGTCTTACTGTATCGCTGTTACATTGCTTGTTACTGCTTCTGTGCTGTTTAAATTGTCTCCTGTGCTAGTTTCCCCCCCTGTGCCGCTGTCCCATGCACCCACCCACCACACTCCCCGCTGCTGCTTCCCGCCACCGGGAGTGTAGACACGCCCCCTTCCTCCCCGCTCCCGCCTCCCAGCTGCCCCTCCCTCCCTGCACTTCGCCATAAATGGCGACCGTGCACACGCGCAGCGTTGACGCGCAGCGGGCGCGCCGATTGAGCGCCGAAGGTGCGCCAAAGGTAAGCCTGTCTGCGCCCGTCCGCGCCTGGACGGTGCCCAGTGCCAGGACCCCTGCCCTCCGCAGACACCAGCCCACCCACCGGACCTACAGCGCCACCGAACTCAACGCACTCAACACCGGCTGATTCCTGGGTTGCTACCGAGCCACCCCGAGACGCACCCACGGACCCTTCTGCTACAACTCCTGCAAGTTCACCTGCATCCGGACCTGCACCACACCAGCAGTGCCCAAGACCTCGACGAGCAACAGCAGCAGCCACCTGAAGTGCATCCTGCTCAACACCTGCTCCGTCCACAGACACGCCGTCGAGCTCTGGAACCTACTCGATACCACAGCCCCAGATGTCGCCTTCCTCACAGAAACCTGGATGAACGCCTCCTCAGCGCCCAACATCGCCATCGCCATCCCGGATGGCTACAAGATCATCCAGAGGGACCGCGTCAACCAGACAGGAGGAGGCATCGCCATCATCCGCAGGAACTCCATCCGCATCACGACCAACACCGACGACACCCTTGCACCTGCCGAGCACCTGCACTTCCAGATCCACATCAACCCCAAGACCACCCTCAGAGGCACCCTCATTTACAGACCCCCGGGACCACGCACACAATTCAGCGAGGACATCGCCGACTTTGTCAGCCCACATGCCCTCCCCTCCGCGGACTACATCCTCCTCGGGGACCTCAACTTCTACCTGGAGAACAACAACGACCGCAACACCACCACCCTGCTGGACAACCTCGCTAACCTCGGACTCAAGCAACTGGTGACCACCCCCACCCACTACGCCGGACACACACTCGACCCCGTCTTCTCATCCAGCAAGGACATCGCCTTCAGCCATGCCACCGGACTCCACTGGACAGACCACAGCTGCGTCCACTTCAGCTTCAAAAGGACCACGTCCCACCACCAACAGCAACAGGTTGCACGCAGAAGCTGGAACAAGATCACAGCCGACCAGCTCGCAACTTCGCTGAGCAAGAACCCACCCACCAGAACAACGAATCCCAGCCAAGCGGCCACCAACCTCACGAAGTGGATCAGCGACTGCGCAGACATCCTCGCCCCTCTGAAGACCCCGCCTAGCAGACCCGGCAGCAAGAAAGCCCCATGGTTCACCGACGAACTCAAGAGCTCCAAGAAGGACTGCAGAGCCCTTGAGAAAGCCTGGCGCAGAGACCCAACACCGGACAACATGACTGCCCTCAAGCTCGCCACCCGAAAACACCACCAACTGATCCACACCACCAAGAAAACTGCATTCAAGGAACGACTGGACAACAATGCACACAACAGCAAGGAACTCTTCAACATCGTTAAAGAGCTTTCCAACCCCAACGCTGGAAACAACGACATCACCCCTTCGCAAGACCTCTGCAACTCCCTCGCCTCCTACTTCCACAACAAGATCGCGGACATACACAACAGCTTCAGCACTCAACTGACGCACGCCACGACCGAACCACCGCCCCCCACCACCCTTCGCGCCTGGACCCCGATCAGCACCGAAGACACCATCGCACGATGAACTCCATCCACTCCGGATCTCCGACCGACCCTTGCCCTCACCACGTCTTCAACAAGGCTGACGCTGTCATCGCACCCCACCTGCGGGACATCATCAACACCTCCTTCAACACCGCTACCTTCCCGGAGAGCTGGAAGCACGCCAAACTCAGCCCCCTACTGAAGAAGCCTTCAGCCGACCCCACCGACCTCAAGAACTACTGACCCATCTCGCTGCTCCCGTTTTCCGCAAAAGTCATCGAGAAGACCGTCAACAAGCAGCTGGCCGCCTTCCTCGAGACGAACGGATCCCTCAACCTCTCGCAGTCTGGCTTCCGGGCCAACCACAGCACCGAGACCGCCCTGATCGCAGCAACTGATGACATCCGAGCCCTGCTCGACAACGGAGAAACAGTGGCCCTCATCCTCCTAGACCTCTACGCGGCCTTCGACACTGTCTGCCACCGTACCCTAGTACAGCGCCTCAGCAACGTCGGAATACAGGAGAAGGCACTGGAGTGGATCTCCTCCTTCCTCGCCGGAAGGACACAGAGAGTCCGCCTCCCCCCGTTCAGATCAGAAGCCACGAAGTCATCTGCGGCGTTCCTCAAGGCTCCTCGCTCAGCCCAACCCTCTTCAAAGTCTACATGAGTCCCCTCGCAGCCATCGCACGCCAGCACAACCTCAACATCATCTCCTACGCCGACGACACCCAGCTGATCCTCTCCCTCACCAACGACCCCGCCACCCCCAGAGCCAACCTTCACGAAGGGATGAAAGAGGTAGCCAAATGGATGAAGAACAGCCGCCTGAAACTGAACTCGGACAAGACGGAAGTCCTCATCCTGGGATCCTCACCCTCCGCCTGGGACGACTCCTGGTGGCCCCCCGCCCTAGGCAGCGCACCCAAACCAACAGACCACGCACGCAACCTGGGCTTCATCCTGGACTCCTCCCTCTCCATGACCAGACAAGTCAACGCCGTCTCCTCGTCGTGCTTCAACGTCCTACGCATGCTACGTAAGATCTTCAGGTGGATCCCCACCGAGACCAGGAAGATGGTCACCCAGGCCCTCGTCACCAGCAGACTGGACTACGGCAACTCCCTCTACGCCGGAACCACCGCCAAACTCCAGAAGAGACTCCAGCCGATCCAGAACGCCTCAGCACGACTCATCCTGGACATCCCCCGGCGCAACCACATCTCCGGACACCTGAGAGACCTGCACTGGCTCCCGGTCAACAAGAGAATCACCTTCCGTCTCCTCACCCACGCACACAAAGCCCTGCACAACCAAGGCCCAGGATACCTCAACAGCTGCCTCAACTTCTACGCTCCCAAATGCCAGCTTCGATCGACCGGCCACGCCCTCGCCGCCGTCCCCGGCATCCGAAGAGCCACCACAGGGGGAAGGTCCTTCTCCTACCTCGCCACCAAGACTTGGAACTCCCTCCCGACCCACCTCCGCCTGACCCAGGACCACCTCGCCTTCAGGAAGCAGCTCAAGACCTGGCTGTTCGAGCAGTAGCGGACCCCCCTCCCCTAGCGCCTTGAGACCATCCGGGTGAGTAGTGCGCTATACAAATGCTTTAATTGATTGATTGAAAGTAAAATTCTTCATAAACAACAAAGGAGTAGATTACTTAGAACAAAATAGGCAAAAGCATATGATAATTAAATACTAACCTACAAAACTCCCACAAAAATGCATAGCATAATTTTAACCAGCATTACAAATCATGTTTTATATAAATATTAAACATAATATTTATTACATCAGTCAAAACATTAATTAAAACTCCAATTTGAAATAAAACTGATATATTAAAATATATATTATTAATATAAAAAAATCAAATATCAGCAACCAAAAACTTCAAATAACATACTGAATCTGTAATGTAAATTAATTTACAACACATAAAATACACAATTCCAAAAAAGAATCCCATAACACTTACTTGAATGATAAAAGATATCATCCCACCTAAAACAAATACATGAAATATGACTTACTGTTCTGTAACTGTAGACCATCCTTTGTATCTATGTAGTCAAAAAGTAAAATCAACCAAAAAATAGAAAAATATTTTCCAAAAAGCCTCAAATAAATGCAAAAATAATTTCCTTTAAAAAAAACAAACACTAAAAGCTAATGCCCAAAGGACACGTCCGTAAAGAAAAACCTGCAAAGTAAAACAGAAAACGAACCCGCAAAAGCAGTACAATCAAAAAAGACAGACATTATACTTAGGGCCTAATTTGGGGATGTAATGGTGCGAGTGGCTCGGAATCTGTCAGTAGAAAAATTGCCGTTGACAGTAGGGGGTTCACATGTAGATGTATAGGGTGGCAAGTACTAATCGAGAGATCCTAAACGGCACTGCCCAGCGATGAGCAGTGCCGTTTAGGATCTCTCGATTAGTCCACAATTGTTCCTGTCACACGATCCCGTTTTTTGACCTATACGAATTACGAACCGCAAATTAATCCTGCGGTCTTCGGTGCATGCCACAACCATAATTGAACCTATACGTTCCGTGGTACTTCTGCCTTTGTCAGATTCTGCTTTGTTGAGCTGACTACGACCGCTACAACACACAATTCGGCGGTGACCCACGCACCCCATTGTTTATAATTACAACTGAACCCCCTTTTTTCTGCTGCATTTCTGCTTTTGGCAGAGTCCACATTCCTGTGTTCAACCACGACCTTCTCAGACTTACAATTCGACAGCGATTTGTACTTGCCACCCTATACATCTACGTGTGAACCCCCTACTGTCAACTGCAATTTTTCTACTGACAGATTCCGAGCCACTCACACCATTACATCCCCAAATTAGGCACTGATGTAAGACGTAACCTCACTTCCTTACCTTCAAGAGTATACCACTATTGAACCATACCATCTGCATTACAGTATCAATTTAAGATCCATTGCCCCACCTCCCGCAACCTCTGTCCTGATGAAGACCCTCTAGCAAGGTTTATACCACGCCTGCATCCATTTGGGTCGAAACGTCGACACTTCCTCTTGTGTTCAGCCTCTTTCCTGATTTATCATTTGTGATTTTATTTGAGGCATGATTGTTTAAATTAATTGATGAATTAATTGTTCCATTGTGTTAATTTATCATTATTTCTGGTGTATCCTGGTCTTAGTGACCCATGCTCTAGTTTCTATACTTTCACTATCCCAGCACTACCCTTCCCTTCTCCATTCTTTTAGGGGCATTATATGTGATTTACTATGTATTTATTTTTATGAATGAATCTTTTACGATACACGTTGTGATTAAAAACAATGCTGTTATAATTCATCTTTGTATGTACCTATTTGTTGTTACGATTGAGTTAATTGTGTGTCTATCTGGGACCACTTTGTTTGTATCAATATTTCGCCCAGGTCCCAGTGACTTCTTGGGTTAACCCGTGTTTTTGTAGCAGTACCACGAAGTGCAGGCATGAACAGAGGGCTGCGCACCTGAGGGGACCCTGTTATGGGCCCCCAAACACACTTTCTTACATGGTTTTCATGTCAGACAGACCGGCATGGAAACCATGTCGGAACCCGTGCATAGTAATCGCAGGTGTGGAAAGGCCCGACCTTTGGGATTACAAGCCAGCTCTGACTGGCTGACGGGCTCCATGAGCCCATCATAAGCCAGACAGAATGACCAGCCACTTTACTTTCTGACGACCAGCATCAAAATGATGAGGCCAGGAAGGCTCCAACTGTTGGTCGGAACTTTTAAGGGCTGCATTGTATTTGGCCCCATTATCATCAAAAAGCAAGTAAAATAACACAATATAACCTAACATATTGATACATTAGTAAAACACTGCATGAAAACCTAAACCAATACTCTAGTGAAAAACAGTACAATTACTGCCACTAAGGTCCTCGTTGCGATGTTGGTCGGTAAGCCTCCAACTGCTTGTTGGCGACTTACTGACCGACATTGTAGGTTTACAGCCCGACCGCCGAATTTCAATGTTGGAGGTCAGAGTGTTAACCAGATGGTCAACCCGACTGGGTTCCAATGGGCTAAAGGAGCCTGTTGGTCAGTCGGAAAATGTCCATAATCCCTTCAGGATGGCGTTTACGCCGTCAAAATGATGATGCCAGTTTTTGACAGCCTTTCCATGTCGGCCTTTCCATCTTGGAAAGGCTGCCGGAAAGTGACTTTGGGGGGCCCTAGCAGGGACCCCATCCATCTACAGCCTATGGTTGTGGCATAGGTGCCCCCCTGAAAATCTGTGGACCGTGTGGCAGGCACCATGTGGTGCCTGCCACACGGTGCAGGGATTTCCACAAATTCTAATTTCTCAATGAGATCTGGCACTGTGGGCGGTTCCAGCCTGTCACACCAGCTCCCATACAGAAATGGGAGTTTGCGACCGCACCAAGTGCGGTCACATCATAATAAGGTATGCGGAACCACCAACCCATGGTCAGTCAGTTCTCACACAGAAATGGTGTCGGTTGGAGGTAACTCAGACCAACATCATTAATGGGGGCGAAATGCACTACAACCCCACAAACAACACTATTGCTAACCTCTAGAACACCCCCTTACATTTCCCTTACCCGTAAAACCCTAGAAAATACCCTGAGAAAGGACTTACCTGTCCCAAAGATGAACTAAAAATTACACCAGTAGACTACACCAGTAGACTACAAAATAGATGGTAGCAGTAAAACAAATGGTGCTAAATTAAACTAACAAAAAGACTATCTGTCCATTGAAATTAATAGTAAAATAAGTTAGAAACATATACAAAATGTTTTCAAAGTGTTAAAGAATTATTAAACTTGTAATACATGTAAAAAAAGGTTGATAAAAATATTATTATAAGGTTATTGAAAATGTATGTTAAGAATACAATACTGTAGAAATATAATTTGCATTGTTCGTTTAAGATTAAAAATATAACAAATATTGTTTTTATATCAATATATACAAATGGTGTTATAGCTATATAAGTAGAAAATGTAAAAACAAATTTTAAAAACTTTAAAAAATACATTTTAAAATGTGTTACGAGTCTTTATTCTATGAACGTATGTTAAAAAATAATGTTATTTATTACAAATATACAACCAACTACTATATTAATTATCTTTCTAAACATCCACAATACGAATGAAATAATATAAACTACTCCTACGACATAGAAATACATTTTAACAAAGGAATTTAACACTATATTGGTGGTTAAATGAAATATTCCACTCCAAGGTAAACCATTTTGGAGAACTTGTTCGACACTAAAGGGATAACATTCACTATTTCAACTCCAATCTAAACCATTTTGGGGAAGGTTACTAAAGGGGTGACACTTACTATTCCCACCCCAATCTCAACCACTTTAGAAAAGGTGTTGGAAACTAAAACGTTTATATACACAAGGAATATTCCATACTCTCATGTACAAAAATAACAAGTACTTAGAAGACCCAATAACCCAAACTAAAAGCGTAAATATTTCAAATTAAACGTTAACATAGAAAATAGTATGTTAACCATTATTTATCTAGACTACTATTATAAAGAGAGAACTCAACCCTTTTGGCAAGGTAAACTCGGGAACCACATCGCCAATCCACACACCCGATACATCCTTGAAATTGTCAGGGTGTGTAGATGGACATAGGCTACATAAAATAAAAATAAAACGTAAATTAAAAAAGTTAACTTTAAAAACAAAGTAGTCCCCTGAAAGAAGCGCCGGCCGCGACGTCTGCGTCATGACATCGAGAGTGCGGGGGAGGAACGGCGTTCAGGAGCAACAGGAAGAGCTGCGGAGGACATGATCGCAGGGAGGAGCTGCGGACAGGCGGGGAGGAGCGGTGGACAAGCGGTAATGACCAGCGAGAAGCAGCGCGAGGAGGAGCGGCGAGTAAGGTATGTGAACCTGCAGGGACGGGCCGAGGGACGTCACCAGCGAGAAGCGGAGGAGCAGTGGAGCAGGAGTGGCGAGTAACGTAAGTGAACCTGGAGGGACGGGCGGAGGGACGGGCGGAGGGATGGGCCGAGGGACGGGCCGAAGGACGGGACGAGGGATGGGCCGAGGTATGGGCGGAGAAACGGGCCAAGGGACGGGCAGAGGGATGGGCGGAGGGACGGACCGAGGGACGGGAAAGCCTGAAATTCTACCCCCACCCCCTTCTGCCCCAGGCAACGCTGGGGCGGGCTGCTAGTCAATAATACATATTTAGGGCATGATTGAGACTACGGCAGTCCATTGGACCGCTGAGGTCGTGGTGGTGGTCCACCCACCATATTTCGACTATGGCAGTCAGACTGCCAAAGAGCCACCGCTACCGCGAGAAATCCGCGATCCCCGGCAGTCTTGCAACGGTTAGAGGCTGGTAGTTTCCGCAAAGCCACAGTTTTTATTGAGGTGCAACCGCTATAAAAAGTGTGGCAGTGAGGAAGCAAAGAGGGCCCTAGAGGGCCCCCTGTTGCAAATAGTGTACTCCCAGTTCCTGCAGGGCATGAACTTGACAGTCCATGCCCTGCAGGAATGAGCAATGGGGTTCTCATTGCACTGCCTAGCTAATGGCCTAATTATGAGTTTGGCCGTGATGGAGCAGGACCGCCCGCTCCCACACCACCAACCACCAAACCCATGGCTTAACCATCCACCAGATTAGGAGTTTTCTCCGGTCTGGTGGGAGGTTCTTTGGCATTTCCACTACAGTGCCTATGAAATAGGCACCACAATGGAAACATCAAAATCATCACAAGCATGGCATGGACTGCTGCAGTCCATCCTGTGCGGGTACTTGGGTGCATGCACACAGAGGGGCACAACATGTGCCTGCCTGCATGCACCCCATATTAGTGAAAAAATCCTAAATTCATTTTTCACTACCGCAAACCCTACCTCTACCATAGGATAACATGTGGTTTTATTATTGCATTGAATGCGTTATAACTTTTCATTGGGAACAGGTAGACAGGTTGAGCTCAGTGTGTTAAGAATTGTAAGCAAAAGCCCACTTTCATGGTAATGTCTGATTTTTTGTCACAGTTCTGAAAATGCCGCATTTAGAAAGTTATTCAAGCAAAAAAGGCTTGGGTCCTTGTGCTACCTGGACTGGACCACTAGTAATATGATCATACAAGATGTCCAGAAAGCGAGTGCATCACATATTAATGAAACAACAGGACCTTAGACATCAATTCTATAGTCTGTGTGATTTATTTCACTTTTTTTCGTTGTTTTGAAAACAAGATGATGCCATTATTTTCATGTCATATCCCGGACAACACTAATTTTTGAAAAGATATTCTCTGGTGATACTTACAAAAGAATCATACAAAAACACATTGTAACACAACACAGTGAAATACAATAAAACAATACAATGAACGTAAATAGAATACAGAACGACCAGTCCTTATTTCAAATTACACTAGGCAGACTCAAAAGTTCTTTAATATGGGCTTCAGTCTGCTGTCCTGCCAGTATCAAACGCTATGGGATTTCCAAATCTTTGGAGGGTGTTGCCTTGGCGGGAAAAAAGGTGTAAAGCATTCCCACGTGGCACACCCTGTGTCTCTTAATTCATTAGCTGGTTTCGAACCTCATCTTGCTGGGGGGTTCTCCTCAGGACTAGGACTTGGTCTTGAGAAATAAAGAATATTAGAACATTGGAATGTTGGGAGCTCCATTGAAAACAATGGAGTGCTCCGGGCTTCTAATGGCTAGTATAAGCCTGGAGCTCCAACATTCCAATGTTTCTTTGTTCACAGCTCTGGCTGTGAACAAGGCTTCAATGAGCCTTAGGGGATTCCAATCCCCTCACGCTCCCATAAGGCTTTGTTCTTTTTTGTTAGAACATTCTGTCCTCTAGTGACAGAATGTTCTAATAGCCTTATAGCCCTTCGTAGCTGGGCTATACCGGCTATTAACCCTTTCGCTGCGGCGGCTATTCCGCCGCAGCGCAAACGGGGCGTGGCGGCCGCGCGGCGGCTGCATGCTGGTGACAGAACCGCTCCGTCACCAGCCGCGGTTGAGCTGTGCTCGTGACGGAGAGGTTCCATCATGGCCCCGCCCGCCTAATAGAACGCGCCGCGCAGGTGCGCGGACGGGCCATGACGGAACCGCTCCGTCATCAGCACAGCCCAACCGTAGCTGATGACGGAGCGGTTCCGTCATCAGCAGGGGAGGGGTTGAAGTCCCTCTCCCTTGTTAAAGGCCTTCGACTTGGGTCTTTAACGCTAATAGCCGGTATAGCCCTCTAGGGCGGGCTATAAGGCTATAATATTGAATATGTGTTTTAGTTATAGAAGCCCTGTTCTACCACTTTTACACTCTCAAAAGTGTTTAATTTTCAATTGTACAGTATCTGCTTCTTAGCTGAAATCTCTGGGTTGTTATTCTTGGGGCAAATGCTTCTTTATCCATGTTACTACGAATTACAACACTGTGTAAGTATATTAATAATTTGATACTTGTAGAGAACGCTTTTGTAATGATACTCGAACATTAGGGGATACAGCGTACCTTAGTTCACTCAAGTTTCAGGACGTTCAATGCTTCCTTTTCTCAGTTGTTCTTTAGTCTGAGGGGAAAAGAATGGCTTATGTTACCACACTATCAGTTTTGGAATTCGCTATCTGACAGGGGCGCACAGCATATTAATTCAGCGAACCCCACTGCCTGACTGACAAACTTTTCCTGCTCGCTGGTTAAACAGATAGCTGTATTTTATTAGATGTCTTCAGCTGGAAGAATTCAAGCATGACGGTGTTCCAGGGTTTGTGCTCTAAATGAACTGTGACTTCCTGCTTGTTTGCGGGATTCCAAAAGACCTGGGGCCTTATTTATGAAGGCCTTGCGCCACCGGTGCGTCACTTTTAAAATGGGAAAAAGTGACGCACCGGCGGCGCAAGGCCTTCATAAATAAGGCCCCTGGAGTAGATTCTGATAATTCTGAAAGCATTTGCATTCTGGTAGATGTAGTAGGGACGGATTGTTTTGTCATATTCCAGAGATACTTTTCACAATTTCGTGATTTCGCACATCTCATTGAGTCCCTACATGGCTGTATCCAATTTAATGATGAGGAATGCTTCTTTTTGAGATAAAAGAGGTTCAGGATCACCATCCCTCCGTTTGGTTTGATAGCACATAAAACAGTCCAATGAAAGTCATTTTCAGAATGTTTTAAGGTAACAAAATGATTAACCATAGGCGCAGTCAAGACTTTGTTCTTCAGTCTGGAGCGGTGTTGAACAATCCTTTGTCTCACTTCTTGGCTTGTTTTACCTATATACGTTTTCTTACAGGGACATATGATGCATACACCACATTTTTGGTCTTGCAATTAGTCAATTCATTATGTCGCCAATGTCAAAGAGAGAAATCAAAAATATGAAACTTTACTTACCTGCCCCTATGGTCCCGATCCTCAACTCCAGGGCTGGTGCACACTGTGCAGGTTCCCAGATGCCAATCCTGACACTGCCCTCATGCCGGAAATACTATTCCGAGCATGAGAGAAGCTCTGTGATTGGTCTGAGCAGTCTGGTTTGCCACTCAGAAAGTGCCTGGGAGCCTGTGGCTTTCCTCCACCTGACTGTAGAACACAGTAGGGTGGAGAAATGATAAATGCACATGATGGTTTGGCCTGCCTAAGACAGCCGGCCAAACCATCACGCGCACTTAGTAGTGCCCATAACCCATCCTCCCCACTGTTGTCCATAAATTGCATGGGCTGCTCCACCGTATGATGCAGCTTGCTGCCAGCCTGCAGATAAGAAACAAAAATAAAATGAAAATTATTATAATTTTATTTTTCATGTGTTTAAATTGTATTGTGGTATACTTATATAGCGCAAACCTGTCACCACCAAGGGCATCCTGGCGCTTTGACTCATGATCCAGCAAAATTCAGCAGCTCAACCAATCCTGGGAAAGAGGTAAGTTAAATCTGCTGCCACCTACTTGGGTGACGCTCCCCCACTATAACAAGGGAGCTGCCCTTGCCTATGCGTGGGGGCAGTGGCTTTGGCAGTAGTGAGGTCACAGCTGGTGTGAATGGTCCAAGTGCCATAAAGCTAAAACTATTGTGTGATTTCTTTTTCACTCGGCGTGGCAATGCTCCTATTGTCTACATCATTTAGGATAAGAAAATAATTCAAAGTCCTTCCTTCCAGTCTTCATGTGTGAATACATTGGAGTGGCTAACACCTTCCCTATTCTCGAAAATGTTGCCATCTCGTAGGACATCTTAAATACAGAAATTGTGTATTGTTCATTTGTCTTCCTCTGACACTAGACTGAGATATTGTTCTAATCCTAATATTTTCGTCATATAAGAGGTGAAGAGAAATGGTTGAAGAACAATTTTGGAAGCCTGTCTGTGAAATGCCTGATTCATGTGGGATTGACGGTCTGTCTGGTCAGCGCAAGCTCTGGTCTCGGCTGCAATCAGATTTATATATTCAATTTTCAGACATATATTTCAATGGCCTCTAATCTATGAGCAAGTTTCGTATTGCGGTAAGCATCTATTTTTTGCATTTGTTGTATGGTTAGCAAGGTTGAGCATATATCAGTTTTTTATATTTAGTATTAGTGATTGAACTGTTGGACATTTGTGCTGATTATCCACAGTCCTCTATATTGGGACATATTCTTTCTACATTATAGGCACACCCACTAACTGAGACCATAAAATCGAAAATCAATGCATGATTGGTATAACTGACGTGTAGATTCCCACAGCTGGTTGGTGATGGTAAGAGCTTGTTGTGAGAAGGTCTGTGCCTTGTTAACTCATTCCCTCTGTCACGCTTACCATTCGGCCATTCAAGAGCCTGGATGTGCCACCGACAACCTTTTCATAGTCGTGAGTGACTCAGTCTCTCATGGTAATCCAACTCAACACAGATTACCCTGCTAAATTTTCCCGTCCACCTTCTAACTTCCGGAGAAACTGGTTGGCAATGTTAATGATGGTGCATCTCCAATGTAAGTCTTGGTTCAATGCCTGGAACAGCAATGGAGGTCAAGGTGCTGCCAGCAATGCTTTTTCAAATCATTTCCTTTCTTATGTGTCTGAGTCCTCGTGGGCCTGGCTGCGCACAGGGCCTTGCTAGATCACACTTCTTTCCTGACCCTATACAGATTCCCGTGTAGGACGTAACTGGGATCACTGTACATCACTAAACTACAAAACCTTGGTAAATCCGCTTGTGTTGTATTTCGACTTCATCTTCACCGAAGTGTGCAATGCTTCAAAAGGCATCTGCTGGCTTCTAAGGTACAGTTTTTATGCAATACTTGACTATAATTAAGGATCCCTGGTTTCGTTTTTACTGATTTTTACAGATAAATACAGACAAAAAAAAATTATTTTCCTGTCTGTATTTATTTTTAAATGTGGATGAAAACAGAAATATAGGCTGTTTTTGAGTGATTGTAAATGCTGTCAATCATGACTGCCTAACCAATAGCTGCGGGGATTGACCAGCAAGTGGATTAAAATAAAATATAGTGATTTTAGTAAAGAGCCATAAACAGCAGTAGATTTGCTTAACCTTGATACTAAAATTGACTTACTTTCTTACAAGTGCATATTTTACCATCTGAGGTCCTCATTTATGAAAAGGGACGCATCGCTGCGTGAAAACAGCGATGCGTCACTTTTCACTGCGCACTCCTTGCGACACCAATGATGCATCATATTTAATGTATGACGCATCATGTCGCAAGGACTTACAGATACGTCAGTATTTCTGACGTATCTGTAAGCGCAAAAGTGACGCATTGCTGGAGTGTGTCACAAAAGTGACGCAACTCCAGCAATGCATCCTTTCACATGGGGAAAGCCCCATGTGAAAGGGCTTGCGTCAGTCTTACGCCTGCTGTGAGGCAGGCGCAAGATTTTGACGCAACAGCATCCTAAAAGTGACGCAGTGAAATCTCATAGATTTCACTGCGTCACTATTACGAGGCTTTTTGCGGGGGAACGCCCCCTCTGCATACATTATACCTGACGCAGGTAAAATGTGGCACAGGGGTTTAAAAAGTGACGCATCTACCTAGATGCGTCACTTTTTTAATATGGCGCAACAAGGCGTATATTTTACGCCGCTGGTGCGTCATAAAAAGTGACGCACCAGCGGCGCAAAACTGACGCAAGGCCTCATAAATAAGGGCCCGAGTGTGTATCTATATCTTTGAAACCTGTCAGACGTTGAGGCACGAGTGCAAGTTAACTGGTTCAATAAATGCAGAAATATACACATTTCAGCTTAATTTTTTCACAAAACCGAAAATAAATATGGATACATACAGGTAAAATTACCAAAAAATAAATATGGATAAATACAGACGGAAATGACAAAAATATAAATACCATAAAACCAGGAGCCCTAACTATAATTCTTTATCATATGTATTTTGCATTCTTACCTTCTTCATTTCCATTTGAGATTTGTTTTCATGGAATGTTAGTCCCATTGATGCCAGACATGTTGTCATGGAAAGAAAGCATGCATGGAACTCTCTGGAATGTGAATGAAATCCAGTCTTCTTTCTATGTTCATTAGTTCATTGCAACAGTGTCATCATAAAGATTTTTGAAGCTGGGGCAAAATATATTTCGGAGGGGGGGGCCTGTTTGGAACAACTTTGAAATGTATCACCCATTTACTGCTATTTCAAGCTTCGCATTGTCACAACACATTGAATCTCATCCTAGCCCTTACTTTAATGGCTGAGATACAGAAATAAACAACATTTGCATAGAGTGACAATTTCCTTTCCGAGGGGGCCCTTGGCAGGTGGTGGCACTGGACAATGAAATTAGATATTTATAGGGCATCTCGGTGCTAATTCAGACCGGTTACTAATCCTTCCGGAAGGAGGAACATTAGATTTAGAATCAGAAACAAAACCGCCACAAAGTAATTTGGTCATTTAAATATGTCATCAGGTAAGTAAAGAGCAAGGTTTTCAATTATTAAATTAAATGAACCATTTCCCAGTTTGCCTATGCCTTAAAGCGACTCTACATTGCAACTTTCCGCATCCAGCTTTGCATTCATATGCACATCTGACATTTGACATCTGATACTGTGCTGAACATTTGTCTGAAACCTGCAGCTTGATACAGCCAGTCGCCAGGAGTGTGGTGCCTTTTCCAGTGCATACTTAGAACCCTTCAGCCCACCTTGTGCACCCTGCATAGCTTCGCCACCCATCACCTGAGACTGCCCCAAGCCTGAATCTCACCTGGGGCCAGCTCGCACCTGTTATCATCTTCATGCCTGCATCTTATTCTCTATGACTGGTGAGTGGTATGATGCAGTGATGTGCGAGGAGCGAATGAGATAAAAGAAGGACAACTATATAAAAGGGCTTCCTCCAGGAGACCCCTGGGGTAAAGTGAGGGAAGGGAAGGGCATTGAAGGATATTGAAGAGCATTTTTTTCTCAAATGGGGAAAATAAGGAAGGTAGTAGAATGCCTGTACAGTCAACCTTGCTGCACAGTTATACACTTATTGCTGAACGTTTGAGCCAGCAGCACTACCAGTGAGTGTCATCTCTCCTGAACTCTCTGAGATCAAAGCAATCATCATGAGGAACAAACATTCTAGAGGTCATAGTGTTCCCCAGGCACAAGAGGTAATCGATATAGAATATAGAGTCCCACAATTTAAGGAGGTGGCACACTGGTAAATTGGTAATATACACAGGGCAACAAATTAATCTGCATTACCAGTGGAAGTTTCCCACAGTAAAAAGAATTTGGCCACTGCATCACAATGGTATCCCAGGTAGGGTATGCACCACCAAAAGACACAAATCTAAGCGTAGGATAGTCGTGCCTCCTTACAGGTGGATCATGGATTGAGGGAAGCTACACTCCGGGCTTTTCTGAAAACGGTCTGGGGTTGATCTTGTGTTGATTAGAGGGATACGACGACTGCATCCGAATCTCATTGCTAGGGTAAGAGTAGTGGAGAAACGCATCAAAGAGTCAATAGTTGGGGACGGTTTTAGGATCTTACTGGTTTAAAAGTAAGAATGGAATGGATTTGTTGTGTAACATGAGAGCTCCAGTAACTATGGAAATGCAAGAGGTTGTGTGTGGTTCCTCATAAGGCCTGTCTTGCCTTTCTTCATACTTGCAAGACCTGATGTACCCCCTGGAGATTAAAAAACCTAAATTAAGGAGGCCGATAGGAATGAGTCTGGCTAAGGGAGTCAAAGGTAAGTGTTGCTTCTTGCCTGCTAATCCAGTGTATGGAGGCAAAATTGAGAGATGTTATGTCAAGTCTATCTAGTAATCATCAGGCCGCTGCATAATTAGAGTTTTGATATCATGTTCTGACAGGATAATTTGCTTTAGTGTTTTGGGGGCTTATATCGGAGGGCCTAGATCAGATAGCTACCTCACCTATATCTCCTGCGATGTCTTTTTTTGCCACTTATAGAAAGCAAAGGTACTATATAGGCTAAGGGCCTCATTACGAGTCTGGCATGGACTGCCAGACTCATGGGGGTGCAGTGGTGGCGGTGCAGCCAACACCCCACCGGCGGTCCAACAGCAGTATTATAGCTTTGGCGGTCGGACGGCCATTTGACCACCACAATGCGGTTCACTGGTGGTGGTGCGGCGGTCAGGGGCCCAGGATTTGCTGATGCTGCTGCTGCACCGCCATGCATGTTCTGAGTTTCTAGACCGCCAGCCTTACATGGCGGTCAGCACCGCTGTGTAAAAGCTGGCAGTGGTGAAAAAAAGTGGGCCCTTCAGGACTCTGATGCAGGGGGGCAACTTTTGTGCTTCCCTGTGTGCAAGCACCCCCTCAGTTCCTATAAAGTCCATGCTGTGCTGGAACCTGCTGTGCAGTTCACATTGTGGGGCAGTGTTTAGGGCTCATTAGCATTTTTACTGCACCACCACAGGACCGCCACACTACCTGCTCACCAGACAACGATTTGTATCGTAATCTGGCGGGCAGGCAGCATTCCGGTTTGGTGGTGCAGGAGCGAGGTGGTGGTGAACATCCCCCTCCTGCACGGCCAAACTTGCAATGAGGCCCTAAGACTAATGCTATATTATAACATAGGCTCTAGGGGGCATATTACCAAGCAATAGCGATAATTATCGCTATTGCTTGGTTAGAGACAAATATTTACCGCAGCGCTGCGGCGATTTTTACCGCAAATAAACCTTGGTATTACCAAGGTTTAACGCAAATGCGGTAAAAATCGCCGCAATGCATGAATATCGCTGAAAAGTCAGCGATATTCATGCATTAGCGAGCTAATGCTCTTAGCCATGTTATCCACCTCCCATTGGATAACATGGCTAAGAACTGCTCAGGGCAGGTGTTAGCTTTTGGAGATATTCCCGCTTAGCGCGAATATGCAAAGTGGGGCCCAAGATGGTCGCTATCTCCTACTAGCTGTCACTAACTGGTGTTAGCGGCAGCTAGGTAATAGGGAGATAATTTTATCTCCGCTTTCTTGGCTTTTAAAGCAAAAAAAGCGGAGATAAACCCCCTTGATAATATGCCCCTAGATTTGGGAAATACTCTATACCTTATCCAGTAATCAACCGCTTGCTTAACTGTGGTGATTGTATCATCAATGTTTTTTTGGTAGCGGCATACGGGTCAGAAAATTCGGTGTGTTAGTATATGAAGTTATTAACAATGATCCTTGCTCTAATAATGTGCACTGTTTGCTCTTTGTACTCTAATTTCTATACCTGTTATTTTTAAAATGGGATTTGTATTTTAGCAGAATATTGTGCTGATCTTTCAGTTGTGAAAATATGTGCCCGAAATAAAATATTAACGGCTCGACTGATTTAAAAAAACATGATACATACCAAAGTATGGTGGTTCTATAAAGTTGCACGTACTACCACATTGAATAACAAAATGTCAATGCTATTCACATTTCCTCTACAAAAAACAATGATGCTACATTAATATGTGCTGTCTTTCCCCTTACTTCCTTTGCATTTTCTAAGAGCATCTTCACATTTGAGTCACAAAACACAATTTGGTCCGAAAGCATTGTTGCAGTTATAAGTACAGAATTTGTATACATTAGTTTTCAATGTATGACTATATCCTAGTGCCATTGCTAATTATTTTGTGTTTATATGGAATGATATATTATAATATTTACAGAACATATATATCCCTTCCATTTCATGTTGTGGAGTAACCTCCTGCCTCACTTCTCTTCACTAAGTCCCACGCCATTCGAACCCAAATGAACCATTTTTTGACTTAGAGATTTTTTCTTTTATTGTTGCATCAACTCCTCCATGTATTTCTTTTTTAGCTTTTTGCAATTTAAGGGAAAAAGTAGCCTACAATGTGTTCCATGAATACTTGTGTCATGTCCTCTTGTGTAACCGCTCCTGACTACACAAGAAAGGCGTGGAGCTCATTCTTCTGATAGTATTGCCTTTCTTTAAAATGTTTCCTCTTGGATGTCACGGTGCCTTCCTGGAGCAGTTGCAAGATCAACAGTCCCTCCCAAAACAAGCATTCGCAAAGACAATAGATTTGGATTTTTATAGTGTGATGATTATGAAATAATATTTTGGTATTTGGTTGTTTTTAAGATGTGTGTATCTCAAAGCGTTTTCTTTCTGTGTTTGTTTTAATGCCTTGTACTGTCCGTGTTTGGTTTCTCCCATAATGTAAACTGTATTTTATATGAAAAAGTATAGATAAAGGTTACTTATGATTAGCAAACACAAAACTAAAAAAGCCCTGCAGTTCCCTAGTTATGACATGCAATGTACAATGCACACCATAACTCACATACCCGCAATTTGTTCCTTTTTAATGGCTTTTTTATTTTACCATATATTGTCTGAAAAATAGCATATTTAGCACAGCGAGGGGGGTATGAGTCATGGTGGGCATTGAGTGTTGCATACCTAACTGAATCCGACACTTGCATACCATATGCAGCTAAGACTCGGCGTGCCAATTTTCAAGCAGTTCAGTGCAGAGAAATAATGTGATGTGGGGGTCAAAAACGACGTGTTTCTCATTTTAGCTCTCATAGGAAACAGACATTTGTCGTGGGTGAATGCACCGTGCTGTTTGCGGTTCAGAGCTCTCCATGAGCAGGAGCAGCTCTCCACCGAATCCCAAGAAGTACCCCCAGATCCTAGGTTGTGATTTGAATATTAAATGCGCCACTCTAAGCTTGCAAGTGTTTGATCATTACCTAAAATGGTGCCTCCTGGTGTCTGAACAAAATTATGCTTCTATAATGAGCTCTAATGAGTGAAATGTGTCAAAAGCTATTTTTGAAATATTCAGGTTGGTTTGGATTGTATTATATCAATTCAAAGTGGTAATATTGCTCCTGGCATTGTAAAATGTCTTTGTCGTTTTTCATCTTAAATATTTTGCTGCAAAAATGGCAAAAGGCTTTGTCATTTTTTCTAGCTCGGAGTAAAACTTTGCTCACCACTTTGGTATAAATCCAATCAACAGTTTTTGAGATGTTAGCATTACAAAAAGGTGTTGAGTGGGCTTGAAAGGCTTAGCACTTTTGCATATTTTGAAAGTTGAAAAGGCACTTTTTAATTTGGGTATGACTATAGCACTATTTGACGAATATGATTGAAATTTGGCAGACAGACTTAGGGCCTGATTTTGATGAAGGTGGGACCACCACCGACAGGCCATCGGTGGCAGTCCCAGAGACAGACACACCTTCAGTCTGACTGCTGTATTATGATGCAGGCCGTTGAATTGAAACCATTGGGGGGAACATTGCTGCCTCCAATAGGATCTATGATCCCGGCTGGGTGACTTTAGACATCGTATCCCTTGAATGGCTGTGGTGCCGGAGGCAGACACATCTGTCGGGATTATAATGTCCCTTTGACAGCCTTTTCATGACGGTCCGACTACCATGAAAATACTTTCAGAAAGGGACTTTGGGAGCCCCAAACAGGACCCCTGTCCCGGGTGGGACACTGCACAGTGGCCCGCGGCCACATGTAGTGCCCCCAGGCACATCCATGCACCACATGGTGCATGGCACATGATGCATAGATGTGCGCAAAGTGCTCTTTTATACTGACGCTTGTGTTGCAGCCCTTTTCCTCAGCCGCAGCACAAGCTGCCATGTTAGAGAGCATTTTTCTGACCACCCACATGGCGCAGCATCCTAATTTGGCGGTCAGACCGCCAACTGCTTGTCTGGCATTCTCCTGACCGCTGTGATTGCGCGCTGCGATCCGACCTCCCACTATCATAATCAGGCCCTTACTGTCATACCCTGTTTAGGAGAGCTACTGGGCAAATAGGGGTTACTGGTCCTCAGCTGGGGTTGTTTTCCTCTGATGTCCCAGGGCATGTCCCATTATAGCTCTGCAAACTGGGAAGAATAGAACCCCCTTCAGCATTTTATTTTCAGTGGTAGCAATGACAAGCATTCACATGCTTCTTGTATAGGAAGTGTGGGGGTGCACACACTCTGAACTCAATAATCCGTCAGCAGCACAATAACTGAATTTCCAATCTAATGTGTTGTTTTGATGAAAGAAAAGTACCTTAATGTATACACATATGCCATAATAATTCATAGCATGCAAAACAGGCACATTTTGTTTGATGGCGCTGGGACTAATTGGACTTCCATTCTGCTCCACCTCACTCATACATCTTTCTCCTTTGGCAAGTCTCTCAGGTAAATTTCAAGATTTAGGTGCAGGTTACCTTGAAGTTCAGTTATAGGGTTTAGCGCAATTTTGCATGTCACAAGTTTAGCACCACCTAGGTGCAGGCCTCAGAGCTTGATTCTGGTGATGGCGGCCGGTGTCCCAAGTTCTCGTTTCAAGGTGTTGACCCTAGAGTGCAAAGGGATGCCAGGTCAGCAGTCACTCTGCTGTGGTCCTTATGGGTCACTGGTGAGTTGTGGTTGGTGCGCAACTACAGAGATCGCAGCAGCTTGAGAGCATGCACACCAGGTGTCAGAGATGCAGCACAATACACCAAAGCAATGAATGGAAGTGGAGTAGTCCACCTTGGCAAATACTTCAGAGCAGCGATGAACTCCGCCATTTGCCCAAACCTCTTGGTGGTGGTGCACCCTACCTCAGCACAAACTTTGTGAATCTGTAAAACTCCATCTCAGCTTGATATTCTGGTCAGCTGCGCAATCTGCTTGGGAGTGGTTTTCTTGAGGGCATTGGGAACAACCACTGTTCACAAGTCCTCCTGCAATCATCCACAGAGAGAGTAGGGAGCCCACACACTTCAAAGCATATGGATCATTTTCTTCAGTCTTCCTACAGTCGCTGGACTCTCACAGCACAATGGATCAAGCTGCTCCTGAGCTTCAAAAAAGCCACACTTCTGCTGGGTTGGCAGGCTGTGTCTCATTCTTAGCAGCATGTTGGTTCCAGAAAACTGCAGTTGAAACATTCATTTTCTTCTAGCAAGATCAGACTCCAGGTGATGGTTCTCACATCTGGGAAGCTGGTTCTTTACTTAGACAGGCACAACTCTGAGGCAAAGCAATCCTCTGAGTACTCTGTGGATCATTTGATTCCTTGATTGAAGAAAACTATGAACTGGAAGAACAAGTGGGTCAGCAGCTCCAAATTGTATGTAGCCAAAGCAGACAGGGGATGTGGAATCTCTGTCTGCACATTCAAAGCAGATTTTGGGTGGTTCTTTTATCATGAGTCCTCAAGCTGTTCTCCAGGTACAACATTTGTGCAGGTTGATGCTCCTCTCAGCAGGGTGTTCTCCAGCCTGGACTACCCCTAACAGTGAGACAAAAAGGTGTGAGCTATATGTATCTAGCCTATCACCATCCACACTGTGATCAGAAAAGAGACAACATGCTGGCTTCACCTAAAGGATTCTGCTCTCTCTGAACAACAGAGAGAGCAGTCTCTGCCTTCATCCCACCATCTACTCAACTCAAATACAGGAAGACTAATCAGCAGATCCGCTCAGCAAAAACACTCTTTCCCACTTCAGTGTCTAATTATTTTCCCTCCAGCTTCAGTAAGGTTAGCAATACACTTTTCACTGTTTTCTAAAACAACCTCTCCTCCTTCTTGTGCACACAGGCCACACACATGAACATGCATAACATGCTTTTGGGATGGTAGTGGTGGACCTAGGTTAACAGATAGAAGTGGAAGTTTACATGACTGGCCCTATAGGCCTCCACTACTGTAACTCAGATAAAAAGGTCTGGTCACAGCTTCTAATTCATGAAACACAATACACCGACACTGGCACTCTACATGCTAAACCAATCACAAGGACAGCGGCCATTGTTAGTAAATGAGACAAGCTTTGTGTGAGACTCCAGGGGCAGTACTTCACTCATGTCAAGGGACAGGGCTGGGCCTCCTCGCACACACTGGATTACCATGAGACTCAGGCCAAAATCAAAAACCAGGATACCAGATACTTGCAGTCAGGAATTTAAGGCAGGGCATCACAAGTGTGTATAATGCAGTGAATATTTCTTGCCCAACACATAGCATGTTAAGTTTCCTCTTGTTATAGTCAAATTCTGAAAACCTATCCACAATTACAGACCACTGTAGTAGGTATCAAGATGTACCAGAGCCACAGAAATCATTTAAAGTTGTTTACAATCCAACCAGAGTCAGCATGGATCACTTTTTGTTAATTCAGAGGGAGCCCATGTTATTGCGGGATTTCAGTTGAACTCTGTGCTGAAGAGTTCAGGCTTAAGAAAGTCCCTGGAGTTATTCCAGAGAATATGGTGCAGGATTCCCAATGATCTCCTTCTAAGATGCTGTACTTTAATGTGCATGTGAGTGTAATGGGGAGCCAGGTTGTGCATAGAGTACTATCATATTAGTATTTGGAGACTAAGCTAGTTTCGGCTTTTTCGCTGAATAAATTCCCCTTCGAGTTTAGCCAGAAGAGTTTTATATAATCATTGTTTTCATGAAGCATCTTTATTCTCATGCTTTCATATTTATCTGGTCAAGGAAGTCTGAGGGGTGATGGCATGTGACAGAAGAGAGCAGCAGCAAGGATAAATTCAGGTCCTATTTACTGAGGGGGTGAGGGACAAATCAATCAATCAATGTATTTATAAAGCACGCTACTTACCTGAGAGGGTCTCAAGGCGCTGAGGGGAAGGGGGGCACTACTGCTCAAAGAGCCAGGTCTTGAGGAGCCTTCTGAAGGTGAGCAGGTCTTGGGTCTGCCGTAGGTGGGTGGAGAGGGTGTTCCAGGTTTTGGCGGCGAGGAAGGAGAAGGATCTACCGCTGGAGGTTGTTAGTTTGATGCGGGGGACAGCGGCCAGGGCGAAGCTGGCAGAGCGGAGCTGGCGGCTGGGGGTGTAGAAGCTGAGTCTGCTGTTTAGGTAGGCTGGTCCGGTGTTGTGGAGTGCTTTATGTGTGTGGGTGAGTAGCTTGAAGGTGATCCTCTTGTCGATGGGGAGCCAGTGTAGGTCTCTCAGGTGGGGGGGGTGATCTGGCTGCGATGGGGGATGTTGAGGATCAGTCAGAGGAGTTATGGATGCATTGTAGTTGTCGCAGGTGTTTGGCCGGGATACCTGCGTAGATTGCGTTGCTGTAGTCCAGCCTGTTGCTGATGAGGGCCTGTGTCACCGTTCTTCTTGTTTCGGTGGGGATCCACTTGTAGATCCTGCAGAGCATGTGGAGGGTGTTGTAGCAGGAGGAGGAGACGGTGTTGATCTGCTTCGACATGGGGAGGGAGGAGTCGAGGAGGATTCCTAGGTTGCATGCGTGGTCAGTGGGTGTCGGTGCTGTTCCCAGGGTGGTCAGCCACCAGGAGTCGTCCCAGGCTGAGGGGGTGGATCTGAGGAGGAGGACCTCTGTCTTGTCCGAGTTGAGCTTCAGTCGGCTGCTCCTCATCCATTTGGCGACGGCCTTCATTCCCTCGTGGAGGTTGGTTTTGGCGATGTGTGGGTCCTGGGTGAGGGAGAGGATGAGCTGGGTGTCGTCGGCATAGGAGATGATGTTGAGGTTTTTCTGGCGGGCAAAGTGGGCGAGGGGGGCCATGTGGATGTTGAACAGCGTCGGGCTGAGGGATGATCCCTGGGGTACACTGCAGATGATGTCGGTGGATTCAGAGCGGAAGGGGGGGGGAGGCGGACGCTCTGAGCTCTGCCTGAGAGGAAGGATGTGGTCCAGTCCAGGGCCTTCTCTTGGATTCCGGCTTCTTCGAGGAGTGTCTTTAGTGTGCGGTGGCAGACCGTGTCGAAGGGGGCTGACAGGTCCAGGAGGATGAGGGCTGATGTTTTGCCGTTGTCTAGTTGGATCCTGATGTCGACTGTGACGGCGATGAGGGCTGTCTCGGTGCTGTGGTTTTTTCGGAAACCGGACTGGGACGGGTCTAGAATGTTGTTGACCTCGAGGTAGCGGGTCAGTTGTGTGTTGACGATTTTCTCGATGACCTTCGCCGGGAACAGGAGCAGGGAGATGGGACGGAAATTCTTGAGGCCCTTGGGGTCAGCCTTCTGATTCTTGAGAAGAGCATTGATCTCGGCATGATTTCAGCTTTCCGGGAATGTGGAGATGTTGATTACCTTCCGTAGTTGGGGTGCGATGGTTGCATCTGCTTTGTTGAATGTGTGGTATGGGCAGGGGTCTGACGGAGATCCTGAGTGGATGGAGTTCATGATCTTGCGTGTTTCGTCATCTTTGACATTGGTCCAGGAGATCAGGCCGTTGAAGCAGGTGGTGTACGGGGGTGGGTGGAGTCTGGCATTGTCGGGGTGGTCATGGTGTTGAAACTGTCGTCGATGTCCACGATTTTTTGGTGGAAGAAGGTAGCCAGCGAGTCACACATTTCTTGCGAGGGCAGGATTTGTTGGCATTGGTGCTGGGGGTGGAGAGATCTTTCACGATGCTGAAGAGCTCTTTGCTGTTGTGTGCTTGGTTGTCTAGGCGGGTTTTGAAGGAAGATTTCTTGGTTAATCTGATATGGTGGTGATGTCTGCGGGTGGCGTCCTTGTGGGCTACGTGGCTGTCTAGTGTTCGTTCGTGCAGCCATTTCTTCTCCAATTTCCGGCATGCTCGTTTGGAGGTCTGGAGCTCCTCGGTGAACCAGGTGGCTTTCTTGCTGGTGTGGCTGTTGGAGGGTTTCTTGAGGGGGGCGAGGGTGTTGGCGCAGTCGTTGATCCACTGTCTGAGGTTGTGGGCGTCGGCTTCTGGGTCGGTGAGTGGGTTCTGGGAGAGTGTGGTGGTCAGCTTCTCTTTGGTGGCTTTGCTCCTGCAGCGGCAGGGCAGCTGTTGGGTGCGGTGGTGCATGGTGGGCTTCTTGTAGGTGAAGTGGATGCAGCAGTGATTGGTCCAGTGGAGTTCAGCGATGTGGTCGAAGGAGACGTGGGTGCTTGTGGAGAAGATGGGGTCAAGTGTGTAGCCGGCGGTGTGGGTGGGTCCAGTGACGAGTTGTCTGAGGCCGAGTTTGATGATCAGGGTGGCGGAGTTGGTGTCATTGTTGTTCTCAAGGTGGAAGTTCAAGTCCCCGAGGAGGATGTAGTCCACGGAGGCGAGTGCATGGGCGCTGGTCAGGTCGGCGAGGGAGTCGCTGAACTGTGGCTGGGGTCCGGGGGGTCTGTGGACGAGTGTTCCTCTGAGGGTCATAAGTCATAAGTCAGATGCTTTTGTATAGCGCACAATTCACCAGAAGGTCTCAGGGCGCTTTGCAGTGAGAAACAGAAACCTTGACGACGGCTTGGGACAGATGTAGCATTGGCTATTTGGGGAAGAGCCAGGTTTTTAGGGTTTTTCAAAAATCCTGGTGGTTGGAAATAGACAGAAGATGAGGGGGAAGTTTATTCCAAAGAAGCGGAGCTACATAGGAAAAAGATCGGTGTCCATTTCGTGATGTCCGAGCTCGTGGCTGGACTAGAAGGGATTTTGAACTAGATCTTAATGTTCTAGAAGGGAGATACCAGACCAGTTTTTTCGCAAGATAAGTAGGCCCAGTTTTGTGGAGGAGTTTATGGGTTAGACTTAATATTTTAAACTGGCTTCTCTGACGGACTGGCAGCCAGTGCAGTTGTTTAAGGCTGGGAATAGTGGCAGACCTAGAGGGCAGTCCTAACACCAATCTCGCCGCGGCATTCTGTAACGCTTGTAATTTAGTGAGTAAACCCTCATTAATGGTGGTGAATAGAGCGTTTCCATAGTCCAGGCGGCTTATAATTAAGCCTTAGACCAAAGGCTTTCTGGTTTCTAGAGGTAGCCATTTAAACATTTTATGCAGTTTATGCAATATCCCGTTACAGACACCGGATAGTTGGTTAATGTGGGTTTTCATGGACAGAGAGCAATCAATCATGATTCCCAGATCACGGACCACCTCCATAGGTGTGGGACAGGGTCCTAGTTCTTGGGGCCACCAGTCTTGTGACCAGACTTCATTAGCCTTGCCAAACAGAATGATTTCAGTTTTGCTGTAATTAAGTTGGAGTTTGTTTTCACTCATCCAATTGCTGATGTCTGTCATACACTTTTTGAATCTAGCACTGGTTTCAAGAAAATCAAAATTACAGGTGATAAGCACCTGAGTTTCATCGGCATACGACACTGTTGTGAAGCTATGAGATTTTATTATGTTGGCCAACGGAGTAAGGTATAGGTTAAACAGCATGGGGCTGAGAATTGACCCTTGCGGGACTCCTACAGTGAGAGGCAGACTGCTGGATACAAGGGTGACTGTCAACCTTTATATAGGTAGGGCTCCGAGAGATAGTTCTCAAACCAGGATAGGGCCTTGCCTTTGACACCTATCTCTCACAGCCGATGTTTCAGGATGCTGTGGGATATGGTGTCAAAGGCAGCCGATAGATCTAATAGGATGAGAATTGCTGAATCGCCTTTATCTAGAGTGAGTCTAATGTTGTCCATGATCTCAATTACAGCTGTCTCGGTTCCGTGGGTGGCGCGGAATCCCGATTGTGAGGGGTCCAGGAGCGCATGTGTTTTAATATAGGAGGTGATACGTTTATTCACCAAATATTCCAATACCTTCCCAAAGTAGGGCAATAGAGAAATTGGTCGGTAGTTAGACGGGATGGTGGGGTCACTGGTGGGCTTTTTCAGAATAGGTTTAACCTGAGCCTGCTTCCAACTTCTAGGTATAGATGCTTGCTCAAAAGAAGTAGTAAAGATGTTAGTGAGAGAAATTGCCAGTAACGGAAGTATCTCAATGCACTTTCGGGGGGATAGCAGGTCGGTGGAGGAGCCAGATTTGATTTTCCTAAGACATTCTAACACTTTTGCCGTAGTGGTAGGCTCAAATTCTGTGAGGTGCGGTGTGTCTATGGCTTCAGTGATGACAGGATTAAGAGAGGAATCAGCACCATATTGGGATAAGTCTTGGCTGGTAGCTGAAAATGTGGAATAGATCAGTTTGATTTTATTGTCAAAATAGGATGACAGCGATTTAACCCATTCCGCAGTGGGGTTAAATACTGATTGTTCCACCTGAGGGGTGGTAAATTCCTTCAATATTTTGTAACGCTCTTTACTAGAGTGGGTCGCTATATTCATTCTTTGAGTGAGATAGAGTGTTTTAGCTGCTTTTATATTTTTTACATAGTTGGAGTGTGCCAATCTGTAGTTTTAACGATTTTCCAGCGTTTTGGTTTTTTCTCCACAAACGCTCTGCAGATCTGCTGACCATTTTTTCTTTTTTTAGAGCATCAGTAAACCAGGGGGACACAATGGTTTTTACATTCACATTGGTTTCTGGAATGATTTTGTCTAGCGTATTTCTGATAGATGCTTCTAGCTGGGTTAACATTAATTCGACGTTATTGGATTTTTCTTTAGGAGGTTTAAAATGAGTAGAAAACATAGCCGTAGTCATTTTTCGCCAGGGTCTGACTAAAGTTGTATTTTTATGGATTCTAAGACTTGATCCATTCGACTTGGGAAATCCAAATTTTAAAAGAAAATGATCAGTCCATATCATGGGCAATGGAGGTTCGTTAGTTAGATGGGTCATGTTAGTGAAAATTAGATCTAAGGTATGCCCGGCCTGGTGTGTTGGTCCTGATACCCTTTGCGTTAAGCCCAGGGTTTCCATGGTGGTAATCAAATGGCTGGAATCGGGGTCTGTGGATAGTTCCGCATGGTGATTAAAATCTCTCAGTAGAATGAAGTTTTCCATTGCTAACACATGTGAGGCTATCGTTTCTAAAAGATAGTTAATGAATTTGGACTTTGCCTGGGGGCCTATATACCAGGGCTACTCTCCCAAAAGAAGTCTTGTTAGTCTTCATATTAATAATCAGGATTTCAAGCATAGGGTTAGAGAAGGATTCTATCAAGGTGATGTCAATGGGGGCTTTGGCTGCCACTGCAATGCCTCCTCCTTGCTTTCCTTCTCTATCCTGCCTGATCAGATGATATTACCGAGGAAATGCGGTGGTGATATCTGGTGAGGCTTGGCTGTGGAGCCATGTTTCGGTGAAGAAGCAAATGTCTGGTTTGTCACTCCCCAAAAGGCTCCACAGCTCAAGTGCGTGCTTTGGGAGTTACCTAGTATTAAAATAGAGAGCAGTGAAGGGTTTGACCTCAGTTAGGGTGTTAGTGCTCGGTTTCCTTATAGGTTTCATTAAGTGTGCATTTTCCTGACCAATTTTAGAAATCGTCGTGAAGGGGGAAATTGGGGATTCTCTCGAAAATGGGGGCAATGTGGATCTATTCCCCTGTTTTTCTAAAGTGTTATGAGTATTTAAGGCGATTAATTCCTGCCTATTATAATGTATCATGATTATGAGGCGGTGGTTTGCTTTGCTAGGCGTGTTCCTCACTTACCCGGGATATTTCAGGTGTTCAACCAGGGGTCCGGGTGGGGGGCGGAGTCCAGGCAAGGATGGGCATGCCTTTGGCACGCCTTTGGGTGCCTCTGCGCGCGTCCGCGCTGGGGAGGGAATAAAGTACGGAGGAGGGCGGGGTCAGCTCCGGTGATGCTGCCCGATGTTACAGTGCTTCCTGTCCCTCCGTACAACCGGCACAGGCCGTGACGGACCGGGGACCCAGCAGGAAAGTGAAGGTCACAGTAAGTAGCGAGCATTTCTAATTCAGTTTACAATCTAAAACAGACCTTGACCGGGTTCAATGAATTGAAGAATTGATGTAAAGTTTTTAAAATCCGAGCATAATAAAAACAATATGTACAATCCCCGCAAATAGCAGTATTTGCCTTAGAATATTTAAGAACAGAATCCCAGCCCCCCTGCGCTACGAGCAGTCTGTAACAAACAGAAAGGGATGCTGTTCTTGCTGCGTGTTGGGGTCGGTGTGGATCTGGAAGTGCAGGTGTTCGGCGGTGCTGAGGGTGCCGTCTGAGTGGGTGGAGACCTTGAGGGTGGATTTTTGGACAATGGCTATTCCTCCTCCAATTCCGTTGGTGCGGTCTCTGCAGGAGATCTTGTAGCCATCCGGGACAGCTGTGGTGATGTCGGGAGCCGAGGAGTCGTTCCACCAGGTCTCGGTCAAGAAGGCAACGTCTGGGGCGGAGGAGTCAAGCAGGTCCCAGACCTCGATGGCGTGTTTGTGGGTGGAGCGTGGGTTAAGGAGTATGCAGCGGAGGTGATTGGGTCCGGTCCTTGGTGGTTTTGTTGTTCGGTCACAGGTGAAGCTGCAGGTGCGGCAGGAAAAAGGTCAGTGGGTGCGTTTAGGGGGCGCCTGAAAGCAACTGTGGTCTCGGCCGGTGTTGAGTGCGTGGAGGGTGTTGGCGTCATAATGGAGTCTGGTGTCGTGGCTTATGCGGGGGCCAGGGGTTCTGACGCTGGGCGCGGTCCAGGCGCAGATGGGCGCACACGGGCTTGCCTCTGGCGCACTCCTAAGGCGAGGTGGGAGGGAGGAGTAGCTGGGAGGTGGGAGTGGGGCAGCAAATGGGCGAGGGAGGGGGCAGGCCGCAGGGGAGCAGTGGCGGGAACGGGCGGTATGGGTACAGAAGAGAAAGGGGGGAGGAGGGGCAATACAATTTAAGCAATACGATTTTAACAAGACAAATAGGTGAAACACACAGGGGTACAGACAATAAATAGAAGTACAGACTCAACAAACCAGGCAGCAGGGATCGGGGGCACAGAGACCGGCAGGCACAGCAGCTGCGAACTCACGGCAGTGGCGGCAACACGGGGGGAAGGCACAGACGCACAGGTGGTGCTGTGCAGCGTGAGGAGCGACCTGGCCTGCAAGCAGGGTCATGGGTCGCAAAGAGAGTTACAGGACAGTGGCAAGTAAAGAGGAGCAGGAGGAGGATGCTTAACAGCATCATATATTGCCAAAACAACTACCACCTAAGACTACAGCAACTGCTGCTCGACTGCTGGGAGGCAACAACTCAAAGGACTGATTGTGATGATTGCGAGGAGCATAATGATGTCAACAAGAGTGGCCCTCAAATCCGAGAAGTAGCAGCAGATGAGCTTCTACTGTTTGCAGGGAGGAACAGCACTTTCAGCAAGCCTAATAACGGCAGAGCTCAGGGCCACTTTATATGTCCCAGACTCTCACCAGTGGGCTTACAGCCCCTCACTGTGATTGACATGAGGAGCAGGGCTTTAAGTTGGCCAGGTCTCACCGGTGCTGAGCACCTGCACTTTCTTTTTTTAAGGAGGCCTTGAAACGGGTCTCTATCGGGCTCTGTCTTATGCCCTGGCACAGGCGGTCAGTTTTTTTCCGGGCTGCGGTGACAGAAGGCACATCAAAGTGCGCATGCTCACTTCTCACTAGTGGAGAAATTATGGCATGACGTAATGCTAGGTGAGCGTTGTAGGGGAAGGGGAAATCCTTTAAAGAGAGTAATTTTCCCTCTGGATTTCCATTCTCTTTTTGAAACTCAGGAACAGCAACATTGTTGTGGTGTCACCAGGTCTTTAAGTGAAAGCTTTTTCAATATTAAAAACAAGCTGCTTATTTATCTCGTGCAACTAACACACTTTAGAGGACCTGGGCGTGGAAATGCAACTTATCAAGGCATGTTAGAAATGGGGGTATCTTGTTTGCAGCGGTAAGTACCTTTGTTCAAATAGGGACCCTTGCTTCAAGTAAGGGTAAGGGGAATACACTCCTAAAATAACCCCTGCTCACCCCCTTAGTAGCTTGGCACGAGCAGACAGGCTTATCTCGGATGCAGTGTGTAAAGCATTTGTGAACACATACAGTAATACAGAGAAAACACTACAAATGGACACCACACCAGTTTAGAATAATAGTAAATCTTTATCTAAACCCACCAGACCAAATACGATAAAAACCCAACATACAATACTCTTGAAAAATAGTACTTGTGCAAAATAACCTTTACATTGAAGGAAAATCAATAAAACACAGTTCTTCCGACTCAGTAGCTCCTCCTGAGGCTACTGAGATACTGAATATGACAAAGTCTAACAATTCCAGCCAACCGAGTCAATACGGGCTAACTAAAGCGCCAACAGACTTGGACATAGTACCTTTCTTGTTGCAACCAACACGTCTGTGCGAGTCGGTCGGGGCAAACGTTGCGGTCGCGTTGTGAAGCGCGCGTTGCGGCGGATGATTTTCTCACGATTCTGTACAGGTAGCGGCTCATTGACGGAGTTGGTGAGACCAGGGCTTGCATTGAAGGGTGAGACGGTGCTCACTGTGGTGCTGGCTGGTCACGTGGAGGAAGGAGCCGGTCGAAGTTCGGGTCAGGCAGCGACGGAGTTGGTGACGTCCTTGCAGCATGTAGCCAAGCGTAGCGAAGTGCTGTGCCCTCAGGACTTGGTGCAAGCAGTGGCTTCTTGGCGGAGTTGGTGAGACCAGGGTTACGTTGCGTTCCTGAGACCTCTAGAACGGGAGCAATCTCAGTTCCAGCCCTTGGAGATCTTTTCCTCAAGCACAGCGACAAAGCAAGCAACAAAGTCCTTTTCTCCTTAGCTTGGCAGCAAGTAGCCACTGCAGGCCAACCCCAGACAGCAAACAGCCCAGGGGCAGTATTCCTCCTCCGCTTTCCGGCTCTTCTCCTTGGCAAAGGTTCCTCTTGATTTCCCAGAAATTATCTAAAAGTCTGGGGTCTGGGCCCCTCTTTTTAAACACTAAAATCCGTTGTTCTCTGAAGGCAGAGAGTGTCTGTACCCAGCCAAATCCAGTTCTGTCCTCACTGGTGCAGCTTCCTGACAGGAGGTGGAGACAGTATTGTTAAAGGCAGACTAGGCCCATTCAGTTGAAAATGAAATCTCCTCCACCTACTCCAAATGCAGCCTAGGTCTATTCAGCCCAGCCCAGACTCAGACTTCTGGAGCCGCTGCCCCTCTCCAGCCCCGACACCCAAAAGCCAAACATGAAATACACAAACCTAGCAGAGGCACAGTGGATGGTTAGGCAAGAAAATACCTACTTTCTAGAAGTGGTATTTTCAAACACAAAATTTAAAAATCACCCTCACTAAAAGATGCATTTTAACATTCTGACTTCAGGCATACTAAACTTTATTTTTTTACCTTGTTCCCAGGACCAGTTATGTTTAGTAGAGGTTATAAACAAACTCCCCATTTTGTCCTATGGGAACAGGTAGCATTGCAATAGTGAAAAGCAGATGTGGCAAGGCGTTACTATCAGGACATGCCACACACACCAGGGCATGTCCTACCTTTCACATAGAATGCACTCTGCCCAAAAGGGTGCCTTGGGTCTACCTTAGGGGTGACTAATATGTAGAAAAGGGAAGGTTTAGGGACTGGCAAGTATGTGCACTTTGCAAGTCGATATATCAGTCCCAGACTGCACACAGGCTCTGCAATGGCAGGCCAGTTACATTTTACAGGCTTCGTCTGTGGGTGGCACAATAAGTGCTGCAGCCCACTAGCAGCATTTGATTTATATAAACCCTGGGTACAAACAGTGCACTATACTAGGGTCTGACAAGTAAATCAAATGTGCCAATTATGGAATCACTAATCCATAACCACAATTCACAAAGGGAGCACTTGCACTTTGGCACTGAACAGCAGTGGCAAAGTGCCCAAAGTATCTAGACCAGCAAAACGAAGTCCAACACACAGTAAAAACACAGGAGGCAAAAGAGGTAGGGAGACCCAAGCCAGGTCTAACAAGGCAGATATACCAAGATGCGAATGCCAGGCAGCCGCGGGCCGTGGAGGGAGTTTGGTGGGGCAGGGAGGCGGTGCGGGGGAGGGGCAAGGTGGGGGCTGGTAAACTACAGAATATGGATAATTGCAGGTAAGTAAACAATTTAATAATTAAAACAAATTTCGTAGCGCACCCTGCAACTCAAAATGCGATGCAGCACGCACGACTAAAATTTGTTTTATTGCAATTATCCATATTCCGTTGTTTACCACCCACCCTGGCCCTCCCATGCACTGCCTTCCTGCCCCACCGAACTCCCTCCATGGGCCGCGGCTGATGCCAGGGTCCGTTATTGAGGTCTGGGTGAGTGTACTGCCAAGTTTGCAATAAAAAAGGGGGTGAGACAAGGATGTGTGCTTGCACCCTTATATTTTCACCTTGTATGTCAATGGCTTAGGCCCGGTTTTAAACAGCGAGTGCCAGGACTTGCCATATATTGATAAGTGCCCAATTCCAGCATTCTTGTATGCAGACGATGCTGTTCTAATGTCACGCACACAGCTTGGGCTCCAAAGAGTTGTTTCCAGTTCTTCAACTTTTATGTCTAAGTTGGGTCTTCAAGTAAATACCACCAAAACATACATTATGAAATGTGGAATTAACAGTGTGAAATGCAGAGACATTTTTATTGACAACAACAAGGTTTAGTTTATTAAATACATTTTTGTATTGGGGGTTCCTCTTCAATTAAAAGGGGTATTGGTCACATGCTATTTTAACAAGAACATCGTTATTTTTTAAAAGCCACGGCAACATTAGCCAATTTTGAAAGAAAAGTGGGTAGAAGGCCGGTTGTGTGTCTCAGCGGCTATGTATGGTGCTGACATCTGGAGCTACGCCGATCCCCGTACCAACTGGCGGTCCCAATTAGCAATGCCGCCTATTATTGCCATGCAGAGCTAGGATTACCATATATATCAGACCTAATTAAGATTCAAAAGATCCAGCTATAGCATAAGATATGGTCAACAACTTTTACTAGTTTTAACCGGGATGTTCTAAACAATTGTTTTAAGCTACAAAGGATGCTCCATATTCCTTGGATAAAATATGTTAAAACACTTTGTTAGATCTTGGGCACCTCCAATACTTTGATGACCTGGCTAGCATTACCAGAATTTCAAGAAAAACATTAAAAACTGATTGTTTAGGGCTTTTGGAGACAATTAGATAGGGATAATCAAACGCTACTACTTAATTTTGGTGTACAACCATACCTTGTAACTGTAACAGGGGGGTACAATAGGATGTTGTTGATCTGTTTTTGCCTAGGGAACTTTCATAGACTAACAAGCTTCCCAGCTATGAATGATTGGTCGAGAACACTATGGCCGTGCCCATGCGACGATCTATTGATGCTAGCCACAATCCACACAGTATTATTTTGTAAATTTTATACCAGGTTAAGAAAAAGATGGCTTGCACCCATATTAAGGGTGCTAGGCCTGAGACAATTCTGCACAGCCTTTCTTATATCACAACTCTTAGAACATGATGTGTTTATTAGCCCTCTAGCTATGCATCTGAAACGTGTGATTAGATGTAGGATAACAATGTGAACTATGGACCTGGCTTCATAAAATTTTGCAAAGATAATATTTTAAATACTTTTAACACCATTCCGATATGACGTTTTTTTGTATTACGTTCTATAATGTGTTTCCATGATGTTATGACTGTTTCTCATACAATGTGCTTTTATTATTTAACCTTTTTAATCGAATAAAGCTTATTTTGAATTGAATATTACTAATGTTATTATTTGTTTATCAATTACACTAAAACATTGTGGGTTTTCTTACACTGGAAGAAGCAATCTTACACTGGAAGAAGCAAGGAAACCACAGAAGGACAACCAAGAAGGACAAGAGATCAGCAAAAATAAAAGGTTTTCCATGGAAATATGAAGGCCGGATAGTTATCCAGGAAAAGAGAAAAAATATGATTTGCAACTGCAGAGTTTGAAGTTGGTCAAGGTAGTTCGATTTTAGATTTGCTGCATTTTGTTCATTAAATAACAATGGAGATCCCAGTACAGGCTGTTTTAGTGGTCCACCAGAGATACAAATTTAAAAAAGAAAGGACCTTCCCAAGGGCACGCTTTGTCAAGAAGCATGAGGATATGAAGGCATTGATATGGACTGACAGAGGACTTGTGGATGAAAGTAACACCTAGCACCTTATCTTTTAGGTCTGCTGTGGTGGGTAATCCATATCAAAAGGGCACAGCACATTCTCCCTGTGAGCAGGCTTATCATGAGAAGTTCCATCTTGCCAGCATTCAGTTAAATGAAGTTGTGGGTCATCCAGCAATCAAGCAGTCCTTCAACCTAGATTCAGACTTCTAGGCCAGTTGATCCAATCTGAAGATGATCTGAGTATCATTAGCGCAGGAGAGTGCTTTCACTCAAATGGCCCTGATAAATAAGGACAAACATAAGTGTTGAAGATTATAGAAGAAAAAGATGGGTACTCTGCAATGAATGGCAGCCGTGTCAGAAGTAAAAGGGAGTAATGACAGGTGTAACATTAGATACAAATTATTTCAATCAGGCAAGAACTACCAGATTGAAATAATTTTCCTTGCCAATCTCAGCCGTACAGTTAATCATAGTGACATGTGTAGTGTCTCACCAGTTACCAATGACAAAACCCTTCTGGCTCCTGATGGAGTCCCTAGAGCCGTGACATAGGTGTTAGAGTGGAATGCAATGAAGGCTGATCTAGAATGTCGAGTAATACTAAGCTCTGTGTGTGGCGTAGTCATTGGCAGGTACTCAGGATGAGGAAGATGCTACAATATGTTCCCCCGGCTAAGGCTGCAGGGTCTCCATCCTGAATCTGACAGATTTCCCTAATTATCAGAAGGAGTAGATTGTGCCTTGACTTGGATGGAAGCCCAATTGCCAATTGTTCAAGATGTTGGAGTCTTCCAAAAACTTTGAAAGCTAGGCCAGGGTATCCTTGATTCGGGTTGGTAGTAGTGTGTCTGACAGTGTTATCAGAGTTAATATCCGATTGTTTTCCAAAGCAGAGATACCACCCCTGCTTTCCATTCATACAGTACAATGCCTACAGAGAGACTAGAATGTAATACTTTAGCAATGCGGCGACATAAGCCCAGTACCAGCTTTCTGAGCAACTCAATGGGGCATGGGTTCATACATGATAAAGACTTCTGCTTGGAAATAGGCTCTTAGGTTTCTTTTGGTTACAATAGCTGACAATCTTTCCGAAAATGCCCATTTCACGTCACCGTGCTGGGAGGAAAAACAGGAGTTGGTGCATCAGATGGTGACATAAATTAACTCCTTTGTAATATAAAAAGAACAAAGCTGGTGAGCTACAAAATTCTTGTAAATATGGTCTGGAACTGTATAGGCAAATGTGTGTCACAAAAGAGATAATAGCACAGAAGGTCTGAAGGGATACATTTAGGGGGTCTCAATGTTTTCTAAATAAGAAAGTCCTATTTATATTGACTAATGGCAGTTATGTCACGCATATGTTAGAGGGTGTATTTCGATTTATCCTTGCTGGAGTAAACTTTTCTGCAACAATGCTGAACATTTCTGGTATTTAGACTTAAGGCTTAGGGACTCAATGGGAATATTTTTTTCACTGAAACGAGGACCTCAAGAATCCTGTTAAGACTCGTAAATGATGATGGCATCACATCACCTTTACTTCCGACAGCCTTGGATTGCTGGTGTAAGTATTCTGTGGGCCACATCAAGTTTTAAAGAAACCTAGTGACATATCAATGATAGCTAACTTGTGTTACTGCTTTGGCGCCTATATGATGGGCTGTCAATTTTAAGGGGGTGATATTTGTGACTCATAGAGCCTAAAAGGACAACCAAATCAAAAGAATGACTTTTCATATTTATGGCCTCTATAATGAGTTGAGACACATCAGCATATTCCAAGGTAGCTTAACCCCTTGCGTGCTGATGACGGCTCCTGTCCGTCATGCGTCACAGTGCTCGTGTGCTAATGACGGCCGGGAGCCGTCACGCCCGCGATCGGAATGTGCCGCACCGGAGCGGAATTCTAGCCGCGGGCAAGGGGTTAAAGTCAATGGCCATTGAGTCCAGAGGATCACTGACGTTAAAGTTGAGGTCCCAGGTACAACAACATTGCCAAAATCCCAGCAGAAGAGGTGTCAAGGCCCCTACCTGGGGGCCTGTAAATGATTAAATAAGAAATTGTTTGTGCTAGTGATATCTGAATAATATACAAAACAATTTTGCAATCCTCTATAGGTTCAACCTAAAATGTTCTGTAAATCAGATTGTGATGCAAAATATATCCACATCTCCACTCACTTACTTAACATATTAACATGTAAGATCTTCTAACCTAAAATAATGGCACAGGCAGGGATTTGCTCAGAAGAATCCTGCATGTTTCAGCGAGTAGCAGAATCTCCCACTTTTGAGCTATCAACAAATCAAATGTGTCCCATTGATGTTTAACCTTGATGTGGGAATTAGTGGGGCCATAGCTCTCAACTAAATTGAATTTCAGAAGCACGATTTTTAAACATATGGAGTTCTTGGAAGAGTATCTTTTGAGACTCAGGTGTTGAAGAAGGGCTTGCCTTTAGTGCTCTTTCTGCATTCCATTGCGCGTGCCTACTGTGGTTATTTACAGCTGTAGTCCTAGATTATGAATGCACATGTTCAATATGTCCACTAGAGACTGTTTTAATGACCAGCAAAAAACAAGTATTGGCAATGTCAATATGTCTGGCTTTAATAGAAAGTTTTATGGTTTTGCAAAGCATTTCAAGTAAATAGGATGGGAATAAATATGTATTTGTGTGGAAGCAAAGAACTTTAAAATAATAGTGGCAAATGTTATAAGGTCAGATGACAAGTGCACTGTCAAGCCAGGTAGGTTAAGGACTGTCAATCCACGTAGGTTAATACCTGCCCCCCTTCCATCTTCCCTGCTGCTAGAGAAAAACAAGAAGGGTAAAATTGCCTCCAAAGGAGTTTGTTATCTTTGGTTGAGTTGACTTAATTATGGAACTGAGTTGAATACAGGTAATTTAATTATCCTGAACAAAATTAATTCCAGTTGATTTGAAAAAACACATTCATACAATTATGACTGATTAAACATGACAATACTTTACAGTGAGACAAAGACAAATAGACATGTGTATAGGCAAAAAAGTGAATTTTATCAAAATTAGATCACAAAGGGAAATATACAATGCAAAAGAAAATATGCAAAACAGGAATACAGGATATATGTTCTGAAAATAAATCAAGATCTCTGTAAGGCCTGTTAGCCGCCTATCCAAAGTGCAGATTAAAAGAATTTCCTTTTGGATAAAGCTGAGAGTCGACGTTTCGGTCTTTATGGGCAACTCTTCAAGACCATCATCAGGACAGTAGATAGTAAATATTGTAACTCCCTAGTAAAAATAGAATGAAACAATTTGACTATGGTCTAATAACTGATTTGAACATTCATTATTGCGCTATACACATTTACAAATAACATATATACTAACTAATGAGAGGTTAAAAACATAATACTAACATAGACAATGAGAACACACAGTGAGTACAACAAGCAAATTCAGACGTATTTACAATGCATCAATTCATTACACAATTCAATATATCAAGGAATTTTCAAGGAATCAAGGAATTTTCAATCTGTACCAACTAATGAATGACTTGCCCCAATTAATAAATAAAGCAGGCAGTCAGGTTTGACATATACAACTTATAAAAAACATATTGCTGACTATTCCATTGTGTGGCTTTCAGTTGTATGGCTTATTTTTCTAGACAGACATTTGCATCGCTTTCAAAATTCGAGGTACATAGTTACTTTGTTGTAAACCTAACGACAATGCGCTTGATAATAATAATGACCTCAGTATGCTTAGCTAAGACCCAACTAAGTTCGTATTATTGTCAGATGTCTGTACCTTCAAACGATAGTTTAGTTCCGTGTATTAGGAGAGAAGCGCTATGTAGAGCAGAAGCGTTGTATCTGCGGACATTCAAGAATGGAAAACGTGTCAGTATCTACTGATAACCTTTTAACTAAGGTGGTTCAATAATTTAACGTAGTGCCATTACCTATTTTAAGACATAAAGGTTCTGAGATCGAATCTTGTACTCGCTTGCACGGGGGTTCGCAGGGAAAATTTTCAGAGCGTATAAATGAATCAATGGAACAATCTATAAAAATGAAATGGGCGAAATAGTTAGACCCATAGTTAAAAAAGAAGAAGATAAGCCCAAGTTTTGTGCCTGACTATAAGGTGCGCAAATCGGGTAGAATTACCTCAGGGCGCATTCAGGGTAGTTATCAAGGCTGTTATTCTTTGTGCTCGCTCCTCGCAAAAGTGTCAGAGGGGGCCTCAGTCAATGGTGCATTCAGCAAGGACAAATCTGAACAAAGAGAATGCAAACGCATAGTTTACAACCCATAACTAACTAGCAGGGTGTAAGTAAATCAAAACGAAAGTACGTTTTGACAGGGAGCCTTTACCTGTTCAAAGCATCCGCGTATAAGGAATGTATCCGCCGTGACTCTGCAAGCAGAAAGCTGCAGTGCCAAATCGCGTGTTTTTAAGGCTGAAATGTTTGGAAACTAAAAGAGGACTACTCTGCCTCTTCCTTGGGCGCCATATTAGAGTGGTGTCAGTGTGTCGAAAAATGATATTTAAAAGTTTTAAAGTGAGTTTTGCTCCTAATTATGGAAGTATGTTTATTAAAATATCTCTAAAGAAAGAAAGAGTGCCATTGCAACAATAGACTTTTGTATTGAAAAAGCGCTACTCGAGCGTGGGAGTTAAAGTTTGCTAATCATATCGGCACATAGGAATTGCAATTTTATGTACAACAAAATACACTTGTGTGCACAGAATCAATTAAATATATACATTTCAAAGCAGAGTATATACATTTCAAAGCAGATTACAACATAATCACGCAGTTCATTGGTGAAACTAACAACAGCTAGTGTTGAAATTCAGAAGATATGTCTCACACTATTGAGTGATTAAGAAAACAAGGGGGTTCCTAGCATTTAAGACAGGATTTTATTTTAGGCATGCCAATGAGTGCCATTCAGTGGCAGAGTTCAAACCCTTATTAACTGTATCCGTTATGCATATCAGTTTGCCCTCTCTTAATGAGAGTATTCTGTCCACATTGTTATTTCTTTTATTGGGTTTAATGACCTCAAGGACCCACCATAGCATATCGGTTTCTTTATGGCCAAAACAAAGATAGTGCTCCACAAGTGGGGCATTCTCTTTCTTGCACCTAATGCGTGATTGGTGCTGTAGGATCCTTTTTGTAACAGGTTGAGTTGTTTTGCCAATATAATGGAGATGACAAGGACATTGGATACAGTATATTACACTAGTTGTGTTACAATTGGAAAAACTTTTTGCTGTGAATTTGATCCCATTGATTTCACATGACTTAACTGTAGTAGTCGTTGAACATGCAGTACAGTTATGACATTTGAAATGACCTATGACAGGTGTTGTTTGCAACATATTGCTTAGTAATATCTATGTTTCCGCCTTTGAGGATGAATATGTTTTCGATGTAGCTAATCCATTTGCTGATCACATACGCAGATGGATTCGCTACATCTACGATGTCTTTATGATATGGCATGGCAGTAACCAGGAACTTGAATCTTTCCATCAATGGTTGAACACTAGAAATGCCAACCTTAAATTCACTCTGGAACACAGCTCGAAGGAAATGCCATTTTTGGACATTACCATTAAAGTAGACGATAACAACTGTCTGTACACAACACTCTACACAAAAAAAACTGCTAGGAACACACTACTTAGCTATAAAAGCCATCATCCCCAAGCCCTTAAGGACGGCCTTCCTTTTGGCCAGTTTCTCCGTCTTCGGAGAAACTGTACCTTTAAAAATGACTATTTCTCAGAGGCAAACAAACTGAAACTTAAACTAATGGCACGAGGATATCCCGCACGGTTACTTCGGAAATCCATGAAACGAGCTTGGTACTACAACCGCGAGGCCCTTCTAAGCGTCCGTGAGCGACAGAATAGAAATGACATAGTATGTGTGTCAACCTTTGGCACCCATTCTAATGTCATTAAAAAAATAATCACAAAGAACTGGAATTTATTGACATCTATTCCTGAATTAGCGAAAAAACCACTGTTCGCCTTCAAAAGAGGCACTAACATCCGTGATAGATTGATTCACGCTTATGAAGAACCGGTTGAAAAAAACTCACTAAGCAATATGTTGCAAACAACACCTGTCATAGGTCATTTCAAATGTCATAACTGTACTGCATGTTCAACGACTACTACGGTTAAGTCATGTGAAATCAATGGGATCAAATTCACAGCAAAAAGTTTTTCCAATTGTAACACAACTAGTGTAATATACTGTATCCAATGTCCTTGTCATCTCCATTATATTGGCAAAACAATTCAACCTGTTAAAAAAAGGATCCTACAGCACCAATCACGCATTAGGTGCAAGAAAGAGAATGCCCCACTTGTGGAGCACTATCTTTGTTTTGGCCATAAAGAAACCGATATGCTATGGTGGGTCCTTGAGGTCATTAAACCCAATAAAAGAAATAACAATGTGGACAGAATACTCTCATTAAGAGAGGGCAAACTGATATGCATAACGGATACAGTTAATAAGGGATTGAACTCTGCCACTGAATGGCACTCATTGGCATGCCTAAAATAAAATCCTGTCTTAAATGCTAGGAACCCCCTTGTTTTCTTAATCACTCAATAGTGTGAGACATATCTTCTGAATTTCAACACTAGCTGTTGTTAGTTTCACCAATGAACTGCGTGATTATGTTGTAATCTGCTTTGAAATGTATATACTCTGCTTTGAAATGTATATATTTAATTGATTCTGTGCACACAAGTGTATTTTGTTGTACATAAAATTGCAATTCCTATGTGTCGATATGATTAGCAAACTTTAACTCCCACGCTCGAGTAGCGCTTTTTCAATACAAAAGTCTATTGTTGCAATGGCACTCTTTCTTTCTTTAGAGATATTTTAATAAACATACTTCCATAATTAGGAGCAAAACTCACTTTAAAACTTTTAAATATCATTTTTCGACACACTGACACCACTCTAATATGGCGCCCAAGGAAGAGGCAGAGTAGTCCTCTTTTAGTTTCCAAACATTTCAGCCTTAAAAACACGCGATTTGGCACTGAAGCTTTCTGCTTGCAGAGTCACGGCGGATACATTCCTTATACGCGGATGCTTTGAACAGGTAAAGGCTCCCTGTCAAAACGTACTTTCGTTTTGATTTACTTACACCCTGCTAGTTAGTTATGGGTTGTAAACTATGCGTTTGCATTCTCTTTGTTAAGATTTGTCCTTGCTGAATGCACCATTGACTGAGGCCCCCTCTGACACTTTTGCGAGGAGCGAGCACAAAGAATAACAGCCTTGATAACTACCCTGAATGCGCCCTGAGGTAATTCTACCCGATTTGCGCACCTTATAGTCAGGCACAAAACTTGGGCTTATCTTCTTCTTTTTTAACTATGGGTCTAACTATTTCGCCCATTTCATTTTTATAGATTGTTCCATTGATTCATTTATACGCTCTGAAAATTTTCCCTGCGAACCCCCGTGCAAGCGAGTACAAGATTCGATCTCAGAACCTTTATGTCTTAAAATAGGTAATGGCACTACGTTAAATTATTGAACCACCTTAGTTAAAAGGTTATCAGTAGATACTGACACGTTTTCCATTCTTGAATGTCCGCAGATACAACGCTTCTGCTCTACATAGCGCTTCTCTCCTAATACACGGAACTAAACTATCGTTTGAAGGTACAGACATCTGACAATAATACGAACTTAGTTGGGTCTTAGCTAAGCATACTGAGGTCATTATTATTATCAAGCGCATTGTCGTTAGGTTTACAACAAAGTAACTATGTACCTCGAATTTTGAAAGCGATGCAAATGTCTGTCTAGAAAAATAAGCCATACAACTGAAAGCCACACAATGGAATAGTCAGCAATATGTTTTTTATAAGTTGTATATGTCAAACCTGACTGCCTGCTTTATTTATTAATTGGGGCAAGTCATTCATTAGTTGGTACAGATTGAAAATTCCTTGATTCCTTGAAAATTCCTTGATATATTGAATTGTGTAATGAATTGATGCATTGTAAATACGTCTGAATTTGCTTGTTGTACTCACTGTGTGTTCTCATTGTCTATGTTAGTATTATGTTTTTAACCTCTCATTAATTAGTATATATGTTATTTGTAAATGTGTATAGCGCAATAATGAATGTTCAAATCAGTTATTAGACCATAGTCAAATTGTTTCATTCTATTTTTACTAGGGAGTTACAATATTTACTATCTACTGTCCTGATGATAGTCTTGAAGAGTTGCCCATAAAGACCGAAACGTCGACTCTCAGCTTTATCCAAAAGGAAATTCTTTTAATCTGCACTTTGGATAGGCGGCTAACAGGCCTTACAGAGATCTTGATTTATTTTCAGAACATATATCCTGTATTCCTGTTTTGCATATTTTCTTTTGCATTGTATATTTCCCTTTGTGATCTAATTTTGATAAAATTCACTTTTTTGCCTATACACATGTCTATTTGTCTTTGTCTCACTGTAAAGTATTGTCATGTTTAATCAGTCATAATTGTATGAATGTGTTTTTTCAAATCAACTGGAATTAATTTTGTTCAGGATAATTAAATTACCTGTATTCAACTCAGTTCCATAATTAAGTCAACTCAACCAAAGATAACAAACTCCTTTGGAGGCAATTTTACCCTTCTTATTATACTTTTACCCAAGCCCCCAAAGGTTCACTGGGTTGCTCACTCTATTTACCATAATCTTGCTAGAGAAAAACAACATACATTTTCTAGTTATCTAAAACACTTTAATAACATTCCAATGGCATGTTTGGCTCCTGAAAGTTCAAGCTTAGCCAGCTGGATAAATAAACAAAATGATCACAGCTGTGTGGCAGATAAGCAATTTTTTGTGGAAGCACACAACTTCCGCCCAATCAAAACATGTACTCCTTGCTCCCAAATTGTGAGCTGAGCCAAAACTCCTCCCTAGCAATGCTCACAGAATTGTCTGACAACAACTGCACTGTCAAGCCAGGCCATACAAATGGCGGCTGTGACCCTCAGTCTACTCACAACACAAGGTATATGGTACAAGAGTTGTAAAACAGCACAGAGGTAATCCCTCCAAAAGAAAATGAAAATGAAAGATTACCTAAGTAACTATGAGTGTACAAAAGCAGTACCATTCAAAGGCGCGTACGTACAGCTGTAACCCTCAAATACTCCGTCTTCCTGGCAATATCTATAAGAGACAAGTGCACCAACAACCAGGAACGTAAGAGAGGCCCCATTTGGCCAAAGACTAATGAAGATCTGAGAGATCTGGGAGACTAAGGAGTCCTTTCTCAAATTTGAAGGAGGCCCGAACATGATGCCTCACACCACTGCCAACAACCAAAAGAAATGGTCACTGTAACTCCCCGTCTCATCGACACACAAGGAATATGGCACAAAAGTAGTGAAAACGGCCCCAATGTAAGCACAATTGCAAATGATTGCTTCACACCGGACCCATTCAGATATATTTGAATAGAACATATTTGAATATATTTTGAATTTAACCACCTGTACAAGTAGGAATACACCAGTATGCACTCTTACATTTGCATGAGTTGAGAACTGATAAAAGGTGTTCTGGATTCACTGCTGTAAATAAGGGGATGTATCACATAAGGTAAAAATAAAGACATGAGCAAAACAGCTCACAATGTGTAAGGTTGTGTCTCTTCAATGCTGTGAGGAGAACCAGGCAATGGTACAGTCATGTGTTCAACAGTATTATCAGCAATCCGTATCTCCATCGTAATTTCGACATTTCTCCATATCATCCTTCAAAGGATGTCTGTCTTCTGATCATACAGATGTAATGCAGTGCCAGAGAAGATGCAATGACCTTTCCACTAAGCTAGATGTTCTGAGGTGGTACTCTTGCTGCCATACGATGAGTAAGCCCTGGCTGCTGCTCCATGCCACCAACTGATACCCAGGCATCTTTACCACGAAATGCCATCATAAAGATACCACTAGGGAAATAATGAAGCTACCAGAGGGTTAAGCAGAGGGTAATTTAGGGTTTGCTTGAGACTTCGCCCTGACAAGGATTGTGGTTGCCATTTGAGTGGAGTATCACCCCACTCAACCAGTAACCCAATTTCTTACAACACTTATTTGTGCTGTGAAAATATTCCAGAGACAGTGTTTTTAAGCACTTAACACTATTTTTATTTGTATTTCCTTCTTTCCTTCGTCAATTCAACATATTGTCAATTGTTTTTTACTTCTTTTCTGATCTTTTCATTTTATCCTTTCCTTGAATTTACTCTTTTATGCAGGTTTTCTTTAGTTCTCACCGTCTGTCTGTCTGTCTCAATTGCATGTACTCAAACTCCTTTTCCAAGTAGGTCAGTCCCACTCCATGTCAATAATATTGAAGACAGGAGAGATGTTTACACAGCTTTAAGATTTCATTGCAGCAAATAAGGTTGTTTTTTTGCATTTCACACACCACCTTCGTGCTATTTTCTTCATTCTTTATTCTAATTGATTGACTGAATGAAGACTTCTACTTCAGCGTGAGGTACATGTTGAGGGGTATTCAATGCTCTGTGTAAGCATGCATCACCTTGCCTTGTTCTCAAGTTACCCAAAAAAAATAAAAACAGGCTAATAATTGCATAATTAGTGTCTGATCTAGGACTATTGATGGACTCCATGATCATAGGGGAGAGGCGTTCTAAGGTATTTATAAATATACTGTTGGCTACATCCCCTTAGGCGAAAATGAACTGTGCTACTTTAGGCAAAAACAGATGAGGTAGTAAAGTACCTTAATTACCTACAGGAAGTCTACAGTCATTTGCCTTTGTAGGTCATTACATGAATAAGGTTAAACTAGTACTGCATAGGAGGTAAAGTGGTAAATAGAGGAAGACCTCCATTGGAAGATCTTTGCACTTTTGTCAATCTTTTTTTTCCTTCTCCTCATGCTTATTTTACATTGTTTGGTAATGACTCTGGGATCCTGGGTTTATTGAAAAGTCAACACCAAGACCTGTTAGTATGAAAGTAGTGCAGGGACTGTAGTGCTCCTGCCATGAAATGTATAAGGCACTGTACCTTCTTTGCAGCAGGTGTCCTACATGCATTGTTTTAGTGCAATACCATGTTCCTGGGGAAAGATAAACACAGCTTGATATGTTGCTATTTAATAAAGCCACATTGGTTCTTGTGCATGAAATTGCCATATGCCAAGCCATGTTTCAGCACCATGTGAACTAAACTTAATTTTAAGTGGAGGCAATAGGAATGGTCATCCTGGGGTTGAATCGTGAATGCACTCTGCACTGGTGCGCAGGCTCAAAGAGTACTATACAGCATGTTATCTTGCAGACGTGACGAAACAGCAATTTGGAAAAATATAGAGCAGTAGTTGTGCCTTTGTGTTTTTGATCTATGCTGTCTAGAGCACATACAGTTAGATAGATTTTCAGATTTAATGTAACAGGTGTAGATAGTGGTATTTTAAGCAAACCAGATGCAATGACCCCTTCTGAGCTTACACACGGGCACTAACGGTCTACATGATCTGGCCCAGTGATCATTCCACATGAGGATCTGTTACTCCTAGAGATGCGTCTTTCAGACATCAGGATATATGACTTAGAACAGGAGTGTTGGGTGTAGATTCCTGCAGGGGAATATTAATTCTGGATAAATATATGTATGTACAGTGATGTTTGTTGCTACAACCTGATCCCTGAACTTTCAGAAAGTGAAGCTTTGTCTACAAATGATGAAGGAGAATTATGTCATGGTAGTACTGCTTGCTCTGGAGGACTGAGACTTGGCTCAGAGTTCAGCTATGAAGCTACTGTCCTTACAGCAGTGTGCATTGGTCAGTGTGCCTAAACCAGATGACCCAATCTTACAAAACTGAAGGGATGTTCTGTGTGAATGTCCAAGAACATTGGTATAGTTGCAGGGGCACATTGTGTGCATACCATGGGCTGGACTAGACCATAGAGAGTATCCTTTAGTGATACGTTCTTAGAGAGAGGGGCTTCACATATTCAGGAGTGGAAGCTAAAGAACAGAATTTGCTTGGAAATTCAATGTTACCAATTTTGGCTGAAAAGCACATTTTTGCTTTGGTGAAGCTTTATTGGATATAATCAGTTTTGCCTGAAAATCGGAATCCCTAAAATATTTAATGAATACAGAGAAGAAAATATAGGCGCTGATTATGATGTGGGTCTGACACTGAAGGCACGTCAGTGTTGGACCCAGAGGCCTCTACCCCTTCAGTCTGCCTGTTACAGTACGATGCAGCAGGCAGAGGCATCGAGTGGAGGGACCATCCGTGGCACTTCCAACAGGCTCGGAACCCACCATAATCCAATAATGACGGCAGAGCCAGGCTCGGCTCCGCCGTTAGGATTATGATGCCACTTTCCGACAGTCTTTCCATGCCTGCCTTTCTGACATTTAAAGGCTGTCAGAAAGTGTTTTGGGGGGCCCCTAGCAGGGCCCCTTTCTCCCCTGGCCCTCGACTATGGAGCTGGGGGGCACCTATGATGCCACCCTAAACATCCCTGCACCATGCAGCAGGTACCACATGGTGCCTGCCTGCCGCAAGGTGCAGGGATGTTTGCAAACATCCATTCTACAATTGAAGCTTGTGCCGCAGGTCTATTCCACCCACCGCACAAGCTTCCATTGTAGAATGGATGTTTGCGACCGCCCTATCTGCTGTCACATCTTAATACCGCGGTCGGAACCACCAACCTAGGGTCGGGCGGTTCCAATCAGCAGCAGTTTTGGGCAGACTTATCATTGTAATAATCCCCTTAGTTGTTTGAGTCAAAGTCACAAAGATACTGGCCAACAATGATTCAACAAACATCCCTTCCTTCAGTGGTGTCCAAACAGCTTTTATTGGCAAGCAACGAATCAATAAGCAATATTAGTAGAAGAACTGTTCCTATTGTTGGTTGTTTCATGGCATATTCTACTGTGTTGCATAAATGCAAAGTCCTTATAAAAGAATAAAGCTGTGGCTGGTAACTATGGGCTGTTTTATTTAGGTCAAATGGCCTTTGGGCATATTCATCAACTGCATTTTGCAGTACATGTTTAGTACTACAACAGTACGACAAACATGCTACAAAATGCAATTCACAAACTTACGTGCAGAGGTTACGCATCTGCCCCTCATCCTTTGAGGAGAACTCCACTCAACTGCAGAGTCTCCGCACACATAAGTATATGTGTTAGTAGTAAATTTGGACAGGACAGAGGGAGTAGCTGGAAAAAAGAAAATACTTATGGCTAAAGGGGAGGGCAGTAGGGAGGAGTAAGGAGGGTGCTTATGGAAGGTTAGCAATGAGTTTAACTCTTTCGCTGCGGCGGCTATTCCGCCGCAGCGCTAACGGTCGTGGGGGGCGCGCGGGTGACAGAACCGTTCCGTCACGGCTCGCAGGTGAGCTGTGCTCATGACGGAACAGTTCCGTCACTGCCTCGCCCCCTCAATTAAATGCACCGCGCAGGCGCGAAATCAGCGCCGTGCAGGCGCGGCGGCCGGGCCGTGACGGAAACGGTCCGTCATGAGCACAGCTCACCCGCGTGCCGTGACGGAACGGTTCCGTCAATAGCCTCGTAGAGGTTAGGATACTAAGAGAAAGAGGGACTTAAAACAGTAATAGATTACTGCAGCTAAGAGCAGAGGAGATAAGTCGAGCATCGCACTTGGCCAACCACTAGTACTACAACATCCTCCAATAAAAAAATAAATAATGTAGGGACTTCAAATAAACCACATGGTATATAATGTTAAATTTAAATAAGCAATTTGAAATAGTTTAAAATATGCATACATATATATTTTATTATAAACATTATATAACAATTAATCATGTTTATTTTTTAATTAAAAACATTTGGTTTTCTTAATTTAAAAATAAATATCAGATTAAATTGTATTAAAATGTAACTTACTTTTAATTATTTCTATACACTACTTTTGAAACTTCCCTCCCACCTAAAGCAAAAAATTAAATAAAATGCATTAATAATTATTATAAGTGAGGTACAAATTAATTATGGTTGAAATACAACAATTCCTACAGACTCTCAGAACTGGATTCAAAAGGGAAGAGATACAATGAAGCTGAGATTACCTAGGACTGAAGTACCCAATGTAAGGAGCACCTTAGATGTACATGAGATCTATCATTCCACTTTCTGTAATGCTGAGCTGTTTGTTGTTTTGCCTAATACAAAGAATTAAAAAAAGTCAGAAATGTACTCACATGTGATTATTGCTATCTTTTGAGTACATTTCAAGCTTTCATTGAATTCACAAACAATTTTAGTTCTCCTCTGAATATAAACTGTCAAAGATGTCCTGGGCTAATGCAATGTGTATCCATTTCCACATACCTAAACTTTTTTCCATGGAAAAGTTCTTTCTGGTGTACCCTATCAATTTTGAAAGAGTTTTGCATTACCCTGAAAACAACTTAACCCTTTAAATGAGACAGTCAAATGTTTCCTGCCAAACATTTTGAATACCCACAATTATATGGGGTTGAGGTTTTTGCTACATCAGCTGAGCGCGCCTTATTATTTCACGAACCTCCGTGAATCTGCCAGAAGCCTTTTTTCGGGAGTTGGACACAAGGCGCACAGCACTGATCTGGGGGGACGGCCGTTACAGAGTTGCCCTATGGACGCTATATCTGCCCATGACGGGCACAGGGCTGGGAGTCCCGTCCTTTGAATCATATTTTGTAGCGGCACAACTCCAATGGCTGTCTCACTAGACGGCAGGGAAGCACACAGGGGAAATGACAACTGAGTCTGGCGGATTACCTCTCCCAGCTATTAAAAGGCTATTGCTGCCGGGCACTAAATCAGGCTGCACACACTCGCTGCAAGTTGCCATAGCCCGCAAATGTATGATGCAAATACACCGCATGTCACGGGGGCAACCGCTGTGTTCCCCGTTGCTCTTCCTCGTGTGATTCCCCTGAGGAAACAGCTAATATACCGAAGGGGCCCTCTGGGTCAGGACCGAACATGACGTCACAGAAATAGAAGTCTTATATCACGAGGGACAGCTGAAGACATATGCCCAGCTGGCCGAGTGGTATGACCTCCCACAGGGACAATTCCTAACACACAGGCAACTCTTAGACAATGGTTGTCAACACTGGGACCTTCATGATGGAGAGCCCCCTGAGCCATCCGGTCCTGCACACGATACTGATAATGGGAACGGGAAAACACATAGTAACCTGGCACTACAAAGCGATCCGGGAGCTCACTGACGCACCCCTCGACAGATTGCAACAGAAGTGGGAGACTGATGTAGGTCAGGCATCTCATGATAAAGAATGGGTCCAGGCACTGGAATGTTTTCAAAAAAAGTCTCCAGAAATGCCAGATTCAAAAACATACATTTCAATATTTTGCACCGCGCGTATCTCACGGCAGATAAATAACAACGGTAGTACCCTGACACGCGATTCGCATGCCCCTGCTGTCAAACACCTGAGGCGAACTTTAGGCACATGTTTTGGGACTGTCCCAACATACAACAGTACTGGACCAAGATACACCAAACGCTCCGAGCACTAATCAATCTCCCAAACATCAACACATGGGAGGCATGCGCCCTGGGCGTGCACCGGAAGAAGAAATCGTAAAAATTGCAATGGCGCTTTGCATCATTGGCCATCCTCCAAGCGAAGAGTAGTATAGCCATGCACTGGAGGGCTCCAGCAGGAACCCCGGAGGTGGCTTGGATAGGCGCAATGAACAAATGGGAAGCAGCGGAGGAGGAGACCCTGAGGGAGGAGGAAGTAAAGGGTACAAGAAAACTCCCGATATCTATGGAGTGGGCGCAATTATTGATTCACTTCAAACAGGAGACGGTAGCGTGAGAGACACCTGAAGCAATGCAACCCCCATATCATGCCTCCAATCCCCCATGACGCAGACCCCTGATGTAGCGGTGTAGTACCTCAATGGGAGGGTGGTTTGGGCTGGATGGCTGGGGCTTTCGGGATCCAGGTCCACCCTTCACGTGCGCTCTTCCCCCCCCAGATATCATGGAGCCCACCCACCAGATCTGTAGTTAGTTAATCTACAACCCATCAGGACTGATCACAGTTGCCCGTACCATAGGTTTCCCGCCCGCACCATAGGTTCCCCCCCTCCAAAGTTCCTCTCCCACAGTTCATAGTTACAAGCTCCCACCGACAGTTTCAAGCCGGCTTCATAGAACGAACGATCTGGCTCTCTACAATGAGCCGGTGCACAAATATGGAGAACAGGATGTTACACCACCCTTTGCAATGGCGTAACACAGTAGACCATTCACAGCAGACCACATTACCACACAACAAAACAAATCAGAATTGATCTACTGGGTTATGTTCTGATGATAGTTTTTGTGGACTAGAGAACATTTGACATCTCATCTTGTTATTGCTGCGGATACCTGCAACATTCATGAATGATTGTTAAACAGTGTTATGTCTGCTGTCTAAACTGGTACAGTGTAAAGTAAAAACTCCAATAAAAAACATTTAAACAAAAATCAGCTGAACGTGCCTTTCTTAGATGCTGAGTGCTGTTGACTGACCTTAGGCACATGCTTTAGCGTGCCCAGATATTGCCAAAATTATGGCAAACTGCACATGCCCTATTGGCTTCAATTACAGAGCTAACACTCAACTCAAGGGAAGCTACAGCACTGGGTATTGTTCCAAGGTGGAAAATGTTCAAGGTACTGATACGCTTTGCTAATTTAGCTCTTTTTAGCTAAGCGAATACTAATTATGAGCTGGCGTGCGCAAAATCCCCCAATATTTCTCCAAAAGTGTTGAGCTTTGTTGAGGTGAAGCAGAAAGTCCTGCACTGCATTGTGAGAAAGCCTGAAGAATATAAAAAAGTTTCCTAGCAGCGAATATAATTCAAAGAGCATATGGCAGAGTACCCCTCTGTCATCTCACATCAGACTACTCCTCCTGTGTCCTCTTCTGATAAAGAACAACAAGTTATATGTTGGATCTGGGCCAATATTAGGATCTGACCACATACTAATCACCCATGGCCCCCTACGTAGCACCCCCTCTATTCCATCATTTGTCCAAATATGTTTTCCGCTCGTATATTCCTCTTTCCTCCAACAATTCCAAGTTGACTTCCCAAAGATGAACTCAACTACTAAATACTACATTTTATCTTTTTCTAAGTTTAAAGATGCTGAATCAATCTCTCATGATGTATGTAGTGCAAAAAAACTTGTTGTATTATAATACTGCATTGCATATTTGTTTTTAAACCTAATAAAAATAATTGAACCATCAAACATTTTTCTGATGAACTAACTTAGAACATCCACGAAACCTATTACATATTTACATTGATGGAAATTCACCATTACTGGCATCATTTGTATGGGAGTACATTCTAGGCATGGGGCTAAATGTCCATAAAAATGCTCCAACATATGTCATTTTAGGGCACAATTAGGAGAGCAGATAGCCTTGTGATTTAAGTTCTAATGCATCAATGTTACCCAGGCTAGTTGAATCTTGGTACTGTGACACACCCTAGAGGTAATTCGGAATTTAGATAGCATAGCAAGTGATTGTTGAAATCTATACCAGCTAAAGTTTGTACATACTGTAAATTAAGACTTAAAGATTAGAAATTGGGTGTCTAGTTAACAGAGATATGCACCCTATCCAAGTAAGGACCACAGTCCTAGTCAGAGTAAGACAGATGCACAACTTAAATTAACCTATTTTCATCCTCCGGAGAGCGGAGCTCACAGTTCAATCCCCAGCACCAGAGGCAGATCAGCTCAGCATCATATGACTCTGGGAAATAGCTCATTTACTCTCCCCCACGGCCCCCAGCTCCTTGAGACCCATACATATCATTAGGTGTGCTTTACAAATACAGGTTTTTTTGTGGGGACAGGCACAGCGCTATCAAGGTGCAAGTGTTAGCTTCCCCCTCCCAATATTTCATCTGGATGCCACCCCAGATTTGTATTCAGAGACACGCAGGGGCACAAAATACTTAAAGTAAGAACATTCCAACTATCTCACTGCCCATATATACCAGGGAAAGTGTATGAAAGAGAATCATTGGCATACAGAGAGTTTGTTCTTTGGAACTCAATATTTTGCAATCCTGGTTTTTATTGAAAGAGAAACACAACACAAGCTTCCACCCCCTGGTCTTGGATGATCGGGTATGAGGCTTAAGTATCATTCAAATTCATCATAGGCTCTCTTGTCAATGGTGAAATTCAGAACAAGGACAACAATGTTTTATGTGTATTAACAATTTGATGTTCTGTGAATATGTATGATTCGATGTCTCTAAAACAGTTTATTGTATTCCGTACTGTGATGTACAGTAAGAAGTGGTCCAGTAGAATAACTTTAGAGAAAGCAAACAATCAAATAACAACAAATATTAAATCCCTTAAACTCCAAATTCATGTTCAATATTATTTCATCATACCGAACATACTATGATGTTCAAAAACCAGCATAACTTCTGGAAATCATGTACAGCAGAAGTGCCCCACGTTGAAGAAGAGGGAGGGGAATTTGTGTATTTGGTGAGGGTTAGAAGTGAAAGTAAAGTAGTGACAATATATACATCACATAGCTATTTACAGTAAAACAAGGGCTTGTCAAGCCAAACAATTGAGAATAGCCATTGTTTATGCTATACAGGCACAGTGAAAAAAGCACTGTTGGCCGCATTGGCATCAACATGTAGTAAAGTCAACGTCGACCCCATTGAAAATGTACGTTGCTTAGATCCTTACACAGGGGTCGCCCTAAGGACTGTATATGGGGCACCATAGGCCACCCTTGTCTGCACAGCCCAAAATGGTATGGATGGGCACCTAGGCTCCTATTTCAGAAAGAAAGTGGGTGGCATTGTATTATGGTGGGATATTCTCCATCAAAATATTAATTATTCAAGTAGAAAGGGCCAAGTTATACTAAAGGTTCCAAGATACTTATGTGCAGTTTACTCAAACCATGAAGTTAGCCCCCAAGGTGCTGATTTTCTTGGCGTCTAAGTGTATCTGCTCTCGGCTTTAAGTCCACAATCATATCCATGATCTTTCAACCTGATCAGCCAACCAGCCGTCTGTGGTCTGTCACCCAAAACTAAAGGATCATCAACCCAGCTAAGTTTAAAGTTTCAGAAACATGCCCCTTCTTATATAGGCTCCTCATCTTTGACTGCTATGCTCCCCCAACAAGACTAGACTGGCACTTCATAAATCTTTTCAATGAACAGATGACCTACCGGTTGCAATTTTATCTCTGCATTGGTGGCACTCACCTAATTGCGAGATACAAAAGAGGGGGTGGGGGGTAGTTAGAGGGAGGTTCCTAGATTCACCCTCCTGATCTAGTGTATGAGAAACAAAAATCCGAAATACTGGTTTGAGAACCTAGTTGGTAGATCAGATTACTATCAGTGATAGATGTAATCTTGAAAGGAAAAAAATCCTTTTTCTTGAGTTCCCTCACTCACCAGAGTTTCCTCACAGTGACATGCTTCATCATTGGGGCCATCCCAACCCGCTGCGGGTTGAGGTGTGCTACGGCTTGCGAAATACGTAGGAGCACTTAAAGTGAGGAACTATAGTGTGATGCGGTGATAAGTGTGGGTGGAATGGTGTGAATTAAAAATACCTAACTAGTGGGCGGAATTACTTTATGCTTGCTCCTAGTTGATATATTAAAAACGGGGTGGGCCTCTAGGTTTTCCAATGAGTCAGGAGCCCTAGTAGAGTGCCAACATGGTTCAAGCTGTACCCCTAAGCTCTTCTTCAGGACACCACAGGGACCAGCCCTGTTAGTACCACTCCAAAGTATAGTGCGACAAAATGCCCATCAATGAACATTTAAATTAAAGTAGACCATATACATACGACATAACAACTGAATACTGTTATCTGTAAGTGGAAAATGAAGAGCAAAGTTAGGATGTGGTGCCCTGCCTTCTGCAGGATCTTCACTTTCCCTTGTGTTACCTAAACAAGAGAGACTTTTTCGGTGCTCCTATTATAAAAAATGGCATGAATAATATATCTGGTTTCAAGATGCGGACATGCTGTCGTGCCTGGATTTGGAAAAATAAATTTTATATGCACCAAATGTAACCGTATATGCCCTCATGAAACCTCATGCACCTGTGGTCTTGGAAGGGAAGGACATTAGATTCTGGTGCGTGGCGTTCCTAGAATTAAAGAGACCCATATAAACACAATAAAAAAACATGTAAAACGAAAACACGTAAATTCAAACATACTTTTCGTTAGACAAAAGAACACACACAGTGGGACAAAACATGAAGTGGTTAAACCGTTTGTTCTAAAGGTGCTGTTGATTATAAAAGAAAGATAGATTATAGAGTCTGTCGATTGTCTGTTGAGGCTATCAGAAATTATCATAATGCCTCAAGTGTTTTCTCTAAGGAATGCTGAAAAGGGAAACAGCATCAATCATTTGGGTAATTAAATGAAAAAATACATATGGAAATGTGTTGTTTCCTCTCAGTTACTTGGTGCATGTAACTAGGAAAGGTCGCCCAGGACGGCATTGAAAAGGTTGGCATTATAAAAGGTTTTCTAATCGGTGAACAAAAATAATCAAGTAGCCATGAAATGGAAGTCAGGAAGTTGATGGTTTAAATTTAGACTCCCAGGTACAAATGGTTCAGAAGGAAGGTTGATCTGGAGAGCTGTCCCCATGGAATGGCATCATTTAGGCCTTTGCTGTCTGTGTGTAGTTTGTACACCCATCGTTGCTCCTTCTCTAAAAGGCGTTGTTCAATGTTATCATTGTTTGCAAGATGCTCAAGAATCACCCATTTCATATCGTTGGGTGTGTGGTTTTTTTCAATGAAGTGGGATGTCATTTTGGTGGTGTTTCTTTTACACCTGATGTTGCTTCGGTGCTCCACTATTCTTGTGCTCGCTTTCCTGGTAGTCATTCCAATGTAATGTAGATTACAGACGCAGGTGATCATGTATACAACACCAGAAGTGTTACAAAAGGTGAAATTGCTGATTTCCCATGTCATTTTGTTATTAAATTGTACCTACTTAGTTGCAGTTGTCAAGTGGCAGACACTGCAGTTGCTGCATGGGTAGTGTCCAGTGGGCAAGGTTGTGAGGGTTCTTTGTTTACTTCCATTGTTTTCAGATTTTTAACGTGTATGAACTAAGTAGTCTCTTAGGTTGTTTCCTTTTTTATGACTGAACAATGGCTTGGGGATTTAGAGATTGCCTCAGTTCAGAGTGCGCCAATGTTTCTTAATGATTTTAGTTACCTTATCCGAAGCGATATTGTAGGTAATGATGCAGATGGGTCTCTTATCACCCGTCGCTTCTCGTCTGATTTTTCGTTCCAGGAGTGCCTCTGTTATTTGCAGCTCTTTTCTTTGCTTTCGTGACTAGATGTTGAGGATAATGTCAGTTGATGAGTTTCTCAGTGAGGTCTTTTGCTTGTTTGTTGAAATCCTTTTTCTCAGTACAATTGAGCCTCAATCTTAAAAATTGTCCGAAAGGCAGATTCTCTTTCAGCTGTCTGACCATACCAAGAACATCTTAATTGGGTTAGACATGGGCCACAACTGCTACTAGAAGTTAAACATTCTTGGAATGGGTATAACTGTATGGACCCATGTTAGACCTGTCAACCTTGAGGTGGTCTTCCCCCTAACTTTTTGCCTTCCTCCTCTATTTTTCTGACCTGGATTTTTCTGGCATTAGGACTCTGAACACTTTCCCCCTGCTAACCAATGCTAACGTGCATATGCTCTCATCTCTCTACATGATAATTGGCATATTTAATTTACTTATAAGTCCCTAGTGAAGTGCACTGCTGGTGCCCAGGGCCTGTAAAGGATATGCTGCTAGTGGGCATGCAGCACTCCTTGTGCCACCCATTTACGTACCCCTTTAAACAGGACTCTGGCCTGCCATTGCAGAGTTTGTATGTGCAGTTTTAAACTGCCATTTTGACATGGCAATATAAACATTTTGTGACGCCTAACCCTTCCTTTTAAATACATATGTCATCCCCAGGGTAGGCCCTTGACAGCGTGGATGTCAGGGTGCAATATGTTTCAAAAGCAGGACATGTCCTTTTAAGCCCTGATATTGAAAAACTGGTAGTGAAAAACTCGTAAATTCGCTTCTCACTACTGCAAGGTCTATATCTCCTGTAGTATAACATTGATATTACCTTATTACATTTTATAAGTGTAATTTCCAAATGAAAAGATATGACAAGTGTAGGTTTGGTGTCTCTGCAATCATAATTCAAATCCTAAATTATAGTGAAGTCGGATTTGAAATTACAATTCTGAAAATGCTACTTCAAAAAAGTTGCAATTTTCTCACCTTAGCCATTTGGTGCCTGAAGCCTGTCTCTGGTCACCTGTCTTGGTGTAGCTCAAAGTGGACTTTGTGTATTCCTCTTAGACAGCTACACAGTGGAAATTTAGGTGTGATTAAATGTGTCATCACTGACAGGATGGGAGGGATAAGCTGGACCCAGCCTCACTTACACCTAAATAGGCTGTGTCCTATACCCACACAAAGGAATCTATGCCTCTGGACGTTTCTCCCCCACTTCAAAGGCATAACTGTGCATAAAAGAAGTACCTCAGACACCACCACTTCAGTACACGTCAGGACCTGTGGATACTCTGCCAGGTAAAAGGACTGCTGTGCTGCTGAAGGACTGTCACTTTGTTGGACTGCACTCTGCTGGGCTCTTGTTCTGCTGTGTTAAACTGTTCCTGCTGCCATCTTGCTTGGGTGAGAAGGACTGGACCGGTATCTCTTGACCCCAGGACACGGAGTGACTCCAAGGGCCTCATGATCTGAGGACTCAGGGGCCTGGACTCTTCCATCAGTGAGTCTACCCTGTCAAGTGTTTCCACACCAGTTTGGACCCTTGGAAGTGGGCCTAAGGTGGTTGCTAGCGGAACCAACACATCTTCTCTGCTAAGCGATACATCACCGAGCAGAACTAATGCATCTCCTCGGCTAAGCAGCGTATCCTGGAGCAGGAAAGACGCATCGCTGCTGCTGTGTGGATTGGACCAGTTGCGGAATACTCGCATCGTGGCTGCAACCCACATCTTTCGGCTCTACCAGTGCACAGCTCCTTCCCTGGTGCAGCTCTTGGAATCTCTTGTCAAGGGCATCCTCACCACCAGGCTTCACATCAAAAACCCCGTTGATTACGTCCTCAAAGTCGATGCAAAAGGACCTGGAACTGCAGCCTCGCTGCATCTCAGAACCGACGCATCACCTTAGCTGTGCTTCGCATCTTTGACACGGATACACCAAACGAGCCGCAACTAGGATTTAAGGAACTCCGTTCAACGGGCCTAACTGGATCTCGGTAGCTTGCTCATACTCCTTTGCGGTCAGCCTGAACTTGTGACTTTGTCCCGGTCTGGCGTGACCAGATATACCCAATAGAACTTTGTGCTTTTTGGCACTATTTTCCACTATAAAAGTTAAAAGTCAATACCCTGGTCTATGTTTCTAAAACTGGTATGGGCCCCATTTGTGGTGTATTGTCACTGTTTTACTGTTTGAAGTGTTGCACAAATTCTTTACACATTGCTTCTAAGTTAAGCATAGCTGTTCTGTGCAATCTACCAAGGGGTGAGCCCAGGTTAATTTGGGGTTTGCTTGTGCCTCACCCTGACAAGGATTGTGGTTGTGGATTGAGCAGGGCTTACACCTCAGTCAACCAACAACCCAGTTCCTTCCAATTTGGTTTTATCTGGCAGAATTCTCCAATGTACTACCTAACAAGTAAGCGTGTCACACAAACATATCACCTGCACTGAGTGGATGTTAAATATCTGTGTCTGTGTGGAGAATGTCACCTGGAACAGGGGAACATTGCATGTGCCTAGGCTGAGGATCAAGTTGGGGGCGTGGAAATGAGCCTGAGCTGCAATGCAGCCCTTTCACAAAAATGATTTTCAGGGTGGTAAAATAGGGTTCATGGTTCCAACACCCGCTAACTCCAGGTCCACGAACAGCGGACCACTGATAATAATGTAGAGCGGAATTCGACATGGAATTCCACTCTGTGCTATTTGTAATTGCAGCATAAGTGTAGGGTGAGGTGTACAAGACACTGTATATCTGCTAAGAAAAGTAGAGTAGGCATCAATATATAAAGTGAGGATCCGCCCCGGCAAGGGTAACCAGTTCCAACAGAAGGACTGTAATAACTTTAAACAGAAAAGCAGTCTTTGCTGGAGTTGCTTAGAAGAAAAGTATTAGGTGCTGCAAGTTGAAGAGGAATAAAAGTTGATTCAAGGAACAGTGAGAAAGTGCTCGTTGAAGGAGGAGAATCATGGGGTTTTGGCAGGTATGTTTGCCTAATAAAGTAACTTTGATGATATATTGTGACTAAAACCATCGTAGCATGACCAATCCTTGACTGATTAACTATTAACACTCTCTATAGCACAAACAACTGTCGCAAGGCACTGGGCTCAGATGACCTTTTCTAGCCATTAAGGAAAAAGTTACCAGGCCTCTGATAAATTATACACTTTCTCTTTTCCTTCGCTCTACCCAAATGAACTACATAATTCTATGACCAATTAGACATTTCGATAGCTGAAATGAGCTCATCTACCTCACCTGCCTTTTCGAAAATTTCATGCATGAGATTATTTTCAGTGGGACCCATTTCCAGAGGGGATAGTGACATGCTCCTTAAACACTGGGCCTATGGTTTCTGGTTATATTCTCTTCCTTGTACAGTCTTGTGCCGTGGTTAGCATGGTTACTGCAGCCTCTACTCTTATGCATCCTTGAATGTTAAATATGATATAGTCATCAAATATTCGCAGAACTCATGTGAATATCTACTTGGTTCCTCACCGTCGCTAGAAAAAAGGGATTTAGTGAAGTAAGAGAGGAAAGATATCGAGGTGCTACAAGTTAATAGTAAAGACTTCGCTAAACCAACGCTAAACGGAGATATCGACCTACAACAGAGGTTTGCTGACCTTGCAGCCACCATGATTTGTTTTGTTTAATTTTCATCAGTGGACAAGGAAAGAGAGTGCCATTACGAGGACAGAGCACTAAATAGGTATAGCGCACACTGCACAATTAAGACAATATGAAACGGAAAAGTAATTATATGATTCATGCATTTACGTATGTAAAATAATGTGGGATTCTTCCTGCCAACTTACAAGGTTTTAGGAAAAGTGGGGGGTGACTAATGAATATCACACAGGAGCTGAAAGGCTGAGTAATGAGATTTGAGTGATTAAAAGAAGTGTTGCAAACCCACTAGCAGGATGTTGGGTGTGGTCATAGAATTACAAATATGCTGCCTGTAGAAATACTTACAGCTAGCATATGGTGTAATGAATGGCTGACCTTAGAAATAGCAAAATAACCCAGTTTTCAAAAGTCAAAATCGTTGATGAAGGAGGGATTGCAGTACTTTAGAAAACTTGCCACTTGTGCCTAAAGATGGCCTTTCAACAATAACCTCAACTCAGGAAAGTAGGAATGCAAATAGCGGCGGCTAGTCAGAAATGAACTTCGTAGGCATAAATATTGATGGCAGGGAAAGATCATTAAGCACATTTAAGCAAATTCTGTCAGTTTAAGTTACAACAAACTGTGAACTCAAAATTGTGTTGCAGTCCTTGCTTCCAAAATTTCAGCTGGAAATGACTGAGGGCCTTATTACGACTATGGCTGTCCATAGGCTATGGACCACCGGAGTCACAGTTGTGGTACGTGGACTGCTAGACTGGCGGTTCACCCACCCAAATAAGACTTGGCCGGTTGGACCTCCACAGTACTGGAGCAACCGTTGGGGATCTGTGATCCCGCAGTGGTCTGAGGCTGCAATATGCTGGCGGTGCCACAGCGGCACCACCAAGAATATTAAGACTTTCCTCACCACCACAGTTTATGGCGGTGAGCATGCCATGAAAAGTGTGGTGGGGAGGAAACTAAGGGGTCTCTACAGGGCTCCCCGTTGCCTCAGGGCCTGGGGTTGCCAGGAGGGGGGGCACATATTATGCCCCCTGTCAGTATGCACCTCGAGTTGCTGCACGGCATGGACTGCATAGTCCATGTCACGCAGGAACGTGCTTTGGCACTCCCATTGCGGTGCCTTTCTAAGGCTCATATATGAGCCATAGAAAGGCCCCGCTGTGGGACTGCCAAAGCACCATCCACCAGACCAGGTGAAAACTCCTAATCTGGCAGCAGTCAAGTTTGTCAGTGTGGGAAGGGGCGGCTGGCATGGAGGCCCACACCACCAAACTCTTGATCATGCCTGGAATCAATTCCCTTCTTAATACACCCCATCATGTTTTAAACAGATATAAATTATTGTAACTCTCTTCCCAGTGTCTCATTTCGAGAAAGAACCATATGACCTTCATATTTCAATGCTTCAAAGATATAAATACAGTGATACATTTAAGTAACATGAGGTCATTCATCGTGGTCATGTTTTGAAATAAAGGTAACTGTCTTTCAGCAGCAGGGTGGGGAATGTATGATGTAAACAGTAACAGAAATGTAAAGTGACTATGTAAAGCTACTGGACAGATGCCAGTTTAGAGATCTACTAGTATATTAGAAGGTGATCTGAGCGGGGAATATCGAATGAGCAGGCATGTATCTGATAAGAGATGTGTAATGTTGTAGTGTCCTTTCCACCTAGACCACCTAAAAAGAGGTATGTGTGGGGTAATGAATAAGTCATAATTATGGCATGAAAAAAATTGAAGAAAACAATAAAGAAAAACTTTCACACTGACTAACTAGAAAAGATGGAGAAAGTAACGTTTGAGGAGACCCGTCTAAATACTAGTCTAAAATGTGTAGTTAAAGGTGTTCACTTATCTTTAGATCAGCCTAGATCCTGTGCCTACTTTGGCTGAGTTCTCAGTTTGCACATCTATGCAAGTCGCACATGTAATCTTGTTAAGCGTCCCCTCAGGCAACCCTCATACAGATGTCAAGAAAGTCATACATATGTAAACCAGTGCAGCCCCTAGGAGTATCTTTATACAAGAGAACATCTTCAATACAAATTTAAGAAACTGCAAAGCAATATTGCATCAAGCTAGGACCAAGTCTAACCAGTCTAATGGAAAGACATATTTTCTTTTCAGGCCCAGTCAAACTTACAGCAAATTGCATTTGAAACTTTTGTACATGAGTTAGGCCCCCAAATCAGTGACAAAAATAGGCACTATTGTCGTATTCAAGCCTAGAGACCGCAAAAAATGCAACATAAGTTACAGTACAGAAAAGCCAGTAATCGGTGAATGTCGAGTAAAGAGCTGAAAAACAGATTTGCACCATGGCCATCAATAAAGAGATAGGTATCAATAATAATTGCCTAGGATGAGGGCAGTCTCTTCAGGTTCAATAAAGGTTCACTTTGGTCTGGCTACACTGATGAATCCCAAAAAGAGAGAAGGAAGTCTAATTTACAATAAGATGAATTTATTCATCTGTGTCCCACATTGGGTCTTCGTTAGTTATTATCTCAAATCTGAAAGAAGTGGACTCAGTGTCTCCTTGAAATTATAAAAATACCTATATATGTTCCATTAAATGAAAGAATTGGAATTTGCAGACATCAATCATTAACTATATTTTAACATAGGCTTTACAAATCAATGTTTTTTTCAAATTATTACTGTGTGGATGAAGACCTCAAAAGCTTGCTTAAATTTTACATTCTTTGTTGAACCGGTCTCTTGTATCATGTAATGCTGCCATTTCTTTCCCTATTAGAAGAACCATAAATTGTCCATGGTGCACTATTCAGCAATGGGAACTTGCATCCCTATGTGAAAGAGTACATTTAATTATTTTTTTACTCCACTGGGGAAACACTTTTTCCTCTGGTGAAACCACTTTCTGCCAAGATGCATTGGTGATCCGTTATCCTTCCACTCTGGAATGTTGGGTTAAACCAGTCATTTCCTGGGGTAAAACTCTAGCCATTTCCTGGGTGAGAAAGGATCGTACAGACATTTTTAAATGTTCACAATCTCACCATTTTGTGGGTGTTCACAAAACTTCAAAGTAAACCAAGCGTTGATCCCCCGATCCCTACTCCTTGCACAAGATTTACTGCTGCTAATTTTGATGCACTTGTGGAAGAGAATTTCAGTAGTACAACCACGTAGGCCTGTCTGAAATGTTTCTGTGAATTATTGATAAGTTGGAATGCAACCACTTTCGACTGCAGCTAAAAATAGATTTGTGAATCCGGCCCTAAGAGTGCATTGCTGTAGTGTTGGCTTTCCAGCTTATTCACTGCGGTCATCATTTGGAGTGTGATTATTCATGATGACAGATTAGAATGTTGGGATCTGAGATCTAGTCAGTTGGGAGCTTGGGACGAGCTGTAAGGTTACAGCTCCTGGTGGGGTTTTTACTTTACTTATCTTAATATTTATGAATTACCACCTTGTACCATCTTACTCAATAAATACCTATTCTTACAAGAACCTACGTGGACCTGATGATCATTTACTTCACTAGATTCTCACCGCCTTTTTAAAAGGTTTCATTCAGAATTAATTATTCTTACTGGCAACTGAGGTTTCTCTGTTCGTGCTCCTGTTAGGTATTAATTTTCACCTTTCTTCTTAATATTACTGGAGTTTCTAATTGTATTCTCCTGTGGAGCACTTCTTTTGTTCGTATATATTTTTTATGTGGTACTACCTTTCAGTTTGGGTTCCGTGTCCACCTTCGTATTTTCATTTTGTCCTTTAAAGAGATGATGTGTTGTCTTATCTTCTTTCTTATCTCTACTCTCCTTATCTCTACTCCCTGTATTGCTTCTTGTCTTTCGACGTATTCCTTCCTTTTATTTACCTTATTTCATTACTTCTCTTGAATCTTCTCAGTTTAACTCTTTCTTCATTCATCACCTTTTGTGTTTAACTATGCTTATATTTATGTTCTCCTTTCTTCTTATTCTTACTTAACCCATTTCTTCTTCTTTCATGTGTTCATTGTTATTATTTGTAATTGCTTTATTCACATCTAAGTTTTTTGTTGCAATTGCAAAATGTATAAAAGGGGAAGATGTGTAGTGTTGGCTTTCCAGCTTATTCACTACTGTCATAATTTGGAATGTGATTATTTGTGATGACAGATTAGAATGTTGGGATTTGAGCTCTTGTCAGTTGGGAGCTTGGGACTGAGCTGGAAGGTTACAGCTCCTGGTGGGGTTTTTACTTTACTTATCTTAATATTTATGAATTACCACCTTGTACCATCTTACTCAATAAATACCTATTCTTACAAGAACCTACGTGGACCTGATCATCATTTACTTCACTACAATTGTCTTTGCCAATAATACCATAATTTCCTTGTGTGCCACATTATGGGCCCTATTAGGATGGCGGACGGACCTGCGTCCGTCTGCCAACTCAGAGGTGGAAGGACCGTCCGCAGGGGCAGCGGCGGTCCCTCCGTACAAATTAGGATGTGACCGCCACCTCAGCGGTCACATCCTGTATGTTTAACATTGTGGCGGGTGCTGCTTGAAGCAGCAACCGCCGTAATGTTAAAAATGCAATCAGTGCATTTGCATGCACAAAGCAGCAGGCACCGCACGGTGCCTGCCGCTTTGTGCATGCAAATGCAGGGGGCTACCATAGGTCCCCCCATGTGCACCCCCACCCCCCCTTCACCCGGGGGGCCCGCAACGGGCCCCCAAAGAAAAGTCTGTATGCCTTTTTGTGGCGGCATTGCCGCCGCAGAAAGGCATTACAAAATTCGAATCCTAATATGGCTGGCGGTGTCTGATAGACACCGCCAGCCATGTTAGAGCTTTTCCGCTGTTGTCGGAAGGCGATCGCGGCGGAAAAGCGGCGGACGTAAAAATGACCCCTCAGCCACCCTAATCTGGCTGGGGGTCATTTGTGTGTCCGCCTCGGTGAATCCGCATACTCCGGGCCGGCGGTGGCTTCCGCCGGCCCGCAGTATGCGTATTGACTGCAATCATAATGAGGCCCAATGTTTGTGATAAACTGGAATGAGCCAACCTAAAAGATCTGACAAACATTCTAGCAAGCCTTTACTTAATTCTAAGTGTGGATATTTGTTAAAAAACAATTTAAACATAAACATGGAATATAAAAAAACAAGATTACTATTTTTTTTTCTATATCCAGCCTAAAAGGTGTTTGCTAGTATACAACAGGGCATTAAGCAGATAATGCCAGGAAGGCAAAGCTGTGAGGTGATTCTGGCAGGGCGTTCGTTAGAAGTGGGAAAGTGTTAGGAAAGGGATGCAGAAATTATATTGCACAACCCAGAAATACCATATTTTAAAAATCTACGATATTGACGGATGGAGAGTACTGGGCAAGTTTGGGAATGATTTGGACTCTGAAGAGGAGGAAAGAGAAAGAGAGGTTGATGGGGCTTGCTAATAAAGAGCTTGAAAAAAGGTATGGCCTGGATAGGAAAGTGGTGACGGTTGAGTAAAGGTCAGAGAGCAGATGTGAGGATGTGAAAAGGACATGAGAAAAAGAGAAAGTTCTGGAGGCTCCTCACAACAAAGAAGGTACTTAAGCAAAAAAATATTTGTTAAAAAGGCTGAGGAGTAACCATAAGAATGGATTTTTCCCCCTTCATTTAGGGGGCATTGAACGGTCTCCCTGCCTGGAACTGCCATGCTTTCCGCGGTGGTCCTGCATCAAGAAATCTAGTGATGGTTATTTTCCCCAATTACAACAGGGTGACCTATGACCCGACAGTCCGATAGTCACCAGACTACGAATGAATGAATAAATACTTTAATGCAAGATTAATTAACATCATTGCAAGTTTCCAGCCAATAAAATCATAACATAACTTTTTTACAACATGAGACAATGAATAAGGCAGTATTTTGTTACTTCTTGTGAAAATACTTTTTTTCTTTTAAAAAAAGAAAGAGGTCTGCCGAAGGTACCCCTTTTAAATAAAAGTTACTGGATTGCGAGGTCAAAGCAGATGGTTGGTGGAGCCAGGTGAAGCTCTAAAATCAGAAACTCTGGCATTGGACTTTGACATGGTGGAAGCACCAACGATTTACAAACTCTAAATGAGTCAGTGAGTGAACCCCACTTGCATTCTAACCTGTAAATTTCTTGGTGCACACATCTTTGCAAGGAGTGCATTGGAGCACTTGACTATCATATGCTCTTGTGCGATATCGGAGGGACAGCGCTGGACTGGATTAGATCTTACTTGAGCAACCGGACGTTTCAGATCTCGTCCTCACATGCCCAGTCGGACATTTTTCTGTCACCCCATGGCGTGCCTCAGGGCTCAATTTTGAGCCCGCTGTTTTTTAACCTGTATCTCCGCCCCCTCGTCGATCTGGCAGAGCGGATAGGTCTAGAATTTATGACCTATGTGGATGATTCGCAGATTATTTTTTCCCTTACCAACTCAGAGTCTTCATCCCCCTCTGTGCTGAAACTGGGCCTTTCAGGAAATCTTCAGCTGGATGTCAACGAGCCAACTGAAACTCAACGGGGAGAAGACGGAGATTCTTCTCCTGGGGAAAAATAGAGATCTGTGGCAGGACATCCATTGGCCGCCATCTCTGGGTGCCTTCCCCACCCCGGCTACCCAGGCTAGAAATTTGGGGGTGTGCATCGATGATTCATTATCGATGAAACAGCAGGCTAATAAAGTGGCTGGTATTTGCTTCACGATCCTTAAATGGCTGCGGAAGATTATCTGGATGCTGCCTGTGGATACCCAGAAGACCGTAGTCAATGCACTAATTACATCTAGGCTTGACTACGGTAACATCTTATACCTGGGTTCCAATCTAGCTGTGACCAGGAGACTGCAGCTGGTCCAGAACTCCGCAGCCAGGTTGCTGTGTAAGATTCCTAGGACAGCAAGGATCTCGAAGCACCTGAGGGACCTGCATTGGCTGAGGGTAGAGAACCGAGTTCGGTTCAAAGCCTTGACATACATGTTCAAGATCAGGGCAGGGACCGCACCAAAATACCTGCAAAAATTGGTTAGGCCCCATGTTCCCGCACGCAATCTCCGTTCTTTAAATGGAGCAAATTTTGTGGTTCCCAGGTTCAAACTGGCCCGAGTGGGGGGAAAATCTTTCTCCCACCTGGGACCAGTTCTTTGGAACTCCCTCCCTTTAGCCTTACGGAAGGAGGATAATTTTGCCAGTTTTAAGAAAAACGTTAAAACTTGGCTTTTTAATAAATAATTGTGGTCCTTGACAGTTGCTGCCCTCTGTGTTTTGACCTCTTAGCCCTGGCACCGGGAAACCCTTTGTGGGTATCTGTGCGCATTACAAATGCAAAAAATAAATAAATAAATAAATTTGCTTTTCTGAAAACATGGGAAATTCCATACAATTATGTGACATGCAACACTACATTTGCCACGATATTTAGTGCAAAATGCATCCTTTTGTCTAAAATTAATTGTATTAGAAGAAAAAAAAAGTGCTGCAAACACCAGCCGCTCACATTATGTGTAGTGCGCGTTGCTTCGATGTGTTCATTCAAACTTTCCGGTGAATGGCATACTTATTTAACATGATGTAGCAGTGTAATTTCAGGAAGTTTGTGTATTAAATGTGAAGCAAAATTACACAAGATTGCACTTACGTAAAGAAAAAATTGCCAAGGCACTACTTGTTGTAGGTTACCCTGTAAAACAACAATGGATGGTTATTGATAATTCAAATCGATTCTGACAATTGTGAAAGATTGACCAACTAAACATTTGCAAGTGAGGTAGGCTTTGCAAAAGCTAATTGTTTGACATACTCTGTCTGTTAGAACTGGCATCTTTGGTGCGGTTTCTGTGCCCAAGGTCTGTAACTGCGTCTAGTGGTCTTTCATCATTGGTTGTACCACCCACTTCAGGAGCTCATTAAACTGGTCTCAGGCCTGCCATTGCAGCCTGTGTGCGCGCAGTTTGAAACTGCAGTGTTAGAACCGGCTGTCTCTAGTTGGCAGAGGTATGCACTTCTGATAAATAGGGACACTCCTTTTCTAGTCAGGGCAAGGGGATCACACCCTTCGATAACCCCTGCTCACCCCCTCGGTAGCTTGGCAGAGCAGTACAGGCTTATCTCAGAGGCTGTGCGTTAAGCAATTATGACCACGTACAGTAACACAGTGAATACACTACAAATGGACACGACACCGTAGTATTATAAAAATAAGTATTTTTATATAAGGCTTAGCACAAGACCAAATAACGGCAAAACTGTACACAATCGGAATAAATACGTTCGGGAAGGAAAAAGGATAGTTCAAAGGTAGTTTCTTCTTTAGCATAAAAGTCTTTAGTATCAAGTAAATCTTCTTCTTGGAAACACAGTTCTTAGCAACAGGGTAACTCACACGGGAGCTACACAACGTCGAGGCAAAGATAATCCACAGGTTCGGCGTTGACCGCGAGGAGCGCTGCGTCAGGCCTGGAGTCACCCGGACCCCCAACAACACCGTACCTTTAGGAAAATGCAGCACACGATGATCAGCGGCGGCGAGCAATCCGGCGTCGCGTCTTCGGTGTCGATCAGGCCTCAGCAGGCGTTGTCGATGATGCAGTTGCACAGAGTGAGCAGCGCTCACGGCGTCGAAGGGCACACAGGAGATGCGATCAGCAGCGGTGCAGACACGAGGTCCTCTGGAGCTAGAGCCGTACTCCCACTCACTGGCGTTGCTGCTGGCGTCGGTCGGGCCCACCGTCCGGTCGTCGTGATTGCTGTTCCTTTCAGAGGTGCTGGATTCACACTTCCAGCAAATAGCACTCTTAGCAGATGAAGTCCTTTAGCCCTGTGACTTCAGCAGGAGACTGGCACTCTTCCAGTCCTTGGAGATTTTCTTAGCAAGCGTGAGAGTACACACACAGTTCCTCTCTCCTGGTTCCTTGGCAAAAATAAAGAAGCACTGCAGGATTCCCCCAACAACAGCACACTTGGCAGAAGGGGTAGGCAGTCCTTTAGATCAGCAGGCTTCTTGTCCTTGGTTACAGGGTTCCTTGTCAGAAGTGATCTGATTTCCTAGTTCAGGGGTCCTTCTCTTATACCCCTTTTCGTCTTTGATCCCTTTGTCTATGCCGGGGATTTCCCAACATCCTGGGTCTGTGGTGGGTGGAGCTAGGCAGTAGCACCTTGCCTATTCATTGAGCCGGGCTGAGTCCTCAGACGCCCCGCAGGAGGTGGAGCCAGCATTGATACTGGCAGGAGCAGAGCTATCGCCCTCCTGGCAGGAGATGGGGCTAGGATCGTCCATGGCAGGGACAGAGCCATCAGTCGCTTAGCAGGAGGTGGAGCCAGCATTGTATCAGGCAAGGCAGGCTATCAACAACTACTCTCCCCCTACTCTCAACGTAAATGTCCCACTCATCCCACACTGACTCATCCAGACCTCTCGGAGCCACCCAGCTCCTGTCACACACACGCAAGACCAGCAGAAACCAGATATGGTTAGGCAAGAAAATAGACACTTTCTAAAAGTGCCATTTTCGAACCCAGAGTCCAAAAACCATCCACACCAACAGATGCGTAATTAAACCCCGAGTTCAGGGATACCAAACTCGACATTGCACCGTACTCTCCGAGCCAGCTAGGATCATAGTATTAACAATCCCGGCGGCCCATTCTAATCAAGGGAGAGCAGGCTACCTCGCCATAGTGAAGCACGAAGATGGCGGTACTTCACTATCAGGACATGCCAACTTGGTCAGGCGTGTCCTACCTTACATTTACAATGCACCCTGCCCACGGGCCTACCATAGGGGTGACTAACATGAAGTTAAGGGAAGGTTGGAGGGCTGGCACGTAGGTATTCAGGAAGCTAAGCCACGTCTGGTGAAGTTCTTATATTATCTGAAAAAGGGTAACAAAGTGCGACTTAGAACCCTGCTCACTAACTATCACGCTGATCGCGTGTACATTTTAAGGACTCAAAATGGTACACTTACTTGAACACCGGTAAGCGGTGACCTCAATGTGGGTTCTGATTTAGAGGCCGCGTTTCTCCATACTGGGAGCCGTTAAGAAATTATCTGTGAGAGTAAGGAGAGGGGCAAAGTATTACCGCGTTGCCATTTCTATACTATAAACGTGAGCGGTGGCAGCAATAGCGCTGATCGCGTGTGGGGAATTTTTGAAAAATACACTTACTTTAACACCGCTCCGTGGTGACCTTAGTGGGGGTTCCAATTTTAAATCCGCATTTCACCACACAGAGCACCGTAACTGTGGGGGTAAGAGGGGAACGAGCGGCATTTGTATTTACAAGCCCCGGCACTCCTGGTGCGCTAGACTAGGGACTGACAGTAAACCAAATAAGCCAAACATGGATACAATAGATACATCATTTTAACATAGGGAGCACTTGCGCTATGGCACTGATCTGCAGTGACACGGCGCCCAAAGCATATACCAGCAAAACATCGTAAAACAGTAGAGGCAAACAGAAAAAATGGAGGAGAGACTCAAGCCAATGATGTCAGGTCTAACATGCAGTATCATCCTTACAAAAATACCTTTTGCCAAGTCCAAACCTTCTTTTTTAATACATATAGGTTACCCTTAGGGTAAGTCTTGGACAGCCTATAGGGCAGGGTTCAGAGTATTTAAAAAGTAAAGTAAAAAAGTATTCTATGTTTTACATGTCCTGGTATTGAAAAACTCTTACATTAGTCTAAACTACTGCAAGGCCTACCTCTCACATAGCAGCATAACATTAGAGTTACCTTATTACATTTATTGAGCTGTAATGTCCAACTGTGGGAATAGATTACCAGTTCATGTTTAGTGCCTTCGGAATTGTAATGAAAATTCCTAACTTATGGTGAAGTCAGATTTCAAAATACAATTTTGAACATGCCACTTTTAGAAATTTGACATTTTCCTGCATTAGCCACTTAGTGCCTGTAGCCTGTCTTTGGGTCACATGACTGGGTGTAGCTGACAGTTGGGCTTTGTGTATTGCTCCTAGACAGCCACACACAAAAGAGGGCTTAGGCGGACCATCACTGACAGAATGGGAGGGCAGAACTGGGTACAGCCCTACTTACACCTGAATGGGTGTGTCCTTCCTCCACACGAAGAGCTACATATCCCCCTATAGTTAGTCTGGAGCAAGGACAGAGAGGGCAGGACTTCTCTTCTGGGACTTCAAAAGAAATGTCTAGAAGCTTCCCCTGCCTTCCATTGGAAGGGCATCAGATATAAATATTGGACCCCAGACACCAGCTCTTCTTTACACTTCTGGACCTATGGATACTCTTCCGGAAGAAGGACTGCTGTGATGTTGAAAGAACTGCCACTCTGCCAGTACTGCTGCTCGAAATAGACTGCTAACCTGATGTGCTGACCTGCTGTCTGCCGCCCTCTTGCCTGGGTGAGAAGAACTGGACCTGCATCGTTTGAACCCAGTACTCCAAAGTGACTCCAAGGGCAAGTTGGATGACCTCCTGACTAGAGCCTTAGGGACAGAAGGTTCTAACAACCTTGAACCCAGTACCTGGACTCTGCTGTCTGTGAATCTACCCTTCCAAGTGGTGCCACCCCAGTCCTGAACCCTTTTAAGTAGGACTAAGGTGCTCTGACAACTTATGTGCATACAGCGGAACTGAAGCATCTTGTCTGCTGTGCAGCACAAATCCCAAGCAGAACCGACGCATTGTCACTGCTGCGCGGATCACCCCATCGCAAAGCCCCATATCGTATCGCATGGCAGTCCACAATGTTTTCGGAACTGCCAATCCATGATGCACCCTTACATCCTACGTTGATGGCTGCCTTGACGCCGACCTGGAATCTGCATCATAGCCCCTCGGAACTTATGTATCATCCCTACTGTTCGATGCATCCTAGACGCCGGACTTTGCAACACAAGCCCTTATTGAAGGGATCCTCGATGATGACTAACGGCCCGCCGCATCTCGTAACTGATGCATCTCTTCGGCTGCACGATGCTGCTTTGAGGCGGACCCTTTGCAACACTCCACAAAACAATATTTAAGGTACTTTGTTCTTGGTCTAACTGGGTCCCTGTAGCTGGCTTGCCCAACCTCTCGGTCAGCCTTAACTTGTGACTTTGTCGAGTTAGTGCTTTGCGCTTTTTGGTGCCATTTTCATTGAAATCTTCAAATTTGCATATCTCCGGTTCTACTGATTGAATTTATGTCGCATTGGTTTTGTTTTATTTATTAAAAATACTTTTATTGTTTTATTCTGGTGTGGGATTCTGACTGCTCTGTGCCAAGCTACAAGAGGGATGAGCACAGGTTAATTTGAAGTTGGCTTGTGCCTCACCCTGGCAATGACTGTGGCTGCTGCTTGAACAGGGCTCACAGCCCAATCAACCAGTATCCCAATGTATTTTGCTGTCACTGCTGAGCTCTAGGGAAAGCCCTTGAGTTAAAGGCCTTGTGAAAGTTGGGAAGATCATGTCCATAGGTAGCACTTCTAACGTTTTTATGCTGCATGAAAATGCATACTTTGAAAAGCAAATTGTAATTAGGGCTATGCAAATGTGGCATATTCATATTTGTTTGTGAAGTTTCATGAAAATGTAATGACATTTCACAAATTGGCCCTTTTAGAGTGAAAAGTCTTTGCTATTATATGCCATGACCTTTTTCATGCAAGGGTTTACCTCACGTAATATGTCAGACAAAATAATTTGTTGTTTTATATTCTTAAACAGTCAGAAAAAGCCAAGCCAACACATGTTTCACGCTTCACTGCGTTTCTTGAGAGCTGTTACAAACATAGAATTATACAGTTTGAATCTAACCTTATCTACATTAAGCAATACAAAAAATCATGACAAGAAAAAACAATATACACAATCTATTTGATAACACACCTATGGATTATATCCACGCATTTCTACAGAAACATTCTTTGGTCCTAGCCTCCGTTAGGGCTACAGAGAGTCTTTATATTCATATATCTTTTTGTCCTACTCGCCATGAACCTTATTTCCCTTGAGACTTACTTAAGCAAGAATTTTGTTATCTCATTTACCTGGTAATATTTCTGAACTCTTGTGTCTTACTTCCTGAAAAGCCAAACTCTTCCTTATTTTTTAAATCTTTCTAAATGAAGACAAGTACAAAAACCTCTTATTCATCGATTTGTTTTAGTACTCCAATACTCACTTCACAAGTGCCTATAAGTTATATTCTCACCTCCAAGTGATAATTGTACGCCACGAGATAACCTCGTCACTGTCCAATATTGAATTTACACACTCCAGCAAGATCAATGTGTTTTTTTTTCCCTTGATAAGTTTATTGTAAGTGCACTCAATGCGTTTCGAGACCTAGTCTCTTGGTCACGAGACTAGGTCTCGAAACGCGTTGACTGGATTTGCCGATTTGCAAAATTAAAAATACTGCTCTACTGCTTAAGAGTTTGTGGTTGCTGTTTCTTCCGATGGGATTCTCCTGGAGAGTGGTGCAGCGTTTTTGGATTTATATATATATATATATATATATATACTAGCAGCCCGTCCCGACCTTGTCCGGGAGCAATCAGGCTTCCCCGACCCCCGCCCGCCCCAACATTGTCCAGAAGCCCGGGCCCCCGCCGGGCCCGTCCCCCGCCTGCCGCGACATTGTCCGTGGGTCCCCTTACCTCAGCCGCCGCTCCTCCCCCGCGCTCCTCAGTTTACCGGTCCGCCGCTCCTCGTTCCTCACTGCCGCTGGTCACCGCTCCTCAAGCCTGTCTGCTGCTCGTCACCTCACCGCTCCTCCCGCCTGTCCGCTGCTTGTCACCTCACCGCCGCAGGTCACTGCTCCTCCGGCCTTTCTGCTGCTCCTCACGTCACCGCTCCTCCCCCATGCCATGTCCGCCGCTCCTCGTTGCGCTCCTGGACGCCGCTCCTCCCCACGCTCCTGACGTGAGCACGCACGTCGCGGCCGGTGCTACTTCGGAGGGACTACTTTTTTTTTTAATGTAAATTTTTTAAATAACTTTTTTATTTTATTTATGTAGCCTATAACCATCTGCACACCCTGACGATTACAACGGTGTATCGAGTGTGTGGATTGGCGCTGTGGTTCCCGAGTTTACCCGCCTCAAAGCCTCAAAGTTCTTCCTTTATTATAGTAGTACAGATATATATATATATATATATATATATATATATATATATATATATATATATATATATATATATATATATATATATATATATATATATATATATATATATATATATATATATATATATATATATATATATATATATATATATATATATGATCAAGGCCTTTTCAGGCTGAAACGAGTAATAGCTGCATAGTGTTGAGCACGAATAAACTATAATTGCACCAGTTTTGGGTCTAGCTTCGTCTTTGGTTGATTACCTTTGAAGACGTCCTTCTGCCATATATATATATATATATATATATATAATTTCAAAATGATGCTTCGGCACGATGTGCATAACTGCGGGTGCTCTGCAGAGGGAGCGGATCCTAGCCCATTCAACCAACTCCACGCTCGGACCAACGCGTTTCAGCCTAGCATAGGCTTTCGTCACGGTAAGTGGGCATGTTTCTATGTCTACTATTTATCTCAGTTAGCTATTAGGGTGCTTTCTGGGACTAGTAGTTCATTGCAATATACAGTGCAAGATATTTGCGCATTGGGGACGCTGCTGCTACATTTATCCACTGTTTTGAATTATACAGATTATTTAAATCAAAATCTGATCGCTGCTAAGTTCGCGCTGCATTATTTAAATGCTTAAATTACATTGTTGCCATACAGGGCTTTACAACCATGATTTGCAATTATATTGACCGGGTATAGTACCCATAAACAGTAATTGTGTATACGCTATTTATCAAACTAACCATATTAGCAATATTAGCAAATTGTTCACAAATTATTACAGTTCATGTAATCAGGGTATAGTACCCGGTTAGATAGTGGTCGTCGCCTCCGTTATGGTTCAAATCAGTTCAATTCAGATGGTGAGTTATTCAAGATGCACATAAATCTCCTCATCAAAGTTCATCCTTCTCGGTACCTTGTTTTAAGTCTAATGATCAGTTTAGTTTCAATTTGCCACATCTTTCATTTGCATCCAACATGAAGATGCCATAGTAGGTCATAGCTCTCCAATCACTGTTTTGACAGTTAGCCATGTGCTTGGCGGTAGCATATGCCATGTCTTTATATTTTTACCGCCCTTATATGCTCCAAAATTCGCTTTTTGAGGGCACATGTTGTACTCCCAAAATATTTGGAACCACATTTACATTGTACCACATATACAACATGAGTTGATGCACATGATATTTGTCCTTGAATTGTTATTTGTTTTCCACTCGGTTCATCATAAGAGGTTTTGTTTTGGCCAATTTTACAGGCTTTACAGACATTACATCTTCGGAATCCATTTTGTTGATCTGTTAGCCAATTGTTTTTATTGACACTTTGTTTTCCTTCAAAATGGCTCTGTACAAGACGATTTCTTACAGATGTTGTTTTTCTGTAGCTGATCAATGGTCCTTTTCCTGCCATCTTACCTATATCAGGATCCCCTGATATAAGATGCCAGTACTTCTGAATTTTGTTTCTTATGATGCCGCTCTCCTTGCTAAATGTCATCACAAATCGAGGTGGTCCTTGACTCTCATCCTCTTTAACTTGTGGGGCAAGTATCATTGTTTGACTTTTCAAATCCACTCTCTATTTGCATTTTATAAGGATTTTATCACTATATCCTCTTGATTTTAACCGTACTGAAGTTTCCCTGATTTTTGTTCCGCATCACTTTCTTTGGTGCAGTTCCTTTTCATGTGAATGAATTCGCCGTATGGTATGCTGGATAACAGAGGTTGAGGATGAAAACTAGTACCATGCAAGATGCTGTTTGTAGCTGTTTTTTTCCTATAGAGAGTGGTTTGTACTTGATCATTTTCAATGAATACAGTGAGGTCCAAAAAATCTATTTTCTTTTTGCTAATGGAATGTGTGAACTGTAATCCCACTTCATTGTTATTGAGTTCAGAAAAATAGGAGTTGAATTCTGATGTTGAACCATTCCAAATAACGAACAGGTCGTCGAAGTAACGAACCCATAAAATAATTTTGTCCAGGTTGCAGAGCTTGCAGGCACCGATGTAGGACGTGCAGGAGCTGAGCTCTGCGCTATCACCCGAAAAATCCTGTAAATTATCCTATATCAACGGATGCTGCGAGCTGCTGGAGTGAGACTATATCATCCGAACCCCGCTGGGACCGATTGGGGGTCCGCTCGCGTAACCCTGACGAAGTGCGGAGAGGCTGAGAAACGCGCGAGCTGCTGATGGACCAGGCCCAGAGCAGCGGGCTCGTCTAGGCAGCTAGCCGGTGTGCGTGCTCCTACGTGCGGCCAGTGGGGGAGCTGCGGACCGGGGATCGCTGAAACACCTCTAAGGCACACACACCGGAAGGTGAGGCGGAGAAACATTCAAGTGCACTGAGGTGAGACAAGGTGCTACACGCTCCGGACTGCTGTGGAAACGTCTCCTTATCCGCGGGAGCCCCGGAGGACGAAGCGGATATATAACCGCGCTTTGCTTTCCTTTTTGGCGGTTCGGCAGTGGGCTCCCTACTGAGACTCGGTCACAGTCGGCGTGTTCTGAGTGCCAGATTGACTCAATTGGATTCCCCTCTCATATCGTGGAGACATGAAGCAAGGCTAATTTTGTGGGGGCTACGTGTGAATCAGCTGACCCGGGTGCCCCCTCCACTTGCGGTATCACGATCCTGGGAGTACTGTTCTGGTGGAAGGCGAAGGCTTGGTCAGAGATGGGGAGGTGGTACCCAGAGTGATGAGCAGGCAGACGAAGGCACCTTCACAGTACCCCCGCCGCACGCTGAATCCCGCTGGTGATATAGGGGATATCTTCCCCACCCCCTCCCAGACACTGAGTGGCTGTGTAAACGGGCAACGTGGCCAGCAGGTTAGCAGCCGAGGCCAGCACTTGGGCGCCATTTTGACGGCCTATACCGGAGTGGCGCCAGCGAGTTCGCAGTGGAAAGAGTCAGAAGCGTGAGCGCTCCACCCTAGGAGAAGCAGTTGGGGGGATTGGATTCGAGGACTTGTACACAATCACCTCTCATCAGGGCCAATTGCTGGAATTGTGACGATGCCGCTCCCTGGCGACTCGGAGTAAGTGGCCGGACCCTTGACCGAGTGCTTGATAAGTGCTGCCACCACTGATGTGAGACAAGGGAGTGGCACTGCTATCGACTGTTCAGGGAGAAAAGAAATAAGTTTTGCAAATACTGGCCCAGAATAGCGACAGCAACTAACTGTTGTGTTCACCCTGGTGGCGCTGTCACGGAAATCGACTGCGGCAGCCCTGGCGTTCCGCAAAGGAGGACAATCGAAGCGGTTTGCAGGCCTGTGATATTTGCGCACTGGGGGGTGCGGACGGGCGCTGATCGGAGTGTGACAGGCCAAGTGGGGCGCTTGACCTGGGAGCGTTGCGCGCCCTGGATGGTAATTGCAGCACGCACTGAACTGTGAGAGCACTGCTGCGTCACAGGAGCCATCCCCTGCTATGGTAATTATCCCTGTTCGGGCACAGGGAGGCAGGACACTAAAGACCCTAGCTGCTCACTATGGGTAAGAGAGATAAGACCCAGACCAAGCTCGCGTTCGACCAACGGAGAACTAAGTTGCCGGAAGCCTGCGCCTGACCTGTCCCCGGGGAGCAAAGGCCCAGAAGGCACAATGTATGCGGACATAAAAGACATGCTCGTGTCAATGGAGAAAGGGTTGCAAGACAGCATGGCGTCAATTGGTTCGAAGATAGACGCCCTCACCTACGGTATGGATCGCATGTCGGAGCGGGTGGATAAGCACGCAGAGCGGCTAAACATGTCAGAGAGATGGCTCACTGAGGTGGAAGAAGCGCAGACAGAATGGGATAAAGACCGCAAACAATTCTCCAGACTGCTCCAGGTCATACAGAATAAATCAGAGGATTTGGAGGCCCGCTTGAGGCGCTCGAACATCCGTATCACGGGAATTGCTGAGACAACACAAACTGGGAAGATGGAACTCTTCGTAGAAAAACTTCTGACCATTCTCCTGGGAGAGGATGTCTTCTCACCGATGTGTATCGTAGAAAGAGCTCACCGCACGCTGGGGCCGCGACCGCGCCCGGGGGCGGCGCCGAGACCGATTATAGCAAAATTGCTGAACTATAGAGACCGTAATACGGCGCTGCGGGTGGCCAGAGACAAAGGGAAGCTTCAATATGAAGGCATGGAGGTTTCCTTGTACCCCAACTTTACGGCGAAAGTTCAGGAGGAGCGACGCCACTTCGCCCCGTATAAGAAACAAATGCGGGACCTTGGCCTGGACTACGCAATGCTGTACCCGGCAAAATTGCGGATAAATAGACGGGGACACTCACATTTTTTCACGGACCCCAGAGACCTTCAGAAGTCATTAAAGGAGTGGTCCAGGGAACAGAGGAACAATTCAGGTAGCCAGACTGGAGAGCAGGAAGAGAACATCCACCTGGACGAGCAGGAATAGATTGACTGGTGGGCTGCCGGTCTGCTGACTTTCGGACTCACTGGGAGTTGAGCGGTGTCATACCGACGGGACCTCGCCTTGCTATGCCCCTTGGGTATGGTGAAATGCTGTGGGCGAGAGAGCGTAGAGACTTGAGAATGGGCTGCGGCATTGCAGCTGGGTGAGATCATTCCATTATAAATATACCTGATGATAGTCAAGTGACCTTAATTAAACTATTTGGGGAAATGGTATCAGCACAACATTTAATGCACATAGTTTGAGAACTTTGCTATGCGGAAGGTACTATGGAGGGGGGGGACCAATTGGGGGATGCCTCTTTTGAAAATCACTGAGCACTTGACCAGCCTAACGTTGATGGACATTAATGAGGGTGATAGCGTGTGGGGAAACTACGCAATGTACAATACTGAAGCACTGTTGTGTGATGCTGCTGGCAACCTCTGCCCTTGCGCTTATAGCTCTAACCGCCCCTAAGACGGCAATTCTTGGGGATGATCAGGAAGGTTCTAACAGTTGGAGGAGGGCGGGAGGGACCGGGAACTGCCAGGCCAGGTTGGGGGTGGTCGGCTGTGGGAGGAGGGTAGAAGGACGGGGGATCTGTCTGGCCAGGTTGGGGGTGGTCGGCTGTGGGTGGGGGGGAGCGAGTTTGGGGAGATGTTTTGATTTTGAAATGAGGGTGCTGAAAGTTACGCCAAGCATTATGTTGACTGATTTTCCTTGTCAAAGACATGCCACTATAGATATGGCTTTACAGAGAATGTTCTGCAGGGCTGGGAGTGCCCTGCTTGTTGCCTATCAAATCTCACCCTTGAGATGACAGACATGAGTGGAACGAACACTGTGAGCGATCCTGACTCGTTGAGGGTATTGACCTGGAAAGTGAGAGGGCTCAATGACTTCCGCAAGCTTAGAAAGGTGTTAAATTATCTCCACCGGCATCACATTGACCTCGCCCTTATCCAAGAATCTCACCTACCACTCAAGAGTAAGATGCTGTCTGCTAAGGGATTAGGGGTAACAGTGTTGCAGCAGGATTCACCACACAGTCCAGGAGGGTGGTCACATGGGTTAACCCTCGGTCTAAACTCAAGTTAACGCTGATTGAAGCAGACCCGGAAGGACGCTATTTAATTACCAGATGTGTTGGCAAAGGACATGACCTCATAGTAGTCAATGGTCCCAATTATGACAACCCTGAGTTTTACAATGCTCTGGCTGCGCGTTGTAGATCCTATGTTTCCTCCAGAAAGTGGGGGGGCGACTTGAACTGTGTTCAATCCGGATATAGATAGATCAGTGGGGCTACCCCTGCGACCAGCTGCGGCGGCCCTTCACATGCAGGCCGAATTGGTTAAGTTAGACCTTGTGGACGTTTGGAGATATAAGCACCCTACACAGGGCGGTTATGCACACTACTCAGCCTATCACAACTTACTAGCATCTCAGTCACTACTTAACTGTATTGGGAAATGTACGGTGCAGCCGCGTACTCTCTCGGACCACTCCCCATTGCTCTTGACACTAGCGGTCCCTGTGAAGAGAATTCCGCCATTTACGTGGCGGTTTCCACCTTATTCCCTATTAGATGAAGTATTTAGAGGTGAACTGGGAGAAGATATAGATAGCTTCTTCGAGACGAATTTGGGTTCTGTAGACAGTTTCCAGACAATATGGGACACATTCAAGGTATATGTGTCAGGATTGAGGGTAGCGCAAGAGTACGCAAGCGCCACTAACCTTCTACTGATGGCCCGCAGAGACGATAGACGATATTCCTTCCAACTCCGCTCCGCACAAACCCCTACAATGGAATATACCCACTGTTTGAGACTGTACGAATAGGGGCCGGAAGGTAGATTGGCATCGGGGAATGGCACGTCAGGTATCGTCTGGTCTGTTACCATGAGGTGACTGGTACCGGGACACTGCAGGCAGGGGAGACAGAGAAGAAAGGATTACTTCCGCAGTACGACTTACAGGAACCCAGGATCCCTTCCCTCTTGACCTATACTCACCAGTTTCTCCACCCCATGTATCCTTAAAGGAATCCTCAAATACAGAACCCAAATAATGGGGTGACCAGAAGTACAGAGGAGTTAACGTCACTCCGCTGTCACTCAGTTAGTAATCTCAAATAAGCCTTTGAAATACACACTAACAAAACGTGGAACCTCCACGTAATAAACCCACGGTTTCTTTGTGATTACGATGATAACATTATCAGAAAGTGTCAGTAGCCACTGACAACAGGCACCAAGGTTTTCCCCGGAATGTAAACAAGAAGAGACGCCGTTTGTAATAGTAACAATACACAAAAAATAAAGAGGAGGCGAGCCCGCGTTCCTCTTGGTACTTGCACGACTGGAATTGGCAATGGACCAACGGTTCTCCACCAGGAATCTGACCACGCTGGCTGTTGCTCGGCGTCGTGCAGACTAGGATCACTGACCACGCTGGCTGTTGCTCGGCGTCGTGCAGACTAGGATCACTGACCACGCTGGCTTTTGATCGGCGCTGTTCTCCAGGATCTTGACATGAAGCAAGGAAGGCTCATCCACAATGAGCGAGTACAGAATCCGATTGACAAGCCCCGTTGTGTTCCGGAGGTGGCGCTTATATCACGTCCTCCCACTGAGCCAACCCCCAGCGCCGGATGGCCTTCTGGGACTTGTAGTGTTTCTGCCATGGACAGGATATACGAAATCCTCTCGCTTGTACCTTGCTGATGGTAGCGATCGCTACAGAACCCCCTCTCGTGGACCGCCGTCCCGGCGGACGTCCCGGCTTCCCCGGAAATCTTTCATGGAATTGTTCCACCAAGTCGGGACAATGCAGATGGTCCAAGGGTTCCCAGGTTCGATCCTCGGGACCAAACCCCTTCCAATCCACCAAGTACTGTATGCGACCTCGTACCAAACGGGAGTCCAGAACAGAACTCACCTCATACTCCTCGTGGCCCTCGATTTCCACCGGAAGGGGACGATCAGGCAATCTCACACTCGGGAGGCACGGACGCAGGAGTGACACATGAAAAACAGGATGAATAGTCCACGATACAGGCAATGAGAGCTTCATGGCCACAGCGTTTATCCTCTCGCAGATGCCATAGGGACCCACATACTTCGGTTTCAGTTTCGTCAGACCTTTGATATGTAGATTACGCGTAGAAAGCCATACCTTGTCTCCTACCTTATATTCAGGCTCAGGAGTACGTCTCCTATCCGCGTAGGTTTTCTGAGAGTCTTGAGCATGTTCGAGATTGTTTCGGGCCTCAATCAGTATCGCTCGAAGATGAGCATGGTGTTCATGTATGGCAGGAACCAAAGATTCAGCAGGCCATTCAAAAGGGAGCATGTTAGGATGGAATCCATAGAGGCAAAAGAATGGGGAACATCCCAAAGTGGTATGTACCGCGTTATTGTAGGCGAACTCTGCCAACCACAAGAGTATGGTCCAATCGTTGGCGTTCTGTAGCGAGAAACACCGCAGGTATTGCTCCAACGTCTGATTCAGACGTTCCGTTTTGCCATCCGTTTGCGGATGAAAGCTCGTCGATAGTCGTGCATCAATCTGTAATATGGCACATAGAGCCTTCCAGAAACGGGAAGTGAATTGTGTCCCCCTATCTGTGATCAGCACTTTCGGTAATCCATGTGGACGGACGATGTGTTGGAGAAAGACTTTGGCTAATTCACTGGAGGAAGGTAGTCTAGGCAAGGGAATGAAGTGTCCCATTTTCGTGAGGTGGTCCACTACTACCAGGATCACAGTTTGTTTTTCACACGGGGGCATCTCTACGATAAAGTCCATGGACAATGTGTGCCAAGGTTTGGGTGGAATGGGCAACGGTTGTAGCAGTCCCGGCGGTTTGATGTGACTGGCTTTTCCCTGTGCACAGATAGCACAGTTCTTCACGTATTCCTTGGTATCCGTTCTGACCCCAGGCCACCAGAAAGAGCGTTCCACATTGGCGATAGTCTTAAAGATGCCCATGTGTTCCCCTAGAACAGAATCGTGAGACCATTCCAGGACTTTGCGTTGTAATGCAGGGTTGGGGACATATAAGGCATGGAAATGATAGGCCAATTGTTCTTTCTCACATCGATGATCGGGCTCTTTTTGTACCCAATCAGTAATATCAAGGTCCGTTAGGGCAACCCGAACGTCGTCCAGGAAATCTTCGGAGGTGATCAGGGCGATAGCTCTATCCGTGGAATCAGCTCCTTGCAATATAAAAGGGGGTTCCGTACAGGTAGCAGTTTCTTCTTCACCCAACCTGGATAGCGCATCTGCCTTCCCGTTACGAGTTCCCGGTCTATATTTGATCACAAAATCAAAGTCAGAAAAGAAGAGTGTCCACCTCAATTGTCGAGGAGTCAAGGCCTTCGCCGTCTTTAGGAACAGAAGATTGCGGTGGTCTGTGATGATTTCCACCGTATGTAACGCTCCGAAAAGGTAATGCCTCCATTCTTCGCATGCTCTTTTGATGGCCAAAAGCTCTTTGTCGGTGATTGAGTAGTTCATTTCACAAGGAGAGAGTTTCTTCGAGTAGTAAGCCACCGGGTGGAGTTGACCAGATGTAGGATGGCGTTGAGAAAGGACTCCCCCCAGAGCAAACTGAGATGCATCAGTTTCCAGGACAAACGGAATCGTGGGGTCTGGATGTCGAAGGATAGGGGCTTGTGTGAACTTCTCCTTTAGGAGTTGGAAGGAGGAATCGGCTTCCTCTCCCCATTTGAAGGGAGCATTCTTTCGCAAGAGGGCTGTGATGGGATGGATGATCCTGGAGAAATCCTGTATGAAACGCCGATAGTAATTGGCAAATCCGAGAAAGCTTTGCACCGATTTAACGTTCCTTGGCGTTTTCCAGGTAATGATAGCGTCCACCTTACTCATGTCCATACGAAATCCGTGAGCGTCAATCACGTACCCCAAGAAGGCTACTTGCTGGACATGGAAAAGGCATTTCTCCAGTTTGGCGTACAGGGAGTTCTGTTGTAGCCTTTCCAGTACGATTTTCACATGGGTGATGTGATCAGCTAGAGACACGGAATAGATCAAAATGTCGTCAATATAGACCACACAAAATGTCTCCAAGCACCCCCTTAACACTTTATCCATAAAAAACTGGAAGGCGGCGGGGGCGTTGCAGAGGCCAAAGGGCATCACGCGGTATTCGTAGAGACCGAACTTTGTTCGAAACGCAGTCTTCCACTCGTCGCCTTTCATCACACGGACTAGATGATAAGCCCCACGGAGATCAAGTTTTGTAAAGTAACGCGCCCCTTTCAGCTGATCCATCAATACCGGAATTAAGGGGAGAGGATAGCGATTCTTTATGGTCACCCTGTTAATGGCGCGGTAGTCTATACATGGTCTTAATTCATCGCAATCCTTCTTTGGTATGAAGAACATGGGTGACGAGGCCGGGGAGGTAGAGTGTCTGATGAACCCAGATGCGATATTGTCCTCCAGATAGGTTTTGAGGTACAACGTTTCCTTTTCCGTTAGGGCATACACCCTACTACAGGGGATATCAGCGCCTGGAACGAGATCAATCCGACAATCGTATGTACGATGTGGAGGTAATTGGGTAGCGGTCTGTTTATCGAACAAGGCCTGAAAGGATATGTACTCTTCAGGAAGAGTGCTGGCACAACAATAGGCATCCACCACACATTCATGAGCCAAGAAGGTCGCGATCGAAGGAACAAGGGGAAAATCGTGATGCATTCCTTCTCGGCAATGTTCCTTACAATACTCGGAGGTCATGCTCACGGTACGGGAAGCCCAACTCACCACCGGATCATGTAGTGTCAACCAGGGCATGCCTAGAATGAGCCGGAACTGAGGGGCATCGATCAAGTCAAACTGTATATATTCACAGTGATCCTCCCCAAACCTCATTAAGAGGGCCAACGTATGGTAAGTTACTGGGCCTGACGTTAGTATGGTACCATCCACAGTTTTAACCGTTTCAGGTATAGATTTCTTCTCACAGGGGATGCCCATACGAAAGGCATAGGTCTGGTCTATGTAATTTCCTGTCGCCCCTGAATCCAACAAGGCATCTACTTTTACAGGTTTCTGGTTGGCAACCCATAGAGCGACGTTCACATTCATATGGGCGACTGCAGGGTGTAAGGTATTGGCTACAAAAGGAGAGACCGGATCATGCGGTCGTCTCAAACCAGAGGTCTCTACCTGATTTAAGACCGACAGTTTTCCGCCGGTTCATCAGAACTAAGAACTGCCTGCCCTCGGGGAAGGGGATTTTTTCCAGGGACGTAATTCCTAGCCCGGCAGTCATTAATGAAATGCCCCCCTTTACCACAGTAGAGGCAGAGTTTCAGCCTCCTTCTCCTGTCTCTTTCCTCCCGGGAAAGGGGGCCACGTATTCCCCCTATTTGCATGGGTTCTGGTCCTTCTGGTGTCTTAGCTTTGTCATCTACCCCCTGTCGGGATTTAAATAAAGGATAAGAGGGTCGGTAATCTCCCACTCTTCTATCCCCCTTTCTTTCCAATAGCCGGTGATCTAGTTGGACAGTCAGGTCTATTAACTCCTCACAGGTAGTTGGTAATTGTACCACCTGAGCTAAGACATCTTTTAGTTCCCCCCGGAGTCCTTGGTAGAACAAGGAGATCCGTTTCTGGGCCGGCCAGTCTGTTTCCACAATGAGACGGTTGAAGGTCGTGATGTAAGACAACAGATCTTGGGACCCTTGTCTCAAGGTCATCAATTCATGATCCAAGGACAACATGTGAGACTTCCTATCAAACAATTTCCTGAGTTCTACGCAAAAGGCAGCAAAATCATGTAGAACGGGATCGTCTCTTTCTAATAAAGGAATAGTCCAGCTGGACGCGTTCCCTCCCATATAGGACATTAGAAAAGCCGTTTTGGATGCTTCGTCCTGGAAGACCATAGGTTTGCATAAAAAATGCAAACGGCATTGGTTCAAAAAGGTTTCAAATTTTCGTGGGTCCCCATAAAACCTTTCGGGTGGAGCCAGGGGTATACCATGATTTTGGATGATATGTACAGTCGGTTTGGCTTCCGCAGAAGTGGAAGGGGCTGCGAGCGAACCCCCAGTTTGGAAGGAAGGGGGAGGCTGCAGAGTGGCCGGCCGAATCAATGGTTTCGCCACCGGCTCTCTCATGGCTAGATCTGATACGTCTTTACGTAGTTCAGATATCTCTTTATACAAGGCCTGGTTCTCTAACCGGGAATTCTGGACTTCCTGTTGAAGGCCTGTAAAACTCTCCAACAGGGCGGTAAGAGTGGCATTCGTATCCATCGTCTAGGCGGGGCTGTATTCTTGGGCTTGTCAATCTGTCAGGATTGAGGGTAGCGCAAGAGTACGCAAGCGCCACTAACCTTCTACTGATGGCCCGCAGAGACGATAGACGATATTCCTTCCAACTCCGCTCCGCACAAACCCCTACAATGGAATATACCCACTGTTTGAGTCTGTACGAATAGGGGCCGGAAGGTAGATTGGCATCGGGGAATGGCACGTCAGGTATCGTCTGGTCTGTTACCATGAGGTGACTGGTACCGGGACACTGCAGGCAGGGGAGACAGAGAAGAAAGGATTACTTCCGCAGTACGACTTACAGGAACCCAGGATCCCTTCCCTCTTGACCTATACTCACCAGTTTCTCCACCCCATGTATCCTTAAAGGAATCCTCAAATACAGAACCCAAATAATTGGGTGACCAGAAGTACAGAGGAGTTAACGTCACTCCGCTGTCACTCAGTTAGTAATCTCAAATAATCCTTTGAAATACACACTAACAAAACGTGGAACCTCCACGTAATAAACCCACGGTTTCTTTGTGATTACGATGATAACATTATCAGAAAGTGTCAGTAGCCACTGACAACAGGCACCAAGGTTTTCCCCGGAATGTAAACAAGAAGAGACGCCGTTTGTAATAGTAACAATACACAAAAAATAAAGAGGAGGCGAGCCCGCGTTCCTCTTGGTACTTGCACGACTGGAATTGGCAATGGACCAACGGTTCTCCACCAGGAATCTGACCACGCTGGCTGTTGCTCGGCGTCGTGCAGACTAGGATCACTGACCACGCTGGCTGTTGCTCGGCGTCGTGCAGACTAGGATCACTGACCACGCTGGCTTTTGATCGGCGCTGTTCTCCAGGATCTTGACATGAAGCAAGGAAGGCTCATCCACAATGAGCGAGTACAGAATCCGATTGACAAGCCCCGTTGTGTTCCGGAGGTGGCGCTTATATCACGTCCTCCCACTGAGCCAACCCCCAGCTCCGGATGGCCTTCTGGGACTTGTAGTGTTTCCGCCATGGACAGGATATACGAAATCCTCTCGCTTGTACCTTGCTGATGGTAGCGATCGCTACAATATGTCAGGGGGATGGCCATGGCTAAACACTCAAGTGTCCTTAAGACCATAAGACAAAGACTGAAGCACCTCGAGGCCCAACTGATGGACCTTGAGAGACGGCAGCAGAGCAGCCCAGATGCTGATGATGCAGTGCAACTAAAAACATTACTAGCTGACTATAATGAGGAGGCGGATAGGGAAGTGCAACACATGGGCAAGTATGCCACGGCTCGAACGAATGGGGAAGGGGAGAGACCTAGTTCCCTGTTGGCTAGAATAATGCGTAATGACAGACGACCTCTCGTGGTTGATGAGCTGGTAACGACTACGGGTGACGTGATCACTGATGAGGCGGAGATTCTCAAAGAGTTCAGAGGTTATTATGCTGAATTATATAAGTCAAGATCCTCCCAGGTGGAGAAAGAAATTGCTGATTATCTTAGCTACATTAAAATGCCCTTCTTGCCCGATTCACAAAGGGAGTTTCTGATGATACCAGTGCAAGAAGATGAGATCTTGGAGGCGTTGGAAGGAATGCGTTCTGGAAGTGCCCCAGGGGCAGATGGCCTCACAGTGCGCTTCTATAAAGCTTTTAAAGACAAACTTTTACCACATTTGATAACCCTCTTTGATGACATCTGCCCGGAGGGTAGTATGCCGGCCTCAATGAGGGAGGCCTTGATTGTCACTATTTTAAAACCTGGGAAACCTCCCAACGTATGCGCTTCTTATAGACCACTTTCCCTGATGAATGTGGACGCCAAATTGTATGCTAAGGTATTGGCTACACGTCTGGCACTGCTGGTTCCGGAACTAGTGGCACCGGAGCAAGCTGGATTTGTCCAAGATAGGTCCCTTAAGTATAATATCCGCACGGTACTGGGGACTATACAACATGTGAGGCAAGAAAACAAGGCGCTTGCAATTTTCCTTGACATGGAGAAGGCATTCGACTCCGTGGAATGGCCGTTCATGCTGAGAGTCTTGCGAAAGGTGGGATTGGGTGAACCTTTTCTGCAGATGATGGGGGCATTGTATTACAAGCCCACGGCGAGATTGAAGATAGGGGACAGTGTCACAGAAGCTTTCGAAATAAGCAGGGGAACTAGACAAGGGTGCCCTCTCTCATCTCTCCTATATGCGCTGGTTGCGGAACCCCTGGAATGTGCGATTAGGGAATACCATAGTCTGGAGGGTGTCAGCTTTCCAACATACAAAATTGGTATTTCCACGTACGCGGACGACACTGTATGTTCGTGACCCGGAAACGAACCTCTCATCAATACTCAGAGAGGTGGTGAGATTTGGGGCCCTCTCAGGGCTGAAAGTAAATTGGGCCAAATCAGTTGCGTTTCCGTTAACCCCAGTTACACTGCCGTTTGAGATGGAATATCCGCTGCAGTGGTCTATGGACACGGTTAGGTACTTGGGGTTACAACTACACACAGACCCAAACATACTGATACGTGAGAACTACGGGGTTGCGTATACAAGACAAGTGGTGGATGTTGATTCACGGTGCAAGCTCCCTTTATCATTAATGGGAAGGATAGCCATTATGAAAATGGTAATCTTGCCAAGATTCTTGTTTCTGTTCAATAATGTCCCGGTGGTCCACTCTAAGGCTTTTTTCAAACAATTGAATCAAGTACTTATTAAGCTTGCATTGGGGGGAAAACAACCCAGAATCCAGTGGAAGGTTTTAATTCTTCCGTGTGAGATGGGGGGCCTGGGCGCCCCGGACATGGAAAGATACTACAGGGTGGCTCAGGCAGCTCATCTGCATACATGGATACACGGAAATCCGACCATTCCTCATGTCATCCTTGAACGACTATTTGCAAACCCTTTTCCCTTGCCGGCTACTATCTGTTTTCTGGTAGACCGCAGCATTGGTAGGCTGGACTCAATCAAGACTACGAACCATGCTTGGCACACGTTGTTACAGGCACGGGGCTGCGAGCTGCTGTATTCCCCGCTAATGCAGATAGAATGGGCGGTATGGCTCCCCCCACTTAGAGAGAAAGGAGTCACAAGGGCTCTGAACAAACTGGGAATCACAAAATTGGATGCCCTGTTCGTTGATGGGGTGGTGAAAACCTGGGAACAGGTCCTCCCCTTGCAGACAGAGCCCTCACTATTGTTACGTTTCCAGATTCACAGGGTCCGAAGTGCGCTACTAGACCTCTTAGGCCTGGATCTGGCAGAGCCACCCGAGGTACCGGAGCTTACGTATGTGATCAAGACGGGGTCTTCTCGCAAACTGGTTACGAACCTCAATAAGCTAGGAGTGCAGCATACGCTGAATCAATACTCCAAGGCTAGGACAGAATGGCAGCGTGATTTGCAGATACATATAGAAGATGAGATGTGGAAGTATTGTTGCACCAGCACTAGAAAACTGTCTCTAAACGGAAGACACAGATTGGTGCATTTCAAATATCTGCAACGTGTTTACTATACCCCGGAGAGACTGCGCAGGTACGGGCTTCGTCAGTCAGCGGAATGTGAATGCTGTCATGCGCCAGTAGCGGATTTTATACATATGGCATGGAACTGCCCTGGCATTAACAAATTCTGGAACGAAGTTTTTTCGGAACTTAGCCAGATATTAGACACAGAGATACTGGCCAACCCGGCACTGGCTCTGCTGGGATATTCGAAGCCACTTCCGGTGGCACTGCGACGCCTGGCAGATATCGCCTTGCTAATAGCCAGGCGAGTTGTTGCCGTTTGTTGGATGAGGGGCCCATTGCCAACCAAGAGGACATGGGCTAGGGACATGGTATATTGCTGTACTCACTCGGAAACATACAGTGAATTACTTCCACCTAAAAGTCGTCCCAAGAATTTCTGGGGTCTGTACCAGACATATGTCCGCGCAGGCGAAGTGGAGGAGACGGAACATGGCGAGGATATTGACACTACCGATGCACTTGTAGAGCACACTGAACATGATTAGCGGGGGCCCTTGCTGGGAGTGGGGACAGCGCGAAGTATAGTAGGAATCAGGAAAGTGATGATATTAGTCGGAAGGGAGCGCACGCATGGGGTGCACACCTCTATCTAGCTATAGTGGCAGAGGTGCAGGACGGGGAGAGATCTGAGCGGCACTGCAGAACTGTTGTAGAGGTTTAGAACCCAGGCAGGGTGTTCGCTTACCCCTAATAGTCATAAGGAGAAGTGGCTTGGTTATATACTTCCGGGGACTTAGGTCGAACGGACGGGCTGCTGGCATGTTGTGGGTGGGGGGGTTGTTGGGGTAGGACTTAAGAATTAAGTTTGCATATAGAAACTGTGTTTGGCCTACGGCCTACTGGGCTTGGCGTGATAATTGCTAGTTGTTGTGAGATTGCGCATTTGCAGGGAGCGCGAGAAGAGTATTATTTCTAGGAACTGTTGATAAAACTGGAGGTCAATGCGTCACATAATATCCGAACGCCGCCGAGCCTCTGGGATGTCGGCTAATTGGCTGTGTAAGAAGTAACTGGTCTATGCGGGCTTGTTCCCTGAAAATCTGCTGCCGGCCCCAGGGTTGTAGGCTACACGCTGTGTAAAGTATCCTATAAAAGAATAAAGGTTTTTGAAAATTAAAAAAAAAATAATAATTTGTCCAGATCTTCTTGGTTGGTGGGGTCCCAGGCTACTGTTTTTTCCCACCAACCCATAGTGACATTGGCGTAATTTGGTGAGAATGACATGCCCATAGATGTACCGCACTCCTGCTTGTACAATTGATGATTGAAAATAAACACATTATTTGCCAAACACAGATTAATCATTTGCATAAGCATTTCTGTATGTCTTTCTCCTCAACGTTATGTTGTTTGAGAAAGTAGGCACATGCATTGAGTCCTATGTGGTGTTTTATCGAAGTGTATAATGACACCACATCAATGGTTATCAATAGATAGTTCTTATCCCATGCTATATTTTGCAAGATTCTCAAAAAATCTCCTGAGTCTTGAATATAGGAACTCATGCTTTTAGCAATAGGTCCAAGAAAGACATCTACGTGTAGAGAAACATTTTCATATAGACTTTCACAAGAGGAGACAATCGGTCTCCCAGGTGGATCAATGAGTGTCTTATGAATTTTCGGCATAAAATAGATGGTAGGAATTAATGGGAACTCCATTTTTAGAAATGTTTTTCCTTCCTCACTCAATAGCCCCTCCATTTGCCAGGTATCTATCAGTCAATTGAGTTGTAATGTCATCTGGTTAATGGGATTAGTCTGTAATTTACTATAGTTCATGATGTTTTCCAATTGACTCAATCGACTGATAGATACCTGGCAAATGGAGGGGCTATTGAGTGAGGAAGAGAAAAAAATTCTAAAAATGGAGTATACATATATAAAAAATATTTATTTTTCAGAAAGATACACATTCACTGGATGATGTCATCAGTGATGTCATTTGAGATGTCATCAGTGATGTCATGAGTGATGTCACTGACCATGTCATGAGTGATGTAATATGTGACGTCATCAGCAGTGCATTGCACGCGCAAGTTATAGTGAGTCCAACTAACTATAACGTGGGAATTTCAATGGTTTTATGCGAGTAAAATTTCCACCTAACTATAACTGGTGTGAAACCTATGGTTCTTTCAGTGTATATATATATATATATCCAGCCAAAACAAGTCGCTTCGGATCCCTGCCGCTTCCAGTGGCGGGCCTCGGACGGGATAGCGAATCCCAAAAATTCCAGCCAAATACTCTCCTTGTCAAGAAAAGAAATCCGGGCCACTTTAAGTTTGCAAAGCGTGTTTATTTCATAACGGCTTTTCTCGACGCGTTTCGCAGGTGAAACCTGCTTTTTTACGACAAGGAGAGTATTTGGCTGGAATACGTTGGTGAATGGAATCGGTGCTGCTTTTAAACCTGAATAAAAGCCTGCCAGCAGTATTGGGCCTCACTTGGTGTCGTTTTCGTGGTGAAATGATGGGCTGCTCCGTGCCCATTTTTGTGAGGCCACTCCGTAGGGTCAGGCTCCAGAACGGGGAACTTGCTGTGTATGTGTATATATATATATATATATATATATATATATATATATATATATATATATATATATATATATATATATATATATATATATTTATATATATATATATATAACAATCCAGCCGGTAGCCGCGCCAACATTCCAAGCGCAGAATCCAGCGCGTGGACACAGAAAATACGCCCAAAGCCAGTCTTTCGATATTTGCTGCTTTTATTTAATCATAAGGTGCAGGGTGAGAAAATGCCGAACAGACGCGTTTCGGACAAAACGTCCTTGCTCACTGTTGGCGGGAATGTGGACCACAATTCATATATATAGCGTACATTTCACGTTAACGCGTCCAAATTCGAAAACATGTATATGGAAATAGACATAGGACTCACACATTGCCTAAGCCTATATTGAAACGACATGGGCGCCATTTTGGAATGGTACAAGTAAAACGCTGTCAATGCATAAAATGTCATTACAAATAATTATTGTACAGCTGTATACTAATAGTATGTGCTAGGGCAATTGCAAAATTATACATATCGGATCAAATCACGCAAATAACAATGCAAATATCAATCGATAAAAACAATGACCGTACAAATACATATGTAATTAATTCTTCACACTAATGTGTTTCAGAAATAATAAATGAATCTACCCGTACAATGTATTAGTTGAAACAACCATAGGGAATTATACAAAATAAATTGGAACAACACATTAATTCATATATCAACGTTGATTTTTTAGATCCAAGAAATAGGTGACATTATATAATAAAGTGCATAGTGCAATATGTAAACGTTCATATGTGCAAAGTTCTGCATAATAAAGTGCAAAAATGCTTCTTATATATATATATATATATTCACAGGAATGAAAAGTAGAGAAAATGACTGGCGCAAGTTCTCAGTTTCCTGGTTTCATTTTAGGGAATATTCCATATATTTGATCAAGCACTGACAAAAACACACTTTGCATCTTAAATGTCCATAAGGATCCTTTTTATTGTACGTCCTCCTTACAGACAGGATAGGTAGGTAAGTTTGTAAAAACAAGGTCTTAATATATATAAAAGAAAAGGGGGAAAAGAAAACAAAAGGCAGCCAAGCAATGTATACAGTATATCCCCATGGAACAACACAATATACAAATTCATTAAATGTGGACATGTGAAATTATAATCAGAATCAGTTGAAAATTCCATCTTACATATTTACATTTGTACACTTCAAAATATATGTATATAACATTTTTTTTACATATGATTCTTTCCCTGAATACAATTTACGCATGGCATACCATCCTTATTGCCCCAATAATCACAACATATTTACTAACACTCTCTTTTTATCAGGGCTTGCCAACTCGTATACGCTTCCCTGACAAAGAAATTGTAAAGAGATATCAAAATCACTCTTGGTCTAGTGGTAGTTTGGCCAGATCAAAGTCGGAGGGAGAAAGGAAAACGGTGCGCCCTCTGTATCTTTCTCTGCCACTCCCACTGTGAGAGTTCTGGGAAGGCCTCAGTGAACAAATCAATAATAAATGTACATGGGACCTGCCCTTCTATGCCCTTTGGACTTTGTATCCCTCTCAAATTATTTCAGCGGGACCGATTTTCTAAGTCAACCAGTTTCCACTGAGCGTCCTCTTTTTAGGCTTGCAAAGTCTTGTCAAGGTCTTCTGTGCTGCCAATTCATCCTCTAAGCATGAGATACAAGCCTCCGCCTCATTAAACCTCGCAGTAAACTCCGTACAAGCCTTGGCTATATGACAAACAGAATTCTGCATACTCCTCAAATAGACTTATTCGCACAACAGCACAACATTCCCAAGCTTTACTGACAAATACCCACAGCCCATAATGAATATCCTGTGGATCACCTTGTCAGTGATATTTACCTATGTTTTTGTATCTTTCCCACTGCTTCCATTTGTCATGAGGAAACTCAGGCAGATGTCTCTCATTGTAGTCTCTCCAACCTGGGCAAGGCAACTGCGGTTCTCCACCCTATTGGCACTCTCTATTAGCTTCCACAAGATGCTTCTACTTAGACCAGACCTACTCACCCAGAGACACGATCGGATCCGGCACCCATACTCAGCATAACTCAATCTTTTGATTTGGCACCTGGGGTACTAGGGTTTGGTTATCTCCGGCTACCAAAACACTGTATGTCCATCCTTATATATGTGCATAGGTGGAACTAAATCATTTAATAAATCCAATCAACTGTTTGCTTCCTTTACCTAATCTCACTACGGACAACCAATATCTAAGTCTGAAATAGTCAGGAGGACTGTCAAATGCAGCTAAACTTGCAACATTGAAGCCAAACTAGGACTTTATGCTCCTCCTAGGAAGCACCCTCTGTTAAAAAATGGCTAATGTTAACTTCTTATACAATAACCCCATAGCTGACATATGCAAAGCAGCTATATCATCAACAACATTCTTTTATTATCCAATTTTGTGTGGACATACTAGCCTGAAATCAGGCACTAGTTAGTCAGGCAGTACTAAGGGCACTGTTTCATCCACGTGTTAACCATCACTGAGAGGAGGATACTGATTTTCAGTTTACGCTAAGCAAGTGTATCTACGGTCACATATGTTGTGAATGGACAATGCTACTGGTAGGCATCTGTTTATAGAGAGTACTGCTGTAGATTCACATATACCTGCCGTCTTCTCCGGGTCAGTCAGTATGCAATGAGCCAGATCCTAAAATATTATATTCCTTCAAATATACGGTGCATTTATGCACCATATATTTCACTCAAAATCCATACAACCTTACACCCACTTTGAGGAAAACAATCTAACATGGATCCAGTGCTCTTGAATAGTGTACCTCAAGCAGAGGAATCACACAGCATTTTGACATGAAAACTTTCATCAAATGAAAACAAATTGCCGATATCCAAGCACAACACTAGATGGTAGGTGTAAACTAATCAAGTGAATCTACAACAGTAAGCGCTGCCTAAAGGTAAGAGGTATTTTACACACACAGACATAAACAATGGTTAAAGTGATGCTATAGTTAAGCTTTGGACTAATGAGTTGCGAGCCAACATTAAGCAATCCAAAAACCTCTGACAATCTCCAGTTATAGTTTAGTGATCCAACTATAACTTTCGCCACCATCATGCACTGCTTATGAACTCACATATTACACCACTAATGACATGTTAAATTATTGACTTAACTTATTATATTTAAATAACACTGTTGAAATCACTAATGAAATCAATCAATGACTCTGACAGTGTCCTTAGGCTTTGTGAACAAGCAGTAATATATCAGCCTAAATTGATGGTTGGTCTCTTATAAGCTTGTCTGTAAGCTTTCAAATGATGTAAATGAAATTGGGTATTTAGGAAGCTATGCACTTTGGTTAAATACAAGTAAAAAGACAATGACATTCATCAGAAGATGGGTACAGTGCGGTCAGGTCGCTTACGGACAGCTGGTGGCTGAACATCATTAAACGGTAGACGAGTTAGTCAACATTTGGTGTGAAGGGATGAAGGCTGAGCAAGTATTGTGTTGGTTGCTCATGGTGTCGTGGGCGGAGGGCATAGCCACAGGTGAGGCTGTGCATGGCCAAAATCCCTTGCACAGGGGAGGTTGGTTACATGAGGATGGTCGGGGATAGGGTCTGAACACACAGTAAGCCCAACCATTATTGTATTTTAGATGGAGTGCCTGGTGTGACACCAGGCCTTACATGCAGCCTCCACTATGTATGTCTGAAGTCAGTGTTAGTATTGGTCTGCCGCTTGTGGAGGGGTGGTTGCAGACCCTGGCAACAGGCTAAGCCCTGGCTCAGCCTTGTCCTCCGTATGGCTGAAAATTGTGTGAAGTGGAGGTTTGATGCTTGCAGCAGGTTGGGTACAGGACCTTTGATGGAGCTGATGCACTAAGTCCAAGCCCCGGTGCAGTTTGGACGCAGGGTCTGGCGAAGGCTATGGCTGAGATGTCGTTTAACATGTCATTAGTTATGTGGTGTATGAAGTCATGAGCAGTGAAGGCAGACTGTTGGGGTGTCCTCTCCCTGTCCCTTATATATTTTTTCCCATTTTTGTTTCTAGTGACCATGAAAAGCAGTCCGGATATATGGGACTATTACACCAAATAACAAACAGCGTAATTTCTAAGTAAGGTTTTAGCGTTTTGCCAAATGTGGTATAAATCTGTTCAGTCTTGGAGAGCAAAGTTTCGTATGGTAATTAGTAAAATTCACTTTTTGGACTCAAATGCCCACCCCTGGCCCATGGCTTTTTCTTGGCCCCTGCTTCACAGATCAGCGTGAAACATTCAATGAAGGAGTAAAATAGAAGTTACTAGTGAAACTAAATAGAGCTACATATATATATATATATGAGTGACCACATTAACGTTTTGCAGTAAAAAAAAAAGAGGTAGTCTTCTGGAATTGAGAATCTAGTCGTCCTGGCCTGTTCCAGGTCTTATTCCTACAAGTTTATGTTTCAATCTCAGCAAAGCTCCTGATCACAAAATCCCACTAAGCAATTTTGACCCTGTTCTACAATATTTTATCTGCTGCTGTTGATTTTTTCAGCTAAGTCTTGCTTGAACGGGTTTGTGCCATGTTTACAGATTCGGGTGAAGAAGAGGCCATCAGTCTTGGGGATTTTTTTTGAGGGATAGTATAGAAGTCTACAATGAGGGTTTCTGAACTGGATTTTGATTTCAAGATGTTATTCTAAAGTTTATTTCTGTAATTTTTGGAGATTAAGGTTGTAGGACATCCTATGGAAAATCTCATAGGGGCTGCATATTCTGATCACAATGTATGACTGGATAGCTGGCTGCGTGCTTCTGTTTTGAACCCAAATTTACAAAATATAGAAAGTATTAAGATTAATGAGGTATAGTAGGTTAGAGAGGTAGGTGAGATGCACCAACGTGTCCAAAGCCATTGTGTAGCAATGCTTGTGATTCACTGTTTGCGAAATAGTGTTCTATTAGGGCAGGCTCCATTACTGGTGCTATTGCAGGCATAGGTACCCACATGGAGGGGTGTATCAGTTTCGGAAAGTGAGAGTTTGACTGCATCAATGGTGGCCCTTCTGAGCTGGACTAAGGGCAGAGAGTGGATCGCCTCAGTGTCATTGCAGAAAACAACAAGGTGGAATAGTTCCATCAATAGCAATGGAGTCTGGTGTATGGTAGACCATCCCCTAAGATTGCTGCCACTTGTTAATTTGATTAAAATTTTGATTTGTTTTGAATTTTGTGCAGCGTGCCGTATGCTTGGAGGCGTCTTGATGCCGTCTTGATGCTGTGGGTCTGCCTAAAATCTGAAAGAACCCATTACCAACAGTCTACTAAGAAAGCCATTATAACCAAGTTTTAAGATGTTTTCTAAAAATCTGCAGATTTGGTTGGCTTCTCAAATGCAGTGGCATTTGGTTCCAGAGCTCCGAAGTAACCCAAACAAAGCTTCTGCCTCCCCAAGAAGCTTAAAGAGTTTTTAGAACCAATATTTTTTCCGCTAGTGCTGATCAAAGACATTTTTTAGGATGGTACCACAAAGATTTCTTCTTGAGAAAGTCGGGGCCTGTGTGATTAAGGGCTTATGTGGTGTAAAGAGCACCTTAAATGCTACTCTCTTTTTAACGGGGAGCCAATGTAGTTCCTCTATTGTGTTTGAGACTGGTTCAAACTTTCTAATGTTCCTATGGAAGCAGACAGCTGCCTTCTGATGTCTTCGAAGTTTTTTCAAAATACCTTGTTGCAAACCAATGTAAAGGATGTTAAAGTAGTCTAGTCTGTTATAATTATAATTGCTTTTTTGCAAGTGGTAAGGAATAAATGGAAGACCTTATTCAATGTTTTTCAACTGAAGAAGCAAAAAGACGACTATTGGTAAGTCTGATCTATGAAAGCAATTTTGGACTCAAAGATGATACCCAAATTCCTTACTTTCAATTCTGGTTTTGGTTGGGGGTCAAAGGTCAGTGGCCAGCATGCATTTTCCAAAAGGAAGTTTCTTGTGGATAATCTCAAAGTCTACAGCGACTAGCTGTCCTTTAATGTAGCCATTTTGGACTGTTGTTTTTAGATGGATATCTGCCTAGTCTTAACTAACTAAATGTTGAAGGGTTTCTTGTGGATAACCATAAAGTCTACAGCTACTAGTTGGCCATCCATGTAGCCATTTTTGAATGTCGTCCTTAGAGGCCGATTTCGATGCAGTCAGAAACTGCTCCAAACATTGGTGGGAGCTGTTCCGACTGTATCGAAATGTCCCTTTTGGATTCCTTTTCAAGGGACCCATTATGATGTGTTCGGTCGGAGAGGAATCCGAACGGGCTTTCCGAATGACTTCCCATGGGCTCAGAGAGCCGTCTGTTATTTGGAAAGGGGCCAGTAATCCCACTAGGGCGGCTCTTTACGTCCGAGGGATTACAATGGTGGATTCCTACAGCCTTTCTGTGCCGGTCTTTACGACACACAAAGGCTGTCGGAATCTAAATTTGGGGACCCCCAGCAGGGCCCCCATGGGTGCCAGGCCTCCGGATGGCGCCGAGGAGGCACCTATGGCGTCCCCCTGTTGATCTCTGCACCCGGTGGAAGTAACCTTGAGGTGACTACCACTTGAGGCAGGGATGAACTGCACCTCAGCTTTTTACAATGAGAGCATGCGTAACTGTGAGAATACATTCTCACATTGTGAAGAATAGGAGTGCGACCGAATAGTGTTCAGTCCCATCCTAACTGCTGGTTTGGAACCGCCGACAGGAGGTCAGTCGGTCCCAGTTCCAGATCGATGTCGGACAGACTCGGTCCGTCCCGACATCGAAATCGGGCCCTTAGTTGGATATCTGCCAGTTCTCAGCAAGATTGCTGTCATTGATTATTTAAGATTTTCAGAAAGGTCCTTAAGTGCTACTTGGTTACTCTGGAGAGGTCTAGAGTTTAGAAAGGTACAGACTGCAAGATGTTTCCCCTTATTTGCAGATCCACATGATTTAGGAGTCCTACTGGTGAGTGAAAGGATCAACGAATTAGGGTTTCCTTTAATGATCACATCAATTCATATCAGAGGTGGAGTGAGTCAGTGCTCAACCCCTCAAAACGTCTATCCCTCAACATCCAGCCGCACCCAGTGTGCTCCCCGTAGATGACTTGGCATCTGTGGAGGCCACGTTGTAGTCAGTAATGTTGCCAAGACCCATGTCCTGGAACTGTGATTAACAGCTATGCTCGAGGGTGAATTATGAGCAAGTGTGTTAGCTGGAGGAGGAGGGAATAATGAGTTGGATAGGGTGAATAAAAACAATCATTGAAAAGAAGAGACAATTGCCATTTTGCAAAGGTGCCAAAATATATGGATTTATGATGACAGGATGACTGGGCATTGGGCTATTAAATGACCCCTCATAGACTTCCCTTTTATCTGAAGAGAAGGATTTTTTAGGTTCCCTCAGCCCTCCAGCTGGAATCAAAAGGAATTGTTTTTTATCGCCTGAATTAAGGTTCTCGACTTTAAGCCACATTTGTTTGCATCACCATATGTCATGCATCAGAAAGATGCAATACTTTATAGGACTGTCACTAGCTGCTAGTTTACCATTAACACCCACAGCCTGAAGTACATGATGTTCACAAGCATGTTTATATCCTGGAGCATTTCTGTATATCTGGCTCGTCTGTTAACCATCACTCTGAATTATGTGGGCTGCTGGAATTCGTGCTGAAAGAAGTTGTTTCAGCCTCTCCCTTGTGAACAAATTGGGTCTGTGCCTGTTTCAAAAAAGCAAAGCTGAATTCTTTCATATATTTATCTCAAAGACATATTAAAGTTTGTTAACTAGTGAACTTAAGAGGGATAGTTTCTCCCATATATGCGGAAATTCCAGGTGCATAAATTGTCATTTCCAACTGTATGTATTCCTGTATTGATTTAAATCCCCTGGAACCAGAATTACCGTCTGCAATTCCCCACAGCATTCCCTTTTCCGTGGTGTTTAATGCGCACCTTCATCAAATGCTTTGAGCAGGTGGTATCTGTTTGTGGGGGGTTTAGTGTAGAGCAGAGAGGTAAAGGAAGGCGGTGGAGGAGTTGGAGATGTTGAGAGAGGAAAGGGGAGCATGTTGGCTGGCAAGAGAAAGCATAACATGCTCTCAGTGCCTTGTGTGAGGGTCAAGCAGGGGCCAGGGTTTGAGCTCAGGCTGCAGTGAGAAAATGCAGAAGCTGCTCTTGCAATCTCTACAGATAGAAAAATGTGGTTGCATCTTGAGGGGTAAGAATCAGGTTACCATATCTATTTGCGCAAAACAGAATTACGAATTCCTCACCCTTGTTCCACTCTTCCTCCTCAGCATTTATGTCAATGCAATTGCTTTACTTAAATAATGTCTCTCGAGGGAAGAATTTGGAAGCCTTCAATATTTTTGATCAAGGAATGGATGCTGTTTAGAAATTAAGGGTTCCTCTTTACAAAATATGAAAGAAAATGTCATTCGTATTCTCTTAGTTAAATATTTCTGCTTTTGCCACATTATGAATATGAATATATTTTTGTGTAGTGTATAGCATATACTTAATTGAAAGGCAAGCAGAGTGCTGCAGAGGATCAAAGACACAGATACAGCCAACAACAGATTGGAGGGGGAGCTTGGGTTGGAGAGCAGAAGTGGACTGTGGCTGTGTTGAGATGTAGTGTTCTTTCTAGAGGCATGTCTTCAGCTCTTTCCTAAATTGGAGCAGGGCTGTGCCAGTCCTGTTGGATCCATGGGCCATATTACCGAAAATGCCCTAGTTGTGCAATGGACATTTGCACCCACTTGTTGTGCCCTCGAAGCACTTTGGTATTATGGTAGAAGCTGCAGATTCCTGTGCTGCATCTTCTACAATATAAGACAATACCGGCACGTATTTTATGCTGCCCCAATCACTTTGAGATGTTTGTATGGGAATGTGATCCTTTGCAAATGAGTCAACAGTTTTCTTTACACCTGCATCAAATTATAGATATACAGAAAGAGGCAAAGAAGCTGTTTTTGTTAGCCTGCAATGAAAGAAAATACAGGCAATACAATGGAGGATGAGCAAACCTACGGCCTACCACTGGCCACACTGGATGAGGCGAAAAAGGTCCCAAGAAAGGGCAGAAAGGTCACAAAAAACTTGGGGAATCGAGTGGCACAGAGGCACAAAGGTCGTAAGAAAGGGCAGAAAAGGTCACACAAATAAACGGGGGGAAATGAGTGGCACAGAGGCACAAAGGTCCCAAGAAAAGGCAGAAAGGTCACAAAAAACGTGGGAAACGAGTGGCACAGAGGCAGAAAGGTCGCAAGAAAGGGCAGAAAGGTCACAAAAAATGGGGGGAAACGAGTGGCACAGAGGGCACAAAGGTCACACGAAAGGGCAGAAAGACAGGTCACAAAGAATGGGGGGAACCAAGTGGCACAGAGGCACAAAGGTCACACGAAAGGGCAGAAAAGGTCAGAAAAAAACGGGGGTAAACCAGTGGCACAGAGGGCACAAAGGTCACAAGAAAGTTCAGGAAAGGTCCCAAAAAAATGGGGGAAAACGAGTGGCACAGAGGCCGAAAAGTCCGAAGAAAGGGCAGAGAAGGTCACAAAAAAACGGGGGGGAAACGAGTTGCCTAGAGGCAGAGAGGTCACAAGAAAGGGCAGAAAAGTCAGAAAAAAACAGGGGGAAACGAGTGGCACAGAGGCACAAATCAATCAATCAATCAAGGCATTTATATAGTGCACTACTCACCCAGAGGGTCTCAAGGCGCTAGGGGAGGGGGGGTCCGCTACTGCTCGAACAGCCAGGTCTTGAGCTGCTTCCTGAAGGAAAGGTGGTCCTGGGTCAGGCGGAGGTGGGTCGGGAGGGAGTTCCAAGTCTTGGCAGCCAGGTAGGAGAAGGACCTTCCTCCTGTGGTGGCTCTTCGGATACAGGGGACGGCGGCGAGGGCGTGGCTGGTCGATCGAAGCTGGCGTGTAGGAGCGTAGAATTTGAGGCGGCTGTTGAGGTATGCTGGGCCTTGGTTGTGCAGGGCTTTGTGTGCGTGGGTGAGGAGACGGAAGGTGATTCTCTTGTTGACCGGGAGCCAGTGCAGATCTCTGAGGTGTCCTGAGATGTGGCTGCGATGGGGGATGTCCAGGATGAGTCGTGCTGAGGAGTTTTGAATCCGCTGGAGTCTCTTCTGGAGGTTGGTGGTGGTTCCGGCGTAGAGGGAGTTGCCGTAGTCCAGTCGGCTGGTGACGAGGGCCTGGGTGACCATCTTCCTGGTCTCGGTGGGGATCCACCGGAAGATCTTACGTAGCATGCGCAGGATGTTGAAGCACGATGAGGAGACGGCGTTGACTTGTCTGGTCATGGAGAGGGAGGAGTCCAGGATGAAGCCCAGGTTGCGTGCGTGGTCTGTTGGTTTGGGTGCGCTGCCCAGGGCGGGGGGCCACCAGGAGTCGTCCCAGGCGGAGGGTGAGGATCCCAGGATGAGGACTTCCGTCTTGTCCGAGTTCAGTTTGAGGCGGCTGTTCATGATCCACTTGGCTACTTCTGTCATCCCTTTGTGTAGGTTGGCTCTGGCGGTTGCGGGGGTCGTTGGTGAGGGAGAGGATCAGCTGGGTGTCTTCGGCGTAGAAGATGATGTTCAGGTTGTGTTGGCGTACGATGGCTGCGAGGGGGCTCATGTACACGTTGAAGTGGGTAGATGACTATGGCTTACACATAGGGCAGTTTCTGATCTTTGAATCGATACACTGGGTGCTCTAAGGCATATGGGGTGGTGACAAGGTGGAACCACCGCACTAGGAAGTGCTGATTGTATTACTGACACATGGGGTACAACGAAAGGTGGTGACATGTATGCACCGTGTCCTGGCCCCCATCGTCCAAATGTCCCTGGAACCCTTGAAACTCAAATGGGAGCAAATAATTGGACAAAGATTGGGAGACAATACTTGAATATACTAAAACGGTGAATAGGAACCTATGCTTCAAATACAAGCAACTCAGTTACTTACACTGCGCTTATTTGTCCCGGGCATGTCTCACTACCATATGCCCGGGTGTCCCAGCCAAATGTTCTACTTGCAGGACTGAGACAGCAGATTTTATCCACATAGTGTGGGGTTGCCCACACATTGTTCTCTATTGGACCACTATCCTCACATTGCTGACTGAGTTGATGGGCAGGCTGCTGCCCAATACAGCCACAGTATGCCTATTAGGGTGCTTCTCGAGGCTGAATATAGCCAAGCACACCTCCAAGTTCAAAGATCTGGCACTACTCCTCGGCAAACGAGTGAGTGCTAAGCATTGAAAGGCATCAGTGCCCCCACTGATCACACAACGGCTATGAGACTTAATCAGGTGGAGCATGGCAGAGATACATGTGATGACGATTGCATACAAGCACAGAAGGAGGGGATCTGTCAACACAAGCTGAGACACAGTATTCAAGTAGTGAAGGCCAAATCTAACTAAATGCCACCATGACCAAACTGAGCTTGAACACAATACACAACCATATTGCAATAGTGTCTTGCTGATAAACAGCAAGTATAAACTTTCCCATCCCATTTGAGGGGGAAAGGGGAGGGGGAACTGGCACATGGATACCTTGTGCCAGAGAAGCAGTGGGGCTATGGGGAATACTATCTACAATATACATGGCTTGTAACACCATTGTGGCCAATATATAATCAGAAAATTAGTAATGGTAGTCTGCACATGGAGGGCACAGAGGGTTGGTGCGATGGGTGTACAGGGTTTGCATTAAGACTGTTTAAAACTCTGTTCAATGACACATGATCATAGCGCCATTTGTGTGATAAGAGGTTCCATGTAAGATCACAGTTCATATGTATATCTGAAGAAGCAGTGACTGTGTTGATCACAATGGTTGATATATGCAATTGGAAATGTAAATGTCTGGAAAACTGAAAAGAACTATGAAGAAAAATTTATCTCCATGCCTTCAAATGAAAGTACTGATACTAGGACAGACATCAGCCTAGTCATTCAAATTGTACCCCCCTCCACCCCACCACCCCATCTAGGTGAACTACGCACCCCAGAAGAAAAGGTTAAAAGCATGCGTTTCCTGCTAAACAAATAATAATAACCTAAATTCACAGATTAATTACCATGTCTTGTTATCATCAGATGAGATTTTGAAGGAAATCCTCCCCTTCATCTCAAACATCTGAGAGTGTCAGTTCTCATCGTGTCTGCCCTATTCGGACTGGATTATGATATTGACTGGTATCAGAGTATTCCTCCATCTATTAATAATAGGCTGCAACATGTGTAGAATATGGCTGTCTGCCTTGTTTTTGCGTCAGGAAATGTGACAGGTTGCTTTATACTGGTTACCAGTCCCTAGTTAAATCAAATGTAAGTCCCTAGGCATGGTAGATAACGTTTTTTACGGGGTCGTCCTACTTTCCTTCTAGGAACTACTTTCTAGATACTTCTCTATTAGACCGCTATGGTTAGAGTCTCTGTTGAGATGGCAATTGCATTCCATGTTAGAGCTGTCCATATTAGGACATTCCAATGTTGTTTAAACTCTCAGAGCCCATGGGGATTTCAATCCCCTCGGGCTCCAAGAGGACTTTGTTTAATTTGTTAGAACATTATATCCTCTAGTGTCAGAATGTTCTAATAGCCTTATAGCCCTTCGTAGCTGGGCTATACCGGCTATTAAAGTCCTGCTCCCTTGTTAAAGGCCATCGCCTTCAGCTCGGGCCTTTAACGCTGGAGCGGGCCTTTATTAGCCAGTATAACCCGCTACGGCGGGCTATAAGGCTATATTAGAACACTGTAATGTGGAGAACTCCATTGAAGACAATGGAGTGCTCTGTACTTCTACGGGCCGGTAAAGGCCCACAGAGCAACATTCCAATGTTTCTTTTGTTCACTGATTTTGCTGTGAACAAAGGCCTCTCGGAGCTCGAGGGGATTTCAACCCCCTTGGGCTCCAAGACGAATGTAAATGTTACTTAGCATGCCATTACTTAGCATGCTATTTTTATGAAGTTTTTACTTCGCAAGTGCCTTTATTTAGCAGCATTTTAAAACGGATGCCATTGCTTTGCATAAACATTGAAAACCATTGAAGTGGCATTACTTAGCAGTGCATTACTTCGCAGCAATTTACTACGCATACAGATTCTATATTTTTTTATTGCTTTAGGATAAGAATTACATTTCTGAGCATACAGTAACCCCCAAACACTACTCTACCCTACACTACTCTAACAACACTACATTACCCTAAACCTTAAAACTCTACCCCTACACAACCGTCGCCCTTCCCCCAGTCTGTGCACTTCACTCTAACACTACTCTGTACGACCCCCGACACTACCCTAAACCCTAAAACACTAACCCTACACTACACATACACTACAACACTAAACCCTAAAACACTACCCCCTACACTACACATACACTACAACACTACCCTAAACCCTAAAACACTACCCTACACTACACATACACTACAACACTACCCTAAACCCTAAAACACTACCCTACACTACACATACACTACAACACTACCCTAAACCCTAAAACACTACCCTACACTACACACACACTGCAACACTACCCTAAAACACTACCCTACACTACACATACACTACAACACTACCCTAAACCCTAAAACACTACCCTACACTACACATACACTACAACACTACCCTAAACCCTAAAACACTACCCCCTACACTACACATACACTACAACACTACCATAAACCCTAAAACACTACCACTGCGCTACACATACACTACAACACTACCCTAAACCCTAAAACACTACCCTACACTACACATACACTACAACACTACCATAAACCTAAAAGACTACCCTACACTACACATACACTACAATACTACCCTAAACCCTAAAACACTACCCTACACTACACATACACTACAACACCACCCTAAACCCTAAAACACTACCTTACACTACACATACACTACAACACCACCCTAAACCCTAGAACACTACCCTACACTACACATACACTACAACACTACCCTTAACCCTAAAACACTACCCTACACTACACATATACGACAATACTACCCGAAACCCTAAAACACTACCCTACACTACACATACACCACAGAACTACCCCAAACCCTAAAACACTACCCCCTACACTACACATAGACCACAGCACTACCCTAAACCCTAAAAAACGACCCCCAACACTACACATACACTATAACACTACCCTAAACCATAAAACACTACCCCCTGCACGACCCTCCCTATTCCCCACTCCTGTCCCTACACACAAACACTACACAGCACGACCCACACTACTCCCCAAACACAAATCATAGCCCCTCTTACCTCTCTCTCCTCAGTGCACGTCCCTTGTCCTCAGCTGCTGTTCGCCACTCCTCACTGTCGTCATCGCTGCCTCCTCGCCCGTCATCGCTGCAATCATCCATTCTTGCCTCAAAATTCAGGGAGCAGCCATCTCCCCACCATCTTGCGCCCCATCTTGCGCCCGGGTCCTCACCAGCGCCTCTTGCCATCTTGCTGTTTCTTCTCCACTCCCCACTGTCATGTGCCGGGTCCTCACCAGTGCCTCTCCCCGCCATCTTGCTGTGTCATGCGCCGGGTCCTCACCAGCACCTCTCCCCTCCATCTTGCCGTGTGGAATACAACGCATGTGTTGTAACAGCGCATGCGAAGTAATAACATGCGTAGAAATTCTACGCGTTGTTATAGCGCATGCGTTGTTACAAATGCGTAGTAATGGTATGCGAACAAACACTTGCGTAGTAATGGCTGTTTACCCTCCAAGACGCCTTTGTTTTATTTGTTAGAACATTTTGCCCTCTAGTGGCAGTATGTTTTAATAGCCTTATAGCCCTCCGTAGATGCGCTACACCGGTTATTAAAGTCCTGCGCCCTTGTTAAAGGCTGGAGCGGGCTATAAGGCTATAGAATGTGAGGTGAGGAAGGATCAAAGAGAGACTGGCGCCGGAGCTCTCAGTACCTGTATTGTGGCAGGGTTAATCGCGCAAGAAATCACTGTCCACACCTCTTTAGGAGCAAGAAAGGCCACTTTATTTTAAGACAGGTGCATCATAAATTTCGTGAACACATTCATTATTTATTTATTTACCATAATTCAACTCTACAGTGAGCCTACAAAACCTAAATCCCAAAAGCCCGAACTAACTCTTGCCTACTACCCCTAGTACTACCCAACGAGCTACCCTTCAGGATGGCCAACCCGCTCCAGGCTGCCCACCCCACTAGCAAAACCCGCCACCCAGGAAAACCTTTAGCGTTTTCCTGCCCCACCTAAAAATGGAAAGGAAGGAGCACACCACAACTGCACCTGAAGAACTTTGCTAATCAAATCCCTGAGCTCCAGAAGGTAAAAAGAAATGCCCAATGAAGACAGATGTACACCGTCTTCACAGAATAAATGCTGTTCAGAGACTTTTAAATGGTAATGATCCAAACTGTAGATACCTAAATGGCTCCTCGCCCCACGCCATTGCAAACGAGGCACAAACTCAGTCCATATCAGCATGGTGCTCACCCATGTGGTCTTGATGATTTCCAGGTCTTGTTTCATTAATTTCAACAAAGTCAAACCGGAGAGTGAAACTAAGTCATTTTCGCCCTAATGCAGCACCAGGAGATCCGGAGGGCCCCCCAAACACTGTGAAACCAAAGCAGCCAAGGCGGGAAAAAAACCACCCCAGCGCATGCCCCCCGTTCCATGCCAGGAGACTTCATGCGTCATGCTGTTTAAACCAAGTGATCTCCCACAAAGCTGACTGGCAGCGGCTAAAGCTGCCCGTTTAACAAAAGAGTGCCCCAGGATCCACACCCTCCTTTTGGATCCGGCGACTGAAGGCCAAGGACCTAGGAGAAAAAGAAATGTTAGACAAGCAAAAAATGTACTATTTTCTCACATATTTTTCACAACACTTGGAGCGCCAACGTCCAATGCGACGAATTTGTGACCAATCCCACCCCAACCTAGCGGCCTCCGTCGCCGCCCCAATCCTGAATGAATGGGTACCAAATTGAACAGGATCCCTCCCCAGGCGCAACAAAACCTTGCGTAATACAGCCAACAATTGAGGTGCAACTATAGGGCAACCATCAGCATGACAAAAATTGGGCCCCTGGAAAAAATGTTGGGAGGACACAAAAACTTCCCATTCTCCCACCGGGCAACATGCATATACACCACTCCTGCCCAGGAACACCCACTTACCCCTCCCCATCTGATCGGTTTTGGACGTCCGCAGCCACAGCCGCACTCTGTCATGTTCCAACACCACCTCACTGCTGGTCATACCCACCCTACCCCGCAACCCCAACAACTCTGAGGCCCGAAATGCCCCAAAGAATAACCAGACAAAACACGAATGAAATTTGGCACATTCAAAAGCATCATGGCAACACACCTCTAATTCCGGTAAAAGCAACTGGAGCAAATCAAAAGTCACCGGCTGCCGGAGCTGCTGACCACCAGCCCGAAGCCTGGTCAAACCCTTCAACACTTTACGAACCAACACCCCCCCAACAGGATCCCTCCCCCACCAAAGCTGCCCATAAAAAGAAACCCCAGCCAACTTGCCAGAAATGGTTGTGGGCGAGAGGCCCTTGTCCGCTAAATGTAAAACAAACTGCAAGAGGAATTGTGTTTTTAAAATGGCCTGCACCATTTTCAAATCCCTGTTTTCATGCGCTCCTGCCTTTATTTCTTCCTGTTTACTTGCCTATGTCCCTTCCCGTCACCTCAGATCCTCGGCTCACAACCTTCTGATCACCCCTAGGTTTAACCGCAAGAAACATGGAGGAGCTTGCTTCTCCTTCCTTGCTCCGGCTACCTGGAATTCCCTCCCTCTTGCCATTCGTCTGTCTACCGATTATCGTTGCTTTCGAAATTCTCTAAAAACTCATCTATTCCGTCTGGCACATGGCTAGCGGCCCTGCCCCTGAATGTTCTCCTCCCACCCGGTCTCGAGCGCCAAGAAACCAATTGGTGTATGTGCGCGGTACCAAATCCTTTTTAATAATAATAATAATAATAATAATTGTTCATCGGATAACCCGGCCCTGATTGGCCCCGCCAAATCCTTACCAAACTGCAGAAACTCATGCCAGGCCTTCACATAACCCCGCCTTGTGGAGTCAGCCACTGAATTTTCGACCAAATGGTGTACCCTCAATCCCCCAGGTCCCATACGTACTGTGGGATCGCCGTTGGTTCCAGGTCCCCCCCAGGAGCCAATTTGCGGAATTCGGACCACTGAAAGCGAGACAAAGAGTCAGCGATGCAATTAGAAGTTCCAGGAACATGCCGTGCTTTAAAGACAATATTTAATTGCAGACACCGCAGCATGAATGCGCGCAGGAGCCGCAAAACACGCAAGTCACGAGCCTTTTGGTGATTGACCAGGTGGACTACTGCCATATTGTCCACATGGAACAAGACGGAGCGATTCTGAAACTCCTCCCCCCAGAGATACAAAGCAACCAGCAGCGGGAAGAGCTCCAGAAACGCTATGCTGCGACCCTGCTCCTTCCAGTGCACCGGCCAGCCGGCCGCGCACCAACGACCTTCCCAAAATACACCGAATCCGTGAGCTCCCGCAGCATCCGTGAACAACTGCACTTGCCACACCATGTCCTCATCCGCAAAAAACAAGGACACGCCATTGAAATCCTGCAGGAAACGGAGCCAGACAGTCAAATCGGCACGTACAGCGGTGGTAATGCGCACCCGATGATGGGGAAGGCTGGCGCCGGACATTGAAAGACCCAGACGTCTACAGAACGTCCTGCCCACCCGAACAACCCGGCAAGCAAAATTGAGGTACCCCAAAAGCTTCTGGACGGTCCTCAAAACCACTTTCCGCTCCCCCAACACCAGGTGGATGAATGCAGACATTTCCTGCACTTTAGCCGCAGGCAATCTCGCCATCATAGACATGGCATCAATTTCAATCCCTAAGAAAGTCAGGGATGTACAGGGACCTTCGGTCTTATCCGGCGCCAAAGGAACGCCCAATTCCTCCGCCAGAGCCTGAAAGATTGTCAAAGCCGACTGACACTGCCCAGAGTGACCCTCGCCAATGAAAAGAAAATCATCAAGGTAATGGCAGACCAGGACGTGGCCACTGACAAAAGTGAAGCGCCACTGCAGAAATGTACTGAATGTCTCAAAGAGGGAGCATGACACTGAACAGCCCATGGGCAACACCTTATCAACATAGAAACTACCATCAAAATGCATGCCCAGAAGACTGAAATCCCAAGGATGGATGGGCAAGAGCCGGAAAGCCGACTGAATGTCACTCTTCGCCAGCAAAGCCCCAACACCAGCCGTGCGAACGAGCCGCAAGGCATCGTCCACTGAAGCATAATTGACAGTTGAGTCAGCTGGATCAATAAAATCGTTAATGGATGCACCCTCGGGCCATGACAGGTGATGGATAAGGCGAAACTCCCCCTCCGCCTTTTTAGGTACCACACCCAGAGGCGAGACGATCAAGTCAGGGAGAGGGCAATTCAGGAAAGGACCAGCAATCCGACCCGCTGCAAGCTCGGCATCTAACTTCTTCCGCACAACATGAGGACTCTCTTTCGCAGACTTCAGATTGTCAGACCACCTACCCACCCTGGGTCCCTGATACCCAATCCGAAACCCAATTCTGAAACCCCAAGACAAAATCTTAGCAGCCTCAAAATCAGGATAATCCACCAACCAGAGATCCAGAACATCCTGCTTAATAGGAGTAGGAGCCCTTGTAAACAGCGTGCTGAGGCTGTCCCCTGCCCCCTGAACCTCGTCCTTGATCACCAAAGCGCTGTCCGGGAAAACACTGGGTGAGCGCATGCCGTCCCCCACACTGCGAACACTCATGCTTATACCTGCAAGCTGGTCGGTTACAGGAACCCCTGTTAAAATGCCAGCACGTGCCAGAGGAGGATGATTGACCTCTGCCCCACACCCCCGCCCCAGACAGAGCGGGGTGAGCTGGAAAGGGCCGATAATACACTGGTTGCCCGCTAGCCGTGTGGGTCGTAGCGGGCGGGTGAGCCGATGCCATCCACTGTAGCCACAATTCGGAATCAACCTCACCCCACGAACGCTCAGGAAAAACACTCATACGTGCCCTGAATTCTTCATCATACGACAACCAGGCAAAGCCTCCAAAATAGCTGTGAGCCTTGCGGATGACATCGGCATATTTAAACATGTCTATCGCCTTGCCCGGATGACGTTGGCAATAAACGCTGGCATAAATAAGAAAGGCCGAAGTCCAATTCTCTATCGACTTCGGGACACGAGGCCTCCGAGCCAATTCTAATTCCTCCTCCTTCGACCCTTCTTTAGCTTGGACATCTCTATGTAGAAGCCGAAAAACATCCACAAATGCACCAGACCATATGTGATTCTTTGTTTTTTCAGACAAATGGGACCCCAAAGGCATCCCCACCCCAGAATACGGCAGTTTTTTAGGTAGGATACTATCCTCCGTAACAGGTGTGGCAGCAGCCCCCCCAGTCCCTGCTGTAGAAACTTCCCCTGAAAATTGCACACTAGAAACATTCGAAATCACCGGCCGCTCAAGCCTCGATGCCAGAGCGACTCGCTCACCAACAACTCCATCACCCGTACCAATTGATATTGTACTCTTAACAGGGAGACTCTCCCTGGGTTGCCACACGGACCACCACCCATCCTTATCTCTTGGCAACTGCTCCGACTGTGGTTGAACAGCCACACGATCCCCTTGAGAAAGTCCAGACCTCACTGCCCCTCGTACTGCTGCATGGTCCGCACGAGACTCCTGCAAAACACGAGAAACAGTGGGTTGCCCCAACCCGCCCCTCTGGGCCCGTGCTGCCAAAAGCCCAACATCTTTGTCTCTCAATTCCCCTTCTTCCAAATCATCATCATGAAAATTCCCATAGAAAGCTTCGTCAGAAAATGCAACTTGCGTACTGCCACTTGGCATAGCCCCATCACCAATACCCCCATCATAAAACTGCCAGTCAATGTTCTGAAAGCTGTGTGCACGCAAAGCTGCAGAAGAGATATCCGCTCCAGATAACTCCCCTGTAAGCCCACCACTGGAAACAGCCGTGGGGACAGTTCCCGGGCCCGTCGAAACAGCCAACAGCCGCCCAGCCGGAGGCGCAGCTTGAAAACTGCGGCCGCTCAAGCCAGACAAGGAAGAATTCGCAAAACCATCCTCCCTTAGAGCGGAATCGCAATCACCCCCCGATGGCCGAACCACCGACGCCAGACCATTGACACCACCCCACCCAGTCGCAGGTCCGCCCTGAAGGACACCCGGCCGTCCCCGTGGGACCGGGAACAGAGCTTGCCCAGAAACCGGGGGCGCCCCCCTGTGAACCAAACCCAACCCACCAGGGGCCAAGGGCGTGGGAGGGGCAGTGTGGGGGCCAGTCGCACCAGGGGCAGCAGACTTGGTGGCCGGGGGGGGCAGCATGCAGGGTACAGCACCCGCTGGATCCAAAACAGAAGCCTGAGTGGGAGCCCCAGTGGGGGAATAGGCAGGCGGCGCGGCAGTAGGTGGCCCAACATCTGCACATCCCAGTAGTGGGGGGCCAAAAGTGTGAGGGGGGGGGAGGGCCAGGCACCGGCGTGGCAGGGGAGAGCAGGAAACATTGCCCATTGATCCATAAGTACGGGGAAACCCCCTCCGACAAGGCAGACACTGAAGCTGGTGTGTCCACCTGCTCTGCAGCAGGGAAAGGGGGCCGTGCATGCCCTTTCAATTCCAGGCTCCGCCCCGCTTTGCTTTGGGACCCGCCTGTGGCTTCCCAGACTTCCCCGGGGCAAGACCGCCTGAGCGCTGAGCCTGCCGGCCCACAGAACGCCCCCGCCTCCCCCGGGCGCCCCACGTATACCAGCACTGAATATTGGTAAAGCACATACCTGCTGGAGGGCGCCCGGGACACCCGGCGGGGGCTCCACAGCTGCGGGGGGCGGAACCGGCATAGACCCGTCCGCCGGCATGGCCGCCTCGCCGTCTTCCTCCTCCGCCGGGCCTGGGGACAAACACGCCGTCACCGCCCTGGACACACCCTCCGCAGCCTTGCGAGGGGGGCGGGCCATTCCGACCCACGCCTCCGCCGGCACACCAGGCCGCAGCAGGTCCTCTCGCCCAGCCTCGCAGAGAGTCTGCACGGCCCTCCGCACCTCCGCTGCTTCCTCCATGGAGCCAGAGAAAGGTAAACACACGCGCGCCGCAAAACAAAACCTCCCTTCCCTAGCTTCCCGCCACGCAGTTCCCAACCGCCAGCCTGACTCCCTTATATCTACTCCCCTAATCAGTCCCCACCTGTTGCCCTGACTCTCGCGCGAACACACCCAGGAAGAGACCGGCTCGCGCCTAGCTCTCCCTGGGTCCCCCCTTTGATGAATAAATCATTTTTGGAATTCATCGGAGTGTTCATCTTTACAAATTGTGACAGGTCTGGGCCGCCCGACCCTGGTACAATGTTCTGAGGCTTACCGTCATCTAAACCGCATGCATAAAATTGTCAGAGTGAGGAAAGCAAGAGGACCTCCTGAAATTGTGAGGGCAGTAGTGGGAAACTGCCACAACTTCATAGAGTGAAAAGGAACATTTTTATTTTTAAGACTTGTTGAACTGTGTGTTGAAACTTGCCTCTTTTAAATCGAGACCAACGTTCCAGCGAGCACTCCCCTGCAAGCCGCTACCTTCTCGAGCTGCTCTTCGCAATGTTCCAGCATGCACTGGCACGAGCGCCATTGCGCATCATGAGAAGAATGTGACGTGTTATATGGAAGCATGAACTTTGACATTACGCACGGATATTATGGAACTACAAACTGTACTATTAGAGAGATAGAAGTTGCCCACAACCTTTTATGAAGCCAAGTCACCTTTCGTAGTTGGCATTCTAGTCATGACGTATTTCCACCCGCTCTGACAACAGCTTTGCATATGCAACTTTAGGAGACTGCAAACAAGATTGCACCGCTCTAGTCAGTCGCATACCGTTTTAAAGTATTACAGGTACATTCTACCACAGCTACAAAAACAGCTTTTTGGCAAGGATATTACCTTTACAGTTGGTAATATTGCCTCACATTTGAACCTTACTCCACCACAAGCTTTTATTCCATCCTCTGGTGAAGCATTTCTAAAATAGGAAGAATGGTGGGAATTTTTTTTTAAATTACATATCGATGATGACTTTACACCCGAGAAAAAGAAAACAAGCATTTGCAATGAAATTGGTCTCGCCTTTGGAACCTTATATGTATTTAGTTTTGCAGCACATTCACCTGGGTGCTGAAACATCAACTGTTCTATAACATGGAGGGTAAGTAAGCACCAAACTGTGTGACATGCCAGGTATGGGAACACATGGAGAGAAATATTACCCTTCAGCTGGAAATAGTATAGTCCAAAGCTCTGTTTTAAATATAAAACCAGGGCCTTCGGTGGTCATATCACTGAAAATACAAAATTTGAAAAAAATATTATTGTCTACGAGTGCTCATGGAAGACAATTTCTATGGGCTGGAATATAGAGAATGCTAAAGTGATTCTGGTATTTTACTGACCTTTGCTGGTCGTTTTCTATCAAAGTTAAATAGAGGCAGTGGCCAGAAAAAAAAGAAAGTCCCTCAGCAGAAAGCAATTCTGGTATTTTACTGACGTCTGCTGGTCATTTTCTATCACAACAGTTAAATAGAAGAAGTTGAACAGAAAAAAAGGCCCTAAGTGGTGATAGACAAGTCCTAGGGCTAATCTCTTGAGCCCACAAAGAACATACAGATATAAGTATATAATAAGTATATACTAAAGTATATACAAGAGGTCTTGAATGCTCGACCTAATTATATTGTTGTATTGTATGGGGTTAGTTACTCTGAAACTTTTAAATAAAATTGGGGAAAACGTTTGACAACCTGGACAGGGTGGTGTTTTTGCGAATGCCCTGGAAGACCTCTGTAGTAAAGTCAGGGCCTTGCGTGCATACATTGCTATGTTAGCTTAACCTTTTAGTTGTTTAAACGCCATTTTGCCACTTTGCAGCTTTTGCACACAACACTGCATATATCTGTTATTGTAAGTTAGACTGCTTGACTTTTCTTCACATGAGAAAATCTTGTTTTCGACATCCCTAGACTCACACCGCAGTCTCTGTCTGTACAGTGTGTGCAGAAGCCTCCAAGGTTAACAAAACAATGTAAGCTGTTATTCGGGCTGATCGGCTCACGCTCTAGACACAACATGCACACAGCTGCGGCTGATTCTAGCACTTTTAATATTGCACTGCATGCGTGATTAGAACACTTGGAGAAAATACGTTTCCAGAGAGAGAGAGCTTGTTGCAGATCCTGATGTGATTCACCTCTACTGATCTTTGAGGTATGGGGTTCCCCATTCAAGGCTAAGAGACCTTCTATTATCATTATAAAACATAGCTCCTAGCTGGGGAAGGAGGAACACTAGGCACTATAGGTCCTGTTTCCACTAGCATTATAATATGCTTTCTCCTTTTGTGTTTATGGAATTGTAACAATGCTGATCATATTATCATTAATCATATGCCTGTTTATGTTAGAAAAAAACTGCATCTTAGAGCACGTCATTAAAATAAACATTTTAAACTTTTCCTATCTCTATTTATCCATGGTATGAGAATATAACGAAAGAGTGTTCTTGATTTCCACCATTCCTTAGAGTAACCTAAGGAGCATTGTTCTGAGTTGTCTAATCATTGGTACCTTTGCTATAGGACGAAGAGCTAACGAGACACTGATGCTAGTCGGTTAATGGTTCTAGGTACTGAGGTGAGTATTTTTTTGGTCCACCACAATTCACTGAGATCTTGGGTCTCTGTGCACAGTTCTGTGTATGACCTGAATCCCTGCAACATGGTGCACCTAACGATGTGGTCTTATATTTGAGACTCTCAAGTAGTGCTTATAACAGTCCACAACACCCTCACTACTGCTTCCGGTTGACAGTGGTCACGGATTAACCTACCTATATGTTTATGTATAGGTTTGTTCAAGCTTGAAAGTTCAAAACAGTTCTTGAATTACTACCCATTAGTGCTACATTTGTTTTGCCTTTTTCTCTGTGTCCTTATGGCTGATGTTGAAATACCCATTAGTCGGATGGCAGCCCGCAATAGTTTGCAGGCGTGTGCCATCCTCTTGGAGGGCATGGCGGTACTTTTTGTGGTGAGTGCTGAACCCTCTTACCCATTTGAGCTTTTCTACTCATGGGTTACATTTCCTGCGGTGAATGCGGATAGCAATACCTTTCATATCTACACTCCCACTGCCGTGCCTTTGGAGTATTCTCCGTAGAGGACACAAAAGATTCCGATATCTGCTTGGCAGCATCGTGTTTGGTTTAATGGCGCCCTTCCCCACTCGGTAACGGTGGTTCGGTTGGGTCCTTTGTCCATTCCAGGGGCCACTTGGCCCGTTTAGGCCGGGTTTACTTCACACCTGCGTTACTTGGTAGTTCCCGGTGGGAAATTAAGAGCCCTTTATACCTCTGCTGTAGGGGTTATTAGGGCTTTAGTGCAATACGTATCCCGCAATGTCCAGGTGGGGGCACCTGGTGTTGCGGCGCATCCAATTGGACCAGGCAGGATGAAACTCAGTACCGTCATGGTTAATGCAGTTATGGGCAAGTGTGAGAAAGTACCATCTTTGAGCCCCACCCTGTTCAATTTGTACGTTCAGCCGTTGGCTGCTGTCGCCAAAGCGTGGGACCTTAACATCGTATCATACGCTGACGACACGCAGCTAGTGGTCGCCCTATCGGAAGGAAATGCTATGGATCATCTCAAATTTAATTAAGGCCTGGCTGCTGTAGCAGAGTGGCTAACAGTCAACTGTCTACAACGTAATGCCGCCAAGAAGGAGGTGCTATTGGTGGGTAGAAACCCGGAACTCTGGGGAGACCGCTGGTGGCCTTCTAATTTGGGAAAAGCTCGTACACCTAAGCCAGAAGTAAAGAACCTGGGAATCTAATTAGACCCAGCATTAAGTTTTATCACCCAAACAAAAAAGGTTGCCGCTACTTGCTTCGGCATACTACGTAGTTTGAAAGCAGTTTTGAAATTTTTTGACCCAGCTACCAGACAAAAAATTGTTCAATCTAAGGTGTTGTCCAGATTGGACTATGCCTCTTCTCTGCTTCTTGGTACCAATAAAGCGGAAACTGCCCGTCTGCAACGCATTCAAAATGCGGCTGCAAGAGCCTTAATAGGCCTGCCTCGTTTCAGCTCTACTTCCAAAACCATTCGTAAACTCCACTGGCTTCCAGTAGCCCAGCGGATACAGTTTAAGGTTTTATGTATCTCTTTCAAAATCTTAAAACAGTCGATCGCTAAAATGCTAAAACATTTCCTGAAGATGTATGTGCCTACGCGGGCCCTACGCTCAGCTGGCCAGAATCTGGTTGAGATCCCCCGGTTCAAGCGAAGCAGAGCCGGTGGACGCTCCTTCCGTTTTTTAGCAGCAAAGTTATGGAACACTCTACCAGGCCATATTCGAGAAATAAATGAGCTGTATTAATTTAGGAAAGCCATTAAAACTCATCTATTCCCTTAAAATTCTTGTGTCCTTTCTCTTCTCTGTTGTGCTTTGATCAGGATTAGCGCCGGGACGCCCCTTTGCTGGGGCAGCTGTGCGCTTTACAAATTCTCATAACATAACATAACATAACATAACATAACATAACATAACATAACATAACATAACATCTTTCTTGCATTTATATGCCCCACTTTTTGCTGAATTGCTGATGTGCTTTGACTGAGTGTGCCCTGGGCTCCTGCCAACCAGGTACCCAAGGCCTGTGTTCCTTCCCTAAAGCTGTGTTGAAACAAAACCCAGCCCCTAGTTAATGGTACCTTAGGTACTCAGGGCATGGTGACCAGAGAAGAACCTTAAGGGCTGCAGCACTTATTGTGCCACCCTTAGGGGCCCTGTACCCTGACACCCACACACTGCCTTTGCCGGCTGAGTGTCTAAGTACAGAAATAAACAGAGAGTCGACATGGCACACATCCCTGTGTGCCATGCCCACAAACCCCGCTGCCCTGGCATACATCAGTTACCCCACTAGCTGGGTTCCCTATGCCAGTGGTGTGGGCACAGGTGCATGAGCCCTGTGCCCCTACTGTACACAGAGCCATTCCTGGGTACTGTAAGTGCAGTGCTGCCATTTAAGAGTATATGGTGCTGGGAGGTCGTCATTCCGAACTCCACAGCACCATGATGGCTTCACTGAAGACTGAGGAGTTTGGTATCAAACTGCTCAGCACATTAAGCCTGCACTGATGCCAGTGTGAGGTTTAATGTAAAATGCACCAGAGGGCATCTTAGAGATGCCCTCTGAAACCTAACCTAAAATCCACTTATGGACTAAGTGGCTGCTCAGGCTGTCACGCAGCAGACATGTTGCTGGACCCCTGGGTGGAGAGCCCCTTACTCTCCTGGGCCTACAACAATACACATACTGGGCGAGGTGCTAGGTCTCCTCCCCCAGGATGGACAGGAGGAAGCTTCAAAGGCATGCCGCCTCTGTGAGCTTCTCCAGGCCATTTGCTGTACCCAGCAACTGGCGGGAAACCCTACGTCAGGAAGGGGGTGTGCCAGCCTGTGCCAACCACACCCCTCAGGTGGGGGAGGCAAGGTGAAGCACGACCCCGGGCACCGAAGAGGAACAGGCTAGGGGGTGTACCCACCCCAGGACAGGGACCTATTGGTAAGTATATCTTTTGACATAAAAACAATTGGCCTGGAGTTCAGTCCTTGAGTGTGTGAAACCTTTTGCTGACTGAGTGTGTACAACAAATGCTTTACGCTTTCCTCTGGTACTGCCTTACTGCTCGACCAAGCTACCACTTTTGAGAGTAAGGTCAGCCCTGACTTTAACCTCTGTTATACCTCTGGAGTTGGTGGCCTCTATACACACTGCATCTTACTTTGGTCCAGTACATATAGAGCCACTTTCTCACAGCAAGCGCCCCAAGATAAGGATGGCATGCCTTTTTGGCTTGCCGAGAAATTTGACCAGCTGGAAGCAGTATTTCCTAATACGACTCCAGTTGAGAAACACAGGACTCTGACCATTAGTTTGCAGAAAGACTTAGTGCCAGAAGTGACTGATTGTGACACCTGGGGTAATATATTTACAGCAGTCTATGCTAAGTACTTCGGCACACCGTCCATCGCTGTCCTACCCACCGTGATTAGGCATGTACATCACTAAATAAGGCTGTGCGCCGTGCCTACATCACTTCTTGAGTCTACGTACACTGCCCCATTGGCAGGCAGCACGCTAACCTTTCACATCATCCAAAATGCAATACGAGGAAATATCTAAATCCACCGAAGCACGAGCTACCCTACTAGCATTCGGCACCGAAGAAACAGAACGCATTTACGCACTCATCAATGACACAAGCCAATGCAAGCAGAACCAAGGAGCAATGTGTCAAACAATTACTCTACCTTTCCAAACGAAGAATAAACCAGTAGCTTCATGCTAATACACTCATTAAGTACCACAAGGCGCTACGCATACCCAGAGGACTACGGATAGCACTCAAGCCTTCTTTATGTAAGAACTCCAAAGTGTTCCAAGAGAGATGGAATGCCATGTTAAATAAATGCAGCTTGACCCTCATCCTGCTCATAGTGGAAGAATTATCGGAAATACTTTCTGATCTATCGAAAGAAATCAAAGACATCGAACTTGAATTACAAGGGGCAATTAACCCGGAAGAGTTAACAGTGATCTTGGAGGACATCAACAAACAGCTAGATAAACATACTAAAGAGATAAATGAACGCAAGATCCGGAAATTCCGCCGGGATACACTGGATTACAAATTGGGGGAAGTGTACACGTGGGCAGACGTGTACGCCCAACACAGACACAATAAACCATATAGTCAGAACACTGACACTTCTTCTTCAGGAAGTGATACTTCAAACCGTCCACCAAGGAAAACGACAGCGAAAGCAACCATTGCTTCAGGAACACGAGGTCAGAAACCTACACAAACCCCAACTGACACGGAATCTACCATCCATGAGCCTTTTTTAGAATCAGGCCCAGACTCAACCGACGACCCAGGCGGGGCAAAAGGGCAGGAAAAAGAAGCAGCAGACATCCAACAATCCACAAAGGTCAAATCGAAAACGAGGAAGAATCGCTAGTCATCAACATCTCTGACACACAACTCAAGGATCAGGAGATTAACGTACTCCAGAAGGGAATGTCATTTATCCCAACCAGCAGCACTAATTTATTTGAGCTAGAAGTGAGCACATTTAAGTTGACCCGCAAACTTTGTTTAAGATATTTCTTTGAAAAAGTATTGGAACCTCCAACTGACACTAAACCAGATTTGCTACTAGGCTTGAGACCACCAAGCACCTATATGCCTCCTTGTAGCCACAAGAGCATCGACACTTTTGAGACGCTGGTTAAGCAGGACATCTCAAAAATAAACGTTCGGAAAAAACACAAACAAAACTTAACCACCAAAGATAAAGACACTCTAAAAAAGATCGCTAATAACACCTCAATTAAATGCTTGAAAGCAGACAAAGGAGGGGCCCTAGTTATCTTAAACACCGATTTATACAACCAGAGAATCACGGAACATATTCAAGATCCGGACACATATATGCTATTAAGTGGGAATCCCACGAGTCAATTCAAAGTTGACTTAACGTCACTGATCACAAAAGCTTTTGATGATGAAATCATAGATGAGAGAACGAAAATATTCTTGATAGTAGAACACCCCAGAAGTCCGACCATTACTTTGTTGCCGAAGATTCAAAAAAACTTGAGAAACCCACCTTTTCGTCCGATCGTTTCTACAAGAGGGTCAATACATGAACCTATTGGTAAATTCATTGACCCATATCTCCAACCGTCTGTCACCAACCTCAAAAGTCACATTAAGGACACTACCGAATTTCTTACCAAACTGTCTCAAATACCCATCAGTGAAAATGAACTAATCATCTTATGCACAGCTGATGTTAAAAGCCTCTACACCTCCATCCCACATGGCGGTGGCATCGAGGCAGTGGAGAAAGCCTTATTACATACCCTCTACCACAGCTATTTCTCACATGACCAGAAATGGTATTTACAGATGTCCGGAATGGCCATGGGAAATTGCGCAGCACCGTCCTATGCCAACATCTACATGGGTGAATTTGAATCCAATTACATTTATTCTGACAGCAACTGTACAGATAATCTCAAATTCTATGCCCGGTACATAGATGACCTTTTTTTCGTGTGGAAAGACTCACGTGAAAACTTGGAAACCGCTCTTAAAACTTTGAATTCTAAAGACAATCGGATTGAGCTCACCTGGAACATTAGCAGCGAAGAAATAACCTTCCTTGACGTACTCATAAGATCAACCAACCAAGGCCTACAAACAGACCTATATCGCAAAAACACAGATCGGAACAATACCCTGCACTTTACCAGCTTCCACCAAAATTCCCTAAAAAAACATCTTCCCTTCAGTCAATTGTTGAGGATCAAGCGCATTGTACCAGATCCTGATACTAGCATTCACCAAATGGAAACCATGGCAAAGAGGTTTTTGAACAGAGGATACCCGAAAGCGACTATTGATGAAGCCATGACACATGTATCCACCATCTCAAGAGCAGAAGCCCTGAAGGACACTACAAAGAAGGATAACAAGAGAACAGTACTGGTCAGCAGATACTCTACTTCCAGCCAAACATACAGAAGCATCATAAAGAAACATTGGCGCATCTTATCTTCAGAACCGGATTTTGGTGACCTGTTCAAAGAAACACCTATCTTCGCTTACACCCGAGCGGAGAACATCAAAGAAACCTTATCAAAAAAAACTTTGGAACAATGCATATACACCGGCACCCGCCCGTGTCATCACTGCAACAATTGTAACAACATAATAAAAGGGAATACCATCACTCACCCCATGAGGGGATTTGATATAAAATTGAGAGCCAACGCAACATGCGATTCATGCAATCTGATCTATTTGTTGAAATGCCCGTGCGGCATGATTTACGTAGGCAAGACAACCAGGAAGATTAAAACTCGAATGAGGGAACATAAATCAAACATTAGAACCAAAAACGTCAAATCCAACATTGCCGTCCACTTTATTGAAGCCAACCACAACATCGCACAGTTGAAATTCCTTGTTCTAGAGATGGTACCAAGAATAGAAGGAAGAGATATGAACAAAACACTCCTCCAAAGAGAAACATCTTGGATTTACAGACTTCAAGCTATGAAGCCCCATGGCCTCAATGATCGTTTGGAATTAAGTTGTTATTTATAGTACCCTACCGGTACATGTTATGCACACTGCTGCCTGGAATGGTTTGCTAGGCTTGTATATCACACACCCCCCCCAATAATTCTTCACTATCCTTCATTTACCCTGTGCACATCTCTTACTCTACACCACTCTGAGATGGCCGCCCGTATGGCGACCGACTCCCCAGTCTGTTTTTTATGTTTACGCCCACCCCCCCTAGTCAACCTGAACTCACTGAACACTCCGCGAGTGAGCCACACGGAGTTTTCACTAACTCCGCCGGCCCAGCTGTACACCCAGTGAGGACTCCGCATTGAGACACCGACTGCACCTGTAAGTCTCACTCTCTCCCTGTAGTAACCCGCGAATGCGCACCGACGTTTATGCCATCGTTGTAACTTTTGGTTTCCACCCTTCATTTTCAGATTCCCTGACTGCGGGAATGCAACCTTAATTGTAAGTCTCGCTTGGATGAGGCACCTCTTTCTAAACCTTTCTTGATCTGCTCAGCACGTCGTATTAACGTCCATCACACCACCCTCGAGAACGTTTTCCATTTCAAACGCATTTTCACCTAAGGCGCTATCCTTTTCATTAAGAACTTCACGTCCGCTACTTAACCCACCACCCACCCGCTTCCCAATTTCTCTCAACTTTCGCTTGTGATGACCATCACACCCCGATCCCCACCCCGCTTAATCCGCACACAACCCACCCCTTCACCCCGGGTCCTTAAGCATGTTACACCGCACCATCGGATAAGCATGCACTAAAAATGCTACCATGTTATATTACGTTATTGATGCACGACATTTCTATATATTGATGAATACGTTATTCTACATTCTTTTGTAGTGCTCCTTGACAAAGAGCCAACCGGCTCGAAATGCATCGGAGCTCGTATGGTTAACCTTGGTGTCATCACTGATTATGAACTTTGAAAAATATTTTGGATTTTGAAAACTGAGAATGTATCAGTTTAAAACTTTCAAGTAAATTGTGGATTTTTTTAAATCAAATGAACATTCATTGAATATATTTATTGGAGTCGATTGTTTTATTACAACGAACCACCACAGAGTGCCCACATGCAGGGATGCATCTACACTTGAGGTAATGCACTCACCCTTTCGCATGTACAGGATAACCACGGTCCGGAGGCGGCTGTTGAATTGGAAATGAGGCTAGTCGGAGTGTTTGACGTAGTTTCAGATCTGGTCCTTGCTAATGTCAAGGGAGATGCAGTAAACTTTCAAGTGTCTAATGCTTTGTGCAAAGTCCCCGATGCCGATAAGCCCTGACAGTTACCAAAAATAATTGCCAATGCTTATAAGACCATTGGCCGCAATAGTTTGGGTGTTATGCCTTTTGCTAAAGTAACAGCCCAGCCGCAAACTCAGACGGCTAAGTCCGATAAAGAGGACAGTCCCAATTTTCCTAAAAATACATGGAATTTTAAGAAATAGGGAAAGAAGCAACAGAAACAGGGGACACGTCCTGCATCGCCGATACCTGTGTCTACTGAGCGCGCATATGATTTGTGCCTCCGCGCTAATTTTAAGCAACCTGATCGTTTTCAGGTTCCTGATCAACTTTCTCCTTGCTCTTTGCAGGATACATCGGTCTCACCCACCCATGGAGGAGATCGCTGCAGAGATCGGGGTGCCCAGCAAAGCCGTGAGCAGCCCCGCAAGACTGAAGGTAAAGGCAAGCAAGACTACTTTCCTCCTCAAAGATCCCAGTTTCAGAAGAAGAAAGTTGCTGCTGCAACAGCGAGGTATGCCACTGATAGTGAGAACACAGCTTCGGAACTGACATGGGTGCAGACGCTGCTAGGCAGCGCAGCGGAAATTACATTGCGTCCCTATCTGAAGGTGTCAGCAACTGACAGGTTTGTTGCAGTTGAGACCGCTGACACTAGAGTGGCTCCCCCTGACAAACTTTATGAAATAGTCCTTTTAATTGAAGGTGACATACAACGAAAAATAAAAGGGATTTTGGGGGAAAATCTCACTTCTACCTAGGAAATATTGTTAGCGGAAGCAGACTCGCCCCCACCCTTTGTTCTGGCTGCCCCGCGAGGGAAGTAGTTAATCCTCCCTAGATTCGCTCCCACAGTGCCGAAGGAGAAGGCGCAGAATTTTGCACAAGGATGGGCTAAGGTGCTTGCACCGGCTTTGTACCGTGGCTGGGACAAACTTTTGCCCAAACACGAGATACCATTGCGGTCAATGCCACAGCCACAACCCCAACATCCCATGCTCCGTGAGACGAAAGCTCCTGTTGCAGAAATCCTTGAGCAATTGGAATATCAAGGTGTGGTTGGAACATGTGTGTCACGGATGAATAATCCTCTTTTTACTGTGACCAAGCATAATGGCTAGTAACACTTGGTTTTGGATTACCGACACCTGAACTCTCATTGTCGGACCTGCCCGGTACAGAATACTCACAGTTCAGCCCTTGTGGATAGTCTTGTGCGTAAATGGTTCAAAACAACACTTGACATATCCAATGGCTTTTTTAGACATAACCTGTCCCCTATTAGTAGTCAATGGAAAGCGTTCAGCTGTGGCGGCTAACAAAAGCAGTGTAAAATATTAGCCATGGGCTATAAAAACAGTCCTGGCATCTTTGCAGCCCGCATAGCCTCTCTCTTGGAGAGACTCGACCCTGATGCGTGCTCATATGTTGATGACATTTATCTCAGACTACGAATTATGGCCGCATCTGTGTAGCGTTGATTGCATCATTTGCATGTTAGCGGACTTCGGTTTAAAATTTAACTTTGCAAAATCACACATTGCGGAGTACCCAGTGTTGTTCCTGGGATATGAGCTCAACAATGAAGGTCAAGGTTTAGCACCTCACTTCTTGGAGAAATGCTCACTATTGCGCGTTCCTACAACTCTGAAAAAACTACAATCTTTACTGTTTTTTTTTAACTTCGGACGTACTTAAATTCCCGATTATGCCCAGCGTATCAAGCTGCTTTATGCATTGGTACAACCTACTTTCACCAAATCTTGCTGGCTGCCTGAACATTCTGCAATATTGCAACCTTTGCAGTCTGATCTTCTTGAATCTAAAAACGTACTGACTCATGACAACCAAACCAACCTGGTAATAAGAATTGTGCCTGGTGCACTGGGTTTCTCGTACCTGACTTTTAAGGAGGGTGACACAGTCCCTATAGCTTACAAGTCACACTTGGCTGAAATGTGATTTTCCACTGTCGAGAAAGTTTTAACTGCAGTGCAGATGGCGATTCTGAAAGAGAGAGCGCTGTTGCAGGGGAAACGCATGTTGGTTGTTACACTGTATCCTGCCCTGGAGACAGTGACGAAAGCCAGTGTACAAATTTCAAAAGATTTACATCCACGATGGATACAATGGGCAACATCCTTGACATCTCCGGCTGTCACGTTTATCTTTGATTCCTCTTTGCAAACTCAGGAGTACTTGCAGTATGAATTTGTTCATCCGGCTCCTTTGCAATAATTTTCGGTAACTGTCAGGGCTTATCGCATCGGGGACTTCGAGCAAAGCATGCTTATTCGGCAGCCTGCGCAATAGCGGTTGGTACTATGGTGAATGGAGAGTTCAAGTCCGATGTCGTGCATACACAGACATTAAGGGACTGTACCGCCCAATTGGCAGAGCTACGCGCTCTGGTGCTTGCATTGGAGTACGCTGATCCTTGTGTGACTACTCTTGTTGTAAGTGACACTTACTACTGTATACATTCTTACAATGAAAACTTATTCTTTTGGTCTCAGAATGAATTTCATGATTCCACAGGTAGCACGATCAAACACAAAATGTTATGGGTTCGAGTAGCAAAACTTAAAGAAAGTCTGCCTCTCGTGTTTGTAATTCATACTCTTGGTAACCAACGCGTGGGGGTACACACTGTTGGTAACATTCTCGCTGATGAAGCAGCCAAGACAGCAGATGCGACATATTGGCATCTTGGCAGCTATTGCCACAACAGAGAAGGGAGGTAATTACCCTAGAGGTTTCCCTTCTAAATACTTTTATTGTTTAAGTCCTGATAAAGTTCTCTATGTGAGAATTGATGACGTTGGTGATAGGTTGAGTCCCAACACAGACCGCAGGCAGACTTTGATAACAGCGGCTCACGAGGGCATGGCCTTGGCACACGCCAGCGTGTCAGCTACTGTATCTCTCTTGCAACAGCGTCACTGGTTGCGCAGATTGTACAAATGGACGTGTGATTATGTCCTTAATTGTGACATTTTTCAGCAGATTAAGACTTTAACTGCTGCGCGCCCGCCACAGACACAGTTGTACATTTCTAATGAACCACTTGGGTGTGTTTATTTGGATCACTGCGGTCCTTTCACCTTTAGATACTGCGTATAAGTACATCTTAGTTGCAGTGGATTTGTGCACACGCTTTCTTTGGGTCTGGCCGCAAAGGAGTGCTGATGCCCGAACTGTCATCAGGGGTTTGCATATCTTTGTGAGAATTTTTGCACGTGGTACCCTTCATTCAGACCAGGGTCCAACGTTCGCCTCTAAGGTGTACAAGGACGCCATGGGATCATTGGGGATCCCGGTCAAATTTTAATCTCCATACAGGCCTGAGGGCAATTCCGTTGTGGTGTGGATGAACCGTGACTTAAAGCAATCCTTGACAGCTAGGGTTTTAGGTTCTAGCAGGAACTGGCTGGCCCATCTGTATTGCGTTCAACATGCACTTAATAATCTCCCTAGAAGGTCTCTGGGTGGGCGAACCCCATACAAAATGCTCTTTGGCATCAAAATGTTTGTTCCGGATCTTGCGGGTCTAGACATGGCGACGTCTGCTGCGCCCTTTGACCTAGATGATTATGCTGCTGTATTACAGAAACTACAAAAGACCAGAGACGAGACAGTCTTGCAAAGGAACATTTGCCCTCCACATCTGATGCTGCTCTTCAGATTCCGGTAGTTGGCTGGCTACCCCGAGTTGGAGACCTGGTCAGTGAGATGGTGGAGAACAAGAAGGAGTTCGGCCCCTCATATCGTGTACCAGTTCCCACCCACCTCCGCCTTACACAGAACCACCTCTCCTTCAGAAAACAACTCAAAACCTGGCTGTCTGATAAATAACGATACCCCCTCCCCCAAGCGCCTTGAGACCCTCTAGGTGAGTAGTGCGCTATACAAATTATGACTTGACTTGACTTGACTTGACTTGTGCTTGGTGTGCAGGGTACAAGAACAGTCATTTTACCTCCACTTCATGGTCGCAAGGAAAACAGGTACATCTCCATTGCCAATGTCAAATTACAGCGAGTGGCCAATTCTTCTTAGTATGACTCCAGCGGTCTCTTGTCCAGCAATGCTGAGAAATTCTATTTTGGCTCCAACAAGTGCCAACAGGACTGACGTTGCCATCAAGATGCATACAGTTACTAATCCTTTATTATTATTCTTTATTTCAGCCAGTTGGCCATAAAAGACACACATATATACATGCATAAAACAGAGGGTCATAACAATGTACATACACAAATGCTTTAAAAACAGTTGTCTTTTAAAATACAGTACAAGATTAATTTCCGGCATCCTCTTTTTAGCACAAGGTGCTCCATTTCATTTAGCAGCTGGAATATAAGCATATACAAGATTACTACTCAAAGCATCTGACCAAACTTCCTGTGAACGATATGCACAGAGAGAAGAAACCTACTAATACTGAATACAATAAACTGGGAAGTATTAGTTTTTATAATCCTATATGCCGTGATACAAGATCTTGTTCCTAGGAGAGTGCACATGGGCTTTAGCCATCTCTTTCGTGCTTTCGAATATGCTTTGCATATAAACAACATGTGGACCTCATTCTCCGTACAAGAATCTAAGCACATGGAACATTTCCCACTTGTAGCATTTGGACATTCCAGTTTTCTCTTGGACCAACGTTCTATATTGGAATTCAGCATGAGGTTCCCATACCTGAATTTCAAAAATAGAGACTTCGCAACGGGCAGCTCTATTTCGTCCAAGAAAATTTCAAAGGAGGGTTCATCTTTAAAAGTTAAAAAATCTTGGATTAAGGACCCAGTTCTATTTTCATACACTAGCCTATAAGTCATGTAGGACCAGAAGGCTCGCTTTACTATGGACTTGGCGAATGGTGGTAAATTATCTGGATTCTCCCACAGCTGGGACAAGCCCAGAATCGAGAACCATTTTTTAATATGTCTAAGCCATAGAGAATGGAGTGATAAGAATCTAGGTCCAATATCTCTCGTAGGCCGTTCCTATATTCGGATAGTTTTGGGGTAGACCATATCCTTATCCAGAACATTAATGGTCTAATGGTAGTAAAATAATCAGTTCTTTTAAAATTCAAATCAAATTGGAGAGGGATTAATGGTGTACTAGCGGGAACCCTTACAATTGTTCTCATAAATTTATTATCCAAACCATAGAAGCTATCCCTTGCCCAAGGTCCCCATATCTCAGCCCCATACAGGGCGGCAGATTGGATTTTAAATTTAAAAAGTTCATGCACAGGGGTCACGCTCTTACTTGTACTAGCATTAAGTTTGCTAATGATTGGTTTGACATTATGGGCATACGACACCTTGCTTTTCTCGATTTGGGCCTTCCATGTTAAATTTGAGTCGAGTACAACCCCCAGATAGGAAAAGTTATCCACAGTTCCTAAAATTTGACCATTTAAAGTCAAAATCCCTCTATCTGGTTTACTGGGGTTCAATGCCATACACTTGGTTTTGTCAACGTTTATTTCTAATCCTTTCATCACACAATAGCTACTAAATGAGTTTAGGAGTGCCTGGAGGCCCTTCTTGGTTTGGGATATTAAAATGGTGTCATCCGCGAAGAGCAACGCAGGCACCCTTTCTCCATTAAGCTGAGGTGAGTCATTGGTACAGCCATTCAAGTGATCAGGAACGTCATAGACAAATAAAGAAAATAAGGTGGGGGCCAGGACGCATCCTTGCCGGACACCACGCTCAATTGGAATGTTACGCGTCAGTTCACCATTTGGACCCCACCTAATGTTGGCATGATTCCTAGCATGTAGCTCGACTATTTGTACCAAAAGACACCCTGGCAGACCGGCTTCGCTTAGGGATCTCCAGGGCAGGTTGCGAGGGACAAGGTCAAATGCCGCTCTCAGATCTACGAAAGCTACACACAAATGACCTTTCCTAATGTGCACATATTTCCAATATATAAAACAAAATCTGAAGACCTGGTCTATAGTACTGGTCTTGCTCCTAAAGCCTGCTTGGAATTTGGAAAGTATTGTTTTTTCCTCCAGCCAATCATTTATCCGAAATAATAAATGTTTGGCATAGAGTTTTTGCAGGGTGTCCATTAAGCTAATTGGTCTATAATTTGAAGGTACAGATCTATTTCCCTTTTTGAAAATTAAAACAACTTCTGCTGCGCGCCAGCTATCAGGAAATTGACAATTTTTAGACAGAACATTGAACAAGCAATTTATATATGGAGCCCATACTTCAATTTCGTGTTTATACAAGTCTCCCAGTATTTTATCAGGGCCAGGAGCTTTACTGTTTTTTAGTTCGTTGATTGCCCTTTTTGTTTCATCTAGTGTAAAGTCAAGACATTCAATAGGTGGAGGCAGCCATGGAGTCTCATCAACACCACTATCATATTGTTTGTAAAGAGATGTGAAGTGTGTCACCCAAGTCAATTCATCTAAAAACGTGTCCTTCACAACTCTACCTGCGTGACCCTCGTTTGCAACCAGCCTCCAGAAGCCAACATTGTCATTAGATTTGGCAGCAACCAGCATGTCTGTCCGGATCGACTCTTCCCATGATTTTTTTGAAGCTTTTTGGACATGCTTGTACTCTTCCCTTGCAAGTCTGACATCTTTCTTTGATTTATTTTTAATGGCAAGCAAAAGCTCCCTCTTAGCCAACCTGCATGAATGGTCATACCATAGTTTGCCATGGCATCCCACTCGTACATTTTGTTGCTTTTTCTTTGGCATTTTGGACAAACAAGTTTTTAACTCATTGAAAAAAATCTTGTGTAACTCAACAAAATGATCATAATGGTCGGGTAAGAAGGGTTGACCAACTATAGGCCCGAACATTGTCCCAAAAAGTGAATAGACCGAAGCTAAGGCCTTACCCTCGGCTAGAATGTACGGCCATTTTAGTGCACGTCTGTTATTATTAACATGTACCTGCTCGCACATTTCACGGTTGGCAATCTCAGTCGATGTTGAAGCAGAGCTGTCACTAAACATGTATGCGTCGATATAAAGTTCAAGGGGATAGTGATCACTCTCATCCCTGTTTGCCACCTTAAAATCAACCATGAAATGCCAAATGCTTAATGAGACAAGTATGAAGTCTAAATTACTTTTGGACTTTGCGAAAGTTGGCTGTTTAGTCAGATGGGAGACGGCTGTTGCATGCTCTGAGACCATGATCTGCAGTTAACCTCGTTAGTTGGACGGCCAGAGTAGAGCATTTAACGCAGTTTGAAGTCTCAAGCTGGGGGATATTATATGCTTGATCTTCATCCTCAAAGACATCAGTAATCCCAAGAACCGGTTCAAAGTTGCAATTTAAGTCGCCTCCCAGAATCACAGGGACTGCGCCAACCACCCTTTTCAGGAAGGCATCCAAGGCTTCCAAAGTAGGAGAAGCCTTGGAATGACCAAGGGGTCTATTATAAACATTGACAATGTAACATTCATCCCCATTCAAATTTACAAGTTTTAGTGCCAGAATGTCAGGGGTTCCTGTGTAATTCTTTATTGAATCCACCAGCTGGTGACCCTTCCTTTATTGAATCCACCAGCTGGTGACCCTCTTGATGATACTGAGTATACTTACCCCGCAGGTTTGTTTTAAAAAACATTTTTTGATAGCCCTGTGGACTTACATCTGGCTGGTGCTTTTTTAAATTGTTTCGTTCATGACAATTGGATTTGTGGTGTATTTTTTCCATTTTGTAAATGGAAATTATGATAAAGAAAGAACTACAATTAGACTAATTGATGGAACTTTGTCTCCCCACTACTCATCGCACACAATGAAGAGGGACCAGACTTTTGTGAACATCACAGCTTGGCCTGTCTTAGATGGGATAGTATTGGATGCTGTTAAATTTCAAATCCATGGCCCTAGGGAGGCTATAAAGGTCCCCAATGTACTTTGTGTTTCAATGGGGGATGTTGTAAAACAGAATATACGCTCTGATGATTGGGATGTCCAAGCCGTAGAGGCTCTTTTTTCTGATATGAAATATTATGCTGCCTTTGATGCTGAAGATTTGTATTTGGATTCGGCTAATTATGCAGATTTATTCTGCTACCAGGACAATGGAAATCATTTTCTGCATAAAGCTAACACGTATAGCAATGTGGTTAATTATACACATTGGGAACATTGTCCAGCACCAATTGAGGGCAGCTCAAAAACCCTTTCGAAAAAGTTTTGTTATTTTACTGATTTTAATCAATCTAATCCTGATGCATTTTATTTTAAGATGACTGCTGTGTCCTCTTAGAAAGTTAGACTCACCCACACTAAATTATTGTATTCGAAGTCCTTTATTGATCAATTAGCTGTAGGGGTTTATGAGTTGTGGAAAGATACTTTTTGTTCTTTAGTCTGTTTGGGGTTCTAAAAATTGGCAAGTACAGAGCACTGAAGCTTTGCATCGTGCATGTCTCATCCCGACCCATATGCTGTTTTTGAACTCGACTATTTCTTAAACTACTTTTTTTTATTTTTTTTATTTGCAAATCTTGAAAGCAACAATTACATCATGAGATCAAGTAAAATGTACAGTAGGCACGTGTAATTCGGCGATGTTGCTCAGTTGTACAAAAAGGATGCAATTTTTCTTTTTTTTAAAACATTGCTAACAGTAACATAGGTGTTCGTCAGTGTGATCAATAAGGAAATCAATCCTGGCAGCATTAATGTGAGAAAACATAAATACATCATTGCGCTCTGTCGGGTCTAGAATGGCAATTAGGCAGGGCTGTGGCTCGATGACATCAGACTGAGGGGGGATTGTAGGTTGAATCGTGTAACGACCATGGGTGCCGCAGGGTTGTGCAACAGACACCACGATTACCCCGCTTCTATACAAATTGTGGCATTGTCTGGCAGACATTGTAAAGGCGTGCACAAAAGCGTATAAACAGGTTAGGAGTGCACAGCCGGGCTCCCAGGAGTAGTCACGGGTGGAGACGGCCTATTGCGTGACCACTGTAGGAATGGTTCCCAAATATCTCTCGGGCGCGCATTTGACAGCATTAGTTCCCAGTAGGAGCCCAGCTGTGCATGTCCGTATGTCACATCAGATATCCAGTCGTTGAACATTGGTTTAGTTATACGCCCCCAGACAATGGCAACCCTCCGCTTGGCATACAGCAGCAGCAGTGCATGAAGCTTTCGGCTCCTAGGTGCAGTGTCCGCGACCCAGCCCAGAATCCCCAGCAGTGGCGTTGGGGCATCCGTCCTCCCAAGGATTTGATTAATAGCATCAAATATTTCATTCCAGTACTCAGAGAGCACTGGGCAGTGCCAAGCCACGTGTAAAAATGATGCCCCTTCCGCACCACATTTCCAACACCTGTCATCTTCTCTGAGGCCCATGCGGTGGAGAGAGGTTGGGGTGCGATAGTATCTATGCAGGAACTTGAAGTGTACAAGTCTAAGTTTATAGTTGGGGGAGAGCGCCAGCAGCTGCTCACAGCAGAACGACCACTGCACGTCCGTCAGTGGCTCCTCTAGCTCGCTGCTCCATAGTTGCTGCGACTTGGGCACCACTAAGGGGGATTGTTCCTGCATAGAGTTATATAACCTGGACACGAGTTTTTTGCGGGATGCTGTAGCTAGTATGTTTTGCAGCGCCAGTAACTGCGGTGCTTCCTCAGGAAAGCGATCCCCGAGTGCCCTGTATGCAGCTTTGAGCTTGTGGTGTGTAAACTTGTCAGCAAAAGACACCAGGTTTTCTACTGTCTCAGTGGACAGCTCAAGGAATGTACCTTCTGGGTATATGTCTGCAAATGTACGCAATGTGGTGCCTGCAATTGAGACATCCCCACCGCTGACCTCTAAGCATGGAAACATGGGGTTCTGGGTGAGGGGTATCTCGGGCGCATACAGCAGAGGGAGGGAATGACCATTTCAATAGCTCTCTCCAGGACCAGCGGAGCACGTCTGCTGTGTTTATATCCTGCGATGGCCTAGGAGCTTTCTGGTGTAAGGCCACATTGAGCGGAAGTGGAGAGACCATGTCGATTTCCACTGCCACATGCGGCTGGTAAGGCGTGGGGTAGGTCCAGAAATGTAGGTATTGGGCCTGCGCGCAGAGTGCATACAGATGCATGTCTGGTGCTCCCAAACGCCCCTGTCGCAGCGGCAGTGTCAGCAGTGCCCATGATACTCTGGCTTGACCCCCCGCCCAAACAAGTGTCAACAAATTGGAGCGCAAGTGTGCAAAAAATGTTGTGTCAGTGGAATTGGCACATTGGCAAATAAGTAGAGGAACTTGGGCAGCACAATCATCTTTGCAAGTGCAATCCTACCCGCCAAAGAGAGGGGAAGCTTGGACCAGATCGCTACTTTGCCTTCTAGCCAGGTGATCGCTCTGCCAAAGTTAAGGTTCCAGATCTCCTGCATTTGTCTGCTGACCCAAACGCCCAAATATTTCACTTTGTCTGCCTCCCATCGGAGGGGATAATCTGAGTGTACCTCGGTCGTGCTATCAGTGTGAGGAAATATAACCGACTTAGACCAATTTATGGAGACGCCGGATAGGCCCCCAAATTTAACAAATTCACGCAAGAGTGGGTTTAGATTCTCATTCGGGTTTTTTACATATAAGGTCACATCATCGGCGTATAGGGAGATGAGTAGGCTGCGGGAGCTGAACGCAATGCCTCTTGCTGTGTGATGTTGTCTAATCCTGGTAGCTAGTAGCTCCATGGCAACGGTGAATAGGGTTTGGGGACAAAGCGCAGCCCTGTCTAGTCCCTCTAGAGATTGGAAATGGGTCAGAAATCATGCCATTTAGTCGTATCCTGGCTCTAGGGGCGGTGTATAGTAAGCGAATCAAATGCATGAATAGTGGGCTGAATCCCATGCGTGCCAGTATGGTGAACAGGAACGACTACTCAAGGGAATCAAAGGCTTTTGTCGCATCAAGAAACACCACAGCAGCCTGAGTGTCCGGGTGGAGGTAGTGCAATGCAGAGAAAACCGTGCGTAGATTATGCGTGGTGGAGCGGCCCGGTATAAACCCCGACTGATCTGGCAGGGCCACATGTGGCAGCAAAGGCTGGAGGCGGTCAGCTATTATCTTAGCGTAGATCTTGACATCTACATTAATTAAGGATAGGGGCGGTAGAAGTCCATGCTTTTCTCATCTTTGTCAGGTTTAAGTAGCGTGACAATAAGGTCCTCCCTCATCGAGTCTGGCAGTATTCCCACTTCTTGCGCTTCAACAAACACAGCGTGCAGGCGGGGTGCCAGTTCCTCTGCATATGTTTTGTAAAAGGCTGCCGTTAGTCCGTCCGGCCCAGGCGCCTTGTTCAGTGGTAGGGCTTTGATGGTGGTTGTAATCTCCTGTACTGTTACGGGGCAGTCCATATACTGCCTATGGGCATTGTTGAACCATACTAGCGCTATCGATTCTAGAAAAGTTTCAAGGACCTCCTCCGATGGACTGTGTGCGGATTTGTATAGTGTGGCATAGTAAGTGGCTAAGGATTGTAGTATCTCCAGTTGGTCAGTCAATGCCTTCCCTGTGTTGTCAACCCCAGTGTGCACTCGTGTGGGAGGGGTAGTGGATTTAATCAGCCTGGCTAGTGTGCGGCTCGGTCTATCTCCTTCACCATATCTGCTGGCCTCAGCTTGTTTCCCCAAGAATTTTAGCTCGCACTGCGCCTCTTCAGCAAAGTTCCAGCAGCTTAGCTTTAATCTGTACCTCCAGCGCAGGTGTCGGAGTCTCACAAAATGATTGTTCGAGGACCCTCAGTTCACCTTCTATCACTGCCAGTGTGTTTCTGATGGACCTCAGGACACCAGCCCTGCGTGCAATACACTGCCCTTCTGGGTATATGTCTGCAAATGTACGCAATGTGGTGCCTGCAATTGAGACATCCCCACCGCTGACCTCTAAGCATGGAAACATGGGGTTCTGGGTGAGGGGTATCTCGGGCGCATACAGCAGAGGGAGGGAATGACCATTTCAATAGCTCTCTCCAGGACCAGCGGAGCACGTCTGCTGTGTTTATATCCTGCGATGGCTTAGGAGCTTTCTGGTATAAGGCCACATTGAGCGGAAGTGGAGAGACCATGTCGATTTCCACTGCCACATGCGGCTGGTAAGGCGTGGGGTAGGTCCAGAAATGTAGGTATTGGGCCTGCGCGCAGAGTGCATACAGATGCATGTCTGGTGCTCCCAAACGCCCCTGTCGCAGCGGCAGTGTCAGCAGTGCCCATGATACTCTGGCTTGACCCCCTGCCCAAACAAGTGTCAACAAATTGGAGCGCAAGTGTGCAAAAAATGTTGTGTCAGTGGAATTGGCACATTGGCAAATAAGTAGAGGAACTTGGGCAGCACAATCATCTTTGCAAGTGCAGTCCTACCCGCCAAAGAGAGGGGAAGCTTGGACCAGATCGCTACTTTGCCTTCTAGCCAGGTGATCGCTCTGCCAAAGTTAAGGTTCCAGATCTCCTGCATTTGTCTGCTGACCCAAACGCCCAAATATTTCACTTTGTCTGCCTCCCATCGGAGGGGATAATATGAGTGTACCTCTGTCGTGCTATCAGTGTGAGGAAATATAACCGACTTAGACCAATTTATGGAGACGCCGGATAGGCCCCCAAATTTAACAAATTCACGCAATAGTGGGTTTAGATTCTCATTCGGGTTTTTTACATATAAGGTCACATCATCGGCGTATAGGGAGATGAGTAGGCTGCGGGAGCTGAACGCAATGCCTCTTGCTGTGTGATGTTGTCTAATCCTGGTAGCTAGTAGCTCCATGGCAACAGTGAATATGGTTTGGGGACAAAGCGCAGCCCTGTCTAGTCCCTCTAGAGATTGGAAATGGGTCAGAAATCATGCCATTTAGTCGTATCCTGGCTCTAGGGGCGGTGTATAGTAAGCGAATCAAATGCATGAATAGTGGGCTGAATCCCATGCGTGCCAGTATGGTGAACAGGAACGACTACTCAAGGGAATCAAAGGCTTTTGTCGCATCAAGAAACACCACAGCAGCCTGAGTGTCCGGGTGGAGGTAGTGCAATGCAGAGAAAACCGTGCGTAGATTATGCGTGGTGGAGCGGCCCGGTATAAACCCTGACTGATCTGGCAGGGCCACATGTGGCAGCAAAGGCTGGAGGCGGTCAGCTATTATCTTAGCGTAGATCTTGACTTCTACATTAATTAAGGATAGGGGCGGTAGGAGTCCATGCTTTTCTCATCTTTGTCAGGTTTAAGTAGCGTGACAATAAGGGCCTCCATCATCGAGTCTGGCAGTATTCCCACTTCTTGCGCTTCAACAAACACAGCGTGCAGGCGGGGTGCCAGTTCCTCTGCATATGTTTTGTAAAAGGCTGCCGTTAGTCCGTCCGGCCCAGGCGCCTTGTTCAGTGGTAGGGCTTTGATGGTGGTTGTAATCTCCTGTACTGTTACGGGGCAGTCCATATACTGCCTATGGGCATTGTTGAACCATACTAGCGCTATAGATTCTAGAAAAGTTTCAAGGACCTCCTCCGATGAACTGTGTGCGGATTTGTATAGTGGGGCATAGTAAGTGGCTAAGGATTGTAGTATCTCCAGTTGGTCAGTCAATGTCTTCCCTGTGTTGTCAACCCCAGTGTGCACTCGTGTGGGAGGGGTAGTGGATTTAATCAGCCTGGCTAGTGTGCGGCTCGGTCTATCTCCTTCACCATATCTGCTGGCCTCAGCTTGTTTCCCCAAGAATTTTAGCTCGCACTGCGCCTCTTCAGCAAAGTTCCAGCAGCTTAGCTTTAATCTGTACCTCCAGCGCAGGTGTCGGAGTCTCACAAAATGATTGTTCGAGGACCCTCAGTTCACCTTCTATCACTGCCAGTGTGTTTCTGATGGACCTCAGGACCCCAGCCCTGCGTGCAATACACTGCCCCCGTATCACCACCTTGAACGCGTCCCAGAGGACAGCGTCAGTCTTGACCGAACTAGCATTAGTAGCGAAATAGTCAGTAATGTCTTGTCTTATTTCCTCAGTGAAAGCGGCATCTTGGAATGCATCAGGCGGAAGACGCCAAGAGAAGGCGCTGCTCAAAGAGCCTGGATTGTCTAGCTCCAGTAAACAAGGGGCATGGTCAGATAGGGACCGGGCGAGTATATCTACTCGCATGGTCCAAGTAGCCACATCTGCTGAGATTAACCAATAGTCCAGTCTATACCAGGCAGCGTGGTGTGCGGAGATACATGTGCCCACTCTCGCATCTGTGTTACGGGCTCTCCATATATCAATAAGGGAACCCTCACTTATGACATCCGTCAGAGCTTGGCACGCTTGTGGGTGCAGTTGTCTAGACGCGCCTTTTCTGTCAAGTGTGTCCTCTAGCACAACATTAAAATCTCCTCCCCTTATAATAGTGGAGCAGCCAATTACATCAATTTTCGCCCAGGTTTCTCTGAAAAACTCCGGGTCGTCCACATTTGGACCATATATAGCAACCAGCACCACCTCTTTGCCCATCAAAACCCCGTGTAGTACAACATATCTGCCCGTCTCGTCTATTAGTGCAGATTACGCCCTCCAATCTACGCCGCGGCGCAGAAGAATAGCTACACCTCTAGCATAGTTGGAGTAAATGGCCGAATACACCGAACCCCACCTGGAATGTTTAAGCCTTGGAGAGCATGATGAGTTGATGTGTGTTCCCTGGAGGAAACAAATATCTATGTTATCTCTGAGTAGGTAGCTGTGCATCAGTCTGGATTTTCTGTGGTCACCTAGGCCCCTTATGTTCCATGTTAAGAATCTGGTCACCCCCATTGATTGTGATAGCTAAGTATCTGCCCTACCATCACTTGACCCAGAACGCGCAATCTGTTTGACAATATAACATGCTGAGTACAATACATTTGACGATACACCAAAGAACTCCTGGTCCAACACCTCCCACCACCCACAGCAACCCCACAAACAGGTTGTGTCAAGACCCCCCCTAATGCGCCAAGGGCGCACAAACAACAGAACAATGTGAATACAGGAGACAGCCCTTGGGGGAGGGACATCTCGAGCGTACACCCCTGCTCACACAGGGTGGCCGCATATAGGAGTGTTATTCCCTTAACAGACAAAATGCGGTCCAACTACAGGTGTACTACGCATCTAGGTAGGTTGTACAGTATTGCCGCAGACCGTGGACCTTACTCAACGTCACTCATTTGTGCCTCAATTTCAGCTCCAGTGTTAGATTGCTTTTTGGACCTAGGATGACATATGTGTTTTGCAAATTTTAAGGTGGGCTTCGCATCCAAAAAGTGGTGTGCCATGCCTTCATGCACTACGTGCAGTTTAGCTGGGTACATGAGGGAGTACGGAATCTGAGCCTGGAGTAACAGTTTTTTGGCCGGCAAGAACTCCTTGCGCGGAGCTTGTACCAGCGGCGTGAAATCTGGAAAGAAAGATATGTTGTCTCCTTTGTGCGTTATCTGTCCTTTCTCCTGTGCCAACCGAAGAACCAAATCCCTGTCTTGATAATGAAGGAGTTTAGCAAGGATTGGTCTGGGTGGAGTGCCCAGTGGGGGCTTTTTTCCCAGAGATCTGTGTGCACGCTCTACAGTGAACACCGGGGAGAGGTGTGGGTCGAAAAGTTCTTGTAGAAGATCAGTCACAAAGGTCTCCATTTTCCCCATCGCCGTAGTTTCCGGTATGCCCGAAATTCGGACATTACATCTCCGGGAACGCGCTTCAAGGTCATCTGCCTTTGCACTAAGCGTCTCGATCATTTTCTCCAGGTTTGCGATGTGGGCTTTCGTGCCCTGCTGAAACTCACAGCACTCCGTGTGCCTGTTCTCGAGGCTGTCTGGGCGGGTTTCATGAGCAGCTACCTGTGTTCGCACCCCCTCCAGCTGGGCAGCCATGTTGTCAAGCTTTGCGTCTATGCTTTTCAGGCTGGAGCGCACCTCCAGCATCAGGACCAGTACATCTATATCTGGGGTCAACTGTTGTTGCGTTCCGCCAGAGGCCCCGGCGTCCAGCTCGGTTTGCTTTGAAGTCTTTTTTTGCTTCAACGTGAGCCTTGGTTGGCGGACGTCGCCTTTTCCCATGTTTAGACACACGCCACCAGTCTGGAATTAGATGGTCCGAAGCTTCACCGCAGATATTAGGAAGATTGGAGCGCTTGCAGATTTTCGCAGGCGTTTGGAGGAGGGATCCACTAAGCGCCCCCAGGCCCTCAGCCGCGGTTTATATATAAGAAGAAGTCTGTGGATTCTTAGGGCAGCTGCTCCGTAGTCCGCGGTCTAGCGCAGGCTGAGCCAGGGATAGAAAGTAGTTGGCGGTCAGTACAAGTCGTGTGGCAGGGACATCCCAATCTCAGCGATTTAGTCGTGTCTAATCAAGAAGGGCCTAGTGCTTTGCTATCGCTTGGGTGGCCTGCAAGGCTGTTCTGGGTCGCGAGTGCATACAGGTGGGCAGGCCGGGGGATGCGCAATTTACAAGAAGAGTCCATGTGCCTGGGGCCACATCCAGGAAGAGTCCCCAGCCGGTGCGCCTGTACTCGAGTATTCTGTAGGAGAATACCGGGCAGTCTCTAAGTGGGCTCCGCCAGGACAGCTCGCAGGACAGCGATCGCCCAATCCAAAATGGCGGCCGCGGCTGCCGGCGGGATATTTTCAGGCAGAGGATGATCTTAACTGCGCCCTCGCTGGTGCTTCAATACCCCGTGCAGAGGCATACAAAACGTTCCCTGCCTCAGCGCCTTCCCCACCAGTAGTCGTGTGCGAGTCGGGCTCCTTACGCTGTGTCGCTCTCTCGCGGTCCGGCCTCTGGAGCCTCGGTCTCGCGTAGCTCTCGCCCTCCGCCCTGCCCTCCGGCGGAGCCTGGGGACCACTCGGGCTCCCTCTGGTCAGCAGATCCGGGAGAGTTATTGTGCTATCCGAGCGTCTACGAGGACCAGGATTACAGGTGTCAGTGCCCCAGGACCTCCGCCGCCGACACAAGCTTATTTCATGAGCGTTTGTCGGGGAATCTGAAGGATTTCCTCAGGATAAGTGATGCAGCCGGCTGAGCTCGCTGTTTAGGCGGCCATGTCGCTGCTCGTCCGGCCACACCCCCATTTCTTAAACTACTTTCTTTGGATGGGCCATGTCTAAAAAATTTAATGCTCCTTCCATTCCTAATTTGGAAGAATACCCTACATGGTATAATCACACTGATATGTCCATTGATGATTTGCAGCCCCTGATAGAAAATTCCTCCTTTAATGTTTCCAGCTAGGATCCCGAGGGTTGGTTGTTATGGCAAAAAAGTGCAGATTCATGACAACAACGTTTTCTGGGTCTGGCCCCTGGCTATACACAGGTTAGGGTGGATCCCCGTTTTGAAACCAGCCATTCTGTTACTACCTATTTAGTAGGCAAGTTATGTCAGAACTGGCTTAAACTTTCCACTTCAGCATCAGTTAAACTACATTTGTCCAAATTGTCTGCCGATGTTGATATGACCGACTTTGGCTTAAACATTCCACTTTAGCGTCAGTTAAACTACATTTGTCCAAATTGACTGACGATGTTGATATGACTGACTTTGTTAAAGGCCCTGTGGGCAGCAGATCAAAAAGATGGGTATATGCTATTTACAATGAAGTTTGGAAACTGTCTCAAATTGAATCTGCTTCTAGATTACGTGCTATAGATCAAGCCAATTTAGAAAAAGTGCTTGCAGTGGTTGATAATAGAATTAACACTCTTTCTTCCCGAATTTATATATTAGACAATATTGTTTCATCTGTTGTTGATATTGTTCAAGATGAAGTGTCTGTTTTGCACCATGGTCAGAATCAATTGCGTTTTATTATGCAGTTTACTTGGACTTTACAAACCTTAAAAGCTGGTAAAGTTCAATGGGATTACATGAACACGTCCACTTTATTTTTGCCATTTAATTTGACTAACAAACAGCAATTTATGTCAATGAAGGATGCAGCTTATTCCCTTTTGCATATTGCAAAGTTAGAACATTTGCCTTATTCTGTTCCCGAAAGTAATTCTGCTGTATGGCTCATTCATGGGTTAATAACGCTTCCTTTTCCGCTATTCAAATTCAGTTTGTGCATGAAACATTATGCCATAGGTAGATATGAACCATTAGGTAGCGCGTATCTCCATGAAGTTTGGCCTCTACCATTTACCTATAGGTGCTTGAGGGAGGGTAAAGAAGTTTATTTAAAGGGTGAAGTGTGCACTTCTACACTTGATCACTCACTGGTTTGCAAAAACTTGCAATTACACAGCTCTTGTAACACAATGGCACCTAATTTAGCCTGCATTTTAACCCCATCCGCGCTAAGCGTTTTCCCACTGTGCGCTAAAGATTTGCAAAACCCGGTTTACATGACAAGCTCAGTTCGTCATGAGCATACGACAGGCGTACCTCATGACGAGCTGAGCTCGTCATGAGCATGGAAGGGGTTAAAAGGTAGTCCGGTCCCAGCTATTACATCGACTTTCACATTGCTTGCAAATGGTAGCAATATACTTTTAAATACTGAGGATTGCTGTGGTATGCTGGCAGGGATTCCATACATTGCAACTGTCTCCCAATGTGTAGTCTGCTGTAAGAATGTGCTGTTTACCCCTCCGCATGGGAAGCTCAATGTATCCATCTGGCCTTCCATTCCAACCTTGAAAGCAGAGTTCAACAAGATGAGTAGAATAAGGGCTCTATTGTCACAAAAAGAGGTTTCCCTTACTTCATCGCGTGAAACATTTGTCCTTCACATGGCAAACACTCACACTAAAGTGCATGCACTTTTAAATACTGATCTCCCCCTGTATTTCTGTGCTTTGATTCACACTATATTCAATGCTTTATCGACCTCAAGCTCATTTTTTTTAAAGTAGTAAGCTCTGGCCTTGTGACTTCATTCCAAACTGTATTTGGGGTGATACCAGCGTTTTTTCATTCAATGTTTTCCCGGCCTCTTCGGTGGCTTACCATTAATTCTTGCCCTGGCTGCTGGTGTGCTGCTTTTCGTTTGCCTGCTCCAAAATGGCTGTACATCCTGTGTCACAAGACAACGTGCCCCGCCTGCTCCAGCTTCGTAACCAGATGCTTGAATACTTTGGAATGCTGCCTCTGGCAACTTTGAGTGTATCGTATGGATTGTGCTTCCGGTTCCCCTTCTTTACATGCGTGCAACCTGTTTTCCATTGCCTGGATTGCTGTTTTCAATAGGCTCTGGATTTGTGTCTCTACAACACGGTGTCTCCTAAACCAGATTTTGATCTTCTGATGAGTCCCATAGTTGCTCATGTTAGATTGTTCTGGTATTGGAATAATAGCCTGTGCAGCTGCATGGAGAAGTGTGGCTCACTGGTTATAAGTGGCAGACCCTGAAGCAGAGATCAGGCCCGGGACCAGGGTTCAATTCCCGACGCGGCAAGGTCTTGGGCTTAATGTCCGCGGACTCGATAATTCTCTCGCCTCGGCGCCTACTCTAATCATGGGTCCCATGCTGCAACTCTGGGCAATAGCTTGCTTAATCTCCACAACGGCCCCTACAACGCTGGGATGCCTGGCTTCACCTTCGGGGCATGGGGGTACTCAGGAGGGGCATCTCACAGGGAGAGCCAGGAAGGGTTCCACAGCGTTATACAGCGCCGGGACACCCAATTGCTGGGGCAGCTGTGCGCTTTACAAGTATACTACATTTACATTTACATGGTGTTCTAGGCAATTGGGACATTTGGGCAGCAGCCCTTGACTTTCTGTCTCGCAGTTATCTCAAAGAACCCCGGAATTGTCCTCTGAAGGTACTAGAGGCTCCAGCTGTCGAAGAACATGTATGTTCCTTCACGTTATTGAATTGGATGGCTGAAATGTTTTCGGATGAGAACAATGACTTCCTCCTGGAGGCAATTGAAACGTATTGTGCATACACGCTGTTGGATTAATTTGGCGTCTGTACATCTTCCTCGCGGCTTATGCTCGAACATTTTTTTTCCCTTTTTATGGTTGGGTAACACACACTCCTTTTTAGTTTTGGAATATGCGTTACTATTCTGAACTTCTTATTCACAATTATATGTTTTGGCGAATTTTGTAATTTTATTCTGTCTCACTCGAACTTGAACTCTGCGTTCCTAAATTGCCTCCCTTCTTGTGCGTGTTCTGATCAAGGGAGGGTGTAGTGAAGGCAGGGCCTTCTGTGTATACATTGCTATGTTAGCTTAGCCTTTTAGTCGTTTAAACACCATTTTGCCTCTTTGCAGCTTTTGCACACGACTCTGCATATATCTGTTATTGTAAGTTAGACTCTTTGACTTTTCTTCACATGAGAAAACCTTGTTTTCGACATACCTAGACTTACACCATGATCTCTGTCTGTACAGTGTGTGCCGAAGCCTCCAAGGTTAACAAAACAATGTAAGCTGATATACGGGCTGATCGGCTCACGCTCTAGACACAACATGCACACAGCTGCGGTTGACTGAAATTCCAGCGCTTTTAATATTGCACTGCATGCATGATTAGAACACTTGGACAAAATCTGTTTCCAGAGAGAGACAGATTGTTGCAGATTCTGATGTGATTCGCCTCTACTGATCTTTGAGGTATTGGGTTCCCCATTCAAGCCTAAGAGAACTTCTGTTATTATTATAAAACATAGCTCCGAGGTAGGGAGGGTGGTACACTAGGCACTATAGGTCCTGTTTCCAGTAGCATTATAATATGCTTTCTCCTTTTATGTTTTATGGAATTGTAACAATGCTGATCATATTATTATTAATCATATGCCTGCTTATGTTAGAAAAAATACTGAACCTTAGAGCACATCGTTAAAAAAGAGCTAACGAGACACTGATGCTAGTCGGTTAGGGGTTCTAGTTACTGAGGTGAGTTTTTTGGTCCACCACAATTCACTGAGGTCTTGGGTCTCTGTGCACAGTTCTGTGTATGAGCAGAATCCTTGCAACACCTCTATTGTTACTTTGCACTAATAGTCTGTACAGGAGTCAATAAATATAAGTTTTGCAACAGGAAACATGGTAAAGATAAATCGATGGAGGAATTTGTTTCTGCTTTAAAAATCTGGTGGTAACGTGTCATATTGGTTCGCTACACGACGAAGTAATATGGGATCAGCTTGTGATGAATGCCTCTAAATAAGCCACACAAGAGAATCTTTGGGCAAAAAGGAGAGTCATCTCTCCAAAAAGTAATTAATGTGGTAAAAAGAGCTGAACTATCAGGCAGATGCGCTAAAGCCTTCCTAATAAAATAAAAGGAGAAGAAAGACAAAAACTGTTGCCAAAGTTAAAACAGGAAAGAAAGTAACCCAGAAAATAAAAGAAGCCAGAAGTCAGGCAATGTGACTCCTTCATTTTCCAAGAAGAGCTGAACTACAACTATATGTTACAGATGTCATAACGTGGGCCATTTTGCAAATGACAAGTAGTGCACTTCTCAGAATGAAAACATTTTCGGGTGTGGCATAATAGGTCATTTTTACAAAGTGTGTCGCAAGATGAAAGACAACACAGTCAAGTTCTTGGATGAGAACTAGGTGAGGGCGGCAAACTCCACTCTGCCAGTGGAGTTTGTAGAGTTTTTGGCACTCTGAACTTTGCTTGGAGTGCGGAGTTCAACAAAAACTCAGCAACTACCAGCGGAGAAGAGTTTACCAGTGCCCTGCTGTAAAAAAAATACCTTCTCCTTCATTAAGCTGCAACATGTCTGTCCCGTTGTTCAAATAGGGAGAGGCATGCATGAGCTCAGATGGTCGGACTCGCCCAGGGTAACATTATGGAGGATCCTCCCACTACCCATCTGGAGAAAGAGCCGGACGTTCGGGATCTTCGGCTGTGGTCCCCAAGCCACAGTCTCTAGTGCTAAGAGAGAATGAGGCATAGAGCCGGTCGGGCCCATAGGAGGGCGGCGGAGAGTGGGCCACACTGAACTTTCTGCATAGCAGTTCAGTATGCAAAAAGAATCACATGGACCCTGCTTGCTGCCCTGTTTACACTCCTGCCACCACTGCCTGCCCCACTTGAGCAGCAGTAGTTCAGAGTGCTGGCTGAACTCCAACATCTGCTCCCCTCCCTGCCAGCCCAGCAGCCCAGGGCATCCGAGCAGCACCTGAGCCACCAAACAACATCCAGTGTGAGTTTATGGCCCTGGGCTTCCTTTTGTTGTGCGAGATTGACCACAGACTTTGTTGTTCGAGTTCTTCTTTGTTGATCAGTTGACAATGATAATTGTTGCACAAGGAAGAGAAGCGCTTCGATTTGCATCAGGTTCCTGGGCGTCTTTCAGACTATGCTTTTGGAATGATGTCAGATATCTGATTTTCTATAAGGGATATTTTGTGCGAGGTGTGTGGTGTCCAGATGTATGCTTCGAATGTGGGAGGTTTATGTCACTGCGCTTAAGCATAAAGTGTGAGGATACTTAGAGACACAGTGGCATTGCATATTTTCAGTCTGTTCAAGCTACTTATACAAAGTGGGTGCCAGGCAACATGTTTCCTAGGTTGAGACAATTGGAAAAGCAGGATCGACCCTTTGGTGGACTTTACCAGGTCCCACAAAAGCTTCTGATGGGCTGTCAGAAAGAAAAAAAACAAATCCCTTTCTGCTTTTAGTTGCCCTGAAGGAGCAATGACAGAAATGTATTATTTAGTTAACAATCAAAGGTTTTGGAGTGATGCTCGCTCTGAGACAATCAGCAATGCGTCAGCTGTATTAGTTGTATTGTTTAGGGGTGGCCGAGCAATACTCTGCCTACCCGCTGAACTCTGCAGAATTTGGTGGAGTTTTGCAGTCAGTCTACGGAATTCCACGGAGTAAAACTCTGCAAACTCTTCTGGGCCATGATGAGAACCTTGATTCAAAGTTGGATTCAGAATCCAATAGTACAAATGATTGTGAGATAAATATGTGTGCGATGAGCCTAGATGAGAATGATCATTTAAATGGTATAGGTTACAATGTCAACTCTAGTAATGGCACATCAGTTAGAGAATTAAGAAAGAAACCTGTATGTGGTGCAACACTGGGGGGTGGAAATGTCCATTGTCGCTGATTCAGGCTCCCCCTATTGTATAATTATAAGAAGATATGGGTAGAAAGGTTTGCGAACAAAATCCATGAGCATTTGAAGGTTACGGTAACACTCCCCAAAGGTTTAACCAGTACAACTATTGACATTCTAGGATTCGGGAAGTTACTATTTAATTTCAAGGAGAGGCAAGCTGAGTGTAAATTGCATGTATCCAAAGAAGCCCCATCTGTGTTGGGTTAGAGTGATCAGGGTGAGCTGTATATAGTAGTGATTCCCAATAGCTCTGAGCTGTGTTGGTGTTGCGCGATAAGGAAGAGGAAAAGTTAATATTAAAGGTTTGCAAGGTATATTCCGGAATAATTGAGAAGTTGGAAGGGTTGGAATAGTCCTTAAGGATGATGCTGTGCTATGCGTTCACAAGGCGAGACAAATACCCATGACCCTCAGAAAAGAAGTCTTGTGGGAATTGCAAAAACTACAGTCTAATAAGATCATTGAACAGATAGTCTTCAAATTGGGTTGTACCACTTGTGGTGGCACGTCGTGCTAATGGTAAGATCCCATTATGCGTGGACTTAAGGAATTTTGATAGGAATATTTTGGTTGAACTGTTTTTCCTACTTAATCAAGGATATTGAATGGTTCACAAGAATCAACCTTACCGCTGCCTACCACCAGGTTCCACAGTACCTTTCTACTGGAAAACGTACTACCTTTATAACACCAATTTGTCAGGGTACGTTTTGGACTTGCACCAGCGATGTTCCAAATGTTAATGTTCAAATCATTTAAGAGGGTGGAGTGAGAGGAAAAACCAAGAAGGGTCATGATCAGAAACTTGAACATCTTTTGAGCATCTTAAATAGGAAGGTTATTACTGCTGAATATGGAAAATGACAGTTTTCAAAGAAGGAGGTAACATACTTAGGCCATGTGGTAAGCAGTGAAGGAATAAAACCCCAAACTGAATTGTTGAATACTATAGTGAATGCTTCTTCTCCGAAGAGTAAGGATGACCTAAGGGTGTTTTTGGGTCTTTCTGAATTTTGCTTGAAATTCATGAGGAATTATTTGAGTAATACATATCACATCAGGCAACTCTAAAAATGCATTCCAGGAAATACAAAAATATATTTATCAACCTCCTCCCTTAAGTGCATTTGACCGCAAACTTAGAAGTATAGTTACTACAGATGCAAGCGGGAAGGGTATAGGAGCAGTCTTTACACAAAGTAACACAAATCAGGATGAGAGAATGTTGTCACTTTTGCCTCACGCTCTCTAACTCCAACGGAGGAGAAATATGCCTAAATAGAACATGAAGCACTTGCTTGTTTTTGGGAACTAGAATACTTTAAGCAATATATTTGGGGTTCACCGATTATATTAAGGAGTGATCATTAACCCCTGACGTAAATTCATACCATAAAAGGATTGTACAATGCTTTTCCATTTAGCTCACTTGTCTTTAAAATTACTGTCCTATAACTATGAATTGTGGTACGTGCCAGGAAAAAAAACAGAGTTGCATATTTTTAAGCAGGATGCCAATACCTTTCAAATACTCACCCATGGATGAACGTGAGAAATGTGGTTTGGCTGAAGTGGGTATATTCTAAAGCGGAATACGCTCTATAGTCTACAGCACCTTTCACATGTTTATCATGTGCCACAGCTGCAGGGGGATGCCTATGCCCTGGCATTATTCGATATCATACAAGTGTTCAACTCATTGGACTGTGGTCACCTCTGGTAGGTGCTTGAACAGTTGGGCTTGGACCCAAATATATACAATGGGATAAACTACTCTTAACTAGTCTGAACGCTAGAGTGCAGACGGGCAGGATGGTCTCAGGCAGTTCCAGTTGTACAGAGGCACTCAGCAGGGGTGTCCACTGCCACCACTGCTGTTTGCCCTGGTGATGGAACCGGTAGCGGATTTGCTACGAGGGGTGCTAGGTCCGTGGGGATCACAGTGGGAGAGACCACCCATGTGGATCCTCATATGCTGATGACGGCCTAGTCTGTTTGAGACAACCTGAGTATTCTGTACCCATACTCCTGAATGTGATACATGAGTCGGAGGTATTGGGACTCTATATCAATTGAAAAATATCTACTCTGTTCACACTGCGGATATTGCTTGGGATCCTGGCTGAAGGGCTACCAGACGTAGGGCTCCCCTGGAAAACCATCAATGTGAGAGAGTTGGCGATCAAGGTGGCCCACGCAGAGCAGACATTCTTGGACCTTAATGTCAGAAGAGTAATGGAGGGTTTGCAGTCCTCGGTCCAGTTCTGGAGGGGCATCCCCCTGTCCTTGATTGGTAGAATTGCTCTAGTACGAATGGTCCTTCTTCCCCATGCCTGTATTCCTTGCAGGACACTTTTTATGAGATTCCTTATCGTTATTTTACAAAAATAGACTGTCTTATCATAGAGTCCTATGGGCCAATAAGCAGAAGCAAGTTGGACTGGCCACACTTAAGAGTACCTGGAGAAAAGGGGGGTTAGGAGTCCCAAACTTGCAGCTATACTCCATGGTGGTGCACCAATAGCATGCTATTACCTGTCTAGAACCTGATGATAATTGGGAGAAGGGATTACTGTGAGTATCCCATGGCATAACGCCACTGCCCATCTTGCTGATGGGTGCAAAAAGAACAATTGATGGACAGAATGCAGAACAATGTCATGCATTCACCCCATTACAGAGATCTGGCCCCAAATCCATCGTTTTTTCGCTCACCATGCCATTCCAGTTTGGACCCAGCCAGTTTGGGTCGAACTGTTCCCATGAGGCACAGGGTTAAGACTGATTTGCATATGGCCAGGTCTAAACTAGGGTAGCATGGTGAGCAAAAGAATTATGAATTTAACCCAGATCTCTTGACAGGGGCTGAATGTTTGATTTGTTCTGCATTCCGTCCATCAATTGTGTGTCTTTTGCTTCCTCGCCCTAAGTGAGCCAGGAATGCCCAGATGTGGGTCCTGGGCTCACTGTGCCACTGGAATCAAGCTATCCTGGCTGAAGAGGGGTGAAACCCCGAAACCAGTCCTAGGATGCTTGTTTCCGGTTGAGGGAGGACCTGGCTTTGTAGTTTGAGCTGGACTGTTCCCATGAGGCACACGGTCAAGACTGATTTGCATATGGCCAGGTCTAAACTGGGGTGGCATGGTGAGCAAAAGAATGAGGGATTTAACCCTGATCTCTTGACTAGGGGTAAATGTTTTGATTTGTTCTGCATTTCGTCCATCAATTGTGTGTCTTTTGCCATTTTGCTGATGGGGGCACGAGGGGGCCTCTGGGCACACCATATGTCATACGTAAGATGTGTAGGATCTGGGAGATGGCAGTTACGAGAGTGATACACTGAGCCCTGTACATGCCGGATAAGCCACTGTGATCCCTGCATTCATTCCTTAAGATAGCTGAGCCTATGTCAGTAAAAATATTGAAAGATGGGGGTTGCGACACTTTGGGCAACCTGTACCCTGACAGCAAGTTTGTTACAAGAGAGGAGGCCATCACCTCCTTTGCACTGGGGCCCGGTCAATACCTTCAGTATGTGAAGATCTCTGCCATGGATGCGAGCTCAGGCTGTCTTTCCCTTGAGGCTCCAAGGTACTCCAAAACGTTAACTGTACTCCTAGCAATGACTGATATTCAATGTCTACATTGCATTGCGGGATGATCTCCAAGTGACACCACTCCGAATACATGTGAAATGGGAAGAAGTACTTGAAAAGACCATGACTGCTAGAGACTGGGCACGAGTGCACGCAGAGGGGAGGACGGTTAGTACTATTGCCCGGATTAAATTATTACAATACAACTACATACATCAGACCTATCTATCCCTGAAAACGTTGCGCACTATATATGGCATCTCAAGAAAAAGAGAGGGATTCTATTACACAAAAGGAGTTGGGCGCCAAATAGACCAGAGTCACAAAAATGGTCCCCTCTGGTTAGCTATAATTCCTTCACTTTCACACTCAAATGAGAATTTTATATCACCAAAACATAAACAACGTAAATCCCACAAATACCAGAAACTCAATAGGGGTCAATTAAACAACACATATTTATTTTCCATTTATTAAAAACACATGACATCACACACATATATATATTTATGGCATCTTTTATTGTATTAGTAGTATGGAAGAATACAACAAAAGTATCTTGGATACATGGGAACAACTGACAGAATGGCACAATGAGGGATTACTTTCCTGGCATGAGTTCCGTTACCTTAAAAAAGACTTTCCAAAACTCCCCATCTCTTACCTTCTTCCCAAGGTCCATAAGAACTCAAAGGTACCTCCAGGGAGACCTATTATCTCTTCCATAGGTAGTATAAACGAGAATCTCTCGAAATACATTGATCATTTTTTAAGAGAACATGTCTGTCAATTACCTTCATACACTAGGGATACTACTGACTTCCTCAAATTGCTAGAGAACATCGTATGGTCAGAGGGTGACTTGCTCATCACTATGGATGTGAGCGCCCTCTATACTATCATAGACCACACACAGGGGATGGAAGCTAGCTACCACTTCCTAAAACAGAGAGAAATAGGTTTCCGTGAACATACTGCAATGTTGATATGCATGATGAAACTATGTCTCAAAAACAATATTTTCATGTTTGACGGAGCTATCTATAAACAGACCCGTGGCGTGGCTATGGGCTCGGCCTTCGCGCCTAGTTTCGCGAACCTGTTTGTTGCGAAATGGGAAGAGGAATTGAGAAATGATACAATGTTGAAGGGTGAATTTACCAAGGTAAAAACATGGATAAGATACATCGATGATCTGTTCATAGTGTGGTGCGGCACAGAAGAGGATGCGACCAGTTTTATTGAAAAACTCAACCAGAACGCATATAATATACACCTCACCCACACTATGAGCAGACATCATGTTGAATTTCTAGATACAGAAATAGAAGTTATGGAAGGGAAAATTATCTCCAGATTACACAGGAAAGATACGGCTGGCAACAGCCTACTACACACTTTGAGTGCACACCCTGACCCACTTAAATGGAGCATCCCATATGGGGAATTACTCAGAGCCAAGAGAAATTGCAGCAACAAAGAGGGATTTGTAAAAGAACAAGAATGCATGCTGTCCAGATTTCGAGACAGAGGCTATCCAGAATGGGTGTTGAGAAAAGCTGTGGACAAAGTGGCAGATGTAGAGAGAGTTGACATACTCACCCCTAAAATTGACAAAGAAAGGGATACCACACCAACAAGGATTATAACTACTTTTCATCAAAGATCAGATAAGGTCCGCAAAATTCTGATAGATAACTGGAATATTCTCCAGTCAGATAATATAATAGGACCTGAGCTCACTGAAAGACCCTTAATCACCTACAGAAGGGGTCACAATTTACGAGACATCTTGGTTAAAAATGACATCTCTGACACTAAAAAACAACATATACAGGGCCTGAAAGGATTCTATCCATGCGGACACTGTGTGGCCTGTAAATCAAGCTACGTGGTAAAAGAAGTTAATATCCCGGGGCAAAAAACAACACACAAAATCAAACAATTTCTCACATGTAACACTAGTTTTGTCATTTGCGTTCTTGAATGCCCGTGCAAAATGAAATACGTAGGCAGCACAACCTGTATGGCCAAAAAACGCATACAAGAACATCTAAGAGCCATTACTAACGTGGATGTACGATACCCAGTTGCCAGACACTTCCATGAATACCATCAATCTAAGTCCTCTTTGTTAAGATACTTTGCAGTGGAACAAGTAATCGTGGGAAAAAGAGGGGGTAATCGCACTCTAGCACTTAGAAAGAAAGAATCCAAATGGATTATGGAGTTAGAAAGTAGATTCCCTGGGGGCCACAACCTTGATGAGGAGCTAGCAACTCACCTTTATGAAGACTAATCATATCCTGTTTAGAATAACCAAACTGTACTGAATTGCTTTTGAAATGAATATTGATATAATTCTTGTATAATTTTTTTATGCATATTTTATCGTCTTTTCTAGGAGAAAAGGAAGGGAGAAACCATTTTTCGTATGCACTGCATATCTTCCCTACCCTTTTCTTCAACGCGATAGGATATCACTGCACTTGATGGAGATAAGAAATTCACTTTTATTCACTTTTTTTCATTTTTTTCACTGTTTTGAATTGAACATTGTCAGGGTTTAAGATGTAAATATATTTTTCTATTTTGGACCCTTTTTGCAATAACATGTATATACTAAGGTGCGACTAATCATAGAATGGTTAATATGCAAACTGGGATGTGTTCATACTGATAACAAATAGAACCCAATGCTCCATGGGTCATGTTATGGACATCATAGGCACTAGTCCGAATGAAATATAATATAATATGTATTAATCTTACACAGATATATTAAGGCACTAGACCTTACAAATGTAAAAGAAACCTGCCGGTGTATGTATATATATACATGACATATATTCACACCAATGGTCATTATTTTATGTATATCTCAGTTTATATCCTCGTTTACATGTGGTAGATTAATTACCAGAAATATGGGTTGTATGTAAGACACAACATCAAGAGGAATACATAACATGCTCAAATACTAGTGTATGTACTTATGAAGTCACTAGCTTAAAATGGCGGATCTGTCAACAGTACGAACTGAAAGAGCTAAACCAGTTGTACGTCTTCTATGCTAATGTCACTCTCTCACCTCTGTGTTTACATAAAAAAGCAAAAATGTTTAGTTTGGGTAACGTGTGAACAAGACACACTTTGGTGTCGAAACGCGTAACGTTGACTGAGAAATAAAGACAAATCTGGGCATCTCTACTACTGAGTGCGCGTGGTGCTTTCAGTGGAGTGTTGTGGCTCACTGGTTAGAGGTGGCAGACCCGAGAGCAGAGAACGGCCTGGGACCAGGGTTCGATTCCCGACGCGGCAGGGTCTTGGACCAGTATCAGCTGACTTGATAATTCTCGCCTTGGTGCCTACTCTAATCAGGGATCACACTCGGCAACTCTGGGCATTAAGCTTGCCTCATCTCCACAACGGCCCCTCACAAACGCTGGGGATGCCTGGTTTCACCTTGGAGACTCCCAGGAGGGACTATCTCACAGGGAAAGCCAGGACTGGTTCCCCAGCGGTCTATAGTGCATTGAGGCCTGCGGTGCGGGTAGCAGTGCGCTTTACAAGACACACACAATTACAAGACACACACAATTTCAGCACACTGGGATTATTTATATATATATATATATATTTATATATTCTTGAGCAATCTTTTACTATATCAAAAGATACTCGGACACCTTCCTTCTGCAAAAAGCGATTTATTGCGGCAACAAACAACGCGTTTCGGCGGTTAATCTCTCAGATATGAGGGAAGTGCTACAACATATGGTCTGAGAAAATAATCAATAAATCTCAATGTATTTTCGAGAAGAGAGCCCATTGAAGAGACAATCGGTCTCCCTGGTGGATTTAGGTAGTTTATATGCAGCTTGGGCAGTAAATAGAGAACTCGAATGCGGGGATGTGGACAATAGAGATAATAAAATTCCTCCCACTCAAGCAGTCCTTTCTCACGCCACTCGACTAGCATTTCTCGATATATGATATTGGATCTTAGTATATCTGCCCTTTCTGATTTTTGATAGCATGCAGTGTCCTGTAATTGTCGCATCCCTTCTCTCAAGCACATTTCTTTGCTTAACACAACAACATTCCCAAAGGGGCAGAAGACGAGGAGGCAGAGGAAGAATGAGAGGAACAGGAAGGCCAAAACAAGGAGAAAAAAAGTAACGCCAGCCCCAATGGGGGTGGAAACACGGGGCAAAAAACAGCTTAAAAAAAAACATGACTGTAGTCAACCTCTCAAAACGGACTCTGACACCTGACGAAATTGATGTGCTCTCGTTGATGATAATATGTATTCGTTATCAAGATCGTGTTTTAGAAACATCACTGATTTAGCCCACTTGGGCAAGACTATCTGACAGTACATACATGATGATGTTATTCCTGGTGATACTTTTAGTAATAACAATCAAGTTTTGGCAATGTGTAAGGCACATATCCTTGTAATTGTCGGTACAAAACCTACGCATGTCCTTTGATAAAATTTCACGAACTCTGAGCCCACTTGGGTGTAATGATCCTTGGATTAACGGTATCTTGCTATCCCCAAGGTGATTCATTTTAAACAAACAGCCAGAGAAAGTTATGGTGGATTGAAAAGTATCGATATGCGCAAGGATGCATGACGGCTGCCTATAAAGGATGTCTTCACATCACTGAAGGGCTAATATGAGTGGGGAAGTGCGCGTTGATAAATGTGACAATAATTTTGTTTGTAAAATTCAAAATTATGAGCCCACTAGGGCGCTATTAATTGCGGACTAGATTATATGCATAGTAGTTTCATGAATTGGTCTATATGCAACCAGCTTTCCATTGTCAACATTGTTTGCTCCCATATTTTTACCCTTCTAAAATGGCCGACATGTTTACTCTCACAAAGCACAGCACCTATTCAAGAGTCCTATGTTTTATGTTTGTATTTGTGTACACTGTTTGATTTAAAATTGATTATGTGCACTGAGGCTCTCGAACGTGATCAAGGCTTAACTGCCGAAACGCGTTGTTTGTTGCCGCAATAAATCGCTTTTTGCAGAAGGAAGGCGTCCGAGTATCTCTTGATATAGTAAAAGATAGCTCAAGAATTTTTTGGATTCTCGGTATCCAGGCTCGGACCGCCCGATGACAGCTTCATAACCTGACCGGGGATCGTGGAGAGAAATATATATATATATATATATATATATATATATATATATATATATATATATATATATATATATATATATATATATATATATATATTCATTCATTAAGCTTTATTCGATTTTGTTTCAAATCATAAAAGCATACAGTTTAAAAAATACAATCATAATTTTGCAAACAACATACATTTTAAAAGCAACATGATCACGATAGGTTAAGTAGAATTAGCTAACCCAGTTGTTATTTATGTCTATAAAAATTTACATGGTATGCACCCGCCTAATATTGACAGTTGTAATATGGCGTGAGAGGGTTAAAATGAGGTAGGTTGCTATACTTAAAAAGGCTATGCGGAAAAAGGTTAGAAAAGAGGAAACTGCGCTCATTTGGTTGGCAGGATCTATAACCCAGCTGAGTGTAGTGATCGGCAGTTTGTTTCCGGAAGGGGGTATATGATTCACTAGGATAAAAGTCATGTAGGTCCCAAGTTGTTATAGGACCATCACCTTCTTGGGGCTGCCAAGACTGGAGATAGGGGACAACTTGTCTACTCCTAAATCTGATTAGTACCAGATCCCCACGGATATCTTTTCGAAGGGGACCCAACCATCCCACTCTCCTCACGCTGACTATCCTGCCATCAAGGTTATGGGGTAAGGGTCTATTTTTCGATAGCCAAAACTTAACTTTATTTAGCAAATCGCTAGTTCTCTCAGATTTTCCATGTGTCAGGGGAAGAACCCCCGACAGGATGGACACGAATGGAGCGGCCTCTGGGGGAAGATTAATACGAGGAGTCTTGGTACTTTTTAATCTAGGCTCAACATTGCGATCTGGGGCAGGTATGGGTGGTGCTTTAGGGTCAAGTGGGCACACAGTAGTGGAGACTGATACTTGTGTTGGGGAAACTGTGTTTTGCATAGTTTGTTTGGGTAAATTAGGAAGACCAGCCTGGGGTGAACACTTAGATGTTACAGTGTATGCCTGATTGAGTTTAACAATGTCCTCAATCCCCGTTAGTCTGTCCCCCAAGATGTTAATTTTGTCGATCAGGGGATGGATAATAGTTTTGATCAACTGTTCAATCATGGTCAGTAAAACCAATTGGGGAGAGGATGCTGGGTCATCTAGTTTTTTGCCCATCTCTGGAGTTAACAGAGCCATGTTAACAGGCGGGTTTAAATCTGATGACACACTCTCCAGTTTTGATGTTTTGGTTTGGGACCCACTTTCTCCAACCCCTTCATGTTTCCTTTTACCAGATGTGACCTTAACGGGAGTTGTACTTTTTGCATTTACTTCTACGGAAGTCGGTAGAAGCCCCTGTGTACTAACGCTGTGAGCTAGCGGACTGGCGTTAGATACCAGATAGGGTGAAGTAACAAGGGTGTACCTGATATTACACATACTGTTTAAATCGTCTAGCCAAGGGGGATTAGACGCTGTGCTAGACGTTTTGGAAGAAGGATCCATGCTGGTGGGGGTATGTTTAAGGTGAGCAATGTGATAGGAAACAAAACAAACAACTGTACTATTAGTTCAATCGTACCACATTGACGATAGCATGCCAGTCTTGTATCTTAAGGCATAAGTTCAACCAGGGGGATATATTATGTAACCACTCCCTTATTGGTATGGGTAGCAGTGTCAAGCCAGATGAGATAGTCAGTGGAGTGGGCAGTCAGTGGCTTTACCTCTTCTTAGAAGACCAAAGGAGGTGGCCCGTCCCGTCCTCCTCTGGCCTCTGAGGGCCACAGAGGGCCCGCCCTTTGCCCGGGCTTCTCCCGGACGCTCCCGCGCGCGACTCGCGGGGCGAGAGGCGTTCTGCTGATTTGTAGCGCCTCCGGGCGCGTCTCTGGAGCCACAGGTGTGCCTGGTGAGCCGGGGCAGCTGGGAGATGTAGTTCCTCCCGCTGCTGCTGGTGGGTCCGGCGTGGGTCAGTGAGTCGTCCGGTGCCGTTTCCTTCACGGCGGAAGTTGAACCCGTTTCCCTCATGGGATAGAAATGCTGCCTGCTGTGTGCCCCACTGAGCTCTCGGCGCTCTGCTGATTTGTAGCGCCTCCGGGCGCGTCTCTGGAGCCACAGGTGTGCCTGGTGAGCCGGGGCAGCTGGGAGATGTAGTTCCTCCCGCTGCTGCTGGTGGGTCCGGCGTGGGTCAGTGAGTCGTCCGGTGCTGTTTCCTTCACGGCGGAAGTTGAACCCGTTTCCCTCACGGGATAGAAATGCTGCCTGCTGTGTGCCCCACTGAGCTCTCGGCGCTCTGCTGATTTGTAGCGCCTCCGGGCGCGTCTCTGGAGCCACAGGTGTGCCTGGTGAGCCGGGGCAGCTGGGAGATGTAGTTCCTCCCGCTGCTGCTGGTGGGTCCGGCGTGGGTCAGTGAGTCGTCCGGTGCCGTTTCCTTCACGGCGGAAGTTGAACCCGTTTCCCTCACGGGATAGAAATGCTGCCTGCTGTGTGCCCCACTGAGCTCTCGGCGCTCTGCTGATTTGTAGCGCCTCCGGGCGCGTCTCTGGAGCCACAGGTGTGCCCAACATATATATATATATATATATATATAAAACATAATTAAATCTGCAGTTTAAAATTCATACATTATCCAAATTTGCAAAGCACAGAATTACAAGAACACAATAATTAAGCAAAAATCCAACAATACAATATGGGAGAACATGCAAGAAAGTTATTTCTAGTCATAAAAGCACCACATCAATCTGACACAAATCAATTGCTATATATAGAGATCATTTGTTCTCTTATCATTTGTCTCATATGACAGTTGTCCCTAGAGATCTAGGGTGGGCTTTATCATCAGAGCATTGACTCGTTTCGGTGGGTACTATTATTCAACCGCCACCTTCTTCAGGAAAAAGACAATAACTCTCAACATTCAAATCCTGGTCTGCACTGAATCATAAAACAAAGAACATACAAATAATTAAAAAACAATTAACCCACAATTTCTAGGTCTAGGACATTATTCACATGCTGGTGATAAAAAAGCAATCTATATTCACAAAAGAGATACTAGTCATTCTCACACCCACATACTTTCAATGCCTAGTAGGCACTATGGCATCTAGATGGAGTTACCTTAAAATCTTCCAGAGGAATATATAATCCACGATAGGAACATATCTTGATTCAAGGAAGGGGATATATCTTTACCTCCCTATACCACCGATGCCACAGGAATCTGAAATAACATAGCACACTGTGCTCATATTCTCTGTGATACAAATATATGCACATAAATCTTATGAACTCAAGCAAAAATACTAAAAATGGGTTACCTCCATCAGCCTCATAGATAGAAACCCAATAAAACTGTAGACACAGCAAGTGGCGTTTAGAGAACTGTAGCTCTTTTCTTGTTTACTTAGTAGTAGAGGAGAGGATCTCTTTACTAAACTGTGTGGGGCATGCCACGTTTAAATTGTGGTTGCTCATATGGGTCAGGTGAAGAGTTAGGAATAGTTTGATATTGTCAAGCCCCCCTGTTCGAGGAATTGGGACCCATATGGAATTTTATAAATTTTTTAGGGTAGTAATCTGACATTCACTTTGATTTGAATAATTTTGATGTAAATTATGTCCATAGACCTAGAACTTGTGGGTTAATTGTTTTTTTATTATTGTTATGTTCTTTGTTTTATGATTTAGTGCAAACCAGGATTTGAATTTTGGGAGTTATTGTCTTTTTCCTGAAGAAGGTGGCATTTGAATAATAGTACTTACCGAAACGTGTCGATGCTCTGATGATAAATCCCACCCTAGATCCATGGGGACAAATGTTATATGAAACAAATGATAAGAGAACAAATTATCTCTATATATAACAATTGATCTTTGTCATATTTTTTGTGGTGCTATTATGACTAGAAATACCTTTTTTGCGAGTTCTCCCATATTGTATTGTAAACAATTAATTTAAAAAACGAATTTCATTGCGCGCCCTGCGTCGCAAAAAATGCGATGCAGGGCACACTACGAAATTCGTTTTATTAATGTAATTGTTTACTTACCTGCAATCATCCATATTCCGGTGTTTACCACCCCCCACCCTGTCCCTCCCCGCCCCGCCTGTCTGCCCCACGGAACTTCCTCCACAGGCCGCGGCTGCTATGAAGAGCAGAGGGAGGGGGAAGGGTATGCTGGGGAACTGTTATTTGATTGAATTGTAGGACGATCCATGACTGTGAGTAAATGCTATGATAATTATATGTCTATGAGATACATGCCCTTACAAACCTTACTAAAAACAACATTAAATAAATACAGAAAACCTGTACGATTATCAAAATAAATAAATCGACTGCACTTTATAAATCGGTTTTGTTAATTTATGGTTATCAGCGACTGCATCACTTAATGTTAGCTTATTTTCTCAGACCGAGATCTTGTTTGGGCGAAGATAAGCGCACAAAAAATAATATAACTCAATCTGACATGTCCCACAACTCATAAGTCCTTTGGAACCTTTTGCTGTGGGTGGGTATGGGACTCAGGTAATTTTCTCTGCTGTCCTTTTCTTTGAAACTGAATGCCCTTTGCAGCTCAAACTCTTCTACCCAATCTGCTTTCATTGACTTCTGTTGTAAATCATCGCTACTCTCGTTGCAGGACAGTACCACTGCTAACATGCAATTATGAGAGCAGAGTTTTCCACGTAACTATAAATTTGCTGCACCAACCACAATGCAACTTCTGCTGCTTAATTTGCAGATTTTAACAATTAGAATTATGGACCTCATGTACAGAGGTATTTTGTGATCCCAAAGCCTGTGAAGAAGTCAAGGGTCAAAAACACAGGGTTTGAAACTCCAAAAACATTTTTAAAATGCATTAACACCGCATTCATTCCAAATCATAAAATTAATTTGAGGGCGGTATGGAAAAGGAGCCTCCCTCCTCTTTTGATTTCGCAATGGAATGTATCAACTGTTTGCAAATCCAACTGCAGATGCTAAATATTGATGGTTACAGACCGAGTTGGGATGCTAACTAATTTGCCAAGAGAAACTATCCAGATTCCCCTTTGGTAATTGCGACGATGACCACTAGAAGAGCAGGCAGGGTTACAGGGGACAAGCGTCTAGTCTGCCCAATGTAACCCAAATAGGACACATTTTTTAAGCAGCACTCCTGCTATTAATGGGCATGATCTGCTTTTCCTGTTTGAAAAGGCAAATGCAGAAATGGAGGTCTGCTGTCCATCCCATGTGTTTGCGGCCATTACGCAGCAGTCAGATATTGTGGCCTGCCTGAATAATATTCGTAAGGCAAGCCATTTTGTTACCATTAATAATATCAATATATAACAATATGTGATCTGGCCTAGTAATATGCAGGCCCCCAAATTGCATTCTAAGTCGCATACCAGTCAGTGCGCAAATTGCACATCCCTGGTTTGCCCATATTAATAGTACATCAGGCTCTTTGGTTTTTTGTTCTCAACAAACACTTAATATTGCCTTAGAGCCCACTGTAGTGGGCCCTACTGGTCATTAAAGGCTCGCTCCACTGTTTTAGGCCTTTAATAAGGGAGCGGGCCTTTAATGGCCAGTAGAGCCTGCTACGGAGGGCTCTAAGGCTATTAGAACATTCCACCCCTAGACGGCAGAATGTTCTAATTTGTAAAACAAAGGCCTACTGGAGCCCAAGGGTGTTGAAATCCTCTCGGGTCTGTAAGGTCTTTGTTCACAGCAACAGCTGTGAACAAACATGTGAATGTTTTTTGTGCTGGGCTTCTACCATCCATTAGAAGCCTGAGGCATTCCATTGTTTTCAATGGAGCGCTCAACATTCCAATGTTCTAATAAAAGGGAACTGATCACATTCGGCTATCGATTTCTGCAGTTAGCCATATACTGATGTTATGGTATTTGTATAGTGCAGCAGCAGCGGCTCCTCCGCTAAAGCGGAGGAGCGTCTCCCCACTGCTTTTGCAGCAGTAATAAAGGAAAAATAAAATGGTAATAACATGATGTTATCATAATTTTATTTGTTCCTGCTGCAGCAGTTTTGCAGGGTGGGGCAGGGCTGCTCTGCTCACAGAGGAGCAGGGCGAGGAGTGGTGGGCACTCTGTAAGTGCACATGACTGTTTGGCCGGCAATCTTGGGCCAGCCAAACAGTCATGAGCACTTTGCATGTTCTCCACCCAGGCTGCCATTTTCTGGTTGAGCGCCAAACCACCGCGCTCCGACCAATCACAACTCTGCATTGCAGCGTTGTGATTGGTTAGGAGAGCCTGGGTGCTTACTGTTCCTGGATGGGAGAGACGCGACGAGGAGGTATGTTTTTTTTCTTCTTTTAAGATACCCCTCTCTCTCGCCTCCCCCCATCGACCCTCACCTCCCACCCCACCACACCCGGTCCATGCCGGCCGCCACTGTAGTGCAGTAATCACCTGTGATGATATTCAGGAGCTTGAGCAGAGGTGTAGGCGAGTGCCACCCTCCCCTGCATTATTCGAAGAGCCAGGTCTGCAGCTTCTTGTGAAAGTCAAAAAGCAAAGAGGAGGAGCATCGATATGACAATATAGCCCAGATAGTAAGCATCCTCAAGTGATGAACTGGGACAATGTTTTTTTCTGCAGCAGGAAATAAAATCCCTAAATGCTGATATGTAATTCAAATACTGTGGCTAGAGTGGTTCTATATTTGTCATTATATTTTTTTAACTCTCCCATGAACACACATATTCATGTTTACACAACAGGGGCTGTTCTCAAAGCTTCAGTTATTTAAAGAGAGAACTCAGACTTCAGAAAAATGACAAACATTGTATTTTAAGTGCCTTGTCTTGCGCAGTGAAGTACCTCCAAGTGACTACATACATATTAAATATGAAGTATACTGTAATGGCCTGCAGAGATGGATTTTAATAAACAGAGTTTCTGTATAATTGCCCCATAATTTGCAATTTCCTAGCTGCATAATGTAACCAGAACTTTTGCTTAATGGGACCCCCTACTGCTATATCAGACAGAGCTCTCCTCTTTCCCTCCACACAATATATTTTCCATTTCTTGCTTCCATTAATTCACTGTACCATGCAGAGAACCAAGATAAAACTAAAAGTCTATAAAAAGCTAAGTAGATGTTGCAAAAGGACAATGCAGGCTATCGGAAACATCTGCAATGGCACTTAGCAGCAGTTTACAAATTCGCTTTAAGTGCTCAGAAAAAACACGCAAACTCCACCGAGACTGATTCTTTGTGCTGGGAAAATGTATTTTGTGCCAAAAGAGATGTCTTGAAATGGCCCTATAACTAAAGTGCCAAAATAAGGCACTGTGTCTTTTTACACTACAAGAGAACGCATAAATGTAAGTGACAAGAGTAGTACAGCCCTGTTTGGAGAGACTTTAAATATAAGAACAAAGACTGCTGCCAAGTGAAGAGAGTGGTATGTCAGGACACTTACTTCGCCAACCTAATGGAGCAACGAAAGCATGGCTGACTGACCAGGAAAGATTTACATCACTAACAAAGTATCATCTGGGCTTGCAAATGAGTTCTTGTCCGGTGGTGAATCCAAAGCCTTGCAGCTGAGATGGGAAAAAGAAAAAGCCGCAGTGCAAGTGCAGCCAAGTCCCACCGTGGCTTGACGTGGAGGCCTGGGGGTCCTGGACAGACAGGAGGGGGTACCAGATCCGGCTCTTTCCCTGTGAATGAAACTGATGTTGTAGATATAATCATAGGTCGTCAAAAGAGATTAAAAATGCTAGTCTGGATTTTCGCATTTTAAAGAATCATCAATAAACTCTCTGCAGTTCAGGTTACAACCAAGATACTTATTGCGTGATGTATAACTTTGATCTAATAGAGCTAATCTGTTCACCGGTTTCCCACAAATGTGTGTATCTCAGTTGCAATGTTGTTTTCAAGTCTGGTGAAGATCTCCCAAGCTGAAGGAAAGCATGACATTTGTTAGGAGGGTTGTCTCAGTGAGTGAGAAATTGTGCAAAGGGAACAATAGAGGTAATTCTTTCTCAAGACACTGCCTCATTCAGGCCATATACTGAGGCCTCTTCAGGTCTGGCTTAGAGATAACTTTAGTGAGTTGCCAGCTTGATATAATTAAAAATAAAAAATACGTACATATATATATTCATTTCTCTTCAGCCACTGGCTCTCTTGCACCATGATGGCATGTTGGTTGAACACCTGCACATGCACCTAAAAAGAAGTGCACTTCAGTGCCAGGAATGGCTGGGTCAAACGTTACTCTGCCACTGTTTGCTTTCCATTCTTCATCCTTTTTTAATTGTCACCTACAGACTGCATTTAGCTGTGTGTTGTCGAAAGACCTATTGTGTGCAATACAAGTGCTCCAAGCAGGACTTGGGTCAGCCCATTGCTTATCGTTCCTTGGCTTTCTTATCAATCTCATTTGCTTCCTTTTCATTCACTGTCAGCCCTTCCTTTTCTTGAGTTTGGCCCCGCATCCAGAGCATAGCTTCTATATCATCCTTTTGAATAGATGACTTGTAGACCTTGTGGCTAACGCCAGTTCACAACTTTTTCTAAATGTTACATCACTCCAAGGGAGTGCATTTGTTTTCTTGCTCTAACCCCGATGTGCTTTCTGCTTTGTGTCCCCCACCTGCTGCATACTTGATCTGGAACACCTCCTTACAAACTGGTCTCTTCCCTTCGACCTGCAAACAGGCCATGTTGATTCCTATTTTTAAAAAATCCGAAGCCGACTCGTCTGTTTTTAGCAAATACCGGCCCATTTCCCTTTTACCTAAACCAGCTAAAATTCTGGAGAAAGTAGTTCAAGAACAACTCTCTAACTACCTTGAGTCCAGACAACTCCTCCACAATTCGCAGTCCGGTTTCAGATCCAGTTGTAGTACCGAGACTGCACTACTGGAGGTTTCAGAACCATCCGCAAATGCGTGGACGCAGGCGACACAGCAATGTTAGTGCTCCTCGACCTGTCCGTGGCATTCGATACGGTCTCTCATACCATATTGATTGAGAGACTGTATAGTCTTGGGATTCAAGGCACCCCTTTGGCCTGGATCAGACCTTTTCTAAGCGGTCACACCCAACAGGTCTCCCTTCAGCCTTTTGTCTCGGAGAAGAAACCATTCAGTTGTGGAATGCACTGCTTTTCATGTCTACCTGTCTCTGCTGGCAACAGTGGCAGAATCCTGTGGGGTCAGAGTGATCTCTTATGCTGATGACACACAGCTGGTCTTTTAAATTTAGAGATCACTCTGACCCTACCTTTATTAACTTCAGACACTGCCTTAGCAGCATCTCCATCTAGATGTCACCCAACACTCTCAGGCTCAATTCGGATAAAACCGAAGTGTTGTTTTTAATCACAAAATCCCCCTCTGCCCCTACTTTGGTGGCCACCTGAGCTGAATTCCCCCCCGCCCCAGTCCCGGTGGAATCAGCCAGGAATCTTGGATTACGATTTGACAATGAATTGTCCTGCAAGGCTCAAATAAATAGAGTCTCATCTGAGTGTTTTTGTAAACTACACATGATACGCAAAATTCTCCCTTTTCTTCCTTTGGATGCTCGCCGGACCATTATTCATGCCCTTATAGCATCACACCTGGATTATGCGAACAGCATGTATGTTGGAGCGCCAGCCTACTTGGTCAAACGCCTGCAGATTGTGCAGAATGCGGCGGCACGAATGATCTGTAACATTCCATCTCGTCACCCAATCTCACCACACTTTAAAAAGTTACACTGGATGCCCATGACTACACACATTCAGTTTAAATCTCTGGTCCTGGCCTATAGATCAATGCAGGGTCAGGGTCCTGTTTATCTCAAAGTTAGACTTAAGCATGCTCAGTTCAACTGATCACTCAGATCGAATCGCCTGTGCCTCTTGCGGACTCCCCAGTTTCATCGATCTAGAATGGGAGGCAGAGCTTTTGCAGTTATTACTGCTCAATCTTGGAACAGCTTACCATTGTCCCTTCGTATGACAGAATCTGAAGGTGTATTCCGATGCAATTTAAAGACCTGGCTGTTCACCAACCCTTAGCCGCTCATTGATACTTACAACTACCAACCGTCCGAAGCGCTCGGACACCCTTGTCGGGAGTAGCTGCGCGCTATACAAGTTATAAAATAAATATATAGTTCATGTTGCCTGCCAGGATCGTCTGCTGCTTTTCTCCACCTATCACATCCCACGCAGCTTTTATTATCAAGTTCTATCCCACTCCCAGTATCTGCATTGCTTCCTGCCGCTTGGTAATATTGACTTCCCTTTCACCCCCTTTGCCTCAGCAGACCATCTCAACAAAAAGCATAATTGAATTTTCAAAGAAGCCTTGACGTCTCTCTCCTCTCTCCCAGCTTTAGTGTCAAGGTCTTCTCCCTCCAACTTCAGGAATGTTAGCATTATACTTTCACTGCTTGGGAAAACAACCTCACCTCCACTTTGTGCACAGGAACAGGCCAGTGGTTCAAAAATGGAAGCCTCAGGTCTCCATTGTTCTGGCCCACTCATATACACAATGCATGTACTATCCAAGCCATATACACAAACATGCACAACATGCCCTTGCGATGTAAACTCTAGAATCATGGCATGCTACCACCTCCACTTTACATGCTAAAAACGTTACAGGGACAGTCGTCCACTGTCGTTAATGAGTGCAAGCTTGGTCCCCCTCTATTGATTTAAGCTTATACCTCACACTAATCTAGTATTTGCACCGAGACCTACTCTTTTCTTGATATAAATGAGGTCCAGGTCTGCCTAAGTAGGAAAAATCATGAATGGCAACGTTACACTCATAAATTTGGTTCCACTCTGCATTTCAGAGGGTGGATATTATGTAACTCTACAATTTGTAGTGTATTTACACTGGGAAATGTATGTTTGTCCATGCTTTATTTGAAATAATGAAATGTTTTCAAAATGTTTCTAAAATTGTGAGTTAAGAAAAACAAAGACAAAACTGGCAATAAAAGGGGCTGACAAATTGACAGGTAGAACTAAGATAAAAGGTGAGCAGGATTGCTGTTTGCTGGTAAACACTGGAGTGTGTTACATGTGTACGACTCACAACTAAGATTTTTTTATTTTTTTTAAAACAAGTCCCTTGTAGCATTCTTTGACTTTAAATAGTTTGCTGGTAAAGCCACACTGAACAACCATGGTAGAAGAACATCAGTAAATAGTAATCTTGAGAGAGATGCATTCTATGTAATATTTAGTCTTGTGAGATTTCATAGGGTTAGCTAGTGGAACCCAAATTTTGTTTAATCATGGAAAGGCATACTCAAGAATACTAGAAAAGCAGGAATATATTCATGAGATTTATTTAAAATCAAACTCATATCCAAGTAGGTGTGGGCGGAAAATCCGTTCCGCTCGCGGATTTTGCGGATTTTCGGGAAATCCGCAATCCGCGAGATTTGCGAATTTCCCGCAAAATCCGCAAATCCGCGAGCAGCGGATTTTGCTCGCGCTGCTCGCACTGTTAGCGTGAGTTCGCGCCCCGCGAATAAGTGCGAAATTGCAGAAATACGATCTTGGCAAAACTGAAAGTAACTACTTACCAGGTTCAAAAGTTCAGGCACATCATTAGTAGCCATTTCCTGTAGGGCTTCCTGAGGGGCCCCTCCAGAGTTCAGTTGCCAGTTGAAACTATTATGTGACCCTGCTCTGAACCTCAGAATAGTTACACATATGCCACAAAGGTCCTGAATTACAGCTAAGGGAGACAAGCAGGAGCCAGGCTGGAAGTTAAAATCCATTAATCAGCCCCTAATTCATTATTGTCAGTTGGGGCAGGGCAGGTGTTGTAACTAATTTTGCAACAATGAAAGCACTTAGCAAGTGCAAAAGATCACTAATCAGGGCGCACTAAGGAAGCAGGTGCCAGCTAAAAAAATATTCTGTGACACATTAATCAGCCCCAAATTAATTCAGGTCACTTGAGGCAGGGAAGGTGTGCTTTGCTTTGCCGAAAATAATGTACACTGGACAACCAGAGGGTGTAGTGATGAAACAGAGGGTGGCATGGGTGGGCCAGAGGGTGGCATGAGTAGTCAGAGAGTGGCAGTGGTGACAGAGAGTGGCAGTGATGAAGAAGAGTGTCCCAAACAGGCTGGACACGTAGAAACAACAAGTTCGCAAAACTTGCGACCCGACAGGTAAGTTCGCAAATTGCGAAATTGTAAAAACCCTCGCGAACTGGCAGAAACACGGGCGAACACAAAAAAAAAAAAAATCCGCAAATTCGCGGGAATTCGCGGATTTTGCGGATTGCGAATCCGCAAATCCGCAAAATTCGCGGATTGCCAATCCGCAAAATCCGCTCATGCTTATATCCAAGTGCACACAATGTGAATAGTTACTATTATAAAATCAAACAAGATATTGGCAACAATACTTACCAGGAAAATATTGTAACATTATGATAGTATCATAAAGTTTCTTATCATCGATAGCTCCAACCCCTCAATTCTCTCGGCTACCTCAACTAAATTTAGCTCCAGAGTTGGAGATAAGCCAAGTGAAGCCTAGATGCACTTTCCCCATAGCCTTCAGCAAGGGAAAGTGATTACAGCTGTGTATGATTCTCAGTCATGAATCCCTGGTTTGAAGTCTCTCTCTAGCTCATAATACTCTGTTCTAGTTTATATATTCTGTTGAACATTGTTGAATGAATTTGTAAATTGATGAGTGAGTGCCTGGATAGCTGAGGGCAGGTATAGCAACACAAAAGATGATGGATGGAATGCTGAACATTGTCAAACATTCACCTCCAGTCACATATATTGATACCGTCATCACCCCATTGGTGCACCTCATCCTGCTGTTGCTCATTGCTCCCCCATGTATTAAATTCCTCTTTGGTCCATTCATTCCCTTAGTCCCTCACACATTCACCTTTACACACAACCACATGCAGAAACTCATTGAAGGACTTCCAAATAGCAACCCAACTTTCAGCTAATCCTGAGTCAAAAGACATCCAATTTTGCTTTTAACATTGAACATTTAAGGTTAAACCCCCAGCATGCAAGTGCTGCCATAAAACCACAGGGCTAAAAGTGCCACACAGGGCATAGACCACTTTACACCTATAAGTGAGATGTACAGAAACCTCTGAGCGGCTGTAAAAACATGGAACAAAACAGAAACTAATGAGCAATGATCGAATGAAGTTGTAGAAGTATTAGAAATGAAAAGGTCATCGTGCTTGTGAAAACGAGAACACTTATTTACTAATGCTAGAGCAATAGTAGGGTCGTTTGTAAAAATATAAGAGTTGAAACATCTGCAGAAGCGGGAAAAATTTAATAATCCATGAGTCACTGCTGGTGTAAAAAAAGGGCTCCAAAGGACATATACTAAAAGGAGGCAGAAAGAGTATGTTTTCCACCTTGTCTGACATCAAACTAAGATAGCAGTCCGGGTATCTTTCCAAAGCTTTCAATGGGGGTGGCTCAGAGCAGACCCACACTTCACACACACACCCACAACAAAAAAATCCCACAAGAGAGATTACAGCGACATGCTCCTCTCGAGCAGGACAACTTCTCTCAACTCAATCTAGCTATATAATAGCTGAATGAATGGCTCTCACTGGACTACTTGTGAAGATGGCTGTGATGCACAGTGTTCCTGGGGTATAATTTGCTCCCTGCCCCTCCTTGACCCCTTCTACCGCAACCACCTATGATGGATAGCACAGCAAGCACCCTTGGGAAGCACAGTAACAGTCATTATTTTAGGGGAAACAAAGGCAAGTCTCTCAAATTAAACCCAGGTAACTACATCTAATATAAGATATCGGGTATATCTTCAATAGTGACATCGTACTAGGCAGTCAAGTAAAAGCAATAACTGCTTCATTTAATGTATCCATTCTCTTTAGGCCCGGTCTCCTTGATGCTTTGGCTCACGTGTAGTATTCTGTAAGAAACTGTTGCATATGATATTAAACATGAAGGGGAGATATATGTAGCCACTTATCAGCCTCCTCTTACACTTGGAGATGTGCCACTAGCTAGGTTTGCATTGCACACGCAATGGCATGATGGAGTCAGGGCTGAATTGGCAATCCAATGCAGCAAATTTTGTCAGACCAGCCCCCATAGGTTGCGTAGCGAGTGCACCGAGCGAGCCCGACCACTACAAGTAGGGTGTGAGGGAGTTCGCCCCTGCCCCAAGAAAATTCGAGGAAAAATGGCAAAAATGGTGCACTCTACAAAACATTTTTCAATATATATTCAATTGTATTAGCTTTTAAAGCATAGTAAATGAAAGACTTACGGTGCACTAGGATACAACAGTATTTATTGGGGCTCCTCATTGGTTCCCTCCAACAGTGCCCCTCATCTCTCCATAGCCCTTCTCTCATGGATTTCATTAATTTTATAGTGCTTCTCATACCAGATTATTGTGTCAGAGCACCTTACAACAAACACACATAGAGACAGTGATTAATATATGTGTAAGTGAGAATATAGAATATGTTACATAAGAGCATGTTACATAAGCGCAAGAGCACTACGAGCTTTAGCCATTTTTTTAAGAGTACTGGAGCTGGAGAAGCACAAACTCGGGATTCAATACATAACACAGAGGTTAGGGTTACATTAACTAATAAGAATGTATTTCTACCTAATAAAAACCTCCTTAGCAACATTAGGATAATGAAAGACTGGAAAAAACATAACTGTCTAACAGGTACCATATATTTTGCATGCAGCTCTTTGATGGCAGTTCATAGCTCACTGCACAAGATTGCTATTCTAAGATATGAACTACACAGTAACAAAAGGATCTTTTGTGACAAAAGCAGTAACCCACAGAGCTATGCACATAAAATACATTTATGGAATCTGCATGGTACACATTCTTTGCATCAGGCATATTAACCCTCTGCACTACCTTATAGACAAGTTAAAATTGCCACTATACAAAACTCCAGCTCACTCAGTGCTAATTTGACCTGTGGTTTCCGCTGCACAGCATCAGAATTTAATTATCAGCACCAGCACTTGAGAGTTTGTACTGTTTATCTAAACTAGAGAGTAACACAACTGTTGTTTATTATTTCAACGAACACAAAAAATGACCAATATCTGCTGCCCAAGCCATTATTGTCAAAGAACAAGAAAGAACCAGTACTGATGCTATTTGATTGCAATACTATTATTTAGAAATTAATTATATTTTATTTTAGTATTATATTTTGAATATACTTGTAGGGATCTTTTTACATTTTAAAGATATGCTGGAAAGACAATTTTTTACAATCGGACCAAAACAAGAATATTTACAAACCCTCAATGATATACATACAAATACAATTACATGATACATTCAAAGCAAATAAACAAAAACCCCGAAAACTAAAATAGTCAAAAGAAATTCATAAAAGAAGTAGAAAAGGAATTCAGAGGAATTTCAAAAGAAAAAATGAGAAAAGGGGACATATAATATCCCACCAAGTTTTGGCACAACAGTCTAGTGTTCAGGTAGCATAATTAAATCCTTGTATTTACACATTATTCGTTAATAGACCTGACATCTTTTAAATCACAGCACTTGTTTCTGCCAAAAAGAAGGTCTACGTGTTTCAAGCGCTACATAAATCTTTTCAAGGGTTATCTTCAGGACCTGGTAGATACAAATTAAGATTTGTAAATATTCATGTTTTGGTCCGATTTTAAAAAATTGGGGTGGCAGTTTGGTGTATCTATATGAACGTTATGACATATATAACGGGACTATTCCTTCACCCCTTACCTGCTGAGGCTTTTCCTACCACTGAGCTAAGCCTTTTTTGATGGTCGGGGTACTACACACATAAGCTTTCATAACCGTTTTCCTACTAAAGGTATCCAGGTCGTTTTTCTAGTGTGTGAAGGATTCTAAAGATACCAAGCGTTAGTAGATTATCATGGAGTGAACTGAGCAGATACTGGAAATATAACACGTTTGTGGGGTTTTTTTTGTTAAAGTGCTGTGCAAAAAAGAGAACCTTTTCCCTATAAATGGCACCAACAAAAGGTTTACTGTGGTAATATCATCATCTTCCCAGCATTAAGGAACTGAGTTGTAAAAAATAAAAAAACGTATTTGTCTGATTAGAAGTTGGGTTTCCTATTTTTTGTGATTTCTAAATCCTTGCAGTTCGTGGTGGAAACAGGTGTAAAAGCCATTAGAGAATCCCAAAAGGTATGCATTTTTCAAAAGCATACAACATTCCTAATTTAACAAGGGGTCATTAGTACAGATAGCTCCTGGTTTTCCAAAGGAAACTAATCGTTAACAAGAAAAAATTATGAAAATAAGTTGGAGAAAAATTAAATTGATGGCAAAGTTTTCATCTGTAAGCTTTTGCCCCGGTGGACAATTATAGTAATATATGGCTTCATCTGTCAAACTCTTTGTGGCTGCAGGTATATACAGTAGAGGTCGTTTGCCCAAAAACATATGGTACCAAGATGCTGAGCAGCAGCATATAATGATTTTTCATTGTGCGCCAGCCATGCAGCAATTATTATGGTAAAAACTAATCAATGAAAAAGGGGTATGAAGGAAACCAAAGCATTTTTTTAATGTGGCCATAATAGAGTTTAGGAATAGTAGTTATTTGTAGCATTTTTCAATATGTGTTCTTTTGTGCACACTGACAAGCAGAGCCAAAATGGCAAGAAAGGCAATTGATAAGTAGAAATGTTCTGCCATTGTGTGTTCCCACATTTCTCATGATAAAAACAGGACCCCACGTGTGAGCATGTCACCTACTAAAGCAAAGGCTGCGACTAGTCTTGCACATAATGGGCAGAAAATGATATGCTCAGATGAGGCTATGCGTATTTGCCAATGGCTGAGATTCATTCAAGCATCGCTCCCATCGTTTTTTTTTTTAATTACGCCCTCTTACTGCGACTGGAATGCCCAGATGCTTCTCATGCTTATTGTGCAAGTAGATTCAAGCTGCACTTCCTGACTGACCCAGAAGTCTGAAACCAATTTTAGTTTGCCTGTGTTCCTGTTTGGGGGATACCTTATCTGGTAGTTCTGGCTGGATGGTACCTATTGAACAGTTTATATCTAAAAAGTGCATAATTGTCGATGGCTGAGGTTAAATCATGCCTCCCACTATCACTTTTCTGTTTTTCCAAAGTTCAATATGGGGCAAGTCCTCTTCTAATGTGCCAGCTGAATTTTTACTTTTTCCATATGTCTTTATAATTTACTTGCTATTTACCACTGCATGTCAAAGGCTTTACTGTTGAGAATATGTTATTTATGAGTCACTGCATGTCAGCCACCATCCAAAGGAGTTTATAGGCGCAGCCAAAATATATTGAAAAGCCAACCAGCCAAATGTTGTATCAGCTAATGCTTTTCGGTTGAGAATATTGTATGTATGTCCCTTGAGTAGGGGTGGCTCGGTTCAAGATGTCCATTATCATGCAGAGTTTTTAGGATGCTACATGAAAATGCAGATAATCTCCACAGAGCACAGTACGAAAAAAATAAATTGGTGCCAAAATAGGAAAAATGAAAAAGTAATATACGTGATGAATCACCCTCATGTGCCTCCTGAAATTAAACATGATCTTGGTGTGGCTAACAAAACTCTGAACACCAACTGATTTTCAGCAGAAAACGTTTGCAAACTGTCAAAACAAGACTGCAAGTGATTTTGATTTGTGTATGCATTCTTGGTGATAGCGTGTGTAATCTCAGATTCCTTTATAGTAATTTACTCTGAAGAAGATGATTCTTTGCAGTGTTGAGATTTCAGAAAATCACTTTCTGAAAGTTGAGTCCTTTGTAGCAAGTATCTAGTGTTGTGTATTCCTTTTCTTGCAGGTGGCATTAAATCACAGACGTGAATGGGTAATGGCTTTGCCAAACTGTTTCCTATGGGCTTCTGGTTTCATCATTTCTAGCAAATTTGACTTCTCTTGTGCTGATGTTCCCCGTTAGTAACTCAAGGCAGCACAGGACAGGGCATGCTATGTAAATCCATAAATGTCTTTCAGGGTTGAATATTTTTTTGATTTTAAAACAATTTTATTGATTTTTTATAATTATAAAAAAACAACATGAAATAATCAATACAGAGAGGTTACAATGCAATTGAAGACAGTTAGGATTGTATCAACATTTTGCATTTCAGTCTACGAGTAAAAGAACATATATTGAACAAAAATTAGAAAGCAGTATTAGTGTATTCTTGGTATGTCACTCAAAAGAACACATGCACAGGGAAGAAGAGAGAGAAGGGTAGAAAGTAAAGATCGAATAAGAGGAGGGAGAGTGTAGGGAAATAATACTGTGTATTTAGACTATTCAGGAAAGTATCCTGATGTGGTTCAGTGTAGGTTCATTTTTTGTAGGTATAAATCCAGTTTGGACTATTAAAGGCGCAAGGATTTTTTGTTAAATGTCGGATTATGTAGAAGGTTATCAGCACTCCTGGTAATGCAAATACAGGCCCACCAAGTATAGTATGAGATGTTATAATGTTTCCAGTTGGCAAATGCAAGCAAGATATCAATGAGGAAACAGTCCCAGGAGGATAGTGAGCTTAGTGTGATCGAGACTGAATCTTCACGAATACCTAGAGAGTCTATGGTATGCGATAAAGGGATTTGTATGTTGAATATGTTTGATAGAGTAGCTTGAATAGATAGCTAGAATGCGTTAATGTGCTTGCAGTAAAACAGCAAATGTTCTAGGTCATCCGGGGGGTGTTGGCAGTGCCAACAAGAAGCTGAAGAAACAGGATCACACGTATTTAGCTGTTCAGGAGTCCAGTATGATCTGTATGTTGTCCATAGTTTGCACTGTAAGATAAGAGGCAAAGCTTTATGCAGTAACATAGATTTCCAGATGCTAGACCATTGTGATGGTAAAATGGGCTCAATGTTGTATTTAATACATGATGCTTCGCATGTTTTTTGGATCTCAACTGTTAATGTTGATGATGTGTTTATTATGTATTTTATAAATTTTGGAGACTTTATGGTTTTTGGGTATTCGGTTTTGCAGAACATTGAGACAGTCTGCTTGGTGTGGTTTTTTTAATACCTCTAAGAGCAACTTTAAGGGACAGAAAGTTATACAATTTAATTGGTTGGAGGTCGAATTTTTATCTTAGTGTGGCAAAAGTTAGCAGGTTGTCAGGGTGGATAATGTTTTTAACATATAATATGTCAAACGAGGCCTACCTTTCCCAGAAAGAGGGGATAGGATCAAGTTTTATAGATGGGTTAAACCACAGGAAGGCGAGCTCTGAGCCTTTGAGTCTTTGCGGAAAGCATTTGTCTAGTTTTTTTATAACAAAGATGGAACCTTTAATAATTTAGTAAGAATGAGGTTACTGAATATGTTTTGTTGTTAGACTATTTATAAGCGATAGCACGGAGGTTCAGTCAGACTCTATGTCCACCCAAGTTTAAGGAATAACCAGAGACTCTGGCACAGTCAGAGATCACATTAATAATTTCAGGGATGGCGTTGTATGCATCATTAGAGAAAATTAGACTGTCATCCACATATACTGCTAATTTCTGAGATCCACTTTTGAAAGGAATACCTTTAATTTTTTGCATTTGTCCAAATAGCGTGTAGCAGGAGTTCCACTGATAGGAGGAACAATAGAGGAGACAAGGGGCAGCCTTTCCTAGTAACCTGAACTAAATTTAAAGCTTAGGAAATGTATCCATTAAGTTTAATTCAGGCTATTGGATTACAGTAGTTGGCCATGGCCAAACAAATTCATCTTGAACCTAAACTACATTTTTCCAAAGTGACTTGTAGAATTTATTTATTTATTTATTTATTTATTTTTGTGATTTTTAAAGCGCAGCAAATACCCGAGGGTGTCTCGGCGCTGGGAGCTAGGTCTATTACCAGTGTTTCAGAGAACAGATGCAGAGCTCTATATCTGAAGTTGCTAGTTAGTTTATTGAGAAAACAGCCATGTTTTAAGTAGCTTTCTAAAAATAAGCAATGTGGGGCTAGATTTAATGTTAAGAGGAAGAGAATTCCACAATCTTGCTGCTGCAATACCAAAACGTCTGTCACCCCAATTGACTTTCCTTGCTCTAGAGATTTGAAGCAGGTGGGCGGTGTTGGAACGAAGCGTTCTGGGGGTTGGTAGAGACTTAAGGGAATTTCTAAGAAATTTGGGTCCCATGTTGTTTATTGCCTTGTAAACAATACACAAGGACTTAAACTTAATGCGGCTCCTCACCGGGAGCCAATGCAATTGAGCTAATTGTGTTGAGACAGAGGTAAATTTTGGGATACCGAGTAGAACTCTGGCGGAGGCGTTCTGAATCATTTGCAGTTTTGAGATTACTTTTTCCTGAGCGTTGAGGAAAAGGGCATTGCAATAATCAGTGCGAGAAAACACTAGGGTTGAAATGAGAGTTTTGCCAGCGTGTCTTTAGAATGTCTTTTCTGTGTCCAAAGCCGTTGCCACAGCTGGAGAAGAGAGCAATTTAACTTACTCCAAATGATGGGAAAAGATTCCGATGTTATCAGCCGCCAAGTGCTTCTATACAAATCCTGTTTGAGATAGATCAATGAGTAGAGCAATTTCTTAATATAAATTTTATATTCTGTATTTAATGAAGCTATAGGTCTAAACTTTTCTGGTGTCTAGAGGGTCTTTCCCATCCTTGGGATTTACAACAATATCTGTTCCAGGAAGGAGCCTCCAAGCTTACTGGTAGAGTCAAAAGTATGGAAGAGGGTAAGAATATGTGGTGCTTATAGTTGCTGAAAACTGTGATTAAGGGAACTGGAAACCATCTGGGCTTGGGGCTTTATTTTGTTTTAAAGATGTGATGGCTAAAAAGTTGGCTAAAGACGTTGGAGAGGATCTAAATAGAATTTGCAGGCAGCTGTGCAATCATTGTTATCTGTCTGTGAAGAATTATATAATTGTGAACAGAAGTTGCAAATGTTTCTATGATTTTGATTTTTGAAGGATCAGTTTGCAGGCAGCCTGTATGGTTTTTAATGGCCGTGATGTTGATGGATTTTTTAGCATTCTTTAGAGTGACAGCAAGTAGTCTCCCAGATTATTACACTCTAGAAAGTTTTTGGTTTTAACTTTAGATGACCGTACATGTGCCCTTTCACTAAGTATTTTGCTGTATTCATATTTAATTTGGTTAATTTTGGAGGTGGTATTAGCCTTATGGCCTTTGAGGCTGTCTTTTTCTAAGAGTTGGATGTGTTTCTCTCTCGACTATTTAATTTGCTTTCATAGCATCCCATTTAGTTCATTCATCAACTTCTGAGGCAATATTATTCTTGAAAGAAATTGTTAATGCCTGTGCCACTGAATTACTGGAGACAGAACTTCATAATTCATTCTCCAATATTTAGTTTTACGAGGAGAAACAGATACATTTAGAGTAATTGTGATGCATGCATGGTCCGATACAATAATAGGTTTGATGGTGAGATTAAATACTTACCGAATCAGAGAGTTGCTAATAAAAAAAACATCAATTCTGGATAAGGAGATATTAGTATGAGTAGAATGTAAAATCATTGCCAGTTGGATTGTGAAGGCACCAAATATCAGTTATTTAATTGTCCTCAGTAAGTTTATGAACTAAGGCATGTGAATGATTGGGCCTGCATGTATATTGTGATAATCAGCCCAGGGTGGTGTCAAAGGATAAATTGAAGTGGATTGCTAGGATAATTTTGTTGTTGGGTGGGATTTCAAGAAGTCTATGGTTCAGGGATAACCAGAATGTTGGGTCGTCCGTTGTTGGGTTAAAAATGTTTGCAATGTAAAAGCAGGAGTTTTTTTTGTAATTTTGGAATTCTCATCTACCTTGATCATCTTGGACAATAGTATCAAGCTGACATCCTGCAATGTTCAAAATCAAGGTGAACACACCATTCTTCTTGTGGAACGCAGGAGAGCAAGCATGATCAGATATCCAATTTTGAGGCATGGAACCTGCTTCAGCCTATCCAGCTCTTGTTTCTTGGAGTAGTAGGATACCACTTTTTAATTTGCAGCAATAGTCTAAAATCTTTTTCTTTTTTAAAGGATTATTTAACCCCTTGGTGTTAAAGGAGACAATCTTAAGTGAAACCTGAGACATATCTTAAATCTGAACTTAATTGGACAAGCAGCTTGTGGGAGGAGGAAGATTTCAGGGTAAGAGAGGCAAGCAGAAGGAACAGCAGGGCAAAGGATAGTACAGTGTGAGTATTGTATTAAGATAGTACAAGAATTAAGCAACAACGTTGACCTGACTTTCAGTATGGTTAAACAAAGCCTCAATATTGACAAAAAGAAAACCAACGCCATCCACCCCCGCCACACAAGACCCTCCCCCCCAGCAACAAGAGGAGTCCTGGAGGCCTTGTAGTGGAGAAAAGTAGCTGGATATTGGATCCGGACCCAAACAGGATTATGAAATTGTGAACACCTAAAGTATGATGTAACAGTTTTGAAGAAAAAAAACCTTTATAAACCATTTGTTCCAAACAGAGAAAAACAGAATTTATGTCTTACTGTGTGCATTTGAAAGCGTTTAGGGAATTAACCATAAACTGAGCCTAATACACTAGAAGAAAACAGGCCAAAAACAAAAGAGAAAAACACAGTATTATAAAAAAAACTGTTGTAAGAGAAGATGCAGTATTCCCATACTGAACATGTTCTCATCACAAACAATAAGTGTCATTGAAGACTAAGTCAATCTAAACTGAGACACAGAGAAACTATGAGCAAGACCATGTATTGACTGACAAAACATATTTCAACTCATCCAAAAGAACATACCTGAAGACCTTCTTATATCAGAAGGGTGAAAGAACCATTGCAAATAACGTCTGGTGATATTACTATATGTAATACCCTGGGCACACCTGGGGTGTCAAAGTAAACGAATACAACATAAGCTAGGGCACAGAGAAACTGTGGGCGAAAACACATATCGTCTGAGACAATGTATAGCAACTAAGACACAAGAGCATACCTGAAGAACTACATATATCAGAGGAGTGACATTACAGAGGGTTAAGGAATATCACAACATTTTATCTGAAATTCAGTACGACATTTGATTGTCAATTGTTTGGTGTATAAAGGTTTCCAGATCCTTTGGTTTGTTGAAAATACGTGAATTGCCTTCAAAGATGACCCTCAGCTTTGCTGGTCCAATAAAGAAGAAAAATATGTTGAGAGATTGGAGATCTGGCCGAAGAGCTAGAAAAATCTTTCTTCGATCCACTGTAAGTTTTGCATCGTCTTGTGCAATGCCAATTCTGATGTCTTTCCAGCTGAGAGCTTTGATTTTCTTCATATGGTCTAAGACGACTTCAGTATCTTGGTACCTTAGAGGTCTGAAGAAGAGGGCCCTTTATTTATTAAGGGAGATGGAGGAGACGTGTGTTGGAATCATGTGGGCCCTTTTAATTTCAAAAGTTCGGTTACAGGTAAGTTAAAAACATGTGGGATCCACAGTTCAAGAAATGAGACACTAGATTTTTCAGTGTTTTTAAATGTAACATAACGTGTATTTGTCAAGTGAACGTCCACCGCGACAGGTATTTTGGTCCTGAATAACACTTGTTTATTGTTATCTAAATGAATGATGCTCATTTCATTGACCTCTGAAGAATGAAAGGATGAGTGGACCCACTGGGATTTGAAACTGTGATCAGGAGGCCAGACACATACCCCTACGGTGGATGCTTCTGTTTTTCTTGGTAAGCCAAAGTTCGAAGGTTGCTTCTTCTGTTTCTACCTTCCAGGTCTGATATTTCTTTTTCTATAGAGATTATTTTCTGCTACATTATATCAGATGATTTTATGATAAAGCACTGTTTATCTTCAACTTTGCTAATTTGAAATTCTGATTCTTGCAGCCTGTTAGCCAGTGCACGGACATCTTGCCCGAGGCTGCCCATTTCTGATTGAAGCTTCTTAGTACTTACTTTTGTTGCCTGAATGAGACCATGAAGAACGTTGAGTTTCGATAGTATACTGTCCATTCTCTATGAGGAGTCTCGTTTCTGCTTTGTAGGGGAGTCTGGTGATGGTGGGTCCTGCATTATTCTCTTTTGGCCCGAATGTTGTTTCTTGTGGTCCTTGTGATCCTGGGGCCCACGTGGTTCAAATCTATAGAGTTTTGCTCTTGTGACTGTGATGATCTTGCCGCCATGTACGTTGAGAGAGCACTTTTAGATAATCTGTTTGCTGTTTGTTGTTGACAGATGATTGAGGACAGATGAAAGATGTCAGATGTGCAGGGTTGTGCTGGGTTGTGGAGAGTTGTGCAGGATTGTGGAAGGGTAGTGGCACTATAACTTGGCGAAAGCTATGCGACTTCTGGGATGATATTATAGACAGTACACAATCTCATTTGACTTTCAGTTCCAGAGCCTCTAATAGTGAATGGAAGTCAGAGGAGGACCAAGTAATTCTTCATATCATTTTTGGGCTACATGCAGAAGCATCGCATTAGTCACAAAAATGCCAAGATTTCGAGCAGGTGCTGGAGTAAAAGTGCACTTGCTTACACCACCACTTGTAGTCAGCACTAGGGCATGGAAATCAGTTGTAGAGCTCAGCAGCTTCTCGACATTATTTCTCTGTTTTGTTTTCACGTCACGCTGTTAAAAAGAAGGCCTTCTCATTCATTTGTATTTATTTTAAATCCCTACCAGAGCAAAAAGCAGGAAAGCTGAATAGTGCCATAAAACTAGCCAGACAATGTTACAACGGAAGACTTAATCGGATCAGGTGCTGAGATGACTTTATGAAGTGCGTGGACGGCTAGCAACCACCATTTTATCCCGGTGAGTAATTAGGTAACAAGGCATTTTTCACACCATCTTGCTTTATTTTATTTTATGAGATTGGGCTCCGAAATCCTCATAGACCTGAGAGTGCTGTTTTGATTAAGGGATTTGCCCGGAATCACAGGATTTGGAGTCGACTCCAGGCTCGAACCTTGGTTTTCCAAGCTCCAAGGTCGGCAGTCTAGCCGTGAGACCACATCCTCTTCCCTACGGGGAAAGCAGTAATCCCACTGCGACCTCACTAGCGAAAGTATTGGGAGAGTTTAAAAAGTTCCATAGATTTGAAAGTTGGTATTGGCGGCTAGTAGGTCGGTGATAAGGCATCCCTTACACTACAGCTTTTGTTCAGACAGTAGGAGATGCGGTTGTACAGTGGTAGAGTGGGAAGCTCTGATAACATTGACAATCACGGATTCATTAGCTCCCTGCCAGTTGCAAATACACTGGTATTAAACACCTGAATCAAAGAGGCAGCCGAGCCGATGTAGCCCAGCACGAACACAGCCCTGATTACAAACTATTGTATTTTATCAAAAAATATCTGAATTGCAAATAAGAGTCTGCAGCCTGTCAACAAACAGTGCTTGATGACTGGGGAAAGTAATCAGCAACTAAAACCAGCAAGAGATAAAAACATTTTTGCTGAAAGTATTTGTAGTCAAGGGTGGCATCTGTGTCCGCAAAGTGATGTCCTGAACAAATAATTATTTGTTATTATTGTAATCTGGTGCAATGTTCTCTTTGAAATAATATTGTTTTATGATTCAGAAACATACTTTTTACAAGCCATATAATAGAGATATTGATATTTTGCAGGGAGCATCTTTAGAAATGGGTTTTAAATTGTCTGTACAAGGTTTAACAAGGAAACAGTGGTATGTATTTAGCATCCATTTGTTGCTCTAATCTTCTTGAGAATTAGATGCATCAAATAGTGATGCCTGCATGTATTTGCTCCCTGTGAAAGAGTTCTGCCTGAGAGGGATTTTTGTCAAATATAATGAGTTATTAACTCAAGTGAATTTCTTTTATCAATCTCAGCTATCCAGAACTCCAGGATGTTACCAGATCACCGAGTAACAAAAAAAAACTTAGAACCACCCCACGCAGTCCGTGAAGACTTGAAAGAGCCTAGCCATACAATCAGGCCGAATATGTTTACATAACTATTTGTGTGTTATTTTTTAGATAGCATTCTGAAAAGTTCATACCAAGCACTGCTATGCAAGCACAGTCTCAAAGATATTAAACGATCACTGTAATAATAAACCATGCATATTTCACCAGAACCCTAGGGTTTAAATTATTTTCCCTTTATTTAGAGAAAGCTCATAATTATAAGCGTGTATTTATGTAGTGTAATACATTAATGATTTAATTATAAGTGGCGCCACAACTAGAGAAACATTCTAAGAATTAGTGGTTACTCTTGTTCTCCGGCTTAATTTTTTCGACGTCAGATTTGCTTGGGAACAAGAAGATGTGGTTTCTGAAGCAGAATTATTAGTTTAAATTGAGGTATATTTAAAATGCCCGAATTCTAGATAGCAGTCACCCTTCAGATACAGATGCACTTACAAATTAACTTATTTTCATCTTACAGTCTGTTTTATTTTGCTACGTACTTAATCTGCCCTCTTATGAACACAAAAATGTGAGGCACGACAGTTTCTCTTACACTCCTAATTCATAGCTGTTAAATTTATAAGACAGGAAGGTGTATACAATTTACTCTGGAGTCCAATTCTAGCCCCCTTTCCTGTATGCTGGCGGACTTTATAAGCAATTATGCTACATATGAAAAATATTTATAGAAAAACTACAATGTCTTTATTAGTATGCTAGTGTAGTCACATTTTAAAGTTGGATTTAAACGTTTATCATAAACATTTAAAATACTAACATAATAATAGAGACAATATAATCCAGGAATCATGACTACACGAACATATGAATCTACTTAATATCATAATTCAAATTATTCAGTTGTGATACCTTCATCCCCCTGACCCCTCTTCACTTGCCAACGTCATTGTGGATCAGATTTACAAATCATCAGGTTATTTTTCTTCCATATGGGCCATTGTCATCCACATTCTTCCACAAATGCCCATTCTGGAAAAGCCTCCTACCAGGAGGCAATTGTTGGGCTAGTTTTAACGGTTACATCTGTCATCTTCTTTCAAGTGAACTTGTGACACTCAGCATTTTAACATGCCTTTAACCACTAAAGTAGTGATGTCTAACATAGGCCCAGAAGGTCCGATATCATGCCAGATTTCAGGCTAATCTCTGATTATGTAATTCAGTTCTATATAGATTAATTTGATGTAAATGTATCTGATGGGATATACTGAGAAACATGCATTGATCTGGTACTCCCTGTCTACCTTTCTTTAAAGTTTATTCTCTGAAATCTTACATTTAATTTCTGCAAGCAGATGACTCTTTGCAGTGATATGACTAGCTCTGGTCCAGGCTTCCCTTCTGATGGATACACAAAGCTTACTCTGAAGCTCAACCACCCCAAGGCAAAATTTCTTTATTGGCCCAAAATAACAAAATAAGTACAACATGAACCTTGACTTTGAGCCCCAACTATAACTAAATGTCAAGTCACTTGGATTCACTCTTGACACCAACCTCACCCTCAAGGAGCACACTGCCAAAAACCAAAGATGACCCGGTACCTGCTCTCTTCTAAAGAAAGTGAACATTTTCTTCTGGAAAGCGACTTCAGAACTGATGTTAAAGCTCATGTGTTCTCACATCTGGATAGTGGCAATGCCCGACTCCATGGTCCTCACTGGTACCCCTTGGGGTCCTCACTGGTACCCCTTGGGGCTTCTTACATGACAGCATGTCTCATCCAGAGCCTAAAGAAGTACGATCACATCACCCACATCCTGATGGAACCAGCTGTATTATTTACAATGCCATCACAACTAGGTGTCATGTTGCTTTAAGTGCATTCCTTCTTGTTTTGGAATGTTTTCTTATGTGTTGCATTCTTTGTAGCCTGGTGTTCTAAGCAGTAGCCAGTAGGCAGTTGCTGGAACCTAAGTCCTGTGTAGGCTGCGTCCTACCTTGCTCCTGTGCCTTTCTTCCATTAAAACTCTTCTTACTAATTATTAAAGTGTCCTACTTTACACTGGCGACGAGGCGGAAGAAGAAGAGGCACTAGGAACCTGAACCCATCATTTCATCTACTTTTGGGAATTTCTTTCTTCATTGGATTTGGATTTGCCAAAATTAGGAAAAAGAAGAACCTTCAGTGAGTAATTTCTACGATATTCATTTGAACTGGCTGGATTGTTTCTAAATCATTTCAAAGAAAATAAGAAAATCGGACCAATGGATGTTCATTAATTATTAACTTATTTAAATTTGAGGAGGAATAAGCGCGCTGTTTGGAAATTACCGAAAAGTAAGTGCGCAACTGTTTAGACTTTTATTTTTCATTTCCGACGTCTTTGGCAACATTTTTAAACCTTGCGAGATAATTGCATCTTTCAAACAGTGATTCATTTTTACCTCGAGCTGTTTGATCTTCGCTCGTGACCTCCGCTCTTTCATTGGAATCAGCAGCTCCGACAGCCAAGTTCTCTGACAACCAAGTTCTTCTTCAACGCGTCTCAGTGAAGTCGTCATAGCACGTACGTCTAACACGTGATGACGTAAGACGCCAGCGGCCATTTTAAGTTGCCATAGGAACGATTAACCGGGAACCAAGAGCTAATCCGGATCGAAACATCGTGGCATTTTTAAAAGAAATGATTTGGTCAGTCGTTTAACAAAGTTATTTTTGCGCAACGTTGAAAAATCCAGAAAGACTAAATCTTCTTTGAAACTTGAACACTTAAAAAAAAAAACACGTTTTTTTTTTCAGTGCAATCTTTATTTAAAATTTTATTTTCTTTCTTTCTTATTATTTTGTGTGACTTAACCTTTTGTTTTTAGTGATTTCACCATGTCCACACAAAGTTTCACGATTCAATCTCCTCAAGCTTTTTGGCCTACAGGTTCTGAGCCATGCATGAAATGGTTACAGTGGAAGATGTACTTTCTAAACTTCATTGAAACTATCGATGAGGAAGGGAAAATGAAGCCAGAAAGGAAAAAGAAGTTATTCTTACATTCTGTTGGTGCTTGTGGTCTTAAGATTTATGATGAGATGGTAAAAAGTGTTGGCGATGGTGATTCTAATGTTTTTACTGACATCTTAAACGATTTTGATAATCATTTTAAACCAAAGGTTTGCATAGGCATCACCAGATACAAGTTTTTTAGAAGGAAACAACTTGTAGGAGAAACTATAGATGTTTATGTTTCAGAGCTTAAAAAACTTGCTGAAGATTGTAAATTTGATCACCTTGTTGAACAGTTTATTAGGGATCAAGTTGTCATGCATGCCATTGATCCTGCAATTCAAGACAGGTTGTGGATCAATGGTGATTCGGATCTAAAAGATGTTCTAGCAATCGTCAGGAAGGCAGAGTTATCTGGTAGAAGTGCAAGAGCTATTAAACTTGATGAAAAAGCAATTGCTGATAAAACTCTTATAGATAAAAATGCAGTTGAGCAAACTGTTTCTAAGGTTCAAAACAAAACTAATTATAAACAGAAACCTTTTGTAAAAAGTAAACCTCATGAAGGAAAAAAGAATGTACAACTTAGATGTTTTCGTTGTGGAAGTGAAACACATTTAGCCAACAATATTTCTTGTCCTGCTTTGAAAGAAAAATGTTCCAACTGTGGCTTAATAGGACATTATGCTAGGGCCTGCAACAGAGCGCAAAACAAAAAAGTTAAAGTTGTTTATGACTCACCTTCAGATGATGAAGAGTGTATTGTTAAAAAAATTATGCATTGCTCTATGGAGGAAAAGTGTGAATCTAAACCTTTAGAGAAAGTTTATATTTTCAACATAAATGATTCCTATAATAAGAATATTAGGAAAAAACCTATATGTAACATGTTGATAGGTGGAGTTCCAATTAATATTTATGCTGATTCTGGATCTCCATATACTATTGTGAATCAAAAGGTTTGGGACACTGATTTTGTACGATATTTAGGGAACACTCTTTATCAACCCGACATTTCTCCTGAAGGGTTTTCTGGAGAAAAGATTGGCATAGTTGGGTTTAGACCCTTGAAATTTAGATTCAAAGGGAGAGAGTCGTTTGGCAAATTGTATGTTTCCAAACGTGGACCTTCTGTTCTTGGTTGGCATGATCAAGGGAATTTAAACATCTTGCTAGACCCAAATAGCCCTGACCCTGTTCTCATGGTTAATGAAGGTGTAGAAATTGGGAATCACATGTTAATCAAATTTCCAAGTGTCTTTAGTGGGAGGATTGGCACTTTTAAAGATTTCTCTCATCGCATTATATTAAAGAATGATGCCAATCCTAAAACATTTAAAGCCAGAAACATACCCATTTTGATTCGTGAAGAGGTTGAAAAAGAGTTGGATAAACTTGTAAAGGCAGACATAATTGAACCAATTGAATCCTCTGAGTGGATTTCGCCTATTGTCGTGGCAAGACGTGCCAATGGCAAAATACGTTTATGTATTGACCTTCGCCATGTTAATCAAAATATTGTGGTGGATAAATTCCCTTTACCTAAGATCTCTGAGATGTTGTTTTCCGTTAAAGGAGCCACAATATTTTCAACTGTAGACTTATCATCTGCTTACCACCAGATTTTGTTGAACGAAGATAGTAAGCAAATTACTGCTTTTATTACACCTATGGGGTGTTATCAATTTAAAAGGATGCCTTTTGGTTTGGCTTCAGCCGCGGCTATATTTCAACGAGTCATGCACCAACTATTTGGAAAGCTAAAAAATGTAAGATTTTTTCAGGATGACATTCTTATTTTTGGTAAAGACATAACGGAGCACAACACTGTTTTGGAGGAGGTTTTAACTATTCTTGAGGAGAAGGGTTTGACAATAGAGTTCTCAAAATGCAAGTTTGGTGTTGAGTCTGTCACTTATTTGGGCCATGTGTTGTGTCCTGATGGTGTCTCCACTAAACCAAAACTAGTCGATGCCATAAATGAAGCTCCATCTCCTAGTTCCAAGGATGAGGTTCGTTCATTTCTTGGAATGGTGGAGTTCTATTCTAAATTTATAAAAGGGTTTTCTTCTAAAGTTTTCAACATTAGGCAACTTCTTAAGAGTAATGTTAAATTCACTTGGTCTGCAATCTGTGAAGATGAATTCAACAGTATCAAAAAAGATATTGTTAAAGCTCCTGTTTTATGTCCTTTTGATCCTGATTTGCAATCCGTAGTCACTGTGGATGCAAGCAACAAGGGATTGGGAGGTGTACTTTCACAGTTTAATTTGGATGGAAAGGAATGCATTGTGGCGTTTGCCTCTAGGGCCTTATCTATTCCTGAGAGTAAATTTTCTGTGATTGAGAGAGAGACATTAGCTGTAGTTTGGGTGTTAGAGCATTTCCGCAGTTTTATTTGGGGGAAGGAATGTATTGTAAGATCTGATCACAAACCCTTGACCAAGCTCCTTTCAACAGATGGGCTTTACAATGCCACTGCCAGAATCGCTAGAATGTCTATGCGTCTTCAGGATTTTTTAATTAAAATTGAGTACATGCCTGGCAAGAGTAATGTCCTTGCGGATTTTTTATCTCGCATGCCTTCTGATCTTCAAGAGTGTGATATCAGTGAATGGGATTCACTACAGGTAGCTTTAGTTCATGATGAACTTTCTTTTAGTATTAACAAGGACAAATGGGCTGAAGAATATCTAAAGGAGAATGTTTTAATTTCTGTCATTTCTCATATTTGTCAAGGTTGGCCTAGTAAAAATAGCCTGTTAGCTGATTTAAAAATGTTTTGGGAAGTGAGAAATGAGTTAACTGTTATAGATGGAACAATTTTTAGAGGGGAGAGAGCAGTTCCTCCTAGCTCTTTGAGGGATTCTATCATTGAATTATGTCATAAGGATCATTGCGGCATTGTTAAGACCAAGCAGAATGTAAAAAAATGGTACTGGTGGCCAGGTGCTGATTTAGCTGCTGAAAGGATTGTTCGTGATTGTTGTATTTGTGCTAACTCTGACAAAGTGCTCAATACTTTAAGACCTAACATGTGTGAGCCTATCATTCCTGATGGTCCATGGCATACTGTAGCCATTGATATTATGGGACCTATTGGTAATTCGCAGAGATATATTATATCTGCAATTGATGTCTTTTCTAGGTGGCCTTGCATCACTGTTGTGAGTAAGGTTGATTCAGTTAAGGTTTTAGAATTTTTGGACAGAGTTTTTGTAGAGGAAGGTCTTCCTGTTCAAATTTTGAGCGATAATGGTGTTCAATTTTTGTCCAATTTGGCAAAATCTTATTTTGAAAGGACTGGGATAGTTCATAGAACTACATCTCTATACAACCCTAGTGGTAATGGCCTCTGTGAAAGATTTAATAAGGTTCTCAAAAATGCTATCCAAATTGCTGGTGTTCAAGGTGAGGATTGGGAAGCACATGTGTTGAAAGCAGTTTGGTCATACAGAACTAATACTCATGATGCTTTACAGATGACTCCTTTTGAGGTAATGAGAGGTCGTGTTGCAAGAACTAAATGTAATCCTGACTGGTTACATAAACAGTCTTGCGTTGACATTAATATGAGTGATGTGAAAGATAATATTTTGGAGAAACATTTGCATTACAAATGTAATTTTGACAAAAAGTTTGGTGGTAACCTCATTGATGTCAAGGTTGGAATGTGGGTTAAAGTCAAAATTCCATGGAAAGTGAAAAAAGGGGAATCACAATTTTCAAAACCTTTGTTAGTTAAAAAAGTTTTACGCAATGCAGTACTGTTGAGTGATGGTAAGGTCTGGAACCTCCGTAGAATAGCTGTTTACAGAGGTAAAAATGAAGTTAGAAATGACTCTAGTGAGTCTTCTCCTTCAAGTTCCTCTGTAATTGGAGGGTTTCTTTCTGCTCATAAGGAGGATCATGGTGGCATTATTGTTTCAGAACGTGCAGATTTGAGTAGTGGTGGTCTTGAAGTTGTTCAACCTGAAGTTGTTCAACCTTCTGCGGTTGTTCAGCAATCAAGAGATGCTTCTTTTGGATCTGTTGTTTCTGGTGGTGAGGCTTTACATGATCCTGTTTGTGATGCTGCCATTGTTTGTTCTGAGTCTGGTAATCTCAAGAAACGTATTCCTGTTAAACCTAAATGGTTAAACGATTTTGTATGCTGATTCATTTTGTTTTTATTTTTGTTTTGTTTTGTTTTATTACAGGGGAAGATGTGTCATGTTGCTTTAAGTGCATTCCTTCTTGTTTTGGAATGTTTTCTTATGTGTTGCATTCTTTGTAGCCTGGTGTTCTAAGCAGTAGCCAGTAGGCAGTTGCTGGAACCTAAGTCCTGTGTAGGCTGCGTCCTACCTTGCTCCTGTGCCTTTCTTCCATTAAAACTCTTCTTACTAATTATTAAAGTGTCCTACTTTACACTAGGGCTTCTGTTTATCTTGCATACAATTCCACCAGCCATGGTGGTTCTAGGCACACCTGCAGTGAGGAAACCATCAAACAGGAGACTAATATATGTAAAGGAGTACTCAGCAGGCCTTTTCCATCTATTCTCCCAGGATCGAGAACAACAGTCCTTTATACATCAGGACCATCCCAAAGGTGTCAAAATTTAGGAAAGAATTGAAGATGTACTTCCTTAAAGAACACTACATCACAATGCAGTAGCAGGATACTTCTGCTTCCAGAATCCAGCTACTTCTTCTATATCTCATTAAATGTATGTTTGCCCTGCACAGCACCTCCCTGTCTTTTGTCTAGGTTCAGGCAATACAATTTTCACATACACATACATACATGCATATATTTTCACAAATAAATAAACTAGTGACGTTATAAAAAAACGGACCGGTATGTTTTATTTCATATAGGTCAGGGGAAAGTAGAGAAAGTAAAGCTCAGTATTGGCATTTGTGTTGTTCTTTTCCTAGATTTGACTTAGCCTTGCTGGGTTAGGAGTCTAGACCCTGTGTTGTTTACCTGATACATTTTCACAATGGCATTTGTCAGTATGAGAAGTAGTACTGCAAATGTATAATGTCACATACTTTTAAATGCCTTTTTGAATTGCCCCATAACATCTAAAAAGGAAATATTCATGCAATAGTCATGTTATGTTATGTTGATGTATTTGCCCCAGCAACGGGACGTCCCAACGCTAAAATGATCACCGAGTGAGAATCCAGAACATAGGAAACAGTTAGATTTGGGGTGAATAGCCAAGTTTTCACCAACCTTCTGAAGGTAAGGTGATCAGGGGTGTTGCGGATGTGGAAGGGGAGGAAGTTCCAGAGGGCGGGGGCTAACTGCCCAAATGAGTGCCTGCCTGATCTGGCTCAATGTATCTGAGGGACTCTGGCCAGGAGTAAGTCTGCCGAATGCAAAGCGCATGTGGGAACATAGTGAGAACATAAATCACTCAGGATTTTGGGGCTGGAACCTCCCAGAATACTATGGGTGACGCAGAGCGTTTTGAAGCGTACTCTCTGTTCGAGGGGATGCCAGTGAAGTCAATAGAAAAGGCTAGAGGTATGGCAATATTTAAAGAGTGCAAACATTGCACGCGCAGGTGCATTCTGAGAACACTGCAGTATTTTATCAGTGGCTTTGTTGGCTCCCAAAAGGAGCCCATCGCAGTAGTGTAGTCTGGCAAGTACAGTGGATTGAACAATCTGTTGTCGGGTCTTAGCATCGAACAGACCCAGTACAGGTTTGAGGCCGCGCTGTAGTCCAAAGCATTTCCCTTCCAATGATTTGGCATGGGTCTTGAAAGTCAGATCACTGTCCAGCAATATGGCAAGGTTTTTCACCACCTGTTTAGGGGTGGGGGGGCTCCGAGCTGAGGCGGCCACCAATCATTGCTCCAGCGATGGCAATCTTTGCCTACTAGAAGGAGCTAGGATTTGGACGGGTTAAGATGCAGATAGTTGGCAGCCATACATTCCGAAATAGCTGGCAGATCCTGTTTGAATTTCGCCGAGTCCTGGCTGGGGTTTTTTGAAAAAGCAAACACCAGCTGGGTGTCATCTTCATACAACACCAGGGAGATGCCCCGGGTTTTGGCCAACAGAGCAAGTGGCCTCACATAAACATTGAATAAGGTCGGGCTTAGTGCAAGTCATGTATAAATAGTACAAATAAAAAGGCCCATGCACTCGTTGCACTTTTACTAATAGGGAGTTGAACATGAAGGGGCTAATTTTATGAGTACATGAAGTGGTACTCATAAAGTACAACTACACAGACTCATAACCATCTTTGTGATCTGGTCCAAAACTTCTACACTTGGAATAAAATTGGAATATTCAAGAAACATGTAATTTGTACACATAAAAAGGACAGTGCCCACATTCACTTTATTAATGGGAAGTTGAACATTTTGGGGCTATTTCACAAGGGCATTTATAAGTAGTGAAGCAGCCCTCCTAAAGTAGAAGTTTACATACTCATAGAATCATTTGTGAATTCACCTCATGCTTCTCTACACCTGCTCAAAGGTGAGCTAAAGCCACAGTTTTTAAATACTCCTGATTGATAGTCAAATATATATATAATTGCTTGTTAAAGTGTTAAAGGTCTCTACTACGATTCAGAAATAAGAATATCATTGACTAGCTATGCAGATGTCATGTGAAATAGTTCTAATTAAGGAGCTTGCATAGTAGGCAGAGGAGCTGAGAAAGTCAAACTGAATTGACAGGTTAGATTTTGCAGTAGAAGTCATAAAATGCAGTTGCTTGCTTTATTAACAAAAGTTCTAAAGTTGCTTCAGCTTCTGACAGTACCAGTTTAGTGAGCTGACTCATTGTAAATGCCATTAGAGATTTAAGAGAAGATCAGAAATCTAGTAAACATGTACACATGGTAGCTGGGTGACAGAGAGGGTATGTTAGCATGTGAATTAATCAAATTGATCTCCCCCGATATTGTGTTGTTGATATTTCAATTTAAGTATCAAACATGATGTTTGTTGCAAATGGGCTCTGCCCATTTAGTACTCCGGGATTTTGTGCTTTTATGTTACCCAGTTTTTGCACCTTTACTGTGGGTGAATCTCACTCCCTCAATCTCATTTATCATAATTTCAGGGTAATTGGACTGCACATGTTTACCACCAGTGTCTGCCTTTTAAGATAAGGACAGTGTGATGCAGGTAGGGTAAAGGATACTAGCTGGTTGCACATGAGCACAGGTGCATATGCATGTGTCCACATGTGCAGGCTGCGTGTGACGTGACAGAAACTACAGTTGTGGACACCCTGGAAGCTGTACACAGATGTGGCAGTCTGTCTGTGGCAGTTTTAAACTTCAAATTCGACTTGTCAAAGTGACCTCATTTGACAGGCCTAAACCTTCCTTTTAGATATTAATAAGTCGCCTCTAAATATGATTTTTGTCCATAAAGGCAGGGTGCATGATATTTAAAAGTAAGACATGTGGAAATTAATGATGAACCTGACCTTACTGTGAAATATCCAGAAAAGCATTTTTCCCTGTAGCAAGCCTGATTGCAGCCATAAGGAATCATTGGGCTACATTGTTGCATTAATTAAATCCCAAATTTGGATTGGTAGGAGCTAAAGAAATACTTGTTCCACTCATTCTAATTTGAAATTCTCTTTAATGGTATGATCAGATTTTAAATTATTATTTTACAAAAGGCTACTTTTAGAAAGTTGGCATTTTCCTGCCTAAAGTTTCTGGAGCCTTTTGTGAGTGGCCAGCTGTCTGGGCTGGTGATGGGTCACCCACTGGGAAATTTGTATTGGAGCCAGACAGTGAACAACAGGACCTGGGTGGGGAGTGGACCTTCATTACTGGATAGATGGGGAGGAGTTGTGCCTTGCAGTGATTACACTTCAAAGGAACCTGCATCCAGCCCATACAAATTACCCTGACATAAGGCCTACTGCCCCCAAAACATTCTTTGTTTCAATAGCCAGATGGTGATTTCAGGAACACCATGAACATCTGGAAGGACAAACCTCCGGATGCCCTGCTGGCCTAAGGACTCTGTCTGCTGCTGATCCCAAGACTAGAGCGGTCCCCCCAGAGCTATGATGCTGGCCCTTTTAAATTCTCTGAAGACCAGTTGAGGGAAGACCTGGGCTTCTGTGCCCCACAGGAGGATAGGAGCTCTAGGATCCAGGCAACAAGAAAGATGGCTCAGGGAGACAGTGAAACCAGCTCCTTGCAAACTGTGCCACATGGAGATCAGGAGACCTGTTTAAAATGCTCCTGGTGGCTAGCCCTAGCTACCAGGAGAAAAACGAGCTCAAGGTCCCTGAAGTTGGCCCAACGGGGCCAGAGATATTCACCTGCAAAGATTTGACACCTGACTGCGAATGGAGAGTGTGGGTCTCTGTCATAATGCCTCCAATATCCCTTGATGAGGACCAAGCATCCAGGGGATAACACCACACTTGTTATTTCTGTTAAACTGCCCAGAGAGGTTGCTTTTGTAGGGCCACCTCCTAAGACTTCCACTAGGCCACTAGGTGCTAAGACCCCATCACCCATGTCAATGTGTTTCTGAATGGGGTTTGGCACTCCATCCCTGGAACCCAAAGAAACACAAACTACTCCCGCCACAGATGAGAGCCAGAAAGAAAGGCTGTTTCCGTGGGAGCAGGAGAAGTCACTGACAGCTCACATATCCATGATGGGCAGCACAGGAGTGGGCTTACCGCACAGCCCCAACCGACCCTGGACTCTGGGTTTCCTGGGTGGAACCGGGTCACCCATCTTTAAAAAAAAGAAAAGGAAGAAGCACAAAGCTGTTTACCTGATCCGGGTAGCAGGAGAATGTGCTAGGGAGGTGGTTGGTGGCAAATCACATGGGGAGGGGTGCAAAAAATATACACATAACAAATTTACAGAATACACATAACAAATACAAAGTAATGCACACCATAACATAACTATAGACATAAAAAAACACTTATCTTACAGTGCCGCTCGATGTTCTGCAATACGTCCTCGTTGTTCTGCAGCACGTCTTCAAAGCATGAAGCCCACAGCCAACTCTCTCATCCAATCAAGACGCTGTTCTAAAATGTCTTTGTTGGCTGGAGCGGGCTGGCACCATGCTCCAAAAGGCCCTGTTGGCCTGTGCCGGCTCTCCAACCCGGCTGTCCTAGACAGCCGGGCTGAAGAGGTTTGAATTGCTCATGTCAGTTTTGCAATAGCCGCTCCTTAATGCTGCCAATCATTAGCACCAGTGAAGCACTGGCCTCGTCCTGCTCTCACACCCCATTTGCTGCCAGACAGTGTCAAAAATAAAATGGCAATAAAATAATGTTATTACCTTTTCTTTTTGTACGCTTTCTGCCCAGTAGTGTGGGGGGCGGTGCTCCTCAGCTTCCACTGAGGAACCGCTGCTGATGCGCTATTTAAAAATTCACTGATCCTCGAAGGGAGCACACCATGATGCCCTGTGCGGACTTGATTTTGGTCTTTTTTCTTTTTGTGGGGCTCCAAGTAGTGGCAGGGGCACCACCAATGGTTCTAAGAATGTTTTGGGGGCTGCAGGAACGCAGTTGCACCTTGATCAACTTTAACCCCATGTCTCCCAGGTCAAATGATGCCTGACCAGTGGACAACTTATTTTTATTATCTGTAAACATTCACCTTGGTCTACAGCCTGGGAGTGCATAGATCTCCAGTGGCCCTGTGGGTGCATTTTATGTGGCCTAAAGAGGTGCAAAAAAGATTCAGACACATATCATATTGATTTTAAATGCTATATTGCTCAAATTGATCTTTGATATGCATTGCAATGCTTAAGTTGACAACAATGATTGCATTTAGACATGGTTACTGATTCCAGTAATTTGATGGGATGGTGATGTTTTTACCATCTGAATATTGGTCTTATAATATAGTGATCACCTGACAAAGTCAATAGGCTTGCCTTTTTATATGTGGTGACTCCCTTGAAAAAGCCAATAGGCAGGCCTTATATTTGTGGTGGCTCTTTGACAAAGCCAATAGCCCTGCATAATTTAAAACGACCCCCCCTCCGATTTTGTGATGTTGAATCTGGTGTAGCTGAGGGGGGATTTATGATTTTGGGGTCATGACACAACAGGGGTCAAATGGGATTTCAGAGTGCCACCAGAAGTATTTCTGCCTGATATATATAAAACAATACGTAATTTTTTGTGTAGTGTGTGTGTTTAATAAATACGTTGATATGATAAATGGAAGTGTAAGCAGTCAGAATATCAAGGTTTTTTCTGACTTGCACTTATATCGAGTGCAACATATCGAGATACAAAAATATCGACTGTTTGCAAAAATATTGTTGTTTTTTTTTAGTTAGTGTTATGTATTTTAGTATGCATTTTAAATGTATGTGTTCTATTTTTTTGTCTAAGTATTGCATTTGTTTTTTAATTTATGTATTACATTTTTAGAAGTGAATAATTTTATTTTAAGTACATTTTGTGTTTTAGTTCCATAGCGGGTTGTGGGTTTATATGGGAATAGGGTGGGAAGTAATTTAATTATAATACATTCATTAATATTTTATATTAATTAATAATTATTTATTTGTTTTATATTGATAATTGTGGTAATTAATATATTATTAAATATGTATTAATTGGTTTTTAATTAATATTTAATAGGTAATTATGTTAATTGTGTAATTTATTTAGGAACGGGTTGTGGGTTGATAGGGCAGTAGGGTGGGAAGTAATTTGATTATAATTAATTAATTAATATGTTTTATTAATTAATATTTATGCATTTCTATATTTGTTATTGTTAATTGTGGTAATTAATTTATTATTAATTATTTATTAATTGGTTGTTCATTATTATTAATTGGTTATTATGCTGTGTAATTTTTTTAAGAGTGGGTTGTGGGCTGTTAATCATTAGTTGATCATTAATATTCATTTATTAATTGAGAAATATTTTTGGTAATTGTTTTGTTTTTATTTTTGGGGGGGATTTAGGTTCAACAGCTGTAATCTTTGGTTTTATTCCCTCTGCTATCCAACACTTTCCGTATTGTTGCACTCACTGGAGTGGGAATAGTAATTGTTACCCCTACGCTATCCAACACTTTCCCTATTGTTGCACTTGCGGGAGTGGGAATAGTAATTTTTACCCCGCCGCTCTCCAACACTTTCCCCACTGTTGCAATCCCTGGAGTGGGAATAGTAATTTTATCCCCTATGTTATACAACACTTTTCCTACTGTTGCACTTATTGGAGTGGGAATAGTAAATGATTCTTCTCTGCTATCCAACACTTTCCCTACTGTTGCACTCGCTGGAGTGGGAATAGTCATTTTTATCCCTCCGCTATCCAACATTTTCTCTACTGTTGCACTCGCTGGAGTGGGAATAGTAAATTATTCCCCTCAGCTATCTAACACTTTACCTACTGTTGCACTTGCTGGAGTGGGAATAGTAATTTGGTCACCCCCTCAATTGCAACATTTTCGATACTGTTGCACTTAATGTAGTTTTAAAAACTAATATTTTAATACTTTAATTTATAATATATATATATATATATATATATATATATATATATATATATATATATATATATAATTTTTTTTAATGTTACAGGTGTATGTATATTTAGTCTTTATAATTTTTTATATATTTTTTAAATATTTTATAATGTATTAAATAATTATGTATTAATTAATATTAAGTAAATATATATTACATTTTAGATATGTATGTTTAATTTATTTTTACATTACATTTATTACTTATAATTGTTAACATTTTCTAATAATTCTAAATATTTTTTTAAGTTATATGTATTATTTAATTTTTTTTACATTATTTGTTATACATTTAAAAAAATGATATTTTTAACTTTGATATTTTTAACAACAATATTTTTTTTCCGATATTTTAGTACATTTTGAAGATAGGATGTCGATATTTTTGACATCAATATTTATGTCCCGATATTTTGGGAACACAATATTTTGACACTCAATATTTTGTCAGTGATCCAACTGGAAGCATTCACACACTATATAAGTTGCTATTTTGGCTAACATTCTGTCCACCTCCACCACAGCAACAGGTTTTAAATGCTGTGCCCAAAGGCAGACCTGTCTCATGTTTCCTTCCAACTCACTCTTGCAGAGCAGGATGTCATCAACATCACAAACCCCCACATCCTGCCAAGCTTGCCTATTCTGGAGACCATAGTCACAGGCGAGTTAGGGGTCATTACATAAAGCTCATTATCTGTGTGTTCTTTAAACCGTGTCCAAGCAGCACAACAATCTGCTCTCTAATCGCCCTCACACACCTCAGAGAATATACCTCCACCACACCACAGGTACCTAATATTTTTGCCGACTGTATGACGTTACAACGCATACATTTACAATGTATGCCTTTACAATACAGTTTTTACATCTCAACATCCTTTACAATGCATTCTTTTGACATAGCATGCCATTACATCGCATTTTCAGAAACTACCTTTACAACGCATTCCATTACATTGCATTATACCTTTACAATGTATACCATTACTATGCATACCATTGCATTGCATTTAAGGCAAGTGTTGGATAGTATAGGGGCAATAATTACTATTCTAACTCCAGTGAGTGCAACAGTAGGGTAAGTGTCTGATAGTGTAGGGGTAACAATTACTATTCTAACTCCAGTGAGTGCAACAGTAGGGTAAGTGTTGGATAGCGTAAGGGTACTATGTGTTGTAATGGTATGCGTTGTAATGACTTGCGATGTAATGCCTGGGTTGTAGTGACATGCATTGTAATGACATGCATTGTAGTGACATGCAATGTAATTGCTGCGTTGTAATGACATGCGATGTAAAGGATGTTGCGATGTAATGACTGCTAAGTAAAGGTAGTGCGATGTAATGACTGCGTTGTAAAGGTTGTGTCCCATTTTTGTCACATTCCAGAAAAGACCGTGTATAGCCTTACTCATCATGGTATGCACAGTGTGGAATCATTAGTTAAATGCATCCTTAGTTTACACATCACTCCTGTTCCACTTGTAAGTTGCAGTGATGCTACATTCCTTGATTATACCAGTCACTATCAATGAGAGTCTCATGACATTAATATTGATACATGAAATATAGGGCATATGGGCCGCGACTGGGGACATGGAACTAGTTGTAGCACCTTCAGAAGTGTATAGAAGTTGGAGGTAACACAATATCTCCCAAAAAATGGGGAATGTCCCATCTAACCCACTCGGAATCCCCTCGCATTTTAAGTGCAGCAGAAAGCAGGTTTTCAAATGATGGAGCTGTTATTGGCTCCACCATTAAGAATAATTTTGGCAAATCCTGAGGCTAATGGGAATGGAATCCGATGGGCTGCCCACTTAAGGGATGATCCATCCAGTGCTGTTCCCACCAGTGGGCAAGCTGTAGAAGACTGCTATTGAAATCATGCTAGGGCAGAATTGTTGAAATTCCACCTCTATTGCACGTATTTGTGTGTGTACTTGAGATGGACTCAGGCCTCTGTGTCATTGCGAACTTCCCTTAAACTGGCCAGCTGGGGGAGAAATATTCTTTCATAGCTGTCTTTTGCTGTTGTTTCAGAAACAATGACTCCACCTCAACAGCTGTTTTCTGCCCCATCCACCAAAACATATATCCCCATCAGCCTTCAGTAACACTGCCTTCCTTAAATTCCACCTCTTTATATTGTCACGTATGTTTCCACGGTGTTATCTGCGTGAATTTACACGTCACACACGCCCATAACAGTGTATGATTAGTTTACACTGTCTTTACACCTTTGTCCCATAAAAATATAAGTATGCGCGCTTCTTCATCCGCTGTCTTGCAACATTCACTACCGACAACCACCAGAACCACCAGTGTTAGTCCACAGGCTATGAAGTCAATTGCTATTCCATAGACAGGGAGGTGTTTGCATTCATGCAAAGCCTACGCTGTCTTCTCAGACCACCACCCTTTCTACATGAGTTTTCTATCATGGGACCATTGTATCACCATTGTTCGCCATCAGGAACACTTTTACACGTGTGTGATATGCCCCCCATTCTTCATTTGTATATACGTTAATATTGAACCATGTTTTTGGTTACAGATTCACTCTAGATGCCTCACTGTTTCAGCCCTTTCTGCCAGAGAGGGTGAGGGACCTAGAAACCACTGATCATCCTCACAGACAAGCTCTATGGCAGAACCAGGTAAGTCAGCCTGGTCCAGAACAGCTGCCACACTGTTTCACTTTGTGGCAAACTGTGCCTGAAACAACACGTCGCCTGGGGTTAAGGACAACAGCCAAGCTATAATCTGTTTATAAATGCATAGTTCTGTCACATGTGTTTACAAACACCTATGATGTCTACTGCAACATCATCCTTGTGGACAATCTCTTTGAAGCACTTACGGATGAACTGCATGACTCCTAGGTCAGTAAGTCGTGCCTTGTGAAAATCGATTGGTCCTTTCGACTACCTTTTCTGCAAGCCAGATCACAAAGGATGACAAAATGTGTGTACTTTCTTCACCTGTCAGCGATGAGGGCCACAACACCATCTAACCCTTATTCAGAAGCCACGCTTGTAGGGATGCATTCTTCCTTTTGTGGCACATTTCTAGATTGCCACCCGTAGGCATTTAGGGCCCGATGTAGGTAGCCAAATACCGGTCGGTAACAGCCGAAATTCGGTAATTTCGGCCATTACCGACCGGTAAATGATAATCGAGATGTATGTGACCAAAAACGTACCGATTCGTTAAATACCAGTCGGTAAAACACTGAATCGGTATTAAACGAATCGGAATTTACCGAAATCGTATTTACCGATTCGAAAATTAAGAAATGGTAAATATCCGAATCGGTAAATACCAAATACATATCTACCGAGTCGGTAAATTAGAAATGGTAAAAATGGGCTGTTGAGATGTAGCAAATTTCAAAAATACCGAATTACATGAAAATCAGTATTTAAGAATCGGTATTTACCATGGATTGGGATCAGGTGGTAACCAGGAACAGGAAATATAAGAAGGCCCCAAAATGCAACAGTGCAACCACAATGGCGGCTTTTTACGTAATTGCAAGGCGGCTACGGATACAGGCAGCAGGAGAGAGGGTCTGGCTAAGGGAGGAGCAGGTGTATAGCAAGGGATCACCCTCTTTCAACTGACTGAAGCTGAGATCCTGCAAAGGTACCGACTCCACCCCAGAACCATCCTGGACTTGATTGGGGACCTCCACCCATATCTGGAACACCCAACCCCAAGAGCACACGCCATCCCACCCCATGTGCAGGTGCTGTGCTGCCTACACCTTCTTGCCTCAGGTAGCTACCAGCACGTGATAGCCACAGTAGGTGGGGTGTCTCAGAGCTGCCTGTCACAGTTTTTCAGAAAATTCCTAAACGCTATGATGCAGAGGATGGAACACTACATTGAGTTCCCTGACACACCTGCAGAACTTGCAAGAACGAAAACCGATTTCTATCAACTTGCCCAGTTTCCTCACATCATAGGCTGTATCGATGGGACGCACATCCCACTATGCCCACCTGCAGCAAATGAACACATATATAGAAACCGGAAGTCCACACATTCTATAAATGTGCAGGTGATCTGCAACGCTGGCAACATAATTACGGACATTGTAGCCAAATATCCAGGGAGCACCCACGACTCCTACATATTCACCAACAGTGGGATATACAGACGCCTTGTGGCTCGTGATTTTGGTGATGGATACCTGCTGGGTAAGTATGCGTGACACACCCTGATAGTCCATGCAAAAGGAAACACAAAGAGAACTTGACTAATCAAAATTTCATTTTCCACCCAGGTGACAGTGCATATGCCCTGCGTTCATTTGTGCTCACCCCCTACCTGAACCCATCCACCATGAGCGAAAGGCGTTATAACACGGCACACAGAACAACACGTTGCGTGGTGGAACGCACTTTTGGACTGCTGAAAAGTAGATTTAGGTGCCTCCATAAGAGTGGAGGTGCACGGCAATACACGCCAATCATCTGTTGCAAGATAATAGCTACCTGCGCCATGCTGCACAATCTTGCCACCAAGGAGGGCACAGAGATTGAACTAACATATCATGAGGACATAGATGATGGGACTGTACAAGCCGATCACACTGCAGCAGGAGCAGCACCTGCAACAGATGGCAGACTGCGACGCGCAGAAATCACCAACAGATACTTTTAGTAGAGTGATGACACACAGGCATGTTCATGTCTTGAAACAATCACTTTAATTTGCACAACTGCACTATTCAAGACCAAAAAAATCAAATTAAATTCACTTTGCACACTGGGTGGCCAAAGTTAAAATCACTGTGACCTGTCCTGTGTTCATTATGATTTATTAATATTTGCGCTTATGCGTGATGTTGTAGGAGCCACGGGGCTGGGGGTCAACCTGTGCAGTGGGAGCGGTGTCATCTGCATGGAGTCTGCTGCTCTGACGAATGTCCTGTACAGGTGTGCTGGCTCCACTCCTGCTAGTGGACTCCTCTGTGTCCCCTACACACGTGTTGCCAGCAGTGGCTGTCTGCTGTGCCAGCATTACCTCCATAGCAGAGGTCACCCTCCCCATCCCCCTGGACAAGTCACTGCAGCAGTGCACAATTTCAGTCTGCATGGTCACTGACCGGCGGCATAGCAGTGTGGTAGAAGTAGCGAGACGGTTAATTGACTGATTCAGCTGCTGTACCTCGCGCCTATACCTGCGCCTTTCTTGGTGGTCACTCTCCAGCCTGTCACAGAGGGAACCCATGCGCACACCCATGTCCCTCACCGCCTCTGCCATGGACTCCATTCCTTTGCCCATTGCCTCCATTCCTTTGCCCATGGACTCCATTCCCTTCGCCATGCCACTTATGCCCCGATCGATGTCTGACATCCTGCTGTTCAGGATGCGCACCTGTCTTTGCACTGCCAGGATTCCTTTGGCCTGCATGCGCTGCACCCTCACCATTGTGGCTTCCAGCCCTGCAAATACCCCCTGCACATTATGCCCCTCATCCTGCTCACGTGCCCTACGGCCACGGTCACTTGCACGGCCAGATCCCATTGACCTCTGTTGGCCTGCCTCGCCAGCCAGTGGTGCTGTGATCGGTCTGGGTGCCTCCACCACTTCCTCATCAGAGCTTTCCATGATTCGTAATGGTAGTACGTCCTGCCTCCTTGGCCTCACATGCACAGGGGACCCAGAGCTTGGTGTTGTTGCACCTGCAGGTGCTGCCGGAGTCTGTGTCTCGAACAGCAGGGGCGACAGTGGCTGTGCAGTGGTGTCTTGCTCCGTAGCTGTGGGTGCGTGGGTTGTGGTTGTGTCCTCAGGGACAGTGCTAGGTCCTGCTGTGTCTGTTGGCTTCTCCCTCTGTGCCGTTGTTGGTGCACTGGACTCCCCTCCCTGCGCTGCTCTGCGCGATGACTCTCCTGTGGAGAGACATGGACAATGATCAGCTGTGTGTTTTCATCACACATATTCCTACTACACATTTTCATATGCCTCAACTGGTTGTGTATGGGGAGTGTGGCATGGCATGCAGTGTTCAGTGTTGGCAGCTTTGATGTATGTACCTATGACTACGACTACCATGATGCATTGCTGGTGACTACTGTCATGTGTGCTGGATTGTGAGTGAGTCACCCACATTGGGGAAGGGGCCAGGGAATGGGTGGGGTACATGTCCATGCATCTTACCTTTCTTCCTTGCAGCTCTGGCTGAGCTATCAGCATCCCCAATCCTGTGTATGCTCTCAGGCTCCATGGTGGATTCCACAAGCTGCTCCAGTTCTGTGAGGCTTGGAGCACGGTTCTTCCCCCCACCTGTGGCTGCTGATTCCTTCCTATGGGTGGCAAGCTTCTTTTTGGTGGTGATCCTCAGATCATACCACCTTTTCTTCATGTCGTCGATTTCGCGATGAGTCACTCCCAGGGCATTGACTTTGCTCTGTATTGCCAGCCAGGTGTTCCTCTTTACAGACCTTGCTACTTACAGGGACTGTCTCCCAAACAGCTGACTGTGGTGCTGCACAACCTCCTCCACCAGCACCTGGAGCTCTGTTGGGCTGAATTTCACCTTCCTCTTTCTGTCACCTCCATCCTTTTGTGCCTCCTGGGACTCCATGGTGTAGCTATGCTGGTCTCAGTGCAGCCTGCTCCTCTCTCTCACCTCCAGCTCTCTCTGCAGTTTTGTTGCTCTGCACCTGCATGGGCGTGGCCACCTCCAGGTACTGGGGTGTGGTACTTGCATCTGATTGGTTGGTTTCTCTGAGGCTTTGTTGTGGGGTGTGGTGTGTCTCCCTGATTGGTTCACTGGGTCACATGTCATGAATTCGAATTTTCGAGATCTGATTTTTCCGATTCGGTAAATACCGATTCGGTAAATACCGATTTGGTAATCTCCGATTCGGTGTCTCCCATTCATTCCTTTGGGACTGGAGGCCCATAGGGGTAAATGGGTGTTACCGATTCGGAGATTTCCGATTCGGTGATTACTGATTCGGTATTTACCGAGTGTGGATACCGATTGTTACCGAATAGGTATTTTTTACCGATTATTTACCTACATGTGGTTTTCCGGTTCATAAATACCGATTCGGTATCATTCGGTATTTACGAACCGGTAAAAATAAATTACCTATATCGGGCCCTGAGACACATACCACTTGTCCTTGTCCTTGTCTGCACTCAACAAGACTCACCTATTCACTTATCCACCTTACTCATATCCTTTATGCTTTACCTCACTCCCTCATGTACCCTGTTAAAAATCTATTGATCAAAGATGGGATGGATTTACCTAATGTATTTTCTTTTGTTGAATATATGGCTAAACATCTGAATAAAGATTATTTTTAAAACAATCTATTGATCAGTCTAATATTAAAATCCTTAATATTACGAAGGACCGTTATGGTAAAAGTAAGCAAATAAGGTGGTATTCCATTATATTTGCACCTATACGCATTGAAGGAATTAACCAAATGGAATAAAACATTACTTGTTTTCATGTGGCCATGGCATAGAGCAAACTTGTGAGATGATATGCACGTTCAGCAAAACAAGCAAAGGCCTGAAAGGCTTCTGATGTAACCAGGTGTAGAATATGTCCTAAACTGATACTGAGCTTACACAGAGCGCCCTTTTTGAGAACTTTACATTTCTTAGGGAAATCGGATTAGAGTTCTTCTACCAAGGTAACTGCAGTTGTAACTACTGTAAGTGTTGTGTAAGTAAGTACTAATCCCGCCCTTTTATTATATAAGCCCTTGTATATAAACATCTACCTTTATTAATCTAATCTGAATGTATTAAACATTAATATATTAATTAATCGTTTTAACAATATCAATTACCCAGGATGTGCATAGTCCGTGCTCAAAGGTTTAAAGGGCGCTGCTAGAGTTTGCCTCGCTGCCAGGGCTGCGGGTAAACTGGGGGAAATAGTGCTTATATCCTATTGTAGAGACAACCACTGATCCAGAATTGATGCTGGGCGGTACATCGGTGCTGTGGCAAAATTCGCCTTTCCATTATCTAGGTGTCCGTGTTTTTCACTAGCCAGAGGACCTTCTGGAAGGTAACCTTTTGTGAGTTACGACGGCGGTGAGATCGCAGATGTCCTTCGGGCGCACCCTTCCATTAGTCACCAATGGTGGTGCTCCCTCGGCTGCTTTACCACTTTAAAAAACATCAGACCCTTGTTCTTCTGCGCTTTAGAACAAATCCTGAGATAATTCATATGGCATGGTACACGTAGCAGAGTATTGTTAGCAAAACTTTACCTACCCGTTGACCAAGTCAGATTAGCCATCCCCAACATGGAGCACTATTATTTGGCTTCACAACTGCAGTGAGTGGCTCGTTGAATCGGTTGCCGGCAGTTAGCGAACACTGCCATGCAACAACCTGGACACATGCAGCCCCAAATCACGGCCCTATTTCACCCTGGTAGGAGGGGTGTAGTCTCGGCTCAACTCCTGGCATTGGTTGCCTACAGATGTTTTCATCAGAGCCTAAAACTCAGGAAAGAGACTACACCTTATGCTCTCTTCCTACCCATACTTGGCATACAAAGTAATCATCTCGTGGTCTCAACAGCGGAACTCGCTGCCTGGGACGTGGTGGGGTTGCAGACCCTGAGAGACCTATACCAGGACCAGCAACTAATGCCATTCCACAAGCTTGCTGAAGACAGCGGCCTGCCGCTAGTCCAATTCCTCTTATACGCCATGTTGACGCAGGCGCTAAGTGTTTTGTGTGGAGACATGGCTCATGAGCCCATGACCCATCTCACTGTTCAGTATCTTCACGAACAGGGCGCAAGCAGACATCTTACTAAGTCGTTCACTAAGTCCCTACAAGTACACTTGGTACAGCTCCTGTCGTTCCTTAGGCAGCGCTGGGAGGCAGACCGTCAGAGGCAAAGCACTGAACACGAATGGTCGTCCATACTAGAGGGGCCTATGCATATTCTGAGGAATGCCCGGTTCCATTTAATACAATACTACATCCTTCATAGGGCATATATGACACCAGCCAAAGTCAACAAGTACTTCAATCGGGCAGATGCCAACTGCCCTAGATGCAGATCTTTTGGACATGTTGTGGGCCTGTGCAGCTCTCACCTCCTATTGCAAGGCAGTCACAACGCATTTGGCCGGGTGCACTGGTCGCACAATAGTATGCTCCTGGGATACCTGCCTACTAGGCCTGTATCAAAGAAACAAAAAGCATAAAGTAACATATCAATTTATAGACCTCAGGCTCATCGTAGCCAAGCGCTTAACCACTAGGCGCTGGAAGTCACCAGTGCCGCCGAGTGTTAAAGCCTCGTTACAGTCGCTGACGTGCTGGGCACAGGCAGAGAGTGTGGCACTGTATCAAGAGGACACACTGGGCCTGCGGACGCTCCCACTGGCGGCGGCGTGGGATGTGATACTGCTAGGTCTTCGGTACTCAGGGCAGGATGACCCGGAGACACTCAGGACCCACATATGAAGCAACTGACTAGCAGGATCCAGTGGTTGCGCAGAGCATGTTGGCCGTTGCCGAGAATCTCACAATGCAGGGAGCTATGCTGCCTCGTCTGCTAGGCACCTCACGTATCTAACCAGGTCATGTTATATCTATCTACTCAGATGCGGCTGGAATCACATACCCTACGCAGGTAAATAAGAAGCACATACAATTGTAGCACACACCGTAGAGGAGACATAGGGGAACAAGGTCGGGTAGAGGCTGACACATGCGTCAAGTGATACAACACAAAAATGTCCAAGTTCTTGCATCCCCTGTTTACTAAATCATTAACACACACAACACATGTTAGGTGACACGCAAACAAATAAGGCATGCATGCCCTCGTTATGAAGGTTATCAATACTAGGGTCCCCATTAGGATGGCAGGCGGAAAATCACCCCGACTGCCATGGAGGCGGAAAACAAACCGCCCGCCGGGACCGCAGACAAACCGGCGGTCAAATTAGGATCAACCGCCAAAAAAGACCGACCGCAGCGGTAGCGAGCTAACAAAAACTGCCCGACGCAGGCGGTGACGTCCAAAAACCGACCGCGGCGGTCGGAAACACAGCGGAAAAGCTACAACCCGCTGCTAGCAAAGCGGAGACACCGCACGGGAAATTAGGATTTCCCCGATGGTCCCGTGGTACAATCTGCGGTCGCACACAGGAGTGAATGGGAGAGACAGCGGAAGAGCTGCAGCATAGCCACCGCAGTGGACGGTACATGAAAAACATGGCGGACAATGCCAAAACACCGCAACAATGCCTAACTGAGCACAAATCAAAGTAGCCATGCCCTACAAATACACAAAACACATACCAATGATAAAACAAATGCCCAAAAATTAAATACAATTCCCAGGACAACACCCACAACACACCTCACAGCAAGAGCCCATTTGGACACACCCACACAGCTGAGTATAAAACCAGCCCCTTTACTGACCACAATCCTTTGCAACACTCCAGAAGAGAAGGGCATATACCACATTTGACAGGAGAGGCAAAACAACACAACACATACCCCATCAACACCACCACTACCACCATCACTACCACCATCACACCAGCGCCAACAATCCCCCAGCACACAACTTACCTCACACATCAACACAACACCCACAACACACACCCCTGCACCCACAAACACTGCAAACACCACTCAGCATGGCAGCACAGAAAATACCAAAATTCTCAGAGGGTGAGTTGACAGTCATGGTCAATGAGATAGTGAGAGTGAAGCAACAACTGTTTGGTAGCCTGGCCCAACAGACACCATTATCCACAAGGACATAAATGTGGGAAAGGATAGTCCAAAGGGTCAATGCAGTAGGGACCACCCCGCGATCCAAGAAGGAGATCATGAAGCGGTTGCATGATTTGAAGACGGTATTCAAGGAGAGGAGGAGCAAGAACTGGGAGCTGGCTAACCGGAATGGCAGTGGCCCTCCCATCCCACAGAAAACATTCACACCATGGGAGGAGAAGATGCTTGCCATACTGCATCCAGAGAGTCTCACAGGAGTATCCAGGGGAATGGAGGCTGGTAAGTACAAACACATGTCAACCAACACACTGATAGGTACTTCCTTGCAGAACCCAAACACCATTGCATTGTTCACCCTCATCTAACAGGGAGCTAGCCATCTTGCGTGTGAGGCTTGTTTGGGGTGGGAGGCCTGTACTACCACTCCCACCACGCCCCCTGTCCCACACCTGAATAGGATAGAGGCCTCCCCCACCCAGGACCATGTGTCAGCCATTGCACTGTTCTCCCTTACCTAACAGGTAGGTAGCCATCTTGTTTGGGAGGCTTGTTTGGGGGTGGGAGGCCTGTACCATGACTCCCAACATGCCCCCTGTTCCACACTCTAGCAGCATGGAGGCCTCCCCCACCCAGGAGCACCACGACTCCCACCATGCACCCTGTCCCAGACCTGAGCAGGATAGAGGCCTCCCCCATCCAGGAGCATGAGTCAGCCATTGCACTGTTCACCCTCACCCAACAGGTAGATAGCCATCTTGCTTGTGAGGACTGTTTGGGGTAGGAGGCCTGCACTACCACTCCCACCATGCCCCCTGTCCCACACCTGAGCAGGATAGAGTCCTATCCCACCCAGGAGCATGTGTCAGCCATTGCACTGTTCCCTCTCACCTAACAGGTAGGTAGCCATCTTGTTTGGGAGGCTTGTTTGGGGTGAAAGGCCTGTAACAGGACTCTCACCATGCCCCCTGTCCCACACAACAGCAGCATGGAGGCCTCTCCCACCCAGGAGCCTGTGTCAGCCATTGCACTGTTCTCCCTCACCTAACAGGTAGGTAGCCATCTTATTTGGGAGTCTTGTTTGGGGGTGGGAGGCCTATATCATGACTCCCACCATGCCCCCTGTTCCACACTCCAGCAGCATGGAGGCTTCCCCCCAACCAGGAGCATGTGTCAGCCATTGCACTGTTCTCACTCACCTAACAGGTAGGTAGCCATCTTGTTTGGGAGGGTTGTTTGGGGGTGGGAGGCCTGTACCATGACTCCCACCATGCACCCTGTCCCACACCTGAGCAGGATAGAGGCCTCCCCCACCCAGAAGCATGTGTCAGCCATTGCACTGTTCTCCCTCAACTAACAGGTAGATAGCCATCTAGCTTGTGATGCCTGTTTGGGGGTGGGAGGCCTGCACTCCTACTCCCCCAATGCCCCCTGTCCCACTCCAAAGTAAGATGGAGGCTTCCCCCCTACCACCCATGAGCACATGGAAGCCATTGCACTGTTCATCAAACAAACTTACAGGTAGGTAGCCATCTTGCTTGGGAGTCCTGTTTGTGGGAGGGAGGCCTGCACTCCTACTCCCACTATGCCCCCTGTCCCACTCCCCAATAAGATGGAGGCTTCCCCCACCACCACCCAGGAGCACATGGAAGCCATTGCATTGTTCATCAAACAAACTTAACTTACAGGTAGGTAGCCATATTCACTGGTCTGGCTGTTTGTGGTTGTGAGACCTGCATCACTACACACTGCACCAATTGCATGCAATGCATCGATACATGACATGTATGAGTAATTGATGTTCCTCTGCACCATGTAATAACACCCAGTATTGCACTTAACAATAATAGTGAAGTTGTTTCAGTTGTGTAGTGTACAGACAGCGGATGACATGCAGCTAACAGAATACTTGCACATTGCCCAACACTGACCATTCCACATCTAATCCACAGGTGATGAAGATCTTGCTGCTGAGGACAACAACGACCAGCAGAGCCAGTCTCCGCCCCCGGTACATGGACTCTCGGATGTTGACTTCCAGGATAGTTTGGACGATGAGCTCGGGCCGGCCCATCTGCTGTGTCAAGGACCAACAGGTCCAGGACCCCATCCTCCCCAACACCACGTCTGCTGCACCAACAACAGCACAGCAGACCCCTGCAGTCACGGCCTGTGCCTCTACCGCTGCCACCTCGGCCAACACCACCATCACCACCACCATCCTCCCTGTCCCAGGGGATGACCAGGACACACCACCAACTGTTGAGGGCAGGGAGAGTTTGCGTGGACCCACCGTGGTGAGGCAACAAGTCCATGGCAGCAGGGCAGGTGGGAGGATCAGGGTCACCCCCAGACCTCAGGAGGTTGGCACACCATCCCTGGACCATTTCACCAGAGTCATCGGTGCTTATGAACAGGTCCAGGGACAAAGTGGCCGGTCTGACAAATTATTACGTGAGCTCATCCTGCTGATGAGGTCCATCGACACACGCATTGGTCAAATGGTGGACCTCATGACCCAGCAATTGGCGTTGCTGAGGGACAGGCCTGCGTCCCAAACAACACCTCCGCCCCCTCTGTTGTGCTGCAGGATGACAGTGCACCATCCTCCCCTGCACCAACAGAGAGGGGTGAGTCCTCAGACGCCGCTGGCCATGCAGCAGGCCCCCCCGCCCAAGCGATCAAGGGGGCGTCCAAAGAAGAGCCTGGGAGTTTCTGGAGGCAAAGCACCAGCCACACGACAGTCACAGAGCCAGCCCTGATGGCAACCCTTTTACCCACTGCATTGACTGTTTGGACTGTCCTTCCCCACACTGCCTTGTGAATGGCACTTGTCTGTTGGACTGGGTCACTACATCCATGTGGTATCTACTCTTGCATCTCATCTACCATGACTGTCAACTCACTGCTCCATCACCATCTTCATGTAAATATGCCCACACCCCTCACATGTCCACTTTGCAAATAAAATACCTTACGAACTAGAATTTGTGCTGTTTTGTATTTAGTGCAATATTTACAGTTTTGAAAATGTCCATGATGTATCCAAAAGATATACAGTATGTAGGGCATGATAATTTTGAAGCACCTAGGGAAACACAACAGAACAACAGTCACTGGTGCCAATGTGGCATCATAGACATAACACTACACAAAACATACACATAAGTCTACAGGCATACAACACAATGTGCAGCAAGTGTCAACAAACAGAGTTCTGCATACGTTCACATATGCAATGTCACTGCCACCTTTCCACACACAGGTGACTCAACATGTGCCTGTCTGTACCATCCGCCCATAGCCCTTCCCAACAAAAACAATCACACCAGACAATGTACAAGTCGTACCTCTTCACCCACCTTCAAGTGAAGTAGCGGGTGATGAGCTGTTGACGCTGTTAACAATTTCAGACTCTGCACGCTTTTCCCCCTCCTAAGGCGGAAGCCGGGAGGTCTCTTGCCTTTCCCCTTTGTATTAATTGATTTTAAAATTGTACCTCGCTTTTTGCACTTCGTTTTCACCTGAGCTTAATAGGTGGGTTTTTACTGTGTGATATTTCTGCTGTGACCCCCCAGCGCTTGTAGCGCTTCAGCCCCCTTCTCACCCTTCCCCTCTTGCACCGGACCTGCTCTCGGCTGAGTGTTGACGCCGAGGGCAGGGCACCGGTTTTTGGCCGCCATCTTGGGTAGGGTTGGGCTTCCTGACGCGATTTGCAGCGTCATAAAAGGGACGAGGGAGGGCGAGTGCAGGTAATTTCAGACTCTGCACGCTTTTCCCCCTCCTGAGGCGGAAGCCGGGAGGTCTCTTGCCTTTCCCCTTTGTATTAATTGATTTTAAAATTGTACCTCGCTTTTTGCACTTCGTTTTCACCTGAGCTTAATAGGTGGGTTTTTACTGTGTGATATTACTGCTGTGACCCCCCAGCGCTTGTAGCGCTTCAGCCCCCTTCTCACCCTTCCCCTCTTGTACCGGACCTGCTCTCGGCTGAGTGTTGACGCCGAGGGCAGGGCACCGGTTTTTGGCCGCCATCTTGGGTAGGGTTGGGCTTCCTGACGCGATTTGCAGCGTCATAAAAACGGGCAGGGATGACTCCGCGCAGCGGATGCGAACAGCGGGCGCGCCGGATCTGCGCCGGAGTCGCGCCAGAGTCCAGCCCGTCTGCGCCCGTCCGCGCTGAGGACGGGCTGGACGGGGGGATCTATAGGTCGAATACTGTGGCCCGTGGAATATTGAAATATTCCTTACTGGATATGTTACGCCTCCGACCTAAAACTGCTCCATGCTTCCACAGCCTCACTCCGGTGGACCTCCTCGTGCCCAAGGGATGTGGGTGCTTCTCGACAGACTCGGCTGATATGATGCCCGCCTTGTCCGTCACCCCTCGGGAGTCCTGCTCGCCGGTCTCTTCTAGTGAACGGTGTATAGAATGCCTGCTTCTTAATGCGCGCTCACTTATTAAAAATAACATTATTTTCAAAGAGCTTATTTTGGAGAAGAATCCGATCTGGGCTTTCATTACGGAAACTTGGGCTAAGGACTCCTCGGGTCCAGACCTTATTGAAGCAGTCCCTGAAGGGTACTGCCTGACTCAGCAGGACAGAGTTGGCCAGGTCGGTGGCGGCTTAGCCATCCTTCATAGGGACAGCTTTCAATGTCATACTACACCTTTATCTGACCCCAAAGACGCTATTCAGGTGGTGTATTTCTCATTACATGATTCCCACATCTCCCCATTTAATGGGATTTTGGTCTATCGTCCGCCCGGTCCCAGAGCAGACTTTAGCTTAAAACTGCTTCAGCTCCTTGAGCCCTACTTTGGTCGGGAGAATCTTACTATTCTGGGTGATTTTAATTTTCATTTAGAGCTATTGGAATCACATGATACCTCCGTGTTGCTGGAATCATTGACAGCATGTGGATTCACCCAACTGGTGAAAGGACCCACCCACCGTGCTGGTCATACGCTCGACGGGATTTTCTCTAATGACCTGAGACTCTCAGTTACGGTTCCCTTCTCCCTCTCCTGGTCAGACCACTTGGCCGTTCCTTTCAATGTGACCTTCCCTAGTCAGGAAAATGTCAGGAAAGTCCCGAGTACTTTTGAAGTACGCAGGAATTTTAAAAACATCGGTGAACATTCTTTTGACCCATGGACTTCCAGTCTGTCTTCTATTCGGGAGATGGATCCCTCTTTAGCGGTGTCGCATTATGATAACATTCTTAAAGAGGCCCTGGATGAACTGGCGCCAGCTCGGTCCTGCTATTCAGCAAGGAAAAGACCATCTGCCCCTTGGTTCTCCGAACAACTCAGACTCCTTAGGCAGGAAGTAAGGAGACAGGAGCGTCGATGGCATGCCAGTTGGGATCTCAAAGACAGGGAAGCTCATAAAACCCTGCTCAAGAGATATAAGTCGGAAATTATCAGGACCAAACAAGACTACTTTGTGGCCCTGACTTCCTCTCTTTCATCTCCCAAAGAGCTCTTCAGGATCGTGGACTCTCTTACATCTCTTCAGGTCCCCGATCCAGTTGTTCCATCTCAGGAGCTCTGTAATGACATCGCTCGCTTCTTTCAGTCCAAAATAGCGGACATTTACACTGCTCTGGAGTCTCAGAGGCTTTCTACTGCTGAGCTACCAGTCACTGTAGTCCCGGATGTTCCCTCAGCAGAGCCTCCCTTGGCCGGCTATCTGGAATCTTTCCCCCCGCTCTCCCTACAAGATCTCGACACCCGGCTTGATAAAACCAAGTCAGGGTCTCCACTAGATGCTTGCCCTCTTAAGATCTTGAAGCAGTGTAGGGGATCTCTTCTACCCCCCCTACTTGAGATCATGAACGGGGCTATGAGGGAGGGTGTCTTCCCACAGCAGTGGAAAAATGCTGTGGTCAAACCTCTTCTTAAGAAACCCTCCCTCGATCCTGGGGTTTTAAAAAACTTTCGCCCCATTTCACTGCTTCCGGCCCCTGCTAAGATGCTCGAGTCCCATCTTAATGAGCACCTAGCGGCCTTTGTGGAGAACTCAGGCTGCCTTGACCCTTCCCAGCATGGTTTCAGGAGGGAACATAGCACCGAGTCCGCCCTCACCCTTGTTCTCGACTCCATCCGTATGAGTGTGGATGAGGGCCGGACATCCCTCCTGATCCTTCTGGATCTCACAGCTGCCTTCGATACCCTATCTCCCCAGGTCTTAACATCTCGACTGGGTGAGATTGGGGTCCGAGGGGCAGCCTTGGGTTTGCTCTCTTCCTTTCTCGATCATAGGGAGCAGAAGGTAATGCTGGGAAAATTTCTATCTCCATCCCTGTCTGTGCAATGTGGGGTCCCTCAAGGGTCGGCGCTTAGTCCCAGCCTTTTTAACATCTATGTGACCCCCCTTGCCAGACTTATTAGATCTTTTGGGATGGAGGTAGTTTCCTATGCGGACGACACTCAGATCCTCGTGTCTCTCTCCCAGTCAATTGAGCTGACCGCCTCCAGATTTAGATCTTGTATGGAGGCTGTCGGCCAGTGGATGATTTACAATTCACTCAAATTGAATGGGGAGAAGACCGAGGTGATGGTGTTCGGCGGAAGGGAAGATATTTGGTCTAAGGAGTGGTGGCCTGACTCGCTCGGTCTTTGCCCTAAACCTACTTCTTCAGCTAAAAATCTTGGGGTAATGATTGACCCTACCCTGGACATGCGCCAGCAAGTCAATAGGACGGTATCGACCTGTTGGGGCATAATCCATGTTCTTAGGAAAATTAGGAACTACCTTTCCCAGTCGTCAAGAAGGCAACTTGCTGTCGCCCTTTTGGGATCGCGTCTGGACTACTGTAATGCGCTGTATGCTGGACTGAATAAGAGTCAGATGCAGCGCCTGCAGGTAGTCCAGAATGCGGCAGCCAGATTTGTCCTCGATCTTCCCCGTCGCTCTTCGGCCACGCTGACCAGGAAGCAGCTGCATTGGCTTCCGATAAAGGAGCGGATTGTTTTTAAATCCGTGTGTATGGTCTATAAGGCCTTGGCTAAAAGCAGCCCCACAGGGATTAGAACCATCTTGACCTATTACAACCCTGGCAGAAGCCTCCGCTCCTCCAATCATTCTTTCCTCCACATCCCTCGCCTTCGGAAAGCCAGATGGGGTGGCAAGGCTTTTTCCCTCTTGGCCCCTAAATGGTGGAACGACCTTCCTTTAGAACTTAGGTCCCTCCCTTCCCTTCAAACCTTCAGAGCTGCCCTTAAAACACGCCTCTTTGTTCAAGCGTACATGTAAGTGCATGAGTGCCCGCTTTCTGTTCTTTTTTTTGTTAGGCGCCTTGACACCTTCGGGTTTTAGTCTGCGCGTTACAAGATGCAAAATAAATAAATAAATAAATTAACTCCTTCCTCCTCTCCACTGTCCTCATCACTGGACTCAGGTCCTTGGGCAGGCGGGGGCCTTGGTTCCTCACCATCATCCAGGAGCAGGGGAATTCCCTTGTGAATGGCCATGTTGTGCAGCATACAGCATGCCACAACAATCTTGCAGACCTTCCCATGCGAGTATGCCAGTGCACCTTCAGTCCTGTCAAGACAGCGGAATCTTGACTTGAGCAGCCCAAAAGTCCGCTCAATGACACATCGGGTCCTTCCCTGGGCCTCATTGTACCTGACGTCAGCTGGGGTCCTGGGATTTCGTAGTGGGCTCAGCAGACATGGGCGGCTGGGATATGCGGAGCCAAATGTGAATGACAACACACACATTGCAATGTTGCACAGGCAGAGGGCAGCAGGTCACGCACACACAGCACACCATAACACTAGGCATACTCGCGCAAAATCCAAGCACGCTCGGGAAGCAGATTTGCCTTCATCCGGGGGACCATGCTGTTCCTCAGGATGTACAAATCATGGACTGAGCCGGGGAATCTTGCACACACATTTGAAATGTTCATGTCCGCAAGGCACACCACCTGCACATTGATAATGTTTGCGATTTCTAAAAATGTGCTCAGTCGCCTGTGGTGGCACCAGACCTACATGGGTGCAATCGATGGCACCAACAACATGGGGGATGTGCCCAAGGGGATAGAAGTCACCCTTCAAACCGGCCTATTCTGCTTCCCTGGGAAAATGTATGTATCGATCCTTATATATCATGGCTGCAAGAACATCCCTCAGCACCATGCTGAATATCAGTTGCGACATCCCTGCCACGGTCTCCTGGAAGGAACCAGTTGCAAAAATGTGGAGGGCTGCCATCACTTTGTATGTGGGTATGAATGTAGTTGGGTAGTGGCGACGAGGCTTCAGGTGGGGTTCCAAAAGATCACAAAGGGTCTTCAGGGTCAGTCTGTCGAGGCGGAATTTGCGAATGATCGCTATATCCTCCATGTCCTCCAGCACTGTCAGGTGATGTATGAGATTAGGCCTCCTCCTAGTTCAGATGTAAATGAGCAAATGTCAATAAAAACCATCATGAGGTGGCCACAGCACATCCCGTTAAAGATGTCACGCAAAAACAAAGACAGCCATGAGAGATGCATGGCACACCAGGTTACATGGGTGGCCATTTGAGACACACAGAGGGCACACGTCTCCATTTACAACACACAAGTGCCGCAAACAACACATATGTAAATGGGAATGCACACATACAGAAAACCACATCCCACATGGGCACGCCTCGTACCGTACCATCCACAAAAGTATGTCAAATTAACATGACTGGCTCATACCCATCTGCAGTACCTGTCGCACCTCAATGCATCATGTGAACTTGGCACACATCAAGAGCCCAATGATCACAGTATCAGGAAAACTGTCACTTGTGTGCATGAGCTGATATGGTAGCACTAGTAAGTAACAACACCATACAGTGAGACAAGCCTTGCCTAGGTCAGCACTGACCCACAACACATTGATTTGTCACACTTCATTGACATCAGCTTAACACTGTGAAGCTTCATCAAACATCAAATGCATAAGAGACATTGCAGGCACCACAGACCAATGTGCGTCACACATAACGTGCGAACACCTGTGCATTATATTGAATAATGACATTGTGTGCACAATGATGTGCCCTTAACCATGTTACTGCTGTGTACTGATGCAGTGTTCACGATTGGCATTGCCATTGCATGTGCCCAAAATCGTGGAAGCTACTGCCTGGCCAAGGCGGTGTGAGCCCAGCACCACCCCCTTCACCAGTGCGGTAGCCATTGGCATGGAGACATGGGTAGATGGTGGTGGGCATGCGCCGCCACCCAAATCGCGGTAGCTACCGCCTGGCCATGGCAGTGTGAGCCCAGCACCACCCCCTTCACAAGTGCGGTAACCATTGGCATAGAGACATGGGTAGATGGTGGTGGGCATGCGCCGCCACCCAAATCGCGGAAGCTACCGCCTGGCCACGGCGGTGTGAGACCAGCACCACCCCCTTCACAAGTGCGGAAGCCATTGGCATGGAGACATGGGGAGGTGGCGGTGGGCATGCGCCATCACCCAAATCGCGGTAGCTACCGCCTGGCCACGGCGGTGTGACCCCAGCACCACCCCCTTCACAAGTGCGGTAGTCATTGGCATGGAGACATGGGTAGATGGCGGTGGGCATGCGCCGCCACCCAAATTGGGGTAGCTACCGCCTGGCCACGGCATTGTGAGCCCAGCACCACCCCCTTCACAAGTGCCATTGGCATGGAGACATGGGTAGATGGCAGTGGGCATGCGCCGTCACCCAAATCGCGGTAGCTACCGCCTGGCCACGGCGGTGTGAGCCCAGCACCACCCCCTGCACAAGTGCGGTAGCCATTGGCATGGAGACATGGGTAGGTGGCGGTGGGCATGCGCCGTCACCCAAATCGCGGTAGCTACCGCCTGGCCACGGCGGTGCATCACCGCCATGGAGCATTGCCTACAGCCAATGGGAGCGATAATTGCGGTGGCATGATGCACATTTGAAAATCTCGGAAGGCGTGCTCCGCCACAGCGGAGGCTGTCATTGGATGGGTTTGAATGAGGCAGAACTGGACAACCAATTGTTGCAGATTTGCACCTTACAAACGACCCCAGGGGGCTATAAATCTGTGGGAGTGAGCCTCACATTTCCACTGTTCACAGAGCCTGCTGCCTGGGACCCTCTCCTGCTGCTGCCTGAAGAGCCTGCTGCCTGGGACCCTCTCCTGCTGCTGCCTCAAGAGCCTGCTACCGGAGACCCTCTCCTGCTGCTGCCTCAAGAGCCTGCTAACTGTGACCCCTCACCACTCACATCAACCACAGGTGTTCCATGTTCACAGGGATGGCAAGGACAGAGAAGATCCATGCCAGTCCATTCACAAGCGACGAGCTGGAGGTCCTAGTGGATGAGGTGCTGGCACAGTACCCAAGGCTGTATGGTGGCCCCAATGTAGTGTTAAGTGATCATGAAGGGAGCTGTAGGGCAGGGGGGGTGTCAGACATGCATGGGACTGGTGATGTCTGCGAGCCATTGAGGAGGTTCAGTGCAGTCACCCTGCATGTGTGTGTGAATATCAGGTACCCTCTACGCCCTCATGTATGCATTCAATCACATCTGTTTGGCCCATGCAGAGTGCACTTGTGAAGTGTCCCCCAGTTTGGGATGGAGAGAGATTTCAATAGGTCCAGAGTCTGTGTCTTGCCACTGTACAGATAGATGTTGGTACATGACACTGTGTAACTGGTCATTTACCCTTCTTTTCTCCCATACCTGCAGCTCAAGGTACACCAGCGTAAGGCAGTGCGGAGGGCCATTGCAGCAAAGGTGCGAGCCCTGGGGGTATACAACCGACGACGCACCCACTGCCACAAGAGGTGGGACGACATCAGCCGGCTGGCAAAGAATGTGGCTGAGAGGACTTTGGGGCTGCAATGGCGCACTGGGCGTTTGGCACGGCGCAACTGAACACCACTGATGGCCCGCATTTTGGCAGTGACTAATCCTGAGCTGAATGCACGTCTGAAGGAGCATCGCCAGCAAGGCAGGGGTGAGTATTTGGGGAGGGTGACTTTGCTGGGAGCGGATGCATGTGTACAGGGCCTGTGGCAGCGGTGGCCCATGTGAAGTACGTGTGGTGGGGCTGTGCTATGTCATGTGAGTGGCTGCTGGGATGTGTGCTAGTGTCAGGCATTGGGAGAAACTGGCCTTACAAAGCTGATCCTCCCTGCTGTGCTTTCTCATAACCAGATGTGTTAGGATCCACATGGTCATTCTGCATTGGGATAGTGTGGGGAATCTATTAGGGGTTGAACAGCAGGGTCCACTATCTGAGTGTGTATTCATGTATGCCTACTTTGCAAGCACCATGATCGGTGAGGCCCACACATCTGACAACAAGGTGACCCAGAGTAACACATGGTGCTTGAGATGGCCTACTTGACATTGTGGCCTGTCATATCCTAATAGGTGTGTGTGTTGTCCCTTCCTGTTCCCTGAAGGTCTGTCAGTGGCAATAAGTGTTGGGACATGATAGGTGTGGGCAGGGCAAGTTGTGTGTCTATTACACTTCATCCACGAGCATGGTGTTGTGCTGTGTGGCCTCAACATGGCTCAGTTATGGCAGATATTCAGGGTTACAGGCACTGTTGTGGTCTATGTAGTGTGTAGCTGCAATGTGATTGCAGGGTGTGGTGGTCACCATGTTAATTTGGGCATCCCCTGTACTGCATTGATTGGATTGCTTTGTCCAGATGATGACACTAACACAACCCTGCATCTCCCTCTCATGCAGAATCGCCAGTGGACACGGAGGAACGGGAGACGGAAACCAGTGGTGGCAAGAGTAGCACCACAGCTGCACCAGAGGCCAGTGACACAGAGCCCACCAGCGCATCTGAAGGGGACAGTAGTATGCAGGAGGAACCCGTGGCTGAGACACAGAGTACCACATCATCTGATGCCAGCGGTGATGCATCCATGTTGGCAGGCACTGGGGATGGGGAGTCTGCAACATCATCTACCACACAGCGGCCAGTGCCCAGCCTCCCATCCACTTCATCTGGTGCTGGCCGTGTCCGTGTCAGTAAGAGGGGACGAGTTACATTCACACCTGGCACCACTGAGCCTGCACCTGTCCCCCCTGCTGCCCTCAGTGCTGAGTCTGTTGAGCTCCTGCGCCAGCTTTGTGTGGGCCAGACCGCCCTGCTCATTGCCTTCATTGACCATGACAAGAAATTAGGCCAGATGGTTGCCTACCTGGAGGGCATACACTCTGACGTGGTGAGCTACACCGTACAGTCCAAACTTTGTCATCCGCTGTGACGTCTGCCCTTCAATAAGAACATGCTCCCATTCCTGCTCAGGTGACTTTGTCCACCCCTCAGTCAGTGGCCACATCAGATGACAGTGACCACGGTTTGCATGCGTCACAGACACGATACAGCACTAGGAGCACGCAGCAGACACAACCCAAGCGGCCCCGGCCACAGACACCATCCCCACAGAAGAGCAGAGCCACCCCAGAATGCAAGGACAAGAGCCCATCAGGGAAGAGCAAGGCCGAAAAAGCAATGAGGCTGGAAGTGTCTGTGACCACTGAGGAGGTGTTGTTTAGCAAGGGTATACATAGGAAGGGCACAGAGCCACATCCCCCCACCACATCAATTCCAAATCCAAGCCCAGTGAAGTAGGTGGAGGAAGGCACTATAGGGGCCACCCTGAAAAAGAGGCAAAGGAGGACACTGTAGGGGCCACCCCTGGCAAAGAGGCAAAGGAGGGCACTGTAGGTGGGACACCTGGCAAACAGGCAAAGGAGGGCACTGTAGGAGCGACACGTGGCAAAGAGGCAAAGGAGGGCACTGTAGGTGGGACACCTGGCAAACAGGGGAAGGTGGTCCCGAGGTGTAGCCAGACAAAGCGTTCCGCAGGATCCAGCACATCACCAGAGGCAGTACTAGTGTCTGCACCTAATGCGGGACAGTTGGTGAGTGTGCCTGTAGTGTCATCACCAGTTCCCATTAACCCCAAGACATGGAAGCCATTTCTTATTCCCAAAAAGTGGAAGGGCACCCCTCCAACCTCTTCTACCCACACTGTGTCACAGGTCTTCATGACTCCAACACCACGTGCCACTATGCCACCTGGTCCAAACAGCCCTCTAGCTTCACAGACAACAGGTAGCCCTACATCACCTGTGCCTCTGTCTCCCCACTCAAATGTTTCTGCTGTCCCCGACACACAGCCAACTTCAAGTCCGCATGACAGCCAAATGTGAGTGGCAGTCCCCCTCATACACCTGTCTCGCATACAGGTATGCTAGTTCTGCCCATTGTTTGCCACCTGGGTGTGTTGCTGATCATGGAAGGGTACAGTCAAAGACACTCACTGTGCAGCGTCTCATGTCCTGTTTCCGCATTTCTCCCTGGCCACTGATATTGACATTCACTGCTGTGTTGTACTCTCCCCTGTGGCCTGGACACTAGCCCTGTTGTTCTACTGTGTTGTACTCTCACCTGTGCAGCCTCTCATGACTTGCTGTGCCACCTGCCATGGACACTGGCCCTGTTGCTCTGCTGTTTTGTACTCTCACCTGTGCAGCCTCTCATGTACTTGCTGTCCCACCTGCCATGGACACTGGCCCTGTTGCTCTGCTGTGTTGTACTCTCCCCTGTGCCTTGGACACTGGCCCTGTTGCTCTGCTGTGTTGTACTCTCGCCTGTGCAGCCTCTCATGTACTTGCTGTGCCACCTGCCATGGACACTGGCCCTGTTGCTCTGCTGTGTTGGAGTCCCCCCTGTGCAGCCTCTCATGTACTTGCTGTGCCACCTGCCATGGACACTGGCCCTGTTGCTCTGCTATGTTGGACTCTCACCTGTGCGATGGACACTGGCCCTGTTGCTCTGCTGTGTTGTACTCTCCCCTGTGCCATGGACATGTCCCTATTGCTCTGCTGTGTTGGACTCTCACCTGTGCCATTGACACTGGCCCTGTTGCTCTGCTGTGTTGTACTCTCACCTGTGCAGCCTCTCATGTACTTGCTGTGCCACCTTCCATGGACACTGGCCCTGTTGCTCTGCTGTGTTGTACTCTCACCTGTGCAGCCTCTCATGTACTTGCTATGCCACCAGCCATGGACACTGGCCCTGTTGCTCTGCTGTGTTGTACTCTCACCTGTGCCATGGACACTGGCCCTGTTGCTCTGCTGTGTTTGACTCTCACCTGTGCCATGGACACTGGCCCTGTTGCTCTGCTGTGTTGTAGTCTCGCCTGTGCCATGGACATTCGCCCTGTTGCTCTGATGTGTTGTACTCTCACCTGTGCAGCCTCTCATGTACTTGCTGTGCCACCTGCCATGGACACTGGCCCTGTTGCTCTGCTGTGTTGGAATCCCCCCTGTGCAGCCTCTCATGTACTTGCTGTGCCACCTGCCATGGACATTGGCCCTGTTGCTCTACTGTGTTGTACTCTCGCCTGTGCAGCCTCTCATGTACTTGCTGTGCCACCTGCCATTGACACTGGCCCTGTTGCTCTGCTGTGTTGGACTCTCACCTGTGCCATGGGCACTGGCCCTGTTGCTCTGCTGTGTTATACTCTCACCTGCGCCATGGACACTGGCCCTGTTGCTCTGCTGTGTTGTACTCACCCCTGTGCCATGGACACTGGCCCTGTTGCTCAGCTGTGTTGTACTCACCCCTGTGCCATGCCCACTGGCCTTCCTGTTTGTAGTTTGCCTGTGCAGATTATCTTGCATATGGTCAGCATTTTGTGCCTTGCTCTTGTCCACTGTTGTTCTACTGTCACATCTGTGCAATATGTGAATAAAGACAGTTACTCCTGTTGTGTGTTTTGTCAGTGTCCTTACTGATTACAGTTCTTTTGGGGTGTGCATTTGGTTGCCTGTGCCCCATGCTCTATGTGTCACTTAAACATTGCCAAGCTCTTTGTCCGCATCACATTTCTAAACAGGGGTGACAGGGTTATTAGTCCATTCAAACACTGATACTTGTGTTAACTGTGTTGGCTCTTTTACCTGTGATGCAGTTCTCTTTTTAGTGGTTTGCTATTGTTGTCTTCGTTGTTGCCATGTCAGGTTGGGGTACACTGCCAGCACAGGGCTTGATGCTGTGCACAGGTTTGCATGCAGGCTGGGCAATGTCATGATGTATGTGTGTTATTCCTGTATATGTGCCCAGCGGTGTATGTGTATGTTCATTTTGTGTTGGCCCTTAGTTCTGGTCCCCTGGCCTACATGAGATGTGTGCTCTTGGGTGGTGAGGAGGTATGCAGTGTGAAGGGTGTGACTTTGTGGTGGGTTTGGGTGGGTGTGTGCCCCAGTATTGTGATAGACACACATGTGTCAGCCAGGAGCTGTGTGCCTGTAGTTTGGATTGTCCCGCACCGTGTAAATGATTGTATGCACTTGTGTGAGTTGTCTGTTGTGCACTGTGCAGTGTGTTGGTGTGTCCATGCAGTTCTGTGTGACTCTTCCTTGTTATTTGGGTCACTTATGAGTGTGCAAAGTGTGTAACTTGCACATCAGTGTTGTGTTTGTTTGATCATCAATGTGTCTTGAGTGTGTTTGGTTCTACTGTGTGGCCCTGCTGCTCCTCACTGGCATTGTGTTTGTGTTTGTCATGCATTGCATGCACATGGTGCCTTTACTCCTCCTGTATGGCATGGTGTGTGTGGTGTGATGCCATCCCCTATGTGTGCCACTTGTGCCTAGCCATTGTGGGTCTGCACTCCCTCTAGTTGTGTATGGTACACCCCTTACATGTCGACTACTGACATGCAAGTCGGTTGACTTTGATGTCAGCTGTCCCCTTTGTTTACATGTGTATGTGCCTCCCCATCACTTCATTTGTGAGACTGTGCCTTGGGGTGCAGTTCTTGGGCCAGGAATGATGTTGCCCTCTGGACATTGCCCCAATGGTTTATGGGTTATGTTCTTGAGGTATTTATCAGTGAGGATTATCCATGTGCACTTGGGCTGTGTGTGCTGCCCAGTGCTCTGGTGTAGGTGGTTGTGCTCTTGTATCCCAGAGTGGTGCATCCTGTTGTTGTGTTGGATGTCTGTGTGTTGGCTGTGGTATTGCTTCACTTCCTGGGTGTGCTGTTGTTTTTGTGCTGTGCTGATTCGTGGTGTGTGTGTTGAGGTTGTGTCAGTCATGTCTGTGTGTAGCTGTTGTGCTTGGTGTGCACACACTGCTTGTTGTGCATACAGTGCTGTGTGTATGTGGGCTTGACACCCCTATGAGAAACTCCTCACAAATTAGTTAAAGCTCCACTCACACAAATTCACTCTATGGAGATTAGCCAGTCTCCTCATCTGATCCAAAACCCGGGGTGTTCACGAAACAATTCAGTAACAATAATGTTCTAGGTGCTCAGTTATTGCAGCTAAACAAATTAGGAGTGGCATCACGTAAGCAACCACCAAGAGCCATTAGGTGATAATTCTGCTGGCTCCTGCTTCTTATCAATGGCAGAGCTTGTTACCACGGGGGGAACACTCAACTTTTACCACCAAAGGAACCATAACCCTCGGTCACTATTCCATCACACACTGGAGGAGAGGGCACAACACTTACACGCCGCTAGAACAACACCCTGCAATAAGTGTATGGCAGGCCCTCAAAAACCTAAAGTGCTCACATCAACTTCAAAAAACAAAAAATGTGTACAGGGAACTGTGCCAAATATGCATTTAATAACCCAGACCCTGGCACATGGTTAAAAACAGGGTCACGTGTTCTGGCCTGTTATTAAGAAAGGCCAACATGATTCATTGCCACTAAAGCTTTAAGGCAAATTCATCAGGACTTGAGGGCCAGGTGATTAACCATTTTTACACCGTACCTAGAAAAGAGAGAATGAAAACAAAACGAAGACCAGTTAAAGTGCTAAAAAATTGTAAGAAAAAAGATGGAGCATACCTCCAAAATATACAAAATATTTCTACAGAGGATGGTTATAAAACATGGATTATTACCAGATGTCCACCAGGCGAGTACATACCAGAGGACACTGGATACAGGAACTCTTATAATATTTGATTGTTTGTATTACCACATGAAAGACATTTGGGAAATCTTTTCTCTAGCTACAAAAAGATTTATATTCAATAGAAGTGACATGTTTGGAAACCATCCAGTAGTATCCCAAACGTCAGAGAATGCACAGATAATCAGCATCTCTTCATAAGAGCAAAATGTAATCCCACTGCCTATGCTGCCTTCCTAGAACACGTTTCTAAGATCTTTTATTATAATTATCAGAAAGTTTGTATTACAGAGAGAATAGTGTAGATTATGTGGCTACAGAGACCTATAAAAGTCCAAGTAACAGACCAGAGCCGGCTTTAGCACTGGTGGCGACCTGTACGACAATGTCTGTTGGTGCCCCCCCCATGATCACCTCTGCCACGGATTCCCTCACTAGCATCCTTGAATAGTGCTTCTCTAGTCCCCCACAACCACTGTCTCTCAGATTCATACCAGTGTAAGGTGTCAGGGCACTTTACACCATACACACATTACACAGTGACAATCATATGCGTGTAAATCAGTGTATAGGAAATGTTACATCAAACAGTACTACACGGTGTAATGTAGGAGTGACATGTCATCGATACTGGTATGCGATATAGTTAAAGTTCTTATTCAGAAAAGGCACAAATTTAGAATTTAAACGTACATCATTGTTAGGGGTTCTCTTTCATAATAAGTATTGTTTTCTACCCAAATGAACCCTTTTCACAAGATTAGGATAATGAAACACTAGACAAAAAAACATATAGCTCTAACATATACCTAGCAGTTTGCATGCAGCTCTGACAGTTAATAGTTCAATGTTATATATTAGGATTTTGACTTATAAACAACAAGTAACACAAGGAGCTCTCTTACAGAAGCAGTAACCCACTGACCTATTTACATTAGATGTACGTTGTTATCTGGATGGTACACGTTCTTAGCAGCAGGCATCTTACCCCTCTGCACTACCTTAGGACGAGTCAAAACATCCACTAGACAAACCTCCCGTCTCTTTCCAGGAAGACGATTAATCGGACTTCTCTTGACATTGTAATTGATGTCTGAAAGTTGCTGGAGGCCAGGAACGAGGCAGCAGGTGCTTTCAAAATGATAATACACATTTTCAAAAATGACGCCCCTACCCCAAGTCAACGCCCAGTGCGGTCGCACTGATCAAACTGACCTAGAGCTGGCCCTGCAACAGACAATAGTCCCCACACTAAACTGTGCATAGATTGTTGTCAAACGTTTTATTCAGTACAGAGGATATTGCTTAGCCAAACTTTTAGACCTGGTACCCTTAGCGTGGTTTCCCCATAACTGTTTGCCTTCGGACCTCCTTTTTTTGCTGGTCTTAGGACTCTGCACGCTTTACCACTGCTAACCAGTGCTAAAGATCTTGTGCTCTCTGCTTAAAACATGGTAAGATTGCCTTTTATCCAATTGGCAAATTTAATTTACTTATAGGTCCCTAGTAAAGTGCACATGGCCTGTAAATTAAATGCTACTAGTGAGTCTGCAGAACTGATTATGCTACCCACTTAAGTAGCACTTTAACCCCTTGCGTGCTCATGACGGAACCACGTCGTCATGAGCCACGGGCGAAGTGTGTGCTCATGACGGCGTGGTTCCGTCATGCGGCTGCCGCTCCTCCAGTGCGGGCAAATTAATAAGCGGGCGGGCCGTGATGCAACCACGCCGTCATGAGCACACGCCGCCTGTGACTCATGACGGCGTGGTTCCGTCCTGATCACAGCAGTGCCATGCTCACCCCCTAGCCCCCTGCGCCACCGCAAAATTTGCGCTGCGGCGAAGTAGTTAAACTTGTTTCAGGCCTGCCACTTCAATGCCAGTGTGTGTAGTTTAAACTGCAGTTTAACCACTTGGTAGGTACCAGCATGGAATAGAAGTTGGGGGAGGGGTGGTATCACACCATGCCCTGTCAGGTTGTTCAAGAACTTTCTTGATAAAGAGGTTGAAATAATAAATTCACACATGCATTTTGCAAACAACCCTGATGAGTTACAGGCTACAAAGGTGCAGTTTTGTGCCATTGCCTTATTCCTACTTGTCAATGCATATGTTACCGAAGCCCGCGTCCTCCTTCCTAAAGGCCTCCCCAAGAGTGAATTAATTTACAGAAATCGTAGGAGCGAGAACTTCCTGAATATACAGAGGGCCTACAATGCCACAAGCCTCCTCACTGACCTTTATGCAAAGTATATCCATGAAGCACAATCAACACCAATATCTTTCACCACTGTGCACTATTCAGGAAATCCTATAGAAAGCATGTATAAAGCTGCTCATAAGCAAACCTAAGTAATAATTAAATGTACACATGGATTGTTGAAAGGAGGATTTCACTTTCTGCACGAGGGAGGGGTTGCATTAAAATACGAAACAGCTATGTCAGGACTTCTGTCCCGGCTACTAGGCACACGAAGGTAGGAGCGAGTCTGGGGGTATGGTTTACCAGCTTTATTGGTTCTTTTAGACTTGGAATGCTCTTGCTGGCTCATGAAACAAGGTAGTGATCTCTGTGTGGTCAGTTATACAGTCACTGAGTATACACAGCAAATAAATAATAGGAAGTCTCTCAGAAAGTATTGGCGCTCTGTCAATGGTCTGGATTCTTTGTCCCTTCTTCGGGTGTAGAAGTCGTTGACCGGCCTCCAGAAATCCAGAAGGGAGTGAGGGAGAAAAGAAACAAAACAAGGGTCAGGTCTCTGCCTATCTTCAAGATACGTGGGGGAAAGGGATGTGCATACCTCACACCGGTCCCTAACAGTGCCGTGCCTAAGTGAGGGACATACCAGTGCTAGTGACGTAGTGTGGTGCTCAGACGGCCCTTCCACCACCCTTTGAACCAGCCCCCAGTCTCCCCGTCACTTGCCTGTCGCCACCGTCCCAGGTGACCGTGGTATCGTGAGATCCTGCCTCCTCTGGTTCCTTCAGGGGGCCGGTCTCGCTCGCGTTCTCTGGGGTTCTTGTGGTGTCTTCGGGTTGGTCCCTCGGGCTCGGGACGTTCTCCTGCTTTTCCTCGTTCTCGCCGACGTCCCCTCCTCTGTCTCTCCGCCTCGAAGCGCTCTCGAAGGTCTCCTTTGTTCCTTCTGGTCCCGACTCCGGCTCTGCGCGCTGGTTTACTGTGGACGCTGCCATTTGTGTCCGCAAAGCGGAAACAGCGCCTTCCATGGCAACGGCTGGTACGCCGACCTGATTTCCGGCCGCGTCCAATCCCGTGGCCATCTTGGGTTGGGTCGGGGTCGCGGATTCCTCACACTGCCTTTCCCCCGAGAATGGACGATCGGGCCATTCGGCCAAAGGACACCGGGAGAGAAAGTCCACGTTGTTCTGCAAACTTCCCGGCAAGTGGAAAGTGCTGTAGGAAAAAGGCTGGAGGGCAAGAAACCAACGCAAGACCTTGGGATTAGTGTTTTTATGCAGGGCGAGCCAGGTCAATGGTGCATGATCAGTCAGGAGAATAAAATGACGACCCAGGAGGTAATATTGCAAAGCTTCCACAGCCCACTTAATTGCAAGGCATTCCTTCTCGATTGTGGCATAGGAGACCTCCCTGGGAAACAGTTTGCGGCTGATATACAAGACAGGGTGGAGGAAGCCTTTCTCGTTGGGTTGGGATAAAATGGCACCTAAACCCCTATCTGATGCGTCTGTCTGTAGGACAAAGGTTGTATGAAAATCAGGACAGGACAAAACCGGGTCTCTACACAGGGCTGCTTTCAGGTCTATAAAGCTCTGTTCTTGGGCTGTGGTCCAGGGCATTTTGTCTCTTGAAAAGGGTTTGGTAAGCAGGTCTGTTAAAGGACTGGCCAAAGAGGAAAAATGTGGGACAAAACGCCGGTAATAACCCACCAGGCCTAAGAAGGAACGGACCTCTTTTCTCGTTGTGGGGCGGGGAATGTTGGATATGGCTGCCACTTTATTTACTTGTGGGCGTACCTGTCCTTCCCTGATGTCATATCCCAGGTATTCAATATGGTTAGCCCCTAAGGTGGTTTTCCGGGGATTGAGTGTTAGTCCTGCTTTCTGAAGGGCCCCAAACACCTGCTGTAAATGGAACATGTGGGTCTCCCAATCCGGGCTATATACCACAATGTCGTCCAGATATGCCCTGGTGTAGTCTCTATGGGGGCCCAGAATAACGTCCATCAACCGCTGAAAGGTCGCGGGCTCCCCATGGAGGCCGAAGGGCATTACTCGGAACTGAAAGAGACCCAGGGGGGTTATAAAGGCGGTCTTGTCTCTACTGTCTGGGTGAAGAGGGATCTGCCAATATCCTTTGGTTAGATCAATACACGACATAACCCTGGCCTGTCCTAACGTCTCAACCAATTCGTCCACCCGTGGCATAGGATATGCATCGAATTGGGATACTGCGTTTACTTTCCGGAAGTCGATGCAGAAGCGGATGCTTCCATCCGGTTTTGGCACCAGAACGATAGGAGAGGACCAGGGGCTTTTTGATGGTTCTATGATCCCTGCCTCTAACATCGTTTTCACCTCTTCTTCTATTGCCATCCGTCTTGCTGCTGGGATCCGGTACGGAGCCTGTTTAATTGGTTGGGAGGTATGAGTAAGGATGGAATGTTCCACAAGTGTTGTTTTCCCCGGTTTTCCGGAGACCACCGTGGGAAAAGAAGCACAGAGGGCTTCTAACTGCTTCTTTTGTTCTTTCGTCGTCTGAGAACCCCAGGAGGGGTTTTCAGTAGTGTCGTGAGTGTAGTGGGAGACTTCTAGGGGTTTATTTGTGACAACTAACCCTACCTGTGTGCCCGAACCGGAAGGGAGTGCATCCGGCTCTTCCCAGGCTTTTAAAAGATTGATGTGATAAATCTGGGAAGCCTTAGGGTGGTGTGGGACAGCTACTCTATACGTGACTGGCGTGATTTTGGCCAGGACGGAGAAGGGTCCTTGCCAAGTGGCTAGCAGTTTCTTATCTGAAGAGGGTAATAGAATAAGCACTCTTTCTCCCACCTTCAGCTCTCTCAACCTGGTATTCCTGTCATATAACCGTTTTTGCTGAGTTTGTGCGTTTTCTAAGTGCGTGTGCGCTTCTTCCGATACAGCAGACAGGGTTTCTTTGAGGTTTTCACTGTATTGGAGCAGGGGTTTTCCCTCGTCCTCTGTTTCCACCCATTGTTCGGCCGCCATGTCCAGGAGTGTACGGGGCTTCCTTCCAAACATAAGCTCAAATGGAGAGAACCCCGTCGACCTCTGTTCATGGGTACGGATGGCGTAGAGGACTAGGGGTAGCTGGCGGTCCCAGTCTCTACCTGTTTTATCGATGTGTTTCCTCAACAAGGTCTTGATGGTTTTATTGTATCGTTCCACCAGACCATCGGTCTGGGGGTGATACACGGAAGTCCTTAACTGTTTGATCTGTAGTATGTCACAGACTTGCTTCATCAGTCGTGACATGAAGGGAGTCCATTGATCGCTAAGGATTTCGTTGGGGAAACCCACCCTTGAAAACAGTGTTACCATCGCCTGAGCCACCGCCTTGGATGTTGCTGTGGTCAGGGGGAAAGCCTCCGGATACCGCGTGGAATAGTCTACAATGACCAAGATAAAGCGATGCCCACGGGCAGAAGGTATTAGGGGACCCACTAAATCCATTCCCACCCTGGAAAAAGGGATGTCGATCACGGGTAAAGGATGAAGGGGGGCTCTAGGGAGAGCAGGGTTGTTAACCAGTTGACAGCGCACACATGCAGCACAAAACCTGGCTACCTTGTGATACACCCCTGGCCAATAAAAGCGATCCAACAAATAATCAAGAGTTTTCTCTTTCCCACAATGGCCTCCCCCGGCCTGACTATGGGCTAGCAACAGGACCTGAGGGCGGAACGGCCCTGGAACAAGGAGTTGTTCCCTTTTCCCCCTGGTCGTAAGAGTCAGGCGATTCAACAAGCCCCTCTTTACCACAAAATAAGGTCCTACCTTTCCCTCTTGTTCGTCCTCAGCCTGGGTCCATGCATTCTGTAGCGAGTTGTCATCTCTTTGGTCGGCCCTGAAGTTGCGGCAGGTACTCGGAGACTGATCTGAGGATGAAAGAACATGCATTGGGGTTGTATACTGTGGTCGGGAATAAAGCTGTCTCTCTTCCCTCTTCTCCCTTTTGCTTTTTGTCTGTCGGTCCGCGGGTTGTACTATAGGGGTGTTAGAAAACGGGGCGTTGGTCAACCACTCAGTAGGCGAGGGAGACCCTGTGAATGTCTGTAGGTAGTCGGAAAAACGAGGTAAATCAGTTCCTAGGAGAACACGTTCAGGCAACTCTGGGATCACCCCTACTTTACGTAGCTGAACCTCCTTTTGGATCTCCAGGGCTACCTCTGCAAGGGGGTACAATTTTTGGTCCCCGTGCACACAGGTGACTTTCACCTGAGTGTTGGGTATCAGAAGAGCCTTGGGCACCAAGTCCGCGGCTACTACAGTTTGTTGACAACCTGTGTCAAGTACGGCTATCACGGGCGTGGCTTGGACGCCGATCGGGATGGCGGCGTGAGCTAGCAGCTCCACGCGGAATCCCGCTAATTCTCCTGTTTTTCGCACCCTGGGCGACCCGAGGTCGACTCTCCTTCCCTACGACGTGCGAGGGGACCTCTGGGCACGGACGGAAAGTTGCTAGGGGACTGCTGGCCCCGAGGAGACCGAGTTGGGTGACGGCCGAGGTGTTGCCGAGAGTGAGAAGAAAATGGCGGCGATGGGGTCGGGCAGCTCCGGACATCGATTTTGAGCTGAGTTGTCGCCGGCTGGCGGGAGGCCCTGCAACCGACCGATCGAGGCACTGGGGACAAGGCGCCAGCTCCGGAGGTCAAGGGACAGTGATTCGCCCTGCCCGGACTTTGGGGACCCTCGCTGGCCACCATCTCTATCTTCTCCCTTCCCCCCCCAAGCTTCCAAGGGGGTCGGCCGAACGGTGCTCACCACGTTGGCCATCGGACCTGAGGGCATCGGCGGTGGCACTTGATCCTGATCAGTATCGGAGAGTTGGCGCCGAATCACGAGTGCTGGAACTGGACGGGCTTGTTGGCCTGTGACGCAGTAACCTGTAATGGCGGCGGCCGGAGGGCTGGTACCCGTGGAACACGGTGAGGGGGACCTGGCAGCGTCGTCTCAGATGGGTGAGACTCCCCCGCCGGAGTTGGACCAGGAACAGCGGCTGAACCGACGTCTAGACGCCATACTCGATGCGATCACCTCGACCAAGGAAGCGTTGCACCAGGACATAGCACAAGTGGCCACGGGACTGGGACTACTGCGAGCGGACCACGCGAAGCTGGCGGATAGGGTCAAGGACCATGATCAGCTGTTGTTGGACCTGAAACCGTCGGTGGTGACCGCGGAACACAAGATCACAGACATACTGGCCCGGTTGGACTCGCTGGAACGACGGGCGGAGGATGCCGAAGGCCGCAATAGACGGAACAACGTGCGGGTCGTAGGCCTGCCGGAACGAATTGAGGGGGAGGATGCAGTGGCCTACATGGAGAACTGGTTTCGTACAGTGGTGGCACCAGAGGGGCTTACTCCTTTCTTTACTCTGGAGCGAGCCCACAGGGTGCCTGCTCACCCGCCAGGGCTTGGCCGCCCCCCCCGACCGATGGTGGTGCGGCTCCTCCACTATAAGGACCGGGACCTCCTCATCCAGAGGGCTAGAATGGCAGGCCCGTTTGAGGTGGAAAACAGCAAGGTCACGATCTTCCCGGATTACACTCAGGCGGTCCAGAGGAACAGGGCATCGTTCCTAGCGGTGAAGAAGGAGCTGCGGGAAGAGGGCATACAATATTCCTTGCTCTTTCCGGCCAAGCTGCGGGTCATACTGGACGAGACTACGCACTTCTTCCTGACTCCGGACGAGGCATGGCAGTGGCTGGAGTCGTATAGAGCGGGGACGGACAGGTCGCATAAAAGTAGGCGAGATCAGCCTAAGCAACCCCGGATCAGACAATCGCAGCGCATCAGGTCCCGCAACAGGCGCCAGCGGGAGAAACGGGAGGCTCAAATGGCTGCGGAAAAGAGAGATGCGCTTGCAGCGACGGTGGCCATCACGGGATCGCAACGGAACAGTGACTTGGTGGAAACGGACTCTGGCGGGGAAGGCAGCAGGACAGGAGAAGACCTTTCAGAAGCGGAGAGCTCGAAGGGGCCGGTGGTAACCCCCCAGACCTCTGATGGGATTTTTTGCGGTTAAGACTGTGTTGGGACTTGGACAAGACCTACTGGTAGGGCGGTATCCTGTTGGTGATGAGTGGGTTGCCGGGAGGGGGGCTGAGTGCGCAGAGTGGGATGAGGACGCGGGGTGTGGGCTCCGCTAGCTGAGGTCGGCGATAACCCACCCCCCTTGGGCCCTTAAGGCCTCCTGTGGTGGAGACCACAGGCTAGGAAAATGGGTAGTTGGTTCGAGGTTTGGATTGGGGCTGACACTGGGTTTGTAGGCTCTGTCCTGGGGAGTGGGGTTTGGGGTGTTCTTCTGTTCAGGGTTTGTTTTAGGGGGGGCAACTGCTTTGGAGGGGATGTGAACTCTCGTTGCTTGACTCGGACTGATCGATGTTGGTATGGGGACGTTACCTAACTTGAAATGCCTAACGTGGAATGTCCGAGGGCTGCGAACTATGGTCAAACGCCACACAGTACACGCATATCTGGTGCGCAGGGGGGTCCAGATTGCTATGCTACAAGAAACCCATCTGACCAAAAAAGAGTGCGCTGCGTTGCAAAAAAGATGGCGGGCCAGGTGTTCGGCACCACTTACTCAGCATATGCCAGGGGGGTATTGATTTGGGTGAGGGCAGGGATACCGTTCCAGGTGTTGAATCAAGTAGTGGACCCTGATGGCAGGTTCGTGGTGGTGGAAGGGAGGTTGTATGGAAGGGATGTGGTTCTCTGTTGTGTGTACGCGCCAAACACTGATCAGGCCCGATATTTTGATGGCCTCTCTGGGTCCTTGGCCTCTTTCCTGGCGGGCTCGGTGGTGTTAGGGGGGGACTTTAACTCGATCACGGATGTGGCTCTGGATAGGTCCCATCCTCCCCTTGTTGACTCCCCGGTGCGCAAGTTGGCCATGCACAGGAAGGACTGGCAGGACAGATGGGGGTTGCTGGATGTTTGGCGGGAGCAGCACAGAGACGTCAGGGATTATTCCTTTTATTAAGCCCTCCACGCACTACATGTGAAAATAGACTCAGTGCTTTGTAGTGGGTCCCTAGCCCCATTGATTTCCCACACGGAGTACCTGGCTAGAACCATCTCGGATCATAACCCCCTATTGGTACATATCCAGTGGCAGCGGGAGCGCTCAGCGATACCAACATGACGGCTCCGTCCAGACACATTGGAGGACTCAGTATTTAGGGACGCTGTCCAGCAAGGCATCGATCATTACTTTGGCGGGAACGAGGGTACGGCCACGAGCAGGTCCACTGAATGGGATGCGATGAAAGTGGTGGTGAGAGGGGTGTGTCTGGGTAGGTTCTCGAATGCTCGTACGACTGTGTTGAATGCACTTGTGAAAGCGGAGGAGACTTTGAGAGATTTGGAGCGCCGCAGGCCGGCCAGCCCGGACTTACAATCCCGGTTATTGGAGGCGAAGGAAGTGGTCGCCGCCGCGACGGAACGGTTGAGGTGTTACGACTACAGGCAATACGCCATCAGAGCGCATGCTGAACGGGACAAGGTGGGCACGCTCTTGGCCAGACTTGCGAACCCGGAACTCAGGGGCTGCCCGATCCTTAGCATTAGTAACGCACGGGGGGAAATGGTGTATTCCCAGGCGGCGGTGTTGGAGTGCTTTCGGGTGTACTATCAGGAATTGTATCAGAGTCAGTTGGGAGTGGAGGTCGAGGAAATAGCGGAGTACCTAGGGGCGAGGCAGCTTCCGGTCCTAGATGAGGAGGACGCGAAGGAGCTGGGCGGCCCGATCACGCTCACTGAAATACGGGTGGCCATTAAACATATGGCTCGTAATAAAACGCCAGGGGTGGACGGGTTACCAATAGAATTTTATCAGCAGTATGTTGATACCCTGGCCCCCAGGTTGCTGGTGGTGTACACGGAAGCATATGAGACGGGGGGTTTGCCTGGGTCCATGCGTGAGGCCTTGATAGTTCCGCTCCTAAAGCCCGGCAGGGATGCAACAGACTTGAGGTCCTATCGCCCGCTGTCCATGTTGACGGTGGACTACAAGATCCTGAGCCGAATTCTAGCTACCAGACTGGCCCCACACATGACGGGCCTGGTGCACAGGGATCAGGCTGGGTTTATCCCCACGAGGAGCACAGCGCTGAATATCCGCCGCCTGGTGGGGATAATGGACGCCATCTTGGATGGGGACGGGGCCCAAACGGTCCTGTCCGTCGACATTGAAAAGGCCTTTGATAGTCTGGAATGGACTTTCCTGGACGAGGTGCTGGGAAGGTTTGGCATAGGTGAGGGGTTCCGCCGATGGACGAGCGTCTTGTATTCCTCGGCTACGGCGCGGGTGCGTCTGGGTGGTCTGGTGTCTGCGGCGTACCCAGTGGGTAGGGGCACGAGACAGGGGTGCTCCCTTTCCCCCCTATTGTTCGCTCTGGCGATGGAGCCTTTGGCGGTCCATGCTAGGTCGGGGGACAAATACGCGGGGATAGACAGCGGCGGGCAGCGGCATTACATCTCGCTGTATGCGGACGACCTACTCCTGTACCTCGGCGATACGGAGCGGGCACTGGATGGAGCGATGGACCTGTTATCAGAGTTTGGCCGGCTGTCGGGCCTTAAGGTCAACTGGGCAAAGACCTGTGTGTTTCCACTGAGAGCGGAGTCGCCCAACCCTGCTCGCGACTTGGGGGTAGTTTGGGAGCCATCTTGCTTCACCTATCTGGGAGTCCGTATTTACCACGCGACCGCGGACCTATTAGAGGGCAACATAGGTCGGTGCATTCGGGCACTGAGGGGCAGCATGTCCTTCTGGTCGACCCTCCCACTGACGGTTCTGGGCAGGATTGCTCTCTTGAAAATGGTGGCACTTCCCGCCTACTGTACTACTTCCGGACGCTACCTATCTGGATTCCTCAGGGGATTTTTAGAGACCTGAGAACGATGGTCTTTGGTTTCCTATGGGGCCATGGCCGCCGCAGGGTGGCTCTGAGCATGCTGCTTCGCCCCAAGATTGAGGGGGGTATGGCCGTGCCTGACTTCGAACTATATTATTTGGCGGCGCAACTGCAGGTCCTCACGCAACATGTGGCCAGGGTGTTTAGGGGACCGGAGGAGTACCGAGAGCTGGGGATACAACGCCATGTGCTGTCCTATATCGTCATGCAGCAGAGACTTGAGTTGCGGGGCCTCACTATGGAGGAACGGACACTCAGGCTGTGCTGGCAGAGGAGCCTTAGGAGAGCGAAGGCGACGCGGCCTTATGCGCCCGAAATTCCGATCGGTATGCTAACGGCCCTGCCACACGGGGGCGATTGGTCCCCATTGCTGGATTGGGAGGAGGCGGGCCTACAGGTGGTAGGCGATCTGTACATCGATGGGGCTCTGGTACCCTTCGAAGTGCTTCGGGAACAGTTCGGGTTGCCTTACGGGGGGTTCCTCCTGCATGCGGCGGTGGTGGCTGCTATACAGAAGCACTGGAAGGGAGGGCTTATGGAACCGACCACGACTATGGCGTGTCAGTATGTGGTGACGGCAGCGGGCACCTTCAAGGCGGTAACATGCCTCCACAACAGGATGCTGAACGAGGGACTGGAACCGCTCCAGGGGCTCAAGGCCAAATGGGAAGCGAGTGTAGGCAGGCCCATCCCAGACACGGCGTGGGGCCATATCTTACGGCGCACGTGAAAAGGCACGAGAAACGCGCGCTTCCAACAAGTACATTTCTATGTGCTTCATAGGGCCTACCTGACCCCCGGAAAAATACGGCGGTATTTCCAGGTACAAGACGCTCGGTGCCCACGGTGTTCGTTTTCAGGAGCGGACATGGACCATTTGTTCTGGGGTTGCCCGCGTTTGGAGGCCTATTGGGCGGAGGTAGGGGACCTTCTAAATGAGGTGACCGATAGGGAGGTGGATTTCGATATGGCGGCGTGTTTGTTGCTCTGGTTCCCGCACACCAAACACACCAAGGTAACGAGCAAATTTATTGATCTGGGCCTGATACTGGCGCAAAGGGAAATATCATGGCATTGGAAGTCCAAGGGCGGGCCGTCCACACGGAGGTGGAAGAATGAATTGTTGCGGTGGTCTGAATGCGAGAGTGTGCTCCGGATGAAGCAGGCTGTCAAGCTTGGCAATGAGAAGGCCTTGGATGCAGCGCGTGCGTGGGAGTTGGTGGTGCAAGCTTTGCGTGACTCTTTAGTAGAAGATGAGGACTGAGTGACTCGGGCCTGTGGACACTGCGAGGCGTACTAACTCGGAGTTGACATTGATTCTGTAGCGGGATCCATGCTACACATCAGGAAGAAGCACACCATTAGCAGTTGCCGGGGTGGGGACATAGGGGGATTGTTAGTGGGAGTTCGGGATGGGTTGGAAGCCTAGGGGTTGGCTGTCCGCGAGAGCGACTTTGAGTTACGCAGGGCCAGTGGGGTGATGCATGGAGAGTTGGATAGCTAAGGGGAGTGGCTGGGAATGGGGGGCTCTATAGTGCTCGGGGTGGGCTCGGGAGCGGGTAGTAGCACCGACCGCGCAAGTGGAATGGCTGACGGTAGTATTGTTGAGGGTGGGGGGGTAAAATGCAGATACGTAAAACGATCTTTAGACCATGGTCCCTATGGGACACTCACCGTGAGGTTTTCCTACTACGTAGAGGACTATGCCGCCCGGCCTCCGGGATGCGGGCTGAATGGCTGTGTACGGTGTACGTTTTACTGTTGATCGGGGGGGACGTCACGAGTGGATTGGTTGACTAATTGTATTCTGTGGTTTCTAACTCTGCAATAAAAACAAATTAAAAAAAAAAAAAAAAGTACGGCTATCACTGGTTTCCCATTCACGTGTACTTTCATGTTGTAGGGATTGACAACCTCTCCTGTGCTAAAAATCTTCCCCTTGGTCAACCCCACATCCATAGGTTCTGGCCCCGGGGTTCTATTGGGACAGTTACGTGCTATATGCCCCCACTCGGCGCACTGAAAACACTGGGGTCCTTGATGTGTAGGGACAGGGGACTGGAACCTAGGGGTTATTCTACTAGCAAGAGGAGTGCTCCGGGACTCAGGTATGGGGTTAGGAGGGCGTAAGGGAGGACGAACAGGAGAAAAGGGGGCACGTGTGCCAGGGGACGGAAATCAGGGGCACGATGGAAAGCACAAGCCAAATCAACTGCCAGAGCTACTGTCAAATTCGGGTGTTGTCGTATCCAAGCCCGGGTGTTGCCAGGTAGCGCCTCTAAATACTGTTCTAGCACTACTTTCTCTGTTACATTCTCCACAGAGGCGTTGGACGGCTGCAGCCAACGACAACCCAGATCACGAATGCGATAGAACAAGGTTCTGGGGTTATCGCCTGTGGACCATTTCTCCTTCCGGAACCGTGTCCGGTAATACTCCGTATCATATCCTAATCTCTCTAGGATTGTCCTTTTAATCTCTACATAAGGTGTGCTTCCATCGGGGTTGGCCGCCTGGTAGGCCGCCTGCAATTCTCCAGACAGCAAGGGAGCAACATACTGTCCCCATCGCTCGGGAGGCCATGCGGCTGTGGTGGCCACCCTTTCAAAGTTTACAAAGAAAAAGTCAGGATCCTCGCCGGTTTGATATTTCTGTAGCACAGCACTGGGTACATTGGGGTGAATCCTGGAATTGGCCACCACGTCTGATAAACGTAGAATGGCCGTGTCCTGTACTTGTTGGTTGTTGACCAGTAGGGAAGCCTGGTCTCTGAGTGCCCCGTGTAGCTCCTCTCTGTCTTTCTGGGCTTGCTTTCCCTGCTCCTCCACCATCAGCTGCAGATGGCGCTGTCCTTCCTCCAGTTGGGTCACTATGTTCTCCATGGTGGTGGGGTCAGACGGCTGTGTCGCGGTCTTGATCCCACTTCTGACACCACTGTCAGGACTTCTGTCCCGGCTACTAGGCACACGAAGGTAGGAGCGAGTCTGGGGGTATGGTTTACCAGCTTTATTGGTTCTTTTAGACTTGGAATGCTCTTGCTGGCTCATGAAACAAGGTAGTGATCTCTGTGTGGTCAGTTATACAGTCACTGAGTATACACAGCAAATAAATAATAGGAAGTCTCTCAGAAAGTATTGGCGCTCTGTCAATGGTCTGGATTCTTTGTCCCTTCTTCGGGTGTAGAAGTCGTTGACCGGCCTCCAGAAATCCAGAAGGGAGTGAGGGAGAAAAGAAACAAAACAAGGGTCAGGTCTCTGTCTATCTTCAAGATACGTGGGGGAAAGGGATGTGCATACCTCACACCGGTCCCTAACAGTGCCGTGCCTAAGTGAGGGACATACCAGTGCTAGTGACGTAGTGTGGTGCTCAGGCGGCCCTTCCACCACCCTTTGAACCAGCCCCCAGTCTCCCCCGTCACTTGCCTGTCGCCACGGTCCCAGGTGACCGTTGTATCGTGAGATCCTGCCTCCTCTGGTTCCTTCAGGGGGCCGGTCTCGCTCGCGTTCTCTGGGGTTCTTGTGGTGTCTTCGGGTTGGTCCCTCGGGCTCGGGACGTTCTCCTGCTTTTCCTTGTTCTCGCCGACGTCCCCTCCTCTGTCTCTCCGCCTCGAAGCGCTCTCGAAGGTCTCCTCTGTTCCTTCTGGTCCCGACTCCGGCTCTGCGCGCTGGTTTACTGTGGACGCTGCCATTTGTGTCCGCAAAGCGGAAACAGCGCCTTCCATGGCAACGGCTGGTACGCCAACCTGATTTCCGGCTGCGTCCAATCCCGCGGCCATCTTGGGTTGGGTCGGGGTCGCGGATTCCTCACAAGCTACTTGTTGCATAATCATAGCCGAATGTGTCATCTTGCGCATTACAGACCTCACAAATAGAATATCAATAGAACCTGTAAGTGGCAACTCTAATGATGATAATGTCTCTACCCTCAAGTGCCACCCCAGGACAGAATGCAGAAGGAGCTAAAGAAGGACGTGCATTCCATACTGAAGTAACTACTTTTAACGTAAATGAACATAAACTTTACTTTGCATTTAAGTCATATGCTTGGATGAGGAGCAAAGACGTTGGAGCTAGATGTTGCCAACCGGCTATGTTCATAAATGAAAGCACATAAAAGTATTGAAGTATTTGTACATAGAACTGAAAGAAGCAGTTTTCCCTACATGTAAGATTGTATTTTCCTTTCGGCTCAGTAATAGTTGCTCTTTCTGTGGGATGGTAAGTTCCACTACACAAAAATAAATAAATAAATAAGATGTGTATACAGTACATGGCGGATCGGCTACTCAAAGAGTGTCCTGCCGCTAAACCGACTAAGTGACCCTTCAACCAGCAAAACACGTTGGGGCCCGATGTAGGTAATAGTGAAATACAGAATTCTTAATACCGAATTTTACCGATTCGGTATTAAGAAATCGGTATTTCAGATGTAGGTAAGAATTCGGTAAAAAATACTGAATCCTTAATATTCGTTATTACCGAATCGGTAATTGAGATTCGGTAATAACGAATACCAACCCATTAATTCCTATGGGCTTGGAGGCCCATAGGAATGAATGTGAAGACATTCGGTATTACCGATTCGGTATTCCGGGAAGTATTTCAAGGGTGCCAGGGTGTCCAAAGGACACCCTGTTGCACCCCTGAAATGTGTATGTGTGCAGATGTGGCACACATGCATGCTTATCTAAGGGCGTGGATGTGTGCCACATGGCCCTTCAAAAAAAGCAAGAAAGTGTTTTTTTTAAAGGAATTCGGTAATTGCCACCAACTTGAAGTTGGAGGTAATGACCGATTCCTTAAGGCCCAAAAGCACTCTTTTCTGCTTTCTACATTGCATTTAAGGAATCGGTATTACGGCTTCCTTAAATGCAAGGCCAATAAGGAATCGGTATAAAGAAATCAGTATTTACCGATTCCTTATTACTGATTCCTTCCCTACATCAGGAATGGCTAAATACCGGTCGGTAATGATGAAATTTACTGAATTTCACCGTTACCGAACGGTATTTGGCCACCTACAGCGGGTCCCTAATCATAGCAGAACGAAAAAGCTGTGTTTTCAAGTTACGCTTACAGTACAGCTCATCTTTCAGAGCATGTATATGAACTTGAAGGGCATTCAAAGCAGTAGCTGCAAGATATGAAAAGGAGGCGCGCATTCCCTGTCGTCTGTGGGTTCACCAATTCTTTGTATTACCTGCCTAGGCTGCCACAGACAATAACTACAAGTAGAATCCATTTCAACCTCCCTCCGTGTTGTGTTTGACCTGCTGGATGCAATAGTTGTCTGTATTTCCTCGTGTATTTTTCATTTGTGTAAGGGTTCTGGCTACTTCGCTGCAGTGGCGGATTCTCAGTACTTGCATATTTCATGCTTTACCATGTGTAGTATTCAATGTTTTATGTGGAAAACCGCAATAACAAATTGTTTAAAAATAAATAGAGGGATCCTAAGAAGAGACAAATGTGGTCAAATATATAACATGTTGTTGCAGATGCCAGCCTTTCCACCGAGTTCCCTACAGCCTGTAGTGGTGTTCTGTATGCCCTTAATTAAACTTGTGAATCTAGGATTCAGCAACTTGGTACAGGTCCTTCACTGGTTTTGTTAATTCAGGTATACCAGATCTAAAGATAGATTTAGCCTCAGATATGGTTTTCCCAACTTCACCCAGAGCCGGACTGGGAACCACAACCGGCCCAGGCAAAGTGCTGGGCCGGCCCCTCTCCCCACTCGGGGGTGTTGGAGGCGCCGCCAAGCTCTTTGCCCGGGCCGGTTTTCGGACGATTTTGTTACCGGGCCGATTTTGCAAAAACGGCCCGCACCCGTGCGGCGCACCAGGGGATTGCCCGGTGCCCGCTATGGCCAGCCCGGCCCTGACTTCACCAACCATCCAGCTGAGCCCACATGTGCCCCTATGCTGCTTGTGTTGAATCAGTAGCATAGATTTCTCGAATGTATTGAACTGTAAGGCAGTAAGAATGCCAATTTCTGTGGTGGCTCCTCCGCTATGGCAGAGGTGCGTTGCCCCCACCCCGGCTGCTTTTAAGCAGTGCAAAGAAGAAGCATAAAATGATAATAACTTTAGGTTATTATTGTTTTATGCTTTGTGACATGTACTGCTGCTTTGCGGGCAGGCGGCTGGGCGGGCTGCTCAGCTCATAGAGCAGGGCAGTGGAGGAGTGGTGTGCTCCTTCCTAAGAGCGCAATGATGTTTGGTTGGGCCTCGAGGGCTGCCCAAACCATGCACACTTTCCCCGTTCTCCATGCGGGATGCATTACAGCCTGCATGGAGAACAAGCCCAGGCTCCCATTCCCTGGTTGAGCTTCCAACCAGGACGCTCAAAACCAATCACAATGCTGCATTTCAGTGATTGGTCAAGGGAGCCTGGGTGCCCACAAATGACAACGCTGCATTGTAGCGCTGTAATTGGTTAGTGGATCTTGGTTTTGCTTCCCTCCAGAGAAGAGTAGCAGCTTTAAAAAAAAAATATGCTCAACCCTGTCCCTCCCCCGTCCTCCCCGCATGACCCTCACGCCCGACCCACTACCCACAAGCCATGCTGGCCGCGACTAGCCAATTAGTCATTCAGCTAATATTTGATGTAGATTTTGTCAAGAGGGCCTGCCCTATCTACCTAAACTCAGATGACTTTCCCTGTCTCCGTACATTTGTGAAGTTAAGTGAGTGGTTGTTGACTGTGTAACTGTGGTTTCAGATCTGGTAGGAGATGTCAAAAATGGTTGCCTGGGTGGTCAAGTGGCTTCTTTTTCTGTTTTTCAGAGACATTTTAAGGCATGGGCAAAGTCATCAATCGTCAAGGGCCACAGCATCCAAGGGAGCCCTGATAAAAAAGTGAATGGGACAGTCAAAATTCATGCCTTTATAACCATGTTCATAAAATGAGCTTACTTATCTAATTTGACAGCTGAGCAACCTTACCAGAATCATGAAGGCAAATGTACTATTATTTCATGCAAAGCTGCAAAGCACCTTAAGTTGCTGCACTGCTTTGCATGAAAGGGAGCAAACAGTACTGCTGGTCTCTTCCCAAACATCTGTGTGAGTCTAGCATAGATTTTATTCTGGAAGTCTAGACTTACAGTACAAAACACTAATCTTAGGCAAACCTTACAACTTTTCCCATTTTGTATGTGTGCTGTGCCATGCAGCACACATGGAAACAGGCATATAAAAAATCCTTATTGTCTTCTTTACGCCTGCCTCTAGGAACGTATTATTTGGACTCAAAGCGCTGTTTTCAAATGTTAGTAGCTGGGGCTTTGCGTCAAAAAAACAAAAAGGAAGGTAGCATCGGAAAGCCCATGTACTACCCATGGGATGCCCCCTTGACGCAAAGTAATACTAAGCAGTACATAGCACTACTTTGGATTAATTTTTGGCCGCTTTCCAGTGCAAAACAAGCACTGGAAAGTAAATCCTTAATAAACAAGATGTATTTTTACGATACTTGTGTTAGCTTTGTGCCAATCATTTTTTTCCCCTTACTTCATCTCACCTCTTCTACCGTACCGTCTCTTAACCACTCTCTGTTTCTCCGCAACTCTATGTACCTACAAACTGCCTCTTGATCTTAGCTGCCTATTAATACACTTTTATCTACCTGACCTTTTGCCAATATACCTGAAAAATCAGATTGCAGTTGTATTAGGTCTCCTTCGGCATCTTACACATTTTAAGAAGATATTTATGTGGGATTCCCTTTAAGCCTGGAAGATTATTCCACAGACTTCATTATCAGCAGTTTGGACCATGGCAGTGATTGCTATGTATTCATCAATGGCTCATTGATGTTGCATCTTCAAATCATTCAGAACACAGCAGCTAGACTGATCTGTCATTTTCCCACTGAGGACAGTCTCTGGACCTCTAATGGACCTCCTTCATTGGCTACCCATCCAACAGCGAATACTCTTCAAGTTGCTCTGTCATGTCCACATAGCACATTATACTGGTGGCCCTATCTTCTCTCTCAGATCAGTCTCTATCAACCATGCAGGACTCTTAGATCTCCCAACCTTGCCTTGGCCACATCCTGTAGATATTTTACAGAGCTAGAAGTGTTGGTCATTCCTTTTCAGATTTGGCACCTTGGCACTGGAATAAACTTCTGTCACCTATCCACTCCTGTATGAAAGTTGACAGCACTAAAAATGTTTAAGACATGGCTCTTTTAGCTTGATTCTCTGGGGAGTCCTGCGACAACCTTAGGAACAGGGGCTGACTGCCTGAGGGCTGGGATACGCCCTCTGGGGTGACTTTGTGTGCTAACCTCACTTGACTGTGTTAGTCTCTCTGCCTGCTTATATGGTAATCTCTCTCAATTCCCTCTCTACCTCAACTCTCTCTGTACCTCATCCCTCCCTCTGTACCTTACTGCCCTGTTGTCATTGTACCTCCCTGTATCTCTCCTCCATCTATTTCACTTCTCACAAACCCGCATCTCTATCTTTACCACACCTAACCATTTATCTTTCATGTCTACACTACGTTAACTTTCTCTACCTCTCTTGGCTCCTTCCTCTACCTCGTCACTTCTTTTCAAATCTTTATTTTAGTTTTCCCTCTGCCTCATATCTCAAGCACTACCATACAGTTCTCTACCCCACCACTCTCTTTCTGACTACGAAACTTCTCAATTTATTTCAACATTTGTCGACTACCTCACATTTCCACCTACTCTTGCTCTCATTCTACCTCTGTTATCTTTGCTCCATCTATTTAAATATCTTATTCTTTCTGACTGCCTATTTTCCTCTACCTCTATCATCAACTCCTCTTTCACACACAAAAACATATCTCCTTGTGACCTCCTTCTGCATTTCATCTCTCCTCCTCCACTTCAACTATACTTTTTATAGATCTCACTATCTCATTGTCTTTTCCTCTTCTCCTTTCTCTGTCACAACTCTGTCTACAGTTGATCAAAGTCACCTTTCTTTCTCTTATTGACATTCTCAAACGTTGTTTGTGCTCTACATTACTTTTCTCTTTCTACCCTTCATTCCTCTCTCTATATGTTTCTCTTCACCACTACTCTCTACCTGACCCACTTTTCTGTACCATATCTCATTATGTTCTCTCTCTACCTTGGATCTCCTTGTTTTTCCTCATATTTCTCTATGTGTCTACCTTTACCAATCTCTAGCTCTCTCTACCTCACTCTAAAACCTTACCTATTTCTCTACCTCCCTGACTCTACCTACATCTTTATCTTTCTACCTCTCTTTCGCCTTCCATCGGGTTATGTTACATTTCTCTATATACTTTACTTCTCTCCCTACCTCATAATATCTCTTTATATCATCTCTACCTCTATCTCCTTCTCCCTGTACTTCACAACTTTCATGATACTATTCTTTTAATGCCTCTGCCTTCTCCAGCATCTTGCCTGTTCCAATTTCTTTTACTGAGCAGGGACACAGGTTACTGTCTAGCCAGAGAATATAATATGTATAAAGAAGATAAGAGGAACAAGGCAGGGCAAGAGAAGCTAGGAGGAAACTATCAGATTTAATCAATGGAATGGAAAAAATCTTCAGAGCAGCACTTTCATTTTCACTGTTTGCATCAAGAATGCCAGTAATGAAGGAGAATTTATTTCTGAATACAAATATCTATCTGGTACCTAAATCTACACATTTCAAATGCTATGTGTATATGTCTTATTTCAATATTATGTCCTAGACCATCTACCAAGCCACCATTAGCATGTTTTCCTACAGTAGGAGTACCAAGCTGGTTAGACACTGAATTCCACATAAAATGTTGTTATTGCAGAAAATTTTTTAGATACAAGCTAAAAATGGCTTTCTAAATACGTGTTCAAGTTGTCTTTGGTTCTATTTGGCTGTTGGACACCAGGCAGCTTGAGCTTTTGACTGTTTTTGCATTTCCCTTTTTTGAAGGTTCAACATATGGCAAGCAGGGGGGTACCCCTGACCAATGGTATGCAGGGTGCCACCCTCAATGATGACTTCTTCCCCTGAAGTGTGGCAAATTCTTGTCCCAAAAAGCACTGTTCTTTAAAAACCACAAAGGAGAAAATCTCTCCTGGAGCTTCAGGTCTAGCTAACCCAACCAATAGGTGTGGCTAACTTTCCTTAACACCCCCTCGTTCAGCCCTTCTGCTAATTCAATTACAGGGGCTCCCATCTGGCTGGGGGTTCAGGAAGTAGGGGGGGTCCTGGGCCCTGTACTGTCTTTCCCTCTTTGAAGACCGGATTAGCTACCCAGCCACCTTCCTGCCCTTTTCTCTACTGTTTGCAGATCTCCTCCCACCAGATGTCTCTTTGGTTTTTTTCAGGCCACTTCACCCCTCATCAGAGCGGTATGGCTCAGCCTGTGAAAGGAAGGCCAATCAGGAGATGCCGCTGTAGAGCTGGATTCAGGTACATCAGAAAAGCAAGTACTATAACTTATTTCCTGTCATCTATACTAATATAATAAAGAGAGAGCCCAAACCTTTGAGGCGGGTAATCTCAGGAACCACAGCACCAATCACAACACCCAATACAGCGTTGGAAAGGGCAGTTGCAGCAGAAGGACATAGGCTATGCAGACGCCCACCATATACATTTAAAAGGTAAAGGAGCCGTGCCAGCAAAGTAGTCCCTTTTGGGCGTGTCTGCGTTGTGCTGTGGGCGTGTGCTGGGGGCGTGACAAACACAGGGGGCGTGTGGTACGTTCCGGCCTAAATGCCATGCCTCATATCGTGTGCTGTGGGCTTGTGCTGGGGGCGTGGGCGTGTGCGGGGCGCGGGATTACGGGGAAAAAAAGCGAGCGTTGGGCCCAATATTTCATTGTTTTTTCTTCCCAGGTTCTGTACATTCCAGCTCCGGGTGTGATTGCCCCTGCTTTACTGTATGGAGGTCAGGCATGGCGCTATTCCCAAGGGCCGGAAGGAGCGCAAACAGGGTCCATTGTGCAGGAAATGTAATCTCGCCTTAACTTCCGGTGACCCCTGAAGCGCACTTTGGAGATTTTCCACTTCTGTTGCGCACAGGCCTCGCGCCGCGCACATCCGGACACAAGGCCCGACTCCACGGAAATAGCAAGAAAGGGACTATCCCTCCCCCGTTAAGTACATTGGTGGCACGGCGGCCCACATCTCCAGCAACATACTCATATTTTTTCACCAACCATTTGAAAAATGCACAGGTCTCTCTCATTGATGGCCAGCACCGACATACACGTTTAGACACCTCCCGCCAGAAGTTCTAGAATTGCGAACTTTCGAGCTGGGGAGCTATGTATGAATCTCGGCATCAGCTCAACATCCTGTGATTCCAGGCAAATCGCTTTGTCTCCCCATGCCTACCACAGATGAATGTGTTCTTTTGTAATATAAATTGTGCTCATGCCATGTTATCGAGTTTGCGCTATATAATACTGCAAGGAAAAATAAAGTAGGGAAACTCGAGTTCACACACTACTGAACGCGCACTCTTAAGTGCATCAGCAGTGCACTATGAATAGGAGCATTTCACAGGCCTGTCACAGATAAGAAATGCTATCAAAATGAAATCCTACAAAACCTAATATACTGGCCGGCAGCAATTCATACCCGGACAACGTCAGGACGGGCTGCTAGTAGTTATAATAAATCTGACCTTGGTAAGTTGTTGGATTTATTCTAACTATTATTTAGACACTTTGAATTATTATTTTAGCTCACTTCTGTCTGTCCTTGGGTTCGAATCATCACCCACACTTTCACCTGTGGTGTCACTATCTGTGGAGTCGGTATCTGCGCGTGGGTCAGTCCTGTCTGTCCAAGAGAACCTCCTCCACTTTTTCGTGTCATCTATTCATCTTCATGTTCATCTCCTCTGCTAGTGACCACACTTCTCTACGTCCATATATCAATGCTCCACTTAAATGTTTAAAGTTGCACATCTTCAGTTCTACTGATTAGATTTTTGTTCTTTTGATCTAAATTGGTGCTGGAATTTTCTTGTGTTGTGTGTCACTTTATGACTGTTTGAAATGTTGCACAAATACTTTGCACTTTGCTTCTAAGTTAAGCTTGACTGCTTTGGTGCAATGCTACCAGAGGGTTAAAGACAGGTGATTTGGGGCTCACTTACGACTTCACCCTGACAAGGATTGTGGTTGCTGCTTAAGTAGGGTTTTACCCCCCTTATTTAGTAACCCAATTTCTTACAGGGTCTTATCTCAGGATCTTTTTATTGGACATAGGGCTTAGGGTTAGGGTTCTGATAGGTGGGTTGGTTTAGGGTTTCTGATTGGTTCCTGTGGCACGTATTGTTTTTGGACGTAGGGCTTTGGGTTTTTATGTCTGATTGGCTGTTGAATCAAGGGCTGTGAATGGCTGTAAGGGGATGGCCTCCCATTGGTTCGAGGGCTTTTGGGTAGTGTTCTGAATGGTTGGAGAGGACAAGGACAGCTGCCTGTTTGAGCATATTCGAGACTGGTCAGGACTAGGGCCACAAATGCTGCCCAAATTCATAGTCACCAACACCTACCCTACCCCATCCACATCCACAACCAGATTACCACACTCAAAGCAAAAGTACTTCACTCATTTACTACAAACTAACCCTACACAAAGTTCATTGTCTCAGCACCCACTACAAAACCCCACAAACCACACCTTTACTCCCACCTACCACAGCTACCACACATTTGTACCATCACTTACAAGCAATACACCACTCTAATTTATACCACTAACCAATCTACTCATCACAAACACAACTCAAATTCACATCATATTTAACTACGTCCCATCCAGACACACACTCCCTGCTCTAATTACTCCAAACAGATCCCTTTTGTCACTAACAAATCTATACTCAGCCTGCCATCATTTCACCCACCAACACCCTCCTCTTCTTTCTACCACAATAACAGAACCATACAACGCTTACACTTCACTGCACCAAACAGATTACCTCTTCCAGCAATCTAATGTAACATACTCTAGTTCATCCCCTCTTACACACCAGATAATCTCTATTAACAAACACATCACCACCTCCTTTACATACTACCTCCACTCTCCAAACATACTTTACATACAAATCCTTCTCAGAAAACAAATACATAAGTACCTCCTTTCACTGCTCCTCAAAAACAAAACATAACACACACACACCAGCACAACAAAATCTCTCACATACAACACCTCATAATACTTTCCATCACAAACTACAAACACACATCCACTTCCACATTCCAGACTATACAAATGATACGCACCATAAACGAACTCAAATGCCAAGCTTTCTCTCTTCCCTCACACCTAACACATAAACAGCAACACGGCAACTCTCTTTTAAGCACCTCTCATTCATTGGACAATTTAGAACCTTACTACATGACCCACATCTTGCACCACCACCCTTAACTCAAACACATTTCAGCCTAAACAGACAAAAATAAAATAAGCAACATGCCACTGCTTACAACTTCACTTCTCCATGTCTACTGCACAACAAGGCTACAATACACAAACAACACAGCCTATCAGTTCACTCTCAACCACCATCTCTACCACCTACACATGCAGACCCATTAACATACCTTCTAAGCCTGCTGGATCAAGACAACAATACAGAACAGCTTCACTATTGCAATCCTCATACAGCTAATACCAGCACTAAGAAAACACCTACTACAAACCCACAAAATACTGCTCACTTTTCTACAAAACAAAGTTACGCAATCACCAAAGCACATTCTTGAAACTCCCTACTAATAAATGTTCAGTCACTCTCTAAAAACAAGAATCACATCTATGACCTTCTCACTGACGCAAAACCTGACAAACTCTTCATAATTGAATCATGGTTGGGAGATGATATAGCTCCAGCGTTGCATGAAGCTGTTCCTCTAGGCTATCAAACTATCATGCAAATTTGTATAGGCAAAAGAGGAGGTGGCCTAGCTGCTGTGTTTAGGCAAACATTAAAGATCACTAAAGCTGCGGACGTCTCCATACAAGGATGCAAGGCCATGTTCACCAGATGCAGCCCTATACCATCTTCCTCCTGTAACTTCCCGCTCCTTTACAGACCTCCTCCTAGCAATGCAACATTCCCAGACACATTTCTAGACACGGTTTCAAACCTGACAAAACTACACTCCACCTATGCACTCTGGGTGACCTCAACATTTGGTTTGACAAACCCATTATGCCCCATCAAAAACAATCTTCACTGGCTTAGACACACTGAACCTACATCAGATCATCCACAAATCCACACACATTGCTGGACACATCCTAGATGTTAATTTTACAAATACAGAACTAGTTACCTTTAAAACTATAAGTCTTCTCACATGGTTAGACCATCATTTGCTTGGTTTCCAACATAAACCAACACAAAGCAACACACCTAAAACCACCTTACATTATTATTATTATTATTAATAAGTTTTGTAGAGCGCGTAGTCACCCGTGAGTATCCCAGCGCAAGGAACAGTTAACCTGAGGGGGGTGAGGGGCAAGGAGGGTTAGTGGGGGTTTATGGGAATAGGAAGGTTTTCAGCCTCTTTCTGAAATGTATGTAGTTGGGTTCTGTTACATGCATCCACGACTGTGGAACAAACTAAAATTTGAACACTTAGAATCACAGCTAACATCCAGTACAGATTCAGACACAATCAATTCCATTCAAAACTATATGAGTGGCTACAGGGAGCTTTTGATATCCAAATACCACTAAAAACAACATAACAGAACAAATGAAAACAGGCAACCTGGAGAAATACAGAGCTAAAAGAGATAAAACAACAAATTAGAAAGTTGCAACGTGCTTGGCTCAAAACAAACACTACCTTCACCTACAGAAACTTAACAGATTATACAAGTCAGCTATCAAAAACCTAAAAAAAGATACTATTCAGACAGAATTGAAAATGCTAAATGTGCAAATAAAGAATTCTATAAAATTCTCACAGAATTTGGTAAACCAAATTGCCTAGAAGGAGCTCTTCCCATTACTCAAGATTTCACAGACAAACTGGCATATCATTATACAGCCAAAGCAGACACATTGAACTCATATTTAAAACAAAGAAAACCCCCAGCATCGACCATTTTCCAAAACAACAATCCAAGAATACGCTAGCCCATCCTCTCCATTTCTTCCAACAAATTTCAAACAATGAATTTATGGACCTGGTCAAAAACAGACATGCCTGCTGGCAGCTCTTCTGACCCTTGTCCACCACAAACCTTCAAGAGAATTCTTGTAACAACCTCTGCCGCCACACCAGTGAGAAGAATCATCAACAATTTCTTAACGATCGGAAAATTTCATGAAGAACTAAAAAAGTCATACATATGCCCATTACTGGAGAAAACAAACCTGGACCCATTAAACTCCGACAACTACACACCTGATTACAAATTGACCTTTCTGGGGATAAATGATAGAAAGAGCAGAATTCACTCAGAAGTCACAATTCATTGAAGATAATGCCATACTTTCAGACTTCCAAAAGGGATTCCATCCAGGGAGAGGCACAAAATATGCCTTCATTGCCATCTGGGAAACCCTTAAGAACAGATTTGCCTGGAACAAGGATGCTGCACTACTTCTCTTGGACCTCTGTGTTGCCTTTGAAACACTTGACATGACACTCTGATACGAAGGCTCTACGAAGCTGGCATAGAGGAGCTGCTCTAGACTGGATCACATCCTACCTTCACAACAGAACTAACGTAATCCATAACCCCCTTTCTCTTCCAAGCCGTACTTCACAAAAGCAGGGGTCCCTCAAGGCTCTATCATCTCACCCATGCTTTTCAACATATACATGAATTCATTACTGGCCCTGATCAATCAATTTCACCTCACATGCTATAAGTATGCAGATGACACACAAATACTCCTTCAACTGGAATGCCCGAAAGACATTGAAAACTCACCATTTTTCAGTTGTCTCACAGTCGTGGATCAATGGATGACTTGGAGCCATTTCAAATTGAATACCTCCACAATGGAAATACTCACATGTGGCGATTGGAAAAATGATGACCCACTCACGGCATGGCTGATTGATCCGGGAACAGCGCCTAAAGTATCACAGGAAGTAAGAAACCTCAGAATTACCATGGCCTCCAAGCTAATAATGAATGCCCAATTGAAAAAACTACCAAGAACAAGTGTTCTTACTATAAACACTACGCGATGCATCTTCCCCTATTTGGGAATTCACCACAAGGTCCAGGCTACCATCTCTCTTGTTTTTTCTAAACTCGATTACACCAGTAGTCTCTACCACAGATCACCTTCAACAAGTATTAAAAGACTACAATGGATTCAGTACTCTGTTGTGAGACTACTCTCACATATAAAGCCATAAGCCCACATCTCTCCTGGCTTGAAAGCACTACATTGGCTACCGGTTGCCAGAAGATCCACATTCAAACTGCTTTGTATCACCCACAAAGCGATACATGGAACAGGACCGCTCTTCATTAGGAATAAAATCACCAAATACATTCAACAATGGAACCTCCACTCTAGAGTGGCACCTCGCCTCAAAATCCCACCATACAAGAAAAATAATCATTGGAGGGTACATCATTCTCTCACCAAGCAGACAAACTATGGAACGTTTCATCCCCAAACATGAGATCCATGTATAACCACCTTATCTTCAGAAGACTACTCAAGAATTGTCTCTTTCCCCAAATAACCACCATACTCAAATATATGTATTGCTTTGTATAAACGTGTACAATAATTATGTTTTTAAAACTATAGCTATTCGTTAGTTCCGCTTAACAAATGTACATATTGCTTATAGTTACATTATTCTATGTTTAACATGTATCTAAGTGATTGCATACATAATTTAATCTTTTATCATAACTATCTACAACTGCTTCACTATTGAATAAAAAATAAATAATAATAATAATAATTTTAAGTACAGCAACACTTGAAAGTCTATATATATTACCTTTCTTATACACATATACCTTCCATGTACTTAGATATCTTTATATTTATTACTTTGCTTCTAATTCAGCATATCAAATGCACTACCCTATATCTCACTGTATATACCCCTAGCAATATATCCTCTACATCCACTCTGACTCATCTCAAACCTCATTTGTCTACTCTCCAATGCACTAGCTTATTTCTCACCCCTATACCACTCTCAAGATATCCTCTACCTCATCGCTCTGACTCATGTCAAACCTCATTCTTTCAAGTGCTCTACCCTATTTCTTACCCTATACCTCTCTCAATATATCCTCTACCTCCACTCTCTCATTCATCCCAAAACCTATACCGCTACTATAACCCCCAAAATAACCCTTTCTAGACTCTTCTCTCCTCTACCCCTCCTTGCATCATCTCATACCTCTTTTACTATTCAGATCTTCCAAACAAGCCTTTCTAAAGCCTTCCCTCTAACTCTTTCCTCTCAACCTCCCCTTTATTCATCCCAAACGCCCTCCTACTGCCCAAAATAAACTTTCTAGACCCTTCCCTCTTCTATCCCTCTACAATTCCTTGTCAATCCAAATAACAGACTAACATGTCCACCGCTCAAATTAATTTTATATTTCCCTTCACTACTTCCCCACTAATCCTGTTTGGGTTCCGGAGTAGCATGCTACCCACCAAAAAGTGCTTAAACAACTCATCAGGTGTAGCAAGCACTATATAAATGGAAATCCTTCCCTGTACCATCTCTCCACTATCCTTTTCAATCCAAATAACAAACTAACATGTCCACTGCTCAAATTACTTTCATATTTCCCTAGACTAATTCACCACTAATCCTATTTTGGTTCCGGAGTAGTGTGCTACTCACCGTAAAGCGCTGCAACAACTCATCAGGGGTAGCAAGTGCTAAATAAATGAAAAACTTTCCTTTTTCTATCCCTCCACTATCCTTCTCAATCCAAATAACAGACTAACAAATCCACCACTCAAATTAATTTCATATTTCACTATACTAATATTCACCACTAATCCTTTTGGGTTCCGGAGTAGAGTGCTACTCGCTGAAAAAGCACTTTGGTACCATGCAGGGGTAGTAAGCGCTATGTAAATGCAATTACAATACAATACAATACAATCTCCCATGCCATAATGATCTGTATTGGGCTGGAGAGGCTGAACCATACCTCCACCAACTTGGTGGCCCAGCTACATCATTGGTCCCTGCCCTATCTGGCATTACTGGCCTTGATAGTCAAGCCTGCTTTTTTCAGGACCTGAAGCACTGCCCTGATGTGGTGCAGGTGGTTATACCAGCTAGAGTTGGAAACAGCAATGCCATCCAAGTAGACAGCACTGAAGATTTCTAACCCAGTGAAGACCTGGTTGACCAGCTTCTGGAAGGTGGCAGGGTCATTCTTTACTCCAAAGGCCATTACCCTGAAATGGAAGTGGCCCTTTGGGGTTGAAAATGCTGACCTCTCTTTGGCTCCTTCTCCCAGGGCCATCTGCCAATACCCTGATATCAAGTCGAAGATAGTGAGGAACTTAGCAGCCCCAACCAATCAATTAGTTCATCAGCTCTGGGTAATGAGGTGAGCATCAGTCTTGGTGACTGAATTCAGACCGCTGTAATCCACACTTGACCTAAGTTCTGGGGTGGTGCCCAATGGGGAAGCCTTGGGTACCAGTATCACTGGGCTGAACTAGGTACTACAGAAGGACTCAATCGCTGCAAAATCCAATATCCTCGACACCTAATCGTTGATCCAGGAATGCTGAACCTTGTGTCTATGTCAAGGGCATACCAATCAGTGAGCTTTGGCATCAGTGAGAAAAGAGAGGTAAAATACCCCAACAAATAGTGATAGTACCTCTGTTGCTCTGGGGCCAGAACAACTACTTACACTGACCCATCTTGCTCCTTAGTATTTATATAGCGTTACTACTGCACTGGGGCATCTAGTCAATTGAAGAATAGGCACACAGTGTACACTAGATGTCATATTTCCAGTCCTTGCACAAGGGTTACAGAGTAAAGAGCCATGTTTTAAGCCCCTTCCTAAAGGACAGCAGCTCAGAAGCGTTCCTCAAATAAAATGGTAGATTATTCCACCATCTTGTGGTAATACTGAAGAAACTTTTATCCCACAATCTCTGAAGACAGAAAGTAGCCTCTGTAACTAACTTGAGTGAGGTCGACCGAAGTGTACGTCCAGGAATATGCCATTTGAAGCGCTGTATCAGGTAACTAGGGCCTGAATTTTGCAATGCTTTAAAGGCAATGCATACAGCTTTAAACCTTATGCTCTTCTCCATAGGTAGCCAATGCAGAGTGTTGAGGCCATGTTTAGCTGATGAATATTTGGCTAATCAAAAGAGTAGTCTCGCGGCGGAGTTCTGAAGTACCTGTAGCTTTGCTACAATTGATTTTTTTACTCCGACCAAAAGCTCATTGCAGTAATCAAGTTTTGATTACACTAAGGCTGACACCACAATTTTCTATAAGTTTGTTGGTATAAAAGGGAGCACTTTCCTCAGGATTTTCAAGGTGTAATAGATAGATGCAGTAAGCATTTTAACATGCTGGGAGAAGGATAGGGTGGAATCCATAATGACCCCAAGGTTTTTAGCCCTGGTGACTGGGACGGGGACAGTACCCATTTCTAATGGCCACCAGTCTGAGGACCAAAATGTTGTATCCTTGCCGAAAAGTAAAACCTCTGTTTTATTTGAGTTTAACTGAAGGCAGTTTTCAGCCATCCATTCACTAATTCTTCTCATGCACTCCTTGAACTTCAAGGCGGTATCATGTTTTTTGTTTGAGATTGATATGATAATCAGAGTGTCGTCTGCGTATGATACCAATTCAAAACCATGAGTTCTGATCATACGAGCCAGGGGAGCAACATACATTTTGAAACAGGTAGGGCTCAGGGATGAGCCCTGGGGCACCCCACATGGGAGCCTAAGACATTTTGATTGCTCCTTGGAAGACAGAAGGTCTGGAAGTGACTCGCTATCTTCTTCCTTACCATCATCTGTCACCAAGCGCATAGTGACTTTGATCCTCTCAAAATGAGGCTAGAGGCAGTTCACATGTAGGACCCTGAAGTAGTTCCTAGATTTCTTGAGGTCACCTCATAGGGTCTGGTCCTTTAAGGCCTGGTACTCCACAGGCTCCATCACCCACACCTTCAGGCCAGGCTTATACTCCAGGGTGACCTTCTGGTCGTTGCCAGTGCTTAATGACTTGCTGAATGTCTCCAGGTTCTCAGTGGCCTCTTTTCAGAAGCACTTCATATGAGTCTGGAGGGCCAACATGTAGCTCACTACGTCTTGTGTGGGGGTTCCTGGGAGCTTGCTCTCACCCCTCCTTTACAAAAGTGAGAGGTCCACATACAAGGTGGCCAAACATGATTTCAAAGGGACTGAACCACATTCCCTTCTGAGGTTCTTCCCTGTGTGCAAAGAGAAGGCATTGTAAGAGGACATACTACTTATCCCAAAAGGACTATGATAGGCCCATGATTATGCTTTAAAGGGTCTTGCTGAAAGTTTCAATAAGCCCATTGGTCTGGGGGTGGTATGGTATGGAGTGGAGAACTTGTAGGTTACCCCACACTCTTCTCACAAGGACTTCATGTAAGCAGACATGAAGATAGTGTCCCTGTCGGACATAACTTTCTAGGGGAAACCCACTTAAAGTAATTTCTCCATCAATGCCCTGGACACTGCAGGCACAGTTACCGAACTTCGGGTATGGCCTCAGGGTACTAGGTGGCATAGTCACAAGGACAGGATGAGCCTGTTGTCTAAAGCAGTCTTGAGGTCCAGAGCCCCACTCAAATGGCGTCCCAGGGGCCTCAGTGGTGGGGGACTTGTGCTTTGTCCCTGGCTTCCTACTGACCTTGCATGTCATGCAATATTTGTAGAAGGCATCAGGCTGCATCCACATCTGAGCCAAACAGAAGTGGGTGACCAGTAGGTTAAATGCTTAGATCTGCCTCACATGTCTTGCCAGGGGGATATCATGAACTAACTTTACTGGGAAGGACCAATAGCACTGGGGGACAGTTAACACACAGGTTGACCCAGACTCAGACTCATTAGGCTCACTACACAGGAGGCCCTTCTCACAGTAAATGAGCCGGTCACCAGAGGTGTCATTTGCTCCCTGGGCTACGGCCTGCCTCTGCAGACCAACACACGTGGGGCACTCCATCTGCACTCTGCAAAACTCTACTCATCAATTTGCCACTCCACTACTCATATAGGTCTCCCAGGGCAGCAATGATTCCCCTGTAGGTTTTCGGGAGAGTCACCTTCAGGATCAGCCACCTCCGTGGGAATATCTGGGGTAGGTTTCCATCCCTCTGCCCTTCCTGCTCTTGGAAGGTACCAGGGCAATTTTTCCAGGCTCTATGTCATTTTGTCTTTTCTGATGAGCTGCCATGGCCCACTGGTCAGTCCCCCGACTCAGGCAATCCCAATATCTCCAGGTGACACCTGAGCTCTTCCTGTTTTCAGATGGTGTACTCTAGGTCAACAGGCATGGTTGGAATGACAGCTACTTTTCAGGAACCCGAATCCCCACCTCCAGACTCAAAGGGAACTACAGCCACTAGATAGTGGCTCACCTAGCTGTCTGCTGTCATAACCTGGTGGACTATGTGCACTGAGGACACCAGATGACACTAAAAATTAGTAATATGGGTGCCTGTGTCTCTCAAAACCTCCACCCACTGTCCATTGTGCCAAGAGTGTATGGTAATGTCAATCATGTGAGCCTTTGGCACCATCTCCTTGTCACCCACGGACACTAGTGTGACCTCAGCACTCCTGCAAAACTAATTTGGGCAACCTGTTCCACCATTACACTGGTCCTTCCCACTGGGGCTGCTTCTTTCGCTAACAGATGGGATCCCCCTTAAAGTGCCCATACTTGTAATACTCATGACACTTGGGCCAGAAGTATCCTGAGGACTCCCTTCCAGTAAAACCACCATTCTTCTGCTCAGGATTGGGCTGGAAATCTTTCCCCTGAAAACTATTTTACAGGTATTTTGAGAATCATTTTTTTTTTTTTTCAATGTCTCGCCCTCCTTCTGGTATAAGTCATGTCCACCCTTCAGTTGAGCCCCCTAAGGCACCTTCTTTGTCACACAGGTGCTATTTACAGAGGTCGGCCTACTTCGCAAACTCACTGGGCACAATGCGTTTTCAATCAATCATGTTTTGGCGCAGCTCTGCAAAGCAGTTACTCAACATTTGCTCTCTCAAAAATAGATTACATAGTCCATCGTAGTCACTCACTTTCCTGCCCTTCACCCATCCTTCTACTGTCTTCCTAGCTAAATCCATGAAATCAGCCCAAGACTAGTTAGACAGCTTCTGACTGCCCCTAAAATTCAAGCTGTACTTTTCTGGGGTTAGACCTTACTTCACAACAAGGAGATGTGGACATGAGGATATACTTCATCCTGCCACATTTTCCTAGGGCCTCCCCGAAGTGGACATGTGCTTCCAGAGACTTTTACCCCAACGTTTCTCAAGAACTCTGTGCATTTCCAATTCGTCTCCAGAGTCAGGTGCTTTTCATCTAAGGCTGCTTTCCTCTCTTATGTGGCTGCTTTCTTCTCTTCTGCAGCCGGATTTAGCTTGGCTAGCTGCAGTTTCAGGTTCCTACCGGCCTGCCTGTTTTGTAAGGCTGATTGTGTCAGGCTAGCAGAGGAAACATGTCTCCCATTCACAGGCATTTCAGGTGACCTCATCCCTGTGGGCATGTCTTCTTTCTCCTCTGGGTTAGGTTCTGTAGCCAAGTAATTTTCTCCTTTCTTCTCTTCTTCTGATTTATGACTCCCTTGCAGTTTGCATCAGGCGTATTTACTCATAGGCTCTCGGGCTATTTGAAAATCCATCTTTGTAGATTTCTTCTTCCAGGTTAGCCCTCTCTCCTTGCAGAGCATCTTCAATTCTGCTACTTTGAAGGTCTCAATGTTCTTGGATTCATCTTAAAAAATCACTGGTGCAAAAATATGAGGCAGGAATTGAATTAAAATGAAAAATCAAATAAGATGTCAGATTATAAAGGGATGTTTGCTTGACCTCAAATCCCTGAATGATACTGCAAAAACACACAAGTACAGGAGGCAGCTGCTAAGCACCACTGTAAGAAATGTGGTTATTTGAAGAAGGGGATAAGTGCCCACTTCAATGAACAATCACAATTCTTATCTACGTGAAACACAAAAGTCACTAAATGCAGTGAAATGCAGTGTTGTGATTGGTAAGCACTCAGGCTCCCCTGACCAATCACAGCGCGGCAAAGCAGTGTTGTGATTGATTTTGAGCATCCTGGTTCGACGCTCAACCAGGGAATGGGGTACTGGGCATGTTCTCCATGCAGGCTGCAATGCAGACTGCATGGAAAATAGGGAAAGTGAGCATGACTGTTTTGGGCAGCTTAAGAGAGGCAGACCAAACTGTCATTGAGCACTTAGGAGTGGGCAAACCACTCCTTCCCTGCTCTGATCCGAGAGCAGAAATGCCCTGCCCATCCACCCACTCGCAAAGCAGCACAAAGAATAAAATGATAATAACTCAAAGTTATCATCATTTTATGTTTCTGCCGCCATTGACTAAATAAACCTTTGCTTAACCCTCTAGTAGCGTGGCACAAAGCAGACAGGCTTAGAGGCAAAGGTAGAGATGCAAATAGACTCCTGGCTCAAACTCCCGCTCTCCATGGCAGGGCGAGTGGCCCTTATTAAAATGATTGTTCTCCTGAAGGTTTTATATTTATTTCACAACATACCAACCCAACTTACGAACAAGTTCTTCTGCACACTGTGATCACACTTGATCAGGCTAGTATGGAGCAATAGGACACCCAGGGTGAGATGGCAGACAATGACACTCCCCTGTGACAGGGGAGGGTATGGGGTCCCTGATTTGCAACTGTATTTTTTAGCAGCACAATGTAGTTTCGCACAGACGTGGTACCACCTGGAAGCCAGGATTAGATACCTGTGTCCGGAATCGGACTTCGTTTTACGTACTCCTTGGCTACTGTTTTGCACTCAGGCATCCCTAAAGATCCTAAAGACATTCAGCCAGTATCCACCACCTGCTGGTCATGGGGTAAACTGTGTCATATTACAAACGCCCACACCCGGTACTCGTCATTCCTCCCACTCCCCAATGCTAAACTACTGCCAATAACTGGTGAAAAGTTGGCGCAAAGGACATGCACTAAATGTAATATTCTCACAATGGGGGATCCTTTTCCTGCAGGCCACATTTTTTACCCCAACGATGTATCCAAGTTCCCAGATGCCACGTTTATGGACAGATTTGTCTTAGCTAGACTGAGTTCAGCACTGCGAGCTCTGCTCTCAGACTACCCATTAGAACTGCCATCATTTCCCCCACTTACAATGGTGATAGGTAGCAGCAAAGGCATCCACCTTATATTTCAACTGTACAAGGCAAGTGCCGACCTAGTCCCAGTTACTAACGAAAGGGTGAGTAGCGCATGGGAGTTGGACTTAGGCAACCCAATCACGGACGAGCAATGGACGGCCTGCTGTAGGATGACAAAGTCGGTATCTCTCAATAGCAAACATAAACTGCTCCACTTCAAGTTTTTACGCAGAATCTATGTCACACCAGCCTGAGCACACCAGATAGATCCCACTAGACCACATCACTGCCAGCGGTGCCTGTCCCCGCAGCTGACTTCGCACACCATGCCTGAACTTGCCCACGCATCCACACCTTTTGGGTAGAGGTACACAAAACACTAAGTGAAATGACACAGGTACCGATTGAACCCCTGCCCAAGATTGCCCTCGTGGGATATGTAGTCCAGTTCCCTCCTAAAGTGCGCAGATTTTGCTCTTGGCTAAAAGGGAGGTTGAAATTCACTGGGGTGGCAAGAGGGCTCCGACGATACACAGCTGGATTCAAAGTTTAGCAACCTTCTCTATGAAAAGTGACCTCTATGCTAATACTATCCCTCCATCGTCATGACCCAAAGACATCTGGGGCCCCTTCAGGTCTTTCCTTTTGCAGCAACAGCAAGACCCCCCACTCAGCAGGAGCAGGGTATAGTTCCGACCGGAGTGGGCTAGAGGGATTCATTCTATGCAGTAATGGTCACTCATGTGTTATACCTGCCCATCGGGGCCTATACGTATGTTTTTACTGTATGTCTGGCATTGCAGGGGGATAAAGATGTGTCGATAGATTGCTATACATCAGGGACGTTTGTATGGGGTCTTGTATGTATTATATGCATTATTATATGCCATTGATTAACCCTATGTGCATTGGAGAACATCTTATCAGTATCACAGTGTGATCGTATTTTATACTCCATATAACCGAAATCAGTGCTCTGCTTTGTCTTTAACAAAATGCTAAATATAGTTTATTTTTTAAACTTAGAGGCAAAGGCAGTTTGGGCTGGACTGTTCCCATGAGGCACAGCATCAAGACTGATTTGCATATGTCTGGATTCAAACTGGAATGGCATGGTGAGCAAAGAAAACAATGGATTTAGGCCTAGATCTCTGTACTGGGGTGAATGTATGACATTGTTCTGCATTCTGTCCATCAACTGTTGTTTTTGCATTTGTTGCCCTGAATGGTACGGGTATGCCCAGACGGCGGTCCCGTGCTCTCCATGCCACTGGACTCAAGCTATCCTGGCTGAAGAGGGGTGAAACCCTGAAACTGGTCCTAGGATCCTTGTTTCTTGTCCAGGGAGGACCTGGCTTGGCAGTTCGGGCTGGACTGTTCCCATGAGGCACAGGGTCAAGACTGATTTGCATATGACTGGGTTATAACTGGAATGGCATGATGAGCATAAACAAAACAATGGATTTAGGCCCAGATCTCTGTACTCGGGTGAATGTATGACATTGTTCTGCATTCTGTCAATCAACTGTTGTTTTTGTAAAGTATTTTTGCAGCACACCAACAGTAGTAAAGTAAAAACACACCAAGCCAATTTAGAAAAATAGAAGCTATGTTAATAAGTAATTAGACACCACAATGACAAAAACCCATTCAGTGGAACCAGAGTTAGGATTTTGTAAAGTTAATGGTTTATAACAGTCTTAAAAGCATAAACAACCAGCTTCCAGTAACAGGCTGACTGCTATAGAGCATGGGCCAGATACAGGACCAGGCTTATCCAGCTGGAAGTTTTACCTTCTGGCTTCGATGTGAGGACAGTGGGGTGCTGCTCTGCTTCACTCCATGTTGGATCTGGTGATGTTATCAGTTTGGAGCTCTGTGGCAGTGTGCCGCTCAGCACCAGATTCGGTGAAGCCTTCAGTGAGGAGCTGTGTGGCTCTTCATAGCTCTGCATTGTTCTGCATTGGGTATGGTGAGGCTCTGTGGGGATGTGAGTCACTCAGCATTGGACACTTTGACACCTTCAATAAGGAACTGTATGGCTCTGCAGGGTTCTGTGTCGGATCTGTTGAGTCCTTCAGTTAGGCATGGAGAAGTGCACTCTGACTCCAGACAGGGGTCCACGACCTTGAGGACGACACTTGGGGGACTAGACTCACCACTCCCAGGTGAGGCCATCAGAGGGTACAAGGTCAGGTCCACTTGGGTCTGGTCATCTGGGAAGCAGGAAAGGCCTCTGGAACATGTTGTATCACTGCAGTTTACACAGGAGTTCAGCCAACTGACGCTTGGAATCTCTTCTCGGGCCCTGGGGTCAGGGCATGCAGGTCCAGTCTTCCTTCTGGTCTCAGACAATAGGGCAGTCCTTCTTCTCAGTCTTTACAGGTCCAGGAGTGTTTTGAGAAGGGTTCTGTGGCTGCCATTCTTATCCCAAGTGTCAGCCTGTGGTGGAGGCCAGACTGTTTGTCTACCCCTAAACCAGTTCTGGTCAGGTCTTCCCCTCCCTCTGGTTTTGGGGCCGGCCTGTCGAGGTAGAAAAAGGACAGGTACAATTGTGAGTTGCATCTCGCAGGGACAGGGTGGGCACTTTCTAAAGTCAAGAAGGGGTTGGGTGCAGCCTCATTTACCCTTTGAAACTCAGGCAGGAGCTTGGTACAGCCCACAGGCCATCCTACTCAGGAGGGGAACATCCCTGCCCACTCAGAAGGCACTTTGCCTGCTGCCAGGGAGCAATACACTTCACACCAAAGCCATCAGAGGTCAATTCAGGTGACGCTGGAACCTGTCAGAAAGGCACATTTGGTTTAGGCAGGAACATAGGGTTTACCTTAGAGGTGACTTATAACTACTAAAAAGAAAGGTTTAGGCCTGGCCAAATGTTTATTTTGCCAGTTCGACATGACAATTTAAAACTGCACGCTCAAGCTGCAAGGGCAGGCCTGAGACATGTTTTACAGGGTTGCCTTAGTGGGTGGCACAGTAAGTGCTTCAGCCCTCTATCAGCATTTAATTTACAGGCCCTTGGTACATGTAGTACCATATAATAAGCACTTATAAGTCAATTAAAACGTGCCACTTAAGTGTATACATATCTTGCAATGTGTTAAAGGGAGAGCACAAGCACTTTACCACTGGTTAGCAGGAGTAATGTGTGCAGAGTCCTATGGCCAACAAGAATGGGTTCCGTTAAAGAAGGCAAACATCTAGGGGAATACCATGCAAAAGATGGTACTTCTGGAGGCTCTCCCACTTAGGCAGGGACAATATGGTGGGGAGCCAGAGGACCGATCACAGAACCGAGGAGTTTCGCCCCGGGCCCTGGTTTGTGACGGCAGTGCGGATTGGGCCTGGTTGAGCGCTGTCCTAGGTAGCACACCCAAGCCCTACCCTCATTTAAGAAGCCATGTGACGGCGAGCAGGTATTGCCAGGGATACAACACTCTCCACACTGCCCAATCCCCCGCCTCTCCCTGCAAGACAGAGGTACACTCAGTGCTAGCGGTCCCCACCTCCATGCTTTGCCAGGAGTTGCAACAGGCTTGAGAGAATTTCTAGCCTGAATGAGAGTCTTTACTGGTAACTAGACTCTTGGTGGTGGCTCCGGAGGGCACGTGAGGCTACCAGGTAATAAGGGAAATGCGGTGAGGTTCATTGAGGCCTTTTGTAATCGTTTGGGCATTATAGAGTGCTTTCAGTGCATTTGTGGGGCAGAAGCAAACATTTAGAGTGCCTTTGGTGTTTTGGAAGCAAGGAGGCGGTTTAGAGTGCTTTTGGCGCAGGATTTTTCGTGGGGCATAATAAGTACTTTTAGAGTGGTTTTTTATGCGTTTTCATGACGGACTTGGCCTCTGAGAGTGCTTTGGGGGCTTTTTGCCTACAATTGTTTATGGTGCATTTCAAGGAGTTCTGTGCCAAGGGAGTTATCTCACTTAGGATTTGTCACACAGGTGAATTGCAGTGTTACTGGATTGGATTTGTAGAAGCTGTACGAATAAGGACTGAGTCCATTAGAATTCTGGTGTTTGGCCTTACGAGTGAGACTGTTAGTGGCAAGGGTGTGTCCTTACCTAATCTGATTGAGACATCTGCAAGGATGCCAGTTGGAGCTAAGAAAGGCGCCAAGCGGGCACGTCCTGATAGACGTTTGGAGGGGGAAATGATGCATGTGATGGATGCAATGGATTAGAGTTTGGTGCTTTTGCACCCACAGGGCCCTCAATACCCGCAAGTGAGGCAGCCTTTAGAGCCAGCTGTGTCGACCAAAGGGTCTAGAAGGCTAGGGGTTGCACCATGGGCGGCATTCCTCCAGGTGAAGAAGCAGGGTAGGGGACAAGAAAGTAGCAAAGGGTTTGAGGACGGCGAGTCGCCTCTGAGGTTGTGTCAGTGGGCAGCGTACGTGGTGGTGAAGGTCAGAGCAGTACCCCGGCACTGGTAGTGCCATCGGAGAACAGCACCATTGTACAGAAAGGTAAAAGCCAGCAGGCAGTGCTGACAGCCAGAATTGGCAGCAACCCTAGCCAGTATTTTGCCTTGACTGTTAAAGGTAGGTGTATTGTCTGCACCATTAATGAGAAGTGCATTGCCAGATGTAGCAGAGAGCGACCATGTTGAAAAGGCCAGGAGGCTGGTGGCCCATTTGGATTGCAAAGGGGAACAGGGGACACAAGGGCAGGTGGGATTGGAAGGTGCTTCAGCTGTGCAGGTGATGCAGTGTTATGTTCCATTTAAGTACCCCAATATAGGCTCAGGTAACATTGTAACCTTTCACAGATACTCTCCCCTACATTACACGCATAACGGTTCTTGGGGACTGACCTTTTACCTAGATAAGACACTGCACACAGATCGCTGGATTTTCCCTGGTAAAAGCCTCATACACTACGCATGAGGATTCCTGGAAACTCAGCAGGTCTACCATCTCCTGTGTGATAACTATGCATCAAGTTCCTTCCCAACGTCATATTAAGTCCAACAAGTAACACAGCAAGGTAGAACCCCTGTGGAGACTTTTGGGTACATAAACATCACATCTTGCTGAGACAGGCAGAGGAGATCAGGATTTTCCTGCCGACACACTGATGCGAGACTCTGAGGTTCCTTCATGCAGATACTCTAGCTTGCAGTAGTCTAACATCCCTTGTGGGGTACCCAACTTGAGACCAAGACAGGGTCCCACAGTCTCTCACGTCAGGTAATGGGGTTGACTTTATCCTAGTGGGATTCTTGGCCTAACACCTACTTACATGCTAGATACACTTAGGTACATCTAATTAGGGTAGCATCGTAGGAGTACGCATTTTATTGTCATGTATTTTATATACTTGCCTGCATTCATGGTTATAGCAAAATGATAGAAATCTACCATCCCTTTATTTTCTTAGTGCTTCTAATCATTTATATGTTAATGGTTGTTTCAGCACACCTATTTTACACTAGAATAACGACTGTTCAATAAATACTTATTAAAAAACGCCCATACTGTTTATTCCGTGTATCTCTCTGAGACTAAGTGAGCACGAGTGAATGGGAGAAAAGTAGTACACTGTTTCCACGGTCCTGAGGGATCAGGGTTGTCATGTTCGATGGTTGCCAAGAACTATTCTGTCCCTGGTAAGAGGAGTTTCTAGTGGCACTGTGAGCTAGCTGGTACACAGGCCTACAAACCCGGTGGGGGCATCTAGAATTAGTCTGACACCAATCCTACAGTGTATGTTGTATAAACACGCAGATCCTATTTTATAGGAACTACACAACATGGTGCCACTAAAGTGAGTTGGGTACTTATTGTTTTTAAATTTCTCTTATTTAATTTTTTGCAGCAGCAAACATATAACATAAACATTACTGCAGTTGCTCAGTATTGCCATCAATACAAATGAAATTACCAGCCACATTGTTCCATATAATGTACATGATATGGAACTTTACATAGATTTAACAGCGTACTTATGAAAGGTCTTAGTTTAATACAGTAAATCATGGATGTTTACAATAGTTCGCGACCAGTCTATTCCTACGTGTGGCTCCTAATATGATCAGCCCAGAGTGCACTGTGTTTCCCCGGGTTCACCTACAATACATCCCCCATCTGTGGATCGAAGCCAGCTTGTGAATGGGGACCGAATATCTTTAGGTCGGGATCGAGCCGGTAAGAGCTCTAAATAGCATGACAGTTGATCCCTGCAGTATTTTATGTCTTTCACCTAGGCCTTTATGGTTGGGAGTGTTGTTTTACCCCAGTGCATGGCCACTCACCTTTTTGCCAACAGTAGCAGAAGTGCTGTGAGTCGTCTCCTGGCGGTTGGGGTGTTATGTACATATGTCACTAGTGCCACCAGAGGAGTCCTCGACAGTTCCTGTTCAGTTATATCCTATATGTGTTTAAGAACCTCAACCCAGAAACCAGCTGTGGGTTGGCGTTCCCAAGCCAAGTGTAGAAAAGTTGTATGGGGGACCCCGCAACACTAACAGTTTGTGTCGGACCGCAGGCCCATGCGGTGTAGTTGTGCCGGTGTATGGTAAATGCGATGTGTATATTTAAAATGTATTAGTCCGGGGCGATAGTTTGAAGAGAGTTACTCTAATTGGCTACAACAGACAGCCCATTGTTTGTCTGTTATATCCACACCAGTATCTGCCTCCCAGGCGCTGCGTGATCTGGGGACGATAATCGGGGATTCACGTTGTGGTATAGTGTATATACTAGTAACTAGCTTACGAGCCGAAGTGACTGTGAGTATGTGTTTTAGCACCACAATGGTGAAGGGGCAGCCTGGAATGCACTATATCTTGAACGACATGCTGCTCATATCTGGTAGTATAGTAGCGTGTCTAGTGACAAGCGTTGCGGTGAACTGCACATTTGTTGTAATGTGAGGAATTGGCCGCTTGGATACAGATCGCTGAAGCTGACAATTTTGTTCTGGTGTGCAGGGATCTGTGCATTTCTCTCTGACAACAGGGGAATTAGTGAGTTATTGGCTAGTGGCATGGGTGGTGCATATATCACGCCTAAATTCTCCCATTTACAGAGGCCTTCCCAAGCCCACCGTAGGGTTTCTGTGGTGTCGATTTTGTGTCTTGGGCTTTTGTAGTTCTGGTAAAGTGCTGTGTTTAGGGGCAGAGGTGTCACATTGTCTATCTCAGTGGCCAGTTGTGGTTGGAATGGCGTAGGATGTTGCCAGAACTGTGAAAATTGGGCCTGAGTGCTCTATGCATATAATGTAAAATCCGGAGCTCCAAGACCTCCCTGTGCCAGCGGCATTGTGAGTAGTTCCCAAGATATCCTGGGCTGTGTCCATGTCCATACGAGCTCAGTCATGCTAGATTTGAGGCGTTTAAAAAATTGTGCGGTTATTGGTGTGGGTATGTTCACGAATAGATACAACAATTTTGGGAGAATTATCATTTTAATGATGGCAATGCGACCCGCAAGGGACAGTGTCAGAGTTTTCCATCTTTCAATTCTGTCTTCTATCCATGCCATTGCCCTGCTATAATTTGCCATCCAAATTTCCTGCAAATCTCTGCTGAGCCAGATACCCAAATATCGCGTTGGGCCTTCTGCCCAGGCTATCAGATATTCTGATTCGAAGGCAACTGTACCTGACGTTAGTGGGAGTATAATGGATTTGGCCCAGTTGATGCGAACCCCTGAAATGCTCCATATCGCATGAGTTCTCTGGTGATGGTGCGAAATTGACGGCTTGATCTATGATGTAAAGTGTGAGGTCATCTGCATACATTGATATAATCAGACCTCTAGTCGTGAATCCTATCGCCCGATTCGCATGGTGTTGCCTTAATCTGGCTGCTAGCGGCTCTATGGCTATGGCAAACAGTAAGGGTGATAGTAGGCAACCCTGGCGGGTGCCCCATGTAATCTTAATTGGATCGGAAATTAGCATGTTAACTTTGACTCTGGCAGTGAGTAGGGTGTAGAGAAGTTTAATTTGTTGTATGAAAATAGGGCTCAGTCCCAGTCGGGTTAGGAGGATGAAGAGAAATTTCCATTCTAGGGAGTCAAAGCTTTGGTGGCATCTAATAATGCGGCAATCGCTAAGACATGAGGGCGAGATAGTAAGTAGTGCAAATATTGTGCGTAGGTTATGAGAAGTGGAGTGGCCCGGTACGAATCCGGACTGGTCCTGCCGCATGATTAGAGGGAGTAATGGTTGTAATCTCTTGGCCAATAATTTGGCAAAGATTTTATTGTCTACATTTATTAGAGAGAGCTGTTGGTATGAGTCACACTTTGAGCAATGTGATAATGACAGCTTCTTGCATGGATGGTGGTAGTATCCCGATTTGTAAAGCCTCTTGAAACACCCCTAAACGACGAGGGGCCAGCAGTTCCACATATTCTTTATAAAATATGGCTCTAATACCATCTGCCCCGGGAGCCTTGTCTCCAGGTAGGATTTGGATTACTTGCTTAATATCATCTGCAGTGAACGGTACATCTAAGTACTCACGGTGTGCCACGCTTAGCCACGAAAGTTCCAGCGAATCTAGGTATCCCAGAAGTTCAGAGTTGGTTGGGTCTGGTTTAGAGGAGTACAGCTATGAGTAGAAGTTTTTCATCGTATTTAAGACCTCTGGTTGTGACTGGGCTGGCGGTGCATCGGGTGTACGGAGTTCGTGATGTTAGAAGAGCCTCTGGGAAGTTTAAGGAGATTTGCCAATGTCTTCCCTGGTCTGTCCCCTTCCCCATACCCGCATGCCTGTGCATGTTTATGTGAGAATGTTGTCTCTCTTTCAGCCTCGTCCTGGAAAGCTGTTCGTTTTTCGCGCATTTTAGATAGTACTGTGGGTGTTTGGGAGTGAAAGTACTGACATTCTAAGTCGCGAATCTCGCCCTACAGTCTTCTCAGGGTATTACAGATATCTCTGAGGACTCCTGACTGTAGGGTAAGCAGGTCCCCCGGATCACCACTTTGAATGCCCCCCATGTTGTACCCACGGATTCTACTGTGCCTTTGTTATGTTCAAAGTACTCTGTGATGTTTTTCCGAATCTCATCTTTGAACACGGAGTCGAGTAGTGCATTTGGAGGGAGACGCCATGTGAAGAGTTGTATGTAGGGCTTCAGGACTTTAAACTGAATCATGATGGGTTTGTGATCCGACTGTGTTCGTGGATGATGCTAAACCCCAGTTGTCCAAGAGTGCAGAGTCTGGTTGTGAGCCAAAGGTCCAATCTGGACATGCCTTGTGATGTTAGGATACGCATGTGCCTTCATGGGCTACTGGGTGCAGTGCACACCATGAATCGACTAGGCAGGGATCTTCTATTAAGGTGCGGAGAGCTGCAACCGCTTGTGAATGGTGAGTGCGGGATGTGCTGACCCTGTCGTCTTGTGTTGAAAATACTATATTGAAGTCACCGCCCCACAATACTGCAGAGCTTCCCAGCGGTTGAATCTCGTGCCATACTTGATTAAATAATTCAGGGCTGTCCGTATTTGACCCATAGGTGTTAGCAATGATGATTTGCTCTCCATAAAACACTCCCTGTAGTAGTATGAAGCGCCCTTCAGGGTCTGTAATGCCATGTTCCATTGTAAACGGGATTCCTCTCCGTATTAGGATTGCCACCCTGCATGAGTAATTGGAATAATTGGAGATATGTACCACTCCGCCCCTGTTGGAGTTCAACCTAGAGTGTGATGTATCTTTCAGGTGAGTTTCTTGAAGGAGACCGAGATCCACCCCATGCCTGGAGAGATATGAGTGCACTAGGCGTGTCTTTCTGTGGTCGTATAGACCAGGTACGTTCCAAGTGACACACTTTAATGAGGACATACTAGCCTGCGCACATTTGTTTCAGTGTGTAGGTAGGATCGAGCGGCCCAATGTGTGGTTCAATGTATATTGTATAATGCACCCTTGGAGTCATGTCATAGCCATTTTGTGCTAAAGAGACTATGTGGTGTAGTCTGTAGCTCGTTTAGGGTATATAGCAACCATATCATGAGCAATACATTTACCGGTTTTGAACAACAACAACAAACAATCCCATCCCACCCCCCTCAAACCCCAACCCCCGAATTAGGTTGTGTTTTCATCCCCCTCAATAACCCCAAGCGTGTCGATGCCATAGGCTAGCCTAAGGCTGTTGGGAACTATCCCTGGGGGAACGTGGGGTCACCAGCTTACTCCCTGCCAGTGACAGCAGGGTGACCAAGCCCAAATGTGACTAAATTTTGTTTGATATGTTCTGCATTTATAGGAAGGGATAGAGCTGCACTATAGCATTTTTGTCAGTGTTCTTGGAGGGGGATATATACGTACCACCCTTTAGCCATGTCTTGGCAAAGGTTTTTTAAACCTACTGCTAGTGACCCAGAGTATGACTGTTAAGACCCTTATGTTGGAAGTAGAACATTCAATCATTGTCACTCAGGAGACCGTCTGGGATCTCAACTACTGAACAGGGAATGGGCTCTGACGATGCTAGACAGTGCAGCAGAAGCAACAATAGCTCGCCAGAACCTGATGGAATTTTTAGTGACAGCGGAGGTGAGTGAACATATCATGGTGGAAACTTCTGATACTAGGGTAAGTGTCCCACATAGGTTATATGAAATAACACTCCAAATAGAGGGGGACAATCCCAGATAAAATAACGGTCTCTTTTGGGAGAACTTGACTTTTAGCTGAAAGAGATAGGCTGTGTGCTATTGTTATGGATTGCCCAAAGGGACAAAGGGTAATTTTTACAGCTTTTTCAGACCTTGTTCCTAACCACTTAAAACACACATACGCAGGAGTGGGCAGTAGGCCTAGTCCAAGCACTATATCGCAACCATGTTGGAGGGGATGAAGATTGAACCCACCATGTGATACCATTAAAATCTACTCCGACTCCACACAGATAGTATCCAATTAAGCAAGAAGCTAAAAAACTGGCCAGGAAGATCTTAGATCAACTTGAATGCCAGTGGGTTATTGAAACTTGCACCTCTTCAAAGAATAATCCTTTGCTTCCCATAATGAAACCCGACAACTCATATCGTCTAGTTTTAGAGTATAGATATCTAAATCATGCATAAAACCTTTTGCAGTCAAAATGCACACAGTGCAGCATTGATGAATAACATTGTGCAGAAAAATACATAACAATGCTAGATATCCCAAATGGATTTTTCTTCCAGAGTATAGCGCCTGAGACCAGCTATTTGACAGCATTCTCAGCACTGGGGTCCCAGTATCATTTTTGTGGACTCCCCCATGGGTATAAAAACAGCCCAGGGTTGTTCTCAGCTAGGGTAACTGAGTTACTCCAGAATCTGGATGAAGAGGCATTGTCCTATGTAGATGATATTTATCTGACAGATGATGACCTAGAGGAACACTTGACCAGGGTGAGCACCATCATTTTGGGATTCGCCTCTAAGGGCTAGTAATTCAGCTTTAAAAAATCAAAAATTGCCCACCTCAATGTCCTATTTGTAGGATATGACCTCTCAAGTGAAGGAAAAAGCTTGGCAGCTAACTTTTTAGAGAAGTGTTCGCTGCTCCAACCTCCAAATCATTGAAAAATGTACAATCCATACTGGGGTTACTACATTTTGGTAGAACATACATTTTGGATTACGAAGAAAGAGTTAAAGCTTTCTACGACCTCATAAGAACTGATTTTTCATGAAGGCAATGGACACAGGAACACACAGATATCCTTCGTTCCCTACAAGCTGACATGATAGCGTCTAAATACTTAGACACTTGTAAATGTCCGCAACCCAGTGATCGCTACAGTTGTGGGTGAATCTGGGTACATCTACCACACATACAATGAAGGCAAAACAGTACCCATAGCATACAAATCACACTTATGTACGTACGCTGAGATTTGCATCCACAGAAAAAAAAACTAACAGCAGTACTGACTGCTGTAGTGAGAGAAAGAGCACTGGCCCAGGGGAGACGAATAATTGTCCTGACTCCAGTACCGACCTTAGAGGCTGCTACAAAGGCTAGCGTTCCAAATGCTAAAGCTCAACATCCAAGATGGATATAATGGGAGAATTCTCTTGTGGCATCAGAGGTAGAATACAGATATGACCGAAGCCTATAAACACAAGCATTTTTGCAATATGAACAGGAATATCCTCTCCTGAATTAAATATTGCCTCTAAAACAGTATGAATACATAATTTACACTGACGGATCTGCATAGCCGGTAATTGGAAGTAAACAGCAATACAGCGCTGCATGTGAATTAATGAATGAATGAATGAATGAATGAATGAATGAATGAATGAATGAATAACTTTATTTTTGGTTACTCAAAACCATTAAAGTAGGGCATTAAACTACAAATAAACATGATTGTCAGGCCAAAATAAAAGAATAAACTTAAAAATAAAAAAAATCAAAGACACAATTAAAAAAAGGGTTCATTAGTCCATTTCTACGTGGGCTGGTGAGTCTCGATAATTCGAGGGTAATTGACCGGTGGCCTAGCTGTGCGGGGCCATCAGTTTCTGGCGTGCCTGTTGAATGAATTTGCTGAACACAGCCATATCTTTCACAGTTTCAATTGTGAATAGATAGTTGACGGCCTCCTTTATTGTTCTAATTCCTTGTCTAAGTAAAATTGGCTTTAGGTAAGCGTTGCGCTCGGAAGACAACCCCGGGCAGCAGAATAGGATATGTGCAAAACTCTCTTGTCTGTAGTTGCATAGGCGGCACTCAGAGTGGGTTATATCAGATAACCCCGTGGAATAAAGGTCTTTAAGAGGAAGAGGATGTAATCTGAGTGCTAAAATCCTGTTTACTGCTTGTTTTCCCACCGCTTGGGTAAGATGGAGTTTCGAGGTCTGTATCAACTGCGGGAGTTTTAGAGACTCCCAATTATCCAATGCAAGATTTAAAATTTCTTTGGCAGAGGAGAGACTATTTGACCACGGATTTCCTGCTTCCAGAAAGATATTCTTTATACTAAATTTCAAAGAGTTTTCTGGTGCTGCGGTAGTGAGGTAGTAGTATTTGCTCATTAAGGCCAGTTCCTCGAGTTTTTGTTGTGTCAGGCCGAATTCAAGCCACACTAAGGTGTTTCTTGTGCAGGAGGGTAGATGGAATAGCTTTTTGTACGCCGAGCAGTGAATTTTATAGTTTTCCTGGGAAGGCCTGCTGGGCATAGTTCAATGATGGTATTAGCTTCGCCCTTAGTACTCTTTGAATTGCTGTTGTCGTGGGGCTGTATAAAGTAGCATGCAGCTTCCCAAGGGCGTATGAGATGCGTTTCACTTTTGCCCATATTTTGTCCACATGACCTCCCGGCCCCCCTGTCTCACTTAGCCATACCCCCAAGTAATTATATTGTTGTGTGCAGTCCAACGTCAACTTTCCTATTCTCCGTTTTATCCGTTTTTTCTTCGGAAAAGGCCTGAATATTATTATTTTTGATTTGGCTGCATTCACCATCAGTTTATTCTTTGCATTATAATTGCCCAGAGATGTTAAAGCTTTTTGAAGCCCGATTTTGGTGTGATCTAGTAATACCAAATCGTCGGCGTATTGCAATAATTGAATCTTAGTATGCCCAAGTCGGGGTGTTGCTAGTGATGCTCCAGTCAAAGCTTTGCCCATGTCTGCGGTGTATAAATTGAATAACATCGGGGCTAAAACGCATCCTTGCTTCAAGCCGCGATTGGTGTCAATTTTCTCTGTGGCTGCTGTATTTGACAGTTTAATTCTGACCCACGTTCTTGAGTATAATGATATTATTGCTTTTAATAGAAGGGGGTCGATGTTCCAGCTTGCCAATTTCTGCCAGAGAATAGAGTGGTCGACACCATCAAAGGCCACAGTGTAATCGATAAAGCAGGCAAAGATGGGAAGAGATTTTCGTGCCACTGCCTTATATGTTAGGTATGAGAGCGCAATGATGTTGTCCACTGTTGAGGCTCCTGGTCTGAACCCTGTTTGGTAGAAGGGCAGAAGGCCTTCCTTGCTGACCCACTTTGAAAGCTCCGCTAGTAAAGTGCTTGCGTAGGCCTTTCCCTCAATGTCAAGGAGAGCAATCATGCGGTAGTTTTGTGGGTTTGATTTTGGCCCTTTCTTATAAATGGGGTGCAGAAGTGACCCTCGCCATGAGTCCGGGACGTTCCCTGTTGCTCGACATTCGGCAAATAACATGGTCAGGTTTTCAGTCCAGAAGTTTGTGTCTTGCCTGAACAGGGAGCCTGGCAGTCCATTGAGTCCCAGCGCCCCATTGGGTCTGTTTTTTTTTTTAATTGTGTTGACTAATTTTTTTTCTGATGAACTCTGCTGCTTCGCAATATTTGGGGAGTTTTTGAGGTTGGTCAGCTGGGTTGCATTATCCAGGTCTATATTTGGGAGAGTTAAGCTACCTTCCTCTTGGTACAAGGATATCACGTGGGCTGTCCAGATGTCAGAGTCAATTGAGTTCTCCCTCAGCATGCTCCCTTGGTTTAGGGTGTTGAGGTATTTCCAGAACTCTTGTGTTTTGCTGGGAATCAACAATCCAAAGATCTTTAGCCATTTTGCTTAAATTTGAGTCAGTTTTTCGATCCAAACTTGCTTTGAGTGTAGTTTTGCTGTTTCCTGAAGGAGTTTTTTGTCTTGAGTTAGGCCAATTTTCAGGTAAGTCCTTCGTTTGGTTCGCACTTGTTTCGGACTTTCACGGATTTCAGGGATATAACCAAGGTTATGCTTAGGATAAGACTTAACTTTATTTGTTTTTCCTCCTTGTAGATATAATACTAGATTGTGAGCAAACCGATCCCATTCTTTGATTGTGCCCCTATTTATTTCCTTTAGTGTGCCCTCCGCCCATGCTTTTTTCCACTCCTCAAACTTGTATATAGGAGCCGTGCCCCATTTGATCCTTCTCACCAAAATATACTGTTCAATACAGTTTTTTGATCCAATTTGTTTTAGCGTGAAGTGGTTGACTGCTGTAGAGTTTAAAGTTGTTATTAGAGTCGCATGGTTGCTTTCCTTCCGCTGTACAACTTCGTACCCTGTCATTAGCCTCAGTAGCCTGCTGCTTAGCAGGATGTAATCAACTGTGGTATGATTGTTGTATGTTGGCGGGCAGAGCGTTCCTGGGGAGTTTTTTAGGAGTAAGGAGTGGGCTGTTGACAACTGGTAGGCGAGCAAAAGGGTGTTAAATGCTTCAGTCGCGGAAGAACTATTGTTTTCAGCAGACTTACCCCAATGTTATGGGTATTAAAGTCTCCAAGGATTATTGAGTCCATGTAATCAAATTTCAAGAGGAGATTTTCAATGTTTACTAATAACTCGGAGAGCTTATCCTTTGCTCCTGGTCCATTTGGATTGTAGTAAACATTGATTAACAGTATGGTCAATGGGCCTTTGTTGGATGAGAGGCCTTTCAAAATGCCGGCCATGTACAAATTTGATGTTGTTTTTATTTCCCTAAATTGTATCTTCCGTGAAAGCCTGGTATATATTGAAATGCCTCCTGACGGTCTGCCAAAGATGTTCTCCTTAATAGCTGGTTTATGGTAATCCGCGAATCCCCTTATTGAAACTGGTTTGATGGCCCACGTTTCTTGGATGCAGAGTATGTCAATTCCTGCATGGAACGGAGGTGAAGCCGGCTGTTGTAATAGTTTTGATATTCCAGCTACATTCCAGGACATAATTGTTGTGGTCTGTCTACCAATTATCTCCATTTTTTGTTTTATACCTGATAAGTCTGCCTGTCGAAGCGTTGGTCTGTCCCTAATTGTAGCAGTGAGGAGGTTAGGAGTTGTGAATTAAGGCCCTGGGCACCCAGGACCAATCTTCAATATAGTTGTTTTGTATTGAGCAGCTCCGGGTGCCTTTGCCCAGGTTTGTAGTGACCTTGATTAACGTATCGTTTATCAGTTTTGGGTTTGTTCCACTGTTGCTCCCATGAAGTATAGAAAGTGTTTTTATAGGTGGATGTTGTGGCTCAGCTAACGGAGTCTCCCTTTGTGTGTCAGGTGTCCAGGAATCGTTTAAATGCTTCGAATGGACGTATTTCAATAACGGTATGGGGTATTTTATCGCCGGTCGGTTTATGATCTTTATGCCCCAGTCTTCCAATAGTTTCTTTTTTCTTTTCAGTGTATGAACCGTGTCTTGATTAGAAAAGAGCAGTTCTGTGGGTTTGTTGATAGCGCCTGGTCCTTGCGTGAGAAAGGAGACGCTTTCAATGTCTGTAGACTTTATATTTTCCAGGCCTGGGATGTTTGCGAAGAGTGTTAATAGGTTGCTGCGGTTGAGTATGTCCAATTTACCCTCTGAGACATATTCTGGGTGGAGGCATAGTTTCAGTTCATCCTTTGTATAGGGGATCTGGTTCTTATATGCCCCATTTGCAGATAAATCTTGGCACATTAAATCCTGTGGGATTTTCAGTGCCATCGCATTGGCATCATCCTTTGCGTGATTCCCGGTGTCCGATTTAAGTATCGGAGGTGAAACTTCCCTTGCTCCAAGTGCTACAGTCTTGGTGAGGTCCTGGGAGTCCTTTCGGCCGATGCTCTGGTTGGCTTCATTTGTTGAGGTTCTACCTTTGCTGTGCAAGGCTTTGTCCCTCATGGTGATCGGCGGGGGGCTATCTACATGTAGTGCCTTAGATTCTGGCGGGACGTAGCTGCCTACCCGCATTGTTTGTGCCTCGTGTTGATTAGGGTGCCCGCTGCTTGATGCAACGCTTCTGTCCCAGGTTTTGGGCCTTTGGCCTGTGCCTTTGTTTATGTTATCACCAAGGATTGGTTAAAGGTTAGTTTTACCTAGGTTATTTGGCCAGATGACGTTTCCGTCTGGGGATGGAGACTTTTGTGGGGTGTTTGACTGAGTTATTCTTACTGTGTGTGGATGACTCTTTGGTTTCCGGTAATAACCATAACCTGATTGAGCCATTTTGGTTGTAATTGCTTGTTTTTGTTTGTTTCGCTTTTTTAGTCTTTTCTTATTTTTCCGAGATAAGTGGCCATTGTCAAGGCTTGTCTCCTGCAAAGTGTTTAAGTTTGCTTGTTCATTGACAATGGTGTTACATTCGTCTATAGTTATTTGTGGTGTCCTATTTGGTTGCTCTGCCGTTGTCCTTGTGGTGTCTTGCTGGATTTCGTTGCAGTTAAGGTGGACAGTCAGTTTGTTTATCAACTTGAGAGTTTTGTTGCTCCTTTGCCTGCTGGTTTCTACCTTTAGGTCTTCAATTAGTGTATTCATTGTCCCTGGCAGTTTTTCCAAGCAAAGAAGCACGGGGCTGCATCCACAGTCCTGCGGTTTGGGTGTAACTATATTATTTGCCTGAGCGCGTTGGATTAGGGAATTCAGATCTTCTAATTTGGAGTATATGCCGGATATCAATCTGGTGACTGTGTGAAGGACACTTCTCTGGACGTCTAGCTTGTCGGCGTACATTATGGTGGCATTTACCATTGAAGACAGTACATCGTTGATCAATTCAAGATGATGATCAAGTTTGCCCGACTGCCTTTCCGTTGTATGGTCCACCCCCTGTCCTTGGTGGCCGTGTCTAATGCCATTGTGATTGAGTCCAGGGCTACCTAAGTTTGGGTATTGAGTTGCTAATGTTTGAAATGGCTCTGCGTGTGCACTAAGTGCTGAAGTACTGATTGCGCTGCTCTCCTTGGTGTGGGTCGTCCCAATTGCCTGTGGGTCTTCGATCTCGCCGTTGGCTAAAGTGGCCCTTCGGTGTCCCGGGTCAGTTGAATCGCTAAGGTAGGGGGGCTGGCTTGGCAAGCATTGTTGATAGGCATTGTTGGTGTTGTTTTTATTTGATCTATAGGGCCACCCGGTGCTATAATTATTTTTGGTGATAGCGGGATCTCTGGGCTCAAGGAAGTTATGTTTTCCAATGGTGCAGCAGCTGTATCCGAAATAAATAAGGCGCTATCTTGCTGGTTCGCACAAGTAGGCATTTTGTGGGAGAAGAAGTCTCTATATCTCTATTACTGACGATATTGGTCGATGTTTTTCTGTGGCTGCATGAAAGTGAGCCCTTATCTGGCATTGGCCCATGTGGAGGTGTAGTCTGTCCTTGCTGGGACTTATTTGCCCGGGATGGTGCTATTGTCATGTCTCCAATTTGATTCACCTCCACCTCTTCTTTAAACTCCACCTCCTCCTCTGCTGGTTCTTCTCTGTGACCAGACCCCATATTTGAGCCCCCCCCCCCCCGCTGGAGGAGTAAAGCATTTTTTCCTTCAGGCGCTTTGCTGTCTTATGAGGTCGAGGTTTCTCTTGGCGTTGTAAGAGGTTCGAGTTTCTTGTTCTCATCTCTATATTCCAACAAGAGTGAGGATCCCTGGTTAGACCCAAATTGCGCCTGATTTCTCCTGTTCAAAAGACCCAGCCACTGCAGGGGCTTGACATGTGTGCGGGTTACCGCTGCTCTGCTGTGAGTGTTGCTGCTCTCGCTGTGTTTGTTGTTTTACACTAGCGGCGCCCTCAGGGCAGCTGGCAGGGTAGCCCTCCGGTGGTTGAGGCTCGGAGGGAAGTTGATGGCGAGTCGGTGGAACCCTCTGCCATGCCGATGTCTGGAATAGGGTGGGTTAGATTGGCCCAGCTTGTAAATCGCCACAGCTCCAACACCCTCCGTGCTCCACCCGAGCTCTGTTTAATGGTGCTATTTAATAGTCTGTGGTTGCGCCAAGGCACTCCCTCACCCGCCCTCATTCATGGGGGGGGGGGGAATTGTGCACTACTATTGCTGCTTGTCTGCTTGTTTTGCACTGAATAAGGGGGGTGTCCGATGGTGAGGTGCAGAGTGCCAAGTGCAGAGTGCAATGCAGTTCGATGAGCCCCCGCACTCCGCAGCACTTCGTTTCACCTCGCTAATTGGCCTTGCACCACCACTGCGGTCCCGGCTCCTGATTCCCACTCCCGGCTCCACCTTCAGAGATGCCACCGGTGGCTCATGGTCGGCTGCTTCGGTAGCTCTGGTAGCCACAAGCTACAAGCCACAAACCACAAGCTCCTGGACACAGTGATGGCTATGGCGGTGCTCAACAGCTTCTGCAGGATCAGCAGCTTCAATCTCTGTGTTTTTTTTTGGGTGGGTTTGATGGGGTTTAGCCCTTGATGCTCGGCGCTTGGTGCTCGGTGCTTGCACTTGGTGCGTGGTGCTTGCAGCTCACCGCTCGTGGCTGCAGTGCATGGGGGGTCGTCGGCTCACCTGCTGTAGCGCAGCTTATGCCGGTGCCGGTGCCAAGGAGCCAAGGAGCCGCGATAAAGTGCTGTCTTAAAACTGGCAGTGCCTGGGCTCCTGACCCCCCTGGGCCACTGTCTGTGTCTGTGCACTCGATAGCAGGATTGCTATGGCTCTCGAGGCTCACGCGGCAGCGACAGCGGTTCTCCTCCGACCCGCTCCCGGCCCGCTCTCAATCCACTCTCCACTCTCCTCTGCACGCCTGTTCTGCGATCTGCTCTGTGGTCTTGGAAAGCCAAGTCCACAGTGCATGTGCGATTGTAAAAGGTTGTATGCAGGACGTAAAGTTTCATCCAAGCTATACAAAAACACAGTCTCTAGGAGACTGCACCGCTCAGCTGGCAGAATTAAAAGCTCTATTACTGGCACTGATAAATACGGATCGAGAATTCCCCACACTAATTGTGTGTGATTCTTTTAACTTCGTACAGTCATCCAATGAATACCTTCACCATTGGGGGCAAAATGGGTTTAAAGACTCAAAAGGTGGCACAATTAAGCATAAAATGTTAGGGGAACAGGTTGTGGAGTTGAAAAATGAACTACCAAGGGCTCATGTGATATACACGCTGACCCATCAACATGATGGCGTTCACATTGAAGGAAATTCTTTGGCTGATGAAGCCGCAGAGGTGGCAGTATGAACTGCGTCTGTAGCTGCAATCACTCACAGACAATGGTAGCTGTCATTGCTTCACGCAAAGACAATAAGGCATTGCCAAAATGTTTTCCATTCTTGTACTCCTACAAGTTAGATGCAAACAAAGTTCCATTTGCTCAGATTCCCGGATTGGGGGAAACAGTAATATCAAACATGGATTTCAGATTAGGCTTAATATTAGCTACACAAGAGGGTCTGGGTTCTGCACACATAGGGGTTAAGGCGACTGCTTCTTTACTGAAACAACACTATTGGTGGCCGGGGCTAACAAAGCAGAACAAAGATTACGTCTTAAAATGTGACATCTGTCAACAGATGAAGGATTCCACCATAACACGTCCAGCGCAGACACCATTGCTAATATCAGACAGACCACTCACGTGTGTCTATTTGGACCACTGCGAACTCTTACAATCTGATGGGGCTTACAAGTACATAATGGTAGTAGTGGATTCCTGCTCAAGATTCCTACGAATATTGCCTCTCCGCTCGGCTGACGCTGAACTGTTATCAAAGATTGGTGAGTCTTTATAGGGACATACGCAGTTGGTACTTTGCATTACGACCATGGCCACGCATTCAGCTCTAGAGCTTACAAGGAAGCAATGGGAAGTTTGAGTGTTGTACTGTGGTACTCCTCTCCATACCATCCTAAGAGAAATTCGGTTGTGGAGAGGAAAAACTGTGACATAAAGCAATCATTAACAGCTAGAGTATTAGGCGCGGGTGGCAGAAGGGTCAATCATTTATATGGGGTACAGCAGGCCTTGAATAACATGCCAAGAAATTCTCTAATGGCTATCACCCCTTATGGGATCCTTTTTGGGATGAGAATGTGGGTACCTGAACTCGATTGTGAAGGCACAGTGGCGGATGAAAAACCTTTTGACATCAATAAACGTTCAGCTGTTTTACAGGATCTGAATGAATCCAGGTCACTACAGAGTAGTGTGCATTTAAAGCGGACCGCCACTGGGGAAGTCAAGTCAGTCACAGCAAGACCTGTCTGGATTCCTAAAGTCAAGGATCTGGTCTGTGAAAAAATGGTGGACTCAAAATAATTTGGACCATCGTATAGAAAGGGTGTACCTGTATTGGCTGTTGAAGGAAGAAGAACTATACCTCTGCCACCTCTTGCCGGAAAAAAGGAGAAGAGATGTATCTCTATTGATCTGATCGAACCACACTATGTGGTCAATACTGAATAGTAGGCCTAGAGGGCTCCTGAGTAGACGATGCCCTCCTCTTGCTACTATACTGGAATTTCAGACAGAAACGCTTATCACATTTGAAGAGTCACCTATACGGAATGATGAACTTTGCAACAATGCCATGGAACTCGTTCCTCTTGAGACAGAGATTCAAAATCAAAATTAAAGTCAAATTTCAATTCGACCTAACACTGATGTCTACATAAACATGCCTCAATAAGAGCCATCAACAAATTCAACAAAACCTGCTGAGCTACCAAAAATAGATTGAACTGCATCTGGCTATTTCATCGGCTTTGATACCTTTTCCTTGGATCCAAGTGAACCTGAAACAACGCCAGCCCCAATATCTTTTCAACAAGAAATCAAAGGCTTCTTCATTTTTCTTAAAAAGACATACCTGGTGTCACCTTGGCTGGAAATTTGGATAATCACCAATATACTGGTCTTTCTTTTCTGGATAGGCTTAGTAACTGTTTTTTGTTTACTTATTCATGGAACTTATTGGTGCGAAAGCTCTGCAGCATCAAAAGTGAATTTGATCCTGAAACCTCATCTTTCGTCGCATCATGGACAAAGAGACTTGTCCTAAGTGAACATTACAGTCAGTTCCTATACCAGAAGGTATAGTATGGGACATGGTTGTTTATGATATATTTGATCCGACTGAAATTTTACAAAATACATCATTTATTTAAAACTTCCTTAAATTATATTATTACCTATAGGACATTTTCTGATGATTGGGACTTTAAAACTGTAAACAATATGTTGTCTGATTTAGAACAATCTGTCACATCAGAATTTAACGCCATGTATTGTTATCAACATATGGTCATAATTTTTTACACAAATCCAGTACCCCTAGGAATGTTTTCACATATCACCAGTGGGAACATTTCTCTACACCACAAAAAAGTAGTTCGAAAACTTTTGCACAGAATTTTTCATAGTTTTCAGGGTTCAATATTTCAGAACCAATCTCATATTACTATAAGGTTACACCGACATCTACACAGAAAAATATGATGACCAACACCAAACAAATTTACTCTGCTTCTTTTATTCCCCAACTGTCTGAACAGGGTTTTGACTTATGGAAAGACACTATAAACTTGAAATCGGTCTAGGGTTCTAGAGACTGGCAAGTCCAGGGGAAAGAAGCGCTATTTAGAGCATGCCTCATTCCTCAGCAGATGATATTTTTAAATAATACTGTGCAACAGATTACCTGTCTTGGAATAGCCAAGAATAAGGATTTGAGCACACCTCGGATTCCAACACCATCCCATACTGAGGGTGATTTTACATCATAAGAAGTGTTTACAATAGATGACATTTTACAATACAATAGATCAGACCCCAATTGGAAGGGATTGTTGGTTTGGCCCACAGACACAAACAGATGTCTGATGGCTAAAAACCTCAACACCAACACAGGTGAAACAACACTTATCCTTACTCACAGAGGATGTGGACCTACAGCATTTTTTACTAGTTACAAGAAAGTCACGTCAAAAATGTTTCTATCATGCTGTCTGTAACGAAATTTGGAAAATCTCCCAACAAGAAGCAGTGGAGAGACTACGAGAAATAGACAGGATCAATTTAGACAAGGCGTTAGCCATAGCTGACAATGGTATGACTATGTTAACATCCAGGATTTATTGACTGGGCAACATTGTATCTTCTGCTATTGATGTACTGGAACAAGATTTGGCCATACTACAGCACGGGGAATCACAATTATGTACTATTATGTTATTGAGCTGGACGCTGCAATCATTACGCGCAGGCTATGTGCCTTGGCGTTTTATCAACAGTACGTCACTGTTTTCTGCATACAATCTAATGGAAAGACAGATGAAAATGGCACAGAGGAGAGCAAAATATACAATGCTGCATATTGAAAACTGCATGTGAGTATCAAGGACCCCCTGTAATTCCTAGGACAGGGCAAAGTAACAATGGAAAATATAATTCCTAGGACAATATATGGGAACACAATCAATTAAATAACATACAAAAATGAGTTTAAAACTAATTTATATATATCAAACAATTAATTTTTAATCATAAAAACATTGTAATCTAAAAACTTGAAAATCAAATTGATTCCATTAATTGATCCTTATTACATTTCAACATCTTTAAAATTGCATCATAATAACAAAACGCCCTCGTCAGGAGTAACCATAATTAAAACTTGTCAAATCAAGAGTACGATGTCTTGTTCGTTATATATCTCTCGAAGACCCCAGGATATAGGAGTGCTTCTCGCTTTTATTAGAAGGTTAACATCATGGCCGAGAGGCTGGAGAAAAGTATTTCTCTCTCAGGTTTTTGTGTTTAATTTAAAACCTTTTTTTAAATATGCTGGGCATGTAAACAAGTATGCGATGGACGCTACCAGAAGAAAATTACAGGCCCCTTTTAAATTCGATTTTCAGAAACCTCCAAAGCGGGACCTCTTGATAAACGTTCCTCTCGGGTCAGTAATGGCGCGTGTGTTGCTCCATAGACCTCTACCTCGCAGCGCCGAAACGCGTGTCGAAGATTATTATTTTTGCCACTTATTGTTTTGTTAAAATTAGTCTAGTTGTCTAAAGAGCGACACACGCGCCATTGACACTTTTTATTACCTGCATGGCTTTCCGATGCTTCTAGTGGTTCGAACTATATATATAGACACATAAGAGCTATTGCTTGAGTGACAATTTTTCTTTTACCATATTTTAGAATTAAAAAAAATGTTTGCAAAACTATTGTTTTACTATAGTTGTTTGCGTACCACTGCCTAGACAGCCTAGTAGTGCCTTAGAATGTAATTATGTCTTCCAGTCAAAGGTGGAGTGGGTGTTATATTCCATATAGCACCCTGATATAGGCTCAGGTAACATCAACACGTTTCACCTATACTCTCCCCTATATTGCACACATAACGGTTCTTCGGGACTGACCTTTTTCCTAGATACCAATAAGTCCAGAAAGAATCCCTGGAATACTTTTAAAGATGACAGTGTGTAGAGACCACCCTTAAGCATGTATTTTAGGGACACACCAACAACCAAAGTATAACGTTTACAATCTTTTATTAAAATAGAAAAATAGAATTTAAAATTTCAGACAAAATAAGTAGTGATTTTTTCTGAAAATATACAGTGTGTACAATGCGCATTACCATTTTATGTTAAGAATATGCCTTAAAAACACAAGAATAACATTTCATAATTAAAAAACATTTCATAAATAAAAAGACATTACATGTAGACCTCAAAGTGAAACAAATACAACATAATATGAGAATATCAATAACAAAAATTATACAGAACAGAACACCCCAAATACAGTACTTGCTCAAATGATATTTCGACCAATTAATGGGATCCAATAGTCTTACTGCATTTGTGACATGATACCACAGTTATTAAATTTGTGTATAGTTGGTATCTTCTAGGCTTAGTTGGATTCTCCTTTATTCCCTTGCGTCGACGCATTTCGGTGTAAATACCACAGATACGGTCACACCTTCTTCAGGACGGATTATAGTGGGGTCCTCAATTTCATATAAGAGATCTCCTTCTGTATATGAAAAGAATATATAGCTATCAGTGTGATTCACTATAGGTTTTATATTATGCATCATTGACATGTCTATTTGGTGAAAGATTTTCCACATTCCAGCTTTTAGCTACCACATATTGTTTGGTATAAATAAAAATACCCAGTTGACAACGACAAGCAGCGTGTTCAACTTTCCGTAAATGTGGTTGCAAATGTAAGTGGTGGGGCACCCTCCTTTGATTGCTCATATACTTAGGCCCAGCCTCTCCACTTGTCCTCTAGGGCCAAGCTCCCCTTGTGTTTCTCAAGTGAGATATTATAGCAATTTCCTTTTTGAAAAGATGCTAGGCTACACTGATGGGACCAAAGCCTTCCCGGTTCAAAAGTGCTGATGGGCTGGCAGAGGTTGGAAGGGTAAGGCATGACTCCAGGTGCTTCATAGCACAGTGACACTGGCAACATTCATGGTTAGCCTTGACATTGTGTGAAGGTCACCAGACAAGGTTGATCTGTTTAGGGCAGCTTTCTCCCTGGCATTTTATAGGACATTAAGAGTGGGAGAGCTGGTAGCAAAGAACAAAAAGGACATGAATGGTGGGCTGCAGCTAGCCGATATTCAACGGTCAAATGACCACCTGGCAGTCACCACTACCCATTCCAAAACCGACCACATTGGTAGGGGGATCACATACTGCTTCACCGGTTCCAGGGAATGAGTGATGCCCTCAGGGAAATCTGGAAGCCTTTATGGACTACCAGTTGCAAGGGATGGTAGGTGCCCTGTTTGTACACAAGGATGGAACACCACTCACAAGGTTTCAATTTGCCAAGGTGCTTAGCGGCAGCAGGTTTGGATCCCGCAGATGTAGCTCCCATTCATTTCTGATTGGCGCAGCTACTCCTGTGGCAAGCATGGGGCAGTTCAAAGGATAGGCAGGTGAAAGTCTGATTGCTGCAACATTGTCCCGAAGTTGAGGTGGAGAGGAGGTAAGTTGGTCAAGGCTCTTCAGAGTCGGTGAAACAACTGAACCGGAATGTTGGTACGTTGTTTAGGACAGCCTAAGTCAAAAGGAGGTGCAGGGGCACTGGGATTAGGGGCAGTCCCTGGCACACCCCTTACCAATCAACTATCCGCACTGGTGCAGTTTGCGTGAGCTAGCACAGGACCTTGGGGGACGAGGAAGTTGGGTGTAGGAGGTGCCCTTTGTAGGTATCCTAAGGGCAGCTAGCCCTCTTGCACAAGAGCTCTCAAGGTGGGAGAGCTCCCATACAAGATAAGGAAGGTGGGGCCATCCCATAAGTAGGGACCCATCCTCTAGATGGGGGCTGAAAGAGGGAGGGTCACAGAGCCAGTCATGACCTCACTCGGAATGATTATGTTTTTTGTTGAAAGCACGAGAACGGACTAGGTATGGTTAGGTGAGTCCCATTTACTAGAGTCTCTGTTAAGGCTAGGTCTCTTGCAATCAACATGCAAATAATGTGATTAGTGTGCAAAATATCATGGCGAAAATGTTTTATGTGTGTGTAAAAATAAATACAGCTGTGGATGTTACGATCCTTAACCCAAAGAAATTGTCTCGGGCATTGGCATTGACATGGATTTTTGTGGGGAATGGTAAGAACCCCATAGGACATCAGCAACTCCCTTCCCATATTTCCAATAAGGCCTCAAAAAGTATGTCCATATAACAAAATATGTGAGGACTTCTGCACATTAACAACTCGAAGTAGATTGGTCAAGGAGGTAATGTCCATGATGAGTGTTGATATAGGTAGATTATGGGTGCATTCAGCCATTGGAGGTATAGCTTTCAAGGCTAGAGCTGTGAATTGATCTAGAGTGTCAACTTTTAAGATATTTTATTGTAAGCCTGTGAATCATGCTGCAATGACAGTTGTTAATATCGTTTGAATGTGTGGTACATAAGCCTCTGGTCTTGCAATAAAACTGAAGGGTCTCCTAGCCAGTTGTGAAGGAGAGTCCTGAATTTATTAAAGACAACAGAGACGAGTATTATCCCACCTCCATATTTCACCCTTCCAGTGGTTTGGGATGGCTATATTTGTTTGATTGTTTTAGCTTCTAGAACAGTCAACCAGGCGACAGTCTGTAGTTTTGGACACTGATTGAACCACAGGAGTAGATGTGCTGGACGCTGGGTTTGAATTGCAAGAGGGTGTGCTGAAAGGCCAAGAGCACTTAATGGGTCTTCGAGTGGGCTTTCTTTTATTGTGCCTGATCTTTAACTTTATGCACAAATTTTAAAAACATTACCACAGTCGCAGCAAGAAAAGAAGGGTCCATGTGGAGATTTGTTTCATTTATACTATGTGTTGCTTGGTTATGATTGTGTCACTTCCTGTGGGGCCTGTAGGACTAATGGCACGTTGCCTGATGTTACAATTTACATTCAATAGACCTAAGTGGTGACTGAGAAGTAAAGCGAGTTAGCATTGAACAAATCACAATTATAACAGTATGACCCATTTGGTTACACAATAAGGACCAGGATTCAGTAATCAAAGTTAAGGTAGATTTATTAAACATTAAGTATCTACCACCAGGTAAGCAAAACAGAAAAGTATTATGCACATGATGCTTTACAACAAGTATATTAAGGCATTCGATATGAATTCAGGCTTCAAAGCAAAAGTCCACAAGAGATGGCAGTCAGAATAATCCCAGTGCAAAAGAATAGAATGTGGGTGCTCCTCTGAGAAGGTCTGTTCCTACTCCCTAAACATGATTTTTTTCTAAACTTTATTTATCATTTCATATACATTATATACATTATATTCCATACATGTTACTCACTTTAATTTAGCAATGTATAACGTTATAGCAGTGGCGTATCAACATAGTGCACGTACATGGAAAATCCATGCCGTCTGGTTGTTGTGAGGTGGGGGAGCGTTCAGCTCCTGTTGGTAATCCTTGAAGGGCACCCAAATGTCCCTTGGGCGGGAAGCTACAGGCTGGGTAGCAGCATAAAGTTCACTGCTCAAATTGCAATATGTTAAACTCTGGAGCCAAGTTTTGATTGTGGTTGATGTCCTACTGCCCCATTTTAGAGCTATCTCTTGTTTTGCCAGCAAGAAAGCTTTGGCATGAATTTACGTACGCCATTGTGGAAACCCTTCACATAACCCAGGAGTGCCACCTCAGGTGTGGGTGATACCTTCACCTCTATCATTTCAGTTATTTATTTGCATACCAAACACCAGTAGGCCCCAATCTTAGCGCAATTCCATACAAGGTGCGTGAAGTCAGCATGTGGGGCTTCGCATTTGCTACAAGGGTGTGGCCTATTTGGATCAATGCTGTGTATTCTTTCTGGGGACATAAAAACTCTCTGCAAAAATTTAAAATGCAATAATTTGTGCTGACTATTTAAAAAGACCTTTTTAGTTTGTACGCAGCAAAAGCCCAGTGTGAGTCCTGAATTTCATGTCCCAAAGGGCACTCCCAAGCCTCCTGGATCCTGCTGTCTCTACTAGGAACTAATGCCATGCACTCACTATACATTTTTTTATTAGGTTTTTGCCCCCTGTGGTCGTAATTACTAGGGTTAGTGGGATAAATGGTGCGGGCTCTAGGTGGAACTCAGCCATCTCCGCCCAAAGTCCACAGCGGACTCAGTTGAGAATAAAGTGGTCCATGAATGTAGCCTCACTGAATCTGCCCTCGTCTGTGCTGGTAAAAACATGGCCTTTGGTGAATAGGTATCCGACTTTGCTTATTGAATATTTAAGCAACGTGCGTTGTACCATCTTTTCTTGTTTGATTAGGATTCACTGGTTATTTAATATCGGAATCTCTGGGGAATATAACGCAGGTGATCAAGTAACTTGCATCAATTTCTGCCATGTCCAGCTGGTAGTTAAGACCGCTTGAATATCTCTGGGGTCTCGCGGAAATCCCAGTGGCAGTATTGTGTTCAAAGGGGCTGGTAACACGAGAGCAGCCTCTGGTCTGGTGTAAGGGATCCGGGCATCTGGGTGAAACCAAGAGTGAGCTAAACTACACTGTATGGACGGACTTAGGACGTTATCCCCGTAATCGCTTTCAAAACGAGTGCATCACGTCGCTTTCACCAATTGCTTCTTGAGATTCGGTCAACGAAAGTGGCCCTATTTCTTTTAACTATTGATTCCATATCAATACTGTGCCTCACGTTAATCCATCAACCCATGTGGCCACATTCCTTCTAAATTCAAGATTTTGCTCTGTGATATTGTGTTCTGCGCCAACCCACTGTCCAAGACCACAACGCTAAAGCACAGATATTTCAGGGAGTATTTTCAGCAAAGAAATATTCTGTCCTGATGATGGTCTACGTGACAACTGCCCTTTAGACCGAAACGTCAACACTCTCATCACCTCCAGTCACGTTGCTTTGGCACTAATATACGACCATTCTTTATTAATTATTGTTGGTTGTTCATTTAATTCACCAGGAGTTGATGTTCTTAGTTGTGAATTGCAGATTAATTATTATTCATCTCTGTTCATAACTATTTGCTTGATTTAATTTTTTGTATTTGTCTCCCCAATAATATGTTTTTTGAGTAAATATAAATTTCTCCGAATTTCCTTCTCTGTGTGTTCCATTGTTTGTGCTTCCATTGATTTATTTTGACTGTACTTTTAGTATGATATCCTGTTCCCTATTAAGCGTCTGCTCTCTGAAATATACGTTGTAGCTATTTCGCTGTGCGCTTTTTTTCTATTATCTTGCTAGCGCTTACCGATTCGGCGTTCTGGAACCGTTGCTCTGAAGCTCCGCGTGGTGCACGCTGGGCATTAGGTGGGTGTGTTTGGAGACGCGGGTCCTTACGTGATTTGAAAGATTATGGTGTCTACGGTTAAAGGGACAGTATATCTTGTGCTATGAATGTGCCTATGGTGATTGCAAAAACTACAGCGGAAAATATAAATACAACGGAAAATATAAATAATATGTCATGCTCGCCATCGCGCCAAAGGCATGTTCAGATAGTCTATGTGTTTGACATCACTCAGTTCAATCATTGCAATATAATTATCATAGATAACACGCAAATTCAATTCTGTCATTCAAACCCATCGGTTTTATCGTTTGTAAAGAGTAAATCCAGTGGTTCTCTCGTTTGAGTAAAGTTTTTCTGTTGCCTCTTCCTGGATGTTTTTCCACTTGTTCTAGAATACAGGCCTTTAGTTCATCTACTTGGTGATGATCTTCCATGAAATGTGAGGCTATAGTAGACTTCATCATTTTCGTTCTTATGTTGCTCTTGTGTTAATTGAGCCTCACTTTGAATTTCCTCTCGGTTTGTCCTACGTATTGTTTACCAGATGGACAGCTTAATAGATAAATGATATTCATTGAATCGCATGTTCTATTACCTTTTAAGTTTATCATTTTGCCACTGTTTACTTGACGGATTGTGTTTCCTTTCACAATGTTCGTGCAATTGTGACAGTTTAAGCAAGGTATAGTTCCCTTGTATTTAGTTGTGGTTGCTTTGTCTGTACTGGGTTTCAGTAGTTGTCCAATGTTCTTAGACCTGGTGTAGGCAAACCGCGGTTCGCTTAAAAAGGTTCCTTTGAAGTCAGGTTCTGTCCTTAATAGCCGCCAATGTCTTTTTATGATCTTTTTAAAGTGGTGGCTCATAGTGGAGAATTTACTCACACAGGTGATCCTTTGCTCATCTTGTTTGTTTTGAGGTACAAATAATTCTCTGGGTTTTTCTGAAATTCTCTCTCGAGCTTGTTGTAGTATTGAATCTGGGTGTCCTCTGCTCTTAAACCTGTTTATCATAATGTTGAATTGTTTTTCCAATTGTTCTGGTTCCGAGACGACTCTTTTGGCCCTCATCAGTTGTGAATATGGCAAATGTCTTTTTAAGGATGGAGGATTAAAACTGTTGTATTTCAGTGTGTTGTTTCTGTCTGTGTATTTTCTATACAAATTCGTTTTGAAACCCTCGGGGGTATTACTCACTTCTACATCCCAAAAATGTACCACATCTTTCTTTATTTCCCACGTAAATTGAATCCTCTCATCTATTGAATTCAGGTTTTCAATCTGGTTGGTCAATGTGTCCTGTGGTCCATCCCATGCTATAAAAATATCATCAATGAACCGTGCATATAAACTGTTGTGATTTTTCCATGTGGGTTTTTGGAGGATGTGGGTTTCCTCAAAATTCTTCATAACGGTGTTCGCGTATGTGGGTGCTGCCGGATTTCCCATGGAAGTTCCACTTTTCTGCAAATACCATTTCCCTTGGTAGGTGAAATAGCTGTGCATGAGGATAAACTGTAAGAGTTCCATTAAGAATATTTGCATGTCTTGATCATGGTCACTCTCCAACAGCGCTTTCTCTATTGCTTTTAAACCTAGGTTGTGAGGTATCGAAGTATATAGTGACTTCACATCAATGGTTGCTAGTATCATTTGTTGATGTTCACTAATGTTCGTGTTGGACAGTTTATTTAGGAAGTCTGTTGTGTCTTTGATATATGATTGCGCTGCCATTGCACTGGGTTGTAAATATTTATCCAAGATCTTTCCAATGGGTTCTTGTATGCTGCTTCTGGTGGATACAATGGGTCGACGTGGTGGTCTTTTCAAATTCTTGTACACTTTTGGCACCATATAGAAAGTTGGATTTTTTGGTTATTCTTGTATGAGATATTTTTTGGTTCTTTCTTATATGATCCCTTTGTCTGCTGCTCTTTGTATGATTTGACAGAGTGTTTTTTGTATTTCTTGAGTTGGATCTTTCTCCAATCTCATGTATAGATTTTCATCCTCCAGGTGTTCGCTTACTTGTTTTTCATAATATGATCTATCCATTATGACTAGGGCTCCCCCTTTGTCGGCTTTTTGGCATAGGATTTTGTCATTGCTGCTGATGGCTTTGATTATTCCATGTTGTTTGGTTGTCAATTTACGAAATTTCTTCCCTTTCTTCGTGTTAAGATGTTGTATGTCTTGTTTTCACAATTGTTCGAACAGATCAATCGTTTTATGACTCACGGGAGCCATATAGGTGCTGGTGGTTTTTAATCCCTTTAGTTGATCCTCTTCTTGTGGTTTGTGTTCTACCACTACGTTATCAAAGAAATGTCTAAGTCGTAGTTTCCTTGTTAGTTTAAATAAACTGGTGTCTAGTTCCAAAGTGTCGGTGTCTGTTGTGGGAATAAATGATGTGCCTTTTTGGAGAGTGTCAGATTGTATGACGGTTAAAGGCCATTGCGAAATATTTAACACTAAGTTGTTTGTTACTTTTTCTTGTCCTTCTTGGCTGTTACATTCCTGGTTTGTGGGGGATTTTTTTCTTTTTCCTTTTCCCCTACGGGGTCTCCCCTTTCTTCTTGGCCTCTTTCTAAAAAAGACTGATCAGTTGATGTGGTGGCTTTGGTCGGTATGTTAGATTTGCTCACTTTTTGGGTAATTGACGATTCGCTACCTGTTGATGAGGTGTCTGTTTGTGACATATAGGGTTTATTTTGTCTTCTTTTGGCGTATATGTCCGCCCACGTGTATACCTGTTCCAGTTTGTAGTCCCCAGTATCTCGTCTATATTTTCTTATTTTTCTATCGTTCACTTCCTGCGTGTGTTTCGCTAATTGATTGTTGATGTCTGTTAGGATGTTGTTTAATTGTTCCGGTGTTATAAGTTTGTTCAATTCGTCCTTGACATTGTTGATTTCCGTGTTAAGTTCTTCCAGAATTTTGGATAGCTCTTCAATAATTAAGAGTATAAGATCTAAACTGTATTTATTTAATATTGCCTACCATTTTTCTGTAAATTGTTTTGTATTTTTGCATAGTGGTGGTTTGAGGGATATCCGGAGGCCCCTCAGAATTCTTTGTGCTTTATGATATCTGATCATTGTGTTAGCGTGAAGGCGTTGATTGATTTGTTTTCTGGTCAAGTATAAGAGTTGTTTCACTTGTTGTTCTTTGTTTTTAGTGGTAGCAAATTCAGCAGTGTCTTCTTGGATTAATGAATATATTCGTGCACTTGCATCCTCCGCAAATGCAAATGTTTCTGCCCTGATGTCAGTGAGTTGGTTGATTTCTCGAATTGCATGATGGCTTGTGTTGGCGTGCTACTTTCCTTAAGTAGAATGAAGTTCAATATTATAGTGAAACGTGGATGTGCACTGCCAATTGGGTTTGATTTCACTCTGTGCTTTGATTACGTGCTCCGGGGTATCACTCCCTACTTTGGAGTGTGTTAGATACTGTTGAGGTTAGCAGAACCTAAATTGCTGGTCTGTCTCCCTGGGCACCATTACAAACAATCAACTAAGCGTTGTCATCTATATGAAATAAGAGCTGGAGATACAGCACAGTCTGTGCCCAGGGAGACAGACCAGCAATTTACATCCAGGAGTACGCCATGTACCCGGCAAAGCGTCTAAATCCTTTGGACCTCCAGATAAACAAGCTCCTAGTAACCCATTCCCTTAGAGCCTGCAACAGCAGAATTCCTCTTGATGTCCCAGGAAAAAGTACCTACAACAGAGTGGAGAAAAGCACCACTATTGACTATATTATGATCAATGTGGAATTCTGGTCTCAAACGAGGGCCTTTATATTAATCCATAGGGTAGATAGTGACCATAATCTTTTGTCACTAGAACTAAAATACACCCTAGGACAACAACATGAGCTGGGGACATTGGAGACTCTTGCTGATCCGAATTTATTTATAGTGGCTGGGGGCAGACGTATTAGGTGGGCCAAGTTTGCGTTAGCCCCTGACAAAATAGCGGAGCTTTATCAACACGTTGCCAGCTCCCTAGTGGAGGCCTTTGAACTCCCAGTTAATAACTACGATCTTTCCTATTTCCGGGAGTTTGAGCACATTCACACTAACCTTTTTTCTACCCTGGCAGACTATTTCTACATCACAGTCAACAGGAAGACACAGGCAAAAAAACAGGCCCAATGGTTTAACAAAAACTGTAGGGCTGCTAAGCGTGCTCTAGTTAGGGAGGTTAAATCTGGCTCTGTGTTGAGTATTAGAGGGGCTAGACTCACCTATAAAAGTATAACCAAAGAGTCTAAGTCGGAATGGGAGGTTTTGAGATGGGAAAGCATAAAAGAAGCGCTGGATGGACGTGATTACAGGGCTTTCTGGAACCTAGTAAAATCAGGCTCGCCAGAGGGGTCGTCCGCCATAATTCCCAACCTGAGCGAAGAGGTCTGGATAGCTCACTTTAAGCCTCTCTTTTCCCACACTGACACTGCATCCCTAGCTGACCTAGTTACTCCAATGGAGGGCACACTTGCTACAGTGTTATCAGCTGCAAATGATACCGACTTGCTACCCTTCAATTTGCCCGAAATACAGGTGGCCCTTAGAAGCTTGTCCTCCGGGAAGGCCCCCGGTTTGGATAGGATCCCTGGAGATCTATTTTTGAGTGAACAGAAGGTATGGGCTCCCTACATTTTGCTATACTTTAATGCTATTTTACATGGCATGGAGATCCCCCTAACATGGCTGGGTGCAAAGATCATCCCCATCCATAAAAAGGCTTCCCCACTCGACCCGGCTAATTACCGCCCCATTAGCCTCATCGACGTCTCCCAGAAACTATTTGCCCGCCTTTTATTGGCGAGGCTGCAGAGCTGGATGGATGACCACCACATCCTAACCTCCCTCCAAGCGGGCTTCGTGACAAGGTCTCTACAATCGATCAACTGTTCAGACTCCAGCTGATGTACTGGAAGACGGTGACCATGGGGGCTGGTAGTCTTTTACTTGATCTTTGTGGATCTTTGATCCGCATTTGACTTGGTACAGAGGGACAAGCTCTGGGCGATATTGTTAGAGCTGGGAGCCCCGGTTTATTTGTGCCAATTATTTAAACGCCTCCATAAAGGCACTTTCGCAAGGTTGAGGTATGGGAGGTATGGGGAGCTTTCGGCTCCCTTTACGGTGGAAAAGGGCGTGAGGCAGGGTTGTGTACTGGCCCCTACGCTCTTTTCCTTGTTCCTCAACGGATTGATCGAACATCTGAAGGGAGCGAGGGATCTAGATTCTCCAAGTTTAGCAGCCCGCAAGATACCAGCCCTGATGCTCGCCCTCTTGTTATCAAAATCACCTATGGGGTTAAAGCGAACATTGGAGGCATTTTGTTCCTTTTGTAAATCTAGGAATCTGGAGATAAATCTTTCCAAAACCAAGTATATGGTTTTTAATGCAAAAACATCAAAGTTCCCCCAACCGCATATGGAGGGTTCGATGCTGGAAAGTCTCCACCTTTGACTTTCTAGGGGTAACACTAAACAATAGGATGGAATGGGGGGTCCCATATGGCTAAGGCAAACTTGAAGCTGGCCCAATCGCCTGAAGGTATACTCAAGGTTTATAATGAGTGCTCATTTAAATCTTTGGGGCACCCAGTGGAAATGTATAAAGCTCAGGCAAGAGGTGGGGCGCTCTATGGAGTAAAACTATGGGGCCACGCCAGCGCCACTTCGCTGACCACCACTGAGAATAGTTTCATGAGGCGCTTAATTTTGTTTCTTGCCTTCAAGACACCCTCGCCACACTGGTTATTAACAACTCCTCAGTGCTGGTGTTGGGTGACTTCAACTTTTGGCCTAACGATCCCGCCGAAACCCCCCTTTCTAAAGATTTTACCAGCCTCATGACTAGTCTGAATTTTTCTCCCCTCGTCCACAGCCCCACACATGTCCATGGCCATTCGCTTGATCAGGTTTGGACCCTAAATATCCCTACTACCCCTCCTGTCATCTCCCCCTGCTCTTGGTCGGACCATTTCTCCATTTCCTTCTCCCTCGCGCTAGCCCCAGTATCTAAACTTCCTCTCCCTAAGAACACCTGGGCTAGAAAATGGGGTAAGGCAGATATGCCATCCTTTTGCTTATCCCTGGTCAACTCTTGCCCTGACCTCTCGGGCCTCGCCGCCCCAGACCAGCTGACTACCATCGATGGCTGGCTGACCCGGGCAGGCGACGACTTCGCTCCCCTGAGACGGATCACGGTGAAGCGCGCCCATGCGGCCAACCGCTGGTTTACCCCCGACCTCAAGGAGAAGAAATTAGCCGCACGCAGAGCAGAGCGCGCATGGAGAAGAGAATACTGCCCCGCCAAAAAAAACATCTACCTCTCTGTGCTCAAAGTTTACAAACAAAGCATACTTGATGCCAAGACCCTGTTCTACTCAAACAGGATACTAGCAGCTGAATCTCAATCCAAAGAGATTTTTGCCACAGTACATGAGCTTGCCTCATCTAACAGAGCCACGGCCCTGATCCCCCCTTCTCAACCACTCTGCGACTCCCTCAACGATTTTTTCATTGACAAGGTCGCAACGATCAAGGCTAAAATCTCTCCCCCTTCCCCGGCCTTCATCAATCCCTCCCCCCCTGTCATCCCTTCCAAACTCACTTCCTTCCCCCCTCTGACCACAGCTACACTTTTTCCCCTGCTTCAAAAGGTAAAGTCCGGTTCCCCCCTAGACTTTGCCCCCGCTCGTATTTTGCGTGAAGTCTTCCTACACTGTCCTACCCCTCCCCTCACACTATTAAATGACTCACTTAAATCCGGAGTTGTCCCCCCTGCCCATAAATTTGCGGCAGTTATTCCCATTCTAAAAAAACCTGGTGCCGACCCTTCATCCCCTTCAAATTACCGTCCCATCTCCCTTCTACCCTACTTGGCTAAGGTTTTGGAGACCCACGTAACCAGCGCCCTGATTACCTATGTGGAAGCCAACCACTGCCTCTCCCCCCGGCAGGCGGGCTTTCGCCCCCTCCACTCGACGGAGAAGGTAGTGATCTCAGTGATGGACAGCCTACGCGAGGGCATTGATACCAACGTCCCCCAGGCCCTCATTCTTTTAGATCTATCCGCCGCATTTGACACGGTGGACCACTCCATCCTCCTCACCCGTGTCAAGGCGGCGGGCATAGAGGGCCTGCCCCTCGCCTGGCTCAAGTCCTTCCTGAGTGACAGGGCTCAGGCAGTCCATCTTGCTGGTTTCACCGCTGCCTCTCGTAAGGTCGCGTGTGGAGTTCCCCAAGGCTCTTCCCTCTCCCCTCTTTTGTTTAATTTATACATCTACCCCCTCATTTTTATGTTACAGCAGCTCGAGGTCACGGTGTTCAACTACGCCGATGACCTCCAGCTAATTTTTAACCTTTCCTACCCCTCCTCCTCTGCCTCAAATGTCCAATCCGTCATGTTGTTCATCCAGGATTGGATGAACTGCAACCACCTCAAACTCAACCCGGACAAGACGGAGTTAGTCTTGACCAGAGGTGGTTGCAGCCCCTGGTCCCCCTCTCACTGGCCCTCCTCACTTGGTGTTCCCCCGCTCCCAGTTCCCAAGGTCAAGACCCTCGGCATCTCCCTGGATCCTTCACTTTCCGTTCACTCCCAGGTCAGCTCAGTTGTTTCCTCCTGTTTCTTTTCCCTTCGAGTCATCAGGAAGATTTCTCGTTTTTTTTCTCTACCCGCCCTAAAGATTATAGTGATGGCCATGGTGCTCTCGCGCCTTGATTATGGGAACATCATTTATAATGGCGCTCCAGCTTACGCCATTCGCCGTCTGCAGCTAGTGCAGAATCAGGCTGCCCGCCTGATTCATGGCCTGCCTAAATACCATCGAGCCACTCCCTTACTGCAGGCCTTGCACTGGTTGCCGGTGAAAGAGCGCGCCCTGTTTAAACTTGGTTGCACCACCTTCCAGGCTAAAACAGGCACCGCCCCGGAATTCATCTGTTCTGCCATCACCCCCTACATACCTGGACGAGAGCTTAGGTCCACTCATCAGGCTCTGTTAACTATCCCCCGCTTCAGCAAGAAAAAGACTGGTGGTACGAAATTTGCAGTGCTTGCTCCTGCATTTTGGAACTCCCTCCCCTCGGAACTCCGCATGTCATCTTCCTATATGGAGTTCCGGAAGGGTCTCAAAACTTTTCTCTTCTCTCGAGCCTACAATGCTTAATCCCCCTCTGCTCCTGCCAGCCTCTCACAATCCAACAGCGCCATGAAACCGCATGGTAAAAGTGCGCTATAGAAATGTTTTTAAATTCAAATTCAAATTATTGAGACTTCCCCAGAGTACACCTCTGACTCCTCTACGGCTAGATTTGGGTTTGGTCCCCATACAGGAGGTCATCTCAAATCGCCCCTTGCTGTACTGGAGGCGACTCTGGTCTACTCCAGAGCTCCTAAGCTATAGGGAGGACCTAAGGGACTTCATGACCATAAGGGGTGCGAGAAAAATCCCCTGGCTAGAACACGTTAAGCAGCTCTGGTTACGCATTGGGCAGGGGAGATATGTGGCTCCATCCTGAGGACACCTGCGCCCTGACCTCTAAGAGGTTGTTGGTTGCTACACTTAAACAACACCGAATGGACCTTATACTATTAAATCCATCTTTGGCTAGGCTGACCAATACTTTTTGGGAGGCTAAGGATATCTATCAGTTCGAGAAATTCCTGGACGACATTCAGCCTACACTGGCAAAGAAGTTATATGTCCAATTTAGACATGGAACACTACCAGTGCGGGCTGTAACAAACAAGTGGTTGAACGCTCCCCATATACCAAGCGCTTGCCCTGGGTGTGATTGTGGCGAAGAGACAGATCTGCATGTTCTGCTCTTCTGCCCTTTCTACTCTAGGGCCAGAGCTAAATGGATAGTCCACCTACGTAAGTCCAGGGGCCTCAGGGACTACAGGGAGGTATTTAGAATATTGAAATATGACACCTCCCCCCGATTGTGTTTGCAACCTCCAGATACCTTCTGTCTATGTGGTGCGCAAGAGGCGCAAAAATTTAAAATAGCCAAATGGCCCTAACAACGCCAGCGTATTCTCTCTAATTCAGAAGGTAATCTTAAAACTATCACGCGCAAGAACTGAATCTTCTTCCCTTTTTTTTATTCTATGTAATCTTTATAGGACGTTGTTATGCTTTTATCGTCCTATTTTAAACCATTTTAGGAAGTGTTCGCTGTCATTTTGAGTGTACAGTAGTGTTGTATAATGGTATGTTTTTATCAGAAATTATTGTATGTGCTTTTATGGTTTTTAACCGATAATAAAGCTTTTTCTGACTGACTGACTGTTAACCAAGTCTCAGAGTTCACTTCAGTTACATGAATATAGGTGGGCATAGTATTTTTTAAAAACTTCCAGATGAATACTAAAATCATTATTACACATGTGATGCATCTTTCATTTGCATGCAATATAAGCTGAAACATAAGTGTAAACATGTATAAAAACTACATTTCTTCATGATTAGACAAAACATTAACATGCACACATCCTGAATCTCTAATTTCCACTGTGCATGCACTTGAGGTTCACATTTGAGTGCACCACTTACATTAATAACATTAGAACACAGAAAAGTTGTGCAGCTAAAAAAACACTGCTCCAAGACTGGGTTGCTGTGGTGTGTTTAAGTGCTGCGAATGATAAACTGTAAGAAAACAGAATTCATAAGACTCGCCTTCGTTAGCTTTAATGCAATCAGGACTCCCCTTCAGAACTGACTGGGAGATTCTGCAATTTACTGCTTCTAGTGAAGTAATACCGGTATAACCTCTATAGCAGTACTGTGTGCCTTGTTTACCCTAAAGCAACACGTCCTGTGAAAATAATAATGGTGAGGTGTATTTTAATGCATCCTGGATGGGTGACGGGAGGCGACGAGCAGACATGGTTTTGGGGGGAGGAGTTCAATTCACTAAAATAAAAATGTGTGTTTTGTTGGTGGATAAAGTGGGGGGGAAGCTTTTCGGAAACAGTAATCGAACCCCTTCTTGGAAGTCCGAGCTCGTGTTCAATGCGTATTCCTGGAGATTAGTATGTCATTCCATGGATCCATTTTAGAACAAAAAAAAAGGCAGAATAACGGGCTCGGGGAGGCTCTTTCAATCCTGAAAATAATCCCCTCCTTTCTCAGAGGACTGGGCGTAATTAATTTAAAGCAGAAAGCGAAACGCCAGTGCAATGATTGTTTTCTGTAAGCAGCAAGCCTTGCATTTCTTTGCAGTTAGTCACAGGGCCTGAGCAGCACGAGCCCCGGCAGCTATCGGGTGTCAGCCTGGCCGCGCGTGCCGCAGCAGTGCAGACCCGGCCTGCCGCTCTCCTAGGACAGAAATAGTTAATCTCGGCGAGCAGCGCGCCGCGGAGGGGGAGTTGCCTGGCCTAGGCAGCAGCAAAAACACGAGCGCGCATTCCTGCTTCTCCTTCAGCTGCCAACATCTGATTAGAAGCAGCGGCGGCGGCGGCAGCACAGTCCGCCCGGCTCTGAGTGGCTGCTCCGGGCTGTCGGGGAGGAGACTGCGGACAGGGAGCCGGGGAGGAGGTACGAGAGCGGCGCAGACTGCCGGACGGTGGCTGCAGGCCCTTGGCAGCGGGAGGAGCCGGCGGACACCCCAGCCCCGGGGGACGTGCGGAGTGCCTGAGGCGTCAAGGACCTGCCTGCTGCCGTAAGTAACCGAGGATGCTCGGTGGCTCGTGCGCTGCCGTGGGGTGTCAGATGGCAGGGTCTCCCGAGGGGGGCCGGGGCAGAGAGCATGTCACCGCGTGGGGTGGTCAGTGTGATGCCCGGCAGGCCCCCGGGGGTGAGCCGCATTCTGCAGCACATTCGCCGCTCTCCAATGCCTCCCTCTGCTGCCGGTCGCCGGCCCGCAGCTGTGACACCCGCATTTCTTCCGCTTTGTCCCTGCCAGGTTTATTGTATCACGATCTATTTCTAGGGGGTGGCGGCGTGTGCCGCTGGCTGCACACAGCATCACGCTCATTTGTACTCCGCCTTGGTACTGATTTGATGAAAAGCCCGTGTGTTGTGGCAATGCATGAATACCTTCGCGTGTTCTATTAAGAGCACCTATCGGCGACCTTCCATGCTCGCTTCAGGTGGTGGGGTGTATATGCAGTAAATTGAAATGGCCCCAAGTAAGCCAGCGATGATGGAATTCAATGACAATTCTCCAGTTGACCAAACTTTGTAGTGCTGAGCTTTTTTTATTTAGCAGATGTTTTATGGATTATCACGACCGAGAGCTCTTAAAACTGTTAGACTCCAATATTAACAAACTGGGCATGCCCCTGGGCACTGCCCTTTGAACTGAGGGCCCGTGTCTTAAATGCACTCATTCGTTAGAATCACGTGGATTCTTCCATCACCTCCATCGCCTTTCAGGTCTCGGCTAGGGGAGGGCGGGTGCGAGGAAGGGTGACCACCCTCTGGTGTTAATTGCTTTTAGAGAGGTCAGATTTTAAGTTTATTTATCTTTGAGCCTTGTACTCAACCTGCCTACCCACGACAGCTGGTACAGTTCACATTTCTTTGGGTTTGGCAAACCTGCCAAGATCACACACTGAAATGAGCTGTATGTAAGTGCGTGTCTCAACTGTTTGAGATAGATCGGGCATTGGCTTCATGTAAAAGATGCAATGGGCAGGGGGGAAAAAAACATGTTCGTGCTTTAAATGGGGCCCAGATGCCGATGTGTGACGTGGTCTCGTATGCAGTTAGTTTTGCAAGCCTCAGTGGAGTAGAGAGGGACGTGCTGCAGCGGCGCAGGCGGGACCTGGCGTCCATCCGTAGCGGCTTGAAGCGTGACTCAGAGGGTGGGGATATGTCAGCACAAACCCGGTTGGTGATTTTAAGCGCGCATCAGCTCAAATTTGCTCTAGTGCCTAAACTCCTCTATATTAGCAATTTACAGTGGCCTGGTGACGACTTTTTGGTACCATGCATCCTGTCCATTACCCTTTCCCTCTTTTCCCCCTTTATGATCCTCGATTTGCCTTTTCTCCATACCCGAATATCCCTCCCACCCTCCCTTGGTGCTGTGACTGCGCCCCCCTCTGACCCCCTTAATGGAACTCTGCTCTCCTGGTTTTCTTTTGTGGTTTTTTGGGGGGTCTTGGCCTGAGAAATTCTACTATTTGTATATACATGTATATAGAGAAAACTCTAACCACTAGTATATGTAGTAGACCTGTACTCTCTACCATTCCTATGTGACTCTTAGAGTATATCCATTCGTAGCCCTTCACTGTGTATATAGAGATAACTCTAACCACTAGTATATGCAGTAGACCTTTGTACTCTCTACCATACCTATGTGACTCTTAGAGTTTATCCCTTTTTCTGTATCTCTTCCTTGTGTGACTCTACAACTTGTACATTTGCAATTTTTTCTGCTTGTATCTCTTCCTTGAGCGACTTTACCACTTGTACATTTGCAATTTTTTTCTGTTTGTATCTTTTATGTAACTCATGTAATCCTAAATCCTTATGTATCACTACTGGTTCTTATGTAAAGCGCTCTGACACCTTCGGGAATATTCGCGGCACGAGCGGCTGAGCTTTGAGGGAGACCGCATGCATTTTGAGCACACCCTGCTTGCCTTCACCAACAGATCACTCCCAGGACAGAAAATGTCACGGAGAGCAGTGAATGTGTGGGTCTGGTTTAGATTACCTACCCCTGACAGAAAATATGCGGCTTCCTGCCTGCAGAGACCCAGGCGACCGATTTGGACATATTACGAGCAGACTGAGCAATTACATCACTTGTAAAAGGCGCGCAAGCTTTCTGTTAACCTTGGTGTCAAATACCAAGTGCACGGTTTATGGTAACCCGCGATTTATTTCGTTTCGTGCACTAGTTTTGGTTTGAGAGCCACTCCGCTGGTGATTGGAGGAGCTTTTGTGTGCCTGGGACCTGCGTTCCAGCTGGAACGCACCCTGGGGCGCTTGACGTGCGCAATGACAAGCCTGCGAACGCGTCACGTATTGTTTTAAAGCGACGAAGAAGACACCGTTCCTGTGGCGGTGGAATGGTTGTCGCCCTCGGGTGTGATTCGCACCTGACCGCCGTGCGTGACTCGTGGTGCATTCACACCCGTGACAGACTCCCCGCCGTCTCCCAGGTGGCTGTCAGCTGTCACTGCCTGATGGGCTTATCTCGGTCTGCACACACGGGCTCTGCCCAGGCCGGGCTCAGCCCTCCTCTCGCTCTCGACGTGAACAAACAGCACTCCAACGTGGATTTAATGAAGCGAGCCTGACAAGTCAACGGCACTGTAAACAAGAGTGCATTGTTTCATAATTGGGCAGGGTGACGGGATTACAAGCCCAGCAGCCAATGGGGAGCAGTTTTTTTTGTTAGTCAGAGGAACCCCGCAGATCTGGCTTTTTAAGAACAATCTAAGGCTGTTCTTTTCTGTACAACATTATTTCAGTTCTTTCTCGCAGAGAACGGAGATTTGTTTACTATGTATCCAGTTCAGCTGGCCTGCAGGAAACCGTTATTTCCTTCATAAAACAAGCATTGAGATAATATTTTAGAAGACTACATCGTTTGCTTCTTGCATGGCTCATTGCTCCTCTCTGGAAATAGGACTTTTAACATAGAATAACTAAGTTACAAACAACAAGGGCACATTTTCACAGGAAAATTGACATTTAGTTTATTGAGATACATTGTTGAAGCTTTGGAGGCTAAAAAAAACCTGAAGGTGCTAGTGATATTACCTCTGTGTTCTATAAATGTATTAATTCATTACCCCTTCATGGATCCTCCCCGTCACAGTCCTTACTACGTGAGGCAGTCCTGCCTTCACCCAGCCAATCAGACCCCAGAAAACTAAAAGGTTATAGGTTACATAAACCCCTTCCACCCACCGCCATACCTGTTTTTTTCTGCTCCGATGGCGGTCGGAACGATGGTGCTCCGTGTTCCTGTTTTCCTTTCTGGTTCTCATGCGGGATGTTTGCGGTTACTTGAGTGTTTCTTAAACGTATGTTTCAGATAGTTATTTGCAGTTTTGAATTGTTTCTGTGTTTTTGCATATGGGCGGCTGTACCATTGCTCCAGTTGGCCGCGCACCTGCTCTGAGGCCAGGACGCTCCCCACACATGTGCAGGCCTGGGGCAGGGAGCTCTCCTGGTGTCCTGGCCTTGGGTCGTTCCGGCGCTGGTGTTTAAAGGCAGCGTCTGGCCCCCGCAGCCATGTTTGCAGTATGTGGCTGTGGGTGGAGACTACAGGGCTGCCCCTTTGTTGATTTTCAAGACTCACATTACGAGACTTGGTGTTTGGGGGCAGTATTCATTGGAGGTTGCTGGGCACTTCCTGTGTGTGTGTGTGTGTGTGTGTGTATTGGGAGTTTCCTGTGGGATTTACTCCTTTTTTTACTCGTGATGACTGAGGGGGCTTCTTCTCAGGTGCCTGCAAAGGCAGTTTCAAGCAGCATTATGTCCAGGACCTGCTGGAGGATGATGTTTTGCTGATTTCCAGGGCTGATTTACAGGATTTAATCAATTCTGCTGTCCAGGCTGTGCTTCTGGAGCCTGCGGCAAAGAGGTCTAAGGATGATTAGGAGGACATGGACAATTCTCCTAAGGAAAAGTATGTCCAGGGCAAGGTTTTTTCTGACATGCTGTTCCATATTCGGGAGGTGCTTGGTTTTGACCCTAAATCATTGCCTGATGAGGGGTTTTACTCCCAGTATATTTCCTCTATGGTAGATGACCTTCCCTTCCATGATGTCCTGAAGGATATACAGACTAAGGAATGGCTTGAGGTGGATAAGCAGGGTATTCCTCGCTTTCTGGGGAAGCGGTATGGCCTCACGGACTTTGACATCCAGTTTCCTGCGATTCCCAAGGTCAATTCTCTTTTGTCTTCTATGGCTTCTGCCTCCTCTTTCTCCTTGTCATCAGAGGAAGCTTCCCTGACTGATCAGGTGGAGCAGAAGGTGGAGTCTGCTCTCAAACGTTCTTACGCCACTTCTCATTTTGGGGTGATTGCTACCCCTTATGCGGTCTATGCCTCACAGATCCTGCTGAAGGATTTTGAGAAGTTGTTTGACTGTCTTCAGGATCAGGGGGACCCTACTCCTGTGTTGGCTCAGATGGAGGACTTAGTGCAATTCCTCTCGGATGTAACTTTCATTCCTTGTGGGCCTTCTCCTCAGTGGCCGGGGTGGCGGTGGCTGGTAGGAGGTCTCTCTGGACCAATCCTTGGCTTCTTGAGTCTACGCCGAAGACTTTGGTCCATAAGCTGCCTATTGAGGGTCCCCGACTCCTTGGGGACGCTTTGAATGCAAGGGTACAGCGTTCTGCGGAGGAGGAGATGTTGAAGCCTCTTCAGCCCGTGCCTGAAATGAATTCCTTTTTGTCACAAGCAGGATTTTCAGGGAGCTTTGTCTTCTCAGCCCTTTCGTGGTCGGCCCATGGTCGGGGGGCCGTGTTCCATTATAAGTCCCGGCCTCAACAGCAGCAACTGCAGCAGAACCCCTCTGGTGCAGGACAGAAGTGACTATGCCGTTGTGGGGGCTCGACTCCATTTGTTTCTGTACCGATGGTCAGCTCTGATTTCTGACCAGTGGGTCTTGTCTGTCATCAGGTTGGACTACCAGATTCTCTTCCGGGGCCTTCCCTCTCTGGATTATTTTCTAGTTACCCCGTTGTTAAGAGATCCTGTGAGGCGGTCTGTCATGTTTTGTCTCGCGTCACGATGTTGTTGTCAAAGGGGGCTGTTGTGCCGGTTTCAGCGGAGGAAGTGGGCCTGGGGTTCTATTCCTATCTGTTCCTGGTACCAAAGCCAGATGATTCCTTCCGCCCGATCCTGAATATCCGATCTCTGAACAAGTTAGTGAGGTTGGATCATTTCCGGATTGTCACCTTGCAGTCTGTCATTTCCCTCATCCAGGAGGGTGTTTTTTGGCTTCTCTGGACTTGGAAGATGCCTATTTTCACATTCCAGTCCATCCTGCCAGTTAGCGGTTCTTGAGGTTTGCGATCGAGGGGATGTATTTCCCATGTCAGGTTTTGCCGTTGGCCCTCTCCATTGCTCCCAGGACATTTACTAAGGTATTGGCTCCTGCTGTGGAGGTTTTGCAGCATCAGGGTTTCTCCATGTTTCCCTATATTAATGATTGTTTGATCTCTTCTTCCTCCTTTCTTAAGACTCTTCTGGTGGTGGAGGCTACGTTGACCCTGTTCCATGATCTGGCGTTCAAGTTGAATCTGGCCAAATCTCATCTGGATCCTGTTCAGAGACTTCAGTTCATCAGGGGTCTGTTCGACACCTCTCTTGGGGCGGTGTTTCTCCCTTCTGTTTGGATCCTTTCCCTGCAGATTCTTTTGCAGGATCTGTTGAGTCGTTCTTCTGCCCCGACTCGTGTTTGGTTGCGGGTCCAGGCATTGATGGTTGCCACCACTGCTGTGGTTCCTTGGGCTCGCCTGCATCTCAAGCCATTTGTGACTCATCTGTTGGCTCAGTGGGACTCCTCCCGGGCGGATTACGAGACTCTGGTTCCTCTCTCTCCTGCTCTGGTTCAGGACTTGGACTGGTGGCTTTGCACTCCCAATCTGGAAAAGGGGGTTCAGTGTGTCTTCCACCTCCCCATTTGTTGAAGACAGATGCCTGTTGTTGGGGGGCCACGTTGAGGTCCTTGGAGGCCAAGGGTCGGTGGTCTCGGAGGGACAGTGCCCGTTCCTCGAACTGGTGGGAGTTGGCGGCCATCTGGGAGGCGGTGCATTACTTTCAGGTTCATCGGCAAGGGACAAATCTGTTGGTTCCTACCGACAATTATGTGGCTCGTTGTTACTTGAACCATCGGGGGGGACCAAGTGTGAGTCTCTGAACCTGCTGGCCTCCATGATTTGTGCTTGGGCGGAATCTCATCTGTTGGCCTTGAGGGCGGTGTACATTCTGGGACATTTGAATTTTCATGCGGACACTTTGAACTGCAATCTTTCATCCTCTGTTTTGTACCATCTCTCTCTTCTTCTGTTCCAGTCCCTTTGTCTTCAGTTCCAGACTCCCTGGGTCAATCTCTTTGCCTCTCCTTACAACGCCTTTTTCCCACGGTTTTGTTCGAAGGTGATGTGTCCTCAGGCTTGGGCTGTGGATGCTCTTTAGATTCCCTTGCCTTCGGGTCTGCTGTATGCCTTCCCTCCTATTCCCCCTCCTCCCGAGGGTGCTGCCGAAGATTCAGGGGGAGAGAGTGTTGGTCCTGTTGATTGCTCCTTTCTGGCCTCACCCTCTTTAGTTTCCTCTCCTGTTGCGGCTGACAGGGGGTCGGTTTGTCCAGCTTCCTTTGAGTCTGGCTCCGCTTCAATTTCCACTAGTGTCTCTGCCTTACCTTCGTCGTTTGCAGCTGACGGCTTGGCTCTTGAGCGGTTGACGTTGGAGTCTTTGGGCTGTGCCTCTGTGGTGGCTCGTGACATCCAGTTGTCACGTTGGCCTTCGACCCTTAAGTGCTATTGTCGTCATTGAGGATCTTTTTTCTGTCGGTGTTCTTCCCATGGGGTGGATCCTGTGCTGGGGGACCCTGCTTCTGTATTGGATTTTCTAAGGGTTGTGTTTTTTGAAGGGCCTTTTCCTTTCCACTTTGTCAGCTCAGCTTGTCTGGGTCCTCGGGCCTCCTTGGAGGTTGTTGCCCTTTTGGTGATTCGGCTTCTTCTGAGTTTTCGGCTTTATCGGCCAGTCTCTCCTGTGATCGTGCCTTCTTGGGATTTACTAAAAGTTTTGCGGGGTCTGCACTTGCCCCCTTTTGAGACCTTGCTGAAGGCAGACTTGTTATGGTTGTCCGCTAAGGTGGCTTTTTTACCGGCCATCACCTACGCTCGTTGGTTGGGTTAGTTGGGTGCCTTGCTCATTTCATTTCCTTATTTTCAGTTCCTGCAGAATAGGGTTGTTTTGTGGCTTGATCCGGCTTTTCTGCCTAAGGTTTCTTCGACTTTCCGTTTGCACTAGCAGGTGATACTTCCTGATTTGCCTGCTGAGGGGAATTCCCTTCTTCCCCCTTCTTTGGATGTTCGCACGGCTCTTCAGATTTACCACCAGCGTTCGCTGGAGTTTTGGAGTTCTCCTGCCCTGTTTGTCTCCTGTGGGGGTGTGGCTAAGGGGAAGAAGGGTTCCACTTAAGTCGGTGGATGTGTTTGGCGGTCTGTCAATCCTATAAATCTTTGGATCTGCCTCCTCCGTCTCAGATGCATGGTCGGTTGACGCGTTCTGTGTCCTGGCAGTCCCATCGCACGTTTGTACGGCATTATCGTCTTGATGTTTTGCATGCCTCTGTTGACAGTTTTTCTGTTGGCGTTTTGAACGCTGCTGTTCGTTGATCATTTATTTGATTAAAGTCTTGTACTTTTTGCATGGATCCCTGGTGTCCTGCTTTTTTCTTTTTGGTTCTCTGCTTGTGAGTTCCTCACGTAGTAAGGACTGGGACGGGGCGGACCCATGAGGGGGTAATGTCTTGTTACTTACCGGTAATCTTCATAACCCCGATTAGGGTCCTTCCCGTCAGTCCTCTTCCCTCCCTTTCTCCCGCTGTGTTTGTGTCTGGGTCTTGTTGATGACAGGCATGGTGGTGGGTGGGAGGGGTTTATGTAACCTGTAACCTTTTAGTTTTCTGGCGTTTTAATTGGCTGGGTGGAGGCAGGACTGCCTCACGTAGTAAGGACTGGGGAACGGGGAGCACCCTAATCGGGGTATTAAAGATTACCGGTAAGTAACAAGACATTCATCTACTCACCAGCTTTCACTGAGGTGAACTTTCGGCAGAATGAGTTCTCTCTCAGTAACAGATAAGACAGTACGATACTAGAAAATTAGATAATGTAAATAACATGACATCACTTAGCGTGGAGTCATTACATGTATTAAAATAGTGATTTCTTCTCCACCTGCATGTAGCACAAGGTTCAAGGGTCAGAATGTGAGGCATCAACTTTTGGGTTTTACTGGATTTTTTTAATGAAGCACCTCACATTACGCGCCTCCCATTAAAGATTCATTGTGTCAAATTCTTTACAAAAAGTAATATGTACACAGTTAATATGTGAGATACAGTGTGAGGGTTTAATGACAGCTGCATTCTGGTCACAAGATGTACAACCATAGCCATAAACTTCAGAAAGGTCAGCTAGATTTGCACCCACTAGGTTTTGAAGAGAGGAAAATGGTTTTTAATATCAGAGAAAGTGCGGTTTCAGGAGCGCTTGAGGCTGAGAGACATGAGCAGTCGTTGTACTGGTTGGGAGTACCTTCTCTTACGTCCATGCCCAGAGAAGGAATTGGCAGGGGAGGACCTTTCCATAAAGTGTGTGATCTGTAGACTTTTCTCTAAGAGGGACCCTCCAGAGATGTTTAGTTTCTGAGAGCAGGTTGAGGGGTATTGACGCGCAGCACCTTGTAGATTAAGCATGCAGTTATATAAGTGCAGTTTGAATCTATAGGGAGCAAGTTGTTGGAGAAGGGGACTGGTGTGATATATGTGTGTGTTTGAGACAAGCCTGGCATGCAGCACAACGTCTAATGGAGGAACCCAGTGAGAAGTGCTTTCTCATAGTTAGTGCAGGAATGTACAAAAGACTGCACAGCATTTTTCAGACTCTTTGGTGGGTAAGAAGCAATTGCAGTTCTTCCAAGTTTTGAGTTGGAAAACTGCCTGGTTGATTCTTGGTGTGAGTTTCAGGTTAAAGTTCCCTGCCCAGTTTAATTGCAAAGGATTTTGCAGACACAGCAGTTTGGGTCTGGAAAACCACATATTGAGGTGCATTTATCTTGATTTTTCATTTACGTCGAAGTTATTTTTGGTGATAATAGATGGAATCTGTTTTTAGCTCATTTTATTTTTAAATATTTGTCTTTTCTCTTTTTTCGTATGTTGATTAAGCATGAGAATCGGTTTGTATGATCACAATTTGTAAGAGATGCTAAGGTATAACTGGGTATGATCTACATAAAGATGATACCGAATCCCTTCTTTGGTTAGAACAGACTCAAGGGCTTAAGGTGAATGTTGAAGTGTAAGTGTGCCAAACTTGATGCCCATGGTACACTGAAGGTAACGGTGTCGGTAAAGAGAGAACCTTTCCAATTTTAACACATTGATATCTGTTGTCAAGCTATGATTCAACTGGAATAGTGGACTGGATTGGGAAACGGGAAGAGCCCATATATGCCGCGCAAGAATGCCCTGAGAAACATGCCAACATTTTGGGAAAGCGAGGGGCATAGTATGGATTGATTTAATTGGTTTTGGGACTTAAGTTTGTGATATGTTACCGAGGGATGTGTAGTTGTTTCTCTTTTGTACTGACTCACAATGTGCTGTGTTCACATTTGCAAGAACTAATAATAAAGATTTTGATAAATAAAAAAACAAGTAGGATTCAAACCATTTTAGTAGTGTCAATTATCCCGAGCTTGTCTTTAAGGGTTTACTTTTGTTTCTTTTTTTTAACGATCTTTATTAACGTTTTATTATTAACAATACAGTAAGCAGGCCAGCAATTGCTAACCAGTGAGAGACATCACTGCAAGCAGTATTCCCGCCGAAGCCCTGATAACTGTTTTACATGTTTTCGAGATACTCAGGAGATACAGGTTCCATAAAGTGCACCAACATATTAACATTCAAACAATAGGCGAAGTCCGCATCAGTCATGTGGAGAAAATCGTAAGGCAATAGGCCATTCCCTCCAAGCCCACTCCTCAACAGACCCTCATGACACCCACCCTGATGTGGTAGGCCTTGTTTCTCGTTGTACTTTATACCATGATCAGTGTCCTTGCTGTGCCCTCTTCCCTTCCATCTCAGAACATCTGGGAGTGGCTGGGTAGACCAGGGATTGTGAGGGGGGTCTATACCTCTTGACCCATGTGAATACTCAGTAACTACATGTCCCTTCTCAATCCAACGCACCAGGGTCAGCCTGTGGTGCCTGGAGGGTGTCTAATACCTGGAGGGTGTCTAATACACCTCCCCAGTCTGTTGCAATGGGCTTCTTTTACAATCCATGTGCCTCCTCCTGTTGCAGCGCCACAGCTTCAGCCCTACCCCACTTAAGTGTTGCCTCACTCCAATGTTCCATCCCGAGCAACAAACTCTTTCCAATGCATGGGGACCATTACATGGACCCTCAGCAACGGCAAATCAGTAAAGCGGTTTGTGGCACCCCCAACATTACTATGCTTTTATAGCCCTAACATGCCATTCGCTATATTATAAAGGTTAGTACGGCCCCTCATTCTGGTTAGTGTGTCCGTGACCACCGACCACAGCAGGCAACCCCAGAACATGTGCTTTGATGTCCGCATCAGGCTCCATGCACCGCGGGAAGTCGATCCGGATCCGGGAAAGATCCTGTGTTGTCTAGCTGGATTGAGGTAAGCCCTTTGCAGTATATTGTGTTGGATATACTGTAATCGGGTATTAGGGGAAACCTTTTGTGTAAGAGAGCCATGTCTCATTCCTTCTGTGTCAGTTCCTGGCCCATGTCCCCCACCCAGGCACTTGTAAAGGGTTCCAGGGGATCCTTTAGCAATTGTGAAAGAGCCAGTGTCAGCCAGATTATCAGTCAATGGCCTTCATTATGGTGTGCATTGTTTGTATGCATGTGTGCGGGTTCAGTTCCTGAGTCATTGATATGCTATAAGCATCCTATTTCAGCCATCAACAGCCCATAGGCCTGGAAGTGACCAGCTGGAAGTCCCCTATCATCCCTCAGCTGGGCAAAGAGGACAAGGACCCCTTCCTAGACCAAATCACCCAGGGTTTCCACCCCAGCTAACTCCTACAGCGTCAAACCTTCTCCTCTGAGCAGTTCTTTAGAACTTAAGCGGATCCCAGGAGCATAATAAGTCATACTCTGTATGAGATGCAAACTTCTCTAGAAACTGTTGTGGGTTACATGCAACAAGCCACCGCCTGGTTGGCAGTCCGACTCTTGTGAGAGAAAGCCTCCACCATCTGCTGCTCATGGGGCACAGAGGCCAGTTCCAACTCATCTACACACTGTCCCGTCATCCAGGGGGTGGACCTCTGCAGCTGTGCCATTTAGTAATGTTCGAAATATGGGGCCATGAGCCCACCCTATTCAATGGTAAATTCATCTTGGACAGAGTTATCATGTGTCCTCCCTTGTTTCAAAGAAAGCCTCCGAATTTCGCATGAAGTGTACGGAAGGTGCTATGAGCAACATTAACTGGGAGATTATGGAAACGAGACAAGGGAGTATCACCATTTTTGATAGGGACGCTCTACCCTGTATCGAGAGTGGAAGTGGGCCCCAGAACCCGACCTGTGGACCGATGAAGGCGACAGCTTTCATGAGCTTACAGCCGATAAGGTCTCAAGGGGCATGATAAATGTTAATGCCCAAAACAGCCGAACGTGTTCTTTTTCAGCAGAGGAACTGTGTCGCCACTATGAGTTGATGTCTTAAAGGGTTTATAGGACGATTTTATAGCCCACTGTACTCAATACCGTGGATAGTTCCAGAGAAAGTAGTAGACAGTTACCCTGACATTTTTTGATGATAATGATATCAGCAACCACTTTATTCATTAATGTTTTGTGCCCTGTCCCACTTGAAACCATGATTAAAAGTCGCCAATGAGCTGTTTTCTTTCAGGTGGTTTTCAAGCTGTGGGCTGGCCCGGTTTGCCAAAGTGCGTACTATTCATAGCATAGCGCCGGCAAGAGTGAATTAAATGGACAATGTACACGATAGCGCCTAGGGAATTAAAGCCTATCCACACTATTGTTAATTTCCAGGTTCCACTTCCGTGGCTCATAAAGGTTTGCCAGAAGAACATAGCTTTCTAGAATAAGTGGAGATATTTTTTCGCGTCATATTTTCAGTGGAGTGTAGCTCCATACTTTTGGTCCTAGTTCTTTCATGGGTGTGCCTCTTAAACTTTTTGGATTAGTGGAGCTGTTGTGATTTTCCTTTTAGCGCTCAATGTTATGTTTTGAGTGGGTTTGTAATGGAGATTAAGTTTACTGAGATATTTGTGGATATTTGACTAGTGAGCCATGTATATTGTGCATAGAATCTTAAACGTAACTCTATGCAGCTGCGGCCCGTTCAGGTAAGAGCTGTGGGACAATAGGGCCGGGTGCGGGGGGATTTCGACAGACGAGGAAGAGGGAGAATTAATTATTTATTTAATTTCCCCTCGTGGTTATCTGTCTTACCTGCATGGACAGCGGCTGACTGTATGCTCAATAAGTAGTGGCCAATTTAAGGACTTTAATATGAGTGTGATGGCTTGGATCATTTAAGGTCTGAGAACAATTTGTCTGCTATAGTATGGGCAGTTTTAGCTGTATGAATATTTTAAAATTTGGTCAGTTGAATATTGTGGACTAATTCATGATACAATTACAGACAGTGAATAATCATAAATAAAGTAGATCAAGCACTCCCAGTATGCCAAATTTCTTCAGTCGTACTCAATTGGTAGAGTGCAAAGAAGGGTTTAACTCTCTGATCCTTGAGTGTGAAATACTTTACTTGATGCGGCGTTTCCCTCCTGGGGTTCGTCCCCTTATGCACTGCTTTATGTCCCTCTACTGAGGGATTATTCGTAATTCATCACTGTAATTGCTTGTAGATTAAATGTCAGTCATTGTGTTTATTGTTAAGTACAATTCACACAGCCCAAATTGGTACAACCTATGCTAGAAACATATGTATGTACTTATTTAGCTAGATTGGTTAGTAACACTTTGCATTTGAGATAAAGGGAAAAAATAGAGGATGGAAGGATTGGTGGTCAACATCGGTCAAAGAGAATTAAATGTGTACAAAAAACAATTCTTCAGAAAGTAGTTGAAAAGTCTGTCTAGAGTCAATGAAGAAGGCTTAAATCAATCAATCAATCAATAAGGTGATTTTTAAAGTGCGACTACTCACCCACAAGGGTCTCAAGGTACTGGGTGGGGAGACTGCTGATCCTTTGAAAGGCACTGTGCTTCAGTCGAAGAGCCAGGTCTTGAGGTCCTTCCTGAATTGAGGCGGCTATGGTGATTGCCTGATGTGCAGAGGCAGGGTGTTCCAGGTCCTTGCTGCGAGGTAGGAGAAGGATCTTTCTCCTGCCTTGGTCTTGTGGATGGCGTCCAGGGCCAGTTGGGTAGAGCGGAGGTCTCAGGTAGGTGCGTGGCATGCAAGGCGGTGGTTGAGGTATGCAGGTCCTGTGTTGTGTAAGGCTTTTATAGGCTTGTGTGAGGAGCTTGAAGTTGATTCTTTTGTTGACTGGGAGCCAGTGGAGGTCTCTCAGCTGGCCAGTGATGTGACTTTGAAGGGGGATATTGAGGATGGGTCTAGCTGAGGTATTCTGAATGTTCTGCAGTTTCTTGAGTTTCTGGGTGATGTTGGCACATAGTGTGTTGCTGTAATCGAGCCTGCAGCATCTGAGTGTGTGGGGGACCATCTTTCTGGACTCAATAGGGATACACTTGAAGATCCTTCAGAGCAGGCATAGAGTGTGGAAGCTGGATGATGAGATGGAGTTGATCTGGTGGTTCATGGTGAGTGAGGAGTCCAGGATGATGCTGAGGTTTCGTGTGTGGTCTGTGGGTGTGGAGATGGTCGGGTTCCAAGATCTGTGGGCCACCAGGAGTTGTCCCAAGCAGAGCAGGTGAAACCCAGGATGAGGACTTCGGTCTTTTTTGAGTTTAGCTTGAAGCAGCTCTCCTTCATCCAGGTGGCGACAACCTTCATCCCGTCGTGGAAGTTGTTCTTGGTGATTGAGGGTTCGTTGGTGAGTGAGAGGATCAGCTGGGTGTCGTCGGTATACTAGATGATGTTGAGTCTGTAGTTCCTACAAGAGGGGCCATGTAGTTGATGAAAATAATAGTGGGACTCAGAGAGGAGCCCTGTGGCATTCTGCAGCTGATCTCTGTAGGTTCAGAGTGGAATGGTGGTAGTCTGACTCTCTGTGTTCGGCCTGTGAGGAAGGAGCAGATCCATTCCAGAACTTTGTCGCGTTGCTGGCGTCTTGGAGTCTTGTGCACAGGGTCCGGTTTCGAAGGTGGCTGTGAGGTCCAGGAGAATGAGGGCTGCAGTTTTGCCTCGTTCAAGGAGGATGCCGACGTTGTCTGTGGCTGTGAGGAAGGCAGTCTCTGCGCTGTTGTTACTTCGGAGGCTGGATTGGGAGATGTGGTTCGATATGATTAACTCAGAAAGTTGGGAGTTGATGGCCTTCTCAATGACCTTGGCTCGGAAGGGGAGCAGAGAGATGGGTCTGAAGTTCTTGAGGTCCTTCCGGTCGGCAGAGGGTTTCTTCAGCAAGGAGTTGATTTCTGCTTGGTTCCGGTCTTCCGGGCAGGTGGCGAAGTTGATGGAGCAGTTGATGGTGCAGCAGAGTTCTGGGGTGATGGAGGTGCCAGCTTTGTGAAAGATGTGGTGATAGCAGAGGTCTGAGGGTGCTCCGGAGTGGATGTTCTTCATGATCTTGAGGGTGTTGTCAGCAGTGAGGGGAGTCCAGCGGGGCACGGTCTGCTGGGGTCTGGTGTTAATGGTTGCAAGTGGGGCCAGAGGCTCTTGGGGGTTGAGGCTGTTAAAGCTGTCCTAGATCTCCTTGATCTTGTGGTGCACGAATGTGCTGAGGTTGTTGCAGAGGTCTTGGGAGGGTATGATGTCTGCTGTCTCTGTGTTGGGTTTGGTGAATTCTTTGACCATGGCGAAAGAATTTGCTATTGAGTGTGCTGCATAGGGCCACTTTCTTTTTTGTTCTAATAATGTGCAGTGACAGCAGTTTTTAAAGGCTGAGTGGTCATCCGGGTTCTTGCTGTTCCTTCATCTCTTCTTGAGCCATCTACAGGTGGGTCTGGACTCATGAAGGGTGGGAGAGAACCAGCAGGCTTTTTTTGGAGTGCCGCTTGCCTGTCGCTTTACTGCGGGGAGACAGTGTGTCAACTCAGTTGAAGATCCATCGGTGGACGTTGCGTGCTAAGCTATTGGTATCCACAGAATTTGGAGGTTGTGTTGTGCTGAGGGAGGTGGTCAGCTGTTCTTTGGTGACCTTGTTCCAACTTCCCTGAAGGTTGCAGTGGGCATGGTGGTGTACGGTGGGTTTGGTGAAGGAGAAGTGGACGCAGCGGTGGTTGGTCCAATGCAGCATGGTGGTGTGGCTGAAGGTGATGTTGTCACTGACGGAGAAGATGTGGTCGAGCGTGTAGCACCAAATACATTCAGGAAAAGGTAAAATGTTATGCCACCTATTCCAGGAAATAGGTGTTGAAATCTGAGATGTCATGATGGTTCAGTGGAATTATTGCAACGTGCAGCATCCGCAGAGTAATGTTTCCATGCATGTGGAATGTTGTTGTAAGTTAAACATCTAGCCAGGGGCTGAAGTAAGATTTAAGAGCCGTGGCAATTGAACTAAGGCTTGAAAACTCTGGATAATGTCTCTTTGGCTTCATATTTGTCTTGGCAATTTTTGTACCTGCTGCATGTACCATTGGGAAGGCGGGGTTTTATCTTTGGGTCGTTCCGTGATCTCTATGTAATTCTCAAGTTGGCAGAGAACTATTCTGGCCTAATTTGTCAAAGGCAACAGAGAGTCCAACATGGATTCGGGACCTTTGTAGGTTTCCATTCAAGGATCTTAAAAATGTATTCTCTCATGTCTAATAGCATTGACACCGTGCCTCACGTGTGTTGAAAGTCACATGGCAGGTTACCTTTGCAGCTGATTGGAAAACTCCCTTTCAAAGGTTTTTTACTTTCATTTAGAGACTGGATATTGGGTGGGAGGTCCATAAATATTGTAAGTCTAGATTTGTTATTATTTACATTGTTGTAATCATAAACAAACTTAGATAATGATAACATGCAATCAAGTAAATATACTTTTATGAATGTGGTTTGTGTTTGTGTGTCAGTATTGCCTGATGTAGATAACGAGGCTAAGGAGCCATTTTTGTTTGCTTAAGGGACAAAAAATAGATAAAGGGTCAGCACAGCAGCAAACTCAAGCTACTGGACCATTCTAAAAAGTAAAAAAAAAAGCAAAAAGATACTATCAGAAAAAAATGGGACGTGGAAGGGCTAGTCAAACAATGAAAGTTGGATGGGCTTGGGGAGCATATTTAAAACTCTGTTTGGCCATCTTAGCCAACATTTCATCCTTTAGAGATAAAAAAATGACTTGGCAATAAAGTAAATAATGGTAAATTCCCTTATGTTAAGTGCTATGAAGTGGCAAAACAAGTAGTAAACACTTTAGAAAATATGCATGGGAACTGTTTAAGGAGTCTTAGACTAATCAGATGAAAGGCTTTTACCACTGGTGTCATGGAGATTGACCTTATTTTTGGATATACATCTGAGTAGCAAATAAATTCCCATGGCATTTTACTCTCAGGGTAGAGTAGTTGAGCAGTTATGGGTTTACTCAAGGGGGTACTTCAGTGTAGGGACACCAAACTCAATAAGACAGATATCAGTCAATAATTATTTTTCGGAAAAGTGCTTTTAATTAGGAAAAATGTATTTTACTCCCAACATAATATTTTACATAAAAGTTACATGGTGGCTTTACTATGGTATACTGTTCTTAAGGCAGTACTAGTACTTACTAGAAACAAGGGCTACCAGTACTGGTGTAGGCTGCTCCGTAGAACAAGTATTGGTATAACTGGTGCAAGACATTGGCTTGTGGATACAATTCTGTCGATATTTCCTTGGATCTGCATCAGCTCCCCCAAAGGAGAGTAAACGGGTAGACTGTAAAGTATCCAAAGGTTCTCCCCTCAGTGCATCATCTTTGTGCTGTTTGTACCTTAGTCCTCTGCAGGCTGTGCCTGCTGCTTGTTGGCTGTATTGGAAGCCACACCACGGTGTTGTCAGCATGGCTCCCATGAGACTCTGCTGACTGTGGCTCGGCCCTCAGCACATCTAACTCTGGTTTCAGTAATCTTTACCGGACCCTTCACAGACACATCACACAGTGCAAATGTTCTCCATAAAGCACTCTGCTCCTAGGGCCACTCTACGGGAACTAAGGAACTAACTAAATATGATGTGAATTTACTGTAGCTGTAATTGGAAGCAATTGAGGACCCTCAAAATTCTGCAAGAAATTCCGACTCCTAGCCCTTTAATCAAATGGGGTAATTCGCCCCTTCAGTAAGTCATTATGCAGGCCTCATCTCCCAAACGTCTCCCTCTCAACAGTGAAGACATTGAGAAGATTAAATAAGTAAATGATGTGACAATGAAGATGATAACTAGTTTTTTCTATGTAAACATGGAGTGCAAATGTATTACAATGGAATGCATGACCTTGTAAAGCACCGTGCAAATTAAAAAATAGGCATAGATTTACTGATGAGTGTGCAGAAGGCCAGATGCAGAATGATTCAAAATGGTGATGGCAGCTACCAACTTTATGAAAGAAAAACTAAAGGAAAATACAACAAAGGGTATTTATTGATAGACATTAGGAATATATATATTTTTTAAGAAACTGTATAGGATTTCTTTGTTAACAGCTGCTGCGGAAATGCCTGGAGGGACATTTGAGTGGTGTCATGAGATGTACCATCATTTTCAGAAACACAGCCTTACATATGGAAGTCATTTATATTGGTTTTGTTTCACAGGGAGTCACGTAATTTCTAGGGTTTTTTTGTGTGTTTATTTTAGAGCTATTATAGCAGACTTTATTGTTTATTTTGAGGCAAGGTTTGTTCCCTCCTGAGAAAACTATATTTAATTTATTGATATAAGGACCCACACTCCAGTGGCTATTACAGCAAGCTGTTATGATGAACGGGAATTAAAGTGCCATGTTGGCGTTTCAAAAGTCTTTTAACATATACTGTAAGCCAAGTGGAAAAAAAGGTGTATGACATTTCTATACAAATGTGAAGATATTATGGTGTATTTTAACTTCAGCCCTATTTTTCAGAGTTTAAACAATGAAGGCGTTTGTAAAATTGTAATGACATGGAATTATTGGCCATGTTAAAGCCCATTCACAAATAAAGTGAACACATTGAATTTCAAAACCCAAGATGTATTTTTTTGTTAACAACATGGGTAAGATGACCTAGTCCTGCCCAAAAAAAAAATAGGCCAGTGTTCCCTCCCAAAACAAGGAGTAGCAGATATGCAGGGTTCTGCCCCCTGCTACCACCTATAGTGTTCTGTTGATATGCTCTTATCAGGGGACACCAGAAGCGTCACAGCCCAAGAAGTTAGCTCTATTGTTGCCTGATCTGAGGAGAGCTATTGAGGTAAAAAGCAATTTTTACTAAGCGGTTATACTGGCCTATTCAGAAGTTTCACTTGTTAAATTACGTAGTAAAGTATTTCCACTTTAGATTGATCCTTTTTAGCCCTGCCAGGGTGTCACAAGCCAAGTGTTAGGATACGTGGTAGAGACATAGCTGGCACAGAGCATAGATGAAGGATGTTAGTGTGGCATGTGGTGGGGAATTCATTCTTGGGCATCCTCTATGAATTCTTGCCTAGAAGACGTTAGGGGATTTGTTTTTAACTTATCACACAATTCCATAGCATTACAGTCTGAACTCTGTGACATTTGCCCATTTCCAAGCGCAAGCCCTGAGCCTTCCTTAACGTAACCCTGCTATCCCTAGCTATGGCATTGTCTGATTTCTGGAATGGGTTTACAGCGCGGTTTGGCTCCCCACCACGCCTCTCACCCCTAAATCCCACCTTTTTTTCCAGAGGGAAATGCTTTCCCAACACCCCTCTTAAATATGAAGACATTCACTTCTCTTCCCCACCCTGGAAATACACTTACTTACACTGTTTGGAGTAGTAGTTTTCTCTTTGCTACCAGAGTGGGAAATGCATTGAAAAAGTGTGGTCGCAGCTCACCCTCTCAATCTAGAGTTCCCCACTATAATATTGAAGCCGTTGTGTGCTTCTGTGATATCACAACACTCTACATCTTGTGAGTTGCAGCCTACCTGTGCTCCAGATTGCAGTGAGCAGAGTCCAGGAAGTGGTAAGGAGACAGACTAGTGTTGTCTCTTCCCAGGACAAAAAGTTGTTTGAAAAACGATTTTCACTTTCTGTGTTTACTGTCTATGCCTGTGGTTGTTACAGTTAAAAATTTTAGTTTTAGCCTGCCTGTAATTGCATATTTTATCACCTGTGTTGTGTTTTAAACTTGTGGTTTTCCCTGCCCATGATAGCATCCATTTAGAGTATTGAATTGTGGGATTTGCAGTCCAACCTCTGTAGTTTGTCCCTTTCATTTTTTGGTGACAATTCTGTTTTCCTCCAAATTTCTCCTTTGCTCTGTGCTAAGACCTGCATGTTAAAACAGTGCACCCCCAGCCACCATTTCGTGTTCACAAGCCAGTGAAACCAGCCCCCCTGCCTCTACCCCCAGCAACAGGGATATTCTACATCCAAGGGTGCTTCTGTGAGCATTTTAAACTGTGTTTACTAGGGCCTGTGCACTTCGCTTTTTGGCCAGCAGCGGGAGTACAATTTTATTAAAACAATATTGTTAGATTTTCAAGTTAGTGAGGCCCTTACCTGCTGATGTCCAAAGTGTGGATTGAGCCTGTCTGTCTCCTAGGAGATTCTGAACAGCAGAAGCAGCTTCCAACTCCCTGGTCAGCAAACCTTGTCTGAGGTCGCTGGGACCAAATATGGTCTGCTAGTGGTTGGTACAGTTCTACACCGATTGGTGGTTGTATCAATTGTTTCTATTGGATTAGGGTTAATGTCCTCATTGGTTGGGTATTTGAGGGTTCTGATTGGTTTCTGGGTCTGTGATTCAATCATTGTAGGGTTGGGACTAGGGCTAGGGTTAGGATTTCTATTGGAAGTAGGGACTAGGGCTTCCTATGTTATTGGTTGTTGGGAGTATTGCTGCCCTTTTGATCATTTAGCAATACCCAACCCACACCATCCACATCCACAAACAGAGCAGCACACTTGCAGCAAATGTACACCGCGCACAACCCTATGCACAAATTAATGTACCAGCCTGCACTACAAACCCAACCAATCCACATCTACACACCCTACTATCCCAACTACCACACATATCCACCATCACCTACAAACCGTACACAACTCTATCCTATACCACTAACCAATACACTCATCACTAACACAACGCCAATCAACACCATATATAACTACATACCATTCAGACACACTCTCACTACTGTAATTACACATAACAGACTACCTCTACCCCTCCTTGCATCATCTGACACCTCTTTTACTATACCGATCCCCTAAAACAAACCTTTCTAAACTCTTTCCCCTGAGTCCTCCCCTCCAAAACTCCTTTTACTCATCCAAAAGCCTCCTCCTATTGCTAAGACCTAAAAAAAAATATAAAATCTTTCACATCACTCCACTATCCTTTTCAATCAAAATTAACAGACTAACATGTTCACTTCTCAAATTCCATAATAAACTATACTAATATACTACCCAAATAACTGAATAACATATCCACTACTCAAGTTACTTCATTTTTTTTACTGTACTAATTTTCAACAGTAATCCTTTATGGGTTCTGGAGTGGCGTGCTACTCGCCAGAAAAGCGATTCAACACCCATCAGGGGAAACAAGTGCTATATGAATGCAAATCTTTCTCCCCCTTTTATCCCTCCGCTATCCTTCTCACTCCAAGTAACTGACTTATATCCACCACTGAAATTACTTCATATTTCACCATATTAGTTCACCACTAATCCTTTGTAGGCTTCCTGAATAGCGTGCGTCAACAAGCGCTATATAAATACAAACCTTTGTCCTCCTCTATCCTTCTGCTATCGCTCCAAATAACTGACAAACCTATCCACCACTTAAAATGTACTTGCATGTTTCACTATACTAATTCAGCACTAATCCTCTATGGGTCCGGGAGTAGCGTGCTACTCGCCGAAAAAGCGATTCGACGCCTCGTCCGGGGTAGTAAGCGCTATATAAATGCAATTACAATAAAATACAATACAATATTTTGCAGCAGTAAACAAGCGTTGGCAATGCAAATAGGCCTGACTTTAAAGAATGTTGTATGATAATATGAGGCATTTGAAATAAATCGCATGGGTATAGATATGTATTGAGTTGAAGCAAAGAACTGTATAATAATATTGGTGTAGATTAAAAGGTCAATTGAAAGTTGCACTGTCAAGCCAGACCTAAAAATCCATGCTAGTTAATGACTGCCTACTTCTCATCTTTGCTGTGGCCATAGAAAACCTACATTATCTAGTTACCTAAGACCCTTCAATAGCATTTTGCTGTCATGTGTATGCCTCTAGAAATTCAAGCTTAGTCCGCTGCCTAAATAAACAAATTGATCACAGATGCGTGGAGGACAAGCACTTTTTTGTGGAAGCACACAACTCACGGCTTATCAAAGCATGTACTCCCGTCTCACAACATGTGGGCGGAGGAAAAGCCTCTCTCTAGTGATGTTCTCATAATTGTTTGGCGACAGCTGTGTTGTAGAATCAGGCAATAAGCTTATTTCAAATCTAGGATTCACATATATTGCTGTCAAAGGAAGCCATACATGTCAGTAGCACATGCAGTACATCATTAAATATGGATTGGTATCAGCACTGTGCATGCGATCCACCTTGGAGTTATACATGACATAAGCAGTTCATCCTATGCTTTCCTTGTCTAAAATGTCACTCGGAGCCCCTCAGTAGCATCTCACCACCATTGATGATACAGACCAATCTATTAATCCCAATCAGATGTTGGCTAGCAGGAGCTGAATATTTTCTTGATAGTCAAGCTGGAGTAGGATCGTTCCTCAGCTGAAAATACCCCACTACAGGCCTGATTAAGAGTTGCACCATATAGGTGGGGTGGAAACTCTACACCCATAAACATCATGCAGCAATATCCATTAGTACCGTGCAATTACAAGTGAATCCCCATGGCAATGGGGAATAGCCACACAGACCCCGTTTTCCAAGCCAAATTCAACAAAGAATTCCGTGTTCAGTGAGTGTTAACGCTCTCATTGACCACTTGCTGTGAAGGGCATCCCTTAATAACCCAGACTGCCTGCTGTATTTAAGTTCATTTCTTTTTCCGTTTGCAATAATTGATCTAGTGTTATCTGCAATTTTAAATCTTGCTTTCCGTTTAAGTTAAGACATTTGTGACACATTCATTGGACTTGATGGACTTTAGTTTACTGGGCAGGGAATGTTTCCCTTTGGTACAGGTGTTTGCCCATTTTCAAGGGAAGGCACCAGCACTTACCGGCAGATTACCACCAGCACTTTTCACAAAAAAAGAGATGCTGTCCTAATCAACAAATATTACAGCTTGCTTTACAAAGCTCATGTTTAGTATGTCAATAGGCTTGGCATAGCAAAACTAGATGAACATTCGCACCGGGGGAATACTCTATCACCAATGCATTGTACGTAGTGAAACACGGTACATTCTTTGGTAATTTATTTTCCGAAGAAAACGTGTATTTAAACTATGTTTTCAACGTTTTGTGGTAACCGGGATTGAGGTAAGAGGTATTCCAGCTGATTCCTAACAGCAGGGTCTTGTAGCAACGTGGAGCACTGTAAACAATCACATGGAAACCGGCCTTTGCAACAGCTGTTGATGATTTTAAAGGCTGGAGTTAATCCACAGCCATTTTAAAATGAGTGTTTATAAGCGCTAAGGAAGGGTGGGACACATGGAGTTAGCCTGATGAAAACTGAGCGTTGAATGGCTTTCCTAGTGTTTTGTGGTGAACCTCTAGTATAAAACATTGATGTCCTGTAAAATACAGGACTGTTCTTCTACATCTTTGACTTTGCGTTATACTTCTGATGAGAGTATTGTACACAGGTACCACCTGTTGCCCTAGGATTGACCTTTGTTACCCCTGGAAGGGCCCTTGCTCTCAGGGTTCCTGTATGTGGGTAGAAAAAGGAAACTGGTCTCCTGAGGGTTTCTCTCTGTTGTTTCCACTACTTGCCCTTCTCCTATTCCCCCCCATATCAAAAACCGAGTTATTGCTTAATTAGTACTGCGACAATATCAAATCTGTGAAGTCATTGTGTTGAAGGGAATCCATTGGTGTGTGATGTCGCTTTCATGAACCCGGTAATTTTTGTGAGTTGATGTCTTTGTTAGGGTAATTTTTTTTGGAGTGAAATTTTGGCAGAAGCAGTATCGGTTTCAGTACAGTGTACCCAAAATCGGATATTATCTTGCAAACAAGTGTAACCCCTCAGAACTTTAAGAGCCCAACACTAAACTTATTCTAAGTGCCGCATTTAGTTCGGGTGTCACCTACTTTTCCTATTCGTGCACAAACGCGAACGTACTCCATTCGATAAAGGCATGCCTCCTTTTTTTCTTTGAGCCACAACAACACTGTTTTATTTAAAAGTATCTGCATGAAAGTGGGCATCTGTTGCAGCAACCCTCCCACGTTTAGCTAGATTTCTGATGGACTTTGAGTGAGTGTACTTAGGTTCCTGCCAATCAGGTTCCCAGGGCCTGTGTTCTTTCCCTAACCTATACCATTATTCCCACATTTGGCACAACTCTGGCCTACCTGTAAGTCCCTTGTAAGGGTTAAATATGGTGCAACTGCCTGATAACCAAAGAAAGGCCTCTGAAGGCTAAAGCTTGTATTATTCTGCACTCTGAGACCTCTCGCCACAAACATGCACCACTGCCATTGCAACCTGCACGTTGTGGTGCAGCTAAAAGTGAAGAGTTGACATGACACACATCTGTGTGCCATTCCTACCGGTCACTGCATGAGTCATAGAAAAGTCACCTTTAAGGCAGTGTGCACTGTAGCTCATGTGAGGACCTCTTGGCATGAGCAGATAGGCCCCTATAATATCTAAGTCCATTCTTGGATATTAGTGCAGGAAAGCCGTGTATGAGTATATGGTCTGGAAACTTGTCATTACAAGTTTCACAGCACCATAATGGCTTTACTAAATCCTGGCATGTTTTGTATCAAACATCTCAGGATAACAAACTTGCATTCATTCCAGTGTAAGATTTATTAACCCCTTCACGGAGGGGTCCCTTTTAGATAAGACCCCTAAACCAAGCCAGCCTTTGGTCGGTTCCCTGACTGGTAAACACCAGCCTGCCACAGCGAGACAAGTTTCTGGATCCCCTGAGGTGAGAACCCTCGCTCTCTGGGTCCAGAAACAAAGCCTTTCCTGCGGGGAGGTCCTAACCCCTTCCTCAGTTCAGAAAGGGCTGGGCAGCTTCAAGGGCCCTGCAGCTGTTGCATTGCGCCCCTCCCTCTTCTGCTAGCAGGAGGAGCCCCCTTACTGTCTACCCCCTCAATTGTGGCAGGAATACAGGCGGGAAAAGTTAGCAATCCCAGGAGGTTGTCCCATCTCTGCCAACCGGGAGGTGAAGTGAAGCCCACTTTTCATTGCCCGCCTTCTTGCTGATGGAGGACGTCACCCAATCCGGATTAGGGAATATACTCACTGCTCCACGTCTGATGAGCACATCAATGGTGTAGTCAGCCTAAGGTGTAGTAGCCCATTGGACATTACCTCAAAACCCCTAAAACACCCCCTAAATGCAGTATTTAGGGGCAGCCCTGGTCCCAAGGCGGAAGATTTGATGTGACTTGAAGAAGAACCAAAGAGCTGTGCTGTAAAACAGGAGGACAAGGACCCCATCCCTACCATCCTGTCTCCAGCTCTGAACTCCTGCGAGATGAAACCGGGGTGTCCTGCAAAAAGCAGCCTCCAAGAACCCCGAAAACCAGCCCTGCCTTCACAACTCCTATCTTCTGTGGACACCAGTTTGTCCAAAGACCAATCCAAGGACTCAAGATCCGTCCGGATCCGCGAGTCCTCCCCACTATGCACCTGATGCTCACGGCCCTAGTCCCTTTGGATGGCCTCCACTGACCTTCACCTTGACTCCTGCAGCCTCAATTCACAGGGTGTCCCCCCCCCCCCCAACCACGACTGGAACCGGTGAGAAGAATCTGACTTAAAAGTACACCCCTGCATCTGCAGCTCCTGTGACCTGAGGTGCTCGACGGGCGGTGTCCTGGTGTCCAGCAACTCTTCAACTTATTCCTCCAGTCAATGGTTCCCTTCGTCTAGTCTTCTGGCTCCAGCTTGCAGTCCTTTTTCACGACCGACAACCTCCCATTGAATTGTATTGGGCTCCCGACACCTCCTAAGCACCCTGCACCCGGCAGCGCCTGCGCCGTTGGTGGTGTGGACTTGTTGCTAACCTGGACCTCTTTCGCTGATCCTAACCGTAGGAACTTGGCTCCTGAGATCAAGTGGCCTGCCCGTTAGCAGTCCCCAACCAAGGTGCCCCCTAACCCCAGTGGCTAACATTGGCACCATGCACTCTGCACCCAGTGGCCTTAGTTCCACTGACGGTTGCCCCTTAAGTACCAACCTGAACCTTGGGCAACCTTGGTTCTACTCCCCAAAACTCGAATCCCAAAACTGTCTTGTACTACAAGTGTCCTATGTTGTGTATGCATCTTACATGGCAAGAACTGTAATCCAAAAGGGATCGAATAGTACTTGCCTGCATTCTGAACTGTTTTTTCAACAGCAAAATGTAATCTAAATGTTCCAACAAATCCAGCATTTACTATTTTACTGAAAGTAACATTATATGAAGCATTTAACTTACTGGCTACTAAGTGAATCTTGGTTCTAGAAATAAAAATAACAAAATAATGCATTTTTATACAAACCATTGGTCTGCATTCAGTCTTTAATTTTGTGACATCGTTTTTTGCTTGAGTGTGTACAACAAATGCTTAACACTACCCTCCTGATAAGCCTGACAGCTCAACCACACTACCACAAAAGAGAGTACGGTATTATCTACTTTAGCCTCTGCAATACCTCTGGGGATCCACTGGACTCTGTTCACACTATACCTTACTTTGGTATAGAATATACAGAGCCAGCTTTCTACAGTATTCCTCTAGTGGTATTGTTGCACTTATAGCCATCTCTCAGAAGACCGTATTAACAAAATGAAAACAAATAAAGACAAATTTGCTCACACTCTTTTACTCCTATGCTTGGAGAAAATGTCTGCTTTTTTGGGGAAGTTAAAAGCAATTACCCGATTGTACTTTATTTTCTGTTTGTGTAGGGTACTGATACCATTAGAATTACCCCCTCCCTAATGTTGGGAATCTTCAACAGTCACAAATTCCCATATACCCATATATGTGAATTTTCCACTTATGGAGATGTAATAAACAAAAATTTCCACATGCATAAATGGAATGTAGAAGTGCTATTGAGGTGGAATACATTTTTCTTTTTTTTCTGCATCAGGTAAACGTTTCAATGACCATATATTTTTGGGAGGAGACGCTCCATACTCATACTCATAGATTTTGTGAGGATGAAATTTGAAAGCATTTGCAGCCGGAAAATGACCTGTAAATTGTGTCCACAAGTTTGTGAGTACTAAAGTTAGTTAGCACCCACAAACTCCTGAGTTAGTGAGCGTTCAACAACATTTACAGGTAGACCCATCCACAAGCTCACCTCAGTAGTTGGTTGTCTCACATCGGATGTTAATGCTGGCGGACGGTCAATGTCAGTAAAGCCCAGTAGAATCCCCATATTCTTAAACCTGTGAACAAGGAGCCGGATTTGACCTTGACCATGTTTTTATGCGCCTAAGCTGTAATGGACTGAATTTTAAATTAAGATTAAAATGAATTTAATTAGCTTCTTGGAAGTCAGTTACTTATAACTGGTGAATTTCAGTGTTTTTTATGGCTTTAAAACATTATTATGTTTTTTTATTTTGAAAAGCCCTCCATATAACTACGTGTTAACTTTTTGTTTTGTTAAATTTTACTACCTTAATGAAATGTAGTTCCACTTTAACCTTTTGTTTTTTTTCAGTGAATATATATATATATATATATATATATATATATATATATATATATATATATATATATATATATATATATATATATATATATATATTGATTTTCTGGGAGATCAACTATTTAATATTCATGAAATATTCGAAATTTGACCTTAGCACAGATGCACTTTAAAATTTATGTTTTTTGCATTAGGTTATCCACTCTCAATATGGACTACAAGTATGCAACAAGAATACCCTAATTAAGGCGGATATCACAAATCTGTTTACATAAGGGGCTTTTCAAAATTACTTTAGAGTTGCTGCTATGCTGAAACCGGAAACTGTTTAAGTGTTTTTTGATATTCTTTTTATGTTTTATACATAATTTTTTTTATTGCACTGATTTGGTGTGCACTTTATATGGTTTCACGAGTTGGACATGGTTTTACTTTTAGGGCGAGGTTCAGGCATTTTGAAGCTGATAATAATATGTATTTTATATTTTTTTTATATAGATATATATATTTTCCCTAGAAGTCTATCCTGTGTGCATTCCTTATATGACACACTTCTGTCTCTTTTTCTTATTTCTCAAAAACAAAGGAATATTGTACAAAAGAAGAATTAATAGTTCTAGCCATTGTTGTTATTGAGCCACACTATTAACCATCACCCCGTAGGTGAAAGGTTCGACTAGTTGTTACCATTCTGTCTGTATGAGTAGTAAACAGCCTGCAGGTGATACAATTTAGCAACTCCAAGTAGTATCTGTTCTGACTATTTTTTTTCAAAGTGTCTCGTTTAAAACAAAAATGTATCACCTGTGTACTTATTAATTTTATGTCCCAATATTACTATATTTTCCATGGCTACTCACTCTTAAATTTAAAGGCATTGCCGTCACTGTACCAGGGGCGTTTGTGCCATGAATGTGTATTGATGTGCATGATGACGCTGCTTGTGCCAGGGTATTGATGCAGGATGCTACTCAGAATGGCAGAAGTGTTAGTCAATTTGGAATTCTACTGCTTAATATTTTCAGCTTTTTTGCAGAATGTGCCATGACTCTGCCAGTGGCATTGAAGAATTGATCAGCCATGACTCTGCCAGTGGCATTGAAGAATTGATCTGATTTCCTGCCTTCTGGACTCTATATACATGGGGGCATAGATCTGATGTTCTGGGGGCTGATTCCTGCTGTCTGATGCTTTCTATGGGCCAAGGCGCACTGGGAGACTTACATAAACTATGCCACATCTGTTGTGGGGAAAGGAGAAACAACAATAATGCTCCTTTCTGCTTTGCAAAGCTCTCACCTACTGCTGTCCTGCCTTTCCTGGTGGAGGCACAGCTGTAGCATGAGTGGTAGGACTCTACTATTGTCCCTTTCCCAGGGCCAAGGGTAGCCAGTAAGAGCCTTCTTAAGGATCTGGGGGCTAGTTCATGAACTATCTTCTTCCTTACTGACTATCCTGTTAGAATAATACCTGCTTAGTTTATGAGACATTCTCCAAGTTGGATGTAGCTAGTGCAAGTGACAATGGAAATTGAAATAGGGTGGTCACAAGGCCTTTCTGAAACAAGGAGCATACATTACCAAGCAGATCTGTCAGTCTTCACTACATTGTTTTAAGTTCAGCATTAAGATGGTATAATTTCTACAATTAATCTTAAATTTACTTCAGGTATAAAACAGCTCTAAGATCTCAGGTACATTACATATTTTTGTGAAAAGATACATTTGGGAATGATATTGATGGACTTAATTTATTCTGTCCGAGAAGAATGCCTGTGAGGTCTATCAAATGGTAGGAGTTTAGTAGTTGAAGAGTTTCATTTGTTGTGGTTTTAATCATCATGGAAGTCAAGTGAAGGTTTTTTTGGAGTGGTAGCTATCTGCCTAATTGTATTAATTGACAATTGTATTTGATAATACTGTAGTAAGACATTGTGTGCATAGATTGTATCTTGCCTTCTTATTTAGAGGCACATTTTTGGAAAGTCAGAATTTCAGATAAAAGACTATCCAGTAACTTCATGCAGTTGTTTAGTGCTGTTAAGTAAGCAACATGCCTCTCTCTCATGGCTCTCACATATTACAGGTGAAAATCAGGAAGACCTTTTCAGGGTGACCGAATTAGTTGCAGTCATACTGTGGAATCTGAAATCCTTCCACTCCCTGCATGACTGTATGATTTATTTGGGCATTCTACTGAGCACAGCATGTACCGTTCTGGCCAATTCTTAGAACCTGTTCGCGAGGCCAGTTTTGTAAATGTGGAAGTTTTCATCTCCAGTTGATTAGCTGTAGTGACTTTCTCAAATACTGATGGTTTTATCAGGAATGCTAAGAAGAGTAACCAGAGTTATGTCCTCCAATTTGTTAACCCTATTTTAGTTCTGATATCCTCGAATAGCTAAACACTATCCTGTTCAAATTATATACTCTAGATTGGTAGTTATATAGTTAAGATACCTCTTACATGATAACTAATTTATAAAACAGATGTTTTCTGGATTTTCTTTTCAACCTTGTCAGCTTAGGTGAACACTCATTATGATTTAGTAACCAGACCATCCTGTCTGGTAAATTCTTGTGGAGAGGATCTTGTTTTTACATCTGCAAATGTTGCTAGATGTTAATTGGGTGAGGATACACTCCCATAGTTCCTGGAAGGGCTTGCATTGGCACACATGCTGAATCCAGCAGTTCATGGCCATGACATTATGACCAATAGTAAACTCACGGCCTGAGTCCCTGAAGAGCAAAATGTTTGAATATCATTCTTTGATTCAGATAAACCTTATTATGCTTTACTTCTGTCAATAGTGGCATGCATGGCTTGCTTCATTATTCAAGGTTTTGCATTATTTTCTCAGCGTTATGGTTCAAACAATCAAGAGTATATTTTATTGAATCTTTTATAAAAAAAGTATTTCTTGGTGCAAACAAAGCATTTGTTTTACAAATAGGCATGAACAAGACCGGTATCATTTGTTATGAAACATGGCTGACGTAATGACAATATAGAAGGTCAATAATTTCTAGCTATGTTTGGGTCCTTTGACTACATAAATGCAACTGCATTCTTACAAATGTATAGTGCCACATAGGACTCCGTGGTCCTGTCTAAAGGTGCTGCATCCGCACTATGGTAATATTTTGGTAATATTTTGGAGTAACCAGTGATACATCGCACATCAGCTCCTCTAGCAGAACATGGTCTTTGATTCTTCTGGTTCACAATACATATCAAATGCTTAGCTTATTGCAGGAGACTTTTGGTTGCACTAATCTTAGAAAGCACATTTACAGCACATGAAGCCAGAGCTGGTAATAATGGTTTTATCTGGAAACATAACTGTGCAGATCAGTAAAACAATTCTATAAATCTGTCCGGCCTGCCTGCATGAAGCAAAATGTTGCACACAAATATATCGATACACTTGTATAATCTATGTTGTATTGGGGTGTGTGTGTATGTATATATGTGTATATGTATTTGTGTGTATATATATATATATATATATATATATTGCAACACATCCAACTATCCAGTCGAAATAATGGCAAGCACACTGGAATCCGTTCTGAAAAGATTTGAATGCAAACCCCCCTTCACCGCTGACAGACGCGTTTCGCTAATCTAGCTTCGTCAGAAAAAATAAAAAAATAAATATATATATATATATATATATATATATATATATATATATATATATATATATATATATTCACTGAAAAAACCATAGGTTATAGACCATATATAGTTAGGAATTAGCATTTACAAAACCTTGTTTTACTCGCATAAAACCATTGAAATTCGCATATATAGTTAGTGCATGTCATGAATGATGTAATATGTGACATCATCAGCAGTGGATTGCGGGTGCGCGATATATAGTTAGTGCAACTAACTATATATGCGAATTTCAATGGTTTTATGCGAGTAAAATAAGGTTTTGTAAATGCTAATCCCTAACTATATATGATCTATAACCTATGGTTTTTTCAGTGAATTTTCAAGGTTTTGTAAATGCTAATTCCTAACTATATATGGTCTATAACCTATGGTTTTTTCAGTGAATTTCAATGGTTTTTTAATAGCAAATATTAAATACTGTCAAATGTCAAGTACATGATAGGTAAAAACATTTTCGTGTTTATGCACGCTGATGTGCTTTGAACGCTGCCTCCCCTTCCCCCCCCTCTTTTCTCTTAGCAGTGCTCTCTCTTTGCAGATAGTGAAGGGTAGTTAACGCAGGCCTTTGCCCCCGTTGTAATCCGTCGTGCCTGCTTCTCTCTCTATTTGATTGATTGCTATCCAAGCATTTACTGTTTTAGAATTTGTTCTCTTTGGTTCATTCTGTATTTACAAACAAGCACAGAGTCGCAATACTCTGTTTAGTCTTTGCACATAGTGAAAAATAGTTTAAAAAAACAAAAGGAATCGAGCAAAATCAGTAGGCCACTAATAGGATCTGTTTTTGACCTCGCTAAAATAGAAACATTAAGAACAACCCCTCATGAGAAATACGAAACTAGTAAGATTAACCTAGCTCCACACCATGATGGCTGCAAGACAGCTCGACTCTGCCGCCCACCCCACCCCACCCAAAATAACGACAAACCCTATGCAAATATTATAAATATATACAACACACCAGCAAAGTAACAGGGTAAAACATTTTTATTAAATAACTATTTTATACTTTTTGTTGCCCGATCCGGCTAGCTCAATCGATCGAGCATGAAACTCATGCACTCTGATAGCAAGCGTTGCTGCTGATGCTATGCAGACCAAAACTGGTTTTCAGTTTGTACATTCTTTTAGATTTTTCCATCCAAGGCTGGTTGAGTTTGTAGAACGATGGCTTCAGATTTTCAACATACGGTGTGGTGGCGCGGACTGGGAGGGGGCGCTTGGCTCCTGCCCCCTCCCCAAGTAAGATTTTCATACGTGAGTGTACGTTCATGGTTTTGGTCCCTGAGTTGCTTCGATGTCACTGCCATGCTCAAATGGCATAAGTCCTGGATGTTGGGTGCCATAGTTCAGAGTTCTGAGCAGCGCTTGTAACACTGTCTGAAGCTTATTTGCACCTACTGCAGCTTCACTATTCTCAAAGTAAGTGAGGGCCGTTTATGGACCTGACTGCATTGTTAAACAATGTGATGCGGTGCCTCCCTGAACCGCTTGACGGAGGCCCCCGAGGGGCGGTGAGATGGCACTTAGCTCCTGCCCCCTCCCCAAGTCGTGTTGCCCTGGTGTGGCCTGAGATCGCCCCCGACATAGGCGGCCGGCTGGAACTTTTTGCCTTTTGATGACTCTTCCATTCTGGACCTTGTCCCACAATCCGTTTGACCTGAAGACACGCTGTAGTGGGGCGCCCCTTTACCGTTTCAGTTGCCATTCCGCCCGCTTTTGCTACACTGTGCCTCTTCCGCCATTCAGCTGTTTACCGCCCGCTCTTGCGACTACAGCGTCTCGCTCACCATGTAGTTGAGTTGCTCCCGCTCTTGCGATGCAACGATAGGCGGCTGCCACAGGACTCTCAAAATGGCGGCCGGCTCTTCAGATTTGGGCGTGGTCCACTAAAATGGCCCTGGGACACCTTGGAACTCGGACGCTTGCCTGATAGGGCTTGGGTCCCATTCTCGAAAGCGTCCCCTCAGCCTTGAAGATTCTACAAAAGTCTTGGGGGCCCCCGACTCCCGCAGGCTTCTGGTGGGGAGCGGCTGCCATGATTGCTCGTGGAATGGCCACGACTGAGCTACGAGATGGTGGTGCTCTCATGCTGACGCCAGCTTCAGTCTGAAACATCCAGAAACACTGTAGACTACCAATTCGATCAGTTCCGGTAGTGCCCCAACATGACCCGGTAGAGAAGAACTTGCCCTCCTCTCTTTGACTGATGGTTCTTGTTGCCTGTCCCTTCTGTTGTCATTTAACAGAACTTTTTAGACTGCTGAAAGGGGTTGTGTTCCGAACGCTGGTTGGTGGAGACATTTTGACTATATTCTGGACCTACGTTGTCGCGTAATGCATTATATGACACGCCGCGTTAGCGCACCCGGAAGTGCTCCGGTGCGCGAAGCGCAGCTTCCCGGAAGCGATCCGGGGCGCAGCGCGTAACGTAAGCATAACAGGTCATGTGACTTGTTAATAAAACTTTTCATTGGTTTATTTTATTTTTGTTATTTTAATGATGAAAAGCTTGGTCATATGACCTAAAAATTACGCTTTTTATTAGTTTCGAACATTATTTTTTCTTAAACATATATGTTATAATGTTCCAGGCTAATGTACTTTCCCAGAAAATTTACAACTGTCCTGCAAGTAAAATATATTCCTTTTTCGAGAAAAAGGGCGTTTCTTTGTCCCATGACTGAGCCGTTGAGTAAAAGAGGCTCGGCCTGCTGTCTTAGTCGCTGATACGCCTGATTATCAGATTCTTATCGATCACTTTATGTTGCAGGAGTGGAAAACACAACTGCCCTTGACCATTTATCTTTACTGCGTTCCTGCGTATGATACCTTTTATCCGTCATGTAATTGGACTGCTTTATTTCACTTGCCTTTTACTGATTCGAAAACAGTGACTAAAATTAAAAACTTTACCAATGTAAATACTACTACCATGTTTTGTTTTAAAAACCTTTATTGTGAAAATGTCAGTATACAAATACGGGCCTATAACCACGTGGGCCGGCCACGGAGCAAACTGAAATCGTATATGATGAGGAGACATTTACATTGTAGAGGAACGTAACGAGCGGGCCATTAGGTTGCAAGAACTAAGGTGTCTAACAGTTGCAGAATCGGTGGACGTACATTTTGTAATTAAAATACGACAGGGCCACTTTCAATAAAATTATCTAGATATACATTTGCGGGCAAGTACCATGGGTGACGTTAATTCGAACTTTCAATAGTACACTAATCAATAACACATCAGAACTTAATATCAATAGGGATGTCGAAATATTCAATCAATTCTCGTCCCCGCCCGCCATGAGCATCAAAACTGCATTCATATCTCGTGATATCAAGGTTGTTCAACCAGTACACAACAAGGAGTTACGAGTCCCATTTATACCGGCGCCATTTTGGGCGAGGCCGGGCAGGTCCAGGATATAGTCAAAATGTCTCCACCAACCATCGGCCAGACCAGAACCCCTTTCGGCCCTTTATGCTACAAGATGGTGTCTTCCATTCAGAAAATATTGTTGGCAGCATTTTGAAAGGAAACAGAAACAGCCGTTCTCCTAGTGAGTTTCACATTGTTACATTTAGGAAGAATGTTGAAGAGTAGTATGTCTGAAGCCATTGTTCTACAAACTCTCAACCAGCCTTGGATGGAAAAAAAAATCCTGAAGAATGTACAAACTGAAAACCAATTTTTGTCTGTATAGCATCAACAGCAACGCTTGACTCAGCTTTGTGTGAAGCCGCCATTTTGATTCAATCAATAACGTCCCCCTGCACACATTCAGGGACCTGGTCGTGTCTTCAGGTCAAACGGATTGTGGGACAAGATGCAGAAAGGAAAAGGAAAAAAGTTCCGCCGGACCCCGGGAGCCGGCCGCCTATGTCATGGGCGATCTTTGGCCACACCAGGGCGATAGTGAAGCTGCAGCAGGTGCAAATAAGCTTCAGACAGTGTTACAAGCACTGCTCAGAACTCTCAACTATGACACCACCTCGGTGCCATCCAGATCTCAGCGCGTTGTGCTGCCTTCGGCCTACTGTAGCCGCAAGTGCGGACGCAACTCAACTGGATAGCGAGTGAAACACCAAGGGGCGCCCCACTGCAGCCGAGGAGCCTCCATCTTGGGGGAGACGCACAGCCCCCACTGACTGACGCGACCTCACAGGCCAACGGGGCGCCCCACGCCGACTTTCGCCGCAGCATTGTAGGATAGCCATACCAGTGCAGCAACTTGCTGGACACCACCTCGGTGCCATCTGGATCTCGGCGCGTTGTGCTGCCTTCGGCCTATTCGCACATCGGTCTGCTACTGACGCCGCCTCACGTGCCAACGGATTTTCTACGCTTTTTATTGCCCTATGCCGCATAACAGGTCATGTGACTTGTTTATAAAACTTTTCATTGGTTCATTTTACTTTTGGTTTCCTAATGATGGAAGGCTTGGTCATATGACCTAAAAATAACACTTTTCATTGGTTTAGAACATTTTTTTTTTCCCAAACGATGAAAGCCCCACCTTGTTTCTGGATGTTTCAGACTGAAGCTGGCGTCAGCATGAAAGCACCACCATCTCGTGGCTCCGTCGTGGTCATTCCGCGAGCAATCATGGCAGCCGCTCCCCACCGGAAGCCTGCAGGAGTCGAGGGCCCCCAAGACTTTTGTAGAATCTTCACGGCTGAGGGGACGCTTTTGAGAATGGGGTCCAAGACCTAGCAGACAAGCGTCCGAGTTCCAAGGTGTCCCAGGGCCATTTTAGTGGACCAGGCCCAAAAAGGAAAGAGCCTGCCGCCATTTTGAGAGTCCTGTGGCAGCCGCCTATCACTGAACCGCAAGAGTAGGCGCAACTCAGCTGAATGGCGGATTTTGGCACAGTGTACCAAAAGCGGGCGGAATGGCAACTGAAACGGTAAAGGGGCGCCCCACTACAGCACACGAGCCGCCACCTGGGGAGGCCCGTTCACGCCGCCTCCCGTCCCACCCCCCCCCCCCCCCCCCCCCCCGGTGCGCCCCACGCCGTTTTTCGGAGCAGCATTGTAGGATGCCAAAACCAGTGCGACAACTTACTGGACATCACCTGGGTGCCATCCGCATCTCAGCATGTTCTGCTGTCTTGGGACTATTCGCACAACAGACCGCTACTGACGAGGCCTCCCCGCGCACCCCCCGGGACGCCCCACGCTGTTTTTCGGAGCTGCATTGTAGGATACCAAAAACCAGTGCGGCACCCAGGTAACATCACCTGGGTGCCGTCCAGAACTCAGCACGTTGTGCTGCCTTGGGACTATTCGCACAAAACACAGCTACTGACCATTGCTGCTTCTTTTTTCAAAAAAAGTTTAAATGTATTTACTGTTTTTGTTGCGTTCTATATATTTATAAGTTATTAAAGTGTTATAATCCTACTACTTTGTTGGAGTATATTTTTAAAGTGACACATAATTGTAAAAACTTTGATGTACAAAGAGGCATCCCTGGAATCTTCCGCTTCAGGCTCGGTCCCACACACCCTCACAGTGAGAATCCCCTCCCCAAGCACAATACAGGATGGTTATCAGATAGTAGGAACCCGTATGGTGTGACGGATCTCATGGGGTGGGGGCCTTCATCTACTGTAACTCCTTTGAAGAGGGATGATTCTCATACATGCCAACATTTCAGAAGAGCAAAGTGGGAGATTTTTAAAAAAAAAATCGGGAGAATGGGGCCTTGAATCGGGTTATTGTCATGTGTGGGCTTTGGAAGTGTGCTGCTGCAGGATCGGACATTTCAAACTCAAATGCACGTTCTTTTTCTTACCTTTCCGAAGCATGGAGCGCAATAGCAGGCAGAGAAAGGGTGATGCAAGTGTTGAACACTGCCTGGCCTGGAAAGTTGCTGGCAGTGCCCCACCCCACCCCCCGCCCGATCCTGAAACAGGGCACACACACCGCCGCCCCGAGTACTTCACACATCTTTAAAAGACCATGCGCTTGTTAATGAGGCTTAAATGGTTTATCACCCCTTCTAGAGCCCCTGCATCGGCCCTCTGACGTTTGCTGGAAGAATTAGCACGTAACACAATACCAAGCCCTGTCAGCTGAAACCCCCAGGAATCGGGTTTTTGCTTGCAGGAATCGGGAGGCGGGAGACTAGCACTGAAATCGGTAGTCTCACGCCTGAATCGGGAGGGTTGGCATGTCTGGATTCTCTACAGCTGGGGCCATAAACTACATCCGCAGGGCTAGGTGATAGCCTGGACAATCGGACACAGAGGAAGAGGAGTGTCAGAGGGTGCGGTAGTGAATAGGGTGAAAGGGAGGTGTCGGGCGGGCACGGGGTGTGATTCTCTGGGAAGAGCAGCGCAGATGGGGGGAGGTTTATGGCCCATGCATGAGAGAGATAGCGGGGGTGACCAGTGCGTGGGGGAGATGCTTGCGAGGGTGGGGAGCCGTGCTGAGAATCGACGGCGTGCAGAGAGTGGGTCTGGTCAAGGCATCTAAAATGGCTGCCGTGCACGACAAAATTGTGGCATTGGAAAAAAGGCAAGATGGCGCAGACAATGTTTATCAATAAGGATTAATTTATAACAAAATATTTTATCGCAGTGACAAAATGGCGGTCAACACTTCCTGATTTCCATCGAATCGAACGTTAACAGACGTCACGCAGCAAAAAAAATAAAACGCTCACACACAGCCGCTGGAAGACATGTATCAACATATATGAGCCTCCTCAGCCACCCTCAGAAAACATAAGGGATCAGGATCCGTCTCCCGTACCCCCTTATACCTAGTAATTTAATTAAATCGAAACACAAAATGGCGAATTCCCGTTTCGCTACCAGTTTGCGGCCCGGTTCGCGATCCGGGAAGCGCTTCTACCGTGAAAAATCATTTTTTTTTTTATTTTCCCCACGGGACCCTTTAATAACCCCAACATCATTCCTAGGGGGTCAAGAGGGGTCTACCTTGCCCCCTTCATTAAATTCCCCCTTCGTTTTTCACCTCTTCTTGTCTCTCGATCCTACCGAGAGACAAGATGGCGGCCGCACCAGACTGTTTAGAATGTTGACAGACACCGGAGAGCCAATCCGCATCGCTTCGCAAAGCTCCGTGACGCGAAAAGTATGCGATCTGGAGCGCTATCTGGGACGCTGTCACAGATATATAAATTTTTTAAAACGTTAATTTCTCAAAATCCACTGGAGCACATATATTGAGACCCAGCAAAGGCACATCGGGCTAACAGTCCCTACAATTTTGCCAAGTTTCGTGCAAATCCATTCAGCCGTTCGAGCTAAAAGTGAGGCCAAACGCCCTATGAAAATTAACATGGGAAAAACGCGTTTTGGGACCCCCCTTTTTTCTCGGCCCCCCCTTAACGAAACCCCCCCAAATATTCAGGGGATGCTCAGAAACAAAATGTGCCATTTTCCTGAAAATTTCAGCCGAGTCCGTCCACAAACGCCAAAGTTATTAGACATAGGATTTTTTTCCTATGGGACTTTTGAAAATTCGAACTATATATACCTACTGGCGACCGCCAGTAGGAGAGATATATATATATATATATATATATATATATATATATATATATATATATATATATATATATATATATATATATATATATATTATTCCAGAAAACACCTCCACTTTGCTGGGGTCTCCGGTCCTGCATGGTGGGCTCATTTACACGAATGGAGATCCTGGAAACATGCGGGCTTGCCACTTGAACAGAAAAGAGCCCAACATCGAACTTAGGAAGCAACTGACTTTTATTCATCAAGTCATTCGCAGTATGCGCTCAAAGTCCTTACACGTTTCGGCGTCCTCTACGCCTTGATCACAGGTGAGCGTAGGTATACTCCTAGTGGTCACATGCCAGCAGTGATGTCCTACTGCCCCCAGAATGCACCACCACAGTCATTGTGAATATGCCATGAAAGTTCCATCTTTGCTTATTAGCGTGATATTTTTCATACTTCAAGTGTTATTCATGGGCGGTGCATCCACTTGTTACATGCTGCAAGTGCAGGATACTGTACAACGACGTTATTAGTTGTGACTTCTGCGATGTTACCATTTCACTCCGTAATTGCCATATTGCCGCAGAAGTCCTTTCAGCTGGCAAACAACGGAGATCGGTCCATGCCCCCTGGATAAATATATAAATATATATATATATATATATAATGAGTGTAAAACACCAACCACACTCACGGGGCTTCCAGGCAAGGCTTTATTCATGACAGGTCACTCAATAGCTAGAAACCGGGAACAAAGTTCATGGTAATTGTCCTGCTTCGTCTTGTGTCCTGACGCGTTTCGAAGGCGGCTGCCTTCTTCTTCAGAGGAGGACGAATTTATTTGCAGGGTTGTAGCAGGAAACGCCCTTCTTTTATGTTCAGGGCACGTCTCTGGATGGGAACAGTGCCTTGTGGTATTTGTAGTCCTGCCAGTGATGCCTACTCGCATTTTGCGTGCAAGTTCGAGGTTTTCATTTGTCGTGCAACGGCCCAGTCCTGGAGACCCCTAGCCAGCCAGGCAACGTGGTGATATATATAATGGAAAATACATAGAAAATACTAAAAATTATAGGAGCACACCCAGCCCAATCCCTAGCACTAACCGTAGTTGTAGCCCTAATCCATTCTGAATACTTACCTAATTATATAATTTGACTTCCGATGTATTTGTTGCGGCAATATAATGCTCACAGTATTTTTATAGCATGATTTTTTGCAGTCAATATTGTGGTAGTGCACCAACCAGGTGATCATATGGGGTCAAATAAAATTAAAACCACCAATGAGGACTTTATTCTGCAAATAAAAGTATTAGATGTCAGCAAAATTAGGTTCTGGTTACTCTTGTCAGTGCGAAAATTGTATCTTTTCTTAGGAGCCCACAAACCAAATCAGCTGCATACAAGGGTGGCCAGATACCAGGGATACATTATCAGTAAGGCTACCTGTTTTCCGTTTTTACTGATTTTTACGGATAAATACAGACAGAAAATCATTTATTTTCTTGTCTGTATTTATTTTTTAAATGTGTATACAAACCGAAATTGGGTGCTTTTTTAGTGATTCTAGATACACTTTGTCATGACTGCCAGGCCAATAACTGTGGACTGATAGGTAAGGGGAAACGGCCACTACAACGCAGCCGTTTCCACGCACACCATAACCACGCATGCATTACAACGCATGCGTGTTACAACGAGAAGCCTTTACCACGCATACCTTTACTACGAAAAACGTAGTAAAGGCATGTGTGCTAAAGTAAAAAAAAATAAAGGGGGGTTTGGGGGGTCTCCCCGTCCACAAAATAAAAGCGTGTGTTTAAAAAGAAAAAGACGCACCTGTTTGTGAAAAAAGATGTGAAGGAGATCGGCGTCTTAAGAGGAAACAGAAAAACACTTCCCCTTCCTCTTAATGACGTACAACGTCACCACGGAAAAACAAGGAGAGGAGAGGTAAGGAGGAATGAGCGGGTGTTGTAGCCGAGAGTTAAATTAAAAAAGTACATTTTTAGGGTGAAAATCCGTTAACATGAAAATACCATTTACATGCATACTTTTACAACGAAAATCGTTGTAAAAGTATACGTGTAAAAGGTATTTTCATGGTAAAGGATGTGCGTGGTGAATGCATTCCGTTGTAACGCATGCGTGGTAAAGGCATGCGTTACAACGGAAAGCGCTGTAAAATCATACAACCATAGGTAAGGGGGTTAAAAATGAAAGACATTTTAGTAAAGAAGCTTACTGAAATGTGCATATTTTAATTTAAGTGCATTGATTTATCGTTTGTGGGTGACATCACTTAAACCTGGCAGACATTCAACCACGAGTGCATATTAATTGATTAAATAAATGTGGAAATATACCAGTTTCAGGCTTATTGTTTTCACAATACGTATAATAAATATGGATAAATACAGATAAAGTTGACAAAAAATAAATATGGATAAATACAGATGGAAATGACAAAATAATAAATACCATAAAACTGGGAGCCCTAATTATCATTATCCCACCTTAACCCTCTTTCCTCATCCACCCTATTGAACTTTACCTCACTACTGCTTTCTTCCTTTGAGACTATTTTCCTATCTTTCTTTTTCACCTTTTTTCTCCTTTTCTGCCTTTGTTTCTTTTGCTCTGGATCCACGGCTAATGACTAAAAAATGAGTCTAGGAACCCAAAAACGAGCGACCGTGGCCACCACTTGCAACCACCTGCATAAATTCTGCTCTGAGCTCATGTTTGCTTCAATTACTGACCGGTAATTGCATTACTCTGAGTCCTATTCCCTCGCTTCCATTATTTACGCATTTGTGGTATCTCTGCCTCACCAGACACCAATACCACGTGATATATCACACTAGGCTATAAGTCGCCCCCACCCCCCCCAAACCTCCTGTATTACCACAGAGACCGAAACCATACCAAAATGCTGGCCTGGACTACCAGGGAGGAAGGGATGTAAGTAATGGAAGCAAGGGAGTAGGACTCGGAGTAATGCAATTACCGGTAAGTAATTGAAGCATTACCTCCTCGTCCCTCCCTCGCTTCCATTCCTTATGCGTTTGAGAAGTACAAAGCCAATCGGGACAACCAAAGAAGGTATGCAAAAACAGGTTTATTAAAACACACAGACAACAAGGAAAAACCAGTATTCAGGAACCATAGTGGAAAGAACATTGGACCCAAAAACACCAGCACGGTCAACCTCCCGGCCAATCCAGTAATGAGAGGCAAAGGTCCATGGTGAAGCCCATGTGGCAGCCCGGCAAATCTCAGAAATGGAAGCCCCTTGGACGTCCGCACCGGACGCCGCCATGGACCGAGTGGAACAACCCCTGAACGCCCAAAGGAGAAAGGTGCCCCGCCGCCTTGTACACCATAGAAATCAGAGATCGAACCCAACGACTCAAAGAAGGAGTAGAAGGACTCAAACCCCGATTCACAGGCCCAAAATTAACAAAAAGTGAATCAGAGCGACGGAAAGGAGCGACCCGCTCCAAAAAGACCAGGATAGCCCTTCGAACATCCAAAGAGTGCAACCGCACCTCAGACTCTGATGACAGGGAATCAAAAAAGGAAGGAAGGAGCAACACCAGATCCCTGTGGAACTGAGAATTAACTTTAAGACGAAAGGAAAGAACCGGTTTCAAAATGATCCTGTCCTCAAAAAACCGACGAAAAGGGTGTTTAGAAGAGAGAGCGCACAGCTCACCCAGGTGGCAAGCAGAAGAAATGGCCACCAAAAAGAAGGTCTTGAAGGACAAAAGGCGCAGGTCAAAAGAATTCAAGGGCTCAACGGGTGGGGACATCAAAGCGTCCAAGACCAGAAACAGATCCCAGGTGGGAAAATGCCGCTGAGGTGTAGGAAGAACATTACCCAAACCCTTAAATAGGTGACCAACCAACCCAACCATCAGTTTCTGAGAGATTGCCCCAAGAGCTCCGAAATACCTTAATCGCAGCTGACTGCAAACATAGGTAAGAAACCTTTAAGCCCAAGGCAGCACCTCCCTGGAGAAACGGCATCACCTCAAACAAAGAAGAGGAAGCAGGGTCCAAACCCTTGTCACAACCCCACCAACTGAAAGAACGCCAGTGCCTCAGGTAAGACTTGTTGGTCGACAGGCGCCTAGCCGCCTGCAGAGTAGAGGTCAAGCCAGCTGGAACCCCTTTACATAGCAGACCTAAGCGTTCAACCTCCAGGCCACCAAGCGCATCCTGACCAGAACATCCCGCTGCAACACCGGGAACACCAAAGGGGAAGGAAACCGAGGCAGCAACCACTCCACCTCCGACCACATCTCTACCAGGAGGCACAAGGCCAAGCCGGAGCCACCAGAATCACCGGAGCCTCCAAGTATCGGACCCGTAGAAGGAAGCGGAGAAGAAGGGGGAAAGGAGGGAAAGCATACAGAAGCCCGCGAGGCCAAGGGCAGGAGAGAGCATCCACCACCCACCACCCACCACCCAGGCCGACCTCTCCCTACTGCGGGAGACAAACCGGGCCATCTTGGCATCGCCCACACACACAAAGAGGTCCACCACCGGAACACCCCAACGCACCGTTGGATCCACAAACAACTCCCGACGGAGGCAGAAATCCACAGAGGAAGGGAGCCAGGGAATTGAACACCCCCGAATATGAATAACCGAGAGTGCCACCAGATGAGATTCCGCCCAACTGAACAACTGCGCCGCCAGAGACGAGGACCTGGTCCCCCCCCTGCCTGTTCACATAACCTGTGGCAGTGACGTTGTCAGTCTGGATGAGGATAACGGAATCCTGCAGAAACCGGGAGAAGGCCAACAAAGCCAAACGGACTGCTTCCAACTCCCTCCAATTCGATGACCTCCTGCCCTGAGAGGGGGACCAGAAGCCCCTGGTCTGATGAACCCCCAGCCAGGCTCCCCACCCCGAGAGGCTGGCATCTGTGGTGACCACCTCGGGAGCCGGAGGAGAGGGAGAGAGAGAGAGAGAGAGAGAGAGAGAGAGAGAGAGAGACCCCCTTCAGCAGATAATCCCGAACCAACCACCAACCCAGAGCCGTCCTGATTGGAGGGGATACCGGAATCGTAGAAGAGAGGGGGAGGCAATGGGGAGATTAATGGGCCAGAACATGAGCCATCACAGTGTGTAAATGAAACCCAGCCCACGGAACCAGAAAGACCGTGGCCGCCATGTCCCCCTACATCTGAAGCCAATGAACCGCCGCTTGAACCTCACCAGACAGAAGAGACAGGATGTGTGATTGAATTTTGTCCACCCGCGCCTCGGGAAGAGTGACCACTCCCAAATCCGTCCGAAACCTAGCCCCAATGAAGAGACGATCCTGGGACGAAACAAGGAATGACTTCCCCACATTTATAAGAAAGATGTGCCCCCTCAAAACGGCCAGAACTAACTCCTTGTGAATGAGAGGCAGCTGGAATGAGTGAGCATGCACCAACCAATCGTCCAGTAAGGATGGAGAAATATCCCCTGGGCGTGGACCAAGGCCACCAGCAGAGCCAGACGTTTGGTGAAGACCCGAGGAGCGGACTTCAGCCCCAATGGCAAAACCACAAACCACAAACTGGAAGTGGAAGTCGCCGATTGCAAAATGTAACAACTTCTGATGCTCCCGAGCTACTGGAACATGAAGATAGGCGTCCTGCAGATCGATAGAAGTCATGAAGTGCCGGACCTCCACCAATGGAATGATGGACTGCAAGATCACCATTTTGAAGTGAACGGTCCGAACCTAACCATTCACCCTCTTGAGGTCCAGAACCCCCTGACCCCTTCTGGACCAGAAACAAAATGGAATAACAATCCTGACCTTGTTGCGCCAGGGGGACCGGGAGGATCGCCTTTTTTGCCAGAAGATCCCAAACCCCCTTCAGAAGAGCCTTCTGCTTTGCCAGGGACCTCGGGACAGGAGTACGGATGGTACCCCAGCCAGGTGGAATAGCCGCAAAGTCAATAGGATAACCTCTCCTGAAAATACCCAACGCCCAGCAATCCCTCACATCCAGACTCCAAGCCTCCAGGAAAAACAACAGCCTCTCGCCCACAGGTCTCGGCTGCCATGCCGTCGTTGTCAGGACCTCCGCTTGAAGGCATCTGAGGGACCCTTGGGACCAGCCACGGCAGCCGCCTTCATGGGCTGCAACTTACGCCGACAGTGTGAAAAGGCCCTTGAGGACTGCCGGGAAGACCGGAAAGAAGAGGCAGAGGAAGGAGCCGGATTCCAGAAGCGGTGAGAGTGAGAAGCAGATGGCTTGCCCTTGTAAGACAGAGCATGCTTATGGGCCTTGAAAGCCTTTGTGATCATACTGCCCAGCTGCTCATCAAAAAGCATCCTGGCGTCAAAGGGAATCTTAAGGAGAGAGGACTTCTCTCAAGAATTCACCTTCCAGTTACACATCCACAGGTTCCTTCCGAGCCAGGACCAAAGAACCAGAAGCTATGGTAGAAGAACGAAGTACATCCAAAGAGACGTCAGCCAAGAGCTTCGCCTGCTGTTTCATGTGGACAAGCAAGCCGGAGCAGTCCATCTCATCCTGAATAGTCATGGCCTGCTTCCCCTAGTCAGACACCAACGACTGTGAAGCACGCATTGTTACCAGCAGAGAAGGTTTTCTTCAGCGCCCGATCTGCCTTTTTATCAGTAGCATCAGATGGAGAACAAACCTCTGGATTAATCGCGGTATGACCAATCAGGGTGGCCAACATGGCATCCACTTTGACAGACTGAGGAAGAGAAACCTCCCCCTCCTCCAAGAAGTACAGTTTCTGCAAGAAACGAGGAACCGACGAGCGCTCCGGATCGCGCCATTCCCCAGAAATCAAGTCCTTGATGCGTCCATGAAAGGGCATAGCGAGAATGGGGGGCTTAACATACTGTGGAAATATGTCATCCAACCCCTCAGGAGTAGAAAAGGGTGAAAAACCCAAGTTTTCCCTAATGTTCTGGACAATCACAGGAGCCTCTTCCTTACGCACAAACTTCCCAGAAGAGGTAGAAGGCCTGGCAGCTGCCAAAGAAGAAGGGTCCTCAGAAGGAGAGTCCTCCTGACCCACCACAGAACGAGAAGACTTGTGTTTAGTATGGATCATGGCTTCTAGATCGTGAGCCACAGCTGACTCAAACATGTCCTGGACCTTAGAAGCTGACAGCAGAGCCGCAGAATCCCTAGGACCCTCCGACTGAGTCCGGCGAGCCGGAATCGGCTCATCTTCATCAGCGGAGGAGGACAAAACATGCTTGCATTTGGAAGCATGCTTCGCCATAATGACACAACAACCAGAAGCATAGCCGAGAGATGGTTAAATAGGGAGCAGCTCAACTGGCACGAAAAACTGGGAGGGAACCCCAGAAAACCAATCAGAAATAAGAGAAAGCGGATCCCCCCTGCGAAAATACAGAAACCAATCAAAAAAGACACATGAAAAATTTAAAAAACGGCCTCACACAAGGCCATTACTGTAACGAGGAGCAGAAAAAGCCAGCCGAGGATTCCAGTCGACCCGCCGCTTCCCTTTCGGGCCTCCAACCCGGAAATACAGCCCCATCCACACCGGGTCGGAGACTCCGTCAGCCGGACCCGTCCGCTCCACCGCCAAGGGCGCACCACTACACCATACACGGAGAGGGAAGGCATAGCGCAGCCCAGGCCGGCTCCGCCAGAATTGTAGGCAGAAGACGACGAGGGAGAGGACCTCTCACGAAGAAACAACGAAGAAATCCAGAAGAAGAAGAAGACCGCAGAACCGCAAACGGCCAGCATGTGGTGCGCGTGTCAACAGGTGAGTCCAGAAGAAAACAGGAGGTTTGAGGGGGTGGGGGCAACTTATAGCCCCTGCATGATAAATCACGTGGTGTGGGTGTCTGGTGAGGCAGGGATGCCTCAAATGCGTAAGGAATGGAAGCGAGGGAGGGACGAGGATGTAATGAGGCTATCCCTGCTTCTCTCCAAATAAAGACTGGATGTAGTGAATACTCTATCCGGAAAAATGGCTTTTGTTCCAGAACACAACTGTATCGAAAGGGAAAGCTTCAGGTTGGGAAATAGATTCGAATATATAAATAGACAAAACGTCTGTGGTATCCCAAATACCTTTCTTCTTTTCTTTTACCCTGCTGAGCAATGCATGTATGTTGTAGATATTATATGTAGTCACTGAAGATAATTATTGTTTTTGTGAGAACACTGGCTTCCACTTCCTTTGCTGTTACATATTATTCCTTTCAATTGTTGGAGTAATTTGGGGGGGGGGGGTTTATTTCACTCCATTTTTGGTGCCTATTAAGATCATTTATAATCCTATTTTGTAGGAACTTGTGTTAGTTATGCCTTCGTGTCAAAAATAGTTCCACAAGGGTCCGAACCATGGCAGATAATCACAATATCAATGTAGGAAAATATTTACAATACAGTAGGACTCACTCACATAAATCAGTGAATTTACACCCGCAGGATTATGACCTTTTCAGTCTAATCATTTCAGGAATTCACAAAAATGTACCAGATTACACATGAAACCCCTGCACTAGTAGCAGTTTTCCAGACCTAATATTGAAAGATGTAAGTGAATTCCATTTTTTGTCTAAAAGGAATAGATTAACCCTTTTTTCCGCCCTAATAAAAATATTTCTTCCAGAAAGAAAACAATATTTACATATAACCACAGCCATGTTTTTGGGTGTTTGTATGCTGCTCAATTCATTCCTGGAAAGCTTTTTACTCCTTCTATTAACTGGACTAAATCTGAGTTCTAAGGGATCGATGGTTTTTTTCTGCGATACATGCGAACTTGTAGGTTTATGGGACAAACCTCAAATGCATTCCTGCCTTGGAATTCCCCTCCGGGTGTAGGATTTACATTCACTGAAACTAACCACCTTGCGGGTAAACGTTTGTGTGTGGAAATCCATTGAGGAGTGTAAAACTAACTTGCCCAATATTGAAAAGTGGTTTAGTTCTCATGAATAAAGTTACTAGGCCTTGTATAATTTAAATAAGGCTCCAATAATTGAAATATCACTTGTTTACATAGTCAGTGGTAGTCATCGTGAGACCTGATGTGGATCCCGCCTTCCAGGGCCTAAGTCGGATATGCTTGTATTTGTCATTTCTCTAGGGGCTAATGCTCTATTTTCTTTTCACAATTTAGTGAAACAATTTATTGTTTAAGTCAGTAGACTGTAAATGATTAGACACTGTTTATATGCAGTGCACTTGCCATGCCGTCTAGTCTATGGGCTCTTCCTTCTAAAACCTATTGGCCTTGTGATAACCTGTACATTTTTGTTACATAACACTAGGTACATTTTTGTCTTATTAATCTTTATTAGAACATTGGAATGTTGAGTGCTCCATTGAAATCCATGATGTGCTCCAGGCTTCTAATAGCAGGTAGAAGCCGGGAACATCAACATTCCAATGTTTAACAAAGACCTCACTGAGTTAGAGGGGATTTCAACACCTTCGGGCTCTGTGAGGCCTTTGTTTTACAAATTAGAACATTCTGCCCTCTAGGTGCGGAATGTTCTAATCGCCTTAGAGCCCTCCATAGCGGGTTCTACCGGCCATTGAAGGCCCACTCCCTTTTGAAAGACCCAAGCTGAAGCAGGCCTTTAATGGGCAGTACAGCCTGCTGCAGCGAGCTCTAAGGCAGCGTTAGAACATTGGAATGCTGAGAGCTCCATCGAAGGCAATGGAGAGGCTCTGTCCTTATAACGGCTGGTATAAGCCCGGAGCTCCAACTTTCCAACGTTTGTCTTCATGCTTCTCCATTTTTAATTCAGAATATTCTACCCTCAGTTGGTGGAATGCTCTAAAACCCTTATAGCCCTTTGTTTTTTACAATTACTATCTCATCATCAATACAAAATTCCTCAAAAATGCGCGCTATTTCATGGCAGCTTGCATGACCAATTCTGCTTTGCTATCAACAGAGTATTGTTAAAATATAGGAACTTTCCATCTAGTAACTGTTACTCAACAACATGTTTGCTATGCTCCTCAAATGTGTTCCTTTCACTGAAAACATACAGAACTTCTTGAGATAACCAGCCTGCTTTTACCTTCATAACACAGGGTTACTATTGTATCAGTAATCTTTATTGGAGTAGTAGATAAGGAACACGAAAGAATGAAACACTTCGTTTTAGCACATGTACTCTTTATCACAGAAAATTACAGACTTGTTAATTCACAGCAAATGCCAGCTTATCATGCCAGTAGTCCAAACTTGTTTCCTTTCTAGAATACTTCGAAGCATACGTTTGCCCTTTGAGTGCTGTCAACGACAGTTGCTAGTACCCAATTCACAGACGTCGGAAGGATGGACGGCTGAGTCTGCCTGTCCTGGATTGGAATTCATGAACTCCAAACCACTGCACGTCAGCAGCAAATGTTGAGCTCTCTCACGGACGCCCATCAAAGTGTGTGCAACGACCCTGGCACTGTTAACGAAATAGCTGTGCATTTCAGTTCAACTACTTATCAACCTCCTCGGCTAAAGAACACGGTAGAGCCTTGCTTTAAACGTCCTGGGCCGACCTCTCGTGGATGTATTCTATCTGGTTATGTTGGGGCAGCTTTTCATTAAGGTCCCAGTTGTTTAATACACGCAAGATAATCTTTTTGTGTTGTGCCACTTTGGAATCACAGAATAATTGACTCAACCCGAGGTCAACAATGTATTTACCTAGCCAGTTATCTGCAAACAAATTGAAATAATAAGTAAAGATCAAATTAATGATCTATTTTGCAGTTAGGTGTCAACATTTGCTCTGTAAATAATTAAAGGTTCTTTGGAAGGTGTCGCATCGAGAGGAACCAAGCTAAAACACATTGCTCGATTTTTGCATTTAAATAAGTCACGCATTGGCAGCCACTTTAATAAATCTAACACATTGTTAGGTTGAAAGGAAACATAACGCAAACAGCAATACGGTTGTTGCAGACTCCAGAATCACATTTTAGTTTGCTTTCATGTCATGTTGTTGTGCTTATTCAATCTTGAAGTTCAATGGATCGTGTTATTCTGTTATTTTTTGGCTTCTCCATTCATTAGAAGCAACTACGGCTGTACTGCAGAAGCATACATGATCTCGGGCTTCCCAGGACATCAGATATATAGACTCTGAGCTCGAAGGGCCCCTGCTGCCTAAGGTGAGGTCTAAAAGGGTCCCCATATTATTCCAAGCAAAAGGCAGGCATGGCAATGTTTGTCCAAAAGGACATCTTGTGGCAATAATTCAAGAAGGCTTTTCAAGCATGATGTTAAATGTTTGTACATTCCTGACCGACACACTAAAAGTATATCTGCAATGCCTAAATAATTTTATCTTGTTCCACTCCATATCTTTTTTACCATCATTCCTTCCTCTACCCAGGTGTCTGTTGTCTCCCACCTTCATCACAAAAAGTTACAAATTTTACCAACCTTCTGAAAGATGTGTTAACCTAAAAATAATTGTTCTTGTTGGGCTGGAAAAGTCCTTGACATGGTGATGGACGTGCACCCCTAACTTGAGTGCCCTGGATGCAATGAAGTCTGAATCCCTGGTGCGGATTTCTTTTGTCATGCGTGAACACGGATCATGCAGTGTGCCATGACATAGGCCTGTCTCACAGATTGCGGTATTGTTGGACCTGGAGGGGTGCCCAAAGCACTACCCTCATAGTGGAGAAGTGTGGCTCAGGGGTTAGAGGCGGCAGACCCGGAAGCTGAGATCGGCCCTGGACCAGGGTTCAATTCCCCGCCTCGGCGGGTCTTGGGCTCAAAAATTCCACGGACTCGATAATTCTCGCTCCGGTGCCTTCTCGACTCACGGGTTCACACTCTGCGACTCTGGGCAATAGCTTGCTTAATCTCCACAACGGCCCCTCGCGGCGGGATGCCTGGCTTTCACCTTGTGGATACCCTGCTGGGGTTATCTCACAGGGGAATACCAGGACGGGTTCCCTAAGCAAGCGCCGGGAAACCCTTTGTGGGTAGCTGTGCGCTACATAAGCTCAAATACATTTACATTTACATTTACATTTAAAGGCTACTGCCTTTGCCAAGAGTTAAGCATCACCAGCGCAGTGGTAGTAGCATACGGTGTAGTGCTCACTAGAAGTGAATAGGCATTTTACCAGTGTCACTGGAGTGATAAAGTTCTGCTGTGTAATTAACTCGCCTTCGGCCTACATCAAGTTGGTATGTAGTGCTGCGCAGTAAGTGTGTGTTGTCTGCACAAGCGGAGTGTATGTGTGCCTGTGAAAGGCACAGTACATGGAAGATTCTGGATTCCATTTGGACTGGAGGAGCATGAGCAGGTAAAGGCACCCCCTCCGTCCTGGCATATTTGTTGATTGCTGCATTCCTGTGAGTGGCACACACACTGGGGGAAGGAGAGCCTGCCTACCCAGCACACTTCAAAGGGTATACATTGATTCAGAGAGAAGTCACTGGAACATCTCTGTAAGGATAAGGGAACCATAAAGAGTAGGGCTGCAGCCCTGGGGTAACCTTCTGATTGTAAACACAATAAAATGATGGACAGAGTGCTGAAACGTTTCAGACACACAGCCCCGTCACAGATCTGAGTTTCAATCCCTCATCATTCTTCTGCTCACTAAGCCACCTCAGTTTGGACCCAGCCATATGCAAATCAGGTCGGAACCAAGCATTCTGGGACCGGTTTCTGAGTTGGCAGGGTATCCCCAGATGTGGGTCCAGTGCTCATTTAAGCTAGCCTGGCTGATGAGGGGTGTTACCCCGAAACCAGTACCAGGATGCTTGTTTCCGGTCCAGTGAAGACCTGGCTTGGCAGTTCGGGCCGGACTGTTCCCATGGGGCACAGAGTCAAGACTGATTTGCATATGGCTGGGTCTGAACTGAGGTGGCGAGGTGAGCTAAAGAACGATGATGGATTTAACCTAGATCTGTTACTGGGGGTGAGTGCCTAAAAAGTTTCAGCACTCTGTCCATCATCTCCTTGTGCTTGCTTTGTAACCTTCTGATACACCTATCACTGTGATAGACATCCAGGTGTGATCCTCTAGTTACTAGAAGACAAAAGAGGTACGGTGTTCCTGGTTGGCAAGTTGGCCTCCTGGTGGGGAGTGGTGGGGCGGTGGGGAATACATCCTTTCGGAACTAGGACCCTCACACCCAGCAAGCTAGGTGTCATGCATCATCATATGGGTCTGCTCCTCGTCGAGCCGGCGCTGCAATGCTCGACGGGCACCCATAAAGGGGCTCTTCATCGGAAATCATTTGTTCCTTGCCGTATAGGTGCTGTGGGTGTGAGGGGCCTGGTAGGATGTAGATGTGGTATGTGGGTTGCCCATTAGGTCGGTGACCTGTGTATGCCAGAGGAGGGTTGCTGTGAAGTGAGCTGAGAGCTTTCAATCAATCAGGATTTATAAAACACAGCTAATCACCCAATAGGGTATCCAGGCACTTGCAGGTCCCGAAGGCTTATTACAAAAACCAGGTCTTGAGGGCCTTTCGGTTTTCCTGAAGTGAGGTGATTGTCTGGAGTTGCATGGGGTGTCTGTTCCAGGTCTTTGTTGTGATTTGGGAATAGGAGTGTCCGAAACTTCTGCTTCGGTAGATGCAGGAGTATGAGCAAGTGAGAGGGAGCCAGAGCGCAGTCTTCCCAATGGTTAGTGGAAGTTCAGGCGGTGGTTAATGTAGGCGGGACCTTGATTGTATAGAGTCTTGTGTACGTGGATCAATTGCATGATATGGCATCACTTCTGTACATGGAGCAGTGGAGTTGCCTGAGGTTGGGTGAGATGTGGGTTTGTCAGGGAAGGCAGAGGATGAGTCTGGCTGTGGCGTTCTGCATGGTCATAAGTCTCTGTGGAAGGTGTGTGGCGATTTCTATGTAGATGGCATTGTCGTAGCCCAGTTGGCTGGTGATGGGGGTCTGTGTCACGCTGCGTCTCGTGTGTAGCGGTAGCCACCTAAAGTTCTTACATAGCATGCACAGATTGAGGAAGAAGGTGGAGGAGACCGCATTGATCTGTGATTTCATGGAGAGTTTGTTGTCAATGATGATTTGAGGTTTCTAACGTGGTCTGAGGAAGTTGGTGCAGGTCCTAGGTCTGATGGCCATGAGGAGTCATTCTATGTGTTGCTGTTGTTGCCGAAGATCAGGACTTCTGTCTTGTCTGTGTACAGCTGAAGGCAGTTATTCTTCATCCAGTCGGTGACGCTTGCCATGCATCTGTGGAAGTTGGTTCTGGTGGTGGTGGGGTCGTATGTGAGTGAGAGGATGAGTTGTGTGTTGTCTGCATAGGAAATTATGTTGAGACCGTAGCGATGTTGGCCAGCGGGGTCCTATATGCATTGAAGAGCATGGGGCTGAGGGGTGACCCCGGGGGGACAATGCAGGTGATCTTCTTGGGTTTGGAGGTGAAAGGTGGGAGGTGGATCCTCTGGGTCCCCCAGTGAGGAATGATGTGATACATCTGAGCACGTCCTACTGCATGCTGATGTGGTGGAGTCTTTTGATCAGCATGTGGTGGGATATAGTGTTAAAGGCTGCTGAGAGGTTGAGGAGGATTAGAGCTGCTGTTTTTCTAAGTCGAGATGGGTTCAGATGTCATTGTTGGCTGCGATCAGGCTGGGTTTTTTGATTGCTGTGGAAGCTGGATTGGGCGGTTGTCAAGCAACTGGTTCAGCTCCAGGTGTGTGAATTGCTTGTTTTGATGATCTTTTTCAGCACCTCCGCCAGTAATGGGAGCAGGGATATTGGCCGGTCGTTTTCGAGTTCTCTGAGATAAGGGCGGCTCCTCCGCAATGGCGGAGGAGCTTCACCCCACTGCCTCCGAGTTGGCAGCAAAAAAATGAAATGATATTTAATTATTGTTTTATTTTCAAGCTCAGCCAGCGTGTGCTGAGAGGGGCATGACCGAGGCATAGGAGGGGAAAGAGGAGTGCTATGTACACTCTCTAAGTGCAGATTTGTGTTTGGCTGGCTGTCTCAGACCGACAAAACACACATGCGCACTTAGGTTTCTCTAACCCGGCTGTATTGAACAGCCAGGTTAAAGAAACTTCACAGACTCCCTCACCTGAGTGAGCTGAGCCAGCCTGCTCAGACTAATCCCCGTGCAGGTCTGCAGCGCAGGGATTGGACATGGAGTCTGTGATGTAGTTACAGTGTCTGTTGGGACATGGAAGACCCAGCACCGAGGCGGGATCGAGGAGACGCCCGGCATCAGGTAAGCCTAACTTTTTGTGAAAAAATTTATGATTATTATAGTCCCTCATCCCCTTCTCCTCCGTGCCCCCTGCCAAGCTCCTCCCACACGCTCCCCCTGCCTCATCACTTTTTGTATGTGGTGGCTGCCACTGGTCATCGTAGCGTTTTTAGGTCTCGCCTGTCGATGCGCATGCGCATCGAGCAAGCGAGACTATGGGGGCTTATCCACTCTTTATCCACTGCAAGGAATCGTGGCGATTCCTTGCAGTGCCCGTGACTTTTAAGCTCAATGCGCATGCGCATTGAGCTTAAAAGCGCGTGCACGTCCGTCTTGTTTTACCCGCTCCGCCCCCTCCCCTTCCCGCCGTGTCGCATTTCTCCTCCCCCTCCCCTCTCTTCCCTCCGTCTTGTTTGTTTATTTTACCCGCTCCTCCCCCTCCCCTTCCCGCCATGTCGCATTTCTCCTCCCCCCTCCCCTCTCTTCCCTCCGTCTTGTTTGTTTATTTTACCCGCTCCGCCCCCTCCCCTGCCCGCCGTGTCGCATTTTTTTTTAAATCCCCACTTCCCCCCTACCCCCCATCAATGCCAACACTGATGCCGTGCTCTGCTGCTTGTTTTTTTCTTCCTCACTTCTAGCTGCTGCAATTCCAGTCCAGCAGCCTGGGCGACGGAGGGAGGATTTGCAAGCAGAGCTGCTCCCATTTGCAATCAATTTCCGTAGAATTTGCCAATGATTTAAATGCTTACTTTTTTCCGCATTTTTGTTAGCACAGAGCTGTGGCATTATCGAACCGGCGTCGATCTCTTTCTGCTTACTGAATTTGCCAATGATTTAAATGCTTATTTTTTCCGCATTTTTGTTAGCACAGAGCTGTGGCATTATCGAACCGGCGTCGATCTCTTTCTGCTTACTCAACAAGGCGCACTGTTGACAAACACTGATGAGCCAACTGGTTTAACGAGGATAGCGATGTTGGCCACCCCTCACCCTCACTCACCCTCACCCTCACTCACCCTCAACCCCTCACCCTCACTCACCCTCAACCCCTCACCCTCACTCACCCTTAACCCCTCACCCTCACTCACCCTTAACCCCTCACCCTTACTCACCCTCACCCTCGACCCCTCCCCCTCAACACCTCACCCTCACTCACCCTCACTCACCCTCACTCACCCTCACTCACCCTCAACCCCTCACCCACACTCACCCTCACCCTCAACCCCTCACCCTCAACCCCTCACCCTCAACCCCTCACCCTCAACCCCTCACCCTCACTCACCCTCATCCTCACTCACCCTCAACCCCTCACCCACCCTCAACCCCTCACTCACCCTCACCCTCACTCACCCTCAACAGCTCACCCTCACTCACCCTCAACCCCTCACCCTCAACCCCTCACTCACCCTCACTCTCACTCATCCTCACTCACCCTCAACCCCTCACCCTCACTCACCCTCAACCCCTCACCCTCAACCCCTCACCCTCAACCCCTCACCCTCAACCCCTCACCCTCAACCCCTCACCCTCAACCCCTCACCCTCACTCACTCACCCTCACTCACCCTCACTCACCCTCAACCCCTCACCCTCACTCACCCTCAACCCCTCACCCTCACTCACCCTCAACCCCTCACCCTCAACCCCTCACCCTCAACCCCTCACTCACCCTCAACCCCTCACCCTCAACCCCTCACCCTCACCCTCACTCACCCTCACCCTCACTCACCCTCAACCCCTCACCCTCACTCACCCTCAACCCCTCACCCTCAACCCCTCACCCTCACTCACCCTCAACCCCTCACCCTCACTCACCCTCAACCCCTCACCCTCAACCCCTCACCCTCAACCCCTCACTCACCCTCACTCTCACTCACCCTCAACCCCTCACTCACCCTCACTCTCACTCACCCTCAACCCCTCACCCTCACTCACCCTCAACCCCTCACCCTCACTCACCCTCAACCCCTCACCCTCACTCACCCTCAACCCCTCACCCACCCTCAACCCCTCACTCACCCTCACCCTCACTCACCCTCAACCCCTCACCCTCAACCCCTCACCCTCAACCCCTCACCCTCACTCACCCTCACCCTCACTCACCCTCAACCCCTCACCCTCACTCACCATCAAACAATCACCCTCACTCACCCTCAACCCCTCACCCTCACTCACCATCAAACAATCACCCTCACTCACCCTCAAACCCTCACTCACCCTCACCCTCACCCTCACTCACCCTCACCCTCACTCACCCTCACCCTCACTCACCCTCACCCTCACTCACCCTCACCCTCACTCACCTTCACCCTCACGCACCTTCACCCTCACTCACCTTCACCCTCACTCACCCTCACCCTCACTCACCCTCACCCTCACTCACCCTCAACCCCTCACCCTCACTCACCCTCAACCCCTCACCCTCACTCACCCTCAACCCCTCACCCTCACTCACCCTCAACCCCTCACCCTCACTCACCCTCAACCCCTCACCCTCACTCACCCTCACCCTCACTCACCCTCACTCACCCTCACTCACCCTCAACCCCTCACCCTCAATCCCTCACCCTCACTCACCCTCACTCACCCTCACTCACCCTCACTCACCCTCACTCACCCTCACTCACCCTCACCCACCCTCACTCACCCTCACCCACCCTCACCCACCCTCACCCACCCTCACCCACCCTCACCCACCCTCACCCACCCTCACTCACCCTCACTCACCCTCACTCACCCTCACTCACCCTCACTCACCCTCACTCACCCTCACCCACCCTCACCCACCCTCACTCACCCTCACTCACCCTCACTCACCCTCACTCACCCTCACTCAGCGCAACCACAGCATCTTAAACTAAATATATTTTATAAACTTTAAGCTATTGGCAATATAAAATAAAATCCATTTTATTTACGTATTAATTATTATTTTATTTTTAAAGCCATTGATTTTTTTTATTTCAATACATATAAGTCACATATAAGTCCCGTTAATACAAAACATGTTGCTTTACAAATGCTAGAGGTGTCACATTTACAAAAATTATAACTATTGGCTTTGTAAAGAAGAAAGCTATTAATTTCGCTATTTAGAAAAAACAACACATAAATAAAAAACAAAAAAATAAATAACACCTATAGCTCAAACTTTACTACTGCGAGACCTATTGCATTTCCAATGCTTGTTTGAGTAGTGGTCTGACTTGGGGCATGTTTCCAGGTGTTTGGAAATGTTGCGGAGGTGATAGAGGTGTTGAGCAGGGTGGTGAGGTCCTGGCCATTCCTTTGGTTTCTGAGGTTGAAGATGTGCTGCGGGCATGGGTCTGTGGGAGCTTCTGAATCAATAAATTTCATGGTGGAGGTTGTCTCCTGGGTAGAGAGGAGGTTGCAGGTGGTCAGTCTATGGTTTGTGTCTGTTGCGGTGGTGACGTATCTGTTGAGGAACTCTGTAGGTGTGGGTTGGGGTTCAAAGTTTCTGTGTATGGTTGCGATCTTGTTTTCCTGCTCCATTCATGTCATTGCCCATGTGCAGTTTTACGTTGGCGGCCTGCCTGTGCTAGAGGAGGGCCACAATGAAGTGGGCTGTGAGTTTCTGTGCACCAATTGGGTCGTTGCTGGTGTGCAGGTTTAAGTCCGCAACCCTCATATGCCAGACATGGGCCACCATGAAGTGAACTGTTAACTCTGCTGTGCCGAATTTGGAAAGGGGCGACCAACTTGGTCCCCCCGAACTTATGGCTGAGTGCCTCGATCCCCCCGGGAAGCCATTTTTGGGGCGGGAGGCGTGTCTCGGCTGGTATGCCCGAAGCGGCGTAGCCGGGACGCGCCTGTTCCCGCCCTAGAGTGGGCTGGCCTAGACACTGACGCAGCCAGCCACGCCCTCGGGGCAGGAAGGGGCGGGTATACGCCCGCCCTGAAGACGGATAAAAAGGGACGCAAGACCAGAAGACATCCTCTTGTTCTTGTGCTCTGAAGCTGCACCTCCTCGCTGCACGTGAGCTCGGGACAGAACGAAGAGCCATTTTTGAGCGTTTTAATCTTTCTTTTTGTCTTCTAGATACTTCGTTTGAAAGATGCCCAAGAAAGGCGCGAAGAGAATGTCGACTGACCAGATGGTTCGGGCTCTCATGAAGGAAATGTCCGAGATAAAGAAGCAGTTGGCGGGGCGAGACGGCGAGGAGGGATCGGGGCGTTCACCGGCCGGAGGGAGGCCTAAGAGGCCGAGAAGGGGGCCGGTCGGGGGAGACGTCCCGGTTCCCTGTCACCCCGACATCCGCTGAGGGTATGCCTCCCGAGTTGGCGGCACAGCTAGCAGCGTGGTTGGGGGACAGTACCGAGGGCGCCACGGCTGCCGAAGCGCAAGCACTCATGAAACAGTTGCGCGAGAAACGTGATGCAGCCAAGGTGCCCGCGCCGGATGCGGTGATAAACAAGCCACGAGGGGCGGAAGTAGCGTCCGGTGCAGGTAAGCGGCCATTGCCGATCGCAAGGGATGAGTCAACACCCTCTCGTAGAGAAAAATTGGGGCAACATGTTCCTTTGGCAATAAAGGAAAAGATTTGGGCGGGGGAATACGTAAACATTTTCTCCCTGCTCGTTGATCACTATGAGGTCGAAACTGTTAAGGGTCAAAAGGATCTGATGCATCCGAGTGTTTGGCGCGCCAAAATGGCCGCCTTTAAAGTGAATGAGAATATTGGCAACTGGGGTAATGCTTGGGGAATTTTTACGTCAATTTTGGGGGAACGTAGGCCTGAATTGCTCCCTGAATTTCCAGTATATCAGTCACGAATTATGGGGTACTCGACATCGCACCAAGGTAACCAATGGTTCTGTTATGACAACCTTTTCAGGAAAGCGATGGAGCATAACAAAAGTTTAACCTGGGACTGTTACGATTCTTTGACATGGAATAAAATGAAAGAGTCGGGGATGTTGAAAGTGCCGTTGGTGGGGAGTACTGTTGGTGAGTCCTCCCGCCAAAATGGGGGGACGCCCTTTCGGTCGGGTACGGGTACAGACGATTACCCGAGACCCGCCGGCAATACAGGGAAGAGGGGTTTCTGTTTCAATTTCAACAGAAGTAAATGTACTAGGCCCCCGGGATCTTGTAAATTCAAACACGAATGTAGCGGTTGTGGGGCACCCCATCCTGAGTCCTCGTGCAGAGCCAAATCGGGTGAAAATGGGGGTAGAGGAGGCGCCAAACAGGTCTAATATAGTCCGAGGGGCGCCTTTACCAACCCCGATTGATACCCTGGCGATGATTCCCTGGCTCAGCGAATACCCAGATCGTACTTCTGCTGGGGTGCTACGAAACGGTTTTTCATATGGTTTCCGCATCCCGGTGGGGAACTTTCAGGGTGTCGGGACGTGCAAAAACCAACTTTCCGTCTTACAGCATACGACTGTAGTACAGGATAAGATCCGGAAAGAGGTTACCCGAGGTCGGGTTGCCGGCCCGTTTAGTGTTCCCCCGGTACCGAATTTTGTTTGTTCTCCTTTAGGGGTGGTCCCCAAGAAGGACCCAGGTGAGTTTCGATTGATTCACAATTTATCAGCTCCTCATGGCCTTTCTGTAAACGATGCAATTGATCCAGAGATATGTTCGGTGCGGTACGCATCATTCGATGAGGCCGTAGCCATTTTGAATCGCCTGGGGCCCGGGACGCTGATGGCGAAATCAGATATCGAGTCAGCGTTCCGTTTGCTCCCGGTATACCCGGAAGACCAACGTCTTTTGGGATTCATGTTTCAAGGTTCGTATTACATGGATAGGTGTATGCCGATGGGGTGCTCTATATCTTGTGCATATTTCGAGAAATTCAGTAGTTTTCTACAATGGGTTTACACGAAGGAAACGGGTTTTCGAAATGTGATGCATTACCTCGATGACTTTCTGTTCCTTGGGGCCGCTGGGGATGATGAATGTGCCCGGGCCTTGACTGACTTTTGTGTTTTAATGAATCAATTTGGCGTGCCATTGGCACCAGGTAAAACTGTGGGTCCCACGACTTGCCTCGAGTTTCTCGGGATCGAGTTGGACTCTAGTGAGGGTTGTTTTCGTTTACCAGCTGCCAAAGTGTCGAAATTCAGGGCAGCCCTGGAAATGTGTATTACTGCATCTAAAGTTACGCTGCATCAATTGCAGCAATTGGTGGGGAAGTTGAATTTTGCCCTAAGGGTGATCCCGATGGCCCGCCCCTTCTCCCGTTCAATTGCCCAGGCGATGGTCGGCCTAAAAGAGGGTCATCATCGCACGAGATTATCGGCCGAGGTCCGCCAAGACATGCGTATTTGGTTAGCATTTTTGGCGGATTTCAATGGTCGAGTCGTCTGGAACAAACCGGCCTTGTCCTCTGAAGAGCTGGGTCTATGGACGGATTCAGCGGGAAGCATGGGTTTCGGCGCCATCTTCGGCACAAAATGGTCGGCACAAAGGTGGCCAACATGGTGGCATGAAGAGGGGCTGACGAGTAATATTGCTTTCCTTGAACTGTTTCCCATTTTGGTGGCCCTCAGAACCTGGCCCGATGGATTCAAAAATCACTCTGTCATATTTTGGTCTGACAATATGACCGTTGTAGAATGCATCAATAGTCAGGCAGCACGTTGTAAAATGATTTTAAGGCTGCTTAAAGAAATTGTCTTACTGTGTATGCAACTGAACGTGGTATTCAGAGCAAAACATGTCCCAGGGGTGATGAATCAGGCTGCTGATGCACTGTCTCGTTTTCAAATGCAGGCTTTCTCGGGTTTCCTTCCCTCAGCGGACCCAGAGCCAGCACCCTTTCCCGAAGCTCTCTGGTCTCTCGGTGCCCCGAACTTCGTTACCTCGTGGGAGAGAGTCTAGCACCAAGGACGAGGAAGGCATACGAAGGGGCGTTTCGGGCTTATTTAGCCTTTTTGGGGACTGAGAGAGGGGGGCTTTGGGGGCATGAGGATTGGGTAGTACATTTTCTGATGTCCTTGCGTAAGGCTGGGAAGTCGGTGGCTACAGCCCAGAGGCATCGTGCTGCCATTTCCTTTGTTGCCAGGGCTCATAATATCCATGACCCGACAGCGTCTTTTGTGGTACAGAAAGCGCTGCGTGGGTGGCAACGCCTTGAGGGTCGCAAAGTAGATGTGAGGCGCCCGATAGGTCTGGATAGGTTGTCCCAGTTGCTGGCCACACTCCCCGCCACATGCTCGTCTCAGTTCGAGGCCTGTTTGTTCCGAGCTGCTTTTACGCTTGCATTTCACGGGGCAATGAGGATAAGTGAGCTGGTAGCAAGGAGCAAGCGGGATGTGGTGGGGGGTTTGTGCCGGGAACACGTTCAGATCAGGGGTGAGACGATGACTGTATCCTTTGTCAAGTCAAAAACCGATCAAGGTGGGGTGGGAGACTGCATAGTCATTCGCAGGATTCCAGGGTCCTCCATGTGTCCGGTGAAGTGTTTAGAAGATTACCTAGCACGAAGGGTGGCATCATGGGGGGGGACATTGTTGAGACACGCGGACGCCACCCCACTGACGAAGTTTCAGTTTCAGCGGGTGCTCGCGATGTCAATTACCGCAGCGGGCTTGGACCCGGGTGAGTTTGGGACCCATTCCTTTCGGATAGGGGCTGCCACTGAAGCTACAGCCAGGGGTCTTAATGTGGAACAAGTAAAACGAGTGGGGCGTTGGTCCTCCAATTGTTATAAGAGGTATGTGCGGTTGCACATGTTGTGAAGCTGTAATAATGTACTCACGCTTCTTGTCTTTTGTTTGGTTTTCAGTTACGCAAGCCTTCGAGGCGGGGCGGACTATGCAGTCGACCCAACACCAGGCCAGCGGTCAGACATCACCGGCTGTGAGAAAGGAGGTGTGGGTCGTGGGCCACTCATACGTGAGGCGTGCCGCAGACGTATTCGAAGCAGGTGACATGATTCACGTAGCTGGGGAATACGGGTACAGAATGTCCTTCTACGGAAGGGGCGGTCTCTGTATTGACCAGTTTCAGGCATTCTTTGAGGGTTTGTTAGGGCGGACGAGGTCACCGCCGTCTATAGTCATAGTACATTTAGGGGGCAATGATTTGGTCACCACCGGTAGACGACTTCTCCTGGAGGCAATGCTTTCCACTGTAAGTTGGTTGGCGAGGAGAGTTCCGGGGTGCATAATTGGGTGGTCTCATATGATCCCACGAAAAGTGTGGCGGGGGGCTGTTTCGATTCCTGCTTTGAACCATTCTGTTAGAAAACTTAATAACAAAGTGAGTAGGTTGTTTCGTTCCAGGACATTGCATTCTATCTCGCACGGTTGTATTAATGATGACAGTATGTATCTAGGGGATGGTGTGCATTTGTCTCGGGTGGGGAATGAGTTACTCATAGGAGACTTCTTAGCATGGTTAAAAACGTTGAAACATGACCTTTAGCTAGGAGTTTTGTGGGGGGCCCGGATAGCCGGTCAACTATCCGGGCCTGTGGCGGTAAGGTCATGATCGGTGAGCACTAATTAGTAGATCCCTATGAGTGGGCGTCACCCAACACGGATGGGAGCGCTCGGGAGAGGTGGCCATTGGCCCCTCAATGGGGAGGCGGTCCCTTCTAAGGATGGGTCGCCGGAAGTAAAGGAAAGGCGGTCAAGGCCCCTTCCTTTGTAGGAGGGGTTACAGCCCCCTCCTGGGGAATTTCCCGGGGCCAGTGACATCTGCGACGGCAGATGCGGTAAGTTGTGTGGGGTTGGGATAAGGTCTACGGTACCTTCTAGATACCTCACACGAGTATTCGAACGACCTTTAACTGGCGTCGAGTCTTTAGGTGCCCCCGTCAAGTCAAGGGAAATTGGTAATAGTTGCACTTGAGGTACGCCTACGTGCTGTCGCCCAGCCCAAGTGGGAGGGGTAAGTCTGGTTAGGGATCTTGACACCGGTTATGACCTTGCCGTTGGCCCTTAAACGTTAGGTGTACAATTTCAATATGTCAAGAAATGTTTTGTAGGATGCTAGTTTGGCTAGGAGAACCTCTGTATTAGAGAATCTGTTAAGGTTAGCCAAACATCGCAATATGGTAATGAAATTGTACATAACATGAAACGTTTAATGTTTTAATTTTTGTTTTAATAAATACGGCCGGGATGGTCACTCCATCCCACTTCCAAAAAACTCAAGAACTGTTTCCGGTTTCCCTCCTTTGGGGATTGTGTTGAGAGGGGGTGGCGGGTATCTCGGCCATATGGAAAGGGGCGACCAACTTGGTCCCCCCGAACTTATGGCTGAGTGCCTCGATCCCCCCGGGAAGCCATTTTTGGGGCGGGAGGCGTGTCTCGGCTGGTATGCCCGAAGCGGCGTAGCCGGGACGCGCCTGTTCCCGCCCTAGAGTGGGCTGGCCTAGACACTGACGCAGCCAGCCACGCCCTCGGGGCAGGAAGGGGCGGGTATACGCCCGCCCTGAAGACGGATAAAAAGGGACGCAAGACCAGAAGACATCCTCTTGTTCTTGTGCTCTGAAGCTGCACCTCCTCGCTGCACGTGAGCTCGGGACAGAACGAAGAGCCATTTTTGACCCACCCACCAGCCCCTGAAGACAGCCAGTTGTTTTTAATAAAGTTGATTAATTTTTCTGGTGTTCTCGTTTCCAGGTTGGAGTATCATGTTGATATTGAGTTAATAAAGAATGGTCTGTTTGAGTACGTTTTACCATTAAAGAGATTCAGATTTAGTGTTGAATTTTATGCATGCCCTTTCGGTCATAGTGGCCACTGTATTCTGAGTTTTAGTTAGCACTGTCGTATTTATTTGGTAGGCGGTAAGGTCATGATCGGTGAGCACTAATTAGTAGATCCCTATGAGTGGGCGTCACCCAACACGGATGGGAGCGCTCGGGAGAGGTGGCCATTGGCCCCTCAATGGGGAGGCGGTCCCTTCTAAGGATGGGTCGCCGGAAGTAAAGGAAAGGCGGTCAAGGCCCCTTCCTTTGTAGGAGGGGTTACAGCCCCCTCCTGAGGAATTTCCCGGGGCCAGTGACATCTGCGACGGCAGATGCGGTAAGTTGTGTGGGGTTGGGATAAGGTCTACGGTACCTTCTAGATACCTCACACGAGTATTCGAACGACCTTTAACTGGCGTCGAGTCTTTAGGTGCCCCCGTCAAGTCAAGGGAAATTGGTAATAGTTGCACTTGAGGTACGCCTACGTGCTGTCGCCCAGCCCAAGTGGGAGGGGTAAGTCTGGTTAGGGATCTTGACACCGGTTATGACCTTGCCGTTGGCCCTTAAACGTTAGGTGTACAATTTCAATATGTCAAGAAATGTTTTGTAGGATGCTAGTTCGGCTAGGAGAACCTCTGTATTAGAGAATCTGTTAAGGTTAGCCAAACATCGCAATATGGTAATGAAATTGTACATAACATGAAACGTTTAATGTTTTAATTTTTGTTTTAATAAATACGGCCGGGATGGTCACTCCATCCCACTTCCAAAAAACTCAAGAACTGTTTCCGGTTTCCCTCCTTTGGGGATTGTGTTGAGAGGGGGTGGCGGGTATCTCGGCCATAGGGTCATTGTCATACTGAAATCTGACTGAGGGATGTAGGTATGAGTTTTCTTTAGGGAATAGACTTGAAATAGTTTCGTTTTTGTGAGATGATTGGCTTGTTGGCTTACACATGTCAGAATAGAGTATGAAGCCCAAGCGACTTCCTTAGGTGCTACCACAGGAGAGGAACTTCATTCTAATAGTCAGCATTGCAAATACATTGTCACACAGGTACACCGATGCACTAATATGAATTCTTTCCTTTGAGCATTGAGCCTTTGAATAGCAGAGACATCCAAATCCTAATTCTTAATTCCTGCATATGCAAGGCTCAATAACATTTTACACACTACAATATTAGTACTGTGACGTAAACCTGCTAAAAATGCAGCACAGTAAAGAGGCAGAATTCACCAATGGTTAACTATGTTATCACAAATTGTGGTTTTTCCTTATGTCTGATAAATGCGTCACTGCAAAACTGTTACCACTGCATGTCATCACCACAGCATTTATCAGCACAAGGCAATTGAGGTCTAAGGTGCACAGTGAAAAACGGGGACCTTTTTCAAAGCCACACTCTGTCATTCTGTTGTCCTGGCCACGACTGGGAAACAGAATGTTTTAAAGCTCTTTCTACAGATTGCAACTTATATTTCATTCATCTTCTACATCTTGTTCTTAGTTCCCCTTTTTTCTAATATTTTCTATTGCACTTAAAATAATCCGTTATGCTTTTTGTGTACTTTTATCTTTTTTTTTTACATAAGCCTGAAAATGTAATAACATTATCTCCTTGATGATTGATTCTTTGATTAATTATTTTTAAGAATGTTTGCATAGCATGCCATTCTGCCCTTACTGCCTCTGTGTTCTTACTGATGTACCTGCTGACCAGCAGAGTAACCAGGTGAACAGTCATATCCTTAGTAAATGTAAATCGACATTCACTATTTTCAAATTCATTATTATTTTTCCATATGTACCAATCTCCTTTTAGAAGTCTGAAGTCTGTAAAGGTGAATCGACTCTTCAAATGGGATTGCGATTGTGACTAGACATCAATTTGGCATTTAGAACAGGAAGTAGTTGGGTTCCCTTATAAAAACAGAATAGGTATCCAATGTATCAATGGTTTGCAACTGTAATTCCCGCTGCAAACCATTGAAAAGGTACTGGCTCCCAATTTGGGGTGGAAACTGATTAGAAAAGGGTGTGTGGATTTTTGTCAAAGTTTAGGGGAGTAGGCTGTGGTCTAGAAGACCACAGCCACTTCTCAGGAAAACCTAAAAAAAACAACAAAACACTTTCCTGCCACCACTAGACTTAAAGTTAGCAGAATAATCACTAATAGTCTTTAGATTCGAATATGGCCGTGGAAGCCTTATGGGTCTTTCCAAATCGAAAACCGCTCCACTCAAGGCAATAATAAAAGCAGCAGCAAGACTGATAACTGGCACGAGATGCTTCAGCCCCATTACATCTTCACTTATGTATCTCAACTGACTCTTTTTCTATGCTAGAGCGCAGCTGAAAATTGCTTGTTTCCCTCAAAAAGCCTTGCACTGCGATGAACCCAGGTACCTAGTAGTAAAGATTCCAAAATCAGGGGCAGCCGCTTCCTCACAGGTGCAAGCTCCCTCCAGCTAGAACCCCGAGGTTCCGGAAACAAAAACCTACACATGCTCCTTTTCATGATCTCCCCCTAGGACGGGAAACTCTCTCCCACCAGATATTCGGTAGAACCCATCTACCTCCATTTTCAAAAAAGAGGTGAAAAGGATCCTAATGAGTGGGTTTCTTACCTAATGTCCTGGTCAGCCTGACGTGAGGGATGACCCCGACAATACCAGAACTACTTATATGGCATGAGCACCATCATCCCAGCAGAACGCCCAGAAACAATCTTCATCCGGGTACCATGAAGCAGATCTTTTTAGGCCCCAGAAGGCCTTCGTTAGAGGAAGCACTTCATGCTTCATAACTGAGTTACGGTTGCTTAGGCATGTTTGTGACGGGTGGGTGCTGGAAGTATGGGTGCGGGGGTGCTGTAGCACACCAATAATAGCCTCACAGGAGCTCATGAGGAGAATGCTTTTAAAGTTTGTTTTTATCATGCTGCAGTTACTGTGCATCAAAGACAGAGGTTACATGTCGGGACATGTCTTCTAACAAATTGATGGTTATGTATTTTAACATTGAGATTGTGATTTACTTTTCCTTTCTCCAACTGCAATGTGAGGGACATTTGAAATGTGCACCAGGTGGAAAACTCGATAGGGTTCAGGAAGCTCAAAAGGAAAGGATGTAATATGTCAAATGTTTTCTAACAGAGTAGAATTTGAATAGTTGTAAATGAACTATACCACTATTTCAAAGTACATCAGTAGTTAGGAAATTACAGGTGAGACATGTTGTGTTTTTTTGTAATTCTCAAGTGTGATGGAAACAAAGATTTTAATAGGATTAAAATAACCCTGACACTTTGCTCCTATAATGCAAATAATAAATAGGCACTGGAAAGTTATCAATTGAGTGTCATATACGTTTACCATTAAGACTGCATGCCAGATGCAAATTTAGTTATCAAATCCATGGACCTCACCACACTATGCTTTAGTCATACTTGGGACATGGTGCTCCAAAATGCACTTCTGTATACATACTACTCTGTTGCCGAATGAACATGCCTTCTTTACTGCACTTGTTCTTTGAAATGCTTAAATTTTTCGCTATCCATATACCTTCAATGACGTATCTCTAATGGCAGCACTATACTCTTAAATGTGGCCCTGCACCAGTGATTTATGATGCATCAGATCATATTTTGTTCTATTTTTATCTATATTTTGGCATATGTTTTATGTTCATGTTTTGCTTCTGTTCCAGCTTGTGTACGGCGCTCTGATAATGCGGGATCATGTTAGTATTTTATAAAATTCTTTAAATAAAACACTTTTTGAAAACCCCTATTTCCTTCAAGGAAAATGGACTGCTTATCCAAAAAAACTTTTTTAAATCGGTCACAGACATGGTGGGCTGTTGATCCTTACATATATCTATCTCTGTTATTTTGTCCAATCGGAGTGCAATTTGTAACTTAGTTCATGATTATTAATTAGGTAGGTCAAACTACAATCCACTTCAATTCGTAATTTAATGACCCAACCTATAAGTAAATAGGTTGGGTTGTTAAATCCAATAGTTGTCGCAGAAAGGCTATTCACAGATTGCTACTGCACTTTGCGACCAGTGTAGGTGTACATCCGGCTCCAAGATTCCTATAAAACAATCTTGGAAATCATTTGGGATTATCTGGGCCAAAAGACTAATCGCATATCTTCTTCCATACCGAGGCTTACAGTTAATCAGAAATGATGATTTGGTGTAACTCACAAACCCTGCAATGCAAAGCTGAAAAACATCAGCTAGAATATCTTCATGTTATTTTGCAGGTAGCACTTCTTTGATTCGTAGGATGGCACATATTTACAGTGTTGTTTACAGCCCACCCCTGAAATGTGCTTGAGCAAAAAAGAAAAGTGGTCATGGCTCATGTGCAATAACATCATTTCCAGAATTTAGACTCCGACAATATCTTGAAGATAACTATATATATATATATATATATATATATATATATATATATATATATATATATATATATATATATATATATATAAAGTCATCTTAACTTCACATCTAGTACTTGAAGATATACTTCCATATATTTAAGGTGCGTAGGCATGGAGTTAAGACTAGTTAATCTATGAATAGCAATTCTATACTTACTTGTATATGTAAACCTATATATATATAAATATTTGTACACCAATTGTCCTGTACGGTTGCTTAGGCATGTTTGTGACGGGTGGGTGCTGGAAGTATGGTTGTGGGGGTGCTGTAGCACACTAATAATAGCCACACAGGAGCTCATGAGGAGAATGCTTTTAAAGTTTGTTTTTGTCATGCTGCAGGTACTGTGCATCAAAGACAGAGGTTAAAGGTTAGGACATGTCTTCTAACAAATTGAGGTTATGTTTTTTAACATTGAGATTGTGATTTACTTTTTCTTTCTCGAACTGCAATGTGATGGACATTTAAAATGTGAACCAGATGGAAAATCACAAAGTTTCGCCCTCCGCTGCACCACGCGCACCTAGTAGTAAAATATTTTAAGAAAACCAATAACATAATCTGTAAGGTGATCACCCCCTTTCCACAGATCACCTACAGACGTAGTCCGTCGATAAAGAATCACCTAGTACTATGGGTCGATTATGATTGCGGTGATTCCGCATCCTCTGGGCCGGTGGAAGCCACCGCCGGCACGGAGGATGCGGAATCACCGCTGCAGACCCTCAAAACACCCACCGCCAGATTATGATGGCGGTGGGATCAGCGGCGGATGGCAGGTCCGTCCGCCGCTGATCCGCGGGGTGTTGGACGCAATTTGGTGGCGGTGTCTGCAAGACACCGCCAGCCAAATTACGATAGGTATCGAAACACTTTTCCACAGCGGATTTACCGCCGTGGAAAAGCATGTGGACAATAGCTACTGGGGGAGTCCTTGCTGGCCCCCAGGGTGTAGGGGGGGTTGGTGGGTGCACATGAGGGGTACCTATGGTACCCACTGCATTTGCATGCACAAAGCGGCAGGCACCGCGGTGTGTTTGTGCACCGCGGTGTGCCTGCCGCTTTGTGCATGTAAATGCAAAACATGCATTTTTAACCTTGCAGCGGGTGCTGCTTCAAGCAGCACCCGCCGCAAGGTTAAAGATACATCCTAATTGGTATGAAGGGACCGCCGCTGCCCCTGCGGATGGTCCCACCACCTCAGGGGTGGCGGACGGACACAGGTCCGTCCGCCATCCTAGTAGGCCCCATAGTCGTTACAGGTCCACTTCGGTTAAGAAAGACATGATCACTGGCTTCTTTTCCCGCATGAACTGTAAAGCCTGTAAACACAGCAACAAGGTTAGTGGTTATAAAGTGGTTGAACGAGGTGTCACCAAACTGAGGAAGATAATCAAACTGTTGAACTATAATTCTGAGTTCACAGTATATTGCCTGGAATGCCCTTGCTCAAAACGCTACTTAGGAAGTACCATACAGTCCACTAAAAAGAGAATTCTTGAGCACATGCGGGTGATTACCAGGAAAGATCCAAATTATTCAGTGGCCAGGCATTTTTAATTGAAGCACAACAGTAATTGTGATCTATTAAAATTATTTTGTATAGACCAGGTACCAAAGGATGAAACAGGAGGGGTCAGGATTAAGAAACTGCACAGTTTAGAATCTAGGTACATTATATAATGCAAACGAGGGACTAGAGGGTTGAACAACAACGAAGAATTGTGGGTTCATTTAGGATAATCTGATCCCAGTCCTTGGAAATGGGCCTTTCCTCACTTGCTGTAATCACTCCGTAGCATTCTCCAGGGGTGAGTCCCCTCGGCTGCCATTTGAAGTAGGGACGTTGGCTATACAATGTGGATCCTTCGGTGGGAGGCTATTCAGTAGGAATATTTTGTCATTATGATTTTTGATTGTAGATGATATTAGTTGGCCACTATTACTTTTCTCTATTATGAATAGGTCTCTGCCTTTATAAGCCTCTCTTACATCTATGAGATGGCCCATTCAGGGCGCGAATGAGGAACTATTTTTGAAATGTTCATTGTGATTGCCATCCTGCATGTGATGCCGAGGGGCATTGTGTCAAACAGGGCATGATATTGTTCAAACTTTAGTGAATTAGACGTATGCCAAATGCCTGCATAAGTCATGCCTGCCCGAAATATTTATTTTTCTCACCATGGGTTATGATCATTATTGTACAACATGTCCATCATGCGATTGAGTGTTGATTTTTTGAATATCATAACGAATTGTGCTGTCTCGCCTCGGTATTGAACATGTTCCAAAATGTCCGCCCTGGTAACATAGGATTAAACAAATTCTACAGGCCATCATTGATTTGGATGGTTTGTTGAACTTTTTTCACGTAACGTAATCTGTTTATTTTTAAATTGCCAATGAATTTTGAATTACGCTGACATTGAGGAAGGCGTTTTGCCGAAACGTGTCAGTCAGTGCTTTGTGACTTGCTGATTAAAGCACCTTGCTAAAAATCTACCCATGAGTGCACCCTCTACTGACTGTTATCTTTTAGTTGGAATGGAGTACTTATATATATCAGATTACACTCCAAAATGCTTGCAGGCACCATTCAGAGAAAACGGACACTTCAATGCGCTGTGAGTTGCTGGTGAAATGAAATCTTTATTTATATTAAATTAATTAGTGCAAAGTGGTCATGACGCATATCGGCGATCCCAGTCGCCTTGATCACAATAACGCCAATCAAGTGATTTAAATATATTTAAACCCTCCCAGATAATCATGGGATATGCCGTCACCTGACTAGTAATGAACATAGTAAACATACTATCAATGTTAATACATAGTTCAAAGCGGGGCACTGGCAACAAAAATGCAAATGTGATATTGTGCAAGGTGAAAGTGCAAGATAAAAGTTCAAATACTGAAACCAGGTAACATGATACAAAAATGCCTGGAATGAATCAATAAAAGGCCACCAAATTACAGTGCAAATACTTGAATTCATTGACAAACGCACAAACGCTAAAATGACCATGCACTACAATTAAAATGTATATCGCAGATGCATTGAAAACTCATTTGTAAACATGAGTTACCCTACCTGTAGCTGACAGCCAAAAAGTGAATAAAGTGCTAGGTGCTAAAAAAATCCAAAAACCCATCTGGGAAAGAAACTAATGTAAAAATAAATACACATGGACAGAAAGCAGTTACTATTCAGTTATGTACATTTCATTCTTAAATGCTTCTTAATGCATAAATGTACAAATAGTCAGTCACAATTATAAATTGTTGTGAATCCTTGCCCGAGGAGCCCCCAGGCCAAAAACCCCAAGAGATCCCTCTTGGTTAACATAAGACCAGACAAAGCAGCTGTGATTGTACTCAATAAATAGTCTTGAATGTTGACAGCATGACTACACCAATGTTAAAAATCTGTGCAAAATACGCCAATAAATAGCATAAAAACACCCACTCATATCAAATATAAATAAATGGTAAAACGCTTAAGAACTGGTCGCATAGCAGAGACTAAAAACATTAAAACCAAGGTTTGTAATAAAATATACAGTACATTGAAAATGGAAACACGGACAAAGTGCTGACAACTACCATACTGAACTACAGGTAATAGTGCAAATCTTTGCAAGTATTGAGCCCTCGAGGTGCCTTAGTGTTGAGCTCAATGATGTATCGTGTCTCTAACTGTCTAAGGATTTTCTCGCTGTTACCCCCACGTTTGTTCAATGGGACACTATCTATCACAAAATATTGGAGCACATTAAGGTTATTATTGTGCTCCTATTTGATGTGTCTCACCACTGGGTAAGTAGGGTCTGAGTTGACAGTCGCCTGAATATGTTGCAAAGATATTGTGGAGAAGTGTGGCTCACTGGTTAGAGGAGGCAGACCTGGAAGCAGAGGTCAGCCCGGGACCAGGGTTCAATTCCCCCCCTCGGCGGGTCTTGGGCTCAAAATTCCACGGACTCAACAATTCTCGCTCTGGTGCCTACTCGATTCACGGGTTCACACTCTGCGACTCTGGGCAATAGCTTGCTTAATCTCCACAACGGCCCCTCGCAGTGGGATGCCTGGCTTTCACCTTGTGGATACCCTGCCGGGGTTATCTCACAGGGGAATACCAGGACGGGTTCCCTAAGCAAGCGCTTAGATACCGGGTCGGTGATTTGCGCTATATAAATACATGTACATTTACAAAATACGCGAAAACCTGAAGTTTGGTACTCCCAACATACTGTAATCCGCAGATGCATTTTAGCACATAGACTGCGTACTCAGTGCGGCATGTAAAGTGTCCAGTCAATTTTCAGGACATCAGAGAAAGCAGTGGGGTATGATGAAGTGTACATGTGTGTGTGTGTGTATATGTATATATGTGTATATGTATATATGTGTATATATATATATATATATATATAGGTGTGTGTATATATATATATATATATATATATCTCAAACAGGTGAGCACATTAGGAGGAAACCACTTGAAGTAATCTTGCACTTTGGTTTATTTCATGTTTTGCCAGCAAACAATGAAAAGGTTCAGTTCTCAGAAAGTTTCTTAGTGGCCATACACGTTTCAGGACAAACCAAATCCCTTCCTGAGTGGCCGATGTAGCGGAGTTTCTGAATGCACTGTTTTCGTTGTGCGCTTCAATGCTGTTTTAAATACTTGCCGCAGTGGGCGCGGTCTCGCAAAGACACCTGGTCATTGTAGTGCAACACAACTACTATTTCCCAAGTGGGCCGGCTTTACATTTTCTCCATAACCAAAAATAAAATTCAAGTGAATTCGAGGCACTGTTCCCTTCATTGCGTGCCTTGCTTTACAAGCATGAAACCGTGTCCGCAGGTAGCACCAACCTGTATGGCGCCATGCCTGCTCTTCTCACCGCATTTGCATGCCCCAAACTGTTAGTTCTATATGGCATCCCAGGGGTAGCCTTTTGTTGGTGTTTAGGTACCTGTCTCATGAGCATATTTGTCACATTGTTGAACAAACCACACATTTATTTTTAACAGTTCAGCATTTTAGCTAATTCTGGTTACAAAATTACCTTTCTGAACATGGTGGAAAATTCTTAATTCTCATTGCTTCTTCAGTCCGTTTGTTTCTCTTCAAGGCATGTTTGAAGGATGCCATATTTCAATTCCTTCTTTTTAGTCTTAGCTGAGATTGTTTACACTCTATAACCCCTGTGCGGGGAATATAAGGTGGTGACAATCAATCAATATTTCTGCGGTGACGTTTTAGTGAGTAAGTTGTACCTTTGAGTTATTTCAGTATGAGTATCAAGGATGTTCATTTTCTCTTTCTCTTGATATGCGGAGAATGACTGTGTAAGACTTGTCTGTGAGGCTCTCAATTATTTCCCTCATTTCTGACTACGCTAGCTTTCTCGTTCAGCTCTCGTTTTTAGGCGAGCAATCACCAACCTTTATGTCTTCCAAATAAAACAAATTCCTCCCAGACAAGCAGGGCCTATACTGCTCGGGTTTCTTCTGCAGGATCTGGACTTTTCTATTGTGCTTTCTGGCAGTTTTTGCCTATTTCCCTCCTTTGATGAACTCGCATTTCTTTTTGTAGTATTCTGACAATATTTGTCTATCTCCACCCCACTCTGTGCCTCCGTTTCCTCTTGTTGTATCAGCAACATTTGTTTCCCGTGATTTGTTTTATAAATTAGTAAAATGCACCAATCTTCATTGGTCTTCTTTTAAGATCTGTGGTCTTCCTGTGTTAAGGAATTCAAAGAATGAAATTTCCTGGGACATGGTGTGTGAGCTGTTTAACTAATCATCCGAGACTTATTAGCCGGCAGAGAAGCTTTATTTTTGCATACCTGGAATTCAAAGCTTCTCCCCGAAGATCATTGCTGTCAACTTTCAGCCTTTTTCTCCTTTTCCTGGAAAGGGCAAGAGTGAGGTAGAGTGGAATCCTACCCCTGCACCATCCACAAAACCCAGAGGACAAAAGGCCCACTTTACACCATGAGGCTTAAAAAAAATAACTATGATGGTAGAACATTCAGAGTCCATGGCCTGAGGTTCTGGAATTCCCTAAATTCAAATCTGCAAGCCTAACCAAACTCTCTGTGGGTCAGAATGTGATTAAATCAGAACTTCTTAAACTCGCCCCCAACTTATCTCTATGCAGGATAGCTGCTGTGGCGGAGAACGCCAGACAAGGTTTCATCTGAACTATCATACTCTAACATCTCATCTGAACAACCAACAACACTTCCAGCACTTCAAATTAACCAAAAGGGGGCCCACAGCACTCTACAAAACCAGGAGTGCCCTGCAGCTCCCCATCTCTGGCTCTTGCATTCCCCTTTCATGGTGACAGTCATTGCCTCTGGTCTAGAGTGGCCACAAACGTTTTCATCTAGGCCCCCATATTGCAAGGCCCTCTTCTCCTGAACCATGCCATCTATTTGTCCTGCCTCAGAGGTGAGATGTGCCTAAGGGCTGCCTTTAGAGGTGAGTATGCAACTATGCCAAGGCAGCACATCACAAAGATCATACAAACTGCTTAAGCCGACACAATTAAATAATACAAAAATGCACTGCAATACAATACGAGCCACATCAGCAGGAAGTGGGGTGGGCCGAGCCTCCTCTTGTACTAACTAGTTCAGGGTGAAGGAGGTCGGCCATGTTAGGGAGGGATGGGGGCACTAGAGCGCTAACTTGCTTGGCGGGTTCTGGTGGAAAGCTGAAGCTCACTGCGTTTGTCATGTGGTGAGGAAGAATTACAAGAAGGAAATACAATGTGCTGGCATGGATGGGCCCCTCCTTCCTACCTCTTCATCTGTAATACAGAGCCCAGCCAACTATCACTCAACTGCTCAGTTATCAATCAAGTGTAAATGAATTAATAACACACGTAGACCTCCTAGTTCTCAGACTTTTACTTGATTAGGTATTGCACAAAACAGTCAGAAGCACCTACACAAATGGAACTGGTGAGCACACGCCGTCGCACATCGTGTACTTTTATTTTCAGCAACCGCACAAAAGGATAACACAGATGTTTATTTTTATTAGTTGGGTTTCCTAATGAAAACCAGTTTTTAAATGATGTATGCACCAGCATGCACGACATGGGGGAACACATTCACAGACACTTTGTGAAATTCTTGGAGCACAATCGGCAGAACAAGAGAGTGTTGAATGCATAGATGGGAACTCAGATGAATAATTGGTTTTCTGAGAAGTGTGTGCCAAGAAAAAGGACTCCCTGTTCGAGGATTGTTTTTCGCAGCCTTTCTGGTCATTTCCGATACTTCCATTTCCCAGCGGATATGCTGAATCCGCAGCCTGCTGGCCCCTCTTTTCCTGTCCACTCCCAGCCTGAAAGGTCACATTGTGCGGTTAATATTTAAGTGCATTCCTAACTTTCTCCGTTTAGTCGGGCACGCACCAGTGCAAAGCAGAACGACACGTGCACAAGTCAAGTCAGAGCGAGCAAAGTGCACGACGCTTCCCTCTTGTAGTGATTCTCTTCTCGTGCAGGCATCTCACACGTGTCCTGGGTTCACTCCTGCTCCGAACACCGCATGTGTGAACACCAGTATCAGAAAGTACGCATGGCATTCTGCGTGTTTTTATTCTGACCTTCAGCCTCTTTATTTAAAACGAATACTTTCTGGATTTTCTTCACCAGACAATGAACTTTGTCCAGAGTTTCTGCATCAAATGCATTCAAGATACACCATTCAGCAATGTTCATGCGGTTGAAATGAATGCCCCACTTCAAAAGGGGTCTTGAAATGCTCTTAGCTTATTAAGCATGAGACTAACAGAAACATAAGCTGTTTATAATCTGCTGCCTATTCATCAAGAAACCTGTTACATGAAGTGTAGATGCTTGAGTGTATTAGTGGTATACATTATTATTCCAAGCAAGTAAATATATATAAAAAAAGAACCAGTTTTTCTCTCAGTAAATCAAAACCACTAATAAGTGTTGCATCTTTGCAGAGCACAAGGGGTTCTGGCCAGGATGCCTGAGAGGACTCGGAAACATTCAAGAGGCGGTGCATCCACTTTCAATAAACTGATGCTGTCCATAGAGAATGCACTAACTCCATAACTGTAGGAGTTAAAGCATGAACTTGAAACTGCTCACTCTGGGAACATTAAGCGTTGACTGAGTCAGTGCACGAGCTGCAGACAGCACACCGTGGGACCATGAAGCATTGACTCTGTAAGCTAGTACATAAGCTACAGACAGCACATTGTGAGAACTTGAAGGTTTGACTCCATGAGTTAGAGCATGAGCTTTAATCAGACAGCACATCGTGGAAACCTGAAGAGGTGAGTCTGTGAATTAATGCATGAACTGCAGACAGCAGACATTGCCACAATGAAGCAGTGGCTCTGAGTTAGTGCATGAGCGTTAACCTGCACACTGTGGACGCATGAAGAGGTGAGTTAATGCATGAACTGCAGACAGCACAACCAGGGCCGGACTAGGAACCACAACCGGCCCTGGCAAAGTGCTCGGCCGACCCTCCCCCCCCCTACCCACGGGATTGAGGGGGCGGGGTTGGAGGTGCAGCCGAGCTCGTTGCCAGGACCGGTTTTCGGCCGATTTTGGTACAGAGACCATTTTGCAGCTACAGTGACTCCATGAGTTCGTGCATGAGCTTTAGATAGCACATTGTGGAAACATGAAGAGGTAACTCCGTGAGTGGAGGTTACTCAGTGAGTTATTGTATGAGCTGCAGACATTACACCATGGGATCACGAAGCAGTGACTCTGTAAGTTAGTGCATGAGCTATAAACAGCATGCCATGGAAACCTGAAGTGGTGACTATGCGAGTTAATGCATGAGCTGCAGACAGCACACCATGGTATCTTGAAGGTGTGACTCCACAAGTTAGTGCATGAGCTTTAGGCTGCACACTGTAGAAACATGAAGAGGTGACTATGCAAGTTAACGAATGAGCTGAAGACAGTACATCATGGGACCACGAAGTATTGGACACTGGAGGAAAGGCCATATTAGTTATGCTGGACTTGGCGGCGGCTTTCGACACCGTTCCACATGACGGTCTCCTTTTTAAGACTCTGGGAATTCGGATTACGTGGAACGGTGTTGAAGTGGTTTGAGTCATTTCTGGCCGGCCGCCGACAAACGGTCTGTGCGCCACCTTTCTCCGCCGTTGTGCCGCCATTGGAGGTGGGGGTGCCGCAGGGCTCTATCTTAAGCCCCACCCTTTTTAATATCTATATCTATTAATATCTTAAATGCCTATACTTAAACACCAGGTCTATGGTCAAACACCATCTTGACATTTTCCTTCTGCTTCAGGCCGACCAGCCAGACTTCTTATTTCTTTCTGAAACCTGGCTCAATGAAGGATCCTTGCCTGACATCCTAGCCGCTGTCCCTTCGAATTATTACATCCTGCACGCCGACAGACCCGCCGGCAAAAGAGGCGGAGGTGTCGCTGCGATCATTCGCTGCTCCCATCAAGTCTCCTCTCTACCATCTTTAGATTTAACAGGATGCGATAACCTGCTTTTTAAACTGGACACTGACTTAGGATCACTACTTTTGATCCTTCTATACCGCCCCCCTCAAACTTCGCCCACATTTACCACATCCTTTGCAGAACAGCTTGCATCCCTGACTATCTCCCATGACAAAATTGTACTATTAGGAGACTTCAACCTATGGTTGGACTCTATTGAGTCTGATCCTCAGGCAGCCAGTCTTAAAGAAATGCTATTGGATATGAATTTCATTCAACATATCCATCTTCCTACCCATGACAAAGGGCATAGCTTAGACCAAATCTGGTCCCAAAACATTCTTCTTGCTATTAATTCCATCATGCCCTGCATTTGGTCGGATCATTACCTGATCAACTTCACCATCACCATTGTTAGCAGCAGAAGGCCCCAACCTCAGCCAGGAGGTAAAACTAGACTGTGGAAGAATGTCAACATTCCCACCTTTATTGAATCCTTATCTTCCTCCCCTCCCTCACTCGACCAGGACATTGATGAAATGGAAAAGGCTTATTCAGGTTGGCTACTTCAGGCAGCCGATGTTTATGCTCCCTGCACCAACTTCCCTCGCTCCCGCCCGAACGACGCACACAAGTGGTTTACACCTGTTTTGAAAAACTTTAAGCTTGAGGTCCGTCAACTGGAGCGAAAATGGCGTACTGCCTATTTAGAGCAAGACAAGGATAACTACCGTAAAGCTCGCAGGGACTACCACAAGCTTATCCTGAAACACAAAACTGAATATTTCTCTGAAAAAATACTCAAAGCTAATAATAAATCCAGAGAACTGTTCAACATAGTGGAAAACCTCAGTACCAGTGACAGAACCTCCCTTCCGATAACTCCTACTCAGGAACTTTGCAACTCACTAAATTCCTTCTTTTTTAACAAAATCTGCACCATCAAACAGAGTATCCCCACCACTCAGCCCTCCCTTTTGTTCTCCGATATTTCTCACAATCCTGCCACTCTGGTGTCATACCCGCATATTGATAATGTTACCTTATCCAAGCTTCTTACCAAAGTTAAATCTGGTTCCCCTGACGACATCTGCCCTCCCTTTATCCTGAAAGAAGTAGGCACCCTAATTCGTGAGGGTTTACTTCCCTTGTTGAATGGATCACTCACCCAAGGGAAAGTCCCAAGCAACTTTAAAAAAGCCCTACTCATTCCCCTTTTAAAAAAGATAGGAGCCAACCCGTCAGACCCACTCAACTATAGGCCCATTTCTCTGTTGCCTTACTGCGCCAAACTTTTGGAATCCCATGTCTGTGACAGTATCTCTACTTTCTTGGAGAAATCTGAGTACCTTGCACCTAACCAGGCCGGCTTCCGCCCTTGTCATTCAACCGAAGCAGTTATTCTTTCGGTGCAGAACTCTTTGAGGCGGAATGCGGACGAGGGGATCCACCAGGCTTTGGTGTTGTTAGACCTTTCCGCTGCGTTCGACGCGGTCGACTACACCATCTTGGTCGACCGTGTCGAGCAGGCTGGCCTCAGGGGCCCGGCTCTGAGTTGGATCCGCTCGTTCATTTCTGGCCGAACCCAATCGGTTAGATTGGGCACCTTTACGGCCCCCACCATATCCACCAACTGTGGAGTGCCTCAAGGTTCTTCGTTGTCCCCCCTACTTTTTAATTTATACCTGCGTCCCCTTCTATTTTCCCTCAGAAACGCCAAGGTAACCATCTTCAACTATGCCGATGATTTGCAGCTCATCTTCCCCCTTAACACCAAGGACTCAGTGGTAGAATTTCAAAACACCATGTCCCACATTCTGAGTTGGATGAGCTGCAATCATTTAAAACTTAACCCAGGCAAGACCGAATTGGTCTTGCCTGGACAGAGTATACATAGTTGGAATCCCAGCTTCTGGCCTTCCTGTATGGGTGCCCCTCCGTCTAAGTCATCTTTGGTTAAAAGTTTGGGCATCCACATCAGTGAAGACCTTTCCTTGAAGAAACAGGTGGGAGCAGTCGTTTCCTCCAGCTTTTTTCAGCTGAAAAAAATTTAAAAAATTGCACGCTTTTTCTCTTTTTCCGCTCTCACTCAGATCGTCATCTCTTTGGTTTTATCCAGACTGGATTTTTCCAATAGTCTCTATCTTGCGCTCCCAAAAGGAGAGCTTAAACGCCTCCAGCTGGTTCAGAATCAAGCAGCCAGACTTCTTCTGAATATCCCTAGAAGGCAATCAGTCAGATCTGGCCTGAAACAATTACACTGGTTGCCGGTGGAACAACGTGTGGCCTTCAAAGCGGGCTGCATTTTATTCAAATCCCTACACGATACTGGCCCCCAATTCATCGGGGACCTATTCCATAAATACAGCCCCTCCCGACATCTCCGGTCCACCCATAAATCTCTGTTGATTGTGCCGCCGGAAACGTCTCGGAGGCAGCTGCTTTGACCATCTCGCAGCTGCCTTCTGGAACTCCCTCCCCCCTCATCTAAAACTAAGCGACAATCTCCTCAGTTTTAGACATCTTCTGAAGACCTGGCTCTTTTCTCAGGCACACCATTGAGCTGCCTCCTTTTATCAAATGACTGACGCGCCCTGTTCCTTCCTACAGCGCCATGAAGCCTCCGGACGTACGAGCGCTCAATAAATACCAGTTAACATTAACATTAACATAACATTATATGGCCCTCTGGTGGCAGTGGTGGAGTCGTTTGGTGCCCAGATCGTATCCTATGCTGATGACACCCAGCTCCTTTTCACCTGCGCCAAGGGTTCAGACTTTGATGGTATACGGATTAGAAGTTGTCTGGGGGCGGTCTTTGACTGGTTTAAACAGCACAGTCTGAAATGTAATTCCGATAAATCGGAACTGCTTTTCTTTGGCTGCTCTTCTGATCCTAGATGGAAGGCCTGGTGGCCGCCGGACATGTACCCTCCAGCAGACGCCTCATCCAAAGCAAAGAACCTCGGCTTCCACATCGATGATGACCTTTCTTTTGGGCCTCAGATTCGGGAAATCTCAGGGAAATGCTTTGGCATTTTGAAAATGCTAAGGAAATTCCTCCCAATTCTGTCTTTTGAGCATAGAAAGATTACTGTGCAGGCATTGATAGGCTCACGCTTAGACTATGCGAATGTGCTCTTCCTGGGTCTGCCAAAATTTCTCCTGTCGCGCCCTCAGGTGGAGCAGAACTCCGCTGCAAGGGCCATCTACGGCCTTCAGCGGAGAGTGAGTGCTGTGGATCTGCTTAAAAAGCTCCACTGGCTTCCTGTCTCTAAACGGATTATTTTTAAAGCACTAACTCTTGCCTTTAAGGCACTACACCATGTAGGGGCCAGATATATTAGGAGGCCCTGACTTTCTACGTGCCTTCTAGAACTCTGAGATCAGCCTCTTTGGCTATGGCCTCTGTTCCCTCCATCAGGCGCGCTAGAATTGGAGGACGATCTTTCCGATGTTTGGCGCCTTGTTGCTGGAATTCTCTGCCCGTCTCCCTCAGGAAAATCAGCAATTTACTGGCTTTTAGGAAGGAGCTGAAGACCTGGCTTTTTATCCACTGATTCCTCTGATTTGCCCTGCATCTGCCCCGGTCTCTTTTTTTTCTCTGTTTTTTTGTCAAAGCGCCGGGACACTCCTAGGAGTAGCCGTGCGCTATAAAAGAACCGTTTTAACATAACATAACAAGCAATGACTGTGAGTTAGTGCATGAGCTTTGGACAAGCATGCCATGGGAACATGAAGCAGTGACTGAGTGATAGATCATCAGGTTTAGATAGCACGCTACTGGATTATGAAACAGTGCCTCTGTGACTTAGTGCATGAGCTGAAGACAGAACACTGTGTGAACATGAAGCTGTGAATCCGTGTGTTAGTGCATGAGCTGCAGACAAACCACCTTGTTAAACAAGTGATCGCCACATCACAGCTCTGTTATCCTCAAGTTGTGGACCAATTTATGTAATCTCATGTTCAGTGCACTTTAATCTTTGATATATTTAAAATTTGCAACAATTTTAATTAATTTTACAATAAAACTGAACTTACACGTTTCAGGTCATGCACCGATTCATGTAGTTACTGTTATTGTTGCATTCAGGTACAGATAGTGTAATCGCATTGAACACAGGTGTGTTGCTCTGTTCATTATGCGTACGCAGTGTTCATGATAAAGCCACACGTTTTCTGATGTGGTCAGCCTCCCATGTTCAGGGACACCCTTTCATGATCGCTGGCCCTGTGCCTGGCACCCTGGTTGCGTGTGTTCCCTTGTGCGCCTCCTTGAGCAGCATGGCAGCCCCGCTAGCTGCAAAACAAGGTAGAAACAATTGTGGCCCAATAAATAGCTCATACCATATATCTACAATATACCTGCCACACACTCCAGGCCTACTTTGTTAAGGTGTTGAGATCAATAACAAACAATGAATCTGGCCGTCCATAAAGAATCCACAGGTAGTTATAAGGCTCTCTCTGCATGCAGCTGCACACATTACCTGCAGCGCCCTCTCCCTCGGGCTCGCGAAAGACACATCGGTTGCACCAGAAGAAAAGCTGCTTTGCCTTTGAATCAATTTCAGTTGTTTCAAGAGTTGCCTATGGCACAAAGTACAATTTCAGAGCAGTCATGAGGTGAAATAGCCATATAAAACATGATAAGTAATGTGTTTATGGACCTGGTGACAAGCGCCGCTGGCATCTGCACAGTGAACACAAAATGAAACGCACAGGAAGGAAGTGCCCTTCGGCTACTGCATTTAGGACATTTTTCAGATGGGTACATTTCCGTCCCTACATTTTATATAGATGATTGGCGCACAATGTAGTCTATTTTTATGTATTATGCAATACCATGACCCCCCTTTCGCAGCGGACAGCTCCTGTACCCCATGAGAGGGACACCACTTTTTAGCTCCCAACATTTTTAAAAAGAGAAGAAGCTGTTGTTTGATGTGCAGAATACAACCACTTTCTAAGTACCATTTACTTGCAATACCTGCAAATATTAGTCTTCATCTGCCTCTTCCAGATTATACAACATCGCATATTTATTTAATTCAGAGGAAGCAAAAATCATTAGACTAGCAAAAATGCATATGCAAATGTATGTGTTAGAGCCATAAAAGAATTGAAAGGAGACCTATGAAAGGAATGCACCGAAGCACACTCTTTTTCAGGCGAGTGTGCACGCGTTCAGACAAAATGCTCTTACTCGAAAGGCAACAGAGTCAGTAGCAGAAATGGCCTCACCTATTGCCCCATGCGCTGTGCTGTCACTGGGAGAAGCTGAATGTGAACGACAGTCAAACAGGCAGAAGAGGGCTAACCCTAAGACCCTCTGTTTATTTATATGCAAGTGGAGATGTTCCCACTTTTTGTTGATTACCCCTGCAAAACCCTCCTTAGAGGCTGTAGAAAGGATTATTGCACTGCATATCTTCTGGCCCCCACAGTTTGTCACAGGATGCAACCAACAACAACACTCTTGTTTACTACAGTAATCTGTGAGATTCCATGTAACTAAACAACTGTCTACAGGCATTAGCACTGTTAATAGCAATCCACCCTTAAAGGCCTATTGACTTTATCATATCATTTTTATAGTACATAAGTAAGGCCTACTGCTTTTGTTGTCACTTTTCATAATAAACAGATTGAACCTATTACAGAAAGCTTTGTAATGGACAAATCACGCACATACGCTTTATCACTGGTTCATCATCCCAACCAACTCAGGCCTAGTATATTGACACTAAACTTTCAAAATAACTATCGGTGTCAAGATGAGTTTAGAACTCCCTCACCCACTCAGCCACTCAGTCACTTCATTAATTAATTCATTCATGTATACACTCATAAAAATAGACATCTGTATCAAATTAGATTCATCAAGACAATGTACAACCCTTCCAAACGAGAGGCCTATGTCGGGAGATAACCAACACCAATCCCCCGCCTTTCATGCTAATCTATGGAAAGCCAAGTAATGGAACACACAATACGTCAGGCTGACTACTTTTCTGATTAATTTTTATAATAAGCAGATCACACTTACATCATCTACATAACTTTCCTTAGTCAACCAATCAGGTTCACAGCCTTTGTCATTGGCTAGTCTACCTAACCAACTGAGGCCAACTGTATTGAGCTATCCATTCCCACAAGACAACCATCAGGCATAAAGCCATACAACTACAAGTTGTACAAAATTACAGTCGACTAGAAATATATAGCACACCCTAAGTGGGCCTAAGAAGGATTATCACATTACATATTTTCTTCACTCAGGCTTTGTCAAACCTGATAATCAACAGCAGACATTTGCCTACTATGGTAATATGTGAGATGACAAAAACCCATGTCTACAGGTTTTAAAATAGTGTATTAACAATCCAACCTTGAAGTCCTTTGGCAATAACTTATGTTTTTCACAATAAATATACTGTGGCTACTGCAGTTGTCATACATTTTCATAATAAACCGATCAGACCTATGGCAACTGACATAACCTTTCACAATCAACCAAACAGGCTAACTGTTTTTATCATTGGCTTATTTCCATAACATTCAGGTGTACGGTACTGAGCACAGATTTTGCAACAAAAAAACCTTTTTATAGAGTCATACAACTACAAATATGTACACAATTTTAAAGTTTGAAAAGTAATACAATTATCAACTCTTCCTATAATGTCATAATAAGGCTTCTCAAGCTTTACATTTTCTACCCCCTAGATTAGTCACGGGGGTAATTTGCACAAAACCCTTGCCTACTATGGTAATCTATGAGAAATAATTACAATCCAGCATTCTAGGCCTACTGGCTTCAACATAGGCTTTTCACTCCAAATAAGTCAGGCTAACTGCTTTTGACTTGCTTTTCCTAATAAATGGCTCAGGCCTACAGCCTTAATCAATAGTTTGTCACTGTTACCAGCCCAGTCCTGCTGTATTGAGCACAAGCTTTCCCAGAAGAGAAAAAGTAATACACAAACTGTTTTTCAGTGGAAGCACTTAACTTCCTCCGAATCAAAATCTGTACTCAAGCTAGTCAACATTTGGGCAGAGCCAAAGCCCCTCTCTCAGCAGTCATGAAATGACATGTATACAACATTATAGATCCGAAAGCAAGATACATCTCTTCCTAATTCGGCATAACAAGGATGCTCAAAGTACAGATATTCTTGCTCAAGAGTTTGCCTGATATAAGCATGCTCAAAGTGCGCATCTTTTTTTCTCAAGGCTTTGTCATAGCTGGTAAACCAGAACAAAGCCTTGGCTACTACAGTAATCTGGGAGCCTCCCTGTAAGAAAATACCTGTCTGCAATGCTAGCAAAGTATAATTAAAATCCCCACTTATTTGACCTAATGTTTTTATCATATGCTTTCCACAATAAGTAAGCAACGACTACTGCAATTATCATTTTGTATTATAAACTAATTGGGTCTATAACCTTGATTAATGAATAGTCACCATAGCCAATTCAGTCTTGCTTTGTTAAGCAGAATGTTTCCCACAACACAATAAGTGGAATACAAGCACTTTTATTCAGCAGAAGCAACACAACTGTATCCCAACCAAAATCTGTTTTCAATAGAACCAACATTTGGGCTGGGCCAAAATCTAGCTCCCAGTAATGCTTCTTCAGTCTCTTTTACTGATGATCACATGAGGCATGGCGAAGCTGTACTATCAGGCCAGGCTTAGCAATGATGTACCTTCCATGAAATATAGAAAATAGTGCATGGTTGCTTTTGAAATATGGGTTTAAACATGCTTTCACAGATGTGTTACTACAGTGTAAAGGTCCAACTCAAGTGTATTACCATCATACAGCAAAATAGACATGAAAAACACACTCTATTAATTATAGACCCCTAGATTGCAAAAAACAATTGATTTACACAGGGAAGGTGAAGACAAGCCTCCTAATAATCACTAGATCTCTTTAATGCAAGGGCCTAGTGCCTTTTAGTAGTCCGTAGGTCCCTTCGGTGTGGTTTCTTCAAGGTCATAATATCATAAGTCATTAAGATCTTCCTTGGTGTAAGAAATTCTACTATCAGTGGTCAATGGGATATCTGCTATATGTTTTTTTTACAATCACTGTGGGTCACACCCCAGTGGGTTATAGGAGCTGGTATTTTCTCCCATTATTTAACGGATGCTTGTTTATGCATCCAATAAATTGTGTAATCTAAGTTTCCTTACCTGATTGACTCTCAGTAAGGCGTCTATTTTAAGTGTTGCCGGCATGTACCGATCAGTATAGGATGAATCCGATATCAGTTGTTCAACTTACAATTAATTCTTGTGTCCAAGCTTATACATCTTACTAGTCATTATACACAACTGCATAATCATAGTTAACATAAAATAGTGGGAGAGCTTCTCAAGGAGTTGTGTCCACATATATTGCATAATGGTTGCAATTCATTGTGAGCATTTGTTTCTAAAATCCAAGTTTTCTTGTCCACATTCAACCAAAGAGTATAGTGAAGTTTTTTCACATACTGGTTCCAATGGGCAGTTCCCTTTGTGAAAAACACTTTGTTTCAGACTAACAGCTTAAAAAACTATATATATATATATATATATATATATATGTTACAAAAAAATCCATGACCCAATCACCACGTTCCTCACAGTATGATCACTTTCCTGGCGATGTATGGAGAGGGCTGACTTCACCGTTAGAGACCTTTGTACCATTGACAGAACCAACCCCTCCCCCCACCCCCCTCTGTGCGCTGCCTGACAGGGGTCTGATGCTTTTTATCCCCGCCCCAATGACACCCACCAAAATGACTGAAGAGGAATGGTACAGATGGAAGGCATCATGTATCTACACTGGAGCACTAAGCATGCATGTGCTTGCTACTGTATTGCCACTGTTTGTTTTCCATATATGTTCTTGTCCACTTATAGGAAGGACTGCAATACTTATGGGAAGCCAACTCTAGTCCTTGTCCTGTGTCCATACGTTCATCCACCCCACTCTCCCATTACATGCATAGTGTCATCTTGTAATGCCTTCATAATTAATGTATTTTTCTATTTTTTTTGTTATGTGTTTTGCACATCCACTGTGTTGATGTGCCTTTTTATACCACACATAATCCCTTTGGAAAGATTATGGCATTGAACAGTGTTAATATTGCTATTGTGAAAGTAAAACTGTCATACGGGAATAGAAACACAAAACTGGTGCAGAACATACTCATGTGTTATGGTTTATCCCTGATGGTGGCAGCTGGATTCATTTCCCTGCTCCTAGCCTTATCGTTAAACGCAGGTGTTTTTGTGTAAGCGCTTTTGTTTCTAAATACTGGTAAGATTCTTGTTCGCCTGTCCTTCCATTATTTGGTATTTTTAATTCTGGTGTACATTCGTTTTGTGAGGCATAAAGTCAGTGCTTAAGTCGTAAAACAATAAGTGCTAGAACTCTCATCAGGAGGCCACTGCAGCTGATTGCTCAGGCCAGTGGTGCCAATGAAATTACCAACACAACAAGTAACCATCACCACTCCTACAAGAGTGACAATTCAGACTATTCCACAACCACAGAGCTATAAGAATTAATTTGTGGCAGGCAATAGTAATTTTAAATGCAGTTTCAATTAATAAACAGCTGCTGTTGTATTCAACACTAAGGGCCAATTCCGAAGTCGGACAGACCAGAGTCCGTCCGACATCGGTTGGGAACTGGAACCGAACGACATGTCATTGGTTCCTGCCCAGCAAGTAGGATGCGACGAACCCTGTTCTGTCGTAATCCTACAAAGCTATGCTCTTGCAACTACAATAAGATATCACAGATAAAGTACAATGACTGATGAGAATCAATGAACAGAAGCAGATTCTTTTGTGTGTCTCTTGAACAGCAAGATGATGGTTTATTGTCTCCAGACTTGAGGAATGTCACAGTTAGCCGACACGTGTTCTCCACACCATCATCTTGCTGTGACAAGAGACACACAAAAGAATCTGCTTCTGTTCATTGATTCTCATCAGTCATTGTACTTTATCTGTGATATCTTATTGTAGTTGCGAGAGCATAGCTTTGTATTTTTGCTTAGTCTCTGACTTTCTTAGACGGTTAAGGGTGTTTTTCCGCCTGCTCTTTACGCACTACACATCAACCATTCACATTACACACTGTAACGTAGAAATTGAGGCAGTGCGCCCTTGATATCTGAATTTCCTAAAAACCCCTTTTCAGTTCATTTCTGTCGCAATCCTATACTTTACAATGGGAGCATGCATTCCGAACGGAATCACAAATAATGGATCTAAAATGTATTTTAATATCGACACATTGTCCTGAAGATGGTCATAATTTTTAGACTAAAATAATTAATGGGAGAGGTCCCCACTGACGTAACACACCCCCCTCCCACATATGTTTCCTCACACTGTCCAACTTCTCTGTTGCTTAATATTATCTTAATCTTCAAATACTAACATTTTGCAGATGCAGGCTTTTTTGATCTTCCATTTAAAAACATGGGGATGGATATTTTGGAGGTGCAAGAAGCTAATTACTCTTGGTAATGAGACTATCTGACTGGTTGTTTAGACATTTCTGGGCCGATCACAGCACACCTTTGCAAGCCGTGGAGAATCGGAACAAAAATGTCTAACTCATTACTATCGAAAGTGAAACGACAGGCACTGTCCATTCCATTTGTTTTAATTGTATATGAATATTTTCATTTTAGATGTTTTGATGGGCAAATCACAAAGGCATGTAATAGTACTTAAAGGATTACTACAGGATTACTAATTTACGCATTCTAAAATGCCCTTTTGAATAGATTCCTTAATTTTTATTTTTTCTGTCTTCCATTTCTTTTCACCAATTGTTACATTTCCCAGTATGAACATGAAATGGCTTCAAAATAATGTTAATTGTGATTTAAATAAACATCAATGATAAAATATGTTTAAAAATATATATTGTCTGAACGTCTGTAAATTTGACAGAATAATTGCTATTCTAAAATACAGTTATGGGCTACATAATGTTGGCATGCTAGGAACACTTTAACCTTATAATACAAACACATGTAAAGGAACATTTTGGGTGAATAATTTATTTCTGGACTTGTAGCAGAAGAGAGATGCACACATTTATTGTACATATTCAGGCTTCTGCATAGAAAAGTGAATGATCCCTCAGATGCAGGTCTTTCAGTGCAGGCAAATTCTGTGTGCTAAGTGAACACCAGTCACGTCACATTACTTTAAGCATAGTGTTTTAGTGAACTTCTCTGTTTGTTTTAAATGTAAAAAAAGGTATTCACATGTCTAACTAAAACATCACTTTACCCTTTTCTCCCTCAACACACGGTCTATCAGTGCTTCATTTGTCGGTGTTTCCTTTGGTACTTGGTACCTGGGTACTGCCTCAGTACTCCCTCTGTACTCTCACTGAATAGTCCTGCTTTGCTAGATATCTATAGATTTTGACACTTACTTTCTTTCAAATATCAGAACGGATTTTCACCAAACCACAAACCGCACACTTTCTGGTTAAAGATCTAGCTTTCTGCCAAATTTGGTGTTATTTCGTTCAGCCAAGGGCAAGGTTGACTTAGAACTCGTCCGAGCTAGATTCAGTGTGTTGGTATCCCAGTGGCCATTGGAATTGCAAATTATCCATTGACAGATGGCAGCACATGCAATATGCGGTTTTATGTTCTCTGATTAACATTTTGCACATGCCGATATGCTTAATATTACCCTGGGCATATTCTTCATACTCTTACGTTGCATTATTGCTACATTTCACAGTTGTTTCATTTGTACAAGTAGAAATTCCCGCTTTAGTGCATCCCCCTCCAGGTTTCATTTTGTTCTGTATAGGGCCTATAGTGCTGTTCATGAGCTCAGAATATTTATCTTGTCAAAATAAAACACTAGTTCAAAAAGGTTATATTACTGATATTAATGAGAGAATGCATTATTCACTAGAGAAAGGATCCAATTAGAGAATCTTACGAAAAGCATGCTGGAGCACTCGGTATTCTTAACCACTCTTAATGTATGCAACATTCGAGGCAATTCTAGTTGTCCTTAAAGAACCAGTGTACTATTTGATCCGATAAATACATTTTGCAGCTACTTTTATTTCGTCCTTTGATTATTTTTTGGCATGGCGATGTGTTGTCTACACATTCCTATGGTTTTCAATAACATTAAATAATAAAGAATGTGTATCTACGTTAGTGTTTTGGAAGAATTACACCCCATTTCTCTTTTTATTTTTAAACATAGCCAGCCATTTTCCTTTTCTTTAACAAAAAATTAACTTAAACCTAATATTCCTTTTCTCTTTTAAAAATAACTTAAGTCACAATTTTCCAAATGGAAGGGTCAAATACTGGCAGCTCAGCACCTGCTACAAAAGCCCCAGTCACTGAAGTCTGGGCGGGTGCTCTCTTTCAAAGTCAACAGTGCAGCCGCAAGGACCAGGCCAGGCTTAGTTTTCCACTGCAGGCTGTTAAAGAGGTTTATTTTATCCTAACAATATGGCAGCGCGACAGATATTTCTTTAGCAACATCTCCCTTTAAGCTGTATAATTTCAGGAGCTGTTGATTTCCTCGTACATTGGAGCAAAAACAACATAACTATGTTTGTTTTGCTTTTTTTAGTGATGGTGACTCACTCAGTGATGGATGGAGTAACTGTCAAAAATATTTTGACTCAATAATGCAGAGAATGTTTGGGAATACAAAATCTAATATTGTTTTCCTTGAGCTGGCTGTTGACAGGTTTTTTGACACCATGCGAAGTTATTCTCCTTTACCGAAAACCTTAATTTATATCAGGCTGGTCGCTGTATAATATTCCCTTTGACAATGCCCAGAAGCTCCAGGGGTATGTAAATAATGACAAATCTAGATTCCCAATTCCAGCCAGTTTTTGGGTCAGATGTACTACCATTTTTAGGGGTCTCAAATGGAAAATTGGGCCATTTACGACCACTAAAAAGGGTTGTAACTCGTACAAACCCTAACAGACCATATTGTTTCCTCATTTCCTTCCTCGTCTTAGCCCTTACTTTTCATTACGTGTTGATCTTGCATGACACTTATCAAATTTCCTACATATAACTCTAAAAAACTTTAGGGATCACTGTTCTTAGCTTACCCCTTCCCTGCAAAAGGCCATAAAGGCCCTCCCACCTGTGAGCCTGTCCGGTGAGTAGCTTCACCGCTGCAAAGAACCTCACATGTGCAAAACAGTGCGCAGAGTAGTACACAAGAGCAAGGCTGATAACCAACTCCAGGATGGATAACCTCTCCTGGGAGACCTGGGCAGGCAGAAACACCAGTGCATTATAAAACGGGGCTTTGGGCTCTCCCATGCAGTGGTCCTTCAGGGGATTTGTCCGTTTATATCAGTAACCTATTACTGACTCGCAAAATAGGGTTTACGAGTGGCTATTAGGAATGGGGTGCCAAAGGAATTTGTTCCTTATAGCAAGTCACAGGGGGATGTACGATTGTTTTGCGACCACAAATGTAGTTGCAAAACAATTGCAGTTGAGTTGGTGGTAAGCCAATCGCAAACTGGAAAGGGTCACTAAGGGACCCCTTCCTCTTCGTGTTTGGCAGTTAAAATATTTTTGAGAGCAGACAGTGCTCCCACGGACCACTGCCTGCCCTTAAAAAATGAAAATAAAACTTCATTTTTTCCTTTTAAATGCATTTCATTTTCCTTTAAGGAAAACGGGCTGCATTTGGGGGGGAAAAAACGTTGCTTTATTTAATAAGCAAACACAAACATGGTGGTCTGCTATCCCCAGCAGACCACCATCCCTGTAATTATAGCCGATTCCCAATGAGCCGTAAATTGCGATGTGACTCATGAATATTGGTGAGGCAGGTCACTTGCTACCCCAGTGGGTATCGCAAAATGTGTCTGAGACACATTAGTACATTCTGTTTTGCGAGTCCCAAAAAGTCGCAGTTTACAACCTGCAAAACGGAAAAGTTGTACGTCTGGCCTCTGTTCCTTGTTGGAGATGCCTTTGTCGGCGCCTGTAGAGAACCAAGTGTGAAATAGGGATACAGTCATTAGCCTTATCACTTAAGCAAATCTTATGGGATGGGGAAACAGTAGCGGAGAGCTTCAAAATAGGTATGCTGGCCATTGGACAATGGATGTCAGCAAACTGTTTGAAATTAAACTCCGACAAAACGGAGGTGGTCACTTTTGGCCATCTCAGTCCCAGCTGGTCTCCAGTATGGTGGCCATCATCCTTCGGAGCCGTGCCCAAACCTGCCACAAAGGTAAGAAATCTGGGCGTCATCTTCGATGACAACCTAAATTTCATGGCACATGACAATCAGACTGCCGCCACAGCATTCTACAAATTACGCCTGGTCAGGAAGATTCTCCCTTTCCTTCCCACAAATGTAGGCAAGACACTTGTCAGCGCTCTTGTCCTATCAGCACTGGACTACTGCAATGGCTTGTTTGCCAACGCCTAAGCCAGGGTTATTAAGAAAATGCAGGTAATCCAAAATGTGGCTGCCAGACTTCTCTCAAATACTCCTAAATTTAAGCCTATAGCTGAGACTTTGAGAAGTTTTCACTGGCTCCCTGTTAGGAACAGAATTAAATTTAAAACATTGTGTATTGTTTACAAGTCATTACATCATCAAGCGCCGCAATTTTTGAGAGACCATCTTGTTCCATACATTCCCTCTCGGACACTTCGTTCAGCAAAACAGAACGACCTGGTGGTGCCACGGACCAGGTTGGTCAACTGGGGAGACAGACGTTTCCTAGTGGCCGGCCCAAAACTATGGAACACAGTCCCGCAATTCATACGCTCCAGCCCAAACCTAATGTCTTTCAGGAAGAAACTGAAAACCTGGTTATTTAACCTCTGAACAACTTCATGAGACCATACAGGAGAGTAAATAAAAGTACAGCGCCGAGACGCCTGCGGGCAATTGTTCGCACTTAACAAATGCTAAAAATAAATAAATACATAAATAAATGGGTTAGTAGTTGGGGGGTCGCTTCTGGGATTTAAGCAGAGTATTCTCAGAGTCTGATTTGTGGTGTATGCCTACTAGCCAAGGCAAGGTTGGTCACAGGCACCGTATCCTCAGCAGGTTTTTCCGGAGCCCCTTACAAGGTACACAGGCTAAAAAATATCAGCAAAAATATGCACACACATGTGATCGTCTCACCATACTTAACACCTTGGCCGCAGCGCGAATTCCACTGCGGTGCTGGGGGGGGAGTGGGGGTGAGCACAGCGCTGCTATGCTCGTGACGGAAGAACACCATCATAAACCACGGGCGGCGTGTGCTCATGATGGCGTGGTTCCGTCACAGGCGGGGAATTAATGCCGCGTGGGCGGAGCGGCCGCAGCATGACAGACCCACGCCGCCATGAGCACACACAGCCATTGGCTCATGACGGCGTGGTTCCTTCATAAGCAGGCAAAGGGTTAAGAAAACATTTCATCATAAATACAGGAATCAAGCAAGTACATTTTTATGGAAGGAAAACACTATTTTCTGATACTGAGGGTGCTGAGAAAAGGACATATCAAAGGGCGCTGAAAAAAAGACATATCAAACTAAGATAGTGTCCAGTATGTAAATGTCTAAGCTTCACGAGTGCTTGGACGGCTATGGCGCTTTCCCGTTAGCGTTTAGCCTTGGCGATGCTTCTCCGCCACCCAGTGATGGCATCTTGGTTCAGAGTGGCATGAGCGGACCCTGATGATGGGCGCTGCTGCAGGGATTTCGCCCTTCTTGCAATTAACGCCAGCCCCTCGGCAGCAGTCCCGGATTGTCTGCGACTTTTTTTTCTGGAGAGAATCAATTGCCATTTGGAATTTGGAGCATGGATGTTGGCAGCAGGAGGCAGATTTCCGGAGGTTCCAGTTTCGGTGTGCTGCCCGGCTGAGGACGGGGTGCTGAGAGCGGAGGCTCAGCCCGATTTTTTTATTTTTTTTTCTCCATCTTCTCTTCCTGGCAGCTGCTGTGTGAGCCCCTGTGTTTGGAGAGCTGGAGAAGTGAAACAGTGAGGTTTCCACAGAAAAGCTGAACATAAATGTACAGGGGAAAAAGAAAAAAAAACGATTGTTGTGCCACTGGAGGAGCCTAGAAGCATTTAGAGGCAGCGAATTGGAGAGCGAGACGGAGGCAGGAGGAGAGCAGGAGGAGAGCGGAGGGAGGGCGATACAAATGGTGAGTCCTCATATAGTTTATACAAAAGACTTCACAAGAGTTTTTGGCGGGACAGTATAAGTGTTTTCAAAAGCTGGTGTGCTTAGTCAATGCCAAATAATGAAGAAACAATTGAAGCTTGCCACAGCTGCAGCTAAAGCATACGCTGCAATTGCAGCCAAAACTAAAACACGTCTAGCTAAAGCCAAGCAGAATCAGACTTTAACTAAAGCAGGAAGTAAAATGCACCTTGGGGAGTCCTCCTTCAGTTCTCAAAGTTCAGTAACCGATGATCCATCACTAAAGGAGATGAACTTGATTGATGCTTTAGGATCTACGCTGAGGGATAATAATTTGGCTACTTCGCCAGGAGGTGTTGTACCCCGAAAAATTAAAGAGCAGAAAAATGCCAGAAATTTCCCTCTCTTCTTTAAAAAGATGCTACTCCCAATCACTTCTCCAGGCAACGATAAGCTCAGCCAAGACTCTTTAGCGCAGAACACTTTGTCTACAACAGGAGATATGATAACGCATGTAGTATCGTCTGAGGCTACATTATCTCCAGAGACCGGGCCAGTGTCCTCTTCTCCTGGGGTTTCTTCATCCGGTGCCTAGGGAGTTCAGGTACAAGTAGAAGAACAGTTTGTGCTTTTCCCTGATGCAGACCAGCTTAAACACACTGCGTTAACGATGGCAATGGCTGTCGTGACTCCGCTTTTCTTGGTCTCCACCCTCTCTCTTCTCTACTGGTGAAAATGACTTGTTAATTCAATCTAATGGCTCCATGCCAGCCCAGCAAGTCTAGCAAGACCAGCAAGGCCAGCCAGATTTGCAAGGCCAACTAGTAGCTTCAGGCTTAAGGAAGACCTAGTCGCCAGTGGAAAATGATCCTGTCTCTTTAGATTCTCTGATCGAAGATAACAATGAGTCACAGCAAGGAGTTAAAGAATGCGACTATGCACTCCAGGATGAGAAGGCTATTTCATATCAGATTAATATAAAAACTATGTTAAATATGATTCTTGAAGAAATACGAGACTTGAAGAAATCACAACAATCTGAAATTGCAGCTATACATCTGCGATTGGGGAAGATAGCGGAAGCAGTTGATACTCTCCCAATTCGAATCCAGGAGGCTGAAGCGAGAATTTCCCTTGTTTAGGATCAAATGAATGGTATTCTTCAGCAGGTAGATTTAGCCTCCCATGAGAGGATAATGATGAAAGACAAGATTAAAGAACTTGAAAATTTCTCACGTCGCTCAAATGTACGGATAGTCCGCGTTCCGAAGCGTCTTGAAGGATCAGATACACTCAATTGGATTGAATCCTTCATGAAGAAGGTTGTGATTCCTGAGTTTTCCGGCGATCTAACTGTAACTAGGGCTCATCGGGTTCCAGCGCATCTTCCCCTAATTTGAAGTTTTCTCACACTATACTTGTTAATTGTGCAGTTTATCGCATAAACGAAAACATTTTGTCAAAGGCAATCCAGTCGAGACAGTTTGAAACTGAGAATGGAGCTAAATGTAGAATATTTTCCGACATGTCCACAGCGGCTGCAAGAAAACGTAAAGAGTTTAAGTTATTGTATCTCTTTAAAGCTCAGGGTGCACAAGCTTCTATTGCGCAACAATCTAAACTTAAAGTTCTTGTGCGGGGAAGTTTCATTTGTTTACTCGTATCGAAGAGGCTCAGGAGCTTCCTAAGGCAATTTCAGTTTGAAAATAATTTGTTCTTCCAGCTTATTGCCCTATCTTCAACAAGCATTTAGATCTTGCTGTCTCCTTGAAAATTTTGTTTGGATTGTCTGCTTCAAGGGGGTTCTTTTTCTTTGGATTTTTGATCTTGAGGTTTGGGTTTTGTTTTTGGGGGGGGGGGGGGCAACACCTTTGATGCGATACCTGAGCATCAATATTAGTATCGGGCGGTGGAGGGGGGCGAGAATGTGGTCAGCGGGGGAAGCTGCATTTTCTAGGGGTGGGGTGGTATCGGAGATAGGTTTGGGGCGAGGGCGGCTTGGGTTAGCAGAAAAAATGAGCAGGTGCTATCAGGAAAGTGATCAATTTTTAGGAATCAACTGAGTACAGCATTGCAGCTTATAATGTTTCTTAATGTTTCGTATTCTTCTCCTTTTTTACCTCCTAGAATGAGTTTATCCAGCATATTCCAGATATTATCTGTTAATGTTAATGGAATATTGAATAGACGTAAATATGGAGGATTAATTAGGTGGTTTGGTACTTTATAACCTCAATTTCTTGTTATTCAAGAAACCCATCTAAAAACAAATACCTCAAAATATTATATTCAAGGAATGTTCTAGAGTGTTTTTTTTTTGCTTCAGCAGGTGTCGCAATGCGGGAGGTTGATATTTATTTTTCTCAGGAATTTGATTGGGTGTTTCTTCAGGAACAAAGGGATCCCCAGGGGAGGTGGATTTGGGTACAGGTTTTATTAAATGGACAGCTTCTGAATCTGATCAATTATTATGGTCTAATAACTGACGACGTATTTGCATTACATACACTCCTGATTGGGTCTCTCTGCAAATTGTGTTTGGGGGTGATTTTAATTATATCCAGGATTTTGAATTTAGGAAATTCAAACAAATAGGGAGCTATGAAATTAATTCATGCAAAACTGAAATTGTAATTTTAAATATTGGGCCTGAATTCCTGCCAGAAGATTTGAAACAACAGGCATCAAAAACCGATCCCATACGGTATTGTGGATTTATGCTACCAGCCATTATGGGCAGTTAATTAAGCATAACTACGAAGCAAACCAGTATAAAGATTCAGAAACTGCTTGATAAATTGACCAATCTTCATCTAACTTTATTAGAACATGCAGCACTGATTAGGATGTCTATTCTACCTTATTGTCTAAACAGCAGCAGGTCGATAATTTTTTTTTGTTAACAAAGTTTTTCAAGAAGCCAGAACTCAAGTTCCTACATTTTTAAAGACCTCCAAACTCCCAAAGAAAACAAGATATAAAACGTTAGTGGATTTTTCAAATAGACTTCGCACTATTTTAAACAAAAAGTTTTCTCGTTTTTTTTCATTAAAATTAACTGAGTGTAGAGATTTATGCTTATATATTCGTTCCACTCAGTTGAAAAAATAGAACGATTCAGGTTTGGGGACAGTGAATAAATTTGTTATACAGGGCAGGGTGATTATCTGGGAAGAAATTCCGGCCAGAGGTCTTGTCCACAATAAACCTTCTTTTTTTTAATTTATTCAAATTAATTTTTTTGAAAAAATAAAATCTTATATTTAACACCCCCCAGGAAAAATTGCCTCTGCATTGTATATTTCGAAACGGTCTGGAGTAGGTAATTGGTATTGTTTAATGAATTCCTAAGAAGAATCCTCATTGGTTTTCAAAATGCTGGTGAAAGTTGCAGCTCAATCTGAATGTGCTTTTTCTTATCAAGAATAGTAAAAGATATCAATCACAGGAAACAAGATTTTGAGAGCTACTAATTATAAAAGAATAGCATTTCTTGCTCCCTGGGTGGCATATTACACCCCAGAAGTATTAAATAAAATGTATCCAGTGGTGGCAAATAGTTGTTTTCGTTGTGGTACCTTAGGAAAAAATTGAAAACATTTCTTTTTCCTTAAAGTTGAGTTAGGCTCGGTCTGGCTCGAGATCACTGGCTGATTTTACCGCAGCGCAGGGACACACTGGCATTAGTGTAACCACGGCGCTTTATAAGTGGACATATTATTATTTATTATTATTATTAACGGAAGGGGGATGGTGGCATACTTTTTTTTTCTTGCCCCAAGCTGATAATGTTATGGTAAAAATATTAGCATATTTTAGTAGGGCGATTAAAAAAACGTATAAACCCACAGTAGAAGCAGTTTTGTTTGGGATAACTAGTTGGGAGGCTATTCTATTGAAAACTAATGGTGATTTTCTTGCTATTGTTATGATGGTTGCTCGTTCATTAATTTTATAGAACTGGAGATCATCGGAAATACCTTTGTTCGAGAAATGGTTTATGAAGATGACACGTACGAAGCATTTTGAAGAAGCTTATGCCAAACGGGTGGGGGCAATTAAGAATTTTTTTGCGGATTTGGGAGCATTTTGTTGATTTGTTAATTTGATGATGGTTTTTGTTGTATATGTTTTTGTTAATTAATGATTAATGAACAAATATTTTGTATTTTGGATCAAGTTTGCAGTATTTGTTAAGTGCAAATATTGGATGTTTCTTGATGGCTTTGCTCAATAGAATTTTTTTTTTTTAATGTATCTGTCTAAGATTGTGTAACGAACCAGAATAAACAATGTCTGAATGAGCACAGAATTGGATTCCCACAAATAATATTCTTAATGATGATATAATCTGATGGAATTTACATATTTTGTACAATGCTTCTACTCTTTGTTCTACACTATATAGGATTTCTTCAAGTAATGGTTTGCTGATTTGTTTGGAATGTTTCTTCATTATAAATTTAGTGTGTTGTGTTTTCAGTTGCCTGAGCGCAACCTATGACCAGTGCTTAATTTGTAAAAAGAAAAAATAAGTGCCAGGGGTCTGAGGAGTCCACTGCAGCTTGCATCGCACATTGCCGCTGCCAATGATATTAACTACGAACCGTCACACTTCTGCAAGTGTGAGAATTCAGACTATTTCAGGCGCCCAAAGCTATGAGAATGGCTTTGGCAGCAGGTAATAGTAGCTTTTAATATATGAATTAATAATTACCTGTTATTATGGCCATCTTTAAATAACCCAAACGGCGCTTCCATGTGACAGACTGTCCCAAGCGCTGATGTTGATTATTAAGATCGGTTTCGAGCACCGTAAAAAACTAGCTCAAATTAAGCACTGCCTATGACTTTTACAGATGTAATGTTTAAAGTGTGTAAGAACTTCGAGATTACTGCTGTAATATATTCATGGGAATAAGAACACTGAAATATTGTTTGAATAAGTTCTTTAGAAGCGAAATCATTCATTCTTAGGGGGGCCCCCAATCAGATTTATGACTCGCTTGATGATGTGTAATATAGAGCCCCTCTCTGGAAAGATCTTATCTATGAAACTGTTGTCGAGTCCAGAATGGACACTTGTCTTTCAGCTTGAAAACAAGCATGTTTAGAACATAGAGACAGGCAGATATTGACAGCATTTAAGCAAATGTATTAAATTTAATAGAGAAATTATGTGGTGTGCACTCGTAGGGGGTGCTTACTAGTACTACAGATCCACATATTATCATTGCACAGTGTGTGATGGGTAAACAACGTTTACCACAAATCTTTTTCTCCGCAGGGAATCACAACGTGGTTGTTACAATGACCGCGTTGTGGTTCCGCATACCATTACTCCGCAAGTCGGAACAACGACTTGCGGAGGGGGGGAGGTGTTGGATTTAAAATCCAACACCTTCCCTATTGTACGCACAGACTGGAGTTGGAATAGTAAATTATACTACTCCAACATCCAGCCCCCCCCCACGCAAGTCATTGTTCCGACTTGCGGAGTAATGGTATGCGGAATCACAACGCGGTCATTGTAACGACCGCGATGTGATTCCCTGCGGGGAAAAAGACTGCGGGATAACCACATACATTTTGTGTGATGAGGTTGAGACGGGGCATGGATAAATTAAGGAAAAACAACATAAAAGAAAAGATAGCTGGTGAGAGCTGCTGCATGATTTGCAGAGTTAAAATGGATGTATTACATTAGACAGCTTGCTATAGGTAATTGGTTGCATATAAACAGCTGATTGCTGAATTAAGACGTTCAAAGAGGCAGCAGCTTTGCCAAGGAGATAGTAATGTCTCCAATTAATAAACAAAGGGGAAGAGTCTTTATGCAGCGTCAACCTCAATACATTTGATTAGCTGATTGAAAGTAATTTAAAAAGGCTCAAAAGAAATATTCCTTTTTCATGACACTGTTTAATCGCACTATTCATGCAAAGGTATGTGTGCGTCACAGACCTCAGTAGTTAATTTGTGAAAAAATAAGTGCCGGGGGCTCAGTCAGGAGGCAGCTTGCACCAGCCCATTGCTCCTAATAGCCTCGCCTATAACACAACCAACCACTAACCATGAAACCCTACAATTGGGAAGAGGATGTGGCATAGCAACCATGTTGCAATCTCGTGTTGACTCCACATCCTGTGATTCTTGGCAAATCACTTAATCTCCCTGTGCCTACCAAAAATTAATGTGTCCTTAACTGATGCTCATGAAGAGTTCTCCAATACCCAATGGTTGAGTTCGCACTATAAGTGCTGGTGTTGACGATTAAGCGCGGGTGCTGAGCACCAGCAAACCACCACCTCACATTAAGCACTGCAGACGTTGTTTTAAGAGAAGCAGTTATTTCACTGGGATCCTTCTCAAAGAAGCAGGCATTTAAGGATCACTCACGCATTTTAGAATGATCCCAAACACGTTGCACCTCTTTTATTTATATGACATTTCAAATAGAAAATTGCCTACCACAAGGCATGTACATATACGTTAAAATCCTTAATACTGTTCTGCAGGGCAGCTAAGAGGTGCTTCTAGACTCACAATGGTGGTAACACAGAGAGAGCCCAAAACTGAAAACAGGTTTAAAACAAAATTAAGATAAATAATTAAAGAGACATATTGTATCATACTAAGTTGTCTACTGAGTGAAACAACCTATATAGATTTGTTATACAAATTATTTTCGCATGGAAGGATAGTGTTCAAAATGTTGATCCCATACGTATCTGCAAAAAAAAATCTGCTTAAGTTTTATATCCTAAAAAAACCTATGTAGTTTAATTCGATGTCTGATACAGTTTGTATAATGGCACTTGTGAGCAGACAGGACCGAGTTTTGGCTCCTTCGCTGAGGCGAGAGAAAGAGGAGGAGAGGACGCGAGAGAGGAGAGTGAGTTTCAGGCTGACATAGAAGATAAAGAGACCAATATCAACAAAAGAGGATGAAAGAGACCTAGAGAATTCAGAGAAGAGAGTAAGCGTGACATAGAAAGTGATAGTGAGCCTGGGAGAAGAAAAGAACCGGGGAAGCAGGAGATAAAGAAAGAAAAAGTGTGATAGAGTAGCGACAGAAAGAACTAAAGACAAAGGAGAGAACAACAAAGAAAGCGTGACAGTAAAGAGGAGAAGAAAATGAAGTAAAACAGAGCGTAAGATATAATGGGCATGTGAGAGTTAGGATTTGATCATTTAAGACGGGTGAGTCAGACAATGAGGCAGAAATACAGTTAAAGGTGAAGCGAAGCATGAACAAAGGCAGGAGTTAGAAAGAAGAGAGAGTAAGCAAGAGAAAGTACTTTTGGAAATTGGGTTACTGGTTTGGGGGGGGGGGGTAAAGCTCCTACTCAAGCAGGAACCGCAATCTCTGTCAGGATGAAACACAAGCGTCTCCAAAAAACCTGTGCTTTACATTCTGGTAGCTTGGCACAAAGCAGTCCGGCTTTAAATAGAGGCAATGTGTAAAGTATATATATATGCAGCAAAAGAATAATAAAGTGAAAACATAAAACTATTTAGACAAATAGAGTAAAATGCAGTGCAATATTTGAGACCAATACAATAAAAGTCCAATCAGTAGAATAGGAGGTATGCAAGTTAGGCAAGCTGAACAAGAGTACCTTAAATCCGGATTGTGGAGTGTTGCGAGGACCCGTGCCGAGGATGTGTCGCTCAGCCAACTTGATGTGAGACCCTGGTGTGGAGATGCTTCCTAACTTGATCCCTACCTTGGGTCTAACTGGGTTCCTTTATTCGACTTGCACTCCATTGCGGTTATACTGAACTTGTGACTTTGTCCCAGTCCGGCGTGACTAGATAACCACAGTTGGCGCTTTGTGCTTTTAGGCACTATTTTCACTTAAACTGTATAAAATTGCATATCTCTGATGTTTGTCGTTTTGGTCTCAAGTAATTTATTACATTTTAGTCCATTTTTCTAAATTGGGGTGGGTTTTTTTGTGTTGTGTTTTCACTTTATTACTGCTTGAAGTGCTGCACAAATACTTTACTCGAGCCTCTAAATAAAGCCTGACTGTTTTTTGGTGAAAAGCTACCAGGCGGTTAAGTGCAGGTTAATTTTGGATTGCTTGTGCTTCACCCTCCTAACCAGTAACCCAATTTCCAACAAAGACTATATAAAGTGAGAATTAGTTGATTGACGGATAGAAAGAGGAAGGGAGAATGAAGAGAGAAAGACTCAGTGGCATACAGAGAGAACAAGAGAGGGGTGAGAGAGCCAGAGAATAAGCAGGAAGTGATAGAGGGGGAGAGACAGTAGAGAGTGAAGGCAAAGACAGTTAACCTTAGAGAGAAAGGGCAAGTGATTTAAATAAAGACAGATGGAGGGAGGAGCACAAAAGAGATTTGGTCATCTCTTACAGTAGCAGCACCTGACTGTAGTGGGCAACGCGTATTTCCCCGCGACGCTGGAAGGATGGGGTAGGTTTTGGAGCGGTGGGGGCTGGTTTTGTTATTGGGGACCGGTTTTGCAGCGGTGCATGAATATTGGCCCCCCAGTAACAAAAGCAGCAATGCACTTTTGCGCACCACTCTCCCTCCCGTGGGCTGGCCTGGCATATTTGCCAGCGCTGCTTTGACTTCTCAGCCCTGCCCTGAGCAGCACTCTCTAACTGCTAAGATAATAACACTCGGAGCCATGTCTGTAATAAATGGAGACTCTTCTTTCTGTGTCTGCGAAATTTGTTCGTATGTCACATTTTCTTTTGGTTATGAATCTGACACTTCCTCAGTCTGACTCTTGCATATAATCAGTCATTGGCTAATTTTACATTGGGCACGTGCTCGTCTCACTTGAAAGAGACAAAATACTTAAAAAATAATGTATGCAGTCCAAGCCAGACCAGCCTTAGCGATTGCTGGAGGAAGAACGCAGGTATGCACATGGAAGGCTGGTGGTGGCAACCTTGCCAAATCGAATGCAGTCCAGGGCCTCGCTGCCGCCCCCTGGCGGGGGCTGCGTTTATTTTCATAGGAGTGCAGTTACCAGCTTGTGGCCAAGGTAGACGCTTGTTTGGCTGCAGAACAATGCCTCCCTGTTTTAAACTGTTTACCTCTATTGGTTTCCAGGCAATTTACATGACTCAAGATTTCAAAGACAACACTACATTGCCCTTACTCAGGATATGCAAGATACATATTCACTGAGGTCTGCTTGAAACTTCACAATAGGAGGGCTGCTCTGGGGAATCTGAGGCAAATGTAAGGCAAGGCCATTATGCACTCGTTTGTTGCTGGTGTAATCGTAAAGAGAGAAAAATATTTTTAATGTTGCAAAAGTATTTTGAATCATGACAACATTTCTCAAAGTTTATGGTTGAATCCTTGCTAAATATATGCAACGCAATCGTTGCTGAGAAATCATTCGGTTTTTGCTACTTAAGTAACTGAAATGTAGCTCTCCTATCTGCAACAGACAATGTCCCTTAATTCATGTTTTTTAAAAAAAAACGTAAAAGTTCAGAAATGTATTTTCTCCCATTCTTATTTTGCAAGCACCCAAAAGAAATCAGTTCGCTCGATGATTTGCCGCAGTACAAATATTAATTTTGGCACCAAAAGCATTCGACCCAGTCCCTCTGGTGCACTCTACAAAAATAGTGCAAATGGATTTGGCCCTTGTTTTGCAGAACTATCAGATTTCAGCAACCAATAACTTCGGTTCTGTGAATGCCAATATGATGTATGATACTGTAACTTACAATTAAGACACATTTATGGTTTAGGCTAACTTAGAAAGGTCTATATGACGTATATACCAAGTTACATTTACAAGGTCACCTTAGGGGACCTCGACCGGACACTCAAGTGAAATCAATCTATTTTTCTCAACAAGTGCACCCTAGCACAGGAGGCAGGTACTATTCGTCAAGCCAGAGGCTGCCTGGGGATCACATGGGATAGTATTGTCTGTCTGTCTTTTTAAGTTGTTTAAGTGACATTGTAATATTGCAGCAGCCTGGGATTCGAGTGCTTGGTTAGGGAGTGATTTATTTCTGTTTTGTCATAAACAATAATAATAAAAAATGCATGAAGCAGCTGGAAGGTTTCTTATTTGAAAACATCACTTATAAACCAGCCACAGGGCAGATTTTTTTTTTAATTTCAATTTTTATAGCAAGCATATGGCGGCCCTGTTTAGGCGGCGAAATATATTCTCTCTGTGGCATATCGTAACAAAATAAGAAATAATAACCATCACAACAGCCTGCCAAGGACAGAACTTTTGTCTTTGCTAATGCTTTTCAATTTTTTTTGTCTATCAAAAGGAAAATGTTGTTGAGTAGTTAAGGATAACTGCAGATGTCTATACGTTTTAGTGATGGCTACGAAGCAGATAAAATATTGATAGTTTTTTATATTTACCATCTAATTGTATTTTGGGTGTATGCAATTTTAATACAAAATTAAGCATTCTTTCTAATCGGGATAAAGAAAAACTTTGTAAAAATATACCTCCATTTGGTTTTCAGTATTGATTTGTGAATCAATGTTAATCAATTAATGACATGAAAATAAGCTTTAATTTTACAGCCAAACGTATTCACAACTGATTTACATAACCATATGTACATTAACCCAACTGTCCTTAACACTGTTCACAAACCAGGATATGCAAATTACACACCTGTTAACAAGAAACGGGGATACACTTTGAGATGTGACCCAAGTACCACTAGGTCACATTTAATTAGTGCATGTGCTGAGGGCCACACAATGAACCTGTCTAATTAATAGCACAAAGGCAGGTCACTCTTTGTGCCACGCTGCCATTCGCTGAGAATGAAGGGATGCTCCCTGCATTTGCATTCCCAAATGGCAAACATTTTTTGACAATACAATGTATAATCATTGGAAGAGATTTTTTTTAAAAGGTTTCTCATTTAGGAAGATATCATGTGAGGTATGTGTTTCACTCCAAGGCATCCTGACTTGAGACATTCTAAGGCATGGGCCGAATGGGTTCTGTCCCCATGTCCCAGTCTGTCAGGGGGCTCCCAGATACATCAGACTCTGTTTCCACACAGTCCTGCCCTGATGACTGGAATGATTTTTAAACTTTAATTGTTTTACATTCCATTTTTCTTTTAATTTATTTTTAACAGGGTAATGTGTGAGAGTATATTACAGACATTTTGCACAGAAATGTGTTTAGGTTTTTCAACAGCCTCCATAAAAAGTTCCTTTTATAGCAAAACTGGAACTCACATATGGGAAATGGGAGGGTCTCATAGAGATTATTTGCTGCTGTTGTGTGACAATATTGAAAACACGTCACTATCCATGAATATTAGATTGAATCGCAGTAAAAATGTGGACCAGTGCGCCTGTGTAGTGTCAATGACTTGGCCGAAGAAAGCCTGAAATAGCTGAAATTGTATCATAAATTCAAAGCTGTTCCAAACGGGGGCCCCCAAAATATGATTGGCCCAGGTCACCCAAAATCTTTATGATGTCCCTGCGCCTGACACAATTCCCACTGGTAAAGTTGTCACGCAGAGAGGGCTCCCTCATTGTCCATCAGTTACTACCCGAGCTTGAGGGTCGATATCTGATCAATGATTTGCAACCTAATGTTCCCAGCCATTGATATGTCATTGAGAATTACAATGGTGGAGGGGGCGCCCACTTTCATGCCTTCTCTTAATTACCATTAGGAAAGCATTAGCATTATGCAATAACCTTTTATCGCCAACTCCCAGCAGCAAACATTAAAAGTGTTCCAGAAATAACTTTGACAACCCAACAATGAAAAAATAGAACACCCAGTCCAATAAAAGCTCCTTGCCAGCCATTTTCTTCCTCTTTTGTTGCTGCTTCTAGCAGAGAAGTCCATATCTTTTGTGTGATAGATTTAAAATATTTTAAAGTTTCAATTGTAGTTTGGATTTGAGGTTTGAGTGTTTTTCTATGTGAGTATGGGGCAGATGTACAACCTCTTTTTGCGGTCGCAAAGGGGATTTCAGCCCATTTGCAATCGCAAAATAGGTCAGCCCAATGTACCAAACCTATTTTGCGAGTCGGTAATCAATTAGCGACTCGCAAAATAGAGTTAGCGTCTCGCTAATCGGAAGTGCATTCTACAGCCCGCTTTGAAAGAGAAAAATGCCTGTAGTGATTTTTTTTTTTTGTGCAGGAAGATGCCCCTTCCTGCACAAAAGCAATCTTCCTATGGTGCAGGCACCCTTGCACCATGGTGCAAGTGTGCCTACGCTGGTGCATGGCACAGAGGAGAGCACAGGAATGCGACACATCATTGTAAATATGTTGCATTGCAGTGCTCTGAAAGTGGTACAGCATGGCGCAGCCAAAAGGCTTGCGGTGCCGCGCTGCAGCACTTTCTTGTAGATCTGCCCCGTGGGATTTGTAGAAAGACGAGTCCAGTTTGGTCACGGTATGTGTCTCGGTTTCAGTGAGTCGGTACTGTTCTAAGCATTCAGACTTTTTGTGAATCAAAAGTAGTTTGCGCAACCATAAACATTCTTTCCGTCATGAAGCATGTGACTTTGCGAATCTCAGGGTTTGCAACAACAGAAAGTTTTTGATAGTAGTTTTGTGTATTTTAGTGCATGTATCTCTTCAAAGTCAGATCTTTCTTTTGCAGCCGTTTCCAGATTCCATACTTTGATCATGAGCTTTGTAGGATAATTTGAACTTTTTTACTACTCTAATCACAAGTTTTTTAGTTGCACACTTTTGCACACCATGTATGGGCCCCATATATTTAGTGTGAATATTGCTGATTCTTAAGCGTGAAACTAAGACTCTTGCCTAAATGTGCCTTTTGTGTTTTTATTTGACTAAAGAACCAGGGAGAGCTTATGCATTCAGCTGCCAGGATATAAATAAATGTGGTTTAGCAAGCTGCTTTAAGCAGACTTTGTACTGAATGCTTCTTTGTAAAAAGAAGTGTTGCTTTGACCAGGTCAAGCTTTCTTTTTTCAAGCCAGCGTCTGGAATTCTCCGAAACTGAAATATTAACTTTATAAACCTAACCATCAACCATTTCATGAACTTTGCTCAGTAGTTTTCACGGGTTTGCTGACTGGATACTAGCAGGTGCACTGGGACAGATTTTAAGGTTATCTTAAGGTATAATTTGCTTACTTTTGCCTTGCAGCTTTAGACGTGTCGGTATACTCGTGTACGAAAAGCATCTTGAACATCATAGTGTGCTTTTAGCTTTCTTTTGATGTATTATGTTTTACCATCACTGCTGTTTTTCATTATTTACAAAAAATCATTGCAAGGTATGCCTATATTTCTATTTACATCGAACTCTTGTTACAATGGCACCTTTTTTCCCCCTGTTGAATCAAAGATTGACTTAGATGCGCTGCAAATAGTGGAAGGTTGGTGTAACGTTAATGTGTTTTGTTCAATGATATGTTGTTTGTAGGTATTGCTTTAGCAGTAGAGCATTTCATAGATTCCTTGTTTTGTAATATTTGATTATTACTTCCTTTGCATTTTTGTCCCTCATTACGAGGTCCCAGAGGGTACAGGTAATTCCAGAGGTGAGAGTCACTAGGATTACTGGTAGAACCCTCAGGTTCCCTGAAACATGAGGAAATGACGGAGCTATTAGTACGTCTGGGTCCCATGTACCCAGTAATCCTCGTTCTCCCTCGGAGTTTCACCGGGATCTTTCAGCTGCTTACTGTGTTCGCGGATTTACCATCGACCATGCGATCCCGATAGGACCTGCAACTGGCATTCCCGGCACGACTGGAAATCTATTTTCTGCATTTCCTAATGTTTAAGTGGAATATGTGAGTTCATGCATCTTGCCTCATTCAATTTCTGGCATCGATAGCAGGCACAGCTTTCAGTGCATCCATCTTTTAGAGAAGTAGGAGATCGACTCTGTGCCTAGTGCCTGGGGGGAAAGTCAGAATGTAGATACGTTCAGAAAAGACCCCAGCTCCATTTCTGACTGTGCACTCCATCGCTAACATCAGAATGCTACCCACCGGCATCAGGCCCTTGTAACTTTTGAGAGCCACTGCATAATACATGTGTGAGGGCCCACCAGAATCTTTGCTTCACATGGAGCAGCAGGCCAAGACTGATAGGGCAGCATGTCAACTCCCTGACCATCCTACCGCCTCACTGCAGGACCAGACTGAGTAAGGACGAGTCCATTTATAACACTGGAAAAGGAAGTGTGCAGAAGGTGTACACAGCCCATGCATATCGATTCACCATTGTGGCAGTGGTAGTGTCATCATCACCATCCCATTTGTCAAATATGGAAGGTGCACCAGGAATGAAGACCGTCATATGCATAAGTCCATCAAGTTTCTTTATTATTCCTCATGGTAAAATATTGGATATCAGCCAACGCGTATATATCCATACTTTTATTGGGCCTACCTGCTGATTGCTTTGGAAGGAGAATGCTCAGATCGTAAGGGCTGGCCTTTGTTTACCTGAACCCTTATTGTGGTGCTCCTTCTCACATTACTCACCTTACTTATTCAAGATTACATCAGAGAAACTTTTGGAGAATTTTGGCGAATTTCCACTTATATTATATATATCCCTGAAGAAGTTCCTTGTATAGGAACGAAACACGTTGGCTGATGTCCAATTTTTTACCATGATGAATAATAAAGAAACTTGATGGACTTACACAAAAGACTGTGTCTTCATTACTGGTGCACCTTCCATATTTGGCAAATTGATCTTTTCTGGATTCCAACTGCGGCAGGCTCCGGAGGCGTTTTGCACAGGACTCTTTACAATTGTATATACAGGGATTGATGTGCTGAACCCTTGGTCAGCTGCTGGTGAGTGTTTGTTTGGACTATCATCACATTAGTTTGTTTGGGAAAACAAAAAAAACCGTTCGAAAACACAATCCACATAAGATCAATCAGACATAATTTCATATAGTATTTAAAAGTATTTAGAATAATAATTACATTGCAATATAGATTAAAAAGCTTCCAGTAACCATATTTCATTATATAATATATAAAATGAAACCAATGTATATTTGTCGATAAAAACGATTATAAATATTCCAGTAGCTTTCCATAAAATACAGAATTCAGCACCCTCAACACTTGCAAAACATTTTCTCACTGTGACTTCTGATAAGCCGAACGGACATCAAAAATCCCGAAACAAAGTGAACAACAAGTACACTTGTGTCACTACAAAGTATTATAAGTGCGTCCATGTATCTTCTTGAACCGATTCTCTGGCACAGCGGAACCATCCATTTTTCCTCTGCACCATCTAGGCCCTACAAAGGAATAACATCTGGGCTACTGGCTCTCCCTTTTCACAGCAGACGGGACAAAGTGCAGAGGTATCCACAGCTTCTACTATTTGTTTGCAGAATACCTTTGTGTTTAGGGTGCCATATCTAAACTGTGGCAAGAGGTTGTTTGCTAGGGGGGGGGACTGAATGTATAAACTCTTCAAATGAGGGTCAAAGCTTTAAATCCAAGACCATTTTAAGCCAAGCGCCCCTGCTTGCATGATCAAAATATCATCTCCTTCTCATAGTTCCGAAGGAATTGTTTGATGATATGTCTATAAAGGGAACATTCTCCGGCTGATGCCAAAATCTTTCAAAGCCCAGTTTTGATAACTAAGACTTTATAAACCATAGCCTAGGAATCTTTAGACAGTCAGGCAGCTTTAAAACATCTTGGATCCCCACTGTATAGGAAATGCGTTCTTTACTAGATCATAATCGGTGCCAATATTATAGAGGCCGGTTGCACATTTTCACAGCTATAGGCCTAGGAGCCAAGTCCAAGCAGGCGGGGATTAAAGGAATGCTCTGTGATAATGAAAGGAGAGATCTCAGGAATTTGTTTGCAGACTCCAGTTTGTGTCACCCCATATTTCTGCACCAAATAGAGCTGCCCCTTGTGCCTTGATGTTGTAGATTTCGAATGCTGGAGATATGGGTCTAGGTTGTGTGGCTTTAAATGTTTTTACTATACTGCATGATTAATGGATTAGGCTTTGTTGACTTTTCTGCATCTGGAAAAGCCAAGACAAACCAGTGGAAAGCTTAATGCCCACATACTCAAAGTTTCTCTGTGTTCAATCTGTTCCTCACCTACACTCAACTGAACTCTGGGGACTTTGCTGCATAAAAGATCATAAACTTGGTTTTGAAGCTATTCGGTTCCAATCCCTTCTCTTGGCAGAATAGGTGGGATTCCCTTAGCAACTGCTGCAAAGCTTGTGGATACTTTGATGACAATAGTATAGTGCATTTGTGAATAGGGGGCTGGCACTCTCTGCCCTCCTACCCTGGGAGCATCTCAGCCATCGTTATCGAGATGTTTACTACTCCATTGATGTACAATAAAAATAGAGTTGAGGCTAAGACACACACTTGCCTAACACCCCTCTGAAACTTAATACACTGGCCGTCCTTGCCCAATCTAACTTGGGCATAATAACATGAGTATAGCTGGATTAATATAGCTAGCAGATTGCCCGGGAGACCTAACTCTTCCAGTACAGCCCACAGCTTTTGCCTGTAGATCAGATCAAAATCTGAGCGCAAATCAACAAAGGCCACATATAACTGACCCCTGTTGATCAGAATGGTTCTCCAATAGATGGTGCAAAAGCGAAAGACCTGATCAATTGTGCTAATGTCAGATCTGAGCCCCGCCTGATATTCTGATAGCACATTATTGTTAGCAATCCAGTCCTACAACAATTTGGCATCTGTTTGCTAAAAAAACAAAAACACTTCTGCAGGCTAGGCTGTAACATATCACACCCTTGGATCTACAGTGGCATGCCTGCTTTGGCCCATTGCCCTACATTTAGTCTATCAGCTTGTTTTTAGGGAAAGGAAAGGAGTGTCAACTTCTAAAGTTTGTGTCCTTTAGGTTTCTGGCACTGCATTCATGGCTTCTGAGATCAGGCTTAGCAGAGGAAATGCCAGTGGTACCAAAGTGCAAGCCAAGCAAAGCAGCTCTCCTGGTTGATATCCTTGACAAACCCCCACTCTTTCACTGACATTAGTAAGGTCTGACACTGACTAGAGTGCAATTATAGTAGAAAACATTGATGGGTTCATTTAAAAGGGCAAAAATACCAGATCTGGCCACTGTTCCTCAGGGAAATATGGCTACTTGAACTCAACACACTGCTGGTATGAAATAAAACTTAGCTTACTTAGAAAAAATGCCTTTAAAATATCATCAGTTCTGGGCTTTAGTGAACTGCCATCTAGTTCGTCATCTAGGTTTAAAAATGTGTTTTAATGCAGTAAAAATGATGCAGCTCCCTTGCCCTCTTGAGAAGGAGGCCAGGAACCCCTTCCTTGCTGCTACAATAACTGAGACACATATGGGGCAACATAACATGTTAAGTAGCAGCCATATTTTGAAGTACAGAAAATGTAGATGGTGATCTGCTACAATTGGACAAGCATTGGCAAAGCCATCTGGGTCAGCTGTGGCCAGTGGCAGTCTGAAGCGAGTATATTACAGTGATGTGTAGGAAGAGTTTGGATGCGAAAGAGAGCCGCTGAGAATGGTGTTGGCTGAGTCTGGAGCAGTGTGTGGGAGAGAGACAGTGGAATGGAGGAAACTGTGAGAATACTGTGGAGATAAGAGGAAATGGAGATGGAGAGTTAGAGGGAGTCAGCCATTCCCATGGAATGCTAATGTTGAAATGCCTGAACAAAAAAGCAAAACCAAAAATAGTTCCTTTTTCCTCAGCAGTGCAAGGATTCACTCATGTAGGTTTGACCCTGCAAAAGCAGGGTCAAATCTATATACTAAAGCAGCAGGACTAACAGAAGAAAGGAGAGGAATCACAAACAGGGAATCGAAATAGACAAGAGAGCCATCCAATCATGCAAGCAGGTCTAAAGTATTGATTACTTTGCGGTCTGTGGCTGAACCGCAAAATGAGGGCACCCATGAAAAAAGCCTTACAAATTACAATTGTGCATCAGAATTTCACTTTAATGAAAAGTTACAATTCTACTATAAACTTATGTATCCAATCAAACAATGTACAGGTACGCATTGTATCACCTTTAATTAATCAATCAGGGAATTGTAAGTGCGCTACTCCAGGCGCTGGTGGTAGGTGGTGTGGGGGGTCAGCATTGCTGTTCAGCTGAAGAGCCAGGTCTTGAGAGTCTTCCTGAAGGTGTTCTGGGAAGGGGCATGTCTGATGTCTGCCGGGAGCTTGTTCCAGTTCTTGGCCGCAACGTAGGAGATGGATCTTCCGCCTGCTTTGGCTCTGTGGATGCGCTGGATTTCGGCGAGTCCGAGGTTGGTTGATCAGAGGTTTCTTTTGGGTACGTGGAGGGTGACTGTTGTTGATGTATTTGGGTCCGGTGTTGTTTAGGCATTTGTATCACGTTGGTCTTCAAAGCAGGGGCATTTTACCCTGCATACTCTGTTTTTACACCCAAGATTCATTGTAATATCTGAGAGCAGATTACAAAATGGCTGTAATCAGATAAATGTTCAACCATTCTTGTGGGGCTTCAAACCTATCAAGAATCACCATGGAAAGGTTTGCACCAATCAAGTTATTGTTTCACTGTGATGTAGTGACCATTGCGTTGAATGTTACTGAACTAACATTTCATCCCTGTTCCCATGAATTAAAAGTGCACAGTGTGTGCTGACAATTGACATGCTTTAGATTTGCTGGAAGAGATTGTGGTCCATGGTTACTATGTACAATGTTCTTCTTCCCTTGAAACATTGGAATAAAATTAGCTGTAGAGCATGAAGATGTTTTTGTGTTTTGGCGAAATGAGTTATATTGCATTACTCTCCGACCATAATTCATAGAATTGGCACTCTCTTGTATTTGGAGATTCTGGTCGAATGTGAATACTGCTTTAATTACATCCTGATACTAATTAATTGGACGTTTGATGGATCCGCACATAAGGAACTGGACATGAAGGAAGCTCTATTTAAATGTAATAGAGTGATTAAATGGCGTATGGTCAACACTACATGCATTACGTTTAGGAAAGTGATGCTATTTACAGAATTCTATTTGTTATTTAAAGTCCAGTAAGATGTTGTCCAGGTTACAGATGAGGGGCTTTCCAGTCCAATATACTCCTTATATTTAAGTATCCATCCCCAACCCACTACACACTCAAAAATATAACCTGTAACTCTCGGTTGGCCAAGTTAGATTAGGTGCCTCTCTGTAGAGCCCCTCCACCTTCTTGTTTGATATTTGGAATGAATGCTGCACCTGGCTTTGTTCCCTCCACAATGCAGGTGGTAGACTAAGTAGCAATGATATGACATAACTTACCTCTTCTCCATCACACTGAGTAATGGGTGTAAAATATCAGAAAACGATTGCTCAGCAACAGAAAACTGATGGTAATTATTTTTTGAAACATTTTGGGGAATATTATAAAACATATTTTAAATGGCAACAATCTATTGTGGTGACAAAACATATATTTTTTATTTGATAAAGTTTGAAATATATTCTTAGTGTATGTAAACAGTGTTGCGCAGTAAAATACCAAGTCTTTGTATGTTGCATTTCATGGTAAATATTTTTGTCTTCTGGTCTACTGTGTTAGGTATTTTACCGAGCTTATTAGAGATCTAAAATCCAAATAAAACACAAATGTATCGTTAAATGTGATAGGTGTCTGATCAAATGAAGCACAACACTCTCACTGCTCTCTGAATGATATACGTGTTGAAACCTCCAGAAAATGGCTATTGTGCTTTTTCCGCTCCGCCTCCTAGAGGTGTTTGCTGATGAGTGAGATATTTGTCATCTTGTATTCAAATAATTATATTCTTGGTGACAGATTAATTCTAGCTAACCTATAATACAATTAGTTTAATATGATTCCTGATAATTCATAGCTTTGTGAACCTTCTTGTTTCACGCAATCCAATCACGGTTCCCTCATACGGGTATCTGATTCTTACTGTTGCAAAAGTTCTTTAGTATTTTACATACGATTTGTTCTCAAATAAAAGTGTAATAGAAGAAAATGCTGCTAGTTTAATAAACCAAAAATCAAACTTTCAGCAGTGTATTTTTTAATTCTCCAGTATTAGGGGTGTCTTTCATAGATTCACATGCCTGAATCATTCCCCGTCGTCGGAGTGGGAGTCCCACGGTACATAAAAAAGCAATAAAATGCTATAAATATATAGTAATACCAATAGAAATGAACCAGGAAGTAAAACAGCCAATGGTACAGTAGGCAAAAACTTCCCATCTATGACTATCATAGTCATTTTGTATAGTCCAAACTACAGCCAATCAGGCGCCAGCACCCACCAGAATGTTCTCCCCAGAGGCTCAGGCTCTCAGATTTTCTACCGCACGTCGTGTGAAGGGAGTCTCCCTGAGCTCTGCTCAGTTTTTCTAACTTCTACTTCATCTGTGTCTTCTCTTCAGGATGTCTTCAAAGAAATCTCTCTTCAGAGCCTGTGACTGCTGTGGTAAGCCTCGGCTTTTTGAGAAGGATCCACACAAAAAGTGTATTTATTGTCTCTACCCAGACCACCAGGCATCTGATTGTAAAATCTGCAGAACCATGCCTCAGAAGACTCTCAGAGATAGAGAGGGTCGTTTACTGCTGTGGTTGAAGAGGCTAAAGGATTCTTCTAATACTGTTTCAGAAGTAGACAGTGTCACATCTGCTTCCACTTCAGCCTCCAGGAAGAGATCTGCGCCTGAGGGAATGTCATCTCCCAAGGCTAAACTGCCTAAAAAACAACCACCTGCTAAAGGTCTGGATCAGCCTTCCACTTCTCAGGCTGTCCCCACCTCCAGGGGCATGGAAGGCGTTTCTGCTTCCTCAAAGGGGAAAAAACTCAAGCTTCCCCTATCTTCTGACAGGATTTTACCACAGAATTCATCTCCGCCTCCTGTGAAGTCTTCTTCAGCTTCCTCGTCGACGAGAACGACGACTTCAGTGACATCTACGGTAACATTTTCTTCTCCTAAACCTAGTATGGTTATGTCCTCGTCTACGGCATCTCCAACGATGGTTTTTGTTTCTGTGAGGCCTATTTCGTCGACGTCCGTCGTCGACGCCTCGTCGTCGACGTCTTTAAAGACTTTACCGCCGACGAAAAAGACTCCGTCGACGAGCTCGTCGTCAAGCTCTACGCCGTCGACGAAAATACCACGTCGACGAGGAGTGACTCGTCCACGAAGACGGTCCCGTCGACGAAGGGTGCCCCGTCGACGAAGAGTGTCCCGTCGACGAAGACTGTCCCGTCGACGAAGAGTGTCCCGTCGACGAAGAGTGTCCCGTCGACGAAGAGTGTCCCGTCGACGAAGAGTGTCCCGTCGACGAAGAGTGTCCCGTCGACGAAGAGTGTCCCGTCGACGAAGAGTGTCCCGTCGACGAAGAGTGTCCCGTCGACGACGAGTGTCCCGTCGACGACAGGTCTTCCGTCGACGACGAATGTCCCGTCGACGACGACTATTTCGTTGCCGAAAAGTGTCCCGTCGACGAGAGGTGATCCGTCGACGACAAATCCATCGGAAGTTATCCCTCCGACGACGCCGCAGTTATCCTCATGCACGGCACTACAGGTGTGGTCTCCGTCGACGGTGTTTTTAACACCACGCCAAGCAGCAGAACAGCTGCGCAACACGGTAATAAGGCTTTCACCCCTGCGTGTTTCACCTCACAAGGTGTCCTCTGAAGTCCCAGACCAACTACTGGATTCTGATAGTGACAATGAGATGGTCAAGAATACTTTTGGACAAGCCACTAGTCCATCGGAGTTACATATTAAACTTCAAGATGATGAATATGAGGATCCTCACGCTCCTGCTGAGGTATCGATGCCTGTCACTACCCCTGTTGGTCAAGTGCCTTTGGATTTAATATCCAACTTACAATTTATGCTGGACGATTACTATCGGAGGTTTCCACCTTCGGAATCGGCAGGTTCTGGACAAGCAACTCCAATTTCGGAAACGCCTCCACCCGTGCTCCCATCGGTGTGCCCACCTTCACACCCACAACCTGCTCACGAAGAGGACCCGCAATCCTCGGAAGATGACGACCAACGGGAGGAAGGAGAAGTGGAGGATTTATCGGAGTGGGAGGACTATCAGGTCCAATCTCCTTCTACATCTCCTCAGACTGCGTCGGCCTCCCCTCCTGTTGATGTAGCAAATTTTCACTTGCTGATGGAGCGTGCAACCGCACGTTTTCATATGAAGATGGAGCATACTCAACAAGAATGTTTCCTTTACGATTTTAAAGATCAGCCCAGACGACAAATTAAGACAATACCCATTGTGGAATTCATCTGGAAGGAAGGCGTTAAGGTGATGTCAACGCCGGCTTCTATTCCTCCAGTCTTGCCAAGAATTGATAAGAAATATAAAGCTCCAGACAAGACGCCTGCCTGTCTCATTGGACAAGCAAAACTTGACTCGGTAATTGTCCAGGCGGCTCAGAAAAGGGCCAGAAATCCGTCCTCTGCAGTTACAGCACCGCCGGATAGAGATGGCAGACGCCTAGACTCAATAGGAAAACGAGTTTCCACCATGGCTGCAACAACTGTCCGTGCTGCCAACGCATTAGCCATCTTAGGTCGTTACGACCGTCAAATGTGGTCTGACATCTCACCATTTATCGATCTACTCCCTGAGCCATCCAAGGCGGAAGCACTCCAGATTCTCCATGAAGGTCAAAGGACCTCTGAAGAGATAATTGATTCAGCTGTTGATGTGGCATCTACAGGTTTTCGCCAATTAGCAGGGGCTGCGGTTCTCCGTAGACAGGGGTGGTTACGTTCCACTGCCTTTAGACAGGAAGTGCAAAACCGAGTTCTAGACATGCCATTTGATGGCGAATATTTATTCGGCCCTGAGGTAGAGGAGGCCTTACAGACTATCAAGAAGGATACCGAAACGGCCAAATCCTTAGGCACTCTGCAATTTCACAAGCCGCCCTTTCGAGGAGCGAGAGGACGAGGAACGTCCTTCAATAGAGGTGGATACCAGCAACAACATCAACAATCCTCATACCGTCAGGGTAATCAGCGCTACCAAAATCAGCGCTACCAGTCTTATGGGCAGAAAAAATCTCAATACACCCCAAACAGGGGTAGAGCTACATACCGCGGCAAGGACAAGCGACAATGATATTTTTCACCTGCCACCACCGTCTTTTCACCCTCTCAAAAGACTTGGCGGAAGAATCTCCAAATTTTACTCCAATTGGCAGTCGATAACAACGGACAAATGGGTCCTGGATATTGTCGCCAGGGGCCATGCCCTAGAATTCGAAAAATTTCCCCCAAATGTACCACCAAAGGGCCCGCCTCCAGCTCACCTGAAGGAGCTGCTTACCCAAATCAAAATGATGATACAAAAAGGAGCTATCGAGAGCGTTCCTCAGAGGATGAGAGGACTAGGATTTTACTCCAGGTTCTTCCTGATCAGAAAGAAGAACGGGGAGTGGCGCCCGATCCTCGATCTTCGTGCATTAAACAAATACCTAAGGAAATTAACATTCCGGATGCTCTCCCTTCAAGAAATTTTGCATCTTTTATCACCGGGAGATTGCATGGTCACCCTAGACCTCCAGGATGCATATTTCCACATCCCCATCCTACCTCGCCACAGGAAATTCCTTCGCTTCAGGGTGGCTGGCAGGGACTACCAATTCAAAGTCCTTCCTTTTGGACTACGGTCAGCTCCAAGAGTTTTTACGAAGGTTTTAGCTCCAGTAGCTGCGCACCTCCGGCTGGAGGGAATACAAATTTTCCCATATCTGGACGATTGCCTTATAAAGGCCAATTCTCATGGCACCGTTCAACGTCACCTTCACCAGTGTCTCCACCTGTTTCAGTCTCTAGGCCTGACAATAAATTTCTCCAAATCCCAAATGCAATCGTCTCAAAGAATAGCATTCTTAGGAGCAATGTTGGACACTCACAAATGCAAAGCTTTCGTCTCCAAGGAGAGACAAATGAAAATAAGTCGGCTAGCACAAGATCTCATGCAAAGAAAGTCAGTTTCTGTCCGACTATACAAATCCTTTCTGGGGATGGCATCGGCTTGTATTCCATTACTTCCAAATTGCAGGCTTCAAATGAGGCCGCTCCAGGAGGAACTAGTCCTACAGTGGCAACAGGTGTCAGGCACTTTCGAGGACCTCATTCAAATCACACCACTCATGAAAGAGTCTCTTCTGTGGTGGACACAGAGGTGTCATCTCAGTCAGGGTCATGCGTTCCTTCAAGAACCACCAAGTCTCACCATCACTACAGATGCATCCCTCGAGGGCTGGGGGGCTCATCTGCAAGGCCTCACGATCAGTGGCAAATGGACTGTACAACAGAAACGGTGGCACATCAATCGTTTGGAACTGAGAGCCATTTTTCTTGCCCTCAAGGCGTTTTGTGCCATTATTCAGAACACCAATGTGTTGATAAGAACAGACAACACAACAAGTATGCACTACGTCAACAAACAGGGAGGAACTCGATCTCTTCTCCTGTCTCAAGAGGCGCAGGAATTATGGACATGGGCTCTTCACCACAATGTACAGTTGCATGCGGTGCATGTTCCGGGAACGGAAAACGTCCTTGCGGATGCACTCAGCAGGACCACAGTCACCAACCACGAATGGGAGCTTCACCAGAACACAGTGGACCACATCTTTCATCAGTGGGGTTGGCCAGACCTAGACCTATTTGCGACAAGTACCAACAGCAAATGCCTGAGCTTCGCCAGCTGGCACCCCCACAAGAATTCTCTGGGGAATGCATTCTCCCTCGATTGGTCCCTGAGGTTTGCGTACGCTTTCCCACCGATTCCGTTAGTCCCCAGGGTTCTGCGGAAGATGAGGAAGGAACCTTGCTGACTGATCCTGATCGCGCCCAGATGGCCGCGCCAGTATTGGTTTACGGAGCTCCTCCTACTATCAGAGAGCAAACCAATTCAGTTACATCCTATCCCGAACTTGCTCAGTGTTCAGGAAGGTCAAGTCTTCCATCCGGACCCAGCATCGCTGAGATTAGCGGCTTGGCTCCTGAACACCATGAGTTTGCACACTTGAACATCCCAGCAGACTGTAAAGAGGTGTTGGCCAAAGCTAGAGCACCCGCAACCATCAAGACTTACAGTCTCAAATGGAGACGCTTCTGTATCTGGTGCCGTTCAGCAGGTGTTCACCCCTTCTTGGCAAAGCCTGAGGAAATTCTTCCTTTTTTCTTGCAGTTGGCACGAACAGGTCTGTCCCATGCTACTTTGAAAGTATTTCTGGCTGCAATATCCAGATATCGACAGGATGGGTCCAATTCTCTGTATTCATCAAGAATTATCCAACAGTTCATTAAGGGTCTCTTTAGAATGTTCCCTCCTGTACGTCGTCCGCCTCCTTTGTGGCATCTGAATGTGGTCCTGGGTCAACTCATGCGTCACCCATTTGAGCCCATCCATCGAGCTGACTTGAAGTATCTTTCATGGAAGGTATCACTGCTTTTAGCCTTAACATCCGCCAAGAGAGTTAGTGATATCCAAGCTTTCACTGTTCATCATCCTTTCCTCCAATTCACTAGCGATTCTGTCATACTTCGCACAAATCCCAAATACATTCCGAAAGTGCCTTCGGATTTTCACCTGAACGAACCTGTTGTTCTTAAATCATTTTTTCCAGACCCGCAAACTCCTGCGGAAAGAGCTTTACACTCGCTTGACATTAGAAGATGTCTCAAATTCTACCTACAAAGAACTTCTCCTGTACGCACCTCTGACCAGTTGTTCATTACCTACGGTGCGATTCGTAAAGGGCAGGCAGTATCAAAACAGACTATTGCAAGATGGATATCTGCTGCCATTGCCTTTTGCCATGCACAGGCTGGGAGACCTTTACCATCTGCGCCCAGAGCGCACTCTACAAGAGCAGTCTCCTCATCTACGGCCTTATTCGCTGGAGTCCCACTTCAGCAGATCTGCAAGGCGGCGACTTGGGCAAGTCGCCATACCTTTACCAGACATTACTGTCTAGAGTCCATCAGCGAGGCTGATACTTCTGTGGGTCGAGCTGTTCTACGGAACCTGTTTCATTAAGGTGAGCCTCTGTTTCCCACCTCCTTGTTTCTGCTGTCAGACGCTTCTTATGTTATGTTTTCACATATTTTCTTCATTGCATTATGTTATGCATTATATGATATGTGTTTATTCACTTCGCATTGTTATTTACATTACTAGCTGATAAGCTGGGTGTTATGAGCGTCTGTGCAGCAAAGATATGTACTGCTAGCTACTCTGATTCAGGCATGTGAATCTATGAAAGACACCCCTAATACTGGAGAAGAACAATAGTTACTTACCTGTAATCTGTGGTTCTCCAGTATTGGTGTCTTTCATAGATTCACATGCAACCCGCCCACCTCCCCTCAGAGGCTTTCTAGGCTATTATGGTTTACCTTCACTCCTTGCGAGAAAATCTGAGAGCCTGAGCCTCTGGGGAGAACATTCTGGTGGGTGCTGGCGCCTGATTGGCTGTAGTTTGGACTATACAAAATGACTATGATAGTCATAGATGGGAAGTTTTTGCCTACTGTACCATTGGCTGTTTTACTTCCTGGTTCATTTCTATTGGTATTACTATATATTTATAGCATTTTATTGCTTTTTTATGTACCGTGGGACTCCCACTCCGACGACGGGGAATGATTCAGGCATGTGAATCTATGAAAGACACCAATACTGGAGAACCACAGATTACAGGTAAGTAACTATTGTTCTTTTTTTATTATGATTATCAAGAGAATTTCCACATGCAATGCTTTATATAACAAGAATATGGGGCATAAGTCATGGCAGCCCTCTGGATCGAGTACAAGAGGTCCTATGGACCCTGAAGACATCCTCGTGCTGGCAGGTGCAGTCACTCACTGCACCCACCTGCAAGGAAATCTTTATTCCCCCTTAAAAGTGCAGGCTGGTTGCCGTCTGCACAGTAAAACATGGAGCGGCTGCTTCATAGTTTCTCAGTTTTTGTACTGGAATGCACTGCCCCAGGGCAGAGCTGGCCTGGGGGCAGCTCATTCAATGTCATAGGGTGCACTTTCCCTGTTTGCGCATGGCGCACCTGTATTTAAGGTGCACTGTGGCGCATACAGGGAAAGTGCACCCTGTGTGCAAAGGGGCCCTTGGTTTCTTAAAACTGGGACAGCTGTAGTTAAAAAAGGGTCTGTGCACACAGGAGCGTTGATGTGAATGGCAAGGGTTCTGATGATGTTGGGATCAGAATGTCAGGAGGAAAAAAATGAGAAGATGCAGCAACAAAATTAATCAATTTGGTCGTAGATGAGTTGAGTATTGTATTGTAGTTGCATTTATACAGCGCTTACTACCCCTGACGAGGCATCGAAGCGTTTTTTTGCAAGTGGCACGTCACTCCAGAACCCATAAAGGATTAGTGTTGAGTTAGTGTAGTGAAATATGAAAGTAATTTGAGGTTAGTCAGTTATTTGGATTCAGAAGGATGGAGGAGGGATAGAAGAGGGAAAAAGGTTTGCATTTATATAGCACTTGTTACCCTTGATGGGGTGTTAAAGCACTTTTTTCGTAGATTAATTGCCCTCTAGTGGTGAATTGCTGTATGGTAGTCAGAAGGCCTTAGATTGGAGACAAGGGATGAATCATAAAAACTGAAGAAAATGTGTTTATCTTCAGCATAGAGGCCATAAGAAAACAAAGAGACTGAATTATTCTACCCTGTAACATGGTGGGAAGGGAGAAAAGGGTCGAAGCCACAGAAGTAACTCCAACCAGAAAAGTGATAAATATGTGAATGATGAGTTCATAGATATCAGTATGCTGATTAGCTCAGTGGGGAATGTCAGTGCCAAGGATAATAGCTCAATGGCATTTATTGTTCGCATTCAAAATGTATGTGCATTTTATCTTCTTGCAGGTCTGATTATGCCGGTTTGTTGAGGAACATCGTTTGGAAAGATCTTGGAGATCATTGCAAGAGTTTTGAATGTTTCTGGAGTTGTGAGGCTGGCCTCCCATCATGTCCACAGAAGTAGAGACTAACATCAACACTCAACCTGATGTAGCAGCGACTCCGACAACAGCTGCCAAGTCAACGCTCAAGAGGGAGAAGAAGAAAGGTATGTTAAACAATTTGGTGTAGCTTAAGAAAGTTACTTGGAAACGCCTTTTATTGTTTCATTGCCAATTTCTAATGCACATTTACATGTAAGACATTCACAGGACCCAGATAACTTGCTAGCTGTGTTGGCAAATAAGATTGTATAAGGTACCACAAAGTCAAAATTACAAAATGTTTTATAACATTGCATTTTGGGAGGTTATATTACTTTCATGAAAAAAGAGTCCTAGCCTCTAAGGGTGAACAATACTCAATCAATATAATGACATATAAGTGATGAGCACTGATGTTGTCATATACTTATGATGTGTATTTAAAATTCCAGAAAGAGTTTTTCAAGAAAACTCAACTACTGTATCATCACTGGGCATTTGAGTAAAACCGTTTGTATCTCTTTGGATAGATTTTGAATTGACTTTGGATAGTTAGATGGATGAGGAATGCATACCTTGCAAAAAAGTGGTCCAGTGCTGCTGGAGTGAAAACAATTCTTTTAGCTAGGTATTCTTTTAGCTGGCCCTTGTCTCAGCTGAAAAAAAGATTTTGCTAAAAGAGCATCCTTGATGCAAGCTGTCTTGCTTCATCTCTAACGCGTATAGTGATCTGGCATAAATTGGTGCCTTAATTCATGCTGGTAATTGAAGCTTTTAATATTACTGTACTTCATTCTTTTTTGGGCCCCAATTAAGTCTGGGTTTTGTGGATGTTTGGGTGTAAGATATGTGTAACTAAAGTACCATAAGTCAAGTCATGAGTGAGCGATGTTGAATGAAAAGTCAGGCAGAGTGAATTTGATGTATTTGCAACAATATGGATATCTGAAAAGTATAATACTATTTACGAGTTTCCCAGTCCCTCTGTATGGAATGTTGTGGCTTTCTATTCACGAATCTCCACTATATCCTCTCCAACTGTCCATCGACTAAAATCTAATTTGACAACTTCAGGCACTGCACAGATACCTATTACAGCAGTGCAGATATTTCCATGGTCCAATCTTTTGAATGAACACGTATGTAACTAACTAAATAAATCTTTCTATGGCTCTTTAAATCATTAATTGGTTTGGCCACTTTTCTACCACGGATTAAGGTTGTGTACTCAGCACGATGCCGCATCGAAAAAGCATTTCATTATGTACAGCTACCCATGTGTCAGACCTGGCCCTCTCTTCATGTCTGTAATTTGTTTGCAAAGTGACTAAATGCTGTTCCAACCATCACGGAGAAATTACATCATTTGCTTAGAGAGTCCCCTTCAGGCTGGACTCAGACCTGCTCACACTCGGCGCTGCTACATCAATAAAATCTACAAATTGGCTCAATTTACAAGCAGATAAACTGGCAGCTATGGATTATCTGCGAAACTGATGTAATTTGAAGCAAATGAAAAACATCAAAAATCGATGCAAGAAAGAGAACACTCTCTATTGAGGAATTCAAAATGCTTCCATTAAAGATACTTCTTGTATTAAAGGAATCTGTCTTCAGATTGTTTATTATGTTCAGTAGATAGAGATTTTAAGAATACTAAATACAAACCTGAGCAAGTATTAAAAATAATCAAAACTCAACCTGAAGTTCTATAAATATACTGTTATGTATATATGAGACAGTATATGTTGATAACATTTCAGGTTGAGTTTTGATACATTTTATATATATATATTCACAGAAAAAATCAAAGGTTACAGGGACATTCTAGTTAGGCGCAGATTTCACTCGTACAAAACAAGTGAGATTCGCCAGTTACCTGAGCGAACTATAACTTACGTCCCTGAAATGCACTGCTTATGACCTCACATATTACATCACTCATGATGTAGTTCATGGACTAGTCCCAGGGAGGTCCTTGGTGCTGTGTATGGCCTGAAAGGGGGGCCACACGGCCCCCTCTCAGTTTAAAAGTTATTTTGGCCCCAGGGAGGTGGTGTCCCCAGGGTCCATGTGTGTCTGCGAGGACCCCCCATTACTAATAATTTAGCCTCTGGAGGTGGTGGTCTCTGGGGCACCGGGGAATCTGTGAGGCTGCCCTAATTTCTTTCTGTTTAGCCCCGGGGAGGTGTTGGTCCTTGGGGCATAGAAAAGCCCATGGAGTGGGGCCCCCCTTCTTTAATTTCAAAATATTTGGCCATGCCCCTCTGACCTGGGCCACCTGGGAGCTTTTTTTCTAAACAAGTGCAGGATTCCGCACTTGTTTTTAAAACCTTTTTTGCCAGAGTTGTGGATCCAATAGCAATTTTCAGCAAACCTTTTTTTTAAATGCTTTTTTGGCCAGGCAGGGTCACTCTGGGACCCCACAAAAAGAGCTAATGGGTCAGGGTATTCCTACCCTGCCCCCTTTCCTTTTTTTAACGTTTTTTCTGGGACTCTGCTGAAGCCGAGTCCCAAGATGGCGGCCAACGCTTCTTTGTTGAGATCTCAGCACAAGACTGGAAAGGTTTGCAGAGCCTTCACGTCCCTATTTATGCAAATTTCGTTTTCCTTTACTATCTCAAACTACTAGACAGATTTACACCGCATAACAAAAAGGGTTCTTTCTGGACCAAGAACTACTTTTCTGCAAAAGTGTAGGAGAGTGCTGCCATGTTGTGTGGTGCTGTGAGTCAGCAGCATGGGGTGCGACAGCTGGGGCGAGGTCAATGAAGGTCTCTGTGGGGTATGGGTAGAAGGGGTGAGGACTATGCTCGTGCAGTCCAGGCACAGGTGTGCACAAAAGGGCTTACCTTTGGTGCACCCACTACATGTTCCTACTGCAAGCGTCCCTGCTGCAGCCACCAGGAAACTCCTGTGATATCTCTTTCTGTGCCGATGTATAGTGGGACATCCAGTGATGTCGCTCCCTGTGAAGATGGATGATTGGAAATCCAATGATGTTACTTCATGTACAGATAGATGGAAAATCCAGGAGAGGTACAGATTCTGGGCCAACTGGCTAAAAAAATCTGCATTTAGAATGTTTGCTTTCTTGCAGACTGTTTCAAGACAGAGAGGGTCTGCACTTCTTAGGACTCATGCACCACCTAAAATGGTCAGTTTCTCAGCTAGATAGTTGGTAGTTCCCTCATTTAGAGACGTATACAATTCAAATCAATTTGAACATGTATCACATCTCAATGGTTAGCTAGTTGAGCTGTAACAATATTGGAGTGATATGATTGGATATTCTAGTGCCTGTTAGCAGACAAGCAGCAGTGTTGAGGCCTGTTTTTATGGAAGTGTTTTTGGGATGTCCTCCAGAATGTAAAGGCTGTAGTCTTGTATAGAGAGAACTAGCATGTGCTCCACGGTTTTGAAGTCTTATATGAGGAATGAGGTCATCTATGCGGATGAGATACTTCATTCCTCATAACACCTTGATTAGATGGTGTTCTTTGTTAGATAGTGTGTTGATGTTGGCATGCATATTAAGGGTTTTATCAAGGTTGAAACCCTCAGTAAAAACCTCAATATATATAAGCAATTTGTCCACGAAGGAAGGTTTGCAATCCAACAGATTCGTAACATCCAGCTAAGTCTGAACTATAGTGGAGACATTTGAGGGAAAGATAAGGAGGAAATCCATCTTCAGAGGGTTCTTGAGATAATAATTTAAAATCAATAATGAAAGGAATGTTATGGCATTTGCCAGGTCAACAATGTCAGCTAGCAAAGTGACCATCAGGTCAACTGAGTGTCATAATCATAAAGGTGGAAACAAATGTTAGAGTGTCTCCTAGGGGAGCAGGGGGGCTCCCTGTACAGACAAAAGAGTGTGTGGGTCCTTAGGAACTCCTTAGAGGTGGGATAGACTTGTGAATTTGACAGTTTACATGCTGAGAGTGATTGCTGAGAAAAGATCACACCACTTGAGGACTATGTCATTGATTCCCATTTGATATTCTAAGGTTTTAGGATGCGGCATAGTTAACCCTGTCAAATGTCAGTGACAGTTTAAAAAAGATAAATAGCTATATTTCGCCTTTGTCTAGAATGCAGAGCATATCCATATTTTAAAGTATTGCAGTCTCTGTGTTGAGAATGGATCAGAAACCTGGTTGAAGAGGTTGTTTCAATTGATAGAAAATTATTTTTTTGCTTCAAGGCACTGATCTCTAGGATTTTGGCTAGGTAAGAGAAGGTGGATAATGGTCATAAGTTGTTCAGATCCTTTGGGTCTTGGCCTGTTTATCTGAGTAGTGGACTGACTTGGTAAGTTTTTATTTGGTTGGGGATGACAACTTGGCTAAGGGAGGCTTTGATCACATTCTTTAAACATGGAATGAAGAGCTATATTTTACTCTATTGGATGGATACCATCCAAGAAACCGGAAGGGGGTCCTAGGTCAGCACTAATGTAGATCAATTAAAACTGTATTACTTCCAGGAAAGATGATCAAGTCACTGTTGGTGTGCAGGTTAAAGAATCACAGAGTCCTTTAAGGATCTCAGTGGAGAAATATAGTTTGATTTTTCCTATTTTACCTTGGAAGAAGTTTGAGAATCTCTCAGTTTTTGTTCGAATCAATGATTTGTTGAGTCTTGGAGATTTAAATATTTTTTGTCAGTTTAAAAAAAAAAGTTTCTTTAGGTGTTTTTTTGCCAAATTTATCTCAGATTTGAAGAAAAATGGTTTAGCTATAAGTATGTGTTTGTTTTGTAAATGTTTATGTTGTATTGTCGATTTCTCTGATTTGAAAAAGATGGGTGTGCTGCCTTAATCTCTTAGTTGCTCTCATAAGTCTCCTCTTTTCATGCAGCTCTTTTGAAACCCAATTTGAAGTTTTTTTTGGAGTACTGTCTTTTTAGCATAAGCAATTCAAATTCATCCATCAATTTAGTTATGACTGAGTTATAGTTCTGTATCATATTTTGGTGTTTTCTTCGTTCATTAACATAGGAGATATTTTATATTCGAAAACAGATAACTTAACTTAGGTTTCTTTGTTTTATAAGTAATGCAGATTATTGCACAGCGCAGCGTGAAAGGAAATAGGAAACTGTTGGAAAAGTCAACTGGAATTCTAGCTTCTATTTTGATGAAACCTTTATTAGAGATTACGAAGTCTAGCATTGAGCCATTCATGTAGGTGGACAATGAGCATAGTTTTTTGGGACTGCTGCTGTCCAGAAAGAGGGATAGTTGCAAGAACTCCGTCATTCGAGATGATGTTCACAGTAAAATGTGTTTATCTCTATAAAGTTATTCAGTTATTTAACAAATAGTGAGTTATAACTGATGGGTTGGAGATAATGGGGAAAGTATTGTGTTCTTTTCGAGGTTTTTATCTAAACAGACTGGCGTTGATGGGATGGAAATGTGTTAGTATTTAGAGTTTTTGATTGAATGGATTTTCTATGGGTCATCATCACACCAGCCCCCAGTTCCCTTTGTGATCTAGGTGTCTTATAACATAGCTTTAGAGTTAGGACATGGTGTACTACTTGTTGTGATGTTTCTGTGAGCAGTGTTCATCTACGGAGTCCAAGATAATAAGGGTTGCAATTTCTATCCAATATTTGAATACTGTGCTTCAGTTGTGCAGGACACATTTTCGAGAGGAGAGCTCAAATAACCCTGTTCGTAAGGGCTTCACTCCTATAATAATACTAGCGGTGAGTACTTTAGGTGTTCCTGATTTTACCACTTTGGGTACCAAAACTGTAGGAGAGAGAATTATTGTGATAATTGACACATACTGTGGCATAGAGTGAGCTCTACAGACCAAGAATCTCATGCTTTTTAAATAATTGGTTTATCTTGTAGTTCAGCATGTCTTGCCAACTTAATATGACACACTCTTGCGATATTCGATAGATGGTGATCCATGCCTTTATACATCTTTGCATTTTCTTTTACTTTACTTTGCGGTAGCAGTCCAAGGTGTTCTTCTGCATGCTCTGAGGATGCTCATTTCTAGTTACGGATTGTTTTGGATATGGGCTCACAAATTGCCCTAGTTTATGTTGGTTTGTTTATGATGTGGAAATGAACCCTGGTGCTCATATAGACCATAATTTTCCATAAGTTCTTGATCTTGTCACAAGTTACAGAAGAGTTGAATGATAGAATGAGAAAATGTAGGTCTTCTGGGTACACATTGTTTTGCTCTATTTGGGTGAGGATCTCTGTTATTTTGAGGGACGGTTTTGACAGGTGTCTGTGTGGTAGAGGAAGTGATAGGAGATTGGGAGGTTGAAACTTATAGTGTTTTTTCAGACACCAACAGGTCATTGGTGTCCTTAAGGAGTGTTATCATAGGGAGTGAAGTTTTGCAACACCAGATTTGCTGTGTGATTTGAGGTGTAGAATGATTTATGGTTCTGTATATGGAATCGTAATGTACCGGTTCATTATAAATGGTTCATTCTGATTGCAATGGAGTTTGGTTTGCCAATGTATTTTGTGTATTTTGTGATGGGTGTGCAGAATCTACAAAGAGAGGGCTTTCCAATGTGATTGGTAAGAGGTATTTAGCCGGACCCAAGTTATTTGGTGCAGTTAATTTCCTTTTCTTTATATAGCAAAGTTGAATCCTGATGAACACTCATGATGGTTCCCTTTTGGAAAAGGGCAGAGTATTGGAAAATGAGGGAAGATTTTTCTGGTCTGTGGGAGAGGGACAGGATAATGAGGTGATTCAGATATTTGGTTATTGATCACGGTAGACCCTCTGAGTCAGGAAAAAAGACTTTCTCTAGTGAGAAGCAAGGGAAATCTAGCAGGTAACACCATAATATTAATGTCAGTGCTTGTTCAACACTTACTAATAAATCAAGTATTAAAAGAATCTTAAATTACATAGGTAAATTCCTTGCTATAGTCTTTTCCTTTACTTATTTTTTTATGCTTGCAATCCTCGGGTATAGACTTACGATAAGGAATATAGCTAGACCAATTAGCTGGATATCTGTCACATGTGTGGTGTTTTCACCAGGGTGCATCTCACCCCCATATATCATCTCACTTATTAACGATAAGTTAATACAAAATCATCAATAGTTATTATTAATTTCTTACGTTTTCAGCATTGATAAAGCCCCAGCCTTGTGAGTCAAATAGTAGGTAAAACACTTTTTGGCTTCATTAATATTCAGGAATATCCCGTGATTAAAAACTCTAACATTACTAAGATTTTTCCAAAGGATGTATTTGGAAATGTTTTGTACATATCAAGAAAATAAATGTTGTAGTGGATTTCTACGTGAAGCACCGATGAAAGATTGAAAAAATGAAAATAAATTCAATCTTTCTAACTTTACCTTTTTGACAATTTTTTTTGGCTTTGCCAGTACTGGTAAGAAGTAGCAAAGAAGCCAATAAGTCTCGTCTTTGGGACCTTATAAGTGTTTAGCCATGCAACAGTAGGTGTTGTTGCACCAAGGATATTGTGCTGCATAACTAAAAACTTATAAGGTCCCAAAAGCTAGACCTGTTGGCTATGCCAATGCTGTTTGTTTTGTTGCAGTTTTAGCAAACTCGACCCGAGCATACCACTGAGTATTTATGGCTAACAACTAACAAGTCACTGCTCTCCTCCTCCCCTGCCAGCGAGGGTTTAGTAAACCAAAACACTGCAGGGGGCTGGGTTGCAGGCAGGAAAGGAACAGGTGGCCGGGAGCCCAAACAACAGTTCAAATGCATACGTGTACCAATTTGCCAGTATTTGTAAACTTGAGAGTTCCTTTTCCTGCGGTATCTTGGACAATTGTAAAAAAATGACTTTTTTAATGTCATTATTTGTTCTTTAGGTTACAGCTTTCACTTTGCCGGGATCCGTAGAACTGCGATATTCCCCGGTGTCCTTTCAATTGGGGAGGGGGGAGCATGTTTGTGAGTGTGGGGTGTTTTAACATTGCAGCCCCTGCCAGGCTGATGGGCAGGGGCTGCTCTCTATCATGCTAAGTATGCAGGGCTGGGGGGTTGCCGTCCTCGGCCTACATTCACAGCCTTTCAGAGCAATTTGCAAACCGCATCCCTGCCTGACAGATATTAACGGGACAGGGATTCTGCTTTTTTTCCCAATTGCGATTTGTTTGCACTGACGTATCCCACAAGGGAAAGCACAGAGTAATCTTGCACAGTAAATGCATCAGCATTGTAACCCGATATGGGTGCCTGGGGCTGTAAGTTACTGCTGGCTCGGACTTCCTGTTGACATTTAATAGTAATAGTAAGGATTGGGTTGTTTTAAGCTGTAGTCCTGTACAGCTAACGAACACACTTTGATCTAAAGTTAATACCCCTCCCTTATTATACTGATTCTTCAAATCTCGTGCTGCCTTTTAACAACAGTGTGTGCCTATTACTGTCATCAATGCACACTGGCAACACTTGCAATGAATAGCTAGCAAGGGGACTCACGCCGTGTGTGACATCTCCAACCATTCTTGCATTTTGTTCCAACAGCGCATTGGATCCTGGGGCTTCCAATTTCACAAGTAAAGGAAGAGTTCAGATTATCATCACGCCATTTTAGAAAAATGTTCCAGTGCCTTGAATAACAGCCGTCAAGAAAGTGAAAGCAACAGCGAGCAGGCCGATGTAGACAAGCGTACGTGGCCACTCTAATTGGAAACAGATGACCCCTGCGCTCCACTGCTCGCTCCCGCAAGGTGGATGCCGCCACAAGCATGAGTGTTTCAAAAGTGCAGACCGATTCCAAAAGGTGATCTCCTAGTGCAGTGCTTTCGCGCTGCGCTAGGCTCGACCTAAAATACAGAATGTATAGAGGAGATTACGAATTGAATATATCAAACAGTGCGATGATTGAGTGTCCTTTTCAAATTTAAAATAGTTCCAGTGGAGGCACCTACAGGAAGGCAGAATGACATTCGAAACAGCCAGTAGTATTACGTGAGATGTACTCCTCCAGGCGGATCAAAGCCCCACTGTATGTACAGTTTAGAGGTTTGGTAACAATAGGTCTTGCAGACGGCTGCCCTGTCAAGCCAAGCGATGGATAAAAGAAGTTGTAGCCACTGCTGCTAGAGGATAATAATAACATGGAAATTTTCCATGAGTATGCAATGCATAGTTAAACCATTTTGTCCCACTTCCCCATCCTCCATTTACTGCTGTATGATATCTCTGAGTGAAATATCTTAGAACAGCAACTAAAGCATGAACTGTTTGCTGCCTTCCACCAACACAGGTAGGTGGCGGGGAGTAGGGCAGCCAGAATAGTACAGGGGACAGAGACAGGAAGGGTATGAACCTTCAAGCGTGTTTAGGATGCAGGGTAGTGGGGATTCAGCAGGATAGCTGTGAAGAATAGTTGTCCTGGAGTATGTAGAATGGGGTGAGGCTTATATGACTTCTAATGGCAAGCCGATTCCAGCTGTCCTGAGCGGCCCCTTTATGTTGTGAGTTTGTTGCATGCACAGGGGCTGTCTGAGATGAATTTTTGTGCTGGGGTAAGCAGGACCCATAGCACCTGGTGAGGTGTGGATAGGTGCTAAACCGCATTCCGTTGCCCAGAATGGGCAATTCGAAAGCAACAACAGGTAACTTCTGCCGTGAAGGGATGCTGATGCTGCCCCCATGCCATTTTGTACCTACCTCCCACATCCCTATCACTATCTTACCTTTAACTATACCAAAGGATTACTACATCACCTGATTTGACAGCTATGATAGCATTGGTGGTGGCGTAGTTTCGAATACATATCATATGCCTTTTTCCACATTGAGTCCTTTACATACATTTTTGTGTTGTGGCTTCCAAAAAAAACATATATTTGAACTTTGACCTGAGATAATTGTTATCATTTATGACCAAATCAAGTAAAACAGTTATGGTAAAGTAATAAGAAAGTTCCAATTGTAAACCATTTTTGATAAGCACTATTGTAGACACTTCAGTTTATCCATCTGTGGTTCATTTCTACCATAGGATTGACTATATATTAGTCAGACTGTGGGTTCACAATATCTGTATTGACACATTGTGCCAGAATCTCTTTAATGACCAGACTGTAGGGTGATTACGTTTGTGCTCAGGCCCAGACTGGCCATAGCGGGCACCGGGCAATCCCACGGTGCGCCGCAAGGGTGGGGGCCGGTTTTGAGACCCTGGGGGCCGATTTTGTTACAGGGCCGTTTTTGCAGCATAGCTGCAAAATCGGCCCTGCAACAAAATAGGCCGAAAACCGGCGTTAACAAAGCGCTCGGCTGCACCTCCAACGCCCCCCGAGTGGAGAGGGGGGGCCGGCCGAGCACTTTGCCAGGGCCGGTTTTGGTTCCCAGTCCGGCCCTGTTTGTGCTGCCCGAGAAAAAAGAGTCTACAAGAATCATGTTGCCCATTAGAAGAGATTGAATCTGTACACTTGGCACAGACCTCTACTATCAGGGCAGAAATCTCACTTTTTAAAAGTTTAATACATTTTATAAATTTCCCTATACTTTATCGAAGTGTTTATTTTTTTGTGTTAAATCTTATTTTAAATAATGTTATATATTTATTTTGATAGTAGTACAAGTTTATAAAAGTGCTACAGCTCGATTAACTTAATTTTGAATTAAATATGTTATATTAAATTGAACTTGTTCTTCTAAGATTTATTTTAAAAAGTCCACCAAAAGTAAAAATGTTATTTTTATTTATTATATATTAAAAGTTACTAAACATTATGTATAGAAGCAATTCTAATTATGTAATTGTTTTTTGTAAAGAATAGTTTTACATTTATCTTTATATTAAAAATGTTAATAAAGATATTTTCATAATAGAATAATGATAATATATAATTTTTATTTCATTCTTTTAACATTTTACAACGAAACTAAATTTCTAGATCTATTTTTAAAGGTAAATAAAAAATTTCTTTTAATATTATTTTATATTGAATTTTATATTCGGCTATTACTTCCATTGTTTTCTAAAGGGAGAGTGTTGCAGTACCAGTGGCTTGCCATGTGTGGTACTCAACACACTCCAGCTTAGAGCTGCAATACATTTACACCTGCTTTGGGTCTTTTTTGGCTGTAGTAACTATAGAAAGGCAATTTTTGGATATGAATGGGCTTACTCTTTTGTGGGTGGTCCTCCCCGAATCATTCCCTAGCACGTCATTGTTCATCCCTCAACCCCTCCCACTTAGTCGTAAATATTCTACATTTTCCCGCCACTCCTCCGTCCCTACTACATTTACTACTAAAACGTATACCTACATAAGTGGAGATCTTTGCACATAAACGATATGAGAGGTGGTGGTACAGATGCCCTCATGTAGGTTGAGTACCATTTTGTAGTTCATTAGTACTACTACTGTAGTTCTCCTAAACGCACTACAAAATGCAGTTTGTGAATAGTCCTATATATAAGAAAGGAGCGAAAAACGTTGAGAAAACAGACCGGTAATGAGGAAGAATATTTTCAAGACTGTAATACAGGTTTCTGCAAACATTGAAGAATTTGGTAACTCCTTGAAGGTGTTGATTATGACACTAGATGGATCGCGATGAACAGTCAGTTCAAGAAAATCTCCCTGAGGACTCCTGCACAAAGCAAAATTAATTAGACCAGAGGCCAGTTCTTAGTTCCAAATTCACAAATTAGTTGGCCCTTTTACTCTTCTAAACTTGTATGTGTAGGAAATGGCAAGAGGCCTGCGAGCAGCACGGTTTGCCTAAGCAAACATCTTTGATGGAATGGCTGACCTTTAACCCCTTGACCGCTGCACAAATTCCGCTGCGGTGCTGGGAAATGAATGAATGAGTGAGTGTGTATCGGACGGCCCTCAGCCATCTTCCGCACACGTCCACTGTGAGGTCGGACGGCCGGGTGCCGTCCGACACACGCAACAGGTTAACGCAGTATTGGAATTAAATCAGGAAAGGGAGAACAAGCATTGACCAAGCCAGTCGGCATGGGCTTGACTGGCCAGTGTGGCTAATAGCTGTTTATTTTTTTTTATTGCAACAATATTTCAAAAAAAGAAATAAGAAAGCATGTGCCAACTTAAATGCGGCCCCATATGCTTGCATTAATAATTTTAAATTTAAACAATATTCAACGTTGTGCTAGTAATTGTTTTTGTTGTAAACAAGCCTTTTGGTTGTACCATGCATTATTTAGTTATTTGTGAAGGAGACTAGGATAAACCACCAGTAATCAAGCGCTCAAATTATAGGCCGCTACAATGTTACAATGTCACCTAAACACTATATAACTTTAAAAAAGAGAAGGGAAATAATTTGCTATTCAACCTGGTACCCATCAGAGGAGGTCAAACGAATAGCTGCTAAAATTAATTACAAAAATAACTCCCATTAAATGGCATACTTGAAACCAGGTTTATCAGTGAAGAGAAATAAAATACTTTGGGTGGATGTGAGCAATGCACTCTGGCTTTGTGCAGTCACTCAAAGTGAAGGGAGCCAATGAGTTAAGCGGGCTGTTGCCATGCTGTATGCTGTGCTGAGGAAAAGCAAAACGTGAATGACAATTTAAAAGACAAATGGATGAAGCCTGCTTATCAATAGCCTTTCTATGTTTGTTTATTATCGATGAAATTTTTGGAAACACAGTAGTCTGACGAGACAGCTGAAGCTAGGCCAGACCTAAAGACAAATGGGTTTTAAATTCATTTGTATACTTGTTTGCAGGGCTTACAGTCAGTCTTTGAAAGATAATGCCCGCGGAATTCAGGACAAATGAGACAGGACAGTGGCACGAGCATCCCAGCCTCTAAGTCACGCTGCTAGCTTGATGCATTTTAGACTTCTAGCTGCATCAGATCTAAGTGTATTCTACAGACTCGCCCTTCCTGTTTTGAAGCCTAATGGTGAAAGATCACTTCTAGCTTTTCAGCATAAATGTGCTGACTGCCTTTTTTGCCTCATGTTTCTAGGAATATGGAAATATCCGCTTTGCTATTTTAAGACAAGCAGAACAGCAGAAAAGTTGAAATCCAGAATAAATGTCCTTGGATTTAACGGAAAGGAAAACACTCCCTCCCTGGGCTGAGCTGCCTCCGATGCGGGGGAGTGAGCACAGTTACGAATAGGTATCGATTTGGACGTGCCTGAACAGTGGTCGTATAATGATTCACTTCCCATACTAAACAAGATACATGGCTCATTACATCTCCCACGGGAATCCGATTCAGATGCAAAGGGAGTTTTACGCCTGAATTGGGATTTGAAGTTTTCAGATAATTACCGCCCCTGTGGGTTTTTCTCCTACATCCTTTTTGCCGGGTGAAGTTGGTGGAATTTGTGTGGGGGAAAAAAACACACCAATATTTTTTTGCAATTTAGCAATAAAGAAGACCTGTGTTGCAACCACAATAAACCAGATTCTGAGTTGATAATCTTGGATTGATATTGTAATACAGTTTCCAATAAATGAAGAACCCTGCGGTTTTGGTTTTTAACGAATATCATTTTGTGCAGCTGGTAATGATGCCCCTAGTTAGTTAGTAGGAGTACTGAACTTCAGCGTAGGATTTATGTCTTAGCCTTTCTGGCACAGCCAGATGGGCCAGCTTGAAAGGACCAGGGTGTGTGCCGTGTTTTTTCATTCCTTTATGTCCCAGAGGACCACACAAGGCAGCCCACGCACATTGCCGTTCAGGCTGGCCTTCTGGCAGTGCCAGACTGCCTGAAGGCAAGTCAAACACTGCTGAACCTTAAAAACACTAGGTTTTAAACAAAAACATATATTTCTTTAGATATTACATCTTGTGCTGTATAATTACCCAGAATTGGTGGTCAAATGGGAATTCTATATTTACAGTCATAGCGGTGATTCTTCTATAAAAAAAATTGTTAGTTTGACCTAAATCTTATTGTTCAAAAAACATGAAATTAAATATATTGTATGGTTTGTAATTGCAATAAGGAAAATTTAGGACAGGTATTTAACACTTGATAGCTGTCTTGTTGTTGTCTAGTTCGTAAAAAAACTTAGGATCTGCACTTTTGTTGGACAACATCAACTAAGGGATACCTCTCGGTGTCGGTGCGCTATACAAGAATCCCCTAAGATAAGATAAGATTGGTGTCTAGACTGATTCCAGGCACCCCAACAGGCTATGTCATCCTGTAGACCAGTGCCACTATAAGCCCTCTAACCTTACCAGGGAGCGAATAGTTTCTGGCAACCATTGAACATGATAATCCTTGACCCTTCAGGAATCGTGGAAACAGTACAGTACTTTTCGCTCATTCAATTATGTTCCCTTAGTCTCAGAGATGTTCCCTTAGTCTCAGAGAGATACACAGAATGAGCTTTGGGGATGTTTTCAATAAGTGTTAATTGAACCAGCATCTTTCTATTATAAAACATGTTTGCTGCGACAATCATTAGACAGAAGGAAATGTAAAAAGATTGCAAGCACCAAGAGAGTAAATATAAGGTAGAATTACAGCAAGTTCAGAATGCGGCAGCACGAATGCTTTATAACATCTCTGTCACGATCGGCCAAACCCGCATTGAGGGCTTTGCATTGGTTACCGGTGCGAGAAAGGTGAAATTTAAATCTCTTTGCCTTGCACATAAAATCTTGCAAGGTAAAGGCCCTCCCGCCCTACGAAAGCTGGTGACCCCTTATAAGGCAAGTAGAACACTACGCTCAGACCAACAACATCTACTTAAGATCCCTAGGGTTAAAAAGGCCCGTTCAGGATGGAGGAGATTCTCCGTAAAAGTTGCAACCCTCTGGAACTCACTCCCTCTAGGTTTGCACTCTGAGCCATGCCTTTTGCGTTTTCGTAAACAACTGAAAACTTTTTTCTTTTAAACCGCTGGGCCTCTCACCCACTTAAACTTTACCCTGTTTGGTTAAGCGCTGGGATGCTCCAGGGTAACCACGCGCTATACAAGACTGTCTTAATAATGATAATAATAATAATAATTCTACCATTGTGCTAAAGCATTGAATATATGCAGGCATATAAACATAACAGTAATCAAGCGTACTCCTATGATGCGGACCCTACCTAAGTGTACCTAATTGTACCTAGCATGTTTGTGGGTATTATGCCAAGAATTCCCTAGGAAAGAGCCACAACCCCTAATGGGATAGAATGAAGAACCCCGTCTTGGTCACAAGTTAGACACCCCACAAGGGTTGCCAGACTGCTGCATGTTGAAGCTTCGATGTGCAGGGACCTCAGTGTCTTGTGTCAGCATGGAAGCTTCTCCTTTAGTTATCTAGTGAAGGTGCTGTTATTTTATACTGCAAGGATAGCCTTGGGGGTCCTACCACAATCAATATGTTGTGAGTACAATTATGTAAATGAGCCTAAATCAATAATTGCAATTGTGCAAAGTATTTCTGTCGCCCTAGGATGAAGATAGCCATACATTTTGTAAAGAGTATGTTAATCCTGTTATGTACGTCATGTGCAGGAGATTTTATCAAGAATCCTCATAAATTATTGGGGCTTGATTCATGAAAACCAATCGACATTTATTCAGCATATAACTGGGTAAAAGGGTCAGTGCTAGAACTGTTATGCTGTGCAAGGTAGGACAAATGTAGGTAAAAGGTTGTTTTGTTACTTAGGCCTAGTTTGGGGAACATAACAATATTTCATCCTGGTAGGTTAAAACTTGTAGTTGATATATGTTTTGTATCACCATAACCTCTTCTCGTTTTTAAAACCTCCCAGTGCCCACAGGATATTCTCACCGATCTTGATCTTTCCGTTCTCCCCACTGCCACAATGCTTCATTCGCCTCCTACCTCAACCAACTAAAATCACCTTTTCTCTGGGTCACTTTATTTCTCCTTTGTACTATTGTGCCTCGTGCCTTTGTTTCTTTTCTCACATCCCTTGATACCTAGCTTAGCTCCCTTCACACATTGCTTTCATTTCATCTTGTATGCTCACCCTTTCTCTTCTCCCAAATAGCCTACTTCAGGCTCACTACTCAACGTCCCTCCCTATTTTCCTACTCCTCAGTCACACCTCTACTCTCACTGACCCTTTCTGCCCCCATTTTGATTCACTTTTGCATTCACAAGCCCATCTGCTTTCCTCTTCTGCTAATATCAGCTCTTTCCTTACGTACATCTCTGAGCACAGCTTGATTGTCTCCTTATCTCTGGGCCTCTACTTTCTACCCTGGCCTGACTTCGTTCTTCTCTGACAACCTCTTTTCTTCTCTAGTCCATATCTGCTGTTCCCAGCACACTGATCTACATGCCCTATATACTAACCCATATTTTCCAATGGATAACCTTCCCTCTTCTATGACACACATCCCTCTCTGGCACTCCTTCCCAATTCTAGACCCACATGTATCTTACCACAATTCATCCTTCCTAGCTTAGTGGAACTCTTCTCTGGCTCACCTCTCTGGGATCCTATACTATCGTGGCCCATAAAGTTTCTTTGGTGAACCACTTTAAATCTCCCTGGCATATCTCCACTTCCCTTATCTATGTCTTTTCCCCAAAGCCCAATATCAGGCCGCTCTTTCCACTTCACAAGAGTCCCCTCTGGTATCCTCACCAAAGTCTGTCCTTCCTTCAGCATCCCTTGGCCAAACGCAAGAAGTCTCTGTATGCAGTGGGACGTAATGAAGAAAAACAATGCCTCAAAAAGACTGATTATGTCTAAAGACAATAGCCCACCTCAGCTAATCCTATCTAATATCATTTGATGAGCATTTTCAAAACAAAATCCCAGGCTATCAAATTTGAAATTGCTCAGGCCTAAACAGACCCAGAATTTTTGTGAAATTGTCTAAGGTACTATACCCAGGCCTGAGATAGTGTATCCTGTCAATAAATGGTAGGAATTTGATGCTTGTTTCATACTAAGATCCAAGCGTTTAAAGCTTCTCTCCCACTCCAATCTAATACCCCTTGTGCCACCTTATGCAGAAAATCGCCAAACAACTGGTCTACTTTCATAAAAATATCCCAAACTGCACATTTCTGCACCCTTTGCAGTGTAATCCCTTGAATCTCTTCGTTGATCCCCCACCTGCCAAATTAGCCAAGTAAACGTGTTTATACCTTGTCCCTCACTGGTTAAACCATATTAATCTCTCTATTTAGAAATGTTCCAGACTGCACTAAAGTTGGATAAATGCCTCCATTTCTAAAGCAACCACTGCTGACCAGGATGATCTTGATAAAGTCTGCCAGTTTGTTAGTCTCCTTTTCTAGGCTAACACCCTGCAGACCTGAGTAAATAGTAATCTCACTGCAGACCTGAGTAAATAGTAATCTCAAGCAATTCTGTCATTACAACAACCTCTTCAATTAAATCCAGCCAGGTAAAAAACTGGCTGCACAACAGAGACTGTTTTTCTGTAATACATTGATGGTACTTCTAGTAGCCCTTACAAAGGTGATTCTGTCCTGCTGATCTTAATAGACCTTTTTGGTGGTGTTTGATACAGTTAATCATGACATCCTTTTGCATGCCATAGACCTCATGAGCATCCAAGGCAAAGTATTGGATTGGTTCAAAACTTATCTAGCTATCCAATTGCAACATATCCAAATTGCAAGCTCAGTTCCACAAGGTTTTGACTGGCCACTTCTAGATCTGTCTCAAACCCTTAAGTGATATAATTAAAGAATTGGCATTTCTTCCCATCAATATGACAATGACACCCAATTGTATTTGGAGGTTTCAGCTCAAGATTACATCTCCATTTTGGCTTTGACACTGGACAAATTACATTCATTGATGACTGCTCATCACATCGGATGTAATCGTAGTAAAATTGAATTTTAATTGATCTCATCACACACATCCTCTGTCCTGGAGCAACAATGGGCAAACTTCTTTATTATCTTTGACTATTCTCTGGCTATCCTTGAAAGTGTCAAATCGCATGGCTGCAGCCTTTATACCAGACTGGGTCTTCACAAACGAATTAAAAACATGAATGAATAAAACGATATTTGTGTGGTGCACGGCTACTCCAAGGAGTGTCCCAGCGCTCCGCTCATCAGTAGCTTTGCAGGACTTGCCAAGACCACTTAATCGTGTGAAAGGCCATGTTTTAACAGGAAAATAGTCTCTACAGAGTATATCTCAAGAGAGTGCTTAGTCCGTGCAGATAGCCTCATATAAGAGAAGGACCGTCCCTCCGCTCTGGCATGGCAAAGGTTAGGGATCCTGGCCTGGAGGCTGTTAGCTGATTGCAAGTTCCTATTGGGGGCAAAAAAAGCTGATTCTTGCTCTTAGGTGGACCACACCTGTGTGATGGAGGATTTTGTGGACTAGGGCCAGGGGGTTCAACAGGATCCTCTTCCCTATTGGAAGCCAGTGAAGGGCACAAAGGTGAGAGTACGAATGCATTCTATGAGGCAGGCTAAGAAGAATGTGGCCTGCTGTGTTCTGAACCACCTGCAGACTATTGGTCAGGTAGTTCCAGATACAGGGCACTCCCATAATTCAACCTCGAAGTTATGAGTACTTAGGTGACCAACTTCCTAGCATCAAATTAGAGAAATTGCAAGAACCTTTTTTAGGATGTGCAGCAGATTAAACCAGTCTCCTACCCCAGAATTAATCTGTGGTTGAAAAGTTAGACAGCTGTCAAAATTTACACCCAGGTTCTTGACTAAGCACTTTTCACAGGAGAACAGCGGCTGAGGCAAGATTTAATAGATTTGCCTGCAATCTCTTCTCCCTTGTCACAGGAGAACAGCAGCTGACAGTCATCAGTGTATGAGCTCACTTTTGCCCTCAAGGTATCTGCCAACTGGCTAGTCAAGTGAGATAAACATTAACAGTGTGGGGCTCAAAGCAGTCAACTCCAGGGACTTTGAAGAAAAAGGAGGACCTATATGTCCTGTCCTCTGCCCTCCAAAAAGGAAGCAATCCAGTCCAAGGACTCTCCAACTACCCTGATAGATAGGAGACGTGCTAAAAGCCTGGAATGGGGGACCATGTTGAAGGCAGCTGACAGATTTAGCATAAAAAGCACTGCCTTCCCACCAGCATTTAGGGTACCTATAATGTATTCGGTGACCTTCATTACCCCCAGGTCCCTTATGTCCTCGTCCCATTCATTAACATATTGGAGATAACCATCTCCCGACAGAAAAAAAGAGCAGAGGCATGCTGGGACACTAATACTGCCCCTCCCACCGGGAGTACATAAGCAGTACTTACCCAGCATCCCGTCTGTTCTTTTTTTCTGTCTGTCGACAGAATGTACATGGTGTTGCTGGTTCTGCTCCTGCTGGGCTTGAGTGGCGTTCTTCTCTCCTTCCCGCCCAGCTGCCTGGCTGTGCGGGCGTGGGGTTTTCCTGGGCTGACCCCTGGTCTGCTGGGCTTTCTGGGTGTCATGCCAGTTCCTGGCCGGCGTGCTGCTTGTCCGGCCGTCCCTTTGCGGGTGGTGTGTGTCCTCCCGGTTGCTTCCGGGTCGCCTGCGCGTCTTCCTGAGGCCAGGCCGGGTGGAAGACGTGCCGCATTTGCAGTATTCCTGGCTTTCCGCTGTTGGAGAGGGGGCCTTGCTGCTGGTGGTGTCTGGCCCCCTCTCCGGGTGAGTCCAGCGTAGCAGCCTTTGTTTTTCTCCCTGCTGATGTGCCTGCTGCTGTTCCTTGTCTCCTCAGCCCTGGGATGTGGAGCGGGGTCCGTGTTTGTTTGCTGGGAACTCTTCTTGTCCGGACTGACTCTGGGGATCACGGATGCTTCCGGGTCGCATGCGTGACTTCTTTTGCTGTGCCGGGTGGAAGACACGCTGCATTTGTGGTGTTCCTGGCTTCACGCTGTTGGGGAGGGGGCCTTGCTACTGGTGGTGTCCAGCCCCCTCTCCGGGTGAGTCCAGCATAGCATGCACACACTACTAGCAGGCTAACTTGTGTGGGTGAAACCTGTTTTTTACCAGTTTCCTATTTTTCAAGAGTACTGCTTCTGATATATTGTGGAATACTCTATCCGTCTGCATAGAACTGCAGTTATAGTATCCTTCCAATGGGTTTTCATAAATGATGGATTATAAAGTAGGTCTGGGAGAAATGTTAATTACGCTGGAATAATCAGTGATTTCAGTAATTTCGTGTTACTCTTTGAAGCAGAATTACCGATAATAACACCATAATGCCAGCTCGCGCAATTTAGAATAGTGTGAGGAAACAATCCTACAGCAAGAGTGCATTAAGCAAGCATAAGGGGCTGCTTGCCCTGCTGTTTGTGTTCTGTTGCATTTAGCACTGTTTTCCTAGGGCAAAATACATCCTAGTGTCCATTTTCGACACAAGGGTGCATTCTGTGCTAACAGACAAGAACTAAAGGCCGGGAGTAAATAGGAAAAACATCTGACATCAAGTCCACATTTAGTGAGCATGAGGGGCTGCTCGTGCTGCAAAATGCATCCTCACGTCCATTTTGAAACCGAGGGGGCATTTTTGCGATAAGAAAATAGTGCTAAATCCAGAATTACTCTTCTAGCATATTTCTGCGTAATCTCACACAATTTTTAGGTAATTCCGTATGATTACACTACATGGAATTGCTTGTGTTATGCTCATCCCTATTATTAAGTGATGCTTGGGAGCTACATTGTAACTGGTGATTCAGATTATGCCAGTCAAAAATATAGTATGAGGGATACCTTCTGACCGTAAACCACTTTCAGACTACCAAACTGGATTCCACCCAGAAAGAGGCACAGAATCTGCCCACATCACCATCCCGTATGACCTTAAAAATACAGTAGACCGAAACAGTGTTGCTGCACTACTTCTCTTGGACCTCTCAGCTGCCTTCGGCACAGTTGACCATTACACCCTAATACAAAGACTTTACGAAGCCGGCATACAAGAGACTGCTCTCGACTGGATCACATCCTACCTTCAAAACAGACCAAATGTCATCCATACTCCCCCTTTTTCATGCAAACCATACTTCACAAAAGCCGGGGTCCCTCAAGTCTCATCTCATCCATGCTTTTCAATATCTCTACAAAGTAATTATCATCACTGATCAATGAATCTTAGCTCACACATAATGCAGATGACATGCAAATACTCCTTAAACTGGAAAGCCCCAACAACATTGGAATCTCAAAAATGTACACATGTGGCGATTTGAAAAATTATGACCAGCTCTTATCCTTGCCTGACGATCAGGGATCACCTCCGAAAGTATCTTAGGAAATAAGAAATCTTAGTATTGCCATGGATTCCAAGGGATCAAGGGATCAATGAATGCCCTAGTAGACAAATTAGCAAGATCAAGCTTTATTACTATGAAAACTCTGCAACACATCTTCCCCCACTGGGTTATCCACACAAGGTCTAGGCTACTATCTCTATTGTACTGTCTAAATTTGATTACCCCAATGACTTCTCCCACGGATCATCTTTATCAACTATGAAAAGACTACAACTGATTTAGAACTCTGCTGCCAGACTACTCCCTACTTGTAAAGCTGCAATCCCACATCTCTCCTTCCTTGAGGACTCCACATTCGTTACAGGTTGCCAGAAGATCCACCTTCAAGATGCTTTGTATGACACACAAAGCAATACATGGAACAGGACCACTTTTCATCAGGAATAAAATCACCAAATACATTCAACAAAGGAACCTCCAATCAAGATTGGCACCTGGCCTCAAAACCCCATCATACAAGAAAAAGACCAAAGGTGCTGCATCTTTCTCTATTCAACACCAAAAGGGATGATGGACGGAGCGTTTGAGCAAATCAAACACTCACCCCCAGTCAACTGATCTGGGTTTAATCCATCATCATTCTTTAGCTCACTCAACCATCCCAGTTCAGACATGGCCATATGCAAAGCATTCTGACCCTGGGCCTCATTGGAACAGTCACAGCCCGAACTGCCAAGCCATGTCTTCCCTGGACCGGAAACAAGCATCCTGGGACCGGTTTCAGGCTAATCAGTAGACATGAGCGGATTTTGCGGATTGGGAATCCGCGAATTTGCGGATTTGCGAATTTGCGGATTGCCAAAATCCGCAGAATCCGCGCGGATTTTTTATTTTTTATGTTCGCACGGGTTTCTGCAAGTTCGCGAGGGTTTTGTACAATTTCGCAAATTGCGAAATTGTACAAAACGCGTGCGAACTTGCAGCAACCCGTGCAAACACAATTATATGAAGAGAAAGAAGCTCCTGGTCACAGGAACAGCACGGGGATTGCGCTCATGAAAGTCAAGGATGCAAAGGCCTCTACCCAGCATCACAGCTGATTTTCCACAGTAGATTTGGGAAGAGGCACACCTGTCCAGCCTCGAAGACGCTCATGATTGTTTTTGGGCTAATGAATGAGTCACTGATTTTGAGCATCAACTAGTTCGAGCGACCATGCAAAGGCCGCCCTCTACCCAGCATCACAGCTGATTTTCCACGGTAGATTTGGGAAGAGGCACACCTGTCCAGCCTCGAAGACGCTCATGATTGTTTTTGGGCTAATGAATGAGTCACTGAATTTGAGCATCAACTAGTTCGAGTGACCATGTGTGTGTTACTATGCAATCGCCCTGAAGGGCGCAGGGGTCCCTTGAGTGACCTGTGTAAAGCTGTAACTATTTTACAATGGCGCCAGCAAGCTGCCAGCGCCGTTGTAAAATAGTTACAAAGTTAGCTTGCACAGGAAGCACCTGCTTCGTTTTATCTAGTGGTTCCTGTGCAAGCTAACTTTGTAACTATTTTACAACGGCGCTGGCAGCTTGCTGGCGCCATTGTAAAATAGTTGCATGAGTGGGGGTTCAACTTTTGAACCCGTTACGTTCGCTGGTTTTTTTTTTGCGGATTTTGCGGGAAATCCGCAAAATTCGCGGATTGCGGATTTCCCAAAAATCCGCAAAATCTGCGCGCGTAACGGATTTCCCGCTCATGCTTACTAATCAGCCGTCATCAGCCAGGCTAGCTTGAATCCAGTGGCAAAGTGAGCAAGGGACCCAAGTCTGGGCATACCCTGTCAACTTAGGGCAAACAAAGCGATACCAAAGGGAATGATAGACGGAACGTTTGAGCAAATCAAACACTACCCCCCCCCCCCCCCCAATCAACTGATCTGGATTTAATCCATCATCATTCTTTAGTTCTCCTTACCACCCCAGTTCAGACCTGGCCATATGCAAATCAGTCTGACCCTGTGCCTCATGGGAACAGTCCAGCCCGAACTGCCAAGCCATGTCTTTCCTGGACCAGAAACAAGCATCCTGGGACCGATTTCTGGCTGATCAGCTGTCCCTTGCTCACTCTACCACTGGATTCAAGATAGCATGGCTGATGAGGATTATGAATCTGAAACCGGTCCCAGGATGCTTGTTTCCGGTCCAGGGAAGACATGGCTTGGCAGTTCGGGCTGGACTGTTCTCATGAGGCACAGGGTCAGACTGATTTGCATATGGCCATGTCTGAACTGGGATCGTGGAGTGAGCTAAAGAATGGTGATGGTTTAAACCCAGATCAGTTGATTGGGGGTGAGTGTTTGATTTGCTCAAACGCTCCATCCATCATCCCCTTTGGTATTGCTTTGTTCGCCCTGAGTTGTCGGTTTTCCCAGATGTGGGTCCCTTGCTCACTCTACCACTGGATTTAAGATAGCCTGACTGATGAGGATAATGAATCCGAAACCGGTCCCAAGATGCCTGTTTCCGGTCCAGGGAAGACATGGCTTGGCAGTTCAGGCTGGACTGTTCTCATGAGGCACAGGGTCAGACTGATTTGCATATGGCCATGTCTGAACTGGGGTGGTGGAGTGAGCTAAAGAATAGTGATGGATGAAACCCATATCAGTTGACTGGGGGTGAGTGTTCGATTTGCTCAAACACTCCGGCCATCATCCACTTTGGTATCGCTTTGTTCGCTCTAAGTTGGCAGGCAATGCCCAGACGTGGGTCCCTTGCTCACTCTACCACTGGATTCAAGATAGCCTGACTGATGAGGATAATGAATCCAAAACCGGTCCCAAGATGCCTGTTTCCGGTCCAGGGAAGACATGGCTTGGCAGTTCGGGCTGGACTGTTCTCATGAGGAACAGGGTCAGACTGATTTGAATATGGCCATTTCTGAACTGGGGTGGTGGAGTGAGCTAAAGAATGGTGATGGATTAAACCCAGATCAGTTGATTGAGAGTGAGTGTTTAATTTGCTCAAACGCTCCGTCCATCATCCCCTTTGGTATCTCTTTCTGTATTCAAGCAGCCAAACTATGGAATTCATTACCCCCAAACATAAGATCAACAAACTACTATCTTCCCCTGCTTTTCTCGCACAGAAACTTGTATTATCCAGAGGAATCAGAAACTCCCGGTCCGCCAGAGCCCTCTTGCTCCAACCCGCACGCTTCAAGAAAAAAAGAACATATAATCGGGCTTTCTCTGGGGCCACCCCAAGAATATGGAATTCACTCCCACCCGCCATTAGAAGGATACCGTCTCTAGCCCACTTAAAAAAGGAGACCAAATCTTTCATAATGGACAAATTCCTCTCCTAAAGCTCACGCTACAAGCACCTCCTCATCCTGACTTTACCTATCATCATTGCACTATTCCTTGGCTGCCTTCCCCTATGTTACCCACCCTGCACTTTGAACAATCCTTCTCGGCGATGAGACTGCTTTTCTAGTTTATTGCATCGTTTTTGCTCCTATCCCTTATAGTAGTTGAATATTAGGATTGTTTTGCTTTACCATGTACTGTTTCATTTTGTTCCCTTATCCTTGGACTCTCCTCCCCCCTTTGTTTTGTATCCCACCTGATACCACTGTAAAGTGCTCTGATACCCTCACAGGTCTGATTCGCGCTCTATAAAACACAAAATAAATAAATAAATAAATAAAATTATCTTAAGAATACTACTCAAGAGTTGGTTCTTTCCTACATGACCACCATACTCAAAGACTAATGTACAGCATACTCATGTGTATGTAAACATATATAATTTTATTATATGTATGCATTTATACATGTGTATTCCTACGAACAGATATGTATAATAATTATGGTTTTTAAAATAGATATTCAATAGGTCTGCTTACCAAATGCATATATTACTTATGGTTAAATATATAAATATTCTATCCTTAACATGTTTATAGGTCACTGCATAGTTGTTATAGAAGTTATTTGATTAGATGCTTATGTGTCTGTTTTTATTTATCTATCGCAATATGTGAGTTTTATCATATCTATTATCTACAAGTGTTTTACTATTGAAATATTGAGGAAAAGATCAAATTAAAAAGAAAAAAAAAGATTTGAGTTCTAAAAATACACAAATTAGCTTCAAGACAGCAACACTTAAGTCTGGGTTTATACAACACAACTTTAAATCTCAATATATTATCTTCCTTATACGTGTATACCCTTTCTATGTAGTCCTGTATCTATATATTTATTACTTCTACTACTGAAGAAAGAAAAAAACAAAGAAAAAAAACGTTGACTCTTTCCAATGCACTACTCTCTCACCCTATACCTCTCAATTTATACTTTACCTTCAGTTTTTGACGCATCCCAAACCACATTCTACTACTATGATCCTTTCTACACTCGACCTTCCTATATCCCTCCTGGCTCACCCCTGCCCTCATTTTACTACTATGCTCTCCCAAACAACCCTTGCTAAATTATTTCCTCCTGTACCCCTCCTTTGACTCATCCCAAACCTTATCTTACTACTTTGATCTCCAAAATAACACTTTCTAGACTCTTCCTTCTTCTTTCCCTCCATTATCTTATTCAATCTATCTAATGGACTCACATGTCCCCCGCTCACATTATCTTATATTTCCCTATACTAATCCTTTTGGGTCCCTGAGTAGTGTGCTACTCACCAAAAAGTGCTTTGACGCCTCGTCTGGGGTAGTACGCGCTATATAAATACATTTACACGTATAGTATGGACAATACAAAGTGACTTGAATTGGACTCTCTCAGCAACTACAAGCCAATGCAAAGCCAGTAGTCGAAGAGAGACTGGATTTCTATAGTGAGCAGCGTTGATTATCCATTTTTAACTATGTCCAAAGCCCCAACAGACCTTGTTGGGGTTGCAACATGCGCACTGCAGATATTGACTAAGAAGCTTTGATGCTGTTTCATGTCCAAAGGCTATAACCGTCGTTTCCTTTTGTGACTCAGGCCAGCTGAGCTGCAATTATCTTGTGATATCTGGGAGGCTGAATCTTTTTTTTTTGTTAAGCAAAGATAGAAAGTCTTTAGTGTTTCAGTTAATAAAAAGTATAACAATTTTGAAAATACCAATATAATCCACATCTTAACATTTTTAGAGGAAGATTTCATAAGAAAATTATTAAAAGAAGATTTCATAAGAAAATGTACAGTGTTGCAAAGGCTTGAGTAATAGTTACAGTGAACACAAGGCCTGATTTTCATGGCCTTACATGGCTTTATAAAGATATATAATGCAAGGCAGCATCTTGCACTGCGTTGCGTTACATTTCAATCTAGGTGGCGTACCATGGGTGGAGCATGAGCGTTCCCATGCATTCACCTTTAGATTTCTGTGCATTCTCAGATTTAAAAAGAGTAAGTAACCATAGGCATGCATCAAAATGTTACACCTTCCCAAGTAAGGCATAACAAGGAGAAATATCTTCATTTATCCAAGTTATTTTCTCTTTCCATGTGTGCTGCATTCTGCAGCATGAATAGAAAGAGGAAAATGCTTCTAAAGATTGTTTATCCTGCACAAAAACAATATTGCCTGTAATGCAGGCAATCTTGAACTATGGTGCAAAGGTGCCTGCATTGGTGCCAGGCCGCGCAGAGTGCACCAGTACAAGATGAGAGCAGACATGGTACATATCGCATTAAAATTTCTGCTCTCTCAATTTCTCGCAATTCAGTGCAGTAACTTTGCTTGCTGCACTGCATTGCGGGGAAGTTTCGTAAATGTGCTCCAGTATTTTTATTTCCATTGTGGAGTATATTGTGAACTTTGTGCTTAGCTTGGCAGGCCTTTTCAGGCAGGTAGTCAAATGCTTCTGTGCAGTCAGAATTGGTTGAATTTATGTTGTATATTAGGCACACAGTTGGAACCCTTTAGGTTCAGATTAATAAGCAACAGTCATCACATAAATAGGGAGAAAGGACATCGTTTTACAATATGTATTCCTACCCGTACCCTCCCAATAACTCAAGTGTTGAGGCGGGGTGCTCAGATCAAGGGACAATCGGGCTTCTACACTCATCATGGGCAAAAGACAACCTGGAGGGAAAACACCATTGTGTGCAGTCGAGCACATGTTGTCACAAATGAACACTCTCCATCCTCCCATAGGTAAAGCACACATATACACCAGTATCAATCATGAGGAAAAGCAAGGTCACAGGTTATGGAAAAGTGACTTGACCTTTACAGGTCAAAACCAATAGACAGCCTCACCACCAGTGGTGGAAGAATCCTGCCTATCCCCCACAACAGCGATGTGATCCCAACCACCTCCGCCACTCACCTCATAGCCTTACAGGAGGAAAGAGTAGCAGAAATGTCTTAATAATGGATAGATCTGAAGGAGACACTGGCCTGCGGCTAATTGTCTTGTTTCTCCCCTCCAGCTAAAGGAAAGCCTTCATGATTCAAAGTGGAAAGTTGAGATTTCAAGCAACCTTACTACCCCTGGCACTGAGGGTGCAGTGGGACAGGATGTTCTACTAATAGATTTGAAGGAGTGCACACAGCCTAGGGGTCCAGGTCACAGTCTGTGTTGCAACCTCCCTTCCCCTAAACCTCCAGCATTATCTAGAGACTGAGCAAGGCTCCCTGAAGCTGTACCTGACCACTGGGCGCTGGAGGAGGCGTGGCCCCTGCAGCCTAGAAAGAGGGGGTGAAATAAAAAATGTTTTAGGCAGCAGATAAATGAACATTGAAACAGGGCAATGGGGGAAGGTGACCTTGTCTGAACTACAATGTTGCTTATCCTCTTCCCTAGCTTCTATCTCAGCTTCTACCCTGTTCTTCTCTTTGCGGAAGAGAGTCACGCAGAACGGTCAGATTTAACTCGAGCACCACTAATGATGTCATCGGCAGGCGACTCTTAACCCGCCGCAGCGCTAAGGGGGTAGGGCGGCCGCGTGGCGGTCACGGTCACGTGCTTGTGACGGAACCATTCCGTCACAAGCACAGCTCACCCGTGGCTTGTGACGGAGCGGTTCCGTCACAAGCACACAAGGGGTTAATAAATCTGGTGCTGCTCAGTTTTGCAGACCTCATGCGACGCAGAGCAGCAGTTTTTCACGCAGCACTCTGTTGCGCTAAGGACGGTAAATCTGGACCTAAGAATGTTAAGCAGTAAAATTCAGCATGGAGTAGAATTGCTGTTCAACAGGCATCTGTCACCTAATTCATAGCATCTCCCATATTCTCTTGTGTTTTACATGTGTCTTTTTTCAGTTTTTATTAGACTATTGACCATTGACACTATATTTGGGGCGCTAGACATGTTAGGAAAAGTATTTTGTTGTAACACATATTTTCAGAACTAATTTGACTGCTTTCATTGCTTTTGAATGTTATATTTGAGATATATTTTATGATCTTTTATGGTACTGGTATTTGTGCCGCATAAAAAATTCGAGAGAGAGACTATTAACAAAAGCCTGCCCAAATGCAGTCTAAATATTATAAAAATGTATACAACAAGTGTAAGTTATGAAATCTATAATGACATACAGTGTAGGAAATAGTTATGATCTGGAAAACAAACCATCTAAATAAATGAACTTTTTTAAGTATAAGGAAGAAAAAATATATATAAAAAGAGAACTCAGATAAGAAGGAGAAACAAGGAAGAAAAACAGAAACAAGGGCGGGAAAAGAGGAAACGAGTGCTTTTTAATAGAATAAGTTGCCATAAAAAGCCTTATCTGGCAGTCATTTTTTTCAGCCTTGTAACTGAGGCATAATTTACAGTGTGTGCAAGTTGCTGCTCCGCGTTAGTGAACGAAGGAATAAAGAAGTCTTTCTTTACCAAAACATAACCAGACTTCATGTGCGAGATCTAGGGACCCTCATGACTGCAAATTAGTGCGAGATTGATGAGCGATGACAGGCGCGCTTCAGTAAAATGCCAGAGTGACAACAAAAACAGTCATTAACTTAAAACAGGCTTTTGACTTTTTTTCCTTATATGCAGACTGACGTCCCAGTAGACTTTTCAAGTAAATTGCCCTTAGAAGCAGTTTTAAGACAATTGTGTTTATTTCGCGGAAAAAGCTGCCCGAACTGTTGATTGCTGGGGTCGGGTTACCTGAACGGCCTGGGTGGTGCAATCCTCTTTGGTTTCTGCGCACCAGGAGAGAGATGCTTTTTAGCTCCATACTGTGTGTTTGTAAAAGTGTACTATTTTGCGCTTTTCTTTTGCCGCAGACTGAGCTGTTTTATTTTGCTTTGATTTGGGGTTTTATAGAGCGCTCTTATGCCCTGAGGCGTCTTGGCGCTGGCCTGTGATCTAAAAGGAAAAAAGCTTACTTGTTGTGGCAAAAATCAATGTTCGTATTACTCTAATACAGACAAATACGAACATTCATTTTTTGGTGTGACAAAACATCTGGAATCCCTACAGCAAGAAATTTAACTAACCACACATCACTACAGATCTGTAACACGATGCTACCTATGGCTGTAGTGTGAGATAGCACACACATAAAAAGTTGCTGTGTTTGTGTGTGTGTGTGCGTGTGTGTGTGTGTGTGTGTGTGTGCGCGTGTCATCTCTGCCCTGACGCTGGTGAACACTGTTGGATAACACAGGTTCCTTCAAACATTAGGTGTTTATTTTGCTCATTTGTGACTTCCTATTCTCATGCACCAAGAGTTCCTCCTTCGGCAGGTGCAGGGAAGCCTCAGTGGGACTATGAAACCTACATTGAGGTAAAATGATTATGCAAATTATGCAAATGGCTGGCATGCTCCTGCAGAGCGGCCCACAGATGCACACACCAAGGGGTGATTTTCACGCGGCGCACCTGCTCTGCGCCATCAAGCTCAGGCTGATGCCAGCTCCCTCATTCTTCAAGAGCACTTAGATCTATTTCTGGGGTCTAATTGGATTGCTGAAACCTCTCTCCTCTTCCTCAGATCCAGTGGCCTCGACAGGGGTTTACAAAGTTTTCTTCTTAGTAAGTTGCTAGATGATGGATGGACAGGGAATTTTTAATCATAGATGCACAGTTATCATTTCGTAGCTCTTATGTGTGTATATATCACTCCCACTCTAACCTGCTGTCAAGGCATTTTAGTCCAATGCTATAATATCCACACAGAACAATTCTTTAATACCTTCTGCAATATCACCCTGTGCGGTAAGGATGTCCAGCCATCATCTGTTTGTATGCTGCAAAGATTTGTTCATCTTTTCCTAAAAACAATGGAATTAAAACTGGTCTACACGCATCTGTTCTAATAGTGAATCTCTAGAAACAGAGTATATTTAGTTTAAACTCTTTTTAGTCATGTTTCATGCTTTTATTTTGTCTGCTGAGTTTACTTGTTTCCAGCACACACTACAACACATCATTTAAACATAAAAAAAAATGGCTTCCAGGCTTTACTGGATATAATGATCCTGTAGAGACGCTATCAGGTACATGGAATAGGAGTTTGGGAGCCAGACATTCTTGGTTGAAGATATAAAACTGGCTTTCTTTTAAGAAGTCCCTGTTAGTTTAGCTTAAAGGGATGTATATGTATGTATATGTATAAATTGTTTTGTAACGCGCACTGTTACTTGGGAGTATCCTGGAGATGGGAGAAGGATGTCTGTTTATCCCAACCTGTGCCCTTCCCATAGCCTGTATGTCCTCCTTTTCTGAATATTTCAGCTTGTGGTAAAGGTTGCAATATGAAATTGGGTAAGAAGCCGCTTGAAAGAAAGCCTGAAAATGAAACAGTTGGCAGGTCCTGATGTTGCCATATTACCCCCCTACGTTCATCAAAAGCAGAGAGGCTTCATTTAAAGGGAAAGTTCACTTAAGTTTCTTCATATAGGTTTGATTACTAGTTTATGATTGACGACTGATGATACAACACAGAAAATGCCCAAAGCACTTTCTTAGGGCTGCAGATGGAAAAGAGCAGAATGTTCAACCAAATCAGTATGGGACAGACGTCCGTGGGATCGCTATGAAATGGAAACGCCAACATATGGGAATGCTAGAGTGAGTGGATTTTCTGGATCTGTGGTTTTGAAGTATATCTCCATGATAGGGTAAACCTGCTAGGGCAAGCTCACAGTATTGGATTGGTTTGCTCAGGGGGCTTCTTCTTCACTTGAAGGCAATTGAGCTGAGCAGGTTATTGTGCTGAAAATCTAACAAGATGGAATTTGATTAGCGCCTAGATAGGTTCCCAAAATTACGTTCTCATAGTCCAGACATAAGCTTATTCGTACGTGCATCACAGTGATGTGAATCCGTGCTTCAAGGATGGCCACAAAGACTTTTAGTAGGGAAAGATCGAGTCAGCACGTTTTGTAGTTGACTAGGGCCGGGGACACTTCTTGTAGCATCTCTGTACTTTATGAAACCTTTTCGTTCATCGAAGCCTACAGATTTAGTTTTAATGGCATTGGTGAGCTCGTTTTTGTGACACATGGGCAGTGATATATATATATATATATATATATATATGGCTGAAAGTTGGCATTGGTTCTGTGGTTGGTGGCTTTTAGATATGTCTCTTTCTTTTTACACTAACGGGGATAAAGGCACTGTTACAGAATTTTCTTCATAATGGTTCCATATAAGTGTTTTCAATATAGTATGCAGTTAATAAAGATTATTATTTCTGGATAAATACAAGACATTTATACTTTGTTACTCAGCGATAAAGTAAATATTAGAAGTACTACTCCAAGGGCAGGAACTTCACAAAGAAAAGAAGGGGGAATGCATGATAGGATGCACCTGCATTTCACTGCAATACATTTACTAATACACAGAGCAAATGCTGTTAAGTATTGTTCATTGATTAGGGTATAACTGGAATGTATCAGTATTTATTTTTGCTGGTTTTATGGTGAAATTGTAAGGTAAACATACTGTCGGTGCACTACAGATCACCCGACGTCATTCAGTACAAGACATAATCCATATTCGACTTTAGAGGTGTCTCTATTTATGAAAATAAGTAAGTCTAGGGATATTTCATGAATCATTTCTATTATTTATAATTACTCTAGTATTTTATTTTTTTACTTTGGGCTTATCTGTGGAGTGAACCAAACTTGGATACTACACATACAGGCACATGCATCAAAGCTTTTTGCGATTGCAAATGATGCGAATTGCAAATATCGGCCGTTTGCGATCGCAAAATCAGCTTTTGGGATGCTTCAAGGGTGAAGGCCCTCGCAATTTGAGAATTCGCAAATATTTACGAGTTCTCAAATTGCGATTGCATTTAAGGAATCGCATTTTGCGATTCCTTAAATGCAGTGCATGAAAGTTTCAAAAATAACGATTTCGCAATTAGGGGGAGCAAATTACCATGAGGTTGAACCTTGTGGTAATTTGCGAAAAACTTTGAAAAATGCACTTTTGTGCATTTTTCAAAGTTTCATGTTATGCACACACATGCCCTTAGAGTATGTGTGTGCACAACATATGTGCACAGATTAATTTCAGGGGTGCAACAGGGTGTCCTTTGGACACCCCTGCACCCTTGAAATCGCATTCTCAATTTGCGATTCGCTAATTGCGAATCGTAAATTGAGAATATCTTCCCATCCACCTCCATGGAAGATATGTAGGATCTGTAGTTTACCTGGGTATAACAATAAATGCAGAACCAGGTAAAATAATTGATGATAATTATACCCCTCTTATCAAATCTATGCAAACAGACCTAAAAAGAATGGACTCATTACAGCTGTCACTGATAGGGAGGGCTAACGTTATAAAAATGACAATGTTTCCTAAGGTGCTTTACAAATTGAGGTCAATCCCATTTAAAATTGATGAGAAAATTATTAGGAAGATTGAGGCCATTTTCATGAAATTTTTATGGCAATGCGGAAAAATAAGGCGGTCAAATAGATATATGTCATTACCACAAGATAGAGGTGGGTTGGGACTGCCAGATATTAAGAGCTATCATCTTGCATGTCTCCTCACAGACATGGCTATTCTACTCCATCCGGGGGGTCCAACCTTCAGGCAGGCGGCGATACCATCAATCTTCCAGCTATTGGTAGGAGGTGAAGCCGTAGGGCTTTTATTAAGGAGGACTCAGAGGAGTTATTACAAGGAAATTGGATATAAGACGCTTGAGGGTGTATGGTATATTTGGAAAACTGTTAAAAAAGTTCTAGATATAGCTACCATCCATCATCGCACACCACTTTGGAATTCAACACTCTTTCCAAATTTTAGTAGGGATGGAACGTGGCGTCATTGGGAGAGTCATGGTATAGTGGAGTTGGGGCAAATAATGATTGGAGATCAGTGCAGAACACTCGAAGAACTTAGACAACACTATTCACTACAAGGCTATCAAGAGTTCAAATACAAACAGATTGTAAATAGAATTAAATCAATTAGGCCACGTATCACTCTGCTTGGGAAATATGAATTAATTGAGTATTTGAAGTCAGGAGGCCATAGAATTAGAGATATATATAAAATATTTAACGATGCATCAATTGATGATATTGGAAAAATTGAAAATGCATTGTCCAAAAAATTGGGAGATCCCGAAGTAGACCTTGATAAGGTGTTAGCAATGGACAAAAGGTTTTTGCGCTCCTCGAATCTCAGAGCCCAACATTACAAAACTCTATTTAATTTATACTATACGCCCGAAAAATTATTTTCGTGGGGGAAAGCGACAGATAGCAATTGTCCCAGATGTGGAAATGGTACAGCAGATCTTATACATATGTTCTATGGCTGTGAAAAATTAAAATCTATTAAAATTGAAATAATACGGTTTTTAGAGGGGCTACTTGATATCAAAATTAACCTATCCCCAACCCTGATAATAATTGGCTGCGACGTGAAATTAAATATAAGTATCGAGGCTGAAGCTTTAGTCTTTATCTCTGTAGCAGTCCTTAGGATTTTAATTAGCACAGCCTGGAAGGATACAGAAGCCCCAACTTTTCAAATGTGGTTGTGTAGAATGTTGGGCATACATAATATTGAGGAAGCATTATATGATTTAAAGGGAGCAAAGCTAAGGGATGTGGGCAAGCGACTTTGGGCCCCAGTAGCTACATGGAGGACAGCAAAACTAACTACAAATGAATGACTTACTGGCTGTGTAGATATTTAACATGTCAATTGATTTCGTATTGTTTATCACTCTTTCTGTTTTTGTCTCGCATGAAGGAATAATGCTATGCTTCTATTTTATGTATTTATGTATCCATTTAGGAATATGTATTTACCGGTACGAACTCTCAATAAAAAAAAAAAAATAAAAATAAAAAAAAAAAGAGAATATCTTCCCATTCATTCCTATTGGCCTCTAAGCCCATAGGAATGAATGGGGAGGCATTCCTTAATTGCGACTCGCAATTTGCGAGTCGCAATTAAGGAATGTTTAGAAATCGCAAATTTTTCTGCGATTTCTTCATGCATAGGCTTTTGCAATTTCTTAATTTTGATTCCTTAAAAATCGCAATTAAGAAATCGCAAAAGCCAACAATGATGCATGTGCCTGATAGAGCTGATACTGCATGACTCACTGGGAATTTATAATGCATATGAGGGAACTAAGGAGGCTAAAGTTGACAGTTGCTTCAGTATGCAGTTTCGGGGGATAGTGGTACATGAAGTCTAAGCTTACTTATGCAGACAGTCAGCAGGACTGAAGTGGTAGCATTCTTTTCGTAGGAGCCACAGTAAATTAAACAGGAGTACATAGGAAGTCTGTATAAGCATCAAAATGCAAAATATCTTCTACTTAGATTAAATGCAGGTGCTCAAGACTGACAACATTGGATGCTGCTAGTTGGGTAGAGAGCACAGATAACGGTGCTACCTTTGTCAGTGAGCGGCGGCAAATCTACTTCAGTAATTCGAGGCTGATGAGGTGCGAGTTTCTAGACTGACTACAGGTGGAGCGGCAAATACAGAGACAAATAGTTTGCTGGCTAAGGCCCACTTTACAAGACAAAGTGACTTGAATTGGATGCTATTATCACAAGGAGAGAAATGGAGGCGTCGCTCACTGTACTGCCTTCTACAACTCATAACCATAAAGAGTGCAGTGAGGAATTACTATAGGAGGGTTTCTAATCCTCTAGCCTTAATCTTTTGTCCGAGGTGATCACCCAATAAAAAGATATTGGATGCGGTGTCCTACCAGGGCAGACTCAACCTCACAATTGTTGAGAAAGTTCTTAAGATATATTAGGACTATGATCCAGTTCTAAAAATACCTTGAGGTATACCATGAGGGTATCCTTTATTCGGTAGTACCTTAGGTATGATTAAAAATACTATGACAATTGGTCAATGGATGCTTTGGGGTAAAATGTCCACAGCATCCTTAGAGTTCGCCATCACGTTTCTGCCATATTTTGTCCATAAACTGGTCTTGGGCATTCTTCTGGGCTCTTCAGGGATTCCTAATCTACATTATTTATAAGTAAACAGACTGAAAATCATAACAGGAAAGCCCTACCTTCCTTCCTATGCATTTTCACCTATGATATAAAACAACATTGTTAAAGGTCGGGTATGTCATTCTGCTCTGTTGATAGCAGTAACTCAACACAACTTTCACAAAACGGCACACATGATGGGAGTGGCACTGCAAACCCAACACACACCATGCAATCAAAGTGACCAAGACATTATTGAAAAATACTTGCATTGTCTAATATGTGTTGTATAGCCTTACCCTATTCAGGATCTTATACACCATGGTCAGAAGAGTGGTTTTGATTCCTCTTTTCCACATTGGATTGCATATGGTTACCTGAGACTCATAAGCATAGCTGCGCAGAATGCTGTGGCCAAAGAATACGTTATGTCAGCAGGAAGCACCTTATCCAGCTCAATTAATTAATTATGTATTCCCATCTTCATTAGTAAGCTCTATTATTGCCAACATTATGCTCCCGACACGGAGTTAGGTTTTTTCCAAATACTGTATACCCACAAGCCCATTACGTAGACTGGGTCTCCCCTCATTGCACCAGTTTTTATCACAGCCCATTCTACTAACATTTTCAGGGAAATTTGCCCGCTTTTAACCTACTTAGCCCTTTCCTTCAGCCGAACTCTTGTAGAGTGACATCTGTAATAGTGCACCCAGAATTGACCATACTCAGCACTATCAGTAATTCTGGGTGCATGGCAACCACATTGGTATCCCTAGGACCTCATGACGAGGCAACATTGCCAATAAATGTTGAATTGGTCCTTGAAGGATATTCAGGCTTACAGTGTGAGACAGTGGAGTGGAATTAGAGAGGTTGTGATATTGTCTTATTAATGTGCATCATGAATAATTCATGCTGACATTTGTATACTACTGCCTTTAAAGAATACTAAGGTGAATGTTAAAGTTAAAATAGAGTTTTGTCTTTGTTCTCTGATTCTTTTTTTATTCTCTAATCCTTTATTTTGACTTCACTGTCTTTTGTTGAGTATTTGTCTATTATTTCTTATAAGGATGTTGGTCATTTAATAGTACCACATGGGAAAGAAAAGTCAGTTCCTTACTCAGTGACATTAGTTTTGCCCTTGAGGTTGAAATGAAATCTCAGTGAAACAAAATGGCTCATCACTATCCCCCTGTGCAGTATTCTTGGACTGTTCTGTCTGGGGTGTAAATGCCTGAACTCAAAGATGCATGGAATCTTGTGGCATGTTATAGGCTCTTTCACTTACCGAGGTGTCTACATGTACTACTAGTTAATGTATAATATCCTTTTTTAAATAACTCTAACTCTTTGGATGGACGAAAGAATATTCAATAGTTTGGACCTGTGAAGGATTCTGTAATTGTCTGTAGTGAGTGAACACATTTCTAATTAAGTACTAGTGGGCACAAAATGGCAGTTTCACTGGTTCTTATTAAATACTCATATGCATCAGTACTATTATGACTTGTTTTTACATTGGCAAGAAGTTACTGACTCATTTTGTTGGTTCAGTTTATCTCTAAACAAGACTTTCTAATTTTTAATGGATATTTCTGTATCAACTCAAATGTTCTTTTATTTCAAGGTCCGGAAAAAACAGATGAGTTTCTTCTTGCCCGATTCAAAGGCGATGGCATCAGATACAAGGCCAAATTGATTGGGGTGGATGAAGTTCCGGATGCAAGAGGAGATAAAATGAGCCAAGACTCAATGATGAAACTGAAGGTATTAAGTTACAAAAATACTTTAAAATAAATTGAGCATCATCCATTTGAGGTCGTTTTTTAAGGATATATGATCGGAATTGATTAAAAATGTACTTCAATCCTAGTACAACTTGATTAAGAGAAAATAAAACAGAAATATAGATTACCACATGCATGGGATAGATTTGTTTGCATAAAAATATGCCATCTAGCAAACTATGGTCTGACATCAAATTGACCAGACAAATAAGAACAGGATAAACTGAGCTAAGTCTATGAGCTCCCCTTCATTTATTGTCCACATAAAGTTACAGTGGAAATGTCATCCTATCATCATTGGTGAAATTCTAAACTTGTATGGGCTGATGTCGACGAATTCATTGATTTGCAAACATTTAGAGTAAGGTACTTGACAGTGGAGTGACAGAGTAGCTGAACCAGAGGAATTGTATCCAGATTAAAAGCAAGTCTTCAAAGTTGTGCACATTCTGTCTTGACATTGATCACTATGAATGCTTGGGTGAGGCACTTTGCAAATCTGAGCCTCTTGGATAGGAATACTCTACTAAACTATGTATAATTGAAGCTGTGCTCTACCAGTCAGAATAATCTACTAAATATTGTTTGATTGAAGCTGTGCACTACCAGTCAGAATAATGGAGCAGAATGAAGTGATGCATTTCGTAAACTTAGGATGGTGGCAGAACTTGGCTGCGTGTTGTAAAAGTCCTGTGTGCTATATTGCCATAATAACACCTTGCAGAGATTAAATCATTGCCAAAAGCAATGGAAAACGTATAGATGCAGTTATCTTTTTCAAAGGTTTGTGTATAAAGAACAGAATATTAAGAGAACAACCCCATCAGAGCCTACACAAAGGACTAGATTTGATGACAATCCCAAGATTCTAACAGGGACTTACTGGGGAACGCAATGAGTGCCATCCTTGGAAGATAGATGGGTATTATGTGCCCTTTATATTCTATATTATGTGCATAGTGTGTTTGATGTTTGAATCATTGTGATTTTGACTGATAGATACTGCACTTGTAAAATATTAAAATATGTCATTAGTGATAAGCTGAAAGGAAGTTGTTATATCATCATAGTCCCAAAAAAGGAGGTAAGGAACATATATGTATCTCTATCTCTTTTTATATATCTATATATGTATATATCTACATATATATATAACCTCACAAAATTCAAGCCAAAATCTACATATACTCCATAGATGCTGCACGACAATTTAGATATCTTCCAGGAGGCCATAGTAAAAGATATCAAGACACTGTACTCACAGACATTGAGGAACAATAAATACAGAAATAACTGTAACAAAAAATACACTGATTTAGTGGCAAAGATCCAAAAGGCTGGCAATGTGATTGTCCGTCAATCAGACAAGGGGGGCAACATTGTTTTGTGGGCAAGGGACTTGTACTTAGAAGAGGCGACTGCCCAGTTGAATGATATCTCCTGTTACAGACACTGTGATCTGGCGGTCATTAAGGATGCCCAAAGTACATTTTATTCATTGCTCATGGGATGGCGGTCATCAGGTCTCATAAGCATGGATGAACTTAAATATCTAAAAAATGATTTTCCCATTATGCCCGTCCTCTACCTGATCCTCAAGATCCACAAGAACTCGCAGAAACCCCCCGGAAGACCTATTATTTCTGCATGTGGGAGGTTGCTAGAGAATACTACAATCTACGTGGACTCATACTTGCAGGAACATGTGTTAGGATTACCCTCTTATGTCCAAGACTCCAGTGACTTTTTAAGAAAGCTAAGCACTGTTCAGTGGGATTCATCATACCTGCTTGTAACACTTGATGTTTCTGCCCTATATACCAGCATCATCCATGTGGATGGTCTCAGGGCAGTGGCCCATTACTTGGGGTTCCGTCCGATTGTTCTGGAAAAACACAACAAAATGCTGTTATCAATGATAAAATTCTGTTTGAATAACAATTACTTTATGTTTAATAAACAGTATTTCCAGCAAATCAGGGGTGTAGCCATGGGGGCCTGTTTTTCTCCTAGTTATGCCTGTCTCCACATGGGGTACTGGGAGAGGCAGGTCCTCAGTGGCGAACACTCTGAGATTTGTAGGAATCACATTGTTCGGTGGTTCAGATACATCGATGATGTATGCATGATCTGGAAAGGAACCACCGAACAGGCCACAGAATTTATCGACAAGTTAAACGTGAACAATTATAACTTGTCATTTACCTCTGATATCAACAGTACACATGCCACCTTTTTGGATGTTGCCATAGATATCATCAATGGAGAAATTCAAACATCTCTGTTCAGAAAGCCCACGGCTGGCAATACTGTGCTGCATGCACAGAGCCACCACCCTCCCCATTTGATCCGCAGCATCCCCTACGGGGAAATGCTGCGGATCAGAAGAGCATGCAGCACTGAAGCACAGAATCAGAAAGCCCAGGAAGAGTGTAAACAACGATTTCTGGCTCGAGGATATGACAAAAAGGTGATCCTGGCTGCCATCAGGAAAGCCAATGCCATACCCCGTTCTGAAGCCCTGGAACATAGGGGGACACGTAATTCCACCATAACCCCAACACAACAACCTACCAGACTCATCTGGGCCTTTAACAACCAGCATGGTGCGTTACGAAAAATTGTAAATAGGCATTGGGTCTGGTTAAATGCGATCCCATTATAGGCAAATATATGCCTACGAAACCAGCGATTACGTACAGAAAAGCCTTTTCCTTACAGGACGCACTAGTAAAATCAAGCCCTGAGTTGTTGAATAAACAAGATTGGTTGGCAGGGAGCAAAGGCTTCAGAAAATGTGCTTCGTGCAAAGCTTGTATTCAGGGGGTGAATAAGACCGAGTATTGCATTCCATTTTCGGACACCCCATGTAAAATCAAGAAAAAAATCACGTGCAAAAGTGAATTCTGTGTTTATGTTTTGGAATGCCCATGTGGCCTTCGTTACGTGGGCAGTTCCAAATTACAGGTGCATAAAAGGGTCCTTCAGCATCTACGGGCCATAAAGTCTAACGACCCAGCATACCCGGTCGCTAGGCATTTCAGAGAGAAGCACAACAGCAACAGCTCTCTCTTGAAATATTATGCCATAGACACTATTGCACCTTTGAGAAGGGGTGGAAACAGGGAAGCAGCGTTGAGAAGATTGGAAACACGCTATATTCTCATGCTAGACAGCAAATTCCCCAACGGGTTAAATGCATCAGAAGATTTTTACACCTGTCTATAGTTTTGCTTTCTGTACAGGTTATCTCCATTTGTTTTGTTCCTTGGGGTACTATAGTATGTATCTCTTTCAGATATTCCACAACATGTTTTTTGTTCAGTACTTCCAGCTTGGCCAGTGGTTTGTCCAGGGATACATGTGCCCACATGTCATAATTATTTCACCTGGTGATCCTATTGCTTTTGCCGACAGATTAGATTATAATATATTTAACATCATGATCATGCTTATAATCGATTTGGAATCTGTTCGTTGATTTTAATCATATTCACTTGCACTTTTTGTTTAATAATTTAGGTTATCCAACCATTGTGGGTTTACAGTTAGCCAATTGTTTTTAATCAGATCCAAGTGTATCTCATGATCAGGTCCCCTGGTATAAGGGTATATGTACTTCACTATTGGCTCAGACAAATATGTGTATCTATTAAGTGACATGGTCTTTAATAGATGGTATATGGATTTATCCATACATAGATAGCAGCTTTGGTATTCTTGCTGCCTATTTTGCATTCTTTGCACAAATATACACATTATCGGTCTGTTTATGTTAACCTTACCTGGATGTGCTTGATCGTACTAACGGATTTATCCGGTTATCATGTAAATAACATGTGTATATACACATTTTATGGTATGCAGACATACACTTATTATGTGATCTGTTAGGGGGATTTATCCCAACACTGGCAAACTCTCAATTTTTAACATTGGTAAAACTGTTGAGTGCGTGATTTATGGCAATAATGAAATTACTTAGTATTTTGACTATGTTTATTGCACTATGCACTTTACTCTATTCTGGTTGGTTACCGTTTTTTTGCACTAGCACTTTAAATTCTGCCTTTCGAATGCGTAACACCATGTGATCAAGGCCTGTGAGAGGCCGAAACGTTATGCTGCCGTTTGTTGCCAAATAAAATATCAACTCACGGAATACCTGGTCCTGCTGTTTTTCTTCAAGGTAGCGTGGCTGAACGTTGCTCTGAGTGCCTTGCTGAGGACCCGTTTGGATATATATATATATATATATATATATATATATATATATATATATATATATATATATGGGCAGAAGGGGGCTGGGGGCAGCATTTCAGGCTTGCGTGCACTTATGGCTCCCGCCCGTCCCTCTGTGCGCACCCGCGGCTCTTGGCTGCTTCACTTACCTCACCCGCCGGCGTTGCCCGGGGCAAAAGGGGGCTGGGGCAGCATTTTGGGCTTGTGTGCACTCATGGCTCCCGCCTGTCCCTCGGTGCGCACCCGTGGCTCTTGGCTGCTTCACTTAACTCACCCGCCGCTCCTCCCTGCGCTGCTGATTTTACCGCTCCACTGTTCCTCCGCTTCTCGCTGCTCCTCACCGCTTGACCGCCGCTCGCCGCTCCTCCCCGCGCTCATGTCCTCCGCTCTTCCTGTTGCTCCTGAACGCCGCTCCTCTCCGCGCTCCCGATGTCATCACGCAGACGTCGCGGCCGGCGCTACTTGCAAGGCACTACTTTATTTTTATTTCTACATTTTTTAAACAACGTATATTTTTTGTTTTTATATAGCCTATGTCCTTCTGCTTGCCCTGAAGTTTTCAAATATGTCTTGGGTGTTTGGATTGGTGGTGTACTTTTCGAGTTTACCTGGCTCAAAGGACACAGTTCTCTCTTTATAATAGTAGTATAGATAGATATATATATATATAATCTTTTTTATTTTGTTTTATATAGTAATAAAAAATATATTTTGTGTATGTATATGTATATATATTTATATATGTGTGTACAAATATATAATATAATATAATATAATTTGTTTTATATAAATCACCTCTTGTAATTCCTTCATCCACATGGACCAGGCACAGACTCCACGATCTTCAGATTTCAAAATTGTTTATTGAACTACTCCACCGTAATGCTTTTCGGTCGGCACAGTGACCTGGATCATATATGATTCTGTTTTGACATTGACTGACATTGCTGTCAGTTGGTATTTTTCCTTATTATGTAAAACATGAAAATGGGAAGAATTTAGCGATTCAATTTTCAGTCAATTCCAGGCTGTCAATGTTGATTGCATTAACAGATGCCATTGCAAGTTGCAGTTACTCACGCAGTAGCCATTTCAGAGGCCTACGTTTTGAACAAGGATTCAGTGTTGGCCACTAGCTGGGTAAATCGATGGGGTGGGGGGGAATAAAAAGAAATGAAACTTACCTGAATTCTGACATCCTTTGCCTTACCGCTGCTTCAGCTCCAGCTGCCGACGTGATGATTCTCTCACTGGCTCCCAGAGTGCCCTACGCGAATCCAGATGCTCCTCTCATGCTGGTATTATCCAAAATGAGAGAAGCGTAGTGGGCTGGGTGGAGTGGGCTGGTTCTATGCACCAGTACCCTGTGCTCCGGAGTCCACGGATATCTCCAAGCATTGGCTTGGAGAGATCCAAGTGCCGGCCAAACGTGCATGCGCACTGGTAGTGCCCTGAGCCCACTACTCATCCTGCTGCCGGAAGGCCCACCATCAAGACTCGGCGGCAGCTCCAGAGTAAAATATAATGATAATAAAGCACTTTTATGAACTGCGTTATCATTTTATTTTACCACCGTCTGCTGGTTCCAGCAGTGGGGCGACGCTCCTCCACCATAGCAGAGGATCCGTCCCTGCAAGGAACCCATAGGCCCCATGAATTAATTAAACATTTGTTGAATCTATAGATTATAAGAGGCAGATCTGAGGAGGTACTCCACACTACCCGCACAAACATTAAATAGAGTTTTGTCCAAAAATAGATGAGTCCATGCAGGAGGTCCACCTGAAAACGTGTTACATGTTAGATTTAGCTATCTAAAAATCTTGATGTAGGAAGAAAGCCATAGATGGGTTACTGAATGAAATAGAGAATCTTAAAATGTGATCTATAAATTGAGGAAAGCCAGTCAAGGGATTTAAGGACAGTATGAGTGTGTTCCTCACATGCCCATGTTCATTTAAAAAAAATATTGATTTTCAGCGTAAGGCAGCAAATGTAGAACGTAGCACCAATGCGTTAAGAATTACTCCGGAACTTTACCAAACTTACATAGCTCAACAAGGAAATACTCCTCATTTCACTTTTCAGAACCTAGAAAACAGCAAACCATCAGACATGATATGTAGGTCTCCTATATCACAGCTAACACCCATGGGGTAGTGCAAATATATCCTGAACTTTAAAGGTGGAAAGTGTTTGTGGTATTTCAGGACCCTTGGATGGAAACAGTTGTACAACAAGACTTGCAATACCTGGCAACACAATCAACATGTTCAAGTCATAAAAGGAAGCATCTAATGTGGCTTTTCATCCTTGCAGTTAGGAAACTGTAGAACTATTGTTTCCCTGATTGTCAATAGTTCAGAAAAGTCTACCCACATTTCAAACACAGGCTACTATTGTAAGAGCAAAGCTGGACCTCCAGGGCATGGAAATCCTATGATTTACCACAACCAGTAAGACTTCAGTCAAGAAAAATGACTGATTCAGTTTGACACCATCCTAGAATTCACACAGTGCTCTTTCATACTCCTAGTAGTGCCATTCACTTTTGTGAACTTGTCAATGCATTCACAAGTTCATTCACTGTCCAAGGACGGGTTTGATATATGCATTACTTCACCACACAACTTATTAAGTCATCTGACCATATTTTTTCTATGTCACTTTGGAATGTGCTGGACAGTGCATTTTCCCTTCCTACTGCAGATGTCCTGTAAAACAATGGAATCACAAATTGTCTTTCTGTGGAATTTGGGACTCAAACTTCACTACAGAAATCTTGAAGACATAAAAAGTCACAATGTAAAGCAATCCTGATGCACCAAGAATGATGGACAATGGCAAAACCTGTCTTGTTTCCCTCCAAAATCTTAGGTCAGTTTTAGATATAATAGTGCAAATCTAAACAGCATCCGGAGACCCATACAGATATTGGTTTTCTACATTCGTAAAACATCAATATTTTTTATCAAAAACAACAAATCCAAGTTCTTCACCCCTGCAAGTGGCGCACGGAGTCCATCATTTTGGACTCCATGCCTTTCACATGGAACCCATAATCACTCTTTGCAAGTTAAGTCACTTCTATATCTTTATGCTCTGACTACGGTGTGTATACTAATTTCACTTCAAATCTGGTGGCCTTTTCTTTGATTGTGTTATTTGGAGAGTTGCATGATATGGGGTTGGCTAATACTTCTGCAATTGATGCTTGTATTGAACTATTAAGCAAAATGTAATATTTGTTTGCTAAAGTTTAGCTCCTTAGACCAAATGTTTTTTTTCATATGGTTCAGACTTACTAACAGCGTGTAATGCTGGGTCCTCCTTATATCCTGTTAAACTTCTTTAGGACTCAGTGTTGATTAGCATGCTAAGCAATTTAAGCAAAATTTGATCAGTTTCACCACAAGCCTGCCAAATGCTTTCAAAATGTGCCACATGCAATTGCACATGAATTTATGAGCCCCTTCCACCTGTGTGTTACCACGGTCAGAGCCATCCTTGGTCACAGCCTCCAGAGCTATGACCTAGAGAGTGGATATCTGCTGGGGTATGTTCACACAAATGGAGCTCCAGATCAAGGTCAGGCTAGGAATTTAGATTCTGCTCTATCACCAAAGAGATATGGTCCAGGATATTGGACTTCCTAACCCCTTCGCCTCTTGGCAAACTTGTTAACTAGCACATTTAAAACATAATGTGCAAAGCATCGCACGTACTGCAAAATGTGGAGTAGTTACCAATATTTCTACCAGTGTAACCAATACCAAGAAGCAAAATTTAGCAAACTTAAGAAGCAAAGTCATGAAACCTGGTCCCCAGGGGCAAGCAGGGCCGTCTTGCCAGTTGTGTGATATGCATGTTGTTGCTAGAAATGTCCTTCTTAATTGATCCTGTACACCTGTAAATCCCCCTGGCAAGCCTGAGCCATGACTGCCCCTGTTCGCAGTGACTGACTGCAGCAGTTCAACCCTGTAGCAGATGCTACTATATTCTCTCTCTCCTCTGCTCTTGCCAGGCCTATGACCCTAACATTTTGTGACTTCTTCTCATATTTACATCACATTTTCAGCAGAAGCCATTCCAAGAAGCATCAGCTAGTATCCATCTGTGGGGAGTAAGAGTGTTCGGTTACAGTGATACTCTGTGTTGTGTTGATAATTAAGAACGCCAATGCATTTCCGATCTGGGTTTCGAAGTATAAACCTGCATGACACAAGCAATAAATTGCAAAAGCTGTTTATTTATTTTCTTTTATGCTGGATTAGAACATTGGAATGTTGGGAGCCTTCGGCTCGGGCCTTTAACGATTCAGCGGGCCTTTAATAGCCGGTACAGCCCACTATGGCAGGCTATAAGGCTATATTCAAATAACATTCACCGGCTCAGACCTCTGTTTCTGGTTACTTCTTCGAATCGTGAGCCACAAACTCGCTGGTTGAAGCCAAATACCAAGTGCTTGTTGGCACAACTGGAAGTGTAATAGCAATTCTGGTATCGCGAATATTATCAACGAAAACTGCCTGTTTCTCATTGTTCTGTAACAAATGGCTGGTCACATTGTTATTTCATTTGTTCCTTGTTAACAGGGAATGGCAGGAGCAGCGCGTTCTCAGGGACAACACAAGCAGAGGATCTGGGTGAACATTTCTATGTCTGGAATTAAACTCATTGATGAGAAAACTGGAGTAAGTATTAAACAGAAAGGTGTTGAGACCGATATTGAGATGTTTGCCTTGAAAGATGCATGCAGATATCTGTGTACATGTACGATGCCCTGTAAATTGCAGGAGTGAAATGTTGTATTGAGGATCCTGAGAGTTACACTGTGTTCGCGCACCTCTGTTTGCCATCTTACACCCTTATAACATGTGTTTGGTGAGTAAAAATGTGTAAATTATTATCCAACTCGATGATAATCGTGACATAGACCTCAGAAGTATGAAACTGATAACATTCAAACTTGACATTCAGACCCGCACAAAGACTGATCTTTTCGATGCATCAGTTGGATCACTGAACCGTCTCTCCATCTTTGTTAGTTAAAAAGACCGTCTATAGAAGACAAATATGAGAGACGTATATGACGACATTAGTTTAAATGAGAAACTTAATTAGTGGGTGAGCTCTTCCCAGTAATGGTCCTCGAACAGTTTAATTGTACACCTTATCTGCGTCTCTTGGGTGAAATTAGTATCTTTGCAGACATTTGCTTCTAATTTACACCCGCTTTTGAGAACTGGCGAGAATGCATATTAGCCTATGTTATAAGACCACGAAGAATAACATACAGTGGATGAGACTGATATAATATATTTCAGAGGTCTCTTCTTCTTTTCAAAGACTTTGCTTACATTAGCATGCCCTTCATGATTTACTGGTTGTAATCGCCAGGAGAAATATAGCAGGTCATTTTTTCTTCATACCCTAAATGTTGGCTTTCATCTAAGGCTTTCGCTGGTCTACTTTTCCTTTTGGTGCTGCAGGCAGGGCAAATAAGAACAACATGACCCCCATCCTCTATGTACATGCCACAACCAGGGCACCGTGTTGCTGGTGGTGGTGTTGGAGCGCTGATTCTACTAGATTTGTCTGCAGTTTTTGGTACCATTGACTACAACATCTTGCTTAAATCAATGGCTGAACTTGGAATATTTGGTAATTCTTTTTTAACTGGATTATATCTTTCCTTCAGACAGATCCTAGTCTGTGACAATTGAACCTTTTTTCTCCCATGATCAACCTCTGTGCTGTGGTAATCCCCCATGAATCTATTTCGTCACAGGTCCTGTTTAACTTGTATAAATAGAGGCATGCATTAATATGTACGCTGATGACACCCATTTAATGTTTGAACTCTCCCATGCAGGAAGCATAACAATACCCCCCTAGTTGACATCCTATCAACTATTTTGTTGGACGAGATCCGCCAGCTTTCTCAAACTAAACCAGACAAAAATGGAGCAATCCCCTCACACCAGCAGTAATGGTACCAGCCACAGCCCTGTCAAAGGTGTCTTGATTCGCTTCAAGTTATCTCTGTATTCCCAGGTGGAGAGGACCGCCTATAGTTGCTTTGCTCTTTTGCACGTCCTAAGGAACAGTCTACTATGTATTGATTCTAAACTTCTCATGACAGTAGTCAGTGCTAAATAATCAAGTGGGTAGCGGGTGAATTCAGTCAATCCATCCATCAATCAATCAGTATTTATATAGTGTGGCTAATTAACGTGGGTGGTATACAGGTGGATAAACATCACTTACCACATATCCTTTTGCCCGCAGGCAATTACAGCGAGGTTGTTACAACGCATACCATTACTCCACAAGTCGGAACAACGACTTGCAGAGGGGGCAGAAGGTGTTGGATTTAAAGTCTAACACCTTCCCTACTGTTGCACATACTGGAGTTGGAATAGTACATTATTCTATTCCAACATCCATCACCACACCAAGCGAGTTTTTATGATTTGTGGGTTAACTGATGCTCTATAAAACATCTCTCACCCAACAGAGCTCAGCAACTACAGCATGGCCATCATTTAGGGGTCGCCAGGTGTCGCAGGTGCGACCCCTGACTTGCCATTTGATACCCCCAGCCCTGCTTTTGCAACCCCTGGCCTCAGAGGTGGCAAATTCTGTGCCAGGAGCACAGGGGCAGCTGGAGCTCCACTCTATATTTTCTGTACATTTTTTAGTACACTAATAGTGAATAAATAAAATATATTACTCACTAATAGTGTAATAAAAATGGAATGCTGTGCGCTGGAAAATGGTCTTCCATGGCAGCTGAGGTAAGTAAAAAATGCTTTTAAAAGTGTGGTGTGCGTGGTTGTGAGTGAGAGTATTTTTATCTGTGAGAGCGTGTATATGTGCGAATTTGTGTGTATGTGTGTGTGAGTGAAAGTGGAGGTGAGAGGGCGCGTGATGTCACTTCCGCCACCCCTGGCATTTCGGTGACTTGACGTCCATAAACTACAACCCCTTTATGCATATCTCTATGCAATCAAACGTCTCTCAGAAAGCAGTCATCTCACAGCTAGAACACCACAGTGAGAGAAACTCTATCTTAGAAAAGTGCTAATTAAGTTACAGCCCCCTCACAGTACACTGAGCCCTCAACTCAGTCTTGTGCTGCATGCCACACCCGGCAACAGAATACAAATTCATCAACTCACAACTGTAACCAATTTGTCCAAGTACCCTCTCGTTTATTTCAGTCTTTCTCAAACGAGGTTACAATACAGCTTAAGATTGACAAATATGACATTTTAATCGAGAACATTGACCTAGAGTTTCTTAAGAGTCCTCACTCAACCTAACACCCTTGAGATCCTGATTTAGAGTTCAGCTGACGGGTTAGTCCAGCTGGCGGTTGCACTTAATGGAGAGACCAACATGGATGCTGCCTCTTTTCAGACCGCGCTAAAAGCTGTGGCGGGCTGGATGGCGAACAACCGCCTCCAACTGAATGCCTCTAAAACCGAGGTTATTATTTTTGGTAGGGAAAGTGAGCTTTGGGGCGATCAGTGGTGGCCATCTGAATTAGGCCCTGCTCCCACCCCAGTGGCTGAAGTTAGGAACCTTGGGGTGTGGTTGGATGATAAACTTTCATTCACCGCCCACACTAAACGGGTTGCCGGAACTTGTTTTGGTGCCCTGAGGTGTTTGCGACCCATTTTTAAGTTTTTTGATGCTGACACGAGACAGATCATTGTCCAGGCCACAGTCTTGGCTAGATTAGATTACGCCAGCTCTTTATTCTTAGGCGTTAATCAAGCAGAACTAGTTCGCCTCCAGCGGGTGCAAAATGCGGCCGCCAGGATGTTGGTTGGTCTTCCGAAGTTTGTTTCTGTGCGTCGTACTATTCAGGATCTTCACTGGCTGCCTGTGGGGCAAAGAATCAAATTTAAAACCCTTTGCCTAACTTTTAAAATCTTGAAGTTGGCTTCTTCCCCTATTTTGTCTCAATTAATCTGTCATTATGAGCCATCCAGAGCTCTCCGATCTTCAGGGACTAGCCTTGCTGTAGTGCCACGTTTTAAAAAAGCAAGGATGGGCGGACGCTCTTTTGCTGTGATGGCAGCAGCTCTCTGGAATTCCCTGCCTGCCTCTCTTCGCTCCATTCCTGATCTGCTCCCGTTCAGAAAAGCCTTGAAGACCTTTTTATTTTCTACTGCTTAGTCTTTTCTGGTCATTAGCTTCCGTGTTGTGTTTTTTACCTTCTCCTAAGCGCCGGGACGCCTCTTGGCTGCGGCATCCGTTGCGCTTTATAAAATAACATAACATAACATAACGTAACATAACACATGTGGCGTATATCCCGTCAGCTGTATTACAAGCGCTTTTTATCCAAGGGATACGGCGGGCGGGATATCCATCACATTTGAGACGGAGTAAAACCTCAGCTGAACTCTAAATCAGGCCCAAAGATACTAATGGACTTATTACACCCACACACCATAATATTCAGTCCCGCATAAATGACAGGAAAATTGACTTGGAAGGCATTAACAACCATTGGACACTGTACTGAAAGTGCTAAGAGCCTCAGCCGCCTAGATGTACCAGATCCGCCTCTAGACTTGGACTCCAGACTGGAAATCCTGGTCCTCGGTTGAAATCGCTCCTGAGTAGGGTGGTCTCACTCTGCCCCTCCACATTCTCCAGAGAATAAATGAATCGTAGTGAGCTATAGTGGTCTCCTGTGGAACTCAGACCTTTGTGTCATTTACCAAAATGTAGAAGTCCTCAAATCTGTTCACTTCCAGCTCAACTCCTAAAGCAATATGACAACAGAGCCACACAGCTGAGTGTGCTCTAGCCAACTTTCACTTCATCTACAGCAATGTGCGCTATGCTCTCATCTGTGACATACATGAACCGCAAACGGTGAAAAACCGCAGTCCTGCGTGAGTCTGGAGATTTTACTGGTTCTCTGTAAAACCCAATGCAATTCAAAGTACTTTCTCTGTCATATACATGCCTAACAACCACGGAATCTATTCTAAAACCATCAAAACGGATTGAGTACTGGCACTTTAAGTGCACTGTGCCTTTTGCTCATGAATCTTCTGCAGAAGACCCAAGATCGAAGAACAAGAAGGCATAACCTTCCCTCTAGGGCAGTCTATCCGCTCACATTCACAGCACCCCACATCTGATTCCCACATCGCCTGAAATATTAATAAATCACGCACCAGCCCTGTCCTCACTGCTACCAGACCTCGCTCTGTATTGGTATTAGGGCCGGCACTTCCATTAGTCGAAGTAAGGCCAACCTTAGAGTGCCCCCTGGTGGTTATTTTTAAATTTCTGGGGGAAAAAAGCCACAAAGTGGACCATTTCCGAATATATCAAGTTATTCAGAGAAAACCCCGCCTTTTGTTTGGCATGCTCAAAATCCTCACACCTAACTGATTAGCCTGAGATAAAAGTCTTCGGTGCGCGCTATACAAAATGCGCAATAAGATTTACTAGATTTTATTGATTGCATTCTTTCAAATGTAATCCATGAGTGTGGATGTTGAAAGGTTCGTTTTTCGCTGTCCTTTGCAATGTACTACCTCCATTCACTAATTCTCCTCACTTCCTTAGAGAAGCCCATGCTTGGTCCTCGCTACCAATGGAAGGTTAGCTATTTTATTAACTTGAAAGTAGGCCTCAGTACCCGTCTCAGACACGTACAGATCTTCCTTTGCTCACTGGGTTCAGTCCACCATACTAATCAATCGACCCAGGGAGTAAAGTCTGAGCAGAAGAAGGGAACCTCTTAACTTAATCCTACAAAGTCTACAGTTGTTTTATTGAGATTTAAAACGGCTATCACATTGAAATCGCCAATTTTAATAAGACCCTGGCTGATAAAACATTCCATAATTCTCTGACATCTTGTTCTTTAGACTATGTGAAAACTATGTGCAGCCTGTTTAAGAGAAGAACAGGGGCATTTGTTAAAAAAAAATTCTTGTGACTAGCAAGTAATCCCCAAATTCACTGACAAAAGAGTATGTATTTTATGCAGGGCCAATGGACTTTTGTGTTTCTGCAGTTGTGGCTTTTCTCGCATAATTATGGGTTTGTTGCATTTGCCACATAATCCACCATCTGCTAATCTGCAGATTTTAGCAACCAAAAAATTGTTTCTTGCTCAGACTGATGAAAAGGTTCTAAACGTGGGTCATGTGCAGTGGAAAGCTCTATCAGGTCATCTTTTGATTTTTTTCTGTGTTTGGTTGTTTAACTGGTACTAATCTGGTGAAATGTTTCCCCAGACAGTATTACTAGGTGTAAAAAATACAAAAAACGGAGGAATGGTATAAAAAAATGTGCCGAATTATGCTGTATATTTAGCCTTCTCTTGCCGCATGATTTAGTTAACTCTGCTGCATAATTTGGCGCTCGCCTGCTACATAGTTCCAGTTGCTGCAAGGCTAAGGCCATGAGGTTAGCGCGGCGCCACAAGCTGCCTACTGCTTGATATATGTGAGGCTGTTTTAAAATATGTAAATCAGACCACGCATCATGCAATGCAAGCTCAAAGTGAAATGAAGTGAGGCATATCATCGAGAAAATGAGGCTCCCACTGGGATGCATTTACAATATTGAGGGCATTCATGAGGATGCTTTTTGAGCAGGTAATTGACACGTCACAAGAAATTCATGTTCATCTGCAATGAAAACGAAGGCAGAGAACAAGGTGGCAGGATCACCCCCTCCACCTAATCCGAAACCATATGCTGTCCTAAATAAATTGCCATTCAATGTTTAAGCACGCCCAGGCATTCATTCGTTAAATATTATATTTTAATATTGACAAATAAAAGAATACGAGGTGGATTTGTTAAGTTAATATACATCCTTGTAAAGTATGTTCGTTTTCTGTGATTTTACTACTCAATTATGTATCATCAATTGAGTTCGGTGCACCGACTTGTGTCGGCTCCCTTTGAAAAGACGCCTTCATCAGGCACTGTTTACAGTAAACATCAGTGGCAGCAATTCAACCAATCACGCAAATCTTCTGTTTTCTGTTTAAAACAAGCCACCCACCAGATAATGCTCTGTAAGATCTTGCAGTACCATCAGCAAAAGCTAAATGCGGCCACTCCGGGATTTAACTAATACTATAATTACTTGAAATCGCTAGAGTCACGTGCAGCTCATCTGCAGTCTCTGCTTAAGACATGCACGCTGGCTCCACAAAGCATTGGCATCGCTTACTCAAAATAACATGGCACTCTGGACTTTTGGAGATGGTGTAGCAACAGTTTCATTCCTCACGTCATGGAAAATTACAATTCTCAAGTTTGCTAAATGTACTGCTAGAAAACTTAACCGCTACAGTCTTCCAAGGGTCCTTCTGGAAACTTTTAGGAGTTCCTGACGTCATAAACCAAACCCCGCAAGCACAGTTGTAGACGTGTCTGCATCCTAGCACTTAGACGTGCCAGCAGTCAAGTCAAGATGCAGGAGTTGAACATAAGACCAGAGATGTTGCTACAGACGTTTTGATGGCAAATCTCAAGGGCTTCAAATAGTCTGGGGTGGTTGCGGCCAAAATAAACTGGTGGGGCAGTGCCGAGGTGGGGGCAAATAATAAAAAAAAAACACTTGCCTCATGCTGCCAGCCGCCTCAGTGAAGTATAAGGAAGTCCATGGGTCACTCCCACCCAACCCAGAAGATGCTCTCAGCATAAGAGCAGCGCCAGGATTGGTCTTAGAGGCCTGGGTAGGCCTTCAGTATGTGACTAGTAGCCTTTGCCATTCCTCCACCAGGGGCCGTATTACATAAGGTGCACCAGCCGCGCAACAGGTGTTAATGCCCGCTTTGCGCGCCCCCGGGGCACCTTGGTATTGTATAAGGGCGTAGACGCTTGTGCGTCCCCTTCTATAATAACGATAGCACTGGCGCACTTAATGCGTCAGCGCTACCTTCAGAGGATGTTCCCTCATTTCATAGGGGTGTGTCCAATGCAAATGAGGGAATTCCTTTGACTCTGCACCCACGCCATATTACTGACGCGGGCGCAGAGTCAAAGATGTCCTCAGGAGGTGCATTGACAGTGCACCATTAAAAAGGTGGCGCACTGTCCGTGCACCTCCTGACAGAAGCCCTCTGCAGGGGGTGAATGGGACACTCCCAGACTTCCTCTTGCAAGCGGGTGCAGTCACTGACTGCGCCCGCCTGGAAGAGGGTCTCTAATCTCCTTTGAAAGTGCAGGTGGGTGTCGCCTGCCCTGTGAAAATATGGAGCGGCTACTCTGTTTTTTCACATGAGTGCGAGTCCGCCGCTGCCCTGGAGGCAGCGCATATTTCATAATTTGGGCGCATTGGCATTGTTTGCGCCTGAAAAGTGTGCCGGGTGCAAACAATGCCAATGCGTAATATGGCCCCTGGTTGGACAATACAGATGACTTGGAGAAATCAAAGGGGGCATGATGGTTTGGCTGGCCTAAGTCGGCCGGCCAAAGCACCATGCGCAATTCGAATGCCCAGCAACTCCTCCTCCCCCTTCCTAGCTGTCACTCATGATGGTCAGCCCACTCTTGACTCAACAGCATCAGCTGTCAGAAGAAAATTAAAACGATAATAAAATAATATTATTGTTTTATTTTTTTCTACCGCGAGTGGGGCAACGCTCCTCTGGCATTGGGTAAAGGGTCCAACCTTAAGATCTGCCGCGGCCCATGGGGGGGTTTCCATTGGACGATGATGAGTGAATTTTAAATAAATAATGAATGTTTGCTCGTCCGTCGAAATCCCTCCTCACCCCCGGCCCGCCGCTCTTACCTGCTTGGGTCGCAACTGCTTAAGATGTCGCCGGCAACCTAGGAGTGCAGGACGTCAATTTCATTACCCTTGGCTTTCTGCTGAATTGACTTCCATAACTAAAGTTAAACTTTCCTTTAGGATGTTGTATTGCTTATAGGGTGGCTGGGGAGTTATTCCTTATTTGCGATTAGCAATTAGCTAATCGCAAATAAGGAATCTGTAGAAATCGCAATAAATATTGCGATTTCTACATGAATCCCGTTTTGCGAGTCTGTAATAGCGATTCCTTAATAATCGCTATTACAGACTCGCAAAACATGCCGATGATGAATCTATGTGTTAGTGCCAATTAATTTGCATATTGTATACATAATTTAGATAACCTTGCTGCATTATTTGGTCCTCCTTGCCTTATTACTCTAGAATATATGATTTGCAAATAACGTCTGTAAGATTCACACCAAATTTGTTACTCGCAAGCCAATATTCAGGCAATGGAAACAAGCTAACCAGGGGCTCAAGAAGATATCTGGGTCCTTTCTAGCTCCCACAGGATTGTTTGCTCACTGCTGCAACAAAAACTGCTGAATACATTTACATCAAACTTGGTATGCTTGTAGACCTTAACTTGGAAATAATTTCTTCTGGTTTAGTGTATGAAATTGTGCCAGGACGGCTTGAAAGGATTAACTCTTTTGTATATCTTGGCGTTTGAAAATACATTTGTTGATTTGCTTATATTTTTGGCACTCTTGGTGAATATGCATGCAGTTCGGCATGCATGTATAATGTTAAGCTTATCCGAGGTATTTTCAGATTTGTTCAAATCCATAAAGAGACCCCAGCTAAATATAAGTTGAAAAAAGTTTTCGTTTGCTAATATCTTCGGCACTTTAGGATATGGCCGGGATGCCCGCCACCCCCTCCCAACACCAATTCCCCAAGGGGAGGGGACAGACACAGGTTTGAGCTTTTGGAAGGCAGGGGGGAGTTACCCCCCCCGGCCGTATTTATTAAAATATGAAACAAAATTTAAAACATTAAATTAAAACGTTTCATGAATTATGTACAATTTTACTTTCATTACATTTGGATGAAGACCTGTTCTTTGGCTAACCTTAACAGATCTCTAATACAAAGGTTTCCTAGCCGAGTCTAGCATCCTGAAAAATGCATACATTCTAAATTAAAATTGTACATCCTAGCATTAAGGGCCAACGGCAAGGTCTTAACCGGTGTCATATCCCTACTACCAAAATCCCGCCCTCACGGTGTGAGTGGCGCATGCGCAGAGGACTTTACCCTTGTTGCCAACTGTAACTTCCCTTGTCGTGGGGACCCCCTTTCACTCGACGCCATCTTAAAGGTCGTCCGAGTTCCCGTGTGAGGTGTCTGTAAGAAGGACAGCGTGGACTACCCCCCCCCCCCCCCTTCCCCACACTCTCTTCCGCCGGAGCGGATATCCGGCCCCCGGGAAATTCATAGGAGGGGCATCTAGCCGTCTCCCCCCTGGGAGGGGCCTATGGCCGTCTCCCCCCTAGGCGACCCATCCGTAGTGGGTGCCGCCTACCCGTGGGAGGGGCCAATGGCCGCCTCCCCCGGGCGCTCCCATCCATTCTGGGTGGCGCCCCCCTCGGGACCTTGAAATTACTGCTCACCGATCATGACCTTACCGCCCGACCAAAAAGTAAATACGACAGTTGTTTTACCTACTAAGGAAGAAAAGTTCGCCTAATCTGAAACAGCTTGATGATTCATCAACTTTTCATTTCTACCAAGGGAAAAAAAAAGTCCTAAAGCACAAGACAATTTCATTATTTGATATATTCCTTTACTCTTCTACAAAGAAAAAAAGGCCTATACACATTTATTCAATCCAAGGCATACATAAATGCTGAAACAACGTGACTGCATCTCTTTAATACAATCGGATATCATCAGCAATTACTTTATTCAAACAAACATTGCAAGAGGGGCTGGTGGGTGGGTCAAAATTGCCGCTTGTTCCGTCGAGGGCTCACGAGCAACGAGTGGTGCAGCCTTCAGAGTACTGGAACAAGAGGACGCTTCTTTGGATTCCCGCTCTATTTATCCGTCTGCGGGAGGGCGGGGACCCCCCTCAGGTACGCCCACTGGGCGCGGTCTTCCGGGCGGGTGTCTAGGACAACCCCTTCTGGGGGGGAAGGGCGTGCTCTGGCTACGCCGCTTTGGGCATACCAGCTGAACCACGCCCCCCGCCCAAAATGGTTTCCCAGGAGGATCGGGGCACCCATCCATACGTTCGGGGGGACCGAGTGGTCTTCCCTTTCCATATGGCCGGGATGCCCGCCATCCCCTCCCAACACCAATTCCCCAAGGGAAGGAGACACACAGGTTTGAGCTTTTGGAAGGCGGGGGGGAGTTACCCCCCGGCCGTATTTATTAAAATATGAAACAAAATTTAAAACATTAAATTAAAACGTTTCATGGATTATGTACAATTTTACTTTCATTACATTTGGATGAAGACATGTTCTTTGGCTAACCTTAACAGATCTCTAATACAAAGGTTTCCTAGCCGAGTCTAGCATCCTGAAAAATGCATACATTCTAAATTAAAATTGTACATCCTAGCATTAAGGGCCAACGGCATGGTCTTAACCGGTGTCAGATCCCTACTACCAAAATCCCGCCCTCACGGTGTGAGTGGCGCATGCGCAGAGGACTTTACCCTCTTTTGCCAACTGTAACTTCCCTTGTCGTGGGGGCCCCCTTTCACTCAACGCCATCTTAAAGGTCGTCCGAGTCCCCGTGTGAGGTATCTGTAAGAAGGACAGCGTGGATTCCCCCCCACCCCCCTTCCCCACACTCTTCCGCCGGAGCGGATATCCGACCCCTGGAAAATTCGTAGGAGGGGCATCTAGCCGTCTCCCCCCTGGGAGGGGCCTATGGCCATCTCCCCCTAGGCGACCCATCCGCAGTGGGTGCCGCCTACCCGTGGGAGGGGCCAATGGCCGCCTCCCCCCGGGTGCTCCCATCCATTCTGGGTGGTGCCCCCCCTAGGGACCTTGAAATTACTGCTCACCGATCATGACCTTACCGCCACAGGCCGGATAGTTGACCGACTATCCGGCCCCCCACACCTCCTAAAGGTCATGCCTCCTCAAACCCCTTAGCCATGCTATGAAGTCTCCTATGAGTAAATCATTCCCCTCCCTGGACAGGTGAACCCCATCATTCAAATAAAAGTGATCACCCCGAATACACCCATGGGGAATGCTATGCAAATGCGCGGAGCGAAACAGTTTCTCAATTTTGTTGTTGACCCTCTTTACCGAGTGGTTCAACGCTGACCCAGAGAAACCCCCGCCAAACTTTCCTGGGGATCATGTGGGACCAGGCGATTGTGCACCCCGGGAGCCTCTTAGCCAACCAGCTGACTGCCGACAAAATGTGTTCCACTAACACTCGTCTTCCCAGTCTTACCAAGTCATTGCCCCCCAAGTGTACTATGACTATAGATGGCGGTGACCTTTGCCGCCCTAAGAGACCCTCCACAAATGATTGAAACTGGTCAAAGCAGAGGCCTCCCTTACCATGGAAGGTCACTCTGAACCCGTATTCCCCAGATGCGTGAGTCGCGTCACCTGCCATGAATACGTCCCCGGCGCGCCTCACGTATGAGTGGCCCACGACCCATACCACTTGCTCTCCAGACGGTGATCCTCGACCGCTGGTCTCCCGGTGATGGGTTGACTCCAAATTCCGCCCGCGTCACAGGCTTGCGAAACTGTAATCCAAACAAAAGACAACAAGCGTGAGTGCATTTCATCAGTCTTTTACAACATGTGCAATCGCACATACCTCTTGAAGCAGTTCGAGGACCAACGGCCTAGCTGTTTCACTTCTTCCGCACCCAGACCCCGGGCCGTAGCCTCAGTAGCGGCCCCTATTCTGAAAGAGTGGGTCACAAAATCGCACGGGTCCATGCCCGCCGCAGCGATTGTAAGTGCTAGCACCCTCTGAAACTGAAATCTCATCAGAGGGGTGCCATCCTTGTGCCTAAGCAGGCTCCCTCCCCATGTCGCCGGCCTCTGTGCCAAGTATTCCTCTAAACACTTTATCGGACAAGTGGGGCACCCTCGAGCGCGCTGCACAACCACACTATCCCCCATAGCTTCCTGGTCTGTCTTGGACCTGGCTATCGAGATTAGCATCGAATCACCCCGTATTTGCACGTGATCCCTGCATAAGCCTCCCTCCATATCTTTCTTGTTCCTCGCCACGAGTTCGCTTACCCGCATGGCCCCATGAAATGCCAAGGCGAAAGCTGCCCGGAACAGAACTGCTTCGGAAGGGGAGGAGCATGTCTCATCCAACTTTGCTAAAAGCCGAGACAATCTCTCTAAACCAATCGGGCGCCTCGTATCCTGTCTGCGGCCGTCCAGGCGTTGCCAGCCGCGAAGCGCCTTTCTGACTAAAAAGGAACCCGTTGGGTCCCTTATGCCGTGGAGCTGTGCCATGAATGGTATGGCCGCCCTATGTCTGTTGGCAGTTGCGGCTGATCGGCCCTCTTTGTGCAGCGCTACTAAGAACCCCAGGAAGGATTCCTCCTGCCCCCAGCTATGTCTCCCTGCCGGGCCTAAAAAGGCGCAGTAAGAACGAAACGCTCCCTCATAAGCCTTCCTCGTCGCTAAGCTGGCTGCCACAAGGTCTTGTAATCCGGGGCACCGATCAGCCATAGTGCTTCGGGGAACGGTGCCGCTACTAGGTCCGCTGTGGGTAGATAGCCCCTGAAAGCCTGCATGTGTGAACGAGAGAGTGCATCAGCTGCATTATTCAGTACACCCGGCACATGTTTTGCCCTGAACTGTACATTCAATCTCATGCAACGTAACACAATCTCTTTCAACAGTCTCAATATCCACTTGCAGCGGGCTGCCTGCCGATTAAAGCACTCAACCACAGTCATATTGTCCGACCAAAACACTACTGAGCGATCCCTAAAAGCGTCTGGCCATGCCAACAGAGCCACCCAAATGGGAAATAGCTCCAAGAACCTAATGTTACTTGTTAGGCCACTGGAGTGCCACCACGACGGCCATACTTGTGCCGACCATCGGTTACCAAAGATGGCGCCGAATCCCACGCTCCCGGCTGAATCGGTCCACAAACCCAGTTCGTCCGACGATGCTGGGGGTTTGTTCCACACTACTCGACCGTTGAAGTCCGCCAGAAATGCCAACCAAATGCGCATATCCTGGCGAACCTCTGCCGACAGTCTCGTGCGGTGGTGTCCCTCCTTGAGGCCGACCATAGCTTGTGCAATGGAGCGTGAGAATGGGCGAGCCATTGGCATTACTCTCAAGGCAAAGTTAAGCTGACCCACTGTTTGTTGTAGCTGGTGCAGGGTCACTTTTTCTTTGCCCAGGCATTGTGTTAAGGAAGCCCTGAACTTGGCCACCTTCTCCATTGGCAAACGGAAGCATCCCTCCACTGAATCGAGCTCAATTCCCAGAAACTCCAGTGAAGTAGATGGTCCCACCGTCTTACCTGGTGCCAATGGGACTCCAAACTCCTGCATGAGAATGCAGAAGTCCTGCAGTGCCTGTGCACATTTCGCATTGCCGGCCGGCCCCAGGAACAGGAAGTCATCTAAATAGTGCATCACTTGCCTATGCCCTGTGGCCTCGGTGAATGCCCATTCTAAAAAGCAGCTGAACATTTCAAAATAAGCACAAGAAATTGAGCAACCCATGGGCATGCATTTATCCATGTAGTACTTCCCTTGGAACGTAAATCCTAGCAAGCGTTGGTCCCGCAGGTGTACCGGGAGCAACCTGAATGCCGATTCGATGTACGATTTCGCCATCAGAGCACCGGGGCCCAGGTGATTCAGTAGGGCAACGGCATCGTCAAACGATGCGTACCGAACTGAACAGACATCCGGATCAATGGCTTCATTCACCGAAGCGCCCCTCGGGCCGACAGATTGTGAATGAGTCTATACTCCCCTGGGTCTTTTTTCAGGACCACTCCTAGAGGTGAACACACGAAGTCAGCCACTGGCGGGCATGGAAAAGGTCCTGCTACCCGCCTCAAGCTGACTTCTTTGGTAATTTTCCTGGCTGCCACTGCTGGGTTGTGTTGGACGGATTGCTGAATTTTACAAAAGGGGGTCCCCCGAAAATTCCCCGCCGGGATGTTGAAGCCATATAGGAAACCATTCCTCAACATCCCGGCGGATACATGATCAGGGTATTTGTTCAACCAGGGAGTCAAAGCCATGATGTCGACGGGTGAAGAAGATTCTTTCCCAAGCCTCACCTCACTCTTGCTTGGACCCCCCCTTTCCTCCCGAACCGCCATTCTTGGATCTACAGCTACTCTCCGGGTGTGAGGAGTTCCAACAGGCCGCACAAGCATGCCGGAACCTGCATGTTCCCTGGGGTCTGCTACAGTTACCTCTGTTGAAACCCCAACAAACCCCGCGCTTGCCCCCATTTCCGCCGGTCTTGGGCTGTGATTCCCCACCGGCGTTTGCTCGAAAGGGCTGCGCTGGCCTTTGCTGAACTGTCCCAGGCCCGCTCCCGCCCGGCGAGGACGTACCTGCCGATCCAGGCAAGAGCTGCCTATGCCACGATACCGTGTCGAGGCAATCCCATGTCAAAGTTACATCAAACTCTTTAGACTTTCGGAATTGCATGTCATATCCTTTCCACTCATTCCCCCCGTACATGTTATAAAAATCCATGATCCTATTCTGGTAACAAGATAGCTCGGGCAACACTTCAGGCTTACGTTCCCCCATTACTGCCGTAAATATAGAGAAGGCCTTCACCCAGTTCACTACGGTCTCGTCGACCCTAAATTCCGCCATCTTGGCCCGCCATACGCTGGGGTGCCATAAATCTTTCTGGGGAAAGAGAAACAACAAGATTACAAGTTCTCAAAATTGCCGCTTGTTCCGTCGAGGGCTCACGAGCAACGAGTGGTGCAGCCTTCAGAGTACTGGAACAAGAGGACGCTTCTTTGGATTCCCGCTCTATTTATCCGTCTGCGGGAGGGCGGGGACCCTCCTCAGGTACGCCCACTGGGCGCGGTCTTCCGGGCGGGTGTCTAGGACAACCCCTTCTGGGGGAGAAGGGCGTGCTCCGGCTACGCCTCTTTGGGCATACCAGCCGAACCACGCCCCCCGCCCAAAATGGTTTCCCGGGAGGATCGGGGCACCCATCCATACGTTCGGGGGGACCGAGTGGTCTTCCCTTTCCATAAATCCTCACCCATTCTGTCAGAATTTTAGATGTATTAGTTTGCTATTAGTATGTCAAGTTTGTGTCAATACATCAAAGAAAAGAATAGTTAATGAGGGCCAGTAACATTTTCACTTGCTTTGGCACTGCGAGGTCCATGCAGGTCCATCAAGGGAGACATATTGAATAGGGGCACAAAAGAGGTGCTCATTTTTAGTAGGTTTGGCACCGTTTCATGAATCCACATAAACCTTGGCAGACGTTTTGCAGTCTTGATTTTCTGATTGTATGCCACATTTTGAGAAGATCTTTTTCGAAGAATGAATACATAAATGGAGAGCAATACATGTTTCATTCACTAATGCCTGTGACTTGGTTTGATGAATTTGCATGACAATTGACTGACTGCTAGCACGTTCCATTGCAAGACTAGCAGGCTTCATTCAGATCAGAAGGGGGCAAATGAAAGAAGACAATCTTTGTTTTTGCTATTAGCTCAACATTTGGCAGACAGCATGTTTAGTTTGCTCTCTGCATGTTGAGTTTTGTGCAGATTCGTCATATGGGCACAAATCCAATTAAAGGGGTGGGAAGGGCAAAATATTCATTTCTTAATTATTTTGGCTGCTTTCGATGAATATGACAGATCTATTGTTGGGGAAATTACATTTGATTTAATTTGACACTGTTTGCTGTATCAGCATGAAATTGCCAGTCAGTAAGAAATGTAAACCTAGTAGTGGGATGTCAAGTTTCATACAGATCTGACACCCATCGTCACATGCAAACACATCTCTACCTTTATCTATCAACCCATCAACCATCCTATGCCAGCACATTACCGTAACCTTCAATACTATCCCCATTACACATGTAGTCCATTATACACCCACTCATCCATCATCAAGGAGCAACACAGCCACCAAATACATCCAAACAACCAACTATGAATAACCCATGAACATGATCCTTTGAATAGGAACTCTAATGAGGAACCCAGAATGGTCCTCCACCTGGTGGCCCAAACAACTGGGCTCTCCACCTGTCCCAGTGATAAAAGCGAGGAACTTGGGAGTCATCTTCGACAGCAAACTAACCTTCATGTCAACAAGGTTGTCTCCTCTGCTCTCTTCATGCTAAAGAAAATAAAGAAATTGCTGCCTTATCTTCCCTCCTCTGCTGGGAAGACTTTAGTTACCACTCTGGTATTTTCCAAAATGGACTATGGAAATGCCCTCTTCCTCAACACCCAGAAATCAGTGCTATCAAAACTACAGTCTGTACAGAATGCGGCTGCCAGAACTCTTCTAAACATCCCTCACCGCCAGCCTACCACCCTAGCCATCCGCCAGCTTCACTGGCTCAGAGTAGAGAGCCGTATTAAGTTTAAGGCCCTTTGCATTGCCTACAAGGCCATGCATGGCACAGGACCTAAATTCTTGACTGAGGCACTCCAGCTGTATACCCCCAAAAGATTGCTGAGATCGGCTAACACTTGCCTTCTGCCCGTACCTCGCACCAGAACGGCAACCTGGGGAGATCGTCGCTTTTTAGTGGCTGCACCAAGACTCTGGAACCTTCTCCCACTAAATATCAAAAATGCCCCCAACCTGATGAGCTTTCGGAGGCTCGTAAAGACATGGCTGTTTGATCAGTGAACTCTACTATTATGATCCTGCTAGCTCACACATGCGCCGAGACACCTCCGGGTAATTGTTTGCGCAATAAAAATCTCAAAAATAAATAAATAAATAAATAAATAATACTCAGTGTAAAACCATACTCCTAACTAAGGTATGGTTCATGTGGAAATTCATGAAAAAAAAATCATTTAAAGTGGTGTCATGGTTCACTTCTAAAACCTTAACATCCTTAAAGAACCGTAACTTGTACCACTGCCACACCCTATCCAGGCCATGTCAGGGTCTTCTGGCGTATATGAAATGGCACATTGCAGGGGTTCTATGATTTTGCAGTTGAGCCTACATCAATGTATCTGTTTCAGGTCATTTTGTTCTCTGGTTTCAAATTCTTCCATAGCTTGGGGCCAGCTCTTTCTATGTTCGATAGGAGGCAGGGATTTTATAGGAGAGGGCATTAAATATGTATTCTGGAAGTACATGTGCAATGTTCTCATTTGTGCCTACGTTTTTAAGGTGATGGAGTTTGGAGGTTCAAATATTTGGTGTGCAAGCAATACCTGTCCTTTAGAATTCATATTGCTTTAACTCTTTTCTGCAGATTGCATATTAACTCTACCGGGTGCTCCACTCATTCAAACCCTCGTATCCTGTGGAGATTGTGGAAGGGTCAGGTTCCCCTTATGACACTTTCCCCTTCTTATGTTTATCAATTGATGACGGAGGGGGCGGGGCGGGGGGGGGGGAGGGGAGGGAAGAGATGGAAGAATGACAATATGTTTTATTTTTCTCTTCTTTATCTCATCTTGCCCCCTCACTATGAAGTTTCCTTATTGGTGGCCAGTCTAAATGAAACATATTTCTTATTTTCTGTCCTAGGTCATAGAGCACGAACATCCTGTAAATAAAATCTCCTTTATTGCTCGTGATGTGACCGATAACCGTGCATTTGGCTATGTTTGTGGTGCAGAAGGACAGCATCAATTTTTTGCATTGAAAACGGCGCAACAGGTGGAGTATTCATTATAAAGTCAAAATACTAAAATTCATTATTTGTTCATTATATGTATTTAGGAGATCTCATCAAATTAATATTAATGTATGTTTCTGTCTGCAGTAGATCATAAATGCAGCAATTTGCAGTTTCATATATTTTCTCTGCACTTAAGATATTTATTCCATATATAAAATAACACTTTTATATATTGATCTGTCTGCTTCATCTATTCATTTGTCTGAATTCACCCCATACACTCGCAACTAACTATCCTCTATCCTCCGTGATGAATGGGAGACAGTGGTAAAGAGTATCAGTATGATTTGAACAGGGCGGCTCCTCCTCTAAGGCGGAGGAGAGCCACCTCACTGCTCAGAGAGCAGTGAAAAAAGGTCTTCAGCCCGGCTTGCTTGAATCCAGTGGCAAAGTCAAAAGCAAGCCGGGCTGAAGATGGCTGGAATGCCAGAAACCGGTCCTCGGAAGCTTGTTTCCGGTCTAGGGAAGACATGGCTTGGCAGTTCGGGCTGGACTGTTCCCATGAGGCACAGGGTCAGTCTGATTTGCATATAGCCATGTTTGAACGGGGGTGGCAGAGTGGGCTAAAGAACGGTGATGGATTAAACCCAGATCTTTTGACTGGGTGTGTTTGATTGATTCAGATGCTCCGTCCATCACCACCCCCTTTTGTACCGTGTTCGTGTCACTGTGGGCACTTCAACACTCTGAACCATCTTCTATAAGTCAGCCCCAATGGCATTAGTTAGAAGGAGGGCTGTTTTTCAACGACTACAGAGGCAAGTCACACACAAAAAAGTCGTTGTTTCTAGAATGCTTTGCAAACATGTGTTGTGTGAGTCCTGGGGGCGTGTGGTTTTCTAACTGCCCTATAAAGATGCACTCACTTACAAAAAAAAAGCAGCAGGCAGAGTGAAGTCATTCCTACAGACAACCCCTGCAAATATAGGGTACACCACTGCTTTACTAATAATAGCCCGGCCAAGTGCCCCGCGTCAGGGGTTAAGTTAACACATTTCAGTGCTGTTCCCACAACACTGCTCTGAAATGAAAAAGAAATGGGATGGAATGGCAATTTCAGCTCCTCAGTCTGTGTTTTATGGATCGCTTCAGTTTCAGCTCTCCAGTAATAAAGCCAGCTTGAGCTGTAGGCCTGCAGTCAAGAACTCAGACAGGGTGGAGTACAGGTCAAGTTGCCATTTACGGCACAGTCAGGACTTGACTGGTGGACGCCTGCCACCACTGTTGGTTTTATTAGCACGTTTGTGTCTTGTTTTGCTGGGATGAGCTGGCTGGAACGGTCCACCGTGCACCACAGGAGTTGAGCCATTGTCTGGATAAGACGTCAGTATCACTCAACTTTGCATGTTGGGGGCAATAGCGGTCACTTAGCAAAGTGATGCAGCTGGCCAGTCACCACCCCCTCCATTCCTGAGAATCCCATGCTCTGCACTTTTCACTACAATTTTTGCTACAGAATGTTCCTGAGACACAGAGTGGTACTGATTTCAGTCCTACAGGTCTCATAGCAAGTGAGCCCCCACTGCACATCTCTGCGGGCTCCGAACCTTGTGACCCATAAGTAGGTAAAATGAGAAGTTCTCTAGATTGGGCTTAAAAGAGCATTTTCCACCCATGATGGATCTGGGACAGAACCGAGAAATTACACAGTAAAGAAAACCATTACTGCGAAATATGCAGACAAGAAGTATAGGTTGCAGTTGTAGCAGTCATTATATAATACTATGTTTTTAACATTAGACAACTGAACAGAAAAACACTAATTAATTCAATACATTTCGTTTATATTGTGCATGTAGAACACTTCTATGTTTCCTCACCACCTTCAGGCATAGAAAGACATTTCCTTTTGGCTCATAGAATATTGAGAGACCAAGACGTCCTCTCAGGGTGGGCTTCATTGTCTGACATGAAAATGGTTGTGCTCAAACGGTCAGTGGTATGTTATGCTTTTTAGATTTGGCGTTAGGGGAGACCTTCTGATTTTACTAAAATTGAATGCATAATATATTTATAGCATGTTTCAGCCTTCTCTCTTCCTTTATTGGTCTGGCTGGATCCTACACTCTCCTTCACCAGCCACACGAAGAAGGTTGCAGCTACCTGCTATGGTATTCTGCGAGGGCTGAGACCGGTCCTCAAATTCTTCGACCCCCCTACTCGGCAACTGGTGGTCCAAGCCTCCATTCTCTCCCGGCTGGACTATGGGAGTGCGCTGCTGCTCGGAGTGAATCAGACGGAGGCTACTAGACTGCAAAGGGTGCAGAATGCCGCGGCGCGTGCCATCGTCGGCCTTCCTAGACAGTGCTCTGTCTCTGCATTTTTGACCTCGCTCCACTGGCTGCCGGTCAGACAGAGAATTAAATTTAAAGCGCTCTGCCTGACATTTAAAATCTTGAAGCTCTCCTCTCCCCCTGCCCTTGCTAAGCTTATTACCTCCTATGTCCCTACACGGTCTCTTAGATCGGAATCTCTCCATCTGCCGGTCAGCACACGGTTTAGACTGAGTAGGATGGGAGGTCGCTCCTTTCAAGTACTAGCGGCAGGACTATGGAACTCTCTCCCTGTCCATATCCGAGCCTTGAACAGCCTCACTTCCTTTAGGCGTGCCATAAAAACTTATCTGTTCCCAATTGCTGAATGATTCCTCTTCCCCTTCTCAGCATCGATCTGTTGTGTTGTGGTACCTGATCAGGCGCCGGGACGCCCCTTGGCTGGGGCAGCTGCGCGCCTTAGAAATACTACTAACATAACATAACATAACATTTCAAACTATTGTTCCGCCCACTACAGCGTACAGCATGGTGCAAGGGGGCAGTCCACTTCATTGATTTGGCAACTTTCCTTTCACACACCGAGGGCCCAATTAACAAAGGTAAACATAGACCTGAAATTTAAGTTTAGACCTGAAATCTAAGGACCCAATTCACAAAGATAAACTTAGACTTCAAAAGTTTACCATTAGTAGTTCCTTTAAGCGGTAAGGACTATTATGGCAGTGTTTGAGTTTTGAGACTGGAAAAATCATTTTGCTTTAAACCACCTTTTATTATTTAGATTGTGAAGGCCTGGCAGTTTCCCCAACATGCTTTGCAAAAACCATGGCCAAACAATACCGCCATTGACAAAGCCAAAAGGCTGGCAGCTAATGCCAGAACTATTGGTTTTGCTTTTGCCAGTATTTGTTTTCTTGGCAGCGATTTACCAAGCCAATCCTGGATTACAGTGAACAGACATGTTACCTGGTAGAGAAAGAGAGTTAAGGAATGAGGGAGAGGGAGGAGGAAAGCAATCAAGGGCAAGCATAGAACCAGGAAACCAAAGAGGGATAGAAGAAAATGTGGACAGAGAAGGGAGAGTGATGAAGGAGAAGAACGAAGGGGGCCAATAGAAAGAAGGTAAAGCTAGTTAGGAGGCGAATGCAAAAAATGGGAAAATCAAGTGACAAAGGGACATGTGAGAATAGTGGTTAAGGTGAACAGAGAGGAGAAAAGTGAAAGAAGAATAGAGAGGAGAGAAAACATGGGAATGATGAAAACCGGGTGATAGGACAGTGCGAGAAAGGAGAGTGGGGTGGAAGAGCAAGAAATGTGAATGGAAGGGAGCGAAGGAAGAAAAGGCGACAGTGACAGCAGTATGAGCTAGGAGAGTTGAGGTAAGAGCAAAAAAAGAATGGGGAGGGGAGAGAATAGGAGAATAGGGAGACAGGGAGAGTGGGGAGGGCTAGATTGGCTGCAGTGCATCCAGCCAATTTTGTTAAGAAGATGTGCCTTATTGAGCTCTGACACTCATGTTTCTGTAAGATCCATGTGTGCCAATATGGAAGTTGAATAATTGTGGTGTTCAACTCTGCACTTTCTGATCCTACTGCTGCCAGGCAAAGTTAATCTTTGTAAAGCACAGTTCATTTACCCTGTACCAAGGTCCAACGCACCAGGTTTGCACTGTTAGAACATCATCAAGTGGCCAGTTGAGCTAAAATGTAACGATTGGGTTAGTCTGAAAAACACCCTCCACCACCTTCTTCCTGCCTGCTGTATCAGCACACCACAAAGACGTTTTAAGGTAACAGCAAAGCGGACATTGCCCACGGCTCCCACCTTACTAGTGCCCCCTTGGAAAGCGAACTTTCAATCTCACATATGTCTATTGCTCCATCTCAGCCTTTAAGGTATTATTCAATATCGTTTGGCATTATGGGGCTTAAATTAGCACTAAATGGAAATGGGTAATAAAATACAAAGTTCCTCCAAACAGGGGCTCTTAAAATATGTCTTGTTTGGAACTCCTAGGATGACACTGCCTCGCCTCACTTTATTTGTCATCATACTACATACATTTTTTTAGGATTTTTAGAGTGCAGGGGATACAAACCCAAATTTGCTCCCTCAATAACACAATTCTGTTTGCATCGGACCCCCTCGCTCTTTTAAAAAAATCGACTTTGATAATTTAAAAGAAGGAATGAAGGTAGTGCCCTTAAATAATCACTTGGAGAATGCTCATTTGTTCTAAGAGCATGTTTAGATCATTGTATTGCATAAAAAAGGGTACTTTTTTGTAGTTTATTTCAGTGCAGAGAGAATACTGATTAGTTATTCTTGCAATTCAGTGCCACATAATATGACTGATAGTGTCACGCATAGGGCATTGGAATGCCACACATAAGCATATTGAAAACATTTTAACGTCACACATGTGCTAGCAGAAACCTTGACCGATATCTAATAAATATGAAATGGACCGCTCACTGCTTTTCTGCTTCCAGATAGAAAATATTGTAAGCTGTAAGTGGGGAAAGTGCACATTTCGGGTCATATTTACAAGCCCCTATTGCCTTTCAGTGATGTTGTGATGGCAATAGGGGCTTCGCCTTATTTACAAGGGCCCCCGCAACACCCATTGCCCTCCCCTTTAATGCTAAATACAATGTGAAAGGGTGCCTTATTTACAAGGCAGTGTTAAGCCACATTAAATAAATAAGGTAAGGTTCCTATCACCGTCATAACATCACTGAGGGGATTGTAAATATGCCGCTCAGTACCTGCAAGCAGCAACTCTTCAGCAGAGAAGCTGTTCAAAGCCGTACCAGAGCACATTTAAGCCGGTGGTTGCTGGTGGGAAGCACCAGCACTCGTTCTTGGGGACCATCACAGATTATTTTCTGTTCAGACATTTCCCGGGAGCCAGAGAGAGAAAAACATACACAGCAGACAGAAGGAGGAAGAGAAAGACGAAAGAAAATTCATATTCCGTGCAACAGTCAGAGATTTTAGGTGCTGCTAGCCCTCCTGAGCACTGCATAGGGGAAGTAAATTCCCTTCCTGCCAACACTTTTAGTGGATATGGTGCAGTCGAAAGTAATGAATTCATTCACAGCATCTATACCACACAAGGGCATTCAAGGCATTGTGATTTCAGTGCCAAGGGTTTTCTTTGCAATCAAAAACATTCATTGTAAATGCTGATTTTGATTGATGAGTGAAAACATCATGTTTATACGCGAGAGAGAGGCAAAGGAGGGATAGGAGTCGGCATGTCATTCCACAGTGACCAAGTCCTGCACTGTTTTCTTTATATATACATCCACACAACCGTTTGAGCCTTCATGCCTATAAGCTGACTCCTGGGGTAGGAAGGGAGTGCCTTACTCAGACATGGACTAATCTAAAAAGATAATGGTGAACTGCCTTCGATTCACAACGTTGACAATTCGGATAAGTGCGATTTTTTTCTTGTACATTTCGGTAAACGGGAACAGAAAAAAACACATTCTTCAGTATAGCCTAAAGTAAAGATGAAGGTGGAGATTAAGTATTGAGCTGCTTCTTAGATGGCAGGATGCTAAAGTTGTATTATTATGGTGTGGGAGCCTGAAATATGGGCCACTTAGCCACCAGACACGGTAGAGTTGCCCAGATTCCTGCTTACACACACTGTAACTGCTGGCTAAAATACTATTTCCAGACATAACACAATGTGGCAAGTAAAATTGAAAACTAAATGAAGGTTCAGTATATTTTACCAATATTTCAAGTCCATTCTCCGTTATTAATCATGATTGTGTTTCACTATGTTCAAGCTCAATACATTCTATGCCATCACATCTCATGTTGGACCTGACATCTTTGGTGCAGTTTCCCCCATCTTTTTGACTTCCAGCTTTTGCTGACTTAATTTCTGCTTGCTTTAGGACTCTTTGCACTGTACCACTGTTAACTAGTGCCAGAGTATTTTTGCTATCTCACCTACAGATAGTAACATTGGCTTACACCCAACTGGCATATTCAATTTACTTGTAAGTCCCTAGTAAAGTGGTACTACATATACCCAGGGCCTGGTAATGTAATGCTCCTAGTGGGCCTGCAGCACTCATTGTGCCACCCACTTAACTAGCCCTTTAAACATGTCTCAGACATGCCTTTACAGCCTAAGTATGCATTTCTAAACTGCCATTTCAACCTGGCAAAATAAACCTCTTGCCAGGCATAAACCTCCATTTCATTACAAATAAGTAACCCCTAGGGTAAGCCGTAAATAGCTTATTGGGCATTGTACAGTGTATTTAAAAAGTTGAGTGCTTTAAAGTTTACATGCCCTGAACAAGAAAAACCCTGAAATTTGTTTTCCACTACTGCAAAGCCTACCTTTCCTATGGTATAAAATTGAGTCAACTTATTACATTTAATAAGTGAGAAGTTTCAATTTGGATCCGATAAGTATCTCATATTTGGTACCTGAGAAATTGTAATAAAGAATCCTTTTTAATGGTAAGGTTGGATTTTAAGTTACAATTCTGAAAATGCAACTTTTGGGAAGTTGGCTTTTCCCTGCCCTATTTGATGCCTGCAGACCGTTCCTGGGTAACGTGACTGGGTGACTGTTAGATTTTGTTTACTCATCCCAGACAGGCATATCATCAAGGGATTAGATGTGTCTGGATGGGGCATCAGCTTGCAGGATGAGGGGCAGAGTTCGGCACAACCCCACTTGCAACTATGCCCTGCCTTCATTTAAAGGACTTGTCACCACAACACTGTTCATGCCGCCAGATTGGAGCCAGTACAGGGGAGGCAGGAAACTTCAAGGACTTCTCCTACTTCAAAGTAGGCACCAGATATGAATATTGGACCCTCAGACCGAACTCTTCAGTCCACTGGGGACCTGTGGATCCTACAGAAGAAGGACTGCGGTGCTTCATGGCTGCCAAAAGGACTGCAACTCTGCTGCTGAGCTACTATGCTGCTCTGATGTCTGACTCCCTGCTTGCTGAGAAGGAAGAGTGTACCACCACTGTTAGAATTGGGGGTCTCTGGTTGGCGCAAGTTTTCACTTGTGACAAGCAGGGACCCTCTCCTCTAAGTCAGGGCGCAGGATGACCCCTTCAGAATTACCCTTGCTCACCCTCTAGATGCGTGGCGTGAGCAGCCAAGGCTAATCTTCAGGCGTTAGTGGTTAAGCATTTGTAGGTACACACAGTAAATATATTCATCCCCCCACAAATGGACACCAGTCTTGTGTTGTATGAAAATATGGTTACTTTATGTAAAAATATATATCTATGGAGGCAAAATATTACAAGACTTTTGATAACGTTTTAGCTTTGGCCATAAGATAGGAAACAATGGCAAGTGTTCTTCTCAATTCTAAATTACTTCTGGGTTGCTTCTCTGTAGTCCTTGTTTGTCTTAAACTACTTTTACACACTGGGGGCACCCTATCCAGGCACTGGGGCACGGACTGTACCGGCTGTACACTTTAACGAGCTTCCCTGCGCGTCCGCTGCGTACAGCGCTGCTGATTTTGAAGGCGATAATGAGTCGTACTGAGCTGTTGCGACTCACACGCCGAGCCGAAGGAGAGGGAAGCTTTTCAGAGTACGCGCCGAACTCTACCAGCGGTCCAGGGAGCAGATAGGGCGTACCGGGCACGGTGGAGGCGCACAGTGAATACGAGGAAAGAAAACGTTGCGGGCCCGAGCCCGTGGTGTGCAGATTGTCCTGGGAAGTGCGCGACGTCCGCCCCTGGGCCAGGCAGGCGGACGCGTCGTTGTGCACTTCTGAGGTCAGACGTACCTTGGGGTTTGTGGACAGCGGGTGGCTTCCAGATGGCAGGGCGCGGCACGGAGACCTCCAATACTGGCTGTAGAGGTGGCGAGTCCTTTGGTTATGTGGCGCGGCCTCTTCCTGAGGTCAGAGGGCACAGCGGGGCGGCCCGGTGCGATCACAGGGCACGGGCGGCCGACCCAGGCTATCGATGTGCGCTCGGGGAGACCAGGATTCCGGCGGGAGGGGGTAGACGAGCACTCCAAGTCCTCCAGTAACGTACAGTGGCAGAGGAGCAGGCGGCCTGACCCGAGGGGCAGAGAGCAGCTCTGGGCAGAGCGAGGCTCTCAACGGGTGAAAGGGCAGACAAGCTACCGAGTGACACACTTCTAGGAGGGGGTGAGGGGGACGCAGTCTTGCCTCCGGCGGGAGGAAACACACGGCTCAATCGCAGATGAGCCAAGGCACAGAGAAACCACTAGTCCTGGGGTTCAGTTCAGGGGGCAAGCTCAATCAAGCCCTTGGAGAGAGTTTCAGCACAAGTCAGCAAAGTCCTCTTTAGGCCTCTTCCTCTCCTTCCTCAGCAAGGCCGACAGCAGGCCAGTCCTTCCAGCTTCTTCTTCTTCCTTCTAGTTGGGCAGAGGTTCGTTGTGGGAAACAGGATCTAGTTTATTGGGAGCAGGGCTCCTATACTTATACTCAGTTTCTTTTGTTCTGTCAGGCCAGGGGGGCCTTTGCATAGCCTATTTCAGTTTTGAAGCACTCTGTTGTGCTGTTCCTGGCTTGTCCTTTCAGTGTGAGGGGTAGGCACATCAGACGCTCTGCAGGAGGTGGAGCCAGCATTGTGATGACAGGGGCAGCCAGGAGTACTCTGTTGACAGTCCTCCCTCTTCCTGGGCCAGGTGTCGGGCTGAGTCATCAGTCGCTCCCCAGGAGGTGGAGCCAGCATTGTGGTGGCAGAGCACAGCCCTATTCAGAGTCCAGGGGCACTCCCACCTCCCACCAAGGTGTAATCCTTGCATTCACCACCTGTCATCCCCCAGCCCTGTCACTCACACAACCCAGACAGCAGATACACATCATAGCAGAGGCGGGCTGAAATGGTTAGGTAAGCAAATGCTAACTTTCTAAAAGTAGCATTTGCAAACACAGGATATTAAAATAAACTTTACTAAAAGAAGTATTTTATTATTCTGAGTTCAGGCATACTAAACTTGACCTTCTACCATGTTCCCTGAGCCTGCTGGGATTATAGGGTGTAATAATTCCAGCAGCCCATCTTGGCCTAAGAGAACAGGTAGCCTAACAATAGTGAAAAACGAAATTGACTGTAATTCACTATTAGGACATGCCACGCACATCAGGGCTTGTCCTACCTTACACTTACAATGCACCCTGCCCTAGGGCCTACCATAGGGGTGACTTATTTGAAGCAAAGGGAAGGTTTTGAGGCTGGCAAGTGTGTGCACTTGCCCAGCCAGCATGACAGTACCAGACTGCACACAGGTTCTGCAATGGCTGACCCTAGACACACTTTAAAAGGCTGCTTCTGTGGGTGGCGCAACCAGCGCAGCAGGCCCACTAGCAGTATTGGCATTTACAAGCCCTGGCACTCCTGGTGCACTTTACTGGGGACTGACAGTAAATCCAATGAGCCAATCATGGAAATCAATCACATACATTTTACATTGGGAGCACTTGCACTGTGGCACGGATTGGCCGTGGCGCAGTGCCCTGAGCAGCGAACATCAGCAAAAAGTGGAATGGAGACTCACGCCAAGGTGCCAGGTCTAACAGCCACCCTTCATCCTAAGCTGAAGTGACTACAAGGGCCTACAGACTGACTTCCTGTGTTGAGCTATAGGGACATAATAAGCTCCAGAGGCTCTCTGCAACTGCCCAACTGACCTGCTGTCTAAATCAGAAAGTGGACCTGCTTGAGCTCTGCTGGCCTCAACTGGAATTAGGTCCTGTGTTCCCAAAGAGTTGTTCTTTAGGCCCTGGACCCTTGGTGTGGCCTAAGTTCAGCTCCTCTTCCAAGAAAAGGAGAAATTCTGTAGTTTTAGGATCTTTGCAAATGCGAACGGGTCAGTTTGCGCCAAGATACTTCCGCCTGCACCACCCACCACAGCGAAGATCCATTGAACCTGACTGTTCGCACCACAGCGACTGCCAACAAGGTCCTGCAGTGCGAGAACTGCACTTCGTGCTACAGCATCGACAGCTTGCGATGACACCAATGCATAGCTCCATCAATGACCGACTGCGACACCCAACAGGATCTACAATGAAGATCATCCGCAAAGCAGGGCCTGCTCTTTGTGCTGCATCAACTACGATCCACGATGCTATCGCTGCTCCTCGTGGCCCCTTCCATCGTGAACATAACTCTTCACGCTGAACTTTAAAGGTAACTCTTTCAGACGGACTAATCTGGTCCCTGTATCCTACCCACGTTCCATCTTGGTCGGCCTGAACTTGTAACTTTCACCCGGTCGCGCACTATCAGATAACCGCATGTGAGCAGGTAATACTTACCTGCAATATTTAAAATTCCATATCTCCAGTTCTACTGATTGGATTTTTATTATTTTGGTGTCAAATAATTTATCTAATTTTACACTAGTTTACTAAATTGGTGTGGGATTTGTCTTGTGTTGTGTTCTCTTGTTATTAGTGTTTGAAGTGCTGCATAAGTACTTTACAAATTGCCTCTTAGTTAAGACTGACTGCTTTTGTTCCAAGCTACCTACCAGAGGGTTAAGCACAGGATAATTTTGGGTTGCTTGTGTTTCACACTGCCAGAGATTGTGGTTGCTTCTTGGGTAGGATTCCACCCCCCTCAACCAGCAACCTAATTGCCAATACCTATTCAGAAGCCTAAAATCATGGTTGACCTATTTGGAAGGCCAAGGGCACTGCAGTTTTGTTTAGACACATATATAATGTTACCCTTAAAATTGTATAGCCTGAAAACAGCAGAGTTAATCAAAAGCCAGGAACACAGACACGTGGAATGAATTGCTCCATTTCACCCATAAATTGAACCCTGCCTGGTTTTGTAAGTCTGCTTCCAGCACATCATTCCAGTCTTATAGAGCCTGAGCTGAACAGGAGGGTCTTCAACAGAGAGTGTGCCTTTAATGGTCGGCATAGCCAGATAGGGAAGGCTGTAGGACTATGACAACATGTGGCCCAATTAGGACAGATTGCCTTAATTGGAAAAAAAGCAGCCTTCTGTGAGACACAGGGGTTTACTGCCCTTCGCGCACCCAAATCTTCAGTTCATTTAACAGCCCTTTGAGTGTGTGTGTGTGTGTGTGTGTGCGTGTGTGTGTGCGTACTAAGAGTTACTGGCATGCACTCACAGCAGGCGCTGAAACTGTGTTCGGCAGTTAGCCTCTTTTTTTCTAGGTCTCTTTGTTTGGCTGAGTCGATGAAGACAAGAGCTGAGCACAATAACCCCTTCCCTCCTTCCAAGGCTCTAGTGTCACGAGGCGCAATGGGAGGTCGAACCGGGGAGGTGGGGATCGCTGTGTGCCATTGTCTGCATCCTCTGGCTCCCTCACTGCCCTGCACATAGCCTTGTGGAGAGGCAGGTGAGAGGGAGAGTCAGAGGGAGTGGATTAAGACATTTCGAAGTTGACAGCACCAGACCTGTACCGGTGTTCATAGCCCGCTGCTGCACCATTCGCTTCAATGGAGCTCTCAACGTTCCAGTGTTCTAATGTGGCATGAAACATTAACCAGGGAAGTACACAACAGTGATTTTAAGGAAGTTCAGATCCCGATTAAATAATTGTCATCTGAGAGACACGCAGTCAGCCTATTGTGTTGGATTAAAAACAAAAGCTGATCTGAGATGCTGGTAGCTACAGTGTGTAGAAGCGGAATTTCTGTGTTCAAGATGTAGACACTGCTGTAAGTGGGAACATCTGTGTGATGAAAGGTACATGTGATGCTTTAGAAGTCTGTTTCTCTTCTCGAATACCAGGAAAGAATTGAGCTACTAGTTATCATTTTTGTGCTGTTGAAGAATATAGCAACTTTCTGCTAACCAGTGAAGCTGCATGCGTGTATGACAGTAGCGTAACATTGGCCCCACAGACCCTGTGGTCGGGGAGGGGAGCCTGAGCTCCAGGGGCCCACACGGCACTGTGCACAGCAGATGGGCCCCAGGCCTGAGAGCTCCTGACTTGGTCCGGAGTGTGGGCGTCCATCTCTATGTACTTTGCAGGGGGACTCCCTCAAATTCGCCATTGGTGTATGATAAAGGCATAATATGGTTATCATACACACATTGTTTTCTGTGAAATTGAAACAATGCAGCAGTTTAAAGACCTATATTGTTATAAAATTAAGTGAACATATGATGACATGATTTATTTCTGAACAGTATACTAAAATAACGCCATTGTGCTAAAACAAATTTTTAAATATGAGTTTAAAAGGACCAATCATTCCAACCTTTTATTTAGTTCTAAAATGAAATACCTTCATAGGGTGGGAGGGGCAGAAATGGGGCCGAAGAATGGCGGATTCTACATAGGTGCCTGTGGCAGACAAACCATCCTGTTTGAATTTGTCACCATCTACAATTAATTTAACTCTATACAATACTGCCATAGAAAAGGTAACAATTGTTCATTAAAAGTTAACCTCATCCGTGCTCATGACGAGCTCAGCTCGTCATGAGGCACGGTGCGCCGGTGCTCATGACGAGCTGAGCTCGTCATGAGCCGTGGAACGCTCGCATGCGGGGATAATTCCCCTGCGGTGCTGAGCGTTCCACGGAAACGGGTGTGGTCATGACGAGCTGAGCTCGTCATGAGCAGACAGCACTGTGCCTCATGACGAGCTGAGCTCGTCAAGAGCACCGGGGCGCTGTGCACGCCAATCGCCTACCACCCCGAGCACATCAGGGGAATTACCCCCGCACGGAAGGGGTTAATGGTTGTGTCCATAAAATGCTGGAAACCACACCCAATATATTAGTGAGTGAGAGGTGGACACCGATAATTTAACCTTGTAGAAAGATTTCCATTGCCTATAGCTGATGGCATAAATTCCAGGATTCCACCTGTGCATTAGCAAAATCCACACTGAAATATCCGCCAGTCCTTCAACGTAGCTCCTGTCAATAACCGCTTTCATATCGAAACCTTTATCACTATAGTAGCAAGAACTAAATGCAGCTGATTGTCCACTGCCAGTTTAGTAGGGGGCCTAGCTTCCACCATGATAGCGGGTGGCAAGTTGTCTCCCCAACCTCTAAATCAGATCTAAGCATTGTATCACTGAGTGTCTTTTCCCAAAGCCCTGGTACAACCATGGATCTAGGTTTTGTGCCATCCTTTTCCTGCTGGTTTTAATAATGTAGGCAATTCTCAGATTATCCCAGGCTTTGGGCAAGTAGCTGGGTTCTTATCTGGAACGTGTGGAGTACATGTGCTCGTAATTAGGATTTTCCGAATGTAAATATTACCTCCATTTAGTAGGTCTGATCTGTAATATTTTCACTCGACTGTTTTAGCAATAAGTGTTTAAAAATTTGGAAAAGAGTGCCATTATTTGTGCTTGTCAAATTCTCAAAGCACAATTATACTTGGCATAGTTACATGGCACATGGGTTAAAAGTTCACATGCACAGCCAAGATGTACTCTTGCAACAGCATCAACACATATTTATGACCATCTTATAATTCATAAATAGATGTTCACAAAGCCTACTTTCTTTCAGCCTCAAGTTAAAGGGTCTCATGGGGCACATATACATGCTCATCTTCTACTATTTAATTGGGGATAATACTATAAACCTAGAATATCAGAAGGATGGTCTTTAACAGCCATCTCTAAAAATGGGATCTAAGCACCCAAGTAAATCAATGACTAGGTCCTGCCAGCGTCAGTAGGCTGCTGTTCCTCTACCCACCCTTTAGGAAAATATATGTTTATCCAAGTATCGTGTGCATACCATAGTGTCCTGCAGGACACGGTTTAGTGTTTGTACATCTAGTGTTTCCATCAGCCACCCCTTAAGGGCTGACTCCCCAATCACCCATCCATTACAAGTTTCACCGGTCAGGTGACCCTGCTAATAAAGGTGGCCGGACGCACGCGCTCTGGGCCAGCTCCAGACCTTATGGCTGTGTGTTTGTGTGTCTGTGTGGTTATTAGTGCTGCATGAGGGCCCTAAACATTACACATAAATCATACTTAGTGATATATGTAGAAGAGGAATTTCTTCACCTGTGCTACATTCCCATTCTTCCATCTGCACCAGGATGGACCCCTTTGTGACTACAAGATCAACAGTATTAAGAGAAGTGGTCGCGCTTAGTGGCTTGGAAGGTACATATCAAACTGCTTATTCTGCCTGTTCTAAACTCATTCTGTAGGGTTTGTGGACTTATTAGAAATGCATTCATATCTATTGTTTTCTTAAAGATGCACATCGTATAAGTTAAGGTGCGGCCATGTCTACAAGGCAGTTCTTTCTAGGTGAAGCAGTTTTCTGTGATTGCTTTGAAGCTTACTCCAACTGGTTAGAAATTAACCTGTATTCTAAAAAGCAAAACTCTTACACGAACCAAATGTTCATTATGAACAAATACTAAACTTTTGTGAGAAGTATATTGCATACATTACTCTTCATGTGCATGCATATCTTACTCCAGGCCGGACTGTGAGAGGGTAGTAAACAGTTAACAAAGAGAAGATTGTAAATGCAAAATGTCCTTCTTTGCGTATGCAAAATGGGACTGTTCAAGGGCGGGCCATGGACTGGCAATGCAAATGTATTAACCACTTTCTAGGCAAACCAAGTGGAAGAATTTGTTGATTCACAGAATCATTAACTAATGATTTACTACTGTTCATCTTTAACACCTGTTCCAACCTGTCATAATCCGAAAAAAAGTTACCATATAGCAATTGGAAAAAAAAAGTGTTTTCTTTAATATTCCTGTCTAAACAATGCCTCCATCACAGTTTAGTTGAGTTTCTTTGCATTTTATGCATATTGTTCATTCATGAATATAACCTATTTTCAAAATATTATATGACTGCCCCATGTTGATGTAACTTCACCAACGCCCCTTGCAAGCCATCACGACCAGCAGCCTTGCGTATCTTACTGACAAGGTCACTACCTCCGGTGCCTCTTGGCACACCTGCAGCTAGGACACCATCAGACTGAATACAAAGAAGTGAAAAACAGGAGGAACAAGAAGTCTACATACCTTATCCCTCTATTCCCACAGAATCTGGGTTAACACCCTTGTTTCATCAAGACCAACGCTGATCCAATTCAGGAAATAGCTGAAGAACCCAGCTACCCCTCCAATGACTTCTATGTGTTTTTGTTTTGGCACTGGACATCAAGCCCCATGTTTAATCTAAGTGTGCTCTATGGTATGCAACCTTTACAACGCAACTTTTACCACGCAGTGCTGTTACAACGCTTGTATTACCACGAAAACCATTACAACGCATTACACTGGGGGGCGCTCTAGGATAAGGAATAGTTTTAATTTACTATCCAACACCTTCCCTAGTGTCCACGGGGACTGGAGTTTGAATAGTGAATTAAACTATTCACTATCCAGCACCCCCAAGTGTAATGCGTTGTAAAGGTTTTTGTTGTAATACTTGCGTTGTAACAGCATGCGTGGTAAAAGCATGTGTTGTAACATCATACATCCGTGCTCTATATTTATTAGCACATACTTAAACACATACATACAAAAGTAGCTTAAAGGAGAGCAATGAGAAGACAAAGGAATGTATGTAGCTTAAGGGTGTGAGTTTAGGACACAATAGGATATGTAAATATGAATCATTTATGTCAGCAGTTCTTCAGCCCTATGGTAACCTGTGGTGGCAGCGATTGTTTCTGTTGCCTACGTCTCAGTTGCAAAATGTGTACTGAGAGACATATTTCCATGAGAGCACGTCCGTTTAATTTGCAAGATAGTGCTATGGAGCTCTAAAACCGATCACTTAGGCACAGTTGTGGTCCGCCATCTTAAAGACAGTAAGTAATTGGGGCATTCTACCATCTTATTAAGTTTAATATGTTAACAACTTTTCAAAAGTCTTATAAGCTCTTAACTTGAATATATAGCTATAGTCCATTGCCAGACAGTATTACTGTTAACATTGCAGCTATACCCAACGCAATATCCAACGTAAAATGGGAGAGAGTGGTGAAGCGTACGACCCTGGCCCTCTCTCTCTCTCTCTCTCTCTCTCTCTCTCTCTCTCTCGCTATCTCTCTCTCGCGCTCTCGCGCTCTCGCTCTCTCTTTCTCTTTCTCTCTCTTTTTATCCCCGTTTCCCTCCGGTGCTTTGGTTTTGGTTTGGGCAGTCCTATATTCTGCTCTATAGTCTGGATTATCATCAGAACTTGTCGGTTTTCACTCGAAGATCCAGACAGTACCCCTGAAATAGTCATGGGTATGTATCCCATGATATTTGTAGTATTATTTCATGGTCAATCAGGAACATCTGTATGTCATAGATTAATTCCTCTATTTAGCATTCAAGTGATTTTCCATGACCATATTTGAATGGCATTGACGATTGGGCGAACTGTAAGCCTAGCCAGAAACAATTTCCTTTAAATACTTCCTCAGTGGATTTTGGGACGGTTATTGGCCATCTTGCATTGTTGCTTCTGTTTAGAACTCTCACCACATTTGTTTGTTTTCTGCTATGGAATCATCTGCCGTATTCTTTAGAGGTTGCTTCCCACTGTGCTTCATTGCTTTGGTAGCCCTACTGTGATTCTTCTCTTCTTTGGATGATACTACATAAGAGACGTTTTCCCTTTGTCAAGTTGGTAAGAATTGTTTGTATTGTATACTTCTTGGCTTTTTCCATGCCTGTACCAGGCAATTGAATGTGTGCTGGCCTCTTAGCTCTAATGAATGGCTTGTGGGCTATGTGTTAGTTTGAGTCTGTTTATCACTTTGTCTGCCGACGGCTGTGTATTCCTGTGGCTTTTTTCTCTTCAGATTTCTGGTGTCTATGAATTCACAATTATTCTATCAATTTGGAAGCCCTAAACATTTCAATAGTTCAAATATTGCAGCCATGCTCAGTTACCCCTTTTAAACATCAATACACAATTGCCAACATGTCGTGGGCTCCCGTCCCACCTATTGTGTCTGTGTGCGTGGTTCCCAGCGCGCGGTTGGAACGTTTGTGTGGGAGCAGGAGTGAGACATTAGTTAACGGCATTCTGTTACAACTTACCAATAAGGAAGGTCACATATTCATCCTCCATCTGTCGCCTCATTACTACAAGCTTCTTTTGGCGACGCAGATGGGATACGAACCCACACGTGCAAAGCACAATGGATTAATTGTTCACCTGCATGGAAGGTGTTGGGTCATTCCAGGATGATGTACTGATCTACTGCAAGATGGAAGAAGAACACGTAGCCATTTTAAGGAAGGTTCTTCAAAGGATACTGTAAATGAGTTAGGGCAACTTCAATTAAATAAACAACTCAACAGTAACAAATTAATACATAAAACTTAAACAGAAAATCAATAGTGAAACTAGAAAAGTACAAAAATATTTTTATGTTCGAGGCATATGGGCTGCAGATGGTACATTATGAATAGATCGCCATCTGGTGTTGGGCTCGGATGATTGCACTTTGTTTTTCTCTTGGAGAGTCTTTTGTATCTTGGTGACTCCTCCCTTAGTTGGTAGTGCGCATGGGCAACGGCTCCATCCTTAGATTGTTTTTTTCCGCCATCGGGTTCGGATGAAGATCGAGACGCTCCAGATCAACTTCTGAAGAAAGTGATTTTTCGGCGCGTATTCCCTTTCCAATTCGACGGTATTGTTAGCGAACGCGTTCTTTTCCATTCCGACGCGTTACAAATTCAAAATAGAAGAGAAAAACTTGGATCTACGTCGAGGAACAAGAGACCTTTCTCGGCGCAGTCAAGCCCGGAGTCCATGGAAAGGACTCCATTCAAAAAATGTCCATCGTGTCGTGCTAAGTTCCCACACAAGGACCTACACGAGGTGTGCAACCTCTGCCTATCGCCTGAACACGAATCCAGGGACTGCGAAGCCTGCGCAGCATTCTCCTCCAAGCTAACGATCAGAAATCGTCGAGCTCGAAGGCACGAGGCTTCCAGAATGCAGGCGGAGGCGATCCCGGAGCTGTTCGGAGACGAACAAATCGAGGAAGAAGAGGACCAGTCGGGGTCGGAAGGGGACCAGTCGGAGGTTGAAGAACTCTTCGAGCAACAAACCGTGAGTGACGACGTCCCCTTACCGAAAAACCGACCCCGTGCGGTAACGACCCCGCCCTCGGGCCCGGTCAAATCGCTGAAAAAAGTTTCCGACGCCCCGCCTTCGGGCCCGGCAACGAAACCGAAACTGAAACCGAAACACTCGGAATCCCACCACGTCGGATCCGAGAAAAGGGCGTCATCGACTTCGACACCGAGGCGGCATATAAAGGAGAGCTCGGTATCGAAACATTCCATGTCGAAAAAGAAATATGATGTATCGCCCAAAAGACACTCGATACCCAAAAAGTCGGAATCGAGCAGACATTCGGTGTCGAAACCAGAAAGATCTGAGGATCGAAAACAAAAACAGCTCTCGGAACCAGGACCCTCGGTACCGATTCAAGAGCAACAAACAGATCCCAAGCAAAAGATCTTGTTTATTGACCCACAAACTGGGAAAGTGGTCACGAAGAAGAGAAAGAGTGAACAGTCAGAAGATAAACCTCTTCCTCCAAAAAAGAGAACAATGGGGACGAACATAACTCCTCCTGCTTCTCCTCGTCCTAAAGACACACCCTCTTCTCCTATTCCTCACAATAGGCCACATATTCCTACACCCTCCACACCAAGACCAGCTACACCTCAGTCAGATGTAGACAGTGATATAGGGGAGGGAGAACCTCAAGGGGATGACGAATCTATCCAGGATGAGGAAGATCCATGGGAAAATTACGATGTAGGGTCAGATGAGGACAACGACCCAGAGCTATACCCCTCAAAGCCTTCACCACCTGATGATAACACAGGTTTTGTGCAGCTCATTAATAGGGCAGCAAAATATCACAAACTAGATATGCACACAGAACCTCAGATAGAGGAGTTCTTGTTAGAGACTCTACCTAGTGCACAGAGAACATCAGGTACTCTTCCTATGCTAAAGGGTCTTCTCACTCACACAGAAGAAATATTCGAAAACCCAGTGAGAGCCAGGGTGTTAAACCCAAGAATCGATAAAAAAATATAAAGCGGCTCCAAAGGACCCAATATTTATTAGAGGGCATGTACCTCTAGACTCGCTGGTGGTCTCAACCGCTCGTAAGAGAGCAAACTCATTATCTACAGGAGAGGCTCCTCCACCAGATAAAGAGTCGAAGTTAATAGATGCATCAGGCAAGAGAGTAGCATCACAGGCAGCAAATAGCTGGCGTATAGCTAATACACAAGCTCTACTCGCACGTTACGACAGGGCACATTACGATGAGTTAGAAAAACTTCTCACACATCTTCCAAAAGAACATCAAAAGAAGGCAGACCAATTAATTCAGGAAGGTAAAATAATAACTAATACTTCCATTAAGTGTGCGTTAGACGCAGCAGACACTGCAGCAAGGTCTATTAACACTAGTGTCATGCTAAGAAGGCACGCATGGCTCAGAATCTCAGGATTCAAACAAGAAGTTCAAACAGCCCTACTGAACAGACCATTTGATCAGAAGACATTGTTCGGTTCAAGTACAGACGAGACATTAGAAAAGATGAAAAAGGATACAGAAACGGCTAAGTCAATGGGAGCATTGCAACAGCCAACGCACAGAGGTTCCTTTCGTAGATCCACCTATAGAGGGGGCTCAAAAAACACAGGAACAAATCAGCAATCCACATCTTTCACACCAACATCACCCAGAGGTAATTCAAGAGGTAATTACAGAGGTAACAACAATAAGGGTAGAGGCCGCGGAAATAATAACAACCGCAACGCCTCAACACCAAAACAGTGACTTCATAGATCTCCCCCCAGACCACATAACACCGGTCGGGGGACGTCTATCACAGTTCCTACCTGTCTGGGAAGACATCACGTCAGACAAGTGGGTGAGACAAATTATCCAACATGGTTATTGCCTAGAACTCACAGCTACCCCGCCAAACATCCCCCCCAAACAGCGCCCAATGAGTCAGGATCATTTGACATTGTTAAGAGAAGAAGTGCTAGCACTTCTACAAAAGCATGCAATAGAGAAGGTCCCAAAGGATCAACAAGGAACAGGAGTATACTCTCTATACTTCCTGATCCCCAAAAAGGACGGGTCCCTACGACCAATATTAGACCTCAGACCTCTCAATGCTTACATAAATTCGGAGCACTTCCACATGGTCACGCTCCAACAAGTACTCCCTTTACTGAAGCAAGGGGACTTTCTTTCTACACTGGATCTAAAAGACGCTTACTTTCATATCCCAATTCACAAAGCCCACAGAAAATACCTAAGGTTTGTGTTAGAAGGACAACACTACCAGTTCAAGGTCCTTCCGTTCGGTGTCACAACAGCACCGAGAGTTTTCACAAAATGCCTAGCTGTGGTGGCAGCACACCTAAGAAGACAACAAATACATGTCTTCCCATACTTGGACGATTGGCTAATAAAGGCCAAATCCAAGGAAGAATGTCTTCACAACACACAGAAGACAATTCAACTGCTGCACCACCTAGGGTTTACGGTGAACTACAAAAAATCACACCTGCAACCAAACCAGATCCAGCAATACCTGGGGGCTACAGTAGACACAGAAAAGGCAATAGCATACCCCAACCCAATCAGAGTACAGACAATGGTCGGGTTAATACAAAAATTTCAACCACAACACTCACTACCAGCACGAGTGTTTATGCAACTATTAGGCATGATGTCCTCTTGCATACTGCTAATACCACATGCCAGACTACAAATGCGCCCACTACAAGAGTGTCTAGCGACACAGTGGAATCAGGCTCAAGGTCAGATTACAGATCTGGTGTTGGTAAACGACCGGACGTATCGCTCTCTGAAGTGGTGGAACACAGAAAACATTTCCAAAGGACGGTCGTTCCTAGAGCCAGTTCCACAAGTAATAATAACAGCGGACGCATCGCTCTCCGGATGGGGAGCGCATATGGACAAATACACAGTACAGGGGAAGTGGAGTGCGCAGCAAAAGAAGCTGCACATCAACTACCTAGAACTGTTAGCAATATTTCTAGCACTAAAAGCTTTCCAAATGCAAATAACAAACAAGGCAGTCCTGATCAGAACAGACAACATGACTGCAATGTATTATATTCAAAAACAGGGGGGGACACACTCTCTCCAACTGTCCAAACTAGCACAGGACATATGGAGATGGGCCATTCCTCAAAAAATCTACCTGTTAGCGGAACACCTACCAGGAATTCAAAATCAAATAGCAGACATCCTAAACAGACAGTCAGAACAAGTTCACGAATGGGAACTGCACGACCAAATACTACAGCCATTCTTCCAAAAATGGGGGCAACCAGAGATAGATCTGTTTGCAAATCATCAAAACGCAAAATGCAAACAATTCGCATCCAGGTACCCACACCAAAGGTCCCAGGGCAATGCACTGTGGATAAATTGGTCCAACAAATTTGCTTACGCGTTCCCTCCTCTACCACTAATTCCACTACTGGTGAGGAAACTGCAGCAGCACTCAATGACAATGATACTAGTGGCACCCACGTGGGCAAGACAGCCGTGGTTCACCACGCTGCTACAACTCTCACAAGTACCACATCAAAAGCTAAGATTATTACCCATGCATCTTACACAGAACCATGGAGAAATAATGCACCCAGATCCCAAACAACTGAACCTAGCGATCTGGCTCCTGAGGTCATAGAGTTTGGGTATTTAGATTTACCACCAGAATGCATGGAAATCATTAAACAGGCAAGACGTCCTACCACCAGAGCATGCTATGCAGCAAAATGGAAGAGGTTTGCTATACACTGTAACAGTAAGCACATCAACCCTCTGGACGCATCCACTAAACAAATCATTTGCTACTTATTACACTTACAACAATGTAATCTAGCATATACATCTATTAGGGTTCATCTAGCAGCCATAGCGGCGTACCTACAAAACAGACAACACCTGTCATTGTTTAAAGTACCAGCAATTAAAGCTTTCATGGAAGGACTCAAAAGAGTCATTCCACCAAGAAGACCACCTTCCCCAGTCTGGAATCTCAACATAGTGCTTACCAGACTAATGGGGCCACCCTTTGAACCTATGCATAGGTGTGAAATACAATTCCTCACATGGAAGGTGGCCTTCCTCATAGCTATCACGTCACTTAGAAGAGTAAGTGAACTGCAGGCTTTTACGATTCAGGAACCATTTATGCAGCTACACCAAAATAAAGTGGTTCTTAGAACAAACCCAAAATTCTTACCAAAGGTTATTTCAGCATTCCACATCAATCAGTCAGTGGAATTACCGGTTTTCTTTCCAAAACCACAAACAGTAGCGGAAAGAGCCCTACATACACTGGATGTTAGGAGGGCCATATTGTACTATATAGAGAGAACACAAACTTTCAGAAAGACAAAACAGCTATTTGTTGCGTTTTCTCCCACACATAAAGGCAATCCCATCTCCAAAGCGGGCATTGCCAGGTGGATTGTAAAATGCATTCAAATATGCTACTTAAAAGCAAAAAGAACATTAACTGTTCCTCCTAGAGCTCACTCTACACGTAAACTAGGAGCATCTATGGCATTTCTGGGAAACATTCCACTAGATGACATATGCAAAGCGGCTACCTGGGTTACACCGCACACTTTCACAAAACACTATTGTGTAGATGTGCACACAACACAACAAGCTAGAGTGGGACAAGCAGTATTAAAAACATTGTTTCAGACAGTTGCAACAGACACGGGCGACCACCGCTAGGGAGAGAACTGCTGTATAGTCTATTCATAATGTACCATCTGCAGCCCATATGCCTCGAACGGAATATGCTACTTACCAGTATGCATCTGTTCTTGGCATAGAGGGCTGCAGAGTGGTACATGCCCTCCCAGCCTCCCCGGAAACCTGTGTCTGTTCCAACACTATCTTATTTAGATACACTTACATGGGCACTCTTATCTGTATTCTACTATACTACTCCATCTAACCCTACTATGGCAAAACAATCTAAGGATGGAGCCGATGCCCATGCGCACTACCAACTAAGGGAGGAGTCACCAAGATACAAAAGACTCTCCAAGAGAAAAACAAAGTGCAATCATCCGAGCCCAACACCAGATGGCGATCTATTCATAATGTACCACTCTGCAGCCCTCTATGCCAAGAACAGATGCATACTGGTAAGTAGCATATTCCTTCTTATACATGCCAGTAATTCTAAAAGAGTTGTATAATAATTATACATCTCCAGGTAACAATTGACATGAGCAATTACTTCAGTCAATTATTCAGCCTTTCAAATATGATGATTTATATTCCGCTTTTTTTGAAAGGTGATTACGGTACATATCGGTACATTGTGTTGAGTTGTCTGCTTTCTATAGTTCTTTATCGATTCCAGCAGGAGTCTTATGAATACTCAGGATAAGCAGCTCGTCCTCACAGCTTTGTCGTAGATAGCTCAGAACAACTAATGACGACAGAACTTTGATGACATCAGGATAGTCTAGTCTTATTTTGAGCGTTTAAGCATTGGATTCTTATCATTCTGAACCATTATTAGATCTCGTTGTGTATTATCTCCACTTCAACTTGGACCCTTTATGATTAATATAAAGATTTGTAGGACAAGGCTCTGACTATCTCATTAATCATTTTCACTAATCATAGTCCCCATCATTTTTCCAGCATCACACATCGATCGGTAGAATATAATTTATTGTAGGTGGAACTCCTGAGGAAGGCAGTGTGAGCTGCTGAAACGCACGTAGAGGCAGAGCTTGGAAAACCACCCAATAAATTGATGTTCTATGGATATTGTTCTTATCAACTTGAACTGCTGATTAATTATGTTTTTTATCCATATAAATCATCTTATTTGAAAGGCTACAGTACCTTTTGGAGGACACACTTCTTCACTTCTGGATTTTCCTCTGAGTTATTCATTCTAACAGAGTGGTGCAGCAATACCGCATTAACATCTTTAACTAGGCAGTTAATCAACTTTATTTTCGAAATACTTGACTCCGCACGTCTCTGAAATACTTTTGGTTCACCTATCTCATGATGCACCTGAGCACAGCATTCAACCATCTTTTCTTTATCATACCGTGCATGTATTTTTGCTGGAAGGCTCAGACATAGATTCATGAAGGCAAAATTGCCTATCCTCTCTAGGGTGGAGCCTATGTGAGCAGCAGGCACTCTTGCTTACGAGACACTATTTATTTCCAAAAAAGGACTTGAAGCTGTGTCTTTGCTTACTATTAGTTAGCTTCAGTGTCACTCTTTATTGCTGCCTCCTAATTGGACAACATAGGCTGGGCTGCACTTCCTGTTTCTTCTCTGGTGCATGGACCAAGCACAGATTGATTCTTTTTAATTAGTGTCTCACCGCTGCTCGTGCTCTGATTGAGGTCATTTGGTGGAGGACCTTAAGATTATTATTGTTGTTTCCACCACCTGTACGCTATGGCTCAGGCAGCAGCTTCTTTCAAAATTAGGAACATGGAAAAGACTGATGCCACACTTTTCAAAGAACGTTGACACAGTGAGACTGTCTGTGTTTGAAAGTAGTGCAGTTTGGATGGGGCTTTTTAATGTGTGGCTAAGGAGTGTGTGTCTAACTTTAATACTGGTGCTCAGTAAAGTTTCTGAATTCGTACCTCTTAGCAGGTCCGAGATCTGCAAGGCAACTTCACGTTTTCACTTAGCTATTGTAAAGGTTCTTGTGGATGGGCAAATGTACGCGCTCTGTAAAACTTTCAAAATAAATTACATGACGTCAGAACCCACTCGCTGCATATTAATTCCCAACACTGTTATTAAATGATGGGTGAATGACGGTGAAAAGGTAAGCATCCTAAAACTATTAGGGCTAAGGGTAGTTCCGCTAGTATATAAAAGGTACACTAGTGATAAAGGAAGAAATATCATAGAAATACTTGCTCGACTCTAGCATACCTATATGTTTAGTGCCAATGGGTGCATTTTGCAATGTAATATTGTATGCCCTGCCCTGACCCTGGCTTTCAGAGCCCTTAATGACCGTGGCCCTGCATACCTCCGGCGCAGACTGAGGTTCTCTCAGTCACAGCGTAACCTCAGATCCAATCATCTACGCTTAATCATAACCCCCCGGTTTCGTCTTACACGTACGGGTGGAAGGGCTTTTGCCGTTGTCACCTCTAAACTCTGGAACCAGCTACCTACAGAGTTAAGATTCACCACCTCAGAACCCCTTTTCCGAAAAAAATTAAAGACCTGGTTCTTCTCCCAGATCTAAACTCCCCCCCTTTCCTCCTTTCCCCCTCTTCTCTTCTGAGATAAGGTCTTCAGCGCCGGGACACCTCCGTCGGAGGTAGCTGCGCGCTCTACAAAATACTAAATAAATAAATAAATATGCGTCCATCAAGGGAGCGATCTGGCATATTACCACAATAGAAATGTTTATCTCGTTATCGATTTGGCTCTTACATTGGTGCTGTACGTTCAAATGCTGGCTACTGGTTTCAGTCCTCTAAAATCAAGTGGGCTTTGAAGAATTCACGTCATAGTATTTCTGAACAATAATGTGTTGTGTATGGTGAAAAAAACAGTATGTAATAGCAGTTTGTTGTGCTATTTGTCACACATTTCTAGCTACACAAGTAAAATGTCAAGATTGCGTTGAGTCCTTCAAAGTGAACACATTCCCTAATTACAGAACATTCAGATTCTAATGAACAGCAAGAAACAACAGTTGGAGGGCCACCAGAAAGGGTTATTTACATAAAAGCTGCATTTCATTGTTTTTATGATGTGCTGCTGTGGAACATGTCTTACAAATATTGACAAAGCCAACAGATCTCTCATAGGCGAAACCTATTGGTTTTGCCAATGCTTGTTAAATCTGTTCCCTCTACATTCCTTTAGCTCAGCCTTCTTGTCATTGAAGTTAAACGAAGGTTCCTATTAGACATCAATATTTAAGAAAATAGTTTCTGAAGGTGGTTATTAGTATTCAGAAAATAATATTAATGTATTATGTTATTAGTCATTGCCATGACAGAACATTCACTTTTAGATGTGAGTATATAAAGCTTTGTAAGTACTTTTGAATAGATCGTCCATGTGCATTAAGACTACCGTGCGTCTTGTTAGTATTTGTAGTGTACCCTCAGTAGTCCTTAAATTTCTTCTTATGTTATTTAAAAGCTAGTAGGCACAGGCACAAAAGAGACAAATACTACTATATCATATAAAGCTAACAACCACGTTAAAGCCCTGATTAGGAGTGGTTTGCTGTTTCCTGACCCCAGCGTAAACCCTGCAAATACAAATTTGGTGGTATTTGACCCATCCGGTGAATATGAAGTGCATTAATACCATAACCTTTGCTAAACCAGCCGACATTTATTAAGGGGAAAAGTACAGTACTTCCCATACCATGCAGATTTGGTGTATCTAACAACTTATTATGGCTGATGTTTATCACACCTGATAAATAACGTATGTGTATACTGTTATTTATGAGGTACCTACCATATATAGCCCCTGTTAACAATAAACTCGCGCTGCTTATGAATATATATCAGTTTGCAAATTTAATTTCCTCCGTATATATGATGGATTTTGGATATAATGTGGTCATAAAGCACTGCGTCTGATCAATCTGAATAAACTACCCCTTAATTATTTAATGGGAATTACATTACAATGTCTTTATTTCTAATTCGCAGGCGATTAAAGAAAGATAAATCATCCCTTATCAGGATGAGATGTTTTATTGCATACCTCTGGAGGTGTTTTTTCAAAATAACGATTATAAAAAAATGTGTTTAATGTTTTAGGCTGAGCCTCTTGTGGTTGATCTCAAGGACCTTTTCCAAGTCATCTACAACATAAAGAAGAAGGAGGATGAGGACAAGAAAAAGGCAAGTCCATATAGCGGATTGTCAGCATTTGGGATGTATAAGTGTAAATTTATAGAAACTTGGACATCCGCTCTTGAAGTACCTTCACATCCTCCGTAGGTCAGCTTCTATACAAGAAATGTTAAGTTAAATCTTTGTAGTGTTGGGTTTCTATCCCTGTCACATGGGAGGCTGCCCCAAACGTTAGCAGATCAAAATAATTTTCTTAATTTATAATCCAATTTTAATTTTTTGTATTATCACTGTAGGAGTGTCAATATTTTAAAATAGTTTGTATATATCTTTTTCAATGTATTTTTTTAATTATTTTAAATCATTGCATACTTCCATTGGCAATAGTTTTTGAAAACAAGAAAATATAAGCTGCAACCACAAGCCCAAATCCAGTAGCACAATTCCATGGATTATTATTATAAAACACCATGCATTTTTAACCTAAATTCTACTATTATCCTTCCTACCCATTTAGTGGTATCTATTTTTATTTATTTAAAAGGTTTTATATAGCGCTGGCTGGACCCAAGGGTAACAGAGTGCTTTACAAGGGTTTAATGAGTAGGACTTACAATATAGCAAAATACAATGAGATAGCATTCAAAACCCATTAAAACAATAGATAACAGCTCAATTTACATGGTCTGGTTACACAAGTTGCAATAGACAACAGCAAGTAAGGAGAGGAGAGTTTAGCGTGGAAAAGAAAGGGGGGATGGAGAAGAGGGGGGTAGAATGCAGGAATGGTGTGAGGCTGTGGGGGTGGGGAAGGAAATACCAAGTATGTCCGGCAGGCCCTATGAGAGGGATTAGTGGAAGAGAGGAAGAAGAAAAGGAGGGGAGACAGGGAGTAGGAAGAACAGAAGGGGGGACCCTAAACAGTACGAAACTGGGTTGGGTTGGGAGCACTGACAAGGGGTTAAGAACCCCAGAATTTGTTGAGAAAGTGAAGTTTGAGGTCTTTTTTGAAGCTGAAGCAGGAGGTGCATTCCAGATGGTAGGCGAATTTCCAGAGAAGGAGTGTGATTGGGTGGATTTCTTGTTTAACATAGGAGGGACAAGAACAAGAGTGTTTGAGCTCCTCAGTGTTCGCGAGCAGCCCGCTTTGTAGAGTTTATCTGCGAGGTATAGCGGGGAGTGTTGATGCAGGGCTTCGTGTGTAATGCAGGCAGTCTTGTAGGTAGAACTGCCTTCAATGGGAAGCCAATTGAGTGCTTTAAGGGCAGGGGAGATGTGATTGAACCGTTTATGGTCGGTAATGAGCCTAGCAGCCAGGTTAAGAACAGATTTGATTGGGGCTAGGTGAACTTTAGGTGTTCCAGAGAGAATGGTGTTACCATAGTCTATTTTCGACAGGACCAGTGATTGGACAACTGATTTAAAATCCTTAGCAGGAATGAAGGGTTTTAATTTCTTGAGGTGATGTAGAGTGAAGAGAGCGCTTTTGGCTGACTTTTTCATGTGGGAGATGAGAGAAAGGTTCTGGTCAATATTTATTCAAAGAGATTTAACAGATCTGGAGATGGTGAGAAAGCAGTTGAGAGCTGTAAGGTCCGAAATCCATGATTGGATGGGGAGCGAGCTGTTTTTAGGGAAAAAAAATAATAATTTCTGTTTTTTTAGGGGTTAAGTTTAAGGTGGTTGTAGTGGAATCAGGATTGAATCTTAGTCAAGGCGTCATTGAGGTGTAGCACGTCAGAGCGGGATTGAATCTTATGATAAAGTTGAGTGTCATCAGCGTAGAGGTGGTACTTGATTCCCGCTTGCTTAAGAATTAATGCATTCCGAGTTTTCCATTAGCCTTTTCTGGACCTTGTGTTCTTCATACTTCCTCGCATTTTTCTGCCTAAAGCAGGTAATATAGAATCCCCTTTATTGCTGCATTTATTTAGTAAGGATTCCAAATTCCGTACTTAGGGTCAACGTGTCAGAGTAGTGGCATTAGTTGATGGACCTCGGCAGAGGTGCAGTCAAGGTGAGAAGGCATATGTTCCCTTTTTCCAGTATGCAAATGGTGGACTTTGCAACTCACATGGTTCCAGTTTCATACTGCTACTTGGACTGCAGCCCAGTTGGTATTCACCAAAGATTTGAACTGCCAAATAAATCTTGGTTAATTGTGTAGCTCTTCTGCTTGCAATAGTTTTCAGGGGTCCGTAATCGAATGATAGCGAGTCAAGCCCGTTCGAACTTCATGTATGTAGCTAGCCGATGGTTAAGTGTGGTGAAGGCGATGCTGAGATCAGCACTTATCTAATGTGTGATGTCATTAGAAAGGTAATAGGTGTCATCATTTGAAGTAATATGTCTTCTCACAGGCAATATATTTAGATAGTTGCTTTTGTGTGGCTCCTCAAAAGCTGGCTTTTGTGAGTTTATTTTCTTCATTCATGGCTTACATTACTTGGAAAAGGTTACTTGTGGAGTATTCCGGTATCCAAAAAAATGGCACTCCTTGTTAAAAAAGATAATCTAAGAACTCCATACAAAGCTCTCATTTTCATTTGAATCACACTATTGAAAGCGTGTTATTGAGTGTTGTCAGCATGGGTTCAGGTGAACTGCAAAAGGCCTCAGACATGAAAGTTTTGGTCTCAGGAGGCTGTGACGTAATCACAATACTGATAGTGCAGGATGACGCCGGGGAAAGTAACTGGCTGGGGATCTAGCAGAAGACAAGGCTGGATTCTAGGTGGCCCTGTGGAGACCAACCCTTTGTTGGCTTTTCTTAAGAATTGCCAGGACTGACTCTGAGCCCTCCACTCTCACTGCGGTCAATACTTTATCTGCCTTTTGGTTTAAAACTCTGTTAGGTATGAGCTAGAGTGGAATGGGGGTTTGGATGTTGATTGTCTGTATGTGGGGTAGATATATCTTTTGTGACTCGGCGTGCCCACTGAAACAAATCTTGAGCAGTATTACATATACGGCACACTTTCCCGGTTTGCGCCAAAGTGCACTTTTAAATAGTTGCAACATGCACAAACAGGGAAAGTCTACCATATTACTGTAAATGCCTGCCCACAGGCAAACCGCAAACTTGTGCTGCCCTGGGGGCAGAGCATTCAAGTCTGAGCGGCTGCTTCAAAGCCACTCCATGTTTCATTACACAGCCTGCAACCCATCTGTACGTTTACCAGCGGAGAGATTTCCCATTACAGTTTGGTGCAGTAAATGCTACACATGCCTGCAGGGTATGTCTGGGGTGTCCATAGTGACCCCTTTGTCCCCTCTAGAGGGCTTGCATCAGGGGGTGCACTGACCATGCACTACCTTTTTGTAGCTCATTCTCAGTGCACCTCCTGACAGCTTCTTTGCCTTTGACCCGCAATATGGCCTGGGCTCAGAGACAAAGAAATTTCCTCATTTGCATGTTGCCACACCCCATGCAAATGAGGGAACGCCCACTTGAGTAAGTGCTAGCAGTGCGCCAGCGCCATCTGTATTAGAGAAGGGGCCACACAAGCGTCTGATGCACTTTCTTTAATACCAAAGTGCCCCAGCGGTGCACAAAATGGGCGCACATGTCCTTTGCTCCTCCAGGGCACTATTTGTAAAAGGGCTCCTGGTATCTTTGTTTTTTTCATTAGACTTACGACATGACCTAAATAGCTCTTAGAAGTGGGAGCTAGAAGCTTCACGCCTGGGTATGTGACTTGTATCTATACAAAGAGCAATCAAATTTCAAACCCCTTGGGTTCATTTGTCCACACACTTAGAGTCCGCCTCGAACCAGGTCTAATAGTGACGCTTGCACACACCTCTGTTCACCTGCAGCCCCACGGAGTCCCTTCTAGCCTCTTTATCATCCTTTGTGATTGAGAACCGACCTTTGGCGACAGGGACCGCTAAGAACGGTAAGGAACTGCAAAAAACACGTGGAGAGGACAAATACATGTAATGAGACCGTGTAGAAAATCTCTTTGCACTTAAGTAGACCAATTGAGCGTGCATGTGTGTGCCTCGGGCGGCAACTGGGAATGTCAATAAACATTTTAGCTGGAATTATCAGCAGTAAAAATAAAGAAGCAGACTTTTACCTCACAAAATAGTAGTGATTATTGGGAGTCTATAAAAACACGATATTGACAAAATGAAGTAAACTAAAAAGAACAATCAAATCAAGCAAACATCCTGTGTAAGGAAGGATCTGTTTGAATAAAAAGCCAGATTATCCCTTTTGTGGCCTGCAGATGGCGATCTTTCAACACTCAATGGATTGTTAGGGTTGGTGAGAAATGTTTAGAGTCCCTGCTCTTTTAGTTATAAGTTTCACCCCATGTCCTACAAATAAATGGCAGTAATAATTCAAATTACATTAAGTGGAAAGATATTTTTAACACATGCCCTTATTACACATGAGTGGAGATGCTATCTACTCATTACGTTACAGGCTGCGAACGCAGAACAGTTATGCTCAGTTGAAGCTTCGCCAAAACACCCAAACGTGTGATCTGGAGCAAATTATTTTTAGTTTCGTTTAAGACTATGTTGGGCGTCTCCTCCGACCAGCTCCTTTGATAGCACACTGACCTTGGCTGAGTGGGAGCAATGTTTGTTGCCCCCAGCTTTCAAATGTTTGGTGCTTTTAGTAAACAAATCCCAAAGAAGGAGTTGGTTTCCTAAAAAGCAAAAAACAAAGATACAGCAACAAAGCTACAGTGAACCATGACGTGTCGGAATATTAGTTTCTCCACTCACGAGCGTCATTGTTTTATTTTCCTGCCCGAGTCTGCCGTGTTTTCGTGGTGGTCCTGCCCTTGTACGCTTTATATGTCATGCATTGCACTCAGAGTTCTATTTTCTCGTTAATATGCTGCATATTGCCAGGGTGCATTAGTCGTAAGCAGTATTGGGACAAATTAAAGTTTTAACTGGCAAGATGGCCGCCGGGTAGGAGCTCCCGGTGGGAGCTCCAAGTGCTGGGGAATCCCAATTTCGCTTTTTATCCCCGTTAGCACCCGGCCCGCGTTTTGTGCTAAGCAACACAAGAGTAACTGGAACAAGTAATTGGATTTGAAGTAACAGTAACTTCCTCACCGGCCTGGCGGTGGACGAAAGCTGCTGAGGATCCCCGACTTGCCTGGAAGCTGAGCCTCGCAGGAGAAGAAGAGCCACCCATACCTTCCTCCTCGGTCCCTGGGCTCCCCCTGGCCAGTTTGCAGAGCACGACACGGATGTCTATTGCCTGGAGCCCGCAGCGCACGACCGGTGCACGTTGTGGCTGATTGTGAGCCAGTGGCTGCCTGCGCGACGAGCTCTGGCTGTGCACCAGAGGTATCTGACCCGCCGGCAATCACCACCGCTAGCACCGGTCATCGGGGAAATGGTGCCGGACCCGCCTGCAATTACCACCGCTGGCGCCGGTCATCGTGGAATTGGAGCCTGACCGGGATCAATGCTGGCGCCGGACGGATGACGGGAACCCCACTGCGGAGTGTTCCTGTTTGCCTACAATCACCGCCGAGACCCCCGGTGCCCCGTTGGGAGCTGTGCTGTCCTGCTCGCTAAGCTCCTGCCTGAGTGCTGCTCCAGGGCCCCAGGGCTCCGGGTCGGATTCTGCACAACGCGGCGACACCAGTGGAAGCAAGCGCCCTGTTGCCAAGGTGAGCTGCAATCACCGCTGAGACCCCCTGTGCCCCACGGCCTGTCCTGCTCGCTGAGCTCCTGCCTGACTGCTGCACCGGGGCTCCAGGGCTCCGGGACGGAATCTACACAACTCGGTGACTCCAGTGAAAGCAAGCGCACTGTGGCCAAGGTGAGCTCTGTGTCCCCCCCACTCTACAAGCTGAGCTCTGCGTCCCCCCCCCCACTCCACTCCCTGAGATTTTGTGGAGCCGCGATCTGGTATGTAACTTTGCAGATGGGGGGGAGAGCGGTCTGAACGAGTGCAGGTGAGAGGGCAACCCTACCCCCGTGAGACTGTCGGTGAGATCGTGGATCATTGCTAACACCGTGTCTCTCAGTCGGGTGCCCTGCCGCCACCCCCCCCCCCCTCCCCAATAATTGACATACAAGTATAAGTTCCCAAATGCCGCGTCTGCACAGGCGAGTTGGTGAATCGCCTGTCCTGATTAACACAATTGCAGCATGGTGAGCAAATGTTCATGAGGCTCCTGAAGTTTTATGCACGCAAATAACCTCTGTGATTGCTCTGAATGTACTACCACAGTGGTACGGGCATGCAGAATTGTTTCTGTGGACAAAGCGGTCCCTGCACTCTCCACTAACTAAAATGGAGGGGGCCATAAAGAAGAGCCATAAATCACCTCCACTGCCCACCAGATGACCATGAGGCTACATACCAATGAGCTCAGGGGTCACCAAAATAGAGATAAGACGCGCTCCTCTCCTCCTTGCAACACTGGAGCTGTACCTTCTCCTCCCCACCAACTAACACAGATGATGGACTAACCCGACCTGCCCTAGAGTAGAAAGGGAAACCTAACTCTCTAAAAGTCTTCAACAACAGACAAAGGACTACTACAAAGGACGCTTGATTCTGCATGTGCTACTCGGGCGGCCATCTGAACATAACCTAAGAACTGGCCTTTTTATACCAATCCCATCCACCACAGACTGTACATAGCTCTGTAGCTAAATCTTCGTGTGATTAAGTGTCTGCCTTTTATTGCAGTATTATATTTCTCATGGTATTTTATACATTTTGTGTAACCTGCACCCATTTTCACTTTTTCCCCACCGGTAGTGCACAGATCGCAACCTCATATTTCACCGGTTGCTCACTAGAGTCATATGTGCCTACTGTAGCCTTATGTTTGCACCTATATTGGTTCCGGTATATCTTTAATATTCTACTCCAGTATATCTATAGTAGTACATTCTTATTTGCATACTGTATAATTTGTAAGCTGCACCCATCTCACTTTTATCCCTATTATGCACTGTCTGCTACCTCATATACTTTGTTCATTTGTAAGCTGCAAACGCTCTTTCTCAGGAATGGCACCCAGGATCTGGAACTCACTCCCTCCCGAAACCAGGCTCATCTCCTACATCACACTTTTTAAGAAAGAAGTAAAAGCTATTCTCATGCCAAATACACTTGACCTATTAACGTTATCCGTAAAGACTCTGCACCAATCTGTATTATTCTGCACGTTCCCTACGACTGTGTTTTACCTGTATTATTGCCTTACCTGACTATCTATGCACACATCTATCTGTAATACCTGCATTATTGATGTACCTGTTTTACTTTACTCCCTAATGACCTGAGTTTCACTCCCACGGTGGTATTCCCTGCTTTGTAAAGCGCTCTGATATCTGCAAAGATCTTGTTCGCGCTTTAACCTCTTCGCCGCTAATGACAAGGGTAACTCGTCATGGAGTTTCCATTGATTTCAATGGAAATTACATTGAAGAGCCAGAAGAATCATAGCAGCCAAGTGGATATAAAACTTTCTAAATAAATAAATAAATAAATAAATAAATAAATAACCAACTAGAACGCCAAAGTGAGTAAAAAGCTGCAGGGGAAACACGAGTCATATTACCATGTAATAAATCAGACAGATTAATGTGAAAACATCTCAACCGACAGTTATTCATGATTTTTAAATAATTTTTTAATAGAATGAAGACGGTGACAAGCCCGTGGAGGTAAGTCCTAACTTCTCTCTCCTTTTTTTAAATTTTTTTTTAAATGTCGCTTTAGAGCCATAAACTGTTATGCAAGGGTTTGATTAGAACCTCAGTAATTTAATGCGTTCTAGTCCGACTTTATCCAAATGAAAATATAAAAAAAATGCAGTCTGCATAACAGCACAGCGAAGCAGAATTTTATATTGTTTTTTTCCCAATTGTATTTATTTGTATTTTACTGCGCGTCTTTACCCCCTCGCCCTCCTCTTGTAACTTCCTGAGCTGGAAGACAAAGATGATGCTATCAAACAGCTACATTATGATTGATTGACAGATGTAAACAATGGTTTCAAATCTGATCAAGTCTTTCATTCTTAGCCCTCACACATTTTTTTGTCGCCAATGTTTGTATCTGAATCCAGTGTAGGTCAGCAGAGGGCTTTTAGCGGTGCGAGAAGTAATGATTAAAACTATAGGCATATCACATTGGGCATTTGATCATTCTTGTACTGCAGTGCAACTCCAATCCAGTATGTCGTGTCAGTAGTGAGCACGTGGCAATATTGAGAATGTATTAAATTATCATATGTTGCCGGTCCAGGGAGCATTGTGCTCTGAGTTTTTTGCAATTATAACTATTCAGTGAAAAAGGAAGTCCCAGACATTTTGACGCTGTGTGATTGGCTGAAATATGTCGACCTATTGGATGCAAAAGTAATAAGCTCTCCTGAGCATTCTCTCCAATTAATCATCTTGTTGGCCCTCCTGCAATAAAGGAAATACCTTGGAATGGAGCCCAGGATTTGTAAACTTACACTCTTGATCCGGTACCCCCATCCTTTAAGAACCTTCTGCTAACACAGGGAGTCCATTCGTCTCTAGAAACGTTTCTGACAAATGTGGTGGTCTGATGATGAAGCATGACACCAAGGGTGGTGTGAGCTCTTACCTTCCAACTTTTTGTAACTTCTGAGCATCGACCTCCTTGAGACAACACAGACACCCAGGACCACCATATATGGTTACTACCTTTTAAGATAGACATTTAGAACTATCCTTACTTCGTCACGTCTGTTTATTGTGATTAGGATTATATTTAGATAGGGCACATTCAGTGACTACTCATGCACCCTCTCATTCACTTTAACCTCAATTTTGGGGCTGTAGTGGTTTGGAGGTCTTAATTTGAGCCTGTGTGTAAAGGGGCTCGAAACCAGCACTTATTTGTAGCACCTGCACATTTTTATGGCATTCTACCACATGGTGGCATTGTCTGACTAATTTTAAACAGAGTACATAAGCAATTGCTTCAACAATTCAATATACATTAAAAAATATTACAATGGTACCATACCTGCAGCCCAAGAACTTCACCGCTGGTTCTCCAGCTGCATTGACAAGCTCGCACCCCTCCGCCACCCCGGCAAACAACGCTCCCTGAAAGCAGCTTGGTTCACCACCGATCTCCAAGCAGCCAGGCGCTCCTGCAGATGCCTCTGGAAAACCTGGCGAAACCGGAAAACCACGTAAGACCTGAAAAGCTACCGGAACGCCCTGAAGCAGAACCAGAAGCGTTTAAAAGACACCAAGCGTTCGTTCATCAGGAACAAAATCCACACCAATGCAACCAACGTTAAAGAACTCATCAATGTCATACATTAATTCACGGACATCACACCGTCCCAAGGAACTCTGCACCAAGCTCAGCTCCTACTTCCATCTAAAAATCAAGGCCCTCTACGAAAACTTCAGCGAACAGACGCCAGACACCACCCCACGTCCCACCACCACCGACAAAGAGCCGATCATCACCACCTGGAATCCTGCCACTGTCGAACACACCACCGTGACCATAAAGAGCACCCACTCAGGAGCCCCCACGGACCCGTGCCCACCGCACTTCTACCACAGGGCAGCCGCCATTGCCCCCGAACTAGGACCCACCATCAACGCCTCCTTCGAAATCGGCTTCTTCCCTGACGACTGGAAGCAGGCGGAGGTCAAACCTCTCCTCAAGAAGCCCACGGCCGAACCGACAGACCTCAAAAACTACCGGCCCATCTTTCTCCTTCCCTTCGCTGCCAAAGTCACAGTGAGACTCATAAACACCAATCTGACCGCCTTCATCGAAGAAAACGCCATACTAGACGCCTCCCAGTCCGGATTCCGCAGCAACCACAGCACTGAGACAGCCCTCCTCGCTGCCACCGACTACATCCGCATGCTACTAGACCAGGGGCACTCCACAGCCCTCATCCAACTAGACCTCTCCGCAGCATTCAATACCATCTCACATCGCAACCTCTCAGCCAGACTCCACAACAGAGGAATACGAGGAACCGCCCTCTCCTGGATCCGATCCTTTCTCTGCGGCAGAACCCAGAGGATCAGATACACTCCTTTCCTCTCTGCGCCCACACAGATCAACTGCGGAGTCCCCCAAGGATCATTGCTCAACCCCACGCTCTTCAACATCTACAAGCCCCCCCTTGCTGCTATAGTCAGGCAACAGAGGCTCATCATAATATCTTATGCCGACGACACCCAGCTCATCCTCTCCCTCACGAAGAACCCCAAAGACACCAGACACAGTTTCAAGGAAGGAATAAGAGACGTAGCCGCCTGAATGAAGAGCAGCTGTCTGAAGCTCAACTCAGAGAAGACCGAGGTCCTCACCCCCGGACCCTCCACCTTTGCCTGGGACAACACCTGGTGGCCCTAAGGCCCTAGGGAGTCCGCCAACCCCAACAGACCATGCACAGAACCTTGGCGTCATCCTCGACTGCTTCCTCACCATGACCCGCCAGATCAACTCCATCGCCTCCACCAGCTGCAACTGCCTTCGGATCCACCTCATGGATACCTCCAGAATGCAGAAAAACCGTCATCCACGCACTCCTAGCCAGAAGGCTGGACTACGGCAACGCCCTCTACGCCAGCATCAACAGAACTCTCCTACACAGCCTACAGACTATCCAGAACGTCGCATCCTAGACTCGTCCATGGAACCCCACGGCACAAACACATGAATCAACACTTACCCTCCACTGGCTCCCTGTTGAGAAGAGTTACCTTCAAACTGCTCACCCACACCTACAAATCCCTCTATAACATCGGACGCAAATACCTCAACGAGAGTCTCCTTCCACGTACCCAAGAGGAACCTTCGCTCCGCAGACCTCGCCCTCGCAGAGACCCTCCTCATCCACAGAACCAGAGCAGGAGGAAGAGCGTTCTCCTATGTCGCAGCCAAAGCCTGGAACGAGCTCCCAGGGAACATCAGACGCTCCCCAACCCTCCACACCTTCAGGAAGAACTTAAAGACCTGGCTCTTCAATTGAACTGGAGCTGCACCCCCCTCCCTAGCGCCCTGAAACCCTCACCGGTGAGTAGCGTGCTTTATAAAACCTCTGATTGATTGATTGATTGATATTCTTTCAGCTTTGAGTGACTTGAAAAGTCCAAATCCTGACCTTTGTGGAACTGTGATGGTTTGCAGGTAGCATCGTTTATTGACATTTATAAGAACTGCCATGAACAATGGATGGTGCAAGCTGTTGTGGTATTCTGAGAAATATCTTATTTATTTTACAAATTTAGCACTCTGTGCTGGTCTGAAAGCACAGTAATATAAATCATTATTTCTTCTTTCCCCTATACCCAGGACGCACACAGGCTTGTACACACACTTTTAACCATGTTTCTTGTTGGTTTCAGAATGGCGGCGATGCTCTGGTCTTTGTGGATGATCAAGTTGGCAAGCTAAAACTGGTATGTTCCACTACTCTTTTCTTAGCTCAATACAAATTTTTATCATATTATTTTAGAACTATTGAACAAATGGTTATCTCTCAGACTTTCCATCACTACCACCTTTTTCCCCTCTATTCTGCCTTACCTTCCATCTGGATAGAACAAGTACACCCAACTCTTCCTAAGCAATGATGTGTCATCTTCATTCTGCCATTTCTCGCCTCCATCTTCATGAATTTCACCAGGTTATTTTCATATTTCTTTGACACATTAAGAAGGTAAAAACTCACAAATAATGCTAGTTCCTATTTTTCATAGCATGGGTGGAAAAAACTAACACACCATCACTCTAGCTTGTTCCAACAAAAAGTCACTCAGCGTGGAACTACTTTTATGTGTATCTGTCGGACTCCTTTATACCCTACCACTTATAAGTTTGTTCTCTATACTAAACCACAGTCTGAAAGAGCACACAAGGTTATTTTCCTAAATGTGCACAAAATTATTGGTGGTGTTCGATAAGAGACTCTTATCTCAACAAAATGCACAAATTTGGTGAAATCATCACTGCCAAATCACTAAACATCTTGATTATTTTGAAAAAGGGCGTTGACCAGCTGGATTTGTTTGGCGATATGTCGACACCTCCTGACTTCAGCAGTCCTACGGTATGTACCGCTACACATTCAGCTCGTTGTTTCGAATTACCGGAGGGAAATGTGATTTGCTGGAAGTAAATTTATGGTTGCTCCAGCATTATATGAAATAAGCCCAACCCCCAAGCTTAATGGCACTTTATGGGAAACTAACAAGGCGCTTCTAAGTTACAATCCAGTGTTTGGGAGCCCTACACGTCTGCGTCCCTTTCAATTAAAGTGTGTGCCGGTGGCAGAATGCTAGGTCCAACTACAGAATAAGTTAAAGTTAATTATGTATTTTACATCATTTTGAAACGTCATGACCATGAAGATATGACCATGTTGGCCAATAATATTTTAAGACTTGCAGACCTTAGGTAAGAAATACAGCAGTATTTGTATGCATGCGGCTTGACTGCATGGCTACACAGGCAAACCTCACAGGTTGACTGAGTCACAGTGTCGGTGCTGAGAATTATTTTTAACTAGTGGTTGTAAGCGTATGTATGCTCTGTGGCATCCAGCATACTGCAAAATGAAACAGAGGGGCCACAGCAGGAGGACAGAAGAAAGTGCATTAACTAATACATCAAATTTCACAGGTTGCCAAAAAGATTAAAAGCAACTTTGTTGTCAACAAACACAGAGTTACTAGAATTATACTGATAAAATAATTGTGTAGCCCAGGGGCGGCTGGTCCACAGAGGGTGCTGGAGCGCAGCCCCACTAACTTAATCAGAAATACATTAAGAAGTAGCTTTTTGCATCGATCTCCAGCAGCAGAAATGAAAACAGACGAACTGACAAACCTGTCACTTGCATGATTTCGTTTCCGTTGTCTGTGCAGTGTCAGGGCTAAGTGCGCAGGTCAGCAGTAAAAAAGAAAGTACAATCAGCAGAGTTCTGGGGACTGCGCATGTTTGAGGGGCGCTTTATATCTCAGCTCCCTTCAAACATTCGCAAGCCGACTTGCGGCGCATGCGCAAACCAGACCAGCATGTCTGAAGAATGTAGCCCGCTGGGCGGAGAGGCATTTCAGCCCGCTATTCAAGCACCCTATCAGAAGACAGGTTAGAGCGGGGTGAAGGAGGTTCAGACCCATCCCTCTCCTGACTTCCGATCAGCAGTTCAACAGATCCACTTCCAGCTGCCCCTGCAGTGAGATACCTATTACAGGCCATAGCCGTAGAGTTCCAACAAGTAGTAAAGGTAAACAAAACGAGACGCTTATTGGCCGTGCCTGAGAATATGATAAAAGCCTCGGATCTCCAGTGCATGAAGTTCACTATAACGGTTGTAGGTGTCTTTCAGCGTCTCACTCACAACATTCTTTCTCCCTCAAACCAGTCACCATATGTCCATAAATGCTGACTTTCAAATCGGAAGACACCTATTTTATTTCCCACACCCCCCTTGCCTAAATTGTGTGATTCTGGGCAAATGCTCAGCTCTGCTTCAAATTCCTTCCATGTCTGCTAATGAACACGGAGAGGCGGCTTATTTTGCACTGACAAGAAACATGAGTACAGTTTGATTACATGTCTTCGAGGAGCATTTATATTCAAGATATTTACAAAATCTAAAATGATGTGCCCTTTCCAAGCAGATTTCTCCTGAAGTGGCGTAGCTTCCCTATTCACATACCACCGCTGTACCATTCCTTCTCACCTCTCTTTCGGCATGAAGCTGGAAACACTTTTCTTTTGTCATGCAGTCTATTCACTGATTTGCCAGTGCCATGAGCCCCTTGGTGTTTATACGCTCTGCCAAAAGCCCTAAATTAAATAATATTTAAAAATATATTAACAAGCAACATTCAGGCTGGGATAAGATGTTCAAAAATAGACTTCCATTGAGATTTGTATACATATCTGAGCTCATGTTTACTTACTTTTAGAGTACTTGTTCCAAATCACATACAGGAAAGGGCAGTGATGCCATGCGAATGGCAAATTATGCACTATAAAAATTGTTCCAAGCTAGTTACTACAAATATAAACGGTGGAAGATGCCCAGGTGCTCTTACTTGGTAAAATGAGTTGCTATATATTTGTAGTTCATAACAGTCTTGGGCCTCTCAGCCGATTGAATGGTGACATGTTTTTTGTTACCTTCTTTAAGGATAATTGACCTTTGAAAGATATAAGGCTGAGTGGATAAGGCATATAGTCCACTAAGCTACCAAACACAACTTGTGCACTAAACGACTTTAATGTCCACTTTTACTATTGAAATAACCTCAAATAAATTGTGTGAACTTCTAAAAGACACCCTAGGTTTGCTCTGCTGGGACAGAGAGTTTTACCAACCGAATCGTCATCCCCCGGATGCAGTGCTAGAGCAAATATTGGTTTATCAGCTCAAAAGGTTAGCCTATGGCTGCACAGCTAGAGCAAAAAAAAGTTTTACCAGTTAAGAAATATTTCATGTTCCAGACTGTTTTCAAAGTTTCTAGGAGGAAGACTCCTGTGAATCCCTTTCAAGGACATTGAGATGGTTCACTTTGCCTACTAAATTGGATCTAAGGCATGTACTTTCGCCTCACCACTTTCCAAGTTCACCCACTTTCCAAGTTCACCAGCCGCCACTGGTGTAGTCTATTGAACCGTGAAACACGCTTCTATCGATGCAGCTTCACTATGAAACAAAATTCACTCCTGCAATATAAAAAAAATCCATAGTGATATTACATACTAATCCTTACGCACTTATGGTTGTATCTTGGGTTTAAGTGAAATTTGCAAAGTACCCTTCAGTGAACCTTCATGTTTATCATGTGATTGAAACCACTAGGTGGCAGTGTAGGACCGTAATAGATGGTTCACTTTGGGCCAATATCACTGAGGTTTTTACGCCTCCAGATTTTTCAACTAGGTGAGCAAATCCACATCCTGCCGTTAAGAGTCACAGAATCGGAATCGATTGAATTTTACTTTTGAAACGAGCACTTAAAAACGCACAAAATCTGCCAGTAGGACTGAATTGTTGCAGTGACAGGTTTAGGAATTTGTGCAGAATTTTGAACATACCTCCCTAGAAGTGACTGAAAATAAACTACAAGACATGGATGTATCTATCTTTCTATTGTTTCAAATGCAGCAGAACCACCAGGATCTCTAGAGTGCATAGCATAGAGTCAAATATTTTAATTGTGGTGAGAAAAAAAAAACAGTTACATGTCCCAATACATAGTTCTACATCATTATGCATGCAGAATTTTTCACCTGAAATTAATGCAAGACACATTTTGCACCTTGAACTAGCCAGGACGTCTTCGATTGCATCGTCATACGCTTTGCTGAAAAACTAACTGTTTGTGAATCCCTAAAAAGTCAGAAATGTGCTCAAAATGTACTACTGAGTTTGAGAACTGATGTTAAGCTCGTTTACAAAGAGTTTGGTGAATCGGCACCATACTTCCTAGAGAATATATGTCATGATTTCGGTGCCTTATTCATAAACTTTTTTTGTTCTTCCCATTTAAACCCAGGTGTGCAAAAAAAATGCATTCACAGATTTAGAGTTCCTGGTTGAAATAATCAATATCTGAGGGAGATGTATGTTACTAGACGACATATAATATAGTGGGAAATGTTATAATTCAGTACATTTTCCACAGTGTAAATTCCAGCGCTAGGGATGGGAAAGCGGCCAAGTCAGATAGGTGTCTAGGCATTTTTGCAATGAAAAAAGACCACCTAAAACCTTGTAAGATTGTGGCCAGTTACATATATTGTGCCTGCTGCTTTCCACCCTGAAACCACAATCAAAACGACTATTAGGAAAAGCTGTATTAGTTGCATGTTAAGATAATCGTACACTACCTACCTAAAGTAGCATTATACTGACTAAAGCACAAGAACCTAAGATCGCTACTAAAATATCTGTTTTTGAAAAGAGAATAAGATTGCTGTTCTCAAACAACATTTTGCCCAGAATCTGGCTAGAGAAGACTGTTCTGTAAACCCTGCCCTGAAGGGATCAGCTTTGGGAAACTGTAGTCACGTGGGTTTCAGGAAAGCCGATGCTTTGACATCAAACCATTGGTCAATAGTAGTCAGAGGTCAGTTTCACAATCTGCAGTTGTCAACAACATTGCTTAATCGTTTATTCACTAGAAGCAGCTCATGCTTGTCCACTAAACCTTTTGAGCGCACATCAGCCCCGTCGTTCTTTTTTGGTAAATTAATAATAAAATATGTCTTAAGTTCTTAAGTGTAGTTTATTTCCAGAAAGAAAACGCCATGCAGTTGAAATAACGCATTTCAGAATGTTGTTTTATTTTGTTTATGTCCAGATGTGTGGGTATGCGTATTTTACATTTCGTAACTCCGAAGGGTTTATATTTGAACAGTCAAGGGCAGATTTCTCCATACTGGGATGAACCTGACATCCGAGGTTATCATGCAGTCAGAGCGGGTCTTTAAACCAATAACCACTCATTTAGCTTCGTCTACCTCTTCTGATGCGAATCAGCACTGCAAAAGGAAGGGATCTTCGAAGTCTACCTATGGAAAGGGACTGCTGGTAATTTACCCATATTGCTGAGGGCACTCATCCCAATTTACAAGGGGACACCTCCTGTCACATTAACACACACACACGTTTAATCTGCTAAATGCATCTGTCTTCCTCCTTGAATAAAGCTTGACACGCAATGGTGTCTTTAGAAGTGAGATTTAGCGCCTTGAGACCCTTGCGGGTGAGTAGCGCGCTTTACAAATCTGATTGATTGATTTAGGCACACATGGGCCACAGAGAAAAATATACTCACACATATATACATATTTGCTTCAAATGTTTAAATCTAACTTTGTATACATGTGTACAAATATATATTTGGAAATACATATATATGCACATCTATCCAGTTAAACTTCAACACTTTACACAAACTTCACTGCTTTCAGTGAAATGTACTTTAACAAATTGATGTGTGCGGCAAGGTGCAGTGTCTACTTTTTTCTGTGTCACAGTCAGCAGCTGTTTTGGAGGGGTGGGCACAAGAGAGGCCATGGCAAGCATAGCCAAGAACACGTGCCCCATATGCCTCCTCTACAGAAAGGTCAGTATTTCTAACAAAGCATAAAGATGGGCCCACTTAGTTCAACTTTCCAATTGCCATTTTGTGATTGTCTCTGGGCGATGTACAGGGACACTGCTGTGAGTCTGTAAGCAGCAGTGGAGGTCGGGACACAGCTCACCACACGTCCTCCTTTGTTTACAACAGCTTCATTTACTAATATGTTTTGTAATGACCTGTGACATAAATGTCTCCACCTTCTTATTTCTGATGGTGTTTTTCCAGCGTTCATCTAGTATCACTTGGAGTTAATTAAATAATTTTCCTGATTCCCCTTTACTTCCTAGAAGCCAATTGGTTGGCTAGGTCACTAGGTTGTGCAATTAAAGTTTAGCCAGATATTAGCCCCCTCTGCCTCCACTCATGACTATTGATGTTTAAAAACCTGCTACTGCGTAAACACATTTAGATAAATAGAAACCTTTGTAGAAGACACAGCCATCCCTAAGAGCTGTGCTTAGGGAATTAGGAATTTATCTCCAAGGTCCCATGATTGAATTAGCAAATAGTTCACTTTTAGTTCATAAAGAATTTCACATTTAAGTGGGGAACACAATAACCAATTAAAAGAAAACTCTGCCACATTGTTAAGCAAGATAACATAAGAAAGAAGGATATAAATGCTTGAGGTAATTTCACCCATTGGGAAGTTCGCTGGATAGCGTTCCATTCCATTGCAATGTAATTTGTCTAAGTTATTATAAAAGGAGGCAGACCATATTGAAATCAAATTGGTGCAGTGTTGAATCGACTGTCTAAGCCGACACTCAGTTCTAGATCATTTCCCACGGAGGATTATTTAGTATTTCTTATTATAGATAACATGAGTTACTCAATTGAATGTAAGCCGTCTACTCCCATATTAACTCATCTCGGCTAATATGACCATCAAGATAGAGGATGACATCTTCAAAAGTCATACCACCAGAAAATTAAAGTTGGTCCTACTTGGATAACATAACCAGTATGTTATGTATAAGATGTAATTGGGCCATCCCATGCAGACAAGTAAACATTTTGTGTAGTCTGCTTTAAGTGATATGTCGGTAAGGATACAGAAGTACAGCAAAAGTAAAAATCCTACCTGATGGAAATAAACATCATTGTAAGACAGTCTTAAGCATGCACATGTTGAAAACATTTTTAATACTACAGTTGGTTTCAATTTATTATGCCTCAAATAACCAATTTGAACTGTCTTTTTCAGAATGCATAGCATGTTAGTTATGAATCATGTCTGCTGTTATTACATTGCTTTTATTATTAAAACTCCATTGTGTACCATTCCATTGTTTTACCTACTGTCTCCTTTTCTTTTTTTAAATATGTTCTACACATTTCAATGAATCGTGTGCTTCTAGATTAACAACTGTGTATATCCTATCTTCTTAAAATTCCATATTAACATTTAATAACCGAATCATTCTAATGCTTAATGTAAATATATATAAATATATACATTTTAAAATGATTTCAAATTGTTAGAGTAGAGTATCCCTTTTCCAGTACATGCTCAATATTGTCTGCTGTAAAGGATAGTCTTATTTTTTTGTCAGTGAGTGTGTGAATTTTGAACACATGTTTTAGCCTCTTAGAATATGTATTATATTGCCTTCAACAAAGTCAACACTGACAAAAGCAAACAGTGTGATGCTTTCTAAACTTAGTGAGCATAATTGGATTTATGTTTTAGTCCTAATGACTGTTCTGTCTTTTGCCCTGATTCATGGGTCACCAGGAAGTCTAAAGCATTGCTTTTCTGTTTAAATCTATCAGCTAGCAGGTCTCATGACAACGGAAAGTGCAATGGGTTAAAATAAGGGTGGGCAGTTTCAAACGTTCTTCATGCTGATGGGTGGATTTTCCTGCAAAAACATTTTAGCAAGTGTAATTGCCTATAAATATGGGCATTTTTAGATTGTTCACACTCATAAAGTTCACGAAGTTTGCAAAGTAACATTCTTCACTAAGTTGCAGAGGACACATCATTGCACACAATTAGTTGAATATGATGCCTGGATTCACTTTCTGAGGTATGCAAAGGTATTTACCTAGATTAGGGCAAAAGTAGCAGCTACCATTTACAGTGAATATCTGTTTATTAAAAACATTTTTAACAGACTGCATGTGTATTGTTATGCAATTATAACAAATAAAAATAATTAATTAAAAGTGCCAAAGTACTACCAAGTGAAATAAACTGAACGGGAAACTCCAGCATAATTTTTATATAAGCTCAGTGGCTTCAGCAGTGGGTGTTGAAATCCCTATTTAACTGCTGTGTGTGTTTGAGTAGCTTTTGAAATTCCTCTTTAACAGCCAGTCACAGTAATGAACTCCAGCAGTGTGACTTTAAACTGTCATCTTTCCAAGAACAATTGAGTACCATAAGTTGGTTACAAAAGGACCTATGTAACATGTATATTTAATTTACATAAATGTATGTACATTTTTAATATTACCATAGAACATTTCGAAGTGAGTTCAAAATTCTATTTGTCTGAGTTCCCTGAATGTGGGCTTACTACTCGCATGAATTAGGAGTTTTAGTGAGATGGACCCATAGTAGGCTGTATGCCCAACTCCCTGACGACCAGACTCAGGACTCGATTCACTAAGGAGTTTTACAAAATTAATGCAAAAAGATGGAGCTGTTTGACTAGGGTTCTGACTAAAGTCAGCAATAAGCAGAAGCATATTCCTGTGAAAATTCACTTTTTCTACAATTCTCTTCTACTTACCATTCTATAAAAAATATTAACATTAGTTGGTATCCTTCAGCAATCCACAGACTACTGTGAGATGGTTGGCCTACATGCAAGACACCTGCTTTCCATGCCACAGTTATTCTGATAGGCTGCAAGCAGTAAATTAGAAGGGGGTTAATACATCAGAACATTCAGATTGTGGACACACTACTCTGTTTCAGCAGTTCTGATTAGTCCCAATCGCCTATTCTGAATAAGGAATAGGTCTAGAGACCATTCTGATTGTCCTTTATGACCAATGTATTCCATCCACTAAAATGTGAACAGTTTAACTTTCAGTGGTTTTCCGTGTTCCTGCCTTCGGTCTGTCCTTTCTTTAGTCTTTCCAGGAAGCAGACTGAGGCATTTTAAACTATGTTCTGCAAATGGACTAAAAGTAAGGGCAAAATATGCAATGTTTGCATTTTTACTATCGGTTTCACTGGCCAATTTAATGGAAATCAGGCATGATTTGCAAAGGTTTGTGATGTCTTAAGACTTTTTTAAGATTGTCCTTCAAGTTCAGAAAGAACTTTCATACATCAGGCCCATCTTTCCTGACTTAACCCAGTTTTGACGCTACCTCAAGTCTGGAAAATTCTTCTGTAAACCGAGTCTTTTTCATGTTGTCCAGGACCTGCTGATGGTTTAATAATAAAGACCAGTGAATAACACTTTATCTGCTGCAGGGAATATCAGTCCCTTTTAAAATACCCTTTGACCTTCAGTTGTTCACTCAACTAGAGAAAAATAAGTTAAATTAGACTTCTGTGACAGGCTGTATATAACAAAGAATACACTGGACCATAGTCATGGTATTCATTATGTAACAAATTTAAATTATATTTTCTATGACCATTTTGTTTTTGTTATGTCATAATGTTTGAGACAACAGAAAGTGACCGTTGTACAAGAGAAACAGCATGCAACACATTTAAAGTGGTGCAGGTTACTACGTACAGTTACCTGTTGTAAGTTGAGTCTAAATGTGTAAGAAAAACATCATAACAGGATAATGAAATGGAACTTCAAAACATAATTGTTTGTTTTCTTTTTGCTCTTAAGTGTGAAATGTGACACTTTGCTAATTTCTTTTAAATTTGCCATCAAAAGGAAGGACACAGGTAACATGATGTAACAGCCTATTTCACTCATTGTTATGATGGTTTATTTCATGATTTCAGTTTGGTATTTTATCCTAGTGTCATAACTATAGATCATCAATACATAAAAATGTAAAACAATTTAAAAATAGTCCTGTCATTTAATAAATCATAGATTTTTTAGCAGTCAAAGTTTGAAAACTCCTTTTCCATTAAAAATGTATTAGAATATCCTATAGTTTTTGTAATAGCAATTAAATGTAAACCACTTATTTTACTTTGCATTTACAATATTAGAAAATATTAAAATTATAACATATATTGTAAAGTTAACTAGGCTTTAAAATAATGTGAAGCTTTCTAAAATGATTCAACAATTTTATAGAAATGGTGTAAACAAAACATGCATTTTTGAACTAAAAGTACACATTTTTAATCACTCCTCTAAATCATTTAACTAATTTCAAATGCTTAGTATTATTGAACTGTGACAACGTTTCTGCTGCCAGATAAAGCTGTTAAGACATTTTAAAACACTTGTAAATTATTGCAATTTTGAAAGTATTTCTGGATTTGTCTTCTGAAAAGCTATGTATTTTACAACATGTTTTTGAGGCTTTATTCAAGTGCGCCTCAGTTTTCAATAGCATATTTTAAAACTTTTAGAATTGGTTAAAAAAGTAGATCATAGCAAATTAGATTTTCTTACAAAAAAGGTGACTTGTTTTTTTTATACTAATGGCAGCGTTCTAGAATTAGCTAAAAATATTATATTTTTAAAAAATGTAAATAGTCCTAGTAATGTTATAAATAACTTAAGCGTTAGTGGAAGCTATTTAATAGGCTCAGTTGGTTAGTGGTTGTCAAACTGTAATAAATGAATTTTGCCAAAATGTCTTAGGAATGACATTTAAGTTCAAGGAAACATTTCTAAATATATTTGCCTAAATTCTTTCATAGCTATAGACAAAATCTGGGCTGGATTTCAAATTGTAAATAAACAATATACCCATTTGAATCCATTTTTTTAATCTGCTAGTTTTATTTAATGTAGGCTTTACCCAACATTTTCAAAAACAACACCAGATAACTTCTTGACATAATTAAACATATAATATCACACACTTTCAATGTTCACAACGAGAAGGAAAACCATTAGCCAGCACTAATCTAGACACCTAATAGAATTAAATATGGCTTTTGTTTATTTTCATATTCCCTCTTAAACTGCTTTGTCATAAGGCATGTCCTGGGCCAGGTGCAAGTCCAAGTTGTATGCAAATGTTTACAAACCCCAACATCTCCAGCACACTGGGGTCATGCACCGGTTTCATTGAGAAAAAAAGGCCTAGTTTTATTTGGAGCTGCACACAGATACTATGTGACTGTGCATAAAAACATGCAGCAGTTGCAGAGAGGCGAATGAACCTGTTGCTCCACAAGTGTCTGCTTGGGGTCTCCCCAGTCTTTAAGAGCGGGCATGAAGTTTCTCAGTTGGATGAGTGGAGACACTAGGTAACATCAGTGACCCCTCATGGGCCTGAGTGTGCGTTATGCATGAATGAGCTCTCTTAGTGATGTGGTTATGCCAAGCTATGGGTCCAAAACTAACTGTGCCTTCAAAAATTCTGATTATGAGTGATCTGGAACACCCCTCATCAGCAATTTTATACCGGGAATTAGGAATATTGTACGATGCCGAATTACTGGGCTATTATGTGTTTTAAATTCATAAATGGGGATAAGGTTGGGTATTGAGGCTCATCCTGCAGGTGTTTCTGTCATTTTGACCTCTTTTCCATTTGCAAGACTTTTCCTGAAAATTTCTGCATGAGGGATAATACAGATTTTCTGTATTCCTACGTTACTCATAATCCTTATTCGGCCAGTAGTTCCAATTATTGGCCAACTCTGAACTCTGAGCACATTTTTAATTGGGTCATTAACTCAAATGTTGCTTTTCGATATTATAATATGACATTTAAATGCTTGTGCAGTTGATATTATGGTATACAGCGAATAGACCAGAGACATAGCTGAATGTGTGTATGCTTGCTGCAGGATGTTTTATGTTGATGGTGATAACATATTTTGCTTGCACACCAATATTTATTGTAGCCGAAAGATTTATGTACACCTACAGCATAAATGGCAAAAGCCAATTTAATTTCCTTTGTTCGTTCTAGAAACAAGTTTGCTTCCAGGTCATTTATGAGTAATAAGACAACTCCTCTGAAACCTGTTGTCATAAAACTGTGCATGAACCTGCTTCTTCAACTAATTATATGTCATTTTCTTTCCAAATGAATAGGAAAGTAAAGATATCCTATTAGTGGATCTTAACACTGAAATCGACAGCAATCAGAACTGTATAAAAGGAAATCCTTTCTTACAGAATGGCAACGTCACCGCCTCTTCTTCTCTTCCACGGCCAAAGCCGCAGTCACCTTTCTCGCCTGAAAACCCTTTTTCTACCAATCTCGATTTCTTTCCTACCCCTAACCCTGATCCTTTTAGTGATGATCCATTCACAGCACAAGACAAATCGAAATACTCTTCTTCACTTGATTCTTTCAAATATGCAAATCAGAACAAAGAAAATTTGAATAGATCCTTAAACGGCTCTGTGAGTAATGGTGCCCTAAATGGAGATATTGACTACTTTGGCCATCAGTTTGAGGAGATTTCTAATAGAATTGCCAAACAGGACACAAAGACAGGCCAATGGCCTTATGAGGGCAGTGCGAGGACAGACAATGGGGTACCACTAAAGGAGCAGAATGGTTTTGTGATCAAATCTGCCCAAAACCCATTTGTGGAAGCCACGAGCAAAGGACAACCCATGCAAAATGGAGTGCTACCGGACTCAAATGGCAATTCTAGTCACAAGGCCGATGCTGTTCAGCCCCCTTCCAGTGACCCCATTGCCATCAGCCCTCCACCACAAAGCTCCAAGCCAGGAAGAGGCAGGCGAAGTGCTAAGGTGATATTTTTGAATGTTATATACAAAAAGCATGTGCATTAACGAAGGGCAAGGTGACGGATGTCTATCCCATTCTCTAGCTCTGAGTACCCCCATAAAAGATAGGGAATTGATAACACATCTACCGTCCCTGTTAGTGTGATTGCAATGCACCTCTGATTTTCACTTCAAATATTCCCTTCCTCTCTAATTTCACTTTTCTGCTTGCATGTGCATGCTTCTTCGCATTTGTGATTAATACTAAACACATGTTCTTTATTATTTTAATGCTGCCCTAGCTCTGTACATGGAGGTAAGTATGTTTACCATCAACGCTGAGAACATGCCTGCAGTATGGTGCAGGTGTATCATAAAGCTCAGAAGCATGTCGCTTTATGACAAAGGAGTGCAAGCGGTCAACCTGATGCTTAATGCAGTCACTTCCAAGATATTCGCGGGAAAAGGAACATGTGTTGCATGTCATTGTACGGGTGTTTTGTTTCTATTGAGCCTGTATAGCTACCTTCAAGTCTGTGAGCATTATGGATAATAATCTAGTGCACTAGTAATCTAGATTCTGGCACAAAGAGAATTTCGTTCCTGACAAGTGATGAGAAAATGCTGCACATTTTTCCTGCACAAATTTCACTCTGTAAAACGTGGTCGAATTTGTTCTCATTTCAACCTGAAGACTCATAAAGCAGAGGTAACACCACACATATAAATGCTTCACCCTGTACTGTTGGTTTATGATGGGTCCTGTATTGCCTCTCGAAATGCTGGGCTACTCAAATAAGGCCTTAATTACTTCGATATGCAAATTTCAAATGAGAAGAGGATTTACCACAATTGATAAATTATGTACTGACAGACGTAACTTACCTTGCATTGCAAAAGGAAAAATAATGCCTGCTGGAAAAATTGCAAGATTTAATTCGCAGGTACATTTTCACTGACTTTTCCATAAAAAAAAGAACTTTTTGTTTAGTGTTTATCACCCAGAATAGGATCAGCTCTGAGCTGGTCATGTAAATATTCAAACCATTACTAATTGCCAATGTTAAACTGTAATTTAGAAATCATTACAATACATCCAGGTAACGAGAGAGGAGTTGATTTTGCCCCAAGACTCTTGTCACTGCTTTTTTCTGTTCACAGTTGTATTTCTAGACACAGGTTTTTTGCCTCTGACAATTTCTTGGCAGTACAGATGTTCATCCAGCACACTTTCTTTATATTGTGTTTGCTTATGCATCATTCTGGCTGAGAATCAAAAGGTAATCATATCCAAGAGTTTCGAAGTTCTAAATTTTCCTAACTTAAGGTTTCCACTCACTGTTTTCAACACCCTGAAAAGCTTCTGATAACCACACTAAAATCTAGGCCTTGTAAATATTATTCAAAACCTTATCCTAGAGATGTTCAAGATGGTAATCACCAGAAGTAACACAGCAGCAATTATGCAGACCATCCATTGAGGGCCCCACAGACCAATGCCCCCACTATATCTGCAACCTGAGAACACATCATTAGAAGCTATATAAGGTCCTTCACTTTCCAGAATGAATGAAAACTTGCAGAAATCCACGCCCCACTCAAGAACCCCACAGCCGACCCGAATCAACTCAGCAACTTTCCTACCCTTCTCCCGTATTCAGCCAAAATGAGTGAGAAGATCATCGACAAGCAACTCCCATTCCTCCTTGAACTTCTCCATCTTCTAGACAACCCACAATCAGGATTCAGAAAGAACGCGGCCACTGATGGCATTCAAAATATCCTGGACCAAGGAGAAACAGTGTCTCTCATCCTCCTCGACCTATCTACGGCCTTCTACACTGTCCCTCACAACACACTCATAAGAATACTCCAAGAGATTGTCATACAAGGATCCATTCTCAAATGGATCTGTTCCTTCCTCACTGGAAGAACCCAAAGGGTGAGGCTGCCACTCTTCACATCAGAGACCGACAGGGATCAACCCTCAGCCCTACCCTTTTCAACATACACATAACACCGCTCATCAACCTCATCCAAGCGCTAGACATCACCGTCATCTACGCAAATTACATCCAACTCCTCCTCTCCCTGACAGACAGAACAAACACCTCCAGAACCAACTTAACCAACTGCATGACCATGGTAGTAGATTGGATGTGAACCAACTGCCTGAAGCTTAACTCTTACAGACGGATGTACTGGTCGTCGGCAACAAACATCCCCATGGGATTCCACCTGGTGGCAATCGGAGCTAGGAACAACACCTACAGACCACCCAAGAAATCTAGGGAACATCTTAGATGGCAAGCTCAACATAACGGCTCAAGTCAACGCAGTGTGCACATCCTGCTTCCACATCCTATGAATGATGCAAAAGATCTTCATATGGTTGCCTCAGAACACCAGACTCATCATTAGCAGGCTGGCCTACAACAACACTTTCTACTCCAGAATCTCCAAATAACTACCCAGGCTCCAGACCGTCCAGAACATAGCCGCAACACTGATACTCAACCTCCCACGCCACACCCATATCGATCAACACTGTAGTAAGTTTCACTGGCTCCCCATTCCATTGCACAGCCAATTCAAATTTCTCACACACACACACAAAGCCTTACAGAGCCAGAATAAATGAACAGCCCCATATACTTTGACCAACCCATCATACACCTATGCTCTGCCTCACTCTCACTTTCTTACACTCCCTGCATCCACAAAAGCAAAACTGGAGGTTGCTTATTGCCCCACATCACACCCAAGACATGGAACAACCTCCCTCAACACATCAAAGCCTCCTCCTCACTTCTTGAGTTACACAAGAAGTTAAATGCCTTGCTCCTCTTATGAGCACATTTGGACCACACATCTACACACCTTGCCTAAGCACCTGGATACCCTCTTGCGTGATTAGTGTGCTATACAAATCAACATAACATAATCTGAGCCAAAAGCTTGGGTGTGAGTGGCACATCCCTATGACGCATACTCTTCTACGCTACATGAGAGTCAAATGTTTCACAGGGTTCCATTAGGGCTCTGAATTATTATTACAAGGTATTACTTTTATTTTGATTGTGACTCCATATCTCTGCCAGTATCAACAGCCATTTACATTGTCAATTGACCCATGTGAATCCCAATAGCCAAGGATTAATCCTTAAAATCTGATCCTGTTGAATATTCAGATTTTTGTGTTCACTCTTCGCATAACATGGGCTTCTTTAGCTTTCTTGCAAAAAGAGAATGATGTTTCATTTATCAAAACCCTGAAAGTAATAGTCATCTATATCCAGTCAGGCACTAGGACATCTCACTGTGTCAATGGTGCCCCTCAAAGGAAAGGTTACACATGCCCATATCAAGCAGGATATTCATATGAAGGGATTGTACAGTAAAATAACAAGTAATAATAAATAATTTAATTTGCTATGAGACAGGAATAGATGCTTCATTTTAAAGCTGTTCTTTATATCTGTGCATAAACTATCTTTTATTGCTTCCAGAGGTTAGGGATAGAAATAGAACTTAGACAAGACTAGACAGAATAAGCAGAAAACTGTTAACAGTAGCCTTCATGCACTAACTGCATTGATGTGTCCTTGTACAATTTGCAAGCATCCACCCCAGGCTCTGATGTATGTACAGTTTGGGTATTCAGAGCATTGCTAACTCTGATATGTGCATGGGGTAGAGATCTGGTGGTGAAAGGTAAGTACCAGATGAGTTCATCTTTGCAGCTGAAGTTTCAAATAACTTTGATAGTAGGTGCATGATTGTAGGTTAGTTTATTATAACCTTTGAATCAAGGCTTTTAAACCCTACTGAAGATGTATACATACCATTATCACTGTTAACCTATACATGTCTTGTGCTAACATGTATCGAATAATCATATTCTTTTTAATGATATTTTGTAGTCTAACGTGCATTGCACAGAATGAAGTTTTTAATATGACAAAATGTATCCAATGTGTATTATATGGCAATAAATGTAAAAATCTTTGCTCACAGCAGCCACTCAATGATGTATTTGGCTCAGACATATTCTCTGCAACTGGAGCATCAAAACCTGAACCCTCTGTGCCTGCAGACCAGGCCTTCCAGCCAACAACTCTGGAAACAAATCCAATGGATCTTTTTGCCAACAGTACCCCTTCCACAGTGTCTACTATCGGAGGGCTAGGTAAGATGACTATATATTCCATACATGTAGGATTTGATAGGTGGTTTAATAAGTCACCCGAGATCCAGCATGGAACGTGAGACTTGGCTCAGTACAATTCTTAAAAAGTAAATTTAAAATGCTTTGCAGCATAACTTTCTATAGCAATCAATTAAAATAACATTTGGCCAAAGTGCATGCATCTGGCATAAGAACATAGACTGCCACTGCTCGTTATATATTTGAACTGTTCACACTATCCCCACCCATGCTTGTGTCTTTTAATACTAAAAATGTTGAAATTTACATCAGATTATAGGAATTATTAAAATGCAACGGGCATCTAGATTCTTCTATAAAAGGAATAGAAGCTAGTAGATTCAGAGAGACACGCAATTTAGAGTAAATCATCTGCTATCTTTCACCAAAGTCACTATGTATACCTCATTTAGGGGTGCAAAGAGGGCCGGAAAAAGAGATGCTGAGATTGCACTCAGAGAGAAGGATAAGGTGGTTACATCCATCAGCAGCAGCAGGTCAACGTATGACCAAGAATCATTGGCCCCTTGTAACCCGGGCACAACAGTGAAACCATGGGAATCCATAGGTTGGTTTGAGTTCCAGCTATCGTCCTCCAACTAGTGGGGTCATCCGAGTGGTATGTGCAATGCCAAGTGGATTTCTTCTTGACAATTTTGCTTTGTGAAGAGCTTTAGCCCAGCAGGGGTGCTCAATAAGCTACAGGTGCTGCAAAATGCGGCCGTTCGATTGATTACTGGCCTGCCCAAGTTTGCCCCGGTGGCACAGGAACTGAGAAAACTGCACTGGCTCCCGGTGTGCAAACGGATAATGTTTAAGTCACTGTGTATTGTGTACAAGGCAGTGCATGGACTGGGTCCATCTTTTCTCCAACAGAACTTTCAATTGTACACGCCAGGCAGACAGCTGAGGTCGGCCAACAAAGGGCTAGTTAAGACTATCCGGATTAGGAAAGCACAATGGGGAGGCAGAAGCTTCATTTCTGGAGCCTTCTCTGCCTGGAATGCCCTGCCCCTGGCCTTGAAACAAAGTACGAACCTGATGGCCTTTAGGAAAAATATCAAAACCTGGCTTTTCGGCCTTTAAAAACCAACGGTCACTTTGGGGAGACATCATATCATTTCAGTGCCAGGACACCGCTCGGTAACAGTGCGCTTTATAAATGGTATAAATAAAATGGGGTAACCACATCCCAATTTGATGAACATAAGACTAAAAGCAGTTGAGTATTAATTTGCACAAATACCAACCTTTTCAAAGTTTAAGAATATAGATAATCTTGCTCCTACATATTCTTTGCAAACAATCTATACTGCATTCGGTATGACCACATGAAAGTGTTGTGGAGCCTTTTTCCCTCGGGAATTATACACGATGACTGGGCTTAAACAACCTGTGCACCTTGCAATGCATTGGCAAAATTGTTCCAAGTTACTTTTCACGGCCTTTAGATTGTTACAGCAATGCTAGGTATTGATGCTATTCAATATAAGGAAACACGGTCATCCAAAGGAAGTTATTCCTGTAAATCTAAAAGAAACAAAAGTTTTTACATTTAAACCCTCTTGTGAGAAGATGGAAATCTTGTACATGTTTTACTGCTTTTAGGATTGGGAATAGGCTTGCTAATTACACATAAGAAGAAATAAAGGAGAGGTGGGGCCTGGAATGGAAGGAGTAAGGCAGTGACACCATCACAGCAAAAAGTAGTAGGGTTGATGGATGTGAACACTTTGGCTATTATCTGCTATCAAAGGTAAAATCTGAGTTTTTAACTTGAACAATAAATCTTGAATCAACCCTAATTAAAATCGCAAGACTCCAGTATATTACTAAAATGTAGCTAAGAATAGGTGTGTTGTGTAGTTCCTATAAGCCTATACAGGATCTGCACGTTTAGACAACATAGCCTGTGGGATTGGTGTCCAGACTGATTCCAGACACTCCCACCGGGTATGTTTGCCTGTATACTAGCCAGCTCACAATGCTACTAGAAACCCCTCTTAACAAGGAGATAAAAGTTCTTGCCCACTATCAAACATGACAACTCTGTCCCATTAGGGATCATGGAATCAGTGCAGTACTTTTCACACAGTCACTAGTTCTCAATTTGTCTCAGAGAGATACACAGAATAAATGGTGGGTAATTTTCAATAAGCATTTATTGAACCAAATTCATTCTAGTGTAAAATAGATGTGCTGAGACAACCATCATACAGATATAGATGATTTTAAGCACCAACAGAGTAAAAGGATGGTTAATTTCTATCATAGTGCTAAAACAATGAATACAGGCAGGTATAAAAATTCATGACAGTAATAATGTGTATTCCTATGATGCAACCCTAACTAGATGTACCTAAATGTACTTAGCATGTATGTAGGTTTGGAGCCAAGAATCCCTCTAGGATAAAGTCAACCCCATTACCTGAAGTGAGAGACTGTGGGACCCCATCTTGGTCTTGAGGTGGACACCCCGCAAGGGATGCCAGACCACTGCGAGCTGGAGTGTCTGCTTGCAGAAACCTCAGCGTCTTGTATCAGTGTGTCAGCATGGAAGTCCTTTTTTTACTCTCCCTGCCTCAGCAAAGATATGGTGTTTATTTACCTAAGTGGTACCCTCAGGGAATCTACCTTGCTGTGTCATGTCAGACTTAGGATGACGGAAGGAATGACCTTCATACACAGTTATTATGCAGGATATGGCAGTCCTGCTGAATTTCCAAGAATCCTCATGCATAATGGATGCGGCTAGTTTTCAGGGAAAACCCCACGTCCTGTTGGCAGTACTGTAACTAGGTAAAAGGTCAGTCCCAAGATCTGTTATGTAGTGTAATGGCAGGGGAAATATAGGTGAGAGGTTAGGTTGCTACATGAGCCTATATTGGGGTACCTATATGAAACATAACACCCACTCCTCATCCGAATATACAAGGCTTTCTAGGCATTTATACACAAACAACTAATTAGTCCAGAAAATAGGGTGTAAATAAAAAAAATGATTAAAATTTAAAAAGTGCTAAAATTGTTTTTTAAGCAGTAGACGTCTTACTAAAATATGTCATATATATAGTTTGAACAACTGTTCAGTAAAAAGAATAGTGTGAGTAGTTTAAAATTCCAAATTTGATTGTTTTGAAGAAGGTCAAATCGTTCCCAGCACACAATGAGCCAAATGTTGGTGTCCTGTCTGGGAGACGCAGAGTCACTGCTGCATCCCATCGCAGACGACGGTCCCTGCAACACCTCACAGATCAGGTCAGTCGAGCACAGATGATCTTCTGTTTTGCCCACAGCCAATGCTGGGAAAGCCTGTGTGACACCCTAGGCCTGAATGTTTGTAGAGGAGCCAGTATCCATTCCAAGAGGAACTGAAGCATCCTGTGGTGGTTCTAAGAATGCAGACATCCACATGAGAATACGCAGAGAACACAGCAGTACATCGGCCGTTATCAAGTCCAGTAAAGCATCCATGTCCATTGGAGCAACTGATGGAAGTGTTAGAGATTCAACACACATTCTTGTCCGCAGAACAGGCACCGGAGGACAGGCAGAACACAGTCGATCCAAACTGGTCTAAATGATAGGAACCAATACTCGCTCAGTTCGCAAAGGCGAGCTGTGCCCAGATGGAGTACCATGCGATCATGGTATTGGCGCTCCAGGAGCATTTCTTCTATGTCCATGGTGAATGGGACGTCTATTGCATAGCAGAAAAATTACAATCAGGATTCCTGCTATTAGTAACCGGATTAGTGGAAGTCCTCCAAAAATGCTTCCAAATATGGAGTGTATCAAGTTTGGAATCACTCCGAAGACTGTCTGAAAGGTGCTTACCAGCCTCAGAATATCAAACCGTATAAAGGAAACATTCACCGAAGGCCATAACGGTGCCTCCCTGATTGTGTGGGTCGGTGGAAACAATAATTGCATACAACAAGTGACCCTGGAGTCTATAGTGACAAGATATGCAATGCCCAGAAGCATCCCACAACAACCTTGATCATTCAGCATCAAGTAACTCCCATTTGAGAGCAACTTGAACACCGGATTGATCACGGCAGCCAGGAACCCTTTCAAATGACAGGATAAGTTTGCAACTGAACCGTTACAGGCCCCGTGAAGCATGATATCCTTGCATATGAGAGATCCACGTAAAGACTTCTTGCAGTTCGTAGGGCTTAGAAACGCTTCCATGTCCCCACTCCTGCATCAAAATCTGTGTGGCAATTTCCCAGATTCCTTGATAAATTCCCTACCCATCGGTTCATATCTGCCTGCCTGCTGTTGTTCTAAGCAATACTGAAACTGGAAAGTTGGGACCGGTAATGTTATATGGCCATGGATTAACCATTCTGTTGATGGTGACTCTGCCACAGTAAAAAGTATTTGGTCCAGTTTTTCAAAACACAGCATTGTATATTTTTCTCCCCTTTGTGCCATAGTTATCTGTTTTTTAGTAAGATTGTATGCAGAGAACAGGGACATGCGGTTGATAAATCTCGAAGGCGCATAACTGGAGCGTAATGATTGTAGTGTCCAGCTTAGCAACATAATAAAACGTAATTGAGACTGCCTATGCTGAAGTATGTACAAATCCTTTTCTAATATATCTATAGCAGAAAATACAATATTGCCCAGTGAATCAATCCTGGATGTTAATGTAGTCATACCATTATCGACTACAGCTAACGCTTTTTCAAGATTAATTCTATCAATTTCACAGAGTCTCTCCATGGCTTCTTGTTGAGAGATTTTCCAGATTTCATAATAAACAGCATATAAGAAACATTTCTGACGTGGCTTTCAGAGGCCTAATAAAAAGTCCCTTAGATCCATGTCTTCTGATAGTCATGATAAGTGTTGTTTCACCTGGGACAGTGTCGAGGATTTTAGCCTATCGAGGCATAACTTCCCAACACTGTATGATGTCACCACCCCTGGATGTTTTCGCTGTACATAGTGTTGGTCCGGCCCATGGATACTAAACCCTTCGGTGGTACCTCTGAATCTTGTCTGACATCTATTTGTGTCTGTCGACCTAACTAACCATCCCCTCCAAATTGGCTGTCTGATGAATTATAATGTATGTTGTCTACTGTATCCCCACCATGTGTTGTAAAGTTTTGCCACCCCTCAAAGTGTGATGGTGAGGGAATCTGAGGTGTGTTCAAATCTTTGTTCTTGGCTGGTCCAAGACATGAGGTCTGTTGCACAGTATCATTCAGAAAAATTATCTGCTGTGGAATGAGGCTCGCTTGAAATATGCTTCTGTTCCCTGAACTTGCCTTTACTTTGAACCCTAGACTGATGTTATGCCTATTGTGTCCTTCCATGAGTCGAAACCTTGTTCAGACAGTTGGGAAATAAAGGATGCAGAATAAATCTGTTTGTGTTAGCATATTTTTCTGTGCAGTTGTAGGTGCAAACATATAGTAATATGAGGTCAGGTCAGAAGTGTTAAACTCTGAAAAATTATGTGCAAATGTTCTCAAACAGTTTTTTGGTGGTGTTGGGCAATGTTCCCATTGCTGGTATGTAAAAACGTTTCGTGGGATACTGGATTTATGTAAAAATTGATGACCATAAAGTTGGTAACAGTACATTGTGTCGTAATCAGTTGTGTTCTATAACATTTAAATGCTTGAAAATGCAGCAGATTGTTCTAAATCAGACAACATATTATTTACAGGGTCAAAATCTCAATTGTCAGAAAATGTACTGGGGGTAATGATATAATTTTAAAGAAATTTTGAACACATAAGAAATTTTCAAAACTTCAGTGCGACCAAATACATCATATGAAACTCTGTCCCAAACTATACCTTCAGGAATTGGAACAGCTGTAATGTTCACGAAGGACAGGTCTCTGTTCACAATGAGATGCTGTTTAAGGTTTCAGAACCAAGTTCACATTTGATACTGCAGAGCATTCTGGGAGATCGTTTCCATTCATGAGTAAGCAAAAGACAGTCACTAGGCCAATCCAGAATAGAAAAAACAGTATTCCAGTTATTATCAAGAGTTGTAGCCATGGTGAGACCAGGTAGGTCTTTTTCAGAAAAGTGTAGAAATCATGAATTTGTTGCTTACTGGAAACTGGAGCTGGTGTTGTTTCAGGTTCGCTGGGATCCAGTGAGAAGTATCGATGGAGTAGCCAGATACAGTTTGATCTATTATTGGTAGCTCAGCAGGTTTTGTTGAACTGACAGACTGCTCTTGTAGAGCCATATTGATGTAGATATTGGAGATAGTCCAAATTGATATTTGGCTTTCGTTTGTGTTTTGATGTTTTATTTCAACAGGAACAAGTTCCATTTCATAGTTGGAAAGTCCATTATTTTGTATTGGTGACTCTTCAATGGTTCTGAGTCTTTGTCTGAACTTCCTGTATGGTAGCGAGAGGAGAGCATAGGCTACCAGGTGCCCACGAGGTGTACTGTTGAGTATCTGCCACATAGTGTGGTTTGATTAGATCGATGGAGACCAATCTCTTTTCTTTTTTTGCCGGCAGAAGAGGTACTGTTCTTGTACCTTTGACAGCCAGGACAGGTACAGGCTTTCTGTATGATGGCCCTAATTCTTTCATGTCCACAATCTTTTCTCTGACAAGATCCCCGACTTTTGGGATCCAGACAGGTTTTGCCTTGGCTGATTTGACTTCCCCAGTGGCGGTGCATTTTACTTGCACGTTGCTTTGTAGTGCCAGAAATTAATTGAGATCCTGTAAAACAGCCAAACGTTTATTGATGTCTAATGGTTTTTTATCTGTCACTGTGCTTTCAAAATCGAGATCAGGTACCCACATTCTTGTCCCAAATAGGACTTCGTAGGGAGTGACACCTCCTCAGGGACTTCTTGTCATATTGTTAAGAGCCCTCTGGACCCCATATAAGTGATAGATCAAACTACCACTCAAACCTAATACTCTTGCTGTTAAAGGTTGCTTTAAGTCCCGTTTTTCCCTCTCCACAACCGAATTTCCTTCGGGATGGTACAGAGAGGAGTACTGTGGTGCAACACCCAACCTTTCCATGGCCTCCTTCTAAGTCCTAGAGTTAAACGCGGGGCCGTGGTCAGAATGTAATGTACCTACTGCATATGTCCCCATGAAGACTCCCAAATCTTTTATGACCATTCGAGCATCAGCTGAGCAGTGAGACCAAACCCACAGGAATCTAGAGCATGAATCTACTGCCACCAAGATGTTACTTGTAAGCCCCATCCGATTGTAGGGGGCCACAGTGGTCCAAATAGAAGCAAGCGAGTGGTGTGTCTGATATAAGTAATGTTTTCTGTGCTTGACGTGCTACGGTGGAACCCTTCATCTGCTGGCAGATGTCGCAATTTAGGACAAAATTCTTTATCTTTTTAGTTAAACCTGGCCATCAATAGCGTTGCTTTAGTAAAGAAACAGTCGCAGTAACTCCTGCGTTCACAGAACCCAGACCCTCATTTGCAGCTAGTATTGAGCCTAATCTGCGTTCCATGTTTGATATTACTCTATCCCCCACTCCTGGAATTTGAGCATACAGAATATTTTTTGCATCTAACTTGTAGGAGTACTTGAGTTGAAAACCTTTCAGTAAGCCTGTGCTGTTTTTGCGTGAAGCAATGACAGCTACCATTATCTGAGCGTCTATTCTCGTACTAGAACCAGTGATTGAAGCTAAGGCAGCAGTTCGTACTTCCCCATTAGCGGCTTAATTTTTTATTTTTTTTTTAAATTCAATTTTTATTGCAGAATCAGAAATGTACAGCATACGTGTAACCTTGCCCGCCTCCGCTTATCACCCACCTCCTATGGTTACTTCAGCATCACACAGCCATTCAGCCCACATCCCGGAGGCAGGGCGGCGAGAGTTAAGGATCCGGGAGTAAGCCAGGTGATAAGACAACAATGTTAACGGTAATTCGACATCAGTTTACGTGGGTTTGTCGAATAGATCTGCTTTTTTTTAACCTCCCACACCCCCCAACCAACAACTCACCCCCTCCGGTTAGCATTGAGGAATAATGTACAAGGCCAGTGCCCTCACTCTACCCAAGGAAACTGGACCAAATAGACCCATCCACCTGCCACAATCTGCTGTCCACTCACATAATAAGCATCCTCATGCCTCCCTCGGGGCCCCCCCAACCTCCCGCCCACCACCCACTCCCTGAATTGTCACTGGTGTGAGCCAACTGCAGGACTGTAATCTGTCATTCAGGAGTGGAGGGAACGACACTCACGCAACCGTGCGCCATCCGGGAACCCACTATCGGCCTCACTCTGCTTGGTCCCCGTCCTGTGACAGGTATTCAATCAGCGCTTGCACCAAACTCTCCCACGCCCGTGCCACTTCCAATCCTCTCATCAGCAGTGCACGTCGCCTGTCTAAGCCGGATCATACTTTCACTCCTGGCCCATTTACTCAATTCCATCGCCCAGCGCCTACTGGATGGGCCCTCCGTCGACTTCCAGCGCCAAGTGAGCTCTCTTTGAGCCAAAATTAGACCTAGATCGATAAACTTACTGGTAACCTTCGTCTTCTTTGTATGAGGAAAGCATAGCAGCAGGCAGGTTGCCTTGTCGAAGGTCACCTGTCTCTCCGTCACTTCATTCAAGAGCTCTCCCTCTTCCGTCCAGTAGGATCCTAGTTTCGGGCATTCCCAAAACATATGGTCCAACTCCGCCCCTGGGAGGAAGCATCTCGGGCATGCCGCCCCCTCGACTTGGAAATGCCTCTGTATCTTGCCCGGGGTTAGATAGGCCCTGTGAACAACAAAAAAGTGCACTTGCTGGAAGCGTGCATTCCTGCATCCCTTCCCCGCTCTCCGCAAGAGCTGACCCCATGTTCCATCCGGTATGGGTTTCCCCACACTCTCCTCGCACTTCAGCTTCAACTCGGTAAGGGGTGTCAGTCCCTCGTGGAGCATTTGTGAATGCAGACACGTAATCGCCTTGAACGACCCCGCGGACATCACAACATATTGGCACGCCAGCGTGGTCGTTGGTTCCATCTGCCCTTCTCCCCAGTGCTTCTTAATTGCCGCTGTGACGGCCATATATAAGAGGAAGTTCCCAACCGGGATTCCAAGCTGATCCTGCACTGCTTGGAAGGGCAACAGTTCTGCCTCGGCATACAAATCGCACACCATTTGGAGCCCCATCTCCTCCCACTCCATAAGGGGGGACCAATCTCCTCCGTGCTGTAGCGCCGTTAACATGCCCAGAGGTATTTCCGGGGCATATGGGTGTTCCACTCCCGCTCGCTTCCGACTTCTATTCCAGCACAGCCGCAACGTTTTTTCCTCGAGCGCCAGATCCCGTACATCAAGCTGTTGGTTCATAATAATGTAAGATAAGACGTGTCTCGGGATCCCCCTCCCTCTGTGCGAATCAGGACCCCGAAATTCCCTAGCCACGTGTTGCGTGAGGATCTGTAGCTGCGCCGCCAAATAATATAATTCAAAATCTGGGACTGCCATTCCTCCCTCGAGTTTCGGCCGTTGCAGCGTGTCCAACGCTACCCGTCTCCTCCCGTTCCCCCATAGGAACCCAATGGTGAGAATCCACAGTTCCCTAAAAAACCTAGGTGGGATCCATAGTGGCAGGGTCCTAAAATAATACAGGAGGCGCGGCAAGGCCACCATTTTGAGCAGCGCCACTCTCCCAACCACCGATAGCGGGAGCGTGGCCCAAAATGCCGTCGTCAGGGCTCTCATACACCGACCTATGTTCCCTTCCAGCATATCTTCAGGACTATGGTAGATCCTCACTCCAAGGTAAGTAAAACAGGAGTCCTCCCAAACCACATCTGCCGGTAACGGCGGCTGAGGCGTCCCCGCCCTCAGTGGGAAGAGACAGGCCTTACGCCAGTTCACTCTGAGACCCGACAGGGCTCCGAACACGGTAAGCGCATTCATTGCCCTCCTCAGCGCCACAGCCGTGTCCTCCAGGAACAGCAGTAGATCATCCGCATAAAGCGAGATGTGATGCTGCTCACCTCGGCAGGCGATTCCCCCCCCGTATACCGACCCTGACCTAGCCCGTATTGCCAGGGGTTCTATCGCCAAAGCGAACAATAGAGGCGATAGTGAGCAACCTTGTCGCGTGCCTCTTTGGACCGGGTATGCGGATGAAATCACCGAGCCCAATCGCACCCTGGCAGTAGCCGAGGAATACAATACTCTCGTCCAGCGCCTGAACCTGGTCCCCAGGCCAAACCTCCTCAACACCTCATCCAAATAGTCCCACTCTAAACTATCAAATGCTTTTTCTATGTCGATGGATAACACAGCAGGCCAGTCGCCCGGGTCCAGCTCGCTCTCCAAGACTCGCACCAGGCGGCGGACGTTAGCCGAGGTATTCCGGGTGGGGATAAAGCCAGCCTGATCCTCGTGGATCAACGACGTCATGTGCGGCAGCAATCTGGTGGCCAGGATGCGACTCAAAATTTTATAGTCCACCGTCAACATACAGTGGCCTATAGGAGGTCACATCCGTACTATCCTTCCCTGGCTTCAGCAGGGGCACAACCAGAGCTTCCCTCATCGAGCCGGGTAGGCGGCCCTGTTTCAACGCTTCATTATAGACTTCTAACAACTGAGGCACCAATACGTCAATGAATTTAGCATAAAATTCAACAGGGAGGCCGTCTACCCCAGGCGTCTTCTTCCTTGTGCCATGTGTTTGACTGCCCCTCTAACCTCAGCCAGTGTAATCGCGGCGCCCAGGGCCCTAGCCTCCTCCTTCTCCAGCTGCGGGAGATTGATCTCTGCTATGTAATCGGATAAATCTCCATCCCCCGTCTCTAACCGGCTCTGGTATAGGGTCTCATAATATTCAGTAAAACGTGATAGGATCGCCCTCTGGGAATAGACTATGTCCCCTGACTCCGTCCTCACACTCATTATCGCACACCCCCGTGCTCCGGGTCCGCCTGTCTCGCCAGCAGCGTGCCGACCTTATCGCCCTCCGCATGGACCCTCGCTGTGTACTGTCTGTAATCATAGCATCTCAACCTTTCGGTCTCCGATGCCACTAATTCCTTAGCCTTAAAGAGTTGTGTCTGCAGCGCCCTCTACTCTGGCCTCCACCTCTCTACCTCCCTCAACGCCTCCTCCGCCTTCCTGACCTCCTCCAATACCACCTTCCTTTCCCCGGAAGGTTTACCAATGCATAAGCCTCTCATCACTACTTTAAATGCATCCCATTCCAGCCCCCTGGTGGAGGCCGTTCCCTTATTAACCACAAAGTATGACTCCACTCCTTTACGGATCTCAGTCTGAAAGACCTGATCCTCTAGGGTGTCCGGGTTCAATCGCCAATTAGGAATCGCTGTCCTCACTCGCTGCCATTGGAGGGAAAGCAGCTGGGGATTGTGGTCCGAGATGGTCCTAGCCAGGTACTCAGAGTGTTTAGCCATATGAGCAGTGGCGGGGTCACAAAGGATCGTATCAATCCTGACATGCAGTTCATGGAGCGCAGAAAAGAAGCAGTAGTCCCTGCCCCCAGGATGCTGCCCTCGCCACACATCTATCAGCCCCCATTCATTCTGGCAGTCTCTCCTCTGTTTCGCCACTCTGCGGACCGGGGATTCAATCAGTGGTGGATGGCATCTGTCCAAGGCGACATCAGTAATGGAATTAAAATCGCCTCCCAGTATTACTGGCCCCGCCAGATACTGTGCCAAGAGTCCCGAGATGGTGTCAAAGAAGCGGGGTTGTTCTGTGTTCGGGGCATAGATACAGCAAAGCGCCACCTCCCGGCCATACAGCCTCCCCGCTACCCCCACATATCTACCACCCGGATCAATCGTCTGACTCGTCACCTGAAAGGGAATCCCTGCCCTCACCCAAATCAGTACCCCCCTCGCAAATGCAGATTATGCTGTGCCAAACACTTGCCCTCTCCATCGCTTCTGTAGCGCCGTACACTCTAGCTTGGTAAGATGGGTCTCTTGGAGCATCGCTATCTGAACCCCTCGGCGCACCAAATATGCATGCACTTTGTGACGTCGGGACATGGTGTGAAGTCCTCGCACGTTCCACGTGACGCACTTCAGCTCAGGTATAGTCCCCATCGCTACCCTTCCTTTGCATCACCCCCACCACAGCCTGCCAGCCCACACCAGCATCAGAAGTACCCACCCCCCAAACAACCCCCAGAACCCCCAACGCCCACTCCCCCAGAACCGGAGGACCAACAACAGCGCATCAGCCCCCATTCAAACCTCACACACCAAACAAACACCTTGCAGTAGCCACTGCAGGTTGCCTTAAGGGCAATAGGAGCGTAGTTGCGCCCCGACAAGCGGCAGCTCTCGCCCCAGCTCCCCGCCCCATGATCCCCCCCCCCCCGTGGCCTGGTACAGCTACAGTATTCCAAAAGGTTACCATGTATTCCAGCCTCTACCACAGTTGTCCGTGCTCCGCACTCCACCCCGGAGGTCATGCAAGTCACAAATCGTCCGCCGAGCGGGGAGTCACCTCCGGCCCAACATTACTATCCACATCTGAAATTTCAGTCCCAGAGTGTCTCTTGTCGTCATCCGACGCCGATCCTCCCACCAACTCCTCTCTCTGCGACCCCGTAATTGCTGCCGTTGCCGCCAGGGCCCCTGTTTGTCCGCTGCCAGTTGCGCTAGCAGCAGGGCCTGTTGAGTCTTGTGTCATTTACGGATGCGTTGCGATTGGCATACCCTCGCCGGTTTAGGTCGGTCATTTTCAGCCTTGTGTCTGCGATCAGTTCCCGCTCTGTATGACTCTAGCCAAGTCCAGGCCTCCTCAGGCGTCATAAAAAACTGTGTCGTGCCATCCAGGATGATCCGCAGTTTAGCCGGAAACAGCAATGAGTACTGAATCCCCTCAGTTCGGAGTTCTTTTTTGACCGCTAGGAATGATGCTCTATGTCGTTGGACATCCTGGGTATAGTCCGGGAAGATTGTTACCGAGCTGTTCTCCACTGTGAAAGGTCCCATGGATCGCGCATTTTGAATCAACAGATCTCTGTCCTTGTAGTGGAGGAGACGTGCCACCACAGGTCTGGGTTGGCGCCCCAATGATGGCGGCTTGGCCGGAACTCTATGCGCCCTTTCCAGCGTGAAGAAGGGGGACAACCCCTGCGGGGCCACCTGCGTCCTAAACCAGTTCTCCAGGTAGGCAATCAGATCCGCCCCTTCAATTTTCTCCGGCAGGCCGACCACACTCACATTATTGCGCCTATTCCTACTTTCGGCATCCTCAGTTCTTTTTTCTAGCGTCGTCAGCCGTTGTAGTGCACCCTCCAGTTTCCGTTCAACAGTCACCACCGCCGGTTTCAGTTCTTGCACGATTAATTCAGTGTTCTTCACCCGTTCCACCAGCTTCGAATGATCAGCCTTCAGGAGGCCCAGCCCCGTGGCAACCTGCGTGATATCAGTATGTAGGGAATCTTTGGTCGCCGTGATGGCCTCTAGGATTTGATCCAGACGTTTTTTCAACCTCCTTTCCGTCTCTGAGCCCTCCATCGCTTCCTCACCCTCCGGGGCAGTACTCTGCGTTGCCTCGTCTCCTCCTGCTGCCCCCGGCTTCATCATGAAGGCCGCTCCACACACAGCACCGCGCAACAATGCCCTCCGTGTGGCCCTCCGTATCCGAGCTGCAGGGAGCGCCCTGTACCTAATGCCCGCAGAGTGTCACCAATCTCAGGACGCTCATCGGACCAGCGGGGTAGCAGTTCCTCCGCAATAACTTGAAGCCGGTCCCGTGGTCACCCCCACTCAGCACTACCCAATCGGTCCCTGCGGCACCGCTTCCGCTGCAGGCCCCTCCAGATTCTGGTGATCGCTGGGTCAACCAGGCCTTTCACAAGTGTCCCGCATGGACCTGGCTCCTGGTCCGCTCCAGCCTTCGACCCCAGACGGGCCCGGAGTCCGCCCAATAGGCCGTCTCAGGTCGCCAATCGTAGGCGCTGTTCGGCCTCCCGGCCGACTTCTCACCACGCCGGTTTCTGGCCGCAGCGCCAAAGAAGGAGCCCTCTCACTCCACCCGGTCAGGCACCGCCTTTGTGGTGCTCTCAGCAGGCTACCTCCGCAGCCAGTCGGTAGTGCTCCGCTCAGGGTCCCTCCTGGAGCGCGCCGGGACCGAACGCTCAGCCGGCGTCACCTCACTCCCCGGGGCGGCCGCTCGTGTCCTGAGCCGAAAGGGCTATCGCCCCCGTGACGTCGTGAAGTGCCTCCGCGGCCGCCTCCCAGTGTGGCGCCGCCTAATCGAATCTGGCCGCAATACCAGAGAGAAGACTCTCTATTGCCGCAGCGGGGGTGACACCCGGCTCCCGGGGCAGCGGTCCGCCTATGTCGGGTCCCGGCTCAGCACGCCGCCCCGCACTCTGGGAACCCCGGAACTGCCTCAATGTCCGGTCATGGGCTCTGCAGCACTAGCGCTGCTCCTGAGCCAGGCCAGCTCCGCACCTCACGGGCTCTCCGCTCCCAGATCGGGAGTCACCACGTCTCCTCGCTGTCCTCTCAGGCAGCTGCCATCTTGAGGCTCCCAGCCAGTCTCGCTGGCAGCCGGTCAGCAGCGGTCACCTCTGCGTTCTTCCCCGCGAGACATCGGTCTCAGCGCTCAGCAGCCGCAGCCCCTCTCCAGCGGCGCCTCAGCCGATCATTCTGCCTGCACCGGGGGTGATTCCGCTCCTTGCGGCGCTATTGAGTAGATGTCGCCGCCATCTTGGGAACTCCCCCGCGGCTCGCCTGGTCCCGGTGACAACAAAGAAATCTCCGTCACCGAGGCCCTATCAGCTGTGAAGTCGGGCTCAAAGTGTGCCGCGGGTATTCTGCGTCCACGGGCCACCAGAGATCCCGATTTACAGGATAAATTGGGGATTGAGCGTGGAGCTATCGGCTCACGCCGCCTGCTCCATCGGCGCCCAAGCCACGCCCCCCCATTAGCGGCTTCATCAGCCAATTAATTCCCATCAACGTGAACGCCATCACGCTGATGACTCTGCGTGTGTATCACGTGAGTTCTTGGTAGTTCATTTTTAAACTCTGCTACCTGTTCCCAAAGCAATGTATGCTTAATTGTGCCACCTTTTGAGTCTTTAAACCCATTTATACCCCAGTAGTGTAGATATTCATTGTATGACTGGACACAGTAAAATGAATCGCACACGATCAATGTGGGGAATTCTCGATCCGTATTTATTAGTGCCAGTAACAAGGCTTTTAGTTGTGCTAGCTGTGTCTTTGTACTGCTAGGATGGAACTTGCCTTTCTGCATACGACCCTTCACAATCGCACATGCAGTGCTGTATTGTTGTTTACTTCCTATGGCCGGCTGAACAGAACCGTCAGTGTAAGTACTATATTCATACTGCTCTAGAGGTTTTATTTATTCGGGAGAGGATATTCTTGTTTATATTCCAGAAATGCTTGCGCCCTAATTGTAGAAACAAATTTGTAATCTACATCTGTCGCAGTGAGAGACTTAGCCCAGTGTATCCATCTTGGATGTAAAGTTTTAGCTTTCTGAACGCTTGCTTTTGTAACAGCCTCTAAGGCAGGTATTGGAGTTACGACAGTTATTTGTTTCCCCTGAGCCAGTGCTCTTTCTCTCACTACAGCAGTCTGTACTGCTGTCAGAATTTTTTCTGTAGAAGCAAAACGCATTTTTCAGTGTTTTTGTACAAGTGTTTTTTGTATGCTATGGGTGCTGTTTCGCCTTAATTGAAGGTTAGGTAAGTATACCCTGATTGACCCACTGTAACACGGATCACCAAATGTGTGGTGTTAAACATGTGTGTTTAAGTGTTTGGACTCTATCATGTCAGCTTGTAGGGGCCAGAGGATATCTGTGGGTCCCTGTGTCTAATGCCTAACTGAAAAATCAGGTCTTATTAGGTGGTAGAAAGTTTTTACTTTTTCTGTGTATTCTAAAATATAAGGTCTGCCAACATTTCAGAATCCCAATATGGATTGTAAATTTGTCAACAATTTAGGAGGTTGGAGCAGTGTTCATTTTTCTAAACAATTAGCTGCCAGGCTTCTCCATTCACTTGAAAGCTCATATCCCGAAAATAGGGAATTGAGGTGGGCTATTTTTGATTTGTTTTTCAATTAAATTTATAGCCCTCAGAGGTGAACCACAAAATTATGTTGCTCACCATGGACAAGTGATCCTTTAAATCATCTACATAGGGCAATGACTCCATTCAAATTCTGATGTAACTCTGTTACCCTAGTGGAGAAAAACCCAGGGCTATTCTTATACCCTTGAGGAAGTTGACAAAATTGATTCTGGGAACTAAGCTCTGAGAATGATGTCCAATGCCTACTCTCAGGTGCTATGTTTTGGCAGAAAAATCCATTTGAGATATTTATTGTTGTTTTGTATTTTTTCCACACAATGTTATTCATGAATGCGGCACTGTGTATTCTGTACTGCAAATGTTTTACTGCATGTGTTCAGATGTCTGCATTCTAAAACTAGACAGTATGAATTCATAGGTTTCATTACAGTAAACAAAGCATTATGCATTGAAGAGGTGCAAGCGTCAATTACACCCTGGTATTCAAGTTCATCTAAGATCTCCCTGACCTGTTTTTTCACTTCTTATTTTAATTGGGTACTGTCTCTGTGGAGTTGGAGTAGTTTTACTGGGATTTCATGGTGAGGTGACTCAGCATCCCACCCAACATGGTTGCGATATAATGCTGGAGCAAGTGCTACCGCCCACTCCCGCGCGTATGTATGTTTTAAGTATATTGGAACGAGGCCAGAAAAAGTTGGTAAAATTACCATTTCTCCCTTTGGGCACTTAATAACAATTTCAGACGTCCAATCTTTTTCAGCCAAAAGGATGTCATATCCACATGTCAAGTTCTCCCAAAAGAGACCTCAAATTTTTCTGGGTTTGTCCCACTCCATTTGCAGTCTTATTTTATGTAACTTATGTGGGACACTTACCCTCATATAAGGTGTCTCCACTGTGAAATGTTCATTCAACTCCGCTTTCACCAGAAATTCCATCAGGTTCCAGCGAGCTATTGTTACTTCTGCTGCGCTGTCTAGCATCAGCAGAGCCCATTCCCCGGCCAAATCAGAAGTTGAGTCCTCAGAATTCTGGGCATGTCTAACTTTAAGACCTGCTACTTTCTTCTTTATCACGATTCCTAAGGTAGTACCTCCTTTCGGAGGGCTCTTGTTGAGGAGACCCACCCATGGATTGTGATCCATTCTCTCTATTTTTTTGTTTTTTATCATCCCATTTCGTCTTAGAAGAATCAGGTGCTTGCTTGGTGTTCTCTTTTTCAGGACCACCCATCAGTTGAGGTTTTGTTGCTCTAGCTCCCAAACTATCTCTACCTATTTGGGCATAGGTATCTTTGATCATTTTAGGTAATTCGCGTTCCTGTTGTAAAGGAGTGAAATCCCTCCGGTATTGGCGTATTGCCACTGCTGCTGCCTCCCCTTTTATGTTTGCTAATATAATAGCTGATACCTGGGCAAAGTTTCCTAACAATTTCATCCCGAAGTTCAGAGCAGGTTCTGCTCCATGCAACTTTTGTATTTGTCTTATTACATCTGTTATTACTGCTAATGAAGGGATACCATGAGTTCTGGTATATATGGCAGTGAAAACTGTACTCCAAGAGGTACAATTCTCCATCTGGGGAGTTATCCCCATTGACAAGCAGATTGTTAGCATTCTGTGTTTTTCTTGAGGGCTTGAGTGAATGAAAATACTGCCTCCAGCTGTGTTATTTTTTGAGCTATCCAGAATGGCATTTGCTCACGTCTAATGGGCATTTTACCCATAGCTGCGTGTAGCGTTTTCTGGCGTTATTTAATTTGTAAACCCCTGAATTTGTCCTGCTGGTGTAGCCCTTTCTGGCTGAAGTGTGTGTTCTCATCACAAACTGTGTCAGGTTTCTGTAAAGTTTTATTATTTCTTCATGAAGTGGATGTAGGTCTGCTACTGGCATTGTGTCAATGTCTGGATGCGGTATGAAAGCGGCTTGGACTGGCCAAGCAGCCCCATCTCATCCAAACAGACCGAGTCGCTCCTTTCTTTTGTGTGTGGGAGGGTGCCTTTGAACCAGTTTATGTGCTCCTGGTAGGTGAGCGGAATTTCAATGTCCTCATATGGACAGTATTCATCTGGTGTTTCATCTTTAGTAAAAGAATGAAATGTATGTCTTTGTGCATCTGCTTGTGGGAATTTAACCCATGAATAGAATACCTCTGTTCTGTATGATTTGTGTGCCTCAATCACGAATGTTACTGTCCCACCTCTAACTGTGACACCATAGTCTGCTAGTTTTAAAGTAGGGGCAGTTGAATGCAGTGTTGTATCTAGGAAAAAGGTCAGTCTCTGTAAAACGTTATAAGTGTAATGTAGGGAAGAATATAGGTGAAGGGTTATGAAGTTACCTGGGCCTATATCATGGAATATTACAGCAGCTAGCTCACAGTGCCACTAGAAACCCATCTTACTAAGGAGAGAATAGTTCTTGGCAACTATCAAACATGACAACTGTCCCATCAGGGATCGTGGAAACAGTGCAGTACTTTTCGCTCAGTCACTCATGCTCATTTTGTCTCAGAGAGATACACAGAATAAACGGTGAGAACGTTTTCAATAAGTATTTATTGAACCAGCATCATTCTAGTGTAAAAGAGGTGTGCTGAGACAACCATAAGGCAGAACCAGATATACATGATTATAATCACCAGCAGAGTAAAAGGATGATAGATTTCTACCCTATTGCTAAAACATTGAATACAGGCAGGTATAAAAATACCTGACCGTAATAATGCGTACTCTTATGATGCAACCCTAGGTAGCTCTACCTAAGTGTACCTACCATGTATGTAGGTGTGGATACAGTCAGCCCTATTACCTGAAATGAGAGACTCTGGGACCCCATCTTGGTCTCAAGATGGACACCCTGCGAGGGATGTCAGACCATTGCGAACAGGAATCTCAGCATCTTGTGTCAGTATGTCAGCATTGAAGTCACACCTCTGCTTGATTGCACTTTTACATTTTTTAAAGAATTCCAGAAGTATGCCTGGAAATTTGTGACAGTTATCCTTTTCCACATTTACTTATGGAATTCTTATGTTTTTATGCCTATGCATTTTCATAATGTGGCAATGTATGCATAGTACAATTTAATTTTCTTAGGGGAAATACAGTGCCAATGTGCAATTGTATCCTTTTATTTCTGGTTATGAAAAGTATTTTTTCCACTGTACCCCATCAAGTTTGGGAATGCTTGGTTCCTCTTCCTTCCCTATACATTGATTTACTCCAGCCTTTGGCAGGAGCAAATCCCTGCACAATTTCAGGGTGGAAAAGTTTTAGAGAGCAATTTGTGAATGCTCACAAACTGATGTGTTTGGAGCCATTCACAAACTCAGAAGGCTGAACCTGCCTTGTAACAGCCACTTCTCATCACTTGCATGAGTGTGACACCTACACCATTGTTCACAGTCATCTCACACAATCATGCAGACATAAACATGTAAATGGTTCATGTGGAGAAATAATTTAGCAAGGCATAAAAAACGTAGCTCCTCCTGAGTAGATGAAGAATTCAGTGACATAGTTATCATTAAATTACTGATTTTATAGCAGTAGGAAAGGTGTAAAAATAAAGGTTTTGCCCACTCCGCATTACACTTGTAACATGGAGTTCCATTAAAATTCCACCAACCGTCATGTGGCAGAGATTTTCTCGCATGGGCCTGCAAGCATTGTTGTTGCCTAGTGTGATTTTTTTTTTTTTGGGGGGGGGCTAGTACAGCATTCAGAGAGATTTTCTCAATGCGGGCAGTCACAGGCAGTTGCGAATGCTCACAGTCAGAAATCTGCAATTTACGGTGAAAAAGCTCCAGCTCAAGTAGAAAATCTACTCGAATGGCTGCAGACAAGCGGCACCTTCTGGTGCGCCGCAAGCTGATTTTGTAGTCCGCATGAAGCTCCCGGGGCTAAAAACCATTGTGATGTGCCGGTTCCTCCCACTTGCAGAACTCCGCAGACTCTCATGGGAAGTAATCATTTGAAGCTACCAATAAATGTTCTTCTGTATACCACCTAATCATACCTGTGAACTCATCATGAATATTTTATGAACTAATTTTTGGGTCTCGCCTAGACACCGCATGCATGGTCTCTGTGAGACTTTTTTTGCATACAGTGGACTTACAGCCCGCACATAGCTTACCATTTGTTAGCTTCAGTGTCGCTCTCATTTCCTTCTCTCACGTTTGTCACGGCATGCATGTGTCATGTCCTCTTCTTGTGTTTAACTCTCCCCTGAAGCATGGACCAAGTTATTGTTAGTGAGGTTTTATATCGCGCCTAATCACCTGCAGGTCTCTAAGTGCCTGGAAAGATGGTAACAGACAATAACTTAGCAAGATGGAAGCAGAGGTCATAGCTGGATTATACTGTGCTCATGCTTTTGCTAAACAGAAATGTTTTTAGGCTCTTCCTGAATCGTAGTAGATTCCCTTCCCGGCGCAGCACCTCCGGCAGCCTGTTCCATAGCTGAGGAACTAGCACTGAAAAAGCTCTCCCTCCCTTGGTCACTAACCTGTAGCGAGGACAGACCAGTAATTGGGAGTCTGAAGATCGAAGTGTTCTCATAGGGCAATAAAGTTGCAGACGATCTTTGACGTAGGTTGGGGCTTTGCCATAGATTGCCCTATGGGCCGTGCATAAGTTCTTAAATTCCACTCCTTCTTTAATGGGGAGCCAGTGCAAACTTTGTAGTAGGGGAGTGGCTTTAGATCTCCTCGGTAGCCTGAAAATCAACCGGGCAGCGTCATTCATTATGACCTGAAGTCTACTGGTCAAAGTTTTAGGTAAGCCAAGGTAGAGGGCATTACCGTAATCAATTCTGGGGATGATGGTGGCCGCTACTATTGATCGCATCATGGATTGTGAGAGGACAGGAATTAACTTCCGCATTTGCCGAATGATGTTTGTGCAACTTCCCACAACCGCAGAGATCTGAGGGGCCATTGACAGATCATCATCCAGCTTGATCCCCAGGCTCTTTACAAACGGGCTTGGTTTTGGGGCAGGGCACAACTCTGTGGGCCAATAGAGATCACACCAAGGTGAGGCAGTGGATGGAATCACTAATACCTCAGTCTTGTCAGGGTTAATTTTTAGCAGGTTATCTGTCATCCATTGCACTGTGAACCGCAGGATGTTCTGAGCTTGGAGTTGTGCGGCCATAGTGTCATTGACACTTAACAGCAATTGCGTGTCGTCCGCGTAGTTAAAGACTTTACAGCCCATGGTGGCCAAGGAAGCAATCAATGGTTGCAGGTAGAGATTAAATAGAAGCGGGGACAGGGCGGACCCCTGTGGCACCCCGCACTCTAAAATCCCTATCTCAGATGTTTCGTCCCCCAGTTGTATCTTTTGGGTCCTTCCGGTAAGGAATGATTGCAACCATTGAAAGGCCAGGCCCTTAATCCCAAAGTCCTTCAGTCTTTCCAAAAGCAAGGCATGGCTGACAGTATCGAACGCCGCTGATAAGTCCAGCAAAATCAGGGCGCTCGGTTTCAGCCATGCCTCTTAGTTCATCCAACACCGAGAGCATCACCAACTCGGTGCTGTGATGAGCTCGGAAACCTGCCTGCCTGTCGCTCGTGGAGTAGATGATGAGTTTCCAGATAGAGGGACAGGGACTTTAATACATGCTGCTCAAGAACTTTTGAGAGAAAAGGCAGCTGGGAAATAGGTCTGTAATTCTTTAACACCGCAGGATCTGATCCAGACTTTTTCAATAGAGGTCCTACACGCGCCTCCTTAAGCTCAGCCGGTAGGTACCCCGTATCTAATGATCTATTGAGGAGGGAGATGATACATTCCTCCAACAAGGGGCGCGCAACACAGAAGATCTCAGGTGGGCATGGATCAGCTGGGGAGACAGATTTAATTTTACTCATCAGCTGTTCTAGAATCAATACATCCATCTCTGGAAACATTTCAAGGGAGCAGTCGGTCAAGATCTCAGGTGCTGATGTTATAGCAGTCCCCACTACCACCCCGTTCTTTATCTCCTGGATGATGATCTTCACCTTCTCTAAAAAGTAAGCCTGAAAGGTGTTACAGTCAATAGGGGCCTTGGAGTTATCTGTTTTTTTGCTCAACTCTGCCAGTATTTTAAAGGTCTCTTTCTGACTGTCTGTATTCAAGCACTCCATATGAGGGCTTGTGATTTCAGTCCATCTCCCATATCCTCGTCAGTGTAGCTTATAGTCCTGCCTCGCCTGTCCCCTTTTCATGTTTCTTCTTTTATCTCCTACCACCATTCGGTACTCTATGACACAGCACCGTACCTCACTGCACTCTACACCAGTAGACTTTATTGTGCACCACTCTACTCCATGCCACTGCACTCTAAGCTACTTCACTTTACACCAGTGCACCCTGCACCACTGCATTCTAAGCCACTATACCTCTACTCTGCACCACTCTATGCCAGTGCACTCTATGCCACTTCACTCAACACTCAGGCTGTTCTGAAATTAGCTCGCTGTTCAACTGGGAGCCATTTAAGTTCTCTTAGTGCTGGTGAAATGTGGTTGTATTTCCTGATTCCAGTGACCATTCTGGCTGCTGTGTTGAGGGTTGTTTTGAGGGGAGCCTGGTGGGATTTTGTGGAGCCGGTTAAGGTTGCGTTGCCATAGTCTAGTCTGGATAGCACCAGTGATTAGGTGGCTTTTTTGAGGTCTTTAGTAGGGAGGAATGGTTTAATTTTGTTGAGAAGCTTTAGGTTGAGGAAGGCAGTCTTTGCAGAGTTTTTGATGTGGTTGCTCATGTCCAGTTTAGGGACTAGGGTGATTCCTAAGGATTTTACGGAGTTAGCCAGGGTGTGATTACCATTTAGAGCATCCATAGTTTTAAGCCATTCTGCGATGTGTGGGTTCTCTTTTTTTACGTCTGTTTTGTCCTGATTGAGTTTAAGGTGATTTTGGGGCAGCCAGCATTGAATTTCTACTAGAGTGTTAAGTCTGTGGATGTTGTTTGGGGAGGAGGTTTCTAGATAGATCTGGGTGTCATCAGCGTTTAGGTGGAAGGGGATATTCGCCTTTTTAAGTATGGGGTGAAGGGTTCCATGTATGTTGAACAGTTGTGGTGAGCGCACTGAGCCGTGGGGCACACCTCTGCTGACGGGGTGGAGGTCGGAGGTAAAGTTTTTGATTTTTATCTTTTGCAAGTGGTTCTGGAGGAAAGAGGTGAACCAGCGGAGGACCTTCTCATCTGCACCAACCCTTCCTTGTAGGGCCTTGATGAGAAGTTGGTGATCTACCGTGTCAAAAGCTGCTGATAGGTCGAGGAGAATGAGAAGGCAGCAGTGATCGGAGTCCAGTGACTTATGGATGTCGTCTGTGATACTGAAGATCGCCGTCTCAGTGCTGTAACCTTTTCTGAATCCCAATTCGTGGGGGTCAAGGAGGTTGATGTTGTCCATGTGTTGAGACAGTTGTGAAAAGACGCATTTCTCGAGGATTTGGATAGGAGTGGAAGATTGGAGACCGGTCTGAAATTTTTCAGGTCCATGCAGTCAAGGTCTGTTTTTTTTTAGTAGTGGCGTTACTTGGACAACTTTAAGGCATTCAGGTATGCTGCCGGATCTCTGGGAGCAGTTGATTTTGCACCAGAACGGGGCTACGGAGAGTTTCAGTTTTTTGGTCCATTGAGTGGGTATAGGGTCAGGACGTGAGGAGTGGGTTTGAAGGTGGAGATTAGCTTGATAATCTCGGCTTCCGTGATGGGATTGAAGGACTTCCATGTAATTGTGTGGTGTAGGCATGTGCTTTCTATTTGAGCTGGGAACAGGCTTTTGCAGGCAGGATCGGTGCCGGTGTCAAGCGAGTGTTCAATTTTGGAGATTTTTTCTTCGAAGAAGATGGTGAAGTTTTCGCAGAGTTCCTTGGAGGCCTGGGTGGAGGGTACGGGGAGTTTTTAAATAGTTCATTGGGCCTGTTTTTTGCATTGTCCAGGGCAGAGCAGAAGAAGTTTTTTTTTTCGTTACGGATGTGTTTTTTGTATTTTCTCCGAGCTGCTTGGAGTTGTTTGAGAAAGGCTAGTGGAGGGGTTGTTTCTCCAGAGTCTTTCTATGGCTCTAAGTTGTCTCCTTTCATTGTTGATGTCCGTATTGAACCAGGATCTGGATGGGATGTTCCTTGTCTTTTTTAGTTTCAGGGAGCCTACCTGGTCTAAGGGGTGTGGTGTAGTGGTCAGTGAGTTCTGTCGTGCATAGATCATCCGAGGAGGTAGTGAGGAGTTGACTTTTTCCTCCAGGTCAGTCATTTTGATCTGAGTGAGATTTCTGGTCCATTTGGGCTGTTCTTAGGTGGGGATTGTATAGTGGCTGGCTGAGTGAGTTGGAAGATGATTAAGTGGTGGTCGGACCAATCTACGGGCAGGGTGTGGTTTACCGTCACTGTGTCACGATTGGCTATGATGGCATCTAGGGTTGCTCTTTTGTTGTGAGTTATTTCTGCGCAGTGTTGCATGAGGTTGGGGGGACAAGAGTGTCCAGGAGTGGAAGGGAAGAATCATTAGGCCAGGTTTCTGTGATGAAGATGGTGAAGTTTTCGAACAGTTCCTTGGAGGCCTGGGTGGAGGGTACGGGGAGTTTTTAAATAGTTCATTGGGCCTGTTTTTTGCATTGTCCAGGGCAGAGCAGAAGAAGTTTTTTTTTTCGTTACGGATGTGTTTTTTGTATTTTCTCCGAGCTGCTTGGAGTTGTTTGAGAAAGGCTAGTGGAGGGGTTGTTTCTCCAGAGTCTTTCTATGGCTCTAAGTTGTCTCCTTTCATTGTTGATGTCCGTATTGAACCAGGATCTGGATGGGATGTTCCTTGTCTTTTTTAGTTTCAGGGGGCCTACCTGGTCTAAGGGGTGTGGTGTAGTGGTCAGTGAGTTCTGTCGTGCATAGATCATCCGAGGAGGTAGTGAGGAGTTGACTTTTTCCTCCAGGTCAGTCATTTTGATCTGAGTGAGATTTCTGGTCCATTTGGGCTGTTCTTAGGTGGGGATTGTATAGTGGCTGGCTGAGTGAGTTGGAAGATGATTAAGTGGTGGTCGGACCAATCTACGGGCAGGGTGTGGTTTACCGTCACTGTGTCACGATTGGCTATGATGGCATCTAGGGTTGCTCTTTTGTTGTGAGTTATTTCTGCGCAGTGTTGCATGAGGTTGTTATTGCATAGTAACTCACTCAGGTTTTGAATTAGTGGATTGTTATCTTCTTTCCATTGTAGGTTGAGGTCACCCAGAATAAGGTTGTTCGCATCTCGTAGTGAGCAGTGGGCAATTAGGTCAGACAGGTGTTCAGTGAAAGTGGTGGAGTTGCCTGAGGGGTGGTAGATAAGGTGGCAGGTTAGTGGTTCTTTGTTGCAAGTGTTGATGTTGACAGTTAGGCACTCAAAGGTGTTGTAGTTGGAGGAGTCTGTTTCCGTCACTGAAATATTGCCTCTGTGGATGATTACTAAGCCTCCTCCTGTTTGGGCTTTTCTGTCTTTGTTGGTGATTGTAAAGCCTGGGGGGACAAGAGTGTCCAGGAGTGGAAGGGAAGAATCATTAGGCCAGGTTTCTGTGATGAATGCTATGTCAATGTCATGAGTGAGGATGGATTCTGCTAGTTCTGTGGTATGTTTGGTGGCCGACCTGCAGTTTCTGATCATGCAGTTTGTGGAGGTCCTCTCTGTTTTGTGTTTCTTCGTTAGGGGGGCCATGGGGATGTTAGTGCAGGTGGTGGGTGCCCTAGGTGAGTTTGGGGGGCTTGGTCTCTTCCTAGTCCGGTGATCACCTGGATTTTGGATTGGAGGGTAACCGCAATAGACTTGTCGTACAAAGAGGCGAGATCCGCCGCATCGCTCTCAGAGATAGCGTCTCGAGTGGGTTACATACCCATCTCTGGGGGGGGGTACAGTGGACTGTCTTTGTTGTGTCAGAGTGATGGAGGAGTGGGCGTGATGTGGTTGCTAGGGCACTGCGAGGTTGGCTGGGATTTCACTAAGGCCCCGGATTATAGTAGTTATCTGGGTTTCCAGCATGGAAAGTAGCTGCTCAGTCTCTAATTCGTTGAGGTAATGGGACTGGACCTGTGTGGGTGTGTTGGGCCTAGGGGGGGAGAGTCTCGGGGTGTTGGGTAGCTTAGTTTTGGCTGTGTTGTCCATGATGGGTCCGGGGAGAGAGGATCTCAGGGAGATTGGTAGCCTTATTTTGGTTGTGTTATCCGTGTGGGGTCTGGGAGGGGCCGTGAGTGCAATGTGGTGGGTGTCTTGCTGGGGTGTGGGTGCTATATTGCCTGTGGGTTCGGGGGGAGGGGTGTTCAGGTTGTTCAGAGTGAGGTGGAGAGAGTGGAGGGCAGGTTGCAGGTGAGGGTGAGAGCCGGCAGGTGATGGATGGGGATAAGAGCCAACGTTGGGCAGTAGGGGGGTCCTGTTCTCTATGGGGGCAGTGTGGTGTGCTGGTAGGTGATGGATGGGGATGTGTGCCAATGGTGGGCAGTAGGGTGGTTCTGTTCTGGGGTGGTGAGGGGTATGTCGTGTGGTGAGGGAACTAGTTGGGGTGTAGCTGCTTTGTTGCCTGTGGGTACGGGAGGTGGGTGCTAAGGTTGTTCACAGTGGATTGGGGTGTGGGTGGGGGGCAGGTGGTGGTGGGGGTGAGAGCCGACAAGTGGTGGGTGGGAGTGAGAGCCGAGGGTGGGAAGTAGGGGGGTCCTGTTCTTTATGGGGATGGTGAGAGGGATGTCGTGTGGTGGGGGTGTGTGGGGTTGCTAGGTAGTATCAGAGTGGTAGGTGGCGGGTGGCGGTGAGAGCTGTTCGGGGGAGTAGAGGGATCCTGTTCTGCCAGTGGGAGGAGCGTAGAGTGTTGCAAGGAGGCGGACGTGCGGGATAGCTAGGGGCTATCGGAGATGTGGGTGTCAGGTGGGGCTGGGAACCGGACAGGGGAAGTTGAGGGGACGTGCTCATCTGGTGGCGGTGGGGGGGGGATGCCGCGTAGTGAGGGGTGAGTGCTGTTGTTAGTGAGTTCCGAAGTGGTAGGTGAGTTCAAATGGCTGGTCCGGTTCCTCCGGGGGGGAGTAGGGGAGTGAGAGGAGGAGCGTGAAAGGGTGTATTCTGGAGAGATGGGAAGAGGGTGTCAAAGGACTCTAGATTGTCGCTGTTGGCTTGTATAAGGAATGTGCCGTTGGAGTAGATGGTCACCGTGGGATTTCCAGTACGCCTTGAGCAGTAAGGGAGTGATATTGTTAGTTTGCAGCTATGTGAGGTGTTGGTGGTTTTTGAAATGTTGAGGTGCGATCTGAAGATGGATCTCCATGCTTCGTGTCTCTCAGTGTGGAAGATAAGGTCAGTGTTTACCTTTCCTTTGGAGGGGCAGTCTTAGGTGTCTGCGAAAAGTGACTCGGGATGCTGTCTGATCAGTTTCTGTTTAAAGTTCTTCTTCGTTTTGGGTGAGAGGTCCGGTGGAAAGCTGATCGCAAAGGAGTTCAGGCTGTGCGGAATTACGTGGGTTCGTAGAAGAGGGGGTGGTGTGGGCAGTCGTGTCGGGAAGCATTGTGTGTGTATGGGACGGGGGCGGGCTCCATACTGGAGGGCGGGAAATTGTATCCGGCGAGTCTTCAGAAAGTAGTAGGCGAGAAAAGGAGAGATTCAAGTTTGGAGAGATTAGAGTGGTTATTACGTGGGCTATTAGAGGAGGGCAGTTTCAGGGGTGTGGTGGAATGGGATGCTGGTGGTGTAGATTGCATCGTCGCCTCAGTTGAGAGTTATGTTCCTGGGTGTCCCTCTAAAAGTTCAGCGTGAATTGATGGTGGTCGCGGATGTGTTCGGTCTTTCTACCTTCTTTCTGTTGGTGGTGGGTTCGGAGCAGCATAGAGCTTAGTTCGTGGTGCTTTCCACTCAAAGGTGGTCATAATTGACCAGATGAGATAAGGGGGGTATCAGACCAGATACAGTCAGCAGCGTGTAGCTTCTGTCCGAGGTGGAAAAGTGCCATTCAGTGGTGGTGGTTTAGTGGTTGTCAGGTCTGGTAGGTGTTTTAGGTGGCCATCTTGTGGTTGGCACCAGAGAGCTCTGCAACTTGGGAGAGAAGGAGCCGGTCACAGGTTGCGGCGGTGGGGGCAGGGGGGTCGCGCTGCACTAGGGACAGGTCGAATATCCTGAAATCTATAGGTGTAGATCAGTTCTAGGTGGGGCATTCGTTTTCATTTTCCTGCCTATTTGCAGGGATGGCGGGGGGGTCGCTCCTCACTGGGGACGGGTGTAAGGCTGTCCCACAGGGGTTCCAAGTACCTCTCTGTTAGTACTCACTTATAGGCTCAGCTGTATCTTCCTTTCCCTTCTTGCGTACTCTGGTGGTGGGCGGAGTGGCCGACGTGGTGTGGAGTGCGGGTGCAAGCAGGGATTTCCACCAAGTGTCGGTGATACTAGTGTCCGGGCCCCAGGGACTTTCAGTTTAGTTTTCGGAGATTCGTTCTTTCATCCGGTTATTATGTCGATTCTTTCGGATGGCGGCAGCGTTGAATTCATCTTCAGACCTCTTTTTGCCTGGTCCGGTGGGGGAATGGCAACAAACTACGTCACTGCACTCTGTTACTGCACTATATGCCACTGTACTCTACACCACTGCACTCTGTCTCTGCACTCTATCCCAAGTCACTCTATTCTGCACCACTCTACTTTAGGCCACTGCACAGTACGTTGCTATATTCTACACCACTGTTCTCTACTCTGCACCACTTTCCTCAATGCCACTGCACTCACCAACACTCTGTTCAGCACCACTCTACGTCAATGCACTCTACACCACTCTACTCTGCACCACTCCATTCCACTGCTTTTTATGCCACTGCACTCTACTCTGCACTACTGAACTCTACGCTACACCACTCCACGCCAATCCGCTTGCACCAATTCATTTATCCCACTGCACTCTACGCCACTCTAATCTACTCTGCAACACTCTACTGTATATCACTGCACTCTGACACTCTACTCTGCACCATTCTACACCACTACACTACACAACTGTACTCTGTCACAGCACTTTATACCACAGCACTTTATACCACAGCACTTTATACCACAGCACTCTATACCACAGCACTCTATACCACAGCACTCTATACCACAGCACTCTATACCACAGCACTCTATACCACAGCACTCTATACCACAGCACTCTATACCACAGCACTCTATACCACTGCCCTCTATACCACTGCCCTCTATACCACTGCCCTCTATACCACTGCACTCTATACCACTGCACTCTGTTACTGCACTCTGTTACTGCACTCTACTCTACGCCACACTACTGTACTCTACGACACTGCACTCAATGACACTGCACTCAATGACACTGCACTCAATGACACTGCACTCCATGCCATTTCACTCGATACCACTGCACCCTACATCACTGCATTCCATTCTGCAGAGCTTCACTTTGTTACTGCATTATACACCAATGCGCTTATGACAATGCATTCTACGACACTACACTTTTAGCCACACCACTCTACTCTAGGTCACTGCACCCTACTCCACTGCACTTATGCTGCTGCACTCTATGCCATTCTACTATACTCTGCACCACTGCACTCTATGCCACTGCACTCTATGCCACTGCACTCTGTCACTGCACCCTATGCCGCTGCACTGTATGCTGTTATACTCTACTCTCCGTAACTCTATGCCACTGCACTCTATACCACTGCACTATGCTCTGCACCCCACAACTTTAGGCCACTATACTCTAGACCACTGCCCTCTACTCTACACTACTTTATTCTAAGCCACTAGACTCTATGCCATTTTACTCTGCACCACTCCACACCACTTCACTTTATGCCACTGCACTCTACACCAGTCCACTATATGACACTCTACTTTTCATCACTCTACACTGCTCCACTGAACTCTATGCAACTGTACTCTACTCTCCACAACTCTACTTCACGCCATTGCACTCTATGCAACAGCATTCAACTCTGCTCCTCTGTACTTCACATCACTGCAATTTATGTCACTGCACTCACTGCCACTCAACTCAGCATTGCTCTATCTATGCCACTGTACACTATGCCATTGTTTCACTCTACACCACTCCACTCTGCATCACTCTACTCTGCTCCTCTGAACTCTATGCGACTGTACTCTACTCTCCACAACTCTACTCCATGCCATTGCACTCCATGCAACAGCATTCAACTCTGCCCCACTGTATTTTACGGAAATCAATAAAGGGTTATGGCCCTTAATCAGTAAGGCTAGGCCAATCTATAATCCAAAACACCACGATAATGCCAAAACTGATGTCATTCATCAAGTTACTTCAACAATCACACGTGACACTCCTAATGATTGAAACAAAATTAATTAGAACTAGTTTATTTCTTTTGATATTAAAGTTATCTTTTTCTTTTTCAAAGTATGTTTAATTGATACATTTTTATCCTAACCAAACATTTAGTGGACCAAACAAAGACATTTTATACAACTTCACAGTGACACAAACATTATATTGCAATACAAAATTCACTATGTTCATCTAATTTCATGCTCAAGTTCCCTCAACAAAGATAAAAGAAAAAAGAAAGATTGGAAAAAAGCCAAAGGAAAGTTTAAAAGAATCATACAAATATGAAGGAATGGAAACTATCCCAGAGAGTGTTGGCCAAACAGTAGGGTATTCAGGGAAAATGATCAAAACTTGATCAATAGTACATTCTTTGTTAGCCTGCCACCACTTATTTATTATTAAGACTTATTTGGACACAACAACAAGGTCTACGCATTTCAAACTCAATAGTTTTTTTGCGGGTTATCCTCAGTAACTGGAAAAATCTTAGTCATACTGTATAATGGCACCCATGGTGCTCTACAGCTGGTTCTATTTCGAAGGCATGCGCAACCACTTGATAAAATTTTGTAGCTCGTGAGAAGGAGACGGTACGCGGCGGCGATAATAAAGAATTTGAAGACTAATTCCGGCCAATCAACTTCGAAAGGATTCAGCCACCAGACAGCGATTATAAACCACAGCATTTAGTGGAGTTACCAGAATTCGCTGTGTCCGCTGCCATCCGTAATAAAGACTTTTCAAATTGAGCCTTTACAAGATTTTATCAAGTGGTTGAGAATGCTTACGAAATAGAACCAGCTGAGGAGCACCATGGGTGCCATTATACAGTATGACTAAGCTCATTTTTCCAGGTCCTGAAGAAATCTGTCACTGCACTCTACTGTGCACAACGTCACTATATGCCACATCACTGCACTCAACGCTACTGTACTCTACGCCAATCCATTTACACCAATCAACTTATGCCAATGCATTTACCCTAATGCACTCTATACCACTTGAATCTACACCACTGCACTATACGCTACTACACTCTATATCACTGCACTCCATACCACTGCTGTCTATGTCATTACACTCTGCACGCCTGCACTCTACTTTATTCTACACCACTGTACTCTGCGCCACTCTATTCTACCCTGCACTACTCCACTTTGTCACTGTTCTTTTCCGTATGCGGAGGCACTCTTTGCCAGTGCACTCTACACCACTTTTGTGTTTTCTGCACCATTCTACTCTATGCAACTGCACTCTATGCCTCTATACTCTGCACCCCTCTAGACCACTGCACTTTACGCCACTGTGCTCTGCACCACTCTATGCCACTGCACTCAATGACATTTCTCCACCATTTCAGTCTTTGCCACTATACTCTCCATGTCACTGCACTCTATGCCACTGTACTCTACAAAACTCTGCTCTGCACCACAATACTCTAGGCCACAACACGTTACACCACTCTACTCTGTACCACTCCACACCACTGTACTTTATTCCACTGCACTCTACTCTGTACCACTCTACTCTACACTTACCACTCTACTCTACACCATGGCACACTATGCCACTGCATTCCATTCTACGCAGCTGCACTCTATGCCACTGTACTTACAGCAATGCACTTATGCCAATGCATTGTATGACACTCTACAGTGTTATGTTATGTTATGTTAAGGGAATTTTGTATAGCGCACTGTCACCGGAGGTATCATGGCGCTGAAAGGGTGCTGAGGAAACAGAGGTATTTTAGCGGGATTGTGGGAAAAGCCAGGTTTTTAATGATTTGCGAAATTGAATCAGAGTAACGGAAGTCCTAACTGAGAGGGGGAGAGAGTTCCAAAGTTTGGGGCCGAGAAAGGCAAATCTTCGACCCCCAGATCTACAGAGTTTGAAGGGAGGGACCACCAGAAGATGTAAGTGAAGTGATCTAAGGTTACGTGAGGGACAGTAGGGGCAGATCAGGGATTTCAGAAAGGCGGGACAGGAACCAGAGAGAGATTTGAAAATAAGACAGCCAACCTTGAAGGCAGCCCTTAGGCTAACCGGGAGCCAGTGTAGCTTGATAAGGAGGGGTTTGGCGGACTGCCACTTCGGAATCCCGAGGGCCAGTCTCGCCGCCTGGTTTTGGATGACTTGCAACCTATTGATGGAACATTTGGGCAAGCCGTAATAGATGGAATTTGAAAAATCCAGGCGGGAGAGAACAAGGGCCATGATGACTTGAAGCAAGGCATCGGGAGTAAGAAGGTAGGCCACCTTCCTGATCCTGCGCAGTTGGAACATGCAGGAGAAAACCACTGTCCCCACCTGCGGCCCCAGAGAGAGCCCAGCGTCAATAGTGACCCCGAGGCTTTTCACCGAGGTTACCGGGGTGGGAGGAGAGCCAAGCTCTGTCGGCCAGAAATATGGACCCCAGTGGACGGCGCTCCTACCCGGCAGGAGGAGCTCCGTCTTACCGGGGTTCAATTTCAGCTGGTTCTGACACATCCACTGAAAGATATGGGACATGACTGCCTGAAAAGTAGGAATAGAAGAAGGAGAGTTTAGAGAGAAAATGAGTTGTAGGTCGTCCGCGTAATTGAAGACGCGGACGTCCCACTGCCTCAGAGAAGAGAGAAGAGGGCGAAGATAGAGATTGAAAAGAAGAGGGGATAGAGAGGAGCCCTGAGGGACCCCACAAGACAGATGTTCCCTAGGGGCCCTAAATGTACCTAGGCTGAGGGACTGGGATCTCCCCATAAGGAAAGATTTCACCCAGGCCAGCGCCAGGCCCTGGATGCCGGCCTGTTCGACACGGTGGAGGAGGATGTTATGGTCCACCGTGTCGAAAGCGGCCGACAGATCTAGTAAAACAAGGGCCTGGGAGGTACCCTTGTCAGCTCCGTCTCTCAAGGTATCTAGGACAGCCAGGATCACAGCCTCCGTAGAATGACCAGGGCGGAAGCCGGCCTGGTTGGCCTCGAGAAAGATGGAACTCTCGATGAACCCCGAGAGACAGGCAGTGACATGGGCCTCCAAGATTTTTGAGAAAAAAGGTAAGAGAGAGATAGGACGATAGTTTGCCGGGACGGCAGGGTCGGCTCCAGGCTTCTTCAACAGAGGCACTAGAACGGCCTCCTTGAAGGAGCTGGGTACCGTCCCGGAAAGAAGAGAAGAATTGAGCAGAGGAAGGATACAGTCGGGTAGAGAATGGCAGATGTCGCAAAGTATGGAAGGTGGACAGTGGTCGTCAGGGGAGCCAGACTTGATCCGGGCCGCCAGGTTGGCTAAAGATATAGCGTCTAGTGGGGGAAGCTGGGTGATAGAGAAAGCATTATGAGGGGGTGTGATGGGAACAGCATCCAATGAGGTGACCGGGATAGTGCCCTTAATCAAAACAATCTTCTGTAAAAAAAAAAGGTGCTAAGTGCATTGCAAGATTCCTGGGTAGGGGCCTGGGACAAAAGCGTTCTGGCGTCAGACGTGAACTCGTCCAGAACTCTAAAAATCTCCTTCGACTTACAGGGAGCTGACAGGATACGCTCGGAGACATAGGTTTTCTTGGTTGCAGAGATAGCAGATTTGTACCTATTACGAGCTGCCACATAGATATCTCTACTTGACAGTGCACCACTTAATTCCACTGCAGGTTTTACCACAACACTCTATGCCACTACAGTCACACCACTCTATGCTGTGCCACTACACTCTACGCCACTGCACTCTGGTCTATGCCACTGCTCTCTATGCCAATCTACTCTATTTCACTGCACTCTGTGCCACTGCACTATACACCACTCTACTCTATGCCACTGAACTCTGAGCCACTCTACTGTACTCTTTGCCACCACACTGTACCCTAGTGCACTATACGCCACTCTACTCTAATCTACATCACTTTATACCACTGCACTCCATACCACTGCATTCTATGACCGTCCACTCTACTCTGCTCTACACAATTCTATGCTATGCCACTCCACACCACTCCATGCCACTCTACACTGTGCCACTCTCGACTCTACCTGCCTACTCTGTCTCTCTACTCTGCACCATGCCACTCCACACAGTCCCACTCTATGCCACTCTACTCTACTTCACTCAATGTCTCTACTCTACTCCACTCTACACCACTCTTCTCTATACCACTCTTCTTTACCCACTTCACTCTTTGACACGCTACTCTATTTGACTCTAAGCCACTCCACTCCACTGAACTTTAATCTTTGCAACTCCAGTCCACTCTGCTCCGCTCCATTCTATGCCACTCCACACCACTCTACGCTATTCCACTCCTCTGTATGCTACTCCATGCCATTCCACTACACCTCACTCTAGTCTACCCTACCCTACTCTCTGCCACTCTAGGCAACTCAACTCTACTCTATATTAATCCACTCTACGCCACTGCACTCTATAGCACTCTACTTTACTCAATGGGACTCTACTCTATGCCAGTCCACTCCACTCTACTCTATGCTACTCCACTCCACTGTACATCACTTTATGCCACTCCACTTTGTCACTCTGCTCTATGCCACTCCACTCTGTTCCACTTCACACCACTCTACACCATGTCTCTCCACCGCACTCTACTCTATTCAACCCCACGCTGCTTTTCACGCTCCCGACCTGTGTCTCCTATTCGGGGGGATACCGCCGTCATTCAGCCTCCAGACTGCGCCATATGTTATGTTAAAAAAATGTAATACCGCGCACATACACCAATTGGTTTCTTGGCGCTCGAGGACCATGGAATAGGGCACGGGGAGTGTAGGCAGCTAACCGTGAGCAAGACGGAACAAATGAGTTTTCAGAGATTTACGGAAGGTGGGGTAATCAGAAGTGAGCCGAATTGGGAGGGGAAGGGAGTTCCAGGTGGATGGGGCAAGGAAAGAGAAGCCAGCACCACCATGCTTCTTGCGTCTAAACCTGGGAATGACCAGCAGGTTGTGGGCAGAGGATCTGAGGTGTCGAGGGGGAACATAAGGGTGTAGGCAAAGAGAAATAAAAGCAGGAGCAGAAACAAAAAGAGATTTGAAAATAGTGCAGCCAAGTTTGAAGATGCATCGTTGCGCGACCGGGAGCCAGTGCAGGGTTTTTAACAGCGGGGTGACATGTTGGTGTTTTGGTTGCTGGAAAATTAATCTGGCTGCCTGGTTTTGCACCAATTGAAGCCGTTGAAGATGGTATGCTGGAATCCCCACGTATAGACAGTTGGCATAGTCTAAACGTGAGGTAACCAGGGCCAGGATGACAAGAATAAGAGCCTCTGGAGATAGGTACCTTCGGATCTTCCCGATCCTGCGAAGATGGAAAAAGCAGGCCGAGGTAACAGCATTAATGTGCGGCCGCATCGAGAGGTCACTGGAGATAACACCTAGGCTCTTCACGGAGTCAACTGGGCAGGGGGGGGGGGGGCCGAGGGCAGGGGGCCAGAAGTTGGGAGTCCAAGGATGTGGGGGCCCACCAATCAGGACCAGCTCTGTCTTGCTAGGATTGAGCTTCAGCTGGCTGAAGTTCATCCATTCATAGATGGAGAGCATGGTGGTTTGGAAATTAGAGCAGAGGAGAGGAGTCGATAGGAAAGATAAGTTGCAGATCATCTGCGTAATTAAAAGTGATAACAGAAGAGTGACGGAGAGAGACCAGGAGAGGCTGCATATAAAGATTAAACAGAAGGGGAGATAAAGCAGAACCCTGGGGGACACCGCAGGAGAGTGAAGTGCAGGGGGCAGAAAAGGAAGATAAGTGTACAGATTGGGTCCGGAGTTGGAGAAAGGACACTATCCAAGACAGGGCCAGGCCCGAGATCCCAGCATTTCTGACACGGTCGACCAGGATGTCATGGTCGACCGTGTCGAAAGCGGCCGAGAGATCAAGTAGCACTAGGGCCTGGGCCATGTTCTTGTCAGCCCCCTGTCTCAGCGTGTTCATAACCGCTATCACCACTGCCTCCGTGGAATGGGAGGGTCTGAATCCGGCCTGTTGATCATCGAGGAAATGAGTTTCCTCGATGAAGGTGCTCAGGCAGCGGGTGACGTAGGTTTCCAAAACCTTCCCCAGATATGGGAGAAGGGAGATAGGTCGGTAGTTGCCCAGTACCGCAGGGTCGGACCCAGGTTTTTTCAGAATAGGTACCACCACAGCGCTTTTGAAAGCATTGGGGACAGAGCATATGGAGAGTGAACGGTTTAGGAGGTCCAGAGGAGGGCCGGGACATGCCATAAAGGCGTCTCTCAGGATTTGGGGAGGGCAGCAGTCCTTGGGGGAGCCTGAGCCCACAGCCGAGAGTAATGAACGGAAAGTGTCAAAAGAGATCGGGGGAAAAACATTCAGGGAGTGAGGATTCGAAGGAGGAAGGGCGCTGATCTGAGACATAGTGGTGGGGGGAATATTATTTTTAATCGTGGCGATTTTGTCAATAAAAAAGGAGTTAAGGGAGTCGCACAAAGCTTTTGATGGCTGAGGCTGAGGTTTTACACGGTCGGGTAAGGAGAGTTCAGCTACAATTGAGAACATTTCTTTTGTCTTGGATGCAGAGTTGATTATTTTTTGGGAGAAATAGGCAGATTTGGCCAAAATAATGGATTTTTGTAAAATTTTAGTAAATCAGTGTAGGCAGACTTCAATAAGGGATCATAGTTACGCCTCCATCGGCGCTCAGCCTGACGAAGGAGTTTGCTGGCCTTAAGTTGGTCAGTGAACTGGCGCGGAGCGTCGTGGGGTCGCTTAGATTTAATGGATTTGGCTGGAGCGACTACGTCACTGGCTTGAGACAGCCATTGATCCACTGCAGCTGCTTGAAAGTTCAAGTCAGGGTGACTAGGGGGGAGGGTGGAAGCAAGGGTCGAGTGAAAGAGAGAAGTGTCGGAGTGCTTCCAATTACGTGCCGAGAAGTTGGAGGCTGGTGGGGGGCGGGTGGGTACAGAGATTTGTAGGGCAAAAGAAATGAAAAAGTGGTCAGACCAGGTGCAGGGATACACCAGAGGAGAGGTAATATCCAAATTGGTGGTCCAAACCTGATCCAGGGTATGGCCCTTGATGTGAGTAGCAACAGAGATATGTTGCGGAAAATTTAGGCCAGATAGAAAACCAGAAAATTCAAGTGAGAGGGAGGATTCAGAGGGGTCGGATGGCCAGTAATTAAAATCACTGATGACCAAGATCCTAGCAGAATTAATGGTTAGTTGCGAAATGAAATCACTGAACAAAGATGGGAAGGAGGGCATATTAGCAGGGGGACGGTACACTAAAACACAAATGAAGGAGTGTTTAGGAGAGGAGAATTTCAACATAAGAATATCGGAGTTCAATATAGGGGTGGTCGTTAAAGAAGTGAGTTGTAGGTTGGAGCGAATGATTGCAGCAACTCCCCCACCCGGTCTGCCAGAGGTCCTGTTGGAATGAAGGATATAGTAGCCCGAGGGTATTGCGGCCAAGATGTCAGGATAGGAGTCCGCGTGTAGCCAGGTTTCAACGAGGAGCAAGATGTCAATATTGCCATCCTCGAGAAGTTGGAAAACCTCAAGCTGGTGTTTCGGGAGAGAGCGGGTGTTCAGATACACTACAGAAATGGAGCGCATACCAGGGGAGCTAGGCTTGGAAGATATGGAGGCGGCAGGGTTGGAGGGGAGGGTAGTAGAAGGGGGAGCCAAGGGAATACTAGATGAGAGAGGGGAGAAAATACCATGATTCCGAGCGATGGCAATCGTGTGAGGGGAAGGAGGGGCACAGGAAAAACAAGAAAGTTCCAGGGAGGTATAAGTAATGCGTTGAGCAGCATGCATGGCCCCTAGCCCCGGTCGGCCGCGGACGGACGCAGACGGGCTTGACTTATGCGCGACGTCGGCGCTCCCGCTGCGCTCGTCCGCTGCACTTCCTCCAGGTTGCCATTTATGCCAGTCGACGTTAACCACTAGACCGCTCACCTGCACGGTGGAGAGGCAGGGCGGAAGTGGTGCAAAGCCAGAAGTGGCACTCGTGCAGGGACCCTCCGTGCAAACGGCACACTGCCGGGGCGGACCGGGGTCGAGAGCAAGGAGAGAGGTGAGCAGTTAGCAGCAGGTTGGAGATAACAGAAATAGCAAATGCGGGCGCTAAGCAACAAAAGAGAAAATCAGGTTTAAAAAATTCACAGCCAGCTCGTAGTCAGCTGGAGTGCAGTTTAAAAGTATTTCACCAGCAGCGCTGATACACGCCCGCGGCCAGTAGCCACGATTGTCCACCTGAGGAGCCGAGTGCTGGGCAAGTTATAGTGACGAGCTCTGCAACCACTAGACCGCTCACCTGCACGGTGGAGAGGCAGGGCGGAAGTGGTGCAAAGCCGGAAGTGGCGCTCGTGCAGGGACCCTCCGCGCAAACGGCACACTGCCGGGGCGGACCGGGGTCGAGAGTGAGGAGAGAGGTGAGCAGTTAGCAGCAGGTAGGAGATAACAGAAATAGCAAATGCGGGCGCTAAGCAACAAAAGAGAAAATCAGGTTTAAAAAATTCACAGCCAGCTCGTAGTCAGCTGGAGTGCAGTTTAAAAGTATTTCACCAGCAGCGCTGATACACGCCCGCGGCCAGTAGCCACGATAGCCATAGAGGGGACTTCTGCTGTCCGATACCCCAGAGCATGTCTGGCTCGAGTTTCAGGGCAAGTGGAGCAGTGGTGACTGTAACGAAGAGCGATATCTGTGGACGCCGTGGACAAAGACCGCCATCTTGGCAGCAACGGCAGTGAATGGCCGCAACGGACCGCGCCTGAGGTAATCGGCGTAACAAGCAGCCCTAGCCATGAAATAACCGGAGCACCGGAGGGACCCTGACCTGTGAAGGTCGTCAGGAGGGCATAGTCAACGGAGCGGTGTGTGTCCCGACACGCGTGCAACAGGGAGCGCACCGGGTGGCTGCGGCAATCCTCTGCGGAGGCGATCTGGGAAGAGAACGCTTGTCGGGTGCTGGAACGGAGCGCACACTAGCTGTAGCAGTGAGACAGACTTGGAGGGCAGTTGCGGGGCGGACCGGAGCACCAGAGTATTGCCCCCACACAGTGCCTGACTTTAAGATGGAGGGCGGTGGCTGACATCGCAACAAAGGCACCCTTGGGCTGAATACTGATTGAAGCGGAGGCCACGCACAGCACGGAGCATCTAGGGAGCCTGCTTCCGTGGTCGCCCTGAGGATTGACATAGCACTGCAAGGGGTACACCGGAGGCTCAAAGGCAGATGACACGAGGTCTGCCTGCTTCCAAGATGGCCGAGACCACACATGATGAGCTCGATTCCATGTAGCACCAGAATGCACCTTTACAAGCAGGCATCCGGCCAGACAGGGCACCTTATTTTGACTAGGGGCACTCCTATAAGATGCTTTGGAGAATCGTATGATCATAATTACAGCTCCCGGTTCGGGAAACACCTGAGGCACTGCGATTGTGGACCACAGTCTCTCATGGACTTCTTTACTTTTCCCTTTGTCCTGCTCGCCATTTTGCTGCTGTTCTCTGCCGTTTTTTTCTCTGGTCCCCAACCCTTCATCTTGTCCATTCCCTCGTCTTTTACCCTTTTACCCTTGTCCCTCTTTTCCCCCTTAAGATTCCTCAAATGTTTCTTCCCCTCTCTGTTTTGCCTTTTCTCCATACCCACGAATCCCTCTCACCCTCCCTTGGTGTTGTGACTACGTCCCCACTCTGACCCCACTTATTGGAACTTAGAGGAAATCTATGTATGTATATATATGTATAAAGCGATAAGTCTAATCACTAGTATAGGCAGTAGACATTTGTACCATCTACCATTCCTATGTGACTCTTATAGTATATCCAGTCATATCCCTTCCCAATGTATATAGAGATAACTCTAATCACTAGTATATGCAGTAGACCACTGTGCTCTCTACCATTCCTATGTGACTCTTAGAGTATATCCATTTGTATCTCCTCCTTGTGTGACTTTACATATTGTACATTTGCAATTTTGTTTCTGTTTGTATCCTTTATGTAATGTAATGCATATAATCCTAAATCCTTATTTTTTTCAAATGGTTCTTATGTAAATCGCTCTGACACCTTCGGGTAAAGTTCGTGCTATATAAAATCGCATAAATAAAATAAAGAAATAAATAAAACATGTCTAAAAGCCATTGGCAAAGCCAATAGCTCATACATTGACAAAACCTATTGGCTTTGCCCATGCGTGTTGCATTTGCTGTCTAGAATGTATTCCACTATGGGCTTCAATTAGGATGACAAACATAGTGCAATCACCCTTCTCATAATACATGCAGTCATATTCATAGAATTCTCCAGCATAATTATTCTAAAAGTAGAGTCACCGCAATATGATGAAAATATGTGCATTAAGTAACACATTTTAACTTCAAATGCCTTTTTAAATAAATTACCCAACAGATGTTGAAATGTAATAGCTACTAGAAATAGAAATTCACGAATTGACAAAAGCTAAAATGTATCATGACAAAACTGTGAAAAATACAATTTTTGGTCATTTTGTTCCCTTTTATCTTTTAGGTGGATTACCTGCCATCTCTTCTCAAACCACAACTTGGAGTCCACAGTCTTTAGCTTTCGGGCAGCCTGCTGCCTTGCTAACTGGGCCAGTGATGGCCACACAGACTGCAGGGTATAATCAGCCGGGTGTTTTCAGTGTGCCAGTGCCTGGACCTGGATGGAATCAGCTGACGCAGTTTGTAGCTCCAGCCGTGAACCAACCTCCTATCACCTGGAACCAACCTGCCCCTGCTCAGCCTAATGCGTGGACTCAGCACGGAACCATGGGCAACCCTTTCAACCAGATCAGCGTATATACTTCTCCAATGGCTCTCTCGCTATCGCCTTCATCCATGTTAGCATCTCCTCCTCAGCCACCACCAAGGCCTGTGCCTCAGAAAGAGACTAAGAAGGAAAGTGATGCTTTCACTGCCTTAGATCCACTTGGAGAAAAGGAAAACAAGAATGTCAAAGAGTTGTTCAAGGATTTCCAAATGACAAAGCCTCCAGCTGTTCCTGCGAGGCGTGGAGAACAGCAAGGCACCTCAGGTGGTGCATCTGGGGCATTTGCCAACTATTTCAACAGCAAAGTAGGAATTCCTCAAGAAACCAACGACCATGATGATTTTGACATAAGTCAACTTTCTACTAAAGTCAATGGTAATATAATTGTATTGTATATGTTATTTAGTTGTAAACAAATTCGTATTATGTGCTTGTGTTGTTTCCCTGGCCTAGCACTAACATACTAGATCCAAATGCTTTTCACGGTGATTTAAAAACTAACATATTACACAAGGGAACTTCTCAGAAAGCAACATTTCTTTGGTTTAGAACCTCTAAAGTTCAAAATAGGAACAATATTTGGTCCCTATACTGCACTCCTGTTAAGCCCTCCAAGTGCAGCCGTCTAATACCAAGGCACTCATTATGAGTAGGCCAGTAAATTTCGAACCCTACCGGAAATGCACAAATCAACTACACCTCCTGTTACATTTTAGCAATTTAATAGGTGAAAAATGGCAAGTAAATAATGGGACATGCAGTAAACACTATGGGCCTCATTACAATGTGACTCTGAAAGCCTCCGACTTTCCGAGTCGCATTGTAGGTTTCATTTTCAACCGCCACATTACAATAATGCAAGCAGTCAAAAGTGAAACCAGGCAGTCATTCCGGCTAGATACCGATGGGCTCAAGGAGTCCGTCGACCAGTCGGAGGAGCCACCGTAATCCCAATGGACGGCATTTCCACCGTCGAGATTATGATGTCGGTTTCCGACATACTTTCCAAGTTGAGCATTCTGACATGGAAAGCCTATCGGAAAGCGAAAATGGGAGCCCCTTAGCAGGGCCCGCTTCTCCCTGCGGCCTCTGGTTGGGTCCGATGGGGTACCTATGGTACCCTCCTGTTAATCCCTGCTTAATGTGCCAGGCTCCTGGAGGTGCCTGCCATGCGGTGCAGGGATGAATAGATTCTCTCATTTCTCTGAGAGCTTGTCATGTGGCTGGTTTACGGCTGTAGCACACACTCCCATAGGGAAATGTGAGTATGCAACCGCACCATGTGTGATCACATTGTAATATTGAGGTCTTAACTGCCAACCAGAGGTCGATTGGTCCCAATTCTGCAACGTTGCCTGACATCGTAATAAGACCCTTTATGTTATGCCCCATGTTTTCAGGCAATAATGTTCAATCCCATCTTAATTCCGAACATCCCAGTGTGGGATTTTATTGGGTGTGATAATTATCACATCCAACTCTGGGGTTCTTGAAATCAGGGTCCAAGTGGCAGAATAAAAAGTGATTGTTAAAATATGTTAGGACTTGTAGTGCAGTACTGTAATATAGATCACAATATAAGGTTGATGCAGAGCAGCACATCTTAAATGGAAAGGAAATCAGTAATTCCTTAAACATTTTTCCAACACGAAAGGACCCATTGTGTATGATATTACTCTTGTAAGTTCAGTGGGAAATCATGACTTCATACATGTGCATAATTGAGAAATGTATCATTAAAGTTAGTATTAGATAGTTCCTTTTCTTCTGAGTGGTTGGAAAATCTCTTCCATGTTTAATGCCCCTCACCTCCCACTGCCATTTCTTATAGTAATGGCTATTGCCACCTTGAATGTTGATAGTGGAGAAAATCAAAATTCTGTTTTATTGTGTTATAATGGGTATTTTAAAGGACGCTTGGCAAAGCAAATTTATTTTAGATAGAAGAATAAGGAAGTGAAATTGGCATCTGAATGTGTTTAATTATTTAGGAACTGAAAATTGGTGTTGTCTATAAACATTTAAATGTAATGAGTTCCATTGGGGATTATTTGTGGTTTGTGTGAACCACCTCCCGAGTCTTGAAAACCATTGCCTCAACGACACTCCCACAACCCGCAAAGGTGTTGTGAGATCATGATTTCTCTTACATCGTTTGAACTGTATCTTATAATGTTTATACCATGCCACTCCACTGTACACCACTCTAGTCTACCCCACTCCACTGTATCCCATTCTACCCAACTCAGCTCTACTCTATCAAGCCACTCTATGCCACTGCACTCTATACAACTCTACTTTATTGAATTACAATTGGTCAGCGAGGGGACAAGGGGAAGGTACTATCCATGATATACATATGTTTCCCATTTTCAATGTTGGTAAGCCTTGTATTAGTGTTTGTAATGTTTTTCAGAGCCACCAAAGCCAGCACCAAGACAAAATAATCTTGCCGCTTCCAAAGCTGCTGAAATCAACTTTGACAACCCATTTGGAACTGACCTATTCAGCAACTCTACAAAAAACCCTGTGAGTGATGGGCACAATTTTATTAGATCATTTTTCACAAAGACTTTGAAAAGTATAACTTTATTAGGAAATGGAATATGCTGATTCGGGGATGGCAAGTGGGTTTTATTAGAAGAACTCTATTAGAATGCTGTTTATTAGAAAATGGTGTTTTAATATCATAATTTCATATGCATGCTGATTTTAATAACATTTCCAAACAATGCGCAGAGCATCTAAAAATGCAAATATCCATGTGTTGGCTGCTGAATCTAGCTACCTCCTATTATTAAGTGATGCTAGTGATGTAACTAAAGTCATCTATGCAAATGTCTCTGTGCACGATAAACCTGCTAAAAAACAATGGCCTATTGGCTGAAGCCAATATCAGTGGACAGCAGAATGAGAGGTGCATGATGCCTAGAGCACCTGATGATCCCCATAGGGGAACCTTCATCGGGCTTACGGGTAAAACATAAAAAATGAGTCCAATTCACCTACACCAGTGCCAAAGTATGACTGAAGTTCTGTGACTTTTTCTGTTGTTCACAAAAAAAGTGTGCTGATGTACCTGGAAAGCCATGTCAGGCACAGGTTACCAGGTATAGTGATGCACCTATCATGGGACTTTTTAAAAGCTGCCTTTTCCCCCGTGCGCAGTTGTCCATAGCGTAGGATTCGACACAGCAGGAAGGGCGGCCTGATGCGCAAAAGCATTTTTTGTTCTTTTTCTTTCTCTTTTGGGAAACCATTTCACCCAATGGAGAAGGCTTAGAATATCTGAGGTGATTTATTACCCTTCTTACCATGGAAGGGTCAGAGAGTTACTCCAGCCAGCAGCAGCCAGTGCAGGTAAGCATTGTGGGGCAGGGAAGTGGGGATGTCAACAGATGACAGAATTAGATTTATTTAAGTTTCCATATTCCGTTGTCTATCGACACCCCCCGGCCCTGCCCACCGCGCTTACCTGCACCATCCGCTGCTGACTCCAGCCCTTGAAGGGCAGAACCTCTGACCATATCCAAGGTTGGAAAGGGCTGCATTTGTGTTTGTGAGTGGTCACAAACATGCATGCCGTTCACAAACCTACAAGGCAAACCAAACGTGCTAATGCACACTTTCCATCCCTGTGAGGGATTTACTACTCCAGATTTCTCTGCACTTGAGGCAGAGACATCTTTAGTGGTACACCCATTCACCCTTGATAGGAATTCTGTTGAGAATTCCTGGCAGGTGTTAATGATGTGTTTGTGAATTGTGCCCTGTGTGTAGATAGCACTAATAGAAAGGAGTCTTCCTATTTTATGGGAGAGCTATTTCTTCCTCTATTCGCTTAATTTGCTGTGAAAGTATCAATCTGGTTAAAGTATGAGAACAGATATAAAATGTAGACTATGTTCTGAAGTGAATTCTGTGCCTGTGTTCAACAGAGTCCTGTGCCACAGCAGCCAGCGCCTTCGATTCCATTCCCGGATCCTTTTGGAAATCCATTTGCATGAATGCATCTTCTATTGTAAGTAATGCTGCTTGGTTTCTATATATAGCTTCTTCTGAATAACAAGCGCTGTCAGTTCTCAAAAGACATCAGATTTCCAAGCAGCTGTTTGGGTTGTTTGTGGTGTAATTTTCAGCAGCTTCAATGAATGTTGTACTCTATCAACTTTAGTGTTTTCTTTTGCTTTCATCCCCAAAAAAGCTCAGTCATTCCTAATTCCTTTTCAGTGTTCATGTTGATGATTAGTGGATAGACAGAGGAAGATCCAAATTATAGCACACATTACTTTAAAAGAAAGTTAGGTTTTTATAATATTAGGCAGATGGAAAATATAGATCATAGTTAGGGTTACAAGTAATGCAAAAATACGACTCTAGGATTGGCAAGTAAAACCTAGCTGAATTTGTGTAGGGAAACGTAGCTGCATCCAGGTTTTGCATCTGCAAACTGTGGAAAGCATGCAGTATTATTAAGTCATCCACATTCCAAGATGCAGAACTGTTGAAAAGTGATGTAATACAGTGCTTAATTTGAGACTGTGGTTTCCAGGTCCTCGGCACTAGCACTTAATCATCAATACCAGCGCTTATAGCACAAACTCGTCCTTTGGGTATTGCAGTGCTTTTTATGAGCACCGTTCATTTTTTGGTAGGCAGGGGGAGATTAAGAGATTTGCCCAGAATCACTGGATGTTTGAGCCTGCGCCGAGACTAGAACCTGGTTTCCCACCTCCAAAGTCGACAGCTCTGGCTGTTACGCCACACCCTCACCCCACTTGTAGGGTTTCACGGTTAGTAGTTGGTTCTATTATTGGCGGCGCTAATAGGAACAATAGGCTGGTGCATGAGGAGAGCACCAATGTTTGAAATGGCATCATTGGTGTGGGTTTCCCCTGTATTTTTTTCCTTTACTTCCAACGTTTTTGCTGTATGTTGGACTTCATTTTGCTGGTCTAGATGCTTTGGGCACTTTGCCACTGCTGTTCAGTGCTCCCTTTGTCAATTGTTGTTATGGATTGGTTTTTCCATAATTGGCTTATTTGATTTACAAGTCAGTCCCCAGTACAGTGTTCTGTGTGTGCACAGGGCCTGTAAGTGCTACGAGTGGGCTGCAGCACTGATTGTTCCACCCACATAGGCTGTAGATGTAAGTCTGGCCTGCCATTGCAGATCCTGTGTGCAGTCTGGTACTGCCATGTCGACTTGGCAAGTGTACCCACTTGCCAGGCCCATACCGTCCCTTTTCTTACATATTAGTCACCCTTAAGGTGGGCCCAAGGTACCCTGTGGGCAGGGTCCAGTGTATGTGAAAGGTAGGACATGCCCTGGTGTGTGTGGCATGTCCTGACAGTGAAATACTGCCAAATTCGTTTTCTACTATTGCAAGGCTACCTGTTCCCATAGGATAGAATGGGGAATTTGCTTATAACATATTATAATCATAACTACCCCTGGGAACAAGGTAGGAAAATAAAGTTTAGTATTCCTGAACCCAGAATGTTAAAATGCATCTTTTAGTGAGGGGGATCTTTACATTCTGTATTTGAAAATACCACTTTTAGAAAGTAGGTATGTTCTTGCTTAGCCATCCAGTGTGCCTCTGCGAGGGTGTGCATTGACTGTCTGGCTTTGGAGTGACAGGGGCTGGGGAGGTGCAGTGGCTCCAGAGTGTCTGGATGAGTCAGGGCTGGGCTGAATAGACCTGGGCTACATTTAGAGTAGGGGGAGGAGATTTCCTTTCACCTGAATGGGCTTGGTCTGCACTCCACAATGCTGTCTCCACCTCCTGCCAGGAAGTTGCAACAGGGAGGACAGAACTGATTTTGTCTGAGCAGAGGGCTTCTCTGCCACCAGAGAACAACAGATTTTGCTGTATAAAAAGAGGGGCCCAGACATGTAGATCCCTTCTGGGAAATCAAGAGGAACCTTTGCCAAGGAGAAGAGCTGGGGAAACTGAGGAGGAATACTGGTCCTGTGCTGTTTGCGGTCTGTGGTTGGCCTGCAGTGGCTACTTTCTGCCGAGGAAAGGGAAAAGGACTTTGCTGTTTGCTGTATCCCCTGCTTGAGGAAGATCTCCAAGGGCTTGAAACTGAGCTTGCCTCCTGTTCTGAAGTCTCAGGGACACAAGGACTTCACCCCCAGCTCCCCTGAACTTCCTTACTAGGAATTCTGACCTGCCAAGATGTGCCTGTAGCTATTCTGGGCCTCTGGCGGTTGTTCTGGCTGAAGGGAGCTGAAAAAGCAATGCAACAAAGAGAAGCGTTACGCGCCCACACCTGATTCCGACGCATCACCGAAGAAACCGACGCATCGCCTGCCCGCGGCTCAAGAAATCGGCACGCGCTGCTTCGAGTGCACCAATCTCTGCAGTCCAAGATCACCGCATCGATTTCGACGCAAGCCCTGCTGTGCGACTGCCAGAACCCACGCATCAAACCGGATCTTCGCACCGCATCGAGGCGCCAAGTTTGCTGCATCGTTGGGGGGGCGTAGTAAGAAACCGACGCATCACCTCCCCACGCAGTAAGAAACAGACGCATCACCTCCTCTTCGGTAAGAAACTGACACATCACCTCCCCTGTGTAGCATAGCAGTAAGGAACTGACGCATCACCTTCCCCGGAGCAAGGAACCGACACATCACTTTCCCTGAGTGTAAGGAACCGACGCATCACCTTCCCTGCAACCCTATTTGTTTATGTGCGCAACGCATCCAAGGTACTTTGTGTGAAAAGTGCCGCATCTGCTTTGAACTGAACTATTTCTACCATTTGAAAGTCACTTTTTTATTACTGTATTGTGGATTTTGTTGTTTGGGTCTTGTTTTGGTTTAGATAAAGATGACTTATTTTTCTAAACTGGTGTGGTGAACATTTGTAGTGTTTTCACTGTATTACTGTATGTGTTCACAAATGCTTTACACACTGCCTCTGAGATAACCGGTCTACTCGTACCAAGCTACCAAGGGGGTGAGCAGGGGTGATTTTAGACGTGTATACTCCTTACCCTGACTAGAAACAAGGGTCCTTATTTGGACAAAAGTACCTACCTCTGATTACTAGATACACCCATTTCTAACACATGCCACTTATTTTTCACAAATGAACCGCACTTACTAAATACAGCACTATTGTATATGATGAGTGTGGTTTTATCTCTCACACTACTGGGGCACTCCTAATCATGTCCTTAAATTATATGAATAAGAGAACATGAAGTATGACCTTGTAATTTATTTTTACTATGTTTCATTCATGTGGCCAGCAGTGTGATTCCTTGGAATGGAATGAAGAATGCTATCTCAGAGAACCACAAGCCATATTTCATAGGCAAACACATTCTGTGCAAGGCCCTTAATAATGAGACATAAAGAGACTGTGGTACGTTTCACTGCATAAAAAGAAACTTTTGAAGGAAAAGTTACTTAATAAAGAATTCTGAAGATCGATTAAACATTTTGGGTGCACCTACATTAAATTTAGGGGCTCAAAAATGCCATCTTTCACTTTAGATGACCGATTCTGGTTGATCGCACTTCAATATAAGAGCAGGAACATAGACGTATCTAAAAGAGTGGGAAAGGAGAACTGGACATTTTGAAAGTAGTGAACAGACAAAGTTGTAACTTTGAAGGGATTCTCAAACCTTTCAGTGGTTTTCGCATGCAGCTTATGCATCTATACTTTGGCGCTCATTGTGATCAGCCTGGTAATTCGGCCAGAAAGTGTTGCCCCTAGCGATATGAATGAATGAAACCTAACTTATATCGCGCAACTTTGCCCAACGGGCGTCAAGGCGCCTAACCAAACATAGTCCAGAGTCAAGAGAGCATGCTACTGGTAGGCCTCAATGAAGAGCCGAGTTTTTAGTGCTTTTTTAAAGAGGGCCATAGAGGGTTGTGTTTTCAACTCGGGAGGGAGGTCATTCCATAGTTTGGGAGCCACAGAGGAGAAGGTCCTTCTACCCCATCTAACTCTGTTTATTCGAGGGGTGGATAGGAGATTCTTGGAGGCAGAACGAAGGCTTCTGCTGGGGGTGTAAGGAACAAGAAGGGAGCCAATGGCTTCTGAGCCTCCACCTAATAAGGCACTGAAAACCAGGCATAACATTTTAAAAGTGATCCTAAGATGGATCGGGAGCCAGTGCAGACTCCTCCTGGCGGGGGTGGCAGAGGAAGTGTATGTATGGTTACTTTATCTCCAGGGTATGGAAATACTGCAACATTTAGAGGCTGGCCCCGCAGTTCCACTTAGGAATGGAGGGTAATAACGGAGAATATGGAATTACTTGTAATCGTCATGGGACTGGTAACTCATGAACCCAGACCCATCGGAGATTACAAACAGCTCATAATGATGGCTTTATTGATACAAAATGCAATTTAAGCATGCAGTTGAGGGTAAGAATATTACTCACACATTCCCATAATTTGGGGTATGTGGGGAAATGTATCTATCCAACAGGAAAACATTTTCCTGTAATGAAAAAAGAAAAGTTTGATTTGCTCATGCACATTACATCCTTTTGATTGCATGCCCTGTGACCACCAGAGTAAGTGGAGGCCAGCCAGAGTATTCATGGAAAGCTACAGCTTTCATGGAGTTCCATTAGCCCTCCTAGGAATTATGTGCATTCACAAAAGTCAGAAACCTGCTCAAAATTTCAGTCTACAATGAATTTTTGTTGGACTATTAAGAACCGCTTTATGATTTTATTCAGAGTGCCCCCTACATTGTGAGCGACTACAAGCATTCAAGTATGCTTGCACCATTGCTCTGGTTGGAGACAAACACCTCCCCCACGTTAGTCTGCCCCTTAGCGCCCATTTGGGGGCCCGATTCCCACTGCCCCAGACGTTCGGATGTGGCCAGTAATGGTTGTTAACGAGCTCAACCAGAGTTCCCCGCCTGAACCGCAGATGAGGGCCTAAACAACAGACAGGGCCTTTAAAATCAATATAGACCAAGGCAGAAGCACTGTTATGTGACTAGAACATTCCACCCACTGAGGATACAATGTTCTAAAGTAAATAGGGAGAAACAGAAGGTCAGTACCAGCCATTATTTGTCCTGAGCTACTCCATTGTTCTAATTAGGCATTATAGCCTTCTGCCGAGGGCAATCGCGTTTGTTAAAGGCCCTTAACTCAGCCTACAATGAGGGGGAGGGAGCTTAACATCCAGCATTAGGGCTCTGCTAGCCATTGTTGTTCCTGAGCCTCCAGACATTCCACTGTTCGAAATGTATTAAGTGACATCCTGGCATGCGTTTGTGGTGGTCACAATTTGTTTGTTTTGTGATAGTAAGCCTAATTGCATTGAACGTCCATGCCACTCCTCTATATTACTCCCCTTGAGAATCTAACCTTTCTCTGCTTAGCAATGCCAAATGTACATTGCTCACGCATTTACAGCGAAAAAATATCAAAGAATTACAGGCCTTAATGACATATAAGTCCATTTAAACATTAAAGTTGATGGATGAAAATGGTTTATTTATGTTTTCATTTTATGTACTTGAACATGGAATTTGATTTATGTTTGTCGTGCATGTTTCAAACTTGTGTGAATCCTGTTTAGTCGGCCATAACTGCCATGTACCTTACCTCCTCTTGAAGGGTTTCTGTAGACATCCTGTCTATGGATACGGATTAGTATATGCTTTGGAGCTCAGGCTGCTTGTTTCTGTCCCGTTCGGCTGCTTGTCTGAAAGGTACAGCTCTTGACATAATTACCGAACAAGCAACTAAACTGAGCCTTCCTAGACACAAGCTTGGTGTTTATATTCCTATTTTAATTTTGAAGATAAGTAGGCCTGGGCGTGAAATTCTGCTCTGCTCGCGGAGTTTGTGGAGTGTTGCAGAACTCAGCGAACTCCGCACAGACCTATAAAATACACAGAAAACAGAGGGGCATATTAACTCGAGAAGTGGTGGAGGGTGGCGTTAGTGTCCTTGACTTAACTTCAGGCTCCGCCACTTCTGAAATGCAGGGCTGCACCATATTTACAACAATATGGTGCAGCCCTGCGTTTCCTCCTGTACTGGCTCTAAATTTAGCAGCCTAGAGCCAACGCAGGCAGCCTTGCACCATAGGTGAAGATTGTTTATGTGCAGGAAGGTCTGCCTTCCTGCACATAAACAATAAACATAAACAATCTTTAAATGGCGTTTTGAAACTTCTATGTCTGCTGCTTAATGCAGCACCCATAGAAGTTGCAAAACACAATTTTTTTAATGTATTGTTTGTGCAGGAAGGGACACCCTCCTGCACATAAACTATCAAAGGCCTTTTGCTGTTTCTATGTGTGCTGCACTACCCAGCACGCATGGAACCAGCAAAACCAGGAGAAATTAAAGGTTTTCCCTTTTCTTAATTTTAGTGCTGCTCCATATTTACGCCACCCTTATAAATATGAGGCAGCATCAAAATCAATGGATGTTGCGGTGGAACGCCCACAGTAAACCCATCACAGTAAACCCAAGTACAGCGTGAAAGGGTGCCTTCTTTACAAGGCCGTGTTAAGCCACGTTAAGTGGCCTAGCGCTGTCTTGTAAATAAGGCAAAGCCCCTATCGCCACCACCCACGTCACTAAAAGTGGCGATGTGGTGGTGAGAGGGGCTTGTAAATATGCCCCAGAAGTGAAGTATGAAGTCTTCTATAACAGTCATCCACTCTCCAGAACTGGCTGCTCAAGGTCAGAAGAAAGATGATAAATAAATCACAGCCCTACAAGTAATTGTGCTTTGTATGAAGTTTACCTCAGCCACTAACACCAACCTTAAAAAATCTCTTTTTTTTCCAGGTAAAAATCTTTTTTCAGAACATGGATTTTGCACATGAGAAAATCAACAAAACTCCAACTGATTTTCGAAGGATGAAGGAAGTGAACAATTGCTGTCCCTCTCCTTGTCAGCCTTTCCTGAAGACCTATTGACTGTATCTCCTCGGATGCCTTTTTTACATAATTTGTACTTCTGTCTATATGCAGGAAACTTCTACCTTTAGGTTTTAGCAGACTGATGGATCAGTCCCTCAAGCAAATTACGTTGTGTTGTTATGAACTATCAATTTGGTAGCAATATTATCAACACTATTTATGTGTAATCAGTGGATGTAACAGTGTATTTTTTGTTCTAAATCAAAGACGTACTGAGAATTAAAAATAGCATAAGTAAAATATTATATAACATTATGAAATTATCAACGTGCATTATTTACTTTGACTCGCCTTTAGAACCGAGTGTATTTTGATTTGATTAACATGGAAATAATGTATTCTATAGAGATGCAAATATATTACTCCCAACATTTGGACCATTGGAATTCAGGCCTACTAACACCTATTTCCTATTCCGATGAATACAGTACTAGTTTCTGAAATACCAACATTCTATTTTGGGTTCTTATATTAATGGTGAGTATGTATCATTTGTAAACTGCTACTGAAAATCGTATTGTAATCCTTAGGTTTCCTATAACTTGCAAGTCTATTTTTTTTTTTTTTTGCTGGCTATCGCTAATGCACTGTAGAAGCAGCTTTATTCCGCCTGTTCATTAGTCATGCCTCAGCTCCACCCTCCAACACTGCACACATGTAGCCCGGGACCAGGGTTCAATTCCCTGCCTCAGCGGGTGTTGGGCTCAAAAATTCCACGGACCTGATAATTCTCGCCTCGGTGTCTATTCCAATCATGGAGTCCGACTCTGCAACTCTGGGCAATAGCTAGCTTAATCTCCACAACAGCCCCCACAACGCTAAGGGTGTCTGGCCTCCACCTTGGGGGTGCCCAGGAGTGGACACCTCACAGGGAAAGCCAGGATGGGTTCCACAGCGGTATTCGTACAAGCGCCATGAGACCCTTGTGGGTGAGTAGTGCGCTATACAAGTATCAATTTACATTTACATTTTACTTGGGCTTTTGCAGGTCAAGGCTGCTTCGGGGTATGCACGTGGGGGAGCTGCACCCATTTCTACTGCTGGTCCGGTTTACTGTTTGTTTCAGTTTCAAGTGTCTTTCAAGCAATGCCTCACAAAACACTGGCATGACAATACATATCGTTTTTAGCTTTAGTGCCCCCCACGACCAAAATGATAAAGTTCTATTTACAACCGACAAGTAAAATATCAAATATCCAATTCAAAACCCTTCCAGCAGTGGAGAAGGAGGTATTCTCTTCCATAGTTTGAGGAACACTGCGCTAACGGGATGTTAATTGTTAACCAGAATGCCTTTGACCATTAGACCTGTGACAAGGGCACATGGATGGAATCCATGTAATGATTGGTTATTCCCTAACTGGTATCTTATCAAAGGACCCATGTAGCCAAACTAACATATTTTCAGTAAGTATTTACCATGTCTAAAGATTTAGAAGTCTATCAAGTAATCACTCGACTCCCTTTTGGTTTTTTTGTTTGTTTCTCCCCCCCCCCCCCCCCCTCCCCCCCCCAGAAACTATGAATTTCGAATCTTATAAGTTATAAAATAGCAACTTGTGCTGCTGCTTTCCATACTAGTTTAAGAATCTTTAAAAAGTATTGAGGTTCTACCATAAATGATGTTACCGATGCGTGGCACAGGTAGATGTTCTTTCATTAAACTGGAAAATGTATTGATAAATACAACATGCATATTTTAGTGGTATGATGGAAGCCAGTATATTCCAAATAATGTTACACTGTACGAACCGTCTTGTCAAACTGGCCATGGAAATCATCTCATCCTCGTAATATAATTACACAGAGCATTAATTTGTGTATACATGTATCACTCTAGAAGGCCATGAATCAGAGGTGGGGCGCTCAATGGGGATAACAATCTGTAATTGCACTTGCGTATCAGTGTTACGGACTTTATTAATTGAAACACTGACCATTAAAGCTCACATTGTAATATTTGTATTTCTTTTCCAACTGGGATTCCAAGGAAATGTCAATATGAATACATTATATCACTATCAAAGGAGAGAGAGAGAGGACTAGGTAGCTAGTCCGTATCCCCGGGGTTGTGTATGTGAGATCAAAAAGGACTAGCCTATTTGTGAATTTACATAGACTCAAGACTGTAAGACAGGGTACAAACCCTTTTGGTTGTTCATGGTGGCGGGGAGGGTGGGGGCAGGCAGACTGAATGAAGTAAACATTTAAAGCAAAATTAAGATGAACCCTTTAACTGACTGACATATTTATCAGCAGTTAGGGTATTTTGCTGGAACAACATGGGTGGAATTCTTCACATGTTTTCGCCATGTGACCTTATGTTGCACCGCAGTATCTGGAAAAAAAAACAGAAGAAATTTGCGTCTGTGCTACAAGTACAAATAATATTCCCCCAGGAAAATGTTAGTTTCTAAAATAATAGCGTTCCAATAAATATGCAGAGGGCGGGGTATCTACTGTGTAAATTGCGCAGCCAAATTGAAAATTCTGAATGAAAAGCGTTTCTCATTAGCTATGCAGCGTCGTCACCGTAGCACGATGTGATGACAGAGCAGGGAAGAAAACATTTTCCCTGTCCTGCGCTTAAATCTTTCAGAAGGGAGTGCTCCGGCGTACTGATGAATATTTCATGAGCTGCTCCACTCGGGTAATTGAATTGGGCGAGTATCAGTGTGGTGGGGCTTGCAGACAAACCGCAGCCAGGAGGAGGCTCCTGACACAGGAAAACACTCTGGCGCATTGTCACAGGAGCAGCCAGGCTGTTGAAGAAGCGCCCTGACAGGCGAGGCTCTGCGTCCTCCGAGCATGAAGTTGCCACTGTGTTAGTCAGGGGTCCGGCCCGAGAGCCGCAGGCATGCGCTGGTCGCACCGGGCCGCCTCTCCAGCAGTGGCGGCCGGGCCATGCTCCCCCTTTCGGCTTCTGGGTGGTGAATTTGAACTTGGCTGTGGCGCCATGACGGCCAAGGATTCTCCGAGGGACCTGGCTGCCCCAGAGACCGACATTTAGATTAAGACGTTCAAGGAACACATGCATCTCGAACTGGAGCTTCCTCGGCTCCCAGGGAAGAGGACCACCACGTCCCCAAAGATTTCTCCCCGCTGCTCTCCCAGGAACTCCCCCCTGCTTCTTCAGAAAGTTGCTGGTGAACAAGAGCATCTGTCAGCGGCGGCGCTTCACGGTGGCACATGCACTGTTTTTGGTTTTTAAGCACTGCATTTGTGTCTGTGCCTCTGCTCTCGAAGCTTGCCCCCTCGTCGCTCTCCCTGTGATTGTTTTTCCCGCTCTTGTCCCCCCCTCTCCCCGCCGCTGCTCCCCTGCGGCCCGCCCCCTTTCCTTTCTCCACCTGATCCCGCTTCCGATTCGCCGGCCCGCTCCCGACTCCCAGCTGCTCCTCCCTCCCATTTCACCTTATATGGCAGGGACCGTGCGTACGCCTAGCTGCCACACGCAGAGGGAGCGCAGATTGCGCGCCGAAGGCGCGCCAATGGTAAGCCTGTCTAGGCCGTCCACGCCTGGACCACGCCCAGCACCAGAACCCCTGGACCTCGCCGGAGCCAGCCCACCCGACGAAGATACGACGTCACCACCCTCCACGCACTCAACACCAGCCAACAGGCAGCCTGCTACCAAGCCACCCCGAAACGCACCCACGGAGCCTTCACCTGCCTGGCCTGCAATTTCACCTGCACTCGGTCCTGCACCGCGCCCGCCAGAACAGACGCCAACAACAAGCACCTCAAGTGCATCCTGCTCAACACCCGTTCCGTCCACAAATACGCCGTCGAACTCTGAGACCTCCTCGGCACAACAGCGCCGGACGTCGCCTTCCTCACGGAAACCTGGATGAACGCCTCCTCAGCCCCCGACATCGCCATAGCCATCCCGGACGGCTACAAGATCATCCGGAGGGACCGCGTCAACCAAGCCGGAGGTGGCATCGCCATCGTACACAGAAACACCATCCGCATCACGACCAACACCAACGACACCCTCACCGCCGCAGAGCACCTTCACTTCTAGATACACACCGACCCCAAGACCACCCTCAGAAGGACCCTCATCTACAGACACCCGGGACCATGCTCACATTTCAGCGAAGCCATCGCAGACTTCATCAGCCCACTCGCCCTCGCCTCCTCCGACTACATCCTCCTAGGGGACCTCAACTTCCACCTGGAGAACAACAACACCACCTCCCTACTGGACAACCTCGCCAACCTCGGACTCAAGCAACTGGTCAACACCCTCACCCACCACGCCGGCCACACGCTCAACCCCGTCTTCTCCAGCAACCACATCTCCTTCAGCCACACCACCGAACATCACTGGACCGATCACAGTTGTGTCCACTTCAACTTCAAGAAAGCAGCGACCCACCATCGCCCGCAACAAGCACCCTGAAGATGGTGGAGCAAGATCACCACTGACCAGCTCACCACCTCCATGATGCCAAAACCCTCCCACCAACACTGCGGACCCCAATGAAGCAGCCACCAACCACACACAGTGGATCACCGACTGCGCCGATGCCCTTGCTCCAATGAAGAACCCTCCAAGCAACCCCGACAGCAAGAAAGTTGCATGGTTCACAAACGATCTCAAAGACTCCAAGAAATCCTCGAAAGCCTGGCGCCACGACCAATCAACAGAAAACATGACAGCCCTCAAGAACGCTATCCGCGAAAACCACCAGCTGATCCGCACCACCAAAAGGTCATCTTTCAGAGAACGACTGGACAACAACACCCACAACAGCAAGGAACTCTTCAACATCGTGAAAGAGCTCTCCAACCCCTATGCCAGCAACAACCACATCACGCCATTGCAAGACCTCTGCAACTCTCTTGCCACTTTCTTCCACCGCAAGATCGCCGACATAACGACAGCTTCGGCGCTCAGAACACATACCCGTTCACCGAACCGACACCCCCTACCACCACCCTATGCGCCTGGACCCCGGTCAGCACAGAAGACACCACCCACACGATGAACACCATCCATTCGAGCTCCCTAGCCGCCCCCTGCCTACACCACATCTTTAACAAAGCTGACTCCATGATCGCACCCCAACTGCGGGACCTCATCAACAACTCCTTCGCATCCGCCACCTTCCCGGAGAGCTGGAAGCATGCGGAGATCAACGCCCTCCTGAAGAAACCCACCGCAGACCCCACAGACCTCAAGAACTTCCGCCCCATCTCGCTCCTCCCCGCAAAAGTCATTGAGAAAACCATTAACAAGCAGCTGACCGCTTTCCTCGAGACGAACAGCTCCCTCGACCCATCGCACTCTGATTCCGAGCAAACCACAGCACCGAGACCGCCCTGATCGCAGCCACCAATGACATCAGGACCCTGCTTGACAACGAGGAAACTGCCGCCCTCATCCTCCTCGACCTATCGGCTGCATTCGACACGGTCTGCCACCACACCCTGACAACCCGCCTCCACCAAGGAAAGGCCCTGGAATGGATCACCTCCTTCCTCTCCGACAGAACCCAAAGAGTCCGTCTCCCACCCTTCCGCGCAGAAGCCACCAAGATCTGCGGCGTACCCCAAGGCTCCTCGCTCAGCCCCAGCCTCTCCCATGTCTACATGAGCCCCCTTGCAGCCATCGCACGCAAGCACAACCTCAACATCATCTCCTACGCCGACGACACCCAACTGATCCTCGCCCTCATCAACGACCCCGCCACCGCAAAAGCCTGCTTGCAGGGCGGAATGAAAGACTTCGCGGAATGGATGAAGCTCAGCCGTCTGAAGCTGAACTCAGACAAGACGGAAGTCCTCATCCACGGCCCATCCATCTCCTCCTGGGTTGACTCCTGGTGGCCCCCTGCTCTGGGCACCCCCCCCCCCCCCAAGCCCACGGACCACGCATGCAACCTGGGCTTCATCCTTGACTCCTCCCTCACGATGACCAGGCCAGTCAACGCCGTTACATCCTCCTGCTTCAACACCCTCCGCATGCTCCGTAAGATCTTCCGCTGCATCCCCACTGGAACCAGAAGGACGGTCACCCAGGCCCTCATCACCAGCCGGCTGGACTACGGGAACGCCCTCTACGCTGGGACCACTGCCAAACTACATAAAAGACTCCAGCGTATACACAACGCATCTGCACGACTCGTCCCAGACATCCCCCGACACAGCCACATCTTTGCCCACCTGAGGGACCTGCACTGGCTCCCTATAAGCAAGAGGATCACGTTCAGACTCCTCACCCACACACACAAGGCCATCCACGAAGTGGGCCCCGAATACCTCAACAACCGCCTCACATTCTACACGCCCACCCGCCAGCTCCGCTCCGCCAGCCTCACCGCCATCCCAAAAATTCGCAGAGCCACCACTGGAGGAAGATTCTTCACCTACCTAGCTGCCAAAACCTGGAACACCCTTCCCACCCACCTACGACTAACCCAGGACCATCTCTTCTTCAGGAAGCAGCTCAAGACCTGGCTCTTCGAGCAGTAGCGGCCCCCCCTCCCTTTCCCAGCGCCTTGAGACCCTCGCGGGTGAGTAGCGCGCTCTATAAATGTCACTGATTGATTGATTGATTGATTGATTGATACATGGTAAGGCTGCATTGCATGTCGCACATGAGGAGCGGTGGTCCAACAGAGTTATTCTATGCAATGAACATTCAGGATAATTTGTAATACTGCCATGGACAAGGCTGAAATGCAGCGGAGAATGTGGCGCACACCAATCAGTGTATGATAAAGGCCTTATAACAGTCTGCTCTGTAGCGCCTACAGCATGTGACATTAAAAAGAATGGCAGGCTTATCTGTGCTCTAGTATTTCAGCCTTGTAAAGTGTTCACACAAGTCCATTGCTATTATTAGGTGTATTTTACCAGTGAGTCTGAGAGAATAATTCAATAGTGTGTGTAGTCACATACACATCTTATATATGTATGTATGAATGAATGTTTAGTTATATATTATTCACTCAGATGAAAAAAGCTCTAATACCTTGATTAGGCTAACATAGCAAAATATATATATATATATATATATGTGTGTATATATATATATATATAATATATATATAGTACTTCAATAGTCAGCTAGATATAGACAGACTGCTCAGACACCTTCCTTGTGCAAATAAATATCGGTTTATTAGCAACAACAACGCGTTTCGGCGATTAAGCCTTGATCAAGGCTTAATCGCCGAAACGCGTTGTTGTTGCCAATAAACCGATCTTTAATTGCACAAGGAAGGTGTCCGAGCAGTCTGTCTATATCTAGCTGACTATTGAAGTACGTATTTTTGGGATTCCCGGTACCCTGGCTCGGACCGCCCACTGACAGCGCTCCTGATTTACCGGAACTCGTGAAAAGAAAATATATATATATATATATATATATATATATATATATATATGTTCAGTTCGATGTCCAACTGTGAGACTGGTTGTGCACTGGGGGGAATTAGTGACGTAGAAGGGTGACCCTTTGATGCAAATATTTTACTTGTCAGTTATCTAAAAAATGGGAAAGACAAACCTAGGTTGCATTTAATTTAATCTGTAATAACTGTTAATTTAGCACTTTTGCTGTCCATTTTATTTTTAGTGCGCTAGCTTGCATCAACCTTGATTTCAGTCTATGCTGACAGCAGCTTCAAAAAATACAAACAAATAAACTTCTTAACAATGCACACGTTGTAGGGCTACTGAGAAGCTGTATGAGGAGAGATAGCGAGAGAGAAATGGAGAGATGGGAGCAAGAGACATTCATAAACGGAAAGATTCCAATGAATACATGTAAACGGGGTATTACAAGGGTGCAAGATTTTTGTTATGGAAATGAAACCGCTAATGTGCGATCCATTTTACAATGCTTCATAAAGCAAGTGCCTTTCAGGCACTTGTCTTTTAAAGCTGTAGGTTAGAAAGGACATCATTCCTTCGGTGGGGAGCAGTGGTACAGTGACGGCATCTTTTAACAATCACTGCAACAATGAAATGTAGGGAGCTTCTCTCTGCAGCACACACTGTTTATCTCGTGTCTATGTACCCTCCAGCCACAATCACAAAGAGAAAGTCATCGCGATCACGATCGCTGTGAAAGCGAAAGTAATCGCGAGGACGCGAAGCACGCAAGGGATGCGCGCGCAGTTCTAGCAAGCTGGTGGCCGCTTTGGGAGCACTACCCAAAGCCGCTACTAAATGTCTCTCCGAGCAGCGCAGGTGCGCTGACTCAGCGAGACCTAAAAACAGTTGATCTGGATGCTTCAGGTCACAAGGCTACCATTGGTTGTGAGGTTTTGAACTTCAAGAACCAAATAAAACTAGCAAAATATAAATCTAAGAGCAAGAGAAAGGAGACAGCACTAACACAAAATCAAACAAAGGCAAATTTCACTCTCTCATTAAGAGATTATTTTAAAGCACTGCCCAATTCACGGATATTAAAGCCGGTAGAATACATGTCTACACATAAAGAGAGCAACCATAGTAGTTCTTGTAAGGCACTTCAATTTCCCGAGGGCATATTAAGTCCTAATAAGTTCCAGCCAGTATCAGGTATGTCAGCTGAAGAGGGGTCGGAAGAATTCTTGATGCCAGATAAAGGCGGCGATAGTTTCAATCTGACTGAGGATGGGACTTCTTTAAAGGATCAAATCCCTTTATTGGACTGAAATGTAAATCATCAAATATAAACCTTTTTTTAAATTGTCAGTCTGACACTATTACAACAACAAAATTTGAGAGATGAAGCATTGGCTTGTCTGTACTCATAATCACATGTGATCTTCAGGGAGCTAGCGGCAGGCCTACCCAGACAGAGCCCAGACACTGTCAGATGGGACCCTGACTGATTCATAATAATTCTGTTGATCACCCTTGGTGACTTTAATATCTGGTTCGATCATCCATTTCACAGTTCTGCAATTTGCAAATTGATCATATACTCTCTGGCAGATCTCAACCTCTACAAACATGTACCTGGATCTAACTTTTCAGCTGGGCACTCCTTGGATGACCTACGTTCTATTGCAGACACCATTGTAACACATCAGTGATCAATTTCTGTTGACTGGCCACAGCACCAACCCCTTCTAAAGTTTAAAATTCCGTTTATTAGACATCTGGTCTGTGATACACAATTCAAATGCAAATTTAATAAAAAGCTCAATATTACATATTGAACAAGCATTGACTATTGTCAATAGGTCTGGTGGTGACTGCCAGCCTTTTAACTGTCAATTCTTGTTTTGTCATGGTCTTACTACATCTTTATGGTTGGGGAAGCTACTGGGTACTCACCAGTATAAACAAATTGTCTAAAAGCAAAATAGTTTTTGCGGATGGAGCAAATGTTGTTCAAGCACCTGGCACTGAAGGGAGCTACTTTGTGTACGAATGTGCTCCTAGTAAAAGAGCAGAATGCCATCACTCACAGTGAAGTTAGCGAATAGCCAAAGTGAGCTGATCCATTGTCCCATGCTGTATGCTGTAGTGGGCTTAAGAAAAATGCTAATGGCACAACACCTGACCAGTGGATAAAAAAGGCTGACTGAAATCTCTTACAAGTAAATATCGTTTACATATAATTATGCTAACTTTATAGGGTCTTGACTATAACCAGACTCTAGGAAGACTTAAAACAAACGCATTGAATCATTATTTACAACATAATTTTGAAACTATTAGTAAAAGTTTTCCCTCACATAAAAATCAATAATAGGACTTTCCAATGCAAATAAGTAGCCTCCTATGTTTCCCAAGTTCCACTGTCTGGGCCCGATTCATAAAGGGACTTTTGCATTACTGGTGAAGGTCCAGCAGTCATGGTGGGAGGTCCACTCTTGTGGCAAGACTTTTGCAATGAGAAACTGCAATGCGGAGATCCCACCATGAGGGCCGGACCCCCGGCACAACTTCAGGGCGGTCGCCATGAGTGCGGAGGACCTTAGTGAATCGGATTTTCTATCGCGGACGTTGCAAGTGTGCCACATTTAAATTACAGTATTGCTTATTGGTGTAGGCAAATGTGAAGCTCCAATGAGTTTGGTTGTTCCTATGAGTTTGGTTGCACCTCAGTGGCTAATCTGTGTCTCATTACAAACAGTAAAAAGATATGGATCTGCAGTAAAGTTTAAATAGTTTGGAATACACTCAACAGCCTTTTTTTCACAGGATGCACCTTACAGGTACAATAGGCTTAATGAATTTCCTATTTTGAACTTCTTGCTTTCTTTCTACCTTTCTCAAAGAACTCTTCGCTCTTCCAATGCCTATCTGGCTAAAGTACCCCGAGTCAGGAGGGAAAGATTTGGAGGGCGCTCCTTTTCATATAATGCTTTCTGAAAATCAGCTACTTACCTTTTGAAAAAGGATTAGAACCTTTTCCAGAACATTTCCCTGTAATAGAGTACCCAACATCATCTTGATATTTCTGTGTGGCACTTTCAGCGCTGGGATGCCTACTTGATCTACAAGTGCATATTTGTTATTATTATGATCATTATCATTATATGTCTCGCAATGGATTTGTTTACTATACCATTTGTGAAATATTCTTATTTCTATAATATTAAATTGAAGTCCCTTTATTCTTTGGGTAATAGTAAATATACAGTTTGTGTGGCCTTCTAATCTCTCGTACATAAAGTGCCTATAAATTGACTTGTTGCCTCCCTTAGTCTTGAGTAAAACATGGGCCTAATTTTCTCTTCCCATTTGCACACCAGTAATGTGCAATTAGCACTCTGACTGATTTGCGAGGCCTGTTTTGTGATAGGTTTGTGCATTCGCAGGTTTTGCAAAAGAGCATGAATTAGGCAGGTTGTAATTTGCGTTTGCGGCCTGAGGTTCCGTGACGATTTGAACCCGTGTTTTCAAGTTTGTCGGAAATACATAATATTAGTATCAGCGAACCGCAAATGATCCATTTAGCATATCCTGGTGTTTTCGCTACGATACGAGCAAGAGCACTCTTGTTATGAACACATTTCTGATCTACCCATGGCATCCATCTTAGATCATGGCCGCCATTTTGTGTTTCCTTGCCCTCACATATGCAATAGCCTCTGATACTTCATTCACTTCACTTTGATTAAGGACACGTAGCCTTAGCCGGAGATTCACCTCTTACATGACACGTACACCTTAAACCAGATCACGCTGAAGCTGCATGACTCGACAAAGGCTGCCTCCTCTGCCCGAGGCCAGCCCACCTAAACTGGTTTTCCTGTCCATTGTCCTGATCATGATTAGGCGGCCGAAGCCGGTAGCCTTGCCCATTTACAACCCACAAACATCTCTTATCCCGCTTTCCTATCTTCTGCACCTGGCTCTGCTCCTTTCCTTCTGGGCCTTTATTAGGGGGAGGTAACGAACTTTACGATGAGGCGGTCCGGCTCTTGAATGCAATATTGACAAGGGATTGTGATGGACTAGTGGGAACCCCTCTTCGTGATGTTTGGCATCAGATATTATCGACAGTTCCTGTGTAACGCCAAATATTTATTGTTTGAGACACAAAGGTTTGGGAATGTACTGACATGTGAAATATTTGCCTGAAGCACAATTTTTGGTATATAAGGAGCAACCCTCAATGTACAAATCGAACAGTCTCCTAGATTCTGCCCGTGTGTAGATTCTGTGATTTCTGTGTCCCTGCAGTAATAAACCTTTGGTCTTTGACGCCACCTTCGAGAAGCCCGTGTTTCTGTTCATTTGCGCACCAAGGCAGGTGGAACTCCGGGGTCTTTGGGTGTTGTTCCCTGACACCTCTGGACGGAACCAAAAAGTCCAGAACTCCAATTGGCGCCCAACGTGGGGCGACGTCATTCGGTACCGGTCCAAAAGCCTGAAGAGTTCGAGAAGCTTCGTGTGAAGATTCCTGAGGGAGGCGCCCCACTTCATCGATCCCGGCATATCGCAAAAGTGGCCCTGAAGTTCTCTTCCACGAGGGTTCCCGTTCAGGACGGCTGCAGTGGGCCGTTGCCTTGACCGTCGCCCTGTCTTGGACCCGAGGTGCAGCTTTAGTACAGCGAAACGTGACGGGTTTCTCCTTGGTGACGTCTTCAGTGCCTCAGTTAAGTATTTAGTAATAGCTAGCTGGTTACTTTGTGAGGATTGTTAAAAATCCTTGATCGGTTCTTGGTTTGGTTTGGTTTCGTAAGATTATCACTAGTTGTTCTGGTTACGATAATCTATTTGGTTCAGTTTGGGTATCGATACATTAGTTTGGTTTTGGTAGGCCTAAGTTCTTGGTTCAAGTGCACATATCTGTTTCGTGTTTTGTTTGTTTTGTGTTCCAGACTGAAAATGGTAAGTCGGAAAATGTTGTCTTGTTTTAGTTGCAACAGTGACTCACGATTGGAGGATTCTTGTTTGGTTCCTCCGATTGGGACTCCCCTTTATGACCTATATTGCAAATTTGGAGTGGGTCCTATATCCTATAACGAGGTATGGGTCCGTTATTGTAAGAAGGATGGTGTCCTTAGTTGGCCACTACATGGTAGTTTTGAGCCCGAGATCCTTGATAATTTGGAAGCGAAACTGTTTAGTAAGAAAGCCCGGCCGGCAATGTTTGATTCTTTCCGTTACTGGCGAAAAGAATCTAAACAGAGAGAAATGAAAAGGTTGAAGAAAGAACAAAAAGAGCAAGAGGAGTTAACTCTAGAGCAAGCAACTAAACAACTGCAAGATAATGAGTGCAAAAAGGCTATAGACGTAGCAATTAGAGAGCATAATTTAGCGATTGACAAGTGCTACCCTGCCTTGCCATCGAAAACAACTAAGGTACTGGAGGACCCCGAAAACGATCCTCTGTTGTCTTATCTGTTACGTTCACCTCCACCGTATGCACAAGGTGCTGCGGCCCAACTTATACCGAATGTTCAATTGCCGGTTGCTGGACAACCTGGTATTCCTGTTCCTCAGAATCTAGTTCCTGTACCTCCTGTGGTTAATGTGAATGTTCCTACGGCTCCTCCTCTTCCTGGGTTGCCGACTTCTATACCTGTATCTGTCTCGCTTACACCTACTACTTCACAAACTATTTTCATCGATACTCCTACTGCTTCGCAATCTGTTCCTACCTCTACTGTGTTCTCTACGTCTGCGAGTATGTTAACTCCACTTTCTGTACGTCGAAAAATAACTGATTCTGTTGCTAATATTCTGTCTCCTTTATATAAATCCTTAATTAAGACTCCTACTTCTGATTCAGTTCAGAGACGTAGTCAGCTACCAAGTACTGAAGAACGGGGAGTTTTAGATTCCACGGCTCTCAGATGGATTACGAAAGTTAGAAGATATAATACGAGAGATGTATTAGATACGTTTATGCAGTGGAAGGAACCAACGCAACGATACGTCTTTGATGAGATGTGCTCGTTGTTACGTGAGGAAATAGAGGAAGATGATGTTGAATCAGACTTGGAGGATTTAATTAAGGTGCAAAAAGAGTTTGCTGCAGGAATGATAGTGGGTGATAATATACAAGAAGCAATGGAACTTATTTTGAGTTTTAGGAATGATCCATCTCTTCGTTCGCCGAGAGATTTAGAAAAAGGTAAAATGAAGCTAAGTCGCCAATATCCTATGAGGGAGGTTCCTCCAATTTGGCGCGAAGCAATACAACGTGATGATAATGCGGGTATTGCAGCTGCTCCAGCACAGTTCCAACGAGTGTGGATACACATTCCATGGAAACGAGCTGAAGTACTAGCAGTGAAACAGGCCTTACCAGATCCGCGTAAGAATCCGGCCGGATATTACAAGGAATTGACACAGACAGTTGAAGCTTGTATAATGAATTTGGCAGACATTGACATGCTATTTGGCAATGTAGTTCCACAACCAGTGTGGGCTAAAATTCGTAGAGAGGATCATCAAGCAGCTTTAGGTGGTGATTGGGCAGCTATCACTGCAGCAGATGGTCAGCAAACGGGTGGTGCAAAACCCGAACCCCTAATTGCTAGTCTTCCAGGTAGAATAATTGACTTAATGAAGACTCTGATGCCCGCATTGCGTGTTAATTGGGATAAATTATCCGCATGCAAGCAAAAGAAAGACGAAAGTGTCTCCGACTTCTTCACGAGGTTCGAAGAGACTTTTGTAGATCATAGTGGTCAGGATATGAGCACTGAAGGAGGACAGAGACTGTTTGTCGATAAATTTGTGCATAATTTGTTGCCTGAATTATGCAATAAATTAAAGGATTCAGAGAGTGCGTGGGCTGTTTCCACGACTGCGCAAATACTTGCGACTGCACAGTACTACGAAAATAGGGATAAAGAGGAAAAGGAGAAATCAGAGAAGAAAACGAAAGATTTAAAGACTAAAGTTCTTTTACAGCAGGCGTATCCGCCTCGCACGAATCAGACTAATATGCAACAGAATTCGTATCAAAGGACAGATTATAATTCAACCAGGCCTCAATATCAGTGGAATCAGTGTGCGTACTGTAAGAAAGAAGGTCACTACAAGAATGAATGTCCGATTCTAGCGCAAAATAATGCAGCAGCAGCTCAGAGAGGTCGTGGTGGTTATGCGCAGAATACTAGAGGTCGAGGGCGAGGTGCTATGCCTCCGCAAACGAATGATTGTCCCTCTAATCACTTTGATCAACGAAAAATACCGTCAGCTCAACAGAATAGATCTCAGCAATATCTTGTTGAGGATTATTGTGAAGTTGATGAGGGATTCCAGCAAAATGGGTACTAGGACAGCCATGGACAGAGAGAGGGAGTAGTATCAGTTCCAGTGGATCAGAGTGGGCCTTATGTCGCAGTAGCAACATCAGGTGTAGTCGAACCGTTTCTGTTGGATACTGGTGCCGCAAAAAGTTCTATAATTCATGCGAAACTCCCTGGCGCACCTTTGTCTGGCTCAACGAATGTTTCCGTAGGTTTTTCAGGCGCCCCTGTTTACAACCTGATATCTAATCCTTTGTCTATTTCTGTTGGACCATGCCAATTGAAAGCACCCTTGATTTTGACGACAGGTTGTAATGAAAATCTGCTTGGTTTAGATTTGTTAAAACGACTATATGCGACATTGTACTGGTCTCCGGAAGGAGTACAGCTTACTTTGGGTAAAAGACTCACTTCTCCGATGTACTTGTCAATGGACGCACTCCCGCCAGAGCTGCGCTCACTCCCTGATTCTCTTTGGGCGACTGGTCCTAATGATGTAGGCCTTTTGGAAATACCACCGTATGTAGTAACTTTGAAAGGAAATGTAAAATTTCCCAGAATTCCTCAATATAAAATATCGAGTGAAGGAGAACGTGCACTTTTATTGATTGTGCAAGATTTGATTAAGAAAGGTGTGGTTGAAGAAACTCGAGGAAATGTTTGTAATAGTCCTGTATTGCCAATTCTGAAACGAACTGATCCTACGAAACCTCCAGTATATAGGTTTGTCATAGATCTTAGAGAAGTTAATAAGATTGTGGTTCCACAGTTTCCTGTGGTTCCAGACATTACTGCCTTGTTAACGTTGATTCCTGCTACAGCCAATTGGTTCTCAGTCATCGACTTGAAGAATGCCTTTTTCAGCATTCCGATAGCCGAGGAAAGCAGGGATATTTTTGGCTTCTGTCTAGGAGGTCGAAGCTTCAGATTTAAACGCGCTCCACAAGGCTACTGTGAGAGTCCATCTATTTATAGTCAAGCATTAAAAAGTCAGCTAGATTCTTTTGTCCTTCCTCCAGGTTCGGCCCTAGTACAGTATGTAGACGATCTTTTAGTGGCTGCCGATGACAAGGAAACTTGCAAAGCAGCTACAGTATCGTTGTTACATCATTTGTCTGATTTGAATCACAAAGTATCACCTTCCAAGATGCAATACTGCTGCCAAGAAGTGACCTACCTAGGTCATCTCTTGTCAAAGGAGGGAAGGAAGTTGACCCCAGAAAGAATAAAAGCAATTACGCAAATGAGTGTTCCACGCACACAGAGAGAAGTACGTGCCTTTTTAGGTATTACCTCCTACTGTAGGCAGTGGATCCCAAATTTTTCTCTTTTAGCGAAACCATTGGTAGCTTTGACTGGGAAAAATGTTCCGAGTCCGGTGCCATGGTCTGATGAATGTCAAGAAAGCTTTACCGAATTACGAAAAGCCTTGTGTTCAGCTCCTGTATTGGGTACACCTGATTACAGTAAACCATTCACGCTCTACGTTCACGAGAGAGAAGGTTGCGCATTAAGTGTCCTGACACAGAAGTTTGGTGATAAACAACGCCCCTGTGCGTATTTCTCATCAACATTAGATCCAGTAGCTAGAGCGTTGCCTAGTTGTTTGAGGGCTACAGCGGCAGCTGCGGCTTCCATTCGGCAATCTGCTGGTTTGGTGATGAACAACATGCTAGTGGTCATGGTTCCTCATGCAGTGGATACACTCATGAACCGAACGAAGACACAACACCTTACCAGTGCGAGATTATCTGGTTACGAACTGACACTACTAGCGAGTCATATTCAGATCAAAAGATGTAATGTATTGAATCCAGCAACACTGTTGCCGACTGATCAAGAGTCGAGTGATTCTGAGCCACATGACTGCTATTTTAAAACGGAGGAAGAGACAAAAGGACGCATTGACCTTAAAGATACTCCGTTACTCGATCCGGATGGTACGCTATATGTGGACGGGTCATGTTTTAAATTGGAGAATGGTGATGTGACTGCTGCTTATGCGGTGACAACTTTGAAGACGATTGTGGAGACTGCAAGAGTGAGTCAGAATTCTGCCCAAGCTGCAGAATTAATAGCTCTAACGAGAGCATGTGTTTTAGCTGAGGGAAAGAGAGTGAATGTGTTCACAGATAGTCAGTACGCATTTGGCGTGGCCCATAGTTTTGGCCGGTTGTGGAGAGAAAGAGGTTTCATTACGTCCCATGGGACTAAGATTCAACATGGTCAACTAGTTAACGACTTGTTGGAATCTTTAACCTTGCCGACTGAAGTTGCGATTGTGAAGTGCAGTGCTCATAAAGCAATCACGGATGATGTTGGGCGTGGGAATGCTTTTGCTGATGAAATTGCTAAACAGACAGCTAGAGATGTGATGAGTAGAATGTATGTTGCAACGTCTGCAAGATGGATCGCTGAGTCTGGGATGTGTGAAGATACAATGGAAAGTGTGAAGGAGATTCAGAGAGAAGCGACTGAGGAAGAGAAACATGTATGGAGAGAAAGTACGGGCAAGTTGGACTCGAATGGATGTTGGATTGATTTGACAGAGCAACAACGTTGGATGTTGCCAGATGCGTATGTGCTTGCAGTAGTGACAATGGCGCACGGAGTAGCGCATATAAGTTCTAAAGGTATCTGTAAAATGTTGGCTCCGGTCTGGAAGAATGATGGGATCAGTAAGTGTGCGGAGAGAGTGGTAAAAAATTGTATGGTGTGCTTGATGCATAACCCTGGCAAGGGAACTCCAACTCCAGCTGGTCATTTCGCTCCTCCTTCCTGTCCCTTTGAAGTGATTCAGTTAGATTTCATTCACATGGAACGCTGTAATAACTTGAAATACGTCCTGGTGGTGGTTTGTGCTTTTTCCAGGTGGATAGAAGCATACCCACTGAAGGACAATACCGCCTTATCAACTGCCAAAATTCTTCTCAAAGAATACTTCCCTAGATTTGGAATGCCACGGATTGTATGGTCAGATAACGGAAGTGAGTTTGTAGGGAAAGTTATGCAGAGTGTATGTGCAGGCCTAGGTTTGAAACAAAAATTTCATAGTGCGAACCATCCTCAGTCAGCTGGTCTAGTGGAGGGTTATAATGGCACCCTCAAGCTGAAGATAGCCAAAATACAAGCATCCACAGGTTTGGCTTGGCCAGACGCACTTCCTTTGGCCTTGTTATCAACGAGAGCAACAGTGCATTCTAGAATAGGGCTTTCTCCATACGAGATTGTGTTTGGCCGCCCGGCAAATATTTGGGGTGTGCCAAGGCCTAAACAATTTTGCTCCATTGAATATCCTATGTTGATAGACTACCTTTACGACTTGACTGCTAAATTGAGTCTTATTCATCAACAGGTCTTCGATGCACTACCAAAGCCTCCGGAGAGTCCAGGGCATCAACTGAAACCGGGTGACTTCATTGTGGTCCGGAACTTCGCGAGGACAAAGAATCTTCAGCCTCGCTACATCGGCCCCTTCCAAGTCCTGCTGGCAACGAGGACAGCTGTACGTGTTGCTGGCCGGAAGAACTGGATTCACGCTTCTCACGTAAAGCGTGTTCCATTGCCGCTGCCTTTTGACGACTGGGTGAAGAAGGGAATTGGTGCCTCCGAATCTGAAATCACCCCGAAATTTATCCCTTTCAGTGATGCCGATTTGATTACTGACACTTTGAAACCTGACTCTCCTCCTGAGAAAACTCCTTCGAACATCGAACATTTGTCTCCAGCATCAGAAGAAACTTTGTTACCTGCGAACTTAAACTCCGCAACAGCTGCTAGTGATACACTATTTTCCGATCAAACAGTACCAGCAAAGAAGAGATACAACCTTAGAAGCCATAAAAAGAACTAATAAAGCAGGCAACTGCATATTGTAATTTTGATATATATATACATATATTGAACTTTTTGCCTTTCAGCCAGGAAGTTTGCTATTGTTTATTGTTTTTAAAATTGCCTTGCCGTCTGGGTAGCCGTAGGGTCGTGGCTGTGTACCTAGTTTGAATTTGCAGGGGTCTGACACAAGGTCGATCTTTCTGTTGGTTTTGGGAACTCCCAGGGCTGACAGAGGCATTTTCATCTACGTACACATCATCAGTGGTCGCGAGCGGATTGTAGAAGATGGAGCTTCCTGCGCTGCAACGAGAAAATGTGATTTATGTTCGCAGAAACAAACTGTACAAAATTCTTCGTAGCAAGTGCTTTTTGATGCAATGTGCCGTTACATTTTTGATTATTTTAGCAACATTGGTGGGTGGAATAGTCTTTCGTATAAATCTGATTCTTGTGCCAGTTACTACAGTACCTCCCCTTGATCCTGTTACTTCTACTGTTTCTTCTATACACTCATTTCACTCATTTCCAGAACATGAGCAAGCTCGACGCTCAGAATTCATCAACAACACTTTTGTACAGCTCTTGCACCAACACCAACTGGTAGTTAACACTACAGACTGCTGGGTGTGTGGCTTGATACCCCACACTATGGATAAAGGTATTCCCTATCTGGTTTTGCCTTTCAGCTACAATGGATCATTTCAGGCCCTTCAAACCATCTTTGCTTATGCCCTTGAGACCTATCCTCCACGTCCACCACGTTCCACTAAATATAACTCTGCCAACAAAGCTTTAGTCCAGGGAATTATTGACATGATCAAGGATGTCAATAATACTCCATCATACCCTAGAGACGAACTACGAGTGTATTTGAGTTGGAATACTTCAGAGTATCGCCTTAATTTAGGAGAAAGCAAGCGTAAAAGCTCAACTCCAATCTGGGTCGTACCTCACCGAGGTCAGGTCTGTTTGCAAGGTAATGGGAGAAATCCGAGAGCTCAGCTAGGGAGGAGTGAGTGCGTTGAGACTTATGTGTTTCCGGCTAACTCTTCCCCTGCCTTCCTTACTGCTAGGGGTACCTATTTCATTTGTCAAGACCGAGCTTATACATGGTTGCCCGCAGACTTTTCAGGTTCATGCTATATTGCTCGACTGTTGCCTCCAACATACACTGCTTCATCTGATTACCACAGAACCAGAGTAGCGAGAGGTGTCTTCAGCAAAGAAGATACTGCTGGTCAGGAAGCTGGAGACTTTTTCAAAGGCTTCCTTCCGTTTTGGGGGCCTATGGCCAATAGTAGAAACATACGTCAGCTAACACGGGTAGTTGAATCTACTATTACCGAAACTGCTGGTGCCCTTAGCAATCTAACAGCTGAGCTTCAGGCGGATAGACTCATGACGTTGCAAAACCGTATGGTTTTAGACGTTATCCTTGCAGACCGAGGTGGGGTATGCAGAATGATCCAATCGAGTTGCTGTGTCTTTATTCCTAATAATGCTCCAACAGTCTATGAGGCGATCTCTAAGCTACACAAGATTTCCGACTCTATACATGTAGACAAGGGAAACTGGTCCTTTATGGAGTGGGTTTGGACTCTGATCTCAGCGTGGGGATGGAAGGTTCTAATGGTCATTGGTGTCATATTAGTATTCCTCTTCTCATGCTGCCTGATTATCCAGTGTGGTCCAGCCCTGTGTGGCCTTTGTGCTGCAACCTGTTTTAGGAAACCACCTGCGTTTGGAGAAAAGGCACGAGAAAGGATGATGATACAACAACATGTCACTGACCTGATGAGTATAGAACTAGACTCTGATATAGACTGAGTAATTGCCTATGTAAGGGCAAAAGGAGGGTCTGAGGTTCCGTGACGATTTGAACCCGTGTTTTCAAGTTTGTCGGAAATACATAATATTAGTATCAGCGAACCGCAAATGATCCATTTAGCATATCCTGGTGTTTTCGCTACGATACGAGCAAGAGCACTCTTGTTATGAACACATTTCTGATCTACCCATGGCATCCATCTTAGATCATGGCCGCCATTTTGTGTTTCCTTGCCCTCACATATGCAATAGCCTCTGATACTTCATTCACTTCACTTTTATTAAGGACACGTAGCCTTAGCCGGAGATTCACCTCTTACATGACACGTACACCTTAAACCAGATCACGCTGAAGCTGCATGACTCGACAAAGGCTGCCTCCTCTGCCCGAGGCCAGCCCACCTAAACTGGTTTTCCTGTCCATTGTCCTGATCATGATTAGGCGGCCGAAGCCGGTAGCCTTGCCCATTTACAACCCACAAACATCTCTTATCCCGCTTTCCTATCTTCTGCACCTGGCTCTGCTCCTTTCCTTCTGGGCCTTTATTAGGGGGAGGTAACGAACTTTACGATGAGGCGGTCCGGCTCTTGAATGCAATATTGACAAGGGATTGTGATGGACTAGTGGGAACCCCTCTTCGTGATGTTTGGCATCAGATATTATCGACAGTTCCTGTGTAACGCCAAATATTTATTGTTTGAGACACAAAGGTTTGGGAATGTACTGACATGTGAAATATTTGCCTGAAGCACAATTTTTGGTATATAAGGAGCAACCCTCAATGTACAAATCGAACAGTCTCCTAGATTCTGCCCGTGTGTAGATTCTGTGATTTCTGTGTCCCTGCAGTAATAAACCTTTGGTCTTTGACGCCACCTTCGAGAAGCCCGTGTTTCTGTTCATTTGCGCACCAAGGCAGGTGGAACTCCGGGGTCTTTGGGTGTTGTTCCCTGACACCTCTGGACGGAACCAAAAAGTCCAGAACTCCAGGCCCCCGGTGATTGGCTGCGAATGCAAGGATGGAGTCTGCATATCTTGACTTCCACATCTATCTACCGAAGCCTCAGTTTAAGACGAAGTGCTTTGGTCATAGTAGTTAGTGAGAGTGCTTGCTTCCAGCACTTACGCACCAGCTCAGAATAGTCCTTTTCGCTCACCACTGAGGTTACAGGGCATCATTACAGAGCTGCTTGTGTCACCTTGATGTTAAGAACCTTATTTAAAGGCAACCCTGGAAGGCCCTGGAATAGATTTGAACTTGGCCAAGGAAATCAGAGCCTAATGCACTTCCTTTCCCTGATCAGTGCGAGTAGTTTATGAAGGATTATTTTTAAATAAAATTCCCAGGTACTATGTATTGACAGACAATGTTGAAAGGCTCATTCTCCCATTTCCCCGATGTTTTCAGTTGCTTCTTTCCCAAAAATATTACTTCAGCTTTGCTCCTATTGATGGCTAATCTGTTTCCCTTGCAGTGATTACTTAAACAGGCAACTTGTCATTGCAGACCATTTAGTGTGGACAATGACTACTCCTTGGTAAGCGTAAAGTGAAACTAAAACATTACCAAGTGTCTGCCTCACTTTTGGAAAAAATCAGTGTGTCATATTTGAAGCCGCTGGACGATCAGGTGCAAATCGAATAGAGTTGCAAGAACACCACCCGTCCCTTCCCTCCATCACCTCCACCACCGTTATTACTGGCAGGGTACCAAAAGCCTCTCTTCATGTGGTTCTAACTAATTCATCCATTCTTTCTTCCTTGGTTAACAGAGTATTCCATATACACTAGGATGAAGCTTAAATCGAGATGCAAATTCCACTTTTGCAGTGATCGCCTTTGGGAGTATTAATTAAAGTGAGTTACCATCTTTTATTGTTACACGGGAGGAGTAAACATTCACCACAATCGGCCTGCACGAAATATCTCCACTCTGATCATCAAGAATAGTTCTCACACATTGTGTGCATTCAAGCACTATTTGTTTAATTTAATTTGAAGCAGACCACTCAATAAGGTTAACAGTACCAACAAAAGGGCCAATAAAGCGATCATGTTCTCTATCTGGGCACCTACTAGAAAGGTGCAGCCAACTACGAATATCTCTTTAATCTTATCCAGACACTGGATAAATTGTGTGCTAATGTCCGAAAGTAGGATCTGCTTCAATGGTTACCCCCGCTTTTTGCCTGTTGCTAAGCTGTTATTGACTAGTGTGACTGGGGTCCTGCTAATTAGGACCCCAGTCTATCTGTTTTTCCCTTAAACAGTTGTGTTTCATACTGAGGTACATCCCAGATTGGATACTGGGGTACCCTTATAAGTCCCTAGTATATGGTTCTAAGGTACCCAAGGCATAGGTACCCCAGAGGTCTCCCATGGGCTAAAGCATATATTATGCCCCCCATAAGAGACCATTCAAAATGGAACTACAGGCCTGCCATTGCAGTCTGTCTAAGCTGGTGCTAGCACCACTTACTAAAGAAAGGGTCACTGCACTTAAAACCTATGTCACCCTTCTAGCAGGCCTTTGTAATCCTGAAGGCAAGGTTCTTGGTTCTAAGTGAGAAGGTGCTCCTGCATGAACAGGACACCCCTACAGCGCCCATTTTCCCGGGTTATCAGTGAAACAGCCATATACCATATAGAGGGGCACTCCGTAATTACACATTGACCATCTCAAATCTGGCTGCAACGAATCCGATCATGTTTGGTATCAAACATGTTGGAATCATACCGAGAGGTATAATTCCAAGCACTGGAAGAGCCCACCCTCCATTAGGCTCTAATTGTTCCAGGTGCCAGCCTTCTAGACCCAGACTGCACAAAATGGCTGCTGCCGACCAGAGACATGATTCTGCCCTCCTGCTTCTGAGCCAGGCTCAAGCAGGGGAAGGCAGAACAATAGGTATCCTGTCACAGGGAGGTGTGACCACCTCCCAGACAGGATTTAGTGTATTGGGACTGGGTGGGTACGCTTGCCAGTGCCACTAAGTCTGCATGAGGGGCATATTTGGTTTCCCCGTGCATACTCCAGTTCAAACCAGTCCGGGGAGCCGTTGACTCCGCTCTGGCATGAAACTGGGCAAAGGACATGGGAGTAACCTCCCCTCTGTCCGGACCCTCTCCTGGGAAGGTCCCCTGAATCATCCCAACCCTTTCCGTAGGGTACTTAAGGACGTACTGGTGGGTGGGTCTCTAGATTCGTCATTTGACAAGATTCAGATCAGACACCACTTCTTCTTCTACCTTCGGGGCACTCTGGACTTTGCTGGACTTCCTTTGGATTCGACTTGGTCTCCCTTCCAGTCTGACTTGCTTTCTGGGGTGGCTTGACCTTTTTCAAAGTGAATTTTCCCATATGCGAAGTAAGCCTTATGCATCAATCTACTCTTCAAAAGGAATATGCTTGACCCCAGCAATCTAGATGACTGTTGACAACTTGCAGCTCCTGTCCCTGAAGTAAGCTGACTGAAAGGCCTGTATATTGACATGTTCATTATTGGATTGAAGCCCATTATCTCCTGGTTTATCTCCCACATTGGGTTCTGTTACTACAAGAGAACTCCATTTTCTATTGTCACCCGGAGAGACAGCCTCATGCACAATTACATTAGAATCGGGCTGCCAACATAAAATCTCCTGGTCTCAGCCTTTAACAATGCGTATTGACCCACACTCTGCCAGCACCTCTGTGGCATTAGAAATCCAGATTAAGATCTTTCATTTTGTCTTCTCTTCCCTCTCAAAACACCATGAGATCATCGTGGCTCCCTCTTTCACACTTTCTTGTTTTCTCAACTCTGATTTACCACATGGCTTCAACTTAACTGCAGGCCTCTTTAACATCTACCTCTGTCCACTGCTCTATCTCATAAAATACTTTGGTTCAATATACTAAAACAATGTGGACATATAGATTGTAGTGTCTTTCCCAGCCTGGGTACCCTCCGATTACTACGACCCAAACCGAGCTTAGTATTACACATCTTAATTCTGCTGCGTGTCTGCATTGCATTCCACTCTAACACATCGCTCTACGAAGTCCATCAGGAGCCAAAAGGGTTCTGTCATTGCTTACTCACAAGACACTTCATATATTATACAGAATGTAGAACTACATTATGAGAGGATGTGGCATTACGGCTAGAGCTGCCACTTTGGAACTGGTGAGCCAGTTTTGAGACCCAGCGTTGACTCGCCATCCTGTGATTCTGGGCAAATCACGTTATCTCCCTGTTGACAGAAGACAGAGTCACGGTTTTCCAATGTCTTTCCTATTTCTTTCAGTAACAGCACTAACATACAGCCTGCCATTATGCTCTCAATGTTCGAACTTTTATAAAGAACAATGTGCCAACCACACAATTACTTTTGCGCCTCTTCTTTTGAGGAAGAAACCAAGTGAGACTCCTGGGTTTATCTGGGTATTGTACTTTTACCCTTTTACTTTTTAATGTTCTCAAATTTTCAATTTCATGTATGAAAAGGACACTTTTTCAGTTTTTTTTGGAATCACATCAAGAGGCAATTATTCACAACACAAAACATTTTAGACATACAAACACCTAATTGTATATACACGCTAGTTCACTTTGATATATATATATACACATATATTTTACAAAAGATCAGAGTTGATATAAATTCGAGATTTCAAAATAGACTATTATTGAAAGTCAGAAAAATTAATAGAAACAACTTAATCTGGTTCACACTTCATTTTACAAACATAGACCACAAGTGAATTTCTTTAGTCTATCAACAGACTACTGTCTAATCTCTTTTTATGCCAACGCGTTTCGAATCCGGTATGTTCACTCAACGGATTCTCTTCAGGGCTCTGCCTTTAAAGAACGTATCTGCAAGGTGTCTAAACCAAAGCTTGTTTTAGCTTCTTAATTTAGAGCTAATTTGCTCCCTTCTATGCAGTTTCAACGTCACTTCTCTTACCTGTACACCAGCAGTTGCCGGTCCGCATGAAGAGTATAATTTTTGACTGGGATTCTTAGCTGTATATCTACAAACAAATGAAGGTGTTATCACTTTTCTGGCTTAGCTAATATCACTATACTGGGCACATCTCTTTTTGACATACCTTTCGAGATCAAATCTTTATTCCCTCTGGTACGTCAGTATTCCTTTTTCGGTATTATGGGTTAGATAGAGCCTGCAATTGGCAAAGGATACTATGTAAACCTTTTATATGCACAGAGAAAAAAGAAAGAGCGTTCACTGCTCATCAAGGCGTACCTGTTTCTATTTATTTAATGCTTCGGCTGTTAGCTCTTCTCATAGGTAGTGAGCGCAAACCATGGCTGTTAGGTTTCACCTTGTCGGTCGTCACCCTGCAGAAATTGCATATGTGTTTAAGTTCCCCTGTCAGTTAGAACTCAGTGGGGCGCTACTTAGTGGAATCTATTACGACTTACATATGTTTTCAGCTGGCGGCGGGGGACCTCAGTCTCTGGATACAACTGTTGATACTTTTATCGCGCTGCAGGCGCGTTCCGATTTCAGATTTACGGTTGTCTCTCTGCAGTAATGATACGTATACTGTAACTAATCTGTCTGTCAGATTGTGAACAACAAACCCTCTTCACCGGCAACTGGCTCTCAGTCTCTAGATGCAGCGGCCATGTTGGAATGGGTTTTAGAGTGTTTCGCTAGGGCATTTAGGGTGCGGCCATCTTATAGTGGGTTTATTTACACGAGTGGATATGTTCAGTGCCAAAGAAGGTGAATATACCTTTGTAGTTAAGTTAGTGATTGCTTCCAGTGCAGTGGATAAACAAGTGAGTAATATGGAAAACATTCATTTTATCTACAAAGGTAAGTCGAGTGTTATTGTAAGAGGGTTTGTTGTTCACAATCCACCAGCTGAAAACATATGTAAGTCGTAATAGATTCCACTAAGTAGCGCCCCACTGAGTTCTAAGTGACAGGGGAACTTAAACACATATGCAATTTCTGCAGGGTGACGACCGACAAGGTGAAACCTAACAGCCATGGTTTGCGCTCACTACCTATGAGAAGAGCTAACAGCCGAAGCATTAAATAAATAGAAACAGGTACGCCTTGATGAGCAGTGAACGCTCTTTCTCTTTTCTCTGTGCATATAAAAGGTTTACATAGTATCCTTTGCCAATTGCAGGCTCTATCTAACCCATAATACCGAAAAAGGAATACTGACGTACCAGAGGGAATAAAGATTTGATCCTGAAAGGTATGTCAAAAAGAGATGTGCCCAGTATAGTGATATTAGCTAAGCCAGAAAAGTGATAACACCTTCATTTGTTTGTAGATATACAGCTAAGAATCCCAGTCAAAAATTATACTCTTCCTGCAGACCGGCAACTGCTGGTGTACAGGTAAGAGAAGTGACGTTGAAACTGCATAGAAGGTAGCAAATTAGCTCTAAATTAAGAAGCTAAAACAAGCTTTGTTTTATACACCTTGCAGATACGTTCTTTAAAGGCAGAGCCCTGAAGAGAATCCGTTGAGTGAACATACCGGATTCGAAACGCTTTGGCATAAAAAGAGATTAGACAGTAGTCTGTCGATAGACTAAAGAAATTCACTGGTGGCCTATGTTTGTAAAATGAAGTGTGAACCAGATTAAGTTGTTTCTATTAATTTTTCTAATTTTTCTGACTTTCAATAATAGTCTATTTTGAAATCTCGAATTTATATCAACCAGAACTCGGGTCTTTTGTAAAATATATGTGTATATATATCAAAGTGAACTAGCGTGTATATACAATTAGGTGTTTGTATGTCTAAAATGTTTTGTGTTGTGAATAATTGTCTCTTGATGTGATTCCAAAAAAAACGAAAAAGTGTCCTTTTCATACATGAAATTGAAAATTTGAGAACATTAAAAAGTAAAAGGGTAAAAGTACAATACCCAGATAAACCCAGGAGTCTCACTTGGTTTCTTCCTCAAAAGAAGAGGATCAAAAGTAATTGTGTGGTTGGCACATTGTTCTTTATAAAATATAACCCATGGTCCAGACGACCGCACGTCCCAGGACCTAACTCCCCATTTTTTCAAACTCAATGTTCCAACTGACGCTGGCAGAACATTTCTCCATGGAAGCCGTGAGCATTCTAGGCATGAACCGTGCAGGTGCACTTAAAGAGGCTTGTGCATAACCACAACACTCCCCATGCCTAAAAACAAAACAAAAAATTAATGTGGCATTGTTTAATATAGCTGGTGCTCATGTAAAGTACTCCAATACCTTTGGGTCGAGTTCCCCCATATAAAACTTTTTTAAAAGTATAATTTTCTTAATTTTCAGTTCCATAATATCTGACTAATAATGACTGATGCTGTACCTTCACTGAAGAGCCTCAGTTTCTCTCCGGTCTCTATTTTGAGCCCCGCGCCCCAAATGAACATTGTAGTCAGGACCTCCTTTTGTCATTTAAGAATACACAGAAGTCTCAGTTTCTTTGGTTTTGTTCACTGGGTTCAGCTCTCTGAAGCTTTCTTCTAAACTCTGCCAAGGTTCTCTATGTCTGTGCACCCGAATATCTTCTGCACAATGCAGAACATTAATTTAATACTGCTTCTTAATTTCGAGGTACAGAGCTACACCAGCCCAGGCCGCTCCATTCAGATCCGGCTTCTAGTAAGGAACAAAGGGGCATATGTACAAGCCCCTATCGCCACCACAGCATCACTTTTTACAATGTTGTGGCGGCGATAGGGGCATTGTCTTATTTACAAGGCAGCTTTAAGCCACTTACCGTGGCTTAATGCTGTCAGCGTTAAGCCACTTAACGTGATTTAATGCTGCCTTGCAAATAAGGCCCCCTTTCATGCTATGCTTACCGTGAAAGGGGTGGGTAGTGGATGTTGCGGTGGGCATTCCACAGCAACACCTATTGGTTTTGATGCTGCCCCCTATTTATAGGGGCAGCATCAATAGGAGGCAGCGCCAAAATTAAGACCAGAGGAAACCTGGTCTTAAGTTGGCGAAACGAGGAGAAATGCATTATTTCTCCTCGTTTTTGCTTTTTTCATGTGTGCTGCCTTGTGCAGCACACATGGAAACAGCAAAATGCCTTGGATTGTTTATGTGCAGGAAGGTGCCCTTCCCTGAACATAAACAATATGTTTTTTAAAAATGCCATTTTGTGACTTCTATGTGTGCTGCATTAAGCAGCAGACATAGAAGTGACAAAATGGCATTTAAAGATTGTTTATGTACATGAAGGGGGGCCATCCTGTACATAAACAATCTTTCCCCTGCACGCAGACACCCTTAGACTATGGTGCTAGGGTACCTGTGTTAGCGCTACACTGCTAAGTGTAACGCCAGCGCAGGGGGAAACGCAAGGCTGCACCATATCGTTGTAAATATGGTGCAGCCTTGGGTTTCTGAAGTGGCGGATAGTCCCGGTTTACAATTTTCATATGGGGGTTGGCAGATAACAGACACACTACATATCACACACCACAAGGAACAGCTACTCTGCCTTAGTATCACAGAGAGGATAGGGACTCCCCATCCTTATAGGTTTCCTCAAATAGGGGGTTATCAATTGCCCTGAAGATAGTCCAGGACCTTTACGACCATCCAGGACTGAAACATGTCGGCACCAGGGTCTTAGGACCATAATACTCTTGTTTTATATTTTCAACTACCCAGACAGACCCAAGAATAAAGGGAAACCGGGGATCTGACTGAGGTATTTTAATCTTTAACCCCCTTGCCTTTATCTATCTAAAGAGCTCCCAACATTGTGGTTGAGCCCACCCCGACGTCTAGGGGTCTGGGTGACCTGATGATGAAGCATGACACCACCAGGGTGTGTGAGGGTAGTTAAAACAAAAAAAGATTCTGTCCCACGATCACGGTTGTGTTAGGTACAACCTTTCAATAGAGAGGCCACCCTTGTTTTTCCTCCCCTCTTTTGTCCCCGTTCTCGGGCACAGCTAGTTTACTAGTATCACTGACCACCGGCTGGTCAATTGGAGTATTTCTTGTGATTAATGTACTACTTAGGGAGGATATACTCCGGTTGAGATTTCCTCTCAAACCCTCCTGGCACTGGGACACTTCCCAGTACCTTTATGTGTTGACAAACTACACTACACTCAATCAACACTGTCTCATCCATGCATAATGGTACATGCATATGTCTAAGAGTGAGTTATCATTTTTTTAGCACACGTTCGATACTGACTGTTCAGGCTATCTACACCAATGAGATAGAGTTAAAATGAGTGCAAATAATATTTAGACTACTTTTATAATTGTGCCATTCAGAACTGAGGCCATTTCTCATGCACTTACCATCAGATTGTAGTTGGAGGCAATTGCCCTGGTAAAACAATAGGTAAGGACCAATTCCATGGGCACAACAAGTGCAAAAACTGTTTACTCACATTATTTTACTTCATTTCCCACTGGAGGTCATGATCAGGTGCATAAACACAGCTGATACTGGTGCTAATGATATTTGCGACAGGGTCTTTTTCCACCTATAAGTGTTCCGTGGGTCTGAACTGTTACTGCAACTGTTGCTATCTTGATGTCTAACTAACTCCTTAAGTATTGTATTTGGAAGAAAACAGAGTGGTGAGAGCATTGTTTTCAAATATCAAAGTTCTCCCAAAAAAAAGACACTATACATCATGCAATATACTGAAAAGAGGCCCAACTACATTGTTTGGAGGTTCGATGTTATTTCTAATCTAGTTACAAGACAATAATTATTATTATGATTTAAGACATATACATTAAATTATCCTTTCTGTATATATATATATATATATCTCAATTGCTATTCCTTTTTGACCCGCTGACAGTTCTGCGTGGCCTTGGCTGGTCGGAGAACTCGAGAGGATATCTGCAATGCTTGCAGTAAGTCAGGGAGATAACTGAATCATTGGTAGCAGATTGGGAGGTGCTACAGGTTGCTTAGTGTTTTCAAAAGGATCTTTTGAACGAGTGTTTATTTGGAAACTAATTACACTAAGAAACAGAGAGAAGGCATTGGTCATTTCTGACTAACACAACCAGACAGTAAATCAAACTGAACCAAATACAGTCCTCAAAAGCCTATTAAAACTATTAGAAAAAAACAACCGAAGTGAGCTCACAAAGTGGTGGGAGGTGAAATCTTTAGAAAAATACCACAAGGCTGGTCGGGTGCCGAGAGGCTTAAGAATCATCCTGGCTCCCAGTTTTGAAAGCCCCAACCCGCTCCTCCTTAAAAAGTGGGCAGAAAGCAACCCAGAGGCCTCTTTGAGACTTGTTTGTTTGTTAATTAAATATGCCAAAATTGACAGAGATTATAACATTAAAGAAATTGCAAGGATTGATAATGAAATTGAAATGCTTACTACTCCTAGCAACAAAGACTCTGTCGACAAGAGCATAAAGGAGATGAAAGATAGTATCACAAAACAAGAAGACACTATCAAAGCAAGAAAAGTGTGGAAATTTGCTAGAGACAAAATGATTACGAGCGGGGACAGGTCTTTACCTTTGCTCGTAAATACGATTATATAAAGAAACAGAAGGAGCTAACTAAGACCAGTACACAGCAAGCGTTGGCACATGCCTGCGATCAAGCCACTGCCCCAGCTTCCACCTCTGACTCAAGCGCAATTCTCAGTGATACTGACTCTGACAGTAGCAGTAATATAGATGGCAACCTTAGTGCTTCACTGGGACCGCTCTCATATGCAGAGGAGATGGATTTTATCCTGGAGCAAAGAAAGCAGTCAATACGACTGAGGAATGTGCAAACACAACCACCAAAAAAAGGAACCTTTGAAGGCGGGAGAGGCGGAAGTGTTCCAAACGCACGAGGTAGAGGGCAGCAGAAAAAGAAGAACTGGCACACACAGCAACATCAGTAAATTGAACCATCATCAATTTAACGAACATTCAACTCAATGATGCTGAAAAAAACAACTGCTGGCCTTATGTTTGAGTTATTGTCCCGAGAGTAATTTTAACTTTGTGCAAACGAGAGTGGACGTTTACAAATTCATTCGAAAACTCAAAAACCATGGCAAAGTGAAAACAATGCCTCCTGTGCATACATCTAGGGAGGAAAGTGTTTTTGGGATTTTCCTCCAGGAATGGCATTGGCATGTGACTCCTTAGCACTCATGGGTGTTATAGTCGAAACCACATCAGAAACAAACACACGGATTGTCACAGGTAGCTTCTGTGAATATGGGTTCACTCTGAGTTTTTCACATGAGCAAAATATACATGCATGTATTTGCTCACCAATTTGATTCACCAAAGTTTGCTATTGGTACAATTGCCAGGCCTACTTTTTTTTAATGCTTTTGAATTCCTGAAAGTTGTGAATGTGTACCAATGCTTGGAAATATACCTGCACATGCGGTTCTGTGACTTTATTTGAAAATTGGGCCCTTAATTTATTTTCACGTTGCCCATAGTTGTACAAAGATATATATGTATTACTAAATGATAACTCAGAGAATTGATATTTGAAATTTCACAGTAGTTTAGCAAAATATTGTTTGTATAGGTTTATTTTGAAACCACAAATCATCATTCTTTCTTTCATGCTTATGCCTGCATTTGCGTATAATCGGTGGCACTCTTGGATTAGTAATGGCCTCAAATTGTTACATTTTCTATGCATGAGCACTTTTTAAACTGTAACCACTGTATCTAATTCAAGCTGAGCTCATAGTTCACTATATTTCCAGAAGGTAAGGCAGTTGGGATATTGTATAGGTCAGAAAGAGGGGTTTTGTGAGGATGTAGTCATTCTAGTCACAAGGTAATGTCCAGAGGCAGGGATAACCTCCCCTGCATCTGGTCACCTGATTTTGTAGTGCAAGATTCAGCACCCAATTAAGAAAGGCTTCTTAGTCTTCTTCTGCAGTAGGCATGCCATTTGTTTTTGTTTCATGCACTTTACATTTTCCTGGTTTATAAGCCGCTCCCCCAAGTGCACATTCAAATCCACAACCCATTATTGGATTACAAAGATCTGTCATTAATTTTCTGTTGATGGTCGGTATCACCCTCCACTAGCACGGGACTGCTCCCACTCTCTCATATATGTTAACCTTAGTCACTATAGCCTTTGTTGATATGGATTCAAACCTGGTCTCAACATGCAATATTTCTTTGTAAAGTGTTCATTATACCATCAGCACTATCTCTTATATCTGATTGGCCCCAACTGCACTGTTCTGAAGCTCGGTTAGGGCCAATAATAGTCCTCCAAAGTTGTTTTATTTTTACGTTTTTTACAGAGGCTCCTCAGATGGGTGCGCTGACCTTTTTATGGTTTTTCCATGGTTTCTACAGTATACCATGAGCAGCTTCTCTTTGAGGGTAGAAGCCACATTCCTCCAAACTTTGACCATGGAAGTCTAGCAACAGGAATGAATCTATTCTCCTTGCTCTGTGACTCGAACAGCCATTTACACCCACTGTGATGTTGGGTGGAAGGGAGAAAGTTGCATATCTTTACTTTCCAATTCCCCAAAGCTTCCAAATCAGCTGTGGAGCTGAATACATTTTACAATTTACCATGTTTCCCAGCCCTAACTGTGTCTTACTCCTTTGCACCACCGTTGCATCTGGAGCAAACCGAGGCGATGGGGTCCTTCACCAAGGTGTAACAATGAGACAGCTTGCAATAACACTCATCAAGAGCCCTGGAGGTTTAGACACTGCTCCCACTGTTTATTGCGTGCCAACACCAACTTAAGTTACAGAGCTCACAGAGAAGCGGCATCCACCATCCTCCAGCTACCATAGCCACAAACTGTATCTATTTAAACACCTTTTGTGTACAAACATGAATCTGAAATTGTACGTTGTTTTCCCCCAGTTTGTTTGTCCTTATTCTGAGGATAAATTGCGATATCCTTATCAAGGGCTAAGATGCGTACACCTATGAATTTTTACATTGCAGTTGAACTATGGCATAGACCAAAACCCATGACTTGTGATCTTAATAGACCACACTTGATCCATTAACCTAGTCTAACCAGTCTAAAATACAGCATAGCAAGTGTTGGTTCTGTATAGTAACTCAGTTCACTGCTCTGTAATCAATGCATACGCAAAACTCTCCATTGTTTCTGGTCACATAGAAAAACATTGAAGCTGTGCCATATATAGACTTGTAGTGTAGTTCCTATATTCCCAATAGGCTCTGCGCATCAGAATAACTTAGAGGCATATGTATGAAAGTGCCGAATTGCGATTCTGAAAATGCGATTCTTACCGAATCGCACATTCAGAATCGCAAATCGGTATGTATGAAAGAAATCGCAAATAAGTAGCGATTCCTAAAAAAATCGCTATTTATTTGCGATTTCCCCAAATGCGATTCCTGAACCAGTAGGAATCGCACAATTTTCAAAATCGCACTTAAAAATCGCAATATTAGCGAAAAATCGCAAATCGCGGGAAAAAAATCGCAATTTAGAGATTTTTGCAAATGAGCCAATCGGGAACTCTGGTGCAGCATGATGACATCACAACCAGGAAGTGATTGACTTCCCATGCTGCACCTGACTTCCTGAATCTGAGGCAGAGTGAAGGAGTGTTTGGAACTGAGCAGTGTGGACCTGGAGAAACATGGCTGAGAGTGGAGCCACGCCCAGTCAGGATTCCCAGCAGCAGGAGACTGAGAGCTCCAGGAAGAGAAAGCAAAAGTTAGGCAGAATTGGAGGCTCTGATACATGAAATGGTGTCAAACCATGAACTACTTTTTGGAAGGAAATCCAGGGAGGTGCCAGAGAGCCGCAAAAGAAGGATCTGGGAAGAAATCCAGCACAAGGTCAATGCTGTGGGTGTGACACCCCGGAGTGTAAAGGACCTCCGAAAGCGATGGAACGGCCTGCGCTCTAAGGAGAAACTAGCTTCCAGGCTGGAACAGTCCAGGTTAACAGGTGGTGGGACCTCATCTGTTCCTGATTCTACACCCCTGGAGGAACTGGTTGAGGGGACCCTGCAACCAGAGAGTGTGGGAGGAGTGGCTGATTTTGACAGCTCTGACCAGCCAGCAGCAGGAAAAGGTAAGAATCATGCCCTCACAACCCTCACACCCCCTCAGACCCCCTAACACCCACCAGCAGTGAGCCAGGGGCGGGAAACAAGATAGGTAGTCCAGAGCAGGCACACAGGCAGCCATAGCAATGCATTATGGGAGATGTAGTCACATGTAATTCAAAGTGTAAAAATTGTAGCAAAAATAGTCTCTCACATAATCTGCTGGTCTTGACAGTGAAACAAGAGCCCAATGTAAAAGAAATATTTTTGAAAAATGTATTAACACAGTGCAAGTTAGTGAAGTAAATTAATGTGTGCTGTTCTATTCACAGCACCATCTACAACACAGCCCTCAGGCAGTGGGACAGTGGGTGAGAGTCACGAGTCAGGAGATGCCTGCCAAGATGTCAACACAGATGGGGATGACAGCCCAGTGACCACCCGCAGACATAGGAGGAGACACATTGTCAGGCCTCTGGCGCCAATCCAGGATGAGGCAGATGTAATTGGTGACAATGAAACCAATGTGGACACAGCCAGAGCAAGAGGGACCTGCAACAGACCAGCACGTCCCACGTAGTGCAGCCAGGCGCAGATGACGTGCAGCCAACTTATTTGAAGGGCGAGGCGAGGAATCTGTGTATGCAGGACTGGAACTGAACATGTTGCAGGTGCAGCGCCTGCAGGCAAAAAATATGAAACTCTTAAAAAAAGGGAGATGAGGGAGGGCTTCCTTGGACTCAGGAAGGACCTGCAGGATGGCCTACAGGCCGTATGTGATCAAATGCGCAGAGGTAGTCAACGCCAAGACAGGTACACCCGGGTCATCAACCACTTGGCGGCTATTTCTAGCATCCAGGCCAGGCGCAGCATTGAGATGCAGCGCCAATTTACTCATGCTGCACAAGACATTGCTAACGCACTTCTGCAGGTGACCACTGCTGTGGATGAGTTGCGCCAAATACGCTCAACAGGGCCGGGAGTGCTGACTCCAAGGGATGAAGACAACCAGTCTGTTCGGAGCAGCACCACCCCACCGCCAACCCTAGAGAGACGCCGTAGTGCCAGGACCAATAGGGCTGCACCTACAAATGAACAATAGGCTGTGCAGCATTTGACTCGTGCGTCATTCCATTTCTTTTGAGGGCACTGTGAATTTAACATGTGCAAAAAATGTCTTGTACACTACTGTACGTTTTCAGGTCATACATATCCTGCTATTAAGGATTAAAAGCAAATATTCACACTTACATTACTTGGCATTGTGTCGTTTTTCCTTACCTAAAAATAGTTGCGCATAATCTCATCCCGCCTCTGGCGCTCAGCTGCTGCAACAGCTCTACCAGCTACCATACGTCCAGGTTCTGGCCCCTCTACATCAGAGGATCCAGAGTCACTCAGTTCCACTGGTGTCCCTTTTCTTGTGGCAATGTTATGGAGCATGGCACAAGCCACCACTATTTTACAACACGTATTGGGGCTGTATTGGAGTGCACCTCCACTCTTATGGAGGCACCGGCATCTGCTTTTCAGGATACCAAATGTCCGTTCGATGGTGCCTCTGGTAGCAATGTGTGCCCTGTTGTATCTGCATTCACTTGCATTGTTGGGATTGAGGTAGGGAGTCAAGATGAAATCCCGTACAGCATAAGCACTGTCACCTGTGGGTTAGAAAAAAATATGTTAGCCTGTGACATGCACATGGTAGTTGGTACTAATGGCCCCTATGTCTGAAGGTATTTACCGAGTAGGTATTCCTCGCCAAACTCCCCTCTTGAGAGTCTACGATATATCCCTCTGTGTCTGAAGATGAAAGCATCATGTGTGCTGCCAGGGTACTTTGCTACAATGTCAGTTATGATGTGTTTGGCATCACACACCACCTGAATGTTCAGTGAGTGGTAGCATTTCCGGTTTCTGAAGATGTATTCATTGTTTGAGGGGGGGGGATATAGCAACATGTGTGCCATCAATACATCCTATCACGTGTGGGAAATGCGATATTTGATAGAAGTCCTGCTTTGTCTGTGCAATTGCCTGAGGTGTGCTGGGGAAGTAAATGTGATAGTGCATCCTCCGAACCATGGCATCTAGGAAGGCATGGAAGAATCGCGAAAGAGAACTTTGTGACACCCCTCCTGCTGATGCTATCACCCCCTGGAAACTTCCAGAGGCCAAGAGGTGTAGTGAACACAGGACCTGTATTTCAATGGGAATGGCATTTGTCCTGCGGGTGGGGTGTTCAAGGTAGGGTCTGAGTTCTGCTATTAAATCATTTATGCTGTCTTCATCAAGCCTGTAATGGGTGTAGAGGTCCTCCTCAAAGCGCTGTGAGATGCTGATGCGCAAACGGAATACCCTCTCCTGCCGCAGCCTCCTCTGTGCAGCAGCTCTCAAACGCATCCCCCTTGCTATGATGTAAAGCCCCGCCATTGTGGTAAACAGTTGTTTGAATTCTGTTGCTGCTTAAATAGTTTGCACCTGGTTACCACCTGCTCCTACTTGGTGGTAATTGCGATTCTGTATTTTGCGAATTTGCCAAAATCGCTAATTGCGATTTTTTCATACATATCATTGCCATTCTGTATATAGCGAAAATTGCCATTCTGTGATTATTATGCGAATTCCTACATTAGCGATTTTCATTTTGCGATTTTCGCTAACAGGAAAATCGCAAAAATTCAATATCGCTATTTTTCCGCAGAATGGCTCTTTTCGCATTCTACAGAATCGCATTTTTAGCGATTCCCTATTTTCCATGGCTTTCATACATGCCGTTCGGCCTATTCGCATTCGCTAAGGCCGAAATTCTGTGAATTTCGGCCTTTGCGAATGCGAATTTGCTTGATACATATGCCCCATAGACTATAGTTTAGACGTAGGACTGAGGTCGACTAGGTCTCTCTCGAATATGTTAGACTTAATTGTGAGTGCCAGCTAGCTCAGAGGTCACTAGAAACTTTCTCGAATTCGCAAGAAGGGATTAGTTTCTGACAGCCGCATAAACATGAGAACTTTGTTTCCCCAGGATAAGAATCGTATCCCTAGAGTCGCGGAAACAATAGACAACTATTTCCCTCAGTCAATCGTGCATGCTTCGTCTCACCAGAGGTGCAGAGAAATAGAGAGACGGACGTTTTCAATAAAAAGTATTTATTGAACAGTCTTCTTTCTCAGGCAGAGGAAATGAACTGCTACAATCGTAATACTGGTTGCAAAGTATAATGCGTACAGTACGAAGAGTATAATAAAATAATACTGTATAAGCCATATAAAATAACATAGAATACATACATTAATAAATAATGACTTACAGTACTCAACTGGTGCTTCTAAAATATGCCTACCCTGGTGTACCTAACCTAGGTCTAGTACGAGGGAAGAAGTAAGTGAGGTGTAGCTTAAATTTTGTATTCTTTTGCCAAGAATCTATTCCAAGAATTCTCTAAGGGTCTGATCAACTCCGTACCTTGGTTTAGAAGGACTTGTATCTCTCCCTCAGGACTCGATTTTACAGCAACCCGCAATGGTAGCCTGGAAACACTGGAGCTGGATTTCTCGGCAAGAGAAAAGACAGCGTCTCTCTCAGTGCGTCAGCTGGAGGGTCGGCTTCCTTCAGCACTTGCTGTAGCAGGGCGTCGGGCAAGTAGATAGTCGAACTGCTCCAAACCACTGTGTGCTTGCCTGGGCAAATGTGGGCATATTTATACCTTGAAGGTGCCGAGTTTGACATAGGTCGGACATAATAAGGTCATCAAAGACTCAGTTCTTTGAAAACTCCTTGAGTTCTTGGATAAATCAATATTCATGCAAGGGGAAGTCCCTGACTGCTGAAGGCGGGTTTTTCCAAGAAATCGTTGTGGATTCTCGGAACTAGTGTAAGTAGCCATGCCGTATTTGGACTGCAGGCTAAGTCTAAATATGGTTATGATTTCTATGCCTATATAAGGCCTATATAAGGATAGGGTGATTTATACCTATATATGGGCATGAATCGGGAAAATTACACTAGGGTCCTGGATTCATGTACAACAGACTCATGGCTATTAGTCAGTTTGCATGCGTACTCCCTCTGAGAAGTTAAGGTGACAGGGTCCTTGCTGTCAAACTGAGCCAGATTTGCCTGCATATTGTATTGCAAGTGAACAGTTATGTCCACTATTGGTCAGTTGGAAGGGGCCCTCTGGGATGATTTGTGTGCAACAGAAAGTAACTTCTAATGCAACAGTCCGAATTCAGGGCTATTGATCTAGTTAGGTCAAGGGAAGACATGCAGTAATGGTATCGTAATGAACGTTGCCCACTGGGGTTTATTTACTTTACTTGAAAGGAGTTCGATATGCTTTGTACGTTACAAGCAATGAATTTATGCAATGACTTGTTAAAAGGTCACAAGTCACAACGTTAAGAAAAAATTTGATTACTGCATGCCATGTCGTATTTGAAACTATGCATTTGATGTGGGACTTAGGAGTTCTTTGTGGACGGCTCCAAATTATTGCTATCATTTACGTTTGATAGATACATGAAATCACTCACACTTGTGACATTAAGAGAGTCGATCTGATGTTATAATGAGTATAGTTACACCATTCTAAGATGGCCGCGATATTGCAGACGTGAGTCCTTTGTTTATTTTCACTATTCTCTCATGTGTAACTTTATTTATTTGTTTGAGCACTTTTACTAAAACTACCCGTGACCAAGGCGATTGCCTCGCCGAAACGCGTTGGGGTTTGTTCCTTTGCCCATATTTCAAATGCAGCAATTGAAACAATAAACATCTTTGGAATGCGGCAAAGGTGATTGGAGTGGTCTGTTATCTACCGGAGGAGAGTGCATCTGCGTAGCGGTGGCTACGCGCTGTGAACGTGAATATATATATATATGTTAATGCGGGAGTGGCCAGTATCGCGCTGGAGACCCTCACACCACAAGCAGATCCGGTTTACATTGGTCACCACCTTGAGTGGATTTTTCGCTTTCCAGGTTACTGGGATTACCAGGGTCCACCTCCAAATGTCGGGAGTGACAGAGGCGATACAGCTGATTTATCTGCTAGATGGGTTTAGCAATTCCTTGCGGGGCCCCCGCGGACATATCTCCTGGCAATGTTGGAGGCAGGTGTGAAGTTGGGGATATGGGAGACGCTGGCCGGAGGAAGAACTCGGAGCATGCAATTTTGACCCCATTACCGGATGACGACAAGAACAGTGCATTCTGGAACTTGGAGGCGCCATTGGTGCAAGGCGCGCCAGAACTAAGACAGGTGTTGGAACATACTCACCTGGGGGGCAGCAGCTCATTAGTTAAGAGAGAGGGCGGGATATTTAAATCGAGCTGTGATGCCCTGCTCTCACACAGAAACGCAAGTGGCGCTGATGAGGCGGGATGCCGAAATGCATACGCCTCAAGAACGTTGTGCCTGTTCACCTCTGCAAGAGCGGCTAAATAAAGTCTCCATATCTAATCCTCAAGTGGGTCTCGCTTCTTTCGTTTGGAGAAGGTGTTGGACATGTTAATGCGCGAGTGGCCAGTATCGCGCTGGAGAGCCCCACAACACAATCAGATCCGGTTTATATTGGTCACCACCTTGAGTGGATTTTTCGCTTTCCAGGTTACTGGGATTACCAGGGTCCACCTCCAAATGTCGGGAGTGACCTAGGCGATACAGCGGATTTATCTGCTAGATGGGTTTAGCAATTCCTTGCGGGGCACCCGCGGGCATATCTACTGGCAATGTTGGAGGCAGGTGTGAAGTTGGGGATATGGGAGACGTGGCCGCTGGCCTGAGGAAGAACTCGGAGCATGCAATTTTGACCCCATTACCGGATGACGACAAGAACAGTGCATTCTGGAACTTGGAGGCGCCATTGGTGCAAGGTGCGCCAGAACTAAGACAGGTGTTGGAACATACTCACCTGGGGGGCAGCAGCTCATTAGTTAAGAGAGAGGGCGGGATATTTAAATCGAGCTGTGACGCCCTGCTCTCACACAGAAACGCAAGTGGCGCTGATGAGGCGGGATGCTGAAATGCATACGCCGCAAGAACGTTGTGCCTGTTCACCTCTGCAAGAGCGGCTACATAAAGTCTCCATATCTAATCCTCAAGTGGGTCTCGCTTCTTTCGTTTGGAGAAGGTGTTGGACATGTTAATGCGCGAGTGGCCAGTATTGCGCTGGAGACCCCCACACCACAAGCAGATCCGGTTTACATTGGTCACCACCTTGAGTGGATTTTTCGCTTTCCAGGTTACTGGGATTACCAGGGTCCACCTCCAAATGTCGGGAGTGACAGAGGCGATACAGCGGATTTATCTGCTAGATGGGTTTAGCAATTCCTTGCGGGGCCCCCGCGGACATATATCTCCTTGCAATGTTGGAGGCAGGTGTGAAGTTGGGGATATGGGAGACGTGGCCGCTGGCCGGAGGAAGAACTCGAAGCATGCAATTTTGACCCCATTACCGGATGACGACAAGAACAGTGCATTCTGGAACTTGGAGGCGCCATTGGTGCAAGGCGCGCCAGAACTAAGACAGGTGTTGGAACATACTCACCTGGGGGGCAGCAGCTCATTAGTTAAGAGAGAGGGCGGGATATTTAAATCGAGCTGTGACACCCTGCTCTCACACAGACACGCAAGCGGCGCTGACGAGGCGGGATGCCGAAATGCATACGCCGCAAGAATGTTGTGCCTGTTCACCTCTGCAAGAGCGGCTAAATAAAGTCTCCATACCTAATCCTCAAGTGGGTCTCGCTTCTTTCGTTTGGAGAAGGTGTTGGACATATATATATATATATATATATATATATATTGTTTTTATTATCTGTGTAAAAATGTTTGTAGTTATTAAATTTTTTTTGTTCTAATTTTGCATTTTTAGTTCCATAGTGGGATGTGGGTTTATAGGGGAATAGGGTGGGAATTTAATTATTTGCCTCAAATTGTAAAGCGCTCTGATATCCTTCGGGATCAAATTTGCGCTATATAAAACTTTATAGATAAAAAATAAATAAATAGATTGGCGTTTTTGTGAACAAGGTGACTGGGATCACCGAGACGCGTCTTACCACATTGCACAGAGTAATTTAATTTATAATAAAATTCATATCACCAGCAACTTGCAGCGTATCCAGTGTCTGTTCTCTCCTATGGTGCCTGCAATGCAGTTTGGAGCGTAACTTGATATATATATATATCAAGTTACGCTCCAAACAGTATATATATATATATATATATATATATTACCTACTGGCGGTCGCCAGTAGGTAGTTATAGTTAGGATTTTTTTCAATGTTAAATCTCAAAATTCTATTTGGAATAACTTTTGCGCCGGTTGTCGAATCTGACTGAAAATTGCGGTGTTCCGGCCCTTCCCTGAAAGTTTGGGGGGATTCGTCAAGCGGGGGCCGAGATAAAAGGGGGGTCCCAAAACGCGTTTTCCCCATGTTAATTTCCATAGGGCGGTCGATTTCACTTTTAGCCCGAACGGCTGAATGGATTTCGACCAAATTTGGCAAAATTGTAGGGACTGGTAGCCGATGTGCCTTTGCTATGTCTCAAGATATGTGCTCCAGTGGATTTTGAGTAATTTAGGTTAAAAAAAAATATATATATCTATGGCAGCGCCCCGGTACGCGCCCCGGGCGTGCTAAGCGACTTGCGCATGGAAAGCTGATTGGATCTCGGGTGTCTGTAAACATTCGAAACAGTCTGGAGCGGCCGCCATCTTGTGTCTCGGTAAAATCGAGACACAAAAGGTGGCTAAAACAAAGGGGGAAATGACAATAAGGGGGCAGGGATAGACCCCCCCCTGACCCCCTAGGTTTGATGTTTGTGCCAAAAAAGGGCCCTGCGGGGCAAAAGATTATTTTTTTTTTTTTGATTTGCGCAGGGGCAGCGCCCGGTACGCGCACCGGGGAGTGTACCGGAAAGCTTACCATGGGGAAAAAAGAATGACAGTTTTTAAAAAGAAGTAGCCTTTTATTAGAAATTGGAGGTAGTTCTGAAAAGAACTGTTTTTTTTTCTTCTTTTTGTTGTTTTATATTTTTTTTATGTTTTATGAACATTTTGAACTTTTTTTGGCTTTTCAGAACACTTTTATATTTTTTTTTGTATTTTTCATGGGGAGAAACGAAAAAATAGGGAATTGGAAATGGCTCAACTGGAGCGAAAAAAAAGAAAAGAAATAATTAGGGTCGATTGGGGCATTTGTGGTTGTCCCCAGCAAGGACGATGAGCTTTTTGCTCTGTTCTCCGTAGGAGATGGTCTTCCCACAATATTTGCATGTGATTCTGAAATCTGCAAATCGCGGCTGAACGCGACGCATCGTTTCATTTTCTTCTGGTGTTGAGGGAGTGGGTTGCTTTCTTTTTGAGCTGGTTCTTGTTGATGGGGAAGGGTTACTGGCCAGTTCCTTCATTTCTGCAGCAGAATAGTTTATAGGATGCTTGCGCTGCATGTGGCGGATCATTGTGTGATTTCCAAAGGAATATTTTTTAAGAGGGTTCCCTCTGGAAAGTTCCATGCCACAGATTAGGCAAGTCACCTTGACTGCATTTACCCTTTTCTTCCCCTGTGGAAGAGAAAAAAACTCCCAAATAATGTGTGGTCTAGGCTGGTATGGGGTATTGTGTTCTTGGAGAAATGTTCTCGTCCTTTCTTCCTCCTCCTCCTCCTCCTCCTCCTCCTCCTCCTCCTCCTCCTCCTCCTCCTCTTCCTCCTCTTCTTGACCACCAATGAACACTTGTGGTGGTCCTTTTGGTTGTTGTGGTGGTGGTGCAGATGCACCAGCTGCTGCTGCTACTGAAGCCATTATGAAGATGAAAATTGTACAGAGAGGTACAAGCAGGTCTTCCTCAGTCAAAGGACAAAGTCAGAAGAAAGGAAAAAGGTGGGGTCTTTCATCAGAAGGAAAAAAAAAAGTTAGATCCAATGAAAAGTGTTATTTTCAGGTCACATGACCAGGGGCTTCATCATTATGAAACCAAAACTGTTATGAACCAATGTAAAGTGTTATTTTCAGGTCACATGACCCGACGCTCTTACGCTACGCGCCTCGGGCGTGCCCGGGGGAGCGCCCCGGGTCGCGTCGCGTAAGTGCGTCGGAAGTTTACATTGCGCGATCGTATTCGCACGAGTGCTTCCGGGTGCGCTTACGCCGTGCGTTTCACGCAGACGCGGCTACGCGATACGTCACTATCATGTTTAAGAAAACGATAACGGCCCTTACGGGACGCTCCCCAGTGCGCTCCCCGGGGCGCTTCAATTAATTACGCTTTCTGGGGCGCACCCCGGGGCGCGCTCCGGGAGCGCACCAAGGCAAAAAAAAATAATAATAATATATTTATATATATATTTTTTAAAAATAGGCAAAATTGTAGGGACTGGTAGCCCGATATGTCTTTGCTATGTCTCAAGATATATGCTCACGTCGTTTTTACGAAAATGAACTTTGAAAAATATATATTGGGCTACATTGGACTATATATATATTAGAGCCAAAATGTAGCCCAATGTAGTCCAATGTAGCCCAATGTAGCCCAAAGATGGCCACCAGAGACAAAAAACAAAAAAAAATGTAGCCAAAAAAACAGCCAAAAAAAGTCAAAATATAGCTCAATAACAGAATGTCCCAGAGAACAACTAGTGCGCTCACAGTCTTACTTATAAACTGAGATTTATAGTAAGGAATTAGCATTTAAAAAACCTTTGAAATTCACGGAAAAACCATAGGTTTAACACCAGTTATAGTTAGGAATTAGCATTTAAAAAACCTATGAAATTCACTGAAAAAACCATAGGTTTGACACCAGTTATAGTTAGGAATTTGCATTTAAAAAACCTATTAAATTCACATAAAAAACCATAGGTTTCACACCAGTTATAGTTAGCTGGAAATTTTACTGACATAAAACCATTGAAATTCCCACGTTATAGTTAGTTGGACTCACTATAACTTGTGCGTGCAATGCACTGCTGATGACGTCACATATTCACTGGATGGTGTCATCAGTGATGTCATGAGTGATGTCACTGACCATGTCATGAGTGATGTAATATGTCATCAGCAGTGCATTGCACGCGCAAGTTATAGTGAGTCCAACTAACTATAACGTGGGAATTTCAATGGTTTTATGTCAGTAAAATTTCCAGCTAACCATAACTGGTGTGAAACCTATGGGTTTTTATGTGAATATATATATATATATATATATATATATATATATATGAAATATACCGCATGGGAAACTAAAATTGCTAAGGCAACACTCCTATTGTAATGGCTACCCTTGTGGTGAACCTTTTGCAGATATTATTATATTATTGAGCCTTCTCCCTTCTTTGTCAGGAGGAACGTAACAAAGTGTCATAGGTGCATGAAATCATCTCTGTGTCCCTTGTATAATTACAGAATCTTCCCAGGAGTGTCCAATAAGGCAGACGGGATATCGTCAGGAGCTTTAAACTTCTTATCCAACCTTGGCAGGTGGCTGCACCTGTAGCTAGATTCTTCATGGCTTTTAATCCTTCTTACCAGATGTGCGCTTTGATGGGAATCACTGTAACATATTTTCTTAATGGTATCTTTGAAGTCATAGAGGAAACAATCGGTTTCCTTGGATGGCATGGGAAGATCATACCTTTCGGAGGCCATTTCAGTGAGGCTATGGAATCCCCCACCCTCAAATGTCTTCTGGGCGGGAGGATAAGATGGAAATGGTGCTGCCTCCTGTTCTGGCCTGTGGTTGCAGGGGGAAAGGACGGAAGCGCTACTTACTCTGGTGTGCCATCTCTATAGCCATGATCATTATCAGGCGGGTTTGGTTGGATTACATAAGAAACTGATGGTAAATACATCCATGTGGTTAGTCTGAGTGGTAGTCCCAACGGCGTTTTTGAGAGGAGTGGCTGGGTCTAAGTTGAAGCCACTGGGAGGAATATGGTGGAGGTGCTTGTTTTCCTTGAGGTAGGGATGCTGGATTAGGGAATTGAGAATAGTAATCCGCCATCATTAAGTGTAAACCTTTACATTGTTCAATGGAACCTGAATCATGGGTTGATGATCGGAGACCTGTACCCCACTGTTAAGACATTCTGTTTAATGACAGTCTTTGTCTTCTTGCTCTTGGAGTGTTTGGAAAGGAACTCTGAATACAGCAGTTTCTCTTTCATAAAGATATTGAGAGTAAATATCATCATGCTTTACATTAAGTTGCGTAGGTCTATAAGCTGATGAAAATATACTCTCCTCATCAGATGCTTCTGATTCAAAAGTATGTCTTTGAGTGTTTGTTGACACTGTACTGGCAAGTGTTTGCTCTGGAATTATATCAGAGGTATGTTTTGAAAGTAAAGTAGAGGTTGTGCCCCATGCCATCCCACGAACCAGCCACATCTCCGGACATCTGAGAGACCTTCACTGGCTCCCCGTCAACAAAAGAATCACCTTCCGCCTCCTCACCCACGCACACAAAGCCCTACACGACCAAGGCCGGAGCTACCTCAACAGCCGAGTCAACTTCTACGCTCCCAAACGCCTCCTCCGATCAGCCAACCACGCCCTCGCCGACGTCCCCCGCATCCGAAGAGCGACTACAGGAGGAAGGTTCTTCTCCTACCTGGCCGCCAAGACCTGGAACTCCCTCCCGACCGACCTGCGCCTGACCCAAGACCACCTCTCCTTCAGGAAGAAGCTGAAGACCTGGCTGTTCGAGCAGTAGCGGCACCCCCCCCCCCCCAGCGCCTTGAGACCCCACGGGTATGTAGCGCGCTCTATAAATGTCTTTGATTGATTGATTGATTGAGCCCTTTCTGAAACAAGCAACATTTTAAAGCCTCTTATTTATGTGTAACCCTCACCCACTATAATAGTGGCATGCTGCATTTGATTCACCCTGACTCCTAATGGTCAGGGTGGGCTCAACAGTATTCCACGGGAGCACTTAATAAACTAGTAGCCTTACTGTTCTTAGGGGGATTTTTTGGGAATTAAGATAAAACTCCCTAGTTTACCACCAATATCCCTTTATTAGTGGGGTGAAAGGGGATAGTAAAAACTGAAAAGGAGTGGGTGTTTTGGTCCAATGACCATAAGCTCCAAATGCCAACATGTACCTGCCCTGCTCTATTGGCCCAGATTGGTCTCGGGCAAACCTGGGAACAACGATCAAACACCAACAGCAATAACGTGGTGTATGTAATCACATGCCCTTGCGGGTTGCGCTACATTGGCATGATGACTCAGAAAATCAAGACCCGTATATGTGGACATAGAAGCACAATACGCTGCAAAACACAATCTCCCAGACTAACCGCACACTTCATGGAGTATAATCATACTGATGAAGATCTGCACTGGTCTATCATTGAGAAACTTACACCAAGTTCACAACACGAGTAAAAGACTCCTGGAAAAAGAACAGAGATGGGTCTATAAATTGTGGAGGAATATCATAGGACTGAATGATGAAATACCTTGGCATCAACTGAGCCTTTTAAATATACCTTTTCCCCTACAAACAGCTAATTTAAGTGAACCATATAGTACACGTGTCTACCATCTGTAGAATATGATACCAATCCTAATACGACCACCTCACACAAAGTATACCTTAAGTTATTTAGGTATACACCCCGGTATTCCAATACTCACACCAAGGGGTATAGACACTAAGGATGAAGAATAGTCCGCTATACCCAGGCACAAGATAACCTCTGGTAGCACACACGTCATTTGACAGTATGAGTACACCGCAAGTTTCACTATTGCTGATGGCACATATTAGTCTTTCCAGCCGTTATATAATTTCCACCAACTACAACTATGTATAGCGCAAACTAAAAGTATTAAACATTATTACACCCCCTATTACTACCCTCAGTCGTTGTGAAGAAGTACATAACTAAACCATGGCCTGTCCATGCTATGTACCTTGTGTCATGACAGATCCTGAAATATATATATATATAAATCATGCAGTATTTTTTGCATATTGTAGCCTAAAGGGAGCGTTTTCTCTGATCGCCTTAGCAACCGGAGTCACGCAGACGGCATGATGCGACAGATGCTGGGGTCACGTCCGTGAACTCATGTGACTTATGCCATATGACCGCTAATGCGGAACGGTGCGGGAGAAGGGTTTAAATCACATCATTTCCGATACGCTACTCACCAGCGAATGAAGTAGACGGGACGAAAAGGTTTTCCCATGGGACGGGACCCTTGGTGATGTGAGTATGAACTGGAGGGTGAACTAGAGACTGCACTACGATGCTTTCTCTCATTATTACTTATTTACTGTGCTGTTTACTCTCTGCAATTCACAACGTGTCAACAGAGATCCTGACTTTTGTTTTCTTTTTCCATTTTCTTCTTCCTCCTCGCCCCTGGGTGTATGTGTATATATGTGTGTACACACATTTTCTCATTTCCACGAACAGAAGGGCTCATTAGGATGACTGTTGGAATTCGGGACCGCGTGCCATTAGGGCGAGTGTCCCGTGGGGGGTATTAGGATGTGCCCACCACAGTGGCGGGCACATCCTGCATGTATAGCATTGTGGCGGGCGGTGCTCTCTGCACCGCCCGCCACAATGCTATGAATGCATTAATGCATTTGCATAAACAAAGCTGCAGGCACCGCGCGGTGCCTGCCACTTTGTTTATGCAAATGAAGGGGGGTGCACAGGTACACCCCGTGTGCAGCCCCAACCTCTCCTTCACGCAGGGGGCCGCCAGAGTGAAGACCGCATGCCTCACCATGGAAAGGCATCTCCCTAAGTCCATTGTAATATGGCTGGTGGTGTCTAATAGACACCACCACCATATTTATCCTTTTCCGCAGCGGCCACAAGGCGACCGGGGCGGAAACGCGGCGGACGGTCTTTCCGTCCGCCGAGGTCCCCCCGCCATACTAATATGGCGGGGGGTAATTCGAATGCGGATGTCGGGCGGATTGCCCCCGCCAGGCTGGCGGTAGCCACCGCCAGCCTGGCTGGGGCAATCTGCCCGACATCCTAATGGGCCCCAGAGTGTGACCACAGGGCCTTACCTCCGCTCCCCCCTGACAAATAACTCTTCTCGAAGATTGGGTAAGTCGCAATACATGTATATAAGTATATACTGTATTACTAAACATCCACATTGTCACTCACCACCATATGTATTATGAAGTACCATCATAAATCACACTTGCACTATGCTTCTGATGCTTTTAATATCTAGGTGGATGTATGTACAATTGTTCTGTTTTGTCTTTTTTTTAAAACACCAAGTTGAATTACGAATCATGGCATGACTGAGACCTTGGTCTTTTACTAAGATTCCGATATTACAGAGGTATACTACTAATAGTAGATACTCTTCCTACAATACATGTAGAGGATAAGCATGCTTATGTGAGGTGTGCAAATGCTAGTACTGACATTCCTACTACTGTAGAGAGTGTAAGTTGTGAGAATTAAGAGTGTGAAGTTTAAACTGATAATCTTTTTCGCTTTTTTGATAAAACTTCTGTTCAAAGGATAATCATTCAAGGAATAGCAAGTACTATCTTATCACAAAAAATCTGCACAGGCAGATTTTTATCACGCCGAGGCATACACTCCGGCTCTGAATGTTCACGTGTGGAAATATCACAACGTGACGCTACTGGGGGATCGCTTCTCTAGAAACGCCCTGACAAATGCCCCGGATCCATGTGGGCCAATAAAGTAGGGCAGAAACATGTTGGCACTTGGAGCTTAGGGTCATAGGACCACAACATCCTGATTGCCCCTCTCCTTTTCTGTTTTTACTATCCCCGTTCACCCCACTAATAATGGGATACCGGGGTGAACTAGGGAGTTTTATCTTAATTCTAAAAAATCCCCCTAAGAACAGTAAGAATACCAGTTTAAGAACTCCCTGGAATACGGACCTTTAGGAGTTAGGGTGAACCTGATGATGAAGCATGCCATTATCAAAGTGGGTGAGGGTTATACATAAAAAAGAGACTTTCTCCCATTCCCGCCTCTTTTAGGTAGTAACTAATCACTTGCTTACTATCCATCTCTTTCCAGCGTTTTAAAGTTCAAGTGAGTGGATACCTGCTTTGCATATTTGAGTTTTGTCATTGGGAGTGTGTATCCCCTCTCCTTCCGTTTAGGAAGGATCTGGAGAAGTGTGGCTCACTGGTTAGAGCAGGCAGACCCTGAAGCAGAGGTCAGACCCGGGACCAGGGTTCAATTCCCGACGCGGCAGGGTCTTGAGCTAAAATGTCCACGGACTCGATAATTCTCGTTTCGGTGCCTGACCTAATCATGGGTTCACACTCTGCAACTCTGGGCATTAAGCTTGCTTAATCTCCACAACGGCCCCCTGCGGCGGGATGCCTGGTTTTCACCTTGGGGATGCCCGTTAGGGGCTATCTCACAGGGAAAAGCCAGGACGGGTTCCCAAGGCAAGCGCCGAGATGCCTCCGGGTAGTCGAGCGCTATATAAGAACATACAAAAAAAAAAAAAACTCTTCACAGGGTATTTGTTTCCCTCTAAAGCCCTCTCTATTTGAATATTGTAGTTTTTTCATCAACGGTTGTGTCTTTGATAGAGGTGCTTGCCCTCCCGCCTCCCGCTGCCTGACTCCTCTAACACCTTGGAGCCCGGTAAGCCGAGTGGAGTGCGGTCGGAGGGGGGAAAACTACACTACCCAGCCTTCAGAGCAGCGCATCTGCGCGCCATCTGCGCGCCAGGAGGCGCTGAAAATAGCGCGTCACCCCCGTCTCGCGGGACGCCAGGCGAAGTCCGGGCAAAGGGCGGGCTCTCTGTGGCCTTCAGAGGCACGAGAAGGCCAGGCTAGGCCACCCCCTTGATTTCTACCGCTCGGAGTCATTAAGGTACTGTATAAGTTGTTTGCTAGCACATGAGTATGTGCTGATGAGAACTGTCAGTCAAATTGCTATCGCTGACCGATATTCATATCCTATTGTCTAGCCACTATTTATCGATCTCATCTGAGTCATACCCTGCAAGACTGCTCTTCCATTTGACTGCCTCCAATAGTCTGCAGTAAATATGGGGAAGAAACTGGTACCCGCTGCCACTGAGCCACTTAATACTTTGGACTCTTATCTAGTACAAGTGGTCAGTAAGATCAATAATGAGAGAAGACAATCCCTAGGCTTGAGCCAAACCCCAATTCTGCCTTCAGAAAGTCCTTCCACAAGTGCCTTAAGCACAGTGACGTCAGTTACACCGCTAGAAAATCCCTTAATAAATATATCAGACCCTATCTCCCAAGATAATGGTAACGAGGAGGAAGGCTCTGACCTCTTAGTAGATCTATCAGTTAATACTGTTCCTGATCCCAATCACCAGATAGCTATAGTGGACGAAGTTCTATCACTGGTGCAGCCTGTACCACGGGCTGTGAGATCTTGCAGAAAATTTCAGGCAAAGCGGGGGGGGGGGGGGGGGGGGGGGGGAAACAACAAGGCAGGAAAAAGCTGGCCACACCGCCTCCAAGATGTAAAGGGAAAAATGTGGAGTTTGATGTTGATGTGGAGTCAAGACGCATTATTGATGATGATCTATTTAACCGGATACAAGATATGATAGACATTAAAATCAGGACAATTATTAAGCCTCTGATCGGGAAATTGGACAAATTAACATCCGAGGTCAAAAAGGTGGGCGGGGTACATAGTAAGTTGGTGGAAGAGGTGGAGAATCTATCGTCCCTTGTCACAAAACTGGTGGCTACGGATGCGGAGGTCAAACCAACCAAGAGCGTATCACAGACCACCCTACTAGGGCAGCCACTATTATCTCCATCATTACCCGCACCCAGACAGGAAGTAGCAGCAGGAGATTTTCCCACCACCACAACTGCTGTTACAGCAGGATTACAACAAGAGGATGACTCAGCCCAATTCATCTTGGAAGCCTCACCAGTAGTGCTCGTACTAGCAAACGTCCCTGTTCTATCACAAGATAAAATAGAGTCTAAACAGGGTCTGAAAGATAAAGCACTACATTGGCTCACTACTAACATGCATATGGCACATCAAGGGTTGGATAAATTAGCAGGGGACATCGTCATGGCCAGGAGGGTATCCTGGATTGGGAACAAGCCAAAAAAATTTAAGGGGGATTGCGTAATCTTAAACTTCGCCAATGCGGAGGTCCTCCCAAACATTTTGAAAAATATCTTCCCACCCCAACGGCGTAGTGGTTCCATAATTCCCCTCACCCTAAAATTCTTTTACAGTGAGACCCAGCTTGCCACCTTCCCCAACATCCCTAGAGATAAGAGACCTATTAACACCATCAGTTGGGAAGGGGGTACCAGACCTCGTTATCCTAATGATCGTTTCCAGCCCATGACTAATTTTGAGACAGGAAGATTTAACTACCCGCATGAGCTAAACATCAGGCCTGCTATGCCATACGAGCCCACCACAAATGGATGGGGCTCTGGTTTCCCGGGTTATGATCTCATTGGCCGGGGCAATAGGTTCATACCACGGATGAGAAACGATCAGTTTTTGATTCGCCCAAATACGCCACAACCTATGTGGAACACACCAGTTATCGGACAGGGTCAGGTAGCTACTCCCTTCGACTGGGGATGCGGGATGGGGAATAGGTATGGCCCTTTATCCGACCTAAATAACTGTGATTGACTTAAGGTCGGAACTAATTCAGAAAGTGAGGCCCAGAATAAGCCATCATTACAGAGCGGTCAATATAATATTGGCGATCACCCCAATGAGCCAACTCATAAGGAAGCATTAGAGAGCCATGAGTCGCTAGATTGCGACTACCCCCTGATATTACATCGGATGGAGGCCTGTGAAAAGCCGAGCCTTAACATTGAGATTACACAGAGCCTCTCCGAAGTGGAAATCATTGAGGGGATAATATCGCCACGATCAGTTGAAGGGGACTTGGTGGGGGTAAAAGAGCCTAGGATACCCACTGATTCCTGTAAGATCATAAGCTGGAATATAGCAGGCTTAAATGCAAAACGTCAGGATAATGCTTGGTTGAGCTTTGTCTCAAATCATCACATTATTGCCCTGCAAGAAACTTGGGACACATCCGCCAATCTCTGGTGGGATGGGTTCACTAGTTTCACTAAACCTGCTGTCCCTAGTCGTATGGGAAGAGCTAAAGGTGGCCTGGTTATTTTGTTTTCCTTAGATTTGAAAGGAAGTTATAGGCAGATCAATACTGACTCTGTTAACATCTTAATGGTCGAAAGGGTGATTAACAACACTAGCAGGACCATATATGTAAATTTTTACAATTCTGGCAATAGCGAACATAGAGGTTGTAACGTTGCTAACCTAGATAGCATCTTAAATACAGTATCTCAGAATATCAAGTTTGCTTGTGAGTTTATTTTATTAGGCGATTTTAATATTCATTTATGTAACCTAGCCTGTAAGGGAAGTAGCGACAATGAGGATGACGATGTGGGCCTGCGGGGACCCCACTTTGAACATTCTACAGAGGGGCAGGAGTTAGAAGAATTACTCGCTACCTATGATCTGTACGAACCTGATTGGGGCCTGAGAACGCCAACTTTTACTGGTACCCAACATGGGTCAGTGATAGATTACATCTTCGTCTCACAAGGCATCCTAAGCCGGACCATGGATTATCGTACAGTTTTAACACATTATAGCGACCATAATCCCGTACTACTCGAAGTGGCCTGGGGAGCCCAGATGGGAGTATCCCCAATAACATTAAAACTTGTACATCCCCTGAGGACCACCGACCAAGATAGACGACTGAAATGGGCTAAAGTGATCCCGGAAAACTTTTACGCAAAAAACTTTCCTAAAATTAAAGATATGGTAGATATCTGCAAAAAAACGGGCGCTCAAGGTAAAGAAATAATAGCGGCTTATGAGGTAATATGTGGCCAGGTGGCAAAGGATCTTTTAGCCAAGCCAAAAAAAGGAACCCCTGGAAATAAGCGCTGGTTTGACTCTGCATGTTCAAAAGCCCATAGAGCACTGCTGGTAGCCTTAAAAAACTCTCCTAGGATTAGAGATGATATCTCTAGATTAAGGAAAAATTATAAGGCAGCCATAAAGAACCGTAAGGATACCATCAAACGCGAATCATGGGAAAATCTCCTCTCAGCGGCAGTGTTGAAGGACAATAGGAGATTTTGGGAGATTATTAAACAGCCTTTATTCTCCGAAGACAAAAATGATCCCATGGACTGCGTGATTACCGATGAAAAATGGCTGTCATTTCAAAAATGTCTATGAGGGTGAGGACGAAGGAGCTGAAGATGTCCCACTGCCTACTGTATCTGCACACCCTATCATCTTTAATCCTCAAGAAGTGGAAAAAGCTCTATTGGCAACCACAAGCCATAAGGCACCTGGACCTGACGGTGTCCCTGCTGACTTTTTTATGTACTCACCCAAATTGTGGGCGGAGGTTTTGTCAAATGTGTTTAACGCAGTTAATGGTAACCAAGCCCCTAGCTCTTGGGCCACATCCACCATCGTTCCTATTTTCAAAATTAAAGGCCAGCGGGATGATCCCGCTTGTTATAGGCCTATATCCCTTTTGGACTCAACCATAAAAATTTTGGGTAGAGTACTTTTGTTTAGATTGAGGGAGAACGTTGAGAGCTGTGGTGGGTTGTCTGAACTACAATATGGCTTTAGAGAAAGAAAAGGGACCATTGAACAATGCATAAATCTGCACTTACTTATCTCTAAATATACTGTGGCCAAGGAGGGATCCGTGTTTCTTGCATTCATGGACCTCTCCTCGGCATTCAACCTGGTCAATAGGACAAAACTGTGGTTGATCTTGTTGGAGATGGGTATTGACGAGGCATTGGTCGCGTTCATGGCCACCTTGCATCAGGAGCTTTTTGCAGCTGTCCGAGTAACAAATGATGGTAGACGTACCCCTTTGTTTAAATCTTTAAAGGGGGTACGGTAAGGATGTATATTAGCCCCCATGCTTTTTACCATCTACATCAATGGTTTGGGCGGACATTTGCGGGGTCAGGAAGCTGATGTTCCATATGCAGGAGGTGCCAAAATACCGGCACTCCTGTATGCGGACGACGCTGTGTTGATCGCCCGCACTGGTGTTGGCCTTCAGCATCTCTTGGACGCCTTCGGTTCTTTTATGGAAAACCTGGACCTCAAGGTAAATGTCTCTAAGTCACATACGATGGTAATGGGGCGCGAGTGTAATAAAAAAAGGCATAAAACATTTTTTTGTAGGGGGGTCCCCGTCTCCAAGGTATCTACATTTCCCTATTTGGGTGTATTGTTCGACCAGAAAGGATCCTGGGGCCCTCAGATAAGAGCAAAGAGATTGGCCGTAATTAGATCATCTTCAGCACTTTTGGGTTTTGCTGACAAGTTAGGGGCCAGGCCCATGGAAGCCCTCTTAAAAATCTATACGAGTAAACCTGTGGCCATAGCGTTATATGGTTCCCCTTTGTGGGGGTATGTAAATCTCGACCCAATTCAGAGAGCAGAGAATAGATTTATCAGATCCCTGCTCTCTGTACCACAGTCAACCCCAACTTATTCTATACATAAAGAGGTGGGCCTACCCTATCTGTCAGATACATTGAGTCTAGCCCCCCTGATTCTGTGGTTGAAAATGTGGTTGAATGAAGATCTCCCCTTGAACCATAAAATTCTGCGTGACGTCTTATCCTTGGACAAATATAGTAGTATCCCATGGATGGCCTATTTAGTTAAAACATTTACAGATCTGGGTCGCCCGGAACTTTTTTCATCCCCAGAGAAAATTAGGGTACAGGATATAGACTTTATAAAAAAGTCATTTAAGGAAAGGCAAGAAGCGCAACGTGAGGAACACGAATTGTTGAAACCAGCGGTAAGGGAACATAGCCTTCTGGTTTGCTCATCTTCACTCGCCCCTTTTCTGAGTTTTGTCACATTCCCTTATCACAGGTTTTTATTAACCAAGTTTAGATTTAATTTGTTACATTTTTATTTGGGTTCTTTTAAGAGTTGGCAGAAGCCAGATTTAGCCCCTCCCTGTAGCTGCGACCATTTTTCTGTGCAGGATACAATGCACTTTGTCATGTTCTGCAGTTTGTATCGAGAGCAGAGAAAGAAATATTTGCTCCCCTTTTTGAAAGAAGCCGGCTTTACACAGGTGCGACCGGCATTACTCTTCTTACAACTTTTGTCCAATCCTCGTATTACTTTCTGCATGGCAAATTTCCTGGTAGCCGCTAATAGGGCGAAAGCAGTTGGCCAAATTTCGCCTTAAAGTTAATGGTTTTACTATGTATTTTTGATATGAAATGTAAAATCTTTTTTTTTTCTTTTTTACTATGTATATAACTTTTTAAATCGTATACTTAGATGGTTGTCCTCTAGGAAAATGTAGGAATAAGTATTGCATGTAATGGTTTTTATTGTTTTTGTTTCTTTGTATGACTTGGAACAAGTCGAATAAAGATATTCTGACTGACTGACTGATAGAGGTGTTGCATTTAGTGCGTTGTCTATGACTGTATCATCAGTGATGGGGTTGTTGATTGTAAAGTCGAAAACAGTGTTGTAACTTAAGATGGTGTTCTTGTCTACGGTTTCAACAGTGACAATATTGATGGTACGGTTGAAAGTAGTGCAGCCATCATCAACACAGTAGAATTAGAGGCTATTATCGACGAAAATGTAAGTGTTTATAGTGGTGGCCAACACTACCACTCAAGTCATTTCTTTCCTTGTAGATGATAATGATGCTATCAACTATGACTTGACGACATTGGTCTTGACTTTGATGAACTTTTACTGATGGAATGCGACTTTTGTGTCGGCGTCGGTAGCTATTGTCTTGCCAACAATGATAGTCTCCTCACAGATGATGATAGTCTCCTCACAGAAAGAACATTGATATACAGACCTTTGAACCTTTTTAAGAGGTACTTTTGATGCAAATGGCTCTGATACTGTTCTTTTCATTTGTCTCTCCTCAGAGGGAACATGCTTATGCTATTTTTTAGGTTTTTTGACGTGCTGTCAGAATCTTCCTCAGAAGATTCTGGGGCAGATTTATGACGGACTTGCACCACGTTTACGCCGCCGTTGCGTGACGCAACGGCGGCGTAAACGTGACGCATCCCTGCGACCTATTTACAACGTGACGCATCTAAGCCGATGCGTCACGTTGTAAAGCCCTGCGCCACATGAAACCTGCGTCAGGTTTCATGTGGGCGTTCTGTCGCAGGGTGGGCGTTCCCTCGTAGGAAAGCCCCGTAAAACGGACGCAGTGAAATCTACAAGATTTCACTGAGTCAGTTTTACGAGGCTGCTGCGTCAAATCCTTACGCCTGCTTGAAGCAGGCGTAAGGAGTGACGCACCACGTTATGTATGGGTGGCCTCTGTACATTGCAGCAGTTGCGTCGCACTTGCGACGCTACTCCAGCAATGCGCCACCCGTACACCACAAGATGTGTCACGCATCTGCCCTTCCTTGCACCATGGTGCGCCGCATTGTAAATGCAGCGCATCTGTGGTGCCGCAAGGAGGGAATTGCGTGAAGCATCAGTTCTGGCGCATCCCTGCTGATTTGCAGAGATGCGCCAGAAGTCATAAATCTGCCCCAATGTTTTTAGGTTGAGCCTAGGCAGCGAATGCGCTGTTTGGAAGACCTGGTGTATTCCAAACAGGACTGCAGTCCTGCCTGCTGTCTTTCCATTGGTTCAGTGGACTGTCGCTTATTATTGCTACCTCTTAAGTGGTACACTCAGCGAAACCTCACTTCCATTTTCCACAGAAGAGCACCTCCTAATTAGAGTTTTTTTACCACTTGCAGGCCTCATTTGTTTTTGGTAAGAACTCTTTTTATCGAATTGTTGGAGCGCCCCACGCTTCGCTTTATCTTGAAGTATGGGGAGGCGAGCTTGGCTTTTGTTCTGCTCGGCGCGGCTCACCCATGTCTATTTTTTACGTCTCGCTGAGTCAGCGCATGCGCTGCTCTGCGAGACATTTAGGGTTTGGGCTTTCTAAAGTCCTGCCAGACGCTTTTGTTGGCCATGGGCGGGCAATTACGTTCACAATGACGAGCAGAGGCGCCATATGGCTTTCCTCTCTCGTCATGGTGCACGCACACCACTCGCCAGCCTGCGTGTTTGTTTTATTTTTCCTTTATTCTCACACAACTCCTGCTTCTCCCACTCCCTCACCAATTATCGCGTCTCGCGGCCAATGCTTGTTGAGCTTTTTGTCACGTCAGGTGCCTTCTGGTGAGGCGTGTGGCTGGCCGAGCGCCTGTTCTTCTTTCCTCGGTCTTCTGGGCTCTTCCTTGTCGAGTTAGCGTCCTTGTGTATTGCCTCCTATTGTGCTATGCCTCACTGTGCCTGTCATCGGCTTGTTTCTGGGGTGGGCGCCTCTTCTCTGGGGGCGTCCATGAACGTCAGGCGCCTTACTGTGAGTCGTGTGGCTGGCCGAGCTCTTGTGCTTGTGTATTGCCTGCTATTGTGCTGTGCCTCATTGTGCCTGTCATTGGCTTGTTTCTGGGGCTGGCGCCGCTTCTCTGGGGGCGTCCATGAATGTTTGGGCCTGCGCGCTTCTTGCTTCGCTCTTCCTTCTAATCTGGGGGCTGGGAACTTCTAGGCGCTCCTCTTAGTGCTCCGGGGTTTATGTGCTTTGCTGCGGGTGGGATGGTGGGCTTCAGGCCTTGGTAATTTCTCAGTTAGGAAGAGGAAGGCTTAAGGAAGTAACGTGCTAATTACTTAGCAGTAATCCCAATACTCCAGTTACCTTTCCTTGTTGACAGCTCACATGGTGGGCCCACCTTCACTTGACCCTTGACCCCAGTGCTTGGTGTGGTCAGGACAGGTGTGGGCACGTTGAAGGAGCCCTTAAGGAGGTCAGAGGGTTGAGGTGCTATTTTAGGTTTGGCCCATCCGAGTGACATAAATACTGGTTGGTGGAAAGGGTAATGTAGATTATCGTGAATTAATCTGTGCATTATCCTACTCATCTACATGAAATGTTACGGGTTCCCTTCCAGGCCGTGGCACTACTGACTCCAAACGGGACCCCCAAAGACAAGCAGCGCACAATAATTGTAACATTCACCCTGGACGCAGCACCCCTCCACCCTCCCACCCCCTCCCACTCACTCCCTGCTGCACTACAACACGCGTATTACTTGAAAACACCCTGAAAAGACGAAAGCTGCTATCGAAATGTATTGCCCAAGCGGATAGATATGGGACTTTTATCGACATGGCAAGGATGTAATTGTGAGAATAAGGATGCTGTCACCTGAGCTTGCAAACAAATTCACATCGAAGGTGCGAAAGTTCTCCTGAAATAATAGTACTCTGGGAGAAATAAAAATCCCCGGGGGGAACCTGTTGCAGCGATGTCCCCAGTTTAAGGGCGGTGTTTTCAATTTGCTTAATGTTTGAGTTGACAATTTAGAAGATCTATACTCTAATCCCAGCTCCACCCTGTTGACAACAAGAGTATTGTGATCCTGGGATTCGCCCTTCTCTCATCTCTCTTGCCAACACAGTGGTCTCTCTCCCTCTTTCCTTCTCCATATGTTACCCCTGAAGAGGATTGATGACCATTGGCGGGCAGGGACAGTACTTCAGGCCACAATACTTTCGACCCCACACCCCTCACCAGTACCAAATGCTCAGCCTCTCCGCGAAGCAGACGGTGGGGTACCAGGTCCCCTTCGTTAAGGAGAAGGGCGAGCTCACTATAGCCCTAAGGCAGACGCCAAAGATCATACATCTTGCTTCGTACTTAATCTGTGGCTGAGGGTCGGTTTTAAATTCACTTTGCTTAATAGCAGAACGTCTGGAAAACATTTCCGATTGAGGTTTTTCCTTAATGACCAGAAATTGAACTCACTTGATCACTATTAGCATTCACACATAATATTTCTACAAAGATCATGGCCAGTCTGGGCGATCTGTGCTTGAATCTGCCTTCCTCCGGCAATCTGTGTGATCCTGGGCAAAACTCTTTATGGCTTTGCCTGTGCTCCATTTATTTTCTCTGCTAAAACTATGGGTGCTCAGAAACAGACTACCCTCGAGAAACCAACACAATGACTGTTGCATCAGGAATCACATCTGTCGAAAACCCTCACATTTCCTTAAAGAATCTTACCAGGTGAAGGTCAGAAAATGTGTTGTAACTGCAGTCAGATTGGTTGAAAGGGTTGTATTTATATTTCACAGCATTTGAGAGAAAACCAGACATTTTACACTGTGGGCCGATGTACAAAAAAATTTCCTGTATAAGATCAACATAATAGCTAATTGAAATGTTCTGCCTTATTTGGCATGAAAAGGACATGCATCTCATTCAACTAAGAATGAAAACTCTATTAAAAATGTTTAAGTATACTGGGGTATGTTTTTATTGGGATAGACATTTCACATAACAAGAACCTAAACCAATGGAAGTGAATGACTAAAAGATATTTTAGAAGCTACATGTGTTCTCTCTCTTTCTCTCTCTTTGAAAGTTTCCTTGCCACAGTATGGTAGGCAAATAAACTGCATTTGGCTAAAGGTTTGAGGGAAAAAAGCAGTAGTTGACTGGTGCAATGACAAAACTGCATCCAAAAAAAAGAAAACAAGCATTGGCATAGCCATTAGGTCTTGCCTTTGGGACCTTATAAGTGTTTAGTTATGCAGCACAATATCCTTGGTGCAACAACATCAAGTGTTGCATGGCTAAACACTTATAAGGTCCCAAAAGCGCGACCTATTGACTATGCCAATGCTTGTTAATTATTGTGAACATAACAGTGTGTTACTTCTGCTGATAAAGTGAATAGAGAAGGGCGCGTCTTTTGTTTGCGTTGCCATTATATCGCAATGCTTTCATACACAACCCGCCCTCTCCTTGTCCGTCCACGTACATAACTTCATCTCCCAGTGGTTCCCCCCAACACTTTGCATTCGTTCCTGCCTGTATTTTATTACATTCTAAATCTTCTAGTGCTCTCCCCCGATCACCACCTCCCACCCTTGGTACTTGTCATGTTAAATCCCCCCTTTCCTCCTCCCCCTCCCCCCCACTGCTTTCACCATTTTCACAGTAAGTGCTTGTGATACCGAGATCCGAAGTCCCTGTAAATCTACTTATTTTCAAATTTCCATATGTATTTCTTTATTTTCTAATCCTCATTAATATTCTTTTTCTGCCCGCTAGTACAGCTGAGACTTAAGCCACAGCATATTGAACAAGCATTAAAAATGCAATAGGTCTCGCCTTTTATTAAGTTAAAACCATTTGCTTTGCTATACAATACTATTAGCAAAGCAAATGGCTTTAACTTAATCAAAGGCGAGACCTATTGCATTTTCATTGCTTGTTGTTTAAAGACACATACATCCCCTTTGTTTGTCCTTTCCTTGGAGACACACAACATCAGGACTCTGGCTGGACACCAGCCATCTTAATGTAGTTCCAGGGAGATGGGATGCTGTTCTTAGCTGGTATGACAGTCGGCCTATAGGGCATCTTGTTCTGTCAGTTGTTGACTCGTATCAGATTTCATGCTCTGAATTAACTCCTGAACCTACAGTTCACACAATCAACGCTGACTCAATATCATATCACGTCAATTGGTATCATAGCACTTATTTGTCTTAGGCAAAACACCAATTATGAAAACTACCACTTTTCCCCACCACTGCATACCTTAAGTACAGAGAAGGAATATTCTAATGGTGCACCATTCACCCTAACCATGTGAGCCTGACGCTTGCACTGCAAGAATGAACACTCAGCCGAGTTCAATCAACTCTTAAAGGAGACTTTTACATACGAATTAGCTTAGATCCTCTTCGGTTATGCATGCATTAAGCTCCGAGTGATTAGAATGCTCTTTGCAGTCAGACCTATAAAAGTAGAAAAATATCCAACTTCAATATATTGTCAATTTTTAGTATTAGTTGACTCAAAGCCTGCTGTGTGTTGATGGTGCTTCATATTCCTTCCAAACCTTTCACAGTGCCGTCCCTGAAGGATGGAAGTGTGCTGCCGCAGGAAAAATGTATTGTAAAGATACCACGATGAGAAGATGTCTGCAGGTACCTGAAACCCGATCTGAACTGCTACCTATAATTAGATCTCCTGCAAAGAAATACACATTATGGTGCTTGGAAAACACTGTCCCACTCTAAATATTATTCTGGGCTCCCGCAAACACAAACTTTTGCTTGCAGGCTTCCTGTTGAGCCTGTCTCTCACAAGAAGTATTAATTAAAGCACGGTATTACATTAGAAGAGGCACCCCGACGCCAGAAAAATGCAGCCACCAGGCCCCTAGAAAATTAAGTCCTATTTCTGCTTTTACGTTCCGTGATTTTTATTCCTGAGAATATTTTTGCAATTAAGCTACGTGGATCCCTGGGGAAAGGCCTAGTTGTGTTCAAATGTCTTTATTTGTGTTGGCATGAACACAGCAACCGATAAGACATATTGCTTGATAAGTATTATATTCAAATGGCGATTTAGGCTGCGGTCCCTTCCTGTACCTCAAAGAATGCTTTGCTATTGTGCAGCTGATGCTGTGCTGTTTGTATGAGAAAACAATTGCTGTTGCAGGTATTTCGCTCAGTGTCATAGCAGGGGTGCCGTGCGGTGTAAAGAAAGAAAGCGCCTTGTTAGAAAAAGACAGCCATCGAGCATCCATTTTCTATAATCCTTCATCGTCTCAAAAACTCAAAACTCATGGGTGAAAAACAAGCCCACAAGATCCCTGCAAGGAACTGGCGCCGTCAGAAAGCTGCGCCCCACAAGTGGTGCACACGCGACAAGGCTGCGAGGGGCGTGCGCCTTCACAAAGCGCGGTATGCGAGCGTGTGAGGAGATGCCGTGCGCGGGCACATTACCTGTCCGTGAGCGTACCTGGTATGTCTCTCTTCGTGCTGCAACCCCACAACGATAGTCTTGCCAAGGCGAAGCAGCGCATTCACTGCGTTCGCTAGGCAATACCTAAAAATTGCAATAGGGAAGCAGAATCTTTGGTGCTTAAACAGCCGAGCACCAACCGGCATGTACACAATAGGCTCATTTACAAAATCCAAGTTGAATCTGTTGGAGAATGCTGAAGCTTGTCTCCTTTCTGGTGAGGAATTGGCTTGGTAGTTTAGTCTGCCCTGTTCCCATGATGCACTGGGCCAGGGACAGGCTGATTTGCATATAGCCAGGTTCTGAGCTGGGATGGTGCAGTGAGCTAAATAACGGTGATGGATCAAGCCCTGATCTTTGGACTGGGTAAGAGTGGTCTGCTTAATTCAGACACTCTGTTCATCACCACCCCCTTTTATGAATCGTTTTTGGCCACTATAGGTGTGGCAGGGTATACTCAGACATGAGTCCCTTGCTCACTGCACCATCAGGATTCAAGCAAGCCGGGCCGACGATGGCTAAAATGCCAGAAACCGGTCCCCGGAAGCTTGTCTCCTTTCTGGTGAAGAATTGGCTTGGTAGTTTAGTCTGCCCTGTTCCCATGATGCACTGGGCCAGGGACAGACTGATTTGCATATAGCCAGGTTCTGAGCTGGGATGGTGCAGTGAGCTAAATAACGGTGATGGATCAAGCCCTGATCTTTGGACTGGGTAAGAGTGGTCTGCTTAATTCAGACACTCTGTTCATCACCACCCCCTTTTCTGAATCACCCCCTTTTCTGAATCGAGTTGCAGTGAGGGCACAAGATGGGTTTTGCTCCTGGAGGGTGAAAGACACATTGAGGTTAGAGAAGTTGTTTACCAAATGGGCTATATGAGATCCGTCTTCTTATCTTGAAACCTACACTCTCGTAATTCATAACGTAACCTGCTGGAATTCTCTTATGTACTTTTGGCGGTGAACACCCTAAATATCGATTCCAAAATATCGAATGGACAGAATATCGAATCAAAAATATAGAATAGGCAGAATATCGAATTATCAAAATATAGATAGGACAGAATATCGAAATTTGGGTAGGAAATATCGAATTCCACAATATCTAATTTTATAATATAGATTCCCATAATATCGAATTTTATAATATAGATTCCATAATATCGATTTTTTTTTTGTGTTATGTATAGTAGTATATGTGTTAAAATTATGTATTATTTTTCTAATGTATGTTTAATTTTTTTTAAGGAATGAATGTTATGTAATTTCATTTTTGTGTAATTTAATTCCATAGCGGTTTGTGGGTTTATAGGGGAATAGGATGGGAAGTAATTTAATTATATTAAATTATAGATTAATTTTTATTTATATGTATTGATAATTAGTTGATTGATCATTTTTTATTAATTCGTAATTACATTTTATTCATTGGTAATTCATTTTTATTAATTGAATAATTGATAATTATGTTAGTTGTATTTTTTATTATTAGGAGCGGGTTGTGGGTTTATAGTGGAAGTAGGTGGGAAGTAATTTAATTGTAATAAAGTTAATATTTATTTTTATTGATATGTATTGATAATTAATTGATAATTAATTATTTATTGGTATATAATTTTTTAATTGGTAATTTTTTTAATCGATAATTCATTGTTAGTAATTGGTCATTATTTTTAATTTTTTATTGGTATTGATACTTAATTTAATCTTATTTTAATATTACATCATTTCTTTCTCTACTGTTGCTCTCTCTGGAGTGAAAATAGTAAGTTTAACCCCTACGCTATCCAACGTTTTCCCTACTGTTGCTCTCTCTGGAAAGGGAATAGCAATTTTTACCCCTACTCTATCCAATGTTTTCACTACTGCTGCACTCTCTGGAGTGGGAATAGCAATTTTTACCCCTACGCTATCCAACACTTTCCCTACTGTTGCACTCTCTGGAGTGGGAGTAGTAATTTTTACCCCCCAGCCATCCAACGCTTTCCATACTGTTGCACTCTCTGGAGTGGAAATAGTAATTTTTACCCCTACGCTATCCAACGTTTTCCCTACTGTTGCACTCTCTGGAGTGGGAATAGTAATTTTTACCCCTAGGCTATCCAACACTTTCCCTACTGTTGCACTCTCTGGAGTGGTAATAGTAATTTTTACCCCCCCCCCCCCCCCCTCTATCCAACACTTTCCCTACTGTTGCACTTTTTGGTGTGGGAATAGTAATTTTCACCCCTCCCCCCCCCCCCCCCCCCCCCCACTATCCAACGCTTTCCCTACTGCTGCGCTTACTGGAGTGGGAATAGTAATTTTTACCCCTATGCTATCCAAAGTTTTCACTACTGTTACACTCATTATTAATTACCATAAAATATGTTATTTTAATTATTATATTTTATTTATTTTTATATTTATATAATATGTTTATTTATATGTTTGTCATTATATTTTTTATTAATGTTCAAAATATTTTATAATATTACTAAGTACATTTATGTTAAAAAATTATTTTTTACATTTCATATATTATTTTTACATTTTAAACTTTTTTACATTATTTTAATTATGTTTTATTTAATTATGTTCATTATTTCATTACATTTCTAGTATTTTTAATACATTTAAAAAATTCGATATTTTAGTTAACTATATTTTAACATTCTATATTTTGGAATCGATATTTTAGTACTTACCTATATGTAGATAGGCATTCTATATTCTGTCCCTCGATATTTTGGCATCGATATTTTGATAATTTGACATTTTGTCCCTCGATATTTCAATACTGAACCACTTTTGGCATCAGATTCACAGCCTCCTCTTCCGGTGTATAAATAGAATTTTTGTAGCAATTAATTCCTGTTGCTTCTCTATACTTCCAATATTTGAAAGCAACCTTTTTGTTCTCTTTATCAGTGAAATCATCCTTGCTTTTCTACTCAGGAGATATTTTTCAATGTTGCCTCCTCTCGCACTTGGCAGCATTACTTCAAAAATTGTCCACTTCAGATATCATTCAGAATGGCCTTCTTTCATGAAGTGGTCAATAATAGGCACTTGTATCATGCTGCAAAATAGGTATAATTTACATCCTTTTCGTTCTACATTTGTTTTACCAACATATTCTAGATTGTGTAGCCACTCCACAACATACTATAAATACATTCTTATTATTACAGTTAGATAATTGTGGGTGATTGTTAAGTCTTGGTATGAGAATTCTTTTAAAAAAACAGTGCTGTTCCCACAACTCTGGTGTTCCTTTTTGTAGATGTCGGTTACTTAGAGCAGCTATGGAGGTATCTTTATTCTAACTAACTACAGGGAGGAAATCGGTCAATTTAATGTGACAGAGGAACCTCCAATACTAGAGCATACACAGTTCACCAGTTTTACATAGCTTGTCCAGTACCTGGCCTGAGAATGGTTTCCATCAGCCCACCCATTTGGCGGAACTTTGTCATCTGGAAAACCAAGAGAGAGGGGTCACATGTAGCCAAAGTTGTTCCAAGGCTAATGTACATGGGTACTAGAACTCCTACTCTCAGAAGGTCTCAGCCACTATGGTTGTTCAAGGTATGGGAAACTGATGGAGTGCAGTGCAGGTGATGAACGTGTGTGAAATAAAAATGACTAAAAGGACAAAAAATATGTTTATTGAGAATTGTCCTAATGCCATCTAATAAAAACCGCCTGCTAGTTTGAGATAATTTTTACTATCTTTTGGCTACAAGTGAGGTCGACATGTTTCAGCCGTATAGCTCAATGGCTCGGCTTTCTTCAGGACCTTATAAGTGAAGTGTGCTACTTCAAAAAAATCATAAGTGAAAAGTATTAAACATCAATTCATTCAACAGAAGAGAATGGATCAGTGGTGTATTACCACCCTACCAGACATGTGTCCCATGTGTGTGTAGTTTGAGAGCTATTTCTTCATCCCCAGCTTTTTGTGGGAGTAAGCCTCACCTCACCCGGCAACTGCTCGCAGACTGCGAAGAGGTACTGACCGACAGAGCGGGACCTCAGCCACCGAGCAGTTGCCGGGTGAGTCATTTTTATTTCACACACGTTCATCACCTGCACTGCACTCCATCAGTTTCCACATACCTTGAACAACCAGGTACTGGACAAGCTATGTAAAACTGGTGAACTGTGTATGCTCGAGCATTGGAGGTTCCTATGTCACATTAAATTGACTGATTTCCTCCCTGTAGTTAGTTAGGTTAGTATTTAGGGGAGTGGAGCAAATCTGGTCTTTAAATATTGCCCCCTAGGCCCTCCCATACCATTTTCATTTTAGGTATCTTTATTCTTGCATTTTAAACTGCATCTGAGTGACCGTACATTCTTAGTGATTTATGTTTCGTTCGAGTGCAAAAATCGGGTTTTAGATTGTCAACTATATTCTACTGAGGATGTGCCAGGCTTTTGTTATTATTTTTTTTACCCTTATGGCTATTATTCAATGCTGTGATGACAATGGGGTAGTTGTTTTTACTTTGTTGGGTACCATCAGACTTTCCTTCGGAATACAGCATTCACATTTAAGAGCTCTCAACAAAAGTCCCTTTGTACAGCAGCTTTCCTGCAGTTTCTCCAAAAGATCCTTGGCATTAGTGAAGTAGTTTTGTGAGTGATATCAGACGTGATACTCCTTTTCACCTTGACCCTACTCTACAAATCTTAATTTATGGATGCTCATTATTAGCAGTACAGTCCTTGTGTCAATCCTGGACAAATCCTGCCAACTACGAAGAGATGATGTTTTGGAATGTGTTATTTGTTTTATGGTTAAGAACTCTAATAACAGATTTTTGGATGTGAATATCATTGTCTATACCCTTGTGGCCAACTTCAAATATGGGGATCTGGTGCCCAAAGCAACAGCGAGTATGAAGCCATTAGTTGCCAGTCTTCAAAAAGCTTAGGTGGGGAGCTCTAAATCAGATTCTGGAAGTAAGCATCTTTGGGGGATATTTTGTTTGCTGATGATATTTTGCCATCCAGCGTTGTCCAAGGAATAGAAGCACATTTTGACCTAGTGAAAGAAATATTTTTGGAATGTTTTATCCTGTATATCACACTACAAATTGAATTTCTCTGTGAATGTAGTGCTCAAGAAGAATGGAAGATGATAATGGCAAATAAGGCTGTGGAGAAAGGAGCAAGCCGGCACACTTATCCTCCAACCAAGTTGCACAGATGCCTTCATTAATATGGTACAGTTACATTCAGTAAGGGAATCTAAATCCCCAAATCAAGGATACAAAGATATTTCAAACAAGGTAAAGCTCTACTTTCAGTCAACAACAAAAGGTTCCATTATCTAGACTGCACAGGTTCTTCCCCATAAGATTTTCTAACTTCAAAACTGAGGGAAAAAGATGTGTTCATCCAAAACCAGCACATATTTTACACAAAGATAGTGGTCTTCAGCTAATCAGAAGAGACCGCTTTACAAAAGGCCTATCTATAGATATAGATGCCGCTCCCAAAGACAGCAGATTCCATCAAGCACAGCATACCGGTATCTTCATCTAAACTACACAGGAGCATCGATGTATGACTAACAAACCCCAAATTCCAACAGAAATAGATTCCTCTACCCGAGACCAATTTTCAGCTAAGTTCAACTTGTCCTAAATAAACGTGGTTCTTTGCCAAAGCCTACTAGACATCTTTGGCCTGTTCCAGCAAATAACTTCAACCAGAGCCACAAGAAGATACATTCGCTCAAACTCATCCCATCATTTTAGATATCTTCACTAATGTGGATTTCGGTTCTGTCAATTTCACAGAATTATTGCCCAGAAGACACTGGTTCCAGAGAAAATGTTTTGCTTGAATCTCGTATCGAAACTAGTATTTTACTGCTAATTTCACTTTTAAACAAGAGGGATGAACTTGCATTTAGATTCCACTCAAGGTAATGGCAGGGTGAATATTGCAAAATCACATTCAAAGTTTATTGAAACGTTTTGCAATTTCTCAGAGCTATTGTCACACAATATCAAGAGACACCTTCATGTAGAAGAGTAAATATTCGGTTTATAGTTCAAAGCCAAAAGCTTCATTCACCTATAAACGTTAAAACCCTTCACGTAATTCAACACCCTCTTTCCAACTTGTGACATAATATGAATAAAAAATGTCAAGAGCCTGGGTGATTTGAAATTGAATGCATTCTTGCAAAATAAATCACTTTCACAGCAACAACCGCTTTTTTCATAATTTCAAGCAAGCTCGAGTTGTTTTATTTTCTCCAGAAAGATACCTTTTCTACTGGTATCAGTCAAGGGTTGATTGTACCAGGTGAAAACAGATCCATGTACACTTGCACTACTGCATCTATCCCTAACAGGCAATGCTGTTTTTGATCAGTATATGAATCTTTCCTGTGTGTGCACAGTCTGGAAGTGTTTGCCTATAATTGGGCAACCTTTCCATTGTTGTATCCTGATAGGGACAAAAGCTAATGTTGTCCTTTTTAGGTACCGCCTAAGCAGCGCTTGCGCTGTCTCTTTCAGACGCGTTGTGTTTAGAATATGGGTTTGGAGCCCCTTCCATGTTTTTTCTATTGGCTCCTCCTACTGATCTTGGTAAATACCAGCTTTTTATTGGTGAAATAGCTCACTAGACCCTACTTTTCAAATTTTGGAACCTCCCCTACGGACTGCTCCTGTTACATGGGCTCTTACGCCCCATGTTATTTTTACACTTCTAAGCAATCAAGCAGCACTAGCGCTCAGCTGTCCTCAAGCAGTGCTGGCGCTCAATTGATGGCTGCCTTTCTTTTGTGTTTACATTTCCTGGGCTTATGTGCTTGCAACATTGTTTCTTCAGACCCCTCCCACGTCCTGACACAGTATGGCATGCACCTTTATTTATTTAGTTATGGCGCCGCCATCACTTTGGGTTTCCGTGCCTGGAATTTTTTTGTTGGCTTTCGTACAAAGTAGACCCCTCCAACCTCCCCACACATCATGGCTGTGCACCTTTATTTATTTATTATAAGTGCTACAATCACTTTTTTTTATTGTGTGCCTCGGCTCTTGTGTCAGCACAGAACAAAGCTTGGGGAGCTCTGGCCACGGCTTAAAAAAAAACAGCCTGTAGATCTTTCAATTGGGGAATTTCACTGTGCTGCTTGTTATTTTCAATTCCCTTGTGTATCCTCTACGCATCCCCCCTTCCCCATCACCCCTTTAAGTGACCCAACAATAATACGCACAGCTGTTTTTCAATTCATTTCGTGCTGCCCTCCTCATTGCAGCCATACCCCATGTGTGTCTCCTCCCTGCCTTTCACCATGCTGCCCACCTCTCTGCCCCCCCCCCCCCTGTTATTTCCAGTTAAAGCACTGTCTTTAAAGTGTGCTGTACCACCTGCTGTAACTAGGTGTGCCTGTGGAGCTGTAAAGGGCCCTCTATTAGCCTCACAAGGTACTACACCCTTAATGCAATTATAAAGAGAAAGATTGCAGCTGAGTACACGTTTCCATTTTTTTCATAGGAAGTGCGATTTTTGTTAGCTTGCATTTTAAAAATGCAGTGTATTGTTAATTGGCTAAATAAACAACAATTGTTCATTTTTAAGACCAATGGAAATGTATACTCGGCTGCAATCTTTCTCTTTATAATTGCATTAATGGCGCAGTACCTTATGTGGCTAATAGAGGTCCACAGGGACACCTAGTAACAGCCTGTGGTACTGCACCTTTTTCTTGCTTCTTGGATTTTATTGTATTACTTATGCTACTGTAGGGATATTTTTTGCATAAGAATTGAATCTAACATTATCATTTGAAATGCCAATAGCTCAAACTTTCACTAATGCAAGACCTATTGCATGCAAATGCTTGTTTTAGTTCTGACCTTTTCTAACCAAATTAAATGTCTTCTCCATATTTAAGTTTTTAGGTGAGAAGGTGTGGCATATGTTGCACTGTTTAGCTTTATGATTACGCTAAAGGCAGTCAATACTGTCATTATGAGGATCCTCACAATAGAAATGTTTCTGGCTACAAGTCTCATGTTGTTTGAAGAACCCTTTTTTTTAAAGAAGTGGCAGGCATTATCTGTAGTAAGATGATGATGGCAGAGAGCGAAATAAAGAGATCTACAGTGAAGAGTAATAGCAGGATAGAAATAAAGTCACTTATCTTGCTGGAGAAATGAGCAATCCCTTCAAACAGATCGTGAATTACAAATCTGAAGAAATCTGAAGGATGGTGACCTTGGAGGGTGTGGTCTGCAGGCTGATTGTCTCTAATTGGTTGACCTTTAGTTCTAATTGAATTATGTGACTAGGCTATTACACAGTATTTATTTTAGCCACAGCATTGTATCATCATTAAACTGTTTTTGTAAAGGTTACAGTGGTACTTCTAGCATGATGACAGGAATAATGCAGGCATGTGAATCCATGAAAGATCCAATTCCAGAGTACATATTAGTATTTATATGCAGTAATGCCTGGCAGGGAACGATAGTGGAAGGGCGGGGAAGTGGCGGGGGATTCAAAATACAACAAAAAACAAGCATTGGAAATGCAATAGGTCTCGGATTTCTTTGAGTTAGAGCTAATGGCATTGTAAATAGCAATGTCTTTTAGCCATGTGTTATGCAGTGTATGCATGTGGTGTGTAGTGGAATTATGTGGGTTGGATTGGAATTGTAGCAATGGTGGCATGCTACGCTTTAGATGAATATGTTTAAAATTAAAGTGCACCATTCTGCGATTGCTTTAATAGTTAATTGTGGATGCGTTAACAATTGATGTGTGCACTGATGGCTGGTGGTGTGTAAGCCTGTAGAAATTGTGCACTGATGGCTGGTGGTGTGTGTGCCTGGTGGAAGCGTGCACTGCCGGCTGGAGGTGTGTGTGCCTGGTGGAAGCGTGCACTGACGGCTGGTGTTGTGTGTGACTGGTAAAAGTGCGCCCAGATGGCTGATGGTGTGTGTGCCTGGTGAAAGCGTCCACTGACGGCTGGTGGTGTGTGTACCTGGTGAAAGCATGCACTGATGGCTGATGGTGTGTGTGCCTGGTGAAAGTGTGCACTGATGGCTGGTGGTGTGTGTCTGTTTGGTGAAAGCATGCACTGATGTCTGGTGGTGTGTGCCTGGTTGAAGCCTACACTGACGGTTGGTGGTGTTTGTGCCCAGTGAAAGCGTGCACTGACGGCTGGTGGTGTTTGTGCCCGGTGAAAGTGTGCACTGACGACTTATGGTGTCTGTGTCTGATGAAAGTGTGCAATGATGGTGTGGGTGTGTGTGTGTGGTTGTGTGTGTGGTTTCATGTGTGGTGGTGTGTGTGTGTGTGTGTGTGCGTGTGTGGGGGGGTGTGTGTGGTCTTATGTGTGTGTGGTCTTATGTGTGTGGTCTTATGTATGTGTGTGGTGGACTTAGTTTGAGTTTCCGTACCCTGCACACTCATACCCTGCCCCTACGCACTCACACACTGCTCACCCTACACACTCACACAATGTTCACCCTGCACACTCACACACTGCTCACCCTGTGCACTCACACACTGCTCACCCTACACACTCACACACTGTTTACCCTGTACACCTACACAATGTTCACCCTGCACACTCACACGCTGCCTCCATGAAGCTCCCAAAACACGTGTTCAGCTGTTCTTTGTTTTAGCTCCTGTGTGTCAGTGCACCGTGTAAGCGCACAAGCATACCATGCTCTCTCTGGAACACTCACACTGCTGAGTCACTCTCACACTTCTGAGTCACTCTCACACTGCTGAGTCACTCTCACTCTGCTGAGTCACTCTCACTCTGCTGAGTCACTCTCACTCTGCTGTCGCTCGCACTCTGCTGTCGCTCTCACTCTGCAGTCGCTCTCACTCTGCTGTCTCTCTCACTCTCACTCTGCTGTCACTCTCACTCTGCTGTCACTCTCACTCTGCTGTCACTCTCACTCTGCTGTCACTCTCACTCTGCTGTCACTCTCACTCTGCTATCACTCTCACTCTGCTGTCACTCTCACTCTGCTGTCACTCTCACTCTGCTGTCACTCTCACTCTGCTGTCATTCTCACTCTGCTGTCACTCTCATTCTGCTGTCTCTCACTCTCCTCAGCCCAGCTCATGCACCCTGCTTGTCGTATAACGTATTTAAACATTATATGCCAGCCTTATTGCCAGAAATTCTTAAGATACTCCCTCCCCCCAATCATACGGACCAAGCTACGCCCCTGGTTTCCGTGCACTTTGGCAATGTTCACGGGATTGATAATAACAATAAACGCCGTGTACCGGAGGCCTAAGACAAGTGATTAACATCTTGTGTCACTAATAACATTGCCATCAGGACAGAAGTTGTAAAGAATAAGACACCTATCCAGTTTCTGAATTGGACAATGTGTTCTCTTGGAACCTAGTTTTATTCCTGCCTTCTCAGTTTCACCACATTGTGTGACCGTAGGCAATTAATATTCTTCATTGTGCCTCCTTTCATGATCATAACACTTGAGAACATCTTGAAATAATTCATTTCAGGGTTCTCATTGTACAATCATCTACCTTGTGCAGGGTTTAATAGGCTATGATGTAGCTCCATTTATAACAATAAAGGTTTATATAGGAGGCATAAGAGGCATGACTTGCACCTTCAGTCGTTAATTAAACCATCAGGGCAGAAAGTGTGTGATTCGCTCATTCTGAAGGCCACTCATTGCAGTGTTATTAATATATTAGTTCATACCTAAGCCATAAATAAATCGGCAGTCAGTGACATGATTTGCGGCAGGGAAGAGGATCAGGGTAAGCTCTTCCAGGGGTCCAGGAAAATGATAGGACCTGGCCATCAGCACCTCACGGTCGCTGATGAGACTGTGAAAGAACTATAAGGAGTATCTGGGAAGTTACATCAAAGGCAGTGAAGGGTGGACCTCGTACAGAGTTATGATTTTTTTAGGGCAAACATGGAGGCCTCAATAGGGACTCGTCTCAGCACCTGCATTTTAGAACTGTTGATGCTGAGCACCAGCAGGACCGGCCCACTTAAAGCCCTGGGTACAGAGTAAGTCTGATCTCCAACCTTTGGCTGGCGGCAGTCCACTCCCCCGACCACCTCTTCCTCCCTCTATATAAACACGTTTGATGGAATAAACATCACTGTGCCAGTGAATACTGTGGTCATGTGTCACCCGCACATATTCTTAAACAGAGAATGGGCTTGGAGGGCACTGTGCTTAAATGGTTTGCCTCCTTCCTCTCTGATAGATCCCACTTGATCAAAATAGCGAACAGTCTTTCATCTCCTGTGGTGGTAGGTATAGGTGTTCCTCAAGGCTCTATACTTGCACCCACATTGTTCAATCTCTATTTAGAACCACTAGGAAATCTCCTCAGTAAATCCGGGATCCACTATCATCTCTATGCTGACGACACTCAAATCTACCTCAAGGTTGCCTCCACTCACGATCTCTCTATCCTATGCTCTACTCTCGACTCCATTCATAACTGGATGTTTACTCATCAACTGATTCTGAATCCCTCCAAAACTGAATACCTCCTCTTCTCCTCTTCAATCTCTCCTCCCCCGGTGCAATCATGGATGGATCAGTTGAATCTACTTTACACTAAACCTATCATTGCCGACAGCGCAAAATCCTCGAGAAAAAACTCAATCTGATCCCCCACATCAATTCCATTGCAAAGTCTGCTCGATACCATCTGCGCCTTCTTTGGGGAATCCATCCCTTCTTCCCGGAGCAGGACTTTATAACCCTGGTGCAATCGCTGGTCCTTTCCAGACTTGACTACTGCAATTCTCTTTTTACTGGCCTCCCCAAATCCCACTTTTCCCCTCTGAAATCTGTTTTCCATTCAGCAGCTTGTTTCATTTATGGGGCCAAAAGAAGCGACCACATCACACCGATGTTATCCTCCCTCCGCTGGCTTCCAATCAAGGCTAGAGCTATCTACAAGACTGCTTGTATCACCCACAAAGCCTTGCACTCCTCCTCTCCTCACTACCTGGCGAATAAACTAAAACTCTCTGGAGGCTCTAGACCATCACGTAATGCGGAAAATCTTCTGCTTGAACCTCCCACTTTCAAGACGGAAAGAGCGTTGGGTTCCTCAGCCGCTGTGGCCACCTAAGTAGGCGCCACATTTGACTGGATCGATGAGTGAATGAGTTTGCAGTGCTAGATGACAGCTCCTGTATAGAGCTATGCAGCAGTGTAGCGCTGACAAGCTCACTCCGGTGATGGAAAGAGCACGGCTGGAAAATGGGGCCTTGCCTTGCATGGGGGGGCTTCTGTACAGAGCCATACAGCCCTGTAGCGCCTAGGAGGCGGCGTGCCCTTCCAGCGTCAGCAGCCATGCAGCCACGTAGTGCCTAGGAGGCGGCGGCCCTTTCAGCGCTAGCATGGTCCAAGCACAGACCCTTGTGATGGACGGGGCCTTGCCTTGCATGGGGGCGGCCCCTGTATAGATGCTATGCAGCAGTGTAGCGCCTAGGAGGCGGCAGCCCTTTCAGCGCTAGCATTCAAATTAAGCACTAGGCATATCATCACTGTGCACTTCCTTAAATGCGAGGGCATGGAGACATGTCCGCCTCCATAACCACCAGCCACTGTCCTCTTTAAAAAGTTGTGATCATCATATTACCACTGACTTGCTGCTGCTGCAGGGTCAGGGCAAGCTGAAAGTTCCTGCTCTGGTTAGGAGCTTTGCCTTGTATTCTACTGAAGCCTTAAAGGGTCATATCCTGCCCTCCATCACTTCGCTCCAGGCTGACCCTCATGGTGGATGCCCAGATGTTCGAGCTGCATGGTCAGTAATGTACAGAAAGTGCCAGAGGCCACGGAGGTGATAGCAGTAGGCGCTATGGAGTGACATTACACCTACAACAAGTCAGGACTATGGGCTTTGTCAGTGGTTGTTAGTTGCATATAATAAATAGACACCAACTACGGGGGAAAAGAACCCAAACGTGCTGCACTGAAAGCGATCGCTTTCGCGATCACTATTACAAAAAAAAAAACCCGCGAGTGGTGCGCGCATATGTCTTCAATTATCACGGCGTGACGGCTGCGATAATTGAAGATATAAGGCCTTCTGGTGTGCGTAACAGACACCATTAGGCCATGGGCGGAGCTACGCGACAGCCTATGGCCTATTGCGTGTTCTTTTACAAAACAACATGCACGCGAAGGCCAATAAAATTGGACCTTGGATTCCACAATGGCACGAGCGTTGTGGAATGCAAGGTCCATTTTCAATTCACCCGGAAAAGGCTCGCGCTGCGCGACACTGCATGCGCAGTGTATGCTAGGCCCGAGACCTAAAAACACTTACCTCTCCGCTGCTTCCTCCGTCGTCCCTCAAGGGCCAGAACCAAGCATGCCCCCTCCCCTAAGCCAATCACAACACTACAATGCAGCGTTGTGATTGGTTTCCCTAAGCCAATCACAACACTGCAATGCAACGTTGTGATTGGTCTGAGCACCGTGGTTCAGCGCTTTGATGGGGAATGGGAGGCTGGGCATGTTCCTCACCAGGATGTGCATTACAGCCTGGTGGAGAACATGCAAAGTGCAAATGACTGTTTGGCGTGCTCCAGATTGCAGACCAAACAGTTATGCACACTTGGAGTGTGCAAACCACTCCTCCCCCTGTGCCTCCAGCCCCACCATTCCCTAACCCAGCCCTGAATGTACGAAAAATTAATTGATAATAACTATGTTATTATCATATTATTTTTCCTGCTCTTAGAGCAGTTGGGATATGCTCCTCGGAGGAGCGGCCCCTGTTCATATGGGTTCATTAATGCAAGTCATATCCACAAGATAATGGACAAATTCTTTGAACACTAACATGGTCTGTAACATGTTCATATGTTTAGCGAAACAGCAGTGTAGGGTTGAATGGCTGCACCAGTATATTAGTTCCCATGAATATTTAAATTGTAATGCTCCACTTTTCGTAACCCCACTGCTATAGAAGTCACATTATGCAAGAAGAAACTTCTCTTACAATAATGAAATGATGAAAAGGAGCATATAATCAAATATAATACAGTTATAAATTATAAACAGTATCAAATCCATGCAATTAACACAAAATTAAAGTGTGGGGAGTCTTGAAATCTTTTTTCTTCCATTAATCTTTATTTTCATTTCCAATCATGCATAAAGCCCAGCCAACGTGTTTTGTCCAAAAAATTGACTTATCAGGGTTGTAATTCATGTAATGAAGATCACCGAAGCAATCTAGGAGTGGAAAGTCATAAAGGTCGAAAATCATGTGACGTATGTTAATTATTTCTATCCGAGTTGCAAACAGCTCCTGAAAATCACCAAAGAAATTTAGTGATGTGTATTAATATGCATCAATATTCCAAAAACACCAATTTCCTCTGGATTTCCTAAGGATTATTCCCTTCTATCTATGCTGGCATCATTTCCGTTTGTGTCCGAAGTATCGTCTGTCTGACCGTGGTAACATGTTCATCAGTGAATGAAATCTCCATAAGAAAATTCAGCAATTCTATGAAGCAAAACATGGTTTGTATAGCGCACATTCCACACAACTGCTGCTCACAGATTCACATCACCTAACTTTGTCCTCAATGACATATGACGTTCATGCAATGATGTCAGTTCATACAGCTGATGCGGTCTGATAGCCCTTAAAATAGTGAGCTCTTGGGCTACACAACCATTCTGTGGGAGCACAGGCCTGGTATCACCTTGTGGTGTAGTAAATATATTTACAAATTGTATCTGGGTACTGATGCGATTTGAAGTGGGTTCACACTAAGAAAACCCTCTTCCTTAAGTTTGTGGCACTTTAAAGGTCCACATGATTTTGGGTCACTCTTCTGATAATCTCATTGTATAAAAACTGTTAGAAATTTAATCTCAAGTTGGCAGAGGTAAGCACCCTGTTCAAGCAGGAACCACATCCTAGTCAGGGTAAGTTTAGTGCACACTAAACGTTTGCCTGTGTTCACCCTCTGGTAGCTTGGCACAAAGTAGTCAGACTAAACTAAAGAGGCAATGTGTAAAGTATTTGTGCACACACATACAAACACACACATACAGTAGCACAGTGAAAACACCACAAAAGTACCCCACAGCAGTTTAGAACAATAGCTAATATTTAACTACTGAGTAGAACAAGACCAAAACAATTAAAATCCAACATAAACAAGTCAAGATACAAATTTAGCAAGATTAAATCAAAAGCAGTGCTTAGAAATCAATAGCTTTAACTGGGGTTATCTGATTGCGCTTGGCCAGATCAAATTCATACATTTGGTCCGACCGTGATGGAGCGTGGGCCAGATCCATGAGTCACGCAAAGCCGCTGACAGTACCTTGGATACGCCGAACCTCAGGGACAATGCTTGCCCAAGGAGGGGATACTCACATTAACAACACATCATTAGCATTTGGGAGGTAAAGCTCTATCCAGCTATATTCCATCGTCTCTGCCGCTTGTTGGCCAATTACGGTCCGTACTTACACTTTGTTGGGCATTTTCTGATGGGCTTCGTGATATCTGAGTAATTTAATCTACACAAATTACTCCTATTCCCAATGTACACATTTTTTGCCTCCTGCTGACATTCAGAGGAAATTAATGTGATACTCATTCATGTGAATATTACATGGGATAATGCAAATAAAAATATTAATACTAATTATACATTGAATTTGAATCACTTCGAATATATAATACATTAATGTATTTAAAAGGAGAAGAAAATAAAAAACGAAAGTAATCATGGTGGAAAACAGTTTCCTTACAAAATATAAAAACATAACTTAATGGAATGCATTTCGCCCTGAGGCAATATTTCTCCCTGTCTTCTCCCTTCACTTCTCCTATATTTCAAAACAGTGCTTTTCACCCTGCATCTCTGAAGAACGCTGGCCAATAGAGTGTCAGTGAGTCCTCTGGAATGTGTTTAATTCCCAGTAATGGAGGGGTGGAATTGTAAACATTCCAATGCTCTGTGTTGTACTGGCTTCTCTCTGCTTTCCTGTTAATCAACAGACTCTATGGTTCCAGGGCATTTGAGTCCCCCTCTGAGATGGCCAGTTGGCTAGTGAGTCTGCAAGGTTTGTAGGGCGCCAGGCCTGTACATATATGTTGGTGCTAGAAATTGCTTTTCATGTAGTATGTTTTCCGCACCCTGTTCTGAGCACCTCTACAGGTGGTCTTAAGATGATGAGGCTGTTGTGCATACTTAGGCTTTGCTAGTCCCTGACGGCACATTAGCTCTGATATCCTCACCTTAACGTCTGGATTATGTGCCCCCTTTATGCCCTTTTATTTCTCTTACCCACCGCTTTCCCAGTAACACCTTCCTCTTATCCCCCCCCCACCCTCCTCCGCCACATTCTCCCATCATGGCCACCACTCGAGTTAAAATTGGAACTAATTGCTACAAAATCATTTATCCTCCCAGCCTGACTAAAGCTGCAACAAAACGATTGAAGCATAACACTATTGAACGTTTCCCGGATTCCCTTTTTGTTGATCAATTTCACAATAGTCATTTTGGGAGGCTCAAAAATGATTTCATTTTCTTCACTCACGACACCCCCTCTTGGTCCACCAGCTTATACAATTCCCTTAACGTCTCCTCCTCCCCCTCTATCCCTCATGGGAAACAGCTAAAAATTTCAACGGTTACCTCACTATCTCACTCTATAACAACGGTACTGTCATGATCCAAGGCAATGACACCTGTCTCTCGCTCTTTGACCACCTCTTCCCCTCCCTAATCCCCTCCTCGGCAATCGGGTTTTCGCCCGACTTTCCTTCTAGCTCCACCCATTTCTCCCTCTCTCCTCCCCTCACCCCCCTACACTCCAATTGGCTGCACTCTCAAGAATCACAGGTCGGCCCTCTTCCCTCCCCCTCCCCTGTGACCACCTCTCCTATTCCACCCCCTCACAGTATGCCCCCTGCCACTTCACTTCAGCCTCACCGCTAGCTAATGCGCTTCTCGTCCAATCTGCATCATCCCTGTACTCCAATCTCTTCTCCTCCCCCATTTTCCTTCCAGTCACCCCCCTTTTTAGTCCACCTCTCCTCCAACCTTCTCCCCCAGTGAACTTTCCCTATGCACCCCTTATCCCTTCTTCCATACCTCCTCTCCACCACCCCTCCCCTCGTTATTTACCCGGATTTCTCCACAATCCCACTGCATCTCTCTCCTCCCTCCCACTCCTCCAGCAATGCTATGTTATTCCCTCCCCCCCCCCTGGTTACCTTGTCCCTTTCCCTCCCTCCGGTCCAACAGTACCACCTCCTTTCCCCAACTTCCCTTTCTCTCAACCCCCCCCCACTCTTCCAGATGCCCGTTACCTCAGAGCCACCTCTCCTACCTGACATGCCCTAAACAACCCCCTCACCTCTTTTCCTCCCAAACCGCCTTCATTCCCATGACTCCACAAGTCCTCCCCTCTCCTTCTTTCCTACCGCTGTGTTCGGCACCCTTCTCCCCCTAAAGTCATCCCTAATTTGTCTCCTTCTTGCAACACCAACAAAGGCAACTCTCCCTTAACCTCCGATTCATTAACCCCCGCGCTCAACCTCCACCTTTCCCCACTTTTGAACCCTACACCCCAACTCACCTCCTGTCCCCCCACCTCTCCCTGCCTTCCACCACCAATTCCACCCCCCCTGTTTCCATCGATCCACCCAACCTTCCGTGCTCTGCATTACTCTCGCTGGAAAATAAGCTAGGTTCTCTTATCACCTCCATCTCCCAGCTTACAGCTGCAATTTCACTTCTAAGCTCTAAGATTTGCACCTTTCCTTGCACCCCCACTCCTTCCCAACTTCCCACGAGATGCACCTCGCCCCCTCACCTCAATTTAGCCAAGCTCAATCAGTCGTCTGCAAACTTTAACTCGCACAAGCCTTTGAACACCGCCCTTCCTCAAACTGCATACCCTACCAACCCTACTATCTACACTATTCCAACCATCTCCTCTGTCAGAACGAAGCATCCACCTAAACCCCCCCGAGCACCCCCACATAAGCACAACATCCCGATCACCCTTCAGAGCCCAAGTGCCCCCGTCACCAAAACAGTCCTGAGAGAGCTGCGCTGTCTGCTCCACAACTGCAGATCTGCAGTAAAACACAAACTTGAAATCTCAGATACCATCACCCACCACAATATTGACATGCTCTTCCTCACAGAGACCTGGTTCAAAGATACCTTGCATTCTATGTTTGATCTCCTATTACCTACAGGCTATTCTATACTTAGGAATGACAGAACTGAAAGCACGGGGGGAGGTGTTGCAGTCATCTTTAGGAACTCCCTTCAACTTAAGGTCTCTCCTATCAGCTCCTTCCATACCTTTGAATGCCTTTCTCTTGAGTTACAAGTGCACCACCGTTCACCCCTTAGATTCCATGTCATTTACCGCCCGCCTCGTAGTGGCCCTTCGTTTTTGGAGGAACTCACTGACTTCATCAGTGACCAATACTCGCAAAGTGACAATCAGACTTTCGTGGGTGACTTCAATCTCCACTGGGGCTCACAGCAAGACTCTTCCACAAACTCCCTGGCCATCTTCCTCTCTGCAAACGTTCTCTTCCAACACTGCACAGAATCAACACACTCTAAGGGCTCGATCTTGGACCTTGTTATTTCTAAAGCAGGCATGCTTTCCATCACTACCCCTATTCATGTAGACTGGTCTGACCACCTCCTCATCCCATTCTCTATTCACACTCTATAACACTTGGCCAACCCAAGAGGGCTATCTCCTGGTTCCGTGATGTTAAAAATATTGATGTCGGTCCCCTCTGTGAATCAGCTTTGTTATCACTTCCAAGGCTAGACCAGAACCTAGATGTTGACAAACTCACCTCCCAATGCCTCACAGTTCTTGCAGATGAAATCAATAATGTTGCTCCACTCAAAAGCAAAAGGTTAAGGCCCACCCCCTCAGCACCTTGGTTCAACAAATCCCTCTATGAAGAAAGGAAGCAGCTAAGATTCCTGGAGAAACAATGGAGGCAAGTGCTCTCCACCGATAACTTGTCCACGCTTCGCTCCGCAAGATCCACAAGCACATCTTCCTTGGGAAAGCGGCGCACTTCAAAACCCTCCTTGACTCAGCCAAAAATAGACCCAAAAAACTATTCGATCTCATCAAGATTCCTGACTGCTCTCCCCCATCCTCCAAGTTGGAGGATTCTGCAAAGAGAGCAGCGGATTTCGCTATTTTCTTCGACGAAAAAGTGAAATCACTTGTGGATCAGGTCGCTCATCCTACCCCTCCAGAGGAGTGCAAATCCTTAGCCATTTGGCAAAACTTTGACCCCATATCTGAAGATGCCCTTCTCAAGTGCATCCGCGAAACAAAGCCCTCCAACCATCATGTGGACCCCATCCCACGTGCCATTGCCATTGACTTTTATACCCTTTCTCTCTCCTACTGGACCACTCTGATCAACCTCTCCCTCTATCAAGGCTTCCTTCCTGTCTCCTTCAAAACTGGGCAGGTCACCCCGCTTCTTAAAAAACCAACTGCTGATGCGTCTGACCTCAACAACTTCCGCCCCATCACTAACTTACCCTTTCTTGCGAAGATTACAGAAAGATGTGTAGCGAAACAACTCTCTTGTCATATCAAGGACAATGATCTTCTTGACAATTTCCAGTCTGGCTTCATTCAAAACTGCAGCACTGAAACAGCCCTACTGCAAGTGGTTGATGACGCGCTGAGGATCCTCGACTCGTGGGGGTCCTGTCTTCTAATTCTCCTTGACCTTTCTGCAGCCTTTGACACTGTCAATCACAACACCCTCCTCAACATTCTTAAACAGAGAATGGGCTTGGAGGGCACTGTGCTTAAATGGTTTGCCTCCTTCCTCTCTGATAGATCCCACTTGATCAAAATAGCGAACAGTCTTTCATCTCCTGTGGTGGTAGGTATAGGTGTTCCTCAAGGCTCTATACTTGCACCCACATTGTTCAATCTCTATTTAGAACCACTAGGAAATCTCCTCAGTAAATCCGGGATCCACTATCATCTCTATGCTGACGACACTCAAATCTACCTCAAGGTTGCCTCCACTCACGATCTCTCTATCCTATGCTCTACTCTCGACTCCATTCATAACTGGATGTTTACTCATCAACTGATTCTGAATCCCTCCAAAACTGAATACCTCCTCTTCTCCTCTTCAATCTCTCCTCCCCCGGTGCAATCATGGATGGATCAGTTGAATCTACTTTACACTAAACCTATCATTGCCGACAGCGCAAAATCCTCGAGAAAAAACTCAATCTGATCCCCCACATCAATTCCATTGCAAAGTCTGCTCGATACCATCTGCGCCTTCTTTGGGGAATCCATCCCTTCTTCCCGGAGCAGGACTTTATAACCCTGGTGCAATCGCTGGTCCTCTCCAGACTTGACTACTGCAATTCTCTTCTTACTGGCCTCCTCAAATCCCACTTTTCCCCTCTGAAATTTGTTTTCCATTCAGCAGCTTGTTTCATTTATGGGGCCAAAAGAAGCGACCACATCACACCGATGTTATCCTCCCTCCGCTGGCTTCCAATCGAGGCTAGAGCTATCTACAAGACTGCTTGTATCACCCACAAAGCCTTGCACTCCTCCTCTCGAATAAACTAAAACTCTCTTGAGGCTCTAGACCATCACGTAATGCGGAAAATCTTCTGCTTGAACCTCCCTCTTTCAAGAAGGAAAGAACGATGGCACAATCCTTTTCAGGCAACACGGTGAGAATCTGGAACTCCCTTCCGCTGCAGCTCCGGACCACCGCCTCCTCCCAGGCCTTCAAAACGGACCTCAAAGTTCTCCTCCTCCAAAAACACCTCCAAAAGTAATCCACGCCCACTCTATTATCTGGAGGAAGACCTCACTTTACTGAAAATTCTATTCTCGTTGACTATGGAAGTGCCTTCCCAGTGTGTTCTTGTGGTTGGAGTGTTTAACATTCACTGCTGTATTATCCTTGAACTTGTGTTTGGTACCTTTTTGTAACTTGCACACACCACCTTCCCTTGTAACACACAGTATGCTTCCTCTCACAGTTTGTTTACCTTTGATACTTGCACAAGTGCCACCATTGCCTATGTTAAGTTTATTCTTGTGCCTGAGTGTCTAGCTTATTTTGCAGTATTATACCTCTATTTGTACTTTGTTTTCTCTTATAACCTGCACACTTGTCACTTTTTCCTCAAGGCACCTTTGCTACCTCATGTATTTTGTTTGCACACAACTGTCACTTTTACCTCATGTAACTTAACGTCTGCTTTTGTAATTTGTTCACGTGTAATGTTATCCTCATGTAACAGTTCTGTTCCTTGTGTGAAGCGCTCTGACGCCTTGGGGTAAAGTCTGCGCTATATAAAAACGCATAAATAAATAAATAAATAAATAAATAAATAAATAAGCAATTCGACTATTTCAGCTATTTACCCAGAGTAAAGGTTCAGGTAAAATAAATGTGTAATGCTTGTACTAAACAGTATTGTAGATTAAGGAAGCGCTCTTGCTCTTGATATCCAGTGAGAGTTTTATGAATATATTCATTTCAAACCATTATGTCTTTCTCCTATCGGGACCACTGCACTCGGATTCTTGGAACGGACTTCTTCACGCCATCCTGTTCTCCCACTCCTCCCTCTACAACAATACGGAGCAGCTTTCCAACATCTTTTACATAGAATAACTTTGTTTGAGGGGGGCTGGGGGGGGGAGTTAGTGCTTTTATTCACTTTGGGTAATCTGTTTCTGATGTGCACAACCTACATAAAACACGAGTCGTAAATTCACAAATCCGAAAGTCTCTAATCTGGACAAAAAGTCTTATTAAGGAGCTCTATCGTTTTAAAGGCATGTTTATTCTATGGCCCTATTCCATCTTTTTGCCTGTTTCTCTCTCTGGGCCTGTCCCTCTTTGTTATCCCAGTCCTGTCCCTCTGACTATCTATGCTCCTGTTTTTCCTCCCTGCCCCTTCCTGTCTGTGCCTTTATCTTCATGGTAAACTATTGTGAGTGGAGGATTGACAGTGCACAGTGGCTTCTTTCTAGCTCATGATCTTGTGTTTTGTCGATGCCGCTACACCCAGGATAATGTGATGCATGGCTAAACACTTAATAAGGTCCCAAGCGAGACCTGTTGGCTATGCCAATGCTTGTTTTAATGTATTGCTCATGTCAATGAATTTATGCAAATTCGAACTGGCAAATAAATGAAAAAGAAATTTAAGTATCACACTGTAAGTCTCTAATAGTACTCAGTTCATCCTCCACACCCCAATAGGCTTTGCAATCATCAGATCCCTTTCTTTTACTCCTCCACCCTTTCCGTATTAAGTCTATCACTTCGTCAAGTACCTTGTCCAAGATTAACTCCTCACGCAACCTTTCCTCCGAAATCATGTTGCCTCTCACCGCACATACACATTCAGGGGCATATTTACAAACCTGTTAGCGTGCCAATGCGTCACTTTTTGTGCACATTTTACTGCTCCATATTTACAAGGACGCATATAGTCACACTACGTGGCCTTTCGTGTCCTTGTAATTACGTCCCCTTTTCACGCAGACATGGGTGTTGCGGTGGGTGTTTCCATGCAATACCCATGGCTTCTGTCACATTCCCAGATTTGCAATCTTTTGTAAACCTGGGAATGCGTCAAAATGCTACGTAGGGAGTCACAACGAGGAGACATTTTTAATTTCTCCTAGTTTTTTACACTTTTTATGCGTGCTGCATTCTGCAGCACACATAGAAAGAACAAAACACCTCCAGCTCCCCAAAAACACATACACCATTGCACCATGATGCAAGGATGCCTCAGTTGGAGCAGGGGAAAGCACAGGGATGCAACATATCATTGTAAATATGACGCATCCCTGTGATTTGAAAGTGACTCCGTGCAGCGCAGTCAAATGGCTTCTGGTGCAGAGAAAGCCCTTTGTTTCTGTATCTGACTGATCATCTATATCTGGTGCATCAGTTCCTTTTGGAATACGCCTAGAAAGTGTGTCAGCAATGTCATTTTTTTTTTACTCCCTGTAAGTATTCTATATCAAACTTGTACTCATGTAAAGAAATCAACCATTCAGATATTCTTTCCGACACCAAATCCACCCCTTACTTTTTTAAAGCTTCACAAAGAGGTTTGTGTTCAGTCCTAATTTCGAAGTCGGTGCCCCACATGAATTTCTTTAATTTCTTCACAGCCAAGTACACAGCAAAGTCTTCTCTCTCTATAACTGGGTATCGGGACTCAGTGTCCTTTAACCTGCATGAGATAAACATAATGGTGTTCAGACCATTCTTCCGCTTTAGTTTTTGCACCGCCTCCAATCCTTTCAGACTCTCATCCATTGTTATTATAGATCTTTTTTGAGAGTCTACATTTTTAATTTAGGAGCTGTACTCAGTTGTTTTTTCAACTCCAAAAATTCTCCTTTACAAATGTCATGCCAGATATACTCAACACCTTTCTTCAAAATACATCTCAGATTGACACCTAATTCAGCAACATGTTTTGCACATTTTCTGTAGTACTCTATCATACTCAAGAATTTAATCAATTCCTCACAAGATGAAGGCAAGTGCATGTGCTGGATTGTGTCAACCAAAGCAGACTTGGAAGTGACCTCTCTAGTAATTGTTTGTCCTAAATAATTGATAGTTTTGGTACCAAACCTGCATTTCTCAGATTTTATTGTGAGTATGCAGTAACACATCCCTCAAGCAAGTATTGTAATTCTCAGAATCTCTACCGAAAAACCAGGATATCAGCATTATAGATGCAAACCCCTTCAGCTCCTTGTAAATCCCTCTTCTTAACACGCTGAAGCACAGAGGCTGCGGACACTAATTTGAAAGGCAGCCTGACAAACCTACATTTCCTAAATGGTCTTATGAAAGCAGTGTAATCTCTTGAGAACTCCTTTAATTCAATCTGATGATAAACTGAGGTGACGTCCATGGTACTAAACACCTTTGCCCCACCCAGCAACAACAACAATTCTGTAATGTTTGAAAGAGGATATTTGTCCACAATTACATTTTTGTTCAGAAGCCTTAAGTCCACACTTAAGGGTAGATTTCCATTAGATTTCCCAGCTGCCACAATTGGTGCCAGTCATTCTGTTCCCTCAACTTCTTCTATTATTCCACTCTCTTTGAGTTTACTAATTTTCTCCCACCTCTTCTCTCTGATTGCAATAGGGAGAATCCCCACTTTGCAACACACCAGTTGAGCTCCAGAAACTAGGTAGATTTAATGCGTAAAATTTACCAAGCATCCTTGTTCCTTACTGAAAACCTTGGGAAATTATGTTAACAGTTTTCCAACTCTTATTATCAGACAATAGCGTTAACGCACTAGAGATCGCTCTTCTCCTTTAAACAAATCGGCGAACCACTAATGGCATCTAACATGACACCCAGATCACCTTGACGTATACAACTAATATTACTATCCATTTTCTTCAACACATATATTTTCCCCGAAATGTTGCTTATAGTCAACTAGACCTATGAAATAACCAGGTAAATTTATGGGCTCACCCCCATATGCATACAGCCTGATATCCAGTTTTTAATAAATTGACCTTACCCTGCAACTTACTGCGATAGAATGTGTCTGAGATTATAGTGATTTTGCCCCTGAATCAAACAATACCTTAGTAGATTCAACTTTGACCAAGATTGCACCACCAGGCTGGACCTACCTGTACCATCATTATCTATCCATAGGACAATTTTCCCACGCTCAAAATCGGTGCCATCATACTCCTGATCATATTCCACACCCACTCTTTTGACATTAGGTTTAGATTCCATTATCATGCACACCACAGCAAAATGTCTCTTCTTCCTGCAATTCACACAAACAGCTTTTAAAGCCGGACACTTTTTATCATTGGCCAGATGACCAGCTTTGTTACATCTGTAACATCTAGATCCTACAAGCTTACTCTTAACACCCACATCTTCCTGATTTAAATACGTTTTCATAAACCTTTCCTTCACTACACTCACAGTTGGCTCATCTTTTAACCACAACCCCTCCCTTACTCTTTCAATACTTGGCTTAATGAAGGGATCATTCAAACATAAATATTCTTCTCATAGATTCCAATATAATGCAGGAGCCAAGACATGATACTTCAAAGCAAACATAATCTTAATTCTTTGCAAAATCCAACATTAGCCCAGCCAACACATTTCATCCCTAACAGGGACTTCACCAGTGATTAGAAAAATGATTCTTCTTCTCTCTTTTAGTGGCACTTTTCTGGATAGAGATATCCCATAAAACTGCAGGCGTAGAGTGAATGTTTCCCTAGTGGGACCTGCTACATTCAATCAATCAATCACTCAGGTATTTGTGAAGCGCGCTACTTAACCGTGAGGGTCTCAGGGCGCTGGGGAGGAGAGGGGGTGCAGCTTTGTCTCACCCAAACAGCCAGGTCTTGAGGCTCTTCCTGAAGGCTTGCAGAGTGGGTCAAGTCTGATGCTGAGAAGGAGTTCGTTCCAGGTCTTTGCCACGATGTAGGAGTAGGCTCTTCCACCCATTCTGGCTCTGCAAATGCGGGTTGTTTCGGTAAGGGCAAGATTGGCGGAGCGGAGGCTTCTCTTGGGTGAGTAGAAGGAGACTCTTTTGTTGAGGTATTGGGGTCCGGTGTTGTGGAGGGATTTGTAGGCGTGAGTGAGTAGCTTGAAGGTCACTCTTCTCGATGGGGAGCCAGTGGCGGTATTGTAGGTGCTGGGTGATGTGGTCTTGTCGCAGGATGGCGAGGACGAATCTGGTCGCGGTGTTCTGGATGATCTGGAGTTTTCAGAGGAGGGATTCCGGCATAGAGGGTGTTTCCGTTGTCCATTGTGCTGGTTATGAGTGCGGGTGGATCCATTTGAAGGTCTTGCGGAGGGTGTTGAAGCACATGGAGGAGACCGAGTTGATCTGACAGGTCATGGTGAGGGTGGAGTCGAGAATGATGCCGAGGTTGCAGGCATGGTCTATCAGAGTAGGGGGTTGCCGAGGGCTGTGGGCCACTAGGTATTGTCCCATGCGGAGGGGGTCAGTCCGAGGACGAGGACTTCGGTCTCCAGGCAGCTGCTGCTCATCCAGGATGCCACGTCTTTCATTCCTTCCTGGAAGCTGAGACTAATGGTGTTGGGTTCCTTTGAGAGGGAGAGGATGAGCTAGGTGTCGTCGGTGTAGGATACTATGCTGAGTCTGTGATGTCCGATGATGGCGACAAGGGCGGCCATGTAGCTGTTGAAGAGTGTGGGGCTGAGCGATGATTCTTGGGGAACTCTGCAGCTGATCTCTGTGGGTTCAGAGAGGAAGGATAGGAGTCTGATACTTTGGGTTCTTCCAGTGAGGAAAGAGCGGATCCAGTCGAGGGCGGTTCCCTGTATGTCCGCGTCGTGGAGTCTGGCGGTGAGTGTGCGGTGGGAGATGGTGTTGAAGGCTGCAGAGAGTATGATGAGAGCCGCCATGTGGCCCTGGTTGAGGAGAGTGCGGATGTCATCTGTGGCGGCTAGGAGTGGGGTCTCTGTCCTGTGGAAACAAAGATTTTAATAAGATCAAAACAAACTGAGGGCCCCATTAGAATAGCGGGAGGAAAATCACCCCGACCGCCATGGAGGCGGAAAACAACCGTCCGCCGGGACCACGGATAAAGCGGCAGTCAAATTAGGATCAACCGCTAAAAAAGACCGACAGCAGCGGTAGCGGGCTAACAAAAACCACCCAACGTAGGCAGTGTCGCCCTAAAACCGACCGCTGTGGTCGGAAACGCAGCAGAAAAGCTAAACCCCGCCGCAAGCAAAGTGGAGACACCGCACGGAAAATTAGGATTTCCCCGTTGGTCCCGCGGTACGAACCGCTGTTTCCGACCGCCGCGGTCGCACACTGCAGTGAATGGCAGAGCCAGTGGAAGAGCTGCAGCATAGCCACCGCAACGGACGGTACATGAAAAACATGGCGGACAAAGCCATAACGCCGCAACAATTCCTAACTGAGCAAAAATCAAAGTAGCCATGCCCCACAAATACACAAAACACTTACCAATGATAAAAGAAATGCAAAAAAATAAAATACAATTCCCAGGACAACACTCACAAGACACCTCACAGCAAAAGCCCATTTGGACACACCCACACAGCTAAGTATAAAAACAGCCCCTTTACTGACCACAATTCGTTGCAACACTCTAGAAGAGAACACCACATCTGACAGGAGAGGCAAAACAACACAACACACACACCACCATCACCACCACCTCCACCACCATCACTACCACCATCACCACTACCACCATCACACTAGCACCAACAAACCCCCAGCACCAAACACACCTCACACCTCACACCTCAACACCACACCAACCACACACACCCCTGCACCCACAAACACTGCAAACACCAACCACTGTGGCAGCACAGAAAATGCCAACATTCACAGAGGGTGAGTTGACAGTCATGGTCAGTGAGATAGTGGAACCACAACTGTTTGGTAGCCTGGTCCAACAGACACCATTAGCCGCAAGGACACAAATGTGGGAAAGGAAAGTCTAAAGGGTCAATGTAGTAGGGACCACCCCGCGATCAATGAAGGAGATCATGAAGCGGTGGCATGATCTCAAGAGGGTTGTCAAGGAGAAGAGGAGCAAGAACTGGGAGCTGGCGAACCGGACTGGCAGTGGCCCTCCCATCCCACAGAAAACATTCACACCATGGGAGGAGAAGGTGCTTGCCATACTGCATCCTGAGAGTCTCACAGGAGTAGCCGGTGGAATGGAGGCTGGTAAGTACAAACAAATGGCAACCAACACACTGATAAGTACTTCCTTGCATAACCCAAACACCATTGCACTGTTCACCCTCACCTAACAGGTAGGCAGCCATCTTCACTGGGAGGTCTGTTTGTGGGAGGGAGGCCTGCACTATCATTCCCACCATGCACCTTGTCCCACACCTAAAGCAGGATGGAGGCCTCCCCACCCAGGAGCATGTGTCAGCCATTGCACTGTTCACCCTCACCTAACAGGTAGGTAGCCATCTTGTATTGAGGACTGTATGGGGGTGGGAGGCCTGTATCATCACTCCCACCATGTCCCCCTGTCCCACACTCTAGCAGCATGGAGGCCTCCCCTACCCAGGAGCATGTTTCAGCCATTGCACTGTTCACCCTCACCTAACAGGTAGGTACCATCTTCACTGGGAGGCCTGTTTGGGGGAGGGAGGCCTGCACTATCATTCCCACCATGCCCCCTGTCCCACACTCCAGCAGCATGGAGGCATCCCCCACCCAGGAACATGTGTCAGCCATTGCACTGTTCACCTTCACCTAACAGGTAGGTAGCCATCTTCACAGGGAGGCCTGTTTGGGGGTGGGAGGCCTGTATCATGACTCCCACCATGCCCCCTGTCCCCCTCTCCTACCCAGGAGCATGTGGTTGTTTGTGGTTGTGAGACCTGCAACACTACACACGGCACCAATTGCATGCAATGCATCGATACAGGACATGTATGATTATTTGATGTTTTCCTGCACCATGTAATAACAGCCAGTATTGCATTTAACAATAATACTAAAGCTGTCTCAATTGACATGCAGCTAACAGAATACTTGCACATTGCACAACACTGACCATTCCCCATCTAATCCACAGGTGATAAAGATCTTGCTGCTGAGGACAACAACAACCAGCAGAGCCAGTCTTCACCCCTGATACATGGACTCTCGGATGTTGACTCCCAGGACAGTTTGGACGATGAGCTCTGGGCTGGCCCATCTGGTGTGCCAAGGCCAAACCGGTCCCAGGACCCCATCCTCCCCACCACCACGTCTGCTGCACCAACAACTGCACAGCAGACCCCTACAGTCACGGCCTTTGCCTCCACTGCTGCCACCTCGGCCACCACCAGCACCCTCCCTGTCCCAGGGGACCACCAGGACATACCACCAACTGTGGAGGGCAGGGAGAGTGTGCAAGGACCCACCGTGGTGAGGCAACAGGTCCGTGGCAACAGGGCAGGTGGGAGGGCCAGGGTCCCCCCCCAGACCTCAGGAGGTTGGCACACCATCCCTGGACCACTTCACCAGAGTCATCGGTGCATATGAACAGGCCCAGGGACAAAGTGGCCGGTCGGACGAACTATTACGTGAGCTCATCCTGCTGATGAGGTCCATCGACACGCGCATTGGTCAAATGGTGGACCTCATGGCCCAGCAAGTGGCGTTGCTGAGGGACAGGCCTGCGTCACAATCAACACCTCCTCCCCCTTCTGTTGTGCTGCAGGATGACAGTGCACCATCCTCCCCTGCTCCAACAGAGAGGGGTGAGTCCTCCGACGCCGCTGGCCATTCAGCAGCCCCCCCCACCAAAAATATCAAAGGTGCGTCCAAAGAAGAGCCTGGCAGTCTCCGGAGACAAAGCACCAGCCACACGCCAGTCACGGAGCCAGCCCTGATGGCAACCCTCTTCCCCACTGCATTGACTGTTTGGACTATGCTTCCCCACACTGCCTTGGGAATTGCACTTGTCTTTTGGACTGGGTCACCACATCCATGTGGTGTCTACTCTTGCATCTCATCTACCATGACTGTCAACTCACTGCTCCTTCACCACCTTCATGTAAATATTCCCGCACCCCTCACATGTCCACTTTGCAAATAAAATACCTGACGCACCAGATTTTGTGCTGTATTGTTTTTAGTGCAATATTTACAGTTTAGAAAATGTCCATGATGTGACCAAATGATGTACAGTATGCAGGGCTGGATTATTTTGAAGCAACTAGGGAGACATAACAGAACAACAGTCACTGGTGACATTGTGGTAACACAGACATAACACTACACAAAACATACACATGAGTCTACAGGTATACAAGACAATATGCAGCAAGTGTCAACCAATAGAGTCCTGCATACGTCCACATATGCAATGTCAATGCCACCTTTTCTACACACAGGTGACTCAACATGTGCCTGTCTATACCATCCACCCAAAGCCCTTCACAACAACAACAACCACAACAGACAATGTACAAGTCGTACATCTTCACACACCTTCAAGTGAAGTAGCGGTTGATGAGCTGTTGACGTATGTCAACTCCTTCCTCCTCTCCACTGTCCTCATCACTGGACTCAGGTCCTTGGGCAGGCGGGGGCCTTGGTTCCTCTCCGTCATCCAGGAGCAGGGGAATCCCCTTGTGAATGGCCATGTTGTGCAGCATACAGCATGCCCCAACGATCTTGCACACCTTCCCAGGCGAGTATGCCAGGGCACCTCCAGTCCTGTCAAGGCAGAGGAACCTTGACTTGAGTAGGCAAAAAGTACGCTCAATGACTCGTCGGGTTCTGCCATGGGCCTCATTGTACCTGACGCGAGCCGGGGTCCTGGGATTCCTTAGTAGGCTCAGCAGCCATGGACCACTGGGATATGCAGAATCACCTAGGAATGACAAACACACATTTGTTGCACAGAGGGCAGAAGGTCACAAACACACATCACGCCATATCACTAGGCATACTCACCCACAATCCAAGCACGATCAGGATGCAGGTTAGCCATCATCCGGGGCACCATGCTGTTCCTCATGACGTATGAATTATGGGCTGAGCCGGGGAATCTTGCACACACATGTGAAATGGTCATGTCCGCAATACACACCACCTGCACATTTATTGAGTGATAATGTTTGCGATTCCTAAAAATGTGCTCAGTGGCCTGTGGTGGCACCAGACCGACATGGGTGCAATCAATGGCACCAACAACATGGGGGATATGCCCAAGGGCATAGAAGTTACCCTTCACACCGGGCAATTCTGCTCCCCTGGGGAAATGTATGTATTGATCCTTATATCACATCATGGCTGCAAGAACATCTCTCAGCACCATGCTAAACATGGGTTGCGACATCCCTGCAGTGTCGGCCATGGTCTCCTGGAAGGAACCAGTTGCAAAAAAGTGGAGGGCTGCCATCACTTTGTATGTGGGTGTGAAGGCTGTTGGGTAGTGGCAACGAGGCTGCAGATGGGGCTCCAACAGATCACAAAGGGTCTTCATGGTCGCTTTGTTGAGGCGGAATTTTTGGATGATCGCAATATCCTCTATGTCCCCCAGCACTGTCAGGTGATGTATGAGATTTGGCCTCCTCCTAGTTGAGATGTACATGGACACATGTCAATGACAACCATCATGAGGTGGACTCAGCACAAACCGTTAAGCATGTCACGCAAACCCTTAAAATTCCATGAGACATACGTGGCACACAAGGTCACATGTGTTTAAATTTGAGACACACAGAGGACACACCAATCCATTTACAATACACAGGTGGCGCAAACAAAATAGAATGTAAATGGAAATGCACAGTTTCTGAACACCACATTCCACATGTGCACGCCTCATACCGTACCATCAAGAAAAGTGTGTAAGATGACCATAAATGCCTCACACACATCTGCTGTACCTGTCACACCTCAATGCATCTTGTGAAGCTGGCACACATCAAGAGCCCAATGATCACAGTAGATTGTAAACTTGTGTGCTGATATGGTAGCACAAGTATGAAACAACACCATACAGTGAGACAAGCCTTGCCAAGGTCAGCACTGACCCGCAACACAACGATTTCTCACACATCATTGACAACACATTAACAATGTCAGGCATCGTCAACCATTAAATTCATCAGTGACATTGCAGGGACAAAAGACCAATGTGCCTCACACATATCGTGCGACCACCTGTGCATTAAATCAATTATTCCCATTGTGTGCACAATAATGTTCCATTAAACACGATGCTGCTGTGTACTGATGCAGAGTTCACGATGGAATTTGGCATTGCATGTGACCAAATTTGCGGTAGCTACCGCCTGTCCACAGCGGTGTGACACAAGCACCACCCCCTATAAGTGTGGTAGACATTTGCATGGTTTGCTGGTGGTGGGCATGCTGCACCACACAAATGGCGGTTGTTACCGCCTGTCCACGGCGGTGTGACACAAGCACCACCCCCTACACAAGTGTGGTAAACATTGGCATGGTTTGCTGGCGGTGGGCATGCTGCGCCACACAAACGGCGAATGCTACCGCCTGTCCACGGCGGTGTGACACAAGCACCACCCCCTACACAAGTGTGGTAGACATTGGCATGGAGGCATGGGTTGCCTGCGGTGGGCATGCTGCGCCACACAAATGGCAGTTGCTACCGCCTGTCCACTGCGGTGTGACACAAGCACCACCCGCTACGCAAGTGTGGGAGACATTGGCATGGGTTGCCGGCGGTGGGCATGCTGCGCCACACAAATGGCGGTTGCTACCGCCTGACCCCTGCGGTGTGACACAAGCACCACCCCCTACACAAGTGTGGTAGACATTGGCATGGAGGCATGGGTTGCCGGCGGTGGGCATGCTGCATCACACAAATGGTAGTTGCTACCGCCTGTCCACGGTGGTATGACACAAGCACCACCCCCTACACAAGTGTGGTAGACATTGGCATGGTTTGCTGGCGGTGGGCATTGTCAGGACTCAAGCTGTGGGTTCAGTCATAGTCAATCCAACTGCAGTAGGAAGGCAACCAGGATGCTTTCCAGACACATGGACAGATAGAGTACGATCCTGGAGATGCAAGATGGCCGCCGTTGTGGCCAGCGTAAAGGACAATGAACGTTCTAGTCCTCCAGGTCCCAGTTGCTGAGATTCCTATGTGAAGCGCGAGCGTCACGAAAAACGCGCACTTCACTGAAGACCCTAGCCGAGGAAGTTCGTCGTGTCAAGATTAAAGAAGTAACCTAGTCAAAATCCATGTTCAGAGAATCGAAGTAATTCAGAGCGTGAGCGGAAACGCTAAGCAGACTCGGCGCGTCAATTCAAGCGCGAGTCTGAAGAGCATTGCGAGCGTCGCCTCTCTGGTGAGGAACTCTTGACAGCCGCCAATTCGCCTGAGGCGCGCTCTTCCAGAAGAGGTTCCAGTTACCCTCGTTTCGCAGCAGCGAAGCGGCTGGCTCGAAGATAACGCTTACCGCTGACAGGAAATCCCAGAGGAATCTTCACCGGCATCTTGTCAAAGGTTTCAAGTTTCCTTCTGAGGGCAGCACCGGGCGAGAGGCGCCTGCAACGCAAGTCCTTCAAAGAAACTAAGCTAAGTAACAGTCCGCAATTGTTTCAATAAATGAGATGTCAATGTTAATGAATATATATATATATATATTTACTAATGCTAAAAGACTCCAGGAGTTTACCCAAACTGAATAAGTGAAAGACTGAAACTCTTGTGAAGGAAAATTACGAAAGAGACTTAACTAAAGAAAGAGAGTATTCATCGTGTTGGCTGAGATAAGCTCTAAGAACCTAATGAACCTGTAAGGGAGAAAAAGGGACAGAGTTACTCATCAGTCAACCCATCAAAGATAAAGAAAGAAAAAGACTAATAAAACAGAACCCCATTTAAAATGGATGCTCGATTGCCAGTGAAGTAAGTGCTTAGTTCCCATCCATCCAAGTAGGTGAAACTCAACCCCAGGTAAAGAAACCAAACTAATTCTTGGTGTTTGTGTTATATTAGCGTCAACTGGTAGCTGAGCAGAAGCCAACCCATATACATGAAGAGAAGCAAGGTCCTGCATCGCTAGGGTGGGTGAGCAGAGAAAAGGCCATACATATAAGAGTAGACTAGTATTGCATAGCGAGTAGGAGTGTAATGGTATGTTATTATTTTTAGGTTTTCTCACATCTACTCAACTACCAGAAGGCAGTGACCAGAGAAAACTCTCGCAGGACCATTCTCTTCTCTGTTTGTTATTTTATCCACACCCCCTACCCTGGGAGTAATGGAGGAAGGGTTCAGAGATCTGACCCACTGACATTGCTCAAAGGGATTTGGGTTCTAGCATCTCTGTTCCCGCGCAAGACCTTGGAGATCAGATAAGTAGAACCTGACAGAGTGAAGTGCCCAAGTAAGCTTTGCACCTGAACAGAGATGGCAGAGGGAATTGATGTCCAGTCCTTGGGTACAATTTTAGATGCTATACAGAAGGAACTGGGAGCAGTGAGGGAGGAGAATCGGAATTTGAGGCAAGAAGTGATTAGTGCCAGAAAAGAAACTGCGGACTTGGCGTTAAGACTACACCAACCAAGTAGTTTAGAGAGAGAAGCCATGAACCCAGTTTTAGAGACAACAAATAGGTCCACCACTCAAGTAATACATTCCCTCTCTCCAGTTATCCCACTGGCAGCTCCAGAGAGATTTAACGGGGACCCTCAGAAAGCGCAGATATTTTTGTCACAGTGCTCATTACACTTTATGTGCCGCCCTTCGATCTTCCCCGACGCGCAGTCTAGAGTGGCTTTCATACTCTCATATCTTAGCGGAGATGCCGCTGCGTGGTCTATGCCCCTAGTCTCTAGAGATGACCCATTACTGCAGAATTTTGAGAACTTTAAACAAGAATTTCTAAGGATATTCGACCGACGGAGGATTTCTCAGGTAGTAGATAACGAACTCTTAGATCTCCGACAGGGAAACCGAGACTTGATTGCCTACTTAGCTCAATTCAATAAGCTGGTAGTAGAAACCAATTGGCCGGAGAGTAAGAGAGCCGCAGTTTTTTATCGGGGCCTGAAAGATGAATTGAAAGACGCCTTGGCCCAGATTCCTAATCGGCCTACCGAAGTTTCAGCATTGATAGACCTAGTATTAGAGATTGACTTCCGTCAAGGGGAACGGCGCGGGGAGAAGAAAAAAGATTTTAGGACTATACCCCCAAGATTTGACCGGGCTCGGTCAGACTGTGCTAAAACCTCGGACCATCATACGGGAGTGGAACCGATGCAAATTGGAACAATAAGGGGCCCTCTGACCAAAGAAGAGAAAGAAAAAAGAAGGGCGAACAACCAATGTATGTATTGTGGATCCGGAAATCATTTTGTCCGAGAGTGTCCGAAAAAGCCCAAGGGTCCATTTAAGCCGAAGGAAAACTAATGGCACCACCTGTGGAAGGAGTTGAACAGGTGGGTGCGACTCAGGAATTGACTCCACACGAACATCAAGTCGCAAACACGTTACAGTCTGCAGAGCCGCATTTAATCTTAACCATGGAGGTTAAATTCAGACAAACTACCTTGACTGAAGTATCCGTGATGATAGACTCAGGTGCCACGGGAAACTTTTGCGATTTGATATTTGCCGCAAGGGTGGGAATTCAAGCAATCCGGAAAGCCAAGAGTGAACCAGTACGTGCTGTAGATGGGACAAATCTGTCTTCAGGGCCCATCGTGAGCCATACCGAAATTATTCAGCTAACGACCGGAGAAGGACATCGGGAGGAAATCCAGTTTAATCTGATAGACGCCCCACAATTCCAATTAATCCTTGGTCTCCCTTGGCTTACGGAGCATAATCCTACCATCGATTGGAGTTCCAGAACAGTAGTAATGGATTCAAACTATTGTTGTGAAAATTGTTTTGGCTCACAGAATCAACCCGACAAGAACACCCTGGCGCAGGCCTTATGTTCTATCGAACATTCCTTGTGTGTGATTGACGTTCAAGAAATCCCAGAGGATTATAAGGAATTCGCCGAGGTGTTTAATGAAGTGGAAGCAGAACGTTTACCACCACATCGAGCTTACGACTGCAAGATAGAGCTGGAGCCGGGTTCAAATTTGCCGTGCAGCCGTGTTTACGCCTTGACCGAGAAGGAGCATCAGCATTTGAAGGAGTACTTGGACAAGTATCTTGCTAATGGTTTCATCCGGCCGTCCCAATTGCCGGTTTCTTCGCCTCTCTTTTTCGTGCCGAAGAAGGAGGGAGATTTGCGGACGTGCATCGACTACAGAGCTATAAATAAAATAACCAAGAAGAACAGGTATCCTCTACCCCTGATCTCAGTGCTTCTAGATCAAGTCAAGGGGGCTCGAATCTATACCAAGCTTGATCTAAGGGGGGCCTATCATCTAGTCCGGATGCAGGAAGGAGATGAGTGGAAGACAGCATTTCGGACAAGATTTGGGCTCTTCGAATACCAGGTGATGCCATATGGATTGTGTAATGCCCCGGCCGCCTTTCAGCACTTCATCAACGACGTCTTGAAGGAGTTTATCGATCAGTGTGCAATTGTGTACATTGACGATATTTTGATTTATTCTTCTGACGTGGCAAGACATCATGAGCAAGTGAGAGGAGTGCTACGGAAATTGCAGGAAAATAAGTTGTTTGTGAAGTTAGAAAAATGCGCCTTTGATGTGACCCAAGTGGAGTTCTTGGGCTTCGTATTGTCACCTTCCGGAATTGTAATGGATCAACGCAAGGTGGAAGCGGTAACGAATTGGAAATCCCCGAGAAGCGTGAAGGAAGTTCAAGGCTTCATAGGATTCGCTAACTTCTATCGGAGATTTATTAGCGAGTTCTCCAGGAAGATCCTTCCCCTCACCAAGTTACTGAGAAAAGGGGCCAGGTTTGAGTGGTCAGAAGAAGCAGAAAGGGCCTTTCAGTCATTGAAGAAGGATTTCACCACAGCACCCATTTTATTGCATGCTGACCCCTCTGAGCCTTTCTATGTGGAAACTGACGCGTCAGATCAAGCAGTAGGAGGAGTGCTGTCACAAAGACATAAAACCACGGGACAGTTGCATCCAGTGGCCTACAGATCCAGAAAACTATCACCAGCCGAAGTGAACTATACAATCACAGAGAAAGAGCTGTTGGCTATCAAAGACGCCTTCAAGGAGTGGCGGCATTATTTGATGGGGGCCCACCACCAAGTAACAGTGTTTACGGATCATCGTAATTTAAAATTCTTGAAAACGGCCCGAACACTTACGCCACGACAGCTGAGGTGGTCGTTGTATTTCGCTGACTATGACTTTGTCATCACCTTTCGTCCTGGAGCCCAAAATGGAAAGGCGGATGTGTTATCCAGAATAGGCACCGAGTCTCAGAGAAACCCCAGCAACATCCAGCCAATCATCCCCAGTGAAAAGATTATCGGAGCCTTAACCACCATTCAACTACAAGAGTCGATTGGAGATGTCATGAGTGAAGAGGCCATGCAACTATGGGTGGAAGAAGACAGCAACAGAAAAATAATCCAAGGTTTGCCCTATCATCAGGATACCTTATACCTGCCAACAATCGAGTTGCGTCAACAAGTACTGCAAGAGTGTCATGACGACAAGCTGGCTGGCCATAAGGGAGAAGCTAAAACAGAGGAATTAGTTAAGAGACACTACTGGTGGCCTAAAATGGCGTCAGATATTGAGACGTATGTGAAGTCATGCGAGATTTGTGCGCAGGGGAAGTCGGAGCGGCAGGCACCAAAGGGGTTATTACAACCACTACCCACACCCCCCCATCCATGGCACACAGTTACATTAGACCTTATTACAGATTTGCCGGTCAGCCAGGGGTTCGACACCATACTAGTGGTAGTGGATGCTTTCTCAAAAATGGCCCATTTCACAGCTTTAAAGGGGGTACCTACAGCCAGACAGTTAGCTGAAAATTTTAGTGCCCAAATCGTTAAAATGCATGGAATTCCTAAGATAATCATTTCAGATAGAGGTCCTCAATTTGTGTCCCGTTTTTGGAAGGCCTTTATGGAAGGGTTGGGAACGGAAGTTAGGTTTTCCACTAGTTACCACCCTGAAACAGATGGGCAGATGGAGAGGGTAAACCAGGAATTAGAACAATATTTACGACTCTTCCTCTTAAAAGAAGAAGGGAATTGGTCGGAGTATTTGTGGGCAGCAGAATTTGCTCATAACAATGCCAAGAACATCTCGACAGGTTTCTCTCCCTTCTTTGTAAATATGGCAGACATCCAAATGCAACCATTCGACAAATGGAAACGGCAGTTCCAGCAGTGAAAGAAGTCATGTCACAGTTGTCTCAGATTCAGCAAGACGTAATGAACAATCTGCGATCAGCTAAAGAAAAGTACAAGAAATATGCCGATCGGAAGAGAAAAGTAGGACCTCTTTTGGTGAAAGGTGACCGGGTCTGGTTAAATACCAAAAATCTGAGACTTAAAGGAAACAGAAAGTTTCAACCTCGATTCATTGGTCCGTATCCTATAAAAGAACAAATCAATCAGGTCACTTACAGATTGGAACTGCCACCTAAGTTGAAAATACACCCAGTCTTCCATGTCTCACTGTTAAAAAAGGTTTCCCCAAGCCTGAGGAGCCATCTACCGCCAAAACCGATTCAGTTGGACACCGGAACAGAGTTTGAAGTCAAAGAAATCTTGGATTCCAAATGCTCCAAAGGCAAACTGTATTATTTGATAGACTGGAAAGGCTATGGTCCAGAAGAACGATCTTGGGAGCAGGAAGAGGATGTTCATGCGCCAAGACTGGTAAAATCTTTTCATCAGAGATTCCCTACCAAACCAAGAAGAGAAGGATCTGCCTTGTTGGGGGGTACTGTCAGGACTCAAGCTGTGGGTTCAGTCATAGTCAATCCAACTGCAGTAGGAAGGCAACCAGGATGCTTTCCAGACACATGGACAGATAGAGTACGATCCTGGAGATGCAAGATGGCCGCCGTTGTGGCCAGCGTAAAGGACAATGAACGTTCTAGTCCTCCAGGTCCCAGTTGCTGAGATTCCTATGTGAAGCGCGAGCGTCACGAAAAACGCGCACTTCACTGAAGACCCTAGCCGAGGAAGTTCGTCGTGTCAAGATTAAAGAAGTAACCTAGTCAAAATCCATGTTCAGAGAATCGAAGTAATTCAGAGCGTGAGCGGAAACGCTAAGCAGACTCGGCGCGTCAATTCAAGCGCGAGTCTGAAGAGCATTGCGAGCGTCGCCTCTCTGGTGAGGAACTCTTGACAGCCGCCAATTCGCCTGAGGCGCGCTCTTCCAGAAGAGGTTCCAGTTACCCTCGTTTCGCAGCAGCGAAGCGGCTGGCTCGAAGATAACGCTTACCGCTGACAGGAAATCCCAGAGGAATCTTCACCGGCATCTTGTCAAAGGTTTCAAGTTTCCTTCTGAGGGCAGCACCGGGCGAGAGGCGCCTGCAACGCAAGTCCTTCAAAGAAACTAAGCTAAGTAACAGTCCGCAATTGTTTCAATAAATGAGATGTCAATGTTAATGAATATATCTATATATATATTTACTAATGCTAAAAGACTCCAGGAGTTTAACCAAACTGAATAAGTGAAAGACTGAAACTCTTGTGAAGGAAAATTACGAAAGAGACTTAACTAAAGAAAGAGAGTATTCATCGTGTTGGCTGAGATAAGCTCTAAGAACCTAATGAACCTGTAAGGGAGAAAAAGGGACAGAGTTACTCATCAGTCAACCCATCAAAGATAAAGAAAGAAAAAGACTAATAAAACAGAACCCCATTTAAAACGGATGCTCGATTGCCAGTGAAGTAAGTGCTTAGTTCCCATCCATCCAAGTAGGTGAAACTCAACCCCAGGTAAAGAAACCAAACTAATTCTTGGTGTTTGTGTTATATTTGCGTCAACTGGTAGCTGAGCAGAAGCCAACCCATATACATGAAGAGAAGCAAGGTCCTGCATCGCTAGGGTGGGTGAGCAGAGAAAAGGCCATACATATAAGAGTAGACTAGTATTGCATAGCGAGTAGGAGTGTAATGGTATGTTATTATTTTTAGGTTTTCTCACATCTACTCAACTACCAGAAGGCAGTGACCAGAGAAAACTCTCGCAGGACCATTCTCTTCTCTGTTTGTTATTTTATCCACACCCCCTTCCCTGGGAGTAATGGAGGAAGGGTTCAGAGATCTGACCCACTGACATTGCTCAAAGGGATTTGGGTTCTAGCATCTCTGTTCCCGCGCAAGACCTTGGAGATCAGATAAGTAGAACCTGACAGGCATGCTGCGCCACAAAAATGGCAGTTGCTACCGATTGTCCACGTGGTTTGACACAAGCAGCACCCCCTACACAAGTGTGGTAGACATTGGCATGGAGGCATGGGTTGCTGGCGGTTGGCATTCTGCGCCACACAAATGGCCGTTGCTACCGCCTGTCCATTGCGGTGTGACACAAGCACCACCCGCTACACAAGTGCGGTAGACATTGGCATGGAGGCATGGGTTGCCAGTGTTGGGCATGCTGTGCCACACAAATGGTGGTTGCTTCCACCTGTCCACGGCAGTGTGACACAATCACCATCCCTACACACATGTGGTAGACATTGGCATGGTTTGCTGGTGGTTGGCATGCTGCACCACACAAATGGCGGTTGCTACCGCCTGTTCACGGCAGTGTGACGCAAGCACCACCCCCTATACAAGTCTGGTAGACATTGGCATGGAGGCATGGGTTGCCGGTGGTGGGCATGCTGCACCACACAAATGGCGGTCGATTTTGTCCACACTAAGTGTGGGAGGGTATACTCAGACGTGAGTCCCTTGCTCATTGCACCATCAGGATTCAAGCAAGCCGGGCCGACGACGGATGAAATGCCAGAAACCGGTCCCCGGAAGCTTGTTTCCTTCCCAGTATAAGAATTGGCTTGGTAGTTTGGGTTGCCCTGTTCCCATCATGCACTGGGACAGGAACAGACTAATTTGCATGTAGCCAGGTTCTGAGCTGGGATGGTGCAGTGAGCTACAAAACGGTGATGGATCAAGCCCTGATCTCTTGACTGGGTAAGAGTATTCTGCATCATTCAGAAACTCTGTCCATCACCACCCCCTTTTCCAAAATCGATTTTGTCCACACTAAGTGTGGGAGGGTATACTCAGACGTGAGTCCCTTGCTCATTGCACCATGAGGATTCAAGCAAGCCGGGCCGACGACGGCTGAAATGCCAGAAACCGGTCCCCGGAAGCTTGTTTCCTTCCCAGTATAAGAATTGGCTTGGTAGTTTGGTTTGCCCTGTTCCCATCATGCACTGGGACAGGAACAGACTAATTTGCATGTAGCCAGGTACTGAGCTGGGATGGTGCAGTGAGCTAAAAAACGGTGATGGATCAAGCCCTGATCTCTTGACTGGGTAAGAGTATTCTGCATCATTCAGAAACTCTGTCCATCACCACCCCCTTTTCCAAAATCGATTTTGTCCACACTCAGTGTGGGAGGGTATACTCAGACGTGAGTCCCTTGCTTATTGCACCATCAGGATTCAAGCAAGCCGGGCCGACGACGGCTGAAATGCCAGAAACCGGTCCCCGGAAGCTTGTTTCCTTCCCAGTATAAGAATTGGCTTGGTAGTTTGGTTTGCCTTGTTCCCATCATGCACTGGGACAGGAACAGACTAATTTGCATGTAGCCAGGTTCTGAGCTGGGATGGTGCAGTGAGCTAAAAAACGGTGATGGATCAAGCCCTGATCTCTTGACTGGATAAGAGTATTCTGCATCATTCAGAAACTCTGTCCATCACCACCCCCTTTTCCAAAATTGATTTTGTTCACACTAAGTGTGGGAGGGTATACTCAGACGTGAGTCCCTTGCTCATTGCACCACCAGGATTCAAGCAAGCCGGGCCGACGACGGCTGAAATGCCAGAAACCGGTCCCCGGAAGCTTGTTTCCTTCCCAGTATAAGAATTGGCTTGGTAGTTGGTTTGCCCTGTTCCCATCATGCACTGGGACAGGAACAGACTAATTTGCATGTAGCCAGGTTCTGAGCTGGGATGGTGCAGTGAGCTAAAAAACGGTGATGGATCAAGCCCTGATCTCTTGACTGGGTAAGAGTATTCTGCATCATTCAGAAACTCTGTCCATCACCACCCCCTTTTCCAAAATCGGTTGCTACCGCCTGTCCACGGCTGTGTGACACAAGCACCACCCCCTACGCAAGTGTGGTAGACATTGGCATGGGTTGCCGGCTGTGGGCATGCTGCGCCACACAAATGGCGGATGCTACCGCCTGGCCACTGCGTTGCGACACCGACATGGAGCATTGCCTACAGCCAATGGGAGCGATGTTTGCGGTGCCATGATGCAGGTTTGAAAATCGCTGAAGGCGTGCTCCGCCACCGCGGAGCCGGTCATTGGATGCTTTTGAATGAGGCAGTCCTGCACAACCAATTACTGCAGTTTTGCACCTCCCAAACGAGCCCAGGGGTCTATACATCTGTGGGAGTGAGCCCCACATTTCCACTGCTCACAGAGCCTGCTGCCTGGGACCCTCTCCTGCTGCTGCCTGAAGTGCCTGCTGCCGCCTGGGACCCTCTCCTGCTGCTGCCTGGGACCCTCTCCTGCTGCTGCCTGAAGTGCCTGCTGCCGCCTGGGACCCTCTCCTGCTGCTGCCTATGAACCTCTCCTGCTGCTGCCTGAAGTGCCTGCTGCCTGGGACCCTCTCCTGCTGCTGCCTGAAGTGCCTGCTGCCTGGGACCCTCTCCTGCTGCTGCCTAAAGTGCCTGCTGCCTGGGACTCCTCCCCACTCACTTCAACCACAGGTGTTACATGTCCACTTGGATGGCAAGAACTGAGAAGATCCATGCCAGTCCAATCACAAGTGAGGAGCTGGAGGTGCTAGTGGACCAGGTGCTGGCATAGTACCCGAGGCTGTATGGTGGCCCCAATGTAGTGGTAAGTTAACATTGAGGGTGCTGTTGGGCAGGGGGTGTCACACATGCATGGTACTGGTAATGTTTGAGACTCACTGAGGGAGTTCAGTGCAGTCATCCTGCATGTGTGTGTGTGATTAGCATGTAGCCTCTACGCCCTCATGTATGCATGCTATGATATCAATTTGGGCCATGCAGAGTGCCCTTGTGAGGTATCCCCCAGTTTGGGAATTAGGGGGATTACAATTGGTCCTGAGTCTGTGTATTGCTACTGTTTTGATAGATGTTGATGCATGACACTGTGTAACTGGTCATTTACCCTACTTTTCTCCCATACCTGCAGCTCAAGGTACACCAGTGTAAGGCCGTGTGTAGGGCCATTGCTGCAAAGGTACGAGCCCTGGGGGTATCCAACAGGCGACGCACCCACTGCCACAAATGGTGAGACATTGGCAGGCTGGCAAAGAACGTGGCCGAGATGACCTTGGGGCTGCAACCGTGCACTGGGCGTCTGGAACGGCGCAACTTACCACCACTGATGGTCCGCATATTGGCAGTGACTAATCCGGAGTTGGATGCAGGTCTGAAGGAGCATGGCCAGCAAGGCAGGGGTGAGTATTTGGGGAGGGTGACTTTGCCTGGGAGCGAATGCATGTGTACAGAGCCTGTGGCAGCGGTGAGCCATGTGATGTTCGTGGGGTGGTGATGTGATGTGATGTGTCATGTGAGTGGCTGCAGGGATGTGTGCTAGTGTCAGGCATTGTGCCAAACAGCCCTTACAAGGCTGATCATCCCTGCTGTGCTTTATCATAGCCAGGTGTGTTTGGATCCACATGGTCATTCTGCATTGGGATGGTGTGGGAAATCTATTAGGGGGTGAACAGAAGGATCCACTATCTGAGTGTGAGTTCATGAATTCCTACTTTGCATGCACCATGATTGTTGAGGGTCACACGTCTGACAACAAGGTGCCCCAGAGTACCACAAGGTGCTTGGTAGGGTCTACTTGGCATTGTGGACTGTCATTTCCTAATAGGTAAGCATGGGCGAATTTTGCGAATCTCGCGTTCGCGAATTTTGCGGATTTGCGAACTCGCAATCCACAAAATCCGCGAATTCTCGCGAAGTTTTTTTTTGTGTGTTTGCGTGGGTTTCTGCCAGTTTGCGAGGGTTTTGTACAATTTCGCAAACGCGAACTTACCTGTCGGGTTGCAAGTTTTGCGAACTTGTTGTTTCTACGTGTCCAGCCTGTTTGGGACACTCTTCTTCATCACTGCCACTCTCTGTCACCACTGCTACTCTCTGACTACTCATGCCACCCTCTGGCCCACCCATGCCACCCTCTGTTTCATCACAGCACCCTCTGGTTGTCCATTCAGTGTACATTATTGTGGCAAAGCAAAGCACACCTTCCCTGCCTCAAGTGACCTGAATTAATTTGGGGCTGATTAATGTGTCACAGAATATTTTTTTAGCTGGCACCTGCTTCCTTAGTGCTTCCTGATTAGTGATCTTTTGCACTTGCTAAGTGCTTTCATTGTTGCAAAATTAGTTACAACACCAGCCCTGCCCCAACTGACAATAATGAATTAGGGGCTGATTAATGGATTTGAACTTCCAGCCTGGCTCCTGCTTGTCTCCCTTAGCTGTAATTCAGGACCTTTCTGGCATATGTGTAACTATTCTGCGGTTCAGAGCAGGGTCACGTAATAGTTGCAAGTAGGCAACGAACTCTGGAGGGGCCCCTCAGGAAGCACTACAGGAAATGGCTACTAATGATGAGCCTGAACTTTTGAACCTGGTAAGTAGTTTCAGTTTTGCTAAGATCGTATTTCTGCAATTTAGCGCTTATTCGCGGGGCGCGAAGTTGTACTGGGAAGCCGCGAACTCACGCGAACAGTGCGAGCAAGCCATAAAATCCGCTGCTCACGGATTTGCGGATTTTGCGGGAGATTCGCGAATCTCGCGGATTGCGAATTTACCAAAAACCTGCAAAATCCGCGAGCGAAACGGATTTTCCGCCCATACTTAGTGTGTGTGTTCTCCCCTCAGGTTCCCTGAAGGCCTGTCAGTGGCAATGAGTATTGGGACATGATAGGTGTGGGCATGGCAAGTTGTGTGTGGTACACTTCATCCACGGGCAAGGTGTAGTGCTGTGTGGCCTCAACATGGCTCTGTCATGGCAGCTATTCAGTGTTGCAGGCACTGTTCTGCTGTATGTAGTGTGTTGCTTCAATGTTTATGCAGGGTGTGGTGGTCAGCATGTTGATGTGGGCATCCCCTGTATGCATTGTTTGTTTTGCTTTGTCCTGATGATATCATTTATACAACCCTGCATCTCTCTCTCATGCAGAATCGCCAGTGGGCATGGAGGAACGGGAGCCGGAAACCAGTGGTGGCGAGAGTAGCAAGCACAGCTGCACCGGAGACCAGTGACACAGAGCTCACCAGCCCATCTGAAGGGGAAATGAGTATGCAGGAGGAATCTGTGGCTGAGACACAGAGTACGTCATCATCTGATGCGAGTAGTGATGCATCCATGTTGTCAAGCACAGGGGATGGGGAGTCTGCTACATCATCTACCACTCAACGACCAGTGCTTAGCCTCCCATCCGCTTCCTCTGGTGCTGGCCGAGTCCGTGTCAGTAAGAGGGGACGAGTTACATTCACACCTGGCACCGCTGACCTTGCACCTGTCCCCCCCTGCTGCACTCAGTGCTGAGTCTGTAGAGCTCCTGCTCCAGCTTTGTGTGGGCCAGACCGCCCTGCTCAATGCCTTCAGCGACCATGACAAGAAATTAGGGCAGGTGGTTGCCTACATGGAGGACATACACTCTGACGTGGGTGGGCTCCACCGTACAGTCCAAGCTTTGTCATCTGCAGTAACATCTGCCCGTGAACAAGCACATGCTCCCATTTCTGCTCAGGTGCCTTTGTCCACCCCCTAGTCAGTGGCCACATCAGAGGACAGTGACCACGATTCGCATGCGTCACAGACACGATACAGCACAAGGAGCACAAAGCAGACACAACCCAAGCGTTCCCGCCCACAGACACCCTCCCCACAGAAGAGCAGAGCCAGCCCAGAATGCAAAGACAAGAGCCCGTCAGGGAAAAGTAAGGCCGAAAAAGCAATGAGGCTGACATCTGAGGCATCACCAGCAAAGGACTCTCCTGTCCCTTAAACTTCACGCAGAGCTAGGCGTGCTGTGTCTGTGCCCACTGAGGAGGTGTTGTATAGCAAGGGTGCACCTAGGAAGGGCACAGCCCCACAACCACCCACCACATCAACTCCGATTCCAAGCCCAGTGAAACAGGCGGAGGGTGGCACTGTAGGGGCCACCCAAGGGAAAGTGGCAAAGGAGGGCACTGTAGGTTGGACACCTGGCAAAGAGGCAAAGGAGGGCACTGTATGGGTCACCCCGGGCAAAGAGGCAAAGGAGGGCACTGTAGGTGGGACACCTGGCAAGCAGGGGAAGGTGGTCTAGAGGCGTAGCCAGAGAAAGCATTCTGCAGGATCCACACCCATCACCAGATGGAGTGCCAGTGTCTGAACCTGATGCGGGACAGTTGGTGTGTGTACCTGTTTTGTCCTCACCAGTTCCCATTAACCCCAAGACAGTAAAGCCATTTCATATTCCCAAAAAGTGGAAGGGCTCCCGTCCAACCTCTCCCACCCACACTGTGTCAGAGGTCTGCATGACTCCACCTTCACGTGCCACTATACCACCTGGTCCAAACAGCCCTCCAGCTTGCCAAATGACTGATAGCCCTACATCACCGGCTTCTCTGTCTCCCCAGTCGAGTGTTCATGCTGACCCCGACACACAGCCAGCTCCAAGTCCACCTGACAGCCAAATGTGAGTCCCCCTCATACCCTCATCTCTCATACAGGTGTGCTAGTCCTGAACATTGTTTGCCACCTGGGTGTGTTGCTGGCTATGGAAGGTTACAGTCAAACACACTCACTGTGCAGCTTCTCATGTCCTGACTCTGAACTTCTCCCTGGCAATTGCCTTGTCGTTCACTGCTGCTCTCCCCTTGCCTGTGCAGCTTCTCATGTCCTGACTCTGCACTTCTCCCTGGACACTGGTCTTGTTGTTCACTGCTGCTCTCCCCTTGCCTGTGCAGCTTCTCATGTCCTGACTCTGTACTTCTCCCTGGCCTCTGGCCTTGTCGTTCACTGCTGCTCTCCGCTTGCCTGTGCAGCTTCTCATGTCCTGACTCTGCACTTCTCACTGGCCACTGGCCTTGGTGTTCACTGCTGCTCTCCCCTTGCCTGTGCAGCCTCTCATGTCCCTGACTCTGCACTTTGCCATGCCCACTGGCCTTGTTGTTCACTGCTGCTCTCCTCTTGCCTGTGCAGTTCCTCATTTCCTGACTCTGCACTTTGCCATGCCCACTGGCCCTGCTGATCTGCTGTGTTGTACTCTCAACTGTGCCATGGACACTGGTCCTGTTGCTCTGCTGTGTTGGAGTCTCCCCTCTGCCATGCCCACTGGCCCTGTTGCTTTGTTGTGTTGGAGTCTCCGCTGTGCCATGGAAGCTAGCCCTGTTGCTCTGCTGTGTTTTACTCTCAACTGTGCCATGGACACTGGCCCTGTTGCTCTGGTGTGTTGGAGTCTCTCCTGTGCCATGGACACTGGCCCTGTTGCTCTGCTGTGTTGGAGTCTCCCCTGTGCCATGGACACTGGCCCTGTTGCTCTGCTGTGTTGTACTCTCAACCATGCCATGGATACTGGCCCTGTTGCTCTGCTGTGTTGGAGTCTCCCCTGTGCCATGGACACTGGCCCTGTTGCTCTGCTGTGCTGTACTCTCAACTGTGCCCTGGCCACTGGCCCTGTTGCTCTGCTGTGTTGTACTCTTAACAGTGCCATGGACACTGGCCTTGTTGCTCTGCTGTGTTGGAGTCCCCCCTGTGCCATACCCACTGGCCCTGTTGCTCTGCTGTGTTGGAGTCTCTCCTGTGCCATGGACACTGGCCTTCCTGTGTGTAGTTTGCTTGAGCAGGATATCTTGCATTTGATCAGCATTTTGTACATTGCTCTTGTGTACAGTTGTTCTACTGTCACATCTGTGTAATATGTGTATAAAGACAGTTGATCCTGCTGTGTGTTTTGTCAGTGTCCTTGCTGATTAAAGTTCTTTTTGTGTGTGCATTTGGTTGCCCGTGCCCCATGCTTTATGTGTCACTTCAACATTGTCAAGTTCTTTGGCTGCATCACATTTTTAAACAGGGGTGACAGGGTATTCAGTCCATTCAGACACTGATACTTGTGTTTTCTGTGTTGGCTCTTTTACCTGTCATTCAGTTCTTTTCGTAGTGGTTTCCTATTGTTGGCTAAATTGCTGCCATGCCAGGTTGGGGCACACTGCCAGCACAGGGTGTAATGCTGTGCACCGGTTTGCATGCAGGCTGGGCACTGTTATGATGTATGTGCGTTATTCCTTTATATGTGCCCAGCTGTGTACGTGTATGGTCATCCTGTGTTGGCCCTTAGTCCTGGTCCCCTGGCCTACATGGGATGTGTGCTCTTGGGTGGTGTGGAGGTGTGCAGTGTGAAGGGTGTGACTTTGTAGTGGGTGTGAATGTGTGTGTGCCCCTGGATTGTGATAGCCACACATGTGTCAGCCAGGAGTTGTGTGCCTGTTGTTTGGATTGTTCTGCCCTGTGTAAATGATTGTATGCGCTTGTGTGAGTTGTCTGTTGTGCACTGTGCAGTGTGTTGGTGTGTCGAATGCAGTTATGTGACCTCCTCCTTGTTGTTTTGTTCACTTATGAGTGTGCAACGTGTGTGACTTGCACATCAGTGTTGTGTTTGTTTGATCATCAATGTGTGTTGTGTATGTTTGTGTGGACTGTGTGCCCTGCTGCTCCTCACTGGCATTGTGTGTGACTTTCGCTTGCACTGCAGGCACATGGTGCCTTTTTTCCTCCTGTATGGCATGGTGTGTGGTGTGATGCCATCTCCTATGTGTGCCACTTGTGACTTGTACCTAGCCTTGTGGGTCTGCATTCCCTCTATTTGTGTATGGTACACACCTCACATGTCTACTACTGACATGCAAGTCAGTTGATTTTGATGTCAGCTGTCCCCTTTGTTTACATGTGTATGTGCCTCCCCATCTATTCATTTGTTGTGAGACTGTGCCTTGTGGTGCAGTTTTTGGGCCAAGAGTGCTGTTCCACCCTGGACATGGCCACATTGGTTCATGTGTGATGTTCTTGTGCTATTCATCAGTGTGGATTGCCCTTGTGCACTTGAGCTGTGTGTGTTGCCCAGTGCTCTGGTGTAGCTGGTTGTGCTCTTGTATCCCAGAGTGGTACATCCTGTTGTTGTTGTGTTGCATGCCTGTGTGTTGGCTGTGGTGTGCTTCACTTCCTGGGTGTGCTGTTGCTTTTGTGCTGTGATGATTTGTGGTGTGTGTGTTGAGGTTGTGTCAGTAATGTCTGTGTGTAGCTGTTGTGCTTGTTGTGCACACACTGCTTGTTGTACATACAGTGCTGTGGGTATGTGGGATTCGCATTTCCTGATGTGCATCCCCTGATGTCCTGTGCTGTTTGGTGATTTGTGCTTTCATGTGCATATGTGGTTTGTTTGATGTGGCAGTGTAGTTCTGTGCAGGTGCACTTTTGTGAGATTTGGGTTATGTTGTGTGTGTGTTTTTAGTTTGTGAGTGATGATGTTGTGTACTCATGTTCTGTTTGTACTCACATTGACTTTCCACAGTTTGGCTGGCAGGGTATGTCTGCTTCTGTTGGGGGGGGGGGTGTTCCTGTGGTGTTTGTGTGTAGTTTTTGTCAGGCATCTGTTCAGTCTACCCTGTGTGTGTTTTCTGTTTGTGGATGCACCCAGAATGTGTGTATGTGCTGGGAAGTATTGTCAGCCTTGAGTGTGCGTGGCACTGGTGTTGTGTGTTCCTTGTCAGCCACTCACGCAGTGGCTGTATCCCTGGTTGTCTGTTGTGTGGTGCCGGGTGTGTATTGTGCTTGCTTGTTGCTGTGCTTGTTGGTGTGCATGGGAGTGCACCGGATGGGCACCTGGCCTGTGACTTGCTGCTGTGTGTTGATGTGTGATTGGGGGTGGTGTGTCCCTGTGGTCTCTGTGACCTCATACAGTAAAAGGAGAGAGAAGGAGGAACTGAAAGACTAGGTCGGCCTCCAGGGACGTAACATGACAGTAGGAACCCAATTTACTGGGTTCAGAGACCTAGCTTGTGTTGTGGTCACTGATCAAATTTTGTCAGTAAAGACCAATAAGAAAGAAACAATTATTTCTAGTGTCCCCTCACTCACCGGGGTTTCCCCACGGTGACATGCTTCATCATTGGGGCCATCCCAGTTCTCTACGAAAAGGGGCGTGCTACGACTTGCGAACTACGTAGGAGCACTTGGTTGTGAAGGACTATGTGTGGTGCAAGTGAGAATGTGGTGGAGTGGGTGTGAGTGATTTAAAAATACTGTGCTAGTGGGCCTCAACAATTTTATTTGCTCCTAGGTTGGTATATTAAAATGGGGTATGACACTGCATTTTAACCTATAATGAGGATTAAATCAGTGTTCGGTCGACATGTTTCAAGCTTCCCACAGCTTTTCTTCAGGACCATACAGGGACCAGCCCTATATTTGCCACTCCTATAAGCCCCTAATTGGGGTATAAGTATTAAATTAAATAAACACCATGTAACGCTGCTAAATCTAAAACATGCGTATCATACATACGTTTGTATTGTTTTGCTGTTTCTGTAAAGATAATGACACATGGTTAGTGGCAAAAAAAACCTCTAAAAGAGAATGGGGGTTACACATTTTACCTTCATGCCGCATTCCAGAGTATATGGTGTTTAATTTGCCCCATATTGGTGCGTGCAGGCTCTCAGGTCCAGTGCGTATTTCATAAAATATGAAAAGTGTAAAACGTGATTGTGAATTCACACATATCAACAACACAGGACTTAATGTAACTAAGGATGATTGACACACAAAACATAGATATCGTTATGAGAAAACTGCATATTTACATGTTTTTGTGCCTATTAGCACTTCATGGTCTCTAGTAGGGGGCAGGAATGCAGGATCACCTTATGGAAACATTGCTGCCGTTTGAGAAATCAAGATGGGAACATCGATTAATCTGCGACTGCTTTGCTCTCATAGAAAATGTCACTTTTCATATTTTATGAATTACGCACTGGACCTGAGAGCCTGTACGCACCAATATGGGGCAAATTAAACACCATATACTCTGGAATGCGGCATGAAGGTAAAATGTGTAACCCCCATTCTCTTTAGAGGGTTTTTTTTGCCACTGACCATGTGTCATTATCTTTACAGAAACAGCAAAACAGTACAAACGTATGTATGATACGCATGTTTTAGATTTAGCAGCGTTACATGTTGTTTATTTAATTTAATACTTATACCCAAATTAGGGGCTTATAGGAGTGGCAAATATAGGGCTGGTCCCTGTATGGTCCTGAAGAAAAGCTAGGGGAAGCTTGAAACATGTCGACCGAACACTGATTTAATCCTCATTATAGGTTAAAATGCAGTGTCATACCCCATTTTAATATACCAACCTAGGAGCAAATAAAATTGTTGAGGCCCACTAGCTCGGTATTTTTAAATCACTCACACCCACTCCACCACATTCTCACTTGCACCACACATAGTCCTTCACAACCAAGTGCTCCTACGTAGTTCGCAAGTCGTAACACGCCCCTTTTCGTAGAGAACTGGGATGGCCCCAAAGATGAAGCATGTCACTGTGGGGAAACCCCGGTGAGTGAGGGGACACTAGAAATAAATGTTTTTTTCTTATTGGACTTTACTGACAAAATTTGATCAGTGAACACAACACAAGCTAGGTCTCTGAACCCAGTAAATTGGGTTCCTACTGTCATGTTACGTCTCTGTGACCTCCCCATGTCTTGTAGTGGCCCTGCCTTCTCCATTATGCGCATGTGTTGACTGCTGCGGTGACGTGACCGGGAGCGGGACGTTGCTGCTAGTTTGCGGTCGATGTGTGTCCCGGATGCCGAGGGGGGACTTGTTGGCAGGTGGGTGATGTAGGGGTGCCCTTGTGGATGTGTTGTGACCCCCAGCAGGGTGTCTGTGGTGGACTTGGACCCTGTGTCAGCCCGTGTGTTGTGTGTTGTATTTGTGTATTTGCGTAACTGTGGCGGGGGCCCAGTTGATGGTAGTGCAGTAGCAGGTACATGACCGCATGCATATGTAGGGCTGGGTCCATGGCATTCAGGACCGGGTGGTGATGACAGGCTCTGTGCTATCGAGTTCCACTGTCGAGTTTCCGTTGTCTCTGGTTAGCCAGTGTCTCCGCTGCGGTGCGTCTGCCTGTTTGGGCCATCCTAATTTGTGGAGCAGGGCGGACGTCATTCTGCACGGCGGTCAGTCTCCACTTGCTCCCACCGCCGCTGTGGCGTGCGTATTTCGATGGCGGTGCGCGTCGCTCCGCAGCAGACGGGAAATTACCTATCTTTTGCTATACTAATATGGCGGACGTGAGTTCCGCTGCTCGCGCGCCAAAAAAGGCGTTTTTTCACCGCCCCAGCACTGCAGTGGTGCTACCGCCCGCCATCCTAATGGACCCCTAAGACACTTTAGTTGTGTAATGTACAAATGATAAAAAATTTCACGGACACCCCATTTCAGCATGTTATTCTTTGTGCACTGCATAGGTATAACAATAAAGCTGCATGATTTATCCAAATTTAGTGGCCTTTTCAAGAAGCCATTGCAATGTAAAATGTACTCTATGGACCCCAGTACAATCAATCAATCAGAGTACTTGTAAAGCGTGCTACTTACCCGTAAGGGTCTCAAGGCGCTATGGGGAGGGGGGTGCTGCTACTGCTCGAAGAGCCAGGTCTTGAGGAGTCTTCTGAAGGTGAGTAGGACTTGGGTCTGCCTTATGTGGGTAGGGAGGGTGTTCCAGGTCTTGGCGGTGAGGTAGGAGTAGGATCTGCCACCAGAGGTCGTTCATTGGATGGGGGGACAGCAGCGAGGGCGAGGCTGGCGGAGCAGAGCTGGCGGGTGGGGGTGTAGAAGCTGAGTCTGCTGTTCAGGTAGGCTGGTCCGGCGTTGTGGAGTGCTTTGTGTGCGTGGGTGAGGAGCTTGAAGGTGATCCTCTTGTCGACGGGGAGCCAGTGTAGGTCTCTCAGGGGGTGGGGGGGGGGGTGATGTGGCTGTGGCGGGGGACGTTGACGATCAGTCGGGTGGAGGAGTTTTGGATGCGTTGTAGTCGTCGTAGGTGTTTGACTGGGATTCCTCCGTAGAGTGCGTTGCCGTAGTCCAATCTTGTGTTGACGAGGGCCTGTGTCACCGTTCTTCTTGTTTCGTTCGGGATCCACTTGTAGATCCTGCAGAGCATGCAGAGGGTGTGGTAGCAGGAGGAGGAGATGGCGTTGGCCTGCTTAGACATGGAGAGGGAGGAGTCGAGGATGAATCCTAAGTTGCGTGCACGGTCAGTGGGTGTTGGTGCTGTTCCCAGTGTGGTCGGCCACCAGGAGTCATCCCAGGCTGAGGGGGTGGGTCCGAGGATGAGGACCTCCGTCTTGACCAAGTTCAGCTTCAGATGGCTACTCCTCATCCAGTTGGCGACAGCCTCCATGGTTTTGGCGGTGTGTGGGTCCTTGGTGAGAGAGAGGATGAGCTGGGTGTTGTCGGCATAGGAGATGATGTTGAGGTTGTGATGGCGGGCCACTTGTGGGAGGGGGGCCATGTAGACGTTGAACAGCGTTGGGCTGAGAGATGAGCCCTGGGGGACACAGCAGATGATGTTGGTGGCTTTGGATCGGAAGGGTGGGAGGCGGGCGCTCTAGGTTCTGCCGGAGAGGAAGGTTGTGGTCCAGTCAAGGGCCTTCTCTTGGATTCCGGTTACTAGGAGGCGTGTCTTTAGAGTGCGATGGCAGACCCTGTCGAAGTTTCAAAAAGAAAAGGAGGGCCCCTCACAGACTTATAAGGGACTGGGGGGAAAAGTTTGTTTTAAAAGAAAGAGGTCCCAATTACATGGACAGTACAGAATATGTCCAATTTCAATGTTCACTAATAGGGGTATATTTGTCAGGACAGCATGCCATCAAATGGGCGAGAAAGGCAAAGACACAAAAAGGTGTGTCCAAATTACAACAGTGTCATAATAAAGGGGGGGTTGGAGAGAAGAAAGACAATGTGGAATCTTATAAGATATCAATAGTATTACTGCCTAAAATGATAATCATCACAATGTATTGTTTTGTAAAAACTCTGTTCATGTTTTATTCATATAATAAATTCATTATACATAATCACAACATTAAAAAACAATATATCAAATTATACAATTGGTTAAAAGTTACAATAAAAACAAAGAATCAAACAAAGTTGACGCGTTTCGGTTTTCTGTTAGCACACCTTCCTCAGGACTGATTCTAAATGATTAAAAAACAATTAAAAAACACAGAGTTACTATCCATTTTTTGAAACAAGTATTAGGACATATCTCTATATCCCACACAGTCCCATGACTCTAATTAGACTCTCTTTCATTGTCATGTAGTTTCGATCTCTATTCCAACATTTGTCTATGTCTCCATTTTTTCACTGTTGTACAACAACACAAAAATCATATTATCTTTTAAACATACTATACAAATCAACTCCTCAGGTCATGTGTTCCTCAATATCACCATATTCTTATACACCTAAATTTCTTTGCCTCTCCCTTGGATCTTATGTCCAATGCTGTGGTCCCCTCTAATTAAATTTACAAACACTAAGGTCTTGTTGCAGCATGCCTACCTTATTCCAGATAGAAGTGATATCTCAACTGGAAAGTATTGATTAAAAAGAGTTTCTGTGGGATTTTTGATGATGAACCCTTCACAGGATGCTGTACTGAATTTGGCAAAGTGTGTTGACTCTAAATAAAGAAAGGAAGAATTTCTATTTTATTCTTTAAGTCCTTTAATAGTATTCCCATCTATTGCTGTTTGCGTTGGGCGGACAATACCTTCATAACATACCTTACTAGATGCGGAATTATGTCCGTTGTTATATACATCTAATGGTCACCATCAGTAAATATCTGTGGGTGTGGAAAAAATAAACGAGAGATACCCCTTGATTTTAAGTATACGTGGGTCAAATTTAACCTATTAGATTCAAAATGATTAAATTTATATAGTACCTGTGACTCAGATGTGACATTCACTGTATTTGTCTGCCAGGAGGAGCCACCGTTTTTATTACCGTTGCTGACAATAATCTTCCTAAGGGATTACAATATGTACCTTAATACAAGAATTTTTTGCATGGTTCAACTTGGTGTCTCACTTAGTACTAATATCTCACTCACCCTTTAGGATCTGGATAGAGATCTATTACTAGAGTCCTGATCCGCTTTCAATTCGGTCAGTAAGTGGTGGAAACTGGGGCTGGCCTCGTCAGTTTCTCGTTCCCCATAAATGTATTCAAATATTATATTTTTGACCATTTATCAATGTATGGGTACATCTAAACTGACTCCCTAGATGTTCTACTTAGCTCAGGTCATTCAATTACATACTACCCGGCGCAACAAACCGCATTTATTTACTCTATTTCACAACAAGGTAAGACTTATCTACAATCTCCTTGCTTAACTGCTTTTCAATAATAAGTACCAATCATTCAGTATTCCTTACCCTCCTGATTTTTACGAGCGCCCTAGGGAACAATTCCAGCCACGTAGGCAGTGGCAGAATCAATCTAGAAACCAACCCAGGAAAAGGGTGAGGTTCTTTGATTCCTCATATACGAGCACAGACTCAGAAGGGGAATTACCAAATGATAAATACAAAAACGTGGACTCTAATAAACAACAACAATCAATAGTGAAAGAAGGTTTGGCTTTTTTAGACAAACGCAATCAGACGTTTGGTCAACAACGAGTCAGAGGGAGAGGCCGTGGCAATTACAATCACCAAACACAATATACACATGTCCAAAACCCTCAACATCCACGAACCAGGAGTCAGAAACAATGGGACTAGATAATACCAAAAAAGTAGCTGTTATAAACTTATCTGACCACCAACTAACCACCGTAGAGATCAAACTATTTGACAGGGGCTTAGGATATGCAATTTGCTCCCCTGTGGACAGATATGCTTTAGAGAGGGATTTACAAATTTTTTTTAGAAAAATTAGGCTCCAAATTTTTTTTGATGGTAAGGAGAAACCACCTAGACAAAATAAGTCAGGGTTGAAGAACAAATCTACCTGGACCCCATCCTTGAACACAGTGAAAAAATGGAGACATAGACAAATGTTGGAATAGAGATCGAAACTACATGACAATGAAAGAGAGTCTAATTAGAGTCATGGGACTGTGTGGGATATAGAGATATGCCCTAATACTTGTTTCAAAAAATGGATAGTAACTCTGTTTTTTAATTGTTTTTTAATCATTTAGAATCAGTCCTGAGGAAGGTGTGCTAACAGAAAACCGATATACTGTGGGTAGCAAGGACCCCCTGATAAGGATAAATATCCTGGGACAGGGTAAACGATATTTGAAAAAACAATCCCAGGCATAAACTGAGGAAAGTACACAATAGATTAAACAAACAGACTAGTTCAGTTAGAAAAAATATTTATAGTTTAATTTGATAAAAAAGGGGATAAAAATTAAACACATTGATCACAATTGATAAAAAGACTGATACATATGTATTCACAAATTAGATAAAAGGAAGGTTAAGTGGTCTCCAGTCAACGCGTTTCGACATATACAATATGTCTTCATCAGGACATTAACCATGAAAAAACTCTGTAAGACATAATTATTACATAAAATTATTATAGATGTAAAGTTACTATCACATGATTACTACTGAACTAGATTGACGTTTGTTTGCAGATTCTATTGGTACATAGTACATTCTTCATTCCAAATTTATGGTAAACCGCTCTAAGAAGACAACAGATTTGACAAGCTACCTATATTTACAAATGGCTGTTGGAAAGATACAAACACAAAAATTGATTTGGCATACAATACACTCTGATTGATCAATTTAGTTTAAACAGGATAGGGTTGTAATATATGTTCAAAAGCTACATAGGAAGACACCTTGGGTGCAGGATGATGTACATTTGCTTAAATTTGTCTAGATATCGTTTTGGACAAGTTGCAAAACAAAAGAAAGTTATACTTGTTGGATAATTTCTGTTTAAGGTGTTTCGCATTATGAACATTTACCTGTTTTCATTTCAACTTTAATTAGTATAACTGTTTTTAAAGGAGCATAAGCACATATTCACTCTCTGTCAATATATAAGTACAATATACAGGTAAAATACAAAAATAGATGATGGCATCTTTACTATAATATGTACAGATGTCTATCACTAAACTAATTGTACAGCCAGTAGCAATAATTTACTAGAAGGAGGGGAGCGAAAAGATAAAAGAAAAGATAAGAAAAAGTAAAGTAGATAAGTGGTGTACAGTAATTATTATTATTTATATTATACCTGTCTAGCTAAATTAAAGTAACGCTCTTTTATTTAAAGAGATGGCCCATTAGCCGTACTGAAAATTATTGCATTCTTACCTATTGTACTGCAATGTTAGGGGACAAGTGTTGAATCTGTTCTTTAGTATGTTCAACTTGTTGGAACAAGGTCAATAAATCCTAAAGAAAAGGATATGGTCACTCTAATGCGTAATTTAATAAAAATAGATGTCTTGGGTCAGTGGAAAGGTTTGTGTTGGCCTTTTCTTATTATTATTCCATCATTCTTACCCTAAAATTAGAGAATTATTGATCCCACACTCTCGATTCCGGACTTTAAAATTGAAGGCACAGTAGTTACTTAAAGGGCTGTTTGGGCTACCTATCAAAACAAAAAGTAGTGCACAATTTAGATTCGGATATAAATCACGAATACTCTGGTAATTATCAGAGTATGGCTACCGCAGCTTACCGTGTGAGAAAGAGGAGGTCACCTCTGGGGAGTGACAGTAGTTGTTGGTAGCAGCTATATATGAAGGCAATAGTTGCGGTAGTATGATTGGGCAGCTGCAAAGCTCCTAACTGAAAGAATAGTTGTAATTACATTACGCTTTTAGGAACTTGGTGTATACATGATATTGAGGCTGGTGCTACACAAATCGGTAACTTTAACATACCTTTCTAAATGTGATGTGGTAGCCCTCGCCAACACCGATAAATGTGGAAAGGCGCCGGGTTTTGAGTCAGGATACTACAGAGCGGTAAGCCCTATCACGGTGTAAAAGGGCGCATCAATACCCAAATAAGTCCTATGGGTGGAGGACAAAGAGTGATATTTTAAATAGAAGGAGGCTTCCAAAGGAGTTTGCAGAGATGGTTAAGTGCATGCTAAAATCGCTTACCTTGAGCGTTTAAGAAAAAAGGGGGCGCCACTTCTAAATGAGGTCGCATTCACTTCTGCACGTATGTGATGCCGCCTTGATAAAAACAATTCCTGTTTAAGACAAAAGGCGCTTTAAGTATGACCTACGTTTAAGCAAAGGTTAGAAAATTTAACTAGCCTAACCGGAGATTAAAGAGGCTTACCGAGAACGCTGCTGATAGCCAGCTACATCCGGGGGTCTGCCGACGAGTCAGTTTCCAAAAAGAGAGCGACTTTGGTACGTCGACTATGGCGGGCTTTTATATGCGCGTTGTTAATTGGATAAGCTTTCCTTTGCGTGTTCTTTAAAGGGGACCGGGCTATATTATCGTGTGGTCTGTCAGTTTATTTCACACCGGAAGCAAAACATTGGTAAGAAACACGATGCAGAAATGAAAACAAAAATGTTTCGAGGGGTAAACAATTATCTTTAAACAATGTAGTGCATATATATCGACTCCATGTTTTGATTTCCGGACGTCAAATAAACTGGATTTATACATTTAGATTCGAATAAATTTATATTTTTAGATTAGAATATATTTATTTTGAAGAAAAGGGCTATAAGGTTAGTTACCTATGTATAACCATATATTGAAAAAAAGGGCTATAAGGTTAGTTACCTATGTGTAACCAACCCTAGGTCCTGAATGGGAAATTTCAGCAGTTTAAAGTCAGGTGATCAAAACAGAAGGTTTATAAGATAGCATTCTCCCAGGGTAATTCATTGTTGAGTCCCCGGGTGAAAGTGTTGAGGGAGAAAATCCAAAACACTTCGCGTTTCTTTCGTATCTGCTCTCCTCCCTAATAAGGGAGGAGAGCAGATACGAAAGAAACGCGAAACCTTCTGTTTTGATCACCTGACTTTAAACTGCTGAAATTTCCCATTCAGGACCTAGGGTTGGTTACACATAGGAAACTAACCTTATAGCCCTTTTTTTCAATATATGGTTATACATAGGTAACTAACCTTATAGCCCTTTTCTTCAAAATAAATATATTCTAATCTAAAAATATAAATTTATTCGAATCTAAATGTATAAATCCAGTTTATTTGACGTCCGGAAATCAAAACATGGAGTCGATATATATGCACTACATTGTTTAAAGATAATTGTTTACCCCTCGAAACATTTTTGTTTTCATTTCTGCATCGTGTTTCTTACCAATGTTTTGCTTCCGGTGTGAAATAAACTGACAGACCACACGATAATATAGCCCGGTCCCCTTTAAAGAACACGCAAAGGAAAGCTTATCCAATTAACAACGCGCATATAAAAGCCCGCCATAGTCGACGTACCAAAGTCGCTCTCTTTTTGGAAACTGACTCGTCGGCAGACCCCCGGATGTAGCTGGCTATCAGCAGCGTTCTCGGTAAGCCTCTTTAATCTCCGGTTAGGCTAGTTAAATTTTCTAACCTTTGCTTAAACGTAGGTCATACTTAAAGCGCCTTTTGTCTTAAACAGGAATTGTTTTTATCAAGGCGGCATCACATACGTGCAGAAGTGAATGCGACCTCATTTAGAAGTGGCGCCCCCTTTTTTCTTAAACGCTCTAGGTAAGCGATTTTAGCATGCACTTAACCATCTCTGCAAACTCCTTTGGAAGCCTCCTTCTATTTAAAATATCACTCTTTGTCCTCCACCCATAGGACTTATTTGGGTATTGATGCGCCCTTTTACACCGTGATAGGGCTTACCGCTCTGTAGTATCCTGACTCAAAACCCGGCGCCTTTCCACATTTATCGGTGTTGGCGAGGGCTACCACATCACATTTAGAAAGGTATGTTAAAGTTACCGATTTGTGTAGCACCAGCCTCAATATCATGTATACACCAAGTTCCTAAAAGCGTAATGTAATTACAACTATTCTTTCAGTTAGGAGCTTTGCAGCTGCCCAATCATACTACCGCAACTATTGCCTTCATATATAGCTGCTACCAACAACTACTGTCACTCCCCAGAGGTGACCTCCTCTTTCTCACACGGTAAGCTACGGTAGCCATACTCTGATAATTACCAGAGTATTCGTGATTTATATCCGAATCTAAATTGTGCACTACTTTTTGTTTTGATAGGTAGCCCAAACAGCCCTTTAAGTAACTACTGTGCCTTCAATTTTAAAGTCCGGAATCGAGAGTGTGGGATCAATAATTCTCTAATTTTAGGGTAAGAATGATGGAATAATAATAAGAAAAGGCCAACACAAACCTTTCCACTGACCCAAGACATCTATTTTTATGAAATTACGCATTAGAGTGACCATATCCTTTTCTTTAGGATTTATTGACCTTGTTCCAACAAGTTGAACATACTAAAGAACAGATTCAACACTTGTCCCCTAACATTGCAGTACAATAGGTAAGAATGCAATAATTTTCAGTACGGCTAATGGGCCATCTCTTTAAATAAAAGAGCGTTACTTTAATTTAGCTAGACAGGTATAATATAAATAATAATAATTACTGTACACCACTTATCTACTTTACTTTTTCTTATCTTTTCTTTTATCTTTTCGCTCCCCTCCTTCTAGTAAATTATTGCTACTGGCTGTACAATTAGTTTAGTGATAGACATCTGTACATATTATAGTAAAGATGCCATCATCTATTTTTGTATTTTACCTGTATATTGTACTTATATATTGACAGAGAGTGAATATGTGCTTATGCTCCTTTAAAAACAGTTATACTAATTAAAGTTGAAATGAAAACAGGTAAATGTTCATAATGCGAAACACCTTAAACAGAAATTATCCAACAAGTATAACTTTCTTTTGTTTTGCAACTTGTCCAAAACGATATCTAGACAAATTTAAGCAAATGTACATCATCCTGCACCCAAGGTGTCTTCCTATGTAGCTTTTGAACATATATTACAACCCTATCCTGTTTAAACTAAATTGATCAATCAGAGTGTATTGTATGCCAAATCAATTTTTGTGTTTGTATCTTTCCAACAGCCATTTGTAAATATAGGTAGCTTGTCAAATCTGTTGTCTTCTTAGAGCGGTTTACCATAAATTTGGAATGAAGAATGTACTATGTACCAATAGAATCTGCAAACAAACGTCAATCTAGTTCAGTAGTAATCATGTGATAGTAACTTTACATCTATAATAATTTTATGTAATAATTATGTCTTACAGAGTTTTTTCATGGTTAATGTCCTGATGAAGACATATTGTATATGTCGAAACGCGTTGACTGGAGACCACTTAACCTTCCTTTTATCTAATTTGTGAATACATATGTATCAGTCTTTTTATCAATTGTGATCAATGTGTTTAATTTTTATCCCCTTTTTTATCAAATTAAACTATAAATATTTTTTCTAACTGAACTAGTCTGTTTGTTTAATCTATTGTGTACTTTCCTCAGTTTATGCCTGGGATTGTTTTTTCAAATATACTAACAGAAAACCGAAACGCGTCAACTTTGTTTGATTCTTTGTTTTTATTGTAAATTTTAACCAATTGTATAATTTGATATATTGTTTTTTAATGTTGTGATTATGTATAATGAATTTATTATATGAATAAAACATGAACAGAGTTTTTACAAAACAATACATTGTGATGATTATCATTTTAGGCAGTAATACTATTGATATCTTATAAGATTCCACATTGTCTTTCTTCTCTCCTACCCCCCCCCCCTTTATTATGACACTGTTGTAATTTGGACACACCTTTTTGTGTCTTTGCCTTTCTCGCCCATTTGATGGCATGCTGTCCTGACAAATATACCCCTATTAGTGAACATTGAAATTGGACATATTCTGTACTGTCCATGTAATTGGGACCTCTTTCTTTTAAAACAGACCCTGTCGAAGGCAGCTGACAGGTCCAGGAGGATGAGGGCTGATGTTTCGCCGTTGTCTAGTTGGCGCCTGATGTCGTCTGTGGCGGTGATGAGGGCTGTCTCGGTGCAGTGGTTTCGTCTGAATACGGAAAGGGACGGGTCCAAGATGTTGTTTTCTTCCAGGTGGCGGGCTAATTGCATGTTGATGATTTTCTCAATGACCTTTGCCGGGAACAGGAGCAGGGAGATGGGCCGGAAGTTCTTGAGGTCCTTGGGGTCCGCCTTGGGCTTCTTGAGGAGGGTGTTGATTTCGGCGTGCTTCTAGCTTTCCGGGAATGTCGCTGTTTCAAAGGAGATGTTGATGACCTTCCGTAGTTGGGGTGCGATGGCTGCGTCTGATTTGATGATTACGTGGTATGGGCACGGGTCTGACGGAGATCCTGAGTCGATGGAGTTCATGACCTTGCGTGTTTCGTCGTCGTTGACGTTGGACCAGGAGATCAGGCGGTTGGCGCTGGTTGTGTTTACAGGGGAGGTGGAGTCTGGCGTAGTCTGGGTGGTCGTGGTGTTGAAGCTGTTGTGGATGTCAGCGATCTTGCGGTGGAAGAAGATAGCTAGTGAGTCACACAGTTCTTGTGAGGGCGGGATGTTGTTGGTGTTGGCGCTGGGGTTGGAGAGTTCCTTTACGATGCTGAAGAGCTCCTTGCTGTCGTGTGCGTTGTTATCCAAGCGGTCTTTGAAGGAGGATCTCTTGGCCAATCTGGTGAGGTGGTGATGTCTGCAGGTGGCGTCCTTGTGGGCTGCGTGGTTGTCCCGTGTGCCTTTGTGGAGCCATATCTTCTACAGTTTCCTGCATGCACGTTTGGAGGTCTGGAACTTGTTGGTGAGCCAGGTGGCTCTCTTGCTGGCATGGCTGTTGGAGGGTTTCTTGAGTGGGGCGAGGGTGTTGGCACAGTCATCGATCCACTGTCTGAGGTTGCAGGCTGCGGCGTCTGGGTTGGTGGGGTTGGCGGGTGGGTTCTGGGCGAGGGTGGTGATCAGCTGGTCTTCGGTGACTTTGCTCCAGCAGCCGCGAGGCAGCTGTTGGGTGCGGTGGTGCATGGTTGGTTTCTTGAAGGTGAAATGGATGCAACGTGGGTGCCTGTGGAGAAGATGGGGTCCAGCGTGTGGCCGGCGGCATGGGTGGGTGCGATGACGAGTTGTCTGGGGCCAAGGTTGGCGAGGTTGTCGATCAGGGTGGCGGAGTTGGTGTCGTTGTTGTTCTCGAGGTCTAAGTTCAGGTCCCTGTTGAGCAGATCCCAGAGCTCGACGGTGTGTTTGCGTTTGGAGCGGGTGTTGAGGAGTATGCAGCGGAGGTGGTTAGGTCCAGTACTTGGAGGTTTGGTGGCTCTGTCGCAGGTGAAACTGCAGGTGCGGCAGGAGAAGGGTCTGTGGGTCCGTTTCGGGGCGGCCTGGAAACAGGTGTGGTTTTGGCTGGCGTTGAGTGCGTGGTGGGTTCTGGCGTCGTAGTGGAGTCTGGTGTCGTGGCGTTCGTGGGGTCCAGGAGTTCTGGCGCTGGGCGCGGTCCAGGCGTGGACGGGCGCAGATGAGCTTGCCTTAGGCACGCCTTCGGCATGCCAGCGGCACGCCTGCTGCGTGCAGCTGCTGCTTGGCTATGTAGCCTCCGGCATATATGGGGATGTGGGAGGGAGGAGCAGCTGGGAGGCGGGAGCAGCTAGTGGGCAGAGGGCGGGGCTGCAGGGGGCACAGCGGCGGGGAAACATTGGTACAGAAAGCAAAATTGGGCACAAGGGGGAGAAACGAGTGGCACAGAGCAGAAAACGAGGCACGAGGAGGGGGAAACAGTGGTACAGAAGGCAACATGAGGCACAAGGGGGGGAAACGAGTGGAACAGAGCAGAAAACGAGGCACAAAGAGGGGGAAACAGTGGTACAGAAGGCGAAATGGGGCACAAGGGGGGGGAAACGAGTGGCACAGAGCATAAAACGAGGCACAAGAGGGGGAGACAGTCGGAGCTGCGTGGAGGGGAGCGACCTACCAGGAGGGGGCAGAAGGGCACAAAAAACGTGGTAAAAACGAGTGGCACAGAGGGCAGAAGGGCACAAAAAACGAGTGGGACAGTGGGCAGAAAGGCACAAAAAACGAGGGAAAACGGGTGGAACAGAGGGCAGAAAGGCACAAAAAACAAGGGAAAAATAGGTGGAACAGAGGGCAGAAAGGCACAAAAAACAAAGGAAAAACGGATGGAACAGAAGGCAGAAAGGCACAAAAACAAAAGAAAACGGGTGGAACAGAGGGCAGAAAGGCACAAAAAACGAGGGGAAAATGGGTGGAACAGAGGGCAGAAAGGCACAAAAAACGAAGGAAAAACGGATGGAACAGAGGGCAGAAAACGAGGCACAATAGGGGAAGACAGTGGCACAGAGCAGAAAACGAGGCACAAGAGGGGGAGACAGTGGCACAGAAGCAAAAGGGACGGAGGACACTTACCAGCGGCAGCAAGAGCACACAGTCGGAGCTGCGTGAAGGGGGAGCGACCTACCAGGATGGTCAGGCGGACACGATGCTTTATTCATTTATTTGAGGCAATATTATCCAAAATGCACCATTGGGGACATACTATTAACCCACCATTATTCAGCCAACTAGGTAAGACTGATTTTTCCAGCACATATGGCTTCATGGCATAAGATTGAAGGCCGCACCCCCACTCTGGAAATTGTTCCAGCACCAGTGAACCCTTGGAACTCATTTGAGAGGGGCATTTTTTTCGGCTGTGTACTCAGCATTTGTTCAGGAGTTTGGAACGGTGTTCTGACCTGTCTCCTCTCTATTCGTCCTCTGCTTTCAGCAACCTACCCAGTGGTTCTTTGCATCGCTGTGTGTCCCTTGTTTGCCGCTCCCTCGTCGACGATGGCTCCTCTCACAGGGGATCCCTGCCCCTACGTACACTTTTGACCTTCTGGATTGGATAACTGCCTGCTGTCCTTGCCTCAAGTCGGATTATTGCTTGAGATGGAACAAAGGTGCAGGAGGGGGCACATTGTGTAACGATGCTGTTCTTCCCCCCAATAACTCTCGGAGTCTGGTGACGGTGTCAACCTCTTTATTCAAGCCTTTACATACAAGGAGCGCAAAGCATGTCCTTCGCCCAGCCTGCTCGCGCTCTAATGCCGCGCTGCGCACACCGCGCCCCTACGTCACCGTACGTCACGTGGCTACGTGACGTACAACGTTAGCGCGCTCACTACATATCTCCCCTTTTTCCAACGGCTTATATGTACAAGTCCTGACTCATGTCATAGTCTCTGAACCTTGCTGGTGGGACCACCGCCCTGCCCCTTCTCGTCAGTCTTACCGGGGACGTGGCAGTTGTTGCTTCTTCTCCTTGTCCGCTCCCTAGCGCGGCCGCGCTAGGCTCACTCTGGCTTCTATCCTCTTCACTCTGCTGCTCTCCACTCGCCTCTTGATCCTCATGCCTTCTCTCACCAATGTCTAGGTCCTCTCCCCCATATTCACAGGGGTGGTCACCGCTGTTCTCACTTTCTCCTACATTTCCACTGCTTCTCCAGCTGAGTATTTTGTTGCACCTGGCCATGCGATCCTGCGACCACACATTGCCATCGCTCAGCAAGGCCGCCCTGCCTTTGACTTCCACTACTTGTAGGGGCTTACTGTACTTGCTTTCACCCTTTTTCTGCAATGTGGGCAGTCTTACTCTCACCCATTCTCCTTTTTCTAGAGCCGTGTCCTTTACATTCCTCCTAGCATCGTAGTGTTTGGTGTACACCGCTTGTGCTCTCTCCAGATTGGCTTGCACCACTGCCGGTGACCACTCGCTCTTAATGACTCTTTCCTTCCATATTCTGTTGTCCTTAGTGAAAGGCTCCCGGCCTCTAAGAATCTGGAAGGGACTATAGCCAGTGTTCGTGGGTGTTATCCGGTATGCCCACACCATGTGCCAAATCTCCGCTTCCCAGTCTTTGTTATCTGAAATAGCCGCTTGTATCGAGCCCATCACCACTCTATTGAAACGCTCCACCAAGCCATTTCCCGCTGGATGGTATATGGACGTGTGTTTTGTCACTATTCCATTTCTCTGCATGAACTGAGACCATTTTTCAGAACGGAATTGGGGTCCGTTGTCGCTTAGGACACACTTAGGAATGCCCTCTCTCACAAAAGTCTCCGCCATGAAGCTCACTATCCTCTCCGTGTCCATGGTTTCTTCGATCCTCAATTCCGGCCATTTGGAATAGCGATCCACCATTACGCAAATGTACTTCTGTATTCCTTGTGCATTCAGTACTGGACCTAAAATATCTATGGACAGTTCCTCCCACGGATTTTGTGGAGGATCAATTTTTCCTAGGGCAGGGCGTAACGGTTTTAGTGTTTTGTCCGCGCCCTGGCACCTCTGACATTCTCTAACGTGTCTTTCCGCTCTTATGTCCATTCCTGGCCACCAATAATTCTGCTTGGCCCTTAGTTTCAACTTTCCCACTCCCAAGTGGCCTTCATGTAACATGTCCAGCAACCGGGAGATCATCGTTGCCGGGGGTATGACCCTCTCCCCTCTGTATACGAATATGCCCTGGTCATCCATAGACAGTTCCTCTCTCACTTCGAAGTAGGGGACGAGGCCTCGCTCAGTCTTGCTTTTGTCTGGCCAACCCCTTACTATATGGACCTTCACTTTTTCCAGGACAGGATCCTCTTCATATGCTGCTTCCCATTCCTGCTTACTAATGGACTTCTCCAGGTCCTCGGTGAGTGCGACCCATTCTTCTGCCGCCTCCTTACATTCTGTACTGGGCTCCATCGCTGCCGCCCGTAGTCCGCCACTTTGTTCCTATTCCCTGGAATGTGTTCCACGTCGTATCGGAACTCCATTAATTTGAGTGACATTTTTGAGATCCTCGGCGTTGCATCTGCGTGTCCGCTTGATGTGAGTACCTTGAGCAAGGGCTTGTGGTCGGTCCTCAACCGGAACCTGGTGCCCCACAGAAATTGCCGAAACCGGGACATGGCCCACACCACTGCCAACATTTCTTTTTCGATCACACTGTACCTTTTTTCAGTGTCATTGAGGGTGCGGGACGCAAAGCATATTGTTTCTGTTCTCCCCTGGCCGCGGTCTTGCATGAGGACTGCACCCAGTCCTTTATCACTGGCGTCCGTCGTGAGTATTGTGCTTCCTTGGGGGTCAAATCCTTGCAGAGGAATCGCCCCTGCCACTTCTCTCTTTATTGCCTCAAATTCTCGCTGAGCCTCCTCTGACCACCGGAACTCACTGTTCTCTCTGGTTAGTAGCCTCATGTGATGGGTTTTCGAGGCGAAATGTTCTATGAACTTTCCGTAATATTCCGCCATACCCAGGAATGATCTGACCTCCTCCTTGTTGGCTGGTGATGGTGCGTCGCAGATCGCCTTCACATTTTCTCTCTTGGGAGTCACTCCTCGTGCACTTATCTCGTGGCCCAAGTACGTCACCTTTTCCATTCCTAGGCGGCACTTAGCCCACTCTGCCGTGAGGCCTTTCCTTTCCAGGATGCCCAATACCACTTCCAGTTTCTTGTCATGGTCGATTCTGTCGCGGCCCATCACCAAGATATCATCTTGGAAGTATTGAACCCCCCGGATGTCCTGGAACAGCTGGTGCATTAGTTTTTGGAACACCGCAGCCGCCGAGGCTAGCCCGAACGGCATGCGGCGGAATCGATAGCACCCAAAGGGAGTAATGAAGGATGTCAAACTGCGGCTCTCCGGGTGTAATGCAATCTGGTGATACGCCGATGTTAAGTCTATGGTGGAGTACCACTGAACACCCCTCGTGCTGGCCAGCATCTCCTCTATCCGGGGAAGGGGGAACTTCTCTACCACTATGTTTTTGTTCAACTCACGCAGGTCCACGCATAGACGGACCTTGCCATTGGGTTTCTTCACCACCACCAACGGCGATAGCCACTCGGCGCAGGAGATCGGCTCGATGATCCCTCTTTTCTCTAGCTGTTGTAGCTCCTCCTTCACGTCGTCCCTTACTGCCAACGGGATGTTTCTCACTTTATGTGCTACCGGTACTGCTCCTTTTCTGAGTATGATCTTGTGCGCAAATTTGTCGAGCCTTCCAACTGAACCCCCAAAGACTGTTGGGAACTCCTTCCTCCATTTGTTCGTGTCCTGCCCTTCCTCCGGCTCTGTCAGCAATATCTGCTCCTTGCCACCCGGATCCAACTTGATCCCCAGGTCTCCTTGGTCGAGCCACCCCAGGACAGAAGGGCCTTTCTCGGAGACATACAGTTTGCACCTGGCCGCTCTGCCCCTGAACTCGAAGTTCAACTTTCTGCATCCGGCCATGGGGATTCGGTCACCATTGTAGGTGACGGGACGTATGTCCAGCTTATCCAGCTCGGGGCCCAGTTGTGGAGCAAACTTCTCCTCCCACACGTTTCTTGGGATTATGGTGTAAGGTGACCCTGTGTCTGCCACCACTTGGATTTCCACACCTCCTATCCTCATTTCCAAGATTGGCTTCATCGTTCTTCTTCCGTCGGTGCCTCGGCCTCGGTCGTTTACGCTCAGGATTTCGTCGTAGATGCAGAGGACTGTGACCACCTCTTCCTCGGCCGCCTCTTCTGGCTCCTCCGCTTCTTGGGCCACGTACTTCACTGCGTTCTTGGATGCCTTCTTCCTGCACACTTTTTCATAATGGCCGACGATTCCACAAAACATGCATTTGGCGCGAAGCGCGGGGCACTTCCGGTCGTGCGCCTCGTGCGTCCAACTGCCGCATCTGTAGCAAGGCCGTTTGTTACTTCCGGCCGGTTTGCCGGGGTTGCCTGGGCTGCTTTGCCATTTGTTAGGGCCTTTTTCTGTTTGTTTCCATGCCAGGTGATCTTTGTGGAGCTCCTCGTGGTCCACCTTGTTCACCACCCCACTGGGCACGTTCTCTCTCTTCGTGGCCGCTGCACACCTTTGTGCCAGTTCAGCTCTCTTGACTATCACCAGCACGTCCTTGAGCGAGGTGTCTCCTGCGGCCCATAGCTTGTCCTGTACATTCGTGCACGTGGTGTGCATCACCACTTGGTCTTTTATGAATTCACTTTCCCAGTTGGCGTACTTGCACGAGGCCGCCAGTTTCCTTAACGCCGCCACATACTCTTCCACCGTTTCCCCCAGTAGTTGCTTCCTTTGTTGGAAGTTAAACCTGTCCACTGAGACGCATACTGAGGGTTTGAAATGTTCCTCCAGGTCTTCCATTGCGTGGGCGTATACATCGTCATCATCCGTCTCTCTCTTCTTAGGTACCAAACTTTTGTAGATCCTCAGGCCTTCTGGGCCCAGGTTTAGCAGCAGAATGCGTTTCTTTCTCGGCGGTTTGAATTTTTCCTCACTTTCATCTTCCAGCACCTCTATGAAATTATCTATGTATTCTTTCCAGTCCTCCCATTTCATGAGCGGTTCCCCTGGTCTGGGAACGAACTGGACTGGCGCTATCGCGTAACCCGCTTGTGCGTTCATCTTCTCGCCCCGGGATGCGGGCAGCGTACTTTCCAGGCTTCTCGGGCTCCCTGGCGCACCGTTTCGTTCTTCCTTATTGAGTAAGGGTGGAGGGCTGCTCCTTTCAGCCCTTTCCTGCTCGGGTGGGGTAGCCAGTGCGGTTGCCGGTGGGCCTTGATCGTGACTGGCCTCCTGCTTTGGGTGTGTCGCAGTTCTCCGACGGGTTGATCACTGTGCGTCCCCCGGTGCTCCGTTCCACGTGCTGTTGGCTGCGTCGCGCTCCTTGTGGTACCCGATCAGGGTGTGGTCGCTGTGCGTTCCCTCAGGCCCTCCTTGTTCGCTTCTACGACTCCGCTCCGTTCCGCCGTACTTCACGTCGTCTGCGTGGTGGGGGTCGTGGGTCGGTATCCCACCCTCGTCGCCACTGTAACGATGCTGTTCTTCCCCCCAATAACTCTCGGAGTCTGGTGACGGTGTCAACCTCTTTATTCAAGCCTTTACATACAAGGAGCGCAAAGCATGTCCTTCGCCCAGCCTGCTCGCGCTCTAATGCCGCGCTGCGCACACCACGCCCCTACGTCACCGTACGTCACGTGGCTACGTGACGTACAACGTTAGCGCGCTCACTACACATTGTACCTTCATGGCCAGCCTTCCCCCTGCATTTCCGTATCTGCAGTTTTAGCAAACTGCAGGGCTATACTGTGAGCCTGGAGGTTAGTGGGAAGTACAGGCAGGGCAGCCTGTGACAGCCGGCACACGGGGCGACTGCTATTACGGATGCCTTGTTTCACAATAAAAGACAATGGCTTTTCATCTGCCTGTCAATATTGGCTAGAGTGATTAACTTCCAATAGATCCTTGTCGTGTTAAAGGTCCCAGCCTCATTGTTTGATTTTTATTAGTATCTACCTGGAACATATAGCGAACAAAAAGAGAAAATTCCCCTGACAAAGGCAGTTGCTAAGGTTTCAAAGAGCATTCAGAAAAAAACCTTCTGTGCATGTTATGATCTTTCCCTTTAATCCTTTTTTCACCCGTCTGCTGTCTCTGTCTTTCGTTGTCACCATCTTTCTGTTGTCCCATTAGCTATATGTCACTCCATTATCTTATATTACTCTTTTTCCTTCTGTCGTGTTTTAATCTGCCACTCCCTTTTCATTTTGTTACCACTTCACGTGACTCCCTCTCTTACCTATATATCATCTCTCTATTATGCAGCCTCCCCCTTTTCATCTGTCACCTCTCTAATGTGCTGATTCCCTTTTTCGTTCTATCATCCCTCTCTCTAGGGCCTCTTCCATTCCGTTTTCCACAACTCTATGTGCTATATCACTGCCATGTTTTTTAGCACTTCTATTTGCCACTACCCATCTTCTGTCTCCCTTTTGTTTCCTGACTCCTTCTTTCCTTCTTCGCCCCTGTTCTAATGTCATTATCTTTCCTTTTGTTATCCCTCTCATCAATTGCCCCCCCCCCCCTTTGCACCTCTACCTTACACCGAGCTCCTCTAGTACACCTCTACACTGCTACAGCTCCAACAGTAACCCTTGCAATGACAAGGCTCTGCTTGTGCACGAAAATCCCGACACAGCACAGAGTGCCCTAAGCCTCTTTCTGACAGAGCTGTGCTAATACACCTCTCGACTGATACAGCTCAGCCAGTGGCAAGACTTTCTGCTAGTGCACTGTGCACTGTAAGACACAGCTCTGACAATGTGTGTGTACGTCTTCCCGGTGAAGCTCTTTTCTATCCAGACACAGCTCTGATTGTGTGTATGTGCACCTCTTCCCAGGTAGAGCTCTGGTAAAAATGTTCAATCCAGACACAGATCTGATAGTTTGGGTGAACCTATTCCTTGGGAAATATATGGTAGTATTGTCCTACCCAGACACATGTCTGTAATCTGTGTGCACAGCTCTAATAGTATGTTCACCTCTTCCAATGTAAAGTTCTGGAAGCACTGTTTTATTCAGCACAGCTCTGATAGTGTGTGTGCAACTCTTTCCAGGTAAATCTCTGGTAATACAACTTACTGGACTTTGGACATTGCTTTGACTCGTCTACCGGTTTGTGTCCCCGTCGCCCTTCCCCTCCTCTTTCCAATCGATGTCCTTCACCCTCCCCTCCTCTTTCCCGCCTTCATTACCGGTCTACTTCCCCAGCTCCCTCCCCCCTCCACTGAATCTTTCCCCTTGCTTGCTTTTCCCCTTTCGTATTCGCGCTTATTGTTTATCTTGACCTTACAAGTATGTTGCCATGCTCTAATACCTGTGTAACCTTTGTAACGATGTAACCTGTAACTATGATCTGATGCTCATTTAAAGCGCTCTGATACCTCCGGGTCTAGCCAGCTCTATATAAAACCTTTAAAATAAAAAAATAAAAAATTGTGTGTGTGCACCTCCTATCTGGTAAAGCTCTGGTAATACTGTTCTATCCGGACACAGTTCTGCCAATATTTTTGTGTTTAATTTCATAGACATTGACAAAGTAAAGTTTTCTTCCTCCTGGAAACATGATGAAGAAAAATGCTGTCTCTCACACTGCAAGAGAGCCACTGGTTGAATGCTGTCTTAGGTGTGAGCAAAAGACTTGAATTACTGTATCACAGATCAATAGATGAAGAGGCCAACCCAAAGCCCCTCAGTGTGTGTGTGTGTTTATGAGGGAGTGGCCTATGATGGCGTATAAGGTGGTAATCACGCCGCAGAATCCCGTTTGCAGCTCAACCTGTGATCAAGACTACTTATGTAGTCGAAACGCGTAAGGAAAGACTGTTAATCTGGCTGCAGTTTGACCGAATTAAAGTACCTGTTAACTTGCAAGTCTGGTCGGGCGCACTTCTTTTCTGTGATCAGGAGGTGTGTGTGATATTAATTGGAGGTTGTTCGCCCCCAGCGGCCTGGCCGCCCGAAGCAGTGTTCTTGCTCTTGCGAACAAAACGTGTGGCAAATTAATGTGAAGAGCAGGACCCGCCCGCAATCCTTTGGAGGCAGCACGGAGTATCCGGCAAGCATGGAGTGGTCCAGTGGAGATTGGCCTTGAAAGAATATTGCGAGGCGTGGGAAGGTGAAGCACAACCGTGCATCGCGTTCGGACATCAGTTAACAGGTATTGGTTTTCACTGTTAATTTGCAACTGCTGCCACGGAATACGAGCGGAAAACATAGACTTCTGGAATGAATCGTCTAAACCCACACAATGCACTTCGCATTATGAACTGAAGTATAATGGGAAAGTGTTTCAGAAATCATGAACGATTGGCAGACTGTTCATTCTTGAAGTGCACCTTGGGAACTGTAGTATGCAGAGCCACAACATGAGGGAGTGGACTATGACGGCGTATAAGGTGGTAATCACGCCGCAGAATCTCGTTTGCAGCTCAACCTGTGATCAAGACTACTTATGTAGTCGAAACGCGTAAGGAAAGACTGTTAATCTGGCTGCAGTTTGACCGAATTAAAGTACCTGTTAACTTGCAAGTCTGGTCGGGCGCACTTCTTTTCTGTGATCAGAAGGTGTGTGTGATATTAATTGGAGGTTGTTCGCCCCCAGCGGCCTGGCCGCCCGAAGCAGTGTCCTTGCTCTTGCGAACAAAACGTGTGGCAAATGTGTATATATATATATATATATATATATATATATATATATTAACACTCCCAAACTCCAAGGTAGAAAGTAATCCACAGGAATAAAGCACTCGCGGGGGCCGTTTGAATCAATTTATTGTGAGTCAAAACACAGCAAACAGCAAACAGACGCGTTTCGGTCGTAACCTTTCTCTATGTTTACCGAAACGTCACCCAGAATTTATTTATTTATTTATTTATACAGCTTATATAGCGCGCTAATAAAACCCAAAGGTGTCTCGGCGCTGCTGGATCTAGAGCTCAAGATGGGTTCTGATTTAATTATTGACTAAAAAGCCATGTTTTCAGTAGTTTCCGAAAGATCATTAAAGATGGACTGATTTTTATATATAGAGGGATAGAGTTCCAAAGTCTAGATGCAGATACTATGAATCGTCTATCACCCCAGTTCACTCTTTTTGTTCTCGTAACTGAGAGCAGAGAAGCTGCAGATGACCGTAGCATTCTTTTGGGCAAGTAAGTGCATAAAGCTTTTTTTTTAAATTCTGGGCCAGTATTATTCACAGCTTTATAAGTAATACAGAGCGCCTTAAACTTGATGCGGCTCCTGACCGGGAGCCAGTGGAGTTGGCGTACAATAGGGGTGATGGAAGAAAATTTTGATGTGCCTGTTAAAATTCGGGCAGCCGCATTTTGAATTAACTGCATTTTATTCAGAACTTGTTCTTGGGCATTTAATAGCAAACCATTGCAGTAATCAATTTTAGAGAGTACTAAAGTGCACATTAGGATTTTGCCTGCACCAGAAGGAATAAAAGGTAGTAGTTTCTTAATCATCCTCAGAGTGTAAAAGGATGAGGAGACTACTGCATTAGCGTGGTTCAGAAATGATAGCTTGTTGTCAAATAGTACCCCCAAATTCCTGACTTTGGTAACAGGCAGTGGGGGAGCTCCTAGGTCCGATGGCCACCATACTGGGGACCAAGACGGGGTCAGTTTTCCAAAGACCATGACCTCCGTCTTGTCAGAATTTAATTTCAAACAATTGTGGTCCATCCAGGAACTGATAGCCATCATACCTTCCTGAAAGTTAGCCGCAACTGTTCTTCCGTTGTTATGGATGGCCAGTACCAACTGGGTGTCATCTGCATATGATGTCACCCCTATTCCATATGTTTAGGCTGTGGGGTTTTAGGTTTAAACCTATAATAACTGATAAAACCCCACTGAAAGAAAAATAGCCCTCACCGGTGAAAACATATAAACACTGAAAAAACACCTGCACAGCCACAAACTAAATGCCATTCAAAGTAAGGAAAAAGAAAGTGAAAGAGTCATTTTGTTCTTACTGAAGGGGTCAATAAAATGTAACTTTGTACTACAAGCTAGTAGTAAGAAAGACTGGCTAACAAGCTAGTAGTAAGAAAGACTGGCTAACATTATTCTGCTTGAGTTTTGTTCTTTAGGGATGCCACTAAAATATTGTTTATATTTCCTTTTACTTTTTTCAGTTTTATGGCCTTTGGTCTAAAGATGCAGGGTTTAGTTTCACGTTTTAGGTTTAGTTTAATTACTTTATAAACTGTAGAGAATCAGGACATATCAAACTCACATTTGATATTTTGGCTGCATTTGATTCTTTCACTGATAGGTAAAATGGCTAGTTTCATAAAAATCTTTCCTAATATGTGTCATCACATTTACCCACAGAGAATGGGTAAAAACCCTTAATACATCAGACCATAGTTTCTAGTGGGACAGTATTGATAGTAAGTGAATTGCCAACATCTCAGGCTTTAAACATTAAATGCAAGGTATAGTGACAAGTATTTATATCACCAAGCGTCTGGGATAGTGGTGAAAACGTGACACCAGACTTTTGGAAAACATGGAATGCAGTGGCACTTGTTATGCTCTGCAAAAAAGGTTCTTTCCTAGTTCAACATAGATTGGAGTGATATTGTTTGTATTTGTAGTGATTCAGCTACGTATATAAAGAATTTGTGTGATGACCTGTCAAAATTTATACCCGAGCTGAAGTGATTCCCTGTAGGTAGAATATCCTTGCCACTTGTTAGATGGTATGCTGAAAGCATCTTTACAATCTTCAGAGTTAATGAGGGATGCTATTGACTTTTTAGTCCATTCTGGTGCACTGTTTTCCTATGCCCAGGAACTAAAACGTAAATATTTATCAATTTGTGCTTTATGTGGCATCAAAGAACGACTCATCCCAACTGTGTCCCTTAGCTGACGGTTCTCAGCCCAAGGGGCTATGAATGCTGAGAGGGCCTTTTCACAGAAGATTACATGGGTAGGAAAGCATGAGCACACATGACCAAAGACTCACTGAAGAAGTATTGTATGGTGTACTACAATAAGATTAATTTGCAAAAATCTCTTTGGACCTCATATATGCTATACGTACACTGTCTGTCTATATACCATGTTTTTTCAGTGCAGAAAGCAAGCAATGATAAAAGCAAAACGTTCCATAAACACCGGAAAAACACCTTTTCTCTTGTTTTTAGTGGCGTGAAAATGTGTAACCACTGGTAACAACTGTTTTTTAAGATATTGAAAACACTGAAAAAACCCCACCAGAATTTACCAAAAATAGAAACTGAAAACAGGACAGCCTACATATGTTTTAATGACCCTCGCCAAGTCCGACACATAGATGTTAAATAGTGTTGGACTTAGCGAGGATCCCTGGGGGACACCACATGGTAAGGTAAAAAATAGGGGAGTAAAAACTACCCAGTTTAACATACTGATTGCGGCCAGATAGAAAGGAAGTCAGAAGAGATTTGGCTTTGCCCTGGATGCCAATGTGGGCTACACAGTCGATCAAGATGTTGTGATCGACCGTGTCAAAGGCCGCAGACAAGTCCAATAAAATCAGGACTGCTGCTCCTCCCTGATCCAAAATCAGTCTGACTTCATCTGCTGCTTTAATCAGTGCAGTCTCCGTCCCGTGCCCTTTCCTGAACCCAAATTGAGTTTCATCGAGAAGATAATTTTGATCAATGTACTCCATCAGTTGGCAATTCATAATCTTCTCAAATATTTTGGAAGGAAAGGGAAGAGATGCAATCGGTCGGTAACTTTTAGGTTCTAGTGGATCCAGGTCTGATTTTTTAAGTAATGGTTTTATGACCGCTTTCTTCCAAATTGACGGGTAAGAGCCTGACAAAAACATAGAATTACAAATATTTGTAAGAGTTGGAGCTATCAGATTAGTCACTGGTTTAAGAATCAAAGGGGGGCACGGGTCCAAGGGGGACCCCGACTTAATACTGATCATAAGTTCCTCTAACTGCAGTTGAGAGATTTGCTTAAATTCATTAAAAGTTGTAAGGGAAGAAGGGTCATTCCTAATTTAACCAATAGGTTCGGTGCTCATTTTAACCGTAAAGTTAGAAAAAATATAATTTACCTTGGATTAAAAAAAATCCGCTAGGTCGTTACACAGATTTTGAGACGGTTCTGTAGTAGTACTTTCTGGTGGAATAGATAATTTTGTAACGACTTGATAAAGTTGTTTGGTGGAGTTTTTGGCTAATTCTATTTGCTCAAGATAGAACTTTCGTTTTTCTATAATTAAGAGCTTTCTATATTCAGTCAGGGCTTTTGTATATAGATCTTTTTCATTGTTATCATAGTTTCGGCGCCAGCGCCTTTCTAAATTTCTGTAACGTTGCCTCTCTAACCTAAGGGTCTCTGTAAACCAAGGGGCAGAAGGTATGTTACGATTAGGTAGCATTTTTTTTGAAGGTGCTAGCGCGGTGAAAACGTTGTTAAGCCAAGCATTATATTTCTCTGAAGCTATATTGGGATCTATTATTTCCTTTGGTTGAGTAGAAGCCAATGTAGATTGTAAAATAGAACCATCTATGTTCTTCCAGTCTCGAAATAGGACATGAGAACGATTAGTAGGCTGTGAATTTATATAATTTCTATTTACAATTGTGAACATTACCGCTGCATGATCTGTCCATATTAGCGGTTTCACTGATGGCGGAGTGATATTAGAGTTGTTAGTAAATATACAATCCAGGGTATGTCCCGCCTGATGAGTAGGAGTACTCAATAATTTAAGGCCCGCCGAGGCGAGGTCCGAAATAAGGGCTGAAGAGTCCCTATCGTTATTGGCTTCTAAATGAAAATTGAAATCTCCTAATATTGTATAATCAGTATTAGCTGCTATGGGTTCTAATAAAGTATTAATACATGCCAGGAATGAAGAGCGAAGGGTTGGTGGACGATAAAGAAAAATGCCTTTAAAAGATTGGACAGGAGAAAGCAGAATGGAAAAATGTACTGCTTCAGCAGAATCAATATCGATGGATTCTCTCCTTATTTCAAGATTTTTTCTATGTATAATGGCTATACCACTGCCTTTCTTCCCTGAAGATCTGTCCTGCCTGACTACATGGTATACATCCGGAACAGCTATACAGAAATCTGGGCCAGAAGCTTGGTCCGCCCAAGTTTCGGTAATGAAAAGGATATCAATATTATGACTAGTTATTAGGTCATTAAACTCCTCTTTATGTTTAATAAGAGAGCGGGCGTTAATGAGCGCACAATACGTTTGTTTAGTCTTTAATTTTTCTTCTGAGAAGGTGGAATGCGTATTTTGAAAAGGAAGCGTTAATTTAAATGAACAATTTGAGCATTGAGAGGACTGTAGATTAAACAAAGAGTCAGAAGGGAAATGAGGGCAATGGGAACTACTCCCGGTGTTTCTTAAATCCCTTAGTTGGATGCTAGTATATGTAATTACCTCAGTCTCATGGTAAGCGGAATTGGGGCCAGGGATAATGGCGCTAGGCGCGTTCTTAGCGCGGACGGGCGCAGACGGGCACCCCGTTGGCGCGGCTTCGGCGCGCAGATGGCGCGCCCGCTGCGCGCGTCCGCTGCGCGTCCGAGCAGCCATTGCTATTTAAGTGCAAAGCCCCTCCCCACGCTAGAGCGCTAACTCTGTTAGCGGCGGGATCCGGCCCTCAGGCAATATGGCGCCCTACCCTGCCCTCCACATCAAACGGCACGAAAGCCGCGGTGGAACGGGGCAGGTAGGAGAATGCACCCAGAGCAAGTGCAAGTGACAACAGGTACCATAAGATTTAAAAATACATCGTTTTAAAAATACATCGCTATAATTAAGTTGGGGTTTAAAAAATAATTTCTGCAGGTTATATAGGCTAGTCCAGCTGGGGTCAATACGGGCAGAGGAGGATCCCCTCGCAATCTGCCGGACACCGAAGCAACACACAAGGAGCTGCCACCACCTTGAAGAACATCGTTATAACCAGTGTGCCTGGAAATAAACAAAGGACAATCAAAAAACTCCAATAGAGTAGAAAGCATGACTGCACAGTTACACGTTGTGTTATGATTGACACTTTCTTGACTTGTGTTGCTTTTTATTTCTTAAGTACACGAGTATCATCCACTATTAGTTATTAGTATTGTGATGGATTTAGGCATGTCAAGATGGCGCTCATGCTTTCTACTCTATTGGAGTTTTTTGATTGTCCTTTGTTTATTTCCAAGCACACTGGTTATAACGATGTTCTGTGTGACGTTTCGGTAAACATAGAGAAAGGTTACGACCGAAACGCGTCTGTTTGCTGTTTGCTGTGTTTTGACTCACAATAAATTGATTCAAATGGCCCCGCGAGTGCTTTATTCCTGTGAATTACTTTCTACATTGGAGTTTGGGAGCATTAATTGATTAGCGAGTGCACCCTCGCTTGTCGGCACCCGCCTGAGAGTGTCGCGCTTTTGGTGTGTGGAGAGCGGTAATTGAGTGTGGCGTGGCACCGCCACGACGTGGAGCAGTCAGATCGAGGGACTATCGGCATTGGAAAACACGAGGAGCCGTAGCATACAACACTATGACAAGTCCCGGTAGGACGCCGGCTGGCGTGTTTACTTATCTATCGAATTGATTGCAACATCGAGGCAGGGCGAGGGGGCCAGGACATTATTTATTGGTCTCCGGCAGCAAACAATTTTGGATACATAGCATGTTCTGTGAAACGGAACGTCACGAAGCGGCAACAAATATCTTTAAAGGGAAGGAAAAGAGAGTAAAAACAGTGTAATCACCAAATGTAACTCGTTCGAACGGCTGTACGAGCGCGAAATCAGGAAATGGTGGGAGGGCACTTCGCTTCAAAATTATATAGAAGTGAACAGAGTCCCGAGAGGATTACGCATTTACACTGTACCAGCCTATGAATCACCGGATCCCTTGTTATTAGATGCACGGGCAGAACACACGGCATCTGCATGTCAAGGAAGTCTACGGCTCTTCACGAAGTTCGCATGGAGTGATCGAGATAAGGCATTGGAAGACGTTAAGTCACTAGAAGAAGAGTTATCAAAAGAAGAGGATCAGGCGAAAATTACAGAATTTAAAGATCTTATGAAAAAACGTTTGAAAATATACAAAGATAAGATTAAGGCACGAAAACAAAGTAAATTTGACCGAGACGAGGAAGACTATGTCCAAGGAAGGATTTAAACCTTCGCAAAAAAATATGATGCACCGCGGAAGGAACTGTTGAAAAAGAAAACGACTGGTGCACAAGCCGAAGTGGCGGGGACACCTGCAACTTCAGAGTCAGAAGTCACGGAGAACGAATTATCTGACGACGAGGGCAGAAGTCGCCTGAGGTAAGGTCGTGTGCTTACTCCTTTTCGCGAGGAGTTCAAACTGATTCGCCAGTCCAGACAAAGCGAGGGGGCGGGCAAACCGCCCGAGAAATCCGCACGAGGAAAACAAGGAGGGGCAGAGGAGCCGCGGGGGCCAACACTTCGCCACCTATCACAAGGAGCAAGAGAAATTACAACAGGAAACGATAGTAACGGAAGACAATCTCACCATAATCAATCTCACAGAGAAGAAACTTACTGAGACTGAGTATTCATTACTCAAACTAGGACTTAATTTCTGCCCTCAACGTGATCTTGAATTCACGCAAACACGGATTGACCTGTATAAATTCATCCGGAAAGTTAAACTTCATAAATTCTTTAAGACTAAAGTACAAACCGGAATACAAAGGAAGAAGATTATAAGGAGTTCTGAGACTGATTCTTTGGCTGGCAAAGATCTGAATGCCATTATGGTGTTGGAAGATTTGAGAAATGATGATCAAGATATCACTTTGACCTCTATCAATAGATCCCAACAATTGGTGATCACAGGAATTGAACAAATTGGAGGACAAACACCATTCAAACCTGTTTCACAATTCAATCCTCAATTAGCCAACAATGCTATAGATGTCTTCTCGGAAGTCATATTAAAGGATCTGATACGGTTCAGAGGAAAACAAAAACACATCAAAGTGGGGAATAACAACTTTTCTAAAGAACAACAACTTGCACTTAAAAATTTGAGCCAAGATAAAGGCATCATTTTTAAGCCTGCAGATAAGGGCGGGAACATTGTTCTACAGAGCAGATCAAACTACAATCAGGAAGCCCTGCGGCAATTGACCAATGTGGACACTTATTTACCAATTACCAACAAGGAATATTCTACCAGCATTGAGGAGTATCATCTTTTGATAACCAAATGGCATAAGAAAGGTCTACTAGAAATGGATGAGTTTCTCTTTCTTAGACGCCTTAATCCGACTATCCCCACGTTTTATCACCTCCCCAAGGTGCATAAAAACAAGGAATCGCCACCAGGAAGACCGATTGTGGCATCACAAGGCAGCCTAACGGAACATTTGTCGATTTATGTTGATTTTTTTCTGTTGCCTTTTGTACAAACACTAAAGTCCTATATACGAGACACTACAGACTTTTTGGAGAAACTGTCACTCCGGAAATGGAAGGAGGGTTATACGATGATGGTATTAGACATTACAAGTCTCTATACATCGATAAAGCATGCAGATGGCTTGAAAGCCATGAAATATTTCCAAGACCAACGGCCATTAAAATTTACTTTACACAGTGCTTTGGTACTAGAATTTGCAGAATTCTGTTTATCCAATAACATCTTTCTCTTTCAGTCCCAATTATACAAACAGATGTCGGGCACGGCTATGGGCACCTGCTTCGCCCCCAGCTACGCAAACTTGTTCGTGGGCTGGTGGGAGGAGCAGGTGGCCTGGGGGGCGATGAATGCCTCCTGGTCTGAAAGAGTGATAAGCTGGCATCGCTTTGTCGATGACTTATTCATCATCTGGGATGGTACCCCTGAATCAGCCAGAGACTACATCAGGATACTGAACCTGAATGAAGTCAACCTTGAATTCTCAGGTGAAGTAAGTGAAACATCTGTCAATTATCTAGATGTCAACATATATGTTGAATCTGGAGAATTGAAGAGCAGGTTATTCCGCAAGGCTACTGCTGGTAATTCTGTATTGGTAGCAACCAGCAGCCATCCCATTAATCTTGTACGGAGCATCCCCTATGGGGAGCTCCTTAGAATCAAGCGTAATTGTACGGATGATGAGGAATTTCAAACTGCGGCCAAACAGAGTATAGAACGCTTTAAAGTCAGGGGTTACAGTTCTGAGATTCTTGTGAATACTTATGATAGAGCCAATGCACTAAAGCGAGAGAACCTGTTCAAAAAGAAAGACAAGCAAACCAATAAGAATTCGAACAACAGGTTTCGGTTTATCACCACCTATTCCAGAAATGCCTCTTTACTCAAGAAAACCTTGAGGAAAAGTTGGCATATCCTACAGACAGATGAGTTTTTGGCTGACGACCTTCCCTCTAACCCCTGATAACCTTCAGGAAAGCAAGGTCTATAAAAAACGAGTTGGTCCAGAGTCATCAGACAGACATTCCTAAATCCCCTTTTGGCGCAATGCAAGGTTTTTTCCCATGCGGGAAATGTAAGGCCTGCAAATTTAGTAAGAGGGTCCTGACCTATGACATCCCAGGGGTGGCTCTCCGGAGAAAAATTAACACGTTTCTCACGTGTACCACACCCTACAGTGTCTATTGCCTCTACTGCCCATGCGGGCTCCGATATGTAGGGAGCACAGTTCACCCCATGAAAATAAGGATTTTGGAACATATGAGAGCCATCGCTAAATCTGATGAGACATATCCTGTTGCATGTCATTTTGACCAAGTACATCACTGCAATAGGGATCTTCTAGGCTATTTTGGCCTGGATTTTGTCCCCAATAATCCTAGAGGGGGAGACAGACTCACAAGGCTCCGTAGACTGGAGTCACGATACATCATCGACCTGCAAACAAAAATGCCAGAGGGGTTGAACATGCATGAAGAACTTGCAGTCCATTTAGGTGAATAATGTCTGTCGGTGAAGCTTGCCCTGGACATTAGGAAGATTCTCATTGCTATGCCCTTGCCACTACTTTCATTGCTTTTTCACACTGCATGTGAACTGTATTCTGAGTACCATGTGACTGGATTTGCTATTGTTTAGTATCTCCCTTTTGATTGATTTAATTCCTTCCCTGGATCATGTATTATGAACTGAGAATATTGTTTATATACACTTCCTGTATATATGATATGAATTGTGAACTGCTTCTATGAATGCTCTTGTGCCAGTTATGTGCTTTTGGAATGTTGGACCATGGGTTCAGAGTGGTTATGCCCATCTGTGGGCTTTATCAGTTACACGTTGTGTTATGATTGACACTTTCTTGACTTGTGTTGCTTTTTATTTATTAAGTACACGAGTATCATCCACTATTAGTTATTAGTATTGTGATGGATTTAGGCATGTCAAGATGGCGCTCATGCTTTCTACTCTATTGGAGTTTTTTGATTGTCCTTTGTTTATTTCCAAGCACACTGGTTATAACGATGTTCTGTGTGACGTTTCGGTAAACATAGAGAAAGGTTACGACCGAAACGCGTCTGTTTGCTGTTTGCTGTGTTTTGACTCACAATAAATTGATTCAAACGGCCCCCGCGAGTGCTTTATTCCTGTGGATTACTTTCTACCTTGGAGTTTGGGAGCGTTAATTGATTAGCGAGTGCACCCTCGCCTGTCAGCACCCGCCTGAGAGTGCTGCGCTTTTGGTGTGTGGAGAGCGGTAAATATATATATATATATTGGCGGTCACCAGTAAGTATGTATAGTTAGGACATGGTTCCATACAAAAAGTTTTTTTTACTTGCCTATATCTTTGGCACAGCTTGACGAATCTTCATGAAATTTCCAACAAAAAGTGTGCTGGTGATTCTGCTGCGCTTGGAAAGTTTTGGGCGATCTGTCAAGCGGGGGCTGAGAAAAAGGGGGTGTGGTCAAAAAGAGTGTTTTTCCAATGTTAATTCCTGTAATGATTTTACAGAGTACTACAGCCCAAACCGCTGGACGCAATTGCACCAAATTTGGCAGAAAGGTATTTCTTGGACCTGAAACAGCGCTTTTAATTATTTGGTGTAAATCCATTCAGTAGCTTTGGAGTTATTAAAAGAAATCCACATTTGTATATTTTAAGGCGCAAACCCCTCAGAACCCTCCTAAACTCATGCTGAGATCTGATTGACTGCCAACACTTCAACCAGGAAATGTTGGCAGCCATCTTGGGACTCTGCCAAAAAAAAAGTTTAAAATAAAGAAAAGGGGGCAGAGTAGGAATACCCTGACCTCTTAGGTCAGAGGGACCTCAACAGGGCTAAAAAACACTTTTCTTTTTAATTTTTGTCATTAAAATGCAACAGAGTGGCAAATCCGCTGGTAAAATGTATAAAACATGCGCTTGTTTCTGATACAGCCCCCAGATGTGCCAGCCTCCAGGGGCACTTTTAAAAAAACAACTTAGAGGGGAGCATCGGGACTACCATCTCCCCTGACATGCGGGCAGGGAAAGAGACTAGACAATTGCTCCTGCACAGAGGGTGCTGGCTTTCCAGTAGCTCCCTCCGTGCAGCAGCAATGGCGGCACCCGCAGGAGGCGGAGTGCCTGCTGGGCCTTGAGGTTCCCCCCACAGTCCCGGGGAAAGCAACCAGCAGAAAGAGGCAGAATAAAGGTCAGCAGCTAAGAATAAGAGGCAAGATAAAGGTGACAAACAACCAGAGAGAGGCAGAATAAAGGTCAGAAACTAGAAGAAAGAGGTAGAATAAAAATCAGCAGCGAGCAGAAAGGGGCAAAGTAAAGGTCAGAAATGAGCAGAAAGAGGTAGAATAAACATCCAAAACTAGTAGATAGAGGTAAGATAAAGTGAGAAACGAGCAGCAGAAAGAGGCAAAACAGAGGTCAGGAATGAGCAAAAAGAGGCAAAATAAAGGTGAGAAATGAGCAGAATGGGGCAAAATAAAGGTAAGAAACAAGCAGAAAGAGGCAGAATAAAGGTCAGAAATTAGCAGAAAGGCAGAATAAAGGTCAGCAACGAGCAGAAAGAGGCAGAATAAAGGTCAGAAACAATAAGAAAAAGTCAAGATAAAAGTCAGAAACGAGCATAAAGAGGCAGAATAAAGGTCAGGAACAAGCAGAAAGAGGAAGAATAAAGGTCAGCAACGGGCAGAAAGAGGCAAAATAAGGCTGAGAAACTAGCAGCAAGAGGCAAAATAAAGGCAGAAATTAGCAGGAGGCAGAATAAAAGTGAGAAACAAGAAGAAAGAGGCAGAATATAGGTCAGAAACTAACAGAAAGAATCATAATAAAGGTCAGAAATGAGCAAAAAGAGGGAAAATAGAGGTCAGAAACGATCAGCAAGAGGCACAATAGAGGTCAGAAACTAGCAGAAAGAGGCAGAATAAAGGTCAGAAATTAGCAGAAAGAGGCAAAATAAAGGTCAGAATTGAGCCGAAAGACGCAGATAAACGTCAGAAATGAGCAAAAAGAGGCAAAACCAAGGTCAAAAACGTGCAAAAAGAGGAAAAATAGAGGTCAGAAATGAGCAGCAGGAGGCAGAAAAAACAAGTTACTTACCTGTACACTGTGGCTTTTCAGTATTGATATCTTTTATAGATTCACATGCTAGAAATGGAGTCACACTGTAACAGTAAAAAAGCAGTGCTATTGCATTAGCCCTGATCTCCATTGAAAACAATAGTATTTAGTAACCTAATTACATTGTTTTCAAACATCGAAACTTCAGCTGAGCAGAGCAGAGACCCTGGAGTATTCATCTCCTGCAGAGCCACCCTACCTCAGATTTTGAGCACGATTGAAAATAAAAAAACAATAGAGGTATGCAATGGTGAACCTGAAAGGGGAAGAGAGAGCATCACATGTGAATCTATGAAAGATATCAATACTGGAAAGCCACAGTGTACAGGTAAGTAACTTGTTTTTTCTCCAGTATTGTATCTTGTATAGATTCACATGCTTGAACCAGACTAGTTAGCAGTATCCCGAAGACTAATGGCGGTGGGAAGGTGAATCATCCCTCCATGACACTCAACCAAATTACAACTAGCCGAGGGTATGACTTTAAATATGGCACAAAATTAAAAGATACATAGAAATGTCTTTTACCAAATCTAATAAGAGCAGTTACAAAACATTAAAGCATTTACAAGATTGCGTTGATTAGTTGCATACCTTATTCAAAGAGACACTGCAGGGAAGCTTGACCGACTGCCACATCTGTTTCCTCCAGCCATCAAGGCAGATGTCAGGCAGAGATACATATGCGAGCAGGGCTGAAGAGGCTGCAATCTTTCGAGTTGAGTGAGCCTTTACCTTTGCAGGCAGTGGCTGCCCAGCCTGTTCGTGTCAGAAAAGTAGGGCTGAGGAGACCCAGAGAACAATATTAGCCTGCATTAAGGCTTGGCCTTTTCTTGGAGCAACTGATTTGATTTTTGGAAAGACTTAGTTATTTTCAAGTACAATTTCAAACAACGCTTAATGTCCAGAGAGTGCAATGCCCTCTCCACCATTGAAGAAGGGCTGGGAAAGAATGTAGGCAGAATAACTGGTTCACTGAGGTGATATGTTTAAGGCACCTTGGGAATAAATGATGGATTAGTACATAGGACTACTCTTTCCTGTAGCAACTGAAGTAAGGTTCTTTTATGGTGTGAGGTAATATGAATTTTTATGGTCAATTGTGTCCCCTAACGTAGACCCCAATGGCTCCATGTACGTGCTTCAAGTACATGTATGTTCCCTCCACTTCCAGCTATGAAGACGCAAATACATTTGCGTCCAACGTTAACATGTCCTCTTTCAGATCCACCATGAATGGGTCGAATATTCAGTTCCTAAGTATGCCTTGCCACCGTCTTTACATGGTGCACTTTTCACGTTTTCCTGGCTCTGGCGAGTTAGGCCCTGATTTCTGCTTTCGAGCTTTTTCTGCCTTCTGCCTCTGGAAGCTGCAGCCTGGACCTGCATCTGTATCCCTGACCTTTGTCTTACTCCCTGCGCGGCTAGCGGTGCCTGGCTCGGCCTGCTTGCCTGCCAAAACAGTATTCAGCCTTCAAGTTATCTGCTCCGCTCCTCGAAAATACATTCCTGTCTAGTAGTTTAGGTAAACATCCTTCCCAGCTGCAGAGCAAAGGGCCCGGCCTTTCTGTCTCCATGCAAGTAATTCATAGCTCCCGTTACCATGGTAGGCTCATGGCCCCTTGCTTTACACGTAGACACGTAGTCGCATATGCACGCACTAGCAGTCAGTATAGAATAGCCTCTGCCCGAGAGACCTTTCCTTCTAGATAATATAGTTCCTCAAACACAAGATACCAGATATGATTTGGGATTAGGTTGTTCTGACACGCCAGACTTCTGTCTCCCCGTATAGCGCAAATGTCAAGTCCCCTTCACCCTCCAGTTCCACGTCAATTACACGTCATGCTGCTGCGCGCGCATCCCTGCCACATGTTTCTGCTGACTCTGCAGGATTCTTCTATGGATCCACCCACCTGTGACCCTTCTTTATGACGTTTCTAGCACACACCTCTGTGTACGCCCTTGTGCACGCCTTCTGTTACGCATGTGTGTTCTTATCTCATTTCTCTCAGCTGTTACGCCTTCTGCATTCATCACCACTATATGCATTGACTATATATATGATATTCTGTTAATAAAGCATTGTACATGTCCATGTCCATTCCCTTCCTGAACCCTTGTGGTGATGGAACATGATGCCTGGTTCGAACCAATTCCTTTTTAAGGAATAAAACCCTTATAAACTCAGATGCCACGGACTCTGCCTCTCATTTTTGACTGAGTTATTCTTATTGAACTTTACCGCATAGAAATTAAGTATAGGTAATTTTATTTACCACATAATTGGCGCCCTGCCACAGCCGTGACGGACAACTACGCGTACCCGCAGGATTTCCTGTATCTCCCTCAGGCCAATGGAGGTGACTGAGGCTGCGATCGACACCCAGACGAGGCGGTGAGGAGTGCGGAGGATCCCGACCAGAGCCCAGCCGAGAGAGCAAGGTCCGAGGTATTCAGAGGCCCACCAGTTCCGAAGTTCCGAAGTACCTACGTCACGAGTCGAGTCCAGTCCGGTCCAGTTTAGTGTCGAGTTTCCGAGGCCTTCCGTTCCGTGCTTCCCGGTGAGTACCGTTGCTGGGGACGCATCCAGACGGGTGCATTAATTTGTGTCCGGTCAAGACGGGTTTGGGTACACAGATCCGGTCTGCACTGTTTAGCAGTGTATCTGTACTGTTTAGCAGTATATCCAGTATTCAGCTATTAAGTTATTGTTCGTTGTTCGAAATGTTTCAATGTGTTTTAAATGTCGTGGTATGAGTGATTGTTTGATTTCCATTACTGTGTTTATTGTATTAGTGGTGTCCAAATCGGAGTAAGTATCAAGTATCAAGTACCACGGCTCAAAATGCCGCTGTTTTCTAAACTGAAACAGATAGGAACTAGGAAAGGAATACTCGAGGAAGCTGTTCCCATCCCACCCAGGGACACTCCCGGATATTTTATGTACCACAAACACGGCTTAGATGCTGTATTATATCTCGACTTGTGGGTGGACTACACCAAAGATTTAGCAGAGAATCAGAGATGGCCCGTTACAGGGACATGGGATGCCGAGTGCATCTTGAGAGTAGAAGAAGCCTTATGGAAAAAGAAAGCCAGACAGTCGCAGAAAGATGCCATTGAATTATGGCGTAAAGAATCGCATAGACGCACAGAGAAAGCACTCAGAAAAGCAGAGAGAAGTAAAGAGGATTCCGAAAAAGCCAAAGAAAAAGAACTACTAGAAGAAGGAGAACGGGTTAGGATAGAACAACACGATAGACGTAGTAATGCTATTATGACAGGATTGTATCCAGTCCTGGCCGAGGGCCTGCCCAAGGCGACCCCGGAAGTACCGAAAGATCAGCCCCCTCCATTGGTTCCGACTAAATTACGTCACAAGACAGCAGCAGAGATTTTCCTTTCTTCTAATTTAGACGATGTAGCACCCGCATACACCAATGTTCCACCTGCACCTATACCACCCACTAATAACCTTCCCCAACGACAGACCACTCCTCCACCACTTCCTGCACCCCCCATTAACCCTATTAATCCGCTTAATCCTTTCGGGCCTGACACGACCCTACAGTCAGATCATGCTCAAGCCTCCGCCTCAGGAGGTGCATCAGGGGGTTACCATACCCCGCCACCAACACACCGAATAACTATTAGAGAACTAGCAATGGAACGTACTCCGAAACCAGCCACAATGGAAAAGCTTAAAGAGCTTCTTACAGACTGTAGATATGACCCAGTACCAGGCAAAGACGGTTGCATGATATTAGCCTCAATACGCATAAGACGTGCTGCAAACTTTTTGGTTTTATTTCCAGGAATGCAAGATTACCTAGACAGGATATATCATTTTGTTCAGACAGGGGAGGGTCAGGAATGTATTCACGAGGCTATGGCACATCAGAAAGTAGACCTTCAAAGTGTACTATTAAGATTCCTCATAAACTGTTTCATAAGAGAACGAGACCGGCCTGGTGTAAATAAAGAAGAGATGGAGGTACTAACTACGTGGGGTCAGAATATTTCAGAGGGAAAACATGATAGAAAGGCATGTATAGAGGCCATATACAGGAAAATCCGTAAAGAAATAACAGTATTTCATGCAAAAGAGAACGCTGAAAGGGAAGCAGAATCAGACACGAATAAATCCTCAGGGGAGGAAGAGCCAGAAGATAGACGATAGCATATGTAGGAAAGGGTAGATCCTTTAATAAACAGATACGCCCAGAAAGCAAGAGACTTTTTCACTCTGCTATGTCAAACCTGAAGACTCCTGAACATCTATTTCAGGCTACCGATAAAATACTTCAAGAACGAATGGGGTACCATGTACTCGATTCCATGGATGAACAAGAATTAGCCAGGTCAGCAGTACAATGGGCTGACAATTCTGATAAATATAGTGATGACGCATTAGCGCAGACCTTTTTGAATCTTTCCCCAGACGAACAGCGACTAGCTAGTATGTATATGATACAACACCTCCTTATATTGTATAAGAGCCAACATTCTGATCCAGGTCCCTTACCTGATGTATTAATAGAGTTACTCATGAATAAATGGAGGGGCCTGGGTACCGATTTAATTAAGGTAATTCTAGAACATCGACACAGATATAGTGCTTTCCTGAATCCACAGTTTGTTTCAGCTCCACCCCCACATAGACAGACAAAATCCCTTGCGAGAAGTGCATCCAGTCAGGAATGCTGATAATACCTTTAGACGTGTGTTTGTGTACACGCCCATAACTAAAATGGAATTATTGGAAATGAAGAAATTAGTGCCCAGTCACGATAAAGACCCTGCAGGTTTCCACCGTGAAATAAAAGACATGTTACTCATGGGTGATTATACCTATCCCGACATCATGAAAATATTGAAAGTATTATTGCCTGTCGGTATTTACGAGAAACTCAAATAAAAAGAATGGGAGGTGGGAGAGCAAAAGATTGATTGGGCTGCATTAGAGAACGAAGAAAATACTCGAACCCCAGGCCTAGGGCTTGGGGATAAAACTAAAGCATTACCAGGATTGTTAGTACAAGTATTGCCACGTTTATTAGCAACGAAAAAGGAGGACTGGGATGCAATCTCAGCCTGCAAACAGAAACCCGATGAAGACACTAGTGATTTTTATTCCCGATTTGAGAAATGTTTTATTATTAATAGTGGCCTGAAAGCAAGTAGCGAGTCATATCCACACCTTTTTGTATCCAAGTTAGTCGAAAATTCCCTGCCCCAAGTTAAGAATCGTGTACTGAAAGTCGAGAGCACCTGGCAAGCAAACACGCCTTCCCAAATGTTACAAATGTTACAGTACCACCAGAACAGAATTAGAGAAGAACATGATCACGAACAAAGACGTATGAAAGATACGAAAATGAAAATGTTAGTAGCCCAGTCAGTTCCAGCTGACGGTCAGAAAAAGGGCATGACACAGTCCAATAATTCAGCAGTTCCGGTTAAAGGGACGTGCAACTATTGTAAACAGCCAGGTCACTACATAAACGAATGTGCAGTTTTGAAACACAATATAGCTACAGGTAAAACTAAAGAAAGACCGCGTCAACCAAGACAAGACCAGGTCCAACAACAAGTACCACAGAATATCCAGCCTATGCAGGCTCCACAACAGACAGTACAGACCGTAGCGGTACCACAGCCACAACCGATTGCCGCAACACAACATGCAACGCAGCAGATGTACCAGTATGCCCAAACTGATTATCCCGATTATCAGCGATACACATGAAACAGCCTAGAGAGGGAAGTTGGCTTGCCTCTTATTGAGGTTCCTGTAGATCAAGAGGGTCCCTACGTTCATAGTCAGGTATTAGGTAAAGATAGAAAGTTTTTGATTGACACAGGGGCAAGCAGAACAACAATAAGTCACGACGAGGTTCCAGGGGCACCCCTCTCAGGCTCCCAGAATGTTTCCCTTGGATTTTCAGGCAAGCCTATTGTAAATGAAGTATCGAAACCAGTACCTCTTTTAGTTGGTCCGTTGTCTCGCACTACAGATTTGTTATTAACGAAATCATGTCCAGAAAACTTGTTAGGTATCAAGACACTGAAAGCTCTAGGAGCTGTGATTTGCTGTTCTCCGGAAGGAGTAAGACTGTTTTTGCGTGACTTCAAGGGTCACTATGTGTTGAGAGATATTGATCCCAGATTACAGAATGTTCCTGCACATTTATGGGCACAAGGCCCCACTGATGTAGGTTGTATGCACATTACACCATATCGAGTCACACTCAAGCCAGGAGTAGTACTACCACGAATCCGACAATACAAGTTACCCCCAGATGCTGTAGCTGCTTTGCTGAAAATCATTGAGGAGCTCATTGCACAAGGAGTGGTTGTAGAAACCGACTCAAATCTATGTAATTCCCCTATCATTCCAATTCTTAAACGCACTGATCCAAATGCACCTCCAGTTTATCGATTAGTGATCGATTTACACGAATTGAATAAATGCATTGTACCACAGTACCCTGTGGTTCCAGATATCTCCTCTCTATTGACAGCTATTGATTCCGAGGCAACGTTCTTTACTGTAATTGATCTGAAGAACGCCTTCTTTAGTCTCCCAATTGATCCGGAAAGCCAATATCTCTTCGGATTCTGTTTAAATGGCCGAAGCTTCAAATTTGCACGCGCACCTCAAGGATTCACAGAAAGCCCCATCATCTATAGCCAAGCACTGAAAAGACAACTTGACAGTATTCACATGCCTGATAACACTGCCCTACTTCAGTATGTCGATGATCTATTGATCACCGCCCGAAGTGAACATGAATGTGAACAAGCATCACTGACGGTTTTGCATTTCTTGGCTGACAAGGGACACAAGGTGTCTCCTTCGAAGCTGCAATTCTGTGTTCAGCAAGTGGTTTACCTTGGGCACTTGCTGACCAAAGGGGGGAGACAGCTAACACCGGACCGCATCCAGTTAATTGTAAACATGTCACAACCCAGGACACAAAAGGAGGTACGGGCTTTTATAGGCCTCACTTCTTACTGTAGACAATGGATTCCTCAGTATGCATTTCTAGCCAAACCACTCATACAGTTGACAACCCAGGAGGCAGCGACATCGACTGTCCTCCCATGGACTCAGGAACATACACAAGCTTTTGACGACTTGAAGAAAGCCTTATGTCAAGCACCAGTTTTAGCGACACCTTGTTACAGTAAGCCTTTTCCACTTTTTGTCACAGAACGCGAAGGTACTGCATTGTCAGTACTCACCCAAGATCAAGCAGGTTCACACAAACCGTGTGCTTATTTTTCTAGTACATTGGATCCAGTAGCCCAGGCGCTGCCTGCGTGCTTGAAATCAGTAGCAGCGACAGCTCTAGCAATCAGACAAAGCGATTCCATAGTGTTAGGACATCAATTGACAGTACAAGTTCCACATTCCGTGGAAGTTCTTTTAAACCGAACACAGACTCAACACTTGACTATAGCACGACTGACAGGTTATGAATTGACATTGTTTCAGCCACACATAGAAATCAGACGTTGCAATACATTGAACCCTGCTACACTTCTGCCATTAAGTGAGACAGACCCATTGGCACATGATTGTATTGAAGTCATTACCATCACGACGAAACCCAGACAAGACTTGACAGACACCGCATTACCAGATCCAGACCTGACACTGTATGTGGATGGTTCATGTATGAGAACAAGTACAGGAGAGTTGGTGGCCGCATATGCAGTCACGACAGAGACTGAAGTCATAGAAACGAATTGTATTGACACCCTGTCAGCTCAAGCAGCAGAGCTCATCGCTCTGACACGAGCCTGTATTCGAGCAAAGAACAAGAGAGTTAACATATACACAGATTCACGTTATGCATTCGGAGTTGTACACGACTTCGGAGTACTCTGGCGGGAAAGAGGTTTTTTAACTTCTCACGGTGCCAAGATCCAGCACGGTCCCCTCATTCAAGCTCTGTTAGACGCAATACATTTGCCTACAGCCATATCCATTATGAAGTGCAAGGCACATACGAAAGTCACAGATATCATTTCCCAGGGTAACGACCTGGCAGACCGAACAGCCAAGCATACAGCTCAGACTCAGACTCACACAACTGACCTGACAAAGACAATAGTCCAGACACCGACACATTGCATGACAGTTAAGGATCCCGCCCTAGATGTAATTGACATACAGACACATGCTACACCAGACGAAATCAAGAAATGGACTGAACTAGGAGGGATCCAGACAGAACAGGGATGGATGACGAAGGGAAAATCTATATGGTTTCTCCCCGACTCTATGGTTCAAGTTATCATCAACACAGTACACAGTCCTGCACATCTAGGAGAAAAAGCCATGTTAGACAGTATTCAAAACCTTTGGTTCAATAAACATTTACGAGCAGCAGCAAAACAGAAAGTGCGTACTTGCATGATTTGTTGTCATTTCAACCCAGGTAAAAGTATTCCCGTAGAGCAAGGTGGTTTTCATCCTCCCGATCACCCTTTTGAAGTCCTTCAGATGGATTATATCCAGATGGAACGCTGTCGAGGATTCAAATATGTCCTCGTAGTTGTATGTGCACTCTCCCGTTGAACAGAAGCATATCCAGTCCCAGATTATACTGCTCCGACCACTGCCAAGCAGCTGGTTCGTGAATTCTTCCCCAGGTATGGTTTGCCCCGTATCGTATACTCAGATAACGGTCAGCCATTCTCGTCCGAGCTTATGAAGCAGGTATCACTCCTGCTAGGCTATCAATGGAAATTCCACTGTGTCCGACATCCCGAGGCAGCAGGTCTCGTGGAACGTCATAATCAGACTCTGAAAATTCGTCTTGCCAAGATCTGTAGAGAGAAAGGCGTCGACTGGATAGTAGCTTTACCAGTTGCACTCTTTTATATGAGGATGGTAGCACACTCTAGAACAGGGCTATCCCCGTACGAGGTGGTCTTTGGTAGGCTACCGAATATGTGGGGGACGCCTCTGCCTCGTAAAATCACTGATGTTGACTGTAACATGCTGACAGATTACCTTGCTTCCTTGATGTCTGCACTACAATCATGTCGTTCACAGGTTGCTGCAGCCTTTCCCGACAACACCGAGGTGAAGCCACATGAGATTGTTCCGGGGGACCTGGTGTTCGTGAGGAACTTCGACAGGAGAAGTCCGCTGGAGCCCCGTTGGCAGGCGCCGAAGCTAGTACTATTGACTACAAGGACTGCGATTAAAGTGGAGGGCCGCAAGGGCTGGCTTCACTCGAGTCATGTTAAAAAATGCCATGGACTGCCGCCAGACTTAGACTCCCAGCCCTGCCCTCCTCCACAGACTGACTCAAAACTCCCCCTGGTAGAGAGAACTTCTTCTCAGGAGTATAAATTAAAGTTGAGGTCTAGCAAGTCAGACAGTTTAATTGTTTAAGTCCTCCCCTAGGTGAATCGGTTAGACAAGTTTCTGACATGTATCCCCTAGACCCCAATAGCGAGAGAGATAGACAGAAACAGCTCAAGAAACGTGAATATTGTAAATCACTTCGTAGTCACTGTATTGTGACACTATTGATTATGTTTTTTCTGAGTCTTATGATTATTGCTGCAAGTATACTGCTTCATGTATATTTTCCTATCTTCAAACGTGCACATTCTTCTTCAAATGACACTGTCGAGCACATTTTCAGTGAACTGCCCCCGCATGAGTTGTCTTACCGACTTGCGCTGCGCAACAATACATTCATTAGTATGTTACATCATTCCCATCAGACCAGCAATGCTACTAATTGTTGGATATGTGGCCGACTCCCTCCCTATCAGAAATACAAGGGAGTTCTGCCCCTCTTTCCGTACCCGTTCACACACAATGGTTCCTGTGGTGCATGGTTTAGTTTGATTAATTCCTTAAATTCTGATTCCGTAGTTTACCAGGGCAACTGGGTATGGGGAAACCTGAACACAGTTTTGCATAAAGTATGTTTTCCTGACAAGGAGGGTCTTCCCCAAAGGACAGGGACTGATCTAGAAAATGAAGTATATGGATTAGGTAACTTTACACTTAACCTCATGATTCTGAATGTCCAGTCCGAAGCCGAACCAGTCTTGCCCGCTATGTCAGTATTACCAGTAAAAGGTGAATTATGTGTCAGAAAGAACGGTTCAGTACACCTAGGTCATAGTTCATGTACTACTGTGATCGAATTCAGTGATAAAGGCAAGTCTACATTCAAGGCTTCCCGTCATTCCTATTTCGTTTGTGGTCATACAGCATATATAGGTTTACCTCTAGATTGGGATGGTACTTGTTACATTGCCTTCCTTCTGCCACCTGTTTTCCTAGCCCCTCCTGATTATCATAGAGACTCCCATCTAGTACACAATAGACCACAGAGAGATCTCCCGATTGTCGATTACACTGAAACGGCATGGGAGCAATACACAGACTCTAATTAAGGTTTCTTTCCCTACTTAGGTGCTGTCTTCAATAGTAAATTGATACGTAAATTAACCAGAACCCTTGAAGCAGTAGTGAATGAAACTACTTCAGCCCTAGGCAACTTAACAGAGGAACAGTCTGCTATGAGACTTGTCGTTCTTCAAAATCGTCTTGTCCTTGACGTCATCCTGGCCGATAGGGGCGGAGCTTGTAGAGTCATCGGATCGAGCTGCTGTGTTTTCATTCCAGAAAACGCGCCATCAGTATATAGAGCCATAACCCGTCTTCACAAGATTGCAAGTCAGATACACCAGAATCCAGGCACCTGGACTTGGTCCGGTTGGTTCTGGAGCGTGTTATCAGCCTTGGGATGGAAAGTCCTATCCTTCCTAGGAATAGCCCTTCTCATAGTATTCAGTTGTTGTCTATGTCTGCAATGTGGGCCAGCGATTTGCGGCTTGTGCGCCACATCATGTATTCCTCATTCAAGTCCATGTTCAAAACACCGTCAGAAGAAAGAAGAGCAAATGATGTTACATGAACAGATTGATAGATTAATGAGGATTGATATATCATGAAGGGAATGAGGTAATATGAATTTTTATGGTCAATTGTGTCCCCTAACGTAGACCCCAATGGCTCCATGTACGTGCTTCAAGTACATGTATGTTCCCTCCACTTCCAGCTATGAAGACGCAAATACATTTGCGTCCAACGTTAACATGTCCTCTTTCAGATCCACCATGAATGGGTCGAATATTCAGTTCCTAAGTATGCCTTGCCACCGTCTTTACATGGTGCACTTTTCACGTTTTCCTGGCTCTGGCGAGTTAGGCCCTGATTTCTGCTTTCGAGCTTTTTCTGCCTTCTGCCTCTGGAAGCTACAGCCTGGACCTGCATCTGTATCCCTGACCTTTGTCTTACTCCCTGCGCGGCTAGCGGTGCCTGGCTCGGCCTGCTTGCCTGCCAAAACAGTATTCAGCCTTCAAGTTATCTGCTCCGCTCCTCGAAAATACATTCCTGTCTAGTAGTTTAGGTAAACATCCTTCCCAGCTGCAGAGCAAAGGGCCCGGCCTTTCTGTCTCCATTCAAGTAATTCATAGCTCCCGTTACCATGGTAGGCTCATGGCCCCTTGCTTTACACGTAGACACGTAGTCGCATATGCACGCACTAGCAGTCAGTATAGAATAGCCTCTGCCCGAGAGACCTTTCCTTCTAGATAATATAGTTCCTCAAACACAAGATACCAGATATGATTTGGGATTAGGTTGTTCTGACACGCCAGACTTCTGTCTCCCCGTATAGCGCAAATGTCAAGTCCCCTTCACCCTCCAGTTCCACGTCAATTACACGTCATGCTGCTGCGCGCGCATCCCTGCCACATGTTTCTGCTGACTCTGCAGGATTCTTCTATGGATCCACCCACCTGTGACCCTTCTTTATGACGTTTCTAGCACACACCTCTGTGTACGCCCTTGTGCACGCCTTCTGTTATGCATGTGTGTTCTTATCTCATTTCTCTCAGCTGTTACGCCTTCTGCATTCATCACCACTATATGCATTGACTATATATATGATATTCTGTTAATAAAGCATTGTACATGTCCATGTCCATTCCCTTCCTGAACCCTTGTGGTGATGGAACATGATACCTGGTTCGAACCAATTCCTTTTTAAGGAATAAAACCCTTATAAACTCAGATGCCACGGTCTCTGCCTCTCATTTTTGACTGAGTTATTCTTATTGAACTTTACCGCATAGAAATTAAGTATAGGTAATTTTATTTACCACAGGTGAAAGCCTAGATTTCACTAAAAGTGTTGCAAATGTGGTGGCTAAGAGGAAAGCCACTTTCTAAGAGAGGAATTTGAGATCATACTTGTAAATAGGCAAGAATGTAGGCTTCATGAGTTGTGATAAGACAGTCTTCATCTGCCAAAGCACTCAAGGAGGCTTTACAGGTAGGTAAGCCCTGAAGAGGTTCAAAGGTTCAAAATAAGCTTTATTCGATATTTAGAAAAAATATCATATAAGCATAAGCATACATTATTATAGAAAATCTAAAAAAGCATTATAATGAAGGACAAGAAACGATTTCAGTTAAAAGAAGTCATCCAATACTCAGTAGGAGGTTAAAAATCACTGATAAGGGAACTATTTAGAAACGACATTTAAAAACAACAAGTTAAAAACAGCGAAAATTGTTATGTCCCATATCGATCTAAAGTTTTCCTAGGCCCTTGTGTTCTTGATATCTGGGTGGGTGGAAAGCTCGGATAAAAGTCATGTAAATCCCAGATACGAATTGGGCCATCCCCCTGTTTATACTTGCAGGAACGTAAATAAGGGGTTGTTTTCCTTTGCTTGAACCTAATTAGGACCAAGTCCCCTGGAATGTCTTTTGGCAGAGTGCCCAACCACCCCACCCTCCTAACGCTTAGGATCCCCCCATCTAGGTCAGGTGGCAGAGGTCTATTAGTCTGTAACCAATGCATGGCCTTGTGTAGTAAGTCTTGGCGTGTTTCAACTTTTCCGTGGTTTAGGGGTGGAATCCCGGAAACAACAGTCACATAGGGGGCGGCTTCGGGGGGTAAATTTATTCGTGGCATTCTAATAGGTTCATTTTTCACCTCAATGTGGTTTGTTTGGGCCAACGATAAAGTTTGAGAATGCGCATTCCTGCGGGGGTTCAGATTTGGTTTTTCCCGGACAAGGAGGGGGATCGGAGGGTTAGATGATGCTGGTTTAGTTCCTGGTGGGATATGTGTTTTAACTATCAGTTCAATGTTAGATATCCTATCCCCCAGATCGTTGATTTTTTCCACCAATGGAGAAATAAGGGAGATTAATAAATGCTCGAGCTGGGCCAATAAAGTTGGTTGGGGGGATGATGGGGAGTTTTCCTTTTTTCCAAGCTCCATATCCCCCAACACAGAGGTAACATTTGAGTGGTGCTGAAAGGGACTGGGGCACAGTTTAGGAGTTTTGGGTGGCTTTCCGTTGTTGATGGCATCATCGGTCTTTCTTTTGGTGTTCTGCCCACCCGGTAGTGCTATAAGTGGAGATTGGAGTTTATTTACAGACAGAGGTGACATCTGCAGGGTGTCGTAAGTGAGATGTGGGTTGTTGTCTGTGCTTATGGGGGATAAAAGGTCGGGGGTATATTGAGTTCCACACATGGCATTAAGCTCGTCCCAGATAGACATGGTATAGTGCTAAATAGCAAACAGTGGGCTAAATGAAGATGATAAGGGGGAGCACAGTACCTCTTTGCTGTAACAGAGTGATAAGGGTGGTGGCCCGTCCCGGCCTCTTTGTGCCTCTGAGGGCCACAGAGGGCCCGCCCTTTGCCCGGGCTTAGCCCGGCGCAGTCCCGCGCGCGTCCCGCGACGCGGAGGGAGCCTCGTCCTTTTTCTGCGCCTCCGGGCGCGTAGCTACCGGAAATGCCCCTCACAGGCTGCTGGGAGCTGTAGTCTGCCGGCGGCCGTGCAGGTGGAAAGCAACGGCGGCGTGCAGCACTCACAGCATGTGGGCCCCAGCAGCAGCAGCAGTGACGGAGTGTGCCCGGTGAGTCCCGGTGAGTCTCTCCTGCTCCGTGACCCGTGGCTCTAGTCCTGGACTGGACTGTGTCCCCCCGCTCCTCAGTGGGAGCCTCGTCCTTTTTCTGCGCCTCCGGGCGCGTAGCTACCGGAAATGCCCCTCACAGGCTGCTGGGAGCTGTAGTCTGCCGGCGGCCGTGCAGGTGGAAAGCAACGGCGGCGTGCAGCACTCACAGCATGTGGGCCCCAGCAGCAGCAGCAGTGACGGAGTGTGCCCGGTGAGTCCCGGTGAGTCTCTCCTGCTCCGTGACCCGTGGCTCTAGTCCTGGACTGGACTGTGTCCCCCCGCTCCTCAGTGGGAGCCTCGTCCTTTTTCTGCGCCTCCGGGCGCGTAGCTACCGGAAATGCCCCTCACAGGCTGCTGGGAGCTGTAGTCTGCCGGCGGCCGTGCAGGTGGAAAGCAACGGCGGCGTGCAGCACTCACAGCATGTGGGCCCCAGCAGCAGCAGCAGTGACGGAGTGTGCCCGGTGAGTCCCGGTGAGTCTCTCCTGCTCCGTGACCCGTGGCTCTAGTCCTGGACTGGACTGTGTCCCCCCGCTCCTCAGTGGGAGCCTCGTCCTTTTTCTGCGCCTCCGGGCGCGTAGCTACCGGAAATGCCCCTCACAGGCTGCTGGGAGCTGTAGTCTGCCGGCGGCCGTGCAGGTGGAAAGCAACGGCGGCGTGCAGCACTCACAGCATGTGGGCCCCAGCAGCAGCAGCAGTGACGGAGTGTGCCCGGTGAGTCCCGGTGAGTCTCTCCTGCTCCGTGACCCGTGGCTCTAGTCCTGGACTGGACTGTGTCCCCCCTGAAGAGACCCTTCATAAACTCCTTGACAAGCCTGTTGGACCACAAGAACGATTGGACAGAACGCCGTCTATATCTGGAAATGGAAGGTAAGTGTACCTTTATGGATGAATGGGAGAGGCCTGATTTCGCAAGAAGCAGGAGATATGGTAATACCTGCTCAGGTGTGGAAGAAAAGGGATGACAGGACCTCTTCCATTTTGCCATGAAGCACTTGAAAAAGAAGCTTGAGCTTTGTGAACTATCGATCTGTATTTGTCAGATAGTTTCAGGTATCCGAATTCAGCATGGTGAGGAGCTAAGCCGATAAGTGAAGGCTGCAAATCACTGGATGAACCATTTGGCCCTGGTTCATAGAGAGGAGATCCTCCGTCAGTGGAAACTGAATGGGAGATAACTCTGATAGACAATTTTCTGGAGAAGGATGTTGTCCTTGACCATCCACCAGTACATTGCCAATGTAATTTCTAAGGGTATTGAATTTATGTCGTCGAGCGATCCCGGAGATTTAACCCACTGTGCATCGAGCTGCTCCTGCAGCAGTCTCATGCAGAGAACAAAATCGGGGATCAACGAGATGCAGGATGACATAATCCCCAGCATGGATTTGTATGTCCTTACAGAAACTGACTTTCTTGAAGACAGGAGACGTGTTCTTGTTTGCAGAGGTGAAATCCTTTCTTTTGTGGGAAACGCTTTTGAGAGATTCGTGTCAAGGATCACCCATAGGAAAACTTGCAACCTGGAGGAGATGACAGATTACTTTTCCTCATTGAGGCAGAGACCTAGAGTCTGAAAGAGTTGCCAGCAGCCTTGCATGGATTTCTTGCCTGTTCGGAAGGATGGAGCTTTAAGTAACCAATCGTCTAGGTAGGGAAAAATCAGGTGACCGGAAAATCGTCGAAAAGCTGCCACCGGGGCCATGCACTTGATGAGCACTCTGGGTGCTGACTTCAACCTGAAGGGTAGCACTTTGAATTGATAATGGCACCCTGCCACTTCAAACCTGATAAATCTGCGATGCTTGGGATATATGGGGATGTGAAAATAAGCATCTAGAAGATCGAGGGAGGTGAGCAAATCTTCCACATCCATGAGCAGCAGGATCTCTTGGAGAGAGAGCATCCTGAATAGTTGATTTCTGAGAAACTTGTTTAGTAACCTGAGGTCCAGTACTTGCCTCCATCTCCCTGTCTTCTTCTTGATGAGAAATAATTGGGAGTAAATCCCAGATGACACAAGTTGTGTGGTACCTCTTCTATTGAATGTTTGGAAAGAAGTGATCGTATTTCTTCTCTGAGAATTGGAAGATGAGATTATCTTCCACGGAGGACAATTTGGCTTAGAGTGATTTAAGAATTTGGACAAGGTGGGACCGAATCAGACTGAATGTAGTGACAGGTGTCTGCTGCTTCCTATTTTCTCCTGTTGGAATCTTGAGACTTCCCGGCTTTTGGCTGATGTCTACACCCTAATGCCCTCAAATACAATGGCCTGGTATTTGATCAGTGGGTTTGGCCGGAAGAAGACAGATAAAAGGGCTAAAATCTACCCTTCTGCAAACTGCTGAGCGATTTGTCCGTTTCAGATTCTGACTTGTTAGATTGGAGCGCATCATCAATGTGCTTCCCATTAAGACATTGTCCATCAAATGGCATGTCTAACACCTTGGCCTGCACTTTCAGGCTGAAAGTAGTGGCTTTAAGCCATCCCTGTTGGTGCAAACACCACCGCTCCAGACGGTGGACGAGATTTCCATGGAAATATCAATCAGCTCGGAAGAGGCCTTTTCTCCTTCCGATAGAATGTCTCTTGCCTCTTTTTTCTTGCCTTTTGGGAGATACTCCAAAAGAGACGAGATTAAGAACCACATCTGCCAGTTTTATCTCCCCAGGATGACCATGGCAATTCAGGCTCTAATGAAAGTGGCTGCCAGAGCAGAAAATCTTTTGTCTATGTTTTCTACACAGCACCCTTCCTTGTCCAGTGGGGCCGTGCATGAAGGATATAGATTATTGGGCCTTCGCTGCATGGCTGTGTGATGACCGAATCCATCCGAGGATGTCCAATGAGATACATGGGAAAGTTTTCAGAGGCCTTATATTGTTCGTCGAGCTTCGCCACGATGGCTGGAATGGATGCTGGTGTTCTCATCAATTTGAGGCCCTAATAAATCCACATTGGGGATAGCTCGAATGGTGCACTCTGTGCTAGGTTTAAAGTCGTAGAGAAAGGACTCTGCTTGTTTGGCTGGCATAGGGAGGTCAGAAAACTTGGAGGCCAGCTCTAAAAGTTTGTGGAAACCATCAATATCCACAGGCAACAAATCAGCTACTGGTGGGGTAGTTGATGGTGGCATTGGGGTAACCTAATCATCTCATTTATATGGAGTATCCGGATCTGTGGTAGTCACCCTCCTCCATTTGCTGGTCATTGCTGTCCTGTGTATCATCCAGGATGGAAAGAACCAGAAGTATTACCTTCTCCTTAAGGCGTTTTGGAGTACCTGGGGAGGTACTGTGGAGGTGGAGGCTGCTGAGCAGAGTTTGCATCAGGAAAGCGTCTATAATAGTCATTGATCATGACATGCAAATCCATACCCAAGGTTACAGGGACATTGACAGAGGATTCCTGGAGATGGTGGTGCTCCTCCTCTTGCTCGTCATAAGGCTAATGTTCCTAAAGGGTAGTCCAGATGTTGAGCTGAGTGAGGACCCCTATCAGTGAAGGAGTAGTCACTCTGAAGGTAAGCGTATGGATTGTCGTCAGTTTCATCCTCAACAGATTCCTCCCATTTAACCACAACTGTGAAGGACTGTAGGCAGGGCCAAATAAGCCTTCCTCTTCAGGTACCTGGAAATCCAGGAGGTGAGCTGGGGGCAATAGCGAGATTTTAAAATAGTACTTAAACACTGGCTTCGATGATGGCCTTAGAATGGTCTTTCTCTCCGTCAATGGGGCCAATGACGGACCTGTCGGCACTGTCATTGACAACATAGCTGACCGCAACGTCGACAAGGTGGCATGAGGAGTCTTTGTCAACAGAAAAGCCATAGATGCAGCCAGAAATGGTGAGGTGGCCGATGATGAAGGCCTCACCGATGGGGATGTTCTTGTCGTCGTTGATTGCCGAGTAACAGACTTCTTTTTGCTTGACAATGCTGTTGCCATCGACGTTTGGATCGTCCTTGTGGTGCACATCGTCAACAAGAACGTCAATTGTGTTGAAACAAAGGTTGATGGTGTGACCAGCAGAATCCTCAATGACGGGGCCTTCGACTGTCGGTCAGATAGTGAGGAAAGGTCTTTGAAAGAAGTATGAGGCGCAGGTGGAGGTGCTGAGCAGACCTCAGAAGAGAAGTGGAAGGGTCTGCCTGGTCGTTTTTAGATTTTCTCTCCTCGGAAACAACTTTTTCATGAGAAGTGTCCTTGTGAGTAGAAGAGGATTCACCTTCTTTTCTTTTCTTTTCCCGGAGGAGGAATGCCCTTTCTCCTCATGCTCTTAGCCTAAGTGAGAGGTTGACTTTTTTTATCTGGAGCCATAGAAGCAGTCTACCCTCTCTGTCGTTGAGGGTTTTGTCAGAAAATGTACAACAGTACTTACATTCATTGTGGTGAGTGTAGAGGCAATATAGACACTCCTTATGATGATCCTCAGAGAAAAGTCTGCTTTGTCCCCAGGTCTTGCAGTGCCTAAACAGCTCTTTTTTAGACTTTGGCATTCTGTGTGAATATAGTCAAACACACGCTCCAACAGTACCTTAGATGTTGATCTATACTAATATAATAAAGAGAGAGCCCAAACCTTTGAGGCGGGTAATCTCAGGAACCACAGCACCAATCACAACACCCAATACAGCATTGGAAAGGGCAGTTGCAGCAGAAGGACATAGGCTATGCAGACGCCCACCATATACATTTAAAAGGTAAAAGAACCGTGCCAGAAAAGTAGTCCCTTGTGGGCGTGTCTGCGTTGTGCTGTGGGCGTGTGCTGGGGGCGTGACAAACGCTGGGGGTGTGTGGTACGTGCCGCCCTTCATGCCATGTCTCATATTGTGTGCTAATCCCACCCTGCTCCCTTTAAATACCCCTGCACCCCATAATCATAATCCACCCTTACTCCTTAAAATACCCCAACACCCTTAAACACTAACCCATCTTAACCCTATAAATTTACCCTGTACCCCAAAACCCAAACCTATCCCTAAACCCTAAAAATACCCCTGTACCCCAAAACCCAAACCTATCCCTAAACCCTAAAAATACCCCTGTACCCCAAAACCCAAAACTAACCCTGAACCCTATAAATACCCCTGTACCACAAACCCCAAACCTACCCCTGAACCCTAAAAATACCCCTGTACCCCAAAACCCAAACCTAGCCCTGAACCCTAAAAATACCACTGTACCCCAAAACCCAAAACTACCCCTGAACCCTAAAATACCCCTGTACCCAAAACCCAAACCTAGCCCTGAACCCTTAAAATACCCCTGTACCCCACAACCCAAACCTACCCCTGAATCCTAAAAATGCTCCTGTACCCCAAAACCTAAACCTAGCCCTGAACCCTAAAAATAACCCTGTACCCCAAAACCCAAACCTACACCTGAACCTCAAATACCCCTGTGCCCCAAAACCCAAACCTAGCCCTGAACCCTAAAAATACCCCTGTACCCCAAAACCCAAACCTAGCCATGAACCCTTAAAATACCCCTGTTCCCCAAAACCCAAACCTACCCCTGAACCCTAAAAATACCCCTATACCCCAAAAACCAAACCTAGCCCTGAACCCTAAAAATACCCCTGTACCCCAAACCCCTTACCTATCCCTAAACCCTAAAACTACCCCTGTACCCCATAACCCAAAACTATATCTGAACCCTTAAAATACCCAAACACCCCAAAACATATACCTCAGTACCCCAAAACATATACCACTATACCCATACTTACCTTATCCAAACATTAAAGAAAAAACATGCTTTTACCATTCATGCATTTACAACGAATTTCGTTGTAAATGTATGCGTGGTAAAAGCATACAAAATGTAATGCCATGCGTTATAATGGCATTGCGGAGTCATGGTACTTTCGTAATGAAAGTATGCGGAGTGATGGTATGCAGAAAGAAAGTTGCGGAATAATGGGTGTTTATCCTCCCCCGGTTAGTACATTGGTGGCACGGCGGCCCACATCTCCAGCAACATACTCATATTTTTTCACCACCCATTTGAAAAATGTACAGGTCTCCCTCATTGATGGCCAGCACCAACATACACTTTTAGACACACCTCCCGCCACAAGTTCTAGAATTGTGAACTTTAGAGCTGGGGAGCTACGTTCGAATCTCAGCATCAGCTCAACATCCTGTGATTCCAGGCAAATCGCTTTGTCTCCCTGTGCCTACCACAAATGAATGTGTTCTTCTGTAATGTAAATTGTGCTCATGCCGTGTTGTCGAGTTTGCGCTATATAATATTGCAAGAAAAAATAAAGTAGGGAAACTCAAGTTCACCCACTACTGAACGCGCACTCTTAAGTGCATCAGCAGTGCACTGTGAATCGGAGCGTTTCACAGGCCTGTCACAGATAAGAAATGCTAACAAAACAAATCCTACAAAACAATATACTACTGGCTGGCAGCAATTCATACCCCGACAAGGTCGGGACGAGCTGCTAGTAGGTGATAAAATGGTAACTGGAAGCTGGAGGTCAAAAGGATAATAAAGAAACATTGTGTCAGAGCAGAGCTCAGGGAGACTCCCTAACACACGACGTGTGGTAAGAAATCTGAGGTATGTGGCACAACAGGGGATGAATAATCCCGGGTCTCTGCTCTGATTGGCTGAAGTTTGAATGTTTTAAAACAATGTAAATAGGTTACTGAATGCTATTCTTTTCAATGGAGATTGAGGCTAATGCTTTAGCACTGCTATTTTTAAGGTTATCGTGGCACTCCCACCATGACGATGTGGAAGATTCAAGCATGTAAAACTATAAAAGATGCAATACTGGAGAAGAAAGGTCAGAAACAAGCAGAAAGAGGCAAAATCAAGGTGAAAATGAGCAGAAAGAGGAAGAAAGTAAGAAAGAGGCAGAATAAAGGTCAGAAATGAGCAGAAGGAGGCAAAATAAAGGTGAGAAAAGACCAAAAAGATACAGAATAAAGGTCAGAAATGTCCAGAAAGAGGCAGAATAAAGGTCAGAAATGAGCAGACAGAGGCAGACTAAAGGTCAGAAAAGAACAGAAAGAGCAAAAATAAAGGTCAAAAACTAGCAGAGTAGGCAAAATAAAGGTCAGAAATGAGCAGAAAGAGATAGAATAAAGGTCAGCAGGGAGCAGAAAGAGGAGAAATAAAAGTCAGAAATTGGCCGAAAGAGGCAAAATAGAGGTCAGCAACAAGCAGAAAGAGGCAAATTAGAGGTGAGAAATGAGCACAAAGAGACAAAATAGAGGACAGCTACAAGCAAAAAAAAGTCAGAATAGAAGTCAGAAAGAAGCAGAAAGAGGCAAAATAGAGGTCAGAAACCAGCATAAAGAGGCAGAATAATGGTCAGAAGCAGAAAGAGGCAAATTAAAGTTGAGAAAAGAGCACACAGAGGCAAAATAAATGACAGCAGCGACCAGAAAAAGGCAGAATAGAGGTCAGATATCAGCAGAAAGAGGCAAAATAGAGGTCAGAAACGATCAGCAAGAGGCACAATAGAGTTCAGAAACTAGCAGAAAAAGGCAGAATAGAACTCAGAAACGAGCAGCAAGTGGCAGGATAAATGTTAGAAATTAGCAGAAAGAGGCAGACTAAAGATCAGTAGCGAGCAGAAAGAGGCAAGAAAATGGACAGAATGAGCAGAACAATTGAGAGACTCACACACACACTCACAGGCTAACTCAGAAACTCACACACTCATGCACCTACTCACAGACCCACTCAGAATCTTACACACCCACTCATAGACCCCCACTGAGACGCTCATGCACCAACTCACAGATCCACTCAGAGACTCTTGTGTGCTCTCACAGACCCACTCAGACATTCATCCTCCCACTCACAGACCCACTCGGACACTCACGTTCACATTCACAGATCCACACAAGAGACTTACGCACCCACTCCCAGAGCCACTCAGACAGTCACATACCCACCCACTCACCCACTCAAAGACTCAAACACCCACTTGCCTACCTATTACAGCCAATCACACATCCACTCTCAAAGGTTACAGGTTACCGTTAGGAAATAACGTTTTAAATTTTTTAGAAATTCACTGAAAAAACAAAGGTTACAGGGACGTTATAGTCTGGAAATAGAATTAAAAGAACCTTCGAAATTCACTGAAAAAAAGGTTACAGAGACGTTGTAGTTAGGCCCATATTTAATTCGTACGAAACCAGAGAAATTCAGCAGCTATAGTTACCTGCTCTAGCTATAACTTACGCCCCCCGCAATGCACTGCTTATGACCTCATATATTACATCACTCATGAAATGGTCAGTGACATCACTGATGCAATCAATGATGACATCTCAAATGACATTACTGATGGTCTCATCCATACAACCACTCAGACACTGTAGGAAAGCGGCCTCTAATTTTTGCTTGATACCTGCTATGATTTCGAACTGTGAGTGCCCTGTGTCTCTGCTAACCAGGTTCCCAGTGCCAGATCTCCTTACCAAAACTGTACCACAACTGGTGCAACTTCAGCCACCTCTGTAAGCCCCTAGTAATTGGCACCCCTGGTACCTAGGGCATGGGTACTGAAGAGGGTCCACTGGGCTGCATCACAAATTGTGCCACCCCAGAGACCTCTCACCAAGGCCTTGCAAGCTGCCATTGCAGGCTGCATTTCTTGGTGCACAGAAAGGCAAAGTCGACATGACACACAGCCCTGTGTGTTTTGCCCTCAATCACTGCATTTGTTACACCCATTATTTAAACTGCTAGGGAGAGCTTATTTTATGGATTCTTATTACTTATTATCAAAATGGATTGTAGTTATCGAAGAGCCTTAATAAAAGTTACCTTTCATAAATGTCAGCAACCTTTTTCAAATGAGATGCGTAAAGCATTACTGATGAGTCCTAATGGATTCTTATCTGGATGTATGTGAGTACCCTGTTTGTGGTTATCGTTCTTGCATTGAAAATGTTTCTACTTTCTCTAATCTAGCACTCTCATTGTGGATGGATTTCGACTTTAACTACAAGCAATGTTGCATGGTATTCAGGTGTGTAGCCTAAATATTAGTTGATATTACATTACTGTGCTCATGTTTTTTTATGTTTTTTAGGTTATACGTACTCCCTTTACGAGATAAGATTGGTGCTCACTTTTCTACCGTTTCATATAAAGTAGTACTAGCATTATTGCAGACGCTTTACTGCTTGTGTTCGCTGTATTTATCAAGTGTAGTACATTAGTGTGCTCATGTTTTTTTTAAGTTATATGTACTCCCTTTACCAGATAAGGTTGGGGCTTCCTTTTCTACCGGTTTTATATATGGCACCACTAGCAATATTGGAGACGTTTTATTGCGAGGGTTTGCTGTATTCATCAAGTATGCAATGTTTGATATTTTGGCACACTGAACATTTGACTTCTGATATATTTTTGACCTAGGACTTATGTATCTTCGGTTCTACTGGACTCTGGCACTATCTTGCCCTACAAATTCAATCATACCTTTTGAACAGGTCATTATGAACAAATCTTTTCTGGTAGTTATGATCTTATGGGCTACTCAGAGTGAAAAGACCTTATCACCCATGATTTGTAGCGTTTCGCTAGGTGATGCATGATTTGTTGTGAGCTCAGATCACATCATTTTAACTTTTGAATTACTTATAGGTGTGTCTTGGTTCTTTCCTCTCTTTCTGTTTCTTCTTTATTTTTCCTGATGTTTATATTATCTTTTTGAATTTCTCTTTTCTGTGACATGCACATGGGATTGCGTTTTTCAAGGCCTTTTGTAGTTTTTGTGTCAGTGACTTAATTTTTATCACCACTTTATCAAATTTATGGTTTTTGCACACCATTGGTTGGTGATGGAGCACAATGTTTAAGCAGAGTATATATTGCTAAAATGTTCTATTTAATGCCTCCAGCCCTGAAGAAGTCGAGGGGTTTACGACCTATCGACCAAACACGTGTTGGCTTGTTGTTTGTAAACTGATTAGCCAACTGCTCGGCGTTGTGAACAATTGCTCTGGACTGTGTTCCTTTTGGATGCAACTGTAATGACATCTACCACAAAATCATTGTGAAGACTTGGACTATACTTCATGGGCTGAACTTGGATTAAAGTGGACTACAAATTATACACTATTTTATATATGATTACTCGAGTGCTCGGATTTGTAGATTGACTAATTGTTGCTCTTCATTGGGAGGGCAGTGTGGGATTGTGGATGGTAACAATCCTTTCCTAGGAGCACCACGTATACTTTGCACCTGTCATATACTTTCCCCTAAATAAAAGTGCAGGGCACCCATTTGCTTGCTTTATAAATGGTTTCCATACTTGCTATTTTTAAGGCTATTAAAGATTAGATGGAGTTTTGTATAAAGGTGTGCATTTATCCTTAATAAGCTTTTATTTTTGCCTTTGTGCAACCTCTTTCTTGCCCTTTTGCTGAGGCTGCGCTTTTCCTGTATCGGAGTCCCGTGTTTCATTTCAGTAGGCTCCCCAAGTTGCAACTCTTGTGGGAGCAGTTTATCTGTGATTGACAATGTATCCCCAGTCTTACTTTGCCCAGAATTAATGTTTATACTTGTTTTATGTTTATTTGGCTTGACTGTCTTTGCCACTGAACCTACATTGCATGCTGCCTCTGCTAAATCAGGGTCTGAGTGGAAGGTTGTGTCATTAGTACTCTTCGGTTGGTGTACTCCTGCTACTGCCATAACTTATTGATTATATATAAATTGTTTAAATCTTGTTATTACAACTCTGAACAGCAGTACATCAGTGATACGAGTTATACAAGTGGTGTGTTGACCATTTGTTTACATTAGTATCCTTTAGACGTCTGAGACAGTATTACCCTACGGATACAGTACCCAGCTCACTCATTCAGAGCTTCTTCACAGCCCTCGAAAAACCCGCTATTGTGCCAAGATTTTCTCCCATTTTTATGACATCCCCTCTTTTGGTAAATTGTACACTCAGCTAGCCAACACCAATTGATGTCCGCATGCAAGTCCCTCACTTGTGGAAGTGGCCTTGCCCCCCAGCACCTCGGCAGGTTGTGCTTTGCCACCACACTCACCAATGCCAGCATATTTTGTATATCTAGGTCAGTCCAGGAATTTGTGGAAGAGGTATGGCGCAGCGGCCAGGGTCCCTGACTCTGGACTATATTGGTTCGATCCCCGGTGCTGGCGGCAGGTTAGTCCAGCACCATGTGACTCTGGGCAATAGCTCACTTAATCCTCCCAACGGCCCCTAGCGCTGCGACACCACATCGAAGGTAGCTGTGCGCTTTACTTATACAGGTCTTTCATTTACTTTATTTAATTTCATTTTTTCTGCCCTCCTCCCTGGAAATCCACAGTAGGAAAAACCATGACACCAGAGGCATTTTAAGCCCAGTCACATGTGACATGATGTCTCTGACTCTTCCCCAATACTTCTGTGTTTTTTGACACTCCCAGAGATGATAGAATTCGCCCTCTTGACCACACCCCCTGGAGCATTGGGCTGAGTCTGTCCTGCCCAATTGGCAAAGCAGCTCACGGGAACATTATACTCTGTGCAGGACCTTCAGTTGAATCAAACAGAAACAAGAGCTTATAGCAACTTCCCTGGGGTTCTGAAGGGCCTCCACCCAATCAGAATCTTCCAGTGTACCTATGTCACCCTCACACACTATTCGCCGTGTTCCCATGGTATCTGGGGCATTATTCACTAGTTTTTTTTATATATTAATGAGATAGATCTTTTAACAGTCTGTGCTCTAGAGAAGACGCTTCCACCAGTTCCTAACCTTCACAGATATGTCTCCGCAACACATGGCCCTGCTGCAGGTAGCGCAGCCACTCTCCCAGGCCCATTTCATAAACTTGCTTAAGGACTTGCAAAGTCACGAAGGCCCGACATCTTCCAGTTTTTCCAGTCCAAGAAGTTCCCATTTGGTGAGACCTCTTAACTTGCTCACTTACAACAGTTGGTCGCCCACCCACAGAAGGGGTCATCTCTGTCAGTCTGTCCTTCCAGCCCAGATACTTCACCGCTTCCCACCATATTTTGGTCACTGTGTGCGTATGTACTGGCCGATCCCTGATTCCCTTTTTATCGTAAAGCAGGGAGCTGAATCCCCTGCTTCCCATATATAGTCTGTCCACTATATAGCCCGGTTCCATCCGGTCCCCAAACACCCAGCCGTTCACTGTGACCAATTGGGATGCCCAATAGTATAGGTTCACATCCGGGATTGCCAGCCCCCCCCTCGTAAACACTTGTTTGTAGCTTATGGAGCACTATTTGTGGTGCCACTCCGATCCACAGCAGGGAGCGTAGCTCCGCCTCTATTAAGCAAAAGAATTGTGTTGAAATTTGATAGGGGGCATTCTGTAGGACATGTAACAGTCTTGGTAGTGTCATCATTTAAAATAGTGCCTCACTGCCCATCAAAGTCAACAGCAATACCTTCCATCTCTGGGCATCACGCGGAAATCTGATCAATTGGGGCAATAGGTTCTGATCATAATAATCTAGTGGATTTCTCATTATATGTATACCCAAGTATTTAAATGCCAATAGCTCCACCGGGACCTCGCACCTGGATGTTTATTTAGAGACGTCCCCTGCCAGTGGAAACTGTAAAGACTTATCTCAATTAATGCAACAACCTGAGAAATCTCCAAAAATACGGAATATTTGCATAATTCTGTCTATTGATTGCCATGGGCGTTGTACATACAGCAGCATGTCATCCGCATACAGGGATATATTGTCTTCCCACTCATCACCCACTGGAATACACCATATTAGAGGGTCTTGGCAGACCCTTGCCGCCAGTGGCTCATGTCCAAGGCAAATAAAATCCGGGATATAGGGCACCCCTGTCTGGTCCCCTTCTGAAAGGATATTTCTCTAGAGACTGTTGAATTAACCTTCACCCTAGCAAGCGGTTGTTGATATAATAGCCTTATCCAACCATGAAAATTAGGTCCAAATCCCATGCGCTCCAGCACAACCCATAGATAGGTCCACTCCACACTATCAAATGCCATTCTAGCATCTGGGCACAGGAGCGCCGTTGGCACTAATGGGTTTAGATCCGTTTCGTGAAGGATTCCAAATAATATACGGAGATTAAGTCTAGTACCCCTGTGCAGTATAAAGCCAGACTGGTCCGAGTATATCAGAGATGCCCACACCGTATTCAGCTGGATTGCAAGCACCTTTGCCAATACCTTTACTTCAATTTAAGGAGTGATATCAGTCGATATAACTCACAGCATGTTGGGGACTTACCCTCTTTGGGTATCACAACTATCATTGCTGTCCGCTGGTCATGGGGCAGCATTCCTGTCTGTTTCGCCTCTTGAAACATCGATAGGACGTGGGGCACCATCGTGTCAAGCATGGATTTGAACAATTCTACTGAAAGACCATTTGGATCAGAGGCCTACCCCAAACTTAGTGCACGGGCGGCCACTGTTATCTCCTCCACCATCAGTTCTTCTTGTAAACTATCCCTTTCACCCGTTGACAGGTCCCGCCACCTGATATCCCTAAGGAAGTCCAGTCAGTCCGCCTCGGTGTATCCTGCTATGGAAGTGCATATGCCTTCATAATATGAGGCAAACGCCTCTGCGACTTCCCCTCCTGTCACAAATCTGTTCCCCCTTGCTACCAGGATTTCTGGAACCCACCTCGCTGAGGTCTCATGCCTGTCAAGCCAGGCCAACAACCTCCTGCCTTATCTTCCATTTCATAGACCCTGAATCTCGAGGTTCTCATCCGGGCCCTGGCTTTCCCCTCCAGCAATTCTCTCAGTTCTGTTCGTCTAAGGGAAAGGCGATGTGTCAATTCACTCAGTGTGCCCTCCTGCCCTATCACCTGGGTCTCCAAATCCAGGATCTCCTTTTCCAGCTACAAACTTTTCAGCTTCTGTTCTTTATTGGAGACCCCAAGTTGCGCCTGTGCGTGCCCTCTGATGACAGTTTGAATGCTTCCTGTCCTTAAAGTGTGGGTCCCAGAGGTGAACACAGGTCTATCCATGGGGGCATGACATTCTCCTGGATGGGACCCTCCAGTACTGCCATCACCGGAGAGTTGTTGGATAAATCCCAGGCCACATGTCTGGCGTCTTTGAACTGGCCCATGCCATACATGTGCATTATTAAATAGTCTAGTTGTGAGAAGCTGCCATGTGCCATGGATTGGTGAGTGTATTGTCGAAGTCCTGGGTGATGATGTTGCCAGATGTCACCCAGCCCCATAGTCATAAGGAAACCCCCTAATGCCCTGACCCTCCTCACCAAGGACAGACCTTCCAAGACATCCAGCCCCGCTGAGAGTATGTTGCTCATATCACCCCCTAGGGGCGATTATCCCTTGCGGAAGCTCTAACAAGAGTGATCCCAACGCATCCAGCATGATGGGCTGGAGTTTCAACGGGGCATATACCGAACATAAATTAATAGTTTGGCCTTCCCAATGGCCACTTAGCACCATATATCTGCTCAGGGGTCTGTCCATGTATACTGTGGAATGAAAGGGAATGCTTTCCTACACAACACCCCAACCCCCCTGGAGCCCATGGTGTATCCTGCGTGCACTGGCAGAGCATAACCAAATCTATCCAATGCTTTACATTGATTTTCTTTTAGATTTGTTTCTTGGAGTACGGTAATGTCAGGAGTAAGACGCTTAATAAATTGCAGGGTGATTGTGCGTTTCAACCTGCCATTTAAACCATTTACTTTCCAGGACCATAATGTCATGGATTGAGTTAAAGTATTAGTCATATATTATTGTTCCTCCCTAGCCCCTCCCATTCCAACCTGTCCCAATTGTCACCGGATAGCTGCACACTGTATTGACTGCTTGAAACATGCAACAAAAGAACCCCACCCAATCCCTTCCTCCCCCCACCCTTCCACCCTGTGAACCTGGATGCTAAGGGCTGGCGCGCGGTCGGCGGGACAATGGCCAAGATCCAAATCATAAACGAGGACCGAGCATAGGTGGTAAGGAGATAGGCGCAGGGGGAAGCCAACGCTCATGCCGAAAGCCCACCCACAAAGGGGGGTCCCAAGAAAGATAAAGGGGTGAGATCACCACAGAGGTAAGACTAAGTATGCTAGGTAGTACCCTCTAAAGGAGAGCTGGCTAAAGGAAATGTAACTAAGACACTGGGATAGGTTTAATCGGGACTATGTTATGTTATGTTATGTTATTTCCACTTGTAACGCGCACGGATACTCATGAGTGTCCCGGAGCGGAGCTCAAGGGGAACAAGAAGAAATTAACATACAAAGAGATATGTCTTGAGTGTCTTTTTAAAGATGGCAGGGTTCTGAATCGACCATAGGAAGAGGGGGAGGGCATTCCTGGCTAGGCTGGCCTTCACGGCAAGGGAGCAGCCTCCCATCCTCTGAAGTCTGAAGCGAGGCACCCGTGGCGGAGCGAAGGGCACGAGCCAGGAGATAAAAGATGAAACGCTTCTGAAGATAGAGGGGGCCAAGGCCATGAAGGGCACGATGGGCCAGAACTAAAGATTTAAATCTGACTCTATCTACAACAGGAAGCTAATGAAGAGAACGGAGTTGAAAGGTCACACTAGTCCTGGCAGAGAGGCCCAATAGCAATCTGGCGGCCGTATTCTGGACTACCTGAAGTTTTTTAAGCAGGTAGCCGGGGGACCCGACAAAGAGAGCATTGGCATAATCCAAACGGGAAAGGATCAGGGCGCAGGTGACAGTTGATCTAGCCGCTCGGGGAAGAAGTGGGAAGAAGGTGCGCAGAGTCTTGAGGAGGCCAAAGCAACAGCCTGCCAGTTTCTTAATGTGGGAGGAAAAGGAGAGACTCTCGTCAAACCAGACTCCCAGGTTTTTAGCAGGCTGTCCTGTCGCCGAGGGGAGCGGGGAGTCAGGGGGCCATAGCTGTTCATGAAAGTCAATGGGAAAGCTGCCAAACAGTAAGATCTCAGATTTTTGTTCATTACATTTAAGCTGAGCATCAGCTAGCCATTTAAAGATGGAAACAAGGCACTGTTGGGCTGCAACAACTGAGCTGGAGGTCTTGTCCCAGGTGAACAGCAGCTCCGTGTCGTCAGCATAGGCCATCACTTTAGACCCAAGCTCCTCTGCCAGATGTAAAAGCGGCGTAACATAAATGTTAAAGAGAAGCGACTAAGGGAAGAGCCCTGAGACAATCCCGTGGTGACCAGCTGAGGCGAAGAGGAGAAAGGGGGGAGCCAAATCTGCTCGACTCACTCTTCCAGGAAGGACCTGAGCCAGTTCCAAACTGCTCCACATACCCCAATGTCAGCCAGACGGGCCAAAAGAAGGGCATGAGGGACCGTATCGAACGCAGCCGAGAGGTCAAGCAGAATTAATGCTGCCCTCCTGCCTGCGTCCCGACACTCCCGAATGGCCTCAACCACCTCCACCAGGACAGTCTCCGTGCTGTGAGAGGTGCGAAACCCGATTGAGCCGGATGTAAGAGGCCCTCTGTCTCCACATACTCTGTGAGTTGGCTGTTAGCAACCTTCTTGCAGACCTTAGCAATGGCCGGGAGAAGGGAGATGGGACGGTAGTTCCCAGGGGTGAGAGGATCCAGGGAAGCTTTCTTCAGAAGCTGCAGTATCTTCGCCTGCTTCCACCTCAGAGGAACCGCACCAGTCTGGAGGGACAGGTTGACAATACAGTTCACCTCAAAAGACAGGCTCTCGGCCACTGATGCCAGAAGCCTGGCTGGGCAGGAGTCGTAAGGAGAACCCAACTTGAGCCCCCTGACGATTTTAAGGGATTCCAGGGGAGTAACTGCTCTGAAAGCTGAAAGGGAGCAGACGGGGGCAGCAGGTAGAGTAACCAGAGAACCCATGCTGCCTCCATTGCCACGGAGAAGGAAGCTTGAATGGCCTGAATTTTCTCTCCGAAACAGCGGGAAAGCGTATTACACCATGCGAGAGAGGAGGGAATAACACTCGCCTGGGCCCGGGGAGAAGTAAATTCTCAACTATGGAGAAAATTTCTTTAGCTTTGTTCCTAGCTGAATCAATGCAGGCAGCAAAAAATTGCCCTTTGGCCACGGTGATAGCCTCATAGTAGATTTTTTGCATTGCTCTCAAATTCCTCTTGGCTATAGGACAGTAGCCGCTCTGACACCAGGCACGCTCCAAAACCTTGCAGTCATGCGTGGCGCTCTTGAGAGTCGCAATAAACCATGGTTGAGACGGCGAGTCTCGGGCAGATCTAGAGGGCCGGGGGGAGGAAGCTGCTGCCTTAGCAACCCAAGTAGTGAACTCAGACAGACACTCCTCCAGTACTTCAGGAAAAACGGGTCTGGAGTGGTCAAGAGCCAGTTTAAATTTCAAAGGATCGATCCTGCCAAGGGCAGACTTCTGGTAGGGAAAAGTCCGAGGAGCAACAGCACTGGATAACGCCCAGGAAAAATTAGATAAAAAATGATCGGACCAGTGCACGGGGCAGGGATCTCCTATAAGGAGGGGGAAATTAGAGCAAATAGGGTCTAAAAGATGGACTGCCTGGTGAGTAGGGAGACGGACATGCTGGACAAGTTGAGCCAGGTGGAAAATATCCATTAGGTCAGCCGCATCTCTGGTGTCAGGGCAGTCCAGGTGGATGTTGAGATCCCCAAGATCAGATAGTGCATAAACCTAACTGCCTTAGCGGCAATGGCATCCCCACAGCTGTGAAGGAAGGGACCCGCGGGGCCAGGAGGTCTAAGGATCAGAGTGGCCCCCAGAGTGAAGTGTGCTGAGAAGCGCACGCTGAAATCAAGCACCTCACAGTTGGCCCATTCGGAGGAGTCCTCTAGCCGAAGTTCCCAGATATCTTTAAAAACGGTGGCCACGCCACCTCCTCTGCCCTCCACGCGGTCAGCTCTAAGAATCTTGTAGCCTAAAGGAATGGTGAATGCGACAATAGAGTCAGAGGAAGCATCAAGCCATGTCTCTGTAAGGAACAGAATATCTAGGGAATTCTCCGCCAGAAGATCATGGACATCAACGTGATGCTTCCTAAGGGAGAGGGCATTGATCAAAACAGCCCTAATATGAACTTCCTTAGCCCTCTGAGCCGAAGGGCGGCCCTCAGGATCTTGGAGGACAGGCTCGCCCTTCAAGAAGAAGCCACAGTCTGAGCAAGGTGCAAGCGGGGGCGTCAACACATCCCAAGCCTGGGGGCAACAGCAGGCCAAGCAGTCCAGACCTCTCAAAGAGGTTGTACAATAGCTTATCCTTGGCTCATTACCTGGGGGCTTTAGGGCAGCATAGCTGGTGCTGGTCGCCTTTGGGGCGCTGACGGGCACAGACGGGCTTGTCTTTGGCTTGTCTTTGGCGCGCCAGCGGCGAGCCCGCTGCGCGCATCCGCTGTGCGCCCGTTCAGCGCGCATTTCAATAAGCCCGTGGTTCTGAGAGCTAGACCGCCAACTACCCCAAAATGGCATCTCTCGGCGGCACCATGGGACAACCAGGAAGTTGATCGGAGCCCTCAGCCCAATAGCAGCCACAAGGGTAACAAAACACGGGAGAGACAACTACCGTCTAATTGAAGTGCAAATTGAATGGCAGCAATGGCAAAATGCCAGAAAACAGCAGCAAATGCGTAAAAGAGTCAGAGACTCGAGTATTTTTTAAAATGCAAGTATGCGAACTGATTAAAAAAGTGCAGATTGTTGAAACTGTCAGCAGGAGCAAGGACTGGTACAAATCACACAGCCATGTGGGGGAAACAGGGAGAACCCCTCAAGCAATGTGCCCGTTCAGCGCGCATTTAAATGAGACCGTGGTCCTATTGACCTGGGGTCCCCACTCCAAAGGGACACAAAGAGACTGTCATTTACTAATGAGCTTGGTTGGGAGGATGAGAAATTGTGTTTTGTTTTATTGTCTGTCTTGATGGGACGAGTACCTCCCAGTTGAAGTTCTGAAATGTTAGAAGTTGGGCGACAGGCGCTACCGCAATAATTTATTTTGATTGTGTTTTAGGTTAGCAGGGGCGGGTTTGTTGACCTTCTATGTTACAGTCCTAGCTTGCCAGGTTTATTTGATTCATTTCTATATTATTGTGAGATGGATTATCCTCCTTCTGTGGTGCAGGCATTGACTTTACTTCTGTCAGTACATCTCTTATAATTTCCGGCAGGGTGCCTAGTTTGTCCAATATGGGTGAACAGGCATTGTGGGCCAGTTCATTTGCAGTGTCGGTTTTCGCCCATAGGACAATGTTCTTGAGTTGTGTAAGTCTTTTATCTATTTCCCCCACATTGACCGCAAGTTTTTTCAGTAAGTCAAATTGTGTATCCAATTTGTCCAAGTGGTAGTTAAACGTATTTACGATTGCTTGTACAGCGTTTAAAAGCGTTGACCATCCAGGACCTGAGTATGACAGGCAGAGGGTGCTGGTCTCCACTCTTCCCTTGTGAAGCTATATTATGTTAAATATGCCCATGGAGACTGCTGCTTCAAATGCTCGCGCAGTGGGCAAGGTCTCCTTTTGGTTTTGTATCAAGATTGGGCTAATGGAGAGAGAGTCAATCTCAATAAAAAGCATGCCCATGTAGACATTTGCCAACTGTGTCTCTTTCCTCTTGGTCTTATTGATGTGCCCATATTACCCTGTTGTTTCAGAGACTGCTACTTCAAATGCTCACACAGTGGGCAAGGTCTCCTTTTGGTTTTGTATCGAGATTGGGCTAATGGAGAAAGAGTCAATCTCAATCAAGGATGCTGTTATACGGTTATTTTCTTTCAGTTGCTCTCTCAGGATCGATGACCTAGTATGATTACTTGTTTTAGCATCCGTTTCTTTAGTAGCTGCCCAAGCCTCCGTCTTAGACAATAGTTCAGTTTTTGATGAAACATTGCGGTTTACTTCCGACTGTTGTCTGGGGCCACCACACTCGCCATCACCGTCTGCTTCTACTTTAGTTTTGGTGCGTTGTGTCATTTCCACCACTTGCAGGACTATTGTTGTCATTGTTACTGTAGAAGCCTCACTGTTTTCTGGTTTCTCAATTTTGCTATCCTGTGGCAGGAGTATTTTAAAGAAATTGAAGTTCTTATGTGGTGATTTGACTGCTTTTTGGTCCGTTCTCACAGAGATCTCCCCTGTAGTCATGCCACTTAGACTTCTTACACTACTACTCCCTTTCATGCTAGTTATTGAACGTTGTAATCTCCTATGGGTGGGTGTAAGCAAAACGCTTGATCTGGTCCTGCCAGATCTCATATGTAGATATTCAGTTTTGTTAAAATGGTTCTTTGATTTGACTTGGCTCTGATGTTATTGCTTTTGTGCCCCTAATTTAAGGTGGCAATGGTTATAATCAGTGATAGCTGCTGGCTACTGTGCCACTGTTATCTTGGTGGGTCCTACTTGACTCATACTTAGGTCATGTGGGTTAAACAGGTTGAAGTAGCAAGTCCCACTGCTAGCCACTGAAAGCCTTGGCTTCAGCTTTCAGCTTGTCATTTGTCTTGCTTGTAACATGCTGCTGTATTGCTAGCACTGTGGCTGGTGCAGTTGCGTTAGGCCACCACCAGCCAACCACTAGAACACTGCATGTATGACCCCTTTTGGGTTCAGAGAGATGCTCAATTTCAACCAACCTCAGCCCCATCTCAAACGGTTCACTGACAAAATATTGATGTTGAAAATATAGAAGTAAAAAATATTAATGCAAAAGTATAGAATGCAGAAATATCGACTCCCTATACTTAAACAGGTAAATACAAAAATATATATAGAAAAAATATTGATGTAAAAAAATAGTTCTATAAAATATTGAATTATAATATAAAATAATACATATTAAATAAGTTAAATAATACAATTAATATAAAAATAAAGTAGATTCAATAGAAATATAAAAACATATAATAAATAAACGTAATTAAAAAATGTTAAACGCACATACATAATAATTCATACATATTTACTTTATTTTATAACTTAAAAGTAATATAAACATCTACAAATATATATATATATATAAATATACATGAATAAGTTGTAATGTCTTCCCACTAGAGGGAACCTCGCAGTTTATATTACCTTTATTAATCTATCATCATTTGAAATTGTAAAATGTATGGCATTGGGCAAAAGGTAAGAAGCTACATCTCGTAAAATATCAAAAAAAAACTACATCTCCCATAAAGCAATGAGGCACTGGCAAACCCCACACAGGAAATGATGTAATGTATACATTTCAAGTATATCAGGGAGGGGGAGCCAAGTGGTCGGTTGATCGTGAGCAAGGTATTTGTAATACCGAAACGCGTAGATCGAAACATCTGCCTTAGTTTGTGGAATGTAATGGAAAAATAAAAAAAACTGCAAAATTGACCTGTGGAGTGCGACCCATTTTGTTCCTTCCTGGAGGAATAGTGGTAAATGGATTAGCAGCGTGGTTCAGCTGCAGGGCGCCGCACCCGTTCTGAGCGCTGCACGAGCGGCAAATGGAACCAACAATGGAGAATATTTCATGAGCTCCGTGAGCAGTGAACGCTGACAAGGAAAAGCGATAGAATTGGAGAAGAAAGCCACACACCGCTCGCGAGCAGGAGCCCGAGGTAAGCGTGTGTGTGAAGTGTGACGATAACAATTTCATTAATGCTGAATAGAATCGGCTAAGTCAGCTTTTCGGACTTCCTAAAAAACAACGTGTAAAGTTAAACACCGCAATGCATTTTCAATAAAGAAATAGGCGGCAAGAGAACTACAAATTCGTTGTTGAAAAGGAGTACACAGGTTAGCAGTGATAATAATTATATTGCCACACGCAAACAGGAAAATCACAGAGGCAGAAACATGGAGAAAAGAGAAGCGAAGCTCAATGACTTACTGCGACAAATGTTTGAAAAGGGTTCAGTGGAAAAGGAGGTTGGCGGAACCAGTGTGCAGGCTAAAACGGACACAAAATCTAAACTAAAAAACTGGGAGAAATTGAGCCGAAAAGAAATAAATAAATCTTCGGAATTGATAACCTTAAAGGAGTACTTGGATGCAAAACGGGTCCCCAGAGGACTAAGGATTATGCTCATGCCCAGCCACCAAGACAGTTCAAATGAACTATTACAAGAATGGGGAGAGTTCATCTTACAATCATCTCTAGGATTAATAGCAATCCTGGTCAAACACATTGAAATAAGCTTACTTAAAGTTAAAGAACAATTACATGAAGTGGAAAAAGAACTTGCAACGCTAAAGCTTAATGCAGAGATGACAAAATTCAAGGAAGAACTGGAATCACAAATCGAAAAACATGAAGACACTGTAAGAGAACGCAAGCATCAAAAATTCATCAGGGACGCAACAGACTATGCAGAAGGACGAATCTTTTCATTCTCAAAAAAATTCTACCAAATGAGACAACAAGTATTGAGTACAAGCTCTATAAGCTTATCTAGCAGTGCGTCTTCCCTAATATCAGAAAATAATGAAGGAGAACCTGGAACTTCATCTAGCATGGGACAGCTACCTTTTTTAGGGGACATGCGTCTGGTTTTGCAGCAAAAACATTGGGAGCAGAGCCAACCCCCTCGCCAACAACAAAGGGGGAGAGGGAGAGGACGCAGATGGTCCCCAAAAGACAAAAAAGGAAAGGAAAAAGGAGCAAAAGGCAACGAAGGCACGAAAGTGGGAACGGAAACGCGCAGTATGCGCCAGAAGAGGAACCTATTAAGGACGAACTCCAGGTGGTTAATCTATCCAAAAGAGAAATATCAAAGACAGAAGAAGGATTACTGAAAAAGGGAATCAATTTCTGTCCAACGAGAAAAATGGACTTGGCACAAGTCCGGATAGATTTTTACCTTTACATCAGGAAAATAAAACTAGCCAAATACTTTGCGGAAAAACAAAAACTTGGAAAAATAAACAAGATATCCAAGCCGGACAGCGGAACGGCACTAACAGTCAAAGATTCGGAAGCCCTGCTGACCCTGATAAATCTGGACACTGAAGAAAATCATGAAATCCCCTTGGAAGATGCCTGTAAACAAGAAGGTGCGGGTCTGAGTGGCATGAAGCCAAAATCAAAGTTCTACCCCCAACTGGCCCCAGGAAACAAAATTGATCTTTTCCAAGAGGCGGTAACCCAAGATTTATACAAATTGAAAAACTTAAACTACAAAGACAATCTAACAGAAAATGAGAGAAAGGCACTTCTGGAGCTATCCACAAATGACCAAATAGAAATTAAAATGGCCGATAAGGGCGGAAACGTCGTTATACTGGAGAAAACAGCTTACATTACAGAAGCGCATCGACAATTAAGGGACACCAGATATTATGACAGATTGAAAAGAAATCCTACTATGGAAATAAAAGAAATGGTGGATGCAAGGTTATCAGAATGGACTAAGAGTGGCCTGATTAATGAAGAGGAGAGGAAATACCTCACAGTAGCGCATCCAGTAACGGCTACTATATATTTCCTCCCGAAATTGCACAAACATCAAAAAATGCCTCCAGGACGCCCAATCTTGTCTGCAAAAGGCTCTCTCCTGGAACCAATTGCCAACTACATTGATTACTTTTTGAATCCGTTTGTATTATGCCTGGATTCTTATATACAGGATACAAGTGACCTACTCAGAAAACTTGAGAACACCCCCTGGCAAGACTCATACCATTTGGTATCTATGGATGTTATTTCCCTTTATACCAACATAGGGAATGACATGGGACTGACAGCATGCAACCACTTCCTGAAAGAAAGGAAAATAGAATTTGCAAATCACAATCAGATGATACTGGACATGATCAAGATCTGCTTGACTAGAAACATCTTCATGTTTGGGGAAGAAATATACTGCCAAAATAGCGGGACGGCGATGGGATTTTCCTTTAGTCCCAGCTATGCCTGTTTAGCGATGGGATGGTGGGAGAAGGAAATCGCATGGGGCAACAGCAACGAGGCATCACTAAACAAAGTGATAAGCTGGACACGATATATTGATGATTTACTCATCATTTGGGATGGCAGCAAAGAAGAATTTCAGAAATACTTTGAAATCATGAACAACAGTATACCTAATCTTAAGTTCAGCTATGTAATAAGCAATGAGAGAATTGTATTTCTGGACACAGAGATCTACATACGAGGTAACCAAATACATACAACACTGCATCGTAAGTGTACTGCCACCAACGCCACCTTAGAAGCAACCAGCTTCCACCAACAATCCCTGATCACTAGTATCCCCTATGGGGAATTTTTGAGAATCCGGAGGATTTGCAGCGAAAATGATGAATGGGTGAAACATAGTGCAGCAACCTCGGAGAGATTCAAACGACGCAAATATAACAATGGCATAATTAAAAAATGCTGGGAAAGAACAGATAAAAAGAGCAGAGAGGAATGTCTCCAAAGAAAATCGAAGGAACCAACAGAGGATTCAGAACCAATACGGATGATAATGAACTTCTCGAATGAGAGCAAAAGGATTGCCAATATTCTGAAACGTAATTGGAAAATTTTGCAACTTGATGAGACAGTCAAAGACATTGTGGGATCACACCCAACAATTACATACAGAAGGGCAAAGAACTTGAAAGATCACCTTATCCACAGCCATTTTAGAAAAACAACAAAAAAAGATAAATGGCTAAAAACAACTGGTTTTGTGAAATGTTATGCATGCAAGGTCTGTCAGATTGCTAAACCGACAAAGAAGGTACAAATGTCTAATAAGAAACATTGGGAGATAAGAGAACTCATCACTTGTAAAACAACACACGTTGTATATGTCGTGGAATGTCCGTGCCCCATGAGGTATGTGGGCAGCACAGTGTACGAATTAAAAAACGCATCCTGGAGCACGTTCGAGCGACCATTCACAAGGACAAGGCAAATGCAATAGCTAAACACATGGAGCAATACCATCGGAGTGACTGGAGTCAATTGAAATTCTTTGGTCTCGAAAGTGTCCCCAAAAAAGAAAGAGAGGGAAACAGGGAAAGACTCCTGAGACAAAAAGAATCACGCCATACTCTAAACCTAAGAACCCTAACCCCTCATGGGCTTAATCAGTCAGAAGAGTTATATATACACTTATAAGGACTTCGCTTTGATAATCTGTTTGTTGCCCAAACATACTCTTACAATACCTGCAAGGGGTATGATATATAAACTGGAAAATTGAGATGATGTATATGGAAAGATTACATTGTTTTAGTATAGTAAACAGTGGTTGTATGTTATAATGTTACACGGGTAACCGAAGGAATTTGGCAATGACAAGGATTCAGAAATGTTGAATAGCCATAACAGTAATGTATTCCCACTTGAGGGAATCCGATAACTAGTTCAAAATAATAACTAGGGATACCTGTGTCTTAAAGGTTTTGAAATATTCCTAACCGGCAGTATTAATACATAAACATAAGAGTGCATGTAATGTCATCCCACTAGAGGGAAATCATCAGTTTATAACATCTCAACCATTTACTATTCGCTGTTTGAATATGTGGGAAAAACCTCCAAAATCAGTGACCAATACATATACAAACATGAATAAGTTGTAATGTCTTCCCACTAGAGGGAACCTCGCAGTTTATATTACCTTTATTAATCTATCATCATTTGAAATTGTAAAATGTATGGCATTGGGCAAAAGGTAAGAAGCTACATCTCGTAAAATATAAAAAAAAAACTACATCTCCCATAAAGCAATGAGGCACTGGCAAACCCCACACAGGAAATGATGTAATGTATACATTTCAAGTATATCAGGGAGGGGGAGCCAAGTGGTCGGTTGATCGTGGGCAAGGTATTTGTAATACCGAAACGCGTAGATCGAAACATCTGCCTTAGTTTGTGGAATGTAATGGAAAAATAAAAAAAACTGCAAAATTGACTTGTGGAGTGCGACCCATTTTGTTCCTACCTGGAGGAATAGTGGTAAATGGATTAGCAGCGTGGTTCAGCTGCAGGGCGCCGCACCCGTTCTGAGCGCTGCACGAGCGGCAAATGGAACCAACAATGGAGAATATATATATATATATATATATATATATATATATATATATATATATATATATATATATATATATATATATGACGCTCCAATTCCTTCCTAGCTTGTGGAAGAACAAGACAGCACCCGAGGGTGGAAAGTTTCAACACGCTAGATTTTTATTCAGCGAGGGGTGCACACAGACGCGTTTCGGCGTTGTGCCTTCGTCAGTGTGTATTACACTGTGTTTACTTCCGACATTATTTTAAACATTATTCAGTCACTCCCACGTTCAGTAAAGCATAGACAGAGAAAGGGGACTCGCACCATACACTGAATAAGGGCGGCCATCTTACAATGTCCATTTTCGAATGCTGAACAAATTAACATTGAATGTAAAATAAAATAGTTCTTTGATTTGACGTGGCTCTGATGTTATTGCTTTTGTGCCCCTAATTTAAGGTGGCTATGGTTATAATCAGTGATAGCTGCTGGCTACTGTGCCACTGTTATCTTGGTGGGCCCTACTTGACTCATACTTAGGTCATGTGGGTTAAACAGGTTGAAGTAGCAAGTCCCACTGCTAGCCACTGAAATCTTGGCTTCAGCTTTCAGCTTGTCATTTGTCTTGCTTGTAACATGCTGCTGTATTGCTAGCACTGTGGCTGGTGCAGTTGCGTTAGGCCACCAACAGCCAACCACTAGAACACTGCATGTATGACCCCTTTTGGGTTCAGAGAGATGCTCAATTTCAACCAACCTCAGCCCCATCTCAAACGGTTCACTGACAAAATATTGATGTTGAAAATATAGAAGTAAAAAATATTAATGCAAAAGTATAGAATGCAGAAATATCGACTCCCTATACTTAAACAGGTAAATACAAAAATATATATAGAAAAAATATTGATGTAAAAAAATAGTTCTATAAAATATTGAATTATAATATAAAATAATACATATTAAATAAGTTAAAAAATAAAATTAATATAAAAAATAAAGTAGATTTAATAGAAATATAAAAAACATATAATAAATAAACGTAATTAAAAAATGTTAAACGCACATACATAATAATTCATACATATTTACTTTATTTTCTAACTTAAAAATAATATAAACATCTACAAATATTTATATATATATATATATATATATATATATATACATACATATATACATACATATATATTACCTACTGGCGGTCGCCAATGGGTAGTTATAGTTAGGATTATTTTCAATGCAAAATCTCAACATTCTATTGTAAATAACTTTGGCGCCGGTTGAGGAATCTGCCTGAAAATTTCCTCAAATCTGCCTCGCGGCGCTCTGGTCCTTCCCTGAAAGTTTGGGGGGATTTGTCAAGCGGGGGCCGAGATAAAAGGGGGGTCCCAAAACGTGATTCCCCATGTTAATTTCCATAGGGCGGTCGACCTCACTTTTAGCCCGAACGGCTGAATGGATTTCCACCAAACTTGGCAGAATTGTAGGGAATGGTAGCATGATGTGCCTTTGCTATGTCTAAATATATGTTCTCCAGTGGATTTTGAGTAATTTAGGATCAAAAAAATATATATATCTATGGCCGCGCCCCGGGGCGCGTTCCGGGCGCGCTACGCGACTTGCGCGTGGAAAGCTGATTGGCTCTCGGGTGTCTGTAAACATTCCAACCAGTCCGGAGCGGCCGCCATCTTGTGTCTCGGTAGGATCGAGACACAAGAGGTGGCAAAAACAAAGGGTGAATTGACCATAAGGGGGCAGAGTAGACCCCCCCTGACCCCTTAGGTTTGATGTGGGGGCTATAAAAGGGCCCCGCGGGAGAAAACATTTTTTTTTTTGATTTGCGGGGGGGGGGCGCCCGGTACGCGCACTGGGGAGCGAACCGGGGAGCGTACCATGGTGAAAAAAGAATGACAGATTTTTAAAAAAATGTAGCATTTTTTTATAAATTGGAGGTAGTTCTTAAAAGAACTGTTTTTTTTCTTCTTTTTGTTGTTTTATATTTTTTTATTGTTTTTGAACATTTTGTACTTTTTTTGGCTTTTATGAACTATTTTGTATTTTTTTGTTATTTTTATGGGGAGAAACAAAAAACAGGGAATTGAAAATGGCTCAACTGGAGCAAAAAAAATCAGGAAAAAATTAGGGTTTTTTGGGGCAATTGTGGTTGTCACCAGCAAGGAGGATGAGGTTTATGCTCTGCTCACCATAGGAGATGGTCTTACCACAAAAAATACATGTGATCCTGAATTTACCAAACCGTGGTTGTATGCAAGGGATCGTCTCCCTTGTCTCTGGTCCCGATGGAGTGGGTTGTTTTCGTTTGGAGGTGCTGGGTGTAGATTGGGGAAGGTTGCTGGCCAGTTCTCTCACCTCTGCGGCAGCATAGTTGTTCAGATGCTTGCGCTGCATGTGCCTAATCATGGTATTATTACCAAAAGAATATTTTTTGTTAGGGTTCCCCCTTGACAATTCAATGTTACAGATTTTGCAAGTCACCTTGGGCGCATTGACTTTCTTCTTGCCCTCTGGGATAGAAAAAAACTCCCATACAATGTGCTGCCTTGGCTTGTAGGGGGTATTGTCTTCTGGCAGCCACCTCCTCCCCTCCTCCTCCTCCTCCTCCTCTTCTTCTTGACCACCAATGTGATGTTGTGGTGGTCCTCTTGGTGGTGGTGGTGGTGGTGGTGTTGCAGATGCTCCAGCTGCTGCTGCTACTGTAGCCATTTTAAAGTACAAAATGTTTTAACAAAGATCTCCAAATAGGTCTTCCTCAGTCAAAGGACAAAGTCAGAATAAGGAAAAAAGGTGGGGTCTTTCATCATTTGGAAAAAAAAACTGTCCTGAACCAATGAAAAGTGTTATTTTCAGGTCACATGACCCGGGCTTTCATCATTTGGAAACCAAAATTGTTCTGCACCAATAAAAAGTGTTATTTTGAGGTCACATGGCCCGACGCGCGTCGCATGCTTACGTTGCGCGATCGTATTCGCTCGTGTAATTCCGGGTGCGCTTAGGCCGTGCGTATCACGCGGACGCGGCTACGCGATACGTCACGATGTTTTCGTTCGCGGCAATAGCGCTAACGGGACGCTCACCGGTGCGCGACCCGGGGCGCTCCAAAAAAAATGCGCTTTCCGGTGCTCTCACCGGGGCGCGCACCGGAAGCGCTCCAGGGCAAAAAAAAAAAAACAAAAAAAGTATTATATAAATATACAATATAGGATTCATTATAAAAAATATTACATTACATAATTACATAGGTTTGAGGCTTATATATAGTTAGGCATTAGCATTTAAAAAACCTATGAAATTCACTGAAACAACCATAGGTTTCACACCAGTTATAGTTAGGAATTAGCATTTAAAAAACCTATTAAATTCACTGAAAAAACCATAGGTTTCACACCTGTTATAGTTAGCTGGAAATTTTATTGTCATAAAACCATAGAAATTCCAACGTTATAGTTAGTTGGACTCACTATAACAAGCGCGCCTGCAATGCACTGCTGATGACGTCACATATTACATCACTCATGACATCGTCAGTGACATCACTCATGACATCACTTATGACACCATCCTTGTGACAGAGTGACAGACCTCCTTTTAGTGTAATGTAACCCTTGAAATAGATATTCAAAAATAGAAACTAACATTTTCAAAAAATGGAGATACCCATACCAGTTACAACAACCAATTCAGTAATTCCACCATCTATATACACATCCACTCATTTACCAACAATTCTATATAGTCACTCATACATATACTCACTCATCATATGTAGTGATACATCTATACATCCTGTTATACACCGACAGTCATCCAAAAGTTATTCAAACACTTACTCACACATGCAAATAAATTATTGAAGATCCATTTATTTGCATATAAAACTATACACACACTACCTCTTTACTTCTAAGGAAACTTACACATACTTACCCACTTAAACAATCATTTATATAAAGATATACTTAAATAAACAGGAACTCTTACAATCTCTTACTCTCACATATACTCACTTATATACATCAAAACTCACATACACTAGAATAAAATATATGTTGTTACTAAAAAACACAATAGGGAGACAGTCATTCACTCACTATCACAGACATATACACACTCATCCACCCATACAGTCCTGCACATATGCTGTCTTCAAAACACATACAAACAGTGAGTCAGTCACCAACCCATGCAGCTACTTATTCACAAAGTGAAACACTGATACATATATTTCAATATTTAAAAGTTACTTGCTAATATATGTATTCAATAAAATACACTTAATAAAGCAGTTAACCAATCATTTTTTTTAAAAACATCCATTTACATACTTATTTAACCATTTTTTCTTCCATCAACCTTTACAAATACAAATATTAAACATATTAATTTTAAAGAAAGACACACATTCACTGGCTGGTGTCATCAGTGATGTCATGAGTGATGTCACTGACGATGTCATGAGTGATGTAATATGTGACGTCATCAGCAGTGCATTGCAGGCGCGCTTGTTATAGTGAGTCCAACTAACTATAACGTTGGAATTTCTATGGCTTTATGTCTGTAAAATTTACAGCTAACTATAACTGGTGTAAAACCTATGGTTTTTACAGTGAATATATATATATATATATATATATAGGAAAAGGAAGTTCCTCCTGAGCTTGCTCTGCGCTCGCAGACACCACCTCCACGCCAGCAAAGACAAAGGACCGGACCAGCAGAGTCAGCAAGATGGTAATTTATTAAAACAAAAACAGAACCAGCGGCGCGTTTCGGGCGGAAAGCCCTTGGTCACGCTGCAACATGTTTTGGATCATTATGCTATTTTATAAGTGTATGCAGTGATGTTAACGCCGCCCCCTGGTGGCGTTCACCATGATCACTTGACATATAGTAAACAGTGAGATAACACTATCGCTGACACATTGTTGCATTTGCTGGCTTGTATACAGGGATTATGACTGGTTAAATCCAGGAATTAGTCCAATTCAATGAAATTATTCAGTTATAAAGGCAATAAGACACATCTCTCCATTGTCAAATACAAATGACATGTATACCAATTCTGTGCAAATATGCAAATGATTATATATAGCAGCGAAAATTTAAAGTGCATAGATTAAAAAAAGTGCATAAGTGATAAAGATGTAATAAAGTGCAAAAGTTGCGGGAACATACTAAACTACCATTAGAACAGTAATATGCAACTGTGCACAATGCATATATGTTTGTATGAGTAAATTCATTAAAACAATCCTATTCTATTGTAAGTTCTTATAAAGAGTTCCAGGTAGAAAAAGAAGGGGATTATTTTTCAAGAAGCTAAAAATGACAATATGTATAAATAAGACCATATTTCATATATATACACACACACCACCCCACACATCTAGCCAGTTGTAACTTTTGAATAAACCTAATTTAAATTGAAAGCACATTGTAACAACAAAAAGAAAAGGGAGAGACCAAAAAGATCCCCCAAATTATATACACCCCAACTTGTCACTATATACACACCCACCTACTAACCCTTCATTTTTATATACAAAGTTGGGCATCTGTGCATCTCCATATATACACTCACTTTGCATATTAACCTTCAATTCAATATATGTACAAATCTACAAATTATTCCTTCATATTAAAATACCTGTACAGTCTAAGATTACCTTTGAAGTAATTGTCATAGAACTCTTACAATGGGTCTAGGAATAGAATTGTATAAATATATTAAAATCGCTAGATGATCATATTGCAAAATTAAGTGCATAAAGTGTGTCACCATGAGTGAGTGTCGATCTAAACTTCACTAGTTGTAAAAGCAGATCATGGGACAGGAGACATAAAAAGCACAGGGTACTTCTAATAGGGAACCTAACTAGAAGTACGTGTATAGTTTACAAAGAGGAAAACAGAATGGAATAATCAGAATTTGTATGGCAATTTTACAAGAAGTGATGCATTTCCTCAATATTGTTGAGCCCATTGGGCCAACGACTATCGAGTTCTAATATGAATCTAGACTCCATTTTGCTGAGCTCTGCCTCACGGTCACCTCCTCTTCTCAAACTGGGTACCGCCCCAATCACAAAGTAGCTAAGGCAGTTTAAATCTTTATTATGTACCCGCTTGAAATGCCGGGCGACCGGGTAAGTAGGGTCACTGTGGAGAATTGCCCGCAGATGCTGTAGTATTCGGGCGTGCACACGGAGCTTAGTGCTGCCCACGTATCTAAGTCCACAGGTGCACGCCAGAACATACACAGCATGGTCAGTCTTGCAATTATAGTTGCCGTTGATGGTCTTGGCAACTGTACTAAACGGGGTAAGGTAGTGAGTGGTAGTGACTCTGAACTTACAGGCCCTACAACTGGAGCATTTAAAGAATCCCCTTGAAGGACGTAGCCATGGGACTTTAGTTTTTAATTCAGGGGCAGCTTTGTCCAAATAGTTGCCCGTCGTTTTAGCCCGTCTAAAAGTTATTGTGGGGGAAGAAGGTAACCTGGTGTTTAAAATATGGTCACTCATTATAATCGGCCAGTTTTTATTAAGAATTGACCTGATTTTTCTATCTTCCCTACTGAAAGTGGTAATTAGACGTGGGCACTCTGGTTGGGGTTCTGCATCCAAAGGGAGTTCAGTTGTTGGAGTGGAATCAGGAAAGAGGCTCTCCCTAGATCTTGAAAGGGATTTGGTTAGTGCTGCGTTCAATATCCGCTCGGAATATCCTCTAGCTCTCAATCTGCTTAAAAGTTCTTCCAAGCAGGTATTAAAATCAGAGGGAGAACTGCAGATCCTCTTTAACCTGAGAATTTCCCCGTAGGGGATTCCAGAAATTGTATGCCTAGGATGCATACTGGTTGCATGCAATGTAGCATTGCCTGCAGTCTGTTTCCTATGGAGGGTAGTGTTTAAGATTCCATTGGAGACATATACCTCAACATCCAAAAATTGGATGCGATTTTTGTGAATGTGAGCCGTGAAGTTAAGGTTTAATGAATTGTCATTAATATCACAAATAAATGACAATGCCTCCTCTTTACTGCCCTTCCAGATGATGAAGACATCATCGATGTACCTCAAAAAGCACCTGACATGACCCTCCATCCACGCCTTATGGCGAACTTTGAGGACCTGCTCCTCCCACCAGCCAACATGCAAGCACGCATAGCTGGGAGAGAAGCAGGCCCCCATCGCCACGCCTCTCAGTTGCTTGTAGATTTCCTTACCAAAGAAAAAAAAGTTGTTATAAAGGCACCATTCTATAAGACCTACTATCACCTTATTGTGCTCATAGTATTGGATGGGTCTGCTTGAGAGGTAGTGTTGTACAGCAGATAAGCCTTTTACGTGATCTATGCTGGTGTACAGCGATTCGACATCAAGCGAAATAAGCCACATGTCACTCTCCCATACAATTGTAGCTATTTTAGTTATAAAATCACTGGTGTCACGAGTGAAACTGGGGAGTTGTTTGACAAAGTCCTGGAGAAAAAAGTCTATATATTCTCCAGCTTTTTCACCTGCACTGCCAATAGCAGATACAATCGGCCTGCCCGGTATTGGTTGCACGGCCTTGTGTACCTTCGGAATGAGGTAGAGAGAAGGCAAGATGGGAAAGTTAACATACATATATTTGTATTCTTCAGGTGATATTAGGCCTTCCCTTTTCCATTGGCTTAGAGACTTATGTAGCTGAGATGTTGCTTTTTCATATTCTTTTTGTGTACTTTTAGCATAGCAGATGGGGTCTTCAAGTTGGCGCTTGGCTTCTGCGATGTAGTCTTTTTTAGGCCAAATCACCAGATTGCCCCCCTTATCTGATTTCTTGATCACTATATCAGGGTTATTATCAAGTTTCTTCATCAGCTTATCATAGGCAATTTTTGTATATGTCTCCTTTTTGTGACGTTTGTTGTTGATACGGGTATATAATTTCTTGATGTCATTTGTGACACAATCGTGAAAAATGTCAATCGCATCTTTAGGCATTAAAGGTACGAATTTCGATTTGCTGTGGAAAGGACTCAGACCAGCTCCTTTTGGAGGAATGGGAACTTGTCTTAGACGATTTTGAGTTGAATCTATAGGAATTAATTCTGCATTGTTGTTAGAGTTGAGTAAATCATTAGCATCAAGGAAGACATGTGTATCAGATGCCAATAGGGACAATGGTTCATCAGATTCATTTACTCTCGTATCGTCATTTTGGGCATCAAGGTCTTTAGCTGATTGTAAAGCAAAATGTTTTTTCAATTTCAGTTTTCTTATAAAGCAGAAGAGATCAACCCTGGTCATGGTGTAATTGAAATGTTGTATTGGTGAATAGTTTAATCCCAATGCAAGCAATTGCTCCTCAGCTTTATTAAGAACAACATCGGAGAGATTAATGATGGTATTATCACTTATCGTCGTTTCCCCCATGTTTTTTTCTTTTTCTTTTGCTGTTGCTGTTCCCCGGCGTTGCTTCCTTCTGCGCCGTCGTTCCTTCCTACGTTTGTTCCTCCTTTGTTTGTTTGTGGATTGTGTTGCCACGATCTCAAGGTTTGGAGCCTCTCCTCCACTACAAAATCCATTTCCTGCTGGAGATTTAATGTTTCCAGTCCAATTGAGTTTAAATCATTGCTAGTGGAGCCAGATGATAAAGATTCCATACTGGATGCGCTTGTGACCGATGAATATATATATATGTATATGCGCCAATAACCTGAAATCTATTTTAAAATCTATTAATAATTAAAACATTAAACTATTTGAAAATCTTCAAACTTAACTTTCCCACTCCAGTGAGCGCAACAGTAGGGAAAGTGTTGGATAGCTTAGGGGTAATAATTACTATTACCACTCCAGTGAGTACAACAGTAGGGACAGTGTTGGATAGTGGAAGGGTAGAAATTACTTTTCCCACTCCAGTGAGTGTGACAGTAGAGAAAGTGTTGGATAGCGGAGGGGAAAAAAGTACTATTCCCACTCCAGTGAGTGCAACAATAGGGAAAGTGTTGGATAGCAGAGTGGTAAAAATTACTATTCCAACTCCAGTGAATGCAACAGTAGGGAAAGTGTTGGATAGCAAAAGAGTCAATACATATATGTTATCTGCCTGACCTAATCAAGAATGCCAATATCTTTGAGCCCCATTAGGATGGCGGGTGGACTTCAGTCCGCCTGCTACCCTAGCGGTGCTGGGACCGGCCGCCAGGTGTGCGGCAGTCCTGCACCGCCAATTAGAATGCGACCGCCATTCCGCATTGCGGTCGCATTCCGCATCTTTGACATTGCGGCAGGTGCTGCTTTAAGCAGCCCCCACCGCAATTCCAAAGAGGCATGTTGTGCTTTGTTGCCATGCACAACGTGATAGGCACCACGTGGTGCCTGCCACCTTGAGCATGGCAATGTTTGGAACCCCCCAAGTGCAGCCTCCCGGGGGCCCACAACAGGCCACAAAGCAATTCCTGCCAGCCCTTCCATGGCGGCATCACCACCCTGGAAGGGCCTGAACTGCCAGGCATCATAATATGGATGGCGCTTTCTTCCAGGCATGGTCACCATATAATGCCTGTGTTCCGCCCAGCTGGCAATCGTGATGATTTCTGACGGGCGAAAAGCAGCAGACGGACTTTCCATCCGCCGTGGTACCCCCCCCCCCCTCCCCCCCATGGTAATATGGCAGGAGATTAGATGTGGTTTTGATGTCGGACAGATCGCCACCGTTGTGGCGATCCACCCGCCATCATAGTCGCCCCCTAAGTGTCCAAATCCATTATAGGAGCTATCTTCCTTGACAAAGTTGGCCTGGGGCACTCACACCTGAACCTTTTTTCAGTTTTAAAAGATAACTTTATTTAAAAGGTAATTAGGTGTCAATGTACAATACACACAAATAATCATTAAGGGATAAAGTACATTTATAGTCCATCATAAGAATTGAATACAGTCAAATGATTCAATTACCGCAAAGAATTAGCAAGGAAAATATAATAAACAGATTATAAAATCAGCAAAAGGAAAGTTAGAGGAACTACGGAGGTTTAAGTACTTCTTGCTGGGAAGGTGTCAACAGGGAGTATGTTTTGGCACAAGTGTCAAAGAAATTCGTAACTGGTAACCACAATTGGAGTCGTTTCATAGTTATGGGAGTAGGCGAACTGGAGAATGTATCCAATCTATGATTATGACAGACATCGTACCACCAAACTCTAAATGACATTTTTGTAAAATCCTTGCAATTTCTTGTGATCTGTTGGAAATCAACTGCTAATAGTAAATCAATAATTTTAGGATTAGGTAAAATAGTATTCCAAATCGATGAAGGCTACCTAGAAAGATGTGCATAACAGAAAACGGGTTATGTGTACCAAAAATAAGATTAATTTGAGACCAGACCTACTTCCAAAAGCTATAAACTGGTGAACATGAAAACAGCATATGGAATAGATCTGCGTTTGGAGAGGTGCATGACCAACAGGTGTCTGGTACAGTACAAAACCTTTTGTGTAAAATCTGAGGAGATAATAATAGCCTAATATAAACATAAAATAAAGTTTGTGTTAGGCTAGCTGATCTTGAAGATTGGCGTATTTTAGTTCATATATTATTCCATATAGTGAGAGATCATGTTGTGTTAAATTCTTTTTCCCAAATCTCCTCAACACTTGATATCTGTCTTGGTGTAGGAGAGGAATGCATAAAAGCATTTAAGGTTGACGCTTTGGGATCAGTGTGCAAAAGGTTGGATAAATCCATTTGTATGGGTCTGATAGGAATGGTGTGAGTTTTGTTCAATAAATGCATGTACACTTCAAGCACAGCTTGACGAAGTGTCTGAAATTTGGGTATGAAAGAGGTGGCCAAAGCATATAGCTGTTGTAACAAAGAAAATGAAATAAATTCTGTGTCAGAGAATAATTGATAAACCCATGTTATACTGCGTTGTCTCCAGTTCGTCCAATAAAAGGGTTTGTTACGAATCAATATATTTTTGTTATGCCAAATGCGTGAGGATAAAAAGGATTCAAGAGTATTACACAGTAAGGGAAATATGGGGCTTTATACTTTAGAGGTAGATTTAAATAACGAAGTGGATAGTGTTTGGGGCTAGAGAGAAAAAGATAGGTATTCTCGAAATGAAAAGGGAGAGAGGAATGAAACTTCAACCAGTGCCCAAAGGGGATAATCCTCTTTAGAGTCAATTAACCAGTATGAAGCCTGCCGTAATAGAAATGCTTTGTGATAAGCCAAAAAATCGGAAAATTGACTCCACCTTCAACTTTAGGGCGCGAAAATTTAGAGATAGACATACTTGGCTTATTTGCATTCTATAAAAAGGAGGATAGCACTGAGTTGATTGATTTAAAAAAACTTAGTGGAGATGGAGACTGGAATATTGAATATGGTATATAAAACTATGGCGGAGAGCATCATCTTAATAGTATCCAGGCGGCCCCACCATGAAAGATTGAGAGGGCTATAAAAGGGCCCCGCGGGAGAAAACATTTTTTTTTTGATTTGCGCGGGGGGGCGCCCGGTACGCGCACTGGGGAGCGAACCGGGGAGCGTACCATGGTGAAAAAAGAATGACAGATTTAAAAAAAAATTTAGCATTTTTTTATAAATTGGAGGTAGTTCTTAAAAGAACTGTTTTTTTTCTTCTTTTTGTTGTTTTATATTTTTTATTGTTTTTGAACATTTTGTACTTTTTTTGGCTTTTATGAACTATTTTGTATTTTTTTGTTATTTTTATGGGGAGAAACAAAAAACAGGGAATTGAAAATGGCTCAACTGGAGCAAAAAAAATCAGGAAAAAATTAGGGTTTTTTGGGGCAATTGTGGTTGTCACCAGCAAGGAGGATGAGGTTTATGCTCTGCTCACCATAGGAGATGGTCTTACCACAAAAAATACATGTGATCCTGAATTTACCAAACCGTGGTTGTATGCAAGGGATCGTCTCCCTTGTCTCTGGTCCCGATGGAGTGGGTTGTTTTCATTTGGAGGTGCTGGGTGTAGATTGGGGAAGGTTGCTGGCCAGTTCTCTCATCTCTGCGGCAGCATAGTTGTTCAGATGCTTGCGCTGCATGTGCCTAATCATGGTATTATTACCAAAAGAATATTTTTTGTTAGGGTTCCCCCTTGACAATTCAATGTTACAGATTTTGCAAGTCACCTTGGGCGCATTGACTTTCTTCTTGCCCTCTGGGATAGAAAAAAACTCCCATACAATGTGCTGCCTTGGCTTGTAGGGGGTATTGTCTTCTGGCAGCCACCTCCTCCCCTCCTCCTCCTCCTCCTCCTCTTCTTCTTGACCACCAATGTGATGTTGTGGTGGTCCTCTTGGTGGTGGTGGTGGTGGTGGTGGTGCAGATGCTCCAGCTGCTGCTGCTACTGTAGCCATTTTAAAGTACAAAATGTTTTAACAAAGATCTCCAAATAGGTCTTCCTCAGTCAAAGGACAAAGTCAGAATAAGGAAAAAAGGTGGGGTCTTTCATCATTTGGAAAAAAAAACTGTCCTGAACCAATGAAAAGTGTTATTTTCAGGTCACATGACCCGGGCTTTCATCATTTGGAAACCAAAATTGTTCTGCACCAATAAAAAGTGTTATTTTGAGGTCACATGGCCCGACGCGCGTCGCATGCTTACGTTGCGCGATCGTATTCGCTCGTGTAATTCCGGGTGCGCTTAGGCCGTGCGTATCACGCGGACGCGGCTACCCGATACGTCACGATGTTTTCGTTCGCGGCAATAGCGCTAACGGGACGCTCACCGGTGCGCGACCCGGGGCGCTCCAAAAAAAATGCGCTTTCCGGTGCTCTCACCGGGGCGCGCACCGGAAGCGCTCCAGGGCAAAAACAAAAAAAAAAAAAAATATTATATAAATATACAATATAGGATTCATTATAAAAAATATTACATTACATAATTACATGGGTTTGAGGCTTATATATAGTTAGGCATTAGCATTTAAAAAACCTATGAAATTCACTGAAAAAACCATAGGTTTCACACCAGTTATAGTTAGGAATTAGCATTTAAAAAACCTATTAAATTCACTGAAAAAACCATAGGTTTCACACCAGTTATAGTTAGCTGGAAATTTTATTGTCATAAAACCATAGAAATTCCAACGTTATAGTTAGTTGGACTCACTATAACAAGCGCGCCTGCAATGCACTGCTGATGACGTCACATATTACATCACTCATGACATCGTCAGTGACATCACTCGTGACATCACTTATGACACCATCCTTGTGACAGAGTGACAGACCTCCTTTTAGTGTAATGTAACCCTTGAAATAGATATTCAAAAATAGAAACTAACATTTTCAAAAAATGGAGATACCCATACCAGTTACAACAACCAATTCAGTAATTCCACCATCTATATACACATCCACTCATTTACCAACAATTCTATATAGTCACTCATACATATACTCACTCATCATATGTAGTGATACATCTATACATCCTGTTATACACCGACAGTCATCCAAAAGTTATTCAAACACTTACTCACACATGCAAATAAATTATTGAAGATCCATTTATTTGCATATAAAACTATACACACACTACCTCTTTACTTCTAAGGAAACTTACACATACTTACCCACTTAAACAATCATTTATATAAAGATATACTTAAATAAACAGGAACTCTTACAATCTCTTACTCTCACATATACTCACTTATATACATCAAAACTCACATACACTAGAATAAAATATATGTTGTTACTAAAAAACACAATAGGGAGACAGTCATTCACTCACTAACACAGATATATACACACTCATCCACCCATACAGTCCTGCACATATGCTGTCTTCAAAACACATACAAACAGTGAGTCAGTCACCAACCCATGCAGCTACTTATTCACAAAGTGAAACACTGATACATATATTTCAATATTTAAAAGTTACTTGCTAATATATGTATTCAATAAAATACACTTAATAAAGCAGTTAACCAATCATTTTTTTTAAAAACATCCATTTACATACTTATTTAACCATTTATTCTTCCATCAACCTTTACAAATACAAATATTAAACATATTAATTTTAAAGAAAGACACACATTCACTGGCTGGTGTCATCAGTGATGTCATGAGTGATGTCACTGACGATGTCATGAGTGATGTAATATGTGACGTCATCAGCAGTGCATTGCAGGCGCGCTTGTTATAGTGAGTCCAACTAACTATAACGTTGGAATTTCTATGGCTTTATGTCTGTAAAATTTCCAGCTAACTATAACTGGTGTAAAACCTATGGTTTTTACAGTGAATATATATATATATATATATATATATATATATATATATATATATATATATATATATATATATATATATATATATATATATATATATATATATAGGAAAAGGAAGTTCCTCCTGAGCTTGCTCTGCGCTCGCAGACACCACCTCCACGCCAGCAAAGACAAAGGACCGGACCAGCAGAGTCAGCAAGATGGTAATTTATTAAAACAAAAACAGAACCAGCGACGCGTTTCGGGCGGAAAGCCCTTGGTCACGCTGCAACATGTTTTGGATCATTATGCTATTTTATAAGTGTATGCAGTGATGTTAACGCCGCCCCCTGGTGGCGTTCACCATGATCACTTGACATATAGTAAACAGTGAGATAACACTATCGCTGATACATTGTTGCATTTGCTGGCTTGTATACAGGGATTATGACTGGTTAAATCCAGGAATTAGTCCAATTCAATGAAATTTTTCAGTTATAAAGGCAATAAGACACATCTCTCCATTGTCAAATACAAATGACATGTATACCAATTCTGTGCAAATATGCAAATGATTATATATAGCAGCGAAAATTTAAAGTGCATAGATTAAAAAAAGTGCATAAGTGATAAAGATGTAATAAAGTGCAAAAGTTGCGGGAACATACTAAACTACCATTAGAACAGTAATATGCAACTGTGCACAATGCATATATGTTTGTATGAGTAAATTCATTAAAACAATCCTATTCTATTGTAAGTTCTTATAAAGAGTTCCAGGTAGAAAAAGAAGGGGATTATTTTTCAAGAAGCTAAAAATGACAATATGTATAAATAAGACCATATTTCATATATATACACACACACCACCCCACACATCTAGCCAGTTGTAACTTTTGAATAAACCTAATTTAAATTGAAAGCACATTGTAACAACAAAAAGAAAAGGGAGAGACCAAAAAGATCCCCCAAATTATATACACCCCAACTTGTCACTATATACACACCCACCTACTAACCCTTCATTTTTATATACAAATTTGGGCATCTGTGCATCTCCATATATACACTCACTTTGCATATTAACCTTCAATTCAATATATGTACAAATCTACAAATTATTCCTTCATATTAAAATACCTGTACAGTCTAAGATTACCTTTGAAGTAATTGTCATAGAACTCTTACAATGGGTCTAGGAATAGAATTGTATAAATATATTAAAATCGCTAGATGATCATATTGCAAAATTAAGTGCATAAAGTGTGTCACCATGAGTGAGTATCGATCTAAACTTCACTAGTTGTAAAAGCAGATCATGGGACAGGAGACATAAAAAGCACAGGGTACTTCTAATAGGGAACCTAACTAGAAGTACGTGTATAGTTTACAAAGAGGAAAACAGAATGGAATAATCAGAATTTGTATGGCAATTTTACAAGAAGTGATGCATTTCCTCAATATTGTTGAGCCCATTGGGCCAACGACTATCGAGTTCTAATATGAATCTAGACTCCATTTTGCTGAGCTCTGCCTCACGGTCACCTCCTCTTCTCAAACTGGGTACCGCCCCAATCACAAAGTAGCTAAGGCAGTTTAAATCTTTATTATGTACCCGCTTGAAATGCCGGGCGACCGGGTAAGTAGGGTCACTGTGGAGAATTGCCCGCAGATGCTGTAGTATTCGGGCGTGCACACGGAGCTTAGTGCTGCCCACGTATCTAAGTCCACAGGTGCACGCCAGAACATACACAGCATGGTCAGTCTTGCAATTATAGTTGCCGTTGATGGTCTTGGCAACTGTACTAAACGGGGTAAGGTAGTGAGTGGTAGTGACTCCGAACTTACAGGCCCTACAACTGGAGCATTTAAAGAATCCCCTTGAAGGACGTAGCCATGGGACTTTAGTTTTTAATTCAGGGGCAGCTTTGTCCAAATAGTTGCCCGTCGTTTTAGCCCGTCTAAAAGTTATTGTGGGGGAAGAAGGTAACCTGGTGTTTAAAATATGGTCACTCATTATAATCGGCCAGTTTTTATTAAGAATTGACCTGATTTTTCTATCTTCCCTACTGAAAGTGGTAATTAGACGTGGGCACTCTGGTTGGGGTTCTGCATCCAAAGGGAGTTCAGTTGTTGGAGTGGAATCAGGAAAGAGGCTCTCCCTAGATCTTGAAAGGGATTTGGTTAGTGCTGCGTTCAATATCCGCTCGGAATATCCTCTAGCTCTCAATCTGCTTAAAAGTTCTTCCAAGCAGGTATTAAAATCAGAGGGAGAACTGCAGATCCTCTTTAACCTGAGAATTTCCCCGTAGGGGATTCCAGAAATTGTATGCCTAGGATGCATACTGGTTGCATGCAATGTAGCATTGCCTGCAGTCTGTTTCCTATGGAGGGTAGTGTTTAAGATTCCATTGGAGACATATACCTCAACATCCAAAAATTGGATGCGATTTTTGTGAATGTGAGCCGTGAAGTTAAGGTTTAATGAATTGTCATTAATATCACAAATAAATGACAATGCCTGCTCTTTACTGCCCTTCCAGATGATGAAGACATCATCGATGTACCTCAAAAAGCACCTGACATGACCCTCCATCCACGCCTTATGGCGAACTTTGAGGACCTGCTCCTCCCACCAGCCAACATGCAAGCACGCATAGCTGGGAGAGAAGCAGGCCCCCATCGCCACGCCTCTCAGTTGCTTGTAGATTTCCTTACCAAAGAAAATAAAGTTGTTATAAAGGCACCATTCTATAAGACCTACTATCACCTTATTGTGCTCATAGTATTGGATGGGTCTGCTTGAGAGGTAGTGCTGTACAGCAGATAAGCCTTTTACGTGATCTATGCTGGTGTACAGCGATTCGACATCAAGCGAAATAAGCCACATGTCACTCTCCCATACAATTGTAGCTATTTTAGTTATAAAATCACTGGTGTCACGAGTGAAACTGGGGAGTTGTTTGACAAAGTCCTGGAGAAAAAAGTCTATATATTCTCCAGCTTTTTCACCTGCACTGCCAATAGCAGATACAATCGGCCTGCCCGGTATTGGTTGCACGGCCTTGTGTACCTTCGGAATGAGGTAGAGAGAGGGCAAGATGGGAAAGTTAACATACATATATTTGCATTCTTCAGGTGATATTAGGCCTTCCCTTTTCCATTGGCTTAGAGACTTATGTAGCTGAGATGTTGCTTTTTCATATTCTTTTTGTGTACTTTTAGCATAGCAGATGGGGTCTTCAAGTTGGCGCTTGGCTTCTGCGATGTAGTCTTTTTTAGGCCAAATCACCAGATTGCCCCCCTTATCTGATTTCTTGATCACTATATCAGGGTTATTATCAAGTTTCTTCATCAGCTTATCATAGGCAATTTTTGTATATGTCTCCTTTTTGTGACGTTTGTTGTTGATACGGGTATATAATTTCTTGATGTCATTTGTGACACAATCGTGAAAAATGTCAATCGCATCTTTAGGCATTAAAGGTACGAATTTCGATTTGCTGTGGAAAGGACTCAGACCAGCTCCTTTTGGAGGAATGGGAACTTGTCTTAGACGATTTTGAGTTGAATCTATAGGAATTAATTCTGCATTGTTGTTAGAGTTGAGTAAATCATTAGCATCAAGGAAGACATGTGTATCAGATGCCAATAGGGACAATGGTTCATCAGATTCATTTACTCTCGTATCGTCATTTTGGGCATCAAGGTCTTTAGCTGATTGTAAAGCAAAATGTTTTTTCAATTTCAGTTTTCTTATAAAGCAGAAGAGGTCAACCCTGGTCATGGTGTAATTGAAATGTTGTATTGGTGAATAGTTTAATCCCAATGCAAGCAATTGCTCCTCAGCTTTATTAAGAACAACATCGGAGAGATTAATGATGGTATTATCACTTATCGTCGTTTCCCCCATGTTTTTTTCTTTTTCTTTTGCTGTTGCTGTTCCCCGGCGTTGCTTCCTTCTGCGCCGTCGTTCCTTCCTACGTTTGTTCCTCCTTTGTTTGTTTGTGGATTGTGTTGCCACGATCTCAAGGTTTGGAGCCTCTCCTCCACTACAAAATCCATTTCCTGCTGGAGATTTAATGTTTCCAGTCCAATTGAGTTTAAATCATTGCTAGTGGAGCCAGATGATAAAGATTCCATACTGGATGCGCTGAATATATATATATATGTATATGCGCCAATAACCTGAAATCTATTTTAAAATCTATTAATAATTAAAACATTAAACTATTTGAAAATCTTCAAACTTAACTTTCCCACTCCAGTGAGCGCAACAGTAGGGAAAGTGTTGGATAGCTTAGGGGTAATAATTACTATTACCACTCCAGTGAGTACAACAGTAGGGACAGTGTTGGATAGTGGAAGGGTAGAAATTACTTTTCCCACTCCAGTGAGTGTGACAGTAGAGAAAGTGTTGGATAGCGGAGGGGAAAAAAGTACTATTCCCACTCCAGTGAGCGCAACAATAGGGAAAGTGTTGGATAGCAGAGTGGTAAAAATTACTATTCCAACTCCAGTGAATGCAACAGTAGGGAAAGTGTTGGATAGCAAAAGAGTCAATACATATATGTTATCTGCCTGACCTAATCAAGAATGCCAATATCTTTGAGCCCCATTAGGATGGCGGGTGGACTTCAGTCCGCCTGCTACCCTAGCGGTGCTGGGACCGGCCGCCAGGTGTGCGGCGGTCCTGCACCGCCAATTAGAATGCGACCGCCATTCCGCATTGCGGTCGCATTCCGCATCTTTGACATTGCGGCAGGTGCTGCTTTAAGCAGCACCCGCCGCAATTCCAAAGAGGCATGTTGTGCTTTGTTGCCATGCACAACGTGATAGGCACCACGTGGTGCCTGCCACCTTGAGCATGGCAATGTTTGGAACCCCCCAAGTGCAGCCTCCCGGGGGCCCACAACAGGCCACAAAGCAATTCCTGCCAGCCCTTCCATGGCGGCATCACCACCCTGGAAGTGCCTGAACTGCCAGGCATCATAATATGGATGGCGCTTTCTTCCAGGCATGGTCACCATATAATGCCTGTGTTCCGCCCAGCCGGCAATCGTGATGATTTCTGACGGGCGAAAAGCAGCAGACGGACTTTCCATCCGCCGTGGTACCCCCCCCCCCTTTCCCCCCCCCCCATGGTAATATGGCAGGAGATTAGATGTGGTTTTGATGTCGGACAGATCGCCACCGTTGTGGCGATCCACCCGCCATCATAGTCGCCCCCTAAGTGTCCAAATCCATTATAGGAGCTATCTTCCTTGACAAAGTTGGCCTGGGGCACTCACACCTGAACCTTTTTTCAGTTTTAAAAGATAACTTTATTTAAAAGGTAATTAGGTGTCAATGTACAATACACACAAATAATCATTAAGGGATAAAGTACATTTATAGTCCATCATAAGAATTGAATACAGTCAAATGATTCAATTACCGCAAAGAATTAGCAAGGAAAATATAATAAACAGATTATAAAATCAGCAAAAGGAAAGTTAGAGGAACTACGGAGGTTTAAGTACTTCTTGCTGGGAAGGTGTCAACAGGGAGTATGTTTTGGCACAAGTATCAAAGAAATTCGTAACTGGTAACCACAATTGGAGTCGTTTCATAGTTATGGGAGTAGGCGAACTGGAGAATGTATCCAATCTATGATTATGACAGACATCGTACCACCAAACTCTAAATGACATTTTTGTAAAATCCTTGCAATTTCTTGTGATCTGTTGGAAATCAACTGCTAATAGTAAATCAATAATTTTAGGATTAGGTAAAATAGTATTCCAAATCGATGAAGGCTACCTAGAAAGATGTGCATAACAGAAAACGGGGTATGTGTACCAAAAATAAGATTAATTTGAGACCAGACCTACTTCCAAAAGCTATAAACTGGTGAACATGAAAACAGCATATGGAATAGATCTGCGTTTGGAGAGGTGCATGACCAACAGGTGTCTGGTACAGTACAAAATCTTTTGTGTAAAATCTGAGGAGATAATAATAGCCTATTATAAACATAAAATAAAGTTTGTGTTAGGCTAGCTGATCTTGAAGATTGGCGTATTTTAGTTCATATATTATTCCATATAGTGAGAGATCATGTTGTGTTAAATTCTTTTTCCCAAATCTCCTCAACACTTGATATCTGTCTTGGTGTAGGAGAGGAATGCATAAAAGCATTTAAGGTTGACGCTTTGGGATCAGTGTGCAAAAGGTTGGATAAATCCATTTGTATGGGTCTGATAGGAATGGTGTGAGTTTTGTTCAATAAATGCATGTACACTTCAAGCACAGCTTGACGAAGTGTCTGAAATTTGGGTATGAAAGAGGTGGCCAAAGCATATAGCTGTTGTAACAAAGAAAATGAAATAAATTCTGTGTCAGAGAATAATTGATAAACCCATGTTATACTGCGTTGTCTCCAGTTCGTCCAATAAAAGGGTTTGTTACGAATCAATATATTTTTGTTATGCCAAATGCGTGAGGATAAAAAGGATTCAAGAGTATTACACAGTAAGGGAAATATGGGGCTTTATACTTTAGAGGTAGATTTAAATAACGAAGTGGATAGTGTTTGGGGCTAGAGAGAAAAAGATAGGTATTCTCGAAATGAAAAGGGAGAGAGGAATGAAACTTCAACCAGTGCCCAAAGGGGATAATCCTCTTTAGAGTCAATTAACCAGTATGAAGCCTGCCGTAATAGAAATGCTTTGTGATAAGCCAAAAAATCGGAAAATTGACTCCACTTTCAACTTTAGGGCGCGAAAATTTAGAGATAGACATACTTGGCTTATTTGCATTCTATAAAAAGGAGGATAGCACTGAGTTGATTGATTTAAAAAAACTTAGTGGAGATGGAGACTGGAATATTGAATATGGTATATAAAACTATGGCGGAGAGCATCATCTTAATAGTATCCAGGCGGCCCCACCATGAAAGATTGAGAGGGTGCCATTTTTTGGTGAGCTCTGTAAGTTTTTGAATGCAAGTATTCATGCACAATGCAATTGTGCCTTTTATTTTCGCTGTACAATGTAAACCCAAATATTTAATAGAAGATGGTTTCCAAGTAAAATTAGTGGAAGTAAAATCAGAGCTGTAGGTGTATTTAGTCAAAGGTAAAATTTCACATTTGTATGTATTTGAGCTTGTAAAGGGCACTGCTACCAGTAGGTTTCCTGGCGCTGCATAACGCTGGGGAACCCGTCCTGGCTTTCCCTGTGAGATGGTCCCTATTGGGCACCCCCAAGGTGAAGCCAGTCATTCCTGGCATTGATGGGGCCGTTTGTGGAGATTAAGCAAGCTATTGCCCAGAGTTGCTGAGTGGGACCCATGGCCCAACACCCTGCCGCCTCGGGAATTGAACCCTGGTCCCGGGGTGACCTCTGCTTCTGGGTCTGCCGCCTCTAACCAGTGAGGTACACTACTCCATTTATCGCTGTTTAATTTGTAGCCTGATATTAATGAAAAAGATCGAACTTCTTCTAAAAAGGCTGGGATCGACTCATTGGGGTTTGAAATGAAAAGCAAAATATCATCAGCATACGCTGCAAGTTTGACATTAGTCGTAGAGGTTTGAAAACCCTTTATCTGTGTATTTTGATGAATCCTTGATAAGAAGGGTTTGAGGGCTAAATTTAAAAGAAAGGAAGATAAGGGACAACCCTGATGTACCCCTCTACCCAGGTCAAAGAAAGGTGATATTAAACCATTAGCAAAAACAGCAGCGCTAGGGTTAGAATATAATAGTGAAATTAGAGAAATAGCTGCAAGGGAATGCTTCAAATGTGGAGCTTTAGATAAAATGTTGAAAAGAAATCTGGTATTATCTTGTATAGCTCGGTCTTTCACAAAACCAGATTGTTCTTTGCCTAATATGTTTGGGAGGTATTGGTCTAAATGGAGTGCTAATACTTTGGAGAAAATCTTATAATTTATGTTAACAAGTGAGATGGGTCTGAATTTTTTACAATACTTCGAGTCTTTACCCTCTTTAGGTATTCAGCATATATGAGCATCTGAAAAAGTACCGCCAGATTTTCCTTGAGACTGAAAGGAATCAATGAATAGGCGTAATTTAGGCATTAATAAATGGGAGAAATGAAGGAAAAACTCAACATTGAATCCATCTGGTCCAGGAGCTTTGTCTTTTTTTAAATGTTTAAGAGCATCCAATAGCTTTTGTTGTGTTATCTTGGTTTCCAGTAATGATAAATCATCAGAAGAGTGGTGAGGTGTTTGTATAGAGGAAAAGAAATGTAGGAGTGTTTGATCTGTGGGGTCTGTTTCAGAGGAGTACAATTTTTTATAGAGTAGAGCAAATTCATTTAAAATTTCCACATCCTTAAACTTTAAAATAGAGCTATCATTAAAAATCGAATCAATATTCGCTTTGTTCTGTTTTGTTTTTAAATAGTTAGCTAGGCATTTTCCTGCTCTGTTCCTACAACCATAAAACTTTGCACTCAATTTCAATAAATATAATGAGGCATTATCTGTAGAATCTTTGTTAAACTGTAACTTCGCCTTTATAAGGGAATTATAAAAACCCAGGGGAATCCAGGATGTGGTGACATGCCACTATCAGCGCAGGATACATCAAAGCCACATCCAGAAGGCATGTACCACGCGAAAAAACCAAAATGGCAGCAGTGGTAAAATGAAGCTGCATTCGAACTTACTTTCGTAGATTTCTCCTCAAATGCAGCAATTATAGAGTAACCAGTAATTCGAAGATGTGTCCTGAGCCTACATACTCCTATTTATCTCTCCGTCTTCAGTGAGGAGTTTGTTGTTATGAGCACAAAATGGCTGCCCTGTGCTGTGTGTAAACGCTTCAAGAAAGCTGATTCTCTATGTCATCTTTCGAAAAATGCCACTGTCAGCGCAGGATACATCAAAGCCACATCCAGAAGACAGTCTAAAGGAATGTGTGACTAGTTTTACTAATGAGGGCCTCACTGCCGCAAATTGAAAATAAAACGCGCGGCTGCACGAAAAAACAAAATGGCGGCTGCGGTAAAATTAAGCTGTGCTCTGACTTAATTTCATGGATTTCTCTTCAAATGCGGCAATTATATAGAAACCAGTAGTACGAAAATGTGCCCTGAGCCTTCATACTCCCATTTATGTCTTTGTCTTCAGTAAGAGCTGCCTGGTTCCGCGACGACCTTCAGGTGCACCGGAGAGCCTCACCCGTGGGCCGTCATACGCCTCGGGTGCCAAGCCAAGCCCCCTCACACCTGAACCTTGACCTCATATCCTGAAGCATCTCTTGCCTAACCAAGAATTCACATATTCTTCAACATGCTGGACTGTTGTCCACTGTGGTGATGAAGGGTGTTGTACTAACAGCAGATCAAACGTGTAATCTCCTAAATAGTCTACCAAACAATTAATACCTCCATCGATCTGGTCCTTGGTCTAGCTTTCTTTTTCATTGGTTTGCCCTCCTACACATCTGAATCTGAGTTAAAGGTTAGGTGAACAGCTATAGACTGCATACCCACTTCCTGAGGACTGATTGCATGACAAAAAAAGCATGGCAATTTTTTTCTTTGTTTTGCATGAATATCATGACTCTTTGCATAATTGACTCACTCGAAAACACTGGTCATCATGTCCCCTACTCTGCGGACTCAAATTTGACCTCACATTTATAATATGCATCCTCCTTCCTCGTCCTTGTCAACTAAGTGCTATGCTCCAGCTAACCAATATCTATCCTCGGTTGTATGACGTTTAAAAGCATGCTTTTACCATGCATGCCTTTACAACGCAGGTATTACAACGCAAGTCGTTACAATGACTTGCGTTGGGGGGCGCTGGATAGTGGAATAGTTTAATTTTCTATTCCAGCTCCAATCCCCGTGGATAGCAGGGAAGGTGTTGGATAGAAAATTAAACTATTCCCTATCCAACAGCGCCCTCCAGCGAAAGTCGTTGTAACAACTTTCGTTGTAATTCCTGCGTTGTAATGGTAGTGCGTGGTAAAAGTTTTGTTGTAAACGATGTTCCCCTCTATCCTCATCCACCATATCCTCAAGGTCTCTCCTAGTAACTGCCTGACACTATTTACAAAAGCAACATTACTTTATACAAACAATCATCTATTTGATTTTCTAGCTGAGTCCCTACCTCACAAAGAGCCCTTGCTACCTAACTCTACTGTCAACTGATAACTAATGTATTGTACAACCATCACTCTATTGTTTCCTCTGACAGAGCTCCATAAGATCTGCTCCCAAAATATGACCGTCTACCTGTTCCTAAACATATGACCACTGTTTTCCAACCTTTCAAAATGGCTTCAGCATGCAAATCAGCTCTGGTTGGGTACGACAGCTCATTGGGGTCAAATCACTTTTCCTGACTGTGGTTCTTCTGCTCTCTGCGACAATGCTGCACACCCAAATGGATCCTACCATGCCTGCTGTGCACGACTGAAACACTTGCATGCCAACCTGCCCAACGATGACTGTCTCAAGCACTACTGATCATTTTAGACAGTGCGCTCCTTTTTGAAAACAGAACTGAAACCCAAAGCATTTGGTAAACACACTCAAGACATACAATGAGACAATACTTTAGATAAAATACATAACCCAGGGACGTTTGCCTACTTTACATTTCTACTTACAAAATAGGTTGATGAATACTTTGGCCTATTATTCTGTCCCCTAAGGCCCAACCTCCACCTATTAAGCACATAATTACTTCCTCCTTACCTGCATCTCTTTTGCGCCGCGCTAACCTGCCTGCAGCCTTCCCAGCCCCCCTAACGGCACATAGAGGTGCTGAGGGAGCCCCGGGGACCTGCTGACGCGCATTTGGTGGCGGCCATCTTGGGAGTAGGCTGTTGCATGGGTGGCAGTCTAGTAGTGCAGCTTCGCACCGGACGGCCAGCGACGCCATAAAACTAAGTACCCTCCTCTCCGCGCAGCGGACGCGCGCTGCGGAGGCGCCTAAGGAGCGCCGAAGGAAAGCCCGTCTGCGCCCGTCAGCGTCCCGGTGGCTCCTGTATTGCGGTCTTTCCGAAACCACCCCGGTCGATCAACAAATGTTCGGCCTGTGGCTGGCAACCTGGTGATTGCCGTATCGCCTCTCTGACCCCTCCCTCCTCTAGTACTAGATGCATGTTGCTTAACACTAGATCCCTAAGCAAGCATGCAGTCGATATTTACAACCTTCTGACAGACTCCAATCCTCAATGTCTATTCTTGACTGAAACCTGGCTGGGGGGTGGGCGCGGGACCGGACATTGCCAGCGCCAACCCCCCGAGACATGTGATTTACAGGAAAGGTAGAGTCAAGGGGAAGGGGGGTGGTGTCGCTCTGATCATTGACAGGACCATTGAATGCTCCATTATTCCAGTGGACAGCATCACAGGCTGCGAAGTTCTTGCCTTCTCCCTTTCTCTCTCCTCTCACCAATCTTGTATTGGTCTGCTGATCTACAGACCCCCTGGCCCCACGGGCACCTTCCTTGAAGAACTCCACGCACTGATCTCTACATTGTGCTTTAGATCTGACCATTGTCTGTTGTTGGGCAACTTCAATATCCATATGGATAAGGTGGACGACCCAGACAGTATTAAACTTAAAGACATCACTTCTGCCCTTCAGTTCCTGCCATACCTCGGCCTTCCTACTCACTGCAAAGGACACATTTTAGATCAAATCTTTTCCACTGTCCCTATCGTCCTCACCTCCCTCGCCCCTGTATTGGTGTCAGACCACTTTTTAGCGGACTTTGAGATCCCCCGTATTACTAAGAAAGCTGTTAATGGCCACTGGCGCGATGCGCTTCCTTCTAGGGCTTTTGAAAATATTTCTCCAGCCATGTTGGCCAAGTCCCTCGAGACTCACCCTTGCCCATTGACAGGATCGCTTGCTATCGACCTCGATCTCCTACAGGACTGGCTGACGCAACAACTGGCCATCCTTGCCCCCCCTGTTCCGCCCAAGCCTCGTTCAGTGAGATCTTCTGCCCCTTGTTTCTCGCCGGCATTGGCCGCCAAACGTCGACAATGTAAACAAGCCGAACGGACCTGGCGTAAATTTTATGATGCCACGCCAAAGAAACCTATAGGGCATTGATCAGGGACTATCATCATGATATTGCAGCTTGCAAAAAATCTTACCTGGCCAGCAAAATTGATGGTGCTTCCAACTCTTGTAAAGAAATCTTTAAAATAGTTAAATATTTCATCTCCCCTCCTTGGGTCACTCCCAAACTGACTCATTCTGAGTCCTGGATCATCGAACTGGCCAATTTCTTTACTAATAAAATTAGAACTATCCAGGTCTCTTTTGGAACCACTACCCAGGATCCCCCCCTTTTTAAGTTTTCCTGACCCTTCACAGACACCGACCACTCCCTTTCTCTGGAGCTTCCCTCCACTATCCATTCAGTCCTCCCTTGACCTGCTCTCCAAATTAAAATCTGGTTCCCCTCTTGACCCGTGCCCTGCTAAATTTTTGGCACGCATGGCCCCTACCCTTAATCATTTTATTAATCCTATTCTTAATCTCTCATTCAACACTGGTGTAGTACCCCAAGCTTGGAAGCAGGCCCTCATTCTGCCCCTTTTGAAGAAGGCTAACTTGAACCCGGATCTTCATCTTAATTATAGACCCATCTCCCTTTTGCCAGCTTTGGCGAAAGTGGCTGAAAAACATGTCCATTCCACCCTGTCCCACTTTCTGGAGTCCCATGACATCTTGCATAGATCCCAGTCTGGTTTTCGCTCAAATTTGAGCACTGAAACAGTTTTGCTCGAGGTCACGGAGATGATCAGAGAGACCATGGACAGGGGAGGAAAAGCTATGCTGGTGATGCTTGACCTATCGGCGGCCTTTGACACCGTCCCCCATGACCACCTCCTATCTAGACTCTGGGAGATAGGTCTAAGGGGGACGGTGTTCAGATGGTTCAGGTCCTTCCTCACTGGCCGGCAGCGAACGATCTGGGCTCCACCTTTCTCTGCCGCAATGCCGCCTCTGGAGGTCGGAGTGCCGCAGGGCTCAATTCTGAGCCCCTCACTCTTTAACATCTACATGACCCCTCTGGCGGCACTTGCGGAGAGTTTTGGGGCTCAGATCGTGTCGAACGCTGACGACACTCAACTCCTTTTCACTTGCGACAGGGTACAGGACTTCGACGGGGCCTCCATCCAGGGCTGCCTTGGGGCTGTGTTTGACTGGTTTAGTCTGCACAGTCTCAAGTGCAACTCCGACAAATCTGAGGTTCTTTTCTTTGGCTGCCCCGCCGACCCCGAATGGAAAGACTGGTGGCCGGCAACCATGTTCCCCCCTACTGGCGAGTCAGGGGCTGCAAAAAACCTGGGTATTCAGATTGATAACTGTCTCTCCTTTGGGGCCCCAGTGTCAGGATTAGTCGGCAAATGCTTTGCCACTTTAAACATGCTGAGGAAATTCCTGCCGCTTTTGTCCCTGGAACACAGAAAGATCACTGTCCAGGCCCTGATCGGCTCCAGGCTGGACTATTCCAACGTTCTCTACCTTGGTCTTCCTGATTACCTCCTATCGCGCCTTCAGGTGGTACAGATCTCGGCGGCCGTGGCCATCTTTGGCCTCCCCAGGAGAGCAAGGGCCAGTGAGCTTCTCAAGACTCTCCACTGGCTCCCCATGAAGAAGCGTATCATCTTTAAGGCCCTGACCATTGCATTTAAAGCTTTGCATGGTATGGGTGCCCGCTATCTTCAGAAATGGGTCTGCTTCTATTCTCCAGCCAGAGCCTTGCGCTCTTCCTCTCAAGCCAAGGAAGCCACTCCCGTGATCCGTCGTGCTCGCTGTGGTGGGCGCTCTTTTAAATTCCTCGCCCCGCAGCTATGGAACGACCTCCCTTTCTCTTTGAGATCCAGCTCCAATCTTCTGGCTTTCAGAAAAGACCTGAAGACATTCCTCTTCCTGCAATAACAGCGCCTGCGGATCTATGCTTCTGTCACTCGTCCGTCTTTTTTCCTCTCTGGACTTGCTGGGGCTCTTACAGCGCCGGGACACTCCTCGGAGTAGCCGTACGCTATAGAAGCACCCCCTTAACATTAACATTAACATTAACATTAACATGTGATGCTCTAAGGCACAACCATTCCAAACATTTATAACGCCCTGGACGCACGCACCACCACCTGTTAGCCAGCACTGTACTTACTGTACCTGACCATTAACAAAAGAGGGAAAATAATTTCAGGGTATTATGTATGTTCTGGATGTTTTAATTATTTCCATATGTGTGTTCTTACTTTACTGCAAGTAATAAAGAAGGCATGCATAATATTGGTCTCTGTGCATTGCTGTAAAATCACCATTGTCCATGCTCATGATTCTGTATGTTTTTAGAGACGACTGAAAGGTTTTCAAAGTTTTGTCAGAGACAGAAAAAAATACAAACTCTGCCTCAGTGAAGAAGAGTAAAGCAAGCAGACAAGTACATTTCTTTATCACTGAGTGGCACAATACTGATGTTCACAGTGCTTAATCATTAACAGCAGATGAAGGTGATATATATTTGCACATCGACCTCAACCTGGGGCAGGGTTTGATTGGGACAAAAAATCTGTCCAGGCACACTAAAAAAAAGTGGCCTGCAATTGCATATTGCCTTTCCACAAAACACTGCTTCAGCGAAATTTTATTTGAAAAAGTGGGGGGTAAAAAATACACGTATTCTTTTACACTGGTGAAACACACTTTAAAACAAGTGAGGGCACTTTTGCTCAGGCCCCCTGCCTCTGCTCAATATGCATACACTAATGGGCCAGCCCAGCAAGAGAAAGGGAGTGACACCTCTGTCGTTGATAAAAGGGGTTAATGGACGCCGATCTATATCCAGAAAGGCCACTCAGGCATCCACTGGGCCGCTGGCGGCATCCGAACCAAGCAGAAAACGCCCAAATCGGCCCCCAGTCTGCCCATAAAAAACAGCCCACAGCTGGCAGTCGGCTACCTGCCCCTCGGCCATTGCCTGAGTGTCCGCATTACCAATCTGACCCTGGCCTGGGAAAAGTAAAATATCAAACCAGAACTTCCCAGTGGGTGTATCCCAATAAAGTCCCAATTCAGTGGCATGTCTATATAAAGACAATGATGGCAAACTGTTGAAATTTAAGTAGAGGAAAACCTTAAACCCAGTGTCATAAATCATACCCACAAAGAGAATTGATGTATCATGCTATCAAGAGGCATTCTCATATATGTATGCTTGGAAGAATACTATGAGACTGATTTCATTTCAAAAGTGAAACGAACATTTTCTAGAAGGAATTACATTATCTGGGATTAATGAATCGAAATGCTTCCTCCACCTATAAAAAAGACAATAGAATCTTAATGCCTCGGTTAGAAATGCAAAAAGAAGAAAAATACATCTGAAAATGGATATCAGTACTATGGAGTGAAGTCTTCAGGACTGAAGTGTTTGATTAGTCACATCCTGCCTAACCGGAAAAGCAAGAGCTTTGTTGGCATATGGTCATTCCCCCTCCATATAAACTAATTTTCTACTCTTCTGATAATCCTTTAGAGATTTTAGAAATTCAAGTACGGTATTTAATCAGCAACGAAAATGGTAATTTAACTATTAAGTGACCTGTATTTTATGACACTCTCTCAGACCATGAGTGAGTTTGATAATATGGAAAAGACTCAAAGGAATTCAGGAGAAGAGCCTGTATCATATATACCAGGGAGTACCTGGAGTCTGGAAGAGAAAGGAGAGAACTGAAGCCTCAGACAGTGTAGGCTGGAACAGATTATTAACTAAAAGCGAGACAGACAAGTATCTAAAGTCTGAGTTAGAACTAGGAGCCTTATTACGATGGTGGTCGGACTGCCGACTGCTACGGTGGTAGTCAGGAGACCGCCAGACAAGCATGCAGCTGTATGTCCACTGCATGAGGATTTGACCGCCATGCTGGAGGTTGGAAAGTGCTCCATACCACTGCCGCTTGTGGTGCGGCCAAAGAAAAGACCCGCAGCAAAAAGCCGCCGTGTAATGGAGCACCTCCTGGACATCCATGCAACATGTGTCATTTACCATATTGTGCATGGCACATTTTGCATGGAGGTGAGTGGGGGCAGTACATGTGCCCCAGGGCCACTTTACAGTGGCCCAGGATGGACGGGGGTCTTGTTTGGTGTCAGCAGATTCCATTTCAGACAGCCTTTTCATAGCTGTCTTCCCGACATTAAAAGGCTGTCAGAAATGGAATCTGCTGGCCCCAAACAGGGCCCCGTCCATCGTGAGCCACTTGGACTGGGGTGATTTAATGACAATGCACGGAGACCAATTTTATGCATGTCTCCTTTATTGCTAGCAGCAAAGTAAGAACACACATATTGAAATAATTAAAACATCCAGAACATGCAGACAACCCTGAGATTACCTTCCTTCTTTTGTTAATGCTCAGGAACAGGCAAGTACAGTGCTGATAGTCCATGGTGGTTCACATGTTTAGGGCATTATACATGTTCAGAATGGTTGTGCCTTAGAGCACCACATGTGTTTAATAGGTGGAGGTTGGGCCTGTATGGGGTAGATTTTGTAAGTAGGGATTTAAAGTATGTATGTATGTATTGCGATTTATATAGCTCACGTATCACCCGAAGGCATCAAGGCGCTTGCTTAGGGAACCCGTCCTGGTATTCCCATGTGAGATACCCCGGCAGGGAATCCGCAAGGTGAAAGCCAGGCATCCCACCACGAGGGGCCGTTGTGGAGATTAAGCAAGTGATAGAGCCTAGAAACTAAAATTCTTTATAAATGATGACTCATTCCACTAACACACTTACCAACAATACCAGGCCCATAAACATAGTGAATGAGGTGAATGGATCATATGTTATTTTGACTCTATGCAATAAACTATCTACAATAAACAAGACCAGCTTGTCATTTTGAAAAGTTTATTTTTTAGTTTTCATAAGTAAAGTCTTTAATAACTCATTTTATTAGAATCAAACATTTAGTTTTATTAATTCAAATTATATTAATCATTGGCACAAAGTAAGCTGTCAGAATTAATCATAAATGATGAATTTAAGTAAACATTAGCTTTTTCTCCAAGTTAATTCTCAAGCCTGAAAGGGAAACAAATAATAAACAGTTGCATGCTTACACTCTCCCAAGGCAATCCGACAGCGCTTCGCCCCTCTGGAAAAGAACGTTCCCAACCCCACAAGAGAGCCAATTTTATATCATTTTTCGCTCTCAAATCTGACTAAATGTTATTATTTAGTAAAGTTCAGCACTGTGATTGGTTTATGGTCATCACACCACCTCAGCTACTAGTCCAGAGAATATGCGCGTCACTGTGCCATTGTCCATTCAAAGTGACAACGACTTCCGAGGCATTTGCAACAAAAAGTTGCCAATCCACTTCCACCAGAGCTCGGCAGATTCACGCTTGTCACTTCCTCGACCTTGAATAGGATCAGCCAGAGCAGTCCATGGAATAAACTCCATTTAAAAGTCTTTTCTTTAATAAAGTTCTGAGCCAGAGAAGCAAGTTCATTGACCTCTTGCAATGTTTTTTTTTCTTTCACCGTGCAGCTTGGCTCAGCTTCTGCTCAATTCAGGCCAACCAACTTTCTCCAAGCAAGAACTAGGCCTCAGCTCACACTTGAGCTATTATTTAAACAAACACAAAAGAGTGATTAATTCAAGTAAAGCAAACCCTTGTGAACCACCCAGTCCCTTATTAATTATTAATTAACCCACTAATAAAAAACATTTAGCAGAAGCAAACATTTAAAGCAGCACATAAAATAACCACCATTCTTCATGTAGTCCAGCTTTATGTTTCTGAAAGAATAAAAAGATAATTAAATGACACACAGACAGACAATACACAACATAAGACTCACATATAAGCACATATAAAAGCACATGCCATGAATGATCAGCTGCATGTTAATGGTGACAAAGACAATAGGACAGACATAATAAACAGGATAATATTAATAATGTGTTACAAAAACAGACTTGCAAATGCACATAAGCACATATAATTAGTTTCCCGCGTGTTCATGTGTGGTGCAAACTTAATCTAGGTTGAATTAGTAAAATAAATCATGCAACAGTGCATTAATTAATCAGTTAATGTTATAGGGAATTGAATCCACAGGCCAGAATAAAATATTTTCTGCAGCCCGCTCTATCAACTCCCTCATCTGGTGATATTAAAATCACCAAACAACACTCCAAAAATTTTTAGAAAAAATTTCACCCATTTTAGAGACAACACACAGTGAATTCTCTCGATATTAGTTTCCCTAAACCCCTGTCTCAGCTGTCTGATTAATTTTATCAAACTGAGCTCTTCGCATTTCCTCTAATTCGTATTCCTTTTCCTGTTCCTTTTTGAGTTTATAAATTCTTTTCTTCTCATTCTGACGCTTCCTTCTTTTGTGAATCAAACAACTAATTTTTAGCAGCATTATCATTATAACAATGACAATTACTGGATAGAGCACTTTGCCAATGATGGACCTGCCAAGTTCTGAAAACCAATCTTTAATGGCCTCCATTCTTTTTCCAATCTTTTCCGCAAAAGTTTCTTCCTCCATAGGTTCAATTTCTTCATGAAAATGTGTAATGTTTTTAACAAGCAACTCTATATCCCGACTCTTGTCAGGAATATAGGTACAGCAATGTTGAACATGTAAGACCCCACAGACTCCACCCTCTTTTGCAAGCAGAATGTCTAGCGCAAGACGATTCTGAATGGCCATACTTCTGATTGCGACAAGTTCTGTACTAACCAATTGAAAACCACTCGCAGTATCAGTTGACAACCTATCCACAATTGTGGACACTTTTCTAATTTTAATAGAATTCATCGTTACCCCCACCATAGGAATAACAGCACCAAAAATATCTCCCAGAATTTCTGAGAAACTTTCTCTTTTGTATCTATTTTGATTCAAGTGTTCACCAAATTCAAAAGTACCTTTTTCATTTCTGTCAATATGAAATATTTTTGGAAAGACCAGGCCGATATAGCATGTCCCATACCAGTGGTCTGGGAGACTAAAATAAGCCTTATTGCCACAAATAAAATAAATTCCAGGGAAAATTGGATCCTTTCCACCTTTAAATCCCCATCCCCCTTCAATACGATAAGTATCTTCACATTGACTAGCACCTACAAAAAGATTATCATACAAAGTATTATCTCTTCTAATACAAAATTTACCACTAACTGGTTCATCAATATGTATTGCTGCATTAGTATCAACACCATTTAGTTTAGCATCTTCTAACTGCCAAAATTTAGATTTAGCATGTTTTAGTTTCTCATTTCTTTTGTAAACAGCCCTTCTCTCCTCAACCATGTTAAGGAATGTCTTTTCTTCAGCTCTCATTTTGCATGTTAAATTATTTCTATAGGCATATTCATAGTTTAATTCATTAGTAACTAAAAAGAATTCCCTCATCTGCTTCGCAGATCTTACTTTGTTTAAGCTATTTACAATTTTGAGATTTGCAAAAACCTCATCAAAGTCTGAATAATAATACTCCAGACGACCAGTTTGATAGAACAGACTAGTAATCACACTACAGGTAATGCCATAAGTGAGAGGTAACATATTATAAGTCACTCCCTCAGAAACAGAAGTGGGTAATTTTACACACACATAGCAATCTTTGACATTCATTACTTTGACATATTCAGATAAAAGCCTTGAAAATGAATTGGTTGAAAAATCACCAATTGATCTATCTTGATGAGACAGTGGGTCATGATTAATAACTCTACTGGACCTGCCAGCATGCTTCTCATGAATAGATTCTGCTTTACTAGTAATATTAGTCTTAGATTTTTGCTTATTAACATCAAAAGGATAGACCACAGCTAAAATTAGCCAAAGTAGAATTAATAATATCACACAAATTGAAGTCATCTTACAACACCTTTTAAAAATTGTACACCTAGAAGTATCTGATCTAGGCATTTCCAAAAACAAAAACAAAAATTTTAAATAAAATGTAAGTAAATGTAAGTAACAAATTATATATCCCCCCTTTTAAAATATTTTTTTTTTTTTTTTTTTTTTTTTTTTTTTTTTACCCTAAACAATTTTTCTTCGACCTTGAGTCACAAAATATATATATTTTTTTTTAAAGATAACTAAACAGAATTTCTTCGACCTTATGTCACCTGACAAATTTTCTTCAGCCTTATGCCAGAAAACAAAGTTACCTAATACACAATTTCTTCAGCCTTATGCCAAGAAACAAAGAGTACCTAATACATGTTTTCTTCAGCCTTGTGCCAGGAAATAGATCCTCAACTAGTTTCTAACAAATTTTAATCCCTGTCACTTTCTAAAAATTCTTGACCACTGCTGTCCACCTCAACAATCGGTGGAATGATTATATAGGTCCATTCTGGAGACCTATATTTCTGATTTGGCCTAATTATTCTTTTTGTTTTCCGAGTGATGACTTCTATTTTTTTGTTTTCACCTTCGTTACTTTTTTCAAGTTCACTTCCTTGACTAGTAATTTCGTTGACTTGTTCTTTTGATTTCTTCACCAGTTTGAATTTCAGATTATTTTCAGGCCAAATGTCTCCTTTTCTCAAGACTTTTTTCTTTGGCACACTTTCGTTGCATTCAGTTTTCCAAGCTCTTTTTCTTTGTTTTCTTATTTCAGAATCTTCATCACTTTCAGTGTCTGTATCTGAGACATCAAATCTGTATCTAGGAATTTCTCTACTCGGCAACTTCACTCCATTTGAAACAATACCTTTACTGGTACTTGGCAATTCCTCTTCTTCAGGAATCACCTTCAGCTTCCCAGCTTCAAGCTTTTTGTTCACAGAGCTACTTCTTTCCTGCCTTTCAAGAGTTTCACTCAGATTTTTGTCTTGCTCAGAATCTTCTGCTTCTTTTGAATCTCTCTTTTCTCTCAGAGATTCTTCTTCAAGCAAATCATCATCATCAACACCTTGAATTCCAGTATTCAGATCTTCTTTATTCAAGTTCTGACTTCCATCTAGATTTTCTTGATGTTGATTTTCTTGGGGATCACCAAAATCTGAATCTGAATCTGAATCAGAATATGGATCTTCTGGGTCTCTTTCTGAATCTGAGTCAGCTGTTACATCACCTTCTTCATCATTTTCAGGAGGTAACACACGAATTGTATGGCTTGGATGTATCCACCTTTTTAGTCCTTTACATTTTATTGCATTTGTTGTTATAAGGATAACCTGACGTGGCCTTTGCCACCTTGGTGACAAACAGTTCCTTCTTCGGTGAACCTTCGTCCTAACCCAGTCACCGGGTTGTAAATCATGAGCTTGTACCTTTTCTTTTGTAATAATGTCAGTTCCCACCTGATGAAACACAGAATGCATCACATCAGACAGATTTCGGCAATATTCAAAAATTGCACTGTCATTAATGCTCATCAATTTGCCAACTGGTACAAATGCTTGTCTCATCACTCTGCCCATCACGATGTCGTGAGGACTAAGACCTGTTTTTCTATCTGGAATGCTTCTCAATGACATTAGAACAAGTGGAAGTGCATCAGTCCACTTCACTCCTGTAGCATCACACATCTTTGCGATCCTATTTTTAATTGTGCCATTTATTTGTTCAACCACACCTGATGCTTGTGGTCTGTAAGCACAATGCATTTTCTGTTCTATGTTTAAAGCATTACAGATTCTTTTCATCAAACTGTTCTCAAAATGTCTTCCACGATCATTTTCAATTGTGACCGGAAATCCATACCTAGGTATGATTTCTCTTAGAAGTAATTTTGCCACAGTAGCAGCATTGGCATGACGAGTTGGAAAAGCTTCCACCCATCTTGAAAACAAACAAACAAACACCAAAACATAACGTAAACCATTATGTCTTGGCATTTCAATAAAATCCATTTGCAACCTGGTAAAAGGACCACCTTCCCGTCCTATGGTTCCCAAGCTTGTAACAACTTTTTTGTGGAAATTCATCTGTTGGCAAGTTAAACATCTTTGACAAAGTGACTCTGCAATTGATCTAAATTTTACATTGAACCATGTTTCTCTGAATAAATTGATCATTGACCCTTTTCCCATGTGTGTTTGACCATGATACAATCGTGCCATGTCAGCAATCATACTGTCTGGCAATACAACTCTTCCATCCTGGTGTACCCAGATCCCGTCTTCCTCTCTTGGTCTGCAATCACCTTTTAGCCATATATTTTTCTCTTCTTCACTTGCCTCATCCTGTAACTCTTTTATTTCCTGCCATGTCTCAACTACAGAAATTAGCATGAGAGAATTCATTGTATGACTTTTGTCTTTTTCCCGATTGATTGCGTAATTATTTCTGGCACAATATTTTGCCATTTCGTCTGCAAAGGCATTACCTTTGGTGATGTAATCATCACCCTTCTTATGCGCTGAACATTTCACAACAGCTATTTGTTCTGGAAATTGAATGCCGTCAATTAATCTTTTTATCAATTTAGCATTTCTTATTGGAGTTCCTGCAGAAGTCAAATAACCTCTATTGGACCAGAGTTGTCCATAATCATGAACAACTCCATAACCATATTGACTATCAGTCACTATGGTTACTCTTTTGCCAGCTGCTCTTTCACAGGCTCGAATTAAACCAATTAATTCTGCAATTTGAGCGGAACGAATTCCATCCAAAGGTGAACCTTCAACAACATCTGAAACTGTACACACTGAGTATGCTGCTCTTAGAATCCCTTCATCATTTCTCAAACAAGATCCATCCACAAAATATACCACATCTGATTCTTGTAATGGGACATCTTTTATGTCTTGTCTTGGTTTTGTACAGTAATCTACAACATCCAGGCATTCATGATCAATATCATCCTCATTACTCACCTCAGTAATAGCTCCATCAGGTAATAATGTGGAAGGGTTCAAGTTTACACATCTAACAATTGTTACATTGTCTGAACCCAAAATTGTTTTCTCATATCTTGTCAGTCTGCTGCTTGTTAAATGTTGAGTTCTACTTCTGGTAAGGAGAATTTCAACTGAATGAGGTACATATACCTTTACAGGAAAACCCATAATGATACCCTCACTTTGGTCAAGGCTTACACTTGTTGCGGCCACTGCTTTTAAGCAACCTGGCAAAGCCTTTGCAACAGGATCCAAAACTGCTGAAAAATATGCAATTGGTTTTCTTAAGTTTCCATGCCTTTGTATAAGGACTGACAATGCACAACCCTCTCTTTCACTACAATAGAGTTCAAATTCCTTTTCATAGTCTGGCATACCCAGAGCAGGAGCTTCACATAAGCTCTTTTTTAACTGCTCAAAAGCTTCCAGCTCAATTTCTGACAATTTAATGGGATCTTTTACATCTGCTTTTGTCAGTCTCTGAAGTGGTTTTGCAATGACTGAAAACCCACTAATCCATTGTCGACAGTAACCAACCATTCCTAGAAACATTCTCACCTGTCTCTGTGTTGTTGGTGGTTGTATTGCTCGAATCATTTTAATTCTTTCAACTGTCACTTTTCTGGTTCCTTTTGCAATTCTGTGACCAAGATATTTCACTTCTTGTTTACAAAACTGCAATTTTGCTGGTGAAACTTTATGTCCTTCATCTGCCAAACGGTTTAACAGGGTAATGGTATCAGTAACACAATTTTCTCGTGTTTTGGCTGCCACAAGCAAATCGTCAATGTACTGTACCAATGTGGAATTACCAGGCAACACTAGATCTTCCAGAGATTTCTTTAATAATTGATTAAAGATAGATGGACTCTCAGTATACCCTTGAGGAATTCTACACCATGCTAGGATCCTATTTTGGAACCTGAAAGCAAAAATTTTCTGACTGTCTGGATGCAATGGAACTGTAAAGAATGCATTGCACAGGTCAATGACCGTGTACCATTCTGCATCATGTGGAATCTGGTAAAGAATCACTGCAGGATTTGGAACAATGGGACAGCAGGGAACAACTATCTGATTAATCTTTCTTAAATCTTGAACAATTCTGTATGTTCCGTTTGGCTTTTTAATACCCATAATTGGTGAATTACATGGACTGCTTTCAATTTCTTTTAACACTCCTTGACTTATGAATTTTTCAATCACAGGAATAACACCTTCAATTGTCTCTGCCTTCATTTTATATTGAGGAACATTTGGAAAATCAACTCCCTGTTTAACAGTGATTTTTACTGGATCAATGTTTTTCATGAGACCCATATCATTACCTGTTAGGTCCCAAATTGCTGTATTGACTGGCTCTTTGAGCTCTTCTGGTAAATCATTCTTATCAAATACAGGAAATAGTGGTGTTTTCTCTTCCTCCACCATCATCATGGTCCATTTATAAAGACCATCTTCTTCTGCTGTTTGCATTTCAATGCCTTCTGGAGAGCAATATATTCTGCAATTCATTTTACATAATATATCACGACCTAATAAATTCACAGGACTGCTGTCACAAACAAGGAATCTGTGTTTATCTTTGTAATTGCCTATCTCCACTTTTACTGGATCTGTCAGACTGGTTTTAATTTGTTGATTAGCTACACCTACAACTTGAATGGTTTCACCCGAGAGAGGAAGGTTTTCTATTTCTGCTGATCTAACAGTAGAACGGGTAGCACCTGTGTCCACAAGGAAAGTGATATCTTTATCATTCACCTTTCCATTAACAAATGGACCAGACTGATCTACCTCAAGAGTGGGTCCAAGCACACACTCTTCCTCCTCTCTCAGGCACCGTCATGAGTAATCCTCTGATGAATCACTCACCTCTTTGTCATTTAACCAAAATTGAGAAGCATTTGCCATGTTGACTTTTAACACATCTTTAACCAAATTATTTCCACAGAAACCTGTTTCAGGAGAAAATCTCTGTGTGTTAGCACAACCAGGAAATGGTGCTTGAGGTAACTGATTCTGTTGAATTTGATTCTGCTGTACCTGATTCTGTTGCTGATACTGGCTCTGCTGTGTCTGGTTGACTATCTGTCGCTGTAACTGTCGCTGTTGATTAATTTCATGCAGTTGCCGCTGTAGCTGTTGTTGTTGCTGCGGACTTAATTCACACTGCACCTGTGGATTTAATGAATTATTTTTAAAATTTCTGGGCGGGTTCTTACACTCTCGCTTCCAGTGTCCAATTTCGCCGCAATTAAAACATGGGAGCTTTTGTTTTAACTCTTCAATATTTACATTAAATTTTGGCTTTGAATTATTAAAATTACCTCTAAATTTTCCCTGTTGCATAGAACCTAACTGCTGTTGTTGTTGCTGCTGCTCAGCTACCTTCACCTGTGCCCACATTGCTTTTTCCTTGAGACTCTTCTGCTTTGCATCTATTTCATCACTACAGTATTTTGCTTTTCTCAAGATGTCGTCAAGTGATAATGATTGCCAACAAACAATTCCATTTCTAATCATGTCACCAATTTCAGGTCTCAGGCCATATACAAATTTGTATATGAAGTGACTCATGTCTTGTTCACTTAATTTTTCATAGCCACTGTACTGTTTAAAAACTAACAGTAACCTCTCATAAAATGAATGAACTGATTCTTTTGGTTCTTGATTTGTTCTGTCTATTTTAACCCAGTCCACTTCCTTTGGGGGAATTTTCTCTTTCAGCCAATAAATTACTTTTTTATAAAGATCCATGACATCTTTTGATGGGGCACCTGTAATTTTATCTCGGGCAGGTTCTTCTTTTGGCCAATCTATAGAAATTTTGCATTCTGTCCAAAGATCTGATGGAACAACAATGTCAAAGAATCCATCCAGATCAATCCACAGAACTTTTGACACCCTTATGAATCTGTCTACCTGTCGGTACCAGTCCACTGGTTTCTCCCTTAAACGTGGAAAATCATTGGTAAACAGGAGTATATCCTGTCTGGACCAAGGAACATGCACATACCCACCTCCTGCTATTTCTCTCATTGGAAATTCAGAAATTTCATCATTTCTTAGTCTTTTATCTTGTTCTTTCTTTGACCATTTCATTCTCCATTTACCTAATTCACCTAATTTTCTGAGAAAGCTTATTAATTCTCTTATATGAATTATTCTTCCAGAAGCATTTAAATTATCAATGTCCCTCTCAGAAAAATCTACCCTGTAATGTTTCTGTAAATGTTTTTGTTTGCTTAAATCAATTTCTAATTCAGCAGCCATTTCTTCCAGTTGTTCATACCTGTTTTTAGTTTTCCACTGAATGCTCTTGCAAATGAATAATAATTCATCATCTTGATACAATTTTAAATTGTCAGTACCAATTGTGCCAATGATCAATTCCTCCAGATCAGCTTTTAATTTAGCTACATCAAGCTTTTTATAATCGGGGATTTCAGGAGACATTTCATTTTGAGATAATTCTGTTCTGTTTAAACTTTTTTCTGATGAACCTGAATCTGAACCTGCCACAGTTGGTGACTGTGAACTTAATAAACTTCCATGTAGTGTTAAATTTGGCATTATAGATTTTTCTCTATGAATCTCTGAAAGTTCTGAATAAAATTTTTCAGCAACCTTTTGAATTTCAGCATTTAATGGAACTGTTAAGGCTGTTTGTCTATTTTCTCCTTGGTCAAAAACTGGTACCACAGGACCAATAGTTACTGGTACTGTAACTGCTTCCATACCTTTTGTCAGCTGTTCAATCAAATCATGCTTTGCTTTATTATAACTAGAAACTTCTTGCTCAGCTGGTAATCTTTCCTGATTTCTTACAGAATTATTTTCTTGATAAGCTACTCTGCCTCTGTTAGGTGTACTAGAAGTATTTGCCCTTCCAGGTAATTTTAAAAATCTAGGAGAACCTTCCTCAACTTCTCTAGGTGGTGCGCTTGGAGATGCTTCTGTAGAAACTCTCGGGATAGAATGAGAACCTGCTTGATAAGGTGGCGGCTTAGGTTTAGTGGCATAAATGTCTTCTAAAACTGCATCATCTAATTCCTCATCAATTTCTTTTCCAGCTGTCTTTTGTTCTAAATCTCCATTAATCATTATTCTTATGGGATACAGACCATCATACATGTCTGCTTTTCTCCAGCGTCTCACTTTATCTTCATGTGTTTCTTTATTTACAACATATTTTGAATATTTAGGTGCTGTACATTTGCTTTCGCGTTCAAGTTCCATCATCTCAACTTCCCACTCGACTAGGGCCTCAAATTGTGTAGGTCTTGGCTTTGGTACAAGATCCATCATTTTTCCTCTTAAATTTTGTAAAACTTTCATATTAAATGACCCATCTTCTGGCCAGGCTAGTACACCATCCTTTTTGGTATACTGCATCCAGTTATCAAACCAAATTACTGTATGATAACCATATTCACCTTCCATATAGGCTGCAGGTGTTTTATACTTATGAAGTAATTTACCACCACGTGTCTCAATTTTCTTATCAGGTTTAAAATAATTTTTTACCTTTTGAAACCATGTAGGCTTTTTTTTATAATCATCCCAATAACTCATTTTTGTATTTTAATTCCAAACCTATAAATTTATAATTTTTATTTGCAGTTAAAAACAACTATTTTTATCTAATTTATATTAATTAAATAATAAATATCCCTATTTAAATTACCTTTGGTACTAATATCCTAATTAAAGTCTTTATTGCTGTATTATTTACTAATTATCAGTGGTGAATATCAAATCAATTTTTAAATTTAAGAAAAATGAAGCTTTAGGCATAAATAGCGTGGGAAAAACTAATTCTGGAAATGTAAACAATGTGTTGTGTGTTTTTGACCAATCACCATGTGGCTACACAGCACTCAGCCAATGAGAGTGCTTATTGTCTCCTCCAATCCAATCACGACCTCTCTATGACACTGTAGCGTCAACAACCAATCAGCACAAAGCCTGACTCCATGTGACCACACACGTCACTACCTTTCCCCTATCCCTTGTAATGCACCTCGCCTCTCCACAGAGCCCCACCAAGCCTCCTCCTCCCAGCCTCACCTCTTCAACGTGCTTAATACTTAATACAGCACAGTGCTCACTTCTCTAAATGTTGCCCTCCTACCACGTGCCAACACAGCACAGTGCTCACTTCCCAACACGCGCACTTCCTAGTATACGCTCCTTAGAGATGTCAAATTTTGATTTACTCGCGCTCACACAGCGCGATGGCAATACCTCGCTTGGCACTCCCTACACAAGCTCCCCAGAGCTGTCACTTTGTTTTAATTTACTCGCGCTCACACAGCGCATTTACTCGCGCTCACACAGCGCGATAGCAGACCTTGCTTGGCTTCAATACCGAAGCCTCAAAACCTCGCCCAATGAGAGCGCAGCTCTCCCGTGACGCGACGCGCTTAATACCCAATTAGAGCACGGCTTTTGTCATGACGCGACGCGCTAAAGGCCAATGATAGCGCAGCTTCGCTAAAACAATCCGAGAGAGCTTTTAATCTGCGCAACAGCGAACACGCTGCAAGTTTTATAAACAGGGGAATGAATCAATTAAACTAATTATTAAAGCCTCTCCTAACGAGAGCCCGGCTCCCCCTAATTTTGCACAACAACAAACGGAGCTTCGCCGACTCCTGTGGGCTCGATCACTTCGCCCAATCACTGCGCAGCTCCTCTGTGGAGGCTCGCCGGCCTCGCCCAATCAGAGCGCGGCTCTGACGTGACGCGACGGTGTTTCCTCCAATGGCAGCGCGGCGGCTGACGTAATCAGCCGCTGCAGTGTCAGCCCCTCTCCACTCACTCACAGGCCTCCCCCCTCCTTTACAAACACCGAGAACACTCGGTGTAATACAGAAGGAAACAAAGGAAACAACACACAATCTTAGAGGGAAACGAGCAAAATATTTAGATAGGCTCGAGGCAAGCGCATGTAGATAGGCGGGTTGCCAATTAAAAGAGCGCAAAATACAAATAGCAAAGGGCTCACAGAAATGGGGTCAAATCCACCCTAAAATAGCGCGCAATGAATTTAATAAGGTATTTACAATACAAATACCATTTTAAACATTTAGATCGTGCTTTAACCAATGGGAGCGCTTGTTTTGTCAGTACAGGGATTTTTAACCAATCAGAGCGCGGCAGGCTCTGACGTATGCAGCAGGCTGCAGCTGCAAAGTCTCCTCACTCGCTTTCACTCCTCCAAACAGCCCCTCCCTCACAATTTTCGATCGGGACAGTTTTCTAAGCATTTAAATAACACAAAATGCTTATAAAAAGTTTTGAATGACACACTATACCTAAAATAGCATTTTCTTCACCATAAAGACTTAGAAACACTTTAAATCATTTTTATAAAATCGCAATTAATAACAACATAAAAAACAAACCATTTGTCTGCTTCTCTAACAAAGAGATAGTTTTACACATTCATTCAAGTATCCCTAGTGTGGAATAGACGACGCTATTCTCACAGAATAGTCTCATTCACTAGCAAGGCAATTCTTACCCTACCCTTCAGTTTACAAAGCATTCACACCCTTTCAAACAAAGAAAACCCTGTTCACACACACACGAATTCTTGGCAGGACTTGAACCAACCACAGAAAACGTCAGACGTTGATAAGAATAGACGACGCTATTTTTACCCTTCACTCGAGTTTGAATTAACTCCTATTACTCTTTTCACAGAAAGCTTTAAAACAGGCTCACCAGGTCCCTCTGCTTAATGCTACAATTTCATAGGCAATCCTCACTACACATTCAACCATACAATCTAAGGTCCCTAAACTTGTGTTGTACACCCACAACACGTGATATATGCTATACCACAATTTTGAAACAGACAAATGCACTGTGTAACTCTTCTAGCTACACTATCTTGCTGGCCAGCAATTTAACCAGGAATCTCTCACACTGCTGGAAAAATTCCTTAAGACTACATATAACAACTTAACAGAATCAAAACTTAACATATGTTAAACATCAATCCTATGTCTATACCAACATATATGTAACATGCATGTCAAAAACAACATATAAACCATCCTCTGCTACCAATTGATAGAGCCTAGAAACTAAAATTCTTTATAAATGATGACTCATTCCACTAACACACTTACCAACAATACCAGGCCCATAAACATAGTGAATGAGGTGAATGGATCATATGTTATTTTGACTCTATGCAATAAACTATCTACAATAAACAAGACCAGCTTGTCATTTTGAAAAGTTTATTTTTTAGTTTTCATAAGTAAAGTCTTTAATAACTCATTTTATTAGAATCAAACATTTAGTTTTATTAATTCAAATTATATTAATCATTGGCACAAAGTAAGCTGTCAGAATTAATCATAAATGATGAATTTAAGTAAACATTAGCTTTTTCTCCAAGTTAATTCTCAAGCCTGAAAGGGAAACAAATAATAAACAGTTGCATGCTTACACTCTCCCAAGGCAATCCGACAGCGCTTCGCCCCTCTGGAAAAGAACGTTCCCAACCCCACAAGAGAGCCAATTTTATATCATTTTTCGCTCTCAAATCTGACTAAATGTTATTATTTAGTAAAGTTCAGCACTGTGATTGGTTTATGGTCATCACACCACCTCAGCTACTAGTCCAGAGAATATGCGCGTCACTGTGCCATTGTCCATTCAAAGTGACAACGACTTCCGAGGCATTTGCAACAAAAAGTTGCCAATCCACTTCCACCAGAGCTCGGCAGATTCACGCTTGTCACTTCCTCGACCTTGAATAGGATCAGCCAGAGCAGTCCATGGAATAAACTCCATTTAAAAGTCTTTTCTTTAATAAAGTTCTGAGCCAGAGAAGCAAGTTCATTGACCTCTTGCAATGTTTTTTTTTCTTTCACCGTGCAGCTTGGCTCAGCTTCTGCTCAATTCAGGCCGACCAACTTTCTCCAAGCAAGAACTAGGCCTCAGCTCACACTTGAGCTATTATTTAAACAAACACAAAAGAGTGATTAATTCAAGTAAAGCAAACCCTTGTGAACCACCCAGTCCCTTATTAATTATTAATTAACCCACTAATAAAAAACATTTAGCAGAAGCAAACATTTAAAGCAGCACATAAAATAACCACCATTCTTCATGTAGTCCAGCTTTATGTTTCTGAAAGAATAAAAAGATAATTAAATGACACACAGACAGACAATACACAACATAAGACTCACATATAAGCACATATAAAAGCACATGCCATGAATGATCAGCTGCATGTTAATGGTGACAAAGACAATAGGACAGACATAATAAACAGGATAATATTAATAATGTGTTACAAAAACAGACTTGCAAATGCACATAAGCACATATAATTAGTTTCCCGCGTGTTCATGTGTGGTGCAAACTTAATCTAGGTTGAATTAGTAAAATAAATCATGCAACAGTGCATTAATTAATCAGTTAATGTTATAGGGAATTGAATCCACAGGCCAGAATAAAATATTTTCTGCAGCCCGCTCTATCACAAGCTATTGCCCAGAGTCGCAGAGTGTGAACCCGTGAATAGAGTAGGCACCGGAGCGAGAATTGTCGAGTCCATGGACATTTTTGGACTCAAGACCCCGCTGAGCCGGGAATTGAACCCTGGTCCCAGGCTGACCTCTGCTTCCAGGTCTGCCTCCTCTAACCAGTGAGCCACACTTCTCCACTAGTAGGAAAAGTAGGAAAACGTCCCTGGGTTATGTGTTTTATGTAAAGTATTGTCCCATTGAGTGTCAACCCTCCTTGTGGTTGTCTACAGTGACTGCACATCCCCAGCCCAGTGTCACTCCAAAACCAGACAGTCAATACACAAACAGGCAGAGGCACACAGAATGCTTAAACAAGAAAATGCCTACTTTGTAAAAGCGGCATTTTCAAATGCACATTTTGAAAACCATCTCCCTAAAAAGATGTGCTATTAAATTCTGAGTTCAGAGAACCTAAACTCCACTTCTATAGCGTGTCCCATTTGAAAATTATACTTGTAAGATGTTACAAAGTAAATCCCATGTTAGCATATGGTGACAGATAGCCTTTGAATAGTGAAAAAAGAAATTGGCAGTATTTCACTATCAGGACATGTAACACGCACCTGAACATGTCCTACGCTACACCCTGCCCATGGGGGTACCTTGGGCCTTCCTTAGGCCTTACATGCCTTAAATGCAAGAAAAGGGAAGGTTTGGGCACGGCAAGTGGTTGCACTGCACCAGGGATGTATTTCCTTTATGTATATAGGGGCGCAGGCGAACCAAAATTGTCATGCCAATGCCCCCACCCCACTAAAGAGATTCCACAGTCTTTCTGCTCCCCCGGAGGCAAATGGGGGCAATAGCCCCTGATCTGCCCTGGGGGGGGGCAGAAATCCCACTAGGCACCAGGGATTTTGTTTTGTTATTATACATTGGGGACGGGGCTGTCCAAACTGACATGCCAATGGCCCGTTTTCCAAAATAAATTGCCAGTCTTTCTGCCTCCCTGGGAGGCAAATGGGCCAATAGCCCCTGATCTGCCCCCTGGGGGGCAGAAAGCCCACTAGCACCAGGGATTATGTTATTTTTTATATGCAGGGGTGTGGCTGCCCACAATGGCCATGCCAATGCCCCTACCCCAAAAAGAATTGACACAGTCTTTCTGCCCCCGGGGGAGCACAAAGCCCTCTCGGCACCAGGGATTATGCTGTTTTCTTAATAGAAGGGGGGCTGCCCAGAATGGGCATGCCAATGTCCCCACCCCCAAACAATTTGCCAACCTGGTGGGGCAGAGAGCCCACTAGGCACCAGGGACATGTTTATGGGCATGTCAGGGCGAAGCCCCATAGGCAAGTGTCACTCCCCTTTTTTTTTAGGCACACATGTTGGCTGTTTCAGGCGGGGGCAGAAAACCACTAGAAACCAGGGAAAGATTGTGTGTGTGTGAACTGAAGTTTGGCTGACGGTCTGCGTGTACTGACCTTTGGCAGGCATTTTGCTGGTGGTGTGTGTGAACTTGCACTTGGCTAATGGTGTATGTGGTCTCGCGCTTGAATGTGTGTAGATTAGTGTTATCAGGAGACATGGGGAAACCCTGGGTGGTAGGAAATTTGTGGCGGCCCGGTGATTCACAACTTTCCCACACAGAAAATTGAGGAAAATTTGATATTTTAAAGCTAAATTTGAGGTTTGCAGGGTATCCTAGGTAGGAAAATGTTGGGAGATACACCCAAGCTACAGCTTCCTAGACACCCCTGGGAGTCTAGTTTTCAGAAATATCTGGGTTTGGTAATGTTTTCCTAGATGCTCACCAAGCCCGGGACCAAAGACGCAGGTGTCTCCCTCGCAAAACCAAGTCTTTTTGTGATCGATAATTTTGAAGGCCCCACACTACGTTTTGGGGTGTTTCCTTTAGCGGGAACTAGGCCTACTCACACAAGTGAGGTATCATTTTTATTGGGACAATTGGGGGAATGCTCAGTTTGTGGAAGTTTGTGGCCCCACGCAGATTCCACAAGTTTCCATCATAGAAATGTGAGGAAAATGTGCTATTTGGGCCAAAGTTTGAGGTTAGCAAGGGATTCTGGGTAACAGAACTTGGTGAGAGCCACACAAGTCTACCCATCCTGGATTCCCCTGGGTGACTAGTTTTTAAAAATATACAGGTTTGCTAGGTTTCCCTTGGTGCTGTTTGGGCGAGGGTCCAAAATCTATAGCTAGGAACATTGTGAAAAAAGGGTCAGTTTTTACTGAAAAAAGTTGATGTGCCCATGTTGCATTTTGGGCTGTTTCCAGTATTGGGAACTAGGCCTACCCACACCAGTGAGGTACCATTTTTATTGTGAGACTTGGGGTAATGCTGGGTGGATGGAAGTTTGTGGCTTTCCACAGATTCCAGAACTTTCCATCACAGAAATGTGAGGAAAATGTGTTTTTAGGCCAAAGTTTGAGGTTTGCAAGGGATTCTGGGTAATAGAACCTGATGGGAGCCACACATGTCACCACATCCTGGATTCCCCTGGGTGTCTAGTTTTAAAAACTGCACAGGTTTGGTAGGTTTCCCTTGATGCCGGCAGAGCTAGGTTCCAAATTCCACAGCTAGGCACATTGCAAGAAAAGTGTCAGTTTTCACTGTAAAAGTGTGATGTGCCCACGTTGCGTTTTGGCCCGTTTCCTGTCACTGGCACTGGACCTACCCATACAAGTGAGGTACTATTTTTATTGGGAGACTTGGGGAAATGCTGGATGCATGCAAGTTTGTGGCTCCCCACGGATTCCAGAACTTTCTATCACAGAAAATTGAGGAAAATGTGTTTTTCCACAAACTTCGAGGTTTGCAAAGGATTCTGGGTAACAGGACCTGATGAGAGCCACACACGTCACCACATCCTGGATCCACTCAGTGTCTAGTTTTCAGAAATGTCTGGGTTTTTTGGGTTACCCTAGATGTCTGCAAGCCTGGGACCAAAAACACAGCTGCCTATCACATAATGACCTTGTTTTATGAGGGAGTCACCTGTGTTTTTTGGTCCCGGGCTCAGCAGCCATCTAGGGAAATCTACCAAACACAACATTTCTGAGAACAATAGTCCAAAAAAGAGGAGTCCAGGGAGGTGCAGCTTGTATGGATCTCCCAACATGTTCTATCCAGAATCCCCTGCAAACCTCAAATTTAGCTAAAAAAATCACATTTACCTCACTTTTCTGTATTTAAAAGTTGTGGGATCATGGGGTCGCCACCCATTTCCTACTTCCCAGCGTTTCCCCAGGTCTCCTGATATAAACGGTACCTCATTTTTGTGAGTAGGCCTATTGCCCGCGACAAGAAATGGTCCAAAACTTACTGTGGAGACTTCAAAATTATTGATCGGAAAGCTACCTGGTTTTGCGAGGGAGTCACCTGAGTTTTTGCTCCTGGTGTCAGCGGTCACCTAGGGATACCTACCAAACCTAGACATATCTGAAAACGAGACACGAAGGGGAGTCCAGGGAGGTGTGGCTTGCGTAGATCTCTTCAAACTTTTCCTAGCCAAAATGCCCTGCAAATCTCAAATTTAGCTAAACAAAATCTAATTTTTCTCAAATTTCTTTGCGGGATCACTGGGCCAGCACAACTTTCTAACACCAGCGTTCCCCTCAGTCTTACAACTAAAATTATACCTCACTTGTGTGGGTGGGCCAAGAGCATGTGGCTGATAATGGCCTAAAATGTAGAGCTTGAGGGGATAGCACAGTGAGCTCTAAGCACTATTTTGTTAAATAAACGTTTTAGGCTGGTTCTGCTCTGAACACCCACACAAGTGAGATATCATTTTTATCAGGAGACCAAGGGTAACACTGGGTGCTGGCATGGTGATCCCATACAGAAATGTGAGAATTTTTTTTATTTATTAACTAAATTTGAGGTTTGTAGGGAATTCTTCGTAGGAAAAGATTGGGGATCCATGAAAGCCACACCTTCCTGGACTCCCTAGGGAGTCTAGTTTTCAGACCTGTCCAGATTTGGTAGCTTTCCCTGGATGGCCGCTGAGCCCAGGACCAAAAGCACAGGTTACCCCACTTGCAAAACCAGGTTGTTTTGTGATATATAATTTTGATGTCTCCACAATATATTTTGGGCCCTTCCCTGTTGCAGGTACTTGGCCCACCCGCACAAGAGAGGTTCCATTTTTATCGGGAGACCTTGGGGAACACTGGGTGGAAGGAAATATGTGTCAGCCAGGTTACCCCACAAATGTTCAACACAGAAATGTAAGGAAAATGTGATTTTGTTCAGCTAAATTTGAGGTTTGCATGGGATTCTGGGTAGGAAAATGTTGGGAGATCCATGCAAGATGCACCTCCCTGAACTGCCCTGGGCTTCTAAGGCTTCTAGGGCTGCATGTTTTCTTAAATGCTCACCAAGCCCGGGACCAAAAATGCAGGTGTCTCCCTCGCAAAACCGTCTTTTTGTGATCGATAATTTTGAAGTCGCCACAATAGCTTTTGTGGTGTTTCCGGTCGCAGGAACTAGGCCTACCCACACAAGCGAGGTTCCATTTTTATTTAGACACTTGGTGGAATGCTGAGTGGGAGGAAGTTTGTGGCATCATGCAGATTCCAGAACTTTCCATCACTGAAATGTGAGGAAAATGTGTATTTTGGGCCAAAGTTAGCAAGGGATTCTGGGTAACCGAATTTGGTGAGAGCCACACAAGTCACCCCATCCTGAATTCCCCTGGTTGACTAGTTTTTAAAAATGTACAGGTTTGCAAGTTTTCCCTAGTCGCTGGCTGAGCGAGGGTGCAAAATCCACAGATAGGCACATTGCAAAAAAAGGATCAATTTTCAGTGGAAAAAGGTAATGTACCTATGTTGCATTTTGGGATGTTTCCTGTCACGGGCACAAGGACTACCCACACAAGTGAGGTACCATTTTTATCAGGAGACTTGGAGGAATCCTGGGTGAGTGGAAGTTTGTGGCTTCCCACAGATTCCAGAATTTTCCATCACAGAAATGTGAGGAAAATGTGTTTTTTTCCACAAAGTTTGATGGTTTGCAAGGGTTTCTGGGTAACAGAACTTGGTGAGAGCCCTACACATCACCACATCCTGGATTCCCCTAGGTGTCTATTTTTAAAAAATGCACAGGTTTCCTAGGTTTAGCTTGGTGAGCTAGGGTCCAAAATCCACAGCTAGGCACAGTGCGAGAAAAGAGTCCGTTTTCACTGGAAATATTTGATATGTCCATGTTTTGGTTTGGCCCAATTCCTGTTGTGGGCACTAGGCCTACCCACACAAGTGAGGTACGTTATTATCGGGAGACTTGGGATAATGCTGGGTGGGTGGAAGTTTGTGGCTTCCCACAGATTTCAGAACTTTCTATCACAGAAAGTTGAGAAAAATGTGTTTTTTCCACAAAGTTTTAGGTTTGCAAGGGATTCTGAGTAACAGAACCTGGTGAGAACCACACAGGTCACCCCATCATGGATCCCCTCGGTGTCTAGTTTAAAAAAAATACAGGTTTACTAGATTTCCCTAGGTGCTGGCTGAACTAGGGTCCAAAATCCACAGCTGGGCACATTGTGAGAAAAGGGTTCGTTTTCACTCGAAAAATGTGATGTGCCCACGTTGCGTTTTGGCCCATTTCCTGTCTCTGGCACTAGGCCTACCCACACAAGTGAGGTACAATTTTTATTATTATTTTTGGACTTGGAGGAACACAGAACAGTAGAACAAGTGTTATTACCAATTGACTTTCTATGTATTTCTCCCTCTAAATGTAAGACAATGTGTAAAAAAGAAGTCATTTTGAAAAATGGTCTCTGATTCACTTGCTAGTATGGGTATCCACAATTTCAGAGATGCGCAAATAACCACTGCTTCTAAACTCTATATTTTGTTCTCATTTAGGGAATACATAGGTTTCTTTGATAACTATTTTTCACTATATATATTTTACCAAATGAATTGCTATATACCCGGAACATAATAAAAACCCGTTGAAAGGCACAGCTCAGTTATTGGCTCTGGGTAACTCGGGGTCTAGTTAAACCTACAAGTCCTATATATCCCTACAACCAGAACGGTCCAGCAGACATACTGGTATATTGCTTTAAATTATCTGCTGTACGTACAAGCAGTTATAGATGAAAACGTTGTCAACATTGGCTGTTTTTTCAACTCAATTTCAATATTTCTTTTATCCTTAAAGGATCTACACAGAGGACCACTTGCTGACCACTTGCTGAATTCCAACTTTTGTCTACTTTTCGGAAATGAATAACTTTCCGGGATCCATTATTGCTTTCACACCAATTTCTGCCACTAACTGGAAGGAGATTGAAAGCATTAAAAATAGGCCATGTCCCAGTAAAATGCCAAAACTGTGTAGAAAATGTTGGTTTTCTGCCAAAAGTCTATCTGCTCCTGAAATCTGGGAAGATGGTGATTTTAGCACCGCAAACCTTTTGTTGATACCATATGCAGGAAAAAAAACAGACGTTTTCTTCTGCAGCACTATTTTCCTAAAAAAACCAAATTGAGCTGTATTCTGGCTAATTTCTCGGTCCCCTCCAGGGGAATCCACAAACCCTGTGTACCTTTAGAATCCTCAGGATGTTAGAAGAAAAGGACACAAATTTGGCATGAAAACCTTATGTGGACAAAGCGTTACGGGGGCCTTAGCGTGAACTACTCCAAATAGCCCAAAAAAGGTTTAGCACAGGGGGGGGGAGGCTTAGCAGAGAAAGGGTTAAAGTGTGTATGAATGTGGCAGTGACTCTAAAGGGGTCAGGAATCAAGTTACACAGGACTTCTCCTTCAGAAAAGATTTTAGGAACAAAAGGACTAAAAGGACCAGACTACTTCATTGTGCCAGGATGAAAAACAGAAATGGGATGAAAACTGAAGCAAGGCTTCCAATGTGTCAGATAGTGTACAATAGAAAGCAGGTCTGACTGCAGGAACTTACAGGCTCTCCTAGGCAGAATCATGACAAATCAGAAAATAAACTAAAAGTGAGTTTTCAGAGGAACAAGGACATCAAGATAAAAAAAATGAAGCTATTAAAGAAGCTAACAAGCCAGTCACATGAAATAAATGAAGATCACGGAAAAAGGCTAGCAGGAGAAACCTTAACTTTCCAAGTCTTTAACAAATTAATTTGAAAAAACAGAAAACGTTCTCTTTTTAAATGGCACAGCATACCCCCAACCCCCCAACGGACAACAGAATCCATGCTGCTTTCCTGCCGCCTGCAATCTTCCAGAACACTACCAACATCCATGCCTTTTTCCCTCAGGAATCAAAATAAGAGACAGTTGTAATGGATACAAGCGTGTTTTAAGTTTTTTTGGCACACAACGCCAAAGGGTGTATGAGCAAAAGAAGATGCTATTTCAGGTATGCTTTCAAAGTAACTAGTCTTATAAAATAACAATATGAGTAGAAAAACTGTTACCTGGTTCCTTTATATCATTACATGCTGTAAGGTACACAATTGATTGTGCCTGTCTTTTCCTAGCACCAGCATCATCACAGGTCTGCATTTTTGGAAATTAACACACACAATCTTAATGCACAAGTTCAAATAAGGCCAAGTTGCACATGCATAGTGCATGCTGAGCATGAGCCACTGCCACAAGCCTCGGTCTTGCATATGTGCACAGGAAGAGGTCATGCCATTTCCTGTTGCAAGCTCCTTCATGAGTCCATCCCAGTAGAAATGTTGGTTACAAATGCAGTCCCCTTCGTCCTCCTGCCCCATGACAGGTGTCAGCAGGTGTAGACCAAATGTAGCCTAATATACAAGACACACATGGATCACATCTAATACCTAACACTTTTGCAGAGGCCTTTAAGGCTCCACTTGTGCATTTAAGCATGTATTTTTCCCTTTGAATCTATTTGCTTTCAAAACCCGCATTGGGACACATTAAGGACCATGAGGGCATAAAGAGGCCTTTTGCCCCCTTCGAATCAGATGAGGGAAACTAATGAAAAAGTAAGGGCCTTAATAAAAGTTTGAAGGACGAGATACTCTGTCACAAATGTGGTGGAATCTTCAGTTAGCCAAATCGCAAATGTATTATAACCTATTGCACTTGTACTATGACGGACGGGATAATCTCCATGCTCGTGATGGGGTATCTTGTCTGCCTAACTCTAAATAAGGCTGTAAGTGACCAGCCCTCGTCTGATGCTTAGGGCCTCTTTTATGAGCCAGCGCATGACATTCATGCCATCGTTGCAACACTTTTTGTGACGCTGTGGTGGCATAAATAATGCACCACGTTGCGCCATATTTAGGAAGTGACGCATCTAGGTAGATGCGTCACTTTGTAAACCCCTGCGCTATATTATACCTTCGTCAGTTATAATGTATGCATAGTGGGCATTCCTCACATCAAAGCCTCTTAGAAGTGGGGCATTCAAATCTATAAGATTTCAGAGCGCCACTTCTAGGCCACCATTGCCTCATGACAGGCGTAAGGGTGACGCAGGCCCCTTCACATGAGGCCTTCCCCATGTGAAAGGACACATTGCTGGAGTTGTGTCTGTTTTCAGACACACCCCAACAATGCGCCACTTTTGCGCATACAGATACGTCAGTGATGCTCCTTGCGACATGATGTACAGTACTGTAAATACGACGCATCCTTCGTGTCACAAGGAGGGAGCACTGAGAAGCGTTGCATCTCTGCTTTGTAGCAGCTATGCAACACTTCCGATAAATGAGGCCCTTCGTTTTTCTTCCCGTAGTGTGGAGGTGGTGATGCACAGCACTGGTACAATTCTTCCACTAACTACCTGTTCCTCCCTTGACTCGCAGGTCCAGCTAGTGGAAACTGTGTACATGTATTGCATCCTTGTGACTCCGGCCTTTTTGGAGAGGTTTTACATGTGGTGTTACTAGACTTCAAACCCTCCTGAGCTTTAATTTAACAGATCAGTGCGACGGCCTTTTTCCAGTGAAGGGACGCAGCGAGGCTTGGGAGTGCCGCGGGAAGTTGAGCTGTCCCTGTCCTTGAAGGGAGGCTTGAGGAGGCTTTGGGAGAATAAAGCTGCCGACAATGTCACATCAAAGAAACATCATTAAAGGTCGGACTGCATTCAGTCTGCAGTAAATGCACAGCTGTGCATTTACTGCGGACTGAATGCAGTCCGACCTTTAATGATGTTAGTACCTTAGTGCTACTTGGGCACGGCACTACAGCAAATTGTATGCATGCAAGGATAAATATTGGATAAAAACTGTTGAAAAATTGAAGGAACAGATGTGCGTCTTGCTCTCATTAAAAACATCAGTGAAACAGTCACGATACAGGATCATTATTGAACATGCTGAGAATGGGGGTCTAGAATGCCCGAAAACTTTATTTGAAGAACAAGAATATGAAAACTTTGTCTTTTGCCCAACATACAGTCTGACACGAGGGGGCAAACCTTCTGGCATTGCACGCGCCGTGAGGGAAACGGCCATCAGAGCTCATAAGGCGGGACCAGACCACAACTCCCAGCAGCCCCAGCCCAGGCGCCTGACAAGAGCATCATCAGGCGGCGCCAGGGCTGTATTTAACATCAGCTGGTGCCGCGCAGCGCGGGACACGCACGGCCGGCGCCGGGCAAAGGGTGGGCCGTCTGTGGCCGTCTGGGGCCAAAAGGGGCCAGGCTTGACTGACTGGACGAAGGAAGTAAGACTCTGGTATCAAATAGTGCCTTTTGCCACTGAAGTGACTTTTGTGTCTGGTGCCTTAATTGTCTTGGTAACTTTACTCTGTTTCCTGAAAGGGTAGTGTCTCTTACAAAGTAATGTTAGTGATGACAAAACCAAAGGAAGGTAAAAGTAAAAGTGTGGTGGGCACTCTGGACGCGTTCCTAGTAAGAGCCGAATCTGCAATTATTAATGAAATCAAGTTAACGGAACGCAGGCTTTCTCTTGATTCACAACTGCTTCAGAGTCGCTATGATACTACTGGTACAAACCGAGTTGAGGGCCAGGCGGAGGGGGAACCAGATTCTTATGGGGGCCCCTTGTTCCTGCAAGATTCTCCCAGTATTGAAGAGATTTCGGATCCACCCACTCCAGGAGAAAAACCAACTGTATTAACAAGGGCACAAAGATCTAAACAGATAGGTGGAGGTAGTTCTCCCCCATTAAGTAAAAAACGAAGGGCACAGATAACTAAAAAATCATGCAAACAGTATATAACTAAATCCCAGGGAAAGAAAGGTGCGCAAGAGACCGTTGAGATAACTCCTGAATTTGTAACTGAGTCTAGTCATGACCCAGTACTACTAGATACAATACCAATACAAACAGCATCATTTTTGCACCAAGGTATGGGGGAAAACTTCAGGAGTAAGCTTGAAGTAGTGATGAATGCACATGTACAACCCATTTTAAGTAAACTGGCGGATATCGAAAAACGGCTATCAAGTTTTGAAAATCAATATTTAAATACCTGCACATCACAAGCTGGACTTAGATCCGGCTTATCCCTTCAAACGGGTAAAAATAGAAGTGGGGAAGTAGTTACATCAGACCGCCCGGAGCCTGAAATTTCCAATGGCCCTATGAGATCCACCTCGGATGTAGACACCTCAGCCCAGGCCGGTAACCAGGCATCAAATTTGACGATTGTGAACAAATCAGCAGGGGCTGGTATCTCTCATAATGAAAGTGGCCGACATAAGGTAAGCGTAGTGGATGGCCCACCGCAACATTAAGAACCAATCAGGAGTGGGGAACGAGAAACGCGTTAGGTTACTTAGTAACCCCCGGTCCAACCAGAGGCTTTAAAAACAAAGAGTAAGGCGAATTGAGCGCCGGCTCCGCATCACGGCGGAAAGCATTCGGTTACCAAGGTAACCGGACTCCGATTGGCCCATAAAGAACCAATCAGGAGTGTAGGTACAATAACCCAATCAATGCGCGGCTACTATAAGAACACCGCGATGAGAACCAGCACTCAGTTCTCGTGACGGATCGTAACAGACCGGTGAAGAGACGCTGTGAAAGGCTACCAGGATCCAGGAGCAGGGAGGCCGTTTGCAAATTAAAAGGTAAAGACTGCCAACAGAGAGGGCTTAATTTAAATCCATGAAAGCTTAAAAAAGACTTTAGCAGTAATACCTAACAAGCACTTTATCTTTAATATAAACAAATCTGACAGTTCTTGCAAGAATATAGTTAAAGACTGTAGTAACTAGGAAACATCTGCTAGAACTCAGCAAAATACAGAAAATATTTATTCTATCACTTAATACAGCATAAACCCTGATATCCACAACGAGGGACCTGGAATTCAGAACACCCAAGGAACTGCACCAAGCAGTAATTTTTAATGGTGAGTGATATTTTAGTTACTGTGCCAAACAAATAGAGTCCAGAACCTACAATTTGGACATGTGGTAACAAGAAAAAACCTACAGTTAAACACTTAAATATTCCCCAGGGCTATTGAAGAAACCCATAACGAAAAATACGGTGGCTCCTCCTGGTAGTCCAAGACCAAGCGCACAAAGTGTGATTATAAGGTATATAACAATATTTATACACTGTTTCTGGAGGTATGGATTTACTTCTACCTCCCACCTAGTCTTTAAGAACGTCCATTGCGACATATTTATATAAATTATCAATATGCTATCCCTACATTTTATCTTATTCAGAGGTAATACACCAAACAGAAACTGAAAATAAGTCCAAAAACCAGATGGCAACAAGGTTCTGAGCAGAAAGCACTGTTTGGTGGGGGATTTCACTCCACCCATTTTAAGGTATGCAGTAAATTTATAAATAACCCGGTTGTATTGATAGGAGTTCTCCATTTGGGCTCTATAAGCATTGGACCATATTGTCCATGGGAAAGGTAAACACCACTAGTTTTGTTCGAAGTGTATGAATAGAGAGGATATGGTTAATATGTTTCCTAAGGTAATGTTTTCAAAATAAGCATGTATTTTTGAAACTTGACTGTGTGAAAAATATTACCAGAATAAGGCTGTGCCAAAAATGATGCCTTTTGTACTAAAGATGCCAAAAAAAATGAAGTTTTAGCTACCTCATATTCATAACTGTGAATACATAATGGCTTGCACCAATGCAATTTAGAGTAACTCTGTGTTTTTTAAATTTGATGTAGAATCTGTCCTGAAGAAGGTAGAAATACAAGAAACCGAAACGCCGCGTCGACCTGTGATTCTTTGTTTTTAAATGTTTTTTATGCAAATGTATTAACATTGTACCTTAATTGTTTATTTTGTAATGATGAAATTTTAAAATTTGTATGTATAATAAATGTGCAACAGAGTAACTCATGGTGTGGTAAACTTTCTTTTTTAAAACATTGATTTTGTATATCTTTTTTTCTTGGATTCATTGTGGGTATCACTAAAAAACTGTCGTTTTCAATGTGTGTGTATGAATTGACTATACTGTGAGGCTATAATCTTTTGGCATCTTCATGGGTTTAAGCAAATAGAACAGTAAAAATACATAGTTCTTCTGACCATACACGGATAGGAATCAAGTATAAATCTCTGTAACTTTACCTTTCCCGCCACATCATTGGCATGCTTTATAAATTTGTTCCTTTGATAATGGATCATTCACCCTAGAGTTCAGGCACTAGGTGTGTAACACAGTCCTAGACTGTCTTCTCGTGGGGACACCCTTGTCTCTCATTTTGAAGATTCACTATCCCCCCAGTCCCCTATTAGTCTGTGCGGGGTCCTCCTTTACTTTTTAAACCACCGCAACATTTACCTGTTAGTAGCCTAGACTCAATTTTAAACCTGCCACCTCAAACTACACCCTATATTGCTGTTTTGGTAAATGTTCGGCCATTGAACCCAGGGCAAGGGGAAGATTGGACAGCCCTGAGAAATAAATCATTGCATCTTGTTAATGCCAAAACGGGAATTAATAGTAGTATCCTGTTTTCTGAATTGAAGATGGCACGAAGAGTTAGATGGGTTGGGCCAACTGAGAAAAACCTTGAGGGGGACTGTATAGTTCTAACGTTTAGGTCCCCCGGACTGGTGAGATCTATAAATGATAGGCTGTCCGACCAAATTATGGATAAATCAAAAGTTATGATCCTACCGTTGGGGTTCTTTTATCGTCCACTTTCATGGCAATCGAAACTACCAGGAATAGGGTGTTATAATAAAACAAACCAGCAATCACAATGTCCACCCTGGTTTCATGTAAATCACTTTGATCCTCTGAGTACCCTAACAGAGGTCGATTGACTACAAACAGGGAATTTTATGGAAAGTGCCGTTAAGGATAAAATCACTTCTCCCTTAGGCATTGGGAACTTTAGTGCTGACACATTCGTTGTTGACCATGAATGTGATGATCTTCAGCCGTCCTGTAAAAAAAAATTAGCGCAGGTTCTAGTTACGGAGAGCGAAGAGAACCAGGAATCTATACAAGTTGATCAACTGGTTGAGGGGTCAGATTCAAGTAAATATCTAGATAGAGGAAAAAACCAACTGGATAGATGTACCCTTCATTTAAGAACATGGAATGTGGCAGGCATTGCACGAAGACTACGGGATGAGGTGTGGATGGGTTATATCAATTCCTTTGACATTATTTGTCTTCAGGAGACTTGGAGTAAAACTGACCCATGTCTGGATGGATATTTCTCATCTACTGTTCATGCTGTACCTTTGTTGGCAGGAAGGGCAAAAGGTGGTCTAATGACTTCAATTTTGGTTAAACATAAGTCTCTGAAAATTGATAAACTAATGGTCTCCCCATGGTATCAACTAATCCTGATTACTAATTTACTCACCGTCCCTCTTCTCTTGATTAACTGGTACTATAACATTTTTGATACACAGACTGCATTTGTTATTGATGGTCCTCGGAAGACCTGTTGGTTTCAAAAGAAATTCTGAAAGATTGCATACATTTGGAAAATGCCTTGAAAATTCCCTCGCTGTTTTACGTAAAGGAAACCTTTGAAAAAATTGGTCTTGGTGATTTTTACAATAACCCACATCTGATTAAATCAGATACAAAAATGGTGATTAAGAATGCATATTGTACTATATAAGGCTTGTCTAAACATGAAAATCAGCTTCCATACCAAACAGTTATACTCCAGCAACAATTTTATTTATCTTTTACTCTACACACGCAATGGCGTTTTTACTTAACTAGATTTCGGTTAAATGCACTGCACTTTTTAGAGCCTTTTCCAAAGCAAGGAGGTTGGTGTGAGAGGCTACCCCCTTGCCCATGTGATAATGAAGCTAAACAATGCACATTGCACTTTGTGTATTTTTGTACACTTTATAAAGCTCTGCGTGATCGCTTTATTAAACCCCTCCTAAGGGACATTAGACCCTGTAATTTTAGGGAAGGTTTTGAGCATTTAAGATCATTGTCATCTGCTGTTATATGTAGTTCTATGCTCAGTTTCATTAGATCAGCAATTTTAATCAGGAATCGTTACTGATATTGTGTCTTCTGATATTTTTTATTTTGATCTTATTTCTGAAAATTACTGAAATTGTTAGAAATGTTGATGATGACTAACGCTTTTAGCCGTGATTTTATATTGATTTTTAATGTAATTTTTTTATGGACAAATATAGGAATATATGTATTCTGTTCTTGATATTGATAGGCTTCATTTTCCGATTCCCCGCCCACTTACATTTACATTTATGAGTTAGCATAATGTGTCTAACTAATGATGTATTCATTTATGCATTTACGTTTATATTCTCCATCTCATTATTCATTTATGCGTGTGATGTTATTCAGTTTTCTTAGCTTAGCTTGTGTGCCACCATTTTGGAGTGCTTCTCTCTGTGTGCGAGATGCACTCGCTCATTCCCCCTCCCGTAGGAATAGGAAAAACCCTGATCTCAGCAGTTTTCGTTTCTTAGCTAACTGTGACCGAAACTATAACAAAAACCTAATCAGTAATGTTCCCATGCGCTGGAGATGCTGAGGCCCGGCTCTGCGGCCTTGGGCAGAGATAACCAAATGTTGCTAGATGCCTCTTGCGTGAGGCCATTGTTCACCCTCTCCGGGGACCAGTACTTTTCCAGTATGGGCGTGTTTTACTTTGCTGTACCATGTTATAATGTATTGCTGTGATGAGATGAGTCAGTCCTCTTGGCGAACTCCTAGGGGTGAGGTCGGACAGGGCCCTCTTATATGGGAGCTTGTGGCCTAATAAAATACTTTGTTTATTCTTCTCCACTGTCCGGTTGACTTCTTACTTGGTAATTATAGGTGAGTGCGGTAAGTCACTCGGGTGGATTTGCGCCACGCTTATCAGATGGTGCCCGAACAGGTACCCCGCGATAAGGATCCTTCTCACCCGTAAGTGGGTAGCAGAAGGCCGGGGACCCTCTGGTCGGCACGGTGGGTCCGGGTACCCATTTGATGCCAAGCTTGGTTCTCGCGGCGCTGCCCCACCCTGCTGATCGGGAGAGGTCCCGGTTCATGATCCTGCGTCGGGGTCCGGAAGGTGGAACTTTGGAGCTGACCGTGTTGGTCCCAGCAGCTGGCGGTGGAAAACGGTAGAGGTCGGTACCGAGTATAGAAGGTGAGTAGTCCGACTGTTGATTGAGGGAGCTGGGACGCTCCAAGAGACTGGTGTGTCTCTGAGACCGGCGTGTCTCTAGTGGTTGGAGGAGCCCGTGTGCTCCTGGGGCTAGTGTGCTCTGGGGAACTCAGAGTGCGAGTGGTGCTCTGGCAGACTTGGCGGAGGTTGGGTGGACGTTTGTTTGTGGTCATCCGACCGGGTGGTACTGCGGTCGAGGTGTGGCTCATTGTGGGCGGATTCAGGGACTCACCCCAACCCCCAGTGTGTGTGGTTCGTTGGGAGCGGGTCCTGGGTCTCCCGTGGTAGAGTGTGCAGCGATCTGTAGTGCCGCCCGGGTGGGGGATGTGTTCCCCAATCTCGGAACAGTGAATGTACTGTTCGGTCTGCGGTAGGGTCCAGGTTCCCCAGGACTTGGTCGACGGGCCTTGTCCCATTTTGGTAACACGTGTTTGGCAGGGATTTGACGCATAGGAAGGGTAAATATATGTGTGTGTGTTTAGTAGTGATTGTGCGGTCTGGGTGTTGGTGAGAGGGTGAGTGTGAATTTTGTGTTGGTGTGTGATTGAGTGGGCAAAGATGCCGCGTTTCAGTAAGCGGGTGCTGCTGTGGCGCCTCGGACACTAGATTGGCTGAGAGCCAACCCGACCCAGTGGAGGGCTCACCTAATTTCGAGATGTATGTTAAGCATGGATTGACTCTAATTTTGTTCAATATTTGTGGCACAAGTACACTAAGGGTAACGTAGATTTGCAATGGCCGTTGACTGGTTATTTTGATGTGGCAAAATTAGATTATTTGCAGGACAGATTATTTGCTAATCGTAGCCGCCAGAGTATGTTCGACTCTTTGAGGGTGTGGCAAAAGGAAGTAAGGGAACGACAGATGAGAGAGGAGAAGGTGGCTCAGAAGAGAGCAGCGCAGACGATGGCACAAATGGCGAGAGATACTAAGAAAGAGAATGAGATACAGATTGAGTGCGCAGACAGACTTCATAGGTTGCAGACGGATAAAAGCTATGTAGTAAGAGAGGAAGACAGGTTCTGCTTCCCCTGCGGTGGTTTCAGTTCCACAAACTGTTGCTCCTCCCTTGTTCGGCACCCCCACTTCCTCTGTTTCGGCCCCTACTTTGTTGAGAGACTTTGAACAAGCATTGTCTTCTGTCACCTCTTCCGTGACCGCGCCCTTGGTTTCTCTCTTTGCGGCGAGCCCACCTGCCCCCTCTGTGATCTCTTCTGCACTTCCCACTGTTTCTGCTAGCGCTACCCCCCAAGGTGAGTTGACCACCCCGACTCAAGGTGCTGGAAGTGGCTTACTTACCCAAGTACGTAAATTGCTTACACCCTCTACTGTTGGGTTGGATGAAAAAACGATAGTGGCTAATCAGGCTTGTCAGTGGGCTAGGAATACTATTTATGTACTGGAAGACATCTGGTCCACAGTGAAGGATTATGAGCCTCTGATGCAGCAGCATGCTTTATGGCATATGTCAACGACGCTGATAGAGTTGTGGGAGCAGGGTTATGGTGGAACGGCGCCCCGGGTTCTTTATGACATTAAGGACAGAGCCTATAGGGCTAATACTAGTATGAAGGATGTGTTACAGAATCTGCGGACTTTGCTGGAATATAGAAATGAGTCTCCGTCAGCAGGAGGGGCCTATTTTTCTGGAGTGCACCCAATACGCAAAGTTCACCCTATTTTCCATCCTGAAGTGCCTGCAGTGGTAGACCCAGTAACTAATAATGTGACCAGAGCTCGTGTAGAGGCTCGTTTCTAGGAACAGTGGGTATACACGCCTTGGAAACGGAGCGAGGTGTTGGCGCTGAAGGCGCAGTTGCCCGACTCTAGAAAAAGCCCGACTGCTTATTACAAAGAATTGACGGAAGCAGCTTCCTCGACGGTCATGACTTTAGCTGACATAGAATTGTTCTTTGGATTACTGGTTCCGGTGGATGTGTGGAGGCAGGTGAAAGGTACAGATCATGCGGAGGAATTGGGAGGTACTTGGGAGGAATTTAAGGACTGGGATAAGGAACGGAAGCCAGGAGACAAACTGAAAGCTGAGATCTTAGCATTACCGGGGCGAATAATAAAATGTATGCACTCTCTTATTCCTCCAAAGAAGGTGGATTGGGATAAGTTGACTGCATGTAGACAAAAGAAGGATGAAGCGGTTTCAGATTTCTTCACTCGTTTCGAAGAAGCGTTTTTAGATTTTAGTGGTCAGGATCTCTCTCAAGATGGGGGCTTGCGACTTTTTGCGAATAGGTTTGTAACTAACTTGTTACCAGAAATAGCGGCTAGATTGCAGGCATCGGAGAGTACGTGGACGACGTCCACTCCTCTGGTATTCTGAGTATGGCTCAGTATTATGAACATAGAGAGAACGAGAATAAAGACCGACAGGAAAAGCAAGCCAAAGACTTGAAGACAAGGGTGCTGCTGCAGCAGGTGTCGAAAGGTCGGGGACATGGAGCCCCACCTATGGTAGTGGGTCGTGGCGGAAGTAGTTATGGAAGGGGAGAGAAGAGAGAGAGACTGGGGCCGAATCAGTGTGCGAACTGCAAAAAGGAGAGGCACTGGTGGAGAGATTGTCCGGAGCTTCGGTCCAATGCTGGACCAGGCAAAGGCAGAGGTTGTGGTGAATTTCGCAGGGATGACAGGCAGTTTGATGAAGAAAGGCGACCAGGGAGAAATTGTTTTGATGGAGAGAGGGACCGACAACATTTTCAAAAGGAGGGTGACCATGACAGAGACAGACAGTACTACAACCAGTACTACAACGACGCATACGCAATGGATGACATGACTGGCTTCTCCCATAACTAGGACAGCGTAGGACAGAGCATGGGACCAGTTTCTGTGGATGTTGATCAACGTGGAACCTATGTGACTGCGGATTTGTTGGGGTCTCCTCAGAAATTTCTGGTGGACACGGGTGCTATGAAAAGTTCTGTAGCACGTTCTCAGGTCCCAGGGGCGGCTCTGTCTGGTAGGAATAATGTTTCTGTTGGGTTCTCAGGTACTCCGGTAATTAGCCCCATTTCTAAGCCTCTAACACTTACGTTTGGTCCTTTCACCATTGACTCACCTTTCCTTCTGACTTCGAATTGTGGCAAGAATTTGCTGGGTTTGGATTTGTTGAAGAGATTGCATTCTACCATTTACTGTTCTCCGGACGGTGTGTACCTCACTTTGGGTCCTACTGTCGCGCGTGCGCAACAGTGCTTCTCAAAAGAAGAGCCTCTTCCAGCTGAGTTTGTGGGGATCCCGGAGACTTTGTGGGCCAATAGTGATACTGATGTGGGAAAGGTGGATATTGCCCCTGTGTCCATCAAGGTTAAGGTGGGAGCTCGATTGCCCCGAATACCGCAGTATAAAATATCTAGGGATGGTGAAATGGCTTTGCTACAAATAATACAGGATTTGATACAGTCGGTGTAGTGGAGGAGACGGCCTCTAACATTTGTAATAGCCCCATTCTCCCAATTCTTAAAAGACCCTCTGCTGATACAGGTGATGGTGCACCTGATGTTTATCGTTTTGTGATTGATTTACGCCACATTAATAAGGTGGTTGAACCCCAATATCCAGTGGTATCTGACATTACAACGATTTTGACCATGATCCCTCCCACCCCCAGATATTTCTCTGTTTTGGATTTGAAGAATGCTTTCTTTAGTATCCCGGTACACCCTGACAGCTGTCATCTTTTCAGATTCTCATTGGCTGGCCGCAGTTTCAGATTTTGTAGAATTCCTCAAGGCTATACCGAGAGCCCCAGCATTTATTTTCAGGCTTTGAAGGCTCAATTGGATGATTTGGAACTCCCCGAGGGCAATGTTTTATTGCAATTTGTAGATGATCTTTTAATAGCGTCTGACACCGAAGATGGGTGTCGAGACGCCACAGTTAAATTGTTGCACCATTTGGCTCGAAATGGACACAAAGTGTCCCTTCCTAAATTTCAATACTGTTGACAGGAGGTTACCTACTTAGGTCATCTCCTATCGAAGGAGGGGAGGAGGTTGACACCGGAGCGCATCAAGGCGATAACTAACATGGCTATACCTAACACGCAGCGAGAGGTGCGTGTGTTTTTGGGCATAACCTCGTATTGTCGCCAGTGGATACCCAATTATGCCTTACTAACCAAACCCCTTCTGTACCTGACTACTAAGGAGGTGCACGAACCCTTACCCTGGACTCCAGCATGTCAAGAAGCTTTTAAGTCACTAAAAACTGCTTTGTGTTCTGCACCTGTTTTGGGAACTCCGGATTACCAGAAGCCTTTTGTGCTTTATGTACATGAGGCGGAAGGTTGCACGTTGTCTGTCCTAACTCAATGTTTCGGAGGGAAACAGAGACCTTGCTCTTATTTTTCTGCTATGCTTGACAATGTGGCGAGAGCGTTGCCGAGCTGTCTAAGGGCTACAGCGGCTGCTGCGGTCTCAATTAGATGATCGGCGGGGCTCGTGCTGGGTTCTGATCTCACAGTAATGGTACTGCATGCTGTGGACACTTTATTGAACAAAACGCAGACGCAGCATTTAACTAGTGCTCGTCTTACTGGTTATGAGCTCACATTATTCGCACCCCATGTTACGATTAAAAGATGTGTCACTTTGAACCCAGCCACCTTGCTACCCATCCCTTCAGATGAAAAGGGCGATGAAGTCCATGATTGTTTGTTTCGGACAGAGGAGGAGACGAAGGGAAGGATAGATTTAATGGACACCCCCCTAGATTATCCCGACGGGAAGCTGTATGTTGATGGTTCCTGTTTTAAACTTGCGGATGGTACCTCAACTGCAGCATACACAGTCACAACATTGAAAACAGTGGTGGAGACTTCTAGGGTCCTGTACCACTCAGCCCAAGCTACAGAAATAATAGCATTGATGCGAGCGTGTGAATTGAGTGAAGGACTGGACGTGAATATTTACACTGACAGCCAATATGCCTTCGGCGTGGCACATAGTTATGGGCGACTGTGGGCAGTGAGAGGGTTTTTGACATCACACGGACAAAGGATCCAGAATGGTCCCTTGATATTACGACTATTGACAGCATTGACGCTTCCCAGACGACTGGCTGTGATCAAATGTAGTGCACACAAAGCGGTGGTGGATGATGTAGGATGGGGCAATGCATTTGCAGATCAGACAGCTAAGGAGACAGCTAGGACAAAACTCCCACGAATGTTTGTGGCAGGACCAGCTAGGTGGGTGCCAGACGTTGACATGTTTATGAATACTGTACAAAGTGTGCGGAACATACAAGAAAAAGCGACTGAGGATGAGTTGAGGACATGGAAGGATGGTGGGGGACGGTTGGACGTGGATGAATGTTGGACGGATGTGTCAGACAATAGATAATGGTTACTCCCGGACGCATATGTCCTCCCAGTGGTGAAAATGGCTCATGGGCCAGCTCACATTAGTGCGAAAGGAAAATGTAAATTACTAGACCCAGTGTGGAGTAATAAGAACATTTCCAAGTTGGCAACCCATTTAGTGCAGCAGTGCATGGTTTGTTTAAGACATAATCCTGGAAAGGGAACACCTGTCCCGGTTGTCAATTTTGCTCCTCCTTCTTTTCCTTTTGAAGTGATCCAAATGGATTATTTTGAGATGGAGAGAGCCAATAACCTTAAGTACGTCCTGGTGGTGGTATGCTCCTTTAGTAGGTGGGTGGAGGCTTTCCCAACTAAGGATTTGTACAGCTAGCTCAACAGCTAAGATGTTGATAAAGGAATATTTCTCTCGCTACGGATTGCCCCGGGTGATCTTGAGTGACACATCCTTTAATGCCAAATTGATGGAACAGATATGTAAGGGACTACAGATATCACAGAAATGTCATGCAGCACAACACCCCCAGGCTGCGGGTTTGGTAGAGAGGTTCAACGGGACTTTGAAGTTAAAAATGGCCAAAATACAAGAGAGTACAGGGTTACGTTGGCCAGATGCACTCCCCCTGGCTTTGCTTTCCACTAGAGTGACAGTCAATTCCACAACAGGTGTCTCACCCCACGCGGTCATTTTTGGCCGTCCGGCCAACGTGTGGGGTGTGCCTAGACCTAAATGTTTTTCGGAAATAGAATACCCTTTGTTGATAGATTACCTGTATGCTTTGACTAAAGATCTCCGTTCTATTCATCAGCAGGTAGCAGACACCCTGAAGGCTTGGCCGGAGGGGGAAGGACACACTATACAACCCGGGGACTGGGTTGTCGTCAAGAAGTACCAGCGGAAGTCCTGCTTGGATCCAAGGTGGTCGGAGCCGAGACAAGTTCTCCTCACCACCCCCACCGTGCTCCGGATCCAGGGCCGCAAGGCGTGGACACATGCGTCCCACGTGAAGCGCGTCCCACTGCCATATGACGAATGGGTGAGAAAAGGCGTCGCTGATGATGAATGTGAAGTAGTTCCTCTGTATATACCCTTCTTGGATGCTTTGTTGAAGGGTGAGGAGCCGGATCAAAAGGAGAAGAGGCCGGCTCTGATTGCAAGTGGTGAGGCCTCTCCTGATCACAGAGAGCAAACATCAGCGGATAAGTCCCTTGCCATTGAGCCCCCATTCTGTTCACAGATCCAGAGGTGCGAGGGAGCACTTGTTATAATCTGCGGCCCAGGAAGGGAAGGAAGGAGAACTGAGCACTGGAAGAAGGGCTGAGATAGGGACTTAGAAGAGAACTGTGCTAAAGAATAGTTAAGTGTTAGGGATGGACTGCTGGTAAGAGCCCTGGTGCACTGTCGAGACATTGTCAGATGGGACACTAGGATTGCGCCTGGGCCCAGATTAAATGCTCCTGAGTTGCAAAAGCTGTGCGACTCCGTCGTGGGATTAGGGAACGAACAATAGAAGCCTGCCTGTGAGTCTTTAACGGACACAGGGAGAAGATCCCTTCTGAGGGTGAAGAACCCCCTGGCCGGCTTTGGTGTGACTGTGACTGTTTGATTACCTTTTTAGTTTAGTTTTGGACTTTTAGTTAGGGAACATGTACCCCTTTGGCCGTCCCATTCCTGAGGAGGAGCAGCTTTTGAAGCTCCTCGTAGACCAGAAACCGACTCTCCATGGCTCGCTCTGCCCCGACAAGGAAAAATTGTGGCCATTGTGATATTCATCATTGTATTTCTAATAATTCTTGGAATACTGTTTTTCTTGGATAAAGCCTATCCTGTTCATATGTTTATCCCTACCCCTTCCTCCCTTCCCGACCACAATATGGTTACTGTTGATTATGGTGAACAATGTTTGCAAAAAGGTTACTGTGATAATGTTTTTATCAAAACTCTACATCATGCCCATGCTGTGTATAATGTGACAGATTGTTGGGTTTGTGGGTTGCTACCTTCTGCAGCCTATACAAAGAATAGATTGCTGGCACTCCCTTTAACTCCTGTGAATAGTTGTGGTGAAATTCTTTCAACAACCTGATTTTCTAGATCCTCGATTACCTAGTAGAGGATCTACTTTGACAATGCGAGTACGCCCTATGCCTACCCCTTCTCTTGGACAGTTGGTTACTGACGGACATTTCGATCAGACATTTCTGGAAACATGCTCGAAGAAAGTGGGACGATTTGTGACTCCTAACGACACTGACAAAGTTAGGGAGAGTTTTCTACAGTTGAACTCTTCTCTGGCTTATAGACACTCTCCTGCGACAAATGGTAGTAGTCATTCTTTGGTGCCCCTGGCCGTTGTTGGGCCATCTCCATTCTTCTGTATCCTGGGGAGGGGCCCCATAAAGGTTGGGAACAGTTCTTGCAATGTGACTGCTTCGATTTGCTTGCTCCTTAGCCCTTCTTTGGTCACTCCCCCGAATATTTAGTTTGTTTGTGAAGATAATGGATACCTGTGGTTGCCTGAGGGTTGGGGTGGGGTCTGCTATCTGGCCTATCTGCTTCCTCCTGTCTATGTAGCACCCTCAGACTATCATAAGACTCATCGTCGGTTTGCTATAATGCCTGGACAGCGTAAAAGGAGGGCGCTCCAAGTTGAAGATGTGGATCAGACTGATACTTCTTTGCAGCAATGGACAGACTTTTCTAAGGGTCTACTGTCGTTCTGGGGTCCTATATTTAACATTAGGGCTATTCGGAGACTGTCAAGGGTGATGGAGAAAGTAGTGAATACTGAGGCAGACATTGCAGCCAATATGTCTGTTGAGATGCAGGCTATGAGATTATTTACGATTCAGAATAGGATGGTGCTTGACATCATTCTTGCTGATAGGGGTGGAGCCTGTCGCGTCATTGGGACATCTTGCTGTGGTTATATTCCAGACTCGGCCCCCACTGTTAACTTAGCTGTACAGAAACTTCATAGATTAGTGACTGAACTTCATCAGGATACTGGTACTTGGTCTCTACAGAGATGGCTGTGGGGTGTTTTCTCCTCTTGGGGCTGGAAGATTTTGATGGGTGTTGTAGGAGTCGTGGGTATATTGCTGACTTGTTGCCTATGTGTTTATTGCCTCCCCCCTTGTTGCTCCATGTGTGCCAGTAATTTGCAATCTTCTAAAAGACCGACTCGCCAGTATCCTGTTTCTAATGACATGGAGCTCCATGATATTCACTGGTTGATGCTTATTGATGATGATGTTTTTGATTGATATGTTTCCCCCGTCACTAGCATGATGTGTAGAGACCTTATCTTTTAGCTAATAAAGGCTACGCTCATGTTAGCCACATAATGCTAAAAGGAGGGTCTGATAGGTTTCATTTTCCGATGCCCCGCCCACTTACATTTACATTTATGAGTTAGCAGAATGTGTCTAACTAATGATGTATTCATTTATGCATTTACGTTTATATTCTCCATCTCATTATTCATTTATGCGGTGATGTTATTCAGTTTTCTTAGCTTAGCTTGTGTGCCACCATTTTGGAGTGCTTCTATTTGTGTGCGAGTCGCACTCGCTCATTCCCCCTCCCGTAGGTATAGGAAAAACCCTGAACGCAGCAGTTTTAGTTTCTTAGCTAACTGTGACTGAAACTATAACAAAAACCTAATCAGTAATGTTCCCATGCGCTGGAGATGCTGAGGCCCGGCTCCGCGGCCTTGGGCAGAGATAACCAAATGTTGCTATTGCAAGTGCAGATGCCTTTTGTGTGAGGCCATTTTTCACCCTCCCCGGGGTCCAGTACTTTTCCAGTATGGGCGTGTTTTACTTTGCTGTACCATGTTATAATATATTGCTGTGATGAGATGAGTCAGTCCTCTCGGCGCACTCCTAGGGGTGAGGTCGGACAGGGCCCTCTCATATGGGAGTTTCTGGCCTAATAAAATACTTTGAGGCATATTACCAAGCAATAGCGATAATTATCTCTATTGCTTGGTTAGAGACAAAAATTTACCGCTGAGCTGCGGCGATTTTTATCGCAGATAAACCTTGGTATTACCACGGTTTATCGCAAATGCGATAAAAATCATCCGCAATGCATGAATATCGCTGAAAAGTCCGCGATATTCATGCATTACCGAGCTAATGCTCTTAGCCATGTTATCCACCTCCCATTGGATAACATGGCTAAGAACTGCTCAGGGCAGGTGTTAGCTTTCGGAGATATTCGCGCTTAGCGCGAATATCTCCAAAAGTTGGTAATAGGAGATAGCGATGTTAGCGACTGTTTCCAGTCGCTAACATCTTGGTACGCCCACTTTGCATGTCATTTGTGATAAATATCGCTGACATGCAAAGTGAGACCCAAGATGGTCGCTATCTCCTACTATCTGTCGCTAACTGGTGTTAGCGACAGCTAGGTAATAGGGAGATAATTTTATCTCCGCTTTCTTGGCTTTTAAAGCCAAAAAAGCGGAGATAAACCCCCTTAATAATATGCCCCTTTGTTTATTCTTCTCCACTGTCCGGCTGACTTCTTACTTGGTAATTATAGGTGAGTGCGGTAAGCCACTCGGGTGGATTTGAGCCACGCTTATCAGAATATTCTGCTGGAGTTTTGTGTTTTAACTCTGGGAAATGAAATGCCATTTGTGAATTTGTAAGTTTAAAACTGTATACTTTTATGATTCTTCTTTCTTGAATCGAATAAAGTTACTACTGACAGTGCACAAGTCTCTCTGTTCTGCTAGCTGTTGTCTTGCCTTGTATCCATTGAATTAATAAGACCAACACACCCGATAGTAATAACTAACAAAAAGAAAGCTCAGGATTGGCAGAGGTTCTTCTAGCGACTTCTGATCACACGATGAGCCAAAACCTGCCAAAAACATCTTCCACTCCGTTGCTTAACTGCAATGGAGACTTAATTAAATGTGTTCTGGCCTTTTCCTGCAGTAATCTGTGCATTGCGCAATTGAATTATTTACCGTAACTTTACCTGGGCGGTTACGACACAGCCTCCTCGGACAGACTGGAATTTGTTTGTGTTTCTTGCAATGAATGACAGCAGCCTGAATAAATACCCTTGGCTCGAGCCTCGGCGCGCGAGCTCCAGCCTCTTCACAGCAGCCATGGCCACGCTGCACGCAGTCCTCGCGCTGATGTGCGTGTTTCACACGGCAGAAAGCCGCGCTTCTGGAAGGTAAAGTCATGCCTGTGTTATGTTTTGTGTGTTGGGCCTTGTGCTTTTGTAAATTATCCTCACCTAAGGTTATTACGATACTCAAAAAACGAGTGTGACTAATCCTCAAGTCTGGGTATAACACTTTAAAACCAGGCGTCTAGGAGATTAACTAACTGCAGTTAACACGAAAACCCTGGTACAAAGTGTCCACCAGGTAAGTACCAATTCAGCAAAGTATGATTTCTGATTTGGTGCATAATTTTGGCTAAAGACCACAGAATGGAAAGTTAAATGTGTAGGTGGTCCGAAGTGCGCACACTCGAAATGTGCTCTGTTTCCCAGCACGAAACGCGCCAGGGTTAACCTGACGACGACCCCGTGTGCAAAAAATGCGGGGGCTCAATTAGCACCTACCTTGGACTCCATATTTGGTAATAAACACGAGTCTGCACCCGAATCCAGGTTTGCATCTTGGCTGAATGAAGTCCAAACGGCGTTTAAAACGGCAACGTGAAAATAGATAGTAGAAATGAAGGGTGGGGGAAATCAAATGAACTTCACTTTTTTTTTTTAAATAATAATAGGAACTGGGGTATAGAGGTTTTGCGAAAAATAGTACTCTGCTTCTTGCCTGGAGCTGCACCCTCAGGACTACACCTTCCAGGATGCAGAATTCCAACTTTTCAACCCCTTCTAAAAATGCCCCCGAAATTTTTAACTTTCACCAAAATATTACAGAAGCGGAATTAGAGCAGTAAATGCCCCCTCACCCCAAGCCCCTGCGGAATTGCACTTTGCCTCAATATTCTAGTAGGAGTAGGTTGTTTTTTTAAACATTTATATTGTGTGTACATAATATGAAAGGCGGCAAATACACATTTCAAAACGTTTAAAACAAGAAGGATAAAGCTCAGTTTTAAGGCTATCATCAATTTGCTCAGTTTCTACTTAACAACATCAAATAAATAGCGAGGACTTCGTGTGGTGATTGTTCTAACAGAGGATGATTCTGGGAAACGTTCTTGCTTTTGAACACACGCAAATCCACTTGGGAAATCATTTTATAAGCTTAAGTGTATGGTATTCATTTTTCACTTTTCTCTCAATCTGTTTACATCAATGTTTGCTGTTTCACAAATGCCCATGTACAATTCAGTGGTTCCAAACATGTTTCCTCCGCTCCATATCAATCTAAAAACTGTGCAATATAATTTGTTGGATTTTACACGAGTGCTAAAACAAAATGTGGAATTTTGAGTAAACCGTTGATTTGGAACTATAACTGCAGTGCAGATCTTCTATCATCCGATGAAGCCATCGTAATGCTTCGAATAGAGATAGTAACACCAAGAGTTTGAAAACTTTTGAAAACTTATTTGGTTCCCTCAAACACAATATTGAAGAACTTAGACAAACATTACTTTTAACATCTTATGGTAGTGATTAATACAACTATAACTAAACGAGAGGAAAAGTGTGCTAACCTACATGTAAGGTTTGATTTAAAAAGTGTTGCTTTTCTTACAGTATTAAATTTATCTTACCACTAAAAAGCTGAATCGTGACCCATTGAAATCTTTGTTCATAAGCCGAGACCTTTACTTTAGTGGACTATATTTCTCATTTCTTGGACAATAAAATGCAAAGCAGGAAAGTTGATCAAATCCTACAAGCATGCATAAATCTGTGAGAAGAACATCCCTGCTAATTTATATATTTATTCAAAGAATACATTTAGGTCTATAAGTATCATGCATTGTGCTGCCTGAAAGGGAGATGGCAGGAATGCAACATATCTATCAATTTATGTAGCATTCCTGCTCTCTGTCAGCGCTTGCGCATAAACTGCTACCAGCGCCAATGCAGGCAGGATTGTTTTTGTGCAGGAAACAATCCTCTGAAACTTGTTCCTGTTTGTATGTTTGCTGCAGAATGCAGCCTAGGTAGAACAAGCATTTGCAATGCAATAGGTCTCGCATTATTAAAGTTAGAGCTATTGGCATTGTAAATGGCAATGCCTTTTATTTATGTTTTTGCTTTTAAAACATAAATAAAAGGCATTGTCATTTACAATGCTAATAGCTTTTAATGTAATGTGTTTATAAGGATCATTATGTACAATAAATCATTATTGTTATATCACATGGGTCAAGAAGCGGTTTCTTAAGGAGCCCAATTATACAATTTGAGGTGAAAATAAGCCTATAACAATGGGAGAAAGCAATCGAGCCGTATTTGGCGGTAGTATGATCAGTTGAGAAGTGTTGAATTTTAAGAAGCAGACCTAACCTTCCTCCTACTTCATTGAAGGATTTTTAAATATTGGGTCTTCGAAAGATTCAGATGAGGAGCACAATGTTATCACAAACCTAGTACCTGGGAGAAATGTCGGAAGCACGAATGTAAATGGTGTTTTTAAAATACTTGCATTTGAAACACAAATCATTAAAGCACAGGATTGCTAGCCACTAGTACAAGTGTTAACGTACCTACAATACATGATCATTGCTACAGCAATTATATGTTGACACAAAAGTTACAACAGGCCTTATCCATGTAATATAGAAGAAATGGAGGTCTCTGCACGATGCATCAATGACCAAAAGTAACTGCTATTAATACATAGGGCCACTGGAATTATGCGCCAGAAGAGGGACAACTTTGCTACAAGGTTGAGTAAATTATGCGGCAAGAAAAGGAAAATTATGCAGTGTAATTCAGCACATTTAATAATAGCATTACTTCATTAATTTGTACTTTTTACACTTGTTAACACCGGCTGGGCATTGAGTGCACCTCATTAGTACCAGTTTAATACTCAAATATAGCAATAAGCAACAGAAAGGTGTCCAGTCAACCTTTGCAAAGGGCCTTCCACTACGCAGTAACACGTGCAGCAGTATTTTTTTAGTAACATTTGAACCGTGTGAGCTAGAAACATTTTTTGTTGAAATCTGTAGATGATGGATTATGTTGCAAATGTGGCAAATCTATAATTATGAGAAAAATTGGCACAGCCCCCCATTGCGTAATTCCAGTGGCCCTGACGATAACCACTGACAAGGCTGAATTCCATTGGTCAGATTAGTTGGATATGATTACTAAAATGTCTTAATGATTGAAATTGCTAATAGAAAATTGTATAATGGGTGGCTCCCAGGTCCTGGGCACGTAAGTGATCAATGTAAGTAGGGTCCTGTAGTGGACGTAACTGAGGGCATGTTGCCAGCTGGAAGGGATGAGGTGGCGTCTACCACTGCACATCAAAGGGATGACTGCTGGTAAAATGGTACAACAGGGTATTGCAAATGATGACCTAGTGCATTATCAAAGATTTCAACACAAGATAGTTTGCTGTGTACCTGACATAGGGTATCAAATGAACTTTTTGTGTGGAGGTTTAAGACAATAGAAGACAGAAGAGAACATATGACTTACATGAGGTCAGGGCAGCATTTGTGAATGATTGCACACAGTGCCAAGCCACTCTTCCATGACATGGTGAGGTCAGTCACATTTACACCTGTGTACCCTTCTGTCAATTTTTGACACCAGCCCAGAAACTTACTGGAATGGGCAACAGATTCATTGCGTATGAGGTTACTTGTTGTTGTATAACATATCTGGATGCAATGACAGAAACAACAAAATACAAGTCGGGCTGCACACTATGCGAAACAGTAAACACAGATTTTTAACCTGTGCTTTAAAGGCACGCCCCTAATTACACTGGCTACGCCCTTTTGAGAGACCCCCCCCCGCTTTTTTTCACCCGACTTAAAGCCCTGCGCTGCCTGCTGCTACTCAGTACCAACCCTTGAACCAAAATCCAGGCCAGAGGTGACCATCTGCGTGCTCTTTCTGCAGTAGACTTAGTTTAGCAAGTCTACCAACTTACTTTATCAACGAGTGTTGGGTGTAGGGTTAAGGGAACGTGGGGGGGTGGGGGGGGCATCATTAGTCAGTTTTCTAAACAAAGCCAGAAAGCGGACACACAACACACACTGACTGCAGAGTGCTCTAGGCAGTGCACTGCGGTGCGTGCGTTATTAACTGATAAATAAGGGCACACTCGGCCAGGCGGGCCTGATAGCCTGCAGTGCTTGTCTCACCTGGTGCTGCAGCTGTTGGGCTGTTACTACAGTACTAGTGGTGGCTAGTGGCTGGCTACACTACTACTGCTGTGAGCCTGCGGTCCTCCACTAACGTCATCGTCGCGCTGGCTGGCGAGTTCTGTTAAATGTCCGTTGAAGTGTGATGATTCGGTGGTGGGATGCGACCGGCCCATGCGTGGGTGTGCTGGGGCGTGGTAATGCGCAATCTGAAATCTGCGCACGCTCACGCTGCCTGCTGCCGCCCAACCCCCTCAGATTAAAGACTCAAAATCCTATCCAACCCACATCAATCAGTATCCCCCCGCCCACTGGACGGGAACACTGAACTAAGGGCCGCGCGGCCGCAGTTCGCGGAACATACATTGCACTGACTCTGACTGGGACTGTGGATTAATAACAAGACAGATGGACAAGCTCAGAAGCAGGTACTACGAACGAGTTCCCTAAAATAACAGTAACACTGTGACACTGTAAAGTTCAGTTACAGTACCAGTAGTGAGGTAAAAGAAAGTCAATTGCGTGCAGCAGCATGTACTGTAGACCCGGCCCTGATAATTGCCATCACGTGCGAGCAAAAGCGCCACTGCCCCATAATTTGCGGCCGCCTTAAGTAATTAAATTCTGGAGGGAGCCTACCCCTCGTGTGTCCCCCCGCATCACCGCCGCAGCCTGGTACAAACCGAACATCGCCGCCGGCCTGCGACCAGGAAGTCAGGCAGGCCAGGCGGGACAACCGGAAACAGGAAGTAGGAGGGCGGGAGCCTACCCGGCCTCCCACGGAAGAGCCGCGGCTGTTTTGAGCACCGGAGCAGGCAGGAGCCTACCCTGCGCCCCGGTGCCGAAGGAGGGAGGAAGAGTCCTGCTGCCGGGCCCTGCAGCTGCCGATGAGAGGAGAGCCGCCGCCGCACCAAGGAAGCCGGTGAGTGGAGCTTCGCCTTGTTGCTGAGCTGCGAGGGCGGGGGGCATGTGTGTGTTCGCGTGCGGCGGCGGGGGGCTGTGTATGTGTGTGAGCGTGCGTGTGTGTATGTGTCTTGGAGTCTGTGTGTGTGTGTGTGACTGTGGGGGGGAGGGGGTGTGTGTGAGCAAGTGTCTGTCTGTCTGTGTATATGCGCGCGCATGTGCACGGCGCGGGACGGAACGTGCGGGTTCGCGCACCCAAATCTGGCAGCAAAAGCTCGTAACACTTTCTTGTCCTTCATTCCCCCGAGTCAGACAGCTAAAAGTCTCCCCCTGGACGCATCCTTCGGATGCTAATTCCAGGCGAGACCTAAAAAGGAGTAAACGAGGAGAAATAAAGATGTTTCTACTCATTACGCCTCCCATGGGAAGGTGTAGCATTCTGATGCATTCCCAGGTCTGCCATTATTATTCATTCTGGGAATGCTTCAGAATCCATGGATGGATGTGGGGGAACACCCACGCTCCACCCATGGAATGCTGCCCTGGGGCAGAGGAACTCAAGGCAGCGACTTGCGCTGCCTTGCATTACTCCGGATTTACCAAGCCGTGCAGGGCCAGGCAAGGTTGGCTTGCGTGGCTTGGTAAATCTCGTTATAGGTTTTGCATCACCCTGCGCCCCCTTGTGTGGTGCGAGGGCTATGCAAAATGCTTGACAAATATGGTCCTAAGCACCCATACCCAGCCTACTGTCGGCAGCCAACCCTTTGCGCACATCCTCAACCGTATGGGGTGGAGCTTGATCCCATTTTATTTATTATAACTTTCCTTAATGTATTATTATTATTATTAGGATTATTTTCATTTTTTTTTTCTATTCGTTTTTTAATTGTTAGGATTTTTTTTGCAATTTTTGTTGGTGTTTGTATACCCTAGTTCCAGATTGAAGAATCCTAACAAGAGGTTTTAGCTTTTGTGAAACCAGAAATAGGGTTTGCAAACTGTATAAAAAAAAAGAAAATAATTTTTTTAAACCCCAGGGAGGTTCCCTGCATACCCTCAATCTCTTGAATAAATGAGCACAGGGGGTCAGAAGATGAAGGGACCGAGACATGTGTCCATTAATTACAGCCAATGAGATCTTTCGGGTCTGTGGACACTGGTTTGGGCCTGTGCAACTTAATTGGTTGACTGAAGCAAACATCTCTGTCATCCAATGTGGAACCTTTTTTTTAAATTTGAGTTTCTGAACTGAGGACCGTTTACAGACTAATGGCCCTGCTATCTGTAATCACCAACTCTTTGAAGCCCACCCAACACATTTTTCATAAGGCTAATTTCTTAAAAAGTACTGAACTGATGTGCACCAAATGAAGCCAAGGCACTTCTCGTTTAAAGTTCTAGATTCATGGCAACTTTGGTGTTGCTCTGTACTAATTTTTTTTGTAGCTCAGAGCAAGAATCATATGGGAGTTAAAATGGGAAACAATGCCATTTGACCCACGCATTAATGGCCAAGACTTTAAGGATAGCTGTGTCATATAGTCCAGTATTACCATCGAGAGGTTGTGGTGACATAAACCACAAGACTGAAGGCTGAGTTATTTTTGAATGTGCCCTGAACCCCTAGATGAAATATACTACCATATTATACATATTAAAAATGTGTATTTTATATTATATTTTGGGGATTTATTCTGGAAATTTATCTTGAAAAAGGTGTGTCATGAAAAGTGCAGCTAACAGTAGCACTGACAGGAATTTCATTTTTGAGACTGCTTATTTTTCATACAAAAAAATGAATACAACAATAGACAATGGTGATGAGCAGTGGAATTATCAGATTTTGTATGTATGTATGTATGTATGTATGTAGTGTGCACTTATATAGCGCAGACTGTCACCCAAAGGGTATCCTGGCGCTCTGACTGAATGTAGCTAAGTACATGCATACACAAATTACGCTGCTCTAGGAACCAAGTAGGTCTTCAGGCTTCTCTTAAAGGCTAGGAGTTCGCCATGGCTCCTCAAAAAAAGCGGGAGAGAATTCCACAGCTTAGCAGCGGCAAAGCTAAAGGAGCGGCCACCCATCCTTACCCTCTGAAACCTGGGAACTGTCGCCAGGCATGCAGAGGAAGAGCGCAAGGTCCGGGAGGTGGAATACCAGGAAAACAAGTCCTGCAACGGAAATGGATCATGTCCTTTCAAGGCTTTAAAAACCAGGCAAGAGGATTTGAAAAGAATACGTTGATTCACTGGCAGCCAATGCAAATCGCTCAGCGCAGAGGTGGAAGAAGCCGTGCGCGGCCGGGAGAGGGCCAGTTTAGCTGCCATATTTTGAACGCGCTGCAATTTACCAAACAGCAATTTAGGTGCTTCAAGAAGCAGAGCGTTGCAGTAGTCCAGCCTGCTTAAGATGATCCCACGCACCACTTCTGGTCTGGCCTGTGCTGGGTGTAGCGGCAGGACTTTCCGCAACATCCGCAGCAGCAGCATACACGTAGCGACGGTTTTGTTGGCAAAGGCATCCAATTGCAAGTTGGGGCCAAACACAACCCCCAAATTGCGAGCAGACTCTGCTGCTGACACTGCCCCTAAGAAGGAGGACGGCCAGAAATCACCTGGAAGAGGGCGAGGAACGCGGTCATTAGAACAGTACAGCACCTCCGTTTTCGAACTGTTAAATTGGAGGGAGTTGGGACGCAACCAGTCCGCTGTAGCTGTCATGCAGCGATGGAATGTCTCTAAAGAGACTCCATCTTTACACTCCAGAGAAAGGATCAGTTGGGTATCGTTAGCGTAATTAAACACTGAGATACCAAAGGACCTTATCAGTTGGATCAGAGGGCGGATGTACAATTTGAATAACATTGGGCTGATGGCCGAGCCCTGAGGCACACCCTGCCCTACTTTCCGCACTCCCGACCTAAAAGGCGGCAGTGCCACCACCTGCTGTCTGTTGTTAAGGTACAAGACTAACCAGTCCCTTGCCCGCCCTGTCACCCCAATCTCCTCTAGTCTCCTGATGAGGGTGGAGTGGCTGACGGTGTCAAACGCGGCCGCCATGTCGAGCAGCACTAAAAAGGCTGCCCGACCCATGTCGACCTGCGAACAGATATTGTCCAACACGACCACCAGCGCGGACTCCGTCCCCTGCGCTGGCCGGAATCCAAACTGGGCCACATCCAACCCGATGTTGTCTTCCAGGAATCCAGATAGAGATCGGGTAACCAGCTTTTCCATGATCTTTACCGGAAAGGGAAGCAGAGAGATGGGCCAGTAATTTGACAAGCAGGAGGGGTCAACTGTGGGTTTCTTCAGGAGGGGTGAAACTACCGCCAATTTCCAGCACTCCGGGACAGTCGCGCTGTTAAGGACTGAAGACAGATGGAATACAAAGGGTGGAAGAGTTCCTTCTTGAAAAGTTTCCAAAATTTATGCCGAAGCGGATCCATCTGAGAACTTGATGACACAGTCAGCGCCAATTTACAGAACCCCTCAAAGTCAGGAAGGGAGAAACAGCTCAGCAGGGGCCGAATAGATGGTTCTTCTGGAGTACCCAGACTAGATGACGTGTCCGGGGGAGCCCAGGGAGGAGGGCCCGGCCTAGCCAGTCCGTTCAGGATGGTGACGATCTTGTCCTCGAAGGCAGCAGCCAGTGAGTCACAGAAGGACTGGGAGGCAGGAATATTATTCGTGGTGCCAATCGGATGGGAGAGGTCATTGACAATCTTAAAAAGTGTCTGCGACTTATTAGTTGCCTGGTTCAATGTATCCTCCAAATAGGCAGCCTTAGCACATTTGATCTGTGCTTTATATTCCTGTAATACTAGTTTAAAACTGACTTTCGCTGTGTCTGAATAATGCTTCCTCCAAGCCCTTTCTGCCCGCTTGCATTTCTGCTTCAGCAGTAGAATGTCTTTGGAGTACCACGGCATCGCTCGATTCTGTCTATCCCTAGATCTGCGCAACGGCGCTACCGTATCCAAGGAGCTTGAGATTTGCTTGCACAAACTAGTATAGCTTGCATCAACATTGTCTCCCAGCACATAGCCCCCCGGAAGTAGGGTAGGCAGAACTGGTAATTGTAACAGTCTGGACCAAGATCTGCCCATTTTAGTATGTCTCCGCCCTGCGTCGCTCGAGGATTTCGCCAGCAGGTAGAGAGAAAAAGAGATTAGTGCGTGGTCCGTCCAGCATTGGCGTATGATGTCGTTCACCACCACCTGCTTGGTGTCTGCCCAAACTAGATCCAAGATATGGCCCTTTGAATGGGTCGGGGAGAGAACCAGCTGGCATAGATCGCTATAGGCATTGTCCAAAGGCCCATTCGGCCACATATTGAAATCTCCTAGCACTAACAGTCTGTTGTGAGAGTTGGAGAGGTCATAGAGAAGATCAACCAGTTCCAGCAGAGTCGAAGGTACATTACCCGGTGGTCTATAACTAAGGACACCGGTATGTAGTGTTCCTATCTGCCCTTTAAAGGAGAATCCCATGAGCTCAAAGCCCAGTACTTCCTTAATCTCCAGCTGTGAGAGGGCTATAGTTTCTCTAAAGATAAAACCTATTCCTCCACCTCTATTCTTTAGGGTGTGCCTAATTTTATAGCCCATAGGGCAGGCCAGTCCCAGCTCTACATCGCTGTCCACCCGTGTCCAAGTTTCCGTGAGGAACATCACGTCAAGCCCAAGAGATTCGATGAGAAAAACAATCTCAGTATAGTGCTTACAAAGGGATCTAACGTTAAGTAAGCCACAGGAAAGCGGCTCTGGCTTACCAGTACCAGCGTCCTGCTGAGTGCAGGGTGATTGTTCCGGCCTGAGCTGCAAGAGCTCTGAACTAGAGTAAACTATGCGAGGGGGAACCGAAGAGGCAGTATGACAGGCCCTAGGCGCACCCGTTGCGTGAACGGGCGCAAACAGGCTTACCTCTGGTGCACCTCCGGCGCGCCTACGTCGCGCCCGCTGCACGCCAACGCTGCGCGCTTGGGAGGTGTCCATCTAAAATACCAATGATCGCGGAAATCCTGTGAGGGCGAGCCACTGGCCCCTCACCCAAGATGGCACCTAAAGATTATCCCCTCCTAGGTACCCAACCCAAAATGGTGTCGCAAAGCGTTCCTAGTGAGCCCCAGTATCCCTCTGTCCCACAAAATGCAGGTGGCCAACTATTAACGTGCAGGTAAGCTCTACCTAGACTTCCCCAGAGAAGTACTAAAGAGAACAAGCGTCTGCGACCAATACGCGCACAGCGCAAAGAATCTAATGCAAATAGGATTTTTAAAATAATAAAATCAAGGCAATACAAGCAGAGAATGATCGTAAGTCACGCAGCGCGTATTTAGGCTAGATAGTCTACCTGAAGTAAGGAAGAAGTCCTGCTTATATAGGCTCCTCCTCCAATGCGGGTGTCCTGTGAGGGCGAGCCACTGGCCCCTCACCCACGATGGCGCCTAAAGATTATCCCCTCCTAGGTACCCAACCCAAAATGGCGTCTAAAAGCGGCGCAAAGCGTTCCTAGTGAGCCCCAGTATCCCTTTGTCCCACTAAATGCAGGTGGCCAACTATTAACGTGCAGGTAAGCTCTACCTAGACTTCCCCAGAGAAGTACTAAAGAGAACAAGCGTCTGCGACCAATACGCGCGCAGCGCGAAGAATCTAATGCAAATAGGATTTTTAAAATAATAAAATCAAGGCAATACAAGCAGAGAATGATCGTAAGTCATGCAGCGCATATTTAGGCATATTTAGGCTAGTAGTTGCACTTTTACAGTATAACAATGGATTTACAGCATTTGCCACATAGTTTGCCACGTAATTTGCAACATAATTTGCAGATTTCACAACAAAGATTTTTCTAGCCGAAATGGATTACATTAATACTGTCAGAAAATGTGCTGCTAAAGTTGCCTTTTTTTGCACACCATTTAAATACCTTACCACACAATGTACATAATCTTGCCATATAAATCTGGTAAAACTGATAATGGTGAAGCTCTGTAGAATTATATATACATCTAGATGAGAAGTAATTGAACCATGCACAAGATGAATTGACAGACATGTATTTCAAGGGGCTGCAGACGAGATCATATAGGCTGCAAAGGATAGGGCCAACGCAAAAACACGAAAATATCTGTTGCTTTCCAAAAAGGCTCAATTGGAAGTAACAAGGTCATGACATTAGAATGATTACAGGATATTTCTCAGAAGATGAGGCAATTAGGAAAATACTTACTAACCATCTGATGGGGAGCAATCCTGGTATTGGACTATAGTGCATAATATGCGGCAGATTATGTGGTACACATTTTGACATATTTTTGTCCCAAGTTATATGTGGGCAGTATAATTTTACAAGCACACAAAATAATCTTACACCATGTGTGGGCTATCAAGAATAAGGATCATATTTCTCCTGTTACCACTCTATTTGAGGGGGTGCATAACAGCAATGATCATATTTTGTAGTAGATTCTGTGCTCATGAATATAAGAGGTAGCAGCGGGGAACAGATATTATGGAGATCAGATTAACGCTATATATTGGAATTAAATATCAGAATACCAGAGGGTTTAAATACAGAAGCGGAACTATATACATTATATAGCTCTCCTTTTACCTACAGTCATAGCGTTGATTGTTTATCAGTATCAATACTTTAGACCTTATTATGACTTTGACGGTCCTACAGCAGTGGCTCCAAGTGCTGTCTGCTGGAGGACCACCAAGGCCCAAGTGCGCCCGTTTGCTGGATTACGGTTGTAATCCATGGCGGCCGGGCAGAGCAAAGGCAGTCTGGTGGCTGTGGTCTGTTAGGCTCATGGGAGAGCCTGCCATGCAGACTGCTGCTGTGAGAGCTCCGACTGCATGTTCCTGCATGGTGTGGCATACATGTCACACCATGCAGGAACTGGGGGTGCAGATCAGGGGTGCACAACAGGTATCCCGTGCATGCACCCTCAGGTGCATGCAGGGGATACCTGCCATGAAAGGGGTGGTAGAAAACCATCTCATAATATGGCAACATCGGCATATTGCAGCTCCTTGACCGCTGCACAATTGCAGCGGGATCCTGGATCCCCGGTGGATGCAGCGGTCCTGTGGTGGCCTGACTGCCACACTCTTAATACTGTGGCCGGGCCTTAAATGTGACGGTGGTCGGACCGCAAGTACGGTGGTCCTATAGACTGCTGTACTCGTAATAGCGCCCTTAGGCTCAACAATAAAAATTTTGTTTGATTCTGCTTCCATTTAAATTTATTGATTCCATTTACCTATCATTTTTCATTTTCTGGATTTTCTGGATTTATACATTGGCATTCACCCACTAGGGCATGATTCTGGACCAGTTATACAGTTGAATATAAGACATTGTTCAGCATGCATGGTGTTAAGTTGGCATTGTGGAGCGCATTATGCGACATAAGGTTGGTAGAAATGAATTGACAGAAATGCTGATGAATTATACTATGTGCCTACTTTGGAACAATTTTGAATTTATGATGCAGCTGAATTCAGTAATTTATTTAGCAGGTATCTAGTTGATTTTATATTATGGGGTGGAATAAGCAATATGATTAATAGCTGCTAATGCGTTTTTTTTATGTGCCAATTAATTTTATTTGTATTTTGTGTAATGCACAATATAAATGTTGTGAATACCTCAGCGACATACTGAGAAAGTATTGATTCAAAGAAACGCAAAGTATTTCTTTCATGTTAAGCATTTAATGTACATGATTGAATAAACAGTACTACTAATATGCCACTCTTTGTCATCAAGGCCGTATTACCTGCCGAAATGCATATGGTGGCCGCACTAAATAAATGGTTTGCACACAGTCCCAGCAGAGTCAGACCTTGCTTTGAAGTGGGGATTGGATAATATTCACACGGAGGCGCTGGCACCATGCTTCCGGCATGCCCCATCAGTCTGGAGCACTGCGGTAGCCAGCGGTAGCATGTTGGTTTAAAAAAAAAAAACTATATATATATATATATAGATATTTTTCTTTCCACAGAAAAAACACAAACGTTAAAGTGACATTATAGTTAGACCTTGTATTTATATCAAACTTAACATTAAAAATCCTTAAACATTCCATGGAAAAAAAACAAAGATTAACATAACGTTATGATTGGGTTAAAACTTTGGGTTATAAAGTAAAATTTTAAACAAAAAATCACAAAAATTCACAAGTTATAGTTATCTCTAGTAAACATAATCCTCGCTCCCCCCATGCACAGTGTTGTCATCCAAGATTTCATTTCATTGATGATATTAATGATGTTATATAACATGTCATGAGTGATGTAATATGTGGGGTAATTAGCTTTGCAAAGTGAGGGTGTGAGTTATCATTACTTTAGGACATAGAGTATAGTTACCAGAGATAACTATAACTGATGAAACTCAGTGTTTTATTTAGTTTAAAACATTATGTTGTCACTGAAACTTTCACCTAACTATAAAGTAACTTTAGGCTTTGGTTTTTTTGGGTGAATTTCTGGGAGGGGTAGCATAGTAAGATATAATTGCAATTTCTAATCATAATATCACTTTAACTTTTGTTTTTATCATTGGATTTCTAGGTTTTTTAAACATAAAGTAATATTTAATTACCATACGTAATGCCAAACCATGACGCACACGACTTTTCAATTTGCAAGGTATTGGGTTGGCAGCAGTGTCTGGCTTGCGTACAGGTCCTTTGTGCAACCCCTTGCAGGCAAACAACCATTTGGATATGCGTGCTTGGGGTTGGCCTGGACTGTGGCCAAGCCCTGTATCTAACCCTCCGTGGGCAGCCACCCCCCACCACACCTGGCCTTCTGGCATGTGCAGCGTGTGCTTGTTCTCGCAGGTCCTAGCCACACACTCAGACAGACTTATTGACTTTGTTAAAGATCCATAACACCAAAATATTCAAAGGGGTGAGCATATCAATAAATTTAAAGCAGATCTATTATCTTTCTCCAAAAATCAGCAATATTTTTAATCTAATGTTTATTTCATTATTCACACAATGCAATCCTGAATAATAGTGATCATGATAAAAATGTTTAATTAAGTTTTAAGATATTATTGTATTTTTTTGGCGAAAAATGTTAAAAGAAAGTCTAAGAGATGTTTTGGGGTTTGTTTTTAAATAAAACCAACATGTCTTAAACTTTCGTTTAACATTTTCTCAGCCCCAAAAATCCAATCATAAAAACATCCACAAGAGGGACTTGAACTGGAGTTGAAGAGCAAAGAGTTAGAGAAAATTATGGTAAGTCTCCTCGGGTCATGGATTCCTCAGGTCAGGAGTATTCTTATTGGTTTTTTTTTAAGTTACTGAGGAGCTGCTATACTCCATGCAGCCCCCATAACAATAAAAAAGCTCCTTGTAGGGACAACACCAAGATAAAACAAAATTTAAATAGCCCTCTTAAGGCAATATGGGTGCTTGTTCACAGAGCAATGAATAATAAATGAGTTGCTCCTGCCACTCATTTGGTATTTTTTTTTGTTTTTTAGAGATTTTTTAGGGTGTCTCAGTGCCCACCCATGACACCCACATTTTATTTCATTTGTGGACTGTGGGGGGAGCCACAGGGTATCCGTTGCTTTAGCCAGCTTCCTAGGTGACACACATAGTGTATGTCGGCAGGAGCCTGTATTTCCTTTATTACATGGGTGCCCCAGTGCCCACCAGGGTCAGCCACAACTCCTTTTCTTTTATTTGGGGGCCACAGGGAAGCCATAGGGCACTCAGGGGAGCTGGCAATTGTGTTTTTATGGTGGGTGCCCCGGTGCCCACCCGGGATACACAAAATGTGGGTCATCGTTGGGGGGCCACGGGTAGTCCCAAGGCCCCAGTCTGCTACCCAGTCACTATAGGCGCTGGCAGGGGAGCAGGTACCTTTCCTTTGCTGGCACCAAGGCAGGAGCAGCATTTGTTTAAATGCTCCCACCCAGGTGGGAGCAAAGTAGAGCTCCCTGCCCAAGAGAGTGTGGACAGGGTATACCCGCACTTTCCAGGGCAGGAAACTACAGTGTCCCCAGGCTGGGCTCCCCGGGATAGTATAAACTATTGCAACCCGGTTGATGGGGCCAATGCTAGCACATGAGGGGAGAGTGTGGCACCCTTCCCCTCTCAAAGAAATTTGGGCCAGGGAGATGGAGCTTGGCCCTAAAGTGGCTCGGAAAGGGGTCCACATACCCACTCCCCTTTATCTATTAGTCAGCCCCAGGGGATGATGTCCTCAGGGCCAATAGCTGGTCGGGCAGGGAGGGCAAGCCCCCCTCCCATTTTATATGCAAATCAGCCCAGTGGGATTGGGCCCCTGTGGTCCATTAGTTTCTCAGGATGGGGCTGAATGCCCCCTCCTGTGTTTTTAATATTGGGCTCAGAAGATGGAGCCCCGAGGACCCAACAATTTGCTCAGGGAGGCGGGCACCATTTATGCTCCACTCTCCAAATACTTAATAATCCTGTCCCCAGGGGTCAAAATAATAAAATAGAAAATGTTGGCTGGCATTTTTATTTTAATGCCTCGATCCCGCACGACTCCCACAGCCTTGTGACATAAAAAAATGTTTATTTTTCTTGGCCCCACTGGGACACCCCGCCCCAAAACGGCTTGGGGGCAGGGTATCCCTACCCTGCCCCATTATACCTTTTTTGGTATACCAATCTCAGGACAGGGGACTAAGACCCCGAGTCCTGTAACAGCTGCTTCAACATTTGGGACCAGTCAATCAGATCACTTGCTTCCAGAGGAGCATTACTTACATGGAAGCGTGTTGGCTCAAGGGACAATAGTTGCCTAGGTCAATCAGGAGTTTATGAAGTGCTCCACTTATCCCATAGGGTCTCAGGGCGCTGGGGGGAGGGAAGGCAAGCAGCTCTGGTTCAGCCGAAAAGCCATGTCTTGAGGATGTGCAGAGTGGGGGAACCTCTGATGTAGAGTGGGAGTTCATTTCAGGTCTTTGCTGCGATGTAGGAGTAGGCTCTTTCACCCGCTCTGGCTCTCCAGATGTGTGGGGTTTCGGCGAGGGCGAGGTCGATGGAGCGAGGTTTCTCTTGGTTCTGTGGAAGGGAATTCTATTGTTGATATATTGGGGTCCAGAGTTGTGGCGGGATTTGTAGGTGTGGGTGAGTAGCTTGAAGGTTACTCTCTTTTCGACGGGGAGCCAGTGGAGGTCTCGTAGGTGCTGAGTGATGTGTTCATGTTGTGGGATGCATTAGGAGTGCATTGGTGACGGTGTTCTAGGATTCGGGGGGGATCTACTTGAAGGTCTTGTGGAGGATGCGAAGGGTGTTGAAGCACGTGGAGGAGATAGAGTTGATTTGTCGGGTCATAGTGGGGGATGAGTCGAGTATGGTGCTGAGGTACCGGGCATGGTCTGTGGGAGTGGAGGGTTTGCAGAGGGCGGTGGGCCACTAGGTATTGTCCCAAGCAGAGTGGGTGGGACCGGGGACGAGGACTTCTGTCCCCCCGAGTTGAGCTTCAGGCAGCTGCTGCTCATCCAGGATGCAACGTCTTTCATTCCTTCCTGGAATCTGAGTCTGGTGGCGTTGGGTTGCTTTTTGAGGGAGAGGATGAGCTGGGTGTCATCGGCGTAGGATACAGTGCTGAGTCCATGATGTCTGACGATGGTGGTAAGGGGGCCAGGTAGATGATGAAGAGCGTGGGGCTCAGAGAAGATCCTTGGGGTACTCTGCAGATGAGCTCTGTTGGCTTGGAGCTGAAAGAAAGGAGTCTGATTCTTTGGGTTCGACGGGTGAGGAAGGACAATCACAACTATCTATTTTATGGAATTGGGTTCGAGGGACTCTCCTTAGAGTCCCTCAAACCCAACCTTCCAGATGTACAAATATTTTTGATCCTTAATTTCCCAAAAAACTCCTGAACAGATTTTCAACAAATCACAAAAGGCACACTTTTTGGATCAGGATTCAACTTCCTGCCAAGTTTGATGTAATTTTGTTAAGCAGTCTTTGCAGTAGCGCGTTCAAAAAATTCTATGGAAAATGCTTGGGGATTTAGAGTTTTGGGACACACCCATTTTTCTCAGTCCCCGCTTGAGAATCAACCCTAACTTTCCTTGAAGAAACTAAGCCAAAAAGAGCACTTTTTCAGAATGTTTCATGAAGATTATTAGCAAAAAAAGGCATTTTTTATGGAAATGTAATATGTTTATTCAATTGGTTCATTTGAAGTGAAGAATGACTACCCTTATCTGTCACTTTGGTAACAAAAGCAAGCTTACAATGCGTGAGAAGGGCTGCCTTAAAGAATCCATTATTACCAATGCTTGGAATGCCCTGACATTTTTTCTGAGAGTGGAGATGACAGTAATTCCACTTTTAGGAAAGCTCTCATTCCCAAACACTAAATGAGGCAAACGATGCAAGAAATGAATTAATGGCTAGGTTAACCTGTTTTGTTGTAGCAGTCCCACTACTGCCCACTGCATAACAGCACCTGTGGTCTGCCTTTATCTTATTGTCATTACCGTTGGTTTGCTTGTAAAGATAAAGTGCCCAATGTTTAGAAGAAGTACTGAATCTGGAGGATAACCAGTCAGAGGATCTTTTGTCACCATAGAGGTGTTATAATTGATGAAATTCCACATGTCAATTATCTTCCTGAATAAAACCTTCCTCCGCAAATCATATGATTTTCCATTACTAGTTAACTCTGAATCAGGCTTTTAGTGTTTACATTTTCCTTTGAGCATAAAGGGTCCCATAGATACAGGGAAAATATTTTACTGTGAAAGAATACAAAAAGGAAAGTGCTATCCCACAAATGGAGTAGAATTTCTTTGTCTAAATGTGAATGCAGAAAAAAACATTGCCTGGCAGCCAGTGCAAATGTACGTAAGTATATATGGTATTTCTGTAGCACAAACCTAGCCAAAGGGCAAGAGAGTGCTGTATATAGTCAAAGGTAAGCTGAAAGTTGGTGAGTTATAGGAGATGAAGCTAAGTGGTAACCGGTTAAAGCATTGTGATGTTCCTAGTGTTCTTTAAAGTAGTGAGTCTTCACTCTTTACTAAATTTCAACAGCATTGGAATGGTTCTGACTGGTACAGGGATGTTGTTCCGGATTCTGGGTGGACAGATGGTAAAGGCTTACTGTCTTGGTTTTTCCTTTTGCCATTTTTAGCCTGTAGTTTGATGGTGTCTTGCCTGCGTGTATGTTGAGAAACACCAAAGATGGTGAGCTTATCTTCAAGATAAGCCAGTGTGCTGGTTGGGGTGACTTTGTAAATGATGTAGCTGGTTTAAAAGATGATCCAGTCTGGAAAGGGGAGCCAAAGAAGTTCCAGCAAGGGTCTGGGTGCCCTGCTGCAGCATGTAGGACCCCCCTACGGGTTGCCAGCGTTGAATCAGGGAGACCATAGATAAGGGCATTACCACCACTCAGATGCGAGAGTACAAGGGCTTGAACAGCAGTTCTTAAGTTGCATTCTTGAAGAAATAGTTAGACTTCCATTAGAAGATACAGCTGGCGCCAGGCAGTCTTTTTTTTGGCAATGTGTTCCTTGAGGGAGCCGTGTGCGAGTGCTGGGGTTTGAAGCTGTCAAGGTTCATGTCAGGGAGCCAGGTTTGTGCTGGATCTTGTTTGTTGTTATTGTCAAATATAGGATTTTTGCATTTTTACTGGTGTGTGTCTGGAAACCTGAGACTCTTGCACAATTCCAAGAATATCCTAGGCAACCTCTGTGAACTAATTAATCTGGACTCACTGAGGTATTAAGCTTACGGCTGTAAATTTCTATTTTTTGTGTGTTTGTAAATCTGGCATGAGTACATTGAGTAATTATTTCCCAAGACTTCATTAACCGTCGTGATCCTCCATATAAGTGAATACTGTATTTCAACAGTCTAGCATACATTTTGGCATGCCATTATTCTAGATCAGAGTGCAGTGTAGTGATGATCTTACAGATATAAAACAGTAGCAGAGTGATCAATCATATGGCATACATATTTCTTTATTAAAAAGCTCTCCAAAAATTGTTAAATAAAGTGGTATTAAACCCCCTGAGTGCAGGTTAGTAATAATAATCATTTTAAACGTGTTAACTTATCTTTGGGACCCTATTTTTAACTATTGGTATTAACAGTATTCTACACTGCCATCTTATTATTTTTAAAAGGTGTGACAGTCGTAGGTGTTATTTCTAAATTTACAGATTAGAATAAGAAAATAGTGTAAATGTTTATAGAGTAAGCTTGATTTGAAAGAATAGATTTTTGTGTAATCTACAGAACCTGTTATTGCTCCCTACACATCACAGACCACATAGTAGAACACTCTCACACATAAATAAAATATCACTAGATCACCAGAAGGGCCTGGTCCAGAGTGGGTCACTACTCTCCAATCTTTCCTTTCCCCATTTACTCTTCATCCGGACTTCATACCAGTGAAACACGACCCACATTATTAAGAAGTGAGGGGATTGAGTACACATGAATGCCATAGATGAATATCGGAACTCATACACAATCCCTAATTCAGATAGGTTCAAATAATTGCAGGCTCTCTATTGGACCTATCTAAACAATTTATGAGCAGGACTCCTCTCAGAGGGGTCGCTCCTGCCTATACAGGGCTCTAGGCACGAGCTCTAACTCAGTTTGGTACAGCTACATGGAGATGTGAAAGTCTATTTGGTTGAAGGCAGCGACAGCTACTATTTGTAAAAAATATAAAGAGAGCACTTCCTAAGTCTAACCAGGTGGTTTCTGACATTTACTCTATAGAAAATTTGAGGGCAAAAATGGCAGATAGAATGCTTACATTTGAAAAAATATATCAAGAAGCAGGTGTGGTGGGGTCAGGAGAATGTCAAGAACGCAGTTGCGGCTGCTACAGGGCAGTTGTGGTGCGACGGGAAGGGAGGGGTTAAAAAAGAAAAGGGAAAAAAAAATCACTTACCTTCCCAGTGGTCGCATTTCCTTCATCCTCTTTGTAGACGAAGCAGGAAGCACCCAGGCTCCCGACTCCTCTAGCCAATCACTATACTGACTTCCAGCAGCGTTGCGACTGGTTCGAGCACTGTGGTTCGGTGCTCAGACAGGGACTGGGAGGCTGGGAATGTTCTCCACCCAGGCTGTATATCACAGCCCGGTGTAGAACATGCCAAGTGCGCATGACGGTTTGGCCTGCCCAAGAAGGTCAGCCAAACAGTCATGCACACTTAAGAAAGTGCCACCACTCCCCCCCCTGCCTGCTCTGTGGGAAGCACAACCTGGCCCGGCCCGTACCTTTGCACAGCCAACAATGAAAAATAAAATGAGAATAATGTTGTCCTTTATTTTTCCTGTGGGATTTGTGAATAGGTCCTTAAATGGTTGATAGAGGAGTATTAAATATCAGGAAATGGGAACTAACATGTGGCAATTACTGCATGTCCAGGGCCTACCAGAGTCTGCAGTCTTCCAGCCTCTGTGACCCTGATTTTGTGGTTTAATCCTGACCCCTGTGTCATTGCTTCTGTCCTCATGACTTGATCCCAGAGACTTAATTGCTATGTCCAGGTGTCAGGTATCCCCACATATATGTCCTAGTGTCTATGTCCCCTCATTCATGTAGCTGTGTCGGTGTCTCCTTGTCAATGGTAATGTCTCCTGCGATCAGTATGCTAATGTTTCCATGTCAGTGTCTACGTGTCAGGGTCCTTGCCCTTTTTCCGTACATTTCCGTCAGTGTCTCCTAAAGAATTAACCCTACGTTCCAATGCCACTGTTTTTCACCATACGAATGCCTTTGTACCCCAGGTCAGTGGGCCACTGGCAATTTGAGTTTCCCTGCGTCAGCATCAATTTCGCATTCTCCCTACTACAGCTGTGCCAAATTCAACCTTGTGGAGGCACCTAGGTTGTAGAAATTTCGAGGCCCCCTCCCAAATTATCTTCTAATACCCAATGCACCTGATTTTTTTTTAACAAACTGACAGCTACCAGAAGAGAGCTTTTAAGAGACAAAGGAGAATATTTACAAGCCCCTATCGCCACCACAATGTCACTTTTCAGGAGGTTTGTGGTGGGGATAGGAGCTTCGCCAGTGGCGAAACAAAACTTGAGGGGGCCTCCCTACAAAGTGCAAGGAGGGGCCACCTTCTGGAAATACTCGGGTGCTTGCAGGCCAGAATACTGTACTGAGGGGCCTCGTAGAGCTTGGGCCCCCCGCACTGCGGGACCTGCAGGGGCCTTTGTTACGCCACTGAGCTTCGCCTTTTTTACAAGGCAGTGTTAAGCCTCTTAACATGGCTTAACGCTGCCTTGTAAATAAGGCACCCTTTCAGGCCATACTTAATGTGAAAGGGGAGGGCAATGGGGGTTGCAGTGGAACGCCCACAACAACACCCATTCGTTTTGACGCTGCCCCCTATTTACAAGGTGGGCATAAATAGGAGGCAGCGCCACAATTAAGACCAGGAAAATCCTGCTCTGAACCTGGCGAAACAAGGAGAAATGTTCAATTTCTCCTCGTTTTTGCTGTTTCCATGTGTGTTGCTTAGTGGAGCACACCTAGACACAGCAAAAAACCTTTGATTGTTTATGTGCAGGAAGGTGTCCCTTCATGCACATACACAATGATTAAAAAAAACATGATGTGTGCTGCATTAAGTAGCACACTAGAAGTTATAAAACGGCATTTAAAGATTGTTTATGTGCAGGAAGGGAGACCTTCCTGCACATAAACAATCTTACCCTCAATGCAGATACCCTTGCACTATGTATCTGTTTAGTTCGCCTAGTCCCTTGAACCCCCATCCTGTGTCAGTGTATCTGTTTAGTTTGCCTATTCCTTGAACCCTCATCCTGAGACAGTGTATCTGTTTAATTTGCCTATTCCCTTGAACCCTCATCCTGAGTCAGTGTATCTGTTTAGGTCACCTCTTCCCTTGGACCCTCATCCTGTGCCAGAGTATCTGTTTATTTAGCCTATTCCCTTGAACCCTCATCCTGTATCAGTGTATCTGTTTAGTTCGTCTATTCCCTTGAACCCTCATCCTGTGTCAATGTATCTGTTTAGTTTGCCTATTCCCTTGAACTTTCATCCTGAGTCAGTGTATCTGTTTAGGTCTCCTAGTCCATTGTACCCTCATCCTGGGACAGTGTATCTGTTTAGCTATTCCTTTGAATTCTCATCCTGAGACATGAATCTGTTTAGCTATTCCATTGAACCCTCATCCTGAGTCAGTGTATCTCTTTAGGTCACCTATTCCCTTGGACCCTCATCCTGTGTAAGTGTATCTGTTTAGTTTGCCTATTCCCTTGAACCCTCATCCTGAGACAGTGTATCTGTTTAGTTTGCCTATTCCCTTGAACCCTCATCCTGAGTCAGTGTATCTGTTTAGGTCACCTCTTCCCTTGGACCCTCATCCTGTGCCAGAGTATCTGTTTAGTTTGCCTATTCCCTTGAACCCTCATCCTGAGTCAGTGTATCTGTTTAGGTCACCTCTTCCCTTGGACCCTCATCCTGTGCCAGAGTATCTGTTTATTTAGCCTATTCCCTTGAACCCTCATCCTGTATCAGTGTATCTGTTTAGTTCGCCTATTCCCTTGAACACTCATCCTGTGTCAATGTATCTGTTTAGTTTGCCTATTCCCTTGAACTTTCATCCTGAGTCAGTGTATCTGTTTAAGTCTCCTAGTCCATTGTACCCTCATCCTGAGACAGTGTATCTGTTTAGTTTGCCTATTCCCTTGGACCCTCATCCTGTGTCAGTGTATCTGTTTATTTCGCCTATTCCCTTGGACCCTCATCCTATGTCAGTGTATCTGTTTAGTTTGCCTATTCCCTTGAACCCTCATCCTGAGACAGTGTATCTGTTTAGCTTGCCTATTCCCTTGAACCCTCATCCTGAGTCAGTGTATCTGTTTAGGTCTCTTAGTCCCTTGAATCCTCAACCTAAGTCAGTGTATCTGCTTATTTAGCCTATTCCCTTGAACCCCCATCCTGAGTCAGTGTATCTGTTTAGTTTGCCTATTCCCTTGAACCCTCATCCTGTGTCAGTGTATCTGTTTATTTCGCCTATTCCCTTGGACCCTCATCCTATGTCAGTGTATCTGTTTAGTTTGCCTATTCCCTTGAACCCTCATCCTGAGACAGTGTATCTGTTTAGCTTGCCTATTCCCTTGAACCCTCATCCTGAGTCAGTGTATATGTTTAGGTCTCTTAGTCCCTTGAATCCTCAACCTAAGTCAGTGTATCTGCTTATTTAGCCTATTCCCTTGAACCCCCATCCTGTGTCAGTGTATCTGTTTATTTCGCCTATTCCCTTGAACCCTCATCCTGTGCCAGTGTATCTGTTTAGTTCGCCTATTCCCTTGAACCCTCATCCTGAGACAGTGTATCTGTTTATTTTGCCTATTCCCTTGGACCCTCATCCTGTGTCAGTGTATCTGTTCAGTTTGCCTATTCCCTTGAACCCTCATCCTGAGACAGTGTATCTGTTTAGCTTGCCTATTCCCTTGAACCCTCATCCTGTATCAGTGTATCTGTTTAAGTCTCTTAGTCCCTTGAATCCTCAACCTAAGTCAGTGTATCTGCTTATTTAGCCTATTCTCTTGAACCCCCATCCTGTGTCAGTGTATCTGTTTATTTCGCCTATTCCCTTGAACCCTCATCCTGTGCCAGTGTATCTGTTTAGTTCGCCTATTCCCTTGAACCCTCATCCTGAGACAGTGTATCTGTTTAGTTTGCCTATTCCCTTGAACTTTCATCCTGAGTCAGTGTATCTGTTTAAGTCTCCTAGTCCATTGTACCCTCATCCTGAGACAGTGTATCTGTTTAGTTCGCCTATTCCCTTGGACCCTCATCCTGTGTCAGTGTATCTGTTTATTTCACCTATTCCCTTGGACCCTCATCCTATGTCAGTGTATCTGTTTAGTTTGCCTATTCCCTTGAACCCTCATCCTGAGACAGTGTATCTGTTTAGTTTGCCTATTCCCTTGAACTTTCATCCTGAGTCAGTGTATCTGTTTAAGTCTCCTAGTCCATTGTACCCTCATCCTGAGACAGTGTATCTGTTTAGTTCGCCTATTCCCTTGGACCCTCATCCTGTGTCAGTGTATCTGTTTATTTCACCTATTCCCTTGGACCCTCATCCTATGTCAGTGTATCTGTTTAGTTTGCCTATTCCCTTGAACCCTCATCCTGAGACAGTGTATCTGTTTAGCTTGCCTATTCCCTTGAATCCTCAACCTAAGTCAGTGTATCTGCTTATTTAGCCTGTTCCCTTGAACCCCCATCCTGTGTCAGTGTATCTGTTTATTTCGCCTATTCCCTTGAACCCTCATCCTGTGCCAGTGTATCTGTTTAGTTCGCCTATTCCCTTGAACCCTCATCCTGAGACAGTGTATCTGTTTATTTTGCCTATTCCCTTGGACCCTCATCCTGTGTCAGTGTATCTGTTCAGTTTGCCTATTCCCTTGAACCCTCATCCTGTGCCAGAGTATCTGTTTATTTAGCCTATTCCCTTGAACCCTCATCCTGTATCAGTGTATCTGTTTAGTTCGCCTATTCCCTTGAACACTCATCCTGTGTCAATGTATCTGTTTAATTTGCCTATTCCCTTGAACTTTCATCCTGAGTCAGTGTATCTGTTTAAGTCTCCTAGTCCATTGTACCCTCATCCTGAGACAGTGTATCTGTTTAGTTCGCCTATTCCCTTGGACCCTCATCCTGTGTCAGTGTATCTGTTTATTTCGCCTATTCCCTTGGACCCTCATCCTATGTCAGTGTATCTGTTTAATTTGCCTATTCCCTTGAACCCTCATCCTGTGTCAGTGTATCTGTTTATTTCGCCTATTCCCTTGGACCCTCATCCTATGTCAGTGTATCTGTTTAGTTTGCCTATTCCCTTGAACCCTCATCCTGAGGCAGTGTATCTGTTTAGCTTGCCTATTCCCTTGAACCCTCATCCTGAGTCAGTGTATATGTTTAGGTCTCTTAGTCCCTTGAATCCTCAACCTAAGTCAGTGTATCTGCTTATTTAGCCTATTCCCTTGAACCCCCATCCTGAGTCAGTGTATCTGTTTAGTTTGCCTATTCCCTTGAACCCTCATCCTGTGTCAGTGTATCTGTTTATTTCGCCTATTCCCTTGAACCCTCATCCTGTGTCAGTGTATCTGTTTAGTTCGCCTATTCCCTTGAACCCTCATCATGTGCCAGTGTATCTGTTTAGTTCGCCTATTACCTTGAACCCTCATCCTGTGTCAGTGTATCTGTTTAGTTTGCCTATTCCCTTGGATCCTCATCCTGTGTCAGTGTATCTGTTTAGTTTGCCTATTCCCTTGAACCCTCATCCTGAGTCAGTGTATCTGTTAAGGTCTCTTAGGCCCTTGAATCCTCAACCTAAGTCAGTGTATCTGTTTAGCTTGCCTATTCCCTTGAACCCTCATCCTGTGTCAGTGTATCTGTTTATTTCGCCTATTCCCTTGAACCCTCATCCTGTGTCAGTGTATCTGTTTATTTTGCCTATTCCCTTGGACCCTCATCCTGTGTCAGTGTATCTGTTTAGTTTGCCTATTCCCTTGAACCCTCATCCTGTGTCAGTGTATCTGTTTATTTCGCCTATTCCCTTGAACCTTCATCCTGTGTCAGTGTATCTGTTTATTTTGCCTATTCCCTTGGACCCTCATCCTGTGTCAGTGTATCTGTTTAGTTTGCCTATTCCATTGAACCCTCATCCCGAGCCAGTGTATCTGTTTAGGTCTGTTAGTCTCTTGAATCCTCAACCTAAGTTAGTGTATCTTTTTAGTTTGCCTATTCCCATGGACCCTCATCCTGTGTCAGTGTATCTGTTTATTTCGCCTATTCCCTTGAACCCTCATCCTGTGTCAGTGTATCTGTTTATTTTGCCTATTCCCTTGGACCCTCATCCTGTGTCAGTGTATCTGTTTAGTTTGCCTATTCCCTTGAACCCTCATCCTGTGTCAGTGTATCTGTTTATTTGGCCTATTCCCTTGAACCCTCATCCTGTGTCAGTGTATCTGTTTATTTTGCCTATTCCCTTGGACCCTCATCCTGTGTCAGTGTATCTATTTAGTTTGCCTATTCCATTGAACCCTCATCCTGAGCCAGTGTATCTGTTTAGGTCTCTTAGTCCCTTGAATCCTCAACCTAAGTCAGTGTATCTGCTTATTTAGCCTATTTCCTTGAACCCTCATCCTGTGTCAGTGTATCTGTTTAGTTTGCCTATTCCCTTGAACCCTCATCCTGTGTCAGTGTATCTGTTTAGTTCACCTATTCACTTGAACGCTCATCCTGTGTCAGTGTATCTGTTTATTTCACCTATTCCCTTGAACCCTCATCTTGTGTCAGTGTATCTGTTTAGTTCGCCTATTCCCTTGGATCCTCATCCTGTGCCAGTGTATCTGTTTAGTTCGCCTATTACCTTGAACCCTCATCCTGTGTCAGTGTATCTGTTTAGTTCGCCTATTCCCTTGAACCCTCATCCTGTGCTAGTGTATCTGTTTAGTTCGCCTATTACCTTGAACCCTCATCCTGTGTCAGTGTATCTGTTTAGTTCGCCTAATCCCTTGGATCCTCATCCTGTGTCAGTGTATCTGTTTAGTTTGCCTATTCCCTTGAACCCTCATCTTGAGTCGACTATTCCTTCGGTCAGCGACAGTGGTCCGGGTCTGCATTAGTGCCTGTGTTTCAAGTGCCAATGCGTCTCTATCATTGCCACAATCAGTACCCTCATGTTACTGTTCCTGCTGTGCTGTTGTCAGTGGCTCCATCTCCATGTCTGTGTGCTATTGACCCATCCTCCATGTGTGTGTAAAAATGAGAAAAGACCACCTTGTCACTATGTTATTGTCATGGTGGTCCTGGTCAGGATTAAAGCACAGTGAAACTAGACAAGAAGTAATGTTCCCTCTTGTTTATCTCAAGGGATAGAGTTAAATATGTTTCCTCATGTTTCTTACCTTAAACAAAGTCATGAATGTTTTGTGGCAATTCATCAGGACCATCAAATAACCTACCCTACAAGAGACTGGGACAGGTGTTCAAATTGGTAAAGTGCCCAATCGAATACACCACCTGTGAAGTGTGGTTGATCCAATATCTCTTACTGAAACTATCATGACGAGAGGTAAATAATTCTGACCCTTTGCTGGATGATCTACCCCCTCACAGAAATCCTTGAGGCACCTCCAGGATTGCAGTGAGTGGGTAGGCCATCCGACCCCAGACCGCACACACTGCGTTTTTCCCTGCAATACCTAAGGGGCCTGATTATTACTTAGAAAGGGTGGGAATTCTTTACCTCTTTTAATGATAGTTTTGGTAAGAGATATTAGCTCAGCTACACTTCACATGTGTTTTATTCAGATTGGGCACGAAATATGTTGACCCATTTTTTAAATCAATCCCTTGATAGAAACGAGAAGGAACACATTTTCCTGCCTTGATTCACTCTGTTTTAATCTTGACAGGAACTGCCATTACAATAAAATAGTGAGAAGGTGGCCCTTAGAAATGTTCAGTATTTCACTCACTTCCCTTCTATTCTTCTCTTTTAGCACCCTCACTATAGGCTTGCTCATTTGAAAAGATCTCTGGCAAACAGCCCCCTCGAGGGGCCCGATGGGCATTGCAGGGTTGGCCCAATGAGGAGATGCCCAATGATGAAGCGTGCCACCCATCTGTGTGGGTGAGGGCCCTTGATCCAGAATATTCACATTCCTTTGACCGCCCTTGTGATGGGTATACACTAGTGGTGTTCCCTCATGGGACAACTTTAGGACCTACATACTCTTTGTATATTGATTTGCCATACAACCAGTTCATGCCCGTAGGACGACCCTTAACAACTTTTTGTGGGGTCAAATGTAGCAATTGAACTTATTTTTTTCTATGGTCCCACTCCATATACAGACACTCATGCTGCATGATCGCAACCGCTTGCTCAAGGAGTAGATTTGTGCAGGAAGGAAACCCTAACTGAAGTTACACATATTATATACGGCCATAGAGAGTGGAGGGCTCTGCTTACCCCACGGATAACATTACTGGTTAGCCTCCCAGCTAGCCCAAATACAATGTATGATGCATAATTTACTGGATAACTTGCTCCGGCTATCCCTGGAGAAATACATCTGGTGGCAGGATGGACCTCTGTATCCACTGTGCATGGATAATAAGGTATGGCAGCGAGCTCCTAACCCAATAATAAATGCAACGGTGTTTGCAATAAGTAAAGGGCACTAGCTCCTAGGCGAGATCCTTTTCCTAAAGGAGCCCCATTATTGGGGAATGGCCACATCTGTATTGGGGAGAAGAACTGAATTGGAAGCTTTCAGCACGAGGGGGTTGCTAATCTTAGACCACTTAGCCACAGAGGATCGCCTGAATACCTTCACTGAAGCACAGGCAGACTTCCAATTGGGTACAACCTATTACTGGGACTACCAAAGACTTTGTCAGTGTCCATCCGCTCATTTTTCACACACGCCTCTGATTTAGTGTGAATCCTCATCGCTCTAATAACTAAGAAAAATAAGAATGTTCCAGGGGGCAGTGTCAGGAATCTACTAACTAGGCACATATTCTCTTCCTCTGTCTCATGACACATGACAGAATAGTGGTCTCAACGTCTCGGCCTTGAGCAGAGCTTTTAGTGAGGCATGGCAGAGCATTGAGAGAATCGAGCCTAAAACTGAGCTATTACAAAATCCTACATGGGAAGTACTGTGTCTCTGAAATGATTGCACGACATGAGTCTCTTACTGGGTGCAACATGCTGGAAGTGTCCTGCAACCAACTGTGGCATAGTGCATATCCCATGGAAATGCTCCGTATTTATTTTATGCTGTACAGATGTTCGCAATAACGATGGAATGCACTCACAATTGGCAGGTCAGACAGCCCACCTTCATGAAGACACCCTCTACCCTGAGGTCCCACACCAATACAGGTGCTGGTTTGCGACAGCCCTAGTGGTAGCTAAAGTGTGTCTTGCGACTGTGGCGGTCCCCACTTCCAACAAATATTCACACATGGCATCAGGCAATGCATGACATGGCAGCTTATGAGCACATACATACATCAAGTTAATGACCAAATGGAGAAATTTGAAAGGGTATGGAGCAATTCCCTGTCCACAGGAAATATTCCAGCCCCTGACCACCCTTGACCACACTGCTAGAGGGTCCATTCATTAGAAGCCTTCTTCCTCGGTCATGGAGGTGCAGCCTTTTGCTTCCCCCATGTACAGCTATGTTCTACAGAGCGGGGGAGAACTCCATCAGGGGACATGCCACGCGTACACTGCCTGTAGGATACACCAGATTCAAATGGTCCCCTCCCTGTACGCGACTTGGCCCATAGGACCCCAACGGGCCGGGGGCAGTCCTCCTCTCAGTCCGAGGCCTCTGCCTGGGACACTGAAGTGTTATCTTTCTAAGACCACAGTCACGGTTCGTGTCAACACAACATATTTCCCCGAACAAGAGTCGCATTGGTTTGTAACTCCAGTAGGGTCCACGTGGAGCTTATATTGTAACTGGTACTTTACAGGCAGCGCATTGAGCATGCTGTATGTACTCTTCCATATGGTGGGGGTGGGCACCTGGCCTAGGGGTCTTGGGGCGACTCCTCCCTATAAGAGGAGAGTGGGTACACTTGTTTGATTGTCAGTACTGGCTGAACTTTATTTGTCATTGACAAGGGGGCTGCACACTCCCGCTCATCTATGTATGAGCACACCTGACGGTTCCAGAGGGAATGTGTGGCAGCAAAGGTAAGAATATTGTAAGCTTGACACAACTGTGTTTTAGGTCCTATACCTGAAAAACATGTTTAAAAAAAACAGAAATGCAGTTAGGGTATAATATAAACCATGAGTATGATTGAGTTCCTAATGCATTAACTGCAAGAGTCATCAAAATAAATGTCACCGTTGCTACATCGGGCTGATTCAATTGGGGGAGACTAATAAATCATAACCTGTACTGTCTTATGCTGGTTTGCTCTTTGAAGCATAATATATACTTCCAGGGGCTTCCAGGAAGCCCTCTTCCTCCATTGACCTGTTGCGTCATTCATTTGTTTTATCATCCACTCACCACAGCATACGCTATGAATGTAATAGGCCAGCCCACCTGAGCCACTGGCTAAAAGTGCTGTGAGTTTTGACATTCTGCTCTTTTGGAAGGTGCAGGTCCACCAGAAAGCATTTACCTCGGTGCCAGGAACTATTTTGGCATCAAGCGCCTTTTTCGCTTTTGCTTTTAGAGAATGTTTTCTTCTACACTGGAGAGGGCCCAACAGTGGCCTAACAATAACGTTTTACAAAAATCATAACAAAACAAGCAGCCAATGCCAGACCTATTGGCTTTGCCTGTCTTGTTTTGGGAGTTGCTTGTTGACCAATATAGTCAGCGCAGTATGCCGCTGCATTATATGAAAGTTTTCTTTATTGCTACCATCTTCAAAACCCCACATGACGTGCAATAAACCAGTATGATAAGTCTCTGTTATATGTCACGGGGCAAATGAGCAATGAATGTGCCACAAAATCCCCTTGATCCGATCAGTAATTACCATTTTACCTATTATTGATTAACCTATCACCAGACTTCTAAATGCATTGAGCTGTATTGTCTGCACATTTGTATACAATTGGTTGTTTTGTAATAATTTATTGTAAGATTGTAATGTGCAATTGTGTCCTAATTAAGCAACCTTTTCTGTTAGCTTTTCAGATGAGCATTTGAATAGGCTGAAAAGAGAAGTTGGTGCTCCTTCTCCAATAGACTGCCAATTCAGCGATTGGGGTGAATGGAGCGAGTGTGACCCATGCAAAGAAGAAAAGGTAATTGTAGATTATTCTATGAGCACATCAGTAAAATGTTAACATGATCATTCCTGATGTGACTGGACATAAAGAGGAAGCAATATAAAGATCTATTATAAAGTTGACCAATAGACTGAGATTTACGGCAAACCATGTATTAATGTATTGTGGTGTTATTCTCTTTTCCATTCATAAAATGATTGTAAAACGTGGAAGATCTCCACAGTCCACCGTTGCTGGTGATCAATGTACCCATGTCAGCAACAGCTTCTCCATCCTTGATTGCTCATGGTAAATAGTGTGCTAAAAATCCAGGAAAACCTCTGGAAACGGAGCAAATTCCAAGTCTTGTGTTATAAGAGTATCCCTCTAACAGAGATAACAACATGTGGCAGGAGGAAAAACTAGTGAAAATCTTGTATGCCAGCACAGCACATTTAGTTGTTACACAGCAAAGACCAGGGGAAGACACACAGGCCCTCAATACAATGTCGGACACAGTTGCGGAATTGGGACCGGCTGGCCTCCAGTCAGTGGTCCCGACCGCATTATCAGAATGCGACCGCACATGGTGCGGTTGCACACTCCCATATCTCCATGGGAGCTTGTGCTGGAGCTGTAAACTTGCTGTAGCATAAGCTCCATAGAGAAATGGGTGTTTTAGTTAATCCCTGCACCGAGAGGTGCCTGCCACTTGGTGCAGGGAGCAACAGGGGGGGCACGTTCTCCAACCAGAGGCTGCTGTGGCAAGGGGGTCTTGCTAGGGGCCCCCAAAGTCACTTTCCAACAGGCTTTTCATGTCTGAAAGCCCGTCTTGAAAAGCCTGTCATAAACCGACATCATAATCCTCACGGAGTAAACGCCGTACATACGGGATTATCAGTGGTGTCCTTGAGCCCTCTCAGAAACCAGTCGGTCTGACCGGCCGGTTTAAAATCCGACACCCTTCATTGTAATAAGGCTGTCAGATTTGAAACCATCTATGTAAGTCACATCGTAATCATGGCACAATGTGTGTTTTGTATCCCCTAAACTGAGGGCTGAAACTTGGAATAGTGTAATTGTGTACCAGCTAAATGTAAATGTAAATGTAAATGTATGAAACTTATATAGCGCAGGACTTACCCTGGGGCATCTCCGCGCTTGCTTAGGGAACCCGTCCTGGTATTCCCCTGTGAGATAACCCTGGAAGGGTATCCACAAGGTGAAAGCCAGGCATCCCGCCGCGAAGGGCCAATGTGGAGATTAAGCAAGCTATTGCCCAGAGTCGCAGAGTGTGAACCCGTGAGTCGAGAAGGCACCGGAGCGAGAATTATCGAGTCCATGGGATTATTGAGCCCAAGACCCGCCGAGGCGGGGAATTGAACCCTGGTCCAGGGCCGAAACTCAAGCTCCAGGTCTGCCGCCTCTAACCCCTGAGCCACACTTCTCCACATAATGGAATAACACTATCCTGAAGGATTACTTACCTTACTAAGATTTCTGAAGTGAATGAATAAAATTCCACTTTGACAATCCTAATCCTGGAATATTGGATGCATATATTGTTTTGTGGTTCATAATAATAACTCACTGTGTTGTGAGCACATACGCTGTGCCCAGGGGGCCGTCCCTGAAACCAGTGCCGCCGCTTTTTGCAGTTACTAGGACACCCCAGTCAGGGGGTGATACCCCAGGAGCACACAACAAATTTACAGATCAGTTTGAAGCATTTGGAGTGCGTGTCCAATCTATTTTGATTTTGGAACCTTACTGACCCATCACACAGCACCCATCTCTATCCTTTGTGCAAAAATTGATCCTATATCATTCCAGGTCTGTGCTCTATAGCTTTGGTAGTGCAAAGTTGGTCCAGAAGATAAGACTATTAGTGTTGCAGCAGTTTCTTTTTCAGTTTCAGTCAAATCCCTATAAAGAGTTAACACGGATGGTGGTAAATCCAAAATGAAAACACGTACGGAATGGGAGCAGGGGTAGTGTAAGGGGGTTTTAAAAGAGAGTACAATGGACGGGGGGGGATAATCTAAGAATGAGGAAGTGGGTGTCCATTCTAAAAAATTAAAAAAATACACCAAAGACAGCTATGAAAGACTTGGGCAGGGAAAGGAGAGGAAAAAATAATGATTGGGTGACTTGCTAAATAAAGGACGTTTGTGAGGGTCACGCCAAGTTCTCTTTTTAAATAACCCGGGTAGGAGATTGTAGGTGGACATAAGGAGAGAAGAGTTGGTTGCTGCAAGGGTGTTGCCTAATTGGCTATAGGCTGCAGAGTCAGTCTGGTGCGCCACTGCTGCAGGCAAGAAGCACAGGCACACGGCAATGTAGTTACAGGGGGAAAACCCGAAGCTTTATTTTATAACCTCTGGCCACGCCTGGTCAGAGGGTGTTACATGGTGCAGTTTCCAGGTCATTCCAGCACCACTACAGCCATGCTGAGGTCATTACATCCCTAGCCAACTTGGCGTTAACCTGCATCTAAGTGCTTTGGAAGCAAAGTCTCAGTTTCTGGCTTGGCGGTGGATTTGGCCTCAGGTTGTAACCTTGGGTGTAGGAACGACTGCTTCTGACCCACTCATGTTGGGGGTTTGTGTCTATATCTTCTCTCACCTCCGGTGACTCAACTTGAGGACTGGCAAGGGTACTTCTTTCAGAGTCCAGCTGCGGGCTCAGGCCCCCCTGGCTGGCTTCTTCATCTTCTGACTGTGTGATGTCTTGGCTACGGCGGGCTACTCTCTGGAACCATGACACATTACTCGTGACAACTTATCATCCTTTCTTGGCAGTGGCCTTAGACCCATTCACATGTGAAATTGTCCAAGTGCTGGTTTGAGGGGAGGCGTCCGGAATTTCCATCCAGGCCACCGATCTCATATCAACACAAGATCCCCAGGTAGTACCTGACGAGACTTGGCGCACCATTTTAGGCTGAAGCGCTCATTGGTCCGGGCTCGCCGGGCTTGGGTACCTGCTGGTTCATACTGCATCAGTGTCCATTGTCTGGATACAGGGATGGTGTCCCTCCAATGTCCGTTAAGCATTAAAGACCAAGGGGACCATTGCGTAGTTCATTGAGGCCCCCCCCACAGGAATTGGTGCCTGCTTATCTCCGGATTGGCGCCCTCTGCCACTGCGATATGTAGCACTTTATTCAGCGTATGCATAAAACGTTTGACTTCGCCATTAGCCTGGGGCCACGTCACTATTAGCCTGGGGCCACGGCAGGGTGATGTGGCAATGTCTTATACCGCGAGACATGAGTAGGTCCCTGAAGTCAGCCCATTGAAATGGTGGATCTTTGTCGGTCTTTATCTCTTGGGGGAGTCCCAGTGGAGCAAAAGTCTTCTCCAGCTCTGGCCAGCATTCGTGAATGCTGTAGACTCAATCACTCCAACTATCGGGTATTTGGAGTAGCTGTTGCTCAGTACTACAGTGATCCTTCTGCCTGGAAAGCTCCCAAAGTAGAGGCTTATCTTGGACCAGGGTATTGTGCATGGTTCTTAGGTGATGATAGGCACTGGGGGTTCTTGAGTACTTGCCATCTGGCAGGATGGACATTGTAGCACAAAGTCATCCACAGTGACTTTTAGCCCCAGGAACCAGATCTTTTCTCTCATCTGGGATTTCAACCGAACCGCCCTTTGATGGCCTCCGTGGGCAAGGGTCGTTACGCGGGCCTGGAGACTTTCAGGGATTACGATGCAAGACCCTTGTAATGAAGACCATCTGCACTGGCACTCAGATCATCACACACGCTTCACATCTTTCCGAGCTGCTCTCTGTCGGAGCCATGCCAGTCATTGGCATCTTGTAGAAAGTTATGCCAAGATTTACAATGCCTTGTGGGGTACTCCAGGGCTCATCATTGAGCCCCACCCTTTTTAACATCTATGTTGCCCCCCTGCGCAGTTGATTAGATCTCTGGGTTTCTCAGCAATCTCCTATGCGGACGATACCCAAATTGTGGTATCAGTGACAGGCTCACCTTTGGACACAGCAGCACCGTTCCATACCTGCCTCCGTCAAGTCAAGGATTGGATGGTCACCAACTGTCTGAAATTAAATTCCAATAAAACTGAAGTTCTACTGTTTGGCAGCAACACCACTTTCTGGCCATCAGAACTGGGATCTTTGCCCATCCCTACAAATAAAATAAAAAACTTACGAGTCACCTTTGACTCCAAGCTCACATTCGAAGGCCATGTGAACCAGGTCACCTCCATATCCTTCTTTTAAAAAAAAAACATATTTTATTGTTTTTTTAATTATAAACACTGCAAGTTATTACAATTATACAATGTACACCTTTGACCCTGTCACCAGGCAGGTCGCTCCCCTCACCGCCACGCAGCCCCCCGTGTGACCTGTGATCTGCTCGTGCTGGCCCGCCTGCATCGCTACTGAGCTCTGTTTGCTGGCGCTTCTTTGGTGTCCATCCTACTGAGTTCTGTTTTTGCTGCGGGTTTTCCCTCTGTTTTGTCAGTGTCCATCTCTTGCTTTCTGTGCCCCTGTGCCCGTTTTTGCCCCTGTGCCCCCTCTCTTTCTCCCCCGCCTCCCGTGTCGCCCACCGTTTTACCGCCACTGCGTCCCTGCGGCCCCACCCCCCTGTCCCACATTGGCCGCCCCGCTCCCACCTCCCAGCTGCTCCTCCCTCTGCCCCTCATATGGAAACTGCGTGCAGCGGCCGCGCCACTGACGCGCCAAAGGCAAGCCCTTCTGCGCCCATCCGCGCCTGGACCGGGCCCAGCACCAGAAACCCCGGACCCCACGCCCCTGCAATGCCAGACTGCACTACGACTCCAGCACCCTCCACGCACTCAACACCGGACGAGACCACCCCTGCTACAGGGCCACCCCAAAGCGCACCCAAGGGCCCTTCGCCTGCCGGAACTGCAGATTCACCAGCATCCAGCCCACCAAACCACCAACCAGAGAATCCAACCACCTCCGCTGCATCCTCCTCAACACCCGCTCCGCTCGCAAGCACGCCATCATAATCTGGGACCTCCTAGACTCTACCGCCCCCGACGTGGCCTTCCTGACGGAGACCTGGCTGAATGCCACCTCGGCACCAGACATCGCCATAGCCATCCCACAGGGCTACAAGATCACCCGCAGAGACCGCACCAACGGAGTTGGAGGGGGAATCGCCATCATCCACAAGGACACCCTCAGATTCTCAACCAACACCGTCGACACCCTCGCCACTGCGAGCACATGCAGTTCCAGATCCACACCGACCCCAACACGACCCTCCGAGGAACACTCGTCTACAGACCACCCGGACCAAGACCACAGTTCAGCGACACCATCGCTGACCTCGTCAGCACCCATGCCCTCGCTTCCACGGACTACATCCTCCTCAGAGACCTGAACTTCCACCTCGAGAACAATAACGACGCCAACTCCACCGCCCTGATCGACAACCTTGCCAACCTCGGACTTAAATAGCTCGTGACGACGCCCACCCACGCCGCTGGACACACATTGGACCCCATCTTCTCCACAAGCCCCCACGTCTCCTTCAACCACACCACCGAAGCCCACTGGACCGACCACAGATGCGTCCACCTCACCTTCAGGAAACCCACCAATCACCACCGCACCCAACAGCTGCCACGCCGCTGCTGGGGCAAGGTCACCAAGGACCAACTGACTACCACCCTCACCCTGAGACCACCCGCCGACCCCACCGACCCCGACACCGCCGCAACCAACCACAAACAGTGGATCAACGACTGCGCCAACACCCTCGCCCCTCTCAAGACCTCCACAGCCAACCACACCAACAAGAAAGCCGCCTGGTTCACCGAAGACCTCCGGATCTCCAAGCGCACCTGTAGGAAGCTGGAGAAGAAATGGCTCTGCGACTGAATACCAGACAGCCACACAGCCCACAAGAGCGCCGCCCCCAGACACCAGCAACTCATTAGGACCTTCAAGAGGACCGCCTTCAAGGACCGCCTAGACAACAACGCACACGACACCAAAGAGCTCTTCAGTATCGTGAAAGAACTCTCCAACCCCAGCTCCAGCACCAACAACATCCCACCATCTCAAGACCTGTGCAGCTCCCTAGCCACCTTCTTCCACCGCAAGATCACCAACATCCACGACAGCTTCAACTCCGAGACCCCCTCCCCCACCACCGAGTCCACCACCACTGCGACCACCGCTCGGGCCAATGTCAGCAACAAAGACACCATCAAAACCATGAACTCCATCCACTCCGGATCCCCATTTGACCCCTGCCCTCACCACGTCTTCAACAAAGCCAGCACAAACATTGCACCCCACCACCGGAAAACAATCAACAGCTCCTTCGAGACAGCAACCTTCCTGGAAAGCTGGAAGCACGCCGATATCAACGCCTTTCTGAAGAAACCCAAGGCGGACCCCAAGGACCTCAAGAACATTCGGCCCATCTCCCTGCTCCCGTTCCCGGCAAAAGTGTCAACAAACAGCTAACCCGCTACCTCGAAGACAACAACATCCTGGACCCTTCCCAATCCGGATTCCGCATCAACCACAGCACAGAGACCGCCCTCATTGCCGCCACTGACGACATCAGGATCCTGATGGACAAAGGAGAAACAGCCGCCCTCATCCTCCTGGACCTATCAGCTGCCTTTGACACAGTCTGCCACCGCACCCTATCAGCATGCCTCCATGACCCCGGAATCCAAGAGAAGGCCCTAGCCTGGACCACATCCTTCCTCTCCGGCAGAACCCAGAGCGTCCGCCTTCCACCCTTCCGCTCGAAAACCACCGAGATCATCTGCGGCGTCCCAGAGGGATCCTCCCTCGGCCCGACGCTGTTCAATATCTACATGGCACCGCTTGCCCACGCCGTGCGACAACATAACCTCAGCATCACCTCCTACGCTGACGACACCCAGCTGATCAGATCCCTCACCAAAACCCCCCACTCTGCCAAAGCCAACCTCCACAGAGGAATAAAGGCCGTAGCCGACTGGAGGAAGGACAGCAGACTGAAGCTGAATTCAGACAAGACGGAGGTCCTCATTCTCGGACCCACCCCATCAGCCTGGGACGACTCTTGGTGGCCCACATAGCTAGGCACAGCCGCGGAACTCACACACCACACACGCAACCTGGGGGTCATCCTTGACTCCACCCTCTTCATGACCAGGCAAGTCAACGTCGTCTCTGCATCCTGCTTCAACACCCTGCGAATGCTACGCAGGATCTTCAAATGGATCCCTCCCGACACGAGAGAAACCGTCACCCAGGCCCTCATCACCAGCAGACTCGACTACGGGAACGCCCTCTACTCACGAACAACAACCAAGCTCCTGAGATGACTACAACGAATCCAGAACGCCTAGGCACGACTGATCCTCAACGTCCCCCGACGCAGCCACATCACACCCCACCTGAGAGGCCTGCACTGGCTCTCCGTCAACAAGATGATCACCTTCAAGCTCCTCATCCACGCACACAAGGCACACAACACCAGATCTACATACCTCAACAACCAACTCAGCTTCCACATCCCCACCTGAAGCCTCCGCTCAGCCAACCTCACCCTCGCACAGTCCCTCGCAGCCGGAAAACCACCGCCAGCGGCAGATCCTTCTCCTACGGCGCCGCCAAGACCTGGAACGCACTCCCTACCAGCCTACGACAGACTCAGGACCTGCTGGCCTTCAGAAGACTTCTCAAGAACTGGCTCTTCGATCAGTAGCGCCCCCCCCCCCCCAGCGCCTTGAGACCCTCACAGGTATGTAGCGCGCTTTAGAAATGCAGTGATTGATTGATTGAGTGTATGTACCAATTAGTTCTCATACAATCAAGAACCACCCCCCTCCCTGATAGTAACAACTACCCAATTCTCCCTCCCTCCCCACCAGACTCAATCCTACATTATTTCCGACTAATACTATCAACCAAGACATATTGCTCTTCATAATTGTCCACAATTCAGTCACATCTGTATCCTTCTACACATTAAAATTACTCAGAAAAATCCTTCCATTCATTCTTGGTAATCTACGCAAGCTGGTGATCTCTGCTCTGGTTTTGTCCAGAGCCAATTACTGCAACGGGCTCTTTATCAATCTCAGGACTAAATGCCTAACTAAAGTACGGATTGTACAAAATGCAGCTGCACGTATTTTGCTGGACATTCCCAAGGACTGATCTCCCACTGCTGCGCTAAAAGAGTTACACTGGTTACCAGTGAAAAGACATATTGAGTTCAAAGCTCTGCGTAGCATTTAAAGCAACCCATGACATAGGACCAGCCTTTTTCAACCAGAACTTCCGACGGTACATTCCACCGCGCTATCTACGCTCAGCTCAGTTTTACAATCTGGTGATTCCCAGGTTCAGGAAAAGCTCCTGGGGCGGCAGAAGCTTTCTGGTTGGTAAGACCAGACTCTTGAAGTCTCTTACCCAGAGGCTTAAGGACGAAAATTGGCAGCTGTTAGGAAGGCGTTAAAAACATGCCTGTTTAATCTCTGACTCTGAATTAAGATTTTACGGCGTATTTTACCTGATGAGCTAGCGCCTTGGAGGGCGTCCATGACTCTCATTATGACTGGGTCAACTCTAGTCACTTCGCTGATTTTCTTGATAGTGATCGCGTGTGGACATGCTCCTTGATACACCATATTTACATAGTCTTCCGTTGTGGTGGTGTTGTCGGTGTCACCTGCCGCTTGAATCGCTGGGTGCCCGGAAAGGAAGTCAGCAGGTTTTTGATGCCTGGTCTGTAGACTAGCTCTATTTGATAGTGTTGTGACTAGATCGCACAGTGTTCAGTTCACGGCTGAGGGTGTGGTGCAGTACATTGGAATATGGGAACAAGCAGATAGTGGTCAGTGACTACACGGAATGGTTGTCTGCTGAGGAAGAAGTAGTAATGGCTGCATGCCCACTTGATTGCAAGTGCCTCCCTTTCTATTTGAGGGTATCGTGCTTCCATTGGCATGAGGGCTTTGCTGGTGAATGCACAGGGTGGCCATTTCCCTGGTTCCACCTCTTGGGTGATCAATGCCCCCAGGCCTACAGGACTGGCATTGGCCAGTAGTTCTGTGTTTTTCTTGGCATCATCTTGCTGAGCAGTGCCTCCTTGATGTTGTGAATAGCCTCTACGCCACGGTCTCACTTCCATGCAGTATCTTTTTTTAGTTAGGGCCTGGAGAGGTTCAGCCATGGTTGCTAGATTGGGAATGAACCGGCCACAGCACATTGCCATTTCCAGGAATCTGCGCACTTCAGCTGGTGCTTACTTGACGGCATGGGACTTGCAAGGGTCTACCTGAACTCCTTCCTGGTTGAACACGTAGCTAAAGAACTCGATGGAGTTCTGAAAGAATGAGCACTTGTCCATATGTAAGCCATGATCAGCCAGCCTCTTCAACACTGCTCTAAGGTGCTGGTGATGTTCTTTAATAAATGATGAATTAATCCAAATGTTGTCAGTGACATTCAGTACCCCCTGCAGGCCAGAAAGAGTTTCTCGAATCGCATCCTGAAAAAATTCTGCAGCTAATAAGATTCCAAAGTTCAGCCGTTTGTACCGGCGTAGTCCTAAGTGCGTCGAGCCAGCATTGAGGTCCAATTTAAGGAACCTTTGTGAGCTGTTGAAGTCAGCTATTATGTCGCCCATCGTGGGCTTTATGTGTCTCTCTCTTTTAATCGCCGGATTCGGGAGGAATATGTTTATGCACAGCCATATTTTGCTGGGTTGTTTTGGCTTTTTTAGCGGTGACACCCAAACCTTCTCTATTACTCCTTGTTAGTCGAGTTTGTGTAATTCTTGTGCGACCAAGGACATCCGGTATAATGGTATTCAACGGTGGTGGAGGGCTACTGGCTTGCTAAATTTATCAATATGCATTCGACAGAGCCCTGAAATACCTGGTCCCTAGCAACAGGTGAGGAAACGAGTCCAATATCTCATTCATCTCGAAAAACCTAACGGCGATCGCAAAAGTGACCAGCCCTAGGTCCTCTGTTGTGTGGCTTCTGACGAGGGTATCTGCCTCTCTATCGACCACCTGGAAGGCGGTCATGATTTCTTGGTTTTATGCTCTTAGCTGGACGGTCATTTTGCCTTTTAGTGGTAATGGTGTCTGGCTTCCATATGTGAATATCTTGGTGTTAGTTGGGGACAGCGGAGGGCGTGGATGGTGTTACCAATATTGCTGGATCCCTATTACGTTAACAGAGGCTCCTGTATCAATCAGGGCTTTGATATTAGATTCTGCTACTTCAACCATTCATGTAGGTTGTGGTCACCTGAGTTGCGTGAGGTTACCTGAAAATGAGAAGAGGAATATTTCTTCTTCATCATCTGGGGACGAGTCTTCTAGACGAGGGCCAATGATGTGATGTTTTGAATGTTCCTTTGGGTTCTGGGTCTTCCAGATTAAATTGCCGCACTGACTTCGATAGTGACCGTCTGCCTAGTCTGCTTCTGTTCCTTGGCCCATCTCTGCATGGGGTGGTGAAGTGGTTCAAGATGCCACATTTCGAGCATGTTCGTCCTTGCACTAGGCATTCTTCCAGGGGGTGTTCTTCTTTCCCACAGTACCCGCATCGGGATCCCAGCTGGGGATTAGCTATTTGTCGAGGCCAGTTCCCTCTTCCATGTTTACAGATTGCGTCAGCGCATTCAATCTTTACTGTCGGGGATCTTTCGGTTGTTGCGTGATGGCGATGTCCATTTATGTCACTCTGGGGTTGGATAGGTAATGAGATCGGACAGAATAAAGATGTCTTCCAGGGCTATTTCAGGCTGGCATAGAATGAGGCCTCTCAGTGTTTTGTTTTGGCAGCCTTGTATGATTTGCAATCTCACTTTTTTGAGTTGATCATCAGCAGTGCATGTGCTGGCTAGTTCTTGCAAACGTGTGTAGAAGGTGTCAATGGATTTCCCTTCCCGTTGGCGGGCTTGGCGGAGTTTGAAACGCTCATAGTCCGGGTTTAATTGTGGGTCAAAGAGCACATTGAGTGCTCCAACAGGTGCATCGTAGTCATTTGCTACTCCTGTGTTGGGTAGGTGCTCGAAAGGTTTGTAGAATTCCTACCCAGCGTTATGTGCTTTGCTCTCCCGGGTCCCGATGAAGTAGTTGTCCAGCCTCAAAAATCCATGTCTTCCAGCGAGGAGAGGTGGTGGCAGGTTCCACAAGTTTACTGAACGGCGGCAGCGCGCTCACAGGTGTGTGCTGGGTTGTAGGTGGGGAGGGAGGCTGCACCTGCTGGGGACCAGCATTGCATGCTTCATCAGCCATGGCTGGAAGATAGAGTGTGGGCGCAAATGAGGGCTGGCCATTTGCCCGCGTCTGGCTGGTGATGTATTGACATCGGGTGGACCCAGAGAGCTCCGTTAGGCAGGAGACAATGGCGCACAGCGGAGACTGCGCTGAGGGCATGGCTGGCTTCATCGGGCCTACCACGCAGTGGCACCTGCACCTAAAGTAGGAACGCAATGGTGTTTGTGACAGACTTGCATTGCGTGTGGTTGGCTCCCAGCAAAGCTGGTGCTAGTGCTGGACTGCAGTTGGTGGGGTGGAAGGGGTCACCACCCTCTACGCCAGTGTAAGGGTGTGGTCTAATTGACCACAGGATTCAAGGTCAGTCTGGTGCACGTGGCTGCAGACAAGAAACACAGGCATACTACAATGTAGTTATAGGCGGAATACCCCGAGCGGTCTTCGCCCCTTTATTTTATGGCCAGAGTGTGTTACAGGGTACAGTTTCCAGGTCATCCCTGCCCTTACAAAGTGGTGCTGAGGTCATTACAAGGGCCAACAAAAATGAATGTCTGTCTGTAACGCAACTGGTGCTCACGTAAAGCGCTCTGATACCTTATACCTTCAAGTCGAGTTTGCGCTATATAAAACTCCCAAAAAACAAAAGGAAGCAGGAGTAAAAGGCAAGATCAAACACAACTGTGGGGTTGCTTGGGTGGTTCCCTGAGAGTGGAAATAAAGAGACACGGAGTAACAGTAAAGGGGAGGAAGGAGAGGTAATATCAATAAGGGAAAATCCAGATTGTCAGACTTTGGAAAAAACATTGTAAATGTCAGTTTAAAAAAACAGTTAAAAATAAAACAAAAGCATTTTATGAAATGTTTTCTAGCAAATGGTGATGACATTTATTTTGAATTACCTTCTCACATTTATATTCTACATTTTGTTTCTCAGAGATTTAATAAAAATTTCAACCTTTGTTTAATACTTAAATAAACCTTTTTCTTCCGTTAGTTCCGCTCCAGAAGCATCTTGAAATTTGGTCAGTATGGTGGCAAAAGATGTCTTGATTCTTTGGGCGAAACAAGAAGTTGTAAATCTACCACACCTTGTGAGAAAGAGCCAATTGAATGCGGCAATGATTTTGAATGTGATTCAGGTACAGTTTTAGTCATAGTTTCCTCTTGTTCTGTTTGTTTTGGGCTGAAGATCATGGGCCGACAAATTAATTGTGCATCCACCTAAATTATAGACAAGGAGAACTGATAGCAGTTGAGTCAGGGAAGATGTATTGTATTGTATTGTATATTGGATTTATATAGCGCTTATCACCCAGGGGTCTCTGAGCGCTTGCCTTGGGAACCCGTCCTGGCTTTTCCCTGTGAGATAGCCCCTACAGGGCATCCCCAAGGTGAAAGCCAGGCATCCCGCCGCGGGGGGGCGTTGTGGAGATTAAGCAAGCTTAATGCCCAGAGTTGCAGAGTGTGAACCCATGGTTAGGTCAGGCACCGATGCGAGAATTATCAAGTCCATGGACATTTGAGCTCAAGACCCTGCCGCGTCGGGAATTGAACCCTGGTCCCGGGTCTGACCTCGGCTTCAGGGTCTGCCTGCTCTAACCAGTGAGCCACACTTCTCCAGATGAAAGGGTTTCCGCTGCAATTGAGGGCTGTATCTGTACCTCCAAGACGTCTGATGGGCCATTCAGACTCAGGAGCACCTGTGACAGCTGAGTGGTCACGGAAATCGCAGTCTAATCCCATGGTTTTCCCTAAAGAAAGAAATAGCACCTGAGGTGACTTGGCACTAAGAAAGTCATTAGTAGATTTTGAGGTCACGTCAGTTTAGATCACATCAGTAGAAACTACAGCACTTTGTGACCCTTGGCACTAGCCCCAGATCACTCTCCACCATCAAATTACTTCAGCCTCAATTTAGACCATCACTGTGACCTTGGTACTTCATTTTGTTTGGGTGGAGGTTTAATGTTTAACCAAGAGGAAGATTCCACCTTGAGGATTCTCCTGATTACTACTGGATACAGCAGAGCGTCATCTCCTCCTCCACCAGCACATGTACTGGCCCACCTTCTTCCACCAGAGGGCTACACATGTGTCAGACAGGCTGGGGCAGAATCAGTGAAATTCCACTTGGTGGACTGTGTAGAAAACTCACTACCAGAAGCAGGCAAGTCCACCTCCCCAGCTGACAACAGTAGCCACAGCCTGCAGGGATACAAAGACAATGTACAGGGAAAAGAAAGGACATTGCAGGTATTTGTGGATGCCTCACCCTCAACTCAATCACTATTCTTTTGGAAAGGCGTACAGAGAGTGTAGGGGACACCTGAATAGAACCCACTATTCCTTTTCCCCGTGAGGTCAACACGGTCTGACTTGCAATGAAAATAGTAATACCTGTCCCGTGGCAGTCCGCACCAGCTGCTCCAGCGTGTTTGTAGAATTATCCGACTAACTGTGTACTATAGTATTGCGGTGCAACACTTCTGTATAATATTGCATTGTGTGCCTAGGTTAAATTACTTTTTTTTATCTAAGTGAATGCACTGGCAGAACAATGAATTATCGACTGATATTAGTTGTCATTTGAGCCTTGGACAGTTGGACTGTGCTATACCGAGTGTGAGGTGCTCTGGGGCACAATTATGGTGTAAACACGAAGATAAACCCCCAAACCACCAACAATAAACAGCTGTGGTTGGTACAGTTAGAATCCAGTAACCCATTAGTAACCTGGGTTTCCTGAAAATGTTCCCACCGTTTTATATCAGGGAGTGCCGCTCAGTCTTCCCTCTTTCTTTCTTTCTTTCTTTCTTTCTTTCTTTCTTTCTTTCTTTCTTTCTTTCTTTCTTTCTTTCTTTCTTTTTGTGTTGTAGATTTGTTAAGCATCTGACATGGAACTCTGTTATAATTATTTACTGAGTGAATTCAGTTTGCTTCCATGTGCACACTTTGCATCAAGGTTAAATGGATATGTAAATATATTTTTCGTCTTAAATTATATTTTTAAAGATAAAAGCACAACCCTCTTCTGCTTGTATTCAAGAATAATTATAATCAGTTAGATCAGGACCATTTGATACAACACGTGTTTCATCTTGCCTTTTATTGCTGCCTCTCTGAATTGCAGACAAGGGAGACCTCTACCTAATGATTCTTATCAACTTCTTGGGCAATTTATTACCACAGATCACTAGTCATCTTGTTGTTTCTGTGAGTGAAGTAAACATGTGTGTTTGTGGAGACCTCCTGTGCCCCTGCACTCCATGATGATCCTTCGGGGGCACACTCTTTCACCACTGCTCTTCAACCAGTGGAGGCCTACATACACATGGTTGCAATAATCCAGTGTGCAGACAATCTAGGATCTTCTTTTATTGGTGCTATGTTCAAGTGTGAACAGAGGCAGATTAGAAACTGTATATGGTGGGATTGTACCAATGTGTTGTGGTCCATTCTTTCATACGCAGTGGACGGCTCCAGCAAGCTGCCGGCTGCCATGTTAACCATATAATATTGTTAGGGAGGTCCTCTCTGCTTGCTTAAGTGCCTCTTAAGGGCTTAAATCACCACTACCATTGTGCAGAATGTTATCAATTCAACAGTGACTGTGTAATCCCAGTGGACAAACTTCTCAAACAGAAACAGATTTTTAAATACCTTCTCCTGTTAAAGTAAATTTTTTTAAAGTTTCCAAATACTTATTCGGTCTGTCTTTGTGCCAGATTTAGGGCCCCATTAGGATGACGGATGGATTGTCCCCGCAGGGCCGGCGGTATTCACCACCAGCCCGGCGGGGGCAATCCGCCCCCCATCCCCTTAAAAAAGCCCCCCTGCCATATTAGAATGGCTGGGGGGTCCGCGGCGGACGGAAAGACCGTCTGCCGCTTTTCCGCCCGGTCGACATGTCAGCCAGCCAGCCATATTAGATTGTGCATGTTTCAATGCCTTTCCATGGCAGCAATGCCGCCACGGAAAGGCATGCAGAGTCCCGCATGCCACAGGCATGGCATGTGGACTCCGGGGGGGTGGGGGTTGCACATGGGGGTACCTTTGGTAACCCCCTGCATTTCAAAGACAACGTGGCAGGCACCACACAGTGCTTGTCACCTTGTGCTTTGAAATGCACAAGATGTATTTTTACCATTGCGGCGGGCGGTGCTTTCAGCACTAAATTAACTACTCTAGTGATTTCAGGCATCAGACATGTTTAAAACTGGAGGTGTTTGTTTAGAATTGGAGGGTTGAGGTTCTGGATTGCTTGCTTTCAGATTATCTCTAAAAAGAAATCCTGAGGTTAGTTTTTACATAGTAATTGCATGATTTTTTTTCTGTGATCATGAACAACTGAATTAATTCATGTTACTCTGCTGTAATATATTTATTACAACTTCTGAATCACAATCATTTTGACGTTTAATATATACTAATTTCTTTTTGGTAAACAATGAAGGTATGCTCTACTGATGATACAAAATATATACTGTCTTTGATGACATTGAAAAACTGCAAAATCATTTAGGGAATACAAACACGTTAAAAAACAAGAAAATAATCAAATAAATAGTTTTTCTCTGTCCAATTTAAGGTCGGTGTATAAAGAAGAGACTTGTGTGCAATGGGGACAATGATTGTGGAGACTATTCAGATGAAAGCTGTGATGATGAACCCAAATCCCCTTGTCGTGCTCATCCTGATCTGCAGGTGTCGGAGTTCGGACGGACAGCTGGAAATGGGTAACTTTGGCCCTTTAGCCTTTCATAAAAGCACACAATAAACAGGCCTTACATTATCCTGTGGCCTATCAAAGACGTAACATGAGGTTTCATGACATGATCTGAGTATTCTGCCATTGCATTGAACACTACACATGATGTGGGTGTCTTTATGTGGTCTTAATTTTTTTTAAAGTTAGTCTTTTTGGCGTATTAACAAAAGAGCATAGCCCAAGGATCCAAGCCTGGTTCCACTACAACCACCTCAAACTCAACCCAAAAAAACCCTGAAATCATTCTTTTCTCCCCTAAAAACAGCTCGCTCCCCATCCAATCCTAGGTCCTGGACCTTACAGCTCTCAACTGCTCTCTCACCTTATCAAATTCAGTTAAATCCCTCGGAATTACCATTGACCAGAACCTTTCTTTTATCTCCCACATAAAAAACTCGGTAAAAAGTGCTCTCTTCACTCTCTATCACCTCAAGAAACTAAAACCCTTCATTCCTGCTGATGGCTTTAGTTCAGCTGTCCAATCGCTGGTCCTGTCTAAAATCGACTATGGCAACGCCATTCTCTCTGGTACACCTAAAGTCCACTTAGCCCCAATCAAATCAGTTCTTAACCTCACTGCTAGGCTCATTACCGACCTCAATCGGTTCGATCACATCTCCCCTACCCTTAAAGCACTCAATTGGCTTCCCATTGAAGGCAGATCTTCCTATAAGGCCGCCTGCATTACGAACAAAGCCCTGCATCAACACTCCCCGCCGTACCTCACAGATAAACTCCACAAAGCGGACTGCTCTCGAACTCTGAGGAGCTCAAACACACTCGTTCTTGCCCCTCCTCTGTTTAACAAGAAATCCACTCAATCGCACTCCTTCTCCGGAAATGCGCCTACCATCTGGAATGCTCTTCCTAAAGAACTTTGTTTTAACCCTCCTATTTCAGCTTCAAAAAAGACCTTGAATTACACCTGCTCTGCAAATTGTGGGGTCCTTAACCCCTTCTCTGGGCTCATATCCCAACCCAGTTTCCTACTTAATAGGAGCCCCCTTCAGTGCCACTGACACCCTCTCTCCACCCTCTTTTCTTCACTTCTTTCTTTTCTTCTCCCGCTTTCTCACTATTCCCTTACTTAGGCTGATACACTTGATGTTTCCTTAGCCCCCCTCACAGCCTCTCGCCATTCTTACATCCTGCCCCCTACTCTCTTCCCCCCCCTTCTCCACGACAATCTTCACTTCTCTTGCTGTTGAATATTGCAATGTGTTATCACCAGATCGTATTATTTGAGCTGTTACCTAATGTTTTAATTTGACTTGTATGCTACCTCATTGTATTTTTTGCTATTTTTTATATCTACCCATGTGACCCTTGTAAAGCGCTCTGATACCCTTGGGTCCAAGCAGCGCTATATAAAACCTTTAAAATTAAAATTAAAATAAATAAAAATAAGGATGAAAATCTCAAAATCAGATATCCAAGTGTAAGCCTAACTCTAAACTTGAGCTTTGTATTAACATTTCAACATGACATTCCCATGTGGTTGAAAGTGATGGGTATAGGAAACTAATTTGACGCTCACTGCGGTACAGTTAGTTTTAGAGTTATTGTCAAACTTGCAAATGGTTTATTATAATAAATGAGATTTATAGGATAATCGAAAGAACGTCTTTCTATACATTTCCAAATGACTTATTTAGATTTTCAGCCTATGGTTTGAGGATATAAAAAGCTAATAAAGACCTTAAAAAATAATCATTATTCAGGCTACTGGTCCATAATATTTGCAAACATTGTCACTTTCCAGCCTTTCTACTAGTTGTCTGGGCGCTTCTCCATGCAGAACAAGCACCGACTGATGCCCACTTCCAAATGTGCAACATAATATTTCCAAATTACAAGCCCAATATAGATTTGTGTTTCACAGGTTTATTTCCAGTGCCATGGTTTATTTTAGTAGATGCCGCAATTCAAGGATAATTGTTGAAATTTATAGACCTTGCATAGAAACCAATTTTTCGTGTATTTGGATGCTGCAACAATTTGATACTGTAGTAAGTTCCCGATTTGTGGTGCTTTAGTTTGTGGAACAATATGTCTGGATTTTAAGTGTTCAGAATGATTACAAAAGGTGACCTACTCTGGAAGGTATCTTGTTTACTGGTACATATTATAGGTCTGTACAAATTTGCCTTTTTTACCTGGTCTCCTTGATATTTTGTGGATGTGGATAGCTGGTATATTTTTACTTTCAACAGTGAGGGGATGGCCAAAATACTCTACCCCTATAACATGACATAAAATTGCCAAACACCAATTCGCTTTGTTTGAGTTTTTAGGTAAGCAACAGTCAACGTGAGCAAAATATAAGCAAGTGGCATACATGTAAAATGCACAACGTAGGATGCATATATACCTAACACCACCAACATGTGGGCACAATGAATGAATGAATGAATCTTTAATCAATTAATTAAAATTGTTACAATATTCTATCAATGAACAAAAGCTTGTTTAAAATCTCACACAATTAGATAAGAATGTAAAGATGTTTAAAACAATTAAAATAGTAAAAGGACTATGACTAGAACTATTGTCCTATCTAGCAGTAAGGTGCTGTACATGGGACTTGAGGAAAAGTTTCATCATAGTCTCTTTTGCTTGATGGCCGACTGAATGCTTTTATGTCTCAGTTTTCAGTTTCATTGCGGCCCGGATTGCGTCTGTGAATTTCCCTAGTCGGGCCACAGTTTGTGTTATTTTAGCAGAGAAGCACAGGTCTGAAACTTCTCTGCAACTTTGAAGGCCATGCAACCTATAGATGGGGAGAACCAAGCACTGCCGTCCACTGACTAACTTTGGGCAGCAGCACAACAGGTGGAGCCAAGATTCACAGTGGTAGTTGCAGAGTCGGCAGGCCACTGAATTGTCCTGCTGGGCCCAAGTTCAGTTAAAATTAGTGATGGGCAGAGCGAGAAGTCTCATATAGGAGAATCTTACCCAAGCCAGGACTCTCAGAGCTTGCTCAAGGTAGGGCTGCGGTTTTCCCTTGATGTATGAGGAGTCCAGTGAGGAAAGATTGAATTGGTGATGCAGGCTTTCCAGGTCCCTTTCAAAAGAAATTCTCTTGGCCTGAGTATTCACTGTTTTCCTCCAGGCTATTACTGGGATGTCAGCGTTGTGCATATTTTGGACATCAATATCAGGTAATCTAGTGGCTGCTGCTGAGTGCACCTGCCATGGGGAATCCTCCTCTTCGAAGAACGTTTTTATTTGCCTTTTTAAAAACAATTCTGGGGCTTGTGTAGTCCTGATATAGTATTTTATTAAATCACATGAGCAAGTAATGTCCGGACTCTCGCAGCACTGAGGGAGACGCCCGCCATTTTTGCCGTTCGGCTTCGTATCATGGAAGATCGGACTGGCCGCTGCAAGAGGAGCTTCATTTTACCTAAGTCATCACTGTCTGATGTTACTGCTGCTCTGAGACTCACCTTTACATGGGGACCTTTTTTTTTACTGATTTCCACAATAATCCTATGCTACTGCTGCTCTGAGGGGAATTTTTGAGGAATACATTACACTCCTGTGGTTCCTTTCGCACCTCAATGCTAATTAATTTATATCTACATCCAAGTAATGGGTCCCTTAAGAATGACTCAACTTAGGATTGTGATGGTTCCTCTGGTGTGACGGTCACTTCCAGTACTCTATTACGGCTATACACTGCGCTCGGGTGAATCTGGAGAGCCCTGATTATTACTAATTTTCGAGACACTTGCTGATTTTCGAGCGGGAGAGCCCTCTGTGTGCCGTTTTTGCTTTCAAGACTGTGTTCTTTCCTTTGAGACCTCGCGGTACCCGCTGTGCGGGTCCCGCTTCGCCCGTGTGCCTGGGCGCCTCGCTTTGCCAAGGACTTTAACTTTCGATCTTGTGGGCTGGAGCTTAAAAGAGCAGGGCTGCGAGCGCCAGGTGAGGGACAGGGACTCCATTGCCCAGGAGTCCCTGCGCTGCCATCATCACCTGCACCTGGACGCTCTCCCTGTTTGCCCCGCCCCTTGAGCACCGATTGAAAGGTGCCTGCTAGCTTCTGGAACAGTGGGAGACACTTGCTGATTTTCGAGCGGGAGAGCCCTCTGTGTGCCGTTTTTGCTTTCAAGACTATGTTCTTTCCTTTGAGACCTCGCGGTACCCGCTGTGCGGGTCCCGCTTCGCCCGTGTGCCTGGGCGCCTCGCTTTGCCAAGGACTTTAACTTTGGATCTTGTGGGCTGGAACTTGAAAGAGCAGGGCTGCGAGCGCCAGGTGAGGGACAGGGACTCCATTGCCCAGGAGTCCCTGTGCTGCCATCATCACCTGCACCTGGACGCTCTCCCTGTTTGCCCCGCCCCTTGAGCACCGATTGAAAGGTGCCTGCTAGCTTCTGGAACAGTGGGAGACACTTGCTTATTTTCGAGCGGGAGAGCCCTCTGTGTGCCGTTTTTGCTTTCAAGACTGTGTTCTTTCCTTTGAGACCTCGCGGTACCCGCTGTGCGGGTCCCTCTTCGCCCGTGTGCCTGGGCGCCTCGCTTTGCCAAGGACTTTAACTTTGGATCTTGTAGGCTGGAACTTGAAAGAGCAGGGCTGCGAGCGCCAGGTGATGGACAGGGACTCCATTGCCCAGGAGTCCCTGCGCTGCCATCATCACCTGCACCTGGACGCTCTCCCTGTTTGCCCCGCCCCTTGAACACCTCCTTCTTTTATTAGGAGTTGTCCTTACCGCTGCGCGGGAGCACGCAGGAGTGCGCCCGGGAGAAGCCCGGGACAAGGGCGGGACCGTCTGTGTCCGTCAAGGGCCGTTGGAGGCCGGGCTGGGCCCCCCCACTGACATTTACAGGACTGGTACTCTGTTTTAGTAATAGTGTGATTTGTAGGTTGTGTTTGTAATTTAACTTGCTCCATCGTTGAAGGTGTTGGAGGTTCTATAGTATGGCTTCTTCCTCAAGCACTCCTACTTTGTTGCCCTCTGTGAATGAGGCACGGGCTGCTATCATGTGTCCCCTGGACACCTATTTTAAACGAGTACCCCAAGATATTGATAGAGAAATTGCCCTGGCGGAAAGACGTGCAGAACGTAGGCTATCCATTGAACTTTTAAAAACCACTGTTGATAAACACCCCTCTCAAAGTTTCCCGGCATTGGTTACGCCTTTATCATCTATTACACTGCCGGTTGCATCGGAAACCCCCTACCTTTTTCCACCAATTATAGAGTCACCGGTCGTTTTGCCTTTGGAATCTGAAACCTCTACTTTGCCTGTAACCCTTCCTAGTGTCTTTATTAATCCACCTATTGAGCGGTTATCTACAGTCCAACTTAGTGTTTTGACACATGTAGCAAAATCTAAACCTTGTTCTAAAAGGAAGAGGAGTGCAGTTTCAAAAAAATGTTATGTTCCAAAACCACCGAAAAAAATTAGGAAATTAGGAACATGTACACTGGGAGTATTCCTAGTGGGCCACCAATGGGTGAGGGAGAAGTTGTTCCATCAGGTTTGGACCCCATAGTGATAGCATCGCCCGAGATATCACCGCCCATTCCGCCACTGTTCCTGGAATTGGAGAAACTAATACGGTCTCTCCTGACTCCCATTGAGGAACGAGTTAAAAAGCTAGCTGATCAGTTAGACCATTTAGAGCAGGCCAGTTTAGATAAAAACATTTCCACAAAATCACTAATTAAGTCCTATTTTAGGACGGGTGAGAGTAGGAACTCTCAGCAACCTGCTGGGCGAGATGTAAGTGTTCCCACGGTCGAAATCCATTCTCCCAGGGCTAGCACTGCAACTGGGCCCCAGGGAAGGGGACAAGGTAGCAAGACTACTACCGAACTGCCAGCTATCCCAAACAGTAACAATGGGGGGAAAATTAAGCTCCCCGATACTGCGGTTAAAGGTAGTAAAGAGTGTTCCAAAAATGTCACCTCACTAAGTAATGTTACTCAACACCTACCAAGTACCCTGATACCCTGTCAGGGTCCTGTAGCTGGTGATAACAGCAATCCTAGAAAAAACAATGCTGTATTAAATAATTCCCAGGCTTCCCAGGCCCTAAAAAATGTTGGTCCTGTAACTGGTAGTACTGATATCTCAAGGAAAAATAATGCTTCCCTGGTTCCACAAAATGTTCCCATATCCCGCCCTGCTGTACCAGAAACAAGTCGACCAACACTCCGTGTGACAAAGCCTCCCCCTAGGATACCCCCCATAAACCTTACCCCGGATTCTTATCCCTATGTGGCTGTCCTTACCAATGTTCCACCTTTATTGGTAGGCCAAAGAGAAACCTTCCAGATGTTAAAAAATAAGGTCATGCACTGGTTAAGGGCTAACAGACCATTGCCCGGTGAAGTGGATGGTTTGATTATCGGGGTAAGAAGGGCCAATTGGATAGGCTGTACTCCAAAAAATTTGGGGGGAGAATGTATTATAATTAATTTCCAAGATCCAAGGGTGGTAGGTCTGATCACAAGGCCGGGTTGGAGCACTAGCAGTGGTGGGATTGGTATTGTGGATCTCACCTTTTTTTAGCTGGTGCCCAATTTGGTGGGAATAGTGATTTAGGCAGTTCTAGTTATCTACCACCGACAGGGATCACCCCTTTTACTGTGCCTTTGTTATGACCAAACTTCTACTACGGTCGAACTTACAATTCCTATGATGGGATGAAAAATTTGGGGTGGGGTTGTTGACGAAAGTCTGGTGATTTCCTGAATATCGGGGGTAGCATGGTAAGGGGGGACTTATCTGAGAATTCTGTGGCGTCCACCTTGGACACAATAGTGTATCCAAAAGAAGTGACCAGTGGTGGGAAGATCGTGAATTGGAGGGGAGACAGTGGAGCGTGTATGCAAAGTTTGGGGGGTGACGAATCATCCATATCAAGCACCACTGTTACCCAGTGAACTGATGCTAATTCTGTGGATATTGTTGTAGACCAGGAAGGGAACTCTGAGAGTCCGATTAACCTTTCACCCATGTTAGCTATTGAGGTGGGAACCAGAGATGGCCCTAGCCCGGGGAAGTTTTTCTCATGGAATATTGCGGGGCTAGGTAGTAGACTACTGTCTCAAAATTGGATAGATTTTGTTAACAGGTTTGAAGTGTGTCTATTCCAGGAGACATGGGCTTGGGATCCCATCTTCCTTCCAGGCTACTTAAATTTTTCCATTCCAACGAATAGAGGTGCCAGGGGTCGACCTATGGGAGGTTTAACAGTTTGGGTTAAGCAAAGTCTACAAATCAAAGGGAAAGTGCTGGACCTGGGTGCAAGGATATCCAATTGATAAGAATGGCATCGGATAAGTGGGGTGCGATAGACATATACAATGTTTATGTTAGGGGTACCAACACTGGGAACTCCCCCACCCTAGAGGCCCTGTCCACTTTCCTCGAAACACAGTCCCTGGGAAACAGAGTGGTAGTGGTTGGTGATCTTAATAGGACCTTTGAACCGTTGGATAACACGGAAAATCCGCTAGGGCAAGAGGAAGATGTCCAATGGGGTGTCCCGAATCTAAATCTTGCCCCGGTCAAACGGTGGACGAAGGACATATTGCTATTAAATGCAATGTGCCTGGAATACGGGTTGAGGGCCCTAAATGGAAGGACAAAAAGTGACCAGGGAGGTGTTTGTACATTCGACAATGGCCATAGTAAAAGTAGAATAGACTATGTCATGTGTAGCCTCAACTTATGGCAGGGGATATGTGATATGGAAATAAAGGGTAGACTGGAAAGCGATCACAATCCCCTTTGTGTCACTCATACTTGGTGGACGGCCATGCCAGGCAGATCGCAACCGCGTGGTGGAGTATTACCTGTTATGACCAATGACATGCGTAGAGTCAAATGGCCTAATGTGCTGGCGAATGTAGCATCTATGGACTATATAAGTTCAGAGGTGGATGCTGCAATCGCCGCCATGGAGATAGCAAACCCCGTAATTCCTGGGTCCAGTGTAACCACAGCCATACATGATAGGTTTTTCTCCCTTTTAAAACCACACTTCATGAGATTGACTAAGGCAAACAGGAAAGCCCTACCCAAACCGGCTAGGTGGTTTAACAAACAGTGCAGGGTAGCTAGATTGGAACTGGGTAGAGCAATTAGAAGCAGGGATAGGGTTATGATAGGTTAAGCCAGGAAACACTACAATGTTAGTGTTCGCCAGGCTAAGAAAAAGTGGGACGAAGAGTATTGGGATGAATTGCTGGAGGCCTCAGGGGCAAGGGACACCAGACTTTTCTGGAAAGTTGTGAAGTGGTGCAGAGGTGGTATCCCAAATAAACCAGACAACAATGTCGATGAGGCATCCTGGGTGGAGTATTTTAAACCCTAGTACGCTGAGATTAGGGAGGCCGTGGCTACAGAATCAATTCCAGTTGTATTTTGTACGGAAAGTTTGTTTTCCACCAAAGAAGTAGAATTGGTAATTTGCTCCTTACAAGGGGGAAGGGCACCGGGTTTAGATGGGATACCCTCTGACATATTCAAAAATGATAAAGTACGGTGGGCCAGGTACGTGACCCTACTGGGAAATGCTATAGCAAAAGGGGCTGTAATCCCAGAAATATGGAAGGGAGCAATAATTATACCCATCTACAAGAAAGGTGATCGGTCACTCCCGGCCAATTATAGGCCAATAAGTTTGATTGCCACTGTCCAAAAAGTGGTGGGGAAGATGGTGGTAAACAAACTGATGGACTGGGTAGAGGAGAATAATGCTCTTTCCCCTTACCAAGCAGGTTTCAGGCGGGCAACCAGTATGGTAGATCAAATATTCCGTTTTACTATGTTGCGGTGGGGGACGGTGCTCCTTGGCGAAGGCAGCCTATTTGTCGCTTTTGTCGACTTGCGGGCTGCCTTCGACCTGGTCTCAAGGAGCAAGCTCTGGACAGTTTTGAATGGGATGGGGGTCCCGCCTGAGTTGCTCACTTTGATAATGAGACTCCATGAGTGTAACTTTGCCAAAGTCCAATGGGTTTGAACGGGGAATCCACTGTTGACTTTCCGGTCGAGCGGGGAGTACGGCAGGGATGTGCAATGGCACCCCTGCTCTTCTCCCTATTTATGAATGGAATTGTGGGTAGAATGTTGGACGCAAATGTGGATGCACCTTCGCTAGCGGGCATCAGGGTCCCGATCCTGATATTCGCTGACGACACCCTAATTGTGTCCAAAACCCCGGCTGGACTGCAGCGTGCTCTAAATATATTTGATGCCTTCTGTGGGGAGCATGGCCTTGAAGTTAATGTTGGCAAGACCAAGCTGATGGTTTTCTCCCAAAGGCGTAGACCCCAACCAAGAATATCTCTGAACAACATCGAGCTCGAGGTAGTAAATGTTTTTACATATCTTGGGGTTGAGATATCTAGCAAGCCAGGTTGGTCCCACCATATAGAAAAGGCGGTACTGAGACACCAGCAGATTGCAGGGGCGCTTCGGGTAGAGCAAGCAAAATCAAAAACTAAGCCTATAAAACCTGTCCTTCTAGTCTATGATGCTAAAGCTATAGGGTCAGCCCTGTATGGGGCAGAAGTGTGGGGCTTCGAGAGGTTCCCTACTCTACAAACATCAGAGAATAGGTTTCTTAGGGGAATTACGGGTCTCCCCCAGAGTGCGCCATTAATCCCGCTCGGTCTTGATCTAGGGAGGAGATCTGTTAGTGACCGAGCACGATTAAGGCCTATCCTCTATTGGAGACGGCTTTGGACAACCCCAGAGATTCGACACTATGCCAATGGGTTTCTAGCCCTAATCAAATCAGATATCTTTCATAAAATATTATGGTTGAAGAAACTCAGGGTTGTTCTGGGTGAGCTTGGCCTCCCTAAGCTTTGGGATAATCCAGCTGGGGAAATATTCCCAAGTAAAAGCACCATTAAGACCATTTATTGGGATTACATAGAAGAAAGACTCTGGAGGCGTACAAAATCTGAAACAATGGGGGGAAGATTTTTGGAAATTAAAATGAGACCTGTATTAGAATAATATTGGGACAGTATTACTGTCCCAATGGACAGGAAGTTATTTTTCCAGTTAAGGTCGGGTTCCCTTCCCTTGAGATCCTTGACGGGTAGGTGGCGGAGTTCGAATACCTCATGCTGCCCGGTGTGTGGTGCAACAAATGAAAGCGTAGCCCACTTTCTATTTTTGTGTGAGGCCTATGCTACTCCAAGGAGAGCATGGCTGGCCCCAGTTTGTAGAAACCTTGGGGCATCTAGTGGTGTTGAGGGGCTAAGAATCATTTGTACCTCCACTGATATGCCCATTGTCCTGGGAACAGCAAAGTATTTGGGGTGGGCATGGTCCATTAGGCGGAGGGCTCTATCCGCTAATATAGATTGATATTTTTATACAAGTTTAAATTACTTTTTTTTCTTGCTAAAGCTTGCACAACTGTTTTAAATGTATTTTAATGTATGAAATATGGATTTTAATTAACATGTATTTTTAAATGTATGTTTGTACTTTTATGAGTATATATCTCAAATAAAGCTTTACAACAACAACAACAACTAATTTTCTAGCCCTGACGAAGTTCCCAGGCACGGGGGAATGAAACGCGTTGGCTGTGTGCCGCTGTAGTTATCAAAAGAGATTGAAAAATAAAGAAGAATTTCCCAAGACTCGACATCCTCTTGATTTGTTTAGTGCACCTTTCTTTTTGTCTTTAACTCTTCTTGTTAATTTGCACATCTTGGCAGCTGGTGCTGGAAGTAGTTGCACTCAAAAATCTATATTTTGAAACTAAGAAAGTGATTGTGCTTGACCTCGGTTTGCTGCTGTGTTCTTTGTTCTGGTTGATTCAGTAATCTAGTGGCTGCTGCTGAGTGCACCTGCCATGGGGAATCCTCCTCTTTGAAGAATTTTTTTATTTGCCTTTTTAATAACAATTCTGGGGCTTGTGTAGTCCTGATATAATATTTTATTAAATCACATGAGCAAGTAATGTCCGGACTGGTGAAAACCAGCTCCAGGCTTACTCTTGCTCTCCTGGCTGTCTAGGGAGAGCTAGGACTTTTTATAAGCCAAAATTTGAAGGTTCCCGAGGAACTTATTGAAGGCACCAGGAAAAACGAAATGGCCATAATTAAGAGAGGGCACTAGTTTTGCTTTAAGAACTTTCAGAATGGGTTCAGCGGTTGGACTGTGAAGTCGCTGGCTAAGGCTTTTTAAGGAAAAAATGATGCCAGCCGCTTTCCTTCTCAGATGTTTCAGGTGGGCTTGTAGATTTTGCCCCTTCTGATATCCAGAAGCCCAAATAGTTGTAGCTTATACTTGTTTTGATTTGCAGGGCGCCAAGTCGCCAGTATATGGTCTTCTTTCATGGGTACTTCCCGAATCTAAGTATTCTGATCTTTTCCTGGTTCACCAGGAGTTTATTCTCTTGATTATATCCGTGCAAAGCTTTTAGGGCCTTCTGTAAGCCAGTTCTCGTGTGGTCCATTATTACAATGTCGTCCACATAATGGAGTATTCGAAGCCGCATATTCCCCAGTCTTGGAGGCAGTAGACCTGCCCCCTCCAGCGCTTTCCCCAGGTCAGCTGTGTACAGATTAAAAAGTATAGGGGCAAGTACGCACCCTTGTTTTAGACCATTATTAGTTGGTACCTTGGCGGTGAATGAAGTTTAACTGATTTTAGTACGGACCCAGGTCCCCTGATATAGAGAAATTATGGCCTTTAGCAGCTGTTGGGAAATTCCCCAAGAATGCAGTTTTTCCCATAGCTTCCCTCGATCAACCCGATCAAAAGCTGCACTATAGTCCACAATACATCAGAAAAGTGGTAACTGAGATGGCTGGGTAGCGCGGTTAGATAGATGGCCCAATACTAAGATGCTCTCTGTGGTAGAGCTTTGGGCCTTAAATCCTGTTTGAAAAAGGGGAAGAATGTTATTTTCTGTTGCCCAGGCTTCCAGTTCTTTAAAAAGTATTTTGGCATATGCTTTCGCTTCAACGTCTAATAAGGCAATAAGCCGGTAATGTTTGGGTTTTGTGCTTTCCCCTTTTTTAAAAATTGGGAAAAGTATTGACACTTTCCACAACAATGGAACAGTAGAGGTGACGAAGGTATGCTTAAAAAGTGTTGTTAACTGTTTTGCCCAGAATCCCTGCGAAGCTTTGAACACAGATGCAGGAGTTCCATTGGGCCCTGGAGTGCCATCTGACCGCGTTTTTTTGATCAGGGTAGTTACCTCGGCCACTGTGATGTTAGTAGTTTTGATGACTTTATCTTTTATTGGTGGTTGTTGATGGGAATAGGTTTGAATGATATTCTGATGGGTTGAGTACAGCTGACTTGCATGTTTAACCCACTCCAAGGCTGCCACTCCGTTTTCTTTTGTCTCATCGTTGTAAGTGAATTGCTTAATATATCTCCAAAGTGGGATATGTCCGCTTTCTTTAAGTAAGGTAAAAAATTTCACCCATTCTGCCTCGATTTTCTTGGAACATATTTCCCAGACTTTCTTCCTGTGGCTGCACGGATAGCTGTTATTTCCTGAGTTTGGGGGGTTTTGATGCTTTTCCTTCTTGCCTTCAAGGCCCTTGAAAGACTACCTTTTGTGTGAATTAGGTCTCTTGATTTAATACATTGCCGGGGTCCCAGCACTTGGGTCCCTCCAGTTCGTACCCCAGGGATGATTTTAGTTCTACCAGAGTGCTTCTCAGTGCTCCTGGGGAGAGACTATGCTCATGACTATGGAATTTGATTCTTTGTAAGTTACCCACTCCAGGAGTTTGGGGCCTAGATTAATAGTCCATTTTATTCTACTCAGGACTTCGTAGTGTTCTTTCCCGGTTGAAACCCCCATTGTTTCCAATTGTGTTGCAGCCTCAAGATTATCCTCAGTGGCCTGTGATCACTCTCATCATTGTTGTCCACTTCAAAGTTGTTAAAGTATGGTACTAGATGATCCGAAATAAAGATATAGTCTATTGTAGTCTTATCCCTGAAGGTGGGGAGAGGGAGCCAGAGAGGATCTGCAGCTGTATTGATGGTGTGAGCAGAGACCAGACTAGGATTAAGAAAAAGCTGCTGCAATGAAGCACCATCAATGTGCGGTAGGATATGCACTTTCGACTTGCCTAGCTCCCGAGTGTTCAGGTCACCAGCAATAATGGGAAAGTGTGAAACATATTTGTTTATGAGCTGGTTCACTTTTGTTGTCAGTATTTTTGTACATGTTTTTTTGCTGGGAGTCAGGGTTTAAATAGCAGTTGATTACCAAGAGACAAATTGGGTTTTTGTTAATTTTCAGTCCGCTAACTAGTAACGCTTGCATGTCTGGGATGTTGGTTGCAATGAAAGTTGTCTCTAGTCTGCATGCTTGGTTTATCTAGATCGACAGCCCACCAGAAGCTCTCCCGAAGATGTTGTGTTTTATAGCTGTGGTATGTAATTCGTAGACGCTGTGAAGAATTAATGGTTCGGTGGCCCAGGTCTCTTGTAGGCACAAGATGTCATTTTCATGAAAATAGTTATTCACTAAACTGTACTCAAGAAGTCTTTTTAAGCCAGCTCCATTCCAGGAGATCATGGACAGCTCAATATTATTTCCCATAGTTCTGGTGCTGAACAGATGGCGTGCAGGGTTTATGATGTTAGAGGTGCCATCGTAGTTGCTGCCCTGCTGGACGAGACCTATTGCCCCCCCCCATCCCCCCAGGAGTATGGCTTGGCCTGCTTGCGTGCACTATCCTATGTTCAGAGGCACTTGTAATCCTGAATGTATGGCACAGACTTGGCTCTGCAGCCCATTTTTCTTTCATTTGTGGGTTGCACACTGTCCCCTTTAGGACTGAGTAAATTTCATTAGTAGGCGATGGTGCAGCTAGCATGTGCTGATATTTCTCTGGGACGGGAAAAGCAATATCAATGACCCAGTCTGCCATTTGCGATAATTCTTCTGGAGGTAACCCCACACTCGTGTGACGACTTTGCCCTATCGAGGTTGATTCCCCATGGGTTTCACTGGTAAGGCGAAGGAACTTAACCCAGACTAATTCATCCGAGTATGTTTCTGACAGCGTTGGAATGTGTTTGAATAGACAAAGTATATTGCCCCTATTTAAGATGTCATGTTGGCCTTTGATGAAATATCTAGGCGTGACGATTACCTCATGGTTTTTTTTTGCAGACTTTACTTAAATTGCTGACTTGCTCTGCTTTTTGATGGATGTTTAAACCAGTTTATAAGGTACTTCGGTTGGCGCTTGGGCCTATATCACACTGACAGGTCTCTAAGCTGGTCTTGGGATTTTGTGTTGGTGGAGTGGTCGTCAAAGAAGCCGATGAGAGAGGGCTCTGGGGGGCCGCAGATCCCGGTGTCAGATCCTTGTACCTTGGGCGAACTTAGTTGATCTTTGTGCTCCGACTTCTTGATGTTGATGTTTGGTGGGGGAACCGGTTGAGTATTTATTGCCCGACCTTGCAAGCATTGCCAATCCCCCGTTCAGGGAATTGACTGTAATGATCTTTTAGTTCCTTGTTTTGCTTCTGATGGATTGATACTGTAGATTTTTCATTGCTCAAAGCATGTTTTATAGTAAAAATTGGAAAATTCTGGATTTTCCCATTGTCGGCTGTGATATTTGATTACAAGTTGAAACGGAGAAGGCAACTTTTTTAATAGCCTTTTTTTGTTTCTCTAGTTTCTTTAGCTTTTTTTGGCCCTCCTTGAGAGAGGTACGTCCATTCTTCCCTGTGTAGGATCATTGCTTTCAAGCTCTTTGGCTTGGTGTATAGATCCAGGGCTGGAGTTGAGACCTAGTGAGCTGATGTGAACTTTGGTGGATGTGGATAAAACTTGGTTGTCAGACTTTGTTGTAGGATTACTCAGGGAAATTGTAACCAAATTGGCTTGATGCTCTACACTGTTTATTGTGGATGCTGTGCCACTGTTATTTAATTGGCAAGTAGTGCTGTTTGTTCCTTCAATGAGGCTACCAAGTCTGTTAGGATTTTAGGGAGTGTTGTCCATTTATCGATGAGTTCAGCACACGTGGAAGTACAGTGTCGATTGTCCTGCATATCACTAAGCTTGTTTTCTATGAAATCCACATTGTTGTTTAACTCCACCAAGCGTTGTGCAACTGTAGATATACAATCTATTTGCAGCTCCATTTTATTGGACTGCCATATAGTGCCCTTGCTATTGATTGGTTCATTTCGGGAGTTAAGGTAGGACCAGGGTCATTTATGAAGCTGCTACTATATAGACTTTGGCTTTGAAAGCTTTGGGTTGGAGAAGAAGAGAGCCGAGTATGCTCCAAAGTTCTTTGCATCTTTTTTTCCAAATTCTGTAGAAATATTGGTGATAGGAACCCACAATTTCCTTGTTGTGCTGGTGTTTCAGTCTTAATTGAGCCAGGTCCTGATGGCTCTAAAGAGGACATCAGAATGGGGGACTGCATAGTTGCTTGTTGGTGGCAGTTTATTTGAACTGGGACAACCTGCTCATGTTTTCCGAGGATATGAGCAGAGGCGGTCCCAAGTAAATCGGATAGATCAGTTGCTTGTTTATATTCATATCCCGGCCAAGTGCAGGATTGGCACCAGCGTCTGGTTGTGAGATCTCTCCAGGAGGGGGTTCGTAACATTGCTGGATTTAGTCCTTACTGGTAAGTCGATCTGGAAGGGGGGATCCTTACCATTAAAATGACGTTTATGAAAAAATTGAGTGATAAGGCCTGCTTTTGGTGACTTTAAAAATGACTTTGGCTCAGGGAATGTGTCCCTTGAACTTCTTAAGCTTCTTGGTGCGACTTGAGTCGAGGGTTTTGATTTTACAAGGATGTTTCCTTGATGCTGGGAAGCTGTGTTTTTTTAGGCATCCTGTGGTTGAGGCCCAGCTGTCAATGACTGTGTTTTACCCTGGTCGTCTTTACCCTCCTCTGGGGGTAGCTGATCACCGAAAAGGAAAGCTTCAGCAAGTCAGCAAACCACATCACATCACGGGGGGCGAAAGGAAGTCACCCCTCTGTGCCTCGGGCATACCTTCCTGCAGCCTCCCTGAGTCTCTGTTGCACACGGAGCACCGGCGAGGCACTTCACTTCCATTCGGCAGTAAATCGCACTACCAGAAAGAGCCTCAACGACTAGGAGCGAATACCGCCACGCCAATTTCCCCGCTGCTGCTGCACCAACCAAGGCAACCGCCGACGGCCCGGGAGCTGGGCGTCACAGGCAACCGGACTCTGTGTAATCCCTGGCTCCACCAGCTCCACCTGCAGCGTTACAACGTTCGTTACGGCATTGCAAATGGTTAACCAATTTACCTGGAAGAGAGGTGAATGGAGAGGGTAGCGGGCCAGCGGGTGAGACAGCTAGCGAACAATTAGCAATTTGGCTGATTTACTGGTTGGCGGTGACTCACCTCCGCTACATGCCCCTGCTGCCTCTACTGCACTTGCACGGCTGTTCTCCCGTTCCGCTGCTACCTGCTTTTCTTGCGCTTCACTCTGGCGGCCCGGCTGCTCGCACCACCCGCTGCACAGTCTCACCTTCCCCTCTGAGCTGCCCAGGCTCCGGCGGCTTTCCAGGCCCATCTCCTAGTGCTTTAATCGGGCTCGTTAGTCCCCTGAGCTTATTGCTGCTGCACCCTCCCCGCTGCCAGACATTATCAGCTATCCGCTGACGTATGGACGTGCTCCTTTCTGCTGCGGAGGGCTCCTTGGGGGCCTCCTTACTCTTGCCGGGCACCGCGAGGGGACTGGCACTCACAACCACCTTACGCCAGCTTACTGCAACCTCCTCGTGAGCCTGTGGGATACGGGAGCCATGGGTGCAGCGGTAACCGCAGTCACGGAATCAGCGCGGCTCAGCAGTTTACACGTGGTTTTCACCGCAGCAGGTACCCAGCTGGTGCGGGCGGGTGGGTAGCAACGGGCAGATGGCGATAAGAGAGCAAGAGATAAATGTCCCACACAAGCTCAAGCTCCCTGCTCCTTGCTCCTGACTCCGATTCCACATCCAACACCTGCGCCTGCTCCAACACCTGCGCCTGCTCCAGTGCAGTCCCCGCACAATCCGTGTGAAACGTCACACCACCCAAGGAAGCCTGGGCTCTGACAAACTTTGGGTGTTAGTAACTAAACAAAAATCAAAGTAGGATTTGTTTTGGACTTCGTTGTTCCACCTTTTCAGATGGCTGGCACCATTTTACTTTCACCACACAGTGTCGCCGGTGCGCTTCTGCAGTCCCTGCACAATCCTTCTGTAGCGTCACACCACCCAAAGAAGCCTGATCTCTGGCAAGCCGACCCGCCTCCCACCTCACACCGCACACCACACACCGGGACCCACGCTGGCTCAGACGGGAGACTGTGTTCTACGCAACACAGTAACAGTCCCAGCAGGCAGCGGGCATTGTCGGCGGGTGGACAGGCCGCGGCTCCGAACTCAAAGCTCAGCAGCAACACAAACAGGCTCCGCCTCCAGAAATCCAGGTACTCAGCTATTGGTTGTAGAATGTGCCAAATCATTTGCACTAGAGCTCAGAGCTACCAACGTGTGGGATTTCAAAATGAATCCGCTATATAATCCTGCAGGCCCAGCTGTAGTGATAACATGTCAGAATACAATTGTATTGCCATGTGGGAGGAGCCCCTCTTTAACATTTTTAAGTGACTTGTAAAGTCTGCATTGAATACCTAATGCCCAGGTAAAAAATGTTCAGAAATGAAACATAAGGTATGTTAATTCACATGTTTTAGTTGTAGTTATTAATAAATTAGCTCTTTGCGATGCGGATGGCATTTTTTCATTGCCAATTATTTTGACAGTGTGTTTTGAAATAGAACCTTTGTGAATCTCAGTTTCAGAACAGGGTATAGAGTTCATCTCTGTGACATTGTTCTAAAGAGCACATTTCTAATCCATTGTGAAACTTAGATTTTTAGTAACAATGTCCCAGACATGATTTTCAGAAAAGATGTGAACTTGAGCCTTCTGAACTACTGAGGACTACCTGACCAGTTTAAACAACCTAATCCTCACTGTAGTTAACCTTCACTTGAACCCCTCTCGGTCATATGCTGCTCAGACAACCCAGGGGGCCTGAAACTCCCTGTTTCATACTTAAAATACTGCTTTCTGGGATAACTTTGACTGTGAGCTGAAAATGTGGGGGAACTGCCAGGATAGTTTGAGATTGACATCAAACAATGCTGAATACTACTATAAAGTAAGACCCCTCCCCCTGAAATTTACATTCTCAGTCTAGGGGTCTCTCCAACTACCCTGGCTTCTGCACCAAGCGTGGTTCAACATTTGAAGGGCCGAAATGAGAGGAGGTTTCTCTTTGCAAACACCTAGGAGCTGACAATGTTGTACGGAAAGGCTCCAAACGGCATCCGATTAGGTGGAATCCGATTCGGAAGCCATGTTTCCAAATGACTTGTTCGCCTTTCCGAATGACCGATTAGGATGTTCTGAAAGCGTCCGGACAGTCCGACCCATTCGAGAACGTCATTTGAAGCAACTGAGTCGGTCAAGTGCAATTCGCTACGGTTTATGGACTGCGTTTCCCAGTGAACGATTATGATGACTGATTCCGACAGCCTTTCCGAGCTGGTTGTTATCAGACAGATTGGCTGCCGGAAATGGACTTTGGGGGGCAATAGCAGTCCCCCTTCACCCAAGGACCTCCAAATCGGTCCAGTAGGGATACCCATGGGTCCTCCCTTTCCATGCATGCACAATGCGGCAGGCACCATGAGATGTCTGCCACAGGATGCATGCTTTTCCTCAACCACCGTTTTTTGCATTGGGAGCCTGTGTTCTCGTTCAGGACACAAGCTCCCATTAAAGTCAATAGGAGTCCGAACAAAAGGTGTCGGATTTGTTTAAAATGCTTTCCCGACAGCATCGTAATTGGCCCCCTAGTTGGAATGGGCAACCACATAGATGGACTTGGAAAAATTAGAGAACCAGCAGGCCTCACACCAATTGTCCCCTTTTCAGGGACAGCTTTTGCTGCATAACAGAAGTGCTGAAAAGTCACGGTGGATCAGCATGGTGAATATGCCAAGATATACTCAGATTTCAATACATAGAAAACACTGGCACCTTTTATAATATGTACTATTTGTAAGTCTTTTTCATCTAGTCCCCATATTACTTGCAAATGAACGTTTCTATAATTTTAATTATTTTTTGCATACCAGAAGTAGGTTGAAAATTATGAGATTCTTGTTTGTGTTCCTTCTTTTTGTGTGGCCTATTTTCCTATTAGAATAGAAACTGTTCCCAAAAGATATCCCCAACAGATTTATTTTGTCATGGGAATATTTAAAAACTGTTTAGTAATATCTACATTTATTTGTTGAAGAGATACAAATAAAAGAGAGGAAAGTAATGCTTCCAGAGGGTGTGGTACCAAGATATTATCAGAATATAATATTACATAAATATTGTATCCTAACTTTTGTTTACAAAAATATTGCACCATTGATGTTATTTGAAGAAAATCCACACCCAATTGAACAATATACCTGTAAATGATATGTAGCCACTAACTAGTTTCATATTTGCTGCTGAAAAAAAACAAGGAGCGCTTTATGAGTTGCTTTTACATTCCATTGCTGCTGCCACCACCAAGAGCACGCAGAGGTATCAAGGGCCATGCAACAGATCAGGTACTAGCCGTGACTACACTAAATTGACATCCATGGGTATTACCAAGCTGAACATAACAGACTGTAGAAGAAAAATATGCTTTCCTGATTTTGGGCTAAATTTCCTACTCAAATATATTTCCTGATTGAGAAAAAGTGCTTCAACCCACTCATGCCACACCAATTCCTTGTCCCCTTTTCTGATGTCATTGGTCGATCATGGTCCTCTCCAACGATTAATATTCATTAAACATAACAGAATGGGCCTCGTCTGAGATAGTCTATGCCTTTCAAAAAAGTAGATGTTTTTATTATTTTTAAAAGTTATTTATAACCTCTGGTTTTAAAACTATTTAGGAGCCCAGTCTATTGTAATTACAATCAGAGAAAAAAGGCTGGATAAGGATATGGCCTACTATTGATGTTTCTGAATGAAGGAGGACTTCAGAGTTTGTAACCAGGAGGTTTTATATTTTGCCACTCGTAGCTGTAACCTTGGAACCGTGACTTTGTTCGTGTGTCTTTGACCCTTTGGGAGCCAGCTCTTGTCAGGGGAAATAATCTCTTTGGATTTACTGCCGCTTTCTGCACAGGGGCAGGGACTGCGAGACCCAGGGTTCCGCGCACGACCAACGCAGCGCACCTGGTGTCTCTTCCCGCCCCCTGCTCCTCCCTGCTTCACCGGCTACAAACAGCTCGCGCCCCCCGCTTCGCGGGAGCCGCTCGTAGCTGTAACCTTGGAACCGTGACTTTGTTCGTGTGTCTTTGACCCTTTGGGAGCCAGCTCTTGTCAGGGGAAATACTCTCTTTGGATTTACTGCCGCTTTCTGCACAGGGGCCGGGACTGCGAGACCCAGGGTTCCGCGCACGACCAACGCAGCTCACCTGGTGTCTCTTCCCGCCCCCTGCTCCTCCTATGTAGTAACACCCCCAACGCTTAGCGGAATAAATCTCCAATGTAAGTTTGAGTTGGAAAAACCATATTGATACGGCTGCCTTAAAGTTTCACCAACTGGCAGGAGTAGTGGCTCACAAATATAAAGCCTCACAGACTAAGCCCATTACCCCTGCCCTTGAAATATATAATATGAAAGTGATTAGTGCCACCTTCTATGGATCGGAACTTTGGGGTTTCTCCAATCTAAAGCAACTAACATTAGCAGAAAATAGTTTCTTTCGAAGGTTGATTGGGGTCCCCCAAAGTACCCCTACCGTGGCATTGGCATATGATTTAGGTAGGAAACGCATCAAGGACCTGGCACGCCTACAACCGTTACTTTACTGGAGACGCCTTATGACCACCCCTGAACTTGCGCATTTTGCAACTGTCCTAAAGGATTTCATTAGGGCAGACCGTTTTCATTCGATTGTGTAGCTGAAGGAAATAAAAGGGCTCCTTGGTAAGCTGGAATTAGACCATTTGTGGAACTCATCCAATGTTGAAAGTTTTCCTTCAAAGGACACATTGAAGACCATGTATTGGAAAATGGAATGGATGTCCACCCAATGTAAAGGCTCTAACACAAACTTAACAGGACGCTATTTAAATATTAAATCTGTACCATCTTGTGAGCTCTATTGGGACATCATCGAAAAACCATTCAATAGAAAACTGTATTTCCAGTTTAGAATCGGGACGCTACCTACAAAGGCGTTCACCCGAAATTGGTCGATAATCCAGGATGATAAATGTCCCTTCTGTAAAGATTTGTTAGAGACCATGGCCCATATATTGTTTGTCTGTCCCTTGTACGTTAATCCCCGACGCAAATGGATAAAACCAGCCTGCAAAAATTTAGGAACACGCAGGTGTTTAGAGGCGCTAAGAATATTAGTATATGATTGTACCCCCTTTCTGGCAATTGCTGTGGCAAAATTCCTAGGCTGGTCATGGACCCTACGCACCCGCACTTTACAACAGCTAGATATTGCTTGATGAAATTATTGATATGGCTGATTGTATGATTCTATGTAGTCAATTTTTTAAATGACAGCATTGTGTTTAATGAGTTTTTTAAGAAAAGGTGAAATGTTCTTAACTTCTTTGTAGTATTTAATGTGTAGGGAATATTGTAAGATTGCTTTTATGACAGCTGTCGAATAAAGTTTTGAAACTTGATATTTTAATAACCCAACAGTGAAAAAAGCACAGCATGACATCTAATTGACACTCTTGTCTTTGAAAGGTGTTCGTTAACTGTTACCTTTGCTTGTGCTTATTGACAATACTGAACTACATCAGCAAAAATAGCAAAATTATAATATGGCCTTCCCAAGCTTGAGGACATATATGCACATGCATCAAACCACATGCACACATATGGGTCTTGGTGCTTTGATGGGCACATTTTTATAACTTTATGGTCAGCCCCAGCATGATGACGTATATGTGCACTTGTATGACGGCACATGTGCATTTATGTCTGATAACGCTGCAACGCTAATTTTATTACCTTTAATTTACAATTCCACGATGGTGGCTGCCTAATTAGGACCAGGACATTGAAAAGTGCGTGATAAAGAGCATTATCATGAAAGGAGTTTCTCAGTAGAAAATAACAGCTTCTGAGCCCTCTGAAAAAGAAACAACCCAGAAAAAGCAGGATAAGGACAAGGAGGCCCAGCGACAGGGGAGGAGGGGGGGGGGGCACAAACTGGATGCCACCAAGCAGCGTGGGGCTACAGCGAGCAATAGAGGAATGGGGGTTGGAATGGAAATTAAAAAAAACGCAGTAGACAAACTGAGTGGCATGGGCAGTGGAGAGAGAAGCAATTGATGAGGTGATGGAGCCGCATGGAGAGCACAGGGACTGGAATGTAGGGAGGAGCAGCAAATGGGAAAGAGAGCAAGGAAACACATGCACTCCAATGGAGTGCGCAAAGAAATAGAAAAACAATAGTTTCTTGAGTGTAAACAGTAGAAGGATGCTAGCTATTCAGTCAAAATGAAGGCGAGAGGAGGGACACAAAGAGAAGAAGGCGAAGGTAAACCACTGAATTCGAAGCCAACACATAAGAATGGCAAGAAAAACAACTTATTTTAACCAAGGGACTGACCCAAGCCCACTGTAAATGCTGGTATTGAACATGGTTGGCAGTCTTTCAACAACAGACAGCTAAATGTGTCTTTAGGCAAGACCTAAGAATGGCAGTCGGTTAGCTGTACATCATATCTCCGTTTAACTGAGTTAAATGACACATAAAACCTTTAAAGGCTCAAAATACATTTTCAGGCATTTTGTTATAGGGTGTTTCTGATCCAATGACACTAAGCATTAATGTATCTGCAGTGCAGTCATATCGCTTATCGGTGCATTCAGTTGATGACAGTACACACCTCGTGCACTAGTTTCCTCTGATCAGTGAATTTGCAGCGTTTCTCTTCTTTCGAGGCTTACCTGCTTTTGACGTTCTTACAGAGTCAACATTTTAGGGATGGACACGAGGGGCAATCCATTCTATAATGAATACTTTCACGGGCTCTGTGACAGAGTTTTTGATGGCCACGCCAGAACCTATTTTCGCAAGCCATGGAATACTGCTGCTCTTACTTATGAGGTAAAGCCATCTCTTCTTGATCATGTTGAGCATTGGTGTGTGTTGCATTGCTGTTCGCTTTTGGCTGAGGTAAAAAAGTAAAATTAATGTTGGAAGGTAATAAACTAAATGTTTACACTGACTAAATACACCTGCACCTTACGAAAAGAAACAACTTCTATCAAAACATCCACACACCAGCATGCAGGGGAAACAGTCGGAACAAGGCAGGTTGAGCCACGCGTGTTCAACAACGTAGACGCTACCACGCTTGCCTTAACCACGCGTGGTTTAGGCAGTGTATGGTCTAGCTGCTTCTAAGGCGTGGTAAAGGCATATGCATGGTTAAGACCGCATAGAACACGCATACTTGTTTCCGTCACACAGCTGCATACCGTCTTGTCTCAACAAGAGATAACAAGCATGTAAAAAGGCAATAGCAATAGAGCTGAAAAGGTCCAAGCCTTGCCTCTACTAATCTAAGGCCACAAAGGAGGGTGTATATGTCCATGTCTCTGGCTGTGTGTGTCAAGGCCACGAAACAGAGCAACAAGTGTGCAGCATGTATGCTGAGCAGTAACAACTTATAAGCTCTCCAGACCTCTGTTGTAATACAAGTTATCCATTACCCCCCGGGTCCCTAGGTCCTTCTACCATTAATTACTTATGGAGATCTATCAAAAAAAAAACCCAAGGAATGCTGGTTCCCCACCCCCTCCCACTGGGAGTACCTAAACTGTACTTGCCCAGCATTCGTTCTGTTCTTTTTGTTGTTTTGTTTTGTTCTTTTTTCTGTTTCAGACAGAATGGGGCGAGGGTTTGCTGGGCTGCTTCTACTGTGCGGGAGCGACGGTCGGTGGTTCCTGTTGCAATCGTCTTCTTTGCAGTATGCGTCTCCCAGTCTGCAGGGCTTTCCGGGAGACGCCGCAGGTGAAAGTCCGACTCTTGTCGGCTGGGGTGTTTCTGGGTCGCGGTCACGTCTGCCTGATGGCTTGGTCTGAATTATTGGTTCTTTATTAGAACCATTATCTAAATTCGCTGATGAGTACCTAAAACCCATGGTGCAAAAGACACCCACCTACCTTAAAGACACCCGGGATTTACTCATCCAACTATCAAACAAAACATTTGACCCAGACACTATGGTACTGGTAGGACTGGATGTGGAACAGCTATACACCAGCCTCCCACAGAAGGAAACTCTCCAAATGTTAGAAGACCAACTATATATGGAGGAGTGGACCTACAGGACACCCAGACACTTTGTCTTGGAGTGCTGTCGTTTAGCACTCACTGAAATTTTTTTCGAATATAACGGTGACTTATATCTCCAATCCCATGGAACATCTATGGGCAGTTCCTTTGCCCCCTCGGTGGCGGGTCTTTATGTGAGCCAGTTTGAGAACAACTTTGTCCTCAATGAAACTAACCCATACGTTTCCAGTATTTTATACTGGAAACGCTATATAGATGACATTCTATTGATCTGGCACACTAACCAAGACCTAAAACTCTTTATGAATTGGCTAAATGAGAGGGACAAGTGGTTGAATTTCACCTACACCATGAGTAAAACCCAGTTGGATTTCCTAGATCTCACGATCTTTGTAGAAAACGGAAAGCTGGAAACAAAAACGTACACGAAACCCACAGCAAAAAACAGCCTTTTATCCTATAAAAGCTATCACCCAAAAGCCCTCAGGGACAATCTACCTTACAGCCAGTTTTTAAGACTCAAAAGAAATTGCAGTAAAAAAACGGATTACGAAACACAATCAAAGGAACTGTGCAGAAAACTGAAATCAAGAGACTACACCTCAGCAACCATCACAAAGTGTTGTAAAAGAGCTAAAAACCAGCCAAGGGATTGCCTCCTACAAATCAATAACAAAGAACCCAACCAGGATCTAGTAACATGCGTAACAACCTTCTGTCCTGCGACATATGATGTGCAAAAACTCATCAATAAAAACTGGTCTATTCTGTGTACGGGAAAACAAACCTGGCCAAAGCCCCGCTTTGCCAACAAACGGACAAAGAACTTAAAAGACATACTGGTCCACACTCGCCCAATCGTACCCAAAACCAAACCCACTGATCTGAGAAGTCTAGAAATGTCTCCAGTCACAGGACACTATCCCTGTGGCTCTTGCCAAGTGTGCAAATTAACAACCATCACACAATCACTACAACTTACCGACTCCCTCACCTGGACACAAAAACATCATACAAATTGTAATTCGACCCATGTGGTCTATATGATCCAGTGCCCATGTGAGAAGAAATATATCGGTATGACCTGTAGAAAAGTCAAGACCCGCATAGGGGAACACAAAAGTAATATCCGATTAAAAAAGAACAACACAAAACTTTGTTCCCACTTCGTTGACCAAAATCATGATTGCGAGGAAATGAGGTGGACAGTTCTTGAAAAGCTAACAGACAGACCGTGGAATGCCACACGAATTTTATTCGAAAAAGAGCAACGATGGGTAGATCGATTGAAAACCCATCTATTTGGGCTCAATGATAATATTCCCTGGTGCCAGTTCTCGTAAAAATTCAGAATTCCTATGCCTGAAAATGCACTAATTTGTGATGCTGTTAAAACCTCTCCCCACAAATTAGATAAGCCCTATTCTCCTAGCTTTTGGCATAAGACCAAAAACAGTTAATAAATACATTGTAACTTGCAGCATGTTCGTATATTTACGAATATTGTTTTCCACCACAAAGATTTGCAGTTCCAATATTCGACGGGGGGTTTTCTAATTTGTACCTGCCGATTGCATTAACAAATGTGGAGTCTGTCCTCTAGCTCTATTACATCCCCAACCTACAATTGTAACAGGAAACCGGCATCTAGCATCCGGGGGCAGAGACAGCACAAGCGCCGGGAACTTCCCACACGCTGGTAAGAATGGCGGCTGTTTCCAGGCAAACACTTAATGATTATGAGGTAAGAACTCTACCTGAAGGCCCCCTCTATCTTTCCGTTTCAGTCTGGGACCAGAGAGTCCCGTTGCCACCTGACTGAAGCATTATTCGGCAAATAAATTGGGTAAGACTGCCGCGTTTTCAAATATGTGCACGCCTCGCTTTGTATAACTCACATCTTCCGAGAGATACTTTTAAACTGAACGCTGCACCTATTCCTTCTGCCCTGCATGTGTTAAACTCCACACTGAGCTAACCACCTTGCCAGTCCTTTACAAACATGCGAGGCTCCATGCAGCAAATAACTAAAAATCCTCCCAAAAAGCCATAAGTACCACGTTCTGCCTCTAAGCACTATACCAGTTCTTCTTTTCCTCCTTTTTTATATGTTTGGCTTTCACTTAATTAAAGCTATTCTCCACAAATTGGTGAGAGATTTTTTGTATGCTAGAGTTGCACCCATAAGACGTAATTTCTAAATGCAGAATTATTTCTTTTTCCAGACAAATTCCTGAAAAGGCGAGAATTCGACATATAACGTTACTACACAAATAGTGCAAGTAAATTTTTTTAATTGTTGTTTGTATTGTGTACCTGTCCTGACGAATGCTCCGTAGACCCGGCTGGGCGATATGGAGCAGAAACATGTTGACGCTATCAAAAAGGTATAAAGAGATCCAATAACTCGATCTCCTATTATACCGCAATTTATTTTATTAGCAATACTTCACCCCCCTATTTTAATAAAACTTTCACCGGTGTAGTATTAGCTTCTTAACCTCCTTTTTTTTTTGGGTGCCCTACCTTCCCTTATCTCTGGACACTGCCACTAATGCCAGAGGTTGCCTCGGGTTGAGGCTTGGCATACAGCACGTTATTGGTGCACTCGATGATAAATGCCATAACGCGTGTGAGGGGCGGAAGAAAAACATACACCGCACGAATAACACCGCGTTTATGAGAGTGTCCAATTTTAACCAATGGTTAAAGTGGTAACAAGTGTCCATTCTTCTTTTTGATTATCAAATGGCTTGGTCTGAATGGCAGATGGTGGAGGTCTTGGCACGTCGGAGCTTGGTGAGCAGTGCTCCGGCTGTGCCTGGTTTACTACATGTAGGACAGATGGGCTGGGTCCAGGCACGCCGGTCACAGCGGGCGTGCTTGGACTGGCGGGGGGGCAGGTTACTTTGAGTTTTTTGGTGGCGAAAAGATTTTGTTCCTGGGGTAAGTACCGCTTAGCTGTTGTGTTTATTACTCTCGGTTTGTGTTGCACTATTGTGTTCGGTTGCTTCTCCTGATAAGTCATCATGGGGAAGCATCCGAGAAAAAGGAAGCATTGAGCTGAGCCTCTAGTTCCTCCAGCTCTTCTCGTTTCCCTCCAAAACACTGCAGGGAGTGTGGGTACGCTAAATTGAAGAGATTGAGTCGGGAGACATTTTTGGAGATGAGGGACCCCACTAAGCCTAAGGGGATGGGCCTGTTCCGTCAGGGTCAGAAGAGGAGGTGCAAGTGCCTTAGGTTCTGATTGGGAGAAGTATGTTTCTGGAATGGCGGGAAATTCAATCTAGAATTAGAATCAAACTCTAGAATCCCGTCACAGGTCGATTAAACCTTTTTACCTGTCATAGAGTGTAGAAGGTAATCTTTCTCAACAAATCAATTCGAACCACTTCCATCTCCTTCCCCAAAGAACCACTGACAAAAGGTCAAGTTTGAAAATGTATTATAAAGCCAAAAGCAATTGTGTATATAAACACCTCAGTAAAAGGTTCAGCAGATACACAGGTACTAGTACAAACATAACCCTACGGAAAAGTCTCAAACGACTGAGAAACAGCACTAATATAATTTCCAAGACCACCAGGCTTGCAAGAATTGCTATAATTTGGGTCTTGGCAGGCATGGAAGAAAAGAGGAAACACATCAAGATAAGTCTATCCCTACACTATACTAAGTGTCATCCTTACAACCAGGATCTCTCCTAACAAAAAGGTGTCAGCTGTGGTGACTTCCAAAGAAGTTCACTCACTCAGTTCGGACTTAGTCTCTTGAGTTCATCTCGCAAAGCAGCTCTCTGCCTACCCAGCATCTTTCTTCGCCCTCGTGCGCTTCTTCTCTACTCTCCTCCCGGGGTGCTGTCCCTAATACGAAACCCACTGTTCGGTTGACATGCCCCAAGAGACGCCCCTCTCAGAGTGTTAGTTTTCAAAGGGTCTTCATCTTGATGTCTTCATCCTTGTTCGTTGAAAAACGGCCTTGGATCCCACAGTCGTCTCCTCTTGAAGTTGCTTCCCTAAAATTCCACAACCACTCCTCCGGGTCTGTAACTATCATTCTAACTCTCATATACAATGGGCCCTTCTTTACTATCTTTGGTTAACCTTGCACCTGCAAAGGAACGCACATAAATCGGTTCGCAACAACATGCTACTTGCAATTAATTCTTTAAGGCAACCTTCTAGGAAAAAGGCAGTTCCATGATTTAAAGTTAGCAGACACATTCCTAACTCGGCCTACACAACCCGTTATCCCCACCTGGGCCTCTGCACGTTTCGAGATGTCACCCCCTAACTTTTGGCAAACAGTTTTACTCGTTAGGCCTACATCATTATAGCAAAAAGAAAAGAATACATTTCCCAACTAAACACTTCTATGTCGTTTACATGAATACAATAAGGAATTACTAAACATGCATTGGAATACATGATGCTTCTTTAAACACACTTTAACTGAACTAGCATTACTTTCACAAATAAATTTCTAGATTACATGGCATTAGTATTTCAAAAACACGTTATGTTGCAGCTATGGAAAATTCTGGTACATGAGTTCATAGCTTTGTGTCACACTTAAACGGATTATAAGCCTCTATATATGCGGGTGCGGATTACTTGTGAATATGATGCACCCCTACAAATTCTAACACAGTTTTGCGCTCTCTCAGTCCCCCCTTTGATGACCTGTGTCATCACCACCATCCCACACTCCTTTAGGGTAGGGACAATTTCCTAAACAGCACTTGTTGCAACATTTCCACGCCTGAGCATTTCCAAAGCTCTTAAGCTTCGGTATTGATTGTCCTGCAACTCCTCCATTCTCTGTGCCTGTCCCCTCTCTGTACTATCCAACCTATTGGACCTATAGCATTTGTACAATCTCAATAAACCCCATATTCCAACCACACAGGCTACTATGAGGAGGAGAGGCTCCAAAATGTATTAAAGAAAACTCCTACCCAGGTTTGCAAACCAATTTCCAACACCTCCAAGACCCTTGCCAACCTTTTCCCATGTGTTTTCTTGTGTCAAATCATTAATCTCATAGTGGATAGCAGTAATGTTGCGTATATATTTCTTCAGGTCTTTAGAATTGTCTGGAATATACGTGCAACATTCCTGGACCTTCAAAAGTTTACAGACTCCGCCCTCTTTTGCTAAAAGGACGTCTAAGGCAAGGCGGTTTTGTAAAACCATCGCCCGTATCGACAACATCTCACCATGAATCAACACCAGTGATTTTGCCGTACTCATCAACAATTCATCCACCACTGTGGCTAATCTTCGTATCTTTACATCATTTAGAATCACTCCCAGCATTGGTATGGCAGCTCCAAACACATCTCCCACTATTGCAGCAGCACTTTCTCCTCCCTTCACCCTTGTCAACTTGCCACCCTCAACTTGAGCAAAATCCTCAGTGTGATATATCTTGGGAAAGATAATCCCCAGGTAACATGTCCCATACCATTTATCCGGCAATCTCACGTATGCATTTCTTCCACAAACGAAATACACCGTAGGGATCACTTGCACCACACTCTTCAGAAAGTCTTTGGTGTAATATTCTAATTTGAAAGTGTGTTCACAAGTTGTCTCACCCACATACACATTTTCGTAGTATGTCTTTGTCCTATGTAAACACAACTTCCCCTTCTGTACTATGTCTAAGGCTATTGGACCATAACTTCCCTTAGACTTGTGTCCAAGCTCTTCATACGTCCAATCTACCGTCTGTAACTGCTTCTGTTTTTGATATCTATCCTCAATAATCCCACTTGTTTAAATGCTTGTAATTTGGGACTTCTGGTAACACAGCATCATAATTCGAAAAGAAATATTCAAAATGGGATCTCCCATAAAATATGCTAAGCAGCAAACTACATGAAATTCCATACGTTAATGGCAGGTGGTGGTATCTAATACCCTCGTCTACTGAAGCTGGCAATTGCATGCACACATAACAATCTTTCGCATCCATCGCATCAATGTACTCATACAACAATTTAGCGTAAGCATTTTTTCCAAAGTTTCCTTTGGACAAATCAGCATGTAATCTACGGCTCTCTTCAGCTAGCAAAGCTTTCTCAGCTCCTATGTTTACCTCTTTGTGGCTAGGAGTGGTAGGTGTAGGTGTTCCCCTGACCTCCACTTCCTGCTCTTGTGGGGCTAAATAAGAAACTAAAACTACAACAAATATAAAGAAAATCACTAACCCTAATAGTGTACCTATAATACATTTTGTCCTACGAGTCGGGTTCCCAGCCTCCATGGTTTCAGACAGTGTGATTCGATTCTAGCAGCAACACAAAGTCTTGGCAATACAAAGTCTCTTGCTTGGCTTTATGAATTTCCTCGAACCACACCTAGAAGCAGAGATCCCCTTTCAGATTTTCATTGTCCATTTTGAGTTCAGGTGACCCTACCCTTCTCTGTCCTCTAAGGGATGTCCCTGAGTTTCTTCTTCTTCCACTCGGCTCTAAGTATCTTCCGTAGCTATTTACAAAGTCTTTACTGCACATCAATGATCAGGTTCTCTCCAAGTGCACAGAGTACGTAATCTAAAAGTTCCATATGAAGGACAATTGCATCATAGGCAGGTATTACAGGGCCAAATGTAGGAAAAGTCAATCTGTTTAGGATCAGGTCACTTATCTTACTTAGGAAAGGGGGGTTAGGAACAGTGATTGTCAGTAAGCCTTCGATTTCCAGTCCAGGCACCAACAGTATCACTTCCAATTTATAGTTCGGGCCGTATCGGTCACCAGCACTGACCTCACCCTCCCGGATCTCAGTACACCTGGCATTTGTCAAAGGGTAGGTCCACTCCAGAGTGGCGTATCTTCTGCAAGGTACTCACACCCTCCTTGATCTCCTCGGACCCTTTTCCTCTGACTCTTGGTCTCCTGTTTCCGGGTCTGATTCTTCGGATACAGGCGCAAGATCTTTTTCAGAGGTCAACCTCACATTCAACCTCTTCCGCCTTTCTGGCCAGCTTGCCTCTGTGCCCTTTACTCCTCTGTTCCTTCTCGGCACAACTGCTCATCTTGACCTTCAGCTTCTCCAGAGTTGGGATCACCCTCACAGCAGCTTTCCCATTCAGTGGCAGTTTCAGTGTCACTGTCGCTGTGATCTTCCTCAGCCCGGTCGGATGAGTTACCAGCTTCTTCAGACACCCCCACAGCTTGACTCGTCCCCTCTTGTGGATCTTCCTCCACAGCTGGATTTTCTTCAACGAGAGGAGCTGTTTCTTCCAGGGGGCGCTGGAACTCTTCGGGTGTGGGAAGCGTGGATCCAATTTGGCAGTCCACCGCACTTCACAGCAGTGTTCGTCACCAGGATGACTTGGAACGGCCCTCGCCAGCGGACGTCCAAGCAGCTCTTCCTCACGTGCTTCCGTACAAGCACCCAGTCTCCGGGACACAGGTCGTGACAGAGGTCTCTAGAAGTTGAGATTTCTGCCGTCTGCACCTGAAGGGACACAGAATGGATGACGTCAGATAATCCTTTGCAGTAATCAAGAATCAGATCATCTGTGATATTCAGCAAGGCCGCTGAGGGGACGGATGGTAACCTCATAGCTCTTCCCATCAGCACCTCATGAGGTGAAAGTCCCGTTCTCCTGTCTAGTGTACTACGCATGCTCATTAACACCAAGGGTAAAGCATCTGGCCATTTCAGGGATGTGGAAGAACACACTTTCGCCATTCGTGCCTTGAGCGTTCCATTTATTTGCTCCACTATGCCAGAAGCCTCTGGCCGATAGCTACAATGCAATCTCTGATCAATGTTCAATGCCGAACAGAGCATCTTCACAACTTCACTGTTGAAATGTGTTCCTCTGTCCGATTCCAAAGAGGTCAGGACCCCGAATCTAGGTACTAACTCCCTCAACAATAATTTAGCTACTGTGAGTGTGTCGCACCTGCGAGTGGGATATGCCTTGACCCACCAGGAGAACACACATACAATTACCAAGACATATCTGAGGCTGTTACACTTAGGCATCTCAATAAAATCCAATTGCATTCTGTTGAAAGGCCCTCCAGACCTTCCCACATGACTCAATGTAACTGGTGTCCTCTTTCCAACATTCATCTGTTGACACGTAACACACCTCTGACATACTGCTTCCGCAACCGTTCTGAACTTTGGGTTATACCAAGTCTGCCTAAACACTCGTATCATAGCATCTCTTCCCAAGTGTACAGAACCATGTATCTGGCGAGCCATCGGGCTAACCAGTTCATTCGGCAACACCGCTCTCCCATCTGCCAAAATCCACAAATCCAGATCCCCCTTGGTACAGCCAGAAGTCACCCACACTCTTTTCTCAAAATCTGACGCTTGTTCCTGCATCTTCCTCAATTCATCCCAAGTATCAGCCACTTCAAGTACCATGTTTAGCTGGGTCCCCCTGTGTATTCCCTCAACAACCTGGTCCGTAAAGGAGTAAGCTTGCTCGGCACAATAACGTGCTACCTCATCCGCATATCTGTTACCCAGGGACACAAAATCAGCACCCTTACTATGTGCTGTGCATTTTACCACTGCAATTTCTGCTGGTCCCTGCAGAGCTTCCAGCAGTAACCTGACAAATTCTCCATTCCTGATAGGGGAGCCTGACGATGTCATATAACCCCTTTGAGACCATAACTGACCCAAGTCATGAACCACGCCGAACCCATATCTGCTGTCGGTGTATATGGTGACTCGAATCTTGTTGGCTGCCAAACAGGCACGCATCAACGCAACTATCTCAGCTACCTGAGCGGAATGTACTCCTTCTAAGCAGGCAGCTTCGATTATTCCATGAATTGTGCAAACGGCAAAAGCCGCCCTTAACTGTCCAGCATTGTCCCTTATACATGAGCCATCTACAAAGAGAATTTCATCTGGGTCTTCTAAAGGCTCATCAACAATGTCTGGTCTAGGTTTGGTGCATAGTTCAGTCACCTCAAGGCAGTCATGGTCTTCACAATCATCATCTAGAACATTTGGCAATGGCATCAAAGTAGCAGGGTTCAAAACTGAGCACCTCTTTAGGGTCACATTCTCCGCAGCAAGTATAACCTGCTCGTAACGTGTGAGCCTGTTGTTAGTCAGGTGCTGCGTTTTGGTCCTTGTCATTAACAATTCTACAGAATGTGGGACGTGTACCACCAATGGATACCCCATTACAATGCTCTCACAACGCTCAGTGCTGACACCTGTTGCAGCAACGGATTTGAGACATCCGGGCAACGCTGCGGCTACTGGATCTAAGGTAGCCGAGAAATATGCAACTGGTCTACGGGCACCTCCGTGATCTTGGGTCAAAACTGCTAACGCGCAGCCCTCTCGCTCGCAGCAAAACAATGAAAACAATTTAGTGTAATCAGGCATTCCCAGGGCCGGAGCCTGACATAAGTCTTCTCTCAACATTAGGAAAGCCATCATGCAGTCTGTGTCCCATGGTACTGGATCACTCACGTCCTTGAGCGTCAGTTTCTGTAAAGGCTTCGCTTTTAGTGAGAAATTTGCAATCCACTGGGGACAGTAGCCAACCATTCCTAGAAACATTCTAACGTCCCTTTGTGTGGTAGGCACCATCATTTTCATTATTGCCTCTATTCTGTCTGGGGACACTTTCCTTATTCCCTTCTCTATCCTGTGTCCCAAATACTGTACTTCTGGAAGACAGTATTGTAACTTGCTAGGAGATACCTTGTGACCATTCTCTGCCAGATGGTTCAACAACACGATAGTGTCTATTCTACAGGCATCTTCTGTCTCTGACGCAACAAGGAGGTCGTCTATGTACTGTACAAGAACCGAGTTCTGGGGCAGTACTAGACTTTCAAGATTCTTCTTCAACAATTGATTAAAGATCGATGGACTTTCTGTATACCCCTGTGGGATACGACACCAGGTTAATACACGGTTTTCCAGCTTAAAAGCGAAAAGAAATTGGCTCTCCTCATGTAACGGTATAGAGAAAAAGGCCTGACACAAATCAATCAAGGTGAACCACTCTGAAACAGTATCACTGATGGATTCGGTACCACTGGACAGCATGGAACAACAATGTCATTTACCTTTCGTAAGTCCTGCGCAATCCTGAACTTCCCGCTAGGTTTTTGCAAGCCCATAATCGGAGAGTTACACGGACTGCCCATTATCTCTTTTAGGATTCCCTGTTTATCATGGATTCAATCACAGGTTTTATTCCCACAATTGTTTCTGGGGTCAGTTTGTACTGGGGTGTTCTTGGAAATTCTGCATCTCGTCTTACTTGTATTCTGACTGGCTCTACGCCTTTGATTAGTCCAATCTCTTCTCCTGTAAAATCCCAAACCTCCTGTCTGACTGTTTCCCTCAAGTCCCAGGGGAGTTCCTCTACTGTTAGTGCAGGATACAATTCTATGCACAGACGTGTGTTTGCGACCTTAAAGGCCGCGTCATCATCATTTGTCTCCAACTCTACTCCCTTGGGTGTACAATAGATGGTGCAGCTGAGTTTACACAACAAGTCCCTTCCTAGCAGACACACAGGACTAGAATCACATACCCCAAATTGATGGTTGTCCCTGAAGTTTCCTATTTTCACTGGAAATGGCTCGGTCAGTGGATTTGTCATTTTCCTATTTGCTACACCCACAACTTGAATGGTCTGTCCTGACAGAGGCAGGTTAGGGACCACTGCGGACCGTACACTAGAACGGGTCGCACCCGTGTCCAGCAGAAAGGTAGTGGGGTGTCCAGCTACCTCCGCATCTACAAAGGGTCCCCTCTGGTCTATCTCTAAAGCGGCTCCTAAGGTGCATTCCTCTCCGTCCAGACACCGCCCTGTTACTGGGTTGAAAGCATAGTATTCATCTCCATCTATCAGGAGGGGCATCTGCTGGTATATCCTATTTCCTGCTCCAATCTTCGGTGGCTGGGGAACGGGGGCTCTAGGAGCGGAAGTCCCACCTTTTGCCACTTTGAGCTTGACTACTGTTGATCTCGGAGTTTGGGGAGTCTGACTCTCCCCTTCCTCCTCCTGTACTTGATTCTCTGGGTAATGGGGACACTCACGCCTCCAGTGCCCGATCTCGTGACACTGATGGCATCTTGTTGTCTTTTTCAGAGTCGCCAGATCCACCCTTGGCCTTGAGCCATCCTCACTGTCCCTTTTCTGGCTGTTCGATCTTCTCCCCAACGTCCCACTTCCCAACTGACCCTGTGCTCCTGATTGCATTTGGACTAGCATCAGTTTATCTTTAAGCTTCTTAGTCTTAGAATCTATCTCATCACTGCAGTATCTTGCGTACCTCAGGATCTCGTCTAGAGGCTTGTTTTGCCAACAAATCAAATGTTGCTGTATCATTAGACAGATCTCGGGTCTCAAGCCCAAAACAAACTTGGACACAAACTGTCCCATATCCTTTGGATCCATCACATCCAGACCACTGCACTGTTTAAATATCTGTAACAGTCTCTCATAATACTCATGCACTGTCTCCTTTGGTTCTTGTCTAGTTCGATCTATTTTCACCCAATCTATGTCTTGTGCTGGCACCTTGATCTTTAACCACGTAATCACTTGCTCATATTTTACCATCACTCTTGGTGAAGGTCCATTCGTATGTGCATCCTGTTCTGGCTCCTCGGTGGGCCACTCGACACTGACCTTGCACGCTACCCACAGATCTCCCGGAACCACAATGTCAAACAGTGTGTTCAGATCAACCCACAGTACTTTTGAGATTTTGACAAACCTCTCTACCTGCTTGTACCATTCTACTGGGTTTTCCCTCAATTTTGGAAATGTGTTCGTAAAGGCAGCCAAGTCTCCCCTGCTCCAGGGTACGTGCACATATCCTCCATGGGCTACTTCTCTCAAGGGGTATGCTTCTGCATGCATTAGCCCCGTCCCTGGAGGCGTCTCTATGGTGCTCCATCTAACACTTTCTATTTTTTGACCACTTTTCCTCCCATTTGTCCAATTGAACCCATATTCGGATTCCCACTACTAGTTCTCTGATGTGGGTTTTTAGTCCAATCACTCTCTTCTCGTCAAGATCTTGGTCTGTATACTGCAACCTATGGCCACCTTGGAACGCCTTGGTCCTGGTCAAGTCCACCGAATATTTGTTCGCTAATTCCGTTAGTTTCTCGTGGGCTGCCCTAGCTCGACGAGTAACATCCTTCGCTACGAACAATAGTTCATCTGGTTCGTATAGTTCTATTCTTTCTAACGTATTGTACCCTCTACTATCTCTTCTACCTCTGACTTGAGTCTTAGCACATCTATTCTTCTTGCCTTTATCACTGCTCTCAATGTGCCTTGACTAGAGGTCTCACTCGAGTCTTTCCCTTTACATTCCTGACTCACCCTTCTGTCTTCCTCGGGGGTGTTATGGGGAACGCTTCCTCTCTCCCATCTTTCACAATCCCACTCTTGTCGCCTTTCTGCAGTTCCAGGGGTAAACGTACCCCTATTTTCCTCACTCACACGGTCCCCCTCTTGTCTACTTCCATTAGATCTGCAATGGGATATTTCCCTGTTCTCTGAACCCCACTGTCTGCAATCGTCTCTTGACCTGTTACTCTGGTTATCCGCAACTGTCTCCCAAGTTCTCAACTCTGGTCTCAATCCTCTAATAAGCCAGGGCCGTGGTCCCCTCAGATCCATTGGTCCTCTCAAGCCTCCCTGTTCTCTTGAGGAATCTGCTGATGCTGCCAAAGGGGTGCTCCTTTCTATCGGTCTGGACCATTGATTCCACTCGTCTGCCACATTACTCCTACCCTCGTTGGTATTTCTTTCCCTGTCCATTTGTGGCAGACTCTCGGTTTGTGCTTGTTCTGGATTGTATACTGACACTATCGGACCTATGGTAACAGGTACCGTTAGGGCATCTGGCAATCTCTGAGCATTGGCCCCCTCTTCACAATGTACTTTCTGTACAGTGAATCTTCCCACTACTCTTGCTTCCAGGGCCAGTTGAGGTACCTCACTCTCCACTGAAACGGCCCTGTTCCCTACCGGACCTAAGTCACTCTCTCTTAGGATACCACCGTCCACTGCCGATGTTCCCCTTTCTGTTGGTGGTGGTGAGGTCCCTTCTATTTCTGGATTATATGGAGGTGGTCTGTCCGACAACAGCCTCTCTATCAGACTATCTTCCGTTTCACTGTCATCATCTTCTGTATTCCTTTTCTGAGCTTCCTTCTCACTAACCAACAATGGGTACAACCTATCCCCTTCTATGGTCTGTACTCGCCATCTCTTGGCTAGTGCGTCCCACCTCGCATCCTGCACTGCTCTAACTGATCTGTTCACTCTTTCTTGCCTTCTGTCCCTGTTTTTTTCGTGGGCTGCCCTGATCCATGCATTCAATGCTTCGAACTGTGTTGGCCTAGGCAAAGGTCGCAAAGAAGACATAATCGCTTTGAGCTGGTACAACACCTCTAATCTGAATGTCCCGTACTTGGGAAACGTTAGTTCCTCATTCCCCTCAGTCATCTTACACCAGTTCTCAAGCCACAATATAGTATGTAACCCAACGTTCGTAGCCATGTAATGAGCTGGTGTATCCTCGGGTGGAGCTTCTTCCCCACCCCGAGGTTCTAGCCTCTTCTCTCCAGAAAAAACAACTTTGCAATCCTTTTAAACATTTCATGATGGTACCCGCAACAATTCCTCGTTTACTACTTTCATTCGTTTCCCAATGACAATCCACCAATCCCAGCGCGGCTTCACTCTGGCTGTCCTATCCTAGCGCGGCTCTTTGATGACGTCACTCACTTCCCGCTAACCGCCCTATCTCAGTGCGGCTTCACGCTAACCGTCCTATCCCAGCGCGGCGCTTCCTGACGTCACTCTCCTCCGTTTGCAGCAGTTCCCCTCCTTTCTCTGCTCGTCTCTCGGTCATGCATGCGTCCCAATCATACGCTTTGAAATGATCACTTCCGACCAAGCAATCACTTCTCTGACTGTACGTCCACAGTCTAACTGTAATTGTCACCAACTGGCAAATGTCTGTCCGATTAAAGAGCAAACAATTGCCTCTCTGATAGGTTTCATACACACGGTAACTTCCGACCAGCGTCCGTTACCCACGCACTCACACACTCGTTCCCCCTATCTCGGTCATGCGGGCAATCAATGGTACCTCATGATCCCCTTTCAATGGTCGACAATTACTGTGGGTGTTCGATACACCCGAACCACTTAAACTCTCCTTGAGCTTAAGATTTTCACCGGTTGCGCGCGCTCACAACCTGATCTCCTTTCACACTACAGGCACTCAATCTCCGCTAGACAATACAATACAATAACACAATACACACCGCAATCTAACACGCATGACCCTTTTTATACTCACACTCTTGCGACCTGCTGCTTTCTGCCGCACCGTCACTTTCCGTCATCTTCCGTGGATCGCCATTCTCCGTCCGCAGTTCTATGGACGCACATCTTTGGATCTCTATGGGCCTTGGGGAAATCTTAACCTATGTGGATTACCTTCACTCCAGAAGATAAACCATCCTACACTGCTACCAACTGGAAAGGCGGGAAATTCAATCTAGAATTAGAATCAAACTCTAGAATCCCGTCACAGGTCGATTAAACCTTTTTACCTGTCATAGAGTGTAGAAGGTAATCTTTCTCAACAAATCAATTCGAACCACTTCCATCTCCTTCCCCAAAGAACCACTGACAAAAGGTCAAGTTTGAAAATGTATTATAAAGCCAAAAGCAATTGTGTATATAAACACCTCAGTAAAAGGTTCAGCAGATACACAGGTACTAGTACAAACATAATCCTACGGAAAAGTCTCAAACGACTGAGAAACAGCACTAACATAATTTCCAAGACCACCAGGCTTGAAATTGCTATAATTTGGGTCTTTGCAGACATGGAAGAAAAAAGGAAATACATCAAGATAAGTCTATCCCTACACTATACTAAGTGTCATCCTTACAACCAGGATCTCTCCTAACAAAAAGGTGTCAGCCGTGGTGACTTCCAAAGAAGTTCACTCACTCAGTTCGGACTTAGTCTCTTGAGTTCATCTCGCAAAGCAGCTCTCTGCCTACCCAGCATCTTTCTTCGCCCTCGTGCGCTTCTACTCTACTCTCCTCCCGGGGTGCTGTCCCTAATACGAAACCCACTGTTCGGTTGACACGCCCCAAGAGACGCCCCTCTCAGAGTGTTAGTTTTCAAAGGGTCTTCATCTTGATGTCTTCATCCTTGTTTGTTGAAAAACGGCCTTGGATCCCACAGTCGTCTCCTCTTGAAGTTGCTTCCCTAAAATTCCACAACCACTCCTCCGGGTCTGTAACTATCATTCTAACTCTCATATACAATGGGCCCTTCTTTACTATCTTTGGTTAACCTTGCACCTGCAAAGTAACGCACATAAATCGGTTCGCAACAACATGCTACTTGCAATTAATTCTTTAAGGCAACCTTCTAGGAAAAAGGCAGTTCCATGATTTAAAGTTAGCAGACACATTCCTAACTCGGCCTACACAACCCGTTATCCCCACCTGGGCATCTGCACGTTTCGAGATGTCACCCCCTAACTTTTGGCAAACAGTTTTACTCGTTAGGCCTACATCATTATAGCAAAAAGAAAAGAATACATTTCCCAACTAAACACTTCTATGTCGTTTACATGAATACAATAAGGAATTACTAAACATGCATTGGAATACATGATGCTTCTTTAAACACACTTTAACTGAACTAGTATTACTTTCACAAATACATTTCTAGATTACATGGCATTAGTATTTCAAAAACACGTTATGTTGCAGCTATGGAAAATTCTGGTACATGAGTTCATAGCTTTGTGTCACACTTAAACGGATTATAAGCCTCTATATATGCGGGTGCGGATTACTTGTGAATATGATGCACCCCTACAAATTCTAACACAGTTTTGCGCTCTCTCATTTCCAAAGACATGCTTCCGGACTTCATCAGGCATGCCAAGTCTAATATTGATGTGAGAAGTTGGCCTGGCATCTGCTGTCCATTAGTTATAGTGGGCGCCTTGTACCAGTCCAAACAGCCCCTCAGAGGTGATGGGTTAAAGCCAACCTTTATTGAAAGCTATCCTAGTGGTAGCTATGGAGAGCAGCCTTCAGGCTAAGTCTTGAAGGAATGTAAAGTAGCTTGTTTTACCAGTCTATAATCTTGTGAATGACCAAATGAAAAGCGAACCACACCAGGTATATATATAAAATATATGTATTTATTCTAAACACACCCTAATAGTCTCTTTATGAGGCTAGAGGTCAAAGCACATTAGTTACACTTAATAGCACACAGTAAATTAGCACAATGTACGTTGAGCCCTAGGGGCGTACCAAACCATATATCAATAAAGTGGTATAAGAACCACAACTTAGCCAGACACAAGGCCAAGAGCCTGTAGAAGTGCTGGGACCACAAGGAACCACCCAAAGTAGGTACACGGGAGACCCACTGGGGACGGGTGCCGTGTGTGAACACAGCCGCGAATTGCTGTTAACTTCAATAGGGAAAGTCACTGTTGGAAATTTAAAGATAAAGGACACTTTGAAGGGGACTTTGAACAAACTCCTTTAGACTTAAGGGGTTCTAGGGCCAACACCCATGGGAGCACCGGAATACTCGTGTTACCTCACCCTGGGAAGCTGGGTGCACAGGTGTCTTTTGGTGTTGGGAATCGTTTCAATGGCGATCTGCTGCAAAGTGCTGCTTCCGTCGAAGAGGAAAGTGTCCAGGTGGATCCAAGCCTGGATCAAAGATGAGAAGAAACTGAAAGCAGAGGGCACAGTGTCTGGGTCACTAGTCAGTGACCAGGGGCACGATAGACGAATGCCCACCGATGTTGGGTGATTTCAGGTGAAGGAGGTGAAGCTTGACTCTTCAGCCACGAGGACAGGAGGTGTCGACGACGACCAGGAGCTGGATTCGAGCTGACCCACAAAGGATGTTGAGTGCTACGGTGTCGGTGCCCGGATTGGATCCAACAAGCCTTGGCAACAGCAACTCACGCAGAAAGGAGAAAGATGTTTCGATGTGGACCAGCATGGTCAGAGGTTCTCACCACGCGGTGGGGAGTCAGGGCACATCTGGAGCAACCAGGAAAGCCCAAGGAAAAACAGAGTTGCCTTCACAGTGACCGACCAGTCGACAACTAGGGATTGCAAAGGGGCCTCGGGCAGTCACACTCAGAACTAACTCACAGAACACTCGTGGAGTGTAGGCCAGCAATCTTCAGTGCACATGGTGCTCGGGGATTGGGCTACAAGTAACCCAAAGCACTGCTTCAGGAGACGTTGAGAAGCGGATGCACTTGCAAATGTGCACTGTGTCCAGGAGTTCTGGTTCCATGTCACTCACAAGGGCTGCGGGTCTCCGCTTTGCTGGGGACTGGGCTCAGCCACTGAGAAGTCTGGAAATCCATCTCCTGGGATGCAGTTACTACGGAGTCCGTCGGGAGCTTTGGAGTCGCAGACCAGCAAATGCTTTGTGGTACCTGCCAAGCGGGGGAGTAACTCCTTTACTCCAAGGGAGATTCTTCTGTCATCTGGCATTGAACAGATCGTCGAAGTTTCAGGATTCAGTTGCAGAGTTTCGTCCAGGGATATCTATAGTCCTGTAGTCAGGGGTTCCTTTCTTATATCCAAGGAAGGGGTTGGACTAACTCTGGAGACCCACCTATGGGAGGGTTTTGGAAATAGGGGTGGCTACACCCATTTCCTTTGTCCAATTTCACACCAGAGCAGGCGCTGGTAGCCCCTGAAACCGGTTTGAACTGGGCTATGCACCCACCCAGTCCCAATCTACTAAGGCCTGTCTGGGATGTGTTAACACCTCCCTGTGACAGGAAACCTATTGTCCAGGCCTCCCCTGCCATAGTTTCGGTCAGCAGCAGGAGGCCAGACTCGTGTCTGTGGCTGCAGCATCCATTTTGTGATGCCACGGCTCTTTAAAACTGTTACCGGGTAGACCGTTGTGTACATGTCCATCCCTCTAGAAAGGTCGAATTCTACCCCCGCTGCCAGGACTGGCAGGGTGGGGGTAGGATTCCAAAGTGAAAAATCCTTTCCTTTGGCATGGATCTTAGGTGGGATTCTCAGATGTGTATAGCTGGCAGGAGCCTGGCCCCTGTCTTCAATGTGTCGGTCTGAGCCTGGTAACATTTTAATGTGCCTTTTCCTTTTGTTTTAAAAGGAAAGAACCCGAGAGATGTGGTTTTATATCTGGCCATAGCTGGCCAACTACACACATCTGAGAATCCTACCTAAGATCCATGCCAAGAAAAGAATTTTTCAAAACCAAAATGATGGACTGACGCCATTTTGAATGTATATTTATAAGACAAACAGATCACTGTCTCAGATGTGTTTCCTTGTGAATATATTTGCACAGTATGAGAGCTAGTATGTCTGAGAGGAATGAATGGTGAGATAGGTTGAATGAGGGAATGATTTTGATTTCACTTCTGTTCTTTTTCAGTGGGGGTTATTAACTGATATACATATATAATAGAAAGCGATTTCTCTTCCTTATCTTTGAATGATATTGTAAATAATCTCATGTTTTGTATCCTATGAAAAAATATTTTTAAATATAAAAAAAGAAATAAAAAAGAGAGAAATAATGTCTTTTTGATAAATAAAACACAATCTAAATGAAAGTCAATGTTGGTTTTTTTCTCTCGTATCTGTGCTGTATACTAAAATACTACAAGTAGAGTTATGACCAATAGCTTAATTAGATAGGTTTGATAAGAGGTTGTCTCAGTTTGTACTTACTTTCTCCCCCTCCTCTTGGACCTTAAATAACTAGGGAGTACCTTGGCTTTATAGCATGTACCTCTTCATCAGTACATTTCTAAGGTCCTCAAGAGAGAGTGAAGGGACCCGGATAAAATCATGTTGCCCCTCTTCATAGTGAAATTGTACCCCATGTAAGATATGTAGAAAGACCAGTCAGATTCCATTCCCATTGATTAATTTCTGGCCAGTGTGGTGGGGCAGATATCCTTGGACATCCTTGGTGCAAAATCCGGTCATCAAGGATAAGAAGGTCGATGCCTCCCTTCATAAGGTCTACTCCGATTCTCATCTCACTCTTCGGGCAGGGATCTATGGCGCAATCTTTACTGACGGATCTCAAAGTGCGGTTCAGCTTCTTGGACGATGCCGCTCACTATGCAGGTCTGCTGGACCCGATTGAACACCAAGTCGAATATCTTTTAGATATTTTCTTTATGTGGTCAGAGCTTTAGCCCTTTCTGGAGGCCAGAGAAATATTGTTCTTAAAGACTGGAGGACAGATTCTGCCCAGAATGCATCCATGCTGAGGTTGTTTTTTCAGGGATTGATGTGTTTGGAGCAGAGTTGGAGGACAAGCTGCAAAAGTTATTCAAGGGGAAGAAACATTCCTTCATCCACGTAGGCGCGACTAGTAAGAGACTGTCCTTTAAGCCTAAAATTCCCTTTTGCTCCTCCTCCAGGAAGCAGCTCCTCTGGTCTCAAGGTTGATTCATTCACTGCAGGACGGGGTCAAGATTGGAAGGCAAAATCCCCCTTCTAAGCCTCGTTTCTGACTAAATGATGGGGCAGGATTTTGTGGTCGGAAGTCACCAACGGTACTTCTTCCAGGCATGGGAGCAGTCTACTGGCATCCGTTATCCGTCCGACTCCTTGGCCTTCCAGGGAAATGAAGCAGGTGGTTCTGGCATAGGGAATTCATTCTCTGCTACAGCAGGGAGCCATTCAGGTAGCCCTCCCCTTGGAGGTAGGGGGGTTTATTCAATGGTGGCAAAGGCTACGGTGGGCATCTGACTGGTTTGGGATTTGAAGGCTCTGAACCGGTTTGTGCGGCATCCCCCTTCAAGGTGGAGACCTTGCAGCGGATTATCCCATTGGTGCTGAAGGACCAACTGTGCACCTTAGACTTGCAGGAGGGAACTATCATGTGTCCATTCATCCCTTCTTTCAGTGTTTTCTGAGGTTCTGCATCAGGGGGTGCATTACCAGTTTCTGGTCCTACCATTTTGGCTGTGGGCTGCCCCCTTGGTGTTTACCAAGGTGGTAGCTTCCCTGGGGGCTTCCCTTCATCTCCAAGTCATCCTCTTCTACCCTTATCTGGACAATTGGCTCCTCCATGCTCTCTTGGAGGAACTGATCTTGGGGCATCTGGGGATAGTGTGTGCCTTGCTCTGGGCGCCTGAATTTCTCCTGAACTGGGAGAAGTGTCAACCGGTGCTCTTTCAGGTCATGATGTTCATTGGGGCCCAGTTCCAAACCAACCTAACAGAGTGTTCCTGCCGATTTCATAGATCTGGGGGCTTCAATCCTTAGCCCTGGAGGTGATGGGCAAGTCCTGTCTGTCTGTTTGTCTGTGGTTGTGGATGTTGGGATACATGTCGGCAGCCATGGCCGCTGCAGGTAAGAGCCCTGGGGGGGTGGGGCCGGCTTTGGGGAGATTTTGAGAGAAAACCACTAGGGAAAATTAAATAAATAACTAATTTTCCCTCCTGGTCGTCTCTCGAAATGACCCCCAGCCGGCCCCACCACTCTTACCTGCATCGGCTACAGCTGCATGTCAGCGGCTGTTGTTTCTGGTGCCTTGGGCTCGATTGCACCTCCGCGCTCTGTGGCTGCTGTTAGTGTGGGATCCTCGCTCTGGTGACTTCGATCTGGTGATTCATTTGTCCTCTGCAGTATGCCAGTAGCTGGAGTGGTGGACTCTGGTGGTCAATCTGGGATGGGTTCCCTGGTTTTCTGTCTGGTGTTCGTGTGCAGGCACCTTGAGTGTGACTTACCATCATCTTCATTACTCCTGGTCCTGTTGGCCTCACTCATGACGCTGCTCCCTCATGGCTGGCCGGCCTTCCTGTTGGTGGCTTGGTAGTTCAGAGAGAATGCTGGGTAAGTACTCGCAGTGTGAGGGGGTGGGGTAGAGGGTCCCAGCATTCCTTTGTTCTTTTTATCTGGCTGGGAGATGGTTATCTCCACAAGTTATGAATGGATGAGGACAACAATGCAGATTACTGGTAAGTAATAGGGCATGCCATTTGTATTCAAATAAAGAAAATATGATTTTTTTTGTCCATTCTCTCCCCACCTACTTTTTCCCTTTCCATGGCCGCAAAACATGTTTAGCCACTATGACAACTCCTACAAACCTTGCCTACTAGTGCGCACAGGCTTGAATCTTTTAGAGGAGCTTCCTTGGTTATTACCTTTGCATTTCAAGTACTTTGCTGAACATGTAATAGAATCACACTATTTGAATCAGGGTTAAACTGGAGGATATCCATTGATTTAATCTAGGAACATTGTGAGATGTGTCTAATCTTTGCTCTCGAGTAATTGACACATTAGTAAGTATTCTACAGGCTCTAGCGCTATGATCTTTTGATGCTACGGCTGCAGAATCACCATCAATGGGATGTAAATTTTAACTTTGACCAAAACAAATCCCTGCACCTCTAACATTTCTTAAATAATATAGAACTTCTAACTTTTAGGTAATTGATTTGTACATTAATCTTGCTTATTGTATCAAATGCATTTTCATATGGTATTCTGTACAAGCAGACATCAGGGGAGGATAACATAAACTCATTGTGGTGCTAATTTTCACAGAGGTGCACCATGTTACATTTTGCACTTACATTTTGCACGTGTGTCAAAAATGCAAACATTGACTTTTGATGAAACGTGGACAGCATTGACTGATGGAAAGCAAGAGAGCAGAATAATCCATCCTTAAAAATATTCAATAGAGGTTTATGTAGCACTAAGTTGTGACTTATCACTGTCTGGTCCGTTCATTTAACCTAAATGACATCATTAGTCTGTGTATGCCAATCCATAGTTGTATAAATGGAGTCAAATGGGGATTGCAAGGAATAGAGTTGTGAGAATTAAAGCATAGTGTGGCCAGTGGCGGCTCCTCCTTTAAGGTGGAGGAGGTGGAGGAAAAAAAATGATAAAAACTCGTTGTTATTATCATTTTGTTTGTTCCTTAGGCGGCGTCTATGCGGGCGGGGCTCGCCTGCTCTCACGGGTGAGGAGTAGTGAGCACTCGGAGCGTGAAATGACTGATTGGCCGCCCTCACGGGCCAGCCAAACAGTCATGCGTACTTTGCATGTTCTCCACCCAGGCTGCACTACAGCCTGGGTGGAGAACATGCCCAGACTCCCATTTCCTGGATGAGCCTGAACCACGGCCCTCAGACCAATCAAAATGCTACATTGCAGCGTTGTGATTGGCTAAGAGGAGCCTGGAAGCCTGGGTGCTTCCTGTTCTGGAACAGAGGGACGACGACATGGAACAATGAGAAGAGACATGGCCAGGAGGTAAGATTTTCTTTTTATTCCTTTTCTGACTTCCCACCCATCACACCCCGCCCACGCCCTCGGCTTCGCCATCCCTGTTCCGTGCCAGCCGCCAATGAGTCTGGCACTCCAGAGGAACTACTAAAATGCTAACTTGCTTTAGATATTAAAAAAGAGGGTATGTTGTAACTAATAATTTCTTTTTTCAAGACAAAAGCAGACAAATACATCTCTTCTGAAGTCTTCACGAGCTCCATGGCGGTAATGACATCAGTCATCAGAGAAGAAACAAATGCATTTTCAATTGGGTTCTCTATCAAAACTACACCAACTGAAGGCAACGTCACTCTTTCCCTCAATGCCGGCCTCAATTATGCTAAGAATGAAAGTCTTCAAAAGATTAAGGAGTATTCACAAGAAACAGTAAGATCATGTTTTATATTTCTATTCTTCCTCACTCAGCAGTCGTCACCCTTAGCTCAAACGCAATAGAGTTTGTTAGTGTGTAAGAAGTGTACTTAATTTGCAAACACAATTACTAGTAAAATAAATGTGGAATAACCAACACATATGTAAAGCATTTGTAAATGTGCCTTATACATATTCATTGTTGGTATCCTGAATATATGACAGCATTTGACTCTTCCGTGGTTTCCTGAGCCTGGCCTGAAGTTTAATATGTATTCTTGATAGTCATATGAATGTTTGTCACTAAACAAGACTTGGGGCCAATTTCCAAAACTGGCAGTCTGAGGACTGCCAGACCCATGGCGGCATGAGTGGTCGGACCGTAATTGGACTGCCAGCTCCACCAGAGAACCGACGTTCTCCTGTGGTGGTGTGGCGGTCAGGGGCTTTGTAATATGCAGGTGGTGCCGCAGCACACCGACATGCATATTACAAGTTTCAGGACAACCAGCAGTTTCCTCCATGAAAAGCTGGCGGTGCTGAAACAAAGGGGCCCTACAGGTACCCCTGTGCCCCCTCAGCCTGGGGAAGCATTTAGGGTGCACAAAGTATGCCCCCCTGTGCACTTGCACCCAGGTTCCCGCACTGCATGTACTTTCAAGCCCATGCTGTGCAGGAACCCCATGTGGCGTGCCCATTGCAGTTCCCCTTTTAAAGGCTCGGGCACCTTCGAAAGAGACACTGCAGTGGGACCGCCACACCATCCGCTTGCCAGACTACAAAAGTGGTCGTAATCTGGCTGGTGGGCGCGAGTGACCTTTGGCAGGGGTGGTGGCGCAGCGTTTGGCACCGCTGTGCCGCTGCTCTGGCAAAACTCATAATTTGGCCCTAAGTGTATCCATTTGGAAGCCTCTTATCTTTTGAAGGATTTCCAAATTGCATCAAGAAGGTGATATATGGGTAAACTGCTGCACATGTTTTAAAACAAAAAAATGTTGGCATGACTATAATGGGTTAATGTTTGAAGGCAAGATATGTTTATGCAGTAGCGGTTGCAGTATTATCACATGATGTATTGATAGGCAAATTGTGGATTAATATCATGGATGAATAGTGCTGCAATGAGTGTATCATTAGTTCGAACTCTGTTTTAGGCAAGAAACGTATTGAAAATGAATCAATTTAAAACTAATTTTCATAAAGGGAAATGTGCAGAGTAGTAGTACAACTGCATCAGTTATTAGCTATGTAATTTGAGATAGTTTAACTGATGTCATCATTGATGTGATTTAGCATGTCATGACTGATGTGTCGAATCATAAGCAGGGCATGATGGGGTTGCAAGTATTGGTTAGTTTAGCCATCCATACCTAGTACCTAGCACATTTCAGTGGTTTTTAGGATTAGTTTCTTCACCAAAACCTCCCTGTAACTATCTTTTTAAATATGTTAAGGTCTTATAGTCAAAGCTAACCTTCGTTTAATTCATGGAGTTTCTTGGGTTATTTGATCATTCGCCACACCAACTGTTCCTTGCACTAACATCCTATTTATAACCAACCCAAAAATTACACACTCAGTCCATGAGCAGCAGAGGTTGACTACATGGATTGGCCAAGCCCTTCACTCAACCCACAGATGTGCAATCCTACTATTTTTAATCGTGTTCTTTGGGAGGTCCTGTTGCGGCCCTCCCACTTGAACCAGGGGTCAAGGGAGGCTAACCATGCCCCTTTTTGGCTCTTTTCAATCAATTTTTCATGGCCTTTACTGCGGCAATAGCACATTTTTCTGTGCAGCCAGTCAGTCGGAGAGCTTCAGGGCAGTGAACCTTGATTTATACAGAACTGAAATGGCCATTGGGAGAGTAACAATCCTACTGCATTGATTTATGCTAATCAGGGCAAAGGCCCTTTTTTTAGTAAAGTTCCACTCACATGCCAAGTTTTATGAAATTCTGTTTAGCTGTCCAGCATCAAGTGGTGCACTGTTTGGCAGAGCATGGATCACTCTGTCTTCATCCGAATATTTGAAGACTCTGGTAGGATCTTGGTACTGCTCTTGGCACATATCACAGCACAGCTGTACCAATGGTATGTCATGAGGCATCTCTCATGACTTATTCCACAGTTGCTTCCATGGAGGACGGCTGGGAGCATGCAAGCATTATTAAACATGCTATGTCTAATATCTTTGACAAAGTTGTAGCTATTAGTAGTGGGGTCAGTGCAGTGGCTCCTTTGCAGAGAGGTGTGATGGTCCCACTCTAACCTATACAACTTGCAGTTTATTTATCAAGGCCTGTACTCAGTCTCAGAATATTTCTTTTGCAATTGATTTACTGTTGAGGGCAAGTGGGGTCTCTGTCACAGAGCATGAGAGAGAGGGGAGATATGACTGTAGAGAGAGTAAGTATGGGGAGAAATGGAGAGTTAAAAAATAAGAAAATATTGAGCTGTGCAAGTGAGCTAGAAATGGGAGAAGAAGAGAAGGGAAATGGTGAAGGGAGGGAGGTGAGAAAAGAAAAGAAAATTGGAAGATAAATAGCAAGGAGAGGAACATGTAAGAGAAATGTGGAACTGAGAGAAAAATGAGTGAGAAAGGAGATAACAAAGAAAAGAAGATAGAAAAAGGAAAGAGAGGGTTCAGATAGCAGGCGAAAACAGGAGCAAGGAAAAGGAAGACAGAGATAAAATAAGACAAAATGAAAGACCATATATAGTTGTGAAAGAGAAAGGCAGGAATGAGATTATGATGATTAAGATAAAGGGGATAGATCATAGAAGATAACAAAGAGGGGGTGCAGTAACGTGGTGGGCAGAAAAAGGTGAAACAGAAGGAAGAGACAGAAAAGGGGACAGGAGGAAGTGAAGTTAGAAAGGGACAAAGTGGAAAAGAAAGACTAAAAGGAAGGATGAAGGGTATAGAAAGAGGAGAGTGAAAGGTGACCAAGGTGAGAGGAGAATGGTATGGAAATAGGGAAGACATAGAAGCAAGGTGCCACTATCATTAGTTCTACAGGTACAGTTGCAACAGGACGCAGAAGTGTGAGGTGTGCAGCTTAAGTATGGATATCCTTTCTTGGGGAGGGCTCATTTTTCTTGCTTCAATGATGGCCCATGTCTCCCTTGCTACACCTGTGATATTATTGTTGAGTGAGCGGGGTCTCAGGATCCTCACCTTTGCTGAATAGCAGCCTTGCATTATCAAACTGCATACCTCACTTTAAATATCTGCAAGACTACAGGTGTTTTATGGGTTACACAGATCAACATGAAAGGTATTAATTGAAACTTCTCCTTTCAGTCTGACCCTTCATAAATTGAACCTGTCCTGATCTTTCTTTACTTGGGCATAAAGTAAAAGTTCAGTGCTTTCATAGGAGGATCATGTTCTTGGAGGTTTCCTGGGTTAGATATGCTCTTGAAAATACAGTATACCACATGCTCTGCCTAGTGGAGATACAGCAAGCGCATTATGCCTATGTATGATCTTGAATGGTGGCATCTCAGCAAGCTCTGCTGGCTTCAGATACACAAATATGATCAGTTCAAGCTCCTTATGCACACATTCAAGGCACTACACAACATAGGCCCTGCCTACCTGAGCAGTTGCATCTCCTTCCACCAACCACAGAGACAATGCTGCTCTAGCAGACTCATACTCACACACACCCTAAGCATACACAGAAAAAAATCTGGAGGCATGACTTCTCATACATCACTCCTAAAGTATGGTACAACTGCTCACCTCACACAATAGTCTTCTTGTCACTTCTGGAATCCTGCAAGAAACTGAAGACCTGGCTCTTCAACTAACCTGCTGCCCTAAGCAGGCTAGATAATCCACCTACTCAGTGTCAGGATACCCTCCTGAGTGATAGCGCACTGTAAAAATACACTTAGCATAACATCAAAACATTTCTCATGTTCCATGAGCTGAGCGAAGCAGGGGTGTCTTGTATTTGAATTAGCAAATGGCTAGCACGAAGAAGGAAAGAATAATAACTAGTACAGGTGCACTTGTACTGGCAGTTTGGTCAGGCATCTTGTCACCCACCACAAATACTCCCTAAATGCTACACTCACAGAACTGTGAGTACCTTGTCACATGGTCTCTAAATTCTACAGATACTCTCTCTGTGGATTGCACCTGTGTGCTAATTGATTTACATAGCTGGCTTAGTGAGTTAAAGCTTACTCCTAACATCTACTATCATCTGCATGTTGCAAGTTTGAATCCAAGCAAGATCAATCCACCCTTCCGTCCTTTTAAAAAAAAATGTATTATTGAAAACCATAGAAAATACATAGAATTACATCCAGATATACATCTTTTAAAATCCAGCCATGGAATTCGAAGGGATAATAAATACCACCACTGATCAATACACAACAGATCTAATAATTAATACTGTATATGCAGGGGGATATTTATGCCACATTATCAAACCATAAGATAGAAAGAAAAAGAGATCTGATCAAATGACATGAAATATACTATCGATATTAAGATACCAGGTTCTAGGATTCATAACAAGAAGGACAGATTCAAGGAATACAGCAGGTTATATACAAATTTTAGAGATCAAGGTCAAAATGCCTTGCCCAAGTCTTCTCAAATTTCTTAAGACCTCCAATTCGTGAAGCATAACTTTGTTTGCTTCTTTTGACCTGACCTATTTTCTGAAACCATTCAATTTTAGATGGAATTAAATCCATTCGCCATCTTTGGAGTAGGAGTGATCTGGCGACATTCATGCCAATATATAGAAGTTTGGTCAGCTTCTCGGGTAACTGGAGCCTAAGAGGTATTTAGGGGTCTATTTTTCGCCATTAATTTCGGAGCTTTATGATTTGAATGTTGTCCCATTGCTATTGAAAGTTCCGGACTTATGTACACAATGGTATTCTCTCCCTTTAACCATTTTAGGAAGGGTGTCTTTGATTAAATTGTCGGTGCTTCCACTGTTCAATTTCCTTTTTTCAACAATTCCCTGTGTGTTAGTGAATTTTATTTTCATAAAAGTAGAGTCAATAATTTCATCGTTCCTGTGGGATAGGGAAATTCCCAGAATCGCACTGAGCACTTTATATGAGAAATTGGATGATGGCAACTTAGCCCTCCCCAATTTGAGGTAATACTATTTAGTGTATTTTGCACAATACATGTCTAGAATTAAGCAGGGTTTACAGTTGGGTCTTTTTATCAACTTTTTTAATGAATTTAATGTGTAAAGAAAATCAGATTCACTGCCCATTATCAATATTCAGATCTCCTAAATTAGTGAGATACAAGTGTTTACATTGTTTTTTTCATAAACGTCAGGCATTTTTTAGACGGTACTCCATCCCAGTTATTAATGTTGCAACCCCAATAGCTGATTTCTTGTCTCAGCAGGTATTAGAGATCCTTCTTTAATTACACAAAAATGGTCCAAGGCTGGCTTTTATCGACTTTCCGATTTTCTCCGGAATGAAAGATGGATGAATGTAAGGGAAATGAATCAATCCCCGGCGACTTCTTCCATCTATAGTCATATAATATTCTTATTAAATTCCTCAGCAAACTCGATTTGCTTCAGATTTGTGGCCCGAAACAGTTAGCCTACCACTTGCTGGAAGATAGGGTAGGGAAAAAGCTGGGGGAATGGAAAAATGTTTAGCTGTACTTAAAGGGGTAGATCTGGAGGACAAGGCAATAACAAAATGGGGTAAACATGACGTTTTGGAAGTTACAGCAAAAATGTGGTCCACAATTAATAAGTTAAATTTCAGCTCAGTCAGAGGGGCTAACTGGAGAAGGATGTTATATTTTAGCAAGTGGCTATTATATAGAACTCCCTATTTTGTAGCCAAAGTTTATCCCAATCAATCGGGGCAGTGCTTCCGGTGTCATATACATCCTACAGCTAACTGGACTCAGATAATCTTACAGTGCCCCCTGATCCAGAAGTTCTAGAATGATATTTATGAGTATCTTGCAACAGAGTGCTTGATACCAACCAGGTTTAACAATCGACTGATACTGTGAGGTTATGCCCCAGATCTTCCATCCTTTTGTGAGTGGTAAATTGAGTACCAGTAATTTAGGTAACAATAACACTTAGCATCTAAATAGAAGAATATAGCTAGAAAAAACGGCATGGTCACAATGATAGCACCCAATAATCCCCAAAAGTAACCTTTGTGCCCGCAATTTCAAATGAGTGCCAACGTGTTTGTGGTTTCTTTAACACCTTCCGACGGTCGAACGTTCCGCGCCCAGTGCGGAACGTTCGAATAACGAATGCTGACCCGTCGGCCAACGGTCGTGCGCAGCACTGGCAAGGTAGTGCTCGTGACGACCATTGGCCGACGGCAGCACTTAAAGGGTTAATTAAAAATACCTACCTCTCAAGTACACATTTCACTGGGATAAAAAACCTAAATATTAATTTAAACACGATAAAAGAATGTATTACTTCAAGGGACAAGTTAATTGTTGTACATAACTTTGCAGCGTATCTCCTAGTCATTACTCAAGGTACTTGGATATTTTGCAGCTCCTGGGTTCTTTGTGCATGAACATCAAAAGGCGGTAGTCAAGGGTAGCAGTTGACTTTTGTCCCCCTTAATCCAAAGGGCCACAACAAAGTGGTAGATGCAAACAGCAAGCACAGCCCTATGGTGCATGTGTCTTTCCTGTAGTTTCCCCTACTTACCTACCTCTAATACATCTTCAGCTCATAGGTGGTTGCGGTAATGGGAGAGTGAATCAAGGGGAAATGTGGCACTTACAAATTGAACTTTATAATGATAGACTTACTTGATTGTCTCACAATTTTGTGCATTTCATTTAGTAAATGACACTCCAGTCGTTCCTAATTTGGCAAACATTTAAACAGTACGCGTTACATCTTCTTCTATTTTTGCAATTCATTTAATGTAGCTCTTCATGCCTTAAAGCAGGTGTCTAAGCACTTTCCAGGTTTTTTGTGCCCATTCACCTCCACTGCAGAGTATTTGTTTGTTTATTTTTTACATTCATCTTCCGCTTCTGCCCTCAGTCTGTCAAAGTTCCCTGAACACTTCCAGGGCCAGACTAGGAATTAAAACCTGCACCGGGAAAGTCCTCAGCCGCCCCCGGGGGGGGGAGGGTGTCTGAGCTCGCTCCTGGGGCTCATAAACGGCCCTGTACCAAAAACGGCCCCCAGGGTCCCCCCAAAACCGGCCACCCACACTTGCGGCGCACCGGGGGATTGCCCGGTGCCCGCAACGGCCAGTCCGGCCCTGAACACTTCTGATGCATTTATTGTTCTCCGCTGTGTTGGCATTAAGTAATAGGAGTTCTGAGGTATTGTGCCTCTACTCTAAGCACTATGCCACAGTTTACCCATTACAGAATGTCCATCCCGGTGAGGAGTGCTGGCAGTCACTATTACTGTGTCTCTGGACTGCAGAGGTATGACTGCAAACTCGGCGAGTGGTAGATTCTGCTTTTTTATTTAAATTCACTTAATAAAGCACACTTTCATCTGAAAGGAACTCTTGGCACTAAAGCCAAAGGTATAACAAGGCCCACAAGGACGAGGGGTCAGACCACCCTGTAAAGGCAGAGAGAAAGGGAAATCGTAATCCCTACAGCGGTGCCTCCACAGACACCACCCCAATGTACAGATTATGGTCCGACCGATGCCCTGACAGGCTCCTTGAGCCTATCGGAGGCATTGATCAGTCCTTTTAACCGCTGTGCTCTGACCAACCGCATCATAATACAGCAATTGGACTGCTATCTTGACTGTCGGGCAGACTGCCTGTTGGTGGTGTCTACCAGACATTCTAATCGGACATAGTATGGAGCAGGAACTTGTTAGCAGCTAATTCAGTAAAATCTTGTGAATCCGACAGCACACTACATCCAAGTCACTTTACCAGGAAAGGACTTTAATATAATTGATAAATGGCGGAAGAGTTGCTCTGAGGAGTTATTTTCTGTCTCCGTAAGACTACTTGATCCCCAACACCTATGTTTTGACACCAAAATGAAGTCTATAGGTCACATGGTTCCTAAAATCTTGGTACATCACTGCAACACATCGACCATTTTTAAAAATATCGTCTTGAAAAATCTGGTGCAGATCAGCAATGTCTACACTTTCTAAATGGCTTTTCTGATGATCCAAAAACACAAATCAAAAATGAAAATCTCTGGACAGTAATCTTTTTTCAAAGTATATCAGGGAGCTGGGATTATGCAATTGTTTGTATGTAGGTTCATCTAAACAAACTATTCGGAAACTACAGGTGGTTCAGTACTCTGTGGCCAGACTGGTACTGAAACACCCCGACATACCTCTGCATCAGCATCCCTGGAAGTGCTTTACTGGCTGACTGTGCATAAAAGGGTCCTTTTTAAAATCCTTTTACTTGCCTTCAGAGCTTATGGAACACTGGGGCCAAAACATCTAATTTCCAGATTTACTCACTACATGACTCCAAGGATGCTTAGATCCTCACATGCCAACCTTCTACACTCAGACTTAAAACACAAGAGGAAAATCCTTTACAGTCCGGGGTACAAAAGCCTGGAACCATCTACCCAGGCACTTGAGATTCATTGAATCAAAAGGCATCTTTAGAAGACAGCTCAAGACATGGCTTTTTGGTATTTCTTATGTGCTGTGTTACTTTCTCCTCCTCTATTGTGCACTCTTCTTAGGTCACTTTGTGTCATGTAGCCACTCTCATTGCCACTTAGCGTCAGGATGCTACTCTGGGAGTGGCAGTGTACTCTGATTGTGAAATCGAACTTGACAGGGCGTGTCCGCAGGATTATAAAATCCTGCATCAACCCAGACCCAAAGGTCGGGGGGGTGGGGTGGGAATTATTTATAGAGCCTCCTGGCACATTGACATCCTAGATATGGACCCGGTTTTTGGGACCGAGCTCCTCGGCCTCTCAATTAACAGTCACTTAGGAGCTACTTTTACGGTAATTATCTGTTATCGCCCACCGGGGGCCTTCAGTGCCCAGCATCAACAATCGTTACTTACTTCTCTCTCCAACATGGCGACCTCTCACAATAAGCTAATTATCCTAGGGGACTTTAACTTATGGCCGTATGGTCCTTTAGATACTGGATTGCGTAATCTTTTGCTCTCTTGTGAGAGCGTGGGGCTGCAACAATTAGTCAGGGAACCCACTCATAAAGCAGGGCATCGACTTGATCTTATTTTCTCCACCCCTCAGCTAGTACACCTGAATGATATCCTGCCCATGGGCTGGACTGACCACTCCCTCCTCAAATTCTACATCAACTGTAAGGGGGCAAAAATTACGGCACGTAGTACCTCCTCTGAATTGATGTACAGAGACTGGAAAGCTCTGGAAAGGCGGAGAACTACTGGCGCCGTGTTCCAAGTGGAGGATAGTTTCATTTCCAAATTGTCCAGTTGAGGATAACTACGAGGCTTTTTGTCTTAGGATATCGACAACTATTGACTCCTTAGTTCCATTAAAGAAATGCAAGCACAAGGGTAGAGTATCAGCTCCTTGGTTTGATGATTCGTTAAAGGCCCTTAAATTGGCCTGTAAGCAGGCTGAAAGAAAATGGAGACAGGGTTACCTCGATGCTAATAAGCAACTCTGGAAAACCAAACTTTTGGAATACAAAACTGAGATTATGAAATTCAAATCTGCTTACTTTTGTTCTACAATTTGTACAGCCGCCAACAGTTCCAAATGTATTTTCCAGATTTTGAACAGCCTTACTCACCCTGACTGCGCTAAATAGTCAATCCCTCCCACACAACCCCTTTGCGACAATCTTGCGCTATTTTTCAAAGAAAAAATTGAGACTATCATTAGAAACCTGAGCATTTCCCCCACGCTGGTCGGCCCAACCGGCCCTGAGGTCGTCATCTTTGATTGTGGAGTGGCGAGCCAAGGGTGCCAGCCTATGGACTGCTTGTGGGAGTTTCCCTCCATTACTGAGGCGGAATTCGATAAACTGGCTCAAGGGATTTCCTGGGGCTCTTCGCTCGACCCCATTCCCCCTAAAAACTGGAAGACATCCGGAGAGGAACTCTTTCCCACTCTCTGCAGGATCTGCAACCAATCCCTGCACATTGGCTTAGTTCCTGCTCCCTGGGAGCAGGCTCTCATTAGGCCACTGTTGAAGAAACCCTCTCTGAACCCTGAGTGTCTACAGAATTATCGACCCATCTCCCTGCTACCATTCCCGGCAAAAATTGCCGAGCGCTGGGTGAGCTCGTGTCTCTTCAAACATCTGGAGCAGAATCATTTCCTGGCCGAAATACAATTCGGCTTTCGTACAGCCCATGGCACCGAAACAGCTCTACTTACTGCCATGGAGGACCTTCGTATGCGTGCAGACAGGGGCCAGGCAGTAGCCTTGATCCTGCTGGACCTGTCTGCCGCATTCGATACGGTCAATCGCGTGATTCTATTGGAGAGACTAAGAGAGGCCGGGGTGGGTGGCACTGCCCTGCATTGGTTTCACTCCTTCCTGCTGGATAGGAAGCAGGCTGTGTCCCTCCCCCCGTTTCAATCGGCCTTCTCCCCGGTGATCCATGGGGTGCCTCAAGGCTCGTCCATCAGCCCGATTTTATTTAACGTCTACCTAAAACCACTGATCACGTTAATAAAATCCCACAGGCTAAAAGTAATTAATTACGCCGACGACACTCAGCTCATCCTCTCTTGGGAGGGTGAGGAATCGATTCCTTTGGAATCGTTTCATGTCTGTCTGCGAGACACGGCTGGCTGGCTACACAATAATTCCTTACAGTTCAACGCCTCCAAAACGGAGGTTTTGTTCTGTGCCGGAAGTCGGATTTCCCGCCCGTTCCCGGTGGAGTTTTGGCCCCCTGAAACCTCGGAAAAGCCCCAGCCGGTCACCACGGTTCGCAATCTGGGTGTCATGATGGTCAACAAACTCAGCATGGAAGCCCAGGTTGAGAAAACAGTGTCCACCTGCTCGGCCCTCATTCGTTCTCTTCGCAAGATCTTGCCACTCCTTCCCTCACAGGCCCGGGCCTTAATAGTCAGGTGTACCATTCTTAGTCGCCTTGACTATTGCAATGCGCTGTTGCTCGAGGCCCCGTCCGTACTGCTAGATAGACTCCAAAGAGTTCAAACAGTCGCTGCCAAACTGGCCCTGGGCTGGCCTAGGAGATCTTCGGCCACTGCGGCACTGGCCGAGCTTCACTGGCTCCCTATGAAACAGCGAATTGCTTTTAAATCTCTCTGTCTTGTTTTTAAAGCTTTGCATGGAGTCGGGCCCGGCCCCCTGTAATCTATGTTTGACTGGTACATTCCAACAAGAGCCCTCTGATCTACTACGGCCTGTCTTGTCAAAGTACCAAGATTTAAAAAGGTCAGGACAGGAGGAAGATCTTTCAAGGTTGCAGCAGCTAAACTTTGGAACTTCTTGCCTTTGGATGTCCGTCAAACAAGTGAACTTCTCCCTTTTAGGAAACGGGTCAAAACTTGGCTGTTTCCTAAATGTTAACCGCTCACTATCCTACTGTCTTCTCCCAGTGCATCTATTTTAGGAGTTATCTTCAGCGCCAGGATACCTGTAAGGTGATAGCTGCGCTATATAAATGTTTTAAATAAATATAAGCACACCATTTATTCATTCACTCCCCTGCTCTTTTTTTGGTCCCTTATGATTTGTTGACTCATTCTGTTGGCGACAGAGCCCACTCTTTGCCCTCTATACCAATAACATGAAGCACATTTATTATTTTTCAAGCCATGCAGCAACCAAATTTGTTGTGCTGTGGTGCTCAAGTCAAAGAAGGTACTGATGAGCCATATCTATTAAGATTGGCCTGCTCTTGCTTTAGGGGCAGATGCATCAAGATTCCGATTTGCGAATTCTAAATAGCGATTTTTTGCGAATCGCTATGTAGAATTCGCAAAATTGAATGTATGTACAAAATCGCTATTTTTTTGCGATTCCTTAATATTCTTTATTTGCGAATTCGCATTTTGCGAATTCGAAAATAAGGAATGATTTCCAATGCATTCCTATGGGCCTCCTGGCCCATAGGAATGCATTGGAAATTATTCCTTATTTTGATAGTGCAATAATTCTCAAATTGCGAATTCGCAATTTGCTAATCGCAATTTGAGAATTATTTCAAGGGTGCAGGGGTGTCTCAAAAACACCCTGCTGCATCCCTGAAATTTCCATGTGTGTGCATGTGGCACAGATACATGCCCTATGGGCATGCATGTGTGTCACATGCCACCCTCACAAGTGCCAAAAAGGGCATTTTTAGAAGAAATCGCAAATTACCACCAACTATAAGTTGGTGGTAATTTGCGATTTCTTAACACAAATTCGTTATTTAAAAATGTTACATACATATCATTTAAGGAATCGCAAAATTTGTGATTCCTTAAATGCTTAAGTAAAATAAGGAATCGCAAATTATTGCGATTCCTTATTTTGCGATTTTTTGATGCATATGAAAAAATGCAAAAATGCCTTTTGCGAGTCGCAAAGGCCGAAAGTCTGCGAATTTCGGCCTTTGCGAGTCGCAAAAGGCTTGATACATCTGCCCCTTAATCTCTTGCACTGGTGCTCTAATTAGATTGCCTTGCATCATGTTGCAGTGGTAAACGTGTGCTCTCTATCAATGGATTAAAACTGGAAGCAAACCCTTTCAGTATGCATTCCCATGCTTAGACAAACGCAGACGGGTCCTATGCACTGGATTTGCGCTGTGCACCTCAGCTCACGTGCAAGTAGGCATTGGTGAAATTCTTACTCCTCTGGAATAATCTGAGTAATTTCAGTAAATATGCATTGCTCATGTGATGTGGAATGACTGAAATTACGATGTTCATGGCCTGTAGCATTTAGTGCTATTTTCTTAGCCAAAAATGCATCCTCAAGCCCATTTTGAACGTGAAGCTGTATGTTGGAAATCGCACTAAATGCTGGATTACGCTTCTCGCGTAGTTATGCATGATTGCAAGCCATTTTGCGGCAATTATTAGTATTTAGGCTAGACAGAATTACAACATTTCCCCTTGTTAATGCCTGCTTCAAGGAGTCTTTAGTTTTTGACACAAAGCTTGGGTTGGCTATTTTAGTGGATTGAGTTTTGCATAAAAAACCTTTTGGTGTTTGCACTGATTTGTCCAAGTTACGGGCCAGTAACGCTCCATTTATGAAAAGCAACCCAGGGCAATGCAAAGCAGCTCAAAGTACTTTTTGCACTAACAAATGAATACCTTTCCATCACCAAAAATGAATTGTACTGGTAGGTAAATGCATTGCTTTCCATATTTTGTGTCACTTTGCACCCCTTTCTGATGCAGAAAGCCTTAGTAAATCTGGACCCATGTGTTGTGAAGACAGTTGAGAGTAAACCTAGACTACTTTAGCACTTTTAGAGCAGCTTGCAGAACCAAGAGGCTTGGAGTTATGGAGTGGGGTTTATTCTGGAGGGATTAGATGGGAAGCATGTGTGTAAGGAGACCGAGGTAGTGGTGAAATGTAGTGGCAGGAAGAAAAATGAGTAGGAAGCTGCATAACAAAGATGGTAAAAATTACAAAAATACAATGTATTTGCTGTAATTGTGGGTCAATGGAGAACATGGAAATTCAGAAATAGTGGGAGGCTGTGAGTAGCAAATCAGAGAGCAGTATTGGCTGTTAACTACTCAGCGTCATTTTATGGACCCTAATCCATAACTCAGGAATGTAATTATCAAACCGAGTTAGGAAGACCCATGGTGTAAATAGATTTCCATCTACACAGTTAAGGTGTGTATGGCACCATTAGAGAGGGCCCCTCGCACAGTGGATTTCACTGATTTGGTTTACAGGGGAGACACTTGAACATTGACCTTTAGAACCCCCTAGATACGGCCTCTACCTGGATCTATAAATAGGCACAATGCAAGGCTTCACATACCTCTCACTATACCTCTCTCCTTCCCATTACAAATGTAACAGTAAAAAGGAGTCTTTACATCCTTCTGCCCCTACCCCACCCAGTCATATAAAATACATTGCCTCCGTTCTCCAACAACCTCTGAGCATTCCCTCTGCCTCCTAGTACAGAACATTGCATACGGTGGCTCTGAGAACTCACAATAATCTTATTGTCAGCTGAGGGTCTGCAGCAGAATGCAGTTGACGGGGGAGATGGTATTTGGATATACCTTCTTCTGCCTTGTATAGTTTTGTAAAGACCCAAGAGCTTTAGGGTGAGGCAGAGAAAACTGTGGAAAGTCATGTACCATTTCACTGCCTGATGTGGATCTCCAGAGCCACAGGGGAGAAAGTAAGATTGGGAAATCAGTGACCTGCCTGTGTAGAAAATTTGTTTTGTTTTCCACTGCTGTTTCATAGGATCCGTGAATAACCAGGTTTCAATGTAGGTATTCTGCATGATGGATAACTATAGAATCCATACATAACATACAGAAGTATAGATGTCATTCACAACACATAAAACTATAGTTGCCATACACAACATATAGAATTATAGATGCAATACACAACATGTAGAATTATAAATGGGTTCTTAGTGACATTAAAAAACAGGAGTGAAGCTTGATTTTTCTATGATGTCACTCAAAACACTGCGGAGGTAAACAATAATTTTATTCACAGCTACCCCACCTCACATTTTATGTTACATATGCCCCTCTGGACATTGCTACCTTTTTCAGATGAGCAGTGCAGTGGTAAAGTACTAATGGGGGAGACCTAGACAATATGGTGTCCTGTCACACACCCCACCCATACCCTCTGCATTAAATCTGGTGTCCCGTGACCTACCCACAACACCATCTCCAATTCTTACACTCCCCATCCAAATATTTTTAAAAATCTGCCTTCCTAACAGCTTCTTTACAACCCTCTGTGTCTTCTCTCCTCCATCCCGCAAAGACTCACAACTGACATAGAACGAGGCACTTGGTGCAGACCGATCACCACCTCCCTTGGGTCTTTGAAGACCTGAGAAAGGTGGGAGAAGGTGTGTAGGACCACAAGCCACCCATGAAGCATTTTGATCGACTCTCAGGTAATGTAGCGAGTCAGGGTAACACAGGTGAATTAAGCATTTCCTCTGATGACATGAAAGCAATGGAAAACTTATGTTTTCCTGTGCTGTGATCTAGTAGCAGTGAATAACCAGATTTCTGCTATGGTATTCATGCAAATGACCCTTAATGAGAGCCATACATTATATACAAAATTCTAAATTGATAGCTCTCAATAACGGGTGTTTTCCATTGAGGTATTTAGTGCCATATCCTAGATAACAAGAGTGAGGGCTGGAGTTGTCTGTAACGTAAGTTGGAACCCTGAAGGGCTAAACACCACTTTATTGACAAATGCTCTTCTGCAAGTTTATGTTGATATGGACCTTTCAAAACATTTTACCGTGCTGAGATCATCAGTCCATTGGTAGAGTAGTTATCAGAAATCATGCACAAAATGGCCTTACCTCTCTTAAACCCTTTTGGTGCTTTACATTAAAAGTCAAATGTATATTTTACCCAGCCAAATGACCCCCTTCACCATCAGTTAATTGCTTCCCTGCTCTGTCAAAATATATAAAAACAGCCATTCTGGCAGCCTCCCCGACCACTCTCAGAAGTACTAATCTTTACCCAAATCTAATTTAATTATTATCTAGCATACCCCAAACATTTTGCCCTCACCCCTCATATTTTGTTGAATTTATGTTTTCTGGCCTTAGGACTCTGTACCCTTTACCACTAATAAGGTGCTTGTGCTCACTCCCTAAAGAATGGTAAAATTGGCTTCCACCTCATTGGCATATTCAAGTTACGTATAAGTCCCCGGTAAAGTGATTTACAATATACACAAGGCCTGTAAATTAAATGCTACCTGTGGGCTTGCAGCATGTATTATGTCACCCACTTAAGTAGCCTCTTAAAAATTAAAATATGTCCCAGTTCTGCCATTGCAGCCTGATTGCAGTTTTAAATGGTCAATTAGAGTTTGCAATCCTTAAAAATCCTCTTTTATTACATTTAAGATACCTCTAAAATCAGCCCTTTTATTACATTTAAGGTACCCCTAGATGGGTCAGGGTGCATTCTAGTCAAAAGGTTGGACCTGTACTTTTTACATACCCTGGTGTGTTTTTCATTTCTGTGACCCCTGCCTTTGCCATAGGAAAATATTGGGTTGCCTTATTACATTTAATAAGTGCGAACTTTTGATTGGAAACAGGTGAACATTTCATGATTGATGTCTGAGCAATTATAATTTAAACCCCACTTTAATAGTGAAGTCAGATTTTAACTTACAATTTTGAAAATGCCACATTTTCCTGTCCTAAATATTTGGTGCCAGCAGCCTATTCCTGGGTCACATGACTAGGTTTAATTGGCACTTGGACTTAGTTAATTTCTCTCAGAAAATCACAAAATAAAGGGATTAGGAGTGCCTGGATGAGCCCTCACTAGCAGGATGAAGGGCGGAGCTGGGCAGATACTTCCAACTGAATAGGCTGTGCTCTGCCTTCACACAAATGACTTGTCACCCCTGCATTGTTCATGCAGCCTGCTTGAAGTCAGGTTAGGAGAAGCAGGAAACTACAAGCACTTCAAAGGAAATACTCTAGAAACGTCTCCTACTTCAAAGAAAACACCAGGATATTAAAATAGGACCCTCAGACCCGCTCTTCAGTTCACTTTTGTGACCTGCGGAATGACTCTCAGAGGACTGCCTTCAGCTGTGGCCTGATATGTACTTCAGAAGTTTACTTTACTGCATATGGAAGGACTGCTTTGCTGTTTGAAACTGCCTTTAACGCTCGGAAGACTACACTGCTCTTTGAGTACTGTCCTTCTGCTGAACCCAGGACTACCAGCGTGACTCCAGGGGCTAGTTGGCTGGCCTCCTGATCAGAGTCTCAGGTACAGAATAGGCTCCAACCGTCTTGAATACTCACCTGGACCCAGCCTGAGTAATTCCTTACCCCTCATGTGGAAGGCCTTGTGAGCGTTGGTTAGCATCTTGAAGGTGACTCTAGCTTCGATGTGGAGCCAGTGGAGTGTGCGGAGGTGCTGGGAGATGCAGCAGTGGCTTGGCAGGTTGAGGACCAGTCTTGCGCCGGCATTTTGGATGTTCTGTAGCTTGCGGGTGAAGTTTTTGTTTACTCCGGCATAGAGTGTGTTGCCATAGTCGAGCCATCTGGTGACCAGGGCATGAGTGACAGTCTTTCTGTGTTCGAGGGGGATCCTTTTGAAGGTCTTACGTAGGAGGCGGAAGGTGTGGAAGCAAGAGGGTGAGATGGAGTTGATCTGGCGGCCCATTTTGAGCTCTGAGTTCAGGATGATTCCCAGGTTGCGTGTGTGGTCCGTGGGGGTGGGTGAGCTTCAGAGGGCGGGGGCCACCAGGTGTCATTCCAGGCATCTGGGTTTGGACCCATGATGAGTACTACCATTTTGTTTGTGTTTAGTTGTAGGCAGCTGTTTTTCATCCGATTGGGCACAGGTTCCATGCCTTTTCAAAAGTTGTGTCTCGCGGTGTTGGGTTCATTGGATAGGGAGAGGATGAGTTGGGTGTCATCTGCATATGACATAATGTTGAGTCCGTAGGTTCTGACGATGGGGGCGAGCGGAGCCATGTAGACGTTGAAGAGCGTAGGGCTGAGGGAGGACCCCTGGGGGACTCCGCAAGTGGTAGGTGTAGGGTCTGAGAGGAAAGGGGGGAGTCTGACCCACTGCACCGGCCAGAGAGGAAGGAGCGGATCCAGCCGAGGGCCTTGTCTTGGACCTCTGCGTCTTGGAGTCTGCTTATTAGGGTGCGGTGAGAGCATGTGTCGAACGGCGCTGAGAGGTCGAGGAGGATGAGGGCTGCTGTTTCTCCTTTGTCCAGTAAGGTACGGATGTCGTCTGTTGCGGCAAGGAGGACGGTTTCCGTACTGTGTTTTTTTCTGAAGCCGGATTGGGAGGAGTCGAGGATGTTGTGCTCTTCGATGAATGTGGCGAGTTGGCTGTTGGTTCTCGATGACTTTTGCTGGGAATGGGAGCAGGGAGATGGGTCTGTAGTTTTTGAGGTCGGTGGGGTCCGCTGAGGGTTTCTTCAGGAGGGGGTTGATCTCAGCGTGTTTTCAGTTATCAGGGAACGAGGCGGTTGCCCAGGAGCGGTTGATGATGTGGCAGAGCCTAGGTGCGATGGTGTCAGCGTCTCAGTTGAAAATGTGGTGGGGGCAGGGGTCCGTGGGGGCCCCGGAGTGGATTGACTTCATCGTCTTCAGTGTGTCTTCGGTGGTGAGGGATGTCCAGTTGTCGATCGCCGGCTTCAGGGTGTCGGGATGGTTGGTGAGGGTTCAGTGTGTTGGTTGTGTTTGTCGAAGTTGTCGTAGATGCTCTTGATTGTGGTGGAAAAAGGTGCTGAGTTTGTCGCAGAGGTCTTTTGAGGGAGGGATGTCGGTGGACTCGCTGGTGGGTTGGGCAAACTCATTGATGATGTTGAAGAGTTCTTTGCTGTTGTGTGCATGAGTGGAGATTCTGTCTTTAATCGCTTTTTTCTGATGAGTTGGTGGTAGGCGTTGGAGGCGGCTCTGAAGTTGTTGTGGGCTTCTGTGGATTTGGTGTTCCTCCAGACCTTTTCGAGGTGGCGGCACAAGTGTGTCTGGACTATTGAAGCTCGGTGGTGACCATCTAGCTTTTTTGGTGTGCGTGTTGTTGTTTTTCTTGAGGGGAGATATGGTGTTGGCGTTGTCAGAGATCCATCTGTGCAGGGTTTGGGCTGCGATGTTGACATCGTTGTTTTCCATGATTGGGATGTTGTTGCTGCGTGATGTGGTTAGTTGGATGTCGGTCAATCTGGTCCAGTTTCTTCGTGGGAGCAGATACTGGTGTCTGTGGATGGTGGGTGTTCTGAAGGTGAAGTGGATGCATCTATGGTCAGTCCGGTTTGGTGGTGTGGGTGAAGGTGATGGAGTTTCCTGTTGTGAAGAAGGGGTCGAGGGTGTGTCCTGCTGAGTGCGTGGATTCGGTCACGATCTGGCGGAGTCCAATGTTGTGGAGGTTGTCCAGGAGGGATGTGGTGCTGGGGTCCAGTTGGTTGTCGAAGTGGAAGTTGAGGTCTCCCAGTAGGGTGTAGTTGGTGGACGCCGAGGCATGCGGGGAGGTGATGTCCGTGATGGAGTTGGTGAAAAGTCTGCAGGGTCCAGGGGGTCAGTAGATGAGGGTTCCACGGAGGGTGGAGGCAGGCTGGCCAGTATCTTGAAGTGAAGGTGTTCCATCAGGTCTGTGAGCTCGTTGGGGAGTGTGCTCAGGCGGAGGGTGGATTTGTAGACAATGGCGATATCTCCTCCAGGGCGGGTGAGGCGGTCCTTCCTGGAGATCTTGTATCCTTGGGGAATGGCGATGGGGATGTCCGGTCCCGAGTTTGTGTTGGTCCAGGTTTCGGTAAAGAATGCTACGTCCATGCTAGTGCTGTCAAGGAGGTTCCAGATTTCAGTGGCGTGTTTGTGGAGGGATCGGACATTAAGGAGGATGCATTGCAGGGTCATTGGTTTGGTTGTGTTCTTGCAGGCGGATTGTGCTGGGTCAGTGGTCTTGGCGGTGCTGCAGATGTGCCAGCAGCGGTGACAGCTGAAGGGTCGGTGGGTGTTGGCTGGTGAAGCTAGCTTGCAGTTGTTGTTAGGGCCTGGGTTGAGAGCGTGGAGTGCTGCTGGGTCATAGCGTTGGCGGTGCAGAGATCCAGGGTTCCTGTCGCTGGTCGCAGTCGGGTCACGGACGGGCGCAGACAGGCTTGGCTTTGGTGCCCCGGCGGCGGCCATGCCGTGGCTGCCATTAAGTAGGGGTCGGGGAGGGCTGGACAGCTGGGAGGTGGGAGCAGGAAAGGGAGCAGGATTGGGCCGGTCGCACTGGTCGTACTTTGGGGGAGGGGCCGTGGGGGCAGCAGCAGCAGGGAAAAACAGGCTAAAAAAGGAAAAAGGAAAAAGAGAGAAAAGTGCAAATAAGGAGGCAAAAGTGCAAGAAAGTGGAGGAAAGACACAGAGGACACAGGAGAGTGAAAGGGGGAGATTGAGATGAGGGTAAAAAATGAGTGAAAAATGGAGGAAAGACACATGAGAGTGAAGGGGGAAGCTTGAAATGAGGGGAAACAACAGAAAATGGAGGTTAAGACCCAGAAGGAGAGTGAAGGGGGAGATAGAAGTCAGGGAACAAATGAGTAAAAAAGGAGAGAAAAAGCAGAGCAAGAGAATGGAGACAGAGGTCCACTGGACCACCAGGGATGAGGCGCAGTCGAAACCTGCGGGTGAAGGAGGACCTCGAACACCAATACTCAAGAATGCAGGGGCTCAGGGAAGGCCTCATTTAATGGTGGAGCTGCGAGGGAGGGAGAGCAATTTCACTGACAATGAGTCAGTGGTCTTGCTTGCCTGTCCCCGCAGTGGCCGCCATTAAGTAGGGGTCGGGGAGGGCTGGACAGCTGGGAGGCGGGAGCGGGGAGGGGAGCTGGATTGGGCCGGTCCCACTGGTCGTGCTGGGGGAGAGGGGCTGTGGGGGCAGCAGCGGTGGGGAAAAACGGGCTAAAAAAGGCAAAAGGAAAAAGGCAAAAAGAGAGAGAAAAGTGCAAATAAGGCAGCAAAAGTGCAAGAAGAGAGTGAAGGGGGAGATAAAAGGGAGGAAAAAAACGAGTAAAAAAAGAGACAAAAAGCAGAGCAAGAAAAGGGAAACAGAGGTCCACTGGACCAACAGGGATGAGGCGCAGGTGAAACCTGTGGGTGGAGAAGGGCCTCGATCACCAACACCCGAGAGTGCAGGGGCTCGAGGGAAGGCCTCACTTAATGGTGGAGCTGCGAGGGAGGGAGAGTCAGTGGCCTGACTTTGCAGCAGCTACATTCTTCTCTGCAGCAGCAATTGCTGTTCAGTGGTCCTTCATCAAAGGGGAACTCTTGTCAGCTACAGCCTCCAGCCTCGTCTGCCGGAGATTTTTTACTTCAATAAAAGAGACTAGTGGGCATATATTTATGAAAAATCAAGCAGCGCTGCAAGTCATCTTGCTGCGCTGCTAGCTAGGGAAAGGGCAGGAATGCACCATATTTAACATCACATGGTTTATTCATGTATTTTCCCTAAGCACCCACACTCCACCTCTGGAACACCTCCTTGGTGCAGTGTAACGCAATGCAGCGATTTATGCTGTGTTGTGTTACTCTAGACTTATCAAGTCACACAATTGATAAATCTAACTTAAGAGTTGTTCTGCTCTTGCGCCCTGTTGATTCGTGCAAGGGTTCAGAATTTTTTTTAATAAACATGCTCCTAAGCCCAAAAGTAGAAATCTTTACTCCAATTCCTCCAGCAGCTCCCGACAACGCCTCCTTCTCGGACACTGCCTGCAGCCTTGCCCTCCTGAATGTTACCTTCTAAAGCACTTTTTTGTCAAAATGTATTTTAAGTCAGAAGGTAAGCTCTGACCAGGCCCAACCTACTTTTTGTATACTACTCATGCTCCATCATGGTCAGATATATCCTTTGAGGTTGACCTGGTCTATATATCACTTGGGATTCTTTTTATCCCAACTGAGTCTCTTCAGAGGCTACCCTGACTTTTGTGGTAATCAACCCTTTTCCAGATGCAGGGCCTAGACTTCCGAGAAAGTGAGCACTCGTACAAGGAGCCAGCAGAGAGGTGTTAAACAGGCTATGCTCCACAAGAGAGACAAAGACATGCTGGACAGACTAAAGCAAATAAGCCCAGCAAATCGAAACCAAGCAAATGTGATTTACAAGGCACAAAGGTATTGGTAAACAATGGGCGAAATGCATTCCCAGGTAACCTTTCATCATGTCCTCAATATGCCTGTGCACCCAGACAACTGAACTGCCTGGTAGGCTTCAACATAAACAGGGCCAGCTGTAAGACAATACCAACACCTATTTCTCTCTTTCTTGCAGAAGAAAGAGTTTTTGAGAGTGAAAGGAAATCTGCAGGTGGGAACCTTTCAGATAAGATCTCGAGAGACTATGCTGTCAGATGCTTTTATTGATGACCTCAAAGCCCTGCCTCTCATCTATGATAAAGGGGAATATTTTGGATTTTTGGAAACCTACGGAACACATTATGCTGTCTCTGGCAACCTCGGAGGAAAATATGAGCTGGTATATGTTCTGGATCAAACTGTGCTGAAATCTAAAGGTAAGATTCTTGTTACATATATTTCAAATTGTGGCATTAATTGCTGGATCTCACTTGACCATAATGTTTATTTTTCATAAGGATCACATGTATAATGTTGGGCCTTGCACCCTCTGGTTCACGTCTGCCACCACCCCATTGCCCAGTCATGTGATGATCCATCACCCCCTGCTTAGTGGATGCTCTTATTCTTTCGGCGAGTCCAGTTTTGGGGTGCCCTGTGTCCAGCTTCTGACTGTTCTGCCATGTAGGTATACAATGTGGTATATCCATACCCCTGTTACCTCCCTCCTTAGGCTCTGTGTCACAACCTTTGTTACAGTGATTCTGCACATAATCAGAACTATGCACAGGAAAACAGGACCTCAATGAATAGGGGTGTACCAACCTACCACATTAGTACCCAAAATCCCAAACCGACTAGCTATAGTATCTCATTTGTTCTCCGACTAATAGAGAAGCTACCAATGATTAGACAACCCAGAACACAACACTCCAGACTCTCTCAGGAATCACAGGAGCCTGACAACTCTTTCGCTCACTCACTCATACCTGTCCACAATGCGAGTAATCAGAGTCGCAGTGTAGTTTAAAATGTTTGTCTTAACCAACGCGCTCTATGGTATAGTACACATGCCATTACTAGCAGCAAAATGCACAAACACAACATAGTCAGCATTGTCACAATTCCATAGAATACAAATGGGGATATAATTTTATATAGACAGTGGAAAAGGGCTAGAATACCTAATCACCCTCCCTGTGGTAAGAACTAGTTTATTATAAAAAAGAAGACCTCTGGGCTCTGTCAGCAGACCCCAAACCTCAAGGCCTAGATGAAAGGTTTACATCCCATGACAAGCACAGCTCTTTTCTCTGGAAAGCTGTCTCTCCAAGTGTGCTTAGCTTGCAATATTAAAGCATACAATTTCCAGTAGGGCAGCTGTGTGTGTCATGTTATGTCTAGGTGCGATGGACTGACCAGCACAGAATAACAAGGGGCATTGTTGATCGACCTTGTACATCGTGTGCAGACTAAACCTCAGAGCACGGCAGAGAACGCAAAAAGAAGAAAGTTCTTATGTGAAAATGGCACAAACAGAGTCTTGCGAAATCTATACATGCAGTGTCATGCGGGAAAGCAGCCTCATAGCAGCGAAGCCCAGGCTAACTTAGCAGATGTCAACAATGGACCCGCAATCTATATTACACCTTCCTTGTGCTCTCCTGTATCTCCTTTGTTGCATCCTCTTCCCTTCTACTCTACTTCCGCAGCTTCATTCTCTGCCCATCTCACTGAGTTTTTGTAGCCTCCTTCTCAACCCTCTTCCCTCCTTATCTCCTTCATTTAACCTTCTGTCCCACAACCCTTAGTCTCTTCCACAACAACTTCCTACGGACTCTTCAAACTTCTCAAGTATTTCCCTTGCCCTTCCTGTGCACTCACTGATTAGTCTACTTCTTCCTGTCTCTCTTCTTGTCCCTTATACCCCTCATTTGCCTCATTTGCCTCATTCTCCCCTCACTTGCTTCCTCTTTTAAAATTGCCTTTTATTGCTTACCCCAACTCAGATATTTCCATAATTATGGGCCTGATTACGAGTTTGGTGGATGGAATACTTTGTCACAAGAGTGTCGGATATCCTGTCCAACGTATTCGAATTCCATTATATGTTATGTAATGTTACATGCACTTGCTAAGCATTGAATATTAGTAGGTGTCTTGGCACTGGCTACTGTAAGCATAAGAAAGGAATCTGATGAGTTAAATACCTATAAAGAATCGAATAGCCATGTTTTAAGAGCTTTTCTGAAAGTTAGAAGAGTCGTAGATGATTTTATGTGGCGGGTAAGCTTGTTCCAGGTATTGGAGGCACCTAGAACAAAGCTGCGTCCGCCCCATTACTCGCGTTTATATTTCGGCGCTTTGACAGATATGGCTGTGGAAGATCTGAGAGGCCAGTTGGGGATATACCAGTTAAAGCTGTTCTTCAGAAAGGCGGACCCCAGGTCATGTGAGCCTTGTAAGTAATACAGAGAGCCATGAAAATAATTCTGTGCCTTATTGGCAACCAATGAACTTTTCTCAGATGTTTAGACACTAATTGATGTTTTGGAATGTTTAGGAGAAGACAGCTGCAGCGTTTTGTTGTGTTTGTAGCTTGTTAATCAAATGTTGATGAGTATTGAGGTACAATGCATTGCAATATTCAATACTGGAAATTGCCAAAGAGGTTAATGTTGGAATGAAAGGAAGAAGCTTTTCTGTCATCTACAAATTATAGAAAACTTTGGAAGAGACTGTGTTGGCTTGATGAGATAGGGAAAGTTTATCATTTATCAAGACACCCAGATTGCGGACTTCACTGACTGACATGTACCTGTAAACGGAGACCTTGCTCATCGCCTTAGGGTGCTTTTGATTTTAGCTGCCTCACGCCCCACGCCTCGCTGCCCCCGCTTCGTGGGAGCCGCTCGAGGCATTTACCGTGCCGGATTGCCTGACTGGAGAGGTGACCACCGAGGGACATCAACTGCTGCAGGGACTACGCGGACCAGCGGGCGCTGCGCTACCTAACTCGCCGCAGCTGGTCCTCTTCCCACCCCCTCCCGCCTGAACTGAAGAGTGGAGGGCTGGGCGTACTCCGTGGTGTACCTGCAAACGGAGACCTTGCTCATCGCCTTAGGGTGCTTTTGATTTTAGCTGCCTCACGCCCCACGCCTCGCGGCCCGCGCTTCGCGGGAGCCACTCGAGGCATTTACCGTGCCGGATTGCCTGACTGGAGAGGTGACCGCCGAGGGACATCAACTGCTGCAGGGACTGCGAGGACCAGCGGGCGCTGCGCTTCCTAACTCGCCACAGCTGGTCCTCTCCCCGCCCCCTCCCGCTATTTAGAGATAACCACTGACGTGCTACCGGGACGCGCGCGGAGCGAAGCCCGGGCAAAGGGCGGGCCCTCTTAGGCCCTCAGAGGCCTGAGGAGACTGGACTGGGCCAGACCCCTGGCGGTGGGATTGTACTTAAGTAAGTTGCTTAATTTTTCCGTAGTTTGACACCATTGGAAATGTCTACCTCTGTGCATAATTCACCACTTCCTACACCTTCTACCTCTGCCTTTGATAAAACAGGGAGTTTGGTGAATGGCACCCTAGATAATTATTTTCCTAAACGTACCTTTGAAGGGTCAAAAGACTTTTTACTAGCAAAACGTCGGGCTGATCGCCGTCGTTCTATTGAACGAATTAAGAATAGGGCCCTATCTGAGCCTATTCCTGATGTCTCTGCAGACAAGGATCTGTTTGCCGATACCATGGACATTACATCAACGGGGGATAGTGTTCCTATACTTCTAAGGGAGTGTTTAGCGCCTTCCAGTGGTCCAATACAATCTGAATCAGCCACTATTTCTATTGAACCCTCTGGTATTCTTAATGCACCAAACATTATAATTTCACCAACACCCAGGCCAGGGAAGGTTGTGAGAGGAAAAATAATGAGGCCCCTTCCACACAAGATCCATGGCCCCCCACCCACCAAAAGTAGGCGAAAAAAATTGGACCCAACAAAGCCAAAGATGAGTCATTCTGATTTTGGAAAAAAGCCCAATTCTATTTGCTCTGAAGCCTTAGGAACATTGGTTGCTAAGGAAGCTGCAGAAATTGCGCCAAACTCTCCAGGACTATCCTTATCCACCCCTCATCTGGTCACTGATATCAATACTGAACACGCCACAAACACAGAAGGGTCTACATCTATCCCTACTAGTAGTTTGCTTGATAGCATTGAACTCATTGTGAGGAGCTACGCGCAAGCCATAGTTGAAAGACTAAAAGGAGTGGAGTTAAGACTGGGGAAAATAGAGGCAGATCTGGCCACGCAAAGGACCCCTACTAGGTCCTTAGGAAATAAAGGCCCAACAACAGCAACAATCCCCAGCCAAGCATCATCTTCGGCGCATACTCCTTTATTAGACAACGCTGTGGCAACATCTTCTACTATTGCTCCTTGTAACAACAATCTGACAACAGCCTTACCAGCTGTAACCAACAAACAGTCTACAAGCATTCTATCTGCACCCAAAAACCTCCCTACTCCCAAACCAAGCCTGGCTAAAAAATCAGCAAATCGTATTCCGGACACTGCTGTTAATAATAATTTAGTAAGGGAACCGGGTAACTCATTTAATGGGTTGCCAAGATTGGAAGCAGTTGAAGCTGTACCTTACGTGGTGGTGCTCACTGGGGTACCAGAACTATCTGGAAATAAGCGGGAAGGCTTCTTCCAACTCAAGAACAAAATTATGCATTGGTTATCCTTATATAGACCGAAAGCCAGTAATATTAAGGGTGAAATAGTTCACGTCCGACGTTTGCCTTGGTTAGGTGGAAGACCAAAGGACATAGGGGGAGACGAGGTTGTGGTGAATTTCAGAGACATAAATGCTGCTCAATATATATTGTCTTGGCCACATGGTAATGTGAACAATTGTATTATACCACGCCCACTAACTTATTTTTATCCTAGATCTATAGTATTTCCACAGCAATCGGTAACTGGCAAAGCCCCTCTTGACAACTATTTTTCTAATATGGTATCTGCAAATAACCCTGTTCATATGTATCAACCACTACCAGCCCCTGTTGTTTCTGGGTGGAATACCACACATCCCAGACACAACGCAAGTGAACACAGTACAATGGCTCATTTAATCCCATTCACGCCACTGGAAACATCGAATAGGTTTGATGTGTTCAGTGGGTTGGATGACTGTGATTGATGTTTAACGAACAGAGAGGGAGGCAGTGGAGACAGTGGAGGTGTATATATTTGTAATATTGATGGCACTAAGGTGAAAGATGGAAGTAGACCCTTGATGGCTAAAATTGTTGACATTGCAACTGGTATCGGGGTTAATAGTGGCCTGCCCTCTCTTATATTAGCAGGCAATAGTGGGTCAAATGAAGGGCCCTCTCGAGTTTCACTAGTTACACTAGTTTCATGGAACGTTGCGGGGGTGCGTGCAAAAATATGTGACCCTGATTGGAATTCTTATGTGAACTCTTTTGATATTTGCATGTTACAGGAGACATGGGCCACGGACCAGGTCCATAGAGTGGGATATAAAACATTTCAAATTGAGGCTGTGCCTTCATTAAGAGGACGAGCCTCAGGTGGCCTACTAATATGGATCAGTGTATCTATCAATATCAGCATTAAAATTTTAAATGCTGATTCACTAGATATACTCGGTCTGGAAATAACCACTGAGGACAAAAGGGTGATTAACCTCATAAATGTGTATAATAGTCCTCATCCATCTTATAAGGTGTCACCATGTATTGAAAAATTGGAGACTTTCATGGATACCCTAGAGCCAGATGCAAGTATAATCTTATGTGGGGACATCAATTGTAATTACGAACCGATCACGGGTATGGTCAAACTGTATGAAGAGGAGGATATGGCTAACAAGATACCTCTACTGATTGATAATGGAACCGTAGCTGGGACTACTTTAGCCCTTCAGATCACTAGGCTCCTAACTAGCCATGGTCTGAGGGCTTGTAATGGGCGCATGCCTTCCGATAGCCCAAAAGCTCCCACCTTTAGGAGGCGAGACTATAAAAGTAACCTAGACTATGTTATTATTTCTTTTGATCTGTGGCCATACACAATTGATTTAAAAGTCAAGGAGAGATTCAACAGTGATCATTACCCCCTGGAAACTAGTTTTCATAAAAATGTATTAAAAGGGCAGGGAAATACTGAGGGAGGCGCCACACAAGTACATTTACCAATACTAGACAACATCGTAGTTAGCAACAACCGAAGGGCCGTCAAATGGGCATATATACTGGAGAGAGAGGATCTTCTATCCAGTATTTATTGCACCCTTGCAAATACATTTGAATCATATTGCCCTTTCAGCTATGAAACTGGGGAATTTATTAAATTACATAAGTTATTCTACAGTCAATTGCTGGGTCTTATAACTAAAAGACCAAAAAAGGGGACTGGTACAGGAAATGGTAAACCAGCCGGGAAACCTTGGTATAATAAGGAATGCCGTGCTGCTAAAACCGCATTGATTGAGGCAATTAAAAGAAAAAGTCCGGAGGAAATTAGAGACAAAAGGAAATTTCACAATGCAACTTTGATAAAAGCAAAAACCTCTTGGGACGAGGAACTGTGGTCCAGCATGTTACAAGCTGCTATAACCAAGGACCAGAGGTACTTTTGGGATTTAGTGGCTAAGGGGAATAAACGAGAGAAAGGCTCCAGAGAGGTTTTCTTAGATGAGACCACGTGGGTCAAACATTTCACAATGTTGTATGCAGCTAAAACCACTGAGGTCACATCTCTGGAAGAACCATTTATAAACCAGCCAATGAATTTATTCCCACAGGTAGTTTTTGATTTACACGAAACGGAACTAGCACTCGCTTCAGTTAAACAAGGGAAGGCACCCGTTCCTGATATAAATCCCAGGCGATCTTTATTTGCATAACACGGATGTTTGGGCGCCATATTTAAACCATTTATTCAATGCTATTGCGGCTGGTGACCAAATCCCAGACACTTGGGAAGGAGCAGAAATTATCACTATTTTTAAAAAGGGGGATAGGGGCGATCCAGCCAACTATCGCCCCATTAGTCTTTTAGATATAACCCAAAAGATATACGCCAGGCATATATTAAATCGTATAAACACATGGCTAGATGAAAAACTAGTTTTATCAAAATATCAGGCGGGGTTTAGGGAAAAAACTGGGACTATAGACCAGGTATTAAGGTTATGTTGCTTGTACTGGAAATATGTCATCATCCGCAAGGGTCACTTGTATGTGACCTTTGTGGATTTACGAGCAGCATTTGACCTGATACCACGTGACTTACTCTGGAAATCCTTGGAAAGGCAGGGACTCCCTGGGAAACTTCTAAAATTGGTGATGGGCCTGCATTAGGAGAACTATGCCAAGGTCAGGTGGGGCCCAAATGGGGAACTCACAGACCCAATTCCAATAAAAAGAGGAGTACGATAGGGATGCGTACTGGCTCCCACATTATTCTCCCTCTTTGTCAATGATATTGCGGCTTATATGGAGAATTGTGATAATGATTCGCCTCGATTGGGTGGGGAACGCGTACCGTCCCTCCTTTTCGCGGACGACACGATACTCATCTCACAAACCCCAAGGGGCCTCCAGACTCTACTAGATAGATTCCAGGAATATTGTCTTTTAAAAGGGTTAGAAATTAACGTAAAAAAAACTAAATACATGGCGCTAAACCTGCACAAAAGTTTTTAAAAAAATCTAGTTTTAAATGGTCATAAGCTCGAATATGAACAGAGCTTCACATATTTAGGGGTCTTATTAGACTCCTCAATGGGATGGAGATCCCAGGTAGAAAAATCTAAAATATTGTTTAAACAAAATTGTCTTCCTATCTTAAAAAGACTTAATAAATGTGTAAATAAAGCAGTAACCCCAGCAATAGAGATCTTTAGGTACAAGGTCCAATCAGCTGCTTTGTATGGGGCTGAACTATGGGGACCTGTTTGCAGGAAAGTCTTTGAAACTCTGGCGAACAAGTTTGTTAGGGGATTACTAAAAATACCCACTAATACTCCATTGGTTCCACTATTTTTAGACTTAAACATTAAGCACACTGACCACCATGCTATGCTGAGACCATTACTTCTATGGGTTAGATTATGGACAACCCCTGAACTAACTGACTACAAAAATGGGTTGAAAGAAGTACTGAACCTAGACAGTGGTAACCAAATTTACTGGTTTAAACACGTAAGAGTTTGGTTATCTAAACTCGGTTTAGCCCACTTCTGGAGTGAGCCAGAGTCCTTAATTATGGCCTCTAAGAAAATTGTAAAATTGTCTTTTTGGTCCTACATGAGCCACGATTCTGCGTATGCTAGAGCGCATGGTCCTCTAACTGAAACATTTTTAATGGTTAAAAATGTGGCTAGTTTCGAATCATTTCTTGATGAGGTTCAGCCGCCATTGGCTGAAACCCTGTACCTTAAATATAGATACGGAATATTGAGAATTAAGGTATTAGAGAAATAATGGGGGACGGTAAACAGTGACTGCTGCACTTTATGTCCTAATAATATAAGGGAAGACATTTTACATATATTGTTCTTTTGTCACAGTTACAGTAAAGTAAGGAAAAAATGGATCGTGCCACTATGTCGTCTCATTGGCTCTAGATCCCATAAGGAAGCTGGTAGAATTTTAAAATCGGACACCAGCCAAGTAATTGTGTTTGGGATTAGTAGATTTCTCCTGGCGGTAAATTTCATTAGGCTGAAAATGTCTCTTCCATTTTAACTATTGTATTATGTGTACTTGACCAAATTATGGACCATGTTTTTTTCCTTGTTTTACCCTTGGAAATTTTTTTTTTTTTTAACTTTATGCCTTGGCTGTTATAAAGTTCATTTAATGATTTTTTAACCTTGTAAGGATGTATTTTTTAACTATTTATAAATTCGTGATAATTGTAATCTATAATTGATTGTTCCATAGTGGTGACGCATAGTACTGATTATTGGTTTCTTGTATAATGTACTCTTTTATCATTGTATAATTGTATTTCTTTTATGTTGCAACAGCAACGAAATAAAGATTGAATTGAGAATTGAGACTGACGTGGGGAGGGGGGTCAAACTCTTTGGGGCACCAGGCCTGTGTCAAGAATGAACAATTGGCACCCAAGAGCATGACCTCATTTTTAACCTGAATTTAACTGAAAGCAGTTGTCAGACATCCAATTACTAATAGCCTGCATGCATCTAGAAAAGCTGGTACCTTGGTTGGGTCCTTCCTTGCCAAGGGAGACAACGATTTGTGTGTCGTCTGCATAAGAGGTAATGGCAAAGCCATATGATTTAACTAGCTCAGCCAGAGGGGTAACGTAAATATTGAACAACGTGGGGCTGAGTGCGGACACCTGCGGGACCCCACGTGTAAGAGAGAACGGTAGAGAGACAAAATTGTCCAGTTGTACTGATTGTTCTCCTGATGATAGACACAAGCTGAGTAGGTTCGAGACAGAACCAATGAGACCGATATCAATCAGGCAGGATAACAATTTGTTGTGATGAATGGTATCAAATGCTGCTGATAAATCTAACAGAATAAAGGCTGATTTACCTCCGGCATCTAAGGTACTTCTGAATTCTTCGGTGGCCTTGATTAAAGCAATTTCAACTGAAACTGAATCGAGTAGCATCTAATCATTTGTTGAGATGGATGAAGTCAGTGAGTTGAGAATTCATTACTTTTTCGATAATCTGAGCTGGCAATGGAGGAAAACGATATTAGATAATAATTATTTGGAACAGCAGGATAAAGAGAAGATTTATGAGAGAACGAACTGAGGCTTTCTTCCACCCAGTTGGAAAGGATCCAGAATCAAATACGAGCTGGAAGTTATTTGTTGGAATCTGGTCAATAGTATCAGAGATGAGGGCGGGGGTCGCCGGGGGGCCCAGATCCTTCAACTTTGACAAGTCTGACCGCTGTGTCAGTAGTCGGAGGAGTTAAGGCCGCAAATCTGGAATCAGCTGAGATAGGTTTGGGGGTGTCTACTAACCAGGGGATAGCATCTGTCTGAGTGCAAGGATGTTGATCATTTTTTCAACTTTGTTAAAGAAAAATCTGGCCACCTAATTGCCGAAGGACTGTCTGGAAATGGTGCTAATTGTGTCGAGATCCATTATATGTTTTGTAATTGTTATGAAGAGTTCTTTAGAGGAATTATTTGCTGATTCAATTTTCTGGGTAAAATATGTAGTCTTTGCTGTAAAGCAATCCATATCCATTGGAACTTGTATTACGACGGAAGGGATATCCATCACATTCGTGACAGAGTATTCTTCCGCCAAACTAGTAATCAGCCCCTATATTCCTATGTCTACCTCCCTCCCCTTCCTTCTCTCAGTCTCCTCACTCCCTCCCTCTTCCTTACATTAATTTAAACCCTCGTCGAAGCCCAACAGCTCCTTTACTTTCTCAAGGCAATAGGTCTGGTTTGCATATTCACTTTTTTATTTTATTTTTTATTTTTTTATAAATCTTTTTATTAAAAGAACAAATCAAATAATATCACAAACATAAACACAAAAACAAAAACAGCCATAATATACAGAAAATGAATATAAGAAATGCGGCATGCATTTTCACTTTTAAGCCAGACCTGTTGAGTTTGCCAATGCTTACAGGTGGATGGCTCTTCTTTAAAAAACCTGATAGAACAGTCCATGCACACTGTCCTTTTGGTGACACTCTAGTGTACGTTTTCGTTAAATACCGACAAAGGCAAACGTTTTGTGTGAAAATCTTTTCAGCCTTCCAGCGAACACACAAACGGAGAGGGGGTGATTCAGGAAAAGGCAAGAATAGGAGGAATGGGGCAAGGTTACTGAAGAATACAGGAATGACAGTGGTGACCAGTCATTTACAGTGTGCAACCAATCAAAAGAAGCAAATGATATATATGAATAGTGTTCATGCTGTTGTTCCACCAGTGGGATTGGGCCCTACTGAACGCTGTGTACGCTCTGTCGAAGGAAATGGCCTCAGGTTAATTTTCAGAATACCGTCTCTTCTCGTTTTGACTTTACTAGTCCCTGGATAGGACTGCGTGAGGCATTGTAAGGCATGGCACTGTAGCCTTATGTCAACACATTGTGGGCAAAGTTCCTCTTAGGGGAGTCTTCCTGACTGGGGATACTCCACTAGATAAGACAAAAATAAGTAAAAAGTGAATTGGAGGAAAGGGTTTTTCTCTAATGCCAAACTGGTAGGCGGAGTTATAAGGATACATGAAATGAAGAAAATGCTTCTCCTTTGTGATCTGGTGCCCTCAGATAGCCATGCGGTCGCCCTTAGTCATCATTGGGCATTGCTCCTCGTGTGGGTGGCGCTGCAGTCCCTCACGGGCCCCGCAAGGGGGCTCTTTAGCGGAGTTCTTTTATAGGAGATGCCGCAGTTGTGCATGGGAGTCAGGGGACCTAGGTGAAGTGTGTAGTGAAAGTGGAGCAATTAAAAAAACCGAACAGTGCCCTCAAACTAGTTTATTCTGGGGTCTGTGAGGTTTGGTTAAAAAGGGAAAGTGGACCCTGGAGAATCCTATGGGATAAATAATAGGGGAGAATGTATAACTAGACGCTACTCTCAGGGTAAGTGCTCAAGTGAGAAAGCAAAAAATAATATATAGAATAGGTCAACATGTTTCGCGCATCTGGTGGTCCCTAGTGGATCCTATGGCGCTTCTTCAGGACCATATTAAATACAAGAAAACAATCTAAGTTTCTTGTTGCTTGAGCCAGGCCTATTGCCCGTGAACCAGCAGTAACTTTGTCGTCAAGGTCAACAGCGTGTTGTTGCTGAATGGTACATTCCTTACTAGTACCATAACCCAACCTGTAAAAAGAAAAACTTATGAGGCAAAGGAAAAACCACCTCCAACAGATGCATAACTATTAAAGCACCAATGTCATGTTATGATACAGTATGGTAGTGACTCAGCCCTGTATCCGAGTGGGGTGGAGCACAGTATATACAACTTGCAACATGTGATCCACACCTGGGTTTTCTAATCTGCAGTGTGATAAAATAAATGAAGGTAAAGTGAAATAAAAGGATCTACATAAATGCCTTGGTGGAAGGGCATATGTGAATTGGAAATGCCAGGATGTACAGTTAGGGTCTAAGTGTGCTGTCATGGTGGCGACAGACAAGGCCAAAATGGTATAAAGCCGTGGTCCCACCCAATAAACTCTGTGTGGGGTTTGGGAGTCAAAGCTGTAAGCTCTGGTAGGTTCGTGATGCAATGTGCCCGACTATGAAAGTTACCGCCTGTGTTATGAGGTCACTCGCTAAGCTTCTGTAAATGAAAAGCGTGTGTCTCTCCTTAGTAATGAGCCGTTCGTACTGAACGTTTATATCCCTAAACGATGTGAATGGTGAAGCCTCGAGATGGTATGGGGCTAACGTTACCTAAAAATACAATGGGGCTAACAAAATTGTAAAAGCATGTTAAACTCGAAAGAGCATACCCAAGCAATCTCTGGTCTGGGATCCATCAACGTTTAAACACGGGAAGGAAATAGCTCTGCTCCTTTCCGATGCCGTGCTTGCTGGGGGTAGGATTGACAGACACCCGCTGAGGGAGACAATTGTAAGTACCCACGACAGTTGTCTGTCACAGATCACCGTTTTTGCCCAATTCCGCTTTGAATGCAACCCGATTCATTAGCGGAGGTGCGGCGTGCCGCTCTGGTCACAGCCCCTTTAGTTTCCTACTTGTTCTATAACCATACGGACTCTGGGCACCTGGCTGTAACGATCGTTTTATATCCACAGTGCTCCCTCGTCTAACAAGCAAGCAGACGTTGATGGGGCCCAGACCAGAGATTGCTTGGGTATGCTCTTTCGAGTTTAACATGCTTTTACAATTTTGTTAGCCCCATTGTATTTTTAGGTAACGTTAGCCCCATACCATCTCGAGGCTTCACCATTCACATCGTTTAGGGATATAAACGTTCAGTACGAACGGCTCATTACTAAGGAGAGACACACGCTTTTCATTTACAGAAGCTTAGCGAGTGACCTCATAACACAGGCGGTAACTTTCATAGTCGGGCACATTGCATCACGAACCTACCAGGGCTTACAGCTTTGATTCCCAAACCCCACACAGAGTTTATTGGGTGGGACCACGGCTTTATACCATTTTGGCCTTGTCTGTCGCCACCATGACAGCGCACTTAGTCCCTAACTGTACATCCTGGCATTTCCAATTCACATATGCCCTTCCACCAAGGCATTTATGTAGATCCTTTTATTTCACTTTACCTTCATTTATTTTATCACACTGCAGATTAGAAAACCCAGGTGTGGATCACATGTTGCAAGTTGTATATACTGTGCTCCACCCCACTCGGATACAGGGCTGAGTCACTACCATTCTGTATCATAACATGACATTGGTGCTTTAATAGTTATGCATCTGTTGGAGGTGGTTTTTCCTTTGCCTCATAAGTTTTTCTTTTTACAGGTTGGGTTATGGTACTAGTAAGGAATGTACCATTCAGCAACCACACGCTGTTGACCTTGACGACTAAGGTACTGCTGGTTCACGGGCAATAGGCCTGGCTCCATCAACAAGAAACTTAGATTGTTTTCTTGTATTTAATACGGTCCTGAAGAAGCGCCATAGGATCCACTAGGGACCACCAGATGCGCGAAACATGTTAACCTATTCTATATATTATTTTTTGCTTTCTCACTTGAGCACTTACCCTGAGAGTAGTGTCTAGTTATACATTCGCCCCTATTATTTATCCCATAGGATTCTCCAGGGTCCACTTTCCCTTTTTAACCAAACCTCACAGACCCCAGAATAAACTAGTTTGAGGGCACTGTTCGTTTTTTTTAATTGCTCCACTTTCACTACACACTTCACCTAGGTCCCCTGACTCCCATGCACAACTGCGGCATCTCCTATAAAAGAACTCCGCTAAAGAGCCCCCTTGCGGGGCCCGTGAGGGACTGCAGCGCCACCCACACGAGGAGCAACGCCCAATGATGACTAAGGGCGACCGCATGGCTATCTGAGGGCACCAGATCACAAAGGAGAAGCATTTTCTTCATTTCATGTATCCTTTATAACTCCGCCTACCAGTTTGGCATGAGAGAAAAACCCTTTCCTCCAATTCACTTTTTACTTATTTTTGTCTTATCTAGTGGAGTATCCCCAGTCAGGAAGACTCCCCTAAGAGGAACTTTGCCCACATTGTGTTGACATTTCTGACTTGGGAGCAAGGGCACTGGACCTCAATTTCTTATATTAGTTTCCCATTTGAGCTCCTAGTCCCCCCTTCTTTTAGTGTATACACTGTAGCCTTATGCCATAACGATAAATGTAGAACTTTGATGAAAGGTGACAGCCATCTCTGAGCCACAGATCCATTGGGCTGCTATTTCAGGCTCCCAATAGACTATTGCAACACTGCAAAGGATTGTAATGCTATAACAAAACACACAAAAAATAACATGCAATGATGCTGCTTCAATCTGTGGTGTTATCTTTTTTGTATTTGCTCACTCATATATTGTGTCAGGCAGCACTTCGTATGTCAGACATAATTCCATTTGTTTGAACCAATTTCAAGTTCTTCAAAACAAAATGCTAATTTCCAAATGTTTCATATTGACAGATGTAACAGCTCAAGATGTGTCCGAATGTCTTGGTTATAATGTCAATGTTGAAGCAGCAGCTGAAGGAATAACTGGAGGTGCTAAAATAGATGGCAAGAAATGCTCCAAATCAGGGGAGCGAGGAACAAGTAAGGAGCCTATTGTATTTATCATATTATTATGGTATATTTAAGATGCTTACATTTATTAAATACTTACAAATGCAAGTGCTAACAATCGCAGTATGAGTGAGGCATGGAATGCAATCTTCTGAAATAACTTACACAATATCTTCATTGACGGTTCTCAATCATCATACCTGATGGGCGTGTTTATCTTACATTGATTTAAGGTGTAAATAGAATATATTGATTAGTTGAGGACCCTGGGATGCAGTTAGAATACATCAACACAACTAATATTTTCCAGAACCTATCAAAGTACTTTCAGAAATGCAATACAAATTTCGGAATAATATTTGACACTGGTGCAAATTTGCGACACCTTTTTGTTACTTTCACAATAATGCATATATCAAACAGGCTGCCAGGTGTTTGGAAACCATTTGAATTGTGGGCAGGTTTCCTTTCTGTGTTGATACTGGACACTGCTTGTTCCAGGATTCCAACAGGATGTGAAAGAGATAAGAGAAGGAATTGAAATAAGTGATAGCTCGCTACAGTGTGGTGGGAAGCTCCCCCAGAAGTAAATGAACCAAATGTTAGATAGATTTGATGAATAAATATCGGGTTACTGCACGTAAAGGTCTCCACGTGATTTTTATGGCATACTGGCATACCGAGATGGCATTGTCCATGTGCAACCAGCAGTACCTCTTAGCACATGTGCCTATTTTACACATTGAAAAAATGTCATAAATTAATTTTGGCCGATTTTTGCACTAAAGCAAACGTTTCCGAACAAGCTACTATTTATGTTTTGTGTGTGTGTGTGTGTGTGTGTGTGTTTCTGTGGTGTGTATCTGTGGTGTGTGTGTGTGTTTGCCTGTGTGTGATCGTAATACATACAAATAATTATAGCATACCTATCGCAATTGAATCACAAATGCTTTGTTGTCAATGTACACTGCATCAAGTGGAAGCAGTAGATCTCTTTGCCTACACCTTTAAGACACAGTGGCTGCTTGATAAATCGAAATGAATCCAATTAAGTCATTGACTGTTGTCTTCTGCCACACACAAATCGTCTGTGATTAAGTCATATTGGCTGTGAAAGTGTGCTCATCTTATTTCAGATTACGGGCCAAATTCACATGTTTTCACACAACGCAGCTCAGCCACCAAAGTTGCTATACTGTGTTAGAGGGAGAGGCCATAGCAGTGCCATATTTGTGGTGGACACTACAATATTAACTAAGATATGCTGCTGTTTCTCTATCCCCCTGTGGTGCTGCACTTTAGGTTGCATTGTGCCATGCACACATCCTTGCATCATAGTGCAAGGTGGTGTGCGTGTTGATTAGTACAGGTTGTGTACTGCCAGTGTACCCTTCAAGCCCGAACTATTATTGTTAGGCATAGTTTGAAGCTTATCCGAGTTGTATGCGTGTTGTACAGTACAGCTCACATGCAAAGTTGGAAATGTTTGGAGAAAAGAAAACTTTTTTTTCCGTGTTAAACGTGCCTCTGGGAGGTGTAAATTATTGGTGCAAAGCCCTGTCTAAATTTTTTTTAGTAGGTAGGGTTTTATGTCAAAAATTATAGGTGGTTCCATGAAAACAACCATGCCTCACCGCCCCTTGACACAAGGCAAATCCCAGCTGTACAGTGGCGCAAAGTGCTAGTAAATCTAGGCCTATGAAACCACCAATTCTTAAACAAAATAAAACTTTCTTAAACTGAAAAAAAAAAAAGGATGAAATTATAGCTTGGACATTGCCCTATTGTACAAGAGAACAGTCATCACCATTACCTGAAAATTGAAGGAACTGTGAAGGTGCTTCATCAAATACTGTCACATTAACATGAAAAAAGAGCGGCGAGTGTAAATAGAAAGTGTGCACCATAAATATTGACCCCAGAATATCAACATCAAGGACAGAATGTCGCAAATAATTTCAGCAGGCATGTACGTCTAGTTGTTCTATACCTAACCCCACATATATGTACCTACCTTTATATCTTCCAGGTACATAGATATGGAAGGAATCAATCAGTCAGGTGGCTTGTAAAGCGCAACTACTCACCCAAGAGGGTCTCAAGGTGCTGGAATAAGAAATCTATACTTGCCTTTATGCACTTACCTCAATGTTCGGTCCTCGATAATCTTGTACCACGATATTCTGGGGGTTGATATCAAGTAATACAATATAAATAGAGAGAGTTGACTTTTTATATGGGGAGATTGGAGATATTGGAAAGAAAAGGAAGGCATCACACTGACCACTGAAAATGAAACACAGTTGTGCCTCCCCTTTCTTAAGATATATTAGCCACTCCCATTTGCAAAATAAATGAAGAAAAGTACACTGAAAGCAATAGTTAAAGTAAAGGTATTGGGATAACCATTTTGAAAGATAAAATTGTTTACGACATTGGTGCTATATGTATGTATATAGGCGGGTGGCCTGCTTTCTCTGGAATACATCCTTTCCCTGCCAGCATTTCCATGCAATGCTACACAATTATCAGGTTTATTTGTCATAAGGGTAGTAAATGTAAGCTTGAATGCTGATAAAAGCATGTAGTGTATTGTGACTCCATTGTGCAGTGCAAATTCCCTGCGAGAACGAGGGGGGTCTTATTTAACATATGACGAGAACTAAAAAATCATCCAAATTCTGAAGGAAACTACGTAATTGACCGGCTGAATTTCCTCAAATGTAATATCCTTGGAGAATAGAATATTTACATGCTTCATTCTACACTGTCTTCAGAGCTTCCTCCAAATTAAGCCTGTAGTAATTTCTCTGTTCCCTTACAGGTTTACCTCTCGGAGTCCTTTTGTTTAGGTGCAGCAAGCTTAATGTGACAACTAACATCAAGATAGGGTCCTCTCTTCCATAGCCTCAATGCTGAATTCCTTGCACCAGGCTACTGGAACATACCTAAAAATAACCCACATAAAGCAAAAACCATTAGCACCCTTTAAGACATACATCTAAGAGATTGCAGGGAAATGTGCTATAAAAATGACTAACCAATTTGTGTACTTCTTTTTTTCAGTTGATCCAGGAAGTTCTGGAGTTATTAAACAAATCATACCATTTGTTAGGGGAGGAACCATTGGCTTTACTACCAAATTGAATGAAAAACTGGCTTCTGACCACAGCACAATTGATATTGATGACTACGTAGCCTGGGCATCTTCCCTGATAGATGCCCCTGTGGTGACAAAACTAAAGGTAAGGAGGATGGCAGTCATGTTTACCAAGATGTGAGCTTAACATTTGGATAGGTTTTACTGGTTATGAGAGTGTTCATCATTTTCTTTTGAAATCTTGCAGGGATATTTGCCCTACCAGTTGAAACTCTCTCCAGACGCATAGTTATCAGCAGTGCAGCAACTCATTATGAGAGTTTTAGTGCTCAGCAAATGTTAGAGGTGTCCATATGCCATGCCTGCACTATTGCACAATGCATCCTTGCTCCACCACAGACTCTCTTAGAACAGTATACACAGTGTACCAAAGCGATAGTGCGAGTGGGGACTCTTCAAAGACAGGTAAATTGTTTTAGGACACCTACCAATCACAATATAACCATCAACATTTTTGCAAATTCATCCGGATTCACTGAATCTCAGAACAAAGCTTTAGAAGGCTTCTTCCAGTTCAGGAGAAAATTCTGTTCTGGTGCTTCGAGGAACTTTGAAAGACATTCCACAACTGCCTATTCCAAGGAGTTTCAGCAGGTTAGAAAAAACCCACTTATTGTTCACTCTGTAGTCCCTAATCGACTCGCGGCTTATGGTGGAAAGACCCAACCTCTCCTTATCTGATCTCTTAGATGAAAGCTCATAGGCTTGAGAAAATATATGGCTGCTTCATTCCATGGAAACTAGACATAAACCATGCATAGGACCTGCATCTCAGTTTGAGCACTCGAGGGTGAGGAAGCTGTACTCCTATAGAAACATCCACTAAGCAGATCTAAAATAATCTGCTCAGATGCATTTACCTCAGTCCATGTCTATGACCTCTTGGAGAAGCACAAAGAATGTGATTCAGAAAACTCTCATTCACTGTTTACCTTTATGAAACACACAACCTGGACATTAGCCTTCTCATGGATCAGATATTCTGTGTGCAGGATAGGTCAAAATCACAGCTCCATTAGATGTGTGTTTTCCACATGAAAGACAATAGATGACATCACTCACTCCATTTTTGTTATCTTCCACCAGACATTCTGCAGAGATGTAGCATCCACCTTATAGTCCTCAGTTTTCCTTCATAAAATTCTGAGTTTACAGATCCCTGTTCTAGGAAGCTGGCTCTATATTAAGTACTAGAGCGAAGTACACTGTGCAGCGAGTCCAGTGGGTCCCCAATTGGTTTAGAGAGGCAAAAGTAGATAATACTAACGCTCTCTTTTGTGGCAGTGCACCAGGCTTATCAAAGGGTAGTGCTAAATATTTGTTATACTCCTAGAGGCAATAAATGAGGCACACACTTAAAGAATGATTCCGAGACCAAATTAGAAAAATAACACTTCTTTTATATAAGTCTTTAGAAACAAGAACTACATTCAAAGGTAAGTACTGTTTTCTATAGTAATATTCGCAGGTAATTAAAATGTTTAAACCTGTGCGCTTTTACGCACAATGCTATCCTATGGGATGAAAAGTCAAGAATGCATGAAGGTAGGTACAGTTGGTTTCAGGGTTGGGAGTTGTAGTGGGTCAAGGCTCTAAGTACTACCAGCAGTTCTTTGGGAACCGCCTAGGTTCTACCGAGAGCCAGGTACTGCTGAGGCTGGCATCTGGCGTGCTACAGTGAAGTGGCGCCACCTAAAACAGGCAGCACAGGGGGACTTGCAGACAAATCTGAGGGCTCCTAAACAGGGGCTTAGGTCGAAAGCAGACTTGGAGCAAGGGGGCACAGCCAGTTCATCAGGACCCAGGCCGGGCGACTCAGGTGCTGAGTGGTTAAGTCAGCTCAGCGGGGTGCACAAAGAGGCACCTTCCGGTCAGGGACAAATAGCTGGCAGGGAAAAAAAATCATAGCAGCTGGGCCACTCTCAAAGTGGGTCTCTGTGATGCTGACATCCCTCGATGGCTGCTTGGTCCTGATGCAGTGAGAGTCCGAATGGACTCTCACTGTTAGTGTTTGGTGCAGGGCATCCCGTCCCCATGGAGGTTGGTGCTGCACGGCTCTGGTTGGAACTGGTGACTTCACTGTAGGTGGGAAGACACATCTGACCATCCAGGGCATGAGTACCTTCTCCTGGTTGTCTGTGGCATCAGTCAGGCCGGGGAGCTGCAAAGCAATAACTCCTCTACTCCAAAGGAGACTGTTGGTGGTTTTCGAAATGCTGGCAGGCTACCCAAGGCTTTTGTAGTTCTCCAGCCCACAGGACGAGTCACGCTGTTGCGATTGTCAAGAGAGGACTGAGGATGGCAGGGTTTTGCGGCAAAGTCCAACGTTCTGCTGTAGTTGTCACCAGGCAGTGACTCTTCTTTGTCCTTCTATTGATCCGTCGAATCTAAGTTCTTGGCTTCAGGGATGCCACCTAAATATTCAATTTAGCGCAATTTATGGGGAGTGACAGGTAGTAGCCAATGGGCTACCTACCTTTAGGGTGTCTACACCCTCTATATGGCCACTTCCTATGGAAAGTGGTATACCCCTGAGCCTAGAATGCTAAAACTGGAGAGAGAAGACTATGCCTTCATGTTATTTCTCAGTAGCAAGCACTAACTCCAATGAGAAATCCAAGGAACATATTTAATTGATTGCCATTTTTCACTAACATTTGAAAACCTTTCTTACATTTGTGGACAATAGAAGGTATGTTATGTTAATACAGACAGCCAACATCTGAGTGGAAATCAATGTGTGCATTCTCACTAAGCATGATTGCTGACAGAAGAGGTGATCATCAAAGTTGCTACAGGCAAATCTAACATTGACCTTCATGGAACAAACTGCTTTAATGCTCTATTCCGTGTCAGAATTAAATACACTTTGCTGGGTAATTGCCCCTTCAGGCCTGGGTGTGTTTTTTGTGTATAATGGCAGGAGCTTAGGTTGTCAGTATTGGCAGAAGTACTTAGTAAATGAAATTCTGATGGATCCGCAGATTCCTCACTTTTGGAATATCCCTGGTGCCAGACTGGATCCGGAAGAGATTTCAGCCTGGGTCCTCCGTGCAAGAAGGTGGCATCATTCTGCTCTGTGTCAATTCCACTCTGCCCAAACGTTTTGGTGGTTTCCACATAAAAGCACCACCCTAGAAAGCTGAAGTCAGTTCCTTTCTTTATGTGCTATTCAGATCCGGAGTAAGCTCCTAATATTTTTTGACTATTAATGAGTTTTTTTCTCTTCAGATTTCTATTCAGTCTGTAAGGGAACATTTCCCATATATAAAACCACAAGGTTTAGGCCTTGTAGCGATTGTCGCAAATAGATGTTTGTGACAGATCATCATGGGCTGTGTGTTTGGTGTTTGGGGTCAGGCCATAACTCCAAGTCATGCGAGGAGTGTGTCCTGATGCACACAAAGGCAATCCAGTCAAAGACACAGACGTGTTCCCATTCTAGGGGCCGGTCACAGTCCAAGTCTTCGGGTAAGTCAAAATCAAAAAGGAAGCACAAGAAGTCCAAGCAGACCTCGTTCCAGCCTCTTCACTCTCCCTTTAAGAAGTCAAAAGAACGTCAAGTTGCCCTACGGTCTCGTTGCCAGTTCTCTACCGAGGAGCTGTTTCTGTGGGTGTCCTTTAGCAACAGAATGAGGCATTTAAGGAAGCAATGCTCTACATCTTCATCACCCTTTCGGGCTCTCTCTACTGCATCTTTGGCCCCCATGGATCTGTGGAGGCCTCCAGTTGAGTTACTGCCAGCACATCCTCCCTCAGTGCAATCTGTGCCTCTTAAACCTGCTTTGGGTTTGGCTCCACCTCCAGAGCCAACTTTACACCTGGCACCAAGATCCATGCCAATTCTACTTTGTCAACACCCACACAGTGCTACAGATGCTAGAGAAGGACATCAATTCCATTGTCCTGTTTGACTCAGAAACTAATCCATCTCAACCTCGATCAAAGACGCATTCTAGCTTAGTTCCTACACGTTCAGCCCTCCATACTTTATAATATGGCCTAGAAGCCATGTCCCAGTGCTCCAACAACTTTTCAGATTATACTCTGACTAAAGCCAATCAGCTTTTGGTGATAGTGGTATGATGGTGATATTGGGGACAAATTCTCTCTACCATGTTAATGACAGTTTTTATCTAGACTTTCAAGAGACCATTGGGCTAGATGCTTCCCCTGACACATGGCTTGTTTCTCGCTCTGGTCCTTCTACAGAAGGATTCATTTGCCATGGTCATTAGATAGGGAACTGCAGTCTAAGACCTGGAGCGGCCCTCCTTTAAATTAAATACCAACCTCCTCACTGACATCTTACAACTCGGACAATCCTCATCTGAACCTCTACTGCTGTTCTACTCCAGAGAGCCTCACCACAGTTCATTTCCTGCTAAACCCTCCCGCTGTGGACACAAAGCTTTTAACATTGGAGGCATTTTGGAGGAGGATGTTTACTTCCAGTAGGCTCTCCCTCAGATCAGTCAACAGCAGCTGTTTGCTAAGAAGAGACTCTCATGCATTATGGGACTTGGTTGCAGGGTTATTACCAGTAGTCCAAGAAGAATTTTGCACCAATTTGGCACAGATCATTCAAGATGCCAGGATGTGGCCAAGTATGTTATCTGGTCAAGGCTTGACACGGCTGACTGTTTAGGCAGAGCGGTTGGCACTAGGATGGTGATCCTATGCCACGCGTAGATGAGATCCAGTGGCTTTTTGGGTGATGTTTAAGCATTACTCATGAATATGCCGTTTGACAGGTCTCTCCTCTGAGGCGAGTCTGACTCCACCTTTGAACGCTTTAAAGAGAGTAGAGCTACCATGCACTTCCCCAGTCCTTCCAAACCTGCACAACAATATCCCCAGCAATTCTGCCCTTTATAAGGCAGCACTGGGAACTTCACCTTCAGATAGTTTTCATGCTCATCAGCCCAACAGCAGGCACCCCAGTTGTTATGGGGTCGGAGTAGGGATTCGAGCAGACCACACCCAGGCCTGAAGGGGCAGAGAACTTCCCAGTCCCTAGCACCTCGGGCAACTGGCTCCAAGCCAATTTAGTTTGCCCTTAATAGTAAATGACCACCTTATAGCAGGCAGGATCAGTCATTTTCTCCACAGGTGGGAAGCCATAAAATCCAACAGACAGTCCAGCGAGGCTATGCCCTACCATTTCTTTCCATTCTGCTGCTGCTTCCACCCTCATTAGAGTAGCTTTCAGAGGACTATTTATTTCATTTTCCTAAAAGAAGTTGAGTATGTTTTGGGGAAAGGGGCCTGTAACATGCTTACAGGACGGAATACAACCCAAGTAGTGAAGTTGAGTACTTTTTGTTTATTAGACACCCGGAATGATATCAGGACTATGGGTGAAAAGAATAAACAAGGGAAAATAAGAAGGTATTTAATTGGAACAGTCACCTAGTTACTTCACTAGTATCTTGCTGCTGTCACCATGGGACTTCCTTTCACTGTGTCTCCCCTTTCAAGCAAGTCCCCTTGATGTACATGACTGACTCTCAGGAAGAAACAAAAAATAAACAGGTCCTGGGTATCACAATACTTGTCTTCCACTTTCACCCCAACCAACCAACAATACAGTGTTCCTTTTGTGAAAATAGGCCTTCTGGTGAGGCCAGTGCCTTTCGCAGTTCACTCAGTGAGCTTAACATGCGTTTCTTGGGCCCTTACCAAACAGCCCCTTTCTGCCACCACCAATTGTCAAGATACCATGCTATTGCCGCCATTCAGTAACTGAATAAAATTACTTTTATCTGGTGCTATAGCCCATTTCCTGAGCCGTAGTGGTGCACACCACAGCGCCCTCTTGCCTTAGGTTGCAGGTGTGTCTCGTGCTTTGTAGGTCGTCTCTCTTGCCTTCACTCCTCCTCTGGATATTCCGCTCCCCGTCCCAAGGGGCGCCGTCAAGGAAAGTAGCCAATCTGTCTGTCTTTGTTTTGTCCCCACTTGTCACTCTTCTTCTCACATCTCCTATCCTCTCTGCATTTCTGTCATATTCCTCCGTCTTCCTGATCTTTTCCATCTTCGCTTTTGTGCCCTCTAGGGGAGACGCCATCTTCGGTCACTTTTGCAAGTGTCGAATAGAAACTAGAATCACGCTGTCCTAAACCTTGAGGCCACCCGTGGTGGCCATCTTGAAATTCCTGTAACTCCACTCACCATCTCTTTCACAGCAATCCCAACTAATGATGGCCAATTGGCAATACAGAACAGATGGCATAGGACAAGAAGTCAATATTGGACTGTAGTCGGCCAGCCCGATGATGAGTACGAAAAGAAAAAGGTTGGAGTGCTAAAAACCACTAGCGAATCCTAGAGTTAAAATGTTTGTTGTGGACCAACCAGACAAGGGGAGCATGAGCTATCAGAAGAACAAAGCTATGTCCCAGAAAATAATATTGAAGTGATTGAAGAGCCCATTTAATCGCTAGACACTGTCTCGCTAGTGCAGTTTCCGGGGTAAAAGTTTCCGACTAATTTAAACAACTGGTCAAAGCAGACTCTCCATATCAGATTGTGAGAGAACTGCACCCAGACCTTTGCCTGACACATCAGTTTGTACCACAAACTGTTTTTGAAAGTCAGAACACAACAGTACAGGGTCATGACATAAGATCTCCTTTAATTTGTCGAAGCTTTGTTGGTGGGCAGAGGACCATTATTTAATTTTCAGTAGCTGTACATTTTTCAGCAGATTGGTTGTGGATGGGCAGTGCCTGAGAATTGTGAAATTAATATTCTGTAGTATCTGACAAAACCTAAGAAGGACCTAACCTCTCATTGTGATAGGGGTCTAGGTAGGTTTTTGATTGCTTGCACTATGCCAACAGGCCGAATCAAGCCTGAATGAATCTGGTGTCCTAAATATCAAATGGAATCTGTGGCAAGAGTAGACTTTTCAGTGTTTATTACTAGGTCAGCCTCTTTTAGCGAAGAGAAGATAGTTTCAAAGTGTTGAAGGTGAGTTCTCCAGTTTGAATTAAAGATTACAATATTATCTAAGTAGGCGGCAGTGAACTTCCAGTGGGGCCACGGAACCTCGACCATCAATCTTTGAACGGTCATAAGAGTTCCATGGAGGTTGAAGAGCAATAATGTAAATTGATAAAGGCCTGACGGAGTTGTGAAAGGGGTCTTTTCTTTAGCTGTTTCAGTCGTGGGATTTGCCAATGCCCTTTAGTGAGATCAAGAGTAGATAGATATTTCGCCTTGCCTAACTGTTCAATCAGTTCATCATCTCGTGGCATGGGGTATGGATAAAACTTCGATATACTGTCTAGCTGACAAAAGTCAATACAAAATCGAAGGGAGCAATTTGATTTGGGTACCCAACTTGGGAACATCAGGAACTGGGGGAGGGCTCTATGATGTCATCCTGCAACATTAACTTCCTCTACCTTACTACAGCTACTCTTCTGGCCTCTGGTATTCTGTATGGCCGTAAGTGAACTACCGGTTTTCTTTCTACTACAATATCATGATGTATGAGGACAGTTCTCCCTGGTTTTCCTGAAAATACATCTGTGTACTTCTGGAGGAACTCTCAAAACTGGTTTTGTTGTTCAGGAGTGATTAAGGGTCCTAGCTTTACCTCTTCTGCTTTTGGGAGATGGTCCCTTGGTGGAAAGCTACTCTCATGATGATGGAAATTGGTGATCAATAGCGACTTAGCCTCTGGAGAACTTGATAGGGTTCTTCCCACTTCTTCAGAAGGTTTACATGAAAGATTTGTTCCCTGTGTTTTCTGTTTGTCACCGCTACCCGGTATGTCACTGGAAGTACTCGACTTATGTTGCATTGGGACCCTGCCACATGGCCAACAACTTATCGGAGGAGGGTAACAAGATCAAAAAGTTCTCTTCTTGCTTGAGTTTGTGAAGTGCAGCTCTTTTGTTGTACCCTGATATCTGCTTTTCTTGGGTCCTTCTCATGTTCTCCAGGACCTTTCCCAGAGAGTAGTGACATCACTTGTGAACTGTGCTGTGTATTCCAAGGTTTTTACCCTCACCTTCTTCCTCTTCTCATTGTTCCACTACCATGTCAAGCAATGTGTGTGGCTGTCTACCGAATACTAACTCAAACAGGGAGAACCCAGCAGAAGATTGGATGTGACATCTGATAGCAATTAGGACCATAGGGATCTTCTTATCCCAATCGCTCCCTGAATCAAAGACCAATTTGTTTTTTAATGGGCCTAATTATGCAATTGTTGCGCTCAACCAGACTGTCAGTTGGGGTTGGTATACAGAGGTCTGGATTTGATGAATACCTAATATCTTACAGACCTGGGACATGAGTTGGGACATAAACGGTGTGTCCTGATCTGTCAATATTTCCACAGGAAACGCCACCCTAGAAATAAATTCCACCATGGTACGCGCCACCACAGTGGTCGTCATACTAGTTAAGGCTATGGCCTCCGGATTTCTGGTAGCGTAGTCAACTAGAACTAATATATACTGATATCCTTTGGAGGACGGTATCTGTAGTCCCACTAAATCCATTCCAACCCGTTTAAACAGTAGGTCAATGATAAGGAGCGGGAGTAATGGAGCCTTTGGTTCCTTAGGAGGATTGACTAACTGTAGCGGGTACACGAGGCACAATATCATTGAATATCCGAGTATGCATGAGGCCAACAGAATCATCTTCGTAGATATTCCTCTGTCTTTTCAGATCAACAGTGTCCACTCCCAACCTAGCAATAGGCTAGGGTTAGACCCTGTTCTTAAAAGTGATGGGGACTATTAACTGCACTTTTCTTTATTCTCCCTTGTTAACTGTGCAATGCAATAAACCTTTCTTGACAAAAAGATTACAAGACTACCTGTTCCTGTTACTCTGCAGTACTTTGAGCCCACACCAGAACTAGATCGCAATCGTCCCGCTAGGCGGCCCTGAAACTAGGTTGTGAGTTCCCATAGTTTACTGTGGGAGAAAATAAAAACGGTAAATTGCTCTGGTGATTCCCTTAAAACAACCGTTTATCAATGTGTTTATCTGACTTGGTTTTTTTGCTTCCCTTTTCATCAAACAACAACTGAGAAAATTGGGGATGGTCAGTACCAATGATGGCGTCCTCGGCCACATTGGGAAGAGCCCCCGCTTCTATTATCTCCGACTAGTTTCCTCATCTAACTTCTATAGGTGCTGTAGAGTAAACCTTCCTATCCACATGAGATCAGGTAATAGCTACTTTCCTTTTGCTTACCGAATGATGGCACCCTGAATCAATAAAAAAGCGTTAACGTTCTGTCTGTTTTGCGATACTCTTCATCAATAGGACTTAGCCGTTCCTTCATGTATAACACCTGGCCCCTTAGTAAACCTACTTCCAAAGGTTCAGGTGCAGGTGCTTTTTTAGGACAATTGCTTGCTATATGTCCTCATTCAGAACAGTGGAAACACTGAGGGCTAGATCCTACCTCCCTCACAGGTCCTGTAATCAGTATTTTATTTTGCAACGGGAGATGTTGACTGGGCCTTATTTGTCGTTTCCAAGTGGGGTTCAGGGTAGGCTGACTCCTACTTTAGCTAGGTGTAAAATCAAAGGATCTGCGGTGAGCACAGGCTAGCTTGATTATTCCTGTAACTCTGACATTAGGGTGATATTTGATCCATGCCCTCGTAGATCGTGGTAGGGCATCTAGGTATTGTTCAAAGTATAACATTTAAATGACCTCATCTAAGGTAGATGTGCTTTGTTTTAACCATCTATTCCCCAAGTCCTGTATACAGTAGTACAATGCTGGGGATTATCATTAAGGCTCTTTATTTATGGTATTTATTTTTTGACATTTCTGTCTGTATTTATCCATATTTCTTTTTGCTAATGTTTGATGTACGTTACCTTATTCATTTTGGGCTTTGTGAAAAAAGGAAGTTGAAACTAGTATATTTCCATATTTATATCACCTATAAATATGCATTCATACTCGAACGCCTGATAGGTTTAATGATATGAACACCCACAAATGGTAAATCAATGCATGTATATGAAAACATGAGCATATTAATATCAAGGTTGGCCATATCTACTATTGTTTAAACCTCTTTGCTAAAATTCCTTTATTTTTTTAACCCCTTATCTGTCAATCCACACAACTATTTACTAAGCAGTCATGACTGACCGCATTTAGAATCAGACATTAAAAAATCCAATTTCTGTTTTTATCACGATTTTAAAATAAATACAAAAAGGAAAATAAATGTTTTTTCTAATTGTATTGATCTGCAAAATTGAAAACAGGGAGCCTCAATTATACGTAAGTCCCCAATTCTCTTTCCTGAAGTTGGTTTTATAATATTCGCTATCGTACCCCAGACTTTCTAGAATAATTTCCTTAATGCCTTCGTACGGAGTGGTACCCAACGTGTTGGTGGTCTGGTAGGCAGTTTGTAGCTCTCTTGACAGTAAGGGAGCAACATATTGTCCCCAATGTTCAGGTGGCCAGGAGGCACTTGTAACAACCCTTTCAAAGTTTGTAAATAAAAAGTCCAGGTCTTCTCTAGCTGATATTATTGCAAGACAGAGCTAGGAAAGTTGGGATGTAATTTTGAACTCACAAGGGCATTTGTAAGTTTTAAAAATGCTGCATAGTGTGTCTGCTGTTTTTCAGTAACTAGTGTGAGATGGGACTTTAAACCAATTTTCAAGTTCTCCCTATCTTGTTGTGCTGCCTGCCGTTCCATAATCAGTTGTAAGTGTATCTGTCCCTCTGCCAATTGTTGTACCATTTGTTCCATCGTGACTGTACCTGTAGCCCGAGATTACAGACCGAGATCCCACTACTGACACCTGACACCTCTCATAACAAGGTTATGATATAAGGACTACAGGTGAAAAGAATAACCATGGGAAAATAAGAAGGTATTCAATTGAAACCTTCACAGAGTTACGTCACTCCTAAGGCAACTTACTTCCTTTCAGTGTGTATCCCCTTTCAAGGAAGTCCCCTTGATGTAAACATCCGACCCTTGGGAGGAAACAAAAGAAAACAAAACAGGTCTTGATTATCACAATACTTGTACTGCACTTTCCCCTCCACCAACCAACAGTGTAGTGTGCCTTTGTGAAAATGAGCCTTCTGGTGAGGCCAGTGCCTTTCCCAGTTCACCCAGTGAACTTAACAAGCATTTCTGTGGACCTCACCACACCCCTTTCTGCCACCACCAAGTGTCAAGACACTGTGCTATTGCCTCCATTCAGTAACCGCATAAAATAACACTTGGCTGGTGCTATGGCCTGTTACCTGACCCATAGTGGTACAGACCACAGCGTCCTCTTGCCTTATGTCACCAGGTGTGCGCAGTGGTATGCTTTGTAGGCTATCTCTCTCACCACTGCTTCTCCTCTGGAACCTCTGCTCCACGTCCCCAGGGCCGCCACTTGTCGCTTTGCTTCATGCGTCTACCCCCCTCTCCGCCTTTCCGTCATCTTCCTGCTCTCATCCATCTTCGCTTTTGCGCCCTTTCAGTCAGCGCCTTCTTCAGTCATGCTTGGGAGTGCAGAAGAGAAGCCTGGAGACAACCTGTGGCGGCCATCTTAAAATTCCTGGAACTCCGCTCACAATCCTTTTCACACGGCCATAGAGATGCTTCCCGCAGCGGAGTTTGGAAATGGGTGTTACTCCCATTATTTCTTAGTGCCATAAAAGGGTGGAGGCCTTCACCCTATTTTAGATCTCTCTTAACCTCTAAATTTCTTCCTGTGGAGGGGAAAATTTAAGATGCCCATGCTATCCCATGTTTTTCTGCCCTGGATCCAAAAGACTGCATGGTAGTGTTGGACCTGTAAGATACTTATTTACATATTCTCATCCTGCAAGCCCATTGGTGCTGCCTGCAGTTCAAAGCGGCCCACAAGCATGTTTGGGTTGCAATGCTCCATTTGTCCTCACCAGTGCCCCTCAGGTTTTCACAGTCAAAAGTCAGGCGTAGCAGTCTTCCCCTTTTCATGGCAATTGGCTGTTGTAAGGGGGGTCACTACAGTCAGTCATACAGCACCTCCAGATGACATCGAACTGCCTTACATTTCTTCACAGAAGCTACCTTTCATCTGTGCCATCCTACATATGGTACACTTTTTGGCCTTCCCTTAGGATCAACAAGTCCAGGACATTCAGGCTATGATTCCAATATGTCAGTCTCGGTTTTCGGTCCTGGGTCTCATGGAGGGTGGCAGTGAGGCTGCTTGGATTATTGACCTCCTGCATCCTACTAGTCAACCTTGCCAGATGGCACATGCTGAGTCTGCAGTGGGATCTGAAGGCTCAGTGTGCTCAGCATCAAGGGAACCTCTCGGATTCCATCCAGGTTTTGGAGTAGACTGCACAAGATCTGCAAAAGAGACAGACCACTTTCTCTAACTTCACTGCCAAGCCCGACGAGGTGACAGACATGTCATTGCTGGGTTATGGGGGTCATCTGGAAGAGGGGGAGATAAGAGGACTGTGATCTCTGGCAGAGACCTGTCTTCACATCATCCTGCTGGAGTTAAGAGCCCTTCACTTGGCATTGAAAGACTTCCTGCCATTAATCAAGGGAGGCTGGTTCAGGTGCTCACTGACAACACCACTGTCATGTGATAATAAAATAAGCAGGAGTGGGATGGAGCCCTGGGCTGTGTGGCCGAAGGCCCTGCACCTCCTGGATCCGGCTGAATCATCTGGGCATCTCCCTCATCATACAGCAAGTGGTGGGAAATGTAGATGCAAGGGTGGACAAACTCAGCCTGAGACATCTAACAGATCACAAAAAGCATCTACACCCGCAGGTGGTGCAGGGCACCTTCCATCAGTGATTAAAACTCTGACTCAATTTAATCGCTACCACTGAGAACATGCAGTGTCAACACTTATGTGTGCTTTTGTTCCCAAGCATACTCCTTCCATCTCGAGTGTAGCACAAGACTCCTTCTGCTGCCTCTCATGCCCTGCGTTCTGGTGAATATCAGTTGCAACCAGGCACAAGCCATCCTAGAGGCTCCAAATTGGGCCTGGAGAGTGGTACCCACAGTTTATGTAGATGAGCCTACGTCATTTCGCGAGAACTTTCATCACTGCAGCAGGGCAGGGTCATGCCACCGGCCTGTGCAATCTACACCTCCATGCATGGAGATTGAGCGGTTGCAGTTGACTGTATTCGATCTGCCCCCAAAGTAGTGGATGTCATACTGGTGGACAGGCATCTTTCTTTCTATCAAATCTCTTTATGCTGGACGCTGGAACAGGATAAACTATAATTTATTTTTAATATTTTTAAAGTTTTATACAGGGCTAGCTTGACCCGTGGGTATCAGAGCGCTTTACATACACAAAGGCAAGAAAAATTGCATTAAAGCAAAAACATAATAATTTGGCATACATTGCAGGGGAGGGAGAGAATGCGGGTGGTTGAAACATTCAAATAACCACCTATCCTTGCTCGTCATGTGAGAGGGTAGTCTGCTAGGTTATTGAAGTTTAGGTTAGTTGACTTGGTCGGTAAAGTATTTTTTGAGGATAAGGAGTTTCAGGTCCCTTTGAAGCAAGAGAAGGAGGGGTAGCATCTGAGGTCTATAAGGAGTGCATTCCACATCCTGGAAATGTTACCAGAAAAGGATCGGCATTAAGTGGTTTTCTTTTTCACTTTCGGGGGGATGAGAAGAAGTGAATTGGAGCTTCTCAGAGTTCTAGATTTTCCTGATTTTACCAGTTTGCAGTTTAGGTAGTTGGGGTAATGTGAATGAAGGGTTTTGTGTGTGATGCAGGCCACTTTGTTGATACATCTCCATGGGAAGCCAGTTGAGGGATTTTAGGGTTTGGTGTGATGTGTTCAAATCTTTGTACACCAGTTATGTGTCGAGCTGCCATGTTAAGGACTGACCTTAGTGGGGCTAGGTGAGCTTTTGGGGTCCCTATTAGGATGGCATTAGATCAACGGATTTTACTATTGTCTTGAGCTCTTCTTGGGGAATGAAAGGTTTCATTTTCTTGAGGTGTTTTAGTGAGTAAAGCGCACCTTTTGAAGAGATTTTGATGTGGTCCTACATTGATAGGTTCTTGTCCAGGATAATGCCTAGTGACTTTACCAAGTCGGATAGGACGAGGGAGCAGTTTAGGGCATCAAGATTCTTGAGACAGTCATGGATTGGTCAGTGGTAACTTTTTGGAGATAACAGTATTAATTCAGTTTTGTCCAGGTTCAGCTTTAAGTGGTTTGCGTTATACCAAGTTTGGATCTTCGTTCGTGTGCCATTGAGGTGTTGGATGCACTGGGTGATTTGATTTTGTAGTAGATTTGGGTGTCATCTGCATATAGGTGGTATCTCACTCCTGCTAGTTTCAGAATGATTGTGAGGTGTTCCATGAAGAGATTGAAGAGGGATGGTGAGAGGATCGAGCCTTGCGGGACCCCAAGTGTGACTCGTGTTGGTCTAGAGAGGCAGGGCTTAATCTTAATGTGTTGCGAACGGTTCTGAAGGAAGGAGGTGAACCATTTTAGTACTATGCTGGTAATGCCAGAGCGCCTCTTCAAAGTCTCAAGTAAAGCTGAATGATCTATTGTGTTGAATTCCGCTGATAGGTCAATAAGGGTGAAGAGACAAGCTTCACCTTCATCTAAGGCTCTGTGGATATCGTCTGAAATGTTGAGCATAGCTGTTTCAGTGCTACAACCTTTCCTGAATCCCGATTGAGAGGTGTTGAGAGGTTGAAATCCCCAATATGTTTGTTAAGTTGTTGGAGAACATACTTCTCAAGTGTTTTAGCTAGGAATGGGAGGTTGGAGATAGCCCTGAGGTTGTTGAGATCGTTAGGGTCGGCCCCTGGTTTCTTGAGTATGGGTGTGATTTGTCCTAGTTGAAGGGAGTCCGGGACACAACCTAATGTGAGAGAGGAGTTGATGATTTTTGTCCAGAATGGGGCAATGGTGTGGTTGAGTTTTTTTATTACTGTGGATGGGAGGGGTCCATAGTGTGGAAAGTAGGCTTTAAGCTTGCAATTATATCGAAGACCTCGTTTTCCAACATGAGTTCAAAGTCCGACCAACTAGCCTAATTTTTCAGTTGTAGGTGGACTTTGTTGTCCTTGGTATGATTTCGTTCTGTTTGGTCAAGAGTGATTAAAAGTGGGTAGGTTGTGAGGGAAGGAGGGTTAGAGGTTTGGATGAAGGCTTGCTCAATTTCTGTGACTTTATCAGTGAAGAAGCTGGCAATTTCTTCGCATCAAGCCTTGCTGGCTTTTATTTCATGTAGCGATGAGCCGTTTGTTTGACTTTTAACAATGTTGAAGAGTTCTCTCGGTCTAGTCTTCGCTCGGTCTAGTTGGATGCGGAAGAAAGGGTCCTTTGCTCTGAAAATATGTTTTTTATATGCCGACCGAGTAGAACTAAGTTGCGCTAGGTGTAATGTTGAAGGATTTAGTCTCCATGTCCTTTCCGAATGCCGTAGTTGTCGTCTTTCATTATTAAGATCCACGTTGAACCAAGATTTAGATTTGGTAGATCTCACATGTTTGTGTTTGAGGGCGCTACTTGATCTAATACCTCCGTCATTGTTGAATTAAAGTGAGCTGTAAGGTCATCGGCCATCACACTGGAAGGCTGGAGCTGTAGATGGGCATGAATCCTGGATTCAGGTTTGGTTATAGGGACTCCTTTGATGTTCCTTGTCCCGTGCTGAGGTTTGTCAGATCGTGTTGATGGTTGTCTGATGTGTGAGTCAATAATAAACAGTATGAGGTGGTGGTCAGACCAGTCAACGGGGGAAATCGATCTCAGAGAGATTAGCTCATTTTTGGTAATAATAGCATCCGGATTGCTCCTTTGGTGTGTGTTGGTTCATTGCAGAGTTGTTTGAGGTTGGTTATTTCAAGCAGGTTGGAGAGGTTTTGGACTGTGTTGTCTCCAGGGTTGTTCCAGTGGATATTGAAGTCACCCAGGAACACGTCTTTTGTGTCTGTTATGGAGAATTGTGTTATTAGGTTGGTAAGTTCTTCGGCCAAGAGGGCACGATCACCCAGAGCATGGTAGATGGTGTGAAATTTGATAGTGCATTGTCTTTGATTGTAAGTTCAACACCCAGGTACTCAAGAGTCAGGTATTCTGTAGGTTTTAATGTGGTAATCTGTATTCCTTCATTGTGAATGCTAGCTAGCCCGCCACCTGTTTTGATCGGTCTATCGAGTCTGATGATATTGTATCCTGGAGGGGTGAGTAGGTCTAAATGGGGGTAGAGTGGTCATTGAGCCAAGATTCAGTGAGGAAAACGATGTTGATTTCTTCAGCGAGTATAGTTTCCGCAATGTCTGTGGTGTGTTAAACTGCTGCTCTACAGTTAAGGAGCATGCAAGGTTGAGGACAGGGGGCTTCCAAGTTGGTGTGTGCTGTATGGATAGATATGTATTGAGCAGGAGGTCTGGGCGAGAGGACAGTCTAGGGATTCTATGCGTGGCAACTATAACTGATATTGTGGAAGGAGCTATATTCTGGCTCATTGCGAGGTAAGAGTAGTTGATTTCATCTGCTTCCAGGCTAGAAATGGGCGGTGAGCTTGGCTAGGTCGGTGTGCCTGACTCCCCAAAGGAATGGAGGGTCATAGGGTGTCAAGTGGGGCCATGGAAGAGGTTGCGCGGGGGAAGGTGCGTAGCTACCCGGAGAGTATGAGCAAATAGGCTTAATCTGGTTGGAAAGGTCTTCTTGTAGTTGTAGGATATCGGTCGCTAGGGTGTCTGTTTTCTGTTCCATTCAGGTCAGTTGCTGAGCAAGTGAGCTAAAAGAGCTTCTTGCCTTGTGCTGGAGCAGTGTATGACTAGGGTCTGTGAGAGGAGAGAGTACTGGGTTATGGGATTGAATGGTATCATTGGAATCAGGAGCCGGTATAGACTACTCGTGAGGAGTTTGGCCCTTGGTGTTTCCAGTCTTGAGGTTAGGAGGAGGTGTTCCACAGTCTTGGGTCCAAGGGAGGAGAGTGAACAATGGTTTGGAGGAAGTCAGTGTCCAGGGGTTTGGCAGTGATATTAGAGGTGGAGATGTTTTAGGCATGTGGATGTGGGTCAGAGGAAGGAGATTGTGTAGTCGTTTGAGGGAGGTCAATGTCCAAGTGATTATCGGTGACGTTGGACATGGGGATGGTTTGTGCAGGTGGAATAGGGTCAGTATCGGATTTGGGGATAGTTTGCGAGGGTGGAGTTGGGAATCCTGAGGTCAACAGGGAAGTACCTGTAGCGAGTTCAGTAGCGACAGACTGTAGTTTGTGTCCGATCTGCCTAGCTCAAGATCAGCCTTGTGGTGTTTATTACCTGTGAGTATGCTGGTCCTGGTGGTATCAGCTGATGCCATTATAGTGGGTGTTTGATGGCGGAGTGTGATGGTGAGGGTAGTGAGATTGTAATGAGTGATGGTGGATGTCCATGAGTTTTGGAGTGGGTTGTCAGGGAAGGGGGATTGGATCGGTTCTGGGTTTCTTGTCAGGGTGGAGGGGGATAGGGGAGATTGGGTATGACGGTTCTGTTTAGTTAATGAGGAGAGTAATGTTGAGAAGTGACGATCAAAAGTGGAGAGGTGCGTATCAGTGGCCTGTACAAGAATGTTTCCTGTTCTGAAGATGGAAATTGTAAATTCTCCTTTAAAGGTGGGGGAGGCAGTTGTGGAGATGTTTTCGGCATAAGGGATATTTACTGACTTGGTAACTAGAAAGTGAAGAAGGAAAGTTTTTTTCCATTTTGTCAGGCGATTAGTGTGAAAGATGAAGTTAGTTTTCGTCTTGCCGTTAGTCGCAGTGTGGTACTTATCAACTATAAGTGTTTCCGGGTGCTGTTTTAAAGTTCTGTGCTTGAAGTTCTTTTTAGCATTATTGGTCAGGTTTTCGGCGTAGTTTACGGACCATGAGTTGGGCCCATAACGCACGAGTTTAGAGTTCCGAGTGGGGTTTAGCAGGTGCATAAATAACAACTGAGAGTTCTGGTTCTTTATGAAACGAAGGGAGGGGAGGATTGTTGGTGTGGAAAAGAGTAAGACTACCAGGTAGCGTCAGATCTTAATGAGGCTACACAGTGACTCTATGTTAGTGTAGAGGAGTAAGTCTACAAGGTAGTGACAGGTTTTAATGTGGCCCCAAGGTGTAGCTCCCGGAGTTAAGAGTTAGGAATTCCTCACCTAGTACCAGGAAGGTCCTTGTGCCCCGAACTCCTCGCATTAAATTATCAACAGGTTTGAGGATTCCTTCATCTGCGCCACCGATGGTTGAACGGACTCACAGCGGCAGCATCTCCCACACGATGGGCTAGGCAATCACACCAAATGGTGAGCAGCAACAAGAACTTTTGTCTGGTCATAGTACCCTCGACCATGGGCCAGTAAACACAATTCCCAAAAAAGAGTTCTATTGGCCACCCAAAGTGATCCTGCGGACAGGCATAGAAGATGAGTCCAAGATCAGTGGCAATCTATTGTCCGCCCAAAGTGAACCTGCGGACAGACCTAGAAGAGGAGACCAAGTTCAGTGGCAATCCAAAATCATTCCAAGATGCCTGCCATATTTGCTCATTCAGTGAGGAGACTCATGGGAAGAGGCCTAACAAATTTAGCCAGACCCAAGAAGTGTAGAGGTCCAAAAACATCAGGACCAAAACGGAGGCTCAAATGGCCACAAGAAGTGATCCTGCAGGCAAGCAAAGCAGAGAAGTCCAAACCCAGAGGTAATCCAATACCATTCCAAGATGGCCGCTGTCTTTGCTCAACTAGTGAGGAGGCTTGTGGAAATCCATCCTTTATTTTCATGGTTGGGTATCCAAACTTTGTTTACATGGTTGGATAGGGGAGACCATTTTGAAGAAGATTTCTACCGATGACAGGGGGGAAGGTACCAACAAAATGGAGGGCCATGAACACAGAGCCCCAACTGGACAGATGAAAGGACACAACAGGTGTCCAGACATATAGACCCACGTTGCGCCTCCAGCCAATGACGGAACTCGAGAAGCAGATTGGAGTGGGCACTCTTCAGGAACACAAGGCCCCCCCCTCCTCGGGACTCATGTGGGAGACAAGCCGGTCTGTAGGCTTGTGAAGAAGGAAGACAGGCTGCAGGCATTCTCCACCCGCTCCTGGGGCCCTGGGGGAATCTGCAGTTGATCCCTTGCGCCTCACGGGGGCCATCAACTCCGGCTTCCTGAAGGGTTCCAGCCAACTATCGCACAGAGCCTATGCATCAGGGCAAGCCGCTATGTACAAGGCACAGCTAGCGTCCCCCGGCAGCTCCTGATGAACAAGGGGAGCCTGTGGTGAGAAACGACATGGTCACAGAGGGCTCCGCTGCAACCTCAGATTCGAGGTGCCATCCCACTAGTATCGGAGCACCAGACTCTCCTACCTGCAACTGGCTCAGGACACAAGTCGGTTGTCCCAGGCGAGATCTGTAGTGCAGCCTTTGGGGGTCAATCGCCTCCCGTGCATCCTCTTTGGCAGCACGGGAGACTCCAATGTGAGGGGGGGGGGGCAGCACTCACAAGACTCCGGTGAGAACCAGTAAGATGTTCAGGGGGCTCGATCTCCCTGACCAGCCAGCTCACCAGTCCCAACATGCTGTTAGGGGGATGTCCCAGGGCTCCATCTCACTCCAGGCATTTGCGGCCAGCAGCCAGCAGCAGAACAAGCAAGCGAGGTGGGCAGTGGTCACGCCATTACAGGCAGCCAGCCGAATCCGGAGTCGGCAGCAGGTCAAACAGCCAGCAGCGGAGCCAAGAGGAAGTGAGGCGGGCAGAGGCCGTGGTCGTCACAACCCGTGGTGGCAAGCTCACTCCAGAAACTGCGGCAGGCCCGGCAACCAACAGCGGAACGAAGAAGCGAGGCTGTAGTCTTAACTGGTAAGTTTCTTTTCAAAGTGCATGGCATCTATTTTGCTTTTGCTGGTTTCGCTCATTTAAAGGGTGGATGGTCAGGGTAAAACTGGGAATACTCAAAGATAATGCTACCTACCCTCGGGGAGCTCTGTGAGGACCCCCAGTTCCGTCAGCCATCTTTCAATTTACAGTGTTATGCTTATCAGACATGTTACTGTGGAGAGGTGTGGCTCACTGGTTAGAGGCGGCAGACCCGAGTGCAGAGAACGGCCCGAGACCAGGGTTCGATTCCCGACGCGGCAGGGTCTTGGACCAGGATCAGCGGACTGATAATTCTCGCATCGGTGCCTACTCCGACCAGGGAGCACACTCGGCAACTCTGGGCATTAGCTTGCCTCATCTCCACAACGGCCCCACACAAACGCCGGGGATGCCTGGTTTCACCTTGGAGACCCCCAGGAGGGACTATCTCACAGGGAAAGCCAGGACGGGTTCCCCAGCGGTCTATAGCGCTACGAGGCCTCCGGGTAGCAGTGCGCTTTACAAGACACAACAATTTACAATTTACAATTTACTGTTTGTTCTGTCTTTGGCCCAGCAAGGAATTGCAGTGGCCACTGTTAAAGGTTATCTGTTAGCCATTTGGCCTTTTTGCCTTAATTGGACCAGCTGTCCTTGTTCAAAACACCTTTTTGTGATGCTTTTTGTTATAGGTGAGGTTCGCATGCCTCCTCCTAAAATACCTTTTATGGTGCCATGGCATCCTTACTTTCCTTATATATTTCCCTTACAAGCTGTTACACAGCTGTTCCCTATGTCTCCTGACCCTGAAAATTGTCTTTCTTATCGCAATCACCTCAGCTTATTGTGTGAGTGAGCTGCAAGCTCTGGCATTCTGGCCAGCCTGCACCACCTTCTATCTGGACAAACTGATGCTGAAAACTAGAGCAGCCAGATGTTGTGACTTCCATTCAGACCGGGATGCCAATCACTTTTCCGATGTTTATTGCCCTTCCTCACCCCTTGAAGGAGGAGGAGAAGCTCTATTATATGGACACTAAAAAGGGCTAAGCTTTTACATCGATCATACCAAAGATGAACAGCTCTTTGTGGTGTTCTACAGGGCAGAGAAAGTCAAAGCAGTGCAGAAGCAGACTTTGTCTAGGTGCATGATCCACTGCATTAATACCTGCTATGCGACGGCCAAGAAGCAGCTTCTAGAAGGGTTCAGGACCCATTCCACAAGGACCAATTCGTTTCACATGGAGTGCCTGTTTTGGATATTTGTCAGGCAGCAACATGGGCATCAGTGCACAAGTTCACAAAGTACTTGTGCCTTGACAACTAAATCCAACAGGAAGAGCATTTTGGCCATTCAAGTCCTAAAGGACTTTTTGGCCTATGTCATTCCAGAGACTTACCACTGGAGGAGGTGCTACTTTTTATCTATTCCAAAGGTGAGGAATCTGCAGTTAGAAGTATCCATTAGAGAACAAGTTATTTACCTTTGGTAGCCCTTTTTTCTAGTGGATACTTTATCTAACCTCCTGCTCTTCAACAATCCCCTGCCTCTAAAAAGGTCCCAAATCAAAAATTTACATGCAGGCATTAACAATTTGTTTTTGAGCTCTGAGGTTGTAAATGGCGTCCAGAAAGAAACTGATGTCAGCGGGCTTGGAGAGGGCCTATATGCAGGTCCAGCCATCTCTTCTGGAGCAGAGAGGGGTTAAAGTGGAGCTGCACAATGCCACTTCTAGCGCCAAAGGGTCTATGCCGAAAAATCTTTCGGATCCAGTCTGGTACCTAGGGATAATCTAAATGTGATGAATTTTTGGTAAGAACGTTTATCCACTAGAAAGAGTGTTGCTGCCTGGTTGGAAGAGATCTCTAAATATGATGAGTTGTGCCCTGCCAGGTCAGTGTTGTACATCACTCCGCTGACCAGGCAGAATAGACTACAGCCCGTCAAACTCTAAGTGAGCCCCCTAGTTCAGAATTATGTAGTTCTATTAATTATGTAATCTATTCCTGACTATTTATCCTAGGGGTATTTAGCATATTGTTAGGCCTGTCAGCCTTATGGTGGTCTTCCCCCTAACCTTTTGTCTTCACCCCTCCTATTTTTTCTCATTTCGTTTCAGTTGGACTTAGGACTAACCAGGGCTAAGGTGCTTGTGCTCTGTCCTTTAAACATGGTAGAATTGGTTCACACCCAATTGCCATATTTATTTTGCTTGTAAGTCCCTAGTAAAGCGATACCACATGTCACCATGGCCTATAAATGTAATGCTATCAGAAGGCCTGTAGCACTTATTGTGCCACCCACTTTAGTAGCCCTTTAAATATGTCTCAGGCCTGCTATTGTTAAATGTTAGTTAGATTTATAAAGGGCTCTATCACCCCACAGGCATCCTGGTGCTAAGAGTACTAGTTTAACCATGAACCAAAGTGCAGCAAAAAGTAGTTGCTGGCAGAAAGACGGGCCTATGCAACCTCAATACGGAAAAAGACAGGTTTTTAATTTTTTCCTAAATTGCAAAAGATCTTATTTTTTTCTGAGGCTATTTAGTAATGCATTCCACAGCTTGGCAGCTGCAACACTGAAGGCTCTTCTTCCTATTTTAGTTCTTTTAAATGTGGGTACTTATATTAGTTTAGCTGAGGATGAGCGCAAACTTCTGCTAGAAATAGGAATAAACCAGCTAAACGTGTGCTGCAATGGGTTAGAAAAGGGGGTGGTGATGGACGGAGCATCTGAATCAATCAAACACTCACACCCAGTCAAAAGATCTGGGTTTAATCCATCACCGTTCTTTAGCCCACTCTGCCACCCCAGTTCGGACATGGCTATATGCAAATCAGTCTGACCCTGTGCCTCATGGGAACAGTCCAGCCCGAACTGCCAAGCCATGTCTTCCCTGGACCGGAAACAAGCTTCCGATGACCGGTTTCTGGCATTCCAGCCGTCTTCAGCCCAGCTTGCTTGAATCCAGTGGCAAGATGAGCAAGGGACTCACGTCTGAGCATACCCTGCCACACTTATGGAGGCCAAAAGCGGTACAAAAGGGGGTGGTGATGGACGGAGCATCTGAATCAATCAAACACTCACACCCAGTCAAAAGATCTGGGTTTAATCCATCAAAGTTCTTTAGCCCACTCTGCCACCCCAGTTCGGACATGGCTATATGCAAATCAGTCTGACCCTGTGCCTCATGGGAACAGTCCAGCCCGAACTGCCAAGCCATGTCTTCCCTGGACCGGAAACAAGCTTCCGAGGACCGGTTTCTGGCATTCCAGCCGTCTTCAGCCCGGCTTGCTTGAATCCAGTGGCAAAGTGAGCAAAGGACTAACGTCTGAGCATACCCTGCCACACTTATGGCGGCCAAAAGTGGTATAAAAGGGGGTGATGATGGACGGAGCATCTGAATCAATCAAACACTCACACCCAGTCAAAAGATCTGGGTTTAATCCATCACCGTTCTTTAGCCCACTCTGCCACCCCAGTTCAGACATGGCCATAAGCAAATCAGTCTGACCCTGTGCCTCATGGGAACAGTCCAGCCCGAACTGCCAAGCCATGTCTTCCCTGGACCGGAAACAAGCTTCCGAGGACCGGTTTCTGGCATTCCAGCCGTCTTCAGCCCGGCTTGCTTGAATCCAGTGGCAAAGTGAGCAAGGGACTCACGTCTGAGCATACCCTGACACACTTATGGCGGCCAAGAGCCGGTGGGGTGGCAGAGTTGGCTAAAGAACGGTGATGGATTAAACCCAGATCTTTTGACTGGGTGTGAGTGTTTGATTGGTTCAGATGCTCTGTCCATTACCACCCCCTTTTGTACCGCTTTTGGCCGCCATAAGTGTGGCAGGGTATGCTCAGACGTGAGTCCCTTGCTCACTTTGCCACTGGATTCAAGCAAACCGGGCTGAAGACGGCTGGAATGCCAAAAAACGGTCCTCTTAAGCTTGTTTCCGGTCCAGGGAAGGCATGGCTTGGCAGTTCGGGCTGGATTGTTCCCATGAGGCACAGGGTCAGACTGATTTGCATATAGCCATGTCTGAACTGGGGTGGCAGAGTGGGCTAAAGAACGGTGATGGATTAAACCCAGATCTTTTGACTGGGTGTGAGTGTTTGATTGGTTCAGAAGCTCCCTTCATTACCACCCCCTTTTGTACCGCTTTTGGCCGCCATACGTGTTGCAGGGTATGCGCAGACGTGAGTCCCTTGCTCACTTTGCCACTGGATTCAAGCAAGCCGGGCTGAAGACGGCTGGAATGTCAGAAACCGGTTCTCGGAAGCTTGTTTCCGGTCCAGGGAAGGCATGGCTTGGCAGTTCGGGCTGGACTGTTCCCATGAGGCACAGGGTCAGACTGATTTGCATATAGCCATGTCTGAACTGGGGTGGCAGAGTGGGCTAAAGAACGGTGATGGATTAAACCCAGATCTTTTGACTGGGTGTGAGAGTTTGATTGGTTCAGATGCTCCGTCCATTACCACCCCCTTTTGTACCGCTTTTGGCCACCATAAGTGTGGCAGGGTATGCTCAGACGTGAGTCCCTTGCTCACTTTGCCACTGGATTCAAGAAAACCGGGCTGAAGACGGCTGGAATGCCAGAAAACGGTCCTCGGAAGCTTGTTTCCGGTCCAGGGAAGGCATGGCTTGGCAGTTCAGGCTGGACTGTTCCCATGAGGCACAGGGTCAGACTGATTTGCATATAGCCATGTCTGAACTGGGGTGTCAGAGTGGGATAAAGAACGGTGATGGATTAAACCCAGATCTTTTGACTGGGTGTGAGTGTTTGATTGGTTCAGATGCTCCGTCCATTACCACCCCCTTTTGTACCACTTTTGGCCGCCATGAGTGTTGCAGGGTATGCTCAGATGTGAGTCCCTTGCTCACTTTGCCACTGGATTCAAGCAAGCCGGGCTGAAGACGGCTGGAATGCCAGAAACCGGTCCTCGGAAGCTTGTTTCTAGTCCAGGGAAGGCATGGCTTGGCAGTTCGGGCTGGACTGTTCCCATGAGGCACAGGGTCAGACTGATTTGCATATAGCCATGTCTGAACTGGGGTGGCAGAGTGGGCTAAAGAACAGTAATGGATTAAACCCAGATCTTTTGACTGGGTGTAAGTGTTTGATTGGGTCAGATGCTCCGTCCATTACCACCTCCTTTTTTACCGCTTTTGGCCGCCATAAGTGTGGATGGGTGTGCTCAGACGTGAGTCCCTTGCTCACTTTGCCACTGGATTCAAGCAAGCCGGGCTGAACACGGCTGGAATGCCAGAAACCGGTCCTCGGAAGCTTGTTTCCGGTCCAGGGAAGGCATGGCTTGGCAGTTCGGGCTGGACTGTTCCCATGAGGCAAAGGGTCAGACTGATTTGCATATAGCCATGTCTGAACTGCGGTGGAAGAGTGGGCTAAAGGACGGTGATGGATTAAACTCAGATCTTTTGACTGGGTGTGAGTGTTTGTTTGGTTGAGATGCTCCGTCCATTACCACCCCCTTTTGTGCCGCTTTTGGCCGCCATGAGTGTTGCAGGGTATGCTCAGATGTGAGTCCCTTGCTCACTTTGCCACTGGATTCAAGCAAGCCGGGCTGAAGACGGCTGGAATGCCAGAAACCGGTCCTCGGAAGCTTGTTTCTAGTCCAGGGAAGGCATGGCTTGGCAGTTCGGGCTGGACTGTTCCCATGAGGCACAGGGTCAGACTGATTTGCATATAGCCATGTGTGAACTGGGGTGGCAGAATGGGCTAAAGAACAGTAATGGATTAAACCCAGATCTTTTGACTGGGTGTGAGTGTTTGATTGGTTCAGATGCTTCGTCCATTACCACCTCCTTTTTTACCGCTTTTGGCCGCCATAAGTGTGGCAGGGTGTGCTCAGACGTGAGTCCCTTGCTCACTTTGCCACTGGATTCAAGCAAGCCGGGCTGAACACGGCTGGAATGCCAGAAACCGGTCCTCTGAAGCTTGTTTCCGGTCCAGGGAAGGCATGGCTTGGCAGTTCGGGCTGGACTGTTCCCATGAGGCACAGGGTCAGACTGATTTGCATATAGCCATGTCTGAACTGCGGTGGAAGAGTGGGCTAAAGAACGGTGATGGATTAAACTCAGATCTTTTGACTGGGTGTGAGTGTTTGATTGGTTGAGATGCTCCGTCCATTACCACCCCCTTTTGTACCGCTTTTGGCTGCCATAAGTGTGGCAGGGTATGCTCAGACGTGAGTCCCTTGCTCACTTTGCCACTGGATTCAAGCAAGCCGGGCTGAACACGGCTTGAATGCCAGGAACCGGTCCTCGGAAGCTTGTTTCCGGTCCAGGGAAGGCATGGCTTGGCAGTTTTTTACCGCTTTTGGCCGCCTTAAGTGTGGCAGGGTATGCTCAGACGTGAGTCCCTTGCTCACTTTGTCACTGGATTCAAGCAAGCAGCTGAAGACGGCTGGAATGCCAGAAACCGGTCCTCGGAAGCTTGTTTCCGGTCCTGGGAAGGCATGGCTTTGCAGTTCGGGCTGGACTGTTCCCATGAGGCGCAGGGTCAGACTGATTTGCATATAGCCATGTCTGAACTGGGGTGGCAGAGTGGGCTAAAGAACGGTGATGGATTAAACCCAGATCTTTTGACTGGGTGTGAGTGTTTGATTTGTTCAGATACTCCGTCCATTACCACCCCCTTTTGTACCGCTTTTGGCTGCCAAAAGTGTGGCAGGGTATGCTCAGACGTGAGTCCCTTGCTCACTTTGCCACTGGATTCAAGCAAGCAGGGCTGAAGACGGCTGGAATGCCAGAAACCGGTCCTCGGAAGCTTGTTTCCCGTCCAGGGAAGACATGGCTTGGCAGTTCGGGCTGGACTGTTCCCATGAGGCACAGGGTCAGACTGATTTGCATATAGCCATGTCTGAACTGGGGTGGCAGAGTGGGCTAAAGAACTGTGATGGATTAAACCCAGATCTTTTGACTGGGTGTGAGTGTTTGATTGGTTGAGATGCTCCGTCCATTACCACCCCCTTTTGTACCGCAATGGGTTAGGCCCGTCCCATAAAGGGCCTTAAAGACTACACATAGTGACTTGAACTGAATCCTCTGTGTCACAGGAAGCCAGTGGAGTTCCTTGCTGGCTAGGGAGGCTGATGATCTACGTGATTTCCTAAGGGCTAGCTTAGCCACCATCGTCTGACTTTTCTGGAGTCTCTCTATAAAATACTTCGGGCCCTCCAGCAACAAGGCGGAGTCCGCATGTACCGGCAGAGGTCACGCGCAGCAGGCTCGCCGTTTGCGCTCCAAAGGCGCGCCAACGGCAAGCCCGTCTACGCCCGTTCACGCCTGGACCGCGCCCAGCGCCAGAACCCCTGGACCACGCAAGACCCAACCCAACCGACGGAGATACGACAACGCTGCACTCATCGCACTCAACCCCGGACGACCGCCCGCCTGCTATCAAGCCACCCCCAGACGCACCCACGGACCCTTCACATGTCAAACCTGCAAATTCACCTGCCTCAAAACCCGCGTCACGCCCGCCGAACCAAGCAGCAACACCAACCACCTCAAATGCATAGTCCTCAACACCCGCTCCGTACACAAGCACGTCATCATACTCTGGGACCTCTTCAACACAACAGCACCGGACGTCACCTTCCTCAGAACGCCTCCTCAGCCCCCGACATCGCCATAGCCATCCCGGACGGCTACAAAATCACCCGGAAGGACCGCACTAACAAAACAGGAGGAGGGATCGCCATCATGTACAGAAACACCATCAGCGTCACGGCCAACACCGAAGACGCCACCCCCACCACTGAACTCCTACACTTCCAGATCCACACCAACCCTCAGCCCACCCTCAGAGGAACACTCATCTACCGAACCCCGGGCCCCCGCACACAATTCAGCTAGACCATCGCCGACCTCATCAGCCAGCAGCCCTTAGCCTCACCAGAGTACATTCTCAAAGGGGACCTCAACTTCCACCTAGAAAACAACAACGACAACGCCACCTCCACCCTACTCGACAACCTCGCCAGCCTCGGACTCAAGCAACTGGTGAACTCTGCCATGCACCGTGCCGGCCACACCCTCGACGCAACCACATCGCCTTCAACCACGCCGCAGGACTACACTGGACCGACCACAGCTGCATACACTTCACATTCAAGAGGACAACATCATACCAGCACATGCTTCGGATCCCCCGCAGATGCTGGAGCAAAATCACCATGGGCTAACTGACCGCATCTCTCAGCCAGAACCCACCCGCCGACACCAACGCACCTGACACCAGCAGCGCGGCACTCAACCTCACACACTGGATCACCAACTGTGCAGACGACCTCGCCCCACTAAAGAACGCCAACAACAAGACCACCACCAGAAAACCCTCATGGTTCACAGACGCCCTCAAAGCCGCAAAGAAATCCCGCAGTAATCTCGAAAAGACCTGGCGAAATGAACGAACTCCGGAAAACATGACTGCCCTCAAAACCGCCACCCGCGAATATCATCAGCAGATCCAGAACACCAAGAGGACATCGCTCAAGGAACGACTTGACAACAACACCCACAACAGCAAGGAACTCTTCAGCATCGTCAAAGAGTTCTCCAACCCCAACGCCAGTAACAACGACATTGCTCCGACGCAAACCTCTGCAACTCCCTCGCAACCTTCTTCCACCGCAAGATCGCAGACATACACGACAGCTTCGGACCCCAACCTCCACCTCAGGACAACAGCCCAGCGACCCCCACCACCACCATCAACTCCTGGATTCCCATCAGCAGCGAAGACACCATCCACGCCATGAACACCATCCACTCTGACTCCCCCTCCGAACCCTGCCCTCATCACATCTTCAACAAGGCCGACACCATCATCGCCCCCCACCTACGGAACATCATCAACAGCTCCTTCGCATCAGCTACCTTCCCTGAGAGCTGGAAGCACGCTGAGATTAACGCCCTCCTGAAAAAACCCACTGCAGACCCCAGGGACCTCAAGAACTTCTGGCCCATCTCACTCCTTCCCTTCCCGGCGAAAGTCATCGAGAAGACCGTCAACAAACAACTGACCACCTTCCTCGAGGACAACAATGTACTCGAGCCCTCCCAGACCAGATTCCGGGCAAACCACAGCACCGAGACGGCCCTCATCGCAGCCACAGACGACATCAGAACCCTGATGGACAATGGGGAAACAGCCGCCCTCATCCTCCTGGACCTCTCAGCAGCCTTCGATACCGTATGCCACCGCACCCTACCACACCGACTCAACAACACGGGCATCCAGGGGAAAGCCCTGGAATGGATCTCTTCATTCCTCACCGGCAGAATTCAGAGAGTCTGCCTCCCCCCTTCCGCTCCCCGGCGACAGAAATCATCTGCGGCGTACCCCAAGGTTCCTCACTCAGCCCTACACTCTTCAACATCTACATGAGCCCCCTCGCCACCATCGCACGGAAACACAACATCAACATCATCTCCTACGCCGACGACACCCAGCTGATACTCTCCCTCACCAAGGACCCAGCCACCGCCAAATCAAACTTCCAGGAAGGAATGAAACAAGTAGCGGACTGGATGAAGCACAGCCGTCTCAAACTCAACTCTGACAGGAGGGAGGTCCTCATCCTCGGACCATCCCCCTCGGCTTGGGGCGACTCCTGGTGGCCCCCGGCGCTGGGCACCACACCGAAACCCACAGACCACGCACGCAACCTGGGCTTCATCCTAGACTCCTCGCTCACAATGACCAAACAAGTCAACGCCGTCTCATTCTCATGCTTCAACACCCTACGCATGCTCCGGAAGATCTTCCGATGGAGCCCCACCGAAAGCAGAAAAACTGTCACCCAGGCCCTCGTCACCAGCCGACTGGACTACGGTAACACCCTCTACGCAGGAACAACCGCCAAACTCCAGAACTGCCTCCAGCGCATACAAAACGCCTCCGCACGACTCATCCTCAGCATTCCCCGACGCAACCACATCTCTACACACCTGAGAAATCTTCACTGGCTCCCCGTCAGCAAAAGGATCACGTTCAGACTGCTCACCCACGCACACAAAGCACTCCACAACTTGGGACCTGAATACCTCAACAACCGACTTACGTTCTACAACCCCAACCGCCAGCTGCGGTCCACCAACCTCGCCCTCGCCATCAACCCACGGATCCCCAGAGCCACCACTGGAGGAAGATCCTTCTCCTACCTCGCTGCAAAGACCTGGAACTCCCTCCCCACTCACCTCCGACTGACCCAGGACCACCACAGCTTCAGGAAGCACCTCAAGACCTGGCTCTTCGAGCAGTAGCAGCCCCCCTTCCCCCAGCGCCTTGAGACCCTCACGGGTGAGTAGCGCGCTCTACAAATTCTATGATTGATTGATTGAATTACTACTCCCAAATTGCATACTGCCTTAACCGGCGTTAGTGGCTTGTCCACTGGAAACGGACACAAATTTGTCAGAAGTGGGCATGAGATTTTCTTGGTTGCACAGCATACAAGCTCAGTTTTCTCCCTGTTGAATTGCAGAGAGTTATCTTTGAGCCAGCGTACAGATGTTGATTGGTCTCCCTCCAGCGCTAGGATGAGTTGAGTGTCATCCATGTAACTCACTAGGCTGACATTGTGGTGTAGTGTAGTTCCTAAATTCCCAATAGGCTCTGCGCATTGGAATAATATACCCTGCAGCTTAAACGTAGGACTGAATTCGACTAGGTCTCTGCCGAATATATTGGACTTAATTGTGAGTGCCAGCTAGCTCAGAGGTCACTAGAAACTTTCTCGAATAAACAAGAAAGGATTAGTCTCTGACAATCATATAACATGACAACTTTGTTTCCCCAGAATGAAACGTATCTTTAGAGTCGCGGAAACAATAGATGGCTATTTCACTCAGTCGATCGTGCATGGTTAGTTTCACCAGAGTTGCTTTAGAAATAAAGAGACGGGCGTTTTCAATAAAAGTATTTATTGAACAGTCTTATTTCTTAAGCATAAGAAATGCACTGCTACAATTGAAATGCTAGTTAAGAAGTACGAGGCATATAATACGAATTGAATTATAAAAAGTACTGTAAAAGCATGATATGGTTTCTAAGCCATAAACATAGAATACATAAAATGCATAAAATACATACAGTGATAAAATGATGGCTAAAAGTACTCAACTGGTGCTTCTAACGTACGCCTACCCCAGTGTACCTAACCTAAGCCTAGTACGAGGGAGGAGTAAGTGAGGAGTAGTTTAAGTTTAGTATTTCTTTGCCAAGAATCTGTTCAAGAATTCTCTAGGGATCTAATCAGCTCCGTACCTTGGTTTTAGAATGATAGAGGTCTTGTATCTCTCTCTCGGGACTCGATCTCCCAGCAACCCACAAGGGTAGCCTGGAAACACTGGAGCTGGATTTCTCAGCAGGAGAAAAGACAGCGTCTTTTCAGTGCGTCAGTTGGAGGGTCGGCTTCCTTCAGCACTTGCATCAGCAGGGCGTCGGGCAATTAGTTAGTCGATCTGCTCCAGAACCACCGTGTGTTTGACTGGGCAAATGTAGGCATATTTATACCCCTGAAGGTGCCGAGTCTGACGTAAGATTGGACATAATATCGTCACTAGTGCCTTAGTTCCTCGAAAACTCCTGGATTTCTTGGATAAATCAGTATTCAAGCAAGGGGAGGTTCCTGACTGCTGAGGGCTGGTTTTACCACGAAATCAATGTGAATTCTCGGAGTTTAGTGGAGGTAGCCGTGGCCTATTAGGGCTGCGCCGGCTATAACTAAATGAGGCAATGATTCTTTATGCCTATATAGGTACTGGATGGTTTATACCTATATATGGGCATGAATCGGAAAAAGTTACACTAGGGTCCTAGATTCCCACATAACACCCACTCCACGCATGTTAACTTTAATAATGCATAAGCACTGAACATATTTCAAAGCAAAGTGTTTACAATCCCACCCCAAAATACAAAGATGCATTTGCGAATAGGTTTGTTTGCATGAAGGGAGTATACATCATGTAAAAATCATAGGCATCATGAGTTCAAATTATTGGATTGTTTTGAAAAATGAAGGCCGAATTGCAGAGTTCAGGGAACGCTGTGTGAATTAATCAAAAGCTATTTCAGGAGTGTCAGGAGAAAACATCAGATCATCTAGGCTGGCAAAGAAACCGTCTACCGTAGTAGGTGAAAGTGGAACCACTTCAATTAGCAGATCAAAAGTGCAGAAGTATGGATCATCGCCGTCAGCGTTTGATGCATTAGCAATGTCCATAGTAGATGGTACCTGTGTGCCTGTAGTTTCCCGTATCTCATCCTCAGTCAGACTTGCCGGTGAGACCTCAAAGTATGCCGTCATCAGAATAGGCAGCCGTTGGGGGCAACATGATGCACGAGCCGTTACAGGACCTAGCAAAGCGTCGACATCCGATGGCAGTACTGATGGAAGTGTAAGACAAATGTCCAACACGCATTCCTGTCCGCAAAGCCGGCATCGAAGACCAGGTAAGATGCAATCTTGCCAGATTGGTCTGAACGAAAGAAACCAGGTCGTGTTCAGATCTCTTAAATGAGCCAAGCCACGAATCTGTGAAATCCTTTCACGATATCTCATTGTAAGGAGGCATTGTTCCATAGTAGTTTCGGTGTTGCTGGTGACCGGACTTGCCATATCGGAGCAGAAGGAATAAAAATAGAATTCCTGCTACTAGTCCCAAGATGAGAGGCAGGCCGCCGAACACAGAGTGCACGAAATTAGGGAAAATGCTGAGGACTGCTTCAAATGGTGTTAACAGTCCCCAAAAAAACGGTCTTAAATACATGTGCGATGCCGTTGGTATCGGACATGTTTAAGATTTGGCTTAACATTTCTGTGAAATGCACTGGGCAGTTTGTTGATAATAATGCATGTATCTCTGCAGAAGACCTTGCTACTTGCAGATCATACGTTTCTCTAGACGAGGTCAGTGGCACATTTTATTGTAAAAGAATGGCTTTCATTCTGCTTAAAGTATCAATTCGTATAGAAGAGATATTCAGTGAAGGCCATATAGCCGTCTCCCTTTCTGTCTCTGTTTTTGGATACAATACTTGCATACAACAAGTGACCGTGGAGGACACAGTTACGAGATAACTTTTTCCTGGCAACATGCCACAACAGCTGTGATCATTCAACATAATGTAACTGCCATTGGATAGCTGCCTGAAAACCGGTATTATCGTAGGAGAGGGCGAAGCGTGTAGGTGGCATGAAAGGTTATTTGGAGAACCATCAGAGGCCCCGTGTAAATTAACTTCATTGCACAGAAGTTTACCACTTAGTGACTTTTTGCAATTATTGCCACTAAGGAAAACTTCACGTCCTCATTCCAACACTTGTGTGTATATGGTAAAACCCAGGTCGACTTAATGTATTCTTTAACCAACCTTTCATTCAGGCCTGTTGGTACATGCTCCAGACAATACTGAAACTGGAATGTCGTGACTGGAATCGAAATGGAGCCATGAATTATACACTCAATCACAGGTTTCTCAGAAACTGTTAATTGTAATCTTTCGAGTTTTTCAATGCTCAGCACCGTATAGTCTGCTCCTCTTTGTGCCAAGGAGATTTGTTTATCTGTAAGGTTAAATACAGTAAACAATGATGTTGTATTGATTAGATGCCATGGCACATAGCCAGAATGCAGATTTTGCAATGTCCAGCCTAACAGCATGATAGAACGCAATTGAGACTGACCATGTCGTAACTTTAGTAAGTCTTGTTCTATGATGTCTATAGCAGATGACAAGATGCTGTCCATATAATATATTCTGGAGGACAGAGTCGTTAACCCATTGTCCACTACAGAAAGTGCTTTCTCCAAATTAATACGAACAATTTCTCGTATTTTTTCTGCAGTTTCTATTTGCGTCACTTTCCAAGCTTCGTTGTAAGCCGCATATATATCGGCGTATACAAAAAGGATTTTTGCCCTGGCTTGCGAGGTCCTATTAAGAAATCTCGCAAATCATTGCTTTCTTTAAGCAAAGACAAGTGTTGTTTTATTTCTGGAAGTGTAGATTTCTGAAGCCATTCAAGGCAAAGCTTCCCTTCTGAGGTTCCGTGACGGTTCCGTGACGACTTGAACCCGTGTTTTTAAGTTTGTCGGAAATACATAAAAATGGTATCAGTGAACCGCAAATGATCCATTTAGTATATCCTAGTGTTTTCGCTACGCTACGAGCAAGAGCACTCCTTCCACTGACACATTTCTGATATACACACGGCATCCATCTTAGATCGTGGCCGCCATTTTGTGTTTCCTTGCCCTCACATATGCAATAGCCTCTGATCATTTCATTCACTTCACTTTGATTAAAGACACGTAGCCTTAGCCGGAGATTCACCTCTTACGTGACACGTGCACCTTAAACCAGATCACGCTGAAGCTGCATGACTCGACAAAGGCTGCCTCCTCTGCCCGAGGCCAGCCCACCTGAACTGGTTTTCCTGTCCATTGTACCTGATCATGATTAGGCGGCCGAAGCCGGTAGCCTTGCCCATTTACAACCCACAAACATCTCTTATCCCGCTTTTCTATCTTCTGCACCTGGCTCTGCTCCTTTCCTTCTGGGCCTTTATTAGGGGGAGGTAACGAACTTTACGATGAGGCGGTCCGGGTCTTGAATGCAATATTGACAAGGGATTGTGATGGACTGGTGGGAACCCCTCTTCGTGATGTTTGGTATCAGATATTATCGACAGTTCCTGTGTAACGCCAAATATTTATTGTTTAGAGACACAAAGGTTTGGGAATGTACCGACATGTGAAATATTTGCCTAGAGCACAATTTTTAGTATATAAGGAGCAACCCACTTTGTACAAATCGAACAGTCTCCTAGATTCTGCCCGTGTGTAGATTCTGTGACTTCTGTGTCCCTGCAGTAATAAACCTTTGGTCTTTGACGCCACCATCGAGAAGCCCGTGTTTCTGTTCATTTGTGCACCAAGGCAGGTGGGACTCCGGGGTCTTTGGGTGTTGTACCCTGACACCTCTGGACGGAACCAAAAAAGTCCAGAACTCCAATTGGCGCCCAACGTGGGGCGACGTCATTCGGTACCGGTCCAAAAGCCTGAAGAGTTCGAGAAGCTTCGTGTGAAGATTCCTGAGGGAGGCGCCCCACTTCATCGATCCCGGCATATCGCAAAAGTGGCCCTGAAGTTCTCTTCCACGAGGGTTCCCGTTCAGGACGGCTGCAGTGGGCCGTTGCCTTGACCGTCGCCCTGTCTTGGACCCGAAGTGGTGCAGTCCTTAGTACGGCGAAACGTGACGGGTTTCTCCTTGGTGACGTCTTCAGTGCCTCAGTTAAGTATTTAGTGATAGCTAGCTGGTTACTTTTGTGAGGATTGTTAAAAATCCTTGATCGGTTCTTGGTTTGGTTTGGTTTCGTAAGATTATCACTAGTTGTTCTGGTTACGATAATCTATTTGGTTCAGTTTTGGGTATCGATACATCAGTTCGTTTTTTTGTAGGCCTAAGTTCTTGGTTCAAGTGCACAAATTTGTTTTGTGTTTGTTTGTTTTGTGTTCCGGACTGAAAATGGTAAGTCGGAAAATGTTGTCTTGTTTTAGTTGCAACAGTGACTCACAATTAGAGGACTCTTGTCTGGTTCCTCCGATTGGGACTCCCCTTTATGATTTATATTGTAAGTATGGTGTGGGTCCTATAACTTATAATGAGATATGGGTCCGCTATTGTAAGAAGGATGGTGTCCTTAGTTGGCCACTGCATGGTAGTTTTGAACAAGAGATTCTCGACAATTTAGAAGAGAAATTGTTTAGGAAGAAAGCCCGGCCGGCAATGTTTGATTCCTTCCGTTATTGGCGGAAAGAATCCAAACAGAGAAAAATGAAAAGGTTGAAGAAAGAGCAAAAAGAACAAGAAGAGTTAACTCTAGAGCAAGCGACTAAGCAGTTGCAGGCTGACGAGTGTGAGAAAGCCATAGATGTAGCCATTAGAGAGCGTAACTTAGCGATTGACAAGTGCTATCCTGCCTTGCCATCGAAAATGGCTAAGATACTGGAGGATTCTGAAAACGATCCTCTGCTATCTTATCTGTTACGGTCGCCTCCACCGTATGCACAAGGTGCTACGGCTCCACTCATCCCGAATGTTCAATTGCCGGTTGCTGGACAACCTGGTGTTCTTGTTCCTCAGAATCAAGTTCTTATACCTCCTGTGGTGAATGTAAATGTTCCTACAGCTCCTCCTCTTCCTGCACTGCCCGCTCCTATACCTACCACTGTACCTATTGGTCCTCAAACTATTTTCCTCGATACTCCTACTGTTTCGTCATCTATTCCTACCTCTACTGCGTTCTCTATGTCTGCGAGTGTACTAACTCCACTTTCTGTTCGTCGAAGAATCACTGATTCTGTTACTAATATGCTGTCGCCTATATATAAAACCTTGATTAAGACTCCTACTCCTGACTCTGTTCAGAGACGGAGTCAGCTTCCAAGTACTGAGGAACGGGGAGTTTTAGACTCCACGGCTCTCAGATGGATTACAAAAGTTAGAAGATATAGTACGAAAGATGTGTTAGAGACATTTATGCAATGGGGAGAACCAACGCAACGATACGTCTTTGATGAGATGTGCTCGTTGTTGCGTGAGGAAATAGAAGAAGACGATGTCGAATCAGATTTGGAAGATTTAATTAAAGTGCAAAAAGAGTTTGCTGCTGGAATGATAGTGGGCGATAATATAAAGGAAGCGATGGAACTCATTTTGAGTTTTAGGAATGATCCATCTCTTCGTTCACCGAGAGATTTAGAGAAAGGTAAAATGAAGCTAAGTCGCCAATATCCTATGAGGGAGGTTCCTCCAATTTGGCGCGAAGCCGTGCAAGCTGATGCAGTTGCGGGTGTTGTAGCTGCTCCAGCACAGTTCCAAAGAGTATGGATACATATTCCGTGAAAGCGAGCAGAAGTGTTAGCAGTGAAACAGGCCTTGCCAGATCCACGTAAGAATCCAGCCGGATATTACAAGGAATTAACACAGACAGTTGAGGCTTGTATAATGAACTTAGCCGACATTGATATGTTGTTTGGTAATGTAGTTCCACAACCAGTGTGGGCTAAAATTCGTAGAGAGGATCATCAGGCTGCTTTAGGTGGTGATTGGGCAGCTATCACTGCAGCAGATAATCAACAAATAGGTGGTGCGAAACCTGAACCTTTGATCGCTAATCTGCCAGGTAGAATAATAGATTTAATGAAGACTCTGATGCCAGCATTGCGTGTTAATTGGGATAAATTATCCGCATGCAAGCAGAAGAAAGACGAAAGTGTCTCCGACTTCTTCACGAGGTTCGAAGAGACTTTTGTAGACCATAGTGGTCAGGATATGAGCACTGAAGGAGGACAGAGATTGTTTGTCGATAAATTTGTGCATAATTTGTTACCTGAATTATGCAATAAATTGAAAGACTCAGAAAGTGCGTGGGCTGTATCTACGACAGCGCAAATACTTGCGACTGCACAGTACCATGAAAATAGGGATAAAGAGGAAAAGGAGAAATCAGAGAAGAAAACGAAAGATTTAAAGACTAAAGTTCTTTTGCAGCAGGCGTATCCGCCTCGCACGAATCAGACTAATATGCAACAGAATTCGTATCAAAAGACAGATTATAATTCGACCAGGCCTCAATATCAGTGGAATCAGTGCGCGTACTGTAAGAAAGAGGGTCACTATAAAAATGATTGTCCGATCTTAGCGCAAAATAATGCGGCAGCAGCTCAGAGAGGTCGTGGTGGTTATGCGCAGAATTCTAGAGGACGAGGACGAGGTGCTATGCCTCCACAAACGAATGATCGTCCTTCCAATCACTTTGATCAGCGAAATGTACAATCTGTTCAGCAAAATAGATCTCAGCAATATCTTGTTGAGGATTATTGTGAAGTTGAAGAGGGTTTTCAACAAAATGGGTACTAGGACAGCCATGGACAGAGAGAGGGAGTAGTATCAGTTCCAGTGGATCAGAGTGGGCCTTATGTCGCAGTAGCAACATCAGGTGTAGTCGAACCGTTTCTGTTGGATACTGGTGCCGCGAAAAGTTCTATCATGCATGCGAAACTCCCTGGCGCACCTTTGTCTGGCTCAACAAATGTTTCCGTAGGTTTTTCAGGCGCCCCTGTGTACAACCCGATATCTGGTCCTTTGTCTATTTCTGTTGGACCGTGTCAATTGAAAGCACCCTTAATTTTGACGACAGGTTGTAATGAAAATCTGCTTGGTTTAGATTTGTTAAAACGACTATATGCGACATTGTACTGTTCTCCGGAAGGAGTACAGCTTACTTTGGGTAAAAGACTCACCTCTCCGATGTACTTGTCAATGGACGCACTCCCGCCGGAGCTACGTTCACTCCCTGATTCTCTTTGGGCGACTGGTCCCAATGATGTAGGTCTCCTAGAAATTCCACCGTATGTAGTAACTTTGAAAGCGAATGTAAAATTTCCAAGAATTCCCCAGTATAAAATATCGAGTGAAGGTGAGCGTGCACTCTTATTGATTGTGCAAGATTTGATTAAGAAAGATGTGGTTGAAGAAACGCGAGGAAATGTCTGTAACAGTCCTGTCTTACCGATTTTGAAACGAACAGATCCTACAAAGCCTCCAGTCTATAGGTTTGTCATAGACCTTAGAGAAGTTAATAAGATTGTAATTCCGCAGTTTCCTGTAGTGCCAGACATTACTGCCTTATTAACATTGATTCCTGCTACAGCTACATGGTTCTCAGTCATCGACTTGAAGAATGCCTTTTTCAGCATTCCGATAGCCGAGGAAAGCAGAGATATTTTTGGCTTCTGTTTAGGAGGTCGGAGTTTCAGATTTAAACGCGCTCCACAAGGCTACTGTGAAAGTCCATCCATTTACAGTCAAGCTTTAAAAAGTCAGCTAGATTCTTTTGTCCTTCCTCCAGGCTCTGCCCTAGTACAGTACGTAGACGATCTTTTGGTGGCTGCCGATGACAAGGAAACTTGCAAGGCAGCTACAATTTCACTATTGCATCATTTGTCTAATTTGAATCATAAGGTGTCACCTTCCAAAATGCAATATTGCTGCCAAGAAGTAACCTACCTAGGTCACCTCTTATCAAAGGAGGGAAGGAAGTTGACCCCAGAAAGAATAAAAGCAATTACGCAGATGAGTGTTCCACGCACACAGAGGGAAGTACGTGCCTTTCTAGGTATTACCTCCTACTGTAGGCAGTGGATTCCAAATTTTTCACTTTTAGCAAAGCCATTGGTAGCTTTGACTGGGAAAAATGTTCCGAGTCCGGTGCCATGGTCTGATGAATGTCAAAAGAGTTTTGCTGAATTACGAAAAGCTTTGTGTTCAGCTCCTGTATTGGGCACACCTGATTACAGTAAGCCATTCACGCTCTACGTTCACGAAAGAGAAGGTTGCGCGTTGAGTGTCTTGACACAGAAGTTTGGTGATAAACAACGCCCTTGTGCGTATTTCTCATCAACATTAGATCCGGTAGCTAGAGCATTGCCTAGTTGTTTGAGGGCTACAGCGGCAGCTGCAGCTTCCATTCGACAATCTGCTGGTTTGGTGATGAACAATATGCTAGTGGTCATGGTTCCTCATGCAGTGGACACACTCATGAACCGAACGAAGACACAACACCTTACTAGTGCGAGATTATCTGGTTACGAGCTGACGTTATTAGCGAGTCATATTCAGATCAAAAGATGCAATGTATTGAATCCAGCAACATTGTTGCCGACTGATCAAGAGTCGAGTGATTCTGAGCCACATGACTGTTATTTCAAAACGGAGGAAGAGACAAAAGGTCGTATCGACTTGAGGGATACTCCTCTATCCGACCCGGATGGTACGCTGTATGTGGACGGGTCATGTTTTAAATTGGAGAATGGTGATGTGACTGCTGCCTACGCAGTAACGACTTTGAAGACGATTGTGGAGACTGCAAGAGTGAGTCAGAATTCTGCCCAAGCTGCAGAGTTAATAGCTCTTACGAGAGCGTGTGTTTTAGCTAAGGGAAAGAGAGTGAATGTGTTTACAGATAGTCAGTACGCATTTGGCGTGGCCCATAGTTTTGGCCGGTTGTGGAGAGAAAGGGGTTTCATTACGTCCCATGGGACTAAGATCCAACATGGTCAGCTAGTTAACGACTTGTTAGAATCTCTAACCTTACCGATTGAAGTTGCGATTGTGAAGTGCAGTGCTCATAAAGCAATCACGGATGATGTTGGTCGGGGAAATGCCTTTGCTGATGAAACCGCTAAACAGACAGCTAGAGACATGATGAGTAGAATGTACATTGCTACGTCTGCAAGATGGATTGCTGAGTCTGGAATGTGTGAGGACACAATGGAAAGTGTGAAAGAGATTCAGAAAGAAGCGACTGAGGAAGAGAAACGCGTATGGAGAGAAAGTACGGGCAAATTGGACTCGAATGGATGTTGGATCGATTTGACAGAACAGCAGCGTTGGATGTTGCCTGATGCATATGTGCTTGCAGTAGTGACAATGGCGCATGGAGTGGCGCACATAAGTTCTAAAGGGATATGTAAGATGTTAGCTCCGGTCTGGAAGAATGAGGGAATCAGTAAGTGTGCAGAGAGAGTGGTGAAAAATTGTATGGTGTGCTTGATGCATAATCCTGGCAAGGGAATTCCAACTCCAGCTGGTCATTTCGCTCCTCCTTCCTGCCCCTTTGAAGTAATACAGTTAGACTTCATTCACATGGAACGCTGCAACAATTTAAAATACGTCCTGGTGGTGGTTTGTGCTTTTTCCAGGTGGATAGAAGCATACCCACTAAAGGACAACACTGCTTTATCAACTGCCAAAATTCTTCTCAAAGAATTTTTTCCTAGGTATGGAATGCCACGGATTGTATGGTCAGATAACGGAAGTGAGTTTATAGGGAAAGTTATGCAGAGTGTGTGTGCTGGTCTAGGATTGAAACAAAAATTTCATAGTGCGAACCATCCCCAGTCTGCTGGTTTAGTCGAGGGTTACAATGGCACCCTCAAGCTTAAAATAGCCAAAATTCAAGCATCCACAGGTTTGGCTTGGCCAGACGCACTTCCTTTGGCCTTGTTATCAACGAGAGCAACAGTGCATTCTAGAATAGGGCTTTCTCCATATGAGATTGTATTTGGCCGCCCGGCAAATGTCTGGGGTGTGCCAAGGCCTAAACAATTTTGCTCCATTGAATATCCTATGTTGATAGACTACCTTTACGACTTGACTGCTAAATTAAGTCTTATTCATCAACAGGTTTTTGATGCACTACCAAAGCCTCCGGAGAGTCCAGGGCATCAACTGAAACCGGGTGACTTCATAGTGGTCCGGAACTTCGCGAGGACAAAGAATCTTCAGCCTCGCTACATCGGCCCCTTCCAAATCCTACTGGCAACGAGGACAGCTGTACGTGTTGCTGGCCGGAAGAACTGGATCCACGCTTCTCACGTAAAGCGTGTTCCACTGCCGCTGCCCTACGACGACTGGGTGAAGAAGGGAATTGGTGCCTCCGTATCTGAAATAACTCAAATTTGTCCCTTTCAGCGATGCCGATTTGATTTCTGACACTTTGAAACGTGACTCTCCTCCTGAAAAGACTACTTTGAACATTGAACATTTGTCTCCAGCATCAGAAGAAACTTTGCCATCTGCGAACGTAAACTCTGCAACAGCTGCTAGTGATACACTATTTTCCGATCAGACAGTACCAGCGAAGCAGAAATACAACCTTAGAAGCCATAAAAAGGACAAATAAAGCAGGCAACTGCATATTGTGATTTTGATATTTATATACATTGGACTTTTTTGCTTTTCAGCCAGGAAGTTTGCTATTGTTTATTGTTTTTAATAAATTGCCTTGCCGTCTGGGTAGCCGTAGGGTCGTGGCTGTGTGCCTAGTTTGAATTTGCAGGGGTCTGACACAAGGTCGATCTTTCTGTTAGTACTGGGAACTCCCAGGGCTGACAGAGGCATTTTCATCTACGTACACATCATCAGTGGTCGCGAGCGGATTGTAGAAGATGGAACTTCCTGCGCTGCAACGAGAAAATGTGATTTACGTTCGCAGAAACAGACTAAATAGAATTCTTCATAGCAAATGTTTCTTGATGCAATGTGCCATTACATTTTTGATTGTTTTAGCAACACTGGTGGGTGGAATTGTCTTTAGCATAAATTTGATTTTTGTGCCAGTATCTACAGTACCTCCCCTTGATCCTGCTATTTCTACTGTTTCTTCTATACACTCTTTTCACTCGTTTCCGGAACATGAGCAAGCTCGACGCTCAGAATTCATTAATAATACTTTTGTACAGCTCTTGCACCAACACCAACTGGTAGTTAACACGACAGACTGTTGGGTGTGTGGCTTGATACCTCACACTATGGATAAAGGTATTCCCTATTTGGTTTTGCCTTACAGCTATAATGGATCATTTCAGGCCCTTCAAACCATCTTTGCTTATGCCCTTGAAACTTATCCTCCACGTCCACCACGTTCCACTAAATATAACTCTGCTAACAAAGCTTTAGTCCAGGGAATTATTGACATGATCAAAGACGTCAATAATACTCCATCTTACCCTAGAGACGAATTGCGAGTATATTTAAGTTGGAATACTTCAGAGTATCGCCTTAGTTTAGGAGAAAGCAAGCGTAAAAGCTCAACTCCAATCTGGGTCGTACCTCACCGAGGTCAAGTCTGTTTGCAAGGTAATGGGAGAAATCCGAGAGCTCAGCTAGGGAGGAGTGAGTGCGTAGAGACTTATGTGTTTCCGGCTAACTCTTCCCCTGCCTTCCTTACTGCCAGGGGTACCTACTTCATCTGTCGAGACAGAGCTTATACATGGTTGCCTGCCGACTTCTCAGGATCATGTTATATTGCTCGATTATTGCCTCCGACATACACTGCTTCACCTGATTACCACAGAACAAGAGTAGCGAGAGGTGTCTTCAGCAAGGAAGATACCGCTGGTCAGGAAGCTGGAGACTTCTTCAAAGGCTTCCTTCCGTTCTGGGGGCCTATGGCCAATAGTAGAAACATACGTCAGCTAACACGGGTAGTTGAATCTACTATTACCGAAACTGCTGGTGCCCTTAGCAATCTGACAGCTGAGCTTCAGGCGGATAGGCTCATGACATTGCAGAACCGTATGGTTCTAGATGTTATACTTGCAGATCGAGGTGGGGTATGCAGAATGATCCAATCGAGCTGCTGTGTCTTTATTCCTAATAATGCTCCAACAGTTTACGAGGCGATCTCTAAGTTGCACAAGATTTCGGACTCCATACATGTAGACAAGGGAAACTGGTCCTTCATGGAGTGGTTTTGGACTCTGATCTCAGCGTGGGGATGGAAGGTTCTAATGGTCATTGGTGTCATCCTAGTATTCCTATTCTCATGTTGTCTGATTATCCAGTGTGGTCCTGCTCTGTGTAGTCTTTGTGCTGCAACTTGTCTCAGAAAACCACCTGCGTTTGGAGAAAAGACACGAGAAAGGATGATGATACAACAACATGTCACTGACCTGATGAGTATAGAACTAGATTCTGACATAGACTGAGTAATTGCCTATGTAAGGGCAAAAGGAGGGTCTGAGGTTCCGTGACGGTTCCGTGACGACTTGAACCCGTGTTTTTAAGTTTGTCGGAAATACATAAAAATGGTATCAGTGAACCGCAAATGATCCATTTAGTATATCCTAGTGTTTTCGCTACGCTACGAGCAAGAGCACTCCTTCCACTGACACATTTCTGATATACACACGGCAACCATCTTAGATCGTGGCCGCCATTTTGTGTTTCCTTGCCCTCACATATGCAATAGCCTCTGATCATTTCATTCACTTCACTTTGATTAAAGACACGTAGCCTTAGCCGGAGATTCACCTCTTACGTGACACGTGCACCTTAAACCAGATCACGCTGTAGCTGCATGACTCGACAAAGGCTGCCTCCTCTGCCCGAGGCCAGTCCTGCCAAACTGGTCTTCGTGTCCATTGTACCTGATCATGATTAGGCGGCCGAAGCCGGTAGCCTTGCCCATTTACAACCCACAAACATCTCTTATCCCGTTTTCTATCTTCTGCACCTGGCTCTACTCTTTTCCTTCTGGGCCTTTATTAGGGGGAGGTAACGAACTTTACGATGAGGCGGTCCGGGTCTTGAATGCAATATTGACAAGGGATTGTGATGGACTGGTGGGAACCCCTCTTCGTGATGTTTGGTATCAGATATTATCGACAGTTCCTGTGTAACGCCAAATATTTATTGTTTAGAGACACAAAAGGTTTGGGAATGTACCGACATGTGAAATATTTGCCTAGAGCACAATTTTTAGTATATAAGGAGCAACCCACTTTGTACAAATCGAACAGTCTCCTAGATTCTGCCCGTGTGTAGATTCTGTGACTTCTGTGTCCCTGCAGTAATAAACCTTTGGTCTTTGACGCCACCATCGAGAAGCCCGTGTTTCTGTTCATTTGTGCACCAAGGCAGGTGGGACTCCGGGGTCTTTGGGTGTTGTACCCTGACACCTCTGGACGGAACCAAAAAAGTCCAGAACTCCACTACACTGTAAGTAGTTACCATCCCTGGATGTTGTCTCTGGAAATATCTTGGATCTGGCCTATTCCATCTGAATCCTTGTGATTTGTTCAGGAATGTTTCATGACAGTTATTAGTGTCTGTTTGCCAGATCACCCACTTCTTCCAGTTAGGATCAGTTCTGTTCTCTTTTAATATATAAGTTACGTCTACCTCCTCATCCGAATCGTTATTACTGTCAGGTGCAGGTTTTGGTAAAGACGGTTTATTTAAATCTTTTATCTTAGCTAAGCCAAGACAAGAGGTTTCTTGAACAGTGTCATTCCAAAGCAAAATTTGTCCTGGTATAATGCAGGCTCTGAATAGTGCTTCTAAACCTTGTACCTGAAAATCTTTCGTGCCCCAGACAATTTTTGTCTCTATGTTGTCTTTCCAGTAGTCAAACCCTAAAGTAGACAGTTGAGCATAAAAGTTTGCAGAATAAATTTGTTTAGTATTGGTCAACATTGTTTTCATTCCTTTGTTATTTATATTTTTAAAATAAAACATTTCTGGATTTGTAACATTAAACCCTGTGAAGTATGGAAATGTTTCCAAGAATTTTTTCGAACTGCCTTTTGGCGGTGTTGGACAATGTTCCCATTGAGTATAATATAAAACATTTCTAGGGCTTGCAGATCTATGCAAATAATGATGACCATAATGATTAAAACAATACATTTGTTCATAATCTGATGACCCTTCTAAGTAGTCATGTGCTGTAAATTTAGCTGATATTTCAAAATTTTTCATCATGTTGTTAATAGTCTCAAGGTCCCAATCATCAGAAATTTCACTGGGTGCGACAAAGTCACTCAAAGAGACCTTAAATTGGTGTAGAAGCTTCAGAAGCTCAACCGGACCATAGATGTCATAATCAGTTCTGTCCCATGCTATACCACCAGTTATAGTCATAGCTGTGATGTTCACTGCTGACAGACCTCTTTTTTCATGATGAGATGATTTGTAAGGTTTCAGGACCAAGTTGATTTTCTTACTTGCTGTGTCCATAGTACTGTATTTTCCATCAATCATCCTTCCCAAGCTCAATACTAGCACAAGCCAGAGCAGGAGGAAAAGTACACCCAATCCAATCCAAAATTCCACCCATGATGAAACCAGATATGTTTTTTCTAGCAGATGAAGGAGTTCTGCTACTTTTTCCTTCATAGTTTTGTTTGCTGGCTCATCTTCAGGTTCACTGGGATCCTCAGAAAAGTTATCGAAGTTGATAAAGTAGCCAGAAGCAGTTCTGTCAATTGTTGGGATTGCATCAGGATGACTTGAAGTCACTGGAGCTGTCTCTTTCTTTGTCATATTTGTATACTCAGACAGTATATCATTGTAGACAGGTGTTTCTTGACGAACTGTTATTTGGGTTTCCAGAGGTACAAGTTCCATAGCTTTGTTGCATAGTCCTTCTTTTTTACTGTTGGTTTATCAAAGGTGATCAGTCTTTCAGTTTGAACCTCTTGGATTGTAGCAAGGTTTGGTCGTCTGCTATTTCTCGGGAGACCACTGGGCCTACTACTTATTGTTGGCCACATGATTGTGGTTTGACCAAGTCGATAGATACAACTCTGTTCTCCCTTTTACCAGCAAGGGGCGGTAGTACTACTGATCTTGTTCCTTGGACGGCCAAGACTGGTACTGCTTTTCTGTAAGAAGGCCCAAATTCCTTCTTCACCACAATTTTCTCCCTGACCAGATCCCCAATTTTTGGAATCCAGACAGGCCTTGCTGGGACAGGTGGTTTTTCTTCAGTGGGCGTTTGCTTTTGTTTGGTATTACTCAGACTACTTCGTGTTTCATTTAAGTCCTGTAAAACAGTCAAACGATCTTTGACATCAAAGGGTTTTTGTTTCACCACTGAAGTCTGACTATCGAGGTCTTCGATTATCATTCTAGTATCAAACATTAATTCATACGGAGTGACTCCACCCAGAGAATTTCTTGGCAGATTATTAAGACTACGTTGGACACTATTAGATGTTTGACCCACCCATCACCCGAACCTAATACCTTAGCTGTTATGGATTGCTTTATGTCACGTTTTTTTCTTTCCACTACCGCATTAACCTCAGGATGGAAGGTACTAGAATACCGCAATGCAACGCCCAAGCTAGCCATGGCCTCCTTGTAAGCTCGAGAGCTAAACGCAGGACCCTGGTCAGAATGTAGCGTGCCAATTGCGTATGTGCCGATAAAGACTCGCAAATCCTTTATAACAGTTCTGGCGTCAGCCGAGCGCAGGGGCCACATCCAAATAAATCTTGTGCAGGAATCCACTGCGACCATGATATATTTATAGTTACCATCCCTTGTTAAGGGACCATAGTGGTCCAGGTAAACGCACGCTAGTGGTTTATCTGAAATCAGAAGGGGCGCCTGAGCAGGTCGCTTCACTGTAGAAACTTTCATTTTTTGCCAGATTTCACATTCTAGAACCAAGGGGCAGATTTATATCGGACTTGCGCCGCCGTTGTGTAACGCAACGGCGGCGTAAACGTGGCGCATCCCTGCGACCCATTTATAACGTGACGCATCTAGGCAGATGTGTCACGTTGTAAAGCCCTGCGCCACATGTGGGCGTTCCGGCGCAGGGTGGGTGTTCCGGGGCAGGTGCGCCTCGCAAAAGTGGCTGAGTGAAATCTTCAAGTCACTTTTAGGCCAATGCTGCGTCAAAACCCTGCGCCTGCTTGAAGCAGGCGTAAGGCTTCACGCAGCATTGCACAGATAGGGCACCCCCGAGCCTTGCTGGAGCTGCGTCACGCTTGCGAAGCAACTCCAGCAATGCGCCACCTTTACGGCACAGATGCGTCACGCATCTGTGCCGTTTTTGCCCCATGGTGCGCCGCATTGTAAATGCGGCGCACCATTGGTGGCGGAGCTGCGGCGCACAATGACTGGCGCATCCCTGGGGATGCGCCAGTTATTGTAAATCTGCCCAATAGTTTCTAGTTTGTTTCCTCATGCGTGGCCACCAATATCTCTGTTTTAATAAAGATACTGTGGCGGAAACTCCTGAGTGTGCAGAGGCTAGTCCTTCATGTGCAGCTAAGATTAGTCCTAACCTGTGTTCCATGTTTGGAATTGCTCTGTCCCCCACTCCAGGGATTCGAGCAAAAGGAACATTTTCCGCATCAGCTATATATGAGCACCTTACTGGAAAGCCTTTTGGGAGTGTCTTATCACTGTCTTTGATTGAAGCAGTGACAGCTTGAATTATTTCGCTGTCTATTTTTGTTTTTGACCGGGTGATCGCAGCTACGGAAGGCGTTTGTACAGCTGCCTTCGCGGCTTCATCAGCCAATGAATTCCCTGCAACGTGAATGCAATCACGCTGATGACTCAGTGTATGAATCACGTGAGTCTTTTGTAGTTCTTTCTGTAAAAGAACTACTTGTTCCCAAAGCGTTTTATGCTTAATTGTGCAACCATTTGCGTCTTTGAAACCATTTTGAACCCAGTTCTGCAGATTCTCATTGTAAGATTGTACGCAGTAATACGAATCACACACTATTAGTGTGGGGAATTCGCGATCGTATTTTCAAGCGCCATCTTGAAAGCCTGTAGTTCAGCTCGCTGAGCTGTACAGTCTCCGAGTGATTGAGTTTTAGTGACCATAGGTCTGAATTTACCTTCGCGCCAACGACCTTTATCGATCGCGCACACAGCAATATAAGCTTCTTTACCCCCAATTGCGGGCTGTGCTGATCCGTCTGTATATATTATACAGCCGTAATGTTCTAGAGGCAGAATTTCGGTCGGCATAGGACATTCGTATTCGTATTGTAGGAATTCTTGTGTCTTTAAATTAGGGTCAAAGACATATTCAACGTCTGTAGCAGCAAGAGAATTAACCCATTGTATCCATCTTAGATGTAAAGCCTTAGCATTAGGAATGCTAGCCTTTGTTACTGCCTCTAAGGCAGGAACGATCAATATGTGTTTACCCTGCGCCAGAGTTCTTTCTTTTGCTACTGCAGTTTGAACTGCTGTCAGAATTTTTTCTGTTGAAGTGAACTTCATTTCTGCTTGTGTGTACAAATGTGACTTGTATGCTATTGGTACCTTTTCACCTTCGTTAAAGGTCAGGTATGTGAATCCGCATCTCCCTGGGATTACCCGGATCACGAGATTGCGCACGTTATTGCGTGTATCTAATTTTGTTTTAGTGAGCATCTCGGTTTGAACTGAACGTAAGATTTCTGTATGTGTTTGAGTCCAATTAGTTTGTTTGAAATCAGGTTTGATTAGTTCGTAGAGAGGTTTAACCCTTTCTGCGTAGTTATGAGAACATAAGTTCTTCCAAAATTCAGGAAACCTAGAATTGACTGTAAGTTTTTCAGCGTTTTTGGAGGTTGGAGCAGCGCACATTTCTCTAGGAAGTTTGCTGCCAGGCTTTTGCCTTCACTTGATAACTTGTATGATAAGAATAGGACATTGAGGTTGGCAATTCGTGATTTCTTAAAATTGAATTTATACCCTTCAGAAGCAAACCCAGGTATTATGGTGTTTACTCTTTTCAAGTGCCTGTCCAAATCGTCATCTATAAGATAGATGTCATCGACATATGATAATGCCTCATCATCATACATTTGTAGTATTTCTGCTACTCTGGCTGAAAATAACCACAGACTATTCTTAAATCCCTGGGGAGACGGCAATATTGCCGCTGTGACCCCAAGATTGAGAAAGCGGTCAAATGCCTGCTTTCTGGTGCAATATTTTGACAGAAAAACCCATTTGAAATATCTAATGTGATTTTATATTTTTTGCGCACAATGTTATTTATCAGTGCTGTACTATGTGAATTTTGTACTGCAAAAGTTTTGCAACAAGAGTTCAGGCGTCTGTAATCCAAAACGAGACGATATGTATTGTCTGGTTTGGAGACAGGAAACAAAGGATTGTTCATAGATGAGGAGCATGTTTCAACCACCCCTTGATATTCAAGTTGATCTAAGATCTCCCTGACTTGTTTTTTAGCTTCTTGCTTGACTGGATACTGCCTTTGAGCAGTAGGTTGATTTTTTAACTGGATTTTGTGATGAGGAGAGTCCTCATCCCATCCTACATGATTCTTATATAATGCTGGGGCTTGGGCCACTGCCCATTTTCTGGCATATGTATATTTTTTATGAATTGGAATTTGATTTGAGAAGGCTGGCATAATTATCTCTTCGCGTGTGGGCACTCCCTAACAACTGCAGGTGGCCTGTCTTTTTCAGCTAGAAGTATGTCATGACCCTTGGAAAGCTTGTCCCAGAAAAGAGCTTTTATGTTTCTAGTTATGTCCCCCTCCATCCGGAGTGTTACTTCATATAACTTGTGGGGTACACTAACCCTGGTGTCTGCAGTTTCAACCTGAATGTTTTCATTCAAGTCCACTGTCTCCATATGATCCTTCAGGATTCCTGCGAACTATGGTTACTTCTGCTGTGCTGTCTAGCATTGTCTGAGCCCATTCCCCGTTCTTGAGTTGTGTCCTCAGAATCCTCGGCATGTTTGACCTTTATGCTTGCAACTTTCTTTTTCGAAAATTTAGCCTTTTTACTTTGGTGAACGGGTTCTTTGTCTTTGGACTTGACGCGTTCTTCTTTGTGTTCTGATCGTCCTCTTCTTTCCGATTTCTGCGAGGAAGTCAGAAAAGATCGAGAGGGACGTGTGTCAATATCTTGATATCTATCAGGTTTTCTTAAAGTATCCCTATTTCTAAGGTTGTATCTTTTTTCAGAGGGTTCCCGTTGGGGAGACCTACCTCCCCTTTGGGGAGATCTTCCTCTGGACTTAAAACTTTTCTCTCTATGAGTTGTCTGTTTAGTATTTTCCCTCTTCTTTTTAGGAGTAGTGAGATTATTTTTAATAAACACTTTTTCAGGATTTTCTGTTAATTCAGGTTTTACTGGTTTCCCACCCAAAGTATCTCTACCTAGTTTTTCATAGGATTTTTCAATAATTCTGGCAAGCTCATAAGGTTGCTCAGTAATGTCTGTTTCTTTTAATTTCTGGCGGATTGCTACTGATGCTGCTTTTCCTCTGATGTTGGCTAATAGTATAGCCGAGACCTGTTTGAAATCTTTCAGTAATTTCATACCTAGATTTAAGGCCGGTTCTGGACCGTATTCATTTTTAATCTGTCTTAGTTGGTGGCATGGACGGAACACCATGTGTTTTAGTGTAGATTGAAGCAAAGACTGTACCCCAAGTGTCACAATCCTCTACGTGTGGTGCAATCCCCATGGGTAAACAGATTGTCAGAATCCTGTGTCTTTCATGAGGTGTACTATCAGAAAATACTGCCTCTATTTGAGTAATTTTTTGTGCTAACCAGAATGGAATCTGTTCTCGTTTTGCTGGTAGTTTACTAATGACTGACTGTATAGACTGTGACGAGGTAACTTTTTCCTGGCAACATGCCACAACAGCTGTGATCATTCAACATAACGTAACTGCCATTGGATAGCTGCCTGAAAACCGGTATTATCGTAGGAGAGGGCGAAGCGTGTAGGTGGCATGAAAGGTTATTTGGAGAACCATCACAGGCCCCGTGTAAATTAACTTCATTGCACAGGAGTTTACCACTTAGTGACTTTTTGCAATTATTGCCACTAAGGAAAACTTCACGTCCCCATTCCAACTCTTGTGTGTATATGGTAAAACCCAGGTAGACTTAATGTATTCTTTAACCAACCTTTCATACAGGCCTGCTGGTACATGCTCCAGACAATACTGAAACTGGAATGTCGTGACTGGAATTGAAATGGAGCCATGAATTATCCACTCAATCACAGGTTTCTCAAAAACTGTTAACTGTAGTCTTTCAAGTTTTTCAATGCTCAGCACCGTATAGTCTGCTCCTCTTTGTGCCAAAGAGATTTGTTTATCTGTAAGGTTAAATACAGTAAACAATGACGTTGTAATGATTAGATGCCATGGCACATAGCCAGAATGCAGATTTTGCAATGTCCAGCCTAACAGCATGATAGAACGCAATTGAGACTGACCATGTTGTAAGTTTAGTAAGTCTTATTCTATGATGTCTATAGCAGATGACACGATGCTGTCCATAGAATATATTCTGGAGGACAGAGTCGTTAACCCATTGTCAACTACAGAAAGTGCTTTCTCCAAAATAATACGATCAATTTCCCGTATTTTTTCTGCAGTTTCTATTTGCGTCATTTTCCAAGCTTTGTTGTAAGCCGCATATATATCGGCGTATATAAAAAGGATTTTCGCCTTGGCTTGCGAGGTCCCATTAAGAAATCTCGCAAATCATTGCTTTCTTTAAGCAAAGACAAGTGTTGTTTTATTTCTGGAAGTGTAGATTTCTGAAGCCATTCAAGGCAAAGCTTCCCTACACTGTAAGTAGTTACCATCCCTAGATGTTGTCTCTGGAAATATCTTGGATCTGGCCTATTCCATCTGAATCCTTGTGATTTGTTCAGGAATGTTTCATGACAGTTATTAGTGTCTGTTTGCCAGATCACCCACTTCTTCCAGTTAGGATCAGTTCTGTTCTCTTTTAATATATAAGTTACGTCTACCTCCTCATCCGAATCGTTATTACTGTCAGGTGCAGGTTTTGGTAAAGACGGTTTATTTAAATCTTTTATCTTAGCTAAGCCAAGACAAGAGGTTTCTTGAACAGTGTCATTCCAAAACAAAATTTGTCCTGGTATAATGCAGGCTCTGAATAGTGCTTCTAAACCTTGTACCTGAAAATCTTTCGTGCCCCAGACAATTTTTGTCTCTATGTTGTCTTTCCAGTAGTCAAACCCTAAAGTAGACAGTTGAGCATAAAAGTTTGCAGAATAAATTTGTTTAGTTTTGGTCAACATTGTTTTCATTCCTTTGTTATTTATATTTTTAAAATAAAACATTTCTGGATTTGTAACATTAAACCCTGTGAAGTATGGAAATGTTTCCAAGAATTTTTTCAAACTGCCTTTTGGCGGTGTTGGACAATGTTCCCATTGAGTGTAATATAAAACATTTCTAGGGCTTGCAGATCTATGCAAATAATGATGACCATAATGATTAAAACAATACATTTGTTCATAATCTGATGACCCTTCTAAGTAGTCATGTTCTGTAAATTTAGCTGATATTTCAAAATTTTTCATCATGTTGTTAATAGTCTCAAGGTCCCAATCATCAGAAATTTCACTGGGTGAGACAAAGTCACTCAAAGAAACCTTAATTTGGTGTAGAAGCTTCAGAAGCTCAACCGGACCATAGATGTCATAATCAGTTCTGTCCCATGCTATACTACCACTTATAGGAACAGCTGTGATGTTCACTGCTGACAGACCTCTTTTTTCATGATGAGATGATTTGTAAGGTTTCAGGACCAAGTTGATTTTCTTACTTGCTGTGTCCATAGTACTGTATTTTCCATCAATCATCCTTCCCAAGCTCAATACTAGCACAAGCCAGAGCAGGAGGAAAAGTACACCTAATCCAATCCAAAATTCCACCCATGATGAAACCAGATATGTTTTTCTAGTAGATGAAGGAGTTCTGCTACTTTTTCCTTCATAGTTTTGTTTGCTGGCTCATCTTCAGGTTCACTGGGATCCTCAGAAAAGTTATCAAAGTTGATAAAGTAGCCAGAAGCAGTTCTGTCAATTGTTGGGATTGCATCAGGATTACTTTAAGTCACTGGAGCTGTCTCTTTCTTTGTCATATTTGTATACTCAGACAGTACATCATTGTAGACAGGTGTTTCTTGACGAACTGTTATTTGGGTTTCCAGAGGTACAAGTTCCATAGCTTTGTTGCATAGTCCTTCTCTTTTACTGTTGGTTTATCAAAGGTGATCAGTCTTTCAGTTTGAACCTCTTTGATTGTAGCAAGGTTTGGTCGTCTGCTACTTCTAGGGAGACCACTGGGCCTACTACTTATTATTGGCCACATGATTGTGGTTTGACCAAGTCGATAGATACAACTCTGTTCTCCCTTTTACCAGCAAGGGGCGGTAGTACTACTGATCTTGTTCCTTGGACGGCCAAGACTGGTACTGCTTTTCTGTAAGAAGGCCCAAATTCCTTCTTCACCGCAATTTTCTCCCTGACCAGATGCCCAATTTTTGGAATCCAGACAGGCCTTGCTGGGACAGGTGGTTTTTCTTCAGTGGGCATTTGCTTCTGTTTGGTATTACTCATACTACTTCGTGTTTCATTTAAGTCCTGTAAAACCGTCAAACGATCTTTGACATCAAAGGGTTTTTGTTTCACCACTGAAGTCTGACTATCGAGGTCTTCGATTATCATTCTAGTACCAAACATTAATTCATACGGAGTGACTCCACCCACAGAATTTCTTGGCAGATTATTAAGACTATGTTGGACACTATTAGATGTTTGACACACCCATCACCCGAACCTAATACCTTAGCTGTTATGGATTGCTTTATGTCACGTTTTTTTCTTTCCACTACCGCATTAACCTCAGGATGGAAGGGACTAGAATACCGCAATGCAACGCCCAAGCTAGCCATGGCCTCCTTGTAAGCTCGAGAGCTAAACGCAGGACCCTGGTCAGAATGTAGCGTGCCAATTGCGTATGTGCCGATAAAGGCTCGCAAATCCTTTATAAACGTTCTGGCATCAGCCGAGCGCTGGGGCCACATCCAAATAAATCTTGTGCAGGAATCCACTGCAACCATGATATATTTATAGTTACCATCCCTTGTTAAGGGACCACAGTGGTCCAGGTAAACGCACGCTAGTGGTTTATCTGAAATCAGAAGGGGCGCCTGAGCAGGTCGCTTCACTGTAGAAACTTTCATTTTTTGCCAGATTTCACATTCTAGAACCGAGGGGCAGATTTATGTCGGACTTGCGCCGCCATTGCGTCACGCAACGGCGGCGTAAACGTGGCGCATCCCTGCGACCCATTTACAACGTGACGCATCTAGGCAGATGCGTCACGTTGTAAAGCCCTGCTCCACATGTGGGCGTTCCGGCGCAAGGTGGGCGTTCCGGGGCAGGTGCTCCTCGCAAAAGTGGCTGAGTGAAATCTACAAGATTTCACTCAGTCACTTTGAGGCCAATGCTGCGTCAAAACCCTGCGCCTGCTTGAAGCAGGCGTAAGGCTTGACGCAGCATTGGACAGATAGGGCACCCCCGAGCCTTGCTGGAGCTGCGTCGCGCTTGCGACGCAACTCCAGCAATGCGCCACCTTTACGGCACAGATGCGCCACGCATCTGTGCCGTTTTTGCCCCATGGTGCGCCGCATTGTAAATGCGGCGCACCATGGGTGGCAGAGCTGCGGCGCACAATAACTGCCGCATCCCTGGGGATGCGCCAGTTATTGTAAATCTGCCCCATAGTTTCTAGTTTGTTTCCTCATGCGTGGCCACCAATATCTCTGTTTTAATAAAGATACTGTGGCGGAAACTCCTGAGTGTGCAGAGGCGAGCCCTTCATGTGCTGCTAAGATTAGTCCTAACCTGTGTTCCATGTTTGGAATTGCTCTGTCCCCCACTCCAGGGATTCGAGCAAAAGGAACATTATCCGCATCAGCTATATATGAGTACTTCACTGGAAAGCCTTTTGGGAGTGTCTTATCACTGTCTTTGATTGAAGCAGTGACAGCTTGCATTATTTCGCTGTCTATTTTTGTTTTTGACCGGGTGATCGCAGCTACGGAAGGCATTTGTACAGCTGCCTTTGCAGCTTCATCAGCCAATGAATTCCCTGCAACGTGAACGCAATCACGCTGATGACTCAGTGTATGAATCACGTGAGTCTTTTGTAGTTCTTTCTGTAAAAGAACTACTTGTTCCAAAGTGTTTTATGCTTAATTGTGCAACCTTTTGTGTCTTTGAAACCGTTTTGAACCCAGTTCTTCAGATTCTCATTGTAAGATTGTACGCAGTAATACGAATCGCACACTATTAGTGTGGGGAATTCGCGATCGTATTTTCAAGCGCCATCTTGAAAGCCTGTAGTTCAGCTCGCTGAGCTGTACAGTCTCCGAGTGATTGAGTTTTAGTGACCATAGGTCTGAATTTACCTTCGCGCCAACGACCTTTAACGATCGCGCACGCAGCACTATAAGCTTCTTTACCCCCAAATGCGGGCTGTGCTGATCCGTCTGTATATATTATACAGCCATAATGTTCTAGAGGCAGAATTTCGGTCGGCATAGGACATTCGTATTCGTATTGTAGGAATTCTTTTGTCTTTAAATTAGGGTCAAAGACATATTCAACGTCTGTAGCAGCAAGAGAATTAACCCATTGTATCCATCTTAGATGTAAAGCCTTAGCATTAGGAAGGCTAGCCTTTGTCACTGCCTCTAAGGCAGGAACGATCAATATGTGTTTACCCTGCGCCAGAGTTCTTTCTTTTGCTACTGCAGTTTGAACTGCTGTCAGAATTTTTTCTGTTGAAGTGAACTTCATTTCTGCTTGTTTGTACAAATGTGACTTGTATGCTATTGGTAACTTTTCACCTTCGTTAAAGGTCAGGTATGTGAATCCGCATCTCCCTGGGATTACCCGGATCACGAGATTGCGCACGTTATTGCGTGTATCTAATTTTGTTTTAGTTAGCATCTCGGTTTGTACTGAACGTAAAATTTCCGTATGTGTTTGAGTCCAATTAGTTTGTTTGAAATCAGGTTTGATTAGTTCGTAGAGAGGTTTAACCCTTTCTGCGTAGTTTAGAACATAAGTTCTTCCAAAATTCAGGAAACCTAGAATTGACTGTAAGTTTTTCAGCGTTTTTGGAGGTTGGAGCAGCGCACATTTCTCTAGGAAGTTTGCTGCCAGGCTTTTGCCTTCACTTGATAACTTGTATGATAAGAATAGGATATTGAGGTGGCCAATTCGTGATTTCTTAAAATTGAATTTATACCCTTCAGAAGCAAACCCAAGTATTATGGTGTTTACTCTTTTCAAGTGCCTGTCCAAATCGTCATCTATAAGATAGATGTCATCGACATATGATAATGCCTCATCATCATACATTTGTAGTATTTCTGCTACTCTGGCTGAAAATAACCCCGGACTATTCTTAAATCCCTGGGGGAGACGGCAATATTGCCGCTGTGACCCCAAGATTGAGAAAGCGGTCAAATGCCTGCTTTCTGGTGCAATATTTTGACAGAAAAACCCATTTGAAATATCTAATGTGATTTTATATTTTTTGCGCACAATGTTATTTATCAGTGCTGTACTATGTGAATTTTGTACTGCAAAAGTTTTGCAACAAGAGTTCAGGCGTCTGTAATCCAAAACTAGACGATATGTATTGTCTGGTTTGGAGACAGGAAACAAAGGATTGTTCATAGATGAGGAGCATGTTTCAACCACCCCTTGATATTCAAGTTGATCTAAGATCTCCCTGACTTGTTTTTTAGATTCTTGCTTGACTGGATATTGCCTTTGAGCAGTAGGTTGATTTTTTAACTGGATTTTGTGCTGAGGAGAGTCCTCATCCCATCCTACATGATTCTTATATAATTCTGGGGCTAGGGCCACTGCCCACTTCCTGGCATATGTATATTTTTTATGAATTGGAATTTGATTTGAGAAGGCTGGCATAATTATCTCTTCGCGTGTGGGCACTCCCTAACAACTGCAGGTGGCCAGTCTTTTTCAGCTACAAGTATGTCATAACCCTTGGAAAGCTTGTCCCAGAAGAGAGCTTTTATGTTTCTAGTTATGTCCCCCTCCATCCGGAGTGTTACTTCATATAACTTGTGGGGTACACTAACCCTGGTGTCTCAGTTTCAACCTGAATGTTTTCATTCAAGTCCACTGTCTCCAGATGATCCTTCAGGATCCTGCGAACTATGGTTACTTCTGCTGTGCTGTCTAGCATTGTCTGAGCCCATTCCCCGTTCATGAGTTGTGTCCTCAGAATCCTCGGCATGTTTGACCTTTATGCTTGCTACTTTCTTTTTCGAAAATTTAGCCTTTTTACTTTGGTGAACGGGTTCTTTGTCTTTGGACTTGACGCGTTCTTCTTTGTGTTCTGATCGTCCTCTTCTTTCCGATTTCTGCGAGGAAGTCAGAAAAGATCGAGAGGGACATGTGTCATTATCTTGATATCTATCAGGTTTTCTTAAAGTATCCCTATTTCTAAGGTTGTATCTTTTTTCAGAGGGTTCCCGTTGGGGAGACCTACCTCCCCTTTGGGGAGATCTTCCTTTGGACTTAAAACTTTTCTCTCTAGGACTTGTCTGTTTAGTATTTTCCCTCTTCTTTTTAGGAGTAGTGAGATTATTTTTAATAAACACTTTTTCAGGATTTTCTGTTAATTCAGGTTTTACTGGTTTCCCACCCAAACTATCTCTACCTAGTTTTTCATAGGATTTTTCAATAATTCTGGCAAGCTCATAAGGTTGCTCAGTAATGTCTGTTTCTTTTAATTTCTGGCGGAATGCTACTGATGCTGCTTTTCCTCTGATGTTGGCTAATAGTATAGCCGAGACCTGTTTGAAATCTTTCAGTAATTTCATACCCAGATTTAAGGCCGGTTCTGGACCGTATTCTTTATCAATCTGTCTTAGAACGTCTGGTTTTACCGCCATGGACGGAACACCATGTGTTTTAGTGTAGATTGAAGCAAAGACTGTACCCCAAGTGTCACAATCCTCTACTTGTGGTGCAATCCCCATGGGTAAACAGATTGTCAGAATCCTGTGTCTTTCATGAGGTGTACTATCAGAAAATACTGCCTCTATTTGAGTAATTTCTGTGCTAACCAGAACGGAATCTGTTCTCGTTTTGCTGGTAGTTTACTAATGACTGACTGTATAGACTGTGTTGTGATTTTATTTGTGTTCCCCTGGTGAGGGGTATGCTGTGGAATTCTTATAGCAGGTTGGACTGTTAATGTCCGCATGACATATTGAACCAATTGTCTATGTATTTTAATTAATTGTTTTAGCTGAGCTAATAATTCTACATCTGACATCCTTTCAATGTCTGGATGAGGTGTATAGCTGGCTAGTACCGGCCATGTAGCTCCTGGTCTACCTAGTGGACTGAGCCTGGTAGTGTGATTTTCATGTTTTAGGGCGCCATTAAACCAGAGCTGATGCTCTTGGTAAGTTAGTGGAATTTCAACGTCCTCAAAAGGAACGTAGTCCGCTGGAGGTTCCGCTGCTTTGTAGTAGTGGAACTCCAGTGTTACTGGATTTGCTTGTGGAAAAGTAATCCATTAATAGAATACCTCTGTCTGCCGATATTCATGTGCCTCTATTACAAATATAACTTTCCACCTCTCGATGATACCCCATTTTCTATAAGTTTTATAGTTATGGTTTTCCTTATATTTGCTGGGATGATTACAGCATCATCGTCGTTTATATTAAACCCTGTAACGTCTGAACCCGGTTAGTTAGCATTTACTGCAGCTCCACCGGTTGCGTTGTTGTCGCCGTTAATCGACATTGTTTAATGAAAGTTTGCAGAACAAGTTTCAAGGAAACAAAGATTAGGTGCACAATATTTTGGAACACTGTATCCTTCAACGTTGAATTAACCAAAAACTAATGCATAGGATTTTTGTCCTACTCAGTTTCGGTGGATATTAACCTTTTACCCATTCCAGACGTCTATTGGAGTATTTTACTGGAAAAAGGGGTCTGTGTGAAAAGCACGACTGAGTTACTCTAGTATCTAGCATTAAATTATCGCCTTACCAAACGTTGGGCGCCATGTAGTGTATTTCCTATATTCCCAATAGGCTCTGCGCATTGGAATAATATACCCTGCAGCTTAGACGTAGGACTGAAGTCGACTAGGTCTCTGCTGAATATATTAGACTTAATTGTGAGTGCCAGATGGCTCAGAGGACACTAGAAACTTTCTCGAATAAATAGGAAGGGATTAGTCTCTGACAACCATATAACATGACAACTTTGTTTCCCCAGAATGAAACGTATCTCTAGAGTTGCGGAAACAATAGATGGCTATTTCACTCAGTCGATCGTGCATGCTTAGTTTCACCAGAGTTTCTTAAGAAATAGAGAGACAGGCGTTTTCAATAAAAGTATTTGTTGAACAGTCTTATTTCTTAAGCATAAGAAATGCACTGCTACAATTGAAATGCTAGTTAAGAAGTACGAGGCATATAATACGAATAGTATTGTAAAATAGTACTGTAAAAGCATGATATGGTTTCTAAGCCATAAACATAGAATACATAAAATGCATAAAATACATACAGTGATAAAATGATGGCTAAACTGGTGCGTCTAACGTACGCCTACCCCAGTGTACCTTACCTAAGCCTAGTACGAGGGAGGAATAAGTGAGGAGTAGTTTAAGTTTAGTATTTCTCTACCAAGAATCTGTTCAAGAATTCTCTAGGGATCTAATCAACTCCGTACCTTGGTTTTAGAATGATAGAGGTCTTGTATCTATCTCTCAGGACTCGATCTCCCAGCAACCCGCAAGGGTAGCCTGGGAACACTGGAGCTGGATTTCTTGGCAGGAGAAAAGACAGCGTCTTTTCAGTGCGTCAGTTGGAGGGTCGGCTTCCTTCAGCACTTGCATCAGCAGGGCGTCGAGCAAGTAGTTAGTCGATCTGCTCCGGAACCACTGTTTGTTTGACTGGGCAAATGTAGGCATATTTATACCCCTGAAGGTGCCGAGTCTGAGGTAAGATTGGATATAATATCGTCACTAGTGCCTTAGTTCCTTGAAAACTCCCGCATTTCTTGGATAAATCAGTATTCAAGCAGGGGGAGGTTCCTGACTGCTGAGGGCTGGTTTTACCACAAAATCAATGTGGATTCTCGGAGTTTATTGGAAGTAGCCGTGCAGTATTAGGGCTGCGCCGGCTATAACTATACTAAATAAGGCAATAATTCTTAATGCCTATATAAGGACTGGATGGTTTATACCTATATGGGCATGAATCCGAAAAAGTTACACTAGGGTCCTAGATTCCCACATAACAGTGGGATTTGATAATAGCGATTAGGGGACTCATGTAAATATTAAACAAGATTGGACTTGCTGAGCCCTGCGGAACACCGTGCTGGATATTGATGAAATCTGATTGATAAGGGTAAGCGCTACCGCATGTTGCCTATTCGCCAAATACGATTAAAACCAATGTAATGCCATGCCCTCCACCCGACCTCGTTCAATCTCGTCAGGAAGATTTTATGGTTTACCGTGTCGAATCCGGCAGACAGGTCTAAAAGGATCAGTATAACTAATTGTCCCTTGTCTGCCCGCATTCGAAGTTCATCCAATACGGTCTCCAGGGCAGTTGCAGTTCCATGTCCTGGCTGGAACCCAAATTATACATCCTCCAACTTATTGTTACTTTACAGAAACTGCGAGAGTGACCTGCTGACCAGGTGCTCAATGATCCTCACAAGGTAGGGTAAGGGTGGGATTGGTCTATAGTTGTTTGGGCTCAAGAGGGGTGTTGTGATTGCTTGTTTCCAACAGGCTGGCACTGACCCGCTACTTAATGACTGTCCACAGCGGAAAAAGTTGCATTTTTAGTTCTTTCCAGATTCTATGAGGTAGTGGATCCAATGGGGAGCCTGAGGAAACACTTAAGGCTAGCCTACTGAATTCCTCTTCTGAAGGTATTGCATCCTATGAGTGCAGTTTTACACTGCCATCTCCACCAGGCAAAACAAGCCTTTTACCAGGTCTGAATTGTCCTTTTTAATACATATAAGGGTGCAGTGTATTTGCAAAGTAGGACATGTAGGTCTAAGTTTTACATGTCCTGCTAGTGAAAAACTCTTACATTCACTTTTCACTAATGCAAGGCCTGCCTCTCCTATAGGATAAGATTGGAGTTACCTTTAATAAGCTGCAACTTCCTGTTGGGAAAAGGTAACCAGTTCATATCAGTGTCTTTGGAATTGCAATGAAAAATCCTCTGTTATGGGAAAGCCAGATTTTTGGTTACAATTTAGAAAAAGCCACTTTTAGAAAGTTGGCATTTTTCCAACAACATTATTATCACACAAAGACAGTGAGAGACTTCCCACCCATTTGTAATCTACCAAATAATCACTTTCTCACAACCGGGCAACTGGGTGAAAGGAAATAAAAGGAAATGGCTCCACTTCATGGTCCTGCTGAGGTATCCAAACATATTGGAATAGACACCTCAATCACTTTATCATGACATGCTTCTTCATTGGCGCCTATCCACACTCTTGTAGGATGGTACCACCGGGGCAGTCTCAACCAAAAGAATGTGAGTTCTTAGATACTATTTTTACTGGCTAAAGCAGCGATCCAGGTAAAGAGGGAAATACCTCACAGTATACCCAAAATAATTAGTAATTGTAGGGTACTGAGGTATAAATAAAAATATTTCTCAGGTATTGAGCTTTAATCTCTCAATTAACCCTAGTTTATCTACGCCAACATGTTTTGGTTCACACCAAGAGCCCAACTGGGTCTGGGGCTTTTGTCAGGGCTAAAGTATGTATCCCTGCCTAACTACACATCCATTCCATGCACATACGTGAGGCCTAAGGCTCTCACCGAAGTCAGTACTCTGTCATTTGAAGATAGTCTGTTTTTAGGTTGTTCAAGGATGATGCATGTCTGACTACCGGTGCACTTATGTGTCATCGCTGCTCAGTGGCAGTCTGAGCAGAGCTGACACATAGGTGCACCGGCGATGCCCATACCTTGATGCAAATGTGACGATAGGATGGCACCAGGTGCCAGACACCAGGTGCCAGACACCAGGTGCCAGACATGCATGACCCTTGAAAACCCTAAAAGCAGGGTGTCCTCAGTCGACAGAGTACTGACTCAGGTAAGAGCCTTTGGCCTCATGTGTGTGCATGGAATGTTTTCTTCCGCCCTAGTGGCACCACCCTACCAGGATGTGGATAGGCACCAATGATGAAGCATGTCATGATAAAGTGAGTGAGGCAACTATTCCAATAACCTTGGATACCTCGCCAGGACCATGAAGTGGTGTCTTTCTTGGACTCCATCAATCTCCTTTTCTTTCCTTACGCCTAGTTGCCCAGTTGTGAGAAAGTGATTTTCCAACCTCAGCCATTTAGTGCCAATAGCCTGTCTCTGTGTCTCATGTGGGTGTATCTTTCTGTATTCATCTCAGGCAGCTGCCCACAATAGAGAGCTTAGGTGTGCCTGGAGGAGCCATCACTGGCAGGATGGGAGGGCAGAGCTAGGCACAGCTCTACTTACACTTGAATAGGCTGTGTCCTGCCTCCACACAAGGGGTACATACACCCTGTAGTTAGTTTGGAGCCAGGGAAGGGGAGGCAGGAAACCTGTGCACTTCAAAGGGAAACCTCTAGAAACTTCTCTCACTCCCAGTTCAAAGAAGGCACCTGATGTAATCATTGGACTTCCGATACCAACTTTTCAGTACATTTCTGGACCTGTGGAATCTGTCAGGAAGAAGAGCTGCTGTGCTGCTGAAAAGAATGGCAGTCTGACCTGAAGGACTGCTGCCTAGCTGTGCTGTCTTTTGCCTGTGTTAGAAGGGCTGGACCTGCATCTGTTGGCTGGCCTCCTGACTAGAGACTCGGGGACAGAAGGTTCCAACAACCGTGAAACCAGCACCAGGACTCTGCCATCTGTGAGTACTACCCTGCCAAGTGGTGCCACCCCAGTCCTGGAACCATGGAAGTGGCATTGCCATTAAATCCCTAACAGGGTCCCTATTGCTGGTCTGCTCTTTATCACGATCAGTCTCAACTTGTGACTTCATCCTGGTCTAGTGCGACTAGATATCCACAGTTGGTGCTTTGTGCTGTTAGGAGCTATTTTTACATAAATCTTTAAAACTGCATATCTCCGGTTCTACAGATTGGATTGTTGGCCTTTTAAGCTTGTTTTTTTATTAAGGTTACACTATTTTGTTAATCAGGTGTGGTGTTTACAGTCTGTTGCTGTTTGAAGTGTTGCACAAATACTTTACACCTAACCTCTGGCCTGACTGCTCTGTGCCAAGCTCCCCAAGGGCCAAGCACAGGTTAATTTAGGGATTGCTTATGACTTCATCCTGGCAAGGATTATGGTTCCTGCTTGAGTGGGGTTTCACCCCACCCTAACCACCACTCAACCAAGAACCCAATTTCTTACACATGCCAATACTGTTTGGCCATTATTTCACTCTCCTGAAATATGCCTTGAACCTTTGAAATTACCATCCATGGTTCCAAGAAAATATAGTACTCTGTTTCTGTAAGCATTCAACCTCCTTTTCCCGCTACCTTGTTAAAAATGTATGCTGTTTGGATTTTTTAACACCTGGTATGCAGGTTACAAAGTCATATTAAATAGAATTTTGATTTCAATATGCATTATAGGCAGTATAATTAATTGAATGAATTTAATGGGATTTCTTGGATTGCAGCCTTCTCCAATATACACCCTTGTTCCTGTGAAAATGGAAAATGCCTATGAAAAGAAAAAGAACTTGGAAAGATCCATTGCGGATTATCTTGATGAATACAGTGAATGCAGGTGCCAGCCGTGCCAGAATGGCGGGACGGTGATTCTAGTGGACGGGGAATGCCTTTGTAAATGCTCACCGTATTTTGAAGGCATTGCCTGCCAGGCACGCAAATCAGAAATATTAGGCGGTAAGTTGAAGTTGAAGTTGGGGGGATTTATAGAGCGCGCGTTTACCAAAAAGGTTTCATGGCGCTGACATGCATTTATTGTTATTGCATTGTGTCAAAACTATGTGCCACATGGAGAAAAAGTCTCTGAGTTTTGCAGTTATGGAACCATCCCATTGGTGTTCGTTTTCAAGAGGTGCTATTGTTTTCTTGGGGTGACCTTAGCACCCAGGTGCAGATCTACAAGGAAGTGCCACAGCGTGGCACCGCAGCCCTTTGGCTGTGCTATGCTGCAGCACTTCCGAAGCACAGGGATGCAACATATTTACAAGAATATGTTGCATCTCTGTGCTTCCCCCTGCGCTGGCGCACAAACTGGAGCCATGCGTTGACGCAGGCATCCTTGCACCATGGTGCAAGGATGCCTACGTCGTGGGTAGATTGTTTTTGTGCCGGAAGGGGCACCTTCCGGCACAAAAAAACCCACTACAGGCATTTTCCTCTTTCAAGGCATACTGTAGAATGCAGCAGGCATTGAAAGAGGAAAAAACGAGGAGAAATGAAAACATTTTTCCTCGTTGTGCCTCGCTACGCCACCTCTAGGGTGGCGTAGCATTCACACAAATCTCCAGATTTATGATTTTTCATAAATCTGGATATGTGTCTTGTCCCATGGGCGTTGCGTGGGAACACCCACAGCAACTCCCATAGAACGCCCCTTCAACGCAAAGTGCTGCGTGTGAAGGGGCCATATTTACAAGGTGAGGAAAAGTCACGCAGAGTGGCTTTTCCTGTCCTTGTAAATATGAAGGAGCCCCCTGCGCCACCAGTACGTCACGAAAAGTGTCGTACTGGTGGCTCAGGGGGCTTGTAAATCTGCCCCCCAGTTTTTTTCTTTTTAAATGTAGCGGTCATAAGTAGAGTAAATAGGTACACCTTGTTTATATAACTCATGTGGTCCGACTCAGACCAATGTACATTCAGCAAAATGTACTTGCAACACTCTTCATGAGTTTTCTGAAGACAAATTACCTCTGTGCTGTGACAACCAGTCAGTGAGTGTGTCTATTTCATATTAAGTGCAGAGGTGCTCACATGTAATCTTATAAGGAATCTCCCGGGAATATCATGGATCATGTTCTATCAAAGTGGGCACCACATTTTGGAGTCTGTCACGCATTATCTTAGCCAGGACTTTTACCGCCATATTGATTACCAAGGTGGAGGGGTGTAGTTTTCACAAGGAGAATCCTACCTTGCTTTTGATATTAATATCTGAGAAACCTACTTCATATTTCTGCATTTGCTTTCATATCGTCACACATTTTATAGAGATGTGAAGTTACTTGTATTAGTTCAGATGGGAAGCCACTCTTTCCCAGGGGATTTTACCAGTGTTGATATCCTTGATGCTTGTATGTATTGCTCTTTCTAATATGTCCTGCTCACGCAGGACTCAGTGCCTTGTTCTTAGTCTGAGTTTTTCATTTTCGTGATCACATGTATCATTTTGGCCACAGCAGACATGCCACCTGTGGACTGCAGCACCAGGGAGTGGGCCTATAAAACATGACTTCCGGCTGTAGTAGAGAACCAGCAGTGAAACCTGTCAAAATATCCTTTTTAAAAATGAGTAAGTCCCCTCTATATAGGTCTTATAGCCAACAAGGTAGGGTCAATGGTACTTAAGAGTGGGAGATATAAAATTATTGTCACCATGTCCCAAAAGTGACAAGGTCCCGAAAGCTATTTTAACCGTAGCAGTCCTGGCTGTCATATACAGAAAATCATAGTACAGATTAACATATTAGTATTAGAAAAATAATGAAGGCACTATTTAATGGTTATTAAAAATATAATTAAATGGCAAAGTAGTATGTTTGAAAAGTATTAGGGAACAGTAACGGTTATAAAGTTACATTTCCCATGTCTGAAGTTCCTTAAGGTTCATTTATATTAGCTGTCAAGTAGCTGTCACTCAAGTGCTTGATCTTAATATGGTGTGAAATTCCTTCCAGGAGCTACACTGTAAGGCACTTCGAGTGACAGGGCAACCTTAAATTATTGCATTGAGGATCAGCGGTGGCACTTTAAAAAGGCAAGGTAAGATGTTAGTGGCAGCTCAACATTTAAAAAAAGTATTTTTACTTAGGAGAGAAGTAGCACTCTAAAGGGTAATGTGTTGAACATTCTTGCACAGTTGCTGACATTAGTGAACTGTAAAAACATAGAACAAGAGAGTGTACAAGTTGCAAATGTTTGAAGCTTAATTTTGCTTTTAATAGTTCTGTTCTAATTAAATCAAATTTTGTGCTCAGATATTCCACCAGTTGATGGAAAATGGGGATGCTGGTCAGCCTGGTCAGAATGTGTCAACAATAGAAAGACACGCCGTCGTCAATGTAACAATCCAGCACCAGGACCTGGGGGCAGCGTGTGCCAAGGAATGGATGTAGAAAGTGAAGAGTGTTAATATCCTCCCTTTCACCACGTGACAGCCAATCTGGTAAGGTTGCTCAATAAATTGTACAAATGAAATAAAACACCTATCATAATATTGTTATACAGTGTATGTTCAACCCAGTGGCTTCTGGCTAGATGGGAGATTAAAGCCAGTCAGAATCCACTGTTCTAGATAGGATGAGTATGATATACATGTCGGATAATCTGTGCTCACCCTTGGGTAGCTTGGTGCCGAGCAGTCAGGGTTATCCTCAGGGCACCAAGTGTAAAGTATTGGTACAACACCACCCTTACAACACATTGCATGCGCCACAAAAATATTCCACACCGTATGTATGTGACACCTGTCTTTGTATTACACACACATTGAAATCAAAATTATTTCAGGAGTCTGGCTGCCGTATTCTGTACCACCTGAAGTCTCCTAATTACATACTTAGGTGAGCCCAGATACAGTGAGTTGTCATAGTCCAGTCGTGAGATGATGAAGGATTGTATCACCGTTTTCCTCAGTTGCTCAGGGATCACATCAGTGATTTTCCTCAACATTTTAAGAATGGTGAAACATGTCCCTGAGAGCTTTTTGGATTGGCAATCCAGTGTCAGTGAATCCTCTAGCCATATTACTAGGTTTTTTATGACTCGTTTGGGGATAGGAGGATCACCAATACATTTAGGCCAGTCTATCAGGGGAGAGTCGATGCCCAAATTTCCAAGCAGCATGAGCTCTGTTTTCCCACCGTTCAGCTTCAACCAGCTGCAGGACATCCAATCAATCACTCTCTCCAGAGAGACGGGCAGCATGGTATTGTTGGGTTCTGGGCCATTAGTAAAAGACGCAATCAGCTGGGTGTCGTCAACATATGATACTACAGATATTCCATATTCCTGCACCACCTCCGCCAGCTGTCGGATAAAGATATTAAATAAAGTGGGACTGAGGGACGAGCCCTGCGGAACACCATTTGTGATAGGGAGGTACTCTGAGACACAGTCCCCTTCCATTACCTGTAAGGTTCTGTTCTCCGGAAAGGAGGCAAGCCACTCCAAGGCTTTTCCTCGAAAGCCGACTTCCCCTAGTCTCCACTTTAAGATGGCATGATCTACGGTGTCGAAGGCGGCACTGAGGTCCAGCAAGAGGATGGCAGCAACCCGATACTCATCAAGTATTGATTTTAGCTCCTCAGTGACTGTCAGTAGTGCAGACTCAGTACTCTATGTGGCTCGAAAATCCATCTGAGTGTGATGGAAGGTGCCATTAGACTCCAAGAAATTAGACAGGGAAAGGTTGACATGTTTCTCCCAAATTTTGCCCAGGTATGGTAAAAGAGGGATGGGGCGGAGATTATTCAAAATAGTAGGGTCGAGATTGGGTTTCTTTTATAAGGGCTTAATGATAGCATGCTTCCAAACTTTAGGGACTAGGACCGAATCTAGGTAAAGATTGATAAGTTCCGTCACTGATGGTAAAAGAATATCCAGAGCATCCGCTAGGAGACGAGGAGGCACTGGGTCCAATGGAGAACCGGATTTGGTGGTCATGATTAGGTGTTGGACCTTTTCTTCCTCCAATCTAGCTAATGCGGGGATTGGGAGTGTCCTATCCAATATTGCTGTGATAGGTTCCTTATTTTTTCGGAAACTGCTCATATAGTTCAGTCGCCTTGTTAGAGAAATAGGTTGCTATGTCGTTGCATCTTTTCATAGATGCAGGGGGGTATTGGTATTTTCATGTGGATTGGTCAAGGTTTTTACTACTTTGAATAGCTCATTAGGAGAATTAGCACCTCAAGCTATTTTACCTTCATAAAATTTGGATTGGACTGTCTTCATTTCATTATGGTATGATCTGATTAACAACTTGTAATCAGATTTAAAGGAAGGGTCATAATGTTTCCTCCAGCATCTCTCTAATTTTTTGCATTGTTTTTTCTGGACAAGGAGCTGTTCATTATACCATGGGGAAATTGTGGAATGAGGTTTACTTTTAAACGTTTTTTTGGGACCACATATGTTGGCAGATTGGGTAATCCGGTGTTCCAGCTGCTGATACTTCTCATCCATACTGTCCGAAAGGGTAGGGGAATTTTCCTTAAGGGTAGTCTGCGAAGTTTTAGGGTACGTTCGGTATATGCAATTGTTGAACTTTCCCATTAGCAGTACAACAAAGTAGCTTGTGACCTTGATCCAGGGAGAGGGAACCAGCTAACTTGAAGGGAGGCCCGATGTCAGGCACTGTCGTCCTTTAGATCTGGAGGTTGAAGACAGTCTCAACTCCCAGCTCAGGTTCCCCAACACCCCTAGGACACCACACGCTCCAGAGTGCAAGTTAGCACAGATTCCCTGGTTGCAAGCACAGGTCAATCTGCCTCAGCAAGCTTTTCACGTGCTCCTTGAACTCCTCCCATCTTGGCAACTTAGGTGGCTGCTGATCATTACAAGCACACTCCTCTGCACAGTGTGATGACTGTGTATGTCAGAACAGTCCTTGTCCCCACCGATTATCACATCTACCTGTTTCTGCCGTACCCTGCTTTGTCCTTACGATCTTGTGGAGTCTTTGTGTCCCTGGCATCTAGTGGACTGGAGACCAGCCAACCGGTCCTTGGAGAGTATTAGGGACCTAGGCCATGACAGGTGCCAGTTAGCTGTAGACCAGCAACATCCAGGCAAAATCCGCCAAGTTGCAGTCTCCTTTCTGGAGCATGACAAGCTCCAAGCCATCAAAAGTCTGCAGATAATCCGATTGCAGTCCTTCCTACCCTAATGATTCCTCTTGTCCATGTCCCAGCGTTGAACCATCATAGTATGGTTCCAAATCCAAAAGCATCTCTACTTTCGGTTGCCAGAGCCCAGTAGTTATACCCACAATTACCTTTGAAGATACAATCAGTTCTACATGCCAACTTGGAAATGCACAGGCCCTCTCTACATTTTGTCCTTTCTGCCATCCTACCCCAGGAGGTTTGAGCACTATTTTTAGTGCGGCCAAGACCCTGCCACTTGGATTGCAGGTGCCAAATCCAACCTCACATAACAATCCCAGAAAGGCCCCTCAGAGTCAGAGGTCTGCAGTTTACCTTGAACCCCTAGTTTATGGCCTTCTGTCAGGAATGCTCGCATGTAGCTGCCCCCCCCAGCATCCAGATGTGAATTGGAGACTGACCCACAGGTACACAGAGCCACAAGCACTGAAATGCCCACTTTCCTAAAGTGACATTTCCACATATGTAATTTTAGATCCACTTTCACTACAGGAGAGGATTTGCCATTACAAACTCATTGATATCAAACATTATACTGCCACTATTCTACACATTGGAAATGCTGCTCAATAGCCTTACCCTACATTTCCCCTTGCTAGTTCAATGCGAGAAGCAGTCCCTGTCGTATCGAACACATCATCCGGTGCCATCCATGACCCTTGCATGTAACGCACACGTTTACATGCCCTACAGCTTCCCAACACACATCCTGCCACCAAGGAGAACTCCGATATAGCAAGAGACATGCAGAACCTTGGCATGTAGCATTTTAAATGCCAAACTGAGTAACAATAACCTGCGCACACAGGCCCCATTAGGGAAAACCTGATGAATGATCGATGAGCTATCTCCGTGGATGGCTCAACCAGTGCTGAAGGCCCACGGAGGAGCATTCAAGGTACATTCAAGTGGAGAAGTGTGGCTCAATGGTTAGAGCGGCAGACCCAGATGCAGAGGTCTAGCCCGGGACCAGGGTTCAATTCCTGCCTCGGCGGGTCTTGGGCTCAATTTCCTCGGACCTGATAATTCTCGCCTCAGTGCCTATTCTAATCATGGGTTCCACTCTGCAACTCTGGGCAATAGCTTGCTTAATCTCCACAACGGCCCCAACAACGCTAGGATGCCTGGCTTCACCTTGGGGGTGCCCAGGAGTCGGCACTTCACAGGGAAAAGCCAGGAAGGGTTCCTCAGCGGAATTCGTACAAGCGCCGCGATACCCCAGCTAGGGTCGATTTGTGCGCTATGCAAGTACACTACATTTACATGCCCTGGGTATATGTCTTACCACTAGACAAGGGACAGCTAACTCGAATCAGCCATATATACACCAATCACCAGTACCTATATGACAAGCACAGCGCTTTAGCACTGAATGGTAGTGTCAAACGTGATCAAAGTCCCATGGCTAACTCCTAGGTCAGCAGAAAACTGGGAAGAAGAAAAGCAAAAAAGTTGAGGGAAAGCACTCTAGAAAGGGTCATTTCGAACAGTGTATTTATCAAATAGTTTTCTGAATTGCGTAGCGGAGTGATTTCGCTAAGATAAAAAGTGTAACGTTATTATTTGCTTAGCTGCAGCCCTCTAGATGGGCAGTTGTAAAAGGAATACAAAGAACACTAACACAGTAATAAACTGCTTAGAGTGAGCATTCAGTATTAGAGTTGGATTTCCGTGATTCATTATTAATGCTAGTTTAATTATATTGAACTGGCCGTTCCTAGAGGCTTTAAGATTGCCAGAGCGGACCGACCTCTGGGAAGAGGAGGAGGTATAGCAGTAATATTCAAAGATGATTGGCACTTTACCTCCGAACAGCTAGCAGTGGGGGTGGAGGGCGAAATCCTTCATTTTTCCCTTATCATTAGCCCACACTTTACGCTAGGGGGATCCCTGGTCTATAGGCCCCCAGGCCCAGCCATGCACTTCCTCAAGACGTTGGAGGACTGTATTGTGCCTCGGGCCCTGAACTTTCCCAGATTTCTTTTGGTCTGCGACTTCAATATTCACGTCGATATCGCTGACGCTCTGGAATCGCGCAGACTTCAAGAGGTCTTGGAGTTGTCGCAGCTCAGGCAATGGGTGTCGTCTCCAACTCATTCAGGGGGTCACCTTCTAGACTTAGTGTGTTCTAACTTTCCCATTAAATTATCAGACCCGGAAAAAGTCACCTGGTCTGATCACGACCTGGTCAGGTTTTCATGGGAGGTGGGTAATGTGAGCAGCTCAGCCTTGACACCCCCCATCATTCACCCTCAGAAGATTAACCTGGCCGTGTTTGGCCAGGAATTGTTAAAAGGTCACCAGTCCCTCTCACCTGAGTTGGACATGGCGGTTGATGATTTCAATGGGTGGGTGCGACAGGCGACAAATGCGTCCACCAAACATGCTTCCGTACCCAGACTTCGACACTGCCCCTCTCAATCCTGGTTCTCCCCCGAGCTGAGGGAGCAAAAACTGAGATGCAAAAAATTGGAGCGAGTCTGGAGGCGTGTCTATAGCTTAGACGCAAAGGTCGCCCTGCGCACTGCCCAAAAGAAATACTATGCCGCTATTAAAAGTGCGAAAGGACTATACTATGCAGGAAGAATAGTTAAAGCGGAAAACAACAGTAGAGAAATCTTTTCTATTGTTAAAAGCTTTGTATCCCCTGTTGCAGAATCCTCCTCCCTTCCATCCTCTGGGGAATGGTGTGAAGTTCTGTCGAATTTCTACACAGACAAGAGAGCCAAGATTCAGCAGGGTTTTACTCCCACACCATCGACTGAGAATTCAGGTTTTAACATCCCCTGTATGCCCGATCCCTCTGATACCCATCAGCTCACTAACTTTGAGCTGGTAACTGAGGGTGATGTTTTGCCTCTTCTAGAATGCCTTAAATCAGGGTCTCCCGCCGATCCGTGTCCGGCTCGGGTTCTGTCAGAAGTGGCCAGCACTGTCTGTGGGGAGGTCACCCAGATCGTAAACCTCTCTCTTTCCTCGGCAGTGGTTCCTGCCAAGTGGAAACAGGCTAAGCTTTTGCCGCTTTTGAAGAAACCAGGCCTTGATGCCTCAGTTCCCTGTAACTACCGGCCTATTTCTCTTCTCCCTGCCTTAACCAAAATCTGCGAGAAAATAGTCTTCCGACAACTAGATACATTTGTAGAGTCTTCTAATGCCCTGCACCCAGCCCAATCGGGATTCAGGGCCGCTTAACAACAATCAACAATCAACTGAAACGGCCCTGGTAGAGATGACGGAGTCGATCCGGGAGTGTCTGGACGGGGGCGGCAGAGCAGTCCTAATTCTATTGGATCTCTCTGCCGCCTTCGATACCGTCCCCCATGCTCTCCTCATCACCAGGTTATCGGCTATCGTCATCGGCGGCAATGCCCTGGCCTGGGTGTCCTCATTTCTTTCGGGAAGGACCCAACAGGTCTGGATGCCACCTCATGCCTCGGAACCAAAACCACTCCTCACGGGGGTCCCTCAGGGTTCCACTCTTAGCCCCCTGCTGTTCAACATTTATGTTACCCCTTTGGTGTATCTTGCGGAACAGTACGGGGCTAAGATTATTGGATATGCGGACGATACGCAGCTTCTTTTCACCTGGCCTGACGATCATCTTGACACAGCTAAGGTCCATCTCTGCCTGTCCTCAGTTTTTCGCTGGCTAACACCGGCCCAATTAAAATGTAATGAGGACAAATCAGAGGTCCTCTTTTATGGATCTTTCCCCCCAAATTTCAAAAATACGTTGTGGCCCCCGAACATCCCATGTCCAAAGGAAATGGGTGGCCCTGCGAAAAATCTTGGGATTTGGTTCGGAGAGGATCTAAAATTTGAGGACCATATAAAAAAATTGACCGGAACGTGTTTTGCCACCTTGAGGATGCTCAGGAAATTCTTTCCATTACTCCCTAGAGAGGCGAGGGAGACGGTTGCCCGAGCACTCATTCTGGCAAGACTGGACTATGCGAACTCCCTGTTCAGCGGCATTCCAGCTTATCTGACCAAACGTCTGCTGGTCATTCAGAATGCCGCTGTTCGTCTTCTCTGTAACGTCCCCAGATGGAAGAGTGTCCGGTCTCATATGTCCGACCTCCACTGGCTTCCAGTTCCGCAACGTATCCTCTTTAAAACCTTGGTACTCGCGTTTAGAGCGACCCATGACCTAGGACCAGCCTACTTAAAGAAAAGATTTACACTATATGCCCCTACTAGAGCTCTCCGATCATCTTCTCTATTTAAAACGACCCTTCCCATATTCAAGCGAACCAGACTAGGGGGACAGCCCATTGCTGTGGTTGCTGCCCGCGCCTGGAATGCTCTCCCCTTTCATCTGCGCTCCAGTCAAACAGTAGCCCAATTTAAAAATAATTAAAAAACCCACCTTTTCAGTAGCAGTTTCTAAGCTGATCCCTGCTCTTCCGTCTTTGCTTCTCCAACCGCGCCAGGATACTCCCCAGTAACAGTGCGCGTTACAAAACCATTTATACATACATATACATACATACTATGTTTAACAAGAAAAAATTAGTTTATGACATTGTACACATTGTCATTCATGTCACGCAACAAATAAATACCAACTGGAGAAGTGATGCAGCAAGCACCAGAGTTTGTACCAGTCTTACCATGCATACCAGAGCTTTATACAAAAAGATATACAATCAGACCACACAATACTTAAGCCAACATTGAATAAATGGTAATATTCGTCCCGGCTGGTTGGTAGGTTCAAATCCCAACGACCACTTTCAAAATGCTATGCTGGTCGCAATGCTAGAATCACACACATCGCTGATGGGACTTCTCGTTGACTCTGAGTTCACGCTCACCAGGCACTCCTGCTTGCTGTCTCAGTTGGCACCTAGACACGCCCACTGCGCTGCAGAGACTCACTTTCTTCTGGTGCACACGATGATCAGCCAATCACCTCCACAGTCCCAGGTTGCACCAAAGCACGCATGCTGCGTCACTGAGACCTTCTCCAACTCCGGTGCCACGATATCCAGGCGCTCTTCACCAACACCTTTGGCCACACCTCGACACACTCACAGTGTCCGAGCCTCACTTCTCCTCCGGTGCACTCGAATGCCACCAGCAACTTTGAGCTAGCCACCCAAAACTTCTCCAACTGGATCTCCAACTGCACCAACACTATCGCCCCATGAAAAAGGCCAGCACCAGCAGACCCAGCAAAGATGCCAGCTGGTTCCACCCCAAACTCAGAGCCTTCAAAAGCAAGTTTTTGTGACTAGATGAGATGGAGATGATGGCGCCCCTCAGACATCACCACCTTAAAATCTGCCCTCAGCAATTACCATGCTGCCTCAAGGAAGCCAAAAAGAACTCCCTAACCACACGCATCGATGCAAGCTCCAATCAAACAAAACAACTCTTCAGCATCGTCTGAGAATTCTCCTGCCTGTCTGCCAACGAGACCACGATCCATCCCTCCCAAGCCCTCTGCGATCCCTGGCAGACTATTTCCTCAACAGGATAGCAGACATCTAAAGCAACTTCGACCCGCAGCCAACTGACCTCGGCCACCTCCTAACACACACTAACAACTCCCACAACCACCTCACCAATTGGACACTGCTCACCACACCAATCACCACAGTGATCATGACCTCTATTCACTCCAGAGCTCCAACAGATCACTGCCCCCACCACGCCTTCAACCTGGGATGGAAGGAAATCAGCAGCGCACTCACATACATCCTCAATGTATCCATCATCACTGCCACATTCCCCGATGCCTGGAAACACCCAGAGGTTAAACCCCTCCTGAAAAAACCCTCCACCGACCCCAGCATGCTCAAGAACTACCGCCCCATCGCGCTGCACCCCTTTCCGGCCAAGGACCTGGAAAAGTAATTAATCACCAGCTCAATGATCACCTTAAAGGGAAACAATCAACTCAACTCCTTTCAATCCGGCCTCTGCTCCAACCTAAGCCCCAACACCAGCCTAATAGCTACAACCAATTACATCAGATCCATCCCTGAACGTGACGAGACAGCAGCCCTGATCCTCCTCAAGCTCTCAGATGCCTTCGACCTTATTCCACCTCACACTCATCACCAGACTCCACCACATTTGCATATAAGGAAATTCCCTCAAGTGGAATACCTCCTTTCTCACAGGACACACAGAGAATCTGCCTACAGCTCTTAAACTATGAGCTCAATAAAGGCGTCTTCCAAGGATCCTCCCTCAGCCTCACTCTCTTCAACCCCTACATGACACAATTGGCTGACATCATCCGCACCCACACACTAAGCATCATCTCATACATTGAAGACACTCAATTAATCCTCTCTCTCATGAAAGACACCACCACCACCAGATCCAACTTCCAGAACACCATGACCTACGTCGCCAACTGGATGAGATCCAACTGCCTGAAGCTGGATACAGACAAGACGAAAGTGCTCATCTTTGGAAGAAACACCTCCCCATGGGACCACAGATGGTGGCTCGCTGCACTTGGGCCCTCACCAACTCCCACCAGCCACGCCCGCAACCTCGGCATCATCCTGGACAGCAATCTCTCCATGAAGAGCCAGGTCAATGCAGTTGCCTCTTCCTGCTTCCACACCCTCTGCATACTTTGTACGATTTTCAGGTGGATCCCTGTCAGCACCAGGAAAACAGTGACCCAAGCCCTCGTCACAAGCCGGCTGGACTACAGAAATGCACTCTACACCTTAGGGGCACCTTCCTGCACAAAAACAATCACATGAGGCATTTTCCTTGTTTCCATGTCTAAACAGGTCAATGCCGTCTCCTCCTCCTGCTACAACACCCTCCGCATGCTCCGCAGGATCTACAAGTGGATACCGACTGAAACAAGAAGAACGGTGACACAGGCCCTAGTCAGCAGCAGACTGGACTACGGCAACGCACTCTACGCAGGAATCCCAGCCAAACACCTACCTACGACTACAACACATCCAAAACGCCTCTGCCCGACTGATCGTCAACGTCCCCCCCCGCAGCCACATCACGCCCCACCTGAGAGACCTACACTGGCTCCCCGTCAACAAGAGGATCACCTTCAAGCTCCTCAACCACGCACACAAAGCACTCGACAATGCCGGACCAGCCTACCTGAACAGCAGACTCAGCTTCTACACCCCCACCCGCCAGCTCCGCTCCGCCAGCCTCGCCCTTGCCGCTGTCCCCAGTATCCAAAGAATGACCTCCGGCAGGAGATCCTTCTCCTACCTCGCCGCCAAAACCTGGAACACCCTCCCTACCCACATACAGCAGACACAAGACCTACTCACCTTCAGAACACTACTCAAGACCTGGCTCTTCGAGCAGTTGCAGCACCCCCCTCCCCTCAGCGCCTTGAGACCCTCACGGGTATGTAGCACGCTCTACAAGTACTATGATTGATTGATTGATTGATTATATGTGCTACAGAATGCACACATGGAAAGAGGGAAAAACAAGGAGAAATTTAAACATTTCTCCTCGGTACGCCTGCTCTAGGGAGGTGCAGGAATTTGGTGCTGCCCCAAGTTGACCTAATCTTATAGATCTCGTGCAGTGTCAAAGTCCTTGGGTGTTGCGGGGGAACACCCATAGAACTCCTCTTTGAAGCAAAATAAGGCAAGTCAGCGACTTGCGCAGCTATGCCTTACTCCATATCTACAAGGCCATGAAACAACACACAGGGTGGCTTTCCATGGCCTCGAAGATATAGCTAAGCCCAGTGCGCCACCAGGCCATCAGAAAAAGTGACTTTCCGGTGACACGCATGGCTTGTATATAAGCTCCCAAATTTGTAAGCGCACACAAAAAATTGATTCTGCCCTTAATTAGTTCTTATGAGATAAATGCACCTAGGACAGGACAGGCCTTCTGATGTAGGACAGATGCTAAAGTTTTTTTTGACTCTGTAGCTTCCTATGTATGTGTAACATTTACACTAGTCAGAGACATACTGACAACCTATGATAATTAGCTGAGTAGTGAAACAGTAAACTGACTGATTGCGGGCATATTTTTCTGGATAATAGATAGTATAGTTTTAATGAAAATTGTTTTAGACAGGATGTATATTTTGTAATTATCAAATTGCATTAGTACTTGCACTTTATTGAGCCATTCTGTACATTGCACATGCTTCGGTCAGTATCTCCCATATCATGAGCATGCTGTTTAAGGCTATGTTTGTCGGCACAGAGGACCTAAATATTAGTTGTTTTATTCTATCTTGTTCTATTGTGAATGCAATGTGGGGGGGATTCACAAGCTGAGTTGTAATGCTTTAAGGGAGATTTCAGTGGATCTACGTGAACCTACAAAGTCTGTAAATCTGCACAGATTTTAGCACTTTAATGTGCTGTTTAGATCTTTTGTAGAGTATGGAATTGTTTTTAATGTGTCATTTTAATTGTATATTGCAAATTGGAAGGTGGATTGCTGAAAACAATAAATATAATTCTGAATCTGTACTAGTGCACATTTCAGGGTTAGAGTTGAGGCTAATGTTAGGGATGAAGTTAGGATTAAGGTCAGAATTAAGGTTGTGTATTAGGTTTAGGATTATGTTTAGAACTAGAGTTGTCATTAAGATTTGAAGAAGGGTAAGTCCTAGTAGGCATTTTTGCGGTTTTATCAAATCATTATTTTTGCACCCTGAAGGATTCCTTATTTTATTCTTTGGTTTTACTCAAAGTATCACAGTATACGTGTGCATTAGAACCCATTAGGTTTCTACTCACCAATCAGCTGTAATATTTTCTTTTTGCTCTTTGTTTTGTCAGGTGTTTGCTGAACAACATGCTATCTGCTGTACATCCAAGAAATACTGCCTAACGCTGTTACTTTTGGTATATTGTTATTGTGTTGTTGATATCACTTTACTTATCATAGAAAGAATAAGATCCATTGATGACCACTGGACGCCAAAATGGACTTCCCGAGAAACTAAACGCAGAGATTTTGATGTAGTCCATGACATTAAAACACATTTTGGTTGAAATTTTTTTTGCCTTTGTTTCTACCATTGTCAGCAACTATAAAATCTAGTTTTTGTGTTGGCTTGGTATCCAATGTTACAGACACAGACTTTTGTTAATTATATTGTGAGGTGACTAAACGTCAACGTGTGTTTTGTGACAGCCTTATCAAACGGAAATAAAAATGCAGAAAATATGATCTCTTCCTATGCGTTTTCTAATTATTATTTAGTTAAATAGCTGTTTGTTACTTACGTATGTATTAGATGGATTAAGGCATGCACAAATGCGCGATTTCCATACCTTTCTACTTTTATCAAAGCCGTCAGGCGAGCCATCTGATATTAAACCCATATTATGTCTGGGTGGCAGCAACTTCCTTCTCCCAGTCTTTTTTTTTTTTAATTTATTTATCATTTTCAAAATAATAAAAAGAAAAACCAATGATGCATCTCGTGTTACAAATCAAATCAGATAAACGGTGGTGAAATGGAAAGCGCGCACTTAAGTCACAGAGTAAAGGATGATACATTATTCGGGTTACTATAAAACCATGTGTTGTACAGACCGTGAATAACAATGCACAAAAAACCGACAATGAAAAAGCAAAATAGAAATGCGTAGAAAACCATCACTAATAATATACCATTCACAGAATAACATGACATTCAATTCCACAAAAAAAGGACTCAACAATGATCTGAAAATCAATCGAACAAAGATCCAATACAAATCATTTGCAAATTGCAGGGCACATCAACCAATCCCCTCAGGAACTATGTGATTGTCTGGTGGGGACTAACGGTTAGCAGTAATCTTGGCAATATATGACCGATACGGCCCCCATATATCAATAGGTCGGGACGCACTGGGGACTAGTGTAGAGTACTCCACACAATTAGTATTGCAAAAGGCCATGCTCCTGAGCCATGATTTCACTCTCGGAGGTCGCCTATCACACCATAGTAATGCGACTTCTCTCTTCGCCAGCAAGAGCCCCAGTGCAGCAAGCTTTCTAATAGCGTTTGGGAAGTTGGAAACATAGCCCAATACGCAATTTCTGGAGTGGGGACCAGGAGTATGCCTAAAATGTCGCTGAGCGTGCGGTGTACCTGGGACCAATAATCCAAAAGAAGGGGACAGGTCCATGAGAGGTGGGCAAAATCAGCGAAGGGGGCTTTGCACTTGGGGCTCCTTCTCCCAGTCTAAATCAACGTTACCCACCTGGCAGGCTTCCACCTATCATTGGCTGTATTGCCCTTCAATCACATGGGCAGCCAAGCCATGATAGAAGAATTGTGGTGGTTTTGGACATTTTCATACCATGTAACAGATCTTCTTGTGGTCCTTGATGGTTCTGTAAGGCCTTCGGGTGGTACCTGGAATTGCAAATAATCTCTATACCCTGAAGTATCTGTAGGATTTCTCATTGCACTGTCATGTAGGTAAATCCTGGTGTTACCCAAGGGCCCAGGGGACCATGTTAATCCCTAGTACTGGCAACCATGCATAAAGGAAATCCCACAGATACCCTCATCTTTACCACACATATGCAAAAACAGGACATTCTCATGCCTTTTTGTCAGATATCCTGGAAGAAAGACAGCCAGCGCCTTTAGAAGGCACTCCGAATTATGAAATGTGCATTAAATATGGTATTTCTTCCATACTGTTTAGTGCATTATGGAATAAATATACAAAGGCAGATGCTAGTTTACAGTGGCCACTTCTTGGTACCTTTGATTTAAATAAATTGCAATACATAGAAGATCAACTTTTTAAAAAGAAACGTAGGCAGAGTATGTTTGATGCTTTAGGATTATGGAAAAAATATATTATACCGAAACAGATTAAAGAAGGAAGGGATAGGAAGAAAGCTGAACAGCAGACTATTAAAGAGCCACAATTAAAAATGCAAGAAGAAAGTGTAGAAAGTGATGAGAGAAGATTTAAACTTCAATTGCAGAAAGTATATGTGACTAAGGAAGAAACAGTACTTAAGGGTTTAGAGGAGGAGGATTCAGAACAAGAAGACATTTTTTGCAGACCAGCATTCTGCATTCTGGTAAATGCAGTCTCTTGTAGCTCGCGCCGATATTTTCGAGTATTTCGCCAAGGTTGGCGCAGATAGTGCTGATCTCTAGACATGTGTTTATGGCTCATTAACCGTCATCAGTAGAGAATACAGTCTTTATTTTGGAGTTTGCTGAGTAGGCTGCCAAACATTATATCAGGTTCGGTGCCTCTCACCGACACGCAGGTGCTTCATCCACGAGCTCGTCATCCCAATGAGTACTTTAAATAGACAACAGGATGTGGGAGCACACCGCTCACCACTCAGGCAAGGATCGCCTCTGGTATTCTAGTAAATACAGTCTCTGGAAGCTGGCTCCGATATTTTAGAGTATTTCGCCAAGGTTGGCGCAGATAGTGCTGGTCTCTAGACACGTGTATCTGGTTTATTAACCGTCATCAGTAGAGAATACAGTCTTTATTTTGGAGTTTGCTGAGTAGGCTGCCAAACATTATATCAGGTCCGGTACCTCTCACTGGCGCGCAGGTGCTTCATCCACGAGCTCGTCAGCTTAATGACTCACGGAAGTACTTTAAATAGGCAACAGGATGTGGGAGCACACCGCTGACCTCAAAGGCAAGGTTGCCCCCTGGCATTCTGGTAAATGCAGTCTCTTGTAGCTCGCTCCGATATTTTCGAGTATTTCACCAAGGTTGGCGCAGATAGTGCTGATCTCTAGACACGTGTTTCTGGTTCATTAACCGTCATCAGTAGAGAATACAGTCTTTATTTAGCGGGGGAGAAACCACCACAGCTTATATTAGACTTACCGAGGCACATCATTACTTATTTGAAAGAGATAGTGCCACCCAAAAAAATATCATGGGCGAAATTGGTAGCTTGCAAACAAAGAAAAGATGAGTTGGTCCCTGATATTTTCACAAGGTTTGAAACAACATTTCATGTTTACAGTGGTCAAGACACAACTTCTGATACAGATCAACATTTATTTGTAGACAAATTCGTAGCTAAATTGGGGCAGATATATCAACTTTCTGTTTTGCGAGTCCTTAATAGCGATTTGTAACAAATCGCAATTAAGGCATCGCAAAATGGTATGTAAGTACATTTCTGCAAAAAAATAGCGATTTCTTAAAAATCGCTAAAAATTCTGAGAATAAATTGCGATTTCTTATTTTGCTAATTTCGCAATTTAAGAAATCGCAAAAAACGTGAAAGTGCAATGCTGGAACAGGCTGATGACATCACAACCAGGAAGTTGGAGTGATTGCCTGTACCTGCTTGCCTGAGCCACACCCAGTGGCAGTTGGAACACTGTTAGGAGGCAGAGCAGACCTGTTTGGAGTGCAATGGAGTCACAGAACCCACAGGAGGAAATGTCTGGAGACAAGAGGAAAAGGAAGCAAACATTTACAGAAAAGGAACAAGAAATCCTCATAGAAGAAATGGTGTGCAGCCATGAGTTACTTTTTGGAAAGAAATCCTTAAAAGTTCCTGAAGCAAGGAAGCGAAAAATTTGGTTGGAGATCCAGGAAAAAGTCAATTCAGTTGGAGTTACCAATAGAACCATTGATGAAATTAAAAAAAGATGGTATGAGATGCGTCAAAGATCCAAAGAGAGGGTTGCAGAAAGGATCAAGGAGGCAAATAAAGCAGGTGGTGGTACATCAACATCAGACCAACCAACACCCCATGAGGAACTAATTGAAACAACCCTGCTTCCAGAGAATGTGAGTGGAGTGGCTACCATTGATAGCTCTGACCCTACACCAACAGCAGAAGGTAAGATACATGCAAAGAAGTGTATTACTTGTTTGAAATGCATGTGTGTGTGTCCTCTGCAAGTTGCAAGTGTGAGGAATGTGGCAGTGAGACTGTGGAACATGTAGTGCACAATGCATCATGGGATATGTAGTGCAATCACAATTATGTACACATGTACATCATAGGAACACAGAAAATAATTGAGAAGCAATTATAATGGTAGAAATGTAGTATAGTAATAGTGATTATTTGAATTCAACAAACTTTATTTGTCTAAAAATGCACATACAAGTACATACTCATATGTCTCACTCTACATCCACAGAACAATCAAGGGAATCCAGGGAGCTTGAGGGTGATGATTCACCTCCCATTGTCACAGCTGATACTGAAGGAGGAGGCCCTGATGCCACTGCCCTTACTGAAATAGTGCGCAGAAAGCGCAGGCATGTAGCTCCCCTGCCACCATTGAAAGAGGATGAAAATGTAGATGGAGGTACAGTACACAGTGAGCCTGACCCAGTGTGCCCTCGTGACTCACAAGACCAACCCCAAAGTCACAGGAGTACACGGTCAAACAGGTTGCAGACATGTAGGAGCAGCAGTGGGCAAATGGAAGCAGGCACAGTTTTTGCTGGTCTTGAGCAGGATATGCTTCTCGTGCAGAGCCTGCAACATAAGGCCCTCAGATCAATAAACAGTCAGCTCCTGAGATTGAACAGAAATCAAGAAGGCATGGCTGCATCAATTGATAAACTGTGTCTGACCCTGGAACGTACAGAGAATGCACGCAACAAGGCTGCCAAGCATGCACATATCAGGATGCAAAGCTATACAAAAGCAATCAACCGGCTATGTACTGTCACAAGCAACTTCACCAGGCGCAGAATTAACATGCAGCGTGAAATTAGCCAATTCACCCAGACAATGGCAAACAGCTTGGACAGAGGGACCTCTGCTGTAGAAATTTTGCAAACCTCAAACTCAGGCGCAAACGCTCTCAATGCCTCAGCTGAAAGTGAGGACACCTCCAGCAGGAGCAGTAGGAACCCCACACCAACTATTCACTTGACCCAGCGCAGAGGTGGAAGGCGTGCTGGCACCGCACATGATGAAGAAATCATACAACCACAGGAACATCCTGTTTCAGGGCGCCAGCACAAGAAGTGACCCTTTAAAGACCATTTCATTTAGCATGACTGTATTGAGGAAACATGGCTACATGTCACATTTGTGTTTCTTTTCATGTACTTTCTTTTCAGATGAACATTATGCAAAATTCACTTTATTTTGTGTGTTGTGAATTAAAACAACACTTGCATAAAATCAAATATGTAGTATTGCTGGTCTTACCTAAAAGTAATTCTGTGTAATGTCAGACCGTCTCTGACGGCCAGCCACAGCTCCTACTCCTGCAGCAGCCATCCTAGGTGGAGGTATGTCATCATCATTAGATGTGTCAGACTCACTCACTTCAATGTCTGTGCCTTTGTGCATGGCCATGTTATGCAGCATCACACAGCTAGTTACAATTTTACAACAGGTTTCAGGACTGTACTGCAATGCGCCTCCAAGATGCCAAATGTGCGTACAATGACCCCATGTGTTGACCGGTGTGCCCTGTTGTACCGTCTTTCTCTTGCAGTTGTAGGGTTCAAGTATGGCGTTAGGATGAAGTCACGAACTGAATAGGCACTATCACCTGCATGGATGGAAAAAAAACAATTGAACTGTATGTTCCATTTACAATTAATGGATGCATGGATGTTTGCATGAGTGTCATTTACCTAGCAGGTATCCCTCTCCAAACTGTCCAGCACTCAGGCGTCTATGAATTACGCTGTGTCTGAAGATAAAGGAAACATGTGTGCTGCCTGGGTACATTGACACTATGTCATTGATGATATATTTGGCATTGCACACAATCTGTATGTTAAGAGAGTGGTAGCTTTTCCTATTGCGAAATACATATTCTGTGGCTGCTGGTGGAGTGATGGCAATATGAGGTTCATCAATGCATCCAATCACATGGGGGAAGCGTGCAATTTGATAGAATTCCAACTTGGTTTCCTGTAAGGCTTGTTGGGTGTTTGAGAAGTAGATGTGATGTTGAAGCCTGTTCAGCATTGCATCCAGGAACACATGAAAAAAGCGTAATAGGGCACTGTGACACACCACCACCTCTGCAATTACTCTTTGAAAAGACCCTGAAGCCAAAAGGTGCAGTGAGCACAATACCTGCACATGAGTTGGAATTGATTGAGTTCTGCTCCAAAAATGGTTTCAATTCATTGATGAGGTCCAAGATGGTGTGTGGATGAAGTCTGTATTTGACATAAATGTTCTCTTGAATCTGCTGGAACAGAGTTATGCGCAATCTGAAGATTCTCTCCTGTCTCTGTCTCCTCTGTGCAAGAACTTGTATGCACAGCCTCCTGGCTATCAGGTATAGTCCAGCCATTTCGGGAACCAATTCTATGCATTCTGGGTGACTTTTAACTTTTTTTTCAGGTTACCACCTGATTGTACTTGGTGTTAAATGCGATTTCTTAAATTGCGATTTTCAGGAATTCGCTAATTGCGATTTTTTCTTACATACACTTGCGATTTCTTAACTTGCGATTTCTTGTTTGCGATTTTCGCAATACAGAAACATGCAAAATAAGGATTCGCATAATAATTCTCAGAAAACCATTTATCGCAAAATAAGAAATCACAATATTTGCGATTTCTTATTTAGCGATGCGATTTTTTTCATACATTTCATTTCCCATTTCATTTGTTGCAAACGCTGCTATTTTGCGATTCGCAGCATTTGCGACAAATAAAATGCTTGATACATCTGCCCCATTGTTACCTGAGATTTCGACAAAATTACGAGTCGCTGGTAGTACGTGGGTTTCCTCTACCCCGCCAAAGATTTTGGACATGGCCCAGTATTATGAGAATCAACTAAATGATGGAAAGGAAAAGAAAGAGGGTAAAAATAAGGAATTGAAAACTAAAATGTTGTTGCAACAGGTTTATGGGCCACAGAGAGGTAGAGGGAGTGGAGTATTTAGAACTGAACTCCCAAGGAGGAAAAATCAAGACTCTAGGATGTTTGGTCCGTTGGGACGGAATCATTGTGCCTATTGTAAACAAGATGGACATTGGCAATCCAAATGCCCATTGCTTCACGAACAAGGCAGAGTTACGGGACGGGGAGTAACATGAGGCCCTCACCAGCATCCTGGTCCTAGTAATAGAAAGAATTATTTTGACAATCCTGTCCAGACGAAAAGCCTAATATGCAGATGATTTCAGTGCACCCGATGCTATGGGTGCGCAGTTTAACTAGGACAGCGTAGGACGAGGGGAGGGATCGACTTCCATATCGATAGATCAGACATGCCCATATGGCACTGCTGAAATATTGGGGACCTCGCAGAAGTTTCTGGTGGATGCAGGGGCTACATGAAGTGCGCTTTCTAAAAAAGTGATCCCTGGAACTCCCTCGTCTGGCCATAAAAACCTGTCCATAGGCTTTGCTGGAAAGCCTATTCTTAGTCCTGTGTCTAAACACATCTATTGTTCACTGGATGGTGTATATGTTACGTTTGGTAAACCGATACGTAATAGGCAGTATGTTGTTGATGAAGTCTCACATGCATTATCCACTGTCACACCTTCGACGTGGGTGGAGGGTGATACCGACGTAGGTTTATTGTCTATTGAACCGGTGCATATTCAGGGTAAACAGAATGCTGTCTTGTCCCGAATACCTCAGTATAAAATATCGCAGGAAGGTGAAAGTAAGGAATGTAAAAGGGGTAGTGGAAGAGATTGATAGCAATGTTTGTAACTGCCCCATCTTGCCTGTTTTGAAGCGTTCCATTTCTAAAGATAAAGAAAAAATGTATCTCTTTGTAATTGATTTGCGTTAAATCAATAAAATAGTAGTGCCACAGTTTCCCGTAGTTCCAAATATTACTACTTTTTTGGTAATTGACCTTAAGAATGCGTTCTTTTCCATTCCCATTGCACCCTCTAGCAGGTATTTACTTGGTTTGTCTGTTAAAGGCGGTCATTACAATTCTGTCGTGCTCCTCAGGGGTATACAGAAAGTCTGAGCATTTATAGTCAGGCCCTTAAACATCAACTTGATACCTTGCAGTTACCCCCGGGCACTTCATTGTTACAATACATGGACGATCTGCTGATAGCAGCCTACACCACTGAACTTTGTAATGAGCCTACCTTGCTTTTATTGACTCACCTTGTGAAATTGGGCCACAAAGTATCGAGAAATAAGAGGTTATCTATTTAGGTCACCTCTTGTTGAAGGAGGGAAGGATGCTGATTAAAGACAGAATTCAGGCTATCATACATTCACCTATTCCTCAAACGCAAAAGGACGTTAGGGCATTGATTGGCATGGCGTCCTATTGTCGTCATTGGATCCCACATTTTTCACTCATTATTAAACCCCATCTTGTCCTTACGACCAAAGATACCCGTTTCCCTTGCCTTGGTCTTTTGAGTGTCAGGATGCATATCTGCAACTCCGAGCAGTGTTATGTTCTGCAACTGTATTTGGAACGCCTGATTATACAAAACCCTTTTCTCTTCTTGTACATGAACGAAAAGGTTGTGCATCGTCTGTCCTAACACAGGCACACGAGGACAAACAGCGCCCATGTGCATACTTTTCTGCAGTTCTGGACCCTATGGCCAGGGCACTCCCTGGTGTCCTGAAAGCTGAGGCAGCAACTGCCATTTTGCTCAGACAATCAGCATGGTTTTTGTTCCCCATTCAGTTGATGTATTATTCAATCAAACTAAGACACAACATTTGACGAGTGCTCGTCTTACCGGGTACGAACTCACTCTGTTAGCACCACACATTACTCTTAAACGATGTCTAACCCTAAATCCAGCCATTGCCATTGCCCTCTGAACATGCTAGTGATATACACAATTGTATTTTCACCACTGAAGAACAAACTAAGGGTCGAGTGGACCTTACCGATACTCCTCTGTCTGATGCCCAGGGTGAATTGTATGTAAATGGGTCTTGTTTTAAATTAACTGAAAGCACTACGACTGCAACGTACGCTATCACTACGCTGAACACAATTGTGGAGACGGCTCTAATCCCCTATAATTCTGCACAAGCTGCCGAACTTATTGCACTCCTGAGAGCTTGTGAGCTTAGCTAAGGACTGTCTGTAAATATCTATACAGTCCGTATGCCTTTGGAGTTGCACATAACTTTGGACGCTTGTGGCAGGAAAGGGGGTTTCTGACGTCACACGGAACAAGGATCCAACATGGAGAATTAATTCTGACTTTATTGACTGCATTAACTTTACCAAAGCAGGTGGCTATTGTTAAGTGTAGTGCACACCAGAAAGTAGTAGATGATGAGGGAAGAGGCAATACTTTTTCAGACAGTACTGCAAAAGAAACAGCACATAGCCAACAAGGGAAAATGTATGTACTGTGTTCCTCTGCAGAAAAAAATTATAATGTAATGAAGAGATTAGAAATATTCAACAGATGGCAACAAAGGAGGAAAACGAACAACGGAAAAAGACAGGAATTTTGGACAGTGAAAATTGTTGGAGAAAAGGGCCAGATGGGGACAGGTGGAAATTGCCCAGTTCTTATGTATTACCGTTAGTCACTATGGCACATGGCCTAGCACATGTTAGTGCAAAAAGTATAGCCACACAGAGTACGTATGGGAGCATCCAGATATAAGGGAAACAGCTGAAGGGGCGTTAGAGGGTGCGAGGCAAGATTGCTGCACTTTAGTGCTGCTCCGCCCGGCTGAGACCTAATCTGTTCAATATCTGCCCAAAATCATTGCATCGGAGTTCGCGGATACCTGCCCTGCAGAGCGAGCACATCATGCAGCAGGTGAAGTAAGCTATATCGCCCTAAAGCCATCACAGGAGCTGAAAATCGCCTCCCTAGTAGCGACTGCCATGTGGCAACATGGTTGCTTCCGTGTCCTAACTGCTCTGGTCCCCACTGCCTCGCCTTCCTGTGCGAAACTCTGCGAACTCGTAGGCGGACCTGCTGGAGTGGATCCTGCCATGAGAGGTGAGAGGCGACAGATCCCCAGAGTCGCCCTGTGCGCGGGGGTGCCTTCATATCGCCCTAATTTCATCAGCCGGGGTCGGCCACGAGGTGCCTAATCATCCGATCCCATACAGCCCCTGGAGTTGGGGGCTGAAGAGCATGACATGCCTTGGCCTGCTGGAGTGGTGCTGACGACCTTGCTTGAGCTCCCGGTGGGCCATGGAATCGTGGTCTACCTCTGCTGCACTTATTGGTGCAGACTCTGGCCCGGGCCAGGAACGAGACAATATCCAGCAGCTGTGGGCCCCATGCTGAGCGGAACATACAGCGCTGATAGCGGACTGCGTGATTGGGGTGCAGCTGGGCTCCTGGGTTGGTGGGTGAGGGCTGGTGAGTTGGACGGCGCTCCGCGAGCTGCAGTCTGTGTGTGAGGCGCTATGAGTCAGGTGTGATCCGGCGAGGAGGCTGAATAAGACCCTGGTGCAGCTCCTCTGAACCCCGTTCCAGCCACTCGCCTTTGTACTTCTGGGCCCCATCTGCGCTGCTATTGACAACCAGTTGCATATCCCCCGATGCGGCTAGCGAGAACTACGCTATCTGCTGGCTCCCCAGTTGGAACTGGACCAGAGTTCAGTGGCTCCTTGGGCCAGTTTCATTCACCTCATCTCAGCACAACTTTGACAGCATTGGTGGACTTACACCCTGCATTGCTGCAGAACCTCGGTCCCAGCAGTCTGTGCACGTCAGCTTGAGCCTGGTATACAACGGCTCCCACTTCTTTGATAGACCCAGGGGGCTGTGCCTGAGTTGGTGGGCACAACTTGACTTGCGAGGCTGATGCTTCTCGGATCTGCAGGCCACGGCTGGTGGGCCTTGGGGTCTGGGCTGTGGGGGAGACTCGCCCACTTATGCCCTGTTCTCCGTCACCATGGGATGCACAGATAAATCGCAGCCGTGCCTCACTTTCGAAGCATGCAGATCTGCCAAGCAACAGCAACGTGCAACCTCAGACTCGGAGGCGGAGTTCCCTGGGGAGGGCCCTTCCAAGTTGGAAAAAAACTGTACTCGCCATGCAGAAGAGTCTCCAATCTATTGAGGGGGTGATGGAAGCAGTGAACCACAGACTCGACCATATGTCCTCCCAACTTGACAAACAAAATGTGCGGATGGGTGAAATTACACAGCGCATCTCCACAAACGAGGATCCCCTGAGTGAAGTAGGGGACAAGACACTCCACATGGAGAAGGTATTGGAGAATGAAGATTTGGAGGCCAGGTCGCAATAACGTCCGCATCAAGGGCCTGCCGGAGTCCACCAATACCGGAAGAATGGAAACTTACATTGAAACTTTGATCAAGGAAATATTCGGCCCTGACAATCTATCTCCTATGTTTATCGTGGAGCAGGCCCACCGTCCTCTGATGGCGAGACCGGTGCCAAGGGCCCCACCCCGCCCTATCACTTCCATGACAAACACGGGAGGAGGAATGGCGGCGGCTATTCTGGCTATTTGATTCGGGAGCGGTAATCTCTGTGCTCCGCTATCTGGTACTCACCAGTCTTAAATACCGTTTCTTGACAACAACATTGCCTGGATTTATCTACAGCCGGGACGGAAGTAAAACCGGCGGAGAGATTTTCTCAACGTTCTTGTTAAGCTGCCCGTTAGAGCCCTGATGAAGTCTAGGGTAACTTCCTGACGAAACACCTGTTGGCTGGGCACCAAGAATAAACCTTAACTGGAAGAATACTTCAATCAACATTTCTCATTGTGTTTTTGTTTTGTGATTTTCTACTTACGTACAGTATTTATACTATCAACAAAAGAACGTGTGCACAGATCCTTTGTATTTATTGCTTGTGGACTAAGGTCTATTTGGAGGTTGTGGGTTTTTCTCTTTTCTGTGGCACCGTTCCAAATATTGTTCCATCAAGAATCACGTTGTACTTTGGAGGCGCCACTACTTATCGCAATAATAATAACCCTTCATTTGTGTTGCTCCCTATATTAGCACACATATTGAACTACAGAGACGTGACATCATCTTGAGGCTTGCTAGAGCCAAGGGCACCATTAATCACCAAGGGAACACTCTGTCTTTCTTCCCTGATATTACGGTGGCCGTTTAGGCAGTGTGGAGGGAGTCCGGTACATTAAAAAATTCCTACAATCTGAAGGTATTCCCTATTCCCATCTGTCTCTCCACTCGTACTGCTGCCTGGTCATGCCTTGTGGATCATAGCTGGTTGCTTTCCCTTGTACTCTCAGTATGCTACAGGCTTGCTTCTCCTTTTTACAGGACCCGATTCAGACAGGAGGGGCAGGTTCCACACCGGACTGTGGTTCATTAGTGGGTTGGGTCCCAAACTCCTGAATGGCATCATGCTTCCTTCCCTCCTGATCTGTTGCTAATAACCTTGGGGCGGGAGGAGGGTAGCTCCTACATTCTCACGCCTTCCTGGGTACCTGACCTTCTGTGATGGCCACTTGGGGGCCAGGCTTAGTATCTCTCACTGTTCCATCCCTCGTGATAATCACATTATCCACATATATTGTGTTTCTCGATTATCTAATGTAACTGCTCTGTAGGGACGGCACTACACTTCGGCTTTGACATGTCCATGCACTTGATGACGTTTGCTTGTAACTCCTTGCACATTTCCTTTACCTGATCAGCCACCTCCTGCCGCGTAGGAGATTAGAAACACTCTGGTGTTCCCCCATGGATGTTCCCCAAAACCAGTTCTGCATCTGATGTTCTCCATGTTGGGGACTGTTTATGTCGGAATGGGATGGCTTTGGCAAGTTTGGGTCGCTGAAGTGGGTGGGGGGTTGTGGGAGGTGGGTTGGGGGGAAGTGGGTACTCTTTTCTTGTAATTCCTTTGTACCTCTTCGAGCAGACTCCAACACTCATTTTTACACTGCTAATTATATCTGACTCTGCACATCCATGGGCAGTAACATAAAGTTCCTCACAAGGAATGTGTGCAGCTTGAATAGTCCTAGGAAGATAAGGGCAGTATTAGCGCAGTTAGACAGGCTAGACGTCCAGGTGACACATCTCACACAGCTATCGGAAAAGAATGTAGGCACTCATTGGGCTGCTCTGAGGGTTGCCTCTTCCTATTCCTCTTACGCTCAGGGAGGGATATTAGTGAAAAAAGGGGTCCCTTTCACTGCACCTCACACGGAAACGGATACACAGGGCAGGGTGGCATTAGTCCATGGTCAACTTGGGGGATGGAAGTCCTTTTCGTGAATGTATACGGCCCAAATGTTGATGACCCCACCTTTTTCACAGATGTGTGGCGTCGTGTCTCTCAACTTCCTTTGGTTGAACTGTTCTGGGTCGGCGACTTCAACGCTCGCCTAGATGCACGACTCAACAGACAGGGCAGTGGTGCGGCACGACAAAGCCAGGCATCTGAGGTACTGCTGGGTTTTCTGGATGCAGGAGCTATACAAGACATTTAGTGGATGCGGCACCCAGAAGCCCGCGAAAGCACATTCATATCTACGGTGCATGGCACCTGGTCCTGATTGGACTATTGGCTTCTTTCAGAGATCGCATGTACATGGGTTGTAGATTTTTGCTACCTAGCCAAAACGCTAAAATATCACTCCCGTGTGCTCTTGGTGATGCGTGCTCCCACTTTTGAGCACCCCCCATTTCAATGGCGATTGCAACCCTCCTCACTTACGGACCAATTGTTCAGGTGTACAGTGGGTGCGATTTTATTTTAAGGAGAACACTGGCTCAGCAGACAGCCCTGGGATCCTGTGGGAGGCATTTAAAGTTACTATCAGGGTATCTGCATTGGAGCGCAGGCGGGGTACTAAAAGATCTACGACGTCGAATGCATAAACTGTCTGGCAATATCTCCGCTTTAGAGCGCGAATATGCCCAAACCCCAGCCTCATCAATACTAGCTACCATACGAGATTTGGTAACAAAATATAACAACACAGTGGATCAGAAGATAGCGTATAGGTCAAGACGCTGTACGGTGCTTTACTACGGAGAGGGGGGCTGCCCCAGTCGCTCATTTGCATTGAAACTGGCTGCGCCACGGACTCAGGATTCCATCACGGAAATGCTATATCCTGGGGGAACAGCGCACCGCACTTCCCCTGAAATTAGTGAAGTGGTGCTGGACTTCTACTCCACCCTGTATGGAGAGCAGGGGCATGTGTCAGCTACTGACTTCATTGAGTACTTGGATGACGTCGTGTTAGGTTGGCTCTCTGAATCAACGCAAGTACCTCACGCAGCCCTTTGACGTGGAAGATGTCAAAATGGCTATAATGTTACTACCCACTTGTAAGGCTGTGGGGCTAGATGGACTCCCCAGTCAATTTCATAAAGCTTATGCTGATGAACTGGCACCTAGGCTCTTAGGTGTCTTCACGGAATCATATAACAATGGAACTCTCCCCCCATCGCCTCTTTGTGGTGCTCCTTAAGCCTGATAAGCCTGTTAACTGGTGCGATTCCTACCGCCCACTCTCCATCATAAATATTGATGTCAAATTTCTGGCAAAGATGATTGCCAGTCGAATTCACCCGCTCATCCCTAACCTGGTCCTCCCGGATCAGTCGGGGTTTGTCCCTGCATGATCTACAGCACATAATTTACGAACGGTCTTCTCTACCCTTCACTACTATGAAGCTGGTTTTCAAGCAGTTGCTGTGTTACTCGACACAACAAAAGCATTTGATTCCCTGCAGTGGGAGTTTATGTTTACGGTAATACTCAGAATGGAGATGCCTCCTTTTATTAGGTCTCGCCTAGCGAACACAGCGCATGCCTTGGCAAGCCTATTGTTGTTAGTTTGGTGCGCGAAGGAAGACAAATCATCAGGGGCGGCTCTAGGCTCATGGTGGCCCTGGGCAGGGAGCATAGGTAGGGGGCCCCGGAAGAGGGGGTCCGGGCGGGGTGGAGCACGGAGGCCAGTGAAGAGGGGGGGTGGGGTCAGGGTGTTTGGAAGTGGAACAGAGCCGAAGGCTGCCAAATCCCTGCCAGGTGCCGCCACGCAAATATGTATCTATCCTCAGAGGATTATTATATTAAGGATATATATTGGCGTGGTGGCCCCTGGAGTTTGGTGGCCCTGTGCAGGTGCACAGCTTGCACATGCCTAAGGCCGCCCCTGAAATCATGTGCGTGCACTGACAGCGTCTACTCTCTGCGTCACACGTTCGCACTGTGCGCTTGTTTAAGAGACATGCACACATCTGGCGCACGGCGTGATCACATGTCCAGCTCGCTTGTTATTGTTTTTGAGTGTCTTTGGTGCTTGTTTAAATTTCCATCTATGATCCAGTCAACTGCCATTTATCCTGTCCCTTGTTCTCATGTTACTCTTTCCCTTTCGTTCCTTTCTTTCTTTGTTTTGTTAATGTTGCGCTTTTGTAATGTCACGCTGTCTTGTTCGCTATTTTTGTTTTTGTTTTGTTAATGTTGTGCTTTTGTGTCTACATTGGAAAATATACATTTGTTGATGTTGCTCTTGTGCGTGTCTGCTACTTTGGTAGTGCCTGGATGCATCCTACACGGCAGATGAGTTCCTAGAATTGTCGGACCGGCCCGCTGCTGAGCCTTCCCGCCTTGCAAGCAGTGCAGGGTGTTATGGGGCGTGTAGTTCCTGCCTCCCACCACTCAAACGTCCTGCACCACGGGGCAGGTGAGGTCATTAAGAAGCATCTGACTGCAGTCCCTTGATCAACAGATATCGTGGGCCATGCCCCGCAGACCCTCAATACTCAGGTGGCGTAGAGGGAATACATGGCAGTTTGTTGTGGACAAGGTACTGCACAAGATAAAGGCTCATTACGGTGTCTGGCACATAATTGAATGATATCAGCGTGTAGGGGTGGAGACTCCTAACAAACATACAATGTTATGTTTTTTGGTCTTAAAATGGTGTTTCCGGTGACTGTGACATTTCAGATAGAATTCTAAATGGCCGTCAATTCACAAATGAGCTGTGTTTCCTTTATTCTGTTTAGTTAGTGCTCCATAAAGGGGTGTGTGTGCAGATGTCTTAAGGTGCTACTACAAATGGCCAAAGAGGGGGTAGATTGTAGGTATGGGACAAAGGAGTACCTAAATGGCAAAGTAAAATCAGAGTTATTAAAAAAAATCATTATTCTGGTCCTGTTTTTGGTGACATCATCTACAGCAGCAGAGTGGTGGGTTGGGTCATTCCCTCGATTCCCTCGAATCTTCCTGCCACAGCATTGTGTTTCCAGTACTGCTCTTCCACATGACAGGCTAATGCATTCTGGGAATTGTGGCCTTGGATGGCTGCCACTGTCATTTATGAAGACAATGCTTCAGCAAATACTGCCAGGACGGCAAAACAACAGTGGCATGCACCAGGTGGTAAACGTAGTTGGCACAAAGAGACAAGGTGGCCAGGAGTCCTTACGCTTTGCCGCTCTACTAAAAGAAAGGAAAATATATTGGGCAGTGAGGGGTTTTCCCCGTAGTCCCCCTAGCATTTCAGCTATGTGCAAGTACCACTCGTTACACTCTGTGTAAGATGACACATGTGTCTGGTGGCAGTGACTTCACGCGTTGCAAACTGTGGATGGAAATCCGTGGCATCGGTGTGGTCATTTTTAGGTCTCCGGCGTTAACCGCGCAAAGCGCGGTCTCGCCAGAGACCTATTGTGAGTGACTGTGCTTCCCAGGAGAGGGGACAGGAGCTGGCCACGCGCAGGGAATTGAGCGGGCCACGTGCACGTGAACGCGCTCGCTGTGGCCAGCTCCTGTCTCCTCTCCTGGAAAGCTCCAAGACCCACGCATGCGCACACACAGAGACACACACACGAGCGCCCATGCACGCACATACATACAGAGACACCCCCCCATGCATACACACACGCGGCACACACACACAAGTGCACCGAGCCCCCCCACCGTCGCACACATACATACACACACGAGCACACACACACACACGAGTGCACCTAGACCCCCCCCAGGCTTTTTTAACTTACTGGGCGAATGTCGGGGGACTCCGCTCTCTGCAGGCGGCAGGCACCGGGCATGTGCAACACTTGCGCAACCTCCTTCTGGCGGCCCCGGGGCTCTCCACCGCTCACAGGAGCCCCGGGCCGCGAGACGCTTTCACTCCGCCTGCTTCCTCTTCCAGTTCCGGACGCGGCCCCGCACCCGTCACAGGCGACCTTGCCTGACTTCCGGTGAGGCTGTGCATCGTTCGCGGCACTTCAACGCTCCTCCCCCCCCCACCACCACAGAGCGTGTCTCGTTCTCGTCGCTTTAGCGGACGCGCAGCCAATGCTTGTTACTCTCTTTTGCAGGACTGCACCTATCCAATGAGAAGAGAAATGCAGGTGCGCTTCATTTTAACATTGTATTGAAGTTGAAACTTACAGTACATCTGCCCAATGTTCACTATAGTGTGTTAGTGGTTCCAACTCTTCACTCCATTACTAGACTACAAATTAAACAAGTGGTGTGTAGCAGTAATGTACATAGGTGAGGACACCAGCCCTTCTGTCCCACACTTGCAAGTGTGCCTGTCTTCCAGGGCAAACAGTACACAACCATATCCGACAGATACTAGAACGAAAAGTGAGGAGGAAGAGAGAGTCCACAAACATATATATTCTAAAACTTGATTAAAATACAACACGTGGGGCACATAAGAGCAGCTGTGCTTTCAGAAACGTTTTATCAGTAAGTGGAAAAAAAGAAGACGGGACAAAATGCAACCGAGAAAGAAGCGAGGCAAAATGTGGCATACTGATTACATTTAGTCTTCCCCAAAAATGGTTGGAGTGGCATGGTAGCAGATTTAAAAGTGGAATTAATTCCTGCAAAGAAGGGATGGTGTGCTGTTCACTGCAGAACAAATCTACACGTTGAGACATAGTCACATTTTGACATGTTCTATTTCAATTTGGAAAAGACGTGCATTGTCACAAAATGTGTCCGTTGTACCATCATCCTTCTCTTCTATAACTCTGCCCAATGTACACAGGGCTTTCACTTCTTGGGCAAGAGCCACTAGACAGTACGAGCTGAAGAGTGGGCAGGAGATTGGCTCTGCTTGCAGCAGGGAGTGCATTTGGAATCATTGCGCTTTAGCCATATATTCCAAACCTTTTTGATATCCTGTAGTCATCATGTACTTAGGGAAGAAGGTAGGACGCTTACTAGGAAAAGAAAGTATTCTACATCTATTTAGGGATTACAGACAACCTAAAAAAGTGATCATAAATCACTCTCCAGATTAAAATAAATAAATACAAATATCTAAGAGCTTGTGGGCGCCCCATCTCTCCACAGTTAATTTACTCCCTTATCTCCGATCCTTAGATTATTTTCTCATTGAACCTACTTGGATTTCTTTTACTCCCCAGGATATATAGATGTTAATCTGGGACCTGTAAATTTGCTTTGAGATAGCTGCCGAAACTTGGCATCAATGGCATTAGGATAAAAAGGACAAATATTTTTTCCTCATGTTTTTTTTTGCTTTAATCAAGGCATACGTGTGTGGTGAATAGTGGCATGGAATATCTGACTGTTTCCTGGAACAATAGTTTAATGTTATTTTGCTGACATCACTTTGTAGTTCTAAATACGAGCGCCGAGCGGTGGCTAGTACCGAGTGTTGCTCGTTTTTACACAGTAGAGTGCTGTCCACTCCCTGGGGTGCTATCCTGTGATCTTGAACAGGTGTTTTGTGATTGGCATGGGAATGTGCACATTTAAAAGGAACTTTCGGTTGCAATGTCCACGTTTTGATGGTCCACTGAGAACAGATACTTAGTGGGGCAAAGCAGGTAGTTGAAAGTCGAATTTTGAAAACGTATGTAGGCACTCCGAAGTGCTACACCTGAAAGTTTAAGTGTATATATTGACATCCGATGACACATTCCTTTGCATTTATTAGAAACTTTGTTTTTTTGTATTTGCAGATTTAATGCATCTCAGTGGCTCATAATTTGCACCGGTCTTTAAACGCACCCTCCAGGTTTTGGTACCTTTTTATTTGATTAAAGAAAACTAGCATAGGGCTTATTTTATTTGGTTTTATTCGTACTGTAGTGTTCTAATATAGTGGTGCCTGACCTTGAAAGGGGAGTGAGTTTATTTCTTTTTCCATTGGTTTGTGCCTCTCTAACGTGAACTTCTGGAGTGTGTGTACTCTATGCAATACCTAGCCCATGAATTCCATTCCCCAAGCGCACACATCACATCTTCTGTAGAATTGACAGGTGTAATTTGACTAACAATGATTTTTTTTCTTTTCAGGTGGGGACATATTGTTTATCTATGTTCTAGCATGTTGGCCGTGTGCCATGCCATTGACTTTATTAGCGATGTGCACTAAGCATGGGCGAATTTTGCGAATCTTGCGTTCGCAAATTTGCGTATTTGCGAACTCGCAATCCGTAAAATCCGCGAATTCTCGCGAATTTGCGGATTTTTTGTTTTTATAGTGTTCGCAAGGGTTTCTGCCAGTTCGCGAGGATTTTGTACCAGTTCGCAATTGCGAACTTACTTGTCGGCACGCAACGGTCGTGACTATGTTGTTTTTACGTCTGGTTCATCATCACAGGTTCACAGCACCCTCTGTTTCAACACTGCCACCCTCTGTTTCACCCATGCCACCCTCTGGTACATCAATGCCACCCTCTGGTTCATCATCATCACTGTAGATTATGGGGGGAAAAAGCAAGCACACCTGCCCTGCTTCAACTGACATGAATTAATTTGGGGTTGATTTATTAATGTGTCACTGTTTTAAAATTCTAGTCTGGCACCTGCTTCCTTATCTGTAATTTGCTTTCTGTTGCAGTGCAATTTTTTTTCCAGGACCTTTGTGGCCTACTTGTAGCTATTCTATGATCCGGCTGTGAGGGTCAGAGCAGGGTCATACAATTGTTGCAACTAGCAACTGAACTCTGGAGGGGCCCCAGTCAGGAAGCACTACAGGGAATGGTTACTAATGATGAATTTGAACTTTTGCACCTGCTGAGTGCTTTCAGTTTAGCAAAACTCGTTTTTCTGCAGAACAGCAAATGTAATGCCCCAAACAAACTTACTTGTGAAAGTTGATTTCTAATCCAAAAGTGATCCAAAGAAAGTCAAAAGGCCTCAAATCCAAAAAAGGGCAGGCAAATGTCAACCTGAGGAGTTATTCTGAAGGTCTATGCTGCTTGCTAGTGGATTTCTTGTGCAGAATTGCAAATTTTGTAATTTCGCGAGTGCGAGATTGTTGCTGCCCGCCGCACCTACATGTTCGCAATTGCGAACTTACGACCCACGCCGCAAAATTGTATCACCAAGAAAAAAAAAACTGCTGCGTGAGAATTTGCGGATTTTCGGTAAATTCGCGAGCGTTCGCGGATCGCGAATTTACCGAAAATCCGCAAAATCCGCGAGCGGAACGGATTTTCCGCCCATGCTTAGCACTAATCCTTTTTTTTCTACCAGTTTCGACATGTGCGAGCTGTAGTACGTCCTCAGAGGTAGAATATAGGCTGCCCCTTTCGAGTGTGGCTTCTGTGCACATTTGACATTTCTAGAATACTTCTATTTGTACTTTATCAACTTATTTATCGAGCACAAAGTAGGTTTGCCCTTATATTTTGCTTTGGGTTTGCAAATCATTACCGTGATTGTTTGAATCAAATACCTTCGGCTAGGCGTTTGTTTTTATACAGACGGCCGGTTTATTTGTTTACAGTATTTACTGCCTGTTTTGGTGTATGGTAGGTGTCCCCTCATTTGTTGAGCAGGTTGTACACCGCGATTTCACCCATTTGTTAACTTAATTTTTCTGTTTTGACACTTCTGAATACTGTGATCATGAGGCAGGGGCTTCATTCATGTCGGGTGCATTTTATAGATCCCTATTTGGGAAGAGGTCCATGTCTGACATGACACACACACACACACACACACACACACTACACACACACACACACTACACGCACAACACACAACCACACGCACAACCAGACACACACAAGCACACCACAACAAACACAACCACACACACAACCATACATACAACCACAGACACACAACCACAGACACACAACCACACACACAACCACACACACAACCACACACAACCACACACAACCAGACCGCCTGGACCTCATCCTGAACGGCCGCTCCCCCCTCACGCTCCCTGACTCCAGCTAATTGCAGCGCCCAGAGCCCTCAGCTGAAACTGATTTTGAAGCGTGACTCTTCGGCATTGATAACTCGAGAGTGGTATCGTAGCTTCAGGAATTGCGCGCGGAGCATTTTCTTACCATTGAGCTTGCAGCGAGTTGTAACTGTGCAGTGTTGTGAACGCTCTGTGACCGCAGCTTGATTAAAGTGTTAGCGCTAATCTGGCTGTGCTTGCTGGTATAGTTAGATAAGTTTCGTTTTTGGCTCCACCACCATCTTGTGTGTTGTCCTTTCCCCTGACACGCCTCCCCGAGACCGCCTCCCAGCTGACCCTCCCACGCTCCGCCCCCTCCTCCATCCATTTATGGCCAATGCCCCCACGCGCAGCGTCCACGCGCTACGTACACGCCAAAGGTGCGCCAAAGGTAAGCCCGTCTGCGCCCGTCCGCGCCTGGACCACGCCCAGCGCTTGTCCCCCTGCCCCTCACGCTGCCCAGCCCTCCCGCATTACCTACGATGCCTCCACCCTCCTAGCCCTTAACCCCGGTCGCGCCCCCGACTGCGTCCAAGCCGCTCCTGGACACACCCATGGACCTTTCTCCTGCTACTCCTGCAAATTCATCGGCACCGTCTACAACTCCGCTACGATCACACCTCAGACTCCCAACCCCAACCACCTACAATGCATCCTGCTCAACACCCGTTCGGTCCACAGGCACGCCATTGACCTATGGAACCTACTAGACACCATCACTCCAGACGTCGCCTTCCTAACAGAAACATGGATGCACGCCTCCTCCGCCCCAGACATCACCATCGCCATCCCTGAAGACTATAAGATCACACGCAAGGACCGCACCGGCCACACAGGAGGAGGAATCGCTATCGTCCATAAAAAATCAATCCGCATCTCAACCAGCTCTGACGCCAACCTCGCCAACTCTGAACACCTTCACTTCCAGATCCACATCGACCCCAAGACCACACTCAGAGGCACCCTCCTTTACAGACCACCAGGACCCCGCGCAAAATTCAGTGAAGACATCACGGACTTCATCACTCCACACGTGCTCCCCTCCAAAGACTACATCCTTCTGGGAGACCTCAACTTTCACCTTGAAAAGAACAACGACCACAACACCACCACCCTCCTGAACAACCTCGCTAACCTCGGACTTAAACAACTGGTCACTTCCCCCACCCACATCGCAGGTCACACACTCGACCCCATCTTCACCTCCAGCAATCATGTCTCCTTCAGCCACACCACGGATCTCCTCTGGACTGACCACAGCTGCGTTCACTTCACCTACAACAAGCCAAAACCCATCAACCACCTCCAACCAACTCTGCAAAGAAACTGGAACAAAATCACAATCGACCAGATCTCCTCATCGCTCCTTCTAAACACCCCAACCCACTCTTCTAACCCAGACCAAGCCGCCGCCAACTTCACTCTATGGTTATCCAACACCGCCGACACCTTAGCACCACTGAAAAAACGTCAAAGCAAACCTGGCAGCAAGAAGGCCTCATGGTTCAACGATGATCTCAAAAAGTCCAAGAAACTCTGCCGCTCCCTTGAAAAGGCCTGGAAAAAAGACCCAACCACTAGCACCAAGGACGCCTTCAAAAACGCCACCCGCACACACCACCAATTAATCCGAAAGGCCAAGAAAACAGCATTCAAGGATCGACTCGACAACAACGCCCACAACAGCAAGGAACTTTTCAACATCGTCAAGGAATTTACCAATCCCTCGGCCAACTCCAACGACATCACCCCCTCTCAAGCCCTCTGCGACTCCCTAGCCTCATTCTTCCACAACAAAATTGCAGACATCCACAACAGCTTCGACAACCAACCCGAAGACCAACCCACCCTACCATATGCTGAACATTCTTCCCCCCTGAACACCCTCAACGACTGGAACCCAATCTCCACTGAGGACACCATCCGCCTGATGAACTCAATCCACTCAGGATCCCCCACAGACCCTTGCCCTCACCACATCTTCAACAAAGCAGACTCCGTCATAGCACCGCACCTCCGAGATGTCATCAACTGCTCCTTCAACTCCGCCACCTTCCCGGAAAGCTGGAAACACGCTGAACTCACCGCCCTTCTGAAAAAACCCACAGCGGATCCCACCGAACTCAAAAATTACGCCCCATCTCGCTCCTTCCATTCCCGGCCAAAGTAATCGAGAAAGCCGTCAACAACCAGCTCGCCGCTTTCCTCGAAGCCAACAAATCCCTCGACTCCTCACAATCTGGCTTCCGAGCAAAACACAGCACTGAGACCGCCCTCATCGCAGCAACAGACGACATTCGAACTCTACTGGACAATGGAGACACAGTCGCCCTCATCCTCCTCAACCTCTCTGCAGCCTTCGACACAGTCTGCCACAGCACCCTTTTACAACGCCTCAGAAACATCGGAATACAAGGAAAAGCACTTGAATGGATCACCTCGTTCCTCTCCGGAAGAACCCAGAGAGTCCGCCTTCCACCATACAAGTCCGAGGCCACTGAAGTCATCTGTGGCGTACCACAAGGATCCTCACTCAGTCCCACCCTCTTCAACGTATACATGAGCCCCCTCGCGGCCATCGCCCGCCAACACAACCTCAACATCATCTCCTACGCGGATGACACTCAACTGATCCTTTCTCTCACCAATGACCCCAGCACCGCCAAAACTAACCTACACGAAGGAATGAAAGAAGTTGCCGAATGGATGAAACACAGCCGTCTGAAACTGAACTCAGATAAAACAGAAGTCCTCATCTTAGGTACATCCCCCTCTGCATGGGACGACTCTTGGTGGCCGGAAGCCCTTGGAAAAGCACCCATCCCGACAGACCGCGCACGGAACCTAGGCGTTATCCTGGATTCTTCACTCTCAATGAACAGACAAGTCAACGCCGTATCCTCATCCTGCTTCAACATCCTCTGCATGCTCAAAAAAACATTTCGCTGGATCCCCACCGAAACCAGAAAAACAGTCACCCATGCTCTTGTCACGAGCCGACTGGACTACGGAAACACCCTCTACGCAGGTACTACCGCTAAACTCCAGATGAAACTCCAACGAATCCAAAACGCCTCAGCCAGGATCATATTAGACATCCCGCGCAACGAACACATCTCTGGCCACCTGAAAGACCTCCACTGGCTACCCGTCAATAAGAGGATCACTTTCCGACTGCTAACCCACGCACACAAATCACTCTACGACATCGGACCAGAATGCCTCAACTCACGACTGTCCTTCTACACCCCCTCCCGCCAACTACGTTCTTCTAGCCAAGCCTTCGCCACTGTACCTCGCATCAACAAGACCACCATGGGAGGCAGATCCTTCTCATACCTGGCCGCTAAAACATGGAACTCACTCCCCACTCACCTTCGCCTTACCCAGAACCACCTAGCATTCAGAAAGCAACTTAAAACGTGGATATTTGACAAGTAATCCTCCTCCCCTCCCTAAGCGCCTTGAAACCCTCTGGGTACGTAGTGCGCTATATAAATTCTTTGACTTGACTTGACTTGACAATCACACACAACCACACACAACTACACACAACCACACACACACACACAACCACACACACAAACACACACAAACACACACAACAACACAACAACACACCACCACACACCACCACACCATCAGTGCACACTTTCACCAGACACAAACACCATCAGTCATCAGTATATGCTTTCACCGGGCACAAACACCACCAGTGCATGCTTCCACCAGGCACACACCACCAGACGTCAGTGCACACTTTCACCAGTCATCCACACACCACCAGCCATCAGTGCACGCTTTCACCAAGCACACATACACCACCAGCCGTCAGTGCATGCTTTCACCAGGCACACACACACCACCAGCTGTCAGTGCACACTTTCACCAGTCACACACACCACCAGCTGTCAGTGCACGCTTGCACCAGGCACACACACCACCAGCCAGCAGTGCACACTTCCACCAGGCACAAACCACCAGCCATCAGTGCACAATTTCTACAGGCACACACACCACTAGCCATCACTGCACACATCAATTGTTAACGCATCCACAATTAACTATTGCAGCAATCGCAGTATGGTACACTTTACTTTTAAACATATTCATCTAAAGTGCAGCATGCCACCATTGCTAAAAAAATAAATACACTTTTTTTTGGCCTACAATTTATTGACTTTTGTTGCAATTAGTGTTGCAATATTTAGCAATGCCAAAAGCTCAAACTTAATTACTGGGAGACCTATTGCATTGCAAATGCTTGTTTAAACTCTAATGGAATTGTGCAGTAGATCTAGTGCAATACTTGACTGCAAAGCTAAAATTAAGACAGCTGTGTTAAAGAAGGGCACGTTCGTCAATTTTGAGATGTGTGGGTATTTTTCTAACTCAGTTTACACCATTTAGTGTAAAATTAGAGTGTTTGAATTTGCACCTATTCTAACACATGCTCTCATCAAGAGCTGGTTAAAAATTGCACTTGCATCTGTGTTTGCATAGTTCGTCATTGTGTAAAAAACACCCTTGGTAGCTGGTGCTAATGTTATTTGCACAATGGTGTTTGTGCAGTTCTTCTTACCACTGGGTACAAATGACTGTACCAATGCAATACCGTTTTAGTTGGAGCCTAATAGACAGTGTATGCACTATCTAACAGGATTTGAACACTTTATTTTGTTACTGACAGGAAGTTTTTGAAGTGCACCATGTGCCCTCCTCCTCCCTCATTTCACTGTTCCCTGCCCTGCAGAGGGTGCCACCCTCACGTATGACAGATACTGCACCTCTCAGCACATTACTGAATGGTGGCCATTGTATCCAACATATTTATAGCGCATGCGCCCCTCGTGTAGCTAGTGTCCTGTTGTAAAGTGTACACATTGCCACGTTACAATGCACTTACCCCATATAAATGTCCCCGTTCTTCCTAAGCAGCAAGTGGGTGACTTCACTGTAGCTGTTTTGCTTATTTATTTCTGTTTTTGGTTTTATGAACCTGCTGCCCAACACCCTTTAATAAGAACCCAAAAAATAATTTACATAATGCACAGCGGGGTTACTCAATCTTAAAACTGAAATTTAGTTCACCAATTCCAAAGTCAGCTGCTTTACCTCTTATGTTACTCCACTGCAAACAAAAAAAAATACTTAAGAAGCATTATAATGTATAATGGCAATAGCTCTAACTTACAAAAATGCGAGACCGATTGCATTGCAAATGCTTGTTTTTGAAGTGGATATATCTCTTATACGAGGCACCAGTAGCACGTGTCCGGGTCAGTCGCTGGATATCTACAGCCTTCCCTATTCGACGCGGCACTCGGTAGGGTTGCACCCTGTCACAAATGCTTTTTGCGCTGGCTCTAGATCCGCTGGCTTGCAAACTCCGCCAAAATCACGCACCAGCATCACTACACTTTAGACAGCGCCCATTGGTAGTCTCGATGTGCGCCAATTATATGCTTTTATATGTCTGGAAACCAGAGACGTTTCTCCCAGAACTCCTTTGAGAATATATAAAATTTGAAGGCTTCTCTGGGCATAAACTGTACAAAATCGACAGTGTTTCCCATCACGGCGGGTACGCGATGTGTTAAACTTCCCACTAACATGGTCGACTAATCCAGTAAAATATTTAGGAGTATGGCTTCACAGGGACCCTGAGGTGGTTGTCTCGGAAAACTATGGCCGGGCCCTGGTCCAAATCATGGAACATGAAAAGCAATGGGCCAAACTCCCACTTTCTTTAGAGGATCGCATCGCTGTAGTCAAAATAACTATTTTGCCCAAACTCCTTTACTTGTTCATTATTATCCCATCTGTCTTAACCTCACTCACCTAATTCACTCCAGTCAGCTTTACTTGCCTTCATATGGGTTGGCAAGAAGGCCCTATGCAGTTGGGACGGGTTGAAATTGCCGTTTGAGAGGGGAGACTTTGAAGCCCCTGATATGTGCCTCTACTATCTTTGTGCACAGGCCCAGTATGCACACTACTGGTTCTACCCACAACAATTACAGCCGCATGTAGCTATTGAAGCCGACGCAGTTCACCCAATGGCCCTGGATGCTACCGCCTTGTCGGGTTGCGGTGGTGACCAGAGGACTGAGATCAACCCTGCTCTTTACACAGCATGGGCGTGGAAGACGCTTGTGACGCGTGCATAATTGCAACACCTTTACACCCCAAGGCTACCGCTTTCTGCGCACCCAGAAATCTCTGCAGCAAAAGAGCCAGCTGCCCTTAAAGCACTGAGCACGGTGGAGATTTCTCAATTGGGGGACCTTTATAAACAAGGTCAGTTCAGATCGCTTTCTGACGTACAGGGGGATAGAGACCAAGGGTTTATGCTTGGGTTCACTTATGCAAAAAACACAGTTGATGGACAGAATGCAGAACAATGTCTTACATTCACCCCAGTACAAAGATCTGGGCCTAAATCCATCATTGTTTTGCACTCCACACCACCCTAGGTCAGACAATGGCTATATGCAAATCAGCCTTGACCCTGTGCCTCATGGGAACAGTCCAGCCCGAACTACCAAGCCATGTCTTCCCTAGACCGGAATCAATCATCCAAGGACCGGTTTCTGGCTATCAGCCTTCTTCAGCCTGTATAGCTTGACTCCAGTGATGTGGAGAGCCTGGGACTCACGTCTGAGCATACTCAGCCCACTCAGGGTGAAAATTGCCAAAAACACAGTTGATGGACAGAATGCAGAACAATGTCTTACATTCACCCCAGTACAAAGATCTGGGCCTAAATCCATCATTTTTTTGCACTCCACACCACCCTAGGTCAGACAATGGCTATATGCAAATCAGCCTTGACCCTGTGCCTCATGGGAACAGTCCAGCCCGAACTACCAAGCCATGTCTTTCCTAGACCGGAATGGTAGTTCGGGCTGGACTGTTCCCATGAGGCACAGGGTCAGACTGATTTGCATATAGCCATGTCTGAATTGGGGTGGCAGAGTGGGCTAAAGAACGATGATGGATTAAACCCAGATCTTTTGACTGGGTGTGAGTGTTTGATTGATTCAGATGCTCCGTCCATCACCACCCCCTTTTGTACCGCTTTTGGCCGCCATAAATGTGGCAGGGTATACTCAGACGTGAGTCCCTTGCTCACTTTGCCACTGGATTCAAGCAAGCCGGGCTGAAGACGGCTGGAATGCCAGAAACCGGTCCTCGGAAGCTTGTTTCAAGTCCAGGGAAGACATGGCTTGGTAGTTCGGGCTGGACTGTTCCCATGAGGCACAGGGTCAGACTGATTTGCATATAGCCATGTCTGAACTGGGGTGGCAGAGTGGGCTAAAGAACGGTAATGGATTAAACCCAGATCTTTTGACTGAGTGTGAATGTTTGATTGATTCAGATGCTCCGTCCATCACCACCCCCTTTTGTACCGCTTTTGGCCACCATAGGTGTGGCAGGGTATACTCAGACGTGAGTCCCTTGCTCACTTTGCCACTGGATTCAAGCAAGCCGGGCTGAAGACGGCTGGAATGCCAGAAACCGGTCCTCGGAAGCTTGTTTCCAGTCCAGGGAAGACATGGCTTGGTAGTTCGGGCTGGACTGTTCCCATGAGGCACAGGGTCAGACTGATTTGCATATAGCCATGTCTGAACTGGGGTGGCAGAGTGGGCTAAAGAACGGTAATGGATTAAACCCAGATCTTTTGACTGAGTGTGAATGTTTGATTGATTCAGATGCTCCGTCCATCACCACCCCCTTTTGTACCGCTTTTGGCCACCATAGGTGTGGCAGGGTATACTCAGACGTGAGTCCCTTGCTCACTTTGCCACTGGATTCAAGCAAGCCGGGCTGAAGACGGCTGGAATGCCAGAAACCGGTCCTCGGAAGCTTGTTTCCAGTCCAGGGAAGACATGGCTTGGTAGTTCGGGCTGGACTGTTCCCATGAGGCACAGGGTCAGACTGATTTGCATATAGCCATGTCTGAACTGGGGTGGCAGAGTGGGCTAAAGAACGGTAATGGATTAAACCCAGATCTTTTGACTGAGTGTGAGTGTTTGATTGATTCAGATGCTCCGTCCATCACCACCCCCTTTTGTACCGCTTTTGGCCACCATAGGTGTGGCAGGGTATACTCAGACGTGAGTCCCTTGCTCACTTTGCCACTGGATTCAAGCAAGCCGGGCTGAAGATGGCTGGAATGCCAGAAACCGGTCCTCGGAAGCTTGTTTCCGGTCCAGGGAAGACATGGCTTGGTAGTTCGGGCTGGACTGTTCCCATGAGGCACAGGGTCAGACTGATTTGCATATAGCAATGTCTGAACTGGGGTGGCAGAGTGGGCTAAAGAACGGTGATGGATTAAACCCAGATCTTTTGACTGGGTGTGAGTGTTTGATTGATTCAGATGCTCCGTCCATCACCACCCCCTTTTGTACTGGGTTTACTTATGTGCATGTGAGGCAGGCTATATGCTCCTTTCATCCCAATTATCCAGCAGAACCCTAGCCACTGTTAGCACTGCAGGCAATGTTGGCAGAGGCGGATCGCACAGGCCTGATCACAAAATTATATGCTGCATCTCAGGGAAAGGGAACAATTGGACTCCCCTTCATACAATAAATGGGTGACACTACTGGGGGCTTCATTCACACCAGAGATGTGGAGGTGTTGCTGTGTTCTCACTGGCCGGCTAACAGCAAATTGCAACCTCTGCACCAACTATATTATACTCCGATGCAATTGATGCAGTTCGGTCTGTGGGAAAGCTCTTGCTGTGTTCGTTGTGGACAGGGGGATGCAGGCTTCTTACATCTCGCATTGGCTTGCCAAGGTGTATTTACATTTTGGGGTATGGTTACCAGTCTACTCACGAAGGTTGTGTCAGAAACTGTACAGTGTACCCCTGAGGTTTTTCTGCTGGGGTGGGTGAAGAATTTAAAGCCCTGCAATTGCAGACTAGTAGCAGTCTCGACCTTATTAGCAAAACAAGCAGTTGCACAGTGTTGGGGCTCTAGGCTTACCCCAACTCTGAAGAAGTTGGTTCGGGACTTGCTGTACTGCAAAGAACAACTAGAGGCCTATCCCGAGGAATTGCCTGAGACCTCCCGTCCTAAAGATTTTTGTGCTCCGTTCACTGTATCTTCTTACAAACCCTGTCATATAATAGCTGATGTACTCTATTACTCTGGCTGTGTCACACTTTGGGTCTGTCATTTACTGTAATACTGCTGTATGTGATGTGATGCTCTGTTGGGGACATGATTTCTTTTTCTCAGTGCCCTGGGATGACAAGTTAGAGGGTGACGGGAAGTAGGGATTTAAACAAATTATAGTACCATCACTGATTCTAGAAGTTATATTGGCCTCTTGCATGAGGACCTGCTGTGTTTATATGCAAGCTGGTCAATACACAAATTAAAAAAAAATATTTTAAAAAAGTATTCAAAGCAGGAACCCCCCCAAAAAAAGAAAAACAGCTGAACACCATGTTAGACACTGCTGTGATTGGGTTGTAATGAAGAACTTTCAGCATTCATAGAACTTGGAACTTCGCTGAAAGGGGCCTGAACAGGTCCTCTTGGCAACACGACCAGCAGTCTGAGTTACAAACAGAAGGAGTTGGACCCATGGCTCGCACTGCAAGAAAGTGCCTGCCGATCTGATTCAGATTACAGAAACTGAGAACGTAGGAATTGCAAACAATATTCTCAGCAACTAAGAAAAGACGGAGAATTATTCTACCACACCTGAAGAATTGCTTTTTACTGATCCAATGGTAGCTGAAAGAGAGAGGTACAATCTGAGACGTCATGTTATCCACTGAACGAAGACTTTGAGAAGACTGTGTGGCGAGTCTGGTCCGGTTAGGGGGCCTACTTGGCAGGAGACTCTGTGCTGCAGAAGCAGACAAACTAGGTTTGGTGCGTCTTGTGGCGTGGATATCCTGAATCGGTGGAAGAATCCAAAACCTCTGAACTACGAATTGATTTGTGGCAAAATCATTCATCCCACAGTATTTGAATGGAGAGAATTTGAGGGTTTTTGGTGCAGAAACCCCTGACACTATTTGAATGTTTATCAATCTACTTTGCCCAGGACTGGAAGTAGAGTCAGAACTTTTCACTTATTCGCCAAGGAATCCGGTCAAAAGTAAGATAGTTGTTGTTTGTCTTGGCCCAGACCTTCAGTTCTCTGACTTTTCCCCGACAGGATTTTATAGGAGACCTGAATTGCATCGTTTGAAAGAGGCAATATATCTAACGATCCTTCAGGTGATAGGGGATGAACTTGTGGACGATTTTTCTTGAGTACTTAACATATTGATTTTCTTTTTACTTTGCTATTACTGAACTGCAAGCCTTTAACGATTTTTGTTTTCTCTTTATTTTTAGTTTGGACTTTGTTGAGGTGAGCAAGTTTTGTTTGATTCAAATGTTAACTTTTTCTCTGAAATTCCCCATAGACTGATATATGCATTGGACATAAACTATAGACCCTTTTTGAAAAAGAACATTTTTGTGCAGTGTTTTTAAGGGACAATACAGTTGAGAACATTGTTGACTTTTAGTTGCTAAATATGGAAGAAGAACACCAGGATATTCAACACCTCACGTCGAGAGAGAAAAAACGAAAACAGATGTCCATTTGTTTAGCAGCAAGTTTAATTAATGTTATAGGAATTTGTGCTATAGCTTGGTTTGTGTATGTGAAAGTTCTTGTGCATATGCTTCTACCTCCAACATCCACACTGCCCGAACATTACCATTTTACTCTGTCACCGTTAGATAAAAGGCATAGACTCTCCTACAAGAATAATTTCTTTATTCGAAAGTCACATTTACACTCATAGCATTACTAATATTTCTAATTGTTGGGTTTGCGGATTGTTACCTGCACACCAGGGTGCAGGGGGAACTCCTCTCATGCCGCTCCCAATCTCCCACAATGGTTCTTGTAGTTCTTGGTTTGCACTATTGTGGGCTACAGAAATTAGGTTCGTTTCTAGTGCTGATATAGGGGGTCTTAATAAGAAATTGAATACAGTATATTACTAGACGATGATGGTAATTCGCAAGCAAAGGGATCGGAATGGGAAACTGAGGAATATGCTAGAGGTACCTCTGCCACAAGATATGTCTTTGCAAGGACACGGACCAAACTAGAGAAAGGATTTACTATTATGACAGTAACACACACACGAGCTCCCCTATTTGTAAAAAGTGTTGTAGGTAATAGTGATTGTAACACTGTATTGACTGTAACAGGTCTGACTCTTAGTATTTTTGTAGCATTCCATAATATATATTTTATTTGTGGGAATAAGGGTTATGCCTATCTACCTCCAAGATGGTCAGGGATATGTTATGTATCTTTCCTCCTCCCCTCCGTTTATTTAGCTCTAGCTTCTTATCACAAGACTGGACTATCGCCTCTCAATCCTTTATTAGCTTGCACCAAGAGAATGATAGATATTAACGCAGTGGATCAGACTGACACCTCATTGCAAGAACATGTTGACGTGAACTTAGGTATGTTTTTCTTCGTTGGTCCACCTCTTAACAGTAGGAACATACAAAGAGTCTCTAGAGTAGTTGAGGCAGTAGTTAATCAGACTACAACAGCTCTAGGTAACATCACTGAGGAACTCCAGACGGCAAGACTTGGAGTTTTGCAGAACAGTATGGTTCTAAATGTTATTCTTGCAGATTGTGGAGGTGCATGACGAATTATCGGTGCCAGTTGGTGTGTTTATATACCAGACAATTTACCTTCCGTTCATCAGGCCATTTCTTAAATTACATAAGATAGCGCCTGAGATACACCAAGACACTGGAACATGGACCTGGTCTAGTTGGGTTTGGGGCATTGTTATGTAGTGGGGATGGAAATTACTTGTTATTGCAGCCTGTATAGTAGGCGCTATTCTAGGATGTTGCCTTTGTATTAAATGTATGCCTATTATATGCCCCCTCTGTACTTCTTTATGCATGTCCTAATAAGCAGCTTATGCTTCAGCAACAAATAGATGAATTTATGAAAATAGATACAGAAAGCTTGAACGCTGCATATATAGTACCTTCCACTGTTGCAGTATAACGTTGATTTGGTTCTTTAGTCTTCATGTATTCTGTATTCGCAAAGGTTTATATATATATATATATATATATGTTTTTAAAATATAATCTTGATTGGACAAAATGTTTTTAGCTGAGGCTAAGAAGAGGGACTGTTAAACAGTAAAAAATAATCTTTTGTTAAATTAGCCAGCACTAATTTTGTTTACCAGTCCCATTTTGTGTTTCTACGGGGACTCTGGTGAAGTCAGAAGTTACGTGTTCACTGAAATCTGGTGGTATTGATAATGCTCACGTGTCAGAGTAAGTAGCCCTGCCCTGCCGAAGGGCCTACATGCACAGATGTCTAATCTGTTTGCCTCCCAACGCCTGTAAACTCCCTTGCCTATCTACAAAGAAGAGGCGAGTAGGGGTTTATCAAGATTCCACTATACAGCATGTAGGCATTGTGTAAGGGGTTGTGTAAGCGTTATGTAAAAATACCATAAGAGGGTTATGTCAAGCGTGATGCAACCATGACAAAGGGGTTTCTGGTGAATTCCTATGGTACGTTAAACAAAAAAAGGGGGGTGTTTAAGGGAAATTTTTATTGACCTAGCATTGCTAATGACCACAATTTGTATTTAACAAACTTCTCAGAAATTACGCCAACGTTTTGAATAATACTGTTACCACAGATACAGCCCAAAGGTTGGGAATCATTCGTGTCTACCTTGAGTCATCGCGGTAACAAACACATAGGGAAACTACCTTTCCCAGCAGCCCTGCATAACAGCAGCGCGGAACACGTAATACCAAAGGATCTGACTATAGTCCGCAGTCGAGCCTGAGACATTCCTTTAATGATTCAGATTAGGTAAATCGGGCCAGTCTACATCCACTATTAATACCACCAACACAATATAGTCTCACGGGCGCTAGACTACTCTAGTATTTTTTCCATCTTAGTTGTTGTGGACTTTATCGGAGAGATAGACTACAATTCCCAGCAACGCTGCGCAACAAATGCGCGAAGAACTTGCGGTCACATGACCTACACCGCAGCTCGCCAATAGGGTTTAAAATTCCGCTTCCTGTCCGCCTCGGACCGACGGACAGGTAAGCTCATTAAGAGGGGACAAACTTTACGGCTGAAATCAAGTGCGCACATAGCGCACAATGGGCGTGTATTGTATGCCTTACCACCTGGCTTTTATATAGCGGCAACACTTCGCCTGGATGGATACAACATCCTAAGCTCTTACTGCACTAGACACAACTCCGGTTGGTTCACAAACTAGTTTGAGATTCAGATTGTAGTCTACTTAACCTCTCACATGGCCAAATAGCTCAACGCGCATGTGTTTTAGAGTATCAGCATAACGAAGGTGTATGCAATGCCAAAACTTGTTGTGTGTTTTCTATGTGTGTTTGTTTTAAAAAAAACGCAGATAAATGTAACCTTGTTTGTGATTTTGTAAGCAGCGCAGTGCAGGCGCTGACGATTGTTACAGAAGATCACAACTCATTTTATAGAAATGTATGACCCTGCTGAGACAGGGCGTGTCTAGTCACTAGCTCTTTAGCTCTTCCTCTTTCTATAGTATTTCTTCTCTTTTCTCTCAATAGAGCGGTGCTCCATTTCTACCTGAGCTGTAGCCGGGTGAGGTGGAGAGCTTATTCCCCATACAGTGGGTGAGTGGGTACAGTGTTATCCTGTTCATATCCTCATATTGATTTGAGTGACTAAGTTGATTATTAAGCAACTACTGATCAATATTATTTGACATGATAATGTCCACATGAGACATGCGTTTTTCCTCATAAGCTATCGTCACTAACTGTATATACATCTTTTTGTGTGTTTGTCTGTCCTACATGATTTCATGACATCTGGATTATCTCCATGGGCGATTTCAGGTGATATGAATTTATATTATAAATTACTAAGTTTTGCACACCAGCAGTAGCATTTTGTATAAAGGTCCTGAAGAAGCAGAAAGGGATCCCTTGACCCTATTATACTGCAGAAACATGTCGACCTCGCTTACATCTAAGTAGTTATTTGTTATACTACTTTGCACTGTTTTTAACTTTGGGTGTGGGTAGGATCCTATTAAAATTCTTTTTCCATTCCTGCAACCCAATATCAATTCATTCATTTAATTTTAGCACATAGCACATTTTTTTTTTTGCACTGCTAGTCAGTTTACCCCCTGATACCACTTTTTCCTTCATCACATCCTAGTATCCTCCAAGAGGATTAGGCTACAATCTACCTAATCCATAGTGGACATGTTTCCACTTCCTTCGGGTGAAGGATCCCAAATGATGTAGGGCGGCACAGGATGGGTATCTGATGGGAACACAATTTTTCACCACGAATACCTTGGGCTTCTGGATTGTATCCTGATGAATACACAGTTTCTTTAGATAGCTTCAATTATCCCTGACCCATTGCCACTTATTGTTATTCGAATTCCTATGGTACCCAAAATACATAAAAGGCTGGTTTGAAACTGTTCTAGTGTGTTCCCTCTCAGGCACATGTAGTGTCTGTATGACAGAGCCATCTCATGAGATATAATAAACCTGTGTTTTGTTCCACTCCAGTGTCGATTCTCTTTTACCGAGAATGCAGCCGAGCTGGAGAAACCTAAGTGTGCATGTGTGTTTTGATCAGCCTGAGACGCCTGGGCAATAACACATGAGCACTTAAGGAGTGCATGTAGCACGCCTAGGCCCTGCCCCTCCCTACAGCACTGGCTAAGAGCTTGCAAATGCAAAATAAAAGGATGCAAGTACATTGCTTTATTTTACATCTGCTGGCTCTGAGCCAGGCAGTGGGGCAACTGCCGAGGAGCCACCAATTGCTACACCTCTTCATATTACCTAGTGAACAGGCTGCAGGCAACAAATAGTTAGAAATAGAAAATGCTAACTTTCTAAAAGTCGAATTTTCAGAATTGTGGTTTCAAACCCAACTTTACAATTAAAAAGGGCTTTAAATTACAATTCGGAAACAATTTTATAGTCAATTCATCAATCAATTAAAACTTTATTCGGATACAATCTTGTGTCCATAAAAGTATACAAACATTTAAAAACCATTGTTTAAAATCGCTAAAATGTTTAGTACACAGTATAACAAGGGTATGACACATTTTATAATAAAAAGAACCATTACCAATCAATAGCAGCAAAATTCATATGGAACACACATAGACAGAGACAACAGCACACTTGTAAAACCACTAATTTCTATTTCAACCCCAACGCACAGTCTATCGTTTTACACTGAGTCATAGTTTGCGCGATATTTAACACACGCTTTTAAAAATTGAGCTATTGGAGCGATGTTGTACTCAATATCCAAGCATTGTAGGGCAAGAAGGGCCGGACGGCAGAGGCGCAAGCCCATGAATTTCACCAAAGGGATAATCCACTGCTTACGTGGAAATTCATAATAGCTACAAAAAAAGACTACGTGCAGTAACGATTGCTCTGACTGCCCATCACATGGGCAAGGAGAGAGGTTACTAGACCAATCTTTTGTCTTCTGGAAAGTTAACTGCCGGTGAAAGGTATTAAACCGGAATCGCGACAAAAGATATTTATCATAAGCATTAACACTAGATAGTAGGTATGGCTGGATCCCATGTGAGACTTGCACCGAGACTAGATGGAAATTTGTGGGTTTTAAAATCTCAGATGCCAAACGCAGCTCATGAAGGTGAGATAGACATATATTTTTCAGCTTTTTGGGCGGAAGCTCAGTTATAGACTCAGGGAGCAAAAAGGCTGTTTCCATGTTTACATCTCTGAGAAAGTTATGGACATAAAGTAACCATGGGATGTTTTTCCAGTTTTCCAATGTAAGGCAGTCAGAAATAAGTGAGCGTGTCAATTTACATTCTGTAGTTTGCCAAAGACGGTGCCATAAAAGAATTGGTTGGACAGCAATAAGGTCCGAAATATAGTCCTCACCCAACTCCATATGACAACCGAAGGTTGGGGAACTTTTGGGGGCGGCCAAAAGATACCGCAGGAAGCCATTTTCTACTTTTTGGATAGGTTCTGAATTTACATGCCCCCATACCCCTGCCCCATACGTTGCCACTGGGCAGCACTTAGCCCTGTAAATCTGGATCAGTTCCCGCGGGGGCGCTGACCCAGTTTTTGGGCAAATGTAACCAAAGCTGTTGTAGCTCTGAGGAACCCCATCTTTCTGGCTAAAAGAGCTGGACGCCAGCTAGAAGTATTGTCTATCTGGATTCTTAAATAAGGGTATGAGTTTACGCTTTCCAGGGTAGTATTGTTGATCTGAGCACCGCCAGAGTGTTTAAGGCGTTTCCCCAAATGCATGACAAATGTTTTTTTCGTGTTTACATTTAAGTCTAAACTTGCCATGAAATTGCTGTATCTATCAAGAAGGAGTTGGAGTTGACGTGGGGTCCTGGCCATGATGACTGCGTCATCCGCATAAAGCAATGCGGGTATTGGGCGACGATCAATCATGGGCAGGTCCTGGCTTCCTTCAAGCAGAGCAACCTCCAAACCATTCGTGAAGAGGTTAAAAAGGAAGGGTGCCAGAACGCACCCTTGTCTGACACCCTTAGCTACTGGGAAAGATGTTGTCACTCCCCCCCATACCATAGCGTACTTTAGTTGTAGCCCCCGTGTAAAGATTTTGGATGAAATATACCAAGGGAGGATCTACCCCCATAGACAGAAGGAGTTTCCAGAGTTTACTGTGGAAGACGCAATCAAAAGCCGCCGAAAGGTCGACGTATGCTAAATGCAGCCTCCCCTTTTTGCCCCTACATCAGCAGAGACAGGTTTAGAGCCTGCTCCACTGTCCCCAGACCCTCTCGAAGCCATACTGCAGGTCAGAGATCACTTGATTACGTTCGGCCCAGTCTTGGAGTCTTTTAAGGAGAAGCCGACCCATAACCTTTGCTGTGGGGCCCAGGAGGGAGATAGGACGATAACAGGCAGGGTTATTACGGTCGCCTTTTTTAAAGATCGGAAGCAAAATAGACGTTGTCCAAGACTTAGGTGGGCCGATTTTAGTGGCTGCTTCGAAGACCATTGTAAGGATGGGGGACCATAGTTCTAAATTATTTTTAAATATATCCACGGGCACCCCGTCAGGGCCTGTGGCTTTGCCACACTTGGAGGCTTGTAATGCATTAAGTACCTCTTCAAGATCAAAGTTGAGATTAGAGGAAATATTTAAGCTTTGGCAATTTTGGGGAGCCGGCATCTCCTGAATGACTGTAGGGAGCTGTAATGGGGGATCCCCCAAAATGCCAAAAATCTTGGAGAAGTGGCCAACCCAAGCAGCTTCACCAACTGCTACCGCTATCCGGGGAGTTGATTGCTGATCAGTTAGGAAAGGTGTTCTTACTATTTGCAAAAAAGTGGCTGAATCCTTAAGGGAACAACTATGGTGGAGCTTACCCCATAGTTCTTTCTTAATATCCACCTTACAGGATTTAAGTTCTTGCTTGTAAAGCTTTCTCAACCTAGCAACTTCCCCCTTGTCCCTTACGGTGCTAGTCCAGGCTTTCTTTAATAAGAGGTAAGCACTCCTTGTTGCAGGATTAAACCATCCCTTTTTTGTTTGATTGGTGTCCTTAGTTTTGCGAATCAGCTCTTTTTTAATTTCGGTAGCGATGGCAAAAAAAACAGTCAATATCTGTGCAGGGTCCGACTGTGGACTTAGGCACACTTCGACAAATGGGAGGGTACGTTTCAATACTGCAGAAGTAACCTTTTCAGGATCCACTTTATCCCATTTAATTGCATACCCATTCAGTTTATTTACCCTTAATGACTCCTGCGCTAAGAGTGTTTGCTTACTAGGTAGTGCAGGCATATTAGGGATAGTGATAGTAAGAATGTTGGGAAAGTGATCGCTACTGGCGTTAGTACCTGTTCGAAAGCTACATAGTTGCTCTTTAGTAGCTTGCGACACCAGGATGTAATCAATCAGGGTAGATAGACCCCTGCCATTAAATGTCAGGGTAAAAGGCACAGGAGGGGATACTAGCTCATTTGCAAAGCCCAAGTCTAAGTTAAACAGTATTTCAGCGAGAGAGTTCCCTAGTTTTGTGTGAGGGAAGTGTGTTAGATTAATACCCAACTCATCGACAATACCACAATTGTTTGAGTCCCCATCCTTACAAAGATTCAAATTAAAGTCCCCTCCCCAAACAATACTAATAGTAGAGGTAGGGTTTTTGAGCCGCTCCTCCATTAGAAGTAGGGAAATATTTTCCAGAACTGGAAGTACATCCTTTGGGGACAAGTTGTTATAAAATTTCACTATATAGAACATGTATGCTTTGTTTGGCATTATTTTAAGGATCTGGAAGTAGGGATTGCTGTTAATTATTTTAATGTTGGTGATTTGCAATTCATTTCAGACGTATATCACCAAGCCACCTTTCGCTCTACCACATAGTGAAGGTTGGGCAGGGGAATTAAAGATTTTATATCCTTGCAGGTGGATGGGAACAATTAACCAAGTTTCTTGCAGGCATATGATGTTGTGTACCTTGATACTAAAGAGCCAGGATGGAAGGTCTACCTTAGTACGCAAACCGTTTATATTCCAGTATATCAGGTTGAGGGATAGGTCAGGTTTAGCCGAACACATCTTAGTTATAATAGCTACAGCAGGAGGTTTCGTCATAGCCCTATGGGGGCCCTCGACTGGAGTTACTGCAACCGGGAGAGAGTTGGAAGAGTCCTGGTCACACGACTGGGTCTCCTCTACAGCCCTGCTGGGGGAAAGAGGTTGGGATTCTTGGTTTTCTTCATTAATGCATTTCGGGAGCGTGGGGGACAAACAAACTGAAGGCTTTGGTGGGTGAGCCAGTCAGTCATTTGCATCCAAGCCTGATAGGAGATTGAATCTATTAAACGTTTGGAAGGGTTCTGACCAAAGAAATGGGTTATAGCCATTATAGCCATTACTGCTGAACAAGCACCGATTTTGACTGGACCTAGGGCATTCATTAGGATAACTTGTTTGTAATCCCGGGTTTGGAATGAATTCTACTGCTGATCTTGGGTAAAAGAAGGTCAGTTCACGTGTTTTAATACCCCCTGGCCCACTATCCTGAAAATCTGTTAAAATGTAATTCACAGGTCTGCTATCCGAAAAGTTAACAATGATAATGTCACCCGGTAGGTCTTTTCTACGACGGCCCATCTAGGGCAGACGTCTAACATGGATGATTTCTCCGTTCAAGGACGGGGGGAGTGGGCGATTTTGCCGAAGCCAAAACAGGACTTTATTTTTCACTTGGAATTTTTTTTCCGTCTTGCCTTCCTCTAAGGGTGGAACGCCTGTAAGGACGACCACGTACGGAACCGCTTCCGGGGGGAGGTCTACAGGCCTGGTCCTGGGCTTGCTTAATTCAACATGTTTTGCCTGTACACCTTGGGCAGGCGTGGGTTGATGCTTTGAGACATTCCTGCCCCCCTGTGTGTTATTCGCCCTAAGAAAGGTACTGTCTGTGATACTTGTGGCGCATTTGTCTGCCCAGAATTTGCATTGGAAGGATTAATGATCTTTGCCCTTACCTTTTGTGGGGGGAAGGGGGGGGGGATTTTTACTTTTGACACCAATTTTTACCGCAGGAGCATTTTTTAAAGGAGCGGATATCAAAGATGGTGGTACCCCTTTTTTCCGAGTGACAGGTACTGGAGTCGGAACTATCGTTACCAAAGGTAACGTTGGTGGAACGGTGTCTGGTTGGGCCTTGTTTGTTACTATATTCTCCCTAACTGCTTGTTCTAAAGACCCTAGCTGGACAGTCATTTGTTTCAGTCTCTCTATTACTGGGAGGATGAGGGATCTTACTATATGCTCAATAGACCCCACAATCTCAGAATTAGGGATTACCTTAGAGGGAAGAATTTGGGAAGCATGCGGAGCCGGCAACGTGTGGGTTTGTAGGATAGAAGGGACAGGGCTATTTTTAGGGTCAGACTTAGACGTTTGAATAAACTTGCTCGCTTTACCCCGTGAAGTACTACCTACACACTTTCTCCTTCTGTTTGTCGGCGGGGGACCTTGGTGACGGTCAGAGTTGTTCTTAATGGGATTGGTTTCTACATGGAAAATCTCTGCCACAGATGACGAAATGGGCGCCTGGGACTCAGGAAGGGGGGACAAATTACATTGTGAAGTTGAGATAATAACACTTAGTTCACTGATTGAGTCACTAATGGATTCTATTAAGGTATGCCTGTCTTGAAGTAGCAGCGGAATACTGTCATTTCTGGAAGATTCACAGGCTGCAGGAGATATGGTGACCCCATCCTGGACCGGCGTAATGAGATCTGTAGATGGGAAGGATGTGCGCGTGTTCTTTATAAGCTCAATAGAGCGGCGCCTGTCAGCCCGTCGCTCGGCAAGAGAGTCCTCCCTATCAGCATCCGGAATCACCCTAGTTACAAAATGATCCAGGGTTCCTTTATTTGTCTTTTTTAGTGACGTGGATTTTCCCATAATGTTCATAGTTCGTACAGTTTGGGAAGAATAGCTTGTAGTCTGGAAAATCAAATTTTAGGTATGACCCACTGTGCCTTGTAGAATTGTTTGAGGAAGTCAATAAAATTACGGCACTGTGACAAATAGATAGGGGGTACAGATGGTAATTGAATGAAAGTGTCTTACTTGAAATGACCACCTCGTAGATGACAGGGGGGGGCCCGGCCCAGCCTCTTCCGGCCTTTGACGGCCGTGGACGGCCCGCCCTTTGCCCGGGCTTCGCCCGGCATCCCGCTCGTGTCCCGCGTTGCGTTGGACGCCGACCTTTATCGCGCCTCCAGGCGCCGAGGGTGACGTCCAGGGTCTGCGCCGCCGCAAGGTGTCTGGCCGCCTATGCTGTTCGAGGCGGCAGCGGGAGGACTCGGGCGGTGCAGGGGGAGTGAGTCCGGCAAGGTTTTTGCCCTGCTGAATGGCCGTCAGGAGAGTTCAGCCCAGGTCAGTTTAAGCGAAGTGGATTATAGTCATCAAACTCAACATTCCGATAGGCTCCCAATTGAAAGTTATTGGTCATTAAATGTAATATGTTAACCCAATGTTATCCTATGGGAGAGGTGGGCCTCACAGTAGAGAAAAATAAATGTAGGGGTTTTTCACTACCAGAACATGTAAAAGATATTGAACTTTTTACATAAAAACTGGCCCCTGCCCCAGGGCTGTTCTCGGCCTACTCTAGGGGTGACGTACATGTAATTAAAAGAGAGTTTAGGTCCTGGCATTAGGTGCATTTTGCCAGGCAAAATGGCAGTTTAAAACTGCACACACAGTTTGTAATGGCAGCCCTGAGACATGTTTAAGGACTGCTTAAGTGTGTGGAACAATCAGTGCTTTAGGCCCACTACTAGCATTTAATTTACAGGTCATGGGTAGATGTAGTTCCACTTTACTAGGAATTTACAGGTAAATTGAATGTGCCAATTGGGTGTAAGCCAATTTCACCATGTTTAAAGGAGAGATAGCACAAGCAATTTAGCACTGATTAGTAGAGGTAAAGTGCTCAGATTCCTAAAAGCCAACAAAAACGGGTTCAGAAAACAGGAGGATGAAGGCAAAATGTTATGACCGTACAGAAAGGGCCAATCCAACATGTACCAATTCATTAATCTCCTTTCCAGAGATTTGAGATGAGATGTTCATCATCTGTAATCATTGATGTTACAGACTCTTGAATCACTATGTGATTTTATTGAAACTTTATTCTCCTGCTGTTCTTTCAGTTGGTTGCTTCTGTTGTTTCAATTTCACTTTGTGCTCGTCTTCTTGCATTTGTGTTCTGTTTCCACTGTATATCATTGATTCTTATTTTCTCTTTAGTCAGTGTTTTCCAATTCAATCCCAAGCTCAATCTGGATCTGTGCAGAGCAAAGATTAGTTTTGTTTATAAATTTGCCATTCTTTTTAACATCTCAAATTAACACCTTTGTCTTTGAAGAAGCTGCACGTGGTCAGCAAATAGCAATAATTCAGTATTTGAATCCTGATAGTGCCTATCATCCTTGCCATCTGTAGTATATTGTCTCCGTCTTTTCTAACTCAACGTTCGGCAGATTATTGCTCTCTGTATTGCTCCTGGTTTTGGCACTATGACTGGTGCTCTAGGTGCTTTTTCTACCAAGACCATTGTGATTAACCCCTTCAGTCTCAATTTATTTACAATACATTCCTTCATGAAGAATTCCACACTTCTCCTTTCAACCTCTACTGGTAGTTCCCTCAAAGGAATGTTATTCCTTCGTGAACAGGCTTCTTTATCTTGTGACCTTGCTTTCAGCTTTCTGGCCATCTGCTTTTTGCTTCATTTCTAAGACTTCTTCTGTGATCCTTTTCAATGTGTTTTCCACGTTTTGCATTCTCAGATGCCTTCCAAAGGTCTGTTCACAGCAAGTCTATTGCTACTGCATCTATTCTGGGCTCCATTGATGATCTGGTTTCCTTAGTTGCTTCAAGCTGGTCCAGATGGTGGGTTCCACTGAGTGCAGACTTGGTTTCATCTGTGGATCTCTTATTTGCTTCCTTCCTCGTTAGAGGATCTTTGTGTAATTTTTTATTTTATTTCATCAAATTACTTTGGCCATTTTATTTTTCACAATTTTTGCCTGGTATGTTTACTGATCAACGCACACTGCTTTTTGACTTGCTTTAAGCCGCTGTAGCTCTCTTAATGTGAAGCAGTACTCGCAGCCAATGTTTGTTTTCAGCCAATAAAATCTCATTCAGCTGAGTATTTTTTATGCAAGCTGCTCCTAATGTTAACTTCTTACTTTCTAGGAAGTTTAGTCTCTCACCATTCATTTTCCATATAATAGTGTTTAGTTGGAGCTTAGTTCTTGACATTGAGGCTTCTTTAATAACCTATGACGTGCAGTTCTGCTGTCAAGGTGCCTCAGCACCCACCACTTGCTGCCTGTTCTCTGATCGCGGCCAACCTTTCTCTCTTTACTTTTGCTGCTTGACTCTATTATGCTGTTTATTCTCTCTTACCTTAGGGATTTCGTTGTCTGCAACACGAAGCGCAGTCGGTCATTAAAAGCTCTATTATCTGCGGCCCTTTACTCCATTTCAATTCGTCTCATTCACATCAATAGTGTGTAAAGTGTGAGCCGCGCTGGGGTCTCTTTTTAGGTTGAGCCTAGGCAGCGCATGCGCTGCTCTGCGAGGCATGCTGTATTGAGAAATGGAATTAAAGCTCCACCCATTTCCCCGCCCATATTTTCAATGGGCTCCTGTTACAGTCCTTTCAAAATCATTGCTTTTCATTCATGAGTAGGCTTACTAGTCCCTTCTTGGTACCACCGTGTATGCATTTGTAACTTCACATAATGAATGGAATTTTTACTTGTGGTCTTACACAGTCTGCTTCATCTACCCAGTGAGCACTATTTTCTTTAATGGTAATAAATGTAAAGAGCACGGAAGGCCCAACAGCATTAGCAATGACAGGCATTTTTTGGGGTGTGGGTATTTGCAGCACGCTATGCACGCTTTCCCTTTCGCTTAATGGACGTCGGCCATAAATATGCCCCCAAACCCTCTGCGCAGACGACATGCAACGTGGGCGCTGTTAATTTGCCAAAACTTTTAGTAACTCAGCGCTATACGTTTGAAATATGCTCCTTTACTTGCCCCTTTCCCCGTTTCACAGACGACTGCATTTATTTTTTTAACTATTTAACTTTTTGGTTGTTTTCAAGCACCCCCTGCTGCGCTTTCACATTAATAGGGGCCACGCCCCTTTTTTAGACGAGCCATGTCTCAAGAAAGTTTTGTGGGTGCTATTAAAGTGAAACTTTAACTTGGGATGCTTTTACCAAAAAAAAGCATTTGTTTGTCAACTTGACAAGCAAATGCTTTTTGGGGTAAAAGTGCCCTATACCACGCTTTCAGTTTATAGCAGCCGCTGACCTTTCTTTAGACACAGCTTGTCTAAAGAAAGGGGCAAGGCCTCTATTAACGAGAAGGCGTGGCATGGCGCGCTTGTAAAAAAACCATATTTGCAATGCAATAGGTCTCGAATTTGGGAGAATTTAGGTTATTGTCATTTAAATTGTCAATAGCTTAAACACTCGTAAATGCATTGCAGATGCTTGTTCCCTTTCTTTCCGAGATGCTCTTGTGTTGTGCAGGCCCAATTTTCAGTCTCCAATCTCATTGTTCGCGACCTTTTCTTTTCCCACCAAGGGCATCCTCCGCACATCATTCATGATGGTGGATTCCATAGTAGTGCTCAGAGCATTCATTAGGATTGTTTTAGCTACTTTCTTATTTTTTCTGCCCAAATACTTACATTTCTATAGTGTCTGCAATCTCTACTTTGTTATGCTCCTTAACTGTGCTCTTTTACTTATTTATGTTGGATGCTACGGATTTCTCAGCCCGAGTTTGCCCTTGCCCCAATAGCGCCATGGCCCAAAAGAAATATGCTGCCCCCACTAGTGCTGATGAATAACATGAAAAAGACACACAATTGATGGATGGAATGTAGAACAATCAAAACATTCACCCCCAGTCAAGAGGTCTGGGTTAAATCCATAATTCTTTTGCTCACTATGGCACCCCAGTTTAGACCTGGCCATATGCAAATCAGTCTTGACCCTGTGCCTCATAGGAACAGTCCAGCCCGAACTGCCAAGCCAAGTCCTCCCTGGACTGGAAACAAGCATTCTAGGACTGGTTTCGGTGTTTCACCCCTCTTCAGCCAGGATAGCTTGATTCCAGTGGCACAGTGAGCCCAGGACCCACGTCTGGGCATACCTGGCGCACTTAGGGCGAGAAAGCAAAAGACACACAATTGATGGACAAAATGCAGAACAAATCAAAACATTCACCCCCAGTCAAGAGATCTGGGTTAAATCCATCATTCTTTTGCTCGCCATGCTACCCCAGTTTAGACCTGGCCATATGCAAATGAGTCTTGCCCCTGTGCCTCATGGGAACAGTCCAGCACGAACTGCCAAGCCAAGTCCTCCCTGGACCACAAACAAGCAAACCAGGACCAGTTTCAGGGTTTCACCGCTCTTCAGCCAGGGTAGCTTGATTCCAGTGGCACAGTGAGCCCAGGGCCCACGTCTGGGCATACCTGGCGCACTTAGAGCGAGAAATCAAAAGACACACAATTGATGGAGGGAATACAGAACAAATCAAAACATTCACCCCCAGTCAAGAGATCTGGGTTAATTCCATCATTCTTTTGCTCACCATTCCACCCCAGTTTAGACCTGGCCATATGCAAATCAGTCTTGACCCTGTGCCTCATGAGAACAGTCCAGCCTGAACTGCCAGGCCAAGTCCTCCCTGGACTGGAAACAAGCATCCTAGGACCGGTTTCGGGGTTTCACCCCTTTTCAGCCAGGATAGCTTGATTCCAGTGGCGCAGTGAGCCCGGGACCAACGTCTGGGCATACATGTCCCACTTAGGGCCAGAAAGCAAAAGACACACAATTAATGGACGGAATGCAGAATAAATCAAAACATTCATCCCCAGTCAAGAGATCTGGGTTAAATCCATCATTCTTTTGCTCACCATGCCACCCCAGTTTAGACCTGGCCATATTGCGTGGAACCAATTTTAACATCCTATGGTTTAAAGTCAGGCAGAAGACTTTTCTGCCTTATGAATCAAGATTTGTTCAGATACTGGATTTGTATGGTGTGTGTGGATGGCTATAAGTTGGAATGAATGATATTGTATGAGTGGAATTGTGTTAATATTGTTGTGTTTTTATAGCCAAGGGGCCATTTACTATGAGATTGTAATTGTATTTGTTGGAATATGAATTTTGCACAAAACTATATATAAAAAAAAGATAAAAATATTTTATAAGAAATGAAAATAAAAAACAAAGAATGATGAAATAAAATACCAAAGAAATGTTATACACTAGTCTTGAGGTTTATGTTGTGTGTGAACAAATTAAAATATACAAACCACGTTGGTAATTAAAATTATATAGGTCATGAGGGAACTTCTTTAGTACTTTTACTCTTTCTCCCCTCTTTTCCCTGACCTCAAAGTAACGTTAGAGGAGTCCCCTCCTTTATGTTTTAGACTTGGCCATATGCAAATCAGTCTTGAACCTGTGCCTCACGGGAACAGTCCAGCCCAAACTGCCAAGCCAAGTCCTCCCTTCACCGGAAACAAGCATCCTAGGACCGGTTTCGGGGTTTCACTCCTCTTCAGCAAAGATAGCTTGATTCCAGTCGAAAATTGTAAGCCCAGGACACACGTCTGGGCATACCTGGCGGACTTAGGGCGAGAAATCAAAAGACACACAATTGATGGACGGAATGCAGAACAAATCAAAACATTCACCCCCAGTCAAGAGATCTGGGTTAAATCCATCATTCTTTTGCTCACCATGCCACCCCAGTTTAGACCTGGCCATATGCAAATCAGTCTTGACCCTGTACCTCATGGGAACAGTCCAGCCCGACTGCCAAGCCAAGTCCTCCCTGGACTGGAAACAAGCATCCTAGGACCGGTTTCGGGGTTTCACCCATCTTCAGCCAAGATAGCTTCATTTCAGTGACACAGTGAGCCCAGGACATGGCAAACTTAGGGCGAGAAAGCAAAAGACACACAATTGATGGGCGGAATGCAGAACAAATCCATGGGGCACAGGGTCAAGACTGATTTGCATGGGTTTAAACTGGAAAGGCATGATGAGCAAAAAAACGATGGATTTAGGCCCAGATCTCTGTACTCAGGTGAATGTATGACTTTGTTCTGCATTCTGTCCATCGACTGTTGTTTTTGCATTTGTCACCCCGAGTGGGACGGGTATGCTCAGACCTGAGTCCCGTGCTCTCCATGCCACTGGAATCAAACTATCCTGGCTCATGAGGATGCTTGTTTCCAGTCCAGGGAGGACCTGGCTTAGCAGTTCGGACTAGACTGTTCCCACGGGGCACAGGCTCATGACTGATTTGCATATGGATGGGTTCAAACTGGAAAGGCATGGTGAGCAAAAAAAAGATGAATTTAGGCCCAGATCTCTGTACTGGGGTGAATGTATAACATTGTTCTGCATTCTGTCCATCAACTGTTGTTTTTTGCATTTGTCACCCCGAATGGGACGGGTATGCTCAGACTTGAGACCCATGCTCTCCATGCCACTGGAATCAAGCTATCCTGGCTGATGAGGGTTGAAAGCGAGAAACCGGTCGTAGGATGCTTGTTTCCAGTCCAGGGAGGACCTGGCTTGTTAGTTCGGGCTGGTCTGTTCCCATGGGGTACATGGTCAAGACTGATTTGCATATTGATGGGTTCAAACTGGAAAGGCTTGGTGAGCAAAAAAACGATGGATTTAGGTCCATATCTCTGTACTGGGGTGAATGTATGACATTGTTCTGCATTCTGTCCATCAACTGTTGTTTTTGCAGATTAATAAAATGAAGCAGCAGCTTCTTTTCAAAGGTCAGACTTTGGCTGACTACATCAAGGCAGTGGCTAGCCTCCGAACACACATCTCTGCACCTCCTCAGCTCACCTCAATCACCCGTAACTTAGCTCTGTCAGACTGGTTCCAAGTTGTTTGTTAGGGTGGTGTTGCGGCTAGGGGTCCCTAATAGATGGGAGACCAAGGTAGGGGACTGATAGGGTTCTAGAAACATCAACTGCAGTATTTTAAAATCAATTAGAAACACTTGAAATGGAAAACCCCCACAGTTGTGCGAGCACCGCATGGGCCCTCCCGCCGTTCACTTTCCCCATCAAATCATGGACACCAAGACCTTTGTGGTGTTAGAACGGCAACAGTTTATTCACATCACAAGCTAGTACATAATTCATCACGATTGATTGCATCGGTTATTAACATGCTCAGCTCTTTGCTTATCTTGCATTTAAATGTAAAGCATTAAGATCATACTGGTCCTACAGTGTACAGTCTTATCTCTATTTCCATTAGTACCATAACTTGCATATATTCAATGTACCATCCTTAAAGTCATACCGTCTCTTTAATGGCAGCCATTATTCACTCTGTGTCACCTGCAGTGACAGCTCTTCTTCTGTCACTTACTTAGTACAGTCGGTCGCAGCTTCGAGGCTTCCCTTGCTACCCAGTGTCTGGTGTTCGTGGCCCAGTGGCCATGCCTGGGTTGCATGTTCTGTGTCCACCCAGCACTGACCATTTCTTACTCATTTTCTTTGCACTCAAGTGCCCTGCTGTGAAGCATCCCAATGACCTTGTTTGGGCAATTGTCCTTTTATGTCCTTGTGAGAAGATATTTTACTGTTTACCCTTGTACTTCCTTGCCGTGACCCACATGGCTGCAATGCCCGTGTTAGCTAGTGTAAGTGGGTGGGTCTTCGATCTTCTTCCTCAAGGCGACATGATGCTAGCCACCTCGCCTTGTGGCCTTTTGTGCTGTGCTTGTGGACACGCCCCTCTGCCCGCATTGGGCCATGTAAAACACGCATGTTTTGTCACTCAGCTGACCACTGTCTTTGTGCATTTTTAAGCCTTTCCCATTGCCGTGCCCTCTGGCACCACCCACAGTGAGGGTTAGCCACCATCCCTCTAGGGCAGGGTTCTTCAAACTGTGGGGCGCGCCCCCCTCCCAGGGGGGGCGCGCGCCCCACTCCGATCTTCCTTTGTCCCTGTGGCAGCGCGATGTAGAGACTCTCTGTGAGGGCGGGCGATTTCCGTCAGAGTGGGGCTGCAGAGGCCTAAGAGCTGAACAAAGCTCATTAGCATGCGAATGGTCTCTTAAAGAGGTGTGAGGTGCTCGGGTGCGGCTGGCTGGCTGAGTGTGTGTGTGCCCAGAAGCTGTGTCAGCCCGGGCACACACAGGCATGGTGAGATGAAGAGGGAGAGGGAGGGAGGAAGGAGACAGAGACAGATATACAGAGGGAGAGCGAGGGAGGGAGACAGGCAGACAGAGGGGGAGCGAGGGAGGGAGACAGAGGCTGACAGAGGGAGAGCGAGGGAGGCAGCGCGAGGGAGAGCGAGGGAGACTGTGGCAGACAGGGAGAGCGAGGGAGAGTGAGGGAGGGAGACATGCAGACAGAGGGAGAGCGAGGGAGGGAGACAGGCAGACAGAGGGAGAGCGATGGAGGCAGAGTGAGGGAGAGCGAGAGAGACAGAGGGAGAGCGAGGGAGACAGGAAGAGCGAGGGAGATAGAGTGAGAGAAAGCGAGGAAGACAGAGGGAGAGCAAGGGAGACAGAGGGAGAGCGAGGGAGACAGAGGGAGAGCGTGGGAGGCATAGCAAGGGAGACATAGAGAGAGCGAGGGAGACAGAGGCAGCTAGAGGGAGAGCGAGGGAGAGTGAGGGAGGGAGACAGTCAGACAGAGGGAGAGCGAGGGAGGGAGACAGGCAGACAGGGGGAGAGCGAGGGAGGGAGACAGAGGCAGACAGAGGGAGAGCGAGGGAGACAGAGGCAGACAGGGAGAGTGAGGGAGGGAGACATGCAGACAGAGGGAGAGCGAGGGAGGGAGACAGACAGAGGGAGAGCGAGGGAGGGAGACAGGCAGACAGAGGGAAAGGGAGAGCGTGGGAGGGAGACAGGCAGACAGAGGGAGAGCGAGGGAGGCAGAGTGAGGGAGAGGGAGGGAGACAGAGGGAGAGCGAGGGAGACAGAGGGAGAGCGAGGGAGGCATAGCGAGGGAGACATAAGGAGAGCGAGGGAGACAGAGGCAGCTAGAGGGAGAGCGAGGGATGTCGGGTGGAGCCGGCCACCAGACGTCCGTTATGTTGCCATGTGGGTGAATAGATGTATGGGTGGAGTGGTGGATGTATGGGTGGAGTGATGGGTGGAATGGTGGATGTGTGGGTGACATGGTGGATGTATGGGTGGGGGGGTGGATGGATGAGTGAGGGGATGGATGGATGGGTGAAGGGGTGGATGGATGGTGGGAGAGAGGATGGATTCATGAGTGGAGTGATGGATGGGAGTGGATGGATGTGTGTATGGTTGGAAGGGTAGATGGATGGGTGGAGGGATGGATGGATCAGTGAAATGGTGGATGGATCGATGGGGGGGTGGATGGATGAGAGAGGTGATGGATTTATGGATTGATGTATTGATGGGTGAAGGGGTGAATGAATGGATGGATGGATGAGTGAAGGGGTGAATGTGAGGATGGATGGGTGATTGAGGAGGGTGGATGGACGGGGGGATGGATGGAGGAGTGAAGGGGTGGGTGAGAGGTCAATGGATGGATTCATGAGTGGATGAGTGGATGGATGAGTGGGTGGATGGGTGAAGGGTGGATGGAGGGATGGGTGGCTGGGTGAGGGGGGAATGGAGAGAGAGGGGGAGGATGGATGGATGGATGGATGAGTGAGGACATGGATGAATGATTGGCAGAGTGGATGGGCAGGTATGTGCATAGATGGGTGAGGAGGGGAGCATGGAGATGGATGGGTCAGAGAGTGCATGCATGAGTGGGGGGAGGGTGGAGAGTGGGAGGGATGGATGGGTGGGTGGATGGATGAGTGGGGGGTTGAGTGGGTGGACGGATGAGTGACTGGGTGGATGGATGAGTGGGTGGGGGGATGGCTGGATGGGTGAGAGGGTGGGTGGTTGGATGGATGAGTGAGTGGATGGATGGGTGGAGGAGTGGATGGATGGGTGGAAGAGTGGATGGATGAATGGAGGAGTGGATGGATGAATGAATGGAGGAGTGGATGGGTGAGTGGGAGGATAGCTTGGGTGAAGGGGTGAGTGGTTGGATGGATGAGTGGGTGGATGGATGGGTGGAAGAGTGGATGGATTGGTGAGGGGATGGATTGGGTGAAGGGATGGATGGATGGATGATGGATGGATGGGTGAGTGGGTGGATGGAGGGATGGATGGGTGAAATGATGGATGGAGGGATGGATGGTGGATGGGTTTGCAAGTGGTTGAAGGGGTTTGGATGTGGATGGGGCACAGATGGAGGGAAGGAATGGATGGTGGGGGAGTTGGTGGATGACAAGGTGTACATGATGGATGGGGAGGGTTGTGATGACTTCCTTTGCCTTGGAGGATTGTGTTTTGAGCTGTGTGGTAAGCCTCTGTCGTTTCGCCACACCCACTCACAGGCCTGCAGTTTGCTAGGCACTCTTCTTGTGTTGAGCATTGTTTGCCGGATATGGCCCGTGGTGTGCGTGTTGCAGTCGATCATGTGGTGTGCCGGATTCCCGAGGTTTCGGTCGGGTGGTGGAGGGGGCCCAACATCTGGGGGAATTCAGCTGGGGGGCTCAACCTGGAAAAGTTTGAATACCACTGCTCTAGGGTCGGCTGTGTCTCTTGGTCTGGTAGGACATCACTGGAGCCATCGTAGAGGGGAGTTTCTGTTTGCAGGCCCTGCAAACAGATTTTTTCGCTCCTCTGAAGACTGGCGCCCAGCCCTGGCCTAGCTCGCATATGCCAAAGGCCAGCCCTTTTCTCAGAGCACAGCGAGAGCTCGGGAATCTTATCTTTCCTATGTGATGGATGCCCACCTCGCTGTCTAACCCTACCACCCCCCCTCAACCCACCACAGATCCCCCATATGTTTCAATATTTTACAAATTTGCCATTCGCCAAAGCGAGCAAGTAGCCGGTGCTCTGCTCAGACATCTTTGAATGATGCCTATCTGCCCCTCCTTTGACTTTGATAATTTACAGTCAGTTGGCAAAATAAGCAATCATATGTAGTAATGAATGTTTTTTATTAAAGTGATTAGACTTTTCTGTGTGCTACATGTTTCCCTTGCAATAAAACTTGCAAAACATATATATCGTTTTTGGTTTTCCAATACGAGGCTGTAGTTGCACAATCGAAAAGGCAGAACTGTCTCGAGATGTCTATCTCCAGGAAGTCAAAAGAGGAAACTAATTGACAGAGGCCCATATTTAACACTTACACTCTGAAAGCTCATCGTTTTCCTGCGGTTTCCAGAAGTCAGGGCTGTAAATATACAAGTTCCGTTTTTAACCCAATTTCCCCAGAAAAGGCTAGCTTTGTCATTCTGTATTCTGGGCAGTTTTTATAATGTGACTTTTTGACCAAACAAAAATGTGCTCTAGAGTTCATCAGCCATTTCGCAACTGTCTTTTAGTGCTCTTCCTTGCTGAAATCTTGCTCAGATGTCATATTTAAATACAACTTTTTAATCAACTGGTCAGAAACAAGTAAAACTTAAAAAATTTATCTTTATTGTGTACAGTTTTTGAAGTTGAATTGGATGAGTTAACTGAGGATCAACACATGTAAACTAAAAATATGGGCATAGATGAGCCTCGTAAACACTGGTTATCATTAATACCCCTATGTTGAATATTTCTTAATGGTATTTTTGAAATTATTTTTATTATTTAGTGCTCAGGCATTCATTTCTCAGCTATTGTCTGAGGACTGTTAAATGGGCTATGCTGTCATCTTCCCATAGCACACCCTATCAGGGCAAAAGTCCACTGCACTGTTTTAAGAGGTCCCAGAATCCTGTCTTCTGTGGTGTTCTATTTAGACTTGTGTTTTAACTTCAGCTAACTTGGCAATTTTAGGAGTCCAATGGGGGTGCTTTATCTTTAGGTCTCACTACAGTCATCTTTAGCAGTGAACTCTTGTTTTCCCCAGTGGGCCATGGGCTCTTATGCGGCTAGAGAATCAGAAGTCATCTTAGATCTTCAGGTATAACTTTCCTTGCGGTGCTTGGTACCCTTGCTAGGCAATATGTGCTACAATGTTGTCAAACCTCACTACAAGGTTGGTGATTTTTAAGCATGAAAGCATTTAGGGGCATATTATCAAGGGAGTTTATCTCCCCTTTTTTGGCTTTAAAAGCCAAGAAAGCGGAGAAAAAATTATCTCCCTATTACCTAGCTGTCGCTAACACCAGTTAGCAACAGCTAGTAGGAGATAGAGACCATGTTGGGCCCCACTTTGCATGTCAGTGATATTTATCACTAATGATATGCAAAGTGGGCGTGTCAAGATGTTAGCGACTGAAAACAGTCGCTAACATCGCTATCTCCTATTACCAACTCTTGGAGATATTCGCGCTCCAAAAGCTAACACCTGCCCTGAGCAGTTCTTAGCCATGTTATCCAATGGGAGGTGGATAACATGGCAAAGAGCATTAGCTCGGTAAAGCATGAATATCGCTGACTTTTCAGCGATATTCATGCTTTGCGGCGATTTTTATCGCATTTGCGTTAAACCTTGGTAATACCAAGGTTTATTTGCGGTAAAAATCGCCGCAGCTCAGCGGTAAATTTTTGTCTCTAACCAAGCAATAGCGATAATTATCGCTATTGCTTGGTAATATGCCCCACAGTTTTCTACGGACTTGACTATGAACATTTTAGCTCTGAGAAATATGTTGAAATCGTGTTTGATTTGTAAATAAACTTCAAACTATTTTTGCATATTGTTGTGATTTATAAAGACTGGTAGTGGTATGTTCTACATTTTGCTCCTGTGACGAAATAGGATTGAATCTAAAAAGACATGTCAGGTGTCTAAAAAGGATGATGCTCAACTGTATGAGATACGCTAGTCTAGAGAATCACAGGATGCTGATGTCATTCTGTTTCCTGTTTACAGGCGTCCATTCGAAGCTTTATTCAGCTTCCACTAAAGAGTGTATAGGGATAAAGCTGGAGGAAGATTCTCCAACATAAGTAGAGATGCACATGCATATGTATCTAGGAAGGTCTCTTTATGTTTAGCTTTCACGAATTCCCAGTACCCTGTCGTAAGTTGGTTATATGGAGTTATCACTATGTTATATAATTTTACTGTTCGGAATCTGTCCAGTGTTTCAGTAACAAGTTAATGAAGGTGCATATTTGACGAATTAAGATCCTCTAGTACCCGCAACCCTCCTTGACCCAAGTAGTGACAAAACAGGGTATGGAATCTTGTGTCTCTGTTTTATCTCTTATCCCATTTCTCTTTACCTCTAGCTTTCCTGTTCTAGTATATGTTTTCACTGATGGCGATGGTGAGAACTTGAAAAGAACTTTGGATTGTTGGATCTTGCACACAAACTTAGTGCAAAGCCTGACAGCTGTTTATAGTTCAGACTGTGAATGGCAGCAGCGGCTCCACGGAATACAGTGCTTGGACAAGGGGGTCAAACTCGGGCTTCTTCTTCGCTTCCCAAGTTAGCCCAGGCTTTCCAGGAAGAGGACATTGCCCTAACTTAGAAGGGATCCTTTCCAACATGGTGGTCGGACCTTGGGTGTTGTTATTGGATTCCAAGTCAAGATGAAGTAAGGCCTTTTTTCTGTAATGTCAGTTCGAATGTGTCAAATCCAATCTGAGGAGGCATTTTAAGCTGAAACACATTGTTGTCGTTATTTTTTGTTGCATTCTTCATCTTCTGCTTCTTTTTTTGTCACCAATTTGCTTGCAGTTGGATTTTCTCTTGGATTCATCTAATGACATTTGGCCTGGCTCTTTTCTACTTCTTTTTCACTGAGGGTGACTTTGCTATTTTTCAACATTTATATTGCAGTAAATTATCTTAAATAGTGTATTTAGGTTATTAATAAACATTTTAAAAAACATAGAAATTCAACTATTTCATATCATCACAATAAAATCCTAAATTAATTCAAATCTGAGCTGTATTAGTAGATAATCTGTCTGCCATCGTATGAACCCAGCACAAATAGGGCTCTATCCCCTAACCTGACTTAATCAAGGCGTAGCCCTTCATTGTCCGCTTCTTTCATTCATTCAATCGCTTTAGACTCTTGCATAATAAAGTCATAAAACAAGTCAAATATTTTATTTTTAGTAGGATAAGGAATATTTTCTGGTTTATGATTTATCCCCCCACATCCGATTCTTCTATTCTATTTTATCTTCTTCAATAAAGATTCATGCAATTGGCCAAAGCTTTTTTTCCCACTGTGGGTTTTTCTCCCCATTTGGAACCATCTTAACGAGACACTTGCCACCTTTCTTATCTACTATTATGTGTAGGGTAGTATTGTGTCTTTTTCGAGGAGACACTGCTTCTTTTGGCTATCTAAAATGGGACTTAAATAGGCCTAGATGCATCATTGTAACATTTTGCGATTTCTTAATTGCGAAAATTAAGGAATCGCAATTAAGAAATCGCAAAATGCTATGCATCAAAAAATCACAAATTCTATAGCGATTCGGTATTTTTCCTTAATTGCGATTTACAATTTGCGAATCGCAATTAAGGAAAACCCTTCCCATTGATTCCTATGGGCCAAAATAGGAATGAATGGGAAGGCATTCACATTTTGCGAATTTCAAATTGCGATTCGCAAAATGTGAATGCAATTTCAAGGGTGCAGGGGGGTTCAAAGAACCCCTCCCTGCACCCCTGACATTGAACTGTAAGTGCAATTTACACACACACCACCCAAGGACATGTGTGTGTGTAAATAACTTTCAAATATGCAACTAGTGCATGTTTGAAAGTTTTCAGTAAATTAGCATGAAGTTCAACTTCATGCTAATTTACCGCTTCAAAATTGCGAATTCGCAATTCCAAAGTAATCATGCATTGCATTTAAGAAATCGCAAAATTGCGATTTCTTAAATGCAATTGCAATTTAAGAAATCGCAATAAAATTACGATTTCTTAAATTGCGAAAAGCGAAAAATGCTTCTTTCAACCCAAAAACGGGATTTGCATTCGCAAACGGCCGAAATTTGCGATTCGCACCATTTGCGAATGCAAATACCCTTGATGCATCTATCCAATAAAGTTCCAAAGGCCCGACTTCAGTTTGTACCAGACAGTTAAGTTAGCCTGTCTACCTGTCATCCAGATACCGCATGACCTTATCCTTTGAGGAACCAGTGGAAGTGTCAAATCATCAAGACAATAACTTTGACAAACATCCAAGAAGACGCAAGTCTCTGTTTCAAGGTCAGACAGTGAATGCATAAAGTAAACATGTAATCTGAATTGAAGCACTTTTGTCATACTGGTTCATACCGGTTTGTTTTGATCTGTACGGCTAGTTCATTAAGGTTATGCCTGGAATTAAGTGTAAATTCCCCAATGTAGGGTAAAGGTCAATGGCCATGTAAGAAATGAGGTTGCTGGTTGACTGGGGTGTGAGCCCTAGTCATGAAACAACCAAAATCCTTGTCAGGGTGAGACACAAGCCAACCCTAAATTAACCTGTGCTAAACCCCCTGGTAGCTTGGCAGAGAGCAGTCAGGCTTAACTTTGAGGCAGTGTGAAAAGTATGTTATTTGTGCAACACTTCAAACAGTATTAAAGTGAAAAACAGCACACAAAAAGGATCCCACATCAAGTTAGCTATTAAAGAAATGTTTAATAAAATAAAGCAAGACCAAAATGGCAAAAATCCAATCATTAGAACTGCTGATATGCAGTTTTAAAGATTTGAGTGAAAATAGCACCAAAAACCACAAAGCTCCAACTGTTGATATCTGGTTGCGCTTGACCGGGACAAAATCACTAGTTCAGTCCGACCACAATGGAGCGTGGGTTGGTTACAGGGACCCCGTTAGGCTCGTTGAAAGAGGCACCTTAAATCCTGCTTTGCACAACGTTGCGAGGATGAGCATCAAAGATGTGTCATGCAGCTGAAGGATGCGTCTGTTCTAAGATACAACGAGGCTGCGATGTGAGTTCCTACGTTGTCAGTGAGGATCCCGTTGGCGAAGGCTTGCGAAGTGAAGTCCATCATAGTAGATGCCTCACACAGTTGGGGCGTTGGGTCAGTTTCAAGGAGCTACTGAGCTGCCATGCATAGTCTGGTGTTGTTGTTGTTGAGCTTGCCATTGACAAGGGATGCAAGGGCCTGCGTTGAGGATGGGTTGCACAGCGGCAGTTCCAAAGAGGCTGCGTAGACAATGCGGGTCTCTGCATATGGGCCCAATCTACATAGCAGCTGTGATCAATCAATCAATCAATCAATCAATCAATCAATACATTTATAGAGCGTGCTACTCACCCGTGAGGGTCTCAAGGCGCTGAAGGGAGAGGGGGGGGGGCGCTACCGCTCGAATAGCCAGGTCTTGAGGTGTTTCCTGAAGGTGAGATGGTCCTGGGTCAGGGAGTTTCATGTCTTGGCGGCCAGGTAGGAGAACGATCTTCCTCCGGTGGTGGCTCTGTGGATCCGTGGCACTGTTGCGAGGGCGAGGTTGGTGGAGCTGAGCTGGCGGGTAGGAGTGTAGAACGAGAGGCGGTTGTTGAGGTATTCGGGGCCCATGTCGTGGAGCTCTTTGTGTGCGTGGGTGAGGAGCCTCTTGCTGACAGGGAGCCAGTGCAGGTTTCTCAGGTGGGCAGATATGTGGCTGTGGCGAGGGATGTCGAGTATGAGTCGCGCGGATGGAGGCGTTCTGTATGCGCTGAAGTCGTTTCTGAAGTTTGGCTGTGGTTCCTGCGCAAAGGGCGTTCCCGTAGTCCAGTCGGCTGGTGACGAGGGCCAGGGTGACCGTCTTTCTGGTTTCTGTGGGGATCCACCGGAAGATCTTTCGGAGCATGCGCAGGGTGTTGAAGCATGAGGATGAGATGGCGCTGACTTGTTTGGTCATCGTGAGGGAGGAGACCAGGATGAATCCCAGGTTGCGTGTGTGGTCCGTGGGTGACGGTGCGGTGCCCAGCGCTGTGGGCCACCAGGAGTCGTCCCAGGCGGATGGGGATTGTCCGAGGATGAGGACCTCCATTTTGTCTGATTTCAGTTTCAGCCGACTGAGCTTCATCCATTCCGCGACGTTCTTCAATCCTTCCTGGAAGTTGGTTTTAGCGGTTGTTGGGTCTTTGGTGAGGGAGAGTATCAGGTGAGTGTCGTTGGCGTAGGAGATGATGTTGAAGTTGTGTTTGCGTGCAATGGTGGCGAGGGGGCTCATGTAGATATTGAAGAGAGTTGGGCTGAGCGAGGAGCCTTGGGGTACGCTGCATATGATCTTGGTGGCCGTGGAGCGGAACAGTGGGAGGCAGTCTCTCTGGGTTCTGTTGGAGAGGAATGAGGTGATCCAGTCCAGCGCTTTCCCTTGTATCCCAGTGTTGTAGAGACGGGTTATTAGGGTGCGGTGGCAGGCGGTGTCAAAGGCGGCTGACAGGTCTAGGAGTATGAGGGCGGTTGTCTCCCCATTGTCCATCAGGGTCCTGATGTCGTCTGTGGCTGCGATGAGGGTTGTCTCGGTGCTGTGGTTGGCTCGAAATCCGGATTGGGATGGGTCGAGCGAGTTGTTTGCCTCGAGGAATGCAGTCAGCTGTTTATTGACGGTCTTCTCGATGACTTTAGCCGGGAAGGGAAGAAGAGAGATGGGGCGGAAGTTCTTGAGGTCTTTAGGGTCAGCAGTGGTGTTGAATAATCATGGAAAAGATAATAAAGTTGTAATGTATTTATTAGCAGCATGGCCATCCATCCACAGGTTACAGAGTACAGCTACAACTGATTTCTATAACAGCAACATGTAAGTTCCACTAGCATGTGGAATGTAGAGCTCTGTTGAAAGGAAACATGTCGCATGCAGTGGCATGCGACAATGACCAAGCTTCTTAAAGAAATACAACCTGAAATCAGGATACAACATCTTCCCTTTTCAAAACAAAAAGAAAAAGAGAAAAACAAATATGTACAATGTTGAATAACGAAGAAAGTAATATAACAAAAATACAGAATAACATTCAGTCAGAAAATCTTTTAGGTAAATTGACAACCCGTTTTCCACCCTTGACCCTATGGGCTATAGAGTCATCTGTGTCAGCATCAACATGTTTATCAGCCAAACTATTGGAAACATTATAAGGTTTAGTACACTTGGCTAACCTACACATATTCCAAATCCTGCCGTCTTGGGTCATGACACTGTTGGTAAACACTTTTTTAATTTTGATTGGATCGGTAAATTTGCTGGATCCTTTGGGCAAAAGACCAGGTTTAAGAATTCTGACCCATTCACCCTCTTGAAAAAATAAATGTTTGGTATTCCATTTCTTATCATACCATGATTTGGTTCTCAACTGTTTACATTCCACACGTTTAGCCACCTCAACAATATTCTCCTTATCATCCAAAGCACCCTTACTATACTTTTCTTTTAACCACCAAGGTAGAACAGTGGAAGCTGGATTTCGACCTTTAAACAGTTTAAAAGGACTAACCTCTGTGGTAGAGTGGGGCGTGATACGATATGTCCACAACCTTTCTCGCAAAGCACTTACCCAATTTCTTCCAAATTTGACAGACTCTACAATGAAATTTTTTAACACTCGATTAAACCTCTCCACTTGCCCATTCTCGTGTGGTTCGTACAAAGATGTCAATCTGTGGACAACATTACATTCTTTAAGAAAAGTGGACATATCTACAGAGGTCAATTGTACCCCATTGTCAGACACCATTACTGATGGACAACCTTCTCTAGTAAAAATGTCCTTGAAAAACCCAATCACAGCTTCTGTGGAAGCTTTGGGTACAAATTTAACCTCCGGCCACTTAGAATGGTAGTCTATCATGACCAAGGCATATTTTGAAGATTCTGGTAACATGTGAAAAGGCCCAGAAATATCAAATGCAACTTTTTCCCAGGGTTCCAATGGCCACTTAACCATCTTGAGGGGTGGAGTAATGGTTTTCATCATCTTATCACTGGATGCACAATCCTGACATTCTCTGACAATCTTATCAATGAAACGGTCAATTCCAGGCCACCAAAAATACGATCTAACTAGTCTTTTCATAGATGAGATTCCCGGATGGGTCCTGTGTGCCACCTTGAGTATAACATCCTGCATACCTTCTGGAGGGACACACTTGCCTGACTTAAAAATAAAACCAGACTCTAGTTCCAATTCTTCTTCCACATTATAGAAAGGCAAAAGTTCTGCTCTAATTTTGTCCTTGCTAGGCCAACCCCCATTGATATAATTTTTGAGTTCCTCCCATTTATCATCCTTCTGTACACACTCCAACCACAACGATTCAGAAATATCCTGAAAGGAATCTTGTAAAACATCCTGAACAGTAATCACAAAATCCCCTTCATGTAAAGTGCCCACTACATCTTGTTGACACGGTAAACGCGATAGACAGTCAGCCATAACATTCTTCTTCCCAGGTACATAGCAAGTGACAAAATTGTATTCTTGTAATCTAGAGGAAAGTCTGGCTATCCTGGCTGTTGAGTTCCATCCACCACCAACTGATAAAATGTTGACTAGTGGTTTGTGATCTGTCCTAAGGACAAACTTAGAACCCCAAACATACAATCTGAAGTGCTCAATCGCCCAAACACAAGCAAGAAGTTCCCTTTCTATCACTGCATATCTTCTCTCACACTCATTGAGAGTTCTGGATGCAAACGCTACAACCCACTCATTATCCCCCTCTTTCTGTGATAAAACACTGCCCAAATCATACAAACTCGCATCAACCGTAATTACACATTCCTTGTTTATGCGGAAAGGCTTAAGGGTAGGGGAACTTATAATATCATTTTTGATGGTATCAAAAGCTTGTTGTTGTGTAGTAGACCACTTGAATTCCTCACCTTGCCTTAATAATTTCCTCAGGGGTTCCATCTTAGTTGCAAAGTTTACTACAAATTTACTGTAATATTCACACATTCCAGCAAATGATAGCAACTGATCCTTATTTATTGGAGCAGGAGCCTTAATAATGGCATCTACATTTGATTTTTTAGGAACAACACCCTCACCGGACAACGTGTGTCCTAAGTACTCCACAGATTCTTGAAATAATTTACACTTATGTGCTTTAAGTGTTAGCCCATTAGACTCTAATCTTCTGCAAACTTCTTGCAAATGAGATTCGTGTTCATTCACATTTTTTGAAAATACTAGGATGTCGTCCTGAAAGCATTTGACGTACCCATCCAAATCTCTGAAAATATGGAACATTGTCCTTTGGAACACGGATGCAGCTGACGCTAACCCAAACGGCATACGTACATATTGGAATAAACCTTGAGGGGTAATGAAAGCTGTAAGTTTCCTAGATGTTTCTGTTAAAGGGATTTGGTGATAGGCCGACCTCAAATCTAATGTCGAAAATTTTTTTGCACCTTCTAACATAGACACTAGCTCGTTTATATTGGGTAAGGGATGACAGTCAATAACTATATTAGCATTTAGTGCTCTTAAATCTACACATAGCCTTAATTTTTGGTCCGGTTTTCTTACTAGAACTATGGGCGAAACCCATTCGGAGGATTCAATTGGTTCAATAATGCCCTCATCTAGCAACTCTTTCAACATACTTTTAAGTTCCTCCCTGATGTTGATAGGTACACCTCTAAGCTTTTGTACAATTGGTGTATGGTTCCTCTTGAGAACAATATTATGTGAAAAATGTTTGAGCATTCCTAATTTCTCACAAAAAACTGAGCTAAAAGACTTTACTAGATTATCAGCTTTTTCAGCATAAGTAGTAGCAATATTGGATGGTTCAATCAATGAAACAGTACCCATGAGACTGTCATCACATAGAGAAATGGGATCTTTGGCACGTGGATTAATCAAAATTCCTAATTGCCACTGATCCCACCATCCTAAAACATTAACGCCCCTGAGAGAAATATATAATTTTATGTCAGCTTTCCTATTCCTAAATAGAATTGTCACATGAAAAAAACCAATAATATCAATTTTTGTACCAGAGAAATTTTTTGCAAAAATATCAGGTTCATTCATTTCATTCAACATTAAATACTTAGCTAGAATCTGGTTGAAATACTCTTTGGTGATAATAGTCCAAGGCGAACCTGAATCCACCATGAGGGACAACTCAATATTGCCGATGTTGAATATGCAATCAGGTGCTTTAAGGTGAAACAAAGCCTGTTCATCAATGATGGATACTACAAAACCAGAAGAATGTGATTCAAGGTTACAAATTTCATCAGCATTCACTTCTGCTACAGAAGAAACAGAACCCTTATTATGAGATTGAAATCTTCTGTCCCTACACATGTTCCCAAAATGACCAATTCTCTTACAAAAATTACATTCTTTTTTAAGTGCTGGACAACCTGGAAAGGAAGCATAATGAGATTTGTTTCCACATCTAAAACACATTCCTTGCATATTAGAATATTCATTGGACTTTTGTGTAAAATTAGTCTTAAATCTGGAAGGCACATATTTAGATAAGGATTGGTTAGTAACAAATTTGTTATCCTGTCTATTTTTGATTACGCAGACTTCTTCCTCAGGAACCTTCTTTTCCGAATCATTTCTAATAGTTTTCATCCATAAGTCAGATTGCTCTTGTGCTTTAGCAATTGCAATTGTTTCTGTGAGATTGGGATCACCCATGACCCAAAGTTTATCCTGTATCTTTTTGCATTTGACATGTACAATAATCTGGTCTCGAATCATTTCATCTGTCATCATGCCAAAATTGCAATGTAAACTTAACGATCTCAAAGAGGTTAAAAAGTCATCAAATGTTTCGTCTTCTTTTTGTTTCCTAGTATAAAATTTGAAACGATTTAGAGCAATGCTGACAGTTGGTTTAAACCTTTTCTCAAGTCTCGCTAAGGCTTCAGTATAGACATTCATGGAATCCCCACTACCATCACTTGAAGAAGTAATTTGTGGTAAAGATCTGAAAATAACTTGACCTTCTGAACCAAGGCAATGTAAAAGAATACTTTTTTTTCTTTCTGATCCCATTCTTTCACCATCAATGGCTTTCATATAAGTCATAAATTCTTCTTTCCACCTAGTCCATGGCATGGGTGGATCTCCTTTTAGTTGTAAAAATTTGGCAGGAGGATCAAACTGCATGTTGTAAGTAAGTAACTAGAAATATTATATTGTAAAATGTAGATGGAATAAAAATAAATAAATAAAATATAGTTCAATGCTGAAATTCTGTAGTATAAAATGTAACTTGTATTTGTTTGTCTTTACTGTGTAGAACAGTTATGAATTTCCAATTGAGTAAAACATAGAAAGGAAAGTCATGTATTATCTATGTTGTATTTCAATACATCCAAGTTTCAAAATGAATATTTTTTAAAAAAAATTTTACTAACTGAATCAGAAATGGTATGGCACTTACTTGAACGCGTTGAGCGAAAACGCGTTGAAAAACGAAGCTTGTAAACATGTGAAATCCCCAAAAGAAAGATTTCTCGGGTTGGTAGCGTTGCTATGGAAACCCCAAACAGAGTAACGATGTCAATAAGGAAAGACGCGTAAGAGCGTGGTGAACGTGACGCGTCACAGCACAAAGAGCGCATGCGCTAAGGAAATCAACAGCGCTCGAGCACCGACATCGGAAGATGTTTACATTCAAGATTCAACTTAAAAAACAGGTAAATAAATGGAAAAAATGCTCGAAAATGTTAAACGAGTGCCGCTTTCCATCCAGTTGACATTATGGCATCAGAAACGAGTTGACATTGAAACGATAAAAATTTGATAAAAACTGGTACTTGTAAAAATTGTATGACGCTTGTAATTAACACTGTATTCAGCCGCAGGTGCGATCATAGCACATAAATATATTCAATTTCAGCCGCAGGTACAATCAATGTACATTCAAATAAATGAAGAAAAGCACATACCAGAATTTCAGCAAAATAGAAGAAAATAGTGAGTTCAACACCACTGAAATCCATGCTGCTTAGTGGTGATTTCCCTCGTCGCCATATTTTGTTGAATAATCATGGAGAAGATAATAAAGTTGTAATGTATTTATTAGCAGCATGGCCATCCATCCACAGGTTACAGAGTACAGCTACAACTGATTTCTATAACAGCAACATGTAAGTTCCACTAGCATGTGGAATGTAGAGCTCTGTTGAAAGGAAACATGTCGCATGCAGTGGCATGCGACAATCACCAAGCTTCTTAAAGAAATACAACCTGAAATCAGGATACAACAAGTGGGTTTTTTCAGAAGGGCGTTGATCTCTGCGTGCTTCCCGCTCTCTGGGAAGGTGGCTGAAGTGAAGGAGTTGTTTATGACGTTCCGGAGGTGGGGTGCGATGATGCTTTGTTGTAGATGTAGTGGGGGCATGGGTCAGAGGGAGAGCCGGAGTGGATGGTATTCATGATGTGGGTGGTGTCTTCTGTGCTGATGGGGGTCCAGTCGCTTAGGGTGGTGGTGGGGGCCGTTGGTTTGGTGACTGGAGGCGGCGTCTGGGCGTCAAAGCTGTTGTGTATATCTGCGATCTTGCGGTAGAAGAACGTGGCGAGGGAGTTGCAGAGTTCTTGTGATGGTGTGATGTCGTTGTTGCTGGCGTTGGGGTTGGAGAGCTCTTTTTTTGCTGAAGAGTTCCTTGCTGTTGTGGGTGTTGTTGTCCAGCCGCTCTTTGAACGATGTCCTTTTGGTGGTGCGGATCAGCTGGTGGTGTTGGCGAGTGGCGTTCTTGAGGGCTGTCATTTTCTCTGTCGTCCGTTCGTGACGCCAGGTTTTTTCGTGCGTGTGGCATGGTTTCTTTGAGTCTTTGAGGGCTATGTAGATTTTCTGTCGCTGGGCTTGCCCGGGGGGTTCTTCAGAGGAGCGAGGATGTCGGCGCAGTTGGTGATCCACTGTGCGAGATTGTGAGCTGCGTCGTTGGTGTCGGAGGTGTCGGCTGGTGGGATCTGGCTCAGTGATGTGGTAAGCTGGTCTGTGGTGACTTTGCTCCAGCATCGGCGGGGGATCTGTAGTGTGCGGTGGTGTGTTGTAGTCTTCTTGTAGGTGAAATGGATGCAGCTGTGGTCGGTCCAGTGTAGTCCGGTGGAGTGGCTGAAGGAGACGTGGTTGCTGGCAGAAAAGATGGGGTCCAGCGTGCGGCCTGCGTAGTGGGTGGGGGTGTTCACCAGTTGCTTGAGTCCGAGGTTGTCGAGCAGGGTGGTAGTGTTGTTGTCGTTGGTGTTCTCCAGGTGGAAGTTCAGGTCCCCTAGGAGGATGTATTCAGGTGATGTTAGTGCGTGCGGGCTGACGGAAGTCGGCGATGGTTTCGCTGAATTGTGTGCGTGGGCCCGGGGGTCTGTAGAGGAGAGTTCCTCTGAGTGTGGTTTTGGGGTCAGTGCGGATCTGGAAGTGTAGGTGTTCAGCTTTGGAGAGTGTGTCTTCGGCGTTGGTCGTGACGCTGATGGTGTTCCTGTGGACAATGGTGATTCCTCCTCCGCTTTGGTTGACGCGGTCCTTCTGGGTGATCTTGTAGCAGTCCTGGATGGCTATGGCGATGTCGGGGGCCGAGGAGGCGTTTATCCAGGTTTCCGTGAGGAAGGCGACATCCGGTGCTGTTGTGTCGAGGAGGTCCCAGAGTTCGATGGCGTGTTTGTGGGTGGAGCGGGTGTTGAGGAGGATGCATTTGAGGTTGTTGTTGTTGCTGGGGTCGAGGGGCGGGGTGTAGGTTGGGAGGCAGGTAAATTTGCAGACTTGGCAGGTGAAGGGTCCGTGGGTTTGCTTAAGGGTGGCTCGGTAGCAGGTGGGTGGTCATCCGGTGTTGAGGGTGGAGGTGTCGTATCTCATTCGGGTGTCCTGGCTCCGGCGAGGGCCAGGGGTTCTGGCACTGGGCTCGGTCCAGGCGCTGACGGGCGCCAACGGGCTTGCCTTTGGCATGCCAGTGGCGCGCCCGCTGCGCGCCTGCTGCGCGCCTGCTGCGTGCCCTCCATAAGAGGTGCTGTGGGAGGGAGGAGCAGCTGGGAGGCGGGAGCGGGGCGGGAGAATGGGACAGCGGGAGATGGGCCACAGGGACGCAGCGGACACAGAAAGCAAAATGGGGCAGGGGGCACAGAGCGCACAACAGTGGGGGTAACAGAACAAAAGAGAGCGGGCAAAACAAGTTTGGACAGAAGGCAAAACGGGGGTAGGGGGGCAGGGGGGCACCGAGGGCACAACAGTGGGGGTAACAGAACAAAAGAGAGCGGGCAAAACAAGTGGGGACAGAAAGGAAAACGGGGGCAGGGGGGCACAGAGGTTACAACAGTGGGGGTAACAGAACAAAAGAAAATGGGCAAAACAAGTGTGGACAGGGAAAAAGGGATCAGTGGGGCAAAGGACTCATGCAGAAGTCCCAGGCAGCGGTGAGAGCGAGGTGGCAAAGACAGCGGGGGCAGGTGTCACAGGAGGACCGTGTGGCGGCTGGGGGAGTGACCTGCCTGAGGACAGGGTCAATGGTCGCTCCCTTCACCGCCGCGCGGCATCCATAAGAGAGGCTGTGGGAGGGAGGAGCAGATGGGAGGCGGTAGCGGGGCGGGCGAATGGAACAGTGGGGGCGGGGCAGCAGGGACGCAGCGGCGGAGGGACACAGACAGCAAAACAGAACAAAAGAGAGTGGGCAAAACAAGTATGGACAGAAGGCAAAATGGGGGCAGAGGGGCACCGAGGGCACAACAGTGGAGGTAACAGAACAAAAGAGAGCGGGAAAAACAAGGGTGGACAGAAGGCAAAACGGGGGCAGAGGAGCACCGAGGGCACAACAGTGGGGGTAACAGAACAAAAGAGAGCGGGCAAAACAAGTGTGGACAGGGAAAAAAAGAGATCAGAGAGGCAAAGGACTCATGCAGGAGTCCCAGGCAGCGGCGAGAGCGAGGCAGCAAAGACAGCGGGGGCAAGTGTCACAGGAGTACCGTGTGGTGCCTGGGGGCGACCTGCCTGAAGACAGGGTCAAAGGTCCCGATCCACATAGCAGCTGTGATTCATCAGCTCTGCTTGGGGCTGCTCCGCACAGCAGAGGAGATGTGTTGGTTCCGCTTTATCCACAGAGGCTGACAGAGCACCATAGGCTCACTCCACTTGTAAGGATCCAGGACTGAGTTGGCACCACTTTGTAGAATAGACTCATAGATGGCAGAGTCTAGGTGCTGGGTTCAAGGTTGTTGGAATCTTCTGTCCCTGAGGCTTAAGTCATGAGGCCAGCCAACTAGCCATTGGAGACACTTTGGGGTCCTGGGTTTAACAGATGAAGGTCATGTCCTCATCCAGACAGGAGGTCAGCACAGCAGGACAACAGTTCTTCAGAGCAGAAGTCCAGCAGAGTGGCAGTGCTTTCAGCAGCACAGCAGTCCTTCTTCCTGGCAGAGTATCCACAGGTCAGAAGTCTACAGAAGAGATGGTGTCTGAGGTCCAATAATTATACCTAGTTGTGCCTTTGAATTGGAGAGAAGCTTCTCAAGGCATGACTTTGAACTGCACAGGTGCCCTACCTTCCGAGCCCTGGCTCAAGACTGGCACTAACCTGCAAAGCTCATGTATTCCACAGGAGCAAGGAAAGTCCACCCATTTCCTCCAGAACAACTCTTAGTGAACACTCAGCTGTGTGGGCACTGGCAGATGTTCGCAAAGGGAAAGGGGGCTTGGGGAGGAGAGACATCTTTTCCTTGAGGCTGGAGGCTTTTTACGAGTCATGCATTGGGGAGCGTAGGATCAGGATTCTATTCTGCTTCTAGTGGTTGATTTTTATGCAGCTATGAAATACAGCAAACTATTAGTATCACTTTACAATACCCCTTTAAAAATAATAAATAACAATACAATGCCACATCAATACATGAGTTCTCAGATCTGACAACTAAGAGTGCACAGTACTGAAATTGACTGACCTGACAGTTCACTCAACTCACCGTAAGGCTTTTTGTCTGTTTAGTTTTGCTTTGTAAAGAGCTATTGCCTAACAATTCTGTTAGAAGCTTGCAGTAGTATGCTCATTGTTTATCTCAGTCCACAAAATCACAGCAATCCAAAGAGAGTGTCTTCAAAATCCACAAAAATCACAGCACTTCCAATGGGTGCCCCCTAAGTCCACGAAATCGCACTACTGCAAAGTGAGCGTCAAACTACGATTGTCAAACTTCTAAGAAGACTTAAAATCACATTCTCTTTCTATCTTCAAGTTTCTATCTAGTTTTGTGCATGTCCGAGAGTTTATATACTACATGACAGTGTGCCCTAACCTGAGGGTCATCTTTCTTTTCTGGGTAAGTTTCGGCGAAGAGCGCATTTTGAGACTCAGCTGCAAGATGATTCCATCCAAAAGATGCAGGTAAATGAGGCTAGGCTTCAGGGTTGATCGGTGGTGGCTCTAACTCACACGGGTGCAGGTATGTGCAGACTGGGTCAACAAGAGCTCGCAAGGAAGATCCTTCTTCCTCGAGAATTAGGAAGTCAAGCACTGGTTTAAAAAAGGGTGTGGTATTTGTATCCACCTGTTCAAAAAGCCTGCCGATCACATGGTCATGCTTGAAGTTTCTCAAGAATTTGAGCGTGATTTCAGAAATGTCAGCAGACACTGGGGGGAGGCAGGGGAGCAATTCAGGAGTCACTCTAGGGTTCTTAAATATTAGTGAACCCAAAATTAAATTCTTTAGTAAATGGGGGCAACAGGGCATACATCATTATTATACCCAAAACAGAAGACTAGTGAGAATGGTGTGCACAAAGGGGGGCACAGGGACTACTTGTGGAAACACCGTTTAACCCCTTCCGTGCGAGGCTGTTTTGCCCTGCTGTGCTGTGGGGGGGGGCGCGCACAGCGCTCCGGTGCTCATGACGAGCTCAGCTTGTCATGAGTCACGGCGCTCGGGTGCTCATGACGATCTGAGCTCATCATGAGCACTTAAGGGGTTAAGAAAAGAACCGGGGCACAAAGTGCTGGCCAAGGCGGGCCAAGTTGCGAAGGGCAGAAACAGTGCAGGCTTGGACCGTGGAGATAGTGACAACAACCACTAACTACAGTTGGTATGCAGCCCTTTGTGTGCAGGTAGGACACAGCCTATTCAAGTGTAAGTAGGGCTATGCCTAACTCAACTCCTCCCTCACATCCTGCCAGTATGGCACACCTAATCTCCCTATTGTGGGTGAATGTCTAGTAAAAATACGCGAAGCCCAACTGTCAACTACACCCTGTCATGTGACCCAGAGACAGAATGCAGGCACCAAATAGCCACAGCAGGAAAATGAAATTTTCTAAAACTGCCATTTTCAAAAATATAATTTAAAACCCGACTTTAGCATTAGGAGGGCCCCTTGAATTATGCTGCAGGGGAGGGCCAAATTATGCATCAGGATTTAGTAGATTATGCAGCAAGGAAAAGGCAAATGATGTGGCATGATGCAGTACATTTTATGATATTTAAAATGTATTTGTCATTTTTACACTTGTTAGCACTGTCTGGGCATTGGTCCCACCTAAATAGAAACAGTTTAACACCTGCATATAGCCATAAGCAACAAAATGGTGACCAGTAAAGCACTGCATGAGGCCTTCCACTGTGCAGCAGCACTTATCACTGCATATTTAGTAACTTCTGAACTGTTTGAGCTAAAAACAATCTTTTTTGTTAAAATCTGCAGATTATGCAGCTGATGATGGGTTCTGGGGCAAATGCAGCAAAACTATAAATGTGCAAAAAATGCCACAGTTACACAATTGCATAATTCCAGTGCCCTGACCATAAGTTAGGATTCTTCATTACAATTCCAAAGACACTAAACACGAAACAGTTACCTGCTCGCATTTGGAAATTGCAGCTTATTAAATGTAATAAGGCAACTCCAAGGCAATCCTATGAGAGCTGTAGGCCTTGCAGTAGTAAAAACACTAATTTATAAATGTTTCACTTCCAGCACATGTAAAATTTAAAAGTATCTGTCCTGCTATTTATATACCTTGCACCCCTGCCCTATGGGAGGTCCCACGCCTACTCTAGGGGTGACATATGTATTAAAAAAGAAGGACTGGGTCTGACAAAAAGTACCCTTTGCCAGGTCAAAATGGCAGTTTAAAACCGCACACAGAGGCTGCAATGGCAGGCCTGAGACATACTTAAATTGCTAATTAAGTGGGTGGTACAATCACTGCTGCAGGCCCACTTGTATCATTTCATTTACAGGCTCTGGGAATAGGTAGTGCCACTTTACTAGGCACAAAGAAGTAAATAACATATAACAATTAGGAATAAGCCAGTTCTACAAAGTTTTGAGGAGAGAGCACAAGCACTTTAACACTGATTAGTAGGGGTAAAGTGAACAGTGTCCTATAGCCAGCAAATATGAAGTCAGCAAACAGGAGGGTTGAAAGTTGCGGGGCAAACCACGCCAAGGATGCCAGGTTCAAAAGGTCAATACTATTAAAACCCTATGAAGTGACCACTGATTCCGAGCCAATTCCGAGAAGAGAGAAGCTGAGCCCAGCTAATGTCTATTTTCCTTTCGAGGGAACACTCTCTCCTAGCCAAAGTCTGATAACACCAGATTCTCCACTGTGAACAGTTATGCAGTGCACTAAATCCCAAGAAACTCTAGAGTCAAGTTATCTACTCCATGCTCTCATAGTGCAGCACATAGAAGTAATACTTAGGGTGTTAGTTTGCCAATGATATTCCATCCATGTTTGAAATGTTAATATTATTCTCGCTGTTCTCGCTGTTAGTGGCATCTATTAGTGTTGTTATAAATATATTCTGTGTGGTTATTACTCATGTACAAAGCAATAGGATGAGACTGTTGAAATAAATACTTTTAAATATTATTAGAAATTAGGTTACTGGTCAGCTGAGGCATGCACCTTGTCCAAGCAGGAACCACAATCCTTGTGAGGGTAAGTCAGTAACACACTCTAAAATAACCTGTGCTTGCCCTCTGTTAGCTTGGTGCAGACCAGTCAAGCCTAACTAAAAGGCAATTTGTAAAGTATTTGAGAAAACAACACACAGAGAAAACACCACAAAAAGACTCTGCAGCAGTTTAGTCAAATAGAGAATAATTTTATACATACAACAAGACCAAAATGATAAAAATCCAATCAGTAGAGACGAGATATGAATTTTTAAAGATTAAAAGCAAAAATAGCACTTAGAAGCAAATAGCGCTCAAAGAATTAATAGGTTGTGCTGGACTGGGTCAAGGTCAAGAGTTCAGACCACCTGTGATGGAGCTCAGACCGACTACAGGACCCACGCAGGAAAAACTGAGCAAAAGTACCCTAATTCTTGTTGCAGCGCGAAACTTCAGAAACAGGAGGCAAACCAACAAATCCTTGGAGAGTACCTAGGTTCTGGGATGTAGAGATGCAATTCCAGTCCTTCTCACTCCCAGGAAAGAAGCATCATGCAGCAGGCTAACACAGAAAAGCCGTTAAGCAAAGTGACAATCTCTGCTGGCAGCATAGCCATTTTTCTTCCTGGTAAAATGTCCTCACTACCAGAAGTGACCTGAGTTGGTGGTGTCAGAGGTCCAGTACTTATACCCTGTTGGGCCTTTAAAGTAGGGAGACTTCAAAGAGATGCTTGCCTGCTGCTTGCCGCAAGTCTGCCGCTCTGCCCTGCTGCCTTCAATCAGTCCGTGGAGGACTGCAACGCCGAAACTACGCGCCGGCACTCCATTTCCCAGAGTCCCCAGGGACGCAAGTCATCAGCGTCACTGCCCAAGCACCAGGAGGCGCTTAAAACCGCTGCAGCCCTCCCGCAGCACGGGACACACGCAGGCATGCCCGGGCGCTGCCCGAGCAAAGCCCGGGCCATCTTAGGCCATCAGTGGCCGGAAGAGGCTGGGCTAGGCCATCTCCCTTGGCTTGCCAATCACGCACAGAGGATAGTATCAGGAGCTGAGGGCCCCTGAACAGGGGGCAGGCAGAGAAGAGGCAGGAGCGAACTACCACCATAACCGTAAGTGCCACTTCTAATCTGCATATTCAAGTTATCCCTCTGGGCTTGTTGTCACGTTCAGCGCCAAGAAAGCCCCCTCGAATTCAGCTGACATAGAGTTGTTTAAGAAAACAATGGTCCTTAGCATTAGAGTATGTAGAGGAAAAAAGATTATATAGACCAGGATGGCTTCTATATAAGTCCAATGTCCAGCCGGACATGGATTTTTAATGTGTCAATTTGTAATTCGAGTCAACGTATAATAGAGGAACAACAATGAATCGGGACGCAATCCTGCACCCGGTAGAAGAAACAAGTGACCAAAAAAGAAATGAAACAAATATAACAAATATATCAAAACAAACAAAAATACAGGCAAGACCCATCCTGGTCTATATCATCTTTTTTCCTATACATACTCTTATGCTAAGGACCATTGTTTTCTTAAATAATTGATACCCAGGGTCCTTAGTCACCCTTTGGGTCCCCTTGTCTTTATAAGACATTATAGAGTTGAGCATGGGCAAACAAACTGTAAAAGCGTTATGCCATTGTTCTACTCCCCCAGACATCAATCGATCGCATGTTATAAAGGGCGATAGGAGAGGTGGCTACAGAAATCCAGTGGACTGAGAGCAGACTTTCTATAACCCTGGACCTTCCCCTGCCCTTGTCACCATCTAACTTATCCATTACCCTTGAAAGGGGTGACAGCATACAAAGCCAGGCCTCACCGATTAAGTCACCTGCCCCAACCATAGCAGCAACATGTAAGGCAATCACCAGAAATAGAGAGCGCACCAAAACCCCCGCTAATTCTGGTGTGGACAATCATCATCCTCAACCTAAGAACGTGGGGGGGGGGGAAGAGGAAAATAAACAATGGAACTGCTATGTCGGTAGGAGCCGTGTCTGGGAGCCTCCAATCCAAATGGATCTGACGCCTCCTGCCTGGGCTGCTTCATTTTCCCACGCATTATTTAACCAAATCAGGGGGCTTTTAAAAGAAGAACTTGCCTTAATCCATGCCCGTCTGGACAGTATGACCAAGACTTGCACATGCTAAGGCAGGGCACCACCAAACCCACCACTCCCAGATAACATATAAGGGAGAACTATGGGTCCAGCCTCATGTACTAGTCTGAGAAATAAATCTACTGAGAAAAGTAGAGGGAAAGATTCTATAGCCTACACTGCAGACACGGGGAAAGCAACCCTTAGCAACACAATGGCTTGCACTACAGCGGCCAAGGCAGATGATCTCGTTGGCAGAAAGGAGATCTCTATAGCCTCCGGAGCAGCCATCACTCCCCAAGGTCACCGAGGCCAAGAGCTTCGTTCTATCAACTTGTCCCCGGCAAGCATACCATACGTACTAGTCCTTGCTGATGTGCCCTCCTTGGGCGAAGATAAAACAGAAACTCACCTGGAACTTAAAAATAAATGTCTTCATTTGCTTGCCAGACAATATCATTTCTCTTATGCCAATGCAGCTGACATTTTGATGACTCGAAGGGGGAAGTGGATTGGCAACCGGGCTAAATACATTAGTGGAGACTGTGTAATTGTTAACTTTAGGAACCCCCATTTGATACATCAAGTCTTATATCTGAGTAATGGGGGTTCTACCATCAGACTCCTTTCCCTCACTTATTTCTATAACCATGGTTTTGCTTGTGGTCCAGGGGTCGGGCTATGCTACGGCTCTAGGGAGTGGCATTCACATCGACCCGGGAGGGGCCAGGTGGAAGGTATGCAACGGCCCCAACCATTCAACCTACCCCTCTTTAACATATTTCAAAGTGTGGAGGAGGTGGACTGCCTTTTGATCCCAGGGTCCCCTTGCAGTAGCATTGGGCCAGCAATGCTCGAAGGCAATGCAGGGAGGGCAGTGGGAAAATCAAAGACGTTTACTGGTAGTGGAAGGGCAACGTGTAAGATTTCACCTACTTCTCAGCAGATTTTTACAAGCTCGTCAAATTTAGCTGAAAGCCTCGTAGAAAACGCAGTGCACTTTGGTCCTCCTATCACCCAAGATTCTGTGAATGATCTTGTAGTTCCACCAACGAGGGAATTATTCATGAAGGCTTCAGCCGATAACCAGTCCACCCTTCATATAACAAAGATACTGTCCTGGATTGTGGCTGGTCTTAAAAATACATTATTTTGTCCAGAATGGGGAGCTTTTGAGATTCCTGTGATATATGTTTATTTCAGGAAACATGGGCCACAGACTAGAGGCTTTGCATCCTTCAATATCCCTGCCATTGCTGGAACTAGGGGCAGGCCCTCAGGTGGTCTTAGCACCTGGGTGGGTTGCCATCTGAGTTGCGACGTTAGGCAAGTGGATTCACACGGTCCAGATATCCTTTGTCTAATATTATCCTTTCTCAACAACCTCAAATTTTTCTTAATTAATATTTACTCTAGGCCAGTTAAGACGGGCAAGGAGTCCCCTGTACCTGCACATTTAGAAGATATCCTCTTGGATATTCCTGTGGATGCTGCGATAATTCTGGCAGACGATCTGAATTTGCCAGTTTGAGCCCCTACTGGAATCTGAGGATTCAGTTAGCGCGGAAGAGGATGAGCTATGGGCTATTCCTGAGTCCAACATCCCTCAGATTAGGGCATGGTCCCCCTTAGCTCTCCAAATCAAAGCGCTAACCCTCAGATATTCATTGAAAGCCTGTAATGGGCGGTTTCCACTAGATTCCCCAGGTAGTATTACTTATAATAGGCTGGGGCCCTCCTCAATTTTAGACTACATACTCTTGGAATCTAGAATATGGTTGTTAGCCTCTTACTTTAGAGTCATACCACGTGAGGACAGTGACCACAATGCGCTGATGGTTAGCCTTGCAATTTCCCCTGGGGCCGAACATAGCCCGGGTCATACTTACCAAGACGATGGGCTTCCCCTCAGTAATTCCAGGAGGAGAGTGAAATGGTCATGGCTAGTGAATTCCCAGGAAAGAATGGCAACATTATATAGGGAGTACATTCCAGACCTTGAGGCTATGCTAGAGTATGTGAACTATGATAACTTAGTACCCCATGTAACTAAGGTAACTGAAATTAACCGCCAAGCTTTCCTGAGACTGAAAGATGTCTTTTGGAAAGAATGTCGTAGGACCGGTGCCCTTAAATCACGGCAATCTTGGTTTGATTCTAATGGTAGGAAAATGAAAAGCGCCTTGATAGAGGCCATACAATCAAAGTGTAGTCCCACTATAAAAATGACAACGCTTGCTTACAAAAATGCCATTCACGCTGCCAAAATTTCCTGGGGAGAGGAACTGTGGGCAAATCTTAAACATGCTCTGGAAAGTAAAGACCCAAAATACTTTTGGAATATAGTAAGCTCAGGAACTGTAAGAGGACAGGGGGCTGTCAAACCCAATAAAGCAGCAGAAAAATGGGAAGCCCATTACAAACTCTTATATGCCCAAAGTCCTGATGAATGTACTGGCAAGGAGCAGGAACGTTTAGCTCTTTTAGAAGCACATTCAGACATCCCAAAGATCACCTTGAAGGAAGTGTACAAATCCCTAGAAAGAATAGTGCCAGTGAAGGCGCCTGGCCTTGATAAGGTTCCTGGCGACCTGTACCGGGCAGAACCAAAGATCTGGGGCCCTTATTTGTGGGTAGTCTTTAATGCCATTCTGGAAGGGTGGACCCCCTGAGACTTGGCTGGGTGCAGAGGTGATACCAATATTCAAAAGGGTTCACCTCTTCTCCCAACCAACTACAGACCGATCAGCCTGATCTACGTCTCCCAGAAGGTGTTTGCTAGGATCATTTTGGATCGCCTACAAATATGGATTGGAGGATAATAACATCCTTTCCCCCCTCCAGGCGGAGTTCAGGGCCAAAATGTCAACGATAGACCAGATTTTCAGGCTGCAGCTCCTCTATTGGAAGATAAGGACGATGAGGGGCGGTAGCCTGTATCTGGTCTTCGTTGACCTTAAAAGTGCCTTCAACCTGGTCCCTAGGGAGGCACTCTGGAAAGTTCTCAGGGAGTTGGGACTTCTGTGTTATCTTTTATTCCTACTTAAGAGACTACACAACGGCAATTTTGCCCAAATCAGATTTGGTAAGAACGGGGAACATACTAATCGCTAATAGGGGAGTGAGGCAAGGATGCGTGTTAGCTCCCACACTGTTTTGCATCTTCATTAATGGATTAGTGGATGCTATAAACAAATGTCAAAATATTGATGCCCCTAAGCTAGCAAGCAAGAGTGCACCGGCAATGATGTTTGCAGACAACACCTTGCTCCTCTCAATATCCCCAATGGGATTGCAAAACATTTTGGATGCCTTTTGCGAATTCTGTAGGGGTAGATGTTTAGAAATCAACATACAAAAAACAAAATTCATGTTTTTTTACCCAAGTCAGAACGTCCGTTCTAATCTGTGTATGAATGGTGTACTATTAGAAAGGGTATCAGAATTTGACTATCTGGGTCTCACTCTAAATGAAAACATGACTTGGAAACCGCAGGTGGGCAGATCTAACCTGAAATTAACACAGATAGCTGGACGTCTGGCTAAACATTTTAGAAAGTCCTACCATAAACCCCTGAGCCTGGTTATAGAGATCTATAAGACACAGGCCAGAAGTTCAGCTCTTTACGGGGCTGAACTTTGGGGGCATTCGAATCTTAGGCCAATTACCAACGTGGAAAACAACTTTCTGAGGCAATTGATAGGGCTCCAGCGAAGCTCCCCCCTGTTGCCCCTGAACATGGACCTGGGGGTGAGACCTATTGCACAAGAAATTGCAAGGCGTCCGCTCCTGTATTGGCGACGTCTGTGGGCAACAAGTGAGCTGACGGAGTACAGAACCGAATTGCAAGAGGTGCTTAGTCTACCGGGGGCAGGGAAGTTACCCTGGCATACGCACATCAAGAAAGGCCTAAATGAGATAGCCTGTTCCGAGCTATTGGTGAGTCCTCTAATTGCCCTAACCAGGGTTACATGCACACATTTATGCACCAGGTATTGGGAGACGAAATTTGATAACATCATAGAGGACTCTAATATCGGCTCTATAACCCGCCACTTTATGGACATAAAAGCCATTTATCAATTAGAGCCGTGCTTAAATTTTATACGTCCAACCATAGCCAGAAAACTTTACCTGCAGTTTCGACATGGTTGTCTCCCCCTGTATTCTTTTGTTAAAAAATGGTCCAAGGATGCTTCCGTGGCCTGCCCCGCCTGTGGTCTAGCCGAGGAAACAGAACTGCATGTTTTTTTTGTCCTCCAAGGCTACTCCAAGATTAGAAGAAGAGAGCCACAGCAATTATGTAAGAATCTTGGTGCTGCTCATTGTACAGATGTGTATAGGCTCCTAAAACATGAGACTAGTTTGCATATAGTATTTGCTACCTCACGATTTCTTGCTGCTATGTGGTGGGCCTGTTTGCAATTTTTAAAACTTCAATGAAATGTATTTTTATCTGTGGTTATTCATAAATTATGAAAGATCTTTTTCTTTATTTTAAATGCATTTTATTCTTTTAAGCCTTTAAAAAAAATCTTTTTAATTGTTGATATGAAATGTTGTCTTTTATGGTCTCACAACCGAAATAAAGAATATAATGAATGAATGAGTGCACAAAAGCCTACCTTTCCTGCCCTGGCTCCAGACTCACTCCAGAAGGGTATACCTTAATGTAGAGACAGGACACAGACCTTGTAGGTGCAGAGTGTCAGCTCTTCCCTCCAATCCATTCTGCTCAGGATGACCTATCAACATTGATAGGGCTACTCAATCATACCAACATTTCCTTAGTGTGTGGCTGTCTAGAGGGAATATAGAAAGTGAGTTGTGACCCTCCTTTAGCACTTGATAGCAGTGGTAAAGTGCTCAGATTCCTAAGAACAGCAAAAACAAAGTCAGCAAAAACAGGAGGTCAGATGGCAAAACGCCTGGGAAAACCACGCCAAAGATGACAGGTCTTACAAATATATAGTGTATTTTCTTAGGGCAGTACTTGTGTGTAAAATTCTAAAGCATGAAATTGGGTTTGTATGACCACTGTATCGCTGACCCCTTTATGGGAATGTTAGTAACCCAGAAAGCACCGACACTAACAAGTATGTCAAATGGGTTTGTGAGGGTACAACAATCCGGACTTTTATGGTCAAGCATTGGTGAACTGAACTAAGTTCATTCACAGCTGGAACGCCAATCCCATAAGAACTAAGCCAGATCCTCAGTTTACAGAACATGCCGCCCAATGTCAGTTTTCAGATATTTGAGACCTTTCAGTTGTGTTTGAATTTGAATACCCAAGAAAATCATCATTACAAATATACGGAGGTGTCCGTAGTCCAGAGTAATCATGGTTTAACTCCTACAGGGAATAAGGAAGCATCTATCATTATAGGTTTCTCAAGCTTGACTCTTAAAAGGTTATTGCATCAGTTCAATTAAAATGGTGACTCCTGTTGCTATAGGAGTAAATTACTGAGAGGCAGTCTTACAACATCACAAGAACAAAGGTGCCCCCGATGCGGGGCAGTTACATTTGTAATAGATGTACATGCAATGTATGCCTTTGAAACATTTTAATCAAGGGTGGAGATCAATGCTATAGAGTCTGCTTCAGGCCAGTTTCAGGCTTACAAACGGGCAGCACCACTTGTACACTATAAGGCATACCAGTGTCTCGCAAATCCCTGTAATTTACCAAGAGCAACAAAAAACACACACACACATACGAATGTTAGATTGAGTCCCCTAAGTAAAGGAGGTGCTACATGGCCAATACTATCTGGATATACACACTTTCTATGTCCTGAGACCCTACCACTTGCTGATGTTGTAGGGATAATGATTTACACAGTTTTCTTATACAGGAAGCACATACAATATGTGCTACGAACCATGAGCACTAGACCAGCTCTAGCAGGACCAGGTTGCTGTTTAAGTAATAAGTCCATAAACAATACACGCTATCATGGGTCATGGGAAGATGCCCATGAACCGTGATGAAATTGCCTTCTGGACTGCTCGCAAGAACAAACCAGTTGGAAGACGGTTTACCCTCACACGACACCCCAAGACAAGCATAGAATGGTGCCGAACGAAGCGAAGTGCAACTCCCAGGGAAGTATATTTTCCTCCACACACAAGTATTCATGACACACCCTTGCTCACAGTTCTCCCTGTTATATTAAAACAAGTACAAAATTAGCACAGGATTGAATTGGCTCCAAAAGCTTTGCTCATTGAGTCATACCAGAGTGTGTTCTGCAATGATAACTCTGCACTAACTGAGGCAAGAACTAAGCAAAAGTACTCAGCAACCTACACAGCAGTGCAGGATGTGGTTAAAGATGGTGAATTCCACCCACAGCATACCCACACCTAGATCCTAGGTGACAGTACCATCCAACATGCATGCAGAGTTACATTCCTCAGTACGTGCATTGTGGAAGGCAGTTCCTACACTAATAGTGTCTGATTTATTCTGCTTGCAAGGTTGCAATATAGATTTAAAACATTGGCACTTGAAAAGATTCAAAACGGAAACCTAATAAGAATAAAAAGGTCTGGGGAAAGTTAGCTGTCTGTCTTAAAAGATAGGCTTTCATTAGTCCATGTGGCTCACACTTTGAGCCATCAGCGTGACTGGACTCATGCCAAAGGGATCTGTGCAGCAGACTTAGCTGCAAAGGCTGAAGTACAGACTGTTAAATGAGAGGTCTTAACCAAATTTGGTGTGTCTTCACTCACAATTTAAAAACACAACTGATGGTGAAGTTGGTTTTTAAATTGCAATCCTAAAAAATCTCACTTTTAGAAAGTTGGCTTTTTCTTACTTAAACCATTTGGTGTTTTCTGCCTGTCTCTGGAATACACCTCTAAGATAATCCAGGGAAGTTGGTGGAAGAAAAAGAATTTGACCTGGGCCAACATATAACTGTCTCACAGAATATCAAAAGAGGTCGGAGACAAGCAGGTCTAATGTGATGCACTTTTCAGCCACCACCAATGAAGAGAAGGTTTCAACAGCTGCTGATAGGTGGATCCCACAAATAGGAGATCTAGTTCAAGAAAAGAACCGCGATAAGCAAGCTTTTGTGCCATCCTACAGACCACCCATTCTTATTCTTGGGGTAAAAAGCAAACAAACTGTAATCCTACCTCCACTGTCTGGTTCAAACAAAACCTGGCAGGTGTCTATTGACCACGTCAAGAAGCACCAATTGGCCTATTCCGTAGAGGAGACCCTCCTGGACATCACTAAAGATTCGGAGAATAACCTCTCAGCTGTTCCCTACTCTGAATGAAATAGCCCTAGAAAAGAACAGTAACAGCACTGGCTTGAATACCCAGTTGGGAATATTTGAGCCACCGGTGTCTCCATGTTTTCAACAAGCAACCATTCTATGGATAACATAAACATAAACATAACATATGTATTTGTAAAGCAAATGTTTCGCCCAAGGGTCTCAAGGCACTGAATAACAAATGTATACTGTTACCCAACTCAATGGTACTCATTTTATTGACCTCAGATGGATGTTTGAGTGGACCCGCCAGGATTAGAACCTGTAACCATGAGATCAAACACAGGCCCTCTAAAGTGGATGTATTAGTCCACTGCGCCACTAGACTCATATGAATCTGGTGCTTCCAATGCTACAGTTGAGATGTTCGAAGCAATGCTATTGTTTACTGTGAAGCCCCTTATGAGTTAGCATCAACCGAGATGATGCCTTTTTGATAAACAACTCTTTATGAAAATGAATCTGAATTCTATACAGAGGACTTTTCATCACACTCCCAGTCACTCTACACCATTGACTTGTTATTGATTACCATTGGCTTTGTGAAAGGTACTCGATACCACTGTGGTCCTATGACTAGATTGCTACAGCAGTGTTTCTTTTCATCATGTAGCTGACAATGCTGATTGTCGTTCTGCTGCTGCTGAATGGACATTACGTCCCTGAAAGAACTATTCCACAACCTGTGGTTCAAGAAATCCAACTGCATCTCTCATCCCACAGAGCTCAACGTGATCTCCATGCTGCAAACACCTGAGCCTATCCTTTGCCCACGATCATAGTCTGTGAAAGGGTTCCTTGTCCGGTTACAGGACCCACTGAGACATTGCAGTTGCCATATGTATTGAAAGTTTCTATGAATGAAGGGATTATTCCTGGTTCTATGGGGGCCTCGCACTCATAGTGGGACCTCCATATTACAGTTTCTCTTTATGGAGTTCCCGCCAAGAGGGCAGACCCCCACTACAACTGCAAGGCCTCCTCCCCCATGAGTGTAAAGGCCCTTTGTGAATCAGGCTCTAAGATTGTTAAACGTTTGTCTGATTTACAGGTGCATACCACTTAAACAATGAAGATCCTTATTTGAATGCACTAAATTACAAAGAAATGTTTTGCTTTCATCATTATGCTCCTATTACATAAATTGAACTAGTTGTCCTAGAGAGATATGCAATTACACACTTTGGGCTCATTGTGAAGATCTGCTCCTTAATAGTCATCCAACTTTCTTAATTAGATTTTCAAAGTGAGGACAGATCACATCCCTCAGCTGTGTCTTTTTCACAACATCCACAACTCCATAAGAACGTAATTAGCACTAAATTGATTTATTCAAAGGATTTTAATAAGAATTTGACCATTCAGGGATATTACTTTAAAAAAAAAATATTGATGAGAAAACTATTTGGGGAATCAAAAATCCACTTCCAAGGTGAAGAAATCCTTAATAGAGCATGTATTATACCCAAAGAACTGATCTGTCAGAATGAAACTATCCAACCAGCAGTCTACCTGTCTGGGATTTGGAACTATGAAAGGCCTTAAAAAACTCTCTATACCTAAGGTCAGTTCAACACATTTTGACTTTGAAATAAATTATATGATCCAAAATGGAACTTGCAATTCCTCAGTACACTGATTAAGGTTTGGTCCTATGGCCCTATTATTCCAACACAGATATGCATTGTTTCCTTCCCAACACCCTTGGTCGTAAAACGATCGTCCTGATCCACGATATTACAGACGCACACCTGTGGCCATGACTACTTATAGCATGGGAAGCTGTGCCCACATTGCTTAGCACATTCCAGGAGCATTTGTCCCGGATTAAAGAAAATGTGGATTTTTCAGATATCCTCCTGGGACTACGCTCACTAGAAATAAACGATTTATAGTGACAGGCATATATAAAGAATGCAGCACTCATAAGAAAGAGGAAGTAGTGAGGAGAAATTAAGTTGTTTCTCCTTGTTATGCCCCTCCTAGGAGGGTTTATCTTTTTGCGCATTTCCAAGTTTACCAGTTCTGGTAAATGTGGGAATGCATCAAAAACCATGGGAGTTGCAGGGGAAATACCACACAACACCCATGGAACATCTTCCCGGGGCAGAGTAAGGCAACACAGTGATTTTCACTGTGTTGCCTTACTCCAGATTTATGGAGCCACCCAGGGGAATGCAGAGTGGTCTTGCATGGCTTCATAAATATGACTTAGGGTTTGCGTAGCTCTTGCACCATGTTGCATGGTGCAAAAGCGACTCAAACCCACTCTTAAATAGGTCCTTAAGTCTTTCAAAGCATGGCCATGCTCAATTAAGAGCTATAACACAATTGCACCGGGCTTTCGATCAGGTTATGTACCCACTCAACATTTAAACAAAATGGCCATTCTTGAACATTATGATTTGAGGTGAACACAGAAAACAATGGCTGAAAAGAAATCCACTTACACACTTTTTAGCATTGAGCAAATGGAAAGAATATTTCTCTACCAGTTACATCTTTTCATTTTCATGATTGCTGGTGTATATTATTGGACTGGTATGAGAAAATGCACAATTCACATAAATATAATTTGTGGAAATGTCCTTTCTCTTGCATGTATTTAAATGAGGAGGACCATGTGTTAGTTTCTCCAGCTGCAGAAATCCTCTAGCTCATTCAGTACTGTGCAATTCAATTTCTTTGCATGGAATGTGTAATGCTTTGATGCCTGAATCGAATTATGTAATATTAGCAATTCCCATTCTGTCGATCCCCACGCACCAGGAACTATTAAATAATACTTCTTATTTAATGCTAACCAACAAACGGCTTCTGCGGGTTAGAACCCAGTCAACTTTAAGTGATTATAGTTTCTAAAACAATAGTGTTGATGACGAAACGTTTACTCACTATCTCAAAACGTAATCACAGGTGTCCCTTGACCTACAATTGATATGAAAGACATAATTTGAGAAACTTAGTAAACCAGTGTTACTACAAAAAGAAAAAAAGAAGTCCCTTTGACTTCTGTGGCAGAGACCTATGATTTGCAGACAGAACTGCTTCGGAAATACAGAGGCTGTTACAAACACAATATCCAACTTTTGCAGATATTGTTCATACGATATTCAATATGTCTCTTCAACTGGCATTGTGCACATTGGGTTTAGCCTGGCGATTGAATTTAAAGAGTACAAGTATCCAGCTGAGCAAAAGTGCTGAAAACCCCTAGCGCACATAAGGGGCTTACTGAATTCAGTGAGAGATGGATTTTGTACTTTTGAAAAATGGATGCTCTGCAAGTGAAACCTGTCTTTTAGGGCATGAACTGTGCGATTGAAATCAGCCTGGATCTACATCTGGAGCGCCCACAGTGGCTTTCCTAGATATGGATGTACTCCTGCAAACACTGCAGTCATACTAGTGGATTAATGCATCTGCCAATACAGCAAAACATTCGCTTCCATGGAACAGCATCACCTGTGTCACACTGTGAAGAGCTTCTTGAGGATTGGCTCACATCACTGCTGTTTTGGAGACATTGATCAGAGAACTCTTTCCATATCTGAGTGCTTAGGAACCACAACAACAATTTAACTTCTCTGGTCCATTCACCTCACCCGCCACTAGTGACATGCCAGTATCTGTCTTACTGATCATCAATGGGCAACTTTTTTTTCATTTCCTCATAAGCCACATTATTGTTTCCTTATTTGGTCTCTGTAATATCATATCCAGTCTGCTTGATTATCAAAACGCTTCTCTTCTTATTACGTGTCATGGTATGATAGTGTCTTTTATGATGTTATCTTTTATATAAAATACAGTTTTACCTTTTTGATTGAAACATGCCAGAATTTAAAGAAGTATTCGTGCAACACTTACAGCATCAATTTATGGTAATCTGTACATGTTATGATATTTTACATATACTAATTTTATGCCTATTTATGCTGATTGTATGGTTTAATTTTAGATAGGAAGCTTTGTGTTCCCATTCGAGAGCATGCATTTGTCTTAATATACCTATGAAAGAGAATCCCTAACCATGATGTCATGCACATAAGTTTCACACAACTATTCAGACATATAAGCCAGAGATGTCATAAAGACCCAAGGGCCGGACTCTATTTCATGTCTGACCATTAAGCTAGCCTGTCTACCTTTGACGCAGATACTGTATATTGTTATCCTTCAAGGAGCTCATAGAAGTGTCAAATCATCCTGACAAACACGTAAGGTGACCTAAGTCTGGGACAAGTTCCATGTTATCTATGTTTCAAGGTCAGACAGTAAATGCATGAAGTAAACATGCAGTTGGAATTAACAAACTTTTGTCATACGAGTTCTTGCCAATTTGTCTTGAATTGCTATACTGGTTCATACGCCTTATGTCTGGAATTAAGTGGAAATTTCCCAATAGAGGCTAAAGGTCAGTGATCAATACTATAACATGAAGTGACTGCAGCTTCTCTGCTGTGAATAGGTATGCAGGTTCTGAATTCCAAGAAAATATAGAGGCAAGTTAGCTACTCAATGCTCTAATGGTGTAAAATATAAAAGTGGTCTTTAGGGTGTTAGACTGCCAATGACATTCTAACCATGTTAGAAATGTTCATATTATTCTCACTGTTATTGACATGCATTAGTGCTGTTCTAATTATATTCTGTGAGCTTATTACTTTTGTACTAAGGAACAGGATGAGTCTGTTGAAACAAACACTTTTTAAATGTACAGGGACTAATTACGATGACGGTTGGATTGCAACTGGCTGGTTGGTTGTGGTCCGGCCTCCATCTACTGCTGCGGTCCGACGGCGCATTACAATACGTGCGGTCGGAAGCAGCATTCAGGAGGAACAGACTCACACTCCATCTGGCTCAAGGACTCCACCAGTCACTCAGAGACTCATCAGAATCCCTTAAGGATGGCTGTCAGGATTATGATGTCGGTTTCCAGCAGCCATTCGACGTAGGCCTTTCCAACATGGAAAGGCTGTCAGAAAGCGGCATTGGGGGCTAATAGAAGGGTCCACGTCCCTCAGTGGCCTCTGCTATGAGACTTGGGGGCACTTATGGTGCCCCCCAAACATCCCTGCAGCGCGTGGCAGGCATGGTGCCTGCCAAACAGTGCAGGGATGTTGGAAAACATAAATTTTTCTATGGGAGCTTATGCTGTGGGCGTTTTCCACCCGTCACACAAGTTCCTATAGGTAAATGGATTTTTCTGTATCCAAATAATGCTGTCGACCCGCCAACCTGAGGTCAATTGGTTCCCAATCTACAACAGTGTCATCCGCCGGACATCGTAATCAGGCCCATAGTGTTGTTTCTTAATACATTAGGTGTGGGATATTCTAAAGCACAACATTGAGTTTGAATTGGATTAAAATAATCACTGAATCTCTGTCCCCTTCATGAGCACCACACCAAGAAGTATGTCAAGTGGGGTCATGTGGAGCCACAACAAACTGCAATTTTGTGCTCAAGCATTAGTGAATTCAACTAAGTTCAGGGACCCATGAGGGAGAAAGCCATATCTTGTAGAACTAAAAGGGAGACTTAGTTTATGCAACACAAGCAATACCTACTGTACCTACCTACCATATATAACTACCATACTTAAACTACTTTACCTAACCATACCTAACAGACAATACCTTTCATACCTACATAATTTATCATACTCAATCTATTTACTCATTCTAACCTAACCAACCTATTTGCCTTACTTAACAAACCAACAAACCATGCCTTCTTACCTTACTAACCTACCATACCTACCTATCCTACCTATTAGTCAGGCTGTCAAAGTTAACTTTATTTGGTTTGTCACAACCCTAAAGTATACATGTAAAATAACAATCAGATGTAAAAAGAGAAATAAAAATTCATATTCTTAAAATCATAACCATTTCTAAAAGAAGTTCGCTTTCCAGACCCAGGTCGTAATCTATTCAACTTTCGAGAGTAAAGTCTCTACTATAGTCATAAATTTTACTCCACGGCATATAAGAATGTTCAAAATGGCACCCATCCAACTGGTGACCGCCAGCCTGCAGGTGCGAATTTTTAAAGAGTTTAGCACTGATTTAAAAAATGTTCTTCTTTCCTCTTTTACTGTCTCACACGTGCACATTAGATAGTACAAACTTTCTGTGTGGTACCTACATAGGCGGCATGTCATTTCTTGCTGTTTGCTTTTCCACGTCAGAATCAGGTCTTTTGAGCAATGATCGCCCAGTCTGTATGCCATGAATTTCATTTTTAGCGATAGCCGGAAGTGAGCTTCAAGATAAAATTGTGGTTTTAATCTTTTATATGAATTAATTACAGTCCATGCATGACGGCGTTTGGCTAAAATCCTTTTGTCTCCTACCAAGGATAGTGACTTTGCATTTAGTTTACAAATTTTGTTAAATGCTGTTTGTTCCAAATGGCTGTTCCAAATTTCTAAAAACCAAAAAGTGGACAGTGTATATGACACACCAAGATATAGCGCCAATCTCGTATCGACCAAGAGTAATAATTGTTTCACAAATAAGTTCAGTGTGCCACTTGCAAAACAGATGCCCTCTGTCCAAGGGCACCACTCGTGAAGCACGAGTCCAATATGATTATCACAAAGTTTTTGGGCACCACTCAATTGTAATACAGTCAATTCCGGTTTCTCAGAGTCCTGTTCCAAGCAAGGAGTCTTGATATTTACTCAGTTGGTATTTATTTTCTTATATCAATTTGTCAAGAGAATCATCAGCCAACGCGTTGCATTCTGAACACCAGAACTTCTTCAGGGCGTATGTGATTGTGAGCACCATATACAATGATTTCCACAAATGTATCTTGGATCCTTCGTAGAATCGAAAGATCAGGTCGGTGTCTTTCGATCAACAATCTTATTCTTATTTTATTTCTGAATTAACATAACTGGATAAGTATGTCTTTCCCTTCAAATATCGATTTATCAATTCTTCAAGGGATTAAGTTAGGGGATATGATAGTCCGACGTCAAATACTATTGTAGTAGAAAGCCTTATTCAAGATCTTAGAATCTGTAGGCATATATTTTCCTTAGTAATCCAAATAATAATCCAACACAGTATGATCAAGTTTGTGATAATAATCACAACCACTGCAACAGGGCCATGTATGCCCATACACCGATCTCCCTCTCAGTTCGGGACCGTTCGAATCTATATAGCATGCCAGTAATCCTTCCTTCTTTTTTTCTGCTCTTTCCATTAATAGCGCCAGTACTGAAAGATTTGTGGTGCAACCCATGCCTTCCCTAAAACCTGTTTGGAACTTCGGAACTATTTTGTTTTTGTTTATCTATTCCTGTAGATGACGTAATATGCAAGAAGCGAAAAGCTTTGCCTCTACATCGATGAGGGCTATCAGCCTGTAGTTCCCGGGTTCCATTCTGCTCCCATTTTTATAAAGAGGGTGGAAGATGTTGCCATACCAGGACCGTGGGATCTTATTGTCAATAAACAGTTGGTTAAAAAATGGAGTGAGATTGCCCAGAAATCAGGATCTTCTTTAAATAGGCCGTTTGGTAGCCCGTTTAGACCTGCAGAGCCTTCGGCTTTCAATTTATTTTATCAGAAAGGTTGTTTGTTTCACTTTTGTTAATGGGAATATGTCTTCAGGTTCCCCACTAATTGTATCTTCTTCCCGTTCTTCTTTTTCATGTGTGATTACTACACTTCCCAATTCTGTTCCTTTTGCTGGTATCTTTGCTTAATTCTCTGCACTGGAATGGGTATTGTACAGGCTGTCGATATATTGTAGCCAAGTTGTTTCACTTATTCCTATATTTTGCTGCGCTCCTGTTCCTTTAGATACTTTATTGATTATGCCCCAAAATTCCCTGCTGTTTGATAGTTTACCTGTCCATAGCAGATCTTCCCATATTTTCCCAGTATGGAGCCTTTTTGCCTTTCTACATTCTTCTTTGTATTCTCTTCTCATTTTCTCTATCTCACTATTTTCTATATATTTTCCCAGTCTGTTTGTTGCAGCCTTTAATCTTAATTTTTTTGCAATTTCCCTTTTTTTATCTCTTAGCTTTGTGGTATACCATGGCTCTTTGTTGGAATTATATGCAAGTTTCACTACTGGCTTTGCCGGAAATGTTTCTAGCACAAGGGTGTGTAAGTTTTCCCAGTTTTTTGACAATGAATGGGTTTCCAGGGCCGCCGTGTTGTCTACGTGCGTATACACTGTTTCATTATCTCATTAATTATGGGGCCTCTCCATTTGAGTTTCCTTAGATTATATATTTACGGGATTATAGCTAGTGACACAGTACTCACTTTTTGTTGGATGTTTAAGCTTCGTATAGTTTCCTGCGGGAAATGGTTGCTTTTCGGTCGTGTTAAAATGCCGAAGTGATTGACCATCTGTATGAGGTCTTTGCTAATTAATGTGAAATCTATTGTGGAGTTTTTGTTTCCACACGAAAAGGTGATTCTTGCAGGTTGATCGCCCCTCATGTTTCCATTTAGATTCCAGATCGTTCCATATTGTTTGGATTTTGCTTTTATTACCTTTGACTCTTGTCAGGTTACTATTGAAATCACCTGTGATTAGCATCCCGTGAAATTGGTGTGTTGTTTGTAATGTTTTTTTAGGTTTGTTAGCTCTAACAATTTTCTGATTTTTGTAGACTTCTCAGGGTGGATGTATACGTTTAAAACCAGTAGCTTCAACCCTACTCCATTCATAGGTTGTTTATTTTTTTTAGTTTTGTGACTTGTATCCAATTTACCCCTGGCTCCATTATCTCTGTCTCTAATAAAAGAGAGAGGGACCCCACAACCCAAAGGGATGGAATACCACAGAGGACTTTTAGTCAAGCAAATATTTCCTTTGGGACACCTTATTATTGAAAGAAATATTTAAAAGACACACTGACAAAAATAGACACTTAACAAAATACTGTACTAGTGAGGCAAAATGTAAACACATACCAAATTATGAAAAATACTGAACAGTTTATTCATCACACAATACACAATTAAAAAGATATTTCCAATAAAATAAATTTAAAAACAAGGGAATAGACATTAGAAATAAGGAAACAGTAGATTCCGATTTGTAAAAAAGGAGGTATAGACAGACAGAATTAATTCAGCGAAACGTCAGAATTATTCTCCAATGAGTTTATGAAACAATCCTCCTTTCTCTTATGCGACGCGTATCAGTGGATCAATATAGTTACACCACCTTCATCAGGAAATAGAATGTAATGTCTTTCCAGAAGATTTCTGAAATGTAAAAAATATTTTTTAAAAAGGATCTTCAATATGTATACAGTGAAAGCCCTGCACAGCTCATCTCATAATTACATTATCACTTTGCCACCAGTTTTGTTCAACAGTATTAAAAAACGGAAAACAACATAAGAATGTACCACAACCTACACATTTTTATAACATTTAACAGACCTAAAGACATTGTCCGAGTATTAAACATAATAATACATAATAAATAACAGCATGAAAAACAAACAATGTTCCTAGTTAGAATAGCAGCATATTCTGTAGTGCTTTAGTTACACACATTGGTTTATTTGTATGATGTACCATTCCAATAGACAATAGATGCCTAGAGATAATTTGGAAAATTCTTCGTAGAGGCAAAATGACCGCCTACATGATAACCCCAGAAGTGGAAATGAGAGATAGAACCTTCATCCTGGCAGAAAATCCCCTAAGGGGAGCAACAGAATCACCATATAACGAGCTGTCTAGGGTCGACGTGTTAATACACACGTACCTTAATGACTACTTTCTTGACATAACTTCTCGGGGTAAGTCCCTCCTATGTCTTAAAAGCGACTCTCGTCCTGCGAGATAAAGGCTCCTCATCACCGGCAATCTATGTATTTAAAAAGTAAGTACATAAAAACATGAAGTACTTCTTCACCATAAGTCCATTGTGTTCATTTTTGCTCAAAGTTTGCAAACGCCCAACAACACAGACCAGGCCCACCTTGCTCAGTGCCTGTATCTGCAGTGTAATATAAACCTGGGCAGTCTCTCATGTACTACAGCAGTGGACTCATGCGGGTATGCAGTTAAACTGAAAGAAATATATGATGATCCCATGCGTAAGGGGTAAAAACCTCCTAAAACGCAATAGTAATCTTAGGGAGCACATCCATATACTCACATTAATGCATTTTCATAATGTTCATCAATGACACACGGTAACGTGCGAAGGTTCTCCACAGGAATAACTTTTCATAATACACGTTTATAAACGGCGATATAACGCCACAGCAGGATGGTACCTTCATATATAATGGTCGGATACCACCTAAGAAACGTCAAAAGACGAACTTCCATTAGCCTCAAAGTGAAGTTAGCACTACATCTCGCCCAAAAATAAGAACCTGCACCTATATTTACCTAAGTAATCAGGAAACTCGCGTCCCGTGTGTCAGCCTCCGGCAGCCTATCGGCTTGAAACCCGGCAAACAAACCAAGTTTCGTTTGAATACATGTATGAAACGCGGGAACCCGACAGATGTCTGGGTCACAAACTCAGACTTCCTGTGTCGAACCAAGGAGTCATCCGAGTAGAAGTAGGACTATCTACGTTCTATAGCCTATGTGGTGTATGATTCCTAACCTTTTCCAAAACGGCCGATATATATTATTTATTTATTGCAAATTCAATTTACCGGCCAACACCTAATGAATAAAAACAATTTATTCTCAATAATGTAAACAGCATACAATAAACCTATTATTTTCATTTCCCATAGATTATTAAATTACCGCAAAGACTTTAAAAATGTTCTTATTTACTGATAACAACAAGACGCCATAAAATGCAAATTGCACAAAGAATGAGTAAAATGAAAAAAAAAATTGTTTTACTGGTGCCCGCAAGACGTCATAAAAATGCCGTTTGAATACGCTAGTGTATCAATCCCTTTGCTGTCAACGTAGATGTCTATTATACATAACCTGGGGGCAGACAGCTATTAGCAAGATGTAAATTTATCTATTATGACCGTCATCCTTAACTAAGCCACATCCCAAGTAATTACACCTCAACTAGTACAGAGGAGGATGCCCTAAAACGTACCAAACCTCATAAAACAATTAAGGGAAAGTACCTTCCCACGGATGTACCCAGGCTGCTTAAAACAGATAAGAAGACCAAATACATTAAACAGAACGCAGTAAATAGATATATCCAGGGTAGGAAGGACAACTAGCCCTCTATGTTCATTAAAGCTAGACTGCACCAATGATCCTGTCCCATTCCTCCCTAGAGTTCAAACCCTTCCTCACTGTGTTGAAGAAGGAAATATACAATTTTTCTCTCTGTTTGCGCACATTTGTAATGTTGCCACCCCTTTTGCCAATTTTCACTTTCTCCAGGATGAACCATTTGAATTTGCTCTCTCCATGATTTTTCTCCAAGAAATGTGTAACAATAGGAGCTGTGATCTTTTTCGTCTTTATTGCAGATCTATGTTCTTGGAAACGAACACGTGCTTCTCTCCCTGTCTCTCCAATATAAAAGAGCCCACAAGGACAAATCAGGAGATAAATGATATTTTTGCTCCTACAGTTGTTATGTGTTCTGCATTTCATGGTCATTCCGATGTTAGTAAATTCAGAGGCAACTATACATTGGGGGCACACATTGCAAGAACTGCATCTAGAATTGCCTACTTCTCTGGTATTATCTAGGGTTCTTTGTGGGTCTACCACGTTGTCCCTGTCGGTATGGACCAGTAAGTCGCGTACATTTTTATTTTTCTTAAACGCATAAAGAGGTCTCTCAAGGGTAACTTCCACATCATGATTCAGGATGTGCCAGTTCTTGTTAACCACATTCTTTATCTGATTACTCAGGCCTGAAAATTTACTCACAAACACAATTTTGTTAGTTTGACCTCTATCTTTTTTAGTTGTTTGAATCAATGCTTCACGGTCATAGAATCACGCCCTTTTTAGTGAATGTGATAGTAACTTTCTTGGGTATCCACGATCTTTAAATTTCTTTTTTAACACTTCTGCGTGTTAATAGAAATCATTGATATCAGAGCAGTTTCTTCGCAGCCGAAGAAATTGGCTAAACTGAATACTCTCCTTCTGAGATCTTGGATGGAAGCTCGAATAATGAAGGAGAGTATTCTTGGCCATAGGTTTAGTAAATAGCTCCACTTTTAAAACACCATTTGAGTTTCCAATTGAGATATCTTAAAAGTCTACTTTGTTGGTGCTATAGGAAGATGTAAATCTTAGGTTTGGATCCCCCAAGTTAACCCAACTAAGGAACTCCTCAAGAAGCTCAGTGGTACGGTCCCGAATAAAAAAGATATCGTCAATGTAGCGGTACCAGCCCGCTACATTTTCGAAAAAAGGAGCCAATCATTGTGTATATGTTTGGCTTCAAATTGTCCCACATAGCAGCAAGCCAGACTAGGGGCACAGGTAGCCCCCATGCTGGTACCCTTTAGATGCCTAAAATACTCCGTTTTAAATAAGAAAACATTGTTAGTGAGAATTAGTCTGACACAATCAACAATAAATTCTCTATTCGCACCACCCAAATCCTGATTGGTCAAGAGAGCATCAATGACCTCTACTGTATCTGACTGTGGAATATCCGTATAAAGAGACTCAATGTCTAGTGTAACCAGACACTGAGTCTCTTCACAGAAAGATAGAGCCTCTTCCAGAGAGATAATGTGAGCAGAATCTCTCACATATGATTTCAAATTACAAACTAACGGTCTAAGAAAATGGTCCACATATTTGCTGACCGTTCCAATAATGAATCAATGCTACTGATAATTGGCCTCATGGGGGGTCTTGGGTTCTAAATTGTTCAGGAATCTGAACTCATCCTCGCAAATATGACCTGCCTTTTTGGCTTCAGTTAGGAGATCTAGGCATATTTTTGCTATTTCTGTTATGCAGGTCGCATTAACCCGCACATACTGTTCCTCAACATTTAACAATTCAAACATCCTTTCCTCGTAATCTATAGTATCAAAAACAACGACACCACCATCTTTGTCTGCAGGCTTAATTGTCAGGGAGGTGTCGGTGCTAAGTTTGTTAAGGCTGTTCTTTCATCCTTGCTAATGTTAAAGCCATAGAAATTCTTTTTATTATCTAAGAGTTTGTGGATCCCACTCTCCACCGCCACTTCAAATGCTTCCACATTCTTGCTAACCATCCCTAAGGTAGGTGTGAAAGTAGACCTAGGCTTCAGTCCTGAGATATTCTCACGGCCCCTACTCTCTCTATTTTCAAAGAATCTTCAAAGTCTAATTTTCATGAAAAAGGATCGAAGATCTTTCTCCAGTTGGAATTTGTCTAAATTGGTAGACGGGACAAAACTAAAACCTCTACTAAGAATCCCTGATTCTACTGCACTTAGTTCTCTACTATATAAATTGATTACTAGTAATCGGCTGGACGCCAATACCGTTTGCTCCAGGTACTGATATATTCCTGCTGAGGAGGTGCTCGGTTGTATTATTGTTGGTGGCCCGATTGAAATTGCCCCTCCCTTGGTTCCCATTGAATCCTCGAGTTCTCCTCGGGGGTGGTCCTAAAAAATGCCCTTGGTCTCGTCCATTCCTCCCGGGGTTCTCACTACTCTGACCGCCCTCATCTTCACTACTCGAACCTGATGATTCCGAAAAGGTGACTTGTTTCTTGCCAGCCCTGGAATAAATTTGTTTATTCTGTGGCCTTTCCCAGTTTCCCTCATTTCGCAGTTGGTAGTAGTTGTCTTTTAGATAAGGATATACTCATTCTTCAGAATAATGTTCGATATCTTTTTTCAATTTATTAGTTTTTTTATTTAGTAGAGAATCACTATATCCTTCCACATCTCTGTTGATATCTTCTAGTTTTCTTTTTGCTTCTTCTAATGCAGGGCAATTCTTTAATTCCGTCTCTAACTGGTCAATTGCTTCTTTTTCTATAATAATCAGACGTTGAGCAGTTTCTATTATTAAGAGCATCCAATCTCTGCTACAACGATTAGAGATCAGTGCCCATGTCTCCAGAAACTTTTTATTATCAATAAATAGCCCAGGTTCGTTTCGTACTTGTAGACCAATGGGAATCTTAACATATTCGACTAAAAAGTCTGCATGGGCTTCAGTGCGGATAAGTTTCTTTTTAAGATTTAACAATTTACCCCGGTTTTCTCCTTTCCCTGAAGCCACTGTAAGCTTGTTTCCAATTTTGGTATTAATTATGCAATTTAACTGGTTCTCACTGAACCCAAAGGTCCTAATCTGATCCAGTGCCATCTGCAACTTATTTGTACCTGAATAACAGAGAAAAACTCTCCAGCCAAACAAGGCCGTACAATATAACTCTAATAAAAGAGAGAGGGACCCCACAACCCAAAGGAAAAGGAGGATTGTTTCATAAACTCATTGGAGAATAATTCTGACGTTTCGCTGAATTAATTCTGTCTGTCTATACCTCCTTTTTTACAAATAGGAATCTACTGTTTCCTTATTTTTAATGTCTTTTCTCTTGTTTTTAAATTTATTTTAATGGAAATATCTTTTTAATTGTGTATTGTGTGATGAATAAACTGTTCAGTATTTTTTATAATTTGGTATGTGTTTACATTTTGCCTCACTAGTACAGTATTTTGTTAAGTGTCTATTTTTGTCAGTGTGTCTTTGAAAATATTTGTTTCAATAATAAGGTGTCCCAGAGGGAATATTTGCTTGACTAAAAGTCCATTATCTCTGTCTTCCAATTGAGTTCATTTGTTATGTATGTAGATAATCCCCCCCTTGGGTGTCCATACTTTGCGATTTTTTCCGCCATTACGTGGTGTTCTTCATATCCCGCAATTTGTCTGGGGGTGATATTCCATGTTTCCTGCAAGAGAATTATGTCGAATTTACTCAGGAAGGAAATAGTCTCAGGGTCTTGTTCCATTTCTTTGAAACCATGGACGTTCCAAGAGCAAATTCTTATTTTTCTCTCCAGTTTCTTGCGTTCCTCGATGTTTCGCACTTGCTCTTTGTGGTATGAATTGCTTCCATCAGGATCGATGAGAATTCAATTCTTGTGGGATCCAGGACCAATCCTGATCTCTCTCCGGCCGATGGTTTAGTTATCCTGTTTTTGTACTGTTAAACGCAGGTTCCCTCCTTATTTGTTGGTTGATTGTCTTATTTCTTGCTCCTATTAAAATGGAGGATGTTTTTCCTTTTGTGTTTGTGGATTGAGGTACCACGCTGTTTAATAGTGGGTATGGATACTTTATGGCCGTAGGATACACCAGTATTATGCCCCATGCAGCAAAGTCTGCTCTTGTGGAGAAGATGAGCTCTGTTAACTCTTTTGATGCCCATGTAGTGCTACTTATTTCCCAGTCTCTCTCTTTATTCATTTGAACAAATTCTACTGCTATGAGGTCATTTGATGTTATTCCCCTTAATTTCGGAATCTCTCTAAATAGCCTCAGTATGTTCCCCCGGTTCAGTGTGTCGATTTTACCTTTTGTCAGGTATTCTGGCTTAAATAGTAATTTACAGCCTGTCTCTATAGAAACCGTTTGGAATTTCTGTTTCTGACTGAATTCACTTTTTTCCTCTGTTTGATCCCGAGGGTTATTTTATCTTAGGCGTTCGACAATGGATACTTTTGATGGATTGGACCCTAATAATGTCGCCGCTTCTCTGTGATACCATATTTCCGGCTCAACTTATCTGTGACTCGTAGTTGGCCTCTCAAAATCCCTTTGTGTGATTTCCGGGGTTGCGTTGCATATCCTTCCTTTATTTCCTACCGTGATTGTTAAATGGGTGTTCATACTCGTGGATTGATCTGCTTGGGCCTTGCAACTCATTTCTTTTTTAGTTTGATTTGCTTGTTTTTCGTCGTTTCCCCCTGTGCTCAATTTTATCCGATCTTGCGCCAATAAATCGCATTGGGTTTTTTGTGTTTGGACATTTACCTTAGGATTTTGCTGTTTGTGGACTGATCCTCTTTGATTATTTACTGGATCGTCCACTATACTTGTTTTTATTTATTGATTTTATTTCTCCGTTCTCTTCATTTTTTTATTTCCATTGTGTATTTGACGTTGTTGTCTTATGCCTTGAATTTTCCGATGGCTCTGTATTTCCTTCTATGTATGCCTCTTGGTTGTTTGATTCTATTGTGTCAGATTCTTCTCTCTGATCAATTATACTCTCGTTCCTCTTTTGTGCAAATATGGAGTAATTTTGACTGTCTTGTTTGGTTTTAGTGGCGTTCTTCCTTGCTTTCCATGCCCGTTTATGTTGTCTTTTGGTTTGAGTTTCTATTGTGCCAAGTGACAAGAGTGCATTGTTTTCGACTTGTCCTCTTTCGTTTGTTTCGCTTACTTCAGCTAAGTTTATGATTTTTTCCTTCTCAGTGATTGAACCTGTTCTATTTAGCTTTTCGATCTTTGAGGCCTCACCCTTCTTTTCTTGGTGGGGGTTCCTTCGAGTGTCCTTCTTGTACGTGTCACACGTAGGATTTCGGACAATATTTCTGGTAATGAGGCCAGTTTATCTATTATTTTCCCACAGACGCAATTTTGTTCCATTGATTTAGTTTTTGATTGGTTTTCTTTTTCTTGTTTCTTTTGAGATGTGGGCTGAAATTGTATCCAATTTTGTATTTATTCCCGCTATATGTGTTGCAATTAGATTCATTAAATCCACCTGCACATCTAGCTTGTCAGATTGGAAGTTTAGGACGTCGATTGCTTGCTGTAAACTTCTTAGTAATGATTCACTCCAGGGGACAGGCTGTATGATTGTTGGTTGCATCGCGGCCCCAGTGGTAGAATCAAAACCGCTGGCGGAGGAAATTGTTATTGGCGAGTGTTTTTTTGTGTTTCCTTGTGGGTAGCCACTTTTCTCATTTTTATTTTCCATCCATCGGATAGGGCTAGATGTAAGTTTTTTGGGGGTTAAGGTAGCTTCCTGTTTTTCTCCCTTTTCTCTTATTTCCAGTTGCTCTGTGTCTTTACTTTCCACTTGCCTGTTTTCCCCCGATTCCTCTGCATTTTGTGTTTTTACTTCTAGCATCTTCAGGAGTTCATCTTCCACAAAGATTGAGAAGGATCTTGTCCAGTCTATCTTTTGGACCTTTCCTTGGGATTTTGTTTGACATTCAATTTGACTTTGATTGTTTTTTGAAGTTAGATTTTTTCCATTTTCTTCGTTGTTTGCCTTGTCCGGTGTGGACATGAGTTGGCAGATGGGTGCATGAATCTGTGCTGTAGTTTTTAGCAACCAATTTTTGATCGTTGATTTTTCTTGGGTCAGTATGCCTGTGCTGCCTTCTAATTTGTTTCTTTTTTTGTATTGTGGCTGTAGTCGTGATAGTTGTTCTTGTTTTTCTCTCAATGGATCCCGCTGTGCCTGGCCATTTCCTTCCTGTTTGTTCGGTGTGATTAAATTTATTGGTTTTATTGGGCTTTGTAAGCTTTTTGCTTCTTCAGTTGTTGCATAGATTGCCGCCATTTGGTCTTTTAGAAAATGGAATTTGTGCCTTAAGTTTTTCTCCCCGAACTTAAATGGTTCTGGCGTGGGGACTGGAATCAGGCTCTTTTGCTCCTTACCGGCAATCTCCTTTGTTTTGTTTTTGTTTGCTTGCTTGATTTGATCTTTTGTAGCCGCTCTTCTCTTGTTTTTATGTATAGGTGCTTGTCGGATTTTTCCTGACCGCATGGTCTTAGTTCAGTTATTCGATCTGGTTGCCTACTAGTGGTCTGCCTTGGGCTACCAATTTCTCAAAATGTTACGGATGTTCCAACAATGTTCAGAAAACTCCTGCTGGTGTGAGTGATATTACAGCTCACTCTGGAATTCTGGTGATCTGTCCTAAAATGCCGATTATCTCAAGTGACTCCCTGTATTGATACTATTTCCGATGCCTCCTGTTGGTTAGACAATATTAGACACATGTTTGTGACTCACTCTGACCTTCTGACGATGATACGGTTCACTCTGGCCCTCTCCCACTTCCACTCCACTCCTGCTGCCTATTCTGCAGTGGCTCCTATGGCTCCCCAAAATGTCCTTTGAACAGGGGGCTTAGGAGACTGGGGAGTTAAGGGCTGGGGTATCAGAGGTCTTAGTGTCTAAAACATGTGTACTTAGTCAGCCAATTATTCTATCGGTTTTTGGTTAGTACCCGTGACCAAACCGTACTATTTCTCCACTTTCCCAGCCTGTGTGCACTTTTTTCCTGCAGACTCGGTATTGGACCTCCAGCACCACTCGGTCACCAGATCTTATATGATCACCAACACCGCTCAGCACCAATCACAAGCAGCGCATCGCGGGCTGGTTGCGGCTGCGTGAAATTCTGATGAAATTCAAGTGTCAAACCCCCGAGTACTGCAGGAACTAGGAGCACCAGTCGTCGGGGTCTAGCAGTGGAGATCAGTAGGGGACATACATGTAGGTGTAAAGGCAGCCCCCACCATATAATGGCTCGATCAACAGTATGTTGCAGTTGAAATGATCCTGGTCCCCTTCTTGAATGAATGTCTTCCTTATGGCCTCATGGTCTAGTTTAGTATGACTACTGTGATACCCGTTCCTCCCTTTCACTCCTTGTAGATCCCCATGACACCAGAGAGTAGTTGCTCACCTCTGCTGGGGTCAGGGGTCTACTGTCTGCTGTCTCTCCTGGCCGCCCCTCTGAAGTTCCTCTGTCAAACGGTGATCTCCAGTGATCTGCAGTGATCACCAGGCTCTGAGCACCTGGATGTCCCTGGCGATTCTCGCAGCTCCTGTGCCTCTGGGGTAACCCTGGTGCCTTTTGTTGGTTGTATGTTGATTTTTGCCAGCTGCCTGGGACCTGGGGTCTTTCTGCTCTAGACGCCCGCCAAAAATGCCAAATGGTCCTTGTAGCTGGACCTTGTAGCTGTAGTAGCCTTGCCGGTATGCTCGCTATTACTCCTGCTGTGCTCCCGCTTGCCACTGCCAAGTGTCCCGCGGCTCCGCTGCCCCCTACCGAGAGCCTCTCAGCGGGTCCTGCCTCCACTGGGTCATCCCCCAGTCGCTTCCGTGTTTGGCTGCGGTCGGGCGAGAAACCGCACCGAGGCACTTAGGCACGGGGGGCGGCTCGGAGCAGCGAGCACGAAGCAGGTCAGGGACAGAGGGTTCGCAGGCTAACTCCCGGCTTCAAACGCCGCAGGCGCCTCAAAAACAGCTCAGGCGGAGCACAGGAGCTTCCTCTCCTCCTCTCCTCCTCGTAGGTACGTCCTGCACAGTGCACAGTGATGGCTGCTCACGGCGGTGGCTCGTGGCTCTCTGCTGACCTCTAGCGCATACACATGGACACACATACGCGTCACAGAAGATAAGGGAGGCCCTCCACTCCGGATCTGCTGCTGCTGTACACAGTTCGACTTCGGTCCCTTTACTGTTTACTTCCCTACCTATTACATCACACCTAACATAACTATCATATATATCTACCTCCCTACTATATCTACCTCTCTATGGCGCTTAAACTACTTTACCTACAGTAACTAGCCTACCTTACCTTTGATACCCATCATATCTACCAATCATATTTAAGCTAACACATCTCCCTTCAATCAATCAAGGCATTTATAAAGCGCGCTACTCACCCGAGAGGGTCTCAAGGCGCTAGGGGAGGGGGTATGTTACTGCTCGAATAGCCAGGTCTTGAACTGCTTTCTGAAGGAGAGATGGTCCTGGGTTCGCCGAAGGTGGGTGGGGAGGGAGTTCCAGGTCTTGGCTGCCAGGTAGGAGAAGGATCTTCCTCCGGCGGTGGCTCTGTGGATGCGTGGTACGGTGGCGAGGTCCATACCTAACCTAAAATACCTACCTACTCTAAGTATCAAACAAACAAAACCTACCATCCTTATCATACCTATTTACCTAACATATACCTAACTCCCCTACCTAACATTCCATACCTAATTGCCATAATGACCATACATTCCTACCATGCCTAAAATACTTTACCTATCATAACTTACCTAGCATATCTAATTTACCATACCTACCTATTAAACCTCCATACTTAACCTAACCATAAATAGCCTACCTAACAAACTATACATAAATTGTCTACTTTACTGTACAGCTACTTACCTTCCATAAATTGTATACCATACCTGCCATATCTACCGAGCATAACTAACATAGATACCTATCTACCAAAGCTAGCATTTCACCTTACTGAACCTATTTCACCTACCAAAACTAACATACCATATCTTCAACACCTTCAAATACCTACCCACCTGATCTAACCTATCATAGTATCCTAAAAGAGGTCCCAATATAGACAAATTTGTGATTAAATATCAGTTCCCTCCGAACTGTTCCACATGAAATCTTTAGTGATAAAGTGAATTCTTCCAATCCTTTATTCTTTGCAAATCTCACGAAATAAGTGCATAAACAGTCAACACATGTTTCAAGGAATCTTCTCTTTTTCAAGGCTGTAAACAGACATAAAAAAATGAAAAAAGAGTTCTCAAATTCAATGCATAAAAACCTATATTAAACAAGAAAAAAGAGAAAACAGCACTTCATACTATAATCTAATACTGAAAATTCCTATAAAGTTTCTCGAAATAAAAAAATGTGCTATGTAGGGTTTCTTGAAATAAAAAGCATGAAATCAAAAGTACACACTTTGTGATAGTTGTTGCACCTGGGTCCCGCCCTTTCAGAACAACTGGATTTTTTGCTTTTTGGATCACCCTGTTTTGGACTTTTTACGGTGGGTGAATCTCACTACATGTGTCTCATCCACAGTAATTAAATGGCAAATGGATTGCACATGTTTACCACCGGTGTCCGCTTTTCAAGATGCAGTCACTGTGACACAGTTAGGCTAAGGGGCACTCAGATGGTTACACATGAATATGTGTGCACATGTGTGTGTACACGTGAGGGCTGCGTGTTCGAGACTACTGTTCTGTGCAGTGTGGTAACTGCGCACAAGTAGCCTGGCACAGAGGAGACTCTGAGGTAGGCCTTATTATGTTATTGTACACATAGGGGCCAATTACGATCTCGTTAGGAAAGGCCTCCATAGGACTCTGATCCGGAGGGCTTTCCTAGCGAATTGCGCTCCATGATCCGTGCGACCGATTCCCATGCACACATATGGTGACGGACTTGGTTCGCTCTGATTCCCATTGAACTCTATAGGAGCCTGCTCCCATAACAAAAATGAGTGAGTGGGGAAAAGCATGCACCCTGTAGCGGGCATCCCATGGTACACCACACTGTGCATGCACGGAAAGGGGAACCCCTGGGTACCGCCACTGGACCGATTCGGAGAGACGCGGGTGAAGGGGGTCCTGCTACAGTCCCCTGAAGTCCGATTCCCACTGCTGTTTTATCTTGCTTAGACCGAGATGATACGGCTGTCCAAATCGTGCATCGTACCACTGGCGTAGCTAGGGGGTACGTGGGGGGGCACGATCCGCCCCAGGCAGCACTATTTTGGGGTGGCAGCCGTGCGACACTGGTGGCCCATGGCTGCAGCCTTTATAATTTATTTGGGGACACTCAAATGTCATTACCGTAACTTCCCTGTCCCCAAATAAATTATAACGGCTAGCGGAACTGGCTGCCAGTGCCGCGCGGCCCCCGCGTGAAGTGCAAGCAGCATATCTACTAAGTTGTAAATGCTGCCTGCAGTGCACGTACGGTGCGGGACGTAAAGCGTTTGTGGGTTCCGTGACCGTCCCAGGGCCGTCAATCTTGTAGCGCGCAAAAAGCACTACCAATGACTGCCCTGGGCACAATGTTTGGCCAGCCCTCGCGCTTAAATTGCAGTGCCAAGGGAAGGGCAACGCTGTAGTCCCGGTACTACGTCTTCTCTAAAAATTAATGGGATAAGTGGCATGTCTTTCATGAGTTGACTGCAGCGTGGGTAGGCTCCCGCAGCCCGCGCGTGGCATATCTGCACAGAAGAAGCTGCCCAGGAACAGATGCAGGCATGCGGGCACGGCAGTACAGGTGCTGCGCTATGCTGCCCCCGCCTGCTCGTGTCCCTAGCGGAAGCGGTAATGAAGAGGTAACAACAAGAAAGAAGTTGAGGCAGCAGCAACCTGCCCGCAGCTCCAGCCGAACCGCCATCTCCCAAGCCCACCAGGCAGCAACGCCACCCGTGATGAAAGAATAAGGCCCCTGGCATCTGACACAGAGAGAAAGCCCACTCAGAGTCAGTGGGTCCAGGAAGTAAAGCGTCTGATCCGCAGCAGCAGAGAAGATGATGCTTGTCCTTCAGTGAACTATTTGCCTTGTACTTCACATCAGCTGCAGCCTGCATCCGAACCGGGGCGAGCCTTTCACTTCTCTAGTGTAGCAGGTACGTGACTCACTAGAACTTCATCAAAATGTTAATCATAAGTATAAAATAAATACCAAAAATCGTGGCTTTTGCAATAAATGCATGTGTACCCTTACTTTCGAACCTCAACCTACAATGAACCATTACACAATATAAAAATATCACAACAACAGTATCGTTCAACTATCCTCGACAAAAGTCGGCATGCTTTCTTTCAAATTGAACTTCGGATACAGAGCTATCTGAGTGATAAAAAAACAATTATGAAAATTGCATCCAACTCGGTGTAGTTAGAACCCCCTGGCTTCAAACTGGAGAGACGATTGAGAATACACAACGGAGTTAACCCAGAGGTGACTTTGGGGCATATTACCAAGCAATAGCGATAATTATCGCTATTGCTTGGTTAGAGACAAAAATTTACCGCTGCCCTGCGGCGATTTTTATCGCAGATAAACCTTGGTATTACCAAGGTTTATCGCAAATGCGATAAAAATCGGCCGCAATGCATGAATATCGCTGAAAAGTCAGCGATATTCATGCATTACCGAGCTAATGCTCTTAGCCATGTTATCCACCTCCCATTGGATAATATGGCTAAGAACTGCTCAGGGCAGGTGTTAGCTTTTGGAGATATTCGCGCTTAGCGCGAATATCTCCAAAAGTTGGTAATAGGAGATAGCGATGTTAGCGACTGTTTCCAGTCGCTAACATCTTGGCACGCCCACTTTGCATGTCATTAGTGATAAATATCACTGACAACAAAGTGGGGCCCAACATGGTCGCTATCTCCTACTAGCTGTCGCTAACTGGTGTTAGCGACAGCTAGGTAATAGGGAGATAATTTTATCTCTGCTTTCTTGGCTTTTAAAGCCAAAAAAGAGGAGATAAACTCCCTTGATAATATTCCTCTTTGTTTCTGCTGTCAAGAATGATAGCCTATTGCATGTGTAGAAGAAAATCTGAATTCATGCCGGTGAATTTTACACTAATCAAAAGTAAACTACAGCCGGTGTCCTCACTGCTAATTGATTTTAATTATTTATATTACTGCTCAGTACTGTGTCCTCACTTTTGAAGTAATGCAGCCTTCGGCCTGACTATCTGCTGCGCAGTAAAGGCTGACTGGCAGCTGTGAGTTCTTTGTTGGGACCTCTCACATCCTGTTTGACTCCTCCGCCCTGGGTGCCCCATGTGGGATAGAGCAGCCTCAGCGATGTTCCTGTGCATGATTGCCAAGGAGCCTAGGGCTCAGCAGTCGATGTTACTTACCTGGTTAAACAGCACAATCAGGTTACAAGGGCACTAGGTTAGTGAATTGTCTTTCCGTCTCTGGTGCTTTGTAGCATTTGTTTAAAGATCTTCTTAGAGTTTCTCATTGCTCCAATGGGTGTAATTTCTGATATTTATCTTGATGTTTATGTTTCACTCGTCTTCATTGCTTGATTTTGTTTGCAAGGAAGTGTCACTCATAGTCATTCAAATGTCACTCATAATTATACTGAAATTATAAAAATGTCACACATTGCAATCCGAAACCTTGGAGCTATGAGAGTACTGTTAATCGTTGTTCACAGAGAGCGGTGTGTCTACTCGGTGTTCGACAGGTCGGTGTAACATTCTGCGTGAAACGAGCCCTTAGCCTGACAAACTTCGCCACCTGAAAGCAGCCCCCTCAACCCTGATTGCGGGGGTTCGACCTAGAAAAATCATGTATACTAAGGCCTATTCTAAAGTCCCACCAGGCACGTCTGTGCGTAGATTGTTTTATCTGAATGCACAGATTTAATCCCGTAGGTTAAGTTTAAAAAAATATTTATGCTGTTTGTTGCCTCAAAGTAGAATGATTTTTTTCTGTGTTAGGCATATTAGGTGTGTATACGTGAATGTGATATACGCACTTATTATTAGCCAAAGCCACAGCCTCCCACATCTCCCTGTCAGTCAGCACATTAAGAATATGGGTATAGTTGCCAAATAAAGTGGCTGCTAGGGAGGTTGGTGTCCTCAATCAACAGGACCACTCATATTCAAAATTTAGCACTTCTCAGACTCCAGAATTGTGACCCATCTGTTGCTCTGTAGTCTGTGCATGGCATTTCTCCATAACCCTTTTGCTGAACGTTGCTGGCTTGTGGCAGTAGCTATGGGCATACAGCATGTCTGTACCCTGACTCCCCTGTGCGGAAGTCCAGCTGTACTTGCAATGGGCCAGTTTTTGCATCTTCTTCACAAGTGCACACAGATCCTGACTGTGAGTTTGAATGTTGCGGCTGTTTGGAAAGAGCCCAAATAATAAATCAGGAAAGAATAATCACTAAACTACATGCTGCTCTCTCAGTCCCACATGGGACCTGGACCTAGACTATAACAGGGTGTGAGGTGAGAGGCCCTAACACAAATCTCAATTGCCTCAGGCCTATACCATAAATTCATTAGAGTCAACTGACTCACGGACTCCGGCTGCCGCAGTGAGCAATTGCGCGATAGCATGATTGCTGGACAAGCCCCGGGAGAGCCTGTGAGATACACATAGCGGTCACAGTCAGGCAGGCTGACAAATATGTTTAAAAGTATTTTTTAAAAATCACACCAGTATAATTAAGTGAGTGGCCCTGGGGCGCTGTACGCAGCCCTCTACAAATTCGAGTTCAGATAGTTAACACTTACTTGCACTAGTTGATAAACCAATGTAAAACTAGCATTCCAATGATACATGTGAGAAATATTTGTGCTCGAAATTTAACGGTGAGGTGAGATTCAAAATTCCTAACACAATCACAGGACTGCGGATGCCATGGGCGACAATCTGTGGGATAGCCCCGGACGCCACAAGCTCTATTTACGCTTCTGCATCGTACTCGCTACCTCATAAGCCGGCTCCATTGCGTGGGATGATTCGGCTGAGAACAAGTCGGACTGACGGGATCCAGTTCGGAAACAATTCAGTTGATGCAGATGAGATCTTCACATCGTACTTGGACGCTCGGAACCAGTGGAGATTCGGTTGGAAACATAAGTTCCGAATCGGAGGCCTTCCGAACGAGATCATATCTGCCTCTAATAGGGAAAGTCAGTGACAGTGACAGTGATCTGTAGTGACATTTTGTTATACACATTGGGGAAATTGCCTTAGATTGCAGGTTTGCTTCCCTTGGCCTACAATAAAAATGGGTGTAGCCTGTGCGAGAAAATCAAATCTGCGAGCTCCAGGTGGATATCTATACATCTTATGGGTCATCCAAAGTTGTCATATTTTTGGCTCAGCTCCGGATCAGAGTCCAAGCTTTTGTCACTCTGCTGTGCCATGTTCATTAAAGTTCCCTCCAGAAGCAGGAACAAAGACTTCCCCACACAAAAGGAGTAATTAACAGTGCTTCTTTTTGTCCTGAGGAGGGAAGGATAGAAATTAAAAAAATCTTCTTCTGTTAATTACCTGTCATATTGCACCGGGGTTGGGGACAGCTCAGATCCACTAAACAATGGAGGAAGCGAAGACAACTGATTCCAGCACAGGAGGGGGGCTCCTCTTTGACCTTTTTTGGGAAAATCCCTGGTGGTGATGTCAGTGAGAGGCGGAGCTGAGACCCCAGGAGGAGATGTGACCAGTGACTCCTGGATAATTCCATCTTGGGCTGTCCCATAATGTTGTGCAGGATGGTTGGGCCAGGAATGGAGAGTTGATGTGGCACCCTAGGATTGACAGAGATGCCTGTCTTCTAGAACCTTCCATGCCCCTTTAAAATTGTTGCACAATTGTGTTGTTTTGTGATGTTTACTGCTGGATTGTGGGACTGTGACAGCCATGAAAAACTGGAGGGAGGAACTCCCTGATGTCAAAAAAGGACTAAGGACTCTACCCCATTTGATCCGGTATTCAGACAAAATATCGAGAAAAAAAATCACCATATCAAAATATTGTATTTTAAATATCGTGATATGGCAATATCGTCAGCAAGAATATCGCTGTCAAGAATATACATTTTAAGGTAAGTAATGTTGATTTTTAAATATCAAAGTCATTAATATCGTTTGCAAAAATATAGTTGTTTAAAATGTTTTTTAATTATGAAGTATTTTAGTATATATTTTAAATGTATAGGTTGTACATTTTTTGTATATTCTTGTTTATATTTTTTAATATATTTGTTCAATTCTTTGTAGTTACTAAATATCATTTAATTACTTTTTGTGATTTTTAGTGTTGTATCAGGTTGTGGGTTTAATGGGGTATGGGGTGGGAAGTAATTACATTAATGATGATTTTTTATTTAATATTATTTTTTTAATTGATATTTAGTTTTGTTAATTGTGCTATTCATTTTTTTAAAGTAACTGTTATGTGCGGATTGTGGAGTTTATAGGAATAAAGGGTGGGAAATAATGTATTTTTAATTAATTAATGAGTTGTTAATTACTAATAATTCATTGATAATTAATTCTGTTAATTGCATAATTATTCATTTTGTTGGTGCGGTTGTGGTGCTTATATTTGTCAAAAATATAATAAATCTATTTCTTTTTTTTATTATTGTTACTATTTGTTATATTACATTTTTTCTATTTTAATTTATATATATTTAAAAAATTATATTTAGTAGAATGATATTTATTCCAACAATATTTTTTCTCCAATATTTTTGTTCTTACCATTATAAGTATAGGATGACAATAATTTTGGCAACAATATTTTGGTCACGATATTTTGGCATGAGGATATTTTAAGGTTCATTTTTGTGTCAGTGAACCAGTCGACCCAAGGACCAGTGGGTCTCCCCAAGAGCCAGTGAGGCTGCCCCCTTACACCGGAGGATGATCTGGGGGAAAGCCCTGGACTTCTGCACCCATAAACAAACGCAAGTAGGAAGGCTGCTGCCTTGTAAAACAGGAGAAGTAGCTCCCTGTAGATTACACCACTTTGGAGGTGAGGAGGTCTGCTAAACCTACTCCTGGTGGCTAGAGCTCACCTCCAGGAGTAAAATTAGCCCAGATGGTAAGAATCAGCCCACCATGACCTGAGATATGGCATTTTGAAGATTGGTGACCTGCAACCTTTCTTTCGACAATGGTGCATGTATGACTCCGCCACCTGGTCACTAATTACCCCCGGGTTGAGCCAAGGCCCGGGGTCGGCACACAATTTATTTAATCAGCTCCAAGGTGCCTGGCACGCCGAGATTCTCTGCCTCCACGAGAAATCTCACTTTTTTTTGCACAGTAGATTGGTGTTTTGTGGTGGTGTGCTTTATGACAGTTCAAGATGGATTCTGGCTTCTCTGGTCAGTATATTTAGACCCTGAGGGAGTCTTGCAGCAGCATTTAGACATGCTTTTAGTGGGGCTGTGGAGATCTTGGGTGACCCTGAAAGAGTTGTAGAGCCATATTCAATCCTATAAATGAGCAAGGCATGTACTACTAATTTTAGGTTTTTTAATGTAATAAAAAAAATCCACATGCATATATGGATATGTGGAGAACTTCTAAGAACCAGGAATCGAATTGATTCTAACTGAGAAACGAATCTCTAGAGAGGTTCCAGATCCTTTATGGGCACTCTAAATTGGTCACTATCTCCGCTTTAATTTAATTTAATTCATCACCACATTAGAAACACTCTCTCACATTTAATTCTCCAATAATTATTACACTCACTCACACAATCACATTTATGGATACATTGCACCAAAATGTGCTTACTCCAGATATTTGGTGACAATCCAATGAGGAACATTGGGTACAATACCCGATAGTAGCATAGATAACATTGGAATATACGCTTTAACCTATTTGGTGTATAGACTTGTGATCCTAATTGAATAATCATGCAAATTGAATTGAATTATTAACATGTATGATATAAAAAATCAGTTGTTATTATGACATTAGTATTAATATTGTCAATTGAAGCAGTGATTATGACTATTACCTAAGCAAATGAATTATCATTGTTTATTTTGAAGATCGATAATTTTATATATCAGGTTTATTTGAAATATCCAACAATGTGATTATGTCTCTGATGCTTTTACCAGAATGCTAAGGGGCGAAGTGTGCTGGTAGGTGAAGCACTGTGCTCCCACACCTTCCTGTTTGAAAATGCTCCCTTGTGCCATTGAGCTGACAAGCTCGTGGCGATGCACCTGTGCACCTGTGAGAGGTACTGAGACCTGAAAAGATTGTGGCAGCCTGCTCAGCAACACCGAATAAAATTTGTTTTTTATCTGTACTGATGATGGATGATATCCAGAAAAACGTGTATACAGATTTACAGCACTAACCTGCACCAACTTTGGTGGAATAAGCCAGTGAAATCTGAAGTAAGCATGTACCATGAACTGCATTGACAAGACTGCTATGGGGTGAACTGTGCTGGGTGGTGAAGCAGTGTGCTCCTACCCCCCCTGTTTGAAAAGGCTCCCATGAGCCATTGAGCTGACGAGCTTGTGGAGATGCACCTGTGCGACTGTGAGAGGTACTGAGACCTGAAAAGATTGTGGCAGCCTGATCAGCAACCCCAAATAAAATTTGTTTTGATCTTTACTGATGATGGATGATATCCAGAAACACTTGTCTACAGTTTTACAGCACTAACCTGCACACACTTTGGTGGAATACTCCAGTGAAATTTGAAGTAAGTATGTACCATAAACAGCATTGACCAGCATGCTAAGGGGTGAACACTGCTGGGAGTCGAAACAGTGTGCTCCTACCTCCACCTGTTTGAAAAGGCTTGCTTGAGCCATTGAGCTGTCGAGCTTGTGGAGATGCACCTGTGTGCCTGTGATAGGTCCTGAGACCTGAAAAGATTGCGGCAGCCTGCTTCTCAGCCCAAATAACATTTGTTTTTATCTGTACTGATGATAAATGATATCCAGAAACACGTGTCTACAGATCTACAGCACTAACCTGCACCAACTTTGGTGGAATACGCCAGTGAAATCTGAAGTAGGCATGTACCATGAACTGCATTGACCGGAATGCTAAGGGGAAAAATTGTGCTGGGGGGTGAAGCAGTTTGCTCCTACCCCCACCTGTTTGAAAAGGCTCCCTTGAGCCATTGAGCTGTTGCGCTTGTGGAGATGCACCTGTGTGCCTGTGATAGGTACTGAGACCTAAAAAGATTGTGGCAGCCTGCTCCCAACCCCAAATAAAATTTGTTTTTATCTGTACTGATGATGGATGATATCCAGAAACGATGTTTACAGATTTACAGCACTAACATGCACCAACTTTGGTGGAATACACCAGTGAAATTTGAAGTTGGCATGTAACATGAACTGCATTGACCAGACTGCTAAGGGGGGAACTGTGCTGGGAGGTGAAGCAGTATGCTCCCACCCCTTCCTGTTTCAATTTTATGGATACGTTGCACCATAATGTGTATATGTGGAAATGCGAAGAACTTCCAAGAACCAGGAATTGAATTGATTCTAAATGAGAAACTAATCTCTAGAGAGGTTCCAGATGTTCTTATAAAGGCACTCTAAATTGATCACTACTGCCGCTTCAATTTATTTATCACCATGTTACAAACACTCTCTCACATTTAATTCTCTAATAATTATTACACTCACTCACACAATCACATTTATGGATACGTTGCACCAAAACGTGCTTATTCCAGATATAGGATGACAATCTAATGAGGAACATTGGGTACATTACCCGATAGTAGCAGGGATAACATTGGAATATTTGCTATGACCTATTTGGTGTATACACTTGCAATCCCAATTGAAAAAGGGAGAATGTTGCCAGCATTAATCATGAAAATTGTATTATTAACATATTATGATCTAAAAATCTGTTGTTATGATGACACTAATATCTACGGTGTCAATTGATGCAATCATTATGGCTATTACCGAAGCAAATGAAATATCATTGTTTATTTCGAAGATCGATAATCTTATATATCGGGTTTATTTGAAATATCCAACAATGTGATTATGTCTCCGATGCTTATCATGCTTATATAGATTGAAAGCTGCAGGATCTCATCTTTATTGTTTCTTCTACCGCAAACACGCTGCTCTGAGTTATAAGTCATAGCGCGGCTCCCTGTTTTTTCTAAAGGTTTTGTTCAAGTAATTTTATTGACTACTATAACCACAACATTGTTAACAAACATGAATTGCCAAAACAAATAATCAAATGGCCAAAATGTAAAACTGTTTTATAATAATATGTACTGTAATCCCTGATTAATGTTTGTAACAATAACGAGGATTAGCGCATTTGTTTTGTTTGTTTATTCAAAATATTACAGAGCCATACGTGAAGTATTTCTTCACTTTCCATGTACCATGGGTTGTATTTCTAAAGGAATTTGCACTTGTCGCTTTACTTGAAAAAGGTTAACGCCGAAAAGCGGTGTCTGGTGTGCGTTTTTTTTTCTTTCCAGAGTTCTGGAGGAGAATAGGTGTGGTAAAGGACCATCCATATATAAATAAACTAATATTTTAACCCCTTAGCTGCGGGGGGAGAGAGGAGTGACATACACTCAGGGAATGTGTGTTTGAATTAATTTATTTGCAAATGCTGTGCCTGTGGTCATTTTGTACTGTCACATGATTGTAAAGGATTGAGACAATGTGACATGCTCATGTGAAGAAATTGCCAACAATGGTGTTACTACTGGCTATTCCTGCTGCAGCTGCAGTGGGGTGTTGTCCACCTGCCTCATCTTCCTCATCATCATCCGGTGCATCTGGCACTTGTATCCATGGGGCATTGGTGCGTACACATATGCAATGATCATCTTGCACACAATGTCTGGGCTATACAGGAGCCTTCCACCTGTGATGTTCAGGCACCTGAAACGTGACTTCAACACACCAAATGTGCGATCCACAATGCCCCTGGTGCATTTGTGGGCTGCAGTGTACTGCCTCTGGGTCTGTGTTTTCGGATCTCGGAGGGGTGTCATCATCCAAGGGCAGAGACATATCCTTGGTCACCTGTGACAGTGCAGAGAGACATGAGTCAATAGCTGGTTCTATATGATGTGTTGGCTGGCTCACTGGTTCTTTGGTGGGTGATATGTGTGACATAGTGACTCCTGTTTGACATGCACTGCTTGTAGCAAATGAGCTGCATCAATGTGTATTACGTAACCTCACTGCTGCTCCCCCCTCCCCGAGCCTATTTACTAGTGTGCACAGCGCGGTTGCATCACTTGCACTCCTACGGCATAACATTGTCATGCCTGTCTGCGCATGTCCACAAGCCTGACAACGACACTGTGATGTTGTGTGTTGAAGGTGGGCGGCCAGGTGTGTGTAGGCCGATGGTAAGGATAGGGCGGACACTGATGTAGAGTTCATGGATGGCTGAACACGCGATGCGGCTGACGGTATACCTTTGGCTTATGCTACGGTAATGGTGACACACATAACAGTTGGCATGTATGATCCCGGACCAGGAGCTGGATTGCTATTTTTCATTTCCCCCTTCGACCGAGCCCACACCCCTGGTTCATGCTACATTGCAACATTATCCATTGCGGGACGGGTGGCACTGACACTACAACAGAGACACACGCATTAGTTATTTTCTTGGCAAGGCCAAAACTTAACCACACCCAGAACCCCGGGTTGATCAACCACACCGCTAAGCTGGACTGTAGTACCCCCGTCCACTCAGCTTCCGCATAGAGGGGGGGTATGACACCGCTACAATTCCCATGTCTACCCCACTGCCTGAGGTGACATGGTTGCATCTGCTGTACACAGCACAATGTTATGGAGTAGGGCCCAGGGCCATCATGCATACATACAGACCACACGGACACACTTAGATAGTTTGGGGAACGGGCTATGGGCTTGTGCGCCCGGACCCTTTTATTGCCAGGGTCACATGTCCAGTGAGGCCTAACCTGAATGGGTGTGGGGTGAGTGTAAGCCAGCCCTCAGGGAGTGGTGGGTGCTGGCAACAACTACAACAGTGATCAGTCAATCATAACTTCAAAGTTCAAACAGCAAAGGTCCTTGACTGTTGCTGCACAGAGTTAGTGGCCCCGGATGCACTGCGACCGACACAGGCACACCGCCAAGGGACGGTGATTTGCGGTGCACTGAGGTAGGGCCACAAGAGAACTGAGAGGGTCCTCGTCGAAGTCCAAGGTGAATGTCACGGAGTGTTTCGGGGGATAGTGGAAGGTGTTCTTCCAGGGCATGATGCAGAGGGCTGAACTAAGCAGAAATAGGCAATATGGAGGAGATGAATGCTACAGACTCATTCTAAACACCAAGTCATAATGGAGATAACCCCTAGGCCATATACTCAGACGCCACCAAAGTTCAACCTGTGAGTGTCCATGAATGTCGGGCCACAGACTTAGTGGCACCGGAGCTGAAAGGGTATGCAGACTGCAATGAGGCCTGTACAATGATATAAACTCTTTGTAATAATTTAGCCAAGTTCTTTCATGAAAAAGTTAAAACTATCATTGATGAGTTGGGGGGGATCGTCAGCAAGTGGCCTCTGGAACCATTGATACCATGGGTCTCAGCGATATTGTGGAGAGTGGCACTGATGTTTCTACTACCATCTCCGAAAGCTTGGCTGTTAATCATTTCACTGAGTCTGTGCCTTTGATGGTGGAGGATTTCTGCAAGGTAGCATGTGGTATTTCCTCTGGTTCTCATTTGGACCCCATGTCACACAAAATTTGAAAAGAGTTTAAGGCAGAGCTGTTTCCTACTCTTCGGTCAATCTGCAATCAATCCCTTGCCAGTGGGGTAGTGCCATCCCATTGGAAACAGGCGCTGGTGACTCGTTTATTAACAAAGCCTACTCTTGACCCAGAATGTTCTAAGAATTATAGGTCTATCTCTCTTCTACCTTTTCCGGCCAAAATGACTGAATGAGTGGTCAGTAGGACTCTCTCTAATCATCTGGAGCAGCATAAATTGCTGGAGGAGGCTCAGTTTGGTTTTCGGCCTGCTCATGGTATGGAGACCGCCTTGGTGACTGTGATGGATAAGCTTCGGATGCGGGCAGACAGGGGTCAGGCAGCTGTTCTTATTCTGCTTGACCTGTCTGCCGCCTTTGACACGGTTAACCATGGGACTCTGTTGAGTAGGCTGATGGAGGTGGGGGTGATGGGCTGTAATCTTGAGTGGTTCCAATCTTTTCTCTCGGATAGAAAGCAGGCAGTGTTCCTCCCTATATCAATCTGCCTTTACTAACATCACACATGGCGTGCCATAGGGCTCGGCAATCAGCCCTATTTTATTTAACATCTATATGAAACCCCTGATTGCGGTCATCAAAAAGCATAATATTAACATTGTAAATTATGTTGATGACACCCAGCTTAATCGCTCCTTGGAGGGAGAGCAGTCAACCTCATTGGAAGAGTTCCATTGATGCTTGAGTGATACGGCTCTGTGGCTGAAGGGAAATTTACTGCAGGCAAGACTGAGGTGCTCTACTTCTCGGCTTAAAGGGTTCCTTCTGTGCTGCTCAGTAACTTCTGGCCAAGCGATATGTCAACTGTTGTCATTGTACAGTTGATACGGTCCGTAACCCGGGCATCAATTTTTACAATAAGCTGACAATGGAGGCTCAGGTTACTAGAACGGTGGGCAGCTGTCTAGCAATTATTAGATCTCTGTGGAAAATCTTTTCCCTGCTGCCCTCCCAGATTAGATTATTGCAATGCCCTTCTGTTAGAGTCTCCAAAATTTCTTTTGGATAGACTTTTTAGGATTCAGTCCACGGCAGCCAAACTAGTCTTGGGCTGGCCTAGAAGGTCTTCTTCCTCTCGGGCCCTGGCAGAGTTGCATTGGCTCCCGCTGGGACAGAGAATTCAGTTTAAGTCCCTCTGCTTAGTGTTTAAAGCCCTGCATGGGCTGGGACCTGTTTCTTTGCAGAGGAAGTTTGAGTGGTACGTTCCAGTTAGAAGCCTTTGTTCTTCTTCGGCAAGACTAATTAAGACTTTGAGGTTCAGGAAAGTTAAAGCGAGTGGTAGAACCTTTGGGGTAGCAGCTGCTAGACTTTGGAATGGACTCCCATTGGAACTGAGACAAGTTAGTGATCTCCTTCTTTTTAGGAGGAGACTAAAAACTTGGCTGTTCCCTAAAGTCTAGGTGGCCTTCTGCCTCTCTTCGCCTGCTCCTATTCTGTACTCTGGCTTGCCACAACCAAAAATAAATCAAGACTCAGTTCCAAATGTGTGACCTACTTGACCGCAGTGTATGCCGTAGGCAGCAGTCAGCAGGGGCCCACAGCCATGTGTTGTTGGCTTGCGATGCACAGAGTTAGTGCACCAGAGCTGAAAGGGGGTGCAGTCTGCGATGAGGCCTGTACAATGATATAAACTCTGCCATAAATACATCAAGACTCAGTTCCAAATGTGTGACCTACTCGACCACAGTGTAGGCTGGAGGCAACGGTCAGCAGGGGCCTACAGCCACGTGTCCTTGGCTTGCAATGCACAGAGTTAATGGCACCAGAGCTGAAAGGGGATGCAGTCTGGGATAGGCCTATACAATAATATAAACTCTGCCATGAATAAATCAAGACTCAGTTCCAAATGTGTGACCTACTTGACCACAGTGTAGGCCGCAGACAGCGGTCAGCAGGGGCCCACAGCCATGTGTCGTTGGCTTGCGATGCACAGAGTTAGTGCACCAGAGCTGAAAGGGGGTGCAGTCTGCGATGAGGCCTGTACAATTATATAAACTCTGACATAAATAAATCAAGACTCAGTTCCAAATGTGCAACCTACTCGACCGCAATGTAGGCCAGAGGCAGCGGGTTGCAGGGGCCCACAGTCACATGTCGTTGGCTTGCGATGCACAGAGTCAGTGACACCAGAGCAGTTGTTGGTAGTGTTCGGTTACCTCCGTAACGATGATGCTTTTTTCCTCAGGACTGAACCGCGTCTTCCTCATACTCCTCTCATTGCGTACAATTATATTAACTCTGCCATTGAGAAATCAAGACTCAGTTCCAAATGTGTGACCTACTTTACCGCAGTGTAGGCCGAAGGTAGTAGTCAGCAAGGGACCACAGACACGTGTGGTTGGAATGCTATGCGTGGCACCACATCAAAGGGAGCACTGTGATATAAAATGTCCTGTTAACATTTGAACTTGCCCATCAGGATATCAAGACTCAGTTCCAAAAATGTTACCTATTAGTTCGCAGTGTAGTCCGGAGGCAGCGGTGGGGTATGTCAATGAGTAAGGAGTGCTTGAGGCCTGTGTCGCAGAGGCTGCCAAGGTCGCGGACCTCAGGCTTGGAGCTTGCACCAGTACGTGGTGGGCCCTCTTTGACACACACCGATGTCGGCAGGTGAGCAGTGAGGCCTGGGTACGCAGTGGCGGGCAAGACGGGTCTGGGGAGCAGCGGCCTGCTCAGGTCATCGGCATCGTGGCTGGGTGAGAGGTGCCGCTGTGGCCGACACGTTGGCCATTCCATTAGAGAACCACGCCCAGAGCTACGTGCTTTTTATTCACTCCCCTACGCTGGCCTGGCGTACGCCGGACTAGCCCACTACGCTCACGCTTACAGGGGGGGACGTAACAAGCTACATTTCCCAAAAAGTGACACAACGGCGGCACAAAAGTGATGCAAGGGGCTTGTAAATCTGCCCCAAGGAGTTTTAGAGCACCATTCAGTACCTGAGCTGTGGCTGTCTCTGTGCTGAGTCCATCAGGAAGTTATTGAGGAAGTTGTTATTGGAGATAATAAAGTATTGACAATGATAGCAGCAGCAGTTGTAAGATTGGTCTCAGATTTTGATAATGCTGTTATTTGTCCAGTTTAGATAGAAGAGAGAAAAGTACTTTCATCAAGAGAGGTGTTTACTATTTTGGAAAGGAGGGTGCTCTGTCTTTCAGGCAACGTTTGGGTAAGACTGATTGTGGAGGGCCATTTCCATACAAAGAGGCAGTTGGGAAAGGGATAATTTGTGTGATCTCCTGCGGATTCTGATATGGAAGTTTGTGACATGAGCAGTTGCCATGCACCTTTTTTAAAGGCAGAGAATACTGCCTACTGCACGATAAATGCACCTCATGAGCGAGTAAAAAACAATCAAGTTGTCAACCTGAACAGAAACAACACAATCCAGAAACAGATTGAACCTAGTTCTGCTAAGCCGAATGGAGCCATAGCTAAAATAATCAATCATGGTCCCACAGAGATGCTGTGGGCATGAGGTCTCTCACTTAAAAGCTATGGGGACAAATGAATCAAGATAAACATATATATATATATTTTTATAAAACAACAAAAGAGTGTTATATGACACTCTTTTGTTGTTTGATAAAGATTTACCTGGGGGACTGAGAGTGTCCCGCATTTTTCTCTCTCTCGCCTATTGTTGAAACTCAAGATAAACATAGCAATTTATAATTAGCAAAAATTACTGAATTGCCAATCATATTGCATCATTAGTCACAATATGTAATAAACAATTCATTATCATAAAAAAATATATTTTAGCGAATCACAAATTACAATTCTGTAAATTGTGAATAGCATTCACAATTTGCAAATGAGTTTGCAAACAGGGGTGTAGCTTCGTCAGTAAGATTAGCGGGGTGTGAGCTTCAGGTGCAGATTGTAAGGGGTAATTAGAATACAATATATTGAAATACAAGTAACATTTTGTAAGATTTTTAAAACATAGATGCGAGAAAGATTAACAAAGAGCCTCTGCAGTCGTGGCTTCGCAATGAGAAACTGCTGTGTGGTGATTGTGTAGGGCGGAGGCTCTTTGTGAGTCGGAAGTGGGGTAGGGGGTTGTTTGTGTGTAGGAAAAAATCCCAGGTGAAATCTGACAAACTCCTCACCATACCAGACTTAAAACACCTGCACCCAACTATTTTCTTGAGAATAGATAAATTAAAGGGGGTGTAGCACCGCAAACACCCCCCTACCCTGAAACGACGCCCCTGTTTGCAAATTGTGAATTGTGAATGTCGCTCTAGCAGCAAGTTATGCCATCACAATGAGGAAGTGCACAAGCGCATGTAAGAGTAGCAAATGATACAGCATTGCAGAGGGGCTGTGCGAAGATTGAATCAGTGTGCATCATGTCCAGTCAGGAACCATGTAGTGTTAGTGGAGGAATGAAGGTAGCCTCCATAATGATGAAGATTTTGACAAAAGCAATCCTGACTTTTCCACTGGGCTTTAAACACAGGAGCGACTATATGCTGCTGGGGTGACAATGTTCCATAGAGGTGAAATTTGGAAGAGATTATATGACCTTCCATACCGGACAAAAAAAATATTTGACAGATGACAAACCGCCTGATTCATGAAGAACAGGATTTGCAATTCTCAAATAGCGATAAATTGTGAATCGCTGTTGAGAAATCGCAAATCTGAATTCATGAAGATTAGCGATAAAAAAATGCGATTCGCACGCGGGCGCAAATTCCGTTTGCGATTACCGATAATCGTAGAAAAATTGCTATTTCCGGATACCCGCGTCGGGATTGCGAACTCGCAAATAGCGATATCTCTATTTGTGATATCGCTAATTGTGAGATCGCAAAATCGCGAGGTCGGGAAAACGGGAAGTCGCATTTCGAGCACAGTGATGACATCACAACCAGGAAGCAGCCAGTTCCCACCCCCATTCACCACAGTGAGGCAGACCTCGAGGGAGCAAGTGGGAGAGCTGCTGCTATTCTGGTGATTTGTACTCTGCAACAACATTGCTGCCATGTCAGAGGAACCTGTTCCTGGCCCCAGCAACACCACAGGGCGGAAGAGGAAGCTCAAATTTTCAGAGCAGGAGCTCGAACATTTGATTGAAGGGGTGGTGGCCAACCACGACAAACTCTTTGGCAAAGACTCCAGGAGGGTCCCGGAGCAAGAAAAAAGGAGGATCTGGCATGGAATAGCCTCCACCGTCAACTCCGTGGGTGTGGCCGATAGGTCACTAGACGAACTGAAAAAAAGATGGTACGACCTCCGAGGTCGTGCCAAAGAGAAGGTGGCGGAGCGCTTTGGAGAGGCATCGGGCACTTGAGGTGGCGGACCTACACAGCCTTGGAGGACCAGGTGGAAGACACCCTTGAGAGGGAGGCGTGCATTAGCTTCACACGTCCGGACTCATCCCGCCCCACCCAAGACACCCAAGGTAAGTGGCATGCGACTGCGACCCTGTCCCCTATGAATGTCCATGACCAAATAGGCTCCCATAATGTCCCATAGTCATGCCATTGTTGCACATCAGGGAATGCCCTGAAGCATTGTGGGAGATGTAGTGTGGCCACAATGTAGTAGTACCACAATGCAGCCAGACAGGTTCCAAAGTACGCAAAGCCACTGCCATTCAGGGAATGTCACCCAGCATGCATGTAGCAACTGCACGTCTGACAGATACATGCAACTAATGATCGTCCACTTATCCTCACAGGTGGCGCTGAAAGCAGTGACAGCAAAAGGCTGCTAATTGATGAGGAGGCCCAGGAGGAGGAGGTGCCACCACAAACACAGGCACCAGCCCTTGCCGCTGCAACAACACCAGCAGCCAGGTCCACCAGCAGTGCGCCCCCTGCGTCTGGCGCACCACCTACAGCCACAGCCAGGCCCGCGACTATTGTGCCCCCTGCATCTGGCGCACCACCTACAGCCACAGCCAGGCCCGCGACTATTGTGCCTCCAGTCCCTGCCGCACCAGCAACGCCAGCTGTGACACCACCAGCAGCTGGTGCTACAACATCTGGGCCCTCGACAGCGGCAACACAGCGGCCAGCCACAGTGTCAGGCCAGCAGAGCAGGCGTGGCAGGTCAGTAGAGCAGGCGTGGCAGGTCTCGCCAGCACACCACTGCAGCAATCAGCAGGAGGGGCAATGGACAGGGGCTGGCGCGTATGAGCGTCGAAAGACGCATGTTGCGGATCCATCAGCGCCAGGCACCGCAGCAAGGTGCCATTCAGCTCCAGCTCCACAAGATTGGGCGCAATGTGGCTGGAGTGGGTGACCGCATGGACCGCATGACGGCGGCCATGGCAGGTGTGGGGGACCGCATGGACAACATGACTGCAGCCATGGCAGGTGTGGGGGAGGGAATGGCCCGCATGACTGCAGCCATGGAGGCCAACACTGCAGCGATGACTACTCAGCGCAGTGCAGCACGCCGGCGCCACCATCAGCTCATGAGCCGGCTGGCCGCCTACAGCAGGTCCAATTATGTTGCAGCCAATGCAACTTCACTGTTGTCGCGGCGGTCCCTAGCACAGCAGCACCAACTTATCCAGTGCTGTGAGGACATGACCAGGGTGCTGGTGCACCTCTCCACGGCAGTTACAGCACTACACCCTCCTGCTCTACCTGCCACAGTTGGGAGTGATGAGGTCAGTGAGGGGGCATCCAGCATCAGCAGCCACTCTGCCTCACAAGTCCCGCCACTCAGGCGCAGCACCAGGCCCACGCCAGGTCCAGATGCCCCGGAAGAGGATGCGCCTCAGAGGCGCTTGGGTGGAACGCGCAGGAGGCGCACTTGAGTACATTTGACAATTACAGGCACAGGCTGACTATAAGCCTGCCCTGTCCTTTGACACAGCAGTATGCAGTAATACTGTTAGTAGAATATAGTTGAACTGGTACCTTTTTTGTGATTGAAATAAATATATTTATTTTGCAGCACACATTAGCGTTGTGTCATTATTACATTTTGCATGCATTAGTGATTTGTGGGGTGAGGGAAGAGGGTGCACTAGAAACTGTTCACTGTGATGTGGTTGCGACGTCTGTGGCCTTCAGCTGGGTTCTCCCCGCGTGCATGGCGCGCATGTGCAGGTGGCCGGTTGTCCCCTTCAGATTCACTGCCAGAGATGTCGACAGGTATCCGACGCTTGGTTGCAATGTTATGTAGTATTGCGCAGACAGCCACAATGCGGCAGCACACTGCAGGACTGTAATACATGGCCCCACCTGTCTTGTGCAGTATGCGGAACCTGCTCTTGAGCAGGCCAAATGTCCTTTCTATGCAATTCCTTGTCCGTATGTGTGCAATATTGTAGCGCCATTGCTGTGGTGTAGCAGGGTTGAGGTATGGGGTCAGGAGGTATTCACGGAGGGCGTAGCCACTGTCACCTGAATGAGAGGAGCAGATGGTGATTGCCTGTGCTGCGCTGTTACTTCATAGCAATGTGACATTGTCGACAAAGTGTACTTACCAAGTAGGTGTCCTTCCCCAAACTCTCCCCTGACCAGTCGTGTGTGGAGGCCACTGTGCCGGAATATGAAGGAGTCATGGCTACTCCCTGGGTACTGGGCGACAATGTCAGTGATGTATGTCTTAGGAGTGGTAGGACTTTCTATTGCGGAACATATACTCCGAGGCAGCTGGTGGGCAGATGGCGACGTGGGTACAGTCTATGCATCTGAGTACATGTGGAAAATGGGCTACATTGTAGAATTGTAGCTTGGTCAAGTCCAATTCCTGTTGGCTGGTGGGAAACTTGATGTGACGGTGTAGCTGGGTGAGCATGGCGTCAACAAAAGTGTGGAGGCAGCGTGACATGGTGGGCTGGGATATCCCCCCAGCAGCCGCAACTATCCCCTGGAAACTCCCGGAGGCCAGGAGGTGCAGGCTACACAATACCTGCACATGTGTAGGCACCGCATTGGTACGGCTTGTTGGGTGCTGCATCAGGGGGTCAAGGTCCTGTATTATCTGCATTATCATTTCCCCATTCAGCCTGTATTTTGCATATATCTGCTCTCTTGTTTGGCCCAGCAAGGTGACCCGCTGGCGGAAAATCCTGTCCTGGATCCTGCGTCTCCTCCGTGCTAATCGCTGTAGCCTTCGACGCCTCACCACCATGTACATTCCTGGCATTGTGGAACTCCTAATTCTGCTGCTGCTGATTGTCCTTATGTGTGATTGGTCAGGCCTGAACCTGTTGGTGATTGGCCAACGGTTTTTTAAATGTAATTTTTGCATGGCTTTTATGGTTACCACCTGCTTTGAGTTGTCCTTAATTTGCACGGCGCAAACTGCGATTTTTGGGTTTTTCGCTATTTGTGATTTTTCATGAATGCCGATTGTGATTGTATAGCGAATTCACTATTTATTTCGCAGAATCCGTGGTTTGTCGCTTTTTCCGATTCGCTAATGCTCTCCTACCGGGATTCTGCGAATATAATAGCGAATTCGCTATTGTGTGTTTGCGAGTTCGCAATTTTGATGTTGAATGCCGATTACGGAAATTGCGCCCGCAATTGCATTTTCGCAGCGATTGCGGGCGCAATTTTACATCATGAATCAGGCTGAAAGTGAGGCACTGGTAGAGGTCCTCAACAGATCCACCAGTAATACACATGGAAGAATTAATTGAAACTTCTTACCGACCAGAATTAATGTGCAAGAGCAGCATCAACAGGTGAGCACCACTACCCACCCCATCAGATACTTAAATTCACCCTATAAATAAAAGTTTCCTTCAGACATAGAAACTAATGATGATGTGGAGCCAGAAGGGAAGCAAGTAGAGTTTGAGATACTGTAGATGGCAGTGGGTAGTAATACAATACCTTGCACATTTCCCGGGCAACGGGAAGTCTTTACACATCCCCAATTAGTGAGACTACCAACAGAAACCACAACACTAGTCACTCGTTAGCCTCAACCTTGCAAGTCCAAGTCAGTTACCAGGGTGAGGCAATTAAGATCAGTAATCCTGAGCAGATATCAAGCTGCTGCAAGACAAAGATATGACAAAATATTTACCAGTACTGCCACACTATTCTACCTTTTGCTTAGGGGAAGAAACTTATTCAATTAAACAATATGTTCCATAGACCTCTTTTTCCATCAGAAATAACTCAATTATTTTAATTTATTTTTACATCTCAAGACACATTTTGACAATTTTCACAAAATCTACACATTTCACGTGTGTTGCTTACAAAATATAAAAAAAACAAGAATAAATCCACATACTCTTTCTAGCATTCATCACATTCATTCAACCATCCATTCAATCACTATACAGTTCAATCCGATTTACATAAATTCTATACAAATATTTACAAAAAAATCACCAAAACAGCTGTGGGAATTATTTTGTTTTTTTTTCTAATTTGTCTTTTTCGTTATGATGTTCCTAAAGCTGTGCGAAGAGCTGGTCTACGCGTTTCAAACTCCCTTAGATAAGGGGAGTTCTCATCAGGACCACTTAGCTGAAATAAGAATGACAAACTAGTGTCAGTCTTCGGGATGTCTTCCCATTTACACTTTTGGTGGCAAATTGTTGGTTCTCTTACCTTATTATGGTTCTACCTCTCGTGTGGGCACCACTACAACAGAAAAGAGGATGGACAAAATCTTCAGTCATACATACTAAAAAAGACTAAAAAAGACTCCCATCAACTAACTGAAAAAACCAGTCGCTAGACCAGGCATGCTTTTACTTACAATGGCCGTTTTCTACATGTGCCTTGAAACTGGGGAGGTGTCAATAACTTTACTCGTCCTGCCAAAAAATAAGGGCATGTGTTAGGGCATCTTTTATTTTCTAATTAGAGCATGTAGAGTTCCTTTGTTTAAGCCACTTACTTTTAAGCAGGTTTCGTTGAAGGCGTCGCTTCAATGGTAACTGATTTTTTCTTTTGTTGTTTGTGCCTGATGGAGACAAAAAGTGTTGTCTGCCTTAGTCCATGTTACTGTGACCGCTCCGCGTTTGTGAAATGCTGTGCAATACTCGTTTCTTCTTACCTCCGACATTCGGCTTCACTCGCACTGTGGAAAGTCACGGTAAAACGTCCAGAACTGATCTCAGTGTGCTGTGTGTGCGGCTATGCTCGCTGTCTGTGAATTCGTAGTTTGCAGTTAGAGGCGGGGCCACGTTCGGAAATTAGTTAGACGTTCCGTGTACGTGGCCATGCTAGGTCTTGTGGGATTCATAGTTCGATCGTTATGATGCCAGTAAAAGCCTTTTGCATTGTTAATTTAGCCTAACAGTTGGCCTGTAATGCATTTATAATGTAGTTTCCAGCTAAATGTTTGAATTCTCATTCTGCTTGCATCGTGGAATGTTGCATGTATCTTGTGTTCCCACTGCAGGTAGACATTACTTCATTAGTTGAGAGAAAGAGTTATTGTTCTTAGTAGATAGAGAGGCCTAGGAAGAAGTAAGGTGATAACGCATGGGCGACGAGTTCTCATGGGAGAAGATGGTAGCAAGGACGTATGAAATATCTCAATGCTTGAACATGGAGGCAGAGAAAGAAAGCTAGAGGAGTGCTGGCATAATGGAAACATACAAGTCCAAGTGTGGGAGGTGTCTTGATTCAGCAATCGCTTATATTTTAACGTAGTTAGGGACAGCTCACATTTTTGCTTTAGGCCACCTTGAGGTAAAGACCTCTAGCCTCATTTATGAGATTTTGTAGCAGCGCAGTTATGCAGCGCTACTCCGGAAATCATTTCTACAACCATATCACCTTTCCCTGAAGTACCAAATCATACATCTACTCATCAGTGGGGCCCATAACACTGTGAGTTACTCACAAAACACTTTCATCCTACTTCATGGATCGGTGAGATTCAAACGAGAGCTGCTGTATCATAGCGGAGTGTCTAAATTAAAACTAAATATTTATACCATTTACACCTGCAGTTTAAATGAGTTTTGCCATGGTTTTTAATAACAAGACATTTTATTCAGACACACCACCATTATGGTCGATGAATCTGCCAGTAAAAAATTAGGCGTAGGAAAATACAAGACCAGCTTAATTCTCCATCTATCTATCTATTTATTTATAATTGAACTACCTATTTCTTGAAACCAATGTTTAACTACCGAAAGACTTTTGCCAAGTCATTCAAGAATACCATCAACCTCCAGTGGTTCAATTTCCTTATGCAACTCTGTAATGTTTGTAATGTATTTTTCAATATTTTGACTTTTGACTGGAATGTAGGTACAACAGTGCTGCACCTTCAAAATTCCACAAACTCCTCCTTCTTTTGCCAATATTATATCAAGAGCAAGACGATTTTGCATCCCCATAGCTCTCATAGCAACCATATCAGTATTTACCATTAAGAATCCTCCTGCTGTGTCTGTTGACAAACGATCTACTATCGTTGATAATCTTCGTATTCGGTTTGCATTAAAAGATATTCCCACTGCTGGTATCAGTGCTCCAAAAATATCAACTATTATTTCAATTACACTCTCTCTTTTTCTACGACTTAAAGGTTTACCTATCTCATGTATTCTATTAGTACCTCTAACTACATGAAAGATTTTAGGAAAGACCAGACCCACGTAGCATGTTCCACACCAATGGTCCGGTAATCTATAATAAGCTTTGTTCCCACATATGAAGTATATATCAGGGAAAAGTGGATCTTTTCCACCTTTAAATCCCCATCCCCCTATGATTCTATAGGTGTCTTTACATTGACTCGCTCCCACGAAATAATTGTCATACACAGTGTTGTCTCTTCTAATACAGAATTTCCCTAACAATGGAGTGTCTATATTATGAACACATTTGCATTCCTATTATCAAGGTTTTCATCTTTTAATGTCCAATATTTGGATTTCTCATGTTGTACTTTTTCACTACATTTATAAGAAATTCTTCTCTTTTCAACCATATCTAAAAATGCTTTCTCCTCAATTCTCATTTTACATGTCAGATTATTTTTAAAAGCGTATTCGTGGCTCAATTCATCCATTTCCAAAAAGAATTCCCCAATTACTTTAGCTGGCTTTACTTTATTCATGGCATTAATTACTTTCAACTTCACAAATACGTCACCTGAATTTGAATAATAGTACTCTAGTTTTCCTGTTTGATAAAACAGACTTGCAATTACACTACACGTGACACCATATGTAAGTGGAAGATGGTGGTACGTCACCCCTTCTGAAACAGATGCTGGTAATTTCACACAGACATAACAGCCACTAGCATCCATGGTCTTAACATATTCAGACAACAATCTTGAAAATGTATTTTTGGTATAGTCACTAATTGACCTATCTTGATGCATTTCTGGTCTATATACATGCTGTTTGTTAGACTTTGATTCGACATTTTGTTCATTTGAACTCACATTATGACTTCACTAAGTTATCCTGAAAAGGAATGACAATAGCTAAAATTATCCATATCAATAGTAATAATCTTGTACATATCAAACATATTCTACACCATTTTCTAAAGATAGAACATTTCGTTTTATGATCATTGTTAGCCATTTTTTTTTACACAAACAGCTTTTGCAATTCTCTTACACCTTTGCCATCTAAAGGCTTTCACCTTTCCCTTACAATGTTCTCCTTATATCAGGATTTCGGATTTTGTCTTTACCTTATACCTTTGATCAATTATCACTTTTCTCTGTGATTCAGTTCTTTACTCACTTTTCCCAACTGACTTTGGGCAGTATAAGTTCTCTTGGCTACTGTTTACTTATTCAATAGGAGGTACAACAATATATGTCCATTCAGGTGACTTGTATTTTTGGTTTGGTCTTCTCACTCTTTTTGGCCTTTGGACAACTTCTATTCTTTTTCCCAACGATTCCTTTTGACTGGTTATTTCATTTACTTGGTCTTCTGGCTTTCTTGCTTTGTTAACCAGTTCAAATCTCAGTCCATCATTCTCTTTAGGCCAATTATCTCCTTTACAAGCTCTTTTTGTCTTAGGCTCTGTGGTGTTATGCTCCACTCTCCAAGACCTTTTTCTTGAACTCTTTCTCAATGGAGTTTCATCTGCACTGTCGTCAGTTTCATACTCAGTCTCTTCGACAGTTTCATTTATGACAACTTTATGACGTCTTTTTCTTTTTCAAAGTCAGTTTTCTCTTTTGACGGTTCTTTCACTCTGTTAGGAACCTCTCCATAGCTGGTACTTGGAATCTCATCCTTATCGTGAGTTATTTCCTCTTTTCCAGTGTCAGGATTTTGGTTCCTGCCTTCAGAGTTTCCAGACTATTCTTCAGTATCCTCTTGATCAACAGTTTTATCTCCACATTGGCTCAGTGTCCTTAATGGAGTCAGTCTCTACCAAATCTCGATCTTCAGATTGATCTTAAGAATTCGGTATTTTGACAATTTCTTCTTCTCCTTCAGACGCAGAGCTAGCATCTGATACTTCCAGATGTCGACGTTCTTGTCGAGCTTTAGTATCTAGATTTCTTTCTTGTTCACCTTCAGAATCAGAATCAGTTGTGCTTTCACCTTCCTCGTTTGGATTCTCAGGTTCAGGCAAACGGATGGTGTGGCTTGCATGCACCCATCTCTTTACTCTGGCACATTTAACTGCAGTGGTGCTGACCAATATGACCTGTCTTGGTCTCTGCCAGCGAGACACCAAACAGTTTCTTCTGCGATGTACCTTTATCCAAACCCAATCTCCAGGAACTAGATCATGAGCTGGATTTTTCTTGTTCGTGTTTGATTCAGTTCCCACCTGATGGAACACAGAAGTCACCACGTCAAACAGGTTTTTGCAGTAATCCAGTATGATGTCATCATTATTAGTTAACATTTTATCAACTGCTACAAATGCTTGTCGCAACGCTCTGCCCATCAAAATCTCATGTGGACTTAATCCAGTCTTTTTGTCAGGGATACTTCTTAATGTCATCAAAATAAGTGGTAAGGAGTCTGGCCACTTCAGTCCTGTTGCCAAACACATTTTTGCAATCCTGTTTTTCATTGTTCCATTCACGTGTTCAACTACTCCTGAAGCCTCAGGTATGTAGGCACAATGCAATTTCTGGTGAATGTCAAGGGCTTCACAGATCATTTGCATAAGTTCATTTTGGAAATGCGTTCCACGATCAGTTTCGATCGTTACTGGAAATCCAAATCTTGGGATTATTTCACGAAAAAGTAACTTTGCAACAGTTAGTCCATCATTGCTCCTCGTGGGGAAAGGCTCCACCCATCGAGAGAACAGACAAATGATCACTAAACCATACCTGAGCCTATTACAAGGTGGAAGTTCTATGAAATCCAACTGCATTCTTGTAAATGGACCTCCCTCCCGTCCTATGGTTCCCAGACTCACAATTGTTTTTCTGTTTGGATTAAATTGCTGACACACTAGACATCTTTGGCACAAGCTTTCAGAAATCATCCTGAACTTGGGATTGTACCACGTCTGTCTAAATAGACGAAGCATGGCATCTCTTCCAACATGAGCTTGACCATGATACATTCGGGCCATATTTGAGATCATGCTATCGGGCATTACTGGTCTTTCATCTTTGTAAACCCAAATTTCATCTTCTTCTCTTTGCCTACATCCTGCCTTTAACCAGACATTTTTCTCTTCTTCATCAGCTTCTTCCTGCATTTGCCTCACTTCCTGCCAAGTCTCAACTACTGTGGTTAGCATTAAAGGACTTGAAACATGCTCTTTGCTTCTGTCCCGATTTATAGATGCAAGATTTCTGGCACAATATTTTGCAATGGAATCTACATACCTGTTACCTCGAGTTATGTAGTCACCTCCTTTTTTATGAGCTGCGCATTTCCCTACTGCAATTTTATCAGGCAATTGAATTGCGTCAAACAGGTTTTTGCAGTAATCCAGTATGATGTCATCATTATTAGTTAACATTTTATCAACTGCTACAAATGCTTGTCGCAACGCTCTGCCCATCAAAATCTCATGTGGACTTAATCCAGTCTTTTTGTCAGGGATACTTCTTAATGTCATCAAAATAAGTGGTAAGGAGTCTGGCCACTTCAGTCCTGTTGCCAAACACATTTTTGCAATCCTGTTTTTCATTGTTCCATTCACGTGTTCAACTACTCCTGAAGCCTCAGGTATGTAGGCACAATGCAATTTCTGGTGAATGTCAAGGGCTTCACAGATCATTTGCATAAGTTCATTTTGGAAATGCGTTCCACGATCAGTTTCGATCGTTACTGGAAATCCAAATCTTGGGATTATTTCACGAAAAAGTAACTTTGCAACAGTTAGTCCATCATTGCTCCTCGTGGGGAAAGCCTCCACCCATCGAGAGAACAGACAAATGATCACTAAACCATACCTGAGCCTATTACAAGGTGGAAGTTCTATGAAATCCAACTGCATTCTTGTAAATGGACCTCCCTCCCGTCCTATGGTTCCCAGACTCACAATTGTTTTTCTGTTTGGATTAAATTGCTGACACACTAGACATCTTTGGCACAAGCTTTCAGAAATCATCCTGAACTTGGGATTGTACCACGTCTGTCTAAATAGACGAAGCATGGCATCTCTTCCAACATGAGCTTGACCATGATACATTCGGGCCATATTTGAGATCATGCTATCGGGCATTACTGGTCTTTCATCTTTGTAAACCCAAATTTCATCTTCTTCTCTTTGCCTACATCCTGCCTTTAACCAGACATTTTTCTCTTCTTCATCAGCTTCTTCCTGCATTTGCCTCACTTCCTGCCAAGTCTCAACTACTGTGGTTAGCATTAAAGGACTTGAAACATGCTCTTTGCTTCTGTCCCGATTTATAGATGCAAGATTTCTGGCACAATATTTTGCAATGGAATCTACATACCTGTTACCTCGAGTTATGTAGTCACCTCCTTTTTTATGAGCTGCGCATTTCCCTACTGCAATTTTATCAGGCAATTGAATTGCGTCAATCAACATTCTCACAAATTCGGCATTACGTATGGGGGATCCTGCGGAAGTTAAATAACCTCTTTGGGACCACAGTTGTCCGTAGTCATGGACAACTCCAAATCCATACTGACTATCAGTCACTATGGTAACCTTAATTTCCTTTCCCAAATCACATGCTCAAATCAAAGCAATCAATTCTGCTATTTGAGCAGAACAAATTCCTTTCAGACAAGATGCTGCCAGTACATCTGCTACTGTGCAGACTGCATATGTAGCACTCTGAACACCTTCATTTGTTCTCTGTCATGAACCATCAACAAACATTACATAATCAGATTCAGGCAATGGCTCATCTCTGATGTCTGGTCTTGGTTTGGTACAGTATTCAAGAACATCTAGGCATTTGTGATCAACCACATTTCTTACTTCAGTTTCCATGGTATCAGGCAATAGCGTGGAAGGATTGATATTTACACATCTAGAGATTGTCACATTTTCTGCTCCCAGAATTACTTTCTCGTATTTCGTCATCCTATTGTTGGTGAGATACTGTGTTTTTGTCATAGTGAGGAGAATCAACACAGAATGAGGTACAGACACCCTCACAGGAAATCCCATCACTATTCCTTCACTTTGTTCTAGACTCACACTTGTAGCTGCTACTGCTTTTAGACAACCTGGCAACGCCTTTGCAACTGGGTCCAAAACAGCTGAGAAATATGCAATTGGCTTTCGCAGTTTTCCATGTCTCTGAATTAGTACTGACAATGCACATCCTTCTTGTTCACTGTAGTACAGTTCGAACTCTTTTTCATAGTCAGGCATCCCTAAAGCTGGTGCTTCACATAAGCTCGTTTTTAGCTGTTCAAATGCTTCCATCTCAGTTTTGGTCATTACTATAGGGTCTCTGACATCTGCTCTGGTTAATCTCTGTAATGGTTTTGCTATCAGTGAAAAACCACTAATCCATTGTCTACAGTAACGTACCATTCCCAGGAACATTCTTACTTGTCTTTGAGTCTTTGGTGGCTGCATTCCTTTTATCATTTTGATTCTTTCTGCAGTGACTTGTCTGATTCCTTTGGCAATCTTATGACCTAAGTATTGCACTTCTTTCTGAAAAAATTGTAATTTAGATGGAGACACTTTATGTCCCTCTTCTGCCAAATAATTCAGCAATGCAACGGTATCTGTTACACATGCATCTTTTGTCTTTGATGCTACTAGATCGGCAATGTACTAAACCAATAAAGACTCTCCAGGCATGCTCAAACTTTCTAGTGATTTCTTTAGCAACCGATTAAAGATAGATGGACTTTCATTATACCCTTGAGGAATTCGGCACCATGCCAAAATACGATCTCTGAACCGGAACCCAAATATTGGCTGGCTTTCTGGTTGTAATGGAACAGTATAGAACGCATTACACAGATCGATCACAGTGTACCATTCTGCATCACGGGGAATTTCATATAAAATTTTTTTGGTACAATTGGACAGCATGGGACAACTATTTTATTAACCTTCCTAAGGTCTTGCACAATCCTAAATGTTCCGTTTGGCTTTTTCAATCCCATTATCGGTGAATTACAAGGACTACTTTCTATCTCTCTCAAAATGCCTTGATCAATCATTTTGTTTATTACTGGAGTTATTCCTTCAATTATCTCTGCTGTCATTTTATATTGGGGAACATTTGGGTAACTTACACCTTCTTTTATAGAGACTTTTACAGGATCTACGTCTTTCATTAATCCAATATCTTCTCCTGTGAAATCCCACACCTTTTCTTTCACTACCTTTTTCAATTCATTGGGTATCTTTTCTCGATCAAACACAGGAATCAACTTATTTTTCTCTGCCTGAATCATGAGCATGGTCATTTTATACAGGCTATCTTCATCTGGGGTTTGCAGTTCTGGTGAACAATATATGGCACAGTTCATTTTACACAAAATGTCTCGTCCACCAGATTTACGGGGCTACTATCACACACCACAAATCGGTGCATGTCTTTGAAACTTCCAATTTCTACTTCAACTGGTGTGTTAAGGAGGTTTTAATCTGTCTATTAGCTACACCTACAACTTGGATGCTTTTTCCTGCGAGAGGAAGATTTTGGACTTCCTTCCACTGATCTAACAGTGGAACGGGTAGCACCAGTGTCCACGAGGAAAGTCATTTTTACATCATTCACCTTTCCGTTCACAAATGGACCAGAATGATCTACCTCAAGAGTGGCTCTAAGCACAAACTCTTCTCCCTCTCTCAGGCCCCATCAGAAACTTTCATCTGACTCACTAACACCTTCCTCTTGTAACCAATACTGGGGACTCACATTCACTCTGGGTGATCGGTTTACCTGCTTGCCTCTGCTGAATCCTGTCTCTGCACTGTATCTCTGTAGATTTATACTGTGTGGAGGTGGCGGTTGTGGCACCTGACTTTGCTGAGTAACTATCTGCTGTTGTTGCAGTTGCTGTTGAATTACCTCATGCTGCACCTGTGGATTCAATGATGTATTTTCGGGATTAACTCTTGGTGGATACTTACACTCTTTCTTCCAATACCCTATCCTGCCGCAATTATGACAAGGGAACTTTTTCTTAAGCTCTTCTATATTTCCTACCAATTTTCTTTTGTTAAAATTTCCTTTAAATTTTCCTTGACTCTCTGTATTTTTATTCGCCAATTGTAGTACTTGGTGTTCTGCTACCTTCACTTGTGCCCACATAGCCTTTTCCTTCAGCTTCTTTTGTTTAGCTTCAATTTCATCACTACAATATTTAGCCTGTCTCAATACCTCATCCACTGTACTCGATTGCCATCCTATTAAACTATGCCTAATCATGTCTCCAATTTCTGGTCTCAAACCATATATAAATCGATATACAAAATGACTCATGTCTTTTTCACTCAGTTCCTCATATCCACTGATTTGTTTAAACACCAACAACAGTCTTTCATAAACTGCATGCACAGATTCCTTTGATTCCTGTATAGTTCTGTCTATTTTAACCAAATCCGTTTCTTTTGGTGGAATTTCATTCTTCAAAAACACTATTACTTGTTCGTATTTTCTCATGACTTCAGATGATGGAGCACCTGTTATTTTGTCTCGAGGATATTCCTCTTTCGGCCAATTTACAGTTACCTTGCATTCAGTCCACAGATCTGTTGGTACAACTATGTCAAATAATCCATCCAGATCAACCCATAATACTCTTGAAACTTTCACAAATCGATCTATCTACTTGTCGATACCATTCTACTGTTTTTTCTCTCAATTTGGGGAAATCATTTGTAAAGGATAATATATTCTGTCTACTCCAATGAACATGTAAATAACCTCCTCCGGGTATTTCTCTCTTAGGAAATTCATTTACTGCTGTCTCTTTTTCTCTCACAGGGAACGCTAATGTAGATTTATCACTGGCCTTTTCTTTCTTCTTTGCCCATTTCATTCTCCACTTATTCACATCTCCCCATCTCCTTAGTAGTACAATCAATTCCTTGATCTGGGTTAACTTTCCTGCAGTATTCATATTTTCAATATCCTTTTCTGAAAAGTCTACTCTGTAGGATTTTTGCAATGTTTTATTCTTTGCAAATTCTACTTCAAATTCATTCGCTAATCCTTCTAATTGATCATGTACAGACTTCACTTTCCATGTTATATTCTTGCACGTGAACATAAATTCATCATCTTGGTACGTTTTTAATCTGTCTGTTCTAATAAATAATCTTCCATATCGATTTTTAATCTTGCCACATCTAATACTTTAGGTTCATGTTCTTTTAATTTCAAAGTTTTAAGCCAATCACTTAATTCTTTTTCCGATGGTCCTATAGGAGCCTGTGTTAAATCTATTTTCTCTATGTTCTTCTCAGGTGTATCAGAATCAGATTCTGCTCCGGTTGCATACTTATAAGGTAAACTCTGATTGAAAGTTATCAGGTGGATTCACATTATTCGCTCGCTTAATTTCCGACAAATCTGGATAAATATTTTCTTTTACCTTTTGCAAACTTTCCTGTAAAGGGATTGTCAAACTTGGCTCTTTTATTCTTTGGTTTTCAAACATCGGGATTACAGGTCCTATCATTACTGGGACTGTTACTGTTCTATGTTTTTCGTAAGCTCTTGTATCTTTTCTGTCAATTCATTTGTAGATTGTATATATTCAGCAGTACTTGTTTTTTCTTCAATTCATTTTTCTACTCTATTTTTACTTCCTCTTCCATTATTTTGTTTGGGAGTACCGGTAAGTCTTGTTCCTGTTATTGAAGCATTTGGCTTATATCTAATTTCTACTCTTTCTGGCATATCTCTAAAATTTGAAAATTGCCTTGGGGTTTCATTAACTCTATCTTCTACTGGTGGAGCATAAGGTGTGGTCCATAAAGAGCCTGGTTGATATGGTGGTGGTCTCCTATTTAATATTGCTTCCAGTACAGCATCCTCCGATTCACCATCACCATAACTTTCTTTCCCTGTTTCCACATTTTTCCTCTTCTCTGTACATTTCCGTCCTTCATATTCATCCACTAATCTGCGCATTCTACTCTCATGTGTCTCTTCCCATAATCCATGCAATCTACCTCTTGTTCTGAGATGTCTTTCCAACCTTTCTCGCTCCATTTCATGCATCTTCCCATTTAACTAGAGCTTCAAATTGAGTCGGTCTAGGTCTTGGCTCAAGCTTCATCATCCTCTCTCTCAAGTTTCGCAAAACCGCCAAATTAAAAGATTCGACTTCTAACGCACTATCATTCCTGGTATACCTTGCCCAATTTTCTAACCAAACACATGTACGGTAACCATATTTCGACAACATATATGAAGCAGGCGTTTTCAGCGGAGGAAGTAATTTTCCCTCTCTTGTTTTATTGCCTTATCCTTTACACACACATATTTTTCAATTTCTTACACCATGAAGGTTTCTTCTTTTCTTCTTCGTAATAGTAATCCATTTTTCTGTAAATTCCCTGTCTTTCAAAAAATTGAGTACTTCTCTGTTGCTGTTCCGTGACACCAGCCTATCACAGCGCGGTGTACACTAGCGTACCAATTAGAACAAGATACGTCTCCTTAGTGCTTAACCAATATTTGCGCTGTTTTCCGTGATGCACCCATCAGCCCTTACTCTGTCTTGATCACGAGGACCAATCCCTGCGTGACACTTTTGACGTCAAATCTGCTCCGGCTTCTGCAGCTTCTGCTGGCCTCTCATTTACAAGGTTTATCGCAAAGCCGTATTTACAAGAAATACATCTGAATCGGTTAGTAACTTACACAAAACAACTCCATTCATCTGTTTCGCTAAATAAAGTGATAGAATTTTCTCAATCACACAAGTATCCTGTATTTCCTGTGGACAGCGCTTACCTCTTCTCTACCACAGAATGTTTACACTTGCCTATAAAGTAGCATCACCTCCTCTACTTTACCCTTTTTTCAAGCTCGGGTTAAGCTCTATTACTCTCCCAGCAGTAAGTTTGAAATCAGGATACAAAATGATCCCTGTACTTGAAGGCTAAGATTTTATAGACTGCCCACGCAATGCATTTATCCTTTCACACGTAAAGTCCCTAAACTTGTGATGTGCGACAACACCACTTGTGATATACGACGAAACCACTGTAGTATACAACAATACTACTATTTGAAACAGACTATGCGATGTGCGACTTCACTTGCCACACTTCCTCTGCCTGCAGACAGAGTGACTAGCTTCACGCAATCCTCTGAAGCCTTTTCAGGACTACATATAACGTAATACGAACTCAACATAATTCTGTACATAAAAACCCTTCTATATCACTCTATACATAATCATAGCTAATTCTTTAGCAACCAAATGTGTAGTATCCTCCTACCTCCTTAATGTGTTCTGTGTTGTGCCACTTGCATGTGCATGAAGTTCTAATGTGGAATGTGTTTAGTTTAGAATGTTTGGCCTCAAGTTAAAATCAGTTGCATGCTGGACTTTGGAGGATGAGGTCTCTAGCTTGGAGTTTACAATAAACTCATATTTACTTCACCTCTACCTGTCTGCTCATCATTCCATCGACAACACTACATTTTGTCGACAATTGAAATTTACCTATGCCTAGAGACCTCAACTCAACACATGTGATTTGAGATTTTATTCTGTTCCTGGACAATTCTGGAGTCTGGACTTAATCTTGATAAAGATCGAGTATCCACCATCTTCTGAAGGTAGAGACACCCTTTTATATACTCGTGGGAAGTTTTTATTAACTGTTCGGTCTCTCTCTTTCATCTCTGCTTGTCTTCAAAATACTTGTAGCCTCTAGAATTACCTTCGGGAATCATTTTGTTTGGCCATACTTCATTTGAAACTTGCTGGATGTGACGTTGTGTGTGGCGTACCGGCAAAATATATGAAGGAAATGTAATCCCAAAAGTAACCTTTACTTGCCGTTATGTCAGCAGTTCGTTTGCGGTGTGTTTTGCTTTGAGCTGCTGCCTAGCAACCCGCACACTCTGCCATTCTCCAATGGATTGTCATCTGCTTGTCTCCAGCATCTCTGGTCACCTGGCAACCGTCTCCGACATTCTTGAGTTGCCCGAGGAAAGATCTGACCGTACTCTCTGAGGCTCTAGTGATGCTTCCTTGCATGCGCCCTACGTCAGAACTTTGCGCGGTGACGTCCACACGTCATCCGCCATTTTGTTTGTTTATCTACTCTGATCGGCGGAACTTCAAAAGGCGGTCTAACCTTCACTCATCGTATAAGCTTCTTCATTTCAACGTTGATTCAACTTCTCCGCAGGTAAGCGGTTATTGGGGGTTACACTGCTTTTAATCTTCTCACTTATCGGCACAGTCCACGCCGATCCTCTGATTTGAACATAATAACCTTCATGAGAGAATTGTGACTTCTATAGCTGATTGGCACAGCTCACGCCGATCTGAAAGGTCATCTTTCCGGGTTTTGCTCTCTTCTGTTTAATTAAAAAAAAGAAAGAGACAGGTGTTACATTTAGGATCATTCTTTCGACTTATGATTCTAGCTCTTTACCACAACGAACAGCATTACCACGTCCTGTGAGAGGATCAGAACAACATAATTTTCTTTGTGAGAGGATCACAACAACATAATTTTCTTTGCTTTGTGTGCTCAAAGTTTTTTAATGTGTACCTGTGCAATACGTTTATAGTGTACATGTGGAATACTGTTTGAGACAAATTTTAGTTTAATCATCTTTTATTCAACATGCAGAATGTCACAGCTCCACTTTTTTTTCTCTCCGAGCCCGGAGGAAGAATGTCTTTTCTCACTATGCCAGAGTGTGTGGTACCTCACTGAGCGCAGAGAGAAAGTCTTCTTTGTTCATGCACTGTCTAGGCTCAGAAGGGCAGGATGTGTTTGAAAATCTGCCTGAATTATCTGATACTGAAACAGAGTATGATCTTAGAGCTTTTTAATTTTGGAAAGAGGATGCAGAAGCAGGACGAAACTGTAGAACAATATGTTACTTCTCTCCGCAAGCTTGCTTCCACATGCTCTTTTGCTGGTGACTTGGACGAGCGTCTTAGAGATCAGCTTATGCTTGGCTCTTCTCTTGATAAGGCGAAGGACAACCTATGGCAAAAGGATAATCCCACACTTCAGGAAGTAATAACTGCGCTTAAGTTACATGAGCATTCCAACACTTGTTCTGAAGTTATTCGTAAAAATAGTTCTGAAGAGAAAAAGGGGCCTTCTGAGGTCAAGGAGATAAAAGCCTCCTCTGTTTCCACGTCTCAAAAGACAGTTCTTCCTGAGGCTGGCAACTCCAATGATAACAAAAGTACAAGCTCGAATTCCAAGTTGGCTTCCAAGTTCTGTGCGCATGCTATGTAGTGTACTGGGGGTGATTTTAAATACTTTCCTGCACTCTGCAGTCAGTGCTCGATGTTGTAGCCTGCCCGCCCCGGTCCGACTCGGCAATTATTGCCGTAGAGCGGAGGGCGGACAGGTAAGAGCCTGACAAACTTCCTCACTTCCGCTAGTGGATCAGGTAGCGGTCTAGCCTCCCACAAGGAGGGGCTATTTAGGCAGCGAGGAGCTGCGCGCTGTCCGTGGATAGGGTTGACAGTGGCAGTGTCTACCCGTTCTACTCGAGGACAGTCAGCCTGTACCAGGTCAGGTACATAGGAACGAGGTATTAACTGTCTGCAATCAGGATTTTAAATACATTTTAATTACGTCGTCTGGTTGATCTGAAAACCATCCGCTTGACCTGCACATAGAATAAGATTCTGTGCGCATGCTATGTAGTGTACTGGGGGTGATTTTAAATACTTTCCTGCACTCTGCAGTCAGTGCTCGATGTTGTAGCCTGCCCGCCCCGGTCCGACTCGGCAATTATTGCCGTAGAGCGGAGGGCGGACAGGTAAGAGCCTGACAAACTTCCTCACTTCCGCTAGTGGATCAGGTAGCGGTCTAGCCTCCCACAAGGAGGGGCTATTTAGCCCTCTCGTCGCTCTGAGCGCGCAGCGGTCGCGCGCAGGGGAGTGCCTGAGGACGCGCCTGAGACAAGCCAGAGAGAAGCCCGTCTGTGCCCGTCCGTGCCTGGACGGGGCTAGGGGCGGGGTACCATGGCTGTTTTATCAATCTCTACGAGGATTCCTGATGCCGCCCGCATCATATATCCATCTAAGGTACTATGGGATTTACGTCCCAGTATGCCCTATACATGTGCCGTTACCCTCCCATCTAAATTAGAAGGCTCTTTTACTTGCCCTATTTGTTCTATACATTTCAGCTCTGAGTTAGTGGCCAAGAGCCCCTTGCGAGTGTCACCCGCAATGTCTTGTCTAATATCTAATACCGGCCCAGTAAAGACTACCAAGGATTCCAATCCCATAGGAAGCAAACACTTGTTATGCAATGTACGTTCACTATCAAAGCATGCTTCTCAGGTGTGGGACCTGATATCTACAGAGAAGCCTGATCTCTGTTTTTTAACGGAGACCTGGCTCAAGCCTCATTCTGCCCCAGCTGTTACTTTGGGTGTCCCGATGGGCTATAAGATCTCTAGACTGGACCGCCCATATAAAACAGGTGGAGGAATAGCAATCGTATATAGGGAGGATCTAACTGTTACGACATTGGAGGAAATTAGCACTCCCCTGATGGAATTAATGATTTTCAAACTTAGCTCCACTTCCGGGGAGAACAGAAGGGGTGCGATTTTATATCGACCCCCTGGCTCGAGTGTGGATTTTTCGATCACACTTATGGAGGTCCTGGCTCCATTCATCTCAAACAATCAGATGTTCCTATTAGTTGGGGATTTCAACTTCCACAGTGAACTGGAGACCTGCATGGAGGCCAGAACACTTCTCACTGATATGGAACATCTAGGTCTGAAAAAAATGAACCAGGGACCTACACATGAGGCAGGCCATACGTTGGACTTGGTGTTCTCCAACTCATTTTTAAATATGTGCCCATCCCCCATTCAAGCAGAATGGACTGATCATTATATTTTAAAATTTTATACTAAGCCCATGTGTAAATCAAGTGTACCGACTGCCTTGCCGACCAAAAGAAGACCATGGCACAAACTTACACAGGACACCTTTCGAGAGGCTTATCAAGCCCCTATAATTAATGAGCATGAGGGAATAATGCCAACTGAGCTCTATCGCTTTACAAATGCCATAAATGAAGCAATTGATGACACCATACCATTTAAAATGTATAAACCCCGCCAAGCAGCCAGACAAGAAGTCTGGTACTCCGAAGACCTGAGACACATGAAACAAAAGACCAGGAAGCTTGAAAAAGTGTGGAGACATTCTCGGAAGCCGGAGGATAAACAATGCTACTTATCATCCCTTAGATCCTATTATAAGGCAATAAGGTTGGCTCGGAAAAGCCACATTGCGATGCAACTTGCAGAGGCTGGGAAGGACTCCAAAGTTCTTTTTCAAATTCTGCAAACTTTTACCAAGCCTGTAGCATGCGAAACGGCGGAGATTGCTTCCCAAGAATTATGTGATAGGATTTCTTCCTTTTTTATGAATAAAATTGACACGATTTATGCTAAGATATTAGCCACTAAATCTATGGAAGTGGCCGATCCTAATAACCTCCCTCATAACAGTATTCAGCAGAACACACTGGCCAATCGTTTAAAAAACTTTCCCCCTATTTCTTTGGAAGAAGTCACCTCCCTTATTAAAGTAATCAAGAGCGGTAGTCCGCAGGATACTGTTCCCGCCCGGATCATGCCTATGCTGGCTGATATTCTTGGTCCAGATATACAGAAACTGATCAATCTGTCTCTAAGCACGGGAGAAGTCCCGAGAGATTGGAAACGGGCATTGGTAAGACCGCTAAGGAAAAATACCACCATTCCTTGGACGGATCTTGCCAACCTGCGACCCATTTCTCTCCTCCCCTTTATGGGCAAGATGATGGAGAAGTTCGTTAATGGACATCTGTCCAGATTTGTTGAGGAGACACAGGGACTGGATCCCTCTCAGTCGGGCTTCAGGCCGAGACACAGCACCGAGACCACCTTGCTGTCAGTCGCAGACGATCTACGTATGTACCAGGATGGGGGTTATTCCGTCATCCTGGTTCTGCTGGATCTGTCTGCGGCGTTCGACACCGTGTCTCATGACATCATGACCACCAGACTTGCTAACATCGGTCTGGAAGGTGTAGCTCTGGCATGGCTGAGGAGTTTCCTGACCGACCGCACCCAGACTGTCACCTTGGGTGCTTACCGGTCAGAGGAGTTGGGGATCTCAAAGGGGGTGCCACAGGGGTCTTGCTTAAGCCCGACCCTGTTTAATATCTATGTGGCCCCCCTGGCTAACATCATGAGATCCCATGGGTTCATCCCTATGTCATACGCGGATGACACTCAACTCCTCTTCCCGTTTAAACATCTTACGGATACGGTCAGGAACTCTTTTTCCTTGGGGATGAAGGCAGTAGCCCACTGGATGGCATCAAACTTCCTGCAATGCAATGTGGCAAAAACGGAAGTGATGCTGTTCGGTGAGGCAAAGCTCCTATGGTCACCTGACTGGTGGCCGCAAGACCTCGGCCCAGTCCCAGAGCCAAAGCAGGTGGTAAAAAATCTCGGTGTACGACTGGACCAGGAACTTTCTTTAAAACAAAACAGCAATCAAGTAGTGGGTTCATGCTTCCATGTGATCGCCATGCTGAGGAAAGTCTTCCCCTTGCTCCCTGACACAACTAGGAGAACGTTAGTGCAGGCCCTTATACTGAGTCGACTGGACTACTGCAACGGGCTGCTCCTGTCAGCCAACGAGGGAGTTATTGCGAGATTGCAGGTAGTCCAGAATACGGCGGCCCGTCTTGTCCTAAATCAGCCTCCCCGCACACCATCGAAGCCTCTCCTGAACACCCTACATTGGTTGCCTATCAAACAAAGGGTGAAATACAAGATAGGATGCACTATACATAAAAGTCTCCAGAACAAAGGCCCAGAGTATCTAAACAATAGATTCTCTCTCTATAGGCCCGCTCGATCCTTGAGATCCAGTGAACAAGGTCTTTTACAAGTTCCAAGAGCCAGAAAGACCAGACAAGGTGGAAGAGCTTTGTCCATTGCCGGACCAAGATTGTGGAACAGCCTTCCTCTCTCTTTGAGACTCTGTCAGGAGTATCTCCTATTTAGGAAACAGTTAAAAACCTTTTTATTTCCTAATTAATTACTACCATCTGCCTACCTATTGTTACAAGCTGAAAGGTTTCTCAAAGGCGCGGAGATACTCCTCCGGGAGATGATCCTAGCGCGATACAAACCCGCTAATAATAATAATAATAATAATAATAATGTCAAGTGTTATCGTTGTGGCAATTTGGGTCATTTGGCCAATGCCAAGGATTGTTCTGGATGGAAAACAACTTATTCCATATGTAAAAGAAAAGGTTATTTCTCGAAATTTGCAGGTCAAATAAGGCTAAAAAAAAAGTGAGAGTAGTGGACATTTATGATCAGACCCAAGAAGAATCTGTGGTGTGTCAAATAATTCTGTAGGGATGGATGGTCCCATGGAAAGGGTGTTGATTGATGATTGCCCTGTGGACATGTTATTTGATTCAGGTGCAAAAATCACTTTGATATCCAGGTTCTTCTTTGAGAAGTGTTTACAAAACAGAGTAAAGCTACTCAAACCAGACATAAGTCCAAGTGGGTATGGTGGCCAAATCATAAACCTGTTAGGGTGTTTTGTGCGAACTATTGATTTCAAAGGGAGAGTTACTGTTGGAAAAATCTACATTTCTATGAAGGGGGACTCTCATTAGTTGGGCACATCAAAGAGATCTTGGTGTTTACCTGAACCCCAACCAGGTTCCATGAGTTCACGTTTGAGGGATCTTCCTCCTTGTGTTGCGGAAGTTTCAGATCACAATGTGTGGGCCGAGAAATATCCAAGTGTCTTTACTAAAGAGCTTGGGTGTCTTAAAAGGTATTTGCACCTACTAAAATTAAAAAAGGATGCTGTACCTAAAGTGGCCAAAGTCAGAAATGTTCCACTCTTGGTTCTTGATAAAATGAAGGCTGAGCCTGATAAATTGTTGTGCAATGGAGTGATAGAAGTGGTTGAGGGCACAGAATGAGTTTCTCCGGTGGTGATGGCCCGGAAGGCCAATGGTGAGGCAAGATTGTGTATTGATATGAGAGAGTTAAACAAAGCTGTGGTAGTTGACCATTATCCTCTGCCCAATATAACTGAAATGATGTCTTCCTTGGGTGGTGCCACACACTTCTCCACGTTAGATCTCTCCTCTGCCTACCACCAGGTCAGATTACACCCATCTTGTCAAGATTTCACGACCTTCATCACTCCTTTAGGCACCTATATATTTCTCAGAATGCCTTTTGGGCTGATATCAGCCGCTTCAGTCTTCCAGAGGGTGATGGAGGGCATATTGGTTGGTATCCGTGGAGTTAACGTTTATCAGGATGATATTTTGGTACATGGGGTAACCCGTAAAGAACATGATGACAGAGTGTGTGAAGTTTTAGATAGATTGCAAGATGCTGGGCTCATCCTCAGACTTGATAAATGTACACTTGGTGTTGAAATTATTGAATATCTTGGGCATTTTGTTTCAGGGTCAGGTATCAGACCTAAACCATCGTTGGTGGAGGCCATCTCCAACCTTAAGTATCCGTGTATTAAGGATGAATTAGTCAAGTTTCTGGGTATGTCTGAGTTTTATAATAAATTTGTTCCGGAGTTTGCCCAGAAAACTGAGAGGATAAGAAGTTTGTTGAAAAAAGGAAAATAATTTATCTGGGACAAAGGTTGTTGTGATGAGTATGATCATATCAAAAGTTGTCTTAGTCATGCCCAAGATCTAGCCAGTTTTGATCCCACCAAAGACTCATATATTATGACGGATGCCAGCTGCAAAGGTATTGGGGCTGTTCTTTTGCAGAAAGGGGAGAAAGTAGACAACACCATTCTGTTCATTTCTAAGCCACTGATCAATCAATCAATCAACAGAATTTGTATAGCTCGCTACTCACCCGTTAGGGTCTCAAGGCGCTGAGGGGGCGCTACTGCTCGAACAGCCAGGTCTTGAGTTGTTTCCTGAAGGAGAGATGGTCCAGGGTCAGCCGTAGGTGGGTGGGGAGCGAGTTCCATGTCTTGGCTGCCAGGTAGGAGAAGGATCTTCCTCCGACTGTGGATTTGCGGATACGAGGGCGAGGCTGGCGGAACGGAGCTGGCGGGTGGGTGTGTAGAATGTCAGTCGGCTGTTGAGGTACTTCGGGCCTGTGTCGTGGAGAGCCTTTTGTGCGTGGGTGAGGAGTCTGAAAGTGATCCTCTTGTTGACGGGGAGCCAGTGCAGGTCTTTCAGGTGGGCAGAGATGTGGCTGTGGCGAGGGACGTCCAGGATGAGTAGTGCTGAGGCATTCTGAATGAGCTGGAGTCTTTTCTGGAGTTTGGCTGTGGTTCCAGCTTAGAGGATGTTCCCATAGTCCAGACGGCTGGTGACGAGGGCTTGGGTGACCGTCTTCCTGGTTTCGGTGGGGATCCATCGGAAGATCTTTCGGAGCATGTGCAGGGTGTTGAAGCAGGATGACGAGACGGCGTTGACTTGCTTGGTCATCGTGAGGGAGGAGTCCAGGATGAAGCCCAGGTTGCGTGCGTGGTCCGTTGGCTTGGGTGCGGTGCCCAGGGCAGGGGGCCACCAGGAGTCGTCCCAGGCGGAGGGAGATGGTCCGAGGATGAGGACTTCCGTCTAGTCTGAGTTCAGTTTCAGACGGCTGATCTTCATCCATTCCGCGACGTCTTTCATTTCTTCCTGGAGGTTGGCTTTGGCGGAGGCGGGGTCGTTGGTGAGGGAGAGGATCAGCTGGGTGTCGTCGGCGTAGGAGATGATGTTGAGGTTGTTTTGGCGTGCGATGGCTGCGAGAGGGCTCATGAAGACGTTGAAGAGGGTGGGGCTGAGTGAGGATCCTTGCGGAACGCCGCATATGACTTCGGTGGCCGAGGAGCGTACCAGGGGAGGCGGACTCTCTGGGTTCTTCCGTCGAGGAACAAGATGATCCACTCCAGGGCCGCTCCTTGGATTCCGGTGTTGCTGAGGCGCTGTATCAGGGTGCGGTGGCATATGGTGTCGAAGGCTGCTGAGAGGTCCCGGAGGATGAGGGCAGCAGTTTCTCCGTTGTCGAGCAGGGACCTGATGTCGTCGGTGGCTGCGATGAGGGCCGTCTCGGTGTTGTGGTTTGCTCGGTGTTGGACCCGTGAGGTTCCGTGACAATCGTAAGTGGTGCTGTCGACTCGCACGAATATGGTCGAGTCTGGTATCTATGAACCGCAAATGACGAGTTTAGTAAGTGTGCGCAGTTTCGCTGTGCTAACCTAAACCGTTCGTCTGTTACGTGGGTATTTCATCTGTACCCACGGGTTCCATCTTAGATACGGCATCCATTTTGTCTCTTGCCCTCAAGTAGCCAGCGAACGGACGCTGTCCGCTTCGCGACCCTGGGACTCCCAAGATATGTGCGAAAGACACATGTCCTTTGTAAATGTCTTTATGACGAGAGGGATGTTACTGTAAGGCAGATGGCGCCGCTCAAGGCTCATCTTGCCGCACGGACTTATTGTCTTAGCCGTGCATCTCATTAGGCACGTCCCTTTGATGCCTGTATCTCGTGTTTCTCGATACCTCCCCTTTTACACCCTTTCCGATCTCCCCACTGTCTCCGTCTTCCCCCGCACCTGTCTTTGTTCCTACTTCGATCTGTTTTACTGCTGATTGGAATTTGCTAATGGTGGGAAGATGGGTTTTTACAGTTGGGAACCGCCAAATGTTTCCGCACTTATGTTCCGGACCTCATGTGTTTCAAAGTGACCAAAGCGACCCCTCTGGGGGATAATGATGAGAACCGGGCTGTAAACTTTTGTGTATCATGTTGTCCTATGGGTAAAAACTGTATAAAAGGAGCGATCTACAGAACCAATTTGAAGCAGTCTCCCCAAGTTGCACGTGGTGTACTTGTCGTGACTTCTGTGTTCCCTGCAGTAAATAAACCTTGAATCTTTGACGTCGAAGGAAGTGTCCCGTGTCTCTGTGATTCGTACGCCGGAGCAGGTTACCCACGAAGGTTTCAGGTGTTGTGCCCTGGCACCGCTGGGTCCTACAGAACCCAGTCCTTCAGTTGGCGCCCAACGTGGGGCTGCATCAGTGGTACCGGTCCAAGCCCGACGATCGTGAGGAACTTCGTGTGAAATCTCCGAGGGAAGGTGCACTCCGCTTCATCGATCCAGTTGTCGAAATAAGTGGCCCGAAGACTTTTCCCGCGAAGATTCCCGCCTCCGGACGGCTGCGACGGACTGCTGCCCTGACTGTAGACCTGTTTTGGCGCCTGGCGTAGACCTTGGTATAGCGAGACGATAGACGGGCCTTCCTGGTGACGCCATCGATCTTTGAGTTAAGTATTTGTGGGTCGCTCCCATAGTTCTTGGTTGTTGACACTTTAGCGAGTGTTTTTGTTGTTAACGCTGTGTGAGTGTTTTTTGTCGGTGACACTTTGCTAGCGTTTTGTTGTTGTGTTATTTGACGACTGCAGCCGCCAAAAACCGAGGGTTTTGTTCTTTGCTGGGACTTGGTAAATCCCGTAACCCTTGAAGTTTGTGAAACTCGGCTAGTGTGCAAGATGCCTGGTCGCAGTACTTTGTTTAGTTGTTTCAGACCTTGTGGTACGGATTCCCGACTGGAGGACTCGTGTCCGATACCTCCGGTTGGAACTCCCACTTATGACCTGTACAGTAAGCATGGACTAGGCCCAATTACCTTTAACGATTACTGGATTAGATATACAAAGAAGGACGGTGACCTTCGCTGGCCACCTCATGGTAGCTTCGAGGCGCCGATTTTAGATAATCTAGAGATTAAATTGTTCGAACGAAAGTCAAGGCCGGCCATGTTTGATGCCTTTCGGTTGTGGCGCAAAGAAGCCCGACAGAAAGAAATCAGACAGAATAAACGTACTCAGCGAGATAATGTTGCTACCATAGTGAAGAAAGCAGAGCAATTTCAGCGAGATAAGGAGGATAAGGATAAGGAAGTGTTTGATAGATTACAGCGTATGACTATAGATAAATGTTATCCCGCTCTGCCTACGGAGTCGGAAAAGAAGGAAGAGCCAGTTGAGGATCCTTTAATGTCTTATCTTATGAAGTCGCCACCTCCCTACGTACAGGGTACCGCAGCTTCTGTGGTTCCCGCCGTACCTATTCTTCCGCCTATTCTTCCTGTGCCTGTTCCTCAGCCTGTTCCTCAACCTGCACTTGCTCTTCCGACTGTTCCTGTTTCTTTGCCCGTTTCTATCCCTACTGCTCCTCCGCTTCCACATACTCCTGCTCCCGCTGCTGCTCCTGTTTTGTTAACTCCCGCTGTTGCTACTGTTTCTACTCCTTCACTTGTTAGTCCTGTGTCCTATACTTCTCCCTCTACTCGTTCTCGAAACTCTCCTCTTGCTGCTAGTTTCTTTCATTCGCTTGGGCCTGTTCATGGGTCCGCTAACTCCGATGGTCCTCAGAGACGTAGTCAGCTTCCTGGAAACAGAGAACGCGTTGCGCTATATAATATGGCGATGGGTTGGATGGTAAACCCCCTCAGAAATCCGCCACGTGTTGTTCTCGAAACATTTCGTCAGTTCAATATACCAACCCAAAGATACGTGTTTGATGAAATGTGTAAGTTCCTTCGCGATCAGATATCGGCTGATGCGCCTGACGAGGTGCTGGCCGCTTTGTCTGATCTTCAGCTTCAGTTCTCGAATGGACTGATAGTGGATACTAATGTTCGACGTGCTATTGAGCGGTTGCTATCTCTTCGCCCCGCTCCGATACCTCATGCATTGTTTGTTGAGGATATTGAAAACCAACCAGACGATTCTGGCCAATATCCTATGCGTGAAGTTCCGCCGGTTTGGATACCAGCCAATCCTAATGCTCAACCTCCGACATTGGCGCATTTCCAGAGAGTATGGATACATCTCCCATGGAAACGCTCGGAAGTGTTACAGGTGAAGCAATCTTTGCCTGACCCACGCAAGAATCCTACAGGGTATTATAAAGAATTATCACAGCTTGTAGATGCTACGGTAATGAATCTTGCCGATATCGACATGTTGTTCGGCAATGTTGTACCGCAACCGGTATGGGCTAAGATTCGTCATGAAAATCACCCGGCTGAATTAGGTGGTGCTTGGGCTGCCATTGTAGCGGCAGACGCCGGACAAGTAGCTGCTACTAAACCCGACCAGTTGATTCTTGACCTTCCTCAAAGAATTATTACGCTAATGAAAACTCTTATGCCAGCTATGAAGGTGAACTGGGACAAATTGTCAGCCTGTAAGCAGAAGAAAGATGAGAGTGTTTCCGACTTCTTTACGAGGTTCGAGGAAGCATTCATCGACCATAGTGGTCAGGATATGGGCACCGAGGGTGGTCAGAGATTGTTCGTGGATAAATTTGTTTCGAATTTATTGCCCGACTTGAGCAATAAATTGAGAAATTCGGAAAGTGCATGGGCCGTTTCTACTTCAGCTCAGATATTGGCTACTGCACAATATTATGAAAATAGGGAGAAAGAGGAGAATGACCGTGCTGACAAAAAGACGAAAGAGCTGAAAACTAAAGTGTTGTTGCAACCAGCGTATCCGCCGCGTTCTAATCAGAATGCGCCCCAACAGAATAGATCGCAGTCGCAATCGAATCGGTCACAGTCGCGTAATGATTCCTCCTCCCAAAGATCGTCGTTAGGGTACAATCAATGTGCTTATTGCAGACAGGAGGGACACATTAAATTCAATTGCCCTGTTTTGAATGAACGTAATAGTGGTAACTCATCTAGAGGAGGTCGTGGTGGTTCGCAGCAGGCATCACGTGGTAGAGGTCGTGGTACTCAGAATGATCGTTCTGATAACTCCTCTAATAATAATGATTGTTTCGATCAACGTGGATCATCGCAAGGACGATCTGCGCAGTATAATGTAGACGACTATTACGTCGATCAAGGAACTGACGACAGTAATTACTAGGACAGCCAAAGACAAAGAAAGGGAGTGGTATCAGTTCCGGTTGATCAGAGAGGGCCTTACGTCGCAGTTGCTACATCGGGCGTCGTTGAGCCTTTTCTGTTGGACACTGGTGCAGCGAAAAGTTCTATCATGCATTCGAAACTCCCTGGCGCACCTTTGTCTGGCTTAACAAATGTATCCGTTGGATTCTCTGGCGCCCCTGTTAGCAATCCAGTTTCGCGCCCCTTGCCCCTTAAAATTGGGTCACGTGAGCTAGAAGCTCCGTTGATTTTAACTACAGGTTGTGGTGAAAATCTTTTGGGCCTGGATTTGCTTAAACGTTTGTACGCAACTTTGTATTGTTCTCCTGCGGGTGTAAAGCTTACGTTAGGAGAGAGGGTTGTCTCTCCTATGTATTTGTCTCTCGATAAGCTTCCACCGGAATTGAGTTCTCTTCCTGCATCTTTGTGGGCAACGGGTCCGAATGACGTGGGCCTACTTGATATCTCCCCTTATGTCGTACAGTTGAAATCTAATGTACGTTTGCCTCGTATTCCCCAGTATCGTATCTCTCTTGATGGTGAACGAGCGTTGTTAGCGATCATTTATGATTTGATCGAGAAAGATGTTATTGAAGAGACTCGGGGAAACGTGTGCAACAGCCCTGTGCTGCCCATTCTTAAACGTACCGATCCTTCGAAACCGCCTGTTTATCGTTTTGTTATCGATTTACGGGAAGTGAATAAAATTGTGGTTCCTCAATTTCCTGTTGTGCCTGACATCACGGCGCTACTGACTCTGATTCCAGCTTCTGCATCGTGGTTTTCGGTGATTGACTTGAAAAATGCGTTTTTCAGCATCCCGATTGCCGAAGAGAGCAGGGACCTTTTCGGTTTCTCTCTCGGTGGACGTAGCTTCCGGTTCAAACGCGCTCCTCAGGGCTACTGTGAAAGTCCATCGATTTACAGTCAAGCCTTGAAGAGTCAACTGGATGCGTTTCGGTTGCCGGTTGGTGCGGCCCTAATCCAATACGTCGATGACTTATTGGTGGCTGCCGATACTCAGGACATTTGCAAAATCGCTACAGTGTCGTTGCTGCAACATCTCTGTGAGTTGAATCACAAGGTGTCACCTACTAAACTCCAATATTGTTGTCAAGAAGTAACCTATCTAGGTCACTTATTGTCAAAGGAGGGAAGGAGGTTGACCCCAGAGAGAATTGCAGCGATTGCACGAATGACTGTGCCAACAACCCAAAGAGATGTGCGTGCCTTTCTAGGTATCACGTCGTATTGCAGGCAATGGATTCCTAACTTTTCATTGCTAGCGAAACCATTGGTGGCTCTTACGTGCAAGGATGTTTCAACTCCTTTACCATGGACGGAAGAATGTCAGAAAAGTTTTTCTGAACTGCGTGATTCATTGTGTTCGGCTCCTGTGTTAGGTACTCCTGACTACAGTAAGCCGTTTACATTATATGTTCACGAGAGGGAAGGTTGTGCTTTGAGTGTCTTGACGCAACCTTTTGGTGGTAAGCAGCGTCCATGTGCGTATTTTTCCTCGACCTTGGACCCAGTAGCTAGAGCATTGCCGAGTTGTTTAAGAGCAACTGCGGCAGCTGCGGTCTCCATCCGACAATCAGCAGGATTGGTCATGGATAATATGCTTACGGTGATGGTTCCGCATGCAGTCGATACTCTTTTGAATCGTACGAAAACTCAGCACTTGACGAGTGCGAGGTTGTCTGGGTACGAGTTGACGTTGTTGGCAAGCCACATTCAGATAAAACGTTGTAATGTTCTGAACCCGGCAACTTTGTTACCAATTAGCACAGAGTCAGATGAAGTAGCAGAACATGATTGCTACTTGAGGACTGAAGAGGAAACAAAAGGTCGAGTGGACCTTAAAAACACCCCATTGGAAGATCCGGATGGCACATTGTATGTGGATGGGTCATGTTTTAAATTGCCGAATGGTGAGGTGACTACTGCTTATGCTGTTGTAACGTTGAATACTGTTGTTGAGACTGCAAGGTTGAATCAAAATTCTGCCCAAGCTGCAGAATTGATTGCTCTTACTAGAGCATGTGTGTTAGCGAAAGGGAAACGTGTGAATGTGTTTACTGACAGCCAGTACGCGTTTGGAGTCGCTCACAGCTTTGGACGATTGTGGAGAGAGAGAGGTTTCTTGACGTCGCACGGTACGAAGATTCAGCATGGCCAGCTCGTGAATGACCTTTTGGATGCATTGACGTTGCCTAAGCAAGTAGCGATTGTTAAATGTAGTGCGCATCGTAAGGTGACGGATGATGTTGGTTGTGGTAATGCGTTTGCGGATGAGATTGCTAAGGAGACTGCCCGGAACCTTAGCACTCGAATGTATGTGACGAGTTCGGTTAGGTGGCCTACAAAATCGAGCATGTGTGAGGACACTATCGAAAGTGTGAAAGAAATTCAGAACGAGGCCACCGAGACTGAAAAGGCGAAGTGGAAAGAAAGTACGGTAAAGTTGGATGCGAATGGTTGTTGGATTGATTTGTCGGATCAGAAAAGATGGTTGTTGCCTGATGCGTATGTGCTGGCCGTTGTGACAATGGCACATGGGTTAGCACATATCAGCGTGAAAGGTATTTGTAAGTTGCTGTCTCCCGTATGGAAGAATGATGGTATCACGAAGTGTGCTGAACGTCTGGTGAAGAATTGTATGGTGTGCATGATGTACAATCCTGGCAAAGGAACCCCAACTCCTCCTGGCAGTTTTGCTCCCCCTTCATGTCCCTTTGAGGTGATCCAATTGGACTTCATCCATATGGAGAGATGCAACAACCTGAAATACGTTTTAGTTGTGGTTTGCGCATTCTCCCGATGGATCGAGGCCTATCCTCTCAAAGACAATACTGCTTTGTCTACTGCGAAAATCCTACTGAAGGAATATTTTCCTCGGTATGGAATGCCTAGAGTCGTGTGGTCAGATAACGGAAGTGAGTTTGTGGGTAGTGTGATGAAGAGTGTGTGTAAAGGCCTTGGAATTAATCAGAAATTCCATAGCGCCAATCATCCCCAGTCAGCTGGTTTGGTTGAAGGGTACAACGGCACCCTTAAACTAAAACTAGCAAAGATTCAGGCTACGACTGGTCTTTCGTGGCCTGACGCTTTACCTTTAGCATTACTGTCAACTAGGGCGACTGTACACTCCCGAGTAGGGCTTAGTCCCTATGAAATAGTGTTCGGCCGTCCTGCGAATGTGTGGGGGGTTCCTAGGCCAGGAATGTTTTCTGATCTTGAGTACCCAATGTTGATTGATTATCTACATGACTTGACTGCTAAACTGAGGTTAATTCACCAACAGGTTTACGACGCATTGCCGACGCAGACGGAGGGTCCAGGCCACCAGCTCCAGCCCGGAGACTGGGTGGTGACAAGGAACTTTTCACGAAAAAATAACCTGGACCCGAGGTTCACCGGACCCTACCAAGTGCTCCTGGCCACGAGGACTGCCGTTCGTCTCGAGGGACGTAAGAATTGGGTGCATGCTACGCACACCAAGAGAGTCCCTATTCCTTTGCCGGCAGACCCGTGGGTGAGGAGAGGCTTTGCATCATCGGAAACAGAAACATTGCCGGCGTTTGTGCCTTTTAGCGACGCACAGCCTGTTGGAGAATCCTCAGCGCAGCAGAAAGACACTGTTGAACAATTGTCATTGAAAAACTCAAGATCAGAACACTCAACTGATCAACAGGACGCTGTCTCCTCAACGGATCCTTTGTTCGACGAGCAGACACGTTCTGGGAAAACTCGATACTTTTTGCGATCTCGCACTATGGACAAATAAAATATTTTGCTTTGCTGAATTGACGATTGCATTACCCCGTTTTCCGTGATCAGTTCTGAACATTTGTATTATTGTAATTATTTTTGTATGTATATATATTGAGCTTCATTCCATATACCTTTTGTTTTTACAGCTGAGAGACTTTGTTTTTGTATATATACGTATTGTGCATTGAAGGCCGTAGGGCCGCGCGCGTACTTCCTTCTGGATAGTAGGTCTTGACACTAGGTTAAAGGCCGTCGGTTCCTGGGAACTCCTAGGGATTGACTATTGCTACACAGAACGAAGTGCGTCAAGAAACGTTGCGGACGGTCGTAGGGAATGGCATTCTCGAAGCTGAATGATTTGGAGGGAGCTCATGTTCATCGATTCAAGCTGCAGCAACTCAGTCGTACCAAATGTTTTATATTCCAACTGTTTGTATTGTTTTTGACTGCTTCTGCACTTTTGGCGGGTGGGGTGTATTACACGATGTCTTACTTCTTACCTTCTGCTATACCTACTCCTACTTCTGACCCTAATCTTACCTCTACTGTTTCTCCTCATTCCTTTCATATGTTACCGGAACACGAGCAGGCTAGACGTGTAGAATTCCGCAACAATTCCTTTATTCAGCTCCTTCATCAGCATCAGTTAGTGGTTAACACTACTAATTGTTGGGTGTGTGGGTTGATGCCGCATACTACGGATAAGGGAATTCCATATCTGGTGTTACCGTATAGTTCCCAAGGGTCAGCTCGAGCATTTCAAACAATGTTTCGAAGCGCACTGGGTTTCCACCCCATTCGAGAACCACGTTCCCCCTACTCTGGTCCTACCTCGTATCAAAAACCTTTGTCGATAGCAATAGAGGATTTAGATAGCGATATCTATGATCCCTCGCTTATTCCTAAAGAAGAGATACAGGCCTATAGGGTCCTAAGTAGAGGTGAATATAGTGCGTTCACTAGCGAAAAGCAGCTTAAAAGCTCGCCTCCGATATGGGTCGTACCCCACACTGGTAATTTTTGTCTCATGGGTCGTGGCCGACGATCGCAAGCCCGACTTGGAGCAAGTGCTTGCACTGAAAATTACATTCTGCCAATGTTCTCGTCCCCTGTGTTCCTGGCTGCCAAGGGTACATACTTTATCTGCTATGATCGTGCATATGCATGGTTGCCCGCCGACTTCATGGGCTCATGTTTCATTGCAAATCTGTTGCCTCCGACGTTTACCGTAGATGCCGATTATCATAAGACTAGAGTTGTGAGAGGCGTAATTAGCGAAGAGGATACTGCCGGTCAAGAGGCAGGAGACTTTTTCAAGGGTTTCCTCCCGTTTTGGGGACCTATGGTTAATAGTAGGAACCTGAGACAGTTGACTCGAGTGGTGGAATCAACAGCTAATATTACTGCCAGTGCTCTTGGTAATATCACCACTGAACTTCAGGCGGAGAGACTTATGACGTTACAAAACCGTATGGTTTTAGATGTCATCTTAGCAGATCGAGGTGGGGTATGTAAGGTGATCCATTCGAGCTGCTGCATTTTCATTCCAGATAATGCTCCTACTGTCTATCAAGCCATCTCGAGGTTGCATAAGATCTCCGAATCCATACACGTGGATGTAGGGGATTGGACGTTACTTGGATGGTTTTGGGGCCTGATGTCGACTTGGGGTTGGAAAATTCTGATGATCATCGGAGTTATTGTAGTGTTCCTGTTCACGTGTTGCCTTTGTGTGCAGTGTGGTTCTGCCTTATGTGGCCTCTGTGCTACAACGTGTATAAGACAACCACCTGTTACCAAGGGGACTCGATTGGACAGAGCTATGCTACAGCAACATCTCGATGGTTTGATGAATATCGAATATGATTCCGACTAGTGCTTGCCTACATGAGGGCAAAAGGAGCGTCTGAGGTTCCGTGACAATCGTAAGTGGTGCTGTCGACTCGCACGAATATGGTCGAGTCTGGTATCTATGAACCGCAAATGACGAGTTTAGTAAGTGTGCGCAGTTTCGCTGTGCTAACCTAAACCGTTTGTCTGTTACGTGGGTATTTCATCTGTACCCACGGGTTCCATCTTAGATACGGCATCCATTTTGTCTCTTGCCCTCAAGTAGCCAGCGAACGGACGCTGTCCGCTTCGCGACCCTGGGACTCCCAAGATATGTGCGAAAGACACATGTCCTTTGTAAATGTCTTTATGACGAGAGGGATGTTACTGTAAGGCAGATGGCGCCGCTCAAGGCTCATCTTGCCGCACGGACTTATTGTCTTAGCCGTGCATCTCATTAGGCACGTCCCTTTGATGCCTGTATCTCGTGTTTCTCGATACCTCCCCTTTTACACCCTTTCCGATCTCCCCACTGTCTCCGTCTTCCCCCGCACCTGTCTTTGTTCCTACTTCGATCTGTTTTACTGCTGATTGGAATTTGCTAATGGTGGGAAGATGGGTTTTTACAGTTGGGAACCGCCAAATGTTTCCGCACTTATGTTCCGGACCTCATGTGTTTCAAAGTGACCAAAGCGACCCCTCTGGGGGATAATGATGAGAACCGGGTTGTAAACTTTTGTGTATCAAGTTGTCCTATGGGTAAAAACTGTATAAAAGGAGCGATCTACAGAACCAATTTGAAGCAGTCTCCCCAAGTTGCACGTGGTGTACTTGTCGTGACTTCTGTGTTCCCTGCAGTAAATAAACCTTGAATCTTTGACGTCGAAGGAAGTGTCCCGTGTCTCTGTGATTCGTACGCCGGAGCAGGTTACCCACGAAGGTTTCAGGTGTTGTGCCCTGGCACCGCTGGGTCCTACAGAACCCAGTCCTTCACCCGGTCCTTTTGGCAGGTTCACCCCAAGACTTTTTGCTTTTTCCTAGCCTGTTTCTGTGACCGGGTGAAGTGATTTTAGGCCTTTGCGCACTTTTTCACAGTGTAAAGTGCGTGAGCTCTCTGTGTATGTGTGGTGAGTGACCTGCCCTCCCATAGGAATGAATGGGGAATATGTATGCCCATGGTAGTTCCTGATGTGTGGGGAGTGCAGGGTCGAGTTTGGTATGTGCAAACTCGTGAGATTGAATGCTGTACAATGATATATGCGGCATGATTGTGTCTAGTGTAGAAGTTCCACTTTTAGGAGATGGCATATTTGTGTAGTTTGTGCCTGGCGTGTGAATGGCTGGAGCCTGGCTCCAGGAGGGTGCCTGGGCCTGCTTATGGATTGACTGTCTGGTTTGAGGGTGACAGGGGCTGGGGAGTCACCAGGAGGTTGTCTGAGTCAGCCCTTGGTTGAATGACTGCATCTGCAACTAGAGTGGTGGGAGGAGATAGCACCTGGGAGTGAATGGGTCGGGGTTTTCCCCACACAATGCTGGCTCCACCCCCCGTGGTGCGTCTGATGTCCCTAGCCTGGCCTGTGAAATGAGTTCCCTATAACCAGTTGTAGCTGGTTCTCACACTGCCTGCACCCTGCTAGACAAAGGATTTCTCTGTATAAAAAGGGGCTGTGTCCCCTTACAAGATGTTCTTGTTTCTGACTTGAATCCTGCCAGAGGCGTGCTGCTGCTTGGGCTCAGGGGAAGGCTTTCCTCCCTGGGCCCTGCCAGCCCATGGACACCTGATGGACTTTCCTTCTCTGGAACTGCTGTGCTCCACCTTATGTCCTGGACTGCTGAGGTCCTGGACTCCTGAAGGACTTTGTTGCTTTATTTTGGCATCTAGCGCTTTGGAGCGCTTTATTTCTCCCCCAGCGCTTGAGAGCGCTTTTTGTTTTTACTTATAGCACTGAGAGTGCTTTACTTTGCCCCCAAGCGCTTAGTAGTGCTTTTCTTTTGATTCTCGAGGGTGCCCACCCCTCATTTTCACCGCCGCGGCCTGAGCCGTTTTTGATGATGGCCGCCGGAGAGAAGCTTCCCAGAGGCGCCGCGCTGTGATTAGCGGGCCGCGGGAGGCTCGTCCTGTAAAACTGCGCAGTGATTGGCCCACGGCAGGAGGCGCGACTGCAGGGCCGCGCTGCGATTGGCCAGCGTTCAGGGAGTCAGGAGAAGAGGATGGCGCCTGCCGCTGTGGGGTTCCTGTGACCGAGGGGGAGCCCCGCAGCCAGAGAAGAGCCCCGGAACCCGAGAGGAGCTCTGGCAGTCCAGAGAGGCAGCCAGCATCCCCCGCGAGCAGTCCGGTGAGTGGAGCTGCCAGGCAGAAGGGAGGCGCGAGAGCGAGGCACAGCGTAGGAGTCCCTTGCCATAGCGGGACTCCCACGTGCATAGGGGGCACTTGCTTCTTTAGAGCCATGAGGCTCTCGGGCAATATTTTGGAGTTAGAGCCTGCGAGGCTCACGGGGGCCGTTGGGTCATTAGAGCCTGTGAGGTTCAAAGTGTTATTGGGTGTTTCGGTGCACAGAGGGGGCAGGTCTATTTCTAGGACCCCGTGCGGCTCCCACGTTAGGGGCATTTGTTTACAGAGGGCCAGTGAGAGCCCAAGCCGCATTTTCGTGGCCAGAGCCTGAGTGCTCCAACGTTTGGGGGCACCTATGATTGTGTAAGGGGTGCAGTGGATTGCCCAGGCTCCAACATTTTGGCGCAGATGTCTTCTAAAGGGCCAGTGGGGGCCCTGTCGCAGTTTGGCTGATTCCAAGCTGCCCAGCAACTGTTCTTTTGATGACATATGAAAATTTAATAAAAAAAGCTTTTCTATAAAAAAAAGACTAAAAGACTAAAATAAAATAGTCGATCACCCAGAACTGTTTGGCTGGATGTGATAAACTAAAAAAAGTAAACCTGTCTGGCTATCTTTTCTGTTAAAGTTTCTCGAGAGTGCAGCAGGTCTTCTTGGAGTTTTTGAGTTCGTTGGTAAACCACGAGGCTTTCCTGTTGCCAGGAGGATTCTTCAGTGGTGCGGGTTCGTCGGCGCAGTTGATGAGCCACTGTGTGAGATTGCGGGCTGCTTCGTTGGGGTCCGTTGTGTTGGTGGGCGGGTACTGGCTGAGGGTGGTGGTGAGCTGGTCGGCGGTGATCTTGCTCCAGCTTCTGCGGGGAACCTGTTGTGGGTGGTGGTGTGTTGTGGTTCTCCTGAAGCTGAAGTGGACGCAGCTGTGATCTGTCCAGTGTAGTCCGGTTGAGTGGCTGAAGGAGATGTGCTTGCTGGAGGAGAAGATGGGGTCGAGTGTGTGGCCGGAGTAGTGGGTGGGGGTGTTCACCAGTTGCTTGAGTCCGAGGTTGGCGAGGTTATCCAGCAGGGCGGCGGTGTTGCAGTCCTTGTTGTTCTCTTGGTGGAAGTTGAGGTCCCCTAGGAGGATGTAGTCTGTGGAGGTGAGGGCGTGCGGACTGACAAAGTCAGCGATGGCTTCGCTGAATTGTGTGCATGGTCCCGGGGGTCTGTAGATGAGGGTGCTTCCCTCTGAGGGTGGTCTTGGGGTCGGTGTGTATCTGAAAGTGAAGGTGCTCGGCGGCGGTGAGGGTGTCGTCGGAGTTGGTCCTGATGCATATGGTGTTTCTGTGGACGATGGCGATGCCTCCTCCGGTTTGGTTGATGCGGTCCCTCCGGGTGATCTTGTAGCCCTCCGGGATGGCTATGGCGATGTCGGGGACTGAGGAGGCGTACATCCATGTTTCTGTGAGGAAGGCGACGTCTTGTGATGTTGAGTCGAGGAGGTTCCAGAGTTCGACGGCATGCCTGTGGACGGAGCGGGTGTTGAGCAGGATACACTTGAGGTGGTTGTTGCTGGGGCTCGACTTGCCTGGTGCGGTGCAGGTTCGGACGCACGCGAATTGGCAGGCTTGGTAGGTGAAGGGTCCGTGGGTGCGTCTCGGGGTGGCTCGGTCGGGCACAGACGGGCTTGCCTTTGGCACACTTTCGGCGCACAATCGGCGCGCCCGCTGCGCGCCTCCGCTGCGCGGTCTCTCTGTGGTCATCATAAGTAAGGAGCCGGGAGGGAGGAGCAGCTGGGTGACGAGAGCGGGGCAGCGAATGGGCTGGAGGGGGGCGGGCCACAGGGAGGCAGCGGCGGGAAGAGCAAGTCTGGAGTGGGGCGGCTCAGCGGCGGCTGGGTCGTCCGAGGCAATCAGCAAGCAGGAAGAGGAGGCTGGCTGGAGGGCAGCAGCGCTAGGGTTCGACCTAGCCTGGAGGCAGGGTCAACGGTCACTGAGAGGTGCCGAATGCAATTACTCTGTTGTGGAGAAGGAAGCCCTAGCTGTTTACTGGGCTGTTCACAAGCTCAAAAAATGTGTGTGGGGTAAAACATTTTCTATCATTTCGGACCATAAACCCCTTAAAGAGGTTTTTGAAAGGAAAGGGATTGATTGTATTTCACATAGAATAAGGAAATGGGTTGTTGCCTTACAGGACTTTGAATTTAGTGTTTCCTATTTACCAGGTTCCAACAATATTCTAGCTGACTGTTTGTCCAGGCTTTTCGGAGAATGTGTCTCTGAGCTATATGATGATTCTTCCTTTTGTGATGAGGACTCTTCAGAGAATTTAAAAGTGTGTGCGGTTACTGAGGGTGTTATCACAGAGGGTGAATGGACTACTGAGTTAAGTTCTGATCTCGATCTCCAACAAGTTATTAGGTTTGTACGTGATAGTTGGAGTCAAAAGAAGGACTGTGATGAAGGGATTATTGATTTCCGGTGTGTCAATTGTCTTTACTCAACAGTATGTTAGTGAGGGGCAGTAGACTTGTTCCTCTAGTAAAACTAAGGTCCAAGATTATTGACTATGCCCATTCCAGTCATATGGGTATTGCCAAGACCAAAGGGAGAGTTAGGGAAATCTATTGGTGGCCAGCCATGGACACAGAAATTGAAAGATTAGTGCTGGATTGTGCGCAGTGTTCGGTCAGTGATAAGATATTAAAATGTAGGATACAACCCATTGTAATCAGGAAACAGTCTACAGGTCCTTGGGTTCATATTTCTTTGGATATTCTGGGTCCTGTCAAAGTGAAAAGTCCAGACAAATATGTCCTTGTATGTGTAGGCATGTTTTCCAGATGGCCTTTCATCAAGATAGTGAATTGAGTGGATTCTGCTTCAGTGGTCTCTTTTCTAGATGAGTTGTTTGCATGTGAAGGTTTGCCAAGCTCAGTTTTCACTGACAATGGGGTGCAATTCATTTCTGGTATTGTTGAGAGTTTTCTGAGTGAAAGAAGCATTGTTCACAAGAGTGCTTCTGTGAATCATCCAGAAAGCAATGGAGTTGTCGAGAGATTCATCAAGGTCCTTAAGGAAAATATGCAGTTAGCTCTAGTTTCTAGGAGGAGGCCATCAAGAAGAAGGTTTGTGAATATAGGTTCACTGTGCATTCCTCTACAGGTGTCGCACCTTTTGCTTTGTTTAAGGGTAGGTCAGCTTGCACTCAACTCAAACCCTCTTGGGTTTCTATGAAGATTGGTGATACTGCAAATCCCAGCGACAACACTCACAACACTACCGTTTGGAAAGAGAAAGAATTAGAAAAAATGGATAAAAGAAAGTGTGAATATGATGTGAGGAAGGCTGTGAAAAGAACTGTTGTGTGTGTGGGAGATTTGGTGAGGATTAAGTTGCCTGAGAGGAAGTTTGGGATTTCTAAGTTTAGTCAACCTATAATAGTTATCGAGCTTTTAGGTAATGCTGTTAGGACACAGGACCACAACGTTTGGAACCTCAACAGAATTACTGTATGTCATTCCAATAATGTTGAGGAAGACTCTTCTTCTGCTTCCACTTCTTCACCCGCTCTTCATGTGAGAAGATCTGCAAGAGAGAGAACTGCTCCCTCTCGTTTAAGTGATTTTGTTTCATCTTAATTTTACTACGTTTTGTGTTCAATTCATTTTGTGGTTGATAAGAGGGAGGTGCTGTGGTATCCTCCTACCTCTTTAATGTGTTCTGTGCTGTGCCACTTGCATGCGCATGAAGTTCTTATGTGGAATGTGTTTTGTTTAGAATGTTTGGCCTCAAGCTAAAGTCAGTTGCATGCTGGACTTTGGAGGATGAGGTCTCTAGCTTGGAGTTTACAATGAACTCTTGTTTACTTCACCTCTACCTGTCTGCTCATCATTCCATCAACAACACTGCTCTGCTACCAAGCTAATAACTGATGCAGCACTACTCCGGAAATAATTTCTAAAACAACAACACTGCTCTGCTACCAAGCTAATAACTGATGCAGCACTACTCCGGAAATAATTTCTAAAACCATATCACCTTTCCCTGAAGTACCAAATCATACATATACTCATCAGTGGGGCCCATAACACTGCCAGTTACTCACAAAACACTTCCATCCTACTTCATGGATCAGTGAGATTCAAAGGAGAGCTGCTGTATCATAGCGGAGTGTCTAAATGAAAACTAAATATTTATACCATTCACACCTGCAGTTTAAATGAGTTTTACCATGGTTTTTAATAACAAGACATTTTATTCAGACATACCACCATTATGGTTGATGAATCTGCTAGTAAAAAATTAGGCGAAGGAAAATACAAGACCAGCTTAATTCTCCATTTATCTAATTTTTATTAAAAGCAAAGTTTAGCATGCCTAACAGTTTATTCACTTTATTTATTTCTTCATTCAAAAATAACTTTAAAGGAGTAAAAGTTTTATTTCAACATTTATATTCATTTATTTCAGAGATTCAAAAATAGACATTATTATTTAGATTTCAGAAGACAAATATTAGCAAAAGACAGATAGTTCCCAAAATTTATTTTCTCCTAACTTCCCTAACTAATAGCCTCATCTAAAGCTCAGTTCTCATTCAAAGAAATAAAACATTTATTCAAGAATTCTTACATCTCAGGAAAATCAGCATACCAGCAGCATCTCAGAAGGAAATCGGAAGAGAGTTTTCTCTTAAAGAAAATCAAAACTTTTTATACCTTTTTCACTAACTTTATCTATCTACAAACTATCAGCCAAACGTAAGTTCTGATTGGACAATTTGAGGGTCAATGAGCATCACCTCATCATTCTAATATTCAATTTCCGTAGCATCAGCTGAATTTTAAAGAGTCCTTTGTTTGAGAAAGTCTTTGGCCTAGTCACATCCTCAACTAGCTACTACATGATCCTTTCCCACAATAAGTAACTCAAATGTTCATTCTTTTGCCAGTCATCAGCACTTCCAGGGCAAGTCGTCCTTGAACTGCTTTCGTTCAGGCATAGGCAGCTCACATTCAATCTCGGCTTTTGCCGCGCGTGTGCAATATCTTTCGCTGTCGCAGTAATCGAAAGCCTCCATTTTTCAGGTAGGCCTCACGAGCCAGAATGGGAGCTATCATATAAACATACACAAATACATGTTAATTATTGAAATATACCCCTTATGTTTACCTCCCCCCATACTAAGGGTTTCCCTGTTAGATGTTACCTAGCAAATAAGCAACATATATGCATGATATACTCACTTATCTCCATGTCTTTGCCACAAAACACATGAACAGAAAGTACATTTATGACGACATTACTAAATTAGTCAGTTATAGTTCTCCATGCAAGCAGATTAGTATTCCCACAAGTATTTGTGTGTGCATTTTATACTACGTTGATTAATATTTTCCAAACTCACACAATTAATAAAGGTTACAGTTAAGAGGAAATGACTTCACAAGGGGTATACAAAATGTTGTTTCTCCACCTCGCTCCATCAGCAGCAACAAAAGGAATCTTGCTGTGCTGCCCTCTGTCAAAAGAAAAGGGCAGGAATGCTCTGTATCTTAAAGATATAGCACATTCTTCACCTTTTCCCATGTGCTCGTTAACAATGGGCTGCCATGTGCCAACACATTCACCATGGTGCACGGGTGCCTGCATTGCAAGGGTGATTGATTTTGTGCAGGCAAGAACACCTTCCCGCACAAAATAAGCAATACAGGCAATTTTCTCTTTCTATGTGTGTTGTAGTCTGCAGCACACATGGAAAAATGAAAAAAACTAGGAGAAATGAAAATATTTCTCCTCGTTGCCACCTCCCTAACGCCAACCTTGGGGATACTGTAGATCCTGAAGCATTACCAGGTTTACGATGCCTCGTAAATCTGGGAATGCTTCAAGTTCCATGGGTGTTGCGTGGGAACACCCTCAGCAACACCCATGTAAAGCGCTTTCACGCAATGTTTTGCGTGAAAGCGGCACATATTTACAAGGCCACGAAAAGTCATGTAAAGTGGCTGTATTCCTCGGTACATTGCGCCACTGGAACACCAAAAAAGTGACATGCCGGTGGCGCAAAATTGATGCAGGGCCTCATTAATTAGGTCCTCATATGTGCTTTCTGTAGCTTTAAGCTACATGACTTGGTTGGAGCTACTTCTTTCGAAGACTCTGACGGCTGACACCTTTTTCTCCATCTTTACTGAAGCCTGCCTTAGGCTAGTGATTTCACTCTAAGAAAGTGTAGGGACAGTTAGAGGCTTGTAAGGATTTCTAAATAGAGTTTTGATGAAATCCAGTGTGCATTTTTGTCTCCTGATAACTTATGTGCCTGTTATAGAACTAGTCATTTTCTTTTTGTTATATAGGGGAAATCGGTGCCAGAGATTTGGCTTCATCCTATTCTCTTTGTATTTCTATACCATAATGCTTAGTTTGGTGTACATTATGCTGTTTTAGAGTTTGCAATAAACAGATTAACCTGAGTTTAGCTGTTGATCTAAGTTATTATTGTAGTTTGGATACTTCGTGATTTGAATAATGTGCAAGGAGTCTCTCTTTACCTCTCATGCTACATAGCAAGAACCATTGACCAGACTATCAAGGAGGTTGGGTTCTAGCTTTCCCAGATGATAGCTACAGAGGATGGTTGTGCACTTGCAGAAAGGGAGAACTCACAACCAGACCTAGAATATTGCAAGAGCCCCATCCTAGCATCCCTAGTCTAGAACACGAAATTGAGAATTGGAGGGCAAACAGAGTTCCAGCGATGTGCGACGAATCCAGTAGCAGAGGAAAAGTGAGTATTTGTAGGGTTGTGTGCGTGTGGCAGGTATGCTACATTGCGTTTAAAAATTGGTTCTATGATGTCTGGCGGAGTTATTGTGAGAGTCGTGTGAATGTGGTGAAAAGTTATTGTTAAAGTTGTTATTGGGCCTGACATGTCCTAAGATCTCAGCGACATATAGTAAGGTGCAGAAGATACTCTGTTCTATTTGTCTGTTGAGTTTTGTGGGGTTTGTCGGAAAAGTCATCGATGGTCCAACTGAAACAGGGAACCTTGTGTGAATGGGGCAATTGTGAATGGTGTGGTGGACATTTTTGCACAGAATTTTGAGACTATACTGATTCAGGTAATTCCCCTAGTCAAGGTTTCATTTTGAGAGTGCATTCTTTGTATGGTTGAATTCTATTGATTTATTTAGTGAAGCAGAACATTTTAGTTTGAAAGGAATCATGTGTATGTGAAGAAAATTGTGAAGGAGGGCGAGCTGCTGCAAAGGGTGAACGTGACGTCAGAGAGTACCGCGCTGGCAAAGATTGGATCAAATATTTGACATTGTCGTGTTAGAATTCAGAGAATTTAAAGATGAATTGTGTACTACAAACTAGAAGGGCAAAATGAGGTGTTTTAAAGCAATGAGAGAAATGATTAGAGGAAATCTGCATGCTACTACTAGAATGGGTAAAAAGGCACCCCTGGAGGATACGCCAGCTTATTATATGGCAACTAAAGTAGGGCTTCACACTATCATTTGTGTTAAGAATTGGCATAGGATAACAGAAAGCGAGTGCGTTGACATTTCTACACTATGGCACATTTAATCTGAGAATAATTTACCATTTGAGAGAAATCTTGTTTGCAATTAAACCATTACCTAGACCTACGCAGTTTGAAGCACTCAATGCGTGGAAGCGAGCACCACATGTCAAAATAAGGGCTCAATACAAAAGGAAAATGACAAAGTGATGCAAGCATATTCAGATGCGTGGTCGGATGATCAACAAAGGCGAGGAGGGTAGACATGATTGAGGGAGCGAGATTTTACCCCATAATAGTTAATGTTGGAGACAATATGGGGTAAGAAGGAAAGAGAGGATGGAAGGGTAAAGAAGGAGAGGGAAGAGAGGATAGCGACAGTGATGTTGGTGATAGTCTGTTTGATGGGTTATTGGCAGAACATTCACCTCCATATAGCCAGTCAGGAACAAGGAAAAGTCTGGATGCCACTAATAACAATGTAAGTGAGCCAGCTGCAGTGGCTCCCAACTCGATTGTCGTAGGGATTCGTTCAGCAGGGAAGTCCTAAGCTGGGAGGAGATAAGAACAGGCATTACCGAAGCCCCTGGATGTTGTGGCTCTTGCCTACTTCGAGCAATGCCGATGCTCTTACAGCACCGGGTACTATTGCTCTATTGTTCCCCTATATGATCCGAATCCAATTGGGAACGGGGACCAGGGGAAGTCCAGAGTAGCGGAGTGGGGAGCATCACAGGGCAGAGTAGAGAGTCCTCACACAAGGTTTGTTACCTAAACGCCGATGAATGCGAGCACCCCTTGTGTAGCAACTGCAGATTCTTCGGCAGGCCCAATTGGATCAGGAACGATTAGGCCCTTTTCTGAATTAAAGGGGTTAGACTCACCCATGTGGGAGACACTTCGCAGAGCGCGAAACAGCCTGCCCCAAGAAACTGTGAAAGCACAGAGATCAACTGAGAGCCTAAACATTTTTGATGTCCTGGATTTAGAGAAATGGTTGAAAGAATGTAATAATTCTAATGAGAGAGCCAGTGTACAGAACGAAGTCAGGGGACTTTTCAGTCCGCCATAAAGGTGGATTTGGTGGACTTGCTCAAGTTGAAGACTGAGATGGATGCAATGATAAATGGAACATTGGTGCTTTATCAAATAGACTCTTACCCATTCAATCAATCAATCAATCAATCATGGGCATTTGTATAGCGCGCTACTCACCCGGAAGGGTCTCAAGGTGATGGGGGTGAGGGGTCCGTTACTGCTCGAAGAGCCAGGTCTTGAGGAGCTTGAGCAGCTTGTGCAGGTAAGAGTGGTGCGGTGGGATGGGGTGGGCGGTTGACAGACGACAACGAGGGAAACAAATTTAAAAAAAAGAAAACCACTTAACTTGTGCTCGCCGCATCACCTACTTGGCAATGCGGCGAGCGCAAGGTAAGTGGTTTTCTTTATTTTGTATTTAAGTTTCCATCGTTTTCATCTGTCGACTCCCCCAGCCCGCCCTACTGCTCCTACCTGCATGGGCCATGCCTGCTTGTATCAACAAAGATGTTACTAGGACGGCAAGGGAGGCTCATGCAAAGCTATCTGAATTAGCCAGTATGTTTGAAGTTGATATGGAATGGACTAAGGCGTTACAGAAAAATCATCCACTTGCATTTAGTGATCAAGACATAGAGAATTTGAGAGTGCAAGGATTTAAAACACAAATTTGGGAACTGATAATATGCATCAGGTTTGGAGTACTCAGGATAAGTGGGAAGAGAGATTGGTGAAATGGAAGTCTTCTAAAGAAAAGGGAGCGAGTGTTCAAGCTTTCCTTATACAAGAGGTGCCAAGTGGGGGATATGTGCATGTGCCTTGGAATAAGGGTGATCTAGCCACATTTACAAATGACTTCCCGAGGATGAGGGAAAAACCTGTAGAGTTGTACAAACAGGTGGATCATTTTGTGAAAATCTCGAAGGTACTATTGATTGATCTTAACAAGCTGTTTGAAATTGTGGCTCCAAGTGATCTGTGTTCTGTATGTAAAATTACTATAGAGTAGCCTGACGGTTTGCCTTGAAGAGATCCAGTGAGTCATGGTCCATCTCTGGTGGTAATGAAAAAATATGATTAAGCGATCACATAGCTGAAGGCTAAGGTAGGTCCTCAAGATGTTGACTGGGTTAAGATTGACAGAACCATAAAGGAGCCAAAGAAGACAGTTCATGCCAATTACAAAAGGTCATTGCATGTGTTTAAGCAGTACAGTTGGAAAGATAATATTGAGACGAAGAATATGACTTACTGACTACGCACTTATATAGGGCATGGCTACCCGTAAGCATCCCAGCACTTTAGGCAACCAAGTCATTTCCCAGCGGCTCAGGAAAACAGAAAGGTCTTTAGAAGTTTCCTGAACCTGAGGTGGTTGGCTTCCAATCGGATGGTATCGGGAAGCTGGTTCCAGAACTTCGCCACCTGCAAGGAGAAGCGTCTACCACCCATACGTGTTCTCCTAGGGATCATCAGTAATTTCTTATTGCTGGACCTTAAGGTCCGCGGGGTCTGGCGGAGTTGTGTCTAAATTTGTGATAGCGTTGCAAACTGAAATTAGCTTGATGATTCAACAACATTTAATCTTCTGGCAGAACAAGTCTATTGACGAAATTCTGTGTTATGCCAAATATTGTAGTAATGAGATTGACATGAAACATAAAAAAAGATGAAGGCGAAACTGATGTTGGAGTGGATGAAGGCTATTCAGAGAGGAGGTCAGGTTCAACGCTTCAGTGGAAACATTGTCCCTAAACCGGAACATACTCACAAGGAGTTTAGGTGCAGCAGGGTGGAGGAATAAATGGGGAAGAAAGCGGTAGGGGTGTTCCAGTAGATCCTAAAACTGGAGTGGATTTGACTACTTTAAAGAAAACCTGTTCATGTCACTATTGTAATAGTTTGGGGCATTGGAAGCGCAAATATCATCTAAATCCTGCAACTCAAGTTCAGAATGAGGTGTTTAATCAGCCACAGGGAAGCACTGCACAGTCTCAGAGTATTTCTAGGCCAAGATTAAAAAATATGCGAGGACCGTAAGGCCCCGTGATGCCAGTGCTGCAGCCTCCGATGCCACCGTAAGCCTTGCAGAGTTTCTCCTCTGGTAAAGTTCCATTCCAGCAGTATCCCATGGTGGAGGCTTTCAATGACTTAGGCACCGATCTGTTTTTATGATGGTGTCTGAGGGGAGAGGAAGACTTACACTTGGCACAGTCTTAGAGGTAGACAAGAGTGGACCTTATGTCGATGCTGAAATAGATTGTCAAAATGTCCCCTTTTTGGTCCACACTGGTGCTACCCACTCTACTGTGAGAATAGCAGACACTCCCAACCTACCTCTCTTGGGAAAAACAATCCAAGTTGTACGTGTTGCAAATAAGAAATTGCCCAACCCCTTGACAAGGAAAACCCCTTCTAATTGTACTTTTTATGAGATTTTTTTTATATTTTTGTGACTTATTTTCAAAAGTTATACTAATATATTGTTTTTGGAGCAATATTTGTAATAATTTTTTTAAATATTTCATTTTTTATACTTTTTGCTATCTACTGTGTGTAATTATAATCAAGGACTGGTATTTTATATAAGTATATGTGTTTATTTATTCATTTTATTTATTTACATAATCTTTATAATTTTTTCCATTTTAGTTTAGTATATACTTTTTATTTTTTATATTTTTAGTGTGTTTGTAAATAACATTTGTTATATATTTTTGATATTATTTGTATTTTTAATGTAATATGTTAATATATATTTTAAATGTAATATATTAAATAGTTAAATTTAATATACTTACCTATTTTATGATGAATTGTTGTTTTTTATAGTTTTGCAGTCTATGCTTTTATGGTTTACATAGAAAATATGTAAAGACAATATTTTTGTCTCGACCGTTACTGACCGGTAATAGGCTTTTCCTATGTAGGTGGCAAATTTACTGATTCAGTAAATACCGAATCGGTATATACCGATTCGGTATTTACCGAATCATCATTTACCGATTCAGTATTTACCGAATCAGTAAATGAAATGTAGGAAGCACTTTGAAGAGTGCTTCTGTGCTTACAGGATTGGTTATTTACCACCAACTATTAGTTGGTGGTAAATAACGAATACCTCTGTAAATGCAAACCTGTGCATTTACACCTGTGCTATGTGACAGACATACATGCCCTTAGGGCATGTCTGTGTGCCACATGTGCACACAAGCACTATTCAGGGGTGCAACAGGGTGTCAAAGTGACACCCTGCCACCCTTGACTCTTTCCCTATTTTACCGAATCGGTAATTACCGATTCGGTAATTGACATTCATTCCTATGGGCCTCCAGGCCCAAAGGAATGAATGGCAATTATCGAATCTGTAATTACCGATTCGGTAATTTTTACCGAATTATTACCGACATAGCATTTACCGATTCTAAAATACTGAATCGGTAAAATTTGGTATTTTAGAATCGGTAAATCCTATTTACCTACATCTAGCCCAATATCCTAATTCCAGCTCTACCTCTGTTTAGTTTATCCCTGTATGGAAATCCACCCCTGGGGGACATATCAAAGCATGGATCTATCCACTAGGCACGAGAAGAACAGCCTTCCCATGCATGCATCAGTGCACTCCCAATTAATAAAATAGCCCTTCTTCCCCCAATGGGGGGGCGATTGGAAGATTTTCCTCAAAATGCACCCCCAAGGAGGTGGTCAAACAGCCTACTAGACTCCAGGGAAAAAAGATTTTAAACCGAAGGAGTGAGAATGGCCCTTCTAGGCATCAGTCCATACCCCCTCATCAAAATGGCCAGAACAGTCTTTAGGATCTTGAATCCAAAGCTCACGATTTTATTTGAAAAAAAAAGATGCAGTGTAGAGGTTTGCCCAATCATTGGAATGTACCCCCACTCCATAACAATCCCCATCAGTCTTTCTGTTCCCTTGTTGGCAGATTGAAGGGTTTATGGTGGTGAGAGAGCCAAACAGCCCAATACATCAATGAATGTTTTGAAAAAAAATAAAGGGGGTTGGAGCTACCCTATATCGGTCTACACTTGTGATCTCTTACGCCCCAACATTCATTCTCTTCTCTTCCTGAGGGAAAGAATTTGCTTCAAATATCTCCCAGAGTACAGAAAGCACAGAGTACAGAAAGCAAACTGGATGCCAGTGATATTTTGCGGTGGAGAGCAACCTGTCCGGTCATCAGACTGCTCCCACACCCCTGAAGTCCATATTTTCTTTCTGCCATCCTGGGGCTTAGAGCGTACACATGGCAAGCATAGTTTTGATACATGGGCCACCAGAGTGGGAGAAAAATATTATTTTTCCTAAGATTGCTGTGAATGATTACATTAAAGGGGACATACGGGCACATGCATCATTGTCAATTGCATTCGCAAACGGTGCGAATCGCAATTTTCGGCCGTTTGCGAATGCAATTGACAAAATTGGGATGCATCATGTTTTTCGCAATTTTAGAAATCGCAATCATGTTGCGATTTCTAAAATTGCGATTGCATTTAAGAAATCGCAATTTGAGATTTCTTAAATGCAAGCATGAACATTTTAAATTTGCGAATTCGCAAATAGGGAGAGGTAAATTACCATGAAGTTGACCTTCATGATAATTTGCGAAAACTTTCAAGAATGCACAAAAGTGCATTTTTGAAAGTTTCATTTTACACACACACATGCAATTAAGAAATCGCAAACGGCAACAATGATGCATGTGGCCGATATTCTTTTATAGGGGTGTTAGAAATGGGAGTCTCTAGTTGGCAGTGGCTTGCACCCTGTACAAAAAGGGACCCTTCCTTCTAGTCAAGGTAAGGGAGTTACACACCTTAGATAACCCCTACTCACCCCCTTGGTAGCTTGGCACGAGCAGTCAGGCTTATCTCAGAGGTAACGTGCTATGCATTTGTTCATAACACAAACAGTAGCAGAGTGAAAACACTACAAATAGACCCACACCAGTTTAGAAAAAGACAGTATCTTTATCTAAACCAAACAATATTAAAACAACAAAAAGGCAACATACAGAACTCAAAATAACACTTTAAAAAGGTTTAAATCAGTGCAATTCATAGAAAACTATTATTCATCTTTTTTGGTACATAGTACCTGGGATACGCAGGGAAGATGTTGCGTTGATTCCTTACTGCTACCCAGGGGAGGTGATGGGTTGATTCCTTACTGTGAGAGGAGTGGGTTGGTTTCTTACTCCCATGGGAGGTGATGCATCAGCTCCTTACTGCTACGCAAGGGAGGTGATGGTCGGTTCCTTACGGTGAGAGGAGGTGATGGGTTGGTTCCTTACTGTGAGAGGAGGTGATGTGTTAGTTTCTTACTGCGTGGAGAGATTATGCATTGATTATCCGATTATGCAGACTCAGTTACATACTGTTAGAAATGGGATCCCTGGCTGGCCAGGGCTTGTGCCAAAGTCAGTCGGAGACCACCACCCCCAAGTCAGGGCAAGGGAGTTACACAGAAGATAACCCCTGCTCACCCTCTAGGTAATGTGGCGCGAGCAGCAAGGCTAAACTTGGAGGCTATGTAGGTTAAGTGTTTGCGCGTGCACCCAGTAACAACACCCAAGGCCCACCACAAAGGAAACTCCACACAAGGATATATATAAAAATAGCCTTTGTATTATACCAAAAACACATTAGATAAAACACACACTTTACAATGTGCCAACAGGCATGGGCAGAATTTACAAGAGATATGTACAAGACAGGGCCACATGGACCACTGTCAGGAATCAGCACTTTTAGAACTTAGAATACAATACTTGTAGGCCTAGAACTTAGAACATATCAGTCCTGGTTGCGGGATAATGCGAGTGACCTCCTTAGTAAACTTGAGCGGGCGGCCGGCTAGCTACAAGCATTTCTCTGGGGCGACCAATGTGTGCGGCTCAGAAAAGGAGGGGAAGAAAGGATGCGGGCGAGCCAGCGAAGCGGCGCGGCTCAGGGGAGAGCGGCGCTGCTCGAGGCTTGGACAGGCTGCCGTGCACGAGCTGCCGAGGGGAGTGAGCGAGGCACACTTCAGCGAGGCTCCAGGAGCCCAAGAGCGATCAGACAAGTCCCAGCAATTTGTCAGAGAAGGCACAAATAGAGTCCACTGGTCCTATGACTCTGGTCGGGTGGCGAGCTCAGTATCAAGCCCTTGGAGATAGTTAAACACCAAATAACCATGTAACACACAACCAGTAACTACTGGTACCAGGTAAGCACCACCTATACAACCCTAACCACCTTAGGAGAATATTACACAGGGAACCTGGGCTTCGCTAGCAACACCTGTACTAGCAAGAGAACAACCACCTAAATATCACAATACATTTAGAGGTGTAAGGAACAAGGCACATGATGCATGAACAACACATTCAGAGGTGCAGGACACAGGGTGCGCAAAACATACAACACGCAGTACATTTCCTAACACCCAAAAGCAATAGGACATAGATCATAACAGCATCTAAACCACAGTTAGCGCAGGAATCACAATAGCACATGATTTATATCAAAGTCCAGGGTCTAGATTGCGCCACTGCGCCAAGACCTAAATGTAGCAACTGCCCACAAAGTGCTGGGCAGCTGTAGAGGATGATGAGGGACATCGTGGGAGCCTCACAGGCTCTGAGGAATAAATATGCAAAGGGTGAGCCTCTCAGGGCTCGAGACCAAAGGTATTGGGGCTGAGCCTCTCAGGGCTCGAAAGAGAAATGCAGACGGTGGAGCTTCTCGGGGCTCGAGAAACAACTGGACCCATTGGAGCACTCTGGCTCCTAAAATACAATAATGCCCCTGCACTGGTGGAGCCTCTCAGGCTCGAAGTACAAATGCCCAAGGAACCTCGTGGGCTCTAAATAAATGGTGCCGGGCGTTTGGAGCCATCTGGGCTCTGGGAACGCAGGAGCAGCCTGATGCCATTCGGGGCTGTTCAGGAAGGTGACACTACTATGTGCCGGGGTGATGGGCCCCTGGAAACGGGTATGGCCACATCGTTGGAGCGCCGCGCTATCATGTGAGGCCGCTCGAAGAACAACCAGGGACAGCCCCGAGGCCCCCCTCCTTACCGGGCTCCGGGCGTCCATTCTCTCGTGTCCCCTCTCTGGGGACAGCGCAGGACTCCACCTCCGGGGCTCCCCTCACTCCTGGGAGCCCCGCCATGCAACATCCGGCGCCAAGAGGGGGGGCATCTTCACCCGGTCCCCCATCTTGGGACCGGGACTTGGCAGGTAGAGCCCTCAAGGCTCCGGGCTCCTCTTTTCCGGCCGGGCGCCCTGGCCAATCACAGCGCGACAGTGGGAGGGACTTCCTCTGGAAAACTAGAAGTCCCACCCCGCGTCAGGCACCGTAGTGCCTGACTTCCTGTTTTGCGGAGCGAGGGCCGCGGAGGTGAAAACTCGGGGCAATAGCGAGGGGTGGGCACCCTCGAGGCTAAAAATAAACGTAGAAGCGAGGTGGGCACTCGCTAAGGACCCTAATAAGCGGGGTGAGCACCCGCAGTAAAAATAACGAAAATGGGGCATCAGGCAGGGAAGCACCTGCGAGGAGCACGAGCAGGACAGAGAGCAGGTCCACGCTGCCAAGCTCAAGTAAAGCGCTCCCAGAGGGGGACAAAGCGCAGGGACAGCTAGGGGCATGGACAATGAAAAGTCAGCACACTCTAGGTTCAGGGGCAGCCCCCAAAGTCTCCTCAAGGTCCTGGGAATACTCCTGCAAGGCAAAAGGGGTACAAAAGAGTCCTCCAGCATCTAGGGGCTGGGCAAGCCTTCCCCCGGGCCCCAGCAGCAGCATGCCCCTGGTCAGATTCAATTTGGGAACAAGAACATTTTCATGGGGTCACAGCCCCTCTTTGATACACCTTTTTCCTTTGACTTCAGGTGCAGGGTGGGGGAGAACCAGTCGCAGCTGGTTTTGGAGCACCCTTGATGGCTCAACCACCCCTTTCATTCATCAGGCAGGCTAGGGTCATCAGTCGCACTACAGGGGGCGGAGCCAGCATTGTGTGGGGAAAACCCAGCCTCATTCAGGACACAGGCGCAGCCCCTCCCTCACATCAGCATGCTAATCTCTCCATTCACCACCGGGGCAGACCTACACAGACTCCTGGAGCATGGCATCCCAGCCAGCTCCAGCCAATCACACGCCAGGCATATTTTACACTAATATGCCAACTCCTAGAAGTGGCACTTCTGCACAAGATACAATCATGCCACATACATCATTGCGAAGCATTCAATCACACAAGTTTGCACATACCAAACTCGACCATGCACACCTCACGCATCAGGAACTACCAGGGACACAGACATTCCCCATGCATTCCTATGGGAGGGCAGGCCAATCTCACACACGCACTCAGGAGGCGCACGCACTTTACACTGCGACACAGTGTCAAAGTGCGCAAAGACCAGAAATCACTATAATTATTTATTAACACCAGGCAAAAAGTTCAGGGGTGAACCTGCCAGAAGGGCCAAGTCCAACACAACCCCCTTCCAGCCAAAACGCAGGGTAGGCCAATCACCACTGTGATGGACTTCCCTGCTTTGGGCGATAGAACACGGACGTGGGCCCGCACTGCAGGGACACCCTTCGGTTCTACGCCACGTTGATCCATAAGACAAGCACATACTTAAAAAAAAACACAGGCCCAACTAGGCTACCCCACTGATACTCCTTAGTTGTCCACGGCTAGGACCAGGCCCTAGGCCACCCAGATACCACTGGTCCCTGCCAATACACAGAGTGGGGGGTGGTAACCCCTGGCCTACAATAGCCATTCTCCACTCCCTTTCTCAGTGTAGTTCCAAACTACCACTGATCCTTCAACCTAGGGTCCGCACCCTCAGGCTGACCAGAGGTCACGGGCGAGAATGCCCCACCCTACCTCTACTTCTGAAGCACCCTCCAGAACACAACACTCCCATTGGGAGTCCAAATTCACCGGGTGCACAGGGGTCAGACTTCCTCTGACCCCCTTCTAGAGTTCAGCACCCTCCCACTGTAGAACAGGGTCCCTCCACTTAAGGTGGGCCCCACCTGCTCTCAGGGTAGTACCACAACACTCAGCCAAGAACCCTAAAGATCCCTGCTAGGCCTGTACCACCCCTTCTGGGAAACACAGGGTCTCTTCACTTAAGATGAGCCCCACCTGTGTTCACAGGGGTACCCCTAGAAGACAAACCGGCCAGGACACTGGCTACAGTCCCCTTGCCGTCCAGGACAGGCAAACACCTGAACCTGGCTCCCCAACCTAGGGACGCTACCCTTTGGTTAGATGCCTGGCGCACCAGGACTTCTACAAGTTGAAAACAAAAATCTAAGATTTTCTCTCCTCCTTAAGCAGCAAGGCAACCACTGCAGGTCAAACCCCCATACAGCTTACCCGGTTCCTTCACTTCAGGCAGGAGTTCCTTCTTGTAACTTCAGGACACTACGTACAGTTGCCCTTACGTCCAGATCCGGACACATCGGCTACTGGCTCCCCAACCGAGGGACGTACCCCTTTGGTCAGATGCCTGGCGCACCAGGACTTCCTTGAGGGTGACACATAACTAATGTGTCATGTACAAGTCTGCCTGGCACTCAGGACAGAAGTGGCATCACCCTGGTCCCTCCTTGGCAACACAACCCTTCTGGCTGGCTCCTGACCCACTGGTTACTCCACTGGGGAACCTATCTCCCTCGCACCCCTCTATCTGGACTTCTGCACCCTCCCAACTGGAGCGGTACTGCCAGATAACAGATCTACTAGAGCCCTGCTTACAGGCGCTCCACGTTCCCTCCACACTGGGAGATCTCCCTAAAAAGGACACTCCATACGGACATGCTAGGCTCCCTCACCTGGTGTTCCCAAAAAGTAGTAAAGTTACTAAAAACTGTAGGAGTAAATCACAAATGTAAATTACTCATAAGTGTAATTTACCTTTGTGAATAGCCCGTCAGTGAGCCTGGTGCTACGGTCCAGGGAAGACATGGCTTGGCAGTTCAGGCAGGACTGTTCCCATGAGGCACAGGGTCAAGGCAGATTTGCATATGGCCATGTCTGAACTGGGGTGGTGTGGAGTGCAAAAAAACAATGGATTTAGGCCCAGATCTCTGTACTGGGGCGAATGTATGACATTGTTCTGCATTCTGTCCATCAACTGTTGTTTTTGCAGTTCCAAAGCCAGCAACACTAGCCACTAAAAAAAAGGCAAGTGCCTGTTAGAGCGCTGAGAGAGCATTTGCTGGAAAGAGCTTCACATCGGAGGACATGCTGCAGTTCCGAGCAGCTGAAAGCTAAGTGCCACAAGGATGGTAAATGCAGCGACTTTTTCTCATTTGCATTTCTTGAGCGCAGTATAAGTGCAGTGCCCACTGTGCTTGTGAATAGTGCATCCCTGCTTGAAATCACAGTAACAGTCAGCAGCACACCAGCGGAATTCTGCAGCTCCATTTACAGCAGCCGCAATACTGTGACGTTTAGCGTGCACACACAACTGTGACTTTACAACGGCACCACGGGCCCTAATGCAAGCACTGGGTAAGGTAGCAGAAGTCGCCTCTGCAGAAGTGAATACAGCTTTTTCTGACATCATTCCATACATTAGGAGTTTACAAAGTTTTTAATTGAGTTAAAATGGCAGCGCTGGGCATTAACAAAAAGGAAGTGGTTTCCCACTATGGCTAACCCATAGCCAGATGAATTCTGTTAAGGTTGGGGAAGTGGTCCAAAGTCAGCAACGCTAGCCATTGGGCCACATGATCATAATATAGCACTTCATTGATTGATTGGTTGATTTTAAAACTTATATAGCCATACTGTCACCCCACGGGTATCCTGGCGCTTCAGACTGATAAACAGAACCAAGATGGCATAGGCCACAACAGAGAGAGCAAGAGAAGGGAGCAGAGCTAAGCCTTGGGGAAAAGCCAGGTTCTCAGGTTCCTGCGAAACTCTAACAGGGAGCTGATCTGTCTGAGGTTCTGGGGAAGTACATTCCACAGCCGAGCACCAGCCACCCTGCATGCCCTTCCTCCTAGCCTAAACCGTTTGAATCAAGGAACGATAAGTAGACTAACACTAGAAGAGCGGAGCTGCCTTGTAGGTCGATACAATGAGAACCTTTCCTGCATAGGACAGGGCCTAACTCATGTACCGCTCTAAAAACCAGGCAGAGGGATTTAAAATGAACCTGTTCCATCACAGGCAGCCAGTGCAGCTCTCTCAAAGCCAATGTTGTAGAAGATCCACGTTGCCTGCTAAGGGCCAGTTTAGCTGCTGCAGACTGGATTCTTTGAAGCCCCTGCAGAATGTATAATGGGGCCCCCAGATACAGGGTGTTGCAGTAATCCAGCCTGCTACCTACTGTACTGCTTACTACCAATGATCGCACCTTTTTGAGTAGTAGAGGGAGTATTTTACGCAGCATGCGTATTAAGGCAAAACAGACATTGGCGGTCTTACTTGCCTGTGATTCCATCTGGAGATCATTGTCAATCATCACCCCCAAATTACGTACCTTACTGGCCGGAATTAGTGGTTCCTCCTCTGGGGTAAGCCTAAATTAAGAAGGAAATTGTCTAGGTAACCTGCCAGAGGAGCAGTAAAGCACCTTGGTCTTTCCGGCATTGAATTGTAGCTAGTCAGTTGTCTGCCGCATGCATTTCTGGAATAGGTCCAGAGACACTGCATTATCACCTTCCAAGGGAAATGCCAATTGCGTATCACCCGCATAGTTGACTAGGTAGACTCTGGCAGACTTTATAATGGGGAGCAGGGGCTGCAGATAAATATTGAATAAAATAGGACTGATCGCCGAACCCTGAGGCACCCCGTGAATGACTGGTGATTTACTAGAAGAGGATGGAGCTAGGGTTACCATCTGATGTAACCATTGCAGTGCCCGACCTTTCACTCCTGGCTTCTTTAATCTTTCCAGTAGGATGAGATGGTTCACTGTGTTGAATGCGGCCGACATATCGAGAAGCACTAGCACAGTGACATTCCCGTTGTCGGCCCGCATCCGCAGGTTATCCAACATTGTGACCAGGGCCGACTCCGTCCCATGACCTGGGCGGAAGCCAAACTGATCTTTATCAAGCAGGGAGTTCTCCTCCAAGAAACGCGACAATTCCCTACTAACTGTTTTTTCTAAGATTTTCACCGGGTAGGGTAGGAGAGAGATAGGCCTGAAATTAACCGGTACTGACGGGTCCAGGGAAGGCTTTTTGATCAATGGAGTCACCACCGCCAGTTTCCGGTCCTCCGGGACCACTCCTTTCTCCAAAGACTGGTTACATATCTGCCTTAGCCAAGGAAGAGTATCTCGGCCAGATGACTTCCATATTTTAGAGGGGAAGGGATCATACGGGGAACCTGAAGAAACGCAATCCACCAGACTATCAAATTCAACTTTAGTAAGAGTTTGGAAGTTATTCAAGGAGTTCAAGTTCAAGTTCGGGCATTTGTATAGCGCACTACTCACCCAGAGGGTCTCAAGGCGCTAGGGGAAGGGGTTCATTATTTGTCGAATAGCCAGGTTTTAAGTTCTTTTCTGACGGAGATGTGGTTCTGAGTAAGGCGGAGGTGGGTGGGGAGTGAGTTCCAGGTCTTGGCCGCCAGGAAGGAGAAGGATCTGCCACCCATGGTGGATTTCCGGATGCGCGGGATTGCGGCGAGGGCTTGATTGGACGATCTTAGTTGGCGGGTGGGTTTGTAGAAGGACAGTCGAGTGTTGAGGCATTCGGGTCCTAGATTGTAGAGGGCCTTGTGTGCGTGGGTGAGAAGGCGGAAAGTAATTCTTTTGTTGACGGGAAGCCAGTGGAGGTCTTTTAGATGTCCGGTGATGTGATCTTGGCGAGGGATGTCTAATATGAGTCTCGCTGACGCGTTTTGGATGCGCTGGAGTTTTTTCTGTAATTTTGCTGTGATTCCGGCGTATAGTGTGTTACCATAATCCAGTCGACTCGTGACCAATGCGTGGGTGACAGTCTTTCTTGTCTCGAGGGGGATCCAGCGGAAGATCTTTTTGAGAATGCGAAGTACGTTGAAGCAGGAGGACGAGACGGCGTTGACTTGTCCAGTAGTTGTTGATCTTCGTCTCCCAGCTGTTCATGGGTTGGTTGCTCAGTCTTGTTGTTAACCTGGAAAGTATCCACAATCTTAGCGATCTTATCCTGGAAGTATATAGCGATTTCATTGCATAGTTTTTGAGATTCTGCCACTTTATTGTCCATACATTTAGGGGCGGGACAATGCCTTAATGATTTTAAAGAGCGCTTTTGTCCCGTTGGATTCTTGAGCAATTGAACTGGCATAGAAATCTGCCTCGGCCTTAAAGATGCTCTCTTTATAATTCACTTATGCAGTTTCTAGGCTACCCAATTATTGGTACTCAATTTAGCGACCATGGAGGGATGATAGGCTGATTGTGCCCTGCTGGATTCGAATGTGTCAGCAGATTGTGGCGAATTTAATTGGCAAGTGTACAGCCATTCTGCAAGATTTGCCTTATTTGTTATTATGCACAGAAAAACACAAAGGTTCATGCACACCAGTTTAAACAATGTTTAACCAAGGGTTCTTCAGAACACTATTTTCCTTTCACTGCTGCAAATGCCACAGCCACGATGAAAAGATGCACGACATCCGTGTCTCTGGTGTGCTTTAAGTGTGCCCAATTGAAAAGATAGCGCAGCAGCGTGTGCACTCAGTTAACAGTTTTAACAAATTGGATTTGTGGATTTACTCCTACAATATTCTAGTACCAGGAGTGCAAGAGGTGAAAAGGTTCTGCTGGACCTTTGGGCATAAAGCAAAAATGGGTGTCCGGGAAATGTCCCAGGAACCTCATGCACTGTGTCTATCACTCACGTGAGTGTTAACCTTAATTAAACATGCAATGAAACAATATTTCTCCAAAAACATTAGCATAATTAGACTACAGTAAACAATCAATTAAACATTCGATGAGATATGACAGGCGTCGACATCATAGGTTAGTTGCTCAATAGTTATTTATTGAGTATTCTTCTCTGAATTTGTTGAATATTCACAAAATCAAACGCGAAGAAAACAAGTTCAATTATACATCCCAATGCATTTCGGGCTGAACAGTCTGCCCTTCGTCAGGGAAATCTATGAGGTAATGATAATGTGAATTACTGAACAGTATAGGCAGTGTATTCACGGCAAAACAATCAAAGGGGACAGGTATTGTTGATGTTAATTAACATTATGCTGCAAGTCGGTGCTTAGCTAGTGAACCAGACTGGGAAAAGTGACGAACAGAACACGGAACGAGTACAGCATCAAAGAAATCACGTCGAGAAACCAAATCCAAGCTCCCGTGTTAAAAGAGGAAAAAGCGGTGTTGAGAACAGTTCTGAGTGGAGATTACCCGTTTACTCAACTCGTGTTGGAGTGTACAAATGGTGGAAAGTGGAGGCGTCCCTACCGGGTGAAGTAAGGCTTAGTTAAGATGAATCAATAAAATGGGCCCTTGATAAGAATACAGGAGGGTTAGATGCCGGATCGGCACTCACCTTAAGGGAAAAGCGCATCGGTGGCGTATTGCCGACGGTGTGCTTCTAGCGTAGCGGAAATGAGTGGGGCTTCCTGTAGATGTAGGGCAAGATATAAAGCGGACTGGCTGAACGGTCGCCATGTTTGGAGTAGGGAAAACGTGATGTGGAGAGAAAGAGGTGAGGGAAAGTGTGAAAGCTATGATTTTCACCGAGAGGTGTGCAGCAGGGGTTTATATTACAATACCCTGAGATTACAAGTATGAGCCAAGCACTACAGTCTTTGTCCAGACAATACAGAATTAAGTGTGGCAAACATAAGGTAAATTGGTAAAAGGACTAAAGAGGCTGCCACTTAACGTGTGCACAATCTTCATGTGTGATATCAAAAATATATATATATATACAGTGTCAATAATGATAAGTTATCACATACTGTTGGCAGAAGGCTGTGATACAATTACAGGTAGCATGCTAATTCAAATTTATCATTTAACCCAGTAGGAATCAGGGTTTGCATGAACCAAATCCAGTGGAATTCTCACTGTGAGAGTATCAGCGCTCGATCGCGTTCGGGGTTAGGCTCAATAACCTCCAAGATACCAAATTTAAGTTGCGCAATGTTGTGTCTACACTTGAGCCAGTGTTGCGCTAAAGGGGAGTTTTCATTCTGGGTGCGAATTCGGCTTTTATGTTCTGTGATGTGAATGCGCAGGTTCCGTTCTGTCTTCCCTACATAATAAAGGTCACAAGGACATTTAATGTAATACACAACAAAATTGCTGTTGCAAGTTGCTGTGTATTTGAGAGCGATGGGTTACCCTGACCTTGGGTGGTTGATGGTTTTGCCTGTGATGGCATTGTTACAGTTAGAACAATTCAGACATTTAAGTAAACCTTTATGCTGTGTATTGGATTTGGGAAGATTAGTGTTGAGTAGTTCTTTCAGGTTGCGTGCTCGTTTGTATGCGAACAGAGGTGGAGAGCTGAATTTGCCCCCAATAGATTAACACTCACGTGAGTCTTAAGTGTGTCCAATGGCATTTCAAACATAGCTTACATAAATATGTTTATGAACAAACCGCAAATATCACAAAGTTGGTTCTGGGAAACGGAGGCGTTTACACAGTTACCCATATTGCATGGAACAGTATTTCTGTGCCTCTCCGCGCCTTCCACAGCATCAGTTTGGAGGGGTTGGGGGAGAGGATGATGGGGAGGGGGACATCGAAAGACACTTGGAGATGCAGCAGTATTTCTAAGTTTTCCTTCCTTCCTTCCTTCCTTCCTTCCTTCCTTCCTTACTTATGGGCAGAAATGTGGGCACCGGTACTCATTCAATCACAAATTAAGCACTGTACTAGTAGGTATTAATCCAGGATTCTTCGTGGGGCTCTAAGTAAACCAGCCAAACGTTATCATTACTATTACATAATTTAAAGGTACTCATCGGCTTCGGGCGGATGAATGTGCGAGTAGGGTCTGCACAAAGAGGTAACCAGCTCACTACGCGACGTCACTGGATATGTGCTTGTGAACGTGGCCTGCTCACTTTGTTTGTGCACAGACTCGGGCACGTTGCTAGCTCTTTTGTTCGACTCTGGATAGGGATGCAAAGCAGGGCTTTTTGTGCTGAGACATTTCCATGAGAAGGGCCGATAGACCGCAGCCATAAAAAAAAAGAAAAAAAAGGGAAGTGCCCGTTAGAGCGCTGAGGGCATTTGCAGGGAAGAGCTCCACGTCGGAGGACATGCTGCATTTCCGAGCAGCTGAAAGCTAAGTGCCTCAAGGATGGTAAGTGCAGCGACTTTCCTCATTTGCATTTCTTGAGTGTGGTATAGGTGCAGTGCCACTGTGCTTGAGATCCGGGCTGATCTGCTTTATATTACAGTAACAATCAGCAGCACACTCGCGGAATTCTGCAGCTCCATTCACAGCAGGCATCCTGGCACTGTGACGTTTACCGTTCACACACGCTGTGACGTAGCAAGAGCGTCATGGGCCCTAATGCAAGCGCCAGGTACCCTAGCGGAAGGCGCCTGTGCAGGGGAGAATACGGCTATTTCTGATATCATTCCATATTTTAGTTGTTTACAAAATGTTGAATTGAGTTACAATCTCAGCACTGGGCAATAACAGGAAGGATAGTGGCTTACCTCTATGGCTAACGCATAGACAGATCCATTCTGCTTGGGTTGGGGAGGTGGCCAGTGGGCTAGCCACTACATACACATAAATAATCTATGACTTGCCCTGAAATGCACTGCTAGGACATGGTGAAATATTTGCTCACTGTCCGTGAAGAGTTTACTTTTGTTACTTTTACAAATATTCATATAATGCTTGTTCTATGCATTTCTTCGGAGTACTGCAAGTAAATAAAGCTGCTTTGGGGTTAGCATCTACAGGGTGAAGGTGCATTGACATTGGGCCTCATTACGATGGCCGAAGGATCACGACCAACAGGCTGTCGGCGGCAGTCCTTCGGCCATCTAACCAGAGATCTCTGTCCACCATATTATTATGGCATTTTGACATGTGGCGGGTGGAAACACTGACCGCCACCGTCCCGACAGACGGTCTTTATCCGACCGCTTGTCAAACCTCCCTGTATTCCCTAACTGGCGGCTTCAGGCACCACCGTAGGCATTACAATATTCCTTTCTGCCGGTCGTTCTGCTGCAGTCAAACCTTCAGGTGGAAACGAATATGGGGGCCAGTAGCAGGCCCCCTAACCCCTTTGGGCCGGGGACATAGGCCCTGGGGGGACACCTTTGGTGCCCCCTTACATATCCCTTCACCATGAGGTAGGCACCGCATTGTGCCTGCTACATAGTGCAGGGATGTGTGTGGGTGTCTGTTTTGTCTTGCGGAGGCTGCAGCAGAACGCAGCACCCGCTGCAATACAAATCATGGTCAATGCAAGCGCTACGGTGGCTGTCGCATCCTAATTTGCCCTGTGGAACCGCTGCCTTGTAGGCGGGCGGTCCCAAATACGATACGATGACGGATGGACTGAAGTCTGTCTGTCATCTTAATGACCCCCAAAGTATTCTGCAGAAAAATCCTATTATCAGTCTTTATGCAGGGGGCATTAACTGCTGTTAATGACCTCCCCCACAACTATACACCTGAGCCAAAAGCGGTGGGGGACAATTAACAGTTGTTAATGCCTGATAGCATATGAGCAGAAGGCTGCTAACAACCCCACCCCCACAACCCAGAGGTCCACACATTATTGGGAGGTGGCTTAATTGATCTCAGGGGGTCAGCAGGCTCTGGTCAAGAGGCGCATATCGGATTATTTGGGGGAAGAAAGACAAGCACCATGAAAACAGTGAAAAAAAGAACAGAGTAGTAGGGAGACCCTTTGTAACTGGCAGGGCTGGCTTTAGAGCAGTGCGACTGGTGCAGTCGCACTGGGTGCTGACCTGTGGAGGGGGCGCTGTGGCCTCAGGGGGGCGCTGTATTTAGCAATAACTTTTGATAGGAGAGATGAGGGGCACTTTTGCAGGTGGTAGTGAGAGAATCTCAGCAGGCGGTCATGGAAAGTGGGGGTGCCAAAAGTGACTGTTGCACAGGGCGCCACCAAATCTAAAGCCAGTCCTGGTAACGGGCCATCAGTAATGTCCTTATTCACTCGTGTCATGGGGATAGGAGAAGGTGTCAAAGTGTGTGGGAGCCTTAATAACTCTCAATGTCCCTCACTCATAATAAAGGGTCACACTGTAGATACTTTCAGATTTGGAGGGACATCTGACTACCAATAGTATGTTGACACTCGTGAGCCACACACCCCATTTGACTGATCCATTCTCATCATGTTTTGAAGATCATGTGACTCTGAGTAAAGCACAGAGCACCAACCTGAAGGAGTAGTGAGCTGTATCATTTGGGAAAAGGTAGGGATACATTTGCAAAGCAGCTGAAACAGAACTGTAACAATAACTTTGAAAATACAGATTCATCATAAGTGTAATATAACCTATGAAAATACAGATTCGTCACTCTTGTCCCATCTGCACACAGGTCACCCGCTGCTGCATAGGCTGCACAAGGTATCAAAACATGTTGCGCATACTTAGTAGCAAAACACGTGTCATTTCTAGTTTAAACACATTAATCAGTTGTTAAAACAAAGTCTGCAGAGTCAATTCCATACCAGAATGTGCAAAAACTCACGTTTTCATTACAGACTCTGTTCTCGAAGCAACCATTATTTCAATAAGGTAATTTAAAATCGGCATTTAAAACAAAATCAAACATGTGGCATCTCTCCTTCGTGTATGACTACTTAAATCCTACAGTGTCTCCTATTGATTGGCTTATATGATAAATATGCAACACGGTTCTGCAGTGCTTTTCCCTAATGGAAAGAATTGCTTCCAGAGTCTATATAATGTGAACTGAGAGAACACCCGAAACATAACTGGAATCTAATGCTTAAAAGAGGTACACATTTTATCATAGACGTTTTAAGGCATGGGCAAAGTGGCTTTTGGTCCACGGCCCCAGCCTTTCAGGGGGGCCCCTCAAAGAGCCAGCTCTTTTCTGCAGAGTCTTGCCCTAGTGACTTTGAGTAATTCTTAGACAGATTGTTTTACATACCGTTTTCCTTTAATTTATTTTTTAATGTGGGTGATGCGTGGTGTGTGAGAATGTGCGCTCATAACCAGCAGATTAGACTACGGCAATGCCCTATACGCCGGAATCAACAGGACACTACAACGCAAACTCCAGACCATCCAGAACACCGCTGGCAGACTCGGCCTTGGGACACCGCGGCACGAACACATGACCCCACACCTGCGAGACCTCTACTGGCTCCCCGTCGAGAAGAGGGTCACCTTCAAGCTCCTCACCCACGCCTACAAATCCCTCAACAACATCTGACCCAAATACCTCAACAAAAGAGTATCCTTCCACATACCCAAGAGGAACCTCTGCTCCGCCGACCTCACCCTGGCAGAGGTCCCCCACATCCTCAGAAACAGAACAGGTGGGAGAGCCTTCTCCTACATCGCAGCCAAGACCTGGAACAAGCTCCCCGTAAATATCAGACTCTCCCCAACCCTGCAAACCTTCAGGAAGGACATAAAGACCTGGCTCGTCAACTGATCCTTTGCCACGGCTGATCCGGAGCTGCCCACCCCCTCCTAGCACCTTGAGAAACCTCATGGGTGAGTAGTGCGCTTTACAAACCCCTTGATTGATCGATTGATTGATTGAATCTATTACATACATTTTGCAGAGAAATGTTGTGTTTATGTTTCATGCAACATCAATTAAAAAAAGGTTCTTTTAGATCAAAAGAGGATCTCAAATATGAGAAACGAGAGGGTGTCACTGAAGTTATTTGCAATAATGTTAGTGAGCTGCTGCTGTGTTACATGTCACTATCTCTGAATTTAAGATGTAAACACATTTAGAATTTGCACTAGTGTGCCTGTGCACTGTCAGTGACCTGGCAAAAGGGGGCATCATAAATTCAAAGATTTTCCAAACAGGGGCCCCAAAATATGTTTGGCCCAGGGCTCCCTAAATCCTTAAGATTTTAGGAGCCCTAGGCCAAACTTATTTTGGCCCAGGACCAACATACGCCTTTTACTGTGAAACGCGTATTCGTAGGGTTCTTTTCAGCTGAGATGAGCATGGTATATGTTATACACAAACTATTTTAGTCTGGAAAGTGCGAAAGGCCAGGACATTCATGTTTTCCCATTTTCAATTTATTTAATTTTCTTCAGAAGCTCGACGTTTTCTATAGCATTCCGATAAATTTGGTGCTGATTTGTGTTAAAATATCAATATAGCTAGATGATAATCTTCAGAGAATATGCTTCATAATGTGTCTTCTCACGTCATATTATTTGCCTTTTCTTTGCTTTATAATTTAGTCGTCATAATGTATAACATGTTTTTCTTCATTGCTTCATAATTCCAGTGACTTTATTTTTTGAGCTATTCAGACAATACGGTGAAGGGATTCATACTGTCTTTTTAGGTCACACCTACTAGGCAGTGTATGTGCTGTCTGTTGCAAGATGTATTGTCAGTTTACAGAAGGCTTAGCGCCTGCACTTTGCTTACCATTTGCTGGCTGCAAGGCCATTGCCTACTTCATAGCCCCCCTCACCATCGACTCTGAACACTACATCTTCCAGGGATACCTGAATTTGCATCTAGAGGACCCCAAGAACACCAACTCCACCACACTCCTGGAAAACCTGGACAACCTCCCACTTCTCAGCTAGTCTCCATCCCCATGCACAATGCCGGAAACACCTTAGACCCTATCTTCTCCTCAAGAGTCAAATTCTCCCACCCCACCAAATTGACCTGGACCGGCCACAGCAGCATTCACTTCACCCTTACTGGCATAGCACACTCTCCAACCAAACCTCCCTCCCAACCCACAGGAAATGGATTGGAGTAACAGAAAATACCTGGATCTCTGCCCTCAAAGATACCTTACCTGTCCCCACCGACAACATCAAACTCCAAACCCAAAACCTCTCTCAGTGGATCTCTGCCGCCGCAGACACCATTGCCCCCCCTGAAAGACTCCCACAAGGACAGACCCATCAAAGGAGCTAGCTGGTTCACCCCTGAACTTCAGAACCTCAAATTCCGCTGCAGAGCACTGGAGAGATGATGAGGTTCCAGTAGGAACCCCCTGAACCACAACATCTTCAGATCGGCCCTCAGCAATTACCACCACAAACTGAAAGAAGCCAAGAAAACCAGCCTCAATGACCTCATGGAAGCCAGCTCCAACCAAACCGAAGAGCACTTCTCCATTGGCAGGGAATTCTGCCGCCCATCAGCCAAAGAGACCACCATTCATCCCTCCCAGGCACTCTGCGACTCCCTAGCTGACTTCTTCCACTAGAAGATCTCGGACATCTACAGTAACTTTGACCCCACAGCCCTCCAGCCTCAACCATCTTCATGCCTACACCGACACTAGCAATGCCCCGCAACTCACTGACTGGAACCAGCTCTGCACCTAAGACACCTACACCATCATGATGACAATCCACTCCGGCTCATCCTTGGCCCCCTGCTCTCACCACATCTACAACCTAGGGAGAGAAGAAATCAGCTCCAACCTCACCAAAGCCCTCACAGCTCCATTAAGACAACCACAGTCCACACAACCTGGAAACACTCTGAAGTCAAACCCCTTCACCAAACTTCGCTACCTAGGCATCCAACACAATACTTTCAACTGGATCTCCTCCTTCCTCCACGGTCAAACCAGATAATCCACCTTCCTCCCTTTTCCTCTAACCTCAAGAACATCATCTGTGGGGTTCCCCAGTGCTCCTCCCTCAGCCCCACCATTTTCAAAGTGTACATGACACCTCTCGCCAACATCGCCACACCCACGGACTCAACGTCATATCCTACTCCAATAACATCTAGCTCCTCTTCTGCGTCACAAACTACAACAACACCGCTAGAACCAATTTCCAGAAAACCATGTCCGACTGGCAGACTGGATGAGGGTCATCTGTCTGAAGCTCAACTCACCTTTAGACACAACCCCTCCCCCTGGAATGACTCCTGGTGGCCCCCGTGCATGCACAAAACCTCGGAATCATCCTCAACAGTGAGCTAACTATGAAGAAGCAAGTCAACAGCGTCTCTGGCTCATGCTTTCACACCCACTGCTTGCTCTGCAAGATCTTCTGCTGGATATCCACCCACAGAAGGCTTCTAAAGGATTCCGCTCCGCCTACAGCGCCCTGGTCGAAACCCGCCACATCCAACGGAGCCACTGCTGAGGTCTTTCCTTCTCCTACATGCCACAAAGTCCTGGAATGACCTCCCCCTTCCACTTGGCCACCCGCCCATCCCTCCAGGAATTCAGAAGAAGGCTCTAGAACAGGTTCTTCGGCCAAGAGTAGAACCCCGCCACACTATATAAGAATTTCCTTATTGATTGATTTATTGTCACACTCATTTAATTACATCCTATTTCTTGGCTTGTGTGGGTTTGACTTCCTCTTCTGGTGTTTGTCCCTACCCTGGAGCATAGATGGATTACTTAAATCCTTCCACTACTTGCTTGTCAAGTTCTACTTCTTTCATGTAGGTTAACCACTGAACAGGAGTCCATGTGTTTTCTCTCTCTCTCTTTTGTGTACTTCTTCCCCCTGCATGTCATTTTACACTTTCTTCATGTCATTCACTCTCCCCAACCACGGTTGACTGTAGGGTGGTGAGACCGGTGTCATCATAGTTGGTGTTGCCCTCAGCGGGCGCCATGTTTAGAACTAACACAGGTTTAAAAAGCACCTGCTGCAGAGTTCCTCGTGTGTCCAACAGTTTTCAGGCAACAATACAAATGTCACAGTAGCTCTGGTGATTAATGTTCCTGCTGGAGAGAGATCTTTTGTCCAGTGGCAGTCTCCACTCATGATGAAGTAGTGCAAAGGGTTAATATTCCCACTGCAAAGACTGTGTACCATGCTAATCACCAAACTATATTTTATGTAATGTAATGTAATTTGGTACTTGTAAAGCGCGTCTGACACTCCGTGAGGAGTATCCTGGTGCTGGCTTGGTTGGAGGTGAGAGTGGGCCGTGAAGATACTAAATAAGAGAGAGGCATAATTCGTCTGGGGCAATAAATACCCAAGTCTTTAGAGCCTTCCTGAATTGAATTTCTGATTTAAGTAGCCTTAGGTGAGGAGGAAGTAAATTCCAGGCTTTGGTTCTGAGGAAGGTCACTGTCTTTCCTCCTTTCAATTTATATCTGAAAGTGGGGGGTTTGAGCAGGTTTGCTGATGATGAACTGAGAGACCTGTTTTCGGTGTATGGAGCAAATCCTGCTGCAAGATACTTAGGTCTCAAGTTGAGCCTGGCTCTATAGGTGGTCAGGAGAATTTTAAAAAGGATTCTCTTGTGTACCGCAAGCCAGTGAAGGTTTTTTAATGCTGCAGATGCTGAGGATCTTCGTGTGAGTTTAAGCACTAGCCATGCCACTGCGTGCTGCACCACCTGTAATTATTTTAGAATTGCTTTATTAGCTCCTGCAGGAAGGCTGTTACAATAATCTAAGCACAAGACAATCAGGGCCATTGCCACTGATTTCCTTGCGGCTAGTGGGAGCTAATAGAAAAAAAAATTGCGTTTGATAAGGCTGAAGTATGTCCCTGCTACAGCTGTGGCATGTGGGAGGAAAGAGAGTGTTGCATCAAATAATACTCCCAAATTCTTAGCCACCTTGACCACGTCTGGCGGAGGAGCAGTTCCCTGGGGCCACCATTTACAAGGCTGGGACAGAACATCTTTCCCTATCAGGAGGTTTTCCGTTTTGTCCGTGTTGCATTTGAGGTGGTTGTTCTTCATCCACTGGAGGACAGCAGATAGGCGACTTTTAAAATTGGATTCAGCATCTGAGATAATATTATCTACTGAAAGGATCATTTGGGTATCGTCTGCATATGATGTAATTTCTATCCCAAATGATCCAATCAGAGAGATGAGCAAGGTCATATAAATGTTAAACAGCAATGGGCTCAATAAAGAGCCCTGAGTGACACCTGGGTAATAGCTTGTCTGCGGTTAGTGAGAAATGATTTAATCCATTCCAACACATTACCCGAGATGCCACTGCATTCGAGACGCTTCAGAAGAATGTTGTGTGAAATGGTATCAAACGCAGCCGACAAGTCTAAAGGGATCAAAACCACTTTCCTTCCTTTGTCGGCAATCATTTTTAGAGTGTCAGTTATCTCCAGGCGAGCTGATTCTGGGGAGTGCTTTGGGCGAAATCCAGATTGTTGTGGGTGAAAGATATTATGATCTTCAGTGAATTTGGTTAGTTCCTTATGGACGAATTTCTCTGTTATTTTACCTAATAGGGGAAGTAGAGAAATAGGGCGTAGCTTTGACAGCACCGAAGGGTCGATGCTTTGTTTCTTTTTTAACAGTTGTACCAGTGCAAGCTTCCACTCATCTAGTACAATGCCTGTTCTTAAGGAGGAATTAACTATATGATTTATAGTATGATTGACTGTATGTATGATTTTATGAAGAATCATCAGGGGCAGGCATCCAACAGTGAGCCTGTTTTGCATATTCCTATCACCTCCTGTGTCTGCTCTAGTGAAACTGGTTCAAAGATTCGAATAGAGCAGGTGATGTCCATTGGAACTTGATCCGGAATGAAATCCTGATCATTAGCAGGAGTAACTGGAAATTCTTTTTTAATTTTTTGAATTTTTCCCTCGAAAAATACTGAGATATTATCACACAATTCTTGCAAAGAGGGAAGCTCTTTCTGTTCCCCTTTGGGGTTTTTAAATGACTTCACTACCGAAAAGATAACGTTTTGGTCTTGATTAGCTTCCAGTATTTTATTAGTATAATATTCTTTTTTAGCCAATTTAATCAGATGATGATAGAGGTTTCTACTCTTTTTGAATGCTATTTTTTGTTCAGCATTATACAATTTTCTCCATTGCCGCTTGTGTTGTTTACATAGCAAATGTGCTTGTGCCAACATGGGCGTGAACTAGGGGGCCTTCTGATTTTTCATTTTCTTATGCTTGCCAGGCTTCTCTGGAGGAGTTACTTTGTTGCATACATTGGTTATCCAAGAGCGAAAAGGCGTGAATGAAGCTCTGTGTTCCCTGTCAGAGCAGAGGTATTGGGCAGGGCCAAGGTTGTTAACTTGGGATTACCAGCTAATTATGTCCATATGTGCCCTCGTTGGGGTTCGGGGGATGACTTGTCAAGGTGGATCTTCTGAGGGATTCTAAGTGCAAGGGGGACAAAGAAATGGTCTGGCTATAACTGCGGGGAGGGGGCGTCGACCGATAACCAGGCCAAATTAGAACAGACCCCATCCAAGGTATGGCCCACCTGGTGTGTTGACCCTCCACCAGTTGGTACAGCAAGAGGGGTTCTATGATTTGAAGAAAATATCTGTTCCTGGATCAGTTCTGCCTTCTAAGTGAATATTAAAATCACCTAACAGAGTGAAATTGGCCTATTTAAGCAAGAGATGACTCAAGGTATCCCCAAGTGAATCTGTAAAGGTGGTGCTCTGACCCGGTGGACGGCAAATCAGGGCTCCTGAGAAAGACATTGCGGCATTGAGGGAGAGAGAAAAGCCAAGACTTTCTGCTCCTTTGATTGTATCCAGATCAAAATAAGTACAAATAAACGTGTCCCGTAGGATGATGGCCAGACCCCCTTCAGTGCCAACCCTTCTATATTTCCTATAGATCGTATAACCGGGTGGGAGAGCGACGGCGACGTCTGGGCTACACCAATCTTTAAGCCATGTTTCAGTGACAAATAACAGGTCCAGCTGTTGATCTGTAATTGGGTCCCTGACATCTTGACCATGCTTGCTCTGGCATTGATTAGGCCTCCTTTGAGTTGAGCATTACAGGAAGTACTGGTTAAGATGAATTTATTTTCCGGGGTAAGAGACTCAATGGGAAGGTTAGTCCTGCAATAGTAGCATGAGCAGGTCCCCATTATATTATGAGGTGGTATTAAACATTCACAGTGTCCTCTGCTATTAAGATGCTTAAGAGGCTCTGATGTTTACACAAATTTTGTGGGAGTTTGGGCAGCATTTCCTGACCCTGTCCCGGCATTGCTGCGGATGGGTGCAGACGGGCTTGCCTTTCGCACGCCGGCGTGAAAGATTTGAGCTCCGCCCTCCTCCCCAGAAGTCAAACCATCCGGAGGTCAGGTGAGACCGGAAAGGGTGTGTGTCAGCTTCCCTCCAATCAAATGGCAAAATGCCGGCGTTGGACCTGGGAAGCTGAAACTGACAGTGCAAGCAGAAAACACAGTAAGAAAACGTTAGACAAAGGTGCAAAATGCAAGTTCAGTGCAGGTAATAAGTGCGGGCTAAGGCTGAAGCCAAAGTTAATTAAAAAGAAGGTTCTGAAGATAAATCCCCAAATGTGGATAAAAACAATAAAAATAGACAGGGTTTAAAAGTTGTGCCAAGAAATGTAAAGTGAGGGCTCCTCTCACCTCATGGTCCGCTACGCGTCTGGCCCAGCATGTAGCTTGCCGGGCGCGTGAAGGGTCTGAGCTCCGCCCTCCTCCCCGGAAGTCAAACCATCCGGAGGTCAGGTCGGGCTGGAAAGGAGGTGTGTCCGCTTCCCTCCAATCACCCCTCTTCAGCCAGGATAGATTGATTCCAGTCCAGGGAGGACTTGGCTTGGCAGTTCGGGCTTGACTGTTCCCATGAGGCACAGGGTCAAGACTGATTTGCATATGACTGGGTTCAATTTGAAAAGGCATTTTGAGCAAAAAAACAATGGATTTTGGCCCAGATCGCTGTACTGGGGTGAATGTATGACATTGTTCTGCACTCTGTCCATCAACTGTTGTTTTTGCATTTGTCACCCCGAGTGGGACAGGTATGCCCAGACGTGGATCCCGTGCTCTCCATGCCACTGGAATCAAGCTATCCTGGGTGGAGAGGGTTGAACCCCCAAAAACGGTCCTAGGATGCTTGTTCCTGTCCAGGGAGGACCTGACTTGGCAGTTCAGGCTGGACTGTTCCCATGAGGCACAAGGTCAAGACTGATTTCCATATGGCTGGGTTCAAACTGGAGTGGCATGGTGAGCAAATAAACAATGGATTTAGGCCCAGATCTCTGTACTGGGGTGAATGTATTACATTGTTCTGCATTCTGTCCATCAACTGTTGTTTTTGCATATGTCTCCCCGAGTGGAACAGGCATGCCCAGACGTGGGTCACGTTCTCTCCATGCCACTGGAATCAAGCTATCCTGTCTGAAGAGGGGTGAACCCCCACAACCGGTCCTAGGATGCTTGGTTCCAGTCCAGGGAGGACCTGGCCTGGCAGTTCGGGCTGTACTGTTCCCATGAGGCACAGGGTCAAGACTGATTTGCATATGGCTGGGTTCAAACTGGAATGGCATGGTGAGCAAAAAAACTATGGATTTAGGCACAGATCTCTGTACTGGGGTGAATGTATGACATTGTTCTGCATTCTGTCCATCAACTGTTGTTTTTGCAACTTTCTAAAAGTTTTCAGACCTTTAATTTAAAAAACAACTTCACTAAAAGATGTGTTTTTAAATTGTGAGTCCAGAGACACCAAACTCCAATTTTCTATCTGCTCCCAATTGGAAGATACACTTGTAAAATGTTACAAGGCAACACCAATGCTGACTTATGGGAGAGACAGGCCTTGCTGTAGTGAAAATGAATGTAGCAAGCAATTTTTCTCTACCAGGACATATAAACTTTAAAGCAGACGTCCTACCATTGAAAATACAATGCACCCTGGCCATGGGGCTACCTTGGGCCTACCTTAGGGGTGCCTTACATGTAAAAAAAAAGAGGAAATGTAAGGCCTGGCCAGTAGGTGAACTTACCAGGTCGACATGGCAATTAGAAAACTGCACATACAGGCTCTGTAGTGCCAGGCATGAAACAAGTTTGAAGAGCTACTCGTGTAGGTGGCATAATCAGTGCTGTAGGTTCACTAGTAGCATTTGATTTACATGCCCTGGGCACACACATTGCACTGTACTACGGACTTATTAGTAAATCATATAGGCCAATCATGGAGAAACCAAATGTCAATACACTTTACACACAGAGCACATGCACTTTATCAGTGGTCAGCAGTAGTAACTTGACCAGAGTCCTAACACCAGCAAAAACGAAGTTCAGCACAGAGTAAAAAACAGGAGGACAGAAGCAAAAAGACAGGAGAAGCCACGCCAAAAGATGCTGGTTCTAACAGACACTGGTTTTCAAAATTACAATTCAGTTCAATAAGTGCAAACTGTGAACACTCGAATGGCTGCAAAGATTTTGATCAAATGTGCATTTGTATACTTTTTTGGTTAGAGAATTTCACAACTTGATTTTCCAGCAAAAATCACCCAAAACAATAGAATTATGTAGAGAACAGTAATGGCAATTCAACCAATTTCAGGTGGCCTTTGCCCCCCCTTCACAACTAATTGTCTCAAATGAAAGGGAGGAACCCATGTTTATCCTGCACTAAGTAATTGCACGTGTTAAGAAAAAGGCAATGGTAACTTTTATGCAGCGAATTAAAACCAATGGGCAACAACTGACAACAGTATCAACTTCCTACCCGTGCCACAAAGCTTTTTCAGAGGTAAGAATTAAATAATGGTAAATAAATGTTTGAAATGCATTAATTTCCTAGTGTGGTTCAAACTCATGACCCACTCAATCCATTGGTTCTTTGTGAGTTTTTTTACTTTCAGTATTTTGTGAGTATTGTATTCTAGAAATGTATGAAACTGTTGAGCATTCTTTTGAATGGTGTCTCTTGATTGAAATAGATTTCAGATAAGTATCACGATGAACCCTAAACTACTACTATCATTGTGGGTGAGTAAGAATGATGCAAAAGTCTTGGTAGGGAGGAACCCATTGAAGCTTCGGTCTTTTTGCAAAGTTTGCTGGGTAAATGAGAACTATACACTGAGAGTGTCTTACCTTCTGGGGCATATGTATAAGCCCCTATTGCTACCACAACCTCACTTTTTCTGACGTTCCTGTGGCGATAGTGGCTTAGCTTTATTTACAGGGCAGCGTTAAGCCACTTAGCATGGCTTAATGCTGCCTTGTAAATAAGGCCCCCTTTCACGCTATGGTTAGCATGAAAGGGGTGGGCAGTGGGTGTTGCTGTGGGCGTTCCACCGCAACACCCATTTTGACGCTTCCCCCTATGCATACATAAACAATCTGTAAAAAAATTCAATTTCGTGACTTTCATGTTTTCTGCATGAAGCAGCACACATAAAAGAGACAACATGGCATTTTAGGATTGTTTATGTGCAGAAAGGGACACTTTCCCACACATAAAACAATCCTCCTCTGCACGCAGACACCCTTGTACTATGGTGCAAGCGTGCCTGCGTTGGCGCTACACTGCTAAGTGTAGCGCCAGCACGGGGGGAAAAGCAATGCTGCATCATATCCTTGTAAATATGGTGCAGCCTTATGTTTCAGAAGTGGCGGAGTGAGGCGTTAAGCCGTGACGGCTAACACCTCACTCCGCCACTTCCTCGTACATATGCCCCTCAGTGTCTTAGTGGGTAGTACGCCTGAAAAAGTCTGCGGGTAGCCAGGTCAGCAGACATGCATTCAGGGGTGGTTGGTGAGCTTCGAAAGTGGTGAGGCATGAATGCCTGCCTTGAACTGAAGAGAGCGAGCAAAGTAAGCAAACCCTGCTTTCATGGTGTGACAGGAAACCGTACCCTCCTTAAGACTGTTTGTGGTTAACCATCCCGAAGAATACTTTCAAGAAATGATGGCAAGGCAATGTGTTTTTAACACAGTTTCCCTATGCATTATATTTTTTAAGCTTACCCAGGTTAGAAATATTCACGCCCTCCTTCTCCCCACCAATGGTTATGCCAGTAGTGTGAACAAAGAGGCAAGTCAGTTGTCATGCGCACCCTAAATGTGGTTGAGTTGTCATTATATATGGCGCAACATTAAGGTTCATTAAAGAAATGAAAGATTTTTGTACAGCACACCCCCTGAACTCACGTTTTAAAGTGTTCTTATATGTGGTGATGAGGAAAAAGGAGGCACGTCAAAATAAAATAACTGCCTAGGATCACACCATTTGGTCAAGCACAGGCCAGGATTGATAACGTTTTTTCAGGTTTGACGCTGCTATCCAGGCACTAGCAGCCATATGCATCAAGCAATTTTTGAGTCGCAAACGGTGCGAATCGCAAAATTCGTCCGTTTGCGATTCCAAAATCACTTTTTGGGATGCATTAAACAATTGTGTGTAAATCGCAATTTTTTGCGATTTCTGAAAATGCAATTGCATTTAAGGAATCGCATTTTGCAATTCCTTCAATGCAATGCATGAATATTTTAAAAAATGCGAATTCGCAAATAGGGGGAGCAAATTAACAAGAGGTTGTACCTCGTGTTAATTTGCAAAATCTTTCAAAAATGCACAAAAATGCATTTTTGAAAGTGTCATGTTACACACACACATGTCCTTTGGACATGTGTGTGTGAAACTTGCACTTACAAAAACATTCAAGGGTGCATGGGGGGGGTCCTTTGGACCCCCATCAGCACCCTTGCAATGCATTTACAAATTGCGATTCGCAAAATGAAAATCGCAAAATGTTAATGCCTTCCCATTGATTCCTATGGGCCTTTTGGCCCAAAGGAATCAATGGGAAGGTTTTCCTTAATTGCGATTCGCAAAATGTGAATCGCAATTAAGGAAAATTAAGAAATCGCAAAAATATTTGTGAAGTTTTCATGCATTGCCGTTTGCGATTTCTAAATTGCGATTCCCTAATTTTCGCAATTTAGGAATTGCAAACGGGTGCAATGATGCATGTGGGTGTAGATTACTATCTCTCCTATTTTACATCAATAGTTAAAGCTCAATCTTTAATTTTGGGACATAAGGTGATAGTATTTATGAGACGCAGGAGCCACTGACTGCTTTCCTGGGCTGTCTCTGAAGGGCTTCCAATTAGTCTTTTCCCTCACAATTACACAGCAGCTACAGTGAGATAACTTTCAGACTGGAAAGTTTCGTCGCACATTCAGTTCATGTAAAATTAAAAAAAATGCGTCTTGTTATTTTTTCACTGAAGCGCTCTGGTACCATTTTGCCATTACCTGCATAGTTGCCTCATGCGGCAGCCTTGAGATACGCGGGGCACCCACAAATACCAATCTGCACTGTGATCAGTTTACTTAACGGAATCAGGAAGCGTAGCCACGAGGTGTTGTTTTTTTATTTTTTAAATCTGATGATAAATAGGGAAACGTCTGACGTCATCCATATGACGCAAGCCTCTGGCATAACACAACTTGAGGGGCGCCCGTAAGGCAGTTGGAGGGGACCCCTCCAGACTCAAACAGGAGATCTACGGCCAGAGTACTGTGCTGACGGGGGGCCCATGGAGCTTGCCTCACCCCACAGCAACACAAAGTGTCGATACATGGAGTTGTAGGGTGCTTAAGGAGAACAGCAACAGCAACACAGCAACAATGACGATAGAGGGGATATCAAAGTACATCTTTCAGGTTTTGTTGAATCAGGAGGCTGAGATAAAATGATGGTACAAGTTTGGTCTTTTGAATAATGACTTAGATTAATAACCTTCCGAAGGAAAAAAAATAACCGTTGTTGTCAAGTCAAGTCAAAGTATGCTTTATTCGAGGTTTCACTCATAAAAGCAGATACATTCAACATTTTAAAAATACAAATACATTTACAGTTAATTATGTTAAGAACTAAAGCATTTATTTTACAGTTATTAACTTGGATTGCAATTCCAGTTTTAGAAATTTAGAACAGTGCAAAATAAGCAATTTGTTAAAATTAGTACAAAAGTTAAAATGTATCTGATTAAAACAGTTATATAGGTAAAAACATAGGCATAGAATACAGATAAGTTAATTGGTCAGAGAATAGTCAAATGATTAGCAGTCTCTGTCTGATCGACCATGCCCATCCAAGATACTTGGCAGTAGCTATTAATAGCCATGTCAGACTGTTAGTGTGTATAATACGCAAGGCAACAGTACTTCTAGTGGTTCCCAAGTTCTTGCACATCAGTGTTAACCAGGTACGCCGTGGATCAGAATAGGCTGTGCAAGAAAATAAAAAATGACCAATTGTTTCTTTGGCGATACCACAAGCAGGACAACTGTCGCACGCTCCACCGTCCCATTTTGCTGTCAAAACTCTAAGGGGGAGTGCACCTGCTCTTAATTGGAAAAGGAGCTTTCTATCACCAGACCTTGTTATGATGTCCCAAAAGGGTTCTAGGCAGGGATAAAGTTTAGCTTCTAGGAATGTTCCGGCCATAGATCCTGCACTCGAACTACCCCAGCCCCTAGAGGCTACCTTCTCCCAATAAATTTCTTTTAAGACTCTTTTAGTCGGAAAAGGTGTTCCAGCTGGGTCTTCCCAAAGTGAACCCAGACCAAGCTCAGTCAAAATTGCACTGTGATTTGAGCCACTCAATTTTGTGAAATACATCTGCCTTAATAATGTCTCGAAACCCCTCGGCATAATGGGAAAGCTCAGGAGTCGTCCAGAGCCTTCGCCAATACACAATCGGTCGAAGCCTGACCAAGTCTGTGACAGCTTTTCTGCCCAGATCATACCTCAGGGGCAGTAAGGGAGTACTTTTAGGTACACCAGTTATTGCCCGGAAGAACTTATTTTCTGAGGTTTGAAGTGCAGCTACCTTCTCAAACCCCCATAGCTCAGCACCATAAAGTGCTGAGCCGAGAGCCTTTGCTTCATATACCTGGAGAGCATGCTTTACGGGTTTAGTCAGGGATTTTCTATGCTCTGAACTGATAGCACCTGACAGTTGTCTGTGTCTCAGTGTGGCAAGATCTATGTGCTGTCTCCATCTGTTCTTGCTCAATATATGAATCCCTAAATATGTGAAAGCATTCACCATCTCTAGGGGGCGGCCATTCATAGTAATTTTAGATTTAAAACTGCGGTGGGGGTTGAAAACCATAAGTTTTGTTTTGGCCACATTGACCTCCAGGCCATGCTCCTCACAGAATGAATCAAAAATGGACAAAGCGCTCTGGAGTCCGCTCGTAGTCTTTGATAGGATGAGCGTGTCGTCTGCGAACATTAAAATAGGCCTTTTTATGCCAGATAGTGAAGGAGCATCCACCTTCGCAGACAACATACGGGCTACAACGCCATTAATGAATAGTGTAAAAAGGGTGGGTGCCATTGAGCAACCTTGCCGGACGCCCCGCTCGACAGGGAAGTCCTCGGTCACCTTACCATGTCCCCCCCACTGAATCCTAGCAAAGTTTGTTTCGTGTAGTCTTATTATTAATGACAGTAATTCTGGAGGAACACCCATAGTCTTAAGGACTGACCACAGCTTGGACCGTGGCACTAGGTCGAAGGCAGCCCGCAAGTCGACAAAGGCTGCGTATAAACTGCCACCGCCCAGTACCACGGTCCTCCATTGCAACAAGGTAAAGCGGAAAACCTGGTCCACCGTACTTGTGGACCTACGGAATCCCGCTTGGAAAGGTGACAGAGCGTTGTTCTCCTCTGCCCAGTCGAGCAGCCTGTTCACAATCACACGCCCCACTACCTTTTGGATGGTGTCAATAAGGCTTATCGGTCTGTAATTGCCAGGCTGTGATCGGTCACCCTTCTTAAACACTGGTATAATTACCGCACCCTGCCAGGATGTTGGTACCTCTGCACCCTGGGCAATAGCGTTAATAAGAAGGTAGATGTACTTACACCAGCGTTCCTTATCGTTGATAAAGACATCCACTGGAACTCCATCTAGTCCAGGAGCGCGCCCACTGGACGCAGAGCTCAAGCCGCCATTATCTCTTTTGAGCTAAAGGATTTATCTTTAAACTGGGTTGAACTTATACCCGCTAATGTGGTGACCTGTTTAGGCTCAGCATACTGTGTTTTAAAGTATTTTACCCACTCCTCTTCTGGAACGTTGTTACCTGGGGGCTCGGGTTGCCCCTCACTACCCCACTTAACAATGCTCCAGAATAACCTAGAGTCATTTCTATCACAGGCTACTTTTAACTCAGTCCAGTGATGCTCGTCCCAGGCTTTCTTTGCCTTTGCTATACTAGCCTTATACTCCTTTCTAGCAGATTTAATAGCAGTGGGCTGTCTCACTTTTATGGCAGCTCCTAGGGCCAGTCGTGCTTCCCTGCAATGGGCATCAAACCATTTTGCTTGTTTGGGGGCTCTCGCTCTAGTGACTTTTACGGGTTTCAGAAAGTGGTTTTTAATTACACAAAAGAGAGTATCATGAATTTCAACCACAGTACTCGACCCAAAACTAGAGGAGTTGATATGTTCTAGGGCTAGTATTGCTTTATCTGCCTCACAGTTAATGTTGGCTATGGCCTGCTGGTTGGTTGCTACATTTACCCACCTTAGCCTGCACATGTCATTTGTAGGGACAATTAGGGGAGGAATAAGGGCATTAGAGCCTATGGGCCCATTGGTGGAAGTCCACCATTTATGCTCTGTGCACAGAGGATTGTGGTCACTCTCGCTCCTCCACACAACCTCCATGTCACAGACCAACGGCCATAATTTCAGGCTACATAAGACATAGTCAATTCTGCTTTTATGGCGCCCGTTGTCAAATTTACTAGACCCATTTTTGTCACTTAAAGTCCTCCCATTTAACGCTCTTAATCCTTTTTCATGGCATAAGGCATTCATACTAATGACATCCTCGGTCCAGCGTACAACTGAGTTCAGCTCTAATTTGGGGACTCCCCATTGCATATCTTCTTCGTCCCCAAGAAAATCATCATCTATGGCTAGGGGTTCAAATGTTCGATTAAAATCACCTGCAATGACAATGTTATGATCTTGTGAATGAGTATCAAGGAGAGAACCAAAGGCCGCTAAAACCTCTGACCTCCCACCCTTATTTCTCCTTGCATAAACATTGTTGATGTCCAGCGACCCCAGAGTGGCAGAGCTCATTCTGATTAGTTGCATGTCTCTATGGGAGGTATCTATTACCTTGACAGCTAATTTTAGTGTCTGTCGGACCCAAATGGTTAAACCACCCATAGTCTCCCCTTTGGACCCTTTAGTGCAGGCACAGAGTAATTCAGGTATCCCTGTGCAATAGATGGATCACATAACCATGTCTCCTGGAATATACATAAATCATAAGAATTGGCAAAGAAAAGCCAGTCGCCAGAGTCCAGTTTAGAACCCAACCCAGCAATGTTCCATTAGAATAGTTTTCCCACATTATCCACAATACCAGCTGGGGGCTTCAGTAAAGAGTTCACATGGTTCACCAGAGACGAATCTTGTTCCATTTCCTTTAGCAGACCTTGATGTTGATCAAAAGCAGTATCAGCCCCACTCCCAAGGTCCGGCTCAATGTTAGGACTTACTATGGAGGTAACATCACACACTTCAGGTCTAGGTGGATCATTTCTTACCAGGCTGTGCATACCCTCCCTTTCATGGCTACCATCCAGTTCTCACTGCCTTCTATCTGTGAGTCCAGTGATTGTCAGTCAATATTGTTTAGCCCAGAGTTAAACCTGCTACCTAGTCTTACAGGGGGTGCAGGGGTGGACACCAAGGTGTGGGGGCATGTTTTCCTTAGCTGAATTTGAGAAGGAGATGGGGCACTACTTCTAAAGTCCAGTGCGAAAAGGTTTTCTGCAAGGGATGGGGATTTCAAAGTTAACTCTATAGAGTCACCTACAAGATTTGGGGAACTCAATCTCTTCGCCTCTACAATGTCCTCCCTAATCACCGAACGGCATCCTCTAACATGGCGCAGCCAATGGATGGCTTTGTTCGTTAGAGAATCCGGGGGCTCGCTATTACCAGGCTTTCCCTTCGTTAATTTCGGAACATTGGTCATTTATATTTTATTCTTAGAGGAGTATACTTTATTATAGAGGCTGCTTGGTTTGGGACCCAGGTTATTTGTCCCTAACGTTGGTAAACTTTCAGAGACTTTGGCCGAGTATAAATGGGGACCAGCTGGCCCATTGACAGTTTGGCTTCTTATTTGGCCGCACCCCCCTCCTCTAAGGTCTCGGGAAGGCTGGTCTGTGTTCCTCAGTTTTGTGGCTAGGCACCCGGAGTTTGATCCTACTGTTTTCCCCTGTCTCTGGGTATTAGATTGGTTCGGGGTTTTAACAACTTTACTTACAACGTCAGTACGAGTTTGGGATGAATTATGTACTGGCGGAGCCACTTTGCTTATTATTTTTGGTACACCTTCGCGTTTGTCAGTGATCATAGAGGTTAAATTTACGATCAATGACCTCAAGGCCTCTATTTCATCCCTTAGTAGAATAACTAAATTGGACAGAGTACCAACGTCCATGGGCAGTATCTTATCCCTGCTACTATTATTGCTAGAGTGAAAAGGAGGCTCTTCGTGGACCTCAGCCAAAACTGCAAACCTATTTCCCAAAAGAACCTGCGGGCTGAGACCAATGGCTCAGTCTCACTCTCAAAATCAGGGGGAGTAATCCTGCCTGCTGCGCTAGCAGACTCGCTTGGTGCAATTATACAGTCCTCAGTAGGGTTTGCCATACTTTTCTTAGGTTTACATTTCCTTTTTGCCTTGAACATGGCTGGTATTTTAGGATAATCATTTATAGCATTTGATAGATTCAAAGTGTCCCCACCATTATCGGTCACAAAGTTCTCTATTTGCTCGTCATCAAGGATTTCTCTACACTCATTCACAAGGGTGTCGATACAATCCATAACATCACTATCTACTGCTTGGCATACCTTTTTAGATGCTCTCTTCCTCTTGAGAAGCTTTGATGCATTGCCTGCTCCGTTTCCCCCCTCCATCGATTTTCGTTTCCCCATGTAACTAGGGTATACGGGGGGATCGTCTTTACAGAGAATACAATGTGTTGCCCCTAAGGTAAAACAGTCACGGTACAATAATAAGTTCCTCTTACGGTTTTTGCTGGTGTCGATAATCCTTTTTTTGGGGAGGATGTTAGAGATGTAGCCCGTCCCATCCCAGGCCGTCCCCGGACGGCCACAGACGGCCCGCCCTTTGCCCGGGCTTTGCCCGCGGGGCGGGAGGCGTTCGGTGATGTTATGGCACCTCCGGGCGCGTTGGGAGCATCACAGGCCTGCGTCCTCGCTGGGGCTGCTGGGTAGTGTGGCCCGCTACAGCCGTTGCCCTCACAGCGTTCCGTTTATGGCCCGCAGTGGTGGACTTTGATGCTGCTTTGCCGTTTTCCTCACGGCTTCGCCAAACGTCCAGATAGTAGCCCCCAAGAGCGCTCGGCGCTCGGTGATGTTATGGCGCCTCCGGGCGCGTTGGGAGCATCACGGGCCTGCGACCTCGCTGGGGCTGCTGGCTAGTGTGGTCCGCTACAGCCGTTGCCCTCACGGCGTTCCGTTTATGGTCCCGCAGTGGTGGACTTTGATGCTGCTTTGCCGTTTCCCTCACGGCTTCGCCAAACGTCCAGATAGTAGCCCCCAAGAGCGCTCGGTGATGTTATGGCGCCTCCGGGCGCGTTGGGAGCGTCACGGGCCTGCGACCTCGCTGGGGCTGCTGGCTAGTGTGGTCCGCTACAGCCGTTGCCCTCACGGCATTCCGTTTATGGCCCCGCAGTGGTGGACTTTGATGCTGCTTTGCCGTTTCCCTCACGGCTTCGCCAAACGTCCAGATAGTGGACATGATCACCAGACAAAAAATAGCGATAGAGGTAGCAAAAATAAAGTAGAAAAGGTAGATAGAAGGAGAGGAGAGGGACCCATGTGAACTGGTTGATAGTCTGAAAATTGAGGTAGAATGTATTTGAGTCTTATGTCATGTAGCAGGATTGAAGGGACTCGTTATGGGTGGTACAAGTTATAAATGAAGATGTCCATTGTTTTCCTTATGCTTTGTGATCTAACAGGGTTGCTCTTATCATGCGACTGGGTTGTGTGTGTGCTTCTACGGTAAGTAACGTACGCTCAGCATGTATGGTAAGAGACATTGCTAAAGGATTTCCAGTCAATCAGTATCACCTTAAGAGCAACAGTAAGCAGCAAAACAAGCTGAGCAAAGTCTGGGAGCTCGATGGGTGGGTCGGCTGTGTGCGGCTCAAGTTCCATTGGGAAGTTCAGTGAAATGGAGGTTTAAAAAGATTATTATTTGGTTGAGAAGAGATTTCCTCCCAAAAAGGAGGGTTAGGCAGGGACATTAGAAGCACATATGTTCAATATCATCAGTTGATGATTTACAGCACCAGCAAGTGCCAGATTCTATGGGGCATATTATCAAGGAGGGCGATAAGAGATTATCACCCCTTTAGCGGCCGTTTTCGGCCGCTAAGCGGCGATAATTCTATGGCCCTATTAGCAAGCTGTCGCTAACAGCAGTTAGCAAAAACAACAATTGATGGACAGAATGCGGTACAATGTCATACATTCACCCCAGTACAGCTTGTAGGCGATAGCGAGCGGTTTGGGGACCGCTTTGCATGTCAGCGATATTTATCGCTAATGACATGCAAAGTGGGCGTACCCAACCTGTTAGCGGCTGAAAGCAGTAGCTAACATCGCTATCGCCTAATATCAACGCAGGCGTAGCGATAGAAATATTTGCGCTAAGCGCAAATATCTCAAAAACCTAACGCCTGCTCAGACCAGTTCTTAGCCATTATATCCAATGGGAGGTGGATATTCTGGCTAAGTCCCCATTGGCAATAATGCGTGAATATCGCTGGATTACCATCGATATTCACACATGTCGCCGCTAACGTCGGAAATTTTATCGCATTTGAGATAAACGTTGCTAATAGCACATTAGCTCTGGGATAAAATCTGGCGATAGAAAAAAAAATTCTAAGCTTAGTTGGCGATAAATATCGCTACTTGTTGATAATATGCCCCCATGAGTTTTAATTCAAATGGTTCGGTAGGGGTCCAATAAAAGAAGTGAGATGCAAAGAACATTGTTTGTAGAAGTAAGGGCACTCATTTGTTTTGAAGCAGTCAATGGCAAATCTTCGATCAGGGATGATGAGCCTTCAGAGGAGAGGTGTGGACCCATTTGGTTTGTAGAACAGGACTTCGTAGGGGGTTGGCTTCATTAAGTATTTTGTTGATCTTGGATGCAACGTGAAGTTCCTGCTTGAAGTAGTTGAATAGTGGGGAGAAGAATAGATTTCTGAAGTGGGCCAACTTGGAGACTTTCTCTTTGATTTGTAAGATTGCATAGCTATCAAGTTGGAAGGTCCAAGTTTCATCTGGAGAGCCACAAAGGATAATGGTTCGGAATCTGTATACAGATATTCTACTAAAGCAATACCCTTGCTAGCCCATTTTGTGCCGATGGTCGGGGAATTGGCAATCTGCAGTCTGTTATCGTTCTATAGTGATAGGAAGAAGGATTTCTCTAAATTGGATGAAAAGGCTTTATCTACTACTAAATAGGCTACGGTAGCATCTCTCAGAATCCTGACAGCGTGTGGATAACAGTGGTGGGAAGTAGTCAAATTTGCTTTAAAAGGAAAGGGGTGACTGATGGTTTGCTCAGCATTGAGGTATGCAGGTTTTTTAATGGCCTCAACTTCAAACAACGCACCCCTTGTGCTGCCAGAAATGCTGCTTGGTAATTGACCCAGGTCAGGAAGTTTCATCCGCCATCCTCGTACTCTTAGTTTTTTAATGCTAATTCTAGCTTTTTTCTTTCTCCAAATAAATTTGGAGATAATGTTATCAATATTAGAGAACAAATGCGTGGACATCCGAATTCGGGAGCATGCTAGCAAAGAAGTTGATCAATGGGGACACCATAATTTCTAGCCTGCTCCACTATGAGATATGTCGAGGGGGTCAACACTGCCAGTTGGTCTCAAATTGTTTTGATAGTTTTTTATTTATTCTGAGCTACTGATTCTGAGCGGTCATTGCAAAACCAGATGCCTAAATACTTGATGAATTTAGACTCCCATTGGAAATTGGATTTGCTGACAGGTGACAGTGAACATTCAAGGGTGGGACTTCAGTTTTATCTTCGTTCAAAGAGTATACAGAGAAACTGGAGAACTGGCTTTTCATATTCAGGATTGCCGGATTACGATGTCCGGAGATTCCATAAATATTAATATGTCGTCTGCATATGCAGCTGTTTTGTAGATCACGGTCCCAGAATCGTATGCCTGCAATGTCTGTGGATTATTTAGCATTAATAGAAGGGGACCTATAGCCAAAAGAAATAGAAGGCTGTATAGTGGGCAGCCATGGCGCGTACCCTGTTGTAAGGCAAAGGGTTGTGACAGGACACTGTTGATATTCATTCTAGCTGTGGGATTAGAATGCAAAGCCATATCACTTTTAATGGTAACAAAGGTAGGCCTTTCAGAGCAGGGATAATGTGTGTTAGAAATTGTGTATTTGACTGGGGGGAGGTGAAAGCCCTCCTCAAGAAACAAGCACAATCCTCATCAGGGTGAACTGTAAAAGTCAGGGCTACCTTAAATGAGTAGCACAATAAGTGCTGCAGGCCCCCTAGTAGCATTTCATTTACAGGACCTGCGTACATGAAGTATTATTCTAATAGGGACTTATAAGTGAATTAAATGTCTAAATTTGCTATAGTAAAAATGGTTCTGTCGGGTGGTAGCAAGAATTACTTTAAAGGAAGGCTATAACAGCTCAAAACAGAAAAGCAAACCTCTCTGAGAACAAAGTTTTTTATAATAAAAACAAAGAACACAATACACGGGAATTACTTCATTCCGTTTTTGGTTTCGATAGATGCTTAAAACATGTGATTAGTGACTGTGGTGAACAAAGTGATTAGTGCATTGCATATAGTGACACTTATATACAAATTTATACAATTGAACGTTTCGACCCTTTTGCGCCCCAATTGGTGGTCACGGCGGGTCTTTATCAAGACAAGGGGTGGGAAGGGCATCGGGGTCTGGTAGGGTGGGAATTAACTCCAGAGGGAAGCCTGGCGGTCAACCCTGGGTATTGCGGGCTACGGTAGTAACGCTGGCGGTCAAAGCGATGTCAGAGCGCCATCCGAGCTGTCAGAGTAATGCTCGAGCATTACTCTGACAGCTCGGATGGCGCTCTGACATCGCTTTGACTGCCAGCGTTACTACCGTTACCACCCTACCAGACCCCGATGCCCTTCCCACCCCTTGTCTTGATAAAGATCCGCCATGACCACCAATTGGGGCGCAAAAGGGTCGAAACGTCGACGCTCATACTTGGCCAAGATACCTCCAGGAACTTGGACATTAACCATCTATTTCCTTGGAATACTAACTTTGCAATACTGACCTCCCAACAAAAGAAAGCACCCCTGCCCCCCTTCCCTGGTTCAATTGTATAAATTTGTATATAAGTGTCACTATATGCAATGCACTAGTCACTTTGTTCACCACAGTCACTAATCGCATGTTTTAAGCATCTATCGAAACCAAAAACGGAATGAAGTAATTCCCGTGTATTGTGTTCTTTGTTTTTATTATAAAAAACTTTGTTCTCAGAGAGGTTTGCTTTTCTGTTTTGAGCTGTTATAGCCTTCCTTTAAAGTAATTCTTGCTGCCACCCGACAGAACCAATTTTGTTGTTAATCACGCTTACCCAGGTTCTGAGAGACACAGGGTTACCCCTTTTTTGTAAAACAATAAATTTGCTATAGGCCAATTTTACAATGCACTTTAGCAGTGGTTAGCATTGGTAAAGTGCACAGAGTCTTCAAGCCAACAAAAACGAATTTCAGCAAACAGGAGGGGGGAAGCAAATCGTTTGGAGTAAGACCACCCTAAGGCTGACAGGTCTAACAGTGCAGTCCTTATATATTCTTCTCAAAGGTTGGAAAAATCCTTTATAGCAGTCCTTCAAAAGTAGTACTGAAGTAAACAAGCGTGAGCTGACTATGGTCGGCTAATGACAAGGTGATAAAGAAGTAAGGGCGGGTGGAGAACTCCGCTCCGCCAGTGGAGTGTGCAGAGATTTGCCCACTCTGCGCACCACTGAGAACGAGGAGTTTAGGGCAAAACTATGACTCCGCAGCAGAGAGGAGTTAGCCAGCCCCCCCTGCTAAATAGGATGCCCACCTCCACCCCCCCAATAAAAAATATGTAACTATTAATTAAAAAAGAAATAAAAGCACTTAACTGTACTGTGACATCACTGGGCTGCCCTCCTCCTCCCTGCCATCTCTCTCCCGGATCTTGTGAGAACTGCGCATGCGCGCACGTGCATTTCTAAGACAAAATGCGCCTGTGCACGCTCGCAAGATGCAGGAGAGAGACGGCGAAGAGGAGGAGGGCATCCCGGGGATGCCGCAGTACAGGTAAGTGTGTTTTTTTTTTTTTCAATTAATCATTAAATATTTTTTATTAGGGCGGCTGGAGGCTAGGGGGGTGGAGCGGAGTGGAGTTCCACTGACTTTTTTTCTAAACTCCGTGAACCTCCGCGTACTGTTACCACGTCAGCTCCGTCCGGGGTTATATAGATGGGGGAAGACTAAAAAAAAAGCTGCTGAAAGTGGGAGAATATATTTTTCAAGGTTATATTTACCTGAGAGGTAAACATCAAATGATTAGCAGGCTCTGAACATTCATACTGTCACCTGGGCAGTCTAGCAAGAAGAAATGAGAGACCATAAAGCCCAAGAACAGAATACCAGTCTTCCAGCTTTAAACAGTCGCGGCCGGCATGGCTCACGGGTGGGAGGGTGGGCGCGGGGTCATGTGAGGTGGGGGGCGGGTGAGGGGTCGCAAAGGGAGGGGGGTCATACGGGGAGGAGGGTCCAACAATTAAAAATAAATCAAAATCTACCTTTCTGCCAGCCCAGGTCCTGTTTCTTCACTGCTCGGTCTGCTCCTGCTCTTCTGCCTGCGGCAGGATCAGGAAGAAGGCAGCCTCCCTCTCCTCCCCAAAGCCAATCACAACGCTCCTATGGAGCGTTGTGATTGGTCGGGATGCCGCCCAGCCAGGGGCTGTGGAGGATTGTATGTTCACCATGAAGGCTGCAATGTAGCCTGAATGGAGAAGTGCAGAGTGTGCATGACCGGTTTGGCGGCCAGAGAAGGCTGGTCAAACCAGTCATGTGTACTCAGGAGCAGGACTCCTGCCATGCCTGGGCAGCTCCGCCCACCTGCCGGCCCCCTATGCGGAAAGAAGTAATAACCAAGAGTTATTACCATTTTATGTTTGGGCTTTTCACACTGCGAGAAAGCAGTGGGGCAAAGCTCCTCCACCCTAGTGTGGGAGCCACCCCTGGCTTTAAAGGCAGAGTCACTTGCTCTGCAATTGAATCTTGGACAACTTACAGACAGTTGGCCACGTAAAGGCATAGCGCGGTTCCTTTACAAGCATGGTGTAGGTTGTGGAGCCATTTTTGTACATGTGATGGCCAATGTTAAAGGTTTACAGTACATCAACCAAAGTGATAATATAGATGCTGCAATTACTTTTCTTCATTCATGTCTACTAGTGTAGTTTTTGTTCCATGATGTGTAGAAAAGAGAAGGAATGTCTTTTTTTTTATATTTTTTTTTTTATTGACAAATTAGTTAGGTAGACATGACAATGTACATATAATAAAAAGAAAAAGAAAGAACAGTTATTTACAAGATAAGTATAGTATGTTCCATGACAAATATGTTTCATTTTCCACTTGGACCATATTTACAAGGTAAATCGGTTATTTATATTGAGAGCAAAAGACAGTAAAAACATGGTTATCTACATTAACAAAATAAATATCCAGCAGGAAGATAACGTTAATTAACCAAAAGTCTTCAAAGTCTTCCAATGTTAAAGGTTTACAGTACATCAACCAAAGTGATAATATAGATGCTGCAATTACTCTTCTTCATTCATGTCTACTAGTGCAGTTTTTGTACCATGATGTGTAGAAAAGAGAAGGGATGTCATGTAGGGTCTGCTTTAGAGTTTGGTGGATCAGTACTCTGTTACGAACACAAACGAATAGGCCAGTTTATCTGTCACATCTGCCAAACTTTAAATCGAACCTTTAGAAGGTTTTTGGCTTTGTGATGTGTGAATAGGTGGGTGCACATTAATGTTCTTAGTAACTTTGCTATGCATAAAGAGGTGTCCAGAGATGGCTTTAGAGTTATACATGGTTTTGTGATCTCCATTCAGTTATGCTGCAAATAGTACAATGACTGTGTTTTTTGAAAACTTATTTTGTGTATTCCTCATTGTAGCATGTAGTCCCCTTCACAATCTGGATATTGATAGGGTGGCATGGCTTCTTGGAAGAGGCAAGTATCTTGTTGAATTCTATTCTAGTTTGATGTGAACGCTAGTAGGAGTGCGTAATGTCACACATTAAAGCTTTAGGCTCCAAACTGGGTTTACTGTATAACCAAAGGGGGAAAACAGAGTATCCGTCCAAGAATGGAGTCTTGATTATTGACACTTGCAAGTTATTACATCAAGGTATACAAATCTCATAAAATGATGATTGTTTCTGAGATTGAAATTTGTTGTGCCAGGTCGAGGAAATATCAAGAGAAAGTTATATATGGAACCGTTAAGTGTAGGTGATCTAATCATGATAAAAGGAGGCATTCCCTCAACTCTGCACTACTGTCTTTTGAGGATGGAGATAAAGATCCATCACATGGTGTCTCCTAACCAGGTCTAGGTCAGGGAAATAAGGTCTAGAGGTATCCAGAAGTAGGTCATGGATGATGGAGTTTCAATGTAAAGGTGCACTGAAGGGACACGCACAAAGGAGTTTTTGAGACTGACAACATTAGGTATTTCATCCCTTAGTGCTGGAAACTTCGTAGTTTCTGTACTTTAAGGGTTCTGTGGTGCTCCTTTTGTTGTTTTATATAGTTCAAACTCGCTCCAAATGTATTGGAGCTCTTTACATGAGCACCTGTTGTATTACGCAAGGTCACATTAATTTGTTTTAGGCAAAGGGAGATTAAGTGATTTACCCAGAATCACAGGATGTTGAGTTTACGCTGAAACTTAAATCTGGTTCCCCATGTCCAAAGTCAGCAGCTCTGGTCGTAATGTCACATCCTCTCTTAAAACTGTAAGGACTGCACTAGCCTAGGAGTGTAGGGTGGAGAGTGATGGGGCACTGAGTTGAGAGATATTAGGAGCACGATGGAAGCACATCTTTGGCCCTTTCAGTGTATAATTGTATTTCAAAGATCATGCAGGGTTCCATAATTTACTAGAAGATGTATTCGGTGACTAGTGGATTAACCCTAGATTGCTCATATGGCCCTGGGAGAGCAAGCAGTCTGCTACAGCCCTCTGCGTGGTTGGAGGTGTTCTTAAGAGAATTGTTGGTGACCTTGGAAGTATTGATTCTCTAGTCAAAAGCAGCCATGTTTTCATGATTGGCTTCAAGAAATATGTTAAAATTCTGATGTATGTTGTTATGACTAATGTAAGAGAGCATTACCTATAAATCATATCTAATTTGTGGTTGATCGGTTAGGTCAATCTAAATGTTTGAGCCCACGAGGAGGTATCTAGAGTGTACTGCAAGAGATTGGTGCTAGTGGTGCCTCTAGTGGGGCAACAATAGTTGGTAACAACGAAAATATCTGTTTTATTGGGGAAGACTTTGGCCATAAACGTTTTTCATCCGCTCTTTGATGACACAGGCGAGGAGGAAATTCTCCCACCTGACGGGCCAGCCCTATAGGGACAGTTAGCAGATGTGTGCATTAGACATCTGAGTGGGTGTACTTCCAGTTACAGATGAGGTAGGGGCACATCTGGTGAGAATGGGGACTGTGACTGTATCTTGTTTCTGAAAATGTGTGGTCAATTTTAGCCCCTCTGAAACTGCTCTATAACAGGAGTTATAGTTGATGCAGCCATTTGGTCTGTGCAGCTGGGAAAACTGGTCTTGTGCATTTACTTAGTGCCGAAGTCAGCAATATTCATGTGACTTCTTTCTGTTTATTTTTTGTAAATCTCTGGTAATTTTGTGACCTGGGTCGCAAGTCTTATATGGATTTTTTGTATCAAAGCAGAATGTAACGAATTAGGGCTAGAGAAGATTTTGCCTGCCAGACAATCTGGCTATGCAGTCCTTCCATAGAGCTGGTATTATTGGCCTTAAAAATGAAGAGGCTGTTGATGTAGCATGTACCTGGCCATCTACTTATCCCTTTACTATTTTACCCTGACACTCTTAAGATATCACAATCAGTCGTCAGACATAGCTGAGTTTCAACACAACCATGCCCCTGGAATCCTGTGCAAACTCCACACAACAGCTGTGGGATATGTAGATCTTAAGATGCACACCATGGATCACTACATCCCTTCAAAACTGTCAACATTTTACTATCAGCATTTTTGCTTAGCAAGTCAGACTATTGCACAGCTTACTAGATGATCTTCCTTCTACTCATTTCCAACTTTGGACAGGTACTAAACTTTGCTTAAAGATCTTATATAACCGGCCCAGGTACTACTCCACCTCTCAAAACTGACATCAAATAGAAAGTCTGTCACCTAAACTATTCACTCTTGTCTAATTGATTATCACCAGGAATCCTTAGATTCTGAAACCTAACCTACTCCTACACCTTCATGTGCCACCCCAGAAGTCGCTCTTATCGTACTTATCTATCTCTATTTATCTGCTTAGAAGTCATCAATCAATCAATCAATCAATCAATAAATTTATAGAGCTCGCTACTCACCCGTGAGGGTCTCAAGGCGCTGGAAGGGGGGGAGCCGCTACTGCTCGAAAAGCCAGGTTTTGAGGTGTACAAAAAATGCAAAACAGACCTCGGCAAGTGCAGAGGGGGAACACACGGAGCCCGGATACCAGGGGTGAACCCTTGATAGCGGAGGGGCAGGGGCAGAGGCTCGGTCAGCTATGAGGAGCTGTGCGGCGTAGGGGGTGGCCTGGGGTCAGGTCATCACGTGAAGCAGGTCCTAATTGAGATTTGCTCTATATTATTTCTCTGATCTTAAACTTGGGTTGAAAACTCCTTTCCCGCATCTCAAATAGGCATGAGCGGATTTTGCGGATTGGCAATCCGCGAATTTGCGGATTTGCGAATTTGCGGATTGCGAAAATCCGCAAAATCCGCGTGGATTTTTTTTTTTGTTCGCACGGGTTTCTGCAAGTTCGCGAGGGTTTTGTACAATTTCGCAAATTGCAAAATTGTACAAAACGCGTGCGAACTTGCAGAAACCCGTGCGAACACAATGTGCCCAGTAGGGTATGTGCCTCTTGAGTGAATAAAAGGTCAGAGAAAGATCAGTTCAGCAGATGAAGAGAAAAGAAGCTCCTGGTCACAGGAACAGCACGGGTATTGCGCTCGTGAAAGTCAAGGATGCAAAGCTTATCCAGCATCACAGCTGATTTTCTACGGTAGATTTGGGAAGAAGGCACACCTGTCCAGCCTCGACGACGCTCACGATTGTTTTTGGGCTAATGAATGAGTCACTGAATTTGAGCATCAACTAGTTCGAGCGACCATGTGTGTGTTACTATGCAATCGCCCCGAAGGGCGCAGGGGTCCCTTGAGTGACCTGCAGACCTGTGCCCAGCCATGCAATTATTTTACAATGGCGCCAGCAAGCTGCCAGCGCCGTTGTAAAATAGTTACAAAGTTAGCTTGCACAGGAAGCACTTAGATAAAATAAAGCAGCACCTGCTTCGTTTTATCTAGTGGTTCCTGTGCAAGCTAACTTTGTAACTATTTTACAACGGCGCTGGCAACTTGCTGGCGCCATTGTAAAATAGTTGCATGAGTGGGGGTTCAACTTTTGAACCCGTTACGTTCGTGGATTTTTTTTGCGGATTTTGCGGGAAATCCGCAAAATTCGCGGATTGCGGATTTCCCAAAAATCCGCAAAATCCGCAAGCGTAACGGATTTCCCGCTCACACTTAATCTCAAATTCTTTTTTCTTTCCCCTCATTCCAAAGTAATATACTATGTATGGTTTACTGAAAAACTTTGTCATGTCTCTCAATCATTACACCGGAGTGTTTTCTTAACGTTGTAGCAATAAATATTTACAAAATTGATGCTCCTGGTATGCACCTTGTTCCTGGTTAAAGGAACATAACCAAAATCTGATATATTACCTACTGGCGGTCGCCAGTAGGTAGTCATAGTTAGGACCTAGTTTCCATAGGAAATCCACAACATTCTATTTGGAATAACTTTGGCGCCGGTGGATGAATCTTTGTGAATTTCTCCTAGAAAATGGCCTGCTCTGTTCCTCTCCTTCCTGAAAGTTTGAGGGTGATTCGTCAAGCGGGGGTCAAGAAAAAAGGGGGGTCCCAAAACGTGTTTTCCACATGCAATTTTCTATTGGGACCTTTAGCCAGGGCTACAGCCCGAACGGCTGAACGGAATTACACGAAATTTGGCAGAGAGGTAGAGTTCTGTTCGCAGATTGTGCTTTTTGTTAAATGGTGTAAATCCGTTCAGTAGTTTCTGAGAAAATTGCAAGTAAAATCATAGCGATATCTAGAGACGGAGTTCAGCACGTGTACGGCAATCCGTTCAATTACGAGCGCGAGCTTCATGCTGATGGGCTGTCAACTGTGTGTCAACACTCGAAACCAGGAAGTGTTGGCGGCCATCTTGTGCCTCGGTAGAACTGAGTCACAAGAAAACAGTAAAACAAAGTTGCGAAGTAAGGATAGGGGGCAGGCTAGAAACTTTCTGACCCTCTAGGCTTGCTCAGGGGGTCGTACATGGATGTTTAGGCTCTATTATTTTTTTTTAAAGAAAAATCGCGGCATGCGTGTACGGAAATCTGTGGAATTACGAGCACGAGCTGCATGCTGATTGGCTGTCAACTGTCTGTCAGCACTCCAAACCAGGAAGTTTTGGCAGCCATCTTGTCTGTAGTGTAGACTGTTATTCAGTGTACTTTTGGACTTGTAAGACAATTTTGTTATTGTACTAAACCTATAACTGATATAAATCAAGTTCATGAAATTCAAGAATAATTGATAACCTTAGCCAAGTAAGGTAGAAAGTGTGCAGATTTTTAACTGTGTTTGGGTGGGGTAGTAGCTACATCAAAAAGGCTCGATAAAGGGCCTCGAGTTTGAATCAGAATATGAAATTGAAGAATAGTTGATAACCACAGTGAAGAAAGGCAGCAAGTAGGCTTCTGTATGTGTGGATGATATGTTGATTGAGTGGAAGATGAAAACGGTGAAAAATAAGAAATGCTGAAGATGTGCAAGCTACCCATTTCCTTGTAAGGGAAGTGGGTGTTTGGTTTTCCAGTCCTTTACACCGACGGGGTGTTGGATTCTGCAGTGGGAGCCTGAAAAATGGGTATCATATACAAGGAGGCAAGCTAGTGCAGAAAGTACACACACTGTGCGGTAGAAAGGATGCAAGTAAGGACGTAAGTTTGCAAATTACCCACTGCTATTCATGGGTAGTAGTAAACAAGAAGGGTCAATGAAGGGCCTGTAGTTTGAATTTCAATTTCAAGAAGAATAATTAATAACGCTAGCGAAGAAAGGCTGCAAATGTGCAAATTTCTACAACAATAAGGCTCAATAAAGGGCCTTGACTTTGAATCAGAATATGAAATTGAATAATAATTGATAATCCCAGTCAAGAAAGGCAGCAAATGTTCACTTTTAGTACAAGAAATACATTAGTAGATAGTGCTCAAAGCTTTATTATTTTTCAACAATAAATGTATTCTATTAATATCTCATAATTTAACAGACATTCCAATGCAACTTCATCAGATATGTCATTAAGATCAATTTCTTCGTTAGCAGTTACTGATTTAATTTGTACATAAATTTCAACATAATTTAAAACTGTGCAGTATCTATATGAAAAAGGCTTCGGACAGGGTAGTAGCTACAACAAAAAGGCTTGATAAAGGGCCTGCACTTTGAATATGAATATGAAATAGAAGAATAGTTGTTAACCATAGCCAAGAAAGGCAGCAAGTAGGTGTGTGTGTACGTGTAGATGATGATTATGTGTTGATTGAGCGGTAGATGAATAATGTAAAAAATATGAAAGTGTCCAAATTACCTACTGCCATTCACAGGTAGTAGTTAGCAAGAAGGCTCAATAAAGGGCCTGTACTTTGAATTACAATACCAAACAGAAGATTTGATAACCATAGACTGTACTGGGTCTTTTTTAATGTTGTTAGACTTTTAAGCTTTTGTTTATACATGAACGGTAGGAAGTGCGTAAATTACCCACTGCCATTCACGGGTAGTAGTTACCAAGAAGGCTCAATAAAGGGCCTGTAGTTTGAATTTCAATAGCAAACAGAAGATTTGATAACCATAGACTATACTGGCTCTTTTTTAATATCGTTAGACTTTTAAGCCTTTGTTTATACATGAACGGCAGGAAGTGCGCAAATTACCCACTGCCATTCACGAGTAATAGTTACCAAGCAGGATCAATAAAAGGCCTGCACTTTGAATTTGTATTATAAGAAGGACAATTGACAACCCCAGCCAAGAAAGGCAGCAAGTGTGCAAATTTCCCACTGCTTTCGGCCGGGGTAGTACGTACAAATAAAAGGCTCGATAAAGAGCCTTGACGTTCAATCAGAATATGAAATTGAGGAATAATTGATAATCCCAGCCAAGAAAAGAAGCAAGTGTGCATCTAAAGCAACAAAGTTCTGTGGAGTGTGTGATGATGTGTGGTGCAAGCAGCACGGATTGGTAGGAAAATCTTTAAAATCAAGTTTTCTAATAAATATTGGTTGTCCATTCACAGAAGTAAGTTGAAGTATATTTTCAAAAAGTATGATGTTTTTTTTTTAAATAAGTCATCTCATTCAATACTGTGACATGGTGATGATTTGTGGAGCACTGAGTTAGTAATACCTTTGGCGCTGAGCTTGAATGTACCCTGTGATGATGTGTGGTCGGGGTGAGGTACAGTAATTGAAGTAATGTCTTTTGTTGATTGAATTCTGCATCAATTCCATTTAAAAGGGACAGTATGTGTTACTGTGACATAAAAGTGTTCACTCTTGTTTGCGATTATTTATGGTGCTCTGAGTAAGTAGTATCTTTGGCGGTGAGCTTGTATGTTCCCTATGCAGTGTGGATTGAAGGCAGTTGTTAACAGACATAGATGAATGTTTTTTGTCACTTATTTAAACAAAATGTGAAACACATATAGTAGAATTTTGTCTGCATTAAATCAATGAAGGCTGAATTTCCTAGTGTTCAAAGTTTAGGAAAATGTGAGGATATTGTGCAATTGTCTGTGTTTTAAGTAAATCAAGATTGTATTGAATGTTTTCTGTCATGCTGGCGCTCTTGGTATCTAGTTGTGAACTCTACTGAGCGCAGAATTGATTGAAGGCAGTTCTCAGCACACATAGTGAAGAGAAATTTACATGGAAAAGTGAATTGAAGTTGTGAACCCTGCTGTCTGTAATGTAGATCGAAGGTACTAATCGATAGAAACATTGATGAATGGTATTTTGCACAGTTAACAGAATATTAGGACAGAGTAGAATTGCATCTGCGTTAAGGAAAACAATGTTGAATGTAATGCTGTCCTTAATGCAGAAGGAAAGCTACATTGAAGGTCTGAAAGCAACTGTCCGCAGTGTAGATTGAAGGCAGTTGTTGACATAAAGATCGATGAAAGCTATTTTGTCACTGTTTGCATAACCTGAGGACACAGTATAATTGTCTCTGCCTAAAGGAAAGCAAGCAAGAATACAATACTGTCCTCAATGTAGAAGGATAGCTGAATTGAAGTTGTGAACCCGGCTGTCCGCAGTGTAGATTGAAGGTAGTTGTTGACAGAAAGATCTGTCAAGGCAAGTTACGAAAGTGAACAGTATCTGTGGATGCAGTATAATTGTGTCTGTCTTAAGGAAAGTAAAGCTCAATTCAATGGTGTATTTAATGTAGAAGTAAAGCTTAATTGAAGTTGTAAACTGAGCTGTCCATAGTGTAGATTGAAAGCTCTTGTGAGCAGTTATAGATGAATACTATTTGTGACATTCTTTTACAAAATAGGAAGATATAAAATCCATTAGTCTCTACCTTAAATAAAGCTAGGCTGAATTCAATGTTTTCTGTAGTAGTGGAGCTAATGCTATGAAGTTTTAATTTTTACTGACCGCAGAAAATATTGAAGGTTGTTGTAAGCACAGATATTGAAGATAATTTTAGTTCTAAAGCTGAGTTGAAGTTGTGAACCCTTCTGTCTGCAGTGTAGATTGAAGGCAGTTGTTGACACAAAGGTCGATGAATGCCATTTAATCACAGATAATAGAATCTCAGGATACATGATAATTGTCTCTGCCTTAAGAAAAGCAAGCAAGAATACAATGCTGCCCTCAATGTAGAAGGAAAGCTGAATTGAAGTTGTGAACCCAGCTGTCCGCAGTGTAGATTGAAGGTAGTTGTTGACAGAAAGATCGGTTAATGCAAGTAGTGAACGCAGCTGTCCACAGTGTAGATTGAAGGTAGTTGTTGACAGAAAGATTGGTCAATGCAAGTTGTGAACCCAGCTGTCTGAAATGTAGATTGAAGGTAGTTGTTGACAGAAAGATCAATGAATGCTATTTTGTCACAGTTAACAGAATTTGAGGATACAGTACAATTGTCTCTGCCTTAAGGAAAGCAAGGCTGAATACAATGCTGTCCTTAATGTAAAAGGAAAGCTGACTTCAAGTTGTTAACCCAGCTGTCCGCAGTGTAGATTGAAGGCAGTTGTTGAGACAAAGATCGAAGAATGCTATTTAGTCACAGATAACAGAATCTGAGGACACAGTATAATAGTCTCTGCCTTAAGGAAAGCAAGGAAGAATACAATACTGTCCTTAATGTAGAAGGAAAGCTGAATTGAAGTTGTGAAAGGCAGCTGTCCGCAGTGTAGATTGACAGTAGTTGTTGACACAAAGATCAATGTATGCATCTTAGTCACAGATAACAAAATCTGAGGACACAGTATAATTGTCTCTGCCTTAAGTAAAGCAAGGCTAGATTCAATTATGTCATTAATGTAGAAGGAAAGCTGAAGTGAAGTTGTGAACCCTGATGTCTGCACTGTATATTGAAGGTGCTACTCGACACAAACATTGATGAATGTTATTTTGTACAGTTAACAGAATCTGAGGACATAGTACAATTGTCTGTGCCTTAAATAAATTGAGACTAATATGTCATACTCTGTTTTAAGAGTTTGCAGCATTCTTAAATTCACAAAGGCAAGCATTAAGTTTGATACCATGCTTATGTCATCAATATTGAGAAGTTTAATTTTCTTCAAGAGTCTTCACAACAAGCTTCTCCAGATATCTTGTGGTATTGTAATTTGTTGTTATGCTCCATAGGTAGTATAAGTAAATGATGTAATGTAGCAATGGTAATGTTAACATTTGGTTATATTTTTAATATAAGGACGGTATTACAAATATGCAATAAAGAAATGATGCTGAATATGGAACTATTCTACAAGAAATAAGAATTGGAGAAATAACTGAACATTTCAAAGAAGTTTTACAGAGACGATTAGTTTGAAATTTGTTTCCAAAAGAAAATATTGTTGCTAAGCTTGTAGGTACTGTTATAATAATTGACAACCCCAGTGAAGAAAAGCAGCAAGTGTGAAAATATCCTACTTTGTTCGTCCGGGGTATTAGCTACAATAAAAAGACTTGATAAAGGTCCTTGACTTTGAATCAGAAAATGAAATTGAACAATAATTGATAACCCCGAGCCAAGAAAGGCAGTTAGTGTGCAAATTTTTACTGCCTTCGGCTGGAGTTATAGGTACCACAAAAAGCGTTAATAAAGGGCACGAGTTTGTATCAGAATATGAAATTCACGAACAATTGATAAGCCCTAACCAAAAAAGACAGTTAGTGTGTAAATTTTCACTGCCTTCGGCTTGAGTCGTGGGTACAACAAAAAGTCTCAATAAAGGGCCATGAGTTTGTATCTGAATATGAAATTCATGAACAATTGATAACCCCAGCCAAGAAAGGCAGCAAGTGTGCAATTTTTTACTGCCTTCGGCCTGGGTACTTGTTACAACAAAAAGGCTCGATAAAGGGCCTGTAGTTTGAATACGAATATGAAGTAGAATAGCTGATAACCATAGGCAAGAAAGGCAGCAAGTAGGTGTGTGTATGTGTAGATAAAGTGTTGATTCCGTGGAACATGAATAATGTAAAAACAAAGAAAGGCTGTAAGTGTGCAAATTAGCCTCTGCTATTCACGGATAGTAGTTTGCAAGAAGGCTCAGTAAAGGGCCTGCACTTTGAACTAGCATAACAAAGAGAAGATTTGATAACCATAGACTATACTGGCTCTTTTTTAATATTGGTAGACTTTTGTTAAGCTTTTTTTCATACATGAACGGCAGGAAGTGCACAAATTACCCACTGCCATTATGTTATGTTATGTTATGTTAAAATATTTCTTTAGCGCAACGTACACCGGATAGGTTTCTTGGCGCTTTGGAGACAGCACTCTATGTTACTGGAAGGGAAGTCAGGTAGAAAAGGCCTGACGAAACAGCCATGTTTTCAGCTCTTTCCTAAACTGGAGATGAAAGTGAGTGGAACATAATGAAAGAGGAAGGGAATTCCATGTTTGGGGGGCCAGTGTGGAAAATCGGGTTCCGCCATGTTTAAGGCGCTTGTATCTCGGGGTGATCAGAAGATGTTGACAAGATGAGCGAAGAGTACGGGAGGGGGTATATTTCCTTATCTTTTTAGAAATAAACTTAGGACCTTCCCCTAGTAGTGTCTTGTGTACGATACAGCCTAACTTAAAGACGCTGCGCTGTTCTACAGGGAGCCAGTGCAGCTGTTTAAGTAATGGCTTTACATGCTGACGGGCCGGGAGCTGAAAAATGAGTCTAGCCGCATGGTTCTGTATTAATTGAAGGCATTGTAGTTGGTATGCCGGGATTCCTACATAGAGTGAGTTGGCGTAGTCGAGTCGCTAGATGATGAGAGCGAGGACGACCAGAGTCAAGGCCTCCGTTGAGAGGAATCGTTTTATTTTTTTTATTTTCCGTAGCATGAGAAAGCAGACCGAGACTGCTGAGCTGATCTGGGATTTCATCGACAGGTCCTTGCTAATCTTAATCCCTAGGCTTTTTGCTGAGGATGCAGGTTCAGGCGGAGGGCCCAGGGATAGAGGCCAGAAATTGGTGTTCCAGGGGTTCATCGCTCCACCTGTCAGAATTAGCTCTGTTTTGTCTGGGTTCAATTTTAATTGACTGGTGTTCATCCACTTACTGATGTAAGTCATCAAGGCCTGCAGATTAAGTTCAGAATGACTCGTGGGTTGGATGTTAAAGATTAATTGCAGGTCGTCTGCGTAATTGAACACCAGGACATTCATGTCCTTCAGTGTCGTGATCAAAGGCTGCATGTACAGGTTGAACAGGAGGGGGGATAGCAAGGAGCCTTGTGGGACACCACAGGTGAGGCGGCCTTTTTTAGAGCAAAAGTTACCCAGGCGGACAGATTTATATCTGTCAGTCAAGAAAGACTGTAACCAGTTTAGGGCCTGGCCCCCAATGCCCGCGCTGCTGACACGGTCGATCAGGATGTTGTGATCGACCGTGTCAAATGCAGCGGACAGATCGAGGAGGATCAGGGCTTGGGGAGAATCAAGGTCAGCTCCAGTACGTAGCTCGTCCATGACGGTCAAGATGACAGTTTCGGTCGATTGGGCCGGCCTAAAACCAGCCTGATGGGGGTCCAAATAGCAAGCGCCCTCGACAAAAGAGCTCAGGCAACCTGCCACGTGCGCCTCCAAGAACTTACTAAGATAGGGTAGAAGGGATATGGGGCGATAGTTGCTCAACACTAGAGGGTTGGCACCAGGTTTCTTTAGGATGGCAAGGATCTCGGCATTTTCGAAGGAGTCAGGGACTGTGCCGCTAAGAAGTGAGGTATTCAAGAGAGATAGGAGGGGGTCGGGGCAAGCACTAAAAGCTTCTCGTAGTATGTGTGGTGGGCCGCTATCAAGAGGAGAGCCAGAATTAACTTTGAGCAGCAGATTAGAGAAGGTTTCAGGGGTGATAGGAGGGAAGCAGTTGAGAGAGGATGGGTGGTGACAGGGAGGGGCGGGAGAGGTAGGTGAATTAGAGGCTGGGATGCTGGCTTTTATCATGTCGATTTTTTCAAAGAAGTAGTGATTTAGTGAGTCGCAGAGTTCCTGAGAGTGCACGGGTTGCGCCGAAACCCTCTCAAGGTCTGTCAATTCATCTACAATTGAGAAAATTTCGCTAGTTTTATTGGCAGAATGAAAAAAATGTTTTGTTATAAACTCCCTTTTACAAGAGATAATAGTAGATTTGTATTCCTTAAGAATAGCCAAATAGGTTAGTTTTAGCTCCGGTTCATAATTCCTTCTCCATTTACGCTCAGCTTGTCTGAGAGTTAATTTAAGTTTTTTTAAGGTAGGGGAAAACCATAATTGCGCATTATGTGGTCTGCGGGTTTTGATGTTTTTAAAGGGGGCGACTTTGTCACTGGCCGCATCCAGCCAGGTGGTGAGATTTTTGGACTGAGTGCTGAGAGGGGATTCGAATGTCGAAGGAGCTGTGTTAATTAAAGTAGTTTTAAAAGATTCAAGACAGGCATGACCCCAATTTCTGGCTGACATGCTGCTGGGTTTAGTAGTTGGGGCCCCAACAGTGTTCGAGATCAAACAGTTTATTAAACTGTGGTCTGACCAGGTACAGGGCTGAATTAGGGGTTTTGTAATATCTAAATTAAATGCCCATATTTGGTCTAAGATATGGCCTTTATTGTGCGTAGCTGCATTTACGTGCTGTGTGCAAGAGTTCTTGGGAGGATGAACTCTCTTTTATACTCATTCACGAGTAAAAGTTAGTAAGAAGGCTCAATAAAGGGCTTGCACTTTGAATTTGTATTACAAGAAGGATAATTGATAACCGCAGCCAAGAAAGGCAGCAAGAGTTCAACTTTCCTACTGCCTTCGGCCGGGGTAGTTGATAGAATAAAAAGGGCTTGATAAAGGGACTGCAGTTTGAATAGGAATATGAAATTGAACAATAGTTCATAACCCCTGCGAAGAAATGCAGTAAGTGTACATATTTCCCACTGCCTTCTGCCAGTGCAGTGTCTATATAAAAAAGGCTTGATAAAAGGCCTTGACTTTGAATCAGAATATGAAATTGAACATTAATTGATAATCCCAGTCAAGAAAGGCAGTAAGCGTCCAAATTTGCCACTGCCTTGGACTGGGGTAGTAGCTACCACAAAAAGGCTCAAAAAAAGGCCACGAGTTTGAATCAGAATATGAAATTGAAAAATAATTGATAACTGCAGCCAAAAAAGATAGCAAGTGTGTGTGTGTCATTTGTAGATGATGTGCTGATTGAGTGGAAGATAAAAAAGGTAACAAATTAGAAAGGCTACAGACCCGCAAACTATCCACTGCGTTGTCAGGGAAGTGGACCTTTGTATTTCCAAGTAATTGTATGGATAGGGCATCAAATTTTGCAGTGGGAGCATAAGAAATGGCTACGACATCGAAGGAAGCAGTGTAAGTGCATTAAGTTATCATTGTGGGGGGTAGGGCTGAAAAATTCAAACACCGGCCCCATTTCAGTGACTCTACTTAGAATTAGAATAATACTTGGCAAAGGCTGCAAGAAAGTTAGAAGGTATGTGTGTTTTAGGTAGTGGATGCAGAATAAGGTTAAAAGGAAGAAAGGTAGACTGATGTGAAAACAACCCACTGCCTTGTAAAGGAAATGGGTGTTTGGTTTTCCAGTCCATTACAGACTGTGAGTCGGATTCCGCAGTGGGAACCTGAGAAACGGGTATCTCATCTAAGGAGTTACGCAAATGCTCAAAGTACACACACTGTGCAGTAGGAAGGACGCAAGATAGGACGGAAGTGTGCAAATTACCCACTGCCATTCTCGAGTAATAGTTACCAAGAAGGCTGAATAAAGAGCCTGCACTTTGAATTCGTATTAGAAGAAGGATAATTGATAACCGCAGCCAAGAAAGGCAGCAAGTAGGTGTGTGTACGTGTAGATGATGTGTTGATTGAGTGTTAGATGAATAATGTGAAAAATAAGAAAGGCTGCAAGTGTGCAAATTACCTAGTGCCATTCACAGGTAGTAGTTACCAAGAAGGCTCAATAAAGGGCCTGTACTTTGAATTACAATAACAAACAGAAGATTTGATAACAAAAGACTATACTGGCTCTTTTTTAATATTGGTAGACTTTTGTTAAGCTTTTTTTTTAGACAGGAACGGCAGGAAGTGTGCAAATTACCCACTGCCATTCACGAGTAATAGTTACCAAGAAGGCTCAATAAAGGGCCTGCACTTTGAATTTGTATTAGAAGAAGGATAATTGATAACCCCGGCCAAGGAAGGCAGCAAGTGTTCAAATTTTCCACTGCCTTCGGCCGTGGTAGTTGATTGAAGAAAAAGGGCTCAATAAGGGGCCTGTACTTTGAATAGGAATATGAAATTTAACAGTAGTTTATAACCCATGTGAAGAAATGCAGTAAGTGCGCAAATTTCCCACTTCCTTCTGGCAGTGCAGTATCTACATGAAAAAGGCTCGATAAAGGGCCTGCACTTTGAATACAGATATGAAATAGAAGAATAGTTGATAACCATAGCCAAGAAAGGCAGCAAGTAGGTATGTGTACGTGTAGATTATGTGTTGATTGAGTGGTAGATGAATAATGTAAAAAATATGAAAGGCTAAAAGTGTCCAAATTACCCACTGCCATTCACGGGTAGTAGTTAGCAAGAAGGCTCAATAAAGGGCCTGTACTTTAAATTACAATAACAAACAGAAGATTTTATAACCATAGACTATACTGGCTCTTTTTTAATATTGTTAGACTTTTAAGCTTTTGTTTATACATGAAGGGCAGGAAGTGCGCAAATTACCCACTGCCATTCACGAGTAATAGTTACCAAGAAGGCTCAATAAAGGGCCTGCACTTTGAATTTGTATTACAAGCAGGATAATTGATAACCCCAGCCAAGAAAGGCAGCAAGAGTTCAGATTTCCTACTGCCTTCGGCCGGGGTAGTTGATAGAATAAAAAGGGCTTGATAAAGGGACTGCAGTTTGAATAGGAATATGAAATTGAACAATAGTTCATAACCCCTGCGAAGAAATGCAGCAAGTGTACAAATTTCCCACTGCCTTCTGCCAGTGCAGTGTCTATATAAAAAAGGCTTGATAAAAGGCCTTGCCTTTGAATCAGAATATGAAATTGAACATTAATTGATAATCCCAGTCAAGAAAGGCAGGAAGCGTCCACATTTGCCACTGCCTTGGACTGGGGTAGTAGCTACAACAAAAAGGCTCAATAAATGGCCACAAGTTTGAATCAGAATATGAAATTGAAAATGAATTGATAACTGCAGCCAAAAAAGGTAACAAGTTGGTGTGTGTTATGTTAGATGATGTGTTGATTGAGTGGAAGATAAAAAAAGGTGAAAAATTAGAAAGGCTGCAGACGCGCAAACTATCCACTACGTTGTCAGGGAAGTAGATATTTGGATTTCTAAGTCATTATGAGGATAGGGCATCGAATTTTGCAGTGGGAACATAAGAAATGGCTACGACATCAGAGGAAGCAATGTAAGTGCATTAAGGTACCATTGTGGGGGGTAGGGCTGAAAAATTACAACACATGGTCCATTTCAGGGACTCTACTTTGAATTAGAATAATACTTGGCATAGGCTGCAAGAAAGTTAGGAGGTATGTGTGTTTTAGGTAGTGGATGCAGAATAAGGTGGAAAGGAAGAAAGGTAGCAGAGGTGGGAATAACCCACTGCCTTGTAAAGGAAATGGGTGTTTGCCTTTCCAGTCCATTACAGACTGTGAGTCGGATTCCGCAGTAGGAGCCTGAGAAACGGGTATCTCATCTAAGGAGTTGAGCAAGTGCACAAAGTACACACAGAGTGCGGTAGAAAGGACGCAAGAAAGGACGCAAGTGTGCAAATTACCCACTGTCATTCTCGAGTAATAGTTACTTAGAAGTCTGAATAAAGGGCCTGCACTTTGAATTTGTATTAGAAGAAGGATAATTGATAACCGCAGCCAAGAAAGGCAGCAAGTAGGTGTGTGTACGTGTAGATGCTGTGTTGATTGAGTGTTAGATGAATAATGTGAAAAATAAGAAAGGCTGCAAGTGTTCAAATTACCTAGTGCCATTCACGGGTAGTAGATACCAAGAAGGCTCAATAAAGGGCCTGTACTTTGAATTACAATAACAAACAGAAGATTTGATAACCATAGACTATACTGGGTCTTTTTTAATATTGTTAGACTTTTAAGCTTTTGTTTATACATGATTGGTAGGAAGTGCGCAAATTACCCACTGCCATTCAAGGGTAGTAGTTACCAAGGAGGCTCAATAAAGGGCCTGTACTTTAAATTTCAATAACAAACGGAAGATTCGATAACCATAGACAAATATGCAAACAAAATTTCAAAAAAACAATTTGAATCAACATCTGAATAATTGAATTTTTATTAGCGCAAAGCTGACCTGAATAATCTACAAATTATGACCAATATTTAATAGTCATAAAATATCACTTTTGCGCTACTAGACCTAAAATACACAAAAAACGGTTAAAAAATGGTCTAGTGTTAAAATCAGTTAGTAGGGTACAGTTCGTTCTTTCCTCAAGGAAATGTATATCGTGTAAAAATTGTTTTTTTGGAATTTTGTTTGCATATTTGTAACATAAATGTTTGTCTATATTGTTTAATGTAAGCACTGTACATAGGATATACCCACTTGTGTATGACACAGCAAACTCCCAGACAAATAGAACAATCCCCACAAGTTACAAAACTTGTAACCTTTGAAAAAAACAAACCAAAACACCTACTGATTAAATATAGTGGTGTATAACAAAAAACTGCTCAAAATAAAAAAGTGGCAGAAATAAAAAGCGACTGGGTTTCCAATTTCTATTTCACAACTCATACAAAACTCAGCAGTCAGCATTCAGGATTGTAAAGGCTTACCATAGGAGTGACTGATGAGTTTACATATGTCAGTTTACAAAAGAGAAAACAAGTGCGATTGTTTTACATTAGAGATATACAGACCTGAAAGACTATTCATGTAAATTCATGAAATCTTTTTTGAAGGTTTGGAAGAAAACAGTGAAAGGGTGTTTAGAAGCAATAGTGCCCAGCATAAAAAGTGTATAAGTATTTGGACACTCCTGCAGTCTAGTCTTGTGTCCGAATTATCTTAAAAAGTAATGTTGAGACACACTTTTTTTCACCTGTTACGATTTGCATAATGCTTTTAGAGTTGGAGCAGACTTCGTCTAACATTCCTACTTAATTTTCTTTTTGAAATTGAGTAATTATTTTGTTTATCTGTTGAAATATACATTTAAATCTTCCTCTTTGAAGGTGAAAAAGCAACACCGCTCTCCTTCACATTATTGTTGTCTAAAAAGTAGTGGTAATTCCACTATCATCAAGGTAGATATCTGACACTAGAATTAATTATATTTTTATACCACTAATCCATAGTCCTAATCTAAAAGGTGTGTTTAGACTCAACAAAATTAATACATTTTTTACATATACAGGCAGAAAAAGGCAAGTATGATTTACATTTGCTTTTGTGAATTGAAGGTTCTGTCATCTGCTGCATTCGAAACATTGGGCCTGTTGAGATAAAAGTGAAAAGTACGTTGTAATTAATATTGCATTGTTTAAAGGTGAATAGCTTTTTGAAATAAAAACTTTATATGTATTTACATGGTAAACATAGTTCCAGGGTCAGAATGGCCTTTTGAGTCTGTGCAAACCCACTAACTTCATGTTTTATGCGTTTTTAAGAACTCTTCTCAAATCTTTTGTTATAGTGAAGAATGTTGGAAATTTCTTCCCGACAATGGCAGACATCAACCTTCTTCCTGAGTTGGGAAAAAAGGTGTTGGAGGAAAAGTGAATTTGTAAACATTCAGATTTTCGCATGAGCAAATCTACACATGCAAATTTGCTCATGTTAAAATGTAGTTCACAAATATTTTCTAGGAGTACTATTTCTTGTCCTACTTGTGTACATTTTTGGGAATTCACAAAAGCTGTATAGCTGCACTAAATGCTAGGACATATTCCATGGGTGCACTTTTGAGACTTTCTGGAATAATTGGGCCCCTAATTTGGTCTGGCATTAACCGTGACCTTTTGCTTTTATTACATCTCTCTCTCTCTCTCTTTCTCTCTCTCTGTTCCCTCCACTCTCATCCACTCTGCTCTCTCCTGTCTCTCTCTCTCTCTGTCTTTGTATCGGATGGCTTCACTGTGAGTCACAGCATTATGCTGTTTCACAAGGAGCATATCAGCACACAAAGTAGTTTTGTTTAGTGCCAGTAACTACTGTGGAATTTTGTGCTTTTTAAAACCAAAAATATTTTTTGCTTTTCCCAAAGTTTGTTATAATAGTGAGGGCGCAGCAGCTAACATGCCAATAACGTTTTACAAACACGATGCCAAAACTAGCCACACAATGACAAAAGTAAAAAGGTGACCATCAATTTCAGACCTACTGTGTTTGCTAATGCGTGTTGAATTTTGTTTCCCATAATCTTATTGAAAGTAGTTACAGGGATTTTCCATAATGAATATTTTTGGGAAATACTAGCATGGATGAACACGTTATTAAATGATGCTAAAAAAAAAATGGTAACAGAAATTTTATAGTAGTTTAGCAAAATGTTTTTTTCCTGCTCTCTCTTTTTTATGAACATTTTATTTTGAAAGCAAAGTATTATCAAACTTGCTTTTAAGCTTCTGCAATTATTTGCGTCAAATCGCAGAGTATTCTGGGAGTAGTATACATAGCCTCATAGTGCTGAACTTTGGAAGTGTGTGTACACTTTTTTTACTACAGAAGTAGTGCAGTCTGAGTTTACAACATTTATTTGGAAAAGTCACTCTAACTAATAATAATGACTGCATCAATGTTGTACAAGTTTGAAGGTCTTTAAAATATGGACACAAATATTAACTCTGCAGTAGACATTTCTGATAAGCATACGTGGGTCAGGCGTGTTTCAGAGCTGTACGCTTTTGTATACTGGAGCCACTGACAGTTGTGCACTCAGAGGTTACAACATTTACTTAGAGTGCGCGCCCGAGTAATAAATGCATTCAATTAATGAACCATAAATACAGGTTTGAACTGTATTAACACATAGGCAAACATATTACGTTAACTACAGAGAGTGCCCTTCTCTGACCCATTATGTGGTACTGCTAACTGTCAGCCATAGAGTTTGTGCTGGTGGGAGTTGGGCTTACTTGTGCCAAGGACACAATACACATGAAAACGTATTGCCCTTGACCTCAAACAATATGTGCTGTGCGTGGAGCTATAGGAATTACACATCCCTGACGGTGCATAGTCAGCTTTCCAATATAGTGGAAGCAACTCAGAAAAGATTCTTACCATAAAGTTTTCTGTATAAGTTGGTGAAGCTTTTTGGTTGCAGACACCACTATACTTTCCAATAAACTGTAAATGTAAAAAAGATGCATATTAGGGAATCATAATAGCAATGCTAACCATTGAAAAGGTAGTTTGCAAAATAAATGTTATCCTTGAAAACCCTCTTTGGTATTTACCAGTATTTTAAAGAAGTTGTATCAATCAAAAAAACGGTCGCAAACGGGCAGATTCTCAGAATCTTTCCATTTGTGCCCGGTATTTTTGCATTTGGGATGCATTATCCCAAATGCAAAAATCGCAATTAAGGAATCTCTAAATTGACATTCCTTAAATTGCGATTGGGTTTTCAGGTTTTAATGTCTTTATTTCGATAATAAAATCATAAAAGACAAAAAAGAAAAACATTCATAAACAAATCAAAAACCACCGCAATGTACAAACAATTATATAAAACCAACTTAAACATATTATCAAGTTTACACTAAGACTAGAATCCACGGCTAAAAAGTTATTAAACATTTGTAAATACACAAGACATTAAATAAGACTGATTCTAAAAATGCAATAAACACACACAGAAAAACACATTACAGGATATAATCAGGAAGAGGTTAGGTTCCTTCTGGCTCTGATTGCCCAAGCCCAACCTAAAAACTTGGCCAAGCATATCACGATAAATTCAGAAGTATTTGTTTTTAGGGCCCATATTGCATCCGAGGATTTTCTACATGGTAATCGTTTAAAAATGGGTTTTAACCACTTGGAGCGGGGTTCTGTATATTGTGGACAGCCGAACAGAAAATGGCCCTCAGTTTCTTTACGATCAGGGCAACAGCTACAAAGGCTTGAGGAGGTTTTACCCCAGGATGAGGTAAAGGAATTCAAGGGTAATGAGCCCACCCGAAATTGATGATACAATTTTTTATCCAATGGCCTGGTAATAGAATCCCAATAGGTCTCGCGGGCAGGATCCAGCTTAAAGCTTAGAAAACGCCCCGTTAGGCCCTCAGAACTAGAGGCATATACCAGGGAAAGGCGGGTTGAGGCCCAAAATAAGTCCTTAAATTCCTTTTTCGAGGGAAAAGTATTGGTACCTGGGGACACCCACAGATGGATTAGGCCCATATCACACAGACTCTTTTTCACCGAGCGGAGCCATGGGATCCGCTCAGACCCCCCCATGGCCTTCACTTCTGCTAGCTCTTTTGCAAATAGTACGAGATCCTCGGAGGTCCATAGGCGCCTCCAAGTGGACACTACTCTATATCTTGCCATGTCCATAATTGGAAGACAGCCCATATCATGGCAAAGAGGGGTCAGTGGTGTCGATTGGGGTAACCCTACCAGGTTACGGAGAAATCTACACTGAATTCTATATAGACTCGAAAGATCCATAAACCCCCATAGCTCTGCCCCATAAAGTGTGGCAGCATTTATTTTGGTGTCATATATTCTCAAGGCGGGGATGACCCGTTTTGTAATGGATTTCTTCTGCTCGCGCAGAAGACATCCAGTCAATTGAGCAAGTTTTAGCTGCTGGGTTGCTATTTGTTCTTTCCAGGACAGACGACAGTCCAAAGTGACCCCCAGATACGTCATGGTTTCAACTTGATCCAAGTTGACCCCATTCAGTTGTACGCTGCTACGTATTAGTTTTTTCCTGGATAAAACCATAAACTTGGTTTTACCCACATTTATCTGGAGATCATTTTTTTTACAAAACTCCTCAAAATGGTTTAAGGCCCGCTGTAGGCCTCCCCGGGTCTTTGATAGGAGTAGGGTGTCGTCGGCAAAGATCAACATAGGAAATTTAGTCCCCGCCAAGGATGGAGCATCGGTGTGAGTGGACATGAAGAATTTAACTACTTGGTCAATAAAGAGTAAAAAAAGGGTGGGAGCGAGAACGCACCCCTGGCGAACTCCTCGTGTTACTGGAAACGAGTCCGTAAATTGACCTTGTGCTCCCCATCTTACCCTGGCGTAGTTCTCGTCATGTAGTCTAATAATCATCTCAACTAGTTCACCCGGCATACCCAGGTCCCTTAAAACTTGCCATAATTTTCCCCTCGGTACCAAATCAAAAGCTGACTTCAAATCTATGAAGGCAGCAAAAATAGTGCCACCGCCAAGCGTAACAACCTTCCAAAAGATCATACAGAAACGTAGCACCTGATCAATGGTACTTGTACCAGATCTAAAGCCCGCCTGCAATGGGGACAGTATGTTTTCAAGTTCCATCCACCCCTTTACTCTCGCCAAGATCATGCGAGCGAAAACTTTTTGAAAACAATCAATTAAGCTAATCGGGCGATAGTTACCTGGGTTTGATCTGTCTCCCTTTTTATGTATAGGGAGAATCTCGGCCCCCTTCCATGTTTTGGGGATACAGGCTCCTCTCGCTATGGCGTTAGCTATGTTTGTTAAATAGGGCACCCAAAGGCCTGTATTGGCCTTAAACAGATCAGCTGGGATTTGATCCAACCCAGGGGCTTTCCCCCGCTTTGTTAAGCCTAAGGCTATCTCCGTTTCTGTTTCGGTGAAGGTCATGATCACATCACAAGGGGGCATTACATGTGACAGGTTCAATGTGGACAGGGAGTCAGCGACCTCTGAGCAAAATTGGGAGGAATAATAGTTTATCCAGGCTTCAGGGGATACATGATTGGATGGGATACGAAAGTCACCATCCTTACCACATTTAACAATATCCCAGAATTTGGTCTGGTTATTAGACTTACTGGCATCCAAAAGATCCGCCCAAAAATCATCTTCCCATGCCCTCTTGGCTTCCCATTGTACTCTTTTATACCTTTGCCTAGCCACCTTTACTGCGCTCATATTTCTAGATTTAACTTTCTCAATTAAAAAACTATGGGCCTCCCTACACTCTCTGTTGTACCATTTTGCTCTTGGTGCTTGCAAATGCCCAGTACCTTTCTTACAGGGTTTCGAGAGAAGTTGTTTGAGCTCGATAAAACATTTATCATGCATGCCCATAATCTTATCTAGTTCAATCTGACCCCTCCCAAGAACATCATTCCTCATATTATTTAAAGCAAGCTTCACCACATTTTCTATACTAGCCTGTATAACTGCATCATTTGATATGGTTGACCATTTCAGTCTCCTCCGATCATTTGATAAGGTTAAAACCCCTTGCCCCCTAGGATCTGGTTCCGCTAGTCTTATCAGATCATGCATTTTAAGTTTCATAGACAGTGGATTATGATCACTTTCCGGACGCATAACAATTTTCATGTCAACAATTAGGCTCCAAAATTCCATTTTTAAAAAAATATAGTCAATACGACTTTTTCTCACATCATTGTCAAATGTGAAGTTGGCGCCAATGTCCGATTTGGTACGACCATTTACGGCCCTTAATCCCCAGGTGAGACAGAAAGCAGTCCAGCTCAGGGCGGCCTCCGTTGCTTTAACTGGTGTTTGGTTAGTTAGTTCCGGAATTTTCCATGTGGCATCTTCTACAAACCCCCAATTATCCTCAGGCAGATAGAGTGGCTCAATTGTGCAGTTTATATCACCAGCTAACATGATAAATGTTCCTTTATTCCAGCCAGTTAAAAGATGTCTAGGACACCTATCAGCTGGGGGCATCGCCCACCAGGGAGGCCTCGAGAATAAATATTGATAATAAGCATATCCTGACCCCCTGCCTTACGCAACCTAATTGCTAAAATGTCAGGGTTTTCCACATACAATTCGGATACTGAGTAACCCCAAGCCTGTTTTACCCACGTTGTCAGTCCCCCTGATGCACGCCCTTTATTACTCTTTATTACTGGTTTAAAGAAGTTTATGAAACCGACTTTGTATATGGGTGCTGTAGCCCAGGTTTCTTGCAGTAACACAACCTCATATTTATCAATGAACTCTAACCAGTCCTCAGAGTCCAAACGGGTCTTTGCTCCGGCTACATTCCAAGACACAATGTTGGATATCAATGTATCGGTTTCTGCAGGGTTATTGCTGACATTGGTAGGGGAATGGAGATTAGGTAAGCTAACACTTGTTAGCCTATTACTGGTTCTATTATCTTCTATTTTAACAATAGACGCCCCTTCCCCAACTGGCGCAGCCGGTGTTCTAGCTTTCTTATGGGACATAGGCTGGTAGTCCATATTTAATTCCAAAACAGAGTTGGGTGGATATTGCACTCCTTCCCCGTTCTCAGTAGACAGGTTAGGTGACAGGGTGGATGCACACAGTCAGTCTATCCATTCTAAATCTGACAGCGCCTCAAAGTGGTTAAAGAGCGGGGGGTACTGTTGGGGGTAAGGTGTTATCTGCTCTCGAGACCTCCCCCCTCCTATTTTCCACTGGTTAGTGCCCATTGGATAGTTAATGTGTGTGTGGGGGTAAAAATAACCAAGGTGCAAGGTCTGAACATCACCAAGACGGGCAAATCTTGCTTTCCTTCGAATTCTGTCCACCACCCAGGGGTCTTTAAAAGAAATCAAAATACAGTCCCCTTCTAGGTCTTTTAAACCCTTACCCACCCAATCAACTCTCCTTACATAGAGGATTTCGGTGGGGGATGAGGGAGGGAGAGGACGATGTTTATTTAACCAAAATATAACCTTATTCCGCAGGTCCCCTTGGGTCTCTTTAATACCATCCTTTGAAGGGGCCACCCCCGTTAAGACGATGGTGTATTGGGACGCTTCTGGCGGTAAGTTAACTCTGGGTATTGGTCGTATTTTTCGATTTTCCGTCCTCTGAGACCTAGGTGGTTGGGGATTTTTCTGGTCTTTACCCATTATTGGTGTTTGCACTGGGGTATTGATTGATTGATTTAACATGCCATTCGGCAAGAGATGTTTCGCTGGGGCATTATTGGCAGTTATTGGGCGTTTATCCCTCGGAATGTCCTTTGTGGGAGCTCTACTGACAGTGGTCAAAGTGGCAGCAGATTTTACCCCTGTTAGGGGTTTCTTATTATTATTAGCAGCTGGAATCCCTGGAGGGATCGCTGTAGATTTTCCCGCTCGATGGTTGATGCCCCCAGTAGAATTACAGACCCCCATCCCAGTAACGGGTGTTGTTAATTTTTGCAAAAGGCCCAAGTTGGTATTAACAGCTGATTCCAAAACATCTATTTTAGCGGTCATTAGCCTAGTTCTCTCTAAGACCGGGAGCAATATAGTTTTTAACATTGCTTCCATCTTAGCCAACAAAATATCATCGCTGCTAAGACAGGTTGGGCAAGGATTTGATAACCCAGAGGGAGCTAATGAAGGACAATACACCATTGGGAGACCTTGGTGGGTCTGGGAGAGGGATGAGCTCACCCTGTTAGTAAGATCAATTTTGGGTTGTTTTTGGATCTTTTCTCCCTGTGGACTTGAAACATGTTTTCTTTTCCGGGACGTAGGGTTTATGGTATCTTGTGGCAGATTGGACACACTGGGGGGAGTGGGAACATAAGATTGTGATGCATCAGACGGACTGCATTCGTCATCCTCAATATATTGGCTATCATCCTCATAGCTTGTCTGATTAGTATTTGAATTCTGTTCCCTGTTATCATGGGGTGGGGATATAATTGCTCCATCTCCATCTACATGGACTATCGCCTCTGTCTCTGTAGTAGAAATACAATTAAAGGCAGCGTTGGTTACAAGGCTTTTAACATGTGCTAGGGCACCAATTGAAGAACGCTTCCCGGTGACTAAATCCAGAGACAGTCTATGTTCTACCAATTCTATTTCCTTTTCTAGGATTCCCGTCGCTCTGGTAATAAAAGCATCAAGGGGACCAGAAACAACACCCTTAGAAGTTTGTATATGAACTAGGCGCTGTTTCCCGGATCTTAATGCCATGTTTTGGAGATGATATATAAAATACAAAATACAATATGAGCACTAAAACATCCGCTATGTCACCTAAAAAATACCAGTAGAGCCCCTCTCAAATAAATACAATACGGCTAGATACCACACACGACTAAATGGTGTGAAACAAAATGTGATTTTAACCAGGACTCTGGGCCCAACCCAACCTTGTCCGACCACGGACGGCCACAGACGGTCCCGCCCTTGTCCCGGGCTTCTCCCGGTCGCCCCGCTCGCTCCCGCGAAGCGGAAGCTCTGCGGACCTAAGTACTCAGGTCCTGTTTGATCGTTGGCTGATAGGCAAGGGGGCGTGGCCAGCGGGGAGAGCAGCCCAGGTGTTGCTGGTTGGGCGCGCAGGGACTCCTGGACACTGGAGTCCCTGCTTAGCAACTCGCAGCCCCGCTGGTCCCAACACCACTCCCACGCACCTCCCAACAGTCACCTGCAGCTTGCAGCCAATAGCCTCCTCAGCACAGGCGCGCTGCGGGACCCGCGAAGCGGGTCCGGCGAGTCGTCAGGATCCGTAGAATCCGGTAAGAGCAAGCAAGAATTCAGCAGGGGTCCCAGCTAGGTGAGGGAGAATGCCGCTTTTCACTTCCTCGGCAGGGGGGCGTGGCCAGCGGGGAGAGCAGCCCAGGTGTTGCTGGTTGGGCGCGCAGGGACTCCTGGACACTGGAGTCCCTGCTTAGCAACTCGCAGCCCCGCTGGTCCCAACACCACTCCCACGCACCTCCCAACAGTCACCTGCAGCCTGCAGCCAACAGCCTCCTCAGCACAGGCGCGCTGCGGGACCCGGGAAGCGGGTCCGGCGAGTCGTCAGGGAAGCCGCTTCCGCCCAGCAGCAGAGGCACACCAGGTCACAGTGTGCAGCGTAGAATCCGTAGAATCCGGTAAGAGCAAGCAAGAATTCAGCAGGGGTCCCAGCTAGGTGAGGGAGAATGCCGCTTTTCACTTCCTCGGCAGGGGGGCGTGGCCAGCGGGGAGAGCAGCCCAGGTGTTGCTGGTTGGGCGCGCAGGGACTCCTGGACACTGGAGTCCCTGCTTAACAACTCGCAGCCCCGCTGGTCCCAACACCACTCTCACGCACCTCCCAACAGTCACCTGCAGCCTGCAGCCAACAGCCTCCTCAGCACAGGCGAAGCCGCTTCCGCCCAGCAGCAGAGGCACACCAGGTCACAGTGTGCAGCGTAGGATCCGTAGAATCCGGTAAGAGCAAGCAAGAATTCAGCAAACGGTAGCTATAAAAGTGTGATTTTTTTTTTGTGTATCTTTAAAGTGTCAATTAGAGTTCCCGGCAGCGTCCAGAAACAAACTGATTGTAGCTTGACGCTGGTACCCGGTGTGTGCGCTGGCTCGATCTCAACTTTCAAACGGCTCCTCTTGCTGCAACATGCACGCAAATCGAATTTCTCTCGGCTGCGATTGCATTTAAGCAGCCACGGCTCGTGCAGGGCGTTACGCCGGGCGGTGACATCAGGCAGAGGAGGGGGCAGGGTGGGGGTTGTAAAATGCGGGATATGGAGGATGTCAGGTAAGTACCAAAAAAAAAAAAAAAAAAATTTCGTTCCCGCGCTGCATCGCCAAATGTGATGCAGCGCGGGCAACAAAATGTGTTATTTGTTTTTTTCGGTACTTACCTGACATCGTCCATATCCCGCATTTTACAACCCTGCACCATGCCCCTCCTCTGCCTGACGTCACCGCCCGGGGTAACGCCCTGCACGAGCCATGGCTGCTGACGTCACCGCCCGGCGTAACGTCCTGCATGACCTGTGGCTGCCAATTACATTCGTTTAGACTTACAAGTATTCAAAAACAAATACAGGCTTGGGAGTGTCACGTGACGCAGTAATAAATATTAAAACTAATGGGAGAATTAGGAGGGAGCAAATACGATGAACCAGAAAGCATATATTCCAGAAAAATAAAGCAAAGCAGAGCTGGGAGGGCCACGTGATGAATTAAGAAAAATAATAGTAGTATGAACGCACAATGTATAAGAATACAGGCTAAAGCACGTGACAGTTAAAAAATACGAAACCAAAATTTATGTACCCAGAATTTATAAAAATACAGGTCTGAAGGACTTTGTGACACAGAAAGAAACATTTGCGCAATAACTCACTGTCCACAACTTCTTGGTTAGCAAGAAAGGCCACTTTATTAAGACAGGTGCAAATGAACTTCTAATCAAACATCTTGCAATTCATTATTTAATAGACCAAATTTCCTTCAACTTATCTTAGCATCCTTATGAAAGATGAAACCCCCACCAAGTTAACCCAAACAAACTCAGGAGCAACTGACTCTTGTTGATACCCCCTCCTTTCCTTTAACTGCCCTTTGAGGATGGACCAACCCGCTCCAGGCTTCCCACCCCCCAGAAAAAGCACCTACCAACTAAAATTGCACCTAGACCTGTCTTAGCGTGGCAACCAGGAATAAACAGCTTCGGCAGCACCCAAAGCACAATAAAACAACAAACAAACAGGACCTGAAAGAGAAAGAGGGAGGGTGGGTGGGGCAAAAACAACCTTCGCCACCCGCCTCCCCGGCCACAGCTCCATTTCCTGCCCTTTCTACCCCTATTTATCCCTTTTCCCTTCCTCTCCAACTAGCTAATCACCCCCCCTTGCACCTGTGGCCAGTTCCCTTGCGCGAACCAACCCAGGGGAGAGACCGGCTCACGCACGGCTCCCCCTGGGTCCCCCCTTATACTATGTACATACATAATCATTGAGGGGAAGGAGGGGCACGTGATGCAAAAAAGAATACCATCATGAACATACAATAAAAAAGAACACATTGTAAAGCATGTGACACACTTCAAAAATAGGTTACAGAAATTCATGGAAGCTCAATTTATAAAAAAAAGGCGTGGGAGTGCTCCGTAAGACAGAAGGAAATATTAGGATCAACAAAGGAAGATCAAAAGGAAAGGAGGCTGGGACCGGGGCCGGGCTAGGAACCAAAACTGGCCCAGGCAAAGTGCTCGGCCGCCCCCGCCCCCCCCCCCCCCCCGGGGAGGAGGGGAGTTGGGGGTGCGACCGAGCTCTTTGCCGGGGCGGTTTTTGGCCGATTTTGTTACAGGGCCGATTTTGCAGCTATGGCCCAAAACCGCCCCCACCCTTGCGGCGCACCGGGGGATTGCCTGTGCCTGCAACGGCCAGTCCGGGCCTGCTGGGACGGCCTCGTGACACAGAAAAAAAAATATCATCATGGACGCACAATTAATAACGATAGAGGCCTAAGCACATGGCGTAGTACAGAAATGCAACACAAAAATTTATGGACGCATAATTTACAAAATTAGAGGTGTATAGGACCTCGTGACTCAGATAAAAACTTTTATACTATGTGCATACAAATTTAAACCATTAAGAGGTAGGAGAGCCATATGATGGAGAAAAAAATAGCATCATGCATATACAATTTACAGCGGAGTCTGATGTTGTGACGGTTTCTCTTACCTTTGCTTCTGTCGTCTTTTGTCGTGTCTTCAAAGGCTGCGGTTTCGCTGGGTCTGGGGCGTTTTGGGTGCGGGCGCCGCCGCCTCCGCGCCTATGATATTGTGGCTGGGCGGCAGCAGTAGTGATACCACGTCGCGTGTCAGGAGTCCTCCTCCGCTCGAGCTGTGAGTTTGCAGTAAAATCGATGACGACACTCTGTCACCGCAGCACAAGCAGGCAAAAGAGAGCGTGCTCACATCAGTGTTCAGATTATATGGGAACCGCGGGGGCTGAGCAAACCAAGCCCAGGAGCATCATTGGTAGCTTTTTCGCGGTCTATAAGAATGATGGCCTTGGGGGACATCACATTGGCTAATGTATTGGTTTCCAGGCTTAGTGATAGCAAGCATGCTAGTTGGTGGCATGTGGGGAGTGTGAGCGGGCGTGCACTGCGCATGTGCAAGTGTGAGTGTGTGCACCAACAATTAACAACAGAGAGAGACGGGGCGGTGTTATCATGTGCGCAGAGGCAGGCCCAGAATCGGATCTCCAATAAGTGACCACTTCTAATCATTCCCGTTAGCGCGCCCTGTGCTCTGATTTGTCACTGAGAGGGTGATCGCATCAATACATGTACTGCTAATCATACTCAGCCTGTACCCGCCCATACAGTACGAATATGGTTTGATGTTACGCGTTGCATCAAAGGTTATGTGTGACGTCATGAACGGTGCCCTGTATGCGAAAGGCGCCAATGTTTCTACATGGTTAAAAACATATATTTATGTATTTAATGTACATACTAAGGGAAGATATTTTTTGGGATAACTATGAACATTTTTTTTACAGTTTTAACAATCATATATTACTTTTAAAAACAATTACACAAATCGCGGTAGAACATCATGCGTACTGGTATCAAAACAGCTGCGTAAGCGCATCATAAGCGTACGAGAACGCCGGCATCAGGGGCACTCCGCTTAGGTGGGTTGCCTCATTCCTACAAGATCGTAAGCAAGCGGTTCGTCTTGGCCCCTTCATGTCTGAAGCCAAAGGGTTCTTCCCTCCCTCCGTTATTATTCAACCTTTACATTCTTCCCCTCATTTCCAAGCTGCGGGAGAAACCGGTGGTCATCTTCAATTATGCGGATGACCTCCAGCCTTTCTTTAATATTGATTCCTCCCCCGCATCCACTGAGAACTTTCAGTCGACTATGACGTACATCAGTAGTTGGATGAATGCGAACCAGCTCAAGCTAAATCCAGATAAGACTGAGCTGGTGCTCACTGAACCCTTGGAACTCTAATTTCTGGCCGCGCTCGCTGGGCAGTGCTACCTGTCCGGTGAGCTCGGTCAAGAGCTTTGGAGTTACTATTAGTAAGGATCTGTCCATGAAACTTCAAATGAAATCTGTGATGTCGGCCTGTTTTTTTCATCTTCGCCGCATCAGAAAGATCAGCAGATTCCTTACTCATGATGCCTTAGTTCAAGCCACGCTGGGTCTAGTGATGTCCCGTATCGACTACATGAACTCATTGTATATTGGCATCCCCCTCTATCAGTCTCATCAACTCCAACTTATCCAAAATCAAGCAGCCAGACTAATCTTTCAGCAGCCAAGGACCAGTTCTGTTAAACCTCTCCTGAGGAGCCTGCACTTGCTCCCTGTAGTGCAGCGCAGCCTCTTCAAGGTGGGCTGCCTGACCTACCAGGCCCTTATCCATCAAGGTCCAGCCTGCATTGCCTCTCATCTTCACCGATATACTCCTTCCCGAGTCCTGCGCTCATCTGGCTCTAATCTGTTATCCACCTGCCCTTTCACACGGAAAAGGCTTGGGCGACTAAGATTTGCCTTTCAAGCTCCTCATCTATGGAACTCCTTCCCTCCTGATCTTCATCTCATCTATACTTACCATTTATTCAGGAGAGCCTTAAAGACTGGGCTGTTTTCCCAAGCATTTGATTAAGTGTCCCCTCCTTGTAGCTTAGCCCCTGGTCTGTCCTAAAGCGCCAAGAAGCCGTTGGTGAACGTGCGCTGTATAAATCTCTTTATCATATCATCATATCATATCATTTGACTTTAAAAGGAGAGATTTGATTGGTTCATAACTTTTTCTATTGTAACTGTTGAAAGTTCCGTCCCATTATAATCATTCGACTTTGACTTTCTAAGAAGAATCATTTCTTCAGAGAATTTTCTCAAATAGAAGGAAGATAATTATAAGAGCAATGGACTCATCTTCCAGCAGTTCTTCAGAGGGAGGTTTCATTCCTGAAGAACCTCCAAAGAAGAGGAAAGAAGCTCTAATTTGGCAATTTTATACTTTTCCAGAAGGGCAAAAAAAGGTTAATGCTCCAAAAGAAATCTGTAAAATTTGCCAATCAACTCTTTCAAGGGGTGATCCATCTAAAAAATACTCCTTTGGCACAGCAAATATGGTGCGACATGTGAAGAACTTGCACCTCAATAAGTTTATTCGAGCTGCAAGACGGAGGTTGCAGGAGAACCCACCTGCTTCTGCACCAAGCACATCCACTACTGCAGCAGAATTTTCAGGAAGCAGTCCACATCCACAAATTGATCCTGATTTTGCTGACGTTAAAATTGTATGCATTCATTGTGATAGACTTTTGTGTTATAGGGAGCAGTCTATTGATCTGATGAAACGCAGGATGCAGGAGCATCACTGTCCTCGACATTCGTTTTTTTTTTCATTCTTTTGTTCCTGTTTGATACTTTTTGGGTTCCAGTTCAATTTTTTTTTTTTTAAACTTGTTGACAAAACACAAAAAAAATTGAATAGTAAAAACAGAAAACAAACAGTTCTTTTTAGAACTACCTTCACTGGTCAAAGAAATAACTATAATTACTATAATTCTATGTTAGTGTGTATAAGTTTTGTCAGAATTTATGTGTAGTTTATAAATGAATGAATGAATATATTGCTAGTGTATGGAGAATGTGAAAGCGCAGAACTATAAGGAATTGCTACAGCATAAATCTATAAGGTGTTTACCTGTAGTATACTGTAGTATGTCCAAAGCACTTGAATGTAACATATGTACATAAATATGTTACAAGTCTGTGCTTCAATTTGCGCTGCCGGTGAAACTGTCTGGGTGAATTTGTATGTGTGAGGGGCGGATTTACAATCCCCTTGTGCCTCTTTTACACAGCCGTTGCATCACTTTTGTGACACAGTGGTGGTGCAAAAGATGTGCCATGGTGTGTTGTATTAAGAATGTGATGCATCTGGAGGGTGCTTTGCATTGCAAGGCCCTGTGCTAGAAGGAGATCCTCCTGTGCAGGAGGGGGTGCAGCAACGCCTCCTAAAATTGACTGAGTGAAATGTATAACATTTCATTCAGTTACTTTTTAGCTTATCCTGCGTCAAAACCTTGCATATGCTTGAAGCAGGTGTAAGGATTGATACAGCATTTTGAGCATACAGCCCGAGGGCATTGCTGGAGTTGTGTTATGCTTGCAACTGAAGTCAAGCAATAATCAATCCCAAAAATATTTTGCAATTTAGTTTTGTTAGTATTTTATAATAAGAATATCAAATATAATCTAAAAAATAAAATAAATATACATATTTATATTAAAAATATAAGAAATTAGTATAAAAAGAAAAACATAATAATTAATACATTTATAAATTATTATTTACAAAACCTTTGAAATTCACTGAAAAAACCATGGGTTTCAGGCACGTTATAGTTAGGAATTAGCATTTAAAAAACCTTAGAAATTCACTGAAAAAAACATAGGTTTCATCCATGCAGCAGAATTTTCAGGTAACAGTCCACATCCACAAATTGATCCTGATTTTGCTGACGTTAAAATTGTATGCATTCATTGCGATAGACTTTTGTGCTATAGGGAGCAGTCTATTGATCTGATGAAACGCAGGATGCAGGAGCATCACTGTCCTCTTCATTCGGTTTTTTTTTCATTCTTTTGTTCCTGTTTGATACTTTTTGGGTTCCAGTTCAATTTTTTAGGAATTAGCATTTAAAAAACCTTAGAACTTCACTGAAAAAACCATAGGTTTCAGCCACGTTATAGTTAGGAATTAGCATTTAAAAAACCTTAGAAATTCACTGAAAACCCCATAGGTTTCAGCCATGTTATAGTTAGGAATTAGCATTTAAAAAACCTTAGAAATTCACTGAAAAAACCATAGGTTTCATCCATGTTATAGTTAGCTGGACATTTCTCTCATACAAAACCATTGAAATTCCTCTGTTATAGTTAGTTCAGCTAACTAAAACTTGCGCGCCCGCACTTAAGTGCCCGGAAGAGTCCATATACTGGATCCGTGTGTCTGTGGCGAAAACTCATTTCTCCCAGCAAGAGGGAGTCCAGTGGATGCCAGCAACCAAAGAAGACTTTCTCGGATTTGTGGGTTTAGTCCACTGCAAGAAGCAGGAAAATCTATGTGCTCTGAGGCAAGAATGCGCCCCGTGGGCCTGTCGAGAGTGAGCCCAAAGAGAAGTGGTGTCCTGCATGTCTAGAGTAGTAACTAATATTTCTTTAGGTTTTTGTGTCAATACAGCTGTGTTCAATTTACCTTGATAAGGAGGAAAATGAGCACTACAGCATTATGTAAATGTAAATGTTTTTGTACAGCGCACAGCTACCCGCAGTGGGTTTCCCGCCGCTTGTACGAATACCGCAAGGGAACCCTTCCTAGCTTTCCCTGTGAAGTGTCCACTCCTGGGCACCCCCATGGTGCAGACCAGGCATCCCTCGCGTTGTGGGGGCCGTTGTGGAGACTAAGCAAGCTATTGCCCAGAGTTGAAATGAAATGAAATGAAAAAGAGACTTGATAAAGCGCACTGCGGCTAAGCGGCTTCCTGGCGCTGAGGACTCATCAGTACTTACAGAGGGATCCCAAGGGGACTAGCTGGGAAATGCCTGAGAAAAAAGAAAAGTTTTAAGGGCCTTACGAAAATGGGTGTAAATAGGAATAGAACGGATAGAGAGAGGAAGACTGTTCCAGAACCGGGGGGCCAGAACTGAGAATGATTTACGGAAGCGAGGGACGTGAAGGAGAGAAAGTGAGGAAGAGCGGAGAGTTGCAGCGTGGGACCCATGATCAGAATAGGCACTGAGGCGAGAATATCCGGTCAGGGGAATTAATGAGCCCGAGACCCGCCGGGGCAGGAATCGAACCCTGGTCCTTGGCCAAAGCTCTGCATCAAGGTCTGCCTGCTCTAACCATTGAGCCACACTTCTCCACACGCCTCCATTACACCTAAGAAAAACAATGCATGTGGGAGTAATGCAAAAATACACGAGGCTACAGCAATTGTCAGCACACCATTCATAGTAGTACAATTGTGAAAGTAGCTTACCTTATATCCCGGCGACAAGGGAGTCATTTGGGACAGTCTAGCCCGTACTGCCAAGCCAGTCCACTGGATACAAGCTATCCTGGCTGATAACGGGTGATACCCCAAAACCAGTCCCAAGGTGCTTGTTTCTGGTCCAGGGAGGACCTGGCCTGACAGTTTGGACTGGACTGGTCCAATGAGGAGCAGTGTCAGGACTGATTTGCATATGGCTGGATCCAAATGGAGAGGCATCAACAACACGAACATCACATAAATACATCAGACACATATACCTCACTCTCTCTCATACGTAACACCACATCAATAAAATCAAAAACATAAAGATGCCTGGCTAGCGCTACTCCTGCTGAACAAATGGAAACATGATCTCTTCTGTATCATAAACAAAATGTACATGTGTTGTTATGTTTGACTGTGTATTAAAATGTAAGATACTTGCTTTCTGCTATATCGTCTACAAAAATCAATCAAAACGTATATTGTACTGTTAATCAAATACGCAATTACTCAGGTATCTTTATGTTTTTGATTTTATTGCTGTTGTGTAATGTATGAGAGAGGGTGGGGTTTGTGTGTCTGATGTATTTACATGATGTTAGTGTCATTGATAGGTAGGTACTGTTTTTGTATACACATTCATAAAATATAAGAGCATTTTGAAAGGAAATAATATTGAAATCTTTATTATCAACTATGATTGTTTTTGTTTAGGTTGTAATATGATGAAAAGAAAAAAAAAATAAACAATCGCTATCAAAGGACTTCTGTCTCTAGGAATTTGGCTATATTTGCACAGAAGTGTTTAGAGGTTGTTAATTTCTTGTGTGTCTTTTCCCCTGGTTCCTCTCTTCCTAATTGCCTACAGGGGCACTCTGTTTTTGTCATAAAATGTTTAGGGGTGACACTGCTGAGAGGGCCACGTCCAACAGCAAATTTACTTCATTTTAGTATTATGTATCAAAATAGCATAAACTAAGGAATTTTAATTTTTACGGGTCATTTATAGATTAGTAAATCTATGTTAGATTCTCTACTTGTCATGTAATAGAATAGCATCAGTGCATGATCACAAGTTGCAACTTTAAAATAGAGTTGTGGAAGCCCTCTCAAATTGAAGTTTGATGATGCTTTCCAGTTATTGTTGTGGTGATTTTTTGGTGCCACAACACCGGTTCGATGGAAAATGTGCTCACTATAAATGATACATTACCATACCATATATATATGATTTGACACTGTACTTAGAAATGGGCGCTTCAAAAGGTCTGGCTGGATTCCATTTTCACAACTGTAGATAAAATGGTCATTAGCCCATTTTTCCACTGAAAAGGTCTGCTCATTTGTACACCTTCACAAGTGTTTTTTAAAAATGCTTTAGAAATGTAGGGAGTCATTAGGATGGCGAAAGGACAGCCACCGCCGGGCCGGCCGCAGCGGTCCTTCGCCATCACTAAGCATTTTACTCACTGCCCAATTAGGATGGCAGTTGGTACCGCGGTGGACACAAAGTCCGTCTGCCGCTTCACCGCCAAAGGCAATCGTCCCGATGCAGCCTGCAGCACCGACGCAATGTTGAAAGCCCTGGATTCATAAACCAGTATAGCGGGCGCATCCTAATATGTGTGGTGGGACCGCCGCACGTCTGGCGGGCCGTCCCATCACTGCAACAATGGCAGAGCGACTGATGTCCGCCCGCCATCGTAATGAGCCCCTTAGTGAGTAAATGGGACTGACCAGCACCTCTACTTAGAAATTATTCCAGCATCACTGCTACTCAATACAATTGTAAGCAGGGTGCGAGAGAAAACAATATTAGGAATTAGAACATAAGAATATGAAGAGACAATCTTGGGGCACTTAGTTTGAATTCTAAACAGAGACAAAATTCACTGTACATTGGTTGTATTTCATACTGTACAATGGTAAACATTATAACTCAGAGTGAAGCGGAAGATGAATATCAGGTGGGGAACAGAATTACAAAACTGTATGCTCCACTTAAAATGCAATACCAGGCACTATTTCATGGGAGCTATATGGAGTACCAACACAGACATTTGTAACATATGCTGAGTCATTAGTCGTTTCAAATTGGAGTGGAAGTCTGTCTTTCATCCACAGTGTTAAGTCCCTTTGTGTTTGAGCCAAAGTATTGTCTCTATCAGCATTCCTTTTTGAGACCTAATAGTAGGCCAGCCACTCTTGGTGGTAAGAAGACACTTTCTATCACTTTTATTTAGATGATTATTTTTATAGAGCGCAACTGCACCTTGAGGCGCTAGGGCAAATCACAATTTGACAATGATACAGAGAATATATGAGCTAAATATGTAATAATAGCGATATCGTAGTGCTGAGGGCTAGTATCAGGCTAAGGTAAATATGTAAAGTTGAAGTAAAAAAACTGGGGCTAGAGATCAAGCAAGATTCCGCAGTGGGTACAAATGCAAAGCTCTTGATAATTCTTAATCTAAATTTATTTTAAATAGGGAAGTTATTATGCCCCCTATGAAGAAGAGTAAGTCCAGTTGCTATCTCAGGTAGGTTGCTATAGAGTTCCATAGACGGATTGCTGCTCCAGTGAAGGCTTGTTCTGTGCTAGCTTTGTTTTGAACTTCAGCGGCATTAGTAGTGTTGTGTTTTTAATTCTTGCATCTTTGAATCCACCAAAGAATGTCAGAGAATGGCCAGGTATTTAAGTCTTCTGTGGTCGTTGTTTTTTTGAGTTAAGCAGACAATCTGGAATTTTATTCTGTCTTCTAGTAGAGGCATAAGGACGTCTTGTAGAATTAGCATAACATAGCCAAATTTCTTTTTGTTCTCGATTAATTTTGCTGTTGTATGGAATGCTGCTCTGATGGGAGCTAGGTAGCTAGATGGAATTCTGACTAACATTGTGTTGCCATAATCAGTTCATGAATTTATTAGAACATCTGCTGCTGGTTTGATTAGACTTTTTTTAACTTTATTGAGTGCACGTAAACTGTAGTTTGCTGATTGAGTAGATGTAGGTTGTAGTTGAACGTCAATTCTAGTGACTTCACAGATGGCGCCTGTGTAGGTGAGAAACCATCCAGATAGAGTTCTTGGAGTCATTCTTGTGTAATTTTACCTTTATAATTCGATAATGTTAGTATGAATTCTATTTTCGGTGTACTTAACCTTTAAAATGTTTTTTTCATTCATGTTTGTTTTTTAGACATATTGATTTGATGTATTGGATAGTGGTAAGCTTCACATATTTGATCTGCATATTAATGAATTTTGAGACCTGTGTCTACGAGGTGTCACTTAGAATATTCTTTTTACAATTTTAAGAATACAATGGAACCTCGTGGGACTCATTGGTGCAGGTCTTGTAATTCTTCTGTATATTTGTCAGTATTCACTAGTTGACTCTGAGGAAGCTTTTGTCCATTAATCAAAATGTGCATTATTAACAATGTACAAAATAGTATTCTACACTCAAATTCACATGTGTACACTGATATGATACAATTGTATTTGAAACAATTTTGATATGACCTGTTAAAGTGTATTTTCCTGGCTTATGCAACTTGGCCTCAGCTAGGCCTCAACGCCATCATGTTCAAAATAATTGCACTCATCATGTTTCTTTTCTGTTCGACGATTTTTAATGTCTTATTTCTGATCTATTGAAAATGAAATTCTTTGCTCACACCATGATGATGGAATACTTTCCATGCTTTTCAATTAGAAAATCTTCAATATAAATCCTTGAATTTGGCAGTGAGCCAGGTCATTTTTGGGTGCTACCAGGAATGCTGTCCGATTTCCTACTGATTTTGCCGCAAATTTGGGACTTGGTTTTTTACTTTGATTTTGTAATTTCTTTGTACTGATGAGCTTTATTGTTCCTGTAATGTCTGCATTTAATTATTCTGTAGTGTATCTTTTAAATGTTGCTATATATAATTATAAATTTCTAATTCCACTCTAGAACTCTTTTACTGAGTCAATCCCTTCTTGACTGTAATTTTTGGTATGCTGATTCGCACCTTATCTTGGACACATTGCCTCATGAAATTAAGGTTTAACACCGCCCCCATTCCACCCACCCATCAGCGTGCTATTGAGATATCATTTGAGGTCTAACATTTTAGAGGTACAGCACGCCCACAACTTTATTTCGTGAAAAAGTATGCAAACCAGTTGAAAACTTGCTTGCAAAAACCTATTATGTGATGAAAAACATTCAGTAGCATTCCTTGATCTTGCAACCTTAAATCATTTTCAGAATGTTTGAATTTAACAAAATATGAAACATTTGATGCTGTGAGAACTTTACCACATAAAAAACCATATCAAACATATTTTCTTCTATTTTAAAGTAAGGTGGTACCGATGCATTGGAGTGTGTTGGTATGAGGTCTCCCAGACACCGACAGCTACCATTAGCTGTCTGTAGGCTCTCTCTTATAAAAGAAAACCAGGAAATGTAAATACAGTTTTGAAAGCAAATATTGCATGGCAAAATCATTTTGAAATAATATTTTAAAATTAAGAGTCGTGGCTCTTAAGCCCAATAACTAACCCAGGTCTCCAGGTAATTATCATTTAAATGGCCTCTAATGGAATACTATAGCTCCATTTACTCCTGTTGTTATGTAGCTTGCACTTCACAGTATTAGTCAAGAACTTTCCCTGTGACCTGTCACTGCATGTTTGTCAAACAAGTGATGATACAACTCTTAAAGGACAAGTTTATGTAGTGCAAATCCACCCCTAACCTAGCCATACAAATGGGAACCTACACCAATCACTTATCATTCTTTAAATATCTGTTTACACCCAATGGCTTATGATACACTTAAACAATGATGATGGGGTTAAGAGAAGACCAGAGGTTGAAATAAACGGACCCTTGTTACTACTAACTGGAAACATTCTGAAAAGGCAGGATGTCAGCGTTGCAGCTCGTTGATATTATTCAGTTTTTAGTGAGTTCATATTTAATTCAAGTTTTAACTTTTTGCTGTTTATATGATGGAAGGACATGCAATGACACAATTGCATGAAAAATAAACACATCGGAAAGATTTAATAAGGTTTTGTGTTGGTGTTGTGTCACTTTCGTGGCGCAGCACCGACGCAAAATCCTTTTTGATATTTACTAAGCCACACAAAACCTGATTTGCTAAATAAAAAGTAACGAAAGGCAGCTTGTGCGCTGCCTTGCGTTACTCTACTTCAGGGAGGTGTTCATGGGCGTTCCTGTGGGTTTTGACGCAATCCCAGATTTATTAAAGCTCGTAAACTTGGGAATGAGTCAAAATGTTACCCCTTCCCAAGTGCCGCATAACAAGGAAAAATATCTTTATTTCTCCTCGTTATTTCCTCTTTCTATGCGTGCTTGATTCTGCAGCCCACGTAGAAAGAGGTATTCCTTCCTGCACAAAATCAATTCTACACATGATGCAGCCACCCTTGCACCATGGCGCAAGAGTGCCTACATTGGCGGTAGGCGGCCTCAAGAGCGCCAGCGCATGCAGATGAGCTGAAGAGCGCCTTATCACAGGAGATATTGTCCTTTTCAACAAACTCCCATTCATGCAATGCAGCTTAACAACTTGCCTTGCCGCGTTGCGTGAATTCTATGTAAATCTGCCCATTATTTCAATAAACATGGAAAAGGGATTCTGTTCTTTATTTCAGAACTAAAGCTTGTCAGAATTTGATCCTGCACTTTGACCAGAAGCATCCTGACAAGGGGCCTTCTGAAACCTGCTCTTCTAATCCTTCCTGGTATGCAAAGCAGTGGCTGAATGGGTATTGTAAATAACGGCGTCAATAAGGACGAAAAAAACACTATCGTGACATTCTATGCTGTTATGTGGAGAAACATGCTCATGTTAATTAATACCAAGAAATAGAAGACACATTTTTCTTATCAGCAAGTGATGTGTAAACACACAGTTTACTGTTTTCTTGCATGAAGGACAAATTTTGCAAAAATATAATTATATCTGGAACCACCATGTAACATAAGCGCACACAGACTGTAGGAAATGTCAAGTGTGAGAAATTCAGTTGTTGGTCAACTGGGGTGTGAACACTGGTCAAGTAGCACCCACAATCCTTGCCAGTGTGAGGCACAAGCCAACCATAAATTAACCTGTGCTCAACCCTCTCGTAGGTTGGCACAGAGCAGTCAGGCTTAACTAAGAGGCAATGTGTAAATATGTGTGCAACACTTCAGACATTAATAAAGTAAACAACACACAAAAAGGATCCCACACCAAGTTAGAAAAATAGTAATTTCTCTAATAAATAAAACAAGACCAAAATTACAAACATCCAATTAGTAGGCCTGGGGATATTCAATTGTAAAGATTTGAGTAAAAATGATGCCTAGAAACATAAGCACCAACTGTGGATATCTGGTCACAACTGACTGTGACAAAGTCACAACTTCAGGCCGACTGGGATGGAGTGCGGGTGAGCTATGGGGACCCATTTAGACCTGCTGAACAAAGCACCTAAATTCCTGGTTTGCTAAGCATTGCGAGGATCTGCGTCGAAGATGTGTCACGCAGCAGAAGCGATGCATCATTTCCAAGATGCATTGTGGCTGTGATGCGAGTGCCTGTGGCATCAATAAGGGTCCTCTTGACAGGGCTTGCGATGCGAAGTCTGGCGTTGAGGAAGCGGCGCACAGTCAGGGCTATGCATTGCTTGCAAAGAGCTGCGGGGCTGCAATGCCAAATTCAACGTCGTCATCATCGAAGCTGTCATCAATGAGGGATGCGAGGGCCTGCACCAAGTATACGTCATGCAGTCAGGGCAACGTGGGCCTTTGCAGTGAATCCAATGCATGCAGCACCAGCTCCAAAGAGTCGGTTCTGCTTGGGTTTGCGCTGCACAGTAGAGGAGGTGTGTCGGTTCTCCTGGATCCATAGAGGTTGGTAGAGCACCTTAAGCTCACTTCCAAGTGTCCAGGACTGGGGTGGCACCACTTGATAGGGTAGACTCACAGATGACAGTGTCTAGGTGCAAGGTTGTTGGAAGCCTGTTATGTACATAAGGCTTCACATCAGGAGGACAGCCAACTAGCCCTTGGAGTGACTTTGGTTTTTGGATTCAAGAGATGCAGATGTAATCCTTCTCCCTAGAGCAAGAGGGCCGTAGGTCAGCACAACAGGGCAGCAGTTCTTTCAGAGCAGCAGTCCGGCAGAGTGGCAGTCCTTGTAACAGCACAGCAGTCCTTCTTCCTGGAAGAGTGTCCAAAGGCCCAGAAGTGTACTGAAGTGATGGTGTCTGAGGTCCAGTATTTATTTATATACATGTGTGTCTTTGAAATGGGGAGAAGCTTCTAGAGGCTTGCCTTTTAAGTGCACAGTTGACCTGCCTTCCTGACCTAAACTCCAGACTAACTACAGGGGGTATGCAGTCCTTTGTGTGGATTGTAAGAGGGGCTGGGCCCAGTTCCTCCTTCCCAACCAGTCACACCTAAGTGCGTCATTGTGTGCGGCTGTCTAGAAGGGATACATAAGCCCAACTGTCAGCTACATCCAGTCATGTGGCACAGGTACAGTCTAAATGCACTAAATGGCTAAAGCAGGAAACTTCTAACTTTCTAAAAGTGTCAAATCCAAAAGTGTAATTGGAATTCCGACTTCATCATGAGTTATGATTTCCCATTACAATTCCAAAGCATGGAGGGCTTACCTGTTCACATTTGGAAATTACAGCTTATCATATGTAATAAGGTAATTCCGATGTTGAAAAAACCTACACTTGTTACTGCAAAAACAGGAAGTCTGAAGGCAAAAAGTAAGGGGAAATCCACACCAAGGATGCCAGATCTAACAACAAGTAACTAGCACTCTTGTTAGTCCTCATTTTACAAACTTCAGAAAGTTTGTGTTGAATGAGTTGCTGTGTTTTCATACTTAGTCATTGAATGACAAGCGTTTCCAGCAGCTTTGGCTACAGCCCCTGGCTTTAAATACTGGCTGAGATCTCATTAGGTTGTGTCCATCGCTACAATAGGCCCTCCTTGACCCTGAAACTAACGCTGCACTCTTTCTGGTCCTTCTTCATCCTACTTGTTTGAGACATTGAAAGCTGAAGCAAGGGCTCATTTGCAAGACAGCACAGAAAGCATTGACCAAAGCCAGCTGGACTTTCATTCATAATTGACAAGATGCATGCGTCTTGCCAATATCAACATGGCGACACTACGAAGCTTCTTCAAAATGAGGCTGATTCACAAGTTATTGGAAGTCAGGAGTCTGTGGCCAAGCTTAGGATTAGATTGTTTCCTGCCTCGATCTTCATGCTTAGGCAGTCTATCTCACACCTTTCTGTTCTAAGATCAAACCATTGAACCAGTGCGTACCTAATGGGGTTCTCCCTGAGTCCTATGCTGCTTAATCTGTGTGGGCACCTACTGGCTTAACTGGTTTGTTCTATCGGTTCTAGGTTAATGAGTCATGCAGATGACACTCAGATCCCAATTAACGTGGACTATAGCCCTTCTCAATCACTAGACAGTTTTCAAGTTGGCAGTGGCTGGGTGGTTGGTAGACAAATCTCTGAAATTAAATTGAAATGAAATGGAGGTTCCCTATGTTCCTAGTTGGAATGCTCTAAAAACTCTTCAGCTGACTGTTGACCACTGCAATTCTTCTCCATTGCAAAAAGAATAGTTGATGGACGGAATGCTGAATAATATCAAACACTCACTCCCAGTCACGGATCTGGGCCTAAATCATTTGTTTATTTGTTCAGCATGCCATTCCATTTGTCTGTCAGGATTGCTTGAAACCAGTGGCATGGTGAGCTCGGGACCTACATCTGGGCATAACTGACCCTCTAGGGGTGACAAATGGAAAATGAACAAATGATAGAGGGAATGCTGAACAATGTGAAACACTTCGCCCCAGTTAAACATCTGGGCTTAAATCCTTCATTCTTTTTGCTCACCACACCCTTCCAGTTTGGACCCAGCCATATGCAAATGAGTCTTGACTCTGTTCCCCATGGGAGCAGTCTAGTCCATACTGCCAGGCCAGGTCCTCCTTGGACAGCAAACAAGCATCCTAGGACCGGCTTCGGTCAGGATAGCTTGAATCCAATGGCATATCGAGCATGGGACCCACGTCTGGGCATACCCTTCTTAAGTGGAATGGCACGGTGAGCAAATAAATTGATCGATTTAGGCTCAGATGTCTGACTGGGGGGTGAGTATTTGATATTGTTCAGCATTCTGTCCATCATTTGTTATTTTTGCTTTGGTCCCCCCCGAGTGGAACAGGTATGCCCAGACATGGGTCACTTGCTCGCCATATAACTGGATTCAAGCTATCCTGTCTGTTGAGGAGTCCTGAGATGCTTATTTCCAGTTCAGAGAGGACCTGAATGGTAGTTTGGAGTGAACTGTTCTCATGGGTGAGCAGGATCAAGACTGACTTGCATATGGCTGGGTCCAAACTGGAATTGCATGGTGAGCGGAAAAACAATGGATTTAGACCTGGATCTCTGACTGGGGTGAGTGATTGACATTGTTGAGCATTCCGTCCATCAACAGTTCTTTTTGTATTCTCCTCCAATGGACACAGTTTGCAATCTTGGGTTTCTGCAGTAGCCATGGTTTGCAAGTTTCGATTACATTTTGAGGCAGCTCTTTTCTTAAATGGACGGGTTGACTATTTCTATTCACCTTTCTTTGGTTAATAGGATTGTTACATGAAATTCTCACAGCGCTTCCCCCTCAAGGTCATCCTTTGGTTGTTCGCGTGGTGATCCTGAGCTGACTCGAGTATTGCAATTCCCTGGTTCTGGTTCTTCTGCGGGCCTGATGTTCCGCCTGCTGCACATTTCAAATGCTGTGGCCAGCCTTGTGCTTCGGAGGTACTGCAGGCAGTCAGATTCGACAGCCTTGTATCCTCTGCGCTGGCCGCCAGTTAAAGAAAATCTAATTTAAGATACTCTGCAGTAGAAGCTGTGTAAATAACTCCCATAGTATTTGGACTTCCCCAGGCAGTGGCAATTCAAATTTGATGGTCTTGGTTTCTGAATGCTTGAATCTAAGCTTTGAAATTCTTTGCCTGCCCAGCTGAGATTTTGAAAGCAGCTACTGTCTTTCAAGAATGCATTGACACCCTTGCTTTTTGTTGTTTTTTTGGCTATATTCACCTGTGTTCCTTTATCATCAGGATGTCTTTCAGCCAGCAGTGTGCTGTTTACATTTTCTTTTACATTACATATGCGGAACCAACTGAAGGTTGTGACTCAGAGGATCTGTTGTTACAAATATTTTCTATTTTTTGGGGGGGAAAATTAGCAAGGTTATTGGAAAGGTCTTTTGAGAGAGGAATAGCTGATTTCAAGCTCAACAGAGTAGAAAGCAGGGTTACAACTTAAAATTGAGCATTAATGCAATTGGCAGTGGAAATCATTCTGACTTATTGAAAAAACAGTAAATAATGGAGTGTGTCTGATCAGAATACGAGTAATACCATGCTCTTTCCGCTTGTCAAACTTTAAGCCTTTCATATCTATGCTCAAAAGACAGCCAATGCTTGCTAATATCAGAGTGAGTGTTCCTACTCTTATTAAGCGAAAGGACTTGGTTAAAGGTATCAGAAAGACGGGTACAAAATATGTCAAACGGGGCATCAGGATTCAGAGGGAAACGCAGCTCAGCCAGTTCCTGATTAACACTTTACAAGCTCTGCTGACTGATTTATTCCAAGGATGAGCAGGACCTACTCCAGCTTGTAATAGTGCAGTCTGACGCCTCATATTAATATTGATTAACAAAAATATGAGGCATTGCTTGGTCAATGACATTGGCAAGCCAGTAACTAACCTGTGATAGAGTGGGGTTTCATGACTCTCAATCTCTTGGTAAAGCCATTAAAAACATCTGCCAATTGGTCATATGGACCTATAATTATCGACTTGAAGTGGGAAAAAGGAGTTAACATCAGCAACACATTGCACATACAGTGAAACCACCTCCACAAGAACAACAGAGAGGATAGTGTCCAAGACATAAGGGTTTTATTAGCAATTCAGTTCAGATGGCAAGTTAAATCAATCAGAAAAATTAAAGAAAGCATATCATAGGAGTGCACATTAAAATGATCATGCAGTCTGAGTTTCTATGTTATAAGACAGCAAATGCAAAATAGCATCACATACAGCAAACAACATATCACCCAATCAGGTTCCGTAAAGGAACTTCTCTATTCTAAATAAAGTGTTGAAAGTGGCATGAGGAAATTCTAAGAGGAGAGTGTCAGCCTCAGATGAACCAAGTTTAAGATTCAAAGAAAAGAGTATCCAAGCATGAAGCTCAACACTCCTCACAGGGGAAATCAGCACAGAGTTTGATCTGCAATCAAAGCATGAAAGAAGATTCTAGAAGGTTTCTTCATCTCAGTTTTCACCAAGCAAGCCAATCAAAAGACTGTGTTCTCGGTGAGCTGGAAGATTCCCTAGTTTCCCACCTCTCAACTAAGGAGCAATCTTCTGGACGACCTTGGGTGTAAAATCGGTTGGGTCTACCTGGTACAGGATGGTGTCTCCCACCATTTCAGTCTCCATACCCGATGAAAACGACTAATTAAAAGTTCGATCACCCTCTACTCTGACACGCTAAACAAGTCTATTATAACTTAAAAAGCATGTTCACAAGACACCTGAACAGGAGAGGAAAATAAGAAATTTGCAAAAGAATTTAGGAAAATATAATGTGTGCACCTGGTCCTGGTTACAAGTAAGCCAATAATAAAATTTAGAACAGCTTCTAAACCAATACAGTTAGCATAAGTGAATATATATAATGCAATGTAATAAAAGAATCAATTTCTTTTATGGTGAATGCATTCATTATATTTCAGCTAAACATGCAGGTGGCTCTCGTTAATATGAATATATACAAATAGCTACATACTACTATTGATTCAATTCAATTCAATTCAATTCATGAAGCTTTATTCGGTACATATAAAATGACCATAAAAGTGCAAAGAGAGAACACATAAAATAACAGATATTACAAATTTCAGATAAAAGAAATACCAAAAAGATACAGACATCATTTTTAAAATAACATGCTTTTCCGTGCATTAATAGATTGGTTTAAAAATGTAGCAGTATAAAAACAGATATCGACAGATTTCAGATTAAATATTAAACTCATGGCCTGGTTAACTGTACGTACACCATATTTAACAAACATAGGTTTCAAATAGGCAATACGAAAGTTCATATACAGTTTACAGAATAATAGAAAGTGCAAAGTGCTCTGTTTAGATACGCCATCACACAGACACGGCCCAGTTGGGTGTTTCTTAAGGTTCGGTAGAGCCACTAAATGATGTGCTACTCCAAACCTCAGTCTGGTTAGCACACACGTATGGGATGGCCTGGTCACCATAACTAGATAAAAAGGAAAACCTTCAGTAATGGTATATCTACTGTAAAACATGACAGTGGACATAGATCCATTTGCTAATGCCCGCTTCCTAGCTCTACTAGCCAAAAATGTAGTTTTCAGCTCTGCTTTGGGTATCAGCTCAGTGGGAGCAGTAGGAGGTAAACACAAGAGCTTTTTTAGAAAGGAATTTTCCTCCAGCTGCAGGTTTTGTTCACATCTGTGACCCCAGACACCCGCCCCATACAATGCTATTTTAACACTTCTAGCTTGATAAATTTGAAGCATATCCTTAGTAGGTCTGTTCCCAACTTTTGCCGCAAATCTAAAAACACCATGGGCGTTTTTAGCCATTTTATTGCTGATATTATTACATTTATTGGTCCATTTTCTATCTTTTGAGAAGGTTATACAGAGATAGCAAAATATATCTACTTGTTGCACCTTTTCATAATCAATAAAAAAGGCATTGGAAGATTTGCTTTTTACCCCACAGGTCATAGTGTGCGTTTTCCCCTTGTTAATGCTCAGTTTTCTATCCATGATAAAGATACAAAATCTGTCAATCAGACACTGTAATCCAAGGGGAGTTCTTGAGAGCAGTATGGCGTCATCAGCATATAATAACACCGGCACAGAGACACCATTGATCTGGGGGGCATCAGCTTTTACATTTTTTTAAATTACATCGATTTCATTAATGAATAATATAAAAAAGTAGGGGGGCCAGTACACAGCCCTGTCTAATCCCTCGCTTGACACTAAATTTGGGGGGTACATTCGTCTTTAGTGCCGTAGCGCACACATGTTTGTAACTTTTCGTACAGCCTGGCAAGGAAAAAGATGATACCCTCCGGAGCTCCTAGCTGTAACAGGGTTGGCCATAATATAGTATGGTCAACCATATTGAAGGCACTACTTAAATCTGTGAAGCAGAGATATAATGAGCCGTATTTGGCTTCAGTGTATTTACCAATCAATAAATTGAGGTTTATACACTGGTCGAGTGTGCCCCGGCCTTTCCTGAATCCATACTGGCTATCAGCCAAAATGTCCTCTTGCTGAACCCACTCTTCTAGTCTGACCAACATAACTCTGCTCATGATCTTGACTGAGGAGTCTAGAAGGGAGATGGGACGATAATTTTTTACATCTGACCTACTGCCCTTCTTGTGTATCGGGATTATAATAGAATCTCCCCAGGTTTTTGGGGCCTCAGCACATACTGCTGCATTAAATACAATAGCCAGAAGAGGGCTCCACATCTCTGGGGCTGCTTTATAAACATCAATAGGAACCCCATCAGGTACCTGGGCTTTTCCCCCCTTACTTGCTTGTATGCCAAGCTCAACCTCATTGACAGTGATATGCAGTGGTAAAACTATTGATTCATAAAACTGCACAGAGATGAATACAGTGAAACACACGTTGAGTGTACAAATTGCATGGAAAGGATCAGGTCACTAAATTATGCTGCGCCATCCGCTTCAATGGTGATAGAGAGAAAATAAGGTATGTGTTATGGTCTGCCATATGAGTGGGGCCTGTCACTTGTTGGGAAAAAGTCAAGTGTGACATAGATTCCAGTAAATGATAACTAGGTCTATTTTGAGGGTCATCTACATAGAAATTAAACTTTCAGAGGATAATGGTTCTATCTTCCAAGGGGATTACACCAACCAGGTCAATCAAGTGTTCAAGAAAATAATTTGATGCTGAAAGAGCACAAATAAGTTAACACAAAATAGATGGTAGAATAATCTGAAATAGTGCACCAGGCTGCTCGTACTTCTTTTAGGTTTATAACCTTCTAGAAGCTTCAGTGAGATGTTCATATGTGTCTTAAATACTAATTAGAATTCCCAAATATTTTTGTAGGCAAAGCCTTCAGCAATACTTCTAGAATGTTTGTTAATTCTTGTAAGTCCTAAATCTTTAACCATGCAAGTTGCTAGGCCTGCAGATGCACAGTTACAACTTGCAATGGCCCTAGACTGTTCAAACAGATTTATGGCACATAAACTGACAGTTACTGACCTGGAAACCCTGCAGCAAAACCTTTAAATGTAAATTAGTACAACAAACATACATGTTTAAAGTTAATTGTGACTTAAATTATGGTTGGTAAAAACAAAATCTGCCTATGGTTCAGTATAACTTACCATGTCAGTACAGTAAATATAAAATATAGAGATTTGTGTGAATCTAGTTTAAGCAATTTTATTTCCTACTGTATATGCATGCCGCCGGATAGTGCTACAGACACCATCAAGTAAATGATTTCACAACTGATATAAAAATTCCATATGATGTAATAAAACAAAGCAACATTATAGAATGATTATCCTCTTAGGGATAGAGTACTGGGTAAAAAAAACTATTTTTTGTGCTCTTCACTGTTTTGCCCCATTACATTTCTGCACAGGGGATTTCTGGTTTAGCCAATCAATTGTGTTAAATACATATCTAGTGTATTTAACAAGAGTTTACCAGTCTTCCCCAATGTCAAGGCTCCTGTGCGAAATTGGGATAATGATTGAGGGAGATCTTAACCTTTCTAAAGCAACAACTACAATCCCTGTCACTGTAAGTCACGAAAGTCACTAATTCAACCTGTGCTTAACTCTCTGGTAGCTTGGCACAAAAGCAATTAGGCTCGACCTAGAGGCAATGTGTAAAGTATTTAAGCAGCACTCAAACAGTAAAAAAGTGAAAGCAAAACACAAATAAAATCCCACACCAATTTAGGAAACAAGAGTAAAATGTAATACATTATTTGACACCAAAGTGATAAAAATCAGTAGAACATGAGATTTGCAATTTCAAATGTTTAGTTAAATATAACCCAAAAAAGCACTAAGTGGCACTCAAGGTTATCTGGTTGGGGAGAGTAACAAGTTTAGGCCAACCGTGATGGAGTGCAGGCCTCATACAAGGACCAGGTGAGTCCCACTGAAAAAGTTACTGGTTTAAAGTCCTGCGTGAAGAGTTTAATTCGCTGCGGAGGAGGCCGCGATGAGCAGACTGTAGCTTTTGTAGTGCGAAAGGCTGGCCTGATGTCCATGACGATCATTCCTGTAGCTCAAATATCATGTCGGGCATCACAGGCTAGAGCTTCTTGTTGGCGGTCACTATGAGCTGTCGATGCTGTTGAGTGAAGGACAGATCTTGTGTTTCTGGTCATTGCTGGTAGTCGCTGTAGTGTGATGTGTCAGGTCCACCGAAGCTGTGCATTGGTGGTCATCACCTGTTCGTGAAGAGCCCAGGCAGGTCCAGCTGCAGGTCCAGTGCAGCAGGTCAGCTGGGCAGTTGCAGGGAGGCATCTGAAGTTTGTTATGTCCATGTAGCTCTGAACAGGAGGCAAGCCAAACTGACCCTTGGAGTCACTTTGCCTGGGATAAAGGGAGCATGTCCAGTCTCTGTTCTCAGAGAACAGGATATGCCTCAAGCAGCAGGGCAGTCCTTTGACAGCAGGCAGTGCTTCTTCTGTAGTATCCACAGATACAGGAGTGTACTGAAGAGTAGGTATGAGGGTCTATTTTTATGCCTGGTGCCAGCTTTTAACTGTGGAATAGCATATCATGGAGTGGCGTATAGTTGAGTGGTATACAGTGGAATAGCGTACACTGAAGAGACGTAGAGTGGACTTGCATACAGTGTAAAAGCATAGAGAGGATGGCATAGAGAGGAGCTTTGTGCTGTGTGCAGTGTAATAGTGTGGTGTGGAGTGGCGTAGAGCAGAGTGTTGTACATTGGAGTGGAGTAGAATGTAATAGTATATAGTGGAGTTGCCGACAGTGGAGTGGTGTATATTGGAGCACTGTAAACTGGAGTGGCGTGCAATAGCGTGGGGTACAGTGGAATAGCATACAGTGGAATGGCATACACTGGATTGGGATCCAATCTCACAGCGTAGAATGAAGTGGTGTAGAGTGGAGTGCCGTACACTGGAGTGGCTTAGAGTGGAGCAGCATGCAGTGGAGTGGCATACCGTGGAATAGCATGGAATGGAGTGGCAGAGACTGCAGTCTTGTACAGTATAGAGTCATAGAGTGGAGTGGCGTAGAGTGGAATAGCATTCAGATGTATGTGACATTTAGCAGCAATGTAGATTATGGTGCGCAGAGTAACCCAAAACAGCGGATTGTGCTCCCTTGCTTTTCTCCAGATTTACCAATCAACACAGCAGCCATGCATGGTGGCCTTGTACTCCTTTATAAATCTAGCTTAAGTATTCCATTGCCCATGCAACACCCTGGCTGTGTTCATTATTAAGGCCTTACATATAGCCAAGTAACAGGTCTCTACCTATTACCACTTCAAATAAGTGGTAACAGGTAGGAAGGTTTTATTAAAGTGGTAATTAGTAGGAAAATGTATTTACATTTTTTATAATATTTCTGAATAGATTTACACCCATGTACTGAGGTAGTTTCACAAATGTTTGTGAAATTCCGCTAAAGTACCACTCTGACAGATATCAGGAAGTTTAAATTAAGGGTAGGCGGAGTTGGCAGAGTGCCACTACGTGGAATTCCACAAATGTGCCTAAAAGCTCAGTGGAATTCCGCTCTGCCCTAACCTTCCTGCAGACAGCAGATCTGGAGGATTCCTGACCCCCAGACTGCCACCTGCTTGTATTACCTGGACCTGGCATTCTATGCCGTGCCTGGGCTGTCCTCCTCCTAATGTCTCTTCATCAGTGCAAAACCCCTACGCTGTACGTCTTGGGAGGACTGCGCAGAGTTCGCCACCCACCCTCAGTTTAAATGCCTTATAACTTCAACACAAATCATCATCTCTGCATCATAATGTATAATCCTGCCAAATTTCATCCAAATCCATTACGCCGTTTTCATGCTACGTCAAATGCAATAGTCTATGGAAAATGCATTGGTGGAAAAACGCGTTTTGGGACCCCCCTTACATGTTTGCACCTCCTTAACGATTGACCACAAAAATGTTACATCATCTCAAAATGTAGAAAATGCCATATGTCCGGAAGTTTTGTAATGATTCATCAAGCAGTTGGAAAGTTATTAGGGAGCTAATCTCCGAGGAATTCCTATCCTTGAGAATACCAACTATAACTACAGAGTGGCAATCTGATTTAATGTGATTTCTTTCTTTTTATTTATTGTATTTGTTATGCATTTGTTAATTGGTTTAAATAATCATGCAAACATACATGTGTCTTTTAGATGTTCATGTAGTAATTCTGAAACTTTACATATAGTCTACTTTATTTTTTGGGCTTCTTTGCTACTTTTAGTAAGATTGTGCTACATATGAAGCCCAAAGTGAATGAGAACCGATCACTGTTTTTATAAAAATTAAGACTATTATTTTTTTCCAAATGGCCAGTTATCATATCCTCCATACACTACTTTGTGTAGCTCACTACTAAGTCACTTTTCCATTTTGTTGCATAGGAGTATATAAGAAAGATGGTTTTTGTTTGGCTTGTTGGACCAGTTTTATTTTCTGAGCCAGGGAGCAAGCAAAGAAAACGTATGTGATGTATTCTCTTTGTTATGTATTGGTTATAGGTTTCCATTGGCATTGACCATAAATGTAGTAAATCTGAAACTTTAAATTTGCAGTCTAGTTTATTTATTGGGCTTCCTTGGCACTTTTAGTAGTATTTTGCAACAAGATAATACTAAATTGAAAAACCTTATAACTTAGAAAATACTTACTCTACTTACCTGCAGTATCCAAAAGAATCATCAGCACAGCCTAATGTCCAATGCTGCCACATTTCTAAAAATTCCAACTGCCTGTTTTCGCACTACACAAAATACAAATGCCTATGTAAAAAGCATTGGATTTCAAGTCAGTTTTGGACACCCCCTTTTTTTGTCTTTACACTCCCTTGACTAAACACTGCGAAACTTTCAGTCCTCTGACAATGAAATGGGTGCAACAGGTCTGCAACGTTTTGCAGACATTTGATAAACAGGTGCAAAGTTATTAAGGGATAAAACATCTCTCAAATTCCTATTTCTGAGGATGCTAACTCTAACTACAGAGTGGCTACTTACACTATGTAGGTTAAAATATATATATACACTGCAAAATCCAAAGGTTACAGGGATGTTATAGTTGGGCTCATATGTCACTTGTACAAAGCCATAGAAACTAACTATAACTTACGCCCCCACAATGCACTGCTTATAACGTCACATATTACAACACTCATGATATGGTCAGTGACATCACTGATGACATCACAGATTACATCTCAAATGGCATCACTGATGACATAACTGATAGGTGGGTACATGACTGAGTGAGTCTGTGAGTGGTTGTGTGAGTCCTAGTGGATCTGTGGGTGAGTGAGTGTCTGATTAAGTTAGTCAGTGCTTGTGAGAGTCTCTGAGTAGATCTGTGAGTGGGTGTGCCAGTGTCTGATTTGGTCTCAGTGGGTGCATGAATATCTGAGTGGGTCTGTGAGTTGGTACATGAGTGTCTGAGTCAGTCTGTGATTGGGTGCATGAGTGGGTCTGTGAGGGAGTGTGTGAGTCTCTCAGTGAGTGGGTCTGTGAGTGGGTACATGAGTGCTTGAACGGATCTATGAGTGGGTGTATGAGTGCTTGAATGGATCTGTGAGTGGGTGCATGAGTGTGTGAATGTTTAATTGGGGCTGTCAGTGGGTGTGCTATAAATAAGTAAGGGGGCACAAAGGAGCAGGTCCATGTGCCAGCTCCCCATGTGATGGTCCTTCCGGTCCAGCTTGCCCGCAGTCCGCTACCCTCTGCTTCGGTTTTGAGCCTCCACTGGTCATTTTTCGGCCTCTTTGCTGCTCGCCTCTGCCCTCTATTCTGCCTCTATCTGCTAGCTCCTTATCTTTATTCTGCCTCTTGCTGCTCTTTTCTGACCTCTATTTTCCTCTTGCTGCTCTTTTCTGACCTCTATTTTCCTCTTGCTGCGCATTTCTGACCTCTATTCTGCCTCTTTCTGCTCCCTTCTGACCTTTGTTCTGATTCTTTCTATTTGTTTCTAACCTTTATTCAGGCTCCTTCTGCTAGTTTCAGGCCTTTATTCTGCCTCTTTCTGCTAATTTCTGACCTTTATTCTGCCTCATTGTGTTCATTTCTCACCTTTATTTTCATTCTTAATGCTCATTGCTGACCTTTAATTCTCCTCTTTCTGCTCATTTCTGACCTTTATTCTGCCTCTTTTGGTTAGTGTCTGACCTTTATTCTGCATCTTTCTGCTTTCTTTTCTCCCGGGCCTCAGGGCCCTTGCGGTCCAGACTGGCTCCCCACACCCTTGCTCTTGCACAAAGGGACCTGCTGGAAAGGCAGCTCCCTCCATGTAGGCACAATCTTTTCATCTATTTCCCTGCCCACATGCCTGCAGCAGGGAAAGAGATGAAACCTCTGCTTCCAGTGGGTAGGAGCATTTTGAAAGCTCTTGCCCGCTGGAAACAGCATGTTTGCTTTTGCTTGGCAGGAGGAGCTTTCAAAGCTCCTGCCAAGCAAAAGCAAACAGCTATGTCCAAGGGGTGGGTATCCCGAGGCATAGTAGGATCCGGCTCTGGGAGGTGGCGGTCCCTGGGGCCATTGTTGCCTCCAAGAGAGGGACCATGCGGCCTCGCTCCTTTGTTCTGCACGGGCCGGCCCCAGGAACCACCACCTCCCAGGTCCTGGAGGGGGCGCATGGCCCCCCCACTTTTATTGATATCATAGGCCCAGGGGAGCTGGTGGTCCGTGCAGCCCCCCTCTAATTGTTTTGACTTTGCCCGTGGGAGGTGGTAGTCCCCTGGGCATCAAACAGCCATAGGAGGGATTCCGCTTGGTCCCCCTCTTTTTTAAAGAAAAATAAAGCCCTGGGGAGGTGGTGGTCCCGGGGCTTGCTTGAATTCATGGAGGTGGTTCTGCGTGCCCCCTCCAATATATTAATAAATCAGTGTGGAGGTGGCAGTCCCTAGGGCTAATAAGAGCCTAGGAGGGGGCAGGGTATACCCCCTCCTTTTCTTTTTTTAATGCCCGTATGCCCCTGGGACTTGGAGCCCTGGGGCCTATAGGGTACACAAGCACGGGAGACCTCACATTTAGTTATCTCAATTTGCCACACATTTGCAGATCCACCCTCGAATGTGCGGTAAAATTGAAAACATAATGCTTTTAATCCACAGTGAGATCCCTGTAGGGCCCCACCACCACACCTAGGGGGTCAGGAAATTCCTGCCCTGCCCCCTTTTCTTTTTTTTAAACTTTTTTTGTGGGACTTGGTGAAGCCATAATCCCAAGATGGCCGACAACACTTTGTGGTTTGAAGTGTTGAAGCCAATCAGATCTCAGCACGAGATCGGAAGGGGTTGTGGATCCTCTGCATCCCTAGATATACAATGGAAAATGTACTTAAATTACTCCACAACTACTGAATGATTTACACCAAATGACGAAAAAGGGTGCTTTCTGGACCAACAGATACCTTTCTACCAAATTTAGTGTAATTCCATTCAGCTGTTCGGGCTGTAGACATGTCTAAAGTTCCTATGGAAATTGACATGGGGAAGTTTTTCTCGGACCCCTCATGATGGATCACCTTGATTTTTGAGACAGCAGCAGAAGTGAGCGTCAAACTAGATTTGAAAATTTCATGAGAATTCCTAAAACAACACCAAAGATATTGGCAAAACAAAAAAAACCTTCTTTCTATGGAACTAGGTCCTAACTATACCTACCTACTGGCAACTTTACCACACATATAGCTTTCTCACACAGGCCTTTCCAACCCCTAGTCTCTCTCTATATACATATATAGAGAGAGAGAGATAGAGAGAGAGTGAGAAAGAGAGAGAGAGAGACTAGGGTCTTCACTCTTAATTAAATGGCTATGCGTAGTAAAGGCATTGCATGGTAAATGTTGCATGGTAAAGGCATGTGTTGTAAACACATGAGTTGTAACGTCATAAAACTGAAATAGAATACCAACAGATTATACTCACTTTTTGATGCTCAATACTGCTCGATCTGGAGGTGTGGGTGATCATAACATTTAGAAGACAATATTTGAAAGAACAGTGTATAAGGTAGAGTTGCATGAGCATAAACAGCCAATAGGTAGAGTATGCAGCAATATTTTTCCTTCCATGGGCCTTTAGTGTCCAAAGGAGACTAAGCAGGGCTATATTATTTCTCCAATCCTCTTTACATTTTCCATTTAGGCACTCGTTTCTAATTATAAAATAATAATATTAAAAGACTTGTATATCTGAAAATGGTATTAACACAGTTACTTTGAAAAATACCTACCATTCTTGCTGCAAATCTCAGTTCACAAGGCAAACACAGTAACAATCTGTATACTCAATTCTCAGTCACTTTTTCTACTATTCAGTTGTCTAAAAATTATGTTGACATTGTAGATATGAACAATATGGCAGGTTTATTTAAATTCACTGCTGAATAGGTTTATTAGTGAAATTACAAGCCATGCAATATTGTTATCTTTCTCTGAACAGTGGGGCGATACTTCCACCCTCTACCCTCTGGCTTGCTCGCAACATGAGTAAGAATCTCCCATCATGCACTGTGAACGACTACGTCAGTCTCCCAGGAGGAAGGCCAGCATCTCCAATGTCTCTCTCTCCATCCGGTCATCACTGACAAGCTGCTAAACTGCCCTTATTACATAGCAGACCTCCTGCCTCCAACTGCATCTTTATCTCACGTTATCAATAATACTCTAGATTTACTCACCACACTAGAAACCTGGTTGAACCACTCCTCTCAACCCCTTATGGACAGATTCATAGCTTAGAACTATTCTGTCATTAGGAAAGACTGACCTGACAAAAGTGAAGATGGAATAACCATCATCCTTTATAGTAACATCTAATGCTACATAATTGCGGCAGAATAATTTCAGTCTTTCCACTCCTTTCAATTCAGGTGTTCATTTCACCCCTAGTTAACCTGAGACTGATCACCATCTACCAACCTCCAGAAAATAATTGAATAATGGAATTAGAGAACTTGTAAACTTATAGATCTTGCTTTCTGCCAACTCTATGCTACTTGGTGGTTTCGACATTAAATTCAATTATCCTTAGAACCACATCTCGGTATTCACTCCCTTCTTGACTGCAAATTATTTTATATGACATTGGAAATATTCCATTCACTGCAAATAATTCATTCTACATGTCAATTACTCAACAAAGCCAAGTACAATCGCAGTATCCATCCATTGCAACTAGTCTAATTATATCCATGTACCATTTCTCATTTTGTTTCATGTATCACTTCCAAACATTTAACTGATTACAAAATGCACTTGGGGTACAGATTAATGCGCAAGATTTTATCCTTGCCGGGTCTAGATTTTTGATTGACGATACTTGATCTACAATCCACTCAAAAAAACGTAAATGAGGTAGATCACACATCTAAAAAGGCAGTCAAGAAGACCAAAACACCAATCAGTTCTTCCAAAATCTCACCTAGGAGAGACACATGCTTAAAAGGGTTGAACGATCTTGGCAAAAAATTTCCAGTACTGACCTCCCTAATGTCTACAGCAGAAGAAAAGTATTAACAAATTGTCACTGCCAATAGATCATATTGTGACACTCAAATCAACAGGGCAATAAATCAACCTATATTTTTATTAAACATTCTATAGCAACAAACCCAAATCACAATGCCTGAAGACCCTGACCTATCTGGATGTGATGAATGTGCTCCTTGTTTGTGTTTGTATCCACCTTATTCGGCTACCAACTAAACAAATAATTTGCCTCCCTAATTGCCAGTTTTGTTACCATAGATCTAGAGAACCAAGCAGACAAAGCACTAATGGATCTCTTACTCACGTCCGTAATAAATATTGTCTTAACCTCTTGGGCGCAGCCATGATTCTGCGCCTGTGTGGCGCTTTTAAAGAGTGGGCGGGTTCATTACGGCCCCCAGCCATCATCAGCACATGCCCACCGTAGTGCATGACGGACGGGGGCCGTCATCAGCATAGAAGGGGTTAAACAACTGGAAAGACACACACAAAGCCTAATTCAAATGTTGGATTTGCTGGATCGCACATATAAGGGGAGCAGACAATATCGCTCTCCAACAGTCACCTTGGAAAGCTCCAGTCAGACACATCTAGGACAGGTTAGACAACTACTTTGACTCAAACAATCCGCCTTGACATACTCACAAGCACACATTATCTGAATTAGTTTCCAGCGCAATCACCCCGTTACACTTACTAGTTTCCGTCGGTGGATTCTCCCCCTACATCCACTCATAAGACTCGGTTGACTAATGCTCTTATGGTAACACACATGGGAAAGTATAGATTATATCTTACCTGAACTTATTCTCTCTATGTTCTCGAGTAGAATAGCGAAACCTATCCAGTATATATACTCTCAGGCCACTTATTGCTTCATATTGTATTGTATTGCTTTGTATTATTATTAGTTGGTATTATTAGTAGTATTATTATTATTATTATCATTATTGCCACTATTATTTTCCTCATTATGTCTTATTATGTTTTATTGGTTTATATTTTGGTTGTATCATTCTGTACTTCATTACTGCTCTCATTGCCTAATATAAGCAAGTTTGTATTATTAATTCACTATTTGTTTTTTGAAAACTAATAAAATCATTTGAAATAGTTAGAAAATGTACATTAAAAAAATGCTCACATCCAGATGTCACTTGGAAAATTTCCACAAAGACCTGTCCTGTTTTTTACACCACTACCTTTAGGCAAAAAACTTTCACTAAAAATGTGCTTTAACAATTGCTTAATGGGAGGGGTTGGCAAACTGCAGAAGATGGTGGATGCTTCTCCCCAGAGCTCCCACCAGGTGCTCGGAACCTATACATCATTGGCACCATCCAAGCTCTACATTAGGAAATACCTCTGCTCCTGTGATGGGAATCTCTTTATGGCCCTCAGGAGCCTCCCTGACTTCATTACTTGCTGTGGGGTCAGACGAAAATGAACGGCCCAAGTAGGCTGCTTTGATGACAATCTGGCAGCTAAATGGTGGGGCTCGCAGGGTGGCTGTCTTCCTCACACCCTGCCTGGTTGGGCCCTAATGTGGGTCCACAGACGCTGTTCCTAACAGAGGAGGCTCTTTGCCTCTCCACCAGACCGAGTTCCCAGAAACATTAAGGGACCAAGGCAACCCTCAAGTGCCTACATGCTGCTATATAGAAAGTCTGGCGGCTTACGGCAAGACTGCCCCTGGGAGATTCTGCTTGCCTGATACTGTGGTTGTCAGAGGGGCTGAAAGCGCTGTGGCCTACTGACTTGGGGGCATATTATCAAGAGTATTATTATTGCTGCTTTAGCAGCCATTTTCGGCAGTTGGATTGTACGGCTGAGGCAAGGGGGCATATTATCAAGGAAACGCAATAAATATCGCATTTCCCGCGATTCTGTTTCAAGCCGCTATTGCTGGATTTAATCGCCGTGGAGATATGCCTTGATAATAATGCGATATCTCAGCGACTAAATATTTATCGCGTTTCCTTGATATTATACCCCTTAGTTCCCCCCTCCCCCGGCTGCCCTGGCATATCACGGGACCAAGATCACCACTCGGGTAACCGCAAACTGTGTCAAGTAGCCAAGAGGCTTGCAAAACACACGTTGAAACACTGAGAGAAAGGAATGAGCGGGACCTGTGGGACTCTGCTTACTGGCTGATGTGGTCAAAGAGGGAGCTGGCAGTGAATTGAACTGATGGCCGGAGTTGCTGGCTGCTTTGCTCTCCCACAGCCCGCGCTGCGGTGCTGCTCCCTCGCTCCGCAAAGGGTGGTGCAGATAAGAGGTGAGCTTAGCTGCTGGGGCCCTGGTCCATTTGATCGGCCGTATTTAGCTATCTTCTCCTACCCTCAGATCAGTGTTAAGACTTTTGTGAGGTCAAGTGAAGAGGGTGGCCCGAGTGGGTACCTCAGTGACAGGAAACAGTCTTTGCAACGCGATATTTACATTGCAGTATGTTTACCACACATTTGTTACCCCGCATTTGTTTATCACGTATAGGACTTTAGCACGCATTTAAGGTAAGTATGAAGGTTTAGGGGGTCTCCCCCAAAAAATATTTAAATACACACACACACACATATATATATATATTCACTGAAAAAACCATAGGTTATAGACCATATACAGTTAGGAATTTGCATTTATAAAAACATTGAAAATTCACTGAAAAAACCATAGGTTATAGACCATATATAGTTAGGGATTAGCATTTACAAAACCTTATTTTACTCGCACAAAACCATAGAAATTCGCATATATAGTTAGTTGCAATAACTATATATCGCGCACCCGCAATCCACTGCTGATGATGTCACATATTACATCATTCATGACATGGTCAGTGACATCACTGATGACATCACTGATGACATCATCCAGTGACTGTAAGTTTCTGTAAAGTTAAAATATGTCTTACATATTGAAGAATGAGTGGATGTATAAGTGTCTGGATGGAGGATTTAGTAGGTGCATGACTGACTGTATGAGTAAATGATTAAATGTGTCTCACTGAGTGCATGGGTTAGTGACTAAACTGTCTGAATGTGTGCATCAGTATGTCTGTTGTTGTATAAGATGCTGCATGTGTTGATCAGTAGCTATATGAGTAACTATATGGGTTATTGATTGGTTGCCCAAGTATTTGTATGGGAGACTGAGTGGGAGGTGTGTGACTCTGTGCATAGATGTGTGAGTAGTTGATTCACTATATGTATGGGTTCAAAAGTGCATGTGGAAACAGCTGTATGGGCGGTTGACTGTCTGCATGAGTGTATTTGCTACATGTCAAAGTAAGTACATATGTAAAACACAGTACATGTGAGAGTTGACATATATAAATAACTGTGCATAAGAGCCAGTGAATGTGTGAGTGGCTGTATGGATCATTGTGAACTTGTATCAGGGATTGTATAAGAGAGTAAATATGTGTTAGTATATGTTTGAATAAGTAAGGTGTGTATAACTGTATAGTTGAGGAAATGGAGGAGTGGTTGATTCTTTCCATGACTGACTAGATGTATGAGTAACTCCATGGATGAGTGACAATCTGTGAGTGTCTGTTTACACTGATTGTATCTAAGGTTATATTAGAGTCTGAAGAGGTTCATGGTATTATCACATGAATGATATTATCAGTGATGTGATCAGTAATGTCAAATGAGATGTCATCAGTGATGTCATCAGTGATGTCATTTGAGATGTCATCAGTGATGTCATTTGAGATGTCATCAGTGATGTCATTTGAGATGTCATCAGTGATGTCATCAGTGATGTCACTGACCATGTCATGAATGATGTAATATGTGACATCATCAGCAGTGGATTGCGGGTGCGCGATATATAGTTATTGCAACTAACTATATATGCGAATTTCTATGGTTTTGTGCGAGTGAAATAAGGTTTTGTAAATGCTAATCCCTAACTATATATGGTCTATAACCTATGGTTTTTTCAGTGAATTTTCAATGTTTTTGTAAATGCAAATTCCTAACTATATATGGTCTATAACCTATGTTTTTTTCAGTGAATTTCATTGGTTTTTTTAAAAGCTAATATCTATAGCTGTAAAATATATTATTTATTACGTGACGTATCACGTAGCCACGTGCGACGCCTCATGACGCGTCGCATAAACGTGACGTATCGTCTCTGCAGCGCAAACAAAACCCGTAACGTAAGCGCTCCGGAGCACGCTTACAGATATATATATATTTTTTTAACCTTAATTAGACAAAATCCACACGTGCACATATCTTGAGGCCTTGCAAAGGCACATCAAACAAACAGTCCCTACAATTTTGCCAAGTTTGGTGGAAATCTATTCCTTTAAATTTTATTTTACTGTTTCTCTTGGTTTCCCCTTGTTACGCTTACCGGAACGCTACCCGGTACGCAAACCGGACGCTCCAAAAACACAAGATGTCGGACTCCCGTTACGCTTCCGGTTAGCTGGGAAGCACCTCTACTGCGAAAAATCCCAATTCTTTTTTTTCTTTTGCCCCGCGGGGAACTTTAATAGCCCCCTCATCAATCCTAGGGGGTCAGGAGGGGTCTACCTTACCCCTTTCCTTCATTTCCACCTTTTTTTTTCCACCTCTTGTCTCTCGATCCTACCGAGAGACAAGATGGCGGCCGCTCCGGACTGTTTACAATGTTGATAGCCAATCAGCTTCTCCTCAGACTCCCGTTACGCTGCCGGTAAGCTGCCCAGTTAGCTGCCCGGTTCGGGTACCGGGACGCGCCTCTACGGCGAAAAATTGCAATTTTTTATTTTTTTTTGCCCTGCGGGGCACTTTAATATCCCCCTCATCAATCCTAGGGGGTCAGGAGGGGTCTACCTTGCCCCCTTTCCTTCATTTACCCCTTCGTTTTTCACCACCTCTTGTCTCTCGATCCTACCGAGAGACAAGATGGCGGCCGCTCCGGACTGTTTACAATGTTGACAGCCAATCAGCTTCTCCTCAGACTCCCGTTACGCTGCCGGTTAGCTGCCCGGTTCGCGTACCGAGACGCGCCTCTACGACGAAAAATCCTCTTGTCTCTCGATCCTACCGAGAGACAAGATGGCGGCCGCTCCGGACTGTTTAGAATGTTGACAGACACCGGAGAGCCAATCAGCTTCGCTTCGCAAAGCTCCGTTACGCGAAAAGTACACGAACTGGTTCGCTATCCGGGACGCTGTCACAGATATATCTGTTTTTTAAAACGTTAATTTCTCAAAATCCACTGGAGCACATATATTGAGACCCAGCAAAGGCACATCGGGCTAACAGTCCCTACAATTTTGCCAAGTTTCGTGTGAATCCATTCAGCCGTTCGAGCTAAAAGTGAGGCTAAAAGCCCTATGGAAAAATGAATGGGAAAAACGCGTTTTGGGACCCCCCTTTTTTCTCGGCCCCCCCTTGACGAAACCCCCCCAAATTTTCAGGGGCTGCTCAGAAACAAAATGTGCCATTTTCAGCCGATTCCGTCCACTAACGCCAAAGTTATTAGACATAGAATTTTCAAAAGTTCCATAGAGAAAAAATCCTAACTATATATACCTACTGGCTATCGCCAGTAGGTAATATATATGAGCTGGGTTTTCTATGCTACGAGCGGAGGCAAACCCTCTGACCAAGAACCCAAAAAACAGATGCTCAGCAAATAGGAACTACAAGCGAAACCAAAGTAGGAAGGCAAATAGGAGAAATTACAAATCAAAGAAATCAAATCAGAGGCCGGAGGAACAACAAAAAGTAGGCAACAGCGATAATGACACTGATATGTATTTATCCAACATGCCTCTAACGAAATCAGAAGAACAAATCCTCCGCTTAGGATTGTCGTATTGCCCCGATAACAACTTTAATTATGTGAACGATTGGATATTTACAAGTGTCAGAAAACTGAAATTGAAGAAATATCACACACTTGTAAATAAAGACTCAAGACGACAACTCGCTACTAAAACAATGGAATCAAATTTACCCTCAAATTTGATGCAAACTGACTTACCCATTTTGAATGAGTTGCAGGAATTATGGGACAACAATGACTCCAATCTCCTTGACAGTGGCCCACTTGAGAATACAGAAATCAAAGTCACCATATCAACAACAGCAATAAAGGACTGGAATATTGTTTCCACTCCCTTTAAACCAAAGTCGACGTTTACCCCTATTGCCCCCAGATACTCAATTGACATTTTCCACAAATTAAGGAATTAAATCATAAAGTCCAGAGAACAAAAACAACACATAACTGGCGGGACCAAAAATATAATGAACTTATGACCAAACTACAAGAGAACAACCAAACAGTAATAAGAAACTCTGACAAGGAGGGCAATATAGTACTATGGTCCAAGGAAGCATATACCAAAGAAGCTTATGCCCGACTCAATGACAGATCATGTTATCTCAAAAGCAGTAAAAACATGTCCACTGAATTTTAATACAAACTACAGGAATGGAAAATGAAGGGGTTAATCACGACACAACACAAGTTTTTGAAAAAAGAGACTCTCACAATACCGACAATTTATTTCATCCCTAAAGTGCACAAAGACCCTTCAAATCCTCCAGGCAGACCCATCATTTCGGCTAGAGATAGACTGTTAGAGCACACATCCCAATATGTGGACTTTTTTCTACAAGACCATGTGAAGGCCTTACCATCTTCCATACGAGACACCATTGACTTCTTAAGAAAATTGTTTACGTTAGAATGGAAAAATGTGTATCTGTTGATGGCACTTGATGCAACTTCTTTATATACTAGCATCAAAGATATAGACGGGGTGATAGCCTTGGAATACTCAATATCTCAACAAAAGACCTGGCAAATCAACAAAGCATGACAAAATGTTGATTGAAATGGTTTTATTATGACTTAATAACAACATATCTATGTTCAACAACATTCCGTACCAACAGACGAGAGGAATGGCAATGGGGGCCAGCTTCTCTCCCAGCTACAGATGTCTACACATGGGCTGGTAAGAGGAGCTGATCCTCAGGGTCAAACACAATTAATTTGTGCAAAGTAACATTAAGTTGTGGTTGCGCTATACAGATGATATATTTGTGGTCTGGGAGGGAACTCAAGATCAAGCCAATGAATTTGTGAAAGCTATCAATGCCAATGACATTAATTTACACTTTACTGCAAACATCCACAATACTACGGTCAATTTTCTCGACACACAAGTATACATCAAAAACAACAAACTTGAGACTAGGCTTTATCGAATAGAATCAGCAGGCAACTCAGTGTTGCATGCCAGCAGTTCTCACCCAAAACACTTGATAAATAGCATACCCTACGGTGAAATGCAGCGCTTTAAGCGAATCCATAGTCACAATGCAGATCTGATAGAAGCCCAAGCAGCTAGCAGAGATAGATTTATTGAGTGTGGATATTCTTGCAAGACTGTAAACAGGGCCATTTTGAAATCTATGACCAAACATATGGGCGATCTACTCAGGGATTTGCAAACTGGCTACAACTGAGGGCCCAGAAGAAACATTTGGAGGAGATACCAGTACCACTACTGAATTCAGGATTATAATGGGATACAGTAAACAACATAAGAGTATCCAGTCAATCATTAAACATAATTGGCCCTTATTACTTAATGATCCAGTCATCAGGCCATCACTACCTCCAAAAGCTTCTATCACAAACAGTAGAGGTCGGTCCTGAGGTTCCGTGATTCTGAACCCGTTCAATAAAAGTCGTTGCATCTAGACGATTTTGGTGTCAGCGGACCGCAAATGACGAGTGCGGTATGTACGAGTGTTTTCGCCATAATCGATCAATGGAAACACTACGTATTCATGGATTTCGTTCGAACCTTCGGGTTCCATTTTGTGTACAGCAGCCATTTTGTGTGGTTGCCCTCACATAGGCCGATGACTATGGCCGAACGAGTCTTTGGGACACGTACACCTTAGCTGACTTCTGAGTGACCTGAACGAACTGACTCCCTTGCCTGAGTCTGACCTCGTTGAGCCAGTTCCTTGTTAAGCAGCTGGTCAGATAGAGATCAAAGAGCAGGACATTGCTGAGTTTATGGTACATGCACACACCCTTCTATCTTACTTGTCATCTGCTTCTGTTCCTTCCTTTTTGGCTTAATTACTGATTTGGGTTGAGGTCTTTTATTATGGGTCCGTCCGGCCTGATCGAGCAGGAATGTTGGATTTTGCTTGGTCATTTCTGGTGGGCTGGACAACGGAAAGTGGGATTGTGGTCATGCGATATGTTTGAAATGTCATCCTCCGATTGGTCAGTTTGTATGTAATCGATGCTAGCCAGGAATGTGATTTTTAGCATAAAAGACGATGCTCCGCTCTATGAATTTGTGCAGTCTCCAGCGAACCACCCGTGTTGTGCTTCGTAGACCTCTGTTCCTGGTTGCAGCCAATAAATTTGGTCTTTGACGTCACCGAGAAGTGTCCCGTGTCTCTGTTTGCCAAGGCAGGGGAACTCGAAGACATCGGGCGTTTTCCCTGGCGCCGCTGGGTTCTAAAAACCCGGTTCTTCAGTTGGCGCCCAATGTGGGGCGACTTCAGCGGTACCGGTCCAAGCCTGAAGATCGTGAGGAGCTTCGTGTGAAAATTCTGGAGGAAGGCCTGCCACTTCATCGACCCCTGTATGTCGTGGTGGTCCGAAAGTCTTTGCTGCGAGGTTCCCCGCTTTCCGACGGCTACGAAGGACTGCTGCCCTGACTGTCGCCCTGTCTTGGAGCCATTAGACGATTTGTAGAGCGAGACGATAGACGGGTCTTCTAATGACGCCATCGACATTTCAGTTAGGTATGAGTGGAGCGTCTCCCAGTCCTTAGTTTTGTTTTGGTATCCCTTCGGGATTCTTTGATTTGGTACCTGCAGGCCCCAAAGCCGAGGGACTTGTGTATTCGCGAGACTATCGTTTTTTGATATTCCCTTGAAGTTTGAAGCTAGACTAGTGAGCGAAGATGCCTGGTCTTAGCAGACTTGGAAAGATATTTTGTTGTGGTTGTACTAGGGATTCCCGATTGGAGGACTCGTGTCCGGTTCCTCCGATTGGAACTCCGACTTATGAGCTAAACGTAAAACATAGAGTGGGCCCTATCGCGTATAATGAAGTATGGATCAAATATACCAGGAAAGACAGTGTCCTACAGTGGCCCCGTTATGGTAGTTTTGAAACAGAGATTTTAGACAATCTCGAAGTTAAACTGTTCAAGAAGAAAGTCTGGACGGCGATGTTTGACTCTTTCCGCTTGTGGCGAAAGGAAGCCAAACAGAAAGAAATTAAGTTAGCGAAGCAAAATAAACGAGAACGAGGTATGTCAATGGTGCAAGCTGCTATACAGTTTAGGGATAATGAACAAGAACAAGAAAGCAAACAGTTGCTTAGGCAACGTAAATTGGCAGTAGACAAATGCTATCCAGCTTTGCCACTTCAACAGCAAGAAGAAAAGAAAGATCTTGAAAAAGATCCTTTAATGTCGCATCTATTGAGTTCGCCACCACCTTATGTGCAGAGTGCTACAGCACCTCCGCCACCTATAGTTGCGCAACCTCCGGTTACTTTGCCTCCTGTGATTCCTCAACAGCCAGGTCCTTTTCCATTGGCTCCTATTCCTTTGGCGCAGCCTTCTCAAGGGCCGCCGCCTTTGCTACCTCCTTCGTCTGCTACTCCTACGCCTGTATTGTTTACTCCTCCTGTTACTGTTCCTACTTTGGTTTCTTCTCATTCTGCTTTGTCTCCTGTTCTTTTGTCAACTTCTCCTTCTGTTCAACAGAGAATGACCGATACTGTTGCTGGTCTCTTTTCTCCTCTTCTTGGTTCATTGGGTATGTCTCCTGGTGCAGAGTGTAAGCAGTTGCGTTGCCAATTGCCTGGTCCTGATGAACGGACAGTGTTGGATCACTTAGCGCGTAAATGGGTTACATACCCTTCGCACTATGATCTCGAGTGAGTTATGGATGTTTTCCGACAATGGGAAGCACCGAAACAGAGATATGTTTTCGATATGATGTGTTCTTTCCTTCGTGAAGAATGGGAAAATGGTGCTTTAGGACAAGCTCCGCCTGAGTTGTTCCGTATACGGTCTAAGTTTGCGAAAGGGACTCTTGTGGGTCTTGAGGTTGAGAAAGCAGTTGCGACGTTGTTGTCATTTAGGAGTGAATCTCCTTCTCAGCGATTGTTTGAGCCTGATTCTTCAGTTAGGAGAAAGGCGCGACAATATCCGATGCGAGAGGTTCCCCCAGTTTGGAGACCTGGTGATCCACAAGCTAATTCAGTTATTCCGCCACACTTTCAGCGAGTTTGGGTACATGTTCCATGGAAGCGTGCTGAAGTTTTAGCCCTTAAGCAGACTTTGCCTGATCCACGTAAAAATCCTGCAGGGTACTATAAAGAATTATCTCAGACTGCAGATTCATGTATTATGAATCTAGCCGATATAGACATGTTGTTTGGGAATGTTGTTCCACAGCCTATATGGGGATTGATTTGTCATACGGATCATGCACAGGAATTAGGTGATACATGGAATAATCTTAGAGCCGCAGATAATAGACAAGTAGGTGGTGCTAAACCTGAGGATGTGATTGCTGATCTCCCTGGTAGGATTATTGATTATATGAAGACTTTGATGCCTGCTATGCGTGTTAATTGGGACACGTTGTCTGCGTGCAAGCAGAAGAAAGACGAAAATGTGTCTGACTTTTTCACTAGGTTCGAAGAGACGTTTATCGACCATAGTGGTCAGGACATGAGTACAGAAGGTGGTCAACGGTTGTTCGTTGACAAGTTTGTGCATAATTTGATTCCCGATTTGTGCACTAAGTTGAAGGATTCTGAAAGCGCTTGGGCTGTTTCTTCGTCAGCGCAGATTTTGGCTACGGCCCAGTACTACGAGAATAGAAATAAGGATGAGATAGAGAAAGCGGATAGGAAGACTAAGGAATTGAAGACTAAAGTTCTTCTACAGCAAGCTTATCCGCCCCGTAATAATCAGCGCGATTATCAGCAACCTCAGCAATATCAGAGAAACTCGCAAAGGTTCGAATCTTCTCAACAGCGTTTTCCCGTAGGTCCTAATCAGTGTGCGTATTGTAAAGAAGAGGGTCATTTCAAGAGTAGTTGTCCGGTTCTGTTACAGCGCACGAATGGTGCTTCTGGTGTGAGAGGTCGTGGTGTTCAGCAAGCTCCTAGAGGTAGAGGACGTGGTGTGTTTCCTCAGAATGCGCGTCCCTTGCCTCCACAGAATTCTATGACTAGCTTTGATCAGCAGAATGGTGCGTCTGGTAGAACGGCACAGTATAATGCGGACGATTACTATGTTGAAGTTGAGAATATGGATGGTAATGACTGTTAGGACAGCCATAGACAAAGAGAGGGAGTTGTTTCAGTTCCAGTAGATCAGAGTGGACCTTATGTTGAAGTGATTGCATCAGGTGTGTCAGAGCCTTTTCTGTTGGATACTGGTGCTGCGAAGAGTTCTATTATGCACTCTAAACTCCCTGGCGCACCTTTGTCTGGCTTAACGAATGTTTCAGTAGGTTTTTCTGGCGCCCCGGTTACTAATCCAATTTCTAGTCCGTTGTCTATTTCTGTTGGACCTTGTGAATTTGAAGCACCCCTTATCTTGACGACAGATTGTGGTGAGAACTTGTTGGGATTGGACTTGTTAAAAAGATTGTATGCGACGCTACATTGTTCTCCTTCAGGAGTACATCTTACATTGGGTAAGAGAGTGATCTCACCAATGTATTTATCTAAAGATTGACTTCCACCTGAATTGTCTTCTCTCCCTGATTCTCTTTGGGCTACTGGTCCTAATGTTGTGGGTCTCCTAGAGATTCCGCCATATGTTGTGACGTTGAAAGCGAATGCTAGATTGCCTCGTATTCCCCAATATCGAATTTCCAGTGATGGTGAAAGAGCACTTTTGGCGATCATCTATGATCTGATTGAGAAAGGTGTGATTGTGGAAACGAGAGGTAATGTGTGCAATAGTCCGTTTTTGCCTGTTCTGAAATGAACTGATTCTTCACAGCCTCCTGTATATAGGTTTGTGATTGATCTCCGCGAGGTGAATAAGATTGTAGTTCTGCAATTTCCTGTTGTACCCGATATCACCGCTTTACTGACTTTGATTCCGGCTACAGCCACGTGGTTTTCGGTGATTGACTTGAAGAATGCTTTCTTCAGCATCCCGATTGCCGTGGAGAGTAGGGATATCTTTGAATTCTCTTTAGGAGGCCGAAGTTTCCGGATTAAGCACGCTCCTCAAGGCTATTGTGAGAGTCCATCGATCTATAGTCAAGCTTTGAAGACACAACTTGATCTGCTTGTTTTACCTGATGGTGCTGCTCTTATCCAATATGTTGACGATTTGTTGGTTGCGGCAGACAATGAAGAGTTTTGTAGAGAGGCTACTTTGTCGTTGCTACGTCACTTGTCTGATTTCCATCATAAGGTTTCTCTTTTGAAGTTGCAATATTGTCGACAAGAAGTTACCTACTTAGGTCACCTCTTATCGAAGGAGGGAAGGAAACTGACCCCAGAAAGAATTCAAGCCATTGCGAAAATTAGTGTGCCTACGACACAGAGAGAAGTACGTGCTTTCTTGGGTATTACGTCGTATTGTAGACAGTGGATCCCTAATTTTTCATTGCTTGCAAAGCCTTTGATAGCTCTTACAGTTAAGGATACTCCTAATCCTATTCCTTGGACTGAAGAATGTCAGAAGAGCTTTTCAGAATTACATGATGCGTTGTGTTCGGTTCCTGTGTTGGGTACTCCCGACTACAGTAAGCCGTTTACATTGTATGTCCACGAGAGAGAGGGATGTGCATTGTCAGTTTTGACTCAACAGTTTGGCGATAAGCAGCGTCCATGTGCGTATTTTTCGTCGACTTTGGATCCGGTAGCTAGAGCGTTGCCGAGTTGTTTGAGAGCTACAGCAGCAGCGGCTGTTTCGATTCGACAGTCTGCTGGTTTAGTGATGGACAATACACTAATTGTGATGGTTCCACATGCAGTGGATACCTTCTTGAATCGTACCAAGACACAGCACTTAACTAGTGCTCGGTTGTCGGGTTACGAATTGACACTGTTAGCGAGTCATGTGCACATAAAGAGATGCAACACGTTGAATCCAGCTACGTTGTTGCCGATTTCAGTTGAGACAGGTGTTGTTGAGCAGCATGATTGCTTCCTTAGGACAGAGGAAGAAACGAAAGGGAGGATAGACCTTAGGGATGCTCCTCTTCCAGAATGTGATGGTACCTTATGGGTTGATGGTTCGTGCTTTAAGCTTCCGAATGGTGATACGACTGCGGCATATGCTGCTACGACTTTACATACGATTGTTGAAGCTGCACGTATCCCACATAATTCAGCGCAAGCAGCGGGGTTGATTGCATTGACAAGAGCGTGTGTGTTGGCGAAAGGAAAACGAGTGACTGTGTATACTGATAGCCAGTACGCGTTTGGTGTGGCTCACAGTTTTGGGCGTTTGTGGAAAGAGCGTGGGTTCCTGACTTCGCATGGAACTAAGATTCAGCATGATCAGTTGGTGAATGAACTTCTTGAATCTCTTACTTTGCCGTTGCAAGTTGTGATTGTGAAATGCAGTGCGCATAACAAAGTTACTGATGATATTGGTCATGGTAATGCGTTTGCAGATGAAGTCGCGAAAGAAACTGCGAGAGATGTGATGAGTCGAATGTATGTTGCGGGTCCGGCGAGATGGGTTCCGGATAGAAGTATGTGTGAAGATATGATTGAGAGTGTGAAATACATTCAAGCTGAAGCTACAGAAAAAGAGTTGAATGAATGGAGAGAAAGCAAGGGTAAATTGGATTCGAATGGTTGTTGGATTGAGTTGTCAGAGCATCAGAGATGGTTGTTACCCGATGCGTATGTACTTCCAGTGGTTACGATGGCTCATGGACTGGCTCATATCAGCGTGAAAGGGATTTGCAAGTTGTTAGCTCCAGTATGGCAGAATGCTGGTATTCCTAAGTGTGCAGAGAATCTTGTTAAGAACTGTATGGTGTGTTTGATGTACAATCCTGGTAAGGGAACTCCAACTCCAGCTGGTCATTTTGCTCCTCCAACGTATCCGTTCGAGGCTTTGCAGCTAGATTTCATCCACATGGAGAGGTGCAACAACCTGAAATATGTATTAGTGGTTGTTTGCTCTTTTTCGAGATGGGTGGAAGCCTACCCTTTGAAAGATAACACTGCCTTGTCCACAGCGAAAGCCCTTATTAAGGAATTTTTCCCTAGGTTTGGTTTGACGAGAATGATCTGGAGTGACAATGGGAGTGAATTTGTGGGTCAAGTGATGAAGAGAGTATGTGATGGATTAGGAATTAAGCAGAAGTTTCACGCTGCAAATCATCCCCAATCAGCTGGTTTAGTCGAGTGCTATAATGGCACTCTTAAGCTGAAATTAGCCAAGATTCAAGTGAGCTCTGGTTTACAATGGCCAGATGTTTTGCCATTAGCTCTTCTGTCCACTAGAATGACTGTGCATTCACGAATGGGTCTTAGTCCGTACAAGGTAGTTTTTGGTCGCCCGGCAAATATTTGGGGAGTGCCGCGGCCGACAAAGTTTAGTGAGATAGAACATCCTGTATTGCTTGACTACCTGTACGAATTGACGGCTAAATTGCGTGTTTTGCATCAACAGGTTCATGATACACTGCCACAAGCTTCTGAAGATCCAAGACACGCCATCGAACCTGGCACCTTGGTGTTGGTGAAGAATTTCCAGTGGACCAACAACTAGCAGCCCCGCTGGATAGGCCTGTATTTAGTCCTTTTGGCCACCCGTTTCCGCAGTACGAGTTCACGGTAAAAAGAACTGGATCCACGGCGTACATTGTAAGAGGGCCCCTTTGCCTCTGCCGTACGACCGGTGGGTCCAGAAAGGACTTCCTGATTCTGAGACTGAGACCGTGCCTCGTTTTCTGCCTTTTAGCGATGCCCGTTTGATAGGAACGAACGAGAAAGTGACGATCTTCTTCAAGAAGCTGTGCCTCCGTTGAATCATTTGAACACTGTTAAACCTGAGTTATTATTCCATGAACAGACATTGCCTGGCAAAGAGCGTTATAATTTGCGACCGAGAGTCGCTGGACTAACAAAGAAGTAAAATTCTTTCTTTTACTGATTTTTAAGGTTAGCTCTCCTCCGAGGAACTATTTTGATTTTTGTTTTTTGAAACACCATCCGGGTTCAGCTGTAGGGTCGCGGTGTCAAGTCTTTGGAGTGCAAGCCGAATACGCTAGGTCGACGGTTCTGGTTGGTCTGAGGGAGTTTCCCTGGACTGACAAACGCGTTCCTTAGCACAGAACACCCTACCGCCGCGAGCAGCAATTAGAGAGGATGGAGTTTTTCGAGATGGAGAGACCTGTTGAAAGAATAAGCTTTAAGAGCAAAATATGTAAATGAATGAGCAGAAAACGTTTTTTAATATTGTGTTTGTTCATGTTGTTTAGCTTAATGATGTTTTTAATTGGATATGTGACATTCTCTTTTCAAATGACGTTTGTGCCCACTATGCAACCTATGCCTCCTCCTGTTTCTTCACATTCTTTTCACCCTCTGCCCGAACATGAAACTGTTAGAAGGCAATTCCTTTGTTCAACTCCTGCATCAACACCAGTTAGTAATGAACACGACAAATTGTTGGGTGTGTGGCCTCATGCCCCATACTACAGATAAAGGTATTCCTTACCTGGTTTTGCCTTTTAGCTACAATGGTTCTATTTGGGCATATAGAACGATGTTCATTTATGCTCATGGAGTCTATCCCCAACGTTCCGTGAAAGATAGTCCGAAGACTAGTGCTCTGGTCAAGGGTATAGTTGACATGATTAGAGGAATTAGTTTGTATGAGACTATCCCGAGAGATGAGACACAAGCATACATTGGATGGAACGTTACTGGATATGGAGTTAGTCTGAGTGTTAACCAGCGAGCGAAGAAATCCCCTCCGATTTGGATAGTGCCCCATCAGGGTCATTATTGTCTGCAAGGTAATGGCAAGAATCCGAGAGCTCAGTTAGGGAAGAGCGTTTGCCCTGAGACTTATGTATTTGCGTCTCAGACTTCCCCAGCATTCCTAGCAGCTAAGGGTACCTATTTCATCTGTTACGATAAAGCGTACACATGGTTGCCCCCTGACTTTTCGGGCACATGTTTTGTTTCGTTCCTATTGCCTCCCACATTTACAGCTGTGGAGTTGCTAGAGGTGTCTTCAGTAAGGAAGATACCGCAGGACAAGAATTGGGAGATTTCTGGGGACCTATGGCTAATAGCAGTAACATTCGACAGTTGACGAGAGTGGTTGAGTCCACCATAGTCGAAACTGCCGGTGCCCTTAGTAACGTGACTGCTGAGCTCCAGTCGGATCGCCTTATGACTCTTCAGAACAGAGTTGCGCTAGATATCATACTTGCAGATAGAGGTGCGGTATGTAAATTGATTCAATCGAGCTGCTGCGTTTTCATTCCAGACAATGCTCCGACAGTTTTCCAGGACATTTCCAGACTACATAAGATCTCCGAGTCTGTACATATAGACGAAGGAGATTGGTCGTTGATGGGATGGTTTTGGGGATTGTTATCCACGTGGGGATGGAAGATTCTGATGGTCATTGGGATGATCTTAGCTATCCTTTTCCTGTTCTGTCTTTGCGTACAGTGTGCTCCTGCTATTTTTGGCCTTTGTGCTACTTCGTGTGCGGGGAGACCTGTCCAGAGAGAGTTGCTAAGTACTAGGATGATGCTACAGCAACATCTTGATGATCTGATGAATATAGACCTGGACTGACATGGGTTTGGGTTTATTGCCTATGTAAGGGCAAAAGGAGGGTCTGAGGTTCCGTGATTCTGAACCCGTTCAATAAGAGTAGTCGCATCTAGACGATTTTGGTGTCAGCGGACCGCAAAGGATGAGTGAGGTATGTACGAGTGTTTTCGCCATAATCGATCAATGGAAACACTACGTATTCGTGGATTTCTTTCGAACCTTCGGGTTCCATTTTGTGTACGGCAGCCATTTTGTGTGGTTGCCCTCACATAGGCCGATGACTACGGCCGAACGAGTCTTTGGGACACGTACACCTTAGCTGACTTCTGAGTGACCTGAACGAACTGACTCCCTTGCCTGAGGCTGACCTCGTTGAGCCAGTTCCTTGTTAAGCAGCTGGTCAGATAGAGATCAAAGAGCAGGACATTGCTGAGTTTATGGTACATGCACACACCCTTCTATCTTACTTGTCATCTGCTTCTGTTCATTCCTTTATGGCTTAATTACTGATTTGGGTTGAGGTCTTTTATTATGGGTCCGTCCGGCCTGATCGAACAGGAATGTTGGATTTTGCTTGGTCATTTCTGGTGGGCTCGACAACGGAAAGTGGGATTGTCGTCATGCGATATGTTTGAAATGTCATCCTCCGATTGGTCAGTTTGTATGTAATCAATGCTAGCCAGGAATGTGATTTTTAGCATAAAAGACGATGCTCCGCTCTATGAATTTGTGCAGTCTCCAGCGAACCACCCGTGTTGTGCTTCGTAGACCTCTGTTCCTGGTTGCAGCCAATAAATTTGGTCTTTGACGTCACCAAGAAGTGTCCCGTGTCTCTGTTTGCCAAGGCAGGGGAACTCGAAGACATCGGGTGTTTTCCCTGGCGCCGCTGGGTTCTAAAAACCCGGTTCTTCAGTCCATGGGGATAACTTGGTGAAAACCAGTCCGAAGGTTATTGAAGGGACTAGTTGGCTACAAATCCACAAAGGCTTTTACAAATGCAAGGCCTGTAAGGCATGACTGAGTATGCAGTTTTGGTACTGATATTCCCAGGTGGTCTACAGTACATAGGGAGCAGTAAGCTACAAGTACACAAAAGAGTGCTCCTGCACATTCGTGCTACAACCAACCAAGATAATACCAACCCAGTGGCCAGGCATTTCAAAGAGCGGCACAAATCCAATGAATGAAAGAGGGGATTTGTAAAGCGCAGGACTCACCCCAGCAGGGGTATCTCCCTCTAGCAGCAAAACATAAAACAAGGGGGTGAAAAGATAGCCGGGCTAAAAAAGTTTGGTTTTTAGTAGTTTTCTGAATTTAAGCAGATCAGAACGTGCACATATCGCATAGAGAAGTTTGTTCCAGAGGCGCGGGGCTATATAGGCAAAAGCTTTGCCACCGCACAATGCTTGTTGATCCGGGGTACCACAAGCAGAGCCTTTCCACTAGAACGTAACTGTCTGTTAGGATGATAGGGAACAAGACTATCGGTCATGTTCCTGGGACCATTGTCATTGAGAGTTTTGTGAATCAAACAACACATTTCTGCACTACCTGGAGCCTATCAAGTGTTCCCTCATTCACTCCACCCAGAAGTGCATTGCAATAGTCCAGTCTGCTAACCACGAGGGTTTGTAGCAGGTTCTTGCGTGCCGATAGGGGGAGATGAACAAACTCTCTCCGTAGAAGTTTTAATAAACCAAAACAGCTACCTGACAAGGGTCCCGCCACCTGCTCCTTCATAGCTAGAGAAGGGTCCAAATATACTCCTAAGTGTTTTGCCTTGTTGGTAGGCACAGGAGCAGGGCCTAATTCTGCCTACTACCACTCAGGGTACCAGAGAAGTTGAGTGTGAGAAGTTGGTCTGGTATATGATGTTCACTATTCTAGTGAGCACCTTGCACCAGTCCAAACAACTCTTATGGTGATGGTTGTAAAGTCAACCTTATAGACCAGCTATCCTAGGGGTAGCATGGGCAAAGCAGTCTTAGGCTAAACTCAAGAGGGCATGTGAAGCCAGCTGTTTTACCATATGAAATCCCTTTAATACCAAATGAAAGGACACCAACAAACCCCTGAACTCTTTATGAGCACAGAAGCACAAGCGCAAAACAAGTAACTTAATAGAATAGACAAAAGTTGCACAATTATGGATAGGGTGGGGTGGCCCGTCAAACCATATATTAAAAAAGTGGTATAAGTACCACGACACGAACAATGGTAAGGCCTAGGGCCTTGAGAATCGCTAGGAATACACTGAGCTAACAATAGTTAGAGAGCAGGAGGCCCAGGGGAGGAGTGTGCAGTGTCTAAAAGCACACAAGTGTACACATTGAAGTCAATGGGTGCGTAAAAGTTATAAAGTTAAAGATTTAGGAGCCTTCCGACTGGAATAGAACTTAACCACTTGAAACTAGGACATAGGGATGTAAACCTCTACAGGAGCACCATAGTACTCGTGTTACCTAACCCACAGGAAGCGGGTGCACAGGTTCAAAAGTGTGTCGGGTTTCGTCGTGGAGATCTATGGAGCCTTGGAGTGAAGATGCTGCAGGCGGCCAGAAGAGAAGAGTCCGGGTGGATCCAAGGGTGGATTGAAGATGTAGAGGACCTGAAAGCAGAGGGGACAGAGTCTGGGTCACTAGCCAGTGACCAGCGTGGAACGAGGATGGAACCAGGCGATGTCAAGATGCAATCAGGTGCTGATGGGAAGCTTGTCTCTGCAGCCACGCGGTCCAGGAGTCATAGACGACAACCAAGATGGAATCACAAGCTGTCCCACAAAGGCTCTCGCTGACGGCGGTGTCGGCTTTAAGATTAGAGGCAACAAGCCTTGGCAAAGGCAACCCATGCAGGAATCAATGTAGGCTTCTTACTCAGACCAGCAAGGTCTGAGGGGCTGCTTCTTTTCAGGGAAGCAAGGGCCAGTCTGGAGCAACCAGACCAGCGGTGTAATTTTACAGGATCGTTGCCAAGATGGCCACTAGCCAACGGGCAAGTGACCGGGCAGATGAGTCAAGCAGGAAAATGCAAAAGGGCCCCACGCAGAACTCGTGGAGTGTGCAGGGCTGATGTTTGATGCAGATGCTGCTCGGGGCTGGGGCTTCTTAATCCCCAATGCACAGCTTCGAGGGAGCCTCGGGGGCTGCACAGTTAGCAGGTCGCAGACTTTTCATGATGGCCGGTCCCATGTCTCAGGTCACCTCCACGGGTCTCAGCTTTGCAGGGACTGTGGATCAAGCTTTTAGATGTTTGGAAATCCAGTTCTCGTCAGGTTTTGGGCTCGGACTCTAGCGGAAGGCGGCAGCAAAGCAAGTTGTTGATCACTGGATGGTGCCTGCTTGTGCAGGGTGGTCACTCCTTGACCACAAGGGAGATTCTTCAGTCCCCTTCTTCCAAAGTAGAGTGATGAAGGTCCAGAGTTTTGTTTCAAAGTTTCAGTCAGGATAATCTAAAGTCCTAGTGACTCAGCTCCTACCTATATACTGATCTTAGGGGCTGGATTACCTGCTAGGTCCTTCCTATGGGTGGGACCAGGGAAGGGGGTGGTTACACCCCTTTCCCTTTGTCCAGTTTCATGCCAGAGCTGGGGCAGGAAAGCCCCAGCACCGGTTTGAACTGGACTATGCATGGGACACCTTGTGTGCCCCAGGCATGTCTCAATCCTTTGAGCCCTCCCGGTCCCAATACACAAAATCCTGTCTGGGAAGGTGCTAGCACCTCCCAAGGCAGGAAACCTATTGTCCAAGCCTCCCTCGCTGGAAGGACTCCCAGCAGCAGGAGGTTAGACTTGAGTCTGTGGCAGCAGCATCCATTTTGTGATGCTGAGGCTCTGGTTAACTTTAACCGGGAATAGTTAGAACAACATGTCTTCTCCCTCTAGAAGGGTGGAATGCTACCTCCGTCATCACGACTGGCGAGGGGGTAGTATTCCAAATCGTATGACACCGTACTCAACATGTTTCGATAAAGCCAAACCATAGTTAGAATCTAACAGCGATGATTATAATGCACTTAAGAGTATATGGTATGGCAATATCCCAGAACAGCTAAAGGACATGGTTCCTAAAACTGCAGACAGGCTCAGCTCATGCTAGAGCACCATCTCACATAAAACCAAGCACTCTGCCTCCAGGATTGTTAAGGCCTGCCATAGGAGTGACTTATAGGTGTATATGTGTCCAGATATAAGGTTAGATATGGGTATACTATATCTAAGCAAGGGGTGATTTCACCATCTTGCCCCAGCTGAGTGATCAGCCAGTTGTGTCAATTTGAATGGCTGCCAGGAGTGGCAAAAGATATGCTGCAGCCCCTGGTAGGCCTTGGATGCACCTATGCCCTGGGTACCTATGGTACACTGTACAGGGGCTCATAAGGTGACCCAGTATCCAATTGGTAATGTACCTAAAGTACATTGTAATGAATTTAGAGAGAGAGCAGCTGAGCTGTGGGTCTGATTAGCAGGCCCACAGCCACATTAAGTCGAAAACCAGTGAAGCAAAACGCAAAAAGTGGGGTGACCATAGGAAAGCAGACCCTACTCTCCTACACTGAGCTTTGCCAAAAAGGAGGATTTCGGTTTTGTTGGCATTCAACTGGAGAAAGTCCTTTGACATCCAGTTGGAGATTGCGTGCATGCCTTCTGCAAACTTTTGTTTGGTAGCATCCGAGTTGTTATCGAATGAGAACAGAGCTGCATCTCATCTGCATATGAAAAGGGGACAAAGCTGTGATCTCTGATGATCTGTGCCAGGGGAGCCACGTATACATTAAATAACGTGGGACTAAGGCATGATCCCTGTGGTACCCCTTTCTGCAGAGGTTAAGCTCCGGAATGAAATTTCCCCAGTTTCACAGTTTGAGTGCGTTGTTCCAGGAAGCTGGAAAACCACTGAAAGGCAGACCCCACTACACCGTTAATCTTTGTAGCAGTCTATGATGTGCCACAGTGTCAAAAGCTGTGGATAAATGAAGCAGCACCAAGGCTATAGCTTTGTCCTTATCTAGGGCCAGCTTAATAGCGTCTGTGACATCAAGCAAGGCTGTTTCGGTTGTGTGTTTAGGGTGAAAGACGAATTGTGAGTGATCCAAGCATGTCTGAACTTCAATGAATTTCATGAGCTACACATTGCTATGTCCCTCCATCAATTTGCTCATAAGAGGAAGAAGTGAGATCGGGTAATTGTTGGACAGTTCTGAAGGCACTAGATTTTTTCGGGGGTAAAATTTGTGCAGCTTTCCACGCTTGGGGTACTATGCCCTCACTCAATGAGTAATTAATAAGTAATTAGATAGAAAGGGCAAGAGGCCGTGCCAATAAGGCATACCATTTTGCCGGCATTACATCACTGGGAGATCCTGATTTTGCTGCATTCAGCAACTCCTCTTCCTTGGAGTCCTGAAGGGGAGGAAAATAAGCCAGCATTTTTCCTTCTCTGGACTGTATATTGGGTGCAGTGAGAATATCACTGACCCCTAGCCTACTAGGGAAAGTATCATTGATTTTTTCAATCTTATTAACAAAAAAGTGAGAAATATTGTTGCGTAAGGTCTGGGAGGTAGGGATACTGAGATTGCAGGCCTTAGGAGAAGTAGAAGGTTTGAGAATAGTGTATAGCTGTTTCCCTGAGTTCCCAGCTTCAATTAATTATGCCAGGATACATGTCTTCAGCGTCAGCTTGATAATTTTATGGTGTATATTGGAGGCTGCCTTAAAGATTTCTTTCTCTGACTGGAGATGAGACTTGCGCCAGGTTCTTTCTAGTTTATTGCAGCGTGATTTTTCTCTCTGTAGTTCTAGAGAGAACCATGCTGCCTGTTTCCTTTCCAATTTGGGCTTTGATGGTTTTAGAGGCGCGATAGCATCTAAAGCCGACTTGATGGCAAGATGAAGTTCATCGAGTCTACTATCGATATGTCTAGACTTAGTGTAGTCAGGAGATCTGAACGCCTGCCGAAAGCTCACCTCTGAGATTTTGTACCATTTGTGTGATGCCTTTCTTGTGTGAGTAGAGTTGACTGCTCAAATTCAACAATCTAGACTTAAGCTATTATGTCATTGATGCAGAGCCTTCTACAGGAAGAAGAGGAAACAGAGCGAGTAGATGATTAAAGAAAGTTAGAAACACAGTACATTCTAGACATGGATTCCAAACACCATGATGGTCTGAATGTATCAGAAGACCTCCACACATGCCTATAATGTTTGACATCTACATCAGGTAGCAGCTGTAACATTGCCAAGTATCATTTTAAATATATTTTAAATACATTTATTTCCTTACTACAAGGCTTTTTATCCAATATTGATTACTTAACATTGTAAACATATTTATATAGGTATTTTTATCAATATGTGATGTTATTTATATTTATATTCCTATTGGAGATGACTACTATTTCTATAAGCCATATTTATATCCACACTACTCAATGTATGCCATGATTCAAGTGGATTACTAGCTAAGTGGTATTTAAACCGATACAGCAATTGGCAGTATTGATGTGACTCCACATTTGAGTACCACCAGGAGGAAAGTAAATTGAGTACAACAGTTATAAATATCTGTCACATCTCGCACTATATACTGTATAATCTTATCTTTTTTGTACTATTGCACTTTGAACTACAGCATTTTAGTTATAGCCATATTGACATTTATGGATAGGGAACACACACTAAGTGTCCCAGGCTTGGGACACACACAAGCATGTATAACAAGTATCTAACTTATGAATTACCAACGCTAAAATGAGAAGATCCATGTGTGTATGAGCCACAATACGACTATTATTGGCCTAGCATGTGCTCTGCGTATTATTATATAGCATCGGTATAATTTTTAAAAAACTACGTTTCGTGTTTATTTCAATCTGAACAAGTTCAGTATTAGGCAAAGTTGTTATGACGTGTACTTTTAACAAACAATGGGTTTTGAGATACATTTGTATACCTTATATGCTCCTTCTTAAATCCTGTTGATATATATGTCTTCTAGGTCTATTGCTGAGGTTTGCACATGGTACAGCCACACCTGCACTTGTCACTTTAAAAAAGAGATTGCAACAATGAAACTATGTCCTGTGCCAGGGGAGCCACGTATACATTAAATAACGTGGGACTAAGGCATGATCCCTGTGGTACCCCTTTCTGCAGAGGTTAAGCTCCGGAATGAAATTTCCCCAGTTTCACAGTTTGAGTGCGTTGTTCCAGGAAGCTGGAAAACCACTGAAAGGCAGACCCCACTACACCGTTAATCTTTGTAGCAGTCTATGATGTGCCACAGTGTCAAAAGCTGTGGATAAATGCAGCAGCACCAAGGCTATAGCTTTGTCCTTATCTAGGGCCAGCTTAATAGCGTCTGTGACACCAAGCAAGGCTGTTTCGGTTGTGTGTTTAGGGTGAAAGACGAATTGTGAGTGATCCAAGCATGTCTGAACTTCAATGAATTTCATGAGCTACACATTGCTATGTCCCTCCATCAATTTGCTCATAAGAGGAAGAAGTGAGATCGGGTAATTGTTGGACAGTTCTGAAGGCACTAGATTTTTTCGGGGGTAAAATTTGTGCAGCTTTCCACGCTTGGGGTACTATGCCCTCACTCAATGAGTAATTAATAAGTAATTAGATAGAAAGGGCAAGAGGCCGTGCCAATAAGGCATACCATTTTGCCGGCATTACATCACTGGGAGATCCTGATTTTGCTGCATTCAGCAACTCCTCTTCCTTGGAGTCCTGAAGGGGAGGAAAATAAGCCAGCATTTTTCCTTCTCTGGACTGTATATTGGGTGCAGTGAGAATATCACTGACCCCTAGCCTACTAGGGAAAGTATCATTGATTTTTTCAATCTTATTAACAAAAAAGTGAGAAATATTGTTGCGTAAGGTCTGGGAGGTAGGGATACTGAGATTGCAGGCCTTAGGAGAAGTAGAAGGTTTGAGAATAGTGTATAGCTGTTTCCCTGAGTTCCCAGCTTCAATTAATTATGCCAGGATATATGTCTTCCGCGTCAGCTTGATAATTTTATGGTGTATATTGGAGGCTGCCTTAAAGATTTCTTTCTCTGACTGGAGATGAGACTTGCGCCAGGTTCTTTCTAGTTTATTGCAGCGTGATTTTTCTCTCCGTAGTTCTAGAGAGAACCATGCTGCCTGTTTCCTTTCCAATTTGGGCTTTGATGGTTTTAGAGGCGCGATAGCATCTAAAGCCGACTTGATGGCAAGATGAAGTTCATCGAGTCTACTATCGATATGTCTAGACTTAGTGTAGTCAGGAGATCTGAACGCCTGCCGAAAGCTCTCCTCTGAGATTTTGTACCATTTGTGTGATGCCTTTCTTGTGTGAGTAGAGTTGACTGCTCAAATTCAACAATCTAGACTTAAGCTATTATGTCATTGATGCAGAGCCTTCTACAGGAAGAAGAGGAAACAGAGCGAGTAGATGATTAAAGAAAGTTAGAAACACAGTACATTCTAGACATGGATTCCAAACACCATGATGGTCTGAATGTATCAGAAGACCTCCACACATGCCTATAATGTTTGACATCTACATCAGGTAGCAGCTGTAACATTGCCAAGTATCATTTTAAATATATTTTAAATACATTTATTTCCTTACTACAAGGCTTTTTATCCAATATTGATTACTTAACATTGTAAACATATTTATATAGGTATTTTTATCAATATGTGATGTTATTTATATTTATATTCCTATTGGAGATGACTACTATTTCTATAAGCCATATTTATATCCACACTACTCAATGTATGCCATGATTCAAGTGGATTACTAGCTAAGTGGTATTTAAACCGATACAGCAATTGGCAGTATTGATGTGACTCCACATTTGAGTACCACCAGGAGGAAAGTAAATTGAGTACAACAGTTATAAATATCTGTCACATCTCGCACTATATACTGTATAATCTTATCTTTTTTGTACTATTGCACTTTGAACTACAGCATTTTAGTTATAGCCATATTGACATTTATGGATAGGGAACACACACTAAGTGTCCCAGGCTTGGGACACACACAAGCATGTATAACAAGTATCTAACTTATGAATTACCAACGCTAAAATGAGAAGATCCATGTGTGTATGAGCCACAATACGACTATTATTGGCCTAGCATGTGCTCTGCGTATTATTATATAGCATCGGTATTATTTTTAAAAAACTACGTTTCGTGTTTATTTCAATCTGAACAAGTTCAGTATTAGGCAAAGTTGTTATGACGTGTACTTTTAACAAACAATGGGTTTTGAGATACATTTGTATACCTTATATGCTCCTTCTTAAATCCTGTTGATATATATGTATTCTAGGTCTATTGCTGAGGTTTGCACATGGTACAGCCACACCTGCACTTGTCACTTTAAAAAAGAGATTGCAACAATGAAACTATGTCATGTGATCAAGGCTAGTTCGAAGCTGAAATGCGCAATGACGACTGCAATAAAATAATTATTGAAGCACTGAATTCGAGATCCGTTTAAATGTGTGGAGAAATGCGGGTAGCAACGGAATCGAAGGATATATATATATATATATATATATATATATATATATATATATATATATATATATATATATATATATATATATATATATATATATATATATTACCTACTGGCGGTCGCCAGTAGGTAGTCATAGTTAGGATTTTTTTCAATGTTAAATCTCAAAATTCTATTTGGAATAACTTTGGCGCCGGTTGACGAATCTGCATGAAAATTTCATCAAAATGGTCTCGCGGCTCCCCGGCCCTTCCCTGAAAGTTTGTGGGGGATTCGTCAAGCGGGGGCCGAGAAAAAAGGGGGGTCCCAAAACGTGTTTTCCCCATGTTAATTTCCATAGGGCGGTCGACCTCACTTTTAGCCCGAACGGCTGAATGGATTTCCACCAAACTTGGCAAAATTGTAGGGACTGGTAGCCCGATGTGCCTTTGCTATGTCTCAAGATATGTGCTCCAGTGGATTTTGAGAAATTTAGGTTAAAAAAATATATATATCTGTAAGCGCGCCCCGGTACCCGCACCGGGGAGCGCACCGGGCGCGCTACGCGACTTCCGCGCGGAAAGCTGATTGGCTCTCGGGTGTCTGTAAACATTCGAAACAGTCCGGAGCGGCCGCCATCTTGTGTCTCGGTAGGATCTAGACACAAGAAGTGGCCAAAACAAACGGGGAATTGACCATAAGGGGGCAGAGTAGACCCCCCCTTACCCCCTAGGTTTGATGAGGGGGCTATAAAAGGGCCCCGCGGGGCAAAACAAAATTTTTTTTTTCGATTTTTGCGGGGGGAGCGCCCGGTACGTGCCCCGGGGAGCGGACTGGGGAGCGTACCATGGGGAAAAAAGAATGAGAGACTTTTCTAAAATTGTATGTTTATTAATTGCTCTTTTTTTTATTTTTTTATTTAACTACCAACATAAAGGTACCAATGCAGCGTCTAAAATTTAATATACACCGTCGCCTTTGTAGGTATCTTGCATGTTGTTACAGAAGTTATTGTTGAATATGGAATTCATACCATAGTCTGTCAGGAAAGCAGAAACAACATGGAGGCAAGAGATGCTAAAGAGATGTTAAATACACATTGGAGATAATATAGTGGGAGAAAGGAAGTAACTATGAGCAAACTTACTATGTAACACAAAAAAGTTGCACAGTATACTATAAGTCTGACTTTACATTATAATAAATTTGGTACTAGTTTAAGAATTACATAAAAAAAAGAAAAATGTCTGAAACAATTTTAGAATTATTAAATATAAATTTATTTTTCAGATTCTTTTTCCAAATTTAACAGAACTTCTAATATTTGATTGTCGGAAATGTCCTCATTTTGAATCAGGAAATCTACTGATTGTACACATTGAAGTAGTTCATAGTCCCGTGATTCATCCATGAATTCTAAGTTATCATTTGGTTCAATAACTTTTTCATTGTTGCTCTCCAGAACAATTTCAAAGGAAATGTTTTGCTGTCCTTCCATTTTCGTGCTGTAATTTGCATTTAAAAAAAATATATCAGTAGAGATAGGGCACTGTTGGGTTTAAGTTTAGACAGGTTGTTTGAATTTTTAAACAGTGATTTTATCTTTGGGCAGTGTATGGTATCAGACTGGAAGTAGAAATATAAAAAAGTGTATGTGATAAAGTAACAACGTTGGGAATGGGTATAAGGGGGCATGGTAGACACTCCCTGACCCCCTAGGTTTCCTGAGGGGGTCTTAGGAGGCCTATATAGGTAAGCGAACAGAGCGCTTACCGGTGTGCGCACCGGGAAGCGTACAAAAGTGAAAAAAAAGTATGTAAGAGTTTAAAAAATGATAGCAAATTTTTATTATTGAAAGGTAGTTCTGAAAATAACTTTTTTTTCATTTTTGTTGTTTTATATTTTTTTTATTTTTCTGAACATTTTTTGTTTTTTTTGGTTTTTATGAACTTTTTTTTTTTTTAGGGAAGAAAAAAAAACTGGGAATTGACAGTGGCTCAACAGGAGCTGCAGTGGTGGTTGTCCATAGCATCATTAATGAGGGAAATACTTAGTTGCCCGTAGGTGATGGTCTTTCCACAATAAATGCAGACCATCTTATATCCACAAAATTTATTTTGTATGTTTGGCACCATTTCGCGCCCTTCTGGTGCTGCAAAAGAAATTTCACCTGTGGAGGTGCTGGCCTGATGATCTCTGTTCTTCTGAAGCATGTCCCGTACCTCAGCCTGTGCCAAATTGTTAGGATGCCATCTCTCCATGTGGCGGATCATTGTATAATTCCCAAAGGAATACTTTTTATTTGGGTTGCCCCTGGAGAGGGCTTTGTCGCAAATCAAACAGGTGACATGTTGGGCATTCACTTTTTTTTGCCCAGCAGGGATGGAGAAGTACTCCCATATAAAATGCACTTTCACATGCCTTTCCCTAGGTTCTTCCCCTCCTCTTCTTCAACTCCTGGAAGGATCTGGGGTGGTGGACCTTCCTTTCTGGGTGGTGGTGGTGGTGGTGGGGATGCACCGGCTGCAGCTACTACTGAAGCCATTTCTCTGCTCACAAATAGCTCTTGCTCTCTCAAAGAAGAAAGTAAGAATGAGGAAAAAAGGAGGGGGCTTTCTTCATTTGGAGAAAAAAAAAGTTGAGAACCAATGAAAAGTGTTATTTTCAGGTCACATGTCCCTACGCGCTTACGTTACGCGCTCCGGCGCGCTTACGTTTTGCGCTCTGGGTCGCGCAACGGAGCGCTTCCGGGTGCGTTTACGCAGCGCGCTGAAAGAACGCATCACGCGGTTACGCGATACGTCACGCTTACGCGATACGTCACGTTTATGCGGCGCGTCACGATGTTGTTTTCGTTCACGGCAATTGCGCTGACGGGGCACTTACGTTTCGCGCTCCGGGCCGTGCCGCGGAGCGCTTCCGGGTGCGTTTACGCAGCCCGCCGAAAGAACGCATCACGCGGTTACGCGATACGTCATGCTTACGCGATACGTCACGCTTACGCGGCGCGTCACGATGTTGTTTTCTTTCGCGGCAATTGCGCTGACGGGGCGCTCACCGTTTCGCGCACCGGGGCGCTAAACAGAGTTGCGCTTACCGGTGCACTGCCCGGAGCGCGTAACGGGAGGGCACCGGGACAAAATTTAAAAAAAAATGTAAACATAAAAAAAATTGTATTTAATAAAAATAAAATACATTATTCATTTTAATGAAGTATCTATTTTACAGCTATTGATATTTGCTATTAAAAAAACATTGAAATTCACAGAAAAAAACATAGGTTTGAGACCATATATAGTTAGGTGAATATTTTAATCATACAAAACCAATGAAATTCCCATATATAGTTAGTTGCACTAACTATATATTTCGCGCACCCGCAGTCCACTGCTGATGATGTCACATATTACATCATTCATGACTTGGTCAGTGACATTACTGATGACATCACTGATGACAACACTGATGACATTTCAAATGACATCACTGATGACATCACTGATGACATCTCATTTGACATCATTGATCACATCACTGATGACATCATTCTTGTGCTAATACGATGAACCACTTCAGACTCTAATATAACCTTAGATACACTCGAACCATCTTCTGAGACGACGCCCGAGGAGACCGTATGAAACTACTATTTAACGAAGGTGAATACTGACATCACCTATCGTGGATGTGTATTCTGACATCCGTCCTTCGCGCTAGAACACATTTTTTCGCATAAAACTTGATCTACTAATCACATAATAAAAGGATATTTGTCATTCAAGTTCCTGGAGACTGGTGCCATTACATTAGCTGGAGATTGCGAAAGTCCAGAATACAAAACAGTATCTTATCATTTCGCCCTGAAGAAGTCCTTCGGACGAAACGCGTTGGCTACTTGTTTGGCTACTTGTTTGAGAAGATTTGAAATAAAGCAAGAAAAGAATACATCGTGGCTTATTGAGATTCTTGACCTCATTGATATTGACAATTGTACATTATATGGAGTGCTGAACCATTTTTCTGAATTGTACACAGTGCCTTTGGCATTGACTTTGGAGGCCTAGGGGTATATGGCCTCAGGTTCTTGGCACCCATAGATTCAACCAGACCAAGATTCATTAGATTGAGTGCAGTCAAGTGTCTCACCCTTTTTACAAATTAGATACACTCAGTGTATACAGACACTCACACACTGTCCCTCATCCATGGAGTTACTCACACACCTAGTCAGTCATGCAAAGAATCAATCTCACCTCCATTTCCTCAACTATACAGTTATACACACCTTACTTATTCAAACATATACTAACACATATTTACTCTCTTATACAATCCCTGATACAAGTTCACAATGATCCATACAGCCACTCACACATTCACTGGCTCTCATGCACAGTTATTTATATATGCCAACTCTCACATGTACTGTGTTTTACATATGTACTTACTATAACATGTAGCATTCAGATATCCATTCACTCATCAATACACTCATGAACACAGTCAACCGCCCATGTAGCTGTTTCCACATGCACTCTTGAACTCATACACCTAGTGAATCAACTGTTCACACATCTATTCACAGAGTCACACACCTCCCAGCCACCCCTACACACACTCAATCCCCCATACAAATACTTGGGCAACCAATCAATTACACATATAGCCTCTCGTATAGCTAATGATCAACACATGCAGCAGTTTACACCACAACAGACATACTGATGCACACATTGGGACAGTTTAGACACTAATCCATGCATTTAGTATGACACATTTATTCACTCACTCATACAGTCAGTCACACACCTACTAAATCCTTCATCCAGACACTTATACATCCACTCATTCTTCAATATGTAAAACATATTTAAACTTAACAGAAACACACAGTCACTGGATGATGTCATCAGTGAGGTCATCAGTGATGTCATTTGAGATGTCATCAGTGATGTCATCAGTGATGTCATTTGAGATGTCATCAGTGATGTCATCAGTGATGTCACTGACCATGTCATGAATGATGTAATATGTGCTATTAAAAAACCTATGAAATTCACTGAAAAAACCATAGGTTTCACAACAGTTATAGTTAGGAATTAGCATTTAAAAAACCGATGAAATTCACTGAAAAAAACATAGGTTTCACACCAGTTATAGTTAGGAATTAGCATTTAAAAAACCTATTAAATTCACTGAAAAAACCATAGGTTTCACACCAGTTATAGTTACCTGGAAATTTTACTGACATAAAACCATTGAAATTCCCACGTTATAGTTAGTTGGACTCACTATAACTTGCGCGTGTAATGCACTGCTGATGACATCACATATTACATCACTCATGACATGGTCAGTGACATCACTCATGACATCACTCATGACACCATCCTTGGGACAGAGTAACAGACCTCCTTTCAGTGTAATGTAACCCTTGAAACACATATTCAAAAAAAGAAACTAACATTTTCACAAAAAAAGAGATATCCATACCAGTTACAACCAATTCAGTATTATCACCATCTATATACACATTCACTCATTCATCAATAGTTCTATATAGTCACTCATACATATACTCACTCATCATATGTAGTGATACACCTATACATCCTGTTACACACCGACAGTCATCAAAAAGTTACTCACACACATACTCACACATGCAAATAAACTATTGAACATCCATTTATTTGCATATACAGCTATACACACACTACCACCTTACTTCTAAGGAAACTTACACATACTTACTCTCTTAAACAATCACTTATAGAAACACATACTTATTTAAACAAGAACTCTTTCAATCTCTCACTCTCACATATACTCACTTATATACATCAATACTCACATATACTAGATTAGAACAAATGTAGTTAATGATAAAGATACTAGTGTGACAGTCATTCACTCACTAACACACACATATACACACTCATCCACCCATACAGTCCTGCACATATGCTGTCTTCTAAACTCATACAAACAGTGAGTCAGTCACCAACCCATGCAGCCAATTATATACAAAATGAAACACTGATACAAACATTTAAATATTTAAACAATACTCGCTAATATATGTATTCACTAAGATACACTTAATAAGCAAGTTAACCAATCAATTTTTTTTTTAAAACATCCATTAAGACACTTATTTAAACATGCATTCTTCCATCGACCTTTACATATACATATATAAAGCATATTTATTTTTCAGAAAGACACACATTCAGTGGATGGTGTCATCAGTGATGTCATGAGTGATGTCACTGACCATGTCATGAGTGATGTAATATGTGATGTCATCAGCAGTGCATTACACGCGCAAGTTATAGTGAGTCCAACTAACTATAACGTGGGAATTTCAATGGTTTTATGTCAGTAAAATTTCCAGGTAACTATAACTGGTGTGAAACCTATGGTTTTTTCAGTGAATTTAATAGGTTTTTTAAATGCTAATTCCTAACTATAACTGGTGTGAAACCTATGGTTTTTTCAGTGAATATATATATAAATATATATATATGTATATATATATATATATATATATATATATATATATATATATATATATATTATCTGCTGGCGCTCACAAAGAGTGTTGCATCTGTGTCGCGCGCGAGCCCTCTGCAGCAGGGCACTCGGCAGGAGACTTCTTTGTCACACTGCCGTCAGCATGAGCTGCATCTGAGATATTGCACCAGAGAGTAGCGGATTCTGCATCATCAGACCAACATCGGCGGCACTGCTGTCACTAGGAGTACCCCAGTCACTGGATACGAGCCTATCTGCGCACCAGCCAGTCTATCACTATCCTGAACACGAAAGTCACACCTGACCTTAGTCACTATCATACACGAGCCGTACAGTATTACTGCAATGAGAGAGACCCGGTCATAATGCTACACTGATCGATAACTGCATCATTATCACTGCAATGCACAGACCGCTCGCTTTCTTATCCTGGTACTTCACCCCACCCCTCCCTCCCTCGTTTGCACTCTCTCCTTTTGCACCACACAGCCCCCTTCTAAAGATAAAAAAAAAAGACTGTGATTGTGCCAGAGGCCCCGCCCGCTCCCAGCAACACTCTGTAAATGCACCCTGTGGCGCGTTTTAAATTGGGGAATTAATTCCCCTTCAATACTAGGAGTCCCTGGGGGCCAACTAGCCCACCAGGTACCTCCAGTAAGCGCCAAAAGGCTGCGGCCCTTTTTACACCTCTCTGCAACGCAGCTCTGTGGCGCTTACTGGAGGTACCTGGTGAGCTAGTTGGACCCCAGGGACCATCAGGATTCAAGGGGACTTAATCCCCCAACTTAAAATGCGCCACGGGCGCGTTTGCACAGTGGGGATGGGAGGGGGCGGGGCCTGAGGTGACATATATGCAAAGACGCCCTGTGACGCGTTGTAAGTTAGGGAATTAATTCCCCTTCAATCCTGAGGGCCCCTGGGGGCCAACTAGCCCACCAGTTACCTCCAGTAAGCACCACAGGGCTGCCTTGCAGAGTGGTGGTCCAGGCCACCCCCCTTTTTACACCTCTCTGCAACGCAGCTCTGTGGTGCTTACTGGAGGTAACTGGTGGGATAGTTGGACCCCAGGGACCCTTAACATGCACGCAGCTCCTTTCCCCTGAATGCCAAGCCAGTGAAAAAGGGAAGCTGTTCCCAAAACGCGTATGGAATAATTGGCGAAAAGACTTTGCTTACATGGCCCGTTTTCAGTATGCTGCTGCCTGCCAAATAAAGAAGGTTAAATACAGCGTTGGTTGAGGTGTCTTCAATGTGGTGACAGTTTTGATTGGAATATGTGTGACCCGTCCCGGTCACGAAGATTACCCCCCTGCTGGCCTAGCAGATCCTAGTGCCTTGAATGTGAGGTAAGACGTAGGAACAACGGACCTGTTTGGAAAGGCGTAAACAGAGCAGCAGCCTGTTGGTCTGCATTGAAGCAACCCGATGGGAATTTTAATTGAAGAGGTGATTACCAAATAGCGCGCCCTCTGATGGGCTACTCTTGATGAGACTGTGCAATGTCTTGTGGGAATGGTAGTCGGAAAAAAAAATTATTTGCACCCATTTCATCCTCGTTGCTTCTTTATACACTGTTGTTACATTCCGCAGGGGCGAGTATTCCACAAGCCTTTGATATGGAGCAGAGATGCTGGATTTAGAAGGCACACACTGACTGGGGCTCAATCCATGAGCTTGAATGTTCCACCCTCCCCATTTGTTTGCCCATCATCTTTAAGGACACATTGGCTAGCACCATTGATATCTTTTTTGTAGACAATATGGACATTGCTTCCTCCCCATTTATAGAATGGGAAACGTTTATGGTTTAAGTGTCTATTGCCACCATTACAGAAGCGCATCAGTCTGTTATACGTGACCTCCAGCATACTGAAACCCAACTGGAGCAACTCAAAAGTGCAGCAGTACATAATGACAGGCATGCAGACACATTGCAGGACACAAGGCTCACTTGAGAGTTATAGATTATACTGCTTATACACAGAAATTGAACACGTAAGGAGATAAAGCAGGTACAGTCTTGGCCCAAACTGATTAGGCTGGTAACATTGCCTACACCGGTTCTCTCTGTGATGACGCTCTCAGATGTTCACTGCATAACTCAGTAAGATATGAATGAAGCATTTTACAAGTACTACACTCGACTCTATGGTGCTCACCCCCACATGACCCCTGGCAATGTCGATGCCACCATCTGAGATTGGCACAGGTCTCAGCCATCCATGGATAACAGTTAGGGCCCCCCTGACACTGGGCGAGTTGCGCCACACTATTGGGGAAGTCGTGCACAATAAGACGCCCAGTGTGGATGGTTTACCCATTGAATACTATGCCACCTTTACCTCCGAGTTGATACCACAATTGGAACGTCTTTTTAATGCCTCCTTTAAAGCGGGCACCTTACACCTACTTCATGCTATGGCCTTGAGCACGTCTCGCTTTAAACCTGGGTGTAACCCTGAAGACCTGTCTTCCTATAGACCTTTATCCCTTCTCAACAGGGAATATAAAATATTAGGAAAGGTGTTGGTGGGATGTCTGCTCCTTTTACTCCCTGAGTTAATACATGAAGATCAATTCGGCTTTGTGCCGCAACAAAGCACCTCCATGAGCATACATCGTCATTATCAGTTTAGGGAGGTAGCTAAAGAGAAGTATCCGACGGCGTACTGCCTCTCCCTAGATCTTCAACAAGCATTGAATACTCTGTGGTGGGAGTACATATTTTCAACATTGTCCAAAGTAAATATTCCTCTTACTTTCATTTGCTGGATTAAACTCCTATATACCAACTGGCCCGTGAGAACGGGGAGAATATCATTGCACTACCTGATCTCCCATGGGACCAGGCAGGGTTGCTCATTGTCCTCTCTGGTATTGGTTTTAGCAGTGAAACCATTGGTGCAGCACCTCAGACAAATTGTGGGTGACTGAGGCATTTTGCAAGGACCTTAGATACATGTGATCTCCATGTATGCAGATGACATGATTGTGTATGCCCGGGACCTAGGGACGCACTTAACTCCAATATCTGATTATATCCAAAAATTTGGTGATGTGTCTGGTCTCCACGTTAATCCTACATGTTTCCTCATTCCAGGAAACTACAGCCCAGTATACCCTAACTTTAGGCACACAGCCACATATTTCGGTATTTAGGTATCTAGATATACAGATCTGATCTAGATATAATTGGTGGTAACTTACAGAAAGCCATCTCATCACTAAAGTCTCAAATACAATTCTGGATTACGCTGCCTTTATCGCTGGCATTCCAGACTACAATGTTGAAAATGGTGATGCTGCTCCTTCTGCTGTATTACTTTGTTAATCTATATGTTGTTGTTCTTGCAGGCTTATTTAGAATGTTAAATTTTTTATTGGTTGACTTAAACTGGGACACGGTTCGACATCGGGTTTGACCTACACAAGATGCAGTTACCAACTGGAGAGGGGGGAATGGGTGCTCCGGACTTTAAAGCTTATTGCTTAGCTGGACAACTCCAATGGTTTATCCTACTGGTTAGCAGGTTTCCACTTGAACCAGGCTGGCTATACATGTTGCGAATAGGTATGCTACATATCTTACTGCTGCCGGGAGTAGTACGGCCCCCCTCATCCTTCATTATTACTAAGCAATGCAATAATGTATTGGAGGTGTGCTTTCCAATATATAAACTCCCCCCTTCTGGCCCCCCCAAGCCCCAGGGACCGCAACCTCTTCAGGACTTTGTCTTGATCTAAAAAGTGTGGGGGGTTCCTGCTCCTCCTCACACTTCCCCGAAGACCACGACCTTCCCGGGGCATTCGTAATAATTAGCGGAAGCCTTGTGGGACCCCAAACCCAGTGACCGCCACCTCCCAGGGGCTTAAATATGATTAAATGAAGCATGGGGGGTCCTGCCCCTCCCCACAATGCCCTGGGGACCACCACCTCCCCGGGGCAAACTTTAATTACGGGTGGGGGGTCTCTTGCAGACCCCTGACCCCGTGGACCACCACCTCCCCGGGTTCTAATCTTGATGGGAGGGGGTTGGCGGCACCCTCCTGGAGCCCTCCTTTGCCCTGCGGACCACCACCTCCCGGGGCTTTAATCTTGAAGGGAGGGTGCCATGAGTCCCCCTCCTGGAGCCCTCCTTGGCCCTGGGGACCGCCACCCTCCCAGGGCCAGCTCCAGCAATGTCCCAGGGTGGCCACCCCCAGCACATTGCAGTTTGCTATGGCGGGGTGCACGGCTCCCGCCCGGTCATAGCAAACACTGCTTTGCTTCATGGAAGCGAGAGCAGGAAACCTGCTCTCCCTTCCATGAAGCAAAGCAGGATCCTTTTGGGCAAAGGGAGCTGCATGTTAGTAGCTCCCTTTGCCCAAAAGCAGGGACTTCCCCGTGGTCCCCAATGTTAAGGCCAGGCCCAGGGGGGTGGGGTCACTGGCCACAAAATGGCCTAGGGAAAGGAGGCCACTTGGCCTCCCTCCAGTGTACGTAATAAAAATAAATTAGCAGGGCAATGCCCTGGGGGATGGGGCCCCAGGGCAAATATTGGCCTCAGGAGGAAGGCCACGCGGCCCCCCACCTATAAATAGTTTAAATATATATATATATATATTTGGCCATGCCCCGGGCGATGGGGTCCCCGGGGCCAAAACCGGCTTCCAGAGGGGGGGCCCATGGCCCCTTCTTGTTTTAAAAAATAAAAATAAAATGTTGCAGGCCCTAGGGGATGGGATCACCAGGGCCCACAAAGTATTGAGAGAAGGGGAGCTACACAGCCCTCCTTCTAACAAAAAAAAGAAAAGAAAAGCTGGCATCTCATTGGAGGCCCTACACTACACTGCAAAGGCGACTCCTGGTGTGTTCTGGTTTGGAGGATTAACTCCCCAGATCCTTAAGGGTCCTTAGGGGCCAACTAACCCACCAGGTACCTCTAGTAATCTCCACACAGTGGGATTGCTGAGACGTGTTGCGAGGCATGCCCCTTTTTACACCACTTTGCGATTGCGCCCCTTGGCGCACTACTGGTGCGGCGATAAGGTCCTCTTGTGTCCTGAGAACCTCAGGACTAAAGTGGACTTCATACCCCGAGCAGCAGTGCGCCAGGAGGCACGTTTGCAGAATGGTCTAAAAATGGAGTGTGGCCTCAGACCACTCACAATCCAGCTGTGTGGGGCTTACTAGAGATAACAGGAAGGCTAGTTGACCCCCAGAGACTGTCAAAAGGCAAGGGTACTTCATCCCCTAACCCAGAGCGCCAGGAGGCTCATTTGCAGAGTGGTGCATAACGGAGGCGTGGCCGGTGTCCACCTCTCAGCAATCCCACTATCTGGGCCTTACTGGAGGTGTCAGGTGGGCTAGAAGAACCCTAAGGACCCCCAGCCTCGAAGGGAACTTTATTTCCCATCAAAGAGCACGCCAGGGAGTGCGTTTGCAGAACGGTGGGCAAATGGAACTTGGCCTGCTATGAGAATTTACCAATGCTGCTGTGTGGGACATAATAGAGGTAATAGGTGGGGTAGTTGGGCCCCAAGGACGTCCTTGGTGGCCAACTACCCCTCCTGTTACCTCAAGTAAGTCCCACACAGTGGTATTGCTACAAGGTCTTTTCCACCACTCTGCAAACCCGCCTCCTCGCACACTACGGGTTGGGGGATGAAGTCCACTTAACTCATGATGGACTTTTGGGGCCAAGAAGCCCTCCTGGTACCGCCTGTAAGTCCTACGCAGTGGAATTCCTGAGCACTGGTCGGAGGCCCAGCCTCCTTTTTGCACCACTCTGGAAATGCGACTACTACGTTATAGTTATTAAATAGCATTTAAAAAAAACTTAGAAATTCATTGAAAAAACCATAGGTTTCAGGGACGTTATAGTTATAAATTAGCATTTAAAAAGCCTTTGAAATTCACTGAAAAAAATCATATGTTTCAGGGACATTATAGTTAGAAATTAGCATTTAAAAAGCCTTTGAAATTCACTGAAAACATCACAGGTTTCAGGGACGTTATAGTTAGTTGGACATTTCACTCATACAAAACCAGAGAAATTCGGCTGTTATAATTAGTTGAGCTAACTATATATGCATATCAGACCAACCAGGATAAAATAGCATCTATTGTTCTAGACCACTTAAATGCGCATCTAGTCACACTCCCAGCCACCGCAAAGAAAACTGTGGGGGTGACTTCAATTGCCAATTTGAACCCATGAGCAGTAATAGCCAGGCCCTCATGGAAGAGGAGGATGCTGGCTGGTCAATTCCGGAGTTAGAAATCCTCCCCATCAAGAAAAGATCTCCTGTAGTTGTCCAAATCAATGTCCTCACTTTAAATCAAGGGATACATGCCTGCTATGGTAGATCTACCTCTGACAAGCCAGGCAAATACACATTTAAAAAGATAAACCACACTACCCTAATCAATATCGCTTTATTTGATTGTTAAAAGCAATCATAAAAGCATACATAGTTGCCTTAATTAATACATTTCAATACGCTTCAATACATTTACAGTGTCATTATGATATTACAGCGTCTTGAGAAAAAGATAAAAGTTTATTTTCGCAGGAATTCATTGATATCAACATTTCATTAAAAAATCCTTTCTCTTAAAAAACATACACTATTTATTCATTGATTTTCTACTAAAGATCAATTTTTTAAGAAATACTGTGATTATAATGACAGATCGGTGATTGTTCAGATATTGGGAACTTAACATGGCCACACGACATGACGCAAACCCATCTCTCTCAGTAGAGGTAGTAAGATTCTAGATCTGAGAGATCCATAAAATTTACAGAATAAAAAGAAATGCATGGTGGTTTGGAGGGAGGAATTATCACAGGGACAGGGCTGTAAATCTTGCGACTGGTCATTTACAATTGGAAAGCTGACCAGCCTGTGGAAAATTCCAAATCTGAAATGGGATTATAAATCTATCGTAGTTGTCAGGGACATATACAAAATAGGGTTGAATATTACCCTAATCATTTATATAATGCTGGACATCCAATTATGCCTCATCTGATTGACATGACAGTATTTTATCACTCTGACAGTGACCACAATGCTCGGAGTCAACAGCAATGGATGTAGGGTTCAAAGGAGTAAACATACATTCACAGGAGTCCATTTTTAAGATCTATGGACTGTTCGCCGGTGGCAGGAAGGGTCTGTCATCATTGGACCTGGCAGAGGATGCTTATGAGTCCCTCAGGGTGATTTCTGAGATGCTTAATCAGTTGTTTTCAAAATCTGTGAAACCCTTTCAACATCTTGAAACTGGGCGAATAATGGAGAGGAAATGGTATAACAAATCATGCAGAGACGCTAAGTCTAAAGTGGTCCATGCGATCAAAAAGCAAGATAGACCCCTGATCTAGGCCACTAGACGTCCTATAAGAAAGCGGCATATTATGTAGCCAAAAAAGACTGGGACCTGGGAATTTGGAAGTGCCTTTCAGATGCTGCCAGATTGAATTCTAACAATAAAGCTGGTACTTTCTCAGATGGGGGTGCCAAGCCATCTGCTAGATATCATAGTGAGGCTGCATTTTAAAAATAAGCAGCAGGTTAGGTGTGGTAGTGCAGGTGTGGTGACCGAACCCTTCCCTGTGACCAGAGGAGGCAGGCAGGGGTGTGTACTTGCCCCCACACTATTCACACTTTATATCAATGGTCTTGTAAGTTTTCTAGATCAGTGTGATAATGACGCACACAGATTGCTAAACGTGAAGGTTCCCACCATCATGTTTGCTGACGATACCCTGGTTCTTTCCAAATCCCTTATGGGACTCCAAAAAGTGTTGGACCGATTTGAGTGCTTCTGTAAACAGAGAGGTTTGGAAATCAGTGTGAGCAAAACTAACTGCATGGTCCTGAACCCAGGACATTTGTCCAGGGCCAATCCAAAGTTAGCAGGGGCCCCTCTTGAGTGTGTGCTTACTTTCATGTATTTAGGGATAACACTAGCAGAACATCTGGGGCCGTTTTACACAAAGTGACCCGGGAGCGCAATGGGCATTTGCATCCACTTTGCGTGCACCCGGGATACTTTGGTATTACAGAAGGGGCCACAGACGCTTGTGCTGCCCCTTCTGTAATACTGACAGTGCTGGCGCTCTTAAAGTGCCAGCTCTATCTTCAGAGGGCGTTCTCTCATTTGCATGGGTGGTACGGTACCCATGCAAATTAGGGAATACCTTTGTCTCTGCACCCGGGCCGTATTACAGATGCGGCACAGAGGCAAAGAATCTCTCAGGAGGCACACTGACAGTGGGCCCCCTTAGAGCAGCGACTGACTGCACCCGCCTGCAAAGGGATCTTTAATCTGCCTTCAAAGAGCAGGTGGGTTGCCCTCTCAGATGAGTTATGGTCCTCTTACAGACACTTTTCTTTCAGTTAAGGACTCCTTTAGAAAGGAGGACTTTCTGGATGAGATGGAGCCAGCTATAGCTAGGCGTTGCATCTGCAATTCTGGGACAGGACTTTGCCCCTCCATTCCTCTGCTGCCAAGTAGGCACGATCAACGAGGGTTATTGACTGGCGGTGCCCAGCCTGTGGTGCCACCAATGAAACCATTGAGCACGTCATGTTTTTTTGCCCGGCCTACATGAACAGCAGGAGGAGCTGGATATTTCTGCTGTGTCGGAATTTCGGTGTCAGGGAGCATAACGAGGCCCTTAGGATATTGAGATATGACACAGTAAACCGTTAATTGTTACACTTACTCGATACCCGACGGGAGTGAGGAGAGTGAGGCAGAAAACATGTGTCACCCCTGGAAATTCGGACCGTGGTGACTCACCTGATATGTACTGTAACTATTACTTGAACAATTCTTGCCGTCAGAGTCCCATCTGAAATAATCTGGTTGTTGTCGGTCACTGCATAACACTATGCTGTTTTAGCTTTTGCATTTTTTACAGCACTTGGGAAAGCCCTACTCGTAAGGCAATGGAAAATCAGATAACAAAAGTTGTGCGCCCCTGATAATCTTGACAGTGGCGTCTGTATCTTTATCTCAAATAATCTCATATTAGCCTAATGCTTCCAGCCAGATTGCTATATGAATTGTATCTGTCTGTTGTTCTACACATTTCTTTCATGCTGCTTTATTTGTTGTCTGAAGATTACCAGAGGAATTATTGCATGAAAGGATGCGCTTATTGATTATATGAGTACACCGCATGTTCGATTAACTTGCATCATATGTTTTATATGGTTTTAATGTAATGATTTGATTGTTTTATGTGCTTTTATGACCTAGTGCCGAAATAAAGATCTTTTGTATTGGGGAACACTGTTTCAATGTTGTGATTGTACCTTGAAAAAAAATGAGTGCACAGATTTCATATCCCATTCACCATTCCCCATTGAAGATAATGAAGAGTTTGAAGAAAATTATGTTGATGTTGAGAATGCGAGTGAGATTTGCGTGATTCAGACTGCACCATTACCAAATGAGCAGTGGGTTGAGATAGATGTTGTTTTGATTAAACCAAAGGAGTACATTCTTAAGAGTTGGTCGACTATCAAACAATTTCAGGGTGTTACAGTCACTAGCGCAAGTTGCAGAGGAATTGAATGTGGTAAACAACATTCTTTTTAGGAACGACCAATGTGTGCCTCCTAGGACAGTCAAGGAAGTGTCATCATGAGAGCCAGTCATCAAAAACACGTGGTTAAGTAAGCCCTCAAAAAAACCTTAAGAATGTATTTTTGGTGGTCCAGTATGAACCGTGAATCCTATGATGTTGTAAGCAATTGTGAGGAGTGTTCTAAATGGGACAAGCTACTAACTCAGAAGAACTTGTTTTTCAGATATTTCTGCAATTTTAAGAAAATGTTGCAAAGTATATATTTATAAGTACTGTATGTTGGATTCTTATTGTTTTGGTCTTGATTTAGATGTATAAAAATATTGGATATTTTTCTAAACTGCTGTGGTGTCCTTTTGTAGTGGTTTCACTGTATTACTGTTGGTTGGTTATGTACAAATGCTTTACACACTGCCTCTGAGATAAGCCTGACTGCTTGTGACAAGCTACCAAGGGGGTGAGCAGGGGTTATTTTAGGAGTGTAACTGCCTTATCCTGACTAGAAGGACTACTTGGACAAAGGTGCAAACCATTTCCTACTGGAGACCCCCATTTCTAACAAACATGTACGGCTCAGAGGATTACAGTTTTCATTTAAATTCTTAATTTTTCTGTACAAAAGTCTATTTTTCTTTATATCATCTCTTTTTCACATATTGTGTATCCTAACTGTCTTCAATACAGGTTTCAATAGAAACAAAATTACAAATCTAATAAAATTACATATCCGCTAATCAAAACCATACAACTCCTGTCATACATACATACATTACAAAAAAAATTCTGTATTAACAGAGGTCTTGATTATTTTCTCAAGTATCACTCATCGAACATATTCATCATTAGGATCTCATTGATGCATTTTTTCTACACATAATACAATTATATTTGAACAAATCGATTATCATTCTTATTCAAAAGTGCGGCTAAAGTATAATATTTTTAAAGCACGTTTTGGCATGAAACATCTTCCTCAGAAACGCCACATTTTCAAGGCCCCAAAGTTATTTTCAGAAACCTGCAGAAACACAACATAAAAATCCTACTAAGCTGTTCCTCAAATAGTATATAAATGAACTGACAAATAATATAAATCAAAGGAAAGACCACAAGGCCAAAACTGTCTACAGGACAAATCTAAATTGGGAACAATATTATAGACAAGAATCGGTATAGTACGGTTGACTAATTGAAAGTCTTCGGACATAACTGACTCTACGTGTATAGCTCCTCTAAACTTGATGACGTAGGGCAAATCCTTTCCAAAGTCAAATTTTGGATGTTTGGTCTTTTGAGTTAACTCTGGGCCCGATTACAATGGCGGGCGGAAAGCCATCCCACAGCTAGTCAGAGACTTTCCGCTCGACATCAATGGTTTCCGTCCAACCACGGTATTACAATACTGGCGGTCCTAGGGAAACCCGCACTGAGATTCAATTCCGTTTCTGACCGGCTCACAGAGCCCATCAGGGCCACATGCAGAATGGGAATCCCATAATGACATCCGAGCCAGCCTCGGTTCCGCCATTGGGATTTTGCTTTCAACCTGCCCTTTCATGGCGATAATGGCCAGAGGGTGTACATTCGGATGAAGGTTATCCATGTGAGGCCGAGTGACTCACTTCATCCCTTCCCAACTCAGTCATGAAAATGACAAACATCAGATCTTGCAGTTCTCAAGTCGCTCACTTGGTTGCGGGTGTGATTGGAAGTTGCAAAGCTGGTGTTGTGAGCAGTAACTTGAGTAGTTTGGGAGTTGTTTGTTGTTCTGCTCTCCTCAGCTGATCAACTTTGGCTCCCTTCACAGTGAGTGGGCTCATTAGACCCTTCACGTTCAGGCCAGCTGGTTCATCAGCATCGGACGCGTGCTGAGTGGAGATATCTATCCTTTTGAACCATGAGACATTTCTTGTGACTGCTTTGAACATCCAGGTTTTTACTTCCTTCCGGAAGGAGAGCAGGGAGGTGCTATTTTTAATAGTGACTGGGAGTAGGTTCCAAGTCCTGGCCGTGTGCAGTATGAAACTTCTTCCTCCCCACCTAGCCTGTCTAAACCTTGGGACCTGGAGCAGTTGAGACTGGCTAGATCTGAGGGTTCTAGATGGTTCATAGGGTTTGAGCCGTGTTCTAAGGAACAAAGGGCCAGAGCCATGAAGGGCCTTAAAGGCCAGGCAAAGTGATTTAAACACCACTCGTTTGGGAATCGGGAGCCAGTGGAGGTGCTTCAGTCTGTGGGCTATTGGATCGTGCTTGGGGACGTCCAACACCAATCTGGCTGCTACGTTCTGTAAACGTTGGAGTTTAGCCATGATTTGGACCTGGGCCCCAGCAACCAGCGCGTTTCCATAATCTAGCCTTGATAATGCCAGTGCTGTTACAACCGTTTTCCTGGTGTCCAGCGCGATATAGGGTAGGAGCTTCCTTATTATTTTCAGAATATACCATACCGCCGATGTTAGTTTGCTGGCCTGAGCATCGAAGGAAAGCTTACTATCCAAAGTAAGGGCAATTTCCCAGGCTATCTGGCCACCATTCTGGTGTCCATACATTGGTGTGAAGTCCAAGCAGCATTACTTCGCTTTTATCTCCATTCAGTTTTAAGCAGTTACTCTGCATCCACTGCTTGATTTGTAACATACAGGACTTGAATTTTTTTACGGTTTGGTCAACATCACTGGCTATGGACACAACTATTTGTGTGTCGTCGGCATAGGAGACAGCCACAAACCCACTTTCCCTAATGATCGCCGCTAGAGGTGCCACGTAAAGATTGAAAAGCGTGGGACTTAGGGAGGACCCTTGCGGCACCCCACGTGGTGATTTGAAAGGTTTGGATCTTGATTCTCCCAGCTCTACAGTGAAGGTTCTATTGCTCAGATATGAGGCTAGCAGTGTGCGTGCTGAGTCCTGAACTCCTACTCCGGCCAGACGAGTTAGGAGTGTCTCGTGGTTGACCGTGTCGAAGGCCACCGAGAGGTCTAAAAGGACCAAGGCGGCCTTCCGTCCGGCGTCGAGCACACTCCTGAGCTCTTCCACTGCCGTTAGCAGTGCCGTTTCGGTCCCATGTCCCTCTCGAAACCCGAACTGAGAGTGGTCTAGGATGTTTCCATCTGAGAGGTACTGGGCAAGTTGTTTATTCAAAAGTTTTTCCAACACCTTCGCCGCAAAGGGAATCCTTGCTATGGGTCTAAAATTGGCAGGGTCCTCCGGGTCGAGGTTTGGTTTTTTTAAGAGTGTCATTACTGATGTAGATTTCCATGCTTCAGGGAAGACTCTTGATGAAATGATATGCCTAAACAGTTTTTCCAGCTGTTTGCTCAGTAGCTCGGGAAAAAGCTGCATCACCTTAGGCGGGCATGGATCCAACGGGCAGCCTGATTTGGTGGTCATTACCGTCTGCAGAATCTGCTCCTCAGACGGTTCCTGAAACAGGAACCGCGTGCTCTGCTGTGCGCTGGGGAGAGCTGTCTCAGAAATCGTCAGGTCTTCCCCAATTGCACTGGTCATATTTGAAGAAGGCTGAGCCCCTACAATTATATCTGTTTTATTAAAGGAGTTATACACTGCGGCGACTTTATTAACAAAAAAGTCTCACAACGTATTACAAAACTCGGGGCTAATATCTAATGTATCATTGCTGCCTAATTTTGTCAGCTTTTTAACTGTGGCAAATAGCTCCTTGCTAGAGTTTCTGGCCTCATTGATTTTATGCGTATAGTAGCTGCTTTTTTCTGTCACTATAAGTTTTTTGTAAATAGCCAAAGAGGCTTTATAGTCTTCCCTTGGCCCTGGCTCATAGTTTGTCCTCTAAACTTTCTCCGCTTTCCTGCAGTTCCGTTTTTGCACCCTAAGGGCTTCGGAGAACCAAGGTTGAGATGGGGATTTCCTTTAATATATGACCTTTCTCAGGGGAACTGCCGCACTAACCGGTGTGTTAATCCAATTGGTGATTTGCTCCGTGGCCGTATTGCTGTCTGGGGTCAGGGACTCTGGGGCAAACTGCTCAAGTTGTTCTTGTAGTATCCTTGTGTTCGTCTTGGCCCAATCGCAGTATATGACCATCTTTGGCTGTGTGGTTAAGCTGGCAGTTTCTTCCGTAACCTCAATATTGAAAATGATCGCCCTGTGGTCTGACCATGGGACCAGTAAGGTTTCAAGTATTTTTACCCCCCTATTGGAAGTGAAAATCCCATCAAGCGTGTGGCCTGCCTTGTGGGTACCATGCATGACCATCTGTTCCATTGCCATATTTGCCATGGCATCATTCAGTGATGCTACAACTGTGTCCGCACTTTTCTCCAGATGTAGATTAAAATCCCCTAGAATAGTGTAGTCGGCGCCTCTCACACTGGATTCTAGGAAAGGGTTTAGTAAATGGATGAGGGGTGATTTAGACTTGGGGGGTCTGTAGATTAGGAGTCCGTTAAAGGTGTAGTTGCTGGTGATCTTAATTTGAAAGTCTAGTGTCTCGCAGTCCCTACTGCTTCCCTTATCTGAGCTCTTTACCTTCAGTTTACCTTCAGTTTTTTGTTCGATATAATGGCCACGCCACCCCCACGTTTCTCCCTCCTATCTGCCCTGTTAATCTCAAAGCCCTCCGGTAAGGCTGAGACTAGATCTATATCTGAAGCCTCATCTGCCCACGTTTCAGTTCTGCTGTCTGTGCATTGTGCTTGACAAGGGACCTAGCATTAATTAGACCTGCCTTGATTGATTTTGACTCTAGTTTTTTCTCTTGAACCATCTGAGTGCTCCAGTCTCCCACAGGGAGGAACATGAACTCACGATAGCAGGCAGGGCATTGTTTAGTTTCTGCATGCAGATCTATCCTGGGACAAGAGGAGCTCCCTCTAAGTGCGTAATCCTCCCTAGGCCTATGTGGGTTAGACCAGGGGGTCTGGCCCAGGGCCCGGTCCCGGCGCCGACGGGCGCAGACGGGCTCGCCTTTGGCAAGCCTTCAGCGTGCCAGCCGCGCGCCCACTGCGCTAGTCCGCTGCATGTCCGGTTTGGCATTGGGTTAAGTAAGATGAGGGCGTCGGAGGACTAGAGCGCGAAGCGCCGGACCTCTGCACCCGGAAGTAAGTGTCTGCTCTATCCCCCTGGGCACCCTCCGTTCAATCGGCACTTGCCGTGACGGACCAGGATGCCTGGGTCAAGCAGATTCACACAAGTTAGCAGGTATTTTTGACTGTCTATGCAAATCGGCACAATTCATAAAAACATTACATTTTTTAAATATCCCGCATTCACCTGGGTGAGCCGCGAGCCTCTATGGTCAGACACGCGTCAGCTCTGCCCCAGGCTCAGTGCAGATGATCGATAGCATTGTCTCAGTAATCCTTTTTTAAAATGATAAGTGTGCAAAGTACGCAATGAGAAGTGTGCAAATGTTGCAGCAAGTTATCACAGAATTCAGTGCCCGATTTTAGAAATACAGCCCACGCCTGGCCGAGCCACAGGTCTATATGTTCAGACGTGGGTTCCATATGGGTTGTATGGAAATGGAACCCATTCTGTGTGTGCAGGCATGGTGTCCCGCTGGTGCACATTGAACATTGGAGTCCAGAGGGCTTGTTGGGTGGTGCAATGAGGTGTGCTGTGGTATTCGAGGAGAAACTTGGAAGGCTAAGGCCAGGGTTGGCACTTTCTGCAACTGCAATTTGGAGTGCCATGTTCATAGTATGCATAAATCTCTCAACTTCGCTGTTTGCCTTTGGCCACTGAGGATTGATGTGGCGGTGGTGTATCCCTAGTCGGCTAAGAGGGCTCTGGAATTTGGAACAGTGAAAAGGTAGACTGTTCATAGTCTTAATCTCATATGGCAACTTGAACATTGTGAATATCTTCTCTAAGATAGGCACTACATGTGTGAAAGCAGTTGACTCAATGACCTCTATGAGAGGATACTTTGAGTAGCTGTCTATCATTACCATGTGACTCCCGTCCGGGAAGCTCCCCAAATCAAGACTCAGTTTGGACTTTGGGGTGGTGCACAGTTCCAAAAAGAACAATGATGGACAGAATTCAGAACGGTTCCTCCAGGAAAATTGGTGCTGGGGCTTCTGGAGGGCTTCTTCAGCAGACACACAGGGCACCACTTGATCCACCACGGCCTCTAGTCCAGGGAACCACACCTTTTCTTGCGTGCAGGATTTAATTTTTTAATGCCTTGATGTCCGCCATGGTCTACCAGTGTCACTTGGCATTGGAGTTCGACAGGGATTACAGCCGGTGTCCTCTTAGTAGGATACCACCTTGAGTGTTGCTGAAGTCATCTTGTACACTCCACTTCTTGACTAAGCAATCTCTCTCTTGGCTGGCCCAGTAGTCTAGCAGGAAGTCCTGCCAGGAAACCACCTGTACTGCGGTTTTTACTTTCAGCATTACTGCATCCCTTGCCGTGTTCTCTTTGATGTCGCTGAGACTAAGTGCTTTAGGACAGGCAGTTTGTGAGACCATACAGAGATGCTCTTCTATTGCATCAGCACTGTCAGTGTTCTTGTTGACCATTGGAGTGGAGTTGGAGTGGAGTGACAGGAGAGGAAGTCCACGGATTCTTGGCCCGGGTCTGTAAATCACGTTCATCCACTAGTGTAGTTGGATGGCCCAATTTTTGATTTGTGGCAGGGGACATTGGGCCGAGGCTCTGAACAGTGGGACGAGTAGTTGGTGATCCGAAATGACCTTGAAGGCCTGCCGCGCAAGTATAGGTAAAAGTGGCTGCATGCCCACTTAATAGCAAGTGCTGCTCTTTCAATTTGCACGTAGTGTGTTTCTGTCTGTCAGCACCTTGCTAGCATATGCTAGCAGAGCCCATCTGCCAGGCTCAACTTCCCCAAGTCCTACCAGGCTTGCATTTACAAGCATCTCCTTCGACTCCTCATGGTCGAAGTACGCCTTGGAGAAGCGTGGCTCAATTGTTAGAGCGGCCAACCCTGATGCAGAGGTCTGGCCCGGGACCAGGGTGCTCTTGGACTCAAACTCCCCAGACCTGATCATTCTCACCTCGGTGCCTAGTCTAATCATGGGTCTGACTCTGGGCAATAGCTTGCTTAATCTCCACAACGGCCCCAGCAGCGCTTGGATGCCTGGCCTCACCCTGGGGGTGCCCAGGAGTGGACATCTCACAGGAAAGCCAGGAAGGGTTCCACAGCGGTATGAATACAGCACTACGAGACCTCTGGGTAGAAGGCGCTATATAAATACAAACACATTTCACATTCAGGGGGGCATCCTTGATCTTCTGAATGTGTCGTCTTCTCTTCTGCCCCATGTCCAGCTGGCATCTGCCTTTTGTCCCTGCTCTCAGTGGTTCCGGGAGGGTTGCTAAAATGGGGATAAACTGGCAGGAGAACATGGGCATGCTAAGGAAACTGCATACCTTTGATACCTTTGTTGGTGCCTACTTAATAACTTGTAACTTGCGTAGATCAACTTGCACCCCTTCTTGGTTAAACACATATCCAAAGAATGAGAAGAACGGCTGACAGAATAGACACTTTTCCTTGTGCAGTGTGACTCCATGCTCTCAAAATTGCTTTAAGGAAGGTGGCTCGTAAGTGCTGGTGGTGTTCTGCGGCTGTTGCAGAGTGAATGAGAATGTCATCACTCACATTCATGACACCTTGAAGTCCAGGTAGCATTTCCCTGATCGCGTTTAAAAAACCGCTGGCAGTTGATGATATGCCAAAGTTCAGTAGCTTGTACTGGCGGAGACCCAAGTAAGTGCTGAATGTTGTGATGTAGATTTAGACCATCTGATCTTGAACAACTGACATGTTTCATTGCCCAAAGAATTTTTTGGCAATTTCATCGGGTCACGTGGACTCATCTCTACCTCAATGATGCAATGGATCTATAGTGGTTAATAAAGATAAAAGAAGGAGTGATAGTGCCAGATCGTAATGTGTATATGTCTAATTCGCAGTTATATTCTTTCTGCTGCATTGAGTTCCATGGGGGTGGCCAACCCTTAGAGTCCGCCTTTGGTAAGTTGCTGGTAGGAGTCCACCTGGCAACCACCCGGTAACTATGTTACATTGTACAGACACAAACATGAGATGTGTCGCAAATTGAATGTGCCAACACCTGCTAACTGTTTACAATATCCGTCTCGGGCACTATCACTCCATTTGTTATATGTAGCAACCACTACAGATCCTTTGCATTATTGAGGTGGAGATGAGTCCCCGTGCTCTGATAAAATTGCCAAAAATCTTTTGGGCAATGAAACATGTAGGCTGTCAAGTTAAGATGGTTTAAAACATGCTGTTTCTTTTAATTGAGTGTGAACACTGTTAAATTAAAGAATGTGTGGGATAGTTGTTCACAATTCGATTTTAATTAGGAGACCAATTCACTTCTGTACACATTAAGGTGCTTAGACGGTTGACTGATGACAACATCATTTACACGTTATTTTTTCTCCCTCTTCACATGAGTCTAAGAGTTAGGTCACATGCTTGTTTCTGTCAAGAAAGTGCCAATGATGACAGAACGAGCAAACTGGTGAGTAACAACCAGTAGTTCTATGGATGGTGCTTACGTGAGGCACTTTCTGACTTTTCTCATAATTTTTCTATGTTGGGTGTGAGAACAGTTGTGGATGGTTAACAACTTTTTAACAATAAGGAACACTTGTAGATGGGCATGACTAGATAATTAGGTAGAGCCATACCTAGGAGTAAATTATAATACCCATCTGACAGATTTTTCAAAGATTAGAGTGTTTTCTTTATAACAAGGTTTTGTTATTGTGTAAAATACGTGAGTGGGGGGGGCGTGGCTACGAGGGCAAAGATGGTGGACGTAGCTTACTAGAGCTCCCACTGGCCCGCTCATAATCCGTCTATTTATCCTGGCCTCCGAGCTCGCATCCCACCTCACACTTGTGGCGGAGGTAGTGGCTGGCGAGGGGTGTCCTCCGATGTGAAAGTCTGGGTTCCCGGATCCTTGATAGCGGAGATAGCAAAGGCGGCGCCCCGGGGCCTGCACACAACGTGGGAAGCCGGGGCCTCGATTTTGGCGATCCCCAGCCGGGAGCTCCCGGAGTCGGCTGGCTGTGGCGGAGGCGGGGCCCTCGCTCCGGGGTCTGAGCCGACAGCGGAGCAGTGAGGAGCAGTGCGGCCGTGCCCCATAATAGCGGCGTCTGTGCAGGCACTTCGGGGGCGCCGATAGAGGACCGCGGCCTGCATTGAGGCCCGGGAGCCGGGGCCTCGATTTTGGGCGACCCCCAGTTGCGGAAGATACAGCGCGAGGGAGGCCGGGGCCGAGCGGCAGTGAGACTGGTGGTGCGGGCCCCCGGGGTGCGACCCTGCTCGCTCTCCGGCCCGGGAGCGGCTCGCCTTGCCTGGTCTCATGATCTCGGGCCCTCCCCCTGCATTTGATCTCCCTGAAGGTGGTGCCTGCAATCTGGTGTGCAGGCGGATGCTGGCGGCTGTGGCGAGGTGTGCACACGGCGTGTCCCTGGGGCCCCGAATGACAGGCTGAGAGACAGTGGGGCTAGAGCCGGCGGAGTGACCCGGCAGACCGCCCTGGTGGGGAGATTGGAGGTGTGGGGGACCCCCTAACGGCCCGCGGTGAGCAGCTGGCAGTGGACGGTGTGGATTGGGGCCACATACCCCGGGAGGTGTGGCCGAACTGGTGCCACACGGTTCTCATCAGTCCACAGCCAGAAGGAGGGGATCGGTGTGCAGCGGACACCCGTGGGGAGTAGCGGCCTACCTGGACCCGGTGCAGCCGGGGACTCGAGTTTGGCGGTCCCCGCCTGGTGGAGCCGAAACACTGCGAGACCTGAGGAGCGGCGGCCCCTGGTGTATGGCCGCATTTGATAGCTGAGCACAGCACTGCAGGGCACCCCTGGGCCGACGACTGGAGTCTGGCCAGACTGACCGGCGAGATATGAACGTGTACCTGGCGACGGACGACGAACAGTGAGCAACTCCCCCGGGCCCCCCAACATGGTGTGTTTGACCAGTGGGCGAGAGTGGCCGGAGTGCCCAGATGGTCATTACGCAGTGCGCCTAGGCCCAGGAACTGTGTGAGGAACTGAGGCGTCCCTGGGCAATATTGGAGGACCTCGGGCGAGCTGGTGTAGCCTGGAGCGGTGGACCCTGTGGGGGGAGATAGTCCTCGTGGGTCCTGGTCGCGCAGTAACTGGACCTGAAGAGTCTTGCGGGTGCCCCCTCCGTAGCGGACGGCGGCAGGGTGTAGGAAGAGTGTGTGCCTGCGACAGATCCGAGGGCGGCGGCACAGGAGTAGGCCTCAGTCATGACCAGAGGAGGGGGTGGGCCTGCTAAGCAGGTGCCCATTGACAAGTTTACGGGACCGAGCGGGGGCCCGAGGCATCCGGGGGCCAGGGGTCGGGGCCAGATAACGCGGCGCTGATGGCAGCTATAACCTAGTCCAGGGATATGTCGGATGTCAAGATTGGAGCGGTTCGACCAGATGTAACCGTATTGCGCCAGGACCTGCGCAACGCTGTGGCGAGAATCAAGGAGGCCGAGTCTAGGATCTCAGTGGTGGAGGACGATGTTGGAACCCTGAAGCAGAAAATGGCAGCGATGGAAAACATTCAAAAGGGCCTGGCGCTTCGTGTGGAGGATGCTGAAGGGCGGGCGCGCAGAAACAACCTTCACTTTGTGGGTTTTCCGGAGGGTTGTGAGAAGGGCAATATGGAACAGTTCTTGTCCCAGTGGCTGGAGAGTTGGCTCCCCCCGGATGTCCTATCCCGCAGCTTTGTTATTGAACGCGCCCATCGGGCTCTGACACAGAAGCCGCCCGTGGGTGAGCGACCCAGACCAGTGATTGCTAGAATCCTGAACTTTCATGACAGGGACACAATCTTGCGGGAAGCGAGGGCCAAAGACTCTCTTCTCTTTGAAAGCCAAAGAATCATGATCTTCCCCGACTACACCAGAATTGTACAACAACAACGGCACTCCTTTATGGCTGCCAAGGCGAAACTCCGAGGCCTGAAAATTCAGTACTCCTTGCTCTACCCGGCCCGCCTACGGGTGATCTTCCAATCACGGACTCATTTCTTTGATACACCGGAAGACGTATTCAAGTGGACTGATGAAACGGTGAGGGTCAGGCCCCATGCTCAACCGGGTCTGGACCCGGGGAACTCAAGAGATCCATCGCAGGAGCCGGGGGACCAGAACGCCCGTGGGAAACGAAATAGGAGATCTAGGTCTCGGAAATGTTCTACATCTACATCCCGCAGTACAACTCGGTCAGCTGCGCCCTGAGTGCCTATGGGGATTTGTGCCGTTCTACAGAGGCCACGTACTCCAGCGGAGAGTAGTCTTGCAACAGAGTTCTGCTATACTGCTGATTGAACATTGACATATATGTTGCCACAACTGGTTTCTTTTGCCAGACAATGGGTGGGACTGTGGGGAAGGGTTCGGGGTGCCTTTATACAGGGGCGCCATGCCTCCTACGTGAGTGGGAGTTAACTTGGGAGGGGGGGGTTTGGTTCAGTGGGTAAGTGGGATCCATTGGTATGGTAGGCCTTGGGCGCTCTGTTTTGGGCCCGAGGTCGCCCATGCCGCGACAGGTACTTCAGTGTTCCATGAGGTATTGGGGTGGGGGGGGGTGGATTCGGGGTTGGGAAGTAGAGGGGTTTGTGTAGGGGGCAGGAGACAGGGGGGGTTGGGGAGGGTTGGTTGGGGGTACACACGACCTATAATGCCTTGTTCTGTGATGTGCTGTGCGCCTGGGCCTGGTGCGGGGTGCTCTGGTATTGGGTCTCATGGGACTATGGCTGAGGCTTCCACTCCAGGGCTCCCCAGGGAGTCAATACCTGTAGTGAGTTGGAATGTCAGAGGGATGCTGGACAAGATCAAGAGGGGGGCGATACTGCGCTGGGGTAAGAGGGAGGCTGCTGATGTCTTGTTGTTGCAAGAAACCCACATGATGGCGACAAAAGTGTTGAGCCTGCAGAGATATGGCTACCATCAAGTTTTTCATGCGGGGTTCTCCAGGGGCTCCAGGGGCGTAGCTAATAAATCCATCGGAGGCTGGCTTATGTGCACGAGAAACAGTGGATAGACCCCCAGGGACGTTATGTGTTTGTTCAAGGGATGGTGGGCACGGAATCGATAGTGTTTGGCTGTGTTTATGCTCCCCCCCTGCAGTGGTCCCTGGCTGAGCGTTTATTTGCGTTATGGGCGGACATTCCAGATTCCCTGGCGGTCCTGGGGGGAGATTGGAATGATGTGATGGGCGTGCGTGAGGACCGTCGGAGGATGCAGGGGGCGCTTGCGGCTGCCGTCCCTACTCGGCTGCGCGCCATGGTGGAGGGGCTTGGCTGGGCATATGTTTGGCGACACATGCATGTCAGGGCCCGCGAATACACGTATGTCTCTGCGGTCCATGGTTCCTTCTACCGGCTGGATTATGTCTTCGTGCCTTGTGGTTTCCTGGATAGAGTACGGGAGGCTGCCATCCTGCCCAGGGGACTGTCTGACCACTCCCCAGTGGCCGTAGTGGTTGACCTGCATAGGACGAGGCAGCCATTCCGGTGGAGGATGTCCTCCTGGCACCTTCAGCAGGCCGAGTACGTGCAACACATGCGTGGTGCGATTGCCAACTACTGGAGAGAAAACCTGGTGGAAGGTACTGATCCAGTGGTCGTCTGAGTAGCCATGAAACCTACCCTGAGGGGCGTTGATATTGCGTGGTGCGCGGCGGCCCATCGCAGGCGTCGGGAAGCTAAAGTGGAGGCGGCGGCCTGTGTGGAGATGCTGGAGCAGTGTTGTTGGGGGGAGGAAGAAGCAATGGCGGTGCGGCGGCTTCTGCAAGTGCAGCAGTCCTATTCGTCGGTGTTATTAGATGAGGCTCGGCAGGCGTGGTTGGCTACGCGGAGTAGGGTGTATCAATGGGGTGACAAGTCTTGCACTATGCTTCACAGACTGTGCCAGCGTACTCTGCAGCCGCTTGCCCTGCATGGGATTACTGATGGAGACAGCGTCACCATTACGTACCCAGCGGCGCTGGCCGCTGGCTTTGCCAGCTATTAAGCGGAACAGTATGCCCCACAGGATTGCCTCTCGGCTGAGGTGATTGACAAATTTATCGCCGACCTGCCCCCGAGGGCGGTCTCCGCTGAGACCCGGAAAGCATTGGACCTTCCCTTCACGGCGGAGGAACTGGGTGATGCACTGGGTTAGCTCATCACGGGGAAGGCGCCCGGGCCAAGTGGTTTCCCATGTGAATTTTATAAAAAGTTCCATCTCCAACTGGGGTCCCATTATAGAATCGCACTGGAGGCAGCCTGGGAAGTGGGAAGACTGCCGGCTGACTGGCGACATGCCGAGGTGGTGGTGTTTCAGAAACCTGGTAGGCCCCCCGATCGTCACGACTCGTACCGTCCTATATCATTACTTAACATCGAGGCTAAACTGTTGGCTAAGGCGTTGGCGAATCGTCTCCTCCCATATGTAGCTGATCTGGTTCACCCGGATCAGGCGGGCTTCATGCCGCGTAGAGCGCGCGACACAATATACGCAGGGCACAGAATGCCGTAGATGCGATAAGGGCCACAGGAGAGCGGGCGGCCCTGCTCTTGGCCGACATAGACAGGGTCTTTGACTTGGTAAGCTGGATATACCTATTCGCGCTTCTACCTCATCTTAATCTGGGCCCGGTGTTCATATCCTATATCAAACTTCTCTATACTGATATCACGGCGTCTGTGCGTGTTTCTTGGGCGATTTCGGAGAGGTTTGCCATCGGCTGGGGTACCCGTCAGGGTTGCCCGCTGTCCCCATATTTATTTGCGTTAATTATGGAGCCTCTCGCCTCTTGGGTGCGCATTGATGCGCAGCTGCGGGGTTTTGTATGTAGGGGGGGCCTTACCGATCGAATTGCCCTCTATGCGGACGACGTCCTCTTTTTCCTCACTGACCTGAATAGATCTGGGCCCCGGGTGCTAGAGATAATGCGCATCTTTGGTGAGGTGTCAGGCCTCTACCTTAAACCGAGTAAGTCCACCCTGTGGGTGCTGGGTGACGGAGCGGACATGGGCCCATGGGCATCAGCATTGCGAACTGTGGTTGGGGGCATATTACATCTTGGAGTGTTCTTGTCCGAGTCCGCGACGGTCTCATGGGAGCACAACATGCTGCCAGTATGGGACATTACAACCTGGTCTCGGATGCCCCTTACCATATACGGCAGGTCGGCGATTTTTAAAATGGTTGCCCTGCTGCGTCTCCTTTATCAATTACAGAACCATCCACACCCCATTTGCACCGCGGTGGTACCGGCAGGTCAATTCCGCCCTGGGTCGCTTTTTGTGGGCGGGGGGAGCTGCTAGAGTGGCGCTACGCACGTACTTTCTTTCCACATATTGTGGTGGCCTGGCCACGTCGGACATCCTCTTGTACTATCAGGCCTCGCACCTGCTGGTTTTAAACGATTGGTGGTATGGGGATAGTGGCGATCCGGCATATGCGCTGGGGCGCTCCCTGATGGGGAATAACACACTGCATACCACCCTATACACGGCTGGGCTTAGGAGGCGGCTGCCGTCGGCCACGCAAGTGGTGTTTGCTGTTTGGAGTCAGGCACTGAGTCGGATGGGTTGGTGGGGGAGGTTGACGGCAGAGACCCCATTGTGGCGGAATGGATGAATCCCTGCGTTGGCCTCGCTTGCGGGGTTTGGCGGATGGGACTCCATAGGAATTTCCTCGCTTGGAGATGTTATGTCGGGTGTGACTCTCAAGTCATTCCAGGACTTGCGGGACGAGTTTCATATGCCTAACACTCAGTTCTTCCGATACTTACAATTTCGCCCTAGCCTGGTTGGGTTGGAATCGCTGCCGGAATTCAGCCCCGTGGAAGCGAAGGTCTTCATGGGCGATCTTGGGGACAAAAAAGTATGTCGCTTTTATCAAACGTTGGTCACCCACTGCTCCTCCTCCTTACTCCCATTGAAAGATGCTTGGGAAAAAGACGTGGGGCCCCTGGACGAAGACGATTGGAGGGAGACACTGGAGTCCCCATGTGGGACAGCTATTGCGGTGCGGCTCCGATTAATCCAATTTAAATACTTGCACAGGGCCTACTATACCCGAGAGCGACTGTGGAAGGAGGCCCTCATTGGGTCCCCGGAGTGCCTGCGTTGTGGAGCTGACAGGGGTACCCTAATACATACTGTGTGGTCGTGTGCTGGCTTGACTAGGTTCTGGAATGGTGTGTGGAGTTGCTTGTCGGAGGTGCTGGGTTGGGATCTCCCCCGCACCCATCGCCTGGGTCTCCTCCATGTGTTAGAGGGGGTAGGTGGAAATATTTACAAACGTCATCTCTTGCTCTTGGGCTTGGTTGTGGCCAAGCGGGACTTGGCACGAGCGTGGAAGAATGAGCGAGCCCCCACCCTGAGTGCGTGGAAAGCTGGATTGAAATATTTTATGGGTTTGAAGCTCCCAGTGTTTGAGGCCAGAGGTTGTCCCAGGAAGCATTTTAAAATCTGGAAGCGGTGGGCAGACTACAGGGGTTTGACTCTTGATCCACCGGCGGAGCCTGATTAGGATCTAGATTTGGGTGATAGATGCCAGGCTTAGAGTGCGCAGGGCACTGGACTTTCTGACGGCGCATAAAGAGGGCTTGACATGATCGCGTGTACGGGGCTAGGGTGGGATAAGGGGCGGGTAGTGGGGTTTTTGGGTGGCTGTGGGAGTTGGGGAAGTTAGGGAGAAACTTTCTTTCTTATTGATTGGGATATAATGATGTGTTTATGCTGATAATCATGCAGTGACCTCCTGATTGTGGAGTGCTGTATACCTGCTTCTACCTGATCAACTAATAAAATTTGTTGTGAAAAAAAAAAATACGTGAGTGGGGGGCTACCTGGTTATTTTCCCTCTCTTGCTCCTTATTTGATTGCTGATGGTTAAGAGTGACCCTGCGGGCGGATCATGGAGGATCCACAGGGGTATCAAGATGAGATAATGAAAGCTGGTAAAGAGCAGCTGCCGGGAGGAAGGAGAGAGGTGTAATAAGAGACAGTGAAGCGTGGCTTTTCAGCAGGAGGGAGGAGCAAATGGGTAGCATTACTGCATAGTCGGGTGCTGAAACACACTGGTTAGCCCCACATGAAGAAAAATACATAATGCTCCAAACTCCATATAAATCCAAAAAATAAATGTAATAATAAAATGAGGAAGTACTTTTTTGCCCTGTCACGCTTCAAGGGCTGGATGCATTGTTAGGAAAAGTATTGGCTGATAGATATATTGTATCTTAAATACCATTTACGAAAATATACCACTGGCAGTTTTAACTTCAATGAAAAATATTTTTGTAAGTAATATTTAGGACACAATCTTTCTGTCAGACTGTGTTTTAGTTTCAGCACTCTGTATCATGCCGGTTTTAAGCTCAAAGAGCTTACACATTTTCACATCTATAAAATGCCATGACGAAGCCAATGGCTGATGAGGAATGCCCCCAACCCCTTTCTGCATATTGTACAGTTTGTTGTTTGCGTAGTGGTGACATCAGTCTAAAGCTGTCTGCAAAGCCGCCAACTCACATAGTGCCACCGTGTGTCACACAATTTCAGCTCCATTCAAAGTGTCACCCAGGGAGGAGCCGAAATCACACGGAGGCAGGGAAAAAGATTTAAAAACCACAGTAAAAGGAGGATTTCCAGCTTGTTTTCCAAGGCAGTAAATAGCCGATGTTCATTACGAGATGTGAAAACACCCCAGGACATTGGCTGGGGGGTGGGACTTGGTGACGGGAAAAGTGCCTCTTAGGTAGGCCTCTTCACATGGTGAAAATCATTAGTGAGGGGTGGCCATTATGTGACTGTATCCTTACCTTAAATTTGAGAACAATCTTTATGGACAGGTGTATACAATGTCTTCTGTAGATCCTTGAATACAGGTCGCATTAATCCCTAACAAATATTTTCATCTTCTGTAGCATGTTTGACTTCATGTCAAATACATAGGTATTGTGAACTTGTTTTGCTTTTTTTCAGTATTTTTGCACATTAAAGTATGTAGAGTTTAATCAATGGGAAAGGGGTACAATGCTGTTTGGAATTATAATGAACATACTTCTATAGCACAGTCTTCTGCATTCATAGTTCTCCTTGTACTGCTGAGTCACTTGTGTGTAGTTTACATTTCCTTTCTTATATAAGAGCATTGTGTTGGAATAGGATACATATGTAAATACAGTCTTTGTATTCAGTTTGCACCGTTTTCATCCCGTACGTGTTATCAAATACCAAAACCACAACGAACTATTCACAAATGATAATGCTTGGGGGTTACCATATGCCAAGTGATCACATGAGTCTTTCTTGCCAGCCATGATCTTTCCAGGTCACTGCACAAAATTTGTAAAGCTGTAGGAGTGTGCTTGCTTTCTGTGTTGCCACATCTGGCCATCCTGTCCTCTGTAAACAGAGAGAGGTGTGCCATGAATAGCGCAGCAAGGGTGACATGGGCCCTAGTGAAAGCAAAGAACTACTTTTAGGGTAGTCAATACAGCAATCATCAGGGTTTATTGTGCTCATCAGAGGTCTGTGCTCTGGTGCCACTGCACCTGCTACACCAATGGCAGCAATGCCCCTGGGTATTTCGACAAATTATCGGAAGACAAAGCACTGTGATACAAAAATTGAGTCAAGAATATTGGGATTACAGAAATATCGTCGACAGGAACATTGAAGGTTTAAATATTGTTTATAGTGTTTTTAATATTGCTGTAAAAATATCTTTATACAAAATATTGTTGTATGTAATAAGGTATGTAAGTGGCAATTTGTATGTAATTTATTGTAGTGTGCTTAGTAGTATATGTTTGTTACGTTTTTTATTTGTGTTTTTAGTAGGATCATTTATTAGTTATGAAATTGATGAGATTTGTATTTTTAGTTGTATTCAAGTATATAAATAATGTTTTTATACTTTTTCTTTGTACTGGATATTGGGGGTTTTTGGGATAAAGGTGGGGAGATTTTTAAAAAGTGTATATTTTAAAGCAAAATGTATGGAAATAATTTTACTGATTAGCAAATGAATATTCAACAATTATAAAAATGTATTTGTTTCTTTTATGTTTTTAATTAATGTTAATTTAATATTAATATGTATATATATATATATATATATATATATATATATATATATATATATATATATATATATATATATATACACACACATGGAAGGGTCTGTCAGAAAACAACATCGTAATCCTGACCACAGAAACGCCATCCTCAGGGATTACACGTTGGAGCTTCCGACAGGCCGACTGGCTCCTTGAGCCAATCGGAATCAAGCCAGAATGACTGGCCGGTTTCAATTCCGACTGCCTACATTGTTATTGGCCGGTCGAAATTGAAACCAGGGATGTCGGACGGAAAGCTTCCGACCTGTGGTCGGAGGCTTTCCAACCGACATCATAATCGGTCCGTAAGAGTATTTTTTTAATTAAAAAAAATAATCCATTAAAATAATTTACAAACTAAAAATATACAAAACAAATATTTCAATAAACTAAAATATTTATAACTTTTTTATATTATAGTTTCAAAATGTTTACATTTTACACAATTCTTTTAAATGTATTTTATTTTAATAATTGTAATATATTTTAATGTGATATTAAATAAAATTTAGATTAGTGGTATTACGTTCATATTGATAATAATTAAATATCCAGAAGTAAACATTATAAAAAAATATTTTAAAATATATTTTAACCACATGGATGCTGCACATTTTCATCTGCTGTGCTGGGCCATAATGTTAATGGGTGTGGTCATGACGAGCCGAGCTCGTCATGAGCACACAAGAGGTGTACCTCATGACGAGCTAAGCTCGTCATGAGCATCAAAGGGGTTAAAAAAAGCTAAATTATTATGATTATTCTTATATAAGGTTTTAAAACTTTGATTGCTTTCTGACAATTTTTTAATTCATAAATGTATATTTATTTTGTTTTAATATTATAATTTGCTTTTACAATTATATTTTTAACATTTTTGAAATCGATAATTTGGTTTTAATCGATTGTTAATTTTGGATTATAATTATATTTCTTTTCTCATAGTATAACGTTTTGGATTGGTAGCAAATATTTTAATATTTACATGAAATATTATATGTAATACTTTTTATATTTTGATGTTTAAATATGGATATGTAGGTCTGTAGTTTTGGAAAGTGTATTTCTAGATTAAATAGTACTTTATAGTTAAGAAATTATATATGAGTATGGAGTATTGATTGTGTATATAAAATAATTAATTTGTATTAGTCTTCTTTAAATGTTTTAAATTGAAGTGTTTATAGTGCATTTTAGCTTTTAAGTGTCTAACAAGTTCTTCAAAGAGCCTTAGACTGGTGTGGAAATAGTACATTTTACCCCTTTAGTTACCAATACCTTCCCTCAATATGGTTAGATCGGAGTGGGAATAGTAAATGTCACCCATTCAATATCCAGCACCTTCCCCTACTATGGTTAGATTGGAGTGGGAATAGTAAATGGCACCCCTTTAGATCCTGATTACGAGTTTAGCAGTGCAGCGCCAGATTCACCCCATCACTGCACCATCAAACCTGTGGCCGGGCTGCCTGCCAGATTACGAGTGATTTTCGTGTCTGGCAGGCTTTTTTTTTACGTTCCCACGGCGGTGCCTCAGAAAATGGGCATCGCAATAAGACTGTAACAAACAGTTCCTGCATGGCATGGACTGTAAAGTCCATGCTATGTAGGAACTGGGGTGTATGCACACAGGGGGACATATGTTGTGCTCCCTGCATGCACCCCATGCCCCTGAGGTAACTGCCCCCCCCCTTTGTTTCCTCTTCGACACAGTTTTCATGGAGAAGGAACCCCATGAAAACCATGGCCCAGAGGAAACTTGTAATATCCTTGGCGGGACAGCAGCAGTCCCGCCAAACATATTGCTGCCTCTACACCGCCGCTCCACCCCTAGGGAATAGTGGCTCCCTGGCGGTTTCTGCAAGGAAATGGCACTCCAACCACCCTAGTTGCAATAGGGGGTTGTAAGACTGCCACTGCCGCACCCCTGCGAGTCTGGCTGTCCGTGGAACACCAGCCTCTAATCAAGCCCAGAGTGTCCAAGACCTTCGCCCAAAATGGTTAGATTGGAGGGAGAAAAGTAAATGTCATCCCTTTAGTGTCCAACACCTTCCCCCAATATGGTTAGATTGGTGTGGAAATAGTAAATGTCAAATGTTTAGTTGACAACACCTTTCCCCAATATGGTTAGACTGTAGTGGGAATAGTAACTGTCACTCCTTTAGTGCCCAACACCTTCCCCCAATATGGATAGAATGGAGTGAGAAAGTAAATGTCAGAAAGTAAATGTCACCATTTTAGTGTCAAACACTTTTTTAAAAGAGTGATGTTGGAGTGTGAATATTTAAGTTTATAATTTGAGTCTGAAATTCCTTATTTTAATTGTATTTCTATGTAGTAAAAATAGTGTGTGTTATTTTATTAATATTTTTGGTGTTTAGAAATATAATAAAGAATTAGGGGCCTATTATTACTTTGGTGGTGCGGGAGCGGGCCATCATGCCAGCGCCCCTTCTCACACAGCACCAAAGCCATAATTAGATCGCCCGCCAGATTCCGACAAGAATCCAGGTTGGGCAGTTTTGCGGCATGTGGCCCACAGCAGTGCCTGTCTAAAGGCTCATAGGAGAGCCGTAACAGGCCCCCCAATGGCAACGCCACTGTCAAGAGCATGCCCTTTAGGAACTGAGGATGCATGCAGACACGGGGCGCACCATGTGCCCCCCTGCATGCATCCCCTGGCACAGAGGCAACGGGAGCACTGTAGGGCCCACTTTGTTCCCTCTCCACCACACTTTTCATGGCGGGCTCACTGTCATGAAAACCTTGGCGGAGAGGAAACTCGCCCACCAAGCATACTGTGGGCTCAAGACTGCTGCAACACCGCCAGGGATCTCTGATCCTGATTGCAACATTTTTAAAGAACATATTTTGACATGTTTTAGATTAAAAACATGTTTTTAATCTTTTCGGACATTTATTGAACGTTCTTACATGTTTTCACTTCTATGTGGAGCAATTTTTTTTGTATAATTTATCTGCTTTTGGGGGTTGTTTACCACTAGTTCTATTTTGCAACTTATTTGTGTTATTGTTGTCTATTTTCACGAAACCGAACAGCGGTAAGGTGCAGGCATTCGTTGGAAAAAGTAAGTCCTTTTTAAAAGAATTTTTAAGGGTTTTGAGCTTAGGAGGGTTTAGTGGGGTGGTGGTCAACATGTTACTTATAGAGTTGTGTATGGGGATTTTGGTTGTGAATTAATAGTTTTGTTTTTGTTTTTCATTAGTTAGAAGTTTTGGGTTTTCATATTCTATTTTAGCAATGTATTGTATTTTTTTTTAAAAATATTTTTATTGAAGAATTTTTTTCCCCCTTTTTTCTTTATGACATGAGCAGGGCACAATAGAATACACAATCATAGATAACAAATTCATATGTACAAAAAAAATAAAAAATACAAAACCATAAAACACAAAATCATACATAAATATTCAAATACTCAAATATTCAGTATATTGAATTCTCCATCTTTCAGCATTCGGTTCCTAACTTCCACCGAATAAGAGGATCCCAAATTTGCATACCCAATTTCTTACCCTTTTTTCCCTTCCTAGCCTTAATAGCAGTTTCCAATTTTTGTATTGATAATACCTTACCCAGCCATTGATGGTATGTAGGAGGATTAGGGTCAAGCCATGCCGAAGCCACTAGCAATCTAAGAATAGCCATTGCTACAAATAAAAGGTTTTTACAATTTGACTGTCCATCGAGACTGACCCCCAATAACATAACAGCTGGGTTTAATTCTACTGTTGTTAATAGTGCGTTCTGGAAAAAGTTCCCAATATCCTGTTTTACCTTATCTAGGTGTGGACAGACCGAAAAGATATGTATCAAGTCCACCTCTGCACTGCCACACCTAAAACAGGTAGTTCCGGATAAACCCCCCCATTGAGCAATTTTTCCAGGTGTGTAATATAAATGATATAAAATCTTATAATGTTGGGCCTGTAGAGACGATGAACACAACAATTTTCCTCCCATTTCTAATGACTCAGTGAAGATATCCCTGGCTATATCCAAATCTGTAGACCATTTATCTATCCATTTCTCCAAATCATCTTTCTTTAGTTTTGTCATTTCCAAATAGAACCTCTTTATAGTACAATCAGAGCCATCTTCTATAAGATCCATCATTATAGTTCTTTCAAAGCCCAATGATCCCCCTTTTTTATTTGAAATCCAACTTCTTATTTGGAGGTATTTGAAGAAATGTTTTGTGTTCAACGTATATCTATTCTGCAATTCTGTAAATTGTAATATGCCGTGACCGCCCAGCATATCTCCGATCTTTCTTACCCCCCGCCTCTCCCACTCTTGAAATACAACTCCTGAAAAAACCATGCTAGACAAAGAAGGGTTGTTTTTAAATCTAGTGTATGCACTATACTTCCCAATTCCAACCTTTTTGGAAATTCCTCTCCATATATTATAGGCAGCCATTATTGTCTTGAATCGTGTTCTTTTGAAATTACTTTCCTCCGTGAATCTCAGGAAAACATTTTCCGTGTTTCTACCCAAAACCAAACCATAGATAGCGAGCGAACCAATATTATCCCAACCATCCACCTCAGCCCCTCCGATCAGTCCCAACATGTTTTGTAGTGCAGCAGCCCAATAATACAACTTTAAATCCGGTAGCGACCAGCCCCCTCTCTCCCACGGTAACAACATATACCTCAGTGCCCTCCGTGTCTTACCTTTGGCCCAAATAAAACGATTAATCATCTGTTCACAAATTTTGAACCATTTGTTGTCAACTAGGAGTGGTACTGCCCTAAAAATATACAAAAATTTTGGCAACACCAGCATTTTATTAATGTTAACTCGACCTACTAACGACAAGTGGAGGTTCTCGTATCGGTCCAAATCTTTCTTCGTTTTATCTATTATTGGGACAATATTTTTTTCACCAAAGTATTTATATCTGCTGAAATATTGATTCCTAAATACGTCCCTGCCTGGACCACTCGATTATCAACACAAAAGGTCGCTGAGTTTTTAATAATTTGAGTCTTTGAAGCATTCAGGGCATAGCCCGAGACTTGTCCGAATCTGCGAGCCTCTGCTTCTACTAGCTCGGTAGCCTCCGTGGGGTTTGGTGTTATCACCGCCACGTCATCAGCGTAGGCAAGCACCTTACAGGGTCCCAGTAATGTATGTAACGGGGTGATTTCTGGACATGAGTCTATCCTACGAATCAATGGATCCATATACATGGCAAATAGCAACGGGGAACATGGGCACCCCTGCCGTGTGCCTCTTTTGATCATAAATTGTCCCGTGATGCCCCCATTAACTCTTAGGGCTGCGACCGGTTCCTTATACAGAGTCTGTAAAGCTTTGATGAAACCACCCTTAAACCCAGCTCTTATTAGGGTATGCCACAGATAGTCCCAGGAGACCCGATCGAATGCTTTTTCGGCATCCAGCAACATTACTGCCATCGGACCTCCTGTGACCTCGGCGGCATCAAACAGGGTTATGACTTTCCTAGTGTGGTGAGTCGTCCCTCTTCCGGGGATAAAGCGGTGCTGGTTACTGCTGACTAAGGCACTTATTACTCCAGCAAATCTCGTTGCCAGGGCTTTCGAATATATTTTAGTGTCGTTATTCATCAGCGTAATTGGGCGATATGACCCTGGCTCAGTCGCCGGCTTCCCTTTTTTTAATATTAAGACAATATCTGCACCCCCACAAGACTTTGGGATGGACTCACCCAGCTGAGCAGCTTGGATCGTTTTGCTTAAATCCTGACCCAAACCTCCCCAAAAAGTTTTATAAAACTCTAAGGGTAGCTGGTCCGGGCCAGCTGCCTTTCCTGAAGGGAGATTGCCCATAGCTTCTTTAATTTCAATGTTATCTAGTAGGTTTTCTAATCCTTCTGCGTCTTCGTTAGAGATCCTCTCAACTGGGATATTCTGAAGGTATTCCCTTATCTCTTCAGCACTACTAGGGTGTTGGGCGTCGTATAATGTCTGATAGAATTTCCTAAACACTTCCCTGATTTCTTCAGAGTCTGAGTGTAATCTTCCATTTTCATCCCTGATCTCCCTGACAGTCCCATCTGCCGCTATCTGTCTGGTGCGCATGGCAAGGACATGCCCAACTTTTTCGCTAAACTCGTAGCACCTCTCCCTTCTAATGGTATAATATTGTGCTGCCTTTTTAGCCAGGTCCTCTTCAGCTTCGCTTTTTACTTTCATTAAGTCTACAATATATTGTTCAGTTGGTTCTCCTCTAATGACACAATTATTAAGCTGTTCCTCTGCCTCTGATACGGCTCTCTCTATCTCACTTTGCCGGAGTCCTTCTACTTTTCGTTTATAAGCACTATAACTGCATGTCTCTCCGCGAGCACCCGCCTTAAAAGCATCCCATATAACTCCCACCGGGGCACTCCCTCTATTGTTTTCAAAAGACTCACTGATCCATTTTGACATATGTGATATATAGTCATTGTCCAAAAGGAACCCTTTTTCAAATGTCCAAACCCGACTTAATCTTGTTCCCCCTTCTAACTTCATCGTCAATACTAATGGATTGTGATCACTTTAAATTCTTGGAAGCCTGTCAATTTTAACTCTGGTCATTAGATCATTAGATATCAAGAAGTAATCTAATCTGACACAAATTTGGTGTGGTGCAGAGTAATATGTGAAGCCTTTTTGTTCCGATCTAATTGTGCCCCAGACATCTTGCAAAGTATTATTTTCTAAAAGATCCACTAGAGCTTTATGTACTCTTTTCTTCCTACCTTTGTAACTTCTAATCAGGCCTGCTCCCAGTCCGTCCGCCCCGTTGATATTCAAGTCACCTCCTATAATAACCTGTGGGGCCAGGCTGCTAACTCAGAATCTAAAAACTGTATTATTTCTGGATCATCCTGGGTTGAACCGTACACCGCCACTAGTGTTGTCCATACTCCTTCTATCAAGATCTCAGCCATAGCCCACCTACCCCAATGATCTTCTAATTTTTTCCCGGTTATCAGATTTTTACTCCTTGAAAAGATAGCTACCCCTCTGTTTTTTGTCCCTTGTTTGGATCTTACTGTTAAGTGAAACCCCAGCTGATTGAGACAGAACTCCTGAATACTCATTATATGTGTCTCTTGCAGGAATACGAAGTCTACATTCATCTGGCGCAATCGGACACCTATCTTTTGTCTTTTTTGGACATCGTTTAAGCCACATACATTCCACGTTACAAATCTAAGAGACATGTCTAATTTTTAGGGGACTATCGGCTGCCTGTTCACTTTTATTTGTCAAACTATCAGATTCGTTCATTACTGCATCTATTACACAGATTACACAGACTGCAAAGCTTCTGATTTTCGTGTTCCCTTCCTTACAGTAACCGTACTCATGTAACCATTCCAAAGTGTGTTCTTCATAATCCCAACATATTTCAATACCCTTGTGCCCTGCCCTTGTACCCTCCCTCCCCCACCCCAGAAAGCCCTCCCTCAGGGGCCCTCCCCTCCTACAGGCAAATAGGTCCAATGGACCTATGTCTGGCCGACGTTTGCCTACAGGATGTCACACCCTCCCTCCCCTGATTTTCTTAAACCATATATGCTACTCAAGGTGCTCTCCCCAAAATGATATTAAACCCTGACCACCAGTCTATGACTAATAATACCTGCCGAAACATCAACACATCAATACAGGCCTACATATCTCCGGGGCTCAAAGGAAAAACATATTAAAGATATGCACTCTTAACTCAGGGTCCAGGAATCTAAACTCATAATAACATTCTACTATTCCGTAACATTATTAAACTCTCTTTTTTTTTTTTTTACTTTTTACGGGGTATGTCTCTGATAGCAACAGTTTGTGTATCTTGACCCTCAGGATCCTTATGATGAGACTTTTGTTGGCCTCTGGTTTGACGCAAGAAGCTGAGGTATTCTTGCACCATGATTTCAGAGTAAAAAACTCTAAAGTTTCCATTTAAACCAACCTTTAGCCGTGCAGGGAACATGAGATAAGCCTCACAACCTATGTTCTGGAAAGGGGTGATAAGTTGCCTCATCCGCAACCGTCTTTTCACAGTGGTGTGGCAGAAATCAGGACGAGCAAAAAATTCAACATCCTTATAAGTACGCTTAGCCTGAGGTTTTGCCTTACTGATTATCTCCTCACGCAGCAGGAAATTCCCGACATAAAACAATATTATGCGGGGCTTACCCTGTGTTTCCTTCCGCGTCAACGGGAATCGATGTGCTCTTTGTACCTCATGTTCCCAGTCCCATGAAGACAGCTCTGGGAAGACACCTTTTAATAATTCAACAACAAACCCCGCACGTCGCCCCCCTCCTTTCCCTCCTGAATCCCAAGTAGTCTAACATTATTGCGCCGTTGTCTATTTTCAAAATCCTCTAGTTTCCAGAGCATATGCGCCGTTGTCTTATCCTGATCTCTGCTAGCATCCTGCATTTTGATGAAGTCATCTTCCAGTTTTCCCGTTCTGGCCTCCACCTCAGATACTCTCCCTTCCATTTCTTCATACATTTTGTTGACTTTGTGCAAAGATTGTATTTTTTTATTTGCGTGTCTGGCCCTCCTGCTTGCCCTCTGACTCTCAGCGCGAGCCTCACCTTGTATCTGCTTTAAAGTAGAAAATAAAACTTCAAAATTAGAGGCACCCCCCTCAGATCCCAGAGAGATAGCCTCGTGAATGCCTGTATCTGCGTTCACGAGCTCCCCCATAGATGGCACACCACTCTCCAGAGTATTGTCCCAATCAAGTTTCTTTACAACTGATTTCACAGGGGCTCTGTGGGGCACTCTAACTTGGTCCTTACGCCTCAAATTATTTTTAACTTTGCCCTTATGTTTGGGTCATCGTGGTTTTATTCATCTCTTTGGCAGTGGTCTTTGATCTTGTTTTTATAATTTTTTGAACTGTCTCCTGCGCTGATTCGATAGGTTCCGTATCGCTGCCTGAGGAAATTGAGATACTGTCTGATTTGGTCAAGTTGGTTTCTGAGTCTGTACCCGCTGTGGAGTCTACTGAGGTTCCCGGCTCTGAATCTGAATCTGAGACAGACTCCTGGTCCAAACTGCTATTCTCGCTTTCATCCTCGTCTTCGTCACCCGCCTCGTCGTTTCCAGTGAAAAAAACCTCCTCACTAGGGGAGGCCAGAATAGATCCTGAAACAGTTTGTGCGTTTCTGTCAATTCTATGATTTATGTTGATAATTACACTGGCGTTTGTGTTTGCATTCATAGGGTTATTAACCTCTGGTTGTACTGGTTCAAGCACTATCTCCTCATCAAGTACCTTTTTTAGAGTCTGCTCTGACATTACTTTTCCATTCTCGTTAGGTTTCCTGTTATGGTCATCATGATCATTCATATCGATGTCTGTGGCTGGCCCTGAGGACGCGTTTGTCTCTTTAACTTCACAAATGGTACTAGATGTATCCTTCCCCTTTAAATGCTCGGCCCGCCCCCTACCATAGCTGTAGAAAAGGCAGGTACTCCCGCGGGCTCTGTAACCTCATTCTGGATACAGATCTCCATCGCGCTACCTGCACTCTCGGTGGCTCCTGTCGGCCCGACCTTCTCCATGGGCGCAGCACGCTGTCTCTCCCCGCACAGGGACGCCAATGATGGGACCAGAAACACTTGCTGCGGTGCCGGCTGAGCGCACGACACAGCGCTTGACACAGGTGAAAATGTCTCCACTATTGTGGTCTGCCGAAGTGCTACCTCTCTTCCTGCCAATTCGCCGGCAGCAGATTGCACTTCGATATTTCTCCTTGTTGTTGAGACCAGAGCCGTGATCTTCTTCTTTTCTACGTCTTTTTCACGTAGCTTCCGCATTTTAACCTCTTTTGCAGCCTCCCGTCTCTGCTGCGCCTTTGATCTCGCTTTGCCTCTCAGATTAGAGGCTGGAGCTCCAGGGTCGTCTACGGGTGCCTCTTCCTCCTCGTTTCCGCAACCATCTCGGTCGTGGGTTTTCTTAGAGGATTGTAGTAATTTGGGAGCCATTACTTTTGACAGATTCCTCCAGCTCGCTCGTCCAGACTGATAAGAACGTGTTATTAAGGAAGAAATAATTCCGAACAGGGTATTTTCCTTAATCTGAATCTTAATCTGACGCAAATCCTCTATCTGTGCAGGCCAAAAGGTAAATGCCCCAAGCATCTCACTCGACAACCGAGACCCAACGACCGTCGACTCGCTGTATATTTTCCTCCCCAGTGGCCACCCATACGCTCCGATGTTTATCTTGATAGCAACTGGGCCCAGTATAGTTTTAGTCCATTAGGGCATTGCTACGGTAGATAGGGGGTTGTTAGTCTTAGTAGTCTGGTAAATGATGAGAAATAAGCCAAGGGGTGAGCACCATGTAATCAATCACGCTGTCATCAGGAGGAGAGCTTAGATGCGACTATCCTCTACGGTGTCTCGGTGGCCATCTTGCCCCCTCGTCCAATGTATTGTATTGTTATGTTAAATTGTGTTATGTTATTTATTTTATGATGGTTAAATGTGATGTATATGTAGTTTGAGGGTTTTATACTTTGCTTTATAGAGTTTTTGTCTGCAAATATGTCCTATGGGCATTAGGAGTTTCCTTTCTTTTAAAAAAAGAAATCAATTTTGGTTTAAAATAAACCAACTCTTTTTACTTTGATTTCCTTTTTTGGTGGGGGGGACTTCCTGGAACGTTCATTTTAAGAAAAACATTCTCACATTTTTTATGATTCCTAGATACTTTAGATTGCTTCAAGGGATTTGCATCGACCATGTAGGATGTATATCTGAGTGAATGGTTTGGGACACATTTTGAAGGTTGCATCCATTGACCACGTTTGACACTGCCTAAGGTTTAGTAAAATATTTACTGTGAAGAATATTATTATTTGTTTCTCGTAGTTTAAGTTGTCATGTAAAAGGAAAGGTACTTCATCATGTGTCATTGTTAAATGTTCAGGTATTTGTATGTCTTGATATCTTTTAGGGGCAGGAGGATTATCACCTGTGGCCATTTTAGTTGGTGCAAATAAATGTTTTATGGTAGGGATAGGTAGTAGTTGGGCTATGATGTGTTTGGGGGCTCAATACGATGTTGGGCAGAAAGCCTTCGCCCTACACCAACTCAGAATCGGGACCGACCAACTTGTGATCAGTGATTCCTACTGCCAGATTACGATGCGACCGAACACTGTTCAGCCGGAGTCCCATTGTTCCCCATAGGAGCTTGTGTTCTGCCAGACAACCGGCCATAACACATGCTCCTATGGGGAAATGGGATGTTTGCGGAAAAACCTGCACCCTGTCGCAGGCACCCCACGATGCCTGCCTCACAGTGCAGGGTTTTACAAGGGGAGTCCTAGGGTACCCCCTCAGCCATCAACCATTGGCCGCAAGGCCAAGGGAGCCCTGCTAGGGGCCCCTAAGTCAATTTCTGACATCCTTTCAGTGTCGGACAGGCAGACTCAGAAAGGTTGTTGGAAAAGTATATTGTAATCCCGTGGGCGGAAACGCTGTCCATAGGGGTGTACGATGCGGTTCCTACCAACACAAATACTCAGCGAGTCGCTCGGAACCAATTCAGAATGACCGCAGGGTTAACATTATGACCACAAACATCATAATCGGGCGGGATGTAAACCAACTGAGTCTGTCGGAATGGCTCCAACGTAGTCAAGGAGATTCCGACTGTCGGGAGGAGGCTTTCTGCCTGACATCGTAATCGTCCCCCATATCTTTAAGGATTTTGGTTGTGGGTTCCTGGGATGTAGTGCTTGCCTCTTTTTTTATCTTGTAATATCTCCCTTACATCTATTTCTTTCACATTTGGGAGGTGGTTGTGTTCTCTTACATGAATTACAACATCATCTTTTGAAGTTCTCTTGCCAGAGCATGCATTAGAATACTACTTGGCATATTTCCAGTTAATATTTCCTGTTGATGTACTTTCATGGCTGTAGGTGTGACTCATGTGATTTAGTAAATTCTTCCCTTTCTGTGAAGTTATGTACTTTGCTGCCTCTGTCGTTGTGTCAAAGTGTTGTAATAGTATAAATATAAGTAAAAATAACAATTTCCCTTTGGGTTGTTTAAGCACACACTATTTTTACCCCATACCACATACATGTCAAACACACTTATATCACCAGAGAGTGTCACTAAGTCTCCAAAGATAATATATAATTGTTTTATTCAATTTGGTTCTTCTCAAAAAATTTTTTAACAAATTACATTAAAAAACAGATCCAGTATTACACTAGCAATTAACTACAAATATGAAAATTCATATACACACATTGATACATATAAATTCAATACGGGAGAATGACAAAGACATTTAAAATTTGTCATTTGATGCACTACTCTAGTTGACATTTCATGAACAATTGATTTTAAAAATTGTGTGTTTATTTGCATTTGTCATTTGTTTTAAAAATTCAAAGCCTACCTGACCTCTTTTTGGGAGGAAATTCCATTTGACCACATACCACTCAGCCGACTAAACGCTGCAGCGGTTATTGTTTGTTTAGCGGCCGCCATCGCCGGCGTGCTCGCTAACCACGCCCCCTTGAGGCCACGCCCCCCCTTTTCTTCCCTTATCATGTGCCTAGGCAGGAAGCGCAGCGGACGAGCGCAGCGGACGAGCGCAGCGGAAGCGCCGTTTGCACGCCGAAGGCGCGCCTAAGGCAAGCCCGTCTGCGCCCGTCCGTGCCCCGGCAGTGCCCAGGGCCAGGAACCCTGCTGATCCAACACTGCATGGGACTATTCCCCCTATTACTTACAACTCAGACGAACTGAGAGCTTTAAGCCACAACGTCTTATGTTATGGCGCCCACTGGAATGTCTCTGACTCCATCTCACGAACCTGTCCTAACTGCTTCTTCAAACTTAGTCCTCTTAATACCTCCTTCCCCCAGCTTACCACTGAGGATGACCAACCTATTCAGGCTGCCCTTATCAATGCACGTTCCCTATCAAAACACTCAGAGGAAGTGTATGAATTCATCATTGATAAGAACCTTGACATCCTATTCATTATGGAGACATGGCTGAATGAGAGCTGCGCCCCAGTAGTTGAGCTGGCTGTCCCCAGAGGGTTTAAGATCACCAGACAGGACCGCAATAAGGGCAGGGGAGGAGGCCTGGCCGTGATCTATAAGGAGAAATGGACTCTGAGGTTAGAATGCACAGGAAGGATTGAGGATGGAGAAGCTATGGAATTCTCCCTAGCATTATCCCCGTAATTCACTCTGGGGGGACTATTGATCTATCGCCCTCCGGGTTCTCTAGGCAATTTTATTAAATCCCTGGAGGAGATCGCCATCCAACGTGCACTCAGATTCCCACACTTCCTAATGTTGGGAGACTTTAATCTTCATATGGACACGAGCTCCGCTCCCTGAGTTAAAGAGCTGAAAGAAATCTGTAGCTTGGCTCAGATGGCTCATCAGGTGCAATCTGTCACTCATGAAGGGGGGCATTGTTTAGATCTGGTATATTCCAACTTTAACATTTCTACCGATCCACCATACCCCATTTCATGGTCAGACCACTTTCCGGTCCACTTCTCCTGGTTCATTAACAAAACCTGTGTGTTACCCACACTTAAGACTGAGGAACGCCCTAGAAGAATTAATATTCTAGATCTAGATCGCCATCCAACGTGCACTCAGATTCCCACACTTCCTAATGTTGGGAGACTTTAATCTTCATATGGACACGAGCTCCGCTCCCTGAGTTAAAGAGCTGAAAGAAATCTGTAGCTTGGCTCAGATGGCTCATCAGGTGCAATCTGTCACTCATGAAGGGGGGCATTGTTTAGATCTGGTATATTCCAACTTTAACATTTCTACCGATCCACCATACCCCATTTCATGGTCAGACCACTTTCCGGTCCACTTCTCCTGGTTCATTAACAAAACCTGTGTGTTACCCACACTTAAGACTGAGGAACGCCCTAGAAGAATTAATATTCTAGATCTAGTGGAGGCCCTCACCCACTCCACCCCAATGAAAGCACTAAACTTGGACGAAGCTGTAGACAACTTCTCATCCTGGATAGACTCCTCCATTAGGTCACTGCCAAAAAGCAAAGATAAAAACAACCATAGGATCACACCCACTTCCCCCTGGTATACTGAACAACTAAAAACTTTAAAAACAGGATGTAAGGCGCTAGAGCGAGTATGGAGAAAGAACTACTGTCCCACTGCTAAAACGGAACTTCGCACAGCCCAAAAAAGTTACTACGCAGCGATTAAAACAGCGAAAGGGGAATTCTACGCGTCTAGAATTCAAAAAGCCAAAAACAACAGTCGAGAAATCTTCTCCATAGTTAAAAGCTTTACTGCCCCAGTAGCAGAGAAGACGGCAATCCCACCTTCCACAGACTGGTGCGAACAACTATCCACTTTCTTCATCGAGAAAATTCAAAAAATTCAAGACAGTCTGAATAACCCTGACCAGCCACTTGCCCCGCAATCGGATCTAGCCTTAAATTGCCAACCTCTTCCACCTTCACTTCCCCTAATATCAAGGGTTAAAGCAGAAATTACCAAATTCACTCAAGTTGAAAGTACAGATGTTATGGCCATATTAAAAACTCTGAAGTCAGTGTCTCCTATAGATCCTTGCCCTGCAAGGGTCCTGAATGGAATAGCTGAAGTAATTACCCCCATGGTCACAGTCCTGGTTAATGAATCCCTAACTTCAGGAACTGTGCCCACTAAGTGGAAACAAGCCAAACTTCTCCCTCTGATAAAAAAAACCCTCCGCAGATCCATCGATCACCTCCAACTACAGGCCCATATCACTCCTACCAGCCCTTGCCAAAGTTTGCGAAAAAGCGGCATTCCGGCAACTTGAGAGATTCGTGGAATCCTCGGAAGCCCTTCATCCGGCCCCATCAGGGTTCCGCACTTCTTTCAGTACTGAAACGGCATTGGTGGAAATGGCTGAGGCCATTAGGGAATGCCTTGACAGAGGCGGCAGAGCGGCCCTTATTCTTTTGGACCTCTCTGCCACGTTCGACACGGTGCCCCACCTCCAGCTCTTATCTAGGCTGGAGGACATTGGCATCTCGGGCACGGTTTTAGATTGGATCAGGTCTTTCCTATCTGACCGTACCCAACAGATTTGGGTACCCCCATTTCACTCCTCTAATAGAAGGGTAGAAACTGGAGTACCCCAGGGGTCGACCTTAAGTCCCCTTTTATTTAATATTTATTTAACTCCTCTGATCCGGCTGGCAGAGAGCTGGGGTGCCAAGATAATGGCCTACGCCGACGACACCCAGCTTCTCTTCATCTGGAAAAAGGAGAGCTTGTGCACCTCTGGAGTACGTCAATGCCTTTCCTCTGCATTTGCCTGGCTAGCTAAATCATGCCTCAAATGCAACGAGGATAAAACAGAAATTCTGCTTTACGGCCAATTCCCCACTGACTTTAAGGAGTCTATTTGGCCCTGTGAATCAATCAACATGCCCAACGGGAGAAAGTGGGATTGCCAAGAACCTGGGTATTTGGTTCGGAGCCGACTTATGTTTCCGCGACCAGATCTCGCGCTTGGCGGGGACGTGTTTTAGAACCCTGACCACTCTTCGCAAATTCTTTCCCCTCCTTCCACAAACGGCCAAAGAAACGGTAGCCAGAGCTCTGGTGCTCTCCCGTCTGGACTACTCAAACTCCCTTTATATAGGGGCTCCTGACTATATGATCAGAAAGTTACAGGTAGTCCAGAACGCTACGGTGAGACTCATTTTTAACATCCCTAGGAGACTCAGCGTTCGCAAACAGATGAAGGAGCTTCACTGGCTTCCTGTGGCACAAAGAGTGCGCTTTAAAACTTTATAAACGTTTATAAAGCCCTCAATGGACCGTGCCCTTCCTATCTAGCCAAAAGATTCACACCCTACCTCCCGACCCGTCAGTTGCGATCTACCTCCAAAAAGCAGGTGGTCGTCCCCAGATTCAGAAGAGTCCGCCTGGGTGGACAATCTCTAATGGTAAAGGGAGCTCAAATGTGCAACGCCCTGCCAGACGCCCTTAGACACGCTCCCAATCTGACCAATTTTTAAAAAAATGCTCAAAACTCACCTCTTTCAAGTTCATGAATAGCAGACTCCTTTTCCATTCTGACTCAGTTTCTTTCCCGCGCCAGGACAGTCTTGACTAGCGGTGCGCGTTATAAATCCACATATATCTTATCATATCATATCATATCATATTTATACACATTTTTTTCTTTTGACCATGATTACTTAGATGTAGTGCTTTTATTGTTGCAGCGCGACGCGTTTTGGTGGTTACTGCCATTTCAACCACCTTCTTCAGGCAGAAATACTTCGTATCTCCCAATTATCTCATCAAAATTGGTCATGTGATTAAAATCAGTTCTCTTAGAAATCTGGCTCCTCAGAATGGACGGACCATACATAACACGTCCCTTAGTTGTGATAAACTGAACTCTCACAGAGCCTGTAGACAAATGATACAGGAGAGATCTATCATATCTACAATTCAATTGATCTGTGCTTGTGGGACAGTCATGTCTCCAAAATCTCAAATTTCTTTGCTGCACCAATATTCTTAAAACCAAGTTGCGTATTATCGGGACGGCAAAGTCTCCACCACGCAGCCTTCTGACCTTCTTTAGCTGAGCAATCAATCAGAATGATAGTATAAATATATAGAATATTTTAAAGTTTGTATTTTTGTTATAAACGTATACAATTATGCAACTACTTCTATTATGTATACTTACAAGTGTGCTCTGTTGATATGTTTCACGCTGTTTTGCAGCTTTTCAGTTGGGGTGTTCTACTGTGGAGCATGTGCTTTTTTTCTGTTGGATGAAAAAAAACGTTAGGTTCATTTTAAATGTTAATGATAGTTTTTAGAGGTTGAAGTCAAGAGGTTTATTTTTACTCGCTATTTGGGGAATTTACAATTTTGTAAAAATATATGTATACTTACATTGGTATATCATTTTGGTGGTTTATGGTAGTCGTTTTTGTTGGCAGTTTATCGATTTTTCAAGTTGCAGGTTTGTCTTTTAGGAAGTATATGTAAAGTGATAGGAGTTTGAGAGTATTTTAGGTTTAGTAACAAGGGTGTTTTAATTTAAATATAAGTTTTACTGACTTGATTAGGTAGTTGTTGAGATGTATATATTTTTCCTGACAGAGTTTCCTCGTCTTGCAGCGTTTGTCATTTTTTAAGACTTTATTTGTTTAAGCTAGTGTGTCTTTTAGATTGTTGTTTATTGTTTGTCTGATTTTTTGGGTTAAAGTTGTCAATACTATTATTGTATTGGTTAGTTTAGTTTTAGTTTAAATGTATTGATAACATCTTTTCCTGCAAGATTAATCAGTTTGCTGCATTTTACTTTCTCATTGAAACTTGAGGTCTGATTCACAAAGCTCTCTGGCACTTTAAATTTGTGAGGCAAGTATACTTTTTCACAAGTCCCAAACCATGTTGTTAAATTCAGATGCTTTCACGAGTAAACATATTTAACTCTTGTTGAGATTTTTGTGAGTAAATCTAGTTATAGTGATGTGGAATAACTATCCCAGGATTAGAATCTACCATATGTTTTTACACCTTCACAAGCTTATGGGGTTAGTACTCACAAACTCCACTCTGACCAGTTTCATCCTTGGAAAACGTTTGAAATATACTCCTGTATCTGGAGCTTCATTGTACAAGTAATGTTTTACCAAGTCGGTTTTTCTTTGGTAAATCCAGCATGTTGTTGTGACTTCTTTCCTCAACATCCCCCAGGAAGGTGCAGCATTTTTCCAGGTATTTGGTGGAGTAATGGCTCTCTTCCCCATTTAAAACTTTAAAACCTTTTGCATAATAGAAAGACCCATCTGTAGGAAATGTCTTCTTCTTTTAGGAAGTCCGCCACTGTTCTGCCACGGGAATGCAGGATAACTTGTGGTATACATCAAGCTGTGCTCCATTGTAGGAAAGCTTCCCACCAAGCAGTACCTTGCCAATGATGGTCTCTTTGATCTAGAAAGAATGTCAGACAGGGTGTTTCCAGCTAGTTTCAATGGGACCACTCAGTGAACTTTGTCTAGTTTGTTCAGCTTCCCTCTTGACTGTACAAACCAGGTACTGTACGTAGTTCTTCCCATCTCTTGGGAATCCATGAATTCTAAATTGTCAGACCTGACAACATATTTTTCCCCCAGAAGTAAATCATATCCCTCTAACAAGAGCACTTAAGCCATTGTCTGTTCTTGCTTCAGCGAGCTATCATCTACGGTTTTTCTACAGACCATTAGCCATGTACCTGTGTTCTGAGATATTTTTCAAATCCACTGTGAATTCAGTTTTGACAGAGATGATCGCTAACATAACTTAAGCTTGAAGATCTTTCTCACAGAATTTTCTGCTCTTGTTGGAGAAGGCTTTTGCTCCGGAGCTGATGGGGCTCCAGGCCAGTTTCAGTTTCTCATTCTGGTACATTTCCTAAATGGAAGAGTCCTTCCTGCTTCTCCCTATTGTCATGGTAATGGTAGAGGATCAAGCGCATCAGGGCCTCACTCTGACACACAAGACTGCTATCATGCCAACTTGAATTGCAGACAAATCAGACTCTTACTGTGTGGGTGTGCTGCTGCACGATGGGAACCAGTGAGCATAGGTGCATCAGAAGCCCCAAGTATCTATTTTTGAAACATGCTGACCACAAACTCAATCTGTATTTGACTCTGACTTAGTTACAGTGGGGTTTACTGGCCATGATCTTATCAGCAAATCTCATGCTCTTAGGCCGTCCTCTCTCATGTTGCTGTCCAAGTCAGGTTAGTACCACAGACCCCAGCAGCCGTTCCCACACTAATGGTATCAATCCCTTGTTACCTCCAGATGAGAATCACCTAATCTGTGTCTGAACCTCTGATTTACGCCCCCTTCGGCGCTTGCCTCTATATTCTCTTGCCCAGAGACCATTGTGGATACCCTCCACCTGCTCTTTCATGCACCATCTATCACCAACTTTAGCTCTGATCTTCAGCCCTCTCTCCTTGAATACAATTCATATAGTTCTGTCCTTCTGATGCCTCATGCCTCAAACAGAATTCTGCAGGCTTAAATTCCTTAATGTGCTACAAAACAAATTCTACTCTTGCTTCTGTTGCCACTGTCCACTATGGAGCTGAAGTGTTGGGGGTATGCCACCCTCTCTGGCCTCACAATATTCAGCAGTTCTTTTCTCAGCATGCCAGCAGACAAGGCCCTACTAATATGATATTGTCATATGAATAAAGGAGAGTGCATGATCAAATGTAGCAGCCCACAGAAGTACAGACATTAGAACAAAATAGTTGGGAAGCTGGAACATTTAGAGATCCGTTATAAAATCCTGCTGCCATTGTCAGTGCACAGCTCACATCAATCTGCCAACCGCATGCCACAGGGCCCGCCCCCAATCATCTCCTTGTTCTGATGACCTCTCTGTGGACAAGAACTGACATTTAAATAGAAATAAGGCTCTCAGTATGCCACACAGAACTGCCAAAGGTATTCCACGTTCTCGAGGGATTGCACCGTTGTTTCTTTTTTTCATGTTAGATGAGATGGGCACAGTTAGACCAGGTCCAGTCACTCACCACAGTCACAGCACAAAATAAGTCCATCTATCCATTATTACCACACCTCTTCCTCAGCCCACAACACCCAGGGGTCATCCCACGCCACTCACATCTGCCACTCACCGCAAATACTGCAGTGGTCCTTCCTTCTATTGCTTTTGCTCAAATAGGACCACAATTAGTAGAAGTGAGAAGTATGTGTAAGGTTTTACCCTCAGCTTCCCTTTTCATATACAAAAATACTTGAGGAGGGTTGCCTTATTTTGTTGGATCCTATTACTATCCACAATACAGAATGTTACGTTGTCACTGTCTGACTTGGGTGTAGGATTGTTAACCCAGGTAAATTGGTAAAAAATCACTATGCCCAGCTTCCTCCAAGGCTTTCCTCAAGACCTTTTTTTTGCGCTAATCCCTATAAGTGTAACTGCCCTTTATTGCCATGTATATCCATCTTTTTTATAACGTTTTTAAGAAAGGTATGCACACAAATCATACAGACCAGTATTTTTTACTTTTCCCTTTTTGCATTGGTGTAAATTAGCATATTTAGTCAATAAGCCTTCACAGGGTTAATCTGGGTTGGTGGTGTGTTCCTTATAGTCTCACTTTCAAGCTTGATACAGGTTGCGTTGAGCCGAATAGGTAAAGAGGTGGGTGATATCTTTTGATACAAGTGTGACTATAAGGAGCGCCCCCGCCAGATTAACCCTATGAAGCATTATTGACTTAATAGGCCAACTCAGACCGATGCAAAAAGGAAAAAGTTAAAAAAACTGGTCTGCATGATTTGTGTGCATGCCTTTCTTAAAAACCTTCTTAAAAAAACAAAAAAATACGGATATACACGGCAATAAAGGCCAGTCAGACTTATAGGGATTAGCACAAAAATAAGGTACTGAAGATGTCGACCTCAGATGTATAGGCAGTGGCGTAACGAAAGTTGAAGGGGCCCCCCTGCAAGGTACATGTAGGCCCCCCCCTCTGAACTTAATCTGGAGCGCTCAGTCCTGAGTACTGTGCTAAGGAGGCCCGCTGCACCCCTCTCCCCCACACTGCAGGGTCGTATGTTATGCTGCTGGTTTAATTTCACTCTGTAAAATAAGATGAGAACTTTGGGGATACAAAATATTTTAGCTGATTTACACCCTGGTCCACTGGAATTATGCAGCACGGGAGTGGCAATTATGCAGCAGCGTTGACTATATATTATGCAGCAAGAAAAGGAAAATATGCAATGTAATGCGGCACGTGTGATAGCATTACTTAATTATTTTGTTATGTTTGCAGTTGTTAACACTGTCTGGGCATTACTTGCACCTCATTAACTTCAGTTTAACACCCAAATATAGCAATAAGTAACAGAACGGTATGGTAACCAGTCAACCTTTCTGAAGGGTCTTCCACTGCTCAGCAACACATGATGCTGTGTTATTACTAACTTTTGAACAGTTTGAGCTAGAAACATATTTTTGTTAAAAACTGCAGATTATGCAGCAGACAATTGATTATGTGGCAAATGCTGCAAATCCATAATTATGAAAATAAATGCTGCAGCGGCACAACCACATATTTCCAGTGATCCTGATTAGACTCTGCTGCTGATGTGGAGTGGGTGAGGTGGTTAGCTCAGATTTTGGCAGAAGGTTGGTGGGTGAATCTGTTTCAGCATTGAGGCTCTCGATTTTTATTTTTTACTCAAGCATGATTTTTTCCCCTTTCAGCCTCCTATAAGGCCCACTGCATAAACATTAAGTAAAGTGTTGAAGCATATATAACCTCTCAATATTGTTTTTATATCTGGGCTGAGTAGACAGCAGTTATGCTTTTTAAATCCTTGTGCGACTTTGTAGGTATATTTTTTATCACTTTTTGATTTGCACCATTGATGTTGAAGGGGAACACATTTTCCATTTTATCTTTTTTATGTTGTCATTCATCCTTGGAGCTTTTGTTGGGTAGAGAAAATGATGTTCATCCAAGCATATAATCTTTCTACTGTGGTTATCTTTTCACGGTTTAAGCAAGTTGAAAGGTGGATTTTAGGTTCTTTCTTGTCAATTTGTTCCTTTTTCCTTTTATTGGGATGTTTTGGGAGTTTGTTCATAGGTCTTTTGATATCTATAAGCAAAATTAATGATATGATGGTTATTTCAAGGAATGAAAATATATTTGATGTTGACTGACTCTGGGTTGTTGAAGACCGCATCAAGAGTGTGTCCTAAATTATATGTAAGAACTGAGATGAGCTGGGGGAGTTTGTGAGCTGGCATACCTGTTGTCATGCTATTTTTTAGTCATTTTTTAATCTGCCAAAAAATATGTTGAATTCTCTAAGGATTTCGAAGTTTGAATATTTCATGGATACGTCTGATATGGTGTTTATGAATTTGTCTATGAATGCACTGTTGATGGGGGCCTATACAATAGGAAAATGTACGGAAAAGATATGTATATAAATAAATTATATTAGAAGTGACTCACAGTTTGAAAGCCATAAATCCTCAATGTTGATGGCTGCAATTGATCTTTGAATATAATTTTTAATCCTCGTCTGGTTTTGCCTTATGAATTCTGGTGATAAGCAAAATATGGTGGGATTGCCTCGGGGAGCACTGGTGCTATGGCATTGCCTCCTGTCCCTGTGTTTCAATAATGAAAAACATGTCTAAGACTGATTCACTTATTGTAAAAACCCGGTGTTTGTAAAGCGTGAAGTAATCACCTGTAATGGTCTCAAGGCGCTGGGGGCCGTCAGGGAGATTAGGTGAGCTATTGCTTGGAGTCATATGGTGCTGAGCAGATCTGCCTCCAGCACTGGGCAGTGTTTTCTTTACGGTGGTAAATAGGCTAAATATCGATTCCAAAATATAGACAAACCAAAATATCGAGTCCAAAATATAGAATGGACAAAATATCGAAAGGACAGAATATAGACATCAAAAATATCGTTTTGAAGGTAAGTAATGTAATATCGATTTTAAAAATATAGACAGTCAAAATGTCGAAGTACATAATATAGTTTATTAAAAATATCGAATACATTGGTAAATAATTTTTAATTGGTAATTAATTCTTAAATGATTTTTTTTTACAATTAATTAATTGATAATTATGTGAATAATAATAATTTATTTTCTGTAGCGGGTTGTGGGTTTATAGGGGAGTAGGGTGGGAAGTAATTTAATTATAATTAATTAAATATGTTAATTAATTAATTGGTATTTATTTTGATTAAATTGATAATTAATTTTTAATTGGTAATTAATTAATTCTTAAATGATTATTTTTAATTAATTGACTAAATGATAATTATGTGAATAATATTAATTTATTTTCTGTAGCGGGTTGTAGGTTTATAGGGGAATAGGGTGGGAAGGAATTTAATTATAATTAATTAAATATGTTATGTTAATTAATTTATTGGCATTTATTTCAAACAAATTGTTAATTGCTTTTTAATTGATAATTAATTAATTCTTAATTGATAATTACATTTTAATAATTGAAAATTATGTGAATTACATTATTTTATTTTCACTAGAGTGGGAGTAGTAAAATTTACCCCTATGCTATCCAACGCTTTCCCTACTGTTGCACTCTCTGGAGTAGGAATAGTAATTTTTACCTCTACTCTATCCAATGCTTTCCCTACTGTTGCACTCTCTGGAGTGGGAATAGTAATTTTTACCCCTACGCTATCCAACACTTTCCCTACTGTTGCACTCTCTGGAGTGGGAATAGTAAATTTTACCCCTACGCTATCCAACACTTTCCCTACTGTTGCACTCTCTGGAGCGGGAATAGTACATTTTACCCCTACGCTATCCAACGCTTTCCCTACTGTTGCACTTTCTGGAGTGGGAATAGTAATTGTTACCCCTACGCTATCCAACGCTTTCCCTACTGTTGCACTCTCTGGAGTGGGAATAGTAATTTTTACCCCTACGCTATCGAACGCTTTCCCTAATGTTGCACTCTCTGGAGTGGGGATAGTAATTTTTACGCCTACGCTATCCAACGCTTTCTCTACTGTTGCACTCTCTGGAGTGGGAATAGTAATTTTTACCTCTACGCTATCCAACGCTTTCCCTACTGTTGCACTCTCTGGAGTGGGAATAGTAATTTTTACCCCTACGCTATCCAACGCTTTCCCTACTGTTGCACTCTCTAGAGTGGGAATAGTAATTTTTACCCCTACGCAATCCAACGCTTTCCCTACTGTTGCACTCTCTGGAGTGGGAATAGTCATTTTTACTCCTACGCTATCCAACGCTTTCCCTACTGTTGCACTCTCTGGAGTGGGAATAGTAATTGTTACCTCTATGCTATCCAACGCTTTCCCTACTGTTGCCCTCTCCGGAGTGGCAATAGTAAGTTTTTACCCCTACGCTATCCAACGCTTTCCCTTCTGTTGCACTCTTTGGAGTGGGAATAGTAATTTTTACCCCTACTCTATCCAACGGGTTCCCTATTGTTGCACTCTCTGGAGTGGGAATAGTAAGTTTTACCCCTATGCTATCCAACGCTTTCCCTACTGTTGCACTCTCTGGAGTGGGAATAGTAATTTTTACCCCTGCGCTTACCAACGCTTTCCCTACTGTTGCACTCTCTGGAGTGGGAATAGTAATTTTTACCCCTGCGCTATCCAACGAATTCCCTACTGTTGCAATCTCTGGAGTGGGAATAGTAATTTTTACCCCTACACTCTCCAACGCTTTCCCTACTGTTGCACTCTCTGGAGTGGGAATAGTAATTTTTACTCCTATGCTATCCAACGCTTTCTCTACTGTTGCACTCTCTGGAGTGGGAATAGTAATTTTCACACCTCCGCTATCCTACGGTGATAATATTGTGTATTTTTTATTAATATTATTTTAATACATATATATATATATGTTTTAACAGATATGATAGTATTTTTTTTTATAAGTTAAATTAGTTATTTAATAATTTTAAGGTAATTTAAGTATTTTTCAGTATATTTTAGCTATTTATTTTAGCTATTTTTTTAATTTTACATTAATTTTAAGAAATTCGATATTTTTATAATGTATATATATATATAAACTATATTTTGGGGTCGATATTTTGGTACTTACCTGTTTGTAGATAGGAATTCGATATTTTGTCCGTCGATATTTTGGATTCTATATTTTGGGTAGTATATATTTTGGCCTTCGATATTTAGTCAGTGATCCCTTTACGGTTTATGAGTGCGCCCCTGTGAACCGATTAGTTCTAATCAGTTACTGTCACAAGCCAAAGCAAGCAATCCCTTTAAATCGGATCTTTCACGTAGTACCTGATACATTCATGTCGTGCATCGGCTGTCGTTTAAAGGCCCCATTTCTTAAGTAAGTCGCTCAGATTTCACCTGGTATGATTAAAAAATTGAGACAATGTGCAGTTTATTTTATTTATTTTATTTTAGGTTTTTATAGAGCGCGTAGTCACCCGCGAGTATCCCAGCGCTGGACCTCGGACTCCTAAGGGATGATGAAGGAGGATGTTAATGATTCAGGGGAAAAAGTAGGGTTTTAAGGGACTTCCTGAATCGTAGGAGGTTTGGTTCTGCTCTGAGATTCGGGGGGAGCGCGTTCCATTTTTTTGCTGTGTTGACTGAGAAGCGGCGGCCGCCTGCGCGGGCCTTCTTCACCTTAGGGATCGTGATAAGGTTTCCATGTTCTGACCGAAGCGCTCTCGTAGGTCTGTAGGGTATGATCCAGTTGTTGAGGATTGGGGGGCCAGCGTTGTGCAGAACCTTATGGGCCAAGCAGAGGGCTTTAAAAGTTACTCTTTCCCTAATTGGGAGCCAGTGTAGCTTCCTCAGTGCGGGTTTGGCTGAAGTTCTGGCTGGGGTATTCGTGAGTAATCGGGCTGCGGCATTCTGGGTCTTTTGCAGTGTTTGGAGAGTGGATTCCGGTGCTCCGAGGTAAATGGCGTTGCTGTAGTCTAGCCTCGATAAAATTAGGCCTTGAATCAGCAAGAGTCGGGACTGGAATGGTAATAGGGGGAGCACCTTTCTACATGATCTGAGTGGGCCATAGCAGATGCCGGCCGTTTTTCTTGCCTGTGTTCTAAAGGTGAGATCTGTCTCTAGCCATACTCCCAGACTCTTAACCTCCGTCTTGGGGGTAGGGGGTTCACCCATGCAGGCGGGCCAGATGTTGGGGGGAAGGTTCATGGTTTTGTGTCCTAGGAGCAGGATCTCTGTTTTTGATCCATTCAATTTTAGGGCTGAGTCACTCATCCATTGATGGACATTGGAGAGGCAGTCACGGAGATTGGAAGGCTCTAGCTTGGGGTGGGAAAGCGTTACCACCAGTTGAGTATCGTCAGCATAGCTGACGATGGTGACTCCGAATGGTGCTTGTGCAAAGTGCAGAATACCCTCACTGTGATCAAACCATCCCACTCCCTCCCCCTTATTATAAACGTCCTAAAATCCTAGAGATAAACTTGCATGAAACCCATGTATGTGACATTATAAGCCATCAACAAGCCCAGAGATGACACAGCAAAATTCCTGGCAAAATGCAACATTTAAAAAAGGAACAAAGCAAGTTCCAGATATAAAGCCAAAAAAACAGATTGCAACATTTGACAATTTAAACCACCAAAACGACCAGCATTGAAGCAACATCTTGCTGGGGGGAGTGACCGTTCTGTCTTCAACAAGAACGGTTGCTCCCCCCACCTCCTCTCTGCCGGTATAGTGCTTATAGCGAGTGTGTACCACATTACTGCTTTTCCTTTATCTGTATTTGTGTAGCGCTTCGAAGCGCTCGCCACTGCTGGGCATTACATTGCATTTTTGTTGACGTTTTGTTTGTGTGTGTTAATCTGCCTGCCTGCCGCCTAGCGCGTAGCGCTTTTCCACTGCTGCCTCAGAATCCTTGGAACGTAGCGCTTTATTGGCATTATAGCCCCTCGACCCTCACAGCATTTGTTTATTGTTGACAGTGCCATTTTGTCTAGCTTCTTGTTGGCCCGCCCCAGACCCTCCCTCCACCTCGCTCCCGCCTCCCAGCTGCCCCTCCCACCCACAGAGACTAGGAGCTGCCCTCGCCCTCGTGCAAGCTGTAACCGTCCTGTCTTCAACAAGAACGGTCGCTCCCCCCACCTCCTCTCTGCCGGTATAGTGCTTATAGCGAGTGTGTACCACATTACTGCTTTTCCTTTATCTGTATTTGTGTAGCGCTTCGAAGCGCTCGCCACTGCTGGGCATTACATTGCATTTTTGTTGACGTTTTGTTTGTGTGTGTTAATCTGCCTGCCTGCCGCCTAGCGCGTAACGCTTTTCCACTGCTGCCTCAGAATCCTTGAAACGCAGCGCTTTATTGGCATTATAGCCCCTCGACCCTCGCAGCATTTGTTTATTGTTGACAGTGCCATTTTGTCTAGCTTCTTGTTGGCCCACCCCAGATCCTCCCTCCACCTCGCTCCCGCCTCCCAGCTGCCCCTCCCATGCTCCGCCCCCTCCACTATCCATTTAAGACAGATGTCCCAACGCGCAGCGTCCACGCGCTACGGCCGCGCCGAAGGTGCGCCAAAGGTAAGCCCGTCTACGCCCGTCCGCGCCTGGACCGCGCCCAGCGCCAGACCCCCTGGTCCCTGCATCACCCACCCCTCCCTCATTACTTACGACGCCTCCACCCTCCTATCACTGAACCCCGGCCGACTCCCTAACTGCGCCCAAACAGCACCAGGACACACCCATGGACCCTTCACCTGCCACTCCTGCAAATTCTCCTGCATCAAGACCCACACCAAACCAACAAACACCAAACAGAGATCCAACACCACCCACCTTAAATGCATCCTTCTCAACACCCGCTCGGTTCACAAAAACACCATCGACCTCTGGAATCTACTCGACACCACTTCCCCGGACATCGCCTTCCTAACAGAAACTTGGATGAATGCCTCTTCAGCTCCAGACATCACCATAGCCATCCCGGACGGCTACAAGATCATCCGTAAGGACCGCACCATCCAAACAGGAGGAGGCATCGCCATCGTCCACAAGAACACCATCCACGTCTCAACCAGCTCAGAAGACAACCTCACTAGCGCTGAACACCTTCACTTCCAGATCCACACCGACCCCAAGACCACTCTCAGAGGCACCCTCCTCTACAGGCCACCAGGACCCCGTACAAAATTCAGCAAAGACATCACTGACTTCATCACCCCACACGCCCTCCCCTCGGAAGAATACATTCTACTGGGAGACCTCCATTTCCATCTGGAAAAGAGCAACGACAGCAACACTACCACCCTTCTGGACAATCTCGCCAATCTCGTACTCAAACAACTTGTCAACACCCCCACACACTACGCAGGACACACACTTGACCCTATCTTCACTTCCAGCAAGCATATCTCCTTCACTCACACCACACCCCTCCACTGGACGGACCACAGTTGCATTCACTTCATTTACAACAAGCCCACGATCCACAACCACCCTCAACCAACTTTGCGAAGAAATTGGAACAAAATCACCATCGACCAGATCTCCTCTTCGCTTCTTCAAAAACCCCCTGCCTATTCAACGAAACCTAACCAAGCCGCCATCAACCTCACACAATGGCTAACCCAAACCGCCGACAAACTAGCACCTCTTAAAAAACATCAAATCAAGCAAGGAAGCAAGAACGCCCCATGGTTCAACGATGACCTTAAGAAATCAAAGAAGCTCTGTCGCTCACTTGAGAAAACTTGGAAAAAAGACCCAAACACTATCACCCAAGCCGCCTTCAAAAACGCCACCCGCAAACACCACCAACTAATCCGGACAGCCAAGAAATCAGCACTCAAAGACCGACTAGACAACAACGCTCGCAACAACAAGGAACTTTTCAACATCATCAAAGAATTCACCAACCCCACCGCCAGCTCAAACGACATCACCCCCTCCCAAGTCCTCTGCGACTCCCTCGCCTCATTCTTCCATGACAAAATCGCTGACATTCATAACAGCTTTGACAACCAACCCGTAAACCAGTCCACCCCACTCAACTCCGAACCTGTACCTCCTCCGAATATCCTTTCCAACTGGAACCCAATCACCACAGAAGACACCATTCACCTGATGAACTCCATCCACTCAGGATCCCCTACAGACCCATGCCCTCATCACATCTTCAACAAAGCAAGCTCCGTTATCGCACCCCATCTCCGAGACGTCATCAACTGCTCCCTCAATTCCGCCACATTCCCAGAAAGCTGGAAACACGCCAAACTCAGCGCCCTTCTGAAGAAACCCACAGCTGACCCCACCGAACTCAAAAACTACCGCCCCCTCTCGCTCCTCCCATTCCCTGCCAAAGTCATTGAGAAAGCCATTAACGCCTTCCTCGAAACCAACAAATCGCTCGACTCCTCACAATCTGGCTTCCGAGCCAAACACAGCACCGAGACCGCCCTCATCGCAGCAACAGACGACATTCGAACACTACTGGACAACGGAGACACTGTCGCCCTCATCCTCCTCGACCTCTCTGCAGCCTTTGACACAGTCTGCCATAGCACCATGATACAACGCCTCAGAAACATCGGAATTCAAGGAAAAGTATTGGACTGGATCATCTCGTTCCTCGCTGGAAGAACTCAGAGAGTCCGCCTCCCCCCTTTTAAGTCAGAGGCCTCCGAAGTCATCTGCGGCGTCCCGCAAGGATCATCACTCAGCCCCACCCTCTTCAACGTCTACATGAGCCCCCTCGCAACCATCGCACGTCAACACAACCTCAACATCATCTCTTACGCTGATGACACTCAGCTGATCCTCTCACTCACCAAAGACCCAATCAACGCCAAAACCAACCTACATGAAGGGATGAAAGAAGTAGCTGAGTGGATGAAGCACAGCCGTCTGAAACTGAACTCGGACAAAACGGAAGTCCTCATTTTAGGTGCATCCCCTTCCACCTGGGACGACTCTTGGTGGCCAACGGCCCTAGGAAAAGGCCCCATACCGACGGACCACGCACGGAACCTGGGCATCATCCTGGACTCCTCACTCTCGCTGACCAGACAAGTCAACGCCGTCTCATCATCATGCTTCAACATCCTACGCATGCTCAAAAAAACATTTCGCTGGATCCCCACCGAAACAAGAAAAACGGTCACGCACGCACTGATTACTAGCCGCCTGGATTACGGAAACACCCTGTATGCCGGTACCACCGCAAAACTGCAGAAAAAACTCCAACGCATCCAAAATGCTTCAGCCAGACTCATACTAGACATCCCTCGCAAAGACCACATCTCCGGTCACCTGAAAGACCTGCACTGGCTTCCCATCAACAAAAGGATAACATTCCGTCTCCTCACCCACGCACACAAAGCCCTCTACGAACTTGGACCGGATTGTCTCAACACGCGCCTTTCCTTTTACACCCCCACCCGCCAGCTGCGTTCGTCCAACCAAGCCCTCGCTCCCGTCCCGCGCATCCACAAAGCCACCATGGGGGGAAGATCCTTCTCCTACTTAGCGGCTAAAACCTGGAATTCCCTTCCCATCCACCTCCGCCTCACTCAAAACCACCTAGCCTTCAGAAAACAGCTTAAAACCTGGATTTTCGACAAGTAAACCTCCCCCCCTTCCTAAGCGCCTTGAGATCCTCTGGGTATGTAGTGCGCTATATAAATTCTGACTTGACTTGACTTGACTATATATTACCTACTGGCGGTCGCCAGTAGGTATATATAGTTAGGACCTAGTTACCATAGGAAATTCCGAACATTCTATTGGGAATAACTTTGGCGCCGATTGAGGGATCTGCCTGTCATTTTCCTTATATTTGCCTCGCTCCTTCCCTGAAAGTTTCGGCGGGATTCGTCAAGCGGGGGCTGAGAAAAAAGGGGGTTCCCAAAACTTGTTTTCCCCATGTTAATTTCCATAGGGACATTCTGACAAGGCTACAGCTCGAACGGCTGAACGGAATTATACCAGATTTGGCAAAATGGTAGGGACTGGTATGCAGCAGTGCCTTTTGTATGTTTGGTGTAAATCCCTCCAGTAGTTCTTTAGAAAATTGAATTTGAAATTTTTCAAATGGCATTTTCTATGGGACCTTTAGACACGGCTGCAGACCGAACGGCTGAACGGAATTACACCAAACTTGGCAAAATGGTAGGGACATGTATGCAGTAGTGCCTTTTCTATATTTGGTGGCAATCCCTCCAGTAGTTGTTGAGAAAATGAATTTGAGCAAATGATATATCTATATGCGCTCAACATTCTATTGGGAATAACTTTGGCGCCGATTGAGGAATCTGTGTGTAATTTTCCAGAATTTTGGCCAGCTCCGCTCCTTCCCTGAAAGTTTCGGGGGGATTCGTCAAGCGGGGGCCGAAAGGGGGGTCCCAAAACGTGTTTTCCCTATGTTAATTTCCATAGGGACCTTTAGACACGGCTACAGCCCGAACGGCTAAATGGAATTACACCAAACTTGGCAAAATGGTAGGGCCTGGTATGCAGATGTGCCTTTGCTATGTTTGGTGAAAATCCCTCCAGTATTTCTTGAGAAAATTGAATTTGAAATTTTTCAAATGGCATTTTCTATGGGACCTTTAGACACGACTACAGCCTGAACGGCAGAACAGAATTAAACCAAACTTGGCAAAATGGTAGGGACAGGTATGCAGTAGTGCCTTTTCTATATTTGATGAAAATCCCTGCAGTAGTTGTTGAGAAAATTTAATTTGATCAAATTATATATCTATATGTGCTCACCGAACGCGCACCGTACGCGTACCGTACGCGAACGTGCGCGCACTCTTGCGTGTGCGAGCGAGTTTCTGATTGGCTGGCAGTCGACTGTCAACATTCCAAACTGTCCAAACCAGGAAGTGTTGGCCACCATCTTGTTTTTCAGGAGAACTGAGGCACAAGAGAGCCCAAAGCAAGAGTGGAAAACATGAAAAGGGGGCAGGATAGAGACCCCCCAACCCTCTAGCCCTTCGGGACCCCCAAGGGCAAAAACAAAAGAAAACAACAACAAAAATCGCTGGGTACGTGCACCGTACGCGTAGGGTACGCGTACCGTGCGCTTACCCCGCGATTTAAAAAAAATAAAACATTTTTGCACTTGGTGGTCCTTCTGGGACCCCCTGAAAGGGGCTAGGGGGTCGGGGGGGTCTCAACCCTGCCCCTTTTCGCATTTTCCACTCTTGTTTTATGCTCTCTTGTGCCTCACTTCTCCTGAGAAACAAGATGGCTGCTCAGGTGGTCCCAGAAGGATAATAACATATATAAACATTATCCGCTAATAGAATTAGCATTTACAAAACCTTTGAAATTTATTGAAAAAAAATATAGGTTTCATGCCTGATATAGTTAGGAATTAGCATTTAAAAAACCTTGCATATTCACTGAAAAACCATAGGTTTCAAGCCTTATATAGTTAGGAATTAGCATTTAAAAAACCTTGCAAATTCACTTAAAAAACCATAGGTTTCAGGACTTATATAATTAGGAATTAGCATTTAAAAAACCTTGCAAATTCACGTAAAAAACCATAGGTTTCAGGACTTATATAGTTAGGAATTAGCATTTAAAAAACCTTGCAAATTCACTTAAAAAACCATAGGTTTCAGGCCTTATTTAGTTAGGAATTCGCATTTTAAAAACCTTGCAAATTCACTTAAAAAACCATAGGTTTCAGGCCTTATATAGTTAGGAATTAGCATTTAGAAAACCATTGAAATTGCTCCTATATAGTTAGTTGTACTAACTATATTTCGCGCACCCGCAATCCACTGCTGATGATGTCACATATTACATCATTCATGACATGGTCAGTGACATCACTGATGACATCACTGATGACATCTCAAATGACATCACTGATGACATCACTGATGACATCTCATTTGACATCACTGATCACATCACTGATGATATCATTCATGTGATAATACGATGCACCTCCTCACACTCTAATATAACCTTTGATACACCCAGTGTTAAATACAGACTACCATTCTTGAAACCATTGACATACCAATACCAGTTACTACATACGCACTCACTGATTCCTAGGTCTACACACACATTCACTCATTCACCCATAGAATCACTCATACATACAGTCACTCATCAATACAACACTATCATATGCACTCATACACCTATACAGACGCTCACACATTGCCACTCATCCATGAAGTTACTCACACACCTAGTCAGTCATGCAAAGAATCAATCACACTTCCATTTCCTCAACTATACAGTTATACACACAACACCTTACTTATTCAAACATATACTAACACATGCTTACTCTCTTATACAATCACTGATACAAGTACACAATGATCCATATAGCCACTCACACATTCACTGGCTTTCATGTATAGTCATTTATATATGCCAACACTCACATGCACTGTGTTTTACATATGTACTTACTTGCACATGTAGCACTGAGATATTCATTCACTCACCAACACACCTATGCACACAGTCAACCGCCCAAATAGCTGTTTCCACATGCACTCTTGAACTCATACACCTAGTGAATCAACTGCTCACACATCTATGCACAGAGTCACACACCTCCCAGCCACCCACACAAACACTCAGTCTCCCATTCAAATACTTGGGTAACCAATCAATAACCCATATAGCCACTCATATAGCTACTGATCAACACATGCAGCAGCTTACACAACAACAGACATACTGATGCACACATTGAGACAGTTTAGTCACTAACCCATGCATTTAGTAAGACACATTTAATCACTCACTCATACAGTCAGTCACGCACCTACTAAATCCTTCATCCAGACACTTATACATCCACTCATTCTTCAATATGTAAAACATATTTAAACTTTACAGAAACACACAGTCACTGGATGATATCATCAGTGATGTCATCAGGGATGTCAAATGAGATGTCATCAGTGATGTCATCAGTGATGTAATTTGAGATGTCATCAGTGATGTCATCAGTGATGTCACTGACCATGTCATGAATGATGTAATATGTGACATCATCAGCAGTGGATTGCGGGTGCGTGAAATATAGTTAGTACAACTAACTATATAGGAGCAATTTCAATGGTTTTCTAAATGCTAATTCCTAACTATATAAGGACTGAAACCTATGGTTTTTTAAGTGAATATATATTTATATTCAGTGCCTTCCTTAATCGGTTTGGATATGGACTGGTAAACAATCTATATATATATATATATAAACATCGTGATCAAGGGAGCTTGACTCCCGAAACGCGTTGATGAAATTGCTGTAATCTAATAAAGAAGCCTGAAACGAACGATATCCGTGAGTGCCCGATGATTTCCATTGAAATGAAACTGGAGTTGAAATCTTATTTTCAATATATATATATATATATACAAAGCACTGTATGCCACTGGAGCTACCTATATTCAGAAAAAGTTGGCCTTCTATAAACCTGCTAGGGCTCTCAGATCTGAAACCCTCTCTCTTGCGGTGGTGCCTGTGGTGAAGAAGGCCCGGACTGGTGGACGCTCTTTTAAGCGTCTGGCGCCTCAGCTCTGGAACACCCTTCCCTTGTCACTCCGCAGCACTGCCAATTTGCTTGCCTTTAGGAAGGGTCTAAAGACTTGGTTGTTTTGTCTCTAGCTTTCTGTACATTTTTTTTTTTCTGGTTCATTCTACTGTTGTGTTGTGTGTTAGTGTCTGATCCGTGGGTTGAAAGCGCCGGGACACTCCTTTGTAGTAGCTGAGCGCTATATAAAACACCCACATAACATAACATAACATAACATAACATAACATAACATATATATAAGACCACAAACTGTCTAATGAGTGTGGTTATGTATATTCTGTCCCTTCCTGGAGTTTTTTATAACACAATAAATCTTAATCCTCACATTAAGTTGATTCTTCAAAATTAATTAAGTTTTACTGGGGCTCCAATTATCCATCTATGTATGTTCATCTTAAGTGATGTTACATTTGGGCATTTATACCGTTATTGAAAATATTTATGCGCACAACATCTGACCAACTTTGGGCTCAAAATTGGGATTACTCTTGTAGACTCTATTGCGCTTTTTACGAGAGGTAACTATGTTTGCACTTGCACTTGCACTTTGTTTAAAATTTATTTGTATTAACACTACACTGAATTATGTAAAAACCTTTTTTAATATCATTGGTTTTATGTGCCTTTTAAATAACATATTGTGTTAGGTTATTTAATGAATCATGGTTGTGTTTAAATTGAACTCTTCCATGTCTATGGTCACGTTTCCGAAATGTACTGTGCTGATGTCATTACCTCCTGCATAGTATTTAAACCAATGGGTATTCTTGCACTGTGTCATGTGATCAAGGTCCAAGGCGGGACCGAAACGCGTTGTAACGCTCAAGCACTAAAATAAAGAAGAAGCACAATATTTGTGGTCCGTGTCCGTATCTTTTTGACTACTTGGATTGTGGTTTTGTGTTCTACGATACGGAAACTGCGTGATATATATATATATATATATATATATATATATATATATATATATATGAGCAATGCAGACATTTCTTTTCACTAACAATAAAGTCCTAAATAGGAGCCCCTCGTGGAAATACTTGCACATGCAGTCACGGCGAAAAGGCATGAATGTTCAGTACCACATAATTTTGCATTTTGTTGTTAGCTATCCTTTGCATTGTGTATGTATTTACCTTGTATCGCATTGCACTGTATTCTTCTTTCCTCCATTGTTTTGATTATGTAGTTTTTCCTGCCCTTTTCATCATTGAATGGATTTTGTGTTAAGATTTCCCCAGCTATTTAAAGGCCCATTTCCGTGAGATTCTATTCAGGCAACAGACATGCTCCTACAAAACATGCTGTCCAGCAGTGACAGTCAGAACAAATAATACTCTGCCAGTATCTTTAGACCATTGACAAGAGGACATATCATGCCTCGTCACTCACTGGTGCCATTAAACAGGGAGCAGCAACCACACGAAGGTCTGATCTGGGCAGCAGGGCAGGGCTAATACAATAAACTGTCTCGGCTCTCTGCCGAGCTGCATCTATGAGGGGGCCCCCTGCAGCGAGGGGGCCCCCCTGCACTGCGGGGGCTGCAGGGGCCTGTGTTAAGTCCCTATGTATAGGGTCACTACTCCCCTATGACATTGCACTTTGTTTAACCTTGCCAATGGACCAACCATCTAAAAAGTATTAGGATCAGGCAGGCAATTTTAATTTCTTCTCACAAATCCTAAAACCACATAGCCAAGTAACTCCCTTTACAAACGTTTTGAGCCCGTCCCCCCACACTAGGTGAGCGGGACGAGGGTCCGATGTTGAAGCAAACAAAAGGTGGTACCTGTGGGTGAGTACCCTAAAATATATCCCACAAGGTCAAATTAATTTACCTAGGTGAACAATTCTACACCCGCGTGAGACAGTGACAATGCAACACTGTGTCTTGTGGATAGTAATAGGCTTTCAACAAAATAAGGTAACCCTCCTCAAGTATTTTTGCTTCTGCTCCAATGCCAGGAACTAATTCACCACCTAAAGTAAAGATTCTTACTGAAATTTAAGCTAGCCAGTTGCTTTTCTGAGTATATGCACTGCAATTCTGTGCACCTACAGCCCCAGGGCACTCAGCCTAATGATCCCCAGGCAACCATCAAGCTCTCTGCAGTGATGTGCTTTCCAGCTCTAGTGCCTTTCCGATTCCTGCGCATATGGCTGACACTTTGGGGGTGCTGTTATGGGTCTGTGTGCTGCAAAATCTACTTTCTCTTTGTGACTGGCAGGAGCCAAGTGACTACATGGCCATCATATGTCAAATGTGGCCACACCCTACATGCCACTTTTATATCTCATATACCCAATGAAATAAAAATGCTGTGATATTTTAAATGGAAAGGCTGGATGATCAAATAGTAACAAAGATTCTAAAATTTTCGTTGCATTTGCCACTTTTTTACATTTTGTATTCTATTTTGTTGTAATTTTAAATTTACATTTTGTAGATTGTTGTTTTTATGGTTGTTATACGAAAGTAAACACCAGATAATAAATAATTGAAAAGCGGCGCTAAGGACCTGGACTGTGGTCCTCTTCTACATTTAAAATCTATGCATTTACCTTGAACTCCCACCCATGCTTAGCAACTGACAGAGTTTTCAATCAATCACTAACAACCAAGTAGTTAAGGTAATACTCATCAACTGTCAGCAAAAGTAGCACATTTTTGTTTTCTTGATTCTTGTTCATACTTTTTATTTAGCAAAAATGCTGTTATTATTTACACATGTGTCCATAGATACACAATGGGTAAAACCAATTGCTACACCAAAAATTTCCAAGAGTGAATTTTTGTCAGGCAAATATCAGAAATGTAAAAGGAGGTAGGTGTGATCCAATCCACTTTATTCTTCAGGAATGCCTAAATAATGTGCCATTCTTTAGGTCTATGTGAGCATAAGCCTGTGGATTTGAAAAGGGGCATACTAGGTAGGCTCATTTAGTTATAACAAATAAAAGAATTCACATAAATGGTGTAGGGTAATATACATGAGAATGGGTTGGATTCTTAAATGAAGAATCTGGACCCACATTCAATTCTTAGTCCTTGCATAGGCAGAGATTTACTATTTTGAAGAGTTCATAAATGTTTTAAGAAGTTTTCTGCTTTCTGTAAGTAAAAATATTTTTCACAATTGAAAAATCCCTCTTCCTATATCCCAAACAAATTTGACAGTGTTCCAGTCCCCTTTCCACCCTTTGAAAATTCAAGAGAACCAGTCGTAACTGATCTATCACCAGCGTGTAAATGGCTGTGAATTCTCTAGAAATAAAAGACGTTGAATGAGTAGCCACAGATGCTTGCCTGAATAACTGAATTACACTCATACCTTGAACATTAACTGAACATTAAGTACACATAGATTGCCAAGACCTTCCCTGTGGTCCCGGTGGATATTTTCCATGCTCAGAATGGGTATATTGGTCTACTAAATCTTGATGGACTGTAAAAAAAAACCTTCTCTCTTTATCCCTTGCACTCTTGCAGCCAGGGTGGAGTTAGTCATAGTTTTTCTTGTAGAGGTGGACAAAAAAGTGTTCTCGGTAGTTTTGTTTTGGAGTACCTTTGAAGCAGGGTATCCACCTCACTCAACATCATCATAGAAACTGTGCCCAGTCCACAGTGTTCCTCTCACTGGTGATTGCTGTCAGGTGATTACTGAACTACTGAACATGAAGCAAACCAAGACAATAACACCCAGATTGCATTAAATTGACAAAAGCTAGCCCTGAGCTGGAAAGCATGTTTGTGATGACCTGGAGAGAAGTAGTCACCTTACTTCAAAATGTTGAGGTTTTGTTGTAGGCCAAGGTGACCACATTGACGTTTATAGTCATTGGATTAGTTGGGCTAAAAGTAACTACATAAAATCTCTGAGTCGTTTAGAAGCCACCTAAGCATTTTACTTGTGTTAGCGATGTTTCAGTCAGACCGATGCATTTTGAAGTTGTTGACTGCCTATTTTCTGCTAACGGAAGCCCACATGATACCCAACAAACTTTCAGAAGTGGGGTTTACACAAAACAGTTGAAATATGCCTTTTCAGGGCCCCTAAAATCCTTAATGTGACACTGGGGAAAGAGAGAGAGACTCAGGGGTAAAGGTAGGCAAAGAGGAGGGAGGCTGAACTATAGAAATAGACAGGGGTCAACTAGATAAAAAGAAAGTTTACTTGCCCGAGGGTGGGTGGGGGCTTGGGAGGCGGGGGCCCTGGGCATTTGCCCTTTAGCACATAACTTAAACGTCTCTACCTCCAATGTTTGGTAGAAGAGATTAAGAAGGACAGACAGGGTCATTAGGTACTGGTAAATCAGGAATCCCACTGTTTTAACTTGACCTCAATTATTCTTAGTTTATTGGTCTAATTGCTAAATTACACATTATCAACTATATATTGGTTGAAGTAAGACTAGCATCATCTTTCTATAATTTTTATTTCCCCTGAAATAACATCACAAGATGACTTGTATTAATGTTAATAAGGTTTGACAGTGTATTATGCTTGTGCAAGTGTGCTCAAATAAAAAACGGTAAAAAGAGAATATTAATAGTATTATGGCTAAAAAACTGAAAAGATTGAAACAAGACAAGTGGGTACTGTGCATCTGAATATGGTGCCCCACAGGAGAGTCAGGCGCCCAGGCCTTGTTGATGTTCTCTTTGATGGTTCCAATGCTATCCCTTAGAAAATGGCATACCTGGAGAGGCTGTCCCAGGAAAGCGCTGCCAATCAACCTGCATACATTTTAAATGCCAAAAACGAGGCAGTTACCGACAGAGTCCCATCTGAGTCTTTCCAGTCTGCCGGGAACAGCTAAAAAAGCTCATTCCTGAATGGACCCAGAGTGTGTTGTGGAGCTTTTTGGCACGTGAAGAAAGGCAAGGTAAGCCCATGAGCCAATGCAATATGAAAAGGTGGTTGAGCATCTTAAATTGCGAACTGCCATGCTCTCTGACATCCTCAACCCTGGAGGCATGAAAGTTTGGCATTGTACAGCAGACTCTGCATTAAGGACTCTGATAAAGATTGTATTCACAAAGTGTGCTACTTGCCTAATCTTTCATTGTTGCTGATGGGTGACCTCCAGAAAACAACACTGAGTTCCATCAGTTCTACCTTTCTCTCGTGCCAGCTCTCAAAATTATGTTTATTCTGATCACTTCGGGGCATATTATCAAGAAACAGCGTTACAATTATTGCCGCTTTAGCGGCAGGAAACTGCCGCTAAAGTGGCGATAATGGGCTTGACAATATATCCTTATGAATTCCCATAGAAGCCCACGTTCTGGTGTGAACATGGGCTTCTATTGGAATTCTCTGCGGCATATTATCAAACCCAGTATCGCCGCATTAGCAGCAGTTTCCTGCCGCTAAAGCGACGATAATCTTAACTCCGTTCTTGATAATATGCCCCCAAATTGTTCAGTGCAAAGGGGACCATGTTATATAAGGCTAGTCTTCCTAACGTCTAATGACGGAAACCTGGTGGAGTGCCAGGACTTTTTGCCTCTTGTACAACTAGAGTCATTGTTGTCTCCACTTATAACTTGTCTTGCACCTGACCTGCAGTTCCTTCACCTGCATTACTTGTAATCTCATAACTGCGCATGTGAATTTTTATACTACCTACCACCCAAAGTGACTGATTAAATTATTCAAATTCCCCTTCTTATAATGCTGAGTAGTTTTAGCTTGTTAGAGGATGCTTTGGTGCAAAGAGAGATATGACTGGATTACTGATAGATGTAATAAACTTTTCTTTGCATTCGATTATTCTTGAATCTGCCTTTGCCTAATTAATTGGAATTCAGTTGCTGGGTAGATTTTCCATTCCATTCATGTTCTTGTCTTACCAAGATCCAATGAACTCATACTTGTATATGTATATGGATTTTTTCCCTCTCTTATACTCTTCATCCTGAATGGAGTGTCTTTGCATTTAAGGGCATGGGTTGTCTTGTTTATGTATTGTCCAAATTGCTGGTTGAACTTGCTAGATCTGGGACATAGTGAAAACTGCACAATTGAAGAAGTTCTTTTATGGAGAAGTGACACCATAACGGACTGATACGTCATACAAGGCATGGGAAGAATTCCAGAATGAATAAAACTACGGAAAAAACCATGACCCTAAATTTAAATCGAATTCTTGCAGTTACTGAACTCCTAAAAATACAATTGTTACACTAATCAGTGCCTTAAACATATTTATAACATTAACCACAACTGTCGATATCTTAAGGGCACACCTATCCCTAACGCTAATGCTAACTTTAACTTTAATCCTAAACTTTCACATGACCTTCACTCTTATACCATAGCATAACCATAGCCTTTAAGCTTACCCAAAATGTAACTCACATCCATAACTGTAAAACTTATCCTAACCCAAAACACAACCCTAGTCCTTAGTTTTAAAACAGCTCTAACATCACCCTACCATTAACGGTTCAAATAATCCTAGCCCTGATCTTATTCCTAGTCCAGATCTCAACTCCAACACTGAAATGCTGAAAGTATTAATAAAGAGAATGCTTTGCCTGTCAGCCACCACTTTTTGCAAACGCGCACAGGAGTGCGCCTACTTTCCCCAGAGGTCAACGGGGAACCAACGGACTGCCGGCCCCTCCCCTCAGCATCGGGGGAGCACTAAACTGCTTGTCTGCCAGCCACCACTTTTTGCAAACGCGCACAGGAGTGCGCCTACTATTCCCAGAGGTCAGCGGGGGAACCAACGGACTACCGGCGCCTCCCCTCAGCACCGGGGGAGCACTAAACTGCTTGCGTCTCCCGCTTCACGGGAGACGCTTCGCCTGCCATCCACCACTTTTTGCAAACGCGCACAGGAGTGTGCCTACTGTTCCCAGAGGTCAGCGGGGGAACCAACGTACTGCCGGCCCCTCCCCTCAGCACCGGGGGAGCACTAAACTACTTGCATCTCCCGCTTCGCGGGACGCGCGCGGGCTCGCCGGGCAAAGCCCGGGCAAAGGACGGCCGTCTGTGGCCGTCCGGGGCCGGAAGAGGCGGGACTGGGCCACCCCTCTAAAAGCTCCCCTTGAAAAGCCCACTGGACACTCAGAACTCTCCCAATTTTGTGGTAACTACCACCTTTTATTCTAACAAGTCAAAGCTTGCATCGGTATTTCCTATTTGCGGTTTTAATTAGTAGTCCTTTATGGGGCATAAGTTTTATTAATGCCTAGACTGTTTTTGTTTTTAATTGTGTTTCTTTATCTGTCCCCCTATAACGTGTGGTTGCAGCTAAATACATACTGTTGTGAGTAGCATGTTGAGTAGTATGGGTAAAAATAGTAAGACAATCACTGCCCGCCCAATGACAAGGCAATTAGCAGCAACGTCCCAACCACTCCCCACCCTCACAACTATTGATAAAATGTTGCAGAAAACAACTGGGGTAGTGGCAACAGCTATTGAAAATACTGAAAGGCCACTTTCAATCACGCCTGTTATGCCCCCCCTATGTCTCTGTGGGACTGCTCGGCAGCCACAGTCAACCCCATTGAATCCACATAATTTCTTATGCCTTCTTTTACGGACCTCCCATGCACCCAGATCCCACTAGAGCAGAACGTCCCACTGGAGGTTGTCTCGCCCCCACCTTCCCCGACATGCTCAAAGGCTAGCAAACCCCACGCTACAACTAAAAAACCTAAACTTAAGAAAAAACCTGCGAGGGGAGTTGCATCTAACGCATCTACGCCTAACCCGGTGGAGACCGACCTTGTCTCTCCATCTTCTACTATAGGACCTCCCGTCTGGGCTACCCATTTGATTATCGATCTACAGTCATACATGGAACAGCTTATTAACTCCCACTTTAAATCTATGTCTACTAGGATTGATAGACTAGTCACACTGATTAACAGTAAAGGCATAGGGCGAGTCCAGCCAACCGCCCCAACTGGGAACCCCGCTACTGTGGGAGCCCCAGGTACATCTAAGACAGCTGTTAAGGGTCCTAATTTAGGTGTGAGTACCTGTCCTGACACCTCTACATCTGCTTTGATTCCTTCTTGTCAGTTGAATCCCATTACAGCTCATATGGGACCTGGCCAAACCATTCGCCCTATCCCACCCTCTGCTGTACCTGGCTCTAAACCATGTGACTCATTCACCCCTCCGACTACCTTGGGAAACAAGGGTCCTGAACTGGTTAGACCTCATCCTAACCCTGTTCAGAAACTCGGAAAAATTGACCCCCTAAATCCCCCCCTCGCCCCCAGTTACCCCCAGAAGCATCCCTGTATGTGGTGGTGCTTACTGGAGTACCCCCACTGGCCAGTGAACGAGGGGAAACTTTCCGCGAATTAAAGAATAAAATCATCTTCTGGCTAAGGAGTAATGGACCACTAATGGGTATGGGCCAGGGGGAGATTTTGTTCACACGTAGGGTCAGTTGGTTGGGCACTAGACCCAAAGACATCTGTGATGACTGTGTCATTGTCAATTTTAGGGAGCCTATCGTGGTGGGACACATACTAGCTAATAGAGGGTCCTACAAAGAAGGAGCTATCAACACTCTCCAGCTGGGGTATTTTTATTCATGCACCCCTGCTTTGGTCAGCCTAGAGTCAACCTATACCCGCCACGGCAGGCGGGACCTTGACTATAATATATCATTGGAAAATAGATACAGCGTATTGGACAATGTAGATTGACTATCGCCAACTTTGGGTGCAGGTGGAATGGATTTGACTTTGGATGTGAACCATACATTAAAAGTATCCAGTTCAGTGGAGGGGTCCTCTGTGCAGGCCCCCAGATATGAGAAGGGAAGTTCAACTGTAGCGTTGCAGACTCGAAACACTGGTTTAACAGGGGATGTAGGGGAGGAGGAACAGGCCCCAGAAGTCAGTTACCCCACTTCATATTGGGTACCAACAAATAGAGGATCCATTAGCATAGGATCCATTAGTAGTGGTGGGGACACGTAGACCCCTTATTGGGTCTTGGTATGTAGCAGGGTTGGGGGCAAAGTTGCATAATCCGGATTGGGGAGAGCTGATGGATACCTATGATTTATGCCTGTTCCAAGAGACCTGGTTGTTGACCACCCTGGTTAGGGTAGGATTTGCGACCTACTACTCACCAGCTGTTCAAGGACCTAGGGGTAGACCCTCGGGTGGGCTATGTATTTGGGTTGCCTTACACGTAGGCTGTTTTGCCAAGACTATAGACTCCCACTGCCCGGACATCCTATGTATTGTACTAGATTTTTTGGACGGTCCGTCGTTGGCAGTGATCAATATGTACTTACGTCCCCAACCCCACCAGTTGGGCCTATCAATCTTGGATGCCCTAGATTCTCTTTTGCACTCCCTTCCACCATCGTATCACAAAATTATTGGCCCCCAGAGTCAGTTCCCCCACTTCATATTGGGTACCAACAAATAGAGGATCCATTAGCATAGGATCCATTAGTAGTGGTGGGGACACATAGACCACTTATTGGGTCTTGGTATGTAGCAGGGTTGGGGGCAAAGTTGCATAATCCGGATTGGGGGGAGCTGATGGATACCTATGATTTATGCCTGTTCCAAGAGACCTGGTTGTTGACCACCCCGGTTAGGGTAGGATTTGCGACCTACCACTCACCGGCTGTTCAAGGACCTAGGGGTAGACCCTCGGGTGGGCTATTTATTTGGGTTGCCTTACACGTAGGCTGTTCTGCCAAGACTATAGACTCCCACTGCCCGGACATCCTATTTATGGTACTAAATTTTTTGGACGGTCCGTCGTTGGCAGTGATCAATATGTACTTACGTCCCCAACCCCACCAGTTGGGCCTATCAATCTTGGATGCCCTAGATTCTCTTTTGCACTCCCTTCCACCATCGTATCACAAAATTATTGGCGCTGACTTTAACTGCCATTTTGAACCACTCTGGGGAATCCCATCGGTAACCTCGGACGAGGATGAAAATTGGCTAATTCAGGACTGCATTGCATATCCCGAAAAAAGCATACTGCCCTTGGCTCTTGCGATCAATAATTTGGTTGTAGCACATTCTCTCAGAGCCTGTAATGGCAGACTCCACCCCGACGTCCCGGGTACATTCACTTTTATTAGGCCAGGTAAAAGTACGTCCATAGATTATATTCTGGTAAATGTAGAATTCTGGGCCTGTTTGAAAGCCTTTTCCGTTATCCCTAGGGTTGATAGTGACCATAACTTACTGTCACTAGAACTATCAAACACCCTGGGTCACCAAAACATCCGGGGGGGAGTTGGGCACCCCATACATTTGAACCTTGATTCGGTGGCTGGTGGCAGACGAATTAGGTGGGCAAAGGTTGCGCAGGAACGCAAAAGGTTAGCTGAGGTATACAGCCATGTCGCATGCTCTTTAACAGAGGTTTCCCACCTTTTAAGCCCTAACTGTGAACTGCCCCCCCTCTACTTCCAGGATTTTGAGAGCATCCACACCAAACTCCTTTGACCGTTGGCCGGTTATTTTTATACGACCAACATTAAAAGGCCAGGTGTAAAGAAGCGCGACCACTGGTTTAACAAAAGCTGCAGGGTGGCCAAAAAGCACCCTGATAAAGGAGGTAAAATCTGGGTCCCCGTCAAGCATCAGAAATGCGAGGCATATCTATAAAAGCTTGACTAAGGAGGCCAGATCGAAGTGGGAGGCCTCTAGGTGGGAAAACATTAAGGCAGCCCTGGAAGCCCGAGACTTTAGGTTATTTTGGAACTTTGTTCGCTCAGGGTCAGGGGAAGGTTCGTCTGCTATCACTCTCAATTTTAGTGAAGAGGTTTGGCTAAATCATTTTAAGCCCCTCTATTCTCTTAGTAACGCTGATCCCCGAGTTGACCTAGTGAACCAAATAACCCTCCCCGGACCAACACATCTGGTGGCCTGGAGCCCTGATCTTCCACGGTATACCCTCTTGGAAGTCCAGGCAGCCCTTAGTAGCCTGACGTTGGGAAAAGTCCTGGGCCTAGATAGGGTCCCTGGGGATTTTTATAAAAACGAACAAAAGGTTTGGGCCCCTTATCTCCGGGTTTATTTTAATGCCATCCTACAGGGCCTGGAGATCCCCCTAACATGGTTAGGAGCGGAAATCATCCCTATCCATAAAAAAGCTTTCCCTCTTGACCCAGTCAACTACCGCCCCATTAGCTTGATCGACGTCCTCCAGAAACTATTCGCCCGCTTTCTTCTAACCAGGTTGCAGAGTTGGATGGATGAACATCACATCCTAACCTCCCTGCAAGCGGGCTTAAGAGCAAAGGTTTCTACTATCGACCAGCTGTTTCGATTACAGCTGGTCTATTGGAAGAAGGTCTCTATTGGGGCAGGTAGTTTGTACCTGATTTTTGTGGGCCTATGTTCCGCTTTTGACCTGGTCCATAGGGACAAGCTGTGGGCATTACTGCTGAAGATGGGATCCCCGGTCTACCTGTGCCAACTATTCAAACGTATGCACCATGGCACATATGCTAGGGTGAGGTATGGGAGGTGTGGGGAGTTGTCAGCACCGTTCCCGGTGGAAAGGGGAGTGAGGCAGGGGTGCGTGTTGGCCCCCACACTCTTCTCCCTTTTCCTAAATGGGTTGATAGACCATTTATTGGGAGCAAAAGATCTGGACTCCCCTAGCTTACTAGCCCTGATGTTCGCTGATGACACCCTTCTACTGTCAAACTCATCCACATGTATTCAGCGAACACTAGAGGCATTCTGCTCCTTCTGTAAATTAAGGAACTTGGAGATTAACCTCACTAAAACCAAGTTCATGGTCTACAACTCTAGATTAGTCAATTGTCCCCATCCCCAATTGGATGGAATAGCACTGGATCGAGTGTCCACCTTTGATTATCTGGGGGTCACACTTAACGATAGAATGGACTGGGGGTCTCACCTGGCAAAGGTTAACCTAAAGCTGGCTCAATCATCTGGGGGGATTCTTAAGGATTTTAACGATACCTCGCTTAAATTGCTGGGTCCGCCTATGAAAATTTATAAAGCCCAGGCGAGAGGGGGGGGCGCTCTATGGCGCAGACCTATGGGGCCATGCGAGTGCCACCCCATTGTCTCTGACCGAAAATAGCTTCCTTAGGTGACTTTTGAGGCTCCCCATAAGCCCCCCCTTGATACCTCTTCGGCTGGATTTAGGATTGGTACCTGTCCAGGAGATTGTATCAAATCGCCCCCACTTGTATTGGAGACGTCTGTGGTCGACCCCTGAGCTCCAAAGCTAAAGGGAGGACTTGGGGGACCTCTTGTCCAGGAGGAGCGTGGGGAAAATCCCCTGGCTAAACCATATTAAGCAACTCTCTTATGCTATAGGAAGGGGGGATATGCGGTTGTCTGCTGAGGAGAGCTGTGCTTTGTATTCTAAAAAAATTTAAGCATGGTACTTAAGCGCCACCGCATGGAACTTATATCAACAAATGTGTCCATAGGTAGGCTGACTTGTACCTTTCTGGACATTAAGAACCACCCACATTTTGAGAAATTCTTGGATTATATCCACCCCCCTTGGCCAAGAAACTAGGGGCCCGATGTAGGTGTCAAAATACCGGTCAGAAACGGCCGAAAATACCGATTTTTGGCCGTTTCCAACCGGTATTTTGACATTGGTATGTAGGGCATTGAAAATCCTACAGATTCGGTAATTTTACAGAATCAGTAATTTTACCGAATCGGTAAAATTACCGATTACAGAATCGGTAAATTTTACTGATTCTGTAAATTTACCGATCTGTAAAATTACAGAATCTGTATTTTCCTATGTAGGTAGCACTTCTAACAGTGCTACAGGGCCTTTAGAATTCGTTATCTACCATGTAATACAATTGCATGGTAAATAACGAATTCTTGTGTACATGCACATCTGTGCATGTACACCTGTGCCATGTGGCAAACATACAAGCCAGAAACAGGGGTGTAACAGGGTGTTGACACCCTGTCCCCCTTGGTAATTTGGTATTTTTACTGATTCCGTAAATACCAAATCGGTATTTGCTATTGAATCCTATGGGCTTCATGGCCCATAGGATTCAATAGCAAATACCGATTCGGTATTTACCGAATCGGTAAATACCGAATCTTAACGATTCGGTAAAAAATACCGAATTATTACCTACATCAGATTTACCGATTCTAAAATACTGAATCGGTAAAATTCGGTATTTTAGAATCGGTAAATCTAATTTACCTACATCTAGCCCCTAATATCCAGTTTAGATACTGGGCATTGCCACTTAGGGGCGTAACGTCTAAGTGGCTAAATGGACTGCAGAAAGAGAGTTCCTGTCCTGGGTGTTCGAGTAACAGAGAGACGGATCTGCACGTTCTGCTCTTCAGTCCCTCTTACACCAGGGCGAGAACTAAATGGATTATACAACTCTGTAATGCCAGGGGTCTTAGGGATTATAGGGAAACATACAGAATACTCAAATATGATACCGCGCCCCTGATAGTCTTTGCAACTTCAAGATTTCTTTTGGCTATGTGGCACTCAAGGTGTGCTAAACTAAAATTGGAAATTTGCAAACCACCTACACTGATGTGGTGTAATAGCTTTGAAGAACACGATTCATCTTTAAAATCAGGGCTGGGGAGTGTTACTGGATTTTTAAAGTATTTAATGTTCACTATGACACATTTTTTTAACCATTTTATGAATTTATTGTGTTGCAGAATTTTAATGTATTACCCTTTAACTTTTTATTCATGCTTTTTTCTGTAAAATTGTAATTATGCCATTTTTGGGGTTTTTACCGATAATAAAAGCTTTGACTGACTGACTGACAAAGTTAACAGGATTGTATTCACTATTACTCAAAACGAACAGTTTTCAAATTTCAATTGTTTTAATTTTCTTTTCTTTAAATGGTTTCTTAATTTTTAGTTAAAGCTATGTTCTTCATGCTACAGTTCGCAGATACCAGAAGTAGAGATTGAGTCCATTTAACTTATTGTGACAATCCATTCAGTAAGTATGTAGGAATACATAGAATCATTCCTGTGGGACCACCCTGAACACATGTACCTGCACCTGTGTTCATACTATCGAGGTGTGTGAGTGTTTGTTTACAAAGGCTGCTCTTGAAGAAGTGCATTGCACACCTGCACACTGATTACTAGTACAGTATTGTGCATACATTATTGATAACACTGCTGATTTTGTACCAATTGTTCCCAATGTGCATCACTGATACAGCCATAAGTGTCAAAGCCAATAATTATCTCTTAATAGTGGATACATGTTGTGAGGCCTGGTGCATTCTGATTCTCTCTCCCATTCTGTCTCTCTGTATAACACTGTCCATCATGCATTATTCATTGACGTCAATTAGGGGTCGCCAGGGGTCCTGCCCATTGCAAACCCTGAGACATTTCCTGCGACCCCTTGCTCAGAGGATGTAAGACAGCATCAAGAGCTGCAAGTAAATAGGGCTCTGATAGAGCAAAGTTAATGTTCTGTATATACGACCCCATGCCCCATCCTTCGGCAGCTAAAAAAGTGGCCTTTGGGGGTTAAGGGTTGGACAAAGGGTGGGATCGTTAGCACTGTATCCCACCCATAGACTCTAGAGGAATGGACAGGTCTGTATATGTGCCGGTGGGCACCACCAGCACTTTTTTACAGCAGATGGCCTTGTGGGCCACAGTTCAGTGCCTAATTTGAGCCGCTGGTTTCCGGTTCTCAGCACCGGTGCTTAATTGTCAACACCTGTGCTTGTGACAGTCTGTCACAAGGTGGTGTTGTCTGGCTAATTTAGAGGTGACCACAACAACAGTTAATTGTTCATTCAATATACATTAACAAATTACTATTACCTGCTGCCCGAGCCATTCTCGTAGCTTTGGGGGCTTGAGATTGTCACACTTGTAGGAGTGAGTTGGTTAGTAGTTGTTACTATCATTAGCAGTATGGCAGGAACAATGTGTAGTGCAACCTGCAATGGCCTGCTAATGAGAGCTCTAGCACTTATTGTTTTTATAAATTAAGCACTGCTGCAGTCACAATCAGGTTTTAATTGCTGTTTTGGCATTGATGGGGGCCGTCTTGGTTCACTCTCCACTTTCATGTTTTTTTTTTAAAGTAGGACATGCCTCTGAGTAAGTCTTGTATTTCCAATATTTTTCTGTTAGGGCCTTAGAGCGTGGCAATGGCCTGAACACACTACCCTCAACCGTCTCCTACTGGCTGACTGTAAACTCAGCTGGGAATGGCCATCCATGCATCTTGCTCAGGCTTTTCTTTGCCTCCTGTATTGGTCGGATTCTGTGCACCGTCTGGCCTTTTCATCCCACTATGGCAATGTGCCGCTTTTCTCCCTATCACTTTATGGCAGGAAAACAGCTGCATTCGGATTGGCTGTTGCAGGCTCAAGTGTGTGGTCTGATGTTGGTAGTGTCTAAAAAAGTGAGGAAAGCAACTGAACAAACAACCTTGGTGGCATGCTGCGCATCACTTCACTATTGCCAGTAAGAGGTGCTGTAGACAGTTGCATGATTGAGGCACGCATGGCTAAACCACGCGTGCCTCTACCACAAAGCCTGAACCACGAATGTGTCTTAAGCACGAATTCCTTTACCAGGCATGCCTTCACCATGTATTTTCGTGGTAAAGGCTTGAAAGGAAAAGGGGTATGCATGGCTTAGGTCACGCCCCTCCCCACACCCACCCTAAACCACAAACTCCCTTCCTGCCCACCGCCCTGAGGCCCAAATAACCTGCCCAATCCCACCCCCTACGATATCCTGCACACTTAATCTACATTACTACGACCTCCCCCGCTGTCCCTAAAACTACCCCAACCCCTTCCATTGCTCTTAGGCCTAAAACCTGACCCTTATTTGACAAAATTACCCCAAGCCCCACCGCCTGAGCCCTAAATAAATCACCCATTCTCCCCTATGCCCTAAAAACTACCCTGACTAAACATTCTCCCCCCCCGCCCTGAGACCTAAAACCCTGTCCCTTAACATTCACTAGAACGACCCCCTCCCACCCCCCACACTGTCTCTAAAACTACCCTCTTACCCCCTACCGCCCTTAGGCCTTATTTAAAGAACTACCTGACCCTCCACCAGCCCTAAAAACTACTCCGACTTTACCCCAAAACTGAAAACTACCTCTGAATCCCCAGCCCTGAAAACTACACTGACCCCCGGCCCTGAAAATTACTCTGACCTCCTAGCCCTATAAGCGACCAGACCCCGCCAACCCTACCCCCAACCCACACAAACTACCTCCCCCAAACCCGGCCCCAGCCCCACTTACCTCACTGCGTCCTCTCTTCCTGGCATATTCCTGCTCCCGCCGAGCTGTAGCCAGCAGCTAGACTACACACTGCCTAAACCACACATATGCAAGATTATACGTAAGGAGCATAACCCTGCATTTAGTGCTATTTTCTTAAAGCAAAATACACTCTTGCAGTAGAAATGGACCAGAGGATGCGTTTTATTAAAATAAAACAGCACTAAATGTAACAGAACAGGTACAGCGGCTCACACTCTGTTTCTGTGCTCATGGGTAGGGATTTTTGACTGAAATGACACAAAATTACTCAAACAGGCATATTTGAGTAATTTTCGGTGCTTTTTCGTCACAAGAGTAACACGAAATTAACAAAATTACTCTGATTACTCTCCCATAATTACATCCAGGCCTACTGTCTATCTAGCTTTGCACATCTATCTATCTATCTGTATGACCCTATCTATCTATGCAACTAAATCTATTTTATCAATACATCTCTCTATTCTGCCCTATGTATCTATCTTAACAACCCTATCCATACAATCCTATCCATCAATACCACACTATCTATCTAGCTATAACATCCTATCTATCGATTTAGACATTTCTATCTATACAACTTATACAACCCTATCTATCTTTACAACTGTTTCTATATAGCTCTTTTATATAACTCTACCAATCTGTTCAACTTTATTTATCTGTATGACACCATCTGTCTATACAACTCTATTAATCTATCTGTCTATATTTATGTTTACAACTCTTTCTATCTAGCTATACAACTATATTATATAACTCGAGCAATCTATACAACGTAGCTATCTATGCAACTCTATTTATCTATACAACATCATCTATCTATATAACTCTCTTTATCTATCTGTCTATATCTGTCTATCTGTCTACCTATATATCTGTCTGTTTGCCTATCTGTCTAGCTAGCCATCTATCTTTCAAACCCTATCTGTCTTTTAAAGGCTCTTTATCTTTCTGTCTTTGCAAGCTTCCCTATCTGCCTGTCTTTGCAAGCCTCTCTATCTGGTTTTGCAAGCCTCAATATTTGCAAGAACGTTTTACAAAAATATTACAAAAAAGCATTAAGCAAGAGGCTGGCAGCCAACACAGAACGACTGGATTTTTTAAGGTCTGATGTTAGCCAAGACCTTTTGATTTTGACTAAATTATGTGTATAACATGATTACTTATAGGGGTTTTCAGCCAGGCTTCATCCATTAGTCTGTTGTTGTGTCATTCACATTTTTTCATCCAGCCACGTCACCATGTATCATGTGGCAATTGCACACCACACGTCAGCCAATGGCTGACTTAACTTTGAGTTGCATAAGGAGCACATCCATATCTAAGTAGTCCCTTTCTGTGTCAGGGGTGACTATAGTAATGTTTTAAAGCAAAAAAAAAATTTGCCTTTAACTAATGCTGTTGTTCAGATTTGTGAGAGCCTGCCTGCTTCCCAAACAATAACGTTTTGCACTACCCATATCAGAACAAAACAAGAATTGCCAAAGACCGAAGGCTGGCTGCCAACACCAGAAATACTGGCTTTGCCAATGCTTGTTTCTATTGGTGGATATGTTTTTCACTAAACTCTTGTAAATTGTTTTACTGGATTTTCTGCTGTTATTGTACTCCATATCTGCTCATCGGCAACGGATTCCTGTGTATTTTCTGTGTGATCCAAAATGTTTTGCAGTATTACTTGCAAACACAGGAAGTTGGATTTAGATTTGGAATTCCCATTACCTGAATTGCAGACTCAGTAACTGAGAGTTTTCCGACCTGTAATTCCACTTATCCTCCCGCACTGCAATAGTATTATGTAATCAGTACAGGGCAAATGCAAGAAACATGTCTGTTTCCACTGGTAGAGGTAATACAGATCATTGCAAAATTCGTGTGAACCATTGCACAATGACACAAAGTCGACAACTTTCCTAAGATCTACACACAACTGTTGGACATTTCCCTCTCTACGGTGTTACCCCCAAACCTTTTACCCCTTCTATTTTCCTGACTTTGATATAGTTGGGCTTAGGACTCTGTTCCCTTTGACGCTGCTAATCAGTGCTACAGTGCTTTTGCTCACTTCCTATAACATGGTGAAATTGGCTAACATGTGATTGGCATATTTAAGTTCCCAGTAAAATGGTATAGCTCCACCTGAGCATAACTGCACACCCAGTTTCATTTCCTTCTATCCCCTTCTGGGGGTGCCTGGCTCCCGTCTGGCTTGGGCATCATCTTAAAGGGAGTCACGTCCCTTTTTTGGTCTTGCCTCTCAATGCGCATGCGCATTGAGCGAGACTATAGGGGCTTAAATAAGGTTTACCTAGACTGGCGATTTGATGCTGTGCCCGTGCGCTTTTAGGTCAATGCGCAAGCGCATTGACCAAAAATGCGTGTGCACATCATCAAATCCCCATCTGTTCCCCAGCAGCACTCCTCCCACACCTTTAAAGTGAAGCTTAGCTTCACTTCAAAGGCCCCTGCTGCTTCACACTACGGCCGTGTCTCTCCCCCATGGCCGCTCTCCCCGCTCCGCCCCCTGCTGCGGCCGTGTCGCATTACTCCTCCCCCTTCCCCACAGCAATGCCCTCCGTCTTGTTTACCAAATGGTCACTCCCACAGCCTTTTGCTTGCAGGGGCGTGCAGGCTGGCAGTTGCAGTCCTCTCCTCGTGGGTCAGGTTACACGCACAGCACTGTGAGGAATTCCCGTACCTTGTGGGGATCTTGTTTTCACTGCACTGGGTGATTTATGAACTTTCGGGAGTAATGTTACAAGGTTGGTAACTTAAAAACCTGAAGCAACAAAAGAAGTGTGCTTTGCAGCAGGCACATTAACCCTCTGTGCTACGTTATAATGAGTCAAACCTTTGATTAGACAAAACATAGATGTCTGCATTGGGTATATTAACCAACAGATTTATTTTGTCATTATTAGTAATCTTTCATCTCAGGCTGGGCATCAGGCCAGACGTGTGACATGAAAGCGCAGAAGAGGAGACTTTCTCTTTCAGACCCAGTCGCAGCCAGGCTTGACTCTCGTCTTAGCACCATTCACCCCGCTCACTGGAGCACGTGCACACACTGGGCATGCGGGGTAATTCTCTACAAATAGGGCCATCATTGGCAGCTGAATTAGAATGACAGCCTCGCGACAGAACACCACTGGAGGATGCTGTCCCCAGTGACACAAGTAGTAACATTTAGGCGCACAGATTGCCATTGCGCCTTAATGTAACTCCTTCTGTCATGACTGTGTGTGTGCCCGTGTTAGCCTGCTACTGCCTCAGAGCGTGGGATGGGAGAGGGGGGCTACAGCCTGCCTACGGCAGGCACTCACAATGAGCATAGCAGCAATTGGCTATGCTCAAGAGACTGTGCGCACACTGAGTGCACCATACAATCAGACATTCATAAGGCACCAAACAACACGCACACAGAGCACAACCCAGCCCAAACATCTCTCCCTTGCAAGGTGATATTTTTTTCCTCGCACAAATTGGAAAAATGGCACCCATCTGTGTGGGAAATAGCCCAACCTGGCAACCCTGGGAGCTGCTTTCCTTCTTAGATGGCATCACGTCAGCAGCTATTCCGGGTCCCTGCCACTCCGGGTCCCAGTTCAGGCCTTTCTTTTGCACGTCATTGTTTTCGGGCAAATTGGTCCAATTTTCAAAAGGGTAGGGAGTGCGGGGGCACACTGCAAGTCAGAATTACATACCGCAAATCATTATGGCCGATGCAGTTCCTGTTGTTAGATGTGTTTTAACATATGTGTTTGCACAGCCAATGCTTGATGCATTCCCGGACATGTGTTTCTGAGTTATTTCGCTCCTTCAACAGAAAGTTGCAGTCGTATTGAGATCAATTACAGTTCCTTCTTCCACGTGTATCTGCTGCTGTACATTTAAATGTATATCAGTTCTCCTGCAAGAAGTGTTGTCTTCCATACTATGCTTTCCAGATGACACCATATCATCAGCGATTCCAGAGCTTTAACCTGGGCTTCCCTTTACCTTTTAGGGTGCATTAGTACATCTGTTATAGTTTAAATGAAACAGGACGACCACTCCCAGAATGCATTCGGCTGTTAAAAGGAAAGCTGAGCACTATTCTGTGTAGCTGGTATTGTGCTCTTACTTGTACATCCGTTCCTGTGCTATGAGCTGCTCCTGGGCTGTTAAAAATGCAGCAGTCCTACTGAGAATGTATATGGAGTCCCTGCTAATAATTGTTGCATCTGTGGCATTAAACAAGTCAGCTGCGCTGGGAGGGCTGGAGCAGCCATGCCTTCAACATATACCAGAGCGACTGAGAAGTGTGCTAAAGAACAATATTACACGTACTATCAAGCCTGATCGGAGTGTCCCTACTGCACAATTAATCAAAACAATCTATGGACGATTAAACAAAAAAAATACAGAAATCTAAGCTTTACAACTAAACAACGTCCTAAAAAGACAATGAAAATGTGTTTACTCTCGGCCTTAGTTTACAGAACCCAGAATTTAAAATCAAGACATATGCCATAAAGCATTCAACCCATAATGCAACACTCAACTTAATATCACAATTCCTGTACCAGGAATTGCATTTCCAAACTAAATGACTGAGTCACTGCAATATGGAAGCACACAGAGCACTGACTCTCTCACCCACTCACTTACTGACTCTCCCACTCACTCACTGACTCTCCCACTTCACTGACTCTCCCACTCACTCACTGACTCTCCCACTCACTCACTCTCAACACATATTGCACTACAAATGCAATAGGTGTCACATTTGCGAAAGGATAAGCTATTGGCATTGTAAATGACAATGCTATTAATGTATGTTTTCAAAACAACACATAAAAATGTGTCATTTACAATGCCAATAGCTCAAACTTTCTTCACTACCTTTGCCAGTGCTTGTTGAATTGTGTCGTGAGCACAGTCCATTGCAACCGCGGAGCCCAGCCATTTGAGGTGTTATTTTTTTCATACAGGCATACAGCCAAAGGGACCTAGATGTTGCTTCACACAGTACCAAGGACATTTCACCCCCTCACCCACTCATCCTCACACACCCTCACTCACCCTCACACCCTCAACCCCCCTCACAACCCTCTCACCCTCACTCACCCTCACACCCCCTCACCCTCACACCCCTCACCCTCACACACCCTTACCCTCACCCCCTCACCCTGACACACCCTGTCACCCTCACACCCTCACCCTCACACCCCTCACCCTCACCCCCTCACCCTCACACCCCTCACTCACCCTCACTCCCCCTCACTCACCCTCACACACCTTCACACCCCCTCACACACCCACTCACCCTCACACACCCTTACCCTCACCCCCTCACCCTCACACACCCTCAGTCACCCTCACACTCACAGTTCCTCACCATAACACACCCTCACAACCTCTCACCCTCACAAACCCTCACCCTCACCCACCCTCACACCCTCACCCACCCTCACCCTAACACCCTCACTCATCCTCACCCCCTCATCCTCAAAAACCCTCACTCACCCTCACACCCTCACCCCGCCTCACAACCCTCTCACCCTCACTCAGCCTCACACCCTCACCCTCACACACCCTCACCCCCCCTCACCCTCGCACCATCTCACCATCACCCCCCCTCACCCTCACACACCCTTACTTTCATCCCCTCACCCTCACACACCCTCAATCACCCTCACACCCCCTAACCCTCACCCCCTCACCCTCACCCCCTCACACACCCTCACACACCCTCACTCACCCTCACACACCCTCACCCTCACACCCCCTCACACACCCTAACCCTCACACCCCCTCACTCACCCTCACCCTCACACCCTCACACACCCACTCACCCTCACCCTCACATCCCCTCACCCTCACACCCCTCACCCTCACACCACTCTTTTTTTTTTAACTATGGAACGCTTCACAAATTTGCGTGTTTTATTTTACCAGTATGAAGCCCTGAGTATTCCCTGTGAGTATTCAGCTACTTACAGGGTAGCCTGTGAGGGCTGAAGGGGTTGCTGGACCCCGGTCAGAAAGTCCCTTTTACTTATCCCTGCATTTTTACGATCGCTCTTTGGCGTCAATAATTCAGGACACGATACCCTCCTCATGGAGGGGTATATAATGAGGCAATAGTGCGTCCATGCTGCAGACACGTGCAGTAGGCGCACCGCTGGCACACCAAAGGCAAGCCTGTCTCTGCCCCTCAGTGCCCGGATGGCGCCTACCACCAGAACCTCTGACCTCCCGCCTGCCAGCTTGCTGCCAAAATTGCCTATACTGGTAAGGAACTCCATATGCTTAACCGTACACGTTCGCTAGCTGTGCTCATTTTAACCTGACTCCTCCTCTTCTCAGTTCCTCTTTAAAGTGTCCCAACTGCAGCCTCGACCTTGCCAAGTCCTTTGACCTTACCCCCCAATCACAACCTCTTTACTTCCTCCTTATCATACGGCCAAACAAGTATCTATGCTTTGCAGCACTCTTATTAAGACGAGCTCCCTCCCAAGACAAAAAGTTGAAATTGCCGATTTTTTAGACAGTCATAATGGCATCTTATTTATTACAGAACCTGGGTAGACACAGGACCTTGCCCTAATTTCGCCTTTGCAGTACCCATCATCGGTTTCTTTTTATTCAGGCTAGACAGACCTGTAAAAAGAGGGGTCAGCTTAGTTATAATATATTGTGACTTGTTCGCAGCCACCTTTGAGGCAGTACCACCTCTGGACTGCGAGGCCCTGCTTTTTAACCTAGAATTTAATTATAAACACTCCTTTAAAGGCCTCTTGATATACCAGCCACCGGGGACAAGAGCCCAGTTTATTAACAACCTCAGTGGACTTGTCGAAGCCACTCTTTTTACCAAGGACTTCACTACATTAGGGGACTTCAATTTTCATCTAGAACCTCAGGCAGATAAAGATACTTTAGTTTTACTCTAAATACTGATCACACTAGGACTATCACAGCTTATTAAACAACCCACTCATCTGGCGCGACGCACTCTAGATGGTCTGTTTACTAGCAATGACTGTATTGCCTTAGAGAAAATCTTACCGCTTTGTTGGTAAGACTTCCATGCTATTATTTTTGGACTCTCGCCTGCAGTCATATGATTCCACTTATTAGAGGGAGCGGAACAAAATCGATACAAACACACTAACCCAACACCTCTCCCTATCTCAAACCGCCCTACCACAAGATGCAGTCATCCGCTTTCCTATATACAGACTGGCTCAATTCAACCTTCCTGAAATTAGTTCCACCTAAACACTTCCACACAAATAGAAGCAAACCCTCCGCCCCTTGGTTCACTGAGGCACTCAGATTGGAAAAACAAGCATGCAGAAGGCAGTAAATACAGTGGTGCACGCATTATGATAGCCATGAGAAAAACTCTTCCAAGCTAGCACTGATGAAATACAACATCTCCTTGTAAAAGAAAAAGTAACTTCTTTACTCAACAAATCGAAGCAGCCAAAGACTCCATCAAGGAGTTATTTCAGGTGGTGACTACGCTCACCACTGTTCCTAGCAACCAGACAGATTGCCACAGTAAACAGTTCTGCAACAAACTTGACTCTAGCTTCAGGGATTTTCAAAATTCCACTCTTAACAAAAGTGGATGCCAAGGAGCAGTCCGTCTTGGCAACCACGACCACCCACTCTTCACAGAATTTCTCTCCACTTCCCCTGAACTAATTGTTGTGTAGTTCCTATAAAATCTTATTCAGGATCTGAGCGTTCAGACAGCATACACTGTATGACTGGTGTCAGACTGATTCTAACCACCCCCACCGGGTATGTTGGCCTTCTGTATCAGCTAGCTCACAGTGCCATTTGAATCTCCTCTTACCAAGGAGAGAATAGTTCTTGGTAACCATCAAACATGACAACCCTGATCCCTCAGGACTGTGGAAACAGTGTACTACTTTTCGCTCAGTCACTCGTGCTCACTTAGTCTCAGAGAGATACACAGAATAAACGGTCTGGAAGTTTTACAATAAGCATTTATCCAAGAGTCGTTATTCTAGTGTAAAATAGATGAGCTGCAACAACCACTAGACAGTAACAGATGGAAATGTTTAGAAGCACTATGAAAGTAAAAGGATAATAGAGTTCTACCATGTGGCAATAATCATGAATACATATGAGTATATAATATACATGATAATAAAAGGTGCGTACTCCTACGATGCCTCCCTAGCTAGAAGTATGTGTGTAGGTGTTGAACAAATAATTCCTCTAGGATAAAGTAAATCCCATTACCTGAATTGAGCGACTGTGGTACCCTGTCTTGTTCTTGAGTTGAACACCCGCAAAGGGATGTTACATGACTGCGAGCTGGAGTATCTATATGCAAGAACCTTAGCGTCTTTGGTCAGTGTGTTGGCTGGGAAGTCCTGGTCTGCTCTGCCTGTCTTAGCAAGATGTGATGCATATATACCCATAGGTCTCCCTGGGGGTTTCACCCCACTGTATTACTTTGTCGGACTTAAGATGACGTCGGGAATGAACTTTGTACATAGATATTATACAAGTGATGGTAGTCCTGCTGTGCTTCCAAGAATCCTCATGCATAATGGATGAGGCTTGTACTAGGGAAATCCTGTGTTCTGTATGCAGTGTCATATCTAGGTAAAAGGTCAGTCCCTAAGAACCGTTATGTATGTAATGTAGGGGAGACTATAGGTGAAGGGTTACAATGTTACCTGAGCCTATATTAGGGTACCTATGTGGAATATAACATAATAACTACTATGCTTAACAGTTCTAAGTTCGGCTCTCCATCAGACCTCTGCTCCCGGCAATGCTGAAATTAGCTCCCGAGTTGAAAGTCATTAACCTTTCATCGTTCTTCAACTACATGTTTACCACCGGCATCTTTCCTTCAAAATGGAAAAAAGCTTCCATACTTCCACTTATAAAAAAACACACAGTGAACCCTGCCGACCCAGGCAGCTATCTCCCAATCACTGAAATAATGAATACACATCTCTCCCAATACATTCAAGACAATCATTTGTTGGACCCAACACAGTTCAGAATCAGATCTGCTCTAATTAAAGCCACCAAGGAGATAAATGCTGCCCTAGATAAAGGAGGTTCTGAGCTCCACCACTCCTAGATCTATTTGCAGCGTTCCGTACAGTGGACCAAAAGACTCCGATCAATCGCCTGGCTGAGTTTGGAATTAGAGGCAAGGATTTGTCCCTCCTAACCTCCTTTCTCTCCCAGAGACTACAAACTGTTCCATTAGGCCTGTACGAATCCTCCCCTTTCTCACTTCTGTGCAGGATTCCTCAGGGATCCTTGCTTAGGCCCACTTTAATTAACATTTATGTTGCAGAGTTAGAAACCCTAATCAAGACTTTCCTATAACATCCCATGCTGATAACAATCAGCTAGTGGTATCAGCGGTCAACAACGACCCCAAACTATTCACTAATTTCCATAGGTGTATGTGTGCTATCAGTTCATGGATGAATAGTCATTGTCTGTAGCTCAAATCAGAGAACACTGAGGTGGTAATCTTTGGGAATCTCTCTACATCCTGGACCCCTGCGTGGCGGCCAGAAGAACTGGAAACTCTTCCTACCCCTATGGACAAAACCAAGAACCTTGGAGTTCAGATCGACAACAGGTTTAATTATAGCTGCTCCCAAGTAATGGCTGTAGTTTCATCTTCCTTTTACACTCCCAGTTAATACTAAAAAGACAATCATCTCTTCCTTAGTTCTACCCAAACTAGACTACTGTAACGGACTCCACCTGAACCTACAAGAAAAGTATATCAACAAACTCCAGATGATACAAAATGTGACTGCCAGGATCCTACTAGGTATCCTTAGATTGCATTCCATCTCCCATGACCTATAGAAACTTCACTGGCTTCCGGAGAGAAGTACAATAAAATTCAAGGCACTATGCATTTGCCCATAAGGAAAGGTACAAATCAGGCCCTGACTACCTAAAATGCATGTTCCAATGGTATACACCCAGCCAAACTTTGTGCTCATTAGATGCCAAGATGCTCATATCCTCCAGATTCAGGAAAATGAACTGGTGTGGAAGAAGCTTTGTCACTGGCACCACCAAGCTGCTTGATTCCATTCCAGGGAAGACATGGCTTGGCAGTTCAGTCTGGACTGTTCCCATGAGGCAAGGGGTCAAGACTGATTTGCTTATGGCCATGTCTGAACTGGGGTGGCTTGGTGAGCGAAATAACGATGGATTAAACCCAGACCTGTGACTGGGTTGAATGTTTTGCCATTGTGCAACATTCCGTTCGTCACCTTGTGTGTTTTGCTGTTCACCCTATGTGGGAAGGGTATGCCCAGACGTGGGTCCCATGCTCACTACGCCACTGGAGTCAAGCTATCCTGGCTGAAGACGGCTGACAGCCAGAAACCGGTCCTAAGATGCTTGATTCCGGTCCAGGGAAGACATGGCTTGGCAGTTCGGTCTGAATTGTTCCCATGAGGCACAGGGTCAAGACTGATATGCTTATGGCCATGTCTGAACTGGGGTGGCTTGGTGAGCAAAATAATGATGGATTAAACCCAGATCTGTGACAGGGGGTGAATGTTTTGCCATTATGCAACATTCCATCCATCATCTTGTGTGTTTTGCTGTTCACCCTAAGTGGGAAGGGTATGCCCAGAAGTTGGTCCCATGCTCACTACGCCACTGGAGTCAAGCTATCCTGGCTGAAGACGGACGATAGCCAGAAAACGGTCCTAGGATGCTTGATTCCGGTCCAGGGAAGACATGGCTTGGCAGTTCGGACTGAACTATTGGAATTGGAATTGGAAGTGTATTTGTAGAGTGTGTGGCTACCCAGGGGCGTCCCAGTGATGGGCTCGAAGAATTTAGCTAGGGAACGGTTGTGACCTAGGGGAAGAGCCAGGTTTTTAGGAGCTTACGGAATTTTAATAAGTTGGTTTCCCAACGCATGTTCAGGGGCAGGGAGTTCCACAGCTTGGGGGCATTATACAAAAAAAGGCGTCCCCCTGACCGCGCCTTCTTGATCCTTGGGACGTAAGCCAAAAGGAGTTGATCGGATCTTAGCTTCCTGTTGGCTTTGTATGGTTTAATCAGGGTTTTCAGAATCGGGGGGCCCTTATCCTGGAGGATTTTATGTGTTATGCAGAGGGATTTGAAATTAATTCTCTCTTGGATCGGGAGCCAGTGTAGTGAGTTTAGAGCAGGCTTGGCAGAGCTTCTGTTTTTTGTGCCTGTTAGCATCCTAGCTGCCGAGTTCTGGACAAGTTGGAGTTTGTTAGTGACTGATTTCGGGGGCGCCAAGATAAAGGGCGTTCCCGTAATCTAGTCTGGAGAGAATAAGGAGTTTTTTGGAGTGGAGTGGAGTACGTGACCAGCTTAATGCCAAAAGGGGCTATGATTTCCTCTAGTGGGGACATATACACATTGAAAAGTGTTGGGCTTAGGGAAGAGCCCTGAGGGACCCTGCATTGGAGTGGAATAGCTCTGGATCGAGTGTTGCCTTCAGAAACCTGAAATTTTCTGTTTTCCAAGAATGACTAGAGCCAGGATAGGGCTGTCCCTGTGACTCCTTTGCTGTTTAGACGGTGGTCCACCGTAACAAAAGCAGCGCTTAAGTCTAGGAGGATCACTGCTGCTGATCCACCCTGGCCAGGCCGGAAGCCTGTTTGCGAACAGTGTAGAAGGCCATTAGATTCAAGGAAGGTGGAGAGCTGTTGGTTAACAAATTTTTCTGCCACCTTCCTAATTCCAGGGAGTAAGGAGATGGGCGGGTAGTTGCCCAGCTCTAAGGGGTCCAGATGAGGTTTCTTTAGTAGTGCTCTTTCTGTGGCTTTTATCCAGTTGGAGGGAACAGTACCCTGTTCTAGTAAGGTGTTTATTAAGTTGGTGATGGGGGAGGTGATGGTAGGTGTCACAAGTTTCAGGATGTTAAAAGGTGCAGGGTCGAGGGGGGAACCACTTTTGATTGAATTTAAAATATGGGGAACCATCTCCACGGCGAGGGGAGAGAAGGAGTCTAGGTGGGGGGTATTGATTGCGGGAGTCAGGGGGTGGTGTCCAGGTGGGTGGCGGGAGCTGGGAGGGTTTTTAAGATATTTTGAATTTTGGTGGAGAAACTTTGAGCCAGTTTGTTGCATCTACAACCAGAGGGTCGGTGACGGGGTGGGTCTTAGACTTTCAACAGTTTTTTAACAATGCAGAATGTTTCCCTAGAGAAGTTAGCGGAGGCTTGAATTTTTTCTTCGAAGAAGGCCGCCTGGGTGGTTTTCAGGCTGGTTTTGTAGGACTTGATGGCTACTCTGTATTCTATTTTTTATTATTGGCCCTGTCCTTCCACCATGTGCGATCACGTTTTTTACATTGTTTTTTTAAGTCGCTGAGTTCTGGGTTAAACCAAGGGGATTTGAAGGTTCTATTATTTTTAGGTAGGATTTTTTGGGCAGAACTTCGTCTAAAGAGTTTTCAATCCAGGATGAAATTTGCTTATCTGCTGAGAGTGGGTCTAATTCGAGTGTGGGGGTAGTTAGTTCGAGTTCGCGTCCCCAGTCATCAAGGACTAGTTTTGACCAAGGGCGTTCTGGTAGGCGAGGTGATGGCCCAAGGGGGGGGTCGGTGATGGTTTGCCAGGTGAATGGAACTAGGAAGTGGTCAGACCATGGGATAGGTAGGGTCTCACTAGTTTTTAATCCGGAGATGTTTGAGAGGATAGGGTCTAGTAAATGGCCTTTTACATGTGTAGCATAAAGGTTTTTCAAATGAATCTGATAGGTAGCCAGGTCAAGTGTAAGGTCACTTGCCACTTTGTCCAAGGGGTCATTGAAGTGGAGGTTTAAGTCTCCTAGTAATGTGAAGTTGGAGGAGAGGCAGGTGCGAGAGATGATGGCTTCCAACAGTGAGCTACAGAATTACCATGTGCTCCCGGTGGGCGGTACAGGAGAATGCCCGACAGTGATTTAGAGGGGGAGAGTTGAATAATGAAGTGGGCATTTTCACAGTCGAGGATCGGGCTATCTAGTAAGCGGCAGGAGAGGTGGCTTTTGTAGATGATAGCAATTCCGCCACCCTTTCCACCTACTCTATCGAGACGCTGGATAAGGTATCCTGAAGGGAGGGCTTGCACAACATCCGGCTCAGAACTTGGGGATAGCCATGTCTCTGTCAGGAACAGAACATCTAGTTCTGTGTCCTGAAGAAGCATGTTTATTTCTGCGGAGTGTTTGGGCAGGGATCTGCAATTCATCAGGACCATGCTGATTGTGAACTCGATAGGGGGTGGGATTATCTTTGGTGAAAGAGTGTAGGAGCAGTAGGAGCAGTTACTTTGTAGTCCCTCCAGGGAGAGTGAGTGGAGGCATGGTGTATTTGAGGCCTGCCTAAGTTGAAATAGAGTCTCCCGGGTGTAATATCTGAGGGCTGAGGCGGCAGGGGCAGAGATTCCTGGCCCTGGGCTTGTTCAGGCGCGCAGCGAGCGTAGACGGGCTTGCCTTTGGTGCGCCGCGCCCGCTGCGTGGATCCGCTGCGGAACGGAAAGGCATAGTTCTTTTCTAGAGGGACAGGGCAGAGCAATTAGCCTGCTAACCTGCGCGCTGAAGTGAGGAGAAGTAGTATTCATTTCCGGCCCGCCTTCCCTCACAACAATCTGACGATGTCAATGGTGGACCGGGGAAGGGGGTGTGTAGTCAGGTGAGAGCAGCGTGATTTTAAAAGCAATATTTAAAACAATCTTTTGCTGGTTTGAGAATCGTGATAGTGCGCAAAGGTCTGGAGTGCAGAAATGGATTTAAAATCAATCTATGGGAGCCCTTTGCCACTCGCTCCAGCGATGTGGCAATTCGGTCTCCGATACCTGCAATGTTGAGTCTGTTCACATGAGGCACAGGGTCAAGCCTGATTTGCTTATGGTCATGTCTGAACTGGGGTGGCTTGGTGAGCAAAATAACGATGGATTAAACCCAGATCTGTGACTGGGGATAAATGTTTTGCCATTGTGCAACATTCTGTCCATCACCTTGTGTGTTTTGCTGTTCACCCTATGTGGGAAGTGTATGCCCAGACGTTGTTTCCATGGTCACTACGCCACTGGAGTCAAGCTATCCTGGCTGAAGACGGCTGATAGCCAAAAACCGGCTCTAGGATGCTTGATTCCGGTCCAGGGAAGACATGGCTTGGCAGTTCGGTCTGGACTGTTCCCATGAGGCACAGGGTCAAGACTGATTTGCTTATGGCCATGTCTGAACTGGGGTGGCTTGGTGAGCAAAATAATGATTGATTAAACCCAGATCTGTGACTAGGGGTGAATGTTTTGCCATTGTGCAACATTCCGTCCATCATCTTGTGTATTTTAAATTACCTTCCTCCCCACATCAGCGCTATACCCACTCTGCTCGCCTTTAGAAAGGAGTTGAAGACCTGGCTGTTTAGAAATGTAGGTGGTGTATTTGTGGTCTAGTGCAGTCAGTGCCAAGACTCTTCAGGGTATAAGTGCACGTTATAAATGTAATTAACATAACATACACCATATACCCTCGGCCTGTAATTTAAATGTTACTAGTGAGCCTTCAGCACTTATTGTTTCATCCAATGAAGTAGCCCTTTTATACGTGTCTCAGATTTTAAAATAAACTTTTTTGCCAGGCCTAAAACTTCCTTTTTAATGCATATAACTCACCCGCCCAGTAGTACATAAACAATCCATAGGGCACGGTGCACTGAATTCATAAATTTGGACACGTTTTCATTTTAGTAATGAAAAACTCACAACTCTGTTCTTTACTACTGTAAAACCTACATCTCCCATAGGATGTCTTAGTAATGAAAAGCTCACAAATTTGTTTTCACTACTATAAGACCTAACTCTACCATAGGATAACATTGGGTACATTATTACATTTAACAAGTGCTAACTTTTGAATTTGAGCAGGTAGGAATGTCAACTTTAGTTAAGTTTGGTGTCTGAGGAATTGTAATTTAAAAGCCTCTTTCATGATAAAGCCAGATTTTAAGTCGCAATTCTGAAAATGCCACTTTAAGGAAGTTACAAAAGTATCTGGGTGAGGGTGCACTCCTTCCCTTTTTAGTAAACCACATTTTTATATGTGTTTAAACTTGCGTGCGCAACGATCCTAGTGACCCATCCCTGGTCACTCTTTCAAAATGAGAACAATGAGGCACGTAACGTCCGCACCAGGCTGGCGCACTTTAGTAAATGTGCTGAGGAGGTTGCTGGCCGAATCTAGAGTAAGGGCGTGTGAGCATCTAGCGTGAAGTAAGCATAGATTAGAGTGTTGATTATTCATTTCAGGGTAAAGCGGGTAATTATTTCACGGGTGGATAAGAGTATGTTGGTCACAATAGGGGTGAGAACATCATTTTGATAGCACGTTTTTAAGGGGGTGGTTGGTTAGTAAGATTTAATTGATTTTGGTGGTATTATGTTTCTGTTTTAAGAGCACTTTTAAATCCTGCGCAATTAGTATAGCTGTTTTTGTTGTATATTCCAGAAACCCCTGACGAAGAGCCGTTGGCTCGAAATGCATTGGGTAATACTAACATGACTTACGCTGGTGTTTATGAAATCACGTGTTGCTGTTTAAAAACCTGGAATGGAATACAGCTGCATTTAAAATTGTGTAATAAACATCCTAAGGGAACTTCACTGTCTCCGTGGCATGGATATGGAAAAGATGGAATTATATATTGAATCAAAGGTCAAGTTTTGGGTAAAAAACTAGTGAAATTGATGTATTGAAAGGGAAAAGGTCCCATGTACTGCAGTGCGCCAGCCTGTTGCAGACCTTATGTGCCTCATAGTTCTCACTTTAAGGAAGTTGACATTTTCGTGCTCTAACCATTTGATACCTGCAGTCTGTCCCTGGGTCACATGACTAGGTGTGAGTGGCAGCTGGCCTTTGTATATTTCTCCCAGACAACCACACAATAGAGGGGCTAGATGTGCCTGAATGGGCCATCACTGGCAGGATCGTGGGGTGGAGCTTACACATCAATAGGCTGGGACCTACTCACACCCAAAGAACTTCATACTAACCTTTTGTGTGTGTAGCCACGCTAGAGCCAGAGCAGGGGAGCATTAAATGCCAGACACTTCTGTGGTGGGAAGCCTCCAGAGGTTTCTCTTACCTAAACCAATGCACCAGGTATAACAAAGGGCTCCTCAGACTCACTCTTTGGATCTCTTCTGGACTTGTGGAAGACTCAGAAGGAAGCACAGCTATGCTCTTCTGCTGCAGGAAGGACTGCTCTGCTGCCCTACTGCTCTGCTGTCCTACTGCCTGAGTAAGACGGACTCAACCGGCTCCTTGAACCCAGGAGCACCAGAGTGACTCCAAGAGCTAGTTGGTTGCCATTCTGGTCAGGGACAGAAGAGACTCCAAACATTTTAATACCTGCCCTTGGAATCTGCCTGCTGTGAGTCCTAACCACCTCCCAATGGCACCTCTCCAGTCCTGGACCTTGGAAGTGGAGATAACAGTGCTCTATCTGCCCATCAGAACCGAAACAGTGCGATGCAACCTGATGCAGCTCTCAAGTCCTTCATCAGAAGTGATGTAGCGTGACGCAACTCCACATGGACCTCACATCGCATACCTCACAGCTGTTCTTGGAACTAACACAGCATGACAAATTTTGAGGCAGACCTCACATCACAGCTCTTGCAGCTCCTCATCGTAACTGAGAAAGCGCAACAAAACACAAATGGACCTCACCTCACAGCTGCTCATTGAAACTTACTCAGAACGACACAACTGGGTGTGGTGACCAGCATCGAGGACAAAGGGTACAATTCTCAATGCGCCTAACCTGCTCCCTGTGTCCAGCCCCCTCACCTTTGCAGTCGGTCTAAACTTGTGATTTTGTCCCTGCCTGGTGCAATCAGAGAACCACAGTTGGCACATTGTGCTTTAAAGCACTATTTTTACCAACACTTTTAAAATTGCGTATCTCCAGTTCTACTAATTGGATTTGTGTCATTTTGTTTTCAAATAATTTGTGAACATTGGCTGAATTATTCTAAATTAGTGAGGGATTTTTTGTGTGTTGCATTTTCAATTTATTACTGTTTAGGTGCTGCATAAATAATTTACACATTGCCTCTAACTTAAGTCTAAATGCTTTTCTGCCAAGCTACCAGACATCTAAACATAGGTCCATTTAGTGACGGTTTGTGGTTCACCCTGACAGGGATTGTGGCCTTTGCTTGATAAGGGTTAACACCCCCCTCGTCCAACAACCCAGTTTCCCACAACAACTAAACAGAGAGCATACCTTTTAGTGCTCACATGCTGTGTTAAATGTACAGATAGGATGTAAAATATTCCAACCACTTCCATAGTTGCACTGTTGTAATAGAAGGAATTTCACCACACTGTAAAATATATCCCATTTGTGAAAAAAGGGAAAAAAGTAAAATCTGTAACTGTACATTAAAGCCATGCCTATTCATGCACACTCTTGCAAACTCCCTGAAACGAATTAAGTCCTGCTAAATGTTTTAATCTATATTATTTATAGATTTCAAAATTGTTTATGAATTAAACCTTGCGAGTCTGTAATGTATTGCCATTTCAGCTTGACGATTTCTCCTTCCTTCACTCAAGTCTCTTTCTGGATCATTGACAGCATCTACATGGCACAGCACCAGGGCCGAAATGGGAACCCAAAGCAAGCCTGGCAATTTTGCCCTGGTAAAGCACTGCTGCTTTTGTTACTGGAGGCTGATATTACAGCACTGCTTCAAAATCGGTCTCCAGTAAACAAAACCGGCCCCCATCTCCGCAAAACCCCCACCCTTCCAGCCTCCCGGGGAAATGCCTGATGCCTGCTACGGCCAGTCTGGCCCTGCACCGCACCAGACTTAGTCTGTTAGCACTGACTTTAAATGACCCGCTGAACCATACACAATAGTTACCAATTTTTTCTTGGAGCCTTAGACCCTGATTTAATTCTTGACAGACCACTTGCTGTTCCGCCATGGGGACAGATTAAATGGCTCCATCTCCATGATGGAGGGATCGCCCCTGAAATTTACAAATGACCAGCAAGCATGTGGTCATTTATAAAGCATTGGCAGGAACTGTTTGGTACAGAGCTGCATCAACATGATGCAACTCTGCACCAAACTATTTTATTTTTATTATTTTTAAAAAGAAAATCCTGCAAGAAGATCTTCTTCCTGAAAATTTAAAAAGGAATGCTATCCTCAACAAGGGAGTCATCTCTCATTGTGGAGAGCATCATTTGTTTTTTGGGGTTTTTACTGTCCCTCACTGCCAGAGTTTGCCTGGTGATATTGGACCGTCAAAATAATGTCCACATGTCCACCCATCCTGATTGGGTGGGCGAACATGTAGCCATATCTCTGATGGCCCTTACCTCAATGGATCATCGGAGAGAATTGGCTGTGGCGGTGATGGAGTAGTCACAGCTGTAGCCACACAGAAGGTTCCCCGCATTAAAATGGGGCCCATCCATTGCCACAGAGTATACATATGGCCAACATTTAAATCGGGCCCATAGGTCTAATTGCTTGGTGGGCCAACCACCACAGGTAGTAAGGTCAATATCTCTAGCTTCAGCAGGGTACAACACTGGCTGCGGGCTCATGAGTAGGAGCATATTCTGCTGGTCTGTCTAGTAGACTGTCTTTAGCTGATGGAGATATTTATATGTTAAACAAGCAACCTTGATGTGAATACGTTCCATGAAAGGAAGCCAATTATGCCAGGGCAAAATGTCCTACATTCTGCCATAATATCACATAATTTCTGGCATTTCACGTTAAAATTGTTACACATAACTCATACAATTATGGTATTGCACTACATCATGTAAACGAGATTTCATTCAGTATAAACCGTGGGAGCGTGGTAACAATGCAAACATTTCAAATGCTAGCGGCTGTTGTTTGCATCACTCGCAATTTTGTGCTATTCTTTAGTAGAAAATGCTGTCTCATGTCTATTTTGGACATAAGGTGCCAGACTTGCATGGTGCATAATAACACATATTTTTGCATACTTCTTTGGCATTTTAAGTAATTTCTGCAAAGCAATTTCCAAAAGTTTCATCCAGGGTTAGAGCCAATATAGTTACCATAAAACTGCTATTGTGTGATTCCTTTTTTTAAGGCTAAATAGGTCATGGACAACTTCATCCTGTACTCTTTGTAACTGCAAGGGCAAGAGTCCTGGATGACTGGTTTGGATGTAATTGCAGTAGTCCAAGTGGACTATTATAGCTACACCAATCACAGTTATGCAAAAGGGGCAGTGGAGTTATTTCTCCCTTGGGGATAATAAGGTTCCAAGAGTCCCCATTGACCCCATGCCCTAGGTGTGCTATGTGAGAGACCCAGATTACACATGTGTAACACAACCTAGAGTAAGGCCAGCACAAATGTACTCTGCTTCCCTGTCTCAAAAGGATCTGGTACACAAATATTAAGTTGTGACCCTCCTTTTTAGGTTGAGGAGTCTCCGGTCGGAGATTTAACGATTTTTAGTACGGGGCTTGAACCCGCCTCTCTCTTCCATTGGCTGGCTCCCTATACGGAGGCCAGCCATTGGATGAGTGGGGCATCTCACAGTTCAAGCCCCGTCTCTTTCGGATTCGGGGGCATGTTTTTTGCGTTATTTCGCCCTGTGACGTCATCCGTCACTCAGAACGCCAAAACACGCCCCCGAATCCGAAATTTTCGTCCGCCATTTTCCTGCTTGTTCCCGCCCCCCTCCCGCTGTCTGTGTCCTCTTTCCCGCTATCCATGTCCTCTTTCCCATTGTCCTCTTTCCCGTTGTATCCCACCCCCCTCCCGCTGTCCGTGTCTTTGTTCCCGTTGTATCCCGCCCCCTCCCGCTGTCCGTGTCTTTGTTCCCGTTGTATCCCGCCCTCCTCCCCCTCCCGCTGTCCGTGTCTTTGTTCCCGACTTTCAGCACGAGAAGCCGCGCAGACTTTCAGGAACACCTCCCCAGCCCCCTCCAGAGTAGTGCAGTCTGAGAAGGGGGTGTCTCCCCTCGGGTGTCTCCCCTCGCAGCTGCCTCCAGCTATCTTCCAGCCAGCTGATTCTGGCAGTCCGGTTGGATGTTCCCATGGCGTGAGAAAAGGGCGCACCCTCGGGCAGTCTGAGCGCGAGGTGCCCAGGGAGTAAGGAATGGATGCTGAGTGACTGCTGAGATTGCCTGTCCCGGGTGTGCATATGGGACGGAAGGTGCTGAATGTGACAGCCCCATGTGTGTCGCTTTTGGGAAATGAGGGAGGTGACTGATGTTAGAGTTATGTGGAGAGGGTGCTGTGAGGTAGAGGCGCTGATTGTGCCAGTGACCATGGTGCTGGGGGAGAAGGGACGGTTTCGGGGGGTTTTCTCACTCGGAAACATGGCGTACAGCCCGTGGCAAATCCTGTCGCCAGTGCAGTGGGCCAAGTGGACGTGGTCTGCTGTCCGTGGAGGCGCGGGCAAGAAGAGCCGGAGGAGGAAGACGACGACCAACAGGCGGAGGACAAATCCTTGAGGTCAGTACAGCGAAATCTGCCGGAGGTCACAAGGTTCATGTCAACACAGCTGCTATTTGTGATCTCTCACGCTCAGTATAGCACGCAACCCTGTGTAGCCAGTGAGGCAGCAACTTAACATGCAGTTTAGTGCCCTCTGTTTCCTCTCTGTATACCGCGTTGATGTTTTTACTATCTGATGTAACCTTGTATCTGCCCGGACAGAGTCAAGTATCTGTCTCCATCTTTAACATCAGCAGGTGGCAGGGCTGTTAGGCAGCGCTGATGGATGCCTTGGATGGGCTTTGGGTGGCGGAACTAGGCAGGAAGTAGGGTGTGATGTGGCACGTGCATTCCTAATCTTGTTTAGAGTCACGACTCTGGAGGAATGGGCACCTTAAATGCTCACGGTGGTCACAGCACATAGCATACATGTCCATTTCAAGAGTGGATGCGGTAGTGGAGTGGGCTCCTAAGATACCCTTGGCTTTGCAGGGCTCGGTGCACGCGCTGCCCATGACAATAAGGATGGGAAGCGACCCCGGAAAAGGAATGTATCTGTGGAATGGATGTTGTCTCCTCTGTGCGCGCGAGCAGCTTTAGAAAAACTGCACGAGAGGTGGCATGGCTGCCGAGAGTCCAGATAAAAATAGGGAGGACAGAGGGACTCGTGCTAAGTGGATTGGTTAGCAGAAGTAAGCGGGTCTGAGGACTGCTTTTTAAATCAAATAAGTCAGACAGCAGCATTAGATTTTGCTTTTGCACTTGGGCTAAGTATTGCAAAGTATTGCCGGGTTTGTCCCCCGGGTATCGTTTGGCACTCATGTTATTCAGTGCAAGAGGCAGTTTACTAACTTGTTAGTGGCATGTTGCAAAATGATGCCCTCCCCAACACTCCCCCGACCCCCATGTGGATGTGAAGAGGGACCCAGGGTCTCCCATATATCGCACATGTGTTAATTGACTTTGCTTGCCTTCCGCCCCGCTCCACAGGGGCTTGTTAGGGTCCTCTAATTTTATATTCTATGGGAATAGTAGTGCTGACCAAGTAATTTCTACTCACTCACCAATGGAACTGCTTTTGTTTTTGTTTTTCAGTTGAAGGCGTTTTATAGGTTGTGCGGTCAGTCCTTGAAGGCTGCACAGACACTAATGTAGGTTGCACAGGTTCCCCGTCCAAATTGTACAGGTATCCTTTGGAAGTCACAAAGTTGACCCCTGAATACTGTGCGGAAAGATCATGGAAGCTTCAAAGATGGCATGTGAAAGTGGTATGGTCGGTCCACATTGGTGCCACTGCCCAACAATCGACGGACAGAATGTCAAACATTTACCCCAGCACAGAGATCTGACCTAAATCCATCGTTGTTTTGCTCCCATGCCATTCCAGTTTAAACCCAGCCATCTTTTGCACACCTCAGAGACATGGCACACTTAGCACCTGAGACATTGTTATCTATTATTTAGAGACTGTATGCTTGACCATGGAAATCGCATGACCATCCCCAAGAATTGTCATCATGATGTGGACTGTATGACAACTGAATCCTGAGCTACAAATCCCTATAGACTGCAAGGTCAGGAGGTGGAGTTCTCAAAGTGGAGGCATGGATGTGTCTGTACACCTTCCAACATATACATAAATGTCTTCCCTGTAGGTTGTCCATTTGGGGGCCATGGCGTTCCCATTGTTCTGGCATGGCTTGCCCAATGAGCTGGCACATCTAGGCGCTAGAGCTTGTATGGTTGAATCCCAGAACTTGTATCATCTTTGATTGGCTGCAACACATCCAGGCCATAGAGATGAGCCACTCAACAGCTAGCAGAAGACAAACATTGGAGGGTATAAAGTCAGTCCAAAGAGGTTGCTGAAAATCTGTCTGCAGGAGGCTTTACATTGTGGATTGATGGACACTTGGTATTAGGCAAGATGATGTAGCCAGGGCAGCCTGCTCTGACCAGAAGGTCCAAAATAGCAAATTTAGGACCCAAAACCGCAGGCTTTGCCCTAAGATCCACATCTGAAGTTCTGCTGGTGACTGGATTTTTTGTTATCTGACTGAATCAACCTCGATATGGATTTGTCTTGAAGAGATGTACATTCCAGTTTTGATACAGGATGCAAAAGCGCAGAAATTGGCGTTTTTATTTACCGCTGTACTGTGCGTTGTGTGGGTCGAGGGCGAGGGACTTTTGCCGCTCCTCGAGGTAAAGATTCAGAAAAGGGGGTGGTGATGGACAGAGTATCTGAATTAAACAGAACACTCGTACCCAGTCAACAGATCAGGGCTTGATCCATCACCATTTTTTAGCTCACTGCACCATCCCAGCTCAGAACCTGGCTACATGCAAATTAGTCTGTCCCTGGCCCAGTGCATCATGGGAACAGGGCAGACCAAACTACCAAGCCAACTCTTTTACTGGGAAGGATATAAGCTTCCGGGGACCGGTTTCTGGCATTGCAGCCGTCTTCGGCCCGGCTTGCTTGAATCCTGATGGTGCAATGAGCAAGGGACTCACATCTGAGCATACCCCTCCACGCTTGTGGTGGACAAAACGAATCAGAAAAGGGGGTGGTGATGGACAGAGTATCTGAATTAAACAGAACACTCGTACCCAGTCAACAGATCAGGGCTTGATCCATCACCATTTTTTAGCTCACTGCACCATCCCAGCTCAGAACCTGGCTACATGCAAATTAGTCTGTCCCTGGCCAGGTGCATCATGGGAACAGGGCAGACCAAACTACCAAGCCAATTCTTTTACTGGGAAGGAAACAAGCTTCCGGGGACCGGTTTCTGGCATTGCAGCCGTTTTCGGCCCGGCTTGCTTCAATCCTTATGGTGCAATGAGCAAGGGACTCACATCTGAGCATACCCCTCCACGCTTGTGGTGGACAAAACGATTTAGAAAAGGGGGTGGTGATGGACAGAGTATCTGAATTAAACAGAACACTCGTACCCAGTCAACAGATCAGGGCTTGATCCATCACCATTTTTTAGCTCACTGCACCATCCCAGCTCAGAACCTGGCTACATGCAAATTAGTCTGTCCCTGGCCCAGTGCATCATGGGAACAGGGCAGACCAAACTACCAAGCCAATTCTTTTACTGGGAAGATAACAAGCTTCCGGGGACCGGTTTCTGGCATTGCAGCCGTCTTCGGCCCGGCTTGCTTGAATCCTGATGGTGCAATGAGCAAGGGACTCACATCTGAGCATACCCCTCCACGCTTGTGGTGGACAAAACGATTCAGAAAAGGGGGTGGTGATGGACAGAGTATCTGAATTAAACAGAAAACTCGTACCCAGTCAACAGATCAGGGCTTGATCCATCACCATTTTTTAGCTCACTGCACCATCCCAGCTCAGAACCTGGCTACATGCAAATTAGTCTGTCCCTGGCCCAGTGCATCATGGGAACAGGGCAGACCAAACTACCAAGCCAATTCTTTTACTGGGAAGGAAACAAGCTTCCGGGGACCGGTTTCTGGCATTGCAGCCGTCTTCGGCCCGGCTTGCTTGAATCCTGATGGTGCAATGAGCAAGGGACTCACATCTGAGCATACCCCTCCACGCTTGTGGTGGACAAAACGATTCAGAAAAGGGGGTGGTGATGGACAGAGTATCTTAATTAAACAGAACACTCGTACCCAGTCAACAGATCAGGGCTTGATCCATCATAATTTTTTAGCTCACTGCACCATCCCAGCTCAGAACCTGGCTACATGCAAATTAGTCTGTCCCTGGCCCAGTGCATCATGGGAACAGGGCAGACCAAACTACCAAGCCAATTCTTTTACTAGGAAGGAAACAAGCTTCCGGGGACCGGTTTCTGGCATTGCAGCCGTCTTCGGCCCGGCTTGCTTGAATCCTGATGGTGCAATGAGCAAAGGACTCACATCTGAGCATACCACTCCACGCTTGTGGTGGACAAAACGATTCAGAAAAGGGGGTGGTGATGGACAGAGTATCTGAATTAAACAGAACACTCGTACCCAGTCAACAGATCAGGGCTTGATCCATCACCATTTTTTAGCTCACTGCACCATCCCAGCTCAGAACCTGGCTACATGCAAATTAGTCTGTCCCTGACCCAGTGCATCATGGGAACAGGGCAGACCAAACTACCAAGCCAATTCTTTTACTAGGAAGGAAACAAGCTTCCGGGGACCGGTTTCTGGCATTGCAGCCGTCTTCGGCCCGGCTAGCTTGAATCCCGATGGTTCAATGAGCAAGGGACTCACATCTGAGCATACCCCTCCACGCTTGTGGTGGACAAAACGATTCAGAAAAGGGGGTGGTGATGGACAGAGTATCTGAATTAAACAGAACAGTCGTACCCAGTCAACAGATCAGGGCTTGATCCATCACCATTTTTTAGCTCACTGCGCCATCCCAGCTCAGAACCTGGCTACATGCAAATTAGTCTGTCCCTGGCCCAGTGCATCATGGGAACAGGGCAGACCAAACTACCAAGCCAATTCTTTTACTGGGAAGGAAACAATCTTCCGGGGACCGGTTTCCGGCATTGCAGCCGTCTTCGGCCCGGCTTGCTTGAATCCTGATGGTGCAATGAGCAAGGGACTCACATCTGAGCATACCACTCCACGCTTGTGGTGGACAAAACGATTCAGAAAAGGGGGTGGTGATGGACAGAGTATCTGAATTAAACAGAATACTCGTACCCAGTCAACAGATCAGGGCTTGATCCATCACCATTTTTTAGCTCACTGCACCATCCCAGCTCAGAACCTGGCTACATGCAAATTAGTCTGTCCCTGGCCCAGTGCATCATGGGAACAGGGCAGACCAAACTACCAAGCCAACTCTTTTACTGGGAAGGAAACAAGCTTCCGGGGACCGGTTTCTGGCATTGCAGCCGTCTTCGGCCCGACTTGCTTGAATCCTGATGGTGCAATAAGCAAGGGACTCACATCTGAGCATACCCCTCCACGCTTGTGGTGGACAAAACGATTCAGAAAAGGGGGTGGTGATGGACAGAGTATCTGAATTAAACAGAACACTCGTACCCAGTCAACAGATCAGGGCTTGATCCATCACCATTTTTTAGCTCACTGCACCATCCCAGCTCAGAACCTGGCTACATGCAAATTAGTCTGTCCCTGGCCCAGTGCATCATGGGAACAGGGCAGACCAAACTACCAAGCCAATTCTTTTACTGGGAAGGAAACAAGCTTTCGGGGACCGGTTTCTGGCATTGCAGCCGTCTTCGGCCCGGCTTGCTTGAATCCTGATGGTGCAATGAGCAAGGGACTCACATCTGAGCATACCCCTCCACGCTTGTGGTGGACAAAACGATTCAGAAAAGGGGGTGGTGATGGACAGAGTATCTGAATTAAACAGAACACTCGTACCCAGTCAACAGATCAGGGCTTGATCCATCACCATTTGTTAGCTCACTGCACCATCCCAGCTCAGAACCTGGCTACATGTGAATTAGTCTGTCCCTGGCCCAGTGCATCATGGGAACAGGGCAGACCAAACTACCAAGCCAATTCTTTTACTGGGAAGGAAACAAGCTTCCGGGGACCGGTTTCTGGCATTGCAGCCGTCTTCGGCCCGGCTTGCTTGAATCCTGATGGTGCAATGAGCAAGGGACTCACATCTGAGCATACCACTCCACGCTTGTGGTGGACAAAACGATTCAGAAAAGGGGGTGGTGATGGACAGAGTGTCTGAATTAAACAGAACACTCGTACCCAGTCAACAGATCAGGGCTTGATCCATCACCATTTTTTAGCTCACTGCACCATCCCAGCTCAGAACCTGGCTACATGCAAATTAGTCTGTCCCTGGCCCAGTGCATCATGGGAACAGGGCAGACCAAACTACCAAGCCAACTCTTTTACTGGGAAGGAAACAAGCTTCCGGGGACCGGTTTCTGGCATTGCAGCCGTCTTCGGCCCGGCTTGCTTGAATCCTGATGGTGCAATGAGCAAGGGACTCACATCTGAGCATACCCCTCCACGCTTGTGGTGGACAAAACGATTCAGAAAAGGGGGTGGTGATGGACAGAGTATCTGAATTAAACAGAACACTCGTACCCAGTCAACAGATCAGGGCTTGATCCATCACCATTTTTTTGCTCACTGCACCATCCCAGCTCAGAACCTGGCTACATGCAAATTAGTCTGTCCCTGGCCCAGTGCATCATGGGAACAGGGCAGACCAAACTACCAAGCCAATTCTTTTACTGGGAAGGAAACAAGCTTTCGGGGACCGGTTTCTGGCATTGCAGCCGTCTTCGGCCCGGCTTGCTTGAATCCTGATGGTGCAATGAGCAAGGGACTCACATCTGAGCATACCCCTCCACGCTTGTGGTGGACAAAACGATTCAGAAAAGGGGGTGGTGATGGACAGAGTATCTGAATTAAACAGAACACTCGTACCCAGTCAACAGATCAGGGCTTGATCCATCACCATTTGTTAGCTCACTGCACCATCCCAGCTCAGAACCTGGCTACATTTGAATTAGTCTGTCCCTGGCCCAGTGCATCATGGGAACAGGGCAGACCAAACTACCAAGCCAATTCTTTTACTGGGAAGGAAACAAGCTTCCGGGGACCGGTTTCTGGCATTGCAGCCGTCTTCGGCCCGGCTTGCTTGAATCTTGATGGTGCAATGAGCAAGGGACTCACATCTGAGCATACCCCTCCACGCTTGTGGTGGACAAAACGGATCTATGATGTTACAACGCGTTATTTTACAACGCATGCTGTAACATCGCAACTTTTACAACGCAGGTTCCATTACATCGGATGCCATTACAACGCAGGATATTACATAGCAGATGCTATTACAACGCATACCATTACATCGTAAGTATAGGTAAGTATAACTTTTTAAAAAAAATGAAATTAAGTTAATTTTAATAATTTTATTTTACTAATATAATTACAATAATTCTAAAAATGTAATTAATATAATTTATTTAAATAAGTTTAATTTAATTTTAAATAGGAATTAATGTAAATTAATTAAATTAATATAATTTTATTAATTTAATTTAATACATTTTATAATAGTAATTATTTAAATTTAATTAATTTAATTTAATTAATATAATTGAATTAATCTTAAAATTGTAATTAATTTGATTTAATAAATTTAATTAATTATAATTTATTTAATTATTTTAATTTAATTAAAGTCGTACTTTAAAAAAACATAAACCCTAAAAATACCCCTGAACCCCAAAACCCAAACCCAGCCCTAAAACCTAAAAACACCCCTGTACCAGAAAACCCAAACCCTGCCCTAAAACCTAAAAACACCCCTGTACCCCAAAACCCAAACCCTGCCCTGAAACCTAAAAACACCCCTGTACCCCAAAACCCAAACCCTGCCCTAAAACCTAAAAACACCCCTGTACCCCAAAACCCAAACCCTGCCCTAAAACCTAAAAACACCCCTGTACCCCAAAACCCAAACCCTGCCCTAAAACCTAAAAACACCCCTGTACCCCAAAACCCAAACCCTGCCCTAAAACCTAAAAACACCCCTGTACCCCAAAACCCAAACCCTGCCCTAAAACCTAAAAACACCCCTGTACTCCAAAACCCAAACCCTGCCCTGAAACCTAAAAACACCCCTGTACCCCAAAACCCAAACCCTGCCCTAAAACCTAAAAACACCCCTGTACCCCAAAACCCAAACCCTGCCCTAAAACCTAAAAACACCCCTATACCCCAAAACCCAACCCCTGCCCTAAAACCTAAAAATACCCCTGTACCCCAAAACGCAAACCCAGCCCTAAAACCTAAAAATACCCAAACACCCCAAAACATATACCTCAGTACCCCAAAACATATACTCCTATACTCATACTTATTTTAAAAATTACTTAAATTAATATATTTAATTTATAATATTAAAAAACATAAATAAATATATTTATTTATAATTAATATTAATTAAATTAATTAAATAAAATTAAATAAAATTAAAAAAATTATATACTTACCAATACTTACGATGTAATGGTATGCGTTGTAATAGCATCTGCTATGTAATATCCTGCGTTGTAATAGCATCCGATGTAATGGAACCAGCGTTGTAAAAGCTGTGTTGTAACAGCATTACGACGTAAAAGTTGCGTTGTAACAGTAACGCACCGGACAAAACAATTCAGAAAAGGGGGTGGTGATGGACAGAGTATCTGAATTAAACAGAACACTCGTACCCAGTCAACAGATCAGGGCTTGATCCATCACCAGTTTTTTAGCTCACTGCACCATCCCAGCTCAGAACCTGGCTACATGCAAATTAGTCTGTCCCTGGCCCAGTGCATCATGGGAACAGGGCAGACCAAACTACCAAGCCAATTCTTTTACTGGGAAGGAAACAAGCTTCCGGGGACCGGTTTCTAACATTGCAGCCGTCTTCGGCCCGGCTTGCTTGAATCCTGATGGAGCAATGAGCAAGGGACTCACATCTGAGCATACCCCTCCACGCTTGTGGTGGACAAAACGATTCAGAAAAGGGGGTGGTGATGGACAGAGTATCTGAATTAAACAGAACACTCGTACCCAGTCAACAGATCAGGGCTTGATCCATCACCATTTTTTAGCTCACTGCACCATCCCAGCTCAGAACCTGGCTACATGTAAATTAGTCTGTCCCTGGCCCAGTGCATCATGGGAACAGGGCAGACCAAACTACCAAGCCAATTCTTTTACTGGGAAGGAAACAAGCTTCCGGGGACCGGTTTCTGGCATTGCAGCCGTCTTTAGCCCGGCTTGCTTGAATCCTGATGGTGCAATGAGCAAGGGACTCACATCTGAGCATACCCCACCACGCTTGTGGTGGACAAAACGATTCAGAAAAGGGGGTGGTGATGGACAGAGTATCTGAATTAAACAGAACACTCGTACCCAGTCAACAGATCACGGCTTGTTCCATCACCATTTTTTAGCTCACTGCACCATCCCAGCTCAGAACCTGGCTACATGTAAATTAGTCTGTCCCTGGCCCAGTGCATCATGGGAACAGGGCAGACCAAACTACCAAGCCAATTCTTTTACTGGGAAGGAAACAAGCTTCCGGGGACCGGTTTCTGGCATTGCAGCCGTCTTTAGCCCGGCTTGCTTGAATCCTGATGGTGCAATGAGCAAGGGACTCACATCTGAGCATACCCCACCACGCTTGTGGTGGACAAAACGATTCAGAAAAGGGGGTGGTGATGGACAGAGTATCTGAATTAAACAGAACACTCGTACCCAGTCAACAGATCACGGCTTGTTCCATCACCATTTTTTTTAGATCACTGCCCCATCCCAGCTCAGAACCTGGCTACATGCAAATTAGTCTGTCCCTGGCCCAGTGCATCATGGGCACAGGGCAGACCAAACTACCAAGTCAAGTCTTTTACTGGGAAGGAAACAAGCTTCCGGGGACCGGTTTCTGGCATTGCAGCTGTCTTCGGCCCGGCTTGCTTGAATCCTGATGGTGCAATGAGCAAGGGACTCACATCTGAGCATACCCCTCCACGCTTGTGGTGGACAAAACGATTAAGTAAAAGGGGGTGGTGATGGACAGAGTAGCTGAATTAAACAGAACACTCGTACCCAGTCAACAGATCAGGGCTTGATCCATCACCATTTTTTAGCTCACTGCACCATCCCAGCTCAGAACCTGGCTACATGCAAATTAGTCTGTCCCTGGCCCAGTACATCATGGGAACAGGGCAGACCAAACTACCAAGCCAATTCTTTTACTGGGAAGGAAACAAGCTTCCGGGGACCAGTTTCTGGCATTGCAGCCGTCTTCGGCCCGGCTTGCTTGAATCCTGATGGTGCAATGAGCAAGGGACTCACATCTGAGCATACCCCTCCACGCTTGTGGTGGACAAAACGATTCAGAAAAGGGGGTGGTGATGGACAGAGTATATGAATTAAACAGAACACTCGTACCCAGTCAACAACAGATCAGGGCTTGATCCATCACCATTTTTTAGCTCACTGCACCATCCCAGCTCAGAACCTGGCTACATGCAAATTAGTCTGTCCCTGGCCCAGTGCATCATGGGAACAGGGCAGACCAAACTACCAAGCCAATTCTTTTACTGTGAAGGAAACAAGCTTCTGGGGACCGGTTTCTGGCATTGCAGCCGTCTTCGGCCCGGCTTGCTTGAATCCTGATGGTGCAATGAGCAAGGGACTCACATCTGAGCATACCCCTCCACGCTTGTGGTGGACAAAACAATTCAGAAAAGGGGGTGGTGCTGGACAGAGTATCTGAATTAAACAGAACACTCGTACACAGTCAACAGATCAGGGCTTGATCCATCACCATGTGTTAGCTCACTGCACCATCCCAGCTCAGAACTTGGCTACATGCGAATTAGTCTGTCCCTGGCCCAGTGCATCATGGGAACAGGGCAGACCAAACTACCAAGCCAATTCTTTTACTGGGAAGGAAACAAGCTTCAGGGGACCGGTTTCTGGCATTGCAGCCGTCTTCGGCCCGGCTTGCTTGAATCTTGATGGTGCAATGAGCAAGGGACTCACATCTGAGCATACCCCTCCACGCTTGCGGTGGACAAAACGATTCAGAAAAGGGGGTGGTGATGGACAGAGTATCTGAATTAAACAGAACACTCGTACCCAGTCAACAACAGATCAGGGCTTGATCCATCACCATTTTTTAGCTCACTGCACCATCCCAGCTCAGAACCTGGCTACATGCAAATTAGACTGTCCCTGGCCCAGTGCATCATGGGAACAGGGCAGACCAAACTACCAAGCCAGTTCTTTTACTGGGAAGGAAACAAGCTTCCGGGGACCGGTTTCTGGCATTGCAGCCGTCTTCGGGCCGGCTTGCTTGAATCCTGATGGTGCAATGAGCAAGGGACTCACATCTGAGCACACCCCTCCACGCTTGCTGTGGACAAAACGATTCAGAAAAGGGGGTGGTGATGGACAGAGTATCTGAATTAAACAGAACACTCGTACCCAGTCAACAGATCAGGGCTTGATCCATCACCATTTTTTAGCTCACTGCACCATCCCAGCTCAGAACCTGGCTACATGCAAATTAGTCTGTCCCTGGCCCAGTGCATCATGGGAACAGGGCAGACCAAACTACCAAGCCAATTCTTTTACTGGGAAGGAAACAAGCTTCCGGGGACCGGTTTCTGGCATTGCAGCCGTCTTCGGCCCGGCTTGCTTGAATCCTGATGGTGCAATGAGCAAGGGACTCACATCTGAGCATACCCCTCCACGCTTGCGGTGGACAAAACGATTCAGAAAAGGAGGTGGTGATGGACAGAGTATCTGAATTAAACAGAACACTCGTACCCAGTCAACAGATCAGGGCTTGATCCATCACCATTTTTTAGCTCACTGCACCATCCCAGCTCAGAACCTGGCTACATGCAAATTAGTCTGTCCCTGGCCCAGTGCATCATGGGAACAGGGCAGACCAAACTACCAAGCCAGTTCTTTTACTGGGAAGGAAACAAGCTTCCGGGGACCAGTTTCTGGCATTGCAGCCGTCTTCGGCCCGGCTTGCTTGAATCCTGATGGTGCAATGAGCAAGGGACTCACATCTGAGCATACCCCTCCACGCTTGTGGTGGACAAAACGATTCAGAAAAGGGGGTGTGATGGACAGAGTATCTGAATTAAACAGAACACTCGTACCCAGTCAACAGATCAGGGCTTGATCCATCACCATTTTTTAGCTCACTGCACCATCCCAGCTCAGAACCTGGCTACATGCAAATTAGTCTGTCCCTGGCCCAGTGCATCATGGGAACAGGGCAGACCAAACTACCAAGCCAATTCTTTTACTGGGAAGTAAACAAGCTTCCGGGGACCGGTTTCTGGCATTGCAGTTGTCTTCAGCCCGGCTTGCTTGAATCCTGATGGTGCAATGAGCAAGGGACTCACATCTGAGCATACCCCACCACGCTTGTGGTGGACAAAACGATTCAGAAAAGGGGGTGGTGATGGACAGAGTATCTGAATTAAACAGAACACTCGTACCCAGTCAACAGATCAGGGCTTGATCCATCACCATTTTTTTAGCTCACTGCACCATCCCAGCTCAGAACCTGGCTACATGCTAATTAGTCTGTCCCTGGCCCAGTGCATCATGGGCACAGGGCAGACCAAACTACCAAGCCAATTCTTTTACTGGGAAGGAAACAAGCTTCCGGGGACCGGTTTCTGGCATTGCAGCCGTCTTCGGCCCGGCTTGCTTGAATCCTGATGGTGCAATGAGCAAGGGACTCACATCTGAGCATACCCCTCCATGCTTGTGGTGGACAAAACGATTCAGAAAAGGGGGTGGTGATGGACAGAGTATCTGAATTAAACAGAACACTCGTACCCAGTCAACAGATCAGGGCTTGATCCATCACCATTTTTTTAGCTCACTGCACCATCCCAGCTCAGAACCTGGCTACATGCAAATTAGTCTGTCCTTGGCCCAGTGCATCATGGGCACAGGGCAGACCAAACTACCAAGCCAATTCTTTTACTGGGAAGGAAACAAGCTTCCGGGGACCGGTTTCTGGCATTGCAGCCGTCTTCGGCCCGGCTTGCTTGAATCCTGATGGTGCATTGAGCAAGGGACTCACATCTGAGCATACCCCTCCACACTTGTGGTGGACAAAACGATTCAGAAAAGGGGGTGGTGATGGACAGAGTAGCTGAAATAAACAGAACACTCATACCCAGTCAACAGATCAGGGCTTGATCCATCACCATTTTTTAGCTCACTGCACCATCCCAGCTCAGAACCTGGCTACATGCAAATTAGTCTGTCCCTGGCCCAGTGCATCATGGGAACAGGGCAGACCAAACTACCAAGCCAACTCTTTTACTGGGAAGGAAACAAGCTTCCGGGGACCGGTTTCTGGCATTGCAGCCGTCTTCGGCCCGACTTGCTTGAATCCTGATGGTGCAATAAGCAAGGGACTCACATCTGAGCATACCCCTCCACGCTTGTGGTGGACAAAACGATTCAGAAAAGGGGGTGGTGATGGACAGAGTATCTGAATTAAACAGAACACTCGTACCCAGTCAACAGATCAGGGCTTGATCCATCACCATTTTTTAGCTCACTGCACCATCCCAGCTCAGAACCTGGCTACATGCAAATTAGTCTGTCCCTGGCCCAGTGCATCATGGGAACAGGGCAGACCAAACTACCAAGCCAATTCTTTTACTGGGAAGGAAACAAGCTTTCGGGGACCGGTTTCTGGCATTGCAGCCGTCTTCGGCCCGGCTTGCTTGAATCCTGATGGTGCAATGAGCAAGGGACTCACATCTGAGCATACCCCTCCACGCTTGTGGTGGACAAAACGATTCAGAAAAGGGGGTGGTGATGGACAGAGTATCTGAATTAAACAGAACACTCGTACCCAGTCAACAGATCAGGGCTTGATCCATCACCATTTGTTAGCTCACTGCGACCATCCCAGCTCAGAACCTGGCTACATGTGAATTAGTCTGTCCCTGGCCCAGTGCATCATGGGAACAGGGCAGACCAAACTACCAAGCCAATTCTTTTACTGGGAAGGAAACAAGCTTCCGGGGACCGGTTTCTGGCATTGCAGCCGTCTTCGGCCCGGCTTGCTTGAATCCTGATGGTGCAATGAGCAAGGGACTCACATCTGAGCATACCACTCCACGCTTGTGGTGGACAAAACGATTCAGAAAAGGGGGTGGTGATGGACAGAGTGTCTGAATTAAACAGAACACTCGTACCCAGTCAACAGATCAGGGCTTGATCCATCACCATTTTTAGCTCACTGCACCATCCCAGCTCAGAACCTGGCTACATGCAAATTAGTCTGTCCCTGGCCCAGTGCATCATGGGAACAGGGCAGACCAAACTACCAAGCCAACTCTTTTACTGGGAAGGAAACAAGCTTCCGGGGACCGGTTTCTGGCATTGCAGCCGTCTTCGGCCCGGCTTGCTTGAATCCTGATGGTGCAATGAGCAAGGGACTCACATCTGAGCATACCCCTCCACGCTTGTGGTGGACAAAACGATTCAGAAAAGGGGGTGGTGATGGACAGAGTATCTGAATTAAACAGAACACTCGTACCCAGTCAACAGATCAGGGCTTGATCCATCACCATTTTTTTGCTCACTGCACCATCCCAGCTCAGAACCTGGCTACATGCAAATTAGTCTGTCCCTGGCCCAGTGCATCATGGGAACAGGGCAGACCAAACTACCAAGCCAATTCTTTTACTGGGAAGGAAACAAGCTTTCGGGGACCGGTTTCTGGCATTGCAGCCGTCTTCGGCCCGGCTTGCTTGAATCCTGATGGTGCAATGAGCAAGGGACTCACATCTGAGCATACCCCTCCACGCTTGTGGTGGACAAAACGATTCAGAAAAGGGGGTGGTGATGGACAGAGTATCTGAATTAAACAGAACACTCGTACCCAGTCAACAGATCAGGGCTTGATCCATCACCATTTGTTAGCTCACTGCACCATCCCAGCTCAGAACCTGGCTACATGTGAATTAGTCTGTCCCTGGCCCAGTGCATCATGGGAACAGGGCAGACCAAACTACCAAGCCAATTCTTTTACTGGGAAGGAAACAAGCTTCCGGGGACCGGTTTCTGGCATTGCAGCCGTCTTCGGCCCGGCTTGCTTGAATCTTGATGGTGCAATGAGCAAGGGACTCACATCTGAGCATACCCCTCCACGCTTGTGGTGGACAAAACGGATCTATGATGTTACAACGCGTTATTTTACAACGCATGCTGTAACATCGCAACTTTTACAACGCAGGTTCCATTACATCGGATGCCATTACAACGCAGGATATTACATAGCAGATGCTATTACAACGCATACCATTACATCGTAAGTATAGGTAAGTATAACTTTTTTAAAAAAATGAAATTAAGTTAATTTTAATAATTTTATTTTACTAATATAATTACAATAATTCTAAAAATGTAATTAATATAATTTATTTAAATAAGTTTAATTTAATTTTAAATAGGAATTAATGTAAATTAATTAAATTAATATAATTTTATTAATTTAATTTAATACATTTTATAATAGTAATTATTTAAATTTAATTAATTTAATTTAATTAATATAATTGAATTAATCTTAAAATTGTAATTAATTTGATTTAATAAATTTAATTAATTATAATTTATTTAATTATTTTAATTTAATTAAAGTCGTACTTTAAAAAAACATAAACCCTAAAAATACCCCTGAACCCCAAAACCCAAACCCAGCCCTAAAACCTAAAAACACCCCTGTACCCCAAAACCCAAACCCTGCCCTAAAACCTAAAAACACCCCTGTACCCCAAAACCCAAACCCTGCCCTGAAACCTAAAAACACCCCTGTACCCCAAAACCCAAACCCTGCCCTAAAACCTAAAAACACCCCTGTACCCCAAAACCCAAACCCTGCCCTAAAACCTAAAAACACCCCTGTACCCCAAAACCCAAACCCTGCCCTAAAACCTAAAAACACCCCTGTACCCCAAAACCCAAACCCTGCCCTAAAACCTAAAAACACCCCTGTACCCCAAAACCCAAACCCTGCCCTAAAACCTAAAAACACCCCTGTACTCCAAAACCCAAACCCTGCCCTGAAACCTAAAAACACCCCTGTACCCCAAAACCCAAACCCTGCCCTAAAACCTAAAAACACCCCTGTACCCCAAAACCCAACCCCTGCCCTAAAACCTAAAAATACCCCTGTACCCCAAAACCCAAACCCAGCCCTAAAACCTAAAAATACCCAAACACCCCAAAACATATACCTCAGTACCCCAAAACATATACTCCTATACTCATACTTATTTTAAAAATTACTTAAATTAATATATTTAATTTATAATATTAAAAAACATAAATAAATATATTTATTTATAATTAATATTAATTAAATTAATTAAATAAAATTAAATAAAATTAAAAAAATTATATACTTACCAATACTTACGATGTAATGGTATGCGTTGTAATAGCATCTGCTATGTAATATCCTGCGTTGTAATAGCATCCGATGTAATGGAACCAGCGTTGTAAAAGCTGTGTTGTAACAGCATTACGACGTAAAAGTTGCGTTGTAACAGTAACGCACCGGACAAAACAATTCAGAAAAGGGGGTGGTGATGGACAGAGTATCTGAATTAAACAGAACACTCGTACCCAGTCAACAGATCAGGGCTTGATCCATCACCAGTTTTTTAGCTCACTGCACCATCCCAGCTCAGAACCTGGCTACATGCAAATTAGTCTGTCCCTGGCCCAGTGCATCATGGGAACAGGGCAGACCAAACTACCAAGCCAATTCTTTTACTGGGAAGGAAACAAGCTTCCGGGGACCGGTTTCTAACATTGCAGCCGTCTTCGGCCCGGCTTGCTTGAATCCTGATGGAGCAATGAGCAAGGGACTCACATCTGAGCATACCCCTCCACGCTTGTGGTGGACAAAACGATTCAGAAAAGGGGGTGGTGATGGACAGAGTATCTGAATTAAACAGAACACTCGTACCCAGTCAACAGATCAGGGCTTGATCCATCACCATTTTTTAGCTCACTGCACCATCCCAGCTCAGAACCTGGCTACATGTAAATTAGTCTGTCCCTGGCCCAGTGCATCATGGGAACAGGGCAGACCAAACTACCAAGCCAATTCTTTTACTGGGAAGGAAACAAGCTTCCGGGGACCGGTTTCTGGCATTGCAGCCGTCTTTAGCCCGGCTTGCTTGAATCCTGATGGTGCAATGAGCAAGGGACTCACATCTGAGCATACCCCACCACGCTTGTGGTGGACAAAACGATTCAGAAAAGGGGGTGGTGATGGACAGAGTATCTGAATTAAACAGAACACTCGTACCCAGTCAACAGATCACGGCTTGTTCCATCACTATTTTTTTTAGATCACTGCCCCATCCCAGCTCAGAACCTGGCTACATGCAAATTAGTCTGTCCCTGGCCCAGTGCATCATGGGCACAGGGCAGACCAAACTACCAAGTCAAGTCTTTTACTGGGAAGGAAACAAGCTTCCGGGGACCGGTTTCTGGCATTGCAGCTGTCTTCGGCCCGGCTTGCTTGAATCCTGATGGTGCAATGAGCAAGGGACTCACATCTGAGCATACCCCTCCACGCTTGTGGTGGACAAAACGATTAAGTAAAAGGGGGTGGTGATGGACAGAGTAGCTGAATTAAACAGAACACTCGTACCCAGTCAACAGATCAGGGCTTGATCCATCACCATTTTTTAGCTCACTGCACCATCCCAGCTCAGAACCTGGCTACATGCAAATTAGTCTGTCCCTGGCCCAGTACATCATGGGAACAGGGCAGACCAAACTACCAAGCCAATTCTTTTACTGGGAAGGAAACAAGCTTCCGGGGACCAGTTTCTGGCATTGCAGCCGTCTTCGGCCCGGCTTGCTTGAATCCTGATGGTGCAATGAGCAAGGGACTCACATCTGAGCATACCCCTCCACGCTTGTGGTGGACAAAACGATTCAGAAAAGGGGGTGGTGATGGACAGAGTATATGAATTAAACAGAAAACTCGTACCCAGTCAACAACAGATCAGGGCTTGATCCATCACCATTTTTTAGCTCACTGCACCATCCCAGCTCAGAACCTGGCTACATGCAAATTAGTCTGTCCCTGGCCCAGTGCATCATGGGAACAGGGCAGACCAAACTACCAAGCCAATTCTTTTACTGTGAAGGAAACAAGCTTCTGGGGACCGGTTTCTGGCATTGCAGCCGTCTTCGGCCCGGCTTGCTTGAATCCTGATGGTGCAATGAGCAAGGGACTCACATCTGAGCATACCCCTCCACGCTTGTGGTGGACAAAACAATTCAGAAAAGGGGGTGGTGCTGGACAGAGTATCTGAATTAAACAGAACACTCGTACACAGTCAACAGATCAGGGCTTGATCCATCACCATGTGTTAGCTCACTGCACCATCCCAGCTCAGAACTTGGCTACATGCGAATTAGTCTGTCCCTGGCCCAGTGCATCATGGGAACAGGGCAGACCAAACTACCAAGCCAATTCGTTTACTGGGAAGGAAACAAGCTTCAGGGGACCGGTTTCTGGCATTGCAGCCGTCTTCGGCCCGGCTTGCTTGAATCTTGATGGTGCAATGAGCAAGGGACTCACATCTGAGCATACCCCTCCACGCTTGCGGTGGACAAAACGATTCAGAAAAGGGGGTGGTGATGGACAGAGTATCTGAATTAAACAGAACACTCGTACCCAGTCAACAACAGATCAGGGCTTGATCCATCACCATTTTTTAGCTCACTGCACCATCCCAGCTCAGAACCTGGCTACATGCAAATTAGACTGTCCCTGGCCCAGTGCATCATGGGAACAGGGCAGACCAAACTACCAAGCCAGTTCTTTTACTGGGAAGGAAACAAGCTTCCGGGGACCGGTTTCTGGCATTGCAGCCGTCTTCGGGCCGGCTTGCTTGAATCCTGATGGTGCAATGAGCAAGGGACTCACATCTGAGCACACCCCTTCACGCTTGCTGTGGACAAAACGATTCAGAAAAGGGGGTGGTGATGGACAGAGTATCTGAATTAAACAGAACACTCGTACCCAGTCAACAGATCAGGGCTTGATCCATCACCATTTTTTAGCTCACTGCACCATCCCAGCTCAGAACCTGGCTACATGCAAATTAGTCTGTCCCTGGCCCAGTGCATCATGGGAACAGGGCAGACCAAACTACCAAGCCAATTCTTTTACTGGGAAGGAAACAAGCTTCCGGGGACCGGTTTCTGGCATTGCAGCCGTCTTCGGCCCGGCTTGCTTGAATCCTGATGGTGCAATGAGCAAGGGACTCACATCTGAGCATACCCCTCCACGCTTGTGGTGGACAAAACGATTCAGAAAAGGGGGTGGTGATGGACAGAGTATCTGAATTAAACAGAACACTCGTACCCAGTCAACAGATCAGGGCTTGATCCATCACCATTTTTTAGCTCACTGCACCATCCCAGCTCAGAACCTGGCTACATGCAAATTAGTCTGTCCCTGGCCCAGTGCATCATGGGAACAGGGCAGACCAAACTACCAAGCCAGTTCTTTTACTGGGAAGGAAACAAGCTTCCGGGGACCGGTTTCTGGCATTGCAGCCGTCTTCGGCCCGGCTTGCTTGAATCCTGATGGTGCAATGAGCAAGGGACTCACATCTGAGCATACCCCTCCACGCTTGTGGTGGACAAAACGATTCAGAAAAGGGGGTGTGATGGACAGAGTATCTGAATTAAACAGAACACTCGTACCCAGTCAACAGATCAGGGCTTGATCCATCACCATTTTTTAGCTCACTGCACCATCCCAGCTCAGAACCTGGCTACATGCAAATTAGTCTGTCCCTGGCCCAGTGCATCATGGGCACAGGGCAGACCAAACTACCAAGCCAATTCTTTTACTGGGAAGTAAACAAGCTTCCGGGGACCGGTTTCTGGCATTGCAGCCGTCTTCGGCCCGGCTTGCTTGAATCCTGATGGTGCAATGAGCAAGGGACTCACATCTGAGCATACCCCTCCATGCTTGTGGTGGACAAAACGATTCAGAAAAGGGGGTGGTGATGGACAGAGTATCTGAATTAAACAGAACACTCATACCCAGTCAACAGATCAGGGCTTGATCCATCACCATTTTTTTAGCTCACTGCACCATCCCAGCTCAGAACCTGGCTACATGCAAATTAGTCTGTCCTTGGCCCAGTGCATCATGGGCACAGGGCAGACCAAACTACCAAGCCAATTCTTTTACTGGGAAGGAAACAAGCTTCCGGGGACCGGTTTCTGGCATTGCAGCCGTCTTCGGCCCGGCTTGCTTGAATCCTGATGGTGCATTGAGCAAGGGACTCACATCTGAGCATACCCCTCCACACTTGTGGTGGACAAAACGATTCAGAAAAGGGGGTGGTGATGGACAGAGTAGCTGAAATAAACAGAACACTCGTACCCAGTCAACAGATCAGGGCTTGATCCATCACCATTTTTTAGCTCACTGTACCATGCCAGCTCAGAACCTGGCTACATGCAAATTAGTCTGACCCTGGCCCAGTACATCATGGGAACAGGGCAGACCAAACTACCAAGCCAATTCTTTTACTGGGAAGGAAACAAGCTTCCGGGGACCGGTTTCTGGCATTGCAGCCGTCTTCGGCCCGGCTTTCTTGAATCCTGATGGTGCAATGAGCAAGGGACTCACATCTGAGCATACCCCTCCACGCTTGTGGTGGACAAAACGATTCAGAACAGGGGGTGGTGATGGACAGAGTATCTGAATTAAACAGAACACTCGTACCCAGTCAACAGATCAGGGCTTGATCCATCACCATTTTTTAGCTCACTGCACCATGCCAGCTCAGAACCTGGCTACATGCGAATTAGTCTGTCCCTGGCCCAGTACATCATGGGAACAGGGCAGACCAAACTACCAAGCCAATTCTTTTACTGGGAAGGAAACAAGCTTCCGGGGACCGGTTTCTGGCATTGCAGCCGTCTTCGGCCCGGCTTGCTTGAATCCTGATGGTGCATTGAGCAAGGGACTCACATCTGAGCATACCCCTCCACGCTTGTGGTGGACAAAACGATTCAGAAAAGGGGGTGGTGATGGACAGAGTATCTGAATTAAACAGAACACTCGTACCCAGTCAACAGATCAGGGCTTGATCCATCACCATGTGTTAGCTCACTGCACCATCCCAGCTCAGAACTTGCCTACATGCGAATTAGTCTGTCCCTGGCCCAGTGCATCATGGGAACAGGGCAGACCAAACTACCAAGCCAATTCTTTTACTGGGAAGGAAACAAGCTTCCGGGGACCGGTTTCTGGCATTGCAGCCGTCTTCGGCCCGGCTTACTTGAATCCTGATGGTGCATTGAGCAAGGGACTCACATCTGAGCATACCCCTCCACGCTTGTGGTGGACAAAACGATTCAGAAAAGGGGGTGGTGATGGACAGAGTATCTGAATTAAACAGAACACTCGTACCCAGTCAACAGATCAGGGCTTGATCCATCACCATGTGTTAGCTCACTGCACCATCCCAGCTCAGAACTTGCCTACATGCGAATTAGTCTGTCCCTGGCCCAGTGCATCATGGGAACAGGGCAGACCAAACTACCAAGCCAATTCTTTTACTGGGAAGGAAACAAGCTTCAGGGGACCGGTTTCTGGCATTGCGGCCGTCTTCGGCCCGGCTTGCTTGAATCTTGATGGTGCAATGAGCAAGGGACTCACATCTGAGCATACCCCTCCACGCTTGCGGTGGACAAAACGATTCAGAAAAGGGGGTGGTGATGGACAGAGTATCTGAATTAAACAGAACACTCGTACCCAGTCAACAGATCAGGGCTTGATCCATCACCATTTTTTAGCTCACTGCACCATCCCAGCTCAGAACCTGGCTACATGCAAATTAGTCTGTCCCTGGCCCAGTACATCATGGGAACAGGGCAGACCAAACTACCAAGCCAATTCTTTTACTGGGAAGGAAACAAGCTTCCGGGGACCGGTTTCTGGCATTGCAGCCGTCTTCGGCCCGGCTTTCTTGAATCCTGATGGTGCAATGAGCAAGGGACTCACATCTGAGCATACCCCTCCACGCTTGCGGTGGACAAAACGATTCAGAACAGGGGGTGGTGATGGACAGAGTATCTGAATTAAACAGAACACTCGTACCCAGTCAACAGATCAGGGCTTGATCCATCACCATTTTTTAGCTCACTGCACCATGCCAGCTCAGAACCTGGCTACATGCGAATTAGTCTGTCCCTGGCCCAGTACATCATGGGAACAGGGCAGACCAAACTACCAAGCCAATTCTTTTACTGGGAAGGAAACAAGCTTCCGGGGACCGGTTTCTGGCATTGCAGCCGTCTTCGGCCCGGCTTGCTTGAATCCTGATGGTGCAATGAGCAAGGGACTCACATCTGAGCACACCCCTCCACGCTTGTGGTGGACAAAACGATTCAGAAAAGGGGGTGGTGATGGACAGAGTATCTGAATTAAACAGAACACTCGTACCCAGTCAACAGATCAGGGCTTGATCCATCACCATTTTTTAGCTCACTGCACCATCCCAGCTCAGAACCCGGCTACATGCAAATTAGTCTGTCCCTGGCCCAGTGCATCATGGGAACAGGGCAGACCAAACTACCAAGCCAATTCTTTCACTGGGAAGGAAACAAGCTTCCGGGGACCGGTTTCTGGCATTGCAGCCGTCTTCGGCCCGGCTTGCTTGAATCCTGATGGTGCATTGAGCAAGGGACTCACATCTGAGCATACCCCTCCACGCTTGTGGTGGACAAAACGATTCAGAAAAGGGGGTGGTGATGGACAGAGTATCTGAATTAAACAGAACACTCGTACCCAGTCAACAGATCAGGGCTTGATCCATCACCATGTGTTAGCTCACTGCACCATCCCAGCTCAGAACTTGCCTACATGCGAATTAGTCTGTCCCTGGCCCAGTGCATCATGGGAACAGGGCAGACCAAACTACCAAGCCAATTCTTTTACTGGGAAGGAAACAAGCTTCCGGGGACCGGTTTCTGGCATTGCAGCCGTCTTCGGCCCGGCTTGCTTGAATCCTGATGGTGCATTGAGCAAGGGACTCACATCTGAGCATACCCCTCCACGCTTGTGGTGGACAAAACGATTCAGAAAAGGGGGTGGTGATGGACAGAGTATCTGAATTAAACAGAACACTCGTACCCAGTCAACAGATCAGGGCTTGATCCATCACCATGTGTTAGCTCACTGCACCATCCCAGCTCAGAACTTGCCTACATGCGAATTAGTCTGTCCCTGGCCCAGTGCATCATGGGAACAGGGCAGACCAAACTACCAAGCCAATTCTTTTACTGGGAAGGAAACAAGCTTCAGGGGACCGGTTTCTGGCATTGCAGCCGTCTTCGGCCCGGCTTGCTTGAATCTTGATGGTGCAATGAGCAAGGGACTCACATCTGAGCATACCCCTCCACGCTTGCGGTGGACAAAACGATTCAGAAAAGGGGGTGGTGATGGACAGAGTATCTGAATTAAACAGAACACTCGTACCCAGTCAACAGATCAGGGCTTGATCCATCACCATTTTTTAGCTCACTGCACCATCCCAGCTCAGAACCTGGCTACATGCAAATTAGTCTGTCCCTGGCCCAGTGCATCATGGGAACAGGGCAGACCAAACTACCAAGCCAGTTCCTTTACTGGGAAGGAAACAAGCTTCCGGGGACCGGTTTCTGGCATTGCAGCCGTCTTCGGGCCGGCTTGCTTGAATCCTGATGGTGCAATGAGCAAGGGACTCACATCTGAGCATACCCCTCCACGCTTGCGGTGGACAAAACGATTCAGAAAAGGGGGTGGTGATGGACAGAGTATCTGAATTAAACAGAACACTCGTACCCAGTCAACAGATCAGGGCTTGATCCATCACCATTTTTTAGATCACTGCATCATCCCAGCTCAGAACCTGGCTACATGCAAATTAGTCTGTCCCTGGCCCAGTGCATCATGGGAACAGGGCAGACCAAACTACCAAGCCAATTCTTTTACTGGGAAGGAAACAAGCTTCCGGGGACAGGTTTCTGGCATTGCAGCCGTCTTCGGCCCGGCTTGCTTGAATCCTGATGGTGCAATGAGCAAGGGACTCACATCTGAGCATACCCCTCCACGCTTGCGGTGGACAAAACGATTCAGAAAAGGAGGTGGTGATGGACAGAGTATCTGAATTAAACAGAACACTCGTACCCAGTCAACAGATCAGGGCTTGATCCATCACCATTTTTTAGCTCACTGCACCATCCCAGCTCAGAACCTGGCTACATGCAAATTAGTCTGTCCCTGGCCCAGTGCATCATGGGAACAGGGCAGACCAAACTACCAAGCCAGTTCTTTTACTGGGAAGGAAACAAGCTTCCGGGGACCGGTTTCTGGCATTGCAGCCGTCTTCGGCCCGGCTTGCTTGAATCCTGATGGTGCAATGAGCAAGGGACTCATAATTGAGCATACCCCTCCATGCTTGTGGTGGACAAAACGATTCAGAAAAGGGGGTGTGATGGACAGAGTATCTGAATTAAACAGAACACTCGTACCCAGTCAACAGATCAGGGCTTGATCCATCACCATTTTTTAGCTCACTGCACCATCCCAGCTCAGAACCTGGCTACATGTAAATTAGTCTGTCCCTGGCCCAGTGCATCATGGGAACAGGGCAGACCAAACTACCAAGCCAATTCTTTTACTGGGAAGGAAACAAGCTTCCGGGGACCGGTTTCTGGCATTGCAGCCATCTTCAGCCCGGCTTGCTTGAATCCTGATGGTGCAATGAGCAAGGGACTCACATCTGAGCATACCCCTCCACGCTTGTGGTGGACAAAACGATTCAGAAAAGGGGGTGGTGATGGACAGAGTATCTGAATTAAACAGAACACTCGTACCCAGTCAACAGATCAGGGCTTGATCCATCACCATTTTTTTAGTTCACTGCACCATCCCAGCTCAGAACCTGGCTACATGCAAATTAGTCTGTCCCTGGCCCAGTGCATCATGGGCACAGGGCAGACCAAACTACCAAGCCAATTCTTTAACTGGGAAGGAAACAAGCTTCCGGGGACCGGTTTCTGGCATTGCAGCCGTCTTCGGCCCGGCTTGCTTGAATCCTGATGGTGCAATGAGCAAGGGACTCACATCTGAGCATACCCCTCCACGCTTGTGGTGGACAAAACGATTCAGAAAAGGGGTGGTGATGGACAGAGTAGCTGAAATAAACAGAACACTCGTACCCAGTCAACAGATCAGGGCTTGATCCATCACCATTTTTTAGCTCATTGCACCATCCCAGCTCAGAACCTGGCTACATGCAAATTAGTCTGTCCCTGGCACAGTGCATCATGGGAACAGGGCAGACCAAACTACCAAGCCAATTCTTTTACTGGGAAGGAAACAAGCTTCCGGGGACCGGTTTCTCGCATTGCAGCCGTCTTCGGCCCGGCTTGCTTGAATCCTGATGGTGCAATGAGCAAGGGACTCACATCTGAGCATACCCCTCCACGCTTGTGGTGGACAAAACGATTCAGAAAAAGGGGTGGTGATGGACAGAGTATCTGAATTAAACAGAACACTCGTACCCAGTCAACAGATCAGGGCTTGATCCATCACCATTTGTTAGCTCACTGCACCATCCCAGCTCAGAACCTGGCTACATGCAAATTAGTCTGTCCCTGGCCCAGTGCATCATGGGAACAGGGCAGACCAAACTACCAAGCCAATTCTTTTACTGGGAAGGAAACAAGCTACCGGGGACCGGTTTCTGGCATTGCAGCTGTCTTCGGCCCGGCTTGCTTGAATCTTGATGGTGCAATGAGCAAGGGACTCACATCTGAGCATACCCCTCCACGCTTGCGGTGGACAAAACGATTCAGAAAAGGGGGTGGTGATGGACAGAGTATCTGAATTAAACAGAACACTCGTACCCAGTCAACAGATCAGGGCTTGATCCATCACCATTTTTTAGCTCACTGCACCATCCCAGCTCAGAACCTGGCTACATGCAAATTAGTCTGTCCCTGGCCCAGTGCATCATGGGAACAGGGCAGACCAAACTACCAAGCCAATTCTTTTACTGGGAAGGAAACAAGCTACCGGGGACCGGTTTCTGGCATTGCAGCTGTCTTCGGCCCGGCTTGCTTGAATCTTGATGGTGCAATGAGCAAGGGACTCACATCTGAGCATACCCCTCCACGCTTGCGGTGGACAAAACGATTCAGAAAAGGGGGTGGTGATGGACAGAGTATCTGAATTAAACAGAACACTCGTACCCAGTCAACAGATCAGGGCTTGATCCATCACCATTTTTTAGCTCACTGCACCATCCCAGCTCAGAACCTGGCTACATGCAAATTAGTCTGTCCCTGGCCCAGTGCATCATGGGAACAGGGCAGACCAAACTACCAAGCCAGTTCTTTTACTGGGAAGGAAACAAGCTTCCGGGGACCGGTTTCTGGCATTGCAGCCGTCTTCGGGCCAGCTTGCTTGAATCCTGATGGTGCAATGAGCAAGGGACTCACATCTGAGCATACCCCTCCACGCTTGTGGTGGACAAAACGATTCAGAAAAGGGGGTGGTGATGGACAGAGTATCTGAATTAAACAGAACACTCGTACCCAGTCAACAGATCAGGGCTTGATCCATCACCATTTTTTAGCTCACTGCACCATCCCAGCTCAGAACCTGGCTACATACAAATTAGTCTGTCCATGGCCCAGTGCATCATGGGAACAGGGCAGACCAAACTAACAAGCCAATTCTTTTACTGGGAAGGAAACAAGCTTCCGGGGACCGGTTTCTGGCATTGCAGCCGTCTTCGGCCCGGCTTGCTTGAATCCTGATGGTGCAATGAGCAAGGGACTCACATCTGAGCATACCCCTCCACGCTTGTGGTGGACAAAACGATTCAGAAAAGGGGGTGTGATGGACAGAACATCTGAATTAAACAGAACACTCGTACCCAGTCAACAGATCAGGGCTTGATCCATCACCATTTTTTAGCTCACTGCACCATCCCAGCTCAGAACCTGGCTACATGTAAATTAGTCTGTCCCTGGCCCAGTGCATCATGGGAACAGGGCAGACCAAACTACCAAGCCAATTCTTTTACTGGGAAGGAAACAAGCTTCCGGGGACCGGTTTCTGGCATTGCAGCCGTCTTCAGCCCGGCTGGCTTGAATCCTGATGGTGCAATGAGCAAGGGACTCACATCTGAGCATACCCCTCCACGCTTGTGGTGGACAAAACGATTCAGAAAAGGGGGTGGTGATGGACAGAGTATCTGAATTAAACAGAACACTCGTACCCAGTCAACAGATCAGGGCTTGATCCATCACCATTTTTTAGCTCACTGCACCATCCCAGCTCAGAACCTGGCTACATGCATATTAGTCTGTCCGTGGCCCAGTGCATCATGGGAACAGGGCAGACCAAACTACCAAGCCAATTCTTTTACTGGGAAGGAAACAAGCTTCCGGGGACCGGTTTCTGGCATTGCAGCCGTCTTCGGCCTGGCTTGCTTGAATCCTGATGCTGCAATGAGCAAGGGACTCACATCTGAGCATACCCCTCCACGCTTGTGGTGGACAAAACGATTCATAAAAGGGGGTGGTGATGGACAGAGTATCTGAATTAAACAGAACACTCGTACCCAGTCAACAGATCAGGGCTTGATCCATCACCATTTTTTAGCTCACTGCACCATCCCAGCTCAGTACCTGGCTACATGCAAATTAGTCTGTCCCTGGTCCAGTGCATCATGGGAACAGGGCAGACGATTCAGACTCTGTCCATCACCACCCCCTTTTCTGAATCGTTTTGTCCACCACAAGCGTGGAAGGGTATGCTCAGACATGAGTCCCTTGCTCACTGCACCATCAGGATTCAAGCAAGCCGGGCCGAAAACGGCTGTAATGCCAGAAACCTGTCCCCGGAAGCTCGTTTCCTTTCCAGTATAAGAATTGGCTTGGTAGTTTGGTCTGCCCTGTTCCCATGATGCACTGGGCCAGTGACAGACTAATTTGCATTAAGCCAGGTTCTGAGCTGGGATGGTGCAGTGAGCTAAAAAACGGTGATGGATCAAGCCCTGATATGTTGACTGGGTACGAGTGTTCTGTTTAATTCAGATACTCTGTCCATCACCACCCCCTTTTCTGAATCCTCGAGGTAAAGGGCCGAGATGGTTGCATTTTGGTGCAAGCTATACATCATTTATCAATCAGCTCTGCTAGGGTTTCATTTTCCTGCATGTATATGTTGGTGTTTTCACTAAAGGTTCAGAGAATGAAGTATCTATGGGTTTGACAGGCGTCTTCCGCTTGAACCGTATTACAATCCGCTGTAGAGGGTTTGCATTTTTTGAAGAATCCAGGGGCATATTATCAAGAAAGGCGATACAATTATCGCCTCTGTAGAGGCAGGAAACTGCCGCTAAAGCGGAGATAATGGGCTTGATAATATGTCCTTGTGAATTCTCATAGCAGCCCAGGTTCTGGTGTTAACCTGGGCTGCTATGGGAATTCACAAGGGCATATTATCAAGGCCATTAACGCGGCTTTAGCAGCAGTTTCCTGCCGCTAAAGCGGCAATAATTTTATCATCTGTCTTGATACCAGGACTTTAAGTGGGATGAAAAAACTGTGGGTTCTCTCAAAGGGGGAATGGCCAATGTATGTCTTCCTTACCCCAGGTGTGTAATGTGCTAGTATTGGAGGGAGGTGTTTGTGTCTTGCATTTCTCCTAGTATGTGTGTATATGTGGCTGTATAAGAGGCTTTTGTGAGCTTCCCTGCCCACTGGTGTGTGTTTGTGTACAGTGGAGATGTACTATGTCTTCCTTACCCCAGGTGTGTAATGTGCTTGTTTTGGAGGGAGGTCTTCGTGTCTTCCATTTCTCCTAGTATGTGTGTATATGTAGCTGTATAAGAGGGTGATGGGCGCTTCCTTGCCCACTGGTGTGTGTTTGTATTCAGTGGAAATGTGCTATGTCTTCCTTATCCCAGGTGTGTTATGTGCTTGTATTGGAGGGAGGTCTTTGTGTCTTGCATTTCTCCTAGTATGTGTGTATATGTAGCTGTATAAGAGGTTGATGGGCGCTTCCTTGCCCACTGGTGTGTGTTTGTGTTCAGTGGAGATGTGCTATGTCTTCCTTACCCTAGGTGTGTAGGTGGCTCTATGTGAATGACTCTGTGTGGGTGGCTCGGTGTGGGTGGCTCTGTGTGTGTGTGGGTGGCTTTGTGTGTGTGGCTCTGTGTGGGTGTAAATGCAATAGGTCATGCATTTGCGAGCGATTAAGCTTTTGGCATTGTAAATGACAATGCCATTTATTTAACGATTAAGCTATTGGCAATGTAAATGACAATGCCATTTATTTATAATAAAAAAAAGTCATGAGCAATGCCAATAGCTCTACCTTTACTAATGCCGAGACCATTGCATTGTAAATGCTTGTTTGCTCTGAAAGTAAGTAATATCATTTACAGCATGTTAGTTGGTTAAAAGCCAGTTCAGTGGGAACTGAGAGTAACTAATTGGCACTTTGCATATGCCTCAAATCACCACATAAGCCTTTGAAATTGCCATGATTCACTGCAGTAGTGACATAAAACCCTCTCTCTAGATAAGTACATGTTTATGCATGTTTTTATCCAGTGGCAATAGATATGTTCTATAATTAAGATATTTTCTCGCAAGCCATTTGGATTAGTTTGTGAGATTGTGCGGTAAGGTGTTTAATCCAGTATCATTATAAAACGGTTGCATTATGTTATGTTATGTTAATTATATTTATAGAGCACAACATTACCCAAGGGTGTCCAGGCGCTAGTAGCTCACTCTACTGAGACTAAGTTTGCAGGAAGGTGTAGCTGGAAAATTCTGTGTGTTAAATAGCCAGGTTTTAAGTTCTTTCCTGAAGGCGAGGAGGTCAGTGGAGTACCTCAGATTCCAGGGGAGAGCATTCCAAGCTTTGGCTGCGCCTGTAATGAAACTTCTCCCCCTACGTAGCTTTCTTCGTGGGTGGTACGCTCACTAGTTTGGCTCCTAGTGAGCGCAGAGTTCTTTTGGGAGTGTACCATTGAAACTTGTAAATCAAGAATTCAAGACCCTGGCCAGGTAGTGCCTTGAAGAGAATACATAGAGAATTTAAATTCACCCGTTTCCTGATAGGCAGCCAGTGTAGTTTTTAATTTCCTTGGCGACAGATACAAATTTGGGAGTACCTGTCACAAGTCTTGCTGCTGCATAATTCAGGATCAAAGGCCCCACACTCTTTCTGGGCCTGTGTTCCTGCTGCAAAACTCTACAGTTTTGAAACCAACCTGTCTGTTCATTGGTAAAACGGCTGCTAAACAAGAACATACCACTAGAGGCTGCAAGAAGCTGGAGCTTTTTGGGAAACAGCGTTTACAACTCTATTTCCACAACAAATGGCTCTACAACGTGGTTGTTACAATAACCACGTTGTGACCATGTGTGCCATTACATCGCAAGTCGAAACAACGACTTGCTGTAGGGGGCGTGCAACACCAGGAAATGTGTTGGATTTTAAATGCAACACTTTCCCTGTTGTTGGCACAAACTGGAGTAGTAATAGTAATTTATACTACTCCTAAGTCCAGCGCGCCCCCTACAGCAAGTCATTGTTACGACTTGCAATGTAATGGCATGCATGGTAACAAAGCAGTCACTGTAACAACCGTGTTGTAAAGCAATGCATGGTGAATGTGTGCATAGTAGCATCATACATTCACCTTTTCTCAGGCATGTAGTTTGGAATGAGCATGAACGTGAACCCACAAGTTGTTTTGATCTGAGCCCTACAAAAACTGACGACACACCAGATTCATCTTCTTTTGAGCAAAACATCAGTCATTTGTTAGGAACAGTTCAACTTCCGTGAACTTGTGTTGGGTGACTGAAGACAATTGTTCAGCCTGCGGCGGCTCCTCCGTAATGGCGGAGGAGCATCGCCCCACTGCGAGCCTGCAAAAATAAAATGATAATAAAATTCTTCTATTATCATTTTATTTTACTGACTGAGACAATGCCAGTCTGGGGCAGGGCTATAGCAGGGAAGAGGAGTGTGGGTAAGTGCGCATTTTGGTTTGGCCGGCTTAGGACGGCCAAACTGACACTTACATTTAGATTTCTCCAACCCATCTGTATTCCACAGCCGGATGGAGAAATGGCATAGACTCCCTGTGCCTGAGCGAGCATCAAACCAGCCCGCGCAGGCCAATCCTGACACTTATCTCATGCTCGGTATAGCATGAGAGCAGCGTTGAGATTGGATGGGGGACTCTGGGAGCCTGTTCTGTGTGCTGAATGGCAAGAGGAGCCCCGAGGCAGCCGGCAGAGTCTGGAAAGTCTTTTTTTTTATTTTTTATTATTCCCTCCCGCACCCCTCCCCCTACTTTATATGGCCGCAGCCGTCACTGAGTTTAGCTAACTAAGTTGTAAAGTTAGAATTTCTTCCTAAAATGTAGGTTTGTAAGTGTCATAATATAAAATTTCCCCAGGCAGTGATGTTGCCAATTAAACACGCTTCATCGAACTTTGCCACATGCTTTAATTATTTCAACCAAGGCAGGATAGTGATAACTGTCACCAGAGTCTCTTAAATCTGTCAGAAGTACTGCCTCAGAATCTTTTCATAACTTCCTAATTGTGATTATTAAAATCCAACGGAGTTCACGTTTTCTGTAATATGAAGGAGTTCATTCTGTCCAAAGGAATCATTCTGTCCAGAGGTTTGAGATTGAAGGATGGAGTAGATGACTGTTTTTGAATGTTTTTCAGACATCTCCCTGCTGAACATGTATCGGGTTGTGAAAGTCTATATGTTTATGTGAAATCATTGGTTTTGATTGTGCACCAAAATATTGACAATAGTAAAGATCTAACATAGAGCATATATTTGTTAAACTCCACCTAAATTCATCGGTTGGCAAATTAATTTGCAACTACAGACTGTCAAAGACATTAGCAAGCAATGCTTCCTGACAAAACCTAAATTTACAATAATCTGTCCCACTTATATAAAATAACACCTCCATTTGTATTTTACAATCAATGTGAAAGTAAAATATAAAAAACGCCAATCTCTTTCTACTAAAACGCCAATCTCGTTCTACTAATGTACTCTCACAAAAGAATTCAGATAACTACACACACCAGATTTGTCAAACAAAAACCCGTAATGCAGTAAAACAATTACAAACCGATCACTAATGAGCTACAGAGTTCATTCTTGCATTTGCTTTTGCGCCTGTTGCTTTCCCTCACAGACACTTCATTGCAAACCTTTCCCAGTTACAATTTACCCCTAGAAATTTTCCCAACTCAAACCCGAATCAGAATATATGCTACAGCAGAGGCAGAGGGCGAAACATTGTGGCAAAGAGAAGCAAGGAAAGGGGGCTCTCCTCGTTTAAATGAAAAACAAAGCAAGGGCCCAATTAACTATGTAAACACACTGATAAACCAGTGGCAAGTGAGTAAAGAGATTAGCCACTAAAAAAATGATTTAATAAAAAAATAGTAAACAAGGGTCTAGTGTGGTTAGACACTGTTGCAACATTACAAAACAGTAACTGAGGTGGGCATGGGGAGACCTGAAAATGAGGAGATAGGCCGAAAAGCCAATGCCATTGCTCCTGGGTTGCAGTATACTTCCATGACAGTGTGACCCACCTGCACTCCTTCCCAGGCAGGGCACCTCTACTTCTGCCCAGGAAAGAGGTTGGGGAAAGTGTGGCAAAATGCGGCAAACACAAACAAGCATTGACAAAGCCAGAAGTCTCGGCTCTCTAGGGTCGAGCTATTGAAAAGTTGTGCTTTCATCTTCTGTCCGTTGTTCATCAACACCCTATTTTCCTTCCCAAAAGCAATCATGTCAAAGCAGTACAATCCCGCAAATTAAAATTGCTTCTAGCCAGTAAAACTGCCGTTATTGTGCAAAAAAGCATTGAGCACGGGTTGGTTGCATAGTCCAAGCAGTTGCAGAAAATTAGATCAAGCATTATTTTAATTCTGTGCTCCATTAAAAATAACTCAAATGCATTCTCCTAAATAGACGACAATCGACAATTAATAAGAAAACAGTGTACACGCTTACATTTAACGACTCATAACAAACAAAAAATGGTTGGAACTTGATGATTGCAACTCCTTTTTACACAGAAACAGAATCGTTCTTTTTCATATCTCAAAGAACATTGTTTATGGTGCAGCCATAACTGAAAAAGGATATTCAGCAACTAAACACCCCCAAACAGTCATTTTTGTTTCTCTTCAGTGAATTCTAAAAAAAATACAAAGAGGCATATTGACAAGAAACTGGGGAGGAGTGGTGTTATGCCAAAATTGGTAACGCCATGCTAAGACAGTTTCAAAAAGCAGGGGTGCGGCGTACTCAGAAGAATGTGCCGTATCCCTGCGTTTCACCTAGCGCTGGTGCTAAAAAAGCTCCTAACGCCAGTGCAGGCACCCTAGTACCATTATGCTAGGGTTCAAGGGCTGCAGGGGCAATTGTTTATGTGCAGGAAGGCAAACCTTCCTGCACATAAACAATCTTTACAGGAGATTTGCTCTATCTATGTCTGCTGCCGAATGTAGCACCCAAGGAAAGAGCAAAATACAAGGAGAAATAAAACATTTATCCTTGTATCACCATCCTAAGACCAAATATTCCCTGGTGGTATTTTTGACGCTGCCCCATACCTTGTAAATATTGGGCAGCATCAAAAAGCAGTGGGTATCACGCCGTAACGTCCACTGCAACACCCATTGCACACCCTTTTCACGCTAAGTGCTGCGTAAATAGGGTCCTTATTTAGAAGGCGGTGTTATACCAATTCAAGTGGCTTAACACCGCCTTGTAAATAAGGCAAAGGAGTTAACGCCGCCAGAACGTCGGAAAAAGTGACGTTCTGGTGCTGTTAACTCTTTGTAAATATGCCCCATAGTTCACTAAGTTTATGTTTCACATTTCATGATAGTTGTGTAAAAAGTAGGTCAGTTTAAATGACTGGCTAGCTTTCACTTGATTTTTCTCAGTGGCACGCCCCACGCACAACCTGTTTGAGACATTTATGCTTGAAAGCAAAAAAATGCAAATGTGGCTGGGAAGTACCGATAAAAAAGAGGATCTAAGTTAATGCTGAGTTAATCATTTATGTTTGAAGTATTTGAATAAAAAGAGGTGTTCAACACTTCAGCCGGGCGCACAGCTCAGAACATGGTAAACTATCAGTTTCAAAGTGCAGACCCTCGACCACCTAAGGACCTGGGGAAATGCATGTGGGGTGATATTACTGAGAAGCCTTATTATAAGACATGGGAGACCATAGCTTTATACAGCACACTAAAAGGAAACAACCGTCCGTAGAATTAATTGAGAAGAGAGAAACACTAGCTACAGGTTAGATTTGGCTTCGATATTAAGGTTTTCAAAATAAGAACTTGCCCCTAATCACAAGCCATGATGACAGACTACTAGTAGTAATGGATATTTTAAAAGTGAACTATCCAAAGAAGTAATCAAACACGATTTGCCTTCAAATGCTGTTTTATTGCACTTTCATAAAGCTACAAGCAGCTGACACCTCTGCCTCAAGAGCGCCAGCAGAGCCCTTGTTCACATACATTCACAGTTGGGTGTCACTAAGTCACACTTAATTAAAGCTAATTGTAATTCACCAATCTGCACTTTCAGCAGACAAGCAGAAGTGCCATGTGTATTGTTTTGAAGTTCAGATCATGTAAAGTGCTTAGGCCAGCAGTCCCAGCTTCCAATAATGACTCAGTGGGGACCCCAGATTCCAGGAATAATTAACTGGTGGTCCACAGAAGTCAAATGGTTAAAAAATACTGCCTTAGTCTATTGCTAGGGGTCCCTTGTAAGAGGCTGCAGTACCTTAGGCCGCCACTAGAGGTTGCTTGTAGCATGTTGACGTACTTTAACCTTCTGCGATTGTCCCTTAAGCAGGCTACAGTACGTTACAGGAGTAGTAGAGGTTTCATTTCGATGAAAGCAAAAAGGCGCACTCCAAAAACTAATTTTAGGCATGCAGATTATGTAGTGCGTGAGGCTTCAACAAATACATTTGTATTTTGATTTTCACAAGTCTAAAATGTTTAATTTGTTATGCCCTAAATCAACATTCAATTCAATTCAATTTATTAGTCTTTATTCGGTACTTAAAAAGACACCATAAAAGCACATACACAGTATACACACAAATATTACATACAAGTTTTTTTTAAAAGTATGAATTAAAAAGTTAGCTAAAAATATATTTCATTAGGCTAGGGGAAAGGAATTGTCTTTACAGGATTAAATGGCATTAGAGTCAATTTTCTCTTGTATTCCTTAGCCGCAATGCTACCCGGATGAAGCTTACAGTACAGAACAGTGTGTGGGCATCTGTAGCTTCCTGTAGAAACTTCAAGGCCATTTTTGCTTGTCTGAGTTGTGTTTCTTTCAGGATCCCTACTAAAAACTTACGTCTTGGGGCAGAATAAAAGGGGCATAGGAAAACAAAGTGAAGGGTATCCTGCGGAGACCTAGCGTCGCAGCCGCAGGTACCCTTCGCCTCCACTGTAAGAGTGAACCCGGAGGGAACCGCAAATAAGTGATGGAGCATATTCAGTCTAAAACGGGTCATATGGTATCGGTCCTGAGCATTATGCATGACCCTCAAATATGGTTCCATTCCTTGCTTCACTGTTAGTTGGCAATAAGATGAAACAGTGGGCTTGCGTCTTTCCCTCTCTGCCCTAGTCATGCGTGACCATTCTGAGAAGAGTTTTTTAGCCATTGTTTTATTCTCAGCAGTTAGGTATTCTGGGACTGTGAAGAAATTTTAACAGTCAATCTCCTCCAAAGAGTCCTTGATGTACTTCAGCCAGGGTATATGACCCCCTTTGTCACGTTTGAGGCAGTCTGTTATAATTTGTCTTGTGAAGGCCGCGTCAGGGTTGGTCCAGATTTTAACCCAAGCCAGGAGAGGTTTAACTTTAATCCGGTCTTTAATGTAAGACTCTCCAACTTCCTCATGAATAATGTAGGCCGGGGCACTCTGTGGTAATTTCAGAATTCTTCTGAGGAATCTATTTTCTTCCACCTGTATCTATTGAAAATTTTTGTCTATAAAACCCCATACGTCTGCACCGTAAGTAACCTTAGCACAGCAAATTGACCTATACAAATTTAATATTTGCTCTGGGGACCATCTACCCAGTCTTCGCCCGAACCCCATAATAACTCCTGATGACGCCGCCAGCTTCGTTGCATGTTTCTCCACCAGGGGTTTGAAGTTCAATTGATTGTCAAACAGTACGCCAAGATATGAAAAGGTCTTAACCTGGCCAATCTTGTGTGATCCGATGTTATAGATAAATTTACCTTTTTCTTTTGATCCTGTTGACATAATATAAGATTTTTCCAGGTTTGTCGATAGATCAAGTTTGGCCATAAAATCGACAAAACCGTCAATCAACTTCTGCAACCCCAAAGGGGTTCTGGCTAACAATACCGCGTCGTCGGCATAAAGTAATACCGGCACCGCGCGATGGCCAATTTGGGGCAAATCTACCTGTAACTTTAGGAGTTCTTTTTCCAGGAGGTTGATATATATAGAAAATAGGAAGGGCGCTAAAATGCAGCCCTGCCTCACTCCGCTAGTGCATACGAAGGGGTCGGTCTTACTTCCCTCTTGGTTATACCTCACACTTGCAGACGTATTCCAGTGTAGAGTTTGTAGGACTACAAGGGGTTGATCCACTCCTAGACTTAGCAATAACGACCAAAGTTTTTCTCTGTTTACACGGTCAAAAGCCGCGAAGAGGTCCATGAACCCCATATATATATAGTCCCACTACCAGCAATGGTGTATTTTGCTGCCAGAAGGTACAGGTTCAAACATTGATCGGTGGTGGATCTACCCTCCCTGAAGCCATATTGGACATCTGTCAAAACCTGGTGCTCCTCAGCCCATTCCTGCAAACGGTGTAGAATGACACGCCCCAATACTTTCGCTGTCACGTCAATAAGAGATATAGGGCGATAGCATTGAGGACATCGCGATTCCCCTTTTTATAGATCGGCACTATAGTTGCTGTTGACCAAGAGCGAGGCAGTCCTGTCACCACTGCCTCGTTCAGAACCCTCGTGAGCAGCGGGGCCCAGAGATCTATATTGCTCAGGTAAAGATCAGGGGGTATTGCGTCAGGGCCAGGTGCTTTATTCTTGCTGAGCCCTACTATTGTCAATTCTACTTCTTTCAAGGAAAAGTCCAGTTTTGAATGTTGGGTTAACCTTGGTCCTTCCCCCTGGATTACGTGTCCTGTGTAGTTGTAAAGGCTCTGGAAGTGGGTCTGCCATTGTTCAGGTAAGATAGTGTTCATTATTTTATGTGCTCCTGGGTCCTGGAAGCATGGGGTTTAATGACCTTCCAGAAACCTGAAATGTCTCGCCTTTCTGCAGCCTCCCTTAAATCCTCCCAGGCTTGAATTTGTAAACTCTTTTTCCGACCATTCAATGTTTTTTTATATTCAGTTCTGTTTTGTGCTATTATGAGCTTATCCCTGGGTTTAGCATGGAGGCTAAGTTTCAGTTTTTTGTGCGCCTTAGTACAAACAGAGTCGAACCAACGTGGATGGAAGGCACTTTACTATCTTTAGAGGTCTTCAGAAGATTATCTACATGACGTGAGATTTCTTCAAATGCGCTGACCACTAGCGCTCCTTCCACTAGAGGATCAAGACATGTGTTTATGGCGTTTAGTCCCTCTGTTATCAATCTTTTATCAAATCTGTCTCCATCAATCTTAGCCCACTTAATCCTCCTTCCCTGATCCACTGCCTTTTCCATAACATCTGTTCTCTTTGTGAATTTTTTAAAATCAAACCCTTTTAGTACAAGTGTCAAAGGGTTATGGTCACTAAAGATGCTTGTGTCTATGGCCATGTTACTAATATTTCTCTTTCATAGGGGTGAGACTAGAATGAAGTCAATATAGGACTGGCAACCTCTACCTCTGAATGTTGGGTTGAGGTCTCCATTTTCACCTAACTCAACAAGGTCCAAAGTGTGGACCAAATTGTGCCTTTTCGTTAGTTTCTCTAGATCCCATCCCTCCGTTACGTGAGCAAAGTGTGGCCCTTTCGCTATAGTGCATCTTGACCAGTCTCTGTTAAATGGTTTTAAATTATCTCAGAGATGACAATTAAAATCCCCCAAAAGTATTATACTTGGGGGGTTTGGTGTCTCATTTGAGAAGATCAACTTTTCTAGGCAGGAGTCCAGTTCCTTAACAACGGACCCCTTTCCCATCATGCCGACAGCATTATACCAATTAAGTAGAAGGAGATTTAATCTTTTAAAACGAAACCATACAACTTGTATGTTATGTGAGTCCCAGTTAAAACTAGACCATACTCCCTGAATGTGAAGGTTTACATAAATTATTAGTCCCCCAATAGCTCACCCCGATGATGACTTTATGGCCGGGACAGAAAAACATTTGTACCCCTCTAAACTATACTGGTTTGGGTCGACCGCCCATGTTTCTTGCAGGCATATGATTTGGAATTTATTAATATAATTATGCCATTCCTGAGATTCAAATTTGGCTGCTAATCCTGCAATATTCCAGGATATAATGTGGAGATTTTCATGGTTGTCCCCCATAGGTTGTTCTATTAGACCCCTTGGTAGATACTCTTCCTGGTCTACTTCTATGGTTGGTGTATTGGTACGGGGTTCTGGGCTGATGTCACTAACCTGTCTGCTCGGCACAGGGGTTGTCTTATGAACTAATTGTTCTATTATTTTATTTCTCCCTTTTTTGGATTTTAAACTCTTTTTACTAACTCCCTTACCATTATTGGATCCTATAATACTCGGGGTTCCCATTCCTGTTACGGTTGGCCCTTCCTCCTCTGATCTTATGGGAGTGTCAAAAGCACTAGATTTTTCCAGTGCATGTCAATCGACCTCTTCAAGTGCGCTAAACCTATTCCAGTGTGCGTGCTGAATTAAAAAGGGATCATAAGTTGGGGTCGCTTGATATGGCATTTGCCATTGGGCCGGTCTGTACTGGGGTTCCATCTGATGGACCCTATTCATCGGAATTCTATTTCTCTGCACAGGTCTTTGGGGTGTATAGGGGTAAAAGTATGATAAATGTTGGGGATGGATTTGTGTATGAGATCTACTAGGGGGTGCATTGCATATGTAATTTACTGCTGCAATGTCTCTGAAATTAACTGTTATTATATCATCTGCTATTGTTTTTGTTCCTCTCCCAATCCACGCCCCCCTTCTTACTGTGGGGATTTCACCACAAATATTAGGGGGTAAGGGTCTATTTATCTGCAACTTTGTACACATTTATTCTTTAATTCCAAATGTGTTTCCCTTTTGCCCTCTCTTAGTGGTGGGACTCCTGTCAAGACGACCACGAAGGGCAAAGCTTCAGGAGGAAGATTAATTGTCCTAAATCGGGTCGATGTTGTTTTATTTTCCGGGGCGTTCGCTGACGGAGTGGGGTTTGCCTTAGGGTTATCTTTTGGAGTTTGATCTTTATTTCCGTTTGGTACTTGAGCAGTTCCTTGACATTGTTGTTTTGTTTGGGCCTGTGTTGTCACATTGGTACTGCCAGGGTTTAAAGATATTGAGGCTTTTTGTACATCTTGAGTATTCATTTGTTTTGCTCTCTTTAGTTTACTTGATGCCAATTCAGTTGTTGGTGCTGCCTTATCTTTTGTTATTTTTTGGGGTGAACCCCCATCATGTCTCACTTTTGTTGAAGCACTATCCTGTGCCAATTGTCTTGTTGGGCTAACTCCCTTATTATTTATCAAAGAGGTTAGTCTATCAATTTTAGACATAAGGGGTTTGATCAGCGCAGTGATGGTGTCTTCTAAATCAGCTTTCAGATCAGCCACCATATTAGTGATCCAGCAAGGAATTCCAGATGTGGAGGGGTTTATGGGTGCCACTAAATTATGGTTTGTGGTTTTACTTTGGCCTTTTTTTTCCCCATGTTTTAAACATTCTCTGGGCCCTTTTCCCTCCATATTATTTGATTTCGCCTTTTTTTGTGTTTGGATTCATTGTCTCCTTCGTGTTCTCGGTAGGGGCCTGGGCGCACGGGAGATCAACAAAGGAAGAAGAAGTGACGCCGAGACTAGTATCTGGGTCATCTGTAGCATCTAGAGTAACTACAGAGAGATCGGTAGCCACCTCCTGTGTGTCTTGAACAATATTCATTGGAGGTAGGGACATCCTTCTCTCAGTGTTTGCTATCGCATTGGTTACGACCCCTATTGTCTGCTGTAGCATTTTGTCAATAGCAGTTAGTGTTGGTACTGGTTGTGGGATGTCCGTTTTTTGTTTGGTGCTCGATCTTAGTGTAGGCATCCTTGTACTTTTAGCCAGCTTCCTCATAATAGGTTGCTTGACAACACAATGTAAATGGCTTTGATAGTTGTTATGATGTGCTAGATACACAAATACCTTGTTAACACGATGACTTCAGGGGGGTACCCCAGCCCAGCCTCTTCTGGCCGCTGAGGGCCGTAGAGGCGGAGCGCGAGCAGAGACTCTCTAGACCAGGAGTCCCTGCGCTGACCGGGTGTTGTTGGACGCGCCCCCTGGGAGACACGCCCCACGCTCGCAATGCACCCTATGTAACGGTTAGCCCCACGCTTAGCGGGACGCGAGCGGGACGCCGTGCGAAGCCCGGGCAAAGGGCGGCGTCCTTTGCCCGGGCTTCGCACGGCGTCCCGCTAAGCGTGGGGCTAACCGTTACATAGGGGGCGTTGCGAGCGTGGGGCGTGTCTCCCAGGGGGCGTGTCCAACAACACCTGGTCAGCGCAGGGACTCCTGGTCTAGAGAGTCCCTGCTCGTGCTCCGCCTCACAGGCTCCTCAGGTCTTCCTTCCTCAGCGGTTGCCCAAGCAGCGTCAGCCCCCACCGCTAGCCGCGAAGCGGCACCCGCGAAGCGGGTGCTGCGAGCTGTAACGCGGAAGAGGCGGTATCCCTCAGCAGAGGGATAGAGGGCAGCCTGCACAGCTTCTCCACCTCCAACAGCAGTAGCCAGTTGATGTCAGCGTTTGGTATCCCCATTCAAATGGATTGCTATGATGACGGCTGCCATTAGTGAGGTTGTAGGGCATACTTTATATAGATTTTAAGAATCCCCCAATATTAAGATATTAGACATTTATTTATGGAAATTGAACCAGCTAGTTAAAAACATTGTTGAACTGATTTCTTAATTGCTTGATATAATTGAGGTTATGTCTTTATTGCTTGTTTAGACGTAAAAGAATTAACTGACTCTATACAAATTGTGAGTTTCAGATGGCTGCTGTAGGATAAGGTAAGCTGCAGTACCCTAGGCTGTTACTAGGGTCCTTATAGCAGGCTCAAGTATCTTAAGTGATTAGTAGAATCCCCATAGGCTTCCATCAGTGCCCCCTCAATCCTTGTAAACCAGAGAATTCTAAACAGACTCAAATGCCGCCTTCTGCTGAAAGCAGAACGGTACAATATGAAAACTCCATAGTACTTATGCGTTAAGGACACATTGAGGGGATAGATCAACATATTTATCAGCATCTTCACTTTCATCAGTCAAATGATTTTTGTTCTTCTATAGCTTATATCAATGCTCCCCCCCCCCAATGTGGTGCTCCTGAGCATAATGTTGTTCACAGCATCCTAAAATGTTGCTCAACAAATAGCCCAACTGCATTGGTATTTTATCAGTTTGCTTTTTAAGCGAGGTATCACAAAGCTTTCCTGTCTAGATTACCCATGTGTTACTGCTCTCTTGATGCTTCTTCCCCTGGGTATTGTCTGGTAAAAGCACACATTTTCAGAAATCCCAAGATCTGAGGTGCTGAGACTATATGTGTCTCTGTGGGAAGTAGCACGCCCGTCTTTCTCTGTGCACCTGGTAAAGCTGCCAGGTTAGCAAAGGGCTAGAGAGATCCCACTGCAAGCAGGTGCAGTAAGTGGCTGCACCTGCCTGTAGGGGAATGTCTGGGAAGGACCATGGACCCTCCTTTCCACCCTTTGGAGGGCGTCTTTGGGAGGGTGTACTAACTACCTCTCCTATTTACTTTTGAAGATGTCTCCCAATATAGATTTAGAGAGACAGACAGACAGACAGAAAGATAGACAGACAGACAGACAGACAGACAGACAGACAGACAGACAGACAGACAGACAGACAGACAGACAGACAGACAGACAGACAGACAGACAGACAGACAGACAGACAGACAGACAGACAGACAGACAGACAGACAGACAGACAGACAGACAGACAGACAGACAGACAGACAGACAGACAGACAGACAGACAGACAGACAGACAGATAGATAGATAGATAGATAGATAGATAGATAGATAGATAGATAGATAGATAGATAGATAGATAGATAGATAGATAGATAGATAGATAGATAGATAATATCTAACTTTACATTCAAAAAAATCAAAAATTCACACCTCAGGACCCTCAAACGTACATGAGGTAGAATACAAATATTTCAATATAATACAGTACTCGCAGGCTCACACATAGAAGCAAACACAGATGCACACATTATTGTTGAGCTCTGATATTTAGGGGAAGATTTATTATTTTTGAGGCCAATAAAGCACTGCAAAAAATCAGTGTTCTATGTTGCGCAAAGGGGAAGAAAGCAGTTCAGAACCATATTTATTAAAAATGGCCTGCTGCTGCTCACTCCCCCAACTCTGGCACACAAACGTGCTGCCTAACGCCACACACACGTTTCGACCACGGGGCAAGGGTTTGTGCATGCTGCCTGGCAGAGGAGTTACACCGGAAGCATACCCTTCCAGTACAAAATCCTTTGCCTATACAAATTCTTCAACATTCCAGGTTTTGTATGTGTGCTGCACAGTTTAGAAAGTTTGTAAAAATTAAAACATTTCGCATTGTTAGCCGTTCCTTTTAAGGAAGCTTTATTTTGTGATGGCAAGCCTGCCTGACTATCTTATTGTATCCACCTTTGCATAAAAAATGATGGGGGCGTACTCTGATCCACCCAAGTTACATTCAAGCCTCCTGGACACAAAGTGCTGCAAAGCACTATTTTGCTTGGGAAAAGGGCACCTTTCCTACTCAAAATACCATTTGCGCTGGAAAGTAAATAACCTTGCATGAGTTTGTGCCTATTTGAGTCACTGAGCTTGATTTTGCCCCAGCGCAAACCTAAGCAAACCTGACCCATACTGTGTCGACAGGGGCAAAAGGTAGGGTTAGGATTAGACACTAGCACCAGTGTGTTACATTGGTATTTCCTGTTTTATCTACCCTTTGTCACTGTTGCTAAACCTTAGTGTACCATCTGCAACATACAAAATCCTGTTTCAAGTGGGCATCAACATAAATTTGCTGTTACTGATAAAATAATATTTCTGGGGCAAATAGTGGATAAGTTCATAATTACTAACCAAGAGCTGTCTACTAAAGTAATCATTATTCAGTTAATGTTTTTCAAAACATTACCTTTAAAATTGATCTGTCACATATCATTGGTAATGCTCATTGAAGGAGAACCCCTTTCATCATTCCTCCTCCCCTCATGGTAAAAAATAATGGAGATGCCTAGTAATAAGGATTTCTTCGTAGGCAGAACCCTCATATATGGACCTCCAGGACCTCACTCCAGTATTGCCAGTGACATCACAGACTTCGTCACACATCTCATCATCAATAACAGCACCTTCATCCTCTCTGGACTTCAGTCTAGAAGACCCTACTACAACTCTACTCTACAACCCTACTAGAAAATCTTGAAAACCTTGGTCTCACTCAGCACTTTGCTGAACCAATCCACGCCACTTGACACCTTTTTGGATATGTTATTCTCCTCAATCAGCAACATCAAACTAGCAACACTCAACAAGTCAGCAACTATGAGGAGGACAGAACATGTTTTGTCAGGTTCAGCTTATCCATTCGGTATGGCCACAAACCTACCAACTTCAGCTCAGCCCACTGCAGTTGGAAAGGCATCACAGTACCAGATGGGGCTCCTGCTCCCTTCACGCACCCGCATGAGCAAACCAGCATCTTTCAAAAAGCCATCAACAACCTTAACATCTAGATAACAGCATACCCCAACACAATGAATCCCCTCAAGTGCAAGCTAAAGGCAACAGCTAAACCTGAGGCCAGCTGGTACACAGAGGAAAGCTTGTGAAACGCCACTAAAAGCAACTAGAGCAGAAATGGAAAATAAGTCAAGACTCATAAACACTAAGAAGGAGTGAGAGGTTTGTACAGGGTGAACCCTCAGGCTTCCCAAACTCTGAGCTAAAAAATACAAAAAGAAGGGTTAACCCATCTGTCTTAAATCCCGTCTTGTACTGGGTTGGATGTGTGATCTTTCCAATATCTCAAGCGAGTGAGCGATAAGCACCCAGGTAAGCTAGTAATCCTGCCACATTTCTTGGATATATTGGGTGCTAACCCACAGATACCACCTGCGTCGTCACACCCACACCCAAATCACCTAGTGTGAGTGGCTGGGATCTACTCATTTGTGAGCAGAGGCAAGGGATTTCGTGAGTAAATTAAAAGTGCCTCATAGATCCTTAAATTATGGTTTAATGAGTAATGTCTTGGGGAAGGTTAAAAACAGTGAGATGTCATTAGGATCTAATGGTCCTTGACATCAAGAGGTCGACATGTTTCAGCCATTTCATTGTCCCAGCGGTCATTCGGCTTTCCTCAGGATGAAATGTTTGCGGTATTGTTAAATCCCTGCATGGTGTGGTTGAACTTTCAACCTGTTTTCATAACAATTTTAAAGATACCTGCATGCAAACGCAGCCCCCAGGCGAGGCTGTGTATGTTTTGTAAGAGTAATTGTGGCTTTTTTTGTGAAAAAGAACTTCCTCTACAGATGGTTGCTGACAAGTACACATCTCTGCCCTCAGACTCGATTTTCTTCTTGTTACCAGATCTGCTAAATGTAGGATGAAGGAACCCTTGGGTCTAGGTTGCAAAGGTCTTTGTAAACATGTGGGGGTCTATAGCAATGCTCATGGTGCAAAATACAATTAATCCGGGGCCTCATTTATGAGACTCTTTGCACCTCCAGAACATCACTTTTTGTGACGTTCCGTGTTGCAGAAGCCTGTGTGATATTTATTAGGCAGCACTAAGCCACTTTTTTGGCTTCATTCTGCCCAATAAATATTGGTCCTTTTAACGAAGTGTTCTGCATTAAAGGGGCATGCAATGGGTGTTGCTGGGGCCGTTCCCAGCAACATCCATGGCCTTTTGATACTGCTCCAGATTTACGGGAAATCGTAAATCTGAGGCAGTGCCAAAAGATTACTCCTCCCCAGAGGAGGCGCAAGGGAGGCACAACGAGGAGAGATATCTTTATTTCTCCTCGTTTTTCCTTTTTCTTAATGTGCTGCAGAATGCAGCACACATAGAAAGAGGAAAAAGCCTCTTGAGATTATTTTTGTATAGAAAGGTTTCCCTTCCTGTGCAAAAATAATCATCCCGCAACGCAGGCACACTTGCACCATGGTGAAAAGGTGCCTTCGTTGGCGCACGGCAGCCCATTGTGCGCTGGCGCAGGTGAAAAGGACAGGAATGCACAGTATCTTCTAGATAGGGCGCATTCCTGCCCTTTTCTTTTGCCGTAGGGCAGCGCAGCAGGAAGGCCTGCTGCGCTTACCTACGGCAAAAACTCATATATGAGGCCCCAGGTGTGTAATCCACATAGATGTATTCTATGAATGGATATTCGTGATCAGCATTAACCACTGCTTCAAACACAACTGTGTATACAAAAATCTAGGCAAAATAACAAGAAACATTTGCAATAGCATTATTGACCTTTTGCCTCTAAGTGCACTCATTGCTAAATGTCCTCTGTATATGGTCAGGGACTACCTACCATCCCCCTCCCCTGCCTTGTGCACCCCCACATTTATTAGAAATTGGACATGAGAGAGGAGTTTCTTTGGAAGGCGGGGGGTCTCACGACCCCTCGGCCGTATTTATTAAAACATGAAAACAAATTAATGTTTTTTTTAAATAAACAATATTTACATAATCATTTATGCAGAAAAACACCATCGACATTAGATTACAATCCATGTAGACAGGTATCCAAGGGCTAACCTTAACATATTTCTAATACAGAATGTTTCCTATCTGAATCTAACATTTTGGATCATAATCACACATTATACATTTTTTCTGCATATCCTATTTTTGGGCCTACGGCAAGGTCGCTAACCCTTGTCATCCTTATCAAACAGCCTCGTCCTCACGTCTGAGTGCACATGCGCAGAGGGCCCATTTACCGAGAGTGTACTTACCCCCCGGTTACCCCAGTAAGCTCCATGAACTCCATTAACCAAAAGGGGGCCCTTGCACTCTGCGCCGTTTAATGACGTCATAGTGCACGTGCTGAGTGGCCAACCAGCCTAAGGAAAGTGTGACTCCTCCACACCCATCCAACCAACCGGATGTACTTCCCTTGGAGTTCTAGGAGAGACCAATTGTCCCTCCCCCTGGGCGACCCCATTCAAGAATGGCGCCGCCCCTTAAGGACCTTAAATTGACTGCTCACCAATCATGACCTTACTGCCACAGGCCAGCATAGTTTTTCGACTATCTTCCACCCCCCATCCTCCTACTCTGCAATGTCATGCCCAGACGTAAAACCCCCTAGCCATGCCAAGATGTTCTCTAAAAATAATTTGTTGCCCGCGCTAGTCAGGTGAACACCATCTTGTAAGAAGCCCTGTTCCCACCTGTCACACCCATGTGGTATGTTTTGTAATTAAGGTGACCGAAACAACTTCTCTATCTTATTGTTGATCCTCTTTACCGAGTGATTCAATGCTTTGACTGAACGCCCACCTCACCATCTGAGACTAGGAATTATCTGGGACAAAACTATGGTGCAGCCCTGGCATGTTTTAGCTAACCAACCTACCCCGGAGATTATCTCTTCCATCAGGACCCTTCTGCCCAATTTTACCAGGTTGTTCCCGCCCAAATGTAAGATAACAACTGTGGGCGGCGGGGTGTGTCTGTTGAGCAACTCCTTAATGAACCCCCCCAAATGACTGAGGCAGAGACCCCCCTACCATAAAAAGGAGACCCTGAAACCTCCCTGTTCCTCCCTCTGTCTGTAATTACTGGTAAGAAAACCAGATTTAACACATTTCACATAAGATTGACCCATACAACTTGTGTCTCCTTTTCCTGTGCATGGGTCCGCTGTGATGAAGATACTTGCTGGTGATGTGTTGACGGCAGTTTCCACCCTGCGTGACAGGTTCGGTAAACTGAAATACAAGCAAACAAACAAGACAGGCATCAGCGTAATTATTCTGCCACCTTCACAACATGTGCAGTCGCACATAACGCTTGTAATAGTTGGAAGACCATCTCCCAATTCTAATTACACTGCTGTTGTGTAACCCTCTAGCAGTTGCTTCAGTGGCAGCCCCTATACTGAACAAATGTGTCCCAAAATCCTTCGGATTTAAGCCTGCTTGGTCAATTGTCATAGCCAACACTCTTTTGAATTGAAACCTGGTAAGTGGGGTACCATCTGCATGATTCAATAATGCCCCCCCTACTGCGCCTACGCTCTGGTTGAGGAAGGCTTCCACGTGTCTCACTGGGCAGCATGGATTAGTTTGTGCCCGATGGAGTACCAGCCCCTCACCAAGGCCTTCCTGGTCAGTCTTTGATTTGCTGATGGTCATTAACAGTGTATCACCTACTATCCTTGTGTGTTCAAACCGAAGTCCACCTAGCAGGTCCTGCTTATTGCTAGCCACCAGTTCCCCTACCCGGAATGCCCATAAAAGGCTAATGTAAAGGCCGCTCTGAACAATAGAACCTGCCCTGGTGAACTGCAGATGCTACACATGGCATTTAATAGTGATGCCAGCCGCTCTAATCCTATTGGTTGCCTCGTGTCCGTGACGGTTGCTTGGAGGCACCACCACCCCTTTAGCGCCTTCCTCACAATTAAACTATTCCTGGGATCTTTGGTACCCCTAATCTGTGCAAAGAAAGAAACAGCTGCCACGTGCCGGCTGGCTGTCGCTGCGGAGCGCCCTTCCTTGTGTAATGCATCTAGATACTGAGTGAAATTCCCTGCCTGATCCCATCTCTCTGCCCAACCTTGTCCCAAAAAAGTGCAGTAAGACAAAAACGCCCCTTCGTAAGCAGTTCTGGTCCTGGGCGCTAGACTAGCTGCCACAAGGTTCTGTAGCTGGGGGCACCAATCTGCCAGAGCGTTGCTGGGAAGTGTGTAGGTGTCGCCTCTGCGGATGGTAGATGTTCCCTGAATACCTGCATCTTAAAGCAAGGGAGTGCGTCAGCTGCATTGTTTAACACCCCTGGGACATGTTTGGCCCTAAACTGTATGTTAAGTTTCATGCATACAAATAATTCCAGGAAACCTATATTAGTTGTCAGACCACTCTCCTCCCACCATACCGGCCACTGTTGTGCCACCCACTTGTTTCGAGTATGGCGCCAAATCCCACACTGCCCACAGTATCAGTCCATAAACCTAACTCTGCAGACGTAGTAGGGGGACCGAGCCACACTACCCTGCCATTGAAGCCTTCCAGAAATGCGATCCAACTACGCATGTCCTGGTGGACCTTGGACGGCAGTCTCGTGTAATGGTGCTTCTCGCGCAGACCTGTCATGGTCTGCGAGATTGAGCGGGAGAATGGTCGCGCCATGGGTATCACTCTCAGTTCGAAATTCAACTGGCACACGGTCTGCTGTAGTTGGTGTAGTGTTACTTTGTCCTTTGCCAAACATTGCTGAAGGGCTGCCCTACATTTCATGATTTTGTCTTTAGGTAACCTAAAACAACCTTACACTGAGTCTAATTCAATGCCTAGGAATTCCAATGTGGTTGCTGGACCCACCGTCTTTCCGGTGCCAGCAGGACCCCAAAAGCCCGCATGAGCATGCAAAATTCCTGCAATGCCCACGCACACTCCTGCGAGCCCGCTGATCAGAGAAAGATAAAATCATCCAGGTAATGCATGACGTGTTCGTGTCCGGTCATCTGTCTAAAAACCCATTCCAACCCATGGCCATACACTTATCCATATAGAATTTACTTTGAAATGAGAAACCTAGCAGATGCTGATCTAGAGGATGAACCGGCAGTAGCCGAAAAGCTGACTCAATATCCAACTTTGCTAACCAGGCTCCAGGTCCCATAGTCCTCAACATATCCACCGCCTGGTCAAAGGAAGCATACTTCACACTACAAATGTCTTCATGGATGGCGTCAATTAGTGATGTGCCCCTAGGTGCTGACAGATTATGGATCAGCCTGAACTCACCCTCATCCTTCTTTGGCACCACGCCAAGAAGTGAGCAAACAAAATTGTGCACAGGGATGTGTTCAAAAGGACCCGCTATCCTGCCTTGGCGCAGTTCCTTTGCAAGTTTTGTCACTGCCACCTCTTGGTTGTTCCTAACTGATAGTTGGTTCCTACATTCTGCCTTTCGGATTTATCCCACTGCTGGGATAATAAAGCCCTGCAAAAACCCTTCTTGCAACATCCTAGCAGAGGCATGGTCTGGGTACCTGTTGAGCCAAGGAGTCATAGCCAGAACGTCAATGGGTGAATGCGACACCAGCCGTACTCTCTCCCTAGTCCTGTTTCTTTCTTCCCGTTTCCAGAGGCATTATTTTGGGATGTTGTTCCTGGGTGGGAAGGTTGGTTTCAAATGGAACATGCGTGTCTGAACTTGCATGTGCCCTCGTGCATGATCGCTTATTAAAATCCCAGCACACCTCTTTTCGCCCACCACTGCTCCCTGCCCTAGGTGCCGTGCCATATATATATTCAACAGAAACCTCCGTATGGAAGTAAATGGTCGCACTCCAGAGGTATTCATCCGAAGTTTAATTTATTCTTAAATCATTTTTTTCATTCCTTCAAACGCCAACATAGACCAACCTCTATACTGAGGTTTCTGTTGAATATAATTGGTTGTTTGTTTCAACCCCGATAGTTACGCACCTTTCAGGAGCACCCGAAACCCGGGAAAAGTGAACCGCACTGATATTGTTATATATATATATATATATATATTGTCGCTCCAACTCCATCAACGCCTGCACACAGAACTCACGGCGGGTGCACAACACACGGGGATGGAACCCGTTTCGTTTCTCGCCAAAACAATGCTCACTTGTGCACTCATAGGTCGCAGTTTCCCTCCGCAGACGCGTTTCTGCTCTCGCTTCATCAGTGCGGTTTAGGACATGGGCTGTAGACTTCATGAATTGAAAGGCATTTATTGGTGTTTCATCGTCCAATAAGGAGGCGACTTCCTCCATGGGGCAATGTTATTGGATGTTTCTTGCTTTGATGCAAAATGTCCCAAGCCCCTTGCCAATTCAGCCAACTACGTCCTTCGCCTGCCACCTCAATGCCGAGCTGCCTCCGGTGTCCGTTCGATACTCATACACCTCGGATTTGGATAATCCGTGACCAAGGTCGGCAGCGCTGCTTTTGGTGGCGGTTCACGCAGGCAAACAGATTGTCGCTCCAACTCCATCAACGCCTGCACACAGAACTCACGGCGGGTGCACAACACACGGGGATGGAACCTGTTTCGTTTCTCGCCAAAACAATGCTCACTTGTGCACTCATAGGTCGCAGTTTCCCTCCGCAGACGCGTTTCTGCTCTCGCTTCATCAGTGCGGTTTAGGACATGGGCTGTAGACTTCATGAATTGAAAGGCATTTATTGGTGTTTCCTCGTCCAACAAGGAGGCGACTTCCTCCATGGGGCAATCAATGTCATTGGATGTTTCTTGCTTTGATGCAAAATGTCCCAAGCCCCTTGCCAATTCAGCCAACTACGTCCTTCGCCTGCCACCTCAATGCCGAGCTGCCTCCGGTGTCCGTTCGATACTCAGACACCTCGGATTTGGATAATCCGTGACCAAGGTCGGCAGCGCTGATTTTGGTGGCGGGTCACGTAGGCAAACAGATTGTTGCTCCAACTCCATCAACGCCTGCACACAGAACTCACGGCGGGTGCACAACACACGGGGATGGACCCCGTTTCGTTTCTCGCCAAAACAATGCTCACTTGTGCACTCATAGGTCGCAGTTTCCCTCCGCAGACGGGTTTCTGCTCTCGCTTCATCAGTGCGGTTTAGGACATGGGCTGTATACTTCATGAATTGAAAGGCATTTATTGGTGTTTCATCGTCCAATAAGGAGGCGACTTCCTCCATGGGGCAATGTCATTGGAGGTTTCTTGCTTTGATGCAAAATGTCCCAAGCCCCTTGCCAATTCAGCCAACTACGTCCTTCGCCTGCCACCTCAATGCCGAGCTGCCTCCGGTGTCCGTTCGATACTCAGACACCTCGGATTTGGATAATCCGTGACTAAGGTCGGCAGCGCTGCTTTTGGTGGCGGTTCACGCAGGCAAACAGATTGTCGCTCCAACTCCATCAACGCCTGCACACAGAACTCACGGCGGGTGCACAACACACGTGTAGAAAATAAGAAGTATTGATGTACATAGGCAACGTTCATTTCCCTTTTCCCACTCCCCTCCCTGCACGTACCATGAATATTGTAAAGCATTGACTGCATCCCTCAGCCCGCAAAGACCTGTACCCATGCGTACATGACAGCCATTTTAGGCACCTTGGCCTCTTGCCCACTCATTAGAATCACTGGCTTCCCTCCTGCGCGCATTTGAGCACCCCCCCCTCTCCCACTCTCACATACATAGACCATGAAACCCAGCACTCTGCGCGACCCTGCTATGAAAGGCAACCCTCCTGCTTGACCCAGGCACACCCCCCCCCCCCATTTCCCTCTTGAAGAGGCATCCTTCGCCTCAGCTGACATAGCCCCCCAGTTGTATCTGACTGCCCCTGTTCTCTCATGTACAGGTCATAAGATCTCTCTCTCTCTCTCTCTCTCTCTCTGCGCGGCTCTGGCCCTGCATGCACCCTGACCCCCCCCCCTCCTTCTCCTCATATGAGCAAGTCATAAACCCTCTTCTTTCGCAAAGCCCTGTCCTTGAGAGTCACGACCGCGCCTGACCAGCACCTCCTTCCCTTCCATGAATGCCCCTCTATTGACGAGCCCTCCCTCCGCGCTCGATTGTCCACGCAGGCATGAATACCACTCCTTTGATGACCCCTTCCCCCGAGTTCGGCTGACCACACATGTCCGAGGCCATCGCCTAAGCCAGAGATACCATTTACTGCCCTTATTGTATGCCTAGCCACCCCACCCCCTGGGCCATGATCAGGCGCACACATCCTACGACACACTCAGTTGCACGATCGCCCTTCCCTCTTATCAGCAGGTCAAGGGTCCCCATTGTGAACGTATGTGGAGTAGGATCATCACGAGGATTATAGGAATGTTTTCCTTTTGCGACACACTGACCTGATTGTATCATCAAATGTTCTGCAAATGTATAAAAGCCAGAGTCTCAAGCTCACTTGTTAGAGCACCTCCCGAAAGACACTGTGTTTTGTGTCCGAAATGACTGGCTCTCCTCATGAGAAATAAACTCTGTTCTTGATTCCTGCTCCCAGCGCCCGTCTCTTTATTTGGCAAATTATTCGGAATGGAAACTAAGAGGCGGTTTGCGCCAGCAGCCTGGGCATTGATAGAATTATGGGCTCACATTCAACAATTGGCGTCCCAACGCGGGGTCCATCAGTGACATAGGGTTCGGTAAGAGAGATCCAGACGAAGAAGTGAACGTCTAAAATGATCGGAGTATACCTGCCTTGAGAGGGCCCTAGCCCGGCTGCCGATCGACAGAACTTCCCCAATTCTGAACGGACCTCTCTTGAGTGACCTATTGTCCTGACTGGAATCCCACAGGAATGCTACATGGAGTAAGAGAACGATCGGGCGCTGGAGGAGGGAGTCGAAGAACTGTCCGTATGGTCCGGTCCGGGTAAGATTAAGTAGGGTGTTTTTACGCTTGATTGGTAGGGTGGTTCTATCCACCTGATTGATTGATTGATTGTATTGAAATCGGTATTTGTATACTGATATTGTATTGGTTGGTATTGGTTCATTTAGCTTTGAGGGCTACTTGACATATTGGTTCTCTTTTGAGAACGAGACATTCTCTGTTTGCAAACAGCGGCGAATAGGAACGTCGTCCCTCTTTGCAGATAGAGAAGGGTAGGTAATGCAGACTTTTGTCCCCGTTGTAATCCGTCATGCCTACTTTTCTCCCCACTGATTGTTTGAAGTCGATTAATAATCGATTGTTGCTCTTTGAGATCTTCCCTGTCTACAAACTGAGACAAGTAGAAATATTCTGTCTTCCTTTTTGGATAGCGAAGGGCAGGTAATGCAGACATTTGTCCCCGTTGTAATCCGTCATGCCTGTTTTTCTCCCCACTGATTGGTTGGTTGCCTGGACATTGTTGTTCCAGGAATTGTTTCGTTTGAGGTATTTTCTATTTGCAAACAACGTGAAATAGAAACACTCTGTCTAGTCTTTGCAAGTAGAAAAGGGTAGGTTATGCCCCTTTGTGAATTCGTCAGTCCTACCCACTCCCCACTGGTTGGTTATTGTGGGGTAGCTCGCATGGTCCGCCCAGGAGACTACTCTTATGGAGGACATATGCTCTCTACTCATGGGCCATTTAATAGAAATAGACCGACTGGTCCGTCCAGGAGGCTACCCTAGTAAGTGGAAGTACATCGCTCGGTCTGTCCAGGATGATACCCTAATGAAGGAATATATGTTCCCCTTTTGATCGATAATCTCGTTCCACCCCGGACCATTTATTGGAGGGGACTCGTCTGGTCCGCCCAGATGTACCCCCCCTAGTGAAAAGGACACATAAAAATATGAAGTGATCACCGTTCCCTACTAACAGAAAGCTTTAGCTCGAAACACGCTAAGGAAGAGAAAGAAAAATAAAAAGAAATCAGGCTAAGTCAGTAACCCCCTGATGAGCTTTTGACTTCACCAAAAATAAGAAACATTAGAAATAATTCGTAATAAGAAATGTAAAATGGCGAAAAGATTTGATAGCAGAACATAGCCACGAGGTAGCTAGGCTTCACTGCCTGTTCCTGTTCCCAACATGTCTGCCTCATTGCCCGCCCCGCCCAAATAACGGTCACATGAAATAGAAACAACTCGATAGGCACCTACCCCCGTTCCGGAAGCTCCCGAAGTGCAACAGGTCCGCGGTTACGCCCATCCGGAAGGCGAGGCCTGGAGGCACGAGGGACTCGCCTGGCCACGGTCAGGAGGAGATGATGTTGGGCAGGCGGTCCAAAGGATGTCAAGGACCTCTCCGTCTTCTCCCTTCTGCCGCCCTGGAGGCCGCGGGGAGAGAGGGGGCTGTCTTGCCTTGGCCACCGACCACCCCTCTCTCTCACCCGATCCGGCTTTTGCCGAAGGCCGACGCCAAGGCGAGAACGGCGGCGAATCAAGTAGTCCCGCCACATTTCAAATTCGCCGCATGCCATCGCCTGCTGGTCCAGAGCCGAAGCCAAGGCAAGAACGGCGGCAAATCAAGTAGTCCCGCCAGATGCCAAATTCGCCGCCTGCCGCCGCCTTCATAGGTACAGGCAGTCCTGCCACATTTCGGGCTCCCTGGAGAATCAGGTAGTCCCGCCACATGTCAAAAAGGGAGGGGGGGGCTGTCTTGCCTCAGCCGCCGACCACCCCCCCCCCCCCCATCATCAATGGCTGGCACGGCCAATGTCGAAAACGATGGAGCCGGGGAACGGCGCGGGGTCGCTGGAAGGGGGAGGTGTCGCGAACGACCCTCCCCCACCTCCCTCCAGGTGGAGGCTTCCAGCGACACCCCAACACTCTTTGCTTAAAGAGGGTCAACATCAAAAAGCGGTCTTCTGCCCAGGACGGGCACACGCTCCATATCGTCTCTCCTCGACCTTGAAGATTCTATGAGAGCCGGGGGGCCCCCGACCCTCTGCATGGGTGCCCCCGCCCCCTTCACTGGGAACCACGACATCGGTGCTACTCCTGCCGGCACCAGACTCGGATCGGAAATGGCTAAGATGCCGCCACGGCACAGGCTTGTTCAGTTCCGGAGGAACACCAGAATGACCCGGTAGGAAAATTGTTGCCGCCCTTCCCACTCTTTGACTCATGGTCCATATTGTTAGACTGTTAACCACATAGCACGAGACTTTTTGAACTGCCAATGGAAAGTCTGAGCCAACCATGTGAGACTAGAGACACTCTGACTGTGCTGGAACTTGCCTGACCCCACCCAAAATGGCGCTGACACAAAATGAGACGTTTTTAATGAACTTTGTTGCACCCTGATTGCGCAAGCTTTTTGCCCCGAGATATATATAACGTTTTGGATAATGAAAGTAGATATGAAGGATATTGAGCATGTGCTTGGACAATGAATTGACTTAGGGTGGGTACTGATTATGAGTTGGAAAATGAATTGGTGTAATTTAAGGTAATGAATGATCATTGGATGATGTATTTATGAATGTATTAAAGATGAATTACTGACATGCATGCTTGCTCTGTAGGGGAGTTTAATACGATTTTATTGCACTGCCGCACTTTATGCAATGAACTGCCACCAGCTTTGTTCTTCCTATGTACAGTTCCAATCTGCTCCGTGGCTAGCCCACCGGGTTGTAGGCCTGTATTTATGTGTCAACCCTCTTTATTAAAGGTATTTTGGAAACGAAAGCATAGTTGTAGCGGATTGCATTAATGAGTTTTGAATGTATTACTACTATGAGCAACGAGAAAGTATGATGAAGGCTAAAGGTTAAAAAGGACCCGATATTTAGCAGCCACACTATGTGTGACAGGCAGCCGGAAAGGTGCTTTAGAAGCCCTAAAACGACACCACAGAAATGCCACCTGACCGCCACCCTTGTACCCGATCAAAAGGGGTTGCGACCAAGTAGCCCATGTCGCACAGATCGTCAATGATTATCTGTCTGACCTTTCTGGTCCATCTGGGCTTAAACGCCGTGATGGTAGAGAAATGCACTACGTGGAGATAGGTCGAGTATGTGGTAGGTAAAAGCATTTCCGGATTACTGCACGTTGATGAGGTTTTGAATGTTGCCCCCCACCCCTTCTTTTTTCCTCCCTTCTGCAGGTCACGTCGGAACCTTGGCTGATGTATGGAAGGACGATGATCGAACCACCAATGAGAAGGGGAAGAAGGGAATATGAGCATGGTCCTTATGACAAATAAAAGTTTTAAAAGACGTAGACTTAAACATGACTGTTCCTCCTTAGAACATAGCAACGGGAGGATGGACTGACATAGAGACTGGACAAGTACTGAATGACGAAAAAATTTGACTAGAAACGACGCGTTAAATAATGTAACTGGACGTTTTGACTAGGTAGGGAAAGGACAAAGAAAAATTGTACGGGTAAGGGTTGCCACGGCACCACCCGCCTAGGAAGCTAGAAATGTTGCCGATGTTCAAAATGCACTGCCCCCTTTCTCACACTCTTACAGATATAGCCAAGCTGTCCGACTGTTTTCCCGATCAATACTTGCCGTTGCCTCAGCCTGGAGAACTTCCCACCAAAGGAGGGAACAGAAAAAATGGTTTAAGATCCAACCATGGGTAACTAGCGCGACCAGGTTAATTTCCGATCAACCAACCGAGGTGTGAGTATTGGTAATTGGGAACGCTCGCAGGCGTGACAAACGAGAAGGAAAAGGGGGGAAGGGCAGAAAGAGCTAAGCACGTAGATAAATAGGATAGTAAAGATACGTAGGATATATATAAAAACAGATGTTGTAGACTAACAATTGTTTCCTGTCTTGTTGTGAATGTCTTGTATATGTGTAATACATGTGCCGTCTTCCCTGTCTGAGTTTGTGTGTGTGTAACGTACGAATATATGTCTCCCCTCTGTCTATATCTGCATGTTACCCGACCTTTGCTGTTCTGTGTTGTGAGCGCACTAAATGACCTATTTTTGTACACGTCTCTCTCTCTCTCTCCACCCTTTCTCTCTCTCTCTACATGTCATACGTGTACCGAATGGCTCGTTTAAATTGCGGACGACTCTCACTCTCTATGAGAGTCTCCCTATTTTCTCTCCCTCTTTTTGGTAAAATTGTGCCCCACCAGCACCAGTCTGATTTGATACATATTGAACACGAAGGTGTTCAGCGAAATTGACCGAAACTAAAATGACTGTATCTCGCCATGTTACTGCCTCTCCTTTCTGCAAAATGAATGAACTTGAATTGGCTGAGAAGGAAAGGACAGGTAAGACGGCTAAGGTCCCCCGATTTGGCCTCTTATAGGGGAACTATATGTCAATGGCATCCTAATTGTTATTGTTAGAGACAAGCGCCAAGGTCCAGATTGACCCCCAATGCCCAGATTGCCCCACCCCTTTGCACCCAAGCACGAATGCCCGAAGCGTCCCCGCCCCACTTGATCGACCCCAGCTACTGTCCCCGATATACATATCTGATGACCATGAGTAACTGCCGCCCCTCGAGAAAAACATGTTTGACTCTGTCTTTCAATGATTGCACCCCCGCTTGTTTTAAAGAGTTAGCCAGCTCTAAAGGGAAATGTAAGACTGTTAAGGCTCGAATTAGAAGGACGAGTCTCTCCTGAATGTTGTCAATCTTGGGGTTTTTGTTGAAATACGCAGGTGATAAGAGTCCGACCTCTGTCCATATATGTCATGAACGAACGCCGATTAGACCTGGTGCGAACGCAGTAGAAATACCCACCTACTTACTTCATGGTAATAGACTTCTGACTGTGACCAATGAGCATAACGCCAGGTGCTAGGATTGCGAGTGGAATTCATATGTAAAAATCTCTCCTCCTGCCAGTTCTCTAAAACTTGTTTTTACCCATTTAAAGATACTCAATCACCGGAGGAGAAGGGCCGGACGTGACGCACAGCGTGGCTGCAGATCATGAGACACATGCGACCTCAACCAAAGGTGGAGCCGCAGGACAACAAGAAACGGGACGAGGCAGCACTCTCAAAGGCGGTAAAAGAAAGAATGAAGGGCTGTCCTGAAGCTCTCTGTCCGCCAACCCACGTGTGCCTGGAGCCTCCGTCCCTCTTTTCAAGCCCGATTGATGGGCCTGCCTGCTTGTTACCCATTGCTCCCTTGGTCCCTTTGGTGTGTCCCGGGAAAATCTGCCCCCACTCCACCCTCTCACTCCCATTGACTAACGAAACCGCACACCCTCTTTTCCATGCGACTCTCTGCTGAAAGGAAGAACAGCATCTAGATGGAAATGGGGTTACGCCACGGAAATATAGGTGCCAAGCTTAAGGCGCCACTCAAAGGATTGGTTAGGGAACAGGACTGTGGTCTAACAGCAGAGGACTGACCGCACCCTGCAACGCGTAAGGATAGAACCGAGCTGGACCTATAGCTCCACCGCGGGTGCTCAACAGCGCCAACGAAAGGACACGGACTAGAGCCTACCAGTGATGGCTCACTGATAAAAGACACTGAGACGAAGAGATCTTGCGTATTGAACTGAATTCCTCCCTTGACTACTTGGTCAAAATGTTCATTGGTCACATTTTTAAGTCAGAAACATTTTTGCTATGTAGTGATTTGAAATGATAGGAACTCGACAAATGCCATCCCCTATGTGCTGCGTTCTGCCAAACACATCAACTGTCCATGATTATATGCCATATGTTAGTATTGACAAATGCAAATTCTTCGATCGCACCTGTTTATATGTACCTTCATCGACTGCAAAAATGAACTTTGCTATGTAAAAAGGGGCGACTGTAGAAAATAAGAAGTATTGATGTACATAGGCAACGTTCATTTCCCTTTTCCCACTCCCCTCCCTGCACGCACCATGAATATTGTAAAGCATTGACTGCATCCCTCAGCCCGCAAAGGCCTGTACCCATGCGTACATGACAGCCATTTTAGGCACCTTGGCCTCTTGCCCACTCATTAGAATCACTGGCTTCCCTCCTGCGCGCATTTGAGCACCCCCCCCTCTCCCACTCTCACATACATAGACCATGAAACCCAGCACTCTGCGCGACCCTGCTATGAAAGGCAACCCTCCTGCTTGACCCAGGCACACCCCCCCCCCCATTTCCCTCTTGAAGAGGCATCCTTCGCCTCAGCTGACATAGCCCCCCAGTTGTATCTGACTGCCCCTGTTCTCTCATGTACAGGTCATAAGATCTCTCTCTCTCTCTCTCTCTCTCTCTGCGCGGCTCTGGCCCTGCATGCACCCTGACCCCCCCCCTCCTTCTCCTCATATGAGCAAGTCATAAACCCTCTTCTTTCGCAAAGCCCTGTCCTTGAGAGTCACGACCGCGCCTGACCAGCACCTCCTTCCCTTCCATGAATGCCCCTCTATTGACGAGCCCTCCCTCCGCGCTCGATTGTCCACGCAGGCATGAATACCACTCCTTTGATGACCCCTTCCCCCGAGTTCGGCTGACCACACATGTCCGAGGCCATCGCCTAAGCCAGGAGATACCATTTACTGCCCTTATTGTATGCCTAGCCACCCCACCCCCTGGGCCATGATCAGGCGCACACATCCTACGACACACTCAGTTGCACGATCGCCCTTCCCTCTTATCAGCAGGTCAAGGGTCCCCATTGTGAACGTATGTGGAGTAGGATCATCACGAGGATTATAGGAATGTTTTCCTTTTGCGACACACTGACCTGATTGTATCATCAAATGTTCTGCAAATGTATAAAAGCCAGAGTCTCAAGCTCACTTGTTAGAGCACCTCCCGAAAGACACTGTGTTTCGTGTCCGAAATGACTGGCTCTCCTCATGAGAAATAAACTCTGTTCTTGATTCCTGCTCCCAGCGCCCGTCTCTTTATTTGGCAAATTATTCGGAATGGAAACTAAGAGGCGGTTTGCGCCAGCAGCCTGGGCATTGATAGAATTATGGGCTCACATTCAACACACGGGGATGGAACCCGTTTTGTTTCTCGCCAAAACAATGCTCACTTGTGCACTCATAGGTCGCAGTTTCCCTCCACAGACGCGTTTCTGCTCTCGCTTCATCAGTGCGGTTTAGGACATGGGCTGTAGACTTCATGAATTGAAAGGCATTTATTGGTGTTTCATCGTCCAATAAGGAGGCGACTTCCTCCATGGGGCAATGTCATTGGATGTTTTTGGATGTTTCTTGCTTTGATGCAAAATGTCCCAAGCCCCTTGCCAATTCAGCCAACTACGTCCTTCGCCTGCCACGTCAATGCCGAGCTGCCTCCAGTGTCCGTTCGATACTCAGACACCTCGGATTTGGATAATCCGTGACCAAGGTCGGCAGCGCTGCTTTTGGTGGCGGTTCACGCAGGCAAACAGATTGTCGCTCCAACTCCATCAACGCCTGCACACAGAACTCACGGCGGGTGCACAACACACGGGGATGTAACCCGTTTCGTTTCTCGCCAAAACAATGCTCACTTGTGCACTCATAGGTCGCAGTTTCCCTCCGCAGACGCGTTTCTGCTCTCGCTTCATCAGTGCGGTTTAGGACATGGGCTGTAGACTTCATGAATTGAAAGGCATTTATTGGTGTTTCATCGTCCAATAAGGAGGCGACTTCCTCCATGGGACAATGTCATTGGATGTTTCTTGCTTTGATGCAAAATGTCTCAAGCCCCTTGCCAATTCAGCCAACTACGTCCTTCGCCTGCCACCTCAATGCCGAGCTGCCTCCGGTGTCCGTTCGATACTCAGACACCTCGGATTTGGATAATCCGTGACCAAGGTCGGCAGCGCTGCTTTTGGTGGCGGTTCACGCAGGCAAACAGATTGTCACTCCAACTCCATCAACGCCTGCACACAGAACTCACGGCGGGTGCACAACACACGGGGATGGAACCCGTTTCGTTTCTCGCCAAAACAATGCTCACTTGTGCACTCATAGGTCGCAGTTTCCCTCCGCAGACGCGTTTCTGCTCTCGCTTCATCAGTGCGGTTTAGGACATGGGCTGTAGACTTCATGAATTGAAAGGCATTTATTGGTGTTTCATCGTCCAATAAGGAGGCGACTTCCTCCATGGGGCAATGTCATTGGATGTTTCTTGCTTTGATGCAAAATGTCCCAAGCCCCTTGCCAATTCAGCCAACTATGTCCTTCGCCTGCCACCTCAATGCCGAGCTGCCTCCGGTGTCCGTTCGATACTCAGACACCTCGGATTTGGATAATCCGTGACCAAGGTCGGCAGCACTGCTTTTGGTGGCGGTTCACGCAGGCAAACAGATTGTCGCTCCAACTCCATCAACGCCTGCACACAGAACTCACGGCGGGTGCACAACACACGGGGATGGAAGCCTGAGGGTTGGTGTGTGCGTTGCAACGCTCCTGTTATCTTGGAGAGGTGTCTTTTTTTGACACTCATGTCCTTATGTTTTCCTGATTTAGGATCATTTAGTGTCGCTCTGGATATTGATTCCCTGCTGTTGACATTTGAGGACTTTTGCTTCTGCTTCTTCCCCTCCACAGCATTGGTTTCATTCCGTGGAAGCTCGCATGCTGCTGTTTACTCTCCCACCAGTCGGTACAGGTGCTACAGAAAGGAATTGCCTGTTCCTTGGGTTAAATCCTGGAAGCTACAAAGACTTCCACTGCGTTCGGACCTTAACACAGACAGAAGAGGTGAAGGCAAAAAATGTTGTGGACACCACCTCAAGGATGTCAGGTCTAACAATAATCTTTAGATGATAAATATTTTTTTATTTGCTTAAGAACTTATAAAATGTGGCGCACGGATGCCCCACCCCCTTTCAGTTATGTCAAAATAATTGAAACAACATAAATGGTTTTCTATAATACAGTATCGAATATTTCCGTTTAATAGCACATAACACAACCGGCGTTGTCCAGCTTCATGGCACGTATTTTATTAAATCATCTTTTTTCATTCCTTCAAACGCCAACATAGACCAACCTCTATACTGAGGTTTCTGTTGAATATAATTGGTTGTTTGTTTCAACCCCGATAGTTACGCACCTTTCAGGAGCACCCGAAACCCGGGAAAAGTGAACCGCCCTGGTATTGTATATATATATATATATATATATATATATATATATATATATATATATATATATATATATATATATATACACGTGTGTGTGTGTTTTTTTTAACCCACTGAGATGGACAAAGCTGCCCAGCCTTGTGGGTTGGGGCTTGTGTGCGGGCGCTGCAGCTTTAAATCTCCCAAAGATTCTGCATTTGGATGAGTGAAAAGAAACAAGCCACACCAATAGATAACTTAAAGGTATCTTTAATCCGGCAGCTACAGATAACGCGTTATGACCATATCACTTGGTCCAGATCACATGGTTTGCAGTGTTACTCACTAGGTTTTTTCAAACATTCCGTCATGTAGTTAAAACAAATGAAAGACTGCGACATTGTATCCATGTTGAGCTTCAACTTCAAAAGAAAAAACATCTAGTTATGTGAAAATAAATGCCAGAACAGTGAGCACATTCTTACTCAATCTTGCTTCAAGTTTCACAACAATGTAATACCTAGACAATGTAAATAACTAGTATCTTTACATCTGCCTATCATTTGTGTGCGGAGACTCTGCCACAAGTGTGGAGACTCTGTAGTCATAAAGATACTGCTGGTAACATTGCTTTGTGAATTACAAAAAATCATACATTTACAGAAAAGTTAAAGTTTACCTTTGTGAATCAGGCCCTCAGATTTCCGGAACTGGACTATGAAGTGGGGGAAAAGGTCTAGCTGTCTTCCCACTTTTTACCTACCAAGGTGGGTTCATCAAAGTTCAGGCCACCATTTTTGAGTTCCTTCACTATTATCCAGAATATTTCCCATGTAGCTGTTTGTCTAAGGTTGTCATCTTCCTGGAAGATACATCCCACTTTCCATGTATCTTAATGAAAACCTTGTGTTTTTAAAGATTTATGTAAGAATCCTGATCCATCTCCACCAATAGATATTAAAAGTCAACCAGAATATGAAATCGCTGACATTTTCAAATCTTGATTTTTTTTCAGGGTAGACTCCAATATTTGATGAGGTGGAAGGGATACATAATTTCAGATTAGTACTGTGGTACAAACCCCTAGGTTAGTTTGAAGGTTTTACCTTAGACATCCGGGAAAACATGGAGATCCGAGGAAGGGGTTTACTGTTGGCCACCCACGCTTTGCCCACCTGGCTTGTGCATGCATTTATTTTGCAGGGCTCGATTAAAGTCGGTGCTCACCTTGTGGATCCCTTGGTTCTTGGAGCTGGTGGCTGGTAGGATGATTCTTCTCCTCAGCATGAAGGGAAGTTCTGGACTCACTGTGCCAGCGTTCCAACACGAGTACAGGCGCCATCTTGAATTAGTCTTCATATTTAGTCCAAGATGGTGTCTTTCATTCTGGGGTGGTTTGGCCCAATCCATTATGAAGGAATTGGTTCCTGCTTTAGGTTTCTCTACTTCCAGGTCAGGTAGCACTATTTAAGTAGAGGCTGAGGGTTGGTGTGTGCGTTGCTACGCTCCTGTTATCTTGGAGAGGTGCCTTTTTATGTTTTCCTGATTTATGATCTGTTAATGTTGCTCTGGATATTGTTTCCCTGCTGTTGACATTGGAGGGCTTTTGCTACTGCTTCTTCCCCTCCACAGCAGTGGTTTCATTCCGTGGACACTTGCCTGCTGCTGTTTACTCTCCCACCAGTCGGTACAGGTGCTACAGAAAGGAATTGCCCATTCCTTGGTGTTAAATCCTGGAAGCTACAAAGACTTCCACTGCGTTCGGACCTTAACACAAACAGAATAGGTGAAGGCAAAAAAAATTGTGGATACCACCTCAAGGATGTCAGGTCTAACAATATTCTTTAGATTATAATTATTTTTTTATTTGCTTAAGAACTTATAAAAAGGGGCCCTTTCAGTTATGTCAAAATAATTGAAACAACATAAATGGTTTTCTATAATACAGTAGCAAATGTTTCCGTTTCGCAGCACATAACACAACCGGCGTAACTGTTTTCCAGCTTCATGGCACGTATTTTATCAATCTGAGTAGGATGAACAGCCAGGGCAAACCTACCCGGATTCAAAGCTGTGACCAGTGGGCTACATACATGTCACAGAAGCGAATGATTAAACTCTCGATAGGATAAGGGCAGAACAATTTACATAAATTAACGAAAAAAACAATATTGCATTAGGCCGTTTCTTAGCCTATCTTGCACTTGGTTCGTGACAGCTTGAGGAACTGTTATTTATGTTTGTCATTTGTGGTAATACTAACTAAACGCTGAGGTTGCTAGTTGATTTCACGCTGCGAATATTTTAGTCGAGCCTCTTACATGAAACTTCCTCTTTGCAACTCCCAAGGCAGAATTTGATCTTATTTGCATTAAATGTTTTTCAACCCTCATCCTTTTATGGACACTTTTATATGGTTTTGGCTCTTACTCGTTAGCAGAAAATCTGCCCGTGACATCCCATAGTTTCCATGTTTAAAAATACAAAGAGGCAAATAAACATGCAGATTCCAGTGACCCATATTATTAACAAAAATTAGCACATTCTTTTTACTTGTAAATTGTTAAATAATAAAGGAATTGCTATAATAGAGGAAGAGCATAAGGTATTGCTACGCCTGCGGGAAGTGCAAGGTCAATATGATGTGGGTACAAGAAGCTATATCTAGTCTGAATGCATGCGTTTGTATGTATGGGATATAAATGTAAACAACTTCTCTTGAAGATGGCTGGGACAGGTGTGGGGGATGCAGAAGAGGTTATCAGATACGGATGAGGGGGTACTTGGAGGAGTTTGCAGTATGACCAGAGAGGCTTGCAGTTGAGTGAGCATGGAAAAAGGCTGTATTGGAGGTGAAGTGGAGACAGAGGGCAAGGCTGCACAATAAGGAGGTGGGGATAACTGGGAAAAATAACGAGAGGGGTTGGAGAATGGAGGAAGGAAGTCTGCCGGTGTAGGAAAATAAAAGTGATTCTGGCAGCAGTGTGGTTGTACGATGAGACGTTGTTAAAAAGATGGTTCTTCAACTCTTTCTGAAAATGTAGATGGGTGGGTCTGGTGTGTATGTGCTAGGATGAAGTGTCATACATTTGGCGAGTAGCAGGAGAATGAAATGCTTCTTCGCTGCTCCTTTCTAGATGATACCTTTCTTGAATAGCAATGCATCTGGCGCATGCCTTGCATGTTTGGTAGGTATAGTGGGGATTTGACTGCCATATAGGTTATAATGGAGGTCTTGAAGGTGATGTGGGTGGTTCTGCATGTAGGACGTTCTTCATCAGTGCCAGATGATGATGATGATGATGAATAAGATGTATAACGCACTACCCAAAAGGGTGTCCCATCATTGGAAATGACTGCATCAAATGATTCAGAGTTGAGGCCTAAGCAGAGTGTTATGTTACTATTCACTAGTATTGTCATAGATGTAGTTGTTTACTTTCAATATAATCATGGCTAAGGGTGGGCGTAAAATCCGTTTCGCGATCGAATTTGTGGATTTTCCGCGATTTCGCAATCCGCGAATCTCGCGAAATCGCGGTAAAATCCGCGAATCAGCGGGGACTAATTTTCAGTCAAGCAAGGGTTACGGCAGCAGGTGCAAAAGTTGAACCTAATTTCTTTGTAACCTTTTACAAAAGGGTTACAAACAAATTAACTTCAACTTGGACGCCTGCTGCTAATTGCTTCCTGGCGCCTCGTTATCTACTTGCAACTATTCTCTGACCCTGCTCTGACCCTTGAAGCAGGGTCAGATAATAGTTACAAGTAGGCAACGAGGCACCTGTCCAAGGAATTAAAACTCATCAGGAAGCACTTACAGATATAAAAAACAGGAAGAAGGGAGAGGATGGCAAATACACCCATTTTGAGTTGTCAGGAGGGGTTAAACTAAAAGAGACCTTTACAGCACAATTTCATATGCATTTTGCTAAAAATAAAAAGCTGTATGTTCTGTAGGGGCAACTCAGGAATCTGGCCCTTCAGAGATCTGGCCTCTCTTTCTTTCTCTCGCTCTCTCTCTCCCTCTCTCTTTCCCTCTCTTTCTCTCTCTTTCTCAGTGGCGGCTGGTGGATTTTCAAAGTGGTGGGCCGAAAAGTTTTGTACTATTCAGTGGCGGCTGGTGGGTTTTCAAAGTGGTAAGGCACAATATTTTGTACCCGAGTAGAAAGAGCGAGCGAGCGTAGTGAGCGCGCACGAAGTACAAAAGAAGGGTGAAGGGGGGGCGGTCTACATATTAGATTGAGATGGTGGCTTTTACGCCACATTTTTTGAAAAAAAGGATCCAAATATATAGCATTTTAAAGCACAAGTGTGAGGAAACAGTTTTAGTGACATAAAATATTTGCATAAGATAACACAATTTACACTGGGAAGCAGTGATTTATCCAAGTTTTCTTGTTTCACTTTGCATAAATCAGCCAATAAATGGGCATCTCTTTGTCTTTCCTAATGTTAAGGCTTTGTTCTTATCTTTAAGTGCACGTTTCTGCAGATTTTATACATAGCATGAAGCAGACTGGAAGGCAGAGCACTTTACATGAGCAACGTCTACATCAGATAAGATCACTCACACACACATTGTTTGTAGGTATGGGGTGATTAAGCGATTTGCTCAGAATCACACTATTTTGAGCCAACGCCGAGACCGAAACCTAGTTCCCGAGATAGCAGCTCTGGCCATAAAGCCAGATCCTGTGCGGAGGAAGGCAGACAGGCAGAAGCCACCTGAAAGCAGCAGGTGTTTGTCTATCTATAATACACTTGCACACACGATGCCACCAGAAATCAGTACCCGGTGCCCTGGCACTGGTCGCAGTTGGTTGCGTGCATGTCAACTCTCTACCTGTGACATTTTTGTGCTGTTCCTTAATTGACTGGCTTGTGGCACATTTCATCTCTCTGCCGTGTCTGTTAACTGCCTGCTCTGTAGCTGCTTGTGGTCGTGCCAGTGATATGCTACAATGTGCTTGTTGTATCTGCAAGCTGCAGTGTTGTTCAGTGCCTGTTACCTGCCTGCTCAGCGGACCGCTTTTCTGTTCAGTGACTGTAGCTGCCTGTTTTGTGTGATCCTTCTGCCTATGTTGTGCCGGTTATGTGCCTGAGAGAAAGTTTTGAATGGAGGAGCCAGGGAGTGTCTGGTGGCAGTCGAGATGTGGACGATGTTAATGTGGAAAGTGTAGAGGTTCAGACTGCTAGAGAAGTGGGCCATTTAGAAAGTTTGGGCGTTTGAAATGTTGTCCTAATAACATAGCTCTTTTATAGGGCTTGCCATTGCACATTCACATTGCTATCAATAAAATGCATTCAAATTAGTAAACTCGGAATACTCATTTTCTTTTAGGAAGGATGAAAGGCTGAGCCAGCCGGAGCTGGCTAAGTGGGTGGGGGGGGGGGAGAGCTTTTACCTTGAAGTTCCACAAGGACTCAGTGCCTAATTCACAGTGCACTGGCTGGGAAACGTGGAGAATTATTTCCCCTGTTAACATTCCTTTCTTTCTGCCCTTTCTCTCACCCCTTGATCCCTCGGGCCACTCCTCACCTAAACTAGCATTGCACCCCATTTCCCTTCTCAGGCATTGTTTCTCGCTCCCAGAAATCAACTCTGAAGCCCTTTCGAATCCTCTCTCACACTTCAGCATCTGCCCACTCTAGAGCCGGCCATGCTCTTTAGATGCCAGTCATGAATCCACGGCAGCTTTGCCGGAACCCTAAAGAGGCATGCTCCTAACACTCAAGAGTACTGCTCTGCTTCCTGAGATGTGTACCTGCCCCATAGAATAATGCTGTGCCCCATGAGACGTGCACTGCCTGCCTCCCAGAGAGTTCTGCACTGGCTCTACGGGCTCTCTCTCGGCCCCAGAGGTGCTTTGCTCTGCTCATACCCATGAGGTCACCATGCCCTTTAGGGGGCTCTGCGCCAGTCACTTTTGTGCTCTACACTTATCCCAGAGAGCTCTCCCTGCCCCCGACCTCCGGACAGTTTTGTCCTACTTCCATGGGCGCTGCATGCTCCCCAGGGAGATTTGAACCTAATCTGCAAGAGTTTTGCTTTTACCCAGGACGGCCCTGCCCTCCTTCACTATTCGGATGACTGCCCAGAGCTCTGTTTCTACCCCTCACCGCTGAAGTGCCCTTCACCCCTGTCCCCACGGCGTGCACACCGAGAGCTCTCGTGCTCAGCACACTGCAGTCCCGGCCGTGCGTGCAGGTAGTTGTTTCCAGCGGGGAGAGGGGAGTGTTGTAAATATGGTCTGACAAACCGCCCTCCTTGCCTCCCGCGCTCAGCTCTCCAGCTCGGAGTCGCAAACCCTGCTAGCCCGACTCTGTGGAACAATCTCGATTCCTCACTGGTTAATTTGGGGCCCTTTTGATTCTGGCGTGTGTCGATGTTTCTAGAATGAATATTGTTATTTCCAAAGCATCAACAATACAGGTGTGCCGTGCGGGCAGAACTGAAACAGTGTACAGCTAGCCTCGGTTTATTTCTAGACCATTTTAAGAGATTTGAGAATAACGGGCCTCATCGTGCCAGGAGATGGATTTTCTGAAATCTTCTCAAAAGCTCATGAAACTCAAATACTCACAAATTCCAACATATTTGCATTTCCGTGCCCATCCAAAAACTACAATCTTCAATAAAAGCACCCTCAAAAGTGATCAACGTAATCATGAGGGCAAATAAATCCCACAAAATGCTATATCTAAATTGCACAAGCATACATTGACAGACGTGAAAATTAAAATTTCCCCAAAACACCTTTAAAACACTCATGTACCAAAGAATAAACAGTTTGAACGAACGAACACGCCTGATGCACCTGAAGAAGGCAGGTGGCTCGAGTTGTGTCCAAACTACCACTACCCAAGCACATTTCGAAACACTGGAACACTATCATATACTATACAGTACAATTCGCAGTTCTGAGTGGACACCCATGAAACATTTCAATACCTTCATAGTGTGCTTAGAAAGACCGATTTAATTAATTTGTTCCTGTTCCATGTCTTCATATAACAGGCCAGATTTATTAGCACTTAACTTTTTACTCAGTGATCTAACCAGATGCGGCGCACACTCTCGAGGGGGGAGATTAAATTAAATAAACAAAATTTACCGGGTCCGGCGTCCGCACCACCTCGACTCCCGAGTCCCGCGTTGGAAATGGCGCCTTCAACGTTACTGCGTCACTGGAGTGGCAAGTGAAGTGAGCCAATCCTGGCGCTGCCAGCAGGCTCAGGGCATGGTTATTCGCCGCCCGCCTGGCCATTAGGAGACTAAGGTTTGAGCCTGTTCTCAAACCTCGCCCTCCTATGGGCATGCGCCAACCAGAGCAGCAGGCACAAGTGCGCAGGAGTGGGCACGGCTGAAAAATTCGCCTCCTTTCCCACTCATGCGCACATGTGTCTGCCTGCCCCTGACAATGCCTGCCTGTCAGTCAACATGACGCCAGACCGCCCACCCCTTCAGACTTTGAAGGGGTGGGCGGTCCGACTTCATGCTGATTGTCAGTTCTACCTCTGCGAGTCTGAACTTAAGTAAACTGAGAGTTTACTTAAGTTCAAAGACGCCGAGGGAGCTGCGGGCGGCTGCGGGAGGGGGGGGGGCAACGCCCCATCGCCTCCAATGGACCCACCGCCACTGCTCTTTCTATCTATCTATCTATCTATCTCTCTTTCCCTCTCCCATAAACGACTGCATGGGTAACTTCGCTAAGCAAGCGGCTCGCGAAGACGCAAAAAAGCCCTGCGAACATGCAAAAAACCCTCCGAACACGCAAAAAACCCTGCAAACACGCAAAAAAACAAAAATCCGCAAATTCGCACAAATTCGCGAATTTTGCGGATTGCGAATTCGCAAATCCGCGGATCGCGAATTCGCAAAATTTGCCCATGCTTAATCATGGCACGGACCTCGGTTCTTTCCTGATGTTCTAGAGTCCGAGTCCGTGCCGTGTCTGTTCTCTGGTCAGTTGCAAACCGGTGGCTGCGCTGACGGATGGTTGTTCGTGATTCTGTTTGTTTGAAGAATAAACTACATTTCTTCTATGGTGTCTTCGACTCTACTTTTTCAAAAACAGCTATGGTCCAAAGTGTTACGAATGGCTGTGGAGACAGAATTCCATAGATTCAAAGCCAAAAAGGCAAAGGTTCAATCCTCTTGTTTAAAGAGTGAATTTGGTGAGTGTCAGCAAAAGGCCTGTGGATGACCTGAGAGAAGGGTTTGGAAGGTAGCAATATACCTTCTGCCAGATGAATAGAGGACCAGAATCATAGACTACACTGTGAGTGATACAGAGAGTTTTGAAAAGGATACACTTCCATATGGGGAGACAGTGCCGGCCTTAGGATGATCTTAGACCATATTTTGCCTGGGAAGGTTTAGAGTCACACTGCTGCTTGTTGCATTCATTGCAGGCAATTGATGCAATTATTTGGAAGACCCTAATGCAAAGCGTTCTCATAGTCTAATCTAGAAGGAATACCGGAGTCTCATTCACAGTATAATCATTCTAAATGGACTGAGAGTGCTAACCGCCAATGTCTGCCATTTATGATACGTTCGCTGCTCCATAGCTAGAGGAAGAGGCTGGTTTCACAGAAGCATGTGAACACATGTGTGTGCGCACATGTGCAGGCTGCGCATCTGAGACTATCATCTCGTACAGCACCTTATCTGGACAAAGGTCCAGCCTAGCACAGAAGAGAGCCTGGATTGGTACTGACCTGAGGTAGGTCTTATAATGTGATTCGGCCTTCATAGTCTAGGTCAGTAGTGCTTACTGAAAGTCTGTGGTGCTTAACTGAATTACACATTGTAGGCGAACGCTGCACCAAGTACAGTTTTGCGCTACTAAGGCTACAGCGTCCAGTGAGGTTTTAATCTTTCAGAGTGTAGAGCCATAGTCCTTTACATCATATCTACACTCCTTATGTAAATTTAAGAATTATCACTTTCCGCTGGCTCAGTTCATAATCACATTCCAGACCTTTATCCCCCTACTGGACCAAGTTAATTACTCTGCTGGCATCAGGAGGATCTAAGGTCTTTCACCCAATTCCTCTAAAAGAAGAGGTAGGAAGGAAATGTACATCTATTAATTAGCTGGTCGCAATGTACCTGGGCTCGCACAGCCCAGGCCCACAGAAACAGACGGTAAGGGCCAGATCCCTGGAGGCAAACAAAGGACGGGCTCCAATTTGACATTTTGGTGGAAACTGGTCAGGGAGCTGTGTCAGCTGGGAACGGAGCTGAGGCTCTCAGTTAAGCTTTTTCACAGACAACTTAAAGTCATTGTGTTGGAATTGTAATTGTATTTATATAGCTGTAATGCCCCTGATGAGACGTTGAAGCGTGTTACGACGAGTAGTACTCTAGTCTTAGAATGCCATGCAGGAAGGTTTGGACAGGAATGGAGAGATAATGTAGGACCATAGTATCACATAGGGGTACCAAACTTATAGAATTGTCCATCCCATCTTGAAAACCTTTGGGGTAATGGTGTTTGAGGCAATTTGTGTTTCCTCATTTTCTATGAGCCATGCCCCCATCCAAATGTGGGAATTATCCATTGAGAATGGGAGCACTCAAAATGTGCTTCTGCCCCATCTACTACATAGGTGATTCAGCAACACCTCTGGCACTTTCTGTATTATGGTAGCGCCCAGAGGGTGTAGGAAATGGGAGCAAATGCCCCTTATGTCCATGTGCCATCTCTGTACTTTGACTCCAGGTTTAAGTGGGAGGAAACACAATACCAAGGGGCAAATATTATTCGCTTAAGAGGTTTGTACCTAAGGATGTTACGTGTGGAACAAAAGGAACGGTTGTCGTATAGGCAAAATAAAATGTTACAAAAGAACAGTAGTATTTGTTTAATGGTGAAACATGGATATATATTTGTATTCAATTCCTCAGTTGCACAATTTTGATTTTAGATTTACTCCAGGGTTAATAATAACAAGTTATTAAAAAACGATTTCCTAAACAAGAATTCCATTATTACTATTCAGTTAAAATTGGTACTCATTTTTTCCGCATTGGCCAGATAAAAGTTCCAGTTAAATTAGCCAGTAGCTGGTTAATTTGTTTATTTTATTTTTATACGGTACTCTTCAGACCTAACTGTAGGTAGGCACTTGAAAAGACTACTAATGCCACTGGGATAGACAGGTTATTAAAGAAGCTTTTTCAAAATAATTTGGAAGAGGAGTAGAGATTTTCACCCCTTAACATGTAGTAGCAAACATTAAAGGAGCCCAGACCAAGGACAACATAGTCCAGACTGCACCATTACTTTGGAGGCAGGGCAAGATTTGTGCAGGTCACATACATTGATTGCAGCCCCCCCCCGCCCCCCATGGCATGGGATGCATGTGGGACATGCCCAGGCATGCACCCAAGCAAAGACTGGGCCAAGAGCTGGCCTGTCTGTACCAGTCAGAGCCCGACTGAAGCTGGGCTGCGCCACATCTCTTGGCTGTATTTTCTTGCTATTTGTTAAATGGTATTTATTTCTTTTGTTTCAGATAATTTCATTGCATTATGATCTCTGATAAGACTGTATCTCCAAACGAATAAGAGGAAATTGTGCATTCCTGCAGAGGGAAGAGAGCAGAGGAATAAAACAGCAGCTTCCATCTTGCCAGTGTGATAGAGGTTAATAATTTAGAGGCCTGTTTAATTGAAGGGAAATTGGAGGCACAGCGTCAATCTTGCCTTTTCTGTGTAGATGCTAAAGTTGTGGTTACTGATAATTTACCTGAGTTGATGCCTGGCCAGAAGAGCGCACCCTTTGTTAGCGATACAGCCAAAAAAAAACCTATAACTTGTGCATCCTCAACAATTCTCCAGTTTTTACTCTGGATGATACTTCCATCCCTGATGATTCTCTCCCTGTCAATAAGAAATAAGGGAACGAAACTCGTCCTTTATGTAACAAATCCAAAAAATCAGTAGCAAAGCGACACGCTACCTCTTGAGATGGTTTTGCAGGTGGAGGCAACTTCAGCATCTAAACACATTAAGCTGATTGACAGGAACACTACAACAGGTTCATGCAAACACTTAGAAAATGAGTTATCTAAGTTGGAACAGAAAATGAAACACTTCTGTGATATGGTGCTAGATAGAGTGATCAAGATGGAGCAAAGTTTGTTTAATAATGTCTTAAATCAAGAGGACTCATTTAAGGTCCCATTTAATTAAATTGATCAGCTATTCATCCAATCATCTACAGGAGACTCGGTCCAGCAATGTACCCCAACCAACCCGGGCTTGGAGACTACTAGTGTGACAAGGGACTGACTGAATCTGGTAGAGAGTGTTTATGAGAAAGCTGCCCCCCTATATATAGTTTAGGGCAGCAAGTCATTGATTATAGCCTTGCTTCCAAAATTCTGTCAAAACACTCCATTGAGATGGCACCTTATGGGGACTCTCTACACATCCACAATGTGGTGTAAATTTCGTATCGGTCTCTGTGACCTTTACATGGAGTAGCAAGAAAGAAACTAAAGACTAGTAGTGCTACTTGATCATCTGATGTATCTAAGGGATATCCACTAAATATGTGATGGAAAAAGGTTAAGTGCAGTGCAAGTGAAGTAGTGCTCTAAAAAGGATATTTGAGAGAAAAACCTTTTATTCTAACATCTCTCACAAACCTAGTAAGATAATTGCAGATATGACGTGAACCAAATATGTCGCTGCTTGTGAAAAGTGGTTGACTAGTTTCAGCCATAAGGGGCTTGTAGCCCAGGCTTTCTTCAGGACCTTTTATGACAATAAACTACTGCATACGTGAAAACATATAATGAAAACATATAATTATGTGTTTGTCATATTACCTTCATACAGGCAGAGTGATTGTCACACCTAGAAGATAGAATTTACACACATATAACATAAATCATAAAAATACATGGCAATATTGGATTGCTTACTCTTTCTTAAGGGGATTGCCTGCAATGAACTCCAGCTTCCACACCATATGTCATTAATTCTTCAACTGTTCCACTTCTCCACCAATCACAGAGAGAAGAATGTGGATCCTAAAGGGAAACAGTGGTACATTGGATGAGGAGGCATCTGGGTAACAACTCTGATTTATTTAATGAAGGTATTATGATCAGGTGAGTAGCCTGGGTGGAATTGAGGCCCAAGACCTGCATGGGGGCCTGTGTGGTAGTAAACCTTATGACCCCTAGCAGTGTTAGAAACATCTTACATATCTTGAACCAAGCTCCCAGTTAAATAGCTAATATCAGGGCCTTACTGATAGGCTTCTTTTACAGACCTGAAGATTGGTCAACGTATAGAAAGAGGACTGTAGGGGTTGCCATCAGGGGACATTCGCATTCTATGTCAATTGTAGATACAAGCAACTATTTTCCACCACTTGAATCTCTGGAAGAGATTGACTGAGTCCCCGATGCGGACAGGCTGTCATGCTCCTTAGTGTTAGGCTAGCAGGCCCTCACGTACCTTGCACCTCGTTTAGGAATCACTGATTCAACATCTAGCTTTGAGAGTAGCTTAAAGGATCCAAAGACTTTTAATGGCACTTGTATTCAATTAGCATCATGGAACATCGCAGGTATATCACCTAAATTATAATAACCTGGATTGGTCTCAATTCATTGCTCATTTCGATATTGTTTGTTGTCAGGATACTTGGACCGTTGATTTGTTCTCTGTTGATAGTTTTCATTCGATTTGTAGTCCAACTTAAGGGTCACATTCTGCAAGAGCTAAAGGGGGTTTATGCATTCTAATATCCACTATTAGTGCAATCTCTAATATGAAAATCATTGCCTCTATGCCTAATTATCAGTTGCTGAGTACAATCTATAAGATATTGTATTAATTAATTTGTATTATAACAACTTTGACCCCAGAAGCAACACATTCATAATTAACGAATAGAGGATGAAATTAGCAAATTCTTCACATACTCCAGGAGGACGGTCAATATTATATAGGAGGGAGATTTTAATTGCTGTGTGTGTACTCTACTGCCAGCAAACGTCTGCAGGACAACAGATATATATGGTATGGCTCTTACGCATTTTTCTCATCACCATTATGGTGAGGCTCTTTACCACCTGTTGATGAAGTACAATCTTCTATTTGATTTGGTAATTCATCCTAAGGACGATCATTTATCACTTTCCGTCATGGGTGATGGAGCCTGTAGCACCATTGATTTTATCTTATTTTCTAATGTGATCTCTCTGTGGATGTTTTTTGGTAGTATCTTGCCAAATATATTAGATGACCACAATCAGTTGTCCATTAAATTAAATCTGAATCTAGAAGAACCTTTAGCTGAGACTAGCCAAGCTGTTCTGACTTTCTCAAAAAAGAAAGGTGTGGTGACAAAATGGAATAACCTAGATCCAAATTGGTTAACGCGAGGATTGTTGGAATTAAATATGAGGGCCTGCAAGATAGTTCTTGATCATAGCGCAGAACCTACGAAGATTATTGATTTTTTTCTCCATTCTGTGAGTCCTTGAAAAAATAGATGACAGTGAATATTAAGCCAAGAGGTGATAAGCCTATAGATGGTTTGATAATGCTTACTCTGTGGCCCATAGGAAACTACAGTTTGCTTTGAAAAAGAAACCATGGATTTGGATGTCAGAGAGTGTAGGAGGGACTTCAAGGCTGTGATAGAGCGAAGAAAGAAGACCATTAGAAAGAATACCTTGAAAGACTATATTGCAGCTGGGGTTTCAAAGAATAAGGGCACCATTTGAGAAATTAGCAAGTTACCTTTTTTTGAAAATACTCCAAAGATAGAAACTTTGATTTCACCAGGAAGCTGGGTTGACTACTTTATTTTGCTTTGTTCATCCCCCCAGCCCAATGGTAAGAGAATGGTGTTGGAACATGAGTTTGACAAACCAGGTAAGGGGCCTTTGTATCCTCCTTTTGAGGTTGATGAGATAGTTGCAGCAGTTAAGGATAGCCTGAGTGACAAAGCCCCAGGCCCAGATGGAGTCCCTATGGATTTGTTAAAAAATAACATGGACTTATTGAGCCCAATATTAACTAATGTCTTCAGGGCCTCTTCCAACTATCTTATCCCCGCCAGATGGCTGGAGGCCACATTTCTACCAATCTTTAAAAACGGTGACAAGAATAACCTTTGCTGTATTGCCCAATATCTTTGCTAGACTCCACCATTAAGGTTCTAGGGAGAGTTCTATAGGCAAGAAGGGAAAGGGAAACCTGGGCTGAACAGAATTCTATTTTATCAGTTGTACAGTATGACTTTTGACGTGACTTGGGGACAGTAGAGCAATCACTTAGTGTGTACCTTATTACTGCAAAATACACTAAAGGCAAAGGGTGCAACTATACATTTATGGCCTTATTTTCAATAAATTAACGCAGCGCGGGGTCGCAAGCCATTTGGCTGTGCTGCGCTATGTTAATTCCGAAGCACAGGGATGCGTACAATTAGCTGCCAAGCAGTGACGCAGGCACCCTTGCACCATGGTGCAAGAATGCCTGTGTCACGTGGATGCTTGTTTATGTGCAGGAAGGTGTCCCTTCCTCCATATGAACATTCTGAAATGGCGTTTTTCAACTTCTATGTAGGCTGTATTAGCACACATAGAACTTGCAGAAAGTAAGCAGGAAGGGGTACCTTCCTGGACATAAACAATCATAAGAGGTGATTTCCTTGTTCTATGTGTGCTGCAGAATGCAACATGCATCGAAAGATAAAAAGAACAAGAAGAAATAAATACATTTCTCCTTGGTGCGCCTCCATACGCCTCCCTTGGGGAGGCATAGCATTCAGATGCATTTCCAGGTTCACGATTTCTCATACATCTGGAAATGTGTCATGGTCCATGGGTGTTCCGTGTGAACACCCACAACAAAATCCAAAGAATGCCCCTTTCACGCAGAGTGCTGCGTGTACAGGGCTGTATTTACAAGGACAGGAAAAACCAGGCAGGGTGGCTCTTTATCTCCTTGTAAATATGGGCCAGCAAAATGTGCATCGGGTGCGTCACAAAAAGTGATGCACAGCAGCGCAAGGGACTTGTGAATAAGCCCCTTGGCATTTATGGATTTGACTAGTGATTTTGATACAGCCAATCATGTAAAGCTTTGGTCTATCATGTCTGAGAGGGGGGTGGAGGTGACACTGATATGTTTTTTGAAAGATCTGCATAGGAATGCCTCAGAGAGAGTACACTTTCTGCTTGAATGGGGAATACACAGAGCCAATTAAATCTGACTGAGGGGTTTGCCAAGATTGAAGTGGCCCCTTTTGTATTTACACTTTATATTAACGGACTGGTGGGCCACTGGAGGGAGGACTTCCCACTTGTAGGTAAGGGCCCAGTCCCCATCCTACTTTATGCAGACAATGCTATTCTGCTGTCCAGAACTGCAAATGGTCTACTTGGTCTTCTAAATCAATTCACTTAATTTATGTAGAACTTGGATCTTTGCAAAAATCTAATTAAGTTTTTTCTATGATTTGTGGACCAAGGAGCATGGAAAAATGAACATGAAGAAGCTTGCCAATGTAATAGAGGATTCGACGGAGGGTCGGGTTAAGACCTTTGCATACTTCGGCATTCCTTTCCACTAATATGTTGCTTGGCGTCATTTAATCAATATCAGATCTCAACAATTGGCCAAATCCATAGAGGTGATTTACAGGCACAGAGCCTTACCGCTGGGCTTCTTTAACAGACCAGAAGAGTTCACAACACATAGGAAGGCGACTGGAGGGGTTGGCAACAGGGGGCTTTTGCAGCCTATGTTCAATGTAGATAAAAGCAACTGTTTTCAGCCACTTGAAGCTCTGGAAGAGATTAATTGTTCTAATGCTCCGATGTGGACAGGTTGTCAGATCCCTGCATACCTTACTTCTAGTTTAGAAATCACAGATTCAAGATTCAGCTTTGAGAGTAGCTAAAAGTATCCAAAGACTTTTGAAGGCAATAGTTTTTTACTGTGCTTTCATGGCTATTTTCTGGCTGAGCAAAGAAATTTGACTGACTAGTAGCAGACAGTTTTATAACCTGGAACCTAATATCAAGCACCGCCAGCCTCCTTGTAACTTACATTTTGATTGCGGGACCACAAGGTGTGAAAATTGTGCTAAACGCAATAATCTATTGGGTCAAAATCAGTGACGTAGCTGGGGGGTGGGGGGCTCCTATCGGCACTGGGCGGCAACAAACGGAGGTATTGCCCCAAGCGTCAAAAGCCTTAGCTACGCCACTGGTCAAAATGAGGACCTTTTCTGCACCTGGTCAGGTCATTCCATTCTGTAATCAGAATTTAAAACCCTACTTTGGCACTCACTAGTAACCAATAGATGGATCTTTTCAAAGTGAACTATTTTACATAGTGCAGAGTCTATATAGCACTTTCCATGAAAAAAAATGAGTGGGACCTAAAGCAACTTAAATCAACACTCCTAAATGATATGATAATTTTGATGTTTCAGAATACTCACAGCTGCATCCGAGAAAGAGACCATAGGCCCTATTCATAAAACAAAAATGGAAAAGTACGGGTGGAAATTTACATATTGAGATACATTTACTTTTCAGTTTTATTTTTAATTTACAAACATTCCCAGATGTTTGCCTGAAAAGCTGCACCAGGCACAGGTTTTGTGACGTACTTGTGAAGTCTGCCTTTTTTTAGAATCTCCTGTTTGTCCTGTGTGGAGTTCTCTATAGGAGTTCTGCCTGCAGCACCAATACACTTTTTTTCCACATGCAGACCTTTTTTAACTGATGGAGAAATCCATTCTCCTATATTCCCATCAAATCTGGGGGTAATCCATTCCACTTCCCTTCCTGAAAATGAAGGGGCATATTACCAACAACTAGCGATAATTATCGCTATGTTGGTTTAGCAGCGATATTTTTATCGCCGAGCTGCGGCGAATTTGATCACTTAGGAACCTTGCTATTATCAAGGTATATCTCCTAAGCGATAAAAATCAGCCGAAATGCATGAATATCGCTGAAAAGTCCGCGATATTCATGCATTACCGAGCTAATGCTCTTAGCCATGTTATCCACCTACCATTGGATAACGTGGCTAAGAACTGCTCTGGGGCAGGTGTTAGCTTTTGGAGATGTTCGCGCTTAGCACGAATATCTCCAAAAGTTGGTAATAGGAGATAGCGATGTTAGCAACTGTTTCCAGTCGCTAACATCTTGGCACGCCCACTTTGCATGTCATTAGTGATAAATATCACTGACATGCAAAGCGGGGCCCAAGATGGTCGCTATCTCCTACTAGCTGTCGCTAACTGGTGTTAGCGACAGCTAGGTAATAGGGAGATTATTTTATCTCAGCTTTCTTGGCATTTAAAGCAAAAAAAGCGGAGATAAACCCCCTTGATAATATGCCCCACGATTCCTCGGGGGTTTCAGCTGACAGGGCTTGGTATTGTGTTACGTGGTAATTTGCCCCGAAGTTCCTCCGGCCTAGAATAAATCTCCGACCATTTTCACGGTAGGAGGAGTTTGAGAATGCCCCAAAATTAACATCTTTGTGTGCACTCCCAAATGTTAAAGTCAACCCACACCTTCAAATTGCCCACTACCCATCCCTAGAGTGAGACTAAATACTGCAGATCTTTTTCCCCACTATTATGCCACATCATCCGTCCCTGTAAAATCATACCTGCCTGCCAGACATACACTTGTGAAACTCTAGCACGCATAAAAAACTACATTTGGTTGTAAACTTACATGAATGATCAAATTTAACTTTGTGAATAGGGACCCATGTTTTTACACTCTTTGTAATTATTGGGGAAGTGTCCACCAGGCTAGGGTGGCAGAAGCAGAGCAGAGGGGAAGAGAATAGTATTACTCCCAGCTTAGTTTCAGGCTACTGACTTCAGCTGGCCAGCTTCCCATTGACTGGTATACTCACGTCCTCAAATATACCTGCTGAAAAGGAACCGAATTTAAATCTTGTCGTCATCTGCATAAGAGTGTAAATTTAGCCCTTCCTCGTGGATGAAATGGAGCAGTGGTCTCATATAAATTTTAAGTTCTAGGGAATTTAGAGTTTGAGAACCCCACAGTTGATAATCAGGAGGGTTGAGGTGAAAGGTCCCAGCTTCCAACATCTCTGCGCTTGAGAAGAAAACCATCTAAAACCCATTAGTAACCTTAAGATCTCAGAAGCATTGCATGATCAATGGCTTCATACACCATCACATCACACAGCTTAATGAGGAGAGATAGGCTTCCTTGATCAGCAACCTGGAGCTCAATACCTCTGAAATTAATTAAGGAAGTCTTAGGGTCCTGTTGTGGGTGCAAATCTGATTGAAAGGTACTATGAGGATAATGGTGCTCTATGGATTCCTGTAGCTGATAATAGGCAGCCTCTTCCAGGACCTTCCCTAGCCACAAAAATACTAAAGTTATTTGGATCCGTAGAATTGAGGGATTTTACAGCACAGTGTGAAATAGGGACACGAACAGTGAAGTGTTTATTAGTTCAGGGATGAAGGGGACAAGTGCATTATCATTTCGTTGAGCGCGCTGCATCGTATTTGGCAATGCAGCTCGCGCAATGAAATTCGTTTTATTATTTATTTGTTTACTTACCTCTGATTGGCTGTATTCTGGATTTTACTACCCCCCCCACCACCTTGCCCCACCCCCACCCCATGTCAGCACCCGGCAGCACTCCCACCACGGGCCGCTACTGAGTGGAGGCACTAAGAATCAGACATTTTCTGATGTTCATGTGCTGCTAAATGTTCCTCCTTCCACTGAGTGCAGAATTTACACTTCTTTAGAAGTTGCTGCTACATATTGAATAGTTTTGTGATAAGAAAAAGTTAAAATCACCCTCTCTATTACAGGAATGACCGGTGTATGAACTGATCTTACAGAAAAAAGGAAGAAACAAATATCATAATGAAATGCTTCCATTATTACTGACACAGTACAAGTCGGTTCCAAGCAGCCTTGGATAGACGAAACATTGAGTCATCTTTGCTACTAGTACATCTTGCAGCTTAAATGATCAGTGCACATTCAGTAGCTAAAGGAATATCACCTAAGGTACATTGGCCACTGCAAATCCTGTTGTGTGTGCTGTCCTGGGATATGGGTGATGTTCAGCTCTAGTCTCCCTCGGTGATGGGACCTCACAATAGAATGGCAGAGAAAAGTGGCTCAGAAGTCGAAGCCTCTGGGGTTTATTGAGGTTTCTAGACACTGTGATCTTGCTGTGCCTCTTGAGCTCTCGCTCGAAGAAATCAAGAGCGAGAAAAATGCAGTTCTGGAGAACCTAACACTGTACCCAAAGCTGCACCAAATATCCCACTATCCCAGTGTAGGTAGCCAGCAGAAACGCAAAGGATAGGTAAGCCGCACAGACACTGCTGTAAGGTGTGGGCAACTCTGCACAGTGCAGTTACATAATTTATCTCAAAATGCTTTCTCTAACTCCAACAAAAAAGAGCAATTTCTGTCAAAGAGATGCTCTCTGAGTCAGCGTTTTTCTCTAAAGCAAGGGGGCACCTACATATGACCTGCAGCGCTAAACGTTGCCCATTCTGTTTTAAGAGGCAACAGTTCTCAATGCCTGAGGAGTAAAAGCCTGATTACAAGTTTGGTGGTCCATTGACCGCAAAACTCGCGGTGGAGGTGTGGTGGCAGTCAGGGACTGCCGCAACAGCGGTCTGACGGCCCTATTACGAGTACGGCGGACGGAGCATTTTGGGACCCCCGCAACTGCCAGGCATCTGTTATCCATGGTGGTGCCTGCTGGCAACACGGTCTAGAGAAACAATATGCATGGCGGTGCCACTGTGGTACCACCATGTATATTACGAGTTTCCCCTTCGCCAGCCTTTTCATGGATGTGAGCCCGCCATGAACGGCGGGCAGTGGGGAAACAAAAGGGGCACTAGAGGGCCCCCTATTTCCACTTTACATGGGAGTGCATGTGCCCCCCTGTGTGTAGGTACCCCAGTTCCTGCACGGCATGTACTGCTCAGCCAATGGCCTGCAGGAACGTCCATCGGCAGTCCCGCAGCAGTGCAATTATAAGGCTCACTATGAGCCTTTAAACTGCACCAGGGCAGGATCACCACGGCGGGTTGGCCGTCAAACTCGTACTAAGACCCTAAAGGTGTTTAGACAGCCTCTATTCAGGGCCGGACTGGGAACCACAACCGGCCCTGGCAAAGTGCTCGGCCGGTCCCCCCTCCCCACTCGTGGGAGGGGGGGGGGGGTTGGAGCTGCCACCGAGCTCTTTGCCGGGCCGGTTTCAGACAATTTTGCAGCTATGATGCAAAATAGGCCCTTTAAAAAAAACGGGCCCCCACCCGTGCGGCGAACCGGGGGATTGCCGGTGTCCGCTATGACCAGTCGAGCCCTGCCTCAATTTATGCTTTGTTTGCCTTCCCAGCACTTGGATTCTTGTTTCAGTCTCAAATCTACCATACTTACATCAACTTGGGTTTTCAGTTGCACCGAGGGTGGGTATGGGCCTAGCGCAGTATTTATGGATTTTTCTATAGCTCTAAGTTCACAGATTTTTTTCCAAAATCTTTAACCTTTGACATTTAAAAAAAACATAGGAATGTGCACATTTCAGTGGCAGGTTTTTGAGCACCACCTAGCCAAGTACTCTGTCAGTGCTGCAGTTAAGAGAAAAAATAAATGTTATTACATTAATCTAAGTTACTGGTGTGCGCCTTAGCCTCTCTGCAGACTCAGGAAAATATTGGCCAGCAAACATACCCACAATGAGCGTGAGAAAATGTTACAGCAGCATTTCCTTTGCACAGTAGGAGGAAGTACAATTTAGGCTCGGAGGATAATGCAAACACAAGCACTAAGAAAGCCAATATTCCTTTTAATTTTTATTTTCGGTTTTGTGAAGTGCTAGTCACCACTAACCAATGACCTCAGAGAGCGCTGAGGTAGGGACATAGTACTTTGGGGAACCAAGTGATGAAAAACTAGGAATTTTATTTGGTAAGAGTGAGGTGGATTGCGGACGCCAGCCATTAAATATGTCCAAAAAGATTGTACTATAGAATATCGACCACCAAAAAAATAGCTGTATATATATATCGATTCAAATATATTGAGAGCCACAATATCAACTTCGCATTAACTCTATGTAAACACTAAAATATCGAAAACCATTAAATCGAACATGTGAATATCGCAAACAACAAAATATTGATAGTCAAAATATAGACATTTATGATATTGACAATCCAGTCTCTGTTCTAAAACCATACCAAAATATAAAAAAAATAATATTTAGGAAATTTGTTATTGACAAGCTTATGAGTGTTTCCCATACAAGGAAAACACAAAGAAAAAAAATTACCATCCCATTCAAAACAAAAACTGTTAGCTAATGAAAACAAAGAAATACGTTATAAAATATTATGAAAGAAATAACGCGATCACATTTGTTTCTGCACCTTGCAGAGAAGACAGAAGCCTTCCACGTTGTCCTAATAAATCCAGACACCTATACAAAAGTAACATTATTAAAATGTTGTAACAATTTTTATAAAAGCATTTCTTCATACATTCACGACTGGATAAAAGAAGAAAATTGAGAGAAATTGGGTTTTTGGTTGAGGAGGTGAAACCCTACGTAAGCAGCCAGGGTGAACTGCAAAAAGTCACTAAATTAACCTGTGCTTAACACTCTGGTAGCATGGTACAAAAGCAGTCAGACTTAACTTCCCAAACAATAATGAAGTAAATACACAAAACAAGAAAAATCCCACCCCAATTTAGAAAAATAGAGTCAAATGTAATAAATAATTTGACATCGAAATGACAAAAATCTAATCAGTGAAATAGATATTGAATTTTAAAGGTGAGATAAAAGTAGCCCCAAAAGGCTCAAAACGCCAACTGAGAGTATCTGGTTGCGCTGGACTGGGACAAAGTCACAAGTTCAGGCCAAACACGATGGAGCGCAGGCTGGGCACAGAGCAAATTTTGTTCTGCTCAGAATTGATCCTTAAGCCCTTTGTACGTGATCTGCGCGATGCTCCTTTGCGAAGCTTCACATTATCTGACGTCAGTTACGATGTAGATGTGCGGTGAGACTTTGCTGGGCTTTGCGCCTGTCTGCGTCAGTTCCAATGAAGTTTGGCAGCTGTGCAGCAAGTCTTTGTGGGCTGTGCAGCAAGTCTTTGTGGGCTGTGCATCACCTGGTGTCAGTTTCAATGAAGCCTGCAGCTGGGCAGCGAGGCTTTGCAGTGCTTCGCAACGGCCTTGGTGGAACCTTAGGCCAGTAAGAGCTCTGTCTGACATCAGCCAGGGGCCCAGGATCTGAGGAGGTACCACTTTTGGATCAACACTCCCTCCAGAATAGGCCAGCAGGGACAATGGAGGAAAAGTGCAATAGGTCAACTGGGCAGTTGTAGGGAGGTCTCTGGAGCTTGTTGTGTCTCTGTAGCTCAGATCAGGAGGGCTGGAAGGTGACCGTAGCAGTTACTCAGTTGGCCTGCGATGAAGGAAGTAGATACAGACTTTCTTCTCGGACAGCAGGGCTTTTCTCAGGCAGAAAGGTAGCCCTCTGGCAGCAGGGGTCGGCCTTCTTCTGTAGTATCCACAAGTCCAGGGGAGTACACGCCCTCATAGTGTTTGGATGGCTCATCCTGCCAACACCAGTCCCACTATTATATAGCTGTCTGGGAGGAATACACAAAGCCCAACTGCCAGCTCACCTAGTCAAGTGACCCAGGAAATAGGCTGCAGGCATTAAATGATTAGGACAAGAAAATGCTACTTTCTAAAAGTGGCAAGTTCCAAATTGGACTTGACCTTTAAGGATGATTTTAAACTTCATTTCCTCAGACACCAATCATGACATTTCCACCAGCTCCCAAACAAAAGTTACCACTTATTGATTGTAATAGAGGATCCAATGTTATCCTATGTGAGAGGTAGGATACACAGTAGTAAAAACTGAATTTGTGAGATGTTCACTGCCAGGACATGTACAACGTAAAAGTATCTATCCAACTTTTTAAATACACTGACCATGCCCTATTGGCTGTTTAGAACTTATTCCAGGAGTGGCATATGTATTAAGAAGGGAGTTTCTGGATTGGCAAACTGATTTCTTTTCTAAGTCAAATTGGCAGTTTAAAACTGCACACAGGCTGCAATGACAGGCAGGGGACATATTTAAAAAAGTTACTTAAGTGGGTGCCACAATACGTGCTGCAGGCCCACTAAGAGCCTTTAATTTACATGCCCTGGGTACATGTAGTACCACTTTAATAGGGGCTTATAAGTACATTAAATGTTCCAACTGGGTGTTAGACAATTTTACCATGCTTAAAAGAGAAACCACACACACTTCTGCATTGGTTAGCCATGGTAAAGTGCACAGAGTCCTAAGGCCACCAAAAACAAATTCAGCAAAACAGGAGGGGTGAAGGTAAAATGTTTGGGGATGACCCTGTAAAGAGGACCAAGTACAACCAAAATAATATCCAGACAACATAAAGTAACAAAACAAAAGGCCCAAACTATAAAGATACCAACACAAAAAGAGAAATCAACTGACAAATGTAAGTGACAATGACCACAATATTGTGCTGCATCTAAAACAATAAAAAACTAAAGTAATCCAAAGAAAAACGTATGTAATATTCTGTGTATTTTTTAAATTAAACACAGAAATCAACATGTACAATGAAGCCACTTTCATGTACTCAGTGGAAAACCCCTGCTCCACCTCCACTGAAAAACGTAGCAACAATGAACGTGGTGAATGGAAATGTACAAAATAATATTCTAATTATTGCTTATGAAGGGCCATCACTGTAAATGGCTAAGTTGAAAACAAAACTGAACATGGTCAGCTAACAAATATGGAAGAAATTAAGGTCTGCAACATAATTCAAGTCTTAAAATTGGCCGCAATTAGTTTCACAGCTCCAATTCAAACAATGCTTAAAGGCTGAGCCCAGACAATACCCACACATTGTATAGTCAAATTCCTGTGTGCATCAAATTTAAAAACAATATTGAGAGAAAGAAGTCATTAAATAATAGCTAACCCAGCACCAAAAACATTTTCATATATGGATATCCCAGCACAACTCACTGTAACCTCACAAAAGAGAATGTCATGCTGCATGGTAACTTCAAAAATAAGAAAGATTGATCTTACTGGCTACTGCAAAACAACATGCAAGCACTAATACAATGCTCCCTATAGCATATGGATGGAGCTTTTAATACAAGCCCACCTTCTATTTACCGAATATACATCATCTATGAGCAATTGCAAGAAAACAACACACTTCTCATATACTCACTTACCGCAAACAAAAAGTGCATAAACTACATTGAATCACGGAACTTCAATAAAGAGAAAACTAACTAATAGTCACCAGATGAAATAGTGATATAGTTTAAATTTACAGTGATACACACCAAATAAAATAGTGATAGACATTAAATTTACCATGATACATACAATAGCAAAAGTGCATCCACACAGCCACATATAGGGTTACCTACTTCGTCTACTACAGAGTAATCTGGCACCACCTTAAAAAAATGGACTCCAAGTATTTAATACTCAACAAACAGCCCATTGCAATTCTAACTAAAACAAATATTTGTCTGCCCTTCATACCACCAAAAGATGCAACCAGATACTATGACTTATTAATAGACTTCAATGTAGGTGTGAGGCGCACTCCTCTATTTACTATCTCCTGAAAATGCTATTTTCCAATTGTGCTACACCACAACGAATGCTGTCAAACATTTATTTATTATTTATTTAAAACATTTGTATAGCGCATCTCTCACCTGGCAGGTATCCTGGCGCTGAGAGCTTACTCCTAAGATGGAAAGAAACGGGAGACTGTTTAGGGGTTAGAGGTGGGGGAATTAGGGGAAGAGCCAAGTTATAATCCGCTTTCTGAAAGGAAGGAGTTGTGGAATTTGGCGGATGTCGACCGGCAAACTATTCCAAAGTTTAGCGGCGGCCACTCTAAAGGATCTTCCTCCAGTCCTTACCTTGTTAAATCTGGGTACCAACACAAGGCAGGCTGAGGTGGATCGGAGAGTTCTGGTGGGTGTGTACCAGGAAAACATTTTTTGTAGGGATCTGGGGCCAGTTCCGTGTAGTGCTTTGAAGACAAGGCAGAGTGCTTTAAAAGCTATTCGCTTCTTCAAAGGGAGCCAATGTAGCTCGGTTAAGGCTGCTGTGGCCGAGGATCTCCTGGTCCAACCGAGGGCTAGTTTGGCTGCGGCCAACTGGACTCTTTGGAGTCTGTCCAGTAGAACAGCTGGGGACTCGAGCAGAAGAGCATTGCAATAGTCAAGGCGACTAAGGATAGTGCACCTGACTATTAGTGCTCGAGCCTGTGCGGGGAGTAGTGGCATGATTTTGCGTAAGGAACGTAGTAGGGCCGAGCAGGTGGAGACTGTTTTGGTTACCTGCGTTTCCATGCTGAGGTTGTTGTTTAGCATAACACCCAGATTGCGGACACTAGTGACCGGCTGTAGTTTTTCTGTGTTTTCCGGGGGCCAGAATTCCGTGGGGAATAGGCGAAGAATCCGGCTCCCAGAACAGAACAGGACCTCGGTCTTGGAGGAATTGAATTGCAGTGAATTCTTGTGCAGCCAGCCGGCTGTGTCTCTTAAGCAGTCGTGGAACGATTCCATGGGGATTGAGTCTTCCCCCTCCCAGGAGAGGATAAGCTGGGTGTCGTCCGCGTAGTTTATAGTTTTCAGTTTGTGGGATTTAATTAGAGTGACTAGTGGTTTTAGATAAACGTTAAAAAGGATCGGGCTGATGGACAAGCCCTGGGGCACCCCGTGAGGTACTGGGGAAAAGGCGGATTGAAAAGGGGGGAGGGACACAGCCTGTTTCCTATCTCTCAGGTATGAGTGGAACCAGAGCAAGGCGGTGCCGTCGACCCCTGCCTCTCTGAGCCTCTTTAGCAGAATCCCATGGTTGACCGTATCGAATGCGGCAGACAGGTCCAATAAGATCAAGGCCAATGCGTGGCCCCTGTCTGCACGCATACGAAGTTCTTCCATGGCTGTAAGCACAGCCGTTTCGGTACCATGGGCTGGGCGAAATCCGAAATGGAAGTCGTCCAGAATGTGGTTCTGCTCTAGATGTGTCGATAGACAGGAGCTAACCCAGCATTCCACAACTTTCGCTGGAAAGGGTAGAAGCGATATAGGCCGAAAGTTGGATAGACACTCAGGGTTCAAAGAGGGTTTTTTCAGCAGCGGGGTGATGAGTGCTTGCTTCCAGGGGGTAGGGACAAATCCACAGCACAGAGATTGGTTGCAGATCCTACGGAGGTTGCGGAAGAGTTCAGTTCCACACGCTTTCCATGTTTTAGGGGGCAACGGGTCGAGGGGAGACCTAGAGGTGATTCCGTGTGCCAATCTCTCGAAATCTGCTTCCGGGATAGGGGGGAGAGCCTGCAGACATTCCCTGGGTAGGTGTCCTGGGCGAGGCGGATCGAGGTTGGTAGTGGCGGCTCCGGGGGAGTTGAGATTATCTTGAGAAGGGGGAATTGCAAGATTGTGAATGATGGTCTCAATTTTGTCCATAAAGAACTGTGCGAGATTATCACAGAGGGTCTGTGTGGGGGGGATGGTTTTTTTGGCACAGTCGGGGTGGATAAGGTTGTCAAGGATCTGGAAGATGCTTTTGGAGCTATTTGCGGCATTGACTCTAGTGGAGCAGTAGTAGGTGGATTTGCTCTTCGCGATGGCAGATTTATATTCTAGGAGCTTATTTTTCCAGATAATTTTGTTTGTGTCGCAGTAGCCTTGTCTCCACTTCCTCTCTGCCTGTTTACAGGCTAATTTGAGGGTTTTCAGGGAGTCGTTATACCATGGGGCTGGTGCTTTGCCTTTAGGTTTGCATCTTTTTAATGGAGCAATGGAGTCCGTAGTGGATACTATCCTCGTGCGGAAGGCTCTGTAGTTGTCTTCAACCGAGTTGATAGGGGAGAAGCTGTCTTCCACGTTGAAGACGGCGGTGGTGGAACTCAATTTTTCCAGAGCTTTCCAGTCTCTGTACTTAAATTCTGGTAGGGCGCTATTATTCGGCGTTCTAGTTTTTGTGCTGGTAATGTAGAATTTAATAAGAGCATGATCTGTCCAGCTCATGGGCAGGATGTCGTTCAGATGTATTAGTTCAGAACTGGAAAAGATGAGGTCAAGTCGATGACCTGCTGAGTGGGTAGGTTGCTTAACCAGTTGGTAGAGTCCCACGCTTTCGCAAAAGAGCAGGAGGTTTTCTAGACCAGTGTCTAGGCTACCGTTTGGCCAGAGGTTGAAGTCCCCTAGGATGATTAGTTTATTGTGGGAAGTTGCCATGTTCGTGAAGGTGGTGAGTAGCGCTTGCTGTTGTTGGGAGGTGAAAGACCCTGGAGGACGGTAGCAGATAATTGCAGTAAAAATACCTCCGGAGTGGCAGTTTATGGAGAGGCCGAGGAGCTCGGTCCCGGCGACTGAATCCATGTCTAAGGTGTTAATGTGCCAGGAGGCTCTGTAGATAATACCTACTCCACCACCACGGCCTTTGGGTCTGGGAAGGTGCAAAATTTTAAAGTCTTGAGGGCATGCCCATGCTAGTTCAATGTCACAATCTGCGTGAGTCCACGTTTCGGTTAAGAAGAAGACATCCAAGTGATGTGATTCGATGAGAAGATGAATTTCGTTAGCATGCTTTGGCAGTGATCTGACATTCAGAAGGCCTCCCTGGAGCAGACCCTTATATGCGAAGTCATGCAGTGGAAAGGCGGTGTCAACAGAGATGGGCTGACCTTCGTGTGCGAATTCTCGCAGGTTAAGCAGGGTTTCCCGGGTATAGCGTGGGGGCGGCGAGCGAATTTGAGCAGAGTTGTCTGCGCTGGTCGCGTCCTCGTCGCGGACAAGCGCAGACGAGCTTGCCTTAAGCGCGCCTTCGCGCGTCCGTTGCGCTTGTCCAATGCGCTTCCGAAATGGATTCATGCTTTATAGTGGGTGCTCTGGGCGTCGGAGGGGGGGCGTGGCCAACAGATCTATCATAATCAATTGCTATTCTCAAGTACTGTACATATGGGTATCTCTATCAAATTAATCACCTTGCTAAAATTTCATTGCGTTCCTACTTGTTATTTTTACCATAATTCACAGTTGTGTAATTCATTCACATTCATGAATATACATTGTGTTCATTATATTATATACAAATGATCCTCTATCATATACATTATGTAGTTACATAAACATGTTACAACCACATGGAATTTTTCATGCCCAATGCATTTCAGAACTCTGGGTCCCTTCTTCAGGGGAATTCTGCAAGAGAAAAAAATAATACAAAATAATGTACCACAAGGGTAGATCTGTATGTAAAAACACTCTAATGATTTGATCATATTCGATGTGCAACTCCAGTAGTGGATTATGCCTTTGATCTCGTTGGTTCCCTTGTGCATTGCATACTGTATTTCAGGTGATATAGCGTAAGAAACCAACAAAAATTGTCTTTATCAAACCTTTGTGCTAATTTGAAGTGTTTTTATTGCTATTAGTCATGCTAATGTCGAAGTAAGTGATAAACATATTAGAATCACCATAATGTGTAATAGAAGTGATTTCTACAGTAAGTTTTATTGGAATCACCATAATGTGTAATAAACATGATCTCTTCAGTAAGTTTTCTCCACAGAATTGAGAGAATTTGTTCAGATCAGAGCATCAGCACACAGAGCATATTGGTTCAGAAACAAAGGTATGAGAGCAGAGGATATACTGCAAAAATGTTGACAAATTTCATACAACAAACGAGTCAGTTGGAAAGATCAGAGTTGCTCATTAAAAGGTGTAAACCCAAGGGGAATCAACCTATTTTTGTTTCTAGATACTCCACAAGCTCCATCGTGATTAAAAAGATTATAAATGAAAAAAACAAAAATGTCAATTGGAGAGGACAGAAAAAAATCCAGTCAGAGAGAGGACATTTTTTAAAGATGCATTAGGTGTAGGATTGTGGCGCTAACTGAGTCTCTGTAAGGTGTTACACAAGCACAAGTCCAATCCCACCGGTGAACACCAGTGTTAGAAACAGGGTCTCTAGTTGGCGGAGGTATGTACCCTTGTCCAAGTAGGGACAGGGTGAGTCTCCAAATACCCTAGACCACCCTCTGGTAGCTTGGCACAGAGCAGGTAGGCTAAACTTCAGGAGACAATATATAAAGCATTTGTGTAACACCCACCCACCATAACACAGTGAGACACCACAAATAGACACCACACCAGTTGTTTATATAAATATAGGTATCTTTATCTCAAGTTTCAGGAACGACCAATAATAAAAAAAAATCACATATGCCAAGGACTTTCCTTATACAGTATAACTATGGAATAGACCTGCAGGTTCTGTGAGTCTTTTGGGACAATGTTCATAAAATCAGTGGGAAAAGTCCAGTGGGAAAGCGAGTTGTGGGCTCAGGATAATGAGGTCCCTTTATGTTGGATCTGTCCCTTGTGGGCAGGTCCTCTTACGCTATTTATCAGGGTTTAAACTATACTGCTGAGTCCCCGGAGGCGCTGTCAGCTCCAGCGCTGCCTCCGCTATTAATATCTGCTTGAGAATAAATCACAATAGTGATATGCCCCAGATATTTAGTGTTTACCGTCACGTGAATTATATATTCCACTGCTGTACTTACAGCCACTCTCTACCTGCCAGAAAAATGGTGTCCTTAATGCTAACAAGCCCACGTATGGCAAAGCCCAGCGGGGCCCGTACAGCCCGAGATCGTCCCCAGACCCCGCTGTCAGGCTAGTGTAGTCCACGGCAGCCCACCTCCAAGATTGCTGCCTGTGCAGCCTTTGGCCCGCAGCCCTTTCCCCATGTGCAGCGACTCAGCGCGCCACACTGGGTATTGCCTGGGGAACCGGTGTGGGCGCCGGTGTGAGGCTCCTCCGGTCTTCGGATCGCGTGGCTTCTTCTCTGGGGGTGCTGCACGGGGGACAGAAAGGCTCCTCCTGCGCTGGGGCAACTCCTCTTCTTGACACTGGCAGCAGCTGATCAAGGATACGGGCCGCGACTCCTCACATTCCTCTGGCCTCAGCGTGGCTTCCCCGATGACGCTCTCCTGTTGCTGGGCAAGTCCAGGGGCCGGCACCAATCTTAGCGCGGCTCCCCGCTGATGTCCCAGGCCAGCGGCGGTGATTCCTGGCTCCCAGCGCTTTGGATTACAATGCAGTCAGATGCCCGGGTCGGCAGCGGTGATTTGGGGTCACAGCGTTTCTTCTGCAGCGCTTACAGTTTATAGCCCGTTCAGGGGCCCGGGAGCAGCGGTGATTACCGGGTCACAGCGCTTCTCCTCCACAGCGCTCTACAGTGCATTAAGGGTCCCGGGCGACGGTGGTGTTTCCAGGTCATGGCGCTTCTTTTCCATAGCGCTTTACAGTGCATTAAGGGTCCTGGGCGGTGGCAGTGATTTCAGGGGTGGTGAAAATAGCTTCACACACCCAGCGCTGCAGAGGCTGTTTATGATTGGAATAAAGCATTGTTGCCTTTAGGAATCCCCCACTAGGCAGGTGATCTGTCAGCAGCAGATTCTGGAAACACTCTGGAGATGTTGCTCAGTCTCCTGGCAGGGCAAGCTCAGCGGGCAGCAGGGCAGCTCAGCAGGTTGGGGCAGCAGTACCTGGGAGCAGTCAGCCTCATCACTGTGGAAATCCTCCTGGCGCAGTAGTCTTCACTCCAGCAGAAATTCTGACCTGGCTCATGGCCGTCTACAGTGACAAAGGCAGGGTTGTTAAATCTATTGTGAGGCAGCCAGGCCCAGACTATTCATATGCAAAGGTGTGAATCATCACTCCCTCCTCACAGCCTAGGAAGGCTATCAGCATGCAGATGGGAAGGGGGAGTCTGCAGTGCAGAAACTAAGTGCAGGCATGAAAATGCCCACTTTCTAAAAGTGGGATTTGTAAAGTAGTAGTGCCCAAACCCCATATTTCACTAAAAGGGGTTCCCCACCACGATTCTAACTATACCAAACATGACATACCTATTTGGTCCCAATCAGAAGTTATCCCATGCGAGGGATTCCCAATTTTAGTCTATTGAGGGGTAGGCCTCACTGTGGTACCAGGGGCCTGTGGCAGGTATGACAGTGCCACCATGTTTTTAGGGGAGAGCACCTGCACCTTAGCACTGTGTAGCAGTGGTAAGGTGCCCAGAGTGCTAAGTCCAACAAAAATGTACGGTCAAGTGGGAGGCAAAATGGGCAAAAATGTACGGGAAGACCACTCTAAGGTTGACAGGTCCAACAGAAGGTTAAAACAAGAATGACGGAATACAAAAGCACAATTAGAAAACAGAACAAAACATCAAGCGTGGCAGCACACTGGCAAGAAGCAAGACACTCTATATCCCAATTACAATTTCAGATAATTGAGACATTAACACCCAAACCAGGTAGTGACGCAACTTGCTATTCGACCTTTACATTATTTCTGTGAAAACACGATATAGTCATCAAAAATAAATATTTTATTACTGTTTCTACATGCAAAAAATGCAAATATGATAAAAAAACTTTTTTTAATATAAATAAAAGATTTCTTGTTTTAAAAAAATGATAGAAACATTTGTATTTCACTGTTAATAAATGTATGTCAAAAATAGCTTTGGGTAAAACCTTTTGTCTACTACAAATAAGATATGATCAACTAAAATATTTTATTGTAAATACTGGTCATTATAAGACATGTTTATTTTATTATACTATAATTTTTGTTTAAAAAACTACTAACTGTCCAAGGTAAGTACAAAATATTATAAGATAGTAATAAAGTTACTGAAAAGGGAGAAGTTGTCCTAATGAGATATTTTTACTCTAAACGAACCAACAGTGGTAAAAGGATCTACTGTGTAGTTTATATTTACTATTCCTTTCCCAAGCTAAGCAAAATTGATTGAAATGTTGGACTCTGGAGGGGTCAGATTTAATATTCCCACCACAAACTAAACACCACTGGGGAAAGTCTTGGACTCTCAATTGGAGGAGGGTACAACTTACTATTTCCACTCCAAAACTAGTCACATTATACTCTGTATGGATCAGTTACCGTTCCCACGCCAACCTTGGGGCCCTATTAAGACTACAGTTGCGTGGCGGTCTGACGACCGCCACACTGCGGGACTGAGCGCAGTATTACAACTGCGGCAGTTGGACCACCACTGGACTGCTGCAACCACAGGGAATTCGTGATACCACTGCAGAGGCACAGTGGCCTTAGGCAGCAATATTATGGCTGTTGTGTTACGGCATCGCTAATTATATTATGAGTTGCCTCACCGCCCTCCTTCAATAGCGGTGAGCTCGCTATGAAAAGGGTGGTAGTGAGGAAACTAAGGGGGCTCTATAGGGCCGCTGAGCCTCTCGGTCATGAGGTTCATGCAGGGGGCACATGGTGTGCCCCCCTGTCTGTATTCCCCCCTTGTTCCTGCACGGCATGGACTAAACAGTCCATGCCGTTCAGGAATGTGCTTTAACAAAACATGTATTTGTAAAGTGCACCTTCACTCATAGTCATCTTGGTGCTGAAGAGCAGATGCTTATTTTTACCCAACACTCTGGTACTTATTTTATCCACCTCAGATGGATGAAAGGCTGAATGGACACACAGGGATTTGAACCTGTGACCATAAGGTCAAACACAGTCCCCTAAAGAGGATGCTTTAGTCTAGTGGGCTACCAGACCCAGCTCTCCTATTGTGGTGCTATGCCATGGGACCAGCATAGCACAACCCACCAGAGCAGGACTAAACTCCTAATCTGGCAGGCAGTGTGCAGACTGCTTTAGTAGTCTCACAGTGGGGCGCTGGCGTGGAGGCAGAGCCGTTTTAAGTCATGATCAAAGAGGGCTCTGCCCATGGCCCCAGCCTTTATGGGGGACCCCTGTTAGAGCCAGCTCCGATGATCATGAATCATTCTTAAACAGATTGTTTTGAATAGCATTTTCCTTTAATTTATTTTTATTGAAGTGATGTGTGAGAGTCTACTACAGACATTTTACAGACAAATGTGTTTAAGTTACATGTAACACCCATAAAAAAGGTTTCTTTTAGAACAAGACAGCACTGTACATACGAGAAATGGGAGGGCGTCACAGAGAATATTTGCAGTAATATTAGTAAGCTGCTGCTGTGTTACAATATTGAATACACACGTCACTATCCCTAAATATTAAATGTCAACACATTTAGAATTTGGACCAGTGTGCCTGTGCACTGTCAGTGGTCAGGCCAAAGAGGTCATGAAAGAGCTGAAACTGGATCATATATTCAAAGCTGTTCCAAACAGGGCCCCCCAAAATGCGTTGGGCCCAGGGCCCCCAAAATCCTTAAGCTATCTCTGCGTGGAGGCCCGCTGCAAGACCACCAAAATCGTAATCAGGCCCTCATCGATATGGTGGAACCTTTTGGACTCTGAAGGGGGCAGGTTTACTTTTCTTACTCAAATGTATTCTTCCCATTCCAAACTATGCAACAGTGGGGAATATGTTGTACACTGAAGGAGTATAATTTACTTTTCCAACTCCAACTGTCAGGGCTCAATTTCCTCAGGACTAGAACCCTTAAAATACATACCATCGTCCTGCACTGACTCTACAAATCTGTACCATCACTACTACGTAGCCAGATGAGGATAAGAGAATTAGGGAGGCGGCTCCGGGGAGGGAGATCTGAAACAGAAGATGATCACAATCAGCTACCCTATAGAACTGGAATGAAATATATTGATAGATAACAACATCACTGATAAAATAGTAATCACCTGTAAAAGAAAGTAAAGTTCCTTTAAAGGTTTCTCAGTCTTTTTACAAAAGCCTTTTTTTCTGTAATTTCTATTTTTAACAGTTATGTACTGAGATTATTAACAAAGTTATTTAAATCCTGCTTTCCTAGTATATTTATGCTAAAACATGATTTTAAAAGTGCAGAAGTCTTTTAACAAAGCACGCATAAAATAATTCAAACAATGCACAATTACCATGGGAATAGGAGCAAATAAGTTATCATCGAAATTTGTTTTTCCTTTGCACATTTTACTGCTGTGCACAAGCTTGTTCGTTATCTACTTTATTTATGTTTTAATCAAGTTAAATGTGCAATCAAAGTAAACAGAAAATGCAACTCACCATCATTCAAGAATGAGTTAACACTCATCAACATGGAATTCTCTCACCTGGCTCAGTAGTTCGGGCTGTACTCTTAAAATAAATGCTTTTCTTTACTGAGTAATGTCTGTGCAGCAGATAGGAAGTTGTCAGGTTGTGTCCTACTATTCTACTCGCTACTTGCATAATGAGTGATGATAATGGGGCGCAATCTTCTTATCATCAGTGGTGAAGTGCCTTTGTTCTCGCTCGCTCTCTCATCAGTTTTATTTTAGAAACAGCCCACAACTCGATAATACTGGATTCATTTTTTTCAATTTTAAAATCTTGTTTATCCAGTCTGACATTGTCAAACAAATACCAGCAAATCAGAAATTAAAATTTTCAATCAAACATTCACATGAAATTCGGAAATAATATATATTTTACATCTATAAATGTATATCAACAACCCAAACCGTAAATAATATGACAGCATTTCTAACATTATTATTAATACTTGATACAAATCCCAAAAAATAAATACAAAATTAACAAAATGTAACACATTACCGACCCAACAACCATACAAAACCAAATTACTAATTTAAAATTTTACACTAAAAATATTTTATAAAAACATTAATAAACTTTCTTTAGAAAACCTACTGACCTAAAAACCAATATCAAACCAACAATCCTTAAAATAGTTTTCAATAATTTGAAAAAGCTTAATGCATTTCCAATATTAAAACATAAAGCCTTACAATGTACTGTAGTAAACTACTAATCCAAAAACCCTCAAAAAGCCAAACAAATATATTATATAACAAAAATTATTAATTGTTTTTAAACTCTATATTGTATATTAAAAATAAAGGCATTTGAAACAAAATTACCAAATATCCTTATAAAACCCGACCTGAAACACTTTCTTTTTACAGATTTTACTAAAGTAAAATAATCCAAAAAAGGACATAACATATAAAATAAAAATACTATAACTTAAAATGTAAAACCAACCTTAAACATTCAAAACAGTTTACCTTTAAATATTATTAACATAAAAAACCTAAATATGATAATAAAGATATAGATTCTTTAAACTTTGATAATATTTGTTGAAAAAAGATACGCTTACCATATATATTAAATTTCTTGACATACTTGTGCATCATATTAAGTCTTTGATAATAGGTACCATCAATACAAATCCACATCGTCACAAAATTGTTTGTTCCAAAACATGAGTGGAAGAACCTGCGTACATAATCTTCTAGGCCTCCTCCCACAGGTGAAGAGGGACACCTTTAATTCTTAAATTTGCCCTTCGAGACCTGTTTTTAAGGTCCTCCAGCTGGTAGTGTTGCTCGGTGTTTCTATCCTTCAACTCCAATAGTTCACGGCAATGTGAATCAAGTTCCTCTCCATGTGAGTCCTCATTTTGTTTAAGGTTATTGACCGTCTCGCCCAGCTCACCCACTTCTTTTGTACGTCCCTTGATGTCTGTTGCAATTTCCTTTTTAATGTTAGCAATTTGCCTCCAGGACGACAAAAAGAGTCTCTAAGAATGTGCAAGTGACCTGCTCATCCCCACTTATGTGTTTGGAGCTAGTTCCGTCCCCTACAGATGATGTTGAGGGGGAGGTCTCCTTGTGATGTTCTGGTGTTTTGCTCACTGGCTTTGTCCCTATTATTACATGGGCCTGTCATGGTTGTGCCAACACCAGGCGCAGGTACACTTCAGCTCCCTAAGGTGTGAGAGGTTCAACCAGGAGGGATCAAGTGTCTGCCACTCTTTATTTGACAATGTTCCAAAAAGGTCCACCTCGGAGAAAGGGGCTCCAGCTATTCAGATAGGGATGAGGGGTGCCAAAGGCCCGGCTGCCTTCTGATTGAGAAGGGAGGCACTGCACCACTAGGCCCTAGTGGGCCAGATGTCTCAAACTGGGGAGGCACAGCCGTGATGTGACTGGGCCTCAGCACACCCCACAAAATCAAACTCGCCACCCAAACAAGCCCTCAAGGCCCAAAAGCACTATGACAGGCATCCTCCTACCTCGTGGAGTGCCCCAGAGCATTCCAAGGCATCAAGGGCAAGGGGGGTCCTGTGCACAGGCAAGAGGACTAGAGCAGTCACACAAGTAGAGGGCACCCACCATACAGTGCTGTGATCCTGGGAGGGGGAGGAACAGGGTTGTCTCCTGCTCACCTTTATGCCAAGAGGTTATGCTGTTTGTCTTTTTCCTGCCAGGACACCGGGAGCAAGATGAGTACAACACCCCACCTATGATGAGCAGCCTCAGGCTCTGTATCACTTCATTATCCAGCCAGCCAGGCTTGCAGAGGTCGTGCATGCCCAACTCTCATGGGTGGCCTGTGCTGACTGCACCCCCCATGCAAGAAACCTGTCACCATCCTACGATGAGGCCTCGCGCCACAGGTCCAGGAACACCTATGGAGCCAACCGTATACTGCTCTGCCGCTCCTCCAGGTCAGGCGCCCGCCTGCTCACTGCTGGTCAGCGGCCAGCCATGAGGACTGTGGGGATTTCAACCAAATGCCCCCAGCGCCACACTTTGTATGTGCTCAACTGTGCTACTGTAGCCTGCCTACGGGGGTCGTTCCATGGTGAAAGGATGTACAGCGTGGTTTGCTCTGCCACGGACCAGGCCCCTCTGTCGATCATCTCTGGATGGCAGCCATTTTGGAAGCAGTCAGGCCAAGGCGCAGACCATCAAAGCTGCTAAAACAGTGCAGGGGTGTTGTGCAGCCATCAGCAAAGCATTCCTCCATGATCCTGAGACTCTCCTGTGGGCTTACACGGGCTAACTGTTGTTCTACCAATAGGAGCGGGCAGGCTGAGGTGCTCCCCAGGCTTGCTACCATTCGGGCGCCATCTTGGACATGCCCCCTTAACTTTTCTTTTTAAACACAATCCCAGTGGTGGCTGGTGACATTTGAAAGTGGTGATGCGTAAAAGCTAGGGAAGAGTGCCCTGAGGCGATGGAGCGACCCAGAGAAGGCAAATGGTGCACTTTCAAGCAAACGTGAGAAAGCAAGGTGGTCACCAATGCACTTCTGAGTTTCAACTCCTCCACAGCTCCTCTTTCATCCACCTCGGACTCTGCTCTCTCCCAGACGTTCTCTCCCTCTCTTCCAAGCTTCCACTCTCCCTCCAGTCTCTCTCTTCTCCATCTCCAAGTATCAGCTTCTCTCTCTCTCTCATCTGCAAGGATCCACTCCCTCTTTGTCTCTCCCCTCTCCACCCTCAAGCCTCTGCGCTGCCTTAGTCTGTCTCACTCCTCCTCTTCCAAGCCTCCGGTCTCCCCCAGCCTCCCCTATATATAAACATAGTATTAATAAAAAATATACAATATATTTACCATAGGATAGCGAGAGGGTTAAATTTACTATTACCACTCCAGTGAGTGCAACAGTAGAAAAAACATTGGATACCGTAGCAGTAAAAATTACTATTCCCACTCCAGTGAGTGCAACAGTAGGGAAAGCGTTGGATAGCGGGAGGGTAAAAATTACTATTCCCACTCCAGAGAGTTCAACAGTAGGGAAAGCGTTGGATAGCGTAGGGGTAAAAATTACTATTCCCACTCCAGTGAGTGCAACAGTTAGGAAAGCGTTGGATAGCGTAGGTGTAAAAATTACTATTCCACTCCAGAGAGTGCAACAGTAGGGAAAGCGTTGGATAGTGTAGGGGTAAAAATGAATACTCCCACTCCAGTGAGTGCAACAGTAGGGAAAGCGTTGGATAGCGTAGGGGTAAAAATTACTATTCCCACTCCAGTGAGTGCAACAGTAGAGAAAGCGTTGGATAGTAGGAGGGTAAAAATTACTATTCCCACTCCGGACAGTGCAACAGTAGGGAAAGCATTAGATAGCGTAGGGGTAAAAATTACTATTCCAACTCTAGTGAGTGCAACAGTAGGGAAAACGTTGGATAGCGTAGGCATAAAATGTACTATTCCCACTCAATTGAGTGCAACAGTTGGGAAAGCATTGGATACCGGGAAGGTAAAAATTACTATTCCCACTCCAAAGAGTGCAACAGTAGGGAAACCGTTGGATAGCATAGAGGTAAAAATTACTATTCCCACTCCAGAGAGTGCAACAGTAGGGAAAGCGTTGGATAGCGTAGGGGTAAAAATTACTAGTCCCACTCCAGAGAGTGCAACAGTAAGGAAAGCATTGGATAGCGTAGGGGTAAAAATTACTATTCCCACTCCAGTGAGTACAACAGTAGGGAAAGCGTTGGATGGCGTAGGGGTAAAAATTACTATTTCCACTCCAGTGAGTGCAACAGTAGGGAAAGCGTTGGATAGCGGGAGGGTAAAAATTACTATTCCCACTCCAGAAAGTGCAACAGTAGGGAAAGCGTTGGATAGCAGGAGGGTAAAAATTACTATTCACACTCCAGTGAGTGCAACAGTAGAGAAAACGTTGGATAGAGTAGGGGTAAAAATTACTATTCCCACTCCAGTGAGTGCAACAGTAGGGAAAGCGTTGGATAGTGGAAGGGTAAAAATTACTATTCCCACTCCAGAGAGTGCAACAGTAGGGAAAGCGTTGGATAGCGTAGGGGTAAAAATTACTATTCCCACTCCAGAGAGTGCAACAGTAAGGAAAGCGTTGGATAGGGGGAGGGTAAACATTACTATTCACACTCCAGAAAGTGCAACAGTAGGGAAAGCGTTGGATAGTGTAGGGGTAAAAATTACTATTCCCACTCAAATGAGTGCAACAGTAGGGAAAGCGTTGGATAGCGGGAGGGTAAAAATTACTATTCCAACTCAAATGAGTGCAACAGTAGGGAAAGCGTTGGATAGCGGGAGGGTAAAAATTACTATTCCAACTCCAGAGAGTGCAACAGTAGGGAAAGTGTTGGATAGCGGTAGGGTAAAAATTACTATTTCAACTACAGAGAGTGCGACAGTAGGGAAAGCGTTGGATAGCGTAGGGGTAAAAATTACTAATCCCAATCCAGAGAGTGCAACAGTTGGGAAAGCGTTGGATAGCGTAGGCATAACATTTACTATTCCCACTCCAGTGAGTGCAACAGTAGGGAAAGCATTGGATACCGGGAAGGTAAAAATAGCTATTCCCACTCCAGAGAGTGCAACAGTAGGGAAAGCGTTGGATAGCGTAAAGAAAAACATTACTAATCCCACTCCAGAGAGTGCAACAGTAGGGAAAGCGTAGGATAGCGTAGGGGTACAAATTACTAATCCCACTCCAAAGAGTTCAACAGTAGGGAAAGTGTTGGATAGCGTAGGGGTAAAAATTACTATTCCCACTCAAGTGAGTGCAACAGTAGGGAAAGCGTTGGATAGCAGGAGGGTAAAAACTACTATACCCACTCCAGTGAGTGCAACAGTAGGGAAATTAATACTTCATATATACATAAAAATAAAATAAATAATAATACCAATTCCAAATTCATTAAAATAATTAACACTTTTATATAAAATATTAATTAATCAATTAAAAATACAAATAAAAATTCATTATTAAAAATAATTACCTACTGATACAAATTATTTACCAATTAACAATACATTAATTAACAATTAAAAAAGAATTAAAAATTAGATTAAAAAAAAGAATATAAAAATTGAATTACTTACAATTAAATTACTTCCCACCCTATTCCCCTATAAACCCACAATCCACTACAGAAAATAAATTAATAAAATTAACATAATTATCTATAAATAAATTAATTAAAATTAATTACCCATTAGGTTTTAATTAATTACCAATTAATAAATAATTAACAATTCATTCAAAATAAATACAAATAAATAAATTAACATATTTAATTATTTATAATTAAATAACCTCCCACCCTATTCCCCTAAAAACTCACAACCCGCTACGGAAAATAAATTACTAAAATTAACATATTTATCAATTAATCAATTAATTAAAATTAATTACCAATTATATTTTATTTAATTACCAATTAATAATTAATCAAAAATTAATTCCAAACAAATACCAATAAATGAATTAACATATTTAATTAATTATAATTAAATTACTTCCCACCCTATTCCCCTATAAACCCACAACCCGCTACAGAAAATAAATTACTAAAATTAACATAATTATCAATTAATTAAAATTAATTACCAATTATATTTTAATTAATTAACAATTCATAATTAATTAACAATTAATTCAAAATAAATGCCAATAAATAAATTAACATATTTAATTAATTATAATTAAATTACTTCCCACCCTATACCCCTATAAACCCACAACCCGCTACAGAATTATATTACACAAAAATGAAATACCATAAAAAAATGTATTAATATAAATAATACAATAAATTTACACTTTTCAAACATATACTAACATAAAAATCACTTTAAAAATTGTTATTAACTTACTTACCTCAAATTCGATATTTTTGTAGTCTATATTCTGTCCATTCCATATTTTTGTAGTCTATATTCTGTCCATTCTATATTTTTGTTGTCTATATTCTGTCCATTCTATATTTCTGTTGTCTATATTCTGTCCATTCGATATTATGTACATTCTATATTTTTGATTCGATATTAATGCTATCCTATTCGATATTTTTGTAGTTTATATTCTGTCCAATCGATATTGTGTCCATTCTATATTCTTTAATCGATATTAATGCAAATCAATATTAAAAACTCGATATTTTGAGTGTATACCCACTTTACGTTTGCGAGGCGCCGTGGTGGTGAAGGAGGTCTGGGGGTGCATAGAAGTTTATTGGAAAACGCGGCCTGGTGCTGGGCACTAACACTAAGCTGTAGTCTCCTCTATTGAGGCCACGTGGGCCACGCGGACATCTGCATAAATCCCTTTGTGGCTCACCTACATCTTAATAAAAAAAAATGTAATCTTCATTAATTATCCACTCTTGCTTGTATTCTGCTCATGGTGCATCCTTGCTCTGTTAATGGGTGGGGTGGCTGTCTGTGTGTGTGTGGCTGTGTGTGTGTGGCTCTGTGTGTTTGTGTGTGTGTGTGGCTGTGTGTGTGTGTGTGTGGCTCTGTGTGTGTGGCTGTGTGTGTGGCTGTGTGTGTGGCTCTGTGTGTGGCTCTGTGTGTGTGTGTGTGGCTCTGTGTGTGTGTGTATGGCTCTGTGTGCGCAATAGGTCTCGCATTTGCAAGAGATTAAGCTATTGGCATTGTAAATGACAATGCCATTTATTTATCTGTTTTCAAAACCAGCACATAAATAAAGATTTTGTCATTAACAATGCCAATAGCTCTAACTTTTGCAAAGGAGAGACCGTTGCATTGTAAATGCTTGTTAATGTTTTCATTTTTCAAGACATATTTTTTCTAACAGTTACTCAATGAAAACATAAGATATAATGAAAAAGTCCAACTTTGAATCCGAAGCACTATGCTTAAATGCATTTCTTGCTTATCCTATCACACAGTTGACAACTGCACTTAATGCATCACGGTGCCTTCCTGTTATTATATTTCCGCGTGTATTAGTGTGAATGAATGTTACTATGTAAATTGAATAAGTCAATCCTAAAACACCCACATAAAGTGTGCTTTGGTCCTGATTAAGCTGCCAGGAAATCTAAAAACGACAAGTGGATATCCTGCTGTCTGCACAAAAGGCACTGAGTGGATGTTTGATAAAGGACTTTATTGCAAGCTGTTGCTGAAATGACTGCTTGAAAACCGCAGATCCTACAGAGGAGTAGGGTTTAATAAAATATGATAATGGCACATAAAAGTGAGATGATAAAGTAAATGGAAACTATAACACCACATGAAGACATGGTGAAATAATAACTGTGGGTTGGATGCTTGGAAATATTGTGTGAGCTTATATCTTACTGGCAATGATGCGGCCATAGTGACGTGGGCATGTCTATGTCCTCGGAAAGGCAGCTTTCAGGAGCCATGCCAGGGACAGGACAGAGGCTTAGGCGTGGAAGTACAGCATAAAGGCTGCTGAAACAGGAATAACATTAACAGCAAAAAACCCCGATGAGCAGACAGTGAAGGGGAAGTTATAAAAAAGAATAGGCAGCAGGCAAGAAAGGGAAGTAAAACGAGATGCAGCAGTAGGGAACAAGTGGCTAGTGGGGGGCGGGTGTACATTTGAAAATAGGTGGTGAGGATTGCAAATACTCCCCGGTGCCTCACTCTGACGATATATATATATAAAGATTGCACAGGAGAATACGCCTTAAAGTGGTCCGGAGTGCCTTTTTTGATTCCGAACTTGCCAGTTTAATAATTATAGGATTAGCCAAGCTAATGCTGGTGAGAAATATTCAGAACATATTATCTACATGGAAATATTTTAAAGGCTAAGAGCTACCGAATAATTTATTAACAAATGTTTAATACCATTATTTTAGTTTGGCACCTTTCCATCCGGAAAACATTATAATTTATGAATGCTGATAAACATAAAACATCTGCAAAAAATCAAACCTGGATTTTCAAGCTACAGGATACCTGGGTTAGAGCACTAGTGTAACAGTTGGGTGAGCTTCCATCCATGCCCTACCTGTTTCTTTCATCTCTGAATCAGTATCTTGCGCCTTGATGCTCCTTGGAGTGACTGCTGCGCGGTACAAATGCCATTTTACATTACATTACATTACATTACATTACAAACCGCTTTTTATGCTGAAGACTTAAGATTGTCTCTTGGGTTTTAGAATTCAAGTTCAATTTATCTTTATTTGTTTTTTCATAAAACCATACAAGGCAATACAATACATCATTACCAGTATAAAACTGTTAAAACAATCATATTCATCCTAACAAGACAAACAGGCAATAAACAGGAGATAGATTCCTGAATTAATCCTCATTGATTTCCTAATTCTTTCGACCGCTTTAAGAAATAAACATACACTGACATGCTTCTAGACTTCCAAAACGCTGAAGATAAAATAACGCATCAGTGGCATAGGTAGGCCTTTGGCCGCCCATGGCTGCCCTGGCGTTTGCATGTAAGAGCCGGGGGTGCTGGCGGATTCCCGCAACGGCCACAGGTAAGGCATGGCCTGGCGATTCCCGTGCATCTGCCGCCCTGCGACGGCCGCAGGTACGAGCGGGGGTATGTGGGAGGCCGCCGACCCAACATTCGTGTCACTCGGGGCGGTCTGCCCCCCTTGCTACGCCACTGTGATGCATCCTTGCATTTCTTAAGATCGAAGCATTTAATAATTGCCTTTAAATAACGTAATAAAAATGAACCTCTATAATATTTTCAAAAAAACATTAAATGCAACAAGATTTACCACGATGAACTGTCACAAGGGCACATTCCCTGATTAAAAGTGCCTTGACGCCTCGTCTGGGGTAAAGCGCTCTATAAATACAAACCTTCCCAAAAACTAAATCGATGCCATTCAGTACCTGCCCTAAAATTGAATTGGAGCGATCTCTCCCACAAGAGAGGGGTAGAGATAGATCGCTGGTACCTCTGGCATTCTAAGCACAATGTACTCCCTGACTGTGCTTTTATTGGACTCAGTGATACGCAGTGATGCAAAGATTTAGGCCGAGATCTCTGTACTGGGCTGAATGCATGACATTGTTCTGCAATCTGTCCATCAATTGTCATTTTGCATGTGTCACTCTGAGTGGGACGGTTATGCCCAGACGTGGGTCCTGTGCTCTCCATGCCACTGGAGATAAGCTATCCTGGCTGACGAGGGCTGAATGTCCGCAACTGGTCCTAGGATGCTTGTTTCCAGTCCAGGGAGGACCTGGCCTGGCAGTTCGGGCTGGACTGTTCCCATTGGGCACAGGGTCAAGACTGATTTGCTTATGGCTGGGTCCAAACCGAAATGACATGATGAGCAAAACGTCAATGGATTCAGGCCCAGATCTCTGTACTGGGGTGAATGTATGACATTGTTCTGCATTCTGTCCATCAATTGTTCATTTTGCATTTATTAGACAAGGAGCATAATCTGTTAAGAGTGGCAAAAATTGTGAAATCTGGTTTCAGCCACTTTCTTGGCATGTTTTGATAAAGTGTTTGGTGCGTGAATATCGTAGCGAAGGCATAGACTGGCCCCTATCTAGTTTGAGACAGTCTGAAATAACGTCCCAGCAGAGGCTGGCCTCGGCATTAGTCCATATGCTAACCCAAAGTAAGAGGCGGGCAAATCTGATTTTGTCTGTAATGAAGGGTTGGTTTAGCTCCGAGTGAATAACAAAATAGGAACTGGTCGGGGCAGCAGTTGCGTAACATAGGTTCCTGCACCCCGTTCAGTGCAGGGGGGCCTCGGAGCTCCAGGGGGCCCCCTCAGCGCAGTACCCTGGCCAGAGAGCTCCTGAGTGAGTCCGGAGGGGGGTCCCTCATTGTATTTTGCAAGGGGTCCCCCTCAAGTTTAGTTACGCCACTGGGCGGCAGATGGAGCAATCGTCTGCTAATATGTTTCTCCTTCAACTATATGGAGGAAGAATTAAAATAGCCCCAAACCCCTGCCCCATATAAAGCAGCGGGAAAACACTGTGCGTTGTACATTTTTAAATAAGGTGCAATTGAACCCTAACCTGCCACCTGAGGAACAGTGAAAAGAGCCCCAGCCTTAAAATTGTTTCTTGGGTGTCAGAATTCGAACGATATTCACCATTATTATACCAACAAAAGAGAGTTATGTCTAGATAGCAATTTGGAAGAGTAAAATGTGACTTTTTAAAACTTAAATTATTGTATGTCTCAGTCTTGCAGCTTGAAGGTGCATGTCATGAACTTGAAAATCTAATTGTCTGCTTATGCTTTAATACTGGGGAAACACTAGGACATAGAACATTAAGGACATTTTGTTTGCTTTTGCTCAAAGTTATTAAATGTAAGGAAATTCGTACGCCGATAATGTAGGACTATACGAGATGCAGTCTTGCTTTGCTTTAGTAGTAAGTCAGGTAAATTCATTGGCTTTATTATAATTTGTTTTTGATTGGCTTACTCTTGTCTTCAGTCCCCTAAAGAATTATTGTGAATCTTTGTGCTAACAGTGATTTTTAATATACCTTGGTTTAATGTGTTCTAGGGGATATATTATTTTAACTATTTATGTATTCTAATGAGGATTCTAACTGTGTATTGAGAACTTATAAGCTCCCCAAGCTTTTTTTTACTGTATTTGTCTATTTATATAGTGCTATTGTTTCTAACCACATGCATATATTGATTTTGTGTTTCTTTCTGAATTTGCTTTATTTGCTACCCAAATGATCTACTACTGCTACTATATAAAAATTCAAAATTAAACAGAGGTTGGTCTGTCATGGAAGGATCCCTTACATGTACAACAAGCATTTGCAATACAATAGGTCTCCAATTTATTGGCATTGCATTGTTATTTGCAACATCAATAGCTCAAACTTTCAATAATGCAAGACCTATTGCATTGCAAATGCTTGTTTTGAGAAAGGAGCTGCAGGCAAATACCTATTAATTAGATTTAATTCTGAGGGAAACAAAGTGTTAAAACACAAGCAAATGTGTGGTACAAATAGCAAGTGTTAAGCGTTCACAACTCTTTGTTAAATATACAGAGCTGCCCCAGGATGGATACAGGACTTCTGTGCTAAGCTAGAGGATTTAAAGGCTCTGTCTCGTTTGCATGCTGCTTTGAACGAAAACCCAATTACTGGTTTGGAGACAATGTTTAATTGTAAAAGTTGCCACCTCAACACGAACCCTTGCTCCTGCAGGTTACACACATTTTACTGCAGCAGGTGCTCAACTCACTAGGGGGCATATTAACAAGGGCCATATCTTCGCTTTTTTTTGGCTTTAAAAGCCAAAAAAGTGGAGATAATAATATCGCCCTATTACCAATGAAGCGCTAACATGCATTAGTGCATGTTAGCAGCCGTATTCCACACGCCTCGCATGGCATCTCTAATGAGAGCTATCAGAATACGCATGAGTTCACATTGACTTTACTTTGCGCATGGGGGATGGCTACGGAGTACCACGCCTCCGTGTAGCCTTCCGTGACTCGTGACCTGGGATCCCTCCCCTGGATCGGCGGTGGAGAAACGCTAGCCGTCAGAATGCTGCTGCGGGCTTGATTCTGCTCCTACGGCGGATTTTCTTCTTCGCGGGTGCCGTGGCTTGGCGTCCCGTGCTTCGAGCGTGAAGAATGAAGCTGGGGACACTTCAATCTGTTCATGAAGCTGCTGCTGCTGTTTTAAGAGACTCAGCTCCCAGTGCTTTGGCGTCCTCCGATTCAAACGGGAAGCCGGGGGCATTTGAATCTATCCATCCTCAAAGCTGTTGCTGATTGAAGAGACTCAGCTTCCAGGGCTTTTGTATGGCTTCCTCGGGGCTTGATGCTTGTTTCCTCTGACATGTACGAGGTTCCTGAGGATTAATATTCTTCATGGGCAGGACTGCTTGAGGTCGCAAAGAAACGCACAGAAATTGCTGAAGCGGCTGCTGTATGAAATTTTGCCAAGGCGGGAGCTGGAGCTGAGATGGGGTCTTGGAGCTTGCTGCTGCAGTGGAGGGATAAGAAATTCTGGAATTTTTTTTCGCTGCGAGTAACTCTGTGAGTAACGGCTGGCAGAAATATTTAATATAATTTAAAGAAATATTGAAAGGAAGGGAAGGGGGGATTTTCCCTGTCAAATTTAACGCCATAATGGGCAAGCCTCAGAAGGAAGGAGAAGAGTCTATTAAGCCTAGTAAAGTCGAGTTGGCTGCCCGCCAGAAAACAAAGACCCGCTTTGCCTTAGCCAGAAAGGCCTCACGAAAAGCAGCCAAGTACAATGACAAAAATAAAGATAAAACTAGGGAAGAGAACTCGGCTGAGGATACGATACTCGAGTCCTCAGAAGATGAATCGCCTCTCTCTTGTACCTCTCTGCAGGTTACGGAGCCTAAGAAGGCAGTTGTGGATTGTGGAGACATTTTAAATATAAGAGCACAATCCGAAGTAGAGGCAGAGGTGCCAGCTTCTACCTTGGTATCAGCTTCATAAACACCACCCCAGGCCGGAGAGGGTAAAAGTAAGAGTGGTATTGGAGGAAAGGAGATAAAAGACTACCCACTCTTTGCTAAGAAAACCACTCCAAAGTCTCTTCCCTTACAATCTCCTACAGCCTCAACTCTTGCTGCCTCACCAGCTAACACTGTACTGCCCGAAGACTCTGGCCCGATAAAAACGTCTAAGACTCATTGCCATGACTAGGGTCCTGAACCTCTCCTCCTATATATTCCGCAATCCCCCCTAATCTCCACAAAAGGGGTGGTGGAGGAGGGGGACTTTGTGCAAGATTCTTCTCCATCTCTAATTATACAAAGCGGAGTATCTGGGGTAGCACGAGTAGAGAGAGAAGTGGTACAGCTGGGTGCTAATGAGAGTAATACGAGTACTAACGTAAATCTTTTGGCAGGAAAAGACAGCCTCCCGGGATCTGAGGTGAGATATCAGCTAGACATTCGCGAAATGCTGAATCTAATTCTTGATGAAATCCGAGAAATAAAAAACAATCAGCAAGTGGAGATAGCTGCCTTACATGCAAGAATGGACACATTTGAGGAGTCAATGTTGGCGCTCCCTAATAGACTACAGGAGGCAGAGGCAAGGATCTCCGCCCTTGAAGATCATATGAACTTGGTCTCGGGGAAGCTAGGGAGGCAGCCAAGAAGAAAAACTTTCTTGAAAACAAGCTTGAGGAGCTTGAAAACCACTCTAGAAGATCAAATTTAAGGATTGTAGGGCTTCCGGAAGGAACAGAAGGCTCTGACGGTATGCACCTGTTACAACGCATTCGTTACTCCGCACTACCATTACAACGCGACTTTTATAACGCATACCTTTACAACGCATTGCGCTGGGGGGCGCTATAGGATAGGGAATAAGTATAATTTACTATCCAACACCTTCCCTAGGGTCCACGGGGACTGGAGTTAGAATAGTAAATTATACTTACCACTATCCAGCACCCCAAAGCGCTATGCGTTGTAATGGTATGCGTTGTAATGGTCGCGTTGTAATGGTAGGTAGTTGTAACGGTATGCGGAGTAACGTCATACATCCGGCTCTGACACTATGCAGTGGGTCAATTCTTTTATTCAGCATACAGTTCTACCTGAATTTGAGGGGAACTTGACTATAACAAGGGCTCATCGGGTCCCGGCACAGCGCTTTCTAAATTCAACATTTCCAAGAACTATTCTATTGAATTTTTCTGATTATAGGATTAAGGAGAGGATTCTTTCTAGAGCCTATCAACAATGCCAGTTTTCAGTGTCAGAAACAGCAAAATGTAGGATCTTTTCTGACATAACAGCGGTAGCTGCAAAAAGAAAAAAAAATTGTTAAAATTTTACATCTATTTAAAGCAAGTGGCGACCAAGCCTCAATTGCGCAGCAGTCAAAGCTGAAGGTCCTGGTTAAGGGACAATTTTACTTGTTTACTGACTTAGAAGAAGCACAATCTCTTCTTAAGGAGATCTCTTCAGGAGCCAGGGCTTGAAAAGGGAAAAAAAAGGGAAAAATCTAACCTTTGGTTTTGTAATGCTTTACTTTTTCTGAGTTGTTTATTTTTCTTTCTCTTCACTTTTGTTCTCTTTCTCTCTAAAAGAGATGTTTTGTCTAGCGTTAACCTTAAACAATAGTAGTATGGGCGGTCCCAGATCTACAGGTCACTTAGGGTGTAACAAAAGGACACCCAAAACAGAAGAAGTGGGAGGAATGTGGACAGCGTGGCAGGCAAGGGCGATAATGGGCTTGATAATATGCCCTTGTGAATTTCCATAGAAGACCAGGTTCACACCAGAACCTGGGCTTCTTAGGGAATTCACAAGGTCATATTATCAAGCCCATTATCGCCACTTTAGCGCCAGTTTCCTGCCGCTAAAGCGGCGATAATTTTAATGCTGTTCTTGATAATATGCCCCGTAATACTTTTAATTAGAGAGTACCAGCACTTCTCAGAAATAAGCAGGTACTCTAGTACATAGTGATAAATATAGTCCTAAAACAGAAAATAAGAAGTGAAAAACAAGCAGCAGTGAATTCGTAGTCGTGCCTTAAAGTTCCTGGGATGATGTCTGTTTTTAGCAGGTGAAATAAACATGCTGTGGGATAAAACGAGAGAAAGGAGAATAATTAAAGAAACAGGTACGTCTACAGAGACATAAGTGGTTGATGGGTTGGCATGCCTGTAATGAAGCTCAGGGTTTCATAATTAGCCGTTCTACTTGACTTAGTTTCAAAACTAATATGAAAATCAAGTTTCAGGACAAATTAATCCTGATAAACAAAATCCAAGGATTTCCATAAATACAGAGTGAATTGTATGTGCCACTTGGATGTTTCTTCGTACTGAATTCTCATGTTGTTTTACAGAGCTTGTCAGCTGCCCTTACTCACCACAAATAGATGCTGCTAGCTATCCCGAGTTCTGTCAGACTCCGCTCGTTATCAATTCGAAATCTGCTGACAATAAGCATGCCATGACTCATTGTGTTTAATTACATCAAATAAAACAAGCATCAGCCAGAAACTCCCACGGCCATATCCTGCGCAACACTCCACAGTGTGGTGTGTTGAGGATATGCTAGTGTGTTCCCGGTTCTGCTCCTGCAGAGTGACCCGCCCGGATCCTGCCTGCTCACTCCTCCATGCTGCTGCTGGCGGTCAGGGAAGCGCTGGTGCTGCCTGCTGCCCGCCTCCTCCATGCTCAGAGACCGTGTAACGCAGGAACAGGAGCCAGTGCCCCTCTGCCGTCCTGGGGTGCACCGCCGAGGCTGTCCTGCAACACACCTTGCCTGCAGCATACAAAACCCTGGCGTGTGTTTAAAAAACATGCAGCCACCATTCAATCAACCAATCAAGGAATTTGTAGAGCGCGCTATATACCCGTGAGGGTCCCAAGGCGCTGGGGGAGGGGGGTTACGGCTACTGATCAAAGAGCCAGGTCTTGAGAAGTCTTCTGAAGGTCAGCAGGCCTTGGGTCTGTCGTAGGTTGGTGGGGAGGGTGTTCCAGGTCTTGGCGGCGAGGTGGGAGAAGGATCTGCCACCGGCGGGTGTTTTCCGTATGCGTGGGACCGTGGCGGGGGCGAGGCTGGCTGAGCCGAGGCTGCGGGTGGGGGTGTAGAAGCTGAGTCGTCCGTTGAGATATGCTGGTCCGTTGTTGTGTAGGGGTTTATGTGCGTGGATGAGGAGTTTGAAGGTTATCCTCTTGTTGATGGGGAGCCAGTGTAGGTCTCTTAGGTGGGGGGTGATGTGGTTGCGTCGGGGGATGTCGAGGATCAGTCATGTCGAGGCATTGTGGAAGCGTTGCAGCCGTCTCAGGCGCTTGGTTGTTGTTCCTGCGTAGAGGGAGTTTCCATAGTCCAGCCTGCTGGTGATGAGGGCCTGGGTGACGTTTTTTCTCGTTTCGGAGGGGATCCACTTGAAGCCATTGTCCAGCCTCAATAAAGAAAAAGTTCATGTACCAGGTAACAAGGAAGTAAAGGGGCCAGTAACCATGGGAGGATACAAATGATGACATGACCGTAATAAGGAGGGGCTAACAAGCCTATAAATTAATCCAAAGACAACGTTTACAAAGGACAAACACATGCATTTTCTTCTTGCATCTCATTTTAGAGACTCTGCTATCTATTTTGACCAGGGGTTCATTATGCACACTGTATTTCCAATATCATGTTTATGACTGTCTCCTCTCAAGATTCTTTTTCATTTCCAGATCATCCATCCTTCTGTTCCTACTCTAGGCTGCTCAGAACTGAATGAGTACATCTTAACTTTTGCCCCCTTGAATATCTCAAAATGTCTGTAGACCTTAACGTTCCTTCTTTTATACAATTTCACTTTACGACTGCTTACTCTGCAATACATAGTTGCAAGTAGTCCTCAAAAGCCATCCAACCACCCACACAAAATGCCCCACTATCCCCCATACTCTCTTCCTTCTCCTATTCTTTTCCAACTCACAAAGCACACCCCACTCCACATAATGTGTCAAACACCCCATTCTTTTCTTTTCTTGGTCATTATCCACTAAATTGTTACATTAGGTATATACCTAAAATAATTTTAGTTCTGCTAAGTATTTTGTGTTCTAACCTTTAACCCCTGCTTACACATCTCTACTTCTGTTATCACTCCTCTTGTCTCTCAGTACTGGTTCTCTTTTCCCAGGCTCAGCCAAGAACAGTTATTGGTTTCTATCAACATCCAAGCTTTTTCCGTCATCCTCTCAACATTTATTCCAACCTTAACCAAACAAACTCTTTTCTCAATTTTCCCCTATTTTCTAATGTCCTTTTCTTATTATCTGTGAAATTTCAGAATTCATCTCCATCCATAAACTCACCTTAGGCAAGATAGCCCATTTTTTGAGCTCTTCCATGTGTGACACTTTAGGTGATGTATTGCTACTACTTCGAGGAGTATGTGCATGCAAAAAAATGATAATGAACAAATCAAAGACTTTTACAATGATATTCGGTAAGCAACCAAATAAATGTAGGCCCTTAATGTATCGAAGGATCCCTAATCAACAAAGTGAATACATTTTGCTACCTGGGGGTCCAGATTACAAGTAATGGCATATGAGCTCGACTTAAAATGAGCAGGAATTGTGAGGGGATTTTCAATTTTTTATCTAAATTTGGTCAGCGCCCTGTTAAAGAAATGATCGAGCTTTACAAGGGTAAAGTACTACCTGCTGCTACATTTGGGACTGGGCAGTGGGGGTACACTAATAGCAAATCTCTTCAAGTTGAAGAAAACACTTTTTTTAAATGGCTGCTTTGTTTGCCTACCTCAGCCCCATCCCTAATTGTGCATGAAGAGGTGGGTTGTTTTAGCTGGATGATTCTCTTTTAATGAAACCATTGTTGCTCCGGCTCTTCATCTGGATGACAGAAGAAACTAGCTTTACCAAACTGATTATACTTGATTGTTTAAAATTGGATTATGCCTTTCGCATTCCATGACTGGCCTAAATAGTTTCCACTTTTAGGACTGTGTTGCATTTGACAGTGGGGGAGCAGCCAGCTCAGGTATTAGCATTAACTAAGAGTCACAATAAAGCTACTTTCTGTCTGTATAGGTCTGAAGCTAGACTTCTTGCAGAGTCAAAGAAAACGATGGTTGCCATGCACATGTCCTTGGAGGAAAGGGAGGGATGTCAGGAGTATTTGATGTGTGATAAAAACAGCCAACACCGGTATGTCCTAACTAGATTTAGAAGCGGGGTGCATTTCCAAAGATGAATGCCTATACCACTGACAAAACTCCTCGTCCCTGTGATGAAATGTGCAAGCAAAGCACACAGCAAGCAGCACTTTATTTTATTCTGTAATTTTTATAAGGAGCTGAGATGCCAATATTTGATACCCCTTTTATTAAGCAGAATACAATAAACTATAGTGATGCACTGTCATTTCTGCTTGCACTAAATGATCAATTTGTGTGCTTCAGTGTTGCCCTTTTTATTTTAAAAGATGTTCACCTCAGGAAAAGTATTGTTTTAGATTATGTTGAGGGTCTATGATTGCTATGTGGTGACATCTCAAAGGATTTTATCGTTCTGTGATTTATATTGCTTGAATTTCTTTTAAATTGTATGTACTTTTATGGCAGTTTTTACTCGCCAAATAAAGTTCTTGAAAATGGAAATTGAAATTGTATTGCTACTATTTTTGTGATATTGGTGACTACAGGCCCGGTCACTATGCGGGTGGGCCTTGAGCTATTTCTGCGGGGTTCCGGACCCTAACACACAGGATTACCATCCCACTGGAGAAGTGTGGCTCAATGGTTAGAGCAGCAGACCCTGATGCAGAGGTCTAGCCCGGGACTAGGCTTCAATTCCCCGCCCCGGCGGGTCTTGGGCTCAAAATTCCACAAACCTGATAATTCTCGCCTCGGTGCCTATTCCAATCATGGAGTCCCACTCTGCAACTCTGGGCAATAGCTTGCTTAATCTCCACAATGGCCCCCACAACGCTAAGGATGCCTGGCCTCCACCTTGGGGGTGCCCAGGAGTGGACGCCTCACAGGGAAAGCCAGGATGGGTTCCACAGCGGTATTCGTACAAGCGCCTTGAGACACTTGCGGGTGCGGAGTGCGCTATACAAGTATCAATTTATTTTTATTTACAATTTACTGGCTTGATATTTATGTGACAGCATCAAAGGAGGATGCTTGAAGGCTCGCATAAATAGGATTGAATCCACTTGTGAAGAAAGCTAACACACAGTGGCTTTCCCAGCAGTTCACCAGAAGATGGTCTTCACTCTTTCCACATCCCACGTCTCAGTCACATTCGTCATTTTAATTGGACAGAAGAGTCATAGAAGGCTTTTGGTCTCAGTGATGTCTACAGAACATAGCCTTTCACACCAATGCATTTGATGGCTGAATTCTAGGATGCAGTAAGACAGACACTTTACACACCAGGCAGTGTAGATACTTGCCTTCTCAGTCTTGCAGTGTAATATGTACTCCTTAAGAGAGACAACCAAAGATTTCTGCCTTTTGTATTAGCCTCAGAATACGCAAAAGGTGTCTGGTTTATATTCAGGACCAGTGCCAGCCCACGGAGCCCTAAGGCTTAAAGTTGTCTCCCACGCTCTAGGGGAAACCAATCATTCAAAACTGCATTTCCTGCAGGTTTGATGCATTTTGATGGCAAACAGCTACCAAAATGACCTGTCACTCTGTTTTGTAGATTGAGCGCAGACAATCTCTGTCCACTCTTGGGCTGATATTGGCCCGGTCTTTTTTGCTAAATATTAGAAAAAGATGCTGAGTACCAGCAGTATAGGTTTGCAGTTTGGGCTATGTTCTTGGCAACCCTTCATTATTCAGATGCTGGACATCTGAGGCCACAAGCTGACCTGCTGGAACTAGTTTGGTCAAGGGAGCATGATCAGAAAGGATCCTTATTACATTTTAGGTGATGTTAAAACAGACTCATACACTTTGTTTTACATTGCTTATTCAAGGTGGATGGTGTGGGGGTAAGAGAGCAGCTCATGGGGCAGGACATTAAACGGAAGACAGCCACCCGGGCTACAACTAAATCCCTTGAAGTATTCTACATCCTTAGAGAAGATATTTTTAGCAACTATATGTATACAAGGAAGTCCCACAAACTAGGGGTTCCTAATTTCAGAAGTCACAGTCTTCACAGGCTACTCATATTTACACAGGGATAGACAATTGGCAGACTTCACACTGAGGTGCAGATAAAAAGGTTTGTGCTCTTCAATCATAAATCAAATGCTACCAACCTTTAGTCATGTAATGGCCTGGTCATGGGGGCAGTAGTTACTCATGATAATCATAAAAGAAGTGCCGCTTTAGGAGCGCCCCTGTCACCCAACAAAGTCTAGCAGTCTGTTGTAGCATCATTCGAAAACAAGTAGGGAACCAGTCAGAGACATTTTGGCATCAGTCTCCTCCATCAAAATTAGAAAATGAGGTTCAGGATAGCTGTTGCTACAGTCCCAGCTACCTTTGATCATACACCCTGTGCTGTCAAAATCAGACATGCCAGAAACTACTGCTGTCCAGAGGAATCTCTATCATCACATGAGGTCTCTATTCAAGAAAGGTCATCAATATTCCCATGGGAAAATCCAGCTTTATAAATTCTAATCCTTGCAAAAAAATAGACCATTAAAGCAACTTTGAAATTTCATTTTTTATGGCCATTATCCACCTTGAGGGAGTGGGTTTGAGCAGGAATGTACTCTCAATGTAAGGGCGATTTGTAGAGCGCTGCTTGTCATCCGTAAGTGTATCACGGCGCAGAGTAGGTGAGAGTAGGCTTTTGGAGATGCTGGGCCTGAATACAGGCAGTTTCAATAATCCCACAACAAGACTAATTGAAAAGCCTGGATTTTAGCTTCTTGCGGAATTCAAGTTGTGAGGAGGATACCTGATGTGTTGGGGGATGTCATTGCAGGATTTAGAGGCTTAGTAGGAGAATGATCTACCTCCCATTCTGCTTCTGTGAATTTGGGTGTGAGTGCGAGTGGGAGGGATGATGAGCAACGCTAGTTGGTGGGTTGGTGCGAGTGAAGTGATTGAGGTATGCGGGTACCATGTTGTGTAGTGACTTTAATGTATGTGAGAAGTTTGAACTGGCACCACTTTTGGATGTGGAGTCAGTAAAGCTCTTTGAGAAGTGGTTGGTGTAAGATTGGTGGGAGGAGGTCAAGGACAAGTCTGGCAGCAGCGTTTTGGATGGTTTGAAGTCTGTGAAGAATATGAGTTGGGATGCTGGTGTGGAGGGGGTTGCCATAGTCCAATCTGCTTGTGATTACGGCCTGTGTGATGATACATCTGGTATTCAATGGGAGCCATATCAAGATTGTACATAACATTCAGAGGATGTGGACGAATGAGGAGGTGATGGCATTAGCCTGGGACTTCAAGGGTAGGTTGGGTTGGTGTCCAGGATGAAGCCTAGGTTTCCAGCATGGTTGTTTAGGGTGAGTGCAGGTCCGAGTTCGATGGGCCACCAGGTGAAGTCCCAAGGTGAGCTCTTCTTCCCGAACATCAGCACATTAGTTTTGTCAGTGATGAGCTTGAGGACTTTCATCCAAATGGCTACGCTGGTTATGCATTGTTTGAAGTTAGTCTTTGTGTTGATGGTGTCGCCTGAGAAGGAAACAATTAGCTGGGCATCGTCAGCAAAGGAGGTGATATTGATTCTGTGGGATCGGATGATGTTAGCCAGAGGAGTCATGAACATGTTGAAAAGTGTGGGGCTGTATGGTGATACTTGTGGAACTGCACAGATGAGGTCATTGGGATGTGAACAGCATTAGTCTGACTTGATACGTTGTTCCAGAGAGAATGGAAGCTATCAGTTTGAGTGCTAGTCCATGAATTACACTGTGTGTAGTCTGGCGATTAGTACGTGGTGATAGACTGCATTAAAAGGAGTAAAGAGGTCTGCAGTCTCTCCCCGGGTTGAAAAAGGTGGGTCTGTGGCAGCAATGAAGGCTGTTTTGCTGCTTTGTTGGTTTCAAAATCCCGATTGCAAGTCATCCAGAAGTTTGTGCCATTCTAGGTGGTCAGAGAGTAGTCTGTTGATGGTCTTCTTGTTGGCCTTGGCTGGGAAGGGGAGCAGCAAGATGGGGCGTAGTTGCTAAGTACTTTGGGGTCAGCTGAGAGATTTTTGAGGAGGGTGGTGGCTTTGGAGTATTTCTAGCTATCTGGAAAATTGGGAGGTGTTAATGGCGGTAGTGCTTTACATGGCTCTTCCCAGATTGTAGATATGGTGGGGCAGGGGATTGTGGGCACCCCTAAGTGGACTGTCTTCATTAGAGCTGTAGTGTCCTTGATGGATAGAGCGTTCCATGCTGTCAGTTGGTAGTCTTTGTTGATGAGGTTAGTGTGCTAGGAAGGTCGAGTTGTTGTAGATCTTGGTGATCTTTTTGTGGAAAAAGTTGGAGAGGTTGTTGCAGAGTTCATGTGTAGGGGTGATGGCATTGGTTGCAGCTATTAGTTTGGTGAATTTCTTGACAATGGTGAAAGGTTCCTTGCAGTTGTTGAAGCTAGATTCGATTTTCAGGGTCAGGGCATTTTTCTTTCTCTCTTTCACTTGATGGTTATAGTGTCTAAGTGTGACCGTGTAGGTGTTTCTTGACGTTGTTCCACAGGTAGTTCTCCATTTCCTTCCGAGTTGTTTGCAAATTCTCTTGGACTCTATGAGGTCAGTGTTGTACCAGCTATCTTGTTTGTTGGATCTTTTGGGTTTAGTGTTTTTCAGGGGCACCGGGGTTTTAGCATAGGTGGGAGGAGTTGTTTGTGTTGTTAATGAGGTCATTGGTGGTGTCTGGGTAGTTTAGTTGGAGGGCACTGAGCCATTCAGTATCTGTCACTTTCTTCCAGCAGAAGCTTGAGGTGTTGCTAGACTCTGTACGGGTGGTTAATGGTCCTATTATGTGTAAGTGGATGATGGAGTGGTCCATCCGTGTGAGTGCAGTGATGTGGTTGACTTTAACCTTGTTGCTGTAGGAGAAGATGGGGTCCAGGGTGTGTCCAGTGATGTGGTTGAGACTTGTTCGAGCTGGGTGAGGCATACATTCTGTTGAATTTCGAGCAAGTCTATGGAGTTGGCGTCATTGAGGTCGTCAAGATGAAAGTTGAGATTGCCTAGGAATATGAAGTCTTTTGTACCTATGACATAATGAGGTCGGTGAGGATGGTGATGAAGCTGATGTATGATCCTGGGGCTCAGTAGGCAATAGGGCTCTCATTAATGCGCGCTCATTGTGCAAGCACAGTCAGGAAATAGCGGACCTCATCATCGATTATAACTTAGATATTCTTTTCATCACGGAAACATGGACCGATGATTCGTCGGACCCAGATTTAGTGATTGCAGTACCAAATGGATATAAAGTCTATCGACAGGACAGAGTACGAAAAAGAGGAGGTGGCTTGGCCATTATAGCTAGAGAACGGATCACAGTTAGAACTGCACCCATTCCATCCACCTCATGCGAAGCGCTGCAGTTTGGAATTAAGCTTACTGCTCTTTGCAATTTCAAGAGGGTACTTTTATACAGACCCCCAGGAACAAGGACAGGCTTCCTTGCTAATCTAAGTACCATATTGGAATCATTAGCTACTGAAGAGTCTTTCACGGTTCTGGGCGACATGAACTTTTATTTAGAACAAAATAACCACAGTGACACTTCCGCCCTTATTACAGATATGAAGACATTGGGGCTAAGACAATTTGTTGCCTCTGCTACTCATTTGGCGGGGCACACCTTAGATGGTATATTTTCTAACGTTGAGGGTCTGCATATATCAGATATTCTACCAATGCCTTGGACCGATGACTATGCTATATTTAGTAAAATGACAATGAAGGCACACTCAAGTAAGAAAGTTATTTCCACTGGCCTAGGCTCCTTTAAAGATTTAAAGAACATAAACCAGTCAGATCTAAAAATACAGTTGGACCGTTCCCGTCCACTGGTGTCCACCGATCCTAACATGGCAACACAACAATTCCAGGACCGGCTTGGCCATGCTACCAATCTTTTAGTTCCCATCAAGTCCCTATCCAGGAACAAATCCAAACAGACTGCTCCATGGTATACTGATGAATTAAGAATACAAAAACAATGCAACAGGAATATGGAAAGGTATTGGAGGAAAACGTATGATACAGTGAGTAAGACCCGTTATAAAGATTCGTTGGCTGTCTACAAAGCAATGATTGTAAAGGCGAAAAAATCATTCTATTCAGAACAAATTAACAAAGCTAAAAACTCAAGCAAGCAATTATACGAGATTACTTAAACATTGTCAGGCAACGTTCCTGATCTTATTCCCCCCCATCACAAGCACTGTGCGATGCCTTGGCCAAATTCTTTTTCTCCAAAGTGGACGACATATACCAAGCCTTTTCTTCTGAACCAACCACGACGAACGCCCCTTCTTCCAGTACACACCCGGAAAATGCCTTTACCGGCTTTAAAGTACTTACAACTGATCATATAAGGACCATTGTCTCTACAATTAAAACAGGATCCACTCTCGATCCTTGTCCTTTCTCAGTCCTCCCACCAGTGATGGACTCTATCATTCCAGTCATTACACAAGTTTGTAACTCCATACTGTGCTCCGGGATATATCCTAACCCGCTAAAAAACACTTTACTGAAACCTCTATTAAAGAAACCAAGCCTGGACATAAGTGAATTAAAAAACTACAGGCCCATAGCAAGTCTCCCTTCTATAGCCAAAGTGGCTGAAAAGGCCATGAATCTACAATTATCGGAGCACATTGAGAAATACCGACTGCTGGACGATACACAATTCGGTTTCCAAAAGTATCACGGGACCGAAACTGCCCTGATCAAAGCCGCAGACGACGTCAGAGCAATTCGGGACCATGGCGGGACAGCAGTTCTGGTACTGCTTGATTTATCAGCAGCTTTCGACACGGTCGACCATAAGATCTTGGTCGACCTTGTGGGAAAGATGGGTATCTGCCATTCTGCTGGAAATTTGCTCGCATCTTTTCTGGCAGATAGAACACAAGCTGTCACCTTGGGACCTTACCAATCTGCACAGCTCTCGCTGCCGTGTGGGGTTCCCCAAGGCTCATCCCTCAGTCCGACCCTATTTAACATCTACGTGTCGAACCTTGCTAATGTTATCAAAGCACATGGGATGAGCCTAACCTCCTAAGCGGACGATACGCAATTGGTATTGGCCATCAAAGGTGACGGAGGCGAGGTGGCACAACGCTTCCAAAATGGAATGCTGGAAATTGGAGAGTGGATGGCTACAAACTGCCTCAAGCTTAACTCTGAAAAAACCGAGGTAGTTATTTTTGGACCCCTCTCACCAGCTTGGTCATCATTCTGGTGGCCACCAGCCTTTGGAGCACCCCCCAGTCCGACAGCTAAGGTCAGGAACTTGGGAGTCATTTTTGATGAGGGTCTTAACTTCATGGATCACGCAAACAAAGTAGCAACTACAGCCCACCACAAACTTAGAATGATTAGGAAAATCAGCCTGTTCCTGCCAGAGACAGCCACTAAAATATTGGTTAACTCTTTGGTCTTATCGTTCCTTGATTACTGTAACAGTCTATTCCTAAATGCTCAGGTTAGGGTCACGACGAAGCTACAGGCAACACAGAATGCCGCAGCACGTCTGCTTTCTAGAACACCTAAATTCGCGGCCATATCAGATACCATTAAAAAATACCACTGGCTGACGATCCAGAATAGGATTAAGTTTAAATCACTATGTATAGTGTACAAGGCACTCAACGATCAAGGACCGCGCTTCCTTAAGGACCAACTGATACCCTACAAACCTTGTAGACAGCTTCGCTCCACCTCCCTTAACCAGCTAGTGATCCCACGGTCCAAAACAGTGTCCTGGGGTGACCGCCGCTTTTTGGTGGCTGCACCCAAATTATGGAACACTTTGCCTCAAAACATTAGGTTAAGCCCCTCACTTCTTCAGTTCCGGAAGAATTTAAAGACATGGCTTTTTAATCAATAACATCTACCAAATTCCTTTGGAGCTTTTATTATTGAGCTGAAGTTATGCGAATTGTTTAGCGCCGAGACGCCATTGGGTATTAATTCGCGCTTTATAAATGGCAAAAATAAAATAAATAAATAGTGCCTTTGATAGTGGGTGTACTATTTGTCTGCAGCTTGAAATGCATGTGCTCCATAAAGGTGGCTTCTGGGTCAGTGTAGGAGGTACACTTGATAGTGTCTCTATGGAAGATGGCAATGTCTTCCTCCTGGTTTACTGGGTTGGTCGTGGTGTAGGAATTTATATCCTGTAGGAATGACTGCAGTGATGTCCAGTGTCGATGTGGGGTTGAGCCAGTTTTCTGTGAGGAAAAAAAGGTTTGGTGCTTTGAGGTCTCAATTCTCGGTGGAGTGCTGTCGAGTGAGCGTGTGTTAAGGAGCATGGATGCAAGTGAGCATTATTGTGTGGGGTGGGTTTGTGGTGCTTTGTGAGTGCGGGTCTTGAGCTCTGACTTGGGGAAGGGGACAGCAAACATAGGAATTGCCACCACCACACCGCCGCTCCTACATGTGGCTGCCGCTGGGTGGCAAAAGCAGTGGCTGTCACGGTCTAGCAACGTCATTGGGAAGGATGCAGTGTGTGTGTGTGTGGGTGATGGGAGTTGGTGTGTGGAGGCATGTGAAGTGGAAATACCAGCAGGCAAAGGAGCCCACTGTAGATTGAGGTGCAGCTCTGCAGCAGCGTTTGTGGTGCCATCCAGGGTTGAGCAGGTGGAGTTCTCCAGTGGGGTATCTGCAGGAAGCATTTGGACGAGGGCTTCTGGTGGTGGAAGCGGTTCAGGAGTGGGTGAGCCTAGATGAACTTGACTTTGGCACGGGCGCTGCCACCTCCATTAAGTAGGGCTTTGGAGAGTGGGAGGACCGACCGGTGGGGGCATTGGGCAGGCTCAGCAAGAGCGGGAAATTCCGGCGGGAGTGGCAAGGTGGGAACACACGATCGACGGCGCAAGTTGGGGAGCAAAAACTGACAAATCAGATCAAATGGAGCAGTAAGAGAAGCAAAAGATGTAGAAGGATGAAAAAGGAGCAGTTAAATAGAGGAAGGCACATAGATCAAAAGAAACAAGTAAAAAAAGAGTAATTACCAAGTCGGACTCTGAACAAGCAGCTATCAGGACAAACAGCAGGAGACAGACACTAACATGAGTCAGAAGGGCAAGGTGAGGTCAAGGTCAATCTGCAGCAGAAGAGAGATGTCTGGGCATCAATTCAATGGATTTGCGCTACGGGCTCCATTAAGTAGGGCCTTGGGGAGTAGGAGGAACGCAGGAGATGTTGGGTGGGCTCAGCAAGAGTGGGAAAGTGCGTCTGGATAAAGAGGGAAAGCCTGGTGTGTGCAGCAAGATGAGAAAACACAATCGGTGGAGCAAGTCGGAGGCAAAAATGAACAGAAGAGACCAATATGCAAAAAGAAGCAGTAAGAGGAACAAACGATCTGAAAAAGGGAAGCTGAGAGCAACAAAGGATGCCAATTGGAGCTGTAAAACAGAGAAAGGGTGTAGAATGAACAGAAGGCACAAGCAAAGAAAGGGTAGTTACCGAGTCGAGGTAATACCAAGCAGCTAACACAAAACATGACGAGGTCAGAAGGGCAAGGTAAGGTCAAGGCTGCACTGAAGTACAAAATAGATGTCTGGGCACCTACTCCTGCAGTTCCTGTCCAGGCTCATTTGCCATGTCCATGCTCCAGTTTCCAACTGGACTTCAAGCAAGCAATGCACTGTGTGTGGTCCTTTACACAGGATCAAGACAATTTTAGCTCATTGATGGGAGTCCAGCAAAATACAAGCATTCACCACAGCATATGGTGGGTTCCTGGCCTCTGACCTCCACCATCTGATCTATCCACGTGGAAAGATGTAGCATCTGGTCCACAACAGGCATTGGATACTCATAACTAAGTCTCACCCTATTGTCAATCAATCAATCAATCAAAAAACATTTATATAGCGCGCTACTCACCCGGAGGGTCTCAAGGCGCTTGGGGAGGGAGGGTCCGCTACTGCTCGAACAGCCAGGTCTTGAGCTGCTTCCTGAAGGCGAGGTGGCCTTGGGTCAGGTGGAGGTGGATCGGGAGGGAGTTCCAAGTCTTGGCGGCCAGGTAGGAGAAGGACCTTCCTCCTGCTGTGGCTCTTCGGATGCGGGGGACGGCGGCGAGGGCGTGGCTGGTCGATCGAAGCTGGCGGGTAGGAGTGTAGAAGTTGAGGCGGCTGTTGAGGTATCTTGGGCCTTGGTTGTGAAGGGCTTTGTGCGCGTGGGTGAGGAGACGGAAGGTGATTCTCTTGTTGACCGGGAGCCAGTGCAGGTCTCTCAGGTGTCCGGAGATGTGGCTGTGTCGGGGGATGTCGAGGATGAGTCTCGCTGAGGCATTCTGGATCCGCTGAAGTCTCTTCTGGAGCTTGGCGGTGGTTCCGGCGTAGAGGGCGTTGCCGTAGTCCAGTCGGCTGGTGACGAGGGCCTGGGTGACCGTCTTCCTTGTCTCGGTGGGGATCCACCGGAAGATCTTACGTAGCATGTGCAGGATATTGAAGCAGGACGAGGAGACGGCATTGACTTGTCTGGTCATGGAGAGGGAGGAGTCCAGGGTGAAGCCCAGGTTGCGTGCGTGGTCTGTCGGTTTGGGGGCGCTGCCCAGGGCGAGGGGCCACCAGGAATCATCCCAGGCGGATGGCGAGGAGCCCAGGATGAGGACTTCCGTCTTGTCTGAGTTCAGTTTCAGGCGGCTGGTCATCATCCACTCGGCTACGTCTGTCATCCCTTCGTGTAGGTTGGCTCTGGCGGTGGCGGGGTCGTTGGTGAGGGAGAGGATCAGCTGAGTGTCGTCGGCGTAGGAGATGAGGTTGAGGTTGTGTTGGCGTGCGATGGCTGCGAGGGGGCTCATGTAGACGTTGAAGAGGGTGGGGCTGAACGATGATCCCTGTGGTACGCAGCAGATGACTTCGGTGGCTTCTGATCTGAACGGTGGAAGGCAGACTCTCTGTGTCCTTCCGGCGAGGAAGGAGATGATCCACTCCAGTGCCTTCTCCTGGATTCCGACATTGCTGAGGCGCTGCACTAAGGTGCGGTGGCAGACAGTGTCGAAAGCCGCGGAGAGGTCCAGGAGGATGAGGGCCGCTGTTTCTCCGTTGTCGAGCAGGGCTCGGATGTCATCGGTGGCTGCGATGAGGGCGGTCTCGGTGCTGTGGTTGGCCTGGAAGCCAGACTGCGAGAGGTCGAGGGATCCATTCGTCTCGAGGAAGGCGGCCAGCTGCTTGTTGACGGTCTTCTCGATGACTTTGGCCGGAAACGGGAGGAGCGAGATGGGGCGGTAGTTTTTGAGTTCGTGGGGTCCACTGATGGTTTCTTCAGGAGAGCGCTGAGTTTGGCGTGCTTCCAGCTCTCCGGGAAGCTAGCGGTGTCGAAGGAGGTGTTGATGATGTCCCGCAGGTGGGGAGCGATGACAGCGTCGGCCTTGTTGAAGAAGTGGTGAGGGCAGGGGTCGGTTGTGCTCACACAAGAGACCCAGCAGGAATACTGCTCACAGGTGTTAAGTATTCAATGCTGGTGCACTTTCATACAATCTCCTCATCCCTATAAGAGTATTTATCTTTCCCTCAATGTGCACTCACATACCCTTCCACTGGAGTGCAGATGAAGCTTTTTCAAGTGCCTTTGGGGGCCAATGCAAACCTAGAACATATATTTTGAGATTAATTGTACATGAGGGAATCACTACTTCATGACCACTCCCTGGTAAAAAATGATAGCTTTGCAAGTGTTGTAGTAAGGAAGTAAATTATTTTCCTAAGCCTTCACATCAAAAGAGAGCAAAGGCGTAGATGCCAAGTCCTCATCTATCTTCCCCTTGGCTGGCTAACCTTGAAAAAGATTACCACTATGGAAGTATCACAAGAACCCTGGTGATCTTCACCTTTGCTATCAAGTTAGGTTCCTTAAATGGTCTAGTAGTGATAATGTGCCCTGATGCCTCCATATGAAAGCACCTAACCTAACCATCCTGCCCTCTGTAAGGTGGGCATCCCAGTACCACATCTTTCCTTCTGCAACGAGAGGAAAAGGGACAGTTCCTCCCTCCAGATGCCCAGCCAGAGAGGTGAAATCCTTGACACCCATCTCTTTAGGGATTGGCAACCTGGGAATACTTCTGAGATTGTTCAGACCTTCCAAACATCTGGGGTTGGTGATGCTGAAAACTAAGCTTCAGGCAACCATTATATTTCACCTTGTGCCAGTGCATTCGGACACAACCTTTCCATAGTAAGGCACTCCTACTGGGTTTTGGTCAGCTTTAGCAGCAAGCACAATTTGGAATTCTGGCATGCTCTGCAGACTTATTATCTGCCCAATAGTGGACAGCTCTAACTCCTCCAACAGAAAGATAGGCAACTGTGTCTGCAGCACAGGTTCATCTAATGTACTTAGATCTGCCTCAGGTCTGGTGTTGGAAGTATCCTCTTCCCTCAAATATGCACCGCTGGCAGCTTCTTGTCTTCTGATCCCGGCTTATAATTGACTCAAACCCCTAAGGTCATCCCTCACTAGGCAGTCCATGCTGGGGATTAACGCTTCTCAGCATCTATATTCAGCTCTACATAGCTTAATACCCTTGACAGATACAGTATCTCCACACGATTAGATTCAGACATCTACCACCTCAAGCACTGGCTGCACATCATCCAGATCTGGATGTTTAGTGCCTATCTGAAGCTCAGCCCAATCAAGACAGAATTCCTGTTATTTACCAACAACAACAAAACAAGAAACAGTACAAACTTAACCCAATGGAATGAACCTTGCAGACTTCAAGCCTAAACTTTTTCTAAACGCCAAGTCACTTGGATTCACTCTGAACACCAACCTCACCCTTGAGGAACGTGTTGCCAAAAATGAAGACGGTCTGCTGGTACCAGCTCTCTCTTCTAAAGCTGATCGAACTGTTTTTTTCAGAAAGTTATTCCAGAACTACTGTTCAAGCCCTCATACCCTTAAATCTGGATGGTGATAATGCCCTGCTCTATGGCTTCCAGAACTCCACATTGGAACCCCTTAATGACATCCTATGTGTCGTGTTCCGACAGTGTGGGCGACGGACAGTAGGGCGTTAGGACCCTGTGGGTCCTCAGACAGAGTGACCAGGCCACCGGACACCAGATCCGGTGACGACACAGGAAAGGGGACAGACAATGATTAGGACAGGGACGAGTAAGGACGTGCTGACGGGACGCTGTACAATATGAAAATAAAGGAAATGCCCGACTAACCTGTGTCCAGTGTTTTGGTGTGCCGCCCAGCCAACAGCATGAACACGACAACTGGCGACGAAGGGAGTGAACCGGACGTGTGCCCATCGGATGAAGAAAATTGGCGATCTTAATTCAGGAGCCCACCCTGGATCGCGTCGTGCAGAAAAGAAGAAAAAGTGCCCTGAAGAAATGCAGCAAAGCGGGAGCTCACCCCGACTGATGAGGAGAAGAAGACTGCTGGCTCCGGTAAGCGCCGTGTAGAAAGCGCGAAGTTAAAGGAAATTGGCGCGAGCTCTTGCGAGAGTCTCGGCGGCCATTTTGAAGTCAGGCGCGCGAACCAATCACCGTGAAGAAAAAGACGGCGGCCATCTTGGAGTCAGGCATCGCATTGATTGGACGCGAAGTCTCGCGAGAACGCCGGCGGCCATCTTAAGAACAGGCGCAGGAGCCAATGAAGTTAAAGGAAACGTCGGCGGCCATTTTATAGAGTCAGGCACAGCTCAAAGATCGAAGAAATAAAGGAAATAAAGGAAAAAGTGGATGAAACAAAGAACAGACAAAAACAAAGGGCACCAAAAGAGAATACAAAAGGCAAGAATACAAAGAAAGTGAAAAGAAAGAAGAAATAAGTGCCAGAAAGAGGCATATATAAGAAAAGAAAAGAGATATAAAGAAGAGGAGAAAACAAAGAAGTAAAATAAAGAGACAAATAAATAGCACAAGGAAAAAGAAGAGAACAAAAGGAAAAGGACAAAGATAGCCCAGAAGAGGACAAATACAAAGGAAAAAAGGCAGAAAACAAAGCAAAAGGAGAAGAAATAAGGGGAAGAAAAGAGACAAAAGAGAAAGGAAGATGAAGCAAGAGAACAAAAGAAGAAGAAAAAGAGGAAATAAAAGAGAAACGAACAGATAAAGAAAGAAGGCTAAATAAATAAACCAGAGAAGGCTAAATAAAAGACAGAAAAGAGAAATAACACAGAAAGGAAAGGACATAAAGAAAAAGTAGAAAAGAAGAAAGAAGATAAAGAGAAAAGAAGATAATAAAGAGGAAGAAAGAAGATAAAGAGAAAATATAGAGAAAAGAAGAAGAAAAGAAGAAAGAAGATAAAGAGAAAATATAGAGAAAAGAAGAAAGAAGATAAAGGGAAAAGAAGAAAATAAAGAGGCAGAAAGAAGATAAAGAGATAAGAAGAAAATAAAGAGAAAAGAAGAAGAAAAGAAGAAAGAATAAAGACAAAAGAAAAGAAAACAAAAGGACGGACATAAAAAAAATAAGAATAAGTTGCAGGAAGGATGCAAATATAAGAAAACAAGGAAATAAAGAAGAAGAAGACTAGGAAAGCCCAGAAGAGGCCGAATAAGAAAAAAAAAAAAAGGACAAAAAAAAATAAATAAATAAATAAATAAAGGAAAAGCCAGAGATAAGGCCAAATAGAGGAAAGGACAGAAAAGAGAATTAACAAAGAAAAGAGGGACAAAGATCACCAAAGAAAGAGAAAAGAGAAAAGGAGAACATAGAAGAAAAGAAAACAAAAGGAAAGACACAAAGACAAAGGAAATAAAATGGGTAAAAAGGAGCAACGTGACAGGACTTTGGCGCAGGAGAAACAGCAGGAAAGGACAAAGACAAACAATGAGCAGAGCGGACAGGCGCCACCAAGGAAGATCAAGGCAAGAGACACTGCACGGCCAGGACCAGAGGTGGTGAGACAGAAAGAAACAATATCGATATTCAGACAACAGGTTCTCCAAAGATTCACTGGCGGTGACGAAAGTGAAAGGATCGATGATAATGGCTGTCTCCGACTGACAACAAACAACAAGGAAAAGATAGCGTTTCAAGGAGCTAAAGGCGGATGAAGAAGAAATGGCAGCGGCAACTGCAGCCACATAGAAGGAGAAAGATAGAGGACAAGGAAGCGATGGAGACACTAGATCACGAAGGACATTCAGTAAATAACAGAGACTCATTGAAGAGATGTAGAGTGACAAGTTCACTCTCTCTCCCTCTCTCTCTCTCTCTCTCTCTCTCTCTCTCTCTCTCTCTCTCTCTCTCTCTCTCTCTCTCTCTCTCTCTCTCTCGTTTCGTTCACCTCCATCAATATGACTGTGAATGAGGACTATGGTAAATGTGTCACGAACATTTGTTTGCAACAAGGGGGGAGATGTCGTGTTCCGACAGTGTGGGCGACGGACAGTAGGGCGTTAGGACCCTGTGGGTCCTCAGACAGAGTGACCAGGCCACCGGACACCAGATCCGGTGACGACACAGGAAAGGGGACAGACAATGATTAGGACAGGGACGAGTAAGGACGTGCTGACGGGACGCTGTACAATATGAAAATAAAGGAAATGCCCGACTAACCTGTGTCCAGTGTTTTGGTGTGCCGCCCAGCCAACAGCATGAACACGACACTATGCACCGGAGTACGTCTCATCCAGAGCCTGAAAAAATATAATCGCATTACTCCATCCTGATGGAATTCCATTTTCTCACCTTGCTGGCCATAACATCTTAAATACCAGCTGCGTTTTACGAGGCCATAATGTCGGGCACACCTGAAGCCAGGACACCATCAGACTGCAGACTAAGGAGTGTAAAGAAGACAAAACAAGGCCTCAGACCTTTTACATCTGTGCAGCCAGGATCTGGAACAACATCCCATATCCATCACGACCACTCCAGGGCTTAGTAAAAGGGTTGAAGATTCCCCTCTTGAAAGAATACTACATCACAATGCATTAACCATCCACAACCCAGTTCCCTCTCCTATTACTTGTTGAATTTGTGCTTGCCTTTCTCACTGCTACGCTGCCTTTTTAATAGGTTTCCACTATAGATCTACCGAACACACAAAATACGTACATAGATGACATCTCTGAGAGATTCATTGATCAGCATCAACCATGGGCTAAGCAGTACAGATGCTTCGCATGCAAAATGACGTGCTTCAACCAACCCAGAGAGGTTCCATATAGTCTTGTTAGGAGAGGTTTGAGTTTTGGTGCCTTGCTTACCTTTCAGCGGTTTGAACATATGAACACAACTTCTGAAGAGCTGCTAAGTCAATCATCATTCAGACGGGACAGTATGCACCTTGTTTGTTAATGCATGTCACATGTCACTTGGGACCTGGGATCTGTGTGTCAGCCAAATACTGAGAAAGCGTTACCGGTAAAACACCCAAAATTTGTTGAAGAGTATATACATAGTCTTTGGCAGTAGGGGATCCCTTATATATACATAATACAGAAGAAGGATTACTCTTTAGTTTGCCTTGGTACAAGAATCCAGTGCACAAGCAGGACCTGGGTGGTTGGCCGGGGGAGGGCGGGGGGAGAGACGAAGGAAAAAAAATACTTACCAGTAATGGCCGGCCACTGCCTCTCCTCCATCATCTTCCGTTTATATTCCTGCAGTCCAGACCGGCAGTAGGAGGCATCCAAGCTCCCAAGCTTCCCTGAGACAATCACAACGCTGCAATGCAACGGTGTGATTAGTCCGAGCACCGTGGAAAGGGAGGCTTTGCATGTTCCTCACCAGGCTGTGTAGTGCAGCCTGGTGGGGAAGATGCAAAGTGTGTAGGGCTGTTTGGCCGGCCCAAGAGGACCGGCCAAGCAGTCGTGCACACTAAGGTAGTGTAAACCACTCCTCCCCTTGCTCTGGCCAGCCCCACCCCGAGCGCCGCTGTTGAAATTGGAAAACTAAAATGATAATAACAATAGTTATTCTCATTTATTTTTCCTTTTGTTCAGTGGGGCTAGGCTCCTCTACCTTAGCGGAGGAGCCGCCACTGCGAGTCATTTCAAGAAAAATGCATGAGAACCCAAAATGGTATATAGGCTACAGACATCAGCAGAGTCTAAAATTCAGTGTGGAGAACATGCAAACGGTTATTAGGTCAATACAAGACCGATTCCTTGCAGAAACCTTACCCGCTTCGATGCAGCCAGAATTCCCCCACAGTGCTGAGGAATTTGACGCGTGCATGGTTCAGACGACCTCCAGCCGTCCTCCACACACGCCCACTGTGACGCACAGAAGAGGTTAACCATTATTTTTCTAAGTTACGGGGATGCCACACACTACTGAATGATGCATTATTTTACACAATACAAGTTTTTCTCAATATTTCTGACTCCTATCATCTATGCCTATGCAGAGTTAAGATTGATTATGAACACCGCACAGAAATAGCTTTGCTTTGTCTGTCTTTTACATACACACTTCTGCCAAATGTGCAGGTCTAAAAATATCGAAAGTTTAAAAAACAGCTGTGACACTACTATGTAGTTGTCAAAACTTCAGAAATACAAAGTGGTCTTTTCATGAGTTATCTTACTTCCTAATTCACGAATACAACATAAGGAACAAAAAATTGCAGCTTCGTAAAAAAACTGTTCCTCAATTTGGAATGTCATCATATTAGAACGTTGTTCTGCCTAGAAACAGCACTGTTTAACTCCTAGATTAAAGGGGTGTATGTACGCCGTTTACATCTATTCATTGAAGCTGCATTTGAAGTCGTTGATTCCCCCACTATGAAAATATGAACTGCTTCCAAGGTAAGAGAACTGCAATGCACATACTGACTTAGACTTGTTTATTACAGGCTTGACTCTGACTAGTGTTTCAAATACATGTTTTATTGTTTTCTTTTGTGGCTGTAATTATTTCTAATTTAAGAGGAAAATAATTTCAGAAACATGTCCAAAACCACAGAGAGAAGAAGATGCATGAAAACTAACAGACAGAGGTAGATAGATAGACAGATAGACAGATAGACAGACAGACAGACAGACAGACAGACAGACAGACAGACAGACAGACAGACAGACAGACAGACAGACAGACAGACAGATAGATAGATAGATAGATAGATAGATAGATAGATAGATAGATAGATAGATAGATAGATAGATAGATAGATAGATAGATAGATAGATAGATAGATAGATAGATAGATAGATAGATAGATAGATAGATAGATAGATAGATAGATAGATAGATAGATAGATAGAAAATCTGTGCCAGTAGAGTTGTAAAATGTATATATGCATGGGCCTCTGAACAAAGATAAATTACAGGTGTTAGTAGTTTACGTGTGTAATTTACACTTATACTTTTGAGTAAGTGTATTACTTTTAGCTATTCAGAACCTAAATTACATTTTGATTATGCATTAATAATTATAAAACGCAATGTACAGAATTCTTCAAAAGTAGTTTAATTATATTTTATTAAACATAAATGTTAAATCAATTTATTAATTCAAAAAAGGATGTTTTACATTTTTTCATACATTGTTATATTTATTTATATTTTCAACTATTTTATATAATGCAATTTAATTTAACCTTATTTCCTACAACATTTTGTTTCAAGTCCCTACCTCCATTAATTTCTATAACAAACAACACACTTGCCAGTGCTGGGAAACTTATTTTCACAACCTGTTTGAATCTATAGTGTACAAGACTATGGCATGGACACTTGCTTTATAAATTGCAAACTTTTATTTTGATCTTGTATGCCTTTTTAGTTCTGCATCATTATGATTCTGTGCATTGGAATACAAAACATTCTATGTACATATTATATACAAATACGGAATACAAATAAACACACAATATGGTATATACAATAAATTCTCAACTTACATACAACGCATTCTTGGCCATCCATTCATACAACACATGCAACACATACACAATGGTCCCAGTGTCAAAATAAACTTTTTTGGTTCAACAAATGAATAGTCCGTTCTTTGACCTATCTGACACTTAATTGTAGTAATTGTAATGGAAGCAAAAAAGTCTTTCCACGTGTTTCCCAAGAAATTACAGGCAAATCAGGGAAATGACCCGGGACCTGGTCGGTCGACGTGTTTCGAGCCCTGTGACTGGCAGGGTTCTCCTCAGGACCAAACAATAACTCTAACGTTGGGTCGTGGCTCAAACAGGCAATTGTATTCCAAAGTGTAAATATTTTGAGGGGTGTGCTGAACTAAGACTGATGGTTGGCGGGGAAGAATGTTCCGAGGGTCTGGTTCTTTAGCTGTTAATGTCGTTTCTATATCGTTTCAGGGTTCCGTGCTGTTTGGAAGTATAAACCGCCGGTGCCGATGGGGAATAGTCGCCCGTGGCTGCCGCTCCTACACGCTACGTTTTTCTCAATCTTTCGTAAAGCTTCACGCTAGTACACGGAGTGCAAGGGTTCCATCGCTGGTCGCAACGTTCGCTCCTTCCCCTTTGGTCTGTTACCGCTGAGCTGTACTAGCGTGAAGCTTTACGAAAGATTGAGAAAAACGTAGCGTGTAGGAGCGGCAGCCACGGGCGACTATTCCCCATCGGCACCGGCGGTTTATACTTCCAAACAGCACGGAACCCTGAAACGATATAGAAACGACATTAACAGCTAAAGAACCAGACCCTCGGAACATTCTTCCCCGCCAACCATCAGTCTTAGTTCAGCACACCCCTCAAAATATGTACACCTTGGAATACAATTGCCTGTTTGAGCCACGACCCAACGTTAGAGTTATTGTTTGGTCCTGAGGAGAACCCTGCCAGTCACAGGGCTCGAAACACGTCGACCGACCAGGTCCCGGGTCATTTCCCTGATTTGCCTGTAATTTCTTGGGAAACACGTGGAAAGACTTTTTTGCTTCCATTACAATTACTACAATTAAGTGTCAGATAGGTCAAAGAACGGACTATTCATTTGTTGAACCAAAAAAGTTTATTTTGACACTGGGACCATTGTGTATGTGTTGCATGTGTTGTATGAATGGATGGCCAAGAATGCGTTGTATGTAAGTTGAGAATTTATTGTATATACCATATTGTGTGTTTATTTGTATTCCGTATTTGTATATAATATGTACATAGAATGTTTTGTATTCCCATGCACAAAATCATAATGATGCAGAACTAAAAAGGCATACAAGATCAAAATAAAAGTTTGCAATTTATAAAGCAAGTGTCCATGCCATAGTCTTGTACACTATAGATTCAAACAGGTTGTGAAAATAAGTTTCCCAGCACTGGCAAGTGTGTTGTTTGTTATAGTTTATATTGGCTTAGCCTTGCTGAGTTTAGGAGCCAAGACCCTTTTTGTTTCTTAATCCATTAATTTCTATGGCAGGGTCTTGCAGTACCAGTCGTTTGTCTTGTGTTATACAGGACTTACTACAGCTTTGAGGTGGTGTAATTTATTACTGTTTTGGGTCACTTTTGGCCTTAGTAACTTTAAAAGTATAGTTTGGGTATAGCAATGGGCGTACTCTTTTGTGGGTGGGTTTATGCCCCTCCTTACACCCCTCCCTAATCCCTCAAAAACCCTTGTTACATCTCCCTAAACCCCTCCCATTTAATAGTAAGCTTTCCCCTTTTTCCGGCAACCCTCCGAAACCATTCACATTTAGTACTAAGTAGTAAACTTACATGTGGGAGGATCCCCCACAAAAAAATAGGACAGGTGGAAGTGGAGATTTACACTTGCAGAGTTGTGAATATCATTTTGTATTACTTTAGTAGCACTGCTGTAGTACTAAGTGTACTACAAAATGCAGTCTTTGAATAGGCCCTCTTGCTATGTGAATCACTGCGTTAAAGCTTGTTGTAAAGCTCCAGCAAGGGAGGGACAATGAATGAGACTGTGTCCCATACACAACATCATCATACATTTGCAAGTGGATGCACTGTGGATGCGTTGTGAATGCCCACTCTCTATCAACAACCAAGGAAGCTGACCTTCTTGGTTCGGCAAGGATCATGTCACAAGACCACCATGCAAGACTATGTGGTTTTTCAAGTCAGTTCTTTGCCTTTTTCTACAACAAATATCCCACGAAAGTCAAGGGAAGCAATGAGAACTAACTTGAAGGTATCCCACGTTTATCTTTTCCTACTGTCCCCAACCTATCCTTGCTGCTTTGTTACTCCCTTGATTTTTTTCAGGCATTTATGTAACCTTTAGTCCAATCTTAGTACAGTTGTAGCGACTGGACTTTAACTTCCTCGCCTTTAAAAATCCAGGCTCTTGCTCAACTGCAGCATAGTAATGTAGTGGTGTACCCAGCCTATGCAAAACCACTAAATAAAAAAAGCTGTCTTTTTTACGGGAGGCAACACTGCACATGTTAAAAAACATTACTGCCCGGGGACACAGTGGCTTGCTGAATTTATTTTAAAACATATTGGACTAGTTAAGCAGAAGTCCAGAGATGTTTTAATGCATGGGCAAAGTGGCCTCTGGCCCAGGGCCCCAGCCTTTCAGGGGCCCCTGACAGAGTAAATTCTGTTCTGCAGAGAGTCTTGCCTTGATGACCTTGACTAATTCTAAAACAGATTGTTTTAAATACTGTTTACTTTAATTTATTCTTTTTTTTTTATTTCAGTAATTTTTTATTGAAAATAAAGAGCATATTTACATGGTACTGGGGTTGATGTGCGAGAGTCGATTACAGACATTTTGCACAGAAATGTTTGTTTCATGCATCATTCTTAAAAAAAAGTTTCTTTTAGATAAAAACAGCACCTCACCTAAGAGAAATGGGAGGGTGTCAAATAGATTATTTGCAGTAATATTAGTGAGCTGCAACAGTTTTACAGTATTGAAAACACACACCACAACCCCCGAATATTAGTTGTAAGCACATTCCGAATGTGGATGAGTGTGCCTATGCACTGTCAGCGACCTGGCCAAAGAGGGCATGAAAGAGCTGATACTGGATCTTAAGTTCAAAGCTATTCTATACAGGGTCCCCCTAAATACGTGTGGCCCAGGGCCCCCAAAGTCCTTAAGATGTCCCAGCAGAAGTTCAGACAGGGTTTTAGGGCGCCTTTGCTAGTTGCCCGCCAATGTGAGGTGGCATGCTGCAGCGAGATATCGTGTGTGCATGCTGCTGACTCCTGACAGCGGCGCGTGCCACTTCCTTTCCTGTGCTGGCTGCACGCGCGAACATGTCTTCACCCGAATGTTCAGCAGGCAGCTGGCGTAGCTGCGGTAGCTGCCGAGCAGTAAATAAGTAACAGCTCTGTGGCTGCGTTCCCCTTGCCCTACATATTCAGAAACGTGTGTATTTATTGAGCTGGAGCGGTATCGTTAAGCCTGTGTTCACTCTTGACATTTGGAGGTTCACCAGGGTAGTTTTGGGGTCAGAAACAGACGCAAGTTGCAGCTTTACAGTGCATTTAGAAATTGTCTAGGTCCATAAGATTAACAGAAATAAAAGAAATACGTAAAGGTCAAATCTACTCGAGGCGAAGATGTAAATGACCATCCTAAAAAGGTAAACACTCAAAAGTATCCCCTGGAGGAGGAGAATTGTCAATACTCTTTTTGCTCGCAGAATAGCAGTAAAAATTGTATCTGCTAACCTTGTGACCCACAACCACTAGCAGAACAAAGGATAGATCATGTGTCAGGCGTACTTCAGTCTATATAAAAATCAAATACAATTTATTAAATACGATAATTACACAAATAGATGCCGATTACAAATGCAGGGTCAAAAACAAATAAATCAACGAATTGCACTTGCCTGTGGCAACAATTTTATCAATATTGAAAGTCCAAACCAAAGAGCTCCAAAGTACCTCGGGGATCAGCCAGTTAGATAGTCCTTGAGATACACAATAATACTCCTGAAGCAGAAGGGAACCTTTTATCATTTAGATAACTGCGGTGATCGCTACGTCGAAGTTTCGGTCCCAAATCGTCTGAAAAGCACACAAGACCATCCTGAAAGATCATGGGTCGAATTTGCAATTAATACATTGTATCTATACCCAGTCTCCTGGGGGTGATTGGGTTCCCCTAGAGAGTTGTAGCATCCTAAAAAGGTATCAGGTATGCACCAAATTGTTCATAAAATGGACATATGGGGAAGGGTTTGCGTTTATGTGTGGTTTCTAGATGGACTTCTAGGTTAAACATGAAGCTCACACACATTAATGCTACCGTTATTTCTGTCTCACAGCATCAACACTGGGCTGTGCGGTGGATTGCAGGAAATAATAAATACGCTGATCTGAAACGCACGCTGCTTCACTCCGAAGGGTTCATCCAGAGTCCATATTTGAGGTATATGCATGCACCAAACAGTAGCAGAGGCAGGGTTTTCTGCCAGAGGAGGCCATTAGGGTCTTTAATGGGTGCCATGATCAGTTGTAGGTATTCAATAGTAGGGATTGGAGAAGTCTGACAATGGTGTGACTTCAAAGCCAGGTATGAATTGCACAAAGCGGGTACACCAAACGAGTCATAACTGTTTGAGGGGGGCTCGGGAATGGTGAGCATAACTTGCACTTCCTAAATTTGCAAAATAAAAAGTCGCAGTTGCTGGAGGGACACTCATAATATAGGCCATTGCCTTCAAGCCTGACCCTCACCAGGTGTGTTTGGAGTTTAACCTTTTAGAAACTGTAGCACAACAGCACTGTTTTTCTGCACAAGGTCAGTAAAATGTGTCTAAAGTTACATCAGTATTAGAGACAGTTTAAAAAAACTGCCAATCCAATTTCACACAGACTATTCATTTTTAAATTCTATATAACATCTTCTTTCATTTCTTCATTTGACTTGGTTCCATTCTTCCATCCTGTATTTTCTCAGTCATGCGTTATGATGGCAATCTAATTGTAAGGACCATGAGGGTAAATATAAAGTTATACATAACTCGCAATCTCAGGTTGTAGACTGTAGAAGAGCTAAACCTATACTAGAAAGTAGAATTATAACAATGAATCATACAGGTCTAGAACTCACACAGCAGCAGTCATTATTAATGTCATTACATCTCGGCAAAGTTAGTGGTCAGAATGCCAGCATTTGAAATGCGCACAGCTACCTCCAACGGAGGTGTCCCGGTGCTGGGGGCCATTGGGAAGATTAAGCAAGCTATTGCCCGGAGTCAAATGGTGCTGGGCTAACCTGCCACTGGAGCCGGGGATCGAACTGTAAATCCTGTAGTCCGGAGTCAGGCACCCTGGCCGCTGCGCCACACCTCTTCCACCAGTCTCTATCGATTCAGGTACTAACCACTAAGGACGCAGTGCGTAGGGTGGTTTGGCGTTCAGTAAACATGAACAGCAAAATGTCCCAGGTAATACTGATTAGTTCTGCCCTGGTGGATAGTTGTAATTGCATGCCATGCGTACCTGCCCATATCCTTCGCTGTTTTGCTATTTTATTAGACAAAATTGAACTTTTATTTGTTAGACCCATCGTGTTATCGTCACAGTCCTCGGGATCAGAGTGATGCTCAAAAGGGCCCACCTCTTGATCTAACCAAGCCCGGATAGCTATAATAGCCTAGGTCAATGGAAGGATCAAGCAAGGGAAGGTAAGGAAGGGAACAGCAGGGAGGGAGACCTGAAACGACAAACAAGAAATCATGTAGTACTACGCTATTATAAGTCACTGTACTAATTTCTCTATGACCAATTATGCTACACCTGTAAAGAAAATAATGTTACCACTGAAATAAGATATGTCTCTTCCTGTTATTCTATGTCTCAAGAAGATGTGGTCCGGAACTATCTCCAACTGTAATAAAAGAAAGGATAAGACTATAGTATACTCCTATGAATCCTGTGAGCTAGTTCTTGGTTTCCAACAAAACAATGCGTGAGATACATACCCCCCGATGGATCCCACAGCCGTAATTAAACTCCTGGAAATCCTTAGTAAATCCTAGTTGGGAAGTCCCTGACCATCCCCTCTGACTGATATAGTTAACTAATAACTGAAACAGTAGTAGTGTTTGATCAGGCAAATAATATCAATAGGGTCACGTCACCCAAAGGCCACTGGGAATTGTACAGTACCTTGAACAGAAGCACACTACTAGCGATCTGGAATACCCAGCAATACTTCAGCAAGTTGAAGAACATGGACAAAAATGCCCCGCGGTCACTTGCATCAACCTTCTACAATCGTCCTCCGGAAGAGCTGTCTCCTTCAGCTCTCCCACGGAGGACCCTCGATGTTTGGACGATACTGGATCACCTGATACTTCCAGGTGTGACCAACGCCCTCCACATGAGCCGCAAGATGCAGGCTCCCCAACGGAGGACTACAGGAGAATGACGGCTGTCAATGCCAAACAACAATCAAAGGAGAGATCCCCAATACCGTCTTCTGCATGAGCCGCGTACTGTGCAGGCTCCCCAATGGAGGACCAAAGAATAATACAACAGCGTATGCCGTTTCACAAATTCAAGGAACAAAACCGTCCTCCGCATGAGCCGTCAACTGTAAAGGCTCCCCAACGGAGGACCAGAATATATTACGCCCGAAAATTCCATTCGAATCCAAGTACTCTCTTCCACCAGTAAGGCACGCAGCGCTCACCTGCGAAGGATCTGACATCTGAAATCCGGTCAGTCAGACAATGAACAAGGGCGCAGCGCTCCTCTTCCGGGACGTTCACCACAAAGCCAAGAATTTCCAACACAGTGTTCCAGAAATGGGCGTATCATATAGGACTTTCCCACAACGTGATCACGCCGTGCTAGGCATGCTGGGGATTGTAGTATTTCCTACTGCCCGGTATCCGAGAGACAAAGACAATGTTTGTAAGTGTGAGACGCTCAATCTGGCGCATTTAACACATCGGGCCCATTCCTGGCTTGATAAAGCCTGTAGAGAAGCAAACAACACCTTACGCAGGACATTAAAGCAAAATCCCAGAGATCAGACTGCGATCAGGGAAAGTAGGATGCTGTATAAGGTTGCCGTAAAAAAAAGAAAGTCAGCCTTGAAGGAGGAGAAGTAGGACTCTATAGTGGGAGCCTGCCATTCCAAAGCTCCCCAAGCTTTCTGGAAAGCTGTTCGTTCAGTTCTATCTCCCACCCTACCAGCAGACAAAGTAACTGCCCATATATCTCCCGAGACATGGGTGTCACACTATGCTAGTCTTTACTCTGCTGATCTTTGTGCCACGGAGGCCCCTGTACAGTGGAATTTAACATGCCAAAACCTTGTTTTTAATGAAGGAGAAGTCCAGAAAGCAATTGACAATAGTAAAGGTTCAAGTTCAAGTTCCAGAATTTATATAGCGCACTACTCACCCAGAGGGTCTCAAGGCGCTTGGGGATGGGTTCATTATTTATCGAATAGCCAGGTTTTAAGTTCTTTTCTGAAGGAGATGTGGTTCTGTGTAAGGCGGAGGTGGGTGGGGAGTGAGTTCCAGGTCTTGGCCGCCAAGTAGGAGAAGAATCTACCTCCCATGGTGGATCTTTGGATGCGCGGAACTGCGGCGAGGCCTTGATTGGAGGATCTTAGTTGGCGGGTGGGTGTGTAGAAGTATAGTCGAGAGTTGAGGCATTCGGGCCCTAGTTTGTAGAGGGCCTTGTGTGCATGGGTGAGGAGACGAAATGTTATTCTCTTGTTGACGGGGAGCCAGTGGAGGTCTTTCAGGTGGCCGGTAATGTGATTTTGGCGAGGGATGTCCAAGATAAGTCTTGCTGATGCGTTTTGGATGCGTTGGAGTTTTTTCTGTAATTTGGCTGTAATTCCGGCGTAGAGTGTGTTTCCGTAGTCCAGTCGACTCGTGACTAGTGCGTGGATGACAGTCTTTCTTGTCTCGGACGGGATCCAACGGAAGATTTTTTTGAGCATACGAAGTACGTTGAAGCAGGAGGATGAGACTGCATTGACTTGTCTGGTCACCGAGAGTGAGGAATCTAGGATGAAGCCCAGGTTGCGTGCGTGATCTGTGGGTATGGGTGCTGTGCCCAGAGCTGAAGGCCACCATGAGTCGTCCCAGGCAGAGGGGGATGATCCTAGGATGAGCACCTCCGTTTTGTCTGAGTTAAGCTTTAGGCGGCTGTTTTTCATCCATTCGGCTACTTCTTTCATGCCTTCGTGAAGGTTGGTTTTGGCGGAGTTAGGGTCTTTGGTGAGGGAAAGGATCAGCTGGGTGTCGTCAGCGTAGGAGATGATGTTAAGGTTGTGATGACGCGCGATGGATGCGAGAGGACTCATGTAAACGTTGAAGAGGGTGGGACTGAGTGATGATCCTTGTGGTACACCGCAGATGACTTCGGTAGCCTCTGATTTGAATGGCGGAAGTCTTACTCTCTGGGTTCTTCCGGCGAGGAATGAGATAATCCAATCCAGCGCTTTTCCTTGTATTCCGATGTTGTTGAGGCGTTGTATGAGGGTGCTGTGACAGACTGTGTCAAAGGCGGCGGAGAGGTCGAGTAGAATGAGGGCCACTGTTTCTCCGTTGTCCAGTAGTGTTCGGATATCGTCTGTGGCTGCAATGAGGGCAGTTTCGGTGCTGTGTTTGGCTCGAAAGCCGTTCTGTGAGGGGTGGTGGGAGTTGTTGGATTCGAGGAAGGCGGCGAGTTGGCTATTGACAGCTTTCTCGATGACTTTTGCCGGGAAAGGGAGGAGGGATATTGGGCGGTAGTTTTTGAGTTCAGAGGGGTCTGCTGTGGGTTTCTTCAGGAGGGCGCTGACTTCGGCATGTTTCCAGCTTTCTGGGAAGGTAGCAGAGTTGAAGGAGCAGTTGATAACATCGCGGAGATGGGGTGCGATGATGGAGTCTGCTTTGTTGAAGATGTGGTGGGGACATGGGTCGGTTGGCGAGCCAGAGTGGATGGAATTCATTAGGCGGATGGTGTCTTCGGTGGTGATTGGGTTCCAGGCGCTGAGATTGTTAGAGGGCCCAGACAGAATCCCAGTGCATTTATTCAAGGAAGACCCAGTATTCTGGTCCACGGTCCTCGCCGCAGTTTTTAATTCAGTCTGTAGTGAGGGTGTGCCAACGTCCTGGCGGTCACCTGTTATAGTGCATGTATTTAAAAAATGTGACGTGCACGATCCTAAATGTTATCAACCGATATCCCTTTTGGATTCTTCCGTTAAAATAATTGGGGGAGCCTTGTTAGACTGCCTATTGGACTGGATTAATGCCAAACACATCTTGTCCCCGGGTCAGTATGGATTCAGGAAAGGGCTAGGCACAATTGAAAAGTGCCTTAATCTTCACCTCATCTTGGCTAAATATAAATATGCGATGGGCACCTCTACCCACCTGGCATTTATGGATCTGACAAGCGTTTGACTTTGTCTCACTCCCTAAGCTATCGGACATTTTAGTAAATATGGGAGTTGATACAGGTTTGGTCTCCTTTTTGAGGCTTCTCCATCATGATCTCTCTGCTTCAGTGAGGTATGGCAATGCGGGAGAATGCTCAGAGTCGTTAAGCATTAAGCGAGGGATGCGCCAAGGTTGCGTTCTCGCACGAATCCTATTACTCCTTTATACCAACAAATTGGAGAAACTCATAGTTACAGCTGAGGCTGAAGTCCCGCAAGTTGAGAAAAAGGCTGTGCCAGCGCTACTCTATGCGGACGACGCAGTCCTTCTGGCAAGGACTGCGAATGGCCTACAAAAACTCATTGGCAGTTATGTCAGTTATATGAAGGACCTGGGGCTGGAGCCTAATTATTAGAAAACCTTCATAATGATTTGTGGCCCTAAGAATACCAAATCCTGCAGTCTGAAGATAGAGGGCAAAAAGTTGGATAGGATTAGTTCCTTCCCGTATCTTGGCCTGGAATTCGATGAGGGTTGTATGTGGCATACCTGCATGAAAAACAGAATAACACGATTTACACTTGCAGTTGGTACCACTTTTTCCCTTGCTACGTTCATAGGCAAAAGGCTCATAGCCCTTATTTTAGAGATTTATAATCGCAAATGTATCCCGATTTTACCATATGGCATGGGCATCTGGGGATGTAAGGATTCAGAGCTTTGGGTGTTCCCCCTTCTTCGCCGCACTTCTCCCTCCATCTGGAGTTAGGTCTTGATTACGTTCAAGATACAATAAATGCAGCACCTCTAGCCACATGGTGTTCTATCTGGACACATGAAGACATTGATCTCAATCAGGATATTATCAGAGACTGTCTAAATTGCATCCAAGGCCTCTCTAATCTGGCTCCAATATATCAAAACCTGCCTCACGGATCTTGGCTATACCCCAATGTTTGAGCACCCAGATACTATTGGTAAAGGAGATCACCAGAGGGTTTTGGATAGTTTTCGAAAGCACAAAGAATTGTCTAGGGACTTGCGTGAAGTATCTAAACCCTCTGTTAGGGATTATTGTCTCATACAAGTACCTCCCTCTGTTGCCCCGTATCTTTTATATGTAAATAATCTGCACAAAGGAATTTGTTAACAAGATTTAGGCTGGGGTCATTCCGTTGTATGATATATTTCCCCTTGGGCCAGTATTCTTCTGAATCTATTACCATTTGTCCTTGTGATGAACATTCATGCCAAACCATTTTACATTTTGTATTTTTCTGTCAATTTTATCTTCCATTCACTAGGAAATTTTTAATACCACTTTTGCGCAGGCACAAAGTCTTAAAGTGTAAAGCGGCTGTGTTTTTCATATAGCAACTCCATGATCGTGATGTTTGTTTTGCTGTTGTGAGCTTTCTGAAGTGCACTTTAGCAAAGAGAAGGAGCATGCTGTTTTAATATCAATGCACTTTATTAATTTCTGTATATATTACATTTGTATTGCTGCTAAAGTGTTTACTGCTGCTGCTAACTCGTTTATATGACTGATTTCAACCTCTAAATGCCATTGGATAATAATTGCTGCTATTTTCGGATCTAGTCTATTTGCATCATCATTTTATTTACGACCTAATTACCGTTTTTTGTCTGTAATCGTACATATTTTAAATGGAAAATGTGGTTGTAATTTTTTTCCGATAAGTTTGACCTTAATGATGTCTGTTATCATGTGTATCTTTTATTACCTGTCTACAGAAGGCCAAATAAAGAAAAAATTGAATTGAGTCATTACAAGCTGAAGAAATACAGTGGATAAAATGCTGCCACTAACTATGAAGAGTAGAAACATATGGTATCCCAACTGGTATTATTTGAAGGCAGTTAGAATGGATATGAATACAACATTATCCATAAGGAAGCAAGGAGACTCTATATGATTATAGCATGTGCTCAAGGCATCATTTATATAAACATTTTAGGGAGAAAACAAGAAGGAAGGAGCATTTCGCAGTTATTACAGCACTGCAATATACAACTGATGAAATTGAGAACAACCCAAATTGCACGTGGTGCTCAAGGTGTGTCAGTGAAAACCAAGGTAGCGACGCATGTGACAGTGTGAGCAGCGTGGGCGGCGCAAGGTGACTGGTGCAAAATTATACAGTGAAATATTTGATACAAAGTGGTTCCATGTAACTTTCAAGAGTTCGTATTTATTTGGTTCAATGTCTTGTTCGTGAACCACTTCGTGTGTTGCACCTGTGATTGCGCTGGAAGGTCGACGACGTTTCGATCCACTTAAATCAGGATCTTCCTTTCTGGACCCCCCTTCACAGCACGACTGAACTGCTTGTCCTGACGCCCCAACCTTCGCGGATCCTGCTCCCCCTCATCAGCGGTTCCAACGCGGACGATCTCGAACACGAGTCTCATGTGCCACACGGCTTGACGTTTCCGTCACCCTGATTCGATCCGGGTACTTCTCAACAGCACTGCCCTTGACCCAGTCCTGATGAAGATCCTGATTTAAGTGGATCGAAACGCAGTCGACCTTCCAACGCAATCACAGGCCCAGTCCAGCCCAGCACCCTAGCTCCAAGCAAATAATACAGCACTTTCATGGAGGAGGAATTTGGGCTTTTACCAATTCCTTCTCACCCCAACTCCTCACATCGCTCAACCAAAACCCACCAGACCTCTCATCGGACCCTAACCAAGCGGCCACCAAATTAAAACAATGGATTACTCACAGCGCTGACGAATTAGCACCCATGAAAAACCATCACACCAAACAAGACAGCAAAAAGGCCCCCTGGTTCAACGATGACCTTAAGAAATCCAAGAAGCTATGCCGTACTCTCGAGAAAACATGGAGAAAAAACCCAACCACCGACAACATGAACACCTTCAAGGCAGCCACCCGCAAACACCACCAGCTGATTCGATCCACCAAGAAATCAGCATTCAAGAATCGACTCGACAACACCCATAACAGCAAGGAACTATTCAACATCGTCAAAGAATTCACCAACCCCTCCGCAGCCTCAAACGACATCACTCCCTCCCAAGACCTCTGCGATTCGTTATTCTCCTTCTTCTACAACAAAATTGCCGACATCCACAACAGCTCCGAAAACAGCTCCAACGAACAATCCTCTCCACCCCCCCCCCCCAGAACCTAAACCGCCCTCTAACAACCTCAGCGCCTGGAACCCAATCACCACTGAAGACACCATCCGCCTAATGAATTCCATCCACTCTGGCTCGCCAACCGACCCATGCCCCCACCACATCTTCAACAAAGCAGACTCCATTATGGCACCCCATCTCCGTGATGTCATCAACTGCTCCTTCAACTCTGCTACCTTCCCAGAAAGCTGGAAACATGGCGAAGTCAGCGCCCTCCTGAAGAAACCCACAGCAGACCCCTTAAAAACTACCGCCCCATATCCCTCCTCCCATTCCCGGCCAAAGTCATTGAGAAAGCCGTCAATAGCCAACTCGTTGCCTTCCTCGAATCCAACAACTCCCTCGATCCCTCACAGTCCGGCTTTCGAGCCAAACACAGCACCGAAACCGCCCTCATCGCAGCAACAGACGACATCCGAACACTACTGGACAACGGAGAAACAGCGGCCCTCATTCTACTCGACCTCTCCGCCGCCTTCGACACAGTCTGTCATAGCACCCTCATACAACGCCTCAGCAACATCGGCATACAAGGAAAAGCCTTGGACTGGATCATATCGTTCCTCCCCGGAAGAACCCAGAGAGTCCGACTCCCCCCATTCAAATCAGAGGCCACCAAAGTCATCTGCTGTGTACCGCAAAGATCATCACTCTGTCCCACCCTCTTCAACGTTTACATGAGTCCACTCGCTTCCATCGCGCGTCAACACAACCTCAACATCATCTCCTCCGCTGACGACACCCAGCTGATCCTTTACCTCACCAAAGACCCCAACACCGCCAAAACCAATCTTCACGAAGGCATGAAAGAAGTAGCCATATGGATGAAAAACAGCCGCCTTAAACTTAACTCAGACAAAACGGAAGTGCTCATCCTAGAATCATCCCCCTCTGCCTGGGACGACTCATGGTGGCCTTCGGATCTGGGCTCAGCACCCATACCCACAGACCACGCACGTAATTTTGGCTTCATCCTAGACTCCTCACTCTCGATGACCAGACAAGTCAACGCCGTCTCATCCTCCTGCTTCAACGTACTTCGTATGCTCAAAAAAATCTTCCATTGGATCCCCGCCGAGACAAGAAAAACTGTCACCCACGCACTGGTTACGAGTCGACTAGACTACGGAAACACCCTCTACGCCGGAATTACTGCCAAATTACAGAAAAAACTCCAACGCATCCAAAACGCATCAGCGAGACTCATTCTGGACATCCCTCGCCAAGATCACATTACCGGCCACCTGAAAGACCTCCACTGGCTTCCCGTCAACAAAAGAATAACATTCCATCTCCTTACCCACGCACACAAGGCCCTCTACAAACTAGGGCGCGAATGCCTCAACACTCGAATATCCTTCTTCACACCCACCCGACAACTAAGATCCTCCAATCAAGGCCTCGCCGCAGTTCCGCGCATCCAAAAATCCACCATGCGAGCCTGCAGGAAACTAGAGAAGAAATGGCACAGTGAGCAGACTCCGCACAGCCACGCAGCCCGCAAGGAAGCCATCCGCAACCCCCATCACCTCATCAGGACTGCCAAGAGGACCGCCTTCAAAGACCGCCTCGACAACAACGCACACAATAACAAGGAGCTCTTCTACATCATGAAGGAACTTTCCAACACAAGCTCCAACACCAACGACATCCTGCCGTCGCAAGCCCTGTACGACTCCCTCGCCACGTTTTTCCACCGCAAGATGGCAGACATCCACGACGGCTTCAATAACCAGACAGACCCAACAGACATCAACACAACCGACTCTCCGCACACCATTGACCTCGACCCCCTGCTAGCCTGGGCTAACGTGAGCATCGATGACACCATCAAGACCAAGAACACAATCCACAGACAAGAAGGAGGTCGTCATCCTCGGCTCCAACCCTTCAGCCTGGGATGACTCCTTGTTGCCGGCGGCACTGGGGGCAGCCCCGACACCCACCGACCACGCATGCAACCTGGGAATCATCCTCGACTCAACGCTCTCCATGACCAAGCAAGTCAACGCAGTCTCCTCCTTCTGCTTCAACACCCTCCGCATGCTCCGCAAGATCTACAGGTAGATCCCAACAGATACAAGGAAAACAGTCACCCAGGCCCTCGTCAGCAGCAGACTTGACTACGGAAACGCCCTCTACGTGGGAACCCCGACCAAGCTCATCAAACGACTGCAATGCATCCAAAATGCATCTGCACGACTGATCCTCGATGTACCACGCCACAGCCACATCACTCCCCATCTGAGAAACCTGCACTGGCTCCCCGTCAACCAGAGGATATCCTTCAAGCTCCTCATCCACGCACACAAGGCACTCTACAAGACCGTCCCAGCCTACCTCAACAGACGACTTTCCTTCTACATTCCCAACCGCCAGCTCCGCTCCGCGGACCTCGCACTCGCCACCGAAGAACAGCCACCTGCAGGAGATCCTTCTCCCACCTCGCCACAAAGACCTGGAACACCCTCCCAATGAGCCTACGACAGACCAAAGACCTGCTGACCTTCAGGAGGCTACTAAAGACCTGGCTGTTTAACCAGTAGCGCCCCCCACCCCTCCCAGCACCTTGAGACCCTCGCGGGTATGTAGTGCACTCTACAAAAGATTGTTTGATTGAATTTTCCAGATGTTTTAGCTAAAACGTAGCATTGCGTAAAGGCAGGAGGCCTTGCCTCAAGTTTCTGCCTAATCAAACATAAGAGCTACTGTCATGTTATGTGTTGACATGTATATAAAACGCCCATGAGTGGTGTTGTTCATAGGTATTAGTTGTGCATATGTCCTAGAATGTAGAGATATCTTTGTGGGCCTGAAGTTCTCCTCCATGGATATCTTTATAAAGTGAGGGAAAAGCAGTCACATTTGCAGGACACTGAGACATTGACATTCATATATCTATTTTTCTTTATATATTTATTTACTTATTTATGTATTCAAGGTATTTATATAGTGCCATTCTCATCACAAGGGCATCCAAATGGTTTATAGAGAACACAGTGATACAAATAACATGAAAAAGTTAACAAGAGATTAGGAGAGGGAAGGGGAACATATGATTAAAACAAATCACGAAAGGGAGTCCGTTTTCGACTCTGGTCGACAATGTAGATTTATAAAGGAGTTTTAAGAACTTGCATTAATCAGTGACATTGTTCCAAATATGACTGGCTTTTGAAATTGCTTTCATGTTAGGCAACGGTATTTCGACCAAGTACATTTTTAGAAGTGAATTTCATAGCAAACCAACCCTGGGGCATTGGTCTAAAGCCTATACTATAGAATTTAAAGACTAGTTTATAATGGATCCTAGGATTCTGGCCTAGAAAATATTTAGAAAATAAGGCCAAAACAGACCATATTAAAGCACTCATGTCTTGTCACATTTGTTGAACCTAGATTTCTAAACACTACATCATGGTGAGGTTTCCCAAAAATAAATTTCTAGGACGTTGGTGATAAATGTGTCACCAAAATGGAACAGTGATAAACATACATCTAACAATTTCATTATAAATTCGACTCTACATTTTAATAGCTTGATTTACAATGGTGAAGAGACTCTGCAGTCGCAGCTTGATTTTTAATAGAAATATTCTCCAAAGGGACGGAACTCCTCGATAGTTATTCAACTGAATAGAATATGAGTCCTACTCTATCCTGATCAATAACTACCAGGGAGTGCCCTCACACTTGGGTAACATAGCTCAACAGTCTTGCCAAAATCAGTCCCTTTACATCAATAATCCATACATTACCATTAGATAAATCTACTGACTTTACATCTATAAGCATGCAAGTTTACGGGAATCCAATACTAATCCTATATTATGTGCGGGAAAGAAAGTGTGTCAGTCTTACTGCTCTGGACTCAATAATAATCGAATCCTATGATACAAAACTCTGGATCATAAGACATAAAGTGAGAAGTGACAGCGTACATAGTTTAGGGATGACTGGTGTTTAAAGTGATTGAAGGAGTAGAGCAGCCCTCTTTTACCATCTCAGAAAGTGGTTAATGGTTACTTACCACATGAACTTTCAAGGCATGTGCTGTTTTTGGTGGGAAATATAGCAGATTGTTGTTGATATATCCCAGGTAAACAACTAAGCATATAACATTAACATACACAAAGCATCATAACACCACAGTTAAAACATAACAAGGCACATAAACAAAAAAACAGTCAAAACAAAATGTAAAGCAAAAAACAGCAGTGCAACACAACACAATTTCTTTGCAAGAATACAGTACAAATTGACAGCAGCAAATAAAACACAGAACACATCAGCAACACAACAAAATACCACATTGCAAATTAGCACAAATGCTCTCCTCACACATTACCTCCTCCAAAATCCTGTTTTTATAATATGATGGTAAAATGTGCTTAGAGAAAGCACTAGCGTAAAAGAGCCAGTCAAGGATGTTTTATGATTTGCCCTCGAGTTCTAATATTAAGAAATTGTGTGCCAAGACTTTGGGCACCTCAGTAGGATTGGAGACTATAACTAATGTATTCATCAAACCAGACGGTTGATAAAAAAATTAAAAGAACCAACCAAAAAATACCGAAGGAGCAAGACCACTGACTCATTGTCAGTGAAATTGCTCCCCCTCCCTCGCAGCACCACCATTAAGTGAGGCCTGCCCCTGCACGTGAACTCTCGTGTGTGTTCGAGGCCCTCCTCCACCCGCAGGATCACCTATGCCTCATCCCTGGTCCAGTGGACACCTGTTCTCTTTTGCCTCGCTCCGCTCTCCTTTCTGTTTTTTCACTCGTTTTTGCTTCTCCCTCTGTCTTTTTCTGTTCTGCACTTTTTCTGCCTTCTCTCATTTTTCCACTTATTTCCCTTAGCCTCCCTTGTGGTCCAGTAGAACTCTGTTCTCCTTTGTCTCACTCCGCTGCCTGGTCTGTTTTTCACTCCTTTTTCAAATAGTTTCTGCACTTTTCTGTTTTCTGTGCTTTCCCTGCTCTCTGCCCTATTTCACTCTTTTTCTCCTTTTTTCCCTCTTATTCCTCTTTTCCCGCCTGTTTTTCCCCACCGCTGCTGCCCCCGCGTCCCATCCCCTCTAGCACGACCAGCGTAAACTATCCTGCTCCCCTTCCCGCCTCCCAGCTGTCCAGCCCTCCCCGACCCCTACTTAATGGCAGCCTATGGCGTGCCAAAGGCAAGCCCGTCTGCGCCCATCTGTGACCAGCGTCAGGAACCCTGGATCTCCGCACCGCCAACGCTATGACCCGGGGGCACTCCACGCCCTCATCCCAGGCAACAACAACAACTGCAAGCTAGCATCCCTGGCGGACACCCACAGGCCTTTCAGCTGTCACCGCTGCCAGCACACCAGCAGCACAGCAAAGACCAATGACCCAGCGCACCCACCTGCAAGAACACACCTGAACCGAAGACCTTGAATGCATCCTCCTCAACGTCCGATCCCTCCACAAACACACCACTGAAATCTGGGACCTCCTCGACAGCACCACCCCGGAAGTAGCGTTCCTCACCGAAACATGGACCAACACCTCCTCGGGATAGGACATCACCATCCCCGAGGATACAAGATCTCCAGGAAGGACCGCCCCAACTGCCCGAGAGGAGGAACCACCATCATCCACAAATCCACTCTCCGCCTGAGCAAACTCCCCGATGAGCCCACAGGCCTTATGGAGCACCTTCACTTCAAGATACTGGCCAGCCCAACCTCCACCCTCCGAGGAACAATCATCTACCGACCCCCTGGACCCCGTGGACCTTTTGCCGAATCCATCACAGACATCATCTCAGACAGGTCATTGCATCCACCAACTACACCCTGCTGGGAGACCTCAACTTCCACCTCGACAACCAACGGGACCCCAGCACTACATCCCTCCTGGACAACCTCCACAACATTGGACTCCGCCAGATCGTGACCGAACCCACACACTGAGCAGGACACACCCTCGACCTCCTCTTCACAACAGGATACTCCATCACCTTCAGCCACATCATCGAACTCCCATTGACCGACCATCGATGTGTCCACTTCACCTTCAGAACACCCACCATCCACAGACACCAGCACTTACACCCACGAAGAAATTGGATCAGAATCACTGACGACCAGCTAACCTCATCACTCAGCAACTCCACCCAGACCGTCTCGGAAAACGATGACCCCAACACCACAGCCCGAACCCTGCACAGATGGATCACCGACAGCGCCAACACCTTAGGCCCCCTCAAGAAAAACATCAACACCCACGCCAAGAAAGCTAGATGGTTTACCACAAAAATTCGAGAGTCCAGACGCACTTGCCGCCGCCTCCAAAAGGACTGGAGCAACACCAAATCCACAGAAGCCAACAACAACTTCAGAGCCGCCACCAATTTCCACAGCCAACTCATCAGAAAAACGAGGAAAAAAGTGATTGAAGACAGAATCACCACCCACGCTCAACATCATCAAGGAGTTTGCCCAACCTACCAGCAGTCCACCAACATCCCACCCTCACAAGACCTCTGCAACAAACTCAGCACCTTTTTCCACCACAAAATCAAGAGAATATACGACAACTTTGATGAAGACAACCAACACACTGAACCCTCACCAACCACCCCCGACACCATGAAGCCAATGATCGACAGCCCTCACCACCGAAGACACACTGAGGACGATGAACTCAATCCACTCTGGGACCCCCACGGACCCCTGCCCCCACCACATTTTCAACAGAGCCGCCGACACCATCGCACCCATGCTCTGCCACACCATCAACCGCATCGTTCCCCGACGACTGGAAACATGCCGAGATCAACCCCCTCCTCAAGAAATCCTCGGCGGACCCCACTGACCTCAAAAACTACAGACCCATCTCCCTGCTCCTCTTCTCAGCGAAAGTCATCGAGAAAGCCATCAACAGCCAACTCGCCACATTCATCGAAGAGCACAACATCCTCGACTCCTCCCAATCCGGCTTCAGAAAAAACCACAGCACGGAAACTACCAACCTCGCTGCAACAGACCACATCCGCACCCTATTAGACAAAGAAGAAACAGCAGTCCTCATTCTCCTCAACCCCTCAGCAGCGTTTGACACAGTCTCTCACCACACCCTAATATGCAGACTCCACGACGTAGGGATTCAAGACAAGGCCCTCGATTCTATCCGCTCCTTCCTCTCTGGCAGAACGCAGCGGGTTATACTCCCCCCTTTCCTCTCTGACCCTACACCATTCACCTGCGGAGTCCCCCAGGGATCATCCCTCAGCCCTTCGCTCTTCAGCGTCTTCATGGCTCCACTCACCCCCATTGTCAGAACCTACAGACTAAACATTGTGTCATACGCGGATGACACCCAACTCATCCTCTCCCTATCCAATGAACCCAACACCGCCAGACACAATTTTCGAGAAGGCATGGAAGCCGTTGCGAAATGGATGTAAAACAACTGCCTTCAACTAAACACCAACAAAACAGAAGTACTCATCATGGGCCCACACACCGACGCCTGGAGCGACACCTGGTGGCCCCCCGCCCTCAGAAGTCCATCCACCCCCACGGACCACACAGCAACCTGAGAACAATCCTGGACTCCGAACTCAAAATGGACCGCCAGATTAATGCTGTCTCGTCCTCCTGCTTCCACACCCTCTGCATCCTACTCAAGACCTTCAAAAGGATCCCGCTCATACACAGAAAGACGGTCACTCGCGCCCTGGTCACCAGCAGACTCGACTACGGCAACGCACTATAGGCCGGAATAAACAAAAACCTCACACGCAAGCTACAGAACATCCAGAACGTCGCCGCAAAATTGGTCCTCAACCTGCCAAGACACTGCCACATCTCCCAGCACCTGCGCACACTCCACTGGCTCACCGTCGAAGCTAGAGTCACCTTCAAGATGCTCACCCATGCTCACAAGGCCCTTCACGACACCGGACCAGCATACCTGAACAGCCGACTCAAATTCTACGCACCAAAATTACCCAACAATCAGCCCAGCTCTCCTACGCTGTGGTCCCCCGCACCAGAAAGACCAGATCAGGCAGCCGTTCCTTCTCCTTCCTCGCGGCCAGAGCCTGGAATTCCCTCCCTCTCCACCTCAGACGGACAACATCTCTCCCTATCTTCACAAGAAACCTCAAAAACTAGCTCTTCGACAGATTGGAACGTGCGATTCCCCCCTGCCTCAGCGCCTTGAGACCCTCACGGGTGAGTAGTAGCGATTAACAAACGCATGATTGATTGATTGAAGGCTATCAGGCAGTTAAAAAAAATACCATTAAGATGTTCACTTTTTGTCTGCTCCAGTGTTTGATGATAGTATTCACTCAAATGATGACATTCGAACACACAGAAGAGTTGTCTGCAAGCAAACTACTTATTTCCTCTAAATATGTTTGTGTCTCCAGCAGCCAATGTAATTCCCGCTTTTGGCTCTTTATTTCTTATGCAAGGTACTCAAAAGGGTAATGAACTGTTATTTCCTCATACATCCAAAGAAGACCATAGTTGGGTTAGTTCAGTGCATGCCTTTTTTATTTAAATATTATGAATGTATTTACACAACTCAAACAGACTTTAATAAATCATGGACATATCTAGAAAAATATATTTATATAGTTTTCCTCTGCTCTGATGTTCCATTTGGGGTGACTGAAAATTATTTGGGTTCTGAAAAAGTTATAATGGAACATTCCATGTTGGTGGTGCTCAATTTATTTTTGTCCCTTCCATGCCACTGTGAGGGCAAAGTAAAGGCAGTGGGAATAGATGTGCTTGGTCCAACTTCCTACATGACCATGGGCCTGGCACACAAGATTTAATTACTCTAAAAACCTGTATGGACTCCACAGTTTGTGCAGTCCTAAATAAAAGTTGTTGAGTCGAGATGCAGCAGGAATTATTTATAACTCAGAGAGCAATGATTTAATGTTGTTCGTTAACATGTGTAGTGTTGGCCCAGCTATGAGCTGGAGTACATTTATTACTGTTTTGGGTCCTTTTTTGGCATTAGTAACTATATAAGTGCATACTGTGAATAGGAGCGGGATTACTCTTTTGTGGGTGGGTGCATGTCCCTTCGTCTATTCCTCTCTATTTCTCCCTTAGCCCCTCCTTACTCCTTCCTAAACCCCTCTCCTGTTGTTTTCAATATCTACAGTTTCCATCCATGTCCCCCGTCAAATTTACTACTAAAATACATACTCTGCAGTCGGGGCTGCAAACTCAACACACGTAGTTTGTGAATAGCATTTTGTATTAAGTTTGTAGCACTTTTAAGTAAAGTTTGTGAATGGGCCACTAAGGGCCAGATGTATCAAAGGGTTTTGCCCATTCTGTGTCTATGGGGAAATGTGTTGATACATATGGCCCTAAATGTTTATTACAAGATGTTTTCTCTTTTTAGATAGATACATAACTTTGCTGAATTTTATATGGAACTGGATTGTCGTATGTATTGTGCTTCGCAATCTAAAACAATAATAATACTAATAAATGAAATAAATAACGAGTTTATTTAGAATTAGAGAACATGGCCACCATCTTGAGGCATTTTGAAAATCTTAAGAACCCTGTTTACCTCCTCGAGGTTTTGTATTTTACTGACATGTTTGCTTTGATAAATTCACTAAAAAATATATATAAATCTGATATTTATATGTGTTGTTTTCAGGCTCCTGAAAATTGTGATCTCTCGAATTCTGAACCCTGATGCAGGTTCATAAAGTAATAGAAAAAGCAAAATATGAAACATTGACATTTACAGAGTACGTAAACCGCGACCAAAGAAACAACAGAACGAGAATGTATTTTAGACACACAGGAAGCGAAATGTTACGATATCTCTTCAGCCAGTCAGGAGGGCAGCAAGCCTCAGAGCAGGAAACTCTTTCATGTGCTGTAGCATGTAGCAAGACTTCTCATTTTCAGCTTTTTTGTTGTCTCTTCTTGCAGGGTGAGAGGGGAAATGTAAAGACACTCATGGAGAGGTTTAAGAACGGCAGCACCGCGACGGAAGATGCTCCCCCACAGAACAGAACCTTCAAAGCGCCGGGTCAGTACTCGACCACACAGGTACCCTCGGCATTGGCAGCAAGGAAGGCCGCGCTCGAGCACTTGGGCAGCCCAAACTCCACTTCCGGGGCTACCGCCCTCCAGAAGGGTCTGAAACCTACCATTGGAGGAGTGAAAATCCCAACCGAAGAAGACGCGGGAAAGGACTCAAAACCGCCGTATGCAAAGCCAAATTCAGCTCTCAACAGATATGTTGGGTCTATTTCTGCAGCGAAAAAAGAGGAGGGACATTCAGGTTTTCCAAATACTGCTTTAAGACACGTAGAAGCGAAAAATGAAGATGCAAAACCTGGCTTCCTCAAATCAGCTCAACACAAGCCGGGCAATGGGCATGACATTGCAGCACCCAAAGTATCATTTCCCCTGGCCCAAGCAAAGCCCTTTGTACCCAAAACAACATTCACTGCTGCGCATGAAGAGAATGGGCCCAAAGATTTGACTGTCAAGAAGCAAGCTGTTGGGCAAAAGCTTTCATTAACGACAAATCCCCCTCAAAATGAAGAAAGTGCAAGTATAAATACTTTTTTGCCAAAGGGGCCAACAGTGCCTAAAACACCCAAACCAGCTTTTCTTAAGCCGATAAAAGACCCTGTGGAAAGTGCCAATAGTCCAGCGCACACGTCTCAGCCCTTCGGTGTTGCTTTGAGAGCGACAACAGGACCTAGAAGTATCCAAAGCCCTTTCTTATCCACCAAAACTGATGAAAGCAATGGAGGGAAGAAGAACACGCCTGAAGACAACTCAACCACAACTGCAAACATATTTCCCAAACAAGTTCCCAAGTTTCGTGCAGAGTCAATGGCCAGCTCACAAAAGAAGCCGCCACAGGAGAAGGGTTCTGCTGTCCCCAAGCGGAAACCATTGAAACCTCTATTCATGTTAGGGACAGCACCCCAAAAACCCAACAGACCACCCAATGTGGACCTTGACAAGTTTCGTAATCAAGCCACTGGAGACAGTAAGTTACCTACTTTTAAGTTGTGATACTTTGTAGCATCTATACCAAAAGGTCGAGATAGATAATGCTGTGGCCATAAAAATGATGTTTGGAAAATAGCATGAAATGGCTATTATGTGGGCCAGCGGTTGGCTGTGCTAGTTAATATACTCACACAGGAGGTGGGTCCATTGTGGAACCTGTGGGCGGTGATGTCATTGATTTGAATCATACAAATATGTAATGAGCAGTGTTTCATGTGTGACTTAATTATGGGAGGTCGAGTCATTGGATCAGAATTGAAAAACATTGAATGAAAAGTGTGTGGAGTTCTATCTGATTCAGTATTCCACTGGCGCCCCAGAGTATGAATATATAAACATTGCCTTGATTCACAGCAATATATATATAATAGTGTCAGTATGGTTATGGTTGACTATGAATTGTCATAAGAAAAGCTTTTTTTGTTTTCTCAATAACTTTGGCACTGTTTGTCGAATCTGCACAAAACCAGTCAAACAAATGACATCCACTTTTGTTTCTTCATTCCGTGTTTTGTGCAGATCCGTCAAGCAGAGACCAAGGAAAAGGGGGTCGCAAAAGTGCCATTTCCCATTTCATTCTTTTAGGAATCTTTGTTTTCCGATACAGAAAACAAATCTGAACAGAATGACACCAAATATACATGAAGGTAGAACTTAACTTAAGGAAGTGCCTTAGGTTGGTTTAGTGTAAATCTGCCAGTAGTTTTGGGGACTTTAGCATTTAAAAAGGTGCTCCGGTTGGACATGAAGAAGTTACATTTTAGAACTATCTGGGCCTCTCATTCATTGTGAATTAAGGATACCAGTATCAGGCCTCTGCAGACCCAAAATTAATAAAAAAAATACTGATGTGTAGATCCAGTGTTGGGTCCTTGTATGCAAAAGGAACTGATTGACAGGCAGCAAAACCAGGAGAAATGTTGCAGCCACCATCCACTTGGACACCGTGTCCTGAAAAGAAACTGTAAGGACACATAATGTGTTAGGGTGAGCTCGCCCCAAACCCACGACTGATGTCAGGAAGCTACAAACGGACACCCCTATGGTTAAAATGATTTAAAAAAATATTTTGTTGCACGATCTGTGGATCTAACAGCTAGATTCATGGACGCCAGCAAATTCCCCCTGGTTCCACGGTTCTCTAAGTGGATCTGAGATGCCTAGGTAAGCATTGTGGGATGATATAAAAGTCCTGTGAGCTTCGCTTCCTGGTTCCAGTTCCGAGGCTTAGGCATCAGGCAGTGAAGCTTGCAAGGGACAATGACACAAATCTATCAAGCTTGCCATGAGTCTGCGGATCCTATTTTAGAACTGCAGCACGAAAACAATGAAAGAAAGAAGGATCTGGGCTAAGACGAGAACTTGAGGCCAAGACCTGTGACCAACCTTGTGGTGCATAGCCAAAGACAGTAGGCAGCGGAGGTTGGTTGCTCAGGATGCGTGCAGGGACTGGCAGAGAGTTGAGCTAAGATCCTCGCTGGAGGCCAGGCTCAGTGGCCCACTCCACAGCACTCCGCTGAACACCATGCACAGTGGAGGTTGGCTGTCTATAGCAGGATTGGTGAAAGACCTGACCAGAGGTCAGTCTCTGTGGCAGTGGCTATGCACAGCAGGAGGTGGGCACCCCCACAATTTGCAAACAGTGCTTGGTGGGCCCAAGTCCAGGGGTCGCGGATGTTTGCCGCCCACAGCGAATTGATGCAGTGTCTGACCAGACCGTTAGCATCCATAGCTAAGCATGACCAATACATAGCGGAGGTTGGCTGTCCACAGAGGGTTGGCCTAAGGAACTCTTGGATGTGGCATTTGAATTAAAAAAAATAGTCACAGCAGGGTTTGGCCGCTTGAAGGCCTGCACAGAAGGGATGGACAGCATGTGAAGAGCTGGCCGCAGGGCCGAGTCCTTCATTGTAGCACCAGTGTACAGCTTTATCCTTGAGATCCTACACTTGCTGGTTCACAAATCTATTTTATCCTGTGGAGCATTAAACATCATGTAGAGCTTCACTGAAGGCAAAATGCTATGGTAGGGTCTTCTATGGCAGGACCCACATCTATAACTGTAGGTTCAACAAGATAAGATGTGCGCTTAGGTTGCAAAAGTTGAAGACTAGTTAAGCCGGCTTAAACCACAATGATATGATCTAATGCCTTCAGTGGCATGCTCCAAAACAAAAACTGACTGTTCTTCATGAAGACCATTTCCCCTTTCCAGATCTGAAGGTGAGTGTAAAGAGGATTGGTCCCTGGGCCTCGGGAAGCTGCCAAATGAATTTAAATTGATTAATGTTGATTTTGATCTTTCTGCCTCACTGCTGTTACGAGAGATTGATGGTTGTTATAAAAAAGTTCCCTGGCTGTTAATCCAAAGTAACGTGGTCTGTCTGTGATGGTGATTGATGTTACTGCTATCCCGGTGTGAGATGCCTTGTTTTGATAGCTCATACATTGGCCCTTAATGCATGCTGGGGTGGGTGGAAGAAAAGGTAAATGGCGCCAATCACAGAGTAATGGATGACGTCTGGCTGAAACCCATATAAGTAATCATGTTATACACATAATTTTTGTAAAATCAAAAGATCTTGGTTAACACAGACCTAAAAAAGTCAATCAGTCTATCCTTCAAAAATAAAAGAAGGTAAAGAAGAGAGAAAGAAAGAGAGAGAGATACGTGAAAGAAAGTAAGAAAGAAGGAAGACAAGAAAGAAGGCAGACAAAAAAGAAGGCAAGAAAGGAAGAAGGCAAGGAAAAAGGCAAAAAAAGGAGGAAAGAAAGAAGGAAGGAGATAGAAAGAAGAAAAGCAATAGAGAGAGAAAGAAAAAATGTAAAAGAGGATAAATTAATATAGATACAAAGCAGTGTCTCATGATTAAGGTACATTTGACACAACACTATTCCCTCCAAAACCGAATCCTCGGTCTGATTAAAAAAAAATCTGTGTCGTCCTATGCAGAGGTAAGTATTTATCTTAGTGTTCTTCACATAAAGTACTTTGTATGACATTATTGCATTATCTAATCAAATCCAGTTAGATTCAAAACGTAATTCTTCAATTAAATCATTCTTTGTTGGATTCATCACTATGAGTATAGACCGCCAACACGGGTTTTGAGGTGCGATTCTCTTCTTAAGGGCTGTAAACTTCATTAAAATGATACAATTTCAATGATTCTAATGTTGAAAAATATTGAACCACACAACAAAATAACAATCTTAAAATTCTGAAAACAGAAGAACCTATAATATAGAATCTGCATTGCTTCAATCCTTTCTTCCATGATTCAATTAATGCAATCCTTCATATCTTTAGTGACAGTAAAATGAAAAAACCTTTATTGTTAAATACGCAAACTTTTACATGTTGCAGTTTCCTTAAAATTCTAATTGGTCATGGATCATTCATCAACAAAATATATATGAAGTATATAACATACACTGACAAATAAGGCCTACCTTCTCAAACAACCACCACTGTAGTAAAAATTCCATTCTAGAGCTCATGTTGAGCTCTACCATGTCAGCATCCATGTGAAAAAGGTCAGCAAAATATGGTTATAATTACAGCCTTCCCAATATATGCATTTCTAAGAAATCAGGTGTTAAGTATCACCACTTCAAAGTTCCATTTTCAAAAGTCAAGTTAAAGAGAGAACTCAAAACGTCAAATATCCTTCCGCACTGCCCGAACTTAAATAAACATAGTCTCATCCAAAACCCTTTCACTTGATTCTAACAAAGCAATATCTCTCATCAGAAGAGAAGAAACCCATTCACGTGTACTACAGCTAAAATGAAAGAAAGGCAACCCAAATTACGAAATGCTCTTCATGAGAAAATTTCATACATCCCTTCCACACTCCCCGAACTTGGGTAAAAATTCCACATCTAGAAGTGTTTCACTCTTCACCCGAAACCGAACTACAAGAAATGTGGGCTCCTTACAAACAAGTTAGCCTAAACAGCACATATCCTGCCTCCTTGCAAATAAATGCAAATGCCATTTTGTTAGCTCTATTTTTACCCTGATAGGAATTCCTTCCCACCTAAACGTTGAAATGCGGTCTGACCAGGACGTATAAGTGCTCTGCACATGAAAACAGAGTAAGTCCTACGCCTTTTCTCGTACATAACCCAAAGGAAAAAAATACCAGACACCCTTCAAAAATAAAACAAAACACATATTTAAAAACTGAAACGTTTTCTTGCAACAAACCTGTTCAGATACGGTCTCTCACTCATCAAATCTATTTATGCGCACCAGAACTGAAGAAATAGAAAAAACACTGACCTAATCCCACACAATGTGCCAAACACATTATGAAAACCCTTCATAACAGACAACAACAGAACCACTAGAGGTCTGAATAGATATTCTAAACTGAAATTATTCGAACATAATAGGGATCATAAAATAGACAAAAAAAGTTTAAAAAAAAGAAAAAAATATATAAATCAAAAGAGTACTTCTACTGACCGCATTTGTAAGCCTCAATTCATTAGCAGCAAATTATATTCTGATCTCAACATTTTGAGATTGTTTTCTTTGTTTTATGTTTCAATATTTCAGAATGCATGAATTTTCTAACTTTATAATCATTGTAATTGTATCATGTTTAATGAACTTTACAGCCATGAAGAAGAGGGTCACACCTCGAAACACATATTGGCTGTCTCAGATGATTGTGATGAATCCAATAAAGAATGATTTTATTGAAAAATTAATTTTTGAAACTTACTGGATTTGATTACATTATGTAATAACATCATACCAAGTACTTTAACTTGATATAGAACAGTTTCAACTGGACACTATCTGGTATGCTGCGAATTAGCAGAAGTTAAAAAAGCAAACCATTTCAAAAGGAATTTACAACACAATTGGCAGGAAATTGTATTTGATAAAGATGGAATGTGCCCCATGTTCACACCAGTAGAGCCCTTCTATCACATCAGATTCTAACCACAAAACCAACACTATAGTAATTATAAAGCAAAAGCAACAACAACACTGGCACTGAAGGGAACTAGCTTGTGTGTGGATGTGCTCCTTGTGGGAGAGCAAAATGCAGTAACACAAACTTAAGTTAACCCCTTGATCGCGGTGCAAATTCCGCCGCAGTGCTGGTGAATTAATGAGTGGGGGTGTTTCGGACAGCCCCTGGCCATCCTCGGCACACGCCCATTGTGACGTCGGACGGCCGGGGGCTGTCCGAAGCACCCAACGGGTTAAACAGTGGCTTAAGTAGGTTGACCCACTGCTCAATGCTATATGCTGTTGTGGGCGGAAGCAAAATGTGAAACAACAGAAGACCAGTGGATATAGAGAGGTGTCTGAACGTCCCTATATGTAAGTATATTATACATATGTTAGCAACATCTAAAGGTCTTGGTTAACGGCTGTCAAGAAGCAGATATAGGTTATTTCAAATGAATTATCACAATAAATGGCATGAAACAGGTGTATTTACCTAGGGTAACAAAAGTTTAGGAGAAAGGCTGCATAAATTTAACTGGACAAAGAAAAGCACTGTTTGTGTCTAATTACAGTTATTCCCAAGGATATGTATAGCAATTTTCAAATAGAGCATCAATTTGCCACCTGGAGGAGGGCTATGCTGAACCTAGAATGCCGTGTAAAAAAGACATCGACTTTTCTTAGTTAAAGTTCCTTAAACTAAGGCCCTGACAACTCTGAGCAAAGTTACCCTTCTAGAAACAAAACAATGGAAGATTGTTTAAATCTTTACTTTCAAGTAGGAAGAGCTTCCCTATTTATCCACTCTACTTGAAATTAGGGATTTCTGGAGCCTAGTTTAATACTTGGAAAAAAATAGATGGGGTGATTGTATTCTCCATGGTGCTGCAAATTCATTAGCAGGTGCAGTTAGAAAGGAACTGAGATCTTATACAACTTTGGTTGTAAATTACAAAAATGTCAATTGCACTGCAGAATCTTGGCTTTATGTCTACTTACTTACTTTCTTGGGAAAAGGTAAGTCAGAAGAAAAAAGTAATGAAATCAGCTGCTTCGAGGAACAGTTTGGTAGTGGGTAAAACCCACTCCTCAAGCAAAACAAGACAACCCCATAGGCCAGATCACAAAACCTTTTTTGACTGGTGCTATTTCATATCCTTGGTGGTAATTTAAGACAATGCTTGCTCCAAACACCCTTTACCACTGTCTTATGACAGCAGGATTTTGGAGCCGATAATTTGACACAAGAACCTTTATTCACATTTGTTGTGTCGCATTATGGTGGCGATGTGCTCTTTTGGGTTATTATATGCTGCTGTGGTTTTGTGCTGCATTATTGCAGAAAAAAGTAATGAAATCAGCTGCTTCGGGGAACAGTTTGGTAGTGGGTAAAGCCCACTCCTCAAGCAAAACAAGACAACCCCATAGGCCAGATCACAAAACCTTTTTTGACTGGTGCTATTTCATATCCTTGGTGGTAATTTAAGACAATGCTTGCTCCAAACACCCTTTACCACTGTCTTATGACAGCAGGATTTTGGAGCTGATAATTTGACACAAGAACCTTTATTCACATTTGTTGTGTTGCATTATGGTGGCAATGTGCTCTTTTGGGTTATTATATGCTGCTGTGGTTTTGTGCTGCATTATTGCAGTTCAAATTTGTTGGCAGTACTGGGGTTATTATGTTGTGTTCTGTTTTGACTGTTTTGTTGTGATATGCCATGTTTATGTATTTCTTTATTTAAGAGTTTTGTATCAGAGCTCTATACCTCAGTAAATGTTTACATCAACCACGTAAAAAGATGAATCAAAATAGGTACGTCAGACCAAGTCAAGTCAGTGGTTGAGTACAGGAGAGGAGAAGTTGCTGGGGGAGGTCCAAGTAGAGCTGAAGGTGGAGATGTTTCCCTGTTGGGTGGTTAATGATCCACTATTTGAAATGCCGGTTGATTAGGAGATCTTTTAACTGTCGCTTGAAGCAAGGGAATGAGGGGTTGGTCCTGATATGTGTTGGTATGGAGTTCAAGATTTTAGGGGCACTGCTTGAAAGGGGCGAGCCAGATATTTTTGTTTGTTGGCTTTTGCCGGGAAAGAGGAGCATGATATTTGAGCTTCTGAGGTTTCTTGTATGTCCTGCCCTTTTGAGCTTAGAGGTGTGGTAAATTGGTTTTCCGGTGTGCAGGGCTTTGTTGGTTAGACAGGCTGTTTTGAAGCTGCTGCAGGCTTCAATCGAGAGCCATCTCAGATCTTTCAGGGCTGGGGAAATGTGGTCAATTATTTTTTATTCCTGTGACCGTTCTGGCTGCTGCATTGAGAGTGATTCTGATGGGCGCAAGGTGGTATTTGGTAGAGCCTGTAAGGGTGGCATTCCCGTATTCCAATCTAGACAGCACAAGCACTTGTGTGGCAGATTTGACATCTTCCTGCGGTAGGTAGGGTTTAATTTTTTTTAGATGTTTCAGGTTGGAGAAGGCACGCTTCGCATTGTTCTTAGTATGATCTTTCATGGTCAGTTTGGAGTCCAGAGTGATCCCTGGAGATTTGACAGAATCAACTAGTGAGAGAGAGAAGTTGAGACCATCAATGGAGTTTACTCATTCTAGCATCTGGGTGGGCTTCTCTGTATTTGATATGAATAGAATTTCTATCTTGACTATCTTGTCTTAGTTGAGCTTTAGGTGGTTGTAAGAAAGCCAGTGTTGGAATCATTTGTGGCGAGTAGGCAGATAAACTGACTTTTGACCTCTGGCGGAGAAAATGTGACAAGATAACTAGATTTAAAGCCTTCTTTATTCACAAAGTGAATGAGCAATAAAGATCCCTATAAACCCTATTATTTTGCTCAGCTTTCAGAGACAGAGGTCAAGTGCATTAGTTAGGTCGATTGATTTTTCAAGTTACTAGACCTGCAGGTCTAGTAAAAGTTTTATGATTTTTCGATCCTTGTCCGTGTAGAGCTGGGTGTCATCCGCATATAAATGGAAGAGGATTTTAGCTTGTTTGAGGATGACATGAAGAGGTTCTATGTAGATAATGAATAATGTGGGCGAAAGGACAGATCCTTGGGAGACCCCCCATGTTATTGCTATCGTATCCGAGGTCTGATAGTCTATTTTTATTTTAGAGCGCGGTTATATAGAAAGGATGAAAAATAGCGTATGACCCCCCCCCATCCGCACCAGTTCTTATCTGGAGGGAATCCAAGTGGAGCTTGTGGTCTAGGCCACCGATAGGTCTAGGAGAATGGGTGGGCAGCATTGGCCTGTGTCCAGGGACTTGTATAAGTCACCTATTATGTTCAGAATGGCTGTTTCCATGGTGCATCCTTTTCTGAATTCCGATTGGTGGAGATTCAGGAGATTGTCATTTTCGATGTGTTGGTCAAGCTGTGAGAGAACGCATCTCTCCTGAGTTTGGAATAGGAAGGGGAGATTGGAATCTGGTTTGAAGTTATTCAGGTCGATCAGGTCTCATCCCGTTTTTTTATTCATTGCGTGAGTTGACCGAGTTTGAGACAGTCTGGCATCACTCCAGTTTTCAGAGAGCTGTTTATTATATTAGTCCAGTGAGTATTAGGGCATGGTTGAGTCCCTTTGCCAGGGAGGCTCAATGTGGGTCCTGGAAGTGGGAGTAGGGTTTGGACGTAACCAACAGAGAAGATATGTTTTCCCCCTTGAGTGGGTTGAAAATCTTCCAGCTTCTTTGGTTTATGTGGGACCCTGGGGTTTTGATGCTGTCAATGTTGTTCTGAGGGGTGATCATTGTAGAGGAGGTTTTGGAGTGAGAAGGTGGGTTGTTATCTTAATTTCTGGGCAGGGTCCCCTTTCAAGGGCTGGTTGTGGTTGAGGGAGTACTCGATCTTTGTGCTTTTATCATTTAAGAAGGTGGCACATTTTTCACATTTTTCTTTGGGTATTTGAGGTTTTTTTTAGGGCTGGCTTGAAGGTTTGTTGATTGATGATGTTATAGATATCTTTTGTGCAGGTTTTGGCCTTATATAGAGCATTGCCGGAAAAGGAGGCTTTGTCATTCATTATGTGTTTTTTGTAGTTTCTGCATTCCCTCCTTAGCTGGTCTAGGTGTGCTGTGGATGGATTTGTTCACCAGAGTCTTTTTGGATGCTTTGAGCTGTCTGCTTTCAGTGTTCAGATCTTTGTTGAACCAGGATTTCGAGGGAGTGTTTCTCCCCTTTTTCAGTTTCAGAGGTGCTAATTGGCCCAGGATGGAGGACATTGTTGAGTTGTAGTGGGTAGTGAGTTCAGTTGTTGAGAGAATTTCTGATGAGGGGGGCAGTGGAGACACCATTGTTTCTTCAAGGTTTTGTAGAGGAACTAGTCTAAGGTTTCTCTTCCATTGGAGGTTTTTTACACACAAGTTGGGAGGGGATATACTTTGTTGAAAGAAGATGAGGTGGTGAGCCGACCAGTTGACAGGGAGAATGTTGTCAAGGTTAGAATATCATTCTGAGCTGTGAGGGTGTCTGTCCATGGTTGCGCCTTTATTGTGGGTACTACCTTTGCAATGCTGGAAGAGGATGTTGCTGAGTAATAGGTCAGTAAGGAATTGGATTAGGGTGTTGCTTTTATCATTCCAGTGAAGGTTGAGGTCACCTAGGATGATGTTGTGGGAATGTGAGAGTGAGCAGTGTGCAATAAAAGGTGTTTGCCAAAGGATAGTGTGTTACCTGGTGGGTGGTGGAGAAGGTGACAGTTCTTTGTTATGTTGTCTTTCATCTATATGATGGAGCTGAAATTTTCAAATGTATTGTAGGAGAAGGTGTCTGTTTCGCTCAATTTTATGTTGTTTTTATGGATAATCGTGATACCTCCACCGTTGTGGTCCTTCCTGTCTTTCCTTATGATAGAGAGTCCCGGTGGAACCATCATGTCTATGATCGGGTAGAAGGAATCATTTAGCCATGTTTCTGTAATGAATGCAATATCAATGTCGTGATTTAAGATTGTTTCTGCTAGTTCTGTTACATGTCTGGTTGCCGATCTGCAGTTTATGAACATGCATTTAGTCTCTCTGAAGTTAGTCAGATCTTGGGGGAAGAAGGTCAGGGGAGTATTGACGAGGTGCACTGGTGGTCTAGTCATTGACGTTGGTGTGGGGTTTCTTTCTAGTCCAGTGATAACCAGGATTTTTGTTGAGGAGTTGTGCCTATTGTATGTCGGGCTTTAGGATTTGGCTAGCTCTTCCGCCTTACTTAGTGACATCATGAGGCTCATTGTTTTAGGCCTCAGAGCTTTTTTGTTGAGGGTTTTGTGGTCCAGCTGCCTGGTTGTGTTTTCGCTCATTTTAAGAGTTGAGTGCTGTTGTGTGTAGGGGGGGGTGAGGCTGCTGGTTGGGAATTGAACCAATGTTAAGGTTTATTGTGATGATGTTGAGCCTCTGGAGTAATCTTTCTAGTTGGATCTCTATGCACGTTAGCTGCTCATGTAGTTTGGAAATGAACATTAGCTTTTGTGCCGAGGGAGTTCTGGTGGGTTGCTTCTTGATGTGAGGGGTATTCTGTCTCTAGTCTGAGTCACTGAATGGGAGATTCACTTTATGTTGAGGAGGGTGGGGTTGATCAGAATCCTTGAGTGCATGCTGGTGTGAGATGGAGTCAGGTAGCCAGTGGGGGAGCAGATGGAGATGTCCCTTAGTTCTTTGTTAATGACGGTGGGACTGGTGGGTGAGTCGCGTTGGTTCCTTCAGGATGATGTCCTCAATGCATTGGTGTGCACAGAGGCTAGGCAGTGAGGGTTGGGGGTGATGGTCAGCTTTTTTACCTCCTGAGAGGTCTTTGAGAGAGGGGAAGAGAGTGAGGACTGTAAGGAAGAGTTGAAGTGTTGGAGGTGGGATTTATGGAGATGATCTGACCTGAGCTGCTTTTGTGATATGGGCTGTTGAGTGTGTTGTTCCACCATATTTTACACTCTGGGGATGGTCATGCAGATCAGTCACCTCCCGTTATATTGGTTTCTATCCTGACTGGGGTGGGGGTAAGGTGTATTGTGAGGGATTGAGTTGAGTTTGTGGCGTGACTCGTGAGTGTTTCATTGAGGGGAGGGTAAATGGTAAGGGAGAGAGTGGACTTTGTGGCGGGACACAGGAGTGTTTTATTTTGTTGTGTGTTCTGTGAGGGTGAGTGGCTAGAGGGAGAATGGATTTGCAGCCTTGATATGGTTTTTTTTAGAATGGGGATTATGGATTCAAGAGTACGTATGTTGGCATCATTGGCTTGCATCATGATGGTCCAGTTTTTGGAAATGGTTGTGGTGGCCTTGCCTTTAAACATGGGCAAGTTAGAGATTGGTAATTTGAATCCAGACGAGGTGTTAGTGGCTTCAATAATGTGAAGGTATCCTTTTAGGGTTGCGATCCATTTCGTAGGACTGGTAGTGAAGAAGGTGAGGTCCGTTCTCGTAGCACCTTTTGAAGCATTGTGGTAGAAGTCTGCGATGTGTGCTGCAGGGGGTTGCTTAATCAGTTTATGTTTGAAGTTTTTGGCTGCTGTGGTAAAAAGGTTGGGGGGAGGGTGAAGGAGAAGAAATTCGAACCGTGAGGATTCAGTAGGGAAGGAGGTGTAGGGGAATTGCAGCACAGCAGTGTTGTGTGGTAAGGTATCAGAGCTCGGTCGGGGGAGCAGTGCGGTGGTGCTGAGTAGCAGGCCATCAAAGCTTGGTCGGGGTGTCCGGGAAGAGTATGGTAAGTTAGATTAGTCGTTGACCAAAGGCGTCCAGGGCAACGGGAGATTGTGGAAAATGTTAGCAAACTGGCTTGGTAGGTGTGATGGGGGAAAGGAGTGTGTTCTGACCTATATTAATTATGATAGGGAAGGCACCTCATAGTAAAGACGAGTGGGGAAGGTTTGGCTTGTATACTACTCAAACCATTGCAAGATGGCTGCTCTATTAAATGTTTGGGGATCCAGCTTTCAGATTGAGTGGGAAGTCCTTCTTTTCTTTCATTGAAACTGTGCTTTTAGTCCTACATCAGTTTTAAAACTGGTGCCATTTTGTAAGAGGGCCCTCATGTCAGGGAAGGGTGAGGTAGCGCAAAATGGAGGGTAGACCCCCTTTGAGAGAAACCTCCCTAGGACCGAGTGCACCGGCCGCAGAGGAGTGAAATGTGCCCATGCAGCAGTGGAGCAAAGCAGCGTGATTGCCACCAATGTGGGTGGGGATTAAGGCACTGCTGTAAAGTGTTTGGTGCTGGAGGCTGTCAACGAACGTCATGCCAGAGGTGCAGACCTGTTCCCACTTCTATTCACTTTCAGCTGGCCAGCCTGCAACCAACAGGCTTAGTATCGTCTTGGGGGCTGATGACGCCGCTATGCATGCGGGCCCGCGCAGCTGCAGCGACGGTCTGGAGTGGTGATGAGTAGGGCACCAGCCTCCCGCATTGGATTGAGGACGGCGATCAGGGGGCATCCAGCACAGGGCCTAGATAGGTGCACTCACCCACTTTCCTGTCTCACTGCTGTATGTTGGTTACGGCTATAGTCAGTCCGCTGCCCGGCAGCAAACGTGGGTGGCAGACTGAACAGTCGCTGGGTGTGGAGGCTGCTTTCAGGACACAGCCAGTGCAGACCTTGACAGGAGCACCTACCTCAAGTCCTTGCTGGGCACGTCAACGGGCGATCCTCAGGCCAGCAGCAAGTGTGAGCAGCAGTCTCTATTGTGGGCATCAGCCCGGAGTGGCTTCATATTCCTGCGACGAGGGCTCTTAGGCACCATATTTGGCTGTGAGGTGCCGGGTGTCTCTGTCTGCCCGGCGTGAGTGAAGCACAAAGGCTTCTCTGTTGAAATGAGTCCATGAACACAAACCAGCTTTGTTTGTGGGAGAGCCGGAATATTCATTTTTACAAAGGCAGTTTTTGGTGAGTGGATAGTGGGGTATAAGCAGGGATATACATCGATTGGTGGTCCCAATCAGGAGCTTCTTCCTAGAGAGCCATCTCGGCGGCCATCTTGCATGTTATGCTTGAATTGTGCTTTTATATTGTTTTGCGTAAGTTATTTTTTATGCATCGCTGTTAATTTAGATATATCAACAAATGCTGTTATATGTTAGCCAAAAGCAGCACTTGCCTTTATAGTATCTGTGACAAGCAATCCGCTGTCTAAGGTGGGAAAATAGCTGTCCTCTAGCTCGTTAACTAGTTTTACTGAAGACACCAGTCTTGCTAACACTGTGGCAGAGACTATGTCTTAATTTAGGATTTGCAGAGCTCACTTTAAATGACATGGCCTAGGTTTGATTCTGCTGTGCAAAAAAATGTCTGGCATATTTGTGCTCGGTAAATGATCACAAAAAGAGAAGATTATTTTTTAAACAAAAAGGCAGTGGGTTAATTTTGAGAACTAAGCTGGCAAATTGGAGGGACTAGTCTGTGAACATTTTGTCTGCCCCTTCCATAATCATGTTTTGTAGGCGTTGGAACACGTTATGTTCATCTGTACAAACTTATAGCGCTGTCCTAAATGGTTTATTTATTTATGGCATTTATAGAGTGCGCTGCTACCCATGGGTGTCCTGGCGCTAAGTGAAATCTCTCCGCAGGGAGCTAACCTGGCAGATACCTGGTCAACTATACTGAAAACAACCAGGTTTTTAGGTTCTTTCGAAAAATAAACAGTTTTGAAATAGCTCTAAGCTGAAAGGGGAGCTTGTTCCATGCTTTGGCTGCATTTGCCACAAAGCTTTTTCCACCCCAGGTGGCCTTTCTGACAAATGGGACATGCACCAATTTGGCATCCGATGATCGTAGTAATCTGCTTGGCCTATACCAATAAAGGTGTTCTTTTAGATAAGGCGACCCTACTCCATAAAGGGCTTGTGAACTAAACACATCGCCTTAAACATGGTGGCAGCCAGTGTAATTTTCGTATCTCTTCCGCTATTGGAGCGTATTTAGGAATGCCCAACAGCAGTCTGGCAGCTGCATTCTGTAAGAGTTGTAGCTTCTGCATTGAGCCTTCCTCAATGGTAAAATACAGACTGTTACAGTAATCCAGCCTCGACATGGTAAGAGCTGTAATCACCGTTTTACGACAGTCTGACGGGAGCAGAGGCAGAATTTTCTTACAAGACCTCAGGGCATAGGACGTGGCAGAGGCCACCGAATTAACCTGGTCTTTAAAATTGAGCTTCTGATCTATCCAGACCCCAAGATTTTTTGCCTTCTTGATAGGTACGGGAAGAGGACCCAGAGTATCAGACCACCATTCAGGTGTCCAGAAGTTGGCCTCATTCCCAAAGCATACCACCTCCGTCTTGTTAGAATTTAACTTGAGGCAGTTCTGGGCCATCCACGTCCAAACTGCGTTCATGCAATCGTTGAATCGGATTGCTGTGCTTTTAGACTCCGCCGGAAAGAGAGACACCACTATTTGGGTATCATCAGCGTAGCTAGTAAGGCTAAACCCAAACGACTGAATAAGGGGTGCGAGGGAGGACACATAAATATTAAAAAGTGTCGAACTCAGTGAGGACCCTTGAGGGACACCACATGGTAGTGAAAACGGATAAGATACAAATTCTCCCATCGCCACCTGCTGGGTCCTATTAGACAAAAATGATTTTAATAATCTCCAGGCCGCGCCCTGAACCCCGATCTCCTGCAGCCGATCCATCAACAATACGTGATGGACCGTGTCGAATGCTGCAGAAAGATCTAACAGGATCAGGGCCCCTTTCCCGCCTAGATCCAGAACAGTCCTTATTTCTTCTGTTGATTTCAAGAGGGCAGCTTCCGTGCTATGGCCCCCTCAAAAGCCGTATTGTGTGCGTTCCAATGCTTGAGAGGACTCGAGAAATTGGCTCAATTGCATGTTTAAGTTTTTTTCAATCATTTTAGTAGGAACCGGGAGTCTAGATATCGGTCTATAATTGTTTGGGTCTTTAGAGTCCAGATTTGGTTTCTTCAGAAGGGGCAGAATAGAAGCTTTTTTCCAATCTAATGGGAAATGTCCCTCTGAATACATTAAATTAAAAATAGGTGTAAGAACTTGAGCTACTGGCTCAGCCGCTAACTTTGGTACAGTGATCGGGCACGGATACGAGGGGGAGCCGGACTTCACCAGACTAAGAAGGTCGCGAGTTTATATGACCGGAACAAACGTGTCCAATATCGTCTCCAGCTCTGTTGATCGATTAACGGTTTGATTAGCAGTGTTCTTAACCATTGTATTAGAGAAAGTGGAGAAAATTATCAAAGAAGAATGTAGCCAGTTTATCACATAACTCCTGACTAGGCGTAGCAGTAATCATTACTGGATTAGCCAGGCTGGTGACAGTCTTAAACAATTCTCTCGCTGAATTTTTGGCTTTATTGATCTTCATAGAGAAGAATTGGATTTTGGCCCGGTGGTCTGTAAATAAGTGACCCTTGAAAGGTATAGTGGGGAGATAAATGGAAGGAGAAGTCCAAAGCCTCACTGCTCTCCACCTCTCCAGGGCTAAAAGACGCACACAGAGAGGAATGGTAGATAACCGCTAGGCCACCACCTCTTCCCTTGGGCCTGTTCAGGGTATGGCACACAAAATTCGGTGGTGTCGCCTTGACAAGGTCAGGTCCGGAAGCATTATCCGTCCAAGATTCAGTAATGAAAGCTATTTTAATGTTTTCGGCTTCCAAAAGTAAAGCACATTCTAAGCTGTGTTTAACCAATGATCTCACATTCATCAGTACCAAATTCCAAAACGTGTCTCTCCCTGTCTTTACTACCTGGGGTCTGAACCTCTTTATGGTCTCGAAACGTAACTTAGGAATTGTAACCCCACAGCCAACACATGGCACATTTATCTGATTAATGTTTATTAATACCAGTGTTAAAGACGTGAACAAATGATTTCATACTGTTTTTCTAAATGGAAAGTCTGGAGCAGGTTAGATAATCCGAAGACCAGAAACCTTTACATAGTTTCAAATTGCACCTGCCCCCAGGTACATAAGGTAACCAGGCACCTGTTTTTGAAGAAATTGATCAGCCTACAGTCCATACACTAGTTAGTTAGTGTAAGCGAAGCATACACAACAGCTCAGAACAACCATTGGAGAATCCAAAAGGTCTGGGCTTTTGTTATGTTATGTTATGTTATGTTATGTTATGTTATGTTATGTTATGTTATGTTATGTTATGTTAACTGTGTCTTTTATAGCGCTCTGCTACTCCGCGGAGTGTCCCAGCGCTTTTATTTATAACCTGTAACAGAAAACACAACGGGGCAAATGAAAAAGAGACCAGAAATCAAAAGAAAGAGCAAATCTAGAGAACAAAAAGCCAAGGTTTAAGACCCTTCCTAAATGCTAGCAGGTTGGAAGTGCTGTGCAGTGACATGGGCAGAGTGTTCCACAACTGTGGAGCCAACAGTCTAAAAGACCGGCCCCCAATGCGTGCCTTTTTTACCCGAGGAACCACGGCCAGGGACAAAGACTCGGATCTCAGGGATCGGGCAGGATGGTAGAAAGCTAGCCTCTTTTGAAGATATTTCGCTCCAGAGGCATAGAGAGCCTTATGAGCCAACGTCAAGGCCTTAAAATCTATCCGCTTCCGGATAGGTAGCCAGTGGAGTGACTGCAGGAGGTCAGATGTTCTGGCTCGCCCGTGTAGGCCAAAAATGGCCCGTGCCGCCGAGTTCTGGACCACCTGCAGCCATTGCAAAAGATACTCCGGCAGGCCGAGATAAAGGACATTGGAATAGTCCAATCTCGAGCCAATTAAGGCCTGAACCGTGATCTTCCTATGCTCTGCCGAGAGCAAAGGAAGAAACTTGCGGAGCATCCTGAGGAGGCCAAAGCATGTTCCCGTTAGGCCCAGAATCTGGGATCTTAACGTCAAGTCGTTATCGATCTTCACCCCCAGATTCTTGGCTAGCTGGGAAGAACCTGCTGGAGGGAACATGTTAACAGGCCACCATTCCTGCCAATCTGGATCAGACCGACAACCGAAGAAGAGTACCTCAGATTTATCTGAGTTGCACTTGAGGCTGTTTAGCTGGAACCAATTAAAAACAGCCCCAAGGCACCCACGGATACTCTCTCCGTCAAAATCTGCTCCCTTCCCACACGTAATGAGGAGCTGGGTATCATTGGCATAGGATACGATCTGGGCCCCACAAGACTACGTCAGTGCCGCCAAAGGGGTAATAAAGATGTTAAAGAGAGTCGGGCTCAACACTGAGCCCTGCGGGACTCCGACCGCCAGTGGCGGTACCACGGCAGAGCAAGGGGGGGCCCAGACCGTTTGTTGGCAGCCAGCCAAAAAAGATCTAAACCAGCTGAGCACCGTCCCCCTCAGACCGATCTCATAAAGTCTGGCGAGGAGACCCTCATGGGGGACGGTGTCAAAAGCCGCCGACAAATCAAGCATCACAAGCATAGCCTTGCCTGCTGAATACAGCACCTCCTTTATTGCCTCCGAGACTTCCAATAGCGCTGTTTCGGTGCTTAAGTTGGTACGGAAGCCGGATTGGGTGGAATGAAGCAAATGGTGGGATTCCAGGAAATTGGGGAGCACAGTGTGCACATGCTTCTCCAAGATCTTAACAAAAGCAGGCAGGAGAGAGATGGGCCTGTAGTTGGCAAGAACCTCAGGATCTAAACCAGGCTTCTTGAGTAGAGGAATGATCATCGCCTGCTTCCAAGCATGCGGGACCACCCCCTCACCAAAGGAAAGATTCAAAAGAGGATTCACCAAAGAATTAATGACCTCCGCCACTTTCGCCAGAAATTTGGCAGGGCACGGTTCAAGAGGCGACCCGGATTTTAATTTGGCCAGAAGTTCCAAGGACGTGGAAACTGAGAGCGGCGGAAATTCTACCAAAACCGGATCCGATCTAGCTATTAAATTTAACCCACCCTCAGTGCTGGGAGATACTCCAGCCGCACTCAGGGGAAAAGAGTCCTGGATCAATTTTATCTTGATGGTAAAAAGAATTCGCTAGTGCACTTACCCACGGCTCCGAAGGAGCTGCCTGGGTCAAATTCATGCGTGGGGCCGTAAATTCTCTCACGATAGTAAAAATCTCTTTACACGAGTTGGCGGCAGTCTCAATCCTCCTTGCGAAATAACGTTTCTTTTCAAGGAGGATATCACGATGGTAAGCTTTGACAGATGTCCTGTAAGCAAGCTTGGCCGCGGAATCATACTGTGAGCGCCAGGCCCTCTCTGCCACCTTGCACTGCCGTCGCGATGTCGCCAGTGCTTCACTGAACCAAGGGGCAGAGACCCGTTTAGCTGTTTTTCGGGGGGCCACCACAGGGGCAAGGTCGTCAAGCCTATCCGTCAGCCATGCTTGCAGAGACTCTAAATCCCTTTCCAGGTCGCCTGACATAAAACAGGGATGATCCAGACATGCCTGTGCCAGCATTTCCGGGGTCACCTGATGATACGCCCTCGGTGCTTGACACGGCCGCAGAAGAGCAGCACTAGATGGTTTTTTGCACCCAACACATGAAATTTGACCAGCCAGTGATCCGACCAGAGCACCGGCAAAAGTGCCGACATCTCAACGAGGGTAGTGGAAAAGACCTGATCCAGGGTGTGGCCTTTTTCATGAGTCGGTCCAAAGAGATAAGGAGAGAGGTCTAAGGGAGCCGTAACATGAATCATTTTGATCGTGTCCGCATCCAACCCATCATCCATATGGAAATTAAAGTCCCCCGCCAATACACAATGCTCGGATCTCAACACCAATGCTGAGACTACCGACTGGAGCTCTTCAAAGAAAGAGCCCACCGATCCAGGGGGCCTGTAAACTAGGAGCCCTTTAAAAGATTGGTGAGGCGATAACGCTATGGAGAAGGCCAAAGATTCAGAACCTGTAATTACATATATATATATATATATATATATATATATATATATATATATATATATATATATATATATATATATATATATATATATATATATATATATATATATATATATATATATATATAAATATATATATATATATATATATAAATATATATATATATATATATATATATATATATATATATATATATATATAGTGTATCTTATATAGCGCACGGCTACCCCAACGGGGTGTCCCGGCGCTTGCATTGGGAACCCGTCCTGGCTTTTCCCTGTGAGATAACCCGTACTGGGCATCCCCAAGGTGAAAGCCAGGCATCCCGCCGCGGGGGATAGGAATAATAGAGCACGCGACCAGTTTATTCACCACAAGTGCCACACCCCGCCCCTCCCCTTCAATCTATCCTGCCTAAAGATGATATAGTCAGGGGGAATTGCAATGGCAATATCCGGGTTTGTAGGTGAATATGGCCCTTTTGTATCAAGGCATTCCCCATAGACAAGGATAAACACTTTGAATCATCAGACCCATTGTTCTTTATTAGTATGCCAATATGTTGTGCAATGTGTAGATGCACAAATTGGGCACACATGCTTAACAGAAGGTAGCAGCTTTCAGAGCATTATTCAAAGCACAAATGCAGGTCTCATATTGCGGCATAATATGGATTTTTCCTTTTACCTCCTTCCTCAAACACAATAAAATGCACCATGAGGCATGCTAGGTAATGCTAAAGCCCTAAATATGCATTTTTGTTTTTAGAACTTCATCTCCTGTATTTGCGGACTGCAGAGATTGTACACGAACAGTTCATGCTTATGAGTCTTTCGATTGGCAGCCATATTTATCTCTTGGCACAGCCCAAAACCAGTGGCGGCCGGCACAGGTAAGAGTGATGAGTATTTGGGCGGGCCGTGCCGGGGCAGGGTGGGTTAGGAAGTCGAAAGACGATGGGATAAGTAGAAATAAAATAAAACCTCTTACCTTGAGCTTGCCGCATCGCTGAGTCGGCGATGTGGCGAACGCAAGGTAAGTCATTTTTTTTCTTTATTCATTTCTATGTATCCCGCCATCTGTCGACTTTCCCACCCCCACCCTACCCCGCCTCATGCACCGCTCTTACCTGTGCCGGCCGCCACTTACCAAAATGATAGAGGCATGCTAATCCTGAAGCTGCAGCACATACAAGACAGTGCCTTGGTAAATGCAACAGGTGTCCTGCCGCTTTGTGTGCAGGGACAGTACAGCACATCTTCATAGGCATTTGCAACTGTACGATCTTTCTATTCCATCACTCTGTAGTAGTCTTCCAAATGAGCAAAATACCTGTTACCACTATGAGTCCCAGGGGGTTGTGGCAGCAAAGCAATCAAAGATGATGCACGTGCCAGCTCAGTTAGTTCAGCATTGCCTCAGTAAGCATGACCACAGAATCATATGTGCCATCAAGTGTAACAGCCACAACGTAAGCTGTACAGTGGTCTGAAATCGTGTCACTTTCCCTTTTAACTTTGGCTTCTTCATTCACATTAACTATAACTAGAAAAGGAGAGCCCACCATTTGGTGACAGCATTGAAAAGTACCTTTCCATGTGGAATACAAAAGAATTTGCAGTGTGGAATACTAATAAATTAGTCAGAAAAGATATATTCCACATAAAGGTGCCATACAAAAATAATGACACTTTATTGCCAGTTCCAGAGTTCACCATTTAAAGATTACACTTGCCAAAATTGTAGAGTAATTTTTAGAAGTACTTAGAGGTAAAAGACTATCCCTGGAAAGATATGTCTCATAGAGGACTGGTAACTCACTACCATGAATTCTGTCACACTCACTCAGCACATATATTCGATCTATTATTCAAATCATTGGTCACGGACTCATTTATAACATTTACAGTCTATTTATTTAAAATCAGTGGTTAAAATTTCAGTGTGGAATCGATCGGATCCTACTGAAAACATAAAATACATAAGCATTTAATGATACTAGTAATAAAAAGGAGAACATTTGTTATATATAAAAAGAAAAAACGTAATACAATTACATTTATACAACATATGAGAAACCAAGGAAAAAAGTACATTTGTATAAATCGTCAAAACATGCAAACAATTACGAATACATAAGCAAACAAAACCCCCTACTGTAGATAAAGCACCTGTTATTCGCTACACATTATGAGATTCAAAAAGCCTTTATTCAATTTCATTAGAGCTTCTAGTGTCCTATAATATAGTACATATAGAGTCTCTATGGCTCCATTTGAATTCTATAGTGGAAGAATTGCGTCGACGCGTTTCGGTGTTTCAACCTTGCGAGTGTGGTCACACCTTCTTCAGGACAGAATAGATATACTTGGGGTCATCTGGTACGTTATACCGGTGTTCTATCTGTGTATTGAAAAAATATGTCCGTCAATACATTTTAATATATATATATTGACCTAGTAATACACTATTGCACTCAACACTTTCCATGTAGCTTTTTATCAATTACTCGCCATACTCCATAAATTCATATGGTAGTATCAACTTTGGTCTATACGAATTGTATCCTCCGGGTACTCCTGCCCTCCATGGTATATATCTTATATTTTCCATTTTTTACGATATCACAGGGTACATTGTACATTGTTTCCTTAGGGCACTCCTGCCCTCTGTTACTTGTATCTTACTTTTTCCATTTCTTAAAATTTCACTGGGTACATTATATATTGCTCGGTGTCGAGTCCCTCCGTTATACTGTAGTCTATGACCAATTACCGCTCTCACAATCATATCAGCACCCTAATTATACTAACCTCTTCTATATGAAGGCTGTTTTTTTCAGGTTATTCATTGGTTGAATCTTCACTTTTAATCATACCATGCAGTCAGCCAGTCCTCAGGGTTGGTGTGGGATCTGATATGGGGTGAATTAATGTGTGATTAGCGGTTGTTTTCCTGTAGTCTGCGCCTATTGCTCTCTTTTTTTAACTTAGGTCAAGCAAGAACGGATGATCTTATATTTACCGATTTTTTTTCAGATGCAAATGGGTAAAAAATTCTCCTCCTTTGTTTCTTATTCACTTATTCAGATATAGGATTTTCGGATATTGGTTCTATTAACAGCTCCAGTTGGAGTTGGTCGTTTGTCTCACTGTGGAGCCCCTAATGGAGATAAATGTGGAAGGACTCCTTATTATCTAGCTCTCGGGTTATACTTCGATTTTTTTTAAATTAGACCTAAAGTTTTCCTCTAAATACATTCTTCAACTCATACATACCTCGTAGAGTTAAGGGTATGTCCTTCCCCGTGGTTTCCCTTTGTTTACGTACTGTTGGTCACGTTTTACTTCCGATTCTTTGAACTAGATATGTTCTGCGGGGGAAGAGATAGTAATACATATAATTTATGCCGGTCATTTATTCATGGTCTAGTTCTAATACTAAGCGTTTCATCTATATGGCCCTAATTGTGTAGAGGTGTATTTATAACCTGATTGTGGCGATCACCCTATCGGGGTATACATTTCACTTAGTTAAAAAATTTCTTATGTTGAACTGTGTATAAGTTTAACGTTAATCTTGTTTATTATAAATCGACGAAACTCACGAGGATTAAAGCATGTTACGACCCAAGCTGATACCACTGTTCTTGTTGTTTACGTCTCCTGGTACTATTACCCATTCTGGTATGTTCTTGAATCTTTTCGAGTATTACCCATTTCATATCTGTCTCCCTGTGTTGTTCTTCTTTCCAATGAACAGTGGTATATACTAAAATTTAATACTATTAAAAATGGCCTGAACACTAGAGAGGATTGGGACACCTTGATTTAAACAAAAGAGGCAGTCCAGTAGCAAAGAGTTAAGCGATTTGCTCTGATAAAACTGACATCAATAAAACACAATACCCTGTGGCCCCAGGTCGCTAGCCACATACAGGTAACTCAATAGCCACAACCGAAGACATTAAGGAAACTGATAAAATAATAATGCGATTTATTGGCTATACAGTTTTAGGGCTTTAGAGGGCCAACAAATGAGAAAGCAGGCTGGAAAGATGGTGTCTCAATTATCTTAAGAGATCAGCTTGGGTCGTAACATGCTTTAATCCTCGTGAGTTTCGTCGATTTATAATAAACAAGATTAACGTTAAACTTATACACAGTTCAACATAAGAAATTATTAAACTAAATGAAATGTATACCCCGATAGGGTGATCGCCACAATCAGGTTATAAATACGCGGTACGCATGCGCAGATAGGATGACAAATGGCATCAATATAGCCCTCTAAATCTAATCCCTACATTAAAAATGAATTAAGCAATTAGATAAATAAATTCGAAGAGAGTACCCAGGGATAGCTAACTGGTTAATCCATACAAAAATGATATTCAGGCAATACCTGGTAGAACCCGGGTAGAACTCCGTGATAAGATGGCCGCCGCAATAATAGGGAAAGTTATTCCCTTTACGCATGGGCGCCGGACAGAGGAAAACGCCACACCACAGGTGTTAATATAAATAGAACGGGAAACATCTCTAAACTGAAAGCAGGAAACGAGACCGGACGAACCCGTGGTGGTGCTACTACGATCCATAAATAAGGTAAGCAAGAAATCGCTCGAGGAACGGTAGATCGTTTTAAGAGAATACGGCGGGTAGCGTTAAATAAGATAGACGAGCAGAGCAGTTCGGCGGGTAATATAAATTGAGGGACATAGAATCTAACATCACCCGATATCACTTAGTGTAGACCAAAGAGGGGTGGGAGGTAAAGAATAACACAACAGGACAATGTTAGGATATGTTACCTAGTTGCCTGACTGACATAGACAATCGGCTGGTTCTAACTGTTAAACAAAACCTTCAAAGGGAAACCGACTGATGGGATCAGGGATAACTCGTTCATGAGGGGACACATAACTGAAAGATAGACCCAATGAACGTAGGAGTTGGCAAATAAATTGGCCAGATAAACGCTGTGGTATCAATTGCATCGTAAACACACATGCCTTGCAACTGACACATTGAGAAAAGGCTTAATGTTCGACACCTCTCCACAATTAGGGCCATATAGATGAAACGCTTAGTATTAGAACTAGACCATGAATAAATGACCGGCATAAATTACATGTATTACTATCACTTCCCCCGCAGAACATATCTAGTTCAAAGAATCGGAAGTAAAACATGACCAACAGTACGTAAACAAAGCGAAACCACGGGGAAGGACATACCCTTAACTATACGAGGTATGTATGAGTTGAAGAATGTATTTAGAGGAAAACTTTAGGTCTAATTTAAAAAAAATCTAATTATAACCCGAGAGCTAGATAATAAGGAGTCCTTCCACATTTATCTCCATTAGGGGCTCCACAGTGAGACAAACAACCAACTCCAACTGGAGCTTTTAATAGAACCAATATCCGAAAATCCTATATCTGAATAAGTGAATAAGAAACAAAGGAGGAGAATTTTTTACCCATTTGCATCTAAAATAAATCGGTAAATATAAGATCATCCGTTCTTGCTTGACCTAAGTTAAAAAAGAGAGCAATAGGCGCAGACTACAGGAAAACAACCGCTAATCACACATTAATTCACCCCCATATCAGATCCCACACCAATCCTGAGGACTGGCTGACTGCATGGTATGATTAAAAGTGAAGATTCAACCAATGAATAACCTGAAAAAAACAGCCTTCATATAGAAGAGGTTAGTATAATTAGGGTGCTGATATGATTGTGAGAGCGGTAATTGGTCATAGACTACAGTATAACGGAGGGACTCGACACCGAGCAATATATAATGTACCCTGTGAAATTTTAAGAAATGGAAAAAGTAAGATACAAGTAACAGAGGGCAGGAGTACCCTAAGGAAACAATGTACAATGTACCCTGTGATATCGTAAAAAATGGAAAATATAAGATATATACAATAGAGGGCAGGAGTACCCTGAGGATACAATTCGTATAGACCAAGGTTGATACTACCTTATGAATTTATGGAGTATGGCGAGTAATTGATAAAAAGCTACATGGAAAGTGGTGAGTGCAATAGTGTATTACTAGGTCAATATATATATATATTAAAATGTATTGACGGACATATTTTTTCAATACACAGATAGAACACCGGTCTAATGTACCAGATGACCCCAAGTATATCTATTCTGTCCTGAAGAAGGTGTGACCACACTCGCAAGGTTGAAACACCGAAACGCGTCGACGCAATTCTTCCACTATAGAATTCAAATGGAGCCATAGAGACTCTATATGTACTATATTATGGGACACTAGAAGCTCTAATGAAATTGTATAAAGGCTTTTTGAATCTCATAATCTGTAGCGAATAACAGGTGCTTTATCTACAGTAGGGGGTTTCGTTTGCTTATGTATTTGTAATTGATTGTATGTTTTGACGATTTATACAAATGCACTTTTTTCCTTGGTTTCTCATATGTTGTTTAAATGTAAATGTATTACGTTTTTTCTTTTTATATATAACAAATTTTCTCCTTTTTATTACTAGCATCATTAAATGCTTATGTATTTTATGTTTTCAGTAGGATCCGATCGATTCCACACTGAAATTTTAACCACTGATTTTAAATAAATAGACTGTAAATGTTATAAATTGGTCCGTGACCAATGATTTGAATAAGAGATCGAATATATGTGCTGAGTGAGTGTGACAGAATTCATGGTAGTGAGTTACCAGTCCTCTATGAGACATATCTTTCCAGGGATAGTCTTTTACCTCTAAGTGTTTCAAGTACCCTGTTCCCTGGAACAAGTGGGGTCCTCTCTCATTTCTTTACTAATTTTTAGAAGTGCCTGTGGCTAATTACTTATATTTCCTCTCTGGAAGGAGAGTTGGTGGATGCCATAGAAAAAGATGAGGTGGCTGACTTCAGCTACTTTAATGTTCATTTGTCGCAAACGAAAAGCTCTGTGCAAACAATGTTTGCAAATCAATAAATGTGATTATGGGAAATCTTCATACCAGAAGGAAACCAGGCATAGAGCTTAATTTCCTCTGTATATTTATTCAAAATCAACTAGTCAAAGAAATTCAGTTTTTCTTAAAGATTGTTTCATTTGTGTAGAACGAGTTAATATATAGGCTATTGTAACTTCTGACCTTTGTCAAAAAAGGACTAAGGCACCAGTTTTAAGAATGTACCACTGTAAGGCACCATAATATGTCGCTAGTTTTTGCATAGGAGCACATTGATGCAAGATGCTAAATACCATATTTACTGAGCATAGTGTCATAGGGCACACACTAGGCTTTGTTACGAGAGCCCGGATGTGGCTACACAGGTCCGCGTCAAAGGCCCAGAGCAAGCTGTCAAATGAACACTGCACATACATTGTTAATGTATGCTTGCAAGCAAGAATTTCTAAGGGACATTTTTAAGTGTTGCTAGCTAGCATGTGATTACAGCACATTATTAAAAGCTCAAAGTCATGTGTATCAACACAATAAACTGATGCTGGCCCCACTTTATCGTTTGGTATCACACTTTCAAACAGTGTACCTTTTCATGGACAAAAATATCAATCACCAAAACCTGACGTTATTGTGTGAGATACATGTAAATAAGAAAAAGGAGTGAAGGGGTTCAATAGGTAGTGGACTCGCCCTCCTGTGTAAATCATGAAAAAACAAACAATGTCCACCCTTAAGAACTGAAATAATAATATCCTTCCTAGATCAGTACTTGAGAGCACTGTTCGGTTTTCCTAAGTATGTATAGGAAAACACATTATTTTGTTAAAATAACACTCACCCACCAAGAGGTCCCTTCATGGCATGCTTCATCATCGGGTTCTTCCCGCCCCGCTGCGGGACGGGCCTGCTTCGACCGACGACGACATGGGAGCACAATTTTGTGAAGTAATCCATAGTGTTTATTCTTCTCTCCGCAGCATCTGTAAAGCTATGTGCAAATAACCAACAGATATAAAGGCTGCATGGGAGACAGTGTATGGCTTAAAATGTTGGACACATTTGAGGCTTGATAAGGACAGAGTTATTCTTTTGAGATGTACTGTAATACTTTTACCAGCTGAGTATGGTGTTCCCCATTCTGATAGAAAGTTATTCAAACACGTATTTGCACAAGGTTAGGTACTTCCTGATTGCAATATACAGTTTGAAAACATTTGTTTAATCGTAAACACTGAAGCTTTATGTGGTAGAATATTTTATACTATGTGTGATATAATATTAAAATCGTGATTTGCATAGTTAAAGTTCTTATATTCGCAGGCTGGTACTTTTTGGCTTTATAAGGACACATTTTGCTATTTCCCACTGCACCAACGGGTTCAGTTCTGTGACTGGTTACACAAATAGACATCTGCTGTGATTTCATTAACAAACTGTCCTTCATGAAGTAACAATTAATTTTCCTCCACTTGTTACTTTAATGTGCATTTACTTTTCATTTAACTTGTATGTGTGTGTGCATGTGTGTGTCAATCTCCATCTGGAGCGAGTGCCTTCCTCTCACCTTCTCAGCGCCTCTGTAGAGCACACAATCAATCAATCAATGGCTTGTATAGTGCGACTGCTCCCCCGTAAGGGTCTCACGGTGCTGAGGTGACGTAGGGAGAAGCCGCTGGTCTATCGAGGGTGCTGTGATTCAGTCGAAGAGCCAGGTCTTGAGGTCCTTCCTGAACTGAGGAAATGACAGAGATTGCCTGAGTTGGAAGGGCAGGGTGTTCCAGGTCTTTGCTCCGAGGTAGGAGAAGGATCCTCCTATGGCTGTGTTCTAGCAGATTCGTGAGACGGTAACCAGGCCAGTTGGTCAAAGCTGAAGTCTCGTGGAATGTGAGCCTGTAGTTGAGGTTTTCAGGCCCGAGTCGTGTAGGGCTTAGTAAGCGTATGTGAGGAGCTTGAAAGTGATTCTTTTGTTGACTGGGAGCCAGTGGAGCTCTCTTAGGTGGCTGGACATGTGGCTGCAGTGGAGGATGTTGAGGATGAGTTTGGCAAAGGCGTTCTGAATGTTCTGCAGTTTCCTAAGGAGTTTCTGGGTGATGCCGGTGTAGAGTGCGTTGCCATAGTCAATTCTGCTACTGATAACTGCGTGGGTCACAGTTTTTCTGGACTCAGTGAGGATCCATTTGAAGACCTTTCAGAACAGGTGTAGCGTGTGGAAACAGGATGATGAGATGACATTGATCTGGTGGTTCATGGTGAGCGAGGAGTCCAGTATGATTCAGAGGTTCCAAGTGTGGTCTTCCTGTGAGAGGGGAGCTCCAAGTACAGCAGGCCATCAGGAATCATCGCAGGTGGAGGGGGTGGAACCCATGATGAGGACTTCTGTCTTGTCTGAGTTGAGCTTAGGGCATCTGTTCCTCATCCAGGTGGCGACAGCCTTCACTCCGTTGTGAAAGTTGTTCTTGGAGACTTTATATTCATTGGTGAGGAAGAGAATCTGCTGGGTGTCGCCGGTGTAGGGGACGATGTTGAGTCCGTGGTTCCGGACGATGGCTGCGAGTAGAGCCATGTAGATGTTGAAAAGTGTGGGGCTCAGGAAGGAGCCATGAGGTACTCCGAAGCTGATCTCTGTTCGGCTGGTGAGGGAGGAGCGAATCCCCTCCAGGGCTTTGTCGTGGATGCTGGCGTCATGGAGTCTTGTGCATAAGGTGCGGTGGGAGACAGTAGTGAATGAGGGCTGTAGTTTCACCTTAGTTGAGGAGAGCGCGGACGTGCGCGTTTTCACTTTATTACTGTTTGAAGTGACGCAAAAAATACTGTAAACATTGCCTCTAAGTTAAGCCTGACTACTTTTTTGCCAAGCTTCTAGAGGGTGAAGCACAGGTTAATTTAGGGCTGCTTGGTACTTCTCCATGACAAGAATTGTGATTGATGCTTGATGAGGGTTTCAGCTCCCCACTTAACCAGTAACCCAATTTCCGACAGCTACCTAGAATTTATTTTTTGAATTTATGTAACTGTAAAATAATTAGTAACAAAAAATGATAATAAAAAAATGCATTCATTAAATTGTGTTGTCAACCTATTTTTAAACAGTTGTTGTTCTCAAGCTACCATCAAATCACAATAAACATCATTTTAAGCATATTTGTAACAAATATCAACAAAACCGCAGCCTACCAAAAAAATGCAGGCTACTAACAATCACATTAGCAGCCACATTATGAGGTCACATGCACATTCATGTTCTCCTGTGCTGATGACACCCAAATCATCGTGTCTTTCTCGAGGAACATCGATGCGACTACCTCCAAACTGTTAAGGCAGTGGCCATATGGATGGAGAGAAACAACCCACAACTGATTGGGGGCAAGACCAAGGTCCTGATCTTCGGCAGTCAACCTTCCGTGTTGTCCTATCTGTGGTGGCCGGACAGATTGGGGGCCTTTCCCACTCTAACAGACTCGGCAAGTAATCTTGGAGTACTGGTCAATAAAAATCTACTGTTTGACTTACAGTTAAATAGGACAGCCTCTAACTGTTTTTGATAATTAAATCCCTGAAGAAAGTGTTTCCCTTCTTCCCTCTTCATGCACGTAAACAAGTGGCTCTGGCACTCATCATGTTCAGGTTAGATTATTTTAATGGCCTCTAACTGTATATTACGGTAGCTTGTTCAGAACGCTGCAGCAAGACTGCTTCTTGACATCCTGAAATTTCAGTCGGTTTCTGAGGGGATTTGGAAACTTTTCTGGCTTTTCTGACTTTTCACCTTTAAGGCTATTTGCATGGTTCATAATGCCCTTGACAACAGAGGCCCTAAACAACCCAGGAATCTTTTCCAACGCTACACTCCCTCTAGACAGTTGTGATCCTGTGATAGACATCTCTTAAGTATTCCTAGGTATTAAATATCAAGGTGGGGTGGCAGAGCTTTCTCAGTGGCTGTGTGCAAATTGTAGAACTAGCTTCCCCCTTCGAATTCCAGTCTTCAATCTCACGACCTATTCCACAAGGTCTTAAAGACCTGGCTCTTCACTCTGTAATGGGCAACAGTTAGCTCCTTCTCATCCCCCCCACCCATCGAAGACTAATCTGCTATCAGCGCCTTGACGCCATTGACAATTGCTGCACTCTGCAAGTCTGTTTCATTCATTTATTCATTCATTCATACTGTGCATATCATTGCAAATATCAGAAACGCACAATGTCAAGCAACTCTCTTCCTTTTCCATCATTCCAAATTGTGGTAACCTCACTACTTCCAGATTTAAGAAAATTTCCTTGTGCATCCCCACCTGCACACTACCTCTCCCATCATCATGCACCATCATCATGTGTCAATTCAAGTCCCACCAGATTCCTTTTGACAACCATAAAACCCAGATTATAGAAAAGGCTATCATATTTCAAGCAGATGGAATCTCCATGTGAGCCCAACAGCTCCACCCTAGGAACTACTTCCTTACAACCAGCAAAACTTCAAATGACCAAGGCAGCAGACCAGGTCAAGCACTACGGATCATTTAGTTCTTGATTTTGGATGGTGCAAACTTCTTCCTACACCTGCTACCGTTGGGTGTATGGGTCAAGGATATACAAGAAAGAAACGGAAGGTGCACACAATTAGAGTCAGTAGAAATAGTGTATTAAAGTTTCTTCTTCTTTATTCAACAGTATTCATAGGACATAGGCACAGCCAACGCGTTTCGTTCCATTTGCCTTTTAGGAACTTCGTCAGGGCTGTAAAAAGTTACAAACATATATATACATAAATATACATTTAAAATGACACATATACACAAAGTAGGTTGTTCTAACCACAATAAAGTACACAATCATGAAAAGAGAGTTTATTAAGCAATTTAAGGGAAAAGGATGAGCTTTCAGGGAGAAAAGAAGACTACATTACCAAGATTGTTTGTTCTAGGATTGATCCAAAGGTGTTAGTATGACTTACAAGTTGTAAATCCATAATAAAGTGGCTTTCCATACTTAAAGCCACTTTATTATGGATTTACATGATTGTGTACTTTATTGTGGTTAGAACAACCTACTTCAGCCCTCTTTAACTGTAAATCTTTGTAAATAATTTTGTACAAAGTTTTTTCACACAAGTGGCAGAACACTTTGTAATACATTCTATTAAGTTAGTGTAGCTGCTGTATTTTAAATTTTGTCACTAGTCTTTTGTAGACAGTAAGTCCTGTTAGTCTGTGTGTGTTTGGGCCAGTTGTATTTAGTCCATTGTGATTATTTCTTTGTGTATATGTGTCATTTTAAATGTATATTTATATATATATATATGTTTGTAACTTTTTACAGCCCTGACGAAGTTCCTAAAAGGCAAATGGAACGAAACGCGTTGGCTGTGCCTATGTCCTATGAATACTGTTGAATAAAGAAGAAGAAACTTTAATACACTATTTCTACTGACTCTAATTGTGTGCACCTTCCGTTTCTTTCTTGTATATTACTTCCTTACAACAGCTAACTACTTCAGCACTTCTCTCTTGAAGTCCCTTATCCTGGGACAGTCATACAATATATGAAAAAACATAACTTTCTGTCCACATCCCCAAAGACATAGGGTGTCTTCTCCCCACCAAATCTTAACAATGAATTGTGTCATTGTGCAGTGGACATGATACCATATTTTAAGATGGACTAATTGGAAACCAGAGTAGATTATCAACAAGTGGGAAAACGTGCATTTGCCAGATCCACTTCCACCTTGTCATTTAGCTTTCCTAGATCATCCAAATCATTATTTCTTGGGGGTCTATATATTTGTGAGATTGCCTTGTCCAGGAGTTCAAAAGAAGGCAACCTCTATTCAAAGAGAGAGCTTTCCAAAACCTCAGTAGATCCTCAATATCCTTAAAGGGGGCGCGTTTTCGCTTCATACTTAAACATATGAAAATCCATCAGCCTATATTCAGACTTAAGGGCATCAATTGTTTCATTACACTCTCTTCCCAGAGATTGCTCAATTTTAATATGTCTACCATTTACTGAATGCCCTAAATCCAAACATGTCTTTAGAATTACACAAGGGAGCTTCATACATTATTGCCTTTGTCCTTCCGATTGACAGTATGTTAATGTTAATGTTAGTTGGGATTTATTGAGCGCTCGTACGCCCGAAGGCTTCATGGCGCTATAGGAAGAACCAGGCAGGGCAGTCAAGAAACAGAGTAGTGCTGTCAGTAGTAAGCTTGAGAAAACAGCCAGGTTTTCAGAGATCGTCTAAAGCTGAGGATGTTATCATTCTGCTTTATATGAAGAGGAAAATAATTCCAAAGAGCAGCAGCTTGATGGTCGAAGCAGCTGCCACCAAGGCGTTTCCTTTTGAATGAAGGTACAGTCAGAAGTGATTTATAGGTGGATCGAAGGTGACGCGAGGGGCAGTATTTTTTGAATAGATCTCTGACAAAAGAAGGGCCAGAGTCATTCAGGGACCTGAACAGAATGCACCCAGCCTTGAAGGCCACACGTTGCTCAACTGGCAACCAGTGTAGCTGCTTGAGGCCAGGTCTGATTGATTGCCTCCTGGATATGTTCAGGAGGAGCCTAGCGGCTTGGTTCTGGACAAGCTGGAGACGTTTCAGCTCACCGATTTGGAGGCCAAGGTAAAGGCTGTTAGAGAAGTCCAGCCTGGACAGAACCAAGGAGAGGACGATCTGAGTGAGCGCTGCTGAAGAAAAGAAACGAGCAATTTTTCTTATTTTCCTCAATTGGAAGATGCTGGAAGATACCACCGCTCCAACCTGTCTTTTTAGCGAGAGATCCTCGCTGATGAGAATGCCTAGGCTTTTAACCACGGGGGACTTAGTAGGAGGCGCTCCCATGTTGGTGGGCCAGAAGTTGGAATTCCAACTAAGTGGGCTCTGTCCGGGCAGGACCAGCTCAGTCTTGCCCGGGTTGAGCTTCAGATGATTGCAGCTCATCCAACTCAGTATGTGGGACATAGTTCTTTGGAATTCGCCCACTGAGTCCATGGTGTTGAGAGGGAAGATGAGCTGCAAATCATCCGCGTAGTTAAAGATGGTGACATTAGCGTTCCGCAGGGAGTGCAGGAGAGGGCGAAGGTAGACATTAAAGAGGAGGGGAGATAATGAGGAACCCTGTGGCACCCCGCAGGTGGTAGGTATAGTGGGAGCAGAAAATGAACCTAGTCTGACCGATTGTGTGCGGCCCGAGATGAAAGAGCGGATCCAGCTCAATGCGGGGCCCCTGAGACCTGCCTGCTCGACACGGTCGACCAGGATGGTGTGGTCGACCGTGTCGAACGCAGCAGAGAGGTCCAGTAGAACGAGCGCCTGATGGATTCCTGCATCTGCATTGCGCCTCAAAGTATTTAACACCGAGAGGATAACCGCCTCGGTGGAATGGCAAGGACGGAACCCTGCTTGATTCGGTGCCAGATACTCAGATTTTTCCAGGAAGCTGGAGATAGTTTCACAGACATGTGACTCCAGCAGTTTGGCACAGTATGGCAACAGCGATATGGGTCTGTAGTTGATGGGATCTAGCGGGTTAGCTCCTGCCTTTTTTATGAGGGGAACGAGGAGAGCTTTTTTCAGGTTGCATGGGACTTTGCCCTGTACAAGTGATCCATTCAAAAAAGAAAGTAAGCATCCAGGAAGATTGGTGCCCACTTCTTTCAGGATGTGAGGGGGGCAAGTGTCATCAGGGGAGACAGTTTTAACTTTGGTTAATAATTTGAGTAGTTTGATATTATCTATGAGGGGGTAGGAATCTAAAGTGACAGGATTGTAACAAGTGTCAGCAAACAAAAGAGGGGGTTGAGTAGTGGGAATACTTTGTTTGATCTTACAAATTTTATCAAAGAAAAAAGAGTTAAGTGTGTTGCAGAGCTCTTGGGTAGGTACAATAGGAAGAGAAGTTCTGTCGCTAGAGCTGAGATTTTCCACAATGTTGAACAGCTCTTTTGACTTATTTTGAGCCTTGAGAATTTTATCAGAAAAATAATCAGTTTTGCTTGTGAGGAGGAGATTTTGGTATTCCCTGCGGGCTTTGCGAAAGTTGGCTCTGTCATGTTCTGAATAGGCTACGCGCCATTTGCGCTCCATTTGGCGGACTTTAAGTTTAAGGGCTTTTAGGTGAGGTGTAAACCACCTGTGAGCATCGTTGGGGCGGGAGCGGGAGAAGTTAACACAGGGGGCATGGACTTCAGCTGCCTGAAGTAGCCATTCGGTGAAGACCTCTTCTGATTTCTCAATGTCTAGATCGAGTATAGGGCAAGTAGAGGTCAGCAGTTGGAGAAAGGCCGGAATGTCAACCTTCTTCCACATTCTTGCCTTCCCACCTAGTTGGGGCGAAGATTTGCTATTTTTTGCAATGGTCATGGAGAAATTAATCAATGAATGGTCCGACCAGATGCAAGGCAGGATGGAATTAACTGCCAAAGAGATGTAAGGACATCTTCCCTGTCTTCTGCCTGTGTAGTATGTAGAAGATGCTCAATCTTCTTGTTTCCCATAGAGCTTGCACCAAAATCCCCTGACCCCTATAAAAATCTATCAGTGTGAACCAATGGTTCCTCTATATCTGCTCAAAAGCCCATTCATTTACCAGAATGATCGTGAGGTCCTAGAAATACCTCCTTGATTTTAGTAGTGCAGTTCTCCATCACATATTCCCATGCATAACTTTTCAAGAGATATTCTGCAGGCCCCACCATCCCACAGCAAGGCACAAAGATGTATATCCAACGTTCTGAAAAGAATCATCAGGAACCTAGCAACGAGCAGTTGTAGGTACAGGAGGGTAGGCACTGTAACCATTTTACATAGTGCTTGTCTTGTTCCGATATAGGTTACCACTAAGCGGGAGCGATGAACGAGGCTAGTTCTCCTTTTCCCCGTACATGGAACTACCTGCGAGTACTAGCAAACTCAAGAGACTGTACCACAACCGGGGAAGGGGTACAAAGGGGAAAAAAGGGACAAACGAATCAATAACGTTGCAGCAGCTTGAATGATCAGCAGAGAGCTGGTTGGGAGTTGTGTGGACCGCACTCCTAGATAGCCCGTGAATCCTGCAGAGGAGTTACAATACGTCATACATGCAGTACACACTTCCTATAGTATATCAATATATATATGTGTGAGGATATACACTTACATATTAGGCTGCCACAAGTATACTTCATAGAAAAAGGCACAAAATGTAAAAATAAAGGAAAGAAAGAAAATCAGCAATTTTACTATCACTTAAGCCAGTGATAGGTATTCTCAAAATTACTGAGAATGTTGGTTTTGTAGTAAAACAAATCCTTGGACTTATCTGAAACCAGATGGCCTTCTGGTTACTGTAGTCCGTGTCTGTGTGAACCCAAAAGCAATCCGAGCCTCTCAACAGCTCATATTCCAAGATCCACGAAACTCTGGTGTATTCCTTAGATTAATCACCCCAAAAAAAGCCTCAGTTTTCTAGGACGCACTCCGTGCGTGTTGTGTGAAGAAATTCAATACAGCGCATAAATGTGCAGAACAATGGGGGCTCTCACATTCCGCTCCTATTTTGATAGCGGTCCTGTAGCGATCAAGCTACTAACAAAATATTATGTCTTTGACTGAAGAAGCGCTTTCACGCGCTTTCGACAATTTAGTCTGACAAAAAAATAAAAACAATGCTTTCGGCGCTGATATGACAGAGTACGCGGTATCAGCAAAATAGAAACACCGCTCCGTGTAATCTTCCCAAGTTACGTCTGAGCTCAGCCGAGCTCAGCAATTCAGCGCGGCAATGCGCTTGCAGGAAAAAAGGCTTCCGAGAGTCAGATAGCTCTCACAGGGCCCGATGTAGGTAATTCTAATTTACCACTTCTTAAATACCGAATCATACCGATTCGGTATTTAAGAAGTGGTAAATTGGAGGTGAGGAAATGTAGGTAATTCAGAATCAGTAAATACCGAATCGGTAAGATTCTGTATTTACCGATTCTGTAAATACCGAATCGGTATCCCCCATTGATTCCTATGGGCCTTGAAGCCCATAGGAAGCAATGTGGAATACCGAATCAGTATTTACCGATTCGGTAAATTCCGATTGTTGCAAGGGTGCAGGGGGTGTCACTGTGACACCCTCTAGCACCCCAATTCCGGACTTGTGTGCCATGTGGCACACAGACATGCCCAAAGGGCATGTCTGTGTGTCACATTGCACAGGTGTGCATGCACAGATGTGCATGCACACCTGTATTTGGTATTTTACCACCCAATAGGATTGGGTGGTAAAATACCGATTCGGTAAGGCCTGTGGGACTCAGAAGAGTCCCACCTACATCTCAAAGTTACCGAATCGGTAAAAATACCGATTCGGTATTTTACAGATTCGGAAAATTTACCGAATCGGTAAAATAGGGCCCCTACATCAGGAATGACCATTTACCGGTCGGTAACGGTCGAAATCGGCCGTTACCGGTCGGTAAATGGACACCTACATCGGGCCAACAATCGGCAAATCAGATTCAAAGCTTTTCGAATGTTTGGCTGCTTGGTTTCTGAAATTACTGGTATCTGAGAAACACGAACTCCAATGTCAGGTGACAAGCATCTGATGTCTGACAAGGAGGGGTTATGTAGGATAGAGAGAGAAAGGACAGGAGGAGGGAAATGCCTATTCTTCAGGCAGTCTGAGAGATGCAGCGCAAGACATTCATTCCCCGTTCATACTGTCTAATGCATGCTATTTCTTGTGTGAAATGTGACAGTGCTGCTTGGCCTAGCAAAGACAGAGGTAGCTTCTTCCATTTCAACACAGATCTTGCCTAAGCTTTAAAAGGGCAACTGTAATGTTAATGTTCATAAATAGTCTTATGTCTAGGGGCGTATATCACAAAGTATTTAAATCTCCAGGGCAGTATACGAAATGGAACATGATATCCACCCATCGGTGTCCAATCAGTAAGTGAGTAAATTATGGACTTCACCTTGAACCCAGAGCAATCCCAAATACTCGAATAATATCCAGGACTCTGTCTAGGGAGCTTTCCAGATCTTCCAAATACAAAAGCAAGTCAACAGCATTTAAAGAGATATGATCCTCCCCATCCCGGTGCCATCGAAGACCTCTTAATATCGGATATTCCTGAACTCAGCATGCCATTGGCACCCCTGAATAGTACCATCTCCCAGCAAGAAGAGTCTGGAGACCAGTGCATCACCCTACTCCATGTCACTGGGGACTTGCAGAATCTTCCCGCACAGAAATTGGGGCCAAGCCTTTTTTTGTTGAGTATTTCTAGTCTGAACTGTCATTCAAAGGAGTCAAAGGCCTTTTGTACATCTAGGAAAACTCACTGTGGTGAGCCCAGGCTATTTTGTTTTAACTCTACACACTACTAGAGAGATCTTTTGATACAAACTGGGCCACTAGCTTGTAGCTAAGCAAATATAAGAAAAACACCCAGGAAAAAGCACAGCAAGAGCTATGCTTCTAATTTTCACAAGCGACTTGAGGAAACATAAACGAGAAGAGTTTTTTTGCAAAATAGCAAAGGAAGCAAGTGGTTTGCTGCAAGTACTGATATTTAGTTTTAGCTGCGTTTGGAAGCCCCGAGTGCAGTTTCCTGACAAGAAGTAAAAACAGAGGCCCCTCCTGCATCATGTGGTGAGGGACCTCTGAGGCTCCTGCCTCTCACAGATATTTATAGGGTTTTAGAGTGAATGAGGACCCCTGCACAACACACACCCCAGCCCTACCGCAGAGGCTTCCTGGCCCGTGTGACATCCCTGAGTCATATGTGTGAATCTAGTCACATTAATTAAGATTAACAAAATAAGTTAATTTTCAAATGCAAGCTAACTTTTTTATAGTGAGTGAAATATGTTTGTTCTTTCAAAATACAGTGTACAGTCGCCTATCCAGAGTACGCATAGCTCAAAATATGTGTGCACAGTCACCAACCGACACAAAAAAAATATGAAAAATGGATGAAAAAACGAGAATTGCTGGCATCAGGCAACAAAGAAAGTTTTGACTTACCCATTTTAAAAATGTACATTTGAGTTTACATTTTTAAAATCGATTAACATTTTAGAAGTGTTCACTACACTGGGTTTAAATTGAAAGCTAGAAGCAGAAAGTTCACTTGAAAATCATACCTTTAATTTGGCTGTGAATGAGGGGAATTATTTTCTTGAAAATATGACTTAATACTGAAATAAAATAACGGACTCGATACACAAACAAACATTCATGCATTTAGACCAGTAGATGTACTCCTGCACACAAAGTAAATGTCGTTATTGCTTCCCAGTAATCTCATATCTCAGAGACCAACCCGTCCTTGTTGCATTCTTTACATAGTGAGAATGAGGTGAGTCATCACCAGGGGACATGTAATCCACTTGTCCCATTTGAAAAAGCAAAAACAATTTTTTTTTTAGAATCTTTCTTAAAAATGTTGACTCCTCCTATAAGAATCCCAAGGACTCACAAGACAACTTGTTCACTACCTAGCAGTAGCTAATCTTTAGAGGGAGGGGAACCCATGGGCTGTGACAAACAAGACTTAGGGGCTGATTACGAGTTTGGTGGTCCAAGACCTTCGAACCTGTGGTGGTGTCTGCCGCAACCCGGGATCATGGATCCTGCACTTGTGACACAGAGGTGAGAGGCCCTAACATGCTGGCAGTGCCTCTGCGGCATTGCCTAGCATATTGTGAATTTACTCACCGCCACAGTTTTCATGGCGGTGAGACTGCCATGAAAACTGTGACAGTAAGGAAACATTCAGTTGCCTTTTTAATGGACACGGCCATGGGACCACCAAACCACCACCCACCTGGCAAGAGAAAAAACTCATAATCTGGTGGGTGGTGTCAGTACGGCTTGGGAGCACTGTGCTGGCATAGCGGCCCGCTCCCACACCGCCAAACTCATAATTAGGCCCTCAGAATTGGAGTAATGTGATTTACTGGTTAGTAATCAGGACATTGCCACCTTGTCAATCTTATTTGTTTCAGCCATTATATATTGAGGATCCATCATACACTGCACTCCCACAGCCTTTACAGTTGACTCCTGAATTGAAATTTGCCCCATCCCCCACCAAAAAAATTTGTCCCAAATGCAGAATTCTGGTCAAATGAAGGAAAAATACAGCAAAGGATAAAGTTAGGTCATGTGTCACCCCACAGGATACAAAGTCTGATACACAGGGCGCTAGGTGGCGCACAACCAAGATGGCCACACACCTTTGAGGATCTGACTGCTTGGCGGCATAATCCTCCACTTATCTGCATCTCTACTGCTTTGACCCATTATCTACAACATGCCCGTGGTGCAAGCTCCATGCGGTGCTCTCGGCGGAGGCCCTCCTATTAGGGTGACCAACCGTCCGTAAATTTCATGGACCGTCCGTAATTTGGGCCTCACGTCCGTTGTCCATGAGGATCCCTTTTACGGACGCCTTTTGTCCGTAATTTTGGCCATGACAGGGAGCAGCACTGCTCCCCTGTGAGAGGCCTCACCCTCCCTTGATGGGGGCGCCTCGTGCTCCTCCTTGAACACAAGAGCACCCGACCGGCCCATTGACATTCTGTATGCGGCTGATGAATGCCACATACTATTATTATTATTATTATTATCAATTTGTTGAGCGCGATTGCTGCCCAGAGGCGTCCAAGCGCTGAGATTAAACAGAGATCTGACAGGGCCGAGGGTGCAGGAACTTAGAGGGATTTGGCAAATAAGGCTGTTTTCAGCTTCTTACGGAATGAGAGCAGGTCGGGTGTAGATCGAAGAGTGAGGGGGAGGGCATTCCAGAGCTTGGCGGCGTTCAGCGAGAACAGCCTGCCCCCCGACCTAGCTCTCTTCACTCTAGGAACAACTGCCAGAAAGGCACCCGTGGACCGCAGATTCCTGTTAGGGTGGTAGGGGGTGACCAGGCTGTTGTTAATTGCTGAACCGGTCTTCCAAAAGGCCCGGTGCGTAATGCACAGTGCCTTGAAGGCCACTCTCTGCCTTACTGGCAACCAGTGTAAGCTTTTCAGGCCATGTCTGGCCGACTGGGATCGTGGAATCTGGAGTATGGTACGTGCCGCGCAATTTTGTACCACCTGAAGCTTCCGAAGAGTCATCTCGGGTGCCCCTAGGTAAAGAGCATTATTTGAGTCCAGACGGGCCTGAATGAGGCCTTGTACTGCCACCTTCTTGGCATCAAGGGGCAGAAGTGGAAGAACCTTCCTTAGTGATCTAAGTAAGCCAAAACAGGTGGCAGACAGCCTGGTGGCCTGAGTGGAGAAAGAGAGCTTGTTGTCCAGCCATACTCCCAGGCTCTTCACACTATCCTTGGGAATAGGCTCACAATGGGCCAGTCTGGCGTGTTAAAGCCAGTGGCGGCCTCCTCCTGCCTCAGTGTACAGTTGGGCATTCGGTTAGAAAAAAGGTAAAACGCCCATGCTGCAACGTGAAAAAACAGTTTATTCAAAGAAGCCTGAAAAACAAATTAAAAAGAACCGGTTATAGTTCTTTGACTATCTCATCATCTTAGAACTGACACGTTTTCAATATTATATTCAAGGAAGCCATGGTTACTGCTAGCAACTAACAACTATTGACAAAGCCAATAGTCCTGGCTTCTTATTGGCGTAATGATACTTGCTGTATTATACATCTGGATGCAATTACAGAAACAACTTAATATCAGTTGGGCGGAACACTATGCTAAGTGCAGATTTTTTGCCAAGTGTTTTAAACCATGCCCTTAATTACATCGAACATACACTTTGAAGAGACCCCCCAGTTTCTTTACACCACTTAAAGCCCTGGAAACAACACCATGGCACAGTCACCTCACATCCTGGCACTGTCCATCATGCTTGATTCATGACTTCTACGTTTTCAGATTGCTTATGTGTAGGTGCATAGTGAACCCTACCCCACCCCTCTCTTTTGGAACTACAGCGAGCGTGAAGTTCTTGGTGGGCCTCTGCAGACAAAGGCTCAGCTCACAAGTAATGTGAAACGGTGGGTGAGTAAATAAGTAAAGGAATGTGTGAATGTCTGGATGGATTACTGAAAGGGTGAATGGATAGATAATGAAAGAAAGGATGGATGGATGAGTGAATGAGTGAAAGTATGGATGAGCGAAAAGGTAAATAGATGGATGTATGGGTGGAAGGGTAGATGATGGGCAAGTGAATGGGTAGATGGATGAGTGAAAGGATGGATCGATTGATGAATTGATAAGCGAAAGTGCGAATGGATGGATGGATGGGTGATTGAAAAGGTGGATGTAAGGATTGATGAGTGGTGAGTGAAAGGGCTAGATGGTCAAAAGGATGGATAGATGAGTGAAAGAAGTGAAAGGGTGGATGGATGAGAGGACGGATGGATGGATGAGTGAAAGGATATATGAGTAATAGGATTAATGGATAGATTCATGAATGGATGAGTAGGTAGGTGGGTGCGTGGGTGGATGGATGGATAAGTGAACGGGGGATGGAGAGAGAACGGGAGGATGAATGAGGAGTAAGTGAATGGATGAATAGATGGGTGAAAGGGTAAATGGCTGGATGGATGACTGTACAGATGGATGGGGTGAAAGGGTGGGTAGATGAATAATGGATGGATGAGTGAAAGAGTGGATGAAGGGATGGATGAGTGAAATGATGGATGGAAGGATATATGGTGGATAGGTTTGCAAATGGTTGAATATTTTTGGATATAGATGGGCACACAGATGGAAGGGCAGAATGAATGGTGAAAGACTGAATGATAGATAAAAGAATGATTACACCTTGGAGCACCCATTATCTTAAGTAACATTTCCTATACATTGACTTTCACGTTAATGAGTCATTGTCTCTATATAATCTGTGTGTGATGTAATATACTCCAACACCCTGCCCTACATACTTGGGATGAGTAGCACTATAAAAGAAATTAAATACACATGAGAGACAGCCTAAGTGAAGATGAGGGGCACCAATGGAGGGTGGTAGCAAGGCCGGACTGGCCGGACCGGGCATCGGTTGTTTCCCTCGGATGCTGGAAAGGCGCAGGGAGCGGTTTTGTTACTGGGGGCTGGCACTGAAAAAGTTCCTTGTATATCCAGTAGTTTTCAATCAACAATAAAAGCGGCCTCACTTATATTCAGGTGTGGTTCACCACTGTCTGGTGACTAATGTACCTGCTGGAGCGAGATGCAAATTTTGAATCGTCTAAGTTAGCAAGCTGTGGCCATACTGAAAAACCGTGACGTGCACAACTGTTTAAACCGAATATAAACTTATTTTGACTTGTACTTAGGTGGTTGTCTATTTACTTCCTTATATACTATTGCGCGACCACATCTGACATGTCTGTGAAACGTTCCTTTTTTCCTGATGTTTTGTCCTGAATTTTGACCTTTTGTCCTGAATTTTATTGTCCTGAATTTTGTCCCTTTGTCCTGAATTTTTACACTCACGTCCTGAATTTCCACCTATGCCAGTTGGTCACCCTACCTCCTATTTCCTTATTGAGGTGAGCGCCGTGTTCTGAGGGAGGCCCGGGCGGCTGCGATCTTGATGTGCGAAGGTTTACCGGGACCTACGTTCCACTGCATTGCCTTGGGATTACCCTTCATCTGGCGCCCACGGAATCCAACTGTGGTGGCAACTATTCACTACTATTCGGCCTCCTGTCGGCGATATGGAGCCATGAAGTGCTGCGCATGCGTGGAGCTGTGACCGCGGACCCTGCTGCTTGGACCATTCCCCTGTTGCGGACATGCTTCAATGAGGGCTGCCGGCCACTGCTTGAGGCCTGCCCCGATACCACTACCCCCAAACTCCAGATTCAGCTCTTGAATCCTCAACATTGGCCAAACGCCCTCTCTGAGGTTAACACTCTACAAACTTGTAACGGTCCTGGGCTGCCTGACTCCGTCCTGGGCTGAAAACTGTGGGGTGCGCATCGGAGGGCGAGAGGTCCGCCGTCCGCGCTCTGCATCTGGCTGTGGCCCCCTACACTGTTACTAATTACTAATAACTTGTGCGCATAAGCATGCACCTCTGTTAAATGTAGCGTGCAGTGCAGTGTGTGGAGCGCACACAGCACATCAAACAAGAACGTTCGTGCTGCTGCTTTTAATAAGCGAGCGGGGCAAAAAATGGGTGTTTCCATCATGTAGAGCCCGTTGGCGGTGCATACTGTGTGTTTTTGTTTGACTATTCATGTTCTTTGCAGCGCTGTCACGAGCTGCAATTAACATAAATACTTTTTAAAAAGCACACAATCTGTCCATCACCCTGCAGCTGTGCTCTATCAAGAAAAGAAATTCAGCGAGTCTACAAATAGGGCGTGAAAAGCACACGTTGTGTTTGTAGACTTGCTGAATTTCTCTTCTTAACATAGCTGGGCTGTGGGGTAATTGTGCGACTTTGTTAAAGTTTTCAGGTTAATTGCAGCTGAAGACGGGCGCTGTGCTTAACCTGAAATCTTTAACAAAGGGCTACAATCACCCGCAGCCCAGCTCTGTTAAGAAAAGAAATGGAGCAACTCTACAAACACGGCGTGAAAAGCACAAGTCGTGTTGTAGACTAGCTGAATTTCTCTTCTTAATAGAGTGCAGCTGTGGGGTGATTTACACTATTCTGTGCTTGGCATAGTGTGCCACCCTACTTGTATTTTCCTGTTTCTGTCATTGCTTCCAGGTATATGATACAACAAGTAACATCATATTCAGGGCTTTAAGTGGGATGAACAAACTGGGGGTCTCACAAAGGGGCGTGGCCAGTGTAATTTAGGGCGTGGCTTAAGACACATAAGCTAAAAATCTGTACTTAGCATAGTGTACCGCCCGACTTGTATTTTGCTGTTTCTGTCATTGTATCCAGATATATGATACAACAAGTAACATCATACCCACAAGTCAGGACTATTGGCTTTGTCAATGTTTGTTATTTGCATAAGATAAATAAGCAGCAACTGGGGGGCGTGGCCTGCTGCTGAGCGAAATGACCGCAGCCTAGAGGAGCTCCGGGGAAGAAGTGTGTTCCCCCATTAATCCGCACAAGAATCCGTATGCACACCATGCACTGAAGGCGCCTGTCGATGGCTGAAATCCGGCGCAACCTTCCGCTTCTGCTCCGGCGCTTTTCTGAGGTCCGTGGGCACACCGGGAGAGCTGGGACACCGGCGGCCTGTTGTTCTGAACGCAGCCGAGGTCGGAATTTTGGAGCGAGCAGACCTCCGGGAGGCGGAGCGCGGCGTCTAGTGCCTGACCGCTGCAGCGGAGGCGGATGCAGGAACGACCTGAGGCGGCTTCACACCCGGTGAGGTGGGAGCATTTCCCTCCCTCCTCCCCCCCTGGAACATCACGACCCGCTGAAGGCGGGAGAAGGCCGCATTACTGATTGGGGATGTCGGGAGGCCTGCTGCACGGAGCTCAGCCGGGGGCAAAATTTGGAGCGCTCCGACCTCCGGGAGACGGAGCCCGGCGGTGGGCGCCTGAATATTGAAACAGAGGCGGACACGGTTACCCCCCGTTGAGGTGGGAGCGTCTTCCCCTCACCCCCCCAAAACTACACGACCCACCGGAGTCAGTGAAGGCCCGTGCTGTGGATAGGGGCTACCGGTGGGTCTTAGCATCGACCTGGCGGCGTGGGGGCCTGCTCTGATCATTGAGGCCTGAGCATTGCGGGGGCCCCGCTGTAAACATAAAACAGACGACTTGGTGGTCCCGCGGCCTTCAGGACATAATGTAGCTGGGGCATAGGAGGTGAGGAATAACGGAGGTTACTTGGTGTTCCGGGCCTGGGAGCTGCATCTTGAGGGCCTAGCAAAATTGGTGGACTTAACACACTCCACGGACCCATACTGGTGCCACGTGGGAGCGGCAAGCTCTGGGTCCCGGGGAAAAACAGGAGACCCTCTGAATATAAGCGTGGGGATTAACTTTCATAGTAGCCTGGAAAAATATGCCTATAACAAGGACTTCCCTCCGCTCTCTCAGCGTAAGGACTCCACCGATAAGACAGCGGGCGACGGCATGGCTCCCAAAGTAACGCTAGAGGACATCATGGCAGCCCTTACTGGAGACCAAACAACTGTTGGCTCTATTTCTATGGATGTTAGCCTCAGCAGGGCTGATTTTCAGAAAATGGCCGCCAGAGTCACGGAGGTCGAGCAAGTAACCCAATCCCTGGCAAAAGACACTTCCACATTATTGAAAAGAGTGTCACAACTTGAAATGGATAACAAACGAATGGCGGCAAAGCTGGACGACTAGGAGGGGCGAGAGCGTTGCAATAACGTAAGAATCATGGGTCTTCCGGGGAGTGAAGGGGGCCCGGCAATGGATCTATACATGGAAGATCTCATAAAGACCAGGCTTCAGCCCAGGGGACTCTCCACCTTCTTCTCAGTTGAGAGGGCGCACAGGGTGCCAGGAGGCAAGCCCAGTCCGGGGGCTCCCCCAGGCCAATTCTGGCCCGAATCTTTAATTTCCGAGATCGAGACGTAATATTGCAGACGGCGCAGGTGGCGCCGCCGTTGCGGATCAACAATTCCAATGTGTCCTTCTTTCCAGATTACAAAGCGGCGGTGTCGGCGTGGCGTAGAAGTTTCATGGATGTCAAGGAAGAACTGAGAGCCAGAGAACTGCCCTACTCCATGCTCTTCCCAGCGAGGCTTCGGGTGGTGGCGGATGGCAAAACCCAATTTTTTGAGACACCTGAGGAGGCCCATGACTGGCTGGAGGGATGGCGGCGAGTGGAGGGCGGCGGACGGCCTGGTAGTCGTCGGAAACCCCACAGAACAGAAGATAATCACGATGACCAAGAGCAACCGGTGGAGGGGCACCGCCAACAGCAAGAGGAGCAGGAGAGTGATGATCTGTAAGGCGCTTTGTGACCGGACTAACAAGTATAAATGTGTTGTGACCCGGAGTTCGCGATCGCTGTAAAAGACATTGGACCATAAAGTAACTAGTGCCTTAGAAGAGGGGAATGATGTGTACTCTTATGGACTTTTCCCCCTTCACACGCAAGTACTGCACATGGGGACTGGGTTTAAGCGCTCTGCTGAGTTGGGGTGGTGGGCAGTTACTGACTGGTTGAAGGACCAGTCAGTAACTCAGCTACTGCTTTTCTTTTCTTTTTCCCCCCCTTTTGCATAATTTCCTCCCTAACAGGCTTGTGTAAAATTGCAGGCAGGCACATGTTTTGTAAATACTAAGTCCTGACGATGGTTCCATATAATTGAGCAAAAGGGACCGAAACGTCGACTCGTAATAGTGCTTTCACGACTGTACCGTTGTGTTTAATTTGTTGTGTCTAGCACTTTCCTGGCATTTCTTCTATTCAAACACAAGTTTGATACAAGTGGACAGTTTTGCTCCTGTATTTGCCTGTAGAATTGTCCTTATATGTTGTTTGTCCTTCTTGAGTAAGGTACAGGATTGTGCCTAGTAACCACTCATTTTTTGATCCCTTGAAAACAAATACCCTGTCCGGCTGGACAGAGAACAAAATATAGTCTATTATCATGGCCTATATTTTATTGTTACCAGAAATCTTGATAAGCTAAGGGCCCTTGTCCCTTATAGCAGCCTTTAAATATCTGGGCATATATGTGACGTCTGACTCCACTGAGTTTTATACAAAGAATTTGAAGCCCCAATTAGACCGATTTAAACGTGATGTGGTGGTGTGGCGTAATCTCCCCCTCACCCTTCTGGGGAGGGCGGCGCTTTATAAAATGAGGGCCCTTCTGTGTTTTCTCTATGTCCTCGAAAACACGCCGTTCTTAGTCCCACAAGCGTACTTCAAGGCCATATCGACGGAAGTTTCCGGTTTATTGTGGGGAAACAAACCGGCGCGGATCGCACAGGACAAACTGGTGCGCAGCTGGTACGATGGAGGGATAGCACTCCCGAATGTTCAGCTGTACTACTGGGCGGCGCATCTTAAAATAATTAACTGTTGGTGCACACCCCGCAAGACGAGCCGGCTTATCACGCAGACAGATAAAGCTTGGAGGGGAAGGGACTGATGGCAAATCTATACAGGCGTCGTAGGCCTCCGGGACTGGTTGGCCCTACCGCACACACAATACATATCTGTATCAAGCGCAAGCCCGATTGCGATGTATGGGGACAATCACACAAATGACACCGCTTTGGGACTCCCAACAACTTGGCTGCCTCCGCAGAAGTAAGGGATTCCAACACTGGGATAACATTGGGCTTTCAACGGTAGGGGACCTCTGGAAAAAGGGGACAGTAGTCGATTTTCTGCACCTACAAACACAATACGGCATGGGCCTAGACAGAGAAAAGCATCATCACTATTATGAAAACTAAGCAAGGAATCAGAAATACTGAAACCTGTGTATCGGAGGAAAGGTGCTGGGAAACACCCCATCCAACACAGATAAACCATAAAGCCACAGGTGCAATACGTGGAACCTGAAAAGCATGACTCCTAAATGCAACAATCCAGCATCACCATGGGCAATCTCACCATCTCACCATCAAGCACGGATGTATCTGACATACAACTTCCTTTGCAGGAGAAGACACCGTATGAAGGCCAGCCACTTTACATGGCAGACCCTAATCCATAAACCTTCATCTGAGAAACTGGGTTACTGGTTGACTGGGGTAAGAGTCCTGTTCAAGTAGCAACCACAGTCCTAGTTGTAGTTAAGGCACAAGCAAACCGCGAAATGCTGCCATCATCACTGCTGGACTCTGCCTGCTTGGCCTTGACATTCTGCTCCTTAAGGCTCCTCTCATGAGCCAATCTCTCCAAAGTGATTCGCTCCTCCAAGGCCAGTTTCTTCTCTTTCATTCTCAACTGGGCCATCTGCAGTTTGAACTCTCTATCCTCTCTCCTCTCTGCAAGCTCCTCTGGGGCAATTTGTGAGAGGACACATTGCTTCCTGCGGAGGGAAGGATCTCCTATCCTGGGACAAGTCATCCCCCCCTTCAACAGGCTGAATTCCAAAGCCCTCCTGCAGGTCCCACTCTGATCCCTCCATATCATCTTCTCCCTCCTGATCATTTGCTGTGACTAGAAACTGATAGGGCCATGCCCTCAAAGCATTTTGGAGCTCGGCCTTCCTGGTGCTCTTTTTGACAGAACACTCTCCTGGCAAAACTCCTTCAGCTCAGCCACAGAGTAGCTCTCCAGGTTGGCAAGCTGAAACTCCATCCTTGCAGGTAGGGCCAACGACACAAACAGTCAGGTAAAGTAGAAATTAATAAAAACAAAAACAAAAAGGGCAATCAAGGAGAATTAAAAACTCAAATTGGTCTCAGATATGGGATGGTAGTGTACACCAATTCACTGTATGGCACTGCACAAACACAAGTCCTGATTCTCACCGCTGACCACCAATGTGAGAAATTGGGTTACTGGTTGACTGTGGTGTGAGCCCTGGTCAAGAAGCAACCACGGTCCTTGTCAGGGTAAGATACAAGCAAACCCCAAATGAACCTGAGCTTAATTCCCTGGTGGATTGGCACAGAGCAGTCAAGCTTAACTTAGAAGTACTGTGTATATTATTTGTGCAGCACTTCAAACAGTAGAACAGTGAAAGCACTACACAAAAAAGATTCCAGACACTTTGGAAAAATAGAGCATAATGTAATAAATAAAACAAGACCAATGCGAAAAAACATCCAATTTGTAGAACCAGAGTTATGAATTCTAAAAGAATAAAGTGAATATAGTGCCAAAAAGCAAAAAAGACCAACTCAGAATAGCTGGCCGCACTGGACCAGGTCAAATTCAAATGTTCAGGCTGACTGCAATGGAGCGCAGATCGGATACAGTCCCTAGTTAGTCCCGCTGAAGATTTACCTTCTCAAGTTTGGTGCCAAGAGTCCTGTTTGCATTAGAGAGGGCCGTGAGGAGCAAGAAGAGCTTCGGGGGAGTCTGTTGGTGTGGCAAGAAGAGCAGGCTAGTGCCGCAACTGGATGTGCTGGAGCTTCGTGTTGGCAGTCCCCCATGAGTGGTCAATACTGCAGTGTGATGAGACGGATGGCGGTGCTTCACGCTGATTTCCGGTGCAAGCGGTGCGGTCTCGGTGCGAATGGGCCCGTTCACAATCACAAAGAGACTAAAAGCTTGATTTCAGCACTGGTGAGCTACACCTAGGGTCCAGGACCTGAGAGGCATCACTTGGAGGTCAAGACCTCACTGCAGCTGGGTCCAGGATATTGGGGAGCCTTTTATGTCAATGAGGGTCAGATCAGGAGGCCAGCACACTAGCCCTAGGGTTCACTCTGTGGTCCTAGGTTCAAGATGAAATTGAAGATCTAGTTCTCCTTCCCCAGGCAAAAGAGCAGCAGGTCAGCACAACTGGGCACTAGTTCATTTAGAGCAGCAGTCCAGCAGAGTGACAGTCTTTGTAGCAGCACAGCCGACCTTACGGGCAGAGTATCCACAGATCCAGAAGTGTACTGAAGAGTTGATGTCTGAGGTCCAGTATTTTTACACAGCTGTGCCTTTGAAGTGGGGAGAAGCTTCTAGAGGTATCCCTTTGATGTTCACAGATGTGCTGCCTTCATGGCCCTGGCTCCAGACAAGCTTTAGGCAGTATGCAACCCTTTGTGTGGAGAGAGGACCCCGCGTATTCAAGTGTAAGTGGGACTGGGCCTAGCTCCTCCCACCCATCCTGTCAGTGATGGCCCATCTAGTCACACCTGTGCTTCCCATTGTGTGTGGGTATCATGGAGGAATACACAAAGCCTAGCTGTCATCTACACACAGTCATTTGACCCAGAGACACACTGCAGGCACCAAATGGCCAAGGAAAGAAAATGCCAACTTACCAGGTCGAAATAGTAGTTTAACATTGCACTCACACGCTCTGCAATGGCAGCCAGAAACATGTTTAAAGTGCTACTTAAGTGAGTGGTACAACTGTACTGCAGGTCCACTAGTAGTATTTAATTTACAGGCACTGGGCACATATAATGCCACTTTACTACGTACAGGGCCGTTTCTACCATTAGGCAGGACTAGGCAGCCGCCTAGGGTGGCAAAAGGGGGAGGGCGGCAAAAACATGAGTTTGTGCTGACCCAGGCTGGTTCATTTGTAACCAGCCACGCATGTAGCCTGTGCTTGGTAGAGAAAGCGCTTCTGAAAAACATAATGTAGTTGACAAAGACTTTAAAAGGGGCGACACAGGATGCAGACACCAAAACTCTGCACGGTCATTTGTGTGCCTTTTATTTAATAGAGTTGTGTTTTTTGTACAGTGTCTGTCAATAAGCTGTTTATGATATAAACAAACCAAGATGCCATTCGAACCTTTGAAAACTAATATATCTAAAGGACAAAACGTATTTAGCTCTAGGCAAAAATGAAGTTTTCTCTTTTCATGAACAGCGCGGACATCGACGTGTCTGTTGATCTCTTAAGATATTCCTTGCATTCGAGACACAGGTAAGAACTAGGCCGTTATGGTGCGCTCGCTTTTTGTTCGCATGTGCAATTGTTATCGAGTTTTCAGGATGCTCCTATTATGTTTAAAAGTAACTTTGGGGGTATTGTGCCTTACGAGCATTTCAAGTGAGTGGCTAATGTTTGGCAGCCTCGGTAAACAAAGTTTTGCTTCTATCACTACGCTTGAACATATAGCTGGTAGGCAGTTTTCCAACATGATATTCATCTCTCGGCACAGCCTAGCATTGTGAGCCATTGTGCTTAATTACTTTTTCCAGTGAGGAACCCATGCATGGGTGTTTTAAGGAAGCAAAGTTTCGCTTCCACTACTTTGCCTGTACATATGGTTTACGTGCAGTTTTCCATCTTTTCTTGGCACAGGCACAGAGCAACTCTGGGGTTGGAGTGTTTAACCATTAAACATCCCCGTATTCTTTTGTGCATGACATTGATTAGGTATCTTTATTACATTTTAATGGCTGCGACATATAGAGTGTCATTTCTAGATATATTCAAATGTGTAGATTACACAATAGGAAACTTTATAGCAATTGATCCAGCTGTATTGCATTTGCATACGCATGGTGTCTCTGAAAATTTTAGTTATATATAATAATCTCATAACCTCCGTTTCCTTATGTTTGGCGTTACCGGATCGAAATAGGAAGAACCTTTTCTATGAGAAATAGGTTATACATTTTGCAGTGGGCCTCATCAAGGAATTACCCTATTTTTTAAACCAGCCAGCGAGATAACGTGTTTCATATTTAGGATTCCCAATAAGTCTCAGAAAGGTAATAGTTGGTCAGAGCTCACTTTTGTTATTGCCTAATTTTTCTTTGTAAGACTCTAGGCTAGATTCTGTTTCACTTTTGCTTTTACCTTAGTTGCAGACTCACATCTGTGAGCTTTATTGTTTGGAGACTTAGCAGCAGAGAACACAGTCATCATCTTATGATCATAGGACAGTACTTTCATTCAAGCAGACAAATTGATTGTCCACAAGCACTAAGGTAATAGCCAGGTGCAGTCTTATTAGCTGGACTTTACTGGGAATATGGCATAACAATTCTTCATTCTAAATTATGGTTTTGTCGTTTTCATTAGGAGATGTTTTGCAACTACTCCAAATTCAGACATATATGGAACAGCACCAGGTGCCCCATTGTTTTAACAATATTGGTGGTCCTTGAATGATTATAGACAGATCCACTTTTTAGGTAAGTCTGTCTCTGCTTGCGACGCAACTCCAGAAATGCGCCGCTTTTACAGCACAGATGCGTGATGCATCTGTGCCGTTTTTGCCCCATGGTGCACCGCAGTGTAAATGCAGCGCATCAAGGGTAGCGGAGCTGTGGCGCACAATTACTGGCGCATCCCTGCCGATATGCAGGGATGCGCCAGTAATTGTAAATCTGCCCCTTAGTGATTGCCCGGATTCACAGGATGATTGAGCCTCCCGCCAGACTCCAAACTGGTCCCCAGCTTAAAAGTCAAAATAAATTCACCTAAAAACAAACACACATCTGTGCCCTGCACAAACACGCATCCACGTCATAGGACCCTAAATTTGTAGTTCTATGACTGCCCATTCAATAAAATAAAGTGCATTCAAGTTATGGTGGGTGAATTCGGTACACTATATCTGGGCTGCGTCACCTGCTTATCAGCATGCATAGAACTGAAGTGATGTTCCTTGGTACTCACAAGCCACACCTGTTAATTGATTCTTCCAGCCTGGATGGAGGGGGGGAGAGTGATGGTAGTAAAAGGGAGGGGGTGGCAAAACACCTAGAAACGGCCCTGACTACGTACTTACAAGTACATTAAATATTCTAATTGGGTATACGCCAATGTTACCATGTTTTATGGAAAGGGGCAAGCGTTTTAGCTCTGATTGGCAGTGGTAATGTATGCAGAGTCCTAAGGTCATCAAAAACAAGGGTTGCAAAAACAGAAGGTCTAAAGGCAATCATTTAGAGGAAAAGCATGTCAAGGATTCCAGGTCTAACTGAATTAGTATGTGGTATCACATATGAAAGGGAATAAAAGACAATTTGCCATAAAGACGCTCCCTTTAGCCAAAGCCCAATATTGAGTTTCTGGATAGTATAGAATAGGCACAGTCCCTCTCATCAGTTTCTCTCAATTTCTTAACGAGAGAGTAGTAGAGAAACCGCTGTAATCCCCTTGAATCAGCCCAATACTGCTAACAAGTGGAATAAATAAGTATGTATAAAACATCAAGCCTATGAACCACACCTCTGGAAATGAAGCCCATGTGATTTAAATGTCACAGTGTACCTACTTGGAGTTTGCCATCTGACAGAATGAGAACACTGGAACAATGCTGATTTGCAGCACCAATGTCGCCTAATAGAATAGCATTCCTGTCGACGAAGTTGGAGCACAGTAGGTTGAGCAAGCCAACTACCAGACCCCAGTACACAGACACCAATACCTGCCCATCAGGCAGTCAAAGGGGGCGGCAAAGTTGCTCAACAAAATCACTGGAAACAGGTGGGACAACTCTGTTATCACACCAAGAGTGTTTACAATTTGACAGTAACTATCACCATTATGAGGGCTAGCAGTGTATAGTTGTTGGTCTGTATCTTCCCAAAGATGCTTATTTTACGACAAGTGTTAGCAAACCTTTTGCAAAATTATCATAATAATGCTAGGGTCAACATATTTTATACAATCAGGTCAAGAGTGACAGTGGAGCTATTCATTTTGCTATAAGTCATGCATCCTGCCCACCAGGGTGGAATTTGATCTCTCCAAAGCTTATATCCCAAAAGAAATGACCCTGCTCCATTGCCCCAAATTCTCCATGTCAACAATGTACCTTTCTACAAACATGAGCAATATAAGGTGGCCCCAAATCATGCGTGACACTTTTAGTCAGTGTTGGTCTTTTAGCCTACAGCACATTGTTTTCAGTGGCTTATAATGTGGTTTGGTTTTTGAGTTTAATGTTGATACGCCAAGTAAAGGAGCCGGGTTCCACGTTCTAGATTTTACCCTGTAACCCTAGGCCGATGTCTCTTTTTAGTCTGCATGAAAGTGTGGAGGGGAGGAAAGTCAAAGAATAAATCATTACTGTTCTGATGAACTATGACTCCCAAGAATCACAGACTCCCAATAAAGTTTAGTAAGTTTATTTCAAAGCCAATAACAACTGGACATACAAGCACCTCAAGACGAGGGTGTAGAAATACATTGGAACTAATACAAAGCCAAACCTACGAGCGAAGTTGAGACGGTGCAGCATGCACATAATTACCAGTTCCAAAATCAGGATACAGAAAAGAATGGCTCTGACATCTAAATTCCCCTTTGGGGAATTCCCAGGCAAGTTCTGTAAAGGTGTCAGCACGGGAAGTCTTCCTAAGAAGTCCATTCACGTTAATTGGGTCAAGTAGCCTAAAGCTACAGAGCTCATTCTAAGATGCTCTCTCTCTCTCAGGGTAAGGCAGAAGTCCCCGGACTCTGTTCCTAACTTCAATACATGAGCTTGCCGGTAGCATTATAAGATGCAACGAGACATCACACCATCCAAGCAAAACCACCTCCTTGTAGGTAACTTTCCATGCAGCAGCGATGCTCCCAGGCCTTTGCTCGATGACCTTGATTCCCAGGCTCTCTCCGATAAGAAAGTACACTGTCAGCCATTCAATGTATCTTCACCTCCCTAAGCCTAACTCCTAAAAAAAGACATTATTCTAACTAACAAGGATGAATTCCTCCACCTGCAACAGAAACGTGAAAAAGAACAAATTCCCAATGCACATGAAATTCACTAGCGAGTTTAATACAAGAGCTTCTCGGAAAAATACAATTCAAGCCTACAAAAATCGGCAAACAAAAAAAAGGCACATAATTCCATAATACACACATATAAACGAACATTATTACTGAGCAGATTCAAATCAACACATTACATAAGCACATTAATTGTGAGAATTTTTGTTAGCTAAATATATGAACCCTACACGTCAAGGTTTTCGTCTAGCCACATATAGTTGCAACGTTAATTTCTTTACATTTACACTGAAATACCTCTAGCACTTCACTTTTCACGTTATTACAGTACAGGTTCTAATGACCCAATGAAAACACCGTAAAGGATTATATGCTGGCACGGACTGCCCATGATTATAATGCACCCCTACAATTGGAAGAGCAAAATCGCGCTCTAACACAAGCGTGGGCCCAGAACTCTCAATATGAACAATGCAGTTTGCTAAGAGACAGGAGAGGCTGAAAGCGTCACTATGATATGGGCTGGATTGGCAGCTAGGCAGTAACATTGCACTAATGATGCTATTCTGCCGTAAAAAACGGAATTTAAATCGCAATTTGAGTGCCCATGCAAATAAAATATATCACTTTGCAATGATTGTATATCCAAGTTATTTCAAGAGCTGCCCGTAATTTCCTCTTTGTCGCCGCAAACCCTTTCCTTGCTCCAGGGCTTTAAGTGGGCCGGGTCTCTCCGGGTCTGAGCACCGGCAGTTTTTTTAAGGGAGGCTCGAAACGGGTCTCTATCGGGCTCTGTTTTAAGCCCTGGCACAGGCAGACTGTCTTTTTCCCTCACTGCAGTGACAGCCTGCTGTTGCTGCAGTCTGGGAAAAAGTGCCAGGGCACAAAACAGAGCCCGATAGAGACCCGTTTAGAGACTGCAGGCACATCATGTGCGCTGCTTACACTGCTCAGTTCTCACTAGTGGAGAAGTGACTGCATGAGGTCATGCCAGGTGAGCGTTGTAGGGGAAGGGAAATCCTTTAAAGAGAGTCATTTTCTCTCAGGATTGCCCTTCTCTTTCTGAGACTCAGGTGCAGCAACATTGTTGTGGCGTCACCAGGACTTTAAGTGGAAGCTTTCTCAACATTACCGACAGGCCAAAGTTGCTGCTTATTTAACTTTTGCAACTACCAACCATTGTCAAAGCCAATAGTCCTGACTTGTTGTAGGTATGATGTTACTTGTTGTATCATATTTAGATGCAATGACACAAACAGCAAAATACAAGTCGGGCAGCACACTATGCTAAGCACAGATTTTTGGTTTACGAGTTTTAAGCCACACCCCTGATTACATTGGTCACGCCACTTTGAGAGACCCCCAGTTTTTTTATCCCACTTAAAGCCCTGCCTTGCTCCCTACCAAACTCATGTCTCTGGTGGTTGTTTAATTGTATTATGACAGCCTGAGATCAAAGCGTTCGGAAACTAACATCGTCTGTTGTCCTTATTAGCCTGCAAGCCCAACTGAGTTTGGAAATGTTTGAACGAGCGAGTACCTCAGAAAGCTGCAAAGTACAACGTCACCGAATGTCACAAAATATATATCCGTGCAACATTTCTGTGTTTGCAGTGCGTCTGCCCGTGACATTTACATCTCTCATGTGTGACACTTTAAGTGACCCTTTGTCCATGAGCAGTTAAAGAAGAAAACAGCGATGCAGAAATCTGCGGTCTTATTGCATTCTTTACTGAGTTATCGCGAGTGGTTCATTGCACTGTGAATTGGGGAACCAGCACAAATAGAACTGATGGGGAAAAGACAAGATTTGACTGACTACAAGATGAGGTAACCGTAGGTATGTGAAGCAGTGAAGACGATTTTCCTCTTGGTGGTTTAAGTCTGAGCTCTCAGGTTTTACCAGTTCTCTGCAGTGAGTTATAACTTGCTGAGTGGGTGACATTACAGGAATTGACATCACAAGATATTTAACTCAAATAGCACCTCTGAAAGTAATGTCATATCACTATTACCTATATAATAAGAACACAATAGCAAAATTGTCATCAAATGTGTAATACATAAAGCTGTCCACATTAAATGTGCAAATCATTACCTTATAATAAACAAAAATAATCTAAGGGAGTACAAATTATAGGAGTCTCTCATAGCTGTATGCATCAATGGGTTCCAACAGTATATCGATTAATAGTTCATATAGTATTTCCAATATACAGGCAGCATATGCATAGTTAACCTTATGCAGCACAGAAATCAGTGACCTCTGACATTATAAACCTCAGTGATTCCAGTGTATGCCTCAGAGGCCATAAACCGTAATAAACATCAATTGGTACAGATAGCAATATACATCAACGGCCTGAGACATTTATAAGCGTCAATTACCCCTAAACAGTGAGTCTGGGTAGTATATCAATCAACTGTGCAATACAGCAATAAGTGTAAAATGCCTAAGAAGTAATATGCACGAATGGCTCAATATAGTAATGTGTCTCAATGTTTCTAAACAGTAGTTTACACAAATTATTCCAGGCAGTCATATGCATCAATGGGACCAGACAAAAATAAGTAGCAGTGGCCACAGACAGCTATATGTTTAAGTTCCTGCTAACAACAATAGCCATCAATGGCCCGGGCAATAATATGTATGAATGCCAAAGCAATAGATATAGCATGCATGACCCAAAACAGTGAAGAGTATTAATGGCCTCAGACAGTAACTAGCATCACCGACCCCAGGCAGGACCTAGCATTGATAGAGCCACAGACTACATGCATTAAGGTCCCCACACAGTAATATTGTTTTATAGCTCACTGTCAAGGACTATACCATCTGTTAAAGGCCCTGAACCCGAGTTATAGGCTTGAGATACCATCCATGGTCTATAACGAGGGAGAGGTACTTTAACAACTGCTATAGTCCGAGGCAGAAGAGCTGTAAGGCTATTAGAACATACCACGCACCAAGGGTGGAGTATTCTAAATGAAAATGGGCGAAACAGAAAGGCGAACTTTGGAATGTTGGAGCAGAAGGCTGATAGCAGCCATTGCAGTCCCGACCCACTCTCCTGACTTCAAAGGAGCTCTCAACATTCCAATGTTCTAATTAGCAAACAAGCCCCTTGCTATACATCAGTGGCCACAAGCAGTATACACGTCAATAGTGCAAGGCAGCACATGCGTCACTGATTATATGCATGACGTATTCAGGGCCGGTAGACGTACAAGAATCAATAAACCCGCGCTGTACAAGCATGCATGGCAGTCAGGCCTGTTCAGTGACGTTTTACCCTCGCTACTAAGGGGCAATCAGTCAGTGGCTGCTGAGCAGAACGCCTTTAGAGGTGAGCATTACTATGGCTCTGGAACGCCTTCGTGCCGCAGTCTGTCCAGAACTCCGTGGCGTCAAATATGTGGCAGCTGTCGCGGAATGATTCACAAGAGCTAAGACGTGACTCAGGGCTTGAACCCCGACCGTAGCTCCCAACAGTGGGGATCAGGGGCTGAGGAATGAGGATCTGAGGGTGAGACCGAGGCAGGGCTGAGTTTGAGGAGGAGACCAGAGCTTGCTGCTCTCCTGCTTCCACAGAGGTTGAGGGTCACGGTGAGCTCCAGCATGGCTGAGCGTTGGCAGGACCCCGAGCTAGAAGAGATTCCAAGCCCCAGCAGTACTGCCTAAAATAAAAGAGTGTGCCTGTCCTGCCTGTGCAGCAGGGATGGGACTATAGCAAGCCCGGGAGCAGGAGGAGGAGTGAGACAAGATCAGAATATCAGGGTAACAACGCCCCCCTCTGATGCTCCTGCAGTAATAGGGTGGCCAGAGCATTTACAGTACTATACGTCACCACAAACATTTACAACCCCCAATGGCTGTCATTTTGTCTGATCCAAAATATGAATGGCACCTGCAACAACCAATGGGTCAGAAGGACTTGTGTAAAGCTCCTCTTTATCTGTATTGTGTATTGATGATAGACAGGCTGTCGCTAGCAGAACCTAAAAAAGCTTGAATAACATTGAAAACCAGTAAATTGTCTAAGCAAAATCAGGACTTTGAAAGCACAGTTCTTGTTTTGTAAAGGGGTGAATTGATATGGACAGGCCTCCAAAATACATCTGTTCCAGGCACAAAGCCATTTGTTGCACGGGCTCCATTAGCCTCAAAGGGAAGTTAACACATTAAATGTAAAAACCTTGACAGGGAGTAACCAAACCGCTACTACTCAATAATACCTCCGGATGCGCACGCTGAATCACACAAGGGTGTGTGTGTGTTTGCTCCCCATCCAAACATGACCGCATTTCATAATCCTGATGTCTGCTCCTGCATAGCTCTTTTATATGAAAGAGAGAGCATGTTTGTAAATATTAAGAATAAGAATAAACCTTCTAGCTCAAAATTAAACACATCAAAAACCTCTTAGATATTTGTTGCAGGCAGAGATTAGAAATAGTTAATGTAAGTCAGTATAAAAAAAGCTACAGTAGCTTGGAATGTGTAGGAGGAACATGCAGAAAGATTTGAGCTTTTCTCTAACTATCTCAGGAGTGCAAAAAATAAACATGTTCTGTCTGCATGACATTGTAAGCTAGAAAAATAGAGCAGAAGAAAGAAATGCAATGCTTAGGTTTTCCTTTCTTTAAACGGTTGACACAATTATACTCTGTGACATGGTCAGCATTTCACCTGGGCTGCTGGCTCTGGCAATAGGCACTGTGAGAGCCATTGTGACATCAGAACTTAACTGTAATAACTTACAATAGTCAGTTCTGATGTTTTTTCTTTATAATCAGGGATTGTGTGTGTCCAACCCATTTAAACGAAATTAGAGACTGACATTTAGACAGGGATTACAGATTCCCATTTATTATAATTAAATTTAAAAAAATCTTGGTCAGACCCTCCAGCTTTTCACATTTTGCAAAATAATCACCAAATTAGCTGTGAAGCCTGACCCCTGTGTTTTTCTTGACATCTGCCCCCAGTAAAAGCACAGAAACCTTGCAGTCTGTTGAAACAGTGGCAAAGGTAAAGGAAATGTGCTATAAAACTATCAGCACATTGTCTGATTTGTCTAAACCTATGATACTTGAAAGAAATCAATCATGAAATGTCACTTGTTAGTTAAATGAATAGGTTGACTACTGCAATTGTCTGATTTTTTTCAATTAATTATATTTTCCTGTATGTAAACATGTTAATGTGTATGCTTTGTAGTAAACGGACTTGGAAGACGGCGTTTCTGGTTCCCTCAGGACCCACCACCCACAACTCGCGGTACCCGCTCCGCGGGTCCCGCTTCGCTGCTCACCTGCCTGACTCGTCGGTGGATTTGACGCCCAGCTGCTCCTGTGGGGTTCTGTAAGACGGTGAGGCGGCAGGGCTGCGAGCGCGACCCGGGACTCGCTTTCCCAGGAGTCCCGGTGTCTCTGGCCGTGTCACCTGGCCCCGCTCTCCCTGACCGCCCCGCCCCCAGCAGCCCCAGGTGAAAAAGGAGGGAAGGATCTCTCAACAGTGGGACACTCCTTTGTAGTAAACGGACTTGGAAGACGGCGTTTCTGGTTCCCTCAGGACCCACCACCCACAACTCGCGGTACCCGCTCCGCGGGTCCCGCTTCGCTGCTCACCTGCCTGACTCGTCGGTGGATTTGACGCCCAGCTGCTCCTGTGGGGTTCGGTAAGACGGTGAGGCGGCAGGGCTGCGAGCGCGACCCGGGACTCGCTTTCCCAGGAGTCCCGGTGTCTCTGGCCGTGTCACCTGGCCCCGCTCTCCCTGACCGCCCCGCCCCCAGCAGCCCCAGGTGAAAAAGGAGGGAAGGATCTCTCAACAGTGGGACACTCCTTTGTAGTAAACGGACTTGGAAGACGGCGTTTCTGGTTCCCTCAGGACCCACCACCCACAACTCGCGGTACCCACTCCGCGGGTCCCGCTTCGCTGCTCACCTGCCTGACTCGTCGGTGGATTTGACGCCCAGCTGCTCCTGTGGGGTTCTGTAAGACGGTGAGGCGGCAGGGCTGCGAGCGCGACCCGGGACTCGCTTTCCCAGGAGTCCCGGTGTCTCTGGCCGTGTCACCTGGCCCCGCTCTCCCTGACCGCCCCGCCCCCAGCAGCCCCAGGTGAAAAAGGAGGGAAGGATCTCTCAACAGTGGGACACTCCTTTGTAGTAAACGGACTTGGAAGACGGCGTTTCTGGTTCCCTCAGGACCCACCACCCACAACTCGCGGTACCCGCTCCGCGGGTCCCGCTTCGCTGCTCACCTGCCTGACTCGTCGGTGGATTTGACGCCCAGCTGCTCCTGTGGGGTTCTGTAAGACGGTGAGGCGGCAGGGCTGCGAGCGCGACCCGGGACTCGCTTTCCCAGGAGTCCCGGTGTCTCTGGCCGTGTCACCTGGCCCCGCTCTCCCTGACCGCCCCGCCCCAACCCCGCCCTATAGGTTCCGGACTATAAACTTGGTAGCTACTCGCTGCGCGGGAGCGCCCGGGGCTAAGCCCGGGCAAAGGGCGGGCCCTCTGTGGCCCTCCGTGGCCTGCAGTGCCTGGCCTGGGCGCACCCTCATTAGTCCCTTGTACCATTGGTTCGTTTTGTTTGCTATAGTTGCCTTCCTGCTTGAAGCTATTGGGGTAACTTCTCCTTCGAGTAGTCTATTTGCTTTTCTTGTGTTTATAGTTTTCTTTGGATCATTTGTTGTGATATTTCATTATAGTTTGTTTTCCTTTTCCAGAGATGTCTACTCGTAAAACTAGGAGCCAGAGAGCTGGTAATGCTAAAACTAAAAAAGTAATTGGCACCCTAGATAATTTTATTTCTCGAACACACTCTCTGATAGATGAGGGCATTTCTATCATGGAAAGGAGAGTATCATTGGATCTTGCCCACGCAAAAAGATCTTCACTGGGCAACATTGCAATGGTGCATTCCCCGCCGCCAAGTTTGAAAAACCCTGTTGTTACTTCAGCTGGGAATTCCACTAATGATTCTACTCCCGCCAGCAGTCAATCACTAATTTCTATTAATGCCCCTGTTACGAGCACACTACCCTCTAATATCCCCCATGTTCCCGTGTTAGTCAACCATGATGTTACTGACGCCTCCACTATGGTTGGGTCAGATATCATTACGTTAACTCCAACTGATGTGATTCCAACAAATCCTCCCATGGACAATCCCGCCATTACTTCGCAAGGGTCTATGGGTTCCAACTCCGGGGGGGACAACACAGGTGTGGCGACAGCTAATGATGTGACTCTCCAGGCACATACTGTTCAAACTGAGTCTGACCCCTTAGATTCTACCCCCCATCTGCTAACTTTAGGGGTTCCGGACGATACAATTCCTGATAGCAGTCTGGCTAGTCTTCTGGATGAGAGCGGAAGCATTGACTCACTAACTAATTCAGGAGACGGGCTTGACTCCTTAATGGAATCTATGTCTAGTTTGTTAAAATCTCTGCTTTCACCTCTGGTGAATAGGCTTTCCAACATAGAACATCAATTGGCTACTATTCTTGCGCTACAAGACCCTAGGCTGACTACCCCTGGTCCCTCTATTCCGGTTGTTCCACCGCCTGTTATTAACACTGGGATTGAAGTTACAAATCCATCTATGGGGAGTGCTCCAGCACCTGCAATTACCCTCCCAGCTCCTTCCCTGACAGCAACCAAAACAGTGAATAAAACCAAACCTTCCACTTCCACAGGTCCAAGTGCAGTAAATAGAAAGGCAGCTACCAAAAAGACTCCCGACAACCCAGCCCCTATTATTCCACAGTCTCAGCCCAGAAAAACCACATCGCGGCGCAACATCAATTTACCGCCAGATGCTTGTCCGTATGTGGTTGTTCTGACAGGGATTTCTGAGCTGCCAACATCCACTTCTGAGCCCTTTTGGGCGATTAAAAATAAAATATGCCACTGGCTTGACAAAAATTACCCTCCACCACCCGGCCTAAACAAGAACATACTTATGGTTGAACGGGCTGCTTGGGTAGGTGGGAAGAAGAAAAGTATAAAGGGCGACTGTGTCGTTATCACGTTTGAGGACCCACGACTCGTAGAATTTATATGCTCAACTCCTCCCTGTGATAGTAAGTCAGTGGTAGTAGCTAAACCTCTGTCTTTTTTTTATATGCAGGAGGGCCATGGGGATGTGAGATGGAGTTGGATGAGGCCATCTAGGAAAGGCTTGGGTAGAGGTGGTACATACCAGAATCCACAACAATGGGGAATGCCAGTAGAGGAAGGTTGGAACCTAGTCCATAGGAGGAGGGGGCACCAGTGGAAGGGGGATTCACACTTCAATGGAGAAGGGTGGGGCCCACAGCTCAATTACCCTTTATTTCCCTGCTATAATCGATTTGGGGGGTTGGAAGAAGTGGACTGACCATCACCCCAGTGTATTGAAGATGGCGGGGGTGGTGGGGCTCCTTCCACTGTAGATAGTGGTTCTATCGTTCCTACAATGGAAGAAGTACCGGAACAGTGTAGCATTATTCCAGAGCCCTTGTTAGGGGATGTTGACACTCAGGCCGCCACGAATACACCTATGTTGTCCCCTCCCCTTGTTAAAATCTTGTCTTGGAACATAGCCGGCCTAAAGAAAAACCTGCCTGACCCGGAATGGAACAATTTTGTTGATGATTTCCATATTTGCATGTTCCAAGAAACTTGGTGTGTAGAGCCACAACACAAACAGGGCTATTCCACGTTTTTTGTCCCTGCAATACAGCTTGGGAGGGGGCGCCCATCGGGAGGATTACTTATTTGGATCAGGATAGATCTGAATTGTAAAATTACTGTGAACTATGTCCCCTGTAATGATATTCTACATATAACTGTTAAAAGGCAGTCTGCCAGGAAGGCTTTTGAACTTTTTTGTATCTATGCCAGGGGGCTCCCAGGGGGCCAATTGTCTCCAACACTGGAGTTGTTAGATAACACGCTTTCTGCCCTCTCTCCAAAATCTTCAGTATTAGTGGGAGGCGATTTTAATTGTACATTCGAGCCTCTTGATGAGGATGAATTCTTGGGCTGTTATAATAAGCCAGGAAACCAGGTAATTCCATCCTTATCTCTGGCCCCAATTCAGAAATGGTCGGCTCGTTCCATACAGTTGAATGCTCTGGTGTCTGCACATGATCTATGTGCCTTAAATGGCCGCACCACATCCGATCGTATGGGCGCTATGACCTTCAATCGATTAGGTTCCCCGTCACGGATTGACTACATCCTTTTGGATGTAGGGTCATGGGTTAACCTGGTTGATATGGAGGTCAGACAGAGGATTGATAGCGACCATAATCCCCTTTGTATGGGTATGTTCTGGGGAGACAACAGTGGTGAGGAGGTTCACAATGAGCTGATTACCAAAGAACTAGTCCCCTCTAACTGTAATCGCAGGATTAAATGGAATGTGGTTAGGTGCAATGAGGGGACACTTGAGAATATTAGGGTTCTAGTGTTGGCTGCCTCATCTGCCTTGGCCCTAGTGAACCAAACTGCACTTCAGCTTCAGGGGTCGGTGCTGGCAACTAAGTATAAAGACTTAGTAGGGGAGATCAGTACGTTTTTCTCAAAAAAAACAAAGGGTTGTCATCTGTCTAATCGCACGCAAAAAAAGGGGAACCCTTGGTACACTGCCTCCTGTAGAGAGAAAAGGAAAGCAATTTTACTAGCTATTAAAAATAAGGATGCCCCAGCTGCTAGATTAGCTAGAAATGAGTACCGCACTAGTATTGTGAAAGCCAAAAAAGATTGGGAAGAGGAACATTGGCAGGCTCTAAAGGAAGCGGCTCAAGGGAAAAATGCCACTGCATTTTGGAAACTGATCAACGTCATGGATAGACGAGGTGCTGAGCCTATACCAAACCATATTACTGAGTCCCAATGGTATTCCCACTTCTCAAATTTATATGGCGTGGGCTCCTTAGAAGCTGCGCCAGTATCCCCTACACTAGGTACTGATTGTACGGTCCATGGGAATGATGGCTCTATTGATGTACTGTTTTCGCCCCGTGAGGTACAAGAGGCAATCCTTAAAATAAAACCGGGTAAGGCACCTGGCCCGGATGGAATACCGGGTGATTTATTGTTGTCTAACCCACTGGTTTGGGCTGATTTTATTGTAAATGTTTTGAACCTTATCCATTTAGGCCACCAGGTACCGGACTCATGGAAGGGTGCTGAAGTTGTTACCGTTTTTAAAAAGGGTGAGAGAGAGGACCCTGCCAACTACAGACCAATTAGTCTAATTGACGTTATTCAAAAAGTAGTTGGCAGGGTAATTGTAAATAGGATTGAGGGTTGGCTTATGGAAGGAAACATTCTGTCCCACTTCCAGGCTGGATTCAGAAACAATGTTGGGGCCATTGACCAAGTTTTCAGATTCTGTGCAGTTTTCTGGAAAACAGTATCAATAGCCAGAGGGAGCCTCTACTTGGCTTTTATTGACCTCAAAACGGCTTTTGATGTAATACCCCGTGCTAAACTTTGGAATGTCCTACTGGATATGGGTTTCCCATCTTACCTGCTAAATCTTATCATCAAACTCCATGAGGGAACATATGCAAAGATACGCTGGGGGGCGCAGGGGCAACTCACTAAGAGTATACCTGTCAACAGAGGGGTGCGGCAGGGGTGTGTGATGGCCCCTACTTTATTTTCCCTCTTTATAAATGGGGTTGTGAAGCATCTGCAAGGTACACCGGCCGATGCCCCCATTATAGCGGGGGAGAAAATACCATCCCTCCTCTTCGCCGACGATACCCTCCTCTTATCTAAAACCCCCACAGGTCTCCAAACTCTTCTTGATCAGTTTAGTGTTTTTTGTCAGGAACGGGGACTCACAATAAACACGACTAAAACTAAACTAATGGTCATGACCGCTAAGAGAAAATATAGGAATATCCATGTTACCCTGAATGGATCTCCTTTAGAGGTGGTCGATGAGTTTGACTATCTTGGTGTTAAGATCAATAACCAATTGAAATGGGAACCCCATATATGTAAAATGAATTTAAATCTTAAAAGGGTCTCCGGCACTATTTTAAAAAACCAACGCCTCTCTATAAGTAGGCCAGTTGCCCCTGCCTTATCAGTTTACGAGGGGAAGGCAATTGCCTCAGCTCTTTATGGCTCGGAACTGTGGGGCAATGAGAACACCAACGACCTAGTCCGATCAGAGAATAAGTTTATGAGGGACTTGGTGTCGCTCCCATCCTCTACCCCACTCAAACCTTTATTCTTAGACCTGGGAAGAAAGTCTATTCGGGATATCCTCCAACTCCGTCCCCTCTTATATTGGGTTCGCTTGAGGAGGACCCCACAACTAGCAAATTATGCCCTCGTGCTAGATGAATTACTAAAATCAAACACCTCAGGCAAAATCAGATGGCTAAATGAACTAAAAAAGCTTGTAGCAAGTGTGGGTTTAAGTGATGCTTGGGTATCCCAATTACCTCCACCAAAACAAGTGGTGAAAAAATTATATTGGGACTGGATAGAGACCAATGCGCTACAGAACCCACACTGGGGTCATCTGACTGAGACCTTTTTGACCCATAAATGCACCCTAAAACTGGAACTGTTTTTGGACTTTATTCAGGTTCCTCGGGAAAGGACTTTATACCTTAAACTTAGACATGGAACACTGCCCCTCAAAACTTTTACTTCTAGATGGAACAACAGGAGGGAAGAAGATACAATGTGTCCAGGGTGTACAAACCCCGAGGAATCATTGGGCCACTTTTTCTTTGCCTGTAAGGCATATATCTTACCTAGGAAGAAATGGCTAAAACCAGTACTAAAGATCCTTGGGGTTAGAGATTACAAATCAGCTTTGCGTATTCTTATCTCCGATACCTCTTCGATGGTTACTATTTGTGGGGTTGCAAAGTTCTTATCATGTGCCTGGATCATTAGGACTAAGATTTTAAAAAATGCCCATCAAGTCAATTTTTCCGCATAACTTTTAGATGTCTTTTTTAAAAATAATGAACTGTTTTGTAATTATGTATGTAATGAACTGTTTTTTAATTATGTATGTATTTCATGTTTGTACTTTTTATGATTCATGTGTCGAATAAAAGTATAATGACTGACTGTATGCTTTATCTAATATATACCAAAAAACATGTTTGCAAAAAAAGTAAATATCTTTTTATAAACTCCACTTTATTGACAACGTGTTATATTAGAGCCTTATAACACACTTCAAGTTATTTGTCATACAGTGAAAATTGTTTAGCATATTGTTTTTACTGTTTATCATAAACCCATAATCTTTACAACAACTTTAAAAAAAATGTGCTGTGTAATTTCTGTACAATCTGTACCAAATTGCATTAAAGGGAGAGACCAGAAGAGCACCATAAGATACAGCACTATTGTTGTCTCTCCCTGCGCTGGTGCACTGTAGGCTGCCTTCCACTAATGCACAGACACTTGCACCATAGTTCATAGTTCAATAGTGTGTGTGATGTCAAGCATAGGTCTTGTATTGGAATGGGACCTTTCCAGTAGAAAATACTCTGCTTTGACATATTTTAACACATTTTTAATGTTTTGAATTTGTGCTGTACAGTACAGAGTAAATACAAATTTAGAAAACTTTTCTCTAACATTACACCTGGCTCTTGTCAATGTTAGTAGCCAGGGATTTTTCAAGACCCCATGGGTGGTTGCACTGGACTGCTTTTTGTTACTTTGAAGCTGCTTACTAGTTCAAAACATTTGAAAATCAAAACTTTGTGCCAGGCTTACATCACAAAAGATACGCAAACCCTTGCAAAGTGTTGCTAAATGTGGTCCTCTGCCTTTATAGTTACTATCTCACCTTTGTCTTTCTTTAAATTGAGGAACCCAAAGTGCTAACCTTCTGTGGTTGCAATGAGGTGGGAGCTCCCAACCATTCAGCTGTACCAACTTTTCAGCTTAAAGAAATGTTGGATCATTCTGCCTTAATGTTTATATTCCTTCTATGACATACACAGCGATTGGGATGTGCTCTTTAATTGTTTAAATTTACTGTCTCCTACAGTTTGTGAATAGTCTTGGTAGGAGAGTACTCTAGTGGGAGCTTAATTCGTACACGATGTGCAGGTTACCAAGTGTGCAAAATTGAGGGGCCCAGGTTTCATTCTTTTACCTTCACTATTCATGCCTTAGGATCATATGGTGTGCATTAGGGAGGATTAGGGAGGATTATTAAGTGTGCTGCTTTGATTGCACCACCCACCCCATATTGTACACCTATGGCCAGATACGTCTTAGCTAGAGTCAGCTTGTGCTGATAAGCTATCCTGCTAAAAAAGTAATGCCAATATTGCTTCATACCACTGATGTGAAAAGTTTTTTTCTTTAAGACTTAAGGTTCTTTCCTATGCAGTGTCATGCTTTCGGCGTTGGCCCATTTTTATACCCATTGCTTCCTTTGGCTCAGAGATTTCCAGCATGTAGACAGCAATCGTTTGCCATGGGTTTTAAATATGGTACTCTGTTTTTTTAGGGTTGGGACGCATTAAGTGGCCTAGTAGGCGTCCTCTGGGTATACTCAGATTTACTCTCCCTGTTAAGGCTTCAAGCTGCTCCATTAAGCCCTCTGAAAAGAGTCTGAGTTCAGTGCCCCCCAATACCATGTGATAAAAGCCAGTGTCTGTAAGCAGCTAGAGAGATTCAGTGAGATTGTCTAAGATCTCTCCTGTAGGTGTTTTGGTAGTTGAGTAAGTGCAAAGTAGGAAATTAAATGTTGTACATTTAAAGCTAGTATTTTTTGATACTGTGTGCATTTCCATTCCCAAATGATACAACCTGATAACAGAAACGTCCGCCAATGCTCTGATACTATCTCAATACTATCTGATACTATCTCAATTAGACTTAGGCAGTGCTGTTCTAGAAGGTACATGTACTTGTGTATCCTGTCTATGGGATTCAATAACAGCGCAGTGGAATTGTCCGATGTTACATTTAGTGAAGACTAAGACGTGCAAGAAGTGAGGTGAGGTAACACGCGTTTAATAACCATCTATAGAAGTCTAGGGACAGTGCGCATTTGATAGCCTAACAGCTGGATTGTCCATTGAGATTGTTAAGTTTTACATGGTATTCAGCAATATTTATGAATATGTTCAGGGTATAGTTGGATTTGGATAAACTAGCAGTTTGACTGTCTATGGTGAGAATATAACTAACACATGGCGAATTATATACAGTTGATTACGTAAGCATCATGGCTATATATTTACGAAATTTCCACAATTGATTGAGACTGATTAGGACAGTATACCTCTATTCCAGGTAACTTCTAACTTGTCTCAGATTTGGAATATCATGACTTATTGTCCTGGCAGGACTAGATAATGTTTAAGGTAATACTTTTTTCTTGCACTGAGTTGTCTTACATGGTACGTTTGGGACCATTTTTTACTTTGAAAACATTTCCACTTCTTTATTAATTAAGGTATATATCTATTTTCACTTGGGTGATTTATTGATTCATACTGGTCGTTTGGTAGCCTCTCTAATTGGCTGTATTATATATCGCGTACCCTCTCGGTGATTTCGGTTAAGGGTAACGAAGTAACCAGTGTTTTGACTGGTTGATTTATATATTATTTTATTTTCTTGGGTTGCAGCCCTGATGAAGTCAATTTGATGCAAAGATTAGCATCAGACGAAACACATGTTGGCTGTGGCTGTATGGCAATTAAAGGATTTTGAAGAAAATACCATTAAAGACATTGGAATGCCGTAAAAGTTGGATTTGTGGATTACTTCCTTCAACATTTATATATCCTGTTTCAAGAAAGACATTGCTCCTGCACTTGTGTGGAACTGTTCCTTATACCTTTTCGGCAAAAGAATGCTGTGTTATTTATAACTGTGGAGCTCGGAGATACCATTGTTAATTATTGAATATCTCTGGATTTCATTCAGATTTCTCTGGGGATTGCACGGTAACCTGTCCCTTTCTCTCTTGGAGTTCACTATACATACGAATCCATTTGATATAGTTTTTTACCATTTGCTGTGCGCCTGACCTCTGGCCTGGTTGCCAATTTTTCGACTGTTCGAGAAGGGACTTCTCAGCTTGCACTCACTTCTCTAAAAGCTATCTTTCATGCAGCAGTCAGGCTACTCACCTCCACAAAGTAAATCGATCACATCTCCCAAATATTGATTGATTTGGAAAGGCTCTTTATCGAAGTCAGAATCAAATTCAAGATGGGATGTTTAGCCTTCAAAGCAATCCATGCAAAGGCTCGGTCTTAGTTGGCCAACCTTCTTAAGACATCAGGCAGTTTGAGGAACTTGAGAAGTAGAGAAAACCTTCTGGAAACACCTTTATTCCGAACTCCTCATGCTTCACAACATTCCTTCTCTGTTACCCTCCACCTTCTGGAACTGCCTGCCTACGGTCATTAGGGCTGCCCCAACCCTAGTTTTGTTTTGATTTCTGTTAAAGACTCGATTGTTCAAGCTTTACCTGGCCCACTAATCCCCGCAGTTCATGCAGGATCAACCAGAATTCCACCATACAATCAGAACTGATTGATCGGATAAACTGTAATCCAGGTCCAGGATACCCTTGCAGGAGCTTTACAAATACACATAACATAATATAACATAATCCTCACCCCTTCCTGTACTTTTGCATTTGTCATCAGCTTCCTTTTCCCTACTCCGCTCCTTACTCCAGCGAACCCTCCACCCCTGTTTCCTCTCCCCTGCTTCTGCTACTACTACTCCCTCCTCAAGTCTTCCCCTTTCCTTGCTCTCCTCCCACTCACTCTCTCCTCCAACTCTCCTCCTCCCGCTTACCTGTACCTGTTTATGTTAAACATATGTTGCTCTGTTGGATTCAACAGATTACCTGTTCTATGTAAGACTATGTGTCATGTTTATTATTACCTGTAAAGAGCATTTATACCCTGGGAAACCATGCTCTATAGAAATCTGCAAGATAAATAATAAATGAAATAATTCTGGAACATAAATCTCTTGATATATTAGAACAGGGTAATATATAGATAGAAAATGGAGATGCCATTACTCACAAACAGCTGACTTCATTCTGGGAGTCACCCAGAGGGTCAAGATATATTAATAATTATTGAATAACATATTTTGCCTTAATTGTCTTTATCAGTATAGGACACAGAATTACGCGAAATAGATACTTTTGATAAATGCCTCGCACCCTTGCCTGCATGCACAAATGTGTTAATTCTTCTTGAGACTACGCCCGCACCTGATAAATAACTCATGCACAATAAATGATAAAGGAGCTGATCCGCAGTGAAAGGTGCACGCATTGCTTAATGTTTTAAGGGGATGGGCATCGTCACTCATTTTCGGGGGCTGAGACCTATTTTCCATCTTCAGTCTTTGACCCAGAACAGGGGAGGGAAAGGCAGAAAAGGGAAAAAGAAGGGGGAAGCAAAAGATAGAAAGACAGTAATAAATGGAGATAATAGGAATGAAAACAAACCCTTAAGAGGGATAAAGAGAGACATGAAGTGTAGGTTGGTGGAAGAAAAAGGCATCCTTTGTATTTGTCAACCGTGGCATTCGGCCGCACCAGCAGCGGGATTCAGGGTGGCTCCTCCGTAATGGCGGAGGAGCATCGCCCCACTGGTCAGAGTCAGTCAGTGAAAAATAAAATGATAATAAAACAATATTATCATTTTATTTTCCGCTGACTGACTGAGCCAGGGATTCTTGGGCTGGGCCGGCCATGGCAGAGAGGAGGACTGATGGACACTGTAAAGTGCGCATGTCAGTTTAGCCGGCCATCTTAGGCCGACGAAACAGACATGTGCACTTAGGTTTCTCCAACTTAGCTGTGTGGACAACCATGTTAAAGAAAAGCCGCAGGATCCCTGTGAATTGGCGAGCATCGGATCAGCCCACTCAGGCCAATCCCCATACTGCTCTCCTGAATGGTGTAGCATGAGAGCAGTGTCTGGATTGGGTGGGGATCTTATACTTTTTGCCCCAGTAACTGCTGGGAGAAGAGAAGCACCAAGACCGCCAGCTCCGTCAGCGACAGGCCAGGTAAGTTTCATAAAAAATTATTAATCCCCTAGTCCACCCACCCACCCCCAACCCCAACCCCACTCCCAAATTTACTTTTGCAGCAGCCTCCACTGGTGGGATTATTTTTATAAACTGAACTCTTGGTGAACAGCAATAAATAACCCTTCTTTTAATATGTGATAAAAGAGTTCTTCAGAAACAAGTGGGTATTTATTCCTATTTGCAATCCTCTGTGAATGGCATCATACTTACAACCCTTATTTTGCTTTGTTATGCTCCAGTATGAATACTCCAGATACATAATTGATGAAAAGAGTTATAAACACAATTGCCATGTTCAGAGCATGAGAACATTTCATAGATGGGTAATAGAAACTGATTTATTTTTAGGCTCGAGCAAAGGAGTTTCCAACATATCGAGTGTCTCCCATTCCTCAGCAAATGCAATCCTACCTCCGCCACCACTGCCTACTCATCCTACAGCACAAGCGATTGCTCCTCCTCCACCTCCGCATCCAGCTGCGCTGCCTTCTGTTCCAAGCCTGCCTCCCAGAAACTTCCCGTCTGCAACAGAATCTCAGTAAGTACTAGAATGTTTGGACTCTGTGCGTTTTAAAGAGATTTTAAGAATATAGTTAGACAGTGGACTCTCATTCTTTTTCTCAACAGCTATTGTTATAAAATAAGTTAACATTTGCCTACTAAAAGCATAGCATTCACAGAGAAGGGCATTTTTCTCAGACCTATCAGTTAGGAGTATTTTGTTGCTCCCACTGCTTGCCTTTTGATTCCTTTCACTGCTGCTGGTCTCAGGGACTCAGGATTGCAGTGATGGGACTAGAAAGTCAATTGTTACCTTATGTAGGGCCTCATTTAGAGTTCGACAGACGGGTTGCTCCCATCTGCGATATTACAAGTGCCATATGATATAATGTGCTTGTAATATAGTGGAAGGGATTTCCGTTATGTTTGTGATGGAGTAACCAGTTTGCCGAACTCTAAATTGTACACCTCTGTAGTATGTGCAACATCACTGTACACAATTATACTGTACAGATGTAATAAATGTGACGTCTCATGAATAAGCCACACCCAAACCATGCTCTTCCAAATATACCACCGCACCTTTAAATAATACACGTTTGAACAGCACTCCCAGAAGATGAGGCAAAGACACAGCACTCCCTTAAGGCGAGGCAAGAAAACAAATCCAGGTGCATTTAAAATAGCACACACAAGTTTATTAATGCAACATTTTAGAACGGTAGGCCAAATATATCATTAAATGCAGATTCCAAAGTATCAAGTGACTAAATGAACAATTAGAATAAAATACAGTATACGCATGTAGCAAAGAGTAGAAAATATATATATAATGGTTAGGAACACCTCACCGATCGATTAAGCAACATCCTTGCCAACTCAAGCTGGGGAAGCCCGTCAACAGCCCAGGAAGGAGTTCGATCAGGCCCCAAATTCCGTTATTCTGTGATGAACTTCCACCTGTCCCTTGAAGGTTCCCAGATTAAATACCATTACTAAACTTGAGGCAAAGCTTCTAGAAAACCTCGCCCCTTTCTCATTAGAAAAAACCGAGCTGGCTGTACCAGTTTGCGTCAAGGCCAAGACGGAGGCTGGCCAAGCTCCCATATTTTGACTTCGAGGCAGAGTTGCACATTCCACAGATAATATCCAGTTCACTCTGGTCAGAGCGAAAAACAAGTTAGAAGCAGAAACATGCCCTCCCCACTTTGCAGCTACGTGAGAGCACAGAAAATGGCGTCAGTTCAGAAAATGGAGTCAGTAAAAAGGATGACATGAGGATATATCAAAGCCAATAGTAAGCATAACTCTCATAGCCCAAATAACTTGCAAGCAATGTTGTGCACACGCAAAAACTGCACCAAGGCAAAGTCAGAAAAAAGGATGACATGAGGCCATGTCAAAGCCAATAGTAAGCACTCATAATTCTCATAACTGTACAACACAATACACATTTCTGCTTATAGCATCCCGTACTTTATCGCTCAATGTACAACACCGAGCACATGTGTGCACCACCGCTCACAACACTGCACTTCGACATTCCACACCTCTCTCTCCCTCTCAGACCATCAAATGCACATCCTACACGCTCTGCTCTTGGGAAGGCTGTCCACTACGTGACAGCTACCACTGAAAGACAGTAAGATTACAAGAGAGAAGAGAAGCAGGCGTATGCTGGACCGTCATATATATCCAGGCTAGGGTGAAATAACACACAAAAGTAATTTAAAATGATGGTAGTCGAAAGTCATCATAGGGTGCCAAACCACAAGAGTGCCTCTTTCACTACAACGTACTATACAAAATGCAAATCTAGTGAACGCCATTCCACTGTACACCATGGAAGTCTACTCTATCCAACTGTATGGCACTCCACCATACACCACTCAAATGTACGTCAAACCAATCTACTACACTCCATATTTCGCTATTCCATTGGATGCCACTCGTTTGTACATGATTCCACTATATGGTATTCCACTTTATCACAGTGTACTGTGCACCACTCCAGCTATGCCACTCCACTGTATGCCACTCCACTGTATGCCACTCCACTGTACCCTAGTCCACTGTACTCTACTCCACTGTACGCTAATCCACTGTGCACCACTCTACTGCACTTCATTACACCGTACGCTATTCCAGTGTATGGCACTCCACTCTACGACACTTAAGTCTATGCTATTTGGCTTTATGTCAATCCATTATTCTACACTCCACAGCATGCTATTAGACTGTAGAGTATTCGATTGTATGGTACTCCACTATATGTTACTCCACTGTACTTTACTCCCACTTCACACCTCTACAATGTATGCCACTGCACTCTATGAAGCTCCACTGTACTACACTCTGCTCCACTCTCTAGATCTGCATTCTATAAAACTATACTGCACTTTATGGCACTCGACGAGACTCTACTTCACTCTATCCCCTTACACTGCACTGTCTAACTATACAGTCCAATCTATGTCCGTACACTCCATTGTACAACACTGTATTCCACTAAACAACATTGTTCAATACCCTACGATGGAGCACTCCACTCTACTCTGTTATGTTATGTTATGTTACAGTTATTTCTATAGTGCGCAACTCACCCGGGGGCATCTTGGCGATTGACCAGAAAACCTGAGGCTAGAAACCAAGAGTGTGCTTAAAATAGAAAGGCCTTTAGGTGTTTCATAAAAGTACTATAGATAGAGATTTTTTTAAGGGGATCAGGTAGCTCATTCCAATATCTTGGAGCTAGATACGAGAAAGATTTTCCTTCAGTGCGACTCAACTTCATGCACTGTACTTGTAAAAGACCAAGAGCCCCGGACTCTGTGAGATGCTACTCCAATTTATAAGAGTTTACTCAACTTTATGCTGTGCAAATAGATTATAATCAGCCCCACACAATTCTACCCTTTGACAGCTAATGCATTGTATTATACTTTACTCCACACTACGTTACGCAACACCAATGAACTCTGCTCCTCTGTGTGAGACTTTACTTCACCCTACGCCACTGTACAATCATCCATTCTACGCAGCTCCACTGTACAACATACTACTGTGCTCTATATAACTCCCTCTACAACACTCTACTACACTGTTTCACACTCTATCCCACTGCATTGTTCTATACTGCGGTCAATGCCACTATACAATACTCTACTCTACGATACTAAACTGTACGACTCGCTCATTCACTTTATGGTATGACACTGAAATTAACAAGAGCTTCATAAATAACACTCAGTACTACGATGTGCTCAGAGGGGGCATTCTGCGTCAAGACGTGCGTAAATGACTGGATGTACCTGACACACGGCTTACGCTGCGTTTTGGAGTTTCAACCGCACCAGTGGGGAACTCAGGGATATGGAGTTTTGTGATATATGTCTTTCAGGGAGATGTTGCTTAGTACCTCAATATAAGAGCAGATCAAAGCAGGCTGTATATATATTTTTTAAGTCGGCCTCATATGCCTGCTGTGGTTGCGCATATTACAATACTTCAAGAACCAGACTTCAATCTAATATGAAGATCAGACCGTCATATGAACCTAAGATTTATTAGATGACACCTGGAAGTGGTAAACGGGCTACCATCTTGTTGTTGTTATAAATCTTTACATCCATGTTGTCACGTGCGTCGGACAATTAAACTTGCTTTTAGGGCAGTGCTGGTGGTTCTCATCACTTCAAGGCGTTTGGTTGGTCTTACTGCCAGGGCAGTATGCACATGTCGCAGTAGTAAGTATGTGTGTTTGAAAAGTGGTTATACAGGTACATTTGTAGGTTTAGTTGGTGCCACGTAATTGCATCATTCAGCCCTACTGTATTTGTCAGTAATCTGTAAACCCGCCTTTGTTCCTTCACAGGGGTCACCTTCTCAATTATTGACCATCTCAGGTCTAGGTCTGAGTGATTATTTTCACTAAAGTATGCTCTTAATTTTGTTTCATTTAAAGTATGTTACCTCCTGCTTTTGGAGCTTTAGGAATAATTTTCGGACAGGGGGATACAATTTAAATCTTAACACTTGTTAGAAAATTCCCAAAGCTAAGTGGATATGTGATTTGTGCAATTTGAAGCGTAACTGTTCTGTTAATACAGGTTTACATAGTGTTTTGTCTGAAACTGTGATGTTTGAGTTCTGAAACGGTTTGGCCTAGCTCTGCGCCATTTTTCCTATCCCCACTACAGTGGCTAAGAACCTTGGAGTGAAGTTTGACAATAATTTGTCCTTCGAAACAAAAGGGAAGCACGTATTTGGGGTTTGTTTTGACCTTCCCAGGTTCTTGAGGAAGTTCTTGTTCCTTCTTCCAGCTACTCTTCAATATAGAATAGAATAGAGTTCTTTATTGTACAATTACTTAAAATTTTTATTACAATAAAACCATAGGATCATGTATATACATTTCTGCAAAAGGGATCAGGTCTTAGTGGGAAGCAGACGGTCTATTGCGGTGTGCTGTCATGCTCCTTTTGCAATGATACAACCGATCTCATGTACTTTAAGAATCAGTCAGAAGATGATAGTCCATGCCCTTATAACATCTTGGCTGGACTGCACCCTTTATATGTACTTAACCTCTTCCGTGCGTCAGATGGCCCCCAGCCGTCTGACTTCACGGTGGATATGTGCAGAGGACGGCCGGGGGCCGTCCGAACCTTGCACGCCTCAAATTCTTTAGCACAGCGGGGGAATTCCAGCCGCAGCGAAGCGGTTAAGAGACTCCAGCTGGTACAGAATGCTGCAGCACGACTCCTGCTGAACATCCAGATGAATATTTCAGTTCAGGTACATCTTAAGGAGCTGCATTGGCTACCCGTTCGGGCAAGAGTGAAGTTTAGGCGTCTGGTGCTAGCCCACAGAGCTTTCTATGGACTTGGCTCTAATATCTAACTCAGCGACTCCCTCATTATCATCCTTTCATCCTTCCAGAACATTACGATCAGCTGCAGCACTGCTGGGAGAAGTGCCTGAGACAAGGAGGAAGAAATGGGGAGGTAGCACGTTTTCTGCACTAGCGGCTGCTATCTGGAATGCTCTTCCCCTATACCTTCGTGCAACTAAGGATGCAAGCTCTTTTAAGTGTAGCCTGGAAACCTGGATTTTTAATGAGGCTTTTTAGACCATTCCCCTTCCTAGTGGGAGTAGCGGTTAATAAACCTGTAGCACTGGGACACTCTCGGAGTAGCCGTGTGTTTTATAAGTTCCTTGCTTTGATTTGATTTGATTTGGATTGATTTTTTTAAGCGGCACTCACTTCGCCTGAAAGTACAAACACTGAAGATCAGCATTGTTGCAGATGTGCTCTGGAATGTACCTTCAGAAAAAAATAGTTTGGGTAAGGGATAAGTGGATTTTAGTACCACAGAGCAGTCCAGGGGAAACACAAAAATATATTTTAGATCAAAAATCAATTCCAAAGGAAGATTTTCTTCTAAATTGTTTAACCACCCTTGCAAGGTGTGACCGGCCATTTGGACTATGTATTTGAGAGTGAAGAAGTAGCCTAGTCAAATTAGTTAAAAAAAATGGGCTAACCTAGAACTAATTGCAATACAATTTCTGTGGGTGGATTCTTATTGAAAATTTTCTGTAGAAAACAATGGTGAAAAGTCTACCACTCTATCATGACGCGTTAATCCAATTTGGCGGTCAATGTAGTATCAGATGGACTTAATGTAGTTGCTGAGATATAGGGTATAACTGTTTATATGCCCATGTGTGGTATCATTTTATACGTTTTTAGGGACGGGGAAGTCAAAAATAACATAAAAAGTTGTTTCTGATGACTTTAACATCAAATTGGGATTAATACAATAAAGAATAATAATTATATGTTAATATGCCAAACATAGGGGGTCATTATGATGGCGGACGGACCTGCGTCCGTCCACCACCCTAGAGGTGGAGGGACCATCAGCAGGGGCAGCGGCGGTCCCTCCGTGCGAATTAGGATGTGACCGCCACCCTGGTGGTCACATCCTGTATTTTTAACATTGCGGCGGGTGCTGCTTAAAGCAGCTTCCGTCGCAATGTTAAAACTGCATGCAGTGCATTTGCATGCACAAAGCGGCATGCACAAAGCGGCAGGCACCGCGCGGTGCCTGCCGCTATGTGGAAGCAAATGCAGGGGGGTACCGTAGGTACCCCCCATGTGCACCCCCACCCCACCCTTCACCCTGGGGGCCCGCAGCGGGCCCCCAAACAAAAGACCGTATGCATTTTCGTGGCGTCATTGCCGCCGCGGAAAGGCATGTCCCAAGGCTAATCCTAATATGGCTGGCGGTGTCTGACAGACACCGCCACCATATTAGAGCTTTTCCGCCACGGGACTGCGGCGGAAAATGTGCAGACGGTCTTCCCGACCCCCCTGCCATCATAATCTGACGGGGGGTTTTTTCTGACACCGCAGCGGTGAATCCGTATCCTCCGGGCCGGCGGTGGCTTCCGCCGGCCCGGAGGATGCGGATTCACCGCAATCCTAATCGGCCCCTTAGTTTTGACATTATTTTTTATTTACATTTTTTTAACATCATTTGAAAAGGATAAACAAATTTCAACTAGATAATATATCAATTCTCAATATGACACTAACAAATGAAAAATGTTAAAGAGATAAATTCAAACAGCACTCCTTAGTATAAGAATAGTTTTATTTCAATCATCGTCCATGTCCACTTCCATGGAATTGCAACAGCTTATTCCTCGACAATCTGTGCAGGCATCGGTGCACACTATTCCCTGTCTTTTGCATATACATTGCAGAGTCGCACATTGACTCTTGATACAGCCACATTTCACACATTTTAATACTTGATCTGGTGCTGGTCCTGGTGCTTGACTCATTCTAATGGGAGCCAATCTTCCATATTTCACTTCAAATCCCCACTGTAATGGATCCATATGAATACCCATCCACTGCTGCACCTGATTATATACTCTGAGCAAATTAAATTTGCAGGCATCCTCTGTAGGAGGCAAGACTTCCGGTTTCACATGTATTGTTGATTTTGCTGCCTTTGAAGTGAAAGTTCGAAGTCTCTTATCATGTAGTGTGCTGTCTCCTGTTATTCCTCCAAACAACCATATAATAGCATTAAGACCAGCATTTTCAATATCTTCTGTTGATTTTTGTGAAGTTTGGAATACGGCAGCACTTTCTTTGAAGCTGCCTGATTTTCTTAGCAACTTTATGGAGTCACGGGGGCGCTAGAGGGCCCACTGCGGGATGGCTGCCTGTTGAGACAGTTCCGCCGGTCAGGCGCATAGATCGGAAAATATAACCTTACTGCGGACTCTAAAATTCGAAATTTTGGCAGCAATGTGAATCGGAAGATAGAGGGATTAATCGGTGCAGACTCGAAAGCTGTAATGTAGGGCGGGAAGTGGTGAAATCGCCCTCTGGCTCTGATGGCCCGGCGAGCATGGTGCTAATCAAGATGGCCGCCGCTAGTGCGCTGAGCATTATCGGGACACAGTAAAAGGTACGGCACGCTGGTACTGCCACGTGCTGACTTGAGGCACTGGGACTGGCCACGGAGTGAGGTGCTATGCTGCGGGGAGTTTCTAGAGCGACTCGACAGAGCGGCAGCCGGCAGAAGTGTATATCTGGGGAACAGTGCGCAGGGCTGCGGTGACATGGCAGAGCCTTGCACGATAACAGGCCCCGACATCAACGCATAACGGTGAGCAGGGGTACACACCGAACGCCTCAACTTGCGAGCGGAGAGCACAGCTATTGATAGTATGCCCCCAGCTCTATCAGAACTTTGTGTGCACATGAGCGGTGATGGGGTGGCTGCTGAGGCTCAAGGAAAATGTGTGCGAAAATCCAGCACAAAATGGCGGCACCCCATGTTTCAGTCTGCTACTAAGCAAAATTTGCGATGGATTTGCAGTCAACAACGGTAAACTGAGGCAGAACTGCAGACCTCTGCTTTGACAGTCGGTAGACAACATGTGTTCTGACAATGGTGCAGCGCTGTGGTGCTACTATGTGCTGAGATGCCAGGAGCAGACAGGAGTGAAATGGCGCTCAACGGGCGATATGGTGAGGAGGGCGAGCTGCGGCACTAAGCCCTTCCTGACAGCGAGTGGAGGTACTTGGTGCTTGACAACTTTTGTACTGCAATATTTTTTTTCGGATTGTCCGACTGCGGGATCAGAGGAGACCCGTCTTGTGCGTGAAGGCGAAACCTGAGGCTGTGCACCATCTGTCATTCCCGAGGCCAGTGTTAGCAATGACGAGGTGCTGCGATTCTAATACACCTGACCAGCTCGCTTAAAGTGCGTTCCTGTTGTGGGTCCAACGCTTCCAGAGGGCTTTTGATACGACGGATGCCAACATCGTAACAACATTATCTGTGGTCTACACCAGGTTTCACTGGCGATTTGCTGAGAGGAGGTGCTGGTGGAGGGAAGACTGCGGCTCGGAACTATCTCATGGCATATATCTGCGAGCTGCCCAGATTGTTCCCACTACGTGTGTGCATGAGCTCCTCCCTGACTGACAGCTGTGATGGAATGTATTATTACCCAGAGGTGGCATAGGTCATAAGTGGAAACGTCCCTTTTTCTTCGGGGACGGGTGGCATACAGGGCTCCACTTGGATCATATTGGGCTGAGGCCTTTCTTATCATCCACTGGTGGCACTGCCCTTCATCAACATGGGCAAACCAGATAAGCAGCAGCTTAAGCTCTCATTTGACTCACGCAGGTAGACAAAGGGTGCAACTGCACAGTCGGATACTGAATTAGAGACAGAGGCTACAACTAGCAACGCTATTGAATCTGTTCTTGAAGCAATTCAGACCAGTCTTCAAGATATTAACGGGCAACTGGATCACCTCACTCAACGAGTGGACAATATGGCTGGGAAGCTGGACAAGCAGGGGGAGCGCCTAGATGATGCTGAAGCCAGAATTGCAGCAGTTGAGGACAAAGCACATGGCACGACCAGTAAATGCGCAGGGATGGAGAAGATACTAGAAGTTATAAAAAATAAAGCCAAAGACTTGGAAGCGAGATCTCGCCGGAACATTGTTCAGATCGGTGTCCACCAATACTGGCCGAATGGAAACGTACGTTGAGGAGATGCTTTGCACTGTCTTCAGGGCAGAACACTTTCACCGGTCCTCATCGTAGAGCATGCGTATAGGTCACTGGCGCCACGTCCGCTGCGGGGCGCCTCTCCCAGGCCTATAGTGGCTCGAATCCTGAATTACAGGGATAGAGACAGTGTCCTGAAGATGGCTCGTGAAAAGCAACAGGTGTCATATCAGGGTAACAAACTGGAGTTCTATCCAGACTGCACGATGGCTGTACAACAAACTCATAGGGAATTTGCACAAGCCAAGGCGAAACTGCTTGAGCTGAATGTGAAATACAATCAACTACGTGCTCCTAATGGTGCATTAGTTGCATCCCTGTAGGCACACTCTGGCACCTCTGTAAAGGAATGAGGATTCCACACTAGGTCATAATGCAAATTATTTCATTTTTATTCCATATTTTCTTTTTTGAATTTCTTTGTTTTCATTCAAATTTTGTAAGCATATTCACAGCGGCATTACTGAAGCAAAATCCAATGCATTTCGGGCATATGGGACACCCTTCGTCAGGGAAAAATACTAGAAAATAAACAATAAAACATAATATATACTGATGCTGATAACAAGTTCAATGTTGGCTAATGCCTATGTTCTCTAAGTGTTCAAAAAGGTGCTCAATACACGGTTCAGAAACCGGAACTAGTGTTGTGTCAAGTGCTGTTCGTTAATGATTCTACTGGGTCACCTTATAACCTTAATGCCCACAGGGTAATGAGCGAAAACAATGAACAAAAACTCCAAAGACCACTTACATGCCGTCTGCTGTGCACAAAATAACAATCTGCAGAAAGAATAATACGTAGAAAACGAGCAAGTCCTGTGTTGTGTAACATATTACACCTCATATGTAAAACAACCTCCTACATCCATAATCCATGCTCCAACTAACCTTTCAATTTCAGCTTTCAACCTCCCGATTCGACAGGCTTTTCCAAGAAGTTTCAAACAAACCGGCAAGCTTCATTGGGTGGTTGATCTTATTGCCTTTGATGATGTTATTGCAACTTCCACAGTTTAGACATGCTCTTGTTCCTTTGTGCACCTTAATTGCTGGTGGTTTCTGTTTCAAAATTTCTCCAATATTCTGACCTTGTGTATATGCAAATAGAGGTGGTTGCGTGAAAGCAGTATTAAAATCAGGTTCCAAATTGAGTATCTCCTAATGTTTCATAATGATCTTTTTAAATTTGGCACTCATGGATGAGTACTTTGAGACTGTCACAATTCTAGTCTCTTCCTTGGGTTTCTTGCTTCTCAACAGATCTTTTCTTTCTATTTTCTCCAAGCGTTTTTTGGACTCCTCAATGATGTTTTCAGGATATCCTCTTTCTGAAAATCTTGATCCCATCTCTTTAATTCTAATTTCCGCTTTTGCATTGTCCGATGTGATCCTTTTCACTCTGGCCATTTGGGAGGATGGGAGGTGTTGTTTTAAACTGGTTTGGTGAAAACTTGTGAAGTGCAACATATTATTCCAATCAGTAGGCTTTCTAAATATGTTGGTTTCAATCCCTGTTTCTGTAAGTGAAACTTCTGCATCCAAGAACGTAACATGTGTGTCTGATATGTCCCAGGTTAGTTGTATGCGTTCATCCATATCGTTCAGTTCCACTAATGCTGATTCTAGTTTCTCTCTTGTGTTTTTCCAAATGATAAAAACATAATTGATGTATCTGACAAAAAGTTTCAAATTATTACACCACTCAGTCTTCATTAAAATGTTCAGTTCCTCATATTCTTTCATGAAGATATTTGCGTATACCGGAGCCGCCGAATTTCCCATAGCAGTTCCTACCAGTTGTTGGTACCATTCATCCTTGTAACAGAAATAGCTTTGATATAATGTGAATAACATTAATTCCATGAGAAATGTTTGAAATGAGAGTTGTAACTCAGTGTTCAGTAAAGCTTTCTCCACGGCCTCTATTCCCAGTGAGTGAGGAATTGATGTATACAGTGAACGGATGTCAGCTGTACATAAGATATAGGCCTAGATGTAGGTAATTTTATTTTACTACTTCTTAAATACCAAATTTTACCGATTCGGTATTTAAGAAGTGGTAAAATAGAGGGGGGGGGAGGGTGTAGGTATTACAGATTCGGTAAATACCGAAACGTTAAGATTTGGTATTTACCGATTCAGTAAATACCGATTCGGTAATGCCCATTGATTCCTATGGGCATTGAAGCCCATAGGAATCAATGGGCATTACCGAATCGGTATTTACCGATTCGATAAATACCGATTCCAGCAAGAGTGCAGGGGGTGTCACTTTGACACCCTCTAGCACCCCAAATACCCCAGGTGTGCATGCACACATGTGCATGCACACCTGGATTCGGTATTTTACCACCCAATTGGATTGGGTGGTAAAATACAGAATCTGAAAGGCTTGTGGCACTGTAAACTGTGCCACCTACATTTGTAATTACAGAATCGGTATATTTACCGATTCGGTAATTTTACCGAATCGGTAAATATACCGATAATGTATTTTTCAGCCCCCTACATCTGAAAACCCTAATACCGGAAGGAAACGGCCGAAATCGTCCGTTTCCGACCGGTATTAGGGCTCCTACATCTGGCCCTAAGTTCTCTCCGGGGTCGATGGGGTGGTAACCGCTGTACAGCTTACGAACACTTTTCAAATTCTTTTCAAATTCTTTGAGAACTTGCTAACCTCCCCGAGCAGCGAAAGAACCTTGCATGAAACTACCTGATGCGATTACACCACTGGTATATACTCTGCAATACCATGGCGGAGCGGACTGGGTGAATGCACATAGAGTTGTGATATATGAACAGCTCTCGGCTTCTCACATTTGAAACGACTCGCATACTATGTTCCTGAACTGAGCCGGGGAGGTAACAGGGCCATACTTAAATTCCAGAGAGGCGAGCTCCTTGGCTTTCGTGGTGAACACTTAGGGGGCCTTTTGAATGGCCATCTACCCAACAGGCCGTTCCTTGCGTTATGATTTGTTCTTGTGTTGAACAGTTCATACTTATGTTTGATATGTGACTGTATGATGGTGCTATGTTTCCTCTGATGCCAGGGGAGAGACCCTCTAATGTTAGATAACTGAGCTATCATGATGTCAGTACGGAAACAAATACTAGACGAAATACGAAATGAGGCCTCATGTCAGGTTTGAATTGTAAATTGATACTTGTATAGCACACTACTCACCCGCAAGGGTCTCAAGGCTCTTGTACGAATACCGCTGTGGAACCCATCCTGGCTTTCCCTGTGAGGCGTCCACTCCTGGGCACCCCCAAGGTGGATGCCAGGCATCCTTAGCGTTGTGGGGCCGTTGTGGAGATTAAGCAAGCTATTGCCCAGAGTTGCAGAGTGGGACTCCATGATTGGAATAGGCACAGAGGCGAGAATTATCAGGTCTGTGGAATTTTTGAGCCCAAGACCCGCCGAGGTGGGGAATTGAACCCTGGTCCCGGGCTAGACCTCTGCATCAGGGTTTGCCGCTCTAATCATTGAGCCACACTTCTCCAATTGCTGTCAGGTTTATCACAATGTGTTTGATTAAGATTAGTCTGCACTTACAATAGAGTCCTGACCACATCCATTAGTTTGGATGGTGATGTGTGACCATGGCGGACCATCACACGGGAGTTCCCCGTGAAGTTTTTATTTGGGTGGGAGGTTTTTATTCTAGGGGTTGTCTTTGGCATGATTGGGATGCTAAAGTGGGTGGTGGGTTAGGGGTTGGGTATTGTTTTGCGGACCAGAGTACTTGAGATGCATCGCTGAGATCCGAACTGATTGTGTTCTTCGTAATATGCTTCATATTTTTTCCACACAACAGGCATCACACCGGGGTGACACACTTCATAAAGTCACAATCGGCTAGAATAGAATTTCCTATAACCAAAATGACTGCCACTGAACCGAGGCCTACGCATTTAAACTTGCTCACGTGGAATATCAGGGAGCTCAACAACCCCAAAAATATTAGACAAATGTTTGCATATTTTGATAGATTACATATTGGCATTGCCTTCTTACAGGAAACACATTTCGCTCAGCACACGAGTAGTCAATTTGGTCGTAAATGGACTGAATCAATCAACAATGCTGCATACTCCTCGTATTCTCTGTTTTAGTAAAAAAAGGTACGAATTTTGCAATTGAAGACACTGTAGCCGACACTCAGGGGTGATATATCATTGTTACAGGCAAACTTCGAGGGCAGCCGATTGCGCTCATCAACACCTATGGCCCAAACATGGATGAGCCTGATTTTTATCATGAGATCTGGCAGAAACTGCATGGGGTGTTGGGTAAGACCTTGCTATGGGGAGGGGATTTTAATCTTGTACTGAATGAGCACCTCAAGAGATCTGGCACCACTACAGACCCACACCGAAGGGCAATGGTTAAGTTACAAGATATCATGTCAGAAATGCAGCTACATGATGTATGGAGAACTCAAAATCCGGGGCGTAGGGAAGCAACACACACATCGGCAGCACATAACAGCTGGTCAGATATTGAATACTGGATTGGGTTAAAAGAAGTACTGTTTGGACTAGGGCTGTAACACACCTACCTAAGACATTGTCCGATCATAATCCCGTACTACTATCAGTTAATGTGCCATATTACGTGCCACCCCCTTATAGCTGGAGATTCAATGCGAAAGCACTGTCGGACCTCACATACAGAGACACTATCACCACAGCTGTTACAGACTACTTTCTGTTAAATTAACCCACTACTGATGACCCTAGCTTACTGTGGGAGGCGTTTAAAGCTACATTTAGAGGTGTATGCATAAGTACAAATGCAGGAATCCTAAAGGATATATGTGGACAGCTTTCTAGGTGCGAAAGCCAGTTGAAATCCTTAGAACGCAAGTATGAGCTTACACAATGTCCTCGGGTGTTAGGGGATATTAGAACTGTCATGACGGAGTATCAGTCATATGCCGAGGGCGAACTTAAATACACAGCGAAGCGTACTTCTGCTAGGTCTTTTAGTGAAGGGAGAAGACCGGGTAGAGTGTTAGCATCGAAAATTTGTGAAGGCCATGCCCCCAGACTGTACTGCAAATTAGAGAAGATGACGGGTGTGTGAGAACCAATGCGCAGGGTATACTGCAGGGGTTTGTAAACACATACGGCGCGCTATATGAGTCCCAGCCTACGGCCCCATCAGCAGAGATCATGGAGTACCTGGTAGACGTGGCCATAGCATGGTTATGGGATGTACAGCGAGAATCTCTGTCATTGCCAATTCCTGTAGAGGAGGTCACAGAGATCATTAAGTCACTACCAAATGGTAAGGCCCCAGGCCAAGACGGGTTCACGTGTGAGTTTTAGAAGACCTTTGTGGACCTGATAGCCCCACATCTGGTCGCCATGTATGGTGATGCATTTGATAAGATGGTACTTCCTCCCTCTTTAAGAGAAGCCATACTAATTGCTCTTCTTAAGCCCGCTAATGACCCTGAGTGTTGTGATTCCTACAGGGCACTCTCACTTCCTAATGTAGATTCAAAAATACTGGCTAAATTACTGGCTACAAGATTACAGCCCATCATGAACAACTTGGTCCTCCCGGATCAGTCAGGTTTCATACCGACTAGGTCAACCACGCACAACACTAGGACACTGTTTGCACTCTCCCACTATCTGATACCTAGCACGAAAGCAGCAGCAGTTATGTTAGATGCTGCCAAAGCATTTGATTCTATAGAGTGGTCGTAACTGCTGACGGTGCTATAGAGGATGGGGTTCCCCACTATATTTCTGCAGTAGGTCCAATTACTGTACACGAAACCAACAGCACGTGTTCGGGTCAATAGATACATATCTGATACCACATCCATAGCACGGGAGACAAGACAGGGATGCCCTCTGTCCCCTTTATTATTTGCACTAGCGCTTGAACCATTGGCGTGTAAAATTAGCAAGGGCATAATTACTCAGCTTTACAATTCTCGCAACGACCCCTACATATCTCCTTATATGCGGACGATATGATGCTTTATGTACGAGACCCAGAGCACTACTTGGCCCCCCTATTGAGTGAATATATTAAATTCGGAAGGCAGTCAGGTCTACAAATGAACTGGACAAAATCATTAATTATCCCACTCACAGATACCACACAACCTCACCCCACAGAATTCCCTTTGGAATGGCAAATGGAGCCAGTAAAATACCTAGGGGTTTGGTACCATCGTGATCCGGAGGTCGTTATTAGAACTAACTATGGCAGAGCGATAAGTACCCTAGAAGAACAAATTGGTCGCTGGATTCAACTGCCCATATCTTTGGCTGATAGACTAGCTATAGTGAAAATGGTAATCTTACCAAAATTCCTCTACCTTTTTAATAATATATCAGAGCTCACCTTTCCCTCCTCAACACTTTGAAAAGTCAATCCGTCAGAGGACACATGTTTTTCTTAAAAAGGCACATCTAATCTGAAGGAACCTACGTGTCCCCTCTTTATCACCTAGGCATACCCGATGCCAGAAAACTTCCTAATTGCCTCAAATTGTAAAGCACTCTGATATCCTTCAGGATCTAGTTCGCGCTATATAAAACGTTATAAATAAATAAATATAAATAAATAAAATCCCCCCACAGAAGTTTTTTCGGCGATTATCATCATTAGTGCCTAGGCTAATCTGGGCAGGCAAGCAAGCCTGCATAGAACTGCGAGCTTTAACACTACCATACTCCAGAGGTGGCTTTAAGGTGCCTGATTTTTTTAATACGCACACTGCTGGTACCATCAGACCCCCTATTTAACACATTCAGCTATAGAGGAAGGGGATTCGCTACCAGTCCCATTGTCAGCGATCATTACTCACCGTAGGCCACCACTACATTCTAAAGACATTAACACTATTGACGCAACAAATGCAGTCTGGAACAAGTTAGGAAGCTTAGCGCATAAATTACCTTTATATGCTCCTGCATTACCATTACACACAACTCCGAATTATCTGTCACTAGAGAAGAGGTAGTCATGAGACTGCTGCAACAGGTGGGCATTGATACTATGGGAGATCTTTACCAAAATGGGGTATTTAAAACATCAAATGATCTGGCTTACGTCGGCAACAAAACACTACTATTTCGCTTTACATATCACAGGCTTCAAGGGGTGATTAAGAAATGATATCACACTTACCCGGTGGAACCCCCGCAATTAAACACGCTGCAAATGATAATAACCACTCCTAGTAGCAAACATTTAATATCTCGACAGTACAATACAGCGCAAGAGGAAATTCTCAACACAACGGGCATAGCACTTGCAAGATGGAACGAGGTGCTGGATGATTTACTCACAGAAGAAGAATGACAGATATCCTGTTCCCTTACAGAAATGCTGACAACCAATGGCAACTTGAGGATACTGCAGTACAAATACCTCCATCAAACATATTATACCCCAGCTAGACTTTATAGATATGGTTTGCGTCAGGATGCACGGTGCAAACGCTGTGAGACTGACACAGCTGACTTTATACATCTCGCGTGGTGCTGTCCCCATGTGCGGGAATTTTGGGAAAAGGTTACTAAGCTATTGGGTGAGATGGTGGGTATTGAAATTATTTGTTCCGTTCAAAGCAGCTCATGGAATGTCTGATGCGGACTCTAAGGAAGGGGATGTAGTAACCTCCCACCATCAATGACGAACTGCATATTTTCAGGCATGTTAGCAATGGCTGGTACATTCTCTTTAATATAATTGGCAAGCTGCGACTTCCTAGACTCCCTCATAAGTCCATGCTTATTGAATAAACTAGCTGGGTATGAACTAAGCTCATAACGAAACACCTCCTGCAAATCCACACCACTAGTCTGAGCACAAAGCAACAAGTGCTGAAACAATAGTTCAGGATCCATAACAAAGGTTTCTCCTTTCAATTTAATAGATTGAACTGATTTCATTACCTTCACCTGGTTGCTTTTTCTGAAAGAGAACTCAAAGACTCTTTTGTCCGTCATCTCATTAAGAATTCTATTTCCAGTTTCTTCTGCAAGTTCTGGATTAACATCACTGCCATAAGTAACTCCCATGACAATATTACGCAGGTTGCTGTCTCGCTCAAAAACATTGAGCTGTTCTACATATACCAGTACTTTCTGTGTATCTCCTTTATCGCGTTCAATTCTTGAACTGGTCATAGTTATATGTTGCTCAATTGCTGCATGCTTCACATAAGCAAAGTCCTGCATGCATTCATTCAAATGGGCGCAAATAGGGCGTGACATAACCCAGACAAGCTGCTGCTGTTCTGTCGTACCTTTTCCATGGGTCATGCCGCCGAATCCTTTTATATTCTTCATTAGAACGTGTTCAATTACCAAATCAGTGGAAAGGGCACCCCAAAACCTATCACTTCTTCGGACAACATGCAGACCATTTGTAAATTCTGTGTATACATCAGGAGCTTCAAATTCAAGCTCAACCATTCTCTCATAATACAGTCGTGCAGAACTGGCATATAAATTATGGCCAAATGCTGCAAAAAAAGGTAGCATCTCCTTTACCATTGCAAGATGTAGATGCCAATTTCCTGTTCTTTCAGCTTTTAAGAATTGTTTCAGGATGTTGACCATTTCCAAATATTGCAACCAAAGTCGAGGAGTCCTGTAAAATTTAAGTTCATCTTTGGCCTTCAGCAGTTTGGTTTCAATTTCGACAACAGCATTATGTGTAACATCCTCAACAGAAAGCTCCCCATTAAGAAGATTATTAAACAATGATCTAGCTGCCTGTAAATCGTCGTTATCATCTAGTGCTTGTGTTGCTAAAATCGTGTTGAAAACTGAGAAAACAATAAGATGACCACGAATCGCTCTTGCAATAGCTTTACCAGAAAGCATGTGCTTTACAGCCTTTCCTGCATATATGATCTCAAGTATATCAACCAAGCCTGCTCCACTCATCAAAAAACCGATGCATCCAAGAAAACTTATGATTGTGCAGGCCTCCTAGTCTCAGAATGGCCTTCTTTAAAGGACTATCCTGTGATTCATTGGCTATGATGCTAAGTGCTTTGTAGAAAAGAGGCTGGTCGAATGTCATAATAGGGTCTGGCTGTATCTCTTGGCATGGTCAGAAACAAAAAACAGTGTTGAGAGAATACACGTCTCATTTGTTAGATCCATGTTAATCATTGGCAGAAAGATGACAGATGATACACCGGGATGGTTACCTTTATGTAGTAGTTGGCATACTCCTTACCATCCTGGAACACTGTTGCTGAGTAGATGTGAGATGTTCAATAAAATATCCAGGTTTGCATATTGGTCACTGTACGTGATTTCCTTAATGGTATTATACTTTAAGAAACGCATCCAACTGGCCTGTGAATGATATGTTTTTATTGGGATTTGCCCCAACCTCCTCAGTTCATCAAATAAAACTTGACATTTCTTAATGACCATTGAAGATTTTCCAGTTGGAGTCACAGTGGCGATAATGCCCATCCCATGAAAAGTACCATGGCCATCTATTGTAATAATATTGTGATCAATATTATCAGCTGCATATTGAATGGATTTTGGAGGACTTTCAGAACGTTCCACCAGGACAGGTATCGTATTTTCTCTTTCTGATGCAGCTGAACGTTCAAAACTAAGAACATCTGAATAGGAGCTGCAGAATCCCATATGATTTACTGCTTCAACTACAAATCTCGAGCTTGTGTTGTCATGTAATTGAAATGCCAGCCCTAACTGCAACAGTGCAACTAAGACTCGTGGGCGCACAGCTTGCATAATTGCCTGTCCTATAGAAGCTACTTTTCTCTCTCTGTTGGTTTTATCAGTAACAAAAATTCATAATAAGAGCCTTAACGAATCAGGAATATAGCTCACTTTATAGTCAACACTACTCATGTTTTCAATGGGTGGATATATTTCTGGTTCTAAAGGGATGTCTTTAATATAATTTCTTATTATTTCAGCAGCTGCCATAAGGAGATTGTTTTGATCCTCTTCAACATCTTCATGGCTATGACTGTGGTGCTCTTGCAATACATGAGCAGCTGTACTTTTAAAAGTAACGACATCAGCAGTCCCTGCAACTGTTCCTATGAAGATTTCATCTTCAAAATGCTCTTTGAGTTTTTGTTTCATATACTTCAAACTGTATGGTTCGCTATCTTCTGGCAGTAATTCTCGCATTTTATTAGCAAGTTCTTTACCAGTAGTTTGTCCTTCATCATTTTCCTCCATGTGTTTAACTAATTGAAGAAAAGTTTCCTGGCGAACTGAGTCCTCTAGTCGACCTGAAGATATTGGAGGGTTATCAGTGAACTGCCCGGGAATTAATTTTCCAGTATAAAAATTGACGTAACACTGTGATAGCATGCACCTATAGCATGTATATTAGACACATTTTGGATATGTCTCTAAACTTTGTCTGCCCATTCATTATTGCATTTGTTGCATTTTTGTAAAACTGATTATTTGAATTCAACTATTTGTGCATTAAAGCAAGCATTTTTTCTTTTCCTCTCCCTGAAGTATAAACTTAACTCAGTACCACAGAAAAAACATTTTTTTCTAAAATCAAACGGGGTTTCACACGACCGTAGAACACGAGAAGTTGTGGATCTGATTCTTTCTCCTGGAACAGAGTTTTCAAGTTAACAAAACACGCTCTACATGTCTTGTGAACTTTCTGCCCAACACAAACGTGAAACTTAGATATGTTTCTCTCCTTGCATGTTTTTTGAATTACATTCACTCCTCTTTCAGTGAGTACAGATACATCGTCATCTTCTTGGAACACCACATCACAAATGAAACACTTTTCTACATAGTGGAGAAGTGTGGCTCAATGGTTAGAGCGGCAGACCCTGATGCAGAGGTCTAGCCTGGTACCAGGGTTCAATTCCTTACCTTGGTGGGTCTTGGGCTCAAAAATTCCACGGACCTGATAATTCTCGGCTCAGTGCCTATTCCAATCATGGAGTCCCACTCTGCAACTCTGGGCAATAGCTTGCTTAATCTCCACAACGCTAAGGATACCTGGCCTCCATCTTGGGGGTGCCCAAGAGTGGGCGCCTCACAGGGAAAGCCAGGATGGGTTCCATAGCGGTATTCGTACAAGCGCCTTGAGACCCTTGCGGGTGAGTAGTGCGCTATACAAGTATCAATTTTACATTTTCACTGTATCTCACAGCAACTCGCAAGAACCTGTAACACATAAATGAAACATTTTTGATTAACAAAAAAACAAACAATAACAACAAAGTTACAAAACAAAACACAAACAATAGAAAACTTTTTATTCCAAAAGTTATTTGTAATATTTACGTTCCTTCACACTTTGTCATTTAAGTTAACGAAAAAATTATACAAACTTTGTCTATCTGACATATTCCGTGATTATTTGATATTATGGCCATCAGAAACAATTTTTGATGTAATTTTTGACTTTCCGTTCCTAAAAACATATAAAATGATACCACACATGGGCATATACACAGTTATACTCTATATCTCAAACAATGGGCAGCCATTTTGAAAAATCCGCCATATTTGATTAACGCGTCATGATGGAGTGGTAGACTTTTCACCATTGTTTTCTACGGAAAAATTTCAATAATAATCCCCTCACAGAAATTGTATTGCATTTAGTTCTAGGTTCCGCAACATATTGACTAATTTAAAGACACTGTTTTTTTCTGCTCCAACAATTTTGAGTTGTGTCTGTCTCCATTCTAATGCTTTAAAACAGCTATTTTAGTTTTATTGAAAATAATACTCACTCCAATTAACTATTGAGAAGTTTGAAAGCACTGATGCACATATTTTTCCAACTTTCCAAATGGATTTCAAGGGATCAAATATATACGTTTATGTTCTATAAATGAGAAAAATATCAATTGGATTAAAAGTTAATGTTTTATAAATATATGTTTAAATTTTTTTATTTTATAGAAAATTTAAATAACGCAAGGGTTAACACTTTTATATTAGTTCACAGTTAAAATGTCACATTTTAAGGCTAAGTTTGAGTTAATATCAATTTATGTTCCCAATTTGTTTATATGGACCAATGAAGAAGATAGAAGGAAACAATAATAGAATCTTCCACTTTATTTCTTAAGAAAGCCTACACCAAAACTCAGCATGTGCAGAAAGGTGTTAGAGTGTAAGTTTTATGCAGGACTGATCAGTCCCACAAAACGTTAAACTGCATGTTCCAAATAAAGTAGAACAGATCTCAAAGCATGCAGCAATACAAATAGTAATCTTGCCATTGAATCCCTTTCAGCAAAGAAGTGGTTCCCAGGGCTGGGCACCGACACTTAATTGTCAACACCGGCACTTATGACAGCTGCCACATGGTGGCACTGTTTGTGTAATTTAAAGATGAGCAGCACAGGTGTTAGCCAAATTCGGGTTTGGCCTCGAATTTATTACATGGGTGTGTTTGCTGTATTCCAAACCGATGGCCCAAATAGTTGTAAACAATAGGGTTTCGGCGTCCTTTTTGCTAGGCCGGGGTACTCGGCAGGGGTGTCCTCTGTCCCCCCTCCTCTTTGCGCTGGCCCTAGAGCCCCTGGCAGCTTGGCTGCATTGGAAACCATCGATTCGGGGTATGCAGTGGTCCGCGGAGTGGGAGGACCGAATATCTCTGTACGCAGATGATATTTTGCCTTATCTTACCTCGCCCCGGAAGTCTCTTATCATTGTGCTCGATGTCTTGGCCTCTTTTGGTAAAGACTCGGGACTCTACATTAACTGGAGGAAGTCCCTATTGTTTGTGTTGAGTGGTTCCTCCGCATAATTGTCTGATACAAATCAACTCGGACGGGTTCAAATATCTGGGAATTTTAATTTCTCTTGACCCTGAGGCCAGATATGCTCGAAACCTTCTCCCTCCGTTGCAGAGACTTAGGAGTGATATTGCGAACTGGAAGAACGGGTCTGGTGGCTCAGTGGACTAATACATCCACTGCAGGGACTTGTGTTCGACCTCATGGTCACAGGTTCAAATCCCGGAGAGTCCACTCAGCCTTTCATCCATCTGAGGTTGATAACATGAGTACCATTGAGTTGGGTAACAATATACATCTGTTATTTCAGCGCCAAGATACCTGTAGGGGTGAACGTCCGCTTTACAAATACACCTGTTATGTTATGTCTCTCTGTTGGGTCGGGCGGCACTTTTTAAAATGATGGCTCTGCCCCGTTTTCTCTATGCCCTCCAGAATACCCAGGACGCTGTACCGGGGAGTTATTTTTCACTCTTCCCTGGTATGATGGTGGCATTGCCCTTCCAGATATCAAAAGGTACTATTGGGCCTCCCAGTTCACTGTGATTAACCACTGCATGTATGGGCCAGTGGCTGATCCAGCCTATGCCATGGACAAATGGCTTCTCCCTGGGGGGGGGGGGATATAGCAGGATGCTGTATTCGAGACCGAGGTGGAGAGATTTGATGGGGCCCACTGGACACGCAGTTCGGGTTTGACATAATGCCACCGCTCCTTGGGCTGGAAAGACAAACTGACATTGGCCATTCCGCTCATTGACTCTGAAAAGCTGGGCAAACTCTGGAATACAAAAGGGTTTGATAAATGGGATCTGATAGGGATTTCTACCATCAGAGACGTTTGGGGTAAGGGGAGAATTAAAACATTTGTCGAATTACAGGCAGAATACAAGTTGGCGAATACTGAATATTTCCTTTATGCACAGATTCGGCACTCACTCCGGGCTGTTTTGCCCAGAGATGTGGAGCCCCCGGAGGCCTCTCCGCTCGGAGATAGAATTCTCAATGGCCACCTCCCCAAAAAAACTATTTCTTTAATATACAAAAAGTTAATTAACCATAGAACTGATCCCCTTGAGGGGCTGAGGGCCAGGTGGGTCCACGATGGGATAGAATTGGACGATGAAGACTGGCAGATGGCATTGTTCTCCCCTAAACTAGTTGCAATACCGGCTCGGCTGTGACTGGTCCAGCTAAAGGTACTTCATAGAGTCTATATCACAGAACCCCAACTGGTGCATATGGGTCTCTCACATTCCGGTCTATGTAGACGTCAGTGTGGTTTGACTGGCTCCTTTCTCCATGTTATTTGGGAATGCACACACATCACTGAGTATTGGCGCAAAATACATGACACTATACGTAGGGTGCTTGGGGTCTCTTTGATGCCGGAGGCACAGAGGTGCCTCCTGAATATATGGGAGCCGACTGACCTAAATTCAGTGCAAACACAGTGAGCTACACTGGGCTTCATGTTGGCTAAAAGGAACATTGCCCAGCTATGGGGCGCCGCTCAGCCTCCCACCCTGGAAGTATTGGAAAATAATCTAGACTGGTGCATGTTCAGGGAAAAAAACTGTTTATTTAGCGAGGGGACGCCCTCAAAAATGGTCATTGGTATGGGGACCCTGGAACCGCTACAGAGGAGATATTTGTGTGCCACCAAGGACTGTTGATTTTGATGTGCCTCCTTCCTCATAATGTCCCTTATCATGCTTTTTCAAATTTCCCTTTCCACCCCTTAAGTGCTTTCGAGAGTATGATGTCTCCTCTGTATTGTAATTTTGCTGAATTTTTGTTTAATAAAAAGAATTAAAAAAAAAAAAGATGAGCAGCACAACAGTTGTTTGATTATTAAGAAGAACTATTACATGTCGCCCACACCATTCTTACAGCCTTTGGGGCCTTCAAACAATATGAATTGTCACACTTGTAGCAGTGGGATGGTTAGTAGTTCTGTAGATACCATCATTCGGAGTACTGGCAGTGACAATGGGTGGTCAAACTGCGGGGCCTCCTGTTAAGGGCCCAGGTACTTATGTTTTTTACAAATTTAACACAGTTTTTTCTTGAAAAGTGTTCTACTGTGGTCAGCAGTGTGGGTTATTTGGTCCTCAATCAGTGCTCATACAGTTTATGTGCCCTTGATTTGTAGTACCAATGAGATCATCGTTTTTCTTAGTAAAAATGACTAATTGAAATATTATGAATTAAGTTCTCTGGGAAACCCAATGATAGTAGGCTTATTTTAGTGACATCTTTTTTTTATTCCCACAGAAATCCACTTTTCTAATACTGATCCAGTTCCTGTCCCTCTCTTTTCTATTTTTCCTATATCTATACTTCATTTACCTATTATTAATCTATGTATCAATCCTTATTTTGCTTATCCACAGATCTTTGAACGATGTTCTGGCATCTTCATGATAAGTCCCTACATTGCCTTACCTTACATTACCTAACCTCACACAGGCCACAAATGAGTGGCTAGTTATTAATTTTGTTAGGAAGTGTCTTAATGTTTCATATTGAACGGGTATGATACTAGCATATTGAGTTTTAAATATCGAATTGCAAAAATATTGTGATTTCAATTGTTGACCATCAGACATTTGTGAAGGTAAATAATATATATGTAAGTATTGGTTGACTATACTTAACTCCACATATATCTAACCTATATGTAATTATCTTCAAGGTTTGTCAAAGTGGAATTAGGAATTGTAAATCTAGGCTTACCAATTTATAGTAAACTTCACAATATTATTGTTGTCTATATTAAGACCACGATGTTTGCATGTCCATATTTGTTTACTTGCTATTCTGCGTCTTGAAGATACGTTGTTTTAAAAAATGAGCCAACTCCTTCATCTTTGCTGGTGTCTTAATTTCCAAATTGGCTATTGGTGTCAGTAAGGAGGTCATTAAGGATGGGGCTCGATGAGCCTAAGAACCAAAAGGAGAAGGTAGTTGGCTTAATTAAATATTGGATTTTAAAGTGCTTTGTTAACTGAGATGCATTTAGGAAGATACCTAATCCTGTGTTTGTCATAGAACATAACTTCTCATTTGTAGCTAGGCTATACTCAATCATTTTGGAGATAGTGGTTTACAAGAAGAAAGGTGATGGTCTGTTCTGGTACTAGATGGCATTTTACCAAAGATGAGGACTATGGGTATGCATTCTCTGTTAAACTCAAGTCGGGGAATGTTTTACAAGTAGTAAAATGATAATGATAATGGAGACCTGCCACATCTCTTGGGGGTAAGTCCCATCTGCTCACCAATTCCCAGGTGTGCATGTAAGAGCATGTGAAACAGACTGAGTTTCAGATGATGTTAGTTTAAACGGTCTGTGTAGTTGGCACAATGCCTGAGGTTTAGAATCAACTGCAAGCATTGTCTGCACTCCAGGGCTCAAAGACAGGGTTGAGTAATGGTAATATTGGACCTGTCATCCTTAGGGTGGTCTTCTGCTGCTTACCCCATCTTTTTGCTGTATCTGTTTGTTGGCCTTAGGATTCTGAGCACTTTACCACTACTAACCAGTGCTAAAGTGCACTTGCTTTTCCCATAAACATGGTGACATTGGTGTACACATGATTGCCATATTTAGTTTAGTTATAAGACCCTTGTATAGTGGTAAAACATATACCCAGGGCCTGTAATCTAGATGCTACTAGTGGGCTTGCAACAGTGGTTGTGTAACACAAGTAGCGTTTTAAACCTGTCTCCGCCCTGTCATTGCAAGGTCTGGTTGTGCAGTTTACTGCTACTTTGACCTGGCATTAAAAACACTTTCCCATGCCCTAAACTCCCTTTTTATTACACACAAGTCGCCCTATGTAGCCCTAAGGGCAGGGTGTGGTATAAACAAAAAGTAGGACATGTACTTTTACGTTTTACATGTCCTGGTAGTGACCAACAGGCAAATTTGTTGTTCAATACTGTGAGCCCACTCTTCGCATAGGCTAGCATTAGGAATTCCTTAATACACTTTTAAACTGTAATTCCTAATTAGAAAGGCGTAGCTAAATCATGTTTCATATCTATAGAATAGTAATGAGAAATCCTTCTTAGTGGTAAAGATGTATTTAACATTACTATTTTAGAAATGCCACCTTTAGAAAGTAGACATGTGTCTGCTCTTAACTTAGCTCTGTGTGCCTGCAGCCTGTCTCCAATACACGTCTGGAATGGGTGACAGCCACACTTTGTGCTTTTCAGCCACAAACACAGGAAGGGTAGGTGTGACAGAGAACTCATCTGCAATCATATGCATTGTGATAGCTCTTCCTGGGTAAGAAGGGGGAGAGCTGACACTTGCACCTGAATAGGCAGTGTCCTGTTTCACACACAAGGGGCTGGCTACCCCCCACAGATAGGCTGGCAGATAGGGCTGGGATGAAAGGAGACATGTGCACTTCAAGGGCCCGCTTTGAAGTTACCCCCACTTCAAAGGCACAACTGGGTATAAGTACTGGGGCTCTGACCCTACCATGACAGTACACTGCTTGGCCCGTGAAGAACTCTGCCTGGATCAAAGACTGCTTTGCTACAAGGACTGCCACTCTTCTTGACTGCTGCTCTGGGAGAAATGCTTTTCTGCTTTGCTGTGCTGCCCTGCTTCCTGCTGATCTCTGCCCTGCTGAGGACAAGGACTGGACCTATCTCATTTGAACCCAGAGTGACTCCAAAGACTTGCTGGCTTGCCCCCTGTTCTGAAGTCTCAGAGCCATCAAAGACTTTCTTCAACTCTGCAACAGCACCTGGACTCTTCTATCTGTGAATCCTGCCCTGCCAAGTGGTGCCACTCCAGTCCTCGCCCATGAAAGGTGATTTCTGCTGTCCAGTACCATCAAAATGAACGGAGTGACGCCTGTGCACCAGTCGGAACCGAAGCATTGCCCTTTGATAATGATGTAGGAGCCACTCAATGACATTGATTAGATCAACTGTGCGGCTCGGTGACAACAGACAAGGAGGCTCAATTGCGACGCAGTGCCTGCTTCGCTTGAGCAGATCGGAACCAGTACATCAAGTCTTTGACATTGGCGCTTTGATCCATCCAAGTTACTTTTTCAGCTGGCCCTAAGTTAGTCATGTAGCCAGCCTTCCCTCGGTCGCAGTCAGCCTGAACTTTGGATTTACCACGATCCAGTGTGACCTCAAGTAACCTTTAAACTCTATTTGACTCTAAGCACTAGATTTTGATTTAACCTTCAAAAATTCATAACTCCAGTTGTGTCACTTTGGTCTTGTTTTACTCATAATAAAATGATAGGCTATTTTGCTAACCCTCTGTGGAGTATTTTTGTGGTGTTTTCATTGTGTTACCGTGTGAGTGTTGCACAAATATTTTACACATTGCATCTTTAGCCTGACTGCTCTATGCGAAGCTACCGGCTGGTGAGCACAGGTTATTTTTTAGTTTATTTATAGCTTACCCTGCTAGGATTGTCGTCCCTATTTGGACAGGGTGCATACCTCTGCCAACTAGAGACCCAATTTTTCACAGGTATGCTACAAGTTGTATACTGGTATCTGCTTTCCAATTTCAGATGGCTAACTGGGGTTTTCAGGATATCCCTTATGATGGCTTCACTGAGTATGGTGAGCAGGTGGATACGTGTATCCGGGTAGTCTTTGTTGGCTTGTAGCACCAGCTTCCTATTTCTGTATCAGTTTCTGATGAGGAATGTATGATAACTTGAAGGAGGTGTCACCCACCTGGTGCACCATGCAAAGAACAGTCAAAGCCATGGGTATAGATTTAGCTGATGGAAATAAATTGTGAAAATACAGAACTGTCACAAACGTTCTACCCTGGGGGACATCAGTAAATACACATTCCACAGAACAAAACCACTGATGAATTCTCTAGTTCTAATCAAGCTGTATTATTGCATTTGGACCTTGTTGGAAAATGACCCTCTCTGAAGGGTCACCCCAAACGTTTTGTCTTTTACCTCCTGTTTTTCTGACCTTTTTATAGGCCTTAGGATTCTGAGCACTTTACCACTGCTAACCAGTGCTAAAGGTCATGCATGTAAATGTAAATGTAAATCCAGTATTGTAAAGCGCACGCCTACCTGGAGGCATCCCGGCACTGGAGGCCTTTGGGAGGATTAAGCAAGCTAGTGCCCAGAGTCACACGGTGCTGGGCAGACCCCTGCTGCCGGAGCCGGGAATCAAACCGTGAGCCCCAGCATCCGGTGTCAGTCGCCCTGGCCGCGGGGCCACATCTCTTCCCTATGTGCTTCTCTCTTAAACATGATGACATTGGTGTATACTGATTGGCATATTTGATTTACTTGTAAGTCCTTTGTAAAGTGGTAAACCATATATCCAGGACATGTAATTCAATTGCTACTAGTGGGCATGTAGCACTAATTGTGCCGCCCACATAAGTAGCCCTGTCTCAGGCTTGCCACTGCAGCCGATGTGCCTGCAGCTTACTGCCAGTTCGACTTGGCATTTAAAACTACTTGCCAAACCTCAAACTCCCCTTTTATTACTTATAAGCCACCCCTAAGGTAGGCCCTAAGAAACCCTATGGGCAGGGTGCCTGCAAGTACAAGGAATTTCGTTGGTCACTATTGCGAGGCCTATTTCTCACATTAGCTAGCATTGGGAGTTCCTTAATGCACTTTTGTAAGAGCAGAGAGGAGTAGCTTTGTCATGTTTGATATGTTTGATATGTTGGAATGGTAATGACAAATCCTTCTCACTGGTGAAGTTGGATTTAACATTACTGTTTTAGAAATGCCAGTTTTAGAAAATGGACATTTCTCTGCACTTACTGCTCTGTGCCTGATGGCCTGTCTCCAATAGATGTGTGGGATGGGTGACAGCTACACTTTATGCATTCCCTCTAGACAGCCAGAACACAGGTAGGATAGGTGTGTCTGAGTACCCTTCAACATACATCTGCATTATGATGGCCTTGCCTGGGCAGGATGAAAGGGAGGGACTAACTCTACACTCGAATACGCTGTGTCCTCTCCCCACACAAAGGACTGATTACCCCTCACAGATAGCTTGGCAGATAGGATAGACACTGGGTTGAAAGAGATATGTGTGCACTTCAGAGAGCTGCTTTGAAGTCACCCACCACATCAAAGATACTTTTGTGTATAAGTACTGGATCTCTGACCCCCTAAAATCAGACATCTCTGGAACTTGAACAGAACATATCAGATGGACTGCTGTGCTGCTTAATGGATTCATCTTTGGACTGCAGACTTGGAAGGCCTGATTTTCTCTTGTGTTGCCCTGCTGCCTACTGCTCCCTGACTTCTGAAGGACAAATGGAATCTGCCTTACCTCCAAGTGATTTCCATGGGCTTGCTATATTGCCTCTTGTTTTCTGAAGTCTCAGGGACACAAAATATGTCTTGCAATTCTGCTGGTACTGCTGGGCTCTGACATATGTGAGTCAAAATAGTCTGCTACAAACCTCCAGGATCAAATACGCAGTACCAAGCACTCCTTGACACCATCACTGACATGACCCTAACCCACTCCAGAATGACCCTATTAGGGGACTTCAATCTATGGGTCAAAAAGATTTTAGGCAACCATTTGAGAGACCTAAAGCAAACATGTGAGAATCTCAACCTACACCAACTAGTACAAAAACCAACGCATCAGGGAGGTGAGGTTCCGTGACAATTGTAAGTGATGTTTTCGACTCACACGAATATGGTCGAGTCTGGTATCTATGAACCGCAAATGACAAGTTTAGTGGGTGTACGCAGTTTTGCTGTGCTAAACTAAATTGTTTGTCTGTTACGTGGGTATTTCTATCTGTACCCACAGGTTCCATCTTAGATACGGCATCCATTTTGTCTCTTGCCCTCAAGTAGCCAGCGAACGGACGTTGTCCGCCTCGCGACCCTGGGACTCCCAAGATATTTGCGGAAGACACATGTTCTTTGTAAGTGTCTTTATGATGAGGGGGATGATACTGTAAGGCAGATGGCGCCGCTCGGGGCTCGTCTCGAGCGGCCGGCTTATTGTCTCAGCCGTGCATCTCATTAGGCACGTCCCTTAGATGCCTGTATCTCGTGTTTCCCGATACCTCCCCTTTTTACACCCTTTCCAATCCCCCACTGTCTCCATCTCCCTCCACACCTGTCCTTGTTCCTTCTTCGATCTGTTTTATTGCTGAATGGAATGTACTAATGGTGGGAAGATGGGTTTTTACAGTTGGGAACCGCCAAATGTTTCCGCACTTATGTTCCGGACCTTGTGTGTATCAAAGTGACCAAAGTGACCCCTCTGGGGGATAATTGTGGGAACCGGGTCATAAACTTTTGTGTCCTATGTAACCCTATGGGTAAATTATGAATAAAAGGAGCGATCCACAGAACCAATTTGAAGCAGTCTCCACAAGTAGCACATGTTGTACTTGCCGTGACTTCTGTGTTCCCTGCAGTAAATAAAGCTCGAATCTTTGACACCGAAGGAAGTGTCCCGTGTCTCTGTGATTCGTATGCCGGAGCAGGTTACCCACGAAGGTTTCAGGTGTTGTTCCCTGGCACCGCTGGGTCTTAAATAACCCAGTCCTTCAGTTGGCGCCCAACGTGGGGCTGCATCAGTGGTACCGGTCCAAGCCCGACGATCGTGAGGAACTTCGTGTGAAATCTCCGAGGGAAGGTGCACTCCGCTTCATCGATCCTGTTGTCGAAATAAGTGGCCCGAAGACTTTTCCCGCGAAGATTCCCGCCTCCTGACGGCTGCGACGGACTGCTGCCCTGACTGTAGACCTGTTTTGGCGCCTGGCGTAGACCTTGGTATAGCGAGACGATTGACAGGCCTTCCTGGTGACGCCATCGATCTTTGAGTTAAGTATTTGTGGGTCGCTCCCAGAGTTCTTGGTTGTGGTTCTTAGTTGTTGCATGGTTCCATTGCATTTGTGGTTCTTGGTACTTAGTTGTGATATTTGACGACTGCAGACGCCAAAAACCGAGGGTTTTCGCTCTTTGCTGGGACTTGGTAAATCCCGTAACCCTTGAAGTTTGTGAAACTCGGCTAGTGTGCAAGATGCCTGGTCGTAGTACTTTGTTTAGTTGTTTCAGACGTTGTGGCACGGATTCCCGGCTGGAGGACTCGTGTCCGATACCTCCGGTTGGAACTCCCACTTATGAACTGTACAGTAAGCACGGATTGGGCCCGATTACTTTTAATGATTACTGGATTCGGTATACTAAGAAGGATGGTGTCCTTAGTTGGCCACCTCATGGTAGTTTTGAGACTCCAATCTTAGATAATCTAGAGGCTAAATTATTTGCGAAAAAGTCAAGGCCGGCCATGTTTGATGCCTTTCGGTTGTGGCGTAAAGAAGCCCGACAGAAAGAAATCAGACAGACTAAACGAAATCAGAGAGATGGTGTTGCTACCATTGTAAAGAAAGCAGAGCAGTTTCAGCGTGATAAGGAGGATAAGGAAAAGGAAGTGTTCGATAGGCTACAGCGTATGTCCATAGATAAATGCTATCCTGCTTTGCCTACGGAGTCGGATAAGAAGGAAGAACCAGTTGAGGATCCTTTAATGTCTTATCTTCTGAAGTCACCACCTCCATATGTACAGGGTACCGCAGCTCCTGTGGTCCCCCCTGTACCTATTCTTCCACCTATTCCTCAGCCTGTTCCTCAACCTGCACCCGTCCTTCCGACTGTTCCTGCTCCTTTGGCTGTTGCTATCCCTACTGCTCCTCCACTTCCACATACTCCTGCTCCCGCTACTGCTCCTGTTTTGTTAACTCCTGTTGTTGCCTCTGTTTCTACCTCTTCCCTTGTCAGTCCTGTGTCCTATACTTCTCCCTCTGTTCGTAGCCGTACTTCTCCTGTTGCGGCTAACTTCTTTCATTCTCTCGGACCTGTTCTTGGGTCCGCTGGTTCAGATGGTCCTCAGAGACGTAGTCAGCTTCCCGGTAACAGGGAACGCGCTTCGTTATATAATATGGCGATGGGTTGGATGACACATCCTCTTAGAAATCCACCACGTATTGTACTCGATACATTCTGTCAATTTAATATACCAACCCAAAGATACGTGTTCGAAGAAATGTGTAAGGTCCTTCGTGATCAGATATCTGCCGATGCACCTGATGAGGTGCTGTCCGCTTTGTCTGATCTACAGCTTCAGTTCTCGAATGGACTGATAGTGGATACTAACGTTCGACGTGCTGTTGAGCGGTTGCTATCTTTTCGTCCCACTCCTATACCTCAAGCCTTGTTTGTTGAGGACGTTGAGAGGCAGTTAGATGCGTCTGGTCAGTTTCCCATGCGGGAAGTTCCGCCAGTATGGATGCCAGGCGATCCTAATGCCAACCCCATTATTCCACCCTATTTCCAGAGAGTGTGGATACATCTCCCATGGAAACGATCAGAAGTGTTACAGGTGAAGCAATCTTTGCCTGACCCTCGCAAAAATCCTGTAGGATATTATAAGGAATTATCGCAGCTCGTAGATGCTACGATAATGAACCTTGCTGATATCGATATGCTGTTCGGCAATGTCGTACCGCAACCAGTATGGGCTAAAATCCGTCAGGAAAATCATCCGAATGAACTAGGTGGTGATTGGGCTGCCATTGTAGCGGCAGATGGTCGACAAACTGGTGGTGCTAAACCCGAGCAGTTGATTGCTGCTCTTCCTCAAAGAATAATTACGCTAATGAAAACTCTTATGCCAGCTATGAGGGTAAATTGGGACAAATTGTCGGCTTGTAAACAGAAGAAGGACGAGAGTGTCTCCGACTTCTTTACAAGATTCGAGGAGGCATTCATCGACCATAGTGGTCAGGATATGGGTACTGAGGGTGGCCAACGGTTGTTTGTGGATAAATTTGTCTCTAACTTATTGCCCGATTTGAGCAATAAATTGAAGAATTCAGAAAGTGCATGGGCCGTTTCAACCTCAGCTCAGATATTGGCCACAGCACAATATTATGAGAATAGAGAGAAGGAAGAGAACGACCGCGCTGATAAAAAGACGAAAGAACTTAAAACTAAAGTGTTGTTACAACAAGCGTATCCTCCACGTTCGAATCAGAATGCTTCGCAACCAAATAGATCGCAGTCGCAATCTAATCGACCACAATCCAGAAATGACTCCTCTTCCCAAAGATCCTCTTTAGGGTACAATCAGTGTGCCTATTGTAGACAGGAGGGTCATATAAAATTCAATTGTCCTGTTTTGAACGACCGTAATAGTGGTAATTCATCTAGAGGAGGTCGTGGTGGTTCTCAACAGACATCACGCGGTAGGGGTCGCGGTGTTCAAAATGATCGTTCAGATAACCAATCGAATTCTAATAACTGTTTTGATCAGCGTGGATCATCGCAAGGACGATCTGCGCAGTACAATGTAGACGATTATTACGTCGATCAGGGAACTGACGACAGTAATTACTAGGACAGCCATAGACAAGGAGAGGGAGTGGTATCAGTTCCGGTTGATCAGAGAGGGCCTTACGTCGCAGTTGCTACATCGGGCGTTGTTGAGCCTTTTCTGTTGGACACTGGTGCAGCGAAAAGTTCCATTATGCATTCGAAACTCCCTGGCGCACCTTTGTCTGGCTTAACAAATGTTTCCGTTGGATTCTCTGGCGCCCCCGTTAGGAATCCAGTTTCACGCCCTTTGCCCCTTGCAATTGGGCCGCGTGAGCTTGAAGCTCCGTTGATTTTGACTACTGGTTGTGGTGAAAATCTCTTGGGTCTGGATTTGCTAAAACGTTTGTATGCAACTCTATATTGTTCTCCTGCGGGTGTAAAGCTTACGTTGGGAGAGAAGGTTGTCTCTCCCATGTACTTGTCCCTTGATAAGCTTCCACCTGAATTGAGTTCCCTTCCTGCATCTTTGTGGGCGACAGGTCCCAATGATGTGGGCCTGCTTGACATCTCCCCTTATGTTGTTCAGTTGAAATCTAATGTACGATTGCCACGTATTCCCCAGTATCGTATTTCTCTTGATGGTGAACGAGCACTGTTAGCGATCATCTATGATTTGATCGACAAAGACGTTATTGAAGAGACTCGGGGAAACGTGTGCAACAGCCCTGTGCTGCCTATTTTAAAACGTACTGATCCTTCGAAACCACCTGTTTATCGTTTTGTCATCGATTTACGGGAGGTTAATAAAATTGTGATTCCTCAGTTCCCTGTTGTGCCTGACATCACGGCGCTACTGACTCTGATTCCAGCATCTGCGTCTTGGTTTTCGGTGATTGATCTGAAGAATGCGTTCTTCAGCATCCCGATCGCAGAGGAGAGCAGAGACCTTTTCGGTTTCTCTCTTGGTGGGCGCAGCTTCCGGTTTAAACGCGCTCCTCAAGGCTACTGTGAGAGTCCATCGATTTACAGTCAAGCCTTGAAGGGTCAACTGGATGCGTTTACGTTGCCGGCTGGTGCGGCCTTAATCCAATATGTCGACGACTTATTGGTAGCTGCAGATACTCAGGACATTTGCAAAATTGCTACGGTGTTGTTGCTGCAACATCTCTGTGACTTACATCACAAGGTGTCACCTTCTAAACTCCAATATTGTTGTCAAGAAGTAACCTATCTAGGTCACTTATTGTCAAAGGAGGGAAGGCGGTTGACCCCAGAAAGAATTGCAGCAATTGCGCGAATGACTGTGCCAACAACACAAAGAGATGTGCGTGCCTTTCTAGGTATCACGTCATACTGCAGGCAATGGATTCCAAACTTTTAATTGCTAGCGAAACCATTGGTGGCTCTTACGTGCAAGGATGTTTCAACTCCTTTACCATGGACGGAAGAATGTCAGAAAAGTTTTTCTGAACTACGTGACTCACTGTGTTCGGCTCCTGTGTTAGGTACTCCTGACTACAGTAAGCCATTCACGTTATATGTTCACGAGAGGGAAGGTTGTGCTTTGAGTGTCTTAACGCAACCTTTTGGTGGTAAGCAACGTCCATGTGCATATTTTTCCTCGACCTTGGACCCGGTAGCTAGAGCATTGCCGAGTTGTTTGAGAGCAACAGCGGCAGCTGCGGTGTCCATCCGACAATCAGCAGGATTGGTCATGGATAATATGCTTACGGTGATGGTTCCGCATGCAGTCGACACTCTTTTAAATCGTACGAAAACTCAGCACTTGACAAGTGCGAGGTTGTCCGGATACGAGTTGACGCTTTTGGCAAGTCATATTCAGATAAAACGTTGTAATGTTCTGAACCCGGCAACTTTGTTACCAATTAGCTCAGAGTCAGATAAAATAACAGAACACGATTGTTATTTGAGGACAGAAGAGGAAACAAAAGGTCGAGTGGACCTTAAAAACACCCCATTGGAAGACCCAGATGGAACGCTGTATGTGGATGGTTCATGTTTTAAGTTGCCGAATGGCGATGTGACTACTGCTTATGCTGTTGTAACGTTGAATACTGTTGTTGAGACTGCGAGGTTAAATCAGAATTCTGCCCAAGCTGCAGAGCTGATCGCTCTCACTAGAGCGTGTGTGTTAGCAAAAGGGAAACGTGTGAATGTGTTTACCGACAGCCAATATGCTTTTGGCGTCGCCCATAGCTTCGGACGATTGTGGAGAGAGAGAGGTTTTCTGACATCGCATGGTACGAAGATTCAGCATGGCCAGCTTGTGAATGATCTTTTGGATGCACTTACGTTGCCTAAGCAGGTAGCGATTGTTAAATGTAGTGCACATCGTAAGGTGACGGATGATGTTGGTCGTGGTAATGCGTTTGCGGATGAGACTGCTAAGGAGACTGCCCGGAACCTTAGCACTCGAATGTATGTGACGAGTTCAGTTAGGTGGCCTACAGAGTCGAGTATGTGTGAAGACACTATTGAGAGCGTGAAGGCGATACAAAGCGAGGCCACTGAGACTGAAAAGAAGAAGTGGAATGAAAGTACTGGAAAGTTGGATGCGAATGGTTGTTGGATTGATTTATCGGATCAGAAAAGATGGATGTTGCCTGATGCGTATGTGCTGGCTGTTGTGACAATGGCGCATGGGTTAGCACATATTAGCGCGAAAGGTATTTGTAAGCTGCTGTCCCCTGTGTGGAAGAATGATGGTATCACGAAATGTGCTGAACGCTTGGTTAAGAATTGTATGGTGTGCATGTTGTACAATCCTGGTAAGGGAACCCCAACTCCTCCTGGCAGTTTTGCTCCCCCCTTCATGTCCCTTTGAGGTGATTCAATTGGACTTCATCCATATGGAGCGATGCAATAACCTGAAATACGTTTTAGTTGTGGTTTGCGCATTCTCCCGATGGATCGAGGCCTATCCTCTTAAAGACAATACTGCTTTGTCTACTGGAAAGTCCTACTGAAGGAATACTTTCCTCGGTACGGAATGCCTAGAGTCGTGTGGTCAGATAACGGAAGTGAGTTTGTGGGGAGTGTGATGAAGAGTGTGTGCAAAGGCCTTGGAATTAATCAAAAATTCCACAGTGCCAATCATCCCCAGTCAGCTGGTTTGGTTGAAGGGTATAATGGCACCCTTAAACTAAAACTAGCTAAGATTCAGGCTACGACTGGTCTTTCGTGGCCTGATGCTTTACCTTTAGCTTTACTATCAACAAGGGCAACCGTACACTCCCGAGTAGGGCTTAGTCCCTATGAAATAGTGTTCGGTCGCCCTGCAAATGTTTGGGGGGTCCCTAGACCGGGTGTGTTCCGTGATCTTGAGTATCCGATGTTGATTGATTATCTTCATGACTTGACTGCTAAACTGAGGTTAATTCACCAACAGGTTTACGAAGCACTGCCGACGCAGACTGAGGGTCCAGGCGACCAGCTCCAGCCTGGAGACTGGGTGGTTACCAGAAATTTTTCTCGGAAGAAGAACTTGGAGCCCAGGTTCACCGGACCCTACCAGGTCCTCCTTGCCACGAGAACTGCTGTTCGTCTTGAGGGGCGGAAAAACTGGGTGCACGCCACCCATACGAAGAAAGTCCCTATTCCGTTGCCGGCAGACTCGTGGGTGAGGAGAGGCATTGCATCAACTGAAACCGAAGGATTGCCGGCGTTCGTTCCTTTCAGCGACGCACAACCTGTCGGAGAATCCTCAGTGCAGCAGGAAGACACTGTTGAACATTTGTCATCAAAAGACTCAAGACCAGAGCATTCGACTGATCAGCAGGACGCTGTCTCTTCGACGGATCCTTTGTTTGACGAGCAGACACGTTCAGGGAAAACTCGATACTTTTTGCGATCCCGCACTAAAGACTAATAAAAAGATCCTGTTCTGTCCTTTGACAACTGCACTTTCCCGTTTTCCACGATCAGTCTGAGCACCTGTATCATTGTAATTATTCTTGTACATATTGACGTTTTTTTCCTTTTTCCTACGTATTTTTGCTTCCACAGCTGAGAGACATTGCATATATATATATATATCATAAATAAAGGCCGTAGGGCCGCGCGCGTACTTCTTTCTGGTTAGTAGGTCTTGACACTAGGTTAAAGACCGTCGGTTCCTGGGAACTCCTGGGAATTGACTACTGCTACACAGAACGAAGTGCGTCAAGAAACGTTGCGGACGGTCATAGGGGATGGCGTTTTCAAAGCTGATGGATGTGGAAAGAGCACAGGCACAAAGATTTGAGCTGCAGCGACTTAGTCGTACGAAATGTTTTATGTTTCAGATATTTGTATTGTTTTTGATTGATTCTGCATTTTTGGCGGGTGGGGTGTACTATATGATGTCGTACTTCTTACCTTCTGCCATACCTACACCTATTCCTACTTCTGACTCTAAATTCACCTCTACTGTATCTCCTCATTCCTTCCATATCTTACCCGAACACGAGCAGGCTAGACGTGCAGAATTTCGCAATAATTCCTTTATTCAGCTCCTTCACCAGCACCAGTTAGTGGTTAACACTACTAATTGTTGGGTGTGTGGGTTAATGCCACATACCACAGATAAGGGAATTCCATATTTGGTTTTACCGTATAGTTCCCAGGGTTCTGCTCGGGCATTCCAAACAATGTTCCGAAGCGCACTAAGTTTCCACCCCATTCGAGAACCACGTTCCCCCTACTCTGGCCCTGGCTCGTATCAAAAGCCTTTGTCTATAGCAATAGAGGATTTAGATAGCGATATCTATGATCCCTCGCTTATTCCCGAAGAAGAGGTACAAGCCTATAGGGTCTTGAGTAGAGGCGAGTATAGTGTGTTCACTAGTGAAAAACAGCTTAAAAGCTCGCCTCCGATATGGGTCGTACCCCACATTGGTAATTTTTGTCTCATAGGTCGTGGCCGAAGATCGAAAGCCCGACTTGGAGAGAGTGCTTGCACTGAAAATTACATATTACCGATGGTCTCGTCCCCTGTGTTTCTGGCTGCCAAGGGTACATACTTTATCTGCCATGATCGTGCGTATGCATGGTTGCCCTTTGACTTTGTGGGCTCATGTTTTATCGCAAATTTGTTGCCTCCGACGTTTACTGTAGATGCAGATTATCACAAGACTAGAGTTGTGAGAGGCGTAATTAGCGAAGAGGACACTGCCGGTCAAGAGGCAGGAGACTTTTTCAAGGGTTTCCTCCCGTTTTGGGGGCCTATGGTTAATAGTAGGAACCTGAGACAGTTGACTCGAGTGGTGGAATCAACAGCTAATATTACTGCCAGTGCCCTTGGTAATATCACCACAGAACTTCAGGCGGATAGACTTATGACGTTACAAAACCGTATGGTTTTAGACGTGATCTTAGCAGATCGAGGAGGGGTATGCAAGGTGATCCATTCGAGCTGCTGTATTTTCATTCCAGATAACGCTCCGACTGTTTATCAAGCCATCTCAAAGTTGCATAAAATCTCTGAGTCCATACACGTGGACGTAGGGGGTTGGACGCTACTTGGGTGGTTTTGGGGCCTGATGTCGACTTGGGGTTGGAAGATTCTGATGATTATCGGAGTTGTTGTGGTGTTCCTGTTCACGTGCTGCCTTTGTGTGCAGTGTGGTCCTGCCTTATGTGGCCTTTGTGCTACAACGTGTATAAGACAGCCGCCTGTTACCAAAGAAGCTCGATTGGACAGAGCTATGCTACAGCAACATCTAGATGGTCTAATGAATATCGAGTATGATTCCGACTAGTGCTTGCCTACATGAGGGCAAAAGGAGCGTCTGAGGTTCCGTGACAATTGTAAGTGATGTTTTCGACTCGCACGAATATGGTCGAGTCTGGTATCTATGAACCGCAAATGACGAGTTTAGTGGGTGTACGCAGTTTCGCTGTGCTAAACTAAATTGTTTGTCTGTTACGTGGGTATTTCTATCTGTACCCACAGGTTCCATCTTAGATACGGCATCCATTTTGTCTCTTGCCCTCAAGTAGCCAGCGAACGGACGTTGTCCGCCTCGCGACCCTGGGACTCCCAAGATATTTGCGGAAGACACATGTTCTTTGTAAGTGTCTTTATGATGAGGGGGATGATACTGTAAGGCAGATGGCGCCGCTCGGGGCTCGTCTCGAGCGGCCGGCTTATTGTCTCAGCCGTGCATCTCATTAGGCACGTCCCTTAGATGCCTGTATCTCGTGTTTCCCGATACCTCTCCTTTTTACACCCTTTCCAATCCCCCACTGTCTCCATCTTCCTCCACACCTGTCCTTGTTCCTTCTTCGATCTGTTTTATTGCTGAATGGAATGTACTAATGGTGGGAAGATGGGTTTTTACAGTTGGGAACCGCCAAATGTTTCCGCACTTATGTTCCGGACCTTGTGTGTATCAAAGTGACCAAAGTGACCCCTCTGGGGGATAATTGTGGGAACCGGGTCATAAACTTTTGTGTCCTATGTAACCCTATGGGTAAATTATGTATAAAAGGAGCGATCCACAGAACCAATTTGAAGCAGTCTCCACAAGTAGCACATGTTGTACTTGCCGTGACTTCTGTGTTCCCTGCAGTAAATAAAGCTCGAATCTTTGACGCCGAAGGAAGTGTCCCGTGTCTCTGTGATTCGTACGCTGGAGCAGGTTACCCACAAAGGTTTCAGGTGTTGTTCCCTGGCACCGCTGGGTCTTAAATAACCCAGTCCTTCAGAGGGCACGTCCTAGATCTCTTATTTACCAACCAGGCTGAGACCAAGATAGTTGATATACTGCCTCAAAGCTGGTCTGATCACTCTCTAATTCACTTCCATATATTAATATCCGGGCTAGAGGATAATAATAATCAATTAATAAAAATTAATTACCAATTATATTTTAATTAATTACCAATTATAAATTAATTAAAAAATAATTCAAGATACATACCAATAAATAAGTTAAAACATTTAATTTTTAGAATTAAATTACTTCCCACCCTATTTCTCTATAAACCCACAACCCGCTACAGAAAATAAATTTATAAAATTAACATAATTATCAATTAATCAATTAATAAAAATTAATTACCAATTATATTTTAATTAATTACCATTTAAAAATGTATTAACAATGAATTAAAAATAAATACCAATAAATAAATTAAAATAGTTAATTAATTATAATTAAATTACTTCCCACCCTATTCCCCTATAAACCCACAACCCGCTACAGAATTATATTACGCAAAAATTAAATACCATAAAATTAATTACTTCAAACAAATTATAAAATAAATATACACTTTTCACACATATACTAACATAAAAAACACTTTTAAAAAATTCAATATCATTAAAAAATCGATATTAACTTACTTACCTCAAATTCGATATTTTTGTTGACTATATTCTCTCCATTCAATATTTTGTCCATTCTATATTTTGAATTCGATATTACTACTATTCTATTCAATATGTTTGTTGTCTATATTCTGTCCATTTGATATTGTGTCCATTCTATACTTTGAATTCGATATTACTGAAATTCGATATTTTTAACTCGATATTTTGACTGTATGCCGCCTGGGATGTTGTTGCTGTGTGCGTGCACAAATGCTTTACACATGGCCACCGGGATAAGCCTGACTGCTCGTGCCAAGCTACGAAGGGGGTGAGCAGGGGTTATCTTTGGCGTGTAACTCCATTGCCCTGACTAGAGTGGTGGTTTCTGCCTGGCTTTGTCTTTTGGTAACAAATGTATTTTTCCCTGCCTATTAATGTAAATTCCATAGATATCCTTGTGTTGACGATTATCATTTAATAAAACCATATTCTATCATATTTGTAATGAATAAGGATATTTTCCTTTGGGGGTTTCAGTTACCATAACCCAGTACTAAAATTGCAATCCATGAAAGTGAATGCTCCTCCTAGAGAATGCCTTTGTTTATTCATTTAATTTTGTGGTATTCGTTTTTACCTACCCATAATAAATACCTGCTCATTATAAGCTAGTCTTTAAGTTACATTACTACTTTATTTTTCACAAGTGTCTTACTTTTCTTATACAGAGCAGAAGAAAGTTACGATGATGTTTTATTTGAAGGTAAGAATGTACAATATTAATCTAGACATATAAAATGTTTCTTAAAAAACAACCAGTTTATAGCAAAATTGGGTGCATTGTCGTTTAAGGTTCATGGTAAATACAGGCCTAAGATCATTTTGTAAATTTGGAGGTGTGTCGGGCTAAATCTTTACCTATATTTTGATATGCTGTTCATGCATAATGCTTATGAAAATGCCTAAATTAAATACTAGGGGCCTCATTATGAGAAATGACGCATCGCTTCATGAAAACAGCGATGCGTCACTTCTCAGTGCACACTCCTTGCGACATACCTGATGCGTCATATTTAATGTATGGCGCATCATGTCGCAAGGAGTTACAAATACGTCAGTATTTCTGACGTATCTGTAAGCGCAAAAGTGACGCTGATAGAGTGTGTCACAAAAGTGACACAACTCCAGCAATGCGTCCTTTCACATGGGGCAAGATCCGTGTGAAAGGGCCTGTGTCAGTCTTACGCCTGTTGTGAGGCAGGAGCAATATTTTGACGCAACGGCATCCTAGAAGTGACGCAGTGACATCTCACAGATTTCACTGCGTCACTTCTACAAGGCTTTTTGCGGGAGAACGCCCTCCTTGCATACATTACACCTGACGCAGGTATAATGTAGCGCAGGGGTTTACAAAGATGCTTAGATGCGTTACTTTTGTAGTGTAGTTCCTAGTTTCCCACTAGGCCCTGCGCATTGGAATAACATAAACAGTAGTATCGACGTGGAACTGCTCATATTCCAGGCCTCCACTGACTATGCTAAACTTAATTGGGTTGTGTTACCAACTAGCTCAGAGGTCACTGGAAACTTTCTTCTCTGCATAGGAAGTGATCAGCTTCCTTGGCACAGACAAGAAGGGATTCAGTTTTCCAACAACCGTGCAACATGACAACTTTGCTCCTCAGATCAAGAGTCAATCTCTAGGGTCGTGTGAAACAATAGACATGTATTTCACTCAGTCAGTCTAGTGCAGTTTACTTTCACGAGATGTAGAGAATAGAGAGACGGGCGTGTATCAATAAAGGTTAACATTTATTGAACAGTCTTTCTTCTCGTACAAGAGAAATGTATTGCCACAATTGCTATAATTGTTATTATAAAAAGTACGTACAGTAAGATAAGTATTGCGAAATAGAACTGTAAAAGCATTGATATGGTTTCTTAGCCATACAATGGTTTAAAAGTAATAAAACATATATACAGTCATATATACATTAGGCTAACATACTCAACTGGTGCTTCTAACTAAGCCTACCCCAGTGTGCCTGACCTAAGCCTAACACGTGAAAAGGGGAGTAAGTAAGTAGCTTAAGTTAAGTTGGTTTTGCCAAGGTTTGTTTCAAGAATTCTCGTCTAAGGGTTTAGTCAACACCATACCTCTGAATAGAATGATGGAGGATTGGTATCTCCTTCAAGGGTCTCTCTCGATATCCCAGTCACCTGCGAGGGTAAACCGGAAACGCTGTAGCTGGATTTCTCTGCACGAGAAAGGCAGCGGCTCTCTTCAGCGCGTCGAGGAAGGAGGGGGGACAGCGTCCGCGGGCAGCTGGAATCTGCTGGATGTCTTCGCAGAGGACGGCTGTTCAGCTCCTTAAGCGTACTGCACCATAGGTCGCGCTTTGGCGGCGATAATGGTAATCAGCAGCTTCACCACCACAGGATAGCAGGCTGCAGCGACAGAGTGCTAGATTTACCAACACAGGGTCATGCAGGCAGCTGGCATCAGCAACAGGCAACGAACATTGCTTAAGGCAACGTTGGTAATATTTATACCTGACAGGTGCCGGGTTTGACGCAAGTTTGCTGGACATAAGACGTCAATTAAAGATGTCACTAGGAAGTGATAGTTATCAGTTGCTCATTAGAGTTCCATTACTAATCAAAACATAGCACGCGGGGATTTCCAGGTTTGCTAAGTTTTTATCTTGTTGAAGAACTCGGAGTGTTATCTAGGAATATCAGATAGTGACTGCTGCTCTGTCATTGCACTAATTGGTCGCAAAGGAAGTAGCAGAGAGTCATGCTGGAATGTGGCTCTGTTCGTGTGAGGCCAGAGATGACTTTTCAGAAAATCGCACTTGAACGGTTATGCCAATATAGGGAATAAAGGGATTTATAGCCGAAGAGGGGCATAAGGTCACAGTATCGATCAGGAACCTAGATTAACACGCAACACCCACTCCACGGGTTAATGTCCATCAAAATTACTAAAACTAAGCAATTAGATGCATGTGTAACATTGCCCACCCCAAAATACATAAATGCATTCGAAATAGGCGTACTTGTAATACATGGAATTTTAGGTACTGTACGTTTTTTAAAAGCATAGCAATCATTCAAATAACTATTGCATATGAAATCAATGAACGATTATTCAAAAAGAATTACACATGAAGTATCTCTGACAGAAGAAAATGCGAGATAAATCATCACATAAAAATGCATTGTAATAACATGTGTGCTAGAGGCTGGTGTAGTATTGTTATGTCTCTAGATGTGTTTAGAAATAGAAGTGTGAGGCTTCTGTTCTCTAAGAATAGTTTTTACGTTAAGCAAAGAATTGTTCGTGCCAAAAAGGGTCAATATTAGAAAAAATTGTCCAATTCAAAGAAAATAGATTTCCAAAGCTTATTGCAGTTTTTGTTGAAAAAAAACTGAAGGCCGAATTCAGAGTTCATGGAACGCTGTGTGTCGGAAAGCTTCTAAAAGTTATTGTTTCTCTACGGGTGAGAACATCGTATCAGACAGGCTCTCAAAGAATTGGTCTACAAATTCAGGTGATAGTTCAACCAAATTAGATAGCGCTGTAACTTGGCAGGTGTGAGAATGATTGCTGTCATCATATTCGGGAGCAGCAATGCTCACAGCTCGCTGTACCTGGGTGATGTTGCTTTTGTCACTCGCTCCACTGTTACCACTTGGCTGTAGTACAGGAGTCTCCACAAATGCCGTCATCAGGATTGGTAGCCGCTGGGGACAACACAATGCGTGAGCCGTTATTGGACTGAGCAAAGTATCGACGTCCATTGGTACTGCTGATGGAAGTGAAAGACAGATGGGATTGTCTCTTCCATTCCCATGGGAGCTATGTCTGAGCCGAGGCTTGCCATAACGAAGCAGAAGGGTCAAAAATAGAATCCCTGCGATGAGTCCCAAAAATAATGGTATGCCGCCAAAATGGAGTGCACAAAATTAGGAAAGATTCCCAAAATTGCCTGGATGGGTGTTAGCAGTCCCGTAAAGACTGTCTTAAATATGCCTGGGATGCTTGTTGCACTAGACATGTTAAGGAGTTGGCTGAATATTTCTACGAAATGCACGGGGCAATTTGTTGATAAAAGGTCATGAACTTCAGTAGCCGTCCTTGCGACTAGAAGATCATACGTCTCTTTAGATGACGTTATAGGCACTGTTGTCTGTAAAAGTACAGATTTCACTTTGCTTAATGTATCAATTCGTATAGAATAGAGATTCAGACGAGGCCAGAGGGGAGTCACTATGTCTGGAGGCCCGCTCGGGAACAATGCTTGCATACAACATTTGACCATGGACGTTACTTCTATTAGATAACTTTTCCCTGGCGTCAGGCCACAACATCTGTGATCCGTTCTAAGAATGTAACTCCCGTTTGCGAGTTGCATAAAGAAGGGCTCTATCTGAGTTGCAGGTGTGACTAGCTGGTGGCATGAAAGGTTGTTTGAATTTCCATCACATGCTCCGTGTAAATTAATACCCTGACACAAAAGTATACCGCTTAGTGAGTGTTTACAGTTATCACCACTAAGAAATACATTTTTGTCGCTGTCACTATAGCAAGAATGAGGGTATGGTAATTTCCATTCGGATTTTACATATCCTTTACCCAATTGTTCATATTGGCCAGCAGGTATGTATTCAAGGCACTTTTTAAATCGGAAAGTTGTTATCGGAATTGTGATAATCCCGTGTATTATCCATTCAATGACAGGACTCTCTGACATTGTCAATGGTAATCTCTCGAGTTTTTCGATGCTCAGGATTGTATAGTCTGCTCCTTTCTGCGCCAAACTGATCTGTTTATCAGTAAGGTTAAAACTGGAAAATAATGACGTTGTGTTGATTAAACGCCAAGGCACATAGCCTGAACGAAGATTTTGCAGCGTCCAGCCTAATTCTATAATAGAGCGTAATTGAGACTGGCCATGTTGTAACATTAGTAAATCTCTGTCTATCACATCAAAGGCAGAGGATACAATATTGTCCAACGAATATATTCTGGAAGACAGAGTCGTTAACCCATTGTCTACCACAGAAAGTGATTTCTCCAAATTAATACGATCAATTTCTCGTATTTTCTCAGCAGTTTCAATTTGCTTTACTTTCCAAGCCTCGTTGTAAGCAGCATAGATGCTGGTTGCTACGAAACGCTTTTGACGCTGTTTGCGTGGTCCAAGAATGAAATCGCGCAAATCAGCACCATCTTTTAATAAAGACAAGTGTTGCTTAATTTCAGCCAGTGTGGATGTAGTTAGCCATTTTAGGCAGAGTTTCCCTACACTGTATGTTGTTATAATCCCTGGATGTTGTCTCTGGGAGTATCTAGGGTCTAATCTGGTCATTTTTAAACCCTGTGTTTTATTCAGGAATCTATCTTGACAGCTATTTGTGTCTGTAGGCCAGATTAACCACTTTTTCCAATCAGGATGTGTTCTGTTGAAATGTAAAATTTGTGACACGTCTAACTCAATATCTGTGGTTGTATTCTCAGCTATTGGCTTTGGTATAGACGGTGTTTTAAGGTCTTTGATCTTAGCTAGGCCAAGACAAGATGTTTGGTGTATCGTGTCATTTAAAAACAACATTTGTTCTGGTATCATGCAGGTTCTAAATAGTGCTTCTATGCCTTGCACCTGCCAATCTTTTGTACCCCAGATTGTTTTCGTTTCAATATTATTTTTCCAATAATCAAAACCAAATGTCATCATTTTGTCATAAAATGCTTCTGAATATATCAATTTAGAATTTGTCAGCATTGTTTTCATTCCTGTTTTATCTAACAGTTTGTAATAAAACGTTTCTGCATCACTGGTGTTAAACCCTGAAAAATATTTGAATTTCTCAAAAAATGCTTTAGAACTGCTTTTAGGTGGTGTAGAACAATGTTCCCATTGATTATACATAAAAACATTTCTAGGCTGTGCAGATTTATGCAAGTAGTGATCCCCATAGTGGGTATAACAGAATAACTGCTCATAACTAGATGAACCTTGTAAATAATCATGATCTGTGAATCTAGCTGACATTACTAAATCAGACATCATGTCATTAATACTGTTAAAGTCCCAATCATCAGAGAATGTACTTGGTGTCACAAAGTCACTTAAGGAAACCTTTAGTTGATGAGGATACTTCAGGATTTCGACCGGACCATAGATCTCAAAGTCTGTTTTTTCCCATACTACCCCACCAGGTATTGGAATTGCTGTGACATTTACTGTTGACAGTTCTCTTTTCTTCACGTGGGATGATCTGTGTGGTTTCAGGACTAGGTTGATGTTCTGACTTGCTGTGTCCATTCAATTGTAATAAACTTCCCTAAAATTAAAACTAAAATTAGGCATAATAGGAGTATGAATACCCCTGAGATAATCCAATGCTCAATCAACGGTGAATCCAGATATAGTTCTTTGATTTGTTGAAGGAGTCCTGCTGAATTTTTTTTAGAAATCTTTTTTGTTTCTGGCATCACTTCGGGGTCGTTTTGATCTTCAGAGAAGTTGTCGAAGTTGATGAAATAACCAGAGGCAGTTCTGTCAATTGATGGGATTGTTCTTTCAATCTGTCTCTCAGTAGCACTTTCTGATGCCACATCATTGTAGACTGGTGTTGTTTCTTGACGAACTGTTTCAATCTGTGTTTCAAGAGGCACGAGTTCCATGGCATTATTGCATAGTCCTTCATTGTGCACTGCAGGCTGATCGAATGTGATTAGTCTTTCAGTTTGAACCTCTTGGATTGTTGCAAGTTTGGGTATTCTGTTGTTTCTTGGGAGTCCACTGGGCCTACTGTTGATTATAGGCCACATGCTTGTGGTTTTACCAGATCGATAGACACGACTCTGTTCTCCTTTTTACCAGCAAGGGGCGGTAGCACAACTGATCTGATCTACTGCTTTTCTGTAAGAAGGCCCAAATTCCTTCTTAACCGCGATCTTTTCTCTGACTAGATCCCCAATCTTTGGAATCCAGACAGGCCTTGCTGGGGCTGTTGCGGGTGGTGCCTCGTCAGTGGTACTTGGCTGTTGCTTTAACTTTATGTTGCTTAATGATTTTCTTGTTTCATTCAGTTCCTGTAAAACAGCCAAACGATCCTTTACATCAAAGTGCTTTGTTTCTTCTTGTACCACTGACATCTGACTATCGAGGTCCTGAACTCGCATTCTAATTCCGAACAATAGTTCGTATGGGCTGAAACCTTTTAGAGAATTTCTTGGCATGTTGTTAAGACTAGTCTGGACACTTATTAAATGTTTGACCCACCCAGCGCCTGAACCTAATACCTTCGCTGTTATAGATTGCTTTATGTCCCGGTTTTTTCTTTCTACCACACTATTCCCTTCGGGGTGCGACGGACAAGAATACCGCAACCCAATTCCCATGCTAGCCATGGCCTCCTTATAAGCTCGAGAGCTGAAAGCAGGACCCTGGTCAGAATGGAACGTGGTAATTTCGTATGTGCCGATAAAGACTCGCAAATCTTTTATAACCGTTCTAGCGTCAGCCGAGCGCTGGAGGCCTCATTTTTTAAGTGCTTTTCGTCTTAACTAATTAATAGGACGCAGGTTGGGGTGCAGGCAGCGTTACGCTTTTTCTGACTGGTAGCCGGTAGCAAGGTTCGCTACTGCGATCCCTATTGCAGTTTTCACAGTTGTTTGCATATATTTGGTGTTCTACACTCATTCCCGGCCACCAGTATACTGATTGTAATTCAGTCAGAGAAACCTTAACTGTTTGGTGTCTCAGACCCAAACCCATATGTGCGTCTGCTGTTAAAAATATTCTCCTGTTCGTGTTTGGAATTACTCTGTCCCCCACTCCAGGGATTCGAGCAAAAGGAACAGAGTTTGCATCGATTATGTATGCATAATTGAGTGGATAGTTTACGGGTAGTGCTGCACAGTCGCCTTTTACTGTCGTTTTTACTGCCAGCATGGTTTCCCCGTCTATGTATTTATCTGTACGCTTTTTTGTGGCTACGGAAGCCGGTTTAGTTGCTTCCGCGGTGGCTGTATTAGCCAATGAATTCCCTGCAACGTGAACGCCATCACGTTGAAGACTCTGTGCGTGAATCACGTGAGTCTTTTGTAGTTCTTTACTTAAAAGAGCTACCTCGTTCCAGAGCATTTTATGCTTTATTGTGGCACCAGTGTCATCTTTGTAGTCGTTTTCGATCCAACTCTGCAGTTTATTGTTGTAAGAATTGACGCAAAAATGAGAATCGCACACTATAAGTGTGGGGAATTCGCGTTCTGCATTTTCGAGCGCCATCTTTAAACATCTGATTTCAGTTCTTTGAGCCGAACAGTACTTTACTGATTCAGTTTATGTTATTTTCGGTTTGATTTTACCGCACCGCCAACGACATTTAATGATCGCACATGCTGCATCGTAGGATTTTCTCTCTACGTTGAAATGCTGTACAGAGCTATCTGTATAGATTATACAGGCATATAGTGGGAGAGGCAGAATTTCGATTGGCAGAGGATATTCTTCTTCATACTCTAAATCATTCAGTTCTTCGTATTGCGGGGCGAAATAGTATTTCACGTCTTCCGCTCCTAGAGAATCTATGCACTGTATCCATTTTGGATCCAGTGACACTGTAGGCAAGTTTACTGGGCTGAATAGCGCCTCGAAGGCGGATTCCGCTGTGAGGATGTTAATCCTTTTGCCGTGTGCTAGTTCTCGTTCATTTGCTAATGCGATTTGCACTGCGTTCACAGTTCTTTCTGTGTGACTGAATGTTTTTTCTGCTTGTGTGTACAAGTGAGATTTAATTGAAATTGGTACCTTTTCTCCCTCATTAGAGGTTAGGTATGTGAATCCGTATCTTCCTGGGATGAATCGGATTACAAGATCACGTGTGTTGTCACGTGTGTCTAATTTTGTTTTTGCTAACATGTCTGTTTGCAGTGATCTCAAAATTTCTGTGTGTTTTTGAGTCTAATTGATTTGTTTAAAATCAGGTTTAATTAGTTCGTAGAGAGGTTTAACCCTCTCTGCGTAATTTAGAATGTAAGTTCTTCCGAAATTCAGAAAACCTAGAATGGATTGTAAATTCTTCAGCGTTTTTGGAGCTTGGAGTACAGCGCACTTCTCTAAGAAGTTGTCCGCTAGGCTTTTCCCTTCACTTGATAATTCGTACCCTAAAAATAGTACTGTCAGATGGGCAATTCGGGACTTTTTAAAGTTGAATTTGTAACCCTCTGCTGCGAACCCAAGTATGATGGTGTTCACTCTTTTCAAGTGAGTATCCAAGTCGTCATCTGTGAGATAAATATCATCTACGTAAGATAATGCTTCATCATCATAGATTTGTAGTAACTCTGTTACCCTAGCTGAGAATAGTCCTGGGCTGTTCTTGAACCCCTGTGGGAGTCGACAGAATTTTTTCTGTGACCCAAATGCGGAGAAAGCGGTCAAATATCTGCTTTCTGGTGCAATGTTTTGACAAAAGAGACCATTAGATATGTCTAATGTCGTTTTATATTTTTTCCTAACTGTGTTATTCATTAGGGCTGCACTATGCGAGTTTTGTACTGCAAAAGTTTTGCAACATGTATTAAGATGTCTGTAGTCCAAAACTAGACAATATGAATTGTCTGGCTTGGAGACAGGAAACAAAGGATTGTTCATTTGAGAGGTGCATGTTTCAATCACCCCCTGGTATTCAAGTTGATCTAAGATCTCCCTTACCTGTTTTTTAGCTTCTTGCTTTATGGGATACTGCCGTTGGGCAGTTGGTTCACTTTTTAATTGGATTTTGTGAGGCGGAGAGTCCTCATCCCATCCTACATGATTTTTATACAATGCAGGTGCCTGGGCTACTGCCCATTTCCTTGCATATGTATATTTTTTGTGAATCGGTATGTGATTCGAGAAGGCCGGCATAATCACTTCTTCGCCACGAGGGCACTCCCTGACAAACTCTGGGGGCCAATCTTTTTCAGCTAACAGAATATCATAGCCTTTTGAGAGCTTATCCCAAAATAGACCCTTAATTTTCCTAGTCTTATCACCCTCTATACGCAATGTTATTTCGTATATTTTATGGGGCTCGCTAAGTCTGGTGTCGGCAGTTTCAACCTGAATGTATTCATTCGTGTCCACTGTCTCCAGATGACTCATCAAGTTCTTGCGCGCTATACTGATTTCTGCTGCACTGTCCAACATTGTCAATGCCCACTCCCCGTTTTTCAACTGTGTCCTCAGTATTCTCGGCATGGTTGATTACTCTAATACTGGCTACCTTCTTTTTAGGAAATTGAGATTTCTTATTTTGAGCAGGTTCCTTGTCTTTGGACTTGGTGTGCTCTCCTGGGTCTGACCGTCCTCTTCTTTCCGAATTCTGTGGAAGAGATCGAGAGGGACGTGTATCAATACTTTGATATCTATCAGGTTTTTTTATATTATCCCTATTTCTAAGGTTATATCTTTTCTCAGAGGGCTCCCGCTGGGGAGACTGGCGTTCTCGAGTCGGAGTTCTTTCCCTCCGTCGAGGAGACCTTCCTCTGGACTGGAAAACTTTTTCCTTGGGAGTGGATTGTTTATTTCCATCCCAGTTCTTTTTAGGAGTGTTTAAATTATTTTTAATAAATAATTTTTCAGGGCTTTCGAGCAGTTGGGGTTTTACTGGTTTCCCACCCAAGCTGTCTCTACCTAATTCTTCATAGCATTTTTCTATGATTTTTGCAAGCTCAACAGGATCTTTTATATCTGTTTCCTTCAACTTCTGGCGAATCGCCACAGATGCTGCTTCTCCCTTTATGTTGGCTAATAATATAGCCGTGACCTGCTTGAAGTCTTTCAGTAATTTCATACCTAGATTTAAAGCGGGCTCTGGACCGAATTCATTTTGAATCTGTTTTAGCACTTCTGGTATTACCGCCATAGACGGAACACCATGTGTTTTTGTGTAAATGGAAGCAAAAACTGTACCCCAAGTGTCACAGTCCTCCACGTGTGGTGCGATTCCCATAGGAAGGCAGATGGTCAAGATTCTGTGTTTCTCAATAGGGGTAGTATCAGGAAATACTGCCTCTATTTGAGTGATTTTCTGTGCTAACCAGAAAGGAATTTGTTCCCGTTTTACGGGTGTTTTACCAAGACATGACTGTATGTTCTGTGGTGTAATTTTATTTGTGTTCCCCTGATGAGGGGTCAGCTGGTGTGAATTAACAGCTGGCTGGACTGTTGCAGTCCGCATTACATATTGGACTAATTGCCTATGTATTTTTATTAATGTGTTTAGCTGTACTAACAGCTCTTCCTTAGACATTCTTGCAATGTCAGGATGTGGTGTGTAGCTGGCTAGAACCGGCCACGTGGCTCCTGGTCTACCTAGAGGACCGAGCCTAGTTATGTGATTATTGTGTTTTAGGGCGCCATTAAACCAGAGCAGGTGCTCTTGAAATTTAAGTGGGATTTCAATCTCCTCGAAAGGAGCGTACTCTCCCGGAGGTTCCTCTATTTTGTAATAGTGAAACTCTTGTGTTCTAGCGTTTGCCGCTGGAAAGTTTATCCATGAATAGAATACCTCTGTCTGCCGATACTCGTGAGCCTCTATCACGAAAATTACTGTACCACCTTGAGGTGTCAGTCCGTTTTCTATAAGTTTTAAAGTTATAGATTTTCTTAAGTGAACCGGGATGATAATAGCATCCGGGTCTGCTTCTAGGAGACTCGAGTCTTCCTCTATTAGTTGGGCTGCAAGTCTAACTGCTTCCCTTTCTTCTTCACTGTCTGTCATTTTTTTATAAATGCAGGCTTTGCAGAGTAGGTCTCCAAGGAGACAAAGATTAGGTGCACAATATTTTGGAACACTGTATCCTTCAACGTTGAATAAACCAGAACTTTACATAGGAATCTCTTCCTACTAAGGTCGGGCGGATTTTAACCATTCACCCACTCCAGACGTCTATTGGAGTATTTACGGGAGAAAGGGGTCTGTGTGAAATATGCACGACTGAGTTACTCTACTGTCTTGCGTTAGTTTATCGCCTTACCAAACGTTGGGCGCCATGTAGTGTAGTTCCTAGTTTCCCACTAGGCCCTGCACATTGGAATAACATAAACAGTAGTATCGACGTGGAACTGCTCATATTCCAGGCCTCCACTGACTATGCTAAACTTAATTGGGTTGTGTTACCAACTAGCTCAGAGGTCACTGGAAACTTTCTTCTCTGCATAGGAAGTGATCAGCTTCCTTGGCACAGACAAGAAGGGATTCAGTTTTCCAACAACCGTGCAACATGACAACTTTGCTCCTCAGATCAAGAGTCAATCTCTAGGGTCGTGTGAAACAATAGACATGTATTTCACTCAGTCAGTCTAGTGCAGTTTACTTTCACGAGATGTAGAGAATAGAGAGACGGGCGTGTATCAATAAAGGTTAACATTTATTGAACAGTCTTTCTTCTCGTACAAGAGAAATGTATTGCCACAATTGCTATAATTGTTATTATAAAAAGTACGTACAGTAAGATAAGTATTGCGAAATAGAACTGTAAAAGCATTGATATGGTTTCTTAGCCATACAATGGTTTAAAAGTAATAAAACATATATACAGTCATATATACATTAGGCTAACATACTCAACTGGTGCTTCTAACTAAGCCTACCCCAGTGTGCCTGACCTAAGCCTAACACGTGAAAAGGGGAGTAAGTAAGTAGCTTAAGTTAAGTTGGTTTTACCAAGGTTTGTTTCAAGAATTCTCGTCTAAGGGTTTAGTCAACACCATACCTCTGAATAGAATGATGGAGGATTGGTATCTCCTTCAGGGGTCTCTCTCGATATCCCAGTCACCTGCGAGGGTAAACCGGAAACGCTGTAGCTGGATTTCTCTGCACGAGAAAGGCAGCGGCTCTCTTCAGCGCGTCGAGGAAGGAGGGGGGACAGCGTCCGCGGGCAGCTGGAATCTGCTGGATGTCTTCGCAGAGGACGGCTGTTCAGCTCCTTAAGCGTACTGCACCATAGGTCGCGCTTTGGCGGCGATAATGGTAATCAGCAGCTTCACCACCACAGGATAGCAGGCTGCAGCGACAGAGTGCTAGATTTACCAACACAGGGTCATGCAGGCAGCTGGCATCAGCAACAGGCAACGAACATTGCTTAAGGCAACGTTGGTAATATTTATACCTGACAGGTGCCGGGTTTGACGCAAGTTTGCTGGACATAAGACGTCAATTAAAGATGTCACTAGGAAGTGATAGTTATCAGTTGCTCATTAGAGTTCCATTACTAATCAAAACATAGCAAGCGGGGATTTCCAGTTTTGCTAAGTTTTTATCTTGTTGAAGAACTCGGAGTGTTATCTAGGAATATCAGATAGTGACTGCTGCTCTGTCATTGCACTAATTGGTCGCAAAGGAAGGAGCAGAGAGTCATGCTGGAATGTGGCTTTGTTCGTGTGAGGCCAGAGATGACTTTTCAGAAAATCGCACTTGAACGGTTATGCCAATATAGGGAATAAAGGGATTTATAGCCGAATAGGGGCATAAGGTCACAGTATCGATCAGGAACCTAGATTAACACGCAACACTTTGTAAATAGTGCGCAACAGGAGGCATGTGTTACTCCGCCGATGCATCACAAAAAGTGACGCATCGGAAGCGCATCGGTGACGCAAGGCCTCATAAATGAGGTCCTAGATATTAAAGTTCTCCATGTATCCACAAGTCAGGGCGTACAACAGCAGCAAACTTCTAGCTTATTCATACATCACCTCCAATTATCATAGCAGGCAAAATGAAGGTAATCAAGAGTGTTTTGAGAAAACATTCAGAAACTTTAAACATCTGATAATAACAATTAGTGTTAAATTCTGTGGTGACTTCCTTGTAAAAGATAGATGGCGACACAACAATAAAGTGTTGCTACAGGCCAGGAAGAGACTTACTGTAGTGCTGCTGGTAACATAGGGTGATGGTGCACTCAAATTTGTTCATTCTGTGTTTTGTCTTTTTTTAGGTAACTCATTCAACAGCACTGGAGATGTAGTAAGTTATTTTTTGTTTTTTTCTCTAATGGTAATAAATCAAACAAAATGTAAATACAAAAAGTGTAAACTTTGCTGAAGTTAAAGTTAAGTTCCAAATATGGAAGTTGTCTGGGCAGAAATTCTAGAAGGACAGCAGGTTACCCCCTCAAGTAAACTACAACTGCAAGTGTTTCTAGGATCTCACAATGGAGCTACTCTCATGGAGCAGTGAGAGTCAGCGGGTAACACAGTGCAGGCCATTTCACTCTTGCTCAGTCAGGGGGGAACCTACCAAGAGCTTTATTGTTCACCCTCACATGTGCAGGGTGTCAGCCTAGCTATGATCCAAGCCATGATCTGACTGGATTGCCTGACTGGTGCTTGTTCTTCTTTGGGAACCTGCAGGAGAGGAGCTTTGGATGCAAACCCCTGCTTAAAATGTGGGTTTCCTTTAGCCTAGCTGGGGTAGGTGGAACATGTTCCTTTTAAACGTTGTGTGGGTTCTCCTCAGGTTGCCAACCCGCATTCCTTATTACTCTTCCAATTCTTTCCTAATTCATGAGGTGTATTTGTATAGCAGTTGGCAGCATCCCTGCCTTTGGGAAAAGGTGCATGGCTACTTCTCAAGTCACCAACTCCTATCCTTACCCATTTGTAATCATTTGACCCATTTCACACCATTTCTGCCGTGGACATGTTGTGATGTGTATCAGTGGGCCTGCTCTGATTATTCCCCTTCTCTGCTAACCACACACTCAGCACCCTGCTGTCCCTATAGCTAGGCCAGTACTGTATAGCTGCCTGTATGTCACCGTCCTGACTACATTTATAATGTGTTTGTCTACCTTGCACACCTCCCCTTCACACTGATAAGCACTGCCCCTCAAGACAAGATAACGCACCTGTCTGATCACTCATGCATGAAAGCGAAAAGCCTCCCAACTAGGATCACAGTACATACACTCTCAACCAAACCATGCACTCCCTCATGTTATGACATGCTACTCATCTGAAAATGCACTTCATCGCTCCACATAGGGACTTGAAGTGCTGTATAAATGATTTTACACAAATCAAGACTCTGGCTTTGTGAAATGGTTCGCAATGCATCAAAGTGCACTTCTTACATATAGGCTCTTAATAGACCTCTATCTAACGTACTTAATGTATCTCTAAAGGTCTCATAATGCATGCAGTGGTTATTGACACATTGCACATATTTGCTTCCAAATACTTTCATTCTCTTGGGAATTTCTCTCTCCCTAAATTCTTATTAGAATAGTGTAGCAAAATTTCCATAAAGGAAGTGTATGAGTAGTTGTTGCTTCTCTTCACCCTCCACAGTTCCAATGCTGTGGCTGTACTTTGGCCCTCACCTCAAATGTCGTAGGTTTCGATTAAAATATGACACATTTAGGATACCTCAGAAAACTACAGATAAACAGTTGAAAAGATTTGGGTGGAAAAGTGCACTACTGAAAATGTGTATGGGGATCAGCTAAAGGCGGACCAAAATGTTGTAGTGAAGACACCGATGAAAGAGTGGTAAAACTATATAGTTGCTTTATTGAGTGCAGCCTTGCCGCAGCATGGTTCACTCTTGCCAACCAAAAAACAAATGTTAAGAGTGGAATCCTCACTCTGGGCAGCAGGTGGCAGAACAAAAAACACTAACAATATAAATTAATACATTAAAGGCATAACACATTCCCACTTTCTCCAACAGAATGGCAATGGCACAACCAAAGATCCAAAATAATTTAGCAAAACAATGCATTTGAAATAAAATTATAGAAACAGAAAAAGAAAAAGAAGATATAACTAAAACTACACAGTTACCGAACAATGGATAAAGAGATGCCATCACACTTGTGCTATATCCTCCAAATGCAATGGTAGTCTACGACATCTTTGTCCTCAACTCATAATATCTTTGTCACCTCACACACAACCACGACCATCACCACTTCCGTCCATTCTCTGTCTCTCACCCACACCACCATTAGTTCCAATAAATTCTACAGCATCCATCATCCTGAACCCACTGATGCCTCCTGCAGGTGCATTTCTTTCATGCAAGCATTCACCTTCCTTCTAATACAGAGCTACCCTACATCTACTCCACTTGCCTCCAATTTCGAGAACAATATACCAATCTTATACTACCTTTACCTTAAAAGGTACATAGAATTTGGATAAGGCAGCACTCACCCGTCCTTTTTTGATTTTCACCCAATCTCCTAATTCACTGTTACCCTTCTTTGAATCCAAATCACAAAAATCATCTTTTACTGCCTTCTCACACATTTGCAACCACTCAGGAAATAACTTAGTGCCCAGTTTCCTTCCCTTCAAACTTTCAAACAAAGAAACTTTTGTAAGTCCATTTTCAGTGGTACGACGTGCCCACACAAGATCCTTTACCATACCTTCTGCATTCACACCACTCTGAACAGTCATCAAAATAGCCATAATCACCAGGCAATTAGCCCTCTCCACAAGTCCATTGGGTTGAGGGATGTAAAGAGCTCTGTTCCGATGTTTAAAACCATAACTTACCAAAAATGTTCTCATGCCATGAAATGTATGTTGCTTGCCAATATCTGTTATGAGTATAAGAGGAAAACCCTCCTCCTTAAAAACTCCTTTTAGAACAGATGTGCTACTCTTAGTCGTCACCTCGCTCCTAAATATGCAAATACACCATTTCGAATGCACATCCACCATAACTAGGGAATATTTCAATTTGCTTCTCACATCATACAATGGTCCAATAAAATCCATGCAAACACGATTCCAGGGTCTTCTCGGGTTTTCAATGTGACTAAATATCGTCTGCACACCAGCCTTAAGTCTCTTTCAACTATCTTTGCAGTCACAACAATCCTCAACCCAACTTGTAATCTTATCATACATGCCAGGCCACCCAAAAATTATTTTACTTTCCTCTTGGTTAAAGTTGTCCAAGTTCCCCTATTTGTGTGTTTGCCAAATAATTATTTTTCTCAACCCTTGGGGAGGCAAAATAGTTTAATTTCTCATCACAGCAACCTGACTATGCTAAGTTCATTCTTACAACATCTTGATAAAAGGCCTGACATTGGGAGTAACAGTACTTTCTCTCCTCCCTCCTTCCACCATCATTTCAATTACCTCCTTCAATATCTGGTCACAGTCCTTTTTTTCCTCCAATCATCTGAAGTAAATGCACCATAACAGCACTCTTCGACATCTGACATCCAGGCTACTGCATCTTCATGTTCTTTTGCTATCACAGCTTCCTTATCATTTTCATTCCAATTTAAGGATAAATGAGATAGACAGTCCACCTGGGCATTCGTCTTCCCTTGAATTTATTCCACACAGTAGCAATATTCTTGCAACCTAAAGGCTAATCTTGCCAGTTTTGCCAAACCTTTGCCTGACCCCCTGGTGTTAAAACTTTGACCAAGGCTTATGGTCCGTATGCAGTATAAACTTCACACCCAACAAATATGTCCTAATATATTCAACACTCCACACGGCAGCTAGTGCCTCATGTTCTATGACTAACTAATTATGTTCTGTATCAGTCAAGGAACAGGATGCAGAAGCCACTGTTTTCTCCACTGTCATGTAATTGGGATACAATAGCACCAGTACCAGAGGCACTGGCATCCACAATTAGCATGGTTTTCATACTTGTGTCAAACAGTACCAAAATTCCTGCAATGCAAATTTCTTCCATATTGTGGTCAAAAGTGTCTTGTTGCTCCTTTCCCCACATGAACATAGATCCCTTTCTCAACATACCCTTCAATCTCCCAGTTTTCTCAGCAACATTTTCAACAAATTTAGAATAGTATTTGATGAGGCTCATGAAGGAACATGATTGATCTTTATCCTGTGGAGTCGGAGACAAAAAACCTTCACCGTAACCAGTTGGCTGCTAGTGGTTTTCCCCTCCTGTGCTGGAAAGTAAGATTTATCATTGCTCATGACAAGGTCAGCTCGTCATAAGCACAGCTCTACTGTGCCTCATGACGAGCTGAGCTCGTCATGAGCAGGGAAGGGGTTAAATGATGTGACCCAGATATTCAATTACTTGAACTAAGAATGTGGATTTGAACCTTCTCAAGGTAAGACCCTCTTCTGATACCCTCCTTAAAGCTTATTTTAAAGCCCAATTATGTCCCTCTACCATCCCCCAAAACAAGATTTGGGGGTTGGTAGAGGGTAATTTAAATGTCCATTCCACGGTGATAAAAGTAGTGATTTTTTTTAGTTTTCATGTAAACGGAACTGGTGGTACGCTTTCTTCAGATCGAATTTTGAAAAATGTTTTAAAATGTTTCTCATCATTCAAAAAGAAGATCATTTCATTAATGTTGGGCAAAGGAAAGCTGCCTGTGACGATATTAGGATTCACACTCCTCAAGTCTACGCTAAACCGCTAGCGCCCATTAGCTTTCTCGTTATAAACAGGGGTTAAACCCAACTAGTAGGCTCTGCTGGTTCAATTATGCCTTTCTTCAGCATGTCTTCCGACATTTTCTTTATTTCAATCCTGAGTACATGAACCCTCCTCATCTTATGTTTAACAGTCACAGCTCCTTTCTTAAGTACTATATCATGCACATATCCACACAATAAACCCAACTAATCCCTGAAAACCTCCTTGGCATAATTTATAATATCATCAATACTGACATAATCCACCACGATAACTTGGGTAGGGGCTTTTGGGTTGATAACAATATGTAAATCATATTGATGCATCCAACCCCAGAATATTGTGCCTCCACTTCTCTCATAAGAAACCTAATGGGGGCAAGAAAATAACCTCAAATGTCGATCTTCTCCCCTTGATAACATCCAGGATCTATATCATTCAGAGATAAGTCAGCCCCCGGTCACTACCCCTGTAAAAAAGAATTGGGAATTATAGTTTACATTGAACCTTAATTTAAAACAGAAGTCTGGGTTGAGTTCTTATTCCCTTATCATTGCCATCCTGCCCTATACTAAATGAGCTCAACTTAGGAATTTTCCTCTAATGTCACATGGTGTGATGAATCATGACAAGTTCCTGGTAATAGCTCCTCCCACCAGTACTATTATGCTGCTCTGTGCTGCCATTCGTTTTCCTGGTAGTGGCTCTTCCCACCAGCACACTCTACTGCTAAGTGCTGCTGTTGGATTGCTGATGTCTTCATGCCACCATATTGCAACGTGAAAGGAAAACACAAAATTCCTTCTGCATTTGTCGTCCATGAGGCACAAGCAGTAAAACCTAGTTGATGTTTTAGCAAGCACTCGCTGAAAATATGTGGCTGATATAGCTTTCAGGGCCCGTCTTGGATTGGAAGCGCATGGGCCGCTTATTATACATGGCTTCCTGCTGCGCTTGAAATGCGTGCTTGGCACAGCCTCCTGTTACGTGCTTGATACAACCTCCGTCCACGTAGCTGAGGCAGCCTCCTCTTGTACATTTGTTACGCCGCTTCACTTAAAGTTTAAAAAGCGATGTATAAAATGATGACAGAACTGTTCTCACTGCTGCCTCCTAGTGGTGTCAGACCAACTGTCAAGAGAGGAATCCTCGCTCAGGGAAGCAGGTGACAGAACACAGAACACGAACAATATAAAGGAATGGCTTAATGGTATAACACATTTTTTGCATGCAATATAATTTTTAGGTAGTGGTAAAATAAGCTGGATTGATTTTCATTTGCACCATTGGACAGCAATTTTGAAGTGTGTACAACTTACTCTGTAATTTCAAAGAAACTTATATGTTATAGAAGTAAATCATCTATGGTTGTTTTTTGTGGAAGTCAGATATTAGAGGCTTACATGGCTTGTCTAAATGTGCACAAGCTTAACTTCCCATCAGGGTTCACAGCATCCACATCCACTGTTGTAAGACAGGACTCCCTCTGTAGCCATACTTGTAGAACTGACAGCATGGATGAGGAATGGCAAATTTTCATTTGAATCAATGTGCTGCTCATGACAACCCTCTGGCACACAGGGGGAGGAAGGATTCTGATTAACTATGTATTAGTGTAGGAAAAGACCACTTTTTGATTGATCACCACCATTGTTATGGTCTGATGCTGCTGTGCTTTTTTTCTCTGTGCTCCGGGACTCTCCTAACAAGGTCCTCTTGCATGTGCTATGACCTCTGTAAAACATGTCACAATTATCTATACTCCTAATTGGCATATTTATCATAGACAGTATATGGTACATAGTGTACCCAGAGCCTGTAACTTAAATGTCATTAGTTAATTGCAGCACTGCTGTACCACCACAAGAGTGACAGTGCAAAACATGACTGCAGGGTTACCACTCCAGCATATCTGTGCAGTTTTAAAACAGCCAATTCAACCTGTCAAAATAACTCTTTTTGACAGACCAAAAACCCTCCTTTTAAATAATTTTAAGTCACCCCTACGTAGGCCTTAATGCCCTTAAAGCAAGGACCATAGTATTTCAAAGTAGGAAATATAAACATTTAGGGGCCGATTACGATACAGCCCTTGAAGGCTTCGACCTGCGGTCAGAGCTTTTAGAGCCGCATTTTAAGGTGCCACACAGTTTCCTTTCCAACTGCCTCATTATGTTGGAGGCAGTCGGAAAGGAAACTGGCCAGTCATTCTTGCTGGCTTCCAACAGGCTTGGAGAGCCCGTCTGCCAGTGGGAAGCCAGCAAGTAATCTCAAGGGTGGTTCTTTCCGCCCTTGAGATTACGATCACTGTTTCCCACATGGGTCCCATGCCAGTCTGTGCGACATGTAAACCATGTCGGAAAGCATGTGTGGGGGTATTGTAAGAAGAGTCTCCACGAAGTAGCAGGTAGATTGTGAGAAACCTTCTTTATTTAAAACACAGGTTTCTTAAGCCACGGTGCGGAGCAGTGTGTTCCGTCGGATCACGATCACCAACAGCTGATCGAATCCACAGGAACACACGCTCCAAGAACATCATAGCATTCTTAACAAAGTATTCCAAAAGAGAAGACATGTTAAACATTCCTAAAGACACCAGACCACTACAACACATCCCCCTTTATATAAAACAAAAAAACAAAAAAAAAAAACAATACAAGGGCTGAAAGCAACAAATAAAGTTCAATAAGTCACAAAATCCCCAAACCTAGCAGGTAATCTAATAGTGCGCCCACTTCTAGCAGACCTGTCCCCCACGACATTCCTTACCACCGGAACAGCTGCGTTAGAAGAAGGAACAACAAATGCACTGCCATTAACACTGGAAGCAGGAGCAGCAACAACATTACTTCCACCTTGATCCTGCAACCAAAAAGTCCATTCCAATTCATTAGAACAACTACTCTTCTTTTTTTTTTTAAATTAACTCAGCCTGATCTTTTCGCAACTTGACTAACTGTCTCTAATTCCACCAACCGTTGAGGAAAACAGCCCCTTTACTAACCTTACAAACTTGAATCGGGTCATAAAAATGAGACTCACCTTTCTTAACGTTAAAGGGTTTTTTGCATAACACCCAATCGCCAACAGAAATATCAACATCATCCATCGACCCTTTACCCTCAAAACGTTTTTTCATCAGAGCCTGACTACGCCTCACCTTCTCCAACACACCAGAAGTCTGCACTTTCACCTCATTCTTACCGACCAACCAAAAAGGAAGAAGCAGGGAATTAACTTTTCTTCCCGAGTTACCCCAGTGGTGCAATGTGGAGACACATTGTAACTCCAAACTTTCTCTTCCAAAAATGAACTGACATCCAAACCAGACGCCACAGCAGTTTGAATCCCTTCTTTAAGAATCTTATTACCACGCTCCACCAAACCATTAGATGCCGGGAGTACTTAGCAACTTTCAGATGTTTAATATCCAGAGACCCCAAAAACGAACACATCCGTTCCGACACAAAATGAGTCCCGTAATCAGTGACTAAACACCTAGGAGCCCCTTCAACCCAAAAATTTGTTTTAAAAACAAGATTGTATTCTCAGTATTAGGCGCGTCCACAAACTTATAATACATCCATTTGGAATGATAGTCAACAGCCAGAATCAAATACCTACACGCCTCCGGAAGAATTAAATATGGACCGGAAAAATCCAGACCCACCTTAACCCAAGCTTGCTCAGGAAATTCAGTAGGATGAAGTGACAACTTCGGAATCTTCCAGTGGTTATCAGAAAGCAAGCATTCTTCACAACCATCAATAAGTCCTCTAACTTGAGCTTCCAACCCCGGCCACCAATAATGCTGTCTAATTTTCATACAAGTTTTGGTAACACCAAGATGGCCTTCATGACCCATCTTAATAACTACCTCCCTCAATTTAGACGGCGGCACAAATTTATCCCCTCTGAGAACAACATTATCCTTTACAGAAAGTTCATCCGCGACCAAAGCAAAATTCTTTAAGTCCCCAGAAAGATTTCTCACATCAGGCCAACCATCTTTACAGCAGTTCAAAACTTTAGTTAGAACTAAATCATCCAGAGAAGTTTCACTCCAGTCTTCTTCAGAAATAAGGGCACCACAACCTTCCACTGCGTCCAACATCGCCACACATTCAACATCATCCTCCTCAAAATTCTCCTCATCATCCCTATCCATCAGAATCCTGGACAGACAATCTGCACGGAAATTCTTACTACCCTGAATATGCTTTATGTCAAAATTGAACTCCTGCAGCTTTGAAACCAATCTTGTCAACCTAGCAGACATAGAATTGGTATTTGAGACTTTGTTAAAAATGAAAGACAGAGGCTTATGATCAGTCAAAATCTGAAATTTCCTTCCCCAGATATACATTTTAAATTTCTGCACCGCCCACACACAGGCTAGCGTCTCCCGTTCTATCGTGCTGTAATTTCTTTCAAAAGGCTTAAGAGCTCTTGATGCGAAAGCCACAGTTTGCTCATGACCTTTTACATTTTGACTAAGAACAGCACCTAGTCCATTTAAACTAGCATCAACAGTGCTCATTGAAGGACAATCATCCCGAAAAGCATGTAGTGCCTTCGCAGAAATGACTAGATCTTTACTCTCTCAAAAACATTGTTCAAATCCTCAGACCAGATACATTTTTGACCCTTCTTAAGCAGACAGCGAAGAGGTTCAACTATCTGAGCATAATTGCACACAAACCTAGCATAGTATGAAGCTAGCCCAAGGAAAGAGCGCAAAGTATCTTTATCAGTAGGAGGCTTAGCATCTTTTAGAGCTCTAATAACTTAAAACTTTGGACTAATGCCTTTATCAGAAATTGTATGCCCCAAGTAATCAAGTTCATTCACACCGAACTTACATTTGTCAGCCCTGATTGTCATTCCATTGCCCTCCAAAGTGCCCAGGACTCTTTTTAAGAGAGCTAAATGCTCATCACGGTTCTTTGTAAAAATCAGAATATCGAAGAAACTCCTTGGTAGGGAGTGAAACGCGTTGGCTGAACTCGTTGCATATTTTACTGATGATGTGTATTTTAAACGGACAAAAATAAATAAAGAACATTTTTTCTACTTATTTTTTCTTGGACTTCTATTTTGGTGCGCCCCCATGAGCATTAAAAAAATATATATATATATCGTCCAAGTAAGCTTGGACCCCCACCATTCCCTTGAACATAGAGTCCATCAACCTCTGAAAAATACTTGCTGCCGAGGCCAGCCCAAAAGGGAGTCTCAGGAACTTAAACGCACCAAAAGGCGTAACAAACGTAGTAAGTTCCTGAGACTCCTTACTCAAAGGAATCTGGTGGTAGGCGGACTTTAAATCAATAAGGGAGAACCACCTAGCCCCCCCCAAATTGGCCAAGAGTTCGTGGATCTTAGGAAGGGGATGGCAATCCATCAGGATATTTTTATTCAACCCCCTCAAATCCGCGCAGAGCCTAATCTCCCCAGTTTTCTTCCTCGCCACGACAATCGGGGCGACCCATTAAGAAGACTCTGTAGGTTGAATAATTTTTTGATCACAAAGGTCATTTAACATTTTTTTAACTCCTCCCTAGCACTCAATGGAACAGGACGTACTTTATGCATGACCGGTTGAGCGACAGGAACCAGTCTGATTCTATGACTAAAATTCTTTATGCACCCTACTTGATCTTTAAAAACTTCCTTAAAATCTTGAAGCGAGTGCTTACAGTCAATTTCAGAACTTGCCACACTCATGACCTCCAAACTCCTCACCTTAATGGGATTCTCATCCCCTGGAACCAAATAAAAGCCCTTTTTTGCGAGGTCCTTCCACCCCACAATATTTTTCCCCTTAATTGCAACATACACTTTAGTCATAATACACCGTTCAAGAATTTTAACCCTTGACAAAAAGAACCCCAACATGTCAATGTCCTTTTCTCCAAACGCCTTTGGATTAATATCAGGGGGCGCTAAGTGAACATCCTTTCCCCAATTGTCATAACAATAAGAGTCACGTAAAATTGTTATCGGAGAACCTGAATCTCCCATCACTGTAGTCTGGATTCCATCAATCAATGCTTCACAAAAAGGACCCTTTATCTCCAAAAGATCCTCCTTATGATCCAGCATGAGCAGCAAATTATCAAAATCTTCTGAATAGGACTCAACATTGTTGTTCACATTTCTAATTTGAAACAACTCTCTTTTGTGCCTTACAGAACTTTTGAAAACGGCCAAACCTTTTGCAATTTGAACAAAGCTTGTTCAAAGCGGGACAATTAGGAAAGTTACCAATGTGACATTTTGATCCACATCTGAAGCAAAACATTTGAGGCTTTCTTTGAAGTGACATTGATGAAGTAGGTTGTTTCTTTTCGCTGACCTTTCCACCTATAGCCAGAACCCCCTCATCAGCTGAATCTTCTTGCTGATAAACTATATTAACTTTAGCAGCACAGGCTTGCAAAGCTTTAGTAGAAATAGTGGACCTTTCGATGTCCAGAGCCAAATCAACTACTTCCGAAAGAGGAGGATTTTTACAACTTAAAATCCTTTCTTGTATTTTATGTGAAGAACAATTAAAAACAAATTGGTCCCTAATCATATCATCAACTGTTGGACCAAATTCACAAGTTATAGCAAGTACTCTCAATGCAGAAATATATTCCTCCACTTTCTCCTCTTCTTTTTGTTTACGTTTATAAAACTTATGTCGCTCCAACATAATGTTAGGTGATTCTGAAAACTGTTTTTTAAGCCTCTCTATAGCCTCCAAATAGACATTCCAACGTCTATCCCCAGAACCAGACTGACCAGCTGGAAGTGGAATAGGAGGTAAACTTTGAAAAATACGCTGAGCAGCTAAACCCAAACTGCCAAAAAGAAGAGCATATTTCCCTTCTGGAGAATATTCTGTTGCATATATGGCCACAATATGGTTTTCGAAAAGTCCAAACCACTCAGACCAAATAAGATTTGGCTTACCCGGCTTAACCAAAAATGGAGGAGGTTGTGTAAGTTGAATAATTTGCTGTTGGTTTGATGCCATATTCAAACTGCTCAAAAATTGCAAACAAAATGAAAGATGATATAAACTGGATTTTAACGTGGTCTTGCAGGCAAATTCAAACTTTGAGATTCCAAGTATCTTGTTATAGATTCATGCAAAACAAGACTTATAAGAGTTGCACGAAGAATCCAAGAAAAAAGAAATTAAAAACTAACTCAAAGAAAATAAATAGAGTCAAAAACTCTAAGTTGTACCTCTAATTTGCCCAAAACAGGTGTGTGTATCAACGTGATACACCGAAAACAAGCTGTGAAGCCATCGGACATTCAATCCTGAAGAAATCGGTGCTTGCTACGCAGCGCGTAGACAAAAAAACTGCAGTCACTTTCCCAATTCAAAATGGCCGCTCCGTCACGTAAACAGCGTGAGGACGCTTTCCTGGACCCTTCCGAGAGTCCTTTGTGCACATGCGATACTGTGACGTCAAAGGAACACTGCTCCCGGCCGTTAGACTCAGCGCAAGCCGCCGCTCGAGCCGAAAACGACCCAGAAGACAAAGACTTAAATAAACAGGCAATACTTGCTCCTACCGGTCTTATTAAAGAACGAACAAAGTCCGGTTCCAGCAAAAAGGTAGCACCAAAGATTTCTACCAAGAGGATGACGAGTGACCTTCAGTGGGTTCCAGCAAGAAACTTGCAGGTGGCAGAAGAAACTCCCAGCGCCGCCAAATATTGTAAGAAGAGTCTCCACGAAGTAGCAGGTAGATTGTGAGAAACCTTCTTTATTTAAAACACAGGTTTCTTAAGCCACGGTGCGGAGCAGTGTGTTCCCTCGGATCACGATCACCAACAGCTGATCAAATCCATGGGAACACACGCTCCAAGAACATCATAGCATTCTTAACAAAGTATTCCAAAAGAGAAGACATGTTAAACATTCCTAAAGACACCAGACCACTACAGGGGGCCCCAGCAGAGCCCTCTTTGGTGCACTGCCTCCGGTTGGAGCCGAGGGGGCACCTATGGTGCCCTCTGTTAAACCTCACCTCCCATTTTACTATGGGAGCATGCATTACAGCTGATTTATGGCCATATCGCATGCTCCCATAGTGAATAAAATAATGCGACTGAACAGTGTTCGGTCGTATCCTAATGAGGTGGTCAGGACCGGCGAATGGGTGTCGGTCGGTCCCAGGTCCAAGTTGGTGTTGGGCGGAAGTAATTCTGCCCGACATCATAATGAGCCCCTTAATGTTAAACAGGTCCTTTCAGTGATAACGATCCCAGAGCTATTTTCACTGTAGCAAGGTTAGCTGTTCCATAGACAAGCATTAAAATACAATATTACATTTTAAAATATTATCTCCGCCTACAAAACAGATACAAAGTACATATTTTGACTTTGTAAAATATCTTTTACAAGTCCATCCTTTTCCAGCAGCTGTCTGGCCTGGCGAAGCTCTTCTCAGCCACAGCCTGATGCCTTGCCCTGCTAAAGATTTTTGACTTCCTATTCAAAGACTAAGTCAGAAGGTAAAACTTCCAACCAGTACAAACCTGGTTTCCGTATTAAAACAGTGCCCCATCGAGGTCAGATTTAATTTGCGCCTATGTCTCGGTCAAGCGTAACCAGATGACAGCGGTTGGCACTTAGCATATTTTGCCTCCATTTTCATTTTACAAATTCATATCTCCTGTTCCCCTTATTGGATTTTTGTCATTTTTTTTTTTAACCTTTATTAGTAACATAAGCATTTACAAGTATGGGCCTACAACCATCCCGGCCGGCCGCTAAGCAGAGCAAAAGTACAGCAAGCAATATCGAAAAGTTATAGCAGCTCGAAATCCGGGGTCATAAAAATACTAGGACAGATCTTGTAATCAAATGCACAAACTTGAAATCAGGATTTGAGAGGTTCATTTTCAAATAAGGAACTGAAAAAGGTGTCGCACAGTCGCACACAGTCCTACAATACTGAGCGCAAATCAGGATATCTACAAACAGTACAGATACGAAGGAAATATCAGGGGTAGGATACACAAAGCAGGAGAAATGCAGGCACAACCCTGGCGCGTAGCGAATCTAAACCCCACCCCTCAAAACGAAACATATTGCAGAGACCATGAGCGACAACAACACTGAAAAGAGAGGAAAGACTAAAGGGCCATAGGAACAAATACCTAACGAACATCCAACCCCCAACCCCCCACCCTGCACACCCGCAGAAGGCCATGGCATACCCCCCCCAGCAGCGTGCCTGTCGCCCTAATAGAGACCCGAAATATAGAAGAGAGAGAAAAGAGAGAAAAAGAATAAGCGGAGGAGGGCCCTCGGTCTCGCCGCCCGACCCCACCCTTCACCCCTACTCCCAGGAAGATCCCAGAAACGAAGTAGTACAGTAAAGAAGAACATCAAGTCCCGGCCACAACAGCGATGAAATCCCGGTCAAACATACCCACTGCACCGTCTGTCAACAATAAAGCCAATAGACTGTAGACCACATCATCCCTGACCCTGTCTGGCAATGTTACCGCCAGAAGTCCACTCGTCAATCGGTTTACAGAACAGCCCGGAAGGTCCGAACGATCTGGGCGGGTCAGGTCGGAGCGTAGCCCTAGGAAAGTACAACAATCCAAACCCATCCAAGTATCGACAGCGGAGATCCGGTAATATTGACGTTGACCCCAGGAACATCCCAGAGTTCACACACAGTAGTACCATCCAGGAAAGGAGAGTCACACAGTCCGGCAAGTGCCACGACATAGCTGGGACAGTCCAATATGGAAAATAGCGTTTCATCTCCAGCCGCCAGTTGAACATGTGTCCCAAAGAGACACCCACATGTAGATCCATGTCGGCCCGATCAGTCACAGGAACCGGGTCTTTCAGCGGCTCTCGGTACCTAGGCGGAGCTGGGACTCCCTCCGTGGACATAGCTGCGAGTTCGTCGGCAGTCCCTTGGAAGCGGACCATGGCCGCTAGAGACGGCGAGACAGCAATGCCATTCTTCTACCCAGGTCCCGAGCATGACAAATCAGGGTCTCGTGCAAATCCGTTAGGGCAGCCAATACGTCCTTGGGTGTGGGCTCCTGCGTGCGTTGCAAGCATCCCGGCCCCATCCATGTGACAGCCGTCCGACATGGACATGGACCGTAGAGGAGGGCACCAGCCGCCATCTTAGTCAATTTGGCCCCGTCCCTCTCCACCTCACTCAGGGACCAGGCCCCAATGCGGGGCGCCACCGGACGCACCACCGGGGCTCAAAACTGTGGGGCGGGCTCCCGGGGGAGAGTCACCAAAAGGCTAAAACCCCTGCCGCACCCTGGGAGTCGCCCGCCAATATCGGGGGCAATCCTTGGTTATGCCCGGGCAAAGAGTTTGGGGAGGGGGCAGGAGTCATGCGCCCCCTCCGATCCTGTTTTGCCACACCGTCCCTCAAGGGTCACCGCCAAGTGGACCGGGCCTTCACCGCCATCAGCGGTCCTTCAAGTCAACGGCACCCTCCGGCCGGCTCCTCACCGCCTCCAACGGCCGTTGTTGTTGCGGTCGCGGCCGGATGCACGGCCAGGTCAACGCCCCGGTCTCATCACCACGTGGGCCGCAGAGCAGTCGGGGACGGTTCTCAGGGCCTGCCGCACGCAGGAGCCTCAGGAGCAGACGGTAAGTGCTCGTTCTCCTTCTCCTATTAAAGTACGCCGTCTTGGCTCAGGATAAACGCCAGAATATACGTGTGGGGCGAAGGGGCTCACGGAGCCGAGCGACTATGCGGCCATTTCGAATGCCTGCTTGGCTCCTCCCCCCCCCCCGATTTTTGTCATTTTTGTGTTGTTTTGTTCGTATAATTATTCTCTATTCTTATAATTTTGAGGGGGATCTGTATTGCTTTGAACTATTTTGGTACTTCTGATTGTTTTACACATTTTCTTAAGTTATACCTGTCTGCTCTGTGCCATAGCTAATAGAGGTTGAGCTCAAGTATACATTACAGAGATCTTTAATGGAACTTCCAAGAATGGTGACATTATTGCTTGTGGTGGACTACCATCCTCCCCAAATAATAATCCACTTTCTCATAATTAGGAGCAATGAAATGTAACTACAAATGGGTGAAAGAAGGTACTCTGGGCTCAAATGTCTAGAATTCTCATCTATAGGTCCCACAAGCCTTCTTCCCAAATTTATTTAAATCGTTCTAGACCCTGATATTCTTTTCTTCGATATTTTCAAAGAAATTAAGTTGGTGTGTCTTGAATTCATTCTAGATTTGGCACAGACTTGAATGATATAAGTAAACACAATTCTCTGAGCAAGCTCACTTAGCGAATGAAAATCCCGAAGGAGAAGGGCAACTCTTTTAGTCAGTCCTATCTGTATTTAGTGACAAAGATTCTGATCTGCACCATGCTCGAAAGGAATGGTGGGAGGTACTGTGCCATGCTATGACAGCCCATGAAGACAGCACTGGAAAGATAGCCCTAGATCAGTGCATCTGATATACCACAGAATAAAATGTTGCAACCACTACATCGTCCTAACCACAACATTGCATGACATGTCCATTTAGGAGTTCTGAATAGTATGGTGATAGGAGATGTAGGTAATGCATTGTCGGCCTTGATATAGAGACATACTACCCTAGCTTCCAAGGCTAGAGTAATCTGTCTCTGTCTGGACTCATGATGGATGTGGGCTCCTCACCGCTTCACCGTGTAAGGTCTTACTTGAGGTATGCTGACTGGACACAGAGGGAGATCTTTCTGTGTAAAACTTACAAAGCTGAAGAATGATCCCCCACTTCAGTTGCCAAAAAACACATCTATTACATCGTTCAGTAACTAGTTCAACATCATTCTGTCGCTTGGGTCGTAGCATGTTCTGTATGCAAGACTGCAATGCGTAGGTCTACATGAGTGCTTAAAAATCCCACAACGAATGGAGTGTGCTACAAAAGGGCATACTGTGACTCAGTCAGTATGGTAACCATCCCTCACTTGAGGAGCGCTCATGCCAGAGAGATGGAAGCGGAAGACATATAAAGGAGGTCATTACATGTAATCAGGCAATGGATAGCTCTAGAATAATCAGAGGTCCTCTTCGGTTATTGCTAGCCTGGATGAGAGTCACTTGTCATAGAGAGGTAGAGTGGTTAGTCAACGCGGAGAGAGTAGGTTGCATCTGCTGCAGAGTCTGGCACTGGTCTGAATTTCAACGTTTGTGGCTCAAGAACTTAAATTCATCTGTTCTAAATATTTTTCACCACTCCAATTGCAAACATTGTTTTCTGTGTCAGTGGAGGCATTCAAGTGCTCCTTGCAATCCCCACGATTTGCTGTGCACCATGATCACTTACTAATGTGTGGTGTGTCATTTCAGTTCCTATCTGTATTTTCCGGGACAAAGAATCGAAAATGAATTATTTTATTTTGTTTTATTTTCCTAGAGTGGAGATCAGGATGACGAAATTTATGAAGGGATAGATGAAGGGTAAGCCTTATGTTCATCCATGTGTGTATGTTATGTGTCTGTGCTTGCTTATATAGGTACACGTGTACATTATCTACTTTTAATTACATTTAGCCCCATTTATATCATGATTAAGGGATAGACAACTGCACTATCTGTGCACTACTGATTGCATCAAAAGTTATCCTATAGTTGTGTGTGTCATTATTCCGGGGTTGCTTTGGGCTTCGTGTCCAACTCTGACAGTACTGAACACGCAGTTCACGATGGCATTGCCAGTACCTACACTGACTGATTCTTGTTTCTCTGCTTAAATGTCCTTTTCTGTTGGGGATCAACTTGAGTAAGTGCCCAGGCAAGGCTCTGGGGACATCGGGCACAATGCACAAGCAACCCTGCTTTACCACAGTCGTCTGGTACAACATGTTTGCAAATAAGAATGTTCACCTTCTTTTAGACATCACGGAAGTCCTTCGGGGCAGGTTCTCAGTGACCTAGTCCACTTACCAAAGATGCTGCTGTTAACCTCGTCTCTACAGGACTAGTCCTCACAGTCAAAAGGTTGCACCGCCTTTCTGGATTCCAGCTCTCTAGTTTAGGGGCGCTCCAGCACAATCAGTGGCTTCACATTATCACACAGGTCATTTCCAAAGCCACAGTTTCCATGAGCCAAAAGTCCTTAGGCAGGCAGACCAACCTTTAAAGCTCACATTCTGATAGAACTCTGTTGGCTCCCCATTCCAACCGGCAACATCTTCAAAACCAGTCGCATCATTCACAGAGCCAGCACCATCAGCACCACTGCTCATGTGCAGACAAGCTCACCATCTCTGGTGGTTCTCGGCGCACCCACAGCCAGACTAAGAAGTGTAAACAATTAAAAAAATAAATGGCAGCTGGCTTTTTTCATCTATGCACCAGAATGTGGTACAACATCCTCTTATCCATCAGTACTACCTCGATGCCACGATTTAGGAGAGAGTTGAAGACACACATCTTTAAAGCACACCCACCTCCATAAAGAGCACCACAAGACAATGCATAAACAGTTCTAAACAAGCTATCTAACCTATCACTTATGTCGTTGACCCTGTACAGTGCTCCCCTGCCTATTGGCTGGGATAATCCTATAGTAGTACCCCATATAATACAATGGATGTAGGATGTAGCCTTATGGCTAGAGCAGTTGACCTCGAAGCTGGGGAACGACGCTCAACATCCTGTGATTCTGGGCAAATCACTTAATCTCCCAGTGCCTACCAACAATGAATGTGTTCTCCTGTAACAAAACTAGTGCTCATGTAAAGAGCTCTGATACCCAATGTCTTGGGTCTAGTTTGCGCTGTATAAAAAAATAAAAAACACATGCATTCAAAGTTTCACAAGCCTATTTCAGGAGATTGGCAGAATTCAATCCTTAAAGAATGCTTTTCCAAAAGACGAACTCAGGTGTACAGAGTTACAGTTCCTGAAATATTTCCTGGCCCACATAAAAGATATTTCAATATGTCTGTTAATCAACACCAGTATGTAATATTGGACTAAAGAAACAAACAAATGTAAATAAATGTCCACCCAATAGCAAACCTCATTTACTATGCTGTGATTTCTCCATAGGAACGTCTGGATAAAATAGCGATAACCTATGCTTCGTAAATTAAAAAACCCTAAACTACAGAGTTCACTTAAAGAGGAACATATGAATTCCCCAATGTCTATCAAAAACCAGGCATATTTTCCTCAGATTTCCTGGTTCCATCAGCTCTTCCTGGGAGTCATTCACGTCTATTTGCCAGTATGATTATCCTTGCCAGATGCTTTATTCATTTATGTTTTAATGTATTTATTTATATGTTCATTAAGGCATTTATAGGATTCGCCTTCACCCATCGAATAAACTCTGGGCACCTTTTTCCAGATGCTTGGCTATGTCAGCTGTTTAGATGATTAGTGGATGAATAGCAAGATCATTAATTGTTTCCTGAATCTCAATAGATTCTGTTTCATGCGAAGAGTGAGAGGAAGCCTGTTCCAACATCTCGGGCCTAAAATGGAAAAGGCTCTGCCTCCCCATCTCTTATACCTGTCCTTGGGAACATCAAACTGCAGTATATTCAGCCAATGTTGGCACGTTTTGCTCCAGGCACATAGGCTTAAACTGATGGCCTTCGTCCTCATTGTAAGCAAGTAATTATCCTATAGAATTTCTGTCTGATTTGAAATATTAGAAAATTATAGCTTAAAAGAATTAGTTATTTTTTGGCTAACAGGTGCCATAGTGCGACAGGTTAAACATCTTACCCTGCGATTGTTAACATACAAAAACATAAAAACATAATTTAGAACTAGGAAAATAACATATGCAACCCCTCATCTCGTAATGGTAAACATGAGCATACAGGACAAACTGTATGCTCATTTCACAGTTAACGTACCATATGTACATTATGTTTCTCAAAACACCTTTCACCGCCTGTCTAGTGTGAAAACAGGTCTGCAACAACACCTTCGCCACAGGTGCAATGTGCACCACAATGTGCAGCATACATGAAAATCGCAAAAGGCCAATGATTGGTCATGTACAGGAAGGTTCCCCTTCATGCACATAAACTATCTTTTTATTTTTTTTAAATACCATTTTGCAACTTCTGTGAGTGCTATAGAAGTTACAAATCAGCATTTCAAAATTAGGTGCAGGAAGGGGGACTTTCATGCACATAAACAATCTTCCCTGCACACAGACACCCTTGCACTATGGTGCAGGGGTGCCTGCGTTGGTGCTAGGCTGCTAAGTGTAGATTCAGTGCAGGGGGAACGCAGGGCTGCACCATGTTCTTGTAAATATGGTGCAGCCCTGCGTTTCTGAAGTGGCGGAGTGAGGCTTTAAGCCAGGAAGTCCAACACTTCACTCCACCACTTACCTTGTAAATATGCCCCTTAATGCGAGTCTCATCTATGAATCTTGGGGTCCAAAAAGCTAAAACTTTGGGAATTGTTATCAAGAAAGATAGATTTTCTCATAAACACCATGACATAAATGGGACCTGTACTCCTTTAAATGTAGTATGTTAGTATTATTACTAACGTACTACAAAATGCTTTTCACTAACCGACGTGCGGAGTCCTATGCCTCTGCCTCTTCTATCTTTTATGTTCGGAGATCTTTATCCCGACTACAGAGATCACTGCACACATAGTTATACATTTTCGTTCCAAATGTGGGAGGTAAGAGGGAGTGGCTGAAAAATGGGGAATATTTATTACTGAAGGGGAGGGGTTTTGAGCGGAGTAAGGAGAGTTTAGGGGAGAAGCAGAGAGGGGCTTAGGAAGGGATTTAGACCCATCCATAAAAAAGTAAGTCCCTTCCTATTCTCAAAACTGCACTTCTAAATATACTACAGCCAGAAAGACCCAAAATAGTGAAATAGAACTCCATAGAACATATTGTTACAATACATAAACATTTTAAAAAAACATATAAAATTATTTTAATGTTAAAAGAAAATGTAAATTACAAATAAATATTATTTTATTTTAAAATAATTTATTATTATTTTTTCAATTTGAAAATAAATGTAACAATAAATTTTTTGACATTGAATTTAAATTAAATGTATACATAAGTTTTAGCAAATTTTAATACATAGTAAATATTAAAATTTTACATGAGGTCTGTTTATTTTTTTTAAGGTCTTATAAAATAATTTTCGTTTAATGTAATATACTTAAATGTATTAGTAATGTTATTTAAAATGTAGTTAATGGTGCAGTAATATTTGTAGAAAATGTTTCTAATTTTAAAATACATAATTATGTAACATTGAAATGTAACATACAAAAATGTTTTAACTTTTTTAAAACTTTAAATAGGGATATCTCGGGGGCGTGGCTTGCAGTCGGAGGCAATGGTCGCCTGCTAACGCGACTCCCGGCCCTCGCCCGACTATCCGCCTAATAGATCCGCTGTAAGACCGGGGACTCCTCTGCAAATGGGAGACCCCCGTTAAGAACCGCTTGTGCACACTTTGGAGTGGTGCGGGCCCGGTCGGTGAAGCTGTGCCGAGGATTGAGCCCGTGGAAGTGGGGTCCCCGTTGGCCCGCAAGATGGCGGCCGCGTCGGTGCTCCATCCCGACTGTTGACTGTCTCCTGCCGCCGGAGCGGGCGCCGAGACAGCTGGTACCCCGCTCACCTTATCGACTGCCTCCGGACCTGTTTTTTGGACCCTTCCGAGGATATCTGGGTCCTGCTGCGCGGCCACGGAGCCTACCTTGGACTGGCCGGGTGAGTGGGAGGTGGTTGCCTGCCTGCCGGGGCGTCATTCACGCGACGCCCCGGCCCTGGGGCCTACCGTCTCCGGAGCTCCGATGCTATCTCCTTTTGTCCCGAAGTAACTGGCGACCCCTCCGCCTGGTGCCCTCATTACGGAAGCAGCTTGAGAGCGGGGGAATTGACTGCCTGCCTAACCTGGATTGCGGAGCTCCGGGCCTTCCAACATTGGCCCTTCTGTGCGGCGCCACATCATCGGTGCAGGACCCACCTGGGGCCTGGGACACTCGTCAGCCTATTTGGGACTGGATTGCCACGTGTGGAGGGCTTACCTGGGAGTGGACCCATCCCTTAGGGTCGACATCTCCGTTGCTGCTTGGCTTCTGGCCCTGACCCATCGGTGCCCCGATGCAGGATCCTTCCGCCCCGGTCCCTGGTGACGGTCCTCTTCTTCTGGACTTCCTGGGGACCTCCTGCTGCACGGCGATCTTGCTCAAATCAGTCGCTCCTCCACCCTGGTGGTGTTTGTACTCCCCTCAACGCCACTTTACAGGCTGCGGTGACCCTTTGGAGGCTTTACGCACCCTACATCCAGATCTTGGGACATCGAGCCAGTTTGCAGCATCGAGCGCCTTAGGGGTGAGTCGGCTTCTCCACGTGGTCTTGCTTGCCCTGGCGCTGGGGGTGCTGAGGGTAGTGTAATTGATAGACCTGGAGTGAGATAACTGGAACTGGTGTGAGAGACTGGTCCCCACCTTCTTTTCGGTCCCGCTCGGTCCCGACCACTCCAGGGGCCCGCCATACAGTTTCCAATGGCGTCACACAAGGGAACAAAGACCTTGAACCAGAGGCAAATAACTAAGAACTCTTGGGGCACTAGAGGTGAAAACAAGGACGCTGCCCCCCACCCGGAGAACCAAAACTTGAATCCCCTTTGCAGGGAGCGAAGGCTCTTACCTTGGAGGATGTCATGGAGGCTATTGCTGGAGTCCGATCCTCCCTGGAGACTAGAATTGACTCTGTGAATATTGAGGTGACCCTCTTGTGAGCGGATCTGCGTAAAATGGACATCAAGGTCAAGGACGTTGAGGTCAAAACTGCAGCTCTTATTGACGACACCTCTACGCTCCAACAACAAGTCGCCCAGTTCCAGAAACAACAAAAGCAGATGAGCGACCTGCTGGACGATTATGAAGGGAGGGCGAGACGGAATAACATCCGTATTTCGGGTGTTCCGGAGCGAATGGAGGAGCCGTCGGCAGACCTGTTTGTGGAGGACCTAGCGGCGAAACACTTTAAGCCGAAGCACCTCTCGAGTTATTTTTCCATCGAACGGGCGCACAGGGTACCAGCAGGTAAACCGAGGCCGGGGGTCCCCCCCACCCCATCATCGCGAGGGTCTTCAACTTTCGAGATCGAGATGCCATCCTTCAAGCAGCCCGCTCTGGGCCGCCTCTTCTCCTGGAAAACACTCGCATCTCGATCTTCCCGGACTTTACAGTGAAGGTGCAGGCGAGGCGAGGCGACGCAGCTTTCTGGAGGTCAAAAAGGCACTTCGGGATAAAGGCGTCAAATACTCCATGCTTTTCCCTGCGAAGCTGCGCGTCAAAATGGATGGCACGGCCTGGTTCTTTTTGTCACCGGACGAGGTGTGGGATTGGCTGGAGGGTTGGCGCCGGGACGGAGGATCTCCACGAGACCGAGCTGTATCAGAGGAACATCCACGGGGGGACCACATGCCAGGAAGCTAAGAATTGTTCACTGGAACTAATAACGACGAGTAGTGACATCTCCCTACTAAGTGTGGAATATTATGCGACAGTTCCAAAATGTTCCTTTGCCGATCCTTTTCTGTTTGCTGCTGCTCTTGGGGGCGGCGGGCTTCCATATGTTTTTGGTCTTTGCTCCTGAGAGGTCCCTACTTCCGCCCCGATCGGGCCGCACCGGCTGACTGACAAGTAACTTTTCTAATATGTGGATGTTGCACGCAGTATAGTTGTAGTCTTACACTTATATGTTGTTTACACTGGTGTTAAGTGTTGGGCGAGTGGCACTGAAGACTCACCAGGTACCCCGATCATGGTTGAGAGGGCGACAGGCACTCTGCCTAGTTGGGGTGTGGATAGTTCTGAATCCGCGGGCAGGAAAGCAGGGTGGAGGGTGCTGGGTGGGGGGGTTTGGAGTTGCATTGTTGCTATATTGTTGTTTTTTTGTGTTTCCAGCAGAGTCCTCTTTAGTCACGCTATCTTGCCCATCCATGGTCCCTTACTGACGGGTTGGCCGCCCTGGCTGGTTTCCGACCCCCGGGAGGTCCACGGTCCTCCTGGTCATATGCCCCGATATGCTCCAGGGTCTTGTCGGCGCAGACGGTCCCTCTCTGGACGGTCCTTCTATCTGTTCCACCAATTCCTCCTTCATGACACAGTTCCTCTCTAGAACCCTTACTATCCTGTATTGGAATGTCAACGGTCTGGGGCACAAAATAAAGAGGAGCGTAGTCCTCCAGTTTCTCCGGCACCACTCCACAGACATAGTCTTGTTGCAAGAAACACACCTGGTGGGTAACACTTGTCGGGCATTTCAGAGGGGGGGGTTATAAATTATTGGTCCATGCTGGGTTCACTTCTGGGTCCTGCGGCACCGGGATTCTGGTTAAAAAGAATCTTGCACTCACTCACTCGAGGATCTGGGCTGACCCCCTAGGCCGGTTTGCTCTGGTTGAGGCTGCTTGGGAGGGGCGTCCCCTGAACATCATCTCTGCATACCTTCCGCCAACATTAGTCCGAGACTCCCTTAACCCCTTCCACGCTGATGACGAGCTGGGCTCGTCATGGTGTAGCCTCCTCGCACGCTGATGACGAGCCCAGCTCGTCACGTAAAGTGCGATTTACAAAAACTCAGCGCAGGAGCGGAATTCCGCTAGCGCGCATGGAGTTAAGGAGCTGGGTGCTCAATTGTTGGGTCTCTCCCACGGTACACTCCTGATAGGCGGTGATTTTAACATCACGATGCGCGACGACCTAGACCGCAGACCCAAGCGAGGGTCTCACCGTCGGAGCTCAGAATTGGCGGACTTTGCACACACCTTGGGGCTGGCAGACATATGGCGCCTTCACTATCCGTATAAATCTTTGAAAAGTCCATCAAGCACTCTGTATATCTCAACGTTCCTTCAATTGTACTCCAATTTGTGTTTTGTGCGACTCCCTCCAAGTGTTTTGTCTAAGAACACTGTATTGAATAAACAGATTTATAGGAAGTGGAGTTTCCACTTTCAAGTGGTGGTGTGCACAATTATTCTCAGACCCGTTTGCTCTTTATCAATCTTTTTCGAGTTCACTATCCGGACACACCGTACTTCACACACTACTCTAACGCACACAACAGTATGTCTCAAATCGATTATTTATTCTGCCCCACCGCAGATGTCAGTTGCTTTGTCCGCCTGAGGGGTCTTCCCCGTGGCATAACCGATCACTCACCACTTAGTGTGGATTTAACCTACAACCGCCAATTTACACGGGGACCCATTATTATTAATCCCTGGCTAATGCAGATCCCAGATATCAGAGAGGCGCTGCAGGAGCGCACCGAATTCGATTTTGCTGAAAATGTCGGCTCAGTGACTTCGGCGGTCACGCTTTGGGAGGCATACTTGGCGGTGGTAAAGGGCGAGGCACTAGCCCTTAAGATGGGTTATTTGCGGAAACATAATGAGCGGATCCTGCAGGCTGAGTCTGACCTAATAAGCCTTGAGGCGTCTCATAACACAACACCGTCTGAGACCACTGCTGCCCGTCTCCGTGCCCAACAACTGGCCTACAAGGCGTTGGCGCAGGAAAAGGCGCAGGCGCAGCTGCTTCATACGCATCATTTGGTCTACAAGTTCGGTGACAGCGCGGGCAAGATGCTTGCCTGGTTGGAACGCCGTGATCAGGGGTCCAGGTGGGTGTCATCCATAGTTAGGCCGGACGGATCCATGGTTGTGGACCCACATGACATTGCGGAGGCCTTTGCCGACCATTTGGAACGTGTCTATACAGCTGGAGATGGCTATACGTCTGACGAGTCCAGGCAACTCCTAGATGAGATGCGCCTCCCGACCATATCGGACACAGATAGAGTGGCCGTGGACGCCGACATCACGGCGGAGGAGCTCACCACAGTACTTTTTGCCGTTAACTCCGGCAAGGCTATGGGCCCCAACGGGGTCCCGGTTGAGTTCCTGAAGGGCATGGCCCCAGACATTATTCCTCATCTCCGGAATATGTTCACTAAAAGCCTAGAGGTAGGGGTCCTCCCACTCGATCAAAGAGTTGCCTCCATTGCGGTCATCCTTAAGCCTGCTAAACCACCCACTGACTGTGGCTCTTACCGGCCGATATCCTTGATTAGTGCGGAGGCAAAGGTTTTGGCTAAACTATTAGCGAATCGCCTTCTCCTGGTACTTCCTTCCTTGATACACGATGACCAATCTGGCTTTCTTCCAGGTCGTAATACGGCGTTGAACCTTCGGAGGGTACACAACGTAATGAGTCGTCAGCCCATTATACAACAAGATGCGGCCATCTTATCCCTCGATGCCACGATGGCGTTCGATTCAATCGAATGGCCATATTCTTCGAGGTCCTCCGCCGCTTTGGCTTCGGGCCCCATTTTATTAGCTGGGTACGCCTCCTATATACAGACCTCCTGGGCCAAGTCCGGGTTAATAATCATACGTCCCGGAGGTTTCGTCTTCACCGAGGAACCAGACAGGGCTGCCACCTGTCCCCGCTGTTGTTTGCCTCACCCTGGAGCCTCTGGCTCACTGGGTTCATACAGATGTCTCTATCAGAGGCCTACACTGGAATGAGGATGTCAGGGATAAAATCTCTCTTTATGCGATCGATATCCTGGTATACGTTTCGTCTCCCCGGTCCTCCGTCAATAGTTTATTTCATGTTCTTACCAACTTTGGGAAATATTCGGGATACGCTATAAACTGGACTAAATCAGTGTTGTATATGTTGCACGGCCCCCCGCCCCACTTGCCCCGAGGGTTCTCCATTGCAATAGCCACGGAGGGTTTTATGTATCTTGGTATTTATGTTACACCCGATTTCAGGACGTTTTACGATCGCAACTTGTTGGCCCCTTGCGTAGGCTTCGTAGTGACGTCGCCCACTGGCGATCACTCCCGTTATCTCTCCCGGGCAGGGCGGCGTTGTTTAAAATGCTGGCGCTCCCGCACTTCCTGTACGTCCTTCAGAATTGCCCCTTCCTGATTCCGGATTCATACTTTCGAATGGTGGAAAGTGAACTCCGCCTTTTGCTCTGGATGGAGGAGCTGCTCAGATTGCCCTTTGCAAACTTTTCCAGGGTTGGTATGATGGGGGCATTGCCCTGCCTAACCTTCGCCTCTATTACTGGGCGTCGCAGCTGGTGGCTGCAAACCAGTGGATACATGGCTTGCCCTTGAACCCGGCCTTTCTCTTAGACAGGTGTCAAACTGGACGGGAGGGCTACCTGGGGGCCCTGTACAGTAAACCGGCTAGGGCTAGATATGTTGGGCCTATGGCGCATACAGTTGCGATTTGGCATAGGGCCAATAGGTGTTTGGGATGGACGGGCAGACTTACCAAGGCCACGCCTCTACGGTCTGCACAAAGTCTGGGCTCCTTCTGCTTCCTTCGAGGCTTCGATAGATGGGACTTGATTGGGATCTCGGAGGTAGGGGATCTTGTCCACAAGGGTAAACTGCTGACCTTTAGCGACCTCCAAACCAAATACGCCCTTGCATCCACTGAATCTTTCCGTTACTTGCAAATTAAACATGCCATTCTCGCTGCTGTCCCAGATCTCACATCCATACCCGTGACCTCCCCTCTGGAGGACAGGCTATTATCAGAATCTCTTCCCGAGAAGGCCATCTCCCTCACCTACCGCAAGCTATGTAATAATCTCCCTGATCCCTTCCAGTCACTGCGGGCCAAGTGGGAGGCGGACCTGGGTCCCTTAGACGAGGAAGACTGGCGGTCGGCACTAATGTCCCCAAGAGAATCAGCTATCTGCCACAGGTTTTGGTTGATCCAACTGAAGGTATTACATCGGGCGTATATGTCTGCCCTCACCCTGGCCAAAATTGGGCGGCGCCCCGACACACTGTGCCTGCGAGGGTGCGGACTCACAGTCACCTTCGACCACATCCCTTGGGATTGCCCGGTGGTGCAGAGGTTCTGGAGTGGAACGCTTCGTAAAATGAGCAGCTCCCTGGGTAAGCCACTCTCTCCATCGCCCAGGGAATGTGTCCTTACCATCTGGGGGGCCAATGACTTGAATGATGAGGAGCTACAGTGGGCGGCGCTAGGTTTCCTATTGGCTAAGCGTTCCATAGCAATGAAGTGGGGTTCCCCTTACAGGTTGTTGGTGGCGGGCTGGATGGCTGAAATGATTGCTGAGAAGACAGTCTATAAGATACGAGGTTGCCCTAAAATGTGGGACTAGAAATAGGGGCACTAGAATGCGTTTCGAGGTGAACTGTGTGACTCACCTACAGTCGAACTGGCTATGTCTCGTGTGGGATCCGTGGGTTGACATGTACTCTAATCTGTAATTTTCTTGATCGGTATGTGGTTTTACATGTATTATTATGCCCGTGACTGTTTTCTGACTCTGTTTTTATATCAATAAAATCTTAAATTAAAAAATAAAATAGGGATATCTCTGTCCTGATTGTGCAGTACTCCGCCAATTGGGTGGAACATAAAACACAGTCATAAAGTCACTATTAGTAGTATATTTGGAGTCATAATTAACATTTTTACCTACTCCATACCCTATTTTAGGGGGTGGTGACATTAAAGTCTACACTATTAAGTAACTTTCCTCTCGTAAATGGCGTATAGCCAAAATTAGTACAATTACTCAAGATTGTATGAGTAAACTTATATGTGTAGATTTTTCTTCACATGTAAACTTACCTTTGTGAATAAGCCCTAATGTCAGATTGTTCCGTCTCTGTGGGGAAATCATTATTTAGTCTTCAAGATTAGTTTATACCTTCTCTATTCCTAAAGCCTCTACCAGCTACTTTGAAATATGATTGTCAACATGGCCAAGACAGCCTATAGCAACTCTCTAAACCAAATGTATGACGGTTAAAACACATTCCTTTCGGAACACAGTCATTAGAACAAACACGTCTTTAGCACGAATATGTTCACATCCCAAGTCGTTTTAACGACATGCCTTAGGGGGTCCCTGGATTTTGGAATAGTTTAATTTTCTATTCCAACTTTTGGACTTTAAATTTAACACCATTCCACCAATGCCCTCCCAAAAGTAAGTCGTTGTTACGACATGCGTGCTGAAGGCACGTTCATTATATTGCCGGTGATGTGAAGGCACAGCATGATTCCGGGTTTGTCCTAGAGGACGTTTCCCCTCTAAACCACCAAGCATAGTCAGATGAATATTAACTCACAAATCACATATATACATGGTAGAAGCTAAAACATGAACAGAATAACCTTGCTGCTTGGAGATTAAAAGGTTATAAATAATATGAAGAGAAGGATAAAAAGACAAATCGCTAGGCGCCGAGCATGGCGGCTGCGTTGTATTTGGGCTCCCGGCCGGGACTTTGCTCACCCTCCCTTTCTGCCGACCCTGGGCACCATCCTACATGGAAAACTGACCGCCTGTCTGTGGAATCCACCGGGACTGCACGCCTGTGTCGACGGGGCTGTGGACCCCGGGACAGCTGGAATGTTCGCCCTTGAGCGTCCCCAGCACTCTGCGGCTGTGAGTCATCAGAGGGGAGGACCGCTGGAAGCCTGCACCCGGGGACCGACTGCTGCCGAACGGCTGGAGATGGCGCGAGTTAGCGCGTGACCAGCGCCGCATTATCCAGGCGAGGGAGGCGGACCACCACTGGACCGAGAGCTTGGTGGAGGAGAACCCCGGCCCCTACACTGACTTTTGTGCAGCGGCCTACCACCCTGCGGAGTGCTTCCTGTCCCACTGTGAATTTTCCTGGGAGGAGGACGATGCAGAGTGCCTTGCTGCGCGGCCCCGTGCCTGCCCTCTGTGGGGTGCCATGTCCTGGGTTCCCGGCTGGCGGCCGGCCGAGTGTTCAGCTGCAGTGCTGAAATTGGCTGCGCTGTTGGGGATGTCGCGGCTGATGCCCTGCTGCTGCCCCCGTGGTGGAGTGGCTGAAGCTGCTTCAGGGTGCACCGGAGCGCCCCTGTGACCCTGAGTGATGAGGAGGCCCACCAACTGGAGGCGGCCTGGGGTGCAGTGGACTAGCTCTGTGGTCCTGCGGTCCTGACTGGGATTTGTGCCCCCTGCTTGTCTCCTGGAGGGGGTGTTGTCCCATAGATTGGAACTGATCGCAGTGAGTACCGCCCGCGCTCTCCCAGGCAACTGCTCCTGCCCCTGGCGGGAATATCCTCCCCCCGCCTGTGGCCTACGGACGGCTTCCACGTGAACCGCTTCTGCCCGGTGGTGTGTGGCCCTGGCGGTGTGTTGGGGGCGACGACTGCTGTGGGTTACTAGTGGCCCTTCCAATCCCATCTCTCGTAATTGCGCACATTGCCATGGGGCCCCGGCAGGGGAAACCACCGAAGGGGCATGGCGCGGGGGATGGTGGAGTCGGCCTCCCAGGCCTCTTCGATCAGCTGCGTCCCGCCGATTGCTCTGTTGCTTCCCCCTGATAAATTGGACCTGATTCTGCAGGAAATACGGGACTCACGCCAAGCTATTGAGCACCAGATAGGCACGGTTACAACCTCCTGCGAGCAGATCATGGCAACCTTGCAGCTACTGTCAAGGACCACACCCGCACACTGTCTGACCTGGTGCCTCAACAAAAAGATCATGCCCCTCATCTGGTGCACTTGAATAAACAAATGACCATCATGCTGGAGAGGGCCGAGATGCGGAAGGAAGGGCGCGACGAAATAGCGTCTGCATCATTGGGCTGCCGGAGCGCTCCAAAGGTGCTGTTGCGACGCACTTTGTTGAGCAGTGGCTCCGAGAGAAGGTGGCCCCGGAGGGTCTTTCTGCCTTCTTCTGCGCGGAGCGGGCACACCGTATTCCTACGTCTGGTATGGGAGGCTGACTGCCGGCCGGCCGCACAGATCACTATTTGCCTGCATCCTCAATTACAGAGACCGCGATCTCCTCTTGCAGAAAGCATGAGAAAATGCCCAGATATTGTTTGAAAATGCCTAATTTCACTGTATCCAGATTAACTGTGCAGGTGCAGCGCCAGAGGGCATCCTACCAGCCGCTCAAGAAGAGGCTCCAAGCCCTCAATCTGAAATACGCTCTGCTGTTCCCCGCACGTTTAAAAATCATCTACAATCAGAAGACCCATTTCTTTGTTTACCTCAAAGCGGCGAACCACTGGCTTGAGCACACCATGCCTGCTGAGTCTCTGGATGGCATCGACCGGCGGGTGCGCAAGCGCAGTCCAACCGTCTCAGGCACCGTCTTGACGGTACCCTGTGGTCTCTCCCATCTGCTCGGAAACCAACCCTGGAATAGGCCATGATGGAGCAGGACTAGGCGCTGGAAGTGGCCGCTGCCGTGCGGGACCCTACACAGATCTCTTCCTCTCCGGATCAATCAGAGGATGACGTGACACCATCGGACTCTAGCAGCAACGACCCTTTGTTCCCCACGATCACGCCCCAGGTGGTTAAGGACCTGTTTGGCTGAGGTGGAGGCCTGTCCTCTACGACACCTTTGTAACTATGACTTGGACTCAGCAAGATGTTGATATTACTTGCGTGGTGTGGAAACAGTTTTCCCACATAATTAACCTTTTTCCTCCCAGGTTCGGCATACCTCACAGTTCATCATCCTACACGGTCCTGGCGTGGAGGTGCCCTTGGGAGTGTTTATGCGGCGAGTGTTTGGTGCGGGTCCGCCCCCCCTGCAGTTGCATTCACTGCATGGTATAACCGTTTGGACTCAATGTTTGCTAATTCGAGTTTAGACCAGCACAGTTCGATGGTTGGCCCTAGTATTGGGGATTGTTTCTTCAGGGGTTGTTTATTTTGGTTCCTGGTCCACACACTATTCTTTATTGTGTGGTGTACACAATGTCATCCTGGGTCGCTCTTCTTTCCAGAAATTTTGATGCATGGCTGTTCTGGCTAAGTATAAAATACTGACATGGAATGTGCGGGGAATGGGCTCTGTACGTAAGCGACATTGCATCTATGCTCAACTGAACAGGTGCAAGGCTCACAAAGCCTTGCTCCAGGAAACGCACATGACTGACTCGGAGGTTGCTAAACTGCAGCGGAAATGGAAGGGGCAAATATATAAAACATCCTATTCTGCCTTTGCACGTGGGTCGCTGATTTGGGTGAGGAATGGGGTGCCATTTGAGCTCCTGGAACGGAGGGTGGACACTGCAGGGTGCTATGTTCTCCTGCAGGACAGGCTGGACGGAACCCCAATTGTTTTGGGTAGCCTGTATGCTCCGAACTATGAGCAGACTGGTTATCTGACTGGCCTCAATGCGGTTTTAATGGACTGGGTACAGTGCCCCTGGGTTCTTGGGGGGGATTTTAATTCTGTGCTAGACGTGCAATTAAACCGCTCTCCCCGGTGCAGGGCGCAGTTCATACTAGGATAGCGGAGTTCCTACATGCCTGGGCAGCGGGTTGGGGGATCACTGACATATGGCGCACCCAACACACGTCTGACCGCGAATGTTCGTTTTACTCCCCCCGCACCAACTGCACACGTGAATAGACAGGGTTTTCTGCTCCCTGTCCCTATCATCCCAGGTGCTTGAATCCACGTACCTCGGGAAAACGTTATCCGACCACAATCCACTGGAGGTGCTGCTCGAATGGGGGAGGGCCCTCCCCCCAGTCCCGACTTGGAGACTATGGCCACTCACACTAGAAGATGGGGTGTTCAGGGACACTCTGGGTACCGCTATCGCCAATTATTTCACAGAAAATACAGGTTAGGCATCCTCCTGTCTAGCTGAATGGGATGCGTTTAAGTCTGTTATTAGGGGGGTGGCAATAGGGACTACTGTTGGGGCCCAGCACAAGCTACATCAGAGGCTCGTCTCCGTCGGGGACTCCCTGAACACACTGGAAACTGAGGCTCTTGCTGACCCTACTCGGCAGGCTCCACTGCAGGATGCCAGGATTCAATATGCAGAGCTCCTTGAATGACTCTGTCTAATAGATTACAGTACGTACACTCAATATAGTCATAAAGAGGCTGACAAGTCAGGGACTCTTCTGGCCCGTTTCATCCGCAATACCCCGCCCCCACACTGTATATTGGAGGTATTCCTCCCAGATGGCTCTGTGGTTAATACTCAGGCTGATATTAACATGGCGTTCTGCACCTATTGTAAGTCCCTCTACGCGGCCCCGCCCGCTTTGCCCCGGATCTCCTGACTAATTTCCTGGACGATCTCACCTTCCCCAAACTGACGACAGATGCACAATCAGACTTGCAGGCCCCTATCACTAGAGCAGAAATAATGGGAGCCCTTAAGAGCCTCCCTAAGAATAAGACATCAGGGCTGGACAGGCTCCTAGTGGAGTTTTATTTGACTTATGCTGAACAACTCACTCCACGCCCGTTGACTCTTTACAAGACAGCACTAGAAAAACGCACACTTCCTGTAACAACTATGCGAGCACTGGTTGTTTCCCTCCCCAAGCCCAACAGAGACCCTCAAGACATATCGGGATATCGCCCTCTCTCCATGTTAGCTACAGAGTATAAAATACTCAGTAAAATACTAGCGTAGCGTCTGCTTCCTTATCTCTCCAAACTTATTCACATGGACCAGTGCGGTTTCGTCCCTGGCCGTAGCACTTCTCTCAATATAAGGGGCCTCCACTACCGATGGAACCCGCTGCCACTCAAACCGACACCGCCGGGTGCATCTCTCTAGATATGCGACAAGCATTTGACACCCTGGACTGGACATATATGTTGTCCTCACTTAAGAGATTTGGCAGCCCACGGGGGTACCGACGATGCGTCAAACTACTGTACTCCTCTCCGACGGCCCAGGCTCGGATAGGCACGTCCATCTCTGCTGCTTACCCTGTAGCCAGGGGCACGCGACAGGGCTGCCCCCTGTCACCAATATTATTTGTCCTGGCGCTGGAACCCCTTCTTCTCAAGATCCGAAAGGAGGCCGTGGGACTGGGGATACCCGTGTCTAACACGACACATATTGTGTCTGCATATGCCAACGACATTCTCTTCTATTTTAAAGACCTCACGACCAGTCTGGAACGCGTGCTGACTCTCCTTAAGAATTTTGGACTGATATCGGGTTTGACGATTAATGCCCAGAAATCCCATGCTTTCTTTATGCGACATAGGGAGGCCCCTAACCCAATACCCTTTGGTGATCTCCTGTTGACGACCGCCCCAGACACTTTCAAATACCTAGGTATTCAAATTTATCACACTCCCCAGGATCTGATTGAGGGTAATCTACAGAAGACAATACGGTCTCTCCGGAGCCAGATCTCCTTCTGGACTTCATTGCCACTGCCTGTGATGGGCAGGATAGCCATCTCCAAAATGGTGATGCTCCCTCGCCTTTTATTTTTTTTTTACTAACATACCAGTTGTTATCCCGCCCAGCATATTTAAGACATTGGACTCCCTACTGTTAGGCTTTAAATGGGGAAAGGGACGAAGAAGAATGGGACTGGCGAAGTTGCAGCTTAGACCTGCTGAGGGAGGCCTGGGGGCGCCAGACTTTCGGGCATACTGTATGGCAGGTCAACTACAGTGGTTGTCCTATTGGCTGGCGGGAAAGAACACTCATGAGATTGGATACACCGGTTGCCTCCTTGCTCAGTGTACATTACACGCTTTACTTCTGCCGCTGGCTAAAATCCCCCGAACGGCCCCACCCTTGCTTAGAACCGCGCTGGCGTACTGGAAAAAGTCCCTTGACTACACACGATGAACCCTCCCTTACTCTTCGAACATTCCCTTCCTTGAAATCCCTGGCGCACATGGCTTAATAACGAAGCGGACTGTGTCCTCTTGGGAGCAGGAAGGAATATACACAGTCGGAGCACTGTTTGTAGACGGCACTCTGGCAGACCACGACAACTTCACCTGTGCACAGGGGGTTCCTTCGACACTGTTCCTCCTTCACGCCACCATTACTCACTACATCAAGTGCCACTGGTCCCCAGATGGGGTAGAACCCCCCAAAAATGAACTTGTGTACTCTACATACTTGATGGGTGCTGGTCGACATCTTACCCGATGGCTTTATAGTGGGATCCGCGCTCACTCAGGGATGTCTCTGGCCCCGATCCGGGCGAAATGGGAGGCTGTACTGGGAAAAGAACTCACGTACAGGGACTGGGCGACTATATTGGAGTTCCCCAAGAAAGTCTCCCGGAATGCTAAATTTAAATATATAAAACACATGATCTTACACAGGGCCTATATGACCCCACACCGACTGAACTGTATCTACCCAGACGCCCAACTTTCCTGCCCTAGATGTCAAGAAGCAGATGCTGATCTCATCCACATGCTGTGGACTTGTCCACGTTTGCAAACTTATTGGCAAACGATAGCTCACAGGGTCCGAGAGGTCACGGGCACGGCCGACTGGACAGCTTTGGATAGCTGTCTACTAGGTCTGCATAAACGCCCCAAGACATTGAAAGTGCAATATAAATTTGCGGACCTAGCCGTGCTGCTTGCGAAACGGGCCATCACCATTAGATGGAAATCTGCCCACCCCCCTACAGCAGCAGCTTGGCAGGCGGAATTGATCAGGTGGGGCGCCGCAGAAAGGGTTGTCATTAGACAGGAAGAATATGGAGGCCACCGCAAAACTCCATTGCTATGGATTAGGACCAAATGCTAAAGGTGCTTAAGGCCCTTGTTACACTCACCCCCCAATGTCGCCGCCTGAGCCCCCATATCATCATCTGCACACCCCCTCCCCTGTGACTGAATCGCTTGACACTGTGTAGTGATTTATTATGATTTGTTGCTGATGCCCAGGGTTGTATGGTATGGCCTGCTCCACGTGTTGGAGCTTGCATCTCACTTTAAACTCCTTTTATAATTGCTACGGTGTATACATCCACCCCATCTTTCCTTTTCCTAAACCATATTGTATTGTGTGGACTAATGGACCTGGGTTTTTGTGTGGGATTTCTCTTTTTGCCTCTATTATGTTCTGTGGTTCACTTATGAAGAAAACCTGAGTTACTCCTCTTGCTCTGAAGGCCCTTCGCGGACAGGGACAGCTATACCTGTTTGTCAAGATGTACCAAGATGTTACAATGCCATGTACTCGTTAACTTACTGAGTATGTACGCATATTAACAAAATGAAACTCAATAAAAAAATTTAAAAAAATATATATATTATGTTAAAAGTTTACAATTATATAGAAAATAAAAATATATATCAATGATTTAAAGTATAAAAAAACTAAATTCTATAGTAAATTAAAAGATGAAACTATTAAAATATATTTAAACTTAAATTTCACAATATAGTCAGTGCAACAGTAGAGAAGTGTTGGATAGCGGAGGGGTAAAAATAACAATTTCTCCTTCAGTGAGTGCAACAGTAGGGTAAGTGTTGGATAACTGAGTAATTAAATGTATTATTCCAAGTCCAGTGAGTGCAACAATAGGGAAAGTGTTGGATAGCAGAGGGGCAAAAATAACTATTCCCACTCCAGTGAGAGCAACAGTAGGGAAAGTGTTGGATAGCGGAGGGGTAAAATGGTTGCTTTTGTATTTTAAAACCCCTTCACTCACTTCGCTTTGACAAGCGGGCTTTTCGCTGCTCACAGCGCCCCGCTCAGCCCACAGGCCACGCCCCCTTCGAAGGCCACGCCCACTGCTACAAAAGGGACGCTGAATACGAGCGTCGCCATCTGTAATGCTACACTCCTGAGGAGGAAAGCCGGGAGATTGTTACTTTTTAAATTGTGTGTTTTGGTTGCTTTTGTATTTTAAAAGCCACTTACCCCTTCACTCACTTCGCTTTGACAAGCGGGCTTTTCGCTGCTCTCAGCAGGCGTGGAACGCTGTTACAGCGCCCCGCTCAGCCCACAGGCCACGCCCCCTTCAGAGGCCACGCCCACCGCCCATCTGCTCACCCTCCCATAAAGATGTGCTTCCCCCGGAAGCGCAGCGGACGAGCGCAGCGGGCGCGACGTTTGCGTGCCGAAGGCGCGCCTAAGGAAAGCCCGTCCGCGGCCGACCGAGGCTAGAGGCTGGTCACTCTGCCTCTTTCATTCAATACTCTCGCTCGCAGCTGACCGATCTCCAAGGCAAGTGGCCATTAGCGGATACCACTTTAGCCCGAATCACCAGGCTTGGCCTCCTTACTCCTCAAGCCCTCTCCTACACTCGTCCCTCGTTCCTGCCTCGGACTGGTCGCCCCTCGGTCCCGCCTCTCACGGGCCCCTCTCCTACTGTTGTATCTGCAATGTATCTCAACACTAGATCGGCAGTCAAACATCAGCTCGACCTTTTTATGTTACTGGAGTCCCATAAACCCGACCTGTTATTTCTTACTGAGACTTGGTTCTCGGACAGCTATCTTCCCTCACTACTGGCAATACTCCCCCCATCTTATTATGCTCTCCGAGCTGATCGCTCTACTGGAAAGCCAGGTGGAGGTGTTGCCCTGATTGCTCGTAAAGAACTCACTTTTCAATCTTTAGCCTTTTCTTCCTTGGGTTCATCAGACTGCTTAGTAGCCCGCTCACTTTCCCTGACCCCCCGCTTACGTGTGTCCTTATCTATCGACCCCCGTCTTTCCCGCAATCGTTTCTTCCAAGTTTTCAAGATCTGATGGCTACCTTGGCAGTCAACCACTCCTCCATCGTTGTCCTTGGGGATTTCAACTTTTGGCCCTCTGACCCCGCTGAGTGTGCAACTTCCAAGGAGTTTTCAGATTCACTTCGCTCTCTTAACCTCACTTCTGCTGTTCATGCCCCTACTCACAGATTGGGACACATCCTCGACCAAATTTGGTACCGAGATTGCCCGGTCATCTCATTATACATCTCTCCTTGTGCTTGGTCTGATCACTTTCTGATCACTTTTTCTTTATCCCTCCTCTTACTCTCCAAGCCCCCCCGCCAAAAACGTCTGGGCACGATCATGGAACCGCGTAGACGTAGCGGCCCTGTCTGCCACACTATCCACGTCCAGCCCCGATCTTTCAGGGCTGCCGTCATCTGGACTTGCGGAATCCATCAACGGCTGTCTGCGGGCTGGCTGCGACTCAATCGCCCCTTTAAAGCGCATTTCGTCTAAGCGCTCCAAAGATGCTAACCGCTGGTTTTCCGATGATTTGAAGACTCAAAAAGTTAATCTCCTACTTTAAGAAACCGATATATCACTCTCCTAGCCCAATACAAGAAATCTATTTTGGAAACTAAGAAGGCCTATTTCTCATCTAAAATCCAGCTTGCGGAGAACCGGCCTAGAGAAATATTTTCCATTGTTCAAGATCTTGCCTACTCTGATAGAGCCTCACTTAAACCGTCTCCTTCGCAACCACTCTGCGATTCTCTTAATTCCTTTTTTCTTGATAAAATTAGCACGATCAAAGCTAAGATTCCCCCTCCATCCCCCTCCTTCAACAACCCTTGCTGTCCTCCAGTCGCAGCACGTCTTGACTCGATTCCCCTCCTCACGACTGATTCTTTCTTCTCCATTCTTCCGCTGGTCAAGTCCGGCTCCCCTCTGGATCCCTGCCCTACCTACATCCTGAAACAGATCTATTCCTCCTGCCCTTCACCGCCCCTCACGTTTCTTAACAGTTCGCTATCCCAGGGTATTGTCACTCCATCACTTAAATCGGCGGTGATTGTCCCTATTCTAAAAAAACCTGGTGAGGACTCTTCTGACCCAGCCAACTACCGCCCTATCTCTCTCCTGCCTTTCCTGGCAAAGGTACTGGAACGCCATGTTGTTAGAACTTTGAGTTCATTTGTGGAAAGGAACAGTGTCTTGGCTCCCAGGCAGGCTGGATTCCGCCCTGCACACTCTACAGAGTCAGTGATAATATCTGTCCTGGACAACCTCCGGGAGGGCAAGGATACTAGTCAGCCCCAGGCCCTGGTCCTCCTTGATCTCTCCACCGCGTTCGACACGGTGGACCACGCCATCTTACTTTCACGTGTCGAGGCGGCGGGAATCGGAGGGACGGCCCTGTTGTGGCTCTCCTCCTTCTTGAGTGGTCGCACTCAAGGAGTTCGCTTGGGTGAGTACTCAGCTGACTTTCGCCCAGTCCAGTGCGGGGTCCCCCAAGGATCCTCTTTGTCTCCACTGTTATTCAACCTTTACATTGCCCCCCTTATTTTTGCTTTACAGCAGCTGGAGGTCTCTGTCTACAATTATGCAGATGCTCTCCAGCTTATCTTCTCTCTTTCTTCTTCCCCCAGGTCAATATCTAATTTTCAGTTTATCATGACTTTTATCCAGGACTGGATGAACTTCAACCACCTGAAACTCAATCCCGACAAAACGTGATTGGTGTTGACGGGTGGTTGTTCCAGTCCTTGGTCCTCTTCCTTCTGGCCCCTTTCTTTAGGTTCCCCACCCACTCCCGTTCCCTCTGTCAAGACCCTTGGGTTCAAACTCAATAATCAACTTTCCCTCCACTCTCAAGTTAGTGCTGTCGTCTCCTCAGCCTTCCTCTCCCTCCGGACAATCCGCAAAGTCTCTCGGTTTTTTTCTCCATCCGCCCTCAAATTAATACTTCTGGCCATGGTGACGTCTCGCTTGGACTACGGCAATGCCCTCTACCATGGCATGCCAGCGTACCTCGTGAGGCGCCTCCAACTGGTTCAAAACCAGGCGGCTCGTCTGGTATTCAACCTACCCAAATCACAACATGTCACGCCCCTTCTCAAATCTCTACACTGGCTCCCTGTCCGGCAACGTGCCCTATTCAAGCTTGGCTGCATCATCTTCAAAGCCCGGTCCGGCTCTGCCCGATCTTTCATTAGCACGGCTATTCACGACTACACCCCGTCTAGAGAATTGCGCTCTGCTACTCATCAACTTCTCACTGTCCCTCGCTTCAAACGAAATAAATGGGGAGGCTCCAAATTTTCTACCACGGCCCCTGCCTTTTGGAACTCTCTCCCACTTCATCTGAGATCCTGTTCCCAGTACCCCATTTTTCGCCAAGATCTCAAAACCTTCCTTTTTACCCAAGCCTTCCCTTCTTAATCTTCCCTTGTCCCTCAGTCTTCCTGTCCCTTGAGTAGTAGTATCACATAGCGCCAAGAAACCGCCTGGTGTACGCGCGCTCTAGAAATATTTTTAAACTCAAACTCAAACTCAAACTATTCCCACTCTAATATTGCAAAAGTAGGATTAGTGTTGGATAGCGAAAGGGTAACATTTACTATTCCCACTCCAGTGAGTGCAACAGTAGGGAAAGTATTGGACAGCGGAAGGGTAAAAATTACTATTCCTTCTCCAGTAAGTGCAACAGTAGGAAAAATGATTGATTGCGAAGGTTTAAAAAATTATTATTCCAACTCCAATGAGTGCAACAGTAGGGAAAGTGTTGGATATCGAAGAGCAAAAATTACTATTCCCCCTCCAAAGAGTGCAACAGTAGAGAAAGTGTTGTATAGCGGAGGGGTAAAAAATACTTTTCCCACTCCAGTGAGTACGACAGTAGGAAAAGTGTTTGATAGCGAAGGGGTATAAATTTCTATTCCAACTCCAGTGAGTGCAACAGTAGGGAAAGTGTTGGATAGCAAAGTGGTAAAATGTACTACTACCATACCAGTGAGTGCAACAGTAGAGTTAGTGTTGGATAGCGAAATAATTAAATTTACTATTCCAACTTCAGTGAGTGCAACAGTAGGGAAAATGTTGGACAGCGGAGTGGCAAACATTACTATTCACACTCCAACAGTAATATATATATGTTTTGGAGGTTGGAAACAGCATTCATGCAGGTATTATTAATAGCGCAATGTGAATGTAATACGTTATATTTTTTATTCCAAAGCATTTTATAGACATTTTCAGCAACAATGTCTAAAATCAATATAAAGTCTTTTATGTATTTATACAGTTAGAAATGTAATTACAATTATAAAAGACATGTATTTATACTGATAGTATTTTTCTATATCCATCAATTGACATGTGACTGCATTTGGACTTTAAAAAGGGTTGAGCACTCTGTAACGCCATGTGACCAAGGCCGCTGGGATGGCCGAAACGCGTCATGGCAGTCTGTCTGTTTGACAAATAAATGTATGCTGGTAAAAAGGTGGTCCTTGCCTCGTAATTCGTAATGGAGAGCGCAGCTGCTGCGAGGTATTGCAGATATATATATAAATCTATGCACTTAGCAAAATAAACATGTTTCTGAAACAAGACCCCACGGAGTCAACGCCTGTTTACTATGGGTAGACAACAGGATTGGTGAAAATATATATATATATATTACCTACTGGTGGTCGCCAGTAGGTAGTTATAGTTAGGACCTAGCTACCATAGGAAATCTGCAACATTCTATTGGGAATAACTTTGGCGCCGGTGGAGGAATTTGCGTGTAATTTTCCAAAATTTAGGCCAGCTCCGCTCCGCTTCTTCCCTGGAAGTTTCGGGGGGATTCGTCAAGCGGGGGCCGAGAAAAAAGGGGGGTCCCAAAACGTGTTTTCCCCATGTTCATTTCCATAGGACGAATAGACAAGGCTACAGCCCGAACCACTGAACGGAATTACACCAAACTTTGCAAAATTTTAGGGACTGGTACGCAGAAGTGCCTTTTCTATATTTGGTGAAAATTGCTCCAGTGGTTTTTACGAAAATTAGGTTAAAAAACACATATATATCTATATGCGCGCTTCCAGCGCTTACCGGTACGGAAGTGCGCAAGCGGAAAGCTGATTGGCTCGCGCGTGTCTGTCAAGATTCTAAACAGTCCGGAGAGTCCGCCATCTTGTGTCTCGGTAGAATCGAGACACAAGAGGTGAAAATAAAAAGGGGGAAATGATTATAAGGGGGCAGGGTAGACCCTCCCTGACCCCCTAGGTTTTCTGAGGGGGGCCTAGAAGGACCCTGAAGGGCAAAAAAAACATTTATTTATTTTTTTTCCGCGGGGTAAGCGGTGGGTGCGTTCCCATGTACGCTTCCTGGTACGCGAACCCTGAGCGCACCACGGGGAAAAACAGTGTAAAAAATTAGAGTAAAAAAATCATTTAGAGTGCTTAGAGGTAGGGTAGCTCTGAAAAGAGCTGTTGTGTTATGTGGGTGTTTTTTGTACCTACAAGTAGGTACCAATGCAGAGTCTCAAATTCAAGAGGAAGACTCTATTCCCCTCATCTGTAAAATGTACACCATCTCTCCTATAGATGCTTTGCATGTTGTAACGCAAGTTGTTGTGGTATATAGAACCCATACCATAGTCTCTGAGGAAAGCAGAAACAGATTTATTTACATGTTTCCTTGCTTTCTGAATCTGTGGACAAAATTGGTTGGACCAGTTCCATTTTTGCCTTTGGCATATATTAGAAAATACCAAGGCAGTTTTTGGAAAAAGTGACATCAATTGCCCAAAGATGTCCTTTAAAAGCATTTCCAGACCTACCCCAGTCAAAGTGCCCAGGTCATTGCCACCACAGTGCATCACATTGCACAATTATGAGGTCAGCGTGTGGTAGATGCATAAAGGATTTTACCAATGGTATCAATTGGTGACTTCTCAATCCTCTCTGTCCAATCCACACAATGTCCACATTTGGTAAATCAAGGTTGCAAATACCTCTGTTACTTGCATATTTTTCACTCCAGTGAACAAAGCTATGACCCACAAAACAGACTTTTGGCATCTTGAAGGTAGATGTGCTTGTATTCAGATGAGTTGTGGAAATGAAATGGCAGTTTGAAAGTAGGAGTTATGAAAAAAAGTGGTTGAGATTAAGTGCACTTGAAAAACAAGAAATGATTGGTGGTTTCTTAACATTCTCTACTGAAAATTAGGGTGTATGCATCTGTTTTTTGAAAGAAGTAATTCTAATGGTTGAGAAAAAGTCATTGAAAGAAACATTGCACATGATTAGCTAGTACATTGAGAGGTCAAACTCCCTTACTGGATTCTTTTGCAACATAGTATGATGAACTTTTCACCTGTGTGCTGAGTTAGGTGGGAGTTACCATGGTAACAGGGTGAATGAGCACTGGGGGGATGGGTGAATATTATGTGAGTTTTAAAGTGTTGAAATGTAGAACCAACTCTTTTCCTTAACCTCACTACTCTTCTCTCACCCACCCACACCCCATTCCCTTACTCTGCTTCCCTCACTTATTCTCAATCCCCATGTTTACTCCCCTTTCCCTCACTCCCCTCCCACACTCATCTTCTTTCAGTCCCCTGCTTTACTTCCCTTCCCCTATCTTCCCTTCCTTTGCTCCCTCACTGATTCCCCTTCCCTTACTCACCTTACTCCACGTCACTTACTCCTTCTCTCACTCCCTCTGTCCTCTCACTTCCGCACTCCCCTTCCCTCACTCCCTCTCTCTTAGCCTCACTCTCTCCGTCCCCTCACTCTCTCACTCCTCTTTTGTCATGCTCACTCCCTATAACTCACCCACACTCCCTCACTTACCTTTCTTTGCTCCCTCACTCAGTCCCTTTCTGTCACTACTTCCTTCACTCCCTCTGTCCCCTCACTCCCTCACTCACTTTTATCCACCCTCTTTCACCCCTCCTTACTCACGCTCACTGCCCTTCTCTCACCCTCCCTCACCCTCATTCCCTTACTTCGATTCCCTCACTATCTATCATTCCCTATCCTTCACTCCCCTTCCCTTTACTTTCATCCCCCACTCACCTTCTCTTAGTACCTTTGCTTCAGTCCTCTACCCCTCTTTTTCCTTCCTTCGCTCCCTCACTCATTCCCCTTCCCTAACTCATCTTACTCCACTTCACTCACTCCTTCTGTCACTCCCCCTGTCCTCTCACATCCTGACTCTCCTTCCCTCAATCCCTCTCTCCGAGCCTCACTCCCTCTGTCCCCTCACTCTCAGTCCCCTTCCCTCATGCTCACTCCCTTTAACTCACCTACACTACCTCACTTACCTTTCTATGCTCCCTCACTCAGTCCCCTTCTCTCACTCTTTCCTTCACTCCCTCTGTCTCCTACCTCCCTCACTCCCCTTGTCTCATGCTCACTTGCCTTTATCCACCCTCTATCACCCCTCTTTCCTCAACCACACTGCTCTTCTCTCACCCTCCCTCACCCCCGTTGCCTTACTGCACTTCCCTCACTTCTCGTCATTCCCCATGTTCACTCCTCTTCCCCTCCCACACTCACTTTTTTTCAGTCCCCCTTCTTTACTTCCTTTCCCCTCTCTTCCTTTCCTTCACTCATTCACTCATTCCCCTTCCCTTACTCACCTTACTCCACTTCATTCCCTCTGTCCTCTCACTTCTTTACTGCTCTCCTCTCACTCCGTCTGTCTTACCCTCACTCCCTCTGTCCCCTCATTCTCACTTTCCTTCAATCACCCTCACTCATCTTCAAACCCTCACTGTCATCAACTCACTCTTACTCACTCCACCTTCCTTCTTCCTCACTCCACTAGCCTTACTCGCACTCCCATTACTTTATCCTCCCTCACCCTCTTTCCCTCAATATCAATCCCCTTTTTTCACCTTGACTCATTTCTTTCCGTCACTCCCTGTCACTCTCCTTCGTTCACTCCACTTCAACTCACTCTTGTTTACAACTCACCTTCTCTCACTCCTCTTCTGACACTTGTTCGCTCTGTCACTTTCTCCCCTTCATTCACTCATTTCATTCATTCATTTATTCAGTACACATTCTCAGAAAAAAAGAATTGCAAAATATGTAAAGAATATAGCTCTTTTTGGAGAATTGGAGTTAGTTCTTAAAAGAACTTTTTTTTTCTTCTTTTCTTTTTATTTTTTAAAAAAACTTTTTCATAACGATTTTATATTTTTTGTGTATTTTTTTCAAGGAAAAAAAAAACAGGGATTCCAAAACTGCTCAACAGGAGCAAAAAAAGGTGAAAAATTAGGGATGGGGATGGCAGCGGTGTTCCTCTCTCCTCCGAGCAATCAGTTCAATACTCTGCTCCCCATAACAGAGCAGTTCATCGCAATCCATGCATAGAATTTTGATGCGTGCAAACTGCGGCTGCACGTTCAGGATCATTCTTCTACCTTCTCTTCCAGAAGCTGTTGCACCACCAGTCGAGGTGCTGGCCCCATCTCTCGGTGCATTCCTTGCCAGGTCCCTGATACTCTCCCGGGCATAGTTCTGGGGGTGCCTTTTTGGCACATGTCTAATCATGGTGGAGTTCCCAAAACTGTATTTTTTTCTGGGGTCACCACATGAAAGAATTGTGTGACATATCTTGCATTCCACCTTTGGAGCATTTACTTTCTTCTCACCTTCTGGAATGCTGAAAAACTTCCAGATGAAGTGCTCCTTAATTTTTGGTTGAGGAGAGTCCTCATGGAGAAACTCATAAGAGTCACTGCTGCTTGATGCTCTTGCAGCCATTCTTTCCAGAGAATTGAAGAGGAGAAAAAGGGAACAGGTCTTGCTCTCTCCAAAGTGAAAGAGGTAGTGAAGGAAATGGGTGGGGTTTTCATTAGTTGTAAAAACAACTGTTAACAACCAATGAAAAGTGTTATTTTAAGGTCACATGACTTGACACGATTACGCTACGCGCTCCGGAGCGCTTCTGGGGGCGCTTACGCAGCACGTACGTGGGCGCTACCAGGGGGCGCTTACGCGGCGCGCCTGTATGACATTTTGTTAAATTTTAGGAAATGCGTTTAAAGTTAAAATACGGTTATTTAAAATCAAAAATACTACTTTTATAAGTATGCCACTGAATGTCTTGCATTATTATTTACTATAAATACATACTTATATTTTTTTTCGCACGCGGAAATAGCGCTCTCGCTACGTGTACGGGTGCGTTTACGGGTGCGCGAACCCTGAGCGCTCCGAGGTAAAATGATAACAAAAAAACAACTACAGGAAAAATACATTGAAAAATTAATTTTAGAATGTTTTTTTTATTACAAATATAATAATTAATAGTTATAAAAAACAGCTATTAAAAAACGTATTAATTCACTTTAAAAACCTTTCAAATTGACTGAAAAAACATAGGCGTCACACCAGTTATAGTTAGCTGAACATTTTACTCATACAAAACCATTGAAATTCCCACGTTATAGTTAGTTGGACTCACAATAACTCGCGCACCCGCAATCCACTGCTGATGATGTCACATATTACATCATTCATGACATGGTCAGTGACATCACTGATGCCATCACTGATGACATCTCAAATGACATCACTGATGACATCTCAAATGACATCACTAATAACATCACTGATGACATCATCCAGTGACTGTGTTTTTCTGTAAAGTTTAAATATGTTTTACATATTGAAGAATGAGTGAATGTATAAGTGTCTGGATGAAGGATTTAGTAGGTGCGTGACTGACTGTATAAGTGAGTGATTAAATGTGTCTTACTGAATGCATTGGATAGTGACTAAACTGTCTGAATGTGTGCATCAGTATGTCTGTTGTTGTGTAAGCTGCTGCATGTGTTGATCAGTAGTTATATGAGTGGCTATATGGGTTGTTGATTGGTTGCCCAAGTATTTGTATGTGAGGCTGAGTGTGTGTGTGGTTGGCTGGGAGGTGTGTGACTCTGTGCATAGATGTGTAAGCAGTTGATTCACCTGGTGTATGGGTTTAAGAGTGCATGTGGAAACAGCTGTATGGGCGGTTGACTGTGTGCATGGGTGTTTTGGTGACTGAATGGATATCTCAGTGCTACATGTCCAAGTAAGTAGATATGTAAAACACAGTGCATGTGAGAGTTGGTATATATAAATGACTATACATGAGAGCCAGTGATTGTGTGAGTGGCTGTATGGATCAATGTGTACTTGTATCAGTGATTGTATAAGATAGTAAGTATGTGTTAGTATATGTTTGTATATTTGAGGCGTTGTCTATATAACTGTATAGATGAGGAAATGGGAGTGTGATTGATTCTTTGCATGACTGATTAGGTGAGTCAGTAACTCCATGGATGAGTGGCAGTGTGTGAGTGTCTGTATAGGTGTATGAGTGCATATGATAGTGTTGTATTGATGAGTGTCTGTATATATGAGTGATTGTATGTGTGAATGAGTGGATGTGTGTGTAGACCTGGGAATCAGTGAGTGTGTATGAAGTTACTGGTATTGGTGTGTCAATAATTTCAGGAATGGTAGTTTGTATTTAACACTTGGTGTATCAAAGTTTAGATTAGAGTGTGAGCAGGTGCATCGTGATGTTATATATATATAGATATATATATATATATATAGATATATATATAGATATATAGATATATATATATATATATATCTATATATCTATATATCTATATATATATATATATATATATATATATATATATAAATATATATAATAAAACACATTTTAAAAATGAATAATATAAAAAAAATAAAAAATATAATATAATAAATATATAAAAAGAAAACATATTATTATATTTATTACATATAAGAAATGCATGCAAATAATATATTAATAAAATAATAAATACATTTAAAAAAGATGAGTTTAAACTAAAAAACAGTAACGAACAAAAACATAAATTAATATGTACATGTATTTATTTTATTTCCTACCCTATAACACCACACCAATAACAACACACTTAAACATTTTTTAATAAATGTACTTCCATAATTAACATAATTAATAATAAATTAAAAAATATTAATAATAAATAAAACTAATAAACATTGACTATACACACTTTAACACTATAATGTCTACAACACACACCTAAATTAAACTATAAAATAATAAAACACAATTAACACTTATTTGTACATTAAAAACTATTACTATTTACAACTAATTATAAAGTAATTAAAATGGATTTAATGCCCACCCTTTACCCCTTTAAAAGTAAAAACAACAGACAAAAAAAACAATTACCCAAACTAAATATCAAATAATCAACATTAATTAACAACTATATATTAATTAATTGAACACAAATTACTTCCCATCCTTTACCCCTATAAACACCACAACACACACCTACAATCAATTACACAAATACCATAATTAATGTTTAATTAATTTAATTAATGTCAATTAACAAAGTTATTAATAATAAATAAATAAACTACTTAACACCCTTTACTCCTATAACTCCCAAAAAACACACCTAATCAAACACTTACCATAATTAATTGCCAATTAATTAATTATAATTAATGAACAACCAACTATTCATCAATTAAAACTAAATTGCTTCCCACCCTTTACACCTATAAACACCAAAAGACACATCTAAAGTTAATTACACAATTACCATAATTAAATACGAATTCATTAATTAGGATAAATTAACAACCAATTATTAATTCGTCAATTAAAAATAAATGACTTCCCACTATTTACACCTATAAACACCATAACACACACTTAAAATTACACAACTACTTCAGTTAATAACGAACTAATTAATTACAACCAATTACTAATTCATCAATTCAAAATAAATTACTTCCTACCCTTTACAGCCTTAAACACCACAACACACACCTAGAATTATTTACACAATTACCATAATTAATTACCAATTAATTAATTATTATTAACTAAAAAAAAAAAAAAAAAAAAAAGAAACACGCAAGAAACACGAGGGAGAACATGGCGGCCGGCTGACTAGCGGGTCGCGGAGGTCTGGAGAGTGGCGGTGTCAGGCTAATATGAGGTCGAGGGCCGAGCGTCAGTGAGCGGAGTTTTGTTTCTTGTTATAGCGGTACTTACTTGTTGTGCACCACGGCAGGTTATCGAAGGATACTGGAAGCCGTTTGCCGGCTCGATACAGGAGACCAGCGGAGTCGGCAGCGGATGGCGGAGGACGCAACGCAGCAACCCGCCGAGCCCGAGACTGTGGGGGCGGAGTCGCGCTATCTGCCGGCTGGGAGCGAGCAGCACAGGGTGTCTGCAGAGGTCGTCGAGTGCTCGCGAAAATCGGCACTCCAGTAAGCGGAGGAAGGGGTCAAGGCTTGGAAGCTGCTACATGCAACACAAACAAAACAGAGTTGGATAGTGTTCCACAGCGGATTACTACAGAACAAGAACAAGTAAGCAAGAGGGGGAAGGAGGGGGACAAGACCTCAGGTTACCAGTTAAGGAGCAAGAAAGTTAATAAAGAAACGTCTGTGGGACCAAGTGGTAAAGAAAGCACACAAGTTGGAAAAATAAATAACGAGGAGGCAGAGGAAAGTGCTTTCTCTGAGACTACAGTACACAACTCTAAGGCTTCACCATCGAAAAAAGAGAGGAAAAAAAGACAGAAAAAAGAAAGGGCGCTGTTTAAGAACCCTATAGCTCCCTCACTGAACCTCTACTTTAAGCCAGTCCCAAAGGTGTTGGTGTTGAAACCTGAGCCTGTTTTGCAGCATCAGTGTCAAAATAAGGGTGGCAAAGAGGTAGAATTTGAAGAAAAAAGGGAATCTTTATCTGAAGATAGGGAAGATCTCGAACAGGATTGGTCAACTCTTTCTACACCTAACCCATTTCAGGTTTTAGAGATAGAGATGGATGGGGGTAAGGCCAGTAGCGGTGAGACTGAGGTGACGGAGCAGATATTTCAACCTAGCATACCAGCCACATTAAGTGAATTAAAAGAGAGTCCACCTATTGATGTCGTGGATAAAAAAGTGGAAGACGATATATTCACAAGGAAAGAAGAATCCCCTAGGAATGAAAGGTTGGGGCTCTCTAACGTGGAATTAACTTTAAGACAACAAGAGAGCTATACCTCCACAGATGGGACCGTCATGGAACTCCTAAAAAAATTAGAGCGCGACATACATTTAGGATTTGAAGCCTCTAGAAAAAATCAAGAGCGTATTAATGCTACTTGCGTGTTGTTAGAGGACAAGATAGATAAATTAACGACACGGGCGGGAGAGATGGAATCTGCAATGAAAACTATCCAGGGAAGGGTCCTGGACAATCGAAAGGAGATAGAGACTCTGTATTCCCAAGATAGGCACATGGATGAAAGGCTAGAACGGTTGGAAAACATGCAGAGGCGCAATAACTTAAAAATTCTTAAACTGCCAGAAGGAAAAGAAGGGACAGACTTAAAGGCGTTTGTAGTGCAGCTACTGAAAAAAGAGTTAGCATTAGAAGAAGATGAGGAAAGTCTGGCTCGGGACATACAACGGATACACCGAGATCCTTTTAGGTTGAATCCTGACCGGGCTAAGCCAAGAAAAATTTTGATTAATTTTGCGACTTACTCATTAAAAGAAAAAATCTTGTTATCTGCTTTGAAAAAAAAATCTATTTTAATTGATGGAATATCGGTGGATATAAGGTCAGATCTGTCACCAGCTACAGCAAATAGACAGTGGGAGATGGGAAAGCGGTTGGTGCCATTAAGGGAGCTAGGAGCCACGGCTCAATTAAAATTTCCAGCCTTTCTTAAAGTTATGTGGCACAATAAAATGTATAACTTTCGGACGGTGGAGGAGGCAGATGCCTTTTTGGATGTTGCAAGGGGATTAGGCTCTCGACCATAATAATTTCATAATTTCTTAATTTAAGGCACACCACCACTCAGACATCCACAGGCCTAGGCCATGGGAGTAATGGTTGGGTTTTCCAGGGTGGGAAGTGAGAGTAGGGAGAGGGGTGGGGTAAGGGAAAGGGAGAAAACTATAAAAAATATTCCTCATGAGCAGTCTTGCTGTGACTTAAACAGGAAGAAGAAATGGGCAGCATATGGCAAGCATGATAATTACAATGACCAGGGCCAGAGGTAAGGAGTTAAGATTCCTTAGCTGGAATGTTAATGGGCTCAGAGTAAAATCTAGAAGACAGTTGATTTTGAAATATTTAGAGGATTCATCCGCACAGATTATTATTTTGCAAGAAACTCATTTAACACAAAGGGAAAGCAAGGAGATTTTTAGCACCCAAAAATGGATAGCAAACGCAATTTATACATCCCAAGACCTGGTTACAAAGGGGGTAGCCATTCTGATAAGGAAAGGATCCGACATAGTAGTCGAAAATAGTATAGTAGATAGTAGAGGAAGATGGGTGATTTGCAGTTTGCGACTTTCGGGAGAAACATTAACAATAGTGGGTTACTATGGTCCGAATATAGACGATCCCGCAGTCTTAGAGAAAGTTGAGCTGGAGGTATTGGATTTTCCTGGCAAAGTAATCATGGCAGGGGATTTTAATACGGTACTAGATGGGAAGATGGACAGGGCAGGTAACTCTAGAGCAATAACAAATATTAAAATGACTGCCAAACTTAAGTCAATGATGGGCCAACTTGGGCTTTGTGACATTTGGAGATGGAAACTTTCACAACAGTTAGGGTTTACCTTCTATAACAAAAAATATAAACACAACTCAAGGATAGATTTTTTTTTGGTTGATAATAGATTGAGAGAGAGGGTTACGGATGTAGCTCATTTAGGGGCACATTTATCAGACCATTCAGGGGTAAGTCTAAATCTGAGGTTGGAAGAAGAGAAAATCACTTCAGTTTGGAGGTTAGACCGGGCAATTTTAGCAGATTCAGAAATTTTAGAGATTCTTAAAGAAGAGATACAAGTTTTCCTAGAAGTAAATGAGAGTTCAGCTGGGGACGACATAGTATGGGAAGCGTGTAAGGCATTTATGAGAGGCATAATGGGAGTTCAGGGCGCAAAGAGAAGAAGATGGTATTATAGCCAGGTATCTAAGTTAGAAGAAGAGATTCGTGAATGCGAAAGGAACCGGATTCCCCAGGATGATACTATTTTAGATGGTCCGTGTGACAAAAAACTTTTGGACCTAAAAGTTCAGCTAACTGCGTTACTTGCACGACGAGTCAAAGAAAGATGGGAAGCTAGCAGGTTGGCACATTTCTCATATGGGGAGGGATGTGGCAAGCTATTAGCCTGGAAAGCTAAGAAAGATGTCGTACGCAATTATATTAAAGAGATTAAGGAACCAGGCACTGATCAAATCATATCAGAAAATAATTTGATGGTAAAAGCATTTCAGGAGCATTACACGAAGGTATATGCAGAAGACTTGTGTCCAGATATAGGGGAGATTGAACCCTGGCTATCTTTAATGAAACCACTATCAGATGAGGACATGAGGGGGCTTAATAAGGAAATCACTCAGGAGGAGCTTATGAAAGTTATTAAAGATAGCAAGAGAGGGAAAGCCCCTGGACCAGATGGTCTACCTGCAGAAGCCTATAAAGCTTTTGATACTACATTGGTCCCTAGTCTTTGTCACCTATATAATAAAATATTTTGGGGGGAGGTGAAAATCCCAAACTCTTGGAACGAGGCAAATATTATTCTAATTCTGAAGCCAGGGAAATCCCCAAAAAATATGGACGCATACAGGCCGATCTCGCTTTTAAATTGCGACTATAAATTCTATACAAAAATATTGGCTGACCGGCTCAGTAAAATAATTCATAAATTAATACATGAAGATCAAAGAGGTTTTATTAAGAAGAGGTATTTAAAAGATCTTACTTATTCTTTGATAGGGATGATAGATTTAGCCTCTAAGTATGATTATCCCTTGGCCGTGATAGCATTAGATGCTGCTAAGGCCTTCGATCGTGTTAATTTTGCCTATTTAAAAACTCTTCTGCAATATCTCAATCTAGGAGATAAATTTACCCATTCCATTTTTTCACTATATAGTGCTCCGACTTCACGTATACTTATAAATGGCACCCTTACATCTCCCATAAGGGTAATGCGGGGTACTCGGCAAGGATGCCCCTTATCACCTTTACTTTTTAATATATATATAGAACCCTTAGCCTGTAAAATTAGAGAATCAGAGGAGATACCCCCTTTTGCAGTAATGGATTGGTCAAAGAAATTGGGTTTATATGCGGACGACATTATTGTTTATTCTTCTAATTTAGTTAGTTCATTGGAAAAATTAGTAAAAATAACAAAAGATTTTGGAAGGATCTCTGGTTACCAGCTAAACCAAGAAAAGACTGAGATAATGACTTGGAATCTCAATACAAGTACTGTAAAAACAACAGCAGAAATGAGATATCTTGGTGTTAGGATTACACAGAAGATTGAGGACTTGGTGAAAACTAATCTTGACAGAGTAAAAAAAGAGGTTGGAGATCTGCTAAAGGGCTGGATGAATATACCTCTGTCAATATATGGGAGATCGAATTTAGTAAAGATGATGATTATTCCAAAAATTACCTTTTTGTATGAAGCTATTCCATTATGTTTTAAAAAGGAATGGTTGGCGAAAATACAAAGTATGATAATTTCATTTATTTGGGCATCTAAATCCTCTCGAATTTCATGGAGGAAAATAAGAAGAAGCGTAAATAAAGGAGGGTTGGCGGCTCCTGATCTACAAATATATGCATGGGCTTTTTGTTTGAAAAATTGCAGGATGTTATTGGGTTCTCTCGTTGATTCACAGATAGGTGAACTGTTTAAGATAATGCTGAAAGTATCAGGTTATCATGAGTTTGGTTACTTATATAAGTTTGGAGACCCTAAGTTTTTTAAAAAAGTGAAACTCAAGACTTTGAAAGATCTGGCTGAGACTTGGTATAAAATAAGAAAAAGTACTAAGATTCCTTATCTTAGTTACATGGCTCCAATTTGGGAATCACCGGGAGCTCCGATCTGGACAAGAGATGCTTTAGCTTCAAATTTGATAAAGGAGCCAGATCTACAAAGATGGAGAGATTTATTTCAAGATGGAAGACTAATTTCATGGAGTTTATGTCAGCAAAATTGGGGCTTAGTTTTTTCAAGATACAAATATGTACAAATTCAAAGTTGGGCAAACCACGCTGTATCAGAGATTGGCCAGGAAAATGAACTTGAAATAAAACTGGAACGAGAGGCCTTTAAGAAGGAAGTTGCTTGCTGGTACTGGCAGATATTGGAGATGGAGGATGGGATATTCGACTTACCAGAGACCCTGTGGAAGAATAGCTTGCCAAGGATTGCTACAGAAGACCAATGGCAAGTAACTATGAGCATGCTATATAGAATTGTTAAACCTGCCAATCTAAGGCGAAATGTTTTATTTACTATCCACAGGGCATACTGGTCTCCCTACAGACTTTCCAAATTTAAGAATGGAGGACTGGTGGAATGTCCAAAATGTAAAGTCCCAAATGTTGATGACCTCCATATGTTTGTATCATGCCCGAATATCAAAAAATTTTGGATTGACGTAAGTAACTCCCTCTCCAAATCACTGAATCAACCTATTGAGGTAAGCCCCGAGCTAATTATTTCTGGGAGATATGATTTGCAAAATAGAGTTTTGGGTAACAATGTAAGACTTATTTTTTATGCCATGTTATTAGCACGTCGGGAGATATGTAAGTTATGGGTCTCACCACTCAGTCCAACTTTACTGGACTGGATATTAGCCATGAGATATACAGCAAAGTTAGATATGTTAGAAACCTCTAAAAGGAATAGAGGTTTTTGGATACCCTTCCTGCTAAATTTTGGTTAAAATAATAGTTATGTTGAAAGTCCAATGATTAAGCCCGTGCCTGTCTCGCTGGTATTTGGAATCTTTAGCAAGGAAAAGAGATGGTGGAGAACACACATCTTGGGTCAGATGGTCAAGAAGGAGTCTAGAAAGGGGACCAGACTCAAAAATATGTGCAGTTCACGCCCCATTACTCTAGAACCAGCCCAAGAGACAACAATAGCCCAGAGGTTGGAAAGTAACAAAGATATGGGCGGCAAGACGGCAAATGAGGATAAAAAAAAAAAATTTTTAAAAATAAATATATAAAAAGAAAACATATTATTATATTTATTACATATAAGAAATGCATGCAAATAATATATTAATAAAATAATAAATACATTTAAAAAAGATGAGTTTAAACTAAAAAACAGTAACGAACAAAAACATAAATTAATATGTACATGTATTTATTTTATTTCCTACCCTATAACACCACACCAATAACAACACACTTAAACATTTTTTAATAAATGTACTTCCATAATTAACATAATTAATAATAAATTAAAAAATATTAATAATAAATAAAACTAATAAACATTGACTATACACACTTTAACACTATAATGTCTACAACACACACCTAAATTAAACTATAAAATAATAAAACACAATTAACACTTATTTGTACATTAAAAACTATTACTATTTACAACTAATTATAAAGTAATTAAAATGGATTTAATGCCCACCCTTTACCCCTTTAAAAGTAAAAACAACAGACAAAAAAAACAATTACCCAAACTAAATATCAAATAATCAACATTAATTAACAACTATATATTAATTAATTGAACACAAATTACTTCCCATCCTTTACCCCTATAAACACCACAACACACACCTACAATCAATTACACAAATACCATAATTAATGTTTAATTAATTTAATTAATGTCAATTAACAAAGTTATTAATAATAAATAAATAAACTACTTAACACCCTTTACTCCTATAACTCCCAAAAAACACACCTAATCAAACACTTACCATAATTAATTGCCAATTAATTAATTATAATTAATGAACAACCAACTATTCATCAATTAAAACTAAATTGCTTCCCACCCTTTACACCTATAAACACCAAAAGACACATCTAAAGTTAATTACACAATTACCATAATTAAATACGAATTCATTAATTAGGATAAATTAACAACCAATTATTAATTCGTCAATTAAAAATAAATGACTTCCCACTATTTACACCTATAAACACCATAACACACACTTAAAATTACACAATTACTTCAGTTAATAACGAACTAATTAATTACAACCAATTACTAATTCATCAATTCAAAATAAATTACTTCCTACCCTTTACAGCCTTAAACACCACAACACACACCTAGAATTATTTACACAATTACCATAATTAATTACCAATTAATTAATTATTATTAACTAACAACCCATACTTAATTAATTAATTAATACTAAATTACTTTACATGTTTAACACTATGACATCTCAATAAAACAAATATTAATAAATAAAAAATAATCAATTAATTTAATATAATTAAATTACTTCCCACCCTATTCCCCTATAATCCCATGACCCGATATGGAACTAAAATGCAAAATTCTTATAAAATTAAGTAATAACTACTATAAACGTAACACATATATTACAAATGCAAACAATTCTTATAAAAAAAATACATCACATGCATTTAAAATATATACTAAAATACATAACATTAATTAAAAAATCGATATTTTTAACAACTATATTTTTGTAAACGGTATTAAACACTTCAATATTTTTAAAATGGATATTACTTACCTTAAATCAATATTCTTGACCACGATATTCTTGCTGTCAATATTTCTGAACCACGATATTTATAAATCGATATTTGTGCAACTCAATATTTTTACTCGATATTCTGTCTGCACACCCTAATTCAGCAAGAAAATAAGAACGTTTTAGTGCTGTTGTCCATTTTATTTTGGCATTTTAATTTGTGTTGGAGAAATCCTAATTGACCTTCCCTAAGAATGGATTGCAGTCCTTCAATAGTTTGTAATATCCAATGTAATATATGGGATTCTGTAATCCCTGTATATGCCCCTGTCTTTCTTTTTAATCTGCGACTTTTGACACACTCAGTCACTGATTATAAAGAAAAGAGGTGCAAACCTGACTATTGTAAGTTATTTCAGTTATGTTCTGATGTTACAATGCCTACTGCCAGAGCCAGCGGCAAAGGCGAAAGGCAGATCAGGTCAAGGAGCTTAATTAGAACAATGGAATGTCTGGAGCTCCATTGGAAACAGTATAGTGCTCTGGGCTTCTAATGTCCAGTAGAAGCCCGGAGCTACATTTTGTGAACAAAAGGCCTCACGGAGCTCGAGGGGATGTCAGTCCCCTCAGGCTCCATGAGGCCTTTTTTTTACAAATTAGATCATTCTGCCCTGGAATGTTTTCATAGCCTTAGAGCCCCCCGCAGCTGGCTCTTCCAGCCTTTAAAGTCCAGCTCCCATGTTAAAGGCCCTGGCCTTCAGCTCAGGCTGTTAATGCTAAAGTGGGCCTTTAATGCCCCGTAGAGTCAAGTACACCGGGCTCTAAGGCTATATAAAATCAGCTGTTAAAACAAGGGAATTAGATCTTTGCTTTTCTTTCTTCTCTATTTTTTTTAGCTTATAACGGCAAGCAGAGAGAATGTTTATTTTTGGCACTCCTTATATAGTTAGAGACAAGTTAGAATCTTTTTGCATGTTTCTACACATTCCGAGCTACATTAGCATTTTTTTTAAAACAGGCTTGTATAGAACTGTTTCAAATGTGTTTTTAACAAATATCGAATAGCTTTTGATGTGTTTAACTTTGCACTAGAGGTTTTATTTTTATTCTTCATGTTTGCAAACATTCTCACTCTTTCATAAGAAAAAGCTATGCACCAAAGTTTTAAGTGTTTTGTGGAAAAGGTGATGGTGTGATCATGTATTATATGGGATAAAGTACTACCCCTGGTGTACATAATAAGGATATTGCACTTCAGAGTTTCATCATAATCTTATACAGGAACTCAGCCCTCAGCCTCGTTTCTCTATATGGTTATGGAAGTACTCGGTGACTGGCAATATCCCTAACATGTACGGCAGATGGTACTTGATCCTATACATTATGTTATCATGCATGACTTTTTGACCCAGTATCTCACTACCTCAAGTTTGTATGGCTTCCATGATGAAGGTAGACACACCCTGAATAAATGGCAAGTAACAGTAAAAATAGCAATTAAATATTTTCATCTTCAACTTTCTCCAAATATTTCAAACTAGTTACTCCATTCTTATGGAAAATATTTGTAGCAGCATCAGGTTGGGATCTGCGCACTGCAGCAGGGAAGTGCACTGATAGCCACAACATCAGACAGTACTGAAGAAGTGCTGATGCGTTTGGAATCTTCTGAGATCTTGAGGAAGTTCAGGGCTGGGATTGATCTGGGTTTGAGTTTCCAGGTAATCACATACATTCCTAACGGCTTCCCAGCACCAATGTGCACACCTCAGCAGTAAAATCCTGTAGCCTGCAGATAAATCGGATGTCATATATTTTCAAGTGGGTAGTGGCAGCGGTCTTCCAACCTGTAAGCATATTTTTCATTTGGAGAAAAAAGAAAGAACATTAATAATCCTACCTCAAACTGAAGGATTTTCTGATAGTTTAGAATCAGACATAAAAATGGAAAGCTACAATTTTCATAGTTTAGGCACACAGGAAAATGGGTTGTACTGTAACTCTGAAACTGAATAACTTTAGAAAAACTGCAGGTGTAAGCACACGACTTCTAACATTATTATTTTTTTGTGAATCAGACGCAGATTTTATTAAATGTGAAACGTTTATTGCAATACATCTGTGCTATTGACTTAAAAAATGTATATGTATTTTTACTCTGAAAAGCAACTCTTGCACAAAAGAGGATGAGAAGAGGAGAGAGAAGGAAGACAAAAGAAGGCAGGAGCAGGAAAAGAAAGAACAGAAAAAAGAGCAAGAAATACGAAAACGGTTCAAAGTAAGGACTTGCCTCAATGAATGTTGTTGTAATGTCGTAATTGTAATGTAAGCTATTTTTCTAGACGGGGACTCGGAAAAACTGTCATGCATAATACCTTCAGAAGTAATCAATTAAGGTTCATATTATTTTTTTAAACATTATTATAGATTTAGGATGTTTATATATTTTGTTTCCTATTGATCTCAGTGCCCTTCCAGACTTGTTGCCACCAGGTCGCTCACGGATGACTCTGTGAAACACCCCCTCTGGCTCCATGGGCACTTTTGGGTCACTCCTCCTGTGTCACTCCTGGGTGGACTCCAGACTGCTCTCGCGGACACGCCTTCGACATCTTTTCCCCTTGTTTCATAGGTTACAGGCCTGGGGGGGCTTGAAGAAAACAAATTATGAAATTCAAGGAGGCCAGAACTACATTTACCCAGACACAGATACAGAATTTTCAAAATATCTGAATTCTGAACATGTATCCCAGTGGAGAGCTCATGTTAATCACTATTCACCCAAAGAAGAGTGGTGTCTCAGGAAGTGAGCTGCTTGGATGCTTGAGAGGCAAAATACAGTGATAGCTGCATGGAACCGATCATATTTAGAGTGCGAGTAAAGGACGAAGTACAGTGCAGCTGTGCAGTAGCGTGAACCTAGCCAAAAGGCATCGAAGCGCTGTACGGGGTCAAAGGCAAGGATACAGCCAACAAGAGACAGGAAATGTACCTGGGTTCTCAGGTACTGGATTTTCTTCTTTTAATAGTAACCAAAAATGAACATCTACGTTCCAAAAGCGCGACGGTATATAATTCAGTATCCGAACTGGAATTGTAAATGAACTTAAAGAGTTAATGTGGTCTATATGCTAGGTATAGGGGATGTGGCCTAACGGCTAAACTATAGACGATGGAACCTGGAGACTTGAGTTCTGATTTCGGTGCCACCACTTGATTAGAATGCGTGTAGTAATTGGACAAAGCGCCTGGTGCCTCAAACAGAGAAGTACATAATGTAAAACCCTGCTCAAACCCTCCATTCAACCGCCGCGCTTCGATGCTTGCCTTGTGCAGTTTGTCTGCCATTGGATACAACTTTCTGTTTTCTATTCTTTATGAGTTAGTTATTGTTGGACTGGGCCCTCTCTGCAGAGTCACCCCCAAACCTTTTGCCTTCACCACTCCGGTTTTCTTAACCCGTTTCTGTTGGGATTTAAGACTCTGTGCACTATAACACTGCCAGGGTTGGATTGATAATACAAATCGGCCTGGGCAAGCAAAACAAAAGTGGCCCACATTTGCATATTGCCTTTCGCAAAACACGGCTTTCTGCAAAATTTTATTTAAAAAATGGGGGGAAGGTAAAAAAAATACACGGATTAGTTTACACTGGTGAAATGCACCTGAAAACAAGTGAAGCCACTTCTGCTCAGACCCCCTGCCCCCGCTCACTATGCATACATTATTTGGCCGGCCCAGCGAGTGGAAGGGAGTGACACCTCTACCCTTTGATAAAAGGGAGGTAATGGATGCCCATCTGCCCCCAGAAAGGCCACTCAGGCCCCCACTGCGTTGATGGAAGTATCCAAACAACCCAGGAACCCCCAGCTGCTCAAAAAAGCCGCCCACAGCTGGAACTGGACACCGGCCCCGCGGGCATTGCCCGAGTGCCCGCGTTACCAATCCTACCCTGACCACTGTTATCCAGTGCTAACGTGCTTGTGCTCTCTGCTTTAAACGTGGTAAAATTAGCTTACACCCCATTGCCACATTTAATGTACTTATAAATTTGTAGCAAAGTGGTACTAGATGTACCTGGACCTGTCAATTAGATGCTACTAGTGGAACTGCAGCACTTATTGTGTAACTAACTAGCCTTTCTAACCTTTTGCATGCATCGGATGGCCGGCAGCCATCTGACAACACGATGGGCGTGTGCGGAGGATGGCCACCGGCCGCCCAAACTGCGCGCGCATCATTTTAACCAGATAAACAAGTCTCAGGCATGCCATTGCAGCATGTGTGCAGTTGATAAACTGCCACTTCGACCATATGCCAGACCTAAACCTTCTTTTTTAATAGAAATAAGTCACATGTAGAGTAGGCACTAAACAGCCCAAAGGGCAAGGGGCTTTGTATTAAAAAAAGTGGGACTTACATGTCCTGGAAGTGAAAAACTCTTAAATTCGTTTTTTACTACTGCAAGGCCTACGTCTCCCATGGGATAACATTGGATTACCTTCTTACATTTAATAAACAATAACTTTTTGGGTAGCAGGAAATGTCATGTTTGGTGTCTAAGGAATTATAATCTTAAAACTCTCCTTAATGATAAAGTCAGATTTTAAGACAAAATTCAGGAAATGCCACTTTTAGAAAATTTACATTTCTTGTCCTAAACATTTGGTGCCCGCAGCATTTTCCTGAGTCACATGACTAGGTGTAATTGGTAATTGGCTTTTGTGCATTCCTCCCAGACAAGGGCTGAGGGGAGGATTGGGTGTTGGCAGGATGAGCCATCCTGACAGGCTGGGTGGGGCAGAGCTGTCACCTACCGCACTTGCACTTCAAAGGAGCTGCCACAGCACACAGACAAAATACTTTACACTAGCCTTGTCTGAATCCAGACATCCTGGGACCAGGGAAGGGAGAAGAAAAATTCCAAAACCAGATTTGTGAGTCTAGAAGTTTCTCCCACTTCAAGCCTGGCGACCAGGTATATTATTGGCTCCTCAGACCAACTCTTTTGTACAATCCTGGACCTGTGGATACTACAGGTTGGCACCCATGTCACTTCATCTCAATAACTCCAGGAAAAAAGTGAAGAATGGTATAATGATGACCTACGCAGGGAAAAATCCAGATGTAAACACTAAGTGCCGATTCCGATCTCGGTCGGAAGGGCACCGAATTGGGTTCGGCATTAGCGGATCGGATTCGGAGGCTGAATTTCTGTCCGGTTCGTACACAGGTCCGGACGTCGAAGTACGATGCGAACAAGCGGAAAATCTCCGTCCGAATAGTTTCCGGGTCCGAACCCCTCCGTACGTCTCGGCCGTAAGCAAACGTTAGCCCGCAATGGAGGCGTATTCCGACCGAGCCAGTACGATGCTCGATTCAGACAGCTGGATCGAGTCAGAGCTTCCGGCTCGCAAAAGCTCCTGGAGATGAGGTTTTGGGCGTTCGCATCGGACCCCCTGTTACCCGCAGCCTTACGACCCGGACACAGGGGGAGACCCATGGGTCTCCCTAATACAGGCAGGTACGGTGCAGATGGCACCGACTCGTACCCACCGTAGGGGGTGCACTTGTTCGCAACATACCCATTCAGTCAATGGGAGCCCATGTATGCATCGTATGTTCGACTCCCATTGACTTCTATGGGAGTCAGACCGAACCGAGTCCGACAGCATACGGCTGCATCGTACTCACTCCATCGGACTGCAGGAGTCCGGATCAGTCGGAAAACACCCCGGTGCCGGCCCGGTCTGAGTGGTTTCCAACCGAGATCGGACTCGGCCCCTAAGAAAAATCCTGGCGCAAATCCCAGCTGGAGACAGATAAACAAAAATTCAAACTGGCCCTCGCTATCTATCATAAGAATTTAAAAAGGGTATGTAAAGACCATTATATAACTAAACTTAATCAGGAAGGAAACTCATCAAAAGATCTTTATAAAATTCTTACTGCTCTTACCCATCCTACCCCTCTCAGGGTTTGTGTGGTAACCTAGCCATATATGTTGACGATAAAATCAACTTGATTTACAAACAATTTCCTCAAAATATGGGCCAGGTGCTACCTATCAAATCTGAATTAATACCACTATTTGGCTCAGGAGAAGGTCTGAAATATTTTAAGCATACTGATGTTGCACAAGTGGAAGCCATGCTAAAAAAGGCAAAATCTGGATCTCCTCTGGATATTATGCCTGTCCATAAGTTTGCCCTTCTCGCCCCTTTCTTGGCTGCCCCTATTGCTGAGATCTTAAACTCGTCATTAAGAGAAGGCAGTGTGCCTTTAGATTGGAAGGCCACCCAAGTACTTCCCATCAAGAAGAAAGATCAGGTGCCTACCGAAGTGCTCTCCAACTACAGTCCCATTTCGCTTAGCAGTTAATGGACTACTTTGAGACAAACGGCATCCTTGATCGCTCACAGTCTGGATTTAGAACCAACTATTCCACTGGGACAACTCTCATTGGGGTAACGGACTATATTAAAATGGTCTTAAATGATAATAAAGGAGTGATGTTGGTCCTGTTGGACCTAACAGCAGCCTTTGACACGGTCTCTCATCAGAAACTGATATTTCAAATGAGAGAGGCCAGTCTGCAGGGGCTGGCGCTTAATTTGCTTGTTAGTTTTTTGGACCAACGCATGCAAACTGTCAATCTGGGACCTTTTCGATCTCGAACTGTGATGCTTAGTAAGGGGGTGCCCCAAGGCTCTTGTTTGAACCTGACTTTATTCAATATCTACGTGGCCCTCTAGCTAAAGTCATCCAAGAATACGGCTTCATGCCATTTTCCTACGCAGGCGACACACAATTACTCCTATCCTTTGATAAGGATACAGAGTCAGTCGATCAGCGTTTTGCTAAATCCATGTCTGCCATAGCCAATTGGATGACTGGTCACTTCTTGCAGCTAAATGCGGCCAAAACCAAAATCCTGCTGTTTGGTCTGGCACTTATTTCCTAGTACCCTGCGTGGTGGCCGACAGTGTTAGGCCCCGCCCCCTCTCCTACCTTTGTGGCAAAAAATATAGGGGTCCGACTGGTTGCACGGTTATCGATGAAAGATCAAATAATCACCACTGCCAGGACTTGCTATCATGCCTTGAGCCTTTTGCGCAGAGGGTTCATTTGGCTGCCCCTCTCAGTACATAGAACCCTAGTTCAGGCTCTGATAATAGGTCGCCTCAACTATGCTTTACTGGCCTCTGCAAATTAGGCTTTCCTTAGCAGATTGCAGATCGTTCAAAATGTGGCCGTACGCTTAATCCTTAATAAACCACCTCACACCACCCCTGAGCCACTATTGAAATTTCTCCATCGGCTTCCCATCTGCCAGAGAATAAAGTTCAAGCTCTGTTGCTTTGCTTGCAGACCCGTTTTTGGCACAAGCCCGAGCTAAATGGCGGATAAGTTCAAACTGTATTTTTCGAACTGGTGTCTCAGATCGGAAGGCAAAGGGCTGCTGGTGGTCCCTCGTTTTAAGAAAATTCGATCTGGAGGCAAAATGGTTGCCTATCTGGCCCCATAACATTGGAATTCCTTGCCAGAGGAGTTACGTAAATGTTCTAGTTCCGCTCACTTCAGAAAACTTCTGAAGACGGAATTATTCAAGGCTTGAGCTATGGAAGTCTGTCCCTGTTCGATCTGTTTTCTATGCTAGCGCGGGAATATCCCTGCAGAGGTGATTCCTGCGCTCTTCAAATTCCTTACATACATACAGAAGGATTGCCCTGCTGCCTGAGGCTTGCACCACAGTCTGAGAAGGCAGACTGGACTTGCTTCCTGCATCCCAGGCTACCTGAAGTGACACCAAGGATCAGCTGACTGATTTCTTGCTCAGAGCTACAGCGACATAATAAGCTCAAGTTTGTGGCATGTGTGGCAGATATAGGTTAAAAAGGGAGAAGTATGATGTGGAGCGGAAAATGCACACAAACCATGAGCATAGTGAGATATACAGTTCGAGATGCATGTGAGGCAACAGGAGATGGAGGACAGAGTGACTAAAAACATAATCACTTATGTCGAGTGCTCAAACACACAGAAAAAAGTAGCTTCTAAAATGGGAGCCGTGGATTGGCACGACAACTTGGTCCATGCTCTCGGGAGGGCTAAACACAAGAATAGGCACGATGAACGCATACCATGGACAAACGGGGACAAATGATATGAGAGCCACGATGGAGTGAGCAAATTGCAAGCCTATGGCCAGGCTGAACCCACAGATGGTTAACAACATGTCTTGTCAAGACAGCGCATGCGCTGTCTAGCCAAGACCTAAAAGGGAAAGTTTTTAGGGTTGCACAGATCATCTGGAACTTTCATCCTTTCACTTATATACTAATGTTTTCATCATACAATCTCAACGTGTTTACTACCTGTTTAGACTCCCCAACACAGTTTTTGGGTGGTTTTGAGGAATCTTCAACAGAGTTTATGGCTTATTTTCTTCCTGTGTCCTATTTTGTTTTGACAAAAAGTCACCCTGCCTTAGAACCCTGTGTTTAGATTTAAATGCCATGATGAAATCCATCAACTGTTCATTCCTCATGTGTCAATTTATCTTTTTTTTTATTTTTTATAAAACAATTTGTTCACTTTGGTTTTTATACATAGGTCATTAAGTAATGTTAACTGTGTATACGTTGCAGCTCTCATTCAGTATGTATTTGCAATAAATCATTCATTTAACATTTAATCATTTCTCATTACTTTCCATTTCAGTGGCAGGTGCCAGTTGATCCAAAGCACATTCTGGGCCTGATTCACAAAGGTTAACTTACACTTTTGTGTACATTTACGATTGTTTGCTTTTCACAAAGTGATTTACGAGTAATATCTTTACGAGTGATACTTTTATGTGCAGCTACTCTGAACTCCTAAAGATACTCGTAAATCCCTTTGTGAATCGCAAACAATCATAAATTTACACAACAGTGTAAGTTTACCTTTTGTGATCAGGCCCTTACTGTTTACCGCAGCTACTTTTTTGTTGGTGTTTTTATCATAAAAATTGCAGTTATATACAATGAATATTCTTAAACAAAAGATGAGATCTGTTTAGCAGAGATAGTGCCCTGGATTAATTTCCCTAGGCTAATCTGACATGTATATGTTTTCTCCTGTACTCCCCTTTAATGCTCTCTTCTCATTTTCCCAGTTGGTAGGTCCAATAGAAGTCCTCCATCAGGCAAAGGCTTGCGTTGACTGTAAGGGTGGGAAGAATGAGCTCAGCTTCAAACAAGGAGACTCCCTCGAAATTATTCGCGTTACTGATAACCCGGAAGGAAAATGGCTGGCCCGAAAAAATGGAACTTGTGAGTTGCATTCTTACTTTTATATGATTTTATTAATCACCTTTATTTCTTGTGTGACACATGTGTATATGTGGGTGGCTGTGCTATTGACAGCAGACATCCATCCTCCCTGTGCCACATCATTTAAAAAATATGCAGCTGAATACGGAATAGGGGTGCACAGCACCTTCCTTGCATCAGAAAACATTCACATTTTCAAACACACTCAACACTTCTATGGTCTCAACAAGATGCCTGGAGTGGAGTCCCTGAGGGATTCCACTCAACGCAACTCTGTGTGGTCTTTCCAGACCCAAAACTAGAGGATCCAGAAACTCAGTACCCTGTGGTTTTACCTGGTGTTGATCAGCACTTGGAAGTGCAACGGCTAGGAGAGGGGTTGGGGCTGTGGGCAGGGGCACAGCCTAGTTTCCCCTTGCCACCTGCACTATGAGAGAAGCAGACATCCCCCCACCACCCCCAGATGCCCTCCCTGCCAACACTTACCTGGCCAAATCAAGAACCAACCGCAAATATTTACCACCTGCCTGCAGTAGGTTGTAAATATCAGAGTTAAAGACCCCCGGTTCAGGGAAAATCTATGTAAAGGACACAGTGATCCCATACCGATCAGGTTATTCCACATTCCAGGGTATTTAGCTGTTGATTCCTGTTGATACACTGGGAGATACCAGCCAGATCATTAACTTTGGCCCTGGTATCTTACCTTAGAGGTAACCTGGAATCAGATGAGAGCCTTACTTTTCTGTAGTGAAAAAGGGTATTTTTATCTTTCTCCTCATCTTCTTTAGAGTGAGATGCGATCTAACCTTTGAAATATGAAGTAGTATTATGAAATACCGCGGCCCTTAACTCTGTACTAGGCATATGTCTGCCTTATAGTTCTGTCACCAACCTGCTGAGTGCTTACAAATTGGAACACAAGCAACCCAGCACTGGCTTTGCCCATATTGTGGGCTCATCTGCCAGGTATAGCTTGATTCCACTGGCAGAGTGAGCATGGGACCCACGTCTGGGGGCACCGGTCACACTTAGGGCATCAAAAAGCAGTAATGGATGAATGCTTGAAATAATCTCAGCCACTGGTGTTTGCTAAGGCCGCATTCCAATCCATTGTTTTTCATCCACCATGACCCAGCCATGTGCAAATCAGCCTTGACCCTGCTTCAATAGGAACAGTCCATTCCGAACTGCCAGGCCAGATACTCCCTGAACTGATGGGGCATCCCAGACAGTCTTTGATAGGGGGCCTGGGATACATCACAGTGTCTAAAGGGACCAGAGACTAATGGGACATTTTTGACAACTCCAAAATGACTTTATGTGAGAAAGTGGAGGAGGTCACAATTGTAGATCGCTTTGTAATACGTTGGATGGATGGATGAAAGGCATTGTATATCCATTTACTTCTTAGTATTACAACATTGTAAAATATGTCATATGTGTTTAGATGGCTACATTAAAACAACATCAGTGGAGATTGACTACTCTGCATTGAAGAAGAAGGATAGACATTCAGTTAATGCTCCAATGCCTACAGGAGACGATCAAGATGTCTATGATGACGTTGCAGAACAGGACAATATAAGCAGGTGAGTCTACAATGCATCTCGCTTAACTAAGCTAAACATTTGAGCTACAGATGGTTTAACTAGAAGTTTGGCAGTATTAAAAAGATGACGCCAAAGTGAGATAACCAATAGAGATGCTATTCTATACAGATATCTAAAGCGCATAGCTACCCGAAGGCTTCCCAGCACGGATTGAGATAGGACCTATGCATTCAGGGAACATGTCAACAGGGTAAGATTAGTGAGGGTATAGTCAGGCTTTGATCAGCTTCCTAAAACATGTTAAATTGTCATGTACTGCGGGCATTGTGTTCCACTGCTTAGGTACAAGATGCAAAAAGGATCTCCCGCTCCATCTGGTCCTTTGGATTCGTGGTACCTTCAGGAGTCTGGTATTGGAAGATCTTAGTGTTCTGTTGGGGGTGTGGGGTGTTAGAAGTGCCCTAATCAAGGAAGGACCTTTCGAGTTGAATCCTCTGTAGGCTCTACAAAATGCTTTGAATGTTATTCTTTCCTCAATGTGGAGCCAGTGAAGGATGGCCAAGGCCTATTTAGCTGAGGTGTATTTATGGATCATAAGTAGCAACCTAGCTGCCGCATTTTGAACCACTGGTAGACTCTTGATAACATATTTAGCTGCGCCCATGTATAAGGAGTTGTAGTATTCCAGTCGGGAGAGAACTAGCAACTGAACCACGGTTCTTCTGGATGGGGTGGGTAGAAGTTCATTGATTTTACGCAGAGTTCTGAGGATGTCACAGCAGGAGGCCACAAGTCTTTTTGTTTGTGCATCCATTGACAGAGAGCTATCCATCCAAATAACGAGGCTTTTTATGGGGGAGGAAGGAGTGGGTGGATTGCACAAGGACATTGGTCATTCTAGAGAGTGTTGGGGATCCTGGTTCAATTTAAGGCAGCAGTTTGCCATCCAGCTGGCTACTTTTTCTACGCAGGGGGACAACTGCTGGTATTATGATCCTATCATGGGGAAGAGGGAGAGGATCAGCTGTGTGTCATCAACATATGAGACGATCGACATCCCAAATTCCTGCACAATGTCAGCTAGCAGATGCTTATTTATAGATTAAAAAGTGTGGGGCTGAGGGCAGATCCCTGCAGTAACCCACACTTTAGCGGGAAGAAGTCTGAGTAGCTTGGATTTTTGCATATCTGAAATGACATATCGCTTAGAAAAGAAGTGAGCCAGTTAAGAGCGACATTCTTTATTTAGGCTTCACTTATTCTTTTTATGAGTATCTCATGGTCAACCATATCAAATGCTGTGCGCAGGTCCATTAGGATAAGGCAGTGGCTCTCCCCTGGTCAAGCAGCATTTTTAACTCCTCTGGGATGGTAAGGAGGGCTGTTTCGGTACTATATTGAGGGCGGAAACTTGGTTGTGTAGGATGGAGGAGAGGATTTTCTTCCAGTAATATTAAAAGGCTTTGATTGGCATGCTTTTCCAAATCCTTTTCTATTGGTGGAAGCAGTGCAATAGGCCTGTAGTTCCTGATACATGAGGGATTGAGATTGTTGGTCTCATCAAAATGTATATTGATGTCCCCAAGGAGGGAAAGGTTTTTTTTTGGATGGCTAGGCTGGCAATCAGATCTGGTATGGCCTCAGTGACCTTGGTGCAAGTTTCAGGGAGCCTGTAGATCAGTACCCCTGAGAAGGAGCATGTAGGTTAGAAATTGATTGTGAAGCCAAGGTTCTCGCAATCGGGGATACGTAGCAGGTTGTACACACACCTGTAGAGGTCTTTCTCAAATAATAGCAATCCCACCGCCCACTTTATTTATGCGATCATTCCTGCAGGAGTAGTATCCGGTGGGGAAGGCTTGGTGAATATCGGTAGTAGAGCTCTTTTGTAGCCATGTTTCCATTAGAAACATGACATCAGGTCGTTTTTCCCCCCAACAGCGCAAGTAGCTCCGTTTTATGGCATGGCAGGGATCTGCAGTTAATCTATTTAAGGATCCTAATGATTCTGAAGGACTATGGGATACTTCCATGAGTCAATATTGACTGAATCTCAAAATAGTGCAGTCTAAGTGGCAGACTTACAAAGGTTTTTTCCAGGTAATGGGCAGATTCACATCTGGAACTAGTCATAATAAATGCATGCATATGTTAACTGATATTAACAAATCCAGCCATACGTACGACATGGCCCATTTTCCTCAACCCTACTTATGTATAAGTGGGTTAGGAAGGACGTTCACTGTTACAGAACTAACCATGCTATTACAGTGTGCTTCCCGTAATAGCCCTCACACAAATTAGTGAGCCTATACGAGTGGCTTAGTAATTTCCATGGGCTGGTAACAGAGTACTCCTTCCACATCCTCCTGGAATCCTTGGTACCTTCAATGTTGGTAATTCTGGAGAGAGGGTGTTAGAGAGTAAACCAGGAAAAGGGAAGCTCGCCAGGTCACTCTATAGGGCACGGCAGAGTAGGACTTACGAAATAGGGAACAAAGCAGAGAAAATGGTGACCTAGCTAGCAAGAAGAGAGGAGGGTCATGGGCTGGTGGACTCATGGGAGATTGTGCAGAATGTTGCACATTCCTAGGCAAGCTCTATTCTTTGCGTACCACTGAAGAGGCTGGGAGAGACCTACACAAGTTCCTAAATAGCACCCCGTCAGCATTATAGGAAAGGATTCCAGATAACGTCTGGATAAAGAGATAAAAGATGGGGAAATTTTGGAGGCCCTGACTCAGATTAAACAACCTACCCCTGGACTTTTTCAAGTATGTGAAAAGCAGGGTGATACAACCACGCCAGGACATTTTCTATGAGTCAAGGGAAAGGGGTGAGTAGGTCCGGACTGGGAACGCAACCAGCCCCGGCAATCGAGTTGGGCCGTCAGCAGGAGTGGTGTTGAGTGGTGTTCGTGTAAAACACTGCTGTTACAGGGATGTCCCATCTCTGCTGTTTCTCAGTAGCAATGGAACCATCGGTGAACTGGATATGGGATGATGCCCTGTAACGCGGACTGAAAATGAAAAGACATGATTTTGCTGTATGTGGACAAAAAAACTCTACCTACTTGGGGATTTACATGACCACAGATTGCAAATTCTTCCAAGACAAGAATTTGGGATGCATATTGGTGGACTGGGAGATCTGTTCTATACAACATGATATATTATTTATTTCTGCTCTAGATAACTGGCTTTTCGAGGTCCCAAACAATTCTTGAAGTCAGTAGAGGCTAAATGGGGGGACTGTTGTATAGGGAGACACCGAGAATAGCTCTTGCCACCCTGACCAGAAAGCTCCCATAGGAGCTAGGGGGGCACAGCACTCCCAGGCTTGCGATCACTGGCTTACCCAACTGTTGGTGGTGAGCAACTGGTTCTTTGCATATCAGAGGAAGACCATCCTGATGGCAAAACGTTGAGCTCTGGACACATGGGGCTATGTTAGTCAATGATATGGTAGGGGAGGCTTACACACCTCCCACCACCGATGGCAGCGCAGTTAAGACTTGGAGGAGGGCTATATAAAAATTGGAATGGAAGGACAAAATGACGTTAGAGACACCTCTATCGGCCTTAGAAGATATAGCAGACCTGCATGGGCTGGCTGAGTATGGACATTGGTATATAATGGCATCTCCAAACTAGGTGTGAAGAATTTTTAAATTGGGAACTAAAAAATAAATTGCCATCCTTAGCTTGATTTAAGGGAATAGCACAAGTACAGCAAACAGTAGTAATGATGACTAGGGGCCACAATTGATGCATTGCTAAGCGTCTACAAAAAGGGAGGATGCAATAGGAGTAATGGCTTTAACTTTTAGGAAAAAACACATTTTGAAAAGCTCCAAGATTCCCATTAATATTAAAATTTTGATTTTTTTAATGTATTTTTGGGTGAATTAAATATTTCTTAGATTTGTGTATTTGTTTAATATATGTTATTCTGCAGTTTTATGTATTTTACTGAGGTTGAAATTGTTGAAAATGCTTATGCAGGGACCCCCTGCTTTCAAAAGTGATTTATTGGGGTTTCACAGAAGGCAGAAGATTAAGAACCGCTGCCATAGTCCAAGCTGGAATGCATGAGGGCATAAACTACTGACTTGTGAAACAGATGGTCAGTTAATGGAGAAACATGTTTGATGGTTTTAATGAGGACAAACAAACGTGTCTAAGAACAGATTTGTTTCGCTGTAGATGAGAATCTAAATAATCTCTATTTATTTTGATTCCTCCCCTTGTTAAAATGATATACGCAACAAAAAAACTGAAGTTGCAAGGGTTTTGCTTGCTTATATAAGTAATCTGGCACACTCTGCTGGTGTTACATTAGGTTTCAGAAAGTATTCTCTTACCATAGAACTGCCTTTGAGTAGTATCGCACTGATAGCTACTTATATTTCACTTACATAGACGTTAGGTTGGGTGGATTTATTCTTATCTCGTTTTAAGTTTGAGTTTTTCATAAGACAAAAAAGTATGAGTCTGCACTCACCTTATGCCTATTTTTTACTTGCAGGCATCTTCCTGGAAATTCAAGTGGATGTAAGTATTTAACATGTTGGAAACATTCTACATTCTTACTTGAGGACATCTTAATGTACAGAGAACTGTAATTACTGCATAAAAAACGGGATATCAAAGTGCACCACTAGAAACGTAACATTGTTCTGAAATGTAATAAGCATATTTTTGGAGTTTGATTGTGTACTAATTGTAAAATACTTGAAATGCTTCGAAAGCACTTAACCCAATGGCAAAAATATAGAAAACCATTTAAAAAATCTTAGAATTAACAGAAAATAGATACAAAAAATTAAATTTCAATATAAATGAAAAAAGAATTAATAGGAGGGCAAAAACATAGAAGCTACACAACTTACTAGATGATTCGAAAAATGTCAGTAACGCAGTGAAAGTATAAGACAAACTTCTAAGACAAACTATCGTTTGATTAATGTATTTTAATTGCCGCAATCCTAGTACCACTGTTTTACCTAAGCATGTCATTCTGGTCCAAGAGGTACAAACGAGGACATAAGACATATAGGAGACAAACCACAAAAAGGCTCATTCTGTAATGGTAAGAAAGAACATTTTGACCTTACAATAATATACTTAGATTACCTCTAAAATAGAGCATCTGAAATGTAACTCCTGAAATTGTGAAATTTCTCTGTAGTCATTCTGCAAATTGTGAGAATTCCTGAACAGATTGACCCTTCGTTCACCAAACACGGAACATGAGTGGCCTAAGCATTTTGAGTTACATAACTTTTTAAAGTTTTTCTCACCATAGTGTATATTATTTAAGAGCCATAAACGTACCAGAAAACTGGCACCACAGCACAGTATAAAATAATACAAAGCAAGGTAAAGCATTAGTACATCACATATTTCAAAAATTAAAATGTTGCCTTGATTTCTGCAGCTGCAGAATAGTTCAATCACACCCCCCACCACCCCCATAAGGTTTTGGGGACAGCCTGTAGATTTTTAGACATATTCTTCCTCCCTGGTGCAGCAGTTCATCCAGTGGATACATTCCTGCAAAGGCGATGCCCTAGTGGAGCACCGGTGTCACACTATAACTCCTTTGGCTTGTAAGATTCCGAGTGCCACCAGAGTTTTGGGGGCTGTGGCACCTCCCCCCTCCGCCCCCCATTCATTCATTAGTCCTAAATGTGTGGTTGGTTCTGGGTTAGGTGTCAAAAGTTCTGCCTATCACTTCGAGAGGGTCGAGTATATTCAGGACCATTATCTCTTTATATTAGGACATGTACACACTGTGTAGAAATTGTCCTCGGTTCAGTTTTGCCTCGAGAACTTGCTGCATTTTTCTGAGCCTTGAGGGCTGAAGTGGACCCTTTGTAAATATTTCAGTTGGATAAGGCAAAGTCTAGTAGAGATCACTACTGTCCGTCGAACCCTTCTCACTCCCTTCCAGGCGAACTCATCTAATGGACCAATATCCTTCGCCCACCGTCTCACAATGTCCCCACAGGGTTGGGGTGTTCTTTACCAGTGATCAATAGATTCTGCAAATACCCTTATACTCAGTGGCAGATATTATAAACTTTGCCTCTAAGGGGTTATGAGAGGGAGTTTAATCAGAGTGCCTTCGCGGGATTCCAATGGATGTCACAGTTGTAGGTAGCACACAATTGCATGTACTGCATGTTGTAGGTCTCAACCTGGAACGGGAAGGGGTGGATATGACTCCCCTCCGAAATATCTCTCAACCTTATGATGCCAATGAGGTCCCAAGGCTTAAAGCCATCTAGCTTGACCGTGTGTTCAAACCAGGAACACTCCCATAATGTTGTTTCTGCTATTGAACCCTTATCCCTTTTGATCCATTGGAGGGCTGGGTGCCAACAGACGAGGGATGTTGCGGTGGTTGGGGGAGAGTGGGTCATGTCATGTGTACAGTCCGTACAGCAGGTTCAGGTGCAGTTTGCCATGCTGTTCAATGCATTCCAGCTCCACCCCTACCATTCGGTCATCAAGGTCAGAGAAGAACCAATAATTTATGGGGTGGATGTGACTCACCCAGCAGTATAAATGGATGTCTGCTACACCCAGCCCCACAACCCCCTATGGTGGTAGGGCACATTTCCTGTGCGAGATGCACAATTGTTATCCTGCCCATAGAAACTGTGAAAAAAGGAATACTGCAGTTTGTAAGGGAAGTTTTGTAAGGTGTAACGTAATTTGGGAAGAGAGATAATTTTGAACAAATCCCCCCTTTCCGCTATGTTGATCAGCAGCAAATTCCATGTTTCAGTGTTGTGTTTTATTCGGGGGAGTAGTGACACGATGTTCAGATGCCACACCCGGGGTTTATCCACAGTCACCTGCATGCCTAGGTATCTAAAGTGTTCAGTGGCCCAACTTAGGGGGTGGATGTTTTTGATAGTTGGGGTGATCTCAGAATACCAAGAAATATGTGGCCCTCATCCAGTTTAGGGATAAGCCAGAGGCCTCGCCGTAGATTTGTGGTATATTCTTTGAGTTGCATACAATTAGAAAACACATTTCTGTCTAAAAATGAGCACCGAACAGACCCAGCCTCAACCTTGTGAAGGTCAAGTCACCCACATGTAAGGGCTAGCACAGGCGACATCTCACACAATGCTAGGATTACATGATTTCTTTGGAAGAAAGGATTTTTCTTCCCCTTCTCTTCTACCACCCCAGACACATGTCTAACATTGTGCTGCCTTGCTTTTATTGGCCTCGCCAACGTACCATAGCAGGTGTAATGAGGAGTACAGGTCAAATTGAATAACATAAAAATCGAGGATTTTTCTGATGTATTCAAGATATGCATACTAACTATACATTGGCCTATAACAAAATGATGTGGTCAATAGGATTGCATACTGTGATGGTGTATAAGTATGACAGAGTCTTGCTATATGTCATGTTATATATATTTTTATATGCGTCACACTGGTTGTAATGGAAATCACCTTACAAGATATTATATTAAGTTTATTTGCTGTAATTTGTTCCCCCTGATTCCCTTACATTTATTGGCCAAAGTCTGCGCCTATAACACCAGTTAGTCTTGAACTGAATGTGCTCTAAGACCAAGAGTCATGAGTGAATATACCTACCTAAATTGAATGTGGAGGGCTTTAAAACTTCAGACTCTCCACCATTCTTGGACCCGACAAAGGCCATAAAACCCATAGGGGCAATTCGGAGCTGAAACATGCGACCAGACCAACTGGTGTTGTGTACCAGTGACTTATCCACTCAACACCAAACCTTTCTTTCAACCTTATCCTTTGTTCAACAAAACTTCCTGGGCAGTAAAGGAAATGTTTTTAACCTCTCACTGCTGTCAAATCCCAGACAGTCTCCCTCCTGCTGGAGGACAGTGGGGTCACTTGGAGAACGGAACACTCGAGTGACAGACCCAATGATGACACTATCCACCAAACCACAGCGGAACTAGCATACACCTTAAATTGTAAAAATGTGGTTGAGGGTCTCGGAGACAAATATCTGGAACTCTCGCTGACCGGCAACAGTGATTCATTTTCCCCCATTGATTAATAGAACAGATACATAACCTTCCACCTAAAAGCAAGATAACGCCGTAAGACATGGTTCCCTAGAGAGAGGACAGCCCCAATCTTGCCTAATTAATCTTCTTGCCAAAGCAACAGCAACCATAGCAGTCAGAAATGTAAGAAGCACGTTGAAAGGTATAAAAGAAGTGCTTGTGAATGCCTGGACAACTAGGCCTGGATGAAATTGTAACTACACCGAAATTAGTGGTAATCAAAATGTCTCACATTTCTAAAACTTCTAAAATGTCTATTTTGCATAACTTTTGTAAGCATGTACGGACCTAACATAAAAAAAAGTCTTACAAGAAAACAGCTTAGGCTGGTTTGCACAGAAAATGTCTAACAAAGAGAAATTTTCAGGTTGAACAAGTCTCTTGATGGTATCTCACATGTCTTTTTTATGCAATGTGTGTGCTCGTTTGCACACTATCAACGAACTGTGTTTTGCTGTGAAAGCATAATATTGTGTAATTTCATGATTCTGTGGAATTGAGCAATTATGCAAATTCTCACACTTCATTGAAACACCAGCAGAAGATTCCAGGATGGCAACACAGGCGGAACACTAACACAGGCAGGGTCCAAGCCCCTTCAAAAATGATGGTTGTACCCCCTCCAAAGACGTCAAGCACACTTAGGGTTCTCTGAACCCCTGAAACACATACATCCGGGAATGCAAAGAGCAAGGGGCTAAACCCAGCTCAAAGCTATCAATTGAAAATCTAAGATTCACAAAGGAGCACAATGAAGAGGAGAATGATTGTGAGACTCACACCAAGTCAAAAAGTGTCTTCAATGCTTCTTATAAGACTTAAAGGTAGAAGACCATCTAGGCAGCTCATACACAACAATAACCTTCAAATGACATTGACAACTAAAAGGAGCTATAGCCGAACAGCCCCATGCCATCCACCTCAGCCAGGACAGGTGGTAGTGGGACAGAACTGGAGAACTGGTCACTTAGCGTGTTGAAATATGGATCTGCGTCTGGATTGCTCATCTGAACCAGGTAGGGCCTTTCCCAGAGATATGCAGGCAACAAGTAAATCACCATCCACACAACACCTTTCTAAATGAATCCCCAGAACTGACAAAAGGCCTTGAATTGATTCCAACCAACACCTGGCTCTAGCAATGGAGGTTAGGACCACAGTTTCGGGAGAGTAAAACTCAGCCACCATGAACACGTGATCTGTCACCAATCAACAATGAATAGAGATCCTTAGAGGACAACCAACAATGAATAGAGATACTTAGAGGAGCAAGGACTGGGCTATGCATTTTATAATCCTTGTAAACTAGGTGTTCATGAGACAGAGTGGGCAAAACAAGCAGCCCAAGTCAAATTGAAAAAACATGCTGCCAGGTTACAAATGAGCAGGAACCTTCTTCCAAGCAAAGAGACCTTTGTGGTAAGATCTAAGCCGATCAGCGCTCACAGGAGGAGAAATAACACATACCACAGAGGTGTTGAAGAGGCAGCAATCAACTCCCTCTTTAGGCATGCTAGCAGATTGTATTTGTTTAGAATCAGAATCCAGCTGAAAGCTCTTAGCATAGAACAAACTATAGCTGTCTGGTCCCAGGCCAGCAGACCATTCAAAGCATGTACCAAGCAATCATTAAGGTACCTAATATGTGTGAACATGAATCTTCCCTGCATGGAGAGGGCACACCAGAACGGGGAAAGATCTTTCTGAACACATTAAAAGCACTATTATTCCAAATAGAAGGGCTCAAAAGCAAAGGAATATAAAAATGAAGGTTCTTCTAGTCAGGCGCGGTTGGCACAGATAAGAGAGGTAGGGCGAGCTTAGAGGGGAGTCGGCAGACGACGGGATAAAAATAAATAAATAAAGCCATATACCTTAGGCTCGCCGCATCGCAGACTCAGCGATGCGGTGAGCGCAAGGTAAGTGGTCTTATGAATTTTTCAATTTAATTTGACCTATTCCGTCGTCTGTCAACCCGCACCCGCCCCGCACCACCGCTCTAATCTGTGCCGGCTGCGCCTGCAAACGGCTCAGTTAACATGTACATTATTTTGTGACCCTGACGAATTCCAAGGTCTAAGATCTGATTTAAGCACTGAATCTGTTAACGTGATCTTGTCATTAGATTTCGTATTTCTGTAATTGCCGACTTACTGTTTCACTCTGGGTGAACTAAGTGGAAAGAAGAACAACCTGTCCCGATGACGTGGCCACCTTACAACAGCAGTTTGTAAACATCATAAAGTATCAAATCATAAGTAATTGACTTGTTGCATTTTTAGGAGCCATTATAAGATGGTAGTCACGTGGCACCGGGAGACAGGCGCGCAACACCCATTGGGCTCACGGGGCGTCAGACATCGTGTGTGTCATCCAGCCCGGGCTGACACGTCTTCGCGGGCTGGCGAGCATCTAATTGCAGCCGCACCCGAGTACTTAACAGGTCTTTAAAAGACCATTAATTGTAAAAGAGGCGTTTGTTGTGTTCATCCATTCTTACAGCCACTCTGTCTGTGGTTGGAAGAATTAGCCCCCCCCCCCCCGAAAGCACAATGTCTAGGGAGAAGCATACAAATCTCTAGCTCTCCTTCTAGCTGACTACTTCAAAATACAGCGCTATGCCTCTTCCTCCTGTCTCTTCTTTTGAGCATCCTCTGATGTCCATGTCAGCAGAACAAAGCAGCTTATTGAGGCCAATATCGAATCTGTGTTAAACAAGCCCCGGTCAACTGCTCCTGCTCATTCAGTCTTAAGATTGCAGGATGAGCCTCTTCCAGTGGAGCCTGTAAACAATAGACGGAGGGAGAGGCTTCCGCTGAGGTTTCTGGAAACTATGGGGCATATTACCAAGCAATAGCGATAATTATCGCTATTGCTTGGTTAGAGACAAAAATTTACTGCTGAGCTGCGGCGATTTATATCGCAAATAAACCTTGGTATTACCAAGGTTTATCGCAAATGCGATAAAAATCGGCCGCAATGCATGAATATCGCTGAAAAGTCAGCGATATTCATGCATTACCGAGCTAATGCTCTTAGCCATGCTATCCACCTCCCACTGGATAACATGGCTAAGAACTGCTCAGGGCAGGTGTTAGCTTTTGGAGATATTCGCGCTTAGCGCGAATATCTCCAAAAGTTGGTAATAGGAGATAGCGATGTTAGCGACTGTTTCCAGTTGCTATATCACTGACATGCAAAGTGGGGCCCAAGATGGTCGCTATCTCCTACTAGCTGTCGCTAACTGGTGTTAGCGACAGCTAGGTAATAGGGAGATCATTTTATCTTCCCTTTCTTGGCTTTTAAAGATAAACCCCCTTGATAATATGCCCCTATATTTGGCAGAAGCTTTGGCAGATGTCTTAAGTTATTCAGGACAATTTAGGCCTCTGGGAGATCCCTCACCCATCTACTTCTGCTTCTACTTCCACAGCTCCTCATGCTTTAGTGGTGCTGTATGTTTTTAGCAGATATCAACTGGTGTCTTATCGCAGGCTGGTGATTTTCCCCATCATTTGTACATTCATTCCTTAAGGATTAAGCAGAGCTAGAGAGGTTTGTTCCCCCGCGATCTTGCAGAATCTTTATCCGTTTCTGGGCTTTAATCAAATTTCCCTGAGACATTGAACATTGTTCTCTTCTTCTCATTTTGGTAGGTACACATATGTTACTCCAAAAGACGCTGCTCCTTTACAATTAAATTTACAAAAAAATGTTGTTTTACTAAACAGGGTCTGCTCTGCAGTCACCTGTGCTCCTAGCATCGAGGCATATGCTGCAAACACTGCTCAATCACTGCTCCAAGATTTTCAGTCACTTTTGAGTGCCCTGGAGATTGGGGAGGATTGTGGTCTGGTCCATCAATAGATGGAGAAACAGCTCAAACTCATGCCTGATGTTGTGGCAGTTGGTCTTCAGTCAGCAGCTCTGGTGGCCGATTTGGCCGTGGTATCCTTTTTGCAACACCGGCGACAGTGCTGGAAGGGCAAAGCTTGTCAAAAAGTGTTATATCCTAAGTTTCTGTTCCTGCCCCATAAACTTTCTGGATTGAAACGGGAGGATTTGGTGACACAAGTGTGGAGAAATCCAATCCCATACACCTAAGGCTCCAGCAATGGCATCAGTGTGACTTTCTTAAGATTTGAAGTCTTTCCCTCAAAACACACCACAGGGTTTTTCCCCTCTGAGTGTTAGAGGCATAGGGGCTTAATCAGACTTTGAGAGGATTTTCAACCTCTTGTTGCCCTCATCAGAATATGGCTCTTCACCCTCCCAATCTCTCCTTGTGAAGTGGATGTCATCTTCTCTTAGGATGGAAAGAACATGTCATGGACACTAAAGATTTGCCCAAGAACCTTTCCACTGGTTTCAAGTGTGTACCTGATACTCTGGCAAGCACATCCCACCAGAATGGCAGCATTTCAACAGGGAGGTGAGGAACCTCTTGTCAAGGGGGGTGCTTTTACCAGGCCACGCTGAGGAGTGGGATCTCGGGAGTTTACGCCATCCTTCTTTTTTGTGCTCACACCTGAAAGTACCTTTTGTCCCATTATAACTCTACGAGGCGTGAATGCCTTCATGAAGAACATCTGTTTTTGGATGACATTCTTACACAAGATCATTTCAATGGTGTTTCAGGGAGCATTCAAACTTCTGTCTTTCTGGAGGATTCTTACTTCTTTTATCTAGTGCCTCATCAATATTAGATTTGTCATGGGAAACACAAAGGAGAACTCAGTTCAATTGGTCAGCAAGTTTCAATTTTCATGATGTCTTAAAAATTATTATAATTTTACATTTTATACAGACTATGATTACTGAAGTCCATTTAACCTACTAGCTCTCCCCCTACTAGTCCCTGTGACTAAGCAGATGCAGCCTTGCCGTCGTGCTAAAGGCACTACTTGCCCCCTTATTTGCTACATGCTCGCTTTACCATCACTGTCCCACTTCTGTTACCCCTCTATGCATGTCCAAAATCTTATTTTAATGTGGTAACTGCTATGCCCTTCGACAGTACCTTCTTTTCAGTCAATTTCCTTCTAGTAAATGAATAATGGTCACCACACTGGAGAGATTCTCAATTCATCCAATTAAGAGTCCAAAAACGTGTCATTTCTCACTAAAAGCAGATGCATATCATACCCTGTACCCGAGGCGCAACTAGAGCCATATTTTCGCGGAGTGCTCAATCTTGAAGCAATAGGCAGAGTGGAGCTGCAGGGGCTCTTAGAAGGGGTGAAACACAGTAAGGCCTCAATAACATGCATATTGTCTTTAAAAGACCTGTGAAGTGCTCGGGTGCGGCTGTGTGTGTGCCCGGGAAGCTGTCTCAGCCCGGGCTGATCCAGAGGGGGGGGCGTGTTGAGGCCTTTTGAGTCCAATGGGTGTTGCGCGCCTGCCCTGTACCATCGTTCTCATTTAATATCAAGCTTAAAGGCGAAAGGGGGAACAATATTTTCTTTAGTTTTCTGAAGCAGTGTAAAAAAGTTGCAATTTGTAGTCTGCTGTTGATATTTTCTAAGAAGCTATATATTTAAACAAGTCGAAAATTAAGTATTGATGAGCAATTAATAGTATATTTCACTTTTTCTAAGCAGTGCTCCCACCTCCGCCAATTGATGACGACATTTACGATGGGATTGATGAACCAGCAGACATAAGGTAGGTGAATTATTCCACGAAAGTATCTAAATTGAATGAGAACAGTCATTTATAATCTGCCTGCCCAATAACACTGGCCTGGAAAAGTATGTGTCCATGGCACACATAAGTAAAATGTACATAACTTATCGGTAAAAATTCCCTGATCCTCATTATTACATTTAGTAGCATTTTTTCATGCAGGTTGGCTTTACGAATACAGACCTTCCATCAAGTATAGGATTTGTTTTTCAATTTCCTATAATGTATCGCTTACAAAATACTATGGCTTTTGTGTTACGCCTGTATTATACCGCTCTTATTACACCTCTGTAAATTGTGATGTTAATTGAACACCTGTATTTCTGTCTAGCTTCACTGCAACTCCTATGGTAGCGCTCTCGTATAAGTTGCTGTTTTTCTTTTGTATTTTTTCCTGGTTACTATTATTATTTGACATCATTTTTGTGATCATTATTATTTTATCACTATGTGTATTATTTATTTGTTCTTTTCTTGAAAATTCAATTAAAACGATATGAGTTTTTAAAAAAATGACAATTAGCCAGAACCGTAATTTTAAGGATGGGATGAAATAGATGGTGTTTTGTGGCATTGCAAAATGTGATGAAGACTCGAAAAAAAATTATGAGTATTCACATTTTCTAGATAATTTTCATTTTAAAAGAGGACACAAATTTACAACGTTAAAAAGCTGGTGTATGTTTTTTTCGAGGGTGAGAGTAAATTGTATATTCCCCTATTTCCCAGGAGTGTAGGAGAGGAGTTTTCCTCACAATGAAATTTGCCATGGAAAAAAAAAAATTTGTTTTCATATTTCCTCCAATCAATCAATCAATCAATCATTTAGAGCACTTGTGAAGCGCGCTACTTACCCGTGAGGGTCTCAAGGCGCTGGGGGGAGCTGCTACTGTTCGAAGAGCCAGGTCTTGAGGAGTATTCTGAATGCGAGTAGGTCTTGGATCTGTCGTATGTGGGTGGGAGGGTGTTCCAGGTCTTTGCGGCGAGGTAGGAGAGGGATCTGCCTCCGGAGGTAGTGCGATGGATGCGGGGGTCGGCGGCGAAGGCGAGGCTGGAGGATCGGAGCTGGCAGGTGGGGATGTGGAAGCTGAGTCTGCTGTTCAGGTAGGCTGGTCTGGCGTTGTGGAAGGCTTTGTGTGCGTGTGTGAGGAGCTTGAAGGTGATCCTCTTGTCGACGGAGAGCCAGTGTAGGTTTCTCAGGTGGGGATGATGTGGCTTTAGCGGGGGACGTTGATGATCAGTCGGGCGGAAGTGTTTTGGATGCGATGTATTCGGAGTAGATGTTTGACTGGGATTCCTGCGTAGAGTGCGTTGCCGTAGTCCAGTCTGCGGCTGACGAGGGCATGTGCAACCGTTCTTCTTGTTTCGGTCGGGATCCACTTGTAGATCCTGCGGAGCATGCGGAGGGTGTTGTAGCAGGAGGAGGAGACGGCGTTGACCTGTTTGGACATGGAGAAGGAGGAGTCGAGGATGAAGCCTAGGTTGTGTGCATGGTCGGTGGGTGTTGATGCTGTTCCCATTGAGGTCGGCCACCAGGAGTCATCCCAGGCTGAGGGGGTGGGTCCGAGGATGAGGACCTCCGTCTTGTCCGAGTTCAGCTTCAGCCGACTGTTCCTCATCCAGTCAGCGACGGCCTTCATTCCGTTGTGGAGGTTGGTTTTGGCGGTGAGTGGGTCCTTGGTGAGGGAGAGGATGAGTTAGGTGTCGTCGGCTTAGGAGATGGTGTTGAGGTTGTGATGGCAGGCCAATTGTGCGAGGGGGGCCATATAGATGTTAAACAGTGTCGGGCTGAGGGATGAGCCCTGGGGGATGCCGCAGATGATGTTGGTGGCTTCGGAACGGAAGGGTGGGAGGCGGACTCTCTGGGTTCTGCCGGTGAGGAAGGACGTGGTCCATTCCAGGACTTTCTCTTGGATTCCGGCTTCTAGAAGGCGTGTTCTTAGAGTGCGATGGCAGACCGTGTCAAAGGCGGCCGACAGGTGCAGGAGGATGAGGGCTGATGTTTCGCCGTTGTCTAATTGGTGTCTGATGTCGTCTGTGGCGGCTATGAGGGCTGTCTCGGTGCTGTGGTTGCGTCTGAATCCGGATTGGGATGGGTCTAGAATGTTGTTGTCTTCCAGGTGGTGGGTCAGTTTCATGTTGACGATTTTCTCGACGACCTTTGCCGGAAATGGGAGCAAGGAGATTGGCCGGAAGTTCCTGAGATCCTTGGAGTCCGCTTTGGGCTTCTTGAGGAGGGCATTGATTTTGGCGTGCTTCCAGCTTTCCGGGAAAGTCGCTGTTTCGAAGGAGATGTTGATGACCTTCCGTAGTTGGGGTGCGATGGCTATGTCTGCTTTGTTGAATATGTGGTGTGGGCAAGGGTCTGACAAGGATCCTGAGGGGATGGAGTTCATGACCTTGCATGTCTCGTCGTCATTGGCGATGGCCCAGGAGGTCAGGCGGTTGGCACTGGTGATGTTCGCAGGGGGAGGTGGCGACTGGCGTGGTGGGGGCGGTCGTGGTGTGTAAGCTTTCGTGGTTGTCAGCGATCTTTCGGTGGAAGAAGAGGGCTAGTGAGTCGCACAGTTCTTGTGAGGGCGGGATGTTGTTGGTGTTGGCGCTGGGGTTGGGGAGTTCCTTTACGATGCTGACGAGTTCTTTGCTGTTGTGTGTGTTGTTGTCTAGGTGGTTTCTGAAGGAGGATCTCTTTGCTAGTATGATGAGGTGGTGATGTCTGTGGGTGGAGTCCTTTTGGGCTGCGTAGTTGTCCGGTGTGTGATCGTGGAGCCAGGTCTTCTCCAGTTTCCGGCATGCGCGTTTGGGTGTCTGGAGCTCGTCGGTGAACCAGGTGGCTCTTTTGCTGGTGTGGTTGTTGGGTGGTGTCTTAAGCGGGGCGAGGGTGTTGGCGCAGTCTTCGATCCATTGTCTGAGGTTGCGGGCTGTTGCGTCTGCGTTGGTAGGGTCGGTAGGGGGGTTCTGGGCGAGGGTGGTGTTCAGCTGGTCGTCGGTGACTTTACTCCAGCAGCGGCGAGGTGGCTTTTGGGTGCGGTGATGTGTGGTCGGTTTCTTGAAGGTGAAATTAATGCAGGGGTGGTCGGTCCAGTGGAGTTCGGTGGTGTAGTCGAAGGTGACGTGGGAGCCTGTGGAGGAGATGGGGTCCAGCATGTGGCCGGCGGCGTGGGTGGGTGCGGTGACGAGTTGTCGGAGGCAGAGGTTGGCTAGTTTGTCGATGAGGGTTGAGGAGTTTGGGTCGTTGATGTTCTCGAGGTGGAATTTGAAGTCCCCGAGGAGGATGTAGTCCATTGAGTTGGGTGCGTGGGTACTGGCGAGGTCGGCGATGGTGTCGCTGAACTGGGCCCCTGGTCCGGATTGGTCTGTAGATCAGTGTTCCTCTGAGGGTGGTGTTGGGGTCGGTTTGGATCCGGAAGTGCAGGTTTTCGGCGGCGTTCAGGGTGTCATCTGCGTGGGTGCAGACTTTGAGGGTGGATTTGTGGGCGATGGCTATTCCTCCTCCGATTCCATTGGCGCAGTCCCTGCGGGTGATCTTGTAGCCATCCGGGATGGCTATGGCGATGCCGGGCACCGAGGAGTCGTTCCACCAGGTCTCGGTCAGGAAGGCCACGTCTGGGGCGGAGTTGTCGAGCAGATCCCAGAGCTCGACGGCGTGTTTACGTGAGGAGCGGTGTTGAGGAGTATGCAGTAGAGGTGGTTGGGTCCAGTCCTGGGAAGTTTTGTGGTTCTGTCGCAGGTGAAGCTGCAGGTGCGGCAGGAGAAGGGTCTGTGGGTCTGTTTCGGGGCTGCCTGGAAGCAGGTGGGGTTTTGGCCGGAGTTGCGTGCGTGGAGGCTGCTGGCCTTGTAGTGCGTTCTGGTGTTGTGGCGTTTGCGGGGTCCAAGGGTCCTGGCGCTGGACACGGCAGGCACGTACGGGTGCAGACGGGCTTGCCTTTGGCACGCCAGCGGCGCAGCCGCGCAGAGGTCACCATTTAAAGCGGGGAGAGAGGGAGGAGCAGCTGGGAGGTGGGAGCGGGGCGGCGAGGGGGCGAGGCCGCAGGGGGCAGCGGCGGGAAATCAGGGGGTGCAGGTGCACGAGGGGGGTGAGGGGACAACAGAAGGGCTGAGGCCGAGATCAGGCATTGGCCAGTGGATCAAACCACGGGCATATAGTCTACCGAAGTGTGCATGGCAAACAAAGAGTTTGCTTGAAAATGTAAGATTAATGCAGATTTATTTTCGAAATTACCAAAAATCATGTGGGCACTCAAATTGTAGACAAAGTCTGAGTTTACTCACTTTAGGTGAATTAGGCCCCATGTCCTTATCCTTATTGACAACTGTGAATGATTTTTTTGGGATGGATGGGAGTGCAGTGGCCTATAATGTACAACCACATGCATAGAAAGATTTGATGCCCCAGGACCGAATGGTGATCTAAGGAGCAGAAAGATACCTGAGTTATCACTGGCGTATTTCATCCTGGATTTGACCGCTGAGTGTGCTGTTTCAAATTGAGCTGGTCATAATAAGCGTAAATGCTGCAACCAGTTTTAGGTCTATGGAAAAACTCAAGAAGTGGTGATAAATGTATATTATGCAGCAGAGAATGTCAATGTGAGACTTCACACGTGATAAGTGATATAGCATATTAAGTGCAGCATAACCCACCGTGTAGGATCAAACAGGGATATTCCTTGACTGATTTGGATGGGTGATTTGGATCTGCCATCCATATCAGTCAAAGATGTGGGATGCTGAAGTACGGTTTGGTTATCAATAATATTTATTTAATGAAGCACACAAATACTGTCAAGGAGTCTCTTGCCACAGTTAGATAGAGGACAGCCGTGATTTAAGAGAGAGGCTTCCTTTCTTTAATAAGTTCTAGAAGCACCTTAATCTCAACTGGAAGGACAGTCCATATATATATAGGCTGCCCGAACCCTGAAAGATCGGAAGCTCTGCATCTGATACTTAACTTTGGGGACAGAGAATAATGGGTGGGAAGAAGATCTGGGAAGACACAGACATGTATACATGGCAATGTTTGAGCTAAGCATTTCGGACCATGAGCATGGTAAATACTGTGCATAATGCAGGTGTTTGCAAAGTGGGTTAACTTGTGAACAGGGCGCCAATATAGATGCCAAAGATGATTAGAAACATGATCAAATTCCTTGACATTGCAGAGTGCTCTAACAGCTGTGTTATGAGTCCGGTGTAGCTACATAATACATTTCTTTGGTAACTGGTTGTAGACAGTAGTTGAGTTGAGACTGTATCACAGCATATCATTACTACAGGCCTGATTGAGAGTTTGACAGATGGGTTACTCTGTCACAAACGTCACACGTCTGTCACACCGTATTATGTGTCATTGGATATAATGCACTTTTAATATGGCATACAGGATATCTGTCATGTTTGTAATGGAGTAACCTGTCCGTTGAACTCTAAATCAGGCCTATAGTGAGGAAAATATAAGAATGAAAAAGCACTAGGCTACCGCCGCAGGTGAAAACAACAAGACTGGGTGGAAATGGAAAGATCCTCACCATCAAAATCCCTAGATTAAGGACCATTTGTACCACTTTAGGGCGTGGGCCAAGTGATTGTGGCCAGACCTGGTTTCCCCGTGAGGAACAGGGAGAGTTTTGCGGATGGTCGTCAATGTAGCGTGAAGAGCAGGCCGGGTGTCGTGGACAGTAGTCGCTGTAGCACGAAGATCCTGCCCGGCATCACTGACAGTTGTTGCTGGAGCTTCACGTTGACGGTCACCATGAGCTGTCAATGATGTAGTGAGAAGTGCAGATCTCGCGTTGCCAGGTGCTGCTGGTGGTCGCTGTGGGGCAAAGAGTCGGTTTAGTGGAGCTTCACATTGGCGGGCTGTGTGGATTGCAAAATCTTGGAGAGGATGGCAACATCTTAGTGTGAACTGGTCCGCGGGCGTTCGAAAAGAGCCCGAAAATTTCACCTTTGCTTTGGAGGAAAGCTCAACTGAGGCCACGCCAAGGATCCAGGAGCTGAGGAGCTACTCTTGTGGGTCAGGAACTCATTCCAGCTGAGGCCACCGTAGCTCTGGCAAGTCCAGTTGCAGGTCCAGGCAGCAAGACATCTGGGCAGTTGTAGGGAACCTCTGGAGCTTGTTATGTCCCTGTAGCTCACAACTGGAGGTCAGGAAGCAGACCCTTGGAGTCACTTCAGCCTGGGATGAAGGGTGCAGGTCCAGTCTTCCTTCTCAGCAAGTTTGGGAGCAGAGAAGTAGGGCAGCGGGGTGGCAGTCCATTCTGGCAGCAAAGCAGCACTGCAGTCTTCTTCTGCAGTATCCACAGGTCCAGGAGTGTACTGAAGAGTGGGTCTGAGGGTTTTATGTTTATACCTGGTGCCTTCTTCTTTGAAGTAGGAGAACTTTCTAGAGACTTCCCTTTGAAGTCCTTGACTATTCCTGCCTCCCCTGGCCTGGCTCCAAGCTGACTGCTTGAACAATGTACGGTGACAAGTCAATTGTGTGAGGGCAGGGCACAGCCTATTCAGTTGCAAGTGGGACTGTGCCCAGCTACTCCCCATCCTGCCAGTGGATGGTCCGTCCATCCACACCAGTCCAGTCCAACTGTCAAATGCCCCCAGTCATGTGACCCAGGAGCAGGCAGCAGGCACCGAAAAAAGTCAGGGTAGGAAAATGCCAACTTTTTAAAAGTGGTGTTTTCAAAATTGTAACTTAAAATAAAACTTTACCATTAAAGAGGATTTGTAATTACAATTTCTCAGACACCAAACATGAAATGTTCACCTGCTCCCAATAAAAGGTTTGCACTTTTTAAATGTATTTAGGCAACCCTATGTTATCCTGTGGGAGAGGTAGGCTTTACAGGAGTAAAAAAAACTAATTATGGGGGTTTTCACTACCAGGACATGTAAATCTTAAAAGTACATATCCAACTTTTTAAATACACAGCACCATGCAATCTGTGGTGTTTAAGGTCTACCCTGGGTGACTTATATTTATTAAAAAGGAAGTTTTTGATCTAGGAACAGGTTTATTTTTCCAGTTCTAATTGGTAGTTTAAACTGCACACACAGTCTTCAATGGCAATCCTAAGATGTGTTTAAAAGGGCTACTTAGGTGGGTGGCATAATCAGTGCTGCAGGCCCTCTAGAAGCATCCACTTTACAGGCCCTGGATACATGTAGTGCCAATTTACTAGGGACTTGCAAGTAAATCAAAGGTGCCTATTGGGTTTAAGAACATTTTACCATGTTTAAAGGAGAGAGCCCCAGCAATTTAGCCCTGGTTAGCAGTGGTAAAGTGTGCAAAGTCCTAAAAGCCAACCAAAATGTGTTCCGAAAACAAGAGAGTGAAGGCAAAAAGCTTGGTTTGACCCTGCAATGAAGGGTTAATCCAACATGACCCCCCCCCCCCCAGCAAAAATCCATGGTAGACTAATCAATAACTTGATGGGCATCCCTGCTAAGACTATAAAGCATGGACGAGTACCCTATTATGCGGGGCCCTTGTCAGTTCTACTCCTCCCTGAACTCCGTTGGATCCCTCTGGCTACACTTTTCTGGGCCACTGACCCATGGGGAGCCATTCTCCTCATTTGTGGACCCTATTTGTGCAACACCTATTCCTAACTTGCTCACAGGTGCATACTAGTAGGCAGACAGTACCACCATGTCCAACAAAGTGATGTGGCCCATTCCACTCATTTAATCAGACTTCTGCCCCAACCCAAGGAAACTGCTTCCCATAAAGACAGCAACAAACAGAGGCCACTGTCAATGTCAATAGCCAGGCCCAAACCATCCACTGCCAGATGGACGCTACAATCGAAGACATTGGCTGGGCCTCTTTTCCAGCCTAGAGGCTATCAAGGAATTCCCTATGGGCTCCTGAGGATTCTCTGACCTCTGAGGTTTGTCCAAGTGGATAGGCAGCAGGCCCAGGATGTAAGGCACCCTACTTCCACTCTACCCCCCACCAGTCAGGGGTGGCATCATAAGGCTTACTTTTCAGTCCAGGGGCTGTACCCTGAGGTTGAACAGGTGTCATTGGTGAGTCCTCCCACACCCAGCTCCTCCATCTGGGCTCCCATACCCTCCACTTGGGGGTGGAACCCCAGAAAATTTACAGTCGGGCCAACTTGGCGGCAGCCTCTACCACCTTCCTGACAATGGGGGAAACTCATTCCCTAGAATGCTGTCTATAGGCATCTGGGGACTAACTATAACCCTCCTCTCAGTCACCTGCCCACCCCACTACAGGGATACCAGGGCTTTGGGGTGGAAATAGTGCTGCACCTGGTTCTGAGCTAGCCTATATACCTAACTGGCGTACTGCTCTGAGGAAACCAGCCTTTCCACAATCATGGTGTAGCCCCGGTGTCCCTCAGAGCAGTGACAGGGATCCAATTCAGTTTCACCTGCTGGAAATAACAACTCACATCCTCAAGGATCACAAGCTCACCCCCTGAGTCTATCTCTCAGCTAAAAGAGATTACGGTCTAAGACCTGCCCCTGGGGCTACTTACCCCTAGGTCCACCTTGCCCACCTCTGTAGCGGTACCACCAGTGGGTGGTTTCTTATGGCAGACAGAGTCCGCCTGATTGTGTCCAAAATGGGAACATTCAAAGCAGTGGAGTTGGAAAAGTGGCACCCTGAGCCACCACCTGCTAGAACCTCCCCCTGTTTCTCAGAAGGGGCTTGGGAACCCGTGCCCCCCCCCCCCTTACTCTGGGACTTGTCACTTTTAACCTCCCCCTCACTCTGCTGGGGAGAACCTGAACCACCCCCTCTTGGGGTAACTTCCAGGTACCTTCTTTTGGACTCTGGTGCTGAACCAGAGGTCCGCCTTTTTAGTAAGCCCCTTGGGTTCAGTGAACTTGCTATCAACCAAGTATTGGTGTAGCTCTGCAAAACAAAGACTGAATATGTGCTTTCTTGTCACCATATTGTCCAACCCCTGGTAATCTTTTACTTCAATGCTCTTCACCCAATCATCCAGTGCCTAGCAAACAGAATCTACACAATCCACCCAAGACTGATGGGGCAGCTTTTGGCGGTCCCTAAACTTCTGCCTGCACTTCTCTGGGGTGAGGCCATACTTCCATACAAGGGTGTCCTTCTTGGGGCGTACCTCATCCTGCCCCCCTTTACTATGGCCAGTAGGGCATCCTTCCCTTCACTAGGTATATGCCTCCAGAGAATGGCTCCCCAATCCTTCTGAGGGTCCCTATTCATCTATAGAGCAACCTCATAGGCTTCAAACCACAAGTCGATGTCATGTCCCACAGCAAAGTTAGGACCCGATCCGTTTGAATGTAGACTTTCTTGCCTTCAGAAGGCACTGCTGGCATGTTGCCACCATTATTACTGGACTCCACTTGCCTAGCTCTTATGTCCAGCTCTCTGAGAACCTTCCATGTGCAATTTTTCTTTCCTCTGCCCCCACGGCCAGTTTCTTTCTTTCCAAGGCTCTCTCAGACGTTCTCTTCTCTGCTTCCATGGTGAGTTGCTTTTCCTTCATCTTCAGCTCGGATATCTGCCTTCTAAACTCCCTGTCAGCCTTCCTGTCCTCCAGCTCATCTGGGGGCAGACCGTGGGAAGATGCACCTCTCTCCGCTCTGGCAGGAAGGGCCCAATTCAGGAGACAAGTCCCCATCTCAGGACTGGTACCCATGTCTTCTCCCTGCCATCATCTCCTTCTGTTGCTGTAAGCAGTCACTAATGGACATACGCCCAGGTTCTCAGCGCCTTTTGGAACTCCAGCATTATGTTATTGCACTTGGCTGGATGTATGCCACAATGTAGGCATCAAAGTTGGCAAGCTCAAATTCCATCCTTGCACTTACAGTTTCAAGCACACCAGTCAAGAAGAATGACAGGGAATTTGGAAAAAGCAAAGGTAATTCAAGAAAGAAACTCTAAATGTTATCAAGTTATTGATCTGGGATTTTAGTGTAACCCAAAATCAGTGTATGACACTGCACTAACACAAGTCCAAATCCTCACCTCTGAACACCAGCGTAGGAAATTGGGCTTCTTGTTGAGGGGGTGAAACCTTACTCAAGCAGCAGCCACAATTTCTGTCAGGGTGAAGTCACTAGCAAACCCCAAATTAAACAGCTTAACAATATGTCATTTGAGAGAAGTCTACCTGCTTGAAGACGGGTCACAAAGAAAGTATCAGGAGTAGCAGGGAACAAGTTAGAGTCGGAGCTCTGACCCTGACTACTTCCAAATGACATCCATGCCCTTTGGTAGCTTGGCACGAATCAGTCAGGCTTAACAATGTGTAAAGCCTGTCTTATAAAATCAGGCTTTACACATGACTAATAAAGTGAAACACAACACAAGAAAAACAGAGTAAAATGTAATAAATTACTTGAGACCAAAACTATAAAAATCCAATCAGTAGAACCGGAGACATGCAATTTCAAATATTTCAGGTAAGTAAAGTGCCTCAAAATGCAAAGCGCCACTCGCGGTCATCTGGTCTTGGAGATTGGGCGAAAGTCACAGTTTCAGGCTTACCGCGATGGAGTGCAGGCCAGATATAGGTAGCGGGGTAGTCCCACTGATAGATTTACCTTCAAAGTCCAGCATGAAGAGTTCCATTCGCGGTGGAAGAGGCAGCAAGGAACAGGGAGAGTGTCACGGATGGCTGTCGATGTTGTGGTGAAGAGCTTGCTGGGCATCGCGGACTGCCTCCTTGCACGCAAATGAAATATATTTAAGGTTACATTATATTTTCACAATTTGGAAACATGGCTTGCAGCAAAGGCAGTCTAAAACACATGTCATGTTCTCGCTCTCTTCCATCATCCTGACCTGACAAAGCTACTAAAAGTTTATTGACTTGGCTTTATTGTTGGGTCCATGAACTGAAAAAGTGCTCGTCCTCCAGCTACTATCAGATAGCACTCAATCGCTGTTCAGCGGCTGGAAGACGAAAGTCAGAATCTACTCAGAAAAGAACTTGCTCCTCTTAGGAAATATTTTATCGCTCGAAGGTGAGATATAATGTTGGAAGCTCTGAAATAATATACCAAGAATGATGTACGTCTGCCTTGAGTCACCCATGAGTCCCTGGAGAGAATCATGCTTGACCTCTGCACAAATGTGCTACTGTCTTGATTGTGTATCATTGATAATTGTCATTAAACGGGGGGCTGAGTTGTTGCTGTCATTTATTCCATAAAATAACACAATTGCAATGCTTATGTAGTGTGTGGCACTGCGGTGAACTAACTAGCTAGTATAATGGGTTACCAACAGGGCTAGTAAGGGGGGACTAGTTCAATATATCACAGTTCTGAAGAAACACTCATTGTATGCTTACAATGTCTGCTGTATGGAACATGGCATGCTGATCTGGGCACCTATGAAATAATAAAAACATAGGTTATCTTTTATAAGTAGTAGGCACGCATTCATGATGCCCTCCGACATTACATAACTGCACTCTGGGCAACTGTGTAAGGACCCTGGCCTGTGCACAGCCAGTTGCCGAACAAGGATTACAGTTTTGGTAATTTAGAAATAAATGACACTGCAGATTTCCTTGCACTGATGAGATCTCTTTCAACAGCAGCATAGCATCCCCGGCTCCTTCAGACTGACGTAAATGGCACCCTAGACAAATCAATTAATCAATCAGAACATTTGTAAAGCGCACTACTTACCAGTGAGGGTCTCAAGGCGCTGGGGAGGGGGTGCTGTTACTGCTCGAATAGCCAGGTCTTGAGGAGTCTTCTGAAGGTTAGCAGGTCCTAGGTCTGCCGTAGGAGGATGGGGAGGGTGTTCCAGGTCTAAACGGCGAGGTGGGAGAACGATCTGCCACTGGAGGTCGCTCTTTGGATGCGGGGGACTGTGGTGAGGGCGAGGTCGGAGGAGCGGAGCTGACGGTTGGGGGTGTAGAAGCTGAATCGTCTGTTAAGGTATGCTGGTCCGGAGTTGTGGAGTGCCTTGTGTGCGTGGGTGAGGAGCTTGAAGGTGACCCTCTTGTTGACGGGAGCCAGTGCAGGTCTCAGGTGGGGTGTGATGTGGCTGCGGCGAGGGATGTCGAAGATCAGACGTGCAGAGGCGTTCTGTATGCGTTGCAGTCGTTTCAGGAATTTTGGTCGAGGCTCCTGTGTAGAGGGCGTTTCCGTAGTCCAGCCTGCTGCTTACGAGGGCCTGGGTGACAGTTCTTCTTGTTTCAGTGGGGATCCACCTGTAGATCTTGGCGAAGAGAAGAGGAACATCTTAGATGGGGTCATGATGTTGTTGGGCATCTTTGGTAAAGTGATCTGGAACACGTGCGAGGCTACACAGAAACCTCTCCCTCCAGCTACCACTTAGAGACATTTTGTGATCAGCAGCCCCTGACAAACCAGCTGAAAGATGTTAGGACTTTGTTAGACACCTTTGTCCCTCTCTGTACACGTCAATGTAAGGCTAGGCATACTGAGATCTTAGGTGGAGTTTGTTAAGCTGGTGCCCTCTCACCAATCTGTATCAGACAGAGTTACACAATTTTCCCACTGTAGCAAAAAATACTGCACTGTAAAATGCTTAGAATGCATTGGTCAACATAGATGCTTATGGATGGAATGAATTGTAGAAGTAAAACAGTATCTTATGCGTTCCTTGATCATTTTGTAATTTGGAATAAAGTGTGGTCTGCGTTGAAAAGGTTATCAAATGCATTTTGCACAATTTCGAAACATGAAGCCAAAATGCTTTCAGCGTTTGGTGTACACTTGAGTGATCACTCTGCCCGCTCCCAAGCTGTGTGCCGCAGGAGGAAGAGAAGTCCTGGACCCAAACCCTTCTGAAGAAGATTAAAGGACGGGATGACAAAGGGAAAAGTGCTAAAGATAATGCGTCTGACGAAAACGAAGCCTTTGTGTAAGACGCCATCTTTACCACTGAGTGCACTAATGCTGCTCTTGATTGTGCATTACTAACACACTGATGTAACCAGCTAACCACTCACCAAGGATAATCACATCAATGGCTGTTTTATATTCTGTTTCACGAATGTGAGCACTCACTGTGCATGATGTTAAGGTGCTGTGGGGATGAATGCGCTGTTGCAGTAGAAAGAACCTATGCAACATAGGCTTCTCCAATTAAAAAGCATTTTGTTGTGATAAAACCGTTTTAATTATGTTATCGCAGATTCAATTAAGAAATAAGTTGTCTTGCGAAAGAACACATCTAATTGCATATACCAGAAATATGTCTGCATACCTTTCCCACTAACTGCTATTAGTGTACATGGAGGCAAATTCGCTACAGTATGGGCCACGTGTACGACGTTTGTAGCGGTCGAAAACTGAAAATCGTACCTTTTGCAACCGCTAAAAAGGGTTGTAGCGTGTACAAACTATATTTCGCGAGTCGATAACCTATTACCGACTCGCAAAATAGGGTTTGCGAGTCACTTTTAGAAAGGGGCGTGCCAAGGGTGTCCCTTGCTAATAGCAAGTTGCAGGGAGATTAACAGTCGCTAAACAATCGCAGTTACCACCAATATCCCCTTCCCCTTTGTGTTTGGCAGCTAAAATATTTTTTAAGAGCAGGCAGTAGTCCCACGGACCACTGCCTGCCCTTAAAAAATGAAAATAAAACTTTTCATATTTTTCTTTTAAATGCATCTCGTTTTCAAACGTGATGCATTTTTTTTAAGTTGCTTTATTTAAAAAGCAAACACAGACATGGTAGTCTTCTGTCCCCAGCAGGCCACAATCCCTGTCATTGTAGCCCGTTCCCAATTGATCACAACTTGCGACCTGCCTTATGAATATCGATGAGGCAGGTCATTTGCAGCGCCATTGGGAATCGCTAAAGGTGTTTGAGACACATTAGTACACTCCGTTTTGCAAGCTGCAGTTTGTGACCCTCAAGCTGAATGGTCATACATCTGGCTCTATGTGTGTGAGCTTCTGTTTACTTTCCATGTGGATTGATGTGTACGTAGGGCTAAAAGCAGCAGTACACATCTACAGCATTCCTGACGGACAATGACCTAGAGGTTCATTCTACCTGTGCGTGCTGGGGTAGTCTCAAACAAGATGGCTAGGATTTTACCAATGTATTTACAACTGTAGGAGCTAAGGGCATTTTATGGGATTCATGATCTATGCATACACGCATCCCAATAGTGTTACAGGGTGCAAGCCTATTGAAGCCAACACTTCTAGAATATGTAGATGTAGTTAGCTCCAGTCACCAAATTTCTGAATTTGTTTTGATTCTTTCTTGAGCAGTTCATTCCCTTTTGGTGCTACCAGGATGCAGGGATCTGTAGACCTCAAGGTCGAGGCAGGTTTGGAAGATGCACAGAAAGGCTGGACTTTTTCCACAGGTTCCTGATAGTCAAAGCAGTGGACCGTAAAATCAAAACCCCTGTTTACTGGCAGCCAATGAATTTAGTAGAACTCTCTTTCGCAAATTACTTACTAGGTTTGTAGTGTAATTCTGGATCCGTTTAAATCTCTTGATTGTACAAGTGATGTGTGAGGCCCCTTACCAGAAGTTCATTCCAGCCACAAAGGAGAGGCCATAGGCAGCCATTAAAAAAGGATCGTCATTATAGCATCATACTTGCCTCAACAAGCGGTTCAGTGAAAGAGTTGTTAAAGAGCTTCAGCTGCAGAAAGTTTCTACTTCACATTGGTGCAAAATGGACGTCCACATAGATCACTCACAGAGATATATTGAACAAGTTCACCAACAACGTCCGCACTCCTTGCATCAACTGGAGGTGACTGCAGTCTGGCCTGGAAACTAAGCGTCTGCACTATGGTTGTACAAAACGTGTTGTCCCGGCTGCATAAAGCCTATCATAGCAAACAATATAATAGCACCACCTTGTCCAGCATCCCATCGGCATTGGATTGAAATCAGCATCCTGTGTCTGCCTTGCCTGTGTCTGAGACCAGTCTCGGGAGGTGATAGGTTTCTGATGCAGCTCTCACCTGTCTTGACCATGAGCAATAAGGAGGTTGTTTGCTTTTGGACATAGACACAAGAGATGATATCAGGAATGGCTAGGTGTTTGACCTCTGGAACATGGCAGGAGCTTCAGGGATACTGAGTGGGCTTCTGACATCAGTTAGTATGAGGTCCACCATTTTTTCTGGCAAAGTTTTACTGAAATTGATACAGGTCATTGTTGAAAAACACTTGGTAAAGAGACACCATGCTTCTAAGTCTCCTCATGCGGGAATCTAATCTGTATAACCAAAGCAGAAGAAGGACATCCATGGGAGGATATAGGAGCTCCTTCAGGCCCTAATTAAATCTTGAGTGTCATCTTGGGGCAAGGGAAGGCACAAGAAGAGGCACAGCTCATCTTTCCTTGCTTCTTCGTGACTTTTTTTTTCAATGGACGCCCCTTTTTTTGTCTCTTCTTAGCTTTCTCTGAACTATGATGAGGAGGCCAGCACTGACCCAGGACTGACTCTATGGAGAGGTATATCCTGAATGACTTTCCGGTGGTGGGTCAGTACATGGCAGTAGAAGGGGAAATGACAGTCACCAGCTGCCTGTTTCATCTCAGGGTGTCCCCTTTGTTGAGGTTTAACAAAGAGGAAAAGTGCTATTTCAGAAGGAATGATAGATGATTTCACTTTCTAAATATTTGTGCCAGTTGGGCGGATGGGTTTTGGCTCTCACATGAACCTTTCCTTTTCCTGATGAAGGCACCAGATCAGTCTTCAGCCTTTCAAACCTTTTTGAATGTCTCTCTAGGATCCTTTTCATACACTTCCTAGTTAAAGTAGTTTTTCCTCTTGAAGTGTGGAAATGGTGAAAATATTTTGAACACTCCAATCAAAATAGACTTTTTCCAGCTAAAGTACAACCTATACACTGAAAAAAAATGATGGTCTCTTTTCTGTAATTTAGTGCCCCTACTAGGAGTTGACCTAACGCTACTTCCGTACATCCCCTTGTGGAAGCTGAAGATGCTACACAAACCGTCCCCTCAGTCCTCTCGGTCCACATCTTGGTACCATGACTGCTATATCTCAGTTACAAAATCTCACACACCTGGCAGTCAAAGAAAAATCACTTAATTGTGCAATAATTTCATAGAAGTTAAGACTGTACCAACAATCCGATTCGACCGCAGTTACAGGGGTCTTTGCCGCCTTCTTCAAGGACCATAATATGCATTAAAATGGTTTCAATACTTGTATTATACCAACAGTAGCACTGGGTGGACCGAATAATGATATGTGATTGGCCATTCTACCGGGGCGATCCTGAGTCAATATATACTCCAGCCAATTGAAATTAGTGCTTTCAGAGATTCAGTGAGGCCAAAATGTTGTACAGATGCTGCTATCCCTCCCATTCATAAAGAAACCTCTGATAGAAAACAGTGCTCGACTGCCCAGGAACCTTTTTAATAAAGGTTTTTGGAAATTCAGAAGAGTTATTTTCTTCCAGGGAAATTTGAACCCGCTTGCTGAATAATTTTTATTTTTATTGGTATGTACAATGCTTAACAATTTCTTCACACAATTAACACGATTTCCTTAAATGAAATAATAATTGTATAACTCTAAATATTCGAACAATGTTCTTTTATCTTACAAATAACAAACCTATGACATGTTTTCCAGCGTACTGGCAGTATCCCCACCACCACCTCCATTGAAAGGTAAGAAATGCTAAGAAAGAAGGGTATAAAATCAATATTGCAACAATAGATAAAATCACAGCACCCTTTACCATAATATTTATGATTTTGTTTTCACATTTTTTATACTTACATATAGTAGAATTTCAATATCTAGAAACAATATATAAATATATTGTGGCGCTTGCGTGGCTTTGGGATATGCATTTTGAATGTAATAGGAAACCTACAAAGGTCCCTGTAACGTAATATAGTTTTCCACTTCAATTGCATGATTCGACCCATGCTCTCCCGATGGAGGTTTTTTAAAGATCCTTGTGGCCTCAGCCTAGATGAGGCTTTTGTGCTACAAATGAGAGTGAGGAGGCAGTGGCATCCTGTGGCCGGTTTCAATGTTGCCATTCCTGGCCCCTAGTGCGTCGCAGCAGGGGAATGAGGAATAACATGGCACTGTACACTGTTTCTAGGCATCTCGGTTCTTATCCTTGTGACTGCTGCGGGCCTTCACTGAACTACTAATGGAAGCCATGGACCAAGGTCTAAGCAGTTTCTACCATTCGAACCTGAAAAAATACACACAAATACTGAAACGAGTATACATCAAATATACACATTCTGAAATATGTTATTCAATTTGCAAAATCGAAGTTTTAATTTTAATATGAAGTTTGGAGTTTGGTGAAGCGTTTTGCTGTACTGTAGCATATTTCTGTGTCTTTTTTGCTCTTTTTTTCTCAGCTGCCAATTACATTACATTTTGTTTTTTTATGCATAAATACTATATTAATCTGCTAATACTATTTAATTTTCTATAGTCAGAGAAACCCCCTTGAGAAGGGGCAGCAGACCCGTAAGAGTCCCTGGTCCACAGATGAGATCCGAGGTTCCAGACCATAGTGCCCATAACAAGTGCGGAGAAGGCGGGTCTGCATTTTTACTGCCCCTTCTCTAGAAATCACCCTTGGACAGTAACCAACATGTGTGTTCGGAAAGTGTTGCAGAGCGAGCACACGTATGTGACAGGCCGCAAGTAGATATGGGTGGTGCATCATTGCCCATGTAAGCACCTAAGCCTAGATCCGATTGTTCTGCGGAGTGGAATTGCAGTAGCAGCCCCAACTTTAAACTGAAAAGAAAAGGAAGAGGTCCAGTGTTTTTAAAAAAACTTTTGCACCAACATTTTAATTGAGGGTGGCCTTGAATGGTTTCACACGCTTGACTACTTGCATTGCATGAGGCGGTGGTCCAACCATATTATGATGAAATCGGAGTACTGATTACATTTTTTTTTCAGATTCAGGGGAAGGTGAGGTTTATGACGATGTAGCATCCCAGGATTTCCCTCCACCACCAAGAGAATTTAAGTAAGCAAAAGAGGAGTGCACCTTTCTCTTTTTCCTTATATACATTATCAACTTCAAGAGATACAGTTACAGTGCAGGAAAACAATTGGATGGATGGATGGATGGCTGGATGGATGAGTGGTTGGGTGGGTGGCTGTAACCTCTACAGTGCTGGGCCATAATATTCGTTGCATTGCAAATGTTTGTCCTTAGGCTTGCATGTGTAAGTCCTACACAGTGAGGCAAGCAAAGGGTAGAGGTCACCATTTGCTGGACAGTTGATGAATTTGTTTTGCTTTTGTATTTTAAAGCATGGGAGTGTTAAAGTACAAGCCTGAAGCGTCCATTAATATTCAGTGTGAAAACTTCACTTAATAAAGATTTTTCTTTAATTTGGCTGAAACACTAGGATATTATTTTTCCTTGGAAAAACAAATGAGTGGGAATCAGTCACACTAAATTCTGCCAGTATTTTTCCAGGAGAGACTAACAGAGACGTGTTAGAAACTTGAAATGTAAACTGTGTGCACTGCTATGGTCAAATCAATTGATGTCAATTTACATACAATGGTTTACATTCTCACAGTTATTTACCTGCTGAAGTTCAAATTAGGAGGAGAAATAACTGTATTTGAAAAACGAACTTCGTTCTTTAATCAAAGAATCACAAATAATGGGATTTTTCTCTCACTAATAGTATGGACTCACACTGAACATCCTATCAATAAAATAGAATTGTAATGTGTGTAAATATACATACAGGGCATGTTGGTGGGCATTTTCACGTGTGTCCACCCACCAAGGTTAAAGGCAAAACACAAGCAGGCACCTATCTGAATAGTTACCAAGCTTTTGCACATAATTTCCCACTCTGTACAATCTCTTTAATTAGCTGCACTATCTGCATTATTCATGGGAAAAGAATATCCTTGTAACTAATGGGGGGTGTTATGTTATGTTAAGGGGAGTTTTAGAGCATCCTGGCACTAACAGATTGCCGAGCTGACAGGACATGCAGAAAAGTACCTGGGTATTAAAAGATCCAGGATTTAAGTTTATTTTTGCAATCCAGAAAACAGCTGGCAGTGCGTAGTGTAAGAGGAAGTTGATTCCAGTGTTTGGCTGCCAGGTAGAAGAAGAACGGTCCACCAGTTCTGGACTGAAATATGAATGGGAGGTGGGCTAATTGGAGTGATGAAGAATGAAGGCGCCTGGAATGACTGAGGACAGAGACTCTGTTGTTAAAATAGACTGGGCCAATGTTGTTAATGGCTTGGTAAGTATGGCAGAAGAGTTTCCAGATTCCATGTTTGTGCATTGGGAACCAACGAAAGTTGGTGAGTGATCGATAAGTGTGCTGGAAGATTCAGGGCCGTCTGTCTGCAGCGTTTTGCACTACCAGTAATCTTCAAATATTCTGGAATGACAACATTGAGGGCACTGCCGTGATCTAGTCTGCTGGTGATCATGGCTTGGGTAATGGATTTATGTATATGAATGTGCAGCTACTAGAAGGTTTAATTGAGAAGTTTCAGGATAACTAATCAAGTGACTGAGACTGCCTTGAATTCGTTGACGTCATAAGTTGGCTGTCAATGAATCCTCGATTTCTGCAGAGCTGACCGTAAGATGAGTGAGATCAAGCACCTTCAGACCAGCGCATTATGTTGTATTTGAACATGACAACCTCAGTCTCCTTTTTGTTTAATTTTAGACAGTTGCCTCACATCAAAACGGCAACCTCTAACATACATGTCTTAAAGCTAGTTTATGCGATGCAAAAATCATCGGATATAGAGAATATGAATTGAGTATTGTCAGCTTAAGAGACCATTCTTTATTCGCCATTAATGCCATAAACGCTACTAACACAGTAATATAAAAATGTCATAAAAGTACATTAAAGAAGGCTTGAAAAGTACACAACCAGTTTTAAGGATCCACATCACAACAACCTCAAAGCCAACAGATCTGATCATATCTACAAGAGGAGCTAGGTATGCATTGAAGTTTCAGGACTTAAGGAGGATTCCTAGGGGCACCTCAGATGATTTGGGAGGATTGGATCTGGAAAGGCACGAGTCAGATGGAGTGAGAGCCAACGTAGGCCATTGAAGCAAATGCAAAGTAATGGAGGTGTTTAAGCAGCGTGGCATGTGAAGCCATGTTAGAAGCCGCTGACAGGTCTAATATGGACCGGGCAGCGGAAGCTCCCTAGTCTAGAGTGTGATGTATATCATTCGTAGCTGCAATAAGGGTGGTCACCACACTGGTAGCTGTCCAGAATCCTGAATGTGAAGGATCTAATAATTGATTAACTACCAAATAGTAGGATAGTTGTTTGTTGATTCGTTTTTTCAAGACCTTAAGTGGGTAGGTCAGAAAGACATAGGTCTGTAGATGGTATTAGGGTCTGCTCAGCCTGACTTGACTTTAGGGTAGTTTCGGTGACTGCTTGTAAATTGACTAGGGCAAAATTGGAAATAGATGCTCCTGTAGCGGAAGGAACATTGATAAAGGGAAAAGGTATCAGGGAAGGTTCGGGCAGAAGTTGTCTTAAAGATTTTGAATTATGTTGGAAAAAAGTCAGCAAAAGCTGAGCATAGGTTTGCAGAGGGGGGAATGGATTGGGTCTTTACAGCTGGTTGGGAAAACATTTTGGCAATGACAAAGATCTCCTTTGAGTAGTTGGAGATTTTGTAAATGCAGGTAATGGCATTTGCTCCTCTGGCACTATAGGATGCCTGACTTTCTCTAAAGACATGCTTTATTGCACACTTGAATTTCCTTGTACAATGGAGTTGAGTGGCTCTGGTCTCACACCAGAATGATGTTATTAACTTGAACTATAATTTGATTTGTTCACGTGTTTTCTTTAGTTTTATTTTGTTTTCCAAGTAGCACCAGCACTTGTGTCCCCACAATGGCTGAGCCCCTGTTTAAATATTTACTTTGGCTATCTGTTTTAATCAAATTGCGCAACACATTGGTGTTTGCTCTAGCTGTTTGGACACCACGTCTCTCGATTGTGATGGGCTATTTAAAACATAAGGCTGGACATCCGCATGCTACAGATGCACCAGAGGCGTGCTAAAGGCGGACCAAAGACAAGCCAGTTTGCATCCACCCAAGTCTCAAGTGTGCCAAGCACCAGCCGCCAGGATCTCTTGACCTCCGACCAACAAAGGTGTCCTATACTCCTATATCAGAAGAAAGACCTTCTCTCCCATCAACTTCAGAATAAGTGCTCTAATTCACATCTCTCTCGAGCCCTCTTTCAGTAATGGACCTGATCTATATCTCAACTGCGATCACTTCTTCCCTTCTTCCCTTTTCGCTCTGGGACAGACACTGCTCCCTTGGCTGGTCTACAATCCACAAATGTATTTACAATAAGCCTCCCTTGAACCGAACGACCCACGCTTTTGTGTGTACAAAGATTTGGTTTAATGCATTTTCCTGCCCTGATAGTGCCTCCATTATTGCATAAAATGATCTAATTCAGCGACTGGATAGACTTCATAAATATGGAGGTCAGCATAGCCATCATTTACTGCTCTGCCCTCCAATGCACTATTCAAGCATGTAATACCTAGTTCCCAGATGAAGGTCTGTTCTTCTCCATCCAGGCGTCCCCCTCTTTCTGCATGTCTTGTGCCCTCATACACCGACTCCATATTCCTGAACCAACTTTTAGTGACAAACTGACAGAGCAGCTGTCCCCTCAGATACTTAAGAATGCTAACTTTCGCTTAAAGAATAAGAACAATCCAGACTCTAAAGCTTTAATTGACAGTCTGTCCAATCTCGGTCTTTCTTTGCTCAACACACTCCCCACTCATCTTGAAGGTCAACTCCTTGGAGTGCACTACATGTTGGTAGAAAACCAGAAACTCAATTGACCCAATATTAAAATTAATGTTGCTCTCTTGAATATCAGTCCTGTAGCATTCACTTCTGTTCTTACTAAGGCTTCTCCCCAAGGAGACTTCTAGTGCAGTCTCAATTTTTAACACTTGGAAATCTACAGCACTTGATGTTCTTGTCCCAGTTAAAACCTTTCATTCTCACTGTCAACACCCATCTCTCGCTTGATATAATGCAGAGCTTTGTAAAGCCAAACAGAACTGCAATGCAGTTAAAAGGGCCTGAAGGAAGACCTATGACCCATCAGCAACATACGGCATATAAAACTGACATAACAACCTACCTGCATCTAGTCAAGAAAGCCTGCATTATTTACCCCTCCATATTCCTTGAAACAGAGGAAAGCAATCACAGGGCCATCCTCTTCCATGTTAAATACCTTCTGCATCCCTACTCTGAAAATAACATTATTACTCCCTCACTTTCCCTCTGTGACAATCTCTCACTTTTTCCATTTTAAAATTACTAAGATCTATGCAAACTTTCAGTCTAACCTAGCTTTTCCCATCGCCGACTCCTCTGCGGAGCTGGACCTTAGGTGATCTGGGCTCCAATTGAAAGAGTTACTTCTTGTGTCTCTTCAGGAAGTAAGTTTGTTTGTCCACTCCATAAAATCTGGTTCGCCATAAAACTGTGTCCCTCCACCCCCTTTATTCAACCTTGAACCAGTTTCAACTTTCATTCTCCTTCAAGAGTGATGCAACCTACCTCTTTGGGCGGTGCTGCAATGCCCAAGGAGCCCCACGAGGGGGCTCTTTGCCAGTTGTCTTCTCTTCTTGCTGATGTGAAGTGTTTGTGGGGCATGTGTGCCAAGAGTAGAGATGGGAGGGAGTGGTTGTGGATTAAAAATAGCAGTCGGAGTCCTACAAAATAATTTTATTAGCTGGATTCTTATGCTATACTAAAAACAAAAGACTACAGAGTCGCGGCTAGAGAGGGGGTGTTACATTCTCTTGAGGTCAAGATTATGTGTGTAAATGCAAGGGGTGAACATGTTTCAGGCCTTCTTATCGTCCATAGGATCTTGGCATTTCATCAGGACTCTAATTAGGACAGTGTGGATGAATGTCTGTCAGGAAGTCCAGTGACGGACGGACGCAGGTAGGTCCTACACTTCAGAGGACTCGTAATCGAGTCTGCTCTCGCCACTTTGCAAGACTCCTGTGTGTCACTGTTGGGGACAGCAGTCCCCACCCTGTAAGTGATTCTGCAAGGTACACTTCTTAAGGTTTTTTTTTCTTTCCTAATCACACAGGACTTCCTGACGAGTCCTTACTTTAGGGGACCGTACCTGACAGACATTCACCCACACTGTCCTCATTAGAGTAGACGAGGAGCCTTTGGTTCTGATGAAATGCCAAGATCCTATGGACGATAAAAAGGCATGAAACATGTTGTTTGGTAATAGTTTTGCTAATGGTTATGGGGGTGATTTTCATGTGATGCTGGTAATGGTGGTAGTGGTCACGTTGGTGTTGATGGTGATAATGGTGGAGAGGATGATGGTGATAATGGTAATAGCATTAGTGGTAGTTAATGGTGATGGCTGTAGTAATGGTGGTGGTGCTAGTGGTAATAGTGGTAGTAGTTGCAATGGTGTGGTGGTTGTAATAGTAATGGTGGCTAGTATTGAATTTGAATTTAAAAGCATTTGTTTAGCGCGCTTATACCCAGCGGTTTCATGGCGCTGAAGGAGCTATTACCAGCAACAGCAACAACAGGGACAGATTAGGCATCAAAAGCTCTGGAAAAGAGGAAGGTTTTGAGATTCTTCCGGAACTCCAAATAGGAGGTTGCGGATCTAAGGGTCATAGGGAGGGAGTTCCAGAAGACAGGTGCGAGGACCGCAAATTTCGCCCCGCCTGCTTTCTTTTTCTTAAAGCGAGGGGTGGCCAGGAGTGCCATGTGGGTAGAGCGGAGTTCTCTGCCCGGAAGGTAAGATTTGATGGCCGAGCACATAAACTCGGGGGCAGTGCCCATTCTAGCCTGGAAGGTGAGGCAACCTAGTTTAAATAAGGCCCGCTCCCTCACAGGTAGCCAGTGCAATGATTTCAGCAGTGGGGTTGCTCGATGGTATTTGGGCAGCCCATGGATCAGGCGGGCAGCCTGATTTGCACTAGCTGCAATCGGTGTATGGCATAGGCCGGTGCGCCGTTGTAGATTATGTTCCCATAATCGAGGCGCGAGAGCACCATTGCCATCACAATTATTTTCAGTGCCGGAAGGGAAAAGAAGCGGGATATCTTTCTAATTATCCGGAGGGAAAAGATGCAGGAGGAGACCACTGAGCTCACCTGGGGGTTTACAGATAATTGGGGATTGAGAAAGATACCAAGGGTTTTAACTTTAGGGACCGGGAGGGGGGGGACACCAAGTGAAGGGGGCCAGAACGAAGGGGACCAGGGACTGCAACCACCTCCTGTCAAGACCAACTCTGTCTTGTCAGGGTTGAGTTTGAGGTGGTTGCTGTTCATCCAATCTTGGATGAATAACATGACGGTTTGAAAGTTTTGAACAGAGGAAGCAGAGTGAGAGAGATTAAAGATAAGCTGGAGGTCATCGGCGTAATTAAACACCGTGACCTCAAGCTGCTGTAGTGAAGAGATAAGGGGGTAGATATATAAATTAAACAAAAGGGGGGATAAGGAGGAACCCTGAGGGACGCCACACTCCACCTTTCGTGAGGAGGCAGTAAAACCAGTGAGATGAACAGCCTGTGCCCTGTCACACAGGAAGGAATTAAGCCAGGAGAGGGCAGAGCCCTCTATGCCCGCCGCCTTGACACGAGTGAGAAGGATGGAGTGATCCACCGTGTCAAAAGCGGCGGACAGGTCCAAAAGAACAAGGGCTTGCGGGAGGTTGATGTCAATACCCTCGCGGAGTCTGTCCATCACTGAGATCACCACCTTCTCTGTGGAGTGCAGAGGTCGGAAGCCCGCCTGGCAAGGGGAGAGGCACTGATTTGCCTCCACATAAGTGCTCAGGGTACTCGTGACGTGGGTTTCTAAGACCTTTCCCAAATAGGGTAGGAGGGAAATGGGGCGGTAATTGGCAGGGGACAGGGGATCAGCGCCATTTTTTTTTTAAATCGGGATAATGACTGCTGATTTGTGGGAGGGAGGAACCACACCATTGCTTAGTGAGTCATTAAGGAACGTAAGAGGAGGGGTGGGACAGGCCGAGAAGATCTCTCTTAAAACATGGGCGGGACCAAAATCCAAAGGGGAACCCGACTTCACCCGTCGAAGGAGGGGAAGGAGGGAGTCCTTGGTCAGCAGTGGAATGCTAGCCAGTTTGGAAATAGAAGGGGGAGGGGATGGGTTAACAAAGGTTAGAGAAGGAGGTGGTATATTGATTTTTATCTGTGCGACCTTCTCAATGAAAAATTCGTTCAGCGAATCGCAGAGATGTTGAGAGGGAGGGACTGTTGTCGTGACTCTGTTGGATGCTGCCAGTTCATGGACGGTAGCAAAAATCTCTTTGGATTGGGACTCTGCCGCTAAAATCCTTCCTGAGTAGTATTCTGTTTTAGCCTCAAGAATGCCTTTTTTGTAAATCTGTAAGGCAGAGTGGTATGCGGCTTTCAGTGAGGGGCTGTAGGCTCTCCTCCAAGCTCTCTCAGCTCTTCGTGCCGCTAGTTTTTTCACCTTAAGGTCAGAGTGGAACCACCTATTTGCTGCATGGGCTCGCTTGACCGTAATCCGCCTCAGGGGAGCGAAATCGTTGCCCGATTTAATCAGCCAATTATTGATGGATTCCAATTGGGCTGAGGCTGCAAGGCCTGAAAGGTCAGGGCTGGACTCGGACAAGGACGAGCAGAGAGACGGCATGTCTGCTTTGCCCCATTTCCTAATCCAAGTGTTCTTGGGGAGCAGGGGCTTAGCCTCAGGGGATAGTGCAAGGGAAAAGGAAATGAGGGAGTGGTCCGACCAGAGGCAGGGGGAAATGGTGGGGGGCGTTGTGGGGACATTTAGGGCCCAGATTTGGTCCAGTGCATGACCATGAGTATGAGTGGGGCTATGAATGTGAGGTACAAAGTTAAGGCTAGTCATAAGGTCAGTAAAATCTTTGGAGTAAGAGGTTTCGGCGGGATCGTTGGGCCAGTAATTAAAGTCCCCTAGGACTAAGACTGATGAATTATTTATCACCAGTGTCGCCAGGAGATCTTGAAAATTAGAAATAAAGGATGAGGTGGTTTGAGGAGGGCGGTAAACAAGGACGCAGGTCAAAGGGGTTTGGTAAGAAGTCGAGCGTGCTACCAAGTAGTCAACTTCAGGGATTATAGGAAAGGGAAGGGTCTGAAAGTGCAGGTCAGCACGAGCTATCAAGGCTACTCCTCCGCCCAACTTGCCCTCAGGCCGATCTGCTCGAATGGCAGAATGTGAGGGGGGCAATGCAGCTAGGACATTGGGCAGGGAGTCCGCTCTGAACCAGGTCTCGGTTAAAAACAAGAGATCAGGTTCATGCGTGTCAATGTAGTCGAATAGCTCGTACTGATGTTTTACAGCTGACCGGGTGTTGAGTAGGGCAGCCGAGATGTTAAGTACTGGTATTTGAGGATTGAAGGGAAGGGGTGGGGTGGGGGGTAGGGTGGGAAGCGAAAGTATCAACTGGGTAACGATTTCCGAGGGGGTGCGAAGAGGCGGAATAAACAGGCCAAGAGAAGTCACACGATTATATACAGTGAGAGGAATGGTACCAGGGGTCCAGTAGGAGCAAAGCTGTGATGGAGTGTATCTAGTCAGCTGGGCAGAGTGGCGTGCCCCTAGCCCCGGTCGGCCGCGGACGGGCGCAGACGGGCTTGCCTTAAGCGCGCCTTCGGCGCGCAATCGTCGCGCCCGCTGCGCTCGTCCGCTGCGCTTCCGGTGGGGACACATGCTTTATAGCAGAGGGATGAGGGGTCCGGAGGGGGCGTGGCTACGGAGGTGGGCGTGGCCTAGCGACCGGCCAATCCCGTCGTTTCAGTAGGGAAGATTGAGCCTACGTCAGCAAGCACTCTGCTGAGTAGGAGAAGGTTCGAAATGCGGCGCAAAGTAAAAGAAAACAATACAATTTTAATCCCAATAGTTTTAAAATGGGCTGTCAGTGCCCTGCTCCCGGCTGTGCCTCAAGGGCTGTAAGTGGTGCAAGCAAACGCGGCGCTCGTGATCAGCGCGCGTTTATGTCAAAGGGGGCGTGGCTACGGAGGTGGGCGTGGCCTAGCGACCGGCCAATCCCGTCGTTTCAGTAGTATTGATTGGAAAAATAATGGTGGGGTGGGGGTAATCGTAGAGAAGTGCTATTAGAGAAGCACTACATTTCCAAGACCTCAAAGAGTTATGAATTAGCACTATTTGACTTTTTGACAAAGATTACCAAGCAGGGTGGGTGTTAATTACGGGAAACAACCTTTACAACGCAACTTTTACACTGCACTGCCATTACAATGAAACTTTTACAACGCAACATCCATTACAACGCATGCATTTACAACGCAACCATTACAACGCATGACACTACAACGCACACCACTACAACGCATGCCATTACAACGCATACCATTACAACGCATAGCATTACAACACATAGTACACTTACACTATCCAACACTTACCCTACTGTTGCACCCCCTGGAGTTAGAATAGTAATTTTTACCCCTCTACTATCCAACACTTACCGTACTGTTGCACCCCCTGGAGTTAGAATAGCAATTTTTACCCCTACACTATCCAACACTTACCCTACTGTTGCCCCCCCTGGAGTTAGAATAGTAATTTTAACCCCTACACTATCCAACACTTACCGTACATGTAATGTAATGTTATGCGTTGTAATGGTATGCGTTGTAAAGGTAGTATGCGTTGTAGTGGAATGCGTTGTAAACGTAGTTTCAAAGAATTTGTTGTAATGGCATGCGTTGTAATGGTATGCGTTGTAATGGATGTTGCGGTGTAAAAATTGCATTGTAAAGGTATGCGTTGTAACATCATACATCCGTTAATTCCACCGCAGTGAGGCAGAGCTGAAACTGGTACCACTGTAAGCCACTGTAAAAAGGAGGGCAGCGTTGAGCTAGGACCGGTGTGAGCAGCAGTGGGGCACTCAAAGGGGGGGGTGGCAGGATGGGAGAAGAAGTTCTCGGATTGATGTATACTCCTTAGGTTGTCAGTGACTTTCCCTTTTGGATGAAGAGAACGGAGTAGGCGAAATGCCTGACAAAATATAAACACCAAGGCTCCAATTATGAGCCTGGAGGAATTATCTTTGGAAATTCTGGGTAGCTTGATTTTCAATTTCCGGGCCAGAATCTCCAAACATAATTGTTCCTATAATACATTAAACATCGCAGAATAAAAAATAACTGTGCACACCTAGATTTACTTGTTGAAATCCAGCACTGGTTTCCTAACTCTCTATGTTTTAATATATACACATTTATCACCTGCTCTGATCAGGTGGTAAATGTCTGTAAGCAGACCTGAGTAGGTGGAGGAAAGGGTGTAGGAAGGTTGGGAGAGGGATGGGGCAGCTTTATCCTGGTAGTGGAAACATTACATGCCCCCTCACCCCCCTGCCTTGGCAGAAGTGCGGGGAGAGCCAGGGCTGGGTTCAGACTGCAGTGCGGTCCATACCAATGAGATCTGTACCAACCACACTTTCCGATGGGTAAAATCGGGTCTGGGGTTCCTGCGCCGAGAAATTTCGAGTTTAGGAGTGTTGGACAGGCCACATGAAGAGCCGCTCTCCCCCGGCCCAACCAGGCCTGGGTACCGTCACGCAAGTACCACCCACCACCATTGCACGTCTTCTGTCCCCCCAGGGCCCCGGCCCTCGAGCACGTTAACCTCATGGGGCCGATCCACTGCCGGCCCACGTGCCCAGCCTGGGCCGCCATCTTGGACACTTCACCACGAGGCCGCCTGGCCCCCGATCGACCTCAACCCTGGGCCTGGGCCGGCCTCAGACATTCCGGCACCACCCTCCACCCAGGAGGTGAGCGGGCTACTTGGCAAGTCAATGGGAGAAAGAGGTGCCGATGGCTCTCCCCCGCCAAGTGCCGCTCGCCCATCGCCTCCCCGGGCGCTGGCTCCACCCCCCTGCTGGGTGTCTGGACTCCCTCATCCCGGACCTCCCGACCTCCAAGTGCGAGGGTCCGGACATCAAAGCACGCCAGCCCTATAACTGGGGCAGCTCCAGAGCCGGAAAGCAGTTGTATCTTGGAGTCGAGAGACGTAAAGAGGAACTCATCCTAGACGGACTACTGGCGCTGCCGTAGCTCTGTCTTGTGCACCATCGTCCTGCCTGTTGGCGCTGCCACAGCCTTCGTAACCTTCATCCTTCATCGTCGTCGGGATCTGCTGGCGTGGCCGCAGACCGTTGTAACCGTCATCTTCACCGGGACCTGCAGGCTCCGCCGCGGACCGTCGTTTTCCTTCGTCCATCTCGGGACCTGCTGGCTCCGCCGCGGCCCGATCATCTAGAACGCCGAGCTCGAGGATTGAGAGCTATACCCACCTTCTGGTAACAAGACTGTCCCGCTACCCCTTTCCTAAACCAGAGACTAGAACCGAGGGGACCCCTGAGTCCAGACCTCCTTGTATCATCTTATCGTACCTAAGAATTGCATATAAAGTCTCGTTATAAGTCAATCTTGTGTGGTGTCCGTCTGTGGGGGGGAAGTTGCTTGTCTGTACAGTCGTTGGAGACGGCTCTCCCCGGAGACCTCTCCCCGTAACCTCGGCCGACCCTCCCGGTCCGTCTAACATTGGTGGCCAGCGGCGCGATCCGAATCACCGCATAACGTACAGAGAGTAGCTCACCCCACAACGAAATCACAATGACAACTAAAGAAAGCGGATCAACCGAGAAGTTCCAAATGGAGAAACTAGAGGAGTACAGCCACCGTGAACTAAAACAGTTCTGCATCGAACTGGGTATCGCTACCACCGGGCTAAGCACCAAAGACGATTTTAAGCATGCCCTAGAATCTTGGGCAGAGACCGGGGCTGCCGGAACCCCTGATCAAAGCACCGCGGAAAAAACCACCACGGCCCCTGAAGGGCAAAGAACGGGTCTCTCGCAAGACGAGATCCAGGAAAGAGAAAGAAACCGACTACACGAGCTAGAAATGGCCCGACTCAAGATGGACGTGGAACTCAAATTGGCCGAACAAAAAATCAACTTAGAGCACCTGCGTCTCCGAGAAGAGAGAGAGGAGAAACAGAGACAAAGGGAGCTCGAGGAAAAGAAACTGGCGTACGAACACGAACGAAACCTAGCCGAGATCAACCTGCGCAAGCAGAATAAAGAGTTAGGGGTGCCCGAGCGACCCCACACCGCAGGGACCACAGAGAAAAAGGTACACATCCCCAAGGATGTTGTCCGAGAATATTTCCGAGAAGACGACATCCAGCAATGGTTCAAGGCCTATGAAATCGCTATGACTGCACACCGGATCGATAGGAGCGATTGGGGAGCCGGTCTATGGGGGAGATTCCTCAATGAGGGCCGCGATACACTGCTACAGCTCCCGGACCACCAGATGACCTCCTACGACCATATGAAAGCGGCACTCCTCACCCGCTATGGCCTCACACCCGAGATGTACCGTCAGAGGTTCCGAGACTGCACCCGCATCCCGGGTACAACTTGGGTGGACTATGTAACGTACTTTAGCCGAGCTTTCGAAGGCTGGATCAGAGGAAGTAACGTCACGACCTACGAACAACTGTTCAATCTGATGGTGTGGGAGCATCTGTCGAACAATTGCTTCATTGAACTACGCCAGCACCTCCTCGACAGCAAGTTAACGGATCCGCGGCAGCTCGCAGCCGAAGCTGACCGGTGGGAGATCACCAGAGTGGGCCGGAATGGGTCCTACGAACAGAACCGGAACAACCATGGTCAGCACCGACCAAGAGGAGGAGGAGGGGGCCAAGGACGAGGAAGAGACAACGCTCCGGTCGCCCCCGCTACCAGCACCACCCCCCCGGCCAACAGGGGCAGCACCCCGGCGCGACCGGGGTACAGAGCCAATGTCACGTGTCACCGATGCCAACGAATCGGTCACTATGCAAACGACCCAAGCTGCCCGCAGTACCAGAGTCCAAGACCCCGCCAAGTGGCCGCTGCGGCCCTAGGGGAAGAGCAGATCTCCGAGGAACAGGAAACATACGAACAAGAGCATCAAGAATGGGAGCCAGCCGCCATGACTCTCGCATGCTTAGGGGGAAAAGACATGGTCCCGCGGGTCCCCCTACCCGCTAACACCCAGAAGTACAGCCAATGGGTGAGCATCAATGGACACCAGGCCGAAGCCCTTCGTGACACCGGGGCCAGTGTAACAGCCGTCCGCTGTCACCTGGTGACCCCAGAACAGTACCTACCGAACATTCTCTGCCCTGTACGATCAGCCGATAACTCGGAAAGTCTGTGTCGGATGGCCTGCGTCCCCTTCGAATGGGGAGGGGTCTCCGGCATGTTGAAGGTGACGGTCCGAGACGATGCCCCCGTAGACTGCCTCCTCGGAAATGACCTTGAGAGCTCCCCGTGGGCAGCCGTGGAGCGAAGAGAACACCTGGGAATGTTAGGCGTCCCGGACTGGGCGTGCGTCACCACCCGGTCCATGGCCGCCCGTGCCAACCATCGCCCAGAAGAACCAGAATGGCCGGCGCCACCGCCTTCGGTCGCCCCAGCCGAAACCACCGACCATGACATCCCCCTCGAACCAGCTCAACCTTCCGACCTCGCTAACCTCGACCAGTGGGCCCAAGAGGGGGGGCCCACGCAAGAACAATTTCGCCAAGAACAGAAGACCTGTCCCTCCCTCGAGGGACTCCGCCAGCAAGCGCTCGCCCAAAGCGCAGGGGATACCTCCGGAACTCATTGGGTCTACTGGGACAATGATCTGCTGTACAGCGAGCAAAGAATCGCCGAGCTGGGGGCCAACCGAGTACTAGTAGTGCCCCACCGCTTTAGAGACTTTCTGCTGAACCTGGCCCACGATGTCCCCCTGGCAGGGCACCTGGGACAAGATAAAACTTACAGTCGCCTAGTGACCCACTTCTTCTGGCCCAAAATGAGGAACGATGTGCACCAGCATTGCCGATCTTGCCCCACGTGTTAAGCCAGTGGAAAGAGCGGCCGCAAGCTAAAGGCCCCCTTGCAACCTTTTCCTGTAGTCACTACTCCATTTCTATTTCTATTTTGGGGTTTTGTAAAGCGCATGGTGACGCACAACGGCGTGTCCCCGCGCTGAGGAGCTACTTTATTCCTGGACCCTACAAAAGCGGCACACCTACTGGGCGAATAGAGCAGTTTTGAGCTTAGCTCTGAAAATTGACTCAGATGGCTCTAGTCGTAGCGCCATGGGCAGCTGATTCCATCTGGCGGCTGCAAGGTATCTAAAAGATCTACCCCCCATCCGAGCTCTGGATACCTTAGGGACAGCCAGGAGTCCAGAGCCAGAAGATCTTAGAGAGCGGGGAGGATCATAAGGTGTCAAGAGTCCTTGTAGAGGGAGAGGGGATTTCCCATGAATGATCCGGTGGCACGTGCAGAGTGCTTTGAATTCTACCCTGCTTCTGACCGGGAGCCAGTGCAAGGACCGGAGAGCCGCTGCAGAAGCAGCTCTTCTGGGTAATCTAAGCACCAGTCGTGCAGCAGCGTTCTGTAGGACCTGTAAGCGGCTGAGATTCTTCTCCAGGGTACCTAAATACAGAAGATTGCCATAGTCCATCTTCGAAGTGACTAGTGCATGTACCAAGGTCTGTCGGGCTCTCACAGGCAAGAACTTCAGCGTCTTTCTGAGGCTTTTGAGGGTCCCAAAGCATTGTCCCACCACCTGATTGATCTGAGGGCCAAAGGTGAGGGCGGCATCAAACCAAATGCCCAGATTCCTTGCTTTTTGGCAAGGGGTGGGTGTTGGGCCCAGGGAAGATGGCCACCATGCCGACGTCCACGCAGACTGGCGGCCCCCCACGACCAGCACCTCGGTCTTGCCTCCATTAAGCTTGAGGCAGTTGGCGGACATCCAGGCAGCCAGGTCTTGCATGCATGCTCTGAAGATGTCCGCCGAAAGATCGGGTGCGCGCGATAGGGAGATAACCAGCTGCGTGTCATCGGCATTTGAGAGGGTCGGAATAGACATTGTGGGGCCCCTGGACCCCCGCACCAAACAAGGCCATCGATTCATCTTGGTGCTAGTGGACCACGCCACCCGCTACCCTGAGGCTGTTCCTCTGCGGACTGTGACAGCCCCGGTAGTCGGCCGGGCTCTGATGGGGATCTTCTCCCGTGTGGGTTTCCCCCGGGAAGTCGTCAGCGACAGAGGCACGAACTTTATCTCTAAATACATGAAATCCCTCTGGCAACAGTGCGGGGTCACCTACCGATTCACGACCCCCTATCACCCCCAGGGGAACGGACTTGTTGAGCGGTTCAACCGCACGCTAAAGGGGATGATCGGGGGTTGGAAGAGCCCCTCCGTCGCCAGTGGGATGTGCTGCTGCCGTGCCTCCTCTTCGCCTACCGAGAGGTCCCTCAGAAATCCCTAGGCTTCAGCCCATTTGAACTGCTATATGGACACCCAGTGCGGGGACCGCTCAGCCTAGTCAAAGAGGGCTGGGAAATGCCCCCGTTAAAGAACCCTCCAGATGTCTTCCGGTACCTCCTCACCCTCCGCAACCAGACCCGGCGGTTCAGAGAACTAGCGAAAGCCAACCTAGAGGCCAGTCAAGAGGACATGAAAAAATGGTATGACCAGAATGCCTCATCCATTGAATTCGAACCTGGCCAACAGGTATGGGTAATGTCCCCCACGGAGCCATGCGCTCTACAAGACAAATGGACGGGGCCCTTCAAAGTAATCGAGCGCAAGGGTCCTGCCACCTACCTCATCGACATGGAATCCCCCCGGAACCCTCTCCGGGTCCTCCACGCTAACAGACTAAAACCCCACTTTGTACGAACAGAGCTCAGCCTCCTGATGGCCACAGACAATGGGGTTGAAGAAGACTCCGAGCCTCTCCCCGACCTCCTGCGGACTCAGGAGCAAGACGGCTCCGTGGATGGGGTCCGACTCTCGGAGACCCTCACCAGAGAACAACGCCAAGAGTGTCAAGCCCTCCTGTCACAGTTCGCCAGTCTGTTCTCCCTCACCCCAGGTGTCACTTCCTGGTGTGTGCACGATGTGGACACCGGGGACAGCCCTCCTATCCGCCACCGGGCCTACCGCGTGCCAGATCGGGTACGGGCCTGCATCCAGGCAGAAGTAGCCAAGATGCTCACGCTCGGGGTCATCGAGCCCTCCGACAGCCCCTGGGCCAGCCCTGTCGTACTGGTCCACAAAGCAGCTGCCCCCGGCACCACACCAGAACTCCGGTTCTGCGTCGACTACCGGGGCTTGAATGCGGTCACCAGAACGGACGCACACCCCATCCCCCGGGCAGATGAACTGGTCGACCGAATGGGAGCTGCCCGCTACCTCAGCATCTTCGACCTGACAGCAGGCTATTGGCAGATCGGCCTCACACCCCGAGCACAAGAACGTTCTGCCTTCTCCACCCCCGATGGCCATTACCATTTCACGGTCATGCCCTTCGGCATGAAGAATGCCCCAGCAACATTCCAACGGCTCGTCAATCAGGTCCTGGCGGGGCTCGAAGGATTCAGCGCCGCCTACCTAGACGACATCGCTGTATACAGCCACCATTGGACCGAGCACCTCCACCACCTCCGAGCAGTGCTGCAAGCCCTTCAGCGAGCTGGCCTCACGATCAAGGCCAGCAAGTGTCAAATTGGACAAGGGTCTGTAACCTACCTCGGACACCAGGTGGGAAGCGGCCTAGTGGCCCCTCTACAGCTGAAAATTGCCGCCATCCAGGACTGGCAGCCCCCCATCACCCAAACCGAGGTACGAGCCTTCCTGGGCCTCACGGGCTATTACCGAAGGTTCGTGAAAGACTATGGTACCATAGTGGGGCCCCTCACGGAACTCACGTCAAGGAATCAGCCCAAGAAAGTCAACTGGACCCCAGAGTGTCAAACTGCATTCGAACAATTGAAGGCCGCCATGTGTTCCGCTCCTGTGCTCCAGGCCCCAGACTACAGCCGGGAGTTTGTCGTCCAGACGGACGCCTCCGACCAGGGCATTGGGGCGGTCCTGTCTCAAATGAACACCGAGGGCCTTGATCAACCGGTGGCCTTCATCAGCCGGAGGCTCCTACCACGGGAGCAACGCTGGAGCACCATAGAGAGGGAAGCCTTCGCTGTGGTATGGGCCCTCAAGAAGCTCCGGCCCTACCTTTTTGGCACCCACTTTCGGGTGCAGACCGACCATCGACCCCTGCAGTGGCTGATGCATATGCGGGGGGAAAACCCAAAGTTGCTACGCTGGTCCATCTCCTTGCAAGGTATGGACTTCACCGTCGAACACCGGCCTGGGCCAGATCACGCCAACGCGGATGGCCTGTCCCGGTTTTTCCGCCTCGACGAAGAGAGTCCCCAAGAGGATGGGTAACTCTCCCCGCCTTCAGCTGGGGGGGACGCATGTTGGACAGGCCACATGAAGAGCCGCTCTCCCCCGGCCCAACCAGGCCTGGGTACCGTCACGCAAGTACCACCCACCACCATTGCACGTCTTCTGTCCCCCCAGGGCCCCGGCCCTCGAGCACGTTAACCTCATGGGGCCGATCCACTGCCGGCCCACGCGCCCAGCCTGGGCCGCCATCTTGGACACTTCACCACGAGGCCGCCTGGCCCCCGATCGACCTCAACCCTGGGCCTGGGCCGGCCTCAGACATTCCGGCACCACCCTCCACCCAGGAGGTGAGCGGGCTACTTGGCAAGTCAATGGGAGAAAGAGGTGCCGATGGCTCTCCCCCGCCAAGTGCCGCTCGCCCATCGCCTCCCCGGGCGCTGGCTCCACCCCCCTGCTGGGTGTCTGGACTCCCTCATCCCGGACCTCCCGACCTCCAAGTGCGAGGGTCCGGACATCAAAGCACGCCAGCCCTATAACTGGGGCAGCTCCAGAGCCGGAAAGCAGTTGTATCTTGGAGTCGAGAGACGTAAAGAGGAACTCATCCTAGACGGACTACTGGCGCTGCCGTAGCTCTGTCTTGTGCACCATCGTCCTGCCTGTTGGCGCTGCCACAGCCTTCGTAACCTTCATCCTTCATCGTCGTCGGGATCTGCTGGCGTGGCCGCAGACCGTTGTAACCGTCATCTTCACCGGGACCTGCAGGCTCCGCCGCGGACCGTCGTTTTCCTTCGTCCATCTCGGGACCTGCTGGCTCCGCCGCGGCCCAATCATCTAGAACGCCGAGCTCGAGGATTGAGAGCTATACCCACCTTCTGGTAACAAGACTGTCCCGCTACCCCTTTCCTAAACCAGAGACTAGAACCGAGGGGACCCCTGAGTCCAGACCTCCTTGTATCATCTTATCGTACCTAAGAATTGCATATAAAGTCTCGTTATAAGTCAATCTTGTGTGGTGTCCGTCTGTGGGGGGGAAGTTGCTTGTCTGTACAGTCGTTGGAGACGGCTCTCCCCGGAGACCTCTCCCCGTAACCTCGGCCGACCCTCCCGGTCCGTCTAACAAGGAGCACACGCTTACTTATAATTGTGTTCAGTGGAATTCCACACGTGGATTCCGCTTCGCACACCTTGCAACCAAGGCACAAATGGGAGATTATGGGAATGTCTTTTACTTTGGAGCCAATATCAGATGTATCACCAGGCATCAGCGGATACAGAATACGGCGGCCCGCATGATTTTGAAGCTACCTAAAAGAGCATCATCTAAGAAAGCCCTGGAATCCCTCAACTGGCTTCCAATCAAAGAACGGGTGCTCTATAAAACCCTGCTGATTAGCCATCGCATCATGCAGGGGAAGGAGCCATCCTATCTTCTGGAACTGCTGAGCCCATATATCCCTGGCCGCGAGTTGAAATCTTCCGGAAAAGGGCTGGTGAAGGTGCCTAGGTTTAGAAGAGCTTGGATGGGTGGGCGCTCCTTCCGAGTACAAGCTGCTCAACACTGGAATAGTCTCCCATCCGAAATGTGTTCAGAGACTTCGGAACGCACTTTCCGGAAACAACTGAAAACGTACCTCTTCCCTCCGGTTAGAGAGTGAGGAAGTTAGTAGGGGAGAAACGGGTGGGGATGAATTGTCTGACTGACTGGTGCTAGCCACTTTATAGAGCGGGGACACACTGACCTCAGTGTAACCAGGCGCTCTATAAAATTCATTATTAATATTATTATTATTATATAAAGGTCATAAAAAATAGGAAGAATGTGAGGCCTACGAGTGAATGACTCTGGAGTACTGATCTTATCTTCCACTTAATGATACTGTGGACTGACCTACAGTGGGACTGACACTCTAATGAAACATTGGCTTAAGGAGGCTTACCCAAAGCCTCTTTCTATAAGTAGCATTAAAAAGGATATAGGGTACTAACTTTATAGATAAAAACGGAAGGCAAGACTGCTGAAGCGATGTCTAGTCCAATCTTAAAGACTTCATGGCTCCATCTGGTGCTTTTCGTTGAGAGTGGTATATTGAGCATGCCCAGGTTAAGCGTCTTTGTTGACAAACATCTGGAAAATACAGAAAAAAGAATTCTGAGTGGCTCCATTTTTCAAAATGTTCTCGAATAGTAAAGAAGGTGATTGTCTGACACACACTTGAAACGTTTTCAAAGGGCCAGAAGCCCTTGGGCGCATACGTGGGTGGGTCTCGCCCTGCCCACTTATACAGTTCTGTCTCGAGTCATATAACATGCAGGGGAGAGATCCAAATTACAATTTAAACAGGATCAGGGGATTAGAAACACACTCCAATATATAACAGGAGAGAGTTGTGTTGCTTATGCCCGTTACATCATCACATTGCATTGTCCATGGGACAGATAATAGTTGCCCCAAATCTCCTTCGCCTACACCAATTCATAGACTGAGGAGGCGGACATTTCACCAGGCGAGATGTGGGATACCACAAACCTGCTTTTTATTTCTTATGGCACAATGCCCCCTGATTTGTGGCATGGGGGTGGGTGGGTAGACAACAAATACACTATGGCCTTGTGCAAGGATGGGGAACTACTTAAGACCCCTTATCCTTAGGCAAAGTGTTGGGGGGAGGGGCAAAATGCTACAGGGATGACTAAAAACCCACCACCCTTGACTAAGATGGGGGCATGAAAATTTCTTTCTTTAGGTAAGGGGGATAACAGAGACCCCTGCCTCCCTTAAGCAAAGCAAGGGGATACCACATGTCGCCCTGCCTTTGGACATGGCAGGGGATACAGAGTCCCTCCTTGCTCTTAGGCAAGGTGTGGGTATAATTGAACAAAATGTCCTCCTGGCCCCTGCCTATAGACGGGCAGCTACCACTCTGAGTTTGAACCCTGTGTGTAAATTAAAAGTTATCCACGTGAATCCCATCAGGTTGAATACGCGTTCCTACTTCCATTTTCATAAATGTTGTATTGACTTTGGTACTACTATCACCAACAAGCGTCATAACCTTTCAAAATCGTTGTAGCAATTAGTATGTCAGAAACCGTTTATTAGCATTCGCAATAGACAGTATTAGAAGCTAAACTGTGTTTCTGATGCCTGTTAAAGTTTCTTTTTTTTTTACAAATTTTTACTGCCAATTTAGTACAGGGATGAACATGAAACATCTTTCGTTCAGAAAACATGAAGAAAAAGATCCCAAGAAGATGAAAAAGATGGAAAAGGAGGAAAAGGAATTCCGAAAAAAATTTAAGGTACATCGCAAAAAGTGGATGAAAGAGAATACATCTTCTACTGTTGCCCTGAATATTTTATTATAGTCACAATCATGCCTTCTTTAATTGGCAATGTGTAATGGCTGTAGTGTTGTATCGGATTATCTGTGCATATGTGGTGGAATGAGGTTGTCGACAGAGGTAAACACAGAATATCAAAGATTTATTAAAATAGGTTACATCATTTCTTCCATCAGGATATCCAGTTTCCTCAGTAAACTTCCATATTTAGCCACACTCTCAATAAATCGATCAAAGATCCAGGAGAAAACTGATTTCCCGACTGATCCTCCAGTGGTAATCATTGCATTGTTGATCCAGGAATAGATTTCCTTCCCTGCTGCTCTTCTGTAAATTAACTTCTCATTCCTGTATAGCAGTGTCAACACAGTAAAAGAAAGATCCCCGAATTAATTGGAATTATCTTTTTTATATCCTTCACTCTGCTCATTGGTGATTGGTTTGGGTATCAGCTTTAGGGGTTAGTCCACTTAAAATTATCCCTCTCATTTTCTGCTCAGTTTTCATAAATGTTGTCATTTGGTAGTTGGCCTTGGTCTTTCATTTAATCCTGCCCTCAGAGGACTTCCTTTTCCTTTTTCTTGTAAGAGATTCCACCAGGTCTATTCTGTCCTCCAAAGATAATTGTCCTGGGAAATAGGGCCTTGATTAATAAATAGAAGGTAATCTGATCTACTGGAAGAAGCCTAAGTCTGACTAAGGGCGGTACCTTCTGGAACAAGATGGCACCTAGGAAGATTTCCCACTGGTCGGCCTTCACTACCGTCTCTGCCAGAGGTAAGGAGTAAGCAGGGGATGGAAGCCTGGGCTCCTGTATGGAGGGTAGGACTGGGCTGTACTAGGCTGGGATGGTTTGAACTTTGATGGAGGAGTCCATGTTCAGTCATCCCTAGTGGGAGACTGTATTCTGCAGGGGCTGGAGGTCGATTTTCCACTGTATTAGAGAAAGCTGAAATTGGCTTTAAATCCTTATTTCTACCTTGAGTGTTGACTCCTTTTTTATATACCCACCTCCTCAGCCAGCTGCGTTGAGTTTGGGGCATTTGTGTCTAGCTCCTATTTGGTATAGGATGTCTACATTAGTATGCAAAACCCCATCTACAACTCTCACAACATCAACGTCCTCTTCTGCACCAATGGCATGCAACTTATTCTCTCCCTCACAGACAAGATACCCATTACCCGGATCGAGTTCAATGCCTGCATAACTGAAAATGCCCACTTGATGAAGACCAACTGTCTAAAGCTGAACATCAACAAGTCCAAAATCACGATTTTCTGGGAGATCACATCACCTTGGGTCTCAAAATGGTGGCCCACAGGCTAGGACCGACAAAAGCCAAGCACCTTGGGATCATCATCGACAGCAAACTCAGCTAGACTGCTCAATTCAATGCCATCACCACCTCATGCTTCCTTGCCCAGAAAATGCTGAGTAAGATTATCAAATAGCTCCTGATCAGGGTACAGAAAACTGTCATGCACACCCTGGTCAGAAGCAAGCTGGACTACAAAAATGCCCTCTATGCAGGGATCAACAAAAAACTCTTGCTTTCTAGCCCATATACCACACATTGATGAATCAGCAATGTGTTTAATTATGCATACTGGTGTTATGGCAGTTGCAGTGGTAGCCAAGTTAGAACGACCTATGGCACTTGCTTTGCCAAAATGCGCCTACTAAAAAATTTCTATCAATGGCTCCCCTCCTCATCAAGAAAAACCCTAGTTCAAGCATTGATCACGAGTCGCCTGGACTATGGAAATGCACTACTAGTGGCAGCAAAATTATACACAGCTATCTAAGCTTCCAGTTGTGCAAAATACGGCGGCTTCTTCCTCAGTTTCCAATTTCAAAGCCCTGCATTGTCTGTCACTCACAAAACGTGCCATCTTTAAACTATGTTGCTTGACTCACAAGGCACTAACTAACTTTTTACCAACATACCTGTACACCAGACTTTACCACTACCAGCCCACTAGATTTTCCAGGTATGCAAATAAAACTTTATTAAAGATCCCTTGTAGCTGCACTTCCAGATTCAGAGGAAGATCCTTCTCATATCACTAGAACAAACTTCCTATGCAAATTCGAATGCGCCCAGATCCATTCAAGTTCAAAAGACTTTTAAAGACATGGATTTTGTAACTGCACTGTGCCTATTCCAAGCAACAAAGCGCTGAGATACATCTTCCGGTGTGAGTCAATGCGCTATAGTAAGTGCCTTTAACATAAAACAGAATGTGTGATAGATTTTCAAATGTAGTTGTTGTAAAGACGTCAAGCGTTCTCACTGCAAAGTGGTGAAGTGGTGCTTAAAGAAAAATGTAAATAAATATATAAACCACCATGTTCGTAGGATAGAAACAAAGATTAAATAAGTCTACCTCTGCATACATTAACACCAAATGAGTGACATGTTTTGCTTCAGATTGGGTGTTGTTTTCTCATCCACACCATCTGAATTTCTGTTTACCACTCTCCTTTCATCAATTCTCTAGACCTTCAGAATTCAGTGTGTTGTGACTTGTTCCTAAATTGGCAGAAATGCTGCCTGTGAGTAGAACAGGACGAAGTGGAGGAATCTAGTCAATTAGATGCTTCGTGTCTGGTATTTAAAGTGAATTTTACCAGTTTTAAAAATAAGCCAGTTTATGAGTATTCGCTCTTTAACCTGTTAAAGCCATAGAGACATTGGTTGTGGTTAAGTACTAATAAACCCTTCTAGTCCACTGATTACCACGTCTAGTGCCACATTGGGGATTCCAATAGTTTTAGACTCTTACTTTTCATCATACACCTTGAACAATTTTAGTTAGTATATTCTGTCATTTACAGACAATGAAATAGCATTGTCGCCACAGGTGCAATATAAAACATGGTATTTTTATACTCATTATTAATTTAAAAACTTTAATAAAAATGTAGGTAACATGCTTTTAGATCCACAATTATTTAAAAACTGATGGAGTATCAAAGATTTGAAAACCCTCCAAAAAGGTTTATGTAATGTTTGGAGTAAGTATTATACGGTCATGAAGATGAAGAGAAATGTTTTGTGACACCACAGGTTACGAGCCGTGACTTTGCGCTCATTTGGGAGGTGCAGTTGAGTCAGAATAGACTAGACCCACAACTACCCTTACCGCTTTTCTGTGAACCTATATTCAAGGAGGGAAGTTTTTGTATTGTACAGATATCACTGTTTAAATGTGACACTTTTGCTTAATACGTTTCTATTTGCTGGGCAAACTGAAACAGCAGTTATTCTAGAATTCATGGCTCAACCAGAGTTGTTTGGTCTTCACCAGGGTTGCTTTTCCATAATTTCTTAAAGGCTATTGGCTCCCGCGTGCGGTAGCTGTCCTTTTTACCATTGTTTTACATCTCTGTTCGCAATAATAATCATATTGAGCTCTGAAGGGAAGGCTGTGGCATGATGCTTGTGGAAGTCTCACCAAATATGAGGTTTTTCTTATGTTTAAAGCTTGCAACCAGGCAACCTGGGGAGCTGGCATAGGGTGACTCTGAGTTGGGAGAGGAGAGAGGCCAAACTGAGAGAGGTAAGAGAGAGTCAAGCAGGCTCAGAATCTCTCCCATTCTATATGATGGCGTGTTGAGGACTCGCTCATGCTGATTGGACCTGAAGGCAATTTGTGGTTAGGAGTCATAGCCCCTAAATAGAACAAACAGTGTGGCATCAGACCTAAAGAGGACTTCTTCCTAATAAAGGCCCAGTCTGACAGGCCTCATGAGAGGCAAAACTGGAGGATCTTGGACAGCCCTCTAGAAGGGGGAGGTCTTGAAAAGAACTGAAATGCACATCCACCTAGGGTATACATGCATGGTTAGCCTAAATTAAGGTAACCATAGAGCAGATCAACGGTTAAGTGGTGAATACAGAGCATGCGAAACAACAGATAAATTATGTTGAAAAAGTAATGGATGGCCAGAAGGAGCTCTTGCAGGGGTACCGCGAATTTGAGTACTGTGTTGTGGCATCAATTTTATCCTTGGAGACTAAGGTGTTAACACTGAAAAACGAAGCGAAAACCAGCAAGATTAGAATTCTAGCTTTCCTTTATGCATCGCGGTCTGTAAATTTTTTAGCAGCACTGCAGCCGGTAATGAGGAAGGCTGCTTTGGCTGCCAACATAAAGATGGACCTCTTGGTCGTTAAGACCACCCGCTTGTCTTTCGGTAGAGTGTTAGGCAAAGATGCATGTATAGAGTAGGTAGTGGTTGAACTGGCTGACCTGCAGAAATGTGAATTGGTCTCCAAAGTGGGTGCTGAAAATAAAGAATTGGAATTGGTGACTCAAGGGTTCATGTTTTTTCAGATCTTGACTTTTTTACCCTGAGAGAAGGCAAGACCTGCAGACCATAAAATGAGTTGATTGCATGAGGGCTTGAAGCCACTTTGTGGTTCCCGGAAAGACTAAGGAAAGTGTGCATCTTCAGTTATCAATAAGCAGCATGGGAAATGTTCTCTTCAAAGGGAGTCGACACAGCCCGACCAGTGTGAAGTCCAGGCTTGCAACCCATTGCCCTAAGTTCCACCCAGTATTATGGGAGATCTCTGACTTGTCTGATAATGTCACCTCTGTTCAGGCAAGAGAGGCTGGAGGTTACAGTAAAAACTATTGTAGGTAATTGTGATCAACACCAAAAAACACTTGTGCCATTCAACTGGCCTGCTATTTTATTAACATCATAATATGCAACAGAGTAGGGAGGGATATTTACATAAAATATAGCTTAGTAGAGCAGGCCTGGCTGTGGCAGTTGGAGCTCTTGGACGTACCACAATCCGGGCACCCACCTCTACTCCTTTTATTCGCCTACACAAATGGTTTATGCGCGGCTAGACGGCATAGTTTTCTCTTGCTCCCTTTACCCCTTTGTCGCAGCTCCAGACTACCTCTTTAGGGAGTGGTCCGATCATAGCCCACTGGTACCAGAACTCCACTGGGGCCGAATTTCCTCCCTGAATCCCATAAGGTGGCTCATCCGCAGGGTCCTTGAGGATCCCCAATTTCGGGATACACTTCAAACTACGATCCAATAATTATTTTACCATAATTTGGGGCACAGTCGCTTCCCCAGGTGTGGAGGGGGAGGCCTTCAAGGTTGTGCTCCGGGATGAGAACATACAGACAATGGTAGGGGTCTGGCTTATGATCCTTTGTCAGTCGAATGTGGCTGAATTTGATTACATCGATGCAGAGTGAAGGGCCACTGAGGACCTCCTCCTCCTACCCATCCTGGCCCCTTCCAGAAGATGGAAGTCTGGCAGTTAGAATGTTTTTGTTGTTAAGATTTTGCAGTCTACACCACCAGGATGCATGCCAATGGTGACAGATCAGGAAGGCTATTTACATGGCTGGCTAGCAGGGATACCAAACAAGCGCAGGACTGTAGCATCCTACGCTCTCAGCAGAAGATTTGTGAGGCCTTTACAGCCTACAATTCCAATGTTTACAGCCCAGCGCCAGAGAACCCTCCACCAGTCCTGGAGCCTTTTGTCGACCCTGTGCAGCTTCCCAGACCAACCCCAAACGTGTGGGTAGACCTTGATGCCCCCCTTGCAATCCAGGAGATACGAGCAGCAATCACTAACTGAGCATCTGAGAAGTTGCTTTGGATTGACTGCCTCCCATCTGAATTGTATAAGTCTTTCCCGAGTGTGTTTGCCCCGCTGCTCCTCCAGCTCTATGAGGGGGTTGCTGGCTGCCGGAACCCTTCTGGCCACGATACGCGAGGCCTCTACAGCCACGTTGCTCAAACCGGGCAAGGCCCTTTTGGACCTATCGTCCTACCACCTTATCGCAATCCTCAACTTGGACTACAAGATGGTGAGCCTGATGCAGGCCGACAGGATACAGTCGATCCGCTTGATCAATGGCTATCAAAACGTATTCATCCTGGGAAGGAGCACTTCCCAGTGTGTCTGCTGGCTATTCAGGATCATGGAGATGGTGCAGGGCCAATGGCCTTGAATGGAGGCTCTAGTGCTGGATATCTGAAGGCCTTCGATTTCCTCAGTTGGAATTACCTTTTGCAGTACTGAAGAAGTTTGATCTTGGTCCTTGCATCACCAGGCGCATTTGGCTTATATTTAACTCCCTCACAGCTAGGACCTGCTTGGGTCCATCATGATCAGGCATTGCACCCTTCTGGACGTCACTCCCCTTGTTGGTGGATGGCCGGGTGGCGATTTCTAAGATGATGATCCTCCCGCTCCTCCTCCATTACTTTGTAAATCTCCTCCTTTCCCTCCCTCATTCCCTTTTTTGGGACCTTTATGCCATTCTGGTGGATCTCTTCTGGCACGGGTCATGCAGATGGCCTTGGGGCTCCCAACTTTGAACACTATTATCTGGTTGCCCAGTTGTGGTGGCTTTCCTGTTGGTTGGTGGGCCTCTTCTTGGAGGGCACAGGGACGAGTTGTTCCCCCCACCCCTCTCAAGGGCACCTTTACCTCCTCCATTCCCGAGTGAGAGCCCCCCTGCTTTGCAGCTTCTCCCGACAGTTGCTCTCGCCTGCCTGAAACGCATGCTTCACTTTACCAGACATGCTCTCCCATATGCCCCGGCAATTCTGCTGCTTTGATTCCCTGCTCCACGGGCTGCATCACCAGTGGCCGCCTCTGGAGGTGGGAGGAGGCTGGTATCTCTTGTGTGGGTGATCTTCATGCCAATGGGCACCTGCTGCTATTCGAGATGCTGGTGGAACAGTATGTTCTTTCTGAGGGCCAGTTTCTCCTTGATGCTTCCCTGAGGGGGGTGCTGGAAGTCACGCGGGAAGTGCGGGCTCCGTAACCTGACTCACACCAGCTACTGCAAACACTCCACACAATGGGTGTGGGGCGTAGGTTAATCACCTAGCTTACTAAAGCCATCCTTAAGCACATGTAGATGATCTCACGCCAGCCATTGTGGGGGGAGGGAGGAAGAGTGTGGTAGAACACTATGAGATGTTGAATGGGAGGACGATGGCATATCCAGAGATGGTGTCTCGCAATGCCCGCCTCAAATTTATTCCGTTTTGCCTCCTACACCGTGCATACTTTTTCCCTGAACAGATTGCACGCATCTTTCCCAGCGCCTCCGACTACTACCTTGGATGCAACACCCTGGCGGCCGGCCTGAAGCATATCTTATAGGACTGTACACATTTGCATACTCATTGGCCGTCTGTCCTTACACAGCTAAAACACCTCACAGTTATACCAAATCTTTCCACCTGGAAGGTGGGTGCCTCAGACATTTATCCTAGACCACACAATCGCAGGGTCGCTACCCATTTGTTTGTCATGGCTTCCATATTGTCTAAGAAGACGATCCTATGCCGATTGAAGTCTCTCATATCTCTGACCTCTGGTCAGTGGTTAGCGCTGTTCACTCGATAGACGAAAGCCATGGCACTGGCATTACATAGGGAAGACGTGTGGGCCTTAGTAGGTGCCCACTGGCCCTGGCTGGGAAGGCCATGCTCTCTAAATTGACTGACCCGCAGTTGGGGTCCTGTTCATATTCTGACACCCTGTCCCCTTGAGAACTGTTGCTTGCTCTTGCTGTCCCCACTTCCCACATAGAGCCTAACCTCCTCCCTCATCCCAGACCTCACAGACAAAAATCTTGATCTTCCTCGCGTTCCCCCTTTCCCCCTCCTGATCCCAGTCATCCCTGCTCTCCTCCTCCAAACCTCGTTTGAGATCCCCTGGACCGCTGACATAGCACCCCTCCACGCCTGGAATGATGGAGCACCTGGAGTTCATCCTTTGTACCGTGTATGACCACTGCCACAATTGCATTATTGTATTATGTGTTGTGCTACTACCATGTTGTATGACTGTTGACTGTTGGTGTGACACAGTGGGGCAGATTTACAAGCCCCTTGCGCCTCATTTAAGCACTGTAGCGTCACTTTTGTGACGCAGCGGCGGCGCAAATCCTGCGCCATGGTGCGGGGTACTTACGTGACGCATCTGGGAGATGCGTCACGTTGTAATGCCCTGCGCCACATGTAGGCGTTCCTGCGCAGGGGAGGGCGTTCCGGCGCAGGAACGCCTCCTAAAAGTGGCTGAGTGAAATCTACAAGATTTCACTCAGTCACTTTTAGGTCCATGCTGCGTCAAAACCCTACACCTGCTTGAAGCAGGCGTAAGGATTGACGCAGCATTAACAAGATAGGGCCCCCCAGAGCATTGCTGGAGCTGCATCGGGCTTGCGATGCAACTCCAGCAATGAGCGACTTTTACGGCACGGATGCGTCACGTATCTGTGTCGTTTTTGCCCCATGGTGCACCGAATTGTAAATGCCGCGCATCCATGGTGGCGGAGCTGTGGCGCACAATAACTGGCGCATCCCTGCTGATGCAGAGATGCGCCAGTTATTGTAAATATGCCCCCTTGTGTTTTCCCTTTCACAGCCCTACACACAATGAACATGAACTGGGAAGTGGGGCCTATGACGGGCCAATGTTTGTTTACGTGGTAAATATGACAAAGGAGCTGTAGCATGGAGCATAACCCATAGCGTTCAGCAGTATATCGTAAAAGGAGCAAAGCCTGGTGCCTGGTCTGTACAAGCACAGAGCATGCGCATATTATGGCACGGTAGGAGCTCAGAGCATGCGCACAGTATGGAATGGCAGGCGCACAGAGCATGCGCATATTATGGCACAGTAGGAGCCCAGAGCATGCGCACAGTATGGAATGGCAGGTGCACAGAGCATGCGCATATTGGCACAGTAGGAGTCCAGAGCATGTCGCTCAAGGAGAGCCAAGTGATGCACAGCTAGGATTCTGGTGACAAGCCGGCCCCAAAAACACAAATTTTATGTATTTATTTATTTTATGCGTTTTTATATAGCGCGGACTTTACGCGAAGGTTTCAGAGCGCTTTACAATAGGAACAGAACTGATACATGGGGAGAACCTTACAAATGAACAAATTACAAAAGCAAACGTTAAGTTACATGAGGCACAAATCACAATTGTGAGCAAACAAAATACAAGAGGTAGCAAACGGTGCATTACAGGAGGAAAGGGTGACATGTGTGCAGGTTACAAAAGCGTACAAAGTACAAGTAGAGGTATAATACTGCAATAAATGGCAGACACTCAGGCACAAGAACAAACGTTACGTAGGCAGTGGTGGCACTTGTGCAAGTATCTAAAGCAAACAAAATAGAAGAGGTAGCAAACAGTGTGTTACAAAAGAAAAGTGACATACGTATGCAAGTTAAAAAAACAAGTACCAAACACAGTTAGAAGGATAATACTGCAATAGCTGGTAGAACACACTGGGAAGGCCCTTCCATAGTCATGGAGAAAAAGATTCTCCATAATGGAGGGTCTTCCTTCAGATAATAGAGAGGGTGTGAATTACATTTGGAAGTGTTTTTGAAGGAGAACTTTGAGGTCAGATTTGAAGGCCTGGGAAAGGTGGTGGTCCGGAGCTGAGGCGGAAGTGAGTTCCAGATGCCATTCATGAAAGATCATGGGCACATGCGGGGTGTTGTGTGGTATTTGCAAACATGGAATTATACAAAATGGCTTTCTTTACTTCGTTATATGAGAATAAGAGAAATCTTAACAAAGTGCGAGTATTCATTCGTTATCTTTGAGCCATTACATCCTCCGTATCAGGAGTTAGTGGGTCTGGTTTGAACAGAAAGTGGCTATTCTGGTCTGATACTTCAAGGCTGTGACAATTATGCAAGCAATTTTACGATACTGTTTTGCAACTAAAAAAATACTAAAATACTAAAATGTTGCTGGCTTGTCATAAAGACTTGTCACTAGGTGGCAGTATCGGAATGCACTTCGAATAGAACATACGAGCGTGCTGTGCACAGCATTCACAGATAGTTTTCAACAGTGAGCCTGATTTACGCCTGGCTGGAGGAAAAAGTTACACCCAGAGGCGCCTTTGGTAAAATAGCGCCCTGGGCGTCGAAGGAGAGACATGTGGCGCCCTTGCTGATGGCCGTGAATTAAATGAGGCAGCAGGGGGCCCTTTTGTGTTCACTGCACGTACCTGGATAAGCAGGGACAGGGCCTGAACACAATCACCCCGGACCCTCCCCCAGCCGCACATACATCTCCGAAAGCTAAGCTTTGTTGATGTGTGCCAGCAGGGGTCAGAGGGTGAAGAGAGGGCAAGGGTGGGGTTAAATGGGCGTTAAAAACAACGCCCGCCATATGATAATGGGGGACTAAAACCCATTTCACCTTACAGATCAGACTGAAATTGACACGCTGGGCACGGCTGGGCGCTGTTGACACAACCTTAAATCACCTCTCCGCGCCTCTCAGAATATGTGCGCCCGGGGCCAGCTCGACCATGCTACAGGCCGGCCCTGTTCACACCCACATCATTTACACCTGAACTGGAGAAAGAAATATGGGACTGTGTAATTTCCGTTCGCTCGTGAGTTCAATTTAAGTATACTGTGTGACCCCTCGTAGGAGTGGTCTATACGGTGGTGAGGGCTCGCCCTTCTGGACTCGGTGGTGGTGCATGCTAAGACGCCAGCACGTGTTCTAGCCACGCGCGAGTTCTGCTAAGAGCCTAGGGCGGTGCACCGATCGCAGCAGTTATCATATCAGATGTAAGATTGGGGGAGGGGTAGAGAAAGCAGGGAAAGCAAACTGGTTAAAGGGTACAGAGAAAGGAGAACATCAAAATAAGTTGTTTCACATTTCCAAATTTGGTCATGCATATTTTCTGTGCCATGCTGTTATTATGAATTATTGAGTCTGATTTCTTAAAAGGCTGCGGATGAGCTATTTGAGGAGACACCCCCATCAGCTTCCTGACTTCCTCTCGCCTGAGGATCCGCGGTGTAACAAAGGCCCCGAAGCCTATGCAGTGCAGGGGACCCCACCCAAGATTGGCCTCTATTCAACCTAATGACTATTAATATCTGTTTATTTTATTTGATTTATTTAATGCGGACTTTACCCGAAGGTGTCAGAGCGCTTCACAATAGGAACAGTAGTGATACATCAGGAACAATTACAAGTCAGCATGTTACAAAAGCAAATGTTACGTTACATGAGGCAATAGTGACAATTGTGCATGTATCAAGAGCAAACAAAATACAAGAGGTAGCAAACGATACGTTACAGGAGATAAAAAATGACGTGTGTATGTTACAAAAGCGTACAAAGTACAAGTAGAGGTATAATACTTATACTGCACTAAATGGCAGATACTCAAAACGCAAGAATAAACGTTACGTTTCATGAGGCAATGGTGGCATTTGTGCATGTATCAAGAGCAAACAAAATAAAATACAAGAGGTAGCAAACGATACATTACACGAAGGAAAGTAACGTGTGCATGTTACAAAGGAGTACACAATACAAGTATAATACAATAAGTGGCAGACACTCAAAAACCATAAGAACACATAGGTAAGGCACTTCTATAGTCATGTAGAACAGAATTTACAATAATGGAAGGACTTCCTTCAGATAATAGAGAGGGCGTGAATTAAATTTGGAACTGTCTTTGAAGGAGGAGAGCTTTGAGGTCAGTTTTGAAGGCCTGGGAAGAGGTGGTGGTCCGGAGCTGAGGCGGATGTGAGTTCCAGATTCGCACTGCGTTGCCTGAAAAGGATTGGGCCATTGATCTTTCCTTCTTGAAAGTGGGAGGTTCAAGCAAAAGATTTTCCGCATTACGTGATGGTCTAGAGCCTCCAGAGAGTTTCAGTTTATTCACCTGGTAGCGAGGAGAGGAGGAGTGCAAGGCTTTGTGGGTGATACAGGCAGTCGTGTAGTTAGATCTTGCCTCGATGGGAAGCCAACGGAGGGTGCATAAATTGGGTGTGATGTGGTCGCTTCTTTTGGCCCCATGTATGAAACAAGCTGCTGAATGGAGAACAGATTTAAGGGGGGGAAAGGTGGGATTTGGGGAGGCCAGTAAGAGGAGAGTTGCAGTAGTCCAGTCTGGAGAGAACCAGCGATTGGACCAGGGTTTTCAGGTCATGCTCCGGGAAGAATCGACGAATCCCCCAAAGGAGGCGCAGCAGTGGCCACCTTATCTCGAATCATCAATGATGAACACTGTCTCCAGTCCTAGGCGCTTTCGTGTGACAACCTGATGCATTCTGGGGGTTAATCGTGATTTGTTTTCATTGAACCAATTAGACTAACACACCTGATAGTAATGAATAGGTTAAAATCCCAGAGATAAAGACAGTGTCTGTGAAGAGGCCACCACATTAGCACAAATTTTGTGTTTCTCAAGCAAACTGTGGGGTGTTGATGGTGTTAACGGTTTTCAGGGAATGAGAGGAGACAAATGCCATTCAGGGTTGGGAGGCGGGAGTTACAAAGTCCTTCCCACACCACATTGCAAATCTACTCTTCCAGTGAGTGTCTTCTTTACTGCGGGAGTATAATGCCAATGCTTTTACACCTCTTTTTAAAACGTTAGTTGAAAGGACATTGTTAGAAAACAATAAAAAAAAAGATTTATGGAATATTTTGTACCCAGTGTTTTAGAAAAATTATCTTCAATCGTTATTTTTACACAGAATCCAAGTGGTTCAATGATAGGGAAACCAAGTGTCCGAGAACCTCCAGGACTCTCCAGGTTTCAGAGTATCTCATTTTGCATGGTTTTGTCCCAATTCACAAAGGCACATAAGAACCTGTCAAATCGTACTACACAGGGCTTGAAGTGGAACGAAACAACTAGGGGGTCTCTCAAAGGGGGTGGCTTAAATAAAAGCAGGCTACAAATCTGTGCTTATCATGGTGTGATTCTCCAACTGGTATTTTGCTGCTTCTGTCATTGCATACAGATATTTATTACTGATGGAACAAGTAACATTACACGCAGGGCCAGACTGACTACCGGGCGTTTTGGAATGCTGCAGAGCTGGGGGCTGATTTCGTTCATGGAGACCTGCGTGTGCTTCGAAATAATTAAAGCAAACCAAATTTTGTTTAGTACACACAGGTCCCTATCAACGAAATCAGCCCCCAGCTCAGCAGCATTCCAAAACGCCTGGTAGCCAGTCCGGCTCTGATTACATGAACAACAAGCTAGGGCTATTTGCTTTGCCAATGGTTGTTGTTTGTGTAAGATAAATCAGCAACAACAATGGCTTTGTTGTATAGAATATTGAAAATGCTTCAGTTCTGAAATGATGAGACTGTGAAAGTGCTATAACGAGTCTCTTTGAAGTGACCTAAAAGCAGTAAAGGGTGGCACCGATGCAGAAGTAAGATTTTTTTTTCACCCTGAAGGTAAAAATAGAGAGACCGATAGAGACCCATTTTGGTAACTACTTTATAGAACTATCAGTGCTCAGCACCCGCAAGACCTGGCCCACTTAAAGCTCTGGTACTACAGGTGTAATACTTTATGTACTCCAGAATGCCTTTGTAAATAAGCCTCATTAACGCAAACTTATATTAAAACTTAATTGTTGAAATTCTTAGCATAGCTGTTTTACCAAACAGCATTAGATCAACTATTTAAAAGTTAAAGTCTACATTATGTCAACTTTTTAAAAGTTGAAGACTACATCTTATTACTATAATTAAGTAAACTTCAAAATTACATCGAAGTTAATTTTCTCTATATTTGCTCAACCAGACATTTCAAAGAATCTTTAGTTGACATCTTTGTTAAAAATGTTCCTTAGACTTTGTGTGAGGCCTTGGTGATAATTTCAGCTGCAGGGGTAAAGGAATGTAGGGTGATTATCGCCGGGCATCAAAATACAAATGAAACTATCGTCGATATCTGTTGTTTCATTGATGTATTAAGTGTCTGTACTTAGTAGGCCAAAAGAATGGTGCTACCAGCGTGAAGTAAATTCTAAACAGTTCTGTGAAGTGTGACAGTGTGTAATGGAAAATATTTACATGGCTTTATTTGTGTACAGTAAAAAATTAAATCAATTGTATCTTGGTTTGTTCTAGCTATACATATATCAGGGCACTCCTGGGTAAGAATACAATTAGTGTTTGCATTCCTGTATTTTTAGGAATACTCGTCATGCATGTCAGTGAGCAGTGCTGTTCATCAGTTTCATTTGATCCTTTCTTTTATTTGAATCCACAGTATGATGGTGAAATCAACGTCATCAATTCTGCACATGTGAGCGCCTCCATGAGTACCAAGAAATGGGGAGCCAAAGACTTACCTGTGAAGCCGGGGGAAGCTGTAGAGATCATCCAAGATACAGATGAGAGCAAAGTGCTGTGCAGGAATGACGAAGGGAAATGTAAGTGGACTTGTTGCGTAGTGTGGTTTATGCAAGATCAAGAAAACCAGACATCGCATCATTTTACCATTGTATGAGCACCAGCTATTGGAGACACTGCAGTCAATTAACAATGCAATATTTGCCTTTTAATTAGATTTATGTTTGGCTGAGTGTCAATTTTACAAATTTTGTGCAGTAGCATTGAGGTATGCATCAAGGTATTGAATTATAGATGGGTAACTGTGAATAACAGGGATGTTTTCCACTGAAAGGTTCTGATTGACATGAAATGTACAATAACGATTCTCAAGTTGTCTATTCTGCCACTCAGAGCAACACGGTGCAAACATCCCCATTATGCAGAGAGACCATCTACATGTTTAGGTTGTGTGTGAGTTCCGACTCTTTCCACTATTGTGACCATTGTGGTGGTTTAAAAAAAGAAATAAACAGGGACTGAAGAAGGCAGGCTCCAGTTGCAGAATTGGCCATTATTGCATCACAGCAGTTAAAGATACGCTTTGCTTCTCATGCTTTGGCATAGTTGCAGAGGCTAACAGCATTTCACAATACTATATGGATCTGGGCTTCAATATAATATGTAGAATTATTAACGGGTAACAGTAAATTACAGGGATGTTTTTAACCAAAGAGTTGTGAGTGGCATCATAGACAACTCGAGCATGACTAATTTATTAGATGTCACTTGGAACTCCTAGGTGAAAAGCATCCATTACTCACTTTTTTACCCAACTATAATGTTATACTATGTATGCTTCCTCCAGGAGGTCTGCCCTGATTTCTACAGCAACAAAAGGGCAGAGGAGCAATGGGGGACTCATACATATCATGGCCTCTCCCCTAAAAGACATAAAAAAAATGGTCTCCCGCTATCGCTATCCACTCCTACATCCCCCTACCAAATGAAGCTGTGCTCTCTGCTCTCACGTGCTGTGCTGACAATCTCCCAGAGAGCCCTGTAAGTGCAGCCTGGTATTCCCTTATGACGTAACAACAGTGGGAATAACTTTTATTTCCTGCTGTGTCATTGCTCTCAATAAAAGGGTTAGGAATCTGTTTTTTCATGCTAAAGGCTTCCAATGGAAAACATTGATATAACCAAAGAGTAGCCCCTTTTAAGCCAAAGAGGGCACTATTCAGTAGAGAAAAACCAGAAACCTTTGGACTCAATGCAGCTAAATTGTGATGTGCAATCAATAAGCACTTACCATGCCACCTAATATCTATTCACTCATCCATCATATACACATACAACAGGATTACACCATGTAATTCCCACAAACAGTCATAAACCATAAAGGTTCCACAAATATAGATCGATTTAAAAAACAAAATCTTTTTAGATAAAGATGGTATTAAAAAGAGGGGGTTACACAGACCCTATATTTTATAAGCCCAGTACATAATACATAATATTGTAGAATTAACAATAATCTACACAATGAAATAGACAATCACATATTAAAATACAATTTATAAAAAAAACACAATAGAACAAACTAAAAGAGAGTACATAACACAGACAGACTCAATTTGTCATTATTTTACTACACATCTGTTTTCCACCAATAGTTTGGGCATGAATCCTGGTATCAGCTACTCATTGACCCACGCCTTTTGTACAGATTGTGTATTATGAAGAGCGTTGACGCGTTTCAATGGTAGTTATTGTTAAACCATATTTCTGAAGACCAAACAATATTTACTCTCTTTGTTTTAAGATATATTTGTCCTTTTTTAAATAAAATCACTTTTGCCACCACCTCCAATGGGCCGTGATAGCCGTCTCAGTACTACTAAGAAAATCTAGAGTACTGTAGTATCTTTCCTATATGGTGTATTGTTAGATAATACCAAAGGATCTGAATAAAAAGAGTTTTTCAACCCACAGGCTTTATTCATGCCCAGCACTGGTTGATGAATAATTTAAAAACTTCTTATAGAATCTCGGGTACACCTTATATGTGTGCTCCGCCTCAAACCACTTTCTTTAAATATTAGTCGGGTCCGGAGAACTTTTTTCTCAATGTGGGGTGAATTTCTGCTGTTATCTGCAGTTAAGTCGTCCTCAGTAAGTCCCTTTTAAACATTAGGATCTATGAAAGGGCATCCAGCGTTTCGTGTATTCACGGTCCTCGAGCAGCTTGTTAGTCCTATGTTTTCCAATGGAAAACATACATAACTTAGAGAATTATAGATGGGTAACAGTAAACTGATGTTTTCCACCAGAAGACATCAAATAGACAATGAGTGCAAAGCTCAAGTTATAAAAAATTTCACTCTGAACTACGATGTGAAAATCACCCGTTATTCACCTGATACCCAACTTTAGGTTTGTTTAATGCACCCCCTCACTCGTGCCTCTGGTTTCAACAGAGTGCCCAAGTGACCCTCTCAATCATGTGCCTCTGTTTTCAACATCTATGCATGGGCACAGGTTTAACAGGGGAGTCATAACTAACACGGGTTCTCCTCCCAACAATGTATAAACCTGGGGACAGATTTATCATAAAATCACTACAAATTATTCTGCACTGTCCATATTCTAATAAGTACCTCTACACTTACACTGCCAACATCTGTCTGTGTTAAGCAGTTTTAGGTCGTAATTCTGCAGAAAAGTTCAAAGCAGATGTTTTGTTGTATGAGCCAGTGATGAATGCGAACATTCTCCTTTGAAATAGCCAGCAGTTATTCTAGCCCCAGAGTTGTTTTCATATCATACCTAAATTCAAACTTTTAACTTCTCAAATGTTTGTTAATATATCATGTATTCTATATTATCTAGATAAACAGATGTATATATTTGTAATACATAGAAACGTTTAATCTCTGTATAAAAGCCTGCCTCTAATTTCCTTATTATAGGTGACTTGTGACAGATCTAGTCATGTGTAATAAAGAAATGACATAGCCGATCAACTGTAATAACTTATTACATTTGAGTTCTAGTGTCATATGTCTGCTGTTAGAACCAGCAGCCAAGGTGAAAGGTAGAACACAGAGTAAGCTTGAAGCTGTAGTTTAAACAGTGAAAACTAAACCTGGGCAAAGCACTACGCTACGCTCGCGTAGTTTGCGCAACTTCGCACTATGCGAACTGTACGTAGCACAGTTCAAACAAGCGTAGCGTACCGTAGCGTAGTGCAGGGGTCATTTTTTGCTTGCTCGCTGTCCTCAACGTCAAGTTGGCAACTGCGAGCATGCAAAATGACATCTTCGCCAGTCTTTTTCCTTGTTCGTGATCAGCAACATCAAGTTGCCGATCGCGAGCATGGAAAATAAACCTCCCGGCGAGATTCTCAACGCTGGGAGGTCAGGTTTCTCATTGCGAGTGGTCGTGCATGCTCGCGACCACTTGTGATGAGAAACTACCAGTCCACGTTGAGAAAGCTGCAGCTTGAGTAAAAATCTACTTGAGTGGCAGAAAAGTACAGCTCGCACTGTGCAAGATGCCGTTTTCAATGATTGCACAGTGCCGGATGCTTGTCCGCACTGTGCAATCATTGAAAACTACATTTGCACAGTGCGAACATGCTACGACGCAGTTCGCGTAGTGCTACGCGTAGCTCGCGTAGTGCGAAGTGCACTTTGCGTAGCAACGCATAGCGCTACTTCGCGAACTACGACCACCCCTACTGAAAACGAAACCTGGATTTTCCTGCTTTTGCACTCTTTTTATAGATGAAAAACCATCAGCAGAACATAGATATTTACGGCAATATGTTTATTTTTTTGCAGGCTTTAGGTAGCTATGGGAACAATAGAATCTCTCTGTGTGCTTCTACATATTCTGAGATACAATGCTTTTTAAAATCGGATTTGTATTAAACTTATTCGAATATATTTTGCAACAAATATTTTTAGGTGTTTAATTTTGGACTATAGATTCTACTTTGATTCTTCATGTTTACAAACATTCTATTTCTTTTATATGATAGAGCAACACACCCTGATTGCAGCAGTCTGTGGGAAGGGTGATTGTATGGTCATGTACTATAAGGAATAAAGTAAGCTCTGTTGTGCTTTATAAAGCTATGGAAAGTCACCTTGGAGTTCATTAACAGTATAAAGGAACTACTCTGTGACTTGTAATGTCCTTATAATGTCCGGCGGGTACTTTAGCCCATCTATAAAACATCTAAGGTATGTCCCCTTCAGTCTTAATTTGGGTGTAATTTCCCATTGGCAAACAAATCTACAATACCTGGACATATAAAGAGGGCTTACCTCTAGAACAAAGTTATCATAATATGAATTGAACTGCAAATGATAACTTAAATCAAATGAAGATACCAGATCTGACATATGTTATACAGAAATTATAAGCAAGGGCAGAATATTCTTATGCAAAGTTTCAGAAAGGAATTTCTAACTTTTTACACTCACAGTTTTAGTTTATGCTAATATGTTTTGATTTATCTTACAGATGGTTACGTGATGAGAAGCAACTTAGTGTAAGTATGATAAAGTTTTACTTTAGTTATATTTTGTTAGTTGCACATATGACTATATAAGGTGCTAGGGAGAATGGCCAGCCCATTGTCTTGAGTGATAATTTGCTTTTACTTTTATGCTTCAGGTCTATTCCTGGTAAAGGTTGGCTGGACACCATTAGATGTTTACAGCTCTCAAATGTAGAATTGCACATGGTTGTGAGTAATAAATGTGTTTTTTCAACAAGGGGTTCCAAGAAACTGCTTCAATAACAAGAGCGCAGGATGGATTAATACAACATGTTGATAACTTCTTGTTACCAGTAAATACACATCCACAACACATAATCACAATGAATATGTGATGTAACAACGCAATCAAAATGATCGCAGTATGTTACATCGCAGCCTTTACAACATAAGTCTTTACAATGACTTGCGCTGGAAGGCGCTGGACTTAGAAGTAGTAAGATTTACTATTCCAACACCAGTCTACTACAGTAGGGAAGGTGTTGGAATAGTAAATCTTACTATTCCTTAGGTTATAGCTCCATCCAGCGCAACTCGATATAACGCTTGTGTTGTAACCGCTGCTTTGCAACTGCATGACGGTGTAATCACCACAATGTAAAGGATGTTTCCCATCACAACCGCATAAGCAACATTGTTATAGTATGTTATATTATATTGATTTGTAAAGCGCTCTAATCACACAGGATGGTATCCAGGTCTTTTAGCCAGTGAGTTGGTGTGTGGTCCCCAGATGCTTATACAAAGAGCCAGGACTTCAGCTTCTTGCGGAACTTAGGAAGTGAGGAGGAGGCTTCGATTTGTTGAAGGATGTTGTTCCCTGTCTTGGGTGCGATGTAGGAGAATGAGCGATCTCCAGTTTTGCTTTTGCGGATGCAGGGGATGGGTGCGAGTGAGAGTGAGGCAGAGCGTAGGTGTCTGGTGGGTTGGTGAAAGTGTATGCGGCTAGTCAGGTATTCTCGTCCTGTGATGTGTAGGGTTTTGAATGTGTGTGTGAGAAGTTTGAATTGGCTGTGCTTGTGAATGAGGAGCCAGTGAAGCTTCTTGAGGTGTGGTGTGATGTGGGTGTGGCTTGGGAGCTTGGGTATGAGTCTTGCAGCAGTGTTCTGGATGGTCTGGAGTCTGTGTAGGAGTTGTTTCGAGATTCCGGCACTGAGTGATGCTGTAGTCCAGCCTGCTGGTGATAAATACTTGCGTGATAGTCATATTGGTATTCCTGGGTAACCATTTGAAGATTTTTTGCTGCATGCGTAGGATGTGAAAGCAGGAGGTGCACAATGCTTTGACTTGAGCCATCATGTTGAGCATGTCATCTAGGATGATCCCTAGATTTCTTGCATGGTCTGTGGGTGTGGGTCCTAGCTGCAATGGCCACCAGGTGAAGTCCCATGGGAAAGTCTTGTTGCCGAAGAGCAGTACTTCCATCTTGTCTGAGCCGAGATGCCGGAAGTTGGTTTGCATCCAGTCTGCTACCACGGTCATGCAGTTGGTAAATTTGGTCTAGAAGTGGTTCTATTGTCCATCAGGGAGAGAACAAGATGAGTGTCATCGGAGTAGGAGATGACAGTACAGTGATGGCTTGTGGTCAAATGATGTTGGTTAGTGGTGTCATCTATATATTGAATAGGGTGAGGCTGAGCGACAATCTCTGTGGAACTCTGCATATCAATTTCTTAGTCTCTGATGTGAAGGATGGCTGCCTGACCCTTTGGGCTCTTCCGGTGATGAAGGAACAGATCCATTTGAGAGCGGATCCTTGTATGCCAATCTTGTGGAGTCTTCTGATGAGGGTGGTAGACAGTGTTGGAGGCTGTAGAGAGGTCGAGCAGGATGAGGACTGTTGTTTCTCCTCAGTCCAGGATGATTCAAATTTCATCGAAGGCAGTGATGAATGCTGTTTTCAGTTCTGTGGTTCTTTCTGTATCCTGACTGAGTGTTGTCTAGAAGATGATGAGGTCCGAGGTGAGTTGTGAGTTGCTAGCTGAAGGCCTTCTCAATCACTTTGACTGGATAGGGAAGCAGAGAGATGGTTCGGAATTCGCTCTATTGATTCGAGTCGGCTGTGGGCTTCTTGAGGAGGGCATTGATTTCTGCAAGTTTCCATTTATCCTGGAAAGTGGCGGACATGATGGAGGTGTTGATGATGTGGGTCAGGGTGGTGCTGATTGGTGATGCTCCCAGGTTGTAGTTGTTGTGGGGGCATGGGTCTGTTGGGGCTCGTGAGTGGATGGTCTGCATGATTGCCGCTGTGATGTTTCTGGTGAAGGTTGTCCATTCAGTCAGGCGACCATCTTGGTTGGTGTTTGGTAGGATAGTAACAAGTTCTCTGAGGTTGCGTTGGTGTGAGATGTTACTTTTTTTTTGTTAGAAATTTTGTTGTGGAAGAAGCTGTATTGGTAGTTGCAGAGTTGCTGGGAGGCAGTGATGTTGGTGACAGTGGCTGAGGTGAGGTGAAACCTTTTAACATCGAGAAGATCTCCTTGTAACTGTTGGAGCTTCCCTCAATGTAGTCCTTTTGTCTTGGTGTCTCTTATTTACTCGTGATAGCTTCATAGTGCAGCCTTGTAGGTAGTTCTTTCGGTTTGTGTGGCTGGTTCTCTATTTCCTTTGTAGCTGTTTACAGTGTCATTTGGTGTCTCTGACGTCTTCTGTGTACTAGCTGGCCTGCTTTTATGATCTACTATGCTTGTTGGGTTGGATGGGAGTCTGCGCAGTTCTTGATCCAACTTGGTGATGTCTTTGTCAAGGTTGTCTGTGGGACTAGGTTGATCCATGCTGAGGACGCTGAGCCAGTCTGCTTCTGTGATTTTACCCCAGCTGTGGCTTTGAATGCTAAACCTGGTAGGGATGTTGACTTGAGGTATGTTGATTTGGAAGTGGATGATGGAGTGGCCAGTCCATATGAGGGGTGTTGTAGAGTTTTATTTAATGATGTGGCTTGTGGTGAAGATGGGGTCCAATGTGTTGCCTGTGGTGTGTGTTGGTTCTGGGATGTGTCATGGTACTTATAGAGCGCACTGTCACCAGACGGTCACCTTGCGGTGTCGCTTATACGGCTTCCTGGTGCTGATACTCATACCGCTGTGGAACCCCTCCTGGCTTTCCCTGTGAAGTGTACACTCCTGGGCTCCCCCAGGGTGAAGCCAGGCATCCTTAGCGCTGTTGGGGCCGGTGTGGAGGCTAAGCAAGCTATTGCCCAGAGTTGCAGCGTGGGGCCCGTGATTAGAATAGGCACCGAGGCGAGAATTAACAGGTCAGAGGAAATTGAGCCCGAGACCCCGCCGAGGCGGGAATCGAACCCTGGTCCCTGGCCAGAACTCTGCATCAGGGCCTGCCGCTCTAACCACTGAGCCACACTCCTCCATGATGAGCTTGGCTAGTCTGATATTGCTCAAGCTTTTGCTGAGTGCTGTGGATAAGGGGTCGTTGTGGTCTTCCGTTGTCAATGGAACTAAATAGCAGTATACAAAGCGGTCTCTGGGAATACCTCAAAACATGTTTTTACAGTTACTGTGCAGGACATGATGCAAACTAAAAGAGACATCATAGATGATACTTCACAGAGAATAAGGTAGAGGATGTGATGGAGAAGGCTTGTTTTTATATTGAATTTTTATAAGTTGTTTGCATCTCATCAGCCGGCTGTGCTTTATAGGTAGCCAACCTTTGGCAACTGGCCTACATGTGGCAATACCCTGACAACTAGGTATGACCTTAAGTGAGCTCGATTTCCTGAAAGAGACACAAGAAATATTATTCCAGTAACAGAGCTGCATATCTGATCTCCTACAGGTATATTTCACTGCAGAGGTTACCTCAGGTACATGCATACCTACCTCATCAAAAAAATACACACTACAGCTTGTGTATAGGTTACTGTGAGGAACAATTATTATTAACCTCTGAGATCAGGATGCAAATCGCCTCTGAGATCATTAACAGGAGCACATATCAGGAGCACTTTAGGAACTTACAATTCAGCTGGGGCCGTATTACACATAATCACTGTTTGCGCCTGGAGCACCTTGCACCCCATTATGGTGTATGTGCTGTCCCCAGGGCAGCAGCGAACTCGCGCTTCCCCAGGGCAGCACATTCATGTGAAAACACAGAGCAGCCACTCCTTGTTTTCATAGTTCAGGCGGCACCCGCCTTCACTTTCAAAGGGGTTTAGAGATCCCCTTGCAGGTGGGTGCAGTCAGTGACTGGGCCCAGCTGCAATGGGATGTCTGGGGGGTCCATGGAACCCGCTTTAACCCCTCCAGAGGGCAGCTGTCAGGAGGCGCTCTGACAGTGCACCACCTTTTAAATGACGCACTGTCAGTGCTCCTCCTGAGGGCTTCTTTGTCTCTGCGCCCGCATCTGTAATATGGGTGCAGAGTCAAAGGATTTCCCTCATTTGCATAGGGCACGCCCCTATGCAAATGAGGGAACACCCTCAGTTGATAGCCTTGGTGCTTTAAGTGCACCAGCACTATCTGTATTATAGAAGGGGACCCACAAGCGTCTGCGTCACTTCTATAAGAGGACGCAGATGCTCGTGGGTCCCCTTCTATAATACCAAAGTGCCCCGGGGGCAGGCAAAGAGGGCGCAAACACCCGTTGCGCCACCGGGGCACCATCTGTAATACAGCCCCTGAAGAGCAAAACCACACACATAATTCAGTATGTATTGGTAACCATATCAGTAGGGACATTGTATAAAAGTGTATGTCCATATCTCTTGTGCAACACCATACTTTAATGTCACTCACAGCACGTTCTCACTTTGAAAATCCCTTCAACCATCAATCAAATTGTGTGGCATGTAATCTTTTTATTTCATGACACCATTTTAACTGTTAGGAATTCTGAAGCAATACATTAGTCAATGTCACTGCAGCTATAGTCCTGCTTGACGAGTGCATTCCTTGGTTTTCAAAAAGGGATATAAAATTCCTCAGAAAGTTAAAGAACATGTTTAGGCAATCTCGTCTCAATAATCTTGCCCAGTTTAGAGCAACCAAAAGAAATTTTAATAATCTCATATCCATGTGTAAGTCCTTTGGACTCTGCTGATAATCACCCAAACCGCCCCTTTGAGGTTGTTTATTAGGCCGATATCCACACCACTACCTGATTACCGTACATGCCTTAATCTAAATGTGAAGACTGTGAGAAATTATTTGCTGGAAAGGTAAAATTCGCTGAACTCTCTCTTCCTGCAATCACTGATCATCAAACAGGCAACCTGGTCTTGCTTTATTATTACCTCGCAGCCTTAGATTCTCAAAATCATTACCAAAGTCAAACTGTCAAACCTCTTTACCGCAGCAGTTCCTGGTACCATTTGTGAAGACCTAGTCAATCATTTGTTCCAATATTATACCTACTTGGTAAACTCTTCGCTTACACAAGTTGTATTTCCAGACTGTTTGAAAACTGGTCAAGTCTCACCTCTTTTGAGAAACCCTCCACTGTCACCCATGACCTCAACAACTTCTGCCTGGTATGAGGTCTATCTTTCCTGCGGAAGATGATTGAAAGTTGTGTTGCTCCCCACCTTTGTTTCCACCTCTAATTGAACAATTACTTGGACACTTTTCAGTCTGGATTCAGACATGGCTGTAACACTGACATTGCGCTTCTGCTAGTTGTGAATGACGCATTCCATTTCCTAGATTCCAATCAGTCCTGCTAACTTGTGCTTATGAACCTCTCAACTTTACTTGATATGGTCAACCATATCTCCCTGATCAACATTCTGAAGAATTGCATGGGCATTGAAAGAGTGTTTTTGAAATGGATTCTCCCCCTATCTGTCCCACCGAATTTGAATGGTTAAGATTAGCAACACATAATCTAGCAATGCTAGTCTGCAAGAAGGAGTCCCTTGAGGCTCCATCCTTTGGTTGACTCTCTTTAATCTGTATATAGAACCACTTAGGGACAGCCTAAAACTCTGGGTGTACTGTGTCATCAATAAACTGATAATACCCAGATTTATCTAAAAAACTCCTGAAAATGTTCAAAGGTGGATGTCAATTCATCACCAGAAACATAACCAATCAAAGACTGTGTTTCTAATACTCTAACCCAAAAGGCCAGTCTAGACATACAATCTTGTATCGATTTCTGTATTCTTCTCAATCGCAAACGAGTAATCATGGATTATGCTAAATCCCTGGGTAAAATCCTCGATAGCAAGCTCAACCTCATGATTTAGAGTTTGGCAATAGTTACTCTATCACACACGTAACAGATATCCTGTCCACCTTACTGCAAGTGCTTTATATCCCATGGCACTTGTAATGAGGCAGACATGATAATTGTCACCTTTGTGATGGTGTAACCAATCCACCAAACTTTGAATCAGGCCCTTACTCTTCACTCAGCTTCTTGTTTGCCTGTCTCTCAGGCTCCCCTACACTACATTAGTTGGCTTCTAACCTTCAGCCATATTATCTTTGTCTTAATTCACCTTGCATTTCAACCACTTTTATTCTGTTCTGACCCTGGCTATGGCTGGTATATTGATTTATGCTTGACTTGTTTATTTGTTAGGGTTTAATATTCATATCTCCTTGTGGGTTCTTTTGTAAAGCGCCCCAGCGCCCTTCGGCCAAGCTTGCTCTATAAAAAGCCACATATATAAATACATACTTAAATAAATAAATACATGTATCAGCTTTCAAACCTGTTCAGTTGAATGAAAGATTCTCAAGCAAACAAACCTAAGAGTATACTACCAGAACATTCAGGATGAAAATTTGTCCTACAAAACTAATCTGACATACAACCTTCTATAGGTGTGCTAAGCACCTGCCGTAGGTTAATTTGTGAAAAAAGGGATTAGGAGTCCCAAAGCTTTTCTTTGGAGTCTACAGCCAGCACTGCCCAATGCCAGAGTTGCCGAAAACCAAGATTGCCCCCTGCAGCGGCTCCAATTCTTCTACTTCTATCTCTTGCATGGTTTCTGGGTCAGCACCACTTTGATGTAAAGCCTTAAAAGTTTCCAAATGCAGCTTTACACTAATGCGAATATGATGAATCCCTGCGCCACCGAAGCGCCTGGGATCAGTCATGCGAGTCTGTGTTTAGGAGCCATACGGTGGTGAAGCAGAACAATGTCCACAGGCAGCCTAAAGACCCATGTCAATGCACTTGTGGCAAAAAAAATCCCTATATGCCTTAAAAACATGGAGAGCGACATGTACAACTCAGCTATCAAATGAACCAATTAAGCGCGCACAAACATTCCGCCCCAGTGCGGACGTTCGATTGCCCTAACGGGATTCGGACGTCCAACGGTCGTGCGCAGCACTAGCGAGGTAGTGCACGCGACGACCGTTGGACGTTCGAAGCACTCAACAAGCTAAAGGCATTACTTATTTTTGTAGCATCTAGAGACTCAAGACCTGGCTCTTCGAGGGAGACACAGCACCCAGAAACCCCTAGGGTGACAATGTTGCGCTTTACAAATGCTGTTTGATTGACTGAATGACCTTCAAATATAGAAGAAACTGATATATTAACTTTGTAATATATAAAACATGTTGTTCCTGATTTTTGTTTTTCAGTATTAGTTGTAATCAGACATACATTATAGCAGCTTATTACATTGCAGTGATCCATAAAACAGACATATACAAAGTCTGAAGATATGACATCAAGCCTCTGGTGCTACAGCTGCAGACTTAAGTAGTTTAGGTTAAAAATATCACTGAAAAACCAAGCGAAACATGTTTTATTTATAAGCAAACATGGGATCACTCAATGGCATGTGTAGGATTGCTTTTCACCCACTGTAGCAGTCAGAACCTTTGCACAAGGCATACATGAACCCTTACGGGAACAGTACAAACAGCAGCATTTTGTGACTATTACACCACCATAATGACATCCAAAGAAATGCCAATTTTCTCTGCATTAATAGACACCCTAAGGCTGAAAGGAAATGAGTGCCACATCAGAGGCATTGAAATGTCACACATGGGCCCACTGGGAATGTATAAATGCCATTCTAAGCAGAATGGAGCATTGCCAGCCATGTGTGCATAAATACTGTTGTCTTTCTGGTGGAGGTGTGGTGGAGTCAGAAAGATGACAAAATACCCTCTGACTGGGTATTGGGTGGTGGTGTGCCATGGCCTGTCACATACCTGGGCATTGTTGCATGGGTGATCACTTTCACACTGAAGCGGCTAAGGACTCTCTCGGCACAGGTGTTAATTGTCACAGGAGGATGGACTGACGCTCTATGCGTCTGCAGGGCTGTGCTTATGCATCTGGAATCTGCAGCCTGTTGTTTTGTGTTGTGAGTAGGAGCCAGACTGGAGCTGAGGTGGTCCACCCTGCATATTGTGCGGCATGCACACCTGCCTTGACAAAGAGAGAGGGGCCCTTGGACTGACCAGTTCCATGCTACAGTGGCCTCAAAAAGAACTGACTGGGGTGGCTCCAATGGGTAAAGCCAGGGCGATGCCACAGCCCCCTCAGGCGACGAGGAGGTTGAGTGACAGGCTGGTTGGTCTCCAGAGTTTTTGAGAAAAAAGAGATGAGAAGCTTGATTAATGCTACTGTTACCACCATGGTACTCAGGAAAGAGCGCTCCGCACCAGACAACACCTGAACCGTTTCAGAGCTATAACCAACAGTATTGGGCAGGTATATGCAACGCTGCACTGTTTTCGTTATGCCATCTCTGGCGACCCCATTCTGTATTGTGTCTAATTTTTAGCCCTCAGCTGCAGACAGCTGTAGCTACATGTTGAAGACCTATTGTTGCCAACACATTACCTGTACATAGTGTTGGCTTTGGGTCAGTAGCACGTTCATGATTGGACAGCTTTGTTGTCTATTTCAGTTCCCTCCTTCTGATTCCATGGCTTTCCTCCCTGCTCTTGTGTTTGTCCCGCCCAGGAACATTACAGTCTCACACTATTTTCAATGGCTGGTGTATGTTTCTATTGCTGTTGGTGTTTCCTTTTATTGCTGAATGCAGTGCATGTGAAGGAGTATTTTTTCTCCTTTTCTCTGCTCCTGTTCCCTCTCTCTTTTTTAACCCTTTCTCTTATTTAACCCCGTACCCTTTCCTAATCAACACTCCGTTTTTCTTTGCCGCTTCCCAATCTCTAATGTTGTCTTCCTGCCAGGCTGCTCACAGGCATCCATCTTAAAATGCTTTTTCGTAGGCATATGTTTTCGTAAATCTGAGGATGTATAAAAGCTATTTGAACAGGTCAAAATGCACATTAAAAAAACTGCAAGACGGTAAGCTGGACATTCTAGAACGTATGTGAGTCACAGGAGTGAGCTCGTTGAATAGAAGTCTGCCGTTTCACATGCAGGTCAGACTTTTATTGTTGTGGATCGCATTGGAAAAAGTGGGGCCCTTTCGGCGTCCAAATCATACAGTTGTCCAATGCAGCTAAATTGTAAGATGTACCAGCATAGAATACAAAGGCTGAAACCCACGTTCTGGCGCGAGCACCGGCACTTGTTCCGTAAACCCAATGTTGGCGTAACAGGTAAATGGCCCTCTACAATGTGACACCATTATCGATCCATAGGCCTAGAGTCGGCAGCACCGCACCTTTTATGGTTTGTATATTGGGGTTCCGCCATAGATAAAAAAGGCCCTCTGTTTCCGACTTGATACGTTCTGTTTACTGACTACAAAACGGGGTACAAAGTCTCGCTTGTGGCTTATGGTCATTTGCCAAGGAGGTTTGTAATTTTTAAGGAAGAATCTGTTTGGCATGCAAATATTTTACAGTTCTACTGACGTCACATACTTGCCCCTCAGGCTTCAAAGTCTTACATTTTAAAGTTTACACTTCCACATTTGAAATTTACAATCAGTTCAAGTTCAACAAATCCATTTTAGAACAACAACGGGTTGCCTGTCCTTTCATTTTCAGTGTATGGAACCTCACGCAGCATATTTCATATCCCACCCACCCCACATGAAAAGCAGCCGTATCGAGCTTATCAACTCTGTCTTTCCTCTCTTATTACACTGCTCCTTATTAACTACACATCGCCCCTCAACTGGTTATTTCCCTCTTGCCAGGACTCGCAAAGTGGTCTTTGTGGTGAGGGGCTAGGTTTGCTGCAGCCTGCTTTGTTTACCCCAGCATGTCGTTGGGGGGTTACATTAAATTGGCTCCGCCCCATCTGACCTCTCCGGATGCCATCCTATAGTATTGTGCAGGAGGTATCCTTTGCTACCTCGTGTTTTTGGCATACTGATCACTCGGGGCTTTTAGTTTGTGGCTGTTGTTACAATGGAGACATCAGAGGCTGGGTCTGGTGGTTCTGGGGACTGTTGCGTCCACTCTAGTGCCTAGCGTTTCACCCCATGGGCACAGGTTCACCTATCAGCAAGCCCACTTAGTGTTTCATCCTTCTAGAGTTTGATTTAACGAGTTCCTTGGACCTATGTCACTACGAACACTTTTCGATGAGTGTCCACTTGCCCCGAGGGGTGAATGTGCAATTTCTTTGTGCCATGTTTATGGCTGCAGAGATGGTGGGCTGTTAATCCCAGGCATCCACCACTTTGGGTCCCCAGGCGGGTTGTGTTTGGCCTTATGGGGTTCATGGGGGGGTGACCCAGAGGTGGTCCGGAGGGGTCCTTTTGTTCAGGGTTCTGCTCTGGCTGATCTGCTGCGGTGTCTTAGTGGCCTCTGATCTCTCCTCAGCTTGCGCATCGGCCCATTGCCTTGTTGCCTGGCTGTTTGTCTCTCCTTCTTTCTCTTTACAGAGGGGGTGTGTGGGGACTGTCATCTTCTGGTTCTCCCCTCTGGTAGTCCTCCCTGCACCCCTCTCACTCTGCTGAGGTTGTTTTTGATTGTTTTATTGCCTGATTTCGACTGGATTGTGCCTGAGTGTATGCCCTTGCATTCTGCTGTTCTGGCTGAGTCTGGCGGATTGGTGGACTTATGCGACTCCTGTAAGGACCTATTTTTGGCTCGGGGTCCCAGGATCTCATCCAGGTGAGTCCCCTCAGCCTTTTTATTCTTTTGTCAATCTTTTAAATCCCATTGTGTTGGGTTGCGATAAACTTCTGTTGTTTCGCACCACAGTGCCCTTCTGGGTGTATGTGTGCTTTGCGCTTACACATGTTATGTTGTATGGGTGCTTTCTCATGTATGTCAGTTGGTAGACAATTCCTTATACCCTTGATTTAAGTCACAGCATTCTCATGTGGATGTCTTTTCAGCTGTTTCCCCATTGGGTGCACTCGCTCACCAGGTTTGGCATGATGAGTAGTGGTGGCTGTAGACAGACGCCCTCCCCAAGGGTCCTTAGTTGGGTCTGCCCTTCCTGCGAGGGGTTTGGTGCAGGAGGGGGTCTCTCCTTTTTCCTTCTGAAAGGCATTGGCTGCAGTTCGAGCTTTTGTTTCCTTCCATCGGTCGGGGGTCAAGGGGTGTGCCATGGTTCTTTAGTGTGTTGAAGAGAGGGGTTGTTGCTTTCTTTCTTTTTTGTTCGATCCCAGATACAGTATGAGTCTGCGGTTCAGCTCAGTCTACACTGTACTCAACTCCTGTAGAGTGCTTCTTTTGCATCTCTCCTCCTGGTGGACGCCTGTTCATGTATTCCTATTCAACCGGGGTGATCCACTGTTTTTTTCATTTTTCTGGGGGCTCATGGTCCTGCAAATTCCAGGTCCTTTTTTGCTGCTTTTTGTCAATGCCTTGAGTTTTTATGACCCTCTTGGCCCCCACTGGCTCTGATGTTCATCAGGACACTTTCCCATCTGTTCCACCTTATATCCTGAGTTCTTTTCCAACCATGAGTGTCTGCCCGTCTCTGATGCCGATTCTGGGAGAGATGGCCTCCGCACTGCAGTCTGTCTGTGGCCTGTCTCCATTTGTTCCCTGGTTTCGGCTTCTCATGGATCAGTGGCTTTCTATCCTGGGCTCCCGGACGTTGGGTGTTTCTCCGGTGGTTGTTGTCGCTTCCACAGGGACTCGTTCCATCTTTCTCCTTCGATGGTCTTACAAACCGAAGCGTGCACCAAGGGAGAGGCACTGCTCGAGGATTCCTGGGCCCTGGGCTGATGCTCCCTTTCTGGGCTCCTCAGTCTTCGTATTGGAGGGTTTTGATGGCGGTGTGGCAGGCACTGTCTTTGTTTCGCTCCTCTCTTTCGGCCTGTGCTATCTGTGTTCGGACAGCCGTCTAGGTTATTCATGCCTCAGTCGACCGGTCTCTGTTTTCTCTTTTCTCGAGGGAATTGGCTGATTTGTGGGCCTTGTGGTCTCCTCTATCTCCTGGCGGCCTCTGTTCCAGGCCTGGTGAAGGGGACTGCGGTTTCTTTTCGACTGGGTATGCCTCTTCTCTTTCGGTCATTTCTCTCCTGGTACGGCCTTCCCTGGCTGGGTCTGTTTGCCTGAACAGAATTGGCCCTTCATCATCTGTTTGCAGCCTGTGTCCCTCATGGTTAGACCTGGGTGTTCAATGCTTTCCTCATCCCATGACCCTTGCTTTCCCGGGTCCTCAGGGAATTTAGGTGGTTATGGTGGTGGTTCTTCTGATTGTTCTTTACTTGTCTTGAGACTGTGGTTTCCCATTGTCAAGGGTTTGACTGCTTTTCTGCTTTCACAAGTTCCCATACACCCATCTCTGCTGCTTGCGCCTCTTTTCAGCCTGTCCTCTTTTCAGCCCGTCCTCTCTCCTGCACCTCTGGCTGGGCGTTTGGCTCTTGTGAGGTTGTCACTGTTGGCTCGGGGTTGTTCGCTTGCAGTGACTCGGACCATCCGGTTCTCTCATGGACCTTCGACCATGGTGTCTTGCAGTCGTCATTGGTAGAGCTTTGGTTCTTGTGGTTCTTGGTGTTGGGAGACGGATCCGTCTCCTGTTTCCTGTGAGGTTTTCTGTTGGGCCTGCAGACCTCCCTTCTTCGTACCCGGTGGGTCTCCATTTTGGCCTTATGGGGCTTCCGTTATGTCTTCTTTCTCCCTGTTGGTGGCTCGCTCTTTGCTGAGTTTTTTTGCTTTTGAGTCCTGTCCCCTCCTCTGCGGTCCCCACAGGAGGTCTTCCATTTGTGCTTCTGGCATTACCTGGTCCTACTTTACACACCTGGTTTCTTTGGTCTTGAGGGATTTGTCCTTTTGGTGTTTTTTCCTGCCACATATTCTCTATAGTTGGAGGCCCTCTGCCTCTGCTTGGATTTCCTGTGCATTTGGGTGTTAGCTTCCTTATGTGTTGCCTGTGGTCTCTCTGGGTGGGGTCGTGTGCCTCCTTTGTCCCTTTTGACTTATTTGGTGTTGTTTTCCTCTTCCTTGGCATTGTTTCAGGGTGCGTCACTGCATGTCATTTGTACTGCTCCTTCGTGGACTTTTCCTCGCACTTTGGTTTCCCACTACAGTCTTCGGTTGGGGATGGCTGTATCAACCAGTTTGCCTCTCATGTTTTGTCGGCTGCACATGATCTGGGGTTTATGCTATTTTTTTGCATTGCCTTTCATGTCTGTTGCATCATCCTTGGTTTCAGTGTGGATGAATCACCATGCCCTTGGGTATGGGCACAATGCTTAAGGAATGGGATGGGAAGACAGATGAGGAGGTAATGCCCAGCTACTCCCCGGTAATGTTCGGTACTCTGAGTTCTGGTCTTCCCATTCCATTCCCAAGCCTGTCCCTCCCTCCTTGGTTTCTGTTTATGGTGACAGTTTTTTTGTTTTTCTTTCTTATGAGTTTCTTTGGTAATCTCAGGATGTCCTAGTGACATGCTTCCCCCTTTATGCATGCTGTGTAGGCAGTGCCATATTGGGGGAAGTATTTTGATCTCAGCTAGGTAATAGTTTCTGTGGACCAGGCCAACTGCTCATGAGTAAGGAAGGGAACGGGAAGACCAGGACTCAGAGTAATGAAGATTACTGGTGAGTTACCGGGCATTCCTATTCTGACTGCACTTGCTGTAAGGCCTAGTGTGTTAGAGAAACTTACACGGTTTCCCCCTGTCCCTGGGTTATGTGCGATAGCAAATATTAACTCCCATTGACTATATAAACAATTGTGCACCAATGTTTGTTTGTAAATTAGGACGATGTGGCTGTTTAGTTATACCTGTTCCAATATAATTTCATTATACCTTCAGGTATACCCTGGTAACTTCTGTTATCTCCTTTGAAGTGAACTATGGGCAACATAAAACGTGCATTCTAAATTCAGGCAGATAACACACATAGATAATCTGTGCTATAATTTTAAAGGGTGAATTAGTGAAAGTGCAAGATGATGTCAAATGATGTATCTGTGCATGATTTCTCTGTTGTTAATAGCAGATTCAAATTTCATTTGCTCATATTTTGCAAGTTTTGGATGAAAAGTACTCATAATGCTTTCACAACCCCATCTTGTCATGCTATGTTCTGCGTATTTGTATAGTGGATTATCACATGCTAGGGTATCCTGGCACTGAGAAGTTGTGTCGGCCTACCCTTTGCCTATGGCATGGTGGTTATTTGAATAGCCAGGTCTTCAGCTTCTTGAGGAATTCAAGAAGGGAGGAGGAGGCTCTGATGTGTAGTGGAAGGTCACTCCACCCTTTAGAAGCATCGAAAGAGAAGGCCCATCCTCTGAATCTGGTTCTGTGTATGTGTGGGATATGTGTGAGTTGAAGTCCCGCAGAGTGGAGGTGTCTGGGTGGTTGGTGGCAAGAGATGTTATTATTCAGGTGGAAGGGGCCTAAGTTGTGTAGTGCCTTGAACGTGTGAGTTAGGAATTTGAAATGGGCACATTTGTATATTCAACTCCCTGAGGTGCTGTGTGATGTGAGTTCTCCATTGAGGGTTGAGTATGGGTCTGGCTGCTATGCTCTGAATGGTTTGTAGTCTTCTAATGAGTTGCTTGGTGATACTCACATAGAGGGTGTTTCTGTAGTCCAATTTGCTGGTGACCAGGGCGTGAGTGACATTTTTTTTCATGCTGCTTTGCAGCCATTTGAAGATTTTTCGTAGCATCTTCAGGGCAGGAACAGGATGCAGTAATGACGTTGACTTGTGTGAGCATGTTTAGTGTGCTGTCAATGAGGATTCTGAGGTTCTGGTCATCGTTGTGGGACTGACCTCAGCCAGCAACCAATTGGAGGTGTTCTTAGTGAAGATCACTGAGAAACAGTGTTTACAACGCTGGTAATACCACGCAGGTAGATAACAACGCTGACTTTATCGTCCGCTTTGTTCTAACGCATGGCATTACATTGCAAGTTGTTTCAATGATGCGCTAACTGGAGTAGGAATAGTAATTTATCCTATTCCTAAGTCCAGCGCGCCATCTAGCGCAAGTCGTCAATACAACTTGCGATGTAAAGCTATGCGTGGTAACAACGCGAACGATGTAACATCCGCGTTGTAACCTACTGCGGGGTAATAGATGGCGAAGTAAAGTCATATATTCAAGATCACTACTTCTGTCTTGATAGTGTTGAGCTTGAGACAGTATGCTTTCATCCAGTTAGCAATTTTGGTCATGCAGGTAGTGAGCTTGTTCCACGTATTGTAGGTCTTGTCTGAGAGACATTAAAGAGGATGTTGATATTTTATGACGTTGGTCAGAGGGATCATGTAAACATTGAAGAGGGTGGGGTTAAGAGATGAACCTTGAGGTACTCCACATATGAGTTTGTGGGCTTCCAAAGAGAACAGTGCCAGCGTGTGTTCTGTCTGCTAAGAAGAAGCAGTTCTAGCGCATATTGGGCCCTCGGATGCCAATCTTGTGCAGGTGTCTGATGAGGGTGAGTTGAGAGACCATGTCAAAAGCCACAGAGAGGTCAAGAAGGATGAGGGCTGCTGTTTCTTCTGGCTTGGACCATGATGATGTCACCTGTGACAGCAGTGAGTGCTATTTCTGTACTATAAGGGCCTGAAACAGAACTGCATTATGTCAAGGCGCTTGTGGTTTCTGAGTTGATGAGCTTTTTTTATTACCTTGGCCGTATATAGTAGGAGGGATATCGCTTTCCAGTTGTTGAGTGTGACTGGGTCAGCAGATGGTTTCCTGAGCAAGGAAGTAATGGTGGTGTGTTTTCAGGTTTCTGGGAATTTAGCTGAGTCGATGGAGGAATTGAATTTGGGTGTTAAAGCTTTGCTGATCGGAAGAAGTCTTTTGGTGAAGGTGTGGTGGGGGCAGATGGGGCCAGAAAGTAGATAGACTTAATGGGTATACACCCGTTACAACGCATCTTTTACTCCGCACTACCATTACAACGCGACTTTAACTCCGCATACCATTACAACGCATTGCGCTGGGGGGCGCTCTAGGATAGGGAATAAGTATAATTTACTATCCAACACCTTCCCTAGGGTCCACGGGGACTGGAGTTAGAATAGTAAATTATACTTACCACTATCCAGCACCTCAAAGCGCTATGCGTTGTAATGGTATGCGTTGTAAAAGTCGCGTTGTAACGGTATGCGGAGTAAAAGTATGCGGAGTAACGTCATACATCCGACTTAATGGTATGGACTTCATGGTAGCAGCAGTTTCTTCAGTGGTGATATCGGGTCATGAGGTCAATGTTATTTGGCTGCAATGGAAAGTTGAGTTGCCAGGGTGATGAGTACGGTTTAGGGTCGAAGTTGCTTTATATGGAGGTGATTTTGTAACAGAAGAATTCATAGAGCTTGTTGCAGAGGTTTTGGGAGGGGGTGATATTACTGGTCAGAGGTGCAGTGAACTCTTTGACAATGGCAAAGATCTCTCTGCTGCTAATCAGGCTGGCGTCAATGCGGTCTGCAAGAATTTTGCTCTTGGTAATCCAGATCTGCTGGTGGTATCGTTTTAGGACAGATCGGAAGACAGACATCTTTGTCTGAATATCTTGGCTTATTCACCACTTGTATTCCAATTGCTTGCAGTGGCATTTCAACATCCTAGGTTCATCTGTATACCAGCTGGTGTGGTCAGGTTTCTGCATCTGGGCTGCACTTGCACGTTTCTCTATGCACTCAACCATGGCTGCCACTTGCCACACAGTTGCTGCATAGTACCACTAACATCGAGGGAGTTTTTACCTGCATCTCCTGCAAATTCTCATGCACTCTCGCACAATCTACTCCCCAAATCCTGCACCCACAGCACCCATCACTCCACTCGCTCATACTCACACAAACCAGCCAGCTCCCACCCAGCACTCTACACTCGCTTGCAAGCTCGTTAAAATCGCTTACCAAACACGCCACACAGATATGGGGCATGCTGCACGACCATGCCCCGGAATTGTTCTTCCTTACAGAAACATGGCTGAAACCAAACCCTGTATCAGACATCACTACATCCATCCCTGCCATTTAAAAGATTTTCCACTAGCTACATGGAACATTTTACGTTCAAGCTACGTAACACAGCCAACTTTCCCCGTGCTGACGCTTCTTCTACAGACCCCCGGGACACTACACCAGCTTCACCAGCAACATCACATACTTCGTCACACACCTCATCATTGACAGTAAGTAGTGCCTTCATCCTCATCATAAACCTGAATGCACAGACCTAAACTCCATGTCTCTGCTAGAAAACCTCAGCCCCATCTAGCACATTGCCGGCCCAAGCACTCTGCCAGAAACCTATTGGACCCAATTTTTACCTCCTTCAGCAACATCAGAGTCAAAAAGCCATCACAAATGTAAACTCTAAACCTCTGGCCGAATATGGTTCAGGAACATGTTTTTCTTCTTTTTTGTTGGGTAGCTAATTTCTGCAGTTCAAGGAACGTTTTTAACCTTCCCTACTCAGTACCACAGGAGCAGATTCCAGATTAGCTTGGAAATTTTGTGATATTGCACAAACGTGTCCCTATATTCTCTCTATTCCTCTGTGCCCTGCTTGTTGCCCCCTATTGAGTTTCACTAGAGGTGATTGCTTGTGCAGTTACTTCATTAATCATGCCTGACATTCTTTTTTAGATCTGGCCTAGAGCAAGTTTTGTTTTATGACCCTTGTATGGCAAATACATAAATTAACAGTACATACAAAAAGGGGCTTTGTATAAGCTCTCTTCTTACATTTGTCTGTTTAACAGGCATTCACAATTTGATTTCACCCGCTACAACATACAGAATGCAGTCATAGATCCACCTATTTCAGCCTGTCTCTCTAGCCCTGTGAGTGACCCAATTGCCCCTGATCACATCTGCTTAAAACACACACTGCAGTGCCATGGCTGGTGGGCCAATATTTAATTGCTACTTTGTCAATTATTTTGTCTTTCAATTCATAATTCTTTCTTTGTTTCTATTTTTCGGCATCCTTACATTTTGAACTATGTCTACATATTACAGCAACTGAAAGTCAACAGTACAATTTCTCAATGCCAATAAGAAACATATTTCATCTGCTGTGCATTGAAACTAATATCTGTTACGTTTATAAGCCTGCTAGAAAGCATGCACAGGCTTCATTTAATATTTATATCCAATTGGTATTTTTTTAAATAAACAAATTGTTATTGCAAGCATATGGTGAGCACGTTTAAGCGGCAGCATACCATCATTAGGTCGTGGTACTATCCGGTTCGGCAGAACCGGAAGTAGCGAGATCTTATGTTTCTTAGAGGGGCTCTTTATCCCGCCTCTAATTTTGTCTCTCTCCCATTGGCTGGCTTCCTAAATGGAGGCCAGCCATTGGAGGAGAGAGCCATCACTCCAAATAGGCTCCGTCCTTTTCGGATTTGGAGGTGTGTTCGGTGTTCTTCTTTCCACTTGTTAGCCACGCCCACCAAACAAGCCCCCAAATCCAAAAAAAAGACGGAGCTTGCCGGCCGCCATTTCGTTTTGTTTGCAAGGAAGGTGAGCCTTGCTGTCCCTACAGCTGCAGCAAGTCAATAAGGTACATTGTGCACAACACTCCCGGGGGCCGCAGTAGACCGGAAGGTCCGTATTGATTCTCCTGAAGCCTCCTGCCTGCCTGGTAGGGAGCCCCCGTGAAGCAGATCCACACCGAGCGCTATTTACAAGCGCAGCGCCATCTAAGTTAAAAGGATTTTCCAAGTTGCTTCCCGAGACTTCATGGGCGTTGAAGAGTGTTTTCTTTTCTCTGTCGGGCTCTGCGTGTCTGTTTTCGTCGGGGGTCATTTGACAAGTGTTTTACTGTCTCTCGGTGTGAAGGTGAGTGAGGGGCTTTTTGCCCGTGATTCGTCTTTCTCTAGGTGGACTATCTCTACTTTCCGAGCCCTCTTCCAGTGGATGGATATTCTCCTTTTGATGGATAAAAGATCCCCCCGCACCTAGAATGTTCCTCGCCCCTGTAAGGCAGCGCACAACAGCCATTGGGCTGACATGACTATCTCCCGCCCCCCGTCAGGGTCATTCATCCGGACTGAGTATGCGGCCTAGCACTTGCCCTACAAGCACGCCTGTGTGTGAGACTTCCTGTTCTTCGGCAGTGCCTCCTGCTGGGGCCCCTTTCTTTATTAGTAGGGTGTATGCAGGTGTGAAGTCAGCACCCCCTCCCCCCCCGCCAGATAAACAGGGGGTAGTTCCGTGATCCGTGACGTTCTCCACCAAGAATTCTTCGATCCTAGAAGTTAGGTCAAACCTCGCCTGGAGTAAATCTCTGACCATTTTCAAGGAACAAAGGAGTCGGATCAAAATTTCAGTGTCAATCTTTCTGGACATTAGCGAAGCCTCATGTGAAACTGCACCTTGGAAAACCAACTTCCCAGCCTTTGAGTGAGACATATTACTGGCGATTTCTCATGCTGGACAAATCTGCAATAGTAAATGCGTTTACACCTGACAGGAATTTGTGAGTTGCTGGTAGGCATAAACAAGGCTTAAGTGTGGTCATTTAGTGCAGAGTTAAGTTGAACCTCAATGTTCCCAGACGTCTCTGGTGGGTCACGAAGATATTACTTAGAATCGCCTTGCCTTTGGCCACAACTAAAAGAATGCAGCGCGGCGGAATACCTGCGTTGTAACAGAAAAGGACATCTAAGAAACAAATCTGTTAATGCCAGTTGCCTCAGTGGAAGACGTGCGGCCGTACTAGGCGGCATGACCTGAGCAGTGTGGGGCTCCGTGAAGGGACAGTGTGATTCATTCATGCTCCCTCCTTAAGCATTTTTGGTGAGGGAATGGTGAGAGTCGCGAAAATACTTTTAAAATGTAGCCTGCAGAAGGGGTCTGGGTGGGTGACCGTGCCTAATCAGATTCCAAACTTTCCCTTCTTTTAAAGCTTCCCCTGCCCCACGTTTGTCAGTCTGAGACACCTGTAATGCCTGCTGCTTCTGATAGTGTTTGTGTGGGAGGTCACCCCCGTGATCGCCCCGATGCCTCGGGTATCTGCTCTGGAGGCACCCCCTCAACACAGGAAGCCTATGAACGCGTGTTGCCGCACTTAGTTATTTCGGTCTCATCGGGTATATAGATTCATTTCACTCTTTCCCATTCCAGACGCCCTTTAAACGTTATGAGTCTAGTTATGCCTTGCACCATTACAAAACGCACAGCTACCCAGAGACGTTTTGTTTTCCCTTCACTCATTCTGCCCATAATGTATGTAAACTTTTTAAACTTTGAGGTTCGGGGCAGTGAGAATTCACTTCATCACGTGAAAACATCTGTCACATTATGGAAAGCGTCAAGCTTACTATTTCCTTCCCGGAAATTGAAGATTGAGGGCGGGGGTGGGTGGTCAAGAGAGCCCCACCCCTTACTTGTTTGAGTCTAGGTGTGTATGCAACAATTGAAATAACTGCTTGGACCCCAGAAGGCCGCGGTCAACACAGGTCGCATTCCTGGTCCGTGAAAACACACTTAGTTGATGGTTATGTAAAACGTATCCCAAGACAGTAATTTAGTGTGAAGACATAAGTTTTATTTTGTAACACTTTTCTGTCGGGGCATAGAATGCAAGAAATTGCAGTGGTGCAAACTCTATGTAAAGCCGCAAATAAAATACTTGTTGTTTCTAGGGTCACATGGCTTAGCTGTTTTAGGGGGCGGGATTTCACGCGAGATTTTATTTGGACAGTACGGCACACTCTCGCCCTGTGTGCAGAAAAAGATCGGTAACATGTCGCACCAGCAATTTGTCAAGGATGGCATCACTTTGAAGGGCAGCGCACAGATCGTGGCCAAATTCTTCTGTGAGTAGGGCCTCGTCCCCCTCACGGGCGCAGTACCCCACACGCTGCTTCATCTAGTACCGCTGTCCTTCAGAGATGATGTAGATTTCAAGTTGCTGTGCTCCTTCCCACTGCAGTAAGTGATGGCCAATCCACTGATAGCGAGCTCCACAACAGGAGAAAAGTATTAAAAGATTAGGGGCATGCGAAATTTGAAATTCAACAGAGGAAAAGTTAAATTTGCACATGGGCATTTGAAGGAAGGGATATGCTGCAGGATATCCCTAAAGTAGGATATGCTGTGGCAAGAAATCATGTGGCTTAACTATGGCAAGCAAAGCTCCCGGCACCACACATTCAGAGGTAAATGCATGGCAGTAAAACCAGAACCAAGAAGGAGGAGCTGTTAAGGGTCGTCTCACTCTGGGAACATTAGGTCACCTGATCCGTTTTTCAGCAAGTTATCTGAACAGCACCATCTGCTGCTGCACATCGTTATCAGAACATATGGGAAGAGTCACTATCTAATGCAGAAAAGAGTACCTTTTTGATCCCTGACCACGTGTTTGCTTTAGGAACACCGGTGTATACTTTCCAGTTACCTTTCAAAGTCTTGCGGACTGCAGAGTGACAGTGACTGCAGTGTGTGAGTGTGCAGGGTAAACAGTGTGAGTGTGCAGGGTGAACAGTGTGTAAGTGTGCAGGGTGAACAGTGTGTAAGTGTGCAGGGTGCACAGTGTGTGAGTGTGCAGGATGAACAGTGTGTGACTATGCAAGGTGAACAGTGTGAGTGTGCAGGGTGAGCAGTGTGTGAATGTGTAGGGGTAGTGAGTGAGTGTGCAGGAAATGAACACTCAAACTAAGTCCACCACACACATAAGACCACACACATCAAACACACACCACACACACATACACACATACCACACACACACTGTAGAGTGCTGTGTGCTGCAGAGTGCTGTGGAGTTCACAGTGCTGTAGAGTGCAGAGAGCTGTAGAGTACAGAGTGCCGTAGAGTTCAGAGTGCTGTAGAGTGTAGAGTGCAGAGTGCTGTAGAGTGCAGAGTGCTGTAGAGTGCTTTTGAGTGCTGTAGAGTGCTTTTGAGTGCTGTAGAGTGCAGAGTGCTTTTGAGTGCTGTAGAGTGCAGAGTGCTGTAGAGTGCAGAGTATTGTAGAGTGCTGTGTGCTGTGTGCTGTAGAGTGCTGTGTGCTGTAGATGCTGTGTGCTGCAGAGCGCTGTGTGCTGCAGAGCGCTGTAAAGTGCTGTGTGCTGCAGAGTGCTGTAGAGTGCTGTGTGCTGTAGAGTTGAGTGCTGAGTGCTGTTAAGTGTGTCTGTGTGAGGGTGGCTCTGTGTAGGGTGTAGTATTGGCATTGTAAATGACAATGCCATTTATTTAACTATTAAGCTATTGGCAATGTAAATGACAATGCCATTGATGATTTAAAAAAAAAAAGAAATGTCATGAGCAATGCCAATAGCTCTACCTTTAATGATGCCGAGACCATTGCATTGTAAATGCTTGTTTTTTTATGGTGGCATAGGCTTGCAATAAAAAAGTACAAAATAACCACCATACCATCAGTTTGTTAATGCCAGATCTATTGACTTTGACAATGCTTGTTTCTTATGATCTCACTTCACAGATTTCTTTTTACTTTCTCTAAATGGCACTGATGATTTTCCTTCCTAATCCTTTTTTTTTAGGTCTTGGCTATAGATTGCATTAACTATGTTTGACTTCCGGTTGGAGAACTGGTAGTGGTTTGTGCTGCCCGTCATGTGGGGCCCCCAATGAAAATATTGCACATTTTCTATTCGTTTGCGAGGCCTATGCAAATCCAAGGAAATCTTGGTTGGCTCCAGTATGTAGGAATCTTGGTGTCCGTAGCTGTGTTGAGGGGTTGAGAATCATTTGTTCCTCCACTGAATTGTCCATCGTAGTTGGAACAGCAAAATACTTGGGGTGGGCATGGTCCATAAGGAGGAGGGCTCTATCCCTCAATGTGCTTTGAATTTTATATCTTCCCTTAGTTGATTTACCCCTGCAGACATCAACTGGGAGACATATATGAATTTTAAATATAAAATGCGGCTAACATGCATGGTATGAGTACTTATTTAAATTTTGGGAATGGTCTGTTACGCGGAGGTTCCTATACCTCATCCTGCATCTAGTTTTCGCATATTATGAAAAAGCTTATTTTTTAACTGGTAATAATTTTTATGTTAATATACTATGTATTTCCAATTACAAATGTTTGTAACAAAATGTCGAAGTTTTAAAAAAATGTGTATGTATTTTTATGTATGTGCTTTTATGAGTGTACAACTCGAATAAAGCTTTCAAATCTCAATCTCATTAACTATCTCTTGAAGATCTATTGTTTCCAATATATTACATGTACCTAGAGCAATCTTTGGATCAGCCCCTTCATTATGATTGGATGACGCTGTTTTCTATCTTCCTTCCCCTTTCCATATCCAGTGGCTTTCCACTTTAATCTGGCGTTTGGTCTGCTGAGGAGCATTTAATTCTCACAGTGTTTGTTGGTTGTTGTATCATTCCACTACTCACATCAGATCTTACATTGCTGTGCATATGAGGGAGTATTTATATATATATATATATATATATATATATATATATATATATATATATATCTCGCTCACTCTCTCTCTCTCTCTCTCTCTCTCCATTTTTACCCCTCTTCTACACCCTATCGTCTTCTTGTCCCATTAGCTCCTGTTGGACCTGGCTTTTTCTGCGGGTTTAGCCCCAGACATTTTACTTTTGGGCCTCCTGTTTTTGACCCTGTTTTGTTGGTTTTAGGACTCTGGGCACTTTACCACTGCTGATCAGTGCTGAAGACCATATGCTCTGTGTAAATTGTTATTATGGATTGGTGTTTTCATGATTGGTTTATTTGATTTACTGCTAAGTCCCCAGTCCAGTACACTGTGTGTGCCAAGGCCCTGTAAATCAAATGCTGCTAGTGGGCCTGCAGCACTGATTGTGCCACCCACACAAGCAGCCTTTCAAAGGGGGCTCGGACCTGCTACTGCAGTGTCTGCACGAGGTCTATACTGCCATGTCGACCGGGCAAGACTTGCCAGGCGCTAACCTGCCCTTTTATTACATGTGAGTTACCACTAAGGTAGGCCCAAGGTACCCCTGTGAGCAGGGTGGGGTGTATGTGAAAGGCAGAACATGTACTGCCTCATGTGTGTGACATGTCCTGAACCTATATGTATAACTTCCCATTGGGACAAGATAGAAAGATGGAGTTTAGTATGCCCAAACTCAGGATATAAAAATGCATCTTTTAGTAAAGATGATTTTAAATTGTGGGTTTGAAAATACCACTTTTAGAAAGTAGGTATTTTCTTGCTTAGCCATCCTGTGTGCCTCTGCTGGGTTGTGGATTGACTGTCTGGAGTGACAGGGGCTGGGGATGTGCATTATATCAGACAGCCACTGGGGTGTTTAATGTGTGTCCTGCCGTTCCTGAATGAGTCAGGGCTCGGCTGAATAGACCTGGGCTGCATTTAGAGTAGGGGGAGGAGATTTCCTTGCACCTGGATGGGCCTGCTCTGCCTTACACAATGCTGTCTCCAACTCCTGCCTGGAATCTGGACCAGAGAGGGCAGAACTGGTTTTGACTGAGTACAGAGCCTCTCTGCCACAAGCAAACACAGAGAAATGCTGTATACATTTAGGGCCAAGACCCCAGGACTTTAGATCACTTCTGGAATTCAAAAGGAACCTTCACCAAGAAGAAGAGCAGGAGAAACTGAAGAAGTAGTACTGGCCCTTTGCTGTGTGCTGCCTGGGGTTGGCCTGCAGTGGTTGTTTCTGCCAAGGAAAGGACACTGACTTTTCTGAGTGCTGTGTCCCCTGCTTGAGGAAGATCTCCAAGGGCTTGATGTAGAGCTTGCCTCCTGTTCTGAAGTCTCAGGGACACAAAAAGTTCCCCCTGAACTCCACTGCTGGGAGTTCTGACCTGCAAAGAGGGGCCTTCCAGTGTTCTTGGCCTCTGGAGGTTGTTTCTGGTGCTGGGAACTGCAAAGACTGAAGAAACTGTGAGAGTTGACGCATCGTCTGGATTCCGATGCATCGCCGCAGCAAAAGAACCGACGCATCAAGGGGATGCCCCTAAAAATGTTGCAGCGCCTGTTTGTTGTCACCCCGACTATCAGCGCATCCCAGATCTTCATGCATCGCATCTTCCCGGATCGCCAGGCATTGCATCGAGGCGCCAAGTCTGTCACATCATTGGGAGACGCAGTAAGAAACCGACGAGTCACCTCCTCTCCTGTAAGGAACTAACTAATCACATCCTCTCCGCAGGTAAGGAACTGACGCATCTCCTCACCAGAAGCAAGGAACCAACGCATCACCTTCCCTGAGTGTAAGGAACCGACGCATCACCTTCCCTGCAACCCTTTTTGCTTGTAGTTTTGACATATCGAAGGTATTTTGTGTTGAAAGTTTTGCATCCATCATTTTCTATGGACAGTACTGTTTTGACCTTATAAAAGCCATACTTTCATTATGATACGTTGGATTTTTGTCTTTTTGGTCTTGTTTGGTTTAGATAAAGTTAACTTATTTTTCTAAACTGGTGTGGTGCCTATATTTAGTATTTTCGCTGTGTTACTGTATGTTTGCATAAATGATTTACACACTGCCTCTGAGGTAATCCTGTCAGCTCGTGCCAAGCTACCAAGGGGGTGAGCAGGGGTTATTTTAGAAGTGAATCCCCCTTACCTTGACTAGGAAGAAGGGTCCCTAATTGGCCAAAGGAGCAAACCATTGGCAACTAGAGACACCCCATTTCTAACACTCCCTTGTTAGTTTTGGGCTGCTTGCCCCACTATCAGTAACCACTATCTGTTTAACCACATGCGTGCGGCGGTTATTTTTGCGCTGTGCGGCTTTTTTCTAAAAGCCGCGTTACATGACGAGCTCAGCTCGTCATCCGGACACGACCACCGTGGCTGATGACGAGCTGAGCTCGTCATCAGCAGCGAAGGGGTTAAGATGACTGCCGGCGTGTGCACATTCACTTCTGGAATATTTCAGTGACAATATTACTTACTTTTTATAAGTCCTATTCAAGCATGACTGTAAAAATAAGATAAAATACTTTCAAAGATGTCTGCATGAGCAACCACTACAAACATCTTTGAATATAATTTTTTGTTTTTATTTACATCAAATATTGCGACAATTAAAGTGCGCTGATTCACAGCAGCCATCGCACATAAACAAAAAGCATTATCAAAAAAATATAGATTTCATGGCTGTAGTCTATTGACTTCGCCAGTGCTTGTTTACCATGTTGGAAGAATGCAGTCTCATCACTCCAGCACTCTGCGCCTAGAGAAATACATGGTTAATCACTCCATTTGATCATTAGTGCTGTCCAAAGTAGCAGGTATAATAAATCACTGCATCAACTTGTTATGTTATGTTAAAGAAATTTGTAAGGCGCAGCTAACACCATTAGGTTTCTTGGCGCCATAATGAAGAGAGCAGATGAAGAAGCAACAGAGGATGTTTTATTGGTAAGATTCGGTAAAAAGAAAAGTTTTGAGAGAAGATCTGAATTTGGGGTACGGAGTGGACAGTCTGAGGGGCAGAGGGAGGGAATTCCAAAAAGTGGGGGCCAGATAGGAGAACTTAAGCCCGCCATGTTTCTTCCTCTTATATCTGGGAGTGGATAACAGGGCCAATTGGGAAGACCGGAGAGTGCGAGGGGGAACATAGGGTTGAAGGAGGGAAGAGATGAAGTGGGGGCCCTGACCGGCAAGGGCTTTGAAAATGATGCAGCCCAGCTTGAACCTGCAGCGGGCGGCCACCGGGAGCCAATGGAGGCTCTTCAGGAGGGGGCGAACATGTTGATCTCTTGGGAGAGAGTGTGTCAGGCGGGCAGCCTGATTCTGAATGAGCTGAAGCCGCCTAAGCTGGTAGGCTGGAATGCCAACATAGAGCGCGTTGGCATAGTCAAGCCTCGATATTACTAACGCTAGCAAAGCTAGGGTAAGGGCCTCGAAAGTAAGTAGCCGGGAGATTTTCCTAATTTTCCTTAATTGAAAATGGCTGGAGGAGACTACCGCGCTGATCTGGGGCGTCATAGAAAGGTCGCTGCTGATGACGACTCCCAGACTTTTGGCACAGTTGGCAGGGCGGGGAGGGCTGCCGAGGCTGACCGGCCAGAAGGAGGAGTCCCAGGGGTTGGAAGGGCCCCCGACAAGAACCAGCTCGGTCTTGTCGGGGTTGAGCTTCAGATGGTTTGAGCTCATCCAATTGCTGATAAAGCAGAGGGTGTTTTGGAAAGTAGAAATGGAATCAGCAGAGGAATCAATGTTGAAAATTAGTTGTATGTCATCAGCGTAGTTGAACGCTGTGACATTGAACTGCCGGAGGGCACGGATAAGTGGGGAAAGATACAAATTAAAAAGGAGGGGGGACAGGGAAGAACCCTGCGGGACACCACAGGTAAGTTTGACCTGGGAAGCAGAGAACTGGGATAGTCTGACGGCTTGATGGCGTTGAGTCAGAAAGAACTTACTCCATGTACTCGGCTACAATGTCCACCACACAACCAGAAAACAATATGTGTGCTTTATTCCCTTTGTTAGTTTAATTGTTTCAATTCAATGTGCCTAGCAAATATAGACTTCTCTTTTCAGCAAAATTAATCTCTAGCTTCACAACGGACCGCCTTTATTTCAAGATTCTGTAGAGCCCTATTAGGAGTTCTTGGGAGGTATTAAACATTGTAAGTGAAATTTCTGTATGATGTACTGGATGAAAGGTACCCGATCAACATTCCAAGGGGCAAAACGAGTGCTTTAATGCACAATACATATTCCTGCAAGGAATTTATTCTCACTCCGAAGACGAATATCTACCACATATTAGCCAGGTGTTATAATCCAGGTGTCACCGTGGCTGCGCCCCTCGCGCCACGGTGGAATGTTGACATGCGAAGGTTCTGTTCTGTGGGAGGTGCGCTCGCGCCTGTCAGTTGAGCGGCTGCTGACTGAAGGTGGCGGAGATCTGATGCTGTGTGTCCTGAACATTAAACTGTTGAACCCACTCTCAGTCTCCGTGTCATGTTGTAATTACAACATGTTCTTGGCGACGAGTGATCTTCAGTCAGTGGACAACACAGCATTCAGCGGAGAACCCATGTGTGCAGTTTCAAGGACCACCAAGTAAAGCAGAAGAGTACTTGGATGAAGACGGATTTTCCTGTGAGGCGACCTTTCATCTGGGGTGTCAGCCAACGTGTCGCTACATCAGCACTACCTTAGATGTGTGACTACAGAACCACTGTGAGTAACGGAGCGCATGGACTTAAGAGAAAGTTGAGCAGTCCGGAATAGAAAACGCATGCAGAGAAGGCAGCAAGCAATTTAGTAGCGGAAGAATGTAAACAGAAAGAAAGGTTATTCCTCTCATTGTTGAGGTTGCTGAGACAGACAGTGTGTAACGGCAAAAAACACTGTTAGGAGAGTAATGTGACAAGAAAATAATGCCCAGCAAGATATGATTAAAGCGTCAGATAAATAGAATTTACGTGTGTGGCTGGAATCGTCCCTGTACCTTGAACCTGAATGCCGGTAGCGAAGCAGATGAGTGGGATTAGCGCTTCTATTCTTCTGTGAGAGTGGGGAGAGGAGCGACAACGCAGGCAAGCCTGAGGTGGCGTGACTACCAGCTGAAGGAAACTGACGTGCATGGCAAAATTCTTGTCAGGAACTTAAATTTGCCGGCAACGTTCGTAGAGTTACACACGAAGAGCGATATCTGTGGAGAACAGTGCCATATACTGGGCAAAGGTTGAAAATGCACTATTTTTCGGCAAACTGCACAGCTAGTTTGTAATGAAAACAAATGTATGTACAAAGTGTGTGTGGTGAGTGATCATCTATTATAAGCCCAAGTTCCCATAACCAGTTCATTTGACGGATAACATCCTTACTTTGGCGAGAAACACTTCATTATAAGGAGCTTAAGCGAACATACACCTCTAAGATACTTGTGCTTATTTCTATAACAAACTTACAATAGTGACTCATTATGGATGTCACAGCTCTTGATGTTTCAGCATTATATTGTCCTCATTTTCTTAGCACCCAGGTAGTCCAAGCATAGAATGGGATGAGTAGATTGAAATGTTCGACAATTATTTGGAAGCCTTGGATGCACAAGATTTCAGTTGTAATAGGAAAAAATCAATCTTGCCCACCAATTTAGGAAAAGAAGGACAACATGTTTTCAAGTATTTACCAGTGGCCAACAACGAACGTGGTCAACCCATTGAAGATGTTTATGAAGAGGCTCGCAAAAGGTTAGAAATCAGATTTGCAAAAGAGACAAATATATTTAAGAGGAGATACAAATGTTATACTCAGCCCAAGAGAGTTGGAGAGTCCATTGATGACTTTGTTACCAGACTCCGCAAACTTTCAATAAAATGTAAATTTGGACTAATGACAGAGGAAATGATTCGGGACCAACTCATCGTTCAGTGTAGGAGCAGAAAAACTCAGGAACGCTTATGGGCTGCAAAAGACCCCTCTCTCAAGGATGCAATTGACATTGATAAAATAGTTGGGGAATTGGAATTTTGTATGAAAGAAATTTATTTATTTATTTATTTATTTATAGCATTTGTAGAGCGCTTCTGCAACCCTACGGGCATCCTGGCACTGTGTACACATTGCTGAAAATACTGTGCATCAGAGGAGGGGGATAGTATAAAGTTCTGGTGAGATTAAACTTTGGGGAAGAGCCATGTTTTCACCTTTTTGGATCGTAGGGATTCAAAAATTAACATTACAATTGAGAGTGAGACATCTGTTGTTGAGGGCTGTGAAGGGGATGTAGCTGCCTCTACCAGGTTTAAGGGTGCAAAGAGTACGTTGGGTGGTAGGTCATATCCCAGCAGGTTTGGCAGCAAGACATGTGGGAAGTGCGGTAGTACTTATCACACGTCAGACTCCAAACATTGCTGGGCCATTGGCAAGGAATTCAGAAAATGCGGCCATAAAGGTCATTTTGCAAGAATGTGTAGAGATGCATACAAGGGGAAGGTAGCAATGTTGTCGGAAGAGACATATGTTAATGAGTGTACATACAGACCCGATAGAATTCTATGTGTAGAACCTTTCTCTACATGATGTTGTTGATAATGGGGAAATTCTACTCACTGACACTCACAACGATAGGAGGAGACTTAGACCCGAAGCTGAGTTTGTCATTGCTAATAGATAAATTGATCTGATGGTTGATTCGGGGTCCTTATATACCATCATACCCAAAAAAGTTTTTCAACAGGAATGGCCCAACATGAACTTATTACCCAAAGACATCAACCCCGGTGGGTATCAAGGCGAGCAGATAGACATACTGGGTTATATACTGACAGACATTATTTTCAAAAACAGGTCTGTCAAGGGCAAGGTCTATGTAGCTGAAACTGGGCCACCTATATTGGGTTGGTATCACCAATACGATCTCCATATTAGAATTGACCCACATGCAGTTGAACATGTTATGGTGGTAGACGATCTTTCTGTAGAAGACATTTTGGAGGGAGGAATGGGTGTTTTCAGGGCCCAACTTGGTAATTTAAAGGGCTACGTGCACAAGATTAAACTCAAACATGGCGCAATCCCTGTTCAAGACAAGCTGAGCAAAGTCCCCATCATGGTTAAAGGGGAGGTCAAGAAAATGTTAGATGAAATGTTAGTAAGTGGTGTAACTGTACCGGTCGAGTGCTCAGCTTGGGTTTCGCCCATTGTTATCTCGGAGAAGGCGGAAGGAAATTTGCGCTTCTGTGTCGATTTGAGAAGTTTAAACCAAAATATCATCCCCGACACATTTCCTCTCCCAAACATAAATGAGCTAATGGTGTTGCTTAATTGAGCCAAATTTTTTTCAAAGCTTGACCTACGTCACGCTTATCACCAGATACGCCTACATGAATCCTCAAAGCATTTGACAGCCTTTATCACCATGGAAGGCATATTTCAGTTTACCAGAATGCCCTTCGGGCTATCTTCGGCTGCAAGTGTCTTTTAGAGGAGGGTCGCTGAAGTCTTCAAAGATCTAAAACATATCATCTACTTCCAGGATGATATCCTGGTCTTTGGTGATAGTGTGTGCAGTCACAACGTAGCTTTGAAAGATCCCCTTGCTAGACTATTGGAGTCAGGTTTAACATTGCACAGAGAAAAATTTTCCTTTCTTGCAACAGAGGTGGAGTACCTAGGACACTCGATCTCGTCTGATGGTGTCAAACCAAAGAGAGACTTACTGCCATCTATAAAATTGGCTCCCATTCCCATTACAGAGACCAACTGCGTTCATTCATTGGATTAATTGAGTATTATTCCAAGTTTGTGAAAAACTTTGCCAGTAAAACTGAACCCCTTAAGGTACTCATGAGGAAAGGTGTCAACTTCAGTTGGGGAGCTGAACAGCAAAATTGTTTCGATAACATTAAGCTTGAAATATGTAATGCAGGCATTTTGGTTCCTTTTGATGTTAATGCAGAGACTGTTGTCACTGTGGATGCCAGTGATACTGGCATAGGAGCTGTATTATCACAGAATGATGGCGCTTGTGAAAAAACTGTGGCGTTCAGTTCTCGCACTTTGACATCCACCGAGCGACATTACTCTGTCATAGAGAAAGAGACACTAGCAGCCACATGGGGTGTTGAATACTTCAGGACGTATGTGTGGGGGCACAGGTTTCTGCTGCGCACCGACCACAAACCATTGCTAAAAACCCTATCTCCAGGTGGAACAGGGAAAGGGTCAGCCAGATTTGCTCGATTAGCCTCCAGGCTACAGGTATATCATTTTAACATTGAATTCATTTCAGGCTGGCGCAATGTCCAAGCAGATTGTATGTCACGCTTGCCCTTAGACTAAGAAGAAGTAGACTAGAGTGGCGTGTCTAAGAGGGAGAGAGAGGGAGCCATCTCCAGTGTTGATGATGTGGTTCAGTGGAGTTGCGGTGTCGTTAGTAAAGAAGAATGGGTGGAGGCCATTTCTCAAGATGAGGTCCTTAAAGGAGTCCTCAACCCAATTTTGAAGGGCAGACGTAGGGAGAGCACTCTACCTATTAGTGTTAGACCCTTCAACGCTGTCATTGACAAATTATACACCGTCGCTGAACAGGTTATCATGCGCAGTGATAATATAATTCCACCGTTCGGTATTCTCAAGAGACTTTTCAAGTTAGCCCATGAAGGAGACTTAGGCCAGACCATTACAAAAAAACGCCTGAGGAACAAATTCTGGTGGCCAGGCATGGATAGTGAAGTGGTTGATTGGGTTGAAAGATGCAGTGAATGTTGTGAGAGTGAAAAGAGACTTAAAGTCGGACCACAATCTGTCCCGAGTTCCATCCATGATCCTGGGGTGGCATGGTCGTAATGGATGTGCACTCCAGATGGCTTATTGTGTACCTTCTTCCTGAAATTACCACTAGAACCACCATTAGGCTACTGCACACCATTTTCAAAGAGGAAGGTTATCCCACTGTTCTTATTACGGACAATGGCACCCAATTGACTTTAAATGAGATGCTGGAATTTCTTCGTGAGTGTGGTATTAAACACTCACTAACCACTTTGTACAACCCCCAATCCAATGGTATCGTAGAGAGGGCCAACCGCATGGTTAAAGGAGCTATAAGTTTGGCCCTCACTAATAATCTTGACATTGATGAAACCTTAAACGAGTTAGTATGGGCCTACCGCACCATTGAGAATTCCACTACCAGAGTAGTTCCCTTCATTGCAATGCGAGGCAGAAAACCATCTTCTAAATTAGTGCCCCCATGGGTCAGAGAATTGGTAGAAGGGAAGAATGTGGGCTGTAGTGGAAAGAGCACCCCCATGCAAGCATCCTCTCTAGGACAAACCCAGGAGAAGACATCGGCTAACATTTAAGTGGGTGACTGGGTCAAAGTCAGATCCGGTCTTTGGGTCAAAGGCCTAGGCAAGTTTCCTGGTCCTTTCAAAGTACAGAAGGTGCATCCTTTCTATGTTGTGCTGGCTAATGGAGAAAAATGGAACTTACGTAGAGTAGCTAAGTATTGCTCACAAGACCAATCTCCCAAAGCCGTTGTCAGAAAGAACTCCTGTTCTGGTTACATGTTGGCTCATGGTCACCAATTACTCAACACTGCCCGGTCCGGCATTGAGCCGAGAACGCCCGGCCCTGGTGGTGACAACTTGAGCACTAGCCAAAGGTCTGTTGCAGAAAATGTGGAGTCTCATGTTCCTCAAGGCACTCTCCGGTTTCAGAGACACTTGCGGGTCAGGAGACTACCCCAACATTTGAATGATTTTATGGTGGGGTGACTTACTACCTGTATAATCTGCCCTTCTTGTTGTTTGTGAGGTGGTTTTGTAGTTTTGCTCACTGCCCTCCGCTTTGCTCCTTTGTTTTACCCTTTCCCTGCTCTTACCCGCTTCCTCATCTTCTTCTTGCTATATGTTCATTTGCTCTACCTGCGTGTAGAGGAAAGGGGGGTATGTTATAATCCAGTTGTCATCGTGGCTGCGCCCCTCGCGCCACGGTGGAATGTTGATATGCGAAGGTTCTGTTCTGTGGGAGGTACGCTCGCGCCTGTCAGTTGAGCGGCTGCTGAATGAAGGTGGTGGAGCGCTGATGCTGTGTGTCCTGACCATTAAACTGTTGAACCCACTCTCAGACTCCGTGTCATGTTGTAATTACAACACCAGGCCTCTCTACTACGGCCATGTGCCACTGTACAGACTGCCAAGGGGGCTGCGGAGAGCACCCAAGCGGAGGCTTCAAACTTTTGCTCTATAAAATGCAATTTATGGTGTGGAAATAGGAGCTGCCATGAAGGATTTCTTTAGAAACAATGAGAAGTAAATGGATTCTGTGTTGACGGCGGAATTGACAGTAACTACAAGAAAAGGTGCATGGCTGCCATGGAGGAGTAAATCCATAGTAAACGCGTGCTTATGGTTGAAAAGGCCTTACTCTGCTTCTGTCAGAAATCAGTGAAGTATTCCTGACTGGCATGATTGTAGCACTTCTTCGTCACAAATGCGTAAAATAACACAGTAGTATACCCCTTGTAGGTTTGTGGCTCTTTCGGACCATTGTGGACGTTTTACTGTAATAATAATAATTCCTATTTATAAAGCGCAAACATATAGCCCCCCTGAAGAGTTTCAAGGCACTGGTGAGATTAAGTGAGCTATTGCCCAGAGTCACCTGATGCTGAGCTGATCTGCCGCATGGGATCGAATCGCATAACCTGCGCTCCAGAGTGAACGGCTCCCGCCTCTGCCCCACACCTCTCCTAATTAACTGGGAGCCGCTCGCCATAGAGGTTGCTGTTTGAACTGACTCTCCAGCGATTCCATAGCCTTACTTGCCATTGCTGCAGGAGCAGCCTTCATTTTCCACAGCAGACCGGGACCTTGAGCGAGGAGACGCGAGGCCGCAGAGGAGGTGAGAGGCGCGGCCCCGGGACTGCGAGGGACAGCGTCAGTAACACCAGCTGTTCCCTCTTCCCGCGTTAGCCGCGCCCCCTCCCAGTGCCCCGCCCCCTGCAAGGCGCACAAAACCTCTCGCGGCCCCCGCTTCGCGGGAGCCGCTCGCCATAGAGGTTGCTGTTTGAACTGACTCTCCAGCGATTCCATAGCCTTACTTGCCATTGCTGCAGGAGCAGCCTTCATTTTCCACAGCAGACCGGGACCTTGAGCGAGGAGACGCGAGGCCGCAGAGGAGGTGAGAGGCGCGGCCCCGGGACTGCGAGGGACAGCGTCAGTAACACCAGCTGTTCCCTCTTCCCGCGTGAGCCTCGCCCCCTCCCAGTGCCCCGCCCCCTGCAAGGCGCACAAAACCTCTCGCGGCCCCCGCTTCGCGGGAGCCGCTCGCCATAGAGGTTGCTGTTTGAACTGACTCTCCAGCGATTCCATAGCCTTACTTGCCATTGCTGCAGGAGCAGCCTTCATTTTCCACAGCAGACCGGGACCTTGAGCGAGGAGACGCGAGGCCGCAGAGGAGGTGAGAGGCGCGGCCCCGGGACTGCGAGGGACAGCGTCAGTAACACCAGCTGTTCCCTCTTCCCGCGTGAGCCGCGCCCCCTCCCAGTGCCCCGCCCCCTGCAAGGCGCACAAAACCTCTCGCGGCCCCCGCTTCGCGGGAGCCGCTCGCCATAGAGGTTGCTGTTTGAACTGACTCTCCAGCGATTCCATAGCCTTACTTGCCATTGCTGCAAGAGCAGCCTTCATTTTCCACAGCAGACCGGGACCTTGAGCGAGGAGACGCGAGGCCGCAGAGGAGGTGAGAGGCGCGGCCCCGGGACTGCGAGGGACAGCGTCAGTAACACCAGCTGTTCCCTCTTCCCGCGTGAGCCGCGCCCCCTCCCAGTACCCCGCCCCTTCCCTGTAACACACTTACTTAAACAGGGCTCATAACGCGCATCGCGGGACGCGCGCGCGGGTCGACGCCCGGGCGAAGCCCGGGCCAAGGGCGGGCCCGTTGTTGCCCGTTAGTGCCCGATAGAGACCGGACCGGGCCACCTCTCTTTCATCACTGACCCAACAAACAAATATGCCACCAAAAACAAGGAGCACCTCTAAGTCAAAATCTAAACACGCGCAGGAGGTAGCACAAGTAACAGGCCCTATTGACTTATTCATCTCGCGGGTCCATGAGACAATAAACCAGAGCATAGCCCTGATGGAGAAGAGAGTGTCATTAGATCTCATGAGTGCAAACGTGAAGCGTTCTTCGTTAGGCGCTATAGCAAACGCCACCTCTCCCATCAATCTCAACACACAAAACTGTTCTCTTCCAGTGACACTGTCAGTACCAGATTTAAACACAGTTCCGTCGGTAGTAGACCTGTCAGTCACACATTCTGAATCAGACCTTTCCATAACATTCGACGACCTGGAAGCAACTCCTGATCTAGCCGGTTGTCAAACTCGGGGGGATGCTCAACCTAACGAAACCCCCCCCCAGAATGGCGATAGGGAAGGAGCAATCCCAAAAACACGTTCAGTAAACAACGAAGAATTACCTAGTGTCCAGTGCTCGGAACATGCAACAACTCATATAAACTCCACTTCCCATAGCACACTACTTCTCCCAGAAAATATCCTCCCACACAAGGCAATCTCAAATGACTATATTGAAAACCAATGTAAAACTTGCAGAATCACCTCTCAAGTTCTTACCACAACAAAAGACCTCTTATATCAATATTTAAAACCCATTCAACTCAGCATTAGAAATCTCGAAGCCCAACTAACCATAATTTCGGCCACCCTTCTAGACTCAAACACCCGTATAGAAATAAAGGGGCAGCGTAACACCTCGCAGCCACCTAAAAAACAGAACCAAGCAACCACGCAGAAAATAGTCAACCACACAAACCCAACGTCCCTAGCACAGAAAAACCCAAACAAAACACCACACTTCCCAAATCTGCAGCTAAAACGTCCCAACCTCAGAAAGAGAAACCCTTTGCTATAACTGTACAGCAAACAGTAAGCACAGAGACAGACAAGATAGACACTCCAGGCCCAACGACAAAGACAGACACCAGCAGAGCCTGCCTAGAAAAAAGGCCCGAAACTCTTCCACTGAAATCACAGCCCCCCCAAAAGACTCCCAAAAACACACCCAAAAAACCTCCACCAACCAGACGTCCTGCCCATTTGCCCCCGGAAGCTACTCCCTACACAATAGTCCTCACAGGAGTGCCAGAGCTAACCGACGATACACCAGAAACTGCATGGTCACTTAAAAATAAAGCCATGCAGTGGTTAAGCATCAATAGACCCCTCGAATCCCATCTATCGGGAGGGATCACCACAGCCCGTAGGGTAGCCTGGATAGGCAAAACGACAAAATCAATACGCGGAGACTGCATCATTATAACGTGCAGAGATCCCTCAACTGTAGATTATATTTGTGCTTGGCCTCAGCTCGACAAAAAAGGGGGGATCGATGCTCGACATCTTTCTTTCTTCTATCCCCCAGCGAAACAGCACCGTAACCCTCCACCCTGGGCATGGCACCAGCTCCCCAAAGAGCCCTGGAATCAGGAGTCATGGTACCAGGCGCCATGGAAACAGATGGAACACTCTTATGACTACATAGTTAGGGGCGGACCGAGAGAAAGGCCCAGAGAACGCCAGAGGCCATATTGGCAGGACAGACCATATCAAACCTATGAAGGATGGCAGGGCTTTCCAACCCAAAACCGTTTTGATTGTCTCGAAATGGTCGACTGACCAATCCGGGACAAATCTAGCAAACAAATACCTGACATCACACCACAAATAGCAATCGCTAAGCAGCATGCAACATCTCCAGAGTACGAGGCAATATCTGTACACCCAAATAAGCTTCCACCAAACACCCCTCCAGCAGAAGTTGATATCAACTTGGGAATACGCATCCAACAAGCCGCAGTGAATATCAACAACGCGACAACACCCGCAACTGTGAAGGAACTATCAACCCTGAGCCTGGCCATTGCCTACTGGAACGTTGCAGGCTTAACAACAAAAATAACTTGTCCTTCATGGCTCGACACAGCAAGGAGCCAACAAATTCTGTGCCTGCAGGAGACCTGGCGCACAACTCCGCTTCACCTAGCGGGCTACAAAACATTCTTCACCAAAGCAGTACCTAGCACTATGGGAAGACCAAAAGGTGGACTTATGATTTATTTTTCCAATACTGTTCCTCTCACCGTGAAACTACTAAAGGAAACACACATCTTCCAAATCATTCAAGTCACACAGCCAACGGTATCAAAGAAAAACTTGCATATATTCATAAACTACTATAATAACTCCGGCACTCTGGAATGCTGCTCACACCTAGACGAAATAGCAGCATACTTATTTCTACTTCAGAAGACAAATCCCAATTCCATACTCAACTACATCTGGGGAGGTGACTTTAATTTAACATTGTGCCCAAACTACAAGAATGGGAACTGTGGGCTCCAGAATGAACTCGGAAATCCCATCCCCCACTTTGTGCACACGTCGGGTGGTAACAAACTAAATGAAATCCTCTTCACCCTAGACCTTGACTTTGCCAATGAACTAGTCAACCCGGTGCAGGACTTTCTACCCACCTTTCACGGGCGAGGCTGCCAGTCTACCATCGACTATATTTTAGCTTCAAACTCCTATAAAGGGCAACTAAAAAACTACAAAATAGGGTCAAATCCAATCAGCGACCATTATCCTCTTAGTGTGGAAATCCTCATGAAGAAAGATGGAACACTCTCTTCAAAAGCTAGCTCCCTTGACCAACAATCGCTGGCCATGAGGAAGACGAATGGTTACGCAATTAAATGGTCAAAGATCGACCCGGAAGAGATAACACAAAGGGTCATCGAAAAAACGCATCTCTGGTTAACGAACTGTCTGTCCCCCGAGGCATCCCCAGAAATAATTATCACCTCCTTTTATAACATCCAGGAAGCAATTAGGGACGAGCTATTCATAAATACAAAAAACAAGCCAAGACTTCCCACCACGAGATGGTTTGACGCTGACTGCCGAAAGACCCTCACATCTCTCAAAGACGCCCTAAGACAGAAACCGAGAGATCCCCAAATAATCTCGCAACGGAGAAAAATTTACAACATCGCCCTGAAAAATCGCAAAAAGCAGATAAAGCAAGATCTATGGCTTCAACTGCACGACAGTGCATCAAGGAAAGATAGCACTGCCTTCTGGCAGACCATAAGATCACCCTTTCTGGCTAACATCACCGACCCAAACCACCTTGATGTGGCAATAACTGAGGACGACTGGGTCTCCCATTTTTCAAAAATCTTCGGAATACCAACGGGTGCTGCCCAAACAAATCAGGCACAAGACTCTGAACTTGCCAAGAGGAACATCTATCCCATCAGGTTACGCTTTACCCTCAACGAGGTCAGAAAAGCAATCAAGGCCTCAAAACCTGGCAAGGCCCCCGGCCCAGACGGGGTCCCCATGGACCTGTTCCTACACAATGTCGATTATTGGTCAGTAATATTCACACGGGTAATGGCAGCAGTCGCCGAAACCGGTCTCTTCCAATCATGGTCAACATCTACATTACTGCCTATTTTCAAGAAAGGGGACCGCAACGACCCTGCGTGCTACCGACCGATCTCCCTTCTGGACTCCACGGGCAAGATTGCAGGTCGAATACTCCTGGACCGACTACAATCATGGGCCCGGGAGAATAACATCATTACCGACCTGCAATACGGTTTCCAGAAGGGGCTCGGAACGGTGGAACAGGCCCTAAACCTCGTCCTTTTGGCTGGAAAGTACGCGCGAGCTAAAGGAGGCAACATCTATCTGGTCTATGTAGACCTAAGCGCGGCTTTCGATTGCGTACAGCATGCAAAGCTATGGCAGATCCTGGAAAACCTCGGAGTGGACCCTCCCATACTAGCCTTCCTGAGAGAGCTATACACCAACGCAGAAGGTCGAGTCCGTTTTGGCATTGGCGGCGAACTATCACGTCCCTTTAAAATATCAAGAGGAGTAAGGCAGGGGTGCGTGCTGGCTCCCTTCCTGTTCAATTTATATACAAACGGGCTTGAACAGGCCATGCTGGAAGGGAGCCAGGACCTCCCGCAGATAGATCATCGCCCGATACCCATCCTCCTATATGCCGACGACTCTGTCATCCTGGCACGGACATCCAACCAACTCCAGCGACAACTAAATAAATATGTGACTTTCATGGACTCCCTGGGACTAAAAGTTAATATTAAAAAAACCTTCACAATGACCATCGGACCAAGACCAGGAGTCTCCAAGCCCATATCCATTAACAACAGCAGATTGGAAAAAACATCGGTGTACCCATACTTGGGCATTTTAGTGGAAGACACATTGACCTGGAGTAAGGCAGTGGAAGCTAGAAACCTTAATTTTCGTCGCGCAGTATCAGCATTAAGTGCTTTCTCAAGGAAACTAGGCAAACCAGCTCCAGCGGAACTATTAACGATATACTATGCAAAATGCCACAGTGTGGCTACGTATGGAGCAGGCATCTGGGGCCATGGATGTATCGACCAACTCCAGGTTACTGAGAATGCTTTCATCAAATACATCCTAGCTCTCCCTCAAAGCTCCCCGATCCTAGCCTCACATCGGGAGCTGGGTATGGAATATATGACCGACACCATACGATGCCAGCCCATCCTACTGTGGCAGCGTATATAGTGTAACCCCGAAAGCCACATCACCCGCTCCCTCATCACTGAATGTCTCGGTCTAGCGTACTGGAAGAAAATACCTTGGCTCTATTATATTTACAAATTCTTTCTAGATCTTGACTGCGAGCACTACTTCCTCGAACCCCCTTCAATAGAAGATATCTCGAAGAAACAGTTGAAGGAATTGTGTATGGGCCACTTAAGGGAACTCTGCAACCAAGCTGAGATTACCAAAAAACAAAATGAAAAATCTGGCATACTGCAGACAGGGAAACTCATACAGCCATACCTGACATACTTCCTCTCAAACTATGAAAAGTTTTTAATTACAAGACTCCGGTTCAATCTTTTTTTCCGTCTGGTTTCATTTCCAGAAATGAAGAACTGGTCCAGAAATCTGATGAGATGCCCCTGCGACAGAGTCTCTGAACAATCGTCGATACACGTTGTCCTCTTCTGCAAGTACTACAGACTAGCAAGGAAAACATGGATTTTGCCCCTCCTCCGCTCAAGCGGTCTCAGACAATCATATTCAGCACTTTCCCACTTACAATCTCCGAAATCCCCGCATGAAGCAAAAATGATAGCGACTTTTCTTAAAATAGTAATATCAACTCGTCGCAAAGTCAACTCCTAAACCTGTATCACTTCTATAACAGTAACCCACTTTGGCATCTTTTGTTCGGTTCAGCGATGCCAGTTCTGTGATCAATCGCATATTGACTTAATTCTTGTTTTTTTTTTGACTATGTTATACTTCCCTGTTTTAAAATGTACTTTTTATGATTATACAAGTCTATAATCGAATAAAAGTTGATGAAATGAAAATGAACTGGAGTAACTCTTGTTCCATGGGGAAATGAAAAAGAATCACGTCCATACTTTCAGAATAAAATGTTTCTTCACAGCGAGAATTTTTTTACGTGGGGGAGAAAAGAAAAGACAAAAGTGCATTTGCACATAGGGCTGTATTTCCCCAGTGCTTAACTGTACCCGGTGTATAAATACGCATTGGGTATATGTGAGACCGAGGTACATGTCACATTCCATTCCAGGCAGCATTCATGGGAATCAGAGGCTAGAGAAGCTTAGGGTACATGCTGCTGGGGATGACTGTGAAGCGTATAGACAGAGGTGAGAGAAAAGGGCACAGGGCCAGAAGTCCGGCCTTATTTGTAGTGAAGAGAAATTGCCCCGACGGCACACGGCCACTTGTTTAGAAGAGTTTGGAAGTTACATTTCATTCATAAAGAGCAGGCGTACATAACCGAAAAAGACTGCACAAAATGAGGGGTATGTCAGAAATTAGGGAATGTAAGTAATCAATCAATCAATCACGTGTTTGTTAAGCGCTACTACTCACCCGTAAGGGTCTCAAGGCGCTGGGGAGGTTCAGGTTCCAGTCCAACAAGGACGGGGTCTGTTGAAGAGCCATGTTTTGAGGTTTCTGGTGAAGATGGGAAGCGATGTTGTCTATCTGAGGTGAAGCGGTAGGGCGTTCCAGGCTCTGGCCGCGAGGAAGGAGAAGGAGCGGCCTCCTGATCTAGTCTTTCTGGTGCGGGAAACCACGGTGTAGGAGAGCTGGTCTGACCGTAAGGTTCTTTGGAGTGCGTTGAAATTGAGGCAGCTGTTCAGGTATGCTGGTCCTGTGTCGTGGTGGGCCATGTGAGCGTGGCTGTGCATCTTGAAATGACTCTAGCTTCGAAGGGGAGCCAGTGGAGTGTGCGTAGGTGCTGGGAGATGTGGCAGTGTCTTGGCAGGTTGAGGACCAGTCTTGAGGCGGCATTCTGGATGTTTTGTAGCTTTTTACTGTACCCGAAATGCGAGCATCACAGAGGCAAGCTGTTCTGAGAAACAGTGGAAATGTTACTTCATGGATGGTACAGATTCCAAAGTGCGCGGTATGCTAGAGAAATTCTTTCATTTGAAGTACAAAAAAAAAACAATGAGAACTGTGATCTTGATTGCATTGGGGGCGGGGTCCCTGAATGTAGGGGGGGAGGGGCGGCATCGACATGACTAAAAATAACAAAATATTAAGTAACTATTAAAATATTCAGTAACTATATAGATAGCTGCCTATAAATTAACACATTTACCTTAAATAAAAAGCAAATGCAAGTTAAACTATTTGTAAACCTCAAATCTTTAATACGATCGCTACAGATAAATGTCTGGTGGGCAGTGCAAGAATTGGAAAGAAATGCACTCTGGGAACCCATAAATTAGGTGGTCAAGGTGTGGCAGCAAAAAGGAGGCGGAGTCACATGGGGGCATAGTAGTGAAAGGGAGTCCAGCAGTCAATGATATATATATATATATTTTTTTTTTAACTGTTCCACAAAGACATTGGCAACAACCAGAAATGTCAAAGTAAATCTATTGTGGCTTACTTAATTGGTCACATTTTAAAATGACTTTTGGGGTTAAGGTGCCTGTTGCAGAGAGCTTTCTGTTCCCAGCAATTTTGAAGGGATCATTATAATGGTAAGACAACTCTGGTCGTTCATGCATTTGCTGGAGAGATCTGTGTTTTTGTTTAAGCATAGTCTTGACTTCTAAAGTAGCATAGCGGATTAATGTGCCTGTTACAAAGCACATTCAGTAACAGGCAGATCCCAGATTTTTTTATGTAGATAGATAAGTGGGTTACAAAAGGATAGTAATCCTTTTGTTAATATAGACATCATAACAACTGTGGTACTTTTTAGCCTCTTCCATGCGTCAGGACGGGCCCCGGCCATCCGACGTCAGGGTGGTCGTGTGCGTTGTCTGGCTGGGGGCCATCCGATCTGCGCATGCGGCAAATTCTCCCGCACCGTGGCAGAATTTGCGCCGCGGCAAAGCACTTAAATCCCGATTTTGTGTTTCTTCTGATCTTGCCCTCATAATATGTAATGCCTACCAGAAATAACATGTGACTCCTACATCTTATAACCATCATTGTCTTATGTAACATTTCCTATACATTGATTAACACACTTGTATGATATATTGTCTTTGTATATTGTGTGCATTTGATATAAAGCGCTGCAACACCCTGCAGCAGGATGACTAGCGCTATAAAAAATGTAATAAAATAATTAGTAAGTACTATTTAATTCGTTCTTTTGGTGATTATGCTTCTGCTATTCTTACAGTACATACTTATCTCTTACACACATTGGGAGAACAAAGTCAAAAACCTTCCACCAAACCATTAATTATCTTAATACCTGAAATGATCACAAGCAGTGTGCTTTTGTTTCAATCCTTTACATTGGTATCTAGTTGTTGGGCTCTGGATAGCGCCATCAGGATAATACTAGAACAAATGTAGGGCTGATGACCCTTTAAATCGGGCCTTTGTTTTGGAACCAACTGAAAGTGAAATTAAGAGCACCCCTTCACCGCCTACAGGTTGATGCTGTCAACCGAAAGTAGACTATGTGCGGATGCAGCTAGATGTGTCCCGGTCTTGGCAAATTACAGTGAGACAAATTCAGTATATGAATATATTCCGTCTATTTCACTGGGGCCAGCCAGATCCGACTCAATAGTAGCCGGGGAATCCAGCAGGATCCCTCACAGTTCCAGTACTTTCTGTGGTTAATTAGAGTCTCAGTAATTAATCTTGATTCCCAGTTGGCTCAGTGGGGAACAGTGACTTGTGTATTTAGTGGGCTATGAAGTACCAACCTGTGAAAGAAGGCACTGTGAATTAGTAAGCCTTCAGTTTAAAATTGCATTTCACACTGTATAAGATAGGCTGCCACAAAATGTGCAAGGAGATATAGTGTTTCAGATTAAACAAGTGCTTCCAAGCGATATATTTTAGTAATACACAATAAGTCTGTATGTACCTAGTGCAAACATTTTAATAGGGTCCATTAAAAAGAGAGACTCCAGAACTTAGCTGGTAACACGGTTACCTCTCAAAAAGAACGAATCTTTGTCACCATGAAGCTTTAAGTAACAACGCCTATACTGAACCCCAATCAGCCTTTACATCTGCTAGTTAACCAATGACACACCTTTACATATCTTTGAGGTAGCAGGCACACTGGTGAATACGCTTGCTGTTTCCCATTGAGCCGTCTGTCCCTTCCTCGGCTTCGCAGCAAAGGAGACCCCCTCCCTCCTCCCTTGTCGTTTCCAGTCAGAGGCACCTAAAGGTCGGCATTAGGCATTTAGGAACAGTTGTTTTAAATTTAAAGAAAAAAGTATGGAAACTGTTTTTTTAGATTAAAAAAGCGTGGGCAAGTCATTCCAAACAGATCCTGGCCACCTCAACCTCACTTTCAGTTTAAGCGGAAATGGAAGAAAACTGACAGGTACTTGTGTGGAGGTCCTAAAATTTGGCATTCTGATTGGGATAGAATAGATTGCAATAACTGATTCTTGGACAGAGACGTTGTTATGGGGGCTGCTGCAAGTCTGCCAGTAAAGCCCTAGACTGTGAAAGATCGCATGTACCCGTTACAACAGGCAGACTGCATTTGTGATGTACCATACTGAAGACCTACCCATATAAGAGAAGCATGGACCAGGACTAATGTACCACATGATATACATTTTTGGGATGTGCAATTTGAACCGATTTATCACATGCATATGGCAAGATGACACAGCCAGTTCAGTGCTCAGTTATAACATCTGTGTTTGAACCATGGCAAGAGCAATCAGCCTTTCATCCTTCCTGGTTCGGTAAATAGAGAACCATTAATTTGGGTAGTAGTAATACCTTGGAGATGCGCTTATAAACAGTAAATCTGTGGCATTAAGTATTATACATATAAAATAAAAACAGGCGCAGTCTACAATAACACTGGTGGGTTTTGCAGTGGGTGTTGTGTACCTCCAAATGTTTGATGTTGTTATGTATGTATTGTCGATAGCTTTAAAGATAATGTTAAAACCTTTTACAAACATCTTTTTACAGCCTTCTTTTACATTCACAGGAGTCTCACACATCTTTGCAAAAATCTAGGTATAATTATCCCACTATACCTGCAAACACATGCATCATATAAAATAAAGTCATGAATTAAAGAAAAGTTGGTCAACACCGTTAAATTGTAGCAGATGAGAGGACAATCCCCAACTGAAGTTTATACTAGCTAAAAATGATCTTATAAAATATCATAATAATTGTTTGAACTCTGGGATTCAAGACACTATAAAGAGGAAAGGTGTAAGGATGTAAGGCAGAAAGTCTACCATGATTTGATTGGTAGCATAGCAGAGCAGACTGTCTATATTACAGCACTGGCCATATATTACAGAGGTATAGTGTACTGCAATATATAGGAAGTATTCAATAGTAATTAGAGATACAAGCAATAGTGGCGAGAGATGCTAGTTCACCAGTAGCATTTTTACACATGAGACGTACAAGCAGTGACCAGAAAAAGCAACAGAAACAGCAGAATACCCAAAATTAAAGTTAAAGTATAAGTGTGACCACTAGAAGTATGCAATTCTGGAGCAGCAATGTTTGCCATATACTCCTGGATTTTCTGCACTTGCCACAAAAATCATTACCTACTGCATAATTTGCAGATTTTAACAACAGTTACCCAAAACTCTACAAGAGTGGCAGACCATTGGCAGAGGTTAACTGTTCAACTTTCAGTCACTAATTGCTGTATTTATGTGTGAAAAATCTATTAATGTGGTGAAACCTTTGCCCAGAATATGTTAACATGTACAAAAAAATGACAGTTTAATGAAGCAACACTGCCGTAAAATGTGCCGTATTTCACAGAATAATTTGCCTTTTCGTGCTGCATATCTTAGTCAGTCCTGGCGTATAATTTTGTCTTCTTGCACCAGCATTTTAGTAGTATATTGCTTGATATTATTAACCGTTCTACCCTTGAAATGCAAACTGACTGCACATGCAGGCCATACTAACAAAACCATTCTTTGTTTGACAGCTTTGGCAATGGTGGAGAGATATATGATGATGTTGACGATGGTATGTATCACTGTTTATATTACTATCCATTTTCAGATAGCTAATTGGCACCAGATTTAATCACTTACTTTAAAACGTAAGCTTTATATATAATGTGTGTGTGTGTCTGTTATGTTATGTTATTTTAATAATCTTTTATATAGCGCACGTACACCCAGAGGTTTCATGGCGCTGACTAGCAGATGCTCGGGTAGATGGAGCATTATACCTGGACCTGAGTGAATAGCCAGGTTTTAAGTTGTCTCCTGAACATTAAGAGGTTAGTGCAGGAGCGGATTTCCAAAGGGAGGGAATTCCAGAATCTGGAAGCAAGAGTCGCAAACCTGCGTCCTCCCTGGCGTTGGAGTTTGAAAGAGGGGGTGGCCAGAAGATGGAGATTGGCGGACCGGCGGTTGCGAGATGGGGTATATCTGGGCAGAAGAATGTTGATGAATTGGGGACTGCGGGCGTGAAGAGATTTGAAGATGATGCAGGCCGTTTTAAATACTACTCGTTGGGAAATAGGGAGCCAATGAAGTTTTTTTTAACAAGGGCCTGGCTGATTGCCAACGAGGCTGCTGGTGGATCAATCTGGCTGCTTGATTCTGCACCAATTGGAGACGTTTACTGAGGAAGAGGGTGAGGCCCAAGTAGATGAAGTTGGCATAATTCAGGTGTGACAGTACTAAGGCTATCACCACCTGGATCAAGGCCGAATGGGTTAACATCCGACTGATCTTCTTGATCCTGCGGAGCTGGAATAAACAGGAGGACACCACCGTGCCTACTTGGGTTTTCAGTGACAGATCCTTGTCGATGCCCACCCCAGGCTCTTTGCCGAGGTGGAGGCAGAAGGGGGGGGGGGCATGTTCTGGAGGCCAATAGTGTGGGCCCCAGAGTGTTTGACTTTTGCCGTTAAGGACTAGTTCTGTCATACCGGGGTTCAGCTTTAGGTGATTGGAATCCATCCATTGACGGATGTGCAGCGTGGTGCCCTGGATCTCCCGGAAGGAATCAGAGGAGTTGTCTATTCTAAAAATAAGTTGAAGATCGTCTGCATAATTAAATGTGACGGCCTTGAACACGTCTGTGTGTGTGTGTATATATATATATATATATATATATATATATATATATGCACACTATGGCAGTGAAAATAAATATGGCTAAATAACACATTATTTAGAGCAATTGAACTAAGAAACACACATTTACACATGTAGTACTACCGTGTAGAGGTAAAATTCGAGTTTATTAGCACTGTGCAGTAACAGTGACTTGAGAAAGTATTTTTACTGTCTCATATATTGATAACCAATGGCTTTACAAATAGAAACCTAATAGTGATATATCTCTTGCATGTAAATTTACTGTGCTGCACAAATTAACCCCCATGCACCCTGATTTTGGTTAGATGCGTGTGTTGAAACAAATGCACTGGAAAAAATGTCTTAGCATAAACCATATATGTAGTACATATAAAAGTATACTATTAATTGCTGAAGGAGGGGAGGGGCATCATGACAATAGCAAGGTTTCATGACTCCACGACTACCTCAAGGATTCAACGCTTAAAATAAACAGTATATTATATTCTGCATATCCGCATATATACTAACTATTGATGTGTATATATTCTAATAATTGAACTGAGCATCGTGCTTTCTGAGGCCCTCTGGAGTGCTTTAAATATGGATATAAAATACTGTAACAACACAGAACCCACTGAAGGAGAAGGATTGGCTCAAACACACCACAAGTTCCAGCATGCACTGGGAGTTGAACTCACCTGTGAGGCCCAGCGGAAGGCAATAGAATTTATTAGCATGCAGATAAAGCGGTGCTTGAGAGCGTCTGCGAAGTTTCAAACAGCCTATGATTAAGGAGCCGAGGGCTCCAAAACGCGCCAGGCACAGAAACTGATTGGAATGCAAAATGCCAGTTTCCCAGTGATAATAAAGAATTCAGATGACTTGGCTGCTATTGAGTGCGTCCTCACTTCAGGGAAAAATTATATTATATATAGCATTTTTTTTACTTGCTTATATCTTTGGCGCTGGTCGATGAATCTTCACGAAATTTTCCAAAAACATTTGACGCTCACTTCAGCTGCTGTCTGGAACATTTCACGGTGAGCCATAAAGCAGGGGCCGAGAAAAGGGGGGGTCCCAAACACATTTCCCCCAATGTTAATTCCCATAGAGATTTTGAACATGACTGCAGACTGAACCAAACGCGCCAGGCACAGAAACTGATTGGAATGCAAAATGCCAGTTTCCCAGTGATAATAAAGAATTCAGATGACTTGGCTGCTATTGAGTGCGTCCTCACTTCAGGGAAAAATTATATTATATATAGCATTTTTTTACTTGCTTATATCTTTGGCGCTGGTCGATGAATCTTCACGAAATTTTCCAAAAACATTTGACGCTCACTTCAGCAGCTGTCTGGAACATTTCACAGTGAGCCATAAAGCAGGGGCCGAGAAAAGGGGGGGTCCCAAACACATTTTCCCCAATGTTAATTCCCATAGAGATTTTGAACATGACTGCAGACTGAACCAATGAACCGAATTACACCAAATTTGAGAAAAAGCTAAGTCCAGATACGTGCTTTTTGTGATTTGGTATGAATTTGTTTAGCAGTTTGAGATATTAGCCAAAAAATAAATTTGTATATCTAGGAACGCAGAACCTGCGCGGATCGACCCAAGGGCAATCCGTGGATCTGTGCACCAAAGTAAGTTTCAGATTAGCTGGCCACACCTTCACAGAAAAGTTGCAACCACCAAATGTATATGTCGGTAAACGGTCTACGGGGCTGAAAAGTTGGTTGAATATTAATTGAAGGGCTCAGTGAGAGCTTTCCTGACTCCTTGGGTGTATGTTACATACTTTTTTTTGCCACTGACGTATCTGCAAACCCCTTGCGGGGCTCAGCGCAGCACCCCATGTAAATCCACAATGGATCAACAATCTTGCACCACTCAAAAAAATGCAGACACTCTCAAATCCACTTACATACATATACAGTCATTCACCCACACACTAACTTACCCATAGAGACACTGTTAAACTGACACATACAATCATACAGACACTCCCACACCCACTTACAATCCCATGCAGATACTCACATATCCATTCAGACACGGTTACACCCACACTTACACTTATACAAACACTTTCACTGCCACTTTCATACTTTCATACCTATACAGGCACTCTCACACCCATTCACATACGTATAGGGAACACATACTCACACTTACACCCATATAGATACTCTCACACCTACTTACATACCCATACAGACACTCTCAGATCCACTCACATACCCATAGACACTGTCACGCCTACTCACAAACTCATACAGACACTCTCACACCCACTCACATACCCATACAGACACTCTCACATCCACGTACATACCCATACACTCACCCACACACTAGCTTACCCATACAGATACTGTTACACCCACACCTACACCCATTCAGACACTCCCACCTACTCACAAACACATACAGACACTCTCACACCCACTTACGTATTCCTACAGACACTCACCCACACGCTCACATATCCATACAGACACTGTAATACCCACACTTACACCTATGCGTTATAGTTAGGTAATAGAATTTAAAAAAGACTTTGAAATTTACTGAAAAAAACAAATCACTCATGAAATCTCAAATGACATCACTTATGACATCATCTAATGAGTGAACGCGTTCATGAGTTTTAAACATATATACTAAACTACTACAAAAGTTAATTAGTATAATAGGTGTACTAGTAATGAGTGATAATATTTCTAAATTATGTGGTCTGAGTAGCTGTGTTATTGTCTGGATAGGTGTGTGAGCGGTTGTCTGAGTGCCTGTATGGGTGGGGGAGTGGATGTATGAGTGGTGTATGGGTGAGTGAGTGGGTTTCTGAGAAGCTATGTGGATGTGTGAGGGATTGTATGAGTAGTTGTATCAGTGTGAGTGGTTTTGTAAGTGGATTTGTGTAAGTGAGTGTGTGTGTGGTTGTACGAATGTGTGAGTGGTTGTGGGGGTGTGAGTGGTTGTATGGGTTTGTGCGTTGGTGTGTGAGTGGTTGAATGGATGTGTGACTGGATGTGTGAGTAATTGTATTGGTGTGTGAGTTGTGGTGGTGTGAGTGGGTGGATTAGTGGTTGTATGTGTCTGACTGGATGTGTGGTATATGAGAGAGTGTGTTAGTGAGTGTGTGGGTGTCCATGTGTGAGTAGTTGTATGAGTTAGTAAGTGGGTGTGTGAGTGGCATTATGGGTGTGTGATTGTGTGTATAAGTGCCAGTGTAGGTGAGTGAGTGGGTGTCTGAGTGCCTGTGTGGATGAGTGAGTGGGTGAGTCAGTATCTGTATCTGTATGGCTGAGTGAATGCCTCTATGGGCGAGTGACTGCATGTGTAGGTGGCGGTATCGGTGTATCAGTGGATGTGTGAGTGGCTGTATGACTGAGTTTGTAAGTGACTGTATGGGTGAATGAGTGGGTGTATCAGTGACTGTATGGATGAGTGAGTGGGTGTGGGAGTAGTTGTATGCACTGTGAATGGGTGAGTGCTTATGTGGACATATGAGTGGGTGTATGAGAGACTACATGTGGGTGTGTGAGGGGGATGTCGATGTCATCAGTGATGTCACTGACTGTAGGAACTGGGTCACCAGTTCCCCGGGGGGTAGCTTGGCTCGAGCAGGTAGGCACCCGGAAGCTTAGGTGTAAAGTGACCATACAGCACACACATCCACTGAGGCAGCCAACGCACACAATGACTGAGACCACACCAGTAAGTTTGATTCAAATCAATAAGTTTTATCTAGATTAAGGTTCCGACTGGTAAATAATTTAGAGCAAATCAATAATCACAGTAGCAATAACTCATTAAAGGTAGTTCATCAGGGGAGCAAAGGGAGCAATTCAATAATCAATGTAGCATACCGCAATAACCCTGTCATTGAAGAAATAACGTTTCTGTACTTAGCAATAAACTTTTCATTAGGTAACTGTAGGCTTTTCAGGATAAGCAGGAGTAAATATTTCATTGAAGGTATAACATTTCATAAGGCAGAAGTAAACCTTTCCTTACTCAGGACTAATCATTCATTGCTCAACTGAAGGCACTCAGGAAATATTGCATTAGGAAGGAGTAAGAACATTTCATCAAGGATCAGGCAACATCTCCTCATGCATGAGGACTAACATTTCCCCAGGTAAAACCACCCCTCCATTAGGCCAGAGTAAAGCAGCTCATTAGCGGAGTGAACAGTTCTTTAACCAGGTCTCCAAGTTGATTACTATAATACCCTCTGGGCCGGCCTAAGGCAAGCATGAGCAATCAGTCACCCAGCATGGGGTTAACTCTAACAACCTCAGGCCCCAAAGACATCATGCAGGCCTCGGGCCCAGTTCCGGTTCGAGCAATGGCTAATTAGGGCCAGCGGGGCACAACACTGGGAGGGGCGAACTCCGGGGCCTCGCTCCGGCCTTCCGCCCTCCTCCCCGGGGTTTACCTGGTCCTTCGGGTCACTCGGACCCCTTCCGGTGATTCACATGGACTGGTGCGAATTGGGAGAGCTTTCGCTCTCTGGGGAGCCCCGCGCTAAGGATCCGCCGGTCCCGGGCCTCTTGATAGCTCCTTGGGCCCCGGGACCAGCGAGGACGCGGCAAAGAAGAGGCGCAACAGCCTCAACCAATGGCGGGGCAGCTGTCGCGGGTGCCGGGCACAAGAGCCAGTCAGAGGCTCGCTTCCCGGGAGGCTCGGCCATGGCCCAATCAGTGCGCGTGTCGGCGAGGACGCGCCCAGTCACGTGATGCTGGTGAAAGGCCTCGAGACCTAGGGCGGCCCACTCAAGCCCAGCTGTGGCCCTCTCCTGTCACCGGGGGGCCGCCGCGTCGATGCCGGCAGCAGCGGGGCCCTCCTGGTCAACCCGGGTCCGCGGTGTTAGCAACAGCGAGGGTGGCAGTCAGTAGCGCTCCAGGACCCATCGCTTCATGGGCTGCTGCGGCATTTGTAGCGCCTCAGGGGACACAGCGCTCAGAATGCACGGCACCGGGGCAAAGGGCAGCACAGCGCTCGGGGGAGGTAGCGCCTCGGGAGCAGTCAGCAGGTTAGATCTCCAGCACTGAGAGATGAGCGCTTAGAAGCAGGATGGAGGCCCGAGCGCCGCAGGGGTCACAGCAGGTCTGAGGAGGGCAGCGTGCTCCAGGGGGCACAGCAGGGGAGCGCTGGATGTGCAACACCAACAGTTTAGGCGGTTTAACAATGGGGATGGGGCAGTCCTAGCAGTTAGGCAGTTCAGGGGGCTAGCGCTAGGCAATGAGAGCGCTTAGCTAGCAGTCCAGGCGAGGCAGGACAGCAAAGGGGGGGTTAGCAGAACAGCTATGGGGTAGCACAGCCCAGTACCTGGTTGATCCCCAGTAGTCCTTTGGGGCACAGAAAAGGGGGCTTCTCGGCGCTTGGTCTTTATATATGCCCAGGTCAGGTGACCACCCTCTAAGGCAGCAAAAATAGACTCCGCCCCTATTCTAGAAGGTTCCAGGAGCTTCCCTAGTCTAGCTATGGGCAGGCAAGGCAGGCTGGTATGGCAACAATGTTTAAGGGTTCCAGCCAGCTCCTGGCAACTAGAGTGCGACTAAAAAGACCACGCTGCTGTAGCAGGGGCCAGTGGCAGCCATGTTGGGGGAAGAGAGCATCTGCACCTTAGCATTGATTAGCAATGGGAAGGTGCTCGGAGACCTAAGACCAACAAAAAAGAAGGTGGGAAAAATGAGGCAAGGGTGAAAAAAATAGGGAAACACCACCCTAGGGCTGACAGGTCTAACACTGACCATGCCATTAGGAATGTAATATGTCAAGTCATATTTTCTGCACATGTCAGGGGTGCAGCACAGATGGCCCTGCTACGCAAAGAGAGCCAGACTACAACTGACATCATGGTGTCTGACAGCATCAACCAGGCTCGGGTCATCAAGATATCCGGTGTCTGCCAGTTTTCCCAGGCTGACATGAGCAGTGTGAGGTATTTTACCTCCATTAGGGCGTTTCGCTTCTGCATGACTGCCCATGCCCAATAGCGGTCCTGTTTCAACTGGCTGTAGCAGTACGAGGGGACCCAAGGTGGTGACCGTGGACTTGTGCATTTCTTAGGGATTACTTCACCACCCACTTACCTGCAAATGATCGTCATGCCCGCCACAACGTGTTCCTCACTTCCCCATACCGCCGACCCAGATACATAAACATTTTGCATTCTGGGAGTTGAAGTCTGTGCATTCATCTCAGCAATCAACAGGTGCGTTGAATCAACATGGGGAGGAGACTTCAGAGCGTGCAAGCACTTATTGAGCAGCAGGACTGGGCAAGAGGATGAAGGACGCTTTGCAGTGAAGGGCGCTGAGGAAGGCGCAATGTCGAAATGTATCCGCTGCCACTGTGTTTTGCTCAATAAAGAGTGTTTACCCCTTTGGATTCCCCTCTGGTCTCTGATTTCTTCGTGAGGAGGGATGTCAAATCATATTTTCTGCGCATGTCAGGGGTGCAGCACAGATGGCCCTGCTACGCAAAGAGTCCCGGACCTCAACTGACATCACGCTATCTGACAGCGTCAACCAGGCTCGGGGGATCGAGATATCCGGTGTACGCCAGTTTTCCCAGGCTGACATGAGCAGTGTGAGCTATTTTACCTCGGTTAGGGAGTTACGCTGCTGCATGTCTGCCCCTGCCCAATAGCGGTCCTCTTTCAACTAGCTGTAGCAGTACGAGGGGACCCAAGGTGGTGACCGTGGACTTGTGCATTTCTTGGGGATTCCTTCACCACCCACTTACCTGCAAATGATCGTCATGCCCGCAACAACGTGTTCCTCACTTCCCCATACCACCGACCCAGATACATAAACATTTTGCATTCTGGGAGTTGAAGTCTGTGCATTCCTCTCAGCAATCAACAGGTGCGTTGAATCAACATGGGGGAGGAGACTTCAGGGCGTGCAAGCACTTATTGAGCAGCAGGACTTGGGCAAGAGGTTGAAGGACGCTTTGCGGTGAAGGGCGCCTAGGAAGGCGCAATGCCGAAATGCATCCGCCGCCACTGTGTTTTGCTCAATAAAGAGTGTTTACCCCTTTGGATTCCCCTCTGGCCTCTGATTTATTCGTGAGGAGGGATGTCAAGTCATATTTTCTGCGCATGTCAGGGGTGCAGCACAGATGGCCCTGCTAACCGAAGAGACCCGGACTACAGCTGACATCACGCTGTCTGACAGCGTCAACCAGGCTCGGGGGATCGAGATGTCAGGTGTCCGCCAGTTTTTCCAGGCTGACATGAGCAGTGTGAGGTATTTTACCTCCGTTAGGGCGTTACGCGGCTGCATGACTGCCCCTGCCCAATACCTGTCCTGTTTCAACTGGCTGTAGCAGTACGAGGGGACCCAAGGTGGTGACCGTGGACTTGTGCATTTCTTGGGGATTCCTTCCCCACCCACTTACCTGCAAATGCTCATCATGCCCGCAACAACGTGTTCCTCACTTCCCCATACCGCCGACCCAGATACATAAACATTTTGCATTCTGGGAGTTGAAGCCTGTGCATTCCTCTCAGCAATCAACAGGTGCGTTGAATCAACTTGGGGTAGGAGACATCAGGGCATGCAAGCGATTATTGAGCAGCAGGACTTGGGCAAGAGGATGAAGGACGCTTTGCAGTGAAGGGCGCTGAGGAAGGCGCAATGCCGAAATGCGTCCGCCACCACTGTGTTTTGCTCAATAAAGAGTGTTTACCCCTTTGGATTCCCCTCTGGCCTATGATTTCTTCGTGGGGAGGGATGTCAAGTCATATATATATAAATATGTATAACTTCCAATCCTGGATCAGGTTTATCAAAGAAAAGGGTGTTATCCCATACGAGTGGCTTGACGCGTTTCGGCGGCAAAACCGCCTTGTATATATATATAAAACTGCTGAACGGAATTACACCAAATTTGGGAAAAAGGTAGCTCTTGATTCAGAAAGAGACCTTTTTTTTAAATGTAAATCAGTTCAGTTGTTCCTTAGAAATTAAAAAAATAAAAATATCGTTATCTGAGCTTCAAGGAGGGTTTGCGAACCCTCCCAGCCACGAGCTTCACTCTGATTGGCAGTCAACACTCCAAACCAGGAAGTGTTGGGAGCCAACTTGTGACTCGGTAACCGAGTCAGAAGAAATCAGTAGAAAAAAAGGTAAAAAACAAGAAAATGGGGCAGGGTAGAAACGGCTGAATTCGCACTGGGTGGGCGAATCCTGCAGAGAAAAAAAAAAAGAAACGAAGTGCGGGCTCCGCGCTTCATTATCTGTAAGCCCCCAGGTGGGCCTGGTCCTGGTGGCAATGCCAAATTATATAGCGGGGCCCCCAGCCCCGGGGACTGCCTCCTCCCCGGGGCTATACTAATTATATGTGGGAGCACGCTGCCCCCGCCCCCCGCAGCCCCAGAGACCGCCACTTCCCCGGGGCTTGTTTAATAAGATGTGGGGGGCCTCCCAGGACCCCCAAGCCCCAGCTTTATTTAAATATGCGCGGGGCAACCTGCCCCAGAGACCGCCATCTCCCTGGAGCTTAAATGTATTTTCTTTTAAAATGTGGGTTGGGGGCCTTGCGGGCCCCCTAAGCCCCGGGGACCACCACCTACCGGGCTTTGTTAAATCATGAGAGGGGGGCTGCGCGGCCTCCATCCTGGAGCCCTTGATGGCCCTGGGGGCCACCCCCTGGGCCGGCTCCTGCAGTGTCCCGAGGTGCCCACCCCGGGACATTGCTGTTTGCTATGACAGGGCGGGAAACCTGTGGTTTTTTCATATATATTTATATTAGAGAAATATCAAAAATACAAAAAGAAATTACATTGCAGCAATGTTACCATGGCACACCAAAAAGAACATCAATTAGTACTATAAAAAGGGATTGGTACTTAGTAAGAAAAGCCCTATCAAATGCATGACTCCTAAGTGAGATAGCACATTTTGTATTTCTCCAGAGACAATCTCGAACCACAGTAAATCACCTGTATATTATAGAACACTACTGCTCTACTGGAGAGCTCTATCACAGTGAGCTGGAAAACTTGCCATCAACCTTACATTAGGTTTTTATCCATGTACACATCGTCACCACTTACCACCTCATTCCCAAAGTGATAATATGTATGCTTATACTGACTTTTGTCAGTGTATTTTAACTAAATTAACCTCTCCCCTGCTGATGACAGAACCACTCCGTCATCAGCTGCGGTGGCGCTGTGCTGCTGACGGAGCGGTTCCGTCATGGCCCGCCCGACGCTCCTGCGCGGCGCGAATTCCGCACCTGCGCTGAGCGTTCTATTGAGCGGGCGGGGCCATGACGGAACCGCTCCGTCATAAGCACAGCGCAACCAACGCTGGTGACGGAGCGGTTCCGTCACGAGCATGCGCCCGCCGCATTTCCGCCCCGCCCCCTTAGCACTGCGGCGGAATAGGCGCCGCAGTGAAGGGGTTAATGATGTTCTAGATACACAACTTTCAGTGGAGGTCTTCTATATGACTACATTCCCCACTTTCAAGATAAAGCAAGCAGCTGAAACTAATCAGTTTGGTCCTCTTAGATGCATGCATTCAGTCCTCTTTTAGCAAGGATAAACTACTCATCAGTGGGATTGATATGAAGGTCAACATTCCTTACAACAAAATTGCCTTCCATCAATGCAATAAAGTATACAAAAAGTGATGGCTGGAATGCTTGAATTAATCTCTCCCACTGGTAATCACTCGGGCCGCATCCCAGTCCACCACTATTTTGCACACCATGCCACTTCAGTTTTGAACCAACCATATGCAGGTCCTCCCTGAACCCGAACACAAGCAACCAAGGTCCGGTGTTGCCCTACTTAGGGCTCATCTGCCAGGAATAGCTTGGTTACAGTGACACAGTGTGCACAGGACCCATATTTGGGTATACCTATCCCACTTCGTGTGACACATTAAAGTATACAAAAAAGTGATGGGGAATCCTTGAATTAATCTCAGCCATTGGTCATTATCTAGAGGTAGTGTCCCAGTCTCCATCGTTATTTCACACACCATGCTGCTTCAGTTTAGACCCAGCCATATGCAAATTAGTCTTGACCTTGCTCCAGTAGGAATAGTCTAGGACGAACTGCCAGGCCAGGTCCTCCCTGAACCGAAACACAAGCAACCCAGCACCAGTTTCACACATATATGATTTGTTCCATGAAGAGGCAGTGATTACAGCAAAGCCTTACATATCACACTTTAAATATGGCAGGTGTATTTTAGAATCTCAGGGCCCGATTCACAGAACTAACTTAAGACAAAATTCTAAACTTACTAGCATTTTGGCATTCACAGAAGGCACTTACTCATTTCGGTATTCACAGAAGTTAGGAGTCCTGACTTTAGGACTCCTAAATGCCTTCTGTGAATACCAAAAGTCTTAAAGTTAGGATTTTTCTCAATTTAGTAGTAGTAAAGTTAAGACTCCTAACTTTAGGACTCCTAAATGCCTTCTGTGAATACTGAAAGTCTTAAAATTAGGATTTTTCTAAATTTAGTAGTAGTAAAGTTAGGACTCCTAACTTCTGTGAATATCGCACTTTGAATGAGGGTATGCAAAACCTGCTGATCCTGGAGTAAATCAGCAAGGTCTCAAGCCCTGAGAAGTTAGAGTCAGGATCCGGCAGCACTGCTGTTACTCTGGTGCACAGGTTCGAGGTTTCAGAGTGGGCATTGACTTCCCAGTAGGTGGTGTTTGGTGGCGGATTTGAGAATAAGGCTTACAGTATGGCTGCCAGATTTGAGCACTGCTGGGAGTGATAAATACTCCATATCAGGAAGCTATGTTGGGATGGTCTTCAAATTTGTGGAGCATGGCAACAGCATCCTATAGCTCCATGATTTTGGTGTCAGAAGGGGAATGGAGGCACACTGCAGCAGCCCTCCTAGGCAGGCAACAACATTTCAAGGAGAACTATTTTTGCTCATTCAATAATGCAAAAGTTGATGAAGACAGCCCACAGAGCAAATGCCTGAAGGGGCTCACTCTCACAAGCCAATGAAAGAAGAGGGATGACCCAGGGACCCTTTCTACATGTTATGTGCTTATGTGTTGTTTGTGTTATGTGTTTGTTATATGTATGAGGACATGAGATATACAAACAGTTGCACTATCTAGCCAGAATAAAAATGAAACCCTAAAAGCAAAATGCATTTTAAACAAGCTGTCATTTCAAATATGAGCATGGTAGTTTACCCATGTGTTTGACCACCTGCTCCAAATGAATCATGCAGGTCAGATTCTGTTTGAGTATCTTTAAAACCTGACATAGGACACCTTTCACCCAATTTCTTGAACAGACAAACATGAAATTCATATTCTCTCTTTTTCTCTCTCGTCCACTGCATCGATTTTAATAGAAAATTGTCTAGCGGTATTTCATTTCATTCTGGTTTTTTTTAAATGCACTCAAATTATCTCATAATAAAATTGTCGTCTTGTTGTGAAACAAGACATGGGCATAATCACTAGTCTGCTTAAAAAAGGTTACAAAAAGTGAATTCTTTAAAGATGCCATGCCGTGTAACACTATTTCTGTTTTTTTGTCTCGTACAATAAAACTTAGCTTTATACTCTCAATATTGAAATGTTTTTTAAAAAAATCTAACATTGGCAAATAAGCTGCTTTATGTTGAGTGTGTGTATGTGTTTCCACCTGTATGTGTGGGTTGCATGTGCGACATTCCTGCCAGGCTTTTGTTCTGATCATCAACTAAGAACGGATTGTCTGTTAAAAGAAAAAATGAAAAGGTAACATGTTTTATTTGCAAAAAAAGTAATTATATGCATATTTATTTAAAAAGTATTTCTTTTGGTTCAGAAAAATAAAATTGCAAATAATTCAAATATATATTACATTCAAATCCTTGAGACCTCATATAAAGAAAAGTTAGACAGGTAGCCACATTGACATATTACATAGTTTTTTGTGGGTTAATGTGTTAAACATACACTATCGCCGAAGGGGAAATACATGAAATGTCATTCAACGAGACCAGAGTTCAAAACAGTTTCAATGCACATTCTTTTAAAGATTCCAAAATACACGGGCCGTATTATCTACAACGGAAGAAGGAATGTTTATTTCTGCAGTGACCTGTATGAGAATTTCCAAGCCTTTTGAAGTTTTCTGACGTGTTAGCGCCTGAAGGTGTATGATGCTTCTGATTAGATTGTGCATGTCTGTTCCTTTGACATGTTGTCCTATGTGGTCAGATTCTCCTTTCCCATTCCACGAGACTAAGGGCCTAATTGCAAGTTCATCTGTGTATTCCGACACATGCAGAAACCCTTGTTTAGGTAGGGTTCGGAATCACGAGTTTGGTTGTATTTAATGCATCTGATAATTATCGGATGTGTTAAATACCTTACCGTTCGTTACATTTAAAGCAAGTCAAACCTACGGAAATTTAACAGAGGAAATGTGTGTGGTATTTACCGTACAATGCATATTTTAATGCGTTAAACACCCAAATTAGCATGTTATTTAAAGAAAGATGTGATAGGTGCTATGTAACACATCCCGTGGTATCGTTATTTATCAGGTGTGATAAATTGCTCCTAGTCTCATAATCATGGTCTGTGTCTTTTTAGCCAGCTATTTAACTTAGCACCATTTCTATATTTCTTGTGTAAACCTGATTGATAAGCTTTAAAAATTCTTCGAAAATGGCGGTTCACATGCAGACTGTTAGCAGACAGGCCCTCGCTGCACGTGTTTGGGAGCAGAGTTGTTTGCATTCGCAGTGTGACAAAAATAAAATCCGTGAATGTATTATGTTACAGTTAGTTGGGAAGGGAACTGAACAAGTCTAGATTGAGGGGAGTAAAGGGTGAGCTGAGCAATGTGCTGTGATACAATCCTAAATTTTCTATTTCTTCTCCCTTTTTCCATTGCAGGGTGCATTTATGATAATGATTAATGGATGGTGTTTGGAAACAAAACATATTCTTCTGAAGGCTTGTCAATGAACTACGAACCCCGTACCCAACAAAGACACGAAAGCCAATATTAGATTCTTACCTTTGATTTTTCACAATATTTTGATGAGACAGTTCAACAAATCTGTTTTTATAATGTGTATACATCGTTTTGATCCCAAAACCTGTGACTTGTATGTATGTTACCTTTTATTAAGGCAAGACCTAAATATTTAGCTTCATGTACACTGTTAAATATCTTCCTCGCTAGTGGACTGTTTCGCCTCTGTCCTACTTCAGAGTTGTCCAAAGTAGGTTGGCTTTCACACCAGATTTCGGGATAACTGCTGCCTACGTTAGAGAGTTTTACTCAAATTCACTGCATTCATATTTTTCATATGTCCAGAAAACCTGACATGGCTCCATCCCTATTGGCCCTACATTGAACACCCCTGTATTAAATACCCTTAGAATTTCAACACACAAGACTAAACCTGGTTTCAATAAAGGTGTCCAATAGGGAAGAACATTTTATTCCTAACTCAGGAAATTCGGGGTTTAACTCAAAGAACTCAAGAGTCCAAGTAGAGAACCCGAAAGCTTGCAGAGTGCACAATCCCACCCCTTGAAGCGGAGCAATGATTGACAATTGGGATTTCTCAGATACGTGGCACCTGCCAGCAGCATCCTGATAGTTCCAGTTAATGTCTGTAATAATGACTAGTAAAAGCAAATACTTTATATCCTGGTACATATTATTAGGCTAAACGAAATGCTGTGCACAGACGGCGCAGGTGCATAAGAAACAAAAGCTGCGCAGCTCAGTCCTCAGGCTGTACTGATAAAAAAATAAATTAAAAAATATATATAAATAAAATAAATACACCTCCCTGCCTCTGCCACCATGTTCAGTGATACGCCATTAATAAGAAATGTAAACTTGTTGGCAGATTCCGACCTATGACCTTTTTGCCCTCATCAAGTGTTCAAATACACTGTCTAATATGTCATCTTCCTTTTTTGAAAGGAGACGTGGGTTGAATTTGCGGTCAGATGTAAAGTTAAATATTAGTTTACATTTTTTTCACTGTACGGTCCATTCTCCAAATTGTTGCAATAAATGCACATGTACATCCACCGGGAATGATGATTTACGAAGCCCACCAGAACGTGACACAGTTCTCGATGAGGTTAGACGTATGCTGCTGAAGTGCAGTGGGACGAGTAAGAAGGAGAAACATGACAAGGGAAACGCTTAGGGCTCTGTACATAAAGTGAACAGGGTCCTAAGACCACTGTTTACTTTCTGTTCTTGCTGCTTCCCTGATGATCCTGATATTAGAGGCAGCAAGCACACTAAAGCAGAAAGCAGGAGATACAATATTAATAGACATGCATGACCTGCCTTGATGTTTCCAGAAAGAAGAGACAACAGCAGACTAGAGAGAAAAGACGATAATGCAGCTCATGAGCAAGAACCACTCGAGCTGAAAAGAGAGGGAGGACACACATTAACACGTTAGAGTTCCTGTTTAGCATGTATTCCCCTCAGTTAACTCACTGCCATTGCATCAATCAAATACAAAATGCAACACAAAAAATATCTGGACTTGATGATAACAGATCACTAAAAGGTCTGAATCCTAAGTGAAATCATAAGTGAAAAGATCCTGTAGGAATCACAAGTCCGAGTATAGATGTGTGAGACTTTTGGTTCCAAAGACAACGCTTTACCCCTATTGTCCTTTTAGACATGCATGGGAGGGATGTGTTCCTGGAGCGTCAGCATTGCAACACAGTTCCTGTATTGCAGCTAGTGTCACAGGATTCAGTGGCCTAATGAGCGCCTGGCACATGGATAGGGAGCTCTGAGCGTGAAGAACAAGGTGCAGCAGGTGATCTGCTCTTCTTAGTCTAATGGTGAGACCTTTTCCCAAAGTGTCGTTTGGTAAATCCTGGTGGGCCACCACATCTTCCACTGCCTGTGAATCCAAGATGGCTCCACAAATCACCATCAGAGGTACAGGGAGGTGCCCGGTAGACCTGGCTTCGAAAGGAGAGGTGGAGTGGGTTTTATGGTAGTAGGAGACTATTACGTACAATGGTTACTTTTGTGTGAACCTTCCTGAGGCTCAGTGATTGAGGAAAGTCTATGGAGACCATATAGGAAAAGGGTAATTAGGAGGACCTGTTTGTCGTACCAAAAACAAACATACATAGATATGTATACATTTGTAGTCTCATCAGTCTACAAAGATACAGCATACTAAGTCTTATAAACATGAATGCATACAGATATGGTATTTGTAAAGCCCAAACTAGGTAGATAGCAACAGGGAATTGAGCATGAGTGTAGGCCATTGGGAAACAATTTATGATCATTAACAATACACTAGAATATTCAAGGGGTGTGATTCACATCCCATGGTGACCTTCTGAACCATAAAAGGTTGAGTCAACACATGTGCTCTAAATTGCAAAAGTGTCAGGACTGCACTGACATTAATGGAGATGCTGTTTCAGATTCATAGATGGAGAAGGTCTGGCTTCAGGATCCCTCTTTTTTTGAATTTTTTATGTTTACGGTCTGTGATGTCTTGGAATTTAATGTGCTGCTGTCCCTCCAAGGTGATTACATTCTGAGCCAGGTATACAAGGATTCCGTTCACGGTGGCTCTATATAAGATGTTGCAGGCTTGGAGGAGGATCCAGGATAGCTCCCTTAATAACTGTAAACAGGTTAATCAAAATCTTGCTTTTTCTTCCATGCAGTAAAACATCATAAAAAGACTGCTTTCAGAATTATTTTGTAAGTACAGAAACGATGGCTCACCTTCATGAGTTGTGCTCAAAGAAATCTTTTTAAGTGTTTGATTTAATCTAGGAAAGACAGACAATATACCTTGGGGAAGAACTTTATACATAAATGTCCTCATATATCCCACTACTCATGAAATCAAGTCTCTTGTTGCATTTGCATGATCACTCAATTCTTGGAATGTCCATTGGAATCTACCCTTCCTCTCATGCCTCCCAATGTGTTTGAACATTTGTGATTAATGTTAAGTTATATTTTTATTGAGGAGAACAATGATTACTATTATTATTCATAATTAGCATTTATTTGTTTTATGTGTAGATGTTTATTTTATACAAGTGCATTAAAGACACCAAGTTGAAAGGACACTTTGTTTTGTTCTTGCTGTGCAAGTGATAGTATAGACCAAACAGACATCTCTCAAGGATGTGTAGGAACCAGAAATGACCTAAGCCATTGTTTCTGCTCTGGGAACAGTTTTCACAGCTCATTAAGGGGAAGCACTGACCTGGTCTAGCTGTTGGCAGGTTAATGCTAATTGGCCTACTGGTGGATCAGACAAAGTGTGATTTTATAAATGTCACTTTTCCTAAATATTTATTACGCCAGTGAATTGCATTTCTAATAAACATTCAAAATAGCAGGTGAATAATGCCGGTAGCTGGTCACAAACCAAAGATAGAAGAATTATTATTTTATCTGTACTATTCCTCGTAGAAGCAACTACAGCCTTGTACAGTGAAAATTCTCTTTGGGGGCTAGTCACCTTAGGTACATGTCAACACTCAATCCTTCCATCTTCCACTTTAAACACTAGGCACCCTATATTGTGGGCCAAAGGCCTTTATGGGGGTGACTTATTTAATATTTAAAAGTAGGGTTTGTTTCTTTAAAAAAGGGTTAAAATAAAATCTGCATTCTGCATACGTTTATTAGAAATGCTAGCTATCTAGCTACCTAGGTTATATATATATATATATATGTATATATATATATATATATATATAAATATTAAAATAGCAAATCCTAACTATTTTAATATACAACATTAATATGTCATTTAAATCAATTTAACTAAAACGTAATACTACATATTTATATACTTATATAAACACACATATACGTGTGTAGGTTTATATATACATATATATAATGTTACACTTAGTAAAAATATATATTTCACATTATATTGGTCTTTTGGAGTTATTTTTTTTTAATTTACAACAATAAAACAAGCCCTACCCTTAGCACATAGAACACTCTGGGTGATCGTTACACTTTTCACTTTTATTTTTGTCAACCAGTAGAATTATTATATGAACAACACATGTCATATTTTCTTGCCTCCATCTTTTGACAACCCTTGTGGGACACGATCCCCTGTGTTACTTTGTCTGGTTAGATCTTCGCCTAGTAGCGTTAACACTATGTGATTAGGGACTTTCCCAGTAAAATTGCCAATTTATTAACAACTTAGTTGGATGTTATTCCTGTTTTCCCAGAGGCATTCAACCTATCGAAGCCTTCGCCCACTTGAGCTGTATTCCCGTACTCTGGGGCCCATGCGGTAGTAGGTGTTTACACTTTTTGTCTGCCCATTTGGGCAACATCACTGGGTCAGCTTTCATAGCCTTTACACCTACCCCTTTATTGGGCAGGATATCCCTGATTTTCCTGTGGCACTCAGCCCATCAAGGCACCCCCACACACTTGGGCAGTATTCTCGCATAGCTTGGTGCTTATGAAATATGGGGTTACCCTATAGGCGACACCGGTGGGTCTGACCTTTAACACCCTGGTCCAAGCTATTGTAAGTCTGTTTTGCTAATTTCCAAGCAGACGCAAGATGACAACCCTCAGTACACTATCCTCAACTTGGATATAATATGCTCCTGGCACGAACCATTAAAACAGGGGCAGTGCTCTGTCTAGGGTCTATCTGGTTCATTTCATCGGATTTACTTTTTTATATTCATATACATTATATACAGACTACTAGGTTTGTATGTGACGCTTTGCATTGCTTGATTTACTGTAATACATGGGTTAGAAACTTTGGACTTTATAATGTACTTTTGTTTACCATTTTCGTTACTATTTCAACACTCCATGATGGCGGCTTAGTTTTGTGTAACTTCTGTATGGTGCACCAACTAGTCCTATCTTTTAGTTTATGTTTACGCAGTATACGTGTATCGGTAGCACAGCGGTGTGAACAAGGCTGAAAGCCGAAGTACGTGCCTTGGGCTGGAATCCGTTTCAATAAACTCAACTTTACTTATTTTGAGTGCGTGTGTACTCTTTTGCGTTTCTAGAGACTGTTTGAAAATGTAACCAGGGGGGGCACTTGACACCACGCTCCATTCCCGCAGTGTCTGCACGGCATCTGCGGCATTAAGAATATATACATATAGTGGGGCGTGGCCAAGCCGAGCAGTAAGATGGACGCCTAATCTGTCGGATCCGTTGACCGAGCACAGACTCCGCCAGATATCCATTTAAATCTGCCTGAACTGGGGCTTCAATAACGTAACCTGAAATCGGAAGGGCTGCTGCGCAGATTGATACCACCTGCGGCCAGAAAGGAGGTAAGAATGGAAGCGTAGAGATCTGCGCCATCAGCCCAAATCAAGACAGAGGCGCGGCTAAACGGCCGAGTGTATCGTCAGCAGTGCACAACCATTGGGATAACCGCCTCTGGCAACTGGGTTCTTGGGTGCCTGTAGACGGCGCCTCACCGAGTTAAGCGGGAAGACCCGGACCGTGGCTGACACCATCCGCTTGCCGCGATTCGCCGTGGGCGTGCTGCTGACACTCCAGTACATAGGAAGCAGTGAGTTGAGCAAGGAATCGGGAGGCCGGTAGGCACGAAATAGCAATACCGGCATCGACATCAGCAGCGGCCTCCAGCGAAGCAGACAGAACGCACAGAGTGACTAAGGTGAGGCGGTAGTCCCGCGCCGGCTGGGAGGGAGGAGCAGAGCCTGGATGATAACCAGACAGTCTACCCTGCGGTTACATACACCAAGGACATCGCTGAGCGAGGACCGAAGCGCACCTATGTTACAAGATCCGGTACACAGCCGCGCGTTTGCAGCATATGCGCATAACCAAGGATAAGTGAAGTTTGGGGCTGCTCCTTGATCTGTGGGATGCCAAACACGGGGCTCACTAGCTGGAACGCTGTTGTAACTCTCCCGCGGCTGCCTGGGAACACCGCACTGCCGTTCTGACCTGTAGCCACAAAATCGCCGCGCAGGAGAGCACAGACTACCGGTAAGAAGCACCTGCTGTGTGGATCCTCCCCCTAACAGTGATTCTGGTGCAAAGCTGAGGCATATTTTTGGTGCAGTTTCGGCGTGCACTTGATAAATCCCTGGCGTTGGGGGAGTCCCCGATGTGTGAAACTGGAGTTCTGCACTCCTGCTGTTAACGTGCTGTACCGCATAGGAAGGCTGGTAATCCCACTGCTGACTGCCGCACATCGTACCTTGTACCAACCATAAGTAAGCCCCATCGGAGGGATCTACATACATCATGACGGAGGGCTGCAGCTCAATGGCAGCCCTCCAGGCCAAATTGACGAAATATGTATGGGAGGGTGGCCCCAGCGTGATCCCCAAAGGAAGATCAGTCACATCCGACAAATCTGAGCCCAGTGGGAAGCAGAAGAAACCAACGCTTCAGGATATTCTTGAAGCCATTACCTCCGTCCCCAAGTCATTGGAGTTGTATATTGACACGGTGTCCACAGAGGTGTCCCTTATTAGAGAGGCTATGCGCTCAATGAATTTGCGACTGAAGGACGTCGAAATCAAGGCAACCTCCCTGGTGGAGGACACGTCAGCGCTGCAGAGAAAGATGGATGAACTGCAAACACACGCTGCAAAACTAGGAGCGCAGTTGGATGACTATGAAGGGCACTCCAGAGGCAACAACGTCCGCATAATTGGGGTACCGGAACGAGCGGAAGGGCCATCGGTGGACCTTTTTGTGGACGAACTGATCACTACTTACCCCAAGCCAAGGGGACTCTCCAACTTCTTCTCAGTGGAATGAGCCCACCGGGTGCCAGGAGGCCAACCGAGACCTGGAGCCCCCGCGACCACTTGCCAGGATCTTCAATTTCCGCAACAGGGATGTCATCCTGCAGTGTGCCCGAACCGCCAGTGGAATTCCAAAACAGGCGCATCACTTTCTTCCTGGACTTCAACCTCACTGTGCAGCGACAATGATGAAGCTTCCTGGATGTGAAAGAGGTGCTCCCGACAAGGAATTGAAATATGCTATGATGTTTCCGGCCAAGTTGAGGTTGGAATTGGAGGGGAAATCTTGGTTCTTCACCACCCTGGAGGAGGCCTGGGACTGGCTGGATGGCTGGCGTACGGCAGGGGTGCCGAGTAACTGGTCTGTATGTTTTTTTCCCTTTGGGAGGTGGCATGATTCCAAATAGACGGAGGGCTGTGGAGATAGTCGTCTCAGCCACATGCGTCAGACTTTTGTCGGGGAATATATGTTGGGTCTGTGGGGTGGTTGGGAGGGGACTGCATTTGTGTTTTGGTTTTGGTATTGTTTTTGTTCAGGCATGTCCTATCTAACTGGTCTCAGATGCAAGCAGCTGCAGCAGATAGGGTGTTTGTAACACTCTCATTGATTACAGTGCTTAGGAGTGTTGCGGAATCCTTCCTCGTCCCCCCCTTGACGTGCTCCTCTCCGGGTTACTACTCACCTTAAAATCTGAGTGATGGGTACTATGAGAAAACAGAAACTCACTTTGCTCTCCTGGAATGTGAATGGACTGGGGGAACAGAATAAAGAGAGGGGTGGTTCTCCAATTCCTGAAAAGACACTAGCCAGATGTCGTGTTCCTACAGGAGACCCACTTATTGGGCCACAGTTGTAGGCCCCTGTCACTGGGGGTTTCAGTTGGCAGCTCACTCCGCTTTTGGCTCTGGTTCCCGGGGGGTGAGCATCCTAGTCCATAAATCCTTCCCCTTGACTATTAATACGGTCCAAACTGACCCGCTGGGTAGATTTGTAGCTCTGTTTGGGATTTGGGAGGGTGCCACCCTCAACTTGGTCTCAGTATACATTCCACCAGGCCTACATACGCAGGCCTTTGTTGATCTTGGAGACCTTCTCCTGGGCCTGCCGGGCGGTTATTGATTGGGGGTTACTTCAACTCCATCGTCTCTGATTCTCTATACCGCTGGCCCCAGAAAGACCTGCCACTATCCCACAAACGGATTCATAGTTTTCTGGGGGCTATGGGACTTGTGGATGTTTGGAGGTGACTGCACTCTGTGGAGCTCCAATACACACATCTTTCGGGTCCTCATGGCACCATGTCACATATTGACTATGTGCTCACACTCACACACCATCTCCAAGCAGTTCTTTGAGTAAGTACTCCTCCATATACGAAAAAAAGAGGAAAATTCAAGTCCTTTTCTGAAGCAGTTTATTGTGTTTATTTTCAATACATCTTCTTTGGAGAGTCCAATTGATTCAGAATCTCAAAGAAACATAGGATGTCAGCCAACACGTGTTTCGCCTGTTGGTTCAATTCGACCTGGGCTTTTTCAAGCCTCCGGATATATTATGGATGTGCATCATGGAGAATGATACATATTTTCAAACAGGTCTTGTCAGGTCAGGTTTCAAACATTTCTTGAGCAAATTGTTATTTTTGTTGGGTGAATCAGGAGTGCACGGTCCTGGGCTAAATCCCGTCTCATTGCTTTAGCTTGTACAAATTATTTTTGAGGCTCAAGAGGTCCCGAGCCTCAAGTAAACCTCCTCCGAAACTAACTTCTGAAAATATTTGGGCAATACTATCCAGCACTGGGATCCAAGGACCTCTTCAATTCAAGACTTGTCACACACCATCTCCACACTGTCAAAAAAGAACGACACTTGGCCAGGGGAATTTTGGATCACTCTCCCATTCTGTGTAGGTTGGAAGTAGGGGAGCCCACGGTCAGCCGCGTTGCGCTGATTAACTCGTGGTATCTCACAACTCCCTCCATCAGGGAAAAGGTTCTGACTGAATCTGACCTGTATTTCCTAGAAAACCTGAGATCGGTCAGCTCATCAGTCTCACTCTGGGAAGCCTATAAGACTGTCATTCGGGGGGTAGTCTTGGGACAAATCACTGGGCAACGCAAGGAGAGGGCTGCTGCCATGACACGTTTTAGAGGATGAGATCCTAGAACTGGAGCGTGCAGTCAGACCACAGGACTCGGAGGAACTGCGCCAACATCTCCGTATTAAAACCAAGGAGCTCTCGGACCTAGCCACAGACGCAGTTAAGGCACAATATCGGGCTACCTACGCAGGCCTATGATGTGGGCGATAAAGCAGGCAAATTGTTGGCCTGGCTAGTCCGCAGAGATGGGGCATGGCGCGTTGTGGTCGAAATTGCCACTGACCCAAACTCCGGTATAACCACTCTGCAAGACATTGCGGACGCATTTGGTAGATACTACCACTCCATGTATACCACCAGCACGTCCTACTCAGGGGAGGAAGCTTCCTACGCAAGATTCAGATGCCAGTTCTTACCGAGGAGGAGAGTTCTGACCGAGATATTACAGTAACCGAAGTGGTGAAGGCAATCCATGATCTGTGCGTGGGGAAAGCGTCGGGCCCTAACGGGATTCCCATAGAATTATTTAAGCTAACGGCTGGCATGACCGCCCTTTTTATCACAGTCATGTATCGGGAAAGTAAAGAGATAGGAATTCTTCCAGAGGATCATAGACTGGCCAACATCATTGTAACCCACAAAGTGGGTAAACCCACCGACTTGTGTTCCTCATACAGGCCAATCTCTCTATATAACTGCGAGGTCAAGATCCTTGTGAAAGTCCTTGCCACTGGTTCGTTACAAGTTCTTCCCAATCTGATACACCCAGATCAGTCCGGGTTCATGCCGGCGAGAAACACGTCTCTTAACATCCGCCGACTCCACGCAGTTCTCTGCAGGGCAGGATGCTGTGGTGGTATCTCTGGACGCCGCTTCAGCCTTCGACACCATTGAATAGCCCTACATGTTTACTGTGCTTCGCAAGCTGAAACTTGGCCCGGAATGTATTGAATGGGTGCACCTCTTATATTGTCAACCGTTGGCGCAAGTAGTTGTTAATAACCGGAAATCCCCTGTCTTTGCTCTTGGTAGGGGCACCAGGCAGGGTTGTCCCCTGTCACCGCTCCCTCTTTACCTTAGCCTTGGAGCCTCTGGCAGCATGGATCCATCAGTACCCCGCCATTAGGGGCCTTAAATGGACATTTGGGTGGGAGGACCGCATATTATTGTATGCCGACGACATCCTGCTTTATCGCGCCTTCCCGACGGCGTCTCTCAATGTGGTGATGGATATAGTTCACATTTTTGGCAGGTTCGCAGGCTACGTGATTAACTGGTCTAAATCGGTGCTTTACGTTCTTAGTGGGCGGCGACCTCGCCTTCCCTAGGGTTGCCAACTGACGGAGGCCGTGGACGGCTTCAAGTATCTGGGAATCTGGGTATCTAAAGACCTGTCACGATTTTATGACACTAACCTTCGGCCACCACTAGCACTTCTTAAATCTGATGTCCTGCACTGGAAATCGCTCCCCTTGACCCTCCTGGGACGAGCGGCCCTATCCAAGATGATGTCCCTCCCCCGTCTCTTGTACGTGCTACAAAATACTCCCCTACCGATCGCAGCGCCATACTTCAGAGAACTGGAGGGCACAGTGCGGGATCTGCTATGGGAGGGTAAACCCCCCCTGCATCGCCACACATAAACTCAGACTGGGGTGGTTTGATGGGGGCATTGGGCTCCCAGGCATGAAAAGATTCTACTGGGCCTTGCAGCTCGCTGCCATTAATCAATGCATTTATAGATGGCATGATGACCCCGCATTTGGGATTGATCATTGCTCCTCCACGGGGGTGGGTTTGAGGGTGCGTTGTATACGAAATCCCAGAACATCGTCTTGTCCGGCCCGACCAAGCATGTCGTGCAAGTCTGGAACGGCGCTACTAAAAGCCTGGGCTGGGAAGGCAAGCTCACTCAAGCTACTCCGCTGTACAAGTGCAAGTATCCAGGTGGTTTCCAAGGAGGCTCTGTTGTGCGTGCGTACAGCGTACCCCCCGTGACCCTCGCGTGATCTCGACGGGAACGAGAGACGCGAGACTCGATCCGCCCGCGGCCCCAGGCCCGGGACACCTGGTACATGCGAAAAGCGATAAGCAGGAAGAGGCGAGAGACGTGAGACTCGACCCGCCACCCGGCACCCTGCACCGTGATCCCTGGCCCCCCCGGCCTGTGACTTCCGGCACCTGTGATAAGCAGAGAGGCAGGAAGAGACGCTTGAAGCCGGATTGCTCCGGGGGAAGGCGCAAGGCATACGGCACAAGGTGCAAGGTACGAGACCCAGTATCAATTGGCCTCGGGTCCCAGGCTTTTGGAGAAGCAAGGAGAGGCAAGGGAACAAGCGGTTGACGGCGGGGCGTGCGTGTGGCAGGAGCACAACAAAATAAAGTGAGCAACAGCAAGATTCGTAGTAAAGAGGAATTCCGTCCTCTAGAAGGGCCTCCTAAGTGCAAGTAGGGAAGGGCACAGGCACAGCGCAGGTATACGCACAAAGCACAACAGAGATAAGTGGGTAGAAAGGGAGTTTTTTTCTCTTTTGCCTCCCTTTTCTTTTTATTTCTTTTATTTTAATACTTTAACTGGCCTCCCCTGTCCTGAGGACTGTGTTTGGAAATAAGGGGTTGGGCCAGGTAGGGTATAGAGAAGTAGCTATTTTTAAGTTAAAGAGCTTAACTGATGGCTCCAAGGAAGAATAAAAGCACACTGGGACAGACAAAGTCATTAAAAGACCCACTATGGATCAAAACGCTTTGGGAGGAAGCCCAGCGTGTTCAGGGACAAAACAAAAATCTAAACATATACAGAAGAAAAAAGAGAAAATACCCAAGGAGCCACCGCAAGTGGGACAAAAGGAGGGTATAGCATCGAACTCCCTGAAAGACTTTGTGGGAAAGCACTTTAAAAGGGTTTCTTCCCCAGTCAAGCCCCTTGCATCTGATCTTGAAATAGCCAGGGAAGAACCATGTAAGGAAGGTTCCTCCCTTATATTTGATGATCAAATGTTGGACTCTGCAAATCTAATCAATCAATCCCTACAGTCTTTAATAGCTTCTAATGGACCAGTAATGTCACCCGACTATCCTCGTCTCCAAGGTTGTCCTTACTCCATGACCCTAAGGAAACAAATAGTGAAGATCTAAGGCAAGAGGAGGAAGATGGTTCTGCCTTGGACGGAAGTTTGAAGGGACATGAAGCATATGATGAGCACACTACAGGGTCCAAGGGCACTAATGACTGTAATCCAGCGCTATGAGACCTACTGGTGAAATATGCGCGTAATAAATACCAATACATACATACATACATAATCAATCCCTACAGCTTAACTCAGAATCTTCTACAACTTCGGCCTCTTCAATGCTGGAATTGATGTTATTGTTGCAAAAAGCACTCCAAGGGATCTTGGAAGTTACAATGCTAAATCATGACATTTTAAAAACACAGAATTCGTACCTTTCTAAAATTCAGGGGGAACTACAAGGAATTAGGGGCCAAATGCCTTTAATGTTAAGACCTGTTCCTGACCCCGAGCATATAACCCCAACTGTGGGGGGGGGGAGGGGGGGAGATCGGGAATATAGAACCCCCATCAGCCAACCACGATGTTTAGATTTCAAGATGGCCGATGTTGGTAAAAAGAAGGGGCGGTTATACTAGACACGTTTTATTAAGACAGGGGAGACCCACCAGAAAAGGCGTACAAAGAAAGGGTATAGGCAGGGTGGTGCCAAAATCAAAGTCCCCAAAAACTAAGAGAGAGAGAGTGCGCAGAATAAAAATAGGAAGCACTGAGAAACCAGTGAAGAAACAAGTCAAAAAAGGGTATTTGTAGCAGTAAACAAAACTACAAGAAGTTGACTAGATGCATAAAATATGTACCATGCAATACAAACAGAAAACCTGCTACAACTGCTGCCTTTAAAGAGCGGCATCATTTGGGCACTATATCAGAGGATGGGGCTAGATCTAAAACACAACAGCCACAAAGGGGGCCAAAATTAATAGGAATGGAGGTTAAAGGAAACCAGTGGCTGTATTTTGAACAAATAAAAATGGGAAAAACGGGGAAAAAGATGAAGAAGAGATCGTATCTAAATAGATCACTTCTCCTTAATTCATTCGCCCATTGTCCCAACTTGAAAGGAATCAGCTCAAAAGACCTGAGTCAGGTGGGTTTTCAGTCAACCCTCGATGTAAAAGAGCTTACCAGGGTACAAGTCTATTCAGATCTGGTAAAAATTGCCATAGAGAGAGCAGAGAGTGAGATACTAAATGCAGGGATTCGGCTAGTACCCATTGAAGAAGTAGAGGCAGAATACAATGTTCAGCAAGAAAAAGTCTTTCTAAAGTACCATGCAGGGCATGGAAAGAGGCAAGTGAGACTACTAGAAAGAGAAGTAAGTCTAGGCTCGGGAAACCTTAACATAGTAATAAATATTTCTGCTCCGGAGGATTCTTGGAAGAATTGGAGCCTTAGTACTAGTCCCCCAGGGCCTTCCCAGCGCTACTTAGAGAAATCCAATGGGTATGGGCCCCTCAGTGACGTAGAATAGGTAACGGGGCAGCCACATGGCTCAAAAATGGCCTCCTGGAATATAAATGGATTAGGAAATAAAATAAAGTATGAAGGATAAAAGAACTGGCGAAAAATAACTAGATCATTTGTATTCAGGAGACCTGGCTATGTGGTGAGACCCCGGAAGTGGATGGGTTCCGCCAAGTCCATCATCCGGCAGTAAAATCTAGGTCCGGCCACCCTGCAGGTGGCTTACTGACATTATTATCTACAAAACTAGTGAAAAACATACTCCAGCTCACTGCAACATGCAAATGGCTGCTTTGTTGTAGAATAACCCTAATTGCTGCTGGTAATAAGAAAGAAAATGTGTTGATCTTAAATGTTTATACGCAATGGGGCACTCAGGAGGAATATGGTGTCGAAATGGGATATTTTAAGAATGATTTAGATTTACTGTGTGAAAAGTACGATTCAGATTTGATTCTGTTGGTAGGAGATTTTAACCATAAGCTTAACCCTAAGTGGCAAGATCTCATGTATTTAGAAATTTTGGAATCCAATGATATAATTCAAGCAAAGTTTCCTGAAAGTCTCTTTTCAATGCATGATGCAAGTTTGGGAAATTACCTAGCGACTAAAAGTCTTTTTTGCTTGAATGGTAGGTTTCCCTAAGATTGCCCGGCAAAGAAAACTTTCAGACAAGGGACACAAAATTGCCCCATAGATTATGTTTTCATGCCATCATGGAACTTCAACTTAATAAAGGGCTTCAGGGTTAACCATATAGAAGGCAGTGACCACAATATTCTAGAATTGGAGCTGCTATATTTCCATCAGATTCACAAAAGTCCTGCGCACTCAAAGTAACAACACACAATGTGTAAGTAAATTTTCTGAAGAAACCATCCAACGTTGCAGTAAATTCTGGAGTATATGTTCTCCCTTTTAATTGGTCATCAGGTACAGATTACACACAGTCAGGCCAACACGTGTTTCATTGTAGAAAAACAGTGTTCTACAACTCCTCAGGGCTTATTTGCTGTATCCAAAGTAAGAGTGGCCCAATTCCGGTGATAATTCCAACCCGGAAAGGTAACCAAGTTCGCTGTGAGTCAAGTAAATTAAAGTTCGTGTAATGGCCTGTATGTATACTCATAGAAAATAAAGAGACGCCAGTGTTTTGGGTAATCCTTTATCGGTAAATTTGCGGATAAATTTCCTATACCTTGAATATGGTAAAGCAAGGCGATAATAATGCAGAGCCGGCTTGATCCCGAAAACACGGATACGTGTTTACAGTGGCTAGAGTAAAAGTCCGGCTCCCTCCATCTGACGTCTCGAATCTAAACAGGAATTGGGCCACTCTTACTTTGGATACAGCAAATAAGCCCTGAGGAGTTGTAGAACACTGTTTTTCTACAATGAAACACGTGTTGGCTGGCTGTGTGTAACCTGTACCTGATGACCAATTAAAAGGGAAAACATATACTCCGGAATTTACTGCAACGTTGGATGGTTTCTTCAGAAAATTTACTTACACATTGTGTGTTGTTAATTTGAGTGCGCAGGACTTTTGTGAATTTGTATTTGTGTGGCTTGCTCCACACTGATTGAGGGGTTTTTGAGGGTCTCCCCTCCCGGACAGCACCATTCCAACACATTGCACCTATTTACCGATAGAACGTTAATACTGCTAGAGCGCCACCAGTTCCTGCCCAGTAAAACCTGTGTCCTTTTGCAGTACATATTTCCATCAGATTGCCTGTGAGAAAGTAATCACACAACAGATAGATTACCCAAGGCATAGTTCAACACGGTTAACCGAAAAATATATAGAAAAGTTAACCAGGTTCCAACAAAAACTAATTCTAGGAAATGTAGATGGACTAAACCTGGCCTGGTACATTGAAAAAATAAATCAAGTGGTACAAAGTATCAAGGTTGAACTAAGAATAGATGCAAAGGCCACAAAGAGTAAACAAAATACACAGGTTCAGCAAGTCAACTGGTTTAATATAGACTGTTTAAACAAAAAAAGAAAATTAAGGAGAGAACAGCGTAGCTAGCGTAAAAAATTTGATAAGACTAGGGCAGAACATCTTGTCAAATTAAAAAAAGAATACACCACCCTTCTTTATAGTACCAAAAGAGCCCATAAGGAAACCTGCTGGGGGAAATTGCTGGAGGCTATCGAATCCAAGAACATACGACTGTTCTGGAAGCTAGTACAATCAGTAACAGATTCCTCAGTTGCTTCAATGAATTGTATGGTAGAAGAGGGTGCCTGGGAGGATTATCCGAAGGAATTGTATTCTTCTGGGAGAGAAATTGAAGAGGAAGTATTAGGGGACTGGAGTGGTCTGGTAGTTGATCTAAAATCAGACTTTTCAGTAGAAAATGTTCTCACTACGATAAAGACCCTAAACTTAATAAGAGCTGCTGGCCCAGATAACTTGCCAGCTTTGATAATAAAGTCACAGACATCATGGTGGGCTGAATTTTTCTCTCTAATGTTCTCAATAATCCTAGAAACAGGGACGATCCCGATTAACTGGAAGGGTGCGATAATTAGGCTGATCCATAAAAAAGGGGATGTCTACGCACCCAGGAATTATAGACTAATTAACCTACTTGATATTGGTGAAAAGATATTTGCTGACATAATATTAGGTAGGTTAAAGACTTGGGCAGAAGAGGGATCAATTATCCCAGTTGAACAAGGCGGATTTAAAGAAGGCCATTCCACAATAGATCATTGTTTTGCCCTATGGGCCCTAGCCCGGAAATCGATAGAGCAAAATGGGAAGTTGCATTGTTGCTTTGTCGATTTTCGGGCAGCATTTGACTCCGTGGACAGTAATAGACTCTGGGAAGACATGATAAAATACAGAATCCCGGATGGTTTATTGATGATCCTAAAAGAGTTACATAGTGGGAATTAGGCCCAGGTTATTAGAGACATGCAGGGGTCATTAACTCATAAGATAACAGTAGGGAATGGCCTTAGACAGGGGTGCGTTCTGGCACCCCTGTTATTTTCAATTTTCTTGGCAGTATCCCTGCGGCATTAGAAGTTGAAAGAAGCGCAAGCCCAAGAATGAGTGGTCACAAAGTGTCTTGTCTCCTATACGCTGATGATCTAGAGATTCTTGATCAAACAGAAATAGGACTCCAAAGGATATTAAATGTCTTCAAACATTACTGTAATAGAAAATTATTGACTGTAAATATGGAGAAAACCAAGGTTCTATGTTTTGGGAAGAGCCGGAAGAATTTTTATTGTTTCTTAGGCCACGACAAACTGGAGGCAGTTAAAGAATATAGATACTTAGGTTTGATAGCACGCTAAAATGGCGTACCCACTTGGAGGCACAAAAAGCAAAAGCTTTTTCGTCTATATGTGGGCTAAAAAAGTTTAACAAAGAATACGGCGATATGTCACACAGACCAATGTTAAAGGCATTTGAAGCAATGATCCCCCGGCAAGTATTGTATGGGGCAGAGTTTTTATACCTGAGTGGTAAATATGAGTGGGATCAGGAAGAAGGAACATTTTTAAAAAATATTATTGTCTTTACCTAGCTGTACAATGGTTCAAGCAATCAGAATGAAACTAGGGTTAACATCTTGGAGTGTGCAGTCCCAAATGGCCCTGTTAAGATTTTGGAAGCGTCAGGACCCAGGAGTTGTACAGAAGGTCTCACAGTGGTGTAGAGAGGACATTCAAACAAGTAGCCTTAGTTGGGCAAAGGATGTGCGAAGAACCCTCCAGAAAGTAGCAGGGCGCCTTAATGTGAGACTCTACCAGCATTCTTTGGAGGCCGATTTTACAAAGAGAACGCTTAGGGAACAAGGTCAGTCTTTTTCAAGGGCCCATGACCTTGACTATATGTTAGTAAAAACATCGGTCCAGTGGTTAAAGAACTCATGGGAAAATGAAGTTTGGTTCCCATATTTGGATATATTGCCCAACCAAGGGTTAAGATATGAAATTTTAAGGACCCGAGTTGGGATTAACGCTTGGAAGATAGACGGAAAAATAAAGACTGCTTTGATTGACCGAGATGGCAACTGTAATTGTGGGCTAGGTCTAAGAAATGACATGTTGCACATGTTGCTTGATTGCACATTTGTCCTTGTCATACGGAAATTGTTTTTACGCCCAATATTTTTATCGCATAAGATAAATTTGCGTGCCCAAGCAGTTTGTTTACTTACAGATATGCCCTCGTTGGAAATTGCAATAGGATTGGGAAAATTCCTGAAGGCCATAAAAGAAATAGTAAGGGAGAAACTGTAGAAGGGGCATTGATTTTAAATATTTTTAGGACTCCCACAAATGTGAATTTTCTACTTTTAGGAATTTAGAGATTTCTGTAAATTGTGTATAATGAATTATATGTCTTTGAGGGTGTTACCTTCTTTTACCATGAATAGTATTTTAATTATTTATTATGCAGTAGAATTGAGATTGTTTACACTATTGATCCTGATCGTGTTTTGTGCTGTTTAAAAGGCTATGGTCTAAATAAACAAAGTTTCTCTCTCTACTTCGCTGTGGCATTGTGACCAGCTGGGTCGGCTGTCGCACTCCCTGGGTTACGACAAATGGGATATCATTGGTATTTCCAGAGAAGGGTACCTTCGGAAATCGGGAAATGTCATACCCTTCTCCCAATTAAGTCAAGAGTTTGAAATGGCCACCTCAGAACAGTTCCGGTACTTACAAATTAAGCACGCACTGCTCGCAGTTCTCCCTAAAGGTACGGTCCTCCCTGATTCCTCCCCTGTGGAGCACAGGATCCGAGATGGTGATTTGCCAGAAAAAGCCATATCTCTCATATACAAGAAGCGTATTACAATATGACGGACCCCTAACCCATCTTAGAGGTAAATGGACCATGATGTCGCTGGCTTGGAGGATGAGGAGTGGCGGGCCGCAGTGACTTCTCCTCGTGAAGTTGCCATATCCTCCAGACTCCGACTGGTCCAGCTCAAAATCCTTCATAGGATGTATTTGTCCGGACCCTCGTTGGTGCATATGGGCTAGGCCCAAGACAGTGGCTGTGCACGGCAATGCGGGAAAGAGGGCACCTTCATCCATACACTCTGGGAACGAGTGACAATTCAGAAATTCTGGGAGGGAGTGGTACTCATGACGGAGGAAGTATTCGGGCAGCAGATACAGTGCAACATCAAATTGATTTTGTTGAATATATGGGACCCCACTGCCCTTACGGCCAAGGAGAGGATATGGGTCACTTTGGGTTTTATGGTGGCCAAGCGGAATATCGCACGATTGTGGAGGGCTCCGAACCCACCATGTCTAGCTGACTGGTCCAGGGTGATGGATTTGTGTATGGTGACAGAGATACCTATTTATGTTTCCAAGGGATGCCCGAAGAAGTTGTTGCAAATATGGGGGCCTTGGAACACCTTCCGGGGGGAGATATGTGTGCCGCCAGGGAGTCGAGATGATGTTGTTGACGATGTTGTATAGTGTGTCATTACCTGAGGACAATTGTATAGTACTGTGTGTGGTAAAGAGATTCTTGATGTCTTATTGCACTGTGCGTTACTGATTATATGTGAAATGCTGTGTCCTTATTGTTTACATACCAAAACTTTTCAATAAAAAGAGTTTATAAAAAATACAAAAATAAAAGAATATATACATATTCGCTCAGGGTCACCAAAACCTCTGCACTCTGGGGTGGGTGCTTCACCTCGTGAGGGTGAACTCACAGATTAAATATCGGCTCCTCAAAAATTATTTTCGGCACTCACTGAAGTGGAATTTCCATCACTTTTATTGGAGAAAAGGTGCAAACAGACGAGATTCAGCAAATGCCTTTCTTAATGTCGGCAAGCGCTGACGCGGTGCAAGATTATATACAATGCATTGCATTGTTCCAATTCAATTCATGACCATAAACAAAGGACTTTTCCCAAACTTTTGTGTGCCTTCAATCATCCAGGCAGTTTATGCCATCTTGGAGAGCATACTTCACTATACAGATCAACTGATAAACAAGTAACACTATTAATATAATCTCACATTTGAGGGGAACGTTGATAGTTTCATAATTGCCATATTATCTCATCGTGAATGGGCTTAATCAGTGTCCCTCCTCCGCTACACAGCTATTGCAATCAATCGCTCGTATTTTAAGTCACTCGTGACAGATTCAATACGTGGAAATTTTCAATTATGTAAATTATCAACAATTATTGAAAAATTCATCTAAAATAATTACATATTAATTTAGCGGTTGCCCAGCAATGATATTTCTCAAAACAAACTGTACATAGAGTCTGCGACTTATTTCCTGATTCATATCCCTTGTATTATCTATGAGCACAAATGGACCCTCGGTCGAATGCAGTTTTATTATGCCCTGTATGGGCCTGAATAGCTCAGTATGGTATATGGCTAGTATTACTAGGTCAACACTCTACATTATATACATATATACTTTGACTCCTGTTCCTTGTTAGAATTATGGGAGAGGCCCCAATTACACTATTTCAATAAGACCTGTGGGCAAAACAAGCTAAAATTCCACTCAACAACTTCATCATTTATATAATTTATCAAGATAGATGGCTAATGAAACACATAGAAAGAATTTCTTTTTTTCAAATATTCACAAATATATCACATTTTTCAATTCATACTGAGGGCATCAATTGTCGGATGAAACCTCACTGGATCAATTAGACAATGGGAGTTCTAATGGGTACAAGGAGATTAAGATCTTCAATTGGATGGAATAATGAATGTGTCAGTTAACTAGTGAGTCTTATAGATGTACCACAAGCTCCTCCCCTCTGTTCAAACCTATATATATGTTGGTTTGCATGTCTATTATGTATCTCGATTCCAACCTGCAAAGCTTCGATGCCTTGTCACCTCTTCTGACATCTCAGGGTACATGATATTTGCAGAAGAATCTCTGACACCCACCCTCGCTCATACCCCTCGGACACGTCAAAATCGCAGCGGAGATCACTCCTTCCCCTACCTCACGGCCAAGGCCTGGAACTACCTCCCCCTTCACCTTCAGATTTCAACCTAACTGTTGGAATTCAGGAACAGACTTGAGAACTGGCTGTTTAACTGTGCCTCCGCAGCAAAAATCCTAAAGGCCTGGATACACTCACAGGTGATAAACTGTGCTGTACATGTGATGCCTGATTGATTGATTGATTGTAGCATACTCTATGCACTTCCTGGTTGAAGTTTTGCCAGCAAATCAGATTTCAACATGAAATTGGAGGGTTCACCAGAGTCCCACAAAAACATTAAGACAAAAAAAGAAAAGGGGTCAGGGTAGGAATACCCTGACCCCTTAGCTCTGGTCCTGGGGTTCAGCCAGGGCAAAAAAGAACATTTAAAAAATAGTTTACCACAAAATCCGTTAATCCACAGCAAACATTTAAAAAAAACAAGCACAATCTCCTGCACTTGTTTTTAATGAAGTCCCTAGGCGGGCAAGGTACTGTGGGCATGCCGCGTTTATGAATTAAATGGAGGACCCCCTCCAAGGAGAATTTTATATCCCTGGGACTAACACCTCCCCCGGCTTCATAGACAATTAGGGGGCTGGGCAGACCCCTCTGAGCTCCAGGGACCACCACCTCCCTGAGGCTTTTAAAAAAATGAGGGGGACGCAATGACCCCCACAGAGGGCTGGAACCACCACCTTCCCAGGGCAAATATGCTTTTTTTATAAGAGGGAGGAGGGCCACACAATCCCCCTCCTGGCCATATTGGGCCCTGGAGATCACCATCTCTCCGGGACTGGGGGGGTCACACTGCCCCCTCCTGGAGCCAATTATTGCCCTGGGGAGCGCCATCCCCCAGGGCCGGCTCCTACTATGTTCTGGGGTGCCTATTCTTGGGACATTGCTGTTTGCTTTTGATTGGCGGGAGCTGACAACTCCCACCAAGCAAAAGCAAACACCCCGCTCCCAGCAAGCGGGAGCTGTCCAAGTGCAGATTTTTCATCTCTTTCCCTGCTCTCAGACATGCGGGCAGAGTTGGAGATGAAAGGAGTGCTCTCACACAGAGTGAGAGCATTGCTGGCTCCTACATGAGGTGGGGAGCCATCTGGAGCACTGGGTGCCCTGGGTGGGCAGCAGGTCACCCAGGGAGACATGGCCAGGCCCTGGGAGATGTGGTACCTGGGGTGAAAACAGCCTGGGGAGGGTGGCTCCGTGTCCTCCATTGATTAGTGGCTGGGCTCGGGTGCCTGGAGAACCCTGGGCCGAAACTGGCCCGGGGAAGGGGTGCCAAACAAGACTTCCTCTCACATCAAATTTTGGCCTGGGCCTAGGGTACAGTGTGCCCTAGGCTGAAAATGGCATACGAAGGGGGTGCCGCACTGCCCCTTCCCAATTAAGTTTTGGCCAGGCCCCAAGAATGGGATCCATCGGGCCGTACTGGCACGATGCTCATTTCAACTAAATTAAACCTCAACAGGAAGCACTTACAAATATAAACATAGTAGGGGCCTCAGCTGAAGCTCCACTTCTGTAAAGGACAAATGATTCTAATTAGTGATAATAACTTAATTAAGTTCTCTTCCTATATCCTTACAAACCCGACAGCCCACACCTAAAATATAGCTAATATATAAGGTTGTTATACAATTTACATAATTAAAAATCAATTAAATAATGAATACAGTAATAATTACTTGTTGATTATTACTTAATTATCTTCCAACCCTACAAAACCAACAGCCGAGCACCTAATATATACAAATATATATAGTTATACAATTTACATCAATAACAAATCAATTAAGTAATTAATGGTAAATTAATCATTATTTTTTAATTATTACTCAATTAACTTCCTCCCTATACCCCTACAAACTTAGCAATCCACTACAACACAAAAATTACTATTGGCAATTAAAGTAAAAACTATAAATCACTTACAAGTACTAATATTATTTAAAAATATTATTAACAATTATACAAACCGTAACATATTAAATTAATATATGAACTAAAACACTTTAAAATAATTTTTAAAAAGATATTTTTTACAACTTTGTTATTGAAAACGATATTAACAACAATATTCTTGCCAATTATATTACTTACCTGCAAAAATATCGATATTCTAGACATTTATATTTCTTCATCATAATATTTTTGTATCACAATATTTGTTTCCTGATATTTCTGTATCTCGACATTTACAACTTGATATTTTTCCAAATACCCCTAAGAGTATGGAAAAGGTATAATATCCCTTGTCAGCTCCTTGACAATTCTTTACAAAGTGTACCAGTGCCAAAATGGGCTCAGGCATCAGTTGTATGCAGAGAATGTCAAAAATCTCAGCACAAAACCACAATACTAGGAGCAGCTCCATGCCAAATGAATAAAATCTGCCTCTTGCTTGTGACAACAGATACATATTTTCTGACCTGTCAGATAGAACGTGCTCAGTCTTACTACAGTATAGCAGGCTCTATGCACAAACTAATATTAGATAGGTTTGGCACATTATTGAAGGACATAGTCTGTTGACAGCAATAGTGCCACTGCTGTTCTGTTATTATTAGCCGAAGTCCCGGTCACACTTCATTCATCGCTGGGGGCATTTGATTATCTCTTCTCAGTAATTCAAAAAAGAGGACAATACTAAATGCATAGTTTCAGTCAGCTACAGCAGCTTACTTAAAAGCGAATTCTTCTTTGGGGCTATTGGAAAAAAGCCACACAGTTCTTTCATTGTGTGTTCGACTCTGTTGTACAATATATGGGCGGTGGAGATGGGCCCTCTTTTTTACTTAAACAAGTAAAATGATATGAAGCGTCCGCTAGAAATGTGTCTCCTACTTTCAGCAAGTGGAGTTTTAATAACAGTGCCTTTATGTTTATTTTCCTAAGGTAAGCTTCGGAATTATGTGCTCTACTGTTAAATCTTCACCCACACTGTTGGTGTACTTAGTTTCGTACATAACATCGCCTGTGGGGAGTGAGTGTGGTGGTGCTAGTACTAGTTTGATGGATGCATGGCATATTTCCAACAGTGTGAGAACCTGATATAGAGTTCCTACTATTTAAGAAGGACTGTGTATGTGGATAACATAATCTTCATAATATGGGAACTCAGTTCAAACATAGCATCAGAAAATGTTAGCCCAATTCCTAGCTAGCTCACAGTGCCTCATCTGAACTCTCTAACTTTACAAGGGTACCAGATGTAATCGGCAACCTCGAATATGACCAACCTTACTCCTTAAGGAAATCGTGGAAACATAACTACTCTTTAGTTGTCACTTTTACAAGCCTAAGGTAAACACAAGAAGGATATGAATATGCCTTTTCAAACATTTATTGAAACAATCATATTCTTGTATAAAAAGCGTGCGTCACAATTATTAGGCAGATGAAACAAAGCATTGTGACCAGCCTTACGAGAATGTTGAAAAAGATAAACAGTTCAAACATTATAACATTATTATGTGATTATACTGATACCTAATACTACCTATACTATTGAGAGCATAGTGGGAGTACCCTCTACCAGATCCATGGGGTAGCCTAACCCCCTGTAACCAGGGTATGATATGCGAGGAAGCGGATCTGATGTAGAGCAGGGTATTGACCTTTGCAGGATAAAGGTTAGAGTTAGCAAGGCAGCATCTCAGACACAGTGCACCACGTTCCAGGACAATCCTAGCAGAAGTACTCCTCTGCAGAATTTAGCACAGAGGCTGATTATATGATAAATGCTGCACAAACAAATGATGGACAGTATGCCGAAAAAAATCAAACATTCACCCCCAGTCAAGATATCTGGATTAAATCCATTGTTCTTTTGCTCACCATGCCACCCCAGTTTGGGCCCAGCCACATGCAAATCAGTCTTGACCCTGGTCACCACAGGAACAGTCCGTCCCGAACAGCTAAGCCAGGTCCTCCCTAGACCAGCAACAAGCATCCTGGCACTGGTTTCATGGCATCATCCCATATCATCCAGGCTAGCTAGAATCCTGTGGCACAGCGAGAAAGGGATCAACGTCAGGGCGTACCCATCCCACTTAGGCCAAAAAATGCTACACAAATAAATGATGGACGGAATACTGTACTAATCAAATATTCACCCCCAGTCAAAAGATCTGTGTTGAATCCATTGTTTGTTTGCTCACCATGCCACCCCAGTTTAGACCCAACCACATGCAAATCAATCTTGACCCTGCTCCTCATCGGAACACCCCTCCCACTTAGGGTAAGAAATGCTGCATAAATGAATAATGGATGGATTGTAATAAAAGCACCATTCCACTCGCACTGTGCCAAAGGTATTGAGCTGATGCAATGGTTTGTCTAGAGCCTTAGAGCTGTCTCCAACCAGACAACCGAATACAAGGGCATCACGTTCTATGTGCCTAGCCTTGGACAGCGTTTACGGATAACAATATAGTAATACTCACTAAGAAATTAACTGCACGTATAATAGCTTTTTAATACATTATCATGCAAGTTAAAAACATGTAAAAATTCACCATTAGAAAAAGATGTCAAGCTAAACTTGAACCTAAAATGGAGACTCAGAGCGGGCTCTAATGCATTTTACAATAAACCAATAGATCCATGTAGTGAGCCAGACCTTCTAGTTCAAGTTCAGAAAGTAAGAGACTCCCTGTCTACATGGGAACACCCAAATGTTCCACCTGCCATAAGGCTAATTGCCCATATCAACCAATCAAGAATCATTTTAATCCATGAAAATATTACTTGTTTAGTGCCACTGTGTCAGGAATTATATGACATGTATTATATTCATAAACTCTTTATTGTCGACAGAGTGTAACGCTGCCACCTTGTGTCATCTGCCGGCATTCATCGGATGGCCTTTCCTAATTCTAGAATGGAGTCTCTGTTTAAAGGATGCTTGCCTACATGCAGACAACCTTCTTTACATTCTTTGGTACATTACATCTTCCTCCACTTTCAAAAGAAACAAACTAACATAAGAAATGAAAAGAAGTTAACAGAAACACAAAACAGTTTGTTCAGCCATAAATGCAGTGCATACATTTCTTCCATCAACCGTTCTGGTCATCATGCATTTATAATCTCTTGCTGTGTCACTTTATCATCTTTAGTCTCATTTATATTTTGCTTTGGGTATATATTAACGTTCTGAACCGCGTCACTCGTTTAATTTTCCACTTTCTCTGATGCTGTTCAGGATGTTCAAGGTACATTACTTTGATTATCTTTCTGAAGTATGAAGCATTTCTAGTGATAACAGCGATAGGTACTCTTAAAATTATTATTATTCTCCATCCCCCTGTCCCTGTACTTTACTTTTAAGGCAGCCGCCACTGCTTCCTTCATTTTGGAGTTCACAATCTGGTCTATTTCAGAGACGCTCTAGGTGAGAAATTGCCTCTTTGGACTTGCTTGCCCTCTCCCCCCATGCCCCCCCCCGCCCCCCCACACACACACTTTTTCGCTCGAAAATGATGTAGTTTTGACTGAAATGCACAGGGACCCTGCCAACCAGGCCACCTATGCCAGAGCTCCTTCCCTAAAACTGTACCACGATTGGCACAACTTCACACCCCCCTGTAAGCCGATAGTAAATTGTACCCCTGGTACCAAGGACATTGGAACTGAAGAGGGTCCCTTAGGGACCCCTAACCAAGGCCATGCAAACAGCCCCTGCTGCCTGCAAGACTTGGTGCAGAAAAAAACGACAAAGTCGACATGGCACACTGCCTGTGTGCCATATCAGGCAGCACCGCCTAAGGTATAGGTAAGTCACCCCTCTAGCAGGCCTTACAAGCCCCAAGGCAGGGTGCACTATATCTCAGGCTTGGGCATATCTGCATAAGCAGATATGCCCCTACAATATTTAGGTCTATTCTTAATATTGTAAGTTCCAGGGAAGCCATAGAGAGTACATTAGCTAGAAACTCAACAACTCGAGTTCCCAAGTACCATGATGGCTTGACTGGACCCAGGAGTGTTTTGTACCAAACAACTCCTCTTAATAAACCCATGCTGTTGCCAGTGTTGGATTTCTTAGATAATGTACCCCAAGGGCACCTCAGAGGGGCCCCCTGAAAAACTACCAACCCTGGTGTGGTCTCGGACTGGCTTTAGACAGCCTGCTACCACCAGACATGTTTCTGGACCCATGGGGTGAGAGCCCTTGCTCTCTGATCAATCACAGGCATTTATATAGCGCACTACTTACCCGGAGGGTCTCAAGGCGCTAGGGGGGGGGGGTGGGGGGGGGGGAGTGCTGCTACTGCTCGAATAGCCAGGTCTTGAGCTTCTTCCTGAAGGAGAGGTGGTCTTGGGTCAGGCGCAGGTCGGTCGGTAGGGAGTTCCAGGTCTTGGCGGCCAGGTAGGAGAAGGACCTTCCTCCTGTTGTCGTTCTTCGGATGCGGGGGACGGCGGCGAGGGCGTGGCTGGCTGATCGGAGATGTCGTTTGGGAGCGTAGAAGTTGATGCGGTTGTTGAGGTAGCTAGGGCCTTGATCGTGTAGGGCTTTGTGTGCGTGGGTGAGGAGGCGGAAGGTGATTCTTTTGTTGACGGGGAGCCAATGCAGGTCTCTCAGATGTCCGGAGATGTGGCTGTGTCGTGGGATGTCGAGGATGAGTCTGGCTGAGGCGTTCTGGATCCGCTGCAGTCTCTTCTGGAGCTTGGCGGTGGTTCCGGCGTAGAGGGCGTTGCCGTAGTCCAGTCGGCTGGTGACGAGGGCCTGGGTGACCGTCTTCCTGGTCTCGGTGGGGATCCACCGGAAGATCTTCCGTAGCATGCGCAGGATGTTGAAGCATGACGAGGAGACGGCGTTGACTTGTCTTGTCATGGTGAGGGAGGAGTCCAAGATGAAGCCCAGGTTGCGTGCGTGGTCTGTCGGTTTGGGTGCGCTGCCCAGGGCGGGGGGCCACCAGGAGTCGTCCCAGGCGGAGGGCGAGGAACCCAGGATGAGGACTTCCGTCTTGTCTGAGTTCAGTTTCAGGCGGCTGGTCGTCATCCACTCGGCTACGTCTTTCATCCCTTTGTGAAGGTTGGCTCTGGCGGCGGCGGGGTCGTTGGTCAGGGAGAGGATCAGCTGGGTGTCGTCAGCGTAGGAGATGATGTTGAGGTTGTGTTGGCGTGCGATGGCCGCGAGGGGGCTCATGTAGACGTTGAAGAGGGTGGGGCTCAGCGAGGATCCTTGAGGGACGCCGCAGATGACTTCGGTGGCCTCTGACTTGTACGGTGGTAGGCGGACTCTCTGTGTTCTTCCGTCGAGGAAGGAGATGATCCATTCCAGTGCCTTCTCCTGGATTCCGACGTTGCTGAGGCGCTGCACTAGGGTGCGGTGGCAGACAGTGTCGAATGCCGCGGAGAGGTCTAGGAGTATGAGGGCCGCTGTTTCTCCGTTGTCCATCAGGGCTCGGATGTCATCGGTGGCAGCGATGAGGGCGGTCTCGGTGCTGTGGTTGGCTCGGAGGCCAGACTGTGAGGGGTCGAGGGATCCATTTGTCTCGAGGAAGGCGGCCAGCTGCTTGTTGACGGTCTTCTCGATGACTTTGGCTGGGAACGGGAGGAGCGAGATGGGGCAGTAATTCTTGAGTTCGGTGGGGTCCGCTGTAGGTTTCTTGAGTAGGGCGCTGAGTTCGGCGTGCTTCCAGCTCTCCGGGAAGGTGACGGTGTCGAAGGAGGTGTTGATGATGTCCCGCAGGTGGGGTGCGATGACCGCGTCGGCCTTGTTGAAGACGTGGTGAGGGCAGGGGTCGGTGGGAGATCCGGAGTGGATGGAGTTCATCAAGCGGATGGTGTCTTCGGTGCTGATCGGAGTCCAGGCGCGGAGGGTGGTGGTGGGGGGTGGTGGTTCGGTTGTGGCGTGCGTCGGTTGAGTGCTGAAGCTGTTGTGTATGTCCGCGATCTTGTTGTGGAAGTGGGAGGCGAGGGAGTTGCAGAGGTCTTGCGATGGGGTGATGTCGTTGTTTCCGGCGTTGGGGTTGGAGAGCTCTTTGACGATGTTGAAGAGTTCCTTGCAATTGTGTGCGTTGTGGTCTAGCCGGTCCTTGAATGCAGTTTTCTTAGTGGCGCGGATAAGTTGGTGGTGCTTCCGGGTGGCAAGCTTGAGGGCGGTCTTGTTGTCCGGTGTTGGTTCCCTTCTCCAGGCTTTCTCGAGGGCTCGGCAGTTCTTCTTGGAGCTCTTGAGTTCGTCGGTGAACTATGGGGCCTTCTTGCTGCCGGGTCTGCTAGGCGGGGTCCTCAGTGGGGCGAGTTCGTCCGCGCAGTTGTTGATCCACTTCGTGAGATTGTCGGCGGCCTAGCTGGGGTTCGCTGAGCTGGCGGGGGGGTGTTGGCTCAGGGAAGCGGCGAGCTGGTCGGCTGTGATCTTGTTCCAGCTTCTTCGAGCAACCGGTTGCTGGTGGTGGTGGATCTGATGCCAGAAACAAAGCCCATCCTTGATAGAGGTGTCACACCACCTCCCCCAGACAAGCACAGTGCTCCAGAGTGAAGCTTTAAAGGCTTTGCCGACCCCAGCCTCTGTTGCTAGCAGCAGGTGGAAACCCCTGGGTTCAAACCCCCACATTTTGGCAGGAGAACTGGCGGGATAACTAAGTAAGAATAGGAGGTGTGCCCCCCCCTTTGCCAAGGCCACACTTTAGGTGCTGGAGGCGAAGTGAAGCACATTTTTCAGTGGCAACCGTCTTGAAGATGGGGGACTTATCCAATCAGAGCTAGGACTATGCCCCCTTCCCACAGGACAATGGCATAATAGAGGGTATTGACACCCCAGGTAAGGTACCCATTGGTCCCCAACTTTCACTTTCCTGTAGCTCCCCTAAAACTAGTATTTAGGTGCACCCCAGACCCTGAAGTCCGATTGCAGATGACCTACGCGAAGCCCAGACACCAAAGAGCTGCAACAGCAAGAAAGATGAAGTACCAGTGACTGACTCGGCACCAGCCCTGCCAACCTGTCTACTGTTTTTTGCCCCTGCTACAAAAGTCGACTTGTCCTGCAGGCCCAGTGACTTTCAAAACCATGGGAAAACAGCCTGCCTTCAATAAAGATCAAGAACTCCAGTGGACCTGTCCGGAAGAAAACATCTTTAAAGAAAAAGAGATCTGCCAGGTTGAACTGCGAGCCCGCCCACCAGACCCACCTCTGCTTCCGATACCCAAGGCCTAAGTCCAAGCGATCAACCGGTGCTGCAAAGATTACCCAACGATTCTGAGCAAGAGTCCATCGTGGGTTGAACCCTGCCTGACTCCATGTCGACGCCTTCAGCCTCTGCACGATGACTCCTCCTAACCGCAACCCGCTCTGGTAAGCCTTTTCCAATTTCTAAAGACACCCCTGCACCTGAAGCCCCTTGGCTTTGGGGAGCTCGGCTAACAGTGTCCCTATGTCCCTAAGCATCTGTACTTACCTGGGCAGCTGTGGGTTTTCTTTGTCCCGCTTCCTAGCCAGAGCCTGCAGATCTCTCCCAACGATTTCCACTGGGTGCCTGATGCTGTGTTGGCACTCTGCACCGGGCTGCCCCAGTGCCACTGAGGGTGTAAGTTTAGTGCTGCCTTTTGCCCCCTCCTCCGTGCTCAACTGAACCCACAGAGACTGGGTTACTAAACCGTGTTAAATACCTGTAAGCAGCATGTCTTCATTTACGCCCTTTCTCCATTGATTAACATTGGCGCCAGATTCTGAATTTGAACCCTGCACTCAGCTGCCCCTGGAGATGAAAAGTTGTAACCTACCTGAACCTTTACAAAAAGCAATGATTTACCATAAAAAATAGATAATGGTCACGCATCGATACAACAGCAAGATTTGTTTTTCCAGTTGCAAATATGTTTGTCTAATTTAGTTAGATGGGTACTCCCATATGACTATGTGTCTTGATGAATCTTTTCCTGTGTTATGCTTCGAAAAAATGGCACCCAGTCCGACTAAACTTGCACCCACAGTTAAATCAGTACATAAACTGGGGTCAAAATAAGCTATGTTCTCGGCTGAGGTTACTTTTTCTTTGATTTTGTTGAACGCTTGTTCACATTTTTGAGGCTATGAAAACTTTCTTAGTTAGCTCCCTTAAAGGTGTGCTAATTGCCCCAATTTGGGAATGTACCTTGAAAGGTGTCATGCCATGCATCAGTTGGTACATGGGAGGAGTGCCAACTGACCCTGGAGTTAGCCTCTTTGGCCCGGGTCCAAGAAGAAGAAGCACGTGAAGTCCTTCAGGGCTCCTCTCAGGTAAGGGAAAGCAGGTCCAGCCTCTTCTGATCATCTGCAAGTCCAGTAAGTGTTCTGAGGATGGTACCTCAGTGTGCCAGATTTATGTCCAGCATCAGCTAGTTGACGGGGAGAATACAGGGCACTCCATAACCAATAGGGTAAAAGTTCCCCGAGGCAGTCCGACCCAATTTTTCATTAGTTTCTGATTGCCTTATAGCCAACAATCCCACAGTGTCCTCACTCTCAAAATTCAAGATGGGGGACACTTCTCCCCTTGTGCAGAGACTAAAGTGGCAAGGGTAATGAGCAGTTCCCTCCACTGCTATCACTCAAAAATGGTTCTGGTGGTAGTTTTCCTCTTACTGGGTTTTGTGGCAGCCTGAATACAGGCACAAAAGCTGGGGCATATCCAAGTATCACCCAATATTTGCTTGTGACATGACATGCTCCTTTGAAACAAATTAGATGACTAGGCCCGCTCCACTTAGGGCCTTATTATGAGTCTGGTGGTACATGGACCGCCAGACTCCTGTTGGTGGTCTCCCGACCACCCTATAATTACTAGGGTAGTCGGGCCACCCTGGGACCACCACAACCGCCAGGGAACCGCTGTTCCCTGGGAGTTGCACAGCGGTCTGGAGTCTGCAATATGCTTGGCGGGACAGCCGAGGTCCAGCCAAGCATATTATGAGTTACCTTTAGGGGACTGTACTGCCCAGTTGGCAGAGCTATGTGCTCTGGTGCCTGCACTGGAGTTTTCTGATCCTCGGGTGACTACTTTGATTGTGAGTGACTCTTACTACTGTGTTCAGTCTTTCAATGACAATTTATTCTTTTGGACTCAAAATGACTATTGTGGCTCCAAAGGTAGCACAATTAAGCACAAAATGCAATGAGTTTGAGTTGCAGAACTTAAAGAGCGTCTGCCTCTCGTAAGTGTAATTCATACTCTTGGTCACCAGCACTAGCTGACAAGGCAGCAAAGACAGCAGTAGCAACATGCTTAGTAGCAGCAATTACAAGGTCTAAAAGTAAGATTGATGATGACATCTTGGAAGCTATTGCTGCTACAGAGAAGGGTGATAATTGTCCTAGGGATTTCCCTTCAAAATACTCTTATCAGTTAAGTCCTGATAAAGTTCCCTATGTGAGAATTAACAACGTTGGTGACAGGCTGTTTCCTACCGCGGACCGCAAGCTTTCCTTGATAACAGCCGCTCATGAAGGCATGGCCTCGGCGCATGCAGGCGTCTTAGCGACTGTCTCTATCTTACAGCAATGGTACTGGTGGCATGGGTTATACAAACAAACTTGTGAACACGTCCTCTCTTGTGACATATGTCAGCAGATTAAGCCTTCGACTGCTGCACGGCCGCCACAAACTCAGCTGTACATATCTAATAGATCACTTGGTTGTGTTTATTTGGATCACTGCGGTCCTTTTTCTTCTGATACTGCGTATATCTTGGTTGTAGTGGATTCGTGCACACGTTTTCTATGGGTTTGGCCACAACGGAGTGCTGATGCTCGAACTGTCATCAGGGATTTGCGTGTCTTTTTGGGAATTTTTGCATGTGGCACCTTCCATCCTGACCAGGGTCCAGCATTCGTCTCTAAGGCATACAAGGAAACTATGGGGTCTTTGGGGATGCAGGTCAAATGTTGGTCTCCATACCGGCCTGAGGGCAATTCTGTTGTGGAGACCGTGAATTAAAGTAGCCCTTGACAGCTAGAGTTTTAGTTACTGGCAGGAACTGGTTTCCCGATTTGTATAATGCACATTTTGCACTAAATAATCTCCCTAGAAGATCTCTGGGTGGGCGAACCTCATACAAAATGCCCTTTGGCATAAAAATGTTTGTCCCGGACCTCGATGGTCTGGAGCTGAAGCTGCGCTACAGATTCAGTAGTTGGCTGGCTACCACGAGTCAGAGACCTGGTCTGTGAGAAGGTGGAGAACCAGAAGGACTTTGGCCCCTCTTATTGTGCACCAGTTCCGATGCTTAGTGTGCAGGGCACAAGAACAGTCATTGTACCACCACTTCCTGGTTGCAAGGAACTTTCGCCCCACACTCCTCATCACACATCATGAAAACTCAGCTGTACATATCTAATAGACCTCTTGGTTGTGTTTATTTGGATCACTGCGGTCCTTTTTCTTCTGATACTGCATTTAAGTATATCTTAGTAGCAGTGGACTCATGCACACGTTTTCTATGGGTTTGGCCACAACGGAGTGCTGATGCTCGAACTGTCATCAGGGATTTGCGTGTCTTTGTGGGAATATTTGCATGTGTCACCTTCCATTCTGACCAGGGTCCAACGTTCGCCTCTAAGGCGTACAAGGAAGCTATGGGGTCTTTGGGGTGCAGGTCAAATTTTCATCTCCATACCGGCCTGAGGGCAATTCTGTTGTGGAGCGAATGAACCGTGACTTAAAGCAATCCTTGACAGCTTCAGTTTTAGGTACTGGCAGGAACTGGTTCCCCATTTGTATAATGTATAACATGCACTAAATAATCTCCCTAGAAGATCTCTGGGTGGGCGGACCCCATACGAAATGCTCTTTGACATAAAAATGTTTGTCCCAGACCTTAATGGTCTAGACATGGCAGCGGCAGCCGTACCCTTTGATGTAGATAATCATTCTGCTGTATTACAGAACCTACAAGAGACTCAAGACAGTCTTGCAAAGGAATACTTGCCCTCCACATCTGGAGCTGAAGCTGCGCTACAGATTCGGTAGTTGGCTGGCTAGCACGAGTCGGAGACCAGGTCCGTGAGAAGGTGGAGAATAAGAAGGAGTTTGGCCCCTCTTATCGTCCACCAGTTCCGGTGCTTGGCGTGCAGGGCACAAGAACAATCATTTTACCACCACTTCCTGGTTGCAGGGATAACAGGTACATCTCCATTGACAATGTCAAACTACAACAAGTGGCCGATTCTTCTTAGTATGACTCCAGCGGTCTCTTGTCCAGAGATGCTGAGCAATTCAGTTTTGGCCTCGGCTAACACCAACAGGCCTGACATTGCCATAGAGATGTCCACAGTTACTAATCCATTATTAGATCCGCCGGCTGGCGATCCACATGAAGATACAGAGTATACCTATCCCACAGATGTGTCATTGCCTGGTGTGCAAACAAGTGCAGTTGACCAGTCACCTTTTTTATTTGACTCTGACTCCATAACAGAGTGCACCATCGAAATTTTCTATTTTTGTTTCTTGGTTTAAAATAAAAAAAGTCATTCCACCTTGGACTTACATCTGGTTGGTTCTCATCTCCATTTTTTTCATGCTTATTGGATTAGTGATGGCATTTTTATTGTCTAGTCAATGGACACTACATAACTGAACGATCAACAATTAGGTTAATTGATGGAACGTTGGCCCCACACTCCTCATCACACATCATGAAAAGGGACCAGACTTTTGTCAACATCCCTGCCCGGCATGTATTAGATGTGATTGTATGGGATGCTGTAAAATGTCATATTCATGGACCCACAGAGGTGGTTAATGTTCTAAATGTACTTCGTGTTTCAATGGGGGATGTTGCTAAACAAAACATATGCTCTGATAATTGGGATGTCAAAGCCATTGAAGCGCTTTTTCTGATTTGAAATATTATGCTGCTTTTGATGCTGAAGATTTGTATTTAAACTCCCCGAACTATGCAGATTTGTTTTGCTATCAGCACTATGGCCATCATTTTCTGCACCACTATCCTTTTGAAAACATTTACATATTTCACTGACTTTCATCGAACAAACACGAGCTCCTTTTATTTTAAAATGAGTTCTAAATCCAATTCAGAGGTTAGGCTCACTCACACTAAGTTGCTGTATTCCAAATCCTTTCTGGATCAGTTAGCTATAGGTGGCTATGAGCTGTGGAAAGATACAATAGATCTTAAATCTATTTGAGGTTATAAACCCTGGCAGGTGCAAGGCACTGAAACCTTTCATCGTGCGTTTCTTATTCCGAGCCACATGTTGTTTCTGAATAGTACAATTTTGCAAACACGTGTCTTGGTTTGGCTACTTCAAGACAAATGAATGCCCCTAAAATTCGTAATCTGTATGCTTACCCTACATGGGACAATCATACAGATATGTCCCTTGATGGTTTGCAATCATTAATTTCAAACACCTCATTTAACATTTCATCCCTGGATCCTAAAGGCTGGGTGTTATGGCAAACAAAGTTCTGATTCTTGCCAACAACCCTTCTGGATCTGGCATCTGGCTTCGCATAGGACACAGAACTGATCCCCGTATTGAAACTTCCGATTCGGTTCCTACCTATTCAGTGGGGAAATTATGTCAAAATTGACAGAAGCATTACACCCTAGCGTCTGTTAAAAATCATGTATCGTTATTAACTGACGATGTTGATGACAGATTTTGTTAAAGGCCCTGTAGGTGGCAGGTTATATATACAGAGCTTGCAGGTCCGGGTGCTTGCAGTTAATAGCACCGTGAGGAAAATCGGTGCTCTACCACACTTGCAACCCGAAGGTAATTTATTGTAGGAAGATTGGGGGACAGCTGGCCCCACGAAGGTAACATTTACCGCAAAACTCTATGAACCAGAATGCAACAATTGCACACGCCCCTGAGGGCGGGACTATGAACTTTAAAACTGGTGAAGATACAATGCAGGTGTTCCTTCTCCGTAAGCCCGCCAGTGACCAAGGGAGACTCGCTCCAGAAACATGTTTGGCAATATAGGCTTTGAAGTACTGATGCTGTGCGGAGTGCGCTTTGTTTTGCTGCAGCTTCCTGAATAAATTGGTAAATAAGGAACGTCGTGTGTGGCACTTCAATGTTTGAGCAACTTCGTTTGGATATATATATATTTTATAGGTATTATGTTTTTATATATATATCAACACAATAACACATTTCATTTAAGTGTTATTCTGTTTTGCCACTGTATTTTACAGTTATTGTCCCCCTTTACAATATGTTGTTCATTCCCATTGGTGTGTTTTTTCATCCAATCAATATTGAGCACTTGCACTTTAAATAAGTTACTTTCACTCACTTTCGCTGTCATGTGAGCAAGGCACAGGGGTGCCGAAACGTCATGAAATCGACAGGCGAATAAAGATCTGAATGCCGAAAAACTTGGTCCGTGCTTGGTGTATCTGTGCCGGCTGTGATTGCTACGCGCGGTGTATACTTTGGTTTTGGATATGGATATATATATATATATATATATATATATATATATATATATATATATATATATATATATATATATATATATATATATATATATAATATATATATATATATATATATATATATATATATATACGTATATGTATATATATGTATATAAACAACAGCGTAAAATAATGTCTGCCGACAGCGTAAAAGAGCGAGAAGCTAGGGCGAGCACGATGTTCTCGGATAGTCAGCCAGTGATAACGACTACCCGTAACGAGTCGGAAGCTGCCAGTGGTTCCAAAAACAACTCTCTGCATGATAAAATTAAAATCCTGGAAAAAAAGTCCCGCCAGCAACAAAGTAAATGGTGGGAGTCAAAGTCCTTACAAAGGTATATAGAGGTACATAGAATACCTCGTGGACTGCGAATACTCACAGCTCCCAGCTATGAAAATCCTAACCCTGACCTCATGAAGAGCAACATGGAACACTCTCCCAAGAGTTAGCTGAATTGTGGGAAACAGAGGGTGTGGAACCGAGGCCTCTTATGCCAAATACATCAGGTTTACAAAGTAAGATACAAGGTGGAACAGGACTTACAACACTGAAACCGCCATCAACGTTTTGCCCCATTATGTCACGTGATGGTATTGACATTTTTCACGAAAATGTAACGAATGACCTGAAGGAACTACAAAAACGTATAAGTAAGGGACACTACAAGAATAATCAACAAACAATGGACTATGAGAACTTGGTAACAAAACTAAACAAGGATAAAAACATTATAGTACGACCAAGTGATAAGGGAGGCAATGTGGTTTTACTCACAAAGGAAATGTATGAAAAAGAAGCATATGCGCAGTTGAATAATCGTGAACACTATGAAAGAGTCAATGCGACAACAGTGAAAGGATGGCAATCTGAATATCACACCTGGCTGACCAAATGGAAGAGCAAAACATTGATATCTGAATCGGAATATCGATATCTAAAGGTTGATCATCCAATAATGCCCTGCATATACTTCATTCCAAAAGTACATAAAGATCAAAAAAATCCCCCGGGTAGACCTATTATCAATGCAATAGGGGGACTTTTGGAGAACACATCAGTATATATTGATCAATTCCTACAGACTTTTGTGCGGTCCCTGGACTCATATGTCCGCGATTCTAGTGACTTTCTTTGCAAAATGAGTAACATTGAGTGGCAACCGGGAGATTGGTTGCTAGCATTGGATGTAAGTGCCCTTTATACAAGTATAAGACATCTGGATTGTATAGATGCGGTCAAATACTAAAGGAGAACTGATGAGTTTAATGAGCATAATGAAATGTTGGTAAAAATGTTAACCTACTGTTTGGAACACAATGTGTCCATATTCAATAATCTCATATATCGTCAACGTCAAGGAGTGGCAATGGGGGCCAGGTTTTCACCAAGCGTAGCGTGTTTACACATGGGGGCTTGGGAAGAACTGGTCCTCAGAACCAACTTTGAAAAAGAGATGAAGGAAAATATTGTAGCTTGGTACCGCTTTATCGACGATTTGTTTGTTGTGTGGAGAGGTACACGGGGGGAGGTGGAAAAATTCATAGAGAACATAAACAAAAATAATCTAAATATCAATTTTACATTCTCAATGAGTCAGACGCAGGTCCCCTTCTTAGACATCGAGATATACACCCACGACAACAAGTTAGCAAGTAGGTTATGCCGTAAATCTACTGCAGGAAACACAATCCTACATGCCAGTAGCACTCACCCAGCCCATCTGATACGGAGTATTCCGTATGGTGAGATGCTAAGACTTCGGAGGTTATGTAGTGAACCAGATGAACTGAAGAAAGCTCAGGATTCCTGCACTCAAAGATTTTTGGAACGAGGGTACCATGAAACTACAATTAAAAAAGCAATCCAGAAGTCAATGGTCAAAGACCGTATGGAATTACTGGGTAGCAAAGATATCTCGGCTGAGACATCAAATACTCAGATGAACACAGACAGTGTAGGCAAAACATCAGCAGAACCGTTTCGAATAATAATGGGTTACTGCAATCAGCATAGAGAAGTGCGTAAAATAATAAACAAAAACTGGCCAATAGTCAGTAATGATCCCATCATAGGCCAGAACCTCCCCAAAAAGGCATCCCTAACATTCAGCAAGGCTCCTAGCATGAGGGATAGAGTGGTAGTGACATGCCCTGAAATACTTGACAGCACCTCGTGGTACAAAAACAATCAAGGCTTTTTCAAGTGTAAGACCTGTAAGGCCTGTGCACATGCTGTCAATAAGAAGGTATACAAGGATGGATTTAGTGAACGAGAACATTGTATCACTAAGGTACTAACATGTAAGACGGATTACCCCGTTTACATCCTGGAGTGCCCATGCAAACTAAAATATGTGGGGAGCACGAAGCTCCCCGTACACAGAAGAATTTTGCAACATTTAAGGGCCATAACAACACAAGATAACACCTACCCAGTAGCATGTCACTTCAAAACACACCACCAAAGTAACAACAAAGATCTAATATACTATGTAGTAGATGCCATTACAGCTAGCAGGAGGGGAGGAAATAGGGAAACGAAATTACGCAAAATGGAGACCAACTACATATTAAAGTTTAACAGCAAACAGCCTGCAGGTTTGAACGTAACAGAGGACCTTTATACGTGTTTACACAAATAAAACAAACTTAAGAGAGAATGAACTGAAAAAATACATTGTCATGAAAAATGAAAAATGATAACAGCATGTAAATAGTGTATATAGATGAAATTAAAGGATATGTACCTATATTTTTTTATATATATATATATATATATATATTTTTTTTTTTTATAACATATTTTGTATATAATCACATAGGATTAGTAATAGACAATGTATGAAAATATTCCAACTTGTAAGTAGAATGGTCAAATCGTAGGCGGATACTGGGAGACTATATGAAAAAATATCTGCAGTATGTTCAAACGGCTTAGTAGGAACATATAATGTGTGGAATCGGTCAGTTAATGCTCATAAAATCAAACAGTATGGGTTGGAACAAGTAGTGAAATATGCCTGCATGAAATGAATAGTGAAGGGTAGCTGGAAATAACAAGTAATGATGAGAAATGCACAAATTGAGAGGAGCAGAACCTAAGTACAGCTTAGAAATTATAAAATGAAAATGATTCAAGAATGGAATGTAAAAAAGCTCAGTCCTACTGTGATAAAATGAAAACTTTTTTATATGCACATAAAAGCACTTTACACGGGTTGGGGGAATAGGCCAAACTTATGGGGCAGAACTTATGACTCGTAATGGAGTATCACAGTTCAAAACAGGGATTTATCCTACAATTGTGAAAAAAACAAAGAGAAAAAATGTTTACAAAAAAAGATGTGAATTGAATCAGGGATTCAACCCGATATTGTATCAAAAATGTGATACTTACTACGTCAAGGCAATACACAATATTTGTAAAATTGTCATGTACTGCCTATCGTGAACTTTGATAATCAGCATGCACGATATGCCAGCAATGTAAAGTCTGTCTACTATGTCAATGCCAATGCGGGTGTTTTTAAATGAACCAATCACGTAATAGCACTGTGCACTTTAAATACTCAAGCAAAATGTGGTTACGTTGTCATGTGATCAAGGCTTTGTGCCGAAACGTTATGGCGACAGCTGAATAAAATCTGAACCAGCATCTTACGTTTGGTCCGTGTCTGTATCCAGCGCGATCAAGGGAAAAGCGATTGCGGGAGAAGAACGGAGGTTGGAGTATGTATATATATATATATATATATACATATATATATACATACATATATATATATATATACATACATACATATACATACATATATATATATATATACATACATACATATATATATATATATATATATATATATATATATATACATATATATATATACTATTTACAATGAAGTTTGGAAACTGTCACAAATTGAAGCTGCTTCCCGTTTAAGGGCTATAGAACAGGCAAATTTAGAAAAGGTGCTTGCTGTCAATGATAATAGCATTAACACGCTTTCTTCCAGAATTGATACCTTACATAACATTGTTTCATCTGTTGTGGATATTGTGCAGGATGACGTGTCTTTTTTGTACCATGGTCAAAATCAATTGCGTTCCATAATGCAGTTTGCTTCGACTTTACAAACATTGAACTCTGGAAAAGTACCTTGGGCCTACATGAATATTTCGTCATAGCTTTTACCTTTACATTTAACAGAAAATCAACAGTTTTTGCCCATGAAGGATGTAGCATATTTTCAATTTCATATTGAAAAATTGGAACAGTTACCATTTTCTGTAGCCAAATCAAATTCTGCTCTATGGCTGTTCCATGGGTTAATAACAATGCCTTTACCTTTGCTTAAATGTAGTTCATGTATGAAACAATATGCCCTGGGTAGGTATGAACCACTGGGTACTGCCTTTCTCCATGAAGTTTGGTCTCTGCCCTTCTCATACAGATGTCTGAGAGATGGCAAAGAGGTTTACTTAAAGGGGGAAGAGTGCACTTCAACACCTGGTCACTCACTCGTGTGTCAGAATATACAATTGCACGGCGGCTGTAACATGCAGGCTCCGAATTTAGTTAGCATTTCAAAAGGAAATCCAGTGCCAGCTATCACGTCAACTTTCACACTGTTAGCTAACGGTAACTATTTACTTTTAAATAATGAAGCTTGCTGCAGGATGTTGGCTGGGACCCCTTACATTGTCACTGTCTCACATCGCGTAGTTTGCTGTAAAAATGTGCTTTTCCCACCCACGCATGGGAGGCTCGACATCTCCATTTGGCCTTCCATTCCGACCTTGAAAGCAGAGTTCAACAAGTTAAACAGAATAAGGGCTATATTGTCACTGAAAGAAGTCAGTCTGACTTCTTCTCGTGAAACATGTGTCCTTCATGTTGATAACACGCGTACTGAGGTACATGCTCTTTTAAATACGGATCTCCCACTTAATTTCGGCGCTTTGATCCACACTATCTTTAATGCCTCTACTAATACAGGCTTGGCCCATTTTTATTTTTAATTGTTAGCTCCGGCCTTGTGACTTCATTTCAAACTATATTTGGTGTGATACCGGTTGTTGATTTGCTTGCTCCGGAATGGTTGCACTGTCTGTGTCAGGAGACAGCCAACCCCAGCTGACCCTGCTACGTGATCGTCTGCTGGAAAACTAGGGAGTGCTGCCATTGGCCACATTGAGTGTGGCATACGGATTATCCTTCCGCTTTTCATATTTTACTTGCGTTCAACCTGTCTTCCATTGCTTGGATTGCCAATTCGAATGGACATTAGAACTTTGTCTCTCCAATACTGTGTCTCCTGCCCCAGATTATGATCATCTAATGAGTCCCGTAGTGTCTCATGAGTAGGCCTGTTCTGGAGTCGGGATTATGGCCAGCGCGGCGGCACACAGAGTTTTGGCAAATTGGGACATATGTGCGGCTGCACATGACTTTCTGGAACAGAGTTATCTTGAAGAACACGCTCCTGCTATCGAAGAAAAGGGTTTTTCATTTATATTACTGAATTGGATGGTGGATCTCTTTGCTGATAATAACAATTACTTCCTCTTGGAGGCTGTTGCAACCAACTGTGCATACACGCTGATGGATTAAATTGCCAGCGGTCCAGCCGGCGTTGCTTGCAATACAAAGTTTTTTTTCTCACCCCCAGTGACATTTTTTTACTTACCTTTTTTCTTTTTTTTCAAGACTTTTTTTGTTGTTTTTGTCCCTTTCATCTCCTCGTGACCATTTTGACAAAACTGAACTTATTTCTGTCTCACATGAATTTGAACTCTGCTTTCTTATTATGTTTCCCTTTGTTCGTTGGCTCGATCAGGGGCGGGTGTAGTGAAGATACAGTTCTGCTTGCGGACATTGCTATGTTAGCATAAGTGAGTTAGTTGCTCAAACGCCATTTTGCCGCTTTTGCACACAACACTACATGCCTCTGTTCTTAAAAGACAAACTGCCTGCTTTTCTTCACATGAGAACGGTCTGTTTTTCACATCTCTAGACTTACACAGTGACCTCAAGTCTGTACAGAGTGTTCAAGCTTAAATAACAATGTATAGTGTTGATTCAGGTTGATCGGCCCACGCTCTAGAATAACACTCACACAGCTGCAAATAACTGAAACTCGGGTGCTTTTAATATTGTATTGCATGCATGAGAGAGAGACACTTGGAGAAAACCTTTTTTTTTAAGACATTTATATCATTGCACAAACAGTATCAATAATACAGATTCATTCAACTCGGCACACTGACATTACAGAACATATGTACTGGGTTCAGAGGCACACAACATGAAGCAACAGTGCAACTGTCCATAGTCAAGTCCAATTTTTCAACATCTTTGGGGTAGCAGTTCATCAAGCAAGGGGGCTTCGCAGACCTCTGGTCAGTAGGAGCACAAATGAGCAGCATGTAGCAAACCAGTATCCTAAGCAGCAGTTTTATGTTTCCATCTCACCCTAATTACTCAGGAGTTGAATATTAAAAATTAATAAAATTTCTATAGTGTTCAGTTACAGGAGCAAAACCACAAGAATAAGCAGTTTCCATAAAATAATAACTACATAGTTAGGTCCCCAGTCCTCACTTCCCTTGGCACTGCAGGCTCATCAGAGTCTCCCTTCTCATTGCATATCAAATAATTCTGCAAAGGACCCCAGATTTCCCTTGCCCTAGAAGACATCGGTAACAGCTCTGCATATATAGAAGATTGTTCCTGACAAAACACAATATCACATATCCATTCTTTAAATTTCGGAGCTCTCCCCCGCACCCATCTACAAGCTATTCTACGTTTCGCTAATAGAAGAGCAATGTCCCTAAAAATGTTATGCTGTTTAGGTATGTGCTCTGTAAACCCAGTAGCATCACCAAGGGGTCCATTTCAAATGTAGTGCCCAACATGTGTTCCAATGCCTCATGGACCTGCGTCCAATACTCATAGATAGCTGGACATTCCCACGCCAGGTGTATGAAACCCGCCCCATCTCTCTGACACCTTGCGCATCTGTCATTGTCCGATAAGTGAAAGCGATATTTTTTGGCAGGAGTGTAATACACACGTTGCAGAAATTTGTAGTGTATGACTTTAAATCTACAACTAGAAGACCCATTTTCGGTAATACTACAACAATACTTCCAGTGCTCGTCCGATACCTCTTGGTCTAAGTCTTCCGACCAATGGATTTGAGCGGACCCGGGGACACCAGCCCTTCCCGCCCATATTGTACTGTACAATTTCGATACTAGGTGTTTCCCGTCCGGGAAACTAAGAAGGAGATGCAGGGGAACAAAGGTCTCCGGCTCAACACTTGGAGAAAACCTTTCCATCTACAAAGAGCTGTGCTGATATGGGATGTGACTCACTTCACCTGATTTTAGAGGTATGCGGTTCCCCCTTTAAACCTAGAGATCTTTTATTATTATAATAGTTAGCTCCTAGCACGGGAGGGTGGTACACAAGGCGCTATAGACCTGGTTCCACTATCATTATAATATGATTTCTCCCTTGGTATTTTATGGAATTGTAACAATGCTGATTGTATTTATTTTATGCATCTTTTTACTTATGTTGGCAAAGATACTGCATCTTAGAGCACGTAGTTAAAATAAACATTTTAAACTATACTGTGTCTCTGATTACTCACTTTGTGGACTTGTACGAGAATAAAAATGAAAGAGTGTTCTTAATTCCCACTATTCCTGAGAGTTCACTAATTCGCTTGTTCTGGGTTGTCTACATATTGGTCGCTTCGCTGTAGTTCGTAGAACGAATGAGACACAGATACTAGTCGGATTGGGGTTCTGGGCATTGAGGTGGGTTTTTGGTGCACCACAATACACTGAGGTCCTGTTTTCCTGCGCATAGTTCTGTGCATGAGCAGAATCCCTGCAACAACTGAGGCACAAATAATGCACTCTTTTGTGGTAGTGTGGGAGAGCAGCTAGGCTTATCATAGGGCAGTGCTAAGCATTTATTACAAACACAAAGGCAGTAAGTGAGACACACACTCAATACAAAAATCCGACACCAATTTACAAAAATAACATGCAGTTTTATATGAATTTAGATACCAAGATCAATGGAATCAGGTTAGTACTTTTCGAATTATGAAGTTTTGTAGTTTTCAAAAGTTGACACTGCAAAGTTTGGGAGTGGAAATGTTATCCTCAGGGAAAAAAACCTGCACTGCACTTAACAGCAACTCTAGGGACTGATCTTGTAGATGTAAGGTTAGTATGGGGCAAAGTCCAAGGCCACACCAACAGGTCACGTCAGGAGGCTCTGGGGCATTTGGGTGCAGAGCTGTGTTATGGCGTCAGGTGCCTCATTCATTTCAATGGGGATCTGTCCAGTCAGAAAGAGGCTTCAAGCTAGGACTGGAGGGCCAGTCTAGGAGAACCCGCAGGGGGGCTGAACCGTTGAGATGCTTGGGTAAGTTGGGACACTGTTGGTCCACTTCTCCTCAGGCTGTGGGGCTCGAGTGCAGCAGTGTCTTTTGGCATTGGGTTCGGTGCTGGAGTCACTCTCTGTTGGAGGGGCCTGCAGAAAGAGGCTGCAGGAGGTGACTGGAAGTCCAGTCTGGCCAGACCCAAGGATGGATTCAGCTCTTGTGGGTCTCAGGATCCCAGGGGCATCTTCACCTCCTTTAGACTCGGGCTGTGGGACACGGGTGCAGAGGCACTTTGAGGTGTCGGGCGGTAGCGGTCGGAGGCTCACTGTTTTGTCTTTGGTTCTGTAAGAGGGGGCAAACAGGATAGCTGTGCCACTCTCGGTGTGGGTGTCACTATCCCTGAAATCCATTGATGTGCAGGTTGGTTATCCACAGCGTTGTAGTTTGGACTGGACACAACAAGCCTTGGTTGCTGCAAGGGGTCTGGTACCCTAGGGGAAGAGGTGTGGAGAAGGGGCCAGGGCGACCTACGCCAGACGTTGGGGATCACAGTTCGATCCCCGGCACCGGCGACAGGTCAGCCCAGCACCATGTGACCCATGGCAATAGCTTGCCTAATCTTCCTGATCGCCCCCAGCGCCGGGATGCCTACGGGTAGCTGTGCACTTTACAAATACTGGACTCACATTGTTTTTTTTAGGTGCTTGTACTGTGCAGTTCTGGTGGATCCTGGTGTCCCCACACTTTGAGGAAGAACGGATCTAACCTGTAGGAGCATGGTGACCTCTTTCTGGGTGGCTGCAGTGTCTGTAGTCTCAGTAGGTAGCAGTACTGTAAACTGGACCTTGCTTCTTTGAGGCCAGCCTGCATGGGAGTAGTTCCTCTACTTCAAGGGAGTTTCTTTGGCAATTGGTTAAGCAGAGGTAGCCCTCTAGGTTTCTTGGAGTCTACACAGTGGAAGGACAAATCAGCTGCTCCTCAAGGGTAGGACGCAGCTGTCAGGCTGACAGGGTTTGGTGCCAAGTCAGTAGCACTCCTCTGTTCTCAAGTCAGCAGTTTTCTTTGTCCAGGTCTTCCATGTGTCCGTTGAGAGTCCTGGTATCAGGGGGTCTCCTAAATACTCAATTTATGGGATAAGTGTAATGAGGGTTAGTAGCCCTTTCTACACCCCCTAGATGCCATTTGAGGAGTGGGCATCTCCCTGTCAAAGAATTCCTTATTCTACCGCACACAAGATGGTGGAATCCCTAACTTTGTGTGTACTTCAGGCTGTTCACTCTAGAAGTGAGTACAGCCTGGTAATGCAACACGCCTCCTGCACAGCTAATTTTCCCACCTGTTCTGGTGCCAGATGGACCCAGGGCAGGAGGGTGGCATTCTCCCTGCCTGGGAAAGCCTGGGGTCGCATATCAAAGGTGGCAGAGGCCTTTGAAGCCTCCTGTCTTGATATGCAGATCACGAGTCATGCTGCTTGGAGGAGGTGTAAACACCTCCTGCCAGAGCATGAATTGATTCTGTCCACTAAGAGCCGTGCTCTCACTTCCTAGGAGGTCAGAAACTCATCTGTGGTGGCAGACTCAACTGGACCAGTCAACCAGCACACTAGACGACTAGTTGGGTTCAGGGGGTGCATGTGTTATTAAATCCATCACTGGAATCAGTGGGGGCTTATTAATAAGAGGTTTTTGATACCAAACAACATATGTTTGAGAAATGCCATTATGTAGCTGGGTAACTGCTTTTGACCTATGTCCAGTACATACCTTAAGATGGCTTCCCTGATCACTTGCAATATTGAGTATTAGAACTAGACATCACTTGGGATTAGCCTTAAGCCTTGAAATTTTGTCGAGTTGGACAGCTCTTGTCTAAAATTGAATGAAGCTAAGACTGAGCTGATGCTCTTGGGTAACTCCTCCACGCTAAGTATAGGATCCTTCTGGCCTAGCTGTCTTGGGACACCACCCTCCCCTAAGGACCAAATCAAGAGTCTGGATGTATGGCTAGACTGTAAGCTGGATTTTAAAGAGCAAGCATGTAAGGTGGCAGCTTGTTGCTTTGGGATCTTAAGAAAGTTAAGAAAGATCCTTCCCTTGCTACCCTTCACGGCTAGAAGACTGCTGGTCCAAGCATTGATCCTATCCCGCCTGGATTATGCTAATGCTTTATATCTGGGACACCCACTCACCACCATAAAAAATGGTGTGCAAAATTGAGCTGCATGTCTGCTTATGAATACGTCTAAGCGCCTTTTAGCCAAGCCGGCGCTTGCATCACTCCACTAGCTGCCCATTCAAAAGAGAGTCCAGTTTAAGGCTTTGTGTATTACACACAATGCACTCTCAGGCAAAGGCCCTCCCACTATCAAATCCATTATTCAAGCGTATGGTTTCAATAGGTCTTTAAGGTCTGATAATAAACAATTGGTGGTAGTTCCAAAAATAAGAAAAACATGAAGCGGAGGACGTCGCTTCTCATACAATGCCGCCAAATTCTGGAATCTTTTGCCTCTTGATATTCGCCTGGAGCCAAACTACCTGACCTTTCGAAAGCAGCTAAAAATGTATCTGTTTCCGTAATCACTGCCCTTAGTTAAAGCAGCACTGCTATTAGCGCTGGGATGCTCCCGGCTAGCCATGAGCTTTAGAAATGCCTTTTCTTTCATTCATTCACAGGGGCATATATGCTCATGCAGATATGTTCTCACATAAGGAGGAGCAGCTGAGCCCCCTCACTTAACTAAATTAGTTAAACGCCTGTGGCACAAAATTATTACAGAAAGTCATACGCGACACTTGGACGCTTCGAGACCAGGTCCGTCTTTGGACTTGGATGAGGCCACACAAACCTACCATAATTGGATCACCAATAGTATTGACTCCACAGCGCCCCTTAAGCATGCAACAATTAAAACGTCCCCCCCTCTGAATCATGGTTTGATGAAAGCCTGAGACAACAGAAGCAAGTCTGTTGAAGGCTGAAAAGGAAGTGGCGCTCGCATTTTGAACTAGATGACAAGCGTGCATACAAAAATGCCCTGGCAGACTACAAAATAAAATTTTAACTAATAAAAAAAAATATTTTTCTACTAAAATAAGTGCTTCTCACAACTCCTCAAAAGAACTCTTCTCTACGGTGCAGAAACTGAGCAAACTCCCTGCCCAGAAAATGCAGGTGTAAACCAAGATTTCTGGAACCAGCTAGCACTCTTCTTAAAAGTAAAAGTAAAAGCTGTCTCGGAGTCCTTTATCCCCGTTCAGGGAGTAGGAGGAGTGCAACTCCACGGTTCCTCCTCAATTAAGACGGAGGCCTTATGCGAGGAGAGTCTCTCCGTAGACACGATCCCCTGCCCCCACAACTTTAGCAACATCTCGGTAACGCAGGTCATAGCTATTCTTTGTTAGACGAGATCAGGATCACTTGGGACCCATGTCCCCCTAAAATCCTCCACCTAGCCCCAGAGGCTTTGACCCATTTCCTTACCGGGGTTTTCAATCAGATGTTCTCTGTTGGATAATTCCCAACTGCCAGGAAGAGGGCATCTATTATGCCATTATTGTTAACAGCAAACTTAGATAATCTACATGCGAACAACTACAGGCCTATCTCCCGTCTTCCCCTGCCCACTAAGATCATTGAGAAGGCCATGAACATAGAGCTCATCAAGTTCATGGAGGACAACAAGTTACTAGACTGCGCGCAATATGGCTTCAGAAGTCATCAGGGCACATAGTTGGCCTTAATCAACGTGTCAGAAGAAATCAGAGAGGTCCTGGAAAAAAGGGAGTGTGAACCAGCGTCGGCCCCTACCCCGTTGAAACGGCATCGTAACGTAGGAAACCCGGCCTCAGCACTCAAACCTACAACGTCCCTGGCAACCCGAGCTCCACCCCTCTGTCCTCCCTTACAGGACCCAATGGGATCAAGTGGACGACCGGAAACACCCTCCCACGACCCCGGAAGTCCCTCCCTCTACCCGAAGCCGGAACCAGGAAAAAATGATCCCAGAGACAGAAAAGCGTTCGATGCGGCGGACTCGTGGCAGGAGACAGCGAGCGGAGAACCCGAGAAGGCGAACAGAGGAGACGAGGAAGACGGTGAATCCGAGCGGAAGACCGGAGGTGAAGAAGCAGACGTCTGGACCTAGGACTGATGGTGTCCCCAGGAGGTGGCTGGAGAGCGGCCGCACCTCGCGGAAGAGTTGCGGCGGGGCATGTGAGTACCCTGTCTCCTTACTTCATTAGAAGGCGTGTGTATATTTGTAAATAGGAAACATCCCACTTTGGAGTCCCACTGTCACTGTATATAGATACTGTATAGCAGAACCATTTCACACGGGTACTGTTGTATAAAGATCCCCACACACCCTTTACCCCTACACCCTCTGTCCCCCTCCCCTCTTCGTATTCCAGCTACTTCCCCTACCTCCCCTCACACTGGATTTAACCTCCCGCACCCCCTGGTGTTGGTTGAAAGACTGGGTCAGTCCAAATCTCGAGGACTAACTGCCCTTTATCTTCTCTCATATATATACCTCCGAGGACACCCTCCATACCGGCCAAGACCAAGATCCGTCATCGAGACGACCAAAGCCCATCCGGAGCAGCCCTCCATCCGGCAGCCCGACAAGATTACTCCCAGCGATCCTTCCTCATCTGTACTACCCTTCGGTTTTCAGCGCTATTTTACGAACTTCCTCTGTCAATCAATAAACAAAGCTAAACCATAGCACACTATATCCGGCCTCCACGCCTGGTATTCCGGTCCGCCCGAAGCCCACGATCACAGTTGGTGTCAGAAATGGGATCACTCGGAAGCATGGAGGCGGCAGTAAAGAAACTGGCGGAGACCCAGGAGCAGCTGAGAAAGCTAATGGAACAATTCCTCAAGACGGCCGAAGACGACCGGGGTCAGCTGCATGACGTCCTGAAAGGGCAGGGCGCCGCCCAAGACCAAGCAATGGGGAAGCTCTCTGACATTTTTGGACAGCAAAGGCAGACAATGTCCCTTCCCTTGGTCGTCCTGCAGAAGTATGTCCCGGGTGAGGGCCCGAACTTCTACTTCACTAACTTTGAGCGACTGGCTCAAGCTGCTTCGTGCCCCCTGAACGCTGGGGTTGGTATCTGGGTCCTCTGCTGACTGGTGAACTACAGTTGGCCTACCAACAGGCCAATATCCAGGGACAAACCCCTTATGAGGACATCAAAACCTGCATCCTGGAACGACTGGGGATCAATGGCGAGACCTATAGGGTAAAGCTCCGTCAAGCCAGAGAAGGACCACAGGAGACGCCCCGGGCTCTGTCCTTCCGTATCAAGGACCTGGCTAATCGCTGGCTAAAGCCTATCACGTCCACCAAGGAGGACATCCTCTCAAAAATATACTTGGAACAGTTCTTGGCCTCCCTACATCCCTCTAACCAGAAGTGGGTTCGTCAACACGCTCGGCTCACGTTGGAGAGCGCGGTAGAGATCGCCAGTGCCTACAGTCGCGCTCAGGATTACCAGAAGTTAAAGGAGGATCACTTTCCCGGTCTCAAAACAATAGTCAAGTTCGATCCCAAAGACCTACCGTACCCAGGAAGACCGAACCAGTTCCGCTTCTGCCTTACCCCGTCATGCCCAGACCACCCCCTCCCGGACCCCAATGCTACCACTGTGGAGGCTATGATCACATTGCTTGTGTGTGCCCCCAGAAGGAAGAACCAATGGAGGTGGGCATGGCCAGGAACTTTGTTTGCATCACCCCGGAACCGACCCCTCCTCGGTTTCACTGTCCAGTACGGATCGATGGGCACCAGGTACTGGCTCTCGCCGACACGGGGTGTAGACAGAGCGTCCTCCGACCCCAAGAGCTACCAACACCGGTAGGACCTGTGACCGGTACCGTAGCCATCCAGTGCGTACACGGCGACACCAAATGCTACCCTACCGCCCGGGTAAGGGTACAAAACCCTATGTATCAAGGAAGCCTACTGACCGTAGGTCTTGTGCCCAATCTGCCAGAACAAGTGATCCTGGGCAGTGACTATTCTGGTCTTCCTCACCTTCTCCATGAGACCACGGACTCACTAGAGAAATGGTGGTCGGAAGCCCCGTTTCCTCAGGCCAATCCCTCTTTAGTGACACCGGTCAAACCACACAAAACAAAAAACCAAAAGAAGAAAGAGAAAAGGAACTATACCACTGCCTATCCCGTGCCAGTGGACGAACACCCATGGGAAACAGACAGAGAATTCCGCGCTGCGCAACAAGAAGATCCCGTTCTACAGGACGCATGGGGTCGCGCCCTGGACAATGAAGACCCTCTGCAAGTAGGTCCTTATTTTTATAAAAAGAATGGGCTTTTATATAGGAAGGGCGGGCCCCAGCAATCCCCCCAGTTGATAGTCCCCGGGCCCTTCCGTGACAAAGTGTTGTTTCTTGCCCACAGTCACTTATTGGGAGGTCACTTCGGCGACGAAAAAATTGGGCAGGCCATCTTAAAAAAGTTCTACTGGCCGGGGGGTTTCCAGCAAATTAAACAGTATTGCCGCGAATGCCCTATCTGCCAGAAAAATAGCCGATATCATCCTCCTAGAGTACCCCTTCAACCGCTCCCCCTCATTGATATACCCTTCAGCAGAGTAGGGATGGACATCATAGGCCCGATGTTAGCATCCAGAAGCGGGTGCAGATACGCTCTACTCCTGGTCGACTACGTCACCCGTTTTCCCGAGGCCGTTCCCTTACGACAACCCACCACCCAGAACATCTCCAAAGCACTTACTTCAATCTCCTCGCGAGTTGGGTTCCCTAGGGAGATCCTAACGGATCAGGGCACCCCGTTTGTCTCCGCCCTCATGCAACAGGTATGCGCACAACTCGGAGTCAAACAAATTAGGACCTCTGCTTACCACCCCCAGACCGACGGGTTAGTCGAGCGCTATAATGCCACATTAAAAGCTACTCTAAAGAAGCTATTAGCCCTGGATAGCAAGAGATGGGAAGAGATTTTACCCCTGGCTTTATTCGCGATCAGCTGCAAAGTACAGAGCAGCACTGGCTATTCTCCCTACGAGCTATTATACGGGCGGGCCCCCCGAACCCTTCTTGACATGGCCCGGGAGGCCTGGGAGGCCGACCCTGACCGAACCAGACCCCTTCCCGAATACATAGACAATCTCAAGACCCACTTGGGGCAGATACGGGAGATCGTGAGCCAAAACATGGTGACCGCCCAAAAACACCAATACGACAAAGGTACGAAGCCCCGGACCTTTGTCCCCGGAGACCTGGTACTTCTTCTACTGCCATCCTCCGACCACAAATTATTGGGTCAATGGCAGGGCCGGTATTCAGTCCTCCGGCAAGTAACGCCAGTCACTTATGAAATAGAAATGGACCCTGTTTGGGGAGTCACCCAGATATACCACGTGAATCGCTTGAAACAATGGGAAGGACCCCGACCCGTTCTGTCTAGTTCAACGCCATGAAACCCCCTCTCTTATGAGGTCTGAATGGATCCAGACCTAACCGAAAACCAGAAACAAGATCTCCGTAATACCCTGTGGCCCCTGCAACAGGTGTTCTCATCCAGCCCTGGTCACACGACTGTCATTGAACACGCTATCTGAACCGAACCTGGAAAAAAAGTACGACAATGGCCCTATCGGGTCCCTGAGGCCCGAAGAGCCACTATTAAGCAAGAAACAGACCAAATGCTGCAGATGGGCATCATAGAGCCATCCATCAGCAGCTGGAACTCACCCATTGTATTGGTACCTAAGCCGGACGGATTGATAAGATTTTGTATCGATTTTCGCGAGGTGAACAAGATCTCAAGCTTTGACACCTACCCTTTACCCCGTGTAGATGAGATGGTTGAACGCATAGGGAAGGCCAAATACATTAGTACCCTCGACCTATGCAAGGGCTATTGGCAGATCTCGTTAAGAATTGAGGACAAAAAGAAAACGGCGTTCTCCACACCCAATGGGTTGTTTCAGTTTACAGTGCTACCTTTTGGCCTTCACGGTGCTCCCGCCACTTTCCAAAGAGCCATGAACCAGGTCCTGCAACTTCACTCCTAGTACGCCGGAGCCTATTTGGATGACATTGTCATCTACAGTGATGATTGGGAACAGCACCTACAGCATTTGAAAGAGGTTTTATCTTCCCTTGGTTCTTATGGCTTCACCATTAATCCTTCCAAGACCAGCCTGGCGCACAGACAGTGAAATACCTGGGATATCTCTTAGGCGAGGGTGTTATCCGACCCCAAAACAACAAGATCATTGCCATTCAATCCATCCCCTTTCCCCAGACCCGAAAAGAACTACGTGCTTTCTTAGGCCTTTTGGGGTACTATCGAAGATTCATCCCCAACTTTTCCCAAACCGCTGTTCCCCTGACCGATCTCCTAAAGAAAACCGCAAAAACAGAAGAAGCATTACAACGTCCAACACCCATGGCATTACAGGCATTCAACAAACTCAAATGGTCCTTGGTATCAGATCCCGTACTGATTAGCCCAGACTATTCTCAGCCTTTCATCCTTCAGACCGACGCGTCTGATCAGGGTTTAGGGCCATCCTGTCCCAGAAAGACCTGAACGGAGAGGAAAGGCCTATCCTCTACCTCAGCAGGAAGTTATTCCCTAGAGAAATTAACTACGCTGTTGTGGAAAAGGAGGCTCTTGCCATCAAATGGGCGATAGAGAGTCTCCGCTATTATCTGGAAGGCCGAGAGTTTGTCCTATATACCGACCATGCCCCGCTGGAATGGATGGCCCGAAACAAGCGACTCAACGACTGCGTCCTCCGGTGGTTTCTGTCCCTAAAGCCCTATCGGTTCAAGACTTTACACCGGAAAGGTGTGGATCAGGAAAATGCAGATTACCTCTCCCGACACCCACCCCCTTCAACCAGTACAAGAAGGACAGCTAGGGGAAGGGGATGTGAACCAGCATCGGCCCCTACCCCGTTGAAACGGCATCGTAACGTAGGAAACCCGGCCTCAGCACTCGAACCTACAGCGTCCCTGGCAACCCATGCTCCACCCCCCTGTCCTCCCTTACAGGAACCAATGGGATCAAGCGGACGACCGGAAACACCCTCCCATGACCTAGGAAGTCCCTCCCTCTACCCGAAGCCGGAACCAGGAAAAGCCGATCCCAGAGACAGAAGAGAGTTCGATGCGATGGACTCGTGGCAGGAGACAGCGAGCGGAGAACCCGAGAAGGCGAACAGAGGAGACGAGGAAGACGGAGAATCCAAGTGGAAGACCGGAGGTGAAGAAGAAGACGTCTGGACCGAGGACTGGTGGAGTCCCCAGGAGGTGGCTGGAGAGCGGCCGCAACTCGCGGAAGAGTTGCGCCAGGGCATGTGAGTACCCTGTCTCCTTACTTCATTAGAAGGCGTGTGTATAGTTGTAAATAGGAAACACCCCACTTTGGAGTCCCACTGTCACTGTATATAGATACTGTATAGCAGAACCATTTCACACGGGCACTGTTGTATAAAGATTCCCACACACCCTTTACCCCTACACCCTCTGTCCCCCTCCCCTCTTCGTATACCAGCTACTTCCCCTACCTCCCCTCACGCTCGATTTAACCTCCCGCACCCCTAGGTGTTGGTTGAAAGACTGGGTCAGTCCAAATCTCGAGGACTAACTGCCCTTTATCTTCTCTCATATATATACCTGTGAGGACACCCTCCAAAATCCGTCATCGAGACGACCAACGCGGCAAAGCCCATCCGGAGCAGCCCTCCATCCGGCAGCCCGACAAGATTACTCCCAGCAACCCTTCCTCATCTGTACTACCCTTTGGTTTTCAGAGCTATTTTACGAACTACCTCTGTCAATCAATAAACAAAGCTAAACCATAGCACACTATATCCGGCCTCCACGCCTGTTATTCCGGTCCGCCCTAAGCCCACGACCACAGTGAGAAAATCCGCCCTGATCCTTTTAGAACTCTCAGTGGCTTTCGACACGGTTGACCACAATCAGCTTGTAGCTGCATCTCTTAGGTGGGGGTCAGGGGCAAGGCTCCTGTGCTTCTGAAGTCCTTTCTCTCGGACAAAGAACAACAGGTGGAACTTGACGGGCACAGTTCATCCTGGTTTACCCTGCCCTGTGGGGTGCCACAGGGTTCTTCACTGAGCCCTACACTTTTCAAACTGAATGTTACCCACCTCATTTCGCTCATAAGGTCCTTTGGATTCAAAACAGTGGTTATGCCGACTACACACAGATCGTGGTGTCCTTTTTCTGGAGATCCCACGGACACTGCACTTAGATTCCAAGACAGACACTGGATGTCCCAAAACTGCCTCAAACTAAACGGAGGTGCTCCTATTTGGGGCGTGACACCTCTTTCTGGCAACCTAGCTGGTGGCCTCAGGAAATGGGCCAAACTCCCACTCCTGTCTCTAAGGCAAAAAACCTCAAAGTCTATTTTGATTCCAAGCTATCCTTTGAGGGGAAAATCAATGCAATCACCTTTTCATACTTTTTCATGATCAAAACCATCAGAAAGATCCTTCCTTTTATCCCACTAGAGCTTCAGAAATTGGTGGTAACAGCGCTCATATTGTCCAGACTGGATTATTGGAGTGGGCTGTTTCTTAACATACGTGCATGCTTTCTCAATAAAATGCAGGTCCTGCAGAATGCAGCGGCCCGCCTGCTGCTTGATATCCTGAAACATCAATCAGTAGCACTTATCTTACCAACCTTACATTGGCTACCAGTTAAAAGAAGGATCAAATTCAAGGCCCTCTGTATCACCTTTAAGGCACATCATGGATTGATCCTGACTTCTTGGCAAACAAGTTCAAGTGGTATCTTCCAGGGAGGGAGCTTCGCTCTGCAACTTCTGCAAATCTTGTAATCCCCAGGGCCAAAATGGCATTAAGGGGGGAAGCGGGGGGGGGGGGGAGTTTCTTTGCAGGCACAGCCAGATTGTAGAATTCACTCCCAATTGGACTGAAGAAAGAAAGCAAGCTCCTGGCCTTCTGTAAAACCTTAAAAACTCTGCTGTTTAACAACTAGCTGCATCGCCTCATCACATTCTCCATTCAGGCTCACACATCAGGATGAGCCGATGCGCCTAGACACTCCCGGCGTGTATTAGTGCGTGTTATAAATCCAAATTTCATTTCAATTGCATTTCAGAAAATATAATGCACCCTGCCTTAGGGCTCAAAGGCCTGCTGTAGGGGTGACTTACAAATATTAGATGCAGTGGATCTGGCATGACAAACAGGAGTGTGTCATGTCACGTTTTCACTCTTAGTTTGCACTATGTCCACACAGTCTTCAATGGCATTCTGTGTGGAATTTGTATGTGGGTCCCTTAGGATGGCTTAACATATGCTGTAGCCCTTAGAGACCCTCCTTAACACCGATACCCTAAACCTGGTGCACCATTTACTAGGGACTTACAGGGGTGATAAAGTCTTTAGCCAATTGTAGAACAATCAGCTTCACCTTGTTTTAGGGAAGGAGCACTGGCACTGAGGTCTAGTTAGCAGACCTCGGTGCAATGTGAGAGCCAAAAATCAGCACCCACTAGCTAAAAAGGGATCAAAAAGTGGAGGGACAAGCACATCAAAAGCCCAGCTTACTTCACTCTTCATAAAACATATGCCCTACTCTACTCTTGCCAGTCTATTTTGCTTCATTAAGCTCCATTAGTTTCAGTTGGTCCTGCAGTGTTGCTGCTTTGTGCCATTGCTTTAGGGTCTGCTTTTTCTTATGTCAAGCTTTCACTTCACTCAAATCTAACTGGAGCATAGCTTACTAAGTACTAATTGTTTTGAGGCGTGATGCGTTGGCAAGGAGACGTACCTTGACAAATGCAAAGAGGAATTTCCGTAGTATTTCTAGCCTACACTTACCACTGGATTTAAAGGTTGGAACTATGCATCTGATATTTTATAACTGCTTGGACCAATGGGTCACCAATGAGCCTCTCATTAGGCTTTCAGGTTATCCTTTTTGGTATTTCTCTTCCCTCTACTCACTGAGCATTGCATGCCGCATGATATGATAGAATGTGGATTCAATGTCACCTTTTATTAAGAAAGAGTTCAGTCTCTGATTTAGTAAAAGTGGATCTATCCTGGCATAAGATAGGCACCAAAGCAATGGGAAAAAAAGAAATCTTTACTCGATGTAGATTGCTCCATACATCTAACAGCCCTACGCTTGCCAACCTGGGGCTGCCTACTTTTGACAAGTCTACCATGCCTACAAGGTAAGAGTTTAATTAGTCTTTCATTAAGATGATATAGACCACATTTCTGTTTCTCGTTTCACTAATGGATCAGTGGCAAACAACACAGTCTTTGTAATGCTGATGTCAAGAATGATCCTTGTCCCTTGGTAGGAGCATACACATATACCTTGGTCTGTGAATGTAGGAAAACACAAGCATGACAAACAAGATTTACACTCACGTCCTTTGTCTTTTCCTGGAATCATAATATTAGGTGGGAAAGAATCAAGACCACAACCTCAAAGTTTGTCGCTCCGATAAATCAGTCACCTGAAGGAAGTAGGATAAATCTGTGTAGCGATTTCAGAGAAAGCAACATATTTCCTCATTAAAAGGAGCATTCAGAACTCTCACATTAAAAGGGACAAAATATATTCCTTTACCCATTGGGGCATATGGCATATGATGAAGTTGCTTCGTCTTCCAGAACCTTCTAGCCCTCTAGCAAGGACAAAAGGAATAGGTTCCTTTACAAGGTGTATGAAAACCCCAATCTAGATCAGGTATACCCTTCACCCTCCTATGGCTTCTTTAACAGGCACCACAATGCCCAGAGATAACATGTCAAAAAGTAGTAGCATAACTAATAGCCTACATCGATTGTGGCATTCTTTACCACAGGATTGAATGATGGCAAGACGTTCAAGTTCCATGTAAAGAAAAAAGACCCTCCCCACTCGTGCAGCAATCATAAAGTATACCAGAATTTTAAAATCCTCATATTGTGCCCTTCAAATGTATAAAACCATCTCTTATCCGGGCTGCCATCATAATATTTTCCTTTATTTAAAAATGGTGCACTCGTTTAAATATCAGTTAGGATTTTTTGAGGACCACCAGAAGCTGTTGAATATTTTCTATCTCAATAGTGTTGTTATGTACCCCGATCTAGGCCTAGGTAGCTGCACAACCTTTTACCTAGATTTGACCTACATTGCTCTGCATAACGGTTCTAGCACTGACCTTTTACCCATTTATGTGCTGAATAAATGTCGATCAGTTTCCTTGAAACTAGCCTTATTTATTATGTGTGAGGATTCTTAGAAAAGTCCCTGCAGATGACGCATATAACAGGATTAACATACTCCGTATGAAAGTCATGGTCATCTTCATCCTAGGCAAAAGAACTGCTTTGCAGATAGGCTTATTTACAAAATCGTACTCACAGCATATCGATTGTGTAAGGAACCCAAAGGATATCTTTATGGTATAAAAGAACCCAACCAACACTAGATAGGCAGAGGAGAAGCTTCCATGCTGACCCAAGACGCTGAGGTCCCTGCATGCAGAAGCTCCAGCACGCAGTGGTCTGACATCCCTTGCAGGGTGTCCAACTCGAGACCAAGATGGGGTCCTTTGTTCTCTCCCATCAGGTAATGGGGTCGGCTCTTTCCTAAGGATTCTTGGCATTACACCGACATTCATGCTAGGTACACTTAGGTAGGGTTTGCATCATAGGAGTATACTTGATAACTGTAATGTATCTATATGCCTGCATATGTTTACTGTTTTAAACACATTAATAGAATTCGACCTTTTATTTACTCTGTTGGTGCTTGTAATCTTATACATTTGTTTCTGTCTAATGATTGTTGCAGCAAACATTTTTTATACTAGAATAACGCTGTTCAATAAATGCTTATTGAAAACGTCCCCATAGTTTATTCTGTGTATCTCTCTGAGACTAAGTAAGCACGATTGACAGAGTGAAAAGTACTGCACTGTTTCCACGATCCCTGAAGGATCAAGGGTTGTCATGTTTGATAGTTACCAGAACCTTTTCGCTCCTTGGTAATGTTAGGGGAGCTAATGGTGGCACTGTGAGCTAGCTGGTCTAAAGGCGGACATGTATTTTTGGGGTGTATGGAATCAGTCTGGACACCAATCCCTTAGTTTATGTTGTCTAAATGTGCAGATCCTATGTATTTTTAGGAACTACAGGACAGTGTCTGAATCTTCCAACTCCAACAGTAATAAAAATAAGCTTTGTACATGTTGTTCATTGTGACCTAAGTCTGCTCCACTAGGAACTGCTCTTTTCTATGCATTGTCCCACCTGATGCAAACTAAGGGGCCCATTAAGATGTAAGGTGAATCGCCACCGCCCGCATGGTGGTGGCGATCCACCCTACATTCTTCCCCGCCCACCACCCATTTCCCCCACTCCATATTAGTATGGCAGGGGGTACTGCGGCAGACGTGAAGACCGCCCTCCGCTTTTCTGCCCGGTCGACAAGTTGACCGAGCGGAAAAGGCTTTAATATGGTGGCGGTGTCTGCTAGACACCGCCATTCATGGCACGATGCACTTGGGAGGCAGCCTTTCCGTGGTGGCGTTGCCGCACAGATGGGCATGCGGATTTTTAAGTTGGGGGCCCATTGCAGGCCCCCAGGATGTTGGGGGGTGGGAGGGGCACATGGGGCATGTGCATGCACAACATGCATTTTTGGCATTGCAGCGGGTGATGCTGAATGCACCGCCCGCTGCAATGTTAAAAATGGATGTGGGGGAGGAGTCATGTGCGGATCCAAGATGGCCGCGTGAGATCTAGGCTCCGTCGACCCCTTCCTCCAGCATCACTATCCTGGCGAACATCCTGATTGCTAGCCCACCTACCTGATTGCCAAATGGAAGTGACGCTCCCTGCTGTGCCACCGGGCCCCCTGCGACATCGGGGGCTGAAGATAAGACGACCGGCGGTTGGCGGCCTACTTTCTTATTGGGCTTGGGTGTACACTGCGCCCGGAACTGAAGTCATGAACACCGGGCCGGATGTCACCAGTCCGGCCCCGGAAGTGATTTGCTGGAGGCTGCACACAGTGAGGCGGAAGATTGGTGGGGGTCCGTGATGCTCTTCAGCGGCCCCCTGCCTCATGCGGTGCACCCGGTCTGCCTGGACTTAGCGGGGCGCCGTGGTGGGAGGCGCAGCTTCGGGCGCTACGTGGAGCGAGCGGGTCGAATTCGCGGAGCACTAACTCGGGCACCGGCAGTGGAGAGGAGCCGAGAGCGGCGGGGAAGGCAGTATTCCTGTGTGACCCCAGTGTGCCGCGGGTATATTGTGGTGCTCCCCGAGACTGGAGGGGTCGAGTTGAACTGTCCCGCCCGCATGGGAGGGCACGTTCCAATGTGGACTTGAGCCTGTGCTGCCATAAACGCGGAGAGCTCAAGGCGCCCCGTGATGATACCAGGAAACGAGCGGATGACAGCGGCCGCTTGCCTGAGTGCCGAGGGGAGACCTGCTGTGCATTTGGGCGACGGGGTTCCGTGAGGGGCTCCTTCTGGTGAGGCGGATCCCTGGAGCAGTGGTGGAGTGCAGTGGCAAGACCCCCCCGAGTAGTGACAGCTGCAATGAACTCATACACGGCTTCCATATTACAGCACTGGTGATATTGCTTTCGTGACCTTGCGCAACGCGCCTCAGATGTCAGTGACAGGAGGCTGCGCACACCCTTCTGCACCGATATGACCACAGGGAGGGTCCCAGGGTGAATGGCCCTGTGTGTGTTTCTGGCTGGAACACCCATGTCGCAGATGGTCACTGAGTAACCCTGACGTGCCCCTGAACTGGGATTACTGGCCGTGTTTGCAGCGGGCGGGCCGTTACCTTATTGAGGGACCTCCGTTGGCGCTAGAGACGGTGGGGTTGACCGCCTGTGTCCCTACTTGTTGACTGTGGTGTGCAGACGTTTGTTGGCATTGGCTGCCCAGGACGCGGCGGGGCTGTTATTGGGTGCATTGCTGCCATAGACCATGTGGTGGGCTTGGGGATCCTGAACCCCAGAAGTACTAGGGGGGCCAGTGTATTGGAATGGCGAGTGACCAGCACCCTGATGGCAACCAAACCCGACACTGCCAAGACCTTGCCCTGGTCCTCGAAGGAGTCGAGACAAATCCAATCTAACAAACTAGACCGATATACGATGCCCAGGGGCTCTCCTATGGACTTGAAGCAGGTTTAGTCGACGGGGGGGGACTCTCTGGGCTCTCCTGTTGAGCCAACACTTACCGATGTCATGGCAGCAATAAATGGGGTCCAATCATCTCTGGGAAAAAAAATTGAATCACTGGACACAAAATTGGACACTGTCACCATAGAGGTCAACTTGATACGGGCGGACCTTACGAAGGCAAGTAAAAAAGTTAAATCACTTGATATAAAGAATCCTAGCCGAAAAGATATGGTGTTGCTGCAGCAGGAGGTGCGTGATCTCAAGATCTGACGGATTGGAAGCTCGACAAATATGAGGGAAGGGCCAGGTGTAACAACATACACATCCTTGGGGTGCCCGAGAAATCAGAGGGCCCGGCCCCTGACCTGTTTGTAGAAGGTATTATCCTCAATCACCTCAAACCAAAGGGACTGGGCAACTTTTTCACTATCGAACGCGCCCTGGGAGGAGGCCCAGGCCCGGGGCTCCCACCGCCCGATGATTGCAAGGGTTCTGAATTTTCGAGACAGGGATGCAGTCCTGCAGGCGGTTTGTACGGGGGCCCCCCTGCGGTTCGAGAATGCCACGCTCTCCTTTTTTCCAGACTTTACCCGGATGGTGCAGAAACTGCGGCAGAGCTATCTTCTGGTGAAAAAGAAACTTAGAGACAAGGGACTAAAGTACGCCATGATGTTCCCAGCGGTTCATCACCTTCAGTCCGCAACTTTTAGTCCGCATACCTTCATTCCGCATACCATTATCCCGCACGTACTTTTATTCCGCAGAATATTACAACGCATGTCATTATATCTTATATGCTTTTATCACGCATGCTTTTACAACGAAATTCGTTGTAAAAGCATGAATGGTAAAAGCATATGTTTTTAAAATTTAAGTGTAAGGTAAGTATATGGTTTAAGTTTGGGGGTGCTGGGGTATATGTTTTAGGGGTTCAGGGGTATTTTAAGGGTGGGTTTGGGTTATGGGGTGCAGGGGTAATTAAGGGTTATGGGGTATGTTTGCGTTTTGGGGTACAGGGTTATTTTTAGGGTTCGGGGTAGCTTTGGATTTTGGGGTACAGGGGTATTTTTAGGGTTCAGGGTTAGGTATGGGTTTTGGGGTACAGGGGTAATTTAGGGTCAGGGCTAGGTTTGGGTTTTGGGGTACAGGGGTATTTTTAGGGTTCAGGGCTTGGTTTGGGGTTTGGGGTACAGGGTTATTTTAAGGGCTCAGGGCTAGGTTTGGGTTTTGGGGTAAAGGGGTATTTTTAGGGTTCAGGGTTAGGTATGGGTTTTGGGGTACAGGGGTAATTTAGGGTCAGGGCTAGGTTTGGGTTTTGGGGTACAGGGGTATTTTTAGGGTTCAGGGCTAGGTTTGGGTTTTGGGGTACAGGGGTATTTTTAGGGTCAGGGCTAGGTTTGGGTTTTGGGGTACAGGGGTATTTTTAGGGTTCAGGGCTTGGTTTGGGGTTTGGGGTACAGGGTTATTTTAAGGGCTCAGGGCTAGGTTTGGGTTTTGGGGTAAAGGGGTATTTTTAGGGTTCAGGGTTAGGTATGGGTTTTGGGGTACAGGGGTAATTTAGGGTCAGGGCTAGGTTTGGGTTTTGGGGTACAGGGGTATTTTTAGGGTTCAGGGCTAGGTTTGGGTTTTGGGGTACAGGGGTATTTTTAGGGTTCAGGGCTAGGTTTGGGTTTTGGGGTACAGGGGTATTTTTAGGGTTCAGGGCTAGGTATGGGTTTTGGGGTACAGGGGTATTTTTAGGGTTCAGGTCTAGGTTTGGGTTTTGGGGTACAGGGGTATTTTTAGGGTTCAGTGCTAGGTTTGGGTTTTGGGGTACAGGGGTATTTTTAGGGTTCAGGGTTAGGTATGAGTTTTGGGTACAGGGGTAATTTAGGGTTTAGGGGTAGCTTTGGGTTTTGGGGTACAGGGGTAATTTAGGGTTCAGGGCTAGGTATGGGTTTAGGGGTACAGGGGTATTTTTAGGGTTCAGGGCTAGGTTTGGGTTTTGGGGTACAGGGGTATTTTTAGGGTTCAGGCTAGGTTTGGGTTTTGGGGTACAGGGGTATTTTTAGGGTTCAGCGTTAGGTATGGGTTTTGGGGTACAGGGGTATTTTTAGGGTTTAGGGCTAGGTTTGGGTTTTGGGGTACAGGAGTAATTTAGGGTTCAGGGCTAGGTTTGGGTTTTGGGGTACAGGGGTATTTTTAGGGTTCAGGGCTAGGTTTGGGTTTTGGGTACAGGGGTATTTTTAGGGTTCAGGGCTAGGTATGGGTTTTGGGGTACAGGGGTATTTTTAGGGTTCAGGGTTAGGTATGAGGTTTGGGGTACAGGGTAATGCTGGGGGTAGTGTTTTAGGGTTTTGGGTAGTGTTGTAGTGTTTGGTCATGCTAGGGGAAGTGTCATAGGGTTTAGGGTAGTGTAGTGTAGGGTCATGCAGGGGGTAGTGTTTTAGGGTTTACGGTAGTGTTGTAGCGTTTGAGTAGTGTAGGGTCATGCAGGGGGTAGTGTTTTAGGGTTTAGGGTAGTGTTGTAGCGTTTGAGTAGTGTAGGGTCATGCTGGGTGTAGTGTTTTTGGGTATAGGGTAGTGTTGAAGTGTTTGTGTAGTGTAGGGTCATGCTGGGTGTAGTGGTTTAGGGTAGTATTTTAGTTTTTGTGCAGGGTCATGCTTGTTGTAGTGTATAAAGGTTGTGTTGTAGTGTTTGTGTAGGGAAGTAGAGTGCTTTATGGTAGTATTGGGGGGTCGTGCTGGGTAGTGTAAATATAGGTAATGGACTGTGTGTTAAGGGTGGGTGGTGCAGGGGTTCTACTTTAGAGTGTAATGTAAGGTAGTGTAGGATAGGGATCTCTTACTTTCTTTAACACCTTGGCTGCTAGGCGTTTTCCCCCCCCTGTGCTGGAAATTGCTATTTTGCTGGTGTCATGACGAGCTCAGCTCGTCATCAGCACAGCTCAACTGTGCATCATGACGAGCTGAGCTCGTCATGAGCATCGAAAGGGTTAACAACTTTTAAAACAAGTATACATTTAACATGCATGCCTTTTCGTTTTAAAGGCATGCATGCTAAAGGCATATTCGTTATAAAAGTATGCGTTTTTTTTGTTTGCGGCCTAATGGTATTTGCGGGATTTTTTTTGCGGACTAATGGTATGCAGGATTTTTTCATGCGGGATAACGTCATATATTCGTTCCCAGCTCGCCTAAGAGTGGAAATCGATGGGAAGGCCTGGTTCTTTGACAACCCTGACGTGGCATCGGACTGGGTAGACAGCAGGCACACGGATGGACCGGGGGGACGGGACCGCGGCGGAGGAAACGGACTGCAGGAGCAGAAGTAAAAGAGCCATAGGAACATTCACGCTGGTTTGTAATGTCAGGTAGTGGGGCAGATCCACAGCTCGTTTTCTAGCTGTACTTTGTTGACCGTAAGTTTGCTGTGAATTGCCCCGGGTTTGGGAGTAATGGTCTGAGGAGAGGCCGTAAGAACCTCTGCACTGTTTTGATATGTCAGGTAGCGGGGTAGATCTACAGCTAGTTTCTTGCCAGAATTTATTGACTATAAGACAGCTGTGGGTGGCCCCAGATTCGGGGGATGTGTTCTGGGGGTTGGGGGGGCAGGGCATTGGCTTTCCGCCTCGTTACTACCTTTAGTTAGTTAGTAGGTTAGATGTTGGGCGACAGGCATACTGCTAGTTCGGGATGGGCGTCAGCCATGTGCAGTGGTGCAGGGAGAGGGGGTGGGGTTTGGGGTCGAGGGGGGTTTTTGGTATTGAGAATTTATTGCCTGAAGGATTGATCGCAATGTGTTTTTCTCTCTTTTTTTCCTTTTTTACATCAGGGGCCAATGCTGTGACTGTACTGCTTCCATACCAGTTCAATGTCAAACGTTAGACGGGGATCAGGGATAAATGCACTTAGTTGGAATGAGAACGGTCTTGGGAACAAAATCAGGAGGGGAATGGCCAGTCAGTTGGTCAGACAGCACGCCCCTGACGTAGTCCTGTTACAGGAGACACATCTCATTGGTAATCGTTGCATGGCCCTGCACAGAGGGGGCTATAAATTGTTGGCGCATGCAGGATTTACCACGGGGTTGAGAGGGGTTGGGGTCTTGGTGAAAAAGTCCTTTCCCTTAACGATCCAGGCCACTTGGTTTGATCCGCGAGGGTGTTATGTTGGCATATTGGGGCAGTGGGAGGGGAGGACGGTCACCTTCGTTTCCATCTATGTCCCACCCAGCCTTCAATCCGATACTTTCCGCGACCTGAGTTCTATTTTCTTGACTTTGCCATTGGGCCTCCTTGTGATGGGGGGACTTTAATGCGGTGGTGGACGGGGGGTGTTGGATCGGCACCCAGCCCGGGCTCTGAGAGCGGGCAGAGGAGGCTCCCCTATTTCCTAGAAACAACGGGGCTAGTGGACGGGTGGAGGATACGCAATGCTAGGGAGGTACAATACACGCATGTGTCCGTTGCACACCACAGCCGGTCTAGGATAGACTACGTGTTAGTGCAGGCTGCTCAGGCGAATGCGGTTAGGGAGGCTCGTCACCTGGGGAGAGGCATCTTGGACCACTCTCCAGTTTGGCTCCGGCTGGAATTCGACCGGTTTGACATTGGTAGGATTGCCCCTATTGGTTCGTGGCACCTGAGGGACCCCACCATTAAGAAAAGAGTTGTTAAGGTCTCTGACAGGTACTTCCAGGAAAACGCGGGTACAGTAGACTCGGCTCAGACTTTGTGGAAGGTGTATAAAACTGTTGTTAGAGATGAGGCCTTATCCTTGGTTGTGGGGAAAGAAAAGGAACGGCCGGATGAAATGGAGAGGGAGGAGGCGACAAGGTTGGAGGCAGAGGTAGCTAGAGCAGTGACCCCGGAGGGGCTACACCGGCTGCAATTGCGACAAGATGAGTATAAGGGCCTCTCTAGGGACAAAGATAGAGCGCAGAATGATGAGACTCAAAGTAGGGTATACGAACATGGTGAAAAATGCCGGGATATTGATAGCGTGGCTTGAAAAAGGGGAGTGGGCTTCACGGCTAGTACCAGAATTGCAGGGGGAGGATTTTAGTACGCTTACAGACCTGCAGGCCATGGCGGATCGGTTCGCGGACTACTATAGTGGGGCATGCACATCGGCATGGGTGTATAAGGAGGCGGATAACAGCGCAATGATAAAAGACATCCAGATGCCCACGTTGTCGGCCGACAACCGGGAGTATTTGGAATCCCCGCTCACGGATGACGAGGTGGCGCAGGCCAAAGAGGAGTACACTCCGGGAAAGCCACTGGCCCAAACGGGATTCCTATAGAACTGTTTAAACTGAGGGCCAACAAACACGCTCCATGTTTGTAGAATCAAGAGAGGGGGTACAGCTCCTATACGACCAGCGGTTGGCTAACATAGTGGTCATACATAAGGCGGGTAAACCCAAGACGCTTTGTTTGTCATACAGACCTATCTCGTGAGCCTTAAGTCCTGGCGAAGCTGCTGGCGACGAGATTCGCTAAAGTCATTACCACCTTCATACACCCGGATATGTCCGGCTTCATGCCACATCGGAATACAGCGCTTAATCTGCGTCGGTTACATAGGGTGCTGGTTAGGACCCCGACGATCTAGGAGCCAGCGGTATTGGTATCTTTGGATGCCACCATGGCATTTGATAGGGTCGAGTGGCCATACCTATTTGCAGTACTGGTGAAGCTGGGATTTGGTCCAGAGTTTGTGAATTGGGTGCACCTCCTGTGTACGCAGCCCTTTGCCAGAGTAGTAGTGAATAATCGGATGGTCCACTGGCTTTCACCTTGGCAGGGGCACGAGTCAGGGAGGTCCCCTGTCCCCGCTCCTATTTGCCTTGGCCTGGGAGCCCTTGGCGGCGTGGGTTCGGTAGGACCGTGAGATCCGTGGCCTATGATGGACATTGGAATGGGAAGATAAAATTTTGCTGTACAACGATGATATCCTGCTTTACCTTACCAACCCGAGAGGTTCCCTTTTTATTTTTTTGTATATATATATTTTTTTATTTTATTTATTAAGCATTTCAAAATTGTACATCACACTTATAACGACGTAGTCCAGTGTAGAACACTCATAATAAACCAAAGCACTGTACATTGCAAACCAAAAACAAAATAAGCCATATTACCCATTGATGCACACTACGCCAATCCTAGCGGACGTGCGCCTGTCTGTAGATGATACAGTAGCATTTATATGAAGTCCAGTTGGCTTCAGTCCTAATTTGCATTTCCCTCCAGTTGCTACTCATTCAGAGTCCAGTTCCTGTTGAGACAAAAAGTATTCCAGCAAAGGAGCCCAGATGTCCTTAGGCCTAGATGAGACTGGAAGTTCTTCAGCATAAGTTTCAAATTGTTTGCGGCAATATACCATATCCTTGAGCCACAAGTCTGCTTTAGGGCTCCAGTGGCTATCCCAAGTAAACAACACCCGTCTCTTTGCCAAGAGCAGTGCCCCACTCACAAATTTCCCCACTGCTGCACGTACATGAGGTACGTATCCTAGGAGGCATTCCAGCGGCGCGCAGCGCACTTCCACCCTTGTCATGATGTTTATAAGAGCCAGGACCTTTTCCCAATATTTGAACACCTGATCACATTGCCACGCAAGATGAATAAAGTCAGCGCTAGCCCACCCACAGCGCTTAAAGCAATCTGACTCACGCAGTACCATTCTATGTAGTTTTTTAGGGATCGCGACACTGTTCTGAGAGTTACCCGTCAACAGGGAACAGTAAACTGTAAAGGTAATGTGCTCAATTTCTATCCAGACTTTACGGCTACAGTTCAGGCGGCGCGTAAGGAGTTTCAAGGCGTGAAAAAATTGCTCATTAAGGAACAGATCTGTTACGCCATGCTTTATCCAGCACGGCTGCGCATTGGAGAGGCAGCCAAAGCCAAGATTTGTACCAAAACAATTCAACAACCTGGCGATGATCGGGCACGCGGGGTCCCCGGAGGGGGGCGAGCTGCCAATGACTGCTCCACCACAAACATGGGCAAAAGGGATTCAGCTCCACACACATCCCTTAGTAGAGTCTCCTCGTAATCTTCGAGGCGCCCCACATTGGTGGACTCCGGCAGACCTAAAATGCGAACATTGTTGCACCTCGAGCGCGCTTCAATGTCTTCATGCTTGGCTTGGATTACCGCGAGGAGCTTCGACATGTCTGTTGTTTTTTCGGTCACTTTCTGTAGGCCATCTTCAGCATCGGAGATGCATTGTTCCGCCTCCCCAAGTCTTGCCGCTTGCTTACCCCGCTTGAAGGAGAATAGGTCCATTCTCCCATTAAGAGCCTATATTTTCCTGTCGATAGCCTGAAGGCTGGCTTGGATGGCCGCCAACGACTTCTCCAGCTTTGTTGGGCCTTGCGCCGTTGACTCCAGCTCTAAATCTGATGCCGCGTTCTGCGAGGATTTCCCGCCTTTGCGCAGCTCAAAGGTGAGCCTCGGTTGTTTTTTTCCGGCTTACCCATTTTTGCCGTCTTAACCGAGGAAGCGTATCTCTACGCAATATGGAGGTCTACCAGTCACGACCGCCACCCAGGTGCTGGCGGTTCCTTTCGCGCCTTGCTGTGCGCTCCTCCGTTGCCCTCAGATCCACTTGGCCTATAGACTGAGGGCCAACACTCCACTCCCGCAGCAACCAGGCCCACAGTCCACCCTGGAAGCAGTCTAGCACTCACAACTGCCCAGCCCAGGGTGCAGTATGTGGAGGTAGAGGGGCACGGGGGGCCCGGCAGCAGGCGCTTGTGTTGAATTCCAGCGCTTATGCAGAATGAAAAGCAGGGCTGCCTCCCTCCCCCCACACTCCACCGAATATAGGGCACTTCTCAATAGCCCCACACGCTGTGTCCATTCATCAGCAGCATGTGACAGGTGTGCAATTAGTGTCTCTCTTTAATGCAGCTATCTGGTGGGCACGTGTGATCAATATGCAGCTCTCCTTGCACCTCACATGCGATAGCGTAGTGCGTAAGCAGCTTGGCCTACCGGGTTGTCGGGAGCCAGGCGCTCGCGTAGATCCCACCTCCACCGCCGCGTCTTCCGATCCCCAGGAGGCCGCGGCATCAGCTATCTGGGCCGCCGCGCTCTGAGACCAGCTTCGTCCGCTAGGCGTGCGGACTGACGCGAACGCGCCCGCCGGGGGCAAGAGCCGCTGCCGCAGCTCCCCCGATGCAGGCCACTCCGCTCAGTGCTCATCTCCGGGATCAGCCGCCAAGCCCTCCGGCCGCCATTGCCACGAGGCCCACGGCAGCCCGCACGTTCCGGATGGGAGCTCACCCTCAGCAAAGGGATCGGCAGGGAGCTCGCTCCTACTCTCCAGCAGCCAGCTCTTTCCACGCTGGATAGCAAGGTAGGGGACAGGATTATGCAAGGATGAATGAAGGCAGCCGGTGGAGCTACACTCACATGCGGCCATCATGCCGGATGCCCTAGGTACGCCCCCGGGGATCCCTTATGTGTTTCCTTGATGTGCTCGCCATTTTTGGGAGGTACTCTGGCTTTGCCATAAACTGGTCGAAGTCAGTGCTTTTTGTTTTTAGGGGTGACCCACTGGTTGTTCCGCAGACCTGCTCGATACACATTGAGACGGTAGGGTTTAGGTACCTCAGCATCTATGTTATGCTTGACCTGGAATTACAATATGCTAATAACATTGGCCCCCCCTCTGACTCGATTTAAAGGGGATGTCGCGCGCTGGAAGGCGCTTCAGCTCTCCCTCCTGGGTAGGGCGGTGCTTTTTAAGATGATGGCCCTGCCCTGGTTTTTATACGCACTTCAGAACACTATGGACTCAGTGCCCGCATCCTACTTTAGGGAGATGGAGGCCCTCCAGAGGCAGCTTCTTTGGGATGGTAGGCCCCGCATAGCGTTCTCTAAACTTACTCCCCCCTGGTAGGACTGCCAGACCTAAGGAAATATTACTGGGCCGCCCAGCTGGCTGAGTTGAATCATGCTATATGGGGGCCCCCCGGGGACCCAGGATATGCTATGGATCGCTGGCAGGTACATCAATTTCCCCTTGCAGGACAGACAGGAACATGCCGTTCAGGTGTGGCAAGCGGCGAATAGACACCTCAAGTGTGAGGGAAAGCTTACACTTGCCACCCCACTGTGGAGCTTGGAGAAGTTGGGAATCCTATTGAAGTCTAAGGGGTTTGACAAGTAGGACCTCATTGGATCACACAGATCAAAGATGTTTGGCGGAAAGGCACAGTTCACACATTCAGTTCACTTAAGAAACAATACTACCTTCACAACTGCGAACACTACTGTTATCTCCAGATTAGACATGCCCTGCTTGCAAACATCCCCAAGGCCACGTTAATACCCAACGCCTCCCCTCTCGAAGACCTAGTGTTTGGACGGCCACCTCCCCTGAGAAGACCATTACACTAATATACAAGAAGCTCATTAACCATACGGGGGACCCACTGGTACTTTTAAGAACGCACTAGAGTGAGGATGGGATAGAGTTGGAAGATGAGGACTGGCGGGAGGCGGTCTTCTCTCCAAGGGTGGTGGCGATACAGATGAGGCTTTGGTTAGTACAATTAAAGATTCTCCATAGGTCGTATGTTACGGGCCCCGTCTGGCAGTATGGGTCGCTCGGAGGGTGGGGAGTGTAGGAGGGGGTGTGGGGAGCTTGGAACATTTATGCATATATTGTGGCACTGTCCTGGGGTGCAGGCGTACTGGGAGAAGATGCGTGACACACTACGAGACGTCCTGGGGGTGGAAATGAGGCCGGAGGCACGCAGGTGTATCCTGAACATCTGGGAACCCACAGATCTGAATGCCTATAGGAAGCAATGGGTAGCGTTGGCCTGATAGCTAAGCGTAATATCGCCCAGTTATGGGGAGCCAGCCAGCCGCCACGAGTCCCGAAGTGGGAGAACCACCTGGATAGGTCGGTATACGTGGCTAGGGGGTGTCCTGGAAAATGGGGGAAGGTCTGGAATCATTACAGTGGAGATGTTTGTGAGCCCCCGATGTGTTCGGAGGAAGGGGAGGCGCATGTATCCCCTTGATCCATTACCCACATATTGTATCTATTATTTTGTGCGTATGGAACTGTACTCTAGGAACTGTAAGAGCTGCTAATTTCACCTGATGTTTTTCTTTGTCGTTTTGTTAATAAAAAGATTTTTTTTTATTCATGCAGGATGCGCCCGCCAGTGTAGCGGGCACATCCTTATCACCTCCACGGGACCGCCCCACTTATGGCGGGCAGTCCCTTTTTACATCAGGATGGCGGGCGGACCCAATGATGCCCTAAATGTTTCCAGGAAAACAAAACATTTTCCCAATCAAGACCACGCATTTATGTAACTACTCTCATTCCACTGACTTGTCATCAGCAGACTCCTCCATGGAGAAAGCATGCACCTCCACCTTTGCTTAGATATTTCTTGACCTCTAGCAATTCTTAATTGAGATCAGCCTTGAATAATGCAAATTTCGTCATTAATTTTTTTGAACCATGATTCCAAGAATTTTTAAATAACATTCATTCTGCCCTTGGTGACTGTGAGCAACATGAGACCACCTCTGAATGTTCGTTGCTTTTGTGTTTTCACAGGGGTCTCATTTGAGGTGACTCAGGTGTATCACCATCTTGTTCCCACACAAATCTATCCTGGTTCTCAAACTTACCATAGCTCAAACTTCTCTTCTGCAATAATCTCAGTAGACCCTAATCTGCGTTAGACTTTCTCTGGTAGTGGACGGGCCACTTCAGTAGTATATATCTCTACCCCGCTTGTCGATTTTACGTTGCTCATTAAGGTCAAGGGCAATTTGCAACATAGTCCAGGATGCACATCCATCTTCAACCTCCTCTAATGCTGAAATTATTTCAAATTGTCAATATCACACCAACATGAAGCACCTTTTCTGGTCCGGTGTCTGTAGTAATGGGAATTGCAGACATCTATTTATTAATATAACAACATCCCTATGGTAGGTATTATTACCAACACAAGCTGAGAGTATTATTCAGAGAGATTCAGACTATTACATTTTGCGGTACCCGAAGGTTCTACTTTTATCTTGTCTCTTTAATATATATATTCCACTAGCTCACATTTTGGATGACCATAATGTCTAAAAACAGGGGCCTCTAACCTATGGGCCACATCCAGCCCTCTACAAAAAAAAAAAAAAATATATATATATATATATATATATATATTGCGCTCGTCACAACCCTGAAGTCCCAAGGAAGAGATGACAGCACTCGGGGGTACCTTTGGTCACACAGTAGTTTATTTAACTACAAGCTCGCCACAGACGCGTTTCGGCACTTGGCCTTCGTCAGTGTGTGTGTTTACACTCGTACAACCGGTACATTTAATATTGATGACAAAGTACAAAGGTTACGCCTCTCAGTCGACATCGACAGAGGAAAACAGCTCTCCCAGCTATCGCGGGCGCCATCTTGTGACGGTAAAGTATACATACATTATTGAATACTCATAATGAATGTGCTCAACGTAATCATACCTGCAGATAGGTAGGTATGCGTAGATGGGAGGTGTCTTTGACAATACAAGTGATTTTTTGTACACTGTTTGATATAGCCGTGGATCGGCAATGGTCCTCTAGAATAAAGAGAGGTGACTCTATATACAACCTATTGTACAGAATTATATACACTAATGAATGAAACGTGAACATATCATACACAGTGCAAAGAGTGAGAGGTACCAAAGAAAACGTGAAGATGTGCCAGTGGTGCATTCTAATCTCGTTACTGTTAGTTTAGCAAGTAACATAGGAAACAAAGAGCCCTTTGCACCTATTAAAGTACCACTTATTACGAACAATGTACATATATGAGATAAATCTGATTCTCTGCATATTTAAAGATATATGTGTACAGGAGAGGCAGTTTGTCAATTCATCTTAATAAATCTCCCCCATAACTGTACAGAGACATATAATATATATACACAATAATATATACAGTGATCCACAAAACTTCAACGAAAGCAGAATACAGTTATTTACAGAAACAGCAGTGCTGCTATTTGCCTAAGTGAAAGACCATTTCTTCCCCACTATTCATTCCTTTTGGCCACTTCGTGGAAAGATCTATAATGTAGCGCGACTCAAGTCTGCGTAATCGTCGCAGGCGGTCACCCCCTCTAGCATTGTTTTTAATGGTATCAAGACCAAAATATTGGAGCTGGTTGCGGTCCCTGTTGTGTTTTTCGGCAAAGTGCCGGGCAACAGGGTATGCTTGATCGGCCTTGTCGATAGCTCTTAGGTGTTCTAAAATCCGCAACTTCAGCATATTGATAGTGCTCCCTATGTAGCAGAGGCCGCAGGGGCAAACCAAATAGTAAACTGCTAGGGGAGTGCTGCAGGTGATGAACTGTTTTATATGCAGTTTTTTGCCGGTGTCTTGATTTTCCACTGAGAGAACTCTTTTGCTTCCGGCACACGCTTTGCATTTTCCACAGGGGAAAAAACCACTCATAGATTTTAAGGTATTACTTTTAGGCAGTGGTTTCTCTAAATGGCTGGTCACCAGATAATCTCTTAAAGATCTGGTTTTGTTAAAAGTTATCAATGGGTGAACAGGTAGGTCGTCTTTGGTAGTGCTATCCGTTTTGAGAATATGCCAGTTTTTACGCAGCAGGGATCTGAGATCGTTAGCTCCAGCAGAAAAAGGGGTTATTAACCTAAACTTTCCTTTACCATCATCAGCTTTCTCAATGGCGGGTTTAGTAGTGATTAGGGAATCTCTAGGGATAGCCCTTACTCTCCTCAAGGTGTTTTTCAGAAGAGACTCTCCATACCCCCTAGCCTTAAATCGAATCACACACTCGTTGGCTGCCTCATCAAAATCTTCTAATCTTGAGCAATTCCTACGGAGCCGAAGAAGCTCTCCGTATGGAATGCTCTTGATTAGTTGAGGAGGGTGGCTACTGCTGGCAAAAAGAGTGGAATTGCCAGCGGTTGTTTTTCTGTGTAGAGCTGTGTGGATCTGCTGGTCTTGTGAGAACACTTTCAGGTCTAGATATTCAGCTGATACCGGACTTACCGTCCCTGAGAAGTGTAAATTGTAGGCATTCTCATTCAGTTTGTTAATGAAGGCTTGTGCTGTTACAGATGAGCCCCGCCACACAATAAACAGGTCGTCAATGTACCTGAACCAGCCCTCAGTCCTCCCTTCCACTCCGTCCACCATACAGCTCCTGGGTACCTGCTCCTCCCACCAGCCGACGAAAAGGTTCGCGTAGCTGGGAGCGAAGCAGGTACCCATCGCTGTTCCAGACATCTGTCTAAACAATTGGTCCTCGAATAGGAATATGTTATTGTTCAAACAGAATTCAATGAACTCAAGAATCATGATATTGTGGGTGGTGAACCTCAATTGTCTCAAGTTCAGAAAGTGCTGGATAGCCTCTAGGCCCTGTTGATGGTCAATGACAGTGTACAGGCTTGTGATGTCAAGTACAATCAATAGGCAGTCTTCATCCCAATTCACATTCCTAATTTGGTTCAGAAAGTCCTTGGTATCCCGTACATATGAGGGTAGGGTTAATACCAAGGGAAATAGGAACTTGTCTATAAACCGGGACATATTTTCAGTGAGACTGCCAATCGAAGAAACGATCGGACGGCCCGGAGGAAGTAGGCTGTTCTTATGTAGCTTTGGCAGATGGTAGAAGGTTGGTGTGAGGGGTTGGGTTGTCCGGAGGAAGAGAAATTCGTCCTTACTGAGCATATTGCAATTATAACTAATGCGAGGCTCCCCCGTCTGGGGAGAGAACACCTCTGTGCACAACCAGGGGGACCGAAGTCTTATTCCATACACAAGTTTATACGAGAATCTAAGTTATCCAACTCAAAGTTTTATTTGAGAATGTTCAACATTTTAGACATTCCAATCAGAGAAAGACTGAAGTCAAAAACATGTCTCTGTGGTAGTCATGTAGTAACACAATAATCCTCAAACATCCCGATGCATTTCGGGCAGACGCCCTTCGTCAGGGGATTACTCTACGAGGCAAATCAGAAAATAACCAAAATCACTAAAACATCCTGCAACCTGCAACAAAATGCTATATAATGTCATGCGACTGGCTAACTGAAATTTAAAGTGACAGCACATCAAATTACTTATACTGAAAACAAATGCATTGCATCGTGCATAACGAGTAGAAGACTAAAATGGTGAGAATAAACCAACGTGCAACCCAAGCTCTCCCGTGTTGAATAGAAAAGGCTATCTCCCAGGACGAGTAGCGCAATACGTAGACAGAGACTATCAAACCGAGAAAGTGTAACCGCACGAAAACATGCTCGTGGGACGGTGAAAAGTTAAGTAAACTAACAGCGTGTTGATGCCCACCCGGTGAAAATCTAATAGGGTCCCCAGTAGGGTACTTACATGCGTGAAACTACGCTGAGCTCCGCGGAATTCCAAACGGAGCTGGACAACCCGTGCAACGTTGCCTATCAGTGATTTAAAGCGTCTAGAGTGCGTAAACATAAAAAAAGGACTAAAAACAAGACCCGAGCAGAGTGAAAAAAGTAGAGATGAGTGAAATACGAACGCCGCCATGATGGAGTGTATGTGTCCCGGTGGGAAAAAAGAAAAATAGAGTGAGAAAGGAAATAAATACATATCAGTGCATTACGACGTAATCAGGCATAAAAATAATAAATAATAAACATGGAGGAAAATTACAGGTAACATAAAAATTCAATGCGGTCATTGAGCCCATGGGGCACCATCGTGGTCAGAAAACGAATCCAATGGTTCTCTCTTTTTAATAAGGTATTCTTGTTGTTATGAGTGACTTGAACTTGTTCCAAAATTTGAAATTTTAGTTGAGCCACAGTGTGCCTGTTCTCCATGAAATGGGTGGCTACTGTAGATTTCAAATTGTTCGTGCGGATGTTACTCTTATGTTCTAAGATCCTTACACGGATCTTTCTTTCGGTGTGTCCTACATAACATTTGCCGCAGGGACACTTCAATAGATAAATAACATTGCTAGTGTTACAGGTCGCGTTCACCCTGAGTTTGATCTGATGTCCTTTCATCGGGTGATTGATGATGTTGCCGGGGATACAATTGTTGCAGTTACTGCAGTTATAACAAGGCTTGAGTCCTTTGTAGACAGTCTGTGCATCATGTTTACTTGGTTGACTTAAAATTTCTTTTAAGTTCCTACCTCTGGTGAATGAAAAAACAGGTGGTTGGCTGAATAAACCCTTGAAATCAGGTTCCAAAGTCAAGATGGACCAATGTTTACGAATGATAGATTGAAAACGGTTAGATGTTTTGGAATATTTGGATACGACCACCATGCGGTCTGACTGTGTCTTGGGTTTAGGTTGCAGTAAAGCAGTCCTACGACATTTGTCACTTCTTTCAGCTGCTAGATCCAGTATGGGGGTAGGATATCCTCGTGACTTCAAGCGGTCAAGGGTGATCCTTATTTCTTTTTTACATTCCTCTTCTTTGGAAACAATGCGTTTAACTCGAAGGAGTTGAGCATAGGGTAAATTGTTCTTTAAACCAACACGATGAAAGCTTCTGTAGTGGAGAGTGGAGTTTCTGTCCGTGGGTTTTCGGTAGATAGTAGTGGACCAATCTCCTGGTCCTCTGTGTATTTCCACATCAAGGTAATGCACTAGTTTGTCACTGTGTTCCCAAGTAAATTGGATTCTCTGGTTGAAGTTATTCCAAGTACCTAAAAAGGAGTTCAGAGTGTCTATGGTACCCTCCCATAGTAGGAAAATGTCATCAATGAAGCGTAAATATAATTTACCATGTTCCTGCCAGCTGTCTTGGCAAAGAATGTTGGACTCCTCGAAATATTTCATATAAATGTTAGCGTAGCAAGGAGCTGCCGAATTTCCCATGGCCGTACCATTGAGTTGTAGTATCCATTTGTCTTGTACGGTGAAATAACTGTGGTACAGTGTGAACATAGTCAATTGCATGAGAAATATTTTAAAGTCTGAATCCAGGTCTGCTGAAGCGAGTACGTTTTCAATGGCTTCAATGCCTCCATCATGGGGGATGGAGGTGTAAAGTGAACACACGTCCACAGTACACATGATGAGTTGGGAATTTCACAATTCATTCATGATAGGTTCCAATTTGAGCAAAAAATCGGTGGTGTCTCTTACATGTGACTTAGTTTCAAGTACAAATGGTTGTAGATATTTGTCTAGGAATTTGCCTACATTCTCGTGCAGGCTGCCTCTGGTCGACACGATAGGTCGAAAAGGAGGATGAGTTGGATGCTTGTGCATTTTAGGAAGCATGTATAGCACGGGAGGTTTGGGATTGATAGGTGTCAAGAATCTACGAGTTTTATCATTAACGGTACCATTTTCGAATGCCGTGTTGATGATATGTATCAGATCTTGCGAGAACTCCAGTGTGGGGTCCCCTGGTAAAATATCATAGGTGTTGGTATCACTGACATGAATTTCAATTTGTTGTTCATAAAAGGCGGTGTCCATGATCACTAGGGCACCCCCTTTATCAGCATTTTGACACGTGATGGTAGGATTGTCAGCCAACTTTTGCAAAATGTTTCTCTCTTTCCGGGTGAGATTCCCATGTTTGGTAGGTTGTTGAAACGGCAAGTTGAGTATTTCTTGTTTGATCAGATTTTCAAAAGCATCTATGATTTTATGGCTTTGAGGTGCCAGAAAGGTGCTGTGGGGTCGTAGTCCTCTGAGCATGTCTTCTTCTTGAGTAAGGATAGGATTGATGTTTTGAAAATAGTGTCTCAAACGGAGATTCCGTACAAGTTTAAAGGCGCTTACCTCAAGCTCCAAGGTGTTGGTGCTGGTGGTGGGCACAAAGGATTGGCCTTTCTGTAAGGTATTAATTTCATCTGTAGATAGAATGGTAGAAGAGATGTTAATGACAAGGTTGTCATTAGAGTTCAGCGCCTTCCTTTGACTTTCTTGCCCTTGGTTGCAGGTGGAGTTTTTTCTATTACCTCGGCGGGTTTTTCCCCCCGGGATCTTTCTGTTGGTCTGGGCCTGATTCTAAAAAATGCACGTGGAGTCTGTGGATGTACTCGGTGTCTGTGATTAGGCTTCAGGTGTGGTACGAGTAGGTCTCTGTCTGTTGTCCTCTTCAGAGGATGATGTTTCATTGGCAGAGAACGGATTATAAGGTTTGTTAGAGCGTCGGCGGGCGTACACCTCTGCCCAGGTGTACACCTCGCCGAGCTTATAATCAATGGTGGCTCTCTTGAATTTACGCAGTTTTCTTTCTTCAGTTTCGCGTGCATGCTTATCAAGTTGGGTGTTTATATCTTCCAGCATTTTGTTCAATTTGTCAATGGGCATGGCTTCGTCCAGCTCTTTCTTTACGCAGGTAATTTCATGGGATAGTTCTTCCAATGTTTTGGATAGTTCCTCCACGATCAAAAGGATAAGATCGAGGGAACACTTGCTGAGGATGGAATACCATCGTTCAACAAATTTGGCGTTATTTTTACAAAGGAGAGGTTTTAAGGGAACCCGTAGGCCCCGAGGGATCCGTTGAACACGATGATACCGTATCAGGGTACTCGCGTGTAATTTCTGATTCGATTCTTTCTTGAGCAGGTAGAGTAATTGTCTGAGGTTACTCTCCACGCTGCGGGTGTTGCCAGTAGATGTGTCGTCATCCTGTATTAGGCTGTAAATTTTGTCTGCTTCTTCTGTTGTATAGGCGAATGTGCTTGCCTTTTGATCGGTCATGCCAGAGACGACTCAAAATTCATGATGGTCGCGTGCTGAGATCCAAGGTCAGAAGAAGAGAATAATCAAGAATTGAGGGAACTCGCACAGCAATTTGGTCTAATGGTGAAAAGCTGAAGGATTGTAACGGGCTGTAGTGTGCAACAAGAGGATAAACACTGTCTGGCCAGGCAGTGTGAGAGTCAGTAGAACTAATGCGAGGCTCCCCCGTCTGGGGAGAGAACACCTCTGTGCACAACCAGGGGGACCGAAGTCTTATTCCATACACAAGTTTATATGAGAATCTAAGTTATCCAACTCAAAGTTTTATTTGAGAATGTTCAACATTCAAACACCCATATTGCAATTATGCCATTTCCCTATTAGTCTATCATAGCTCCGGATGCTTTCCAAGTACACATCGTTGGTACATTTGACGTAAAACTTGGTGTCAGAGAGTTGGCGTAGTGCTTCAAATCTGTAGTATTCTCTGGTGAGAAGTACAACATTACCCCCTTTGTCCGAAGGCTTAATGATGATTTTTTTCATCCTTCATAAGGTCTTGTAGGGCCATTTTTTGTTGCTCTGTAATGTTGTACTTTATAGGATGGTTTGTTTTTCTGTACTGCATGAGTTCTTGGGTCATGGCTTCTGAAAAGGCGTCGATCGCATCCCAGGGCATCTGTGGGATAAATGTAGATGGAGGTTTGTATCCGCTCTCTTCACGATCTTGTTCGATGCCCAAAGCAAGAGCTCTTTGTCCTCTGTTCAGGGATCCGGATGAATCCTGTATCCGATCTTCTTCACGCAACTCCTCAAGGGTTTCAAGAGCTTCAATTTCTCTGCCCGTAAGGGCATCCGTTGCTGTTGCTCTAGTCCCTATCCCTCCCCTTTCTTTTAGATGGGGCCGTAGTTTGAAGTATTTGTGCAACTTCAGCTTGCGTGTAAATCTAAAGAGGTCTATTCTTGTTTGGGTGTATTCAAGAGGGGTGCTGGGGCAGAAGGTCAGTCCGAGGCTGAGTAGATTAATTTCTGTATCGGTTAGAGTTCTTTCAGTCAGGTTGACCACCGTTAGATTTTGACTGGTGGTTTCTGCTGCCTGGATCACTTTTTGTTGCCTCGTGTCCGATTGCCCCAATTGTTGGGCTTGGCTCTGCCTCTCCCCTTTCCGCCGCCGCTTGCCGCCGCCCCCTCTCCTTGTCCGCCTTGTTTTTTTGTTTTCTGTGATTGTTATGCCATGTCCGGTGGTTTTGTCTTGCCACCTCTTAGCCAGGTCCCCTTGATAACATCATACTCCTGATGAAAAGGGGTCTTCTCGCTGTCATTTGGCTCCATTGATCGTGGTTTCTGCCGTGTTTTGGCTGGCACCCTTATATTTTGTTGCTCATCCCCGGATTCATTCTCCGTCACATCGGATTCAGACGTGAGGATTTCGGGTGTTGAGGTAGTTCTGGATTGCAGTGCTTGGCACGAGGCATCGTATTTCCTTGCATATGTCAGAATGCGCCCCTGCTGATAGTCATCCTCATCTCTTTCGTACTTCTCTTGTTTCCTAGTACGTATTTTTTGTTCATATTTGGTGAGGCGTGCCTTCATATCAGTCTTAAGTTGAAGCACTAACTCTTTATCAGATTCTTCCTCTAGTTTCTCCTCTAAGTTTTTTATTTCCTCCAACGCCTTCTCACGGTCACTCCAAGCATACTTGATTAGTATCTTGAGGGTCCCTTCCGTGTACGCAGCTGTATGTGATTCCCAATCCGTGAGCAGCTGGGGGTCAGGGTTCTCATATGATGGCACAGTATGGACCCTTAACCCACGCGGTACTCTCTTCACCTCGACATAGCTGGTGAGGCTTGTGGCTTCCCACCATTTGCGTGTCTCGCGTTCATGCAGCCTTTCGAGCTTAACCATCATTTCTTTAATTTTCACATTCTGTGGATCTACCACTGGCACCTCTTCGTTAGTCCTCTCACGTCTCTCACGTTGTTTGAACATGTCTTTTGCCGCCGTGCGGCGTTCCGTTTCTGAGAACATAGTCCCGGTTTTCAATTACGCTTCTTGCTAAATGTAGTGCATGCGCAATAGTTTGTAGGCTTTGCTTGCGGTGTGTGTGTGAAAAGGGTTGCCCCCCTGACGCTCTGCCTAAATGTCCGCTCCCTCATACGAAATTCACACGAGTGGGCAGGGAAAATTAAGTCGAACGACGATCCGCTTACCCGTCTCAGTGTTCCGTTTGACTCCAATGGAGAACCCACGGCTCGCCGGTGTCCTCCAGGAATCGACTCGTACTGTCCGAGGTGGGGGTGGGTCAATCCGTAATGGACCGTCCTGCTGGCGGTTAGGCGGTGCACAGAAAACAAACAAAGTTCGCCGCTCCTTTTCCTTCAAAAATCCTGTGCAGTCGTGGGCGGGTGCTGTCGGCGGCTCGAAGGACGCCGCGAAACACTGCGCTCGTCACAACCCTGAAGTCCCAAGGAAGAGATGACAGTACTCGGGGGTACCTTTGGTCACACAGTAGTTGATTTAACTACAAGCTCGCCACAGACGCGTTTCGGCACTTGGCCTTCGTCAGTGTGTGTGTTTACACTCGTACAACCGGTACATTTAATATTGATGACAAAGTACAAAGGTTACGCCTCTCAGTCGACATCGACAGAGGACTACAGCTCTCCCAGCTATCGCGGGCGCCATCTTGTGACGGTAAAGTGTACATACATTATTGAATACTCATAATGAATGTGCTCAACGTAATCATACCTGCAGATAGGTAGGTATGCGTAGATGGGAGGTGTCTTTGACAATACAAGTGATTTTTTGTGCACTGTTTGATATAGGTATATTTGGTTTTAAAACACACATTTTCTTTTCGCATAGGAACACAGGACCACAAACAACTGGAAGAATCAAATCATTTTGAATAAGTACTGTCACAATTCTCCAGCCCACTTGGGCGAGACAATCATAATTACAAGAATCAGTTTAAGGTTCATGAACTCAGGAACATAAGCATAATATCAGCTCACTTGGGCCAGATTTAATTTGTTTTCTATTGTTTAAATTTGTTTAAATTTGTACAATGGACATTATGCATGCTGAGTAATATGCACTAGTCCAAGATGGCGGCCAAAGTAGGTCGGGAGTGCATAATTACGTGAATAAGAGTACCTTTTGGAATTCATGGACATATATAGAATATTAGCCCACTGGGGCAAGATTTATTTTGATTCAAATTGTTTAAATATGCATATTGTGACATGACGCTTGTTTATTAATACGCACCACTCCAAAATGTCGGCCAAAAGCAGGTCGGGGTGGATCAACTATAGTCCTCTTTCTATGTTTATTGTATAGATATGTAAACAGCACTTTGCACTGATCACTTTTACCGTGACCAAGCCTTAGTGGCGAAACGCGTCGGTAGGGAGCTGCTGATTTCGTGCCTCTAATAAATTCACTTTAAAGCATCCAGAAAGTAGCCTGTGCAGTTCTTCGTATTGGGAGAAAACGTGTTCGTGTATATATATATATATATATATATATATATATATATATATATATATATATATCCCAAACAAAGCTGCTTCTACTGCAACGCTGTGACCCATAGGAAAGTGGCGTACACTCGGGTGAAGCACCCGGTAATTATTAAGTCCAAAAAAGATACCAATATCTTGTACGCTCTCAGGAACAACAAAAACAATCCAGTGGTATTAAATCATCGGTTTATTCACACAACGCGTTTCGGCGACTTGCCTTGATCACGTGTGATGAGTTTGTGTGAGTGAATATGCTGTTTTGAATAAAGTTACACGCACATCGAAATAGAGGTAGGACATACAAATACATAACATTGCGTGTCGGCCATCTTGTAACGTTGTATATTTACATGAAACGTGACCTATATACACTGTTTAACGAATGTCTAAAAATATAAACATGTTAAATTGTAGCCTCAGAGGTATAGTATCACCTGGCAATACACCATAATCAATCATGATAAATGTAGAGAATACAGTATGAACGTATCACAGCGTAACATATATTATTCGACTTGTCCTGAAAATTAGACGAACTTTACTGTTGACCAGTGTCATATGCAATCGTCCGACAAGAGAAAATGTTGACTACCTACATCATAGAATAATCAACCTGCATTATGCATTATTAACCGTCCACAACATATAAGGAAACTGCATGATATAGTGTAATTAAGTCATATAGGTGTCATGCCTAAGAATTATTGACAAGTGTCAGAATGTTCTGCTTCGAGTTCCACATATAGTAACAATGTTAGCATAAGGACTCCAGATGTATATAGCTGCACACCGCGTATAGTCCTAATCTGCATTTAAGCCCACAGTGATGACCACCTGAAAAGGTGAAAATAAATGTGTTGGCTTGCCGACAATTTTGGATGTCTACCAATTGACTTGTGTAACTTCTTTTGTGCTTGAGAGTGATATAAATAAAGAGAAAATAGCTGACCGTGACCCTATGTGCCTACGAATGGATGAACAGGATGGGGTGCCCGTGGTGGTGAATCAATTCATGCTGGGAAACCCTGCCTGTTCTCCTGTAAAAGAAAATACACAAAAGACCAAATTACAATTAAATAAATAAAATATATTCTAGCACAGATGTTAACATGTTCATAGAGGCATTATTGTTACAATAATCGATTACTAAATCTGAGGCATCCACTGTATTCCTCTGCGGATGTCACTACTTTGTAATTAGAGCAATTAAGTTAGGACGGGAAAAACTCAGTAAGGAGCTAGGGCTGGATCTAAATTTCATCTTTACGAGCCCTCTTTAAGATGTACTGCTAATTCTTCATCCCAGTTAAGCCCATTCGGATGTTTACTTTGAAAATTAATTATATGCTTAGATTCATGTTGTCTGAGGGATAGCAATCTGTCACCTCCTCTCGGACTAGCATGGATTTGTTCAATCAGCATATAACTCAAAAGATTCGCATCAGAGTAGTGCTTGTCTTTAAAGTGTCGTGCCACGGGGTACTTGGGGTCCTGGTTGGTAATCGCCCTACGGTGTTCAAGTACTCGTGACATTTGCCTCGGCCGGGCGGGCTGCATTGTTCTCCCGCCCTTGCAACTTTGCTACTTGGACTCTCGGTTTGTGAGGTGGGGACGCGAGGCAGCACCTTCTACTTCTTTTGCGTGTCATGTCCTGCATTGACCCCAACCCTGGCTATTTTCTGCATTTTCATCAACGTCCCTCAGCCACACTTACCTGGGAGCAACCAGTGCATCCTGGGGCACGAAGTCCGCTGACTTTCTCGGACCGGCTGAAATCTTCACCTGTGAGGGGCGGAGCCAATAATTTGCACCTATCAGAGTGCGGTTGGGTGTATTTCCTCTGCAGGACATTTGGGACTTCCTACACACTCACTGCAGGCGCTGATGAAGGCCAACCCGGCCGAAATGCATTCGCCATCATTACAGAATAAAGGGTGTTGTCTTGCAAATCCCCTTCGAGGCTCCTGCTTCTTTCTTCGAGAGGAGACGTTTTCTTTATCAATTCCACGCGTGTGCCAGAAGCGCGTTCAGGAGCTCACTCACTACCTGTGGCTTGGAGAATCTGGACCCAGCCTCGGCTTTTCCTGTTTCTTCATGTTAGTGAAAATCTCCAAGGTCGCCGGCAGTCCAAGCGATTTGATGCGGCTTACTGAGACATTCGCCTCGGCCGGGCGGGCTGCATTGTTCTCCCGCCCTTGCAACTTTGCTACTTGGACTCCCGGTTTGTGAGGTGGGGACGCGAGGCAGCACCTTCTACTTCTTTTGCGTGTCATGTCCTGCATTGACCCCAACCCTGGCTATTTTCTGCATTTTCATCAACGTCCCTCAGCCACACTTACCTGGGAGCAACCAGTGCATCCTGGGACACGAAGTCCGCTGACTTTCTCGGACCGGCTGAAATCTTCACCTGTGAGGGGCGGAGCCAATAATTTGCACCTATCAGAGTGCGGTTGGGTGTATTTCCTCTGCAGGACATTTGGGACTTCCTATACACTCACTGCAGGCGCTGATGAAGGCCAACCCGGCCGAAATGCATTCGCCATCATTACAGAATAAAGGGTGTTGTCTTGCAAATCCCCTTCAAGGCTCCTGCTTCTTTCTTCGAGAGGAGACGTTTTCTTTATATATATATATATATATATATATATATATATATATATATATTCACTCCAAATCACCTCTCATGCAAAGAAGTTCACCTGGACACCCAGCGCTTGCTTGAAATCCTTTATTATGGCAAGAGAAAATTCACGACGCGTTTCACCATTACGGCTTGATCACGCTCATCAGGCTCACAACTACGGCCATTTTTAAAATCCCGAAACACACCCTCAGTGCAGATCCTGTGACAAATAGTGCAAATATGGAGGACATCTTTGACTAGTTTGGTATTCAACTGAATGATGTGCTGCTCTTTCCCATTATATACATTGTGATTCCAATACTAATCATATACATTTATAAATTATCACATTTCGTATATACAATTCTAATTTCATGTATTTTCATCACTATGAACATTTCATTACAATATAGCTGAAATTTTCAAAATCATTGCACATAATTCAGATAATATATATGGCACAGTCGATAATGTATCGTTATTCGGAATAATGCATAAATAACATGTTACGCGGGCTTATTGTATTCCACGGTACAGCGACCACAACCTCATCACTCATTGGCTCCTCGGCTTTGGATTTACAAAGCTGTATGGTGATTGGAGGTAGCCCTCTACTCACAGTTCTTATTACTTGCGAATAAAGTGTCACATTCCTGATCAAAAATCAATGCCCCAGTGGGCTAGCCATCTCCATTAATTAACACCGATGTATCGAGTAATGTGGTTGTACAGAAACACATCTTGCCCAAGTGGGCATATTATTCCTAAACCGATCATCCATCTGGTCATGCCGTCCAGGTAGTTTCATACAAACTGTCAACTAGTCCTCCAATGATATCTAGAAAGATTAAAATGTTAAAATCAAAACAGACAGCTGATAATGACACCATATTAGATACAGTACTACATTTATTCATTCATATAGGTGAACTGATAACTCTTCACTCATATTTAATCCCATCGGGGACAGACACTGAAAATCGATGATGTACTTCGATTCAAGTTTCCGTAATGACAATTCATAGTTTCCTCCTCTTATACCCAGATCAACACAATCTATGACAACCATACGCATCATAGTTTCATCTTGCATATTTGATTCAAAGAAATGCCTAGCAACGGGATATTGTTTATTGTGGGAGCGGATAGCCCGCAGATGTTCCAGCACTCTTTTTTTGGCTACATGTTTTGTGCTTCCCACATACCATTTGTTGCACGGGCATATCAGTACATAAATACTATAGGGAGTGTTGCAAGTGAGATGTTTCCGAATAACAAATTCTCTAGTTGTTCCAGGAATAGTTAGAACAGAACAATCCTTGCTGTGTTTGCATGCTTTACATTTCCCACAGCATTTGAAACCCTCACGTGTTGTGGTCTCTTTTTTTGCCCAGTCTGGTGATATAATTATGGCTCAATTCATCTCGTAGAGTTCTCCCTTTGCGGAATGTAATCTGCGGGTTCTCACTTAAGTACTTTTGCAGATGTATGTCAGTGTTGAGAACATGCCAGTGTTTTTTGAGAATTTTCCGTACTTCATGTGACTGTCCTGAGAATGTTGTTATGAATCTAATGGTGTCTAATTCATTATCTCTCTCTCTTGGATGTAGCAATTCATCCCTAGTTTTAGTACTGACTCGTTGTACTGCTTTATTGATCACTTGTTTACTGTAAGCTCTACTCAGGAATCGTTGACACATGATCTTTTCTTCATCCCCGAAACATATATATATATATATATATATATATATATATATATATATATATATATATATATCAGAACTGGATCCGGACCCGGTTGCGGTCCGGCGAATTGTGGCTTACATTTCTTGCACTTTGTTCTGGGGTCCACCATGGGTGAAGAAAACATGCTTTGAAAAGGATGACTTCATAGCAGAACCTACTTAAGGTGTTATTTGTTCTGGAGGGAACTACGGGACCCAGCATGCACTAAAAGAGCGAAACCCACTGAGGGCGGGGAAAGTTATAAAAAAAGAATACCAGAACTGCCCGTTTTAGTCATTCCAAGAGTGACCTCTGATGAAAGGCAGCAGCCTACAAATGCGTCAGATCTGTGACATGTAACCAGTGAACAACAGTGCAAGTTCATGCCGGGAAGTGAAAGCCAGGTGGTTCAGTTTGCGGAGTGTGCACTTTCAGAAGTTCTCGGACCTTTCTTGAATAAATTATCTACGCGGCAGTCCTGTAGCCGGAAGCAGCACCGTCCTTGGTAACCATAGGAGGCCATGGCTCTGATGTGGATTCAGACCCGGTTGCAGTTCGGCGAACTCTGGCTCAAATTTCTTGCACTTTGTTCTGGGGTCCACTATGGGTGAAGAAAACATGCTTTGAAAGTGATGACTTCATAGCAGGACCGACTTAAGGTGTTTTGGAGGGAACTACGGGACCCAGCGTGTACTGAAAGAGCGAAACCCACTGGGGCCGGGGCATGAAAACCAGAACTGCCTGTTTTAGTCATTCCAAGAGCAACCTCTGATTAAAGGCAGCAGCCTAGAAATGCATCAGGTCTGTTACATGTAACCAGTGAACAACAGTGCAAGTTCATGCTGGGAAGTGAATGCCAAGTGGTTCAGTTTGCAGAGTGTGCGCTTTCAGAAGTTCTCGGACCTTTGTTGAATAAAATATTAGTAAAAACAACAGTTAATGAACGGAATGCAGAACAATGTCATACATTCACCCCAGTACAGAGATCTGGGCCTAAATCCATTGTTTCTTTGCTCACCACATCACCCCAGTTCAGACATGGCCATATGCAAATCAGCCTTGACCCTGTGCCTCATGGGAACAGTCCAGCCCGAACTGCCAAGCCATGTCTTCCCTGGACCGGAATCAAGCATCCTAGGACCGGTTTCTGGTTATCAGCCGTCTTCAGTCAGGATAGCTTGACTCTAGTGGCGTGGAGAGCATGGAAATCACGTCTGAGCATACCCATCCCACTCGGGGTGACAAATGCAAGAACAACAGTTGATGGGCAGAATGCAGAACAATGTCATACATTCACCCCAGTAGAGAGATCTGGGCCTAAAGCCATCGTTTTTTTTGCTCACCACACCACCCCAGTTCAGACATGGCCATATGCAAATCAGCGTTGCCCTGTGCCTCATGGGAACAGTCCAGCCCGAACTGCCAAGCCATGTCTTCCCTGGATCGGAATCAAGCATCCTATGATCGGTTTCTGGCTATCAGCCGTCTTCAGCCAGGATAGCTTGACTCCAGTGGCGTGGAGAGCACGGGACTCACGTCTGAGCATACCCGTGGCACTCGGGGTGACGAATGCAAAAACAACAGTTGATGGACAGAATGCAGAACAATGTCATGCATTCACCCCAGTACAGATATCTGGGCCTAAATCCATTGTTTTTTTTGCTCACCACACCACCCCAGTTCAGACATGGCCATATGCAAATCAGGCTTGACCCTGGACCTCATAGGAACAGTCAAGCCCGAACTGCCAAGCAATGTCTTCCCTGGACCGGAATCAAGCATCCTAGGACCGGTTTCTGGCTATCAGCCGTCTTCAGCCAGGATAGCTTGACTCCAGTGGCGTGGAGAGCACAGGACTCAAGCAGAGCATACCCGTCCCACTCGGGGTGACAAATGCAAAAACAACAGTTGATGGACAGAATGCAGAACAATGTCATACATTCACCCCAGTACAGATGGGTATGCTCAGACGTGAGTCCCATGCACTCCACACCACTGGGTTCAAGCAAGCCGGGCTGAAGACTACTGGAATGCCAGAAACCGGTCCTCGGAAGCTTGTTTCCGGTCCAGGGAAGGCATGGCTTGACAGTTTGGGCTGGACTGTTCCCATGAGGCACAGGTTCAGACTGATTTGCATATGGCCATGTCTGAACTGGGGTGGTGTGGAGTGCAAATAAACGATGGATTTAGGCCCAGATCTCTGTACTGGGGTGAATGTATGACATTGTTCTGCATTCTGTCCATCAACTGTGGTTTTGCCCCTGAATAATGGGGCAGGCCCCAGAGGATGGGGCCCTCGGGAAGGGGGATTGCATTCCCTCTCAGAGGTTGGCAGAACTGGGAATCGCCGAGGTTTGGCTGCATGCAGAGAGTTGGCCGCAGGCCAGATCCTGTGGATAACCCACTGCTGCATTTCACTGAAAAAAACAAAGGTTACATGAATGTTATAGTTAAGAAATAGAATTTTTAAAAAACCTTAGAAATTAACCAAAAAAACATATGTTACAAGGATGTTATAGTTAGGTTCCCATGTCTTGAAATTTACTTGTATTTTATTTTTAGAGGTGTGATGTAAGAGGCAATATTTTGGTGTTGTGATCACTTCTTTCTCTGTTACCACTGCTAAAATTGTAGTCACCTCACTCCAGAAGCTCCCTATTTTCGGACAACTCCAAAACATATGGAGGAACTCTGCACCCTCCTCTCTGCATCGGGGGCAGGCCACTGTTCTTGTGTTAAAGTATCTGTTGAGATGAGGTATGCTCTATAAAGGACGTAGAATTTAATGAATTGCTTTCTAGTGTTTCTAGTGATCTCACTGGCTCGTTCTACCAGTTCCCGCCATGTCTTCTCATCTATGTGTTCCCAGCGCTGGTGCAAGTCATTAAGGGCAGGGAGTGTTGCCCGACTGAGTCGCCTGTATAGGCAAGTGACTGCTTTGTATAGTTAGGGGTTCTTGTAAGGGGGGTCTTGTATAGCGCCGACTCACCCGGGGGGCATCTTGGTGCTTACCTTGAAGATAACAGAAAGGCGGTCAGGATCAAAATACATGTAGAGGAGACAGGATTAGAACAGAAAAGCCTTAAGTTGTTTTCTAAAGCCCAGATACAAGGTGGATTTACGTAAGGCCTCTGGTAGCGAATTCTAGTACTTGGGAGAAACATATGAAAAAGCTCTGCCTCCTGTACGGTTAACACGGATACAGGGGGCATTCAAAAGGGCTAAGGAATTTGACCATAGGTTGTGACCAGACACCAGTTTACAGAGCTTTTTTTACAAATAGCATGGACCCAGTCCATTTATTGCTTTAAAAGTAAGGCAGCAGATCTTAAAAAAAGTTCTTTTTTTCACTGGAAGCCTGTGAAGCTCTCTGAGCAAGGGAAATTATGTGGACCCAGGGGGGTGGTTTAATACCATCCTCGCTCCAGTGTTTTGGATCACTTGAAGCTTGGCTAGTAGGGTCTCACCCACTTCTGCCAGTAACGCATTCCCGTAGTCGAGGCGACTCATAACCATTGCCTGGACCACCGTTCTGCGATAGTCTAACGGAAGGTAGGGGAGTTTCCTATGTAGGAGGCAAAGGCTGTAATAACAAGAACCTGTGGTGTTTTTGATATTGTCTTTCATCGTAAGCCTGTGATCCAGTTGTAGCCCCAGACTTTTTTATGGAGGAGGTAGAACTGGGGGTCTCTCCCAACTGGGATGGCCACCAGTCAGCCGTCCAGGTGTTAGAAGCTTTGCCAAGGAGCATGAGCTCGGTTTTTCCGGGATGAAGTTGGAGGCAGCATTCTGTCATCCACTTTAAGATGGCAAGCATTCCCGCCGAGACACGCAGTTTCTCCTCGTTAGGATTGGAGCCCATTGAAAATATCAGCTGAGTATTGTCAGCATACGATATTATTTCAAAGCATATGGTTGAACAATCTTGGCCAGGGGAGCCATATACATGTTAAAAAGTGTGGGGCTAAGACATGATCCCTGCGGTACACCTTTGTCAAGCAAGAATCTTTGGGACATGAACGGGCCCAAAGTTATAGTTTGCCACCTATTTGATCAAAAACTTTGTGAGCCATTCCAAGACTAGGCCCCTGATACCACACTCATGTAATCTCTCCACTAGCAGTCGATGTGAAATGGTATCGAAAGCTGCGGACAGATCCAAGAGGATCAGTATCGTTTTTGCTTGAAATCTTTGTTATGAAGAGGGAATATCTCATTGAAGGCTTCCAAAGTGAGTTTCTGCCAAAACCTACGCCATTCTCTCTTTGTTGGCTTTAAGTGACTCCTGGGAGTTGAGTCAGTTTGAGGTATGAGAGTAAATATGATCATACAGTGATCTGTCCAGGTAAGAGTAAGCGGCAGGTGGATCTTTAAATGCTCCATGTTCGTAAAAATAAGATCTAGGGTATGGCCAGCACAGTGGGTGGGCACAAGCACCCTTTGTGAGAGACCAATGTCATTCAAACTGGAGATAAGCTTCATACCTCAAGGTTGGTTGAGTCCTCTCCATAGAAGTTAAATTCCCCCAGTAAAATACATTTACTGGAAGCCAGAGCCTGCATGGCAATTAATTCCGTCAAATGATTGACAAAATTAGTTTTAGGTCAAGGTAGTCGGTGGATTAAGGCACCATTCCAAGTCTTGGAATAGTGATTTTAAAAATTCCCAATTCCATTGTGTCATTACCGACAGTGGATAGCCATTGTACTTTAAGATGGCTTTTAAAGGCGATCCCAATGCCTCCCCCTGTTTTTCCCACTCTATCTAAATGGATACATTTGTAGTCATCAGGTATTGCTAGGTTAATCGAGGGGTGATTAGTGGGGGTTAGCCAAGTCTCAGTTATGAAGCACAGATCTGGGGAGTAAGAGGAGATCATGTCCCAGATCTCAATGGGATGTTTCGCTAGAGATCAAGCATTGCATAACATATAATTGGGGCTGTTATAGACTTGGGTTGGGTCTTTTAGAAGCTCATTTGAACATACAGTGCCCGGGATATACTGAAACTTGCATGCCCTGCAGTTTACTGGGCCTTCCAGCAGAGCGGGGAACTTAATGTGGAAGCTACTCTCAGGCACTTACTTAATGAGTGCACTAGATCTTATCTTGTGTAATGCAGCTCCCGAATATGTCAGGAAGACAGGGAACATGTCCTCAGATGCAATTTGGGCAAAATTTCCCACCTCCAGGCTCGGTCGGGCGCGGACGGGTGCAGACAGGTTTGCCTTTGGTGCGACGGCGGCGAGCCCGTTGCGCACGTCCTGTGCGCGTCTGCACTAGTGAGGGCATTTTATACTTGTGAGGGCAGGTGGGGCCAAGACAACTAGCCCACCAACACAAATTCCCCCCCAAGATGGCGGCTCGTCCCCTAACAGCGCCTAATCGGCTGAAGGGGTGAGCGCGAGTTCGTGCTATCAAAAGTGGAAGAGAAGCAGAAAATTTAAAAACACACACAATTAAAAACCAACTTGTCTCAGATTCCAGGCTTTCCGCCTCAGGAATTTCCAAGGTGGGCGCGCATGCGCACTAACACAGAATTTATACTTTTGAGGGCCGGTGGTGTCAAGACAACTAGCCCGCCGACACAAATTCCCCTCCAAGATGACGGCTCGTCCCCTAACAACGCCTAATCCGCTGAAGGGGTGAACACGAGTTTGTGCTATCAAAAGTGGAAGAGGTGCAGAAATTTTAAAAACACACACAATTAAAAACCAACTTGTCTCCGATTCCCGGCTTTCTGACTCAGGAATCTCCAAGGTGTATGTCCCCACCGCAGATACTACATACTGGCACCCCTCTGATAGGGGCAGTTCAGAGAGTCCTCCCCCCCATTGCTTACGTATGGCGGCTGTGAAAGCAGTGTGTAATAAAAAGTCTCCCCATGGCACCTCAAACCTGTACCTGAAGTCCTCGAAGGGCAAGAGGGCTCCTTCCTCATAGAACCTCCCAACTGTGGTTACCCCTGCTGCCATCCAAGTCTTCAGGCTTCGCCAGTCCGCCCAATGCTGCAGCACCATGCAAACTGACAGCGGAATGTCTGGGGCGTAAGGGTGCTTAATTTTGGCCCTCTGACAGCTTCTGGTCCAACATTTGTGAATCACTCTGAATTCTGTAATGGTTTATTTTTCCCTTATGGGAAGTCGTAGCACCGCCCGTGAAATGAGGTTCAGACTTTCATTCCGCCCCACTGTTCACGGTCCCCTCACCTGACCTGCAATAAAGGACACCCCTGATGTGTTCCCCTTCCATTCCTGTAACTATCTGATATGATCCCGCTAGTTCTGACCCTGGCCTTAGAGTCAGTATATAGCAAAGCCGTCAATACCACAAACCCAGCCCCCAATCCGAAACCGCGCATCACTCAGAACAAGTATGGCCATTCGAGGCTGTTGAATGCCTTATCTATATCCACTGCAAAGATGACAGCTTCCTCCCTGCAGTAGGTATCTGCTTCTAGCACTCATAATAACCTCTGAATGTTCATTACCGTGCTACGGGATAGTATGAACTCCACCTGATTGTGGTGAATTAGGTCTGACATATGTGGTAACAGGCGCATAACCAGCACCTTGCTCAAAATTTTGTAATCAAGGTTGAGCACAGAGAGCGGTCTGTACACTGTTTTGTCAAATGCTTGCTTTCCCAGTTTTAGCAATAGAAGTAGCAGAGCTTCTCTTGTGGACCCTGGCAGCTTCCCCGCATGCTTTGCTTGGATATACAACTTGAAGTTCCCTCATTTTCATCAAAGTATTGCTCGATATTTGTGCGTATTGTTGCCTGATACCCCTGATCTTCTAATGTCTCCGGTCTAAGGCGTGGGAATGCTCGGCCTGGTCCTGGGGGAACCAAGCCCTACCAGGAGCTGATTGTGCTCCGACATTGTCCGTGCCAGATACTCACTGGTCTGTACATATTCATGAACATCCGGCATGCAGAGTATGGCATCTAACCTGACATGTAGCTTGTGCATGTGTGAGTAGAAATAGTAGTCTCTGCCCTAAATGTTGTGCCCTCAAGGGAATCTATCAGCTTCCATTGAAGTTGCTAGCTCCTCCTTGCCTCTGCTGTTCTGCGAATGGGAGAATCCTGCAATGGAGGTGGGACAGATCTAAATGTACATCCTCAACACAGTTATAGTCCCCACCCAGTATCACCAAGCCAATCAATACCTGTGCTAATGTTCTAGGCAGGGCCGCCAGGAAGGATGCTTGATCTATATTTTGCTCGTAGATATTCCCAATTGTTACATCTTTACTATCTAGCCTGCCCTTCAAGACCACATACTGCCCTTCCAGGTCTATTATTTGCTTAGTACACTGAAAAGGGACCCCTGCTCTTACCCAGATCAGCACTCCCCTAGCGAACGCTGAATAGTTTATATAATACACCTGGACCCTCAATTTACGCTGCAGCGCAGCCCCTTCCTTCGCATTTATATATGTCTCCTGCTGCATTGCAATTTGTTGTCTCCCTGCGTACTAAGTATGCATGTATCTTGTGGTGCATTGTCATACAGTGCATCCCTTGTACATTCCAGGAGATGGATTTAACATCTATGGTGGGTACCATTGGGCTGGTATTAAAAGTTCCCTAACTGATTCCTTACCCCAGACACGCCTGGCCCCTACTTGAAACCCCAGAAACAAACACATTTCCCAACTCCCCCTCCCCAGGACAGATTCCATATGCAATAGAAGTAGTCCCACTTACATTCAAACTCGTAAATATCTCTTTTGACTTTGTGTGTGGTGCTGGCTGTCAACAAGACCCAGGGGCCCGCTGCCCGGGAACCCCCCATTCTCTGCTGTTATTCTCTGCCCCAGTTCCCCCTTCTTCTCCCTCCTGTTAATTCCATGTGGAGCCCCCTCCCTCTTTTCTATGGCAACATCAAAAGGATATAGTCCACTAGAACCTGCAGTCCGTACTTTTCAACAATTCCCACTTATGTGATTTCATCAGCCGTGTTAAGCGTTACTTTTGGGAGTTCCGTCTCGGAATCTTGTGCTTCACTTGTTACTTGAGAGCAATACAATCTTCCATCCTTTTGGCTGCTGCGAGTTGATCTGGGGCTGGTGCCCGACTGACTGAGCTCTGCCACCGCTTTGAGGGCCTTGTGTTGTTCGACTGGGACTTCTGTCAAGGATGGTGTCCCTTCTTTGCCCTGGCCGCCGTCTCTCCTCGTTGCCTCCGACCCCAGGGTATTTCCTCTCGATCCACGTCCCGGCCCTGAATCCAGCCACTCCCAGGGCTCTTGCGGCATCTGAAAGAACTGCACTCCCACCGGGCCAGCCACCCTCACAGGGAACATCATTGCATATGAAATCTGCAATTCTCACCCCTAGGAATGTGGTTTTCTGCTCTAAACCTCCCGTGTAAAATCATGGACTACCATTACTTTGTTTTTTTCGATCTACAATTTATTTTTCTGTCTGGCCTGTTTGAGGATGTGGTCTTAGTCCTTGAAGTGGAGCAAGCGGGCCACTATTGGCCTTGGCGGAGCACCCAGTCTGGGTACTCTGGATGGGACCCTATTTGCCCTGTCTAGGGAATAAAATGGCAAAAGCCCCTCCGGGGCTACTTCTCTTTTTAGCCAGCCCACCAGAAATTGCAACAATCGTTTCCTTATTCCTTTCCAGCATTCAGACTATACGCAAATTGTTCATTCTTCATCTACTTTCACTGTTCTCTGCCTTCACTTCGAGAATCTGGACCTTGGCTTCAATGTATATAAGGGATCTCTGCAATTTTGTTATTCCTGCAGGAAGGTCTGCGATTGTTCGTTCAGTGCTCGTTACTTTATCCGCTAGACAGTGGTGGTCATCTTTCAGGAGGCTTAGGTCAGTGCCAATGGCATCGATCTTTGTTTCCTGCACTTCTCAGGAAGCTGTGATGTCTTCCATAATATCTACCACCATTATCGGTTCCATTAAAGCATCAAGGTCCGGTTGCGCACATGATGGGAGTGTCAGACAGAGATCCAACACGCATTATTCTCCGCAAAACAGGCATCTGAGGACAGGTAAGATGCAGTCCATCCAGACTGGTCTAAATGACAGGACCCAAGATGCACTTAGTTCTCTTAGGCGAGGTGTGCCTAGATGTTGTACCATGTGATCACGGTATTTTCGCTCCAGTAGTACGGTTTCCATCTCCTTGGTGACTGGGAGTCCATTGCGTAGTAGAAAAATAACAATCAGGATACCTGCTATTAGAAACAGGATCAGCTGCAGTCCTCCAAAAGTGCTACCAAATATGGAGTGTATAAAGTTTGGTATAACTCAGAGGACCATCTGAAAGGTGCTTAATAGTCCAGAACCTATGGTCTTAAATAGGTGGACTATGCCTGTCATATCAGACATATTAAGTATACGATTTATAATTTCTGCAAAATGAAATGGGCAGTTTGTACGTATGAGCTCCTGTATCTCTTGCAATCTGAAGATCAAAAGTCTCTCGATTGGAGGTTAAGGGCATGGACTTTTGTAAAAGCATGGCTTTCATTCTACTCAAAGCATCAAACCGTATTAATAAAACATTTAGTGAAGGCCATAACAGCGCCTCCCTGACTATGTGTTGGTGGAAACAATACTTTCATACAGCAAGTAACCCTGGAACTGACAGTCACCAGATATGCAATGCCTGGAAGCATCCCACAGCAACCTTGATCGCTCAACATCAAGTAACTCCGATTTGAAAATAGCCTGACACTGGACTGACCACGGCAGCTGGGGACACCCCCCAAGTGACAGGATAAGTTCGCTACTGAACCGTTACAAGCCCCATACAGTATTATATCCTGGAATATGAGTGATCCACTTAGTGTTCTCACAGTTTGTACCACTTAAAAACACTTCTCTATCCCCACTCTGGCATCGTAATCTGTGCGGTAATTCCCAAGATTCCTTGAAGAACTCCTTACCCATTTCTTCATATCTGCCCGCCTGCTTTTGTTCAAGGCAATATTGAAATAGAAAAGTATTGACCGGTAGAATTATGTGGCCATGGTTTAACCATTGCGTGAACAGTGACTCTGCCACTGTAAAAGCTAATCTGTCCAGTTTTTAAATATGCAGCATTGTATACTTTGCTCTCCTTTGTGCCATTTCTATCAGTTTTTCTGTTAGATTGTATGCAGAAAACAGAGATGTGCTTTTGATGAAACTCCAAGGCACATAGCCTTTGCGCAAAGATTGCTGCGTCCCGCTTAACAATACAATAGAAAGCAATTGTGATGGCCCCTGTAGTAATACGGACAAATCCTGTTCTAGTACATCAATAGCAGAAGATACAATCTTGCCCATTGAATATATCCTGGAGGTTAGTGTAGTTAACACATTGTTAACCACTGCCAGAGCTTTCTAAAGGTTTATAAGATCTATTTCTCGTAATCTCTCTGCGGTTTCTTGTTGCGATATTTTCCAAATTTCATTATAGACAGCATTATAGAAACGTTTATGACGTGGCTTTCTAGGACCTAATCAAAAAATCACGTAGGTCTACATCTTCTGTAAGTAGGGATAAGTGTTTTTTTACCTGTGTAAGTGTTGAAGTTTTTAGCCAATCGAGGCATAACTTCCCAGCACTGTATGATGTCATTACCCCTGGATGTTCTCTATGTACATAACGTGGATCTGGCCTGTGGATATTAAACCCTTTGGTTTTACCCAAGAATCTTTCCTGACATCTATTGGTGTCTGTGGGCCAAATCAACCATCCCTTCCAATTGGGGTCTGATCTATTGTATTGCATGATCTCATCTAACATAATCCCCACTTGTGATGTTATGTTACCCTTGGTGTGTGATTGTGCGGGCATCTGAGCTGTATTTAAGTCTTTGTTCTTGGCTATTCCACGACAGGACGTTTGTTGCACGGTTTCATTCAAAAACATGATTTGCTGAGGTATGAGTCATGCTCTAAATAGCGCTTCTGTTCCCTAGACCTGCCAGTCTCTAGTACCCCAGACTGATTTTAAATCAGTAATGTCTTTCCATAAGTCGAAACCCTGTTCAGACAACTGGGCAATAAAGGAAGCAGAATAAATCTGTTTGGTGCTGATGTTTGTGTAACCTTATAATTTTATGAGGCTGGGTCAGACGTATATAACCCTAAAAAATATGGAAATTTCTGTACAAATGTCTTTGAACTGCTTTTTGGCGGTGTTGGGCAATGTTCCCATTCTTGGTATGTGAAACCATTTCTGGGCTTAGCATATTTATGTGGAAAATGATGACCATAATGTTAATAGCAATACATTGTTTCAAAATTGGATGTGTCCTCAAGCATTTCCCTATTAGAAAAGACAGCCAATTTTTCTAAATTAGACAACATATTATTTCCAGTTTCATAATCCCAATCATCGGAAAATGTACTGGAGGTAATGATATCACTCAATGATATTTTAAATAAATGTGGAATTTTTAAAAGTTTGTTCGGACCAAATATATTGTAATCAACCTTGTCCCACACTATACCATCAGATATAGGAACTGCTGTAATGTTCACGGATGACAAATCTCTTTGGTCACAATGTGATGATAGGTGAGGTTTCAGAATCACCGTATTTTCCGGCGTATAAGACGACTTTTTAACCCCTTCAAATGTTTTCAAAAGTCGGGGGTCGTCTTATACGCCGGACACTAAATTTTTATGAGTGGAAGCAACGCTCCACCGACGTGGAACCCTCCAATATGACCTGGGCTCTACTCGCGCGCTCACACTCCCACGTTTACCGGTTACATTAATCTAAAATTGCACATGATTTAGTGCACAGTTACTCACCGGTACAGTCCCGTAGTGCTGTAGTGCCGATGGGAGAGGGTCCACGGGGCATTTCAGTATTTTCTTACTGCGTCTTCATCCTAGAGACACAGCGGTGTATGCGCTGATCTGGCGCCATAATCCTCACGTTCATCGGAAGTAGAGGAGCGTCACTAGCGCACGTCTTCTACTCAGTTCATGGACATGGAAAGGGGACTTCAGAAGGTTCCAGCCGGCGGAAGTGGGGGTCGTCTTATACGGCGAGTATAGGACGAAACCTACATTTCATCATGAAAAGTAGGGGGTCGTCTTATACGCCGGGTCGTCCTATACGCCGGAAAATACGGTATTCACTTTTTGAGCGGCAGTGCTTTGTCAAAGGTAAGTTCAGTTAATAAGCATACTAAAAACAGTTACTAAGCCTATCCAGAAAAGAAAGAATAGTATGCCAGTAGTTACCAAGAGTTCTATCCAAGGTGATACCAGGTAAGTCTTTTTAAGAAAGTTTAGAAACATTTTAATTTGCTGGTTGCGAGTTGCTTGGGCTGGCATTGTTTCAGGTTCACCTGGATCCAAAGAAAACATATCAGTCTATGAAGTAGCCAGATGCAGTTCGATCAATTTTCCATATTTCCGTAAGTCTTGTGGAAACTGTAGCTTGCTCTTGTTGAGGCATGTTGATGTAGATATCTGTGTTTGGTTGAATTGAAATTTGTCTTTCTTTTTGGTTTTGAACTTCAGTTTCAAGAGGAGCGAGTTCCATGGCATTGTTGCATAGTCTCTCATTCCGTGCAGGTGACGACTTTAAACGTGATGAGTCTTTCTGTTTGAACTTCTAGTATGGTAGCAAGAGGAGGGTGTCTGTTACTCCAGAGTCCACGCGCCCTACTGCTGAGTATCGGCCAGATTGTGTGGTTTGATTAGGTCAATTGAGAAAAATCTTTTCTCCTTTTTACCGGCAAGAGGCGGCAGAAGTACAGTTCTTGTTCCTTCAACTGCCAGGACAGGTACAGGCTTTCTGAATGACGGCCCAAATTCTCTTTTGTCCACAATTTTCTCTCTGACCAGATCCCCAACTTTAGGGACCCAGACAGGTCTTGCCGTGACTAACTTGATTTCCCCAGTGGCGGTCCGCTTTATCTGGACATTGCTTTGTAGCGCCCTGGATTCATTTAACTCCTGTAAGACAACCAAATGTTTATGGATGTCAAAAGGTTTCTCATCCGCAACTGTGCCTTCACAATCAAGATCAGGTACCCACATACTCGTCCCAATAGGACATCATAAAGAGTGACACCCCCTAGAGAACTTCTTGCCATGTTATTCAATGCTCTTTGAACTCCATACAAATGTTTTGCCCAACTCTCGGCAAAGCCTAATACTCGTGCTGCTAAAGACTGCTTTAAGTCCCGGTTTTTCCTCTCCATAACCATATTTCCCTTGGGATGGTATGGAGAGGAGAACCACAATGCTACACCCAAACCTCCCATAGCTTCCTAGTGAGCCGTATAGCTAAAAACAGGGTCAATGTCAGAATGTAATGTGCTAATTGCGTATGTCCCTATGAAGACTCGCAAATCTTTAGTTTGAACGTCAGCTGAGCATTGGGGCCACACCCATAGGAAACTAGAGCAGGAATCCACTGTGACCATGATATACCTGTAAGCCCCATCTGCTTGTATGGGGCGCAGTGGTCCAAATAAATATGCCCGAGTGGTTTGTCTGATATTAGCAGCAGTGTCTGCACTAGACGTGTTACAGTGGAGCCTTTCAACTGCTGGCAGGTGTCGCATTTCAAGACATTCTTTATTTTGCTTAGTTAATCCTGGCCACCAGTAGCGTTGTTTCCATAGGGTGAACAGTCTCTGTGACTCCTGAGTGTGCAGAACCTTTCCCCTCGTGCGCTGCTAGAATGAAACCTAACCTGCGATCCATATTTGGTATTACTCTATCCCCCACTCCAGGAATCTGAGAAAATGTAACGTTGTTTGCATCTAACTTGTAGGAGTACTTGAGTGGAATTTTTTTCTGTAGTGCCGATTTATTGCGTGTAGCAATAATTGCAACCATAATCTCAAAGTCTATTCTCCTTTTTGAACAAGTGATTGCAGCTACAGAAGCCGTGTGTACCGCCCCTTTGAGGCTTTGTCAGCCAATGTATTCCCCTCAACATGAAAGCCATCACATTGATGACTCAGTGTGTGTATCATGTGTTCCGCCAGGTCCTCCAGGTCATCATCCGTTAGATAAATATCATCCATGTAGGCCAATGCCTCTTCATCCAGATTTTGAAGCAATTCAGTTACTCTGGCCAAAAACAACCCCGGGCTGTTCTTATACCCCTGGGGGAGTCTACAAAATTGTTGCGGAGAGACTAACGCGGAGAATGCAGTTAAATACCAGCTTTCAGGAGCTATAGAGATATCTAGCATTTTGTACTGCAAATGTTTTAGTGTATGTTTTAAATGTCGGTAATCCAAAACTAGACGATAAGTGTTGTCAGGTTTCATTACCAAAAACAAAGAATTGTTCATTTGAGAGGTGCATGTTTCAATCACCCCTTGGTCTCCAAGTTGATCTAAGCTCTTCATGAACTGTTTTTTATCTTCTTGCTTAATTGGATACTGCCTCTGGGGAGTCTTTTTTAATGGAATTATGTGGTGGGTTGAACCTCATTCCATCAACATGCTTTTTATATAATGCCAGGGCTGGGCTACCCCCCACTCCCGTGCATTATAGCTATTTGGGAACAGTGTCGGAAAAGGATGGTAAAATTACTGTTTCTCCTCCAGGGCAGTCCATGACAAATGCTGGCGGCCAATCTTGTTCTGCTAATAGGATGTCATAACCAAACATCAGGTTCTCCCAAAAGAGACCTCCAACATTTCCTGGGCTTGTCCCTCTCCATTTGGAGTGTACTTTCATATAATTTATGTAGGACACTTACCCTAGTATCAGGTGTTTCAACTGTGATATATACATTCAAGTCCGCTGTCACCAGAAATTCCATCAGGTTCTGGCGAACTATTGTTACATCTGCCGCACTGTCTAGCATTGTCAGAGCCCATTCCCCGTTCAGCAGTTGAGTACTCAGAATTCTGGGCATGTCTGATCTTTAGACCTGCCACCTTCTTCTTTTTAGAACTGAGGTTTTGGTTTGGCATTATCTTCTTTTTTGGAAGTATAGTCTTGAGCGTGCTGCTTGTCTCTTGACTTTGTACACTCTTCTTGTCAGTCTGACCATCCTTCCCTCTCAGAGTTTTTCATTGAACCCTAAAAGGAATGGGAGGAACGTGTATCAGTATCCTGATACCTGTCAGGTTTCCTAATATTGTCCCTATTCCTAAGGTTATATCTCCATTCGGAGGGCTCATGTGGAGGAGATCTACCTGTGAATTGAGATCTGGTTTCTTTTTTCTGTTATTGTCCCACTTCTTTTTAGAAGAAGCTGGGGTCTGTTTAAAGGTGTCCTTATCAGGACTACTCAATAGTTGAGGTTTAATGCTTTCCCCCTCAAACTGTCTCTGCCTAACGCTTCATATGCACTTTCAATTATTTTAGGTAATTCATGTTCCTGTTGTTAAGGACTGAACTCCCTTAGGCGTTGACGGATGCCACTGATACTGCTTCCCCTTTGATATTTGCTAGTATTATAGCTGATACCTGGGCATAATTACCTTGTAATTTCATCCCTAAGTTCAGAGCAGGTTCTGCTCTGAACTCATTTTGTATTTGTCTTAATACATCTGTTATTACTGCTAATGACGGGATACCATGAGTTCTGGTATATATGGCAGCAAAAACTGTACCCCAAGAGGTACAATCCTCTATTTGTGGTGTTATCCCCATGTGCAAGTAGATTTTTAGCATTCTGTGTTTTTCATAAGGGTTAGTATTCAGGAATACTGCTTCTAGCAGGGTTATTCTCTGAGCTATCCAGAATGGCATTTGTTCACGTTTTGCGGGAATTTTACCCATTACTGCGTGTAAAGATTGTGTTGTAATTTTAGTTACTGTATTTTGAAATGGAGTTGTGTTTTTTGTAGCCGTTGCTGGCTGGACTGTGAGTGTCCCCATGACAAACTGTGTCATGTTTCTGTAAATTTGTATTAACTCTTTGTGAAGTCTAAGTAAGTCTCCTCCTGGCATTGTTTCAATGTCAGGATGTGGTGTGTAGGCGGCTAATATTGGCCATGTCGCTCCTTCTCTTCCGAGCGGACTGAGTCTTACTCGAATCCTTGTATGGAGGAAGGCACCTTCAAATCAGTATAAATGTTCCTGGTAAGTTAGTGGAACTTCAATGTCCTCATAAGTACAATATTCGTCTGGTATTTCACCTTCCGTGTAGTAGTGAAATGTCTTTTTTCTTGCATTTGCAAATGGGAAAGTAACCCATGAATAGAATACCTCTGTTCTATATGATTCGTGTGCCTCAATCATGAAAGTTACTGGTCCACCCCTGGATGTTAGACTGCATGCGCCAGGTTTTAGGGTAACAGTATTCCTAACATTTTCTGCAATCTGAATTGCATCTGCATCGACTTCAGCCGAGAGGTGCAAATTGTGCACAACTCTATCTGCGTTGTCTGTTTCTTCAGTCATTGTTTTAGAGAAGAGTTTTTCAAGGGAACTAAGATAAGGTGTTTTGCACAGTTTAGAAACAGTGTCCTTCAAGCTTGATTAACCAACAGCCAATAAATAGGATTTATGTCTACTCAGCTTTGGTGGAATTTTTGCCCACCCACTCCAGACGTCTCTGGGGATTTGTGAGTAGGGGTCTCTGAAACTAGCACGACTGAACTACTCAGATTCTAATGTTAAATAAGTACCCAACCAACGTTGGTGCCGCCATGTCGTATAGTCCTATAGTCCTATAAAATTATACAGGATCTGCATGTTTGGACAGCATACACTGTAGAATTGATGTCAGACCAATTCTGAACACCCCCACCAAGTATGTTGGCCTCTTGGATCAGCTAGCTCACAGTGCCACTATAATATCCTCCTACCAAAGAGAGAATAGTTCTCGGCAACCATCGAACAGGACAACCCTGATCCATGAGGACCATGTAAATAGTGTATTACTTTTCGCTTAGTCATTTGTGCTCACTTAGTCTGTCTTAGAGAGATACACAGAATAAACAGGTTGGGCGTTTTCAATAGGTATGTATTGAATAATGGTTATTGTTTTTATTTTATTATTTTCTACCCAGAAAAAAAGAAGTAATTACAGAAAACATAAAAAAAATCTATGTATATGCAGATACACAAAACAATCTTATAAAAAAATTCTCACAGCTGTGCAGCCATATAGTTCCGTAAATACATATAGAACAGAAAAAAGAAAAGAGGTATACATTTTACCCTGTAACAGGAATACTGAAACATGCATACTTTCCTAAGACAAAAATATATAATGAAATAAAGAACAACAAAAAATATATATAATATGAGCAAACAAGTACGTTGGACATTGGTTATAGAACTAGGTTTCTCTACCTAATCCATCAAAGGACCCCAAATTTGCCAACCCCTTCTCCTCGCTCTTCGGCCTTTGCATTTATACAGTGCCATCTCTATGTTGTATACATGAAGCTTATACACCTGCCTTGAGGGAAACGGCTCCAGGGCGGCTCTCATCCCTCCTGACACCCGCCGCGAGGGGAACGGCTACAGCATCCACCGATAATCTCCGTGTGCCACACGCAGCTGGGGAACTTCCTCACCCAGCTGCCCCGGGGCTCCAATGAGATAGGACTCACGTCACTAACACGCGCCAGGAGGCGCCTTATCTTCAGGGAACACCTCTCGCCCCGCGAGTCGCGCGCAGGAGCCCCCGGGAAAAGCCCGGGACAAGGGTGGGGCTATGTGGCCATCCGGGGACAAAAGAGGCCGGGTCGGGCCATCCCACTGTGCTGGATGGAACGGACATGGGTAAGCGCAAACTACATACGTCGCAGGAACAGGGGGGAGTGCAAGCTAAGGTCCCCAGGAAAGCATCGACAATCATGTCCTATTTAACATCAGCAGTGGGGGGCATTGACATCTGAAATTGCCTCAGCAGAAAAGGAACTCTGGCTGGCGCAAAATATTAGTGCACTCCCGGTTTTGCCCATCGCTATACCCACTCCGGTGAACCAAGTTCCTCTGGAACCACGGGTAGTTATTATAGATCGCGAGGGCCGACAGGTGACTGCCAGTACAGGAGATAAGGTTGCTGAAGAAGTTTGCCAAACAGGGACTGGCTCTAGTAGCTCCAGGAACTCCCTGCCTCAATTGGTAATTGATAAGGGACAACCAAAGCCCCAGAGACAAACACAAAAAAGAGGGAGAAGGATGGGCCCAATAATAAATTAAACTTGATTAATTCTAATCAGCCTGCAGCCCAATATGACATTAGCATCCTAGAGTCCACCATACGGGATATGCTGGAGAACTTTTTTTCCACACGGTTGGAGTTGATCCTGACAAGTATAGCCAAAGACATTATAGACACTTTGAACACTTTTGTTTCAAATTTGGTCAAAAAATGTGAACGGATTAACAGGGCTATCCATGGGCAGGAAAGTGTAAAAGGTTGCAGTCCTCTTCCTGGTCCTACCCCTGGTATCACTAAACTCAACCCAGGGTTTTCAGGTACTCAAGTGCCAATGGAAGGGGCGGAAGGGCATAAGGCAATAGATAATTAGAATCAGTCTCTAGGAGAGAATGGGGGGTCTAGTGCGCCAGACCTGGAAGTTTGGGGGGGGGTGTGGGGGGGGATCTAGTATTCCCAGAAAGAACAATGGTCAAAAAAGGGCACTTCTAACTAGGAGTCATGGGGCTCATATTGAGCATCAACGTGAGAGCCAATCTCCTAATCAAACCCGTATTAACCTTCCCCCAGAAGCTGCCCCTTTGGTGGTGATTCTGGTGGGGATTCCCGCTTTGCAAGAGGGTGAGAGTGAGACTACTTATTCCCTGCTTGAAATTACAAAGAATTGGTGCAATCAGAACAGCACGGGAGGATCAGAAATTTCAAGCAATATTACAATGGCAATAAAGGTGGGATGGCTGGGGAATACACGGAAGATAATTAAAGGTGACTGCGTTGTGGTCAATTTTAATAACTCTTGCTACCCGCCGCGTCTATTGTGGGACGGCTCTGAAAAGAGGTTAGAGGAGGGGATTATCAGGGCACTCCCACTAGGTTATTTTTATCCGCCAATGAATAGGGGCAGTGTCCCTCCTAAGCTAGCTTGTGGGCGGGGAAACAGTCCTAAAACATATATTCCCTGTCCTTATAATTATGCGAGAGGGGAATGGCGATCTGTTATAAGCAATAAATATTACGACAACCAAACCAAATTCCGGACTACTCAGGTTTCTAGGAGTTCTGACCCTGTAGTCTTATCTAATAGATTCTCTCCTCTATCTCAGATTAATGACGTAGAATGACTAAGCCCAAAGGGTGAATTGACCAGCCCCCTCTTGGGAGCAAGTGATTCTATGATTAGTGAGACAAATAAATTTAGAGTAATGTCTTGGAATATCGCGGGCCTACGGTCCAAAAGGAGCGACGAAAATTGGCTTACATCATTAGTCCCTTTTGAGGTTGTCGCCCTTCAGGAGACATGGGATATGGTTGGAGATTTTTGGGTTGATGGCTTTAAGACCCTCTCACTACCAGCCCGCCCGACACCGGCAGGGAGAGCTAAAGGGGGGCTTATGCTCCTTGTTTCAGTAAGACTAAAGGGTTTAGTGAACTTAATAGACTCTTCCTCCCCAAATGTACTCATAGTGGAACTTACTACTCCGAGTAATATTAAAATTTTAATAATTAATTTCTATAATGCGGAAGAGAGAGACCATTCAAATGAACATCTCTCTTACTTGACGCAGTTCTTAGAAAACTACAAGTCTCAGCAAACCACTTTTGTGTATTTTATTCTTTTGGGGGATTTTAATATTCATCTATGTAAATCCAACTGTCTTATAAAGGTACCTCAAGGCCCTGCACATGCAACACTACCCCATTTTGAACACACACTGAAGGGAGAGGCGCTGGAATCACTTTTGGCTTCCAGAGATTTATATGAACCAAGTTTATTTGATGTTAGGGAGAGGGTGATGACATTTAAGGGCTGTGAAAATTATTTGATAATTGATTATATATTTTTATCTCCTGGTTTATTAAAACATGTGGTTTTTTACAATGCTGTATATTCTCAGTTTAGTGACCATAATCCAGTGATATTAAAACTAGATCATGGTTTTGAACTCTTAGACAGTGGGCATGATGCTAAAGGTCCAACCAATGTCAAAGCGAAACCTCGTGGACGAAGATTGAACTGGACTAAAATAGTTCCAGCACATCTCCTCGACACCCTAAATACAACGGTTAAGGAGGAAATGCTAAAATGTTCTGATCTCTCCACATAAGATGAGGTAACCATTTCAGCCTTTGAAACTATTTGTAAACAGGTTGCCCTGGAATTAACCGTCCCAGTAGACCCAAACCTAACAAACTGAAACAATGGTTTGATTCAAGATGTTCAATGGCACACCAAAGACTGCTTAAAGTTCTGAAGACAAAACCAAGAAATAAAGAGTTGATAATTGAAACTAGGAAAGAATATAAAAATATTTTAGTAAATCGTAAAAATGAAATTAAGAGGGAGAGCCTGATGGATAAGGAAGTTCTGAAAGACAGTGCCAAATTTTGAGCTATTGTAAACAGCCCATTATTTACAGGGGAAGAGAATGGCTCTCTGGAAGCGAATATCTCGGAGTAGGAATGGCTGTCCCATTTTGAAAATATTTATGCCAGTAATGAGGTTTTTCCTCCATTTGTGGCGGATATCACTACTACTGAGGCAAGTTTAGTGTTTAGTTTTAAGGATGTGGAGCAAGCCATAATTGAAACATCTAGTAATAAGGCACCAGGACCAGATGGCTTCCCTGCCGATCTCTACAAAAGTAACCCTAAACTGTGGGCCAATATTTTGGCAAACGTTTTTAATGCTTCTGTTACTGTAGGATTTCCTGAATTATGGGTCCATTCAGTCATCATTCCAGTATCTAAAAAGGGCCAAAGAGGGGACCCACGCTGTTATAGGCCTATATCTTTAATTGATTCATCTGTTAAGATTTTGGGTAAAGTTATTTTATCTAAATTAACGGCATGGGCGACAAACAACTAAATTCTGTCCGAGTGCCAATATGGGTTCCGTACTGGTAGGGGTACTGAAGACCAGTGCCTAAATTTATATCTGCTAACCCAGAAATATACAAAAGCAACCAATGGGTCAATCTACCTTGGTTTTATGGATCTCTCCACAGCTTTTGATCTAGTTAATAGATCGAAGCTGTGGAGGCTTTTATTGCACCTGGGTTTTGACCCTTGTTTAGTCTATTTTATGGCAGACCTACATAGGGACCTTAGGGCGTCGGTAAGGATGACCCAGGAGGGAGCTTGTATTGATCTTTTAAATCAGGCAGGGGGGTCAGACAGGGCTGCATTCTGGCCCCTCTCCTATTCACTTTCTATGTGAATGCTTTGGATAAACATCTGGAGACAGCTATCCCGGACGTTCCACGTATAGAAGACAGTTCCATCCTGGTTCTCCTATACGCGGACGATGCGGTATTGATTGCCCGCACCCCGATCGGATTACAAAGGTTATTGACTGCATTCGGGGAATTTATGGATTCCCTGGATCTGGTTGTTAATAGTGTTAACTCACACACAGTGGCTATGGGGGCAGGTAGAAACAAGTTAAGATCTTTCTACTGTAAGGAGGTAGAAGTCAAAAGGGTGAAGGCTTTTACCTACTTGGGAGTCTTGTTCGATGAACGATGCTCCTGGAAACCCCAGCTCCTAGTAAATAAATCCACGTTAACCAGAGCAACGTTTGCAGTCCAAAGCTTCTCACAGCGATTAGGGGGGAGGCCTGTTGAAGCAGTACTCTCAATTTATAAGGCGAAATGCTTGGCTGCTGCACTGTATGGTTCAGCTATCTGGGGGTATAAACAGGGAGAAGATCTTCAAAGGGTCGAAAACAAATTCTTCCGTACCCTGTTGGCAATCCCTCAGTCCTCTCCTACCTTTGCTACCCACCAGGAACTAGGGATGGGGGTTGTGTCAGATCAGATAAGTGTGGCCCCCCTCATTTGCTGGCTGAAAGTCTGGCTTAATCCAGACTTACTCTTAAACCAGCAGATCCTAAAAGATTGTCTTAGGCTGGAAAAAGTAAGAGATACAGTGGTTATTTTATGTAAAAAAAGAGTTGCAGAAACTTGGGAGATTAGAGTTATTTGAAAACCCTGATGTATTGTTAAGGGGGATATCGCATGGGTAAAGAAACAATATCGGGAGTCAAAATGTATGGAAAGGGAGCAAATTGAATTAAATAAACCCCTGGTGAGGGCCCATTTTTTGCTAGTTACGACTCCTCAGATCGAGCCATATTTGCAGCTAGTTACAAGGCCTTTTCACCGCAGGTTGTTAACAAAATTTCGCTTTAATTTAATACATTTTTTATTGGGCACGTATGAAGGATGGAGTAACCCTGCAGATACGGCCCTTTGTAGTTGTGATCATAGCTCCATTCAAGACACAATGCATTTTACCCTCTTCTGTGGTTATTTCTATGAAATTAGATTGAAATTTATTTTACCACTGTTTAGGGGAACAGGTTTGGCCCAGGCTAAGCCTGCTTTGATTTATTTACAATTATTGGAAACCCCTTGGATTATTTTCAATATTGCTAGTGGGACGGCGGGATTTTTGATCTCTTCTCTGATTACTCTAGATCCAAATCCCCACCTAGGTCGACTGAATCTTTGTTGCCTGTCATAGAGTAAAAAGCAATCCACTACCAGGTTAATCAAACCAATAATTGGCACCACTCTGAAGAACCACTTACCACGAATAAGTTTTAAGGTTTTATTATAAAGCCAAAGATAACTGGAGATACAAACATCTCAATATAAGGTTCAAGAGGTATACTGGCACCAATACAAACATGAATTCTCTAAACGATCTTAGGCGACAGAAGAATATCACCAAGACTAATTAAAAGATCAGCAAGTTTGCAAGAATAGACACAAGTTGTAACTTAAGCGTCATTTACAAAAAGAGGAGAAAATTCAGGTTAGACTGTCCCTACACTAGACTAAGTGACATCCCTACTTAGCAGAATCTTAACCTAAAAAGGTGTCAGCCATGGTGACTTCCAAAGAAGTGCACTCACTTTCCCTTAGTCTCTGTTGTAAATCTGTGCATCGCAGTTGTCCTCTCTGCCTACCCATCCGCTCTCTAAGGTTCCTCAGGCCATCTGCTCTAACTCCACCCCAGGGTGCTGTCCCTAATACAAAATCACAATTACAGTTGAAACGCCCCTCAGAGACGCCCCTCATGTACACCTCTCACGTGGTGTCGGTTCTGGCTCTTTCCATACTAATACTCCTCTGGGCTTCTTGTTAGCGTTGACCTTGCTTCCCAGGCTTCTTCTCGGCACGCCAGTACCCCCCAGGAAATTCCTGAAGCCTCCTCCTGGCCTGTGCCTGTCTCCCAGGACAGAGCTCTATTCATCACTCTCTTGATTGGAACCCCCTCACACCTGCAAACAGACACCCATGAATTGGGCCCCAAATTCCGACCTCCAGTTTATCTCTCAAGTCGTAAAACTTCGAACATGGTCGGCAATTTATGCTTAACAAGACCCGATTTTAACTAGCACATGCAGATCAAAGAAGCGACTTTATCTTTCCAGGCCTACTAAATTACTTGCAACAGGCCTGCACTCTGTGAACCTTTATTTCCTAACCTAAAACAAAATTCTAACCTATTACTTTTGTTTATATGAAACACTTCTACAAAACATAATTTTTAACGTATGATCAATAATATTCTAAATAATAGTAATCCATCTTATGTGAATACTGTAAAGGCACGTTTTCGTTCTTCATACATTGCCATGAGGCCTGCACATTTCTACGTTTGGCAGCATTACATTCTCTTCTGCAACAGCCACATAACATGGAGTCTAATAGCATTCTAATGTTTCTAAACATTACTACATTAGCTTCACACTCTAAAATATGCATTCTACATTGATTAAACACTCGTGTGTATGTGTATTTTATATATTTTGAACACTCTTATATGCTTTAACTAAATTCGTGCATCTTACATGTAAATATGGCGCACCTATACATTTTACTCAAATTGCGCTCTCTCAGTTCCCCCCTTTGATGACCTCTAGGGGTCATCACCATCACAACACCATCATTTCTAGAGCCCTCAGACTCCTGTATTGGTTGTCCTGCATTGCAGCTAGTCTCTGCTCCTGCTCTCTCATGGATCTTTGCAACCTATTTGACCTATACCATTGGTACAGTCTCACTACTCCCCACAATATGATTACACAGATCACTATTATGATGATAGGTTTTAGTATGTACCAAATGAAGCTTTTCCCCAGATTGGCGAACCAACCTCCAACTTTACCCATTCCATGACCTACTTTTTCCCACACATTCACTTTTGACAAATCCTCAATTTCTTGATGGATTTCAGTAATGTTCTGTATATACTTCTCAAGAGGTTTTGAATTGTCTGGAATGTAAGTGCAACATTCCTGGACCTTCAAAGCCTTACAGACTCCGCCCTCTTTGGCTAACAGAACGTCTAGAGCAAGTCGGTTCTGAAGAACTATTGCCCTTATCGATTGCATCTCTCCCTCCACCAGCATTAACGATCTAGCAGTACTGGCGGATAATCTATCTACAACTGTTGCCAATCTCCTGATCTTGACATCATTCAGTATTAACCCTAAAAGAGGGAACATTGCACCAAATACGTCTCCAACTACCTCAGCATCGCCTACATCCCTTCTCCCTCTGGCTTGAGTTTTTCCCTCTATGATTTCTAGATCCTTAGCATGATATATTTTGGGGAAGACAATTGCTAAATAACATGATCCGTACCAATTATCCGGCAGTTTCACGTTTCATTTCTTCCACAGACAAAATATACATTTAGGATCACCTGCATTCCCTTCAAGAAATCTTTTGTGTAGTATTCTAACTGGAAGGCATGTTCACAACTTACTTCTCCCACAAATACATTTTCATAGTAGGTTTTACCTCTGTATATACACAACTTGCCTCTTTGTTCTCGATCTAAAGCTATTGGACCACTACTACCCTTCCTTTTGTGTGACTTTTCCTCCTCGGTCCAATCTGTTTTCCACTGCCCTGAGGCTTTCAGAATCTTCCTGTAACGGTCGTCCACCTGCCCTATAAACTGTTTCTCAATTTCTGATACCTTGCAAGTCAGATTATTTCTTCGGGCATGTGAAGTATGTAAAGTTTTCCAAGGAATGAAAAATTTCCCTAATCGATCCTCACTCTTTTAATAGTCCCATTTATTTAGGTGCTTGAAAGCCGGGACTTCTGGTAACACAGCATCGAAATTTGAAAAATAGTACTCAAAGCTATCACGTCCATAAAATATACTAAGCAATAAACTACATGTAATTCCATAAGTCAATGGAAGATGATGATACCTAATACCTTCGTCTACAGAAGCTGGCAATTGCATGCAGACATAGCAGTCCTTTGCCTCCATGGCATCAATGTACTCGTACAGTAGCTTAGCATAGGCGTTTGACTTAAAGTTTCCCTGTGACTCATCTACGTGCAACCTACGAGCTTCTGCTGCTAGTAAAGCCTTATCCTTCACTGCATTGTCCCCCTTTTTACCAGCAGTAGTAGGTTTCGATGTTACCACAACCTTTGCTTCCTCGGTTGCTTTCGCTTCATTTTCATGTCCCACTATGTATGATACAGTAACTACTAAAACTATAAGAAAAATTACTCCTGCTAAAAGTGTACCTATTATGCATTTTGCTTTACGATTCGGGTTGCCGGCCTCCATGGTTTCAAGACAGTGTAGCTTTAATTTCTTTTTCAACACAAAGTCTTCTCTCTTTGTACCTTCAACAGTCTCTCTTTGCTTGTACAGTCTTTTCGAACCACACTTGGAAGCTGACAATCCCTTTTGAAAATCAGTCCTTTGAACTATAGCAACAGACAACCCTAGCCCTTCTCCGTCAACTAAATGGAAGAGTCCCTACATTTCTTCTTCTTCCACTTGGCGCTAGGTTATCTTCTCAATCTTGTTTTATTTACAAAAGTCTTTAGGTGTCTACAATCACTCGGGTTCCAGCAGCTCTAATCACGTATTCTAACAGTTCTAGACGAAGGATGGTCTCTTCGAGCGCTGATACCGTTGTGCCAAAAGTCGAAAATTCTACTCTGTTTAAAACCAGTTCTCTTATTCTGCTCAGGTAAGGAGGGTTGGGAATAGTGAGTGTCAGTAACCCTTCAGCTTCAACTCCAGGTACCAACAACGCCACTTCCAATTTTATGATTGGATCAGTGCTGGTCACTGTCACTTCCCACACCCTCCCGGATCTCTGTGCACAAGACAACTGCTGCCAGGTAGGTCCACTCAGGGGTGGCGTATCTTCTGCAGGGCACACGCACCCTCCTTGATCTTCTTGGACCCTCCGCTTCTTGATTCTGTGCACCTTCGTCCAGGTCTGAGTCTTCGGATATAGGAGCAAGGCTTCTCTCTGGAGTTGACTTCAAGCTCGGCCTGTTCCTCCTTTCAGGCCAACTAGCCTCTCCACGCCTTGTTCTCCTATTTCTTGTCCTCACACTCGACTCTTGATCACTTTCAGCTTGATCAGTGTCTGATCCGTACTCACAGCAACTTTCTCCTTATGTGGCAACGTCAGTTTCACTGTCGTCTTGTCCTTCTTCCACTTAATCTGACACGCTCTCAGCTTCCTCCGACACCCCCACAGCTTGACTGGTCCCCTCTATTGATTCTTCGTCCACAGCTGGATTTTCATCCGAGAGAGGAGCTGTTTCTTCCATAGGTGCTTGAACTCTTTTTGTATGGGAGGCATGTATCCAGTTGGGCAGCCCTCCGCATTTAACAGCAGTATTCGTTGTCAAGATTATCTGGTAGGGTCCGCGCCAACGCACGTCCAAGCAATTCTTCCTGACGTGCTTCTTCACCACGACCCAATCACCAGGGCACAGGTCGTGGCACAGGTCTTTGGATGATGGGATTTCAGCAGCCCGCACCTGAAGAGACACAGAATGAATGACATCAGAAAGTCCCTTGCAATAATCCAGGATCAGATCATCTGTGATATTCAACAAAGCTGCAGTTGGAACTGATGGAAGTCTCATTGCCCTCCCCATTAGAACCTCGTGTGGAGAGAGACCTGTTCTCCTGTCTGGTGTGCTACGTATACTCATAAGTACCAACGGCAAGGCATCAGGCCAACTTAAGGATGTTGATGAACACACTTTGGCAATTCAGGATTTTATCGTCCTATTAATCTGCTCCACAATTCCTGAAGCCTCTGGTCGATAGCTACAGTGTAACTTCTGATCAATATTCAATGCAGAGCAGAGCATCTTCACAACTTCGCTGTTGAAATGTGTTCCCCTATCTGATTCCAAAGAGGCCGGCACCCCGAAACGTGGTATTAACTCTCTAAGCAACAACTTTGCTACTGTGAGTGTGTCACACCTGCGTGTAGGGTATGCCTCGACCCACCTGGAAAATATACAGACAACCACCAGAACATACCTGAGGCGGTTGCATTTTGGCATCTCAATAAAGTCTAGTTGCATTCGGTTGAAAGGACAACCAGACCTCCCAATGTGACTCAATGTGACTGGTGTCCTTTTCCCTACATTCAATTGTTGACATGTTACACATCGCTGACACACTGCTTCTGCGGCTACTCTAAACTTGGGATTATACCAAGTCTGCCTAACTACCCGCAACATGGCATCTCTGCCTAGGTGCACTGGACCGTGTATCTGTCTTGCCATTGGACTCACTAATTCGTTTGGTAACACTGCCCTCCCATCTGCTGAAATCCACAAATCCATTTCACTTTTTACACAACCTGCAGTTTCCCAAGTCTTTTTCTCAAAATCTGTTGCACTTTCTTGTATGCCTTTTAAATCATCCCAGGTGTCTACAGTTTCTAGCATCATAGTTAACTCTGTCTTTTCCTGTGTCCCACCCACTTCCACTTCTGTGAAAGAGTATCCTTGCTCTGCACAGTAGCGCGCGACCTCATCAGCGTATCTGTTTCCTTGGAATACAAAATCAGTACCTTTAGTATGGGCTGCACATTTAACAACGGCAATTGCTGCCGGACCTTGTAATGCTTCTAACAATAGTCGCACAAACTCCCCATTTCGAATCGGTGAACCTGAGGAGGTCATGTAACCTCTTTGAGACCACAATTGCCCATAGTCGTGAACTACCCCGATACAACCATATTGGCTGTCGGTGTAAATGGTGACTCGAATTTTGCTACCTGCTAAACAGGCACGGGTCAATGCAATAATTTCAGCTACCTGAGCGGAGTGTACTCCTTCCAGGCAAGCGGCTTCCACAACTCCGGTAATGGTGCAAACAGCATAAGCTGCTCTCAACTGACCGATATTGTCTCTTACACATGAGCCATCAACAAAGAAAATTTCATCAGGGTCAGTCAACGGCTCATCCACAATATCTGGTCTCGGTTTGGTGCATAGTTCAGTCACATCAAGGCAATCGTGATCTTCACATTCTTCATCTTCTATATCATTAGGGAGTGGCATCAAAGTAGAAGGATTCAAAACAGAGCACCTCTTAAGGGTCACGTTCTCCGCAGCAAGAATGACTTGCTCGTAGCGCGTGAGCCTATTATTAGTCAAGTGCTGTGTCTTGGTCCTGGTCATTAACAATTCAACCGAATGAGGTACATACACCACTAACTGGTGTCCCATTACTATGCTCTCACACCTCTCAATGCTGACACCTGTTGCAGCAACGGATTTGAGACATCCGTGCAACGCTGCGGCTACTGGGTCTAAAGTAGTCGAGAAATATGCTACTGGTCTACGGGCATTTCCATGAATTTGGGCTAGAACTGACAAGGCACAACCTTCTCTTTCGCAACAGTAAAGTAAGAATGGTTTTTCGTAATCCGGCATTCCCAGAGCAGGAGCACGACACAAGTCCTCTCTCAGCTGTAGAAATGCCATCAAACAATCCTTGTCCCATGGTACCGGATCACTCACCTCCTTGTGCGTCAGTTTTTGTAAGGGTTTTGCTTTCAGGGAAAAGTTAGCTATCCACTGTCGGCAATAACCAACCATTCCTAGGAACATCCTGACCTCTCTTTGTGTCGTGGGCGAATTCATTTTCATAATCGCCTCTATCCTGTCTGGCGACACCTTCCGTTTCCCTTTTTCAATTCTGTGACCCAAGTACTGTACTTCTGTCAGACAGTACTGTAATTTGCTCGGAGACACCTTGTGTCCATTCTCAGCTAAATGGTTCAGCAAGGTGATGGTGTCTATTTTACAAGCTTCCTCTGTCTCTGACGCAACAAGTAGGTCATCTATATACTGGACTAGAACCAAGTTCTGTGGCAGTACTAGACTTTCAAGATTTTTCTTCAGCAGCTGGTTAAAAATCGATGGGCTTTCTGTATACCCTGTGGGATACGACACCATGTTATTACGCGATTTTCCAGCTTAAATGCGAAAAGAAATTGGCTCTCCTCATCTAATGGGATTGAAAAGAAGGACTGGCAAAGATCTATCACTGTGAACCACTCAGCTTGGAATGGTATCTGAAACAATATCACTGATGGATTCGGTACCACTGGACAACATGAAACAACTATGTTATTAATCTTTCGAAGGTCCTGAACTATTCTGAATTTCCCACTAGGTTTCTGCAAACCCATAATCGGGGAGTTACATGGACTACCCACGATTTCCTTCAGTATTCTCTGCTTAATCATGGAGTCGATCAAGGGCTTTATTCCTGCAATCGTCTCCGGAGTCAATTTGTATTGAGGCGTTCTTGGATATTCAACGTTTAGTTTTATCATGATTTTCACTGGTTCCACTCCTTTAATCAGTCCTATCTCTTCCCCCGTGAAATCCCACACTTCAGATGACACCGTATCTCTTAAGTCCCAAGGGAGCTCTTCCACCGTCAAGGTAGGGTACAGCTCTATGCATACTTTTGAATTTGCAACCTTAAAGGTGGCATCATCATCGTTAGTCTGTACCTCTACTCCCTGAGGCGTGCAGTATATTGTGCAATTTAATTTGCACAATAAGTCTCTTCCTAATAGACACACAGGGCTAGAATCACATACTACAAACTGATGTTCATCACTGTATTTCCCTATTCTCACCAGTACTGGTTCCGTCAAAGGGCTCGTCATTCTCCTATTTGCGACTCCTACCACTTGAATTGTCTCTCCCGACATTGCAGGTCCGGAACCACTGCTGATCTCAGGGTGGATCGAGTGGCCCCAGTATCCACCAAAAAGGTCGTAGGACACCCTGCCACTTCGGCCTCCACATACGGTCCCCTTTGGCCCACCTCTAGAACTGCCCGAGGGTACAGTCCTCCTCTCTACTCACACGCTGTCCAGTTAGAGGATCAACATAGTAACACTCTTCTCCTCCTACAAAAAGAGGCATCTGTCTATAGGTCTTTCCCCCTGTCGCAATCTTGGGTGGTTGAGGGAACTGGGCTCGAGGAGCCAAGGTCCCCCCTTTGACCACCTTACCCTTGGGTATTTTCATCCCCTTTACTGGAATGGTCTGAACTTCTTCCTCCTCTATTTCCAGTTCTCCATTTTCTGGATTATAGGGACACTCGCGTTTCTAATGTCCCACCTGGTGACACTGGTGACACTTTGTCGTCTTTTTCAAGGTAGCCAGGTCTACTCTAGGTCTCGGGTTTTCCTCGTTGTCCCTATTCTGGTTATTTGGTCTCCTTCCCATGGTCCCTGTTCCCTGTTGCTGCTGTCCACCCTTTCCAGCCGACTGCATCTGAACCAACATCAGTTTCTCCTTAAGTTTTTTTGCTTTTGAATCTATTTCATCACTACAATACCTTGCATATCTCAACATTTCATCTAATGGTTTGTTTTGCCAGCAAATTAAATGTTGCTGAATCATCAAACAAATATCAGGTCTCAATCCCAAAACGAATTTCGACACAAACTGTCCTATGTCTTTGGGATCCATTACATCTAATCCACTGTATTGCTTGAACGTTTTCAGCAATCGCTCATAATATTCATGGACTGTCTCCTTGGGTTCCTGCCTAGTTCAGTCTATTTTCACCTAATCTATGTCCTTTGGTGGCACCTTCTCTTTCAGCCATGTCATTACCCTTTCATATTTCTCCATTACTCTTTCTGACGGTCCATTTGTATGAGCATCCCTCTCTGGTTCTGATATGGGACATTCAACACTAACCTTACATGCTGTCCACAAGTCTCCTGGGACTACAATATCAAATAGGGTGTTCAAATCAATCCACAGTACCTTAGAGATTTTTACAAACCTCTCTACCTGTTTGTACCACTCAACGGGATTCTCTCTCAGCTTAGGAAAGGAATTGGTAAATGCAGCTAAATCTCCCCTCCTCCAGGGCGCATGCACATAGCTCCCATTCGCTATTTCTCGTAAAGGGTATGCTTCCATCCTCTGTAGCCCTCCCTCCGGGGACATCACAATTGTGCTCCGCCTGACAGTTCCTTTCTTGGACCACCTTTCTTCCCATTTATCCAAATCTCTCCATGTCCTTATTCCTGTGATCAGTTCCCTTATGTGTGTTTTTAATCCGATTGTCCTCCTCTCATCAAGGTCCTGATCTGAATAATGCAACCTATGGTTACCCTGTAATGCCTTTGTTCTCGACAAATCTACCATGTACTTGTCTGCCAATTCAGATAATTTCTCGTGTACTGCTCTCGCCTTCCGAGTAATATCCTTTACTATAAACAGTACCTCATCTTGCTCGTACATGTCAATCCTTTCCAAAGGCAACGTGCCATCTATTATATCATCCAGATCAGATTTTAAACTGGTTACATCTAGCCTTCTTGCCTTTATCTCAGCCTTCAGTGTATTATCTCTAGAGAGTCCATTGACATCTCTCACATCCCAGCTCCGAGCCCTACGCCTGGGCTCACGCGAGTTATGGGGAGTCCTCCCATGTTCCCATCTCTCCAGGTCCCACGCAGTTCCATCCCCTCTTGGTATGTGGTGAAACAATGCTCTATTTCCCACAGTCCCACTCTGCCCATTCTGCTTGGTCTCTCTAACTGCATGATAAGATCCTCCATTGTTCCCCATGCCTTCGCAATTCCCTTGCTGTCTAGTATCACTCAACACATGGTAAGACCCTTCGCAACTCCCCATGTTCCCGCGATCCCAGTGTTGCCTACTATCGCCAGGTGCATGGTGAGTGCACTTAAAGCTGTCTCTGTATTCTTGCGTCCTTCGGTCTCCCTCGCTGTGAATGAGACGAGACGCCCTTCCACACTCTGTACTCCTATCTTCTTGCTCCTGTCCATTTCCACTATGGAAACGACGTGTAGCTCCTCTACTCTCCTGACTTTTGCCATCGCACTCCTGACCGCTTTCACTAGCCCCACAGTGAGACAATGTTCCATCGCCTCGACTTCCCCACTCAGCTTCCGCTCCTGACCTGTTACTCTGGGTTCCTGTGTTAGCATCCCACTCTCTCAAGTCAGCCCTTAACTCCTTAAAGGACTTCGGCCATGGTCCCCTCAAATCCATCGGTCCTCTCTGACCCCCTGGTCTATTATGGGATCCACTGTTGAATTTAATGGGGTGCTCTGATCTCTTGGTCCTGGCAACTGCCTTCGAGAATTAATCATATTGTTCCTACTTTCCATTTCTGCTCTCTCTCTGTCTAGCCGCACCTGTTCCTCCTCTCGTGCTTTCTCTGGGTCATAAATCGATACTATAGGACCTATGGTAACAGGTACTTGGAGGGCATCTGGCAATTGATAGGATTTAGCACGCTCCGTTTCTGGCACCTTTTGTACCACGAACCTTCCGACTACTCTCTGTACTGGACTAGGTTGAGGTGTTTCCTCACCTTTGGTGGGTTCCCAATCTGTTATAGGAAGTGGTCTATACTCCCCTATGCCAACCCTATTTTCCCTGGGGAGCTCAGCACCTTTCATCTCTCTATTGTACGGAGGCGGTCTATCCATCAGTAACCTATTTACCAGGCTATCCTCTGTCTCGCTCTCATCATCCTCTTCTGGTGTTCTTTTATCTCCTGTAACTTCTATCACTGGGTACAATCTATCTACTTCAATAGTCTGCACTCTCCATTTCTTGGCTTCCTCATCCCATTTGGCGTCTTGCACTGCCCTTACCGATCGTCTCACTCTTTCTTGACGCCTGTTCTGGTTTCTGTCGTGCGCCGCCCTAATCCACGCATTAAGGGCTTCAAACTGTGTTGGTCTGGGCAGAGGTCTCATTGAGGTCATAACTGCTTTTAACTGGTGCAACACTTCCAATCTAAACGTTTCGTATTTCGGAAAAGTCAGTTCCTCGTTCCCTTCTGTAATCTTACTCCAATTAGAAATCCACAGTATGGTATGCAACCCAACATTCGTAGCCATATAATGAGCTGGTGTACCCTCTGGCGGGGCCTCTTCCCCGTCATAGGATTCTCTCCTATCTCTCTTAAAGATCGCTCTCAAGCATTTAAAACACTTCATGTTTAAATCTACAATTTTCCTTAATTCCCTGCGTTTGTTTACTTCCTGCTGACAATCCACCTATCACAGCGCGGTTCTTGCCAACTGGCCTATCACAACGCAGTTCGCGTCAACCGGCCTATCCCAGCGCGGCTTCACACCAACCGGCCTATCCCAGCGCGGCTTCACACCAACCGGCCTATCCCAGCGCGGCTTCACACCAACCGGCCTATCCCAGCGCGGCTCTCTCTGACGTCACTCGTCTCCCTCTCGCAGCAGTTCCCCTCCTTTCTCAGCTCGTCTCCCGGTCATGCATGCGTCCCATTCATACTCTGAAAAAATGATTACTTCCGACCAAGCGATCACTTTTCTTGACTGTACGTCCACAGTCTAACTGTAATTGTCACCTTAACTGACGAAATGTCTTCCCGCGAACGTCCAGACAGTCGTCTTAACTGATAGGTTACTTACACACGGTAACGTCCGACCAGCGTCCGTTACCCATACAATCACTCTTGCGTTCCCCCTATCTCGGTCCTGCGGGCGATCAATGGTACCTCATGACCCCCTTCACAATGGTCGACAATTACTCTGGATGTCCGATACACCCGAACCACTTAAGCTCTTCTCTGAACTTAAGATTTTCACCAGGTTGCGCGCGCTCACAACCCTGCCTCAATCACACCACAGGCATTCAACTCCGCATGACATTACAACACAAACACAACACAAAATACCGCAATCTAACAATGCATGACCCTTATTATACTCACTCTCGACCGACTCTGCTGCTTTCTCTCGCACCGTCAGCACCTTCTTCGGCAGGCGATTCTTCTGCTGGTCATCTCTCGATCTCTGGGGGCCTCGGGGTAATCTTAACCTAGTCTAGATCACCTTCCTCTAAAAGGCAACCATCCTAAACTGCTACCAACTGGGACGGCGGGATTTTTGATCTCTTCTCTGATTACTCTAGATCCAAATCCCCACCTAGGTCGACTGAATCTTTGTTGCCTGTCATAGAGTAAAAAGCAATCCACTACCAGGTTAATCAAACCAATAATTGGCACCACTCTGAAGAACCACTTACCACGAATACGTTTTAAGGTTTTATTATAAAGCCAAAGATAACTGGAGATACGCACATCTCAATATAAGGTTCAAGAGGTATACTGGCACCAATACAAACATGAATTCTCTAAACGATCTTAGGCGACAGAAGAATATCACCAAGACTAATTCAAAGATCAGCAAGTTTGCTAGAATAGTCACAAGTTGTAACTTAAGCGTAATTTACAAAAAGAGGAGAAAATTCAGGTTAGACTGTCCCTACACTAGACTAAGTGACATCCCTACTTAGCAGAATCTTAACCTAAAAAGGTGTCAGCCGTGGTGACTTCCAAAGAAGTGCACTCACTTTCCCTTAGTCTCTGTTGTAAATCTGTGCATCGCAGTTGTCCTCTCTGCCTACCCATCCGCTCTCTAAGGTTCCTCAGGCCATCTGCTCTAACTCCACCCCAGGGTGCTGTCCCTAATACAAAATCACAATTACAGTTGAAACGCCCCTCAGAGACGCCCCTCACGTACACCTCTCACGTGTGTCGGTTCTGGCTCTTTCCATACTGATACTCCTCTGGGCTTCTTGTTAGCGTTGACCTTGCTTCCCAGGCTTCTTCTCGGCACGCCGGTACCCCCCAGGAAATTCCTGAAGCCTCCTCCAGGCCTGTGCCTGTCTCCCAGGACAGAGCTCTATTCATCACTCTCTTGATTGGAACCCCCTCACACCTGCAAACAGACACCCATGAATTGGGCCCCAAATTCCGACCTCCAGTTTATCTCTCAGGTCGTAAAACTTTGAACATGGTCGGCAATTTATGCTTAACAAGACCCGATTTTAACTAGCACATGCAGATCAAAGAAGCGACTTTATCTTTCCAGGCCTACTAAATTACTTGCAACAGGCCTGCACTCTGTGAACCTTTATTTCTTAACCTAAAACAAAATTCTAACCTATTACTTTTGTTTATATGAAACACTTCTACAAAACATAATTTTTAACGTATGATCAATAATATTCTGAATAATAGTAATCCATCTTATGTGAATACTGTAAAGGCACGTTTTCGTTCTTCATACATTGCCATGAGGCCTGCACATTTCTACGTTTGGCAGCATTACATTCTCTTCTGCAACAGCCACATAACATGGAGTCTAATAGCATTCTAATGTTTCTAAACATTACTACATTAGCTTCACACTCTAAAATATGCATTCTACATTGATTAAACACTTGTGAGTATGTGTATTTTATATATTTTGAACACTCTTATATGCTTTAACTAAATTCGTGCATCTTACATGTAAATATGGTGCACCTATACATTTTACTCAAATTGCGCTCTCTCAGTTCCCCCCTTTGATGACCTCTAGGGGTCATCACCATCACAACACCATCATTTCTAGAGCCCTCAGACTCCTGTATTGGTTGTCCTGCATTGCAGCTAGTCTCTGCTCCTGCTCTCTCATGGATCTTTGCAACCTATTTGACCTATACCATTGGTACAGTCTCACTACGCCCCACAATATGATTACACAGATCACTATTATGATGATAGGTTTTAGTATGTACCAAATGAAGCTTTTCCCCAGATTGGCGAACCAACCTCCAACTTTACCCATTCCATGACCTACTTTTTCCCACACATTCACTTTTGACAAATCCTCAATTTCTTGATGGATTTCAGTAATGTTCTGTATATACTTCTCAAGAGGTTTTGAATTGTCTGGAATGTAAGTGCAACATTCCTGGACCTTCAAAGCCTTACAGACTCCGCCCTCTTTGGCTAACAGAACAACTAGAGCAAGTCGGTTCTGAAGAACTATTGCCCTTATCGATTGCATCTCTCCCTCCACCAGCATTAACGATCTAGCAGTACTGGCGGATAATCTATCTACAACTGTTGCCAATCTCCTGATCTTGACATCATTCAGTATTAACCCTAAAAGAGGGAACATTGCACCGAATACGTCTCCAACTACCTCAGCATCGCCTACATCCCTTCTCCCTCTGGCTTGAGTTTTTCCCTCTATGATTTCTAGATCCTTAGCATGATATATTTTGGGGAAGACAATTGCTAAATAACATGATCCGTACCAATTATCCGACAGTTTCACGTATGCATTTCTTCCACAGACAAAATATACATTCGGGATCACCTGCATTCCCTTCAAGAAATCTTTTGTGTAGTATTCTAACTGGAAGGCATGTTCACAACTTACTTCTCCCACAAATACATTTTCATAGTAGGTTTTACCTCTGTATATACACAACTTCCCTCTTTGTTCTCGATCTAAAGCTATTGGACCACTACTACCCTTCCTTTTGTGTGACTTTTCCTCCTCGGTCCAATCTGTTTTCCACTGCCCTGAGGCTTTCAGAATCTTCTGCCTCCTGTAACGGTCGTCCACCTGCCCTATAAACTTTTTCTCAATTTCTGATACCTTGCAAGTCAGATTATTTCTTCGGGCATGTGAAGTATGTAAAGTTTTCCAAGGAATGAAAAATTTCCCTAATCGATCCTCACTCTTTTAATAGTCCCATTTATTTAGGTGCTTGAAAGCCGGGACTTCTGGTAACACAGCATCGAAATTTGAAAAATAGTACTCAAAGCTACCACGTCCATAAAATATACTAAGCAATAAAGTACATGTAATTCCATAAGTCAATGGAAGATGATGATACCTAATACCTTCGTCTACAGAAGCTGGCAATTGCATGCAGACATAGCAGTCCTTTGCCTCCATGGCATCAATGTACTCGTACAGTAGCTTAGCATAGGCGTTTGACTTAAAGTTTCCCTGTGACTCATCTACGTGCAACCTACGAGCTTCTGCTGCTAGTAAAGCCTTATCCTTCACTGCATTGTCCCCCTTTTTACCAGCAGTAGTAGGTTTCGATGTTACCACAACCTTTGCTTCCTCGGTTGCTTTCGCTTCATTTTCATGTCCCACTATGTATGATACAGTAACTACTAAAACTATAAGAAAAATTACTCCTGCTAAAAGTGTACCTATTATGCATTTTGCTTTACGATTCGGGTTGCCGGCCTCCATGGTTTCAAGACAGTGTAGCTTTAATTTCTTTTTCAACACAAAGTCTTCTCTCTTTGTACCTTCAACAGTCTCTCTTTGCTTGTACAGTCTTTTCGAACCACACTTGGAAGCTGACAATCCCTTTTGAAAATCAGTCCTTTGAACTATAGCAACAGACAACCCTAGCCCTTCTCCGTCAACTAAATGGAAGAGTCCCTACATTTCTTCTTCTTCCACTTGGCGCTAGGTTATCTTCTCAATCTTGTTTTATTTACAAAAGTCTTTAGGTGTCTACAATCACTCGGGTTCCAGCAGCTCTAATCACGTATTCTAACAGTTCTAGACGAAGGATGGTCTCTTCGAGCGCTGATACCATTGTGCCAAAAGTCGAAAATTCTACTCTGTTTAAAACCAGTTCTCTTATTCTGCTCAGGTAAGGAGGGTTGGGAATAGTGAGTGTCAGTAACCCTTCAGCTTCAACTCCAGGTACCAACAACGCCACTTCCAATTTTATGATTGGATCAGTGCTGGTCACTGTCACTTCCCTCACCCTCCCGGATCTCCGTGCACAAGACAACTGCTGCCAGGTAGGTCCACTCAGGGGTGGCGTATCTTCTGCAGGGCACACGCACCCTCCTTGATCTTCTTGGACCCTCCGCTTCTTGATTCTGTGCACCTTCGTCCAGGTCTGAGTCTTCGGATATAGGAGCAAGGCTTCTCTCTGGAGTTGACTTCAAGCTCGGCCTGTTCCTCCTTTCAGGCCAACTAGCCTCTCCACGCCTTGTTCTCCTATTTCTTGTCCTCACACTCGACTCTTGATCACTTTCAGCTTGATCAGTGTCTGATCCGTACTCACAGCAACTTTCTCCTTCTGTGGCAACGTCAGTTTCACTGTCGTCTTGTCCTTCTTCCACTTAATCTGACACGCTCTCAGCTTCCTCCGACACCCCCACAGCTTGACTGGTCCCCTCTAATGATTCTTCGTCCACAGCTGGATTTTCATCCGAGAGAGGAGCTGTTTCTTCCAAAGGTGCTTGAACTCTTCTTGTATGGGAGGCATGTATCCAGTAGGGCAGCCCTCCGCATTTAACAGCAGTATTCGTTGTCAAGATTATCTGGTAGGGTCCGCGCCAACGCACGTCCAAGCAATTCTTCCTGACGTGCTTCTTCACCACGACCCAATCACCAGGGCACAGGTCGTGGCACAGGTCTTTGGATGATGGGATTTCAGCAGCCCGCACCTGAAGAGACACAGAATGAATGACATCAGAAAGTCCCTTGCAATAATCCAGGATCAGATCATCTGTGATATTCAACAAAGCTGCAGTTGGAACTGATGGAAGTCTCATTGCCCTCCCCATTAGAACCTCGTGTGGAGAGAGACCTGTTCTCCTGTCTGGTGTGCTACGTATACTCATAAGTACCAACGGCAAGGCATCAGGCCAACTTAAGGATGTTGATGAACACACTTTGGCAATTCGGGATTTTATCGTCCTATTAATCTGCTCCACAATTCCTGAAGCCTCTGGTCGATAGCTACAGTGTAACTTCTGATCAATATTCAAGGCAGAGCAGAGCATCTTCACAACTTCGCTGTTGAAATGTGTTCCCCTATCTGATTCCAAAGAGGCCGGCACCCCGAAACGTGGTATTAACTCTCTAAGCAACAACTTTGCTACTGTGAGTGTGTCACACCTGCGTGTAGGGTATGCCTCGACCCACCTGGAAAATATACAGACAACCACCAGAACATACCTGAGGCTACGGACTCTTCTCTTCCTTTTCCTCCTTTCCAAACGGATGTCTTTTTGCACTATGAGTTAAAAATAACGTGCCCCCCGTTTGAACTACTGTTATTTTCCCACACCTCTACTTCTTTCCCTTTATCATGAGTTAAAAACATTGTGTTCCCCGATAAATTTGCATATTTTATGATACCAGTTTTTAACAACATTCAAAGTTGAATTTCTTTTGTTCTTTTTTATGATGTACACGCTGTTTGCATGGTGGTAAGCCCACCCTTTTATGATTTTTTAAATCAAATAAAGTATCATTATTTGCATACCTGAGGCGGTTGCATTTTGGCATCTCAATAAAGTCTAGTTGCATTCGGTTGAAAGGACAACCAGACCTCCCAATGTGACTTAATGTGACTGGTGTCCTTTTCCCTACATTCAATTGTTGACATGTTACACATCGCTAACACTCTGCTTCTGCGGCTACTCTAAACTTGGGATTATACCAAGTCTGCCTAAATACCCGCAACATGGCATCTCTGCCTAGGTGCACTGGACCGTGTATCTGTCTTGCCATTGGACTCACTAATTCGTTTGGTAACACTGCCCTTCCATCTGCTGAAATCCACAAATCCATTTCACTTTTTACACAACCTGCAGTTTCCCAAGTCTTTTTCTCAAAATCTGTTGCACTTTCTTGTATGCCTTTTAAATCATCCCAGGTGTCTACAGTTTCTAGCATCATAGTTAACTCTGTCTTTTCCTGTGTCCCACCCACTTCCACTTCTGTGAAAGAGTATCCTTGCTCTGCACAGTAGCGCGCGACCTCATCAGCGTATCTGTTTCCTTGGGATACAAAATCAGTACCTTTAGTATGGGCTGCACATTTAACAACGGCAATTGCTGCCGGACCTTGTAATGCTTCTAACAATAGTCGCACAAACTCCCCATTTCGAATCGGTGAACCTGAGGAGGTCATGTAACCTCTTTGAGACCACAATTGCCCATAGTCGTGAACTACCCCGAAACCATATTGGCTGTCGGTGTAAATGGTGACTCGAATTTTGCTACCTGCTAAACAGGCACGTGTCAATGCAATAATTTCAGCTACCTGAGCGGAGTGTACTCCTTCCAGGCAAGCGGCTTCCACAACTCCGGTAATGGTGCAAACAGCATAAGCTGCTCTCAACTGACCGATATTGTCTCTTACACATGAGCCATCAACAAAGAAAATTTCATCAGGGTCAGTCAACGGCTCATCCACAATATCTGGTCTCGGTTTGGTGCATAGTTCAGTCACATCAAGGCAATCGTGATCTTCACATTCTTCATCTTCTATATCATTAGGGAGTGGCATCAAAGTAGAAAGATTCAAAACAGAGCACCTCTTAAGGGTCACGTTCTCCGCAGCAAGAATGACTTGCTCGTAGCGCGTGAGCCTATTATTAGTCAAGTGCTGTGTCTTGGTCCTGGTCATTAACAATTCAACCAAATGAGGTACATACACCACTAACTGGTGTCCCATTACTATGCTCTCACACCTCTCAATGCTGACACCTGTTGCAGCAACGGATTTGAGACATCCGTGCAACGCTGCGGCTACTGGGTCTAAAGTAGCCGAGAAATATGCTACTGGTCTACGGGCATTTCCATGAATTTGGGCTAGAACGGACAAGGCACAACCTTCTCTTTCGCAACAGTAAAGTAAGAATGGTTTGTCGTAATCCGGCATTCCCAGAGCAGGAGCACGACACAAGTCCTCTCTCAGCTGTAGAAATGCCATCAAACAATCCTTGTCCCATGGTACCGGATCACTCACCTCCTTGTGCGTCAGTTTTTGTAAGGGTTTTGCTTTCAGGGAAAAGTTAGCTATCCACTGTCAGCAATAACCAACCATTCCTAGGAACATCCTGACCTCTCTTTGTGTCGTGGGCGAATTCATTTTCATAATCGCCTCTATCCTGTCTGGCGACACCTTCCGTTTCCCTTTTTCAATTCTGTGACCCAAGTACTGTACTTCTGTCAGACAGTACTGTAATTTGCTCGGAGACACCTTGTGTCCATTCTCAGCTAAATGGTTCAGCAAGGTGATGGTGTCTATTTTACAAGCTTCCTCTGTCTCTGACGCAACAAGTAGGTCATCTATATACTGGACTAGAACCAAGTTCTGTGGCAGTACTAGACTTTCAAGATTTTTCTTTAGCAGCTGGTTAAAAATCGATGGGCTTTCTGTATACCCCTGTAGGATACGACACCATGTTAATACGCGATTTTCCAGCTTAAATGCGAAAAGAAATTGGCTCTCCTCATCTAATGGGATTGAAAAGAAGGACTGGCAAAGATCTATCACTGTGAACCACTCAGCTTGGAATGGTATCTGAAACAATATCACTGATGGATTCGGTACCACTGGACAACATGAAACAACTATGTTATTAATCTTTCGAAGGTCCTGAACTATTCTGAATTTCCCACTAGGTTTCTGCAAACCCATAATCGGGGAGTTACATGGACTACCCACGATTTCCTTCAGTATTCTCTGCTTAATCATGGAGTCGATCACGGGCTTTATTCCTGCAATCGTCTCCGGAGTCAATTTGTATTGAGGCGTTCTTGGATATTCAACGTTTGGTTTTATCATGATTTTCACTGGTTCCACTCCTTTAATCAGTCCTATCTCTTCCCCCGTGAAATCCCACACTTCAGATGACACCGTATCTCTTAAGTCCCAAGGGAGCTCTTCCACCGTCAAGGTAGGGTACAGCTCTATGCATACTTTTGAATTTGCAACCTTAAAGGTGGCATCATCATCGTTAGTCTGTACCTCTACTCCCTGAGGCGTGCAGTATATTGTGCAATTTAATTTGCACAATAAGTCTCTTCCTAATAGACACACAGGGCTAGAATCACATACTACAAACTGATGTTCATCACTGTATTTCCCTATTCTCACCAGTACTGGTTCCGTCAAAGGGCTCGTCATTCTCCTATTTGCGACTCCTACCACTTGAATTGTCTCTCCCGACATTGGCAGGTCCGGAACCACTGCTGATCTCAGGGTGGATCGAGTGGCCCCAGTATCCACCAAAAAGGTTGTAGGACACCCTGCCACTTCGGCCTCCACATACGGTCCCCTTTGGTCCACCTCTAGAACTGCCCCGAGGGTACAGTCCTCCTCTCTACTCACACGCTGTCCAGTTAGAGGATCAACATAGTAACACTCTTCTCCTCCTACAAAAAGAGGCATCTGTCTATAGGTCTTTCCCCCTGTCGCAATCTTGGGTGGTTGAGGGAACTGGGCTCGAGGAGCCAAGGTCCCCCCTTTGACCACCTTACCCTTGGGTATTGTCATCCCCTTTACTGGAATGGTCTGAACTTCTTCCTCCTCTATTTCCAGTTCTCCATTTTCTGGATTATAGGGACACTCGCGTTTCCAATGTCCCACCTGGTGACACTGGTGACACTTTGTCGTCTTTTTCAAGGTAGCCAGGTCTACTCTAGGTCTCGGGTTTTCCTCGTTGTCCCTATTCTGGTTATTTGGTCTCCTTCCCATGGTCCCTGTTCCCTGTTGCTGCTGTCCACCCTTTCCAGCCGACTGCATCTGAACCAACATCAGTTTCTCCTTAAGTTTTTTTGCTTTTGAATCTATTTCATCACTACAATACCTTGCATATCTCAAAATTTCATCTAATGGTTTGTTTTGCCAGCAAATTAAATGTTGCTGAATCATCAAACAAATATCAGGTCTCAATCCCAAAACAAATTTCGACACAAACTGTCCTATGTCTTTGGGATCCATTACATCTAATCCACTGTATTGCTTGAACGTTTTCAGCAATCGCTCATAATATTCATGGACTGTCTCCTTGGGTTCCTGCCTAGTTCGGTCTATTTTCACCTAATCTATGTCCTTTGGTGGCACCTTCTCTTTCAGCCATGTCATTACCCTTTCATATTTCTCCATTACTCTTTCTGACAGTCCATTTGTATGAGCATCCCTCTCTGGTTCTGATATGGGACATTCGACACTAACCTTACATGCTGTCCACAAGTCTCCTGGGACTACAATATCAAATAGGGTGTTCAAATCAATCCACAGTACCTCTGCATCTCCCCCCAACCCGGTCTGCACTCGCGTTGCAGCCGCCATTTGCTGTGTTGTTGTTGTCTTGCCCTGAGCCCGCCCCCTCCACCACGCACCCGCCTCCCATCGGATCCTCCCTCCCACTTAGAGTGTAGGCTCACCCCTGTCCACTCTAGCGCTGTGACCGCCTCGACTACGTTGGGAACGGTCGCTCCCTTCTGCCCTCGCTGCCTCCTACTCAAAGCTGCCTGGTATCGTGTGCTTTGCGCTGCTGAGCTTTCCTATCGCCTGCAAATTGCTTGCTCCACTGTATCTTCACGTTAGCCTGCATAGCGCTGCTGGCCTCACTTAGCGCTTTAACGTGCCTGCCTGCTTGTGCGCTCGATTGTTCCTGTATTTGTTCACTGTGTTATAATTGTTTTAAAATAATTTTGCCAATTACCTCTGCATCTCCCCCCAACCCGGTCTGCACTCGCGTTGCAGCCGCCATTTGCTGTGTTGTTGTTGTCTTGCCCTGAGCCCGCCCCCTCCACCACGCACCCGCCTCCCATCGGATCCTCCCTCCCACTTAGAGTGTAGGCTCACCCCTGTCCACTCTAGCGCTGTGACCGCCTCGACTACGTTGGGAACGGTCGCTCCCTTCTGCCCTCGCTGCCTCCTACTCAAAGCTGCCTGGTATCGTGTGCTTTGCGCTGCTGAGCTTTCCTATCGCCTGCAAATTGCTTGCTCCACTGTATCTTCACGTTAGCCTGCATAGCGCTGCTGGCCTCACTTAGCGCTTTAACGTGCCTGCCTGCTTGTGCGCTCGATTGTTCCTGTATTTGTTCACTGTGTTATAATTGTTTTAAAATAATTTTGCCAATTACCTCTGCATCTCCCCCCAACCCGGTCTGCACTCGCGTTGCAGCCGCCATTTGCTGTGTTGTTGTTGTCTTGCCCTGAGCCCGCCCCCTCCACCACGCACCCGCCTCCCATCGGATCCTCCCTCCCACTTAGAGTGTAGGCTCACCCCTGTCCACTCTAGCGCTGTGACCGCCTCGACTACGTTGGGAACGGTCGCTCCCTTCTGCCCTTGCTGCCTCCTACTCAAAGCTGCCTGGTATCGTGTGCTTTGCGCTGCTGAGCTTTCCTATCGCCTGAAATTGCTTGCTCCACTGTATCTTCACGTTAGCCTGCATAGCGCTGCTGGCCTCACTTAGCGCTTTAACGTGCCTGCCTGCTTGTGCGCTCGATTGTTCCTGTATTTGTTCACTGTGTTATAATTGTTTTAAAATAATTTTGCCAATTACCTCTGCATCTCCCCCCAACCCGGTCTGCACTCGCGTTGCAGCCGCCATTTGCTGTGTTGTTGTTGTCTTGCCCTGAGCCCGCCCCCTCCACCACGCACCCGCCTCCCATCGGATCCTCCCTCCCACTTAGAGTGTAGGCTCACCCCTGTCCACTCTAGCGCTGTGACCGCCTCGACTACGTTGGGAACGGTCGCTCCCTTCTGCCCTCGCTGCCTCCTACTCAAAGCTGCCTGATATCGTGTGCTTTGCGCTGCTGAGCTTTCCTATCGCCTGAAATTGCTTGCTCCACTGTATCTTCACGTTAGCCTGCATAGCGCTGCTGGCCTCACTTAGCGCTTTAACGTGCCTGCCTGGTTGTGCGCTCGATTGTTCCTGTATTTGTTCACTGTGTTATAATTGTTTTAAAATAATTTTGCCAATTACCTCTGCATCTCCCCCCAACCCGGTCTGCACTCGCGTTGCAGCCGCCATTTGCTGTGTTGTTGTTGTCTTGCCCTGAGCCCGCCCCCTCCACCACGCACCCGCCTCCCATCGGATCCTCCCTCGCCCCTCCCCCTCCCCACCATCCATATATGACAGTAGTTCCCGCGCGCAGCGTTCACGCGCAGCGTTCGCGCCCAATCCGCGCCGAAGGTGCGCCAAAGGTAAGCCCGTCTACGCCCGTCCGCACCTGGACCGCGCCCAGCGCAAGACCCCCTGCCCCTCGAGCTGCCCAGCCCTCCCGCATTACCTACGATGCCGCCACCATCCTAGCCCTTAACCCCGGTCGCGCCCCCAACTGCGTCCAAGCCGCTCCTGGACACACCCATGGACCTTTCTCTTGCTACTCCTGCAAATTCATCGGCACCGACAACATCTCCGCTACGACCACGCCACAGATTCACGACCCCAACCACCTACAATGCATCCTTCTCAACACCCGATCGGTCCACAGGCACGCCATTGACCTATGGAATCTACTAGACACCATCTCCCCAGACGTCGCCTTCCTAACAGAAACATGGATGAACGCTTCCTCCGCCCCAGACATCACCATTGCCATCCCTGAAGATTATAAGATCACACGCAAGGACCGTACCGGCCACACAGGAGGAGGAATCGCTATCGTCCATAAAAAATCAATCCGCATCTCAACCAGCTCTGACGCCAACCTCGCCAACTCCGAACACCTTCACTTCCAGATCCACATCGACCCCAAGACCACACTCAGAGGCACCCTCCTCTACAGACCACCAGGACCCCGCGCAAAATTCAGTGAAGACATCACGGACTTCATCACTCCACACGCGCTCCCCTCCAAAGACTACATCCTTCTGGGAGACCTCAACTTTCACCTTGAAAAGATCAACGACGGCAACACCACCACCCTCTTGGACAACCTCGCCAACCTCGGACTTAAACAACTGGTCACTTCCCCCACTCACATCGCAGGTCACACACTCGACCCCATCTTCACCTCCAGCAATCATTACAGATCTCCTCTGGACTGACCACAGCTGCGTTCACTTCACCTACAACAAGCCAAAACCCACCAACCACCTCCAACCAACCCTGCAAAGAAACTGGAACAAAATCACCATCGACCAGATCTCCTCATCGCTCCTTCTAAACACCCCAGCCCACTCTTCTAACCCAAACCAAGCCGCCGCCAACTTCACCCTATGGTTATCCAACACCGCCGACACCTTAGCACCACTGAAAAAACGTCAAAGCAAACCTGGCAGCAAGAAGGCCTCATGGTTCAACGATGATCTTAAGAAGTCCAAGAAACTCTGCCGCTCCCTTGAAAAGGCCTGGAAAAAAGACCCAACCACTAGCACCAAGGACGCCTTCAAAAACGCCACCCGCACACACCACCAATTAATCCGAAAGGCCAAGAAAACAGCATTCAAGGATCGACTTGACAACAACGCCCACAACAGCAAGGAACTTTTCAACATCGTCAAGGAATTTACCAATCCCTCGGCCAACACCAACGACATCACCCCCTCTCAAGCCCTCTGCGACTCCCTAGCCTCATTCTTCCACAACAAAATTGCAGACATCCACAACAGCTTCGACAACCAACTCGGAGACCAACCCACCCAACCATATGCTGAACATTCTCCCCCCTTGAACAACCTTAACGACTGGAACCCAATCTCCACTGAGGACACCATCCGCCTGATGAACTCCATCCACTCAGGATCCCCCACAGACCCATGTCCTCACCACATCTTCAACAAAGCAGACTCCGTCATAGCACCGCACCTCCGAGACGTCATCAACTGCTCCTTCAACTCCGCCACCTTCCCGGAAAGCTGGAAACACGCTGAACTCACCGCCCTTCTGAAAAAACCCACAGCGGACCCCACCGAACTCAAAAATTACCGCCCCATTTCGCTCCTTCCATTCCCGGCCAAAGTAATCGAGAAAGCTGTCAACAACCAGCTCGCCGCTTTCCTCGAAGCCAACAAATCCCTCGACTCCTCACAGTCCGGCTTCCGAGCAAAACACAGCACTGAGACCGCCCTCATCGCAGCAACAGACGACATTCGAACTCTACTGGATAATGGAGACACAGTCGCCCTCATCCTCCTCGACCTCTCTGCAGCCTTCGACACAGTCTGCCACAGCACCCTTTTACAACGCATCAGAAACATCGGAATACAAGGAAAAGCACTTGAATGGATCACCTCGTTCCTCACCGGAAGAACCCAGAGAGTCCGCCTTCCACCCTTCAAGTCCGAGGCCACTGAAGTCATCTGTGGCGTACCACAAGGATCCTCACTCAGTCCCACCCTCTTCAACGTATACATGAGCCCCCTCGCGACCATCGCCCGCCAACACAACCTCAACATCATCTCTTACGCGGATGACACCCAACTGATCCTTTCTCTCACCAATGACCCCAGCACCGCCAAAACTAACCTACACGAAGGAATGAAAGAAGTTGCCGAATGGATGAAACACAGCCGTCTGAAACTGAACTCAGATAAAACAGAAGTCCTCATCTTAGGTACTTCCCCCTCTGCATGGGACGACTCTTGGTGGCCGGAAGCCCTTGGAAAAGCACCCATCCCGACAGACCACGCACGGAACCTAGGCGTTATCCTGGATTCATCACTCTCAATGAACAGACAAGTCAGCGCCGTATCCTCATCCTGCTTCAACATTCTTCGCATGCTCAAAAAAACATTTCGCTGGATCCCCACCGAAACCAGAAAAACAGTCACCCATGCTCTGGTCACGAGCCGACTGGACTACGGAAACACCCTCTACGCAGGCACTACCGCTAAACTCCAGAAGAAACTCCAACGAATCCAAAACGCCTCAGCCAGGATCATATTAGACATCCCGCGCAACGAACACATCTCTGGTCACCTGAAAGACCTCCACTGGCTACCCGTCAATAAGAGGATCACTTTCCGACTGCCAACCCATGCACACAAATCACTCTACGACATCGGACCAGAATGCCTCAACTCACGACTGTCCTTCTACACCCCCTCCCGCCAACTACGTTCTTCCAACCAAGCCCTCGCCACTGTACCTCGCATCAACAAGACCACCATGGGAGGCAGATCCTTTTCATACCTGGCTGCTAAAACATGGAACTCACTCCCCACTTACCTTCGCCTTACCCAGAACCACCTAGCATTCAGAAAGCAACTTAAAACGTGGATATTTGACAAGTAATCCTCCTCCCCTCCCTAAGCGCCTTGAGACCCTCTGGGTATGTAGTGCGCTATATAAATTCTTTGACTTGACTTGACTTGACTAGAGATTTTTACAAACCTTCTACCTGTTTGTACCACTCAACGGGATTCTCTCTCAGCTTAGGAAAGGAATTGGTAAATGCAGCTAAATCTCCCCTACTCCAGGGCACATGCACATAGCTCCCATTCGCTATTTCTCGTAAAGGGTATGCTTCCATCCTCTGTAGCCCTCCCTCCGGGGACATCACAATTGTGCTCCGCCTTGAGGTAATATAAATTTTATGGTCATGTTGTGTTCCCTAGCGAGTACCCCACCGACTCCATGTACGAGTTAAAAGTGCATGTAACTTCCCTCCTGTACCAGCTATGAAGACGCAAATACATTTGCGTCCAACGTTAACTTGTCCTCTTTCAGACCCACCATGAATGGGTTTGATGGTCCGTTCCTAAGTATGCTATGCCAACGTCTTTTTGAAGTGTACTCCTACGTTTTTCAGCCTGACTGAAAGTAGGCCCTGAATCTCTGCCATCGAGCCTCTTTTCTGGCTTCTGACTGCGAGGGCCTCTGCCCAAGCAGCCCCCGTACCCGTGAACTCTGACTTACTTCTAGCGCGGCCCTCCGTGCTCAGCTCAGCCTGCTGCCTGCCAAGATTGACTATAACCTTCGAGTTATCTGTTTTCCTCCCCGAAGATACATTCCAGCCTACTAGCTTCAGTAAACATCCTTCCTCAGCTACAGGGCTAAAGGGCCGACCTGTCTTTATGCAAGTAATTCATAGCCTCTGTTGCCATGCTTCCATGGAAGGCCCCGTGCCCCCACGCTTCTCATACAGACACTCAGGCGCTTATACACGCACTCACAGCAAGTATAGAATAGCTTCTGCTCTAGAGACCTTTCTGCCCAGATAGCTTAGTTCCTAAACATCAGATATCAGATATGATAGAAGTACAAGTTGATCTGACATGCCAGACTTCTGTCTCTTCCCGTCAGTGTAAATGTCAAGTCCCCTGCACCCCGTCTATCACACGTCATGCAGCTGCGCGCGCATCCAAGCTTCCGATTTCTGCTGACATTGCAACATTCTGTTAGCACCACCCCTTGGTGCCACCCACTTACGTCACCTATCAGTGACGTTTTCTAGCACACACCCTAGTTTACGCCTCTTGATGATGTATTAGCACCACGTGTATACTGTTATCTTGTCTTCTCTCAGCTGTTACGCCTCTTACATTGAACATTATGATGTAAATCAAGTATATAAGCTATGTAATGTCAATAAACGTCAGCGCGCTCATCTATCCCTTCTGACACCCTGTGTGGTGGTCAGAACATGATATCCTGATTCCTTTATGAGGAATAAAACCCTTAGAAACTCTTACACCACGGACTCTGTTTTCCTTCATTTCGATTGAGTTATTATTGATTAAGTACTTACCTGCATAGAAATTAAGAGAGTAAATTAATTATTTACATCATTTTGGCGCCCGAATAGGGACTCCTCCCCCACCTCACGCGCCGGAAGGTGCGTTGCAATCCGTGTCCCCTGCCATCAGTTAGACGGACAACACGTGTACTGGCAGGATTTCCTGCATTCCCCTCTGACACACGGAGGTGACGAAGACTGCGATCAGTGCCCAGACGAGGCGGTGAGGAGTGCGGAGGATCCCGACCAGAGCCCAGCCGAAGGAAGCAAGGTCCGAGGTGTGAAGAGGCCCACCAGTTTTCCGAAGTTTTCCGAAGTTTTCCGAAGTTTTCCGAAGTTTTCCGAAGTTCCGAGTCGAGTCCAGTCGAGTTTTCCGAGGCCTTCTGTTTTCCGTGCTTCCCGGTGAGTACCATTGCTGGGTCGTATCTAGACGGGTTTGGGTACGCAAGTCCGGTCTGCACTGTTTTTAGGCAGTGTATCTGTACTGTTTAGCAGTATATAAAGTATTCCGAATTTCTGCACTGTTACAGCAGTGTATCTGTATCGTTGAGCGGTACATTCAGACTAGGGGGAAGTTAACTATGTCTTTAAATGTTTCATGTGATTAATGTCGTGGTATGAATGTGATTGTTTTTGTGCATTATTGTGTTTTTGTATAAATAGTTACAGTTGACATTAAGTATCAAGGATCAAGCATTCCAGTATCAAGTAGGCACAATGCCGTTTTTCAACAAATTAAAGCAGATAGGAACTAGGAAAGGGATGTTAGAGGAAGAGATTCCAATCCCCCCTAGGGACACTCCAGGTAATTTCATGTATAATAAGCATGGCATAGACGCCATCCTGTATCTAGAGTTATGGACCGATTATACCAAGCACTTAGAGGAAAGATACCGATGGCCAGTTAACGGAACATGGGATGCCGAGTGCATCATAAAGGTAGAAGAAATATTACGGAAAAAGAAAGCTAGACAATCTCAGAAAGACGCCATAGAATTTTGGCGTAAGGAATCACGTAAGCGTGCTGATAGAGCACTCCGTAGAGAAGACAGGCTTAAAGAATCAGAAAAGGCCCAAGAAAACGAATTAGTTACTGAGGGAATTCGAGTAAAAGTAGAACAAATAGATCGTATCCGAAATGGCAAAGTGAACAACATGTATCTTTTGGCCGATGGTACCCCTGACGCCATTTCAGAAATACCGAAAAATTTGCCGTCACCATTAGTTCCAACTAAAGTAATGCATAAGACTACTAAAGACATATTCCTAAATTCATATCTCGAAGATGTAGCGCCAGCTTACACCAATCTGCCTGTTCGTGCCCTGCCTACTGACAGGGCCGGGGGTGGTACTGCCCCCCAAGATCACGCTCAGCCGACACCGAAAAAGACTAGTTCCGTTCCGCCAGCTCCGCCACTTCCCTCACCTAAAACTGAGTTACCGAAACCACTTCAATCAGATCCTACTAAAAGACAAATTCAGATACTGACTACACACAGAGATAATGCCCAAGCTTCCGCTTCAGGAGGTGCGACCGCGGGTCTCCAGACCCCGCCACCGACTCACAGATTAAATCTCAGAGGTATGCAGAGTCCTCTTACGCACAGATCCCCCCGTTCTTCTAATTCGTCCCGTCTTGATGCACTAAAAGAAAATATGTCAGTTTGTAGATATGATCCAGAACCTGGACAGGACGACTTAATGGTATTAGCGTCTTTACGGTTAAGATCTGCTACTGATAGTTTGTTATGTTATGCAGGAATGAAGGAGCACCTAGATAGAATATATGAGTTCGTTCAAACGGGAAAGGACCCCGACAGTATTAAGGATGCCCTGGAGAAACAGAAAGTTACCATGCAAGCACTGATACTACGATTTTTCATAAATTGTCTAATAAGAGAACGAGACAGGCCCGGAACAGATCAGAGTGAATTAGATGCATTGAGTAAGTGGGGTCAAAATATAGCTGATGGAAAACATGACAGACAAAATTGCATAGAGGCCATGTATAAAAAGATTAAGAAAGCAGTGATAGCAGTACACGAGAAAGAGAAAGAAAAGGCTCCCTCCGAGGAGGAAGAAGAATCTGAAGAACTAGAACCAACTACAAGCACTATAGCATATGTAGGTAAGGGAACTTATCTTAGGAAGGGTATCCGTCCAGAAAGCAAGAGAGTTTTCTTCTCTGCCTTAACGAATCCGAATTCTGCTGAGCATCAGTTCCAGGAAACTGATAAACGGCTTCGAGATCGAGTTGGGTACCATGTACTCAATTCTATGGATGAACAAGAACTAGCTCGATCAGCGGTATCATGGGCCGAAAATGCAAACATATATAATGATGACACGGTAGCACAGACATTTCTGAACCTCTCCCCCGACGAACAGAAATTAGCAGGGGTATATATGATTCAGCACCTTCTCATCAAATACAGAAAACATTATTCCGATCCAGGTCCCTTACATGAGACACTAGAAGCACTACTGATGGATAGATGGAGAGGCCTAAGTACTAAATTAGTTCAAATAATTCTAGAACAACGACGCAGATATGATACCTTTGTAAGTCCTGAATATGTTCCCGCCCCACCCCCAGAAAGGAAAATGTACCATATGCAGTGCGGGAGTGGTATAGAAAGTCAGAACCCCTTGCGAGAAGTGCACCCTGTTATGGGTGAGGATAAAATTTTGAAACGCGTGTATGTACACACGCCTCTGACTAAGTTAGAACTGTTAGAAATGAAGAAATTAGTACCGTGCCATGATAAAGACCCTGCAGGTTTTCATAGAGAGCTCAAAGACATGTTACTGATGGGGGACTACACATATGATGATATCATGAAAATGTTGAAAGTATTATTGCCTACGGGTATATTCGAGAAATTAAAGGAAAAGGACTGGGAGGTGGGAGACGCAAAGATTGCCTGGGCAGAAATAGAGGATGAAGAAAAGAAACGGGTTCCAGGGTTAGGCCTTGGGGACAAAACTAAAGCATTACCAGGTTTAATAGTACAGGTCCTGCCCAGATTATTGACAACTAGAAAGGAGGATTGGGACGCAATCTCGTCCTGTAAACAGAAACATGATGAAGATACTAGTGACTTTTATTCAAGATTCGAGAAATGTTTTATTATCAATAGTGGCCTCCAGCCAAGTAGCGAGTCGTACCCACATCTTTTCGTATCAAAGTTAGTCGAGAATTCCCTACCGTTAGTTAAAAATAGAGTGTATAAAGTCGAGAGTACATGGCAAGCAAATACGCCATCCCAGATGTTACAAATGTTACAATATCACCAGAATAGAATTAGGGAAGAACAAGATCAGGAACAGAAGCGCATGAAAGACACGAAAATGAAAATGTTAGTAGCCCAGACGGTCCCATCCGACAGTCACAGAAAAGGTACGACCCAGACAAGTCACACTGCAGCTCCTGTGAAAGGGACATGCAATTATTGCAAGCAGCCAGGTCACTACGTACACGAATGTGCAGTTCTGAAACATAACATAGCGACAGGTAAAACTAAAGAAAGACCGCATCCGCCTAGACAAGACCATAACCAGCATCAGTCTACACAGAATACACAGCCCATGCATGCATCTGCACAGACAGCACAGACCGTAGCAGTACCACAGCCACAGCCCATTGCTGCAACTCAGCAAGTCTCACAACAGATGTACCAGTATGCCCAGTCTGCTTACCCCGAATATTCCCGATATACATGAAACAGCCTAGAGAGGGAAGGTGGCTTGCCTCTTATCGAGATTCCTGTAGATCAAGAAGGTCCTTATGTACATAGTCAAGTATTGGGGAAAGATAGAAAGTTTTTAATTGACACAGGGGCAAGTCGCACTACAATAAGTCATGACGAAGTTCCAGGGGCACCCCTCTCAGGCTCACAAAATGTTTCCCTTGGGTTTTCAGGACAGCCTATTGTAAATGAAGTATCAGAACCAGTTCCCCTGGCTGTGGGTCCGTTATCACGCGTTACAGACCTATTACTAACAAAATCATGTCCGGAAAATCTGTTAGGAATTAAAACACTGAAGGCTCTAGGAGCTATAATATGTTGCTCCCCGGAGGGGGTTAGACTCTTTCTACGGGATTTCAAGGGTCATTACGTTCTTCGTGAGTTTGACGTCAGATTGAAAAATGTACCTGATTACTTGTGGGCAAAAGGCCCAACTGATGTAGGATGTATGCACATTACACCATACCGCGTTACCCTCAAGGCAGGTGTTGTATTACCCAGAATCAGACAATACAAGTTACCACCCGATGCTGTAGCGGCTTTACTGAAAATCATTGAAGAGCTCATTGCCCAAGGAGTGGTCGTCGAAACCGACTCCAATATCTGTAATTCACCCATAATTCCGATTCTTAAACGTACTGATCCCAATGCACCGCCAGTATATCGGCTGGTGATTGATCTTCGAGAATTGAATAAATGCATTATCCCACAGTATCCTGTGGTCCCCGATATATCATCTCTATTGACTGCTATTGATTCAGAAGCAACGTTCTTTACTGTAATTGATCTCAAGAACGCCTTCTTCAGCGTGCCTATTGATCCCGAGAGCCAATATCTCTTCGGATTCTGTTTAAATGGACGCAGTTTCAAATTTTCGCGCGCACCTCAAGGATTTACAGAAAGCCCCAGCATCTATAGTCAAGCACTGAAAAGACAACTAGATTGTATTCAAATGCCAGTTAACACCGCTTTACTACAATACGTCGATGATCTGCTGATCACCGCACGAAGTGAGCCCGAATGTGAAAAAGCATCACTGACAGTTTTACATTTCCTGGCTGACAAGGGACACAAGGTGTCTCCTTCGAAGCTACAATTCTGTGCTCAGCAAGTTGTGTACTTGGGTCACTTACTGTCCAAAGTGGGGAGACAGCTCACTCCCGATCGCATTCAGTTAATTGTGAACATGCCGCAACCCAAGACACAAAAGGAAGTGCGGGCCTTCATAGGCCTCACCTCGTACTGCAGACAATGGATTCCCCAGTATGCATTTTTAGCTAAACCACTCATCCAGTTAACGACACAGGAGGCAGCAACTTCGACTGTCCTCCCTTGGACTCAGGAACACACACAAGCTTTTGAAGAATTAAAGAAAGTTTTATGCCAAGCACCAGTTTTAGCGACACCATGTTACAGCAAACCGTTTACACTTTTTGTTACAGAACGTGATGGTACAGCGTTGTCTGTCCTCACTCAAGACCAAGCAGGTTCACATAAGCCTTGTGCTTATTTTTCTAGTACATTGGATTCAGTAGCTCAAGCACTCCCTGCGTGCTTAAAGTCAGTAGCAGCAACAGCGTTGGCAATAAGACAAAGTGATTCAATTGTTTTAGGTCATCAGTTAACAGTTCAAGTACCACATTCTGTAGAGGTTTTGTTAAACAGAACCCAGACTCAACACTTAACTATAGCACGACTGACAGGTTATGAATTAACACTATTCCAGCCACACATAGAAATCAGACGTTGCAGCATCCTGAACCCAGCAACACTGTTACCTACAGTTACGACAGATCCAGCTCCGCATGATTGTATAGAAATAATTAATGCAGTAACTAAGCCTAGACGAGACTTAACAGATGTCCCATTGACAAATCCAGACCTGACACTTTATGTGGATGGTTCATGCATGAGAACAAGTACAGGAGAATTAGTGGCCGCGTACGCCGTGACCACTGAAACTGAAATTAAAGAAACACATCGTATTGACACCCTGTCTGCTCAAGCAGCAGAGCTCATCGCTCTGACCCGAGCTTGTATTCTAGCCAAGAACAGAAATGTTAACATATACACAGATTCCCGCTATGCCTTCGGAGTTGTGCACGACTTCGGAGTCCTCTGGCAAGAACGAGGTTTTCTGACTTCCCACGGGGCCAAGATCCAACATGGCCCCCTCATTCAAGCACTGTTAGAAGCAATACATTTGCCCTCGGGCATATCAGTCATGAAGTGTAAGGCACATACTAAAGTCACAGATTCTGTTTCCCAGGGTAACGACCTGGCAGACCAGACAGCAAAACATACAGCATTGACTCACACCCAGACTACTGATGTGACAAAGACAATAGTACAAACACAGTGTATGACAGTTAGAGATCCCGCCCTAGACGTAATTGACATCCAGACACATGCTACTCCAGAGGAGATAAAGAAATGGACTGAACTAGGAGGGATTCAGACAGACCAAGGTTGGGTGACGAAGGGAAAATCTATATGGTTTCTCCCCGACTCAATGGTTCAAGTCATGATAAATACAGCACATAGTCCTGCCCATCTTGGAGAGAAAGCCATGTTAGACAGTTTACAGAATCTCTGGTACAACAAACACTTACGAGCAGCAGCAAAACAGAAAGTGCGTACTTGCATGATCTGTTGTCAGTTCAATCCAGGTAAAAGCGTCCCTGTTGAGCAAGGTGGATTCCATCCTCCCGATCACCCTTTTGAAGTCCTCCAGATGGATTATATCCAGATGAATAGCTGTAGAGGATTTAAGTATGTTCTTGTAATTGTTTGTGCTCTGTCCCGCTGGACCGAAGCATACCCAGTCCCAGACTACACTGCTCCGACCACTGCCAGACAGTTGGTTCGTGAATTCTTCCCACGGTACGGTTTGCCCCGTGTCGTGTACTCAGATAACGGACAGCCGTTCTCGTCCGAGTTGATGAAACAAGTTTCCCTCTTGCTAGGATATCAGTGGAGGTTCCACTGTGTCCGGCATCCCGAAGCAGCTGGCCTTGTAGAAAGGCATAATCAGACACTAAAAATCCGTCTTGCCAAGATCTGTCAGGAAAAAGGGGTCGACTGGATAGTCGCCCTGCCCGTGGCACTATTCTACATGAGAATGGTCGCCCACTCAAGATCAGGGCTATCCCCGTACGAAGTGGTCTTTGGAAGACCGCCGAATATGTGGGGGACGCCCGTTCCGAAAAAGATCACTGATGTTGATTGTAACATGTTGACAGATTACCTTGCCTCCTTGATGTCTGCACTCCAATCATGTCGTTCACAGGTTGCCGCAGCCTTCCCTGACAACACCGATGTAAAGGCGCATGAGGTCCGTCCAGGGGACCTGGTACTCGTCAGGAACTTCGACCGGAAAAGTCCGCTGGAGCCCCGCTGGAAGTCTCCGAAGACCGTTCTGCTTACCACCAGGACCGCCGTGAAAATCGAGGGGAGAAAGGGGTGGGTCCACACGAGTCACATCAAGCTATGCAATGAACTAAAAAACGGACTGAAACAGGACTCTGACTCGTCCACCCCCACCAAAGACTGTGTTGAAGCACAAGACGTTACTGTGCCTAAAAGAGAAAAGACTCCTCAAGAACTTTACCGTATGAAGCTTCGATCTAGCAAGTCAGACAGTTTAATTGTTTAAGTCCTCCCCTAGGTGAATCGGTTAAATAGTTTCTGACATGTATCCCCTAGATCGAGTTAGAGAGAGAGAGGAAAAGAGAAGAACATATTGCAAATCACTCCGTAGTCACTGCATAGTGACACTAATTATCATGTTTATTCTGAGTATTCTAATTATTATTGCCAGCATTCTGCTTCCTATGTACTGGCCTATTTTCAGGCGTGAACAATCTGCTTACAATGTCTCTGCTGAACACACTTTTAGTGAACTTCCTGCACATGAATTCTCTTACAGACTTGCGCTGCGCAACAATACATTCATTAGTATGTTACACCATTCCCATCAGACAAGTAATGCTACAGACTGTTGGATATGTGGCCGACTCCCTCCCTACCAGAATTACAAGGGAGCTCTGCCTCTCTTTCCGTACCCATTCACTCACAATGGCTCTTGTGGAGCATGGTTTAAAATAATTAACTCTTTAGATCCTGATATTGCTGTTTTCGATGGGGGCTGGGTTTGGGGAAACTTGAACTTAGTCCTGCTCAACGTCTGTTATCCTGATAAAGAGGGACTTCCCACTCGAATAGGAACTGATCTAGAAAATGAAGTATATGGATTAGGTAATTACACAATTAGCCTTATGATCCTCACTGTTGAATCTGAAACTGCTCCAGTTCTGCCCCATATGTTAGTACTACCAGTCACAGGTGAATTATGTGTTAGCAAGAAAGGTTCAGTACACGTAGGTCATAGTAAATGCACTACTGTGGTCGAGTTCAGTGACCATGGTAAATCGTCTTTTAAAGCTACCAGTCATTCCTACTTTGTTTGTGGTCATACCGCATACATACGTTTGCCCCCAGATTGGGATGGTACCTGTTACATTGCATTCCTTCTGCCACCTGTTTTCCTAGCTCCTCCTGATTACCATAGAAACACGAATCTAGCACCGAATAGACCCAAAAGAGATATTCCCCTTGTCGACTACACAGAAACGGCATGGGAACAGTACACTGATTTCAATAAAGGATTCTTTTTCTTCCTAGGACCTGTCCAAAACAGTAAATTAATACGCAGATTAACGAGAACACTTGAAGCAGTAGTGAACGAAACTGCCTCCGCTCTAGGTAACCTAACAGAGGAGCAGTCCGCTATACGGACTGTTGTCCTTCAAAATCGTCTTGTGATTGACGTCATCTTGGCAGATAGAGGTGGAGCCTGTAAGGTCATCGGGTCAAGTTGCTGTGTTTTCATTCCACAAAATGCACCATCTGTCTATCAAGCTATCACCCGTTTACATAAAATTGCAAATCAGATACATCAGAATCCAGGCACCTGGACTTGGTCCGGTTGGTTCTGGACTACGTTAACAGCTTGGGGATGGAAGATCTTATCCTTCCTAGGCATTGGTCTTGTTATAGTATTCAGTTGTTGCCTATGCCTGCAGTGTGGGCCAGCGATATGTGGACTGTGTGCCACATCCTGCATTGAGCATTCCAGTTGCCTCTCAAACAGTCAAAGAAAGAAAGATGAACATATAATGTTACAAGAACAAACCGATCGATTTATGAGGATCGATATATCATGAAGGGTCCGTAGGGAACAAGGAGGGAATGAGGTAATATAAATTTTATGGTCATGTTGTGTTCCCTAGCGAGTACCCCACCGACTCCATGTACGAGTTAAAAGTGCATGTAACTTCCCTCCTGTACCAGCTATGAAGACGCAAATACATTTGCGTCCAACGTTAACTTGTCCTCTTTCAGACCCACCATGAATGGGTTTGATGGTCCGTTCCTAAGTATGCTATGCCAACGTCTTTTTGAAGTGTACTCCTACGTTTTTCAGCCTGACTGAAAGTAGGCCCTGAATCTCTGCCATCGAGCCTCTTTTCTGGCTTCTGACTGCGAGGGCCTCTGCCCAAGCAGCCCCCGTACCCGTGAACTCTGACTTACTTCTAGCGCGGCCCTCCGTGCTCAGCTCAGCCTGCTGCCTGCCAAGATTGACTATAACCTTCGAGTTATCTGTTTTCCTCCCCGAAGATACATTCCAGCCTACTAGCTTCAGTAAACATCCTTCCTCAGCTACAGGGCTAAAGGGCCGACCTGTCTTTATGCAAGTAATTCATAGCCTCTGTTGCCATGCTTCCATGGAAGGCCCCGTGCCCCCACGCTTCTCATACAGACACTCAGGCGCTTATACACGCACTCACAGCAAGTATAGAATAGCTTCTGCTCTAGAGACCTTTCTGCCCAGATAGCTTAGTTCCTAAACATCAGATATCAGATATGATAGAAGTACAAGTTGATCTGACATGCCAGACTTCTGTCTCTTCCCGTCAGTGTAAATGTCAAGTCCCCTGCACCCCGTCTATCACACGTCATGCAGCTGCGCGCGCATCCAAGCTTCCGATTTCTGCTGACATTGCAACATTCTGTTAGCACCACCCCTTGGTGCCACCCACTTACGTCACCTATCAGTGACGTTTTCTAGCACACACCCTAGTTTACGCCTCTTGATGATGTATTAGCACCACGTGTATACTGTTATCTTGTCTTCTCTCAGCTGTTACGCCTCTTACATTGAACATTATGATGTAAATCAAGTATATAAGCTATGTAATGTCAATAAACGTCAGCGCGCTCATCTATCCCTTCTGACACCCTGTGTGGTGGTCAGAACATGATATCCTGATTCCTTTATGAGGAATAAAACCCTTAGAAACTCTTACACCACGGACTCTGTTTTCCTTCATTTCGATTGAGTTATTATTGATTAAGTACTTACCTGCATAGAAATTAAGAGAGTAAATTAATTATTTACATCAGCCTGACAGTTCCTTTCTTGGACCACCTTTCTTCCCATTTATCCAAATCTCTCCATGTCCTTATTCCTGTGATCAGTTCCCTTATGTGTGTTTTTAATCCGATTGTCCTCCTCTCATCAAGGTCCTGATCTGAATAATGCAACCTATGGCTACCCTGTAATGCCTTTGTTCTCGACAAATCTACCATGTACTTGTCTGCCAATTCAGATAATTTCTCGTGTACTGCTCTCGCCTTCCGAGTAATATCCTTTGCTATAAACAGTACCTCATCTTGCTCGTACATGTCAATCCTTTCCAAAGGCAACGTGCCATCTATTATATCGTCCAGATCAGATTTTAACTGGTTACATCTAGCCTTCTTGCCTTTATCTCAGCCTTCAGTGTATTATCTCTAGAGAGTCCATTGACATCTCTCACATCCCAGCTCCGAGCCCTACGCCTGGGCTCACGCGAGTTATGGGGAGTCCTCCCATGTTCCCATCTCTCCAGGTCCCACGCAGTTCCATCCCCTCTTGGTATGTGGTGAAACAATGCTCTATTTCCCACAGTCTCACTCTGCCCATTCTGCTTGGTCTCTCTAACTGCATGATAAGACCCTCCATTGTTCCCCATGCCTTCGCAATTCCCTTGCTGTCTAGTATCACTCAACACATGGTAAGACCCTTCGCAACTCCCCATGTTCCCGCGATCCCAGTGTTGCCTACTATCGCCAGGTGCATGGTGAGTGCACTTAAAGCTGTCTCTGTATTCTTGCGTCCTTCGGTCTCCCTCGCTGTGAATGAGACGAGACGCCCTTCCACACTCTGTACTCCTATCTTCTTGCTCCTGTCCATTTCCACTATGGAAACGACGTGTAGCTCCTCTACTCTCCTGACTTTTGCCATCGCACTCCTGACCGCTTTCACTAGCCCCACAGTGAGACAATGTTCCATCGCCTCGACTTCCCCACTCAGCTTCCGCTCCTGACCTGTTACTCTGGGTTCCTGTGTTAGCATCCCACTCTCTCAAGTCAGCCCTTAACTCCTTAAAGGACTTCGGCCGTGGTCCCCTCAAATCCATCGGTCCTCTCTGACCCCCTGGTCTATTATGGAATCCACTGTTGAATTTAATGGGGTGCTCTGATCTCTTGGTCCTGGCAACTGCCTTCGAGAATTAATCATATTGTTCCTACTTTCCATTTCTGCTCTCTCTCTGTCTAGCCGCACCTGTTCCTCCTCTCGTGCTTTCTCTGGGTCATAAATCGATACTATAGGACCTATGGTAACAGGTACTTGGAGGGCATCTGGCAATTGATAGGATTTAGCACGCTCCGTTTCTGGCACCTTTTGTACCACGAACCTTCCGACTACTCTCTGTACTGGACTAGGTTGAGGTGTTTCCTCACCTTTGGTGGGTTCCCAATCTGTTATAGGAAGTGGTCTATACTCCCCTATGCCAACCCTATTTTCCCTGGGGAGCTCAGCACCTTTCATCTCTCTATTGTACGGAGGCGGTCTATCCATCAGTAACCTATTTACCAGGCTATCCTCTGTCTCGCTCTCATCATCCTCTTCTGGTGTTCTTTTATCTCCTGTAACTTCTATCACTGGGTACAATTTATCTACTTCAATAGTCTGCACTCTCCATTTCTTGGCTTCCTCATCCCATTTGGCGTCTTGCACTGCCCTTACCGATCGTCTCACTCTTTCTTGACGCCTGTTCTGGTTTCTGTCGTGCGCCGCCCTAATCCACGCATTAAGGGCTTCAAACTGTGTTGGTCTGGGCAGAGGTCTCATTGAGGTCATAACTGCTTTTAACTGGTGCAACACTTCCAATCTAAACGTTTCGTATTTCGGAAAAGTCAGTTCCTCGTTCCCTTCTGTAATCTTACTCCAATTAGAAATCCACAGTATGGTATGCAACCCAACATTCGTAGCCATATAATGAGCTGGTGTACCCTCTGGCGGGGCCTCTTCCCCGTCATAGGATTCTCTCCTATCTCTCTTAAAGATCGCTCTCAAGCATTTAAAACACTTCATGTTTAAATCTATAATTTTCCTTAATTCCCTGCGTTTGTTTACTTTCTGCTGACAATCCACCTATCACAGCGCGGTTCTTGCCAACTGGCCTATCACAACGCAGTTCGCGTCAACCGGCCTATCCCAGCGCGGCTTCACACCAACCGGCCTATCCCAGCGCGGCTTCACACCAACCGGCCTATCCCAGCGCGGCTTCACACCAACCAGCCTATCCCAGCGCGGCTCTCTCTGACGTCACTCGTCTCCCTCTCGCAGCAGTTCCCCTCCTTTCTCAGCTCGTCTCCCGGTCATGCATGCGTCCCATTCATACTCTGAAAAAATGATTACTTCCGACCAAGCGATCACTTTTCTTGACTGTATGTCCACAGTCTAACTGTAATTGTCACCTTAACTGACGAAATGTCTTCCCGCGAACGTCCAGACAGTCGTCTTAACTGATAGGTTACTTACACACGGTAACGTCCGACCAGCGTCCGTTACCCATACAATCACTCTTGCGTTCCCCCTATCTCGGTCCTGCGGGCGATCAATGGTACCTCATGACCCCCTTCACAATGGTCGACAATTACTCTGGATGTCCGATACACCCGAACCACTTAAGCTCTTCTCTGAACTTAAGATTTTCACCAGGTTGCGCGCGCTCACAACCCTGCCTCAATCACACCACAGGCATTCAACTCCGCATGACATTACAACACAAACACAACACAAAATACCGCAATCTAACAATGCATGACCCTTATTATACTCACTCTCGACCGACTCTGCTGCTTTCTCTCGCACCGTCAGCACCTTCTTCGGCAGGCGATTCTTCTGCTGGTCATCTCTCGATCTCTGGGGGCCTCGGGGTAATCTTAACCTAGTCTAGATCACCTTCCTCTAGAAGGCAACCATTCTAAACTGCTACCAACTGGGACGGCGGGATTTTTGATCTCTTCTCGGATTACTCTAGATCCAAATCCCCACCTAGGCCGACTGAATCTTTGTTGCCTGTCATAGAGTAAAAAGCAATCCACTACCAGGTTAATCAAACCAATAATTGGCACCACTCTGAAGAACCACTTACCACGAATAAGTTTTAAGGTTTTATTATAAAGCCAAAGATAACTGGAGATACACACATCTCAATATAAGGTTCAAGAGGTATACTGGCACCAATACAAACATGAATTCTCTAAATGATCTTAGGCGACAGAAGAATATCACCAAGACTAATTCAAAGATCAGCAAGTTTGCTAGAATAGTCACAAGTTGTAACTTAAGCGTAATTTACAAAAAGAGGAGAAAATTCAGGTTAGACTGTCCCTACACTAGACAAAGTGACATCCCTACTTAGCAGAATCTTAACCTAAAAAGGTGTCAGCCGTGGTGACTTCCAAAGAAGTGCACTCACTTTCCCTTAGTCTCTGTTGTAAATCTGTGCATCGCAGTTGTCCTCTCTGCCTACCCATCCGCTCTCTAAGGTTCCTCAGGCCATCTGCTCTAACTCCACCCCAGGGTGCTGTCCCTAATACAAAATCACAATTACAGTTGAAACGCCCCTCAGAGACGCCCCTCACGTACACCTCTCACGTGTGTCGGTTCTGGCTCTTTCCGTACTGATACTCCTCTGGGCTTCTTGTTAGCGTTGACCTTGCTTCCCAGGCTTCTTCTCGGCACGCTGGTACCCCCCAGGAAATTCCTGGAGCCTCCTCCAGGCCTGTGCCTGTCTCCCAGGACAGAGCTCTATTCATCACTCTCTTGATTGGAACCCCCTCACACCTGCAAACAGACACCCATGAATTGGGCCCCAAATTCCGACCTCCAGTTTATCTCTCAAGTCGTAAAACTTCGAACATGGTCGGCAATTTATGCTTAACAAGACCCGATTTTAACTAGCACATGCAGATCAAAGAAGCGACTTTATCTTTCCAGGCCTACTAAATTACTTGCAACAGGCCTGCACTCTGTGAACCTTTATTTCTTAACCTAAAACAAAATTCTAACCTATTACTTTTGTTTATATGAAACACTTCTACAAAACATAATTTTTAACGTATGATCAATAATATTCTAAATAATAGTAATCCATCTTATGTGAATACTGTAAAGGCACGTTTTCGTTCTTCATACATTGCCATGAGGCCTGCACATTTCTACGTTTGGCAGCATTACATTCTCTTCTGCAACAGCCACATAACATGGAGTCTAATAGCATTCTAATGTTTCTAAACATTACTACATTAGCTTCACACTCTAAAATATGCATTCTACATTGATTAAACACTCGTGAGTATGTGTATTCTATATATTTTAAACACTCTTATATGCTTTAACTAAATTCGTGCATCTTGCATGTAAATATGGTGCACTTATACATTTTACTCAAATTGCGCTCTCTCACTAGTTACTGTGGAGCTGCCGTACGTATTAAGAATCAAAGATGTTGATAAAAATGTAGCCCGCTGTCCACTGGTGTCCCTTTTAATCTTCCTCCCCATAAGCTCTATGCAATACAATTGTTTTTATTCTGTATTGTACTATATTCCCTGAATTTTAAAAATTAAAAGCCCTCATTTTTATGGTATGTAACTGTTTTAACAATATTAATTTGATTTGGAATGTACGAATTGTGTGATTGCTATGTACCTTTTATGATTTTAATTAATCGATTAAAGTGGTTTTGACTTGTATACATGAAGCAGTCTGGCATACCAAGCATCGATCTTTATTTCCAGTGCTTCTCGGGAGACTGTGATGACCTCCATAATATCTTCCAGTGTGGGGCGTGTAGTTGGAGCATCTTTCCCTGTTTCAGAACTATTATCCTCCTCATCTGTCTGGGTGCCCCTACCTCCCATAGTGAGGGTACTGTTGTTGTGTAGTTCCTATAAAATTATACAGGATTTGCTCTTTCGGACAGCATACACTGTAGGATTGGTGTCAGAGCGATTATGAACACCCTCACCGAGTATGTTGGCCTCTTGTATCAGCTAGCTTACAGTTCCACTATAATCATACATATGCTGTAGCTATGTAAGACTTCCTTTCACGTATGGTATTTGTGTGATCAAGTTAATTCTTTGACAAAACTCGTCAAAAATAAACTTTGGTATTCACTCCGAGAGCGAGTCCTTCTTCCAGAAGAATTTGTGTGCAATTAACGTTACAGGGAGACCTACCCGGTGTGTCTCACCACCTGCCAATGGGCCACCGACTTCGGAAAACATGGTCGATTGTGGAATATATATATATATATATATATAAAACCAAGTGGCAGTCGCCCCTTGGTAGTTATAGTTAAGGCTATATTTCTATAGAAAATGGATTTTAAATACTTTGGCACTGTTTGATGAAACTTCATGTTAATGGTTCTTAAGCTATGTTAATTGCTCTAATAAAGAGTGACAGCTCACTCTCACAGGAGTATCACTGCACTAATGCTGCAACTGCAGAGGGAGTAGAATAACTAAAAACTTCAAATAACCACGGCTCACAATTTCTCAAAAATTTTAAAATTATACCAGGAACGAATTTGGATTGGCAACATGTTCCAATGGTGGGGAGCGATATATGAGAAAGAGCAGTCATGCAGGACATTTGAATGCCATGTAGAGATGCCGTTGCCATATTGGAGAAATAAAGGCTCCTAACTAGACAGTAAATTCTCACTCTAGAATGGAGATAGGCTGGGCTTACCTCACACAAAGCTCTAGGAGCATGGCAGAGAAGTTTAAAAAGACAGAATTTCCTGATGGCAAGCCATTGTAAGGATCTAAAAGTTGGTTGTGTGAAGGAAAAATAAGAACACTGCATACTATCTGGGCAGTCATATTCTGAACCACCTCACTCTAGACCGAAGTGCCTCATTAGTGGCAACAAGATGAGCGTTATCATAGTCTAACCAACAAGTTATGAGGGCTTGAATAATGAACTTTGAACAAATTGGCTTAACCTGGTTAATCATCGAAAGCTTGCCATCCAAAAAAAAGAATGCCCAGATTTTTTACCACCTATTTTGGACTAGGGGCAGTTCCCAACTCACTAGCTCACCAATCCTCTGACCGGATTTCCCTAGCCTTGTCAAATAACAATCTATGCCTTTCACCCATTAAACAGTAAACATTTGTTTCATCCAAAAAAAGCTTTCCGCATACAATTAGAGAAATTCTATTTCATTACCTCATGATCTTGCCCAAATGAAAGTATAAATTGGGTATCATCGACATAAGACAGGATCTGGATTCCACAATCTTTGCAAATGAATCACATACATAGTAAAAGGCGTGGGACACAGCAAGGTTCTTCTCAATTAAAAAGATGGGATAGAGAACACTTGGGCTCTATCTTTAGAGAGTCCCTCAGCCAGCTCATTGGCAAAGCATGTACCCTGATGGTGTGCAACCTCTGAATGAGAACTGCACGTGACACAGTATCAAATGCCACTGGAGGACCCAGCAAATGGTAGAGGGCCCAACACATGTAGCTGGCCATACACTTGATTTACTATTCAGTAATTCGACCCGGCTTATGGTTGAGCAACCTAGACTTCCCACTTGAACAGATCACCATCTCATTTAATTTGAATTACCAATGTTCACTAACTTCAGTTCTCAGCATGAGGAGTCTCTATGTCAGGCCAATTCTTGTAAAAAAGTTAACCAGGCTAATATTGGAAATCATCATTCAACTCATTGATCTGGAATGTTCCTCTGGCATTAATCTGGTTATTACAAAGTATCAGGAACCTTTTAATTAGGCCTTAAGCATGGTTGCCCCACATAGATTAATAAAGAATACACAAAACCAAACCAACCAAACTGCATGGTATAACAAGGATTATTTAGACTGGAAAAGCAAAACTGTAAGAAAATTGTAAGGGTATGGCGTAGGTCAAAAACGTCCCAAGATAGTCGGCCTATAAATCAGGCCTTACAATCCATCATAGACATCTGAGGGAGGAACGCAGTAGTTTCTTGGTTGTCAGGTTCGAGAGGTCTGGCAAATCTGAATTTATGAAGATGGACACCTGTAGGACATTAATCCCTGATTCACAGGACCTATGTGATTCTCTTGTTAGTTATTTTTGTAAAAGATTAGCAGAATATATATGGATTTTTACCTCCAAAGAGGACTCCTTAGAGATACGGTAGGATATAATTTTCCTCCTCCAGATGTCCCAGGTCAACTTGGAAGGTTTGACTTGATAACTCCAGAGGAGGTAAAAGAGACATCACTTAAAGTGAAGTCAGGGTCACTGGAAGATCCTTGCCCAACACATATATTTTCCCCTTTGTCACTGTTACTGACGGCTTTTCTCATGGGTTTGTTTATTCTGTCCTTGGAAATGGCTAAGGTGCCAAAAGCTCGGAAGGTGTTGTCTCTCTATACCATTTAAAAAAAACTACAGCTCTACCAACTATTTTTGTTAACTTTTGCCCAATTTTACTACTTCAATTTCCCAGCAAGACCATTGAAAAACTGATTAATAGACAACTCTTACAATACTTTGAGAACAATAACATTTTGGATTCCTCGCAGTCTGGGTTTAGAGCAGTCCACAGCACAAACTGCTAGCTCTTTTGGCAGCTACTGACAGGATTAGGATCAGTTTAGATGAAGGCTGATCAGCAAAGCTTCTTGGATCTTTAAAGAAAAGTCTTATCTACCTTAACTCCTCCCTAGAACGTTTCAGGGTCATTTGGCAGGTGGAAGCCTGAGAAAAAGGGGTTGGGTATTCCAAAACACATTTTCCCAATGCAATTTTCCATAGGAAAATTAGACACAGCTACAGCCAAAATGAACAGAATTACACAAAATTGGCGGAAAGCTAAATCTTGGTCACAAAAGTATGTTTTTTGTAATTTGGTTTAAATCCATTCAGTTGTTTCTGAGAAATTTAGGTTCAAAAGTTATGTATACATCCCGCCACAGGGGCTGGATCTGCAAAGCCAACATATCTAAAGATAAGATAATTTTTGTTGCCACCAAGTGGCCGCAATTTTAAGACACTGGGACTCAGTCCTCTGCCCTAGAAAAAGAAGAAAGAAAGAAAAAAAACACATTTAAGGGGTAGGGATACCCTGACTCCTTAGGACTGGTGGGGGTTGTCCCAGCCCCACCCCGGGAAAAACAGATTTTTATTTTAGCCAAACTGCAGATGCCCAGTACGAGTAAAAAAAAATAAAAAAGAAGAAAACGGCAGGTCTTTAGAAGGCTCCGGGGACCCAATCCCAGTTGCGTGCATGAATAGTTAGGTGAAAGGGGTGCGACTCTCCCTTACCAAGGCTCAGAGAGGCACTTGGGATCGTTTTTCATACTGGGAAGGGGCGTCAGACCCCCCTCACCTCCCCTCCCCAAACCACAGACTGACCTGAGGGAGCCTATCACCCATGGCCCGATCAAAGCAGTGTCCAGAGGAACCTATCCCCCCTATACTACTGTGAGAGTGCGGGCATGGAATACAAATAGGCATCCCTGTCCACACTCTTCCAGGGGGAGCATAGGAATAACCTGCTCCCACCCAGGCATGAGCAAAGGAATGAAGCTGGTTCCCGCTGGCACCCAGAATGGGTGCGGACTAGGGAATAGGCAGTCATTGCAGACCTTATAGTATGTTATTTTAACTTATAACCCGCATGAATCAAACTGGAAGGGTTATCTTGGTGCACAGCCAGACAAAAGCAAAAGAAGCGACAGAATTAGAACAGAGCAGTCTTCAGTTGCTTCTTAAACTAAAGATGACAGGTGCAAGTTTGAGTCTGAAAAGGTAGCTTATTCCAGTATGAAATGACCTACCTCCTAACAGAGTCTTTTTAACCCCTGCAACAGTGCGCAGAGTTTTGTCACTAGATCTAAGAGGTCTTGGAGGGTGATAGTGCTTGAGCTTCAAAGATAGGTAGGTAGGATATTTTCCCATCATGGCCTTGCGGGTTAAACAGCAGACTTTAAAAATAATCCTGTTTCAAACAGTAGGTAGTGTAATGCTGGCAAAAGAGGGGAGGAGGCAGCCCCAGGTGAAAGGTTGCAGATGGGATGGGCTCTGGTATTCTGAATAACTTGTAATTTTGATAGCAGCGTACCATTAGCTGAGGCCAATACGGCATCACCAAAGTCCAAACGGTCAATGACAGCAGGCTGGACCAAAGTTGTCCTTGCTGTGAGTGGGAGGAAAGGGAAGGCTCTTCTCAGCAAACACATCATATGAAAGCAAGAGCTTATAATGGACGAGACCCGTTCTTTCATTCTAAGAAATTGGTCCAACTGGACTCACAGGTTCTTCATGACTTGTTTTGGTGTAGGAGCAGTGCCAAATTCAGAAAACAGGAGCCCTGTGGCACCCCTTTTTCCAGTATCATAGTGCAAGACTTTAAGGAACCCAGAGTGACTGTTTGTGACGTAATAACTGAGCCACTGTAGTGCTGTCCAGTGAATGCCAATCTCTTAAAGCCTACGAAGTAATCTGGGAGGGACACAGTTTCAAATGCTGCCGATAAGTCAAGCAGCACTAGCATCAATGGTGATGTCATCGTCAGGAGAGCATTTGGTAAGGTCACCACTGCCAGAGCTGTCTCTGTGCTTTGTGATGGTCTGAAACCTGATTGTGAGGGATCAAGAATCTCATTGGCCTCAAGATATTCCATAAGCTGTTGATTTATGCGTACCTGTAGCAGTTTGCCTAATAGAGGAAGTAGTGAGATAGGTCTATAGACAGGATTGTCAGTTCCAAGTTTGCCTTTTTTTTTAATGGGCCTGACCTGTGCCGCTTTTCACGCCGATGGCATTGTTCCTGTATTAACAGACATTAAACAAGGAGTATATTTCGGGGGCAAGATGATTGGAGAGATCTGCCATAGTTCGAGGGGTACAGACATCCTGAGGGGAGCCTGATTTGGCAAGAACTTTCTGGATTATCTCCAGAGAATGGTTCAAATTCACTTATACGTGTGTTCTCACCAGAGGAAAGTGCACTGAATTCAAATTTCTCATGGCCCTGATACAGTGAACGCAGGAAGTTCCAATAGATCGTATTGATTTTGTTGTGAAAGTGGTCGGCCAGCAAGTCACACAGATCTTGTGATGCCTGTAATTCCTGAAAGCAGGTGCCAGGATTTCTAAAGGTATTAAGCACATTGAAAAGTATTTTAGGTGAGTTTCCCACCTGTCCATTTTGATTGGAAATAGATAATTTTCGGGCTCTTTTTATATTGTGATGATACTGGTTTAAGGATGCGTATAGGCTTTCTTATCTATTAAGTTGCTGGTTAGATGCCATAGTCTTTCAAATTTTTTTCTGGAGGCTATATTGAACCTTAGTTCTGTTGTGTACCAAGGCACATGGGCTTAATGTTTGGAGCTGGAACACAATTTGAGAGGAACTATCTTATCGAGAGCAGAATTTAAAGCTCTATTGTAGTCGGAGAGGACTAGATTGATGTCTGAGTCTTTTAGTTAAGTGGTTAACTTACATTCCTTTGCAACAGAGTTCAGCGTGATTTTCCACCAGTTTCTAGATAAATGTGGGAATCTGAAAAAATGAGCGATCAGTCCAGAGTAGAGGTTGAAGGCGCTTCACTGGTTAAGGCTGTGGTATTGGTAAAAATAAAGTTCAAAGTATGGCCTGAAATATGAGGTGCTCTATGAACTTTTTGGTGTAATCCCAGAGCAGTTAAATCCTCTACATGCTGGCTAGTCTCTGCATTGAGGGAGTCTACCCCATGGCAGTTGAAATCTCCCAATAAGAGGAATTGTTGCGCTGCTAAGACATGACAGAATAAGGGTTGACCCAACGGCACTGGGACCTGGGTAGTCAATGTTACATATAAGGGGGTCCCAGTTGAAACAAATCCTTGCGCACAGAAAAAGGAAAAATTTCAGGGAAAAAATACAATCTTTACAATTCTATTGTGAGTGATGTTTTAATTCACATACTAAATTGCAGATTAGTTGCACATACATTCATCAAAATGAATACATAATTCCTGATGCCCAAAAAAAGGGGGAAGAAGGAAAGGGGAAGTGAGGGGGTTAAAGTAGTGAGGGTGGTGTGAATATAGAAAAGTTTCAAAAGAAATCACAGGTGGTCATTTATACATTTAAAAAATTGATACCACAGGGGCGTATTCGCATTGCCATTCAAGTATTTCTATACAGATTCTCATTCCTATCCCAATACATTGGACACAGCCAGAAATGAACTGTTGTAGATGGGTAGGGAAAAACAGGTGGTATGTCGACGTTTCGACCCCAGTATTGTAGGCTGGTTCATGCCCTACAGCGGGGTCTTCATCAGGACAGGTGGGGGTGAAAGTTCTGGGAAGGTGAGGGCGGGCACCTATGGTTTAAAAACAAGGTAATCAGATGGGGAATACCACTTCCAATTACTTAGATGAGCTGCTACAGTCGCAAGACATTACCTATATGGCCACAATGGATTGTGTAGCACCTACTAGGACGAGGAGTGGGCCCGAAGGCTTCGGATGTCGAAGAGAGCGTCAACCTAGAAAAGTTAGGCTATAAGTCAGGGGTGTGGAAATTTTTCAAAAATCTACTTGGCCAAGGGACAAAATGTCACAGAAATCTACTTGTCTTGGGAAGATATTTGCTTGCCCTACCTACTCCATAACTCACTAATGTAGGTTTGCATGGAGAGAACCTGCACTGAAATCAGTGCAACATACTGTCCAATATATATTTCCAATTATGCAGTGCACAGTCATGCACCCTTAAATGCAACTGTTTTACGGGCTGGTTGTACGGCATGCATGTAGATGCATCATTGTGCACTGCACCCAATTATCATACTGGCATGTGTCAGATTTTTAAATGTAGAAAAATAGTACCTAAAGGCAGAGTGCAGACTGGTAATTGGCTACATTTCTTGATGAGTCTTTGGCACAGACTGTGTGTGTTAAAATATGAACCTGTAGGACAGAAGGGTATTCTCTATACTAGTGCCAACTCTTAGATTTCTAGTTTAAAAAATACTCACATGTGGTGCTCTGATCAATGTGTGGATGGAAAGAACTGCGCTTCTTGGCAGAGCTTATGAACTGTTCATGGAGCAAACATTACATAGCAGAGGTGCTGTGATTCACTGAGGCAGTATTCACAACTAAACAATACACAAGAGGAGATAATGGGCAATTAACTCAATCTCTCCTTTTACACTGCTGGGCAGGTGTGGTGCAGTTATATTATTGTGCATTCACTGCTAGATCTTCACATTCTTCTCTCACACAAGAAGTATGTGCAGCACTGGCAGTAGCAGTACAGGGTTCTCTTGTGCAAATTACGGGTATAGTAATGGCACCAGCAGAGTACGCTTCCCTAACAGAGGTGCTGCTCAGCAATAGATGTGCAAATTTCTCTCACTGATATTTACAAAGTAGTCACTCTTTTCTTTAAAATCCGAGTTCTCTGCCACTTGTGGCTCTCCTTCCAATGTCCCCAGCTCCCCACTGTCCACCCAGGTGTGTCTGTTATCTTCAAGAAAATCGTGCAATTCAGTTTCTGGATGTTGACATGGGAGTTGTAGGAAGCTGTGTGAAATATAGTTTTAACGTTGCAGCAACTTGTTCAATCAGTTTACTTCTTTCAGAAGCTGAGCATTCCAATGGTCACTAAGGGGTGATGCTTAGATATTTCAAAATGGGAACATGCATAAAGAAGGCTCAAAGATGGGCACACAGGAAAAACATCCAGTGGCAAATTATGTAGAGATAGAAAAACAAACCGTTATTTCGACTTAAGACAAAAATTCACACAGGTGGAAGAGTCACTTTTCCATGGATCTGGTATGGACTTGTTTTTACCGCATAATTAGACCTTTTGTGCCGCTTTATTACAGTGGCTCTACTTAGCGCAAACCGCCAGAGCGCTGTGCACGGTGGGGGCTGTTTAGAATAGGTATAGGAGACTAAAAATGCAACCAAATAAAAGGTACACGATAACAGTAACGAGCCCAAAACGTGGACAATAACCCAATTCTGACATGATTAAATCCTATAAAATTGACACGGACATTAGGCAAGATTGGGAAGTAAAGTGCGGGCACTGATGAAGCGAGAAGACGTGGAGCGAAGAGGTGGGGGGATTGGAAAAAGGAAAAGGCACTGTGGGGGAGGGTATTGGTAAAGGAGGCCTCGTTTGGGTTGCAACGTTGCAATGCCAAGAGTGAACAGTGTGCAATATGTTGCACACACAGCATTGCCTGGTTCACAAAGATACTTTCTGTCTGCTGTATTATGTGGCCATTCTTTTATTCAAACGTAACGCTATTAGGAGAACTCCAGGAAAAAAGATGCAATTAAAAAAGAAATCTATTTACAGCGCACGCATAAGCTTGCAAGGTGGAATTTTCTGAAATCCTGCCAGGTGTTTAAAGTATGATAGTTTTCTCCTTGGCCCGAATGCGACCTCGTCCATAAAAGCAGAGACTAAATTAAGGTCAATATCTCTCTATGACGAACTTCCTTTCATCGTGTTTCACTCATGATCAACGCTGCACTGATTCCATTGTTAAACTGCAACAGGCGCCTCATCGCTGGAGAGGCTCCTTCCAACTGTAATGTAAATTATGTTAACCATTCGTTTCACCCTGCGCCACGCTCCTTGAACCCAGCCCATAACATGCAGCATCACAGTTCACACCATTTTCTTAAGGCTGTGACCGCTGCATAAACCAACTGACTCACCTGCCGTACTGAAAATTAATTAAAAGACATACTGCCCATGCACAATTGCCAGAGACTCTCCCCCGCACCGTGGGGGCTAATGTTACACCAGTGTGGGGGGGAGGGGCATACAGTGTGTCTGAGACAGCAACCTGCCGCTCCCGATTTCAGGAAGTGCACCAAAGACGAGTAGAGTGGCCTGCCTTGGACGGATAGCACTGAACAGGGGATCAAGTCACTCGGCGGCAGAGAGGCACCGGAAAAACTGTTTCGTACCTCTTGGCCCACCCTTGGATTTTCAGCAGCTGTGTTAGGCATGTGGGCAGCACCAGTATGGAACCAACACTTTTCACGCAGAACACAGACTTTTGGCTCAAGACTCCCCCAACCATTCACTGGCTAGAGCCCAGTCACGGGTTTACAGCCTCTCAAAGCTTGTGAGCTCCAGAGTGTCTCATCTCGTATTTTTATAGTTATTAGGGGCCAGATGTAGGTAAAAAACATTTACCGATTTTAAAATACCGAATTGTACCGATTCGGTATTTCAAAATCGGTAAATGGTATGTAGGTCCCAACATCTGGATTCGTTACCGAATCCTTAACAATTCTTTTTTTATTTTTTTTATTTTTGGAAACCTTTATTGTGCATGAAAAAGGAGGACAAATACGGGCCTACAACCGTCAGGCCGGCCACGAAACAGTTGAGCACGAGAGCAAACAATTTAGACCCCCCCAGCGGTATCAGGCAGTATAGCATCAAATAAAGCAGTTACACAAAGTTGGATCACGCCGCCAAGGAGAAGGAGCAGTGAAGGTTAATTTTAAAAGTTTTTTTTCCAAACATAAATCGGTAAAAAATTAAGTCAAGGAGTACTGAGTCCATACAGTCCGCTTACAACACTTGCAGGCAGCAATAAACATAGTAGTAGTGATAACACCCAACAGTTTGGCGGCACAATTCTAAACAACAGGAGCAGCAGTCCGCATCAACGTTCCACCCCCAGCGCCACCCACTCCTTACAAACCCGCATTACAGACCCAGAACAAGGAAAGAGAAAATTATAAAGAGATCATAAATAGGTACCATAGAAATGAACAAAACTAAAACATACCCCCCCACCCTACACACATGCAGAGGCTATGGCCTGCCCCCCCCCCCCAGCAGAGTGTCTGTCGCCCCATAAACCCGAAATGTAGCAAGAAAGAGAAAAGGGGAGAGAAAAGAAGAGAAAGTAAAGTCCAAGATCAGAAAATAGTCATAAAAGAGAAAGTGTCACATTTGACATATAGGGAGGAAGACAAGTATGCAAACTAGTCTATAACCCCCCAAAGATGAAAAAAGGTGGGGAGGAGCCAGCAATTATCAAGCTCTCAAAGCTAGCGAGCAAGGCAGTGGTTAATATCACAAACGGAGCTTCAGAATTAAATGACCTCACAACAAGTATAAACAAGTAGCCCGCCCCCAGACCCCCGTGTCGCCCAGGACCAAGATCTTAACCATGAAGGCAACCCCCCGTCACAGTAGTCGTTATTGGCAAGTCAGACCCCCCAGAAATTCACAAAGCCGATGGCATACTAGGTATCAGGATAGTCAATTGAGGCTCCGACTGTGCCGCGAACAAGAATGCAGGACCGATAGGATGTTGTTACCACCACCTCCAAATAAGAGAAGCATCCCCCCCAGCGCATTAAACAGGGCAAAAACCGTTCCAGGCCATGTCATCTCCAGTCAATCGGCCAGTCAATGTGCAGAGGATCTTCAGCCCTGACCAGAGCGCCGAAAGACAACCAGGCATGTCCACCGCCGTACACTCCCCTCCAGCTGGACAAAGAAACAAAATGGCCACCCCCAACAAGGAGGGCAAAGAGGAGGAGGAGGTGAACACTCCCAATAATCAGCAGTATCAATATCCAGTAGGCAAGTCGCCCCCCCCGCCACAAGTGGATACAGCAGCAGAGAAAAAGTCAAGGTGGCAGAGGCAGGGAGGGGGACCAGCGCCCGGGAAGTCTCTGGGGAGTGCCACAGTGTCGGAGGAATAGCTACAGTTTCCAGCAGAAAAACGGAAGGTGACTTCGTAGCAGTGTCCCCGTCGATAGTGGAACAGACATCGGTACATCCAGGGGCCGGTAGCACGTCTCCATGCGCGTGGTGTAAAGCAGCCTCTTGGACAGGGATAGGCAGTGGCAGCGGGGGGGCAATCGAACCCAGTTTCGGGATACATGAGGCAGCTCTCACTATCTTTCGTTCCAGGATATGGGCTTGTTGCCGCCACGTAGTTCGCAGTCCAAGCAGGGCAGTCAGGATGTCACCATAGGTTGGCTCCCTCTGTGATACAGGCTGACGTTCACAGCACGAACATTCCCCCGGGTCAACAGCCAGGTCTGCTATAGCGAGGATACCGCCCGGTGAGAACAAAGAAGCCGCCATCTTCCTTCTACAGGGAAGGGGGCGTCACGGCAGTCCCAGCAAGAAGCTCGCAGTGTAGAGGGGGGGGAATGGCGTTGCCGACGAGAGCAGAAGGAGTGGGAACCCCCAACAAGCCAGCGGCACGCAGGTCTAGGGCAGGGCAGGGTGAGAGATTTATCTCCAGCCAGCGATGTGTATAGGCAGCGGTAAAGCAAGCACCCCAAGATGGACTCCGGTCAGCCCGTAATCAGCAAGGCGGGCGGGGGTCGTAGCGACTCGGGTCCAGTGTCTCTCGGAGGCAGGGCCACCCAACAAGAGCCTTACCGCTGAAAAGGGAGGCGATGGAGTCCGTATCGGCGATCAATATCGCTTCTGACCCAGCCAGCGCCGCCGCGACGCGCCCGACCCACAGCGCCCAGCCGTGTCCAGTGGCAGGCATTCAGCTCCAGGTCCCGGGTCAGAGTCGGGGGCCGCAGAACGGCACCAATTCACCATGGAAATGAGCGGCGGAGGTCTCAAAAGAACGCCAGCGACGTCCGAGCTCACATGTCTCCGTTTGAGCGAGAGACATTCAGGATTCGTGTCAGGATTTCAATGCAGGATCGGACGGCTCGCGGAGCCCGGAGCTTACGCGTCCGTCCCGATCGCCATCTTGGCTCCTCCACCTTAACAATTCTTTAATTACCGATTCGGTAAATACCGAATCGGTAATGCCCATTCATTCCTATGGGCTTTGAAGCCCATAGGAATGATTAGGCATTACCGATTCGGTATTTACCGAATCGGTAATTAAAGAATTCACAAGGGTGCAGGGGGTGTCACTTTGACACCCTCTGGCACCCCCAAAACAGGCACAGGTGCCATGTGGCAGGCATACCTGCCCTAAGGGCAGGTCTGCCTGTCACATGACATAGGTGTGCATGCACACATGTGCATGCACACCGGAATCGGTATTTTACCATCAAATTGGTTTTGATGGTAAAATACCGATTCGTTAAGGCTCCTGGGACTCATAAGAGTCCCACCTACATATGGGTGGCTTCAAATCGGTAAATTTACCGATGTTTTATTTTACCGAATCGGTAAAATTACCGAATCGGTAATTTTACCGATTCTGTAAAATATTGCCCCCTACATGCCAAAACTTGTAAACCGGTCGGTAACGGCCGAAAATACCGATTTTCGGCCGTTACCGACCGACCTACATCTGGCCCTTAATGTCTACTTGCCCAACGGACTAATTAGACAATAAATCTTCTTGCCCATTATAGCAATCTACTTGGTTCGGGCGTCGGGCGATAGGATTCCCTCACCCCTGGTTATGGTTCATGAAGGATCTGGAGTGTTCCTATTGGAACAGGGACAAGACAGATTTCCATATGTCTGGGTCAAAACAAAGGTGGCATGTTATGCAAAATAGTGGAGAAGTGTGGCTCACTGGTTAGAGGCGGCATACCCTGAAGCAGAGATCAGGCCCGGGACCAGGGTTCAATGCCAGACGCGGCAGGGTCTAGGATCAATGTCCGCGGACTCGATAATTCTCACTTCGGTGCCTTCTCTAATCATGGGCCCCACGCTGCAACTCTGAGCAATAGCTTGCTTAATCTCCACAAAGGCCCCACCAGTGCTGGGATCCTGGCTCCGCCCCTCACAGGGAGAGCCAGGAAGGGTTCCACAGCCTAAGCGCCGAGATACCCTCATGGGTCATTCAGCGCTATCAATCAATAACTAAAACTATAACTATAACAATGAACTGGAATGCAGCGCTGTGTAATTATCGCACAAGTTACTACTTGTGTAACGATATATCTGTAAGAGACATTAGTTAGTGATAGATTCCTTACCTTTGAATATCCCCAGGCGTCAGACTGGATCGGGAAACTTTTGCGTAGCAGTACCCCTGCGCGTCGGTAGGCGGCGTCTGCTGTAGCGCTGGTTTGTTATAATGGGCAAGAAGATTTATTGTCTAATTAGTCAGTTGGGCAAGTAGACATTAAATAACTATAAAAATACGAGATGAGGCACTCTGGAGCTCACAGGCTTTGAGAGGCTGTAAACCCGTGACTGGGCTCTAGCCAGTGAATGGTTGGGGGAGTCTTGAGCCAAAAGTCTGTGTTCTGCGTGAAAAGTGTTGGTTCCATACTGGTGCTAACACAGCTGCTGATAATCCAAGGGTGGGCCAAGAGGTACGAAACAGTTTTTCCGGTGCCTCTCTGCCGCCGAGTGACTTGATCCCCTGTTCAGTGCTATCCGTCCAAGGCAGGCCACTCTACTCGTCTTTGGTGCACTTCCTGGAATCGGGAGCGGCAGGTTGCTGTCTCAGACACACTGTATGCCCCTCCCCCCCACACTGGTGTAACATTAGCCCCCACGGTGCGGGGGAGAGTCTCTGGTAATTGTGCACGGGAAGTATGTCTTTTAATTAATTTTCACTACGGCAGGTGAGTCAGTTGGTTTATGCAGAGGTCACAGCCTTAAGAAAAGGGTGTGAACTGTGATGCTGCATGTTATGGGCTGGGTTCAAGGAGCGTGGCGCAGGGTGAAACGAATGGTTAACATAATTTACATTACAGTTGGAAGGAGCCTCTCCAGCGATGAGGCGCCTGTTGCAGTTTAACAATGGAATCAGTGCAGCGTTGATCATGAGTGAAACACGATGAAAGGAAGTTCGTCATAGAGAGATATTGACCTTAACTTAGTCTCTGCTTTTATGGACGAGGTCGCATTCGGGCCAAGGAGAAAACTATCGTACTTTAAACACCTGGCAGGATTTCAGAAAATTCCACCTTGCAAGATTATGCGTGCGCTGTAAATAGATTTCTTTTTTAATTGCATCTTTTTTCCTGGAGTTCTCCTAATAGCGTTACGTTTGAATAAAAGAACGGCCACATATTGCAGCAGACAGAAAGTATCTTTGTGATCCAGGCAATGCTGTGTGTGCAACATATTGCACACTGTTCACTCTTGGCATTGAAACGTCGCAACCCAAACGAGGCCTCCTTTACCAATACCCTCCCCCACAGTGCCTTTTCCTTTTTCCAATCCCCCCACCTCTTCGCTTCACGTCTTCTCGCTTCATCAGTGCCCGCACTTTACTTCCCAATCTTGCCTAATGTCCGTGTCAATTTTATAGGATTTAATCATGTCAGAAACGGGTTAATGTCCCAGTTTTGGGCTCGTTACTGTTATATTGTGGAGAAGTGTGGCTCAGGGGTTAGGTGGAGAAGTGTGGCTCAGGGGTTAGAGGCGGCAGACCTGGAGCTTGAGTTCGGCCCTGGACCAGGGTTCAATTCCCCGCCTCGGCGGGTCTTGGGCTCAAGAATTCCATGGACTCGTTAATTCTCGCTCCGGTGCATTCTCGACTCACGGGTTCACACTCTGCGACTCTGGGCAATAGCTTGCTTAATCTCCACATCGGCCACTCGCAGTGGGATGCCTGGCTTTCACCTTGTGGATACCCTGCCAGGGTTATCTCACAGGGGAATACCAGGACGGGTTCCCTAAGCAAGCGCGGAGATGCCCCAGGGTAAGTCATGCGCTATATAAGCTTCATACATTTACATTTACATTGTGTACCTTTTATTTGGTTGCATTTTTAGTCTCCTATACCTATTCTAAACAACCCCCACCGTGCATAGCGCTCTGGCGGTTTGCGCTAAGTAATCAGAGCCACTGTAATAAAGCGGCACGAAAGGTCTAATTATGCGGTAAAAACAAGTCCATACCAGATCCATGGAAAAGTGACTCTTCCACCTGTGTGAATTTTTGTCTTAAGTCGAAATAACGGTTTGTTTTTCTATCTCTACATAATTTGCCACTGGATGTTTTTCCTGTGTGCCCATCTTTGAGCATGTTCCCATTTTGAAATATCTAAGCATCACACCTTAGTGACCATTGGAATGCTCAGCTTCTGAAAAGAAGTAAACTGATTGAACAAGTTGCTGCAACGTTAAAACTATATTTCACACAGCTTCCTACAACTCCCATGTCAACATCCAGCAACTGAATTGCACGATTTTCTTGAAGATAACAGACACACCTGGGTGGACAGTGGGGAGCTGGGGACATTGGAAGGAGAGCTACAAGAGGCAGAGAACTCGGATTTTAAAGAAAAGAGTGACTACTTTGTAAATATCAGTGAGAGAAACTTGCACATCTATTGCTGAGCAGCACCTCTGGTAGGGAAGCGTACACTGCTGGTGCCATTACTATACCAGTAATTTGCACAAGAGAACCCTGTACTGCTACTGCCAGTGCTGCACATACTTCTTGTGTGAGAGAAGAATGTGAAGATCTAGCAGTGAATGCACAATAATATAATTGCACCAAACCTGCCCAGCAGTGCAAAAGGAGAGATTGAGTTAATTGCCCATTATTTCCTCTTGTGTATTGTTTAGTTGTGGATACAGCCTCAGTGAATCACAGCACCTCTGCTATGTAATGTTTGCTCCATGAACAGTTCATAAGCTCTGCCAAGAAGCGCAGTTCTTTCCATCCACACGTTGATCAGAGCACCACATGTGAGTATTTTTTAAACTAGAAATCTAAGAGTTGGCACTAGTATGGAGAATACCCTTCTGTCCTACAGGTTCATATTTTAACACACACAGTCTGTGCCAAAGACTCATCAAGAAATGTAGCAAATTACCAGTCTGCACTCTGCCTTTAGGTACTATTTTTCTACATTTAAAAATCTGACACATTATGATAATTGAGTGCAGTGCACAATGATGCATCTACATGCATGCCGTACAACCAGCCCGTACAACAGTTGCATTTAAGGGTGCATGACTGTGCACTGTATGATTGGACTTGCATTGGAAATATATATTGGACAGTATGTTGCACTGATTTCAGTGCAGGTTCTCTCCATGCAAACCTACATTAGTGAGTTATGGAGTAGGTAGGGAAAGCAAATATCTTCCCAGGACAAGTAGATTTCTGTGACATTTTGTCCCTTGGCCAAGTTGATTTTTGAAAAATTTCCACACCCCTGCTGACTGTCGTACAACCCCCTGAATATCAAAGGCACTAAAACCGAACCAGCCCAAGTCACGTTTAACGCAGGACTGAGATGGATGCCCGAAAGATTGGAAGAATGAAGAGCAAGGGAGTGCCCGCCTATTGTGAGGGTGAGATACGCTTAGAAGGAGATGCGCGCCTTCCAGCGCATCCTGAACGTGCTAAAAAGCTACTGAAACAAACATGTGTCGTTTTCTTGGAATGTTATCCACGCCGGTAGTTTTCTAAAACAATACTCATGCCTTTCCTGCATTTTTTTTAAGTCTTTGTCTTGCTGGTCTAGAAATACATACACTTTCTGCCACTGTAAATTAAGCATCCTGTTCTGTCCCAGTTCCACGGCTCGACATTCCATTACAAAAGAAACAAGCATTTGGAATGCAGTAGGTCTTGCATTTTTGAGAGTTTAAGCTATTGTAAAGGACAATTCCTTTTATTTATTTGTTTAAAAAACCAACACAGAAATAAAAGGCATTGTAACTTAAAATCCCAATAGCTCAAAATCTCGCAAATGCGAGACCTATTCCATGGCAAATGCTTGTTGTATATGTTAGTATGCCGCCCTAAGTGGGACATGTCTGCTTAGACGTGGGGTCCTATGCACATAGTGCCATTGAAACCAAGCTACACCTAACTGAAAAGCTCCAATCAGGACAAAACCGGTCTTAGGTTGCATGTGTTCTGGTAGGACTAGGCCTAGTAGTTCGCCTGGACTATTCCAATTGGAGCAGGGTCCAATTGAAATGACATGGTGTGTAAAATATGAACTGGGATGCGGTCCAGAGTAATTATCAGTGGACATTAATTCAAGCACTCCATCCATCACTTGTTTGTACACTTGAATGATTTTATGGCATTTGCCTCTACCAATAAATGCCTGTTCCAAGTACACATATCTGGTTTTCTTCATATTATTGCCTAGAGTGTAAGGTGTTATTTACTATCAATATCAAGTGTGAGAAAAGGCTATGACTACATGGAAGCGAAGTCCTGAGGGAATCACAAAGCCTCTTAATCTAACTGCCAATCAGGACAAAACGATTTCGTCATCCTAATGATCTGGTCCTTTTACAAAAGAAGTTTTTTTACCTAGACTTTAGCTGCAAGCAGAGTGATTCTAGCTACAAGCGGACTAAAATAAGTAATTTTGTGTACATCAACTGCACTACCTAAAGACAACTTGAGGCCAAATTTTGTGGAAAATGAGCCTTTATAAAAATGTAATAAATCAGGTTGCTGCAATAGTCACTCCACAGATGTGAGCGTGGTAACAAAATGTCAATTTGAAATTCAAGAGATTAGTGGTGAGATGCCTTAAATGCCTCTTTGAATAAATAAAATAATTCTGCATTATCTCACCAAACTATCCAGCCTGCTGGACAAGTTAAAGAGCAGTATGGATCTTCTAGATCTCCAGGAATCTTAGGTCAGCCTACATCTTTAAACTGCATTTTGAGCCATTCCGTCACATTTAACTAAATAAAATATTGAACCAAAATCTGGACACGGGAATGAGAATTGCACAGAGTTAAAATTTCACTGCAGAGGCATTTGATGTGCGAGATATGTTTTGTAGTGCTACACATAGCTTGCAAATTTTAATGACTTTTCAGTTTTAATTCGTAACTATAACTGTTCTTTAACTGTGTTTTTTTATTTCTTTGTTTGTCTTTTTGAAACTTATGTTAAGCATGTTAAGATTTTATAACCAAAGCGAATCATACCTTCAGTTTAGATAAAGTTTCCTGTCTTTCCGAAAATTCATAATGACTCGCCCTTGGTTAGAAATGTCATGAAAGCCGAGCATCCAAGGAACATGGTCCCTATTATTTATACACGCTAGAGAGTGCCAGAATCTCTCTACACTAGAGAGCTCATTATGCATGGGAGAGAGACCTGTGATTTGAGATAACTGATTTTTTACATCAGTCTTATGTTGTAACTCCAGTGAAAAGTACACAGGTGGGCTCATTCTGGTCTGGTGTTTGTGCTTGGTGGGGTACGAGAGGTTCCAGAACGTGGCATAGCAGTATCCACAAAAACATGATTGCTGGAAAGTGGGGCTTAGATCATATGACTGAATAACTGTTGAGCACAAGTCCCGTGAATTGGCTGTTGTGCCTCTTTGAAGTGCAGCCTTCCTTGAATCTGAAATTTTGCTGCTAACTTTGCAAGAGTATTGCTGGGATGGCTCAAGGGGGCTGTGTCCACATATTCAAACTCGGTCAGCGATATATTGTATCTAAATGAATGAAAGGAGATGTATTAGAAACAGATTATCCCAAGAGAAATGCCCCAAAATAGCCAGCCCCTTCTTTGGACAGATTGAAAGAGGACTAGTAAAACAGTACGACCTCATAACTGGACCAAATATGAACAACCGATTTCCTGCAAAAAAAAACGTAACAATACTGCTGGCCAAAGAGGTGGTACTTAATGCAATGATCTGGTGTAAAGTTACGAATAAATGTTTATTTATTGTTTATGCCTACATTTCTTTAAAAAAAAAGTGAATAGACAAAGTCAAATTACATAAGAACATGAACTGCTGAGAGATGGATGAAAAAAGTTTGTAAGTGGAAATTTTATTCATAGGAAACAATAAATATATCCAGTTTGTTAACATACATTTCAGAAATGGAATCCACGGGCATGCATTTGGAAAGAATTATTGATTACACTAGGTAACCTGTCCCAGTCTGATGATGTATTGACAAATGCAGCCACTGCAGGAAACTGTGCCTTACTTCTAGAGCACAGACTGGAAATCTGCCAGGCCAACTTAGCCTTTCATCCTTCCGAGGTCAGAATCATAAATACCATTGGGCAACAATAAAGGTGTTATGTAAAGTCAAGATACCCCACTCGATGAACGTGAACTTTACCAATACATATCATATTCTATGTGCTAATACAGCAGCATTATCCCTACGTAATTCAGTAATTGCTTTGTTTGTAGTTCTGTGGGCGGAGTCCGTTGATGTAATAGTGCCACGTGGCTCATAATTGGATTTACTTTATTAGGTAAATACTAAACCTACTAGATTGGGTCAAATTCTGCTAATCTGAAGTAACCAGGGTTTTTAACTAGGGCTTAATAAAGGGCCTATTTTAAAGGAGTTGAGACTAAATCACCTTGATTTTGTAAACGAAAAGTGGAGTGCTTTGTACATTAGCTCATTTTCAAATAGAATTTTCAGTTCTTAAAAATAAAAGTGGTGTTCAAGGGGTGAATGAAATTCTTTTCAGTGCACACGTTAAGGATAAAGTGCAAGTTATGCCAAGAATGCAAAGGCACACTGAACGTCCTGATAGTACTCACACTGAAGGTCAGCCAGCCAGTGGATTACCTTGATGACATTTCTGATGTGCCCCTTTCAAATATCTTCAATGTTGGTTTGATTTTGTCTTTCCAGCTATATTTGGGCTAGCAACTGTGATAATGAAGAATTGGCCTATAGTGGATAGTGGATCTAGTAGTTAGCTAGTAGATAGGATTACCGTTGATAGAATTCGGTGAAGCACATTTAGTTTTTACTTTCCTGGCGTAAACTACTGTCACATGTCTATTCTGGGATTCTGAAAGTCTCACTGTGCTTCATAAGTAAGTATTGACAGTTTTAGGAAGCAAATTACGGCTGTACTTACTCATAAAACTGATACATATTTGTATTGCATTTCACAAGTGTCTTGCACAGATGCATGTCAACTTTACTGAAATCGGTCAGGGCACTTTGCTCCTCGAACTGATACAATACAAAGAAAAGCATTCAGTGAGGCTGTTTGTTTCTTTTGGCAATGTAGACACTTCAATGGGCATTTCCCCATGTTACACTTTCCAGTAGTTTCGTTATATTCTTTGCAAACCAATTAGAGTTCTATCTGTGCTCTATTATAAATTCCATCCCGCAGGGTGGCACTTTTGTGACCGGTGTGCCTTTAACTACCACTCTCCTATCTCAGGCAGTCAAATAGGGTGTTACTACCGGGACTCTGCGTCAACCTCAACAAATTCTACTGAGATAAGATACTAGCGGAAAATAATTATATCATCCTGAGCAATTTATCTATGAGCTGATGCTCCTTGTCCATGAAAGTCAACATTATGCAGTAAACCAAGAGAGGGACTAGGAACAGATTATTAGGTCCAACGCCCACACTCCTTAAATATCAGTTAAGCAAAAGAAGGACGCTGTTCCTCCAGAAAATGTGAGAGAGAAAAATGAGAAGCTGTTGGTCGGGACCAGGAGAGGAGCTGATCAACTGGATTGGGGGATCCCTGTGATCAGAAGCGATTGCCCTCACACACAAAGATGGGCGTCATGCTCCTTGTTGAGCCTGCGAAGCAATGCCAAATGGGCCCCTCGAGAGTGGTCTTTATCAGAGATCTTCTGATTTGGTAGCCGTAATCATGAGTGTAAGTGAGGATATAATGAGTGTAGGGTGGTGTGGTATGTGATTTAAAAATGTCTACAGGGTACCGAAAGCGTTTTAATAAGGTGTTCCAACGAGGAGAAGCCCAATGATGAAGCATAACACCCATCTGGGTGTGTGAGTGAATCACTTCTGATCACACAGATTCCCCCGATCCAGAGTATCAGCATTCTTCTATTGTGGAACAGTCAATAGTATACAACATAATTCAAAGTACCCCCTTTTGCTTGCCTGGATGCAGATATATTACTGCATCATTTAAATGAACTTGTTTCACAAATACAGATATCTAAATAGCTTGTATAACCACGCTTGGCTTTACCCATCTATGAGAGAGCCTAGTTTTCTATACCTCTTGTAATGAGGGGCTCTTGTTAAGTGGTATTCTCTTTCACACAAGTGTACAAATAGCAGATGCTCTCTCGAATAGTGTGCAGTATTTTTAACTGTATAAATGACGCACACTTATTTGGGGGGTGAGGTAAACAGGATTTTCACCTTATTGTTTGTGACGATAACTTGCTTATATCTTGTATTCCGATTGGAATACAAAAACTACTCGACAGCTTCCAAAGTTATGGCTATAATCATGGACTAGTTATTAATCTGGCTAAAATAAAATGCATGTTTTTTAACATCTACCAGAACTTTTATGGTAAACTCACCTTCAAGAATGTAGTCTGGAAAATGTTTTGCATTTTGATTATTTGGGGTCAGGTCAGTTCTACAGAAAGAATGACAGTCAGGACCACACGAATAATACAATTATCTCACAAGGAACAGGACCTGTAACATGATTTGGGCTAAAACTGTGCGGTAGAGATATTTCACTAAATACCAAATGTGTATAAGGCCCAGAGCACTAAGGACATCCTGCTCTGGCACAGAAATATGGGGGGGCACAGTAATGTGCTGATGCTATGTAACTCCGAAAACATATTCCTGGAAGCTTAATTTAGACTTCCTCGCAGGACACGCAATCCAGTCTGAACTGGTCATAATTCCAACTGAGGTAACCGTATGCCTAAATACCATTGCCACCACCTGTTTACCCCTATTGTGTAGATCTAATGTTGCACCATCAGGGGACGCGGTGCAGGATGTTTTTATCAATTAAGGGTAGTACTGATCAAAGCTGGTTCAAATATGTACGTACTCAGCTTTACCTAATTTTGATAAAGTGGGATTTCTAAGTCAGGGTGGGTGTTTCTATATATATCTATAAGGTCCCCTGTGTTCACAAGATGGTACTAATCTACTACTGAAACTAAATTCGGATATATTTTTAATTTTAGCAGAATTTTGTTTCAGCACTTGTAGATTAGTACCATGACACAAACCTTTTCAAGCTACAAAGTGATTTTTCAGAATTCACATTCTGTATCAGGAAACCCATAGTTTTACTTACAATTCATGGTAGGAAAAGCAGATTTGATTTTAATGAGATGAATGAATGAAAAATGTGTTTGGCACAACTCTGCAAACTTAACCATCTTAAGGTACTTACTGGTAGGAGTGTAAGGAAGTAAGTTACCAGTGTATATAGCACTCAAATGCCCAAGGGCATCTTGGTGCCAGTGTTCCAGACGCAATTGCAAACAGCAGATAGTTTTAATTGGAGTGTGTGTGTTATTGTGGGGGAGAAAAGCAGTTTTTTGGGGGTCTGAGCGTTAAGGGATATGCCTCACTTTTTCCAAAATCCAAGACAAATTACCACAGAAAATGTGAGACTGCACATGTTTCCTATTATAGATTGTAGACTGCTATTCAGTCAGGACATTAAGGTATCTACCTACACTGGAGGTATGGAGCTTTTCCATCAAGTTCTGTACCCTCGCCTATTCAACTTTATGTCACCTCTCAACTCCTTGTCCCAATTTCCCACCCCGTCAACTTATGCTTCCAAACACTTAATTCAGCCCATTCCTTCCTTTCGCTAATCACCCCTTTCCTTTTCCCAGCATTCTTTACTCCTCCTCTCTTGACTCATCCTGTTGAGCCTCTATCCTCAGTTCTCATGCACTCTTCTTTCTCTAGTTTCACCCACAATTATCCCTACGCCCTCGTCCCAGTCATTTACGTGTGAGTTGAATCCCAACTCTTGACATGACAAATAACAGGAAGTAGATATGCTATAAAAGGGTGTTATAAAGCATAATCCAACATAATTTTTTTCCTGTCTCATGGCTGTGACAAGGATGTAGGAAGGAGGGGTCCCTTGCCGGGCTTGGATCTCAGCTGACACAGCCGGTACCTTTCTGTGCCAGAATAAGGGATTTTAGAATGTGGTTTGACATCTCTGGACCTGTTAGCCTCTATTAGTTTTCAGGGATATATACAACAGATCCGTTGAACCGTGCCTGGATCTTTCTGCCTCTCACAAAAACACTGAAATAGTGAAGTTCTGTACACTGTTTCCAACGCCAGGGATGTGGGCAGTGGAAACTTTGTCTTTTCAGGGTCCTGCTCTGCTTCTAAATGCTTTCCCTCCATTTGTTCTAATACTTTATCTGCTGTTAAAGTTACAAAGGGAAGCAGCAGAAGTTATAGTAGTGGTACAATTCTGATCAAGACTACCTTGGTTCCCTCTTTTTCTTGCTATGGCTTTACTCCCTCTCTGGAAGATTCCACTATCCATATCCTCTTTTAAATCAGAGGTGCCTTTCTCCCAAACATCTGGCATTGTCGGTTTGAAGGTTAAAAGGATTGGCCTTAGGAACAAAGGTGTGTCTATCAATTCAGCATTCAAAACGTCCCTCTACACTGAAAGCTTATTCTAGGTATTAGAAGAACTTCTGGGGTGGTGCTCTGGAAGGAATGTTTCTCCTGTAAATTGAGACAGTAATCCAATACTTCAAATCGTGTTTGGTGGTTTCAATAATGGGTGGCAAGTTTCTAACTTAAGAGCTCAGTGGGAAGCCATCAGAGTCCTTCATGAACCTTGGGGAGTTTTTTTGAGAATCAAAATCTTGTAGTTAGAGTTTTAGAAGTTGTTCTTTGCCCTTTCTTTCCACCTTGGTATTTACCTCTGGTTCGTACATTTTCATAAGAGTTTTTTTTAACTAATTAACTTAGTGTTGTTGAACTTCCTAATGTTAAAAGTTGTGTTTCTTGTAGCACTACCATCAGGGAGAATTTGCAAGCTGAGAGTTCTACTGTGCAAGTCACCACTACTAAGAGTAAGGGAAGATAGAATACTGCTGAAAACTAAGCCTGAAATTCTTTCAAAGAATCCTTCTTTTCCCAATAGGGAACAGGATATTTTTCTTCCCTTTTAATTTCCCAACCTCTCTTCTCAAGATGCAAGTGTGACATTGCCTGGATGAAAGGGCAGGTTTGATATATATGGAGATAAAAAGGCAATTGCAACTGCTTACAAGACAGCCAAGGTATCCTTACCAGGAAAGATCTTGAGAAGATCAACCCAGAGTACTGCAGCCTCTTGGGCTGAGTTTCGCGGAGTCACCTTAAAAGGATCTGCTGAGCAGTCACACGGGCGACTGCACACACTTATAGAATTCAAGGTGTGGGAATTTCAGACAAAGCTTTGATCAAAACATTTTGAAAACAGTATTAAATATTTAATTTGATGTGTTGGATTCTGGTTTTTAATTCAATCAATTCAAAAAGACTTTATTGCGGTCAAATGACCATAAAAGTGCCACTGCAATACAAATTCTGGTTTTCACTTTAACCCCTTCGCTGCGGGGTGTTTTCCCCCCGCTGTGCAGGGGGGAGGGGGGACGGGGGACGCGCGCGGCGCGGCTGTGCTGGTAACGAGCTCAGCTCGTCGTGAGGCACAGCGGAGCTGGCCTCATGACGAGCTGAGCTCGCCACAACCACACCCGTTTTTTAAACGTTCAGCACAGCGGGGTAATTACCCCCGCGTGCGAACGTTCCAACGGCCGTGACGAGCTCATCTCATCATGAGTGCAGCTGAGCTCGTCAGCAGCATGGATGAGGTTAAGATGTTTTGGAGTAAGCATAATAGTGACATTTCCCGCATGAATGATTAATTTTGTCCAGCAGAGCTTAATTATTCTTTAGATGTAATGACTGATACGAGGTCGTAGGCAAAATGCCCCCGTAATTTACTGGTAATCTTCATTGTCCTTAATGTCGTTGTCATAGTCATCACTGCCGACCTACCCTTCCTCCCTAAAACTACTGGGCTCAGGTGGGAATGGTAAATTCAGGAAGGATTATGGGTATTGTAGGAAGCTGGCTCTGTATATACTATACCAAAATGAAGTATAGTGTGCACAGAGGCCAGTGGAACCCCAAAGGTAGGCAGAGGTAAAAGTAGATAGCAGCTTATTCCCTATTTGTGGTAGCGTGAGTGAGCAGTAAGGCTTTATCAGAGGGTAGTGGTTAAGCATTTGTTGTACACAATCAGCAAATGGTGTCACACATTCAAAGACTGAACTCAGACCAATTTTGTTTGTATAAAAATAATAATAAGTTATTGTATTTTTAGAACCAAGCCAAGCCTGGCACAGGCAAGTGAAATAAATGTTTTGCAAAATCTTATGCAGTGTTTTACAATTGATTGCAAGTTTAAATGCAATTGATTGAAATACAGGTAAGTCAAAAATGTCCAAATTAGTTTTCAGTTACTTTTCAGATTACTTTTTATGTTTCTTTTTCTACTCAGTGTGATATGCCTAGATATCAAACTGGGAAATGTCCTAGAGAAACGGTAAGTAAAATCAGTTTTGTACAGTTGTAGTTTTTCAGGTTTTCATACAAATCAACTCAACACTTAAAACAATTTTTAAGGGAAAACGGTCAATGCATTCCTATGGAGAGAAATTAAGTTATCAGTTAACAGGTAAGCACTCGGTCTTTGGGGTTGAGTTTCTGAGGTTAGAACAAGTGTTTCCCCAGGGTCGAGGATGTACTCTCAAAGCACCCTCAGCTGCACTAGGGTGGCCTGATGCAGAATGCTGAGGCCCATTGTGTCCAATGGGGAGAGGGGGCCTCTGGTTGGTGGCTGCTCACGAGCAGGCCACAGGGTTGTGGGACCTAAGCTCCTGGTGTTAGGCTCAGGGCAAAGTGGGATCCGAGTAAGCACCCAAAGTACACCTGCAGCGGCACAGAGGTGGCTGGGTGCAGGGTGCTGTTTTGGCGTTGGGTGCCCTGTTGATTCCAATGGGGATTCTACGGCTTCAAAAAAGACTGCAGGGTTGGGGACGAAGGTCTTCTGGAGGTGACCACCAGTTGGAGAGGTAAATTGGGATGCCTGGGGATGCTGGGACACCGTCGGATGGGCCACCCAAGGCTGTGCGACTTCGGGTGCAGGGGTGTCTTTAGGCATCTGGGTTTCTTACCAGCTCCGGTCGTGGTTGGGGGGGGCGAGGGGAGGGGGGGGGGGGGGGATCCTCCAGGAATAGACTGCGGTTGAACAAATCTGACAAACTCTTTGGGGTGGAGGGCAGGGCAGGTCCTTCTGGATCTTGAGGCTGCTGGACACACTGGGATTTTGCTTCTGAAGGTTCGAGGTGGGGACAGGCCGGTAGGGCTGGGGCCAAGTGAGTGGGCGTCCTCTTCTTAGCTTTAGCACAGCTTCTTTAGTCCTTCTTAGTCGGTTCTTGTCTGAGGATGCAAGGTTCTGGGGTGCCCCTAAATACTAGATTTAGGGGTATTACAGGTAGGTAAAGGTTGGGACCGAGGGGACCTTTCTTGGGGTGGGTACACCCCCTTTTATGCCACCCTCCACTGGGAGGGGGCATATGCCTCACCCTGGTTGGCTGGGTCCCCCCATCTGCAAGATGGCGGTGACTGAGAGTTGTGCTTCAACTCTCCTCCCCCACATGAGGAGTGGGGTTGGCAAAGGTGGGCACACTTCCCTTCCTCACTTTGTTTTTCCACCGATTCTTCTGCCCAAAGTGGGGGTCAGAAACGATAGGGGCCAGTTACTGGAAGCAGCAAAAGGCCTGGGGAAGATCACAAGGACGGCAAGCCTTTGAAGCTCCCCCTTCGTGGACCCTGCCCATCCCGGGGAGGAGACTTGGCACCTCGTCTCAGGATGAGCATTATTTCAGAACCTCGAGAGCAGCAGGCTCTCGACCTAGGGGTCCAGAAACATGTCTGGTCGTGGCAGCTGGAGAGCAGCCACTCAGCCTGGACAATATTGTTAGGTCGTTTTTCAGTGGGCATTTCTAAGATGCCCTCTATGTGCATTTTTCATTAAATCCCACACTGGCATCGGTGTGGGTTTAATGTGCTGAGAAGTTGATACCAAACTTTCCAGTTTTCAGTAAAGCCATTATGGTGCTGTGGAGTTCGTAATGACAAACTCCTAGTACCATATACTCTTAATGGCATTAATGCACTTACAATGTCTAAAAATTGGCTTAGACACTGTAGGGGTACAGGGTGCATGCACCTGTACCCTTCACCACTAGTATAGTGCACCCAGCTAGAGGGGTGGCTGACCTATGCCAGGGCAGTGGGTTGTAGGCATGGCACACAGGGATGTGTGCCTTGTCGAATCTTCACTTTGTTCTGCACCAAAACATGCAGCCTGCAAAGGCAGAGTGTGTGTGTGTGTGTGTGTGTGTGTGTGTGTGTAAAGGTACATGGCCTCTAAGGGTGGCACAGTAAGTGCTGCAGCCCTTAGAGGCCTTTCCTGGCCACAGTGCCCTTGGTACCTGTGGTACCATTTACAAGGGACTGACCAGTGGCCAAAGAGTGCCAATTGGGTTTTGTTTTCAATGCAGTTTAGGGAAAGAACATAGGCCCCGAGTACCTGTTTGGCCGGAACCCAGAGCACACTCAGTCAAAGCACATCCGCAGTTTAGCAAAAAGTGGGGGCAACCATGCAAAAAGAGGGCACTTTCTTACAGGTAGTCTATTCTTTACATCACCACTTAGGAGGGCGTATCTATAGAGTATCTAATTTTACATCCTCTTTTTTGTTCTGTCATGAGGTGGGATCCCAAATACACTGACTGCAATAAGGATGTTCAGGACAATGAAGATTACTGTAAGTAACTGGGTGTAAAGCCCAAGACACCTGATAAGTATTAAAGATTCTTCATTGTAGGTTAAAACACTGATAGAGAGGAGCCCAGGCATGCACACCTCCACTCGCTGTGTCCTCTCAACGCCTCTGCTGGGAATTCCATTCTAAAGTAGAATGGAACCAACCAGTGCAGGTGCCAGAGAACACATCCAGAGATTAAATAGTTACAATATGCATAAATAGGACACATATATATATACACACACACACACAACACATCTTCCCCTCTAAAATAAACAACAAGATCTAAACAATACTCTAATATGAAAATGGCATAAAATATAAACATTGACTCAGAATGTCTTCACATACAAAATCTGACATCCATTTGGGTTTTGAACGCAATTCCCTAATACGTCCCTCTTTACCTTGATCTCCATTCTCAGCTACACATGATGTACTTCCTTCTCCCTCCATTACACCCTTCTCACCATTCTCCATGTCACCCCTTTCATCCTCCAACCATCTACCGTCTGTACTTTCCATACCATCCACAATGTCTTCAGTGTGTGCAACCACTTTGTCCATTGCTCTTTTCACATCACCAAAATCCATTTCAGTATCAAATGTTACAATGTTCCTTTGCACAATATGACCACCCTAATTTTTCCAAAATACATCTGTGCCGTTTTTAAAAATTGTATTACGTCTCAAATTTCACACTTTGCCATCACTCAATTGAACAGCATTGTGCAAAACTTTGATTACATCCAAATGTTCTGAAAATTGACTATCTCCCTTTTAGGAGAGTAGGATCTACTTCCTATGGTTACCCCCACTTTTTGCTGTGTTTCACTGGTTTTTCGTCTTTAGTCTGGCTGTGGCCCTGCTAATCAGGACCACAGCCTAGTTGTTCTCTCTCTAAATTGATATCCTGTACATTAGGTGCACACCAGATTGGTTACTGGGTTACCCTTGTGAGTCCCTAGTATATGGTACCTTAGGTACCAAGGGCATAGGTACCCCAGGGGCCTACCCGGGGCTGAAGCATGTATTATGCCACCCCTGGAAAGCCTTCCAAAATGGCACCACAGGTCTGCACTAGCAGCCTGGGTAAGGTGGTGTAAGCACCCCTTACTTAGATATAGTATACCTATATCTACCATTAAAAACAGACACATATTAACCTATAAGTCACTCCTATGGCAGGCCTTGACAATCCTGAAGGCTGAGTACTTGGTTTTGTGTGAGAGGGTGTGAGGTGGGAAAATGTTTTTGAGGAGTGTGTTCCCAGTGTGTGAGAGGTTGTAGGGTGGTTCAAAGCCGGTGCAAGACAGGTCAGGGGAACAAAACCAGTTGTAAATAACCCCTGGGTAGACAGAGATGTGAATCTCTGGTCAACTAAAATGCAACAAGTGTCCTGTGCACACTAAAAAAAAAAAGTATGTAGTTCTCAGGTGAGAACCGGAATGAAATGATACTTCAAATGGAGTAATGCAATTCAACAGTGTGAATTTGAAGAAAAAGTTTTAACGGTTCTGAGTAGGAAATCAATACAAGCAAGAGCACAAAGCCGACACGTGTTTCGTCACACCGTGTACGGGTGGTGACTCATCAGGGCTGTAATGAGGCGGCCTTGTGTGAAGGGTCGCCAGCGTGGAGCGCAGTGCGGTAAGAAAAACCGAAGGAGGCGATCCTCGATTCGGCTGGGGGTGAGCAAAATGGAATCGCTGATGCCGCTAGGACGGGTGAGTCCTGGTCGTAATGCTTAATTCCAAAAGGGCACTGGTAGGTGCGGTATGCACGGTCTTCATCCGGGTTGTGTGAGAGGGTGCCCTAGCATGAACTGAGCCCCTCTGCAACTTTCAGAATCCCTTCCTTATAGCTGTTCTGTGATATGGCCATACCATATACTCTTAAGAGCATTATAATCCTTGCGGTAAATGCAAACTTTGGTTTGGCTTTATCAAAACATGTCGTGTTTGGTGTCAAACACTTTGGAATACTACCCCCCATCCCCTTCCAGTTCTGGAGGTGGGTATAGCATTCCACCATTCTAGAGGGAGAAGACATGTACACACTTACTTTCCCGGTAATAGTTTAAAAGAGCCCCAGCATCACAAAATGGTTGCTGCTGCCATAGACACAAGTCTGAGCTCCTGCTGCTGGACGAAACTCCGACAGGGGAGGCTTGGACAATAGGTTTCCTGTCCAGGGAGGTGCCAGCACCTCCCAAGACAGGCTTTAGTTGTTCAGTGAATGCTTTTCAGACACTGCCTGGGGCACACAAGGTGTCCAATGCATTTCCCAGTTCAAACCGGTTGCTGGGGCACTCAGCCCCAGCTCTGGCACGAAACTGGACAAAGGGGAAGGGGTGTAACCACCCCCTCCCAGGTCCTTCCATAGGTGGGACCTTAGAGTTAGTTCATTCCCTAAACTTAGTATAAGTATAGGAACCCAGTCACTGAGATTACCCTGGACGAAACTCTGAAGAAGAAATCTTGGACCTTCGACATTCCATATTGACTGGAAGACGGAAGAAATCTCCCTTGGGGTCAAGGAATGACTCCACTGTTCAAACAGGCACCAAAGAAGCATCTTGCCGGTCTGCCTTTTCAAGGCTCCCACCGGATCCCAAAGAATCTGCGACACAGGGCACGGACTTTCAGACATCTCTGAAACTGACACGAGTCCCCAGTGAAGCTGAGACCTGTAGCTATCACGAGAGACATGGGACCGGAACTCCTGGACATCCAGCACATTTGCTAGTGCAGCAACTTCGCGAGCTTTCCCGAGGTTGTGCATTGGACTACTTGTAGTCCAAGCCATGAGCACCTTTTGCATCGAAGATTGTGGGCCTACACTCCACGAGTGTTCCGTGAGCCTGCTTTCAGCATTTTAGCTCACGCTCCTTTGCGATCCCTAGTCCGTTGGCTAGTGGGTCCCCACGAAGGAATCTTATTAGTTTCTTGGACTTCCCTGGTTGCTCCAGACATGCCCTGACTCCCCTCCAAACGGTGAGTTCGTCAGACCTTGCTGGTCTGCACCGAAGCCAATCTTGTCATCTTGCATGGGTTGCTGTTGCCAAGGCTTGTTGGGTCCAATCCGCATACCGACGCTGCAGCACTCGACATCCGACATGGGACAGCTCAAATCCAGCTCCTGGCTGTTGTCGACGCCTCCTGTTCCTCGTGGCTGAAGAGTCAAGCTTCACCTCCTCCACTTGAAAGCACCCAACATCGGCTGGCATCTTCTTGTCGCCATCCTGGTCACTGGCTAGTGACCCACACTCTGTCCCCTCTGCTTTCAAGTTCTTCAGATCTCCGTTCCACCTTTGGATCCATCCAAACACTTTTCTCCTGGTCACCTGAAGCACTTCCTTGCAGCTCTCCATTGGAAATTACAACAAAACCCGACACGAATAGACACCTATGCACCCGGCTTCCCTTGGTGAGGTAACACGAGTACTTCGGTGCTCCCGTGGCTCTTGACTCTCGAAGTGTCCAGTACTGAAGGAGTTCCACCGTAGTCCACTCCTAAGTGTCCTTAATCTATAAACTCGTAACTTTAACTTTCGCCACAGAAGTCAATGGTGTTTCGCGGCTGTGTTTAGACACTGCACACGTCCCCCGTGGGTCTCCTGTGTCCCTACCTTGGGTTGTTCCTGGTTGCATCAGCGGTTCTACAGGCCCTAGGCCACACTTCTATCCCTCAAGTGATTCGTATACCACTTTCTTCGTATATGGTTTGTGAGGCCCCTAGTGCAAAATGTATACTGTGCTAATTTACTGTGTGCTATTCAAGTTCTTGTATTGTACTTTTACCTCTGGTCTCATAAAGAGACTAGAGGGGTGTGTTTTAGAATAAATACATATATTTTATGTATATATATATATATATATATTCTGCTCCACGAATGCCGGAAAAGAGTGTAAGGCTGTCTGGGCGGTCCGAGTATCAAAGCCGGCGCTTTGTAATTATTTGCTCCCAGGTTCAATGTTAATAAAGAACCACTCGGACACCTCAAGTGCTGTAGCTTGAATTTAATAGCAAAGGGAAAAACGACGCGTTTCGGGGATTAGCCCTTGATCACGCTCGTAAACAATAAGTGCCACCATGTTTAAATACATAAAAACTCTGCACCTCACGTGACTTTCACATACAACTGTGGCGGCCATTTTTTAATGTGCATTTCAGCCTCCAAAGCATGTAAAATGTAATACGTATTCATCAATCACATATTTCTTGATAGTGTCCTTGGTTAGGATGTCTTAGCCAAGTTGGCATTTCAATACTTTCCAATCATTTGTACAAATTCGACGTTTGAATTTATTAGCTAAATATAGTGTTTAGCTGAGACATCCATGCTTCGCTATGTCTTGCCCCAGTGGGCGAAGCAGTTCGTCCGGTCTTGCCCCAGTGGGCTTTCAAAAGTTTATATGTCAACAGATTCTACATAGTCCTTCACTACATGTTCATGAGGTATTGGCCATGATCTTCTAACCATCAGTTGTTCTTAAGTGTATCAGTGCTCACACAATCTGGAATTAAAAACATGATATCATTACACTTAGCAAACTGTATTCAGACTAAAACATATCATTCATGTAAATGAATTGCTAGCTCCTCACTGATATTCAGCCCATTCGGGGCGAGACTTTCCAAATCAACAATATATTTGGATTCCAATTTACGCATTGATAATTCACGGTTTCCCCCTCTCACACCTAGGTCGACACTGTCAATCACCACTACTCGTACCTGGTTTTCGTCACTGTAGTGATTTTCAGCAAAGTGGCGAGACACAGGATACTGTTTGTTCTTATTCTTAATGGCTCTTAAGTGCTCCAACACACGTTTTTTTGCTTCGTGCTTGGTGCTGCCAATATACCATCTCTGACAGGGACAGATCAAAACATATATACAATGTGTGGTAGTACATGTGAGATTTTTCTTAATCACAAATTCTCTGTTAGAGTTCGGTATTTGCAGAGATTTACAGTCAATGCTGTTTCTGCAGGCTTTGCATTTTTTGCAACATCGAAAACCACCCGGTTTATTGATGTTGGAAACATCCATGGACCTAACATGGTTGTGACTAAGTTCATCTCTCAGAGTTTTACTTTTTTCAAAAGTAATCTGGGGATTACTGCCCAGGTTTGTACTGAGATGAGTGTCAGTCAACAACACATGCCAATGTTTCTTTAATATGTACCTTACAGAGTTAGCCTGTCCTGAAAATGTGGTGATAAATCTGACAGTATCGTCTTGTTTGTTGTCTTGCACTTTAGGATACAGTAGGTCATTTCTGCTTATAGATTGTACCCTGAGTTTGGCTTTGTTTATGGTACTTTTGCAGTAGCCTCTCTCAAGAAATCTTTTACACATAATCTCTTGTTCCTGTTCAAATGATGAGTCATTGCTGCAATTTCTTTTTGCGCGCAGCAATTCTCCATATGGTATGCTACGTACCAAGTTGGAAGGGTGACTGCTCCTTGCATTCAATATACTGTTACCGGCTGTGCTTTTGCGGAATAGTTTAGAAGTTATTTTATCCTCCTTCACTTCCACGAGAACATCTAGGAATTCTAGGGAATCCCTGCTGATGTTGCTGGTGAACTGCAGATTTAGATTGTTCGTATTTAACTTCTCTATGAAGGATATTGCAGCTTCTTCTGTACCACACCAAATGAAAAAAATATCATCAATATAGCGCAGCCACAGGGGAATGTTGGAAAATTCAGCCATCTCCATGGCAACCTGCTCCGCCCACCAGCCCATGAAAAGATTCGCGTAGCTGGGGGCGAAGCAGGTTCCCATGGCTGTGCCCTGTGACTGTCTATAGATGTCCTCATCAAAATAAAAGAAATTATTCGTTAGACAGATTTCAATCATTTTCACCAGCATTTGTGAATGGGGGTAGTATGTTATGGACCTTGTTTTGAAGAAATGTTGTATAGCTTCCAGCCCGAGCTCATGTTTAATGCAGGTATATAAACTGCTGACGTCAAGTGAGACAAGTAAAAAGTCTTTCTCCCAATGCATTCCATCAATTACTGTCAAAAAGTGTGTTGTGTCTCTTAGGTAAGATGGCAATGCAGTAACATATGGTCTCAGATGGTAATCGATATACCTAGAGGTGTTCTCCAACAATGATCCTATTGAGGAAACTATAGGTCTCCCCGGGGGGTCTATCATACTTTTATGCAGTTTCGGGAGTAAATATAGGACAGGGATTCTGGGGTGGGCACAATACAGATATTTATATTCCTCATCCTCCAGTAGTCCTCTGTCCAACCAATCTGATAATAGGCTTCTGTACTTGATATAAGATCCCAGTACTTCAGTCATATTACTTTTAGAATAGCAGTCCTTGTCACTTAATTGTCTCTGGCCTTCTGCTATGTATTTCTGCTTGTCCTGAATAACCACATTGCCACCCTTATCTGATTGTCGGATGACAATACTAGAATCACATTTCAGATCCATAAGTGCATTCATTTGTGTTTCAGTGAGATTTTTCTTATTCCAAGGAGTTTTAACATATCTCATTTTTTTCAAGTCCTTTAGAACCCCCTTCTCGAATACATCAATCGCCTCACTCTGGACATTAGGAAGAAAGATGGATTTGGGCTTAAATGTACTGCCTGGATTTCCACTTAAATCATCTACCCATCCTTCCCATTCAAGAGTTCCACCTGCTTCATTTACTGATCTATCTTGGGTAAGATACATTACATTTAGTAGATCAATATCGCCCACAGCAATGGAGCTTATTGTGCTTGGATTACTCACGTTTTGAGGGTTTCGTACTGCAGTGTTGAACCATTTCTTCAATTTCAATTTCCGGAAAAACAAGAAGAGGTCAATCCTGGTTTGGGCGTAATTTAAATTCGACGAGGGACAGAAGGATAGGCCAAGTGCTAATGTCTCAATTTCTTCTTTTGAAAGAGACCTCTTGGAGAGATTCACAACGGTCATATTCTCTGTGTGCGACTCCTGGTATCCATTCCCATGGGAGTTTTTCCTCCGTTTGCTCCTCCTCCGTTTGGCTTGCCTGTTCCTCTGGTTTTTCCTCTGCTTCCTCGTCCACGTCCCCTCTGAGCCCCTCCATCTTGTTGATGTTCTGTCCGATTTTGGCTCATCACCTGGAACTGCAATAAAAAATTATTCGATTTCTTTTGTTGGTTGGGAGTGGCTTCTTGGCTTATCGCTGATGAAGATGCATCTGACAGGTTCCCATCCGAGACATCGCTTTCAGTTACTTCTTCTGTGGGTTTTGGAGCACCCACTTTGGGGGCGTTGGATGCACCCCTTTTCTCAAATAAGTGGTCATATTTGCGATGGAATGTCAGTGTTCTTCCCGCTTGGTAGTCCTTATAATCTCTTTAGAACTTCCGCTGTTTTTTAGCTGTTATTTCTTCCTCCCATTTCTCCACTTTTTTCATCAGATTAGTCATGTGTTCTTCCAATGCTTCTTTGCTGATGATTTTGCCTATTTCTTCTAGTGTTTTCTCTATTTCGGCAACCAATTTGGGTCGATCTTTGAGAGCGTATTTCACTAGAATCTGCATCATGGTCATCGAACAGGCTGCGGAGTTATTTGACCATTCTTCAAGCATCTCTTCATCTGGGTTTTCATATGTGGGAATTGTAGATATACGAAGTCCCCGTGGTACACGTTTCACCTCGATATACCTCTGGAGTGATTCAGCCTCCCACCACTTTGAGAGCTCCTTTTTATACAGTCTTTCCAGAGATGTAAATAGAGTTTGTAGATTAGTCTTATCCGAGATGTCTGGTGAGGGGTGTGTGGGGTTACTGCTTGTTGCCCCTTGCGCAAAGAAGAGCTTGTCCGCAGTTTGCTTCCTGCGAGCTTCTAATCCCGTTGCCATGTTCGTAAATGTTTTTCAGTGCTGCAGCACTTGATGCACCGTTATTCTATTATCGCTGATTAATTTGCCGTATCCACGGTGCTCCTACCCCTGGAGTTGTAAGCGTTTACTGATTCCACGCCGTCCCTGGGTATCGGCAGGCTAGCAAAGCGTCTAGCGAGTCCCGACCGGTTCCCCGAATCGTGCTCCTTACCGCCCTGCACGCCGCTTCTACCTTCACTGGGAAAGACGCGTGTTTGGCGTCAATATTCTTCGTATGCCGGTAATGTTAAAGTTGTTGATTTTCATGGCCATTCACGTTTTCCATAGATCGGACGGATCTTCTCACCATCCGAATACCGGCATTCCTCTCAGGGGGTCAGCCTTCTCTTCGATTGCCAGATTCTGCTCCACGAATGCCGGAAAAGAGTGTAAGGCTGTCTGGGCGGTCCGAGTATCAAAGCCGGCGCTTTGTAATTATCTGCTCCCAGGTTCAATGTTAATAAAGAACCACTCGGACACCTCAAGTGCTGTAGCTTGAATTTAATAGCAAAGGGAAAAACGACGCGTTTCGGGGATTAGCCCTTGATCACGCTCGTAAACAATAAGTGCCACCATGTTTAAATACATAAAAACTCTGCACCTCACGTGACTTTCACATACAACTGTGGCGGCCATCTTTTAACGTGCATTTCAGCCTCCAAAGCATGTAAAATGTAATACGTATTCATCAATGACATATTTCTTGATAGTGTCCTTGGTTAGGATGTCTTAGCCAAGTTGGCATTTCAATACTTTCCAATCATTTGTACAAATTTGACGTTTGAATTTATTAGCTAAATATAGTGTTTAGCTCTGCTATACTATATTTAGCTAATAAATTCAAACGTCGTATATATATATATATATATATATATATATATATATATATATATATATATATATATATATACCTGGTGTGGTGCTCTTTCATGAGATTATGGACTGGTAAAACAAGCTGCTTTACATTCCTTCAAGACTTAGCCCGAAGGCTGCTCTCCACAGCTACCACCAGGATAGCTTTCTATAAAGGTTGTCTTAAACCTACCATCAATAAGGGTCATTTGGACTGGTGCAAGGTGCCCACTAGAATAGTGGACATCATATGCCAGGCCAACTTCTAACATCCCTTTCTTACCTTCCAATGTTTTTTAACCTTCACCCATAATCCTTCTTTCATCTCCACAGTCTAAACTGCAACTGAGATCAAATATTTCCGTATATTTCTTGTGTTCATTTACTATTTTGGATCTCACTTCCTCCACAGGAACAGTGGTGTTTGAAGTTTTAAACATCCACTCTAGATTGCATTTGGTTCTCGCACACCTACCTCTCATAACCTCAAACTGGGAAACACCTACCTCTCATAACCTCAAACTGGGAAACTTCCAAAGCCTCATCGAGGTGTAGTTCTATACTTCCACATAGTTTTAAAAATGTGAACTTTCCAATAGCTCCTATTCATAAAAGCCATCTGTATGGTGTTGGTAAACACACGTTTAAGCCTTTCTATCGTGCGGTTACCGCTTGGATTATACAAAGTCCTGTGTTTGATTCCAATCCCGTCAAAATAATCTTTAGCCAAATTGGACAAGAACTGTACACTGTTGTCACTGATGATCTGTATAGGCAATCCTTCCTCAATGAACAATTTATCAAGAAATGTTAAAACTTCTTCATAAGCGATTTTATCTACCACCTTCAATACAATCCACCTTGAAAATGCATCAATGAGTGCAATAATGTAGCTTGCTTGGTCACCAATCAGTCCAATTATGTCAATCGCTATGGTATGACATGGTTTACTAGGAATAATGGGCTCACACATATTGGATCTTAAAGTAACCAAAGACTTGTCCGAGTTAGCACACCACACACAATTGCTCACAATCCTCTCCACACATGGATCCACGTTAGGCCAACAGTATACTGGTATTTGGTGTTTAATGGCTAAATAAGACAGCTGTGCTTTGAAGCAGAAAACATGGTTATTTTTCTTACGTCCAAAAACTGTCATTATAGCTCGATTTTGAAGAATGCCTTTGTTTAGGAGATTTAGGTATATGGCAATGTAATAATACAATCTTGACAGGACAACCTCTTGGACCAGTAGTTTTCAGTATTGGATGGATAAGGGAGGGCGGATTTTAGATACGATACAATATTGTTAACGTCATAGTCACTCGAATTTGAGCTTGAAAGATAGTTGTGCCTCAAATAAGACTCCAGGGCCTACTTGGGGAGGGGGGTTGGCCAAGTGGAAGCGTTGATTTGTCATTATTTAGTTTTAAAAATTTGGCCTGATCACTGTTCTGGCAAAGGTCTAGTTCTAGAATATCATCCAGCGTGTGACTGAGAAATAGCATTTGGTGCGTTCTTTATGGCATATAACTGGCATTTACAGCGTTTCTTTTTTATCCGGTGAGCTAGAGGGTACGTGTATAAGTTGAAAAGGAATGGGGTGAGTTATACTCATTGTGGACACCACATACCACGGTGGCGAGTGCTGAAACACTTAGATGGAGTTTTATTTGCCACTTTCTTTCACGTAGGAACGACTTAAACCATTCCAATACTTTTCTGGTAATGCTGAACCAAAGTTTCAAGTAATTTAGAATTGTTTTGTGATCGGGTGTGTTCAATGCAGATGAGAGGTCCAACAAGAAGAGAGACACAGAGTGATTTTGATCTAAAGTTAACGAATTTTCTCCTAAGTACATCACTTTGGTTTCTGTACCCCTTAGCGGCAGAATCCAGATTGTGTGTTGACAAGCAGACTGTGTGATTCTATGTAGAATGTTAGATGGCTATCCCTGCTTCAATGATCTATGCCAGGAAAGGGAGCGTGATATGTGTCGGTAGTTGTTGAGAATAGAGGTATAGCAGGTCGTTTTTTCAGTACAGGTAAAACAATGGCGTGTTTTAAATGATCTCTTTATAAGGCGGCAATTCGGAAAACATATTCATGTATCACTGCAATGTTTGCTTTTACGTATTTGCATTATTTTGCAAAACGTGTTCTGGTCTGACCTCACCACTTCTCCTCGGGCCCATTTCTGTGTTCCATCTGCGTCCTACCTCGAATCATTTCTCAGATGTTTCACTCTTTTCTTCCCATTCCATTCAACCCGAGCTAAAAGATGGTTTACCCGCTGCTGGGTACCAGTCACAAGGTTACTCTATCTCACCACCGTTGCGTTCATTCCACCAGTCTCTCCCTCATCCTCTCAGTCTGTTTACTAAGCGCCCCTCCCGTTCTCCTCCCCGCTCCCAAGACACCAACAGTACGTTACCGCATCTACCGTGTTAATATGAAGTGACCGCTCCTTTAGAAGTTCTTCAAGATTGTTTGAAATCACATTGGTGCGCGTCAGTCGCCAGTCACGGTCACCACAATACACAACACAACTACATATACATCCGCTGTCAGGTGCTCCAATCTTAGCACCGCCTACTACACAACAGTCACACCAAAGAGTAGTAAGCCAAGCGTAAGATCCAACGCGCATGCGCAGTCATCTGCAGTAACGCATTCGTCACGTGACATGCGCTGTCCTACGTCGTTTCCTGTAATGGGAACTTGTCGCTATCGTGGAAGATGGCGCTCAGCATCCGCGCCCGATCGCTGAGGCATCCTCGGATCCGAGGTAAACAGTTGACAGCAAGAGTTCTCAGGTGCACGTCTCCTAGGCTACTATCGCTGCCACTAACCGGCTTATCTCTTTCCCGTAGGGCGAAATGACAGCGGCGAGGAGAACGTGCCACTAGATCTCACCCGAGGTAAGGGGGTCACCCAGCGGGCAGGGCGGGGGTAACGCCGGCCGGAACCGACCCTGCATCACAGAATGACAGTTTGTTTTTAACCTGAGTTATTCTATAAATGATGCGGTCCTGATGCTGTGCAGCTCTGTCTGGTTCCCATTCTTGTGTTATTGACGTGGTGGTGCCTGATGTTGTTGTCCTGTTGATGCCTGTGGTGGTTCACTCACATTGCCATTGTTTTTGCCCAGTTGGTGGTTTTACCTTGTTGGTTCACCGGTTATTGCTGTGATGGAGGCGGTATTGTTATAGTTATGACTGTGCATTTACAATACTCTAATGGAACTGTGTGTTGTTCTGATGGGAACGGCGTTGCATGTTACTATGCTGTAGCCTTGGGGCTTTAATCATATTGCTCATTTGGTGCCCTTGTCATTGCCACGTCAATTCCTTGTTTTTATTGCCCTAGCATTCCTCTGATATTGCTTCCACGGTGCCCATTTAATTGCGCACACCGTGCCCCTGTTAGTGAGTGGTCCTACTAAGCCTCCGCGTCCTGTGTTATTTTGTAGAATTCATATCCATCTGCTGCAGAAATGACAATGTTCGTTTCATCTCCTCCCTTTCGTCTGTAAAGTACGTTAACACTAGGGACTTTCGCAGGCGTCGCTGTATGTATATAAACTTAAACCATGAAAAACACCAAGCATTTTATTCAGCATAAATACTAGTGCCTGTGCTGCTTCAGTGTTACAGTTGCCACTATTACACCGTTAGTTTGTAGTTGCACTATCCCCAGTAGTCCCAATAGTGCGACTATATGCATTGCAATGTTAATGCTAGTACTTCAGTTCGTATTATCCCTTTTGCTACTAGTCCGCAATCTGCTGCTTGTAGTAGTGCACCTACTGTTGCTACAAACACTATTAACACTTCTTTCGCTACTACTGGAACTATTGGTACTTTTAATACGATTGATATCGAGGATAAAGTATCCCCTGCCGTACATTATAAGGCTGTTGCAAGTCACTGAGGAGTTTCATGACTATTTAGAGGAGCGAGTGAAGGCCGAGTTCCTTTATAAGGTTTGAAACTTCTATGTGACTTGCAATATCTTTATAATGTAAGGCATGTGACCTTTTATCCCACATACTGCATGGTCACACTATCACCTTTTCCACAAACCACTTAAATCGTTGCTGCATAGCTTTTTCATATGAAAGAGAAAGCATGGTGGCACACAGAAAAATATAAATCGAATCTCTGGTGCAAATGTAAACACGTTAAAAAGCTGTTTTCGTAATTAGTTATTCAAAATGTGTACAAACATGCATAAAGACTATAACTTTCCTATATTGACTCCAGGATTGCAAAAAATAAACATGTTGCCATAAATGCCCTTTCTGCTTGTCGCTACACAGAAAAAAATAGAAGTGAGAAAAGGCACGTTGTACTTTAAAGTGCTTTAATTATGCTTTTTACCTGACTTGCCTTTCTCCTCCCTCTGGCAGCAGGCATTGTGACAAACTAACTCCACTGTAATAAGTTATAGTTGAGTCCTAATGTAAATTCTTTCTAATCGGTGACTGATTGCATCACACGTCACCAATTATAAATAAATTAGAGACAGGGTTTTATAATGGAATTTCAGAATCCCGTGCATTATATAATTATTACTACTACAGTTCCTGTTTAACCCCTTCGCTACGGCGGCAATTCCGCCACAGCGCTAGGGGGGAGGGGGCCCGCGCGGCGCTCCCATGCTCGTGACGGAACCGCTCCGTCACGAGCCGCGGGCTCGCAGTGCTTGTGACAGAGCGATTCCTTCACGGCCCCCTCAATGGAACGTCCAGCGCAGGCGCGAAATCAGCACCGCGCAGGCGCGAAATCAGCACCGCGCAGGCGTGCCGAGCGGGCCGTGATGGAACCGCTCCGTCACCAGCACAGCGCGACCGAGGCTGGTGATTGAGCGGTTCCGTCACCAGCATGGGAGGGGTTAAAGTAGTGGTCTAACAACTGGGCATGCTATACCCAGTGCTACTTCTAACCAAAGCTAACACTAATACATGTGCCATCACTACTTTTTAACACTACTAGCTCAAATACTTGCAATTCTTCACCTATCTGTAACAATTGAAGTCACCCTGTTATTATTCCACCATAGTTATGTTCTTTTTACAAGCCTCTCACAATGTAACTCCACCAGCATTGCCCTGGTGCTTCCTCAATGATTACTCTGGCTCAGTCTCTGTTGTTGATCTGATGGTGCCTCTGGTATTTTATTTGCTTGCAGCAGTATTGTTCCAACTGATCATGAGCATGCTTTAATAGTTCTGGTGTTTTGGCTTTGAGAGTACAACGCTTGTTTTATTGCTTGAACAATGGCTGCAGGGAAGTGTGCAGATATACTGGATTCAGCAATTCTGCTGCTTGTTTCACTTAACTGAATTTACCACACTTGCTGCATAGTGCACCAATTGCTGTTAATTTTGCAGGGTTCTCCTGAACAAGATGTGATATGTGTTTTTGCTGTCCTTACTCTGCTATTGTTATTGGTCTTGACTCTTCTTAATGTTGATTTTGCCACCTCCCTCTCTACAGTGATCACTCCGTGTGGTTTTATTGCTAGAAAATCATGCTGAACCTCAACCCACCACCCTTCATCACAGTTCCGTGAAGTGGAGCACTGAACCTGTTCAGGATACCCAGCTTTTTTGGTTGACCCAATATGTTCCTTATAATGTTTGCTTAGGTGCATAGTCCTATATGAGTAACATTTCCATTGGAGAGCACCAATTCTGCCTGTTTCTGTCCTTTGAAGTGTACCTCAAATGTTATATGTAATCCAAGAAGCCCTGTGAAACGGGCTTAGACACTATTGTACAAAAGAGGCCAGCTGTGATTGGGGCTTGTCTGAATGAGGGGAAGAATTGGGGAGGGGGGTTAAAAAAGGGCCCTGCCCACTGATGCCTGTGACAGGGCAGGCCTCTATGAAGTACACCCCAAGTGGCATGTGAAAACTCCCACTGATCTGTCATGTAGTTCTTGACACTACAGCAGGATCGCAGACTAAGATGTCAACAAGAGGCCCACTGTGATGAGGCTGGGCTGACTGGGGGGGGGGGGGGCGGGGGGGGGTATGGAAAAAAGAAGGGTGCAGGCCTGGGTATTAACCACATTTGCTTGTGACAGGGTGGGCCTAATTGAAGTTAATCGAGCCCTTGTGGCCAGCCAACAGGCCAACCTGTTAAGGCAGCAACACCTCCCCACACTCAAGGCCTTTTGTCCCTGTCCTGAATGCAAGTTCACACCTATATAAATATTTACTGGATGGCAGCAGCGAGAAAGGAAAATGCTGATTTAACTTCTAGGGACCTCTGGCGGGCAAAGGTAATTTTTTTTCTAAAAGTTCCTCTTACAAAATATTTATTGCAAATCCAACTTCACCTTTGAATTGGGCTTATAATAAATATTTCAAATAGTCTATAAATGAAATATGTTGCAGCTTTTAGGTAGAGATAATATTTATTAATCTCAATATTGTATCCCAGTGATTTCCTATGTAACCGCATTAGACTTCTATATGTTCTACTTTGAAAAGGTATGCCCCCTGCCTTTTGGCCAATAGACCCTATGTGGGGTGACTTATTAATATTTAAATGAAAGGTTTACATCTGTCATATGGAGGTATTTTGACAGGTTGAGTTTCTAGTTTTAAAACTGCACAGCCAGTCTACACTGGTAGGCCTGGAGACTGGTTTTACAGTTATACTGCAGTGGATGTCAGAAAGAGTGCTGCTGCCATACTAGTGGCATTTAACCCCTTAAGTGCTGCTGACGGCCAATGGTTGTCAGCAGCGCTACCTTCCCATAGCTGCGCACGACCATTGAACGTCCATTCAGCACTAGTTCTAATGGACAGCGCAGCACTGGGGAGAAATGTTTACACGCAGCTAAGGTGTTAATATACAGGTTCTGGTTACACATGGTAAAATATACTAGGGACTTATGAGTAAATTAAATGTGCCCTGCAGGAGTATAACAATGTTACCATATTGAAATGAGGGGCACACGCACTTTACCACTGATTCGCAGGGATAAAGTGTACAGAGTTCTATAGCCAAGAAAAAAGAGTTCATCACAAAGACAAAAACAAATGATATGACCCTGCAGAAAGGGCACATTTTCCAAAAAGGTTAATTAACAAAACTCCTATTTGGCCTCAAACCTTTTTGTTAATATGTAGGACAGATTACTGGGAGAACTTAATACTTAATAAGAGTGGAAGATGTCTAAACGAACCTCTCCTATCCTTATAATGTCAGCCCCATAATGAGTATATATCTCTGACTTGCAAAAGCCAATAGTATATCAATTAAGAAGAGCAAAGGAGAAGATGGGCATTCTTGCCTAGTGCATTTTTCAATTTCAATCTGTGTTGATAAGTTGCCGTCAGCCCTCACCAAACACCTTTGATCCCTGCTTACATTTCTTGCACATTTTCTCAGGGAGCTGCTCTTTGTACTCTGGAGTTCCATTCACAACTCATTCCTTGCACCAGTTGACATTATTGCATTAGTTTTACACTGATGCTGACCACACTACCATGCTGTTGAACACATTTTATCTTTCTATATAAGCTTTTCTACTATTTAAGGAACATATTTCTGATCTCCCTGTAGTCATTGTAAATCTGTAATGTTAACATAACTCATTGGAAAAAATGTAATTAGCCTCACTTTCAGCTTCCCCTCTAATTACCAATCAGTGTTATCAGCAGCACAGTAAAATTTTCTTTGATACTAAAGCCTCTCAGATTACTCTTTCCATATTTTAACATACCAAACTTCCTTCTTGCATTGACATCTTCACTAGCCATTTTTATAAAAATAACGTTGTTTCACTGTAGCAGGGCAGTTCTCATTAATAATGAGTAAGGTGCTAAAGCTGTATATGCATCAATCATTTTTTATAGAAATTTTAACATGTTATACACAAGTCAAACAATGCATGTGATGACATTTAACCATTTACGTACATTGTAAGCTGCACAGTCCTAGTATGCATATTGAAGAAATAAAGTTATTACCTCATGCCATCAAAATGGTTTGAATGTCTTTATGCCATTAATTATCATAGCTGCATACAAGAAAAAGAAAACAATGAAAGAACAGTCCGGTGTAATTGAGTGCGGGAGAGAGACATTGTCACTATCCCAATTAATATCACTTTCTTAACAAAAACATCACTTATAATCTTGAACCTCATGAAGTTCCAGAGATGGATTATGGGACTGGCATCTTAGAGATTCGTCTCTTAACATTAAGGTGTCCATCTCAATAGCCACATTGAATATGAGGGGAATATTCAGATATTAGTATCACTGTCGAACACAGAGGCCCACATTCTGTTAAAGAGCTCCATTGCGTCCTGCACTCTGTGTATTTCTTCCTTATAAGAGGAAACATGAAATCTTTCAAATAATCACTTTTTGTGTGTTGGGGTGTCAAGATACATAGTTTGACTACTGCTAGTGAAGTAGTTATCAGTGCTTGTCAGGTAGAAGATGTATCTTGTATTGTCACAGCTTCATAGATAATTAAAAGATGAGGATTCTGCATTTAGACAATGTCTCTCAAACATCTGCTTTGTATGTAGAGATGTTCATCCATGTTAACAAGATATGACACAGTATCCACCTGATCACATTCCCAGCATTTTAGATCACGGTTCAATCCAGTACCGACTAGTTGTGTTGGGGTCCAGTACCAGTTGTATAGTTTGACAAATTTGAATTTCAATCTAGTCCTTGTAACTTCTTGTCATGTTTTTCCAGTAGCGCAGTGTTGTCCACTCTTCTTTGGAGTACTCCATTTCCTGTTTATTTTGCCTTTTTAAAAACTTTTTGTCACACTATTTAAGCTTGTTAAACCTTCCTTGTTAGGAACCCATTTTTTCATATGCACCTATATCAAGGAATTGATTAGCAGACACATCAGTATCCCCATCATACATACAGCACAGTTTTTTAATTGTCTGTTTTTACAGTCTTGATTCTTACCTATTCCAAATTGCAATATTAGCTCTTCAAAAGTATATTGTTCCCCATCTTGGAATATGTGATCTAATGTTTGGACAGCTAAATACATCTTAGGGACATTCAAGAAATCTGACCTAGAAATGAATTCCGTCTTTGCTTACTATTGGCTTTGTGGTTTGAAACTCAGATTTTCTGGCTTTCTATTTGCTGGCTTTATTTGCTTTACGCAATCCGCTTGAGTTCGTCCCTCCCATAGCCTGAACCTTGTTTACTGTATTCTTTATTAAACTTGCTTTGTGTAAACCAGTCTTTAAATCCTGTTCTTATTTTGTCACATTTGCTGTGCATTCAAAGACAGGGGTCGAATGTCAAGCTCTCTTTTCTGGGGAGTTCTTTCTTTTTTTCTCTGACTTCAAAGTGAGAGAATTTATTAAGTGCGCATGTAAGAGCAGAGGGTGTAGGATGTTGTTTTTTTTTTCTTCGCACACAACAAAAAAAAACTTCTATAGTTTCAGATTATATCAGAATTAGTACAAATGAAGGACTTTTTGTTTGTAATTCTGAAGTGTGGTGGAAACAAATATTTGAATAAGACCCAAACACATCAGTACACTAGGTGATGGCATTTGCACACATTTGTGCAGTAAAACCGTATTTCGGTGCAAATGATGTGGTTATTTCAATTGAAAATATATTGTTTGTAATGGCAGTGCGCTACCACACCGTGCATACTTCTACACTAGGCCCTTCCACTCTATGCAACACCACTCCATTCTACTGCATGCCACTCCCCTCTCCCCATTCTACTTGATGCTACTCCAATCTACGCCACTCACTCTGATACAACATGCCAATTCACTTTATGCCCCTCCACACTACTTACCCTACTCCACTCTACCCCACCCCAGTCTACTCCTTTCTATTACACTCCAATGTACCCCAATCAACCCCACCCCACAGCACTTTGCTCAGATCTACCCCACTCCACCCAATCTACTTCACCACAATTTACACTCCAACCAATCCCACACACTCCAATCTACCCCAATCCACTATGATCAACTCCAGTCTATTCCACACCACTCCAATCTAGCCCATGCCACTCAGTCTGCACATAGGCGTGGCCTATTGGCTTTGCCAATGCTTGTTTTCCAGTAAATGGCATACCACCAATTTGTACGTCCTTTTATTCCATATTGGATAATCTAATCACAAGTGTGGGTTTACCTTTATGGATTGGTGCACTGAATACCCATTCATCGCCAAAGCTCAATGTTATTGAGTTAATTTTTCTAGGCAGGGCTTTGGTGACTGCATATATATACTTTGCTCAAAAATGTTTTGTTAGTATCTCTGTCTCTAGCTTGGACCATTTGGGAAGGGATGAAGAGGAATTTATTATATGCAAGTTGAGATAAATGTTAGTGTTAGACTGTGTGGTGTGCCTCAGTTTGTGGACGTCTAAGAATTCTTGCTGTTGTGTGTGTATTACTGTTTTGCTGCTTTCACTTAATCTATATCCCCATTTTTATATAAAACGTTTAATATCTGTCTATTTTACACACCACCTGAAGGGGAAATGAAAGTTGAATCATGATTATTCTGTAATTGAACGGGGTGTGGAATTTCATCAATTATCTACTTCCTAAATCTCCTGGTCCTATAAAAAAATCTAAGGCAACAAATTATGGCAGCAATTTCATTATACAAGAGCTCTGATAACAGCCTCGCTGATTATTTCAGAGCAAATACTATAGCAGGTATTGAATAGTAGCAATTTCCATATTTTGTCACCTATTTGCAGATCTACATACTGGGAGTGGAGGTAGTAGTCAGCCAAAGTTCCAGGGTTGGAATGCGCGTTTGAGTCTGTGCAAACCTACTAACTTGAATGTTTTAAGGGTTTTCACCAGCTCTTCACAAATGTTTACCTATACTGATAAAGGTTAGAAATGTACTCCTGACCAGGGCAGAAATGAAACTTTTCCCAGTGTTGGTAAAAAAGTGGTTATAGGGAAAGTCAACTTGCAAAGGCTCAACAGATTTTCGCATGAGCAAATCTACACATGTAAATTTGATCCTTATAAAATACAGTTCACAATTATTGTCTTGGAATACGATTTCCTGGTCTATTTCTGTAAATTCTTGTGAATTCATGAAATACATATATCTGCTCTAATGAAAATACATTCCATGGGTGCACTTCTGTGACTTTTTTTATTATTTATAGAATTCAGCCCCTAATTAGGTAAGGCGCTAATCAAGAAGATTTTTTATTAAAATTCTCTATCTGCTGGCTTCAGTGAGTAATAGCATTATGCTCTTTCATAAGGAGCATATCGTCACACAAACTAATGTCGTTCAGTGCCAGGAACTATTGTGGCAATATGTACTTTTTGAGAAAAAAAAACATTGTTGCTTTTTGCCAATGTTTGTTACAATGGTGAGGGCCTGGCAGCTCCCACAATGAAGTTTTACAAAAGCTAAGGCAAAACAAGAAATGCATTGACACAACTAAACGACTGACCACCAATGTCCGACCTAGTGGCTTTGCCAATACTCAGTTATTTTGATGTTTTCCATAATCCTGTTGAAAGTGGTTACACTGAATTTTCCATTATGAATATTTTTGGGAAATATTAGCACGCAGCAACACATTTTACTAAATGATGCTTCAAAGAAATTAGAAATGGTACCTAAAATTTCACAGTAGTTTAGCAAAAGTTTTATTTTCCTAGTTTACATTTTTTAGCATTTTATTTTGAAAGAAAAGAATCATCAATCTTGTTTTCAAGCTTCTGCAAATATTTGCATCTAATCAAAGAGCATTCTGGGAGCATTATATGTAGCGTCATATTGTTAAACTTTGAAAATGTGTACACTTTTTTTTCTTTTTTTACTGGATGCACTGACGTTGCACTACGAGCGTAAAACATTTATTTAAAGTGCTCACCCTAATAATAAAGGTTTTTCATTAATGACCCATAAGTACAAGCTCAAATAGCATTAACACAGACCCAAATATCACCTAAGCAGCAGATAATTCCCTTCCCTGCCCCATAATGTGGTACTATAAACTGGCACCTAAGGGGTTGTGCTGCAGGTGGTAAGGCCTACTTGTGGTAATGACAAAACAAACATGAAAACTTGTTGTCCATGACCCCAAACAATAGGTCCTGGGCATTGGGCTATAGGAATTCCATACCTCTGTTGAATCTAGGCACTATCATCATTTTGACCAGCTCTGTTAATTCCCAGAAATATAAGTAATGGGTTTTCTACTTTTGAAAATTCAAGTTAATTTGTTGGCTTATTGGGTTTAGATTATCAGTGGCCATTTTTTGTAGGTCAGCATTGATCAGTATACCTAGATATTTAAGATTGCTCTTAAAATAGTTACTTTCAATGTCCGCTGTAGTCATATATCAGTACATTGTGAGCTCCTCGCATTTGAACCAATTAATCTTGTAACCGGGTAAGGCGGTAGATGTCTCAATCATTGACATCAATACTGCTATTGAGGCTTTAGGAATCTTTTAGTTGAGGAGAGTACCATTTGCATTTGATAACTTTTGATCCTCCTGCAGTTGTGTGGATCCCTGTAATGTGATCTGCCAAGTTAATAGCTTGGCCAATTGTTCCAAGGCTAATATAAGTATCAAGGGAGAGGGATGAGCAGCCCTGCCTTGTCCCCTGACTTATTGGGAATGGTTTGGACAGAAGTCTCCATGTTACCTAGGCCCAAGGAGATCATCGAATCCTGGATATGAAACGTGAGTCTGTATTGAATCCCTATAATACTCTAAACAAGTAGTCTCCACTCCGTCTAATGCTTTCGCTGCATTGAGAGACAGGGCCCTTGCTGGTTCCTGTGAGTTTATTTATTTATAAAGTAGCTTTACCAGCTAACCATAATATTTGTGGGGAAAGCACAGAGCCTGCATTATCTTTTCTGTATTGTCGTAAATGGTACCAAAGATAGGACCTAAGCTTCGTTTTCTCTAATGGCATTTTAAATTGCGTCAAGTTTTCACTCTTGGAGAGGTTCTGCCAGTGTTGATTTTCAACTCAGTCAGAGCATAATCAGATAAACAGTATTCCATAATGTCATATTTCAGTACTCTTAGAGGGCCGGTTTTGTAATTTGGAAATAGAGTACACTAAAACTCATGTTGTGCACACAAGATAAAAATGTTTATTCCTCATCTTTTGGATATAATAAACGCCATGCATATACTAGACCATAATTTCTGTCAATGTTGTGTAGCAGCGCATTGTCTGCAATGTTCCCTATATCATGGCCAAGTTCTATATATGACAGAGTCAAGGGTTAAGTGCCAATCACCTCAATGATTGTGTAAGTGTTCCCAGGTTCCTCTAAACCATAGTTAAGGATCCTACAGAAAGGGACCCATAAAAAATTAGGAGTATATACAGAACCAATAATTAAGACTTCGTTATCAATCTTCACCGTAGTAAATATGTCCCAACCTTGTGCGTCGTGGCGTATTTTAGTACAGTTAAGGTGTTTCATGAACTTTATGGCTATGCCGCTGTTTTTTGATGAATTGAAATTAAACAGTTATGTTAAGATCTGATTCTGTATATTTACAGCCTATGACCGTTCCAACCCAGTCCATTGAGTTTGTCAGTTTCTTTTGGGATGAGTTGTTTCATATAATAATGCTACTTGTGCCCTTTTTGTGTCCAAATAACGTAAGATGTTTTTATTAATGTGACGTGTTAACTCTTTGACATTCCAGGAAATAATTTTTACTAGTGACTAACATGTCCTAGTCCTATTTCTGGCTGATTAGTCATGTGTTTGAATTCCCTCACTGTTCACTTTGCTTTAATGCAGTTGTACTTCTGCTGTAGTAAATGTGAGTTTGTAATAGGTGTAGTGGCTAATGATTGATGGAAGTACATTATAACAAGGACCACCCTATATGCTCAATGGGACAGAGGTAAGTATGTTATATATGTACAAAGTTCCGTGGGCATCATTTAGTGGGTGGTAATCACACTCTCAATAAGATATTTCCATACGTAATGCAGTTACTAATACAATATAGAGAACATTTCCTAATTACAACACCAAATAAGAGATCTGAGAAGTGTTTTCTTTGTTGAAATGTATTCTCAACAAATCTCCGTAATCCTCAGTGTGCTTATTATACACAAAGCGCAGGCAACTCAGTGCTCAAGTGGATGTTGCAATAAATAAAGAACGAACACTAGACACTGTACAACCCAGGCTCATCCGTTAATTTACAAAAGAAAATATATTGACAATTATTGCACATTCATAGTAATCGTAATCCAAGTATGAGCTATGGATAAGAAATATGTTGAGGTTTCGACCCTGGCTGACTTGAAGGGTCTTCTCAGGACTTAGGTGTTTGGCTTAAGACCTGTGAGAAACGGAGATAAAAACCCAGCAGCCACATGTTACTTCGATCTATCTCTCCAGGGAAAGATGTGGGTAGTATGCCCCAATGTCAAAATCACTCACCAATGAGTATGTATCATATCTCATTCGGACACTTAACATGCATTAAATAGCTTCATCTCTAGATTGGAGCAGATCGGGGGCCTAGTGTGTCCACCCTGTTTCAAGTATCTAAAGGAATCCCTCAATGTATATGATGCACATTCATAATAATCATAATCTAAGTGTGAGCCAAGGATAAGATGTCGACGTTTCGACTGGCTGATTTGAAGGGTATTCTTAGGACTAAGTTGTTTGCCTTAAGACCTGTGAGAAACGAAGACGGAAACCCAGCAGCCACAAGTTACTCAAGATATCTCTCCAGGGAAAGACGTGTGTAGTATGTCAAAACCACTCACTAATGAGTATTTCACGTCTTATTAGGACACTAAACGTATATTCATTACCATAATCTCTAGATTGGTGCAAACCGGTTGCCTAGTGGGTCCAACCTGTTTCAAGTTTCAAAAGGAATCCCTCGATGTACATGGTTTCCTATGGAAAAGGTGCAAAAACGGGGGAGAAAAAAACGTATTTTAAAAGTAGGATTCACTACCCTTGAGAAATTACACGTTTCTCATAAACTGCTGTCTGAGTGACGTGCACATACTCTGCATTCTATATATTTACGAGTAAATCCATCCTCCAAAAGCACATGTAGAACATGAACACACGGGTGCCCGAGTTACTCAAAACAAGGATGGTATTCCCCAGTCTACGGAAACCCTCTATCGATTCCCAAATGATCCTGTGATGCGTGTGGGTCCAAGTATATCATGCATAACACATCAGGGGTCCTACAACCACCTACATTGCAACATGTACCTTCTCCAACATACATGAACTCACTATTAGGTTACCACAGCCGTCCCCCATGGGCCCTCATGGACAATCTCCCGAATGGGCAGTTTTTACGTCTACGTAGGAGCTTCAAACGGAAAGAAGATTTTTTTGTCTGAGGGGCAGAATGGTTGAATATGAAATCACTTGAGAAAGGCTACACGAGAATGATCATCTTGAGGTCCTTCAAACGTGCTTGGTTTTGCCCCAGGGAATGTAAACTCATACCTAGGCCCAAAGAAAACATTAGTAGATTATGATTATTATTAATATGCATTAATTGCCAACATATCTTCTTTAGTAAATTAACGGATAAGCCTGGGTTGTACAGTGTCTTGTTTTTGTATTTTATGTATTGCCACATCCACTTGAGAACTGCGTCGTTTGTACTTTGTATATAATAAGTACACTGATGATTACGGAGATTTTGTTGAGAATGCATATCAACAAAGAAAACTCCTTCTCAGACCTCTTATTTTGTGCTGTAATTGAGAAATATTCTCTATATTGTGTTAGTAACTGCATTAAGGGTGTGATTCCCACCCACTAAGGGTCCAGGATAAAGAAGGAATATCTCTGGAAAAGTGGCTTGCAGAACATTCACGTGTTGTATCGCTATGCATTTTTTGTCAATCAGTGGCAGTTTACTCAACGCTAACTTAGTCTACTCTTAAGGTAAAATGTTTCGTTCATGTGATCTGAAAAAATAGTCCTTTTTTGGGATAACACAAATTCTTATGCCTTGAGCTGATGGGAACTTCTGAAATCCCTGCTGTTCTTCTAACTGTTATGTATGTATGTATGTATCGATGTATGGGAGAGACGCTCATTTTATCTGCATGAGTGACAGGGTGACCTTGTATGTCAGGGGGTAAAAGCATATTTTTATGGCCGATTTCTAATCCTATAGGGTGTTCTGTATCTTTGTTTTGTTCATATTCGTTATCTGTAATGTTTCTCTGGACTCTATCAGTGTAGTTCTCATCCATAAGATATATACATTTTTGTATTTCCATTAATAATATCAGCACAGATTGTCCTTGATATACCTTGCTCTACCATTCCCGTACCTATGAGAGATATGGGTATTTGTAGTTTTATACCTTTAGATTCTTATTGAGCAAAAATCAGAAAAATATAACAGTAAAGTATATCACCCTTCAGTGGAACTTGCGATGTAGTCTTTCTATTCCAGTGGATCCAGTTCCTTCGGGTCCGTGTCTGCTTTCAAAGGTGACCTAGATTTATGTCTTTCACAATGCAAGGATTCTACTACACTCTGCAGCCCATCTCTTTCCAAATATCTAGAATTCTGTACATTGTGCCTTTGATGATGTTGACACATTTATTCCATCTGACTCCTTTTCAGATTCTGTCATCCATTTTTTAAGATTTCATTGTTTCCAAGTAATATTCCAAGTAGGCAAGTTCTATAAATTCTATCGTGGTATTCTCAATTGTTATTATCATTGTTGCCAGATTAAGTAGATCGTATCTTATACCCTCTGCAGTAACTGAAGTGTCATTGTCAGAAATGTAATCTGGTTCAAGTTAAGTTCTGCAGAGAAGCCCTCATTTATATATATTGTGGTCTTCAGATGTTTATGGCCCATTCATTTTTTGCTGTGGCAACAACTTGTCCCGCCTGCTTGTGTTGCAGTAAGCAAACAATGCGCCTGGATCCTCTGGACGTGGCTTCTTTGGTGCAAGAATTAATGCTGCACATGTGTAACATTCTAAGGTCGGGGTGAATTCTATTTTTTAAAGGCAGGGAAAAAAAAAGTCTGAAAACATTTTCCCATTGTCCTTTTTGAGGCCTTCAGGAATCCCCTGAAAATTCAATCACTCAACAAAATTTGTATAGCGCCTACTCACCCGCAAGGGTCTCAAGGTGCTGAGAGGGGGGTGGGGGAGGGGAGTTGCTACTGCTCGAACAGCCAGGTCTTGAGTTGTTTCCTGAAGGTGAGATGGTCCAGGGCCAGCCGTAGGTGAGTGGGGAGGGAGTTCCATGTCTTGGCCGCCAGGTAGGAGAAGGATCTTCCTCCGGTGGATTTGCGAATTTGTGGGACGGAGGCGAGGGCGAGGCTGGCGGATCGGAGCTGGCGGTTGGGTGTATAGAATGTGAGGCGGTTGTTGAGGTACTTCGGGACTGTGTCGTGGAGAGCCTTGTGTGCGTGGGTGAGGAGTCTGAAAGTGATCCTCTTGCTTACGGGGAGCCAGTGCAAGTCTTTCAGGTGTGCAGAGATGTGGCTGTGGCGAGGGATGTTCAGGATGAGTCGTGCAGAGGTGTTCTGTATACGCTGGAGTCTTTTCTGGATTTTGGCTGTGGTGCCAGCGTAGAGGGTGTTCCCGTAGTCCAGACGGCTGGTGACGAGGGCCTGGGTGACCGTCTTCCTGGTTTCGGTGGGGATCCATCGGAAGATCTTTCAGAGCATGCGCAGGGTGCTGAAGCAGGAGGACGAGACGGCGTTGACTTGCTTGGTCATCGTGAGGGAGGAGTCCAGGATGAAGCCCAGGTTCCGTGCATGGTCCGTTGGCTTGGTTGCGGTGCCCAGGGCAGGGGGCCACCAGGAGTCGTCCCAGGCAGAGGGGGATGGTCCGAGTTTCAGGCGGCTGATCTTCATCCATTCTGCGACGTCTTTCATTCCTTCCTGGAGGCTGTCTTTGGCGGTGGCGGGGTCGTTGGTGAGGGAGAGGATCAACTGGGTGTCGTCGGCGTTGGAGATGATGTTGAGGTTGTGATGGCGAGCGATGGCTGCGAGAGGGCTCATGTAGACGTTGAAGAGGGTGGGGCTGAGTGAGGATCCTTGCAGAACGCCGCAGATGACTTCGGTGGCCGCGAATCGGAATGGGGGGAGGCGGACTCTCTGGGTTCTTCCGGCGAGGAATGAGATGATCCACCCCAGTGCCGCTCCTTGGAGTCCGGTGTTGCTGAGGCGCAGGGTGCGGTGGCATACGGTGTCGAAGGCTGCTGAGAGGTCCAGGAGGATGAGGGCGGCAGTTTCCCCGTTGTCGAGCAGGGACCTGATGTCATCGGTGGCTACGATGAGGGTGGTCTCGGTGCTGTGGTTTGCTCGGAAACCGGACTGTGAGGGGTCGAGGGATCCGTTGGTCTTGAGGAAGGCGGAGAGTTGTCTGTTGACGGTCTTCTCAATGACTTTGGCTGGAAAGGGAAGGAGAGAGATGGGGCTGAAGTTCTTGAGGTCCGTGGGGTCCGCGGTGGGTTTCTTCAGGAGGGCGCTCAGCTAGACATGTTTCCAGCTCTCCGGGAAGGTGGTGGATGCAAAGGAGCTGTTGATGATGTTCTGGAGTTGGGGTGCGATGATGGAGTCTGCTTTGTTGAAGATGTGGTGTGGGCAGGGGTCGGTAGGGGAGCCGGAGTGGATGGTGTTCATCAGTGGGGTGGTGTCTTCGGTGCTGACAGGGGTACAGGTGCAGAGGGTGGTGGTGGGGGGCGCTGGATCAGTGGTTGGGGGCGTGGTCAGCGCGCCGAAGCTGTTGTGTATGTCGGCGATCTTGCGGTGGAAGAACGAGGCAAGTGAGTCGCAGAGGTCTTGCGAGGGTGTGATGTCGTTGTTGCCGGCGCTGGGGTTGGAGAGCTCTTTAACTATGCTGAAGAGTTCCTTGCTGTTGTGGGTGTTGTTGTCCAGTCGTTCTTTGAATGTTGTCTTCTTGGTGGTGCTGATCAGCTGGTGGTGTTTGCGGGTGGCGTTCTTGATGGCTGTCATGTTTTCTGCTGTCTGGTCGTGGCGCCATTCTTTCTCGAGTGGTGCGGCAGGTTTTCTTGGAGTTTTTGAGGTCTTGGTGAAGAAGGCCAGTGCCCTTCTTTCTCAATCTGTCAAATGTATTATTTTTTTGTATGTGGTCCACACATCCTGACCCCAATCCAGTGTAATTCTATGTGATGTTTCCAGACATATGTCAGTCTGATCTAATCTGGTTCAGAAAGTGGTCAAGTCAAAACGCATCAAGCTGTTAGCTGTCTCCTCCTTCTAGTTAACTCTCCGGTGAATTAAAATGAGCTCCTCGTGCTGTGATTTCATATATTGAACTGACAGTGGCAGTGTCTGTGTCTGCCGACCCCGCTTAATGCCAGGTAAAGTGGAAATATTCTGCTGATGCTGTGTTGCTGAAACGCTAAGCCCAATAGAAACATTTTAAAAACGCTGATTTTAAAAGCTGACAGAATTGTATAATTTTAATTGTGTTATAGTTGACCTATAATTATAATACATTCCTTCAGGGCTTAGACGCTCTCCCTAGGCGTTGCCAGGGGTTAAAACTTATGTGTACACACAGCGCTCTGTGTTACAGCCCGCCCGCCCTGGTCCGACTCGGTATCCAATACCGTTGAGCGGAGGGCGGGACAGGTACGAGCCTGAGTGACACACTTCCGCTTTCCCGCTGTAGCACTGAGCGGTTAGCGCTCTAGCCTTGCTGCAACTGGGGCTATTTAGGCGGCGAGGAGGCGAGGCAAAATGCGGTAAGGCTGACAGTGGCAGTGTCTGCCGACCCCGCTTGATGCCAGGTAAAGTGGAAATATTCTGCTGATGCTGTGTTGCTGAAACGCTAAGCCCTATAGAAACATTTTAAAAACGCTGATTTTAAAAGCTGACAGAATTGTATAATTTTAATTGTGTTATAGTTGACCTATAATTATAATACATTCCTTCAGGGCTTAGACGCTCTCCCTAGGCGTTGCCAGGGGTTAAAACTTACGTGTACACACAGCGCTCTGTGTTACAGCCTGCCCGCCCTGGTCCGACTCGGTATCCAATACCGTTGAGCGGAGGGCGGGACAGGTACGAGCCTGAGTGACACACTTCCGCTTTCCCGCTGTAGCACTGAGCGGTTAGCGCTCTAGCCTTGCTGCAACTGGGGCTATTTAGGCGGCGAGGAGGCGAGGCAAAGTGCGGTAAGGCTGACAGTGGCAGTGTCTGCCGACCCCGCTTGATGCCAGGTAAAGTGGAAATATTCTGCTGATGCTGTGTTGCTGAAACGCTAAGCCCTATAGAAACATTTTAAAAACGCTGATTTTAAAAGCTGACAGAATTGTATAATTTTAATTGTGTTATAGTTGACCTATAATTATAATACATTCCTTCAGGGCTTAGACGCTCTCCCTAGGCGTTGCAAGGGGTTAAAACTTACGTGTACACACAGCGCTCTGTGTTACAGCCTGCCCTCCCTGGTCCGACTCGGTATCCAATACCGTTGAGCGGAGGGCGGGACAGGTACGAGCCTGAGTGACATACTTCCGCTTTCCCGCTGTAGCACTGAGCGGTTAGCGCTCTAGCCTTGCTGCAACTGGGGCTATTTAGCCACTCGTCGGGAACAAGCGCGCAGCGATTGCGCGCAGGGAGGCGCCTTTGACGCGCCGAAGACAAGCCAAAGACCTGCCCGTCTGCGCCCGTCCGCGCCAGGACGCGGCCAGGGGCCATGGCGGTCTCACCAATTTCCCTGCTTGTCTCGCTCCCTGCCAGGATTACCTATTCAGCTCAGGTAATTAGGGATCTACAGACAGTCGATTGTCATGGAGATTCTAACCTTGTAGTAGAAGGGCCTTTCACATGCCTATACTGCAAATCTCAGTTCACTACTCTGAAGGGAGAAAGTCCTGAAAGATGTGTGAAAACCCATACACCCTTTTACAAAACATCCAAAATTGCTGGTCACAAAAACATCCTCTGCAATGTACGCTCTCTACCTAAGCATACCTCTGAAATATGGGACCTTATCTCCACTAATGGGCCTGACTACTGTTTCATGACTGAAACGTGGCTTAAACCCTATTCCACACCCTCCATTACATTGGCCATTCCTTCGGGATATAAAATGATCAGATTAGACAGACCTAAGAAAATAGGTGGAGGAATTGCTATTGCTCATAAAAATAATATCAACTGCTCTGTTTTGGCAGAACTCTGCACTCCAGACATTGAATTGCTGATTTTTAAAACTATTCATTCCACCAAACAAACCAGATTAGGTGCCCTGGTTTATCGTCCCCCTGGACCAAGCTCTAACTTTGTCAACATACTGCTGGAAAATCTTGCGCCATATGTTCAAAAAGACAAAGAATTCCTGCTAATAGGTGACTTCAACCTCCACAGTGAACTCACAAATTGCAAAGAAGCACAAGCATTTCTCAATGATCTCTCTCTGCTAGGTCTCGAACCACACAATGTGGGCCCAACTCACGTGGCCGGACACACCCTAGACCTTATAATCACTAACTTCCCCAGTGTTACATGCCTTCCCCCTACACAGGTCAGCTGGACTGACCATTTTATTCTTGAGTTTAATACTCCCTACCCAGTAATCACTATTCTCAAATCTACCAATATCCCTAAAGTACGGCGGCAATGGCACAAAGTTAATGAGACCTCCTTTGCAGAGAAATTTGTTCAACCCTTCCATATGATTCCTGAAGATATCAACAAAGCTATTGATATATTCAGCAAAGTCACTAAAACTGTCATAGATGAGATAGCCCCCTTAAAACAATTTAGACCCCGACCAGCCAAAAAACAAGAGATCTGGTTCTCTGAAGAGCTCAGGAATCTAAAGAAAACAGCCAGGAAATTAGAAAAGATCTGGAGATCTACCCATCTTGTAACAGATAGGAGACATTACTGGGACGCATTAAGTATATATCATAAAGCTATTAGAACGGCGCGAAAAACCCATATTACCACCCTTATTACGGCTGCAGACAACTCCCCCAGAGTATTATACCAGGTCCTGCACTCCTTTACTAATCCTACAGTATGTGAGAGTCTAGACACTTCTTCACAATTACTTTGTGATAATATATCTCAATTTTTCTCTAACAAAATAGATCTCATCTATGCGAAAATAGTCAACTCCAACAACAAGTTGACTACCAATGCAGTCTCTATCTTTCAGGATTCAGAGCTTGATAGCGGCCCCAATACCTTAGACCTCTTCCCCCCCTATTACTCCCAAAGAGGTGTCTCTGCTCACGATGCAGATTAAAAGTGGAAGTCCTGATGACATCATCCCGGCAAGACTCATGCCCACCTTGCTCGGAATTTTATCTCCCACCATCGAAAAACTTGTCAACTTATCCCTCTGTACAGGCTCTGTCCCCAAACAGTGGAAACAGGCCTTAGTTAGGCCAATCAGGAAGAATACCACAACTCCGTGGACTGATCTATCAAATCTCAGACCTATCTCGTTGCTACCATTCCTGGGAAAGCTCACTGAGAAATATGTTAATCGTCATCTATCCTGCTACATTGAAAAAGCTGGCGGCCTAGACTACTCCCAATCTGGGTTTAGGCCGAAACACAGTACAGAGTCCACCCTCCTGTCTGTCACTGACGACCTGCATATGTTTCAGGACAAAGGCTACTCAGTAATTTTGGTGTTATTAGACCTGTCAGCAGCGTTCGACACCGTGTCACACAACATCCTCATTGACCGGTTGTCGAACGTAGGGATTAAGAACAAGGCCCTAGCTTGGCTAAGGAGTTTTCTTACCGATCGCACCCAGACTGTCACCATGGGTGAATATCGATCAACTGAGGTAGAGATCACGAAAGGGGTGCCACAGGGCTCCTGTTTGAGCCCAACACTCTTTAACATCTATGTGGCACCCCTGGCAAGAGTGATGCACAAATTTGGTTTCATCCCCGTGTCATATGCGGATGACACGCAGCTCCTCTTTCCCTTTCAAAATCTCACCACAGAAATAAGAAACTCCTTCTCCGCTGGCATGGAAGCCGTCGCACAGTGGATGTCCACCAACTTCCTACAGTGCAATGTCAACAAGACGGAAGTAATGCTGTTTGGAGATGCCAAATTACTGTGGATCCCAGACTGGTGGCCATCTGATCTTGGTACTGTTCCGGAGCCCAAACAGATCGTCAAAAATCTGGGGATTCGCCTTGATCATGACCTTTCCCTCAAACAGCACAGTAACATGGTAGCCGCCTCATGCTTTCACACCATCAGCATGATGCGTAGAATTTTTCCCCTGTTACCGGATTCCTTCAGAAAAACCCTAGTGCAAGCCCTTATACTGAGTCGCATCGACTACTGTAACGGATTGCTCCTCTCTGCTAATGAAGGAGTTCTGGACAGGCTCCAGGTGGTCCAGAATACGGCAGCTCGCCTTGTCCTTAACGCCCCCCCTAGAACAGCATCAAAACCTCTACTACAGAAACTACATTGGTTGAGCATTCGACAAAGGGCCAAGTTTAAGATATGTTGCATTATCCATAAATGCTTAAACGGACATGGCCCCACATACCTGGAGCAGAAATTCACCCCCTACACTCCCTCCAGATCCTTGAGATCTAGCGAAAATTTTTTGTTGACAGTACCTCGTGTAAAAAAAAAACAGACACGGAGGGAAAGCTTTATCTGTTGCAGGGCCCACACTGTGGAACAAACTTCCTCTGGCCCTTAAGCTCTGCACAGATCACTTAAAATTCAGGAAACAACTAAAAACTCTGCTGTTCACTGACAAAATCTAGTCCCTGCCCCTTCATCTGCATAAATATTGAAATTCTATTTGGTATCACAGCGCAGAGATACTCCGGTTGGAGTCGATTCCAGCGCTATAGAAACCCATAAATAAATAAAATAAATAAATAAATATTATTATCTTCACATTTACCTTGGTGGTCTGTGTGTTCCCTTGGGAGGTTTTCGTCACTGCCTCTGGAAAAAACCTCCAAAAAACCCACCAAAAACTATTGTCTCAAGGTGCAGTTGTTCCCCATGGTGTATGTGAGTTGGTTGTTCCTGCTTCCAGTATGGACTCTACATATCGATGTGTCTCTTCTCTTTGTTTTACACCCTATTTTGTGGCATCTTCTAAATAGCAGTTTATTGTCACATTGTGTTAGGAAACAAAAGGGTCCCACATCTCACTCTCGCAGTTGTGCCTGCTGTTAAGGGATGGCTCAATCTCTCACTGTATTTATTTCAGTAGACTTGCAGATATGCAAGATGCAATAACGTGACCAGTATTGGTAGAGAAGTCCTATCTTTTGAGTTTGTGTGCAGGATCTTGCATCAAGTACCGCATCCTTCTGCCTCTGTATTTATCGCTTACATTTCTTAGTTGTGTTAGGCTTTGTGTAGTGGATTTATGATCTCCTTCAGTGTTAGTCTATTTTGAGAGCAGAGTTTAGTGTGCGTGGTGCAGATTTTGTCCTTCCTCCAGGCCCCTCATGTCCTTCCTTCACCCCTACAGCTATCCACTGGCTCTTGTTCCCACTCCACTCCATTTTGTCTGACTCTCTCCGGCTATGTAGGTAGATGTTTCAGGTCGCAAGTTCTTCAGAGTACCATGTTATGACCACTGAGCTCTAGGGACCACTGAAGCGTTTGTTTACTCTTTGGCGGGTGCAGGTAGTCTGTCTTTTGCAGTGATGCCTTCGTCTCCTTTCAGCTGGTGACGCAGGCCAGTGCCGGCTCACCTATGCATGCTCTTTTTGCCTCTGTGAGACAAGGTTCGCCTCAGTTCGTTACCCTATGCACATATGTAGTAATGTACTTATGTAAGAATATTGCTAACATTTATGAGGCTGCACAGTACAGATCCTATCTTATTCTTCTATGTTCTTTTAGTCCAAGTTTGTGTTCTGGATCGTGCATCAATTATTGCACCCTTCGGTTTCAGGAATCATTACTTACATTTCTTAGTTGTTTAAGGTCTCATACAGTGGGATTCAATAGGATGTATTACCCCCATTGAGAGCGCAGGGTTTGCTGTCTGTGGCACAGATTTCTTCCATGATCCTCGCGCTCTTCCTTCACTTCAGCACCTGCTAACTCTGTTTGTACTGCTCACTCTTCTCCTAACTCTTTTCGATGTCAGAAGTAGAGGCTGGCAGCCAGCGAAGTGCTCCAAAGGTTGTGCTGCAGCCCCTGAGATGTAGGGAGCTAAGCACTCTGGTTTACTTGTGGAAGGATGCCAGTGGTCTTTCTTTTACTCTGTCCACGTTATTTTTCCTCCAGACCATTAAGGCGCAGATTTGCATCGGTCACACCATGTGCACTTTCTTTGCCTCTCGTTGGATATGGTTCACATCAGATTGTTCCCCCTTAATCTTCAACAACAGTTGCCGATATTTTTAACTTAAATTTGCAACGATATCCTGCTGAAATATTCCCTTGGAACAGCTGGCACTATGGAGAATTAAATGGAAGCAGCTATCTTGCTCAGAGGCTGGGCTCTGCCCTGGGTATACATTTTTTTTACTTCAATTCTTTTTATTGAAGATAATCAGGAAAACATATAGAGAGAGTGCAATAATCTTTTGGACATCCACCTTATGCAACTTGCAACGTTGTCATCATAATAGGAGTTTAGGCCCTAAACAAAGCCGCATAAAATTCGTAGCCAGGAAGACCTCTAGGCATTGGATCAGCAATACAATAGGATAATAAAACAAACAGGGCGTGACAGGGCTCACACATGTAGTGAGTAGGAATAAACTCAAATTAAAGAGAATGAAAAAATAGAACGGAAGAAGAAATCAAACTCAGGTAGAGGGTGCAGCAGTATGAATTATGTTTGTTCCATGGGAGGATATAGGCGTGGGGATATCTCAGGAGGGAGCTTTGGCGATTGTGTATAAAGATCTGGGTAAAGTGAATCTATGGCACTATGGGGGAGAGCCAGCCTCCCTACCGCGCCCCCTTCCCCTCTAAGGGATGGGAACTGAGGGACCAGGGGAGATGTGCTTGATAATTGAAGAGCTTTGTGTCGGGCGGTATGAAATAAGTGTTCCAATCGGGAGAACTAATCTACGAGGGGCTGACAGATGAGAGCACATTTGTTCTCGGTGTGTGTTACCCTGTGGGATAGAAGCTCCATGGATATGATATGCTAAAGACCATTAAACCATGGGGCGATCGGTGGTGCAGTAGGTTTTTTTCTTCAGTGGAGCGCAAGTAACTGTTTAGCCGTGCCTAACATTTGAGCTATAAGACGCAAATCAGAATGTGCCATTGCTGTCAGTGTTAGAGGGCGAATGCCGAGTATGATGTTGTTAAGAGTTCAGGAGAGGGAAGATTATGGTACTTTTAATGTGACTCAGGACCTCTTTCCAAAATAGGGTAAGGAGTGGGGATGACCACCAGATGTGAAAGAAGTCACTGGTTGCTGATCGGCAGCGTCAGCAGTGAGGAGTGTAGTGTAGTTCCTATGTTCCCAATAGGCTCTGCGCATTGGAATAATATATCCTATAGATTTGACGTAGGACTGAGGTCAACTAGGTCTCTATCGAATATACTAAACTCAATTGTGTGTGTGCCAGCTAACTCGGAGGTCACTAGAAACTTTCTCGAATACACAAGAAGGGATTAGTTTCTGACAACCGCGTAAACATTTAAACAAAAGAGGGTACGAAGTTCCTAGGTGAAACAGTTGGTCACCATTGAACTATCATGACAAGTGCTGTCTGGTAGGGTGTTGCAGGGGGTCAGTAAAAGGAGGGAGGTGGTTCTCCTTTCAGAACTAGGGCTCTTGCACACCCAGCAAGCTAGGTGTCATGCTTCATCATATAAGCCTGCTCCTCGTTGGGCCGGCGCTGCAATGCCCAACGGGCACCCTTAAAGGGGTTCTTTGTCGGAGAGCTTTTGTTCCTCGCCGTAAGGGTGCAGTGGGTGTTAGGGGCCTAGTTATGTGAAGATGTGCGTGGTGAAGTTTAAAACAGGTCAGAGTGTCCTAATGTAAATTGTATTCTGCCAGGTACCCTGCCTGAATAAAATAGTTAGGGAGGGGTAGCGTATTCTGTTAATTATGTGACAAAATCCTACTCTACTACCAGATGGTCGACATGTTTCCCGCCTTTGGTGTATCAAATAATGATCCGTGGCGATTTTTCAGGACCGTGAACTTACAATATTATTGCATAGACTATCTACATGACGCAGCGGAAAAGGTGCAATGCTACCTGTCACTGTAAATCATCTAGAGACTTGACTGCTTGGGAAGTCAAACCACCTAAGATAATCTAAAGTGTGGCCTCATCAGGTGCAATGGACATAGTGGACTCCCAAATGTGGTGTCACTATTCCTAGTGTGGAACTGTCTGCAGACCTACCCGGTCCTCCGCTCGTCAGGATTTTCTCAAATTATCCCTATTCCTGAGTTTATACCTCCTTTCAGAGGGCTCGTTTTGAGGATACCTACCTCTTGAGAATGCTGCTCTTTAGAAGTTTGTTTAGTTTTCTCACACTTCTTTTTAGGAGGAATAGGAGTGTTTTAAAAAAAAAAGACCTTTTCAGGACTTTGACAGTTGAGGTTTGACTGGTTTCCCACCCAAGCTGTCTCTTCCTAATTCTTCATAGGATTTTTCAATTATTCTGGCCAGTTCATGTGGTTTCTCAGTTATATCAAATTCGCTTCACAGATGCTGCTTCACCTTTAATATTAGCTAATATTATTGTTAAGACCTGTTTGAAATCTTTCACTAATTTCATACCTAGATTTAGAGCAGGCTCTGCCCCGTATTCATTTTGAATCGGTTTCAGGACGTCTTGTATTACCTCCATAGATGGAACACCATGTGTTTTGGTGTAGATTGCAGCAAAGACTGAACCCCAAGTGTCGCAGTCCTCCAGATGTGGTGGGATCCCCATTGATAAAACAGATTGTTAGAATTCTGTGTTTCTCATGAAGGGTAGTATCAGGAAATACTGCCTCAATTTGAGTAATTTTTTGAGCTACCCAGAATGGAATTTGTTCCTGTTTTGCGGGTAATTTACCAACGACTGAGTGTAAAGTCTGTGGTGTAATTCTATTTGTGTTCCCCTGGTAAGGGGTGTGTTGTGGAATTCTTATTGCCGTTTGGACCGTGAAAGTCCGCAGGACATATTGAACCAATTGTCTACAAATTTTTATCAGCTCTTTTAGTTGAACTAATAGTTTCTCATGTGACATTTCTTCAATGGCAGGATGTGGTATATAGCTGGCTAATACCGGCCATGTTGCTCCTGGTCTACCTAGTGGACCAAGCCTGGTAATGTGATGTATATGTTTTAGGGGGCCTTTAAACCAGAGCACATGTTCTTGGTATGTTAATGGAATTGCAGTAACCTTGAAAGGAATGTATTCCTCTGGTGGTTCTTCTTCTTTGTAGAAATGAAACACTTGTTCCTGCTTCCGGGAAGACTATCCATGAATAGAATACCTCTGTCTGATGATATTCATGTGCCTCTATCACAAAAACTACCCTACCACCTCTTGATGATAGGCCATTTCTTATAAGTTTTATAGCGATGGCTTTCCTTAAAGTTTCTGGAATGCTTATAGCATCATCGTCAGTTTCTTGGAAACCTGTAAAGTTTAAAACTTGTACGGCTTTGTTGCCTGTAGCTCCACCGTTCTCGGTGTCGCTATCCGTCATTTTGTTAAATGAAAGTTTGCAAAGCAAGTTTCAAGGAAACAAAGATAAGGTGCACAATATTTTGGAACACTGTATCCTTCAACGTTGAAAAACCAAAAACTAATACATAGTATTTTCTGTCCTACTCGGCTATGGCGGATATTATCCCTTTACCCACTCCAGACATCTTTTGGAGTATTACGGAAAATGGGGTCTCTGTGAAAAGCACGACTGAGTTACCTTGGTATCTAGCGTTAAATTAGTGCCTTACCAAACGTTGGGCGCCATGTAGTGTAGTTCCTACATTCCCAATAGGCTCTGCACATTGGAATAATATGTCCTATAGATTTGACGTAGGAATGAGGTCAACTAGGTCTCTATCGAATATGCTAAACTTATTGTGTGTGTGCCAGCTAACTCAGAGGTCACTAGAAACTTTCTCGAATACACAAGAAGGGATTAGTTTCCGACAACCGCATAAACATGACCACTTTGTTTCTCAAGAATAAGAATATATCTCTAGTCGTGGAAACAATAGATAAGTATTTCACTCAGTCAATCGTTTATGTTTCGTTTCTACAGAGTTGCAGAAAAATAGTGAGACGGGCGTTTACAATAAAATGGGTTTATTGAACAGTCTTTCTCATGCAAGAGAAGTGAACTGCTACAATCGTTATGCACACAGCAAAGTATAATGCGTAAACAGTAATATGAAATATTACTGTAAGAGCGTTGTATGGTTTCTAAGTCATATAAATATACATACATAAATAACATTGACTAAAATACTCAACTGGTGCTGCTAAAATACGCCTGCCCCAATGTCTAGTACGAGGGAAGCAGTAAGTATTGCGTAGCATAGGTTTCGATTTTTGCCAAGAATCTATCCAAAGTTACTCTAGGTTCTAAGCAGCTCTATACCTTGGTTAGAATGAAGGAGGTCTGGTATCCCTGTCTCGGGACTCGATTTCCCAACACCCCGCAAGGGGAGCCGGAAACACTGGAGCTGGATTCTCGGCAGGAGAAAGGCAGCTTCCTGATCAGTGCATCAGCTGGAGAGTCGGCTTCCTTCTGCACTTGCTGTAGCGAGCTGCGTCGGGCAAGTAGGTCTTCGAACTGCTCCGAACCACTGTATCTTGCTAGAGCAAGTGTAGGTATATTTATACCTTGAAGGTGTTTAGGTTTGACGTAAAGTCGGGCATATGAACGCCAGGAAAGAACCCCTAGGGAATAGTTGTTCTTTGTAAAGTAACTGAGTTCTTGGACAAATTAATATTCAAGCAAGGGGAAGTTCCCTAACTACTTAAGCTGGTTTTCCAAGAAATCATTGTGACGTTTGGTACGGGTGGAAGTAGCCATGCCTGTATTTGGGTAGCATGGGCTGTGCCTAAATAAGGGCTTGATTTCTATGCCTATATAAGGGCAATGTGAATTGTACCTATATATGGGCATGAATCGGGAAAATTCACTCTGAGCTTAAAACGCCACACAACAGGAGAGGAAGTGGGAAACATTCTCAGTAGGCGTGTCGGGTGTAATAACACCTCGTCATTCATTTGTTGGCTGTTTCACACTGGGAAATGCTCCTATATATCTTGGGGGTGTCACACCAATGTTGTTCCCATTGTTTCTGGGAGATACCTTCTGTGGAGTCAGCATGCCAATGCACCGGATAGTTGTGTAGATGTACGAGAGTGGAGTTTTGTAATGCTTGGTAGGTGCATGAAATCATACCTTGTTTCCCATCAAAAGATCTGTCCATCACTTCAAAGTTGTCATGTCGTCCCTTGTGTGTTGGGACATAACCAGTAACCATTGCCGCAATTGATAGTACTGCAGTGGGACAACAACTAGGAGTTGAGAGCCCTCTTTGCATTAATCAAAAGTCTTAAATGAACCCCCTAAAAAAAGGTCCTTGAGGGTGCACCATTCTACCTCCCTCCTGGCAGGGAAGGAAAGAGGTTGTAAGGCTGGGGTCCGGGCTACAGACCAGGGGAAGTATTCAGAGAAGAGAAGGACCTCCTTTTAATTGCTATTTTGTCCCAGATCTTGAGGACAGTCCTAGTAGGAGTGGCGATGTACACACTTTGGGTCTAAGATGTCTTGCAAGCCAGGCCAAATCCCAGGGGGGTCCGCATGCAACTGCACGGTCTATGTGGAACCTGTGTTGTTCGCTCTCGTGGACATCCCATTCTGAGATGTAGCTCAAGTATGCCACCAAGTAGTATACCAAAGGATTGGGACACGCCAAGCCCTCCCAGTCTCTGGGGAGTATAAGGATCGTGTTTGAGAACCCAGGGCGTTTTTCGCCCCAAATGAAGTTGAGTAGGTCATGTTGGGGGCGAAGGAGTGCATCTTGGGGAACGAGGGTGGGCAATGTCTGGGATAAATACAAGATTTTCTGTAGGATGGACATTTTAACTGCGTTAAGATGGCCTAGCCAAAACCCCTGGAGTGCTTTCCATCTGCGCTGGTCTTATAAGATTGATCTCCAATATTGCAACTAATTGCAGTGAGTCCAGTTGTCAAAGATGGGATTAAATTCAAGCCCAGATATGGGAGTGAACATGGTGCCCACTGGAAGGGGACGAGGGACTGTAGATTGTCTAGGTCCTGTTTAGGAATTGTTATATTCAGTGCTTGGGATTTGGTCATGTTAATTGTACACCCAGAGACCCTCTAAAAAGACACTAGGATGTTCACTAGGGCAGGAAGAGAAGATTCAGGTTGGGTAAGGGTGAGCAGGAGGTCATCGGCGAAGAGAGCAATCTTGAGCTGACGGCCATCAAAGGGGATGCCTAGAATGTCCTCCGCCTGGCAAATAGCTAATTCCAATGGTTCAACCGCCAGGGCACAGTACATAAGTGAGAGCAGGCAGCCCTGTCTAGTACCTCTCGCCAGGTGAATGGGTTAGGAGAGCTGTCCATTAATCAGAATCAGGTCTGCAAGAGGTGTAGGGCGCAATTATCAAAGGTTCGTGCCTGGCACCAGACCTATCTTACTTAAAACTGCATGCAAAAAGGGCCAGATAACTCCGTCAAAGACCTTCTCTGCGTTCAGCGAGAGAAGTCAAGTTGGGATATCATGACGGTGTGGTTTCTCGACTATGTGGCCAATATGGCAGATATTGTCCACACTCTGACGATGGCGAATGAAGCCGACCTGATCTGGGTAAATTAAGCCGAGAAGATACGGATCTAGGCGATTCGTCAGAAATGTTGTGTTGATTTTGGCATCTGTATTAATAGGGTAATGGGATGATAATTCACATAGTGATAGGTCCTTGCCAGACTTAGCGATTAGTACTATTTTGGCAGCGGACATGGTGGGAGGGGGCGTAAGGCCTGTGTCTTCAGTGAATGAGTTATAGAACTGTAGCATTGTGGTCTTGGAGCTGGGGGAGGAATTTATGGTAGAACGACAGTGGGAGATAATCTGGTCTCTGAGTTTTACCCTCTGTTAGTTCTTGGAAGGCATGCTTTTTTTGGCCAAGATGCAAGGGGGCCTCCACGAGGTGTGCGCGTTGGGAATGAAGGAGTGTCCATGGGCATTTGGCAAGGAAAGAGTGGATATCTTCCAGGGGAAGGGTGGGGTGTATCTCCCTCACAAAGGGTGTTGTAGAAAATGTGGAAGGCGTTTTGCTCGGCTTCGTCAGTTAGGTGCCATCTCCAAGTTTGATTTTGGATATGTGGACATGTGCCATCTGTAGGTGGAGTCTCCGGGCAAGAATAGAGCCCACCTTATCTCCCTCCTCGTAGTAACTCTGTTTTAAAGCCAGCAGGGATTTCTCTGCCTTGTTCGTTCAGACTGCACTCGGCTGGCCCCTCAGCACCACTACTTTTCTTTTGTGGCATATGAATGGGGTCAATTGGTCGAGGCGCTCCAAGGATTTAAGGTTCGTAATCGAGCCTGATTCAACCAATCTGGCTTCTCTTGTTCGGGTAATAGCTATAGATGTCATTGCCTTTAAAGCATCCAATATGGTAGAGCCTAAATTGATCCAGAGGTTTTCAATCTGTGGGGCGTGACCCCCAGGGGGGTCGTGGAGTCCTGGGAAGGGGATCGCAGAACAGATTCTGTCAGTTTGCCTTAGTAGCGTCGGGCTGATTGAGGGTGCTCATGGCGGAGGCCTAATTCACACCGAGGGGTGAAAAACATCAAAGCCTCATTAACAAGTAAAAGGTCTTTTAAAGACCTGTGAAGTACTCAGGTGTGGCTTTGTGTGTGTCCAGTGAAGCTGTTTCAGCCAGGCTCACATACACGAGGGGAGGGGAGGGGACGGGAGGGGAGGGAAGGGGTGGAGAGGGGTGGGTGCTGGGGGAGGAGGCTGTAGCCCTTTGAGTTCAATGTGCGTTGCGCGCCTGGAGTTGTGGGTGCCAGTAAAGCACGTGAAAGGTCCACATTGGTTCAAATCCCACGAGCCCTCATACTGGTGTCTGTGCAGGAGAAATGTGCCTGAGAGTCTGTTCTTCATGGGGAGATGTTGTTACAGCCTGTCTGCCACCCCTCCAACCCCCGCCCCCAGCAGGGTGGCACAGAGATGCCCTCCCATGAGAGAGGAAGAAGGAAGAAGACACAGAGAGATACTGACCCCCCCATGAGAGAGGCACAGAAAAGGTGGGTGAATGAATGATGGATGGATGGATGAAAAGGTGGATGGATGAAGGATGGATGGATGGATGTAAGGATGAAAGGGTGGATGGATGAAGGATAGATGGATGTGTGAAAAGGTGGGTGGATGAATGATGAGTGGATGGATGGATGAAAGGGTGGATGGATGGATGAAGGATGCATGTATGGATAGAAGGATGTAAGTGTAGATGGATGAAGGATGGATGTATGGATGGATAAAAGGTTGCATGTATGTACGAAGGATGGATGGATGTGTGAAAAGGTGGGTGAATGAATGATGAGTGGATGAGTGGATGGATGAAAGGGTGATTGGATGAAGGATGGATGGATGGATGAAAGGGTGGATGAATGATGGTTGTATGGATGGATTGATGAAAGGGTAGATGGGTGGATGGATGAATGATGGATGTATGGATGGATAAAAGGTTGCATGGATGAATGATGGATGGATGGATGGATGGATGTGTGAAAAGGTGGGTGGATGAAGGATGGATGGATGGATGGATGGATAGATGAGGGTGGGTGGATGAAGGATGGCTGTATAGATGGAAGGATGAAAGGGTGAACGAGTGAAGGATAGATAGATGGATGAAAGGAAGAAAGGGTGGGTGGATGGATGGATGTATGGATGGAAGGATGAAAGGGTGGATGGATGAAGGATGGATGGATGGATGTGATGAGGTCTAACAGGCGCATTTATGGTTGTCGATAGTTGATGATGAGGAGTACCAGTTTCTAGAAACTTTTGTAGGAAGGGGGTCCTTACACCTAAAAAGGTTTTACAAGGGGGTGTCGGCATTAAAAGGTTTGAAGGCCCTAAGATCTTGGGAAGAGCGTTGGACCCAAGATACACCGAGATCTCCTTCCAGATTTCGGCTACATCAACACAATCTCCCAGCAGATGAGGGGAGAGGCACCAGCGCGGTAAGGCTGTGATGAGAGCCCCAGATGGTGCAAAAGTAAATTCCAAATGAGCGTGATTTGAGAGGGAAATGTCAGAGATTTGGACAGATTCCTGGTCCCGCAATAAAGAGTGGAAAAGGAAATCGTAATCAATGCGAGAATAAAATGAATGAATATGTGAGTAGAATGAGTAGCCACACATGTCAGGGAATCTGTAATGCAAAGCGTCTGTGAGGCCCAGGTCAGTGAAATGCCACTTCAGGGCAGCTGACATCACCCGCGTACCCTGGAAAGAGGTATCGTTGCAAACTAAATCAGGATCCCATACCAGAATAAGCCCCCCCACACCCCCCCATTGCCCCCTCCTGTGCCACCTTGTACCTCAGTATATTCGTAAGATACACGTCCTGTGATTGATTAGGAGCATAAATGTTCAAGAGGGTGAGGGTGTGGGTGCCCCGTTGTCCTGAGAGTTTTAAGAATCGCCCCTCACTATCCCTGACCACCCGCCTTGCACAAAATTGCAACCCCAGCTGTTTTAGACACCCAGTGGAGGACTGGTTATTTTCAATGGGACATTCAGTGTGGCAGCATTCGAGAGATTTGGGCTTCCTGAAGAAAGATTACGCTTGGGTCTTGTAAGAGGCAATAGCGCCATACCTCTTAATGGGAGTGTTCAATACCCGAGCATTGAGAGAGAGCAATTTGATGTGTGGGATATTTGGGGTCATGGAATCTTAACATTGGGTGGAGATGGGGGAGGTGGATATATTCCCCGGCGTGTAGTTGTGCCTGCGAGGCATAGAAAGGATGATAAAAGGGAAGGTTGAGGAGCGTTCGCTATGCCAGAGAAAGGGAAGTGCTGACACGTGGATCGAAATGGGGCATGTAGCACCATCCCCCCGACCATTGAGAAATTGAAAGAAGAAGGGCAATACGAACAGTAACAGGTCAAACTGGGCCGAATAACTTCATTCAAGTTCTGGAATGACCTTTGTGACAGTGCACAAACAATTCTGGAGAAGTCCCTCTCCAAAGGGACGAATCGAGTGGGGGGTCGTGGGAACGATTGTCAAATCTGTGAAGTCCCAACCTCCCCAGCTAGCACAAGTCAGAGCGGAGATCAAACCCCGCTGCATTCACAGAAGTCTGAGGGGGGATTTATCCCATGTCCACCCCGGCATGATGTCCCAATTGCCAGTTGTTGAAATAATTAAAGTTCAGTGGAGTAGAAGTTATAGTTTCTGAGAGCAAATCAACCTGTCTCAGCATTATGGTAGGGTTGTGGACCCTAGCACATGTGTGCCTTCGCCCAAAGAGTGCAGTCCTAGAGAAGTTGTGAATGTGTTAAATCCGGTGTATTAGACTAAGGCCTAGGTGGAGCGAGCTGGCGAGGATGTGCCCTTTAAGTTTCTGAGACGTAGTTTTGAGAGAGATCAGCTCCTTGTTGTGTGGTATAAGCCGGGAAGATTTCACAATGGACCATTCCAGGCATAGGGGCTTGCAAGATGATGCATGTGGTGTTGACGGGCTGGCCTCTTATGACTTAGATTGTATGTTTACAATTTTCTTAGCCTCCCGTAGGCAGCGAACCACCTGGCGTCTGCTGTCTTATGGGATGATAAGTGCAAAAGGATGGCCCCATTGATATTGGAGGTTAAGCTCGTCTGTGAAAGTTTAAAGGTCTCTGTGGTGTCGTAGAGTTACAGGAGCAAGATCTTGGAATATTTGGATGAAATGGCCCCTGAAGGACCAGGTCTGCTTTGTGACGCAAGGCTTGTAGGATGGCTTCTTTTTCGATGAAGAAGTGCACCCATATGAGAATGTCCGGAACAAAGTCTGGGTGTCCCCGGGCTGACAACACCTGGTGGGGTGTCTCCTGGGCAGGAGAAAAGGTGTAGTCATCCCTTCGGTTCACCTGTAAGAGATTGGCTCTTGACATCATGATGTCCGATCCATCTGGAAACTCCCCTGATACGAATGTTGTTCCTTATACTTCTATTTTCCAAATCTTCTTGCTTTAGTTAAAGTTCAATTTGTTTTTCCTCTAGGGTAGCAATTCTACGCCAGATGTTTTCCTGTTCTTCTGTGTGGGCATCTATTGTGATTTCCAGATCGCCAACGCCCCAGCCTATCTCCATCATGTCACGTTTAAGTTTGTGTAGACAGGATTGAAACTCTGATTTCCTGCACAAAATTGTTCATAGAGGCCTGGATGAGAGGGGCAGAGGAGTGATCCCCGAAGGGGACTACTGAGGAAGGATCAGAGTAGCTCAAGGTCGAAGGGTGTATTTTTTTGCCACAGAGAGGTGACCGGATTGTCTTTGGATTGGCTGGCGGGAGCGTCTTTGATGGAGTTGCCTCATGGCATGGCAGGTGGGTGCCAACTATCTCGATTGATGGTAGGTGAGAAACCGGACGGCGTCAACTGTGTCTGGAAAGCGCCACTGATGGTGTAGGCCTCAGAGTGATCCCAACTAGTCTCAGCCAGGCACAGGTGAAGAGCCAGGTTGATGTTGCATAGAGGTGGAAGACCGAGCTCCGGGTCCTACCCTACACAAGGAGTCCAAGCGGTCCTCAATTGCTAGCTGAAGAGCAGCGGGAGCCCAAGCACAGTTGCAGGGGCAACTCGTCCCCAGATAGGGGCTCGGCTGGCGGGCCCAAAAATCAACAAGTGCAAGGGCAAAGGGATCAGGTGGACCTATTGAAGGAGAGATACACAGCAGGCCAGCCTCAGGAGGCAGCTGTGGTAGCTTGTTTGGCCAGAGAGTGGCAATTCACAGTGTATGCAGGTCAGATCATTTGCATGGATGGAACACCTGAGGTGCTGAAGCAAGAGGGAGAGATCCCCCAGATGTCCTTTCCTGTAGCCCTGATGGTAGGCATGGCGATGTCAGGAATGTTGGATAGGCTATGCTGTACGATGGCACAGCAGGGCATAGCCCTCCGGGGAGTCCGAAAGCAAGTCAGAAGCTGTAGCACCCAGCCCTGCAGTGCAGGCGAAAGCAGCCAGGGATGACTGCCGCTATCCATGAGTCAGCGTCCTTCCCCCCATCCCCCCTCGACCCCCTCCCCCAGCATTAAGCGCAGGTCACCAATAGGGGAAGGGGCTAGCACATGCAGGGTATCGCCTTGTAAAGGTGCAGTCTAGGCCTTGGGATTAGGTTGATAAGTCAGTATAGTGCTGGGAGGTGCAGGACGAAAGGCCTCAAAATAGCAGCAGGGCCGTGCACCTCCCCAAGTCCAAAGGAGTAACGGATAAGTGGGAGTGTATATCGGGCCCGCTGTGTGAGCTCACAGTCAACATTCACCATGCGCAGCAATGCAGAGAACTCTCATCGGTGAGGGAAGTCAAAAGCTCTCTTGTCTATGGTGCCATCGGCCTCTCTGAGGACAGCGCAGGGTTCCACTCACCCGTCTTCACGTTACTTGGAACTCAGGGGGTGAAAGCCTCTCCAGGGCAGACCGTCCATTCAGTCTGAGGGGTGGACCACATTGCGGCATGTAGGCTCCACCAGACCGCAGCGATCAGCGCAGCAGAAGGCCTCAAGATGGCTAGTTGGGCCTAACGCGCTCCGGTCGAAGGCTGCGAGAAGAATGCTGCCAGTCGGGTACAGACCCCAGGCACGTTCTTCAGGTAGTAAGAGGCATCGGGGTGTTTAGGGTTCCAGCTGGCGTTGATCTTGCACCCCGATTCTATGGTATGTAGCTGGAAATGCTGCCGAAGGAGCAAAGACACGGAGAGACTCATCTCACTTCATAGTCTGCTTTGGCACGCTCCCAGGTAAACATTTTTAAACTAAAAGAGGCAGTGTCGTTATCTTCAGTTACTGCATATATTTCTTATAGAAAATCAATGTTATGTTTGTTATATATCATCAACCTAATTTTATCAGTTCCTAAATGGGTCCTTCACAAACCCTCAGTTAAACAAGCATGTTACAACTGATCATTCCAGTGCATGTTATAAATATGTTGTAACATGATTCTTGCCCCTTTGCTGCTACACACACCAGTCACAGCCAGTGCTCACCACACACTCACTCAGCCCACAAGAAATTAAGACACATTTGACACTGCATTTCTGTCATTTCTACCTTGATGATCTTTGTGTGATCATTATGTGCTGCATGAGTAAAGATGTTTAATTAACTTATTATGATACATGAATGTTTCAAACACACACGTGCAGCAGTGGTACTTAGCAGTAGAGTTGTATTGGTTATAGAGATGATGTATGTAGGAAAGTGCCCCTTTTGACATGCTCTCCCCCCACTTTTTGCCTGGTACATGGTGTGAATTCGACTGAAAGTGCACTGGGTTCCTGGTAACCAGGTCCCCAGTGCCATATCTCTTTCCCCAGAACTGTACACTTGTGTCCCAATTGGCAATTTCCTTAGCAGACTCTGCAAGTCCCTAGTAAATGGTACCCCTGATATGTAGGACCTGAGGTGCTAAAGAGGGTCACAAAGGACTACAGCACAAATTGTGCCACCCTAAGGGACCCCCTCACCAAACCTTTGCAGTGCTGCCATCGCAGGCTTCATGTTTTGGTGCAGACAAAAGTTAAAATACAACATGACACACCTACCTGTGTGCCTTGTCCCCTAACACTGCATGTAAAAATTTGTAGTCACCCATACAGGCCTTACAGTCCTAAGGCAGCGTGCCCCTGTGCGGTCAGTTCCATTGCTTCCAGTAGAAGTGATCAGAGCAGCCATTGTAACCCATGTGCAGTACACTGGAAACAAGTTTCCCGGCAACATGATGGCTTCACTGAAAATATGGATGTTTGGTATCAAACATCATGTATTCACAAACCCACACTGATTCCAGTGGTTGATTTGTGAGTATGTTCCCACAGAGGGCACTTTAGATATTCCCCCTGAAAACCCACCAGCCTCTGGATTGTTGCCTGACAACAAGGTTTGGGCCTCTGCTCTCATGAGATCAGAAACAAAGCCTGCACGGGCAGAGGCGTGGTCACACTTCCTCCCTCAGGGTGACCTGCTGATTAGCATTCCAAGGCAGGGGAGCTTCAAAGAAGCCACCTCCTTTGAAATGGGAATCTGGCTCCCCTCACAGGAGAGGAAACCAACCCTCTTTTTCCTGGGCCCTTTAGCACCTGGACAGGCGTGAACATTAGTCAGGTTGGCGTGCCCACCCTACAGACTCGTTCCACCATTAAGATGGGCTAACTGAAGTGGACACAACTTAAGAGTTGGCTATTTTTGTGATGGCAAACGTAACAATTCTGGGACAGGGTTATGCCCGCTTCCCACAGGAAGTGGTCATATAGGAGGCGTAGTGACTCCAAGGGTAAGTAGCTCCATGGCTACGACCCTACACTTCCCTAACTCCCCTAAATTCAGAATTAGGAGAACCTCTGCACCAGAGAGACAGATCCTGCCGACCTGAAACAAGACAGGCGTGAAGAGTAGCAAATGCAAAAACAGAAGACCCAGCACCAACCCTACTGGCCTGCCTGCTGACTACGCCACTAGTGCCAAAAGGCGACTTGTCCTGCAGCTGCTGAGTCCCAAAACCCTGGGATCCCTGCCAGCACTTTACTCAGTAAGCAAAAGCCCCAGAGAACTAGCAGACCTGTTTCCTTGCATCCAGCAGGCACCCAAAGACTCCTGAGAGGACTTACTGACATCAGGAACCCGATGCCCAAAGACCCCACTGCATCTGTCGCTCCAATCCTGAGTTGAATGGGTCAGTGGTGTCATTGCGGTCCTCCAGCACTCTAGAGACCAAGTCCACTGTGGTTTCGCCCCAATTGAACTCTCCAACGTTGCCTGTAGCCTCTGCAAGCAGATCCCCTCTACTGCGTCTGCCTCTGGTAAGGAGAACCCAACGCCTAAAGACACCTTTGCACCCATCGCCCCTGGGTTTTTGAGAAGAGGACCAAAGGTGTCCCTATGTCCCCAAGCATCGTTAGGCTTGAGCCCACATGTTGGCTCAGTCCGACTGGCCTCCTAGGCAAAGCCTGTAGCCTCTTAAGGTGAAGACCGATCCCCATAGAGTAACATTGGGCACCCAATGCTCTTTTGCACCCGTCCGCCCTAGTGCTGCGGGTGGTGGTCTGCTGTTGCTGCCTTGTATAAAGAGATATAGCTTTGTCCAGACACAAGGGATGGTTTTGACTTATACTGGGTGCTCCCTTGTGTCTGGACAAAGCTATACCTCTCTGAAGAGCTCTAATTGAAGCGAAACACTGTCAGGGGTTGCTTTTATATATTTCAGGTTGGCTTGAGTTGGTGTTTTACCATTTCAAAGCTGTAATACTGTGCCTGGAGTGATGAATGGCTTTTGCCATTTTACTGATCGGCAAGGACAGCACTGTGTTAGTACTATGCTTAAAGACTTTGCTGTAGAAATGGCAAAAGACTTTGTCCTTTTCTAAATTGGCGTGGATGGCACTGTGCTAATCCTATGCTTAAAGACTTTGGTAGAAAAACAGACATTTGAGGTGAGCATATCTAGAGAGTCGCTGGTGTTCCACCTAAACCTGAGAACTACCCAGAGTTCTCACCTTTTTTGCATAATTTATGCGTCACTCTATGCCTGAAAGGGTTATGTTTTGATATATATATGTATATCTATATATGTATGCGTATGTATATATGTATGTATATATGTATATGTATATGTATGTGTATGTATATATGTATATGTATATCTATATCTATATATGTATGTGTATGTATATATGTATATGTATCTCTCTCTCTCTCTCTCTCTCTCTCTCTCTCTCTCTCTCTCTATATATATATATATATATATATATATATATATATATATATATATGTGTATGTATATGTATATCTATATATGTATGTGTATGTATATGTATATGTATGTGTATGTATATGTATATCTATATATGTATGTGTATGTATATGTATATCTATATATGTATGTGTATGTATATGTATATCTATATATGTATGTGTATGCATATGTGTATCTATATATGTATGTGTATGCATATGTGTATGTATATGTTTTTATGTATATGTATGTATATATATATATATGTGTATGTATGTATGTGTGTGTATATATATATTACCTACTGGCGATAGCCAGTAGGTATATATAGTTAGGATTTTTTCTCTATGGAACTTTTGAAAATTCTATGTCTAATAACTTTGGCGTTTGTGGACGGAATCGGCTGAAACTTTCAGGAAAATGGCACATTTTGTTTCTGAGCAGCCCCTGAAAATTTGGGGGGGTTCCGTCAAGGGGGGGCCGAGAAAAAAGGGGGGTCCCAAAATGCGTTTTTCCCATTCATTTTTCCATAGGGCCTTTGGCCTCACTTTTAGCTCGAGCGGCTGAATGGATTTACACGAAACTTGGCAAAATTGTAGGGACTGTTAGCCCGATGTGCCTTTGCTGGGTCTCAATATATGTGCTCCAGTGGATTTTGAGAAATTAACGTTTTAAAAAACAGATATATCTGTGACAGCGTCCTAGATAGCGCTCCAGATCGCGTACTTTTCGCGTAACGGAGCTTTGCAAAGCGAAGCTGATTGGCTCTCCGGTGTCTGTCAACATTCTAAACAGTCCGGTGCGGCCGCCATCTTGTCTCTCGGTAGGATCGAGAGACAAGAGGAGAAAAACGAAGGGGGAATTTAATGAAAGGGGGCAAGGTAGACCCCTCTTGACCCCCTAGGAATGATGTTGGGGTTATTAAAGGGTCCCGTGGGGCAAATAAAAAAAATTAGATTTTTCGCGGTAGAGGCGCTTCTCGGTTCGCGAACCGGGTCGCAAACTGGAAGCGAAACGTGAATTCGCCATTTTGTGTTTCGATTTAATTAAATTACTAGATGGAGGAAAAGCAATGTGAGTATTGGGTATAAGGGGGTATGGGAGACGTATCCTGACCTCCTATGTTTTCTGAGGGTGGTTGAGGAGGCTCATATATGTTGATACTTGTCTTCCAGCGGTTGCGCGTGAGCGTTTTTTTTTTTTTTGCCGCTTGACTTCTGTTAACGATCGATTCGAAGGAAATTAGGAAGTGTTGATCGCCATTTTGACACTGCGAGTAAATATATTGTTAAAAATAATTGTTATACATTAATTCGTATTGATAAACATTGTCTGCGCCATCTTGCCTTTTTTGCAATGCCACACTTTTGTTGAGCACGGCAGCCATTTTAGATGCCTTGACCAGACCCACTCTCTGCACGCCGCCGATCCTCAGCATGGCTCCCCACCCTCGCAAGCATCTCCCCCACGCACTGGTCACCTCCGCGCTCTCTCTCTCATGCATGGGCCAGAAACCTTCTCCCATCTGCGCTGTTCTTCTCGTAGAATCACACCCTGTGCCCTCCCGACACCTCCCTTTCACCCTATTCACTACCGCACCCTCTGACACTCCTCTTCCTCTGTGTCCGATTGTCCAGGCAGGTCCCAGGCTATCACCTAGTCCTGCAGATGTAGTTTATGGCCCCAGCTGTAGAGAATCACCCCTCTTCAAAGGAGTTACAGTAGATCAAGGCCCCCACCCGATGAGATCTGTCACACCACACGCGTTCCTACTATCTGATAACGATCCTGTATTGTGATTGGGGAGGGGATTCTCACTGTAAGGGTGTGTGGGACCTAGCCTGAAGCGGAAGATTCCAGGGATGCCTCTTTGTACATCAAAGTTTTTACAATTATGTGTCACATTAAAAATATATAGCACTCCAACAAAGTAGTAGGATTATAACACTTTAATAACTTATAAATATATACAACGCAACAAAAACAGTAAATACATTTAAACATTTTTTTGAAAAAAGAAGCAACAATGGTCAGTAGCTGTGTTTTGTGCGAATAGTCCCAAGGCAGCACAACGTGCTGAGTTTTGGACGGCACCCGGGTGATGATACCAGGGTGCCGCACTGGTTTTTGGTATCCTACAATGCAGCTCCGAAAAACGGCGTGGGGCGTCCCGGGGGGTGCGGGGGAGGCCTCGTCAGTAGCGGTCTGTTGTGCGAATAGTCCCAAGGCAGCAGAACGCGCTGAGATGTGGATGGCACCCAGGTGATGTCCAGTAAGTTGCCGCACTGGTTTTGTATCCTACAATGCTGCTCCGAAAAACGGCGTGGTGCGCTCCGGGGGGGGGGGGGGGGGGGGGGGGGGGGGGGGGGGGGTTGTAGGCGGCGTGAACGGGCCTCCCCAGGTGGAGGCTCGTCTGCTGTAGTGGGGCGCCCCTTTACCGTTTCAGTTGCCATTCCGCCCGCTTTTGCGACACTGTGCCTCATCCGCCATTCAGCTGTTTATCGCCCGCCTTGCGGCTACAGCGTCTCGCTCACCATGTAGTTGAGTTGCGCCCACTCTTGCGGTGCAGCGATAGGCGGCTGCCACAGGACTCTTAAAATGGCGGACGGCTCTTCGGATTTGGGTCTGGTCCACTAAAATGGCCCTGGGACACCTTGGAACTCGGACGCTTGTCTGCTAGGTCTTGGACCCCATTCTCGAAAGCGTCCCCTGAGCCTTGAAGATTCTACAAAAGTCTTGGGGGCCCCCGACTCCTGCAGGCTTCCGGTGGGGAGCGGCTGCCATGATTGCTCGCGGAATGACCACGACGGAGCCACGAGATGGTGGTGTTCTCATGCTGACGCCAGCTTCAGTCTGAAACATCCAGAAACAAGGTGGGGCTTTCATCGTTTGGGAAAAAAAAATGTTTTAATCCAATGAAAAGTGTTATTTTTAGGTCATATGATCAAGCCTTCCATCATTAGGAAACCAAAAGTAAAATGAACCAATGAAAAGTTTTATAAACAAGTCACATGACCTGTTATGCGCCATAGGGCTATAAAAAGCGTAGAAAATCCGTTGGCACGTGAGGCGGCGTCAGTAGCGGACCAATGTGCGAACAGACCGAAGGCAGCACAACGCGCCAAGATCCGGATGGCACCAAGGTGGTGTCCAGCAAGTTGCCGCAATGGTGTGGCCATCCTACAATGCTGCGCCGAAAGTCGGCGTGGGGTGCCCCGTTGGCCTGTGAGGTCGCGTCAGTCAGTGGGGGCTGTTTGAGGATCTGACTGCATTGGAAAGCAATGTGATGCTGTGCGTCGCCCCCAAGATGGAGGCTCCTCGGCTGCAGTGGGGCGCCCCTTGGTGTTTCACTCGCTATCCAGCTGAGTTGCGTCCGCACTTGCGGCTACAGTAGGCCGAAGGCAGCACAACGCGCCGAGATCTGGATGGCACCGAGGTGGTGTCCAACAAGTTGCCGCACTGGTGTGGCCATCCTACAATGCTGCGCCGAAAGTCGGCGTGGGGTGCCCCGTTGGCCTGTGAGGTGGTGTCAGTAGCGGACCGATGTGTGAATAGGCCGGAACCAGCACAAGGCGCCAAGATCCGTATGGCACCGAGGTGGTGCCATAGTTGAGAGTTCTGAGCAGCGCTTGTAACACTGTCTGAAGCTTATTTGCACCTGCTGCAGCTTCACTATTGCCCTGGTGTGGCCAAAGATCGCCCATGACATAGGCGGCCGGCTCCCGGGGTCCGGCGGAACTTTTTTCCTTTTCCTTTCTTCATCTTGTCCCACAATCCGTTTGACCTGAAGACACGACCAGGTCCCTGAATGTGTGCAGGGGGACGCTATTGATTGAATCAAAATGGCGGCTTCACACAAAGCTGACTCAAGCGTTGCTGCTGATGCTATACAGACAAAAACTGGTTTTCAGTTTGTACATTCTTCAGGATTTTTCCATCCAAGGCTGGTTGAGAGTTTGTAGAACAATGGCTTCAGATCTTGCCCACCCCTCTTTTGACTGATAGTTCTTGTTGCCTATCTCTTCTGTTGTCATTTAACTGAACCTTTTTTGACTGCCGAAAGGGGTTCTGGTCCGACCGCTGGTTGGTGGAAACATTTTGACTATATCCTGGACCTGCCCGGCCTCGCCCAAAATGGCGCCGGTATAAATGGGACTCGTAACTCCTTGTTGTGTACTGGTTGCACAACCTTGATATCACGAGATACGTATGCAGTTTTGAAGCACATGGCGGGCGGGGACGAGAATTGATTGAATATTTCGACATCCCTATTGATATTAAGTTCTGATGTGTTATTGATTACTGTACTATTGAAAGTTCGAATTAACGTCACCCATGGTACTTGCCCGCAAATGTATATCTAGATAATTTTATTGTAAGTGGCCCTGTCGTATTTTAATAACAAAATGTACGTCCACCGATTCCGCAACTGTTAGACACCTTAGTTCTTGCAACCTAATGGCCCGCTCGTTACGTTCCTCTACAGTGTAAATGTCTCCTCATCATATACGATTCCAGTTTGCTCCGTGGCCGGCCCACGTGGTTATAGGCCCGTATTTGTATACTGACATTTTCACAATAAAGGTTTTTAAAACAAAACATGGTAGTAGTATTTACATTGGTAAAGTTTAAAATTTTAGTCACTGTTTTCGAATCAGTAAAAGGCAAGTGAAATAAAGCAGTCCAATTACATGACGGATAAAAGGTATAATACGCAGGAACGCAGTAAAGATAAATGGTCAAGGGCTGTTGTGTTTTCTACTCCTGCAACATAAAGTGATCGATAAGAATCTGATATTCAGGCGTATCGGCGACTAAGACAGCAGGCCGAGCCTCTTTTGCTCAACGGCTCCGTCATGGGACGAAGAAACGCCCTTTTTCTAGAAAAAGGAATATATTTTACTTGCAGGACAGTTGTAAATTTTCCGGGAAAGTACATTAGCCTGGAACATTATAACATATATGTTTAAGAAAAAATAATGTTTGAAAGCAATAAAAAGCGTAATTTTAAGGTCATATGACCAAGCCTTTCATCATTAGAATAACAAAAGTAAAATGAACCAATGAAAAGTTTTATTAACAAGTCACATGATCTGTTATGCTTACGTTACGCGCTGCGCGCCTCGCCCCGGATCGCTTCCGGGAAGCTGCGCTTCGCGCACCGGAGCACTTCCGGGTGCGCTAACGCGGCGTGTCATATAACTCATTACGCGACAACGTAGGTCCAGAATATAGTCAAAATGTCTCCACCAACCAGCGGTCGGAACACAACCCCTTTCAGCAGTCTAAAAAGTTCTGTTAAATGACAACAGAAGGGACAGGCAACAAGAACCATCAGTCAAAGAGGGGAGGGCAAGTTCTTCTCTACCGAGTCACGTTGGGGCGCTACCGGAACTGATCGAATTGGTAGTCTACAGTGTTTCTGGATGTTTCAGACTGAAGCTGGCGTCAGCATGAGAGCACCACCATCTCGTAGCTCAGTCGTGGCCATTCCACGAGCAATCATGGCAGCCGCTCCCCACCGGAAGCCTGCAGGAGTCAGGGTGCCCCCAAGACTTTTGTAGAATCTTCAAGGCTGAGGGGACGCTTTCGAGAATGGGGCCCAAGCCCTAGCAGACAAGCGTCCGAGTTCCAAGGTGTCCCAGGGCCATTTTAGTGGACCACGCCCAAATCTGAAGAGCCGCCGCCATTTTGAGAGTACTGTGGCAGCCGCCTATCGCTGCATCGCAAGAGCGGGAGCAACTCAACTACATGGTGAGCGAGACGCTGTAGTCGCAAGAGCGGGCGGTAAACAGCTGAATGGCGGAAGAGGCACAGTGTAGCAAAAGCGGGCGGAATGGCAACTGAAACGGTAAAGGGGCGCCCCACTACAGCGTGTCTTCAGGTCAAACGGATTGTGGGACAAGGTCCAGAATGGAAGAGTCATCAAAAGGCAAAAAGTTCCGCCGGACCCTGGGAGCCGGCCGCCTATGTCGGGGGCGATCTTAGGCCACACCAGGGCAACACGACTTGGGGAGGCGGCAGGAGCCAAGCGCCCCCTCCCAGTCCGCGCCACCACACCGTATGTTGAAAATCTGAAGCCATCGTTCTACAAACTCTCAACCAGCCTTGGATGGAAAAATCTTGAAGAATGTACAAACTGAAAACCAGTTTTTGTCTGCATAGCATCAGCAACAACGCTTGCTATCAGAGTGCATGAGTTTCATGCTCGATCGATTGAGCTAGCCGGATCAGGCAACAAAAAGTATAAAATAGTTATGTAAATAGTTATTTAATAAAATGTTTTACCCTGTTACTTTGCTGGTGTGTTGTATATATTTATAATATTTTATCGTTATTTTGGGCGGGGTGGGTGGCGGAGCCGAGCTGTCTTGCAGCCATCATGGTGTGGAGCTCAGTTCATCTCAATAGTTTCGTATTTCTCATGAAGGGTTGTTCCTAATGTTTCTATTTTAGCGAGGTCAAAAAGAGATCCCATTAGTGGCCTACTGATTTTGCTCGATTACATTTGTTTTTTTATACGATTTTTCACTATCTGCAAAGACTAAACAGAGTATTGCGACTCTGTGCTTGTTTGTAAATGGAGAATGAACCAAAGAGAATCAATTCTAAAACAGTAAATGCTTGGATAACAATCAATCAAATGGAGAGACAAGCAGGCACGACGGATTACAACGGGGGCAAAGGCCTGCGTTAACTACCCTTCACTATCTGCAAAGAGAGAGTACTACTAAGAGAAAAGAGGGGGGGGGGCAGCGTTCAAAGCACATCAGCGTGCATAAACACGAAAATGTTTTTACCTATCACGTACTTGACATTTGACAGCTTTTGATATTTGCTATTAAAAAACCATTGAAATTCACTGAAAAAAACATAGGTTTTAGCCCATATATAGTTGGGGATTAGCATTTACAAAACCTTAATTTACTCGCACAAAACCATAGAAATTCGCATATATAGTTAGATGCAATAACTATATATCGCGCACCCGCAACCCACTGCTGATGATGTCACATATTACATCATTCATGACCTGGTCAGTGACATCACTGATGACATCTCAAATGACATCACTGATGACATCTCAAATGACGTGATGTCACTGACCATGTCATGAATGATGTAATATGTGACATCATCAGCAGTGGGTTGCGGGTGCGCGATATATAGTTATTGCATCTAACTATATATGCGAATTTCTATGGTTTTGTGCGAGTAAATTAAGGTTTTGTAAATGCTAATCCCTAACTATATATGGGCTAAAACCTATGGTTTTTTCAGTGAATATATATATACACACACACACACACACACACACACATTGCATCCAAATTGCACTATATATATACACATATACATATATATATATATATATATATATATATATATATATATATATATGTATATGTATATATATGTATATATATATATATATATATATATATATATATATATATATGTATATATATATGTATAGTGCAATTTGGACAATTCCAGTCGCCTTATACGAATCCTAATACAATAGACTGAAAGTGACGGCGCTAAACTTCAAATAAAAATTAAAGAATTAAACGAGCAAATCAAATCATTGAATGAAGGGGCTCAAGAGAAAAAGCTCAGGGAGGAAATGCCGGTGAGGTTGGCCAAAGAGGAGGAGGTGATCAAAAAAAGAAAAACTTAAATTCCATAGGGATAAATTAGATTACCCGAACGGGCGGATTTATACCTTTTCTAGAAAATATGATCCCCCCCCCCAAGGGCAGCCCAGCACCCCAAACATCGCATATGACAGCCAATTTGGGACAAACTTCGGCGTCATCAACAGATATTAGTTCGGTACCCAGTAGTGACTCAGAAGCGGAACAACAGGCGACAACAGGGCAGTTGGGGTTTACAAAGTGGTCGTTGGCCCAGGAAGTGGAATGCCTGAGACACGACCGCAAGCAATCGCTGAGATCCCATGCCCCAAGCTCCGGAACAACCAAAGGCGTAACATCAGGCGCAAGCAACAGAGGAAATGCAGGACAGCAAAACAAAACAGCCAATCCTGCGCCAAAAAGGAAAACCTACAGAAAATGGAATCGCCGATGAGATCACAAGTAAGTGATAACATGACAATTGTAAACCTTACAGACATGCTTTTGTGCCCGGGGGAACTTATAACGCTATCACTGGGACTGTCCTTTTGTCCACCGAGTACCTTTAATTATGCGCGGACCAGGATGGATTTGTTTAAATTCACAAGGAAACTCAAACTGAGAAAAATGTACCTGGTCAATAAACATAAAACGCGCACACCACCAGATAACAACATCACAGAAGGTGGGGAATCTACGACAATGTCGGTAGGAGAATATGAACTCCAGTGTGATCTACATGATCTTTTAAGGGAAGGGGACTTAGAAGGGACTCTTGAGGAGGGTGTTTCTATAAGAACAAATGCCCCAGGAGACACCTCATTCAAATCAAAATCGACATTTAACTCAATAACAACACATGATAATATCAATGTATTCAGTGATTTGATAATAGCAGAAATCAAGAACTCCATAGAAAATCGTTAAATATAGATAATGGAAAACTGAAACAGAACAATGCATTTTGCAGTCTGATGAAGAAACTTCAGGACAACAACAATGTGGTTATCAGGCAGGTAACATCGTCCTCTGGCCAATGCATATGTATATGGAGGAAGCGCTGAAGCAGCTCAACGATAGACAATGCTACAAAAGGAGTGATTGGCAAACTATGAAATCTGCTTGGGATAAATTCAACACCAAGTTATATTCCTGGAGAGGACAAGGACTCTTAAGTGGTGATGAATCAAAATTTTTAAAGACAAATTATCCAGTAATCCCGGTTTTTTATTTGATTCCGAAAGTCCACAAAGTCCGGACCACCGGGTAGACCCATAATATCGGCCAGGGGAGGGACTTTTGAAAATGTGTCCCGTTACATCGACCACTTCCTTCAGGGATACGTCAAGACCCTGCCGTCTTACATAAAAGACACTATGGACTTCTTGGAAAAAATAAAGACAATTGAGTGGCATAATGATTATTCACTGATCACACTTGATGTGACTGCTCTATACACGAGTATCAACCACGAAGACGGTTTGAAAGCAGTTGTACATTTCTTAAATAAAAGACCGGTATGCATGCTAGAACATAACAACATGATTAAGGAAATGTTGGAGATCTGTCTCAAAAACAACTTTTTTTTGTTTCAAAATCAAGTGTTCCAACAGTTGAGAGGAGTAGCGATGGGGGCCTGCTTCTCCCCCAGCTACGCGTGCTTGTACATGGGGCTGTGGGAGGAGCAGGTCCTGGGATTCGCGCCTGCAGAAATGATGACCAATAACGTTGTGTCACTATACAGATTCATTGATGACCTCTTTATAATTGGGAGGGGGTCAACTACAGAAGCTGAACAGTTTATAGCAGACATAAATGTAAATCACTTGAATCTAAGTTTTACCGGTGAGATCAGTGATAAGTCAACTTTCTAGATGTTGAAGTCCAGGTGACGGAGGGAAACTCCAAACCAGATTGCATCGCAAGGAGACTGCATGCAACACGGTCCTCCATGCGTCCAGCCATTACTCGGGCCACCTGATCCGCAGCATCTCCTATGGGGAAATGCTGAGGATCAGAAGAATATGCAGCACCGATGAGTTGTGCTTGACATCACAATTAGGCAGTAAGAAAAGGTTTCTTGATAGGGGCTATTCGGAGGTCTTGGTTGATAAAGCTATGATAAGAGCCAACAGGTTCAATACTCTGCCAGTCATTGAGGGGAAACCCAATGAAACATCAAAAATGAAAGACAGTGCAGGTGGGCAACCGAGGCTTATCACCGTGTATAGTCGCCAACACAAGCAATTGCAGAAGATCTTTCGAAAAAACTGGCCAATTGTCATGGGGGATCCCGTGATTGGCAAGACTTTGGCTGGTCATCCAGCCATAACTTATAGTCGGGCCAGATCAATGGGCGATATGCTTGTCAAAATTAGTCCGGAGGTGGTGAGCAAGAACAACTGGCTCCTGCAAAGTAAGGGCTTCTTAAAGTGTGTCACATGCAAGGCTTGCACCTTGGGGAAGAACAAAACTACCTTTACATCCCCATTTAGCGAGGTTCCAAAGCTGATTGGTAAGAAATTAACATGCAAATCAGATTTCGCCGTGTATGTGCTGGAGTGTGCGTGTGGGCTACGGTACGTGGGCAGTACCAAGCTACAGGTCCAAAAACGCATACTCCAGCACATGCGGGCGGTCATCAACAGGGATGAAGCTTACCCAGTGGCTAGACATGTCAACTTATGCCACAAGGGTGATCTGAGTTACCTCAGCTATTATGCCATAGATATGGTGCCGCCTCTACGCAGAGGAGGAGATAGGGAAGCACGCTTGAGATTGCTTGAGACCAGATATATTCTGGAATTAAATACCAAGACACCGAATGGCCTGAACGCGACAAAGGATTTGTATACATGCTTATAGACAGAAATATGTAATGACCTATACAAGCATGGACACTACTACTAGGTATGCCCTTGAGAAAGACCTATGGGGTGCATCATCCAAACAGAAAACTGCTTTTAAAGACTCATTTATACTTTTATTTTTACACATGGGAACATTTTCTTAACTCTCACTAATGTGCACAGGACAAATTGGTTCATGTGGGCAGTATAGACGCAGTTATCCACTAATATATCAAGCCCACTGGGGCTTTCATTTTCAAATTCTCCTATTTTCTTGTTGCCCAGTAGAGAAGAAAATGGCATGTTTTGCACAGATTAATCAGATTTTGCACATTTCTTATTAATTCATATTAATGAATTTAAAATGTTTCTCTGTATTTATTTGGGGAAATGCATATATATAATGAACTATTAGCCATGATTTTACATTTGATGTTTTTTTAAATGAAATGGGCTTTATTTAATATTTATTACATATTTACGTATTTATTTATTTATTTATTTATCGCGAAATTTGCACAAACATCTAATCTGGATGTAGAGTGGAGAATAATTAAAGCGAAAGGGATGTAACATTTGAATTTTAGCAATATTTCTGAGCATGTTTAAGATATACATCACCTCGCTATTGTGAATAACGTTGTGTGGATTAGGCAGAAGTCTGTTGGTTATGTCTATAGGCTCAGGATCATGTGATCCAAACATGCACTTTAAGAATCACGGGTTTTAATTGGCCAAGTCATGTGATCAAGGGCTCCAGGGCCCGAAACGCGTCATGGCGAACGAAGGTTGCACTGAATAAAGACTGCAGATTTACCTATTTGGGTCCGATTCGTCCTTTGTGTCCTGTGGATGGTATGCAGACGAAGTTCCTGATATATATATATATATATCAAGCAAAAGGGTGTCCTCAAAGGAAAGGTCGCACACAGAAGGGTTTCCACACACCATTCCAGGCAGCTGCCACCACCACAAGCCTTTGCAGCCTTCGATATTGCAGTGCGCCAAACGTTTCAAGGCCGTAGCCCTTGATCACTGTCCTGCAATAAACACAAAGAGGCATCTGACCTGAAAATAACACTTTTAATTGGTGCAGAACAGTTTTGGTTTCATAATGATGAAATCCCTAGTCTTCTAACCTGAAAATAACACTTATCATTGGTTCAGGACATTTTTTTTTCCAAATGATGAAAGACCCCACCTTTTTTCCTTATTCTGACTTGGTCCTTTGACTGAGGAAGACCTGTTTTGAAATCTTTGAGGTATATTTTGTACTGGAGCATCTGCACCACCAACACCAAGAGGACCACCACAACATCACATTGGTGGTCAAGAAGAAGAGGAAGAGGAGGAAGAGGAGGAGGGGACGAGGAGGAGGTGGCTGGAAGAACACAATACCCCATACCAACCCAAGCCACACATTGTATGGGAGTTTTTTTCCATCCCTGAAGGAAAAAAGAAAGTGAATGTGGCAAAGGTGACTTGCCTTACCTGTGACATGAAACTCTCAAGGGGTAACCCAAATAAAAAATATTCATTTGGGAACAATACCATGATAAGGCACATGCAGCGCAAGCATCCTAGCAACTATGCTGCCGCAGAGATGAGAGAACTGGCCAGCAACCCTCCCCAATCTACACCCAGCTCCACCAAACGAAAAAACCCACTCCATCGGGACCAGAGACAAGGGAGACAATCCCTTGTATTCAACCACGGTTTGGAGAATTTAGGGTCATCTGTATTTTTCGTGGTAAGACCATCTCCTATGGTGAGCAGAGCCTAAAGCTCATCCTCCTTGCTGGTGACAACCACAATTGCCCCCAAAAACCCTATTTTTTTCCTGATTTTTTTTTTTTTTTTTTTTTGCTCCTGTTGAGCCATTTTCAATTCCCTAGTTTTTGTTTCTGCCCATAAAAATAACCAGAAAAAATACAAAATAGTTCATGAAAGCCAAAAAAAGTACAAAATGTTCAAAAAACATTAAAAAAAATATAAAACGACAAAAAGAAGAAAAAAAACAGTTCTTTTTAGAATTACCTCCAATTTCTAAAAAAAAGGCTAAATTTTTTTAAAACTCTCATTCATTTTTCCCCATGGGACGCTCCCCAGTCCACTCCCCGGTGCGCGTACCGGAGCGCTCCCCCCGCGGTGCCCTTTTATAGCCCCCACATCAAACCTAGGGGGTCAAGGCGAGGTCTACTATATCCCCTTATGGTAATTTCCCCCTTAGTTTTTCCCACCTCTTGTGTCTCGATCCTACCGAGACACAAGATGGCGACCGCTCCGGACTGTTTCGAATTTTTACAGACAGCCGAGAGCCAATCAGCTTTCCGTGCGCACCTCGCGTGGCGCGCCCAGAGCGCATACCGGGGCGCTGCCATAGATATATATATTTTTTTGAACCTAAATTACTCAAAAACCACTGGAGCACATATCTTGAGACATAGCAAAGGCACATCGGGCTACCAGTCCCTACAATTTTGCCAAGTTTGGTGGAAATCCATTCAGCCGTTCGGGCTAAAAGTGAGGTCGACCGCCCTATGGAAATTAACATGGGGAAAACACGTTTTGGGACCCCCCTTTTATCTCGGCCATCGCTTGACGAATCCCCCCCCCAAATTTTCAAGGAAGGACCAGAGGTCCGCGAGGCAAATTTGAGGAAATTTTCAGGCAGATTCGTCAACCGGCGCCAAAGTTATTCACAATAGAATTTTGAGATTTTTCATTGAAAAAAAATCCTAACTATAACTACCTACTGGCGACCACCAGTAGCATATATATATAATTTAATATAGTTAAATTAGCTTTTAGCAAAATTGTTTGAAAAACAGACTTCCGAGTACTAATTTTGGAGTATGTCCTTCATTTCTATGAACACATGGTGCTATGTTTGAGAAAAAAAAGAAAAGAAAAAAATGCTAATTGAAAAAAACTGTGAAGCACAGGGTATTTAACTGTGAAAGTTTTACTGACTGACTGTCTGTGAGCAAGGGCGGATGCCCGAAACGCGTCAGATTTTGTTGGACTCAGCTTTTGAATAAACTTTGTGCCTTCAACTACGTTTGGAGTCGTGTGGTTTTCCTGGGTCGTTTAAACACGGAGCTTTTGATATATATATATATCTATATATATATATATATATATATATCTATATATATATATATATATATATATATATATATATAGATAGATAGATAGATAGATAGATAGATAGATAGATAGATAGATAGATATATATAGTTTTACTGAGCTGGATTAAATTGCTTTAATGATCCGAGAAGAGTGCGGTGTATTTTTTGAATTGCTTGGAAATAATTCACGAGTCTTGTCCTTGACTCGTCACCTGCACCAGCTGGCTGGCCGCTCCTTCTCTAACAAGGGACCTTTGCTTTTGAAGTAGATATATATATATATATATGTATATATATTCAGTAATCTTCTCCAAGACAGACGCGTTTTGGGAAAGCTCCCTTCTGTGTCAAACTGTACTACAGTGAGTTGCTTACACTTAACAACAAGCATTTACATTGCGATGGTTTCGCCTTTGGAAAAGTTAGAGCTATTGGCATTGTAAATGCCAATGACTTTTATTTATGTTTTGGTTTTTAAAACTTAAATACAAGGGATTGTCATTTACAATGCCAATAGCTTAAACTCTCATAAATGAGAGACCTATTGCATTGCAAATGCTTTTTCCCCCCCGCAGGCGCATATATCTACAAATATACACTTCAAGATAAAAGTCCAGAGCTAGGCTGGCCCCTTAAGCCGGAAGCAGCTACTAAAGCGTTTCATGATAAAATCAGGTTTCCCCAGACTAAGCATCTCGATTTCGAAACATACCCAGAGGTCATGCCCCTGCTTACAAGGTTATGGTGCTGACAGCTCTAAGTACCTGGTCTGACCGAACAAATTCAATGTAAATGATTCAGTCAAACTCAGTTAGCTCAGTTGGGGTATACACCCCCGGCAGAGGTCTGTGTTAACCCCTTAAGTGCTGCTGACGGCCAATGGTCGTCAGCAGCGCTACCTCCCCAGTGCTGCGCACGACCATTGAACGTCCATTCAGCACTAGTTCTAATGGACAGCGCAGTACTGGGGAGAAATGTTTACACGCAGCTAAGGTGTTAAACGTAGGCGCCCAAAATAGGTAAAACGCATAGCCGATTTCCACTGTTTATAATAATATATATATAAAAACAATGAACCCGAACCGAGCATGTATATATTAGTCAGTTGCAGAGATACTCACACACCAAGTCTAGCCATAGTGCAGTCCTCCAAGACCTACATTGGACGCCCCTGGAGTACACTTTGCAAGTTACATTGGTCAAACCCACAATAACACCTCAGTAGGTTTAAGCTACAGTTGTAGAGCTTTCTATGTAACGTGTTGGTTACATGATCTAATTTAGGAGCGTAACACAGCCCCCCCCCCCCACCCCTCCCCCAACTCTTCAAGGGCCCCCCATTCAACCCAATGTCAATTAACATCTGTGAGACAGTGGAGACTCGGGCACCTCATCACATTCTGCGGGGGAAGGGCGGTTAGTTTTGGAATACGCCGCCAACCCAATTCTAATAGGACAGTTCAGTGGGTTTAGCCTGCTGCAAACATCTATGCAGTCAAGTTGGAGGCTACAGGTTCGCATCTTTCAACAAATATGGGATGTCAAATAAGGGATGTCGTCAATAAGAAAAGCAATAAAACTAGTGCTGCTTGGTTGAGTGATAATACGTCTGTGCTGCTCTTGAAAGCATTGGCACAGAGGCCAAGGATTGTATGAGCATAGACCCTGAAACACAGACTACGCATGAAAATTAAGACCCAGCTGGCAGCTGCTCTGGTGGTGTAGCTTCACAAAATCAGATTAGACTGTGCTGCACATTTAAAAAAAAGATTAAACTGGTAAAACAGCCTGTGTTAGCGGATATTTTTTCCCGCTGAAAAACAAACCTAAAAAATCAAACAGGAGGAAATCACTTACAAGTAAATGAAAGCACAGTGATTGATAAATTATTATTAAAGTACGGGGTAATTGCCGTAGCCTCCCCTGGGGGCCCTTGCTCTCAGTGGGAGTCCATTGAAGACAGGCACCCTCACCTCATAGCAGGGTCTCTTCCGTGATTATTGCGATATGCAAGTGCGAAAAAGCCTAATTAAACAACCGCGAGGAGAGCCGGGGTGCATGCCACACAGAATTGAAGCGCACGGACAAGCTGGTGAAAGGCCGCCGGGCTACGAAGAAACAGAGGAGTGAGTCTTGGGCTTCGCCTCCAAACCAGTGATACTTACTCCAATTCATCCGAAGCGGCACCTCTGAGGCGGGCTGCACAGATCGCAAAACTCCTCTTTGAGACAATGAATTGAGAACCCAGAGCTGCCTCAGTGATGCCTATGAAGGTGACGGTTAAGGCTGTTTATCTCAGTCACTTTGGGGCGCTCTGTAGCGGGTCTGTCTTGCAGTATAGCGATAGCCGAGGCCCGAATAAGCCGGGGGATTGTGTGGAAGTGTGCAGACAGGACGGCAGCGAAGCGCCACAGGGAGACCCAGAAGGATGTCGGCGGAGAGGCGGCTGAATACTGGGGTGAGTACAAGGGCAGTGAGCTCCCAGTGGGAATTAAGTGAAAGCTAATACCTAACTTTTAGGAAGGAAGGTTCAGGAAGGTTGCAGAAGCTGCCGCTAGAAAACTACAACACCTGGAAGGGTAGTGCGGTGACTGCCATCTCTCTCGTTTCTTGGCGCCCTCCGCCCTGACACCATTCGTGCACTCAAGGCTGCAGCCGCTAATGGAGCGGACAATACCGCCGCCTCCGCCCATGGGCAGAAATGCACAGTGCAGCAAAGTGACTGTGGGATTGCTGGCCTGGGGCAAGGGCATTGGAAACACACAGGGTAGACAAAATACGGCTGTGTTAAAGTCCACAACCAGTTCATGCTTGCTATAACTGATCCTAGGCACGCTCCTGCCGTTCCAGACGCACTCATGCAAGAATACCAAAACTAATTGAACATGCCCACCTCGCCCTTTATCCCCACCGAGGAATGCAGCATTCTCCCAGTCTAGAATATAACCCTTGTTTGCTTCTGTGAGCGCCTCCGGCTCAGTTGTAGCAGGCACCGTTTCATGGCCAGGCACTGCTGGGAGGGACGGGCGTTTCTTTTGAGAAAATGTGTACAATATGTTTTACCCCGTGACACTAGGAGGGCTCCCAAACACCCGAACAAGGCCAGACTGTTCGTGAGATAAACCGCTCTACCACCTATAGATGGATGGCACACAGTCAAACTCTCGGCTCCGCTGTGCGAGGGGCAAGGCTCAAGAGTTCCCTAGAGCTACTGTATTAACCAAGCGATGACTAAGTCCTTGGGAGGCACCCTGGGCTGAATTCTATTTGCATTTGGTGACTCTCGTCCTGTATTCTAGATGGCCAAAACCTAGCAGGGGCAGGAAAGGCACGGACAGCGGGAGGGGGGGCGGGAAAGGCACGGACAGCGGGAGGTGGGGGGGGGGGGCGGGAACGGCACACGGTCAGCGGGAGGGGGGGGCTGGAACGGGCACTCACCTGGACTTCTTCCGGCGGCGGTCGGCCTGGAATGAACAAAACAAACCTAAAAAGAACAAAAAACAACCCGCCCACCGCCGAGATGACACGCACAGAGGGGCGGAGAGGGAAGAAATCGCGGGAACGCCCACGAATCTGGTCCGGCCATGACGGACAGATCTCTGTTCTCTCTGTTCCAATGGCTAGCCTCCATTTATGGAGCTAGCCAATGAAACAGAGGGCGGATTCCCAAGCCACTCTACTGAAACATAAGGTTTTAGCCTGAGCGAAAAAGCTGCGAAATGAAAACCCCAGTGGGTCTGGAAAAGAGTCCTACTCTCACCATGTTGCATCTTGTTGCCTCCCAAAACGGCTATTCTGCCCTTTGCGCTGCCTTTCAGTTCACTGCAGCATGGTCCATCCTCACTGTAGTATTATTAACGGCACTACAAGAACCAGCATGCTAAGCGAGAGCCAACGTCCGCTGGGGAGACTATTTAAGTAATGCCGGCGTGCTTCAATTGAGAAGGACTCTTGCCTCTGAGGAAATGCTGTGTGAAGCATGAAACGCGTCAGGCTGTTTTATTTTTTCTGGAACAAACTTGCATTCAGAATGCTGCAACTTCCCAATTAAAAACGAAATTCCTGCTATCTGTGTGGGCTCTCCTAAATGGGCTTCTCTTTTGTTGGATGTATGTATATATTTTTCCACCCTCTTTTTACAAGAAGAAGCGGAGTCGCACTCACGATAACTTTCCAAGTGTTCTAATTTATTTTTCAAAGTTTTAAGGTCATCACATAATCTTGGTTATGCGATGACCTTAAAACTTTGAAAAATAAATGTGAACACTTGGAAAGTGCTTGTAACTCTGTTTCTTCTTGTAAAAAGAGGGTGGAAGATTATTATACGGCTTGGCTCTGCCGTGGAGGTTTGCACCGCAGAAAGAGGCGCCAAAGCCCAGACGCGACTTGAGCTACCGAACGAAAGATATATATGTATGTATGTATATATGTATGTATATGTATGTATGCATGTTCAAACAATCACCTTAGCGCTTTGATAAGGGCACACGACCGCACCCCTCCCATCCGGGCTGTGACCTCGTGCTGCTTTCATGAAATGTGCCCTGCTGTTTGGAATCTGTCGACGCGTTTCGAGGCTATCGCGCCTCTTCTTCCTGGGCTCTCTTGGAACTGCACTGAATCATCACCTGACAACAATTTCCACACCCTTTTTTATTCTGAAGTTGCCAATCGCAGCGGACCTCATATTGCGCTGCATTGTGGGACTTGAAGTCTTGACAGGTGAGTATGTATAAACTTTAAGTAAGCTCAGTGTCCATTCTGATTTATCTTTTGCATTAAAATGCACCTTAAGTAGGTGAGGAAACTTTACATGTTAGCTTACATTTGCATGGGGTGCCGTGCTGTGTGAAAGGAAAGATTTCACATTCTCAGTTTTTCCATATGTGCGCTTACGCTGGAATGGTGCTCTTATCAGGACCAGGTAGCCCTTCACTAAAATGTTCAAACAATCGCCTTAGCGCTTCGATAAGGGCACACGACCGCACCCCTCCCATCCGGCCTGTGACCTCGTGCTGCTTTCATGAAATGTTCCGTGCTGTTTGGAATCTGCCGACGCGTTTCGAGGCTTTATTGCCTCTTCTTCCTGGGCTCCCTTGAAACTGCACTGAATCATCACCTGACAACATGTATGTATGTATATGTGTGTGTGTGTGTGTGTGTATAAATATACATATATATATATATATATATGTATATGTATATGTATGTATATGTATATGTCTGTATGTGAGTCGGCACATCGGTATAACAATCCTCAACAGGAATGAGGTCAATCTTAGATTCTCGGGTACAGTTAGTCCAGTGGCAGTGAACTACCTGGACCCGGGGATCTATGTTGAGGTAGACATCATACAAACCACTCTCTACCGCAAGTCCACAGCGGGCAACTCAATACTCTTCGCGAGCAGTAGTCATCCTTCCAAACTTGTCCAAAGCATTCCCTACGGGGAACTGCTTAGGCTAAAGAGAAATTGTTCCAAAGATGGGGAGTTTGAAAAAGCTGCAGCGGAAAGTATAGCTAGCTTCAGAGTTAGGGGCTACGATCCGGTGACCCTTAAAAACACGTTACAAAAAGTGAGAGGCATACAGAGAAATCAGTTGCTAGCTGGCAAAGAGAAGATTAGAACTGATAAGGGGAGGTTCCGGATGGTAACTCCCTATTCAGCTGAGGCTAACCACCTCAAGAAAATGATCAAAAAGAATTGCCCAATTCTCCTAACGGATACTACCATCAGTGAAGACATCCCTCCACAACCTTTGGTGACTTTTAGAAAAGCTAGATCTCTTAGGGATATCTTAGTCACTTAGAGAAACTGCTAGAAAGGGCAAGCACGCTGAAACAGATGATGTTTTTTTTTTCCTTGCAGTAAATGCAAGGCCTGCGTGAATAGCAGGAGGATTTTAACATACAATATACCAGACATTGATGTAACTAAAAAGATCAACAAGTTTATCACTTGTAGCACACCTTTTGTACTGTATTGCCTGGTGTGCCCTTGCGGGCTCCGGTATATAGGGACCACCGTCCACCCCGTGAAGATCCGGATGTTAGAGCATATGCGGGCCATTGATAAAGTTGACCAGGCATACCCAGTTGCGCGTCATTTCGCCGAAAAACATGGAAGTGATCGCAACCAGCTACAATTTTATGGTCTGGATGATGTAGCTTTGAGTCTGAGGGGAGGTGACAGATTAAAAAAGTTGCGCAGACTTGAATCGCACTACATAATTGATTGGCACACTAAACATCCGCAAGGTCTCAATAGTGGAGAGGAACTTGCAGTTCACATAGGTCAAAACTGATTAGGAGATAGGGTCAGATTGGATGAACATCTAATTTTACACCAATTGTTTAATTATATTTATAATTTAGTTTATTGATATGTTTATCCACTTGGTAGTATGAGTCTATTTTCCAGAAAGGGCAATGTAATGGTATCCTGACTATTGAGAGTTATAACATGATAATGAATTTTGAAAAGTGATAAATTTGCTTAAGTATTGGTAGATATCCTGGCATTTAATTGAACTCCTTGACATGCTCACAGAGGAAATATATTCACACACTAAACAATCTAAAGAATGTTGATGACCAGTTCAATCAGAATTTCTGATTGAGGTATCCAATGAAAGGATATTAGCCGATCCACAGCTTTATTTATACTTACATCTACGCTGAATCAGTGCTACAGGAGTTACTCTGTTGTGTATTTGGATTGGAACTGTCCATAATGAATTAAGATTTTAATGAACTGACATTTCAATATCACAATAATGCACGAGCGCATTTTTGAAAATGTTGAATTGTGTTTTTAGCGTGGAAATGATGGTAATGTGCAATATGTGTATCCATTACAAAATGGCGCCCGCATTAGAGTTTGTGCGCTAGTCCTTCCTTTATTATGGTTGTTTTAAGTGTAATTTAAAAACATGGCGTTTCACTGTGCGCCGGTAACATTGACAAAGGCACTTCCGCCGAAATGCGTCTGTTGCTGTGAGGTCTGTCAATAAATGAATTGAACTTGCCCCCGGAGTGCGGTACTTTCTTTCTGTACCTGGAGTACGACGAAGGAGTCGAGCGCAATAGATATATGTATATGTATGTGTGTGTATATATGTATATATGTATGTGTGTGTATATATGTATATATGTATGTGTGTGTATATATGTATGTGTGTGTATATATGTATATATGTATGTGTGTTGTGTATATATGTATGTGTGTTGTGTATATATGTATGTGTGTTGTGTATATATGTATGTATGTGTGTGTATATATGTATATATGTATGTATGTGTATATATGTATGTATATGTAGGTGTATGTATATATATATATATATATATATGTATATATATATATATGTATATATATATATATATATATGTATGTATATCAAAAGAAGAATCCTGAGCCGCTGACTTCCAAGCGGCGCCAAGCAGGTAACGACCTCTTCCCCAAGAATGAAAGCGCTCAATAACGGCCCATCCAACACACTGAAGTGCAAGCAGTCATACTTTATTCAGTGAAATTACGGGCAGCTGCCCTCCCTGACGCGTTTCGCTCTGACAAGCAGAGCTTGATCACATGACGCGCTACTGTAGGTTGTGCCTTATATATGAAATAAAAGCCTATCATCTTAAAAAACAAGACTGAAAGGTCAAATTGGAAGTGCAAATAATACAAAGACCATGATCAAATAATTAGGCAGTTGCAAAAGTGACACATAGAAACTCGAGGTGGCGTGTTCACCTACAAAAATGTAAAATGAACAGTGAAAGAACCTAAATGTTCGTATTACAGCAAAAAATTATGGCAAGTGCCAGAAATCGCTATCTGAACAATGAGTTCAAATTAAATAAGTCGCAGTTCTAATGTTGACAGGTAAATCACCACAACCACAGAGCGAATGATAATGCTATCTACATATTCTAAATGTGTTCACAAAATTCATTTTCTGAATTATCAAACCAGTTTCTCCAAGTGGAAGAAATCATCATTATAACCACCTTAGACATTATGTAAAATCAATTACATCATTCAATGTGTTTTGTAGACGTTCATCTGAACATGGCGATATAAAGTGAAAAAATTAAAAATAAACATAATTTTTTAGATGGTTATTAAAACAGGGCACTAGAACAGTTAAGCAGTGGCCCTCAATACAATGCAGACAATATTCATGTTAAACAATTGATCTAAAGTACAACAGCCGCTGATTTTCATGTATTCAACTTTTAGAAAACCTTTTTCAATTAATTTAAATTCAACTTGCACAGCATTTAACACAGAAATTATCATCAGACGCATCAACTAAGTTTAAAACACATTATAAGAAATTACTCAGCCCTTCGTTAATATTCAGTCCATTAGGGGCTCTGGTATCTAATAGTAAGATGAAATGTGTCTCCTTCTGCCTTAATAAATTCTCACGATCTCCACCCCTGATGGGATTAGGGACAGAGCCTAGGACAGTGTACTCCAGATCTTTGAGCTGGTTGTTGAGGATCGCTCTAAAATGGCGTGCCACAGGGTAATTATTGTCTGAATTGACAATGGCACGTATGTGCTGTAGAATACGTTTATTAACTGGGAGTTTTGTACTCCCAATCTATTCTAAGTTGCATGTGCACCTAAGTTTATAAATCACGAATTCAGAGCGGAAAAGTTAAATACTCGCGGATTGGTATTCTTTTTTCGCTAAAGGCAGACTGATAATATGTGCCATTTTTCGCGAAAGTGAACGCACGGCACGAAGTACATTTAAAAAACCCAACTTCAACAACCAAGAAGGTTTCAAGATGCTCTCTGGCATGGATCTATCTAATGCATCTTTCATAGATGGAGCACGCCTAAAGGTGATATTTGGCAGTCTCTGTAAAATAGGTCCTAAGATGTTATCTATGAGAATAATAGGCCATTCAGAATAGAGGATACGTCTAATTTTTCTCTCTTGGTTGCAGAAAGTTGTGATCAAACGTATAGGGCCAATTGTACTAGGTTCTATTGTGGTTGGCAACTTCGGTTGTAATAATTCAGTTCTTAATTTGCCATTAACTTTAAATAAAGCCTGATCCAGGATATTAGAACTGTAGCCCCGTGACAATAACTCGAATATGACTCATTGAGACAGGTGGCTAAAGAATCAGTGTCACTACATATACGTTTTATACGGATGAATTCACCATAGGGAATACTTCTAATTGTATGGGCAGGGTGGGAACTCCGAGCATGTAATATGGAGTTCCCAGCTGTCACCTTTCGATGCAATTTGGTATGGAATTTCCCTGCTTTAATGAAAAGATGGACATCCAAAAACCCGGCCGAGTCAGTGGTGACAGTAGCTGTAAATTTCAGATTACAATCATTTTGATTTACATCCCTGACAAAAGTTAAAGCCTGTTTTTGTTAGCCACTTCAAACAATGAATACATCGTCAATAAACCTCCAGTAATGTATCAAATATTGACCCTACTGAGCGTGTCTGGTTCTGAGCTCGTGCTCCTCCCACCAGCCAACATGTAAACATGAATAACTGGGGGAGAAACACGAACCCATGGCCACACCACGCTGCTGATGATAAATGACATTTTGAAACTGGAAATAATTATTATATAAACATGTTTCAATCATCTGGAGGAGCATGCTATTATGATCACGAAAGAAAGATTCCCTTTGATCGAGAAAGTATTTAGTGGCTTCCATCCCTTGTTGATGATGTATACTAGTATGTAGTGACTCTATAGCCATAACAATAAAACAATAGTTTGGGCACCATTTGATTTGTTCAACTTCAGCAAAAAAACTGTTGTGTCTTTCAAATAAGTTGGCAATGTGTTCATGTGGGGTTGGAGGAAAAAGTCAACGTATTTAGAAATGTTCTCATTCATGCTCCCTTGGGTAGAAATGATAGGGCGACCAGGTACTGGATTAGTACATTTGTGGATCTTCGGGAGAAGATAGAACAAAGGTGTGATTGGAAATACCACACTAAGAAATTTTTCCTCTTCACTGGAAATGAGCCCATTTCTATGACAAAGATGAATGAATTTTCTTGTTTTCTCTTCACTTTTGCACATTGCAAATTTGGTGGATTTAGAATAACAGGATTTATTGAATAGTTGTTTTTCTGCTTCTTGTATATAGGCATCTTTGGCCCAGAAAACAGTGTTGCCGCCTTTATCTGAGTTTTTCACGATAATGTTGGGCTTTGATTGCAGTTTTTTAATCAATTTCTGATATTGTTGATTGTTATAATCCACCTATTTTTTACATCCCAAAGTAGCTTTATTTAAAGCCTTCAATTCCATTATCACACTATCGCTAAATACGTCGATAGCGTCTTTTGGCATGAGGGGAAAAAAAGTAGATTTTGCTCGGAAAGGAGTTGGAGTAGTTTTGTCCACAGTGGTAGTTTGGCTGACAGTAGGGGTGTCCTGAGATGATTCTTCATGTGCAATGACAAGCATCGTTTGTAGTCCTCTCAGATGACGGACTTGTAGTCCTGTAGTTGGATTCCCAGAAACCAACTGAGTCTGGGTTCGAGCTGGAGGCATTGGATGTAGCTGAAAATGTTTGATGAGCTTGATCTTGCGAATAAATTTAAACACATCAATACGTGTTTGATTGTAAGAAAAATAGTTTTTAGGACAAAATGTTAATCCTAGGGACAAAAGTTGTTCTTCAGCCTTAGAAAGAATTTCGTCAGTTAAATTAACCCCTTCGACACTCATGACGAGCTGGGCTCGTCATGGTGTAGCCCGCTCGCACACTGATGACGAGCCCAGCTCGTCACGCAAAGTGCGATTTTGAAAAACCCAGCGCGCTAGCGGAATTCCGCTAGCGCGCATGCGGTTAACCACAGTGTTCTCAGTAGATGAGGTTATCGTCTCCATTTTCTCCTTACTTAGTTTTGCGTTGTACCTTTCTTTGCATTTGCGCCTCCTGGCACGCCTTGCCCTGCTTGGACGCTGCTTGGTTGTTGCTGAGGATTGCGGGGGCGCAGTAGATATCTCCGGTCCTCGTTGACAAAATTCAATTCATCCACAACGGTAAAGTTAGTGGATTCAATGACATCCACAGAGCTGACAGATCTAGTATCATCAGAAAGACGGAGGTGCGCGATATTGAGTCAGAATCAGGATTTACAGGATCCGCGGTTGCACCCAGTGTAACAACTGGTGCTGCCGTTGTTTTCGTTTGCCCTGTCATAGCCTTACGCTTGTAGTTGTCGTATTTTTTTGCAAAAGTAAAAATACGACCTCTGGCGTAATCTTGTTTGTCTCTGGCGAACGTGTGCTGTTTACGTTCTTTAATTGACTCCTCGTATTTTGCTAAACGTACTTCAATATCTTTTTTTGACTTGGTGATTAAGTCGGCTTCCCCCGAAGCATCAAGAAGTTTATTGATGTTGTCAATTTCAGATAGTATAGTTTCCCTGTCTGATTGAGCATATTTAATGAGGATAAGGAGCATGTTCCTCGAAGCCTGCAGATTATTATCTGCCCACTCTTGCAGCATATTGGGGTCAGGTTTTTCATAAGTAGGTACAATAAGCACGCGTAATCCCCTCGGTACACGATTGACTTGGACATACTTTTCCAGGGTTTTTTTCTCCCACCACTTGGAAAGTTCATTGCGGAGAAGTTTTTCCAAAGTTTTTAACAGCTGTTTTACATCATTGTTTACGTTAATGGCTGCAGCCGCTTGCGGTTGTTCATTCACCGCCGGTAGGTTATCAAAGAGCGCCTCTGCCGCTGTGCCCCTACTTCGTAGCGCGTCACTGGAAAGCATTGTAGATGTTTGTTTGTAATTTGCGGGTTCCTCCGGAAATGAACCGCAAGACTGCTTGATGGCCACACAATTTGTCAGTAATAGAGGAGAAATTTCCCACAATCCTTAAAGAGGAAAATAAAGAGATGGTATAATTGCACGGTGCGTCTTACCGGAATCGGCTCTTCTGGCTCGCGAAGGTCAGCCAACCCTGCCGAATCCTGAAAACGCCACGACGTCAAACACTGCAGATGCACCACCAATCGTCGTGAATTCCTCAGCGGGGGGCACAGCAAATGCTAAACTTTCAAAGTTGAAGTGTCGATACGCAGAGCGTAGTCAGCCGTATGCACGCTGTGCCTCAGAGTAGTGGGAGGGTCGAGAAACGGAAACAGCCACATCCGTTGAAGAATATATATGTATATGTATATGTATGTATATGTATGTATGTATATGTATGTATATGTAGGTATGTATGTATATATATGTATATATATGTGTGTATATGTGTGTATGTATATGTGTGTATATGTGTGTATGTATATGTGTGTATATGTGTGTATGTATATGTGTGTATATATGTGAATGTATATATGTGTATGTATATATGTGTATGTATATATGTATGTGTATATATGTGTGTATATATGTGTGTATATATGTGTATGTATATATGTGTATGTATATATGTGTATGTATATATGTGTATGTGTATATATGTGTATATATGTGTATGTGTATATATGTATGTATGTATATATATGTATGTATGTATATGTATGTATATATATGTATGTATATGTATGTATATATATGTATATATGTATGTATATATATGTATATATGTATGTATGTATATGTATGTATGTATATGTATGTATGTATGTGTGTATATGTATGTGTATATGGCTGTATATATGTGTATATGTGTATGTATGTATATGGATGCATATTTATATGTATGTATAAATATATGTATGTGTGTATGTTTGTGTATGTGTGTATGTATGTATGTATGTGTGTATGTATATATGTGTATGTATGTATATATGTATATGTAATTAAGACCCCCTTGCATCCTCAATTTGGCCTCATTGGGCCTCATCTCTTTTCTTCAGGAGGAGCTGTTTGTGATTTGTCAGCGCGAGTGACCAGTATCGCGCACATGAGGCCACCACACCACAAGCTGGCCCAGGTACAATTGGCCTCCCACTCCGGTGGACTTGCTACTTTTTCCAGGTGACTGGATGACCTGAGTCCACCTCCTCACACTGGACAAGATTGCTGCGGTGTTGCAGCTATTGGCTGCACGCCGGGCGAGGCACACTGTTGCCTAGCCCCCGCAAAGATGTACCCCTGTGTTTTTGGAGGTTGGTGCGGGCTTGAGGACTTGGGGGGGACCTGCTTCGCGGCGCTGGACTGGAATTCTTATCCAGCACGCTCACTCAGCCCCATTTCAAGAACGCTGTGAAAGTATTGCATCTTGGGACATGTAGGCGCCATAACACCAGGGGCGCCACACATACCGCAGGTGTTGGACTTTTTCACCTGGGGGCGGAGCGGTTTACCAGTAATGAGAGGGGGCGGGATATTTATATCCGGACATACTTCCCTCTTCTCATTTGCACTACGGGCGCTGAAGAGGCAGGAGCCGAAATGCATACGCCTGGATATCTGTGCAGTTCTCCATTGTCCACGCTGAGAATAAAGACCCCCTTGCATCCTCAATTGGGCCTCATCTCTTTTCTTCGGGAGGAGCTGTTTGTGATATATATATATATGTATGTATGTATGTATATATATATGTATGTATGTATGTATGTATATGTATGTATGTATATATGTATTTATATGTATGTATGTATATATGTATGTATATGTATGTATCTATGTATGTATATGTGTGTGTATATGTGTGTATATGTATGTGTGTATATATGTATGTGTATATGTATGTGTATTTATGTATGTGTATATGTATGTGTATATGTATGTATGTGTATGTGTGTGTGTGTGTATGTGTATATGCATGCATATGTATGTATATGTATGCATATGCATATATGCGTATGTATGCATATGTATGCATATGTATGCATATGTATGTATATATGTATGCATATGTATGTATATATATGTATATATATATATGTATATGTATGTGTGTTTATATGTATGTATGTGTATATATGTGTGTATATGTGTATATTTGTATATATGTGTGTATATAAATATATATATATATATATCTATCCATGTATCACAAACTACCAATCAGTTTTCTGATTGGACACATTGTATTCAAAAAGTTGTGGTTCGGCAGCAGCGCGTTGAGTGAACAAGATCGCGAAGGCGATCGAAACGCGTCTGTAAAAATGTAAAAAAAAAAAGAAGTGTGGCTCAATGGTTAGAGCGGCAGACCCTGATGCAGAGGTCAAGCCCGGGACCAGGGTTCAATTCCCCGCCTTGGCGGGTCTTGGGCTCAAAATTCCACGGACCTGATAATTCTCGCCTCGTTGCCTATTCCAATCATAGAGTCCCACTCTGCATCTCTGGGCAATAGCTTGCTTAATCTCCACAACGGCCCCCACAACGCTAAGGATGCCTGGCCTCCACTCTGGGGGTGCCCAGGAGTGGACGCCTCACAGGGAACGCCAGGATGGGTTCCACAGCGGTATTCGTACAAGCGCCTTGAGACCCTTGCGGGTGAGTAGTGCGCTATACAAGTATCAATTTACATTTACTCCGGTATCCGGACCCTCTCTCACTTAAGCAGCGTGATTTTGATCAGCCATTCATCATGAAAGCTAGAATACGTGACTCGGAAGGAGTAAGCTAGTCACACCCCCGTGCTTCGTACTATTGTTTCGTAAAGATCTCCGTGACACCGATTGATAGCTGTCGTGAGTTGTGGAGTCGGAGGACCCCGGATGTCGCCAGTAATCACTTGGTAAGGAGCCATGCTCACTGGAGGAATATTTACACGGGTTGAGGGATTGACATCACTCCACAAACAATAATATTTTTGGTGGGTAGTATTGTTACAGAAGGTTTTCCTTCACAATATGTCGCCCAAGACGCACTGCTTAACTGTGAGGCGGCAGCTGAGTCGCTGTTTGTCAATTTGCCTGCTGTTAATCTTGAACCTACTAGAAAACCTAACAGTACAAACTACAATGATTTCAGAAGTTTATTAAAGAAACTTGAAAAATGTCAGAAAAACGAACTCACGAAGTGGTGGGGAAAAAAAGCCTTTAGAAAAATACTGTGATGCAGGCAGGGTGCCCCGTGGCTTGAGGGTAATAATTGCACCATCTTATGAAAACCAGCACCGTGAAATGTTAACTGAATGGGCCAATAATAACCTCATGGCATCAATGAATATGGTGAATATTCTCACTAAGTATGTTGAAATTGATTGGGAGAGGATCCTTAAGGAAACTACGAATTAATCAGTATCCTTGATGCTAATGACCAGCAGGATCTAATTACCAAGGGACAAGCAGATATTTTGGGAAAATTAAAGCAACATGTAGAAACTATCAAAATCCGCCAGGCGTTTAAATTTGTTTGGGATCGAGACGATTAAGCAGCTGGGAGGGTCTTCACATTTTCCCGAAAATATGACCACATCAAAAGAAAAGCATTAGCAACACAAATATTGAGTATTACCCCTAGTGGAGAAGGATCTTGCATTACACCTATAGAGTCTGATACCAACTCCCTGACTAGTGGTGACTCTGACGATGGCGGTACTTCACTTATAAAATATACAAACAAAAACAGGTACGATGAATACCCTTGATGAGCAGCTAAATTATTTAGCCATGGACAGGCGAGCAACATTACACCCCCGAAACACCCAGAATCCATCAATCGCAGCACCAGCCAATGCTGGAGGGAGAGGCGCGGCAACGGCTCAACCACATCAAATGGAGCAAAGGGTGCACGACGTTGGAACGGATAGAATAACAGGACAATACTATTATTAACCTTACTAACATCACGCTCACCAAGGCAGAGAATCAATTGTTGGCCCTGGGCTTATCATTTTGTCCGGAATCTAACTTCTCATACACTCAGTCCCGTATCGAGGTATATAAATTCATAAGGAAGATCAAACTTAGGAAATTTTTCCAACTTAACAAACCTGCCATCACCACTAACCAGACGGATGAAATATGTGACACTCTTCAAGCTATGGATTTGGATGCATTAAGAGACTTTCAATTGTTGGCTAATGAGATCTTAAATATCTCTATCTCTGACTTAAACCCTTTGTCTATTGAGGGAATCAATACTGGTTTTGCGGCCACCAGCCCATTTTGCCCTCCCTCTTCATTTTGCCCTATGAAGCCGAAGGACAATGTTGACCCCTTCAGTGAAATGGTAATCAGGGATTTAAAACAACTGAACATTAAAATCAATTCACAGAAATGCAAACAAACCTATCGTGTTAAGTTATTGGGCCTTAGTGAAAAAGCTACGTGATAAAAATTATGTGGTTGTGATGGGTGCAGATAAACGTGGCAATAATGTATTATGGGCTAAAAGTGACTATCTTGCAGAGGTTAATCGTCATCTTTCTGATATTAACTGTAATTGCGAAGTTAGCAAAGACCATTTAGTCCAGGTAAAAATGACTTTGATTAAGGAGTTACAGCAATGGAAGAGACAGGGATTGCTATCTAAAAATGAATTTCTTTAAAAAAAATAATATTTTCCCCACCACTGCCACCCTGTACTTTATTCCTAAAGTCCATAAAGGCATTTCCCCTATACCTGGCAGACCCATCATCACAGCTAGAAACAGTCTTTTTGAGGCCATGTCCAAATATATTGATTACTTTCTTCAGTCCCATATGACATCTCTACCTTCTTTCATAAGGGACAGGCGTGATTTTTTGAAAAAAGTACATGATGTAACATGGCATTCTGGTTACTTATTAATCACCCTCGACATAGCCTCACTTTACACTAGTATTTTACATACACAGGGGTTAGAAGCAGTCGTATACTTCCTAAATATGCGTGCCATTAATTTACTTGATCATAATTGCATTATGCTTCAGATGATCAATCTGTGTCTAAACAATAACTTGTTTCTATTTAACAAAACCCTATAGAAACAACTCAGAGGAGTTGCAATGCGGGCCTGTTTTTCTCCCACCTATGCCTGCCTTCTGGTTGGCTGGTGGAAGGAACATATCCTCAAAGTAACCCATAAACATGCTTGGGACACCCACATCAAATATTATGGAAGATATATCGATGATATCTTCATCATTTGGGATGGCTCTACATCTGAAGCTTCCGACTTTGTTGATTCCATCAATAACAATAATATGAATCTTACATTCACTGCTACTCAGAGCTCTGAGAGAGTGGAGTTCTTGGATGTGGAGGTCTACGTGCGGGAGGACAAAATTGAGACCAAACATCATAGAAAGTCCACTGCTGGTAATTCAACACACGCTACCAGTGCCCGTCCACCCCATCTTCTTCACAGTATACCATATGGTGAGTTTTTGCAGTTACGACGCATATGCAGTTGTGAATCTGATTTGGTACACTGTCAAACAGAGGCTTTGAACCGCTTTTTGTCGCGAGGCTATAAATCATCTAACTTACGGATAGCTTTTGCTAAAGCCAATTCACGCTCTCGTGAGTCCTGTTTATTAACTAGAAAAGAACAGGACAACCTCGCAAATGAAACCTCTCTAATAAAAAATCAACCTATCAGACTTATAACTGCATTTTGTAAACAAGATAAGATCATTCGAAAAATAGTGTACAAACATTGGCCCATTGTCCTGACTGACTTTACAATTTTTGCTACCGGATCTCCCTCCTATTACTTTTAGAAGGGCCCTCTCCATGAGGGATGCCCTGGTTAAATCCAGTACTGAACTGACGTGTACTCAACCTGCCTATTCAAATTTGGCTTTTTTATAGGTGGTCCCAGAGGGCGCCCTGATTTCGTTCCGGACATGCTCACGCAAGTCCATTTCATTTTTGCGAAATAAGCCATTCTGCTGAAGGTATGTGGAGCCACAGATCTTTCTTACAACGTATACTCAATCCAGATCTTTTAGGACAAAGCCCCGTCACCCTCCGCAGGCGCAAGGGCTTTAAACCAGTCACGGACAAACTGTGCAAACTTAAAATCAAATACCAATGAGACCATCTCTTTGCACTAATCTTCTCTTAGGAGGGCAAGCACAAAGTCCTTTACTTGCTGCAAGAAGCAAAACAGCTCCTTCATCTCACGCTGGACACACTGGAGATGCATAATCCCCCTCCTTTCGAAATTGTTGCAGGGAATCCTCCTGGTCGGAATGGTCCACTGTTCCACCTCCCAAGCACAGGATGCGTCCCAAAGATCAGGACTCTTCTCAAGCCAAACAGATATCCTTAACCATATCCGTACCCTGAGTGACTCTCCCTCGCCGACCCGCTTTTCTGTGCAGACAGACTGAACTGAACTGAACTGTCCCACGCCCTTGCATCCCTGTCCGGGGACCTAGGCCTCTAACACCCTAAAGGGGACCACACAAACTCAATACAGTCCGATGCCTTGGTGTACAGTGCTCCTGATGCACCACTCTCATAGACCTATGGGGTGTTCGCCTTGTATGATGTGCCTCTTGGCACTCTTCCTGTTTTCATAAACATCTCCTTCTGCAGTATACCATTGAGACCTGGCAGCTAGGGCTCTTGTTGCAACCTTAACGACGGGCTGCTGAAAGCGGAGACTCTGATGGCTGCCTTCGGCTGTCGCGTCCCCACATACTTGCAATGTCTTCTAAAGAGTGACTTCTTCAGAATGGCTCCCTCTTTGAACTGCGAGCTGTTCCATGACGACATTGAAATCTGTTGGCCGTTTTCATGTTGACGCTACCACCTGCCCTCTTCCTCCCCCCATTACTCCCCAGAAACATCTCTAGGGCTGGATATACTTCAGGACTACCCCAATCCATTATACACCTCGATGGGACCCCATCTCACTGGACACATGTGGTGTACTCCTATACATCTGTCCCCATCAGGCATGTGCCACCGTAGCTCTAGCCTACTCGCATGCGGTCTTGCTAAGGTCTCTCCGCCGATACACCCACCATGACGACAATGGTGCCTCTCCTTAAGTTTCTCTCCCTTAATGTTAAGGGGCTCAATTCCCCTAATAAGAGACGTCAGATCTGGCGATACCTCCTCCTGCTGGATCCTGACATTATTTCCCTTCAGAAAACTCACCTCATTTCTGCAGACATGCGCCTCATGACACATCCCAAATACCCAGCCCAATACTGGGCTTGCTACCTGTCTAAATCCGCAGGAGTGGTCATAGTACTGATGGCTGGTCTGGACGGGAGAACTCCTAGGGTAGTTTGTGACACGAGGGCCTTTACCTCAAACTCCACATGCACTAGGGCACAGAGCCCTTGAATCTCCTCAATCTCTATGCCCCTGATAAAGCCCAAGACGCATTCCTGGGATCCTACCTGAGAGATTTGCTGCATGCTCCGGAGGAGGCAATTCTCCTCGGAGGCGACTTCAATTTGGTATGGGACCCAGACTGGGACCGCAGCGCGCATGCGTACCAGGGCACTAGGGCTATGTTGGTGGCCCTTAAGAATGCTGTCACCTACCTAGGTCTTCTGGATGCTTGGAGATACCTAATCCCGACACTAAAGACTACTCTTTTTTCCTCACACGTCCACCGCTTATACTCACACATTGAATATTGCTTTCTCTCTCTTTGATCCACTCCCTAACAATAGCTGAGATGTCTGACATCTCAATCTCTGACCATGCCCATATATTGGTCACTCTTCAATCTTCAAACTTGCATGAAAGCACTCTTTGATGGCAGCTCCCTCCCCACATCTTACGTGATCCGGTAGATGTGGCAGACATCCGTAGAGAGATTGAGGCCTTCTTTATTACAAATGATACTTCCGAAACCTCCGAATTCGCTAGATGGGACGCCTTCAAGGCAACCATCCTGGGAGTCATCTCCTCTATCTCCATAGTCCCATCCAGGGAGGCTTGCCTCATCAAAACAAATTTATCTAAAGACATTAAGGCCCTAGAGTTCAAAGACCACCAACAGCCCTCATCCCAAAATAAAAAGTTCATTCCTTTGCTTCGGGGACAGCTGCGCTTACATTGCATTAACATTGAGGAATGCTCCCTATTGACCCTTAAACAAAACGTTTATGTGGTAGGGGACAAAGTGGGCTTCTGCTTAGCGCGACGTATGCGGGCACAAGCCACCCGTACTGAAATCTCTAAACTTAAACTGACTGACGGCTCCAGGGTCACTTCTGAACACGACAAGGGCCTAGCATTTTTGAGCATCTACAAAGATTTATACGCTGACGACCCTCATGCGCCAGAGAATATCACCTCCTTCCTTCACACCTGCTCCTGGGAACGTCTCTGCTCCCACCATGCGCGTCTCTTGGTCGAGCCAATATCGCTTGATGAGCTGGCAAATGCATTAAAACTACTCCCAGTGGGGAAAACCCTCGGACCGGACGGACTCTGTTGCCTTTTAACATTTCCTCCCCCAACTTCAAAGGCGTCTCTTACCCCTCTTCAATAGCTTCTCTGACATCACAGGCCTCACGCCCAGTATGCCAGAAGCAGAACTCATTCCAAAGCCAGGAAAGGACCCCTTACTCTGCACATCATACCGACCCATTGCCCTTCTGAACACTGATGCGAAGATCTTTATAAAGATCCTTCCAAATCGTCTTGAGCCCTATCTATCCCGCATTATCGACCAGGACCAAGTTGGATTTATTCGTCACCATCAAGGGGCAGTTAACATACGCCACATAGCTCATCTCATTAACAAGGTACATCATAGAAACATCCCGGCCTGCCTGCTGTCACTGGATGCGGAGAAGGCATTCGATCGAGTGGACTGGCACTTTCTTCACGATGTCCTGCATCAAATTGGCCTGGCCATAATCTCTAGACTGAAGGCCTCTTATGCTCGACCGTGCACGCGTATCCGTGTCAATTGCCACATTACTTCCCCTATTTCCATAGGCAAGGCTGCATGCTCTCACCGCTCCTGTTTGCTCTAGTAGTGGAGCCTCTAGCAATTGCAATACGCCAATCGCTCACCATTTCAGGTATCCCCTTTGGAGGTTATGAGATCAAGATATCACTATTTGCTTATGATCTTATCTCTCTAACCGCTCCTCCCTCCTCGCCTTGGCCTCACTTCTCCACTCCTTTGAAGATGCCTATGGCTTTAGAATTATTTAACCAAATCCCTCTCTCCTGGTTGGGGCGAAACAATGCAATTAAAATGTCCCTCCTTCCAAAAGTGCTCTACTTATTTCAAACCTTTCCCACCCCAATCCCACAATTGGATATCCAAGCCCTCCAACGAGATCTAACCGCTTTCATATGGGGCAAGGGTCAACTTCGCTTTTCAAACAAACTTCTTATGCTACCCCGTGATCTTGGAGGACTGGCATTTCCTAACCTTCTTGAGTACTACTAGTTTTGCCATCTTTGTTCTATCTTGGAATGGGTTGTTCTGAAGAGCGAAAAGCATTGGTTCCACATGGAACGAGCCGTTTCATATAGACCTCTGTGAGACCTAGCGTGGCTCCGCAGAGCGGCCCGCCCCGTAGTGCATATACAGCTACTCCCACGAAAACTGTCATTGAAATATGGGACAAACTCGCAGTATCTCGGGGCGTGACCTCGTTCCCATCTCCCAACACCACAATAGCACGCAATCCCATCTCCCCCCTGCCTTGCAGCCACACACCTTCGGATCACACGGTCTAATCTCTCGCACATATATCGGGTCAGCTTCAGCTCCTCACGTATCAAAGACAATGGAACATAGATGCTGGGGAGGAGGTCTCCAAAAAGTTGTGAAGGGCTCTGGCGTGATATCCCCTAAATCTATCAAAGCATTTCCCAACGTGAATCGGCCTACAAATTGATGACGCAGTGGTACTTTACTCCTGCTCGCCTTCAGCGGATGGTGCCAAGACTCTTCTCAACATGTTGGAGGTGTCAGGGCGGGATTTGTGACTTTATCAACATCTGGTGGACCTGTCCCAGCTTGATGCTCTTCTGGAAAGAAGTCCTCAGTCATATTAAGGGTACTGTGGGATTTCCCATGCCAAGCTCTCCTACGGTGACTCCATTAGGCATTAGACCCTCTCGGTTGGTAGCCAAGACCCATTCGGACGTACAATGTATAGCCCCATACTGGTACAAGCCCTTGCCTCCACCTATCTCAACATGGTTCCTTCGCCTATGGCATGCCGTTACTAACAGCCCGCTTTAACCCCCCCCTAACTCCCACCAATTAAGTTCACCCACACTTGGCAGCCGCTTATTCAAAATCTATCTCAGATAGAGAACTCTTGCTTTGCTCCCCCGCGGCTGCGAGCTCTGCATCTGTTTGAAGACCCTCTTCTGCCTTTCTCGAGAGGAGCGCACCAAAAATCTCCCCAGCCGTATGCCTCTGAGGGGGCCTCTTCTCCTTCCTAATGCGCTCTTACATATTCCCCTGCCTGCACTCCAAGCGCATATCCCTCCCCCCGCCCAACTCCACCCCTGTACTCGGTTTCCTCCTCCCCAACCCCAGATACCTGGTTTGTCTGATTGTTCTTTAACTTTGATAGGAAAGTCTCGCTACTGTTCGTGCAAATTCAACTTGCCACACTGGTCTATAGACGAACTCTCTGAAAATTACACTCAATGGCTTTCCCTAACCAAGGCCCCTATACATCTTGCCTTTCACATACTGTATACCTTTCCCAGTACGGTACCTAACAGATCCCTATTCCGTTTCATACTCCCACCCGCCTGGCCATTGCTGTAAAATGTCAATCTTGCAAGATCCTACCAGAGTATTATGCTAATTGTGATGACTATGTTCTTTGACAAATTTCTTTTCAATAAACAGATTTGAAATAAGAAAAAAAGTAAAAACATTTTTCTACATTTGAATCTACTATCTGTTAATGCAGAGAGGGATGTAGCAGAGAACATATGCACTTCCCGTCCTCAGGATAGTGGTAGCTGAAAATGTAGAACATGACAGGTGCTTCTATTTTGTTAACTGATGAAGAGTAGCTCTCATTCCAAAGAAAGTGGATATTAATTTGCATAAGTGAGATTCATTTTGCTATTATATTGATGGCTACCTCATCAAGCTTGTACGCACATTAATGGCAGATTCTTTGGAGCACAATTGGGAATACATATCATAAATTTCACTTTTCCGATTCACAAAAGGTAAAATATCTGTTTGATCGAATCCTTACCATTTAAACTATTTTTGCAGTTTGAGTTATTCTAAGTGATGGTTACTGTAGCATTGTTTTTGAACGTATGTTATGCCCTCGAGGACAATTTTTCTTAAATTTTCCTTTATCCTCCTCTACTTTCCACAGTATCATTAATGAGTGCAAGCTCGGAGAGTAGGGGATCTATATGGTTCAGGCACTTCCTTGCCCTGCATCATCTGAGAAGCCGAATACGGCCTCTGGTTATGTTTTTGTGAATTCTTTTCACAAGTCTCATGTAGTGCAGCTCATGAAGTAGGTCTACCTCACCTGTACTTGGGGCTGGGCCTAGGAAGGGCCAAAGGAGTTACACTATAAACCTTTGGCGTTGTGTGCCTTGTTATGAAGCTTAATTAACAGTTGCTCTTTATTTGCAGAGGCCGGTGACAATTTAAGGGAGATTCTCCAGAATGTTGCCAAATTGCAAGGTGTTTCCAATATGAGGAAGCTTGGCCATCTGAACAACTTTATTAAGGTAAGAATATATTATTTCGACCATTGACTGTTAGCAATCAATTTGATGACTGCCAGAAGAGGAGTAAACAAAGGGCCTTTCAGCTGTTTTGATATACTGCAGAATGCATGCAGTAAAGCAGTTCCCTTCTTTTCAATTATTTCAAAATACCTGGTGAATGAAAACCTTTGATGCAGGTGTATCCCCAGATATTTGTAGTTATCAACTACTTACAACTTAATGTCGTCAATTGTGAATTTCGGCTTTTTGGGGCGACAGTGTGTTATGGTCAGGACCTTTTTTGTTTTTTTAAATATTTATTTCCATCAGGCTCACTTTGGAGGAATCGGCTAGCTCATGGATTAGACGTTGCAGTCCTATTCTGGTCTGACTAAGAAGAACAACATAATTTGCATAAGATAGGTGTATTAAAGGCAATGTGCCTATCCGTGGCGGGTGAGCGTTGACCCCGTCTAGCCTTGGTGTCAAATCGGCCATGAATAGATTAAACAGGTGCGGGGCCAGGACACAGCCTTGCTGTAACCCTTCGTTGGTATGAATCTTCCTTGTGAGCCTTTGGCCATTGCCGATCTTAACCTGCATCCAGGTATTAGTGTAAAGGTCCATGATTGGATTTAAAATCGAATCCGGTAAGCCCTGTAGTTTTAATTTAACCCATAGTGTGCCGGCTGACACGGTCAAAGGCCACCTTGAAGTCCATGAAACATAGCTGAAGTGCCTGTCGCTGTCGTAGACTTTTCTCTGCAATTAATCCTATTGCTAATACGTTTGCAATTGTGCCTTTGCCACTCCGAAATCCTGACTGGTTTGTGGGGATTTTTTTATTCACATCGGACCAATTTACTAGGTCGGTTAGAATCAGCGATGCATAATATTTTGCCTCCGCATCTATCAGCGCGATCAGGCGATTATTGGCTGGATCTCTACGATCCCCGCCCTTGTATATCGGATTAATAATCGAGCCTCTCAAGCTTTCCGGAATGCGACTGGTGATGCTGAAACAGACTACTGAGCTTGCATGCTCAGTAGTGAGGGTCTTGCTTGTAAATTGCCTGTGGGACACCATTCGGTCCTGGTGCACTATCAAGCCGTCTTTTCCTTATAGTTTGCAAGATTTCTACTTAAGAGTGGTCAAGAGTAGGTTGAAGAAAATCTTCATATTTCTTTTCATGCCAGGTAGTTGCAGCTGGTGGTAGCTGTTCCAAGTTGTTTGTAGAATATGCGGCATTTAGATGCTGTGGATGTTCATATTTCCTTTCATGCACAGAGGCTGATGGCAGCTGTTCCAAGTTGTTTATGGAAAATGTGAAGATTAGATGCTGGACCCATGCGTTCTCCGGAACACAGGTCGTGCTTATGATGTTTGAGGTTCTGTTTATTGAGTTCATCTGAGCCCAGAATGCTCTGGGGTAAGATTTTTTTGCATTATGAACTATTTTCGTCCAGAAGTTGTTCACCTCGATTTTTTTGTCAATCCAAATTTGTTTCTTATATTGTTAAGAACTTAATTCCTCCCATACTTTTGACTCTGGGCTATGATTATGACCCTTCCTGAGTGTCTTTCTCAGGCGCCTTCCTAAGCTTTTGGATACCCGACTAAGATGGGTGTTATCTCCATTATTTGTCTTTTTGGTGGATGCTGCTGCATTGGGTAGCTTTGCCAAAAAGGTGGTCCATGTTTCTATAGTCATTTGGTTTTCTGACTCGAACGTTAATATTAAGGGGCAGATATATGTTAACTGGCGCATCCCCAGGGATGCGCCAATTAACATGCGCCACAGTGCGCCACAGCTCCGCCAGCCATGGTGCAAAAACAATTAAGCAAAAGGGGGTGGTGATGGACAGAGTTTCTGAATTAAGCTGAACACTCTCACCCAGTCAAGAGATCAGGGCTTGATCCAACACCGTTTTTTAGCTCACTGCACCATCCCAGCTCAGAACCTGGCTATGTGCAAATTAGTCTGTCCCTGGCCCAGTGAATCATGGGAACAGGGCAGACCAAACTACCAAGCCAATTCTTTCACTGGACGGAAACAAGCTTCCGGGGACCGGTTTCTGGCATTACAGCCGTCTTCGGCCCGGCTTGCTTGAATCCTGATGGTGCAATGAGCAAGGGTCTCACGTCTGAGTATACCCTTCCACGCTTATGGTGGACAAAACAATTAAGCAAAAGGGGGTGGTGATGGACAGAGTTTCTGAATTAAGCAGAATACTCTCACCCAGTCAAGAGATCAGGGCTTGATCCAACACCGTTTTTTAGCTCACTGCACCATCCCAGCTCAGAACCTGGCTATATGCAAATTAGTCTGTCCCTGGCCCAGTGCATCATGGGAACAGGGCAGACCAAACTACTAAGCCAATTCTTTCACTGGACGGAAACAAGCTTCCGGGACCGGTTGCTGGCATTACAGCCATCTTCGGCCCGGCTTGCTTGAATCCTGATCCTCTGTTATTGGGGCTTCTAGATGTTTAAATTGTGTTATTTTTAGTTCAATATGCTTGGTCGAATGATCATTGTTGGGTGAGCATTTAATTTGAAATCTCTTGATTACCCTAGAAGGGGGAGAAGTAACCATTGTATAGTCCAAGATCGAGCTTGAACAGGGACCAATATACGTGCAGTTGGCGGGTTTATCCTTTTTTGTTCTCCCGTTTAGTGCACGCATACCTAGCTGTTCGAGGTCCCTTATAAATTGCTGGCCCACTTTGTCATTGCGAGGTACAACCGGAAACAACTGCATTTCTACCGCCCAGATTTCATTTTCTGTAATTATGTTGTCTTCCTCTTCTTGGGGTTGTAATAAATTTGTGTTGAAATCTCCTGTAAGGATTATTTCCCAAGTTGGCTGTTCGAAGCGAAATTCCGCAATGACGTTGGTAACTTTTTTAAAAAGCTCTTTCTTTATCTTAGATTTTGGGTGTGCATAGATATTAATAAGTATGATGATGCTTACCCCAGAGGATGTGCCCATTTTCATTTGCATGGCTGAGGTTGTTGATGCCAGCTGTGAAGACTTGATTTTCAGTGCTGTAGAGATGTAAACAGCAGGCCCCCCCTTAGATCGTCCATATTGCTGAGTTTGTGTTGCATTTACATGATGGCCTATCCTACCAAGGACCTCAACTGGGGCTGTTAGCCAAGTTTCTTGGAGTACAATTATTTTGTGTCTATCCCAGGACTCTGTCTTTCCTTTATCTAGTAAGATTCCTTTTGCTCCAGCGATGTTCCAGGATAGAATATTTATGGAGGCAAGCTCTGTTTTGCCAGCTATAATATAATTTCATTCCTCCCTCCACCCTGAGGTGGGCATTCCAGAAGTTGTTCTTCGCTGTTGCTCTGTTTTTGTCTCATCTGACCTTTTGGTCCCTCGCAACACCGAGTGGACTATACATTTTTTTGTTAAGGTTTTTTCTTGGGAGACACTTAACATTAGTAATGGAGACGGATAACGAGGTATTGCCTCTTTAGTGAGCGAGATTCCCCAATCCTCGATTTTGATTCTTTCTTGTAGAATAGCTGTGCCTATTTCTTCATTCCTCTATGTTGCTAGAGTGCTTTCATTTCCTATGTTGTTTCCAGGATTAACAAATTCTATTGCTATTAAATTGACAGACGTTAAATGTTGTAGTGTTGGGATTTCTGTCATTAGATTTTTCCTCTGTTCAGATAATCTTGCCGTCCTTGTGACTGATAATTTGGGGTGAATAGAATCCTTCTTGTTATGTTCAATGTGTTCTCTTTTTTTTCATGCGAAAAGGTGATGTCTGCTTGTTTGTCTTGTTTCTCCTTAACTCCTCCTGGCCCTTGTTATTTATTTTGCTACGCTGCCTTTTTGTATAAATCAGACAATGGTCCTTCCTGGTGTTTTCTAGAGGCTCATCTACTTTACATTTGAAAGCCAAAAATGGAGAGAAATTAAATTAATGAGTACAAATGTTATATTATTCTGTGTTCTCACACTTCTCCTGATGGAAGTGGTACCTTGCTTTTGTGGCTTTGTGGGTAGCTGCAGATTTTGGGCACGGGCTAGGGCGCCACTGTTGGAAACATACTCAACCTTTACATTTTTGAAAGCTAGACATTCAGCGTGGTGTACACTGGTATTCAACCTTCAGTGCTTACCGTAATACCTTGCACGCCTCAAACTTTAGCTCCAAACACAAATTGTCCTCACATTTCTAGTTGCAGCCACACAAGTTGGGCACTATTTTTATCAGGAGAGGTGTTGAAACCTGGATTGCAGGATTTTTTTTGGATTTCTGCACGTTTCAGAAGTTTCCAACATAGAAATGTGAGGAAATTATGATTTGAAACAGGATTTGGGGTTTTCAGGGCATTGTGGATAACAAAACCTAGGGATTCACATAAGTCACAGCACCGTGAACTCCTCTGGGTGTTCAGTTTTCAGTAAAGTCAGGGATTTTAATGTTTGCTGCAGCCTATCCACTGCTCAAGTACAGACTCATACCAGTTGGTTTTGGCACTACCAGTAGTAGTAAGTTCAAAGAGTAAATACTAATAACCGTATCAGAATACGGAACCCATGACTTTTTAGTAGTGAGCATTAAAGCCACGTTAAAACACCACACACTTATTCACGCGCCTTTCATGTACGCCACACGAAACCATTCACACTGTCAGCTACCGGCCCGGCACAACACAAACCTCGCATTAACAAACCACCGCCATTCAAGGGCCCATCACAATCATAGTTCCACAGGACTGAAAAACCAATTGCACCACTATTCATCCAGTCATCATCTGACATACGTTGAAACACCTCCTGCACACCCCTAAACATATACTTGCAGTCAACAGGAACCCAGTTGTCAATGGTGGTTGTAACTTTCTTTTGGGTGGCACCCCTTTCCTGACAATCTGCCTATACAAGAACCCTATGAAACCAAGCTTATGCTAACCGTTGAATACCTTCATGTCTCTGCCTCAATCCGAGGCCTGCCTAATACTACACAGTTGCTTGGCGCACCTTTACCAATGTCCCTCTGTAGCAGGCTGCTTAGAATCAGGAAGACTTGTCTTTCAAAGGCTGCCAACACACTTACTGTGTTAAATCGAACTTCTTCCGGTGTGTGAAAGTCAGTGGGGGTGTCTGAGTATGCACTTGTGGCCCATTACTCCGAGACTATGAGCATATCTGTATGGAAACACTGGGATAAATATGCGGGAACAGATTATCTTAAGTTCTCTTTAGAGGACTTAAGAACACTTGCAGCTAGATTAGGGGTCTTAAGGTGTAGCGCAAAGGGTACTTTGTCAAATATCATGCTTGTCTCGTCACAGCATTGACTGTAATGCACTTGTTATACGAAGGACAGAACGTTTGCCATGCTATGACACAGGATTAACAGGCCATAAGCAATGACAATTTGCAAAGACTTCCCAAACTAGATGGAACAATTTAAAAGGCTACTTTCCTAGTCAAGTAGTGGCACATGGATGGTGTGTATCCATGCACAGCTGTTGAAACAAAAATGGCATCAGTCTGATAGCTGTACTTCAGTCAATTTCCAAAAACCGTCACTTTAGCGTGATAGAAAGGGTAGCAAGTTGGAACACCTACACCTGGCGGTAATGGGCACTGGGAACAGTAAAATGTAATCTACTCCCTCTTTCCTTTTTAATAGCAAACTTTGAATCTACAATATGATAACAGATGAAGCAGAAGCTACTGCTTCAATCAATCAATCAATCAATCATCGCATTTGTGAAGCGCACTACATACCCGTGAGGGTCTCAAGGCGCTTGGGGGGCGGGAGGGGGTTGGGAGTGATGCTACTGCTCCAAGAGCCAGGTCTAGAAGAGTTTTCTGAAGGTCATCAGGTCTTGGGCCTGCCGTAGATGGATGGGGAGGGTGTTTTAGGGCTTGGCGGCGAGATGGGAGAAGGATCTGCTGCCGGAGGTCGCTCTTCGGATGCGGGGGGCTGTGGCGAGGGTGAGGTCGGCGGAGTGGAGCTGGCTAGTGGGGGTGTAGAAGCGGAGTCATCTGTTGAGGTATTGCGAAGGTGGGATGTCGTTGGTGTTGTAGTGGGGTTGGCGAGTTCCTTCACGATGTTGAAGATCTCTTTGCTGTTGTGTGCGTTGTTGTCTAGGTGGTCTTTGAAGGAGGCCCTTTTGGCGGATCTGATGAGGTGATGGTGTCTGCAGATGGCGTTCTTGTGGGCTGCGTAGCTACCCGGTGTTCATTCACGGTGTCAGTTCTTCTCTAGCTTTCTGCAGGATTGCTTGGAGGCCTTGAGTTCTTCAGTAAACCAGCTGGCTTTCTTGCTGGTGTGGCTGTTGGAGGGTTTCTTGAGCGGGGCGAGGGTGTTGGCCCACTCGTCAATCCACTGTCTGAGGTTGCGGGCTGCTTCGTCGGGGTCGGTGGGTGGGCTCCGGGCGAGGGTGGTGTTTAGCTGGACCTCCGTGACTTTGCTCAAGCAGGGGCGCAGCATCTGTTGGGTGCGGTGATGCATGGTGGCTTTCCGGAAGCAGAAGTAGATGCCCGTCCAGTGGAGTTCAGTGGTGTGGCTGAAGGTGACATGGGAGCTTGCGGAGAAGATGGGGTCAAGCTTGTAGCCGGCGGGGTTGGTTGGTGTTGTGAAGAGCTCGAGGTTGGCGATCAGGGTGGTGGAGTTGGTGTTGTTGTTCTCGAGGTGGAAGTTCAGGTCCCAGAGGAGGATGTAGTCCATGAAGGCGAGGGTGTGTGTGCTGACTAAGTCGGCGATGGAGTCGCTGAACTGTGGTCGGCGTCCGGGGTGTCTGTAGACGAGGGTTCTTCAGAGGGTTGTGTTGAGGTTGGTGTGGATCTGGAAGTGTAGGTGTTTGGCGGTGCTGAGGGTGTCGTTGTTGTTGGTTGAGACTCTGAGAGTGTTCCTGTGGACGATGGCGATTCCTCCTCCTACTCCGTTGGGGCATTCCTGCAGGTGATCTTGTAGCCTTCCGGGATGGCTATGGTGATGTCTGGTGCCGAGGAGAGGTTCAGCTGGGTCTCCGTCAGGAAGGCGACTTCTGGGGAGGTTGAGTCGAGAAGGTCCCAGATTTTAACGGCGTGTTTGCGTGCGGAGCGGGTGTTGAGAAGGTTGCACCTGAGGTGGTTGGGTTCTTTCCTAGTCGGTGGGTTGGCGGGTCGGATGCTGGTGAAGCTGCAGTTCCGGCAGGAAAAGGGTCCTTAGGTGCGCTTTGCGGTGGCCATGCAGCAGGTGCGATATCGTCCAGCGTGGAGTGCGTGGACGGTGCTGGATTCGTAGCGGAGACGGTTGTGGTGGAGTTCGCTGGGGCCAGGTGCTCTGGCGCTGGGCGCGGACCGGCGCAGATGGGCTTGCCAGAGGAGCGCCAGCGACGAGCCCGCTGCGTGCGTCTGCTGTGAAGGGGAGGTGGGAGGGAGGAGCTGCTGGGAGGTGGGAGTGGATGAATGGACTCATCGGCGGGAAATCAAGGGTGAGGGCGGCGAGGGGTACAGAGGGCAAAAAAGGGCACCGGGCACGAATGGCACGAGGGGAAAAAGCAGCAATAAAGGAGGTCAAAGAAATCAGTGAAGACCAGCAGTGCAACTAGTAAGTGAAGCGAGCGAGGGGGGCGGGGCTGCAGGGGACGCAGTGGTGAGAAAATGGGGTAGAAACAGCGAGGGGTACAGAAGGCAAAGGGCTCAGGGCACAGAAGGCAAGGGGGAGAGAACAACGAAGCACAACAGTTCACAGGGGCAGTACAGTGAAGCAAGACAGGGCAGACCGGTGAGGGGTACAAAAGGCAAAGGGCAGAGAGCACAGAAGGCAACAGGGGAAGGGGGGTAAAAGCAACGATGTACAAAACTGTTCACAGGGGCAATACAGTGCAGTGAAGCAAAACAATTAGTGTAGGCAGTACAGTGCAAGAACCTACGTCCTCCTCGCGGTGGAGGCAGCTTCAGCAGTCACGGACACAGGGGCACCACAGGTGGTGCTGTTGCGGCTTGGGGAGCGGCCTGCCTGGAGCAGAGTCAAGTAACAGTAAGACTTTCAATTACGGCCTGCTGAAAGTCAGGGAAAGACATTGGGCTTCCACAACGTGTGCATTGTATGCCGTCAACTGGATCTGTTTTGTAGCCAATTTCCTTTGCAAGGTGACATTTTTACGATTTGCATTATATGATTGAAGTACCTGGTTATTTTTAGGTTTCGCTGGGGGACGGAGCCTTTAGGCTCCGCCTCCAGAGAAATCTGTAGTTTCTAGTATGGGTGACTTGAAGACGCCCCTCTGCTTCATTGGCTAGCTCCATAAATGGAGGCTAGCCATTGGAACAGAGAGGCGTCCGTCATGGCCGGAGGAGACTCGGGGGCGTTCCCGAGAATCTTTGGCTTTTGCCGACGTCACGCGACGTCAGCCGAAAGCCTGGAACGCCCCAGAGTCTGTTCCGGCATTGCCGGCACTTCTGCGTCTCTCCTCCCCCCTTTCCCGCCCCCTGGGTTTATTTTCGTCATTCGACCACGCCCCCCCTCGCCCACCCGGCATCTGGACCGTTTTGTGGCGGACTTGTGGGCCGATCGAGTGCCCACCTCGATTGATGGTTATCTTTAAAGAGCCGGTGCCCACCCGGCATTTGCCCGATAAAATCAGCCCCCGCCTGCCTGCCTAAGGAGAAGGGCCGCTGCGCTGCCCGCAGCGACCCGGAAGTGGTTGGCCGGAAGTGCCCGCCCCCGCAGCCCGGGGGTAAGAAAGAAGAAGCCTGGCGGCCGGTTTGCTGGGCTCCCGTGATGCGAGGGAGCCCTGCTGCATCTAGGAGAGCCCAGGAGGAGAGGAACCCCGCCCGCGGCCCCAAAGCGACCGCCGGAGGAGTGCTGCAGGGATTAAGGCTCCCGTGTGAGGAGGTTAGCCCCGTCCGCCAGAAGACAGCCGGTGAGTGCGGGTGCTTTCAAAGAGGGGGGGGGGGCTGTGCAGTGCGGCAGCGCGGCAGTGATAGTGTGTTCTCCTGCTAAGAGCTATCTAAGAATGACTTAGCATTAGAGGCCTTGCGGGCATTTGTTAGCCATTTAGGGAAATCTCTGTAATCAGAGAGATGTTTTTGCTAACTTGTCCCCGGCCATCCTCCAGTAACTGGCGTTAAATATGCGGCATTACCTCTAATACCCTGCTCGGGGGGTTCTTCAAAGCTCCGCGCGCCCGCCACTGATGTGCTGCAAAAGAACCAATCATTGGTGTAAAAGGCAGACCAGAGCTTTCCTCATATTTCCTCAAGGCCGCCGTTGTCTGCATATGACATCGATCAGTTGCTGCAGGCTCGTGGTTTCAAGCATTGATTAGCTATCCTCACACTGTCGGCCTAGGCCGGAGGTGTATATATCCGCTGGGACCTGATTTACCAAAGGCTGACTTTGTTTAATTCCGTTTTCTGGCCTATTCGCTATGCAGTGTTCTTCAATTAACTAGCTCAGCGAGTAGAACTGCAGCCTCGACGCAGGTCCCGGGCACTTGCGTTTGTAGAAAGGAGTTGAGGAGCGGCAATTACCAGAACCTGAGGGAAATCTCGACGAAGAGAAGGGAAGTCATTAACGGGCTGCACGGGCCTGCGCTTTAAATGCAGCTTTCCTCTGGCATGTTTCGAGAAACAGTCATGGTGTCTAGAAAATTAACACTTTGTACAAACTCCTTCCACAGTAACACATGTACACTTTGATGTTTGTTTGACAACTGAGAGATGTTATCTCATTTTTTCTTTTTAAATACACGAAAAAAGCTGTTTTATCAGAAGAGCTCAGCTTCTTGAAAAGCCATCCTTCTCTAAGCAAAATTGTCCGATGGATGTCAACGTTTCCCGCCCCCCTCGTCTTCTCCCGTCCCCTTCCCGCCGTTCGTGTACTCTCCCGCCTCCCTCGTCCTCTCCCGCCCCCCTCCCGCCGTTCGTGTACTCTCCCGCCCCCCTCGTTCTCTCCCGCCCCCTCCCGCCGTTCGTGTACTCTCCCGCCCCTCTCCCACCCCCTCCCGGGTTCAACCACGGCATTAGGAACATCTCCGCCCCCTCCCGTGTTGCTGAGTAGCCTTACAATTACCAGGCAGGATAAGGGTAGCAAAGACCCAATGTCCGATATTCCGTGTCTAAGGGCCTGCTATAGAGATTGGAGGGACCGTAACAAACAGTGAGTCCCAGTTAAACTGCCACCGGGGCCGACAGGACCCCACTGGCATCCTGCAGCACTGCAGGCAGGGCCCAGGGTCCTCGAGGTTAGCATTGATCGGGTCTTGAGACTGCGGACAGCAGTGCGGCAGCGATAGTGTGTTCTCCTGCTAAGAGCTATCTAAGAATGACTTAGCATTAGAGGCCTTGCGGGCATTTGTTAGCCATTTAGGGAAATCTCTGTAATCAGAGAGATGTTTTTGCTAACTTGTCCCCGGCCATCCTCCAGTAACTGGCGTTAAATATGCGGCATTACCTCTAATACCCTGCTCGGGGGCTCTTCAAAGCTCCGCGCGCCCGCCACTGATGTGCTGCAAAAGAACCAATCATTGGTGTAAAAGGCAGACCAGAGCTTTCCTCATATTAAGGTGGCAAGGCCGCCGTTGTCTGCATATGACATCGATCAGTTGCTACAGGCTCGTGGTTTCAAGCATTGATTAGCTATCCTCACACTGTCGGCCTAGGCCGGAGGTGTATATATCCGCTGGGGCCTGATTTACCAAAGGCTGACTTTGTTTAATTCCGTTTTCTGGCCTATTCGCTATGCAGTGTTCTTCAATTAACTAGCTCAGCGAGTAGAACTGCAGCCTCGACGCAGGTCCCGGGCACTTGCGTTTGTAGAAAGGAGTTGAGGAGCGGCAATTACCAGAACCTGAGGGAAATCTCGACGAAGAGAAGGGAAGTCATTAACGGGCTGCACGGGCCTGCGCTTTAAATGCAGCTTTCCTCTGGCATGTTTCGAGAAACAGTCATGGTGTCTAGAAAATTAACACTTTGTACAAACTCCTTCCACAGTAACACATGTACACTTTGATGTTTGTTTGACAACTAAGAGATGTTATCTCATTTTTTCTTTTTAAATACACAAAAAAAGCTGTTTTATCAGAAGAGCTCAGCTTCTTGAAAAGCCATCCTTCTCTAAGCAAAATTGTCTGATGGATGTCAAAGTGAATGAAGCAATGAAATAACCAAAAATCTTGCAATTGTAGTATTTTATTACCTACACCAATCCTTTTATGTTTTCCTTTTAATTTGGTGGTTGTGCTTCCTTTTTAGGTTTCGCTGGGGGACAGGGCTGGAACCGTCACAGCCTCACATCAGAGCAGTGATTGGCGCACTAAGAAGGAAAGGGTGGGCATTTCCTGTTAGTCAAAGCCCTGCCAAAGAAGTGCAGGCTGCCTCGAGCCTTACCCATAGGTGCTTCAAAAGAATAGGAAGTGTCAGAGATCGAGCTCCACCCCTTTTATAATGAACTGTAAAAATGTACATAAACTTCAAAACAGCACGGTACAGCCCCATACTGTCTGCAAACCACTGTTACCCAAGTAACCGATGACCCCCTGGCCTCTGAACTTCAATTACGAAGTGTGTGTGTGGCTCTGGGTGTGTGTGGCTCTGGGTGGGTGGGTGTGTGTGTGTGTGTGTGTGTGTGGGTGTGTGTGTGGCTCTGAATGTGTGGGGGGGGGGGTGTGGCTCTGGGTGGTTGCGTTTGTTTGGCTCTGGGTGTGTGGCTCTAAATGTGTGTGTGGCTCGGTGTGTGTATGACTGGGTGTGTGGGTGTGCGTGTAGCTCTGGGTGTGTGTATAGCTCTGGGTGTGTGGCTCTGGGTGTGTGTGTGGCTCTGGATGTGTGTGTTAGTGTGGCTCTGGGTGTGTGTGTGTGGCTATGGGTGTGTGTGTTTGTGGCTCTGTGTGTGTGTGTGTGTGGTAGTAATTGCTGTCTGATGAGCTCGTCCGTAGGGTACAATAGGTCTCACATTTGCAAGAGATTAAGCCAATGGCAATGTAAATGACAATGCCATTTATTTATCTGTTTTCAAAACCAACACATAAATACAACATTTGTCATTTACAATGCCAATAGCTCTAACTTTTTCCAAAGGCGAAACCATTGCATTGTAAATGCTTGTTTATCCATTCTGCCCATTTACTTGTAATCAAATGAATCAAGTAAACAGTTGAGTTTGTGAACTGCCAGCTGACCCTAAACTGTGATCAGAGAAGTGCTCTCAGCATGGATTGCTGCGAGTACATATATTTGCATAAAAGAGAATTTAACTGCACGCATTTATTGGAGTGCAACACATCGCTCTTGGCTTTTTGGAACATCTTGCAAACAAGCTTCTGAGGAAATCCGTTGCAGTACCTTTAAATTGTACTGCAATCTACTGTGCTAGCGTTGTACAGCTTGCTGTACGTCTGGACTCCTGTCTAGAAGTTGTCCACGTAAAGGTCAAAACCTTTTTGAAGGAGTGATTTGACAAACTCCCATACAATCTTCTCACTGGTTCCTAGCGTGGAAGGACAACCCAGGATTTATAGTAGAGTCTTTCTCAGTATATATGCTCAGGCTGTATACATAGCCATTAGAGCTGTTGTTCATCATGTATATTTTGATACCATAATAAGCTCTTTTCATTTGTTGTCATACTTCTTCGTCCAGAACCATTAATACTTAGCTACACTTAACAAACTCAGTTTTTAGGTCGAGCAGACCTAAAAAGCATGCGAATCATGCTTTGTGTCTGCGATGACATCATTTGCTGGCGTGTCTGGGGGAATGTGAGACAGCGATCGCCCACGCGCCATGCACAACCCCTGCCTCACATTCTCTCTCAATCACACACAGTCACGCATGCGCACACACATTCCCTCGCGCACACACGCACACGCGCAAACACTCCCCCCCCCCTCCCCCCAGGCATACACACAGGCAGGCACGGAGTCCCCTACGGGGGACTCTAACTTCACATCAGCCCTGGGCCCCACTCACCGGCTGCTCTCTTCCGGCGGGGCTCCTCTCGCGCTCTGCTCCTCACGGCGCGTCTCCTCTTCTGGATCGGGGCTCCCTCAGGTCAGAGGAGCCCCGCAACAGGCGCCACACTCCTTCTCCCCGGGCCCCCTCCTGGGGACCCGGGCTACCCAGGACCGGCAGGCCGCCTTCTCACAGACCTCAGGAGGCGGGACTTCCGGTCGGCCGCGAGCGGATTGGCCTTCCGGCCAAGAGCTTCTGGGTCGCCACGGGCAGCGCGGCGGCCCGTTTTGAGACAGGCAGGCGGCAAGGCAATCCAAATATCGGCGTGGGCAGCCGAAGTAGAAATAAAACGGCACATAAGCGAGGTGGGCACTCGCAGACTAAATAACAATTTAGTGGGGCAAATCCACGCCGGGTGGGCACCAGCTCCCAACAATAAATACGATTTTTTCTTTTTTTGTCGTCCGTCTCTGAGTGTACGTTTTCTATTACCTCACCTCACAGCCTCTCGTCAATATCCGCCGTAAACTCCGCTTTGCACGTGCTGCTGCCACACCCTTTCCTGCTCACGTCGGCTTCTCACAGACCCGACCGTGGAAGCCTACTGCTTAATGGCGACGAGACCGTACGGTGGGAAAACAACTCTTGACCGGTGTTGAGTTCTGCCCGCCTCAAAGATGTAAGTACAAGTAGGGAGAGTGGAAGACTTCAAAGCCGCTTCGCTGCCCTAGCGCAAACCAAAGCGCTTCGGAAAGTTCCAGAGATTGCGGACGTAACCGTTCACTCCTTACTTAAGAGTACTTAACTTAACCAAAGTCTTCTTTTTCTAAATAAAAATGAAAATTGCATAACTTGTCGACTTCTTTTGAGCGTCTTTAGTTACTGAAGTAGTTTGCGATCCCGGTGAAAGTATTTTAACTGCTTCTCAGTTTCTTAAACAAAGTCTGGATTGTTTGAAGCGGTTGGCGTGTGTGGTGTAACTGTAATGCCAAGCTTACAATAGCCGTCTGATCACTCCGCTATGCCTGTGGTCTTGCACTCAATCCTTACTGGCACTTTGTTGACTTTCTCGGGCCATCTTTATAGCTGGAATTCTGTATCGATTGACAGTCACGCTGTCCTGACTGAGAGTTGACACTCCACCCGACCGCTTTTCTTCTCCAACTCGGGATAGCAGTGGCGTTGCCCGCTTTGTCTTTTAACCAAAGGTAGTGCCTGAACGTCCAACAAGAGTATAGAGCATTACAGTTTCAATGTTGTTAATTTTATTAGAAGAAAATTGAGTGATTTTGCCAAATTACGTTTCATATAGCTCAGGATAAAACCTTTTTATAATGCTTTGTTGCCTTTTGCAAAGAATCCTATTTGTAGCCATTGCTTATTATCGCACTATAATGCCTGATAATGATGCCAACGTTTCAACTCGTGGTCTACATCAATCTTTTGTGAATGAGAGGTTGCAATGTAATTTCACTCTTCAAGCTGATAATCAGTAGTCAAGTTACACTCCGAAGAATGCCCCTGTTCAGTGGATCTTGTAACCGTGCAATTCTTTTTTTGCACTACTGTGGCTGGGATACATTTGAAATCGCATGCATTTAACATTTGCTTAGAGTATTACAACACACAATTAACTTTTACATGTCGATTGGTTTCAATAATGTCCAAATGTAAAAGTATGTTTTGTGTACCAGCGTTAGCCACATGTTGTGCCACGAACCAAAGCATCCAATATCTATATCCATGGCAAGAATTGCAATCTAAATTGATTTTGCTTCTGTCTCTAAGGAAACCCTCTTTATTTTCTTTCAGTGATAAAGATTATTAGCCATGAATTCAAAGAACGGTTCTTCGTACCTTGAAATAAAGGCATTTGCCTTTAAAGCCCTGATTGTACATTTGTGGAACCTTTTCTGCAGGGGCCATTATTACGGTGCTAAGTGGTGTGTTCTGAAGCTTATCTTATAGATGTGACCAGATACGAGCCTCCTTTTCGATCACTTTATGAAACTTGTATTTGTAACTAAAATGTAATCTGAGCCTTTATAGAGGGGTTTACGAAAAAAGAAAATCGTGCTAGTTCGTTAGTTTAACTTGGGCCTGATTGATCATGAGTGTAAATATAGGGGTGGTTATGTTACCTGGCCGCACAAGTTATTTTTGTGAATGGCTTAATACTCTACATAAACTTTCACTTTATGAAGTAAAATTGCCTTGCTCCATTTGAATTAATGATAATGTTATTACGTGGAAGGAGTAGTATTTTTTGAATTTGGATTGTGAAAAAGGATTTTTGCCTCGGAAACAAGATCAGTAGTAATATTCTCGTTTGTCGACGATTCACTACACCCCCGCCCTTTCTCACTTGTCTCTCGCTTTCCTTTATTTCTCACACTTGTGTGACCCCTCTTGCACTCTCGGGCCCTGCAGTTCACTTCCCTCCCCGCCTGTGTTTCCCATAACTTCTCACAAGCAATGCTATTCAAACCTTATCCTCTCTGGACTCTCTCCTCCGTTTCTCACGCTCCCTTCGCCACTATCCCATGGATCTGACGCCCCCACACTTCTCCCCTTCAACACCCTCCTGCTCACACACACCTATGCAGTTTCAACTTTGCACCCGCAAGACATCTCATCCCCGGATGTCCCCAGAACACCCTGCTACCATAGCCCTTCTTTTTGTTTATCCTCTTCTTTAGGGGTTCACACTTCGCTCACCTGCTTTTCAACCTCCCCTCTACTCCCCCTCTCATTCTCTTCCTATCTCCAGTCTTTCTGCCCCCACCCTCCAACTCCACCCTTCTCACTCCATCGCCCTCACTCCATCGCCCTATCTCCCTCACTCTATCGGTCTATCTATCTATCTATCTATCTATCTATCTATCTATCTATCTATCTATCTATCTATCTATCTATCTATCTATCTATCTATCTCCCTCACTCTATTTGTCTATCTATCCTATCTATCTATCTATCTATCTATCTATCTATCTATCTATCAGCCTCACTCTATCTTTCGCCCTCTATTTATCTATCGCACCACCACAGCATCACTCAGGGGCACCACAACATCACTATGCGCTACCACAGCATCACTGAACGTCACAGCATCACTCGTCGCCACCACAACATCTCTCCGCGCCACCACAGCATCAATCAGTGCAACCATTCAACAACAACTGGTTCAAATATGTTCTCTCAATTTTTCAAGCTTTATTACAAATGTAACAAAAATATGTTAATATTTCACTTCTGTTCTTGAATTTTCGTCTCAATAAAATACACTGAACATAATCTTCACAAAAGGTATTTACAAAAGTTTAAGCTATTGCCATTATAAATTACAATAACTTTTATTTAAGTATTAATTATTTAAAAAAATTAAAAGCCATTATTTGTAAAATCAATACATCTAAGTCACGTAAATACAAAACATGTTGCATTACAAAAGCTATAAGTGTCACATTTGCAAAAGTTAAAAGTATTGGCATTGTAAATGACTAAGCTATTAATTTCGCTATTTCCAAAACCAACACATAAATATAAAATGTGACATTTACAAGACCAATAGCTCAAACTTTCCAAATGCGAGACCTATTGCATTGCAAATGCTTGTTAATTCTACTATTGAGTATGTAGAACATCAGAGGCATCATCGGACAGGCTTCTACCATTTTGTTCCAATACAGCAAGATTGTATTTTTCCTTAGGTCGAGTACCTCCTCCCTACGCAGCGCTTTCAGCTCCGGCCCACCTGATCAGTTCGCTATGCCACATGCGTAATGTAGAAGCTCTGGCTGACTTCCAGCACATGATATGCCCCTTTTTAGCTCTCGCCTGGCGATGCAGCGCGAAATCGCTGTCGCCAGCGAGATCTATTGTTACCGACTTGCCTCTCAAGTTGGTACAGACCGGGCCACACGCAGGGCTTTTGCGATTGTGGTCTGTGGACGTTCACGTACAGCCACGCGCACATCTCTTGTCCCGCTTCCCACAGGCAAGCCAGCATGCAGTTTCACTGTCTGTTTCACTTTCGCACGTACAGCCCCTGTGATTACACCACTCAGGGCCACCCAGGCACTACATGCACCCAGGCGCTGCGTGCACCCAGGCGCTACATGCCAACACAAACCCACAAACCGAAGCATTTTCATTTCACGTCGATAGCACTGATCATTGTCCACACTTCGCTTTAACTTCACATTCTTCCATACAGATATACCCCTCGACTACCACACCCCGAGACTTACCATTTCTTGTTGCACTCCAACATCCGCTCCTAGTAGGTGGCCACAAACTGGAACTTGGAGGCCCGCTTGCCCACGCGCTGCAGTCACTTCCACACCAAAGTCATTTTTTTAATCTGGTCTGCAGGACACTCCTACTTCTCACGGGCGGGATCTAGAACGTAAGCAGGGAGCTGCTGGCTTTATATTGTCTGCGGCCTGTACATTCTGGAGACACGTCACCTCCTGCCCGCCTCTGCACCTCCCTCCTGGAAGCTGCGGTTCCCAGTCCTGTTCCCACCCCCTCCTGGTTTTGCTATTGCGGGGAGCCCCTCATGCGCACGGTCTCAGGCCGACCTCCGCGGCTCCCTCCTTGGGAGCTCCTACTCCTCCACCTTTATTTCTGTTCCGCGCTGCCTCTCTGAGCTGATAGGAGTTTGGTGAGTGTGACGTGTTGCCTCTCGGAGCCAATAGGAGTTTGGTGAGTGTGACGGGCTGCCTCTCGGAGCCAATAGGAGTTTGGTGAGTGTGACGTGCTGCCTGTCGGAGCCGATACGAGTTTGGTGAGTGTGACGTGCTGCTTCTCGGAGCCGATAAGAGTTTGGTGAGTATGACGTGCTGCCTTTTGGAGCCGATAGGAGTTTGGTGAGTGTGACGTGCTGCCTGTCGGAGCTGATACGAGTTTGGTGAGTGTGACCTGCTGCTTCTTGGAGCCGATAAGAGTTTGGTGAGTATGACGTGCTGCCTTTTGGAGCCGATAGGAGTTTGGTGAGTGTGAAGTGCTGCTTCTCGGAGCCGATAGGATTTTGGTGAGTGTGACGTGCTGCCTCTCGGAGCCGATAGGAGTTTGGTGAGTGTGACGTTTGGCTGTCACCTGTCAGAGGTGCTGCCCATGCAAACATGGGGGGATAGGGGTGTGACAATAGCTGTCTGTTGGCCCATGTTCTAAGGTGACTGTTTATACAGTTCGCATTTTTCGGTTGGACTAAAAGTCCCAGTATGCTACTTTTTAGGCGGTTAAGCAGGCTAGAGTGAGATCTACTCGCCTGCAAGGCTTGCAGATGGCTCCAGAACTGGGCTTTAATTTTCTGGTATTTCAAGTATGTTACTTCAATTGGCTTAGTTTAAGTGAACCAAGAATGCATCTCCAGGCTTCTAGAATGCCCTAGGTTGTTAAATAATGACTTTGGTTGTTTGTAAACCGTGTCCTCGTGACAGACTGGTCGGTGTAGAGACCCTACACTTACTGTGGTAAGAAGAAAAATTGCAGCTTCGGATGTTCCGTATGGACCCAGTCGAATTTGTTGGTTAATTTATTGTTACATCTGAAGTACACATGACTGTAGGGCTTTTTATTTGCATTTCACTATTATCAATGTGCCTCGAACTTTACTGTCACTCTTATTTGTTTTCTTTATATTGTATGGCTCCTCTTGTTTTAGCCTGTATATCTTGTGTTTGTTCTTTCCATGAAGCATACCCTTTTTACCATCTCGTTAATTGACTGGCTTCTTTGCGTCCTCTACTCACTTTTAAGGAGCTACTTTTTTCTTAAGCACCCCATTGTAGTACATGTGTTTACCAGTTGTCTTCCTTATGTGCTTTTCTCTCCTCAATTCGCTCTCTCTTGTCCAAGTGTTTCTCTCCTCCTACCCGCACTCTTTTTCTTTCGCTCGGGTGATTCCATCCTTTTGTTTTCCACATTCCCCACTTTGTTGCTTCTCCCTCCACCCCTGCCAACTGGGTTACTTCACCCGCCCCTGCTCCCAACTCATTATTATTTTTTTAGCACCTTTGAGCTATAGTTTGAAAGAGCACCACACGTGTTCCAGCCCTGCCACGTAGGGCACTGAGTTTGCCATCAGTAGTGTGCCCCAGTCTGAGAAGTGATTCTTGTTTTTATAGTCCCCCTCCCCTTGCTGCCTCCCTCACCTACTCTTAAAAAAGCTTTTGCACGTTATTTTATTTTTTTATTTACCTATCCAACTTGGAGCGCTAAATAAGACAGAAGGTGCCGCCATAATTTATAGGACCATGTTTGTGTGGTGCGCATGCCTACAAAACAACATTGCAGTTGCATCATAGGCTATTTTGTGTTCTTTTTTTTGCCATGCTGCACAGCATGGCCAAAACCATTGACAATACAAGAAGTCCCAGAGTCCAGATCTAGTGGCTTGGCCGCCAATGTTTTTTTCATCTCGTTATAGAAGCGGTCTTCAATCTGTGGTTGTCAAAAGTTGATGATGAGGAGTACCAGTTTCTAGAAACTTTTGTCGGAAGAGGGTCCTTACACCTAAAAAGGTTTTACAAGGGGGTCTAGGCATCAAAAAGTTTGAAGACCTCTGCGTTATAGAGACATAGCCATTTCATTAGCGCAGTACATTTAATCTTCATAAACCTGCTTTTGAAGGTCAATTGCCATATTCTTTGTACTCTAAATGATATACTGTGTATTTTGGAAGGAATGAAAACTGATAAGCACTGTCTAAAACTTTTCTTATTAAGCCACAAAACAATTTAAGAAGACCAAGGAAACAGCTTGCAAATTAAAAAAATTCAATTATACATGCTGTCATTTTTTTTCCTTAGCAGATCAGGCAGTTGATTCTGTTAGCGCTTGATATCTTCATGTTCTGTATTATGTTTCCATTATATAGTTAAATATTATTTTCTCCTTTTACATTTCAAACAATGTTCTTAGAATTCAAGGTGATTTGAAGACCAATTACATTTTAAATCCAGCATTGGCAACGCCAATCGGTCTGGCCCTGGAAACTGGTGTGATTTTTTAAAATCCTTTATTTTTATTGCAAGCGTACATAACTGAAAAAGAACAACAAAAAGGATTTGCAATGCAATAAGTCTCGCATTTACGCGATTTTAAGCTATTGGCATTGTAAATGGCAATGCCTTTTATTTATGTTTTAAAAACGAAAACATAAATGAAAGGCATTGTTATTTGCAATGTCAATAGCTCAAACTTTCGTAAATGCGAGGCCTATTGCATTGCAAATTATTGTTGCAACTGGGAGCGCCAAGTCCAAGAAGCGTAATTGGACATTATGTCTCTTCTTACTTCTCCAGATACCCAATAAACATTCTAGTGCTGCGCCCTCCATGGAGAGTTGAGTAGTATCTTTAATCAATTTCTTAACTCCTTCCCGAAACTCCTCTAGGCGTGGGTACGCCCAAAATATATGAAGTATATCTGCGTCTGGCAGTTTACATCCGGAGCATTGATGGGCAGTGGGCGGGTACATTCTCAGTAGCCTATGCGGGGACAGATACGCTCTATGTACAATCATACATTGTATAAACTTATACTTGGCATTGCGCAGTATTTTCCACAGGTATTCCAATATGTCCAACCATTCCCTGTCTGTTAATTCCCGTCCCATGTCCTCTGTCCATTGCAACAGAGTAGTGTCTAGAGGGATTCTGGCCTGTTCATGAATACTAATGTAGAACCATTTAATGAGATGGCTACCTTGTCCCATATAATAAAGGACTTTAACAAACTCGTTCACTTGGGGTTCCTCTTGCTGTGGGGACAACTGTCTCTTAATGCAGTGCAGCACAGCTGCGTGCGTCGCATATAGTGTGTTAGGTACTCCTGTGTCATGTGTAAAGGTATCATGGTCCATAAGTGACCCATCACCAAAACGTGCCCCAATAGCCTCCAACCCGCCTCCAACCAGGGCCCAATTGCCTGTGTCGTCAGCCTGCCACTCGCCAGTGGCAGGCTTGTTCTGTGGTAAGAGTAGAGTGTGGAGTACTCCCTGTTCTATGTGTCTGGTTGTGTGTCCGATTTCCTGCAGGTTACGTCCTGCCGTCCAGTAGGATAACCACTGCAGCTGGCATGTATAGTAGTAGGCTCTAAAACCAGGTGCTCCCAGGCCTCCCCCTCATGCTCTTATCTGGAGTTTCTTAAGACTTATTCTGCAACGACTCGCTCCTCAGCTGAGGTCTATCAGTTTGGTATCTTGCATATTCAAAATAGTGGCCCGGTACCAGCAATGGCAGGCTCATAAAGTAATATAAGAGACGAGGAGGTACCACCATCTTAGATAAAGCCACACGGCCTGTAGCCGATAGGGAAATGTGTGGTCCAGAAAGCTGGTCCAGAAAGCTACCTGAGATCCTATACCTCGGATGGCCTTATTTAGATTGCCCTCTAACATATCCGCTTGCGAACGGTAGATGTTAATGCCCAGATGTTCAAAGTTATGTGGGGCTGTTGGTATTGTGAGTCTCCCAAAAGCAATACTGTCCGGGTGTGTTTGGTCATGGAAGACAAAAGCATTAGATTTGGATTTGTTAATGGATAAGCCAAAGACTCCTTCAAAATCAGCAAAAAAAATACGGGGGATTGGACCCTGTCCCTCCAGTATGTCCGTCCCATATACAATCAGGTCATCTGCATATGCAGACACCAGGTGCATCGATGTGCGTACGGGTATTCCGCAATGAGTAGCCTCCATCCGCAGACGGAGGGCCAATGGCTCTAGTGCCAAGACAAATGGTATGAGGGACAGAGGACATCCTTGTCGTGTGCCCCCATGAAAGTAATCTTCTCTGGAAATCTGTTTACCGGATCTGACTCTTGCCGTTGGAGCTGCGTATAATAGCCTTATCCATTGGACATATTCGGGGGATAAACTGAAGCGTGCTATAGCTTTGAACACGTATTCCCATGACAGTGTGTCAAATGCCTTTCTCATGTCTAATGATATGCTGCCGGCACGTTGGTTTTGCGAAAGATTCTGTGGACATAATCTGGTGTAATCTGCGTATATTTAGTGACGTGCTGTAGAGAGGTGGGTTTCTGTTGCAGTAACCCCCCCCCCCCCACACTTTTTGCCTGATACTTGATGCACTTTTCCTTGGTGTGCCCTGGGTCCCTGCCAATCAGGTACCCAGGGCCTGTGTTCCGGCCCTAAACACTGTACTAAAGCCTAAACCCAATTGGCATCTCTGACGAAATGCCAGCCCCTGGTGCGTTATGCCAGTGGTGTGGGCACAGGTGCATGAGCCCTATGCCCCTACAGTACCCAGGGCAATTCCTGGGCACTGTAAGTGCAGTGATGCCACTAAGAGTATATGGTGCTGGGAGCTTGTCATTATGAACTCCACAGCACCATAATTAATACACTGAAGACTGACAAGTTTGATATCAAACCTCTTAGCACATTACACCCACACTGATGCCAATGTGGGATTTAATGTAAAATGCACTACAAAGGGCATCTTAGAGATGCCCCCTGAAACCTAACCTCCAATCCACGTCTTGTCTGAGAGGTTGCCTAGGCTGCCATCCAGCAGGCATGTTGCTGGACCCCTGGGTGGAGAGCCCCCCGCTCTCCTGGGCTTGCAACAATGCACATCTTGGGCAAGGTGCTAGGTCTCCTTCCCCAGGATGAGAAGGGGAAGCTTCAAAGGCATTCTGCCTTTGTGAGCTTCTCCAGGCCACTTGCTGTACTCCGCAACTGGCCCCCTCCAGTTCTGTCCCCACTCTGGTGGGAAGACTGGCGGGAAACCCTCAGTGAGGAAAGGGGGTGTGCTGGCCTGTGCCAACTCTACCCCTCAGGTGGGAGAGGCGAGGGGAAGCACAACCCTGGGCTACGGCCATCTTGAAGATGGGGAGCCCTGCCCAATCAGAGATAGGCTCCTGCCCCACTCCGACAGGAGAAGAGCAGGATAGGGGGTCTACCCACCCCAGGGCAGGGACCCATTGGTCCCTGCCCTCAACCTACCAGTAACACCCCTAAACTTAATATTTAGGGTCACCCTGAACCTTCCTTCCCCAGATCCAGATTCCGAAACAAGAAAGAAGAACGAGGATCAAGAAGACCTGCAGTGCAGCTGCTAAAAAAGAGGAAGACACCAACTGATTTGACCCCAGGCCTACCGGCCTGTCGACCCTCGATCCTGCTCCTGCTAAACCCCGGCGAATCCAGTGGTCAGCAACCTCAAAAACCCACAAGGACCTGACTGCCTTGTGACTCTGACTACCTAGGTCTCCCACGAGCAGGGGTACTGCTCGCAGCAAGTAACAAGCCCTGGCATCAGCCTGGAACCGCGAACCCTGCACACTCTGCACCTGCCAAGCCTGGTCTGTGCCGGAGTGAATCAAGATCACGAGGACGTCCCCCCGGCAACTGGGACCCGAAGTCCAGTGCCCAAAGACCTACCTCGACGAACCAGACGACGCCTGCAGCTTTTTGTTGAAAAAGTTTCTAAGTGTCGATTTTGCAAACTTACAAATATTCGTTAAAAATGGCCTATATAACAAATACACAATCCTTCAACTGTTTACAGGTGGTATACCAGTGCTGGATCTAGGATCCATCCCTGAGATAGAAAGAGTAACCATAACCCCACTTACCTGCTAAGTGAATTTCTTCCAGAGGAAATCATTGACTGTTTTTCTGTGAAATTTCCAAGTGTCAACTTTTAACCCCTCCCATGCTCGTGCCGGAACCGTTCCGTCACAAGCCTCGGGTGGGCTGTGCTGGTGACGGAACGGTTCCGTCACGGCCCTCTCGCCGCACCTGCGTGGCGCGAATTCCGCGCCTGCGCTAACGTTCTGTAGTGCGGGCGGGGCCGTGACGGAACCGTTCCGTCACAAGCGCAGTTCACCCGCGTGCCGTGACGGAGCGGTTCCGGCACGAGCACGGGACCGACGCGCGGCCCCCCCACCCCCTTAGCACTGCGGCGGAATAGCCGCCGCAGTGAAGGGGTTAAAATACCAAAATATTACTTAAAAATCACTACAGTGACCTAACCGATTTTGCTCAACTGTTTACAGTACCTGTCTCAGGACTTAATCTAGGATCCAATCCTGCAGTTAGAAAATAATCCTGGAAGTAATCTATTGCCTCCTTTTAGAAATTCCCATTGAGCTCAATGTGGTATTGGGTTTGAAATTGTGTTGCCTATTGCAACAAACTGTAACTATTGCATTCCAAAAGTGTATTGCCTATTTGCAAAGTATTTAGCTAAAGTAACTAATTCTGAGAAAGTATATTTTGATACCTTGTTGGTTTTAAAATAAAATAACTATATATTTTGATATAAAAACATTAGACTAGAGTTCAGTTCTTGAGTGTGTGAGACCATTTGCTGACTGAGGGTGTACAACAAATGCTTTACACTGTCCTCTGATACTGCCTTACTGCTCGACCAATCTACCACTTTAGAGAGTAAGGGTATATCTAACTTTAGCCTCTGCCAAACCTCTGGAGTCTGTGGACTCTGTGCACACTGTAACTATTTGGGAACAGTATATACAAAGCCACTTTCTCCTAGTTGGTATAAATCCACATTGATCTATATGGATCAGCTTATTGAGATACTGTTGAATTCTATTTGCTAACAATTTACTTAGGATTGTATATTCAGTGCATAGAAGTGACAGAGGGCGGTACCCATATATATTTGATAAATCCCTACCTGGCTTGGACAATGATATTACTAGTGTTTGAGCAGTGGTACAAGGGAGATGTCCTAGTTTATGCTACTTGTTATATATCTCCTCCAGTTGTGGTATTCGTATTTCGGGTCCGGATGGGCAACCCATCCGGACCCGGTGTCTTATTACGAGTGAGCCTACCTATTGCTGCCTTGATCTCCGCCCTAGTAATGGGTCCCTCCGAGCCTCCCGCATGCCTCCCGGGGTCTGTGGGTATGGTAGGTCCGTGAGTAGTCACTATGGGATCCCTTCAAGCAGAGTGGTGCACTGTATAATCTTTCGTAATATGTACTGAAGGCTTCATTAATGTCATATTGTGTATCTGCAATGTTCCACCAGGGGGTTTGATAGAGCTAATAACAATGATGGGAGGGTCATTCTTTATTAGTTTTGCCAAAAGGGTTCCCGATTTATCTGCGTCTGAATGTCGCATTTGAGTATGACCTGTAGTCTAGCAATCTAAGAGTTTCAAGCAGTTCTACAAGTTGAATGCATGCTTCCTGCAGTGGGACCTGCTTCGTGGGGTCGTGCATTGCTTCCTGTTCTAACTTTGACATCGCATTCTCTATGTCCTTCAGGTTCCTATGTGTCTCTTGCCTGGCTCCCACTATGGCACTGATTGCCGTTCCCCAAATAACCGCCTTCACTGCGTTCCATTCAATTAATACTGTTCAGGCAGTGTTCTGGTTTTCTGTAAAATAATTTAGTAGTGTTGTGGAGAGCGTGCTGTGAAACATAGTGTCTTCCAGTAATTGGGGCCATAACTTCCATGTAGGAACCGGGGTGGGTATGCTACCCCAGCCATAGACCGTCTCCAGGGGATTGTGGTCAGAGAAAGTCTTCACTATGTGGGTAGCGTCAGTGACTTGATCTGCTATGGAGATGGAATACAAAATACTGTCTATCCTGGTCTGTAGGTGATGTACCGGGGAGAAAAAGGAGTATTCCTTATGTTGTGGGTACCTAAGCCTCCATGTATCGCTAAGAGACCAGCCCTCCACCCAGTTGCATAATGCTTCTGCCCGGTTACTGGCTCCAGTGTCTCTCAAGAGGGGGTGTGATCTGTCCAGATTGACATCCATAACCGCATTACAATCACCCCCTATTATCCATGGATTAGTTTCCCATCCTGCCAAATTTGAGTTCAAGTCTGTAAAGTGTTTGTGTTGATCGTGATTTGGAGTGTAAGTGTTCCCAAGGATGACTGGCGCTCCATCTAACGTGCCACGTAGGAAGATGTATCTTCCCTCTGTAACCACCCTCTGTTCCAGTATGATAAATGGTACCCCCACTTTTTAGTCAGCCCTCTGAGTAGTTTGTGGTCACCACCTGCCCCCTCCATTTCGTCCTCATTTTTGTGGCTTCCGCTTCAATCAGGTGCGATTTTTGGAGAAAAACCCCATTTGCTCCCCTACATAATAGATGTGCGTGTACTCTATGCCTTTTGTTGATGGAGCCCAACCCATGGACACTACATGTAACAAATTTATATTTGTCAAGCATTTGTCGTACCGCCTTACTTCTGGGTGCTATGGGACATATTCAAATTCAAAATTAGCTTTATTCGATTTGTTTGGTAAAATCATAAAAGCATACAAGTACATTTTATACAACAAATTTAAAAAGTTATCCCCAACGAAACTTTTATAACACCTTCCAAGTGTGTAATTAAAAGTTTTTGAGGGACGACCTAGACAGATTTTCTAAGGACTCTGGGTCATCATAGTATTCAGGACAACCAATCTTGGAGAACATCAACCGGACATGTCGCATCCATTTTATTTTGGATGCGGCATCCAAGTTCATGCAATCCGTGATGAGTTCTCTATTAAGTTGGCATTCCCTGGTAGTCCAAATTTTGTGCCAAAGCAAACACGGTGCCAGCTTTATGGAGTCGCTAAGGTATTTGAGGCCAGTCTCAATGTGAGTGATGAAAGTTGAAGTAGATTTACTCACACCCAATAAGTAACGAATAAAGAGGTTCTCACAAATTTGGAGTGAGGACACATCTTCAAAGCCCCATAAGCCTGCTCCATAAGTGACTGTCGCTACAAACTTTGATTGGTAAATCTGTATCATCTCAGCAGTCGGTTTGCCCCCAATTTTCGCTGCAAAAGTTCTCAGGGCCCCAATAGCACGGGTAAAGGCAAGCCTCCTAGCCGATACTGCATGTTTCCAGGCTCCTTTTCTCTCAAAAACAACACCCAGATAACAAAAAGTGTCTGTGGTCTCAATTCTTTGCTCGTCAAGGTATATCGAACATTTTGGCCTTTTACTCTTTTGGGTGCACGGCATGGAGAAAGTTTTTGAGGTGTTCACTTTTAAATTTCTTTCCCCCATGTAGGATGAAAATTCTCTTACCGCTCTCTGCAACCCTACCCTAGTCCTAGACATAATAGCCGCGTCATCGGCGTATAATAGGATGGGTACAGGCCTACCATTGACAGCTGGATAGTCATTCTGGAGATTTGTTAGATGGTCTACAACAGAGTTGATGTAAAAGCTAAATAGAAGGGGCGCAAGTATACAACCTTGCCTAACCCCTCTATTTATGGGAAATTTCTGTGTACATTGCCCCTGGGTCCCGTACCTCACTCTGGCACCAGCATCTCTATACAGTTCTTTAATAAATACCACGATGGTAGGATCCACCCCAATGAGCTCCAATGTTGACCAGAGCTGCAGATGATCCACACAATCAAATGCTGAGCTAAGGTCAACAAATGTAACAAACAGATCCCCTTTTTTGGCCTCAGTATATTTGGACATCAATAAGGACAGGTTTAAACATTGCTCCTGGGTACCCAGTCCCTTTCGGAAGCCATATTGGAGTTCCGAAATAACCTTGTTTTCTGTCTCCCAGTGCTGAATCCTCTTAAGGACGATCCTTCCTGCAATTTTCATGAGGCCGTCTAGTAAGGATATAGGACGGTAGCAAGCCGGATCGTCCCTATTTCCCTTTTTAAATATGGGGACCACAATAGCATCTGACCAGGTGTTAATTAAGCCGCATTTGTTTCCCATATTCAAAACGTTCGTTAAGAGCGGAGCCCAAAATTCCAGGTTTGTTTTATAGGCATCCACTGGTGTGTGGTCCGGACCAGGAGCTTTCCCTGAAGGGCTTTCCCTAATTGCATTTTCAACTTCTAGGGTGGTAAAGACCAAGTCGATTGGATACGGGGAAACTGGGGGATCACTTGACTGATAGTCCTGCGTGAATTTGTTCAAGGGTGAAAGTGCCTTTTGTTGATTCATGTTGTTCCCCTGTCTGTTGGTGTAGAGTTTCCCATAGTGTTCTACCCAGAGCTCTGCTGTGATTGCTACATCTATACAATTGTCAGTATCTTTTGTGTTGTATACTGATCTTATCACTTTCCAGAAAAGGTTAGTGTCCTTATTCCTGGCAGCTTCTCCCAACGCTTCCCAGGCCTCCTTTTTCATGGTTGCTTTCCGGCGGTTAATTTCTCTCTTATACTCTCGTCTGGCCTCAGAGATTTGGACCCTGTTTTTCGGAATGGCGTTTAAAACTTTCTTCAAGTTCTTTAAGGCAGCTGTGCACCTAGAGTCAAACCACCCGGATGCACGTTTCCCATTCTTTTTGTGGCTCTTAGTTAGAACGCCTTTTATATACTCCTGAATGTTGGCGAAAGCTGCCATTATCGCCTTAGGATCAACATCTTCTTCTAAACAGACAGATATGTCTGCAAAGCAAGATGATATTAGATTGTGGAAGAAGGTTGTGGGGTTCAATTTCTCCCACTTGAGCACATAGCCGTTTATCTTTGTTAAGGTGACCTCCAATGGCTACAGTGGGCCGCTAGATTCCTTTGCTTTCTCCACTGGGAGCCTAACCCCAAAGGTAATAGGGTAATGGTCACTCATTGGGTCATCCCCTATCTCCCAAAAGGTTATAAAATTGGGTGTGGTGGGGGATATCAGTGCAAAGTCAATTGTGGTTTCACAGCCTCTTCCATTATATGTTGGGGCAAAGGGAACATGGGGAGAGCATGCCTGATTAATGAAGGTGAGGTCAAAAGTAAACATAATACTGTTAAGGAGAGACCCCAGCTTGGTGTGTGAGAAGTGAAAAGGGCCGTCCTCCTCACGATCTGCAAGGCCGCACAAACCTAACTCAGAAAGTGGGCAGACGGCACAATTAAAGTCTCCCACCCAAAAAACTGTATGGTCTCCCGTGTTTTGATCTCTCACTTTATGGATGTGATTTGACATTTTATTTAAAATGAGTTCCATTTCATTTACTGGCATATTGTTATAAAAGTTCACCAGTATGACCTTTTGTGTGGTGCCCCATTTAAAAGAAAGGATTTGAAAATATTGGTCCGAGTGGAAATTATACACCTTTATATCCCCTACATTCGAGATGTATATACACAAACCCCCTTTATTGCGGCCCTGAGTGGAGGGAGCAGCGGGTGAATGGAATGTTCGATACCCCATGATGTGCCTTTCCTCTGCAAGCCAGGTTTCTTGCAGGCAAAGTATGCCATGCTTCTGGACGGTCTCCAGCCACGGTGTATGCTTGATCTTATTGCCCAGTCCTGCTACATTCCAGGATAATAATGAGTGTTTCAGTTCGCTAACTACCTGATATGTATGGCCCACACTCTCTATTGCGTCTACCTGGTCTTGGAAATGTACCCTGTCTAGGTGTTGTATGGCTCGCACAGGGAGCGGGTGCTGGACAGGGGAGGGTGGAACCACCATCAAATGGGTCGAGTTGCTAACAATGAGTGGCGATGTATTGCTATTACTGGCAATCATTGCGTGGTTTTGATCACTTGATCGGGGTGATTGATCGACGATTCCCAGTCAATCCACCTGATCTAAGCATCCAAACCTATTCATGGTGGATGCACCTTCCCACCAATTATTGGTGGGTTGCCATCCCTGCCCCTGACCCTTTCATCTATGGTTGTGGACTATGGTCCAAGCCCCAGGATGCTCTGCTAGCTGTTTTGGAGGGTAAAAAAAGGTAAGGGGTTTGGTGACAATGGTTTGTTCGGTCACGTATGGGTCCCATGTGGTGATAAGGTGGGCTGTATGGGGGTCTGCAAATGACACCACGATACAGTCTCCTGGTATCGATTTGTAGGTACGGCCCACCCAAGGGACTCTCCTGACCATTAGTACCCTACTCCTGTTGGTGTGAGGGATCTGCCTATTGGTATTTAACCAGTGGATCACTTTGTTGAAACCCAGTGGTCCTTAAAAAACAATGTCAGGGGCAAGCGGAGGTACCCCTGCCAAGATAACCACGTAGGGCCCAGCCTCAGGGGGGAGATCAATATAGCCTCCGCGAAAATTCTGATGGTTCGGATATAAATTTGGTGTGCGCTCTAAGAGAGGAGTGATAGGGTTATTCGCCTTCTGGTCGGATCTAGAAGAAGGTTTGGGCTGGACATGTTTTTTAGGAGGTTTTTCCTCTATTTTTGGAGGGTTGGCAGCGACATTTACGAGTGTCCTAGGTTTGGGAATTGGAGTAGGTTTGGATAACGGAGGGGGTAAGGGTGCGGGCAAAATCAAGGGGACGGGGGGAACCTCCTTAGACGCTGTAGCTGCTTTAATGCCAGTGTTAGAGGCTGGAGCAGGTTGGATACCAACATTTCTAGCCAGGGGTGGACCCTCATTAATATGGGGATGTGTTGCTTCCAGCTGTTTTAGGCTAAGCGTGGCCAGGGATACTAACGTTTTATCCATTTCAAGTAGGTGATTCTCAATACGTGACAGTCTGAGTTCGAACGGTGTCAATAGTTGTTTTAAAGTGACCCAGACTGTCTGGAGAAAGTCTTCATCATCACTCGCTTTATCCATGTCCCTCCCTGTCTCATTTAGCCCTCCCAGTGTTAGGTTATCTACAAGGATAGTAGGATTCTCTACCGCAGGGGCAGTGGTGAGGTTGCTATCACCCCCTGTTGGCTGGATAGCTGGGGGTGGTGTTTGTTTAGGATCCCCTGCGTTGGGTAGAGTTCTTCTATGATTGAAAAACTGCTGCCTTGCAACTTTGGCTTTCTTACGGGCATAGGCAGATTTTGCATTGTTTTTCTTCTTCAAAGCTTGGCGACCTGGGTCTGTACTTTTTGCTACAGAGAAGGAAGGGGCAGTTATGACCGGCAAGGTGGTAGAGTTTCCCTGTTTGGTAGGTGGTTCACCCTCACTAGGTTGGGCGGTCATGGGTGAGAAGATGAATGAAGAGTCTAATGGTGGTGGAGAGGAAGAAGGGGGGGAGTGATGAACGTCGGCGAGAATCAACAAAGGAGGGGGACGTGCCGCCTGTTGGGGAGATGCAGCGGACGCAATGTTTCCCAGGGAAGATTTTTTAGAGTTAGCAAATGTTTGGGAAAGTCTGCGTGCGGCATCTAGCTCGATTGAAACCCTCTTCTGCATTTTTGTGATTTCGGCATCTATAGCCAAATTTGTTTTTACAAGGAAATCGTCCAAGGTGCCATTTGGCTTGGTTAATCCCAGCGCAGTCTTACTGCGGCTCCCCCGGGTACACATAATGTGTGACAGTTACGGTTTATGTATGGTACTCACTAGGCTCAAAGTCCGGGCACGATAGCCGTGGAAAGAGCTAAGGGGGGTGGGCCAGGCCAGTCCTCTTAGTCCTCGAACGGCCTCAAACGGTCCCGCCCTTGTCCCGGGCTTCTCCCGCGCGCTCCCGCGCAGCAGGATTGTTACAATAGCTTTATAGGAGGGCTGATCACCCCAAGGAGGCGGGGCCGGCAGGGAGAGGAGCCCAGCTGGTAACGGGCACGCGGGGACTCCTGGTCTATGGAGTCCTCCGCTCTACCCTCGCAGCCCTGCCGGTTGAGTCAGCCCCTTGTGATGTGGCAACCGCTGTGTCTCCGCGAAGCGGGACCCGCGAAGCGGGTCCGGCGAGCAGGGGCGGCACACAGCAGTCTGAAGCAGCGTGTCAGGAGTCAAAGTGCCCAGCGATGATAGGAGAAATCCAAGTGGGGAAGGTTCAGGAGCCTTTTCTAGTTTCCCGGCGTTGGGGGCGGGGCCGGCAGGGAGAGGAGCCCAGCTGGTAACGGGCGCGCGGGGACTCCTGGTCTATGGAGTCCTCCGCTCTACCCTCGCAGCCCTGCCGGTTGAGTCAGCCCCTTGTGATGTGGCAACCGCTGTGTCTCCGCGAAGCGGGACCCGCGAAGGGGCGGCACACAGCAGTCTGAAGCAGCGTGTCAGGAGTCAAAGTGCCCATGAACATCCATGAATTAATACATAATAAACTGTAGCCTTCGTAAAGTGGGGACTGGCAGCCACAGCCATCATGTAAAGAAAAATGCAATTAAGAGCTCCTCCGAACGTGAGCAAATACTGCCTAGAATTATATTTATCAGGAAACATATAAAACTCGAGCCAAAAAGGATATATTAGTCCTAGGGTATGCACGCCGGCAGTGCCTTCATCCCTGGCATTTTCTAGTATTGCAGCTTTCTCAAGGGTGCAACAGCCCCAGTAGGTCATCCGCTGTTTGAGGTGTCATGGTAGGAAAGAGTGTTAAGCTGTTCTCAGAGTCCGATCTAACCGTACTGCGTTCTGATGATTCCAAAGTCCTGCGAGAGGAATGGTCTCTAAAAGTGTTCGCAGTCGCCAGAGCCAACTCCTTGCTTGCTTGGGCTTGTTTCTGTGTCGGGCAAGGAAATGTCGACGTACCCGCCGGCCCGTTAGTCCGTTGAGATTGTCAATATCATATTTTTCCGGGACAACATGGCGGGTTCGGGAGGGATGTATCTGAGAGCTGCGTCCAATCACTCTTCCTCATCCTCTGGGCTTCAAAGAAGGATGTCTTCTGATCATATATTATCTTCAAACGCGCGGGGGGAAAGCTGTGCATATTTAAGGTTCATGGATCGCAACTTTCTCTTCACCTCTTGGTATGAGGATCACCGACATTGCACAATTAGTGTGTAGTCTGGATATAGTGAGATCTGATAGTTCTCAAATTGAATCCGTACTTTTTTTTGTGCTTTTTGAAGTAACGGATCACGGTCCCTATAATTGAGGATTTTCACTATCAAGGGTCTCAGTGGGGCCCCCACTCTCCTTTTCCCCGTGGATATGCTATGCGCCCTCTCAATTCAAAAGAAATCAGAGAGACCCTCCGGGACCACATGCGTGTGGAACCGTTGTTCCATGTAGGTTGTTGCTTTTTCCCCTCAATTCGCTCCGGTAGCCCAATGACGCGCATATTATTGCGCCAATCTGCCCTCAGCTTCTTGAGCCCTGTCCATCAATCCTGTGACGTGTTTTTGAAGGACCTGGATTAGCTTCGTATTTTCCTTATGTTGCAGCACTAAGTCCTCTAGGGTGGAGCTATGATCCTTCGCCGTGTCTGCTAGTTTGGCATGATCTGCCTTAGGGAGGGTAAAACCTGTAGTGAGGGTGCCGATCTGCTGCTCTAAGGCTCTCCTGGATTCCCGCTCCTCATTGAGTATCAAGCCCAGTTTGTCCGGTGGTCCTGCATTGCCTGTAGGTGGGATGGTATTAACTGATTGATTGCATTCTCACAGTTGAGTCCCTCTCATCCATGTCTAGGGAATTAGTCTCCAGCATTTTCCTCGTTGGACGGCCCATTTCCCTTTACGAGTGCTGCACAACACACCTCTCTGTTGCAATGTTTAGCAATGATTACTATCCGAGCGGCTCTGCAGTAATGAAGACGGCAGTCTAGTTCTGATGTGCAACGTGCGCAAGCCTTTCCCTGTCGCTAAGAGAACCCTGGAGCAAATGGCAAGCCAACTCAATCCTTCCGGTGGGCCCTCTATAGATATAGTCTGTGTGACTCACCTCAAAAAGCCAGTATAACAGGCTATAGGGGCTGGGGGTGCAGTAGGAGTTTGTGATTATCTGTTCTCCCCTGGAATCGCCATGAGCTATGTTTCTGGTCCAACTTGAGCCAGTGATCAGCATACACCCAGGGATCCCTCCAGTACCAGGGCTGTTGGCGGCTTTCTGGTCCATTCCCAATGCGGGGGTTGGGGTGGGACAGAAGAAGTCAGTCTTGGTGTGTTATCTCCTTAGAGTTTTGCACTGTCCTTCTCCCAAAGTGCCGTCTGTGTGCCCCCCAAGAGACCAAGCTTGCAGGCCTTACCAGCAAGAAAATCAGACTCTGATCCGGCGCCTGCTCTCCATATTAATGCCAGGCTCCAAACATCCCCGCAATGCCCCAAAGATTAAATATGATCGTGACGCCCTGATCTCAGGCTGCGCTGAGGGATCTCGTTGGGCCGCCTCCATGAGAGCGTTCCCCTCTGTAACTTCCACCCTCCCCCTGTCCAGGCCGCTGGGAGGAACCGGAGAGGGAAATGGCCTTCAGTCCACAGTCACCCCTGCTGCCACAGGTCGTTGCTCTGTGATCTGCCATGTCAATGGGAGGAAGGTGCTCCAGCGTCTCTCGGATCTCAGAGAGCGAGCGGCACCCACCGGCAGGGGACTCACCGCTTGTATTCGCGGGCCAGGCCAGGCCCACCCCGAGGCTCACCGTGACGTAGCTCCGGCCAGTCAGGACCACTCACAGGCCGCACCACCCAGAATCCGGGCTCGAGAGCCAGAGAGCTTCTGCAGCACCGCTGTGGGACAGCCCTTCGCCACCGGGTCCTCCACATCGACCTTCTGGACGATTCACAGCAACCAAGTGGCAGCGTAAGGTTTGTTTGAGGCCTCGCCTTCTTAGTGAGCAGCTAAGTCGACTCTCCGTATCAAGTAGCCGTCCCACAGGTCACGGTTCCAAATCAATTTTGTGCCGGAAATCAGTGCGGTTTCGACGTGCAAGGGTTGTCGCTCGTCGTTTTACTCTCCTCGCCTACCTGGTACAGTGCAACCATGTCTAAAATTCTATGTGTTATTCAGGATAATTATGCTCGGGCTCCGGAGCCTTTTCAATCCGTGTCCGCTTAGTCAAGTCAAGTCAAGTCAAACATTTGTATAGCGCGCTACTCACCCGGAGGGCCTCAAGGCGCTTAAAGGAGATGAGTTCACTACTAATCGAACAGCCAGGTTTTGAGTTGCTTTTTGAAGGAGAGGTGGTTCTGTGTGAGACGTAGGTGGGTGGGGAGGGAGTTCCAGGTCTTGGCCGCCAGGTAGGAGAAGGATCTTCCTCCCATGGTGGCTTTTAGGATGCGTGGAATCATGGCGAGGGCTTGGTTGGACGATCGAAGATGGCGGGTGGGGGTGTAGAAGGTCAGGCGAGTGTTGAGTTATCTGGGACCTAGGTCGTGGAGTGCCTTGTGTGCGTGGGTGAGGAGACGGAACGTGATTCTTTTGTTGATGGGGAGCCAGTGCAGGTCTCTCAGGTGACCGGATATATGGTTGTGGCGGGGTATGTCTAGGATGAGTCTAGCGGAGGCGTTCTGAATACGTTAAAGTCTTTTCTGCAATTTGGCTGTGGTTCCGGCGTAAACGGGTATTTCCGTAGTCCAAACGGCTGGTGACGAGTGCTTGGTTGACTGTCTTCCTTGTTTCGGTGGGGATCCATCGGAAGATCTTTCGGAGCATGCGTAGGATGTTGAAGCATGATGAGGAGACGGTGTTGATTTGTCTAGTCATAGAGAGGGAGGAGTCTAGGATGAATCCCAAGTTGCGAGTATGGTCCGTTGGTTTTGGTGCGTTGCCTAGTGCCGGGGGCCACCATGAGTCGTCCCAGGCAGAGGGAGATGTGCCTAGGATGAGGACTTCCGTCTTGTCAGAGTTCAGTTTTAGGCGGCTATTCTTCATCCATTCGGCTACGTCTTTCATCCCTTTGTATAGCTTGGTTTTGGCGGTGGTTGGGTCTTTGGTGAGGGAGAGGATCAGCTGGATGTCGTCTGCGTAGGAGATGAGGTTGAGGTTGTGTTGGCGTGCGATGGATGCGAGGGGGCACATGTAGATGTTGAAGAGGGTGGGGCTGAGCGATGATCCTTGTGGAACGCCGCATATGATTTCGGTGGCCTCTGATCTGAAAGGGGGAGGCGGACTCGCTGTGTTCTTCCGGCGAGGAACGAGATGATCCAAGCTAATGCCTTATCCTGTATCCCGACGTCCCTGAGGCGTTGGACAAGGGTGCGGTGGCAGACCGTGTCGAACGCTGCGGAGAGGTCCAGGAGGATGAGGGCCGCTGTTTCTCCGTTGTCGAGCAGGGTCCGGATGTCGACTGTGGCTGCGATGAGGGCAGTCTCGGTGCTGTGGTTGGCTCGGAAGCCTGATTGTGAGGGGTCGAGGGAATTGTTTGATTCAAGGAAGGCGACAAGCTGACTGTTAAAGGTCTTCTCTATGACTTTGGCGGGGAACGGGAGGAGTGAGATGGGGCGGTAGTTTTTAAGTTCGGTGGGGTCTGCTGTAGGTTTCTTCAGGAGGGCGCTGAGTTCGGCATGTTTCCAGCTTTCCGGGAAGGTAGCGGTGTCGAATGAGCAGTTGATGTCCCGAAGTTGGGGTGCGATGACTGAGTCGGCCTTGTTGAAGATGTAATGGGGACATGGGTCGGTTGGAGATCCGGAGTGGATGGAGTTCATCATGCGGATGGTGTCTTCAGTGCTGATCGGGGTCCAGGCGTGGAGGGTGTTGGTGGGGGGCTTCGGTTCGGTGGTGGGGGAGTGGACTGGTCGCGGAAGCTGTTGTGTATGTCTGCTATCTCGCTGTGGAAGAACGAGGCTAGTGAGTCGCAGAGGTCTTGAGAGGGAGTGATGTCGTTGTTGCCGGCGTTGGGATTGGTGAGCTCTTTGACAATGCTAAAGAGTTCCTTGCTGTTATGAGCGTTGTTGTCTAGTCGATCCTTGAACGCTGATTTCTTGGTGGTGCGGATTAGCTGGTGGTGTTTGCGGGTAGCGTTCTTGAGGGCGGTCATGTTGTCTGTGGTGGGGTTTCTTCGCCAGGTTTTCTCAAGGGTGCGTCAGTTCTTTTTGGAGTTCTTGAGGTCGTCGTTGAACCAGGAGGCTTTTTGGCTTCCTGTCTTGTTGAGATGGTTTTCAAGGGTGCTAGTTCGTCAGCGCAGTGGGTGATCCACTTTGCGAGATTGATGACTGCTTGATTTGGGTCAGTTGATGTGGCAAGGGGTTTTTGGTTCAGAGATGTGGTGAGCTGGTCGGTGGTAGTTTTGTTCCAGTTTCGGCAGGGAATTCCTTGCGGGTGGTGGTGGGTCGTGGTCTTTCTGAAGCTAAAGTGGACGCAGCTGTGGTCTGTCCAGTGGAGTCCCGTGACGTAATTAAAGGTGATGTGCTTGCTGGAGGAGAAGATTGGGTCAAGCGTGTGACCGGCGTAGTGGGTGGGGGTGTTCACCAGTTGTCTGAGTCCAAGATTGGCGAGGTTGTCCTGCAGGGCGGTGGTGGTGTTGTCATTGTTATTTTCCAGGTGGAAGTTGAGGTCCCCAAGGAGAATGTAGTCCTCGGAGGGGAGGGCGTGTGGGCTGACAAAGTCAGCGAAGTCTTCGCTGAATTGTGTGCGGGGTCCTGGGGGTCTGTATATGAGGGTGCCTCTGAGTGTGGTCTTGGAGTCGGTTTGGATTTGGAAGTGGAGGTGTTCGGTGGCTATGGGGGTGTCGTGGGAGTTGGTCGAGATGCAGATGGTGTTCTTGTGGATAATGGCGATGCCTCCTCCTGTTTTGTTGATGCGGTCTCTTCGGATGATCTTGTATCCGTCCGGGATGGCTATGGCGATGTCGGGTGCTGATGAGGCGTTCATCCAGGTTTCCGTGAGAAAGGCGACGTCCAGCGCTGTGGTGTCGAGTAGGTTCCATAGTTCAATGGCGTGTCTGTGGACCGAGCGGGTGTTGAGCAGGATGCACTTCAGGTGGTTGTTGTTGGAGTTCAGTTTGGTGTTTGTGATTGCAGCGTGGGTCCTGATGCAGCAGAACTTGCAGGAATGGCAAGTGAAGGGTCCATGGGTACTTCCTGGGGCGGCTCGGTGACAGTCGATAAGGCGTCCGGTGTTGAGTGCAGTGAGGGTTGCGGCGTCGTAAGTTCGGCGGGTGGGATGGTCTCTGGGTGGGCCAGGGGGTCTGGCGCTGGGCGTGGTCCAGGCGCGGATGAGCGTAGACGGGCTTACCTTTGGCGCGCCTTCGGCGCGCATAGGGCGCGTCCGCTGCGCGTAAGTTCATCTGTCATAAGTGGAAAGTGGGGGGGGGGGCGGAGCGAGGGAGGAGGAGCTGGGAGGCGGGTGCGGGGTGGCGAGTGGGGAGGGGATCGGTGATGCTGAAGGGAGCGGGGGTGGGGCCGCGGGGGAGCAGCGGCGGGGAACGCGATGTGCACAAAACTAAATTAAGCACAATAATAAAGCAGGCACAACAGTATCAGCAGGGGCACAGAGGACAATGAAATAAAATCAGTGCAGCAGCAATACCAAATGAATGCAGCCTCACAACACAACAGTACAGCAGGGGCACGGAGGAAGATAAAATAAAATCAATGCAGCAACAATACCAAATGAATGCAGCCTCAGAACGTATCTCCGGAGGGCAGCGGCAGCGATGGGGCGTGAGGAGCCACTGGCACTGACCAGGTCGGGTCGGATCACAGCTCCTGGCTTATCGGACCTCTCCATTTGGTTCCAGTGGGAGGGAGGAGCAGCTGGGAGGCGGGTGCGGGGTGGCGAGTGAGGAGGGGATTGGTGATGCTGCAGGGAGCGGGGGTGCGGCCGCGGAGGAGCAGCGGCGAGGATCGCGATGTACACAAAACTAAATTAAGCACAATAATAAAGCAGGCGCATTATCAGCAGGGGCACAGAGGACGATGAAATAAAATCAGTGCAGCAGCAATACCAAATGAATGCAGCCTCACAACACAACAGTACAGCAGGGGCACGGAGGACGATAAAATAAAATCAATGCAGCAACAATACCAAATGAATGCAGCCTCAGAACTTATCTCCGGAGGGCAGCGGCAGCGATGGGGCGTGAGGAGCGACTGGCACTGACCGTGTTTTTTGTTGTTTTAACCCCATGCAGTTTCGAGCATCTCTACATCTCTACATAAGGTGCCAGAGACCTACCCTCGCTTGTTATCCAGCACCTGGACACCCACACAAACAACTCTTCTGTTCAAGGCATATGAGCGGCAGATTGTACACTTAACATTAGATCGCCACCTGGTGTTGGACTTTCTGCCTGGTATCTGATGCAAATTTGGCTGAGTGTGTACTGGGTCCCTGCTGACTAGGCCCCAGTACTGTTGGCATTGTGACCAAAGAGGTCTCTAAAATCTTAGAGGTTTTCTGTGTATTTTACAGCAAATTATATACGCAGGAAATTGCTTCTTACTCATTCGAAATGGTATTAAATTTTCTTGGCTCAGGCAAGATCTCTAAATTAACGCCCCACATGCGGCGGCACTTGATTTGGAAATTACATAGGAGGAACTAGAGACAGCTATTCTCTCTCTCGCGGTAGGAAAGGCTATGGGCCCGGACGGTATCCCTTTAGAGTTTTACAGGGTGTTTAGATATGTTTTGAAACAAGATCTGTTATTAACGTTTCTAGAAGCTCATAAAGGAGTAGCTCCAGTATCCTGGAGGCAGTCGATTATTATGGCCTTTTAAAAAAAAGATAATCCTCCTCTTTCACCCTCATCTTTCAGGCCCATATCTTTTATCAACGCTGATAGCAACATCTTTTCAAAAATTCTGGCATCCCGTCTTTCTGCTGTAATATCATCAATCGTTTCACCGTGGCAGCATGGTTTTATTCCCAATCGGGACACTTCTGATCATGTTAGGCGGGTGATCGCGTTGATGGATTGGGCTCAGGCGACAAAGACTGAAATTGGCATTACCCTGTTGGATACCGAGAAGGCATTCGACCGGGTAGCCTGGCCATATTTATGGGACATGCTGGACCTGAAAGGCTTTGGTCCTCAGATAATGTTAGCTCTAAAAACATTGTACGTTCAGCCCACCTCCTGTGTCAGAATTGGTATGAATAAATCGGCTTCCTTTTCTATTTTAAGAGGTACCCGACAGGGATGTCCGGTGTCACCACTTTTGTTTGCTCTTTATATCGATGTTTTTTTTGAACAGGCTCAATCAAGCAGAGGGCACAGAACCAGTAGATGTGGCCCGAACTAAATAGAGAGCTCTCGCTTACGCGGATGACATAGTTTTGACTACAACCAACATCCAATCGGCATTGCCAATCATTGAGGATCTGGCTTAGCAGTTTGGAGTCTTTTTAGGATACAAACTGAATATATCAAAAAAACTCAAATTCTCTTCATTGGCCAGAATCCTCCAGTCCAACTTAAGACCGTGACTGTAGCGACATACCTGGGCATCAAAATTACTCCTTCAGTTTCTGATATCCCAGAGATAAATTTAAATGCAGTTATTCAAAAAGCATATTCCATGCTAGAGCGTATCGACCATCTTCATTTATCTTTATTTGTCCGGAACAGTGGTTTAAAAATGATTATACTACCAAAATTCTTGTATATGTTTAGAACAATTCCCTTCGAATTCCCACTAAGCTACTTCAAACAATTAGAAAGAATGACAGCAAGATTTTTGTGGGGCTATAAACGCCACCGAAGATCGTATAAGAAGATGATCTTACCAAAAAACAGGGGGTGGGGGGGGGGGAATTCCACACTTTCTGTATTATTATATAGCAGCAGTCTTACAATACATTAGTCCTCTGATTATTGGTGCAAGGGCACGAATTATGATGTCCCATTCTCCTTCAATTTATGAATTTGCATTAGGAGAAGAATGACGTGGCTGTCTTGTTAAAAATATAGAGCCAAGCTATTATAAAAAAACAAAATTTAAGACTCTGAAAGCGGCTTTTGGTGTATGGAAGATAATTAAACGTCATTTAGGGATCCAGAAAATGTTGTTATATACACCTCTATCCTCACCAAGCATTTTTCCTCTGGTTTTCCAAGACTACGTCATGACCAGACGGCGTAACCACAGAATCTTTCTAATAGAGGATCTCTGGCATAATAATCAATTATATACTTTTCTAGAGCTTAGTGATAAGTATAACTTGACCACACAGGATTATTTTAAATACCTTCAGATTAATAGCTTTTTTAACACTTCTCAACCGCAGGTTCTCTCTGGGCTCTGTAGAATTCCTCTTATTGATAATTTGTCTTCTAAAAAATCAATAGTATATTACTATAACCTTCTCATCGCGGCATGCCCAGATGATCTAGAATCTGTCTCTTAAATGGACAGAAAAACTGGGCAGTAATAACATTCAGATACACAAATCTATAGCACTAGCGAATTCCATTTTCATTACCGGGAGGTTACGCACAGCACTATATGGCCTTATTTGATTTATATTATTCGCCTTTAAAGATCTCTAAATAGGGGGCGACCGCTTGCACTGCTTGTTGTAGATGTGGCTTATTTGCGGCGGATGCTGTACATATATTCTTTTCCTGTCCTTAGTTGTCATCATTTATGGCTGCAATTCATTCATTTTTGGTAGGTCTGCTTGGATTCACAGTTACCTTAATGGTTGAATTAGTCCTAATAGGGGTCACGACCCAATCATTACCGGTGGCTGAGAAAAAATTCTTATTTATTTGTATGGAATTAATTAGGGCATGTATCACTCAAGAATGGATCAATCCAATTCCTCCCTCATTTGATGCTTGGAGAACACGTCTTCTAGCCTCTTATAACATAGAAATCGCCATATACAAAACAAAGGGCAGGAAAAAACAGGCTCTGGGCATGAACATCTGGGCACCTGTTCGCCAGTGGATTCAGGTGGAGCTGGACTAAATTCACACGTTGTCCTTTTCTTTTCTCGCTTTGCTATTTAATGCTGACAAATGTTTTAAATGCCTGCTCTTTTTTTGTATGCTTAAATTCAGTGTACACTGTCCGGCTGGCGATTATTATTTGCTGTGAAATGTTTTCTGTATTTGCTTGCATAAAAAGGGGATAAAATCTAATAAAAAAATAAAAAACATCTCCCCTGTATTTGTGTTCTGTCATACTTGTTGTATTTCCAGTAATGCTCTAAGAGGGAATCCCCCTCACACATGTAAAGCACCTTAGCGAGTGCTACACATTTTTTCAAAATTACACAATCACTTAAAATTAAGTACTTTGCACCTACACACTTTGGTACTGAGGAAAGCCAGTTTTAATCATAAAGGTCTGGCTGAAATATGTAGACCACACCTGGATGTAGGAGACCCTAATTAACACTCCTATAACACCCAACAGCCTTTTTTAATGCCAACAGTGACCCAGTTATTAAAATATAATTTACCCTCGAGTACTGGGATCCCTGTATAGCTTTTAAATTTTCACTTTCACGTCACTACACTGCACACTCTGAAACATACCTGCTCCGCTGTATTCAGGCGTCGAAGCACACCCGGGACACACTCGGTGCCACTGGGTGGGCCCGATGATGAAGCATGCCACCAACCAGGTTGCTGGGTGAGGGCTTCATGAACAACCAAAAGGGTTTGTACCCTGTCTTACAGTCTTGAGTCTATGTAAATTCACAAATAGGCTAGTCCTTTTTAATCTCACATATAAAACCCCAGGGATACGGACTAGCTACCTAGTCCTCTCTCTCACCTTTGATAGTGATATAAGTAAATTCTTAGACATCGTGAGTGCAGTGAAGTCATATTGAGTACATGGGCTGGCAGTGTGTTATTTTGAACTCCACCGATCCGTGATGGCTTTACTGAATGCTAGGAAGTTTGATATCAAACTTTTCAGCATAATAAACGCACACTGATGCCAGTGTGGGATTTATTGTAAAATGTACGCAGAAATCATCTTAGAGATACAACCTGAAAAATTACCAACTCCCTGGGTTGCTGGTGACTGGTCTGCACCAGCCTGCCACTTCCAGACATGTTTAAGACCCCCTGAGGTGGGAGCCTTATGCTCTTGTGGGTCAGAAACCAAGCCTGCTCCGGTGGAGGTGCTTCACACCTACCCACAGTCAGGAGCAGCATTCAGGGCAGTGAGCCTCAAATGCTTCTTGCCCCTTGTTATACGAGCGTGGGCCTCTCCAGCTAGTGAAGAGGCCCACCCCCTGACCAAGCCCAAATTTTTGAAGCAGGGTCGGTGTGAAAATTAGTAGTGAGGAGAGGGGTTTCCTCTCTCAACCAAGACAGCCCATAAGGTGTTCTAAACTGAAGTGACCCCCTCCTTGGTAAATCCTCCATATTGGTTGGAAGGATTTTAGCCAATAGGATTAGGGTATGCTGCCTCACAAAAGGAAGAGGACATACAAAGGGTGTATTCACCCTAAGGGTAAGTAACTTAATTGGCTACTTCCTGGCAGTGCAAACCCAAAGGGGATGTTGAACTTTGCAAGCACTCCCCCCAGTCAACTGATCCGGGTGTAATACATCCTCATTCTTTAGCTCACTCCGCCATCCCAGTTCAGACATGGCCATATGCAAATCAGTCTGACCCTGTGCCTCATGGGAACAGTCCAGCCCGAACTGCCAAGCCATGTCTTTCCTGGACCGGAAACGAGCATCCTGGGACTGGTTTCTGGCTAATCAGGCCTGCAGCCTCTTTGTGCGACGGAGATTCCTCATTGAAAAGCATTGGGCCCCAGACTTTGAATTGACCCTGCACCCGGCCGCTTCTGTGCCGCTGGTGGTGTAAGGTTGGTGCTGGCGTGTGGCCCCTCAAGTGCATGCTTTAACCCCAGTGGCCTGTGCCCTGTAATGACAAGTACTTACCTGCAAACTGCACCTCTTGTGGGTAGCCCCAGTCTCTATTGACTAACATTGGCCCAGTGACATATGCACTCTGCCTCCCTAGTTGTGCAGTACCTACCTTGATGTTACCCTTGCCCAGTGTGGGTCCAAACCCCAGAAGACCGGATGTTTAAGCCAAGTACTTACCTGTAATTCATTGAACAGTTTTTCTCCCATTGGATTGCAATGCATTTCTTCCTATTACACTTAGGGTCTGATTACAATACAGCCCGTAAAGCGAGCCTTGGGGGCCCCATTGTAATGGGCTGGTCGGTTTACTTTCCGACCGCCTCATTATGTTGGAGGTGGTTGGAAAGTTCCGCCTTTGAGATTACAATGCACGCTTTCCGACATGGTTTCCATGCTGGCTTCTCCGACATGGAAACCATGACTGAAAAAGTGTTTGGGCCCCTCTGGGGGATCCACTGGACTCTGTGCACACTACAAAAAGAACAATTGATGGACAGAATGCAGAATAATGTCATATGTCGCCAGTTCAGAGATCTGGGCCTAAATCCATCGTTTTTTTGGTCCCCATGCAATTCCAGTTTGAACCTAGCCATATGCCAATCAGTCTTCACCCTGCTCCCCATGGGTACAGTCCCGTCTGAACCGCCAGGCCAGGTCCTCCCTGGACTGGAAACAAGCATCCTAGAACGGGTTTTGAGGTTTCAACCTCATCAGCCAGGCTAGCTTGAATCCAGTGGAATGGAGAGAGCTGGACCCAAGTCTGGGCATACCCGTCCCACTCAGGCTGACAAATGCAAAAAGAACAATTGATGGAGAGAATGCAGAACAATGTTATACATTCACCCCAGTACAGTGATCTGGGCCTAAATCAATAGTTTTTTGTTACCCCAGATCTCTTGACTGGGGGGTGAATGTTTGATTTGCTCTGCATTCCGTCCATCATCTGTATATCTTTTGCTCTGTGCACACTACACCTTACTTTGGTATAGTATATACAGAGCTAACTTCCTACAACCATTTGGAGTGTGGTGGGAGGCCACCTGATAGTCTGCCAGGTCAGTGAAGACATTGGCCTTCACTTCTTTGGTGGTGGCATCTCATCATATTTAGTGTTTGTACCAGGTGAGCAGTGGCCTTTGTGCCTTCAGCAACACTGAATCTTTTCCAAGCAGGCATCATATTTGTTACATCAACTCAATAACACTTTCTGTTCTCTAAAAACAGATTCCAAAAGGGGAATCTTGTTTTCAGATAACAAAAAAACAGTGTCCTCAACAAATAGCGAATTCTGATCTTATGCATTGGGCCATTGTGCATTTTCCTTACAAGGGACCATCAAGCTTTGCAAGGCCTTCCTAAGCAGGGAAAACATGTGATGCTTCTCTCACCCTAAATAGGGCTGGGTTGCAATCAATATGATCTGACAGCACTGTAGTTGTGGGCTGGCTGTAGCACAGCATCAGAAATCTAGTGCTTTCACAATTCTAAACTGAGCGGGAAACCATGAATTTGGTGGAACAGGAGCACTACTGATTTACAGTGGTGTTCCTGCTTTACCGAAGTCTAAATGATGCCCTTGGTGTTGCATTGTTTTTTTTTTTTTGTCTTCATATCACCATGACTTCTGCAAACTCAGGCCTTTTGACTAAAACAATCCTGCCCTCAGCCTGCTGCATATACACTGACCCACACCGCACCAGTCAAGCTAACTCACCCGTTACTTAAACGGCGCCGCAGTGTAATCCTAGGACCACGCGTTTCGTCGTGTGGGGTGGTCCTGCTAGAGTACTGTGGCAGCTGAGCGGGTATAGAGGGGTATTGTGTGCCATTTCACATGCTGCACTTGCTATTTGTATTGTACTTGTTCGATGTGTTAGGGAGAATCACACTGTTGCTGCCCACTCTGTAGCTATTCCATGCTTTACTGTTGGGTTGTTCAATGAGCAGCACAAGAACTACTGGTAGCTCTCTAATTACCTGTGAGTTGCTCCCCGTTCTGATATTAAAATGGCAATTCATGCTTCCTTGGGTAGTGATATAACTGATGTGCTTTCCTAGGTGCTAGAGGGCATTGTGTATGTGACATCTAGAGACATTCAAAATTAAAATTGATAGTTCCTTTTTTTACATATTATTGCTGGTGCTTGCCTGATGTACAGTAGTGGTCACTGCTGGTAATCCTGCATGCAATAGCCACTAATGGAGTCTTGTCTGAAGTCATCACTACACTGATAATCTGCATAGATAGCTGGGGTTCAGGGTGTCCCTAATCTGCCCACTTATATGGAATTTATATTTTATTTTCACAACTTGGGTACCGAGTCCCCTGAGCCCTGTAATGGCCGCTGCAACATTTGTCTGAGATGTTGCTTTTGGTCAGTCGGAGTACGAGGTCCTGCATCACTGATCATGGGTGGTGTAGGACACCATTGGCCAATGGCAGAAAAGGCTTCCTCACTCACTGTGATTAAAGTTTTATTTTTATTTTTGGTCCGGTGGAACTCTGATGCCAATCCCGCTGGAGCCAAGGTTCCAGATATCCATTTAGATGTAGTGGAATGACCCTAATACCTTTTTAAGGGCTGCTTTTTACCAGTGCGTAACAGATCTGCATACAGAGGACTTTCCATTGTGAGGTAGCTCTGCTTTGTCCATGCTTGCCCCAGAGAACCCCACAAAAGGCTGATAGTCCACAGTGTTCCTCTGTGCAGTTGATGTAAAACCAGAGTGCTTTCTTGGGGTCCAAACAGTAGTCTTTCCTCCTCTTTCAAGGGATGAGCTGGAGCACAGAGGGTTGGAAGAGTGTTGGCTTATCCAATGTGAAAAGGCATCGCCACTTTCGGCAGGATCACCAAGCACCAGTTTTTTCAGAAAATAAAGTGGCATAAGACTGGGCTTTGGCAAAAATGTGATAGGTTCCCTTCAAGGTTTACAGAATACAAGAGGTGTTTGAAGAAGGATGGTTGTTCCAACAAACACTGAGAGAGCTGAAAGGTAACCATTTGCAGTGCACCAGGAAAGTTCTTACAGGACCAGTGATAAAGCAAATAACAATCCCTCCTCCATATTGGCCTCCAATGGGTCTATTTGTCCAACACCAAGCCACAAACTTATCACAGTGCCTGGCATACATTATATTTTGTGGAAGAGTTCCTGGTGGAACTAGGAAAGAAAGGGGAATGAATGACTACGAACCCCCAAGCCTAGAAAAATGTACTCGCCCACTCACTATGGCTAGTCACATTTTTATCAGGGTGAGCCATATTTAGAGCCTGCACACCCCTTCTGACAAACAGCTGTTCTGTTCGCTCACAAAGTTAAGGAGCAAAAGATGCAGTTAAATGTTTTTATCTTGTCACTTTTATACTGTGTTCGGAAATAGAGTTCAAAAGTCAGTTTACTTCTACAATTACCTTTTTTCTCTGACTGCAACATTCAGATTTTGCAAAGTGAACTGTCCGATAACGTGCTGTACAAAAAGTGTGAAATGAGTTGCTGTAGGATGTCCTGTTTTATTCTTGCAAACATTTAAAAATAAATTGTAGTTGTTCGACCCGGCCTCGTGGCGTGGCCCTTCCTGACCCGTAGCGACCCGACCCTGACCCATGCACCCCACCAGGCCCCTGATTATCCGGTCCCACTCCCTCCATGACCCCACAGACAAAACTAGACTTCCCAGTCCTCACCCCCCATCTTCACGGTCCCGGACGCATCCAAATTCTATCGGCCCCTAAGGCCTCCGGTGACCCTTCCCCTGCACCTAAGATGGCTGCCCCGGCCCCAGCGCGACCTCGTCCCTAGACGCGCCATGCCCGGCTGGGGGGTAGAGAGCTCCCAGGAAGCGAGAGAGGGAGGAGCAGTTTCTATCACACCTCCAGTCTCCCCTTGAGAGATGGGTTTCGATCGCCCCTCCGGCCTCCCTGAGGGCTGGCTCCAAGCCTGCTGTGTGTCTGGGATCCCTCCAGACCCAACTTGAAAGGATCAAAAGAGCCGCATGGCAGGAAACCCCGACAAGCCACCCCAATGTGCTAAGACCCCTGCCTGCGAAGACTCCGGACATCAAAGAGGAGCAGACCTATAACAAGGGGCGCTCTGGGACTATCGGCAGATTGACTCCTGGAATTAAGAGAGCCCTGCTGACGTGGTCGCGGCTCAACAGAACATCGAAGAAGAAACTATTCGGACCTTGGAACCTTGGTGAGCCCTGCTGACATCGTCGCGACTCCCACCTGGCAGAGACGGACTTCTGCCTGAACCATCTGAGCCCTGCTGACGTGGTCGCGGCTCAGAAACTGTTATGGTCCGGCTGGACCCAAGATCGTACCGTATTCCCCGGCTCGAGGATTGAGAGCTGTGCGCCGGATACGCACCTCCATTGACCCTGATCCTTAAGACTGTCCCGCTACCCCTACCCTTACCGAGACTTTATGAGCCCTTGCTCTACATGTAAATACGAACCTTGCGGATCATAAAGATCCTGATATCTTGCTAGATAAAGAATACGTTCTTCAGAATCTACGGTGAGGTGTCTCTTTGTCGAAGTGGTGCTAGCTCAGCGCGTACGATCCCAGATGTGGTGAAAAAAATATTTTAATAGGATGAAAACAAATCAGAACTCTTTACTTGGTGATGTGCTAATGATTAATATGTTTGCAAAAATCCAGTTTCGACAGATTGTTAATACACTATATAGTTTTATAAGTAAAATTGCGTGATAGTGGGATCGTTTTGGCCATTTCTATGGAAAATGTGCTGTCTGGAAATAACGGTGCACTATCGCCTCATGCTTTAGTAATAAATTTATTAAAAGTGCGTTTTTAAAGTTGAAATGAAACATTCCTGCCCCGATGGAAATGCTATAAGTGAACTAAGAGGCAGGTTGGGGTGGGGGTGGTCATGCATACCCTATATGTGAGCTAGATTCATATGCATGGAGCAAACATTTAGTCTATTAAATCAAACCAAATAGTATTTTTTGTACAGCAGTAATGCTGAATTCAAATATTGGAAAGTGCTAATGAAGAAAAAGGTGGTTCCTCCAAACGAATATTTCCTTAAAATGTCATAATGAGACCAGTTCATGGGTCAAGTACATTACAGTTAGGTCGAACTTTTTAAATTCAGATTTGGTGATTACAAATTATTATAATGAAATAACAATATACAAAAGATTTTATAGTTATTATTTATTTTATTTTGATTCCCTACCTCAGTTATATTCTAAAGGATCTATGAGGGGTTTTGCAGTACCAGTGGTTGGCCATGTGTAGTCCTTACAGATTTTTAGGTCTCGGCCTGATCCAGCGCATGCTGATCTCGGCCGAGACATTTAGTAGCTCTGAGAAATGCTACTTTGCCGGCGATCAGCTTGCTAGAACGCGCACAAGTGCAAGCGCATGCGCGTAATAGCAAGCTGGTGCCCGGCAACACAACACAAAATAAAGACTGCCTTTGAAATCCATAGTTTAAGTCGACACATTCGATTTGTCGCTAAATTCGCCATCTCTAACTTTCTTGAAGGCAGGGGATACGCTCACCCTTCAGAAATGCTTTCATAATGGCCTGTTTTCTGTTCTCATTGCCTCATGCGAAGACGGGGCGCGCTAATAACAGTCTTCCTCTAGATGGCACTAAACACCATAAATAACAAAAAGCGGCCAGCTTGAGTTAGGGTTGGTGTTCTGCTTTGAGTATTAACGCAAAACTCACTGCACTGTAGGAACGGAAGGTTTGCATGTGATCGGTGAACATACAGCCTCAGTGTTTTGGTGGGAGAACACCAACTGTAACACACATTATAAAATGTTCCCTCTTCAAAAAATCCGCAAAATCACCTCTTGTGCCTTCCTGTTTTTGGGGCCCGCTTGCGGTGGCGTGCTTGAAATGTCCTTTTTCCTGCCTTGTTATTGTTAGCGCTTACATTCACACATCTAAGCACTGTAAATATCAGATGTTACTATCACCCATTTATGAGGGTACTCAATTTACCGACCGTTGCTATTGAGCTTATTAAATGTTTGCAACTTAAGCCTGCCTCTAGCTCCGCCCAACCGGCATGGCTCATTTGGGTGAGTACCTGCTCTTATTTCTTTCCGATTCAAAGCACTGTTAGTAATTTGTTCAAAAGGGCGATAAAAAAGCTATGCTATAATGCACTTCAAAGTACTTGATAAAGGATACTGGTAAAGAGCCGAGGCCGGGAAAACACAGCTTGTAAATGGATTGTTGGATATTTCATGCTATTAATGCAGAGAATATATCACCTTTTTTTTCCTTAGCGTGTTTTTGAAGTTATTCGCAATGATTAATAACACATGCAGCCGGCCCACATGCTATGAACTGCCGGCCTCATGGCTCTGCTCAGCTGACTTCTCCTACTGCAGGTCGGACCAGGCAAACTCGGCTGCCCCTTCCCTGCCTGCGACAGGCCTGTTGCTCAGTGAAGAGGATGCTCTGGGTACACTGATAGAAAGCTGCAAGGGGCTCGCTTCCACTGCTTAGCCTCATGTTCAGATGTGTCATCCTCCATGTGTTCTCCCGCCTGGACCTTTCCGATTCACACACCATCGTGACACAACAAATGACCGCGAGTACCTGCAGACAATGACACAGTGCCCTCCAGGTTGCTGGAGGACGAGGGTAGCAAGACCAGACTCTGCGGCTCTCCCTTGACTGCCGTGGCTGATCACCCTCCCCACACTTTGAGTGCGTGCAGCACCTATAGCAGGGCTTGTCGTGCCTACTCCCCTGCAGTCTGTTGTCTTGATGTCCCTCACAGTGGTGGTGGTGGGATTCTTGCTTCCCATGAGCCAGTCAATTCCATTTGATTTGGGAGCCCGCTCTTGTGGAGACTTAAGCGGCTCTCCCTCTCTCCTTTTTCTGAGGTGGTGGTGGATACAGTGTTTAATTTCTACCAAAATAAGTGTCAGGTTTCAAGGTGCCATTTGGGGGGGGGGGCACTGCAGCTTTTAGGGGTTAGGAATATGAAAACAGCACAACTTAAAATCCGGGTATTGATTAAACAAATAAGTCTGTGTCAAAGAGGATATTTATTTTGCTCCCTTCCTTGTTATCCTATACCCGTGTCCTTCTGCTAACTGCTCTCTCGCACCACACTAAGGAGTTTCCTCTTTTTTCTTGCCCTCACCCCCCTCTAACCCTGGCTCTTATTTGAAAGGCGTCCCAGCTCTGCCATTCCCTCTTGCCTGCAACCATTTAAATGGTTGGTCGTGTTCCATTGATTGACCACTTCATTTCCCCCCTCCGCGTTTGCCCATCCTTTCCGCCTCCTCCGCTCTTCCCTTCTTTACCACCCTGATTGTTTGCCCCCACCGCCTCCTCCGCTGCTCTCTGGCTCCTGTTTGAGAAGTTATCCCTCCTGCCCTACTCCTCTCTACGTGTCAATCCTTGCAAATAAACGAGTGCCTGTCTCTTCACTTCTTGTAATGTGGGCAGGCACACTGGCTTCACCATTACGTCAGTTACTATTACAAGGGCACTGCATGTTCCACCCACCCTTCTTAGTATAATACCCGACCCTCACAGCTTGTTCACTTGTATGTGGCCCGTACAAGCCCCTTCTAGCTTAATTAGCTGATCTAGCTACCCCCCTCTACCAGTGGCATGTAAATTATCAGTAGATGTGGTAGCACCTAGGATAATGTGCTGCATGGCTAAATACTTACAAGGTCCCAAAGGCGAGACCTATTGGCTATGCCAATGCTTGTTTTTTTTCCATTAGTGTGTGGATAATGGGACTGAGAGACATATGCAACTATATTAAAAAACCGATAACAGGATAGCGAGATACTATCACTGATATATTTACAATAGACAGCATAACCCACCTTGTTATCTAATATGTAGCAAATCACTGCTCTGTGGTTTTCGGACGATACATGCTATGGCAGTTCTATTGACAAAACAAAGTCAAATAGGTTAGTGTCATTTACGTACTGCTACTAATTAATGCAATGAATAAGATCTCCCTGTATATCATTACTTTGTATATACCAATATTAAGTACTAATCACAACCACCTTAACTTAATGTCACCAGCACCGCTGCCATTAACTGGCCAAAAGAGCTATGTATTTTCTTTAGATGATAATGTGCTCTCTGATTGTTTCCCACCAAGCACCATATGTGGCAGTTCTTGAACCTTTTTTTCCAATATTATAAACCCAACTGAGTTAGAAAGAGTTGGCATGTGGTGTTTGATGCATTCAGTAACGAAGCCCTAACTTGCTTTTTCAAGATGACTTCAAAAGGAAGTTTATAGAAAATAGAATGAGACCTGAGGTATTTAGATTTTTGAAGAAACCTAGACCTTGATAGATGTACAAAGTTTTAGTCACTTAGCCCTACATTTGAAGTGGGATTATTAGATAAATGGGATCATTCTAGTTTCGCTTATGCGAAGACTTCAACATAACTATCATCTCATACTGTGTGTTTGGGGTCTAAAAGATCACTAAAATTACAGGGTCCATAGTCACAAAAGTACATGTACATGCGTAGATTTACTTGTGTAGATTCACTCTTACACCTAGATATAAGTCATCACTTTTGCTCTATTTACCATTTCTGAGGGTGGATGTAATTCTGAGTGTAGATTACTTGTCTGCCCCTCCCCCACCTCTCCTCTCTTAGCTTAGGGGCTGGAGCCATCTAAGACTGAATTTATGAGTGTAACGTTGGATAGATATCCCTATGGAAAGGTATAGGGAACATTATTAAAGTGTATTCATCAAACAAAAATGGATCCAAATCGAAAACAAATTAAAATCCGTATCTTGACCCTAGAAATATTAAAATATAATGTTGTTACACATTAACTCTTCAAAAGAAATGCTTATTAAATAAATAAAATATAATAATTTATTTTATAATTATACATTTTTAAACAAAGTAAAATGAAACCCCCTTCCCTAGTAGTTTTATTTTTAAATAATATTTAGTACAATTAATTTAAATTTGTTTTGGTGAATGCAATTTATATTTTAATTTTTAGTAAAATAAACGATGCCATTTACATAAGTTAACTATTGACGTTTAAACTAATACAATAATTACCTATTAATATTGCGTAATTAAGGCTTAAACATATATTTACATGCTATATTTCTTCAAGTCGAAATAATGACTTTTTTGTAACATCATTGTACGTTCTACTAAACACCTGCATCCTGTTATTTTTCTTTGGGAGGATGTTGCAATACATGCGAGTGGCAATCTGTAGTGCTAGACTTACTACAAGGCAGGGCTTGAGTACACGTACTACTGTTTTATAACTATTGGTATTGTAATAACTTTAGATGTGCAGTTTGTGAGTAGCAATGGTCTTACTGTTTTGTAGGTGGGTGTTTATATTAACATGCCCCTCCTATAATCCTTTCAAGCCCCCTCCTAAACCCCTTTTTATCCCTCTCTAAACTCCTCCCATTTAGTAGTAGATATTCCTAATTTTCTCACCAGTCCCCTTTGCCCCTACTAAGTTTTTTATTAAGTAATAAACGTACATGTACAGAGCTCTCTGCATAGAAAAGACAGGAGAGGCGGAGATATCTGCACGTATGTCAGTGAGTTGTACTTAGTAGTAAGTTGTACTACTATAGTACTACAAAAACAGTTTGTGAATCAGGCCCACACAATGCATCTGTGGAAACTTGAACATTAGTACCACAACACAATGTCACCATAGAGAGTTCTGCAGAACTCTGGGCATCCCTGTAATTACACACTGTCTCTAGACCTGAACATGAGTATCTTCTCACTCTATTTGTCTGTGACATCCATATAATAACACATTATCTCTGTGGGCACTTGAAATAGTCACTCACAATCATTATTTAGACTTAATCATTATCTTTACAGACTATCTATGTGGAAACTCCAACATCATCTTTATACCCTCTCGGGGCTTGAACACGGTTATCTTCACACTAATTGTGTGGGGACTTAAATATCATCTTTATACACTGTCACCCTGGGCACTTAAACATGATTTTTCTTCCACACTATCTCGGTAGGGACTTGCACACCACTATAATCACATACACTGTTTGAAGGCTTGAGCCTGCTCATACCCACACACTTTCTTTGTGGGGACTTGCATTCAATTTTTTTACGCTCTGTCACTTTATGGACTTGACCATGGTAGTCTCCACACATTATCTTGTTAGGAACTTGAACACATCTATAATCAGACACTATATGCAGACTTTCTCTTGCCTATAATAGCACAGTATCTGTGTGGGGACTTGAACATCATTATCTTCACACACTGTGTAGAGACTTGAACATTACCATCACTAACTATCTTTGTGGGGACTTGAATCTGATCACCTACACACAGTATCTCGGTGGAGTCCTGAGCAGTCCTATATTCACAGACTATCTCTGTGGGGGCTTGAACATCATTATCATGCACAATCTTTGTAAGATTTGAGCATCCCTATAATCACACACTATATGTGGGCTTGAAAATGCCTATAATCACACACCATCCCTGTTTGAAATTCAACATCATTTAATTCACACACAATCTTTACATTCTGTTACTGTAGCGATTATCCTTGCATACTATCTTGGTTGGGACCATTCCAATAAGTACACACTATCTCTGTGAGGACTTAAACATCCCAATATTCACACAGTATCTCTGAGCATACAGTAATCGCGCACTATTTCTGTGGGGACTTGAACATCACTATAATTAAACACCATCTATCTGGGAAATTCAACAAGATTGCTTTCACACACTATTTCAGTGCGGAAATGAATATTCTTATAACTACACTTTCTCTGAAGGGACTTAAGCTTCTCCAGTATTGGGGTGTCTTTCATAGATTCACATGCTTGAATATTCCCCGTCGTCGGAGTGGGAGTCCCACGGTAAATAAAATAGCAATAAATGCTAAATATATAATAAATATGTATATACATAATAAGGAAAAACCCAAAAAATGCATACAATAACCATCTGGTATCTAACCAAGAGTTTCCACATAGGAATGCATGGGGAAGAAGAAGTTCCAATGCAGCCTATCCTTGTCATTATGTTAGTCCAAACTGCAGCCAATCAGGCGCCAGCAGCCCTCTAGAACCTTCTCCTCAGAGCTCAAGCCCTCAGATTTTCTACCGCACGTCGTGTGTAAGGGAGTCTCCCTGAGCTCTGCTCAGTTTTCTTTCTTCAAGTGTTCCAGTTTCTTCCAAAATGTCTTCAAGTAAGAAGTCTCTCTTCAGAGCTTGCTCCTCCTGTGGAAAGCTGAGATTATTTCATGATGACCCACACAGTAAGTGTATTTACTGCCTTTACCCGGACCATGAAGTGGGTACCTGTAAACTCTGTAGAAAATTCTCAGAGAAAACTCAAAAGGACAGAGAAGGCCGTTTACTTGTCTGGCTTCAGAGGCTTAAAGACAAAGATAGTGTAATTTCTGACGCTGAAAGTCTTGGGTCAGGCCGTTCTAAAGCAGCTTCTAAACGTGGTAGTGTGCAGGAGGTGCCTTCACCATTTCTTAAAAAGAGGAAAGTTTCCCTCACAATGACCCCTGCGGTGTCTTCACCTTTGCCTACCACGTCTGGGCCCACGAGACAAAGCTCTCTGGCTCCCTCTGCTTCAAAGTCCAGTTTTTCTGTGAGGAAAACGGATTTGCCGTCGACGACGGTGGTTTCTACTCCGTCGACGAGAATGGCTTTCTCTGGTTCCAAATCGACGACGACAGTCACAACGACGCTGGCCTCTGGATCGTCGTCGGCTTTAGCGTCGACGTCTTCATCGTCGATGAGAGTGGTTCTCAGCTCTAAGACTGTATCTTCTGTGATTCCTATTTCATCTTCAACGACGAAAAAAGCTCACTCGTCGACGACCCGGTCGTCGTCGACTAGAGGTGTGAAGGCTTTGACTCACTCGACGCTCTCGTCGACGAGCGCACCGTCGACGGCTATCCCGTCGACGAGGGGACCTGTTCCATCTGCTCCGTCGACGACCGCTCCGTCGTCGGCCGCTCCGTCGACGACCGCTCCGTCGACGATGACTCCGTCGACGATGGCTCCGTCGACGATGACTCCGTCGACGATGACTCCGTCGACGATGACTCCGTCGACTAAGGCATTGAAAGTAAAGGTTCCGTCGACGATGACTCCATCGATACCACTGAAGACTGCTCCGTCGACGGTCTCCTCGTCGACGATGGCATCCAAGTCGATCCCATCGCAGAAGTCAATTGATGTCATGCCGTCGACGCGTACGCAGGACACAATTTCGACGCCGGCCTCTTCTTTTGCTACAATGACTCTATTGCCCTTGCAGTCCAGCAAACCACAGTTCGAGACTCTTACAGAGCAAGAGATGATTAATCCTCCATCTCCGCTGTTTGCGACTGATTCTGATCAAGAGTCTGATGACCAAGCTCACAGTCTTTCGGATCTAAATATTAAGTGCCAAGACCTCAGTAACGACGAGGAAGATGTTTATGGCCAACATCAAACGACTCACACTCAAGTTCCGACTGCGATGTTGCCTATCTCCATGATATCAAACCTCCAAAGTATGTTGGAAGACTACAATCGGCGTTTCCCACCAACGCCACAGGTTACAACGGTCCCATCAGTAATGAATCCAGTTTCTAACCCGGTTCTGGCTCCTCCTCAACCAGCGTCGCCTGTAACTGTTCACCGAACTACATCAGTTCGTGTTCACACTACCATCTATCCGGAGGATGATGATGACGAGAATCCTCCAGAGCGTGAAGATGGTGAAGTTTCTGAAGTTGATGAGGATGGTGAGGAACATTTGGCGGAGTGGGATGACTATCGTGCTCAAACACCATCTCCTTCTCAGGTGCCTGCAGCGGATTCTCCTCCAGTAGACATCGCGGGCTTCCACCAGCTAATGGATAGGGCAGCACAGCGATTCAAATTGCCACGAGCACACCGAGAGGAAGATTGCTTCCTATACGATTTCAAAAACCAACCCCTGAAACAGATCCACACAGTCCCGATTATAGATTTCATCTGGTCTGAAGGAGAGAAAATAATGAAGACGCCAAACTCTCTACCAGCACAGCTGCCAAGGTTAGAAAAGAAATACAAAGCTCCTATAGGATCTCCAGCATGCCTTACAGGTCAACCTAAGCCCGACTCTGTCGTCACGCAGGCAGCTCAACGGGGTTCAAAGAATCCGGCGTCTACAATCACTGCTCCTCCGGACCGTGAGGGCCGTCGCCTGGATGCTATTGGGCGAAAATTTTCCTCCATGTCCTCTACAACAGTTCGAGTAGCTAACGCAATGGCCATTTTAGGCCGTTATGACCGTCAGGCTTGGGCTGACATGGCCGCCTATGTAGCGTTACTCCCAGATGCTTCCAAGACAGAAGCACAGAAAATTCTGCAAGAAGGAGAAAGGACGGCAGAAGAACTTATAGATTGTGCAGTGGATGTAGCCTGCACCGGTTTTCGCCAGCTCGCTGGAGCGGCCGTCCTGCGTCGCCAGGGTTGGTTACGCTCAACTTCGTTTCGGCAGGAAGTTCAGGCACGAATCCTAGATATGCCATTTGACGGCGAGTCATTATTTGGAGCGCATATTGATGAAGCGCTACAATCCATTAAAAAGGACACGGACACTGCACGTGCTTTGGGTACCCTTCAGTTTAAGAAGCAGCCCTTTCGGGGTGCTCGAGGACGTGGCACTACGTCCACTTTTCGTGGAGGAAGCAGTCAATACCGGTCCTTCAACCAAGGTAACCAGCGTTACACCGGTAATCGCCAGCAGTCTTCCCGTCAGCAGCCTGCCAGAACTTACAGAGGGAAGTCTAATTTCAGAGGACAATCCAACAAACGTCAATGACTCCTCTATCGAACGGAGAATTGGAGGTCAAATCTCTCTGTTTGGTTCTCAATGGTCCTCCATTACTACGGACCGTTGGGCACTCGACATTGTGAAGAGAGGCCATGCATTGGAATTTGTCGAGGTACCTCCTCCAACGCCACCTTCCGGACCACCACCTCCGCACCTCAAAGAACTATTGCATCAGGTTCGCCTTCTCCTTCAGAAAGGTGCGGTGGAAGTTGTGCCAAAGTCGCAGAGAGGGAAGGGGTTTTATTCCCGTTTTTTCCTCGTCATCAAAAAGAACGGAGAATGGAGACCAATACTGGACTTGAGAGCACTCAATCATTATCTCAAGGACCAGACCTTCCGTATGCTCACGCTTACAGAGATCTTGCGTTTGCTCTCAGTCGGAGATTTCATGACTACCATCGATCTCCGGGACGCCTACTTCCATGTCCCAATTCTAGCGGCTCATCGCAAATTCCTGCGCTTCAAGGTGGGGCACCTTCATTTCCAATTCAGGGTCCTTCCATTTGGCCTCCGTTCAGCCCCCCGAGTCTTTACAAAAATGTTGGCTCCGGTCCTGGCTTTTCTTCGTCTCCAAGGCATACAGATATTCCCATATCTCGACGACTGCCTCCTGAAGTCACAATCCCACGCACAACTTCTACACCATACTGCAATCTGCCAGACAGTATTCCGTTCCTTGGGTCTGTCCATCAATCTGGAGAAATCTCAATTGCAGCCAACAACTTTCAAAGATTTCCTAGGAGCAACGCTGGACACCAACCTAGCCAAAGCATTTGTCTCCCGGGAACGTCAACAGAGGATCCTCCGGCTAGTTTCGCTACTTCTCGCAAAGAAGTGCGTTTCAGTCCGCTTATTGAAGTCTTTTCTAGGGATGGCTTCGTCATGCATCGCTCTTGTCCCTCATTGCCGACTACGAGCACGACCTATCCAACAGGCTTTGGACAAGCAGTGGCGTCAAGTCACCGGTTCCTTCAACGATCAGGTCTCCATCACCATTCCCATGAAGAAGGCGCTCAGATGGTGGGCACAACCACACCAGCTAGCAGCAGGCACGTCTTTTCTGTCCAACACCCCAGATCTAACACTGACGACGGATGCCTCCCTGGAGGGCTGGGGAGCTCACCTCCAAGACCTGTCCGTGAAAGGGAAATGGACTTTCCATCAAAAGACCTGGCACATCAACAAGTTGGAGCTTATGGCTATCTTTCTGGCCCTGAAATCATTTCAACCAGTGCTGCAGGGAGAGTCAGTTCTCATACAAACGGACAACACGACCTGCATGCATTATATAAACAAACAGGGCGGAACGAAGTCTCCGGTGTTATCCCGCCTGGCAGAGGCGATTTGGGACTGGTCCATCAATCATCAAATCCAAATCACTGCAGTACATCTTCCGGGGTTGTCCAACCTCCTGGCGGATTCCCTAAGCAGATCCCGATCATCCAACCACGAGTGGGAACTCCACCAGCCAACACTCGATATGGTCCTTCACCGTTGGGGATTCCCTGCAATCGACCTCTTTGCGACTCCAGAGAACCGCAAATGCCCCGCTTACGCAAGCTGGCATCCCCACAAAGGGTCCCAAGGCAATGCCCTTTTGATGGATTGGTCGAATCTCTTCGCCTACGTTTTTCCTCCGATCCCTCTAGTGCCTCGCGTACTTTGGAAGATGCGGAGAGAGCCTTGCCACATCCTTCTGATTGCTCCCAGGTGGCCACGACAGGCGTGGTTCTCAGAGCTGCTACTCCTGTCTCAATGCAAACCCATTCTTCTTCATCCTCGAATGGATCTTCTCTCCATGAACAGGGGTCAAATCTACCATCCGGACCCCTCTTCCCTGAGCTTGTCAGCCTGGAACCTGAGCACTGTGAATTTGCACATCTAAGCATCCCTCAGGAGTGTCGTAACATCCTCGCTCAGGCCAGGGCTCCATCAACTATAAAAACCTATAAGTTGAAATGGAAATGCTTTTGCCACTGGTGTGCAGACGCCGGAGTACATCCTTTGCGTGCCACGCCCGCTGAGCTCCTCCCTTTCTTTCTCCATCTGGCTCAGTCGGGTTTGTCACATGCTACTTTAAGAGTTTTTCTGGCGGCAATATCACGCTTCCGCCATGATGGCTCCGCCTCCTTATGCTCATCCAGATTGATACGTCAATTCTTCAAAGGACTTCTTCGGACTTTTCCTCCAGTTCGGCGTCCTCCCCCAGAGTGGCGCCTCAATATTGTCCTGTCACAATTAATGACTGCTCCGTTTGAGCCAATCCATAGCGCAGACCTCAAGTATGTCACCTGGAAGGTTGCGCTTTTACTTGCTCTGACGTCCTCACGTCGAGTGAGTGATATGCATGCTTTCACGATTAAACAACCATTTCTACAGTTCAAACCGGATTCTGTGCTTTTACGCACTAACCCTACTTTCCTTCCAAAAGTGCCGTCAGACTTCCACATTAATGAACCTGTTATACTGAAGTCTTTCTTTGCCAATCCGCAATCACCTGCGGAACAACGCCTGCACTCTTTGGACATTAAAAGATGTTTAAAGTTCTACATCAGCAGAACAGCCCAGTTCCGAAAATCGGATCAGCTCTTCGTGGCCTATGGCCGTTTTCAAAAAGGGCGACCAGTCACCAAACCTACAGTAGCCCGCTGGGTGGCTTCGGCGATTGCTTTCTGCCATCAGAAAGCGGGAAAGCCTTTACAATCTACAGTAAGAGCCCACTCTACCAGGTCTGTGGCCTCTTCGACTGCACTCTTTGCCGGAGTTCCATTGCATCAGATTTGCAGAGCAGCCACGTGGTCCAGCAGGCACACGTTCACGAAGCACTACAATCTGGGTGCCATGGCTGAAGGGGATACCGCAGTGGGACAAGCTGTGCTCCGTAATCTTTTTCAATAAGGTGAGCCTCTGTTCTACCCTCCTCCTATGGTTTCCAGTCTTATGCATGTCTTCTCTATGTATACATATAGTTTTGTAACTTCTATGGCATGGTTTACGCCTGTTGATTCCAACCGTTTGTGTATACATTGCATCCTGGAAACTTTGTGTTCGGATACGGACTGCTTACTATTCTATATTCAAGCATGTGAATCTATGAAAGACACCCCAATACTGGAGAAGAACAATTGTTACTTACCTGTAAACAGGTGGTTCTCCAGTATTGGTGTCTTTCATAGATTCACATGCGACCCTCCCATCCTCCCCTCAGAGGCTCGCTTCTCCTCATAGACTCTGTGGTCACTCTTGTGCTACGAAAATCTGAGGGCTTGAGCTCTGAGGAGAAGGTTCTAGAGGGCTGCTGGCGCCTGATTGGCTGCAGTTTGGACTAACATAATGACAAGGATAGGCTGCATTGGAACTTCTTCTTCCCCATGCATTCCTATGTGGAAACTCTTGGTTAGATACCAGATGGTTATTGTATGCATTTTTTGGGTTTTTTCTTATTATGTATATACATATTTATTATATATTATTATATATTTAGCATTTATTGCTATTTTATTTACCGTGGGACTCCCACTCCGACGACGGGGAATATTCAAGCATGTGAATCTATGAAAGACACCAATACTGGAGAACCACCTGTTTACAGGTAAGTAACAATTGTTCATCTTTATCTTCACATGCATTCTTTGTAAGACTCAAACATCCCTCTAATCACACCCTTTCTACGTGCATCATTCAGCATACCTTTAATCACACGGTAATCCCGTTAAAACCTAAACATCATTATATCCACTAACTATCTGTGTCTATAGAGACTTGAACACAATTATCTTCTCATACTATTTCCGTGGGAACTTGAAAAACTCACTAACCATAACTATCTCTGTGGAGACCTGAACAAAACAATAACCACATACTATCTGTGTGGATTACAGCATCCCATTAAACACACATTATATATTTATTTTTTGGGGGGAGGAGGAAGTGTGGGGGCTTGAACATCACTATAAATACACATTATCTTTTTTAGAACTTCAACAAGACAACTTTCATACACCATTTGAGTGTGAACTTGAAAATCCCTATAATCATATACTATCTCTGTAGGGACTAGAACATCATTTTCTTCACATGCTACCTCTGTGGGGGTCTTTTATCGTGGTTGTCTACAGCGTCTGTGAAGAAACTATGATCCACATACCACCTGTGTGGGTATTATCACACACCATCTTTAGACAAAAATAAGCATTCTATTCCTTTGCTTTGGATATGTGGTCTAATAGCTACTTCGACATTAATTAACGTTTTTAAGCACACTGAGTTCCATTTGGCCACTTTGCATGTTTCCAACATTTTATTTCTCCATGTTTCAGAGCCTTCTGACCTAAGACTTTGAGCACTTACCTAAGGGTTAATATCTCTTCAGTAATCCTGATGTAGGTTATTTTCTGACATGTTAACATAATCCATCTGTTGTGTACCTCTAGGAGACATACAGCGATTCAATTAAGAATAGATTGTTATTTGTGTATATTACTGATAAAATAAACATTTAGCCATGTACTCATGACTGTATTCAACCACAAACGATAATTGTGGACTATGTCCACACAAGGATGGTGTGGTGCATTCAAGTCCTAACAAGGATCTTTCGGTTCTTGTGATTAAAGCGCAACATATTTGCCAATTTAAAGCAGGATCCAAAAGTATGGCTTTTATTCCTAACATCTTTCTGTTATTGGTAAAGGTTAGTCCCCATAAGGCTGGTGTCCACGAATAGTCTGTAATCAACAAATGGAGAGAGTGAAGGGATTTTTATCCACCTCGGTGGACGGAAGAGTACTCCTGATCCCCTAAGATAGGTAACTATATAACAAAAAAGGAGGAGTACCACCATAAAAAAGAGGCTCAGAGAGCGATTTTTGGTGGGATGACATTCTAATGAGGAAAAAGAAGATGTTCTTTGATTTTAATAAACCCCTCAGGGGAACCTTTGTTGGACAAACGCTGTCGCTGCCCTGACGACCTGAGACCTGCTGGAGCCTTGCTTTCTGCTGTTCACCCTCCCGCCTCCCGCTGCCCGACTCGACCGACATCTGTGAGTACGTGGTGGCTGTGAGGAGCGCGGTCGAGGGAAACGGGAACCACATCTCCCAGAAGCCCAAGCGGCGCACGCCGCGTCACCAGCGCGCCTGGAGGCGCTGAAATAGCGCATCACCCCGGTCGAGGGGGGGAACCTTTGTTGGACAAACGCTGTCGCTGCCCTGACGACCTGAGACCTGCTGGAGCCTTGCTTTCTGCTGTTCACCCTCCCGCCTCCCGCTGCCCGACTCGACCGACATCTGTGAGTACGTGGTGGCTGTGAGGAGCGCGGTCGAGGGAAACGGGAACCACATCTCCCAGAAGCCCAAGCGGCGCACGCCGCGTCACCAGCGCGCCTGGAGGCGCTGAAATAGCGCATCACCCCGGTCGAGGGGGGGAACCTTTGTTGGACAAACGCTGTCGCTGCCCTGACGACCTGAGACCTGCTGGAGCCTTGCTTTCTGCTGTTCACCCTCCCGCCTCCCGCTGCCCGACTCGACCGACATCTGTGAGTACGTGGTGGCTGTGAGGAGCGCGGTCGAGGGAAACGGGAACCACATCTCCCAGAAGCCCAAGCGGCGCACGCCGCGTCACCAGCGCGCCTGGAGGCGCTGAAATAGCGCATCACCCCGGTCGAGGGGGGGAACCTTTGTTGGACAAACGCTGTCGCTGCCCTGACGACCTGAGACCTGCTGGAGCCTTGCTTTCTGCTGTTCACCCTCCCGCCTCCCGCTGCCCGACTCGACCGACATCTGTGAGTACGTGGTGGCTGTGAGGAGCGCGGTCGAGGGAAACGGGAACCACATCTCCCAGAAGCCCAAGCGGCGCACGCCGCGTCACCAGCGCGCCTGGAGGCGCTGAAATAGCGCATCACCCCCGTCTCGCGGGACGCCGGGCGAAGCCCGGGCCAAGGGCGGGCCCGTTTTAGCCCGTTCTAGACAGTGAGAGACTGGACTGGGCCATCCCTCTTACTTTCACCTTCTAAATCGAACAGTGGCAAGGTAAAACACCTTTACATCTACAGTCTAATTGGACTATTTTTGCTACTTATTGCTAGGGCCTTGCTGCCAACTATCGTTTGTTTACTATGTCCAAACAAAAAACGCCTGTCACCCCGGCTAATACTATGCACAATTACCTGGTTCAGGTAGTGACGAAAATTAATAATAATCGGAGGTCCTCCCTAGGTATGGGGGATTCGCCACCTTGTGCCCAAATCAACCAATCAGGGGTGTCTCAGTTTGTAACTGATGATCTCATTGCCACCGACCCTAGTGAAGACCCAATTGAGCACTTAGCTACTAATGTTTCAATGACCTCTACGGACCAACAACTTGACCCCTTTACAGATTTGATTAACTTAGAAGACCAAGATAAATCTGTAACAATTGAGGAGTCAGTTATAGAGAATAATACCTCCCCAACACCGGTCCCCGCTCCAAGAGCCAAAAAAGGGATCGCTAAGGCGCCACCTAGAAGAGGCGGCCTACGCTCTTGTAAAAACAAACCTGTAACCCCACCTAGACGAGCAAAGAGAAAGAAAGAAGATGGGATAAGGGAGGAAGAGTATGAAAATGAAGAAGGGGAGGACACCCTCTTAATTAAGCTCATGGGTACACTAGAGTCCAAACTATTAGGATTAATGAAACCCCTCATATCAAAGGTTGACCAATTAGTCTCCAAGGTCAACAAGCTAGAGACCCTGCTAAGGAAAACCAACGAGGGGGTGGGGGAAATATCAAATCTAGTTGTTTCCAAATTTGAACAAATGGAGACTGCGGGAAAATCACTCGGGGTGAACATGAATACTGGCCTACAAGCTTTTCCAGAACAAGCCCAGCAAGCTAGCCCCAGGAATGATAATACCTCTGATATGGCCCTAGTTTCAGATGCAGCCCAACTAGCGGGCAACAGCATTCCTGAGATTTTAAACCCAGAAACTGCCCCAGTTGAACTAATTGTTGAAGCCTCGCCCCTTATTTTAGTACTAGCAAACACACCCATGCTGAAAACTGGTCAGATCGAGTCTCCAGATTCCTTAAGAAACAAGGCTCTCCAGTGGCTTAGTAGTAACATGCATATATCTCCCTGGGGCAAGGAAAAATTATCAGACGATCTGCTTACAGCAAGAAGGGTTAGGTGGATAGGTACTAAGGCAAAGAAATTTCAAGGGGATTGTGTGGTCTTGAACTTTAAGGGCCCTGAGGTCCTGCCCGATGTCCTACGGAACATCCTCCCCCCACAACGTAGGACAGCTGAAATAGTTCCACTGACACTGGATTTCTTCTATAGTAGAAGAGGTCTAGTAGCCAAGCCGAGTATATTAAGAACCAAATGGACAGTAGTGGGAAATAGAAGGGCCAGAACCAATCCAGTATGTGAGTGGGGGCTAAACTTGGATAACCAATATTCTGCGTTAACTGACTTAAATGAGTGTGATTGACTCGCATGTGTCTCTCCTGTTACCCTGAACATGCAGTTGGGCCAAGGACATGTTAAGATTTCCATGTTAGACGAATCTATACCAGCCCCAGATGTATTTCGTACTTCCCCCTTGGAAGAACAAAATAGAGCCCAGGTGGAACAGGAAAGAACATTGGAGGAAATTGAGATGTCACCGAGATTAAATAAAAATGTAATACTAGGAGTAGACCCTGCAGAAACATTAAATATTCCTGACATTGTTCAGACATACTCTCAACAGGCTAAACCGCAATTATTAATTATTTCATGGAACATAGCTGGAATTACTAATAAGCTAAACATTCCAGACTGGGTCGATTTTATTAACCAGTACGACATCATCATGTTCCAAGAAACATGGTCGCTTACACCAATTTTCAGGCAAGGGTATTTGAACTTTTTTGTCCCATCACAAGAACTTGGGGTCTACCGGATGTAACTGGACATTAGCGCTGCGGAAATTGCAGCGTTTGTCATCTGACAAGGATCACAAAAACATTGGGCCTGGAAACAGGCAAAACATGGAGACAGGTCTCTCACACCAACTGCAACAGTAGTAATGTGGTGTATTTGATCGAATGTACATGTAAAAAACAGTACATAGGAATGACCACCCGAAAAGTAAAGCAAAGGATTTGCGAACACCGCAGCACCATACGCTGCAAGAAAAATGCAACCCGGCTAACAGATCACTTTATAGAGAAGGGTCACACACCAAACGACATGGTATGGACTATCATTGAACAAATATCACCTGGACCCAACTTACAGAAACATCTGTATGAGAAAGAGCAAAGATGGGTGTACAGACTATCTACACATCTAAATGGTCTAAATGATAATATACCATGGGCTAATGTGCTCTAATGACTGTTCCTCCTGAGCACTTCATGAGACTTCCTGCCCACTGTTTATTTTCCTGCCCCCTGGTCTAAATGATAATATACCATGGGCTAATGTGCTCTAATGACTGTTCCTCCTGAGCACTTCATGAGACTTCCTGCCCACTGTTTATTTTGTTTATTTTCCTGCCCCTTAATCTCGAGGGTTATACCTACTGGTCTTTATCCCATTCGTTCTACTCCCTAATTCTGAATAGGAGGTAGGGTATCTATCCGGTAGCCATCATACCATCCATTATGTTAATGACACATGTATTTTTTTACGTCCTCATGCCACCTTTACTATCGTGGTTTTAATGTTAACAACAATCTTGAATTTTACTTCTTTGCGTGCCAACAGCACCGTGTCACTGGAGAATCTTTTATTAACTCCCTCTCTGTATATCGGTTCTCTCCCAATAAACTAAATACCCGAAACGCTAACACGTTTCCATAGCTACTCCATAACTCGAATACCTCGAAACGCTAACGCGTTCCCATGGTTGCCCCGTGCCTGTGCCCAACAGGCTTCCGTACGCTCTCAGAGGGACACGTGACACCGTCACGCTACTGAGACCACGCCCACCCCGACTCCGATGGAGGCTGCCTTTAACTCCGGCTCTGCATTTGGCTCCTAACGGGCGCATGGAGGGGCTAAATAGGTATACCGCCTAAACTAACTACAGAAACTGTAAGTAGATCCTGGCATTTCGGAAACGAAACGCGATCTCTCCCATTCTCCACTTGCGAAGCTTTCTGGTACCGACGAGCATACCATCGGGTACTCAGCTTATTCCTCTTTATTTACAGAATGTTTCTTCTACTGTGGCCTCCCTTCCCTCTAATCCCGTGCAGCCTAATGACCCCTGATTAGGAGTAAGCACAATTTATTTATACTGTGTGTTACGTGTAATGTTTGTGATGTATTGTCATGTCTGGATCATGTTGAAGCAATAGCACTTCGGTAATCCTTCTCACTTTTAAGGATATGAATGTTGCTTAATCACGCACCTATATTCCAAGGTAGCGAGCGGTAAACAAGACACGCTCTTTCACCATGCACACTTATATTGATAGGTGTGTTAAGAAATAGTATTATTTTCACCACGCCAAGTTGAAACTGGCTCTCTATTTGAGCAGCACAATCGCACCTGATTAGTCCGCATTAATTGAGTGTGGGATGATTCACGGAAAGAGCAGATTTCGTCACTTCACTACGTTACAGGCACGTAACTAGTTTTTGTGACTCATACATTTTCTTTCCTTACAGGTTTTTTGGCTTTTTAACGTAACCACTCCTGGGTTACCTTTTTCTTGCCCAGTAACTAATTTTGTTACTAGGAAACAAAGGATTGCAGGTATGGCAGGGCGTTAGTGTACCCTGACCACCCATTTCCTTTTTGGTCCTGAAGAAAAACCGGCATTTTCCACTCGGTTTGAAACATGTAGACCTTGCACATAGATTACAGATACATTTGGTCATAATAAAACCATTATTGTATCGACACACACTGTTTTTATCATTGTCCAGTAGTCTTAAGAATACATTTTTCACATATAAGCCATACCAGGACAATTTTTAACTCATATACTTTTTTTCTTGCATTCATCACTCACATACCCGCTCCACTGTATTCCAGGTGTCGCAGCACACCTTGATGCCACTCGGCTGTCAAGGTGGCCCCGATGATGAAGCATGTCACCGACCAGGTCGGTGAGTGGGGGGTTTATTAAAATCAAAGAAGGACTTCTTCTTTTTCCTCATTAGAATTTCATCCCACCAAAAATCGCTCTCTGAGCCTCTTTTTTATGGTGGTACTCCTCCTTTTTTTTATATAGTCCACACATAGTCCACACAAAGATGGTACCATGTGTATGTGTTTGATACCGAACACCTAAAATTGTGTGTGAAGTAATGGCAAAAAACTGGATCAATACAAAGGGGAATATCTTTTTACTCCAGGATGCGATGCAGAGAACTTTGCCTAAGAATGTAAAATAGATTTTTTATTTACTTCAGCTTGATTTAGATACAGTAAGCAGAAACACATATTACCATATCCGTCTCTGGCGTTGAAGGGAACTTCTTTGGGTAAAAATGTTCTCCTTGTGAAAGGGCAAAATGCTGTTACATTAAGGTTGTCAATGGCTGAAGTGGGCTTATCCCTTGTGCATAATGTGCGCTATGGTGGACAGAATTATAATGTTAATGTTACATTAACAGTTCAAAGTCTAAACTGGACTAACTTCTCACATGTGATGTGATACCCGGAAGCACACTGTAAATGTCACAATAACCGATCAAAGGCTAAAGTGGGCTGAGCCCTTCCCACCATTGACGCTGTGGTGGGCAAAAGCTGCATGTACATGACAACACCAGATCGATGGCTGACGTGGGTGACACATTGCCCTATGATGTGGTGGGCAGAAGCAAAATGTGAATGTCACAATAACAGAAGAAAGGCTGAATTGGGCTGACCACTTACCCCAAGAAGTATAATGTGGGCGAAATCAAAATGTGAATGACACATTAACTCAATGGCCAATGTAGGCTCACATTTTGCTGTATGATGTGGAGGGTTAAAGCATAATGTGAATGTCACATTAATCCTAGAGGTTTAGAAATTTTTGTCAGGAGGGGGTCCTTACGCTTGAAAATGTTGACAGGGGGGTCTCGGCATCCAAAAGTTTGAGGACCTCTGCATTAATGTATCAAAGGCTGAAGTGGGCAGACTCCGTGCCCCGCGATGTATGCTGTGGTGGGCAGAAGCAAAATGTGAAAGACGCTGAATAGATCATGGCTGACATGGGCTGATACATTGACGTATGACATGGAGGATGGAAGCATAATGTAAGTGATGCTGTAACAGATCGAAGGCAGAATTGGCCTGCCTCCTGGGGGATCAGCCCCGCTGCTTTGGGGAGTGACCATTCCATGCCCACACCCCGTTGAAAATTACAATTCGTGTTCTGGCCGCAAAATGCCCTTGGCATAGGTGGGCCAAAAAGAAAATCGCTTGCATGTTTTCCGTTCCTTGGGAGAGCCAATCATCCCAAGGAAAGGAGAACTTCAAAAATGAATAGGCAATCCTTGGGGAGGAAGCGGGAGGGGGGGGCGATCCATGCCTGGGAGGGCTGCCCCTACCAGCAAAAAATTAGTGTCCGTGACTCCTATTGGGGATTCTTGGTCAGGGATCCTTCTAGGAAATGTATTGCTGGAAAGGGGAGAGGCTTTCGTTTTCAGTAATCCTTCTCCGGTACTCGCAGAGGTGGGTGAGAAATTGCACTAAAGGTGTGACAATAGTAATCCCTGCTGATCCCTGCTGCTGTTTGGTCAGGCCGTGATGTCCGCATGCCGTATGGCACGCTGACACTATTGATTTGAGTGAGAGGGGACAGAAGCTGACGCAAAACTGTTGCACCTCTTCACCTGCTTTTTAAAATTTTGTCAAAGGGGGAAGCTTTTATACTTTTGGAGATTTAAGTGCTCTAGTGCGGTTCAGGAGAAGTTCACGTCATGAGCACGCTCCTCAGTTGTGCAAATGACATTCATGACTCTTCATGGGGTAGAGGCTGGGTGGATGGTGGGGCCCTCTCAAGCGAAGACTACCTGTGGCCCAGTCTCTGGAATTTTTAACGGGTATAAGTAATTAAAAAAATATATATATATAATTTTCTTTTCATAGCCCTGGCAAATGACAGTTTACTCTAGTTAAAAATAAATGCAACAGGATCTTTTATAACCGCCTCTGTTTAACCAAGCTCTCTCCTTTTATATCCAGCACAGTATTCATGTTGTGATTGTTTGGGACAGTTGGCTTTGCTGACAGACGTAATGTGAATTAAAAGGCTTAGCCTTAGCCACATCGGTTTCAAAAGAAACCGCTTCATCAGTTGTGTTTGTAAAACTGTTCAAATAGCATAAAAATATCCTTTTCAGTTAAGTCAACCCACACCAGATTAAAAACACATAATGACTAGCAGATGTAACCATTTGCGAAAATGCATGCTATGATTTTTTGCATGGTTGGTTTAGTTGCCACTGTGTAATTAAGATTGTGATATTGTTTGCTTATTTAGTATAGATAAATTAGAAATTAAACTGATAAATATTTGGAGTCTGCACACAATGAACAAAATCAAAAGTATTCATTTTAAAATGTCTTTTGATTTTTTTGTAGCTTGTCTGTAATGTTGGTCACAGTGAAGAAAAGTTAGGTTTTACCTATGAAGACATCATAATATGGTAAGCCGTTGCTTAAATTTTACTGTTATTATATAACGTGTTCCAAGAAACTAGCACATAAGGTTGAGCAATCATATCAAAAATCAATACACTGTATTTCTTTGCCTGGCACCTCCTTCCTCATTGACTGATTTGACAAAGCAAACTACAGTTAGAGTTCTTTAAGACCTACCAAGACCTCTCAAGTTTCTACCCAGTAACATATACGCCATAAGGCTTCCTGTTATAAAATGTGAGTACCTGCTGGGCAAACATAATAAAAGTTTATCTTGCTCTCAAAGATGCTCTTAGGTTTTAGATAAAGATCACTCCTTCATAGAAGTAATTTATCTACCTAGATATTGCTTGTGTCTCTTTTTTTTTTTTTGGTCCTCCTCTCACCTTTCAAGCCTCTGTGGGTCTTATGAAGCCGCCTTCGTGATCTGTGGCCCCTACGGCTTACCGCACTCGCTTGGGTCGTCCGACCGATCCCTTTTTTTGTGAGGGAACCTGGTGTAATCATTAGACCAATTGTATTAAATTAATCTTAAATTTTTTCCCCAACTCACAAAGGGATGCCAGATGTTTATTAGCTTATCTTCTATACCCTCATAGTCTAAACGAGCCATGGAGAATGAAGCTTTAAGCCAGTCTTCCCTTTGTGGTGGTAAGGGATCTTTCCACCTTCTGCAAACTTCCCTTCTGGCCAGCAAGATCAAATAAATTAATAGACCTCTGTCCTTCTGAGAGAGGGTCTGACTAAGACAACCATCATCTCCCAAAAACACTAAAGACATGTTAATCTCTATGATGGTATTAAAGATATCACAAATGTTGTCGCTCACCTCAGTCCAAAAACTTACAAGTGCTGGACACTCAAAGAAGATATGTAAGTCATTAGCAAGAGGTATTAAGCATCTGGGGCATTTAGGAGCTGGTTCTGGGGCAAACTTGTTGATTGTCGCGGGAGAATATTAAATTCTGTTAATGACAAAAAAATGATTTTTTTTTAGACAAGCAGGCTTGACAAATTTATACAAGGTCTTTAAAGAGGGCTCATACAATGACTCTATTGATGGCCCAAGAGGAGTTTCCATCCACACTGCAGCTAAGGGAGGTGTCTCGTGGTCCTCAGTTTCCAACAGGTTGTTATACCATATAGAGATTTCCTTATTGATTGGAAGGATAGATTGCCACAAACCTTCAATCTCTCTATTCCCTCTGACCTCCCCCTTTTCTGCCTCGTACAATGATATTAACTGTAAATTTTTGAATCTAGAGAGCCCTGGCCCGATCTTTGCCCTCAGGTACTCCCATGGATGTATCCCCCCAGAGTCTACCAGTTCGGTCCAGACAGTGATGCCTGCCCTTCTAATCGGCAACGCCAAACTGTCCATTAGGCAGTCCGGTGTTCCCAGTGCATCCCAGACGGGGGCACCATCCGAATAGTATCCAATGCCCCAGCTACGTCTGAGCCTATACCATAGCTCCAAGGCCGCCCTCAAAACATTCAAGCGTACCCGCTTGAAGAATCTTGGTGATCCAAACTTATATAGAAAAGGCTCGCCGTCTCCCCCTCCCTCCACTCGCGCCATTTCACCCAACAACCTGCCCCAGGCTGACTCCCCTGGTTTCACAAGTAGCATCCGTATGCTTTTAAACTGGGATGCTGCTGCATATAACCTTACATCGGGGAGGGCAAGCCCGCCTTTCTTTAGTCTGCGTCTAAGTTTTTTTCCACGCCAGACGAACACCTTTGTTGCCCCCAGACAAAACTCCCAATCTTGCTCTGTACCTTCATTAAGCTTTTATTCGAGAATGTTAATGGTATGGAAGAGAAAAGGTAAGACAGCTTAGGTAGAATGACCATCTTCACCAAGTTGTTTTTTCCATAGATAGTTAAGGGAAGGTTCCTCCATCTACTAAAGAGGCCGTCAATTTCCTTTATAACCGTGTTTAGATTAAGCTCAGGTGTCTTCTCCAATTCCTTTACTACATAAATCCCCAGATATCTCAGCTCAACACTAACTCTCCCCGGCCACTCCAGATTCCAACACATCACCTCTGTCTTGGTTTTATTGACAAGAAACCGGGATAGGGACCCAAACTCGCACATAAGCTCCTCCGCCCTCTGGATCACTGTCTCTGAGACACTTGTGTACAGTATTAGGTCGTCGGCATAGAGAGCTATTTTGGAGCTGTATTGTTCTGATCTAGAAGGATAGATTCAATCATCCAGTCTCAACGTCTGTACCAATGGTTCCATATATAAATTAAATAAGAGGCGAGATCGGACACCCCTGCCTGGTTCCTCTCTGGATATTGAAGCTCGATGTAAGGGGCCCATTTAGCAGAATTCGAGCGGAGGCACCCTGGTAACCGTTCTGCAAGGTACGTATAAAGATTGGGCCAAAAGCCCTCAGGACTTCCCAGAGGTACACCCAGCAGACTCTGTCAAAAGCCTTGGCCGCGTCTAAAGCGACAACGGCCAAGAGTTCTGTCCTCTGAATGGCCAGATCTATATTACCAATCAAGAGCTGCGACTGTTCCTGAATGTATCTCCCTTCGACGAACCCTTTCTGATCCGGATGTATTAACCTCGGGATCAGTTTTGCCAATCTCCCTGCCAAAATGCCCATAAAGATCTTATAATCGACATTCAGCAGGGAGATTGGACGATAGGAGTCTGCCTTTTTCGGGTCTTTGCCAGTTTTTAAAATCAGAACTATTGTTGCCTCCTTCCAGGTATTAGGAACCTTCCCAGTTAGGCTGTAAACTGAGTTAAAGGTGACCCCCAGTGCGTCTATCAACTCCTCTTTATGGAGTTTATAGATTTCGCTTGCGAGTTAATACGAGCCTGCAGCTTTTTTGTTCTTTGATTTTTTTAATCTGATCTGCTATCTCCTCTAACGTAAAGGGAGCCTCTAATTTGTTCTTACTTTCTTCTGAGAGCACAGCAGATGTTTATTCCTAAGAAATGACTGGATAGAGCTCGGTAAAGGAGCCAAATCCTCTCTATACAGTTCCGAGAAAATGGAGAGGAGACAGTACTGCATATCCTCGATCTTACTGGAGGTTTCCCTGCTAGCATTAATAGTAAGTACTTTTATATCATTCCTAGTGCGATCGGTTCTTGCTTTCCATGCCAAAAGGGCGCCAGCCTTCTCCCCGTATTCATAGTTCTGCATAATTCTGGAGTTCCACTGCGCCCTACACTTGGCTTCTAACTTCCCTCTGTACTCTGATCTTACCTCTTCCAGATTCTTCAAGACCTGAGTGAGTTACTCAGAGTCCCTATTGCTAATGCCGTCTCTTTCTTTCTCCAGGCTACTTATCCTCCCTTCAACCCCCTTTAGTGCCTCAGCTTAGTTTTTATTCTTATAGCAGATTATTCCATGGAGTTTCCCCCTTAGCCAGGCCTTATATGTGTCCCATACTACGTCCGGTGTTGTGGAACCTGAATTCATAGAAAAAAATTCCAGAGAGGGAGCCTGTACTGCTTCAACCACCTCGGGATCTAAAAGCTTTGCCCTATTAAGGGTCCATCTCAATGACTGCCGCTGTGCCTCCTTATTCTGATATACAAATTGCAGAGGTGCGTGATCAGAGAGGTGACTCGGAAGAACTGATGCCTCCCCTAGGTTGGCCATTGACATTCTGTCCAAGAGAACGTAATCGATCCTAGAGAAGTGGCCGTGCTTCTTGCTGTAAAAAGTAAAGCCCTGCTGATCTCCTTTTTGTGCCCTCCATAGATCGATCAGATCCATATCATGGATCATATTAAGTAGTGCCCGACGTACCTTGACTGCCCCTTTATAATGACTCTGATTAGATCTATCTTTCAGAGAGTCTAACCGGACATTGAAATCTCCCCCGATAACATAGGGTGGAGGTTCCAACATCAGTACTGATTGTAATTTACAAATATAAGTTGGATCGTCCATATTGGGGCCGTAGAAAGAGGCACAAATCATGTAAACATTTTCAAATGCCAATTGGACTGTAAACCACCTACCTGAGGAGTCTGATTGTGTTTTTTTATATTACAGGGAGTACCTTGTTTAATTAATATAGCCACCCCTTTATTTTGAGATGTCTGATTCGAATCGCTAAAGCTCTTAACCCAAGGGACCTTAGAGAAGATTAAGGTACTTTCCTAGTAACTCAGGTGTGTCCCTTGCAACATGCATATTTGTGCAGTTGAAAGTTCTAGGTATTTAAGGATTAGCCTCTGTCTCCGGGGGCACCTTAACCTGTTAACATTCCAGGAGGTAAAGATGGTCTTTCTATCCCTCAGGGCCATGCCAGCCATCATCCCCATGTTCTACCTGGAAGATTCGGCGCCCTTCATGGCAGAAAAGACTATACATAAGGTTGAGATGAGGTTGATTTTTTTTTCTTTTTTCCCACTGCTCCCCACCCACGTGCCCCCCTGCCTCTTCCAACCCACTCCCCAGTGACCCCGTGGCCCCCCAACCCTTGAGGAACCATCCCTTCTAATAGGCAAAAGCCTATTTAGCCCTCTTCCCCCCCATGGAGTATCAATAACATTCCCGTTTTTAGTTCTTTGCTGAATTCCTGCTAATTACATGTCATAAGTGTAAAAAAGACCCTCTAAGTCTGCTTCTCCCCTTGTCCGTCTCTGATCTTCACAATAAGAACATCCGCCTCTTCCCCAGTTTTGATCTGGTGCATCTGGTTATTCCACATCACCTTTAACAATGCTGGGAATTTCAACTGCGCCTTGGGCCCTATGCTGTTTAACTCCTCCAACCTTTTCCCCAACTCCCACTGCCTCGCTGCAGTTATGTGTGATATATCTGATCTTATTTCAAAGGTAAAGGGATTAGACCTGTTGAAGTATATGGAGCCTGCTTTCAGAGTGGAAGACAAAATCTGCTCTTTTATGGAATATGTTAAAAAGTTCACCAAGATCTTCCTGGGTTTCTGTTTTGCAAGATTTCTTCTGAAGGGATCACGATGTACCCTCTGTATATCATGCAGCAATCTATACAGCGGGGCGGGTCCACTGGAGGAACATGGCGACCGCTAGCTAAACATCCGCAGCCGGATTTTCCCCTGTGGAGTAGCTAATTCCTGTGTTCCATTTGAATATTATCTAGAACCCCGTATGATTATTGGCCATTTTTGATACTTTGTAAACCCCCTCCCCTTTGGTGCGGTTTCAACATACTGCATCGCTTTCTGCCGATTATGCCCCCGGAGAACGGACTGAACCTGCGGATTCCTGGAACGAGCTGCAGGGTGAGCGAGGACCGTGAGGATCGAAGAGGAACCAGCGAGAGCAGGACGACGACGTATCTGGGGGCTGGCGCTGGCTTTGGGAGGAGGCGTCTCGGACGAGGAAGAGGCTCGTCTTTACCTTGCTCGCGTTCCGGGTCGTTGGAGGCAGAGCCAGCGGCAGCTACTGTGGAGCGGAGTCGGCGAGAGGAGCGGCACACGAAAATTCAAGTAAAATTTTATTTCGGCAGTGTAGCGGAGTAGGGGCCATCAATGCTTCTGTTCCCCGCCCTGTGGGGGTAATAAGGCTGTTGGTGCGGGTAACTATCTGACAGGGACCTGGTGTGATAAAATATACAACAGCACATACGACGACATATTTAGAGGACTAAACCCACCACAATCAAGCGGGCCTAATTCAATCAGTGCTCCAATTAGTTGTATGAATGTAGGGGGAGTATCTGGCAAGGGCGCTGGCAGTGAGGTCAGCTTGAGGGGCGCCAGTGACAGAGAGGAGAGTCTCTACCCTGCTTAAACAAACAGGTACGCTTTAAGAGCCAGGACTGTGTTTGATCCTACTAAAGGTAAGCCTGTATATCCCCAACGCATTTCACCCCCAGTTTCTGAAGGGAGGGAACGTGTAAGAAGGGGTAAAGCTAAGCTGAATACCTCAGAAGAATATTTGAGTGTGAAAAACATAAAAAGTAAGGGCAAAAGTAAAAGCGTTAAAGCAGCTGATGCCAGCATAAAAGTTACCCCCTCACTTAAAACCTATTATAAGGTAATGTCAACTACTACTACTACCACCTCCGCTACCAGCTGCTCTTCCTTGCCAGCTCAGCCTGCCCAGCTCACCCAGCCCACTCAGCCCATTCAGTCTACCCAGCCCACCTCGGCTACTGTGGAAGTAAATGCTATGGGGGTACCATTATTGTGTAGGAGCAGGTTGCTGCTCAATTGTTTGCTAAGAGGCGCCTGACACGTCGCGCCCAAACACTTAAAAGCAGGAAATAGGAACGGCCGGGTAAGAACAGAGACCTGAGTTCCTAGTTGCTCCTGAGGCGAAAAGCTGGGAGCTAGTGTTGCTGAGCTATTGTTATTTTAAAATACTGAATTGCTTTTAAATATCGAGCTATTGCAATATGTTAGGCCCTTAACCTGAACTGCAATTTTCTCACCTCATAGTGTGTTTTTATGCGGTATTCAAGCGCTTAGCTCACATGGATTTGCGCTACATCAAGACCCGCTTGTCTCACGTTATCAGCCGATTACGAGCTGAATCGTGGCACCGAGGGGCCGATCACTTTGGCGGCCATATTGTGTAGGGGCAGGTTGCTGCTCTAGTGTTTGCTAAGAGGCGTCTGAAACGTCGCGCCTGACACGTCGCGCCCAAACCAGTGGTCGAAGTGGGGACAAAAAAGTAGGGGAACTGTGGGCGGACACTCAGGGGGCGGGAATAAGCAGAGGATTGGATTAGTGGGCGGAGTCGGAGGTGTGGCTAAAAATAGCAAAACATACCAATTTTTAGTGCATTTGACATTTCACTGACCAGTTACAGCTTATGACGTTATTTAATTCAAACAATCAATACACATGTTTATTTGAGGTTTAATATATAAGTTGTTTATATTTCATTCATTTACAATGTGGGACATGTTTCCAATCACAGGATATTCCAAATACGCTTATAAGTGGAATCATAAGCCATTTGTCTCCGAGCCATGCAGTTTCTTTCATTGGCACTTCTCCTCCCTTTTTCTAACCATTTCTGAACATAAAATTCAGGTTTAAATTCTATGACAGGGGGCCCCACGATGTTTATGAACATTATAGAAGACAGACGATTTATTGATATTCTGTTCCGCAGTGGTGTGAGCACATCATTCATTACACTAAAGCCCCGTTCACATTCAGCAGTTGAGGAACAAAAGGTGTTTATAATGTGCACAATTGGTTTCAGGCTTTCAGGGATGCAATTTTTATTTTGTTTGTACTCTCTGAAACCAAGGATGGTGTGGAGTGGAAGGCCGTGTGCAAAGGTTGACTGGTCACCTTTCTCACCGCTGCATTTGCATGTTACACTGGGGTTAATGAGGTGAAAGCTTTCCAGAGACTGTTAGTATGTGTAAAAATGTCAAATTAATAAAGTATCAGAAAATGTACTATATAACCCTGCACTCTTTTTTTGCTTCATAATTTAGTCATACCTCCAACATTATGTTGTCCTCCTTTGCTGCATAATTGCAGTGAGTCCAATGCAGGTAGCACATGCTAAAAGTGATTGTGTATGAAGAAGAGATACCATGAAGTTTGTGAGCTTAGGGGCATATTCATGGGAATGGTGGCGCAGGGCAGCACAGCATGTTACTTTGCCGCACTGCCCTGTATCACAGGGAAAGGGCAAGAATGCACAGTATTTATCCGTGGCTTTTAAAACATGACTTGGAGCTTTGCATTGTGCATGTACCACATTGCAAGCATACCTACACCCAGCACTCCCCTTGCTCCCCCTTAATTCCTAACATATCATTACCCTGCTTCTAGCATACCCGGACCCAGCCCGCCCTCGCCACCCTCACTTCCTGGCAACGCTCATTACCCTGTTTCTAGCATACCCACATCCGGGCCTCCCCTCGCTCCCCCTCACTTCCTGGCAACACTCATTACCCGGCTTCTAGCATACCCACATCCTGGTCGCCCCTAGCTCCCCCTCACTTCCTGGTATTTCTCATTACCCTGCTTCTAGTATACCCAGAACCAGCCCTTCCTCACCACCCTCACTTCCTGGCATATCATTCATTACCCTGCTTCTAGTAAACACGGACCCATCCCTCCCTCGCCACCTTTACTTACTCCTATCAAGCATTACTTCTGCATCCAGCCCTCCCCTTGCCCACCTTGCTTCTTCTGGTATACCCGGCCCGCCATCTCTACACTTCTTGAGACTTACCGCAGATCACACAGGCAGGCAGAGCAGACTGCAAACTGCCCAGGGGGCACATAGGGCGAGCGGGCATAAAAAAGGCTTGAGGGGCATCAGCAGAGCATCTGCACTGTAATTGCAGGTTAAGCTGCACGTCTGGATTGAGATAGGCAGGGACAGCATTGTCGGGCCCCTACCAGCAGCACAGAGAGCAGTGGCAGATCGGGATAGATGACCTTCGGTGGAGCAAAATGCCAACATTTTAGAAGAGTAGAGAGGGAGATTTGTTTAAAATAACCGGAAGAATGAATTTCCCCCATTGACTTCTGTTGAAAGCAGAGGCCGCAGGCAGCTGAAATCGGTGCTTAATTTGTCACATAATATGTGCCAGGGCTCAAAGTTTTTCTCAAAAGCTCGTTAACAGTGCTGCCGAATGCAGGCTTGACAGTTGTGTCCGCTACCACCAAACACTCCCTGTGCCTTTATTTTACTTTTGCAGGTTCTTTTTCATCCCTGCTTTCTGCTCTTGTCTCTATTTTCCAGTCCTCTTTCTTTACACATATTCTGCCTTTCTCTGTTGTACTGTTTTAGGCCCCAAAAACGAGTGCTGGTGGCCACCACCTGCAACCACCTTGTCAAATTAAGCACCGGAAATGGGAGGCCTGATCACAGTATGGGGTTTGACTTTGCCTCCTGCTTAGTTTTATTTTCAAAAGTAAGCAGCCATCCATATAACTACAATCAGCAAGTATGCAAGGAAAGCATCCACGTATTGATAATTTGTGACTAGAGCTAAGCTGGACATTACTTGGAGATAGTGCTAATTAAATCATGACTAAGTGATGTTTTTGGTTATGGCTGTTAGCGGCACTATTATGGAATCAAGATCCCTGTATTGAAGTAAAATAAGAATGAGAATGTGCATGCATCAGGAGAGTTGGAGTGAGCTCTCTAGGTCTCATACGGGATTGAAGTGACATTACTAAATAAAAGAACGTATAATGCTACATTTGGGTTTCAAACTGTTACTAATGGGGTACAACCAATGCCCAGACAGTGTTAAAAGCCTAAACAGGACAAAACAATGAAGTAATATCATCACAAAACGGGCCACGTAAAGCGGTGTAATTTTCCTTTTCTTGCCGCATAATTTACTCAAACCTGCTGCATAATTTGACGCTTCCTTGCTGCATAATTCCAGTGGCACTGCTTATTGCGCCGCCTTAAAGCAATGAGACCGGTCAGCCATTGCTTGGTGGCTGTCATAGCCACACCCACTTGAGATTGGACAGGAACTGCTTACAAATTGTGGACACCAAATAATCTCAATTCACGTATAAGAGTGCAGAGGAGAGGGGATTCCATATAACGTGCGTTTGAAGCAATCCAAACTCCAAGAAGTTCCGACCATATTGGAAACTGCCAATGCATCAGAAGGCTGTAACTGATATGAGACAGCTGTTTGGTCAAGGTAGAGGATTGGTTAACGGCCAGTGTGGCGTTTTATAAAAGCCAGAAAACCAGGACTACTGGAATTATGAGATTTTGTGGCTGCTGCATTTTCTGCATAACTATGTATTTACTACATTTGCTACATAATCCATCATAATCCATCATCTGTTGATTCTAACAACAACAACAAAATTCCAACTCAAACAGAAGAAATGATACTAAAAATGCTGCAAAAGATGTTGCTGTACAGTGCAAGACCCTGTGCAAAGGTTCACTGGTCACCGCTATGTAGTCAATTGCTGACTTTGGATGTTAAACTGGTACTAGTGAGGTGAAACCTTTGCCCAGTGTTAACATGTGAAAATGACAAAACATTGAAGTAATACTTTCACAAAAAGTGGCACATTATGGTGCTTAATTTGGCTTTACTTTTCACATAATTTAGTCAACTCTGATGCATCAGTTGGTCCTCTCTTGCCGCATAATTCCAGTGGCCCTGCACACAACATAACATCCTTTCTACATTCAACGGTGGGCTGCTGCAGACAACTCAGCTAATATAGAATAACATAAAAAAGCTAACATATATAACAAGCATCACTCTCACGTCTTTTGACAAACTATCACCATCGGGAAGAAATAACAAAATATTCAAAGACTTACTACAATCGTAAGCAAATCTTATGCCACAATTTACCTCAGCGAGGTACTTGTGGAATTTCAAAGGCCTTACTTTGTTTTATTCAACATACAATCCATTTTCCCTTTCACTCTGGGGAATCCCCTTGTAAGCTTTTCCTTGTGTACATGATGCAAGCTATTTTTGGTTCAGAGAGAAACAACAATCAATGCACACCTGTTGATTGGGAATAGCAAGAGACTCTGGAATAAATGGGGTTCTGAAGCCACGTAATTCTCTACATTAGCAGGTATAAACAAAACACGTGCCGCATAATCCATCATCTGCTGCATAATGTGCTGATTCCAACAGCCAGAGAGATGCATCTTGCTCAATTGATCAAACGTTACTTAAAAACTGAATAGCACCAGGCATCGTGCGGTTCAAAGGCAGACCCTTTGCAACAGTGTTCAGGTGCTACACCAATACTACTGAAAAATGGCATATGTGAGTGCTGAAAAGACAAGACACTGTAAAAAATACTGCAGCAGATGGCACCAAAGATTGCTGTGTAATATGCCTTTTGTTCGTGGATAGCTTACTCAATGCTGCCACATAATTTGGAACTGGATTACTGCATAATTCTAGTGCGCTATATTGAAGAAACCTCTACCTTGCTAAAGGTACACAATTTTTTTTAAACTATACTGTTAAGGGAGTAATTGAACTATGTTTATACTTTTTGACACGCTTTTTGTTGATGCTGTTCAGCATTGGCAAATGGAAAAAAATATTATTTGCCAATGCTGAGAGCGCCATAAAAAAAATGACCACAGATCCACGCAGGCCCTCCAAAAAGGAAAAATGCAAAATTAATGCAAGCATTCAATGATTGGCAAAGCCGATAGGCATCACCTATGACATCTAGCAGCTTTGTCAATGTTTCGCACCTATGTTGTAAAGCAGTGTGTTTGGACAAAGACACAGGCGGGGGAGGATTTTTTTTAAAAAGGGCTATGAAGTATCCAGCGCTGGCTGTGTATCATAACACTTTTTTGTTTGCACCAACGAAGCAATACATGGGGATGCTGAGAGGCAACACGGAGGAAAAGCAGTAACATGGAGGGAAGGAGAGAGGTCAGGACTGGTGGACAACCGAGGATAGTGAAGGATTGTGAGGTGTGAATCACTGGCTCACAGCAGCCGCAGGGCCATCAGAGTAGCCGTTTTCACACCATGCTACACTGATGGCCCTTTCAGTCTCACTTAGCAGGCCCATTAGACACAGCAGGGAAGGGGAGGAGGTCGGCGCACTACAGAGGCCTTCGGAATATTCACGTTGCACCACTCATGTGGGGAAAAAAAGGTGTACTTCTAAAGTATGGCAATTTACAGTCCCCGGTACGCTCTTTCAAAAGTAAGAAGTAGGGGAACGGACTAACATAATTTTAAGAAGTAGGGGCACGCCGTGCCCTTCCGTCCCCACCCACTTCTAACGCTGGCCCAAACACTTAAAAGCAGACGCCCTCCCTATGCGTCAGCGTATGCGTCAGCGTATGCGACAGCGACGCGCCTTTCCGCGCCAAAGAAGCGCCTAAGGAAAGCCCGTACGTGCCCGTCCGTGCCAGACCGGGACAGGCCGGGACAGGCGGGCCTGGGACTTCAATGATGGGATCCAAAGCCATGGAACTGCTGAAATACAGCAGTAAGCAGTTGCAGGAGCTTAGAGATTGGGCAAAGATCTGCTGCCCTTCGAAAGCCCTGTTAGAGGAGATAAGGATACCGTGTCCCCTTTGTAAACATATAGGCGTAGGAGCAAGCAAAACTAAATCATACTCCTTCGATTTGCTCAACTGTCGCTCCCTTCCGAGACACGCAATAGAAATTTGCTTACTTCTGGAGGAACTAGAACCCGACGCCCTTTTCCTCACCGAAACGTGGCTCACAGAATCATCGGACCCCGATATAGTACGGGCGCTTCCCTCGGACTATTCCATCTGTAGGCAAGACCGTCAAGGGGGTCGAGGGGGGGGGGGGGGGGTAGCGATTATTCATAAATCTATTTTTGACTGCCGTACTTCAGAGAGTCCTCTCCTAGACTGTGAGAGCTTAGGTTTTTCTATCTCCCTCTCTCCCACTTGTACCGTCTCAGGTATCCTTGTTTATAGGCCCCCTGGAGATTATCATAGCTTTTGCAATAATCTCTTAGAGAAAATTTCACTTCCTATTAGTAGTTACTCCAATTACTCCATCTTGGGGGACCTTAACATTCAGCTAGACGAAATAGAGACACTCTCAGCGCAGTCTCTGACTGACACTTTGAGGGTAGTACAACTAGCACAAATAGTGTTAGGGTCCACCCACATAGCGGGCCATCTTCTGGACCATACCTTCACTAACTTGGGTAATCTTATCTGCAATCCGCCTTGCTTTGTTCCGTGGTTAGACCATCCCCTGCTCTCTCTTACTTGGTCTCCTTCTGATCAAAACCACACACCCAACCTCTCCAAGAGATTGAGTCGAACATGGTCCAGGCTTTCGGCAGCGGAGTGGGAGGCAGCACTGAGGAGATTCCCCCCCCCCCCGACTCCCTGTAATGACCCCGTCCGGGCCAATGAGGCCTTTAACAAATGGCTTGAATCCACCTTGGCCGATATCCTCCCCAAAAAAGTTGTCCATCGTAGGACTGGCCCTAATAAAAAACCCTGGTACTGGGGGGATTTAAAAGAATGTAAACAACGATGTAAATGGGCTGAGAGAAATTGGAGGAAAGATTTCTCTATATCAGCTAAAGAAGAATACAGGGCTCAGATTAGATCTTATAAAAATCAGTTGAAAACTGCGCAAGCAGCCTACTTCCAGGATAAAATATCGGAAGCAGCCAATAGGCCAAGGGAAATATTTAAAATTTTTCAACAATTGGTTAATCCTACCGTGGCCATCAGGGCTTCAGCTGATCCCCTGAAACGCTGTGAGGACCTGGCCTCCTTCTTTGTTGCTAAGGTTGAAGACATCTATTCTGGCTTTGGCGTTAGAGAGCAATCCGTCAGCATCCAGGCGATAGAGTGAACATCGGAGGAGGTCAGTTTGTACCCCCGTAATAGCCTTGAAGCTTTCCCCCCGTTGGATTCGGCCACCGTTGAACGCCTCCTTGTAAATCTTAAGTCAGGCTCACCTTTGGATGTTGCTCCACCATCTGCTCTTAAACAGGTACTTGGGGCGGTATGTCCCGCCATAATGGAGGTCATTAACACCTCCTTGGAGACTGGAGTACTGCCATCCACCTGGAAGTTGGCAAAAGTCAAGGCCCTCTTAAAAAAAATCTAACCTTGACCCTGATGATCTTGCCAACTATAGGCCCATCTCTTTATTACCTGGACTCGGCAAGATAGCTGAAAAACATGTGAATCATGTTTTATCCTCTTTCATAGAGACGAAAGGAGCCCTCCATTCTTCCCAGACGGGATTTAGAGCCAAACAAGGGACAGAGACTGCGCTAGTGGCGGTGGTGGAAGTGACTAGGAGCATCGTTGATGCCGTAGGCTGCGCTGCGGTGGTCCTGTTGGACCTCAGCGCAGCATTCGATACGGTCAACCATCCCCTCCTAATCCACCGGCTCCACCTTGCTGGAATTTCTGGAACGGCCCTTAAATGGCTCCATTCCTTCCTGTCTGAGAGATTCTTCTCAGTTTTTGAAGAGGAAGTGTCTTCGAGCCAACTTCAACTGTATCACGGCGTTCCCCAGGGATCCTCACTCAGCCCTACTATGTTTAACATCTACATGAGATCATTGGCTGAAGTGGTGCTTCCCTGGGGTATTCAGCTTGTCACCTACGCTGATGATACACAGTTGGTCGTCTCTCTGACTAGGGATGAAATCACAGAACAAGGGACTAGCAATCTAACCCCCTGCCTCGCCAAGGTGATGGAGTGGATGACCTCATCGTTTCTTTAACTTAATGGGTCAAAAACAGACATCATGCTGCTTGGCCATAGAGCCCCTCTCAATCTGGATCCTTGGTGGCCCAACTGTCTTGGTCCTCCAACCCCCCCTCCTCCCACCCCCTCAAGACCCAAATAAAGAGTCTGGGAGTATTGACTTTCAAATTCAGGCAAAGAAGGTGGCCGCAACCTGTTACGGACTGATTAGGATCCTTAGGAAGGTTCTGCCCCTCCTTCCTTTCGAGGCAAGACGCATACTGGTTCAGTCGTTGATCCTCTCATGACTGGACTACGCAAACGCGGTTTACTTTGGGGCCCCTGCAAGCACGATTCAAACCCTGCAATCGGTGCAGAACTGTGCAGCTCGGTTGCTGATGAATGTACCGAGACGTAGCTCCGCTAAGGCTGCTTTGCGGTTACTCCACTGGCTTCCGATTCAAGAGAGAATCACGTTCAAAATCATGTGTATGGCACGTAAGTCCATCTGGAATGACGGTCCCACTATCCTGCACCCTCTATTCCATCGTCATCACTCTTGCAGATCGTTAAGATCTAATCAGAGCAATCTGCTTGTAGTACCTAGGGTGAAGCAAGCCCATATGGGAGGACGTCCGCTCTCCTTCCTGGCTGCCAAATGCTGGAACAAATTACCAGACAACATCAGGCATGTATGTGACAACCTCACTTTCAGGAAGCAATTGAAGACACTTTTATTCAACTGAGTGTCTTTGGTCAGTACTCTGGTCTTATAGCGCTGGGATGCCTAAGGGTAGCCATGCGCTCTACAAAAGAGTATTCATTCATTCATTCATTCCCATTACAAGGAGATGCAATAGTGACTCCCATGAGCTCTATTAAAGAGGGCAGTGCAGATAAGCTCCCAGCCCCGGTAGAGGCAGTGGTTGTAGTGCATTCAGATATTGGCCTGGTAAATAGGTATTCGGCGTTAGGGGGGGACGGATCAGGAGACACCCAATTGGACCCTACAGTAAAGGCCAAAAGCCCCGACGCATTGAACACAGCAGTACAAGTATACCATCCCGCCTCATCTGACAGTGCCGGCGCAGAGATCACTAAAGATAAATTCGATGCAACCTCACGCACATTGGCCGACATATTACTAGCTATGAAGGATGAGATTACCAGTAGGTTTACTGTATTGGAAACCAATCAAGCAGAAATGACCAACAGATTCTCAATTTCTGAGGCCAATCAAGCAGGAACTAAGGCATCGTGTGATGAGTTGACCAAGAGGCTGGATGAGGTCACCCTCAGATCGAGGTAATGGAGTCAGAAATCCCTAAGATCAAGGAATCTATGCGTACCACCGAAGCAGAGGTCACTAAGATGTCTGCTCAGAACAAAGAACTGAAAGAGGATATTGAGCGTTTGGAGAATTACTCTACGCCGGAACAACTTGAGACTCCTGAATGTGCCTGAAGTCCTGGAGGGAGGGGACATTAAGGGTTTTGTAATATCCCTATTGAAGGGAACAGTGTTAAGATATTGCTTGTGTCTCTGACCCGCAGCTCACCTGTAGAGTACATTTTCTATAGGGAGTAACTTGAAAAAGGAGTGCAACAATATTATTGGCCATGACACACCAGTTGATAACACTAAGGATACTGTCCAGTAACCACTGTATCAGAGGTCTAAAAGAGCAAGCCACAGTATTTCCTCAAAATTGCAGAACATCTTGCCCCAATTGTGGGCTCTAGGAACCTTGCTCTTCATATAGTGTACCAAAATGCGGTGTAAATGTTAAATGGTTTTGTAGAGTGCATAGGTTCCCAAGGACTTCCCAGTGCTAGGCATCAAATACACTCCAAACAGCAAGAGGGGGGGGGGGGGGGAGTAGCAGAGCTGGTGGAACATCCAGGTCTTCAGCTTTTTCCTGAAGGTACATTCTATATCTAGGAATCTGAGTTCCCGTTGTAGTGATTTCCATAGCTTGGGAGCCAGGTGAGTGAAGGATATTCCACCCACTCTGGCTCTTTTTAATCGAGTTGTTTTTAACAGATACTCAGTGCAGGATCTAAGACATCTGTTGGGGACATATAGCACACCAGGTTTCTGATTTTGCAGGGTCCCTTGTTATTTATGTCTCTATGTGTTAGGCGGAGTGCTTTAAATTTGATTCTTTATTTTAGAAAAAATAAGGGGTCTTGTCCAAAAGGTGCCAGGTAGGACACTTAGAAATATGAAAAAACAGGAAGATCACCTGGTTACCGCTTTGAAAAAGCTGCTATTTATTTCAGCAGACTTGATGCCTTGGCCACTTGTTCATAGGCATATTGCGATTTGTATCACATAAATCTTTTAGAGTACTTAGATATTTTTTCTTTGAAAGTTCTGTATGCCCAAGCACAGCACTAAATCAATTGTACATCCAAGTTTGCTGTATGACAAGTAATAAACAAAAATAAACAAATGACATGTAAAATGACAAGCAACAGGAAAAAATCACATCACATGATTTTTTTCCTGTTGCTTGTCATTTTACTTGTCATACAACAAACTTGGATTTACAATTGATTTAGTGTTGTACTTGGACATACAGAACTGTTAAAGAAAAAATATCTAAGTACTCTCAAAAATGTATGTGATACAAATCGCATTTTGCCTATGAACAAGTGGTCAAGGCATCAAGTCTGCTGCAATAAATAGAAGCTTTTCCAAAGCGGTAACCAGGTGATCTTCCTGTTTTTTCATATTTTTAAATTTGATTCTATCCTCGATCGGTAGCCAGTGTAGTGTTCTTAGATACTTTCCCACTGGTTCCTGATTTGGGACCTTACACTGAAGTTTGACTGCAGCATTCTGCACAACCTGAAGTTTTTTTTAATGACAAATTTATGTGCACCCAGAAAGAGAGAGTTTCCATAATCAAGGCATGTAGTGACTAGTGCATGTATCAATATCTTTTTTTTTAGTTGTAAAGGGATGCGCTCTAAGATCTTATGGAGCATTCTGAGTAACCAAAAGCAAGTGCCTGCCAGTTTGTTTGCTTGGGTCTCCATAGTTTGCTCCTTATCCATCCAAAATCCAAGATACTTTATAGCAGGGCTCAGGACTGGTCCAATCCCTAAGCAGCTTTGCCAACTAGTTAGAAGCCTGATGACTGGAGTGTTTCTGTGGGCCATCAGCTCAGTTTTGTCCCCGTTGAGCTTCATACAGCTTCTAGTCATCCATTTCACTACCCTTTCCAAACATGGCTTGAGATGATCTGATTCATTATTCAATCTAGAGTCCAGTGAGACCACCAACTGTGTGTCGTCAACGTATGATGTAAATGTAAATGTTTTTGTGCTTGTATAGCGCTCAGCTACCCGGACCGGGTCTCCCGGCGCTTGTACTCATACCGCTAAGGAACCCTTCCTGGCTATTCCTTGTAAAATTTCCACTCCTGGGCATCCCCAAGGTGAAGCCAGGCATCCCAGCGCTGTTGGGGCCGTTGTGGAGATTAAGCAAGCTATTGCCCAGAGTTACAGTGTGGGACTCTTCATGGAGATTCCAAATTCCTGTACTATGTAAGCCATTGGCCGCATATACATGTTGAACAATGTGGGGCTGAGCGACAAGTGGCACCCCGCGGGTCAGCTGCATTATGTCTGAGAAGAAATTGGCTGCCATGACTTGGAAGTACCTGTCTTCCAGGAAGGACACAATCCACTCCAGTGCTTTGCCCTGGATACAGACTGCTATAAGTCGGTTACATAGAACCGAGTAATTGACGGTGTCGAATGCCGCACTTAGATCTAACAGTAGCATGGCGGCTGAGCCATCTTGATTAGGGTCATTTTCAACTCTTCGGATGCTGCTAACAGTGCAGATTTTGTTCTGTGCTGCGCTCGAAAGCCCATCTTTGTGGGGGGGAGAAGAAGTTTTGATTCCAGAAATTCTCACAGGAACCATTTACATGTTTCACTAGCAATTTAGCAATAAATGGTAAAAGTGATATAGGTCGAAAGTTTTCCGGTTGAGCAGAGTCTAGGTTCAGTTTCTTTACTAAAAGTTTAATTATTGTATGTTTCCAGGCTTTTGGAACTTCGCCTGTATCTAGTGAAAGATTAAGAGTCTCTGCTATTGATGGCAGCAAAATCTCCATGACCTTGCAAAGTATGTGGGAAGAAGCTGTGTCAAGTGGAGATCCTGAGCTAATCCTTCCCATGAGAGTTCGAACATTGTCATTCTTCATAAGTGGGAAGTGAGTTAATGCAGGGGTGGAGGAGGTCAGCGCTTAATCTTTCTTGGCTTATCGTAGTCTCCATCCTTGCAAGGAGGGAGCTATATATATATATATATATATATATATATATCTGAGACTTTTTATGAAAATAGACGGCTAGTACATTGCATTTTTCCTTTGATGCCTGGATTGAAGAGTTATCATGGGTTAATGTGGTTTGGGATTTTACCACTTTAAAAAGTTCTATAGATGAGTTCTGAGCCTGGGAAATCTTGTTTTCCTCGAGCTTTGCCTGGTCCTCTTTGATGTTGGTGTGGTAAATTCTAATGGCCATTGTGTACGTGGCTTTAAGTTGGCGGTCATAGTTTTTCCTCCATTCCTTTTTGGACTTTTTACAATACGGTGCACTGTGTAGAGAGCACAGGTATCCCTTACTACAATACAGGGGCATTCTTTAACAATCCGAAGGTGCTCTATTTGTGGTAATGTCGTTGAGCAGTCTTAGGCTTATCAGAGGGTAGTGTAAGGTATCTGTTGCACCCGCACAGAGTCTATAAATGAGACACACTCAATAAGGAAATCCAACACCAGTTTATAAAAATGACACATATTTTGATATTAAAGATCTAATCGATCAGGTAAGCACTTTTCATGTTGGCACAAATTTCAGACACTTAGAAAATTCAGATTTTAGTTTGAGGCATGAGCCTCGAATGCAGTTATGTTATCCTACGGGAGAAAGATGCACTGCATTGGATCACTTGCAAACGACTTACAGGACTGTTCTCTAGACTTAAGGTAAGTAGAAGCCAAGGACCAAGAAAGCACCAGGAGTTCAGGCTTAACTTCCATGGGGCGTCTGGGTGCAGAGGTGCTTCTAGCAGACGTAGCCTTGAACGCTATATGTAGAAGTCAATGGAGAACAGTACCTACAAAGTCAGACTGCAAGGAGGGACTGGGGGACCAATTCCGGCAGAACCCAAAGGGGGGCTCAGTTCTTAAGGGTCTGAGAATCACAGAGACACTGTCAGTTTCAATGGAGTTTGGCTGGGGAGGGGGCTCAGGTGCATACATTTTTTAAATCCGGCAGGTCAGTGAGTTTGAGGCTCTTGCAGTTCCTGGTGCACCTGCAGGAGAGGGAGAAGAAACAGCAAGACAGCTTCTGGTGTGGAACTGGCTTCTTTTGGAGTCCCTTGACATGCAAGTCTGTTTTGTCGGTGGTAGTGTTCAGAGCGAGCACAAGCAAGCCTTGGTGCTTGCAACAGAATTCGGTACCTTGGGTATTTGTGGTAGGAGCTTCCGGTGTGGATCAGCATCCCGAAGACTGTTTGGGTCGACAGGGCTGGCCTCCTGGACACCAAGTGAGCTCCTTGGTACAAAAAGGGGTGGTGATGGACGGAGCATTTGAACCAATCAAACACTCCCACCCAGTCAACAGATCTGGGTTTAATCCATCACCGTTCTTTAGCCACTCTGCCACCCCAGTTCAGACATGGCCATATGCAAATCAGTCTAACCCTGTGCCTCACAGGAACAGTCCAGCCCGAACTGCCAAGACATGCCTTCCCTGGACCGGAAACAAGCTTCTGAGGACCAGTTTCTGGCATTTCAGCCGTCTTCAGCCCGGCTTGCTGAGTTGCCTGCTCCTGGGCTGCTGCTGTGTTGGTGGACCCGGTGGTCAGCAGATAAGTGACTAAGACTGTGCGGTCGGTGGCTGCACGGAAGTGGATCATCCACTTAAAGAGAGATGCTGGCTGGTTGGCGAAGTGCTGGCAGCCCTCTAAGGTTTTGGCAGGATGCACAGCTGGGCTGATCGGAATACCGATTGCGGTCAAGGCGAGGGCTCTGCGGACAACCCCCACGACAGGACGATTTATTACGATCGACCTACTGGCTACCAGTGTCCACATCCTTGCTTTAGTGGCTTACAGAATTGGACATCTTGAGGATATTAGAAACCGAGACAGAGCTTACATACAACCTTATGACATCCGTATCACCCACAGTTTTGCATCAATACCAGACGTAGATAAGTCGTATTAGAACAATCAGTCCAGGTTCTCATCATGCAAGAGTTATTAATATTGTGAAAGGAGCCGTACAGAACTTCTCCTATGAGGATTTACTTGGAAGCATTCTCTTCCAATTTACAAGCCCTGTAGAAATCCCATTGGGACGAAACGCGTAGGCTGTATGGTGTTAATGATTGAAAATAAAGAACTTTGAAATACAAGAAAACATCATCTTTTCGCGACTCATTATATTGATAATATTGTTGTTTGAAGAATTTTGTGGTGCACCTTTGCGGTTGTTCACTTGAATACAGCTGCAGGACAAGTCTGATCTTTGCAATTGTCGAGACAGGAGCATCCAGGCAGGGTTTGGCACCAAGTCCACAGCTAGCTCACAGTTCTTGCGTTCTTCGACCTTCTTTAGTCAGACAAATCTGAGTTCCTGGTGTCATGGTGCCACCCAAGTACTCAATTTAGGGGCGTTAAGGGGAATGAAGGGTAGTTGCCAATTGTCTATTACCCTTGGAGGCACCTCACCCCCTATATGACTAATTTTTGTGAGATATGGGCATAACCCTGCCCCAGAGATCCTACTTTCACCAAAAAAACAAGATGGTGGAATCCTTTCGTGGAGCAAATCAGGTAGGCCACTTTAGGGGCGTGACTAGCCTGGTGGTGCCACACGCCTACTACATAGCTAATTTCCTGCCTGGACTTGGGTCAATGAACCTCGAGGCAGTGCTTGTTATCTCCCAGGTCTGAGTGAAGTTGGGTCGCGTATCAAAGTCAGCAGGCGGTTTAAGCCCCTGGCTTTGATCTACTAAATCACTAGCCATTCTGCTGTAGTTGGTGCGAACACCTTCCTCCTGAGCAGGCATTGTTTCTGGCCTCAGAGAGCATGGGCTCACACCTGCAAGGGGTCAGACACATGCCTGTGTGTGGCAGACTGGACGATACCAGTCAGCCAGCACACTTGATAGTGGTGTTTTTTTCCGGGGGCACCTCTAAGGTGCACTCTGGGTGCGTGTCATAATAAATCTTGTACTGGAAACAGTACAGATTTATTAAGACAGGGTGTTTGATACACCATAGGTTTCAGTAAAACCATCATGTATCTGGGGAACACTTAATGACCAGTGCCCAGTACGTATACTTAAGATGGCTTCCCTGTTCACTTGTACCATCTAGGAATTGCACTAGACAGCAGAGGGGCATATCTGCTCAGGCAGATATGCCCTCACATGTAATATAATGCACCCTGCCTTGGAGATACAAGGCCTGCTGTTGGGGTGACTTACATATATTACTTGTAGTGACTTTGGTACGGCACACAGTGAGTGTGCCATACTGTGTTTTCAATCTTGGTTTGCAATACGAAACGCAGTCTGCTGTGGCAGGCTGCATGCAGTTTGTATGGGAGTCCCTTAGGGTGGCATAATACATGCTGCAGCCCTTATGGACCCCCTTTGGTACCCATTCCCTGGGTACCTGAGGTAGCAATTACTAGGGACCTATCAGGGTGCCCCAGTGTTTGTCAATTGTATTACCATTGGACCATTTTACCTTGTTTTAGGGAAAGAGCACTGGCACTGGGGCCTAGTTAGCAGGGACCCAGTGCCCATCAGTCGAGAATCCTCAGTACCAGTGGCAAACAGTGGGGGTGACCATAACAAAAAGGGCACTTTCCTACACAACTCAGAGGATAAGACTAACATTTCCCTGGAGAGTGTACTTTGTCTAGCCTGATCTGGTGGCTTAGTGGACTAAAGCATCCACTGTGTTCGGCCTCATGGTCACAAGTTCAAATCCGTAGGGTTCACTTAGCCTTTCATCCTTCTGAGATCGTGAAAATGAGGACTGTTGAGTTGGATAACAATAAACATCTGTTAATCAGCACCAAGATAGCCTTGGGTGACCATGCGCTTTAAAAATACATGTTATGCTATGTTATTTTAAGTGGAAAAACCTGGAAAGGCTATCTGCATTGGCACAGTCAGTCCCAAATATGTGTTCCACTGTAAAGTCCATTCCCTGCAGGGAAATGGGCCACCTCAACAGGTTTGGATTTTCCCCCTTCATTTGCATCAGGCATCTGAGAGGCCTGTGGTCAGTTTCAACAAGGAAGTGAGTCCCAAACAGGAAGGGTCTCAATTTCTTCAGAGACTAAACCACAGCAACTGCTTCCCTCTCAGTGGCACTCCATCGCTGTTCCCTGTGTAGTAATCGTCTGCTAATCAAAGCAACAGGCTGGTCCTGGCCATCATCATTTGTCTGGGATTGAACTGCCCCTATCCCATGTTCAGAGGCATCAGTCTGCACTGTGAACTTCTATGTATAATCTGGTGCTTTATGAATGGGTGCCCAGCACATTGCTTGCTTCACAGTGTCAAAAGTCTTTTGAGAGACTGGTGTCCAGTTTACTTCCTCTGGCTGCTTCTTGGAGGTTAGTTCAGTGAGGGGTGCCACAATGGTGCTATATCCAATCACAAACCACCTGTAGCACTCAGTCAAGCCAATGAATGCCATGACTTGAGTCTGCATTGTTGGAGCTTCCCAGTCAAGAAAAGTCTGGATCTTGGGCTGTAAAGGTTGAGCTTGAGCTCCACCTGCAATGTGGCCCAAGTATACAACAGAACCCTGCCCTATCTGGCACTTGCTTGCTTTGATAGTGAGTCCTGCCTGTTGCAGGCCTCATGGACCTCTCCACGGTGGATCTTGTGATCCTGTCAGGTGGAACTATAGACCGCACTATCCTCAAGATATACTGCACTAAAATAGTCCAGCCATAGTCCAGCCTAGCCAGGACTTTATTCACTAGCCTTTGGAAGGTGGCAGGGGTGTTCTTTAAGCTAAAGAGCAGCCCATGAAACTGGTAATGCCCATCTAGTTTGGAGAATGCGGACTTCTCTTTTGCTCCTGGGGTTAGCCCAATCTGCCAGTACCATGGTGTCAAATCAAAAGTACTGTGAATCTTGGCCACCTCTAACCTGTTAGTGAGCTCATCTGTAGCACAAGAGGGGTACGAAGTTCCCCGGGGAGAGTGTGCAAGACAAGTGTGCGTGTAGCGTAGAAGAAGGTAAAAAGGGAGGGGGAATTCCCTTTTTGGAACACCAGTCGCTCCAACGTCCTGACCAGACTCTGTGGGGGTAGGTGTTTACGGATAGGACCGCACACCGACTGAGTACCTGACTCATGCGTGCAGGTCCCACGGGAGCAGACTGCGAGGCGCTTTAGGGAATCACTTAGGGTCACATCGCAATAGCAGGACCTGCCGGCCTGCTTACTTATTGACCTCAAGGAATAAGGTTGTAATTCACATTTAATTAATTGTTCACTGTGTAGTACTGAGCACTTAGGTCCTGAAGAATTGCCATGTCGGCAAGAAACATGTTGACCTGACCAGAGGGTTGCAGATATTCTGCTGTGTACCTTCTCAGCGCATATCACCCCTCCCACCTATTTTAATCAAGGGAGTCAGCCACGCTAATAAAGTTCCTTGTGGACTGACCAATCTTTTTTAATTCATCACTACTTCACGACTACACCTTTTCACTCGCCCTCTCACCCGCATGCACCATATGGCTGGAACAAAAGATCTCCGATAAAGAGCCCCTTTACGGGTGCCCGTCGGACATTGCAGCGCCAGTCTGACGAGGAGCAGAACCCATATGATGAAGCATGACATCTAGCTTGCTAGGTGTGTGAGGGTTTTAGTTCCAAAAAGGGCATTCCCCCTCCCTTTTTACCTTCTTCTACGCTACACGCACACTTGTCTTGCACACTCTTCCCGGGGAACTTTGTACCCCTCTTGTGCTACTAGTCTTCCGGACATGTACACTGGACCCCGTTAAATATCGTCCGCTTACGGTTCCCCCTTTGTTGATAAAGTGAGCTCATCTGGTCTTGGAATGGGGTGTGCATATATTAGTTACAGCATTGAGACCTCTGTAGTCCACACAAAACCTCAGCTCTTGTTTACCTCCATTGGAATGAGGTATGGAGACCTAGACCATTGTGCTGGGCTAGGGGCTCTCAGAGGGTTCAATCAACCCTTGTTTTAGCATCTTGCTGACTTCACTGTGATGCTTACCTTGAATTGGTCAGACTGCCTGTATGCTTTGTTTTTGACAGGTAGGCGGCCTCCTGTGTTCACATCATGTGTACACCAGGTTGTCTGACCAGGGGTCAAAGAAAGGTGCCCAGCATACTGTTTTAGGACTTGCCTGCAGACATTCTACTGTTGGTCAGTGAGGGTATCGGAAAAGACACCTCCCTCAATAGACCCATCTTGAGGGTTGTTGGAGAGGAGGTCAGGGAGAGGTTCATTCTCTACTTCCTGATCCTTATGAATGATCATCACCGTGGTCATGTTAGCCCTATCATAATGGAGTTTTTTTGCTTTTTTTTTTGTTTCAACAACCTTTATTGAAGTTATGCACATCACATTTTATGCTCTTTACGGCTATTAGTGCACGTTGTACAATCAGATACACTGTCTCAGTTCGCTTCTACTTCAAGATAACAACTCAAACTCCCCACCCCCCCTCCACTCAGTAACTTTCAAATACTACGGCATATCTAGTACTACAGGGTATGGTGCGCTGTGGTATCTTGGAAGTGTACTGCGCCATCCTTCCGCACGTAAATCCCCATATATGTTGCATTTGTTACACATTCGTGTTCTGCTATCATATAATTGGGCCAAACAAGTACCTGGCTTTGCAGTGCACTCTCCCTCCAGGTCTTTCCATAATATCCTGTTTGGTGTCCGTATCGATCTGTGTCTGCCCTCTTAGCTCCTCACACTTTCTGATACCTCCACCTCCTCCCCTTTTTCTGCCTCATTGCTTACATTCTGCGCCAGGAGATATGTTACCAGGGGCCCCCAAATATCTTTGGGGCGAGATTTGATTGGTAGTAGGTCTGCCTAATTGTGCAGTTGTTCCTGCCAAGTGGACAGGTCTCACACCCAATCTTTAAATTTAGGTGCCCGTCCTCTTCCCCACCTGAATGCTACCCTCCTTTTTCGCAATCAGGACTCCCATAGCTAGAAATTTCTTATGTACTGTCCGTATATCTTGTGTCAGGCCCAGGAGACCTATGAGCGGGGACATTGTAATCTGCACACCTATCATTGTTGACAGTCCTTCAAAGAACGCTTCCCAGTAAGCTTCCACTCTCGGGCACCTCCATGCCAAGTGCATGAAGTCTGCTCCTTCCCTCCCACACTGTTCACATGTGTCGTCCTCACTTAGTTGGAATCTGTGTACTTTAGCTGGGGTATGATATAGGCGATGGAGGAACTTAGTGTATGAGTCGTAACCTACCTCTGCTAGTGATCGCTTACGTCTGCGTACAACTTATTTCTCACTAGTCATCCGTTAGCCAAGTCTCCCAAGTCCTTATCCCATTCTGCTCTAGCCCGCAGGGGCACAGGAGGGGGGTAGCTCCTGACCTGTCTATACAGTAGGTAGATGACATGTGGTGGGGCCTCCGTTTGCAATAGTGTGTGTAGTGGCACAAACGTGTCGGGTTCTGCCGGGAATATCTGGGTAACTGCTGTCATGCTCTGCCTAAGTCGGGTGTACAGGAATGTGTCCATAATTGTGGGCGTGTGTCCTCCAAAAAACTGCTCTTTATTGCAAAATTGTCCCCCCCATGTATAGGTCCCCCTCCCCCCCCCCCAAGTGGTGTACTGTAGTTTACTCAGCATTCTGCAGCATAACCCCTCACATGTAACCTTCAACATTGGATTGCGCAGAAGCGGCATCCTGGGGGAATACATTAGAGGGGCTTCCATCTTACGCGCCATCCATCTCCAAGGATGGATCCCATCCTCGGTTCTTCACCTATGTGAATAAATACCTCTCCGGGGGCGTTGGAGCCATATATCCATCTTCTACAGCTAAGTGCACAATAAAGGGGGGTGGATGTATCCAATAGACAGCAAAATGCGCCTGTGCACAGTAGTAGTATGGCTCAAAATTGGGGAAATCATATCGGCCCTGATGGTATGGTAACATCAGTGTCGCTAACTTCAGCCCCCCCATATGAGCCGTAACAGCTGTGTTTTGAGGGTGTGGAAGAAAAAACTACCTGGGAGTAAGGTATGTTGATAAATATCGGAATTTCGGTAAAATCGTCATCTTAATAAGAGATATCCTTCCCGCCATTGAGAGAGGCAGCTTAATCTATTTGGTTATGCTGTCCATAACGTTATCGATGGCCTTGCCATAGTTTGTGCGCATTAGTTCGTCTTTGTCCCTGGTGACGTGTTTCCTAAATATTTAAAGTCCTCCGTCTCCCACTGCAACTGGTAGTCTAGCTGGTGCTAAGCAGTCTTACTGGTCAATGGGAATACCACCAACGTGGCCCAATTAATTTTAAACCCCAGATATAGCTCCAAATTTAGTGATTTCCCTCCACACCGGATTTAGGTTTTCCTGGGGTTTATGGATGTATAGTGTTATATCGTCCGCATATAGGGAGATAAGTAGTTGCCTAGCCAGGTACACAAGGGCCCTGTTCTTATGGTGTTGCCTTAATTTCGCCTCCAAGGGTTCAATTGCTAGCGCGAACAGGACATCCTTGTCTCGTGCCTCTTGAGATAGGAAGGCTGTCCGATCTAGTACTGTTCAGTAACAATGAGGCTCGCGGACTGCTATACAGTAGCTTCACCCAATTAAGGAAGGTATATGGCATACCAATATAACTTAGTGTTCCGATTAAGTAATCCCACTCTACAGAGTCGAATGCTTTGGTGGCGTCTAGAAAGAGTGCCACCGCTGCACTGTTTGGGTCTATAGCTTGCATTACTGCCAGCAGTGTTCTGAGATTATGGGACGTAGCTTTGTTTGGGACGAAGCCCGCCTGGTCTGGCAAAACAAGTCTCTCCATCAGGAGATTGAGCCGGGTCGCCAGTACCTTAGCAAGTATTTTAGTGTCGCACTTTAGCAGCGATAATGGATGATAGGAATCGCAAGAGGTTGGGGGCTCTCCTGGCTTTAGTAATGAAATTATTTGGGCTTCCCTCATAGTTACTAGTAACCTCACCTCTGCCATCACTTCATAGTACACTGCCTTTAGATCGGAGCCAGGATTGACACATATGTTTTTATAAAATTCCACTGGCAGTCCATTAGACCCCGGCGCTCGTCCTGATTTCATATGCATAATTGCTTCCGTGATCTTCTCTACCTCCAGTTCCAGATTGAAGAACTTTTGCTGGGTGTCACCCAGCCACGCCAGGGCTGTGTCTTTGAAATATTGTTGCAGATCTAAGGGGAAGCCACTCTGGGAGGTATAGAGTGTTTTGGAGTAGGTCACAAACGTGTTCAGTTGCTTCGGTAGGTTCCTATGCGTCTGTCCATTCTCATCCTGTATTTCTACAATGTAATTCACAAATTTAGAGGGTCGTACCGCATTCGCCAATGCCTTCCCTGGGTGGTCTCCTTCCCCATATATCCGCGCCACATGAGCTTTCCCCCTAAATTTGCACTCTCAATCTGCTGCTTCTTCATACTCTGTCATTTTAGTGCGTAGTGCGGCCCTAGTGGCTCCTACCTCGCCCCCCTTTGATAATTCCCACTCGAGCGTTTTTAGTTCCCCTTCCAGTTTATGTAAGCTTCTACGTAGGTCTTTTAGGATGCCTCCCCCTTTAGAGATGCACCAGACCTGAACTGTGACCTTGAATGCTTCCCACACTGTTGTTAAGCTGGATACAGAGTTCACATTACGCTCAAAAAAATTCCTGAATTTCCTGCTCTGTTTCGGCCTTAAACACGGAGTCTTGGAGGTGCAGAGGATCGAGCCGCCAGTTAAGATATGGGGAGTTGTTCACCGGGGTCCGCAGTGTAGTCATAACAGGCGAGTGATCAGAATATGTGCAGGCAAGGTGGGACGTCCTCCCCACCTAGTGCGCCATTCCCACTGACACCAGTACATAGTCCAGCCTGGCCCAGGACGAGTGCACCGCGGAATAGTATGTCCCTTCTCTCAGTGTAGGGTGCTTGAATCTCCACGTGTCCAGCAAGTAACTGGTAGCTATGATATCCTTTAATGTCCGCGGCATGTTGGTGTAATGCATGGGACTGATGCAGGACCTGTCCTTCATTGGGTCTGCAAATGTATTGAAGTCTCCCCCCAAATTACGTAAGTTGTGCCAATCGTCTGAATCCTGCCCCACACCTCGAGTAAGGCGTGTGTGTCGTCTGTGTTTGCGCCATAGTAGTTGGCAATCATTACGTCATGGAAATTCAGTCTCTCCCAGAGCAGACAGTATCTTCCATTTACATCGGTTTCCATGCCTCCCTGCACAAACTGCACCCCTCTTCTAACAAGAATGGCCACCCTTCTAGAATAGCTGGAGTATGATGCGAAACAGTGATGGGATGCCAACTTTGCTGCAAATTGGGCATGGTTCCTCGGGGCCAGGTGGGTTTCTTGCAATATGGCCACCTGGACATGGTGTCTATCTAAATACCCGAGTAACTGTCTCCTTTTCCATCATCCAATGTCCCAACTCCTGCCTGCGCTTAGTACATGCATGCCGTGTCTATTGTTCATCCCTACAACAAAAAAGTTCCCCGCATCCCCCCTTCCATCGCCCACCCACACCGGCTTCCCCAACTCGCTTGGCATGTATTCCCCCCTCAAGAATGCAAAAGTCCATTAAGTTCTCCCTCCTCTCTTGAGGGAAGTCAAGGCGTTCGCCCTCGTGTGGGGGACACTAGGGGCCCACAACCCGCCCTCTCTCCTCCACTATTTCACCCACCCACAGCACCACTAGGTTAAGCTGGCTGCATTAGTGGGACTGAGGTGAGTGTCCGGGCGGAACTAATAGTATAACATTAACACTTTTAATACGTCACCAACTTGGAGATGTTCACAAAACACATGTCGGCCGTGGCAGTCTATAGTGCGCTTTTTAATTCCAGTCCTTTCAGTCCGGGTTCGACATGGGTGAATGGGACCTAGAGCGTCTGCGTGCCTCTTGGGATGCTTCTCTTTGATTCCTCCTGAGGTATTCTTCGGCTTGTTGGGGGGGGTTGTGACGAAATGTTGCTTCCCTAAGTGGGTGATTCTAAGTTTCGCTGGGTACATCATGGCACATCATGGCATACAGGATGTTTTGTGCCAATAGTTTTTTCTTCTCTGTGGCATATTTGCATCTTGCCTCTTGAACCGCTTGCGTAGAATCCAGGAAGAACGCCAGGGTAGTGTTCTCATATCGCACTTGTTTCTTTTCCTGGGCCAAACGTAGCACTGTGTCCCTATCGCGATAGTTAAAAAAACGCACTATTACAGGTCGGGCGGTGCTCCCGGTGGCGGACGCGCCGTTACTGAGCGGTGGGCCCTCTCCACAATCAAGTGGGCCGAAAAGGATTCCCTGCCAAACAGTTCGATAACCAGCTTTCCATGAAGTCCTCCATTTGGCCCGTGTTGGTTGATTCCGCCAGCCCTAGGACTCGAACATTATTTCTTCGGGAGCGCGCCTCCAAATCTTCGTTCTTATCTGCTATCACTTTCAGCAGTTTGTCCATTTGGAGTACTTGTTCTCTTGTCGCCACTGCTCCATCCTCCAGTTCCAACACCCTAGTTTCAGCCTCTTTGATTCTCTATCATGCTGTTCAAGTTTGTTCACCACAGAGTCCATTCTGGTGTTCATGTTCTATTTTAGCATCAATAGATGTGAGGCTTTGTTTCATGCCTAGCAAGATTTCTTGTCAGTCATCCTTCCGGGTGCTCCCCTGGGCTCATGTCTCTCTGTTCCGCCGAGCTCGATCTCTGCCCTCTGCGGGGGTCAAACGAAGGCTTGGCTTGTTTAGCCTCTGTGCGCCCCATGCTGATGGTGCCTTGTCTCTCTATGAACAGGACGTATTATCAGTGCGCACGCACCCTCCTGGCTCGCTGTTGTCCCCTTACCACCGTCTCCAGAGACAAGTTGTGTTACTTGTTCCAGCTATGCGTGGGTCCTGCTGGCCACGTTATCTCTTTGCGCCCCTCGTGCACCCTGTTACTCTGTGTGTCCTTCCTCCGTTATTCATCCACGCTCTGTTCAGGGTTGTGTGGGCCTACCACTTGGTCAGATCTGGAAGTTCCTCCGCACGGCTTCCTCCTATCCCGTCAGGGTTTGCTTCGGAGGTCTGGGGGCTGGCGGCTTGCGGTGCAACATTGGGTGGTCCGCACTCTCTTGCACCCCCCACGCTGTGCGAGTCTCTAGCCTCGGGCTCACACTAGCTCCCACAGGATTGTGGACTCTGGCATGAAATGGCAGGGCATCAGTTTGAATTCTGTTTCCTCCTTGTGCCGATTGCCCCGGGGCTATGTAGTCCCTGTCCCTTATTCTGTCTCTGGAACGCACCGCAGGAACCTCCCATGGCTGAGAATAGGCTCCGCGCTCAAGCCTCCTCCTCCGGGCTCCTGCTATGCGCGGCAACACAAAATGGTGGCCTCCTCCTCCCTCAATGGTGCCAGTCCTGCTGCTGTGGGCAGAGTACGGTGGGATTCAGTATACTCCCCAGCCCCCACCCCCTCGCAGCACTGCCGCACACTTCTTGGGGCTTTTATGGACCTCCACTCTTTAATATGGTGCCCCCCGCGCCCATCACGCCGTTGTCTTTTCAACAGCGGGAGCCCACTTCCCCGCCACAGTTCCTCTCCCGAGGGCGTTGCAGGCGCTCGGGCAGTGCACACCCAGCTGCAGCTCACCGCTACCTCAATTGCTTCCGTGCGTGTGTCGTCCGAGCCTGCATCCGCAGTGGTTTGGGCTGTTATTTCCCCTTCGACGACTCCTCCAGCGGGGCCCAGTCTCCCCCAGTCTTGCCTGATGTCCACAGCCGCCGAATCTCTCCAGCGCTCCGCTTCCTACTTCCGCACAGAGATTCACCGGCTCCGTTCTCAGCTGTAGCTTACTCCTGAGCACTGTAAGTTGCACCACGGCAATCAGCATTATTCCATTTCTCCATAAAGGTGCTTGTAAGGCACGTTATTCAACCCAGGACGGGGGTTATGGATGATGTTCTGCCCGAACTGGCAGGAGCCTTACCAGCGCACAGCCATTTTGGTTGTGCGCCCTCTAGCGCCCCTGTCATGATGGAGTTTAAGGTGGTTCACATGGATAACCTACTTGGGGCGAAAATTAAAAGGTGGCAGTGGTTTATAAGAACACGGCCAGCACCCCTGTCGTGTTTGCAAAGAATGTTTTAGCAATTTGTGTATAATACAGCATGCTCAATGCAGATATTGTGCCACCCACAATATCATTCAATGTGTGATCGTAAGATTCCACGCATATAACATAAACATAAATCCAATAGCAGAGCACTGCACATTCACAATTTCAAACTGCAAAGCACGTAGTCCTAGGATTTATTTACCAAGCGTTGTAAAGTCCATATATCACAGTCTTGATCATAAGTAAATCAATTTGACAAATTGTTGACATGTAGATGTTAAAGCCGAACAGCCGACACGTATTTTGTCGCTTAATGCGACTTTTTCAAGGCTGTTAACAAAAAGAACCATACAGAAATCCATTTTGGATACAGTTACAGGGAAGATTTGTAACAGTATTAATATTGTGCCTCAAATAAGTCAACTAAAAAAGTACACTTAAAATAGTCCCATGACCGTGAGAAAAAGGGGAAAAGAAAAAATTCAAAATACAAATTAGAAAAGTCGCTAAAAAGTTGCACTAATCCTACCTAGTGACTATGTTAGTGAGTATTCGCACGCAAAAAAAGAACTATATTTCCATAAAGTTAAGCAAACCTATATGCAGAGAGAATAAAAATAGTATTGAGAATAAAAATAGTATAAATGGAGCTATGCATCCCCAAAGTTTAAGTGGTAAAATCATGAAGCGTCAAGAACGGAGTAGCCCTAAAGAACATAAGGTGCCCTTTGTTGAACAAAAAACTGTGGTCAGTAGAGGAAAAAAGAGGAAAAACTGGTAGATCACCTCAAACTAAAGAAGTCTAATGGCATCTGAAATCCACTTGGTCCACACAGTTGTGGTAAACCATGATGAATACCAACAAGTTACACAATCCTCCCTGTAGTCAAGGAAATTAAAAACGTACATGACTAATCATTAGAGAAAAAGAAAAAATCATATGAACTTCTATCTAACACCCAATCTAATCACTATCTTGCTTATCTATAGTTAAATAATCTGGAAGTTAGACACAGTGGTAATAGTTGATAATCCCTCTCATTTGCAGTACTGTCCCAAAAAACATAAAACACGTTGCATAGTTAGTCGCAAGTGACTTGTTACTCGATAGGCAGGGACACATTGAGAAAATAGAGAACAGGTGTCCTGTGCTGCGTAATATCTTGAAACTACCTGCAAAGGTCTCACTAGTTTACGATTGCGTCAAAACCATCAGTATTGACAAAACCCAAGTGTTATTCAGTTCATAAAATTCTAAAATGCCCGACCTTCGCACATTGGCCCTACCAATTTCATTTAGAAAACTACTTGTTGTATGTGCACCAACTATTTTATTGCAACTTACCTAATAATTAACACAAGAGCCGGGGAGACACTCAGAACCCCGTCGCTGAGTCAGGGCCCACGTTACAAGCCCTAGGGAAGTCTGATAATCTTCCCGATAAGAATCTACAAACCAAAGATAGAACAAAAGATCTATTTAGATCCAACGAGGAACCCCAGTCTCATCCTCTTATTCGTCTGACAGTAAAAAAACGAGAAAAAAAATCAACACTACTCACCGGATATGGTACAACACCCGGCATAAAATTGAGTCTTCAGCACCCGCTGCTTGGAATCCTCTCCTAAAGAGCGCCAACAGGCGTCATGCATACGTATTATGCACGACACGACACGTTTACGTAACGTGTCACCGCCATTTTAGTCGTTTAATGTATACTTCACAACTTCAAAAACGGCAACGTTATTCAATTAAGAGTGGCAATATGTCCGTAAGCCTTATTCTAGTTAAAGCAAACACCCATTCTCCTTTGTCAACAGATTTTAAAGCCCTCCATAAACTTGCACCTTACTGTCTTTAAATTAGCCACCTAGAATTTCGACTGAAGTAAACAAAATCAAGCCAGGACTGACTTGAGGTTCTGTGAGGCTCCCTGAACATAATCCTGTACTCTTCAGTGGTGAGTCCAAAGCCCCCAATCAGGGAGGGTATCCTTTATAAAATCATAAGACTCAGCACTTTCCTCATCCTGTGTCAGGAGTCTATCTCTGCACTTGCCTGAGAAAAGCTCCCAGAGTCGAGAGCCCTCTCAAAGGCTGTAAACCATTTTGTGATATCAGCACCTTCAACATATTTGGGACAATCCCTTTGGGGATTTTGGGATCAAAAGCTTCCTCTCTCTATTTATCCTCTTGCTGCCACCATTTATTGGTGCTAGACCCATCTCAGCCCTTTCTCTAGCCAGGGTTTTGGCCGCAAGGGGTACTCTTCTGGCTACTCTTGGTCTGGATCCTCTAGTTCTTCTAGGGGCCTGGCCTACCTCCGGGTACAGTTTTACAGAAGATGATTCTATTGTTTTCCTCTTCCCTTTTTGGTACTGGAAGGGAAGCTATCCCCTTGAGTATTGTTGTCAGTCTCAACTTCACTGACTGGGTCATCTTCAATATTGTCAGTGTTTTCTTCTTGCCTGGGCTCTGTCAAACTCTGCAAGCAACACCTCGAGTTGTGCCTTGGTTGGTTTAGGCCCAACTCTAATTTTGCAAGCCTTACAGAGGTTCTTCAACTGCTTCAATTTAAGTTACATGTAAGGAGACAGGATGAGAAGTGTGGCTCACCGATTAGAGCGGCAGACCCTGAGGCAGAGGTCTGGCCCGGGACCAGGGTTCAATTCCCGACGCGGCAGGGTCTTGGGCTCAGTGTCCACGGACTTGATAATTCTCGCCTAGGTGCCTAATCTAATCATGGGTCCCACTCTGCAACTCTGGGCAATAGCTTGCTTAATCTCCACAACGGCCCCAAAAGCGCTAGGATGCCTGGCCTCACCTTGGAGGTGCCCAGTAAGGGGCCTCTCACAGGAAAAGCCAGGAAGGGTTCCACAGCGGTATACAGCGCCAAGATACCTTCTAGGTGATAGTGCGCTTTACAAGTATACACACATTTACACACACATTTTCTCTGGGGCTGACCTGTTTAGTGTAATTGGGACCTTTTTTTAAAAAAATCGGCACACATTTCTAGAACAGACTATTAAGGCCTAACCAATAGTATACTTTTAAACAGTTTGGACTGGGGGACTCTAACACAAGGCCCTAACAGTTCAGATTAACAAGCATTGGCATAGCCAATAGGCCTCTCCTTTGGGACCTTATAAGTGTTTAGCCATGTAACAGTTGATGTTGTTGCACCAAGGATATTGTACTGCATAACTAAATACTTGTAAGGTTCCAAAGGCAAGACCTATTGGCTTTGCCAGTGCTTGTTATTTCTTTTGGTTGGTGCTCACCAATATCAGTGAAAAATGTGCTGCTATTGCTTTACAGCATTGGCAAAAATCATTAGCAACGCAAATAGATCCTAACGTGGAGACCTATTGACTTTGTCACTGCTTTAGTACAAGTCAGTCAGTGCAAATGCTGTCCTTCTTCGGTCGTTGTTGAGAAAATTGGCCAGAACAAGTGTAAATGCAATGATATATCTCATGCTGCACTTTAATGTATCTTTAGAATCTAACATTGATTCCGTCTGACCAGGAATACATTGTTCCCCCCCACCTGCTACATCAACAGTACCATCTCATTTGAACATCCGCGTCAGGAAAGAGTTATTTTGCACATTTTAGGAACTTACAGGGGTACCGAAGTGCGTGCCAATTGTATTAAATTTTACCTTGTTTTATGCGAAAGAGCACTGGCACTCTGGCCTGGTTAGCAGTGGCCCAGTGCACTTTAGTTTAAAAACACCAGTGCCAGTGTCAAAAAGGGGGTGTGCCCACGACAAAAAGGGGCACATTATTTTATGGAATACACAAATCGGAGTGATGCTGAGCTGGTACAAACTAGTGCCATCCTGAAAGAACTACTTTAGAGTGTCTCTCAGTATCTAGACATGAACGATGCAGCAGTAAATCCAAAGAAGATGAAAGCAGTCAATCCAAAGAAGATGAAAGCAGTTATCTTTAGACAAATTTGCAGTTGTCCATATGAAGAAGAGTAGGTTGCTAAAACTTCATGCAGTGTGAAATCATACTTTTTTGCCTCCTTTTTTATGCCAACGTGAAAGCTCAGTACATCAAAATCACAGATATACATTGGTTCCTTGGAATGAGAGTGTGCAAAATTTGCAAAGTTGTCTTTTTCCAATTTTGTGAAGTATTTTGTTTAAAAAAAAAAAACTATGGTCTCTTCATGAATTTAGGGAAATTTAAAGAAAGAACATTAAAAAAAAATTGCTGTTGTGGCCTTTGTTCTTGAGAAGCCTTTTGCAGATAATATTGTACATGAAACCTTGTTGAAGTTTAATTTCTCAACGTACTCATTTTCTGACTTGGGCAGAGTTGTAGTTACACGTGCATAGCTCTCTATGTTCGATATGTATATCATAAGAGGTTATGAAAACATATCTCCTTTTCCCAAAGTAATGTTCGAATATGCTTTAGACACAGGTTTGTGTAAAACAATTTGGGAATAATAGCACATCAACACAAATCATACTTTATATCCAACGGCTCGTTGAAATAGGCTCAGCTGCGGCAGAAGGTAAGATATTTGAGTGCTTGGGTAAGCAAGCATTTTTATAATGCTACTTAGGGCTGGGCAGCATATGTATTTTTGTACGAGAAAGTTTCTGGTTAATCGCTTTCTTTTGACTAAATTAAGACCTAATTCCAACAACAGATAAATCGCATTATTTCATAAATTATTCAGTGGTTATCATGCAATGACTGAGTGTAGATTATATATGCCTTCGAAACACGCTAGCATTAATTACATTTGTAATGATGTTGTTTAGATATATTCATGTGTCAATCGTCCATACATTATGCATTGACATGTCTAACTATTTTAGAGTATAAGGACTGTAGACTTCTCGCTCCCCCAATTTCGGAAATTTCCAATAACCTAAACTTCTTGTAATGTTTTTATCTAGCAGAATAAAAGAGCATCATCCTACTTTGAAATGCTGTTGCACAGGTTTGAATTTTCATGCAGCAGCAAATTGATTTAGTGCCTGCGAAAAGGCCATCTGGAATGGGTGCTGGCACCATAAATCGACTGAAGGAAGTTATTATTAATGTATTAGTTGTTTAGAAGGGGAGTGACTGTCAATATTGATCCTTTCCTACCTTGCTACTCCATGTAATTTTGAAAGATGTTGAATTAGGCCATACACATCCTCACAAATGCATTAAGCTGAGTGTATTTGTTTTATGGACTGTATCGGGGTTAAAATAGAATTATTGTGTGGTCTCACCTTGTGTTTAGCATATCAAAAAATGTATTTCAAGAAGATTCAAAGTTGAGAGCTGTACTAATAGCATGGGTCATTGCAGTCAGATCATGCCTTCAGTGGAGCCTGTATGCAGTGGAATGTGAGGCAGAGATGCTGCTAGGTAATGATGTAACATGTTATACAAGTAGCTTTCAAGTTATAAAGTTACAAAACATTGATTGCCTTGATTTATTTTATGCTATTGTGATAAAACTGTTTTTTTCCTTCTGCAGTCTACGATTGGCTTTATTAAATGAAGCAAAAGAAGTGCGTGCAGCAGGGCTTCGTGCACTTAGATATCTCATACGTGACTCCAGTATTTTGCAGAAGGTGCTAAGGCTGAAAGTTGATTATTTGATTGCCAGGTAATTCTTTTTTTTATTAAAGTTTTCATTATGCACACTGAATGACTGTGAAGAGGTTTGATACTCTCGCTGAAGCCAGCATTTTGATGATCTGTGTAAGAAAGAGGCTCTTTATATACTGGTGTGTACAGTGTTCACACAGTCCCCAGAGGTTTGGCAGAGGCTACAGTTAGATATAACCTTACTCTCTAAAGTGGTAGCTTGGTCGAGCAGTAAGGAAGTATCAGAGGACAGTATAAAGCATTTGTTGTACACCCTCAGTCAGCAAATGGTCTCACACACTCAAGAACTGAACTCTAGGCCAATTGTTTTGTATCAAAAGATATAGTTGTTTTATTTTAGAACCAACAAGGTATCAAAAATAAACTTTCTCAGCATGAGTGACTGTAGTTAAATACTTTTCAAATAGGCAATAGACTTTTTGATTACAATAGGTACAGTTGTTGCAATAGGCAACACAATTTCAAACACAATGCAACATTGAGCTCAATGGGAATTTCTAGATAAATGCAATTAATTACTTTTTAGATTACTTTTCTAACAACAGGACTGGATCCTAGATTCAGTCCTGGGACATGTCCTGTAAACAGTTAAGTAAAAGCGTTTTGGTTACAGTAGGGATTTTTATGGAATATTATTGTATTTTAAAAGTTGACACTTAAAAACTTTTTCACACAGAATCACCAATGTTATCCTATGGGATGAAATTCTTTTAGCAGGTAAGTAGTGTTATGATTACTTTTTCTTACTCAGGATTGGATCCTGGATCCAGCCCTGGTGCATCTCCTGTAAACAGTTGAAAGAATGCGTCTAAGTCATACAGGCGATGTTTAGGGAATATTTGTAGTTTCTAAAAATCGACTCTTAAAAACTTGTCTGGTGAAAATCATACAATTGGTTAAAATTACTTTTCAGGGTCAGTGCTGGGCTAAAAGATGCAACACTGATTTCTCTCCTTTCTCTCCTTGTTCGGCTGATTTTAGTTGAATATTCTGAGGAAGTAAGTTTCAGGGTACTCCTAAATACTAAACTTAGGGGCGTTACAGGTCATGGACCAATAGGTCCCTGTCCTGAGGTGAGTACACCCCCTATCCTGCTCCTCTCCTGTGGGAGGGGGCAGGAGCCTATCTCTGATTGGGCAGGGCTCCCCATCCTCAAGATGGTCGGAGCCCAGAGTTGTGCTTCACCTCGCCTCTCCCACCTGAGGGGTGGGAGAGGCGAGGCACTCCCCCTTTCCTCACGTAGGGTTTCCCGCCAGTCTTCCCGCCAGAGTGGGGGTCAGAACCGGTGGAGGCCAGTACAGAAAGTGGCATGGAGAAGCTCACAAAGGCTTCCCCCTGCCCATCCTGGTGGAGGAGACCTAGCACCTCGCCCAGGATGTGCATTGTTCCTGGCCCAGGAGAGCGGGGGCTCTCCACCCAGGGGTCCAGCAACATGTCTGCTTTGTGGCAGCCTAGGCCGCCTCTCTGACAAGATGTGGATTATAGGTTAGGTTTCAGGGGGCATCTCTAAGATGCCCGCTGTAGTGCATTTTACATTAAATCCCCACACTGGCATCAGTGTGGGTTTAATGTGCTGAGAAGTTTGATATCAAACTTGTCAGTCTTCAGTGTAGCCAGTATGGTGCTGTGGAGTTCGTAATGACAAACTCCCAGCACCATATACTCTTAATGGCATCACTGCACTTAGAGTGACCAGGAATGGCTCTGGGTACTGTAGGGGCACAGGGCTCATGCACCTGTGCCCCACTCCACTGGCATAGGGCACCCAGCTAGAGGGGTGACTGATGTATGCCAGGGCAGTGGGTTTGTGGGCCTGGCACACAGGGATGTGTGCCATGTCGTCTCTTTGTTTAGTTCTGCACCAGGACACTCCGCCTGCAAAGGCAGTGTGTGTGTGTGTCAGGGTGCTGGGCCCCTAAGGGTGGCACAATAAGTGCTGCAGCCCTTAGGGGTCTTCTCTGGTCACAATTCCCTGGGTACCTATGGTACCATTTACTAGGGGCTAACATGTGGCCAGAGATGCCAATTGGGTTTTAGCTTCATCAAAGTTTTAGGGAAAGAACACAGGCCCTGGGCACCTGATTGGCAGGAGCCCAAGGCACACTCAGTCAAAGCACATCAGCAATTCAGCAAAACGTGGGGGCATACCATGCAAGAAAGATGGCACTTTCTCACAATCTGCATATAATGAAAGATACCTGCAACAGTATGGTTACGCTTGGAGCTTTGACTCAAGCTATGTAGAGTTTCTTGAAGTTATTCAGGTGCCTCATTGATGAGTGTAGCAGTTACATACCTTTTGTGGTCATATTTTATGTACGCGCTGACACAGAATTTTATTATCTCCATGTCTGGAGATAAATTAGGCCCTTCAGGCTCCATTCACAGAGGTTAATTTAGTTATAAACATAACCAAATTTACCTTACATAAGCCTGCTAGACATCCACAAAGGAATTCCTGGCAGGTCCATTTATTTATTTATTTATTTATTTATTTATTTTTTAAATTTCTTTATTCGCAAATAGGTTCTCCACTCAGTAACATGTGTAGCACATATACAAATGTTTTGTCACAAAATTAAGTACATTATTTCACAATCATTCGCATGGAGTGGTATTAAATACAATGCAGCATCTTTTACGTTTCAAAATTTTCTCCCCAAAAACAAATCAAGAAAAAGTGCATTGTAACATATTCGAGTGTCAGACTGATATACATAAAAATAAAGAATACCAAGTAAATAAAACCCCTAAGTAAGCGTGCAAGCGGAGGAGAGTATAAGAGAGCCTTTCTGCCGGTACATCAAATGCAGAATAACAATACCATCACCCAGGGGGTGTAAGCAATTTCACGGTTTGTGTCAAGCCAGGACGCATTGAGTTCGGGGCCTGCAGAGACCAGCGGCCTCATAAATGCCAAACACATCACAGATCGGCAGGTCCATTTATGAGTGCAGAAATCTCCACCATGAGTGCAGAGTTTTCTGCACCTAGAAATCCACCTGAAAGGATGGATTTGGGTGTCCCCTAAGCATGGGTTAGCCCTGGCTGTTGACATTAATACATTCTCATTACCCTTTCTGTAGGAAGGTGGATACCGGACTATGGTTACACCCAACTTTTTGCCTAGTGTTTAGCTGGTTTTCGACGTAGTTGGCCTGGGATCCTGCTATTCAGGACCCCAGGCTATCTGCTCTCTCTGTAAAATGGACTCCATGTACTGTAGGTACATACCAAATTGAATATTGGGTCATCCTTGTGAGTCCCTGTATAGAGTACCATAGGTACCCAGGGCATAGGTGCACCCAAGGCCTACCAGGGGCTGCAGCATATATTATGCCACCCCTGGCTGGCCACCTAAATTGACACAACTGGCTGATCACTCAGTTGGGGAAGGTCGTGTAATCACCCCATGCTTAGGTGTAGTATTCTTTTTCCTACTTATATATAGACACACAGTAACCTATAAGTCACTCCTATGGCAGGCCTTAACAATCCTGGAGGCAGAGGGCTTGGTTATGTGTGAGATGGTGCTCTAGCATGAGCTCAGCCTGTCTGCAGCTTTCTGAACCATGTCCTTATAGCTGTTCTATGATATTGCCATACCATATACTTTTAAGTGCATTATAATCCTCGCGGTTAATGCTAACTTTGGTTTGGCTTTATCCAAACATGTCGTGTAAGGTGTCGTACGCTTTGGAATACTGCCCCCTCGCCAATTATAGCGACGGGGTTAGCATTGCACCCTTCTAGAGGGAGAAGACATGTTGTTGCTGACTATCCCGGTTAAGGTTAACCAGAGCCCCAGCGTCACAAAATGGATGCTGCTGCCACCGACACAAGTCGGACCTCCTGCTGCTGGGAGTCCTTCCAGTCACAGAGGTTTTGACAATAGGTTTCCTGCCTGGAGATGTGCGAGCACCACCCCAGACAGGACTTTGTGTATTGGGACAGGGAGGTCTGAATAGATTGAGACACTGCCTGGGGCACATTGGGTGCTCCGTGCATACCCCAGTTCAAACCGGTTGCTGGGGCACTCCAGCCCCAGCTCTGGCGCGAAACTGGACAAAGGAGAGGGGGTGTAACCACCCCCTTCCTGGTCCCACCCATAAGAGGGACCTAGAAAGTAATCCAGCCCCTTTTAGTAGTATAAAGGTAGGAGCTGAGTCCTGAGACTTCAGATTAAACCTGAATCGTAACTTGACACGAAACTCTGGACCTTCGACGTTCTGCTGAAGCTGAAGACTGAAGAATCTCCCTTGTGGCCAAGGAGTGACCACCCTGGGCAACCAGGCACCAGCCAACTAATCAACGGCTTGCTTTGTCGACTTTCCCACCGGAACCCGAGCACAGAGCCTGACAAGACCCAGACTTCCAGACCTCTCTGACCTCTCTTCACGACTGCAGCATAGCTGAGATCCGTGGAGGCGACGAGACACGTGGGACCGGACATCTTGAAAAGCCTGCAACTTGCTACCCGTGCAGCTCCTGAGGCATCCTCGAAGCTGTACACTGGGGACTGAGAAACCCCGAAGCCGAGCTCCACCTGCACCGATGATCAGCCCTCCACACTCCACGAGTTCTGCGTGGGGCCCATCTGCTTGTGTTCTGCTCGACGCGTTGTCCGATTGCTGGCCCGTTGGCTAGTAGCCTCTGTGACGACAATCCTTTTGAATCACCGCGCTGGTCTGGTTGCTCCAGACTGGCCCTTGCCTCCCTGCAAAGGTGAGGTACCTCAGACCTTGCTGGTCTGCATCAGAAGCCTTCTTTGAATCCTGCGTGGGTTGCCTTTGCCAAGGCTTGTTGACTCCAATATGGCAGTCGACCCCTCCATCTGCGAGAACATTCGTGGGACAGCTCCTCTCCAGCACCTGGTCGTCGTTGACGCCTCCTGGTCCGCGTGGCTGCAAAGACAAGCTTCAAGACAGCACCTGATTGCTCCTCGACATAGTGTGGTTCCTTCCTGGTTCCATCCGGTCACTGGCTAGTGACCCAGACTCTGTCCCCTCTGCTTTCAGGTCCTCTTCATCCTCGATCCACCCTTGGATCCACCCGGACATCTTCCTCCTGGTCGCCTGCAGCCTCCTTCTCCAAGGCTCCATAGGATTCAACGACGAAACCCGACACATCTTCACACCTATGCACCCGCCGTCCGTGGGTGAGGTAACGTGAGTACTTCGGTGCTCCCAAGGGTATTGACTATCCAAGTGTCCAGGTTTTCAGTTGTTTTCTCCTAGCTAAACCGGAAGTGTCCTAAATCCTTCTAAATCTAACTTCTAAGTTCCCATTGACTCACGCATGTGTGTAAAGACACTGCACGGGCCGCCTGTGGGCCTCCTACTCCTAACCTAAAGTTCAGATAGTGTAGCCCCAGCGATTCTCTAGGCCCTAGGCCTTCCCTTTTCTCGTGACGTGGTACTTATACCACTTTCTTAATATATGGTTTTCTTTGCCCCTAGGGCCTAACTGTAAATTGTGCAACTTAACGTATTCTGACTAAGTATCTTGTGATGTACTTTGGCCTCTGATCTCATAAAGAGTTCAGAGGAGTGTGTTAGTAAATAAATACATATATATTTTATATATATCCTGTGTGGTGTCCTTTCATTTGATATTCAAGGGGTTACATATGGTAAAACAGCTGGCTTTACACGCCCTCTAGAGTCTTTTAGCCTAAGACTGTTCTGTCCACGCTACCACTAGGATAGCTGGTCTATAAGGTTGACTTATAACCATCACCATAAGGGTTGTTTGGACTGGTGCAAGGGGTTCACTAGAATAGTGAACATCATATACCAGGCCAACTTCTCACACTTTACACCCTGGAAAATATTTAGTCCAGTTAATATTTAGTGTTACTTCCCTCCCAGAGTAGGAAGGGGAACGGATTACCTCCTGATTTGCTTGGGGTTGTAGTATTTTTTTACCAGTGTCAGGAAAAAAATCTGTATGCACAGAGTATCCTATTCCTCCTGTGCAAAGTGCTCCTCTCTGGAAAATTTCAAATAGGAATAAGATCCTGCTAAGAATGTTGCATAGAAACTTGCACATAGCCCAGCTTTCCTTAAATATTCCGTGGGAATTGTGAGTGGATTTCGGGAATGTCATAAATCAGCTCCTGTAAGTAGGTGTAAATTTGTGAGCGCAGACTTATTACTTTCATTTTAATTGGGCCTTTTGGGTTTGTTACGCCATCTGTATTTTTCATATTACGTGCTTATTTTGTATTAGTTGGCTTGAAGAAAAGTGTGTTCCATTTGTTTATTGGAAATAATGGACTATTGTTTTGTATTTACATTAAAAAGAAGAGAACAACACTTAATTATGTAGTTAAGAATATAGAATAATAGAGAAAAGTAACCTTAGCGTTCTAAAAAACACATTCTGTTGCAGGGCACTGATCTGAGTTAGATTAATTAGATTGTGTTTGCCTTTCATGAATAGATTGTTGTTGAGACAGTGGGTGGGCCAGCGGATTTGTGTGGTTTTTACTGCATAGTGTAAATTTGTCGTTCTTGGTATATAATTTGCTAATTTTAATTATTATTATAATGCTACCAAAGAATATGCCACTCAATGCAGTATAATTGATGTTTAATTTATTTTTTCTGGCTGCATAATTTAACATAACCCTGTCGTTGTGCGGCTCTCTATTACTGCTTACTTCGAGTAGTGCTGATAATGGTTTAGCTCTGCAGAGTGGTTTGGAGACGGTGTTTAGGATTTCACGCGTGCTGCCTGTGAAGTATGGGTTTTTATATCCAGGCATTTTTCCATAAAAACACTGCATTTGTAGGTATTGATGAGCTGCACTTTCCATTAAAAATGTAATTTTTTGTTTTGCTCCATGGACTGATCAGCTCCAGATTTGGCACTTAGCTTTGTGTCAGTATACAAGCTCCATCATACTGATATTGGTGCCATTCCGTGAAGGGTAAACCATTAAATGGGAAGAGGTAAAAAAGAGAAGTGTTTACCAATTTATGCTCACAAATTTTACTCAACTTGTCTTTGCATCTGCCCTGGTAATGAATGGTAACAGATGGCACAGGAACTGCAGTTTTTCATTCCAGAAGGATTTGTATAGAATGTTCTGGAGCATAGCAACATGTGCATGTACTTGTGTTCCATTTTAGTTAACATAATAGTGGTGGCCCTTCTCGTTTGCATTTATCCCAACCTTGCTAATTAGTTGTTAACGGCCAACTCCTTTGCATCACTCCCTTGCTTTCAATACCTGCCACTATATAGTTTTACCCCTTTCTGAGTAGCGCACAAATTGACATAAAGGAAAATTCTGTTAGAAACCTACAGTACAGAGTCGTGTGAACAGGAATTGGGGATCACTCTTTTACTTGAGGCTACATTGATCTGGACTGTTTATAGCATACCACTGAAACTAAATGTACAATCTAGTGTATGAATCTGTTGCATATAATTGATGGGGAAATACATCATCACATACAGTTTTCAAGTCGTACTCTTAGACAGAACACATTGTCCAATTATGGCATGGGTATAACTCATTTTGTTCCTTTTTCATTCAAATTGTAAATTCTTAAACATTGACAATTGAGGTCTGAAACTCAATTCAGCCTGTTAAATGTTTTCATTTGTGTGGTTTATGCATTTAAACCATGGGTATTTCTATGTGAGAATCTGTCATCTGTGCTAGTGGAGTTCCCTCCATTACATCTGGATTTGCTTGCCACTTTAATGATGAAAGTAAAATCAGGATCTCCCTGTGATCCCGCACCTCCGAGTCCCCTTATGGCTGTTAGCCATATCATCCTTCCTGTTATGTTGGAGGTACTTAACGCCTCTATTTATACCAATACGGTTCCACCAGCGTGGAAAGAGGCCAAAGTGAAGGCACTCGTGAAGAAACCCAACATGGACATAAATAATCTCAGTAATTATCGTCCCATTTCCTTGCTCCCCTGGATCAGCAAGATACTTGAGAACTATATCAACAGTCTTCTGATGAATTTTCTAGAAAATAACCAGCTGCTGGATCCATCACAAACGGGTTACCGCCCCAAACATGGGACGGAATCTGCGTTGTTGGCAGTGTTGGAGGAAACCAGAGGAATCTTAGACAGAGGAGGATCGGCGGCTGTCATCCTCCTCGATCTAAGCGCTGGTTTTCGACACCGTAAACCATGAAATCTTACTGCAGCGTCTCTATGATATTGGAATCCGGGGTGGAGCGTTGAAATGGATTGGGTCCTTCCTGAATGGCAGAACCTTTCAGGTTTTTGAGGGAAACACCATCTCCACCAGCAGACCTTTAGGCTGTGGAGTTCTGCACGGCTCCCCGCTCAGCCCAACGTTGTTTAACGTCTATATGAGGCCGCTGGCTGGGATCGTCTGTCCATATGGTATTAAGATCGTTACCTATCCGGGCGACACCCCGCTAGTGGTCTCTCTGACGCGGGCGAAGAGCTCTGCGGACTGGGTGGATCTTGCAGGCTGCTTGAGTGAAGTGAACAGCTGGATGACCCTGTCTTGTCTCAAACTGAATGGAGACAAGACTGAGGTCATGCTCCTGGGACACTCGGCTCCATCTACGGTGGATGCGATTTGGCCGGCCTGTCTAGGCTCCCCCTCAGTTCCCAAGAATGTCATTAAGAGCCTGGGCATCTGGCTGGATAGGTCCCTGACTTTGGACTATCAGGCCACTAAGTTATCGACTACCTGTTTTGGCCTTCTTAGAATGTTGAGGAGGATATTTCCCCTGCTACCATTCAAGGCCAAACAAATCGTCGTACAGGGACTGATCCATTCCAGGTTAGATTTTGGAAACACACTCTATCTTGGAGCCCCTGACTCCACATTGCAAAAATTGCAAGTTATTCAAAACTGTGCGGCTCGCACCCTATTGCAAATTCCCTGTAGGATTTCTGCGAGACCTGGATTGAAAACTCCGCACTGGCTCCCTGTTAGGGACAGGATCAGCTTTTAGTCCCTCTGCATAGCCCACCAGTCATTTTGGGAAACAGGTCCTGCAATCAATCTCCCTTTAATTACCTTTCTTCTCCCTAGTAGACAGCTACGTTCAGCCAATGCATTTCTTGCCACCGTGCCTAGGGTCAAACGGACCAGCGGGGGCCGTTCCTTCACTCTGAACGTAGCTAGGTTGTGGAACACTCTTCCACTTCACCTAAGATCTAATCCTGACCTAACCTCCTTCAGGAAACAATTGAAAACTTTTTTGTTCAATAAATAGGTCCCTTCTTTTATTTTCCCGTGCTGTCTGTCCATCTGTAGGAACCCCTCTTAGTTCAGCGCTTGGACGCCCCTGGGCAACTATTGGCGCTTTATAAAACCCATTTTCATTTCATTTCATTCATTTCATTTCATTTCATTCATTTCATTTCATTTCTCCTCTCATGTGAACAGTATTTGCATCAGTGAGCTTCAGAAAATATATTGAATGACCTCCATTGTTGACAATATCTTTTCTTTAATGTATAGTATCTTTCACTCCTTTACCAGATGTTAAATTAAGTACCCTCCTAACTTGTAACAACCACGTCAGTCTTCCCATTTACTTTGTCAGTCCTATCAATGTGTCTCTAGTTTTTCATCAGAAAGTAGACTTCTTAAGACATTGCTTCGAAAACGTTGGATCCTGATGGTTCACCTAGCTACAAATTATCACGTTTCGCTTCAAAACATACAGTTCCATACTGGGGGAAGGAAAGTGGCTCTTCAAGCACTATTTATGATTGAAGGAGCCTGGCAGCTTTCTTAGATGGAGCCCGAGTTCCCTGTAGTGCCCCAAATTGTAAACCTTCCCCATATACCCCATATACCACATGTATGAAGCCCTCCTTGGGATTACTCTAAAGGATACAACTTCTGGCCTAATACTATCTATGCAGACCTACCCAAATCTACATCTTCACTTCAGACTCCCAATTCTCAACACCTTTTGGTTGGGGGTTTAATTTCCAGCAACTTGCATTTTCCTTCACCTCTGCCCCAGCATTTCTATTATGATGTAACAATAGGCTTCTGCTCTAGCTGGCACTAGAACATTCTGCACAACAGAATATCTATGTACATATACTGTAGATACCAACAAACCGTAAACTCTGGTACATGTATTTGCAACCAGCAAATATAGCAAATGTTGCCATGAACCTTTCCCTGCCTTGAAGAAGCTAGAGATACTATGCAGTCTACTAGCATCTTTCCTGCTGAACATGTATTTCTATGCAATCACTTGGGCTATCATGGATTATACCCACTCATCCACCCTTGCAGTTGATTAGGAATATGTGTTAAAAAAAAGTAATTGTGAAGGGTTACAGGTGTATGTGCGTATTTAGGGTAATCCTCTGATGACCAAAAAGGGGGGGGGGGGAGGGGGAAGGGTTTTGAGAGTTGGTGAGGTCAGTGTTGATTGATGTTTTGTTGCAGATCGGTCCTGCGTTCCAAAAGGAAAATGAGGGAGAGTTCATTAGAAGTATTGTTTGGCAATTTCGGTTAGCTCTGAGGTTTGATGTGTAGATACAAAATAATGTTGGTAGAGCTGAGGATATGTTGTTGTGTATGTGTAGAATGTGACTATGAAAGGAGGTATGAGGTGGACATTTCGTTGTAGCAGGTTATGAGGTTGGCTGCATACAGCAGAGGCTTTGGGGGCCATAACACCGAAGAATGAGTGTATTAACTTGATGATAGGAGATGTGGTGGGACCTGAAAATTTAGTAGTTATTATTGCTTTACTGAAGGATTTTGAAGTTGCAAGGCCTGTCGTTCTAAAAAGTATAGTATTTTCTACCAAGAAATCTAAAGAAGCAATGTACACAACGTATTTTACTAATCGGAAAAGTATTTTCGACTTTGCGATTTGTAGGAAGGAGGGGTAGTGATATTCCTCCTCAATCGCTTTGGAATGTTTTAATGATTGGCTACTGCAATTACAGGCAGTCTATTGATCATATACCAAACTGTCAAAGTAGGCAATAGCTGTCAGTGACCGGCAGGTTCCACTTTGAGAATGGCAGTCATGGGCATTAAGGGGGAGAGTAGGTAGTTGGCCATTGAATGTTTCACCAGTATCCCCTCAAAGCATCCAATTTTATTTTCTGAATGCAGCATCTGTCCCTTTAACGGCCTAAGCCAATTGCAAATACAGGCATGAAGCTCAGCCTCGATCCCTTACAGACCTCTGTCTCTACGTTCACAGACACCCGTAATGAATGGGCATTTGCACGGCAGTGGATTTTTATATCTGTTGCAGTGCAAAATGAAGGATGGGTCACAAAGCAGTCGGTGTGCAAAAGCAATGATTGCTTTGCAACCTGACCTTTAGCACATTGGACCCCTAAAGAGTTTCTTTGGCAACGTTTTCTTTCCCTCCAGTTTCCCAAGTTCCTTTATATCCTGGACTTTTAAAGGGTTTAAAGGTTTGTGTAGTCCCTTACAGATTTATATTTGTTATGCAGCTATTTGTGCTGGTTTGTCTCCTTCTATGTAGGCCATCTTAATAGAAAGTCTCATTGTTTACTACCAGAAAACTAATAGACCAATGTCAGGTAGGACTATTGCCCCTTCTCAACGGAAAATGTAGCCACCGCTGTTCTGATGAGGAATATTCCAATACTTGATATTTGTAGGGCAGCTGCCTTAAGATTTGTTCATAATTTGAACTCACTTTTCTGCATAAGTGCTACATTTTTACTTAACGGTGGTGCAATTACTGTGCTATGTTTCTAGTCTCCATCTCAAGTAAGGGTTTTAGCTTGTTACTCACTTCGATTTTAAATACCGTAAAGAGTACTATGATGGAGAAGAAAAAGTTAGCTATCTGTAATCCTAGTTTTCTGTCCTGATTATTCTCTTTTATTTCATCAGAATTTCACCAACTCCCTGTTGACCTGGAAACTACTTGGAAGTTAGATTTCTCTGAATGCTTTCTGTTCTGACCCCAACCAACTAATGTTGGCATACACCTTCTGGAAAATGTCCATTTATTCTCTGTAATGACAGACTTATACGGACATTTTTTCCGTCATTGTTGTTAGTTAGATGCATTTTTATTCCGATTGTTTTGGCAATACTGGATGCATTAGAAAATGTTGACTGTTAATGGTTTTCTATCTTTAAACAATTTTCAAAATTGAAATTAGATATTCAAAATGTGTTGTTAAAGTTAAGTAACTTAGCTTCATCTTCCTCCAATTTCATACCATCTCTTCCCACCCACTGCCCTTAAACATATGGCTAACTTTAATCAGCCTCACTAGGAAATCCAATTGAGGAGTGCTTAAAGATTGATGTGTAGACATGCTAACAAATTTATTGTGTTTTTGCAGCACATTAAAGACACAAGCTATCCAGTCTGCTTTTTTACGCAACCAGCAGCTTCTTCTGATTTTGTATTTTTTGTTTTGTCCTTACTGATGATAGTGGTAATTTTTTAATGGCTTTACTTACCTTTAATAATAACGTGAATATTTGGTTTAGAACACCCTGATTTCTTATGTAATCATTCTTGTGGAGAAGTGTGGCTCAATGGTTAGAGCGGCAGACCCTGATGCAGAGGTCTAGCCCGGGACCAGGGTTCAAGTCCCCTCCTCGGCGGGTCTTGGGCTCAAAAATTCCACGGACCTGATAATTCTCTTCCAGGGGATCCTCATCAATAGTCATAAGCATTAGAATATTCCCGCCTACGTGCGGGACCCCGGAAACACTATATTATATGTGCCCCACATATAAATACACATATATATATAAACCATATATATATAAAAACAAGCAATAGCAGCCAAATCACATTAGAGCTGAAATATGCTGTGAAGAATTTCCACCATACATGGATAATAAGCATTAGAAACAGGAGAAAACAACACTAAGTTTGTTTAGGAATTGTTTTAATGCTCAGAAAGCAGTAGAAAATCACAGAACTCACTGGAAGCATAGGAAGCTCCCAGGCTGCATTGCAAACACACAGTCTAACCAGACTGAAAAGCTAACCTGTAGCTAAATAACAAAAAACTGACACTGTGCCTTTAAGGCACTCATGACCCCCTGAATCCCATCATGCCTCAGGAGTGGCAGTTAGGCAGTTGTTCTTTCCGGCTCCTTCAGTGAAGGACCGTGGTTTACACAGCTCCACTGATTTTTCTGATTTTCTACAGAAAAATTGCTTCTTTTTCAAGCTTTTTGCTCTTACTTCGACGTCTACCACCTAGTCAAGTAAGATACTGCCTTTTTTGAGCAGTTTTGGAGGGCATTTTACTTCGAAAATGCCATCTCTTTTTGACAAATGTCCCTCTTGCAACAGCAAGAAGGCCAAGACAGACAGCCACGAGGTCTGTATTGTTTGCCTGCCTGATGACCACGATCCTGAAACCTGTCCACATTGTGAGAACCTATCAGGCAGGACTCTCAAGGACAGGGAGAGAATTCGGATTTATGGCCTGGCCCACAGAGCTTCAAGAGGGAGATCTCCAGTGAAGAAGGGCTCCAAGAAGGCCCATTCGTCTTCAAAGAAGAAGTCTTCACGTCCTTCTACCTCAGCGTCGGGCTCGGCGCTGAGAACAGATCCACAGGAAGGATTTTCCTCTGGGAAGCTGCCGTCGACGGCGGGCTCGCCGTCGAGAGGGAGGCCAGGTACGTCATTGAAGGCGGCATCTTCGAAATAGCCTCCGCCGTCGTCAACCGGGCGGCGATCGGCGTCGAGGAAGGCTACTCCGCCACCAACCGGGCGACGGTCGGCGTCGAGATCCATTACCCCTCCGCCGTCGTCAACCAGGCGACGATCGGCGTCGAGGGACGTCACCTCGCCATCGTCAACCAGGCGACGATCGGCGTCGAGGAAGGTGACTCCTCCGCCGTCGACGGGTGCTCGTCGATCGGCGTCGAGGACGCGGTCCCCGTCGGTGCGGCAGCGGCCTTCGGCGTCGAGGGTGCCCAATACCCCTCCGCCGTCGTCGCACAAGCATCCGACGTCGAGGCATGGCTCTACGTCGGCGACTGACCATCGCCGTTCGGCGTCGAGGCAGAAAGCTCCGTCGACGACAGGCCATTCGGCTTCGAGAGAGAAGCCTCCGTCGGCGACAGGTCGACGACGTTCGGCGTCGAGGCTGAGGTCCCCGTCGACGACCAGACACCATCGCTCGTCGTCGAGGCAGAAGACTCCGTCGGCGGTTGCTCGTCGCCGCTCGACGTCGAGAGACTATGAACATTCGCAGGGCCATTCGGGGTCGAGGTTGTTTGATCCCCCGACCCCTCGGAAGCGGTCGGCTGCGAGAAGTGAGCGTTCGACGTCGAGGCGCTCGGACACGATCATGGTGACGGAATCTGCTTCTCACCATTCTTCTCATCGGTCCTCGGGCTCCTCTACTGCACATTCCAGATCTAGAAGCCCGGTGCACAGGACTCCTGAACGGCGGCCGGACCCTTCTGCGGGACACATCAGGCTGTCGCCAAGATGGTACCGGTCCCTGGACCATTGGAGATACGATGGGGCTACCAGGCGTATGCAGGAATATGCCAGCCCGCGCCACAGGTCAGCTCTCCAGGACCTGGTGGAGGAGATGGACAAACGTAGCCCTCCCAGGCGCTCAACACCTGTGGATCTGCCCGCCAGGGCGCCAAGGAGGTCCCGCTCGCCTACGAGGGAAGCCAGGCGGGACGGTCGGGGAAGATCTAGATCGCTTGCAAAAGACCCTAGACTGGACGGCCGGAAGGCCCCTGTCCCTCGGTCTCCGTCCAGATCGCCCAGGGCGTCCCGATCGCCTAGAAGAGACCGTCGTCCAAGGGATCGGGTCAGGTCGCGCTCTCCTAGACGGGAGGAGCGTCCCAGGAAGTCGAGGGAGCGGGGACGAAGTTCTCACCATCGGCATAGACGTACCCCGTCTACCTCTTCCACTTCATCTACCAGGTCGTCGAAGAGGGACTACTCTCCGACTTTAACAGACAGTCCAACGTCCAGGTCCTCCCCGGTGGATGATATTGGCACTTACCTGGACGTTCTGCAGAGAGGTGCGCTTAAACTAAACATTGAAATGTCTGTTCCTCAAGTCACGACGACAGTCATTTTCGAAACATTACACAAAAAGGCCATCTCCAGACCTCTACTGCCGCTGGTCCCAGGGATTTTGGATCCGGTCAAAGACGTTTTCCTGACCCCGGCTTCAATCAGAGCAGTGCCAGCACGCATCACGAAGAAGTACAAACCTGCGGCTTCCGACCCGGTGTTTGTGAGGTCTGACCCTCCGGCGGACTCGGTCATCGTGGCTGCGGCAAGGAAGACACATGCGGTTGCTGGTTCGTCTTCAGTCCCGCCAGATAGGGACAGCAAGACCCAAGACTCCTGGGGTAGGAAGGTCTGCAACTCTGCTGCTTCCACTCTTAAAGTCTCCAGCGCAGCCGCGCTCCTGGGTCGGTATGACAGGGCCTTATGGGACTCGATGGAGAGATTCAAAGCGAAGCTGCCGAAAGAGGATCAGCAGGACTTTGATGAAACTGTTACGGAGGGGTGTCTGGTGGCTAACCAGATGATCAGCACGGCCGCGGATGGGGCGGTGCTGTCGGCTCATTCATATGCCCATGGAGTTTGTGCCAGAAGGTCGGCCTGGTTGCGCCTTACGGGGCTGAAGCCGGATGCCCAGCATCGGATTCTGAATCTCCCTTTTTCGGGTTCTGCCCTCTTCGGGGAACACGCAGACGAGGAAATGACCCGAATGAAGACTGAGCTGGACACGTTGAAGGCGGTGGGCTTGGAGAAGAAGGAGTTCAAGCGCCGCTTCAAGTCCAACAGGGGGAGAGGGGCCCAGCAGAGGGTTCAAACTCCTCAGTGGTCGCAGAACAAAGCTCAGGGAAAACCCCAGTTTCACGGTAAACCCAGCAGGGGCAGAGGAGGCCGCCAGCAGTCCTCCAACGCCCCGAGAGGGGGTAAGGCCTGAACAGTGGCTTCCTCTGACACCGTTGCCCACTCCGGTGGGAGGAAGTGCATCTCAACACCTGGAGGAGTGGGTCAGCATCACAAGAGATCAGTGGGTGCTGAATATACTGCGAAATGGTTACAGGATACGTTTCCGTGCTCTTCCAAAGAGCATTCCTCCGAGGAGCTCTTGTCCTCACCAACTGAGCTTGCTCCGTCGAGAGGTGACGATCCTACTGCAAAAAAGAGCGATAGAAGAAGTTCCTCGCGCTCTAAAAGGCAAAGGAGTTTACTCCAGATATTTCCTTGTCCCCAAAAAAGATCAGGAGGACAAATTCAGACCCATACTCGACCTACGACTCCTAAACAAGGTCATCGTCAAGGAAAAGTTCCGCATGTTGGCGCTTCACCAAATATGTCCTCATCTACAAGCCGGAGATTGGATGTGTTCGGTGGATCTTCAAGATGCGTACTTTCACATCCCAATTGCGCAGCAACATCGAAAGTACCTGAGGTTTGTCGTGGGGCACAAACACTACCAGTACAAGGTGTTACCCTTCGGTCTCAAGTCCGCACCACGAGTCTTCACCAAATGCATGGCGGTGGTGGCGGCTTTTCTTCACAAGAAGGGTCTCTTCGTTTACCCATATCTGGACGACTGGCTCCTGAAGGGTCCATCTCCGGGACGGGTAACACAAGATCTGCATCTGTGCCTGCAACAGCTTCACAGACTCGGCCTCCATGTGAACCTGGAGAAGTCAGTCCTGCTGCCTACGCAATCCATCCACTACCTCGGCTCCGTTCTGGACACAAGCGTGGGAAGAGCGTTTCCTTCGGAGGAGAGACTTTCTTCCATGAACCTGAAGTGCGGGATTCTACTGGAGCCTCGTCCTCCAACAGCACGACAGGTGGCGTCTCTGCTGGGTTCCATGGCGTCCTGCATTTTTCTCATCCCACACGCCAGGCTGAGAATGCGTCCTCTGCAACAGGCCCTGGAGGATCAGTGGGACCAGGCCACAGGTCGTTGGGAGGACCGTATCATCTCTCAAAAGAGTCCGTCAGATGGTGGACTCGGAGACACAATGTGATGGTGGGAGTGCCGTTTCATCAACCCATCCCATCCCTGTCTATCGTGACAGATGCCTCCCTGCACGGCTGGGGAGCACACATGGGCCCGCTTCAGATTCAGGGCCGGTGGTCTGCGCAGGAGCAGACATACCACATCAACATGCTGGAACTCAGAGCGGTGTTCCTGGCTCTCAAAGCTTTCCTGCCAGCGATCACATCCAACTCAGTCCTAGTTCAGACAGACAATACGACAACCATGTTCTATCTGAACAAGCAAGGAGGCACAAAATCTCGCCCACTATCTCGAGAGGCTCAAACTATATGGCATTGGCTCCTCGCTCGAGGTCTCACAGTGGTGGCGGTGCATCTTCCGGGCGAGTTGAACGTCAAGGCGGACGCACTCAGCAGGCACTTCGAAGATCAGCCAGACTGGGTGCTAAACGAAGAGGTCGTGGAAGAACTTTTTCTTTGCTGGGGGCGTCCGTCCATAGACTTGTTCGCAGACGACGAAAACACCAAGTGCCACGCCTTCGCGTCCAGGTTGGCCTCCACCTTGGGGGTGCCCAGGAGTGGACGCCTCACAGGGAAAGCCAGGATGTGTTCCACAGCGGTATTCGTACAAGCGCCTTGAGACCCTTGCGGGTGAGTACTGCGCTATACAAGTATCAATTTACATTTTTTTTTTGTTCCTTTTCAAACATCCCAGATTATTATTTTTTACTTCTGTCTTGAAAACTTGCACGTGTGAAATGTTTTGTAGTGACAAATGTTTTATGTTTTCTGATGGGCATGAGCTATTACCGTGACCAACACTCGCAATGGATTTTATGAATACTTATTTGTATGACCATATGTTATTTTTCTGTTTAGATGCATTGACATACAACAGAGTAATGAAGTGGAAAGGACGCAAGCACTTCGCCTTGTCAGAAAGGTAACCATCAATTTCAAATGAGCTTTATTCGACAACACATGTCATAAAAGCATTGTTACAAAAGATAAAAATATATTTATAGGCATACAAACAGTGTTTAAGCTATATAAAAACATTTAAAAACATGTGCAAACACTCATAGAAAAAGATTAATTCATCATAATTACATTAGGAGGCCAAGTTCTTGAAGTAATAGGACAGCAGCAGTGGAAGTTATAGACTGATAATACGCACGTTATAAAGATTTTAAATGACCATAGCTCAGAAGTAAAGAGCCAGCATCACATCCATCAGACAACCATAGTTGCAAGTTCATCAGTTCACAACAGTGTATGTGACCTAATGGTCCACATCCAGCTCAAAAACTTGGCTACTGGTATGGCATAACGGGGCGATGAATCAGTACGCAGTAGTCTCACTGGTGCCCTAATTCCTACAGGTTTGAGTGAGCCAAGCTTTATGGGGGCCAACATGGGCAGGGCAAACAAACATTATATGTGAGTGCCTGTTTTCTTGATCCATGCAACTGGGACTTTTACTATCACCTGATACAGGCCACTTACCAGTGAATGACTTAAATGGCAAGGAGCCCGCTCTAGATTGAAAATACAGTTTGCAATCAAAGGGTTTAGATTTTATGTCCCAGTAGTGCTCCATGCTGGGCCAGGGTTTGAATGTTAAGAAGTCCCCTGTCAGCATTGTACTATCGCTTTTCCTGATTGTATTTTGAAACACCATATCCCAGTATCTTTCCTTTATCATATCTTTTGATGGAAACTGGGAACTTGATGGATTTTCCCACAGATTTGCAAACCCATGCTGAACAGGGAGTCTCTGACATCACGTAACCAGCTGATTTTGTGAAAATGGTTTGCCATTATATCCCTGAAACCATCTGCATAGATTGCCAATTCTGGTGTGCACCATATTCTGGGCCAACACAAAATGAGGCGTAACTTAGCTAGATCTATCAATGCTTTCTTGCCTGAGACGTTCAGCAACTGTAGCACCGGGGTGCTACATGGTAGGCTTGTGATCATTTGGAGAAACCTATTCTCTGCGATGGTTAACTGGGTAAGGTTCTCAAAAGCCCCAAAGTTCTGCCCATATAGAATCGAAATCACTACTTTTGTGTTGTATATCTGTAATACGGGATTGACTGGCTTAGTCAAGGAGGTTTTTAACTCCTTCTGTAGAGCACCAACTAGTTGGCAATGTTTCAATGTCATAGTGTCAATGTGATGACTCTATCTCGGATCTTTCCGCAGGTTACTACCAGGTAAATAAATGCATCTACCTGGTCTAGTGGCAGCCCTGCCAAGAGTATACCACCCCTAAATTTTTGGTGCTGTTTGAACGTTATAAACTTGGTCTTTGCTACATTCATTATCAAACCCCATTGGGAGCAAAAGTCTTCAAAGAGTAGTAACACACTCTGTAAACTACTTGGGTTTTTTGAGATGATGAGCGTGTCGTCGGCAAACATTAGGATGGGAATTTTATTGCCTGCTAAGACCGGTGCATTAGTGGGGATGGTAGTTAAAAGCTTGGCTATTCCATTAATTAAAAGAGAAAATAGTGTGGGCACCATTACACAACCTTGGTGCATTCCCTTCTATATGGGAAAAGCCCCAACGTATTTGTGGAAAGTTATCCTAATGGAGGCGGGCGATAAGGGAGAGCAGCTCCGTGGGCATCCCCAGCGCCTGTAACACCACCCAAAGTTTGCTACGAGAGACCAGGTTAAAGGCTGACTTGAGGTCTACAATGGTAGCATACATGCTGCCCTTACCTAAGACCACAGTCCGCCAATGTAATAAAATAAATCGAAAGACCTCATCTATAGTGCTGATATGTTCCTGGAAGCCCGCCTGTTCTGAGTAAGAATGTCGTTATCGTCTATCCACTCTTCGACCTTAGCCAAGACAAGGCAAGCAACCACCTTTTGTATAGAGTCAATTAGGCCTGTAATTTCCTGGCAGAGACTTGTCATATTTTTTTGTACACCGCGATGATCTGATTGGGAGTGGGCAAGCTTGGGTCAGGGCTAGATCGGTCATGAGGTCTTTAATGGCGTTGACATGAGGATCCTTAAGGTCGTTCCAGTGCAGGTTGAAGTCACTGAGGAAGATGTCTTTGGTGTTGGGGGAGTTCTAAGCCGTGATAATTTCCATGAGGTAGTCAGTGAACTAATCGTTATTGCCCTGGGGAGTGGTAAAAAGTGTGCAGGTTGCATAGGTGTGTTGTGTTACTGCAGACTGAGAGGGCTAGATATTCGCAGGTATCAGTGGCATCCGTTAGAAGCTCTTTGACAAGGAGGTTAGAGCGATAGATGCAGGCGATTCTGCCACCTTTTTTGTTAAGTGGTCTGTCTACTCTGGCAATGCTAAAAGGCAATGCTAAAATTGAGGGGTACTAAGAGGTCGGGGCACGGGGATAATGCATCATTAAGCCATGATTCAGTTAGGATGGCTAGGTCAGTGTTATTGTTCAGAATGAGAGCAGCGACATCGGCGGCATGCTTTACTGCAGAGCGGCAGTTGATTAAGAGACCCGTCAGACCAGGTAGGGAGGTGGTAGCGGGAGTTGGGGCAGACAGAGGTACGGGTGCAAGATTGCTTCTGACCGCCCTTCTATTACAGAGGGGGGGCCAATCTGTGTGGGTCGATAGTGACCGTGCAGATGGGGTGTGCGACACTCGCGTCTGGCGGACAGGGAGAAGATAGGGGCTGCATTGAGGTCCTTGAGCATATTCTGGAGTTCCATTTAAGTGAGGTCTAGGGAATTGGTCTTGACGTTGCAAAAGTTGTAGGAGCGGGCGAGGTCAAGGATTTCCTCATCAGATAGACAGCAAGTGTTCTTGTGAGTGCGAAAATGCCTTAAGGATGTCGGTAGCGGGCGTTTTTTGAAGCTCTGGGATGGAAGGGGGAGACAGCTGAGGCATGAGGTTTGCGAAGGAGAGTTCGGCGAGGTGGAGGAGGTTTGCTAGGTCGATGATGGAGGAGTGGACGCTCTGAATTATTTTGGAGGCTCTGGAGTGCAGAGAGTGGATTATGTGGAGGGGGTTAGAGGGTTAGGGTGGATTGTTCTAGGAGTCATGGTGGATTGGGTGGTAGGGTGGATTGTGCTAAGAGTCATGGAAGGGGTGGTTTGAGTATTAGCGTGGCTGGCTTGACCTACTGCAGAGGAAGTCACTAAGGAGGGGGGGTAGGAGGACAAGGGTGGACTGTGTTAGGAGTCATAGAAGGGGTGATGTTGTTGATGTTGAAAATATTTGTAGAGCGCTCTGTGACCAAGCGGTTTCCTGGCGCTGGGGGGTTTATAGTGTCAGATGGATGAAGCAGCTCGGGAATTACAGGTTTGTATAGGCTTGGGTGTACAGATGGGTTTTGAGCGCCTTACGGAAATGCAGGTAGGCAGTGATGGATCTGATGGTAAGTGGAAGACTGTTCCAGAAAGTGGGGGCAAGAATGGAAAATCTAGTGCCACCGGTTGAGGATTTGCGGAAGCGGGGGACACTGAGGAGAGCCTGACTGGAGGAGCGAAGATTGCGACAAGGGTGATAGTGGGTAATCATGGAATTAATGAAAACCGAAGCAGTGCGGGCCCAGGCCATGAAAACTAGGCATCCCATCTTGAGGATTTGCGGAAGCGGGGGACACTGAGGAGAGCCTGACTGGAGGAGCGAAGATTGCGACAAGGGTGATAGTGGGTAATCATGGAATTAATGAAAACCGAAGCAGTGCGGGCCCAGGCCATGAAAACTAGGCATCCCATCTTGAAGAGAGTTCTCTGCAGGATGGGAAGCCAGTGAAGGGATTAAGGAGGGGGGGTGGTGTGGTAGGACCTAGGAAGCCGATGGATAAGGCGGGCGGCCTGGTTCTGGATGGTCTGAAGGCGCCGGAGCTCATAGGCAGGACTGCCCACGTACAGGCAGTTCCCGTAGTCCAACCGTGAGAGAATCATGTCCAAAACAATTATCTTAAGGGCATCGGTGGAAAAGAAACGGGAAATTTTGAGGATTATCCTAGAGGAAACAGAATGATACAACAGAGCTAACCTGAGGACGCATGGAGAGGTCCTGACTGATTTTGATGCCCAAGGTTCTGACTGTCACCGAAGGAACCGGGGGGGGGGGCGAAGATGGAAGGCCAAAAGGCAGGAGTCCAAGGGCTGGTAGCACCCCCAGTCAGGACCAACTCCGTTTTGTCTGGGTTAAGCTTGAGGTGGTTTTGGTTCATCCAATCAGAAGTAAAAATAAGTACGGATTGAAATTTAAGAAGAGAATCTGGGGCAGGTGAAAGATCAAAAACAAGCTGAAGGTGGTATGCGTAGTTATACACAGAGACCTCCATGTTGAGCAAGGAAATGATGAGGGGATAAATATAAAGATTGAAAAGAAGAGGGGAGAGGGAGGACCCTTGGGAGACCCCACAGGGCACGGACCAGGGGGGGGGCAGAAAAACCGGAGAGACGGACGGCCTGCGACCTGCCCTGGAGGAATGAGGAGAGCCAAGAGAGGCGGTGCCCTGGATGCCCGCTGCCCTGACACGGTCGAGGAGGATGGAATGGGCGACCGTGTCAAAGGCAGCGGACAAATCGAGGAGCACCAAGGCCTGGGGAGAGTTGGAATCCGCCTTGCTCTTCAGCTCATCAAGAACAGAAATGACCACCGATTCAGTCGAGTGGACCGGGCGAAAGCCAGCTTGATGGGAGGCTAAAAGATGATTTTCCTCTATATAGGTCGACAGGCATGAAGTGATATGACTCTCCAGGATCTTACTAAGGTAGGGTAGGAGGGAGATGGGTCTGAAATTAACAGGAAGGGTGGGGTCGGAACCTGGTTTTTTTTTAAATGGGCATGACTGCAGCTGATTTAAACAAAGATGGAACTGTACCTTGGGAAATAGATGCATGAAGGAGAGATGGGGGGGGGGGTCAGGGCAGCCAGCGAACAGCTCCCTTAATATACGAGACGGACCACAGTCCGCAGGGGAGCCTGATTTGACCTTCCCGAGCAGAACGAGGAAGGATTCCTTCGAGATGAGAGGAAAATGGTCAAGGGAGGAAAGCAAAGGGGGAAGGGAAGCAACGGGAAGGAGGGAAGATGGAGGGGGTATGTTCCGCTTGATATTAACAATCATCTCAAGGAAGAAGTCGTTCAGGGAGAGACAAAGAGATTGGGAGGGGACAGGATTGGGATTAACTCTACGGTAGGGAGTGCTCAAGGGGTAGTTTCCAATAAAATAAGACACAAAATGTAATTTTTACAATTTAAAAAGGTTTTGTTTTTAAAAATACAGCTGTTCCCGGCTCACGCCTCAGGAACCATACAAACAATCTATCAGTGGCTTGAGTGTTAGCAGGGCTGTCTTGACCTGTCACAGCAAAAGTCGCTGAGGACGTGGTGGTCTTAGAGTCTGAATGGGGAGCATGGGGGGAGGGGACCGAGGGTCCAGGGTTTATTTCGTTCGGGGGGGGGGGGTTGTAGGAAGACAGATGGGGTTGAGGTGTGCTGTGAAGGAAACAGTGGATTCCGAGGGAGGAGCATGGAGGGGGGGAAATCACGGGTCTCTGGTCCATGGCGATAGGGAGGTTGATAGGAGTAGTGAGGGGATTAGTGTGTTCTATATTGGGCAGGGGGGACGGGTTACCGTCAGGCCGGATATTGGTCGGCGTCCCAGTGTCATGCACATGGTTTCGGAGAGTGGTATAAAGATCTGAAAATTTGTCGAGGTTTTTTGTTGAGGCTTGGATCAGTACAATGCTGCTTTTGTAGAGGGAGATGGTGAGGTCAGCTCGTAGGATTGCTGAGGGCCCAATTGAGAGCTTAGTGCCGTAGAGAATGTTGCTGGAAAAGCGTACATTAAGGAATAGAGAAAAGGTATTGCGCCAGGCGGGGATTCTTCTGGAGTAGAAAACGAGGTCATTGATGATGGTGCCCATGTCCGCACAGAAACGTAGGTCGGAGATCAGTGCCTCTGGATGGTTTTTCAGGGTGAGTTGTTTCAAGGCTTTTGTGGCAGTTTTTGAGAGATTTGGGGGTAGACCAGGGTGTAAGCGTTTGTCCCAGAGGCAGTCAGACCCGGGCCCATCATGTTGGCTTGGGATGGGCACACTCGTAAGAAGCCGGATCAGTGAGCAATAGTTTTTATGGCCATAGTCGTTAGGATAGTGGTGCTTGAAGGGGATAACAGATTGTCATGGTTGATGGTTGTGGGTTAATAAAGACATTCAGTGGCACTTCAAGATGGCCGCCCCAGATTGTAAGAATGGGTAGTCCTCTTTCTGTTTCCGTTCACTAGGGTTGTGCAGTCCTCTTTCTGTTGCTACAGACTGGGTTTATACAGTCCTCTTTCTGTTACAGCTGATTGAGGACAAGCCTGGTTGGGGTCCAGTTAAGGGACCTTGTTTGTTTGAAGAAGCAGTCATCTTTCTGTGGTCGCTGTCCAAGGGCTGCCATTTTGATGTTTGATGTTTGATTGTTTCAACCGGAAACTCTGATCAGCAAAGAACTTCACTTTCTAGCCTCGCGGCCATTTTGATGTTTGAGGTTTGGTGGTTTAAGCAAGAACCCGAATCAGAACGAAATACACTTTCCAGCCTCGCAGCCACTCAGCCACTCAGCCACAGAGCTGCACGAGGCAAATAAATTGATCAGCAACTGTACGATGACAAAAAGTCTGCAACATGTACCCAGACGACTGCGGTAGCTGCACAATGTAGAGTGGCAGCACAAGCGAATGAGCATTGATGGGTGCTCGAGTGGCGCAAGTCAGCCGTTTAACTTCTCCTTTCATGCCTCGCAGCCAACGATCTGCACGCAGCGTGATCATTGCGGTGAGCAGCTGGGGGTCGGACAATCAGTTCCCCTGTACCAAAGCAGAAGCTGTGCAGTTGGTGGCTGCAGCAGGGGGGAGGTCCGTGTAGAGGGAGGTGAGCACCCGGACATCGGCAGCGGTGCCCCAAGAGCGGGCGGAGAACAGGAGTCGGGAAAAGGTCCGGAGCAATGAAGTGGAAGGCAGGAAGCCCGCGCGTGTAGGGATGCTGGGAGAAGGCCTAGGAGAGGTGCAGGTCGGGCTGGTAGTTGGACCTCTGGTCGGCGCAATCACAGTCACTGCTGGCTTGCAAAATGCCCCAGGCACATTTCAGAGGCTGATGAATAAAGTCCTAACCGGTCTGGAAGCCTATTGTGCAGCATATCTAGATGATATAGCTGTATTTAGCTCCAACTGGGAGGGTCACCTGCTCCACCTCAGAAACGTACTTGATGCCATGCTGAAAGCAGGCCTCACTATCAAGGCCAGTGCCAGATAGGGCAGAGCAAGGTTTTCTACGTGGGCCACCTTGTAAGTGGAGGTCAAGTTCTACTCTTGGAGAGTAAAATTCAGACCATCATGGGCTGGGTTGCTCCCACTACCCCGACTCAGAGCTTTCTTGGCCCTGGCTGGGTACACGTGTTAAGGGTTATGAATCAATAGTGACACCCCTTAATGATCTTGCCTTCAAAAGAATGGCTAAGAAAGTTCAGTGGACAGTTAGCTGTCAGAAAGCATTTGATGACCTGAAGCAAGCCATGTGCTCTGTCCCAATTTTGCAATGTCCTGACTACTACAAACCATTCATTGTCTAGACAGATACTTCTGAAATAGGGATAGGTGTAGTATTGTCACAACGTATTGCAGAGGGCCAGGATCAACCAGTAGCTGTTATCAGCTGAAGGTTGACCCCCAGGGGGAAGTGTTGGTCCACTATTGAGAGGGCGGCCTTTGCTGAGGTCCGGTTCCTGAAGAAGTTGAGACCATACCTGTTTGGCACTCCATTGTTCTGATGCACCGTAAGCCCCTGTTATGGCTTAAACAGATGAAGGGTGAAAACCCCAAACTTTTGAGGTGTCGGATGGACTGTTCAGTGGAATATAGACCTGTGAGTAACCATGCCTATGTAGATGGACTTTCCAGATATTTCCACTTAGAAAATGAAGACTCCATTGGGCAAGGTTAGGCTCATATCCTTACATTGGAGGGGGGGGGGGGGAGTATTATGTAGGAAGGTAAGATCTTTCTTTTATGGCTAACCCTACTTTTTCCCTGCTGTCAGTATGTTTGAATGAATTTAGCAGGGATCCTGATAATCGGGACCCTAGCCACAATTGGCTACTGATGTACCCTTATAAGTCCCTAGTATATGGGTCTGAGGTACCGAGCACATACGTACACTGGGGGTCTCCCATGGGCTGCAGAATGTATTGTGCCACCCATGGGCGTCCACTTAAATTCTGACTACAGGCCTGCCATTGCAGGCTGTGTTAGATGGTGCTTGCACTTCTAACAACAAATATACGTTTTCTTTTATCTAAGGTCACTGCACTTAAAACCAATGTACGTCCTGAGGGCAGGGTGCTTGGTTAGAAGTGTGAGTTTGCTCCTGCATGAGCAGGACACCCCTATAAACCCCGGAGTCAATTCTCCAGGCCTTGCAAGTTTGGTCAGCCATTTTAAGACATATAGTAGACATCCGTCATTAAGAGATGTGAAGTAGTGTGGCTCACTGGTTAGAGGCAGCAGACCCGAGAGCAGAGGACGGCCCGGGACCAGGGTTCGATTCCCGGCGCGGCAGGTTTCTGGACCATGGTCAGCGGACTCGATAATTCTCTTGCCTCGGTGCCCACTCTGATCAGCGATCACACTCGGCAACTCTGGGCATTAGCTTGCCTCATCTTCACTAACGGCCCCACCAGACCGCCGGGGATGCCTGGTCTCACCCTGGAGATACCCATTAAGGGACCATCTCTCAGGGAAGCCAGGAAGGGTTTCGCAGCGGTCGAAGCGCCTTGGGACCCTACGGGTAAGTAGTGCGCTATATAAATGCCAATACATTTACATTTACAGATGTCTATACAATGGCTGTGCTGAACCTCGTTATGTTTGGTATCAAACATGTTGGAATCATAACTCCTCACCGATTCTGGTGTTGGAGGTATGACCTCAAGTACTGTGGGCCTCCTTAGAAGGGCTGGGGTGGAGGCACTTTCCAGCTTCACCAGACTGCATTGAAGGGCCGATTTGGTACCCTCCTTGTATACACCTGTTTGAGCCAGTTCAGAAACCATTGATTCCCGCTCTGGTGTGAAACTGGGCAAAGACAGGGGAGTATCCTCCCATCTGGCCAGCCCCTTGTCTGGGAGTGGTCCTGAGTCGTTTCAACACTTTCCTTGGATATTTAAGGGCTCCCCCTTGGGTGGGTTCTTGGATTCGTCATGAAACAAGACTTATCTCTGAAACCAAGACAAACTTCGACCGTCTGGACACTTGGACTTCACCAGACTTCTGGAACTGCTATGGTTGGCTAACCTGCTTGCTCGAGGCCTGCTCTGAATCTCCTGTATGTGGTGAGTCACTTGTACCTTGTTGGACCCAATGATTACATCTTTCCACTCCAGTTGCGGCTGCCAAGGCAATTTGGGGCTCGCGACGGACACTGACCACCTCGACACCGAAATCTAACGTTGGACAGCATGTGTTTCTCCTGGTCTTCCACAGCATCTCCGGGTCCCCACAGCTGCAGTGTCATAAGTCCTTGTGAACTCTTCTGAACTTCCCAAAAAGGTGGGCATTTTGCTTCCATGCCTCCTGGTCATTTCCGAGTGGCATAGACTCTGTCCCCTCTGCTTGCAGGTTCTCCTATTCAAGATCCACCCTTAGATTTCACCGGACATCTTCACAGATTTCTCCAGAGACCTTCTTCCTGAGTCACCCATCGTCTTCTATGATTGGTTCCAATGTCACTTCACCCCTATGCACCCGGCTTCTCTGGTGTAGGTAACCTGGTTCCTAGGGCATCCAAGGATGGGGTGGCTCTCCAACCTTCCGTACTCCGAAGAGTTTCTTTAGGGTCTTGTAGAATGGGTCCTTTTTCTCATAAAACTGCAACCGCAACTTCTCCATTGACTTCATTGAACACACAGCTGTTTCCACTCTGCACACAGCCTCCTTTGGGGTTCCCGGGTACTTATCTTATGTGGTTCCTGGTTCACCAAGCTTTTCTAAGTCCTTTGGGCCAAGTCCCGTTCTCCTTTGCAGTTCGAATTCCACTTATTTAGTATATGATTTGGTCTCCCCTTGGAAACCTGTGTATATTTCTGCTATCTACCTGATTTCTCTTACATTTCCCATATGTATTATTGCTATCTCCATGTTGGATATATACCAAGTGGTAGTGGTTGTTTTGTGTTAGTAAATATCCTTGTTTTTCATAAACACTGTATTCTTTCTCATCTAATCTACACTATTGATTAAATGTATTAAAGCAAGCTGCTTTACACTCCTTCGAGATAAGGCTGAAGATTACTCTTGACAGCAACCCCTGTGACAGCTTTAAGGTTATCCAAGACCATTAAAATTACCAAAAGTGTTTTCTGGATTAGTGCAAGGTGTATACCTCCTTTAAATGTACACCATATACTGAGCCAGCCTCCTGCTTGGCCTTACACTCTGTAGATCTTAAAAGGGTTCAGAAGTTTTACCTTGACAGACCTAAACAGATAAGACAGTCTGATTTTTTTTTTTGTTTAAATCTTTTTATTGAGTTTCAAAGAGCAAACATAGGACAAGAGGACATTACAATAATCCGGGAGGGGGCCCATTTTCAGATGTCCACCCCTCCCTCACCCCGGGGGGCAAATCTCACTGTTGCTTAATAGAATGTGTTCTTGATTGCGAGTGAGGGCCCCGTCTAGATGTGCAATGTCCCGAAACAATCCCAGCAACAACTAACCTTCCCCGTTCCCTCCACCCTCCTCCCCTTTCCCTCCCGCGTCTCCCCTCCCCGGTGTGGTAAGAGAGCTTCCGCTAGGCATTGTAAGGCGTGTAGAAGGTATGAGGTTCAGGCTGGGGTCCTTGCGTCCTTCCTAAAGTCATCTGGCAATCGGAGCACCCTGAGGTATTTCGGGCACGTGATTTCAGCAAATTCTTCTGATAGAAGAGAGACCAGGAGCTGCCATGTATCTAGGAATGTGTCTTGTGTTTGAGTGAGGGAGGCTTGTATCTTCTCCATGCCCATGATGTACCAGAGTCTATGGAGCCACCCTGTGTGAGTGGGTTTCCTCTGAGTGCCCCATAATGACAGGATATGTTGAGTGGCGGCCCCCATAGCTAGCCCCATTTGTCTCCCCCTTGAGCGATTTGAGAAGAAATGTAATGGCATTGGGGAGACCAAGAAGCGTGTACGCCGGGAAACGGGGGATCTCTGTTTCAAAGTGTTTATCGATGTCATTTAACACCCTTTCCCAGTATTCCCGCACCTCTGTACATTCCCATAGTATATGAGTAAGTGTCCCTGTGTGTCCATATCCCCTCCCAACATGTCGGGTCCCTGCGTGGATTGCTCTGATGTAATTGTGACAGTGTAAGGTGCCAGTAGTATGCTATTTTCACCGCTGATTCCTTGCTGGCTACATTCCGGGCCGTATGGTGAGCCCTAAAGTATATGTCTTGCCATTTTTTGTCCGTGAAGGAGCGGTCCAGTTCTCGTTCCCATCGGTTCTGACCCGCTGACCGCGCAGCAGGAGGGGGTGGGCTGAGCATCTTATAGATGTGTCTGTGATGCCTGTTTATTTGTCGTTTTCGTATGTAGCCACTTTTCATAGGTTGTAAGGTGTCTGCTGACGTGTGGCAACATTTCTCTCGCCATAAGCCAATGTCTAATCTGAAAATATTGATAGCGACGAATCCGTGGGAGCGTATAATAATCTTGTAGGGTGTGCATTTGCAGGAAGCCCTCGGGGTCAAAGAGGTCGCCGGCCGCCTTGCATTCCGACTCCCTCAATTGCGGAAACGACCCGGGGATCATTCCTGGTGGAAAGGCCGGGTTTTCAAACAGAGGTGTCATCGGGGATGGAAAGGTGGTAAGGCCACTCGGGACCGCCACCATGTCCCACACCTGCATCACTGTCATCGTGATGGGCGATTTTTTAAGGTACGGTGGCCTGTCTGTGCTTTTCAGGAATGGGACCTTCCACAATGACATTTGGCCCATAGCTCGGTCTTGAAATAACCATCTTTTTTCCGATTCGGGTCTGCTCCATTCCAATAGGTATCGGAGCTGTGTCGCTTGGAAATAGTGGAGTAGATCGGGGACCCCCAGGCCGCCTTCCGACATAGCCCGCGTGTTCAGGTCTCTATGCAGTCGCGGGCGTTTGCCGGCCCAAACAAATTGTCTTATGCTATCTTGCAATTTTTTTAGCACGCCCAGTGGGGGAGTCACTGGAATGGTCTGGAACAGATATAAGATTTTCGGTAAGAGAGTCATTTTAACTGCTGCTACCCACCCCAACCAAGAGAGCTGTTGCCGGCGCCATCTTGCCAGGTCGCCTTGTAGGTCAGCAAGTAGAGTCGTGTAGTTTTGCTCGACTGTCTGGGTCGTGCTTGGTGTCAGGGAGATGCCTAGGTAGGGCAGCGACATCTGTGACAGAAGACCTCCGTACCGTCGCTGGGTTTATGTATTCGCGCGTGTATTTCGCCCCAGGGGCAGGATCAGTGACTTCTCAATGTTCATTTTGAACCCCGATATTTTCCCGAAGTCTTCCAGCTCTGTGAGGAAGGCCGGCACCGGTGTCGAGGGGTCCTCCAGGGCAGCAAGGACGTCTTCTGCGTAGAGACTTATGGTCTGCGGTTCTCCGCCAAACCGAACCCCCACAATGGCCTGATTGTCTCGAACCGTTGCGTTAGCGGTTCGATGTGTAGTGCAAATAGGAGGGGCGAGAGTGGACACCCCTGCCTGGTACCCCTCTGAATATCTAGTGGTTTTGAACGGACCCCATTGACACTTATCGTGGCTTGTGGGGTTGCGTAGCAACTAGCGACCCACGTGCGGAACCGGTCGCCCATCCCGAACCGTGCCAGGACTTCGTCGAGATATCCCCAATCGACCCTGTCGAACGTCTTTTCGGCTTCCACCGACAGGAGGACTGCATCAGAGTCGTTGAAGTGAGCTTTGTCAATGATGTGGAGCAGGCGCTTGGTGTTGTCCGCGCACTGCCTGTTCGGGATGAATCCTGCTTGGTCCAGTTAAATGATGCCCGGCAAACATGGGCCCAGACGCGCTGCTAGCACACCGGTGAATAGCTTCAGATCAAGGTTGAGTAGCGAGATGGGTCTGTACGCCTTGCATTGAGACGGGTCCTTGCCTGGCTTGGGGAGGACCACGATGTCAGCCTCCAGCATGTCCTGGGGGATGGAGCCCCTGCACTGGAAGGAGTTAAATAGCCTGGTCAGTATTGGTGCTAGCAAGGGGCAGAAAGGGCCAGGGCCCGGGCTTTTAGTGGTTTAAGGCGCGCGATCGTGGAGATGACCTCTTCCAGCCTGATGGGCGCGTCGATAGAATCCCTAGTGGCTTCGTCAAGAGGCGTGACTGCCGTCTCGTTGAGATATGATTCCGCCGTCATTCGTCCAGTAGGCGTCTCCGCCGCGTATAAAGAGGCGTAGAACACTCGGAAGGCCTCTGCGATCTGGTCATCCTCTTAAATGATATGCCCCTCTCGAGTCTGGATGGAGGAGATTTTTGCACGTAGGGTTTTAGCTTTGAGGCTGCTCGCCAGCAAGCGCCCCATTTTGTCGCCGCCTACATAATAAGTGTGGCGCAGTCGCTAGGCTGCATATTCCGCCCTGTCTAAGTCTAAACTTGTTGGGCCCTGATTGCTTTTAGTTGGCGCCATACCCGGGGAGCCCCAGTTAGACTGTGAGCCCGTTCTAATTCAAGTGCTTGGCTGGACAGGGACTGCCGCTTGTCTCTCCTATCTTTGGCTTCTGCAGCGGCTACAGCGAGTAACTCCCCCCTCACTACCGCCTTAAGCGCTCCCCACACCGCGGTCAGGGCGACCTCTGGGGTATCGTTCACCTGTAGATCTTCAGTAATGCGGTCATGGAGTTGTTGTTTTACTCCCTTACGTTGGAGGATAGCTTCATTGAGGCGCCATCTACCTTTCCGTTGCGCGACCCTAGGAACCCGGAGGTGTGTCATGAGTGCCTCGTGATCCGATAGTGCTGCCGGAATACCTCTACGTCCGTTACCAGGGGGGCTGTGTCAGTATTGCCAGAAAAGTGGTCAATTCGGGCGGAAGTGTGGTGCACGTGGGAGTAAAAGGTGTAGGCCGGTGTAGTGGGGTGGTGTTTACTCCATAGGTCTATGAATCCCATGTCTGACAGCCATTGGCTCCCCTCAACTGAGATTGCCCCCGCGAACCCAAGGCGATGGCCTGACCTGTCCACATTGGGGTCCATCATTAGATTCGCGTCCCCTCCCACCAGTACAGATTTCGTGTAGGGTTTTAGCGCGTCTGCCAAGGCCCCTTTGAGAAATGGTTCTTGTTTAGAATTTGGAGCGTAAAGTGAGCCCACGACCATTGCCATCCCGCCAATCTGAATATTGTAAGCCAAGAATCTCCCTTTAATTTCAGCCACTTTATCCCCAACTTTCCCTTTGAAATGGCGTGCCGCCAGCAGGGCCACGCCTGCCTTTTTCTCTAGTGTTGAGGAATAGTATTGGAACGGGAAGGCCTTAGAGCGCATCCTGTGCCAGTCTTTGGATAGCAAATGAGTTTCTTGGAGTAGGCACACTTCTGCACCAGAGTGTTCTAAATATGATAGGACAGCCCTGCGCTTGACGGGGTTGTTAAGCCCCTTTACATTCAGGGTAAGGACCTTCAGTGTGGAGTCTGCCATACTTGGGACATGGAGGGAATGCTTTGTGCGTTGGCCTCTCAGACTTGTGAACCCAGCTTCAAGTGAACCACACCGGGAGGGTCCCTGAGTCTTTGTGACCAACCCCCTCTGAGCATCTTCCCCCATCCCCCACTCCCGTCCCCCCCGCAAATCCAACCATCCCAACTCGCTCCCCTCCAACCCTCCTCCCAATTCGCATTCGCAAAACCCCCAACTTCCTCACCCACCCCACCCAATTCCCCCAAACTCTCCCATGTAACTTTTCCTATAGTCTCGGGCCTATCGGGACGTAGTCCAGGCCCGTAGTGTATCAAAGTAGATGAGGACATGGTGGCGGCCGATCCGACGGCCCCCCGACCCCCTCCCCCCTCCCCCCGTTGAGGCAATTGCATGAGGGCAAACCCTTGTACATGAGCACCTTACTGTTTAGCCGCTGTGTTGTCCGCCACCTCCTGCACAGCCGCCTCCCATTCCTGGGCCGTCACAAGAGGGTCCGGCTTTCGGAATGACTTAGGGGAGCGTCGTCTTCGCACGGTCTGCCAACCGTCTCTGGACCATCTCGCAGGTGATCGTTGTGGGGATGTCCCCCTGGAGTCAGCTCCCTCCGGCAGGTCAATGTCCAGCACCGTGCATGTGTCCCGAAGGGATCTAAGTTGGTGAAGCGTCCCCTTCCATTTGAAGATGAGGCGGAATGGGTGGCCTCATGCGTAAGGTACTCCTTTGTCCCTGAGGAAGTCCGTAGCCACCTTGAAGGTTCTTCGTTTCTGCAGGCTGATGGCCGAGAGGTCCTGGAAGAGGGCAACTGGGTCTCCCTGGAAGGTGATCGGCTGCCGTGCTCAGGCCTCCCTCAAGATGCGCTTTTTCAGGGGGAAGTCCGGGAGAAAGGCCAGGATATCTGGGGGGGGGGCCTGTGCTCGGCGCGCTGGGCCGACCCTGTGAGCGTGGTCGATACCGATGTCGAATTCACCTGGTTCCCCGAGTATCTCCCGGAAGAGCTCTTGCAAGTAGGTGACGATGCTATTCCCTTCCGCTTTCAGTGGAACTCCCCGGACCCGTATGTTGTTCCTTCGGGAACGATTCTCGAGATTATCAGAGTGTGCTTGGAGATCCAGCTGCTGGTCCTGGAGGCGGAGGATTTCTTGTTGAAGCCGTTCCACTTCCGTGCTGCGGGTCTGGTCCGCCTCTTCCACCGCCGCCACGCGCTCCCCCTGTCCGTCTATGTCCCTGCGTAATTCTCGCTGTTCCCCCACCAACTCTTGCTTCAAGGTCTGGTAGTCGTCCCTCAGAGTGTTGAAGAGGGAGGCCAGAAAGACCTTTGTAATGGGGGCGGATTCGTCGTCCGGGCTTGCGGCGGTAACCGGCTTCTTGGGGTGCGACTGCGCTGGGGCTTTCTTCGTTTTCGGAGCATTTTTGTGGAGCATGTCCGATATGTTGCGGTTACCTTTGCGTCCCGCAGCGGCCATGTTGTCGACGCTTTAGAGTTGATGGTGGTCCAGGGGCCTCCCTTCCGCTTGCGGTCCGCACCCCCACTAGTTTAGGAGCAAAGTCCAATTTGCACTGTGTTCCTGATTTAGGAGCCTGTGAACGCGGACTCCCCTCCGGACGACGGTGCAGGGCAGTGCGGGCCCCTCTCGCGTAGCAGCCCTGCCTCTTAGTGGGAAGCATTTGTTGTGCGTGGGGGAGCCCCTAGTGCAGTCCCCGGTCTTCTAGGACGGCCGCCGCGGCGCCCCAGTAGGAGCGATCGCCGGTGTTGACCACCGCCCTGTGGGCAGCTGGAGTATTCCGTTACCGGCTCGCTTCTGGTATCCCAAACTCAGGGCCCGGCGCAGGCCGGGGGGGCACACTCCTCACCCTCTGGTCACAGGGGTGACCCTTTGCCCATCCGATGCAGGCACGCAGTGGCTTGGCTAACCTCCGCTTCCGAGCCGGTTTTGGTTCTCTTGATGCCTCTCCGTCGGTCCACTTCCTTGTTCCCTGCCGCCGCACCGGACAGCGCGCTCCCCGTCCCCCTCACTCAGGGCCAAAGTCCCCAGCGTTCGATCACCGGCCCCACTCCGGGCACAGAAACAGGGTCTTGTCGCTGTCCTCCGCAGAAGAGCCTCAGGTGCAGTTGTGATCTAATGCTGGCGCAATCTCCCGCCCTGCGGGTGCCTGCCTGTCTCTCTGTCGGCTCGCTCCCGATGCTCTGGACAGGAGTCCCGGGGCAAGCAGGGGGCACGCACCTTTCCATCGGCCCCAAGGACGATTTCGCCTCAGTCCGGCGCAGGCACTCAGCAGCACGGTCGGCCGGGCCCACGAGCCGACCCCGGCGCCCTCTGCCGTCCCGTCGCCGGCTCTCCTCTCACCCAGAGTCCCGACGTCAGCCGGTGCACCGGTCGCAGGGGGTCTCCTCCGGCGTCTCCACTGTAAGCCTCAGTCTCCGCTGCCCAGGCACTCGCTCTCTCTAGGCGTGGAGGTCAGGGCCCGATCACCGTCCATCGCGGACCAGGCCCGAAGCCGGGGGCTAAATTATTGCTGCAGCCCGCGCGGCGTCCGCCGGATGTCGCCGTGGACTAGCTGGATCGCGTCTCCGCCGTGTGGTGTCGCGGCCGCTCAAACACTGCTCCGGATGTCCTCCCTGGCCAGTCACAGCTCTCGGCGTCTGCATGCGGACCGATACACCTGCCGCGCCGGGCCCCGAGGCCCGAAGAACTCGCTGGACGACGCCGGGAAAGGCCGGAGCCGAGTCCCTTCGCCTCCCGCCGGCGGCGTCCTCCAATTCTGCCTGCCAAATGCGCCGGAGTCGATGCTGTGCCTTAGGCGCTGTTTTCCGTGAGGAGGGAAGGGTGTTGCCCGCTGTTAAAGGGGTGATAAGGGGTCTAGGACCGGGGAGCCTCGGAAAACGCGTCTAGTCAGGCCGCCATCTTGGCCACGCCCCTGATCTTTTGTTTAACTATGGTCCAATGCACACTGGCCTAGTTTCTTCCAATCTCGAGGTGGATAGTTTCTTGCATCTCCCTCGCTTACCAGTTAGCCAACAAACATCTTTCTTGTAGGACTAAAGCTCATTCTACAAAGGGTGTAAGGCTTCCACTACTGGTCTCCTTAGAAATGTACTAATTGTAGAGAGATGTAAGGTTGCTGTTGGAAGCTGGCTCTGTATATACTATACCAAAATGAGGTATGGTGTATCCAGAGTCCAGAGGAACCCCAAAGGTACGCAGAGGTAAAAGTAGATAGCACCTTACTCTCTATTTATGGTAGTGTAGGCTTCATCAGAGGCTAGTGTTAAGCATTTGTTGTACACACTTTGGCAGCAAATGATGTCACACACGCGAAGACTGAACTCAGACTAATTTGTTTGTATAAATAATATTATTTAGTTATAATAAAAATTCTAGAACTAAGCAAACCTGGCACAGGTAAGTGTAAATGATACTTTTCAAGGCAAGTTCAACAATACAAGCAAGCTGAATGAAAATTACTTTGTTACAGGTATGTGAATACTTTTGAATAGAGTGAAAATCACTGTTAGATTACTTTGGATTACTTTTCAGTTTACTTTATGGATTACTTTTTCTACTCAGTTGGATATGCCTAGATATCACACTGGGACATTCCCTGGAGAAAAGGTAAGTAAAGCAGTTTTTAGATATTTGCAGTTTTTCAAGTCTTCATAGAAAACCAACTCCACAGGTTGGCTTTACAAATCTACTCAGCTATCCACTTTAAATATAAATCTGTTCTTTGCAGAAGGCATATTAACCCTCTGCTCTATTTTATGATGAGTCTTACTTGCCACTAGAAAATACTCCAGTCTCTCTCTCTCTCTCTCTAGCAGGAACATTAATTAAGAGTTATCTCGACATTTTTATTGCTGCCTGAAATCTGGATGCACAAGAGCTCTGCATGAGCTGTTTTTAAAGGGTAAGATTTTGCTGAACACGGTGCCCCCACTTAAGGTTAGCGGCGCCCCCTCCAGGTCAGTGCCCTCAAGCCGGCCCTGACTAGGGCGGCCGGGTGCAGAGTGCTGAGGCCCAATGTTATCCAGTGTGGTTAAGGGTCCTAAGGTAGGCGGTTGCTCACAAGCAGGCCACAAGTTTGTGGGAGCAAAGCTCCTGGTGTTGGGTTCAGGGAAAAGTGGGATCCGAGTTCGCTCCCAAAGTACACTCGTGGCAGCGCAGGGGTGGCTTGATAAATGCAGCATTGGGCAGCACAGCACCGACCATAGAGAACGAGTATGGTGCCAATAGAATTTCATGAATATATATCACAGTGATATTTACCACATAATCGCGTGGTCCACATGAACGTGATGTGTGTTTCCAGTACAGCTTTTTTACTGTTTTCATTACTATTTTTCTGTTTTTTCCTTTACAGATCATTGACAAAATACCAATTGGGGATGTTTTTTTGCATGCAAATCTTAAGCATGCAGTACATGTACTGAACAAGGCACATGTACATGGTTTATTATATAGAGTAGGGATCCTGCATGGTCCTGAAGAAGTAAGCCAGGCGGATGGCTTTCGAACCATGTTGACCCAGTAGAGGGCCACTCATTATAGTAGTCCCTCTACCTTTCCCCATTTTTAGTGTTGCCAGCTAGGGAAGACAATAACGTTATTTTTGTTCCTCTAGCCAGGCAACTTTTAAATCATTTTTTGGCACCACTACTTTCCTGACCCTACCACTTCATGCATTACACATAACCCATTCCCCAAGATAAATGCTCCCGCATCTACGAAAGTCTTAGCAAGGCCCGCCCCATAGAGGGACGGAAGACCACAATGATGAAGCATGACACTGAATTAATTTTCAGTGTGTGAGGGGTATTTAAAAACACTGAGTTTTTTACCCTTTCACTGATAAACTGCAAGGGGCTAAACACTCTTTCCACGTCACCATTATAACTATAATCTTTCACATAATGAATTAATTTTTTTGTTGCTCTTTTGTTGACTAATAGTAATAAGAGGAGGACGATTCTACCCTCATCCCTCTTCACTCCCCTCTTTGTATTTTGTTTTCTTTTCAATGCAGCCTATTTGCTAACAATGCCTTTTATTTCCTTGCCTTTTTCCTTTCAAATAAATGATCTGATTGGCAATCAAACATGTTCATATTGTCTATGCCAGCAATGTTAAATGTGTGTGGTTATTTTAAATAAAAAATTCAATGCAAATTGGGCTCAGCTACATAGAAGCCAGTCTTGATACTGTTCCAATTGGAGCAGTCCACCCAATCTGCCAAGCTAGGTCCTCCCTGAACCGGAACACAAGCAACCTAGGAACTGTTTCGCCAGTTTTTGTATACTTTGTTTTGCTGTACACAGTCAGGTACTGGTGTGTTCTTCCAAGAAGGAGTGTCCCCCTTTGTGACCCACGTACCCGCATTAATGTTGAAAAAAAATTGGACAAATACAAATAAATGGATATTTTGTATGCTATACTTGAGAAATGTGTTGTGTCTTGACAGTAAATGGAAATGATTTGCCCTTTAGTAGTATAGAGCAAGCAATTATGGTTTCACTCCAAAAAACATAAAAATACTTGTTTAAACACACACTAATATCTATTGTTTTGTAAAGTATTAACTTATTGGCCATTATTTTTTCCAAACGTAACATCTAGTTAAATTGTTTTCTGTCAAGCTTTGCAGGTGTGGGTGTAGTGCTCTGACAAACTCTAAAGTTTAATATAGAGGGTTAATCATAAATGAGCAAAATACAATTTCTTAACTAATTGTGTGTTTTCCAGATTATTTCTGTGAATCCATCTCTGTTCCCTAGCTCTATTGCCAATTCCTTAATTGCAGTAGGAAATGATGGCCTGCAGGAGGGTGACCGGATGGTTCGAGCATGTATTGCTGTTGTCTGTGAACTAGGTAAGCAATCAGTAATGTTCTGAAACTATTTTGCCCTGAACATGCTGCTGAATTTCCATGTACTTGCTATAATTGTGAATAAAGAATCCACACTACTCTTTACTACTATCTGGAGATCAAGTCAGAAAGAATAGTCTTACCCATAGTACTGTCACTTCCTGGTAAATGCGCCTTATTTATAGGATGAAAGAATAGGTTCTAAAACAAAAGCCTTTAGGGATGGCAGTATATTAATTTTTATAAACACCAATGAAATAAAAATAGGAGGCCCAATCGCTTGATTCACTGTACAAAAGACAGAAAATGAAACGCACCAAAAAAGGTCGAGTTAAAGATGGTTCATAACGCTAATAAGACGAAATAAGCAATGAATTTAGTGCTATTTTGTGTAGGAACAGGGAAAAAAACATTTTCTTCTGAATTTTGACACTTGAATATTATTTTCCATCCTAATCCTCTGTGGCTGCACAGCGTAGAAGTTTCATTATAACCAGTGAATACTTTATTGTATGTACTGATTAAATAGGATTTTATAACCCCTCTTAAAAGAGAAATGGAGGGTAGATTGCAAGGAGAAAAGGAAATGATGTTCCAGAGTTTAGCTGCTGCTGTGGAGATAGCACCATCCCCAATACTTGATGTACAGGCTTAGGGACTTAAAGTAAGCATTTAATTTCTGATGGGTGGGATCTGAAAGTTTATTGCAGACACATTTTGTGGCCAAAAGATTCTGGTTTACTGGTATAGAATGGAGTTCGAGGCATGTGGGCTGCTGAATTAATATCTGTGCATAGATCGCCGCCTAGTGTTGGGTCCGGATGATTGAACATTGTTGTCCTGGAAGAGTCTTCGAAGTATCACGAGATAGGTAGCCCCTCCCCAGACTACAGTGTGCATGGGCATCCACTCCATCCTCGGATTGTTTTTTCCGCCATTGGGTTCGGATGTATATTTGTTAACTCAAGTTCGGAATCTATAAAAAAACTTTCTTTTTGGCCAAAAGGCCTTTAGTTATCGTCGGTATTGTCTTTGCGATTGGTGCCCAGTACTTGTTCCAGCTCTGTCCCCGAGCCGGACGTCAAGAGGAGCCGCAAGGCTTTTCGGCACTGAAGGCCCGGTCGACGCCAGAGGCCTTATCGACGATCCATCATGGAACGGAGCCCGTTCAAGAGATGTCCCGTTTGCAACTCCAAGTATCCTCACATCGATGTCCACCCGGTGTGCAACAAGTGCCTGTCTGCTGATCACGATGAAGCCAGCTGTATGGCTTGTACTCGGTTCCCCTCCAAGAAAACTATTCGCCTTCGACGCGCTGCGCGGTAGGAGGCCCAGCAGACGGCACCTGACCCGGTGAACATCTTCGATGCCGAGGATGATGGAGTCGAGCAGGAACTTCAAGAGAACCTGTCTGATCCTGCATCGGAGATCGACTCCAGTTACGACGCGGATGTGGAAATGGTCGATACTGAAGACTTCGTCGACGAGGTAGGAGACGACGATGGGGCCTTTGGGGCCGTGGAAGATAGCTCGAACGAGGAGCTAGTCCCAGCCGTTAGTTCGGGGGCCGCAACCAAAACACTCGATAAGGCTCGGTCGCGGGATCGCCACATGGCCTTACCCAAGATCGTTCTCTTGGTTCTACAGCCTCGCCTCAAGGCCCGACTACGGACATTTCTAACGAGCCATCGGTTGACCGATCGAAACCGAAAGCATCGGTGTCTACACAGCCGAAAGCACTGGACACTAAATCGAAACCAAAAGTGCGTATTACTTTGGCCGGTTCGAAGACCTCTGAACCATCAGCACCGACCAAACAGAAGAGTGTTATCGACCCGGTGAGGTCGCTGAAGGGTGTCGAGCCGAAGACCGGGGCACCGAAGAAAATGGTTAAGGACCTCGACCCGAAGAAGTCGGCGCCAAAGGCCGTCGACACAGACAAGGGACTCAGAACTCAGAAAGTTAGCGATCCTAAGCGTCGACCCGACAAGGCTAAAAGCAGTACAGACCTCGAGTCCACTACTGGCGGTGGCTCGAAGGAACCCGTCGAGTCAACATAGCCATCCGCCTCTTTTTCGACGCAGGTGTCGGACTCGCTGAAACGCATTAAAGAGAAGGCTACTACTGTCGGACCAAAGGGTACTCCACCCCCGAAGCCGGTCAGTAAACCTCCAATGTAGTCTGCACCCATCCAGTTCACACTGCCGCCGAAAGTGGTACCTAAGGCCTTCGCCCCTAAGACGGCCGTCGAAGCGACCAAGAAGGTGTCCATGGGGCCGAAGCCTACAACTGCGGAGGTGGCCACCAAGCATTGACAGCCTCCGCCGGCATAACGGTCGAGGCAATTCATTGACGCCGAGACGGGTAGACTTTCTATTTTCAAGCGAAAGATCACCCCAGAACAGCCTATCGAGTCATATAAAATTCCATTAAAGAAAGAGGGATTCTGCTACTTCACCTCTTCTCTTTGAACCTATAACACCACATGGACAAGACACTGCTCCTATCTCACCAACATACTCAGATGTGGAAGCAGGGGATGGTGACAATGAGGATTACAGTTATCCTGTAGACACTGATCCAGAAGATCACACTGAACCCTGGACAGACGCTGCTGGCCCAGGAGATCCACAAACTGCCCCAGACAGTCATGTCTATGCTATTAAAACCTCGCCTACTGAAGACACGGCTGCGTTTAATGCACTTATTGAGAGGGCAGCAAAAAATCATGATGTCCAGCTCCATGCTGACCCTATTGAAGAGGATTTTTTGTTTGACGCCTTATCACCTCAGAGAGAACTGTCAAGACTCTACCAATGCTAAAGGGTGTCCTAAAACATGCTGGAGACATTTTTAAGGAGACCACAAGGGCAAGGGTGATAAACCCCAGAATTGAGAAAAAATACAAACCAGCACCTGGGGACCCTACGTATATCAAGGGACAGTTTCCGTTGGACTCTCTGGTTGTTTCCAATGCCCGGAAAAGGGCGAACTCGCAAACAACGGGTGATGCTCCTCCCCCTGACAAAGAATCTAAAGTGCTAGAAGCATCCGGGAAAAGGGTGGCAGCTCAAGCGGCCAATATCTGGCGAATCTCCAACACACAGGCACTCTTAGCCAGATATGACACAGCTCATTATGATTAGGGCTCCCGGTTTTATGGTATTTATTTTTTTAACATTTCCGTCTGTATTTATCCATATTTATTTTTATGTCATTTTATCTGTATATATCTGAATTTATTTTTGTCGCAAGCAAAAAAAGACGTTGCAGCTAGTATTTTTCCACATTTATTTAAATAGACAGTGCAAATGGTTGTTATAGGTTTAGCTATATGTATATATGCGCCAAATATGTTTCATGCAACATCCACCCAAAAACTTTTCTGTTAGATCAAAACAGGAACTCACATATGTGAAATGGGAGTGGTGTCACAGAGATTACCTGCGATATTAGTGATCTGATGCTGTGTTACAATATTGAAAACACTGCCACTAGTCATTTTTATTAAATGTAAACACATTTAGAATTTAGACAAGTGTACCTGGGTACTTTCAGTGACCTGGCCAAAGACAGCAGCAAGCTCTCAATTCAGAAAAAAAGGCCCTTGCACGAGTCCTGCCAGGCTCTATTTCCCTCACAATCCTGAAGCATGAAGCCTAAAATATCCAACAACAGCCACGTGAGTGGACAGCTTTTGATTCACATTTTTTTTAAACTAAGTCCTTCGCTAATGCAAAACCCTTTTTCCATAAGTTAACTAGTCTCTGCTTTGAAGACATTGGGCTTGTATCACTTCCCTTATTTTACTTTATACTGCCCCGTAGCATTTGAACAATTTACTTTAAAGCTGTAATCCCACACAGTGTAGCTGCAGCCACAGTTCTTACTCACACAGTGGAGAAAAAAAACAATTTAACTTGAAAAGGGGCTTACAGATATGCCCCAGCTGTCTCTGTCTCTCAGGAAAGATTCTTCATGCTGCACCAAGTCATGGAGGAAAGTTTCAATTTAAGGCCTGAAAGTGAATGCAACCTTATTTTCTTAATGTGTTTATTTGCTGGTCTATCTGACCTCTTTGGGTCACACATTTCTGCCAGTCTTAGCTCCAAGTATTCGCTCTGCCCCCCACCTCCTCAAATGTTAACACCTGTAGTAGTGCAAACAGTGAAATACAGGTCCACCCCCCACCCTTTGATAAACCTGTGACCTAAAACTCACTGGGGTGCAGGCTCAGCGCTGGAGATGTCAAAGGAATAGCAGAAGGAATTTCCCGTGCCTAGCAGAGAGTGATTAATGGCCCAGTGGGTGCTAATGAGGGCAGTCATAATCAGGAAGAGGGTTGTGGCAGGCAACTCTGGCTGGAGCAGGGATTGCCCAACAATTCTCTGGCTCAGAGAATCTCATTTGGTTGTATTTTTCCGCTTCTATTTATAAATACAGACGGGAAAAAAATATTTTTCCGTCTGTATTTATATGTATGAATCCGTATAAACGGAAAACTGGGAGCCTTAATTATGATACACTTGAAACCCTGTTACAACACTTGCCAGATGAGTATAAGGAGGCAGCAGAGATGCTAATACAAGAAGGGAAACTTCTATCAAACGCATCTATTAAGTGTGCGCTGGACGCAGCGGACACCGCAGCCAGGGCAATTAATACAAGTGTGATGTTACGGCGACGTGCCTGGCTGAGAATCTCCGGTTTCAAGCCCGATATACAAACCACCATACTGAATCAGCCTGTTAACCCTGATCACTTATTTGGCCCAGAGGTGGACACCACCTTGAAAAAAATCAAAAATGACACTGAAACTGCAAAGTCTATGGGGGCTCTACAGTCGCAGCAGATCAGGGGTGGTTCCTTTCATCGCTCCAACAATAGAGGAGCTTCCAGAGACCAGCTGTCCCAGCAGACACAATACAGTAAAGGAGGCACGAAGACCACCTACACCAAACATAGTAGGAGTGGCTATCGTGGAAACAGCACCAAGGGCAGAGGTCGTGGAAACAACAGCTCCCGATCCTCCGCCACTAACAAACAGTGAGAGTGGGAGACTACAACAGTTCCTGCCTGTCTGGAAATCCATCACTACAGACAGCTGGGTGAGGCAACTTATCCAATACGATTATTGTCTGGAGTTAACATCCACTCCACCCAACATTCCCCCAAGACACCGTCCTATGTCCACAGAGCATTTGCAATTATTGCAGCAAGAGGTAGTCGGCATGCTGCAAAAAGGAGCCATAGAGCTCGTGCCTGTGGAAGAAAAAGGGACAGGGGTGTACTCGCTGTACTTCTTGATCCCAAAAAAGGACGGGTCCCTCAGACCCATACTGGACCTCAGGACCCTAAACCAGTACATTCTCTCAGAACACTTTCACATACTCACATTACAGCAGGTTCTACCGTTACTCAGTCAGGGAGATTTCCTCGCAACATTAGATCTGAAGGATGCATATTTCCATATACAGCTACACCCGTCACACAGAAAATACCTCAGGTTCACCATTCAGGATCAGCAATATCAGTTCAAGGTCCGCCCTTTCGGAGTGACGACAGCGCCCAGGGTGTTTACCAAGTGCCTGGCGACAGTGGCTGCACACCTAAGGAGACAAAATGTTCACGTCTCCCCTTATCTGGACGACTGGCTTGTCCAGGCGAAGTCGGCCCAGCAATGTGCCGCCCACATGTCCCACACCGTTCACATTCTTCACGATCTGGGGTTCTCACTGAATTATCCAAAGTCCCACCTTCAGCCCGCCCACGTACGGGAGTATCTGGGCGCGACAATAGATACTCTGTCAGCCAAAGCACAGCCAAATTCAGTGAGGATCAACAACATGCAATTGCTGATACAAACATTCAAACCACAACACTCGCTTCCAGCACGGGTGTTCATGCAGTTGATAGGCATGATGACCTCCTGCATCTTCATTGTCCCGCACGGGAGACTACACATGCGTCCGCTTCAGGAGTGCTTAGCACGTCAGTGGAATCAGGCTCATGGACAATTGAAAGACCTAGTGTTGGTGACCGGTCGCGCATACAACTCTCTGCATTGGTGGAGTCCACAAAACCTTTGCAGGGGCCGACCGTTCCAGGAGCCTGTGCCACAGATTATACTGACAACGGACGCATCTCTCCAGGGATGGGGAGCTCATGTACTCCATTACACAGTACAGGGACTATAGATAGTACAGCAGAAGAAGATGCACATCAACCTTCTCGAACTGATGGCTATCTTCATGGCGATGAAAGCATTCAGGGTACATTTGTGCAACAAGGTTGTGTTGATCCGGACGGACAACATGACGGCCATGTACTACATACAAAAGCAGGGAGGTACACACTCTCCACAGTTGTCACATCTGGCTCAGAGCATGTGGAAGTGAGCCATTCAGAGGAAGATCTTCCTCATGGCGGAAGACCTCCCGGGCAAGGACAATCAGATGGCGGACCTGCTCAGCAGGTACAGCCATCATATGCACGAGTGGGAGATACATCCATCAGTACTCCGACCGAACTTCCAGCAGTGGGGTCATCCAGAGATAGACCTGTTCGCCACAAGGGAAAACGCAAAATGCCGAAGCTTTGCCGCGAGGTTCCCACACCCACAGTCGCAGGGAAATGCAATATGGATGAACTGGTCAGGCATATTTGCGTACGCTTTTCCCCCAGCACCTCTAATACCGCTGGTGGCACGCAAGCTGAAGCAACACTCGATGACTCTCATCCTGGTTGCTCCAACATGGGCACGCCAACCATGGTACACCACGTTTCTAGAACTCTCCGTGGTACTGCATCAAAGGCTGCACCTCACACCCAGGCTTTTGACGCAGAGCCATGGCGACATTCAGCATCCAGATCCGGAACAGCTCAAACTGGCGATCTGGCTCCTGAGGTCTTAGAATTTGGCTACCTCAACTTGCCTCCTGACTGTATAAGGGAGGCAAGAAAGCCCACCACTAGAGCATGTTATGCGGCAAAATGGAAGCGGTTTGTCATTTATTGTGCCGACCACAACATCAATCCGCTAGATGCATCTACTCACAACATCATTTGTTATCTGTTACATCTATACAAATGCAATCTGGCCTATGCTTCCATTCGTATACATTTGTCTGCAATAGCAGCTTATCTCCAAAACATGCAGCATCTCTCACTTTTCAGAGTGCCTGCCATCAAAGCCTTTCTGGAGGGACTCAAACGAGTTATTCCTCCCAGACACCCACCAGCACCTGTTTGGAAACTAAATGTGGTCCTCACCAGGCTGATGGGTCCACCTTTTGAGCCTCTACACTCATGCGAGATTCAATTCTTGACGTGGAAAGTGGCTTTCCTAATAGCAATCACATCGCTACGACGAGTTAGTGAACTTCAGGCACTGACTATCCAGGAGCCATTCATACAAATTCACTCCAACAGGGTGGTACTCTGCACTAACCCTAAGTTTCTGCCTAAAGTGGTTTCACAGTTCCATATCAACCAGACTATAGAACTGCCAGTGTTCTTCCAAAATCCTGAGTCAGTGGCAGAGAGAATGCTCCACACACTTGACGCCGAAAGAGCTCTAATGTACTACATAGATAGGACAAAAGATTTTAGGAAAACAAAATAACTGTTTGTTGCCTTTTCGCCACAACACAAAGGCGACCCCATTTCCAAAGCAGGTATAGCCAGGTGGATCGTTAAGTGCATTTAGATTTGCTATCAAATGGCTAAGCGCACATTAACGGTTCCCCCAAGAGCCCACTCCACGCGAAAGTTGGGGGCCTCCATGGCTTTCCTTGGAAATATTCCTTTAGAAGACCTATGTAGAGCAGCCACATGGTGTACCACACACACGTTTACAAAACACTACTGCGTAGATGTGCACTCCAAACAGCAGGCAGCTGTAGGGCAGGCTGTTCTAAAAACACTTTTTCAAACTGCTGCAGCTGGCACGGGCGGTCGCCGCTAATGGAGGGACTGCTATATATTCTATGCACAGATATGAATTCAGCAGCCCACATGCCTCGAACCGAATATGCTACTTACCAGTATGCATCTGTTCTTGGCATGTAGGGCTGCTGACATTCATATCGCCCGCCCTCCTCCCCGGCGCCTGTAGCGGCTGCAGCACTCAGAATTACTCTTAGCATGGTCATCACTTACGGTATTACACTCCATCTTTGCCACAATGGCGAAAAACAATCTGAGGATGCAGTTAGTGCCCGTGCGCACTGTAGTCCAGGGGAGGAGCCACCTATCTCGTAATACTTCGAAGACTCTTCCAGGACAACAATGTGCAATCATCCGGACCAAACACTAGGCTGCGATCTATGCACAGATATGAATGTCAGCAGCCCTACATGCCAAGAACAGATGCATACTGGTAAGTAGCATATTCGTTATGGATTATAATTAGTGTTTTAAAAACTGTTTTTATGGACAAGCAGCCAATGCAGTTGTCTAAGGGTAGGTGGAATCGATTAAGAAGTCTTTAAACCATGAAGCTAGTGAGCTGTTGAGTTTTGGATTCATTGCAGGCAAGAAACCAATTGAGCTGCTGGTAAAACATATTTTCTGTATTCAATACTGATAGAATTGAACTGTTGCCCACTAGAATTTGTAAGTTGTCATCTATTTGTTTATTTTTTTGCAGAGTTTTATATAGCGCGAACTTGACCCGGATCGGGTATCAGAGCGCTTTACATAGCACCAGTTATGTTACATGAGGACACACATTCATTTTTGTTAGGCACGGGGAGATTAAGTGATTTGCCCAGAATCACAGGATGCCACATATTTCTTTGCTACCTAATTATTTTGGTGTGTATACCTTTGATGTCCAAATCATAAATATCTCATAAAACAGAGGCTCACATGTTAAGAGGAGCAGCTGATTATGATGATTGCGTTCTTATCCCACCGAACTTGCAATTCCCAACATATTTTAGAGGTGAGGGAACTCCCAAGATTGCACCCAAGAGTCTTGTTGGCACCGCCATTCGAAACCCTAGACTAGGATAACAGCCACAGGGCTGCAAAATCATTCTTTTTCTCCAATGAACGAGTGCAGATACCAAAAAGTATACACCAAAACTCACTGAACCCTTGGAAATTAATTACAACTTACTCAAGCAGAGCGACCTCATAATGTTCAATGTTAGCAATAAGGTAGATATTGTAGCCAGTGCCAGGTAACTGTGAACCATTATGTGCTTTTATCCAAGTGGCAATACTCCTGATGCCTCTTATAAAATCAAGACAGGCTTGCACACCAGTAAGGCCAGTAGAATCTTATTATTGCATATGAATTGCAGACATCAGAGTAGTCAACCACCTTTCCAGAACATTATTTAGAGGTACATTTGGGAAACTAAGCTGCAGACCCAAAGAGATCTTCTAATCTTGTGCCAGCTTATTAAAGCATTTGAAGGCAATTGACCATAAAGCTAAACTTATGGTAAAGGTCAAAAACATTCTAAGCAGATTCTTTTTTTCCACATTAATAATATGCCATTTCTTTATTGGAATGTATTTAAGGGACTATGAATAAAATAGGAGGAATTTTCGCACTATATACTTCTAGTAGAGGATGAACATGTCTCTTTCCAGAGGAAGAGTATAGTCTCTTCAGGGCTCCAATGTGGGCATCTGCCTTAAGACGTTTATGCTGGAGATGTGAGACATTTTCCCCTTCACTATAGGCATATGGGGGTCGCTGTCAACTAAGGTGATCTTTGAGGGGGTGATCTTAATGTGGTCTTTTGCTGAGCCTGACAAGCTATCTAGTATCCGGTCCAACCCAAACAAATCTTTATTAGGCAAACAGCCATAAGAGACATAAAATGCAAGAAATGCATAGTGCAAATCAAATAAGGAAACAGCTTAAAAGCATAGGTCTTGGTGAATATCATACAAACCGCAGACATGGAGATTAATGCTCAAAATATTTCATACCTTAAAACATCTGAAAGATATAAAACTCGGACAGAATCAGCTTCATAAAGAAATTAGTTTATACCTTTTTCTAATCCTTACAGCCTTTCTAATAAAATGTAACGCCGCTAGGCAAGTTTGTAAAGTACCTTATTTCTGTCGGAACACAAGGCCTTTCTGATTGGTTCTCTGACATGATTTTCGTAAAACAGGAACCAGAAAATCATGCCTATAATCCTTATATTAGGAGCAGAACAATATAAAATGGCCCGTACCTTGTTAAGCAACATTATTACAATGGGATTAAGGTAAATGATTCGACCATACATATGGCAGGGGAAAGACACCTTAACAAGTATTAAACCAAGTCTAAAATATAGCTAGTAACATCAGTTGGTGGGGTTCAGAAACCATGTTAGATAAGGTTCCATACTTTTGCAGATTGATACTAACACATACCTATCAAACGAAACCAGAGACTGGGCCCTCTGCAACCTCAAATCTGTACAGTGGTTAAAGTAAACAATTTTAGCTACCTGTTTACTTGCAATGGATAGCATATGAGGGTTATCAAACATTTCAGCTTAACCCATAGCCTTCAATGTACTCTTAAGATGCACTAAACATGGGCACCGTAGCACCCTGTCCAGTGCTAAGCAGTCCAAAACCCCACATCTCACCAGTGACGACCGTGGTGGTGGTCCTGAAGGTTTTCATCCTTTTGGAGTAAAAATAAGTTTGAAACCCCCCACAGGCCTGCTACATAAAGTATCACAGAAACACATTTACTCTAATACAAATAAGTAAGCTCCCTTATGGGTTTCTGTCCCAGCCTTTTTCCAAATTAAAAAAATAGCCTCTATATTACTAAAAATGATTTCGTGACACTGTTCACAAGGGTTTGAAGACCTGGATTGATGTAAGGAGGCAAAGGTAATGGCGATGGAATGGAGTTTGTGTGTATTGCACGATCGGAAGTGATGTTCTGTCTTGGCAGCATTGATTATTAGACAGTGAGTGCCAACCAGTATCAGATGCAGGAGGCTTGTAACATGAGCTTTGAGTAATCCTTTAAGATCGAAATCTGGATAAGGACATTTGAATCTAGTCATTGTACAGGTAATTGGCGACATACAAAAATGTGGATATCATCACTCCACACTAGATTTTGTTTAAAGGGAGATGGGGTGGAACTAAGGTACAGAGCCCAGTGGTTAATAACATTGGTAGGGAAGTGGCATTAAGCTGGAGTACTATCAGACCCCGCTGTAAGATCAGTCAGCAAAGGCAGGAGAGAACAGTGCCAGTAATATCAAAATGTTGCACTGCTGTCAAGAGCATGTTACCTTCCATTCAAAGGTTGTTGATTCAATAAGAGATGATTTTGACGAATGAAGATTATAAAGTTACAAGTGTGTAAACACCAGATGAAAAATTATTGTAGGAGATTTAAGATGTTTGTTGTGGTAAGATAAGGTGGGAGTTAGTTATATGGAAGAATTTTAAATGTTTTACAGAATAAAGGATGGTTAAAATGATTGGCGCTAGAAGGATGCGCAGCAGATGCTTGTCGCAGAATATGCACAATTACTGTTGTTACAGTTTTAAAGTGAGATTCTTAAAGGTCCAGAGTATGGATTGGTTGACAATTAGGGTTAGACTGGATAACCAGTCTTGAATATATCTTGGAATAGCTAGTGACTTTGGCAAGAAATGGAAGAAACTGCTTGGAGGAACCTTTGGGAGACTTGAAGAGGCAGTTTAGATATAGAAAAAAGAGGATGCAGTAAAGTAATTAAACATAAAGGGATTTTTTAAGTATTCCTTTAGGTTTTCAAACAAAGTGGGTGAATTGGCAATGTATTTTTATTAACTATATTGTTATTTGTTGTTTAATCACCCAGCTTAGCATAGCTTTAATTCTTCTCCATGCAATTGAATTACCACTGTCATGCCTTTGTGGTCATTTTAGCCTGTAAATTGAGAGAGATCGTGAGGTATAATTTGCTTTGTTTGCTTGCATCCAATTATTGTTTTCCTAATTTCAGCACTTCTGAATCCAGAGATTGTGGCACTTCGTGGTGGACTAAGTACTATTTTGAAAAATGTGATTGACTGTCAGTTGAGCCGAATAAATGAAGCACTTATAACTACAATATTGCACCTCCTTAATCATCCAAAGACCCGACAGTTTGTGCGACCAGACGTGGAGTTGGAGGTAAGGTGAAATTCTTTTCCTTTTACATGTAAAAATATGATTCCATAATGGGATCATGATTTATATTCATGAATGTTCAGTGTTTCTGAATTTAGTTATGAACATATGATGAAGAACTGGTTTTGGAGGAAGAGAACCCTTGTCTTCCTGGGACTACGTAAACATAGTTTGTGCTTTGCCTATCCAAAACAACAAATAGTTAATGCACTAATACGGCTTATCCCTAAGCCCACAGATGCACCCTTCTCTAACATTGGGTATTTCATATATTCACATATTTGAGTCATTCACATGTTGAATCATGAGTTAGGGTGGCAATCTCCAGTAACATGAAATAGCAGTAAACACTGTTAAAATTGCTCGTGGGCCTCAATAACTGTCTTTGCTTCAGAGCCACCTAATTTGAAACTACCCAATTTTCAAGCCAGTGAGGTGTAAGTTCTAGCTCTCCTACTCTCCCGAGAGACGCCTACTGCTCAGATACCTACTGTACTTTGTGTGAGGGTAGTCCTGTAAAAATCTGTGCTCGAACCTTTTATTGACCTTTTCTTTTTTTTAAATTCTTTTTATTGTTGCATCAAAACGCATCATTAATGCATAAACTCAGTAGTCGGCAGGGCGTCAACATTCAGCCTCTGTCCGTAAGTGTCGCAACTTTTATGCCATAGGTATCAGAGTATAACGCAGGACATCAACGTGAACATAATAAAACAACCCCCCATGCAGCAGCGTACACTCCCAACCCCTCTCCACCCCCTCAGGCCCACCCAACCTCCTCCCAGCTAGGCCTTCCCTCTCCCTCTCAGAGTCTATTCAGTCGGTTTTCACGTGGCCCCTGTGTTTACTTTTGGGCAAATCTACTGCATATTAAAGCCCTCCTGCCATTCACCACTTCTCCTTATCGGTGTCATTCCAGACCATGGTATTGTCTCCATTTAGCCCATACTCTCCGGAACTTCTTAGGGCACCCTCCAGCTTTGTAAGTTACTCTTTCTGCGGCCATATATAGGTCCAGGCCCCTCCTCCACTCCTCTATGTCTGGTGTTTCGGTTGCCCCCCAGTATTTTGCAATATCCCTCTTTGCCACTACCAATGCAAGAACCAAGAAGATGAGCAGAGGGTGTGCCAAGTCCACCTCAGTTGTCATACCCAGCAGGAACAGCCTAGGGTCGCGCGTTAGAGCCACTCCCAGAACCTCACTCCGCTCCGTGAATATGTGTCCCTAATGTGTTTGTATGGCATCGCACGCCCAAATCGTGTGGAAAAAATTGCCACTCTGGTGGTGACACCTAAGGCACGCCGAATCTGGAATCCTTCCCATTTTAAGAAGCCGCACCCTATCAAAATAGGTTCTGTGGAGCACGTTTAGCTGGATGAGGCGTAGCCTTGATTTAATCGCCACCTCACGGGGGTGCATGAGGACGAGCTCCCAATCCAGATCTTCCATTCCTCCCACGTCTGCCTCCCACCTACTCCGCAGTCCTTGCAGGTCGCCTAACATGTTGTTAGTTAGTGTTTTATACGTAAGGGATACCGCCCGTCCCAAGATCTGTTCCTGAAGCAACCTACCCTCCAGTGGTGCGTACTCTGGGATATCTGTAAGTGTGATGTTTTGTGCCCTCCATGTATGTCGCAACTGAGCATATTTGTAGAACTGAGTGTTGTGCAGACCAAATTCTTTCTTGAGCATCTGGAAGGATTTTAGTTCCCCTCTTGCAATCACATCACCAATTGTTGAAATACCTATATCGTCCCACCTCCCAAATCCCCACAATTTACTGAGTTCCCCCAGCCATTTACAGTGCCATAGCGGCGTCTGCCGGGTGGGTCTCTTGTCCCACCCCATGCGCCCCGTGGCCTTTTTCCATGCCGTTAATGTGATCATCGTGGCCGGTAGAAGCGACGTTCCCAACGTCCCTCCGTATAAATAGTATAGTAGGTTTTTGGAGGACAACTTTGCCCTCTCTAGCGCGTTTGTGGGGTGATCCTCTGCCGCATGTAACCACTCATTAATCGGTGTGAGGTGTTCCGCCCAGTAATACGCCTCCAGGTTAGGAAGGGAAATCCCTCCGCTATACTGGTGACGCTGCAGCGTTGTAAGGGCCACCCTCGGCTGTTTGCCTAACCACAGGAAGGCCCGAAGGTCTGCATGGATTTTATTCATCGTTTTTGCTGGCAGTGGGTAATACTCATTCTGTAATGCATACAGAAACTTCGGGAGGATAATCATTTTGTATATCGCCGCTCAGCCCAGTAGGGTGAGTGGGAGCTGTCGCCATCTGTTCATCTGTCGTGGCGCAGTCCATGACTCTGGCGATAGTTTTACTGAAGGATAATCCCCTGTCTAGTGCAATGAATATTCCCAGATATTGAAAGCCTTCTTTGGTGTGTATGAGTTGCCCTGGTAGGCACTCCCCCCGCTCCAGACCTTGCGGGTCGTAGAGGACCGATTTGTGCCAGTTAATGGCATGGCCTGCCCTAGCACCATAGCCATCCAGTTCCTTGAACAATTCCGGGATCGTTGTGTCTGGCTCTGTTACAAACAATAGTACATCGTCGGCATACAGGGATATTTTCTCCTGCGCTGAGTCGATACCGCCCCGTGAGAAACCCCGAATCCCCTGGTTATGTCTGACCTTTATCGCTAGAATTTCTATAGTGAGTGTGAATAGAAGGGGGGATAGCGGGCAGCCCTGGCAGGTGCCCCTGCCGATTAGAAATTTGCGGGATAACCTCCCATTAACCCGCACACGCGCCCTCGGTGCCGAGTACAGGAGTCTGACCCTAGTCTGGTACTTAGGGCCGAACCCATACCTCTGTAGCGACACCATCAGGAAAGGCCAGTGCACCGCGTCGAAGGCCTTCTCCGCGTCCAGGGAGAGGAACCAGTGAGGCTCACTTCTCACCTTAACCTCCTGCAGCCAGTTATGCGTGCAACGGAGGTTCAACTTGGTCGCCCTATCCGGGAGGAATCCTGACTGGTCCATATGTATGAGGTCCGTTATTACAGACCGCAGCCGTTTAGCTAAGATAGTGGCTAGGATATTTGTCTCCATATTGAGGAGGGAAATGGGGCGGTAGGAGGCACATTCGTCCTTTATTGTGCCCTCCTTATAAATCGGGACAATAGTGTCCAGGGCGAGGTCAGGCGGTAGGCTCCCCCCCTGGCACGCCTCCAAGAACAGGGTTTTTAAATGACGCTGTAGTAGATCCGCCGCCCGTTTGAAAAACTCAGCTGGAAAGCAAATCGGCCCAGGGGTCTTCCCTGGTTTCAACGAGGCTATGGCCTCCGCTATTTCATTAAGGGTCACCTCCGCCTCCAGAGCCTCGCTAGCCTCAGGGGACAGAGTCGGTATCTCCGTATCGCCCATATACTGCTGCGCGTCCTCCTCCGTACCCAGGTCCCTGGCTCCATAGAAGCACTCATAGTAGGCCGCGAAGGCGTCCGCTATGGCTTCGTCTGTGTGTACATGGCTGCCGTCAGTCAATGTGATCCGATCTACCCATCTCGCCGCCCTTTCCTTGCGTCCAAGCCATGCTAGGAGTTTGCCGGACTTATCACCCACGTCATACAACCGGTGAAGAGTTGCCAGTGCCTGAGTGCGCGCCTCATCTGTGACCAATTCCCTGAACTGTCTTTGCTCATCCAATAGTTTTCGCAGTAGTACCCCCTCCTTCCGTCTCGGATATTCCGTCTCTAGGGCTAGGATAGACTTCTCCATATTAGCTACCTCAGCCTGTTGCGTTCGCCGCCTCTCTCCCAACCTGCTCTGTATTCGGTCCCTCAGGACCGGCTTCATCGCCTCCCAGAAGGTGATCCCTGAGTCTACCGTACCTTCATTTTCGGCCACATAAACTTTAATGTCAGCTCTGATGCCCCGCCGTATTTCTGGTGTTTGGAGGTCCCATGCCGCTAGGCGCCATTCTGCCCTCCTCCCCCCCTCTCTCCCGTCCCAGCTGTGCATACAGCGGAGAGTGGTCTGATAGTCCTCTCGCTTTGTATTCCGCCCTGTCACTCGATGTAAGGTTTTGCCTGGACATGAATATATAGTCTAGTCTCGAAAAGACCCTGTGAGCCCCGGAGTAGTAGGAGTATGCCTCTTGGGTAGGGTGCAGCCATCTCCAGACATCCGTGAGTCCTATGGCCTCCATCTGTCGTGCTAAGGCCGAGCTTGTCCCCAGAGTACGTGGTGTCCCTGACCGGTCTCGTGCTTCGCACATAACATCGTTAAAATCCCCTCCCACTATTTGTATAGTATCTGCCGTCTCAATGAGTATAGAAGTGATCTCTTTGAGGGTGCGCGCCTGTAGCTTTGGGGAAGCATATACTGAAATAATCGTGTACCTACGCCTCTTCCAGGTCCCTTGTACGCCTGCGTAAGTCCCCTGTGTGTCAAGCCAGGTACGGGTTACCGTGAATGGTGCCGCTTTTGTTACGAGGATTGCCACCCCCCTGGAATCTGTAGTGTACCCCGCATGCGCTAGCATAGCGTAACGGCCTCTAGCTATAAACGCGCACTTATTGCCCCTAAGATGAGTTTCCTGTAAAAGAATGAGATCTGGCGTCACCCTCTTGAGGTAAGCGTTCACCCAGCCCCTCTTGATCTTTGACCCTAGACAATTCACATTCCATGTTAAGATGGTGACCCCTGTGTCACCCACTTGCGGGGCTTCTAGTGTACTTGCCATCGTGTAGTACGACATTCATCCCAGGTGGGTCCCTGTAGCAGAAGTGTTACAAAGCGTGGCCAGGTGTGCTGCTGCTGCTCCTCAACTGTCCCCCCCCCCTTCCTCCCCTTGACCCTCCAGGACCCCAACTTGAGAGTATGCGAAAACCTTCCCCCCCCCCCCCCCTCCACCCCCCTCCCTACCTCCCTCCCCACCTCCCTCCCCGTCCAGTCGCATCCCAACATGAGACAAAACTATCCACGGGAGAAGGCCTGTCGCCCTCCCACATTTCCCACCCATCACAAACCAAAAACTGTATAAGCAACCCAAACAACATTTAAGGGCGTGTCAACTTGCGTGCTTCCATTGGCCGAACGGCGATCTCACTAGTCCCTGAGCCTCATCGGTTATGAGTGCGAGTCCTGTGTGTCCATGGTGGGCCCCTGGCCCAACGAGTCCTGCTCCAAGTCGAGGATTTCTTTGACCAACGGGTGAACTGAATCTCCAATGCTATCTTCCTCTTCACCACCGGAGGCGCGGCCCACCGACTCGTTCTCCTCCTCCCCCTCTGATCGGATTCCATTCCGTAAGCAGCTGAACCTGGAGCCCGGAACTGCGTTGTTTCCAGGCGATGTCGATCTGCCTCCCCTCCTGCCACTGGCACCACGGGTCTGGTAAGGCGTCGCCGGCGTTTGTTTCCTCATCTTCCCGGGTTTCCTTCGCTGTGGTTTGGGAAGCTCCCAGCACGGCCTCTCCCGCACTGATCTGTCCAGAGCGTCCCGCCCGGCCGCCTCTCTGCTATTCAGGATAGGATGTCCTTCAAGCCATTGCCAAGCTTCCTCCGGATGCGAGAAGAAGATAGACTTTTCCTTTTAGAGCACCTTGAGTTTTGCTGGAAAAAGGAGCATGTATGTGATGTCCATGGATCTCAGTTTTGCCTTCACAGAATCAAAGGAGCGGCGCTGTTTCGATACTTCCTGACTGTAATCCCGGAAAATCATTATAGTTGTATTCTCCATCCGGATCTCACCCAACTTCCTGGCTTCTCGTAAGATTAAATCCCTGTCAGCATAGTTCAAGAATTGCGCTATAACTGGTCGCGGCATTGCACCCTCCGGCGGTTTGGCTAGGAGAGCCCTGTGCACCCTCTCAATAATGAAGCATGTGGAGAACTGCGCAGCCGGAAAAGTAGTCGTCAGCCAGGCGTGGAGAAAGGAGGCCATGTCTCTCCCCTCAATTCCTTCCCTAAAACCTACAAAGCAAAGGTTGTTGCGCCTCGATCTATTTTCTGCATCGTCCACCTTCCATTGTAAGTGACGGTGCGAGGCCTGCAGCTCCGCCATGTCTTTCTTCAGGGCCGTGATCGAAGCATCGTGTTCCGTAACTCTGGTTTCGGCTTCTGCCACCCTGTCAGTTAGGTTCCGAAATTCCTGTCGCAGCAGTGTTATCTCGGAGCCCACCTCTCCAATCTTTACCTCTAGTGCCGCCCGAGATTCCTGAATGTCACTCCTGGATGCCTGGTTGGCTGCCAGTAGCATCGCGGTTTCGGACTGCGGGCAGGATATCGCCCGCTGCTGCTCCGCTGCAGGTTTTGGCGCCGCAAAGTTATCCATGGGGCCCTGCTTCGTGGGTTTAGGCACCGGGTCTCTTTTCCCCATGACTGTGTTTCGCTGGACCCAGAGCCGCAGTGTTGTGGAAAGTGACGTCCCTCGTGGGTACCTCACAGCAGGGTTCACCTCGTCTCCCCCCAGTAATGTGGTCCCTCACCCTGACCTTCACCGCGTCGGATCCGTATCAGATGCCCCTCTGTGCTCCGCTGCGACCCCCTCACGCAAGTACCGGCCTCCCAAGGACTCCAGAGTCCGATCGTCCCGCTGTTCCTGCGGGCGTCTCCAAGGCCAAGGCCCGTGTGCCAGGAGCGTTTGGCCGTCAGATGGGGACTGGAGAGAGGGCAAGGCCGGCAGCCCCTCCCCGCCGTATCTTACTGCTGCTGAGAGGCTCGCCTGGCTAGTTCCATGTGCCCCTGCTGGACCTGAGCGGCCGTCTGTGTCTCGGGCCTCCACTCTTCACTGTCCCCGGTGGAGCTTGCCTCTACTTGCAGGCCACACTCTCATTCCTCCACCTTCAGCCTCCTCCATCTCCCCTCCTCACCTCAGCCCGGGGGGCGTCAGCGAAGCGCGGCCTCCGCTCGGCGCCGGGAAAAGGACAGTCCAGGCACCACTCTGACACAGGTGGGGGCCGGGCCCCCAACAGTTACTCGTTCTCCCTCCAGGCACCTCCAAGCATCACCACTCCAGATTACCCTGCGGGTCCACTCCCGGCAGTCGCACTGCTCACTGTAGTTTATGGTTCTGGCTGAGCACCTCCTCCGGACACTGTCCCAGTCTCTAAGGCAGCGCTCCGTCAGCAGCGCACCGGGGGGGGGGGGGTGGGCGGGGGGAGGGAGCCGGGACGCTGCGGGCAACGTCTGATCAGTACGGCACAGTCTCTCCTCAGTGTGCCCCCGGCAATACAGCGCGTCCCCCCGCACTGACCGCCTCTGTTACTGCCTCGCGGGTGGAGCCTCCCCCGGCTGTCGCGGGCGTCTCTGCTGCCTCCGGTTCGCGGTCCCTGGTGTTCGCCACTTCTGGCCACAGGCAGCACCAATGCTTCTCTGCTCCTCCGCGCCGCCGTTTCCCCTCCTCACTTCAGTGCCCGAGCGCCCGCCAATCGCCAACTCCACCGGGCGCGGAGACTACCGGCCGCCATCTTGGTAAAGGTGGCCGGAGTGCGGTGGCGCCTCCGGACCCCCTTCGGGCACTTCAATCGCGGTCACCTCGTTGCACTGGGTGTACCTGGGCGATGTAATGCCTCGGAGCGCGGATTCCATCTTTGCCGGGGCTGCGGACTCGTCCCTCTGTGCCCCCGCCTCAGCAGTGGGTCGCGGTCGCCATCTTGACCCACAGGGTGCTGCCGAGTCGGCAGTGTTCCTTCCAACTTTCGGGCAGTTCTAGCGTGGGTCCGCGGTCCCGGAGTACTCCCCCGCTCTCAGGAAGCCCCGGGTTAGTTTGGATTAGGTTTGTGGCTCTTGGGGTTATCTATGTCGTCGGATATCAGTGCCGCTCGGCCGGAGCTCCGGCAAGGCACGTCTTAGTCTGCCATGCTGTTGGCCACGCCCCCTTATTGACCTTTTCTTGATACTTTCTTGTCTGCCATGGAGCTTAGCCAGTCATCCTCCGCTTTCCGTACACTGTCTGCTGTTTTGGGGATAAATCTATTAAAATGCTACATTTTTCTGGGTCAGGAAGACCCATCCTGTGTCCCCAACTATCATCATGACCGCCAGAGAAACAAAATCTCCATTAAAATCCTTCTCCAACTGTGGTCAGAAGAAAATCTACACTGATGACCCATATGACCAATCTATTTACTGCCTATATATAGCACACAAGCCTTCTCACTGTGACATATGCAGCACTTTCCCTTCAAAGACACTGAAAGCTAGAAATAGGAGGCTGGCCCCGTATATACCAGAAAAATTAAAATATCCTCCTTCTAAAGGGATGCTACCTTACCTGGGAATGATTTACATGAAAAGTGCTCCTCCAAGCACTTCGATGATGAAGGTGGTTGCAGTCATCATCTCACAGGCACAGACTGGAGTTTTCTTCAGAAGAAGCGCTTCAGGCATAATGAACACAAGCCTGCACAACAAGCAGTTTAAAAATCCAGCTCCTTGGATGTCCTCATGGATGTCCAGCATATCCACCTGTGACATCCACGACATCGGCATCAATGGCAAATAAAACAATCACCATACTCTGTCCATGTAGGAAGCTGGCTCTTTATGTGATACATCAATAATCCGATATACCGTGTAAATAGTCCTGTGGTTCCCTTAACACTGGACATAGCTTGCTATGCAATTCCAAAGTGCTCTATTAGGGGGTAGTGTGGCTCAATCAGCCTTAGGCTTAACAGAGTAGTGCAAGACATTTGCAAACTGCACACAATGATTAATAAATGACACCCCGACTCAAGAAGGTGATACGCACCAATTCATAAAAATAGCAAGTATCTTTATATATGTTTAGGTATCAGAAAAAAACGTTCAGGTAAGTACGTTTGCAAATATATTTTTTAGATCTCGACTGGGCAGTGCTTTCGCAGTCTCTTCGAGATATGCTCTATTGAGGTATGGACTTGAAGCTACACCCAGTTTCCACCCATCTTTTCAATTGGTTCCTGTTACTGTCCATTCTAAATGGTTGCTTTTGATTTGTGAATAGGCTTATTAGTCCCTCCTTAGCACCACCTTTTCTGCTTTTGTAACTTCCCAGCAGGACTGTCTCTTTTACCTGTACAGTATGTTTCATTTACAGTTTGTGAGCACTATTTTCTTGAATGAATTTTTTCTACCTGCTGTTGCAGACACACTTTTCGCTTCCCAGCTAACACACCAAACATTTGTTTCCTGTTCATCATCAGAGGCGTTTGGAAGGCGCCGGTTTTGTTCAGGCAGATGTGAGGTTGATGCCACCCTGGCACTCACGTAGCATGAGTGGAAGCTGGGTGTGGATGGCAAAAGCCCTGTATACTGTGGTTCTTTATTTGCCTCGGTGAATAGACATCAATTCACCAAAATGTTTGGGATTTGAGGAAGTGACAGCACACCTTCTGACTACTGATGGCATGAAGGCATGAAGGGTTGCCCTCACTTCTACCCGTATCACTTCAAAGCGCCTCTTTTACTGCGGAGGGGCTATTGGAAGGGAAAGGAATTAACAGACAGTAAAGGATGGCTTAAAACCCTGCGCACTTTCATTTACTGAAGCTGATTTAATGCTATAATATTGTGTTTGCTCCAATAAACCTTTGCTCCAAACACTAGTGCTCGTCACCATTCCAAGCGCAACTTGACCCATTATACATATTGTCACCCAAAGTGTTGAGGACTTGCCCTTTATATGTCTTCATATTTCCCACCAGCTCCCCTCTGGATCATTAAGCAGTCAGGGGTTGCCGCGGAAAGAGATCAACAGGGCCACCTTTAGCACTGGTGGCACCTAGTGCGACAATCTTTTTTGTCCCTGCCCAACGCCCCCATAAACCTACTCCTCGGTGTCCTTAAATATTACTCAGCAAAAGTGGCCTTCACCTCTTCATAGCCCCTCTCTCTTTCATACATTTAATTTGTTTTAAAGCGCTGGTGAAACTGGCTTTACTAATTCACAACAGGGACAATAAACCCTCTGCGCTACTTTATGGCAAGAAAAAACTGCTGCTAGACAAAACTCTGATCTCTCTTTTTCTATCAGGACCATTCCACATAAGTAAAGGGCATTGTCATTTACAATGCCAATAGCTCAAACTCGCAAATGCGAGACCTATTAAATTGCAAATGCTTGTCTTTATTGTTTCTAAGTGGACACAGTGCAATTTCTGAGTTCTGCAATGTTATCCTATGGAAGGAAGAACAAGTTCTGTAAACGGGTATTGTACATAGACTTACAGGACCAACTCAGGAGTTAAGGAGAGTGGTGGGCAAGTTCCCAGGCAGTAGCAACAGTACACAACCAGCAGCACGAGGGGACTTGGGTGCAGGGTGCAAATCAACATTGGGAGCTCTATGCGCTTTAATGGGGATCGGTCTCTGTAAAAAGAGGCTGTATGCTCTGGCTTAGAAGCCAGTAGGGCTGAACCAGAAAGTAGACTCAGGCCTTGCAATGCTCAGAGACACCTTTTGTCCTCTTCTCTAAGGCCTAGGGGCGACGGGTGCAGAGGTGCTTCAGGCATTGGGTTTTTCTCACCCGGAGGAGTCATGGTACAGGGGCCTGCATGCAAAGGCTACAGGCGACGTCAGGGAGTCCATGAGGGGTGAAAACACGAAGGACTCGAGCTCTGGAGGGCTGGGGAACCTTTTTGGTACCGTTAGCCTTCTTCATTTCGGGCAGTTGCTGCTTTAGATGTCAGGTTTTAGTGGTTCTGTAGGCCTCAGAGTCTTCTCCTTTGGAGTTATTTAGAAAAGAGCAAACACAAGGAGATGATGGACGGAGCACTAAAACGTTTCAGACTCTCACCCCCAGTACCAGATCGGAGTTGAATCCATCATCGTTCTTTAGCGCACTTCGCCACCCCAGTTCAGACCCAGCCATATACAAATCAGTCTTTACCCTGTTGTTGTTTAGAACAGGTCCGCTGTTCAGAGGAGGTCTTGAGTTTTTCAAAGGCAGGCAGTTCTCCCAAGTTTCTGTAGTCAACAGCTGCAGGACAAGTCGACTTCGGTGCAGTTTTCTACAAGGGCTGCAGACAGGCCAGCAGGGCTGGGGCCAAGTCAGGTGCTGTAGGAAGCTGTCTCTGTATATGATATTGCCAGTAGGTGGTAATACTGTGCACAAAGTCTAGGGGTTCCCCCAGAAAGGCTACAAGGCTCAATGGAAAATCCAAAGTGCTCTGTTAGTGGAAGAGAGGACAAGCAGCCTTAGACAGAGGAGTCTAAGACATTTATTGCACAATAGTGATAAGTAATGGACACATAACTCAAGAAGGAGATCCAGACCAATTTTATAAAATTATACTTTGGTTTTACTTTATTTCAAGACCCAGATCTCTGTAATAATGTAAGTATGTTTTAAATAAAAAAAAAATTCACTTTGAAAAATCAACACTTTTAATTTTTTTCACAAAGTCCAGTGTTATCATATTGTGAAAACAATATTGTGGTTAAACAGGTAAGTGTTAAACTTACAATCCCAGTCTTTGGTTCAGGTAAGTACCTAAGCTGCACCACCAGCCGCCGGCCGGGTGCAGAGGTCAAAATCGGTGTTCGACCCAATTCTTTCCAGTGGAGACATGGGTTGCCTGAAGCAATACTGCTTGCATGTAAGTAGATGGGTTGCATGGGCCAAGCTTTGGGGGTTAGGTAAAGCAAGGGGGTACAAAGCAGCACCAAACATGCACCACCAGTAGCACAGGGTCTGAGGGTGTAGGGTACAAATTCGATGTTGTGCACCTAATGCTTTTCAATAGGGATTCTTCTTTCGGCAAAGAGGCTGGAGGCATTGGCACCGGCGGTGGCTGGGGAAAGACCATTGACAGCATAGGTAAGTGGGGATGTAGGGGCACAGTCTGTTTAGCTCACCAAGACCCAGGGGCTTCGGGTGAAGGGGTGCCTTTTGACGTCGGAATCTTCCTTCCGGAACCGGTTGAGGGGAGCCTTTGGATTTATACTGCAGGTGCTGTCGTGGATGGCAGGAAAGGTCAGCCAATGCTGGACACTAAATCAGGATTGCCGGTGAGACTTCACTGCACAGGGGAGCCACTCAGACTCGAGCCGTGGCTGTCTGGTGCAGAGTGGGAAGGAGACACGGATCAGCTGGGATCCGGCCGAGTGGGCAGGAGACACGGATCAGCCGAGATCCGGAGTCCTTGGAGTAGGTTTCTTCTGGACAGGTCGCTGTCGACAGAAGATTGGAGTCCTTGTTGAAGGCAGCAGTCTTTCCAGAGGTCACTAGCTGCAAGAAAAGTCGCAGGGTCATTGAAGCTGGAGACAGGCTGGTAGGACTTGGTGTAGGAAGCTGGATCTGCATATACTATACCAAAGTAAAGTATAGTGTGTATAGAGTCCAGTGGAACCCCAAAGGTAGGCAGAGATAAAAGTAGATAATACCGTACTCTCTATTTGCGGTAGTTTGGGCGAGCAGTAAGGCTTTATCAGAAGGTAGTATCTGAAAGAAACACGTTAGTGTTAGATTCCTTACCTTAGAATAACCCCAGGCGTCAGTCTGGATCCGGAAACTTTTGCGTAGCAGTACCCCTGCGCGTCGGTAGGCGTCGTCTGCAGGCGTCCCCTGCGGCTCCGCGTCCGTCGTCGGCGTCGTGCGGCGTGATGACGTCGCTGGAGTATATAGACGCCGCCTCCGCGCGCTGACGTCAGTTCTTCTTTTTTCCGCGCCAGTAAGCGCAGATCCCAAGAGCAGTACTCCGGTCTTTTGACCAACTTTGTTATAACTTCTATCTCTTTTTGGTGCCTGGTAGGATGCCTGGTTTCAAGAATTGTGACGGGTGTGACTGCACGATGTCGGTCACGGACCATCACCGACTCTGTCTCCGGTGCCTGGGCCCCGACCACGACGTGGACGCCTGCGTCGACTGCCGGGCTCTCACTGGCAAGGCTAGACGAGAGCGGTCCCGCAAGCTGCTTGAGCTCCGGGTGTCGGCCCCGCGTCGGGAGCGGTCCCGGTCCGGCCGGAGGTCCAGGGAGCGTTCGAGGGAGTGGTCGCGGAGCCACGCCGAGCGCTCCGGAAGTCGTCACCATTCGTCGGGCTCCTCAGGTAAGAAACACAAGAAGTCGAGGCGTGGTCATCGTACCCCCGACTCCCCCCGACGCTCGCGCGACGCGGCCGGGGGTTCGGGTGACCCCAACTCCGCGGCTCCGTGAGAGTCGCCGGCGCGGCCTGCCCCATACCCTCCGGTCCCTGGGCACGGTGCGACGCCTGAGGAGATTGAGGCGTTCCTCATGGCCATGAGGGCGCTCAGTTCTCCGACGGGGCCTACGGCGCCTTCGGGCCCAGTGCTACCGTCCGGGGGCCCTGGCGGGTCGGGTGTCCCTGGCTCGACGCCATCGGGTGCTTCGGCCCCGGTGCCGCCGACGGCTCCGACCCCGGCGCCGCAAGGGCCTTCGGGGTCGACGCCGGCTGGCCTACCGGCTGGTCCGGCGTCGATCCCATCGGGGTTACCCGCGACGCCGCTCCCGCGCGGCGCCGGTTCTCCTGTGCCGGCTTCGGCCGGCGCAGGGGGTCCGGCGCCGGCTCCGGGCGGCGCCGTCCCCATTCCTTCCCCGAATCCGGACGCGGAGTCGTACCGGCGTCGATCGACGCCGGGCTCGACGCCGATGGGGCCTGTGAACCCCGAGGAGCCGGTCTACATCGTTGACTCAGAGTATGGAGATGATGAAGAGTACGGGGAAGGTTGGGAGGGGTCTGAGGACCCTCTGTCACGTGAGTGCCAGTATGACCCGGACTGGACAGGTGATTTGGGGGACGCCAGTGGCCTCGACGACTCTCCTAACCCTGGCTTTGTCTCTCCTTCTTCCGTGGCGTCGGAGGAGGGAGCTGCATATTCAGTGGTGCTGATGAGGGCTGCCAAGGCCTTACACCTTGAGCTCCCCGTCGCGGCCGTGAGGCCTAACATCCTCACTGAGGTCTTCAAACCGCAGTCATGTCCACAGGAGCCACTGCTGCCGTTTAACGAAGCCTTGTCAGACGTTCTGTTGGGCACGTGGTCCAGGCTCGCTTCAGGTTCGCCTGTTGATCGGAACGTGGCCAGGCGCCACCGTCCTTGTCCGGACGACCCCAAGTTCCTGTCCACCCATCCCACCCCCGAGAGTCTGGTGATCCAGGCCTCTACCTCCCAGACCGCATTCCCGTCGGCCCCGCCCGATCGGGAATCCAAGAGGTATGACCAGTATGGTAAGAAGGTCTTCTCGTCTCTGAGTCTGGGACTGCGGTCTTGCAACACCGCATGCCTCTTGGGCCGCTACACCCACTCTGTGTGGGACACGGTCGCGGAACTGCTGCCAGAATGCCCCATGGAGGTGCGGGCAAAGCTCGGCAAGGCTGTGGCTGAGGGCCGAGACGCAGCTAAATATTCCATACGGTGTGGTCTTGATACGACGACTCGCTGGGCAGAGCTATGTCAACAACGGTTGAGATCCGCCAACTTTTCGGCAGACGTCCAAAATGCCTTGATGGACATGCCGTTCGATGGCTGTCGCCTCTTTGGTGACAAGGCGGACCACGCGCTGGAACGCTTCAAGGACTCCAGGGTCACGGCCAAGTCCTTGGGTCTTTCGACCCAGCGCCAGCAAACGGGTTCGTTTCGCTCCTTTCGTGGCCAAGGAAGGGGCGTCCCCACACGTGCTGCCAGCCACGCGCCGCAACAATCCTTTCAACGCGGTGGCGGCCGTGGAAACCGCCGTGGCGGCGGTAGGGGTCAACGGCGGGGTCAGGCCACACCTCCCCCGCAGCATCCGCCTCCAAATCCTCCTAGTCCGTGCTTTCGGCCCCATGTGACGCCAGTAGGTGGCAGGGTTCGCCATCACCACGCTCACTGGCGCACAATTACGTCGGACAGGTGGGTGCTGCAGCTCGTCCGAAGGGGCTACTCCCTCCCCTTCGAGACTACTCCTCTAGCCATGCCACTGCAGAACCACCGTGTGTCGGGGGACCACTTGACACTTCTGCAGGAGGAAGTTACGGCCCTCTTGGCCAAGGGGGCCATCGAGCGCGTTCCTGGGCCTGAAGTAGGGCGTGGTTGCTATTCCCACTACTTTCTGGTACCCAAGAAGGACAAGGGGGGCCTACGTCCTATCTTGGATCTACGGAACGTCAACGGCTTCCTCCGGAAGGAGAAGTTCAAGATGTTGACTTTGGCTCAGGTCTTGGCTGCTCTAGACCCGCAAGACTGGATGGTAGCGTTGGACTTGCAGGATGCGTATTTTCACATCCCCGTCCTGCCTGCCCACCGGCGTTACCTGCGGTTCACGGTAGGCCAGGAGCACTTTCAGTTTATCGTGCTCCCCTTCGGCCTTACAAGCGCCCCACGGGTGTTCACAAAGGTGATGGCGGTGGTCGCAGCCCATCTGCGCAGGTTAGGGGTTTCAGTCTTCCCCTACCTCGACGACTGGCTGTTGAAGGCGGGCTCGCCCCAGACAGTCGTCCACCACCTTCAGATGACGGCAGACCTCTTGCACGACCTGGGGTTCTCCATCAATGTGCCGAAATCACACCTGTGTCCCTCCCAAAAGCTCCTTTTCATCGGAGCGGTTCTGGACTCGGCGCAGTTTCGGGTTTTCTAGAACGAAGCCAGTCCTGGTACAGGTAAGTGTAATAGTAATAGTGTAAAGTATAATAGTACTTTGCAAGAATAATGCAGTTAAATATAGTTTAAATTCAGTTGGATTGGTGATAGGCGAGTCACTTGTTCATAAACAGTTGGAATTACTTTTCAGATGACTTTTTAAGTTACTTTTTCTACTCAGTGTGATATTCCTAGCTATCCTACTGGGAGATTTCCTAGATAAAAGGTAAGTAAATCAGTGTTCGAGGCATATGAGCTGCAGATTGTACACTTAGCATTAGATCGCCACCTGGTGTTGGGCTCGGATGATTGCATGTTGTCGTCTTGGAAGAAGTCTTTGTAGTCACGAGATAGGTGACTCCTCCCTTGGACGGCATTGCGCATGGGCATCGGCTCCATCCTTAGATTGTTTTTTTCCGCCACTGTGTTTGGATGCAACTTTTCCGCTCCGGTTCGAAAATCTACTTTTCAAAGACTTCGACGCGCAAAACTTTCGGAAAACAAACATTAACTTCAATATACATAGACTCAACCTCATCACGTTGATGCCGGTCGTCAACGCGGGCCGTTGGGCCTACCCACGTGGTAAGGCCTACACCTCATGGAAAGGACACCATTCAAAAAATGCCCCGGGTGTGGAGCAAAATTTCCACAGAGCGACCATCACGAGGTGTGTAACCTGTGTTTATCACCTGAACACGACGAGTCGAGCTGCACAGCTTGTGCGGCCTTTCGATCCAAGAAGACCATTCGGGATTGGGGGGGCCCGTCGACGCGACATTCAGAGATCAGCTCTGGAATTGGTGGATATCTTCGACGAAGGTACATGTGTCCCTGAGGAAGATTCCGATGATCTCCAGATTGTTTCTGAGGCAGACGACTCCGATGACTCCATACCATCAGGTCAAGGCGTGAATACGACTGCCCCTGCCCCAGCCCTAACACCTAAACCAAAGGCTAAGGTCAAAACTCTGCCTTCGAGGCCCAGTCGAGACCAAGATATTGCTCCGAAAGCCCCGCCATCGAGCCGGGCTGCGAAGAAAATAGTAAAGCCTTCCGGTAGCTCCTTACCGAGCAAAACGCACCTGCCGATACGACCACCTCCCTCAGCACCGAAACCGAAAGAAGTCCCGGTTCCGAAAAAGACCCAGAAACCATTGACTCCTAAAGACAATACGCCACCGAAATGAATGCAGCCTGCTTCCACCCCAAAATCTTCGGTGCCGAAACCCACAAAACCTGTTTTCGATCCCTCCAGGCCCTCGACTCCGAAAACAATACCTTTGGTGCCGAAAACTACGCCACAGGACTATACAACAACTCCTAAGGCGTCGAAAGCAATTTCTCAAGAAGAGCTTTTTAGACCTGATCCTTTGCAAAAGAGGATATACATATACCCAGAAACAGGACATGTTTCCACCACACCACACAGGAAGAGGAAGTCCGATACAGCACCTACACCTCCAGTGCCTGTCAAAAAGGACTCTGCCACATCTCCTATGCACCCTTCTTCTCCTGTATCTCCTTCTCCTGCATCTCCTTCTCCTGCTCTCCCTTTAAACATTTCACCTCAAAATTCTCCTATTTATTCTCCACAACATACACCTCCTCAGGATGATGATGATGATGATGATCATCAGTATAGCATGGGGGGGAGGGAAAGACCCAGATGACACTTTTCCCTACCCAACAGGTTCACCCGACTGGGAGTATCCAAACCCATAGGATATACCAGATACTCCTGACCCACATATATATATATCCATCTAAACCTTCTCCTACAGAGGTTAATATTGGGTTTGGCCATTTAATTAATAGGGCTGCCATCTACCACAATGTCACCATGCATTTAGATTATGCAGAAGAGGACTTCTTACTAGACACTTTTGAACAATTTCAAAAATCTGTGCAAATACTGCCAATGATTAAAGGAATTATTAAGGAAGTGAGCAACCCGGAATACCCTTGAGGGCTTGGGTAAGTAAATATAGAAATGTAAAGGTGCCTTCAAGGGACTTTGTTCAATCTACGTTTGTTGGTTGAAATTAATATGAGAAGGACCAATTTATCGTCCTTACAGTGAATTAATCAAAATTAATCAAATCGTGTTATCAACATAAATTCAAGCTTTCACTATACAAAAACATTTCTTACAATTACACTGTAACAAAGTGGTTCTAAGAACTAATCCCTAATTCCTTCCTAAAGTAAAAACTCCTTTTTATTTAAACCAGTCTGTTGAGTTACCAGTGTTTTTTCAAAACCCAGACTCAGTAGTACAAAGCGCTTCACACACACTAGATGTCAAAAGAGCTATTCTCTATTACATAGATAGGACCAAGACCTTTCGCGAAACAAATTAACTATTTGTAGCCTTCTCTCCACCACATAAAGGCAATCCCATTTCTAAATCGGGAATTGCAAGGTGGATTGTTAAATGTATACAAATATGCTATCACAAAGCAAAACGCACATTAACAGTTCCTCCTAGAGCGCACTCCACACTCAAACTAGGAGCCTCCATGGATTTCTTAGGAAACATTTGTTTAGAAGATATCTGCAAGGCAGCAACATCGTCTACAACACACACATTCACTAAACACTATTGTGTTGATGTGCAAGCAAAGCAGCAAGCTGCAGTAGGCCAAGCTATCCTTAAAACTCTCTTTCAAAGTACTGCAACAGATACAGGTGACCGCCGCTAGGGGAGACACTGATGCACAATCGATGCTAAGTGTATAATCTGAAGCTCGTATGCCTTGAACGGAAAATGCTACTTACCAGTATGCATCTGTTCTTGGTATGTAGAGCTGCAGAGTTGTACACGCCCTCCCGCCTGCCCGGGACCTGTATCTGTTCCAGTTTTATCTTAATTAGATATACACGCATGGACATCCTTTCTTCTTTCTACTAACTCCATCATTCCCATCATGGCAAAAAACAATCTAAGGATGAAGCCGATGCCCATGCGCAATGCCGTCCAAGGGAGGAGTCGCCTATCTCGTGACTACAAAGACTTCTTCCAAGACGACAACAACATGCAATCATCCGAGCCCAACACCAGGTGGAGATCTAATGCTAAGTGTACAACTCTGCAGCTCTTCATGCCAAGAACAGATGCATTCTGGTAAGTAGCATTTTCCTTTTGTAAGTATACAGTTTCTTAAGGTTTCATTCAATTTTCCAACTCAACACTTAGATGTACTCGGGTTTGGGAGTTGGTTTTCTGGGGTTAGAACCGGGGTCCCCCCCAGGGTCAAGGATGCACTCTGAAAGCACTCTCTGCGGCACTAGGGTGGCTGGGTGCAGAGTGCTGGGGTATAGGGGGCCTCCGGTTGGTGGCTGCTCACGAGCAGGCCACAAGGTTGTGGGAGCAAAGCTCCCAAACTTAGGCTCAGGGCAAAGGGTGATCCGAGTTAGCTCACAAAGTGCACCATCAGAGTCACAGGGGTGGCCGGGTGCAGGTTGCTGTTTTGGTATCGAGTGCCCGGTTGTTTCTAATGGTATCTGCCGGTTTGGGATTTTAGCTGGAGCTCAGTTCAGGAAGTCTTCAGGGAGGAATCAACCGATGGGCAGGTAAGTTGGAGGGCTCCAGGTGTTGGTGCCCCTCAGGTCCTCTTATCCAGGGCCCAGGATCGGCTGGATGCAGGGGTGTCTTTTGAGGTAGAATTTCACCTTCCCGGACCCCTCGCGGTTCGGTTCTTCGTGCAGAGGCTGCAGGTGACGTAGGGAAGTCCTGGAGGGGTCAATCCACGGTGGACTCGGACTCTTTAGTGCTTGGACCGGGGGGCCGCTCGGGCCGTAGGAGTCTGGTGCAGTGGTGGTTCCAGGTGTCTGGTTTCTTTGTTCTCAGCAGGCTCAGAGTCTGTCTTAGGAGTTTCTTTTGAATAGAGCTGCTGTTCACTTGGGTTCTGGTCTTTGTTGAAGGCAGTCAGTCCGCCCTGGGGATCTGGTGGTCGCTGGCGGCAGCAAAAGGCGGGGCCAAGTCAGTTTTGCAGCGTGAATCTTTCTGGATTCACTATGCTGTGCATATTCCGCAATCTGGTGGTTGGGTCCGGAATCGTAGTCTTTTTTTTTTTTTTTTTTTTTTTGTAGCTCAGGTGGGTGTCGACGTCCCACCTTCTGGTGTACCTTCGGTGACGTCGGCATGCTTCCGGCGGAAGCTACCACCCTTGGGCGCCATCTTCAGATTCTTTTTTCCGCCGTTGGGTCTGGATCGTCGCGTGAAGCTCCAGATGTTTTGGAGGGAAAAAGGAGAAAATACAACTACTTTTCGACGGTAAAGACCGGAAAAGATTGGGAGAAGAAGACCATCAGAAATGAGACGACGAAGAAAGAGAAGAACATCGAGATCTTCGACGTCCTTGGAGGAATGCGCATACAGGGGTCCCCCTGAGCGCAGGGATGTACAAGACTCCATTTAAATTCTGCAAAAACTGCCACCACAAGTTCGCGCAGAAGGACCAACACCCGGTGTGCAACCTCGAAAGGCAGAGTCCAAAGCCTCGAAAGGAGCACCGGCGCCGAAAAGTTCGACGGCCGAAGCTGCATCCTCTGAAAAAGAGCACAACGGATCCTTCGACAAGGACTCCCGGAGGCCGAAGACCGGCAAAAAGCAAAGGTTGTCGAAGCAAGCCCCCGAAAAAGGGTCTTCGACTTCGAAGGAAAAGGAGCTGAAGAAAACTTCGACGTCGATGCCGCCGATGAGAGCGGCCAAAACGCTCGACGACGACCAGGCCACAGAGATGTTGAGAAAGAAAAGAAGGCTCGAGGCCGAAATGGAGAACATCCTCCAGAGAAAGAAAGACTTCGATGAAAGAATGAGAAGTTACAAGATTCCCTCGAGGCCGGCAAAGTCCGTTGTGGCGGTGACAGAACAGGAGGAGTTCGACGTCGAAGAGACGCCAAAAACTCCGGAGCTCTCGGAACACGAAGAGGAAGAGGACCTCTATTATACAGAAGGTGATTACGGGGACCAACAGTCAAGCTACGGCTCGGGTTCATCGACGGCCCAAGACCAGGAGTGGCAGGACATCGAGGCCGAAAACCCGGAGGAGGCGGTGGAGACATATCCGTCGAGGCCTTCGCCACCGGATGACATCGGGGCATACAACGAGGTCGTCAGGAAGGCAGCAGCAGCTTATGGGTTTAAGCTAGAGGAGGAAAAGCCAAAAGCAGATTTCCTGCTGGAAACATTGCTCCTCACACAGACAAGAAGCCAATTCCTTCCCATGCTGAAAAGTATCACAGACCAGGGGAAGGAAGCCTTCAAGGACCCGGCTACATGCAGATCAGTAACGCCGAGGAGGGAAAAGAAATACAAATTCTCCTCAAAAGACCCGACTTACATCAAGGGGTCCGTCACAGCAGATTCAATAATTGCTGCGACGGCCAGAAGAAGGGCCAACGTCCCAACAACATCTGGGCCTCCACCTGACAAGGAAAGCAGGAGGATGGACCTGACTGGGAGGAAAATAGAGAGAAACGCCGCAACGCACTGGCGGATGGCGAACTCAAACACCCTCCTAAACAGACATCAATACCAACATTGGGATGAGATGGGGCAGTTGCTCAAGCACCTCCCGGAACAATAACGTGAGAGGGCATCACACCTTGTGGAAGAAGGGAAAAGCATCGCAAACTCGTGTCTGAAGACAGCCTTGGATGGGGCTGAAACATCCAGCAGATTGATGGCTATAGGCATCACAGAGAGAAGGCAAGCCTGGCTCAGGATCTCAGGTTTTAAAGCTGAGGTGCAGAACAACATCCTGAACACACCCTTCAATGGTGAAACACAGTTCGGAGCCCCAGTTGATGAGAAGCTCACACAACTGAAGAAGGACAACGAGAGAGCAAGGTCCATGGGGGCCCTGCAATTCAGGGGGATGAGAAGGAGCACTCCTACGCGGAGGCCAAACGGCAGAGGTGGAAACCAGCGAGGAGAATCGCACCAGGCGTTCCACCAGGGACAACAGAGTGACAACCAAGTTCACCAGGGCCAGCAGAGACAAAACTGGAACTACCAGAACAGGGGCCAGTCCTTTCGATCAAGAGGAAACGGACGAGGACAAAGAAGAAGAGGCGGTAAAGTGCTCACCCACCCGAACCCTCCGGGGGAAGAGCAAGGAAAAACAAAGAGGAGAGGGATACACAGACAGGACACAAAAGATCATATAACTCCAGTAGGAGGCAGGCTAAGATTTTTTCTCCAGGAGTGGAGGAAAATCACCACAGACAAGTGGATACTGAACATCATTCATTTCGGATACTTCATAGAGCTGCTAAAGAATCCACCAAACAGAAAGCCAAAGAGAAGAGAGCACTCGGGAACAGAGCTGCAACTGCTCCAAAAGGAAGCCCAAGAACTACTCCTCAAAGAGGCCATCGAAACAGTCCCATTCAAAGAACTGAACAGAGGAGTGTACTCAAACTACTTCCTGGTACCGAAAGTGGACGAAAGCCTAAGACCCATCCTGGACTTACGGTTCCTAAACAAATATGTAAAGACCCAAAAATCCAAGATGACGTCCCTGCAAGAAGTCATCCCACAGATAAAGGCTGGGGACTTCTTGTCCACCATAGACCTCAAGGATGCGTACCTGTACATCCCCATGAACAGGCAGCACATGCTAAGGTTCACAGTGAACAACGATCACTACCAGTTCACAACCCTGGCCTTCGGTCTAAAATCCGCACCAAGGGTGTTCACCAAATGCCTCACAGTGGCCGCTCATCTGCGAAGGGAGGGGATACACGTCTATCCCCCATAATCGACTGGCTCGTAAAAGCAAGCTCGTACAGAACATGCAAAGATCACGCACAGCAAGTCACGAGAACGCTAACAGGCCTGGGTTTCTCCATACACTGGGGAAAATGCTCAATGGAACCGGAGCAGGTGAAGATCTTCTTGGGTGCTCAAATCGACACCGTCCAATGTAGGGTGTCACCCAGCGAAAAGAGAACACTCAGCCTACTGAGGGAGAAACGTCACTACCAGAAGGGGCGAGCTCTGACAGTGAGGACAGTGAGCAAGATCTTGGGGATGATGGCGTCGTACATACACCTGGTCCCCAATGTACGCCTACAGATGAGACCGCTCCAAGAGTGGCTACAACAGCAATGGTCACAAGCTACAGGAAGTTGGGAGGATCTAGTGGTTGTGACGCACAGGGTGCAGGAAGAAATAAGGTGGTGGACCAAGGAAAGGATAACAGTAGGGAAACCTCTAACACCACCGGACCCAACAGTGACCATTACCACAGACGCATTCCAGAAGGGGTGGGGCGCACATATGAACAAGCTCAGAGTGAGGGGCCTGTGGAGCCCTACAGATGCGGTCAGACACATCAATTACCTGGAACTGAAAACAGTGTTGCTAGCACTCAAGGCCTTCCAGAAACACCTGTACAGCCAGAAGGTGCTGATACAAACAGACAACACCACAACGATGTTTTACATAAACAAACAAGGGGGAACTCAATCATTCCCCCTGTCAAGCTTGGCATAGGAAATCTGGAGATGGGCAATACCACTCAAAATAGACCTGCTAGCCATACACCTGCCAGGGAAGGACAATGTAGAAGCGGATTGGCTCAGCAGGCAGAATTCAGCATCCGACGAGTGGGAACTCAATATACAGGAGACAGAGAAACTATTCAGGAGGTGGGGCACTCCGAAAATAGACCTATTAGCAACACGCCGGAATGCAAAATGCCAATACTTGGCATCCAGGCAACCAGAGGCACTATCAAAGGGGAATGCCCTATGGATAAGCTGGTCAGAGACATTTGCCTACGCTTTTCCCCCGATACCACTGATCCCCAGGGTTCTGAACAAATGCATGACAAGCAACATGACGCTGATCCTGGTGGCACCACAATGGGCCAGGCAGACCTGGTACACTCAGATAATGGAGATGGCGCAGGGGCCCCCCCACAAGTTCTCAAAAAGAAGAGACCTACTCTCCATGGAAAACGGAGACGTTCTACACCCAGAGCCGGAGAGCCTCAACCTCTCAGCCTGGCTCCTGAGGACTTCGAGTTCGCACATCTAAAACTACCCTGAGAGTGCTGCGAGAGGCAAGAAGGCCCAGCACATGCAAATGCTATGGGGCAAAATGGAAAAGATTCACTCAGTGGTGTCGCAAGAAAAAACTACACAGAAAACTGACAAGGGAATGTACGGTGCTAAGGTACCTCACGCACCTAATAAAGGCTAAACTAAGCTCATCCTCGCTAAGGGTACACCTGGCAGCGATTGTGGCATACACAAGAGGAGAAACAGGGAGAAGCTTTTTCACATCTCAGGTCGTGAAAAGATTCTTGGAAGGGCTAAAAGAATAGCGCCACCACCGGCTTGGAACCTGAATGTAGTACTGACCGAGCTCATGAAAGCACCTTTCGAACCTATCCACAAAGCATCACTGCAAATGCTGACTATGAAAACTGCCTTTCTGGTAGCAATCACATCGCTATGGAGAGTGAGCGAACTGCAGGCTCTAACACTACAGGAACCCTACATTCAGATACACAGTGACAGGGTCGTAATAAGAACGGACCCGCACTTCATGCCAAAGGTGGTGTCAAGGTTCCACATGAATCAAAGTATTCAGATCCCTAGCTTCTTCCAAAACCCCACTACAAGCGCTGAGAGAGCACTCCACACTCTAGACGCAAGAAGGGCAGTGATGCACTACATTGAAAGGACGAAAGGACACAGGAAGACAAAACAGTTCTTCGTATGCTTCGCAAACAGTTACATGGGTAAACCAGTGACAAAAACACCATAGCGTGATGGATCGCACAGACTATACAATTCTGCCACAAGCAAGCGGGCCTGGAGCTAACAGGAGGGGCACAGGCCCACTCAACCAGGAAGAAAGGAGCAACAATTGCTTTTCTGGCCAACACACCAATTCAGGACTTATGCCTGGCGGCAACATGGGCTTCAGTGCACACGTTCACTAAGCACTATTGCGTGGATGTTCAAATGAACAAGGAAGCACAAGTAGGACAAAAGGTGCTTCAACATGTTTTCAACAACCAACGCTCATCTTCCACCCAGCCGCCACAAAAGTAACAAAACCGCTACAAAATCTATGCACACCATAGTGAATCCAGAAAGATTCACGCTGCAAAACGAATAGTTTCTTACCTGTCGGTGTAGTTTTGCAGCTTGAAGATCTTTCTGGATTCACTAGCGAACCCACCCGCCTACGCCAGAAAGATGAGGCTGGAAAAGAAGGTGGAAGTGTATAGAAAAGGAAAGAAAGTTGAAGCTTGCAAGATACGTGAAAAGAATCACGTTAAAAAAAAAAAAAGAGGATTAACATACATAGTCATGGATTCACTACAAGCAAAAAAGACAAAAAGAGGCAGAAAAAAGAATCCGAAGATGGCGCCCAAGGGTGGTAGCTTCCGCCGGAAGCATGCCGACGTCACCGAAGGTACACCAGAAGGTGGGACGTCGACACCCACCTGTGCTACAAAAAAAAAAAAGACTACGATTCCGGACCCAACCACCAGATTGTGGAATATGCACAGCATAGTGAATCCAGAAAGATCTTCAAGCTGCAAAACTACACCGACAGGTAAGAAACTATTCGTTCTTCTCTGCAGTCTCCTCTGCTGTACGTCTTCTTTCGTCCTTCTTCATAGGTTGCGGAAATCTGTATTCTTGATTCTGGTCTCCCCCTAAATACTGTATTCGAGGTCAGTAGCCGGTGGGCTACTGACCCTAGGGTAAATACACCCTTAGTGGGCTCACCCCACGTGGTGGATTGGGCACAATCCCTAACACTGATTGGAGAGTCTCTGCCATCTGCAAGATGACGGGCACTGAAGAATGGGCATCACCTCACCCCACCTGAGGGGTGGGGTTTGCAGAGGTGGGCACACCTTCAGGCCTGTTCTGATTTTTCCCGCTTGTCTTCCCGCCGAAAAGGAGGGGAGACAGGAAGGGAACCTGCTACTAATAGCAGGAGAGGCTGGGTGGTCACGGTACAAAAGCGGCAAGGCCTTTGAAGCTCCCCTGCCACAGATGGCTCATCTTTGTAACATCAAGCCTTCCCAAACAAAATCTTGATTCTGGATTAGAAGAGGATCTCAGCGGCCAGAACACCTTTGAGACATCTTATAGTCCTGCCCAGTTGACAAGATCACTCTCCGCTCTATGCACATCATCTTGGATATATAGGGACCCTATTTGCAGGAACCTGTTATGTTTATGACAACCTTGTAACATATGTCACTCCAGTATTGGAACTTTCATAGATTCCCATAGCTTGTATCATTCCCCGTCTTCGGAATGGGAGTCTCGGTAACAAAATATCATAGCAGGAGGTATAAAAGAGAAAGAAAAAGACCTAGGACTCATTCCCTTTTGTAGCATATCCACCTCTTTTTGCAAAAGAGACCAAAGCAAAGCAACAGCCGATCAGATTAGCCTCACCCCATAGAACCCTACTGAGAGAACCTCAGCCTCAAATTTTCTACCGCACGTTGTGCTAAGGGTGTCTCCTTTGAGCTCTGCTCATTTCAACTCTGTTTGAAGATTTTTCCAGCATTTTTCCTTCAGAATTGTTGTGCTTCATCTGAAATGTCTGACGAGGAGAAGAAAGCCCTTTTCAAGGCTTGTTCCACCTGTGGCAAAAAAAGGCTGTATGTGGAGGACAGGCATAAGGACTGCATTTATTTCCTGTACCCTGATCATAAGGCTGTGGACTAAAGAGATCTGCAGCACCTGCTCTGCGAAGACCCTCCGGGACCGTGAGGGTCACCTCCTCACTTGGATCCAGAAGCTGAAGTCGAGGAAGGAAACTCTGTCAAGTGACAGTGAGGATTCGTCATCTGCTACTTCTTCCAGAAGGTCAGTCAAAAGGGGTTGGGCTTCGCCTTCACCATCCTCAGAGCGTCCAGTTAAGGCCTCAAAAAAGACCCCCTGTGTGTCTGCGAGCCGGAGCCCTAGCAAATCTCCTCACCACGGTGTAAAGGAGAGGGAAGGACCATCTACAGCTACAGAAGTGGTGGAATCTGCGTAAGCATTTAAGAAGCCCTCTTCTCTAACATCTGAGAAGTCAGAGATAGGTTCCAAGTCGTCGACGATGCTACAGAAGACTCCGTCGACGCCGACGGGAGCGTAGACGACGGTTACAGTGACAACGACGAGAGTGTCGTCGAAGGTGTTGACAACGACAATGGTGTCGACGACGACGATGGTGTCGACGACGAGAGCGATGACGACGGCAGGAGCGTCGACGGTCTCGTCGACGGCAGTGTCGACGACGTCCATCTCGTCGTCGACGATTCAACAGTCGACGGTGGATCTCCTGTCGACGACCTCGTCGGCGATGGTTTCTCTGGCAACCCCATCGCCGACAGTGCCGTCGACAACGTCTTCGTCGACGGAGAAGATTACAATTTCCTTAAAGAGGATAACGCCGGATATGACATCTCCAAGGAGGGTTACCCCATTGCCTCCCGCACTGTTGCTTGAGGAAGAAGAGGATTCTGATGGGGTTGATCAGGACTCTTTTGGCTATGCACATAGTCCTTCACAATTGTTAGTGAAATGCCAAGAGACTGATTCTGAGGGCGAGTACCTTCATGAGTGCTCTTACCAGCAGCCCTATCGACAACAGAAAACACAGGCCAGGAGATGGTTTCAGTTCCTTCTTCCCTCTTGGCAGAACTTCATGGCATGTTGCAATATTATAGGGCCAGGTTTTCTCAGGCTCCTCCTCCTGCTGCCTCTTTCCCTGCAGTACAGGCTGTTCCTGCACCTTCGGCTTATATAATGGTTTCTCCGGAAGTACCATCCCAGGTGGTTTCTCAGCCACAGACACCTGGTCTAAGTATACCTCCAGTGGCCCAGGACGTTCAGGATGATTCCTCTGAGGAGGATCAGGATGATGGCAACAGGTCTAACCAAGGTTTAGAGTGGGATGATTATGTGATCCCGGACCCAGCGTCGCCTACGCCGGATCCAGTGGACTCTCCCCTGGCAGATATCGGGGGGTTTCACAAGCTGATGGAGAGAACCTCCAGTAGGTTCAAACTTCTAATGCCTTCTGTTCAAACAGAGTGCTTCTTCTATGATTTTAAGGAGCCCTACAGGAAGGTAATCTGGTCCATTCCCATTGTCAGCCATGTCGGGGATGAGGGTTTGAAGCAATGAAGAACCCGGCTATGGTGATTCCGGTTTTACCACGCCTGGAAAAGAAGTACAAGACCCCTGAGGGTAGTCCGGCGTCTTTGATTGGGCAACGGAAACCGGATTTAGTAATATCGCAGTCGGCACAGAAAAAGTCACGTAATCCTTCTGCACCCCTGACAACTCCTCCTGATAAAGAGTACAGGCGCCTTGATAATGCGGGGAAGAGATTTTCCTTTATGGCAAGTCTTCTGGTATGGGCAGCAAATGCGTTGGCGATCCTTGGCAGATTTGATCGCCAAATATGGTGCGATCTATCACCATATTTGGACCAACTCCCCCAGGAGTCCAAGGCGGAGGCCAAAAAGATCCTGCAGGAGGGGAGGCGACTTCGGCAGAGGTGATAGACTTTGCCATGGATTTTGCCACTACGGCTTTCCGTTCGCTGGCAGGCACATCAGTTCTTCGTTGCCAAGGATGGCTCAGGGTGACATGGTTCAGGCCTGAGGTCCAAAACAACATCCTGGACCTCCCATTTGATGGTGAGGCATTGATTGGCAAGTATATCGATGATGCTCTCCAGGACATAAAAAAGGATACGGAGATGGCTAGATCTCTCGGTACTCTTCAGTATCGGAAGGTTCCTTTCCGGGGAGCCAGAGGATAGAGTACTACTTCTTATAGAGGTTCTTACCAACAAAAACTGTACTCTTCTTATGGGTCAACGCCTCAATCGTATCGGCAACCTTACCAGCAGAAACAAGGCCAAGCCTAGTCTTTCTCTAGGTCCAATACAAGAGGAAAGCAGAATCGCCAGGGACGTGATTCTTTCAAGAGGCAATAGCGGCGTTCTGGCTCTGCCTGCTCTACCCTCCTCCCCATCAACATCTGTGGGAGGCAGGGTGTCTAAATACCTCCAGAACTGTAAATGGATAACATCAGACAGTTGGGTGCTCAACATCATTCTAGAGGGCCATACACTGGAGTTTATTCAAATACCACCTTCCAAGCCCCCTGCTGCCAAGCCTTCGAAACATCTGCGCATCTTGCGGCTCGAAGTTCATCAGATGCTCCTCAAGGGAGCTGTTCAGCTGGTTCCCTTTTCTCAAAAAGGGGAAGGTTTCTATTCCAGGTTTTTCCTGGTCAAGAAGACGCTGGAGAAATGGCGCCCCATTTTAGATCTCAGGCAGCTAAACACCTATCTCATTTTTCAATCCTTTCGGATGGTCTAGCTCCAGTATATCTTACGTCACCTCAGTCCGGGAGATTTCATGGCCGCTCTCGATCTCCAAGATGCGTATTTTCACATACCCATTCATCCAGCCCACAGGACAGTTTCTTCGATTCACAGTAGCCAAGAGCCACTTCCAATTCGAAGTTTTACCCTTCGGACTTCGATCTGCCCCGAGGATCTTTACCAAGGTGCTGGCACCGGTGGCAGCTTTCCTAAGGAAGCAGTATTTTCAGGTCTTCCCATACCTGGACGACTGGTTTCTGAAGGCCCCGTCCAGGGGGGCAGCGGAGGAAACGGTCAAGGCATATACGTACCTATTAAGGAATCTGGGTCAAGGCATGTACGTACCTATTCAGGAATCTGGGTCTCACTCTCAACAGGGAGAAGTAGTCTCTTTTCCCTTCCAGGACAGCATGGTTCCTGGGGGCTATCCTGGACACGACTCTCAGCAAGGCTTCTCTATCCTTTGAAAGGCAAGAAAAACTGCGGTCCATGGCTCTTTTGTTGAGAAAAAGAAAATGTCTTTCACTACGCTGTTACAAATCCCTTCTCGGAGTGATTTCTTCATGCATTCCTCTAATACCCCACTGCAGATTGCGGATGTGATCTCTTCAGGAACAACTAAACATGCAATGGCAACAAGTTCACTGTTCATTCGACGACAAGGTGGTGATTACTGCAGCAATGAAAAAGGCAGCCTTGTGGTGGACGAAGGAAGAGAACTTATCCCAAGGTCTATCCTTTGTAAGCGATCCAGCTCCTCAAGTGGTAACGACAGATGCCTCACTTGAGGGCTGGGGTGCAGTGCTTCAGGACTTACATATAAGCGGGCATTGGCTGCCCCAGCACCCCCTTCTTCACATCAATCTCCTGGAGCTCAGAGCAATCCGTCTGGCGTTGCAAGCATTTCTTCCACGATTGCAGGGTTCAGTGGTTCTCGTCCGCACGGACAACACCACGGCCATGCACTACATAAACAAGGAAGGGGGCACCAGATCTCTTCCGTTGTCACAGGAGGCCCAAGAAATTTGGCAATGGGCAATCCTACACTGAATATCGCTACAAGCAGAGCACCTACCAGGAGTGCTAAACGAAAAAGCGTGAAGGACTGTGTTTTTTCAAGACCCAGCGGTGCCAGGGATAACACCTGAAACCTTCGTGGGTAACCTGTTCCGGCGTACAAATGACAGAGACACGGGACACTTCCTTCGGCGTCAAAGATTCGAGGTTTATTACTACAGGGAACACAGAAGTCACGAGAAGTACATAGCATGTAGGTTCGCTGAGTCTGATTCGAATTGTATCTGTGGATCGCTCTTTTTATGCAGTTTTTCGTCATAGGCTAACATGACAAACAAAAGGTTTACAACCCGGTTCCCACAGTAAATATCATAGGGGGTCGCTTTCATGTATTCAGGGCCCGGAACATAATTACAGTAGCATTTAGCAGTTCCCAACTGTAAAAGTACATCTTCCCACCATCAGTGCATTCCGTTCGGCTGTAAACAAATCAAGGAAGAAACAGAAACAGGTGCAGAGGACGACGAGGATAGCGAACAGATCGAAGAGAGTGTAAGAGGGGTGGTATCAGGAAACACGATTGCAGGGATCAAAGGAGACGTGCCTAATGAATGCACAACTGAGACAATAGACCGGCACGGCAAGATGAGCCTCGAGCGGGGCCATCTGCCTTAAAGTGTCATCCCCCTCATCATAAAGACACCCTCAAAGGAACACGTGTCTTCCGCAAGAGTTTGGGAATCCCAGGGTCGCGAAGCGGACAGCGTCCGTTCGCTGGCTACTTGAGGGCAAGAAACAAAATGGATGCCATATCTAAAATGGAACCCTTGGGTTCAGATGAAGAAACCCACGAAACAAACGAACGGTTTAGGCTAGCACAGCGAAAACGCGTACACCCACTAAACTCGTTATTTGCGGTTCATAGATACCAGACTCGACCATATTCGGGCGAGTCGAAAACACCACTTACAATTGTCACGGAACCTCAGACGCTCCTTTTGCCCTCATGTAGGCAAGCACTAGTCGAAATCAGAATCGATTTCGATATTCATCAGACCATCCAGATGTTGCTGCAACATTATTCTATCCATCAGCGCTTCCTTGGTAACAGGCGACCGCCTTATACACGTCGTAGCACAGAGGCCACATAAGGCAGGACCACACTGCACACAAAGACAACACGTGAACAGAAATGCTACAACAACCCCAATGATCATCAGAATCTTCCAACCCCACGTCGACATCAGGCCCCAAAACCACCCTAGTAGCGTCCAATCTCCTACGTCCACGTGTATGGACTCGGAGATCTTATGCAACTTCGAGATGGCTTGATAGACGGTTGGAGCGTTGTCAGGAATAAAAATACAACAACTCGAATGTATTACCTTACATACTCCACCTCTATCTGCTAAGACGACGTCTAAAACCATACGATTTTGTAACGTCATAAGCCTGTCAGCCTGAAGCTCTGCTGTGATGTTGCCAAGGGCACTCGCAGTGATATTAGCAGTCGATTCCACCACTCGAGTCAACTGTCTCAGGTTCCTACTATTGATCATAGGTCCCCAAAACGGCAAGAAACCCTTAAAGAAGTCTCCTGCTTCTTGACCGGCAGTGTCCTCTTTGCTAATCACGCCTCTCACAACTCTGGTCTTGTGATAATCTGAGGCAACCGTAAAAGTTGGTGGCAGCAAATTTGCAATATAACATGTGCCCGAGAAGTCAAGGGGCAACCATGTATATGCACGGTCATAACAGACAAAGTACGTACCCTTGGCAGTCAAAAGAACAAGGGAAGAGAGCATTGGTAAAACATAAGTTTCAGTGCAAGCACTCTCCCCAAGATGAGCTCTCGGGCTTCGACCACGGCCTTTCAAACAGAAATTACCGAGGTGGGGTACGATCCATATTGGAGATGAACTTTTGAGCTGTCTATCACCCACTAGCACACTATATTCAGCCTCACTCAGATCCCTATAGGCTCGCACCTCTTCCTCTGGGATAAGCGATGGGTCAAAGATATCTCTATCTAGATCGGCAATCGCTATTGCCAAAGACTTATGGTACGGGCCGGGACCAAAGTGTGGAGAACGTGGCTCTCGATTGGGGTAAGAATCTAGTGCGCTGCGAAACATAGTTTGAAATGCTCGAGCTGAACCCTGGGAACTGTAAGGAAGGACCAAGTACGGAATTCCCTTATCGGTGGTATGTGGCATTAACCCACACACCCAACAATTGGTAGTATTCATCACCAACTGATGCTGATAAAGGAGCTGAACGAAGGAATTGTTCATAAATTCCGCACGTCTAACCTGCTCGTGTTGAGGTAGGATGTGGAAAGAATGAGGAGAAACAGTGGAGGTAGGTTTAGGTTCAGAAGAAGGGGTAGGTGAGGCAGAAGGCAACAATGACTGTATCATGTAATACACCCCACCCACCAATAACGAAGAAACAGGAACAGAAGGAACACCTGAAACATGAAGCATTTAGTACGTGCAATTCTATGCAATTCGAATCTTTGAGCTTGAGTCTTTTCCAATTCCGACAGCTTCGAGAAAGCCATCCTCTAAAACCGTCCGCAACGTTCTTGACGCACTTCGTTCTGTGTAGCAATAGTCAATCCCCAGGAGTTCCTAGGAATCGACGGTCTCCAACCTAGTGTCAGGACCTACTAAACAGAAGGAAGTACCTGCACGGCCTTACGGTCCACCCGGATGTAAGGTACTTTTTAATTAAACAATATGTACAAAATCTCCTAGCTGTGGAAACAAACATACATATGAAGAAAAAGACTCAGAATTTACGAAAATTACAGTTATTCAAAAATGTTCAGAGTGAAGAGTGATAATGGGGTAACGTGAATGTCAGGGGAGGAAGCAAAAATTTTTTTATTAGTCTTTAGTGTTGGAACGGAGAAAATATCTGCTTCTCCCAGGACGAGTCTGATCTTCAAACAGTTGGTCAGATGATAAAACAGAATCCTGTCGACCAGACAATGGTTCAGATCTTGAGTTATCCGATGACAAATGTTCAACAGTATCGTCCGGCTGCACTGAGGTATCTCCCACAGGCTGAGCGTCGCTGAATGGAACAAAGTTCGGCAAAACCTCAGCTTCAGATGAGGCGATGCCCTTCCTCACCCACGAGTCCGCTGGCAAAGGTATAGGTACCTTCTTGGTGTGGGTGGCGTGCACCCAGTGCTTGCGGCCCTCCAAACGAACAGCAGTTCTCGTGGCAAGGAGCACCTGGTAGGGTCCGATGAACCTTGGCTCCAGATTTCGTTTTCGGCCAAAGTTCCTCGTAACCACCCAGTCTCCGGGCTGGAGCTGGTGGCCTGGACCCTCCGTCTGCGCCGGCAGTACTTCAAAGACCTGTTGGTGAATTAACCTCAGTTTAGCAGTCAGATCATGAAGATAATCGATTAACATTGGGTACTCAAGATCAGCGAACACACTGGGTCTAGGGACCCCCCAAACATTGGCAGGACGGCCGAACACAATCTCATATGGGCTGAGCCCTACTCGAGAGTGTACAGTCGCCCTAGTTGACAGAAGAGCTAAGGGCAAAGCGTCAGGCCACGAGAGACCAGTCGTAGCCTGAATCTTTGCGAGTTTTAGTTTGAGAGTTCCATTGTATCCCTCAACCAAACCTGCTGACTGGGGATGGTTGGCACTGTGGAATTTTTGTGTAATCCCAAGGCCCTTACACACACTCTTCATCACACTCCCCACAAACTCACTTCCGTTATCAGACCATACAATCCGTGGCATTTCATACCGAGGAAAGTATTCCTTCAGTAGGACTTTTGCGGTGGACAGGGCAGTATTGTCTTTAAGAGGGTAGGCTTCGATCCATCGGGAGAATGCGCAAACCACAACTAAAACGTATTTTAGGTTATTGCATCGCTCCATATGGATGAAATCCAACTGAATCACCTCAAAGGGACATGAAGGAGGAGCAAAGTGGCCAGGGGGTGTAGGAGTTCCCTTACCAGGATTGTACATCATACATATCATGCAATTCTTGACCAATCTCTCAGCACACTTAGCGATACCATCATTCTTCCATACAGGGGACAACAACTTACAAATGCCTTTCGCACTAATATGTGACAAGCCGTGTGCCATAGTCACAACAGCTAGCACATATGCATCCGGTAACATCCACCTTTTACTCTCCGGCAAATCAATCCAACAGCCATTCGCATCCAGCTTTCCCGTACTCTCTTTCCACTTGGTCTTTTCAGTCTCGGTGGCCTCATTCTGAATCGCTTTCACACTCTCTATAGTGTCTTCACACATACCAGCTTCTACAGGCCACCTTACCGAACTAGTCACATACATTCTAGTTGTAAGGTTTCGTGCAGTCTCCTTAGCAATCTCATCAGCGAACGCATTGCCTCTGCCAACATCATCCGTCACCTTACGGTGTGCACTACATTTAATAATCGCCACCTGCTTGGGCAATGTAAGTGCATCCAAAAGATCATTCACAAGCTGTCCATGCTGAATCTTCGTACCATGCGATGTCATAAAACCTCTCTCTCGCCACAATCGTTCAAAACTATGCGCAACACCAAACGCATACTGACTATCCGTAAACACATTCACCCTCTTTCCTTTACACAACACACACGCTCTGGTTAAGGCAATTAGCTCTGCCGCCTGTGCAGAGTTCTGATTCAATCTCGCAGTCTCCACAACCGTACTCAACGTCACTACAGCATACGCAGTCGTTACATCACCATTCGGCAACTTAAAACACTAACCGTCCACATACAGAGTACCATCGGGGTGTTCCAATGGAGTGTTTTTCAGGTCAACACGACCTTTTGTTTCCTCCTCAGTTCGTAAGTAACAGTCGTGTGGTGCTACCTCATCTGATTCCATATTGGTTGGCAACAAAGTCGCCGGGTTTAGGACATTGCAGCGCTTTATTTGAATGTGACTTGCCAGAAGCGTCAACTCCTAACCAGACAACCTTGCACTCGTCAAGTGTTGGGTTTTCGTACGATTCAAGAGAGTGTCAACTGCATGCGGAACCATCACCGTAAGCATATTATCCATGACCAATCCTGCGGATTGTCGGATGGACACCGCAGCTGCCGCTGTCGCTCTTAGACAACTCGGCAATGCTCTAGCTACTGGGTCCAAGGTCGAGGAAAAATATGCACATGGACGCTGCTTACCACCGAATTGTTGCGTCGAAACACTCAACGCACAACCTTGCCTCTCGTGAACGTATAGTGTAAACGGCTTACTGTAGTCAGGAGTACCTAACACAGGGGCCGAACACAACGCTTCACGCAATTGAGAAAAACTTTTCTGACATTCTTCCGTCCATGGCAAAGGAGTTGGAACATCCTTGCACGTAAGAGCCACCAATGGTTTCGCTAATAATGAAAAATTTGGAATCCATTGCCTGCAGTATGACGTGATACCTAAGAAGGCACGCACATCTCTCTGAGTTGTTGGCACAGTCATTCGAGCAATCGCCGCAATTCTCTCTGGCGTCAACCTTCTTCCCTCCTTTGACAATAAGTGACCTAGATAGGTTACTTCTTGGCAACAATATTGCAGTTTAGAAGGTGACACCTTGTGATGTAAATCACAGAGATGCTGTAACAACGACACCGTAGCAAGTTTGCAAATGTCCTGTGTGTCCGCAGCCACCAATAAGTCATCAACATATTGGAACAAGGCCGCACCGGCCGGCAACACAAACGCGTCAAGTTGGCTCTTCAAGGCTTGGCTGTATATCGATGGACTCTCACAGTAGCCCTGAGGAGCGCTTTTGAACCGAAAGCTGCGGCCACCTAGAGAGAAACCGAAAAGGTCCCTGCTCTCCTCAGCAATCGGAATGCTAAAGAAAGCATTCTTCAGATCGATCACTGAGAACCAGGAAGCAGATGCTGGAATCAGAGTCAGTAAAGCCGTAATATCAGGCACCACAGGGAACTGAGGAATCACAATTTTATTCACCTCCCGTAAATCGATGACAAAACGATACACAGGAGGCTTCGATGGATCAGTGCGTTTCAAAATGGGCAACACAGGGCTATTACACACGTTTCCCCGAGTCTCCTCGATAACATCCTTCTCGATCAAATCATAGATGATCGCTAACAACCCTCGCTCACCATCGAGAGAGATACGATACTGGGGAATACGTGGTAATCGCACATTTGATTTCAATTGAACAACATAAGGGGAGATGTCAAGCAGGCCCACGTCATTGGGACCTGTTGCCCACAAAGATGCAGGAAGAGAACTCCATTCCGGTGGGAGCTTATCGATGGACAAGTACATAGGAGAGATAACTCTCTCACCCAATGTAAGCTTTACTCCCACAGGAGAACAATACAAAGTCGCATACAGACGTTTCAGCAAATCCAGGCCCAAAAGATTTTCACCACAACAGTAGTCAAAATCAAAGGAGCTTGCAGCTCACGAGGCCCAATTGTAAGAGGCAAAGGGCGTGAAACCGGATTGCTAACAGGGGCGCCAGAGAATCCAACGGAAACATTTGTTAAGCCAGACAAAGGTGCGCCAGGGAGTTTCGAATGCATGATGGAATTTTTAGCTGCACCAGTGTCCAACAGAAAAGGCTCGACTGCGCCCGAGGTGGCAACTGCGACGTAAGGCCCTCTCTGATCAACCGGAACTGATACTACTCCCTCTCCTTGTCTATGGCTGTCCTAGTAATTACCGTCGTCAGCACCCTGATCGACGTAATAATCATCCACATTGTACTGTGCGGATCTACCTGGTGATGATCCATGCTGATCGAAACAATTATTTGAATCAGAAGAATTATTACGATCATTTTGGTTTTGCGTAACACCACAACCTCGACCTCGTGAAGCCTGCTGAGGACCACTACGACCTCCTCTAGATGAATTACCACTATTCCGATCACGCAAAACCGGACAATCAAATTTCAAATGACCCTCGTTTCTACAGTAGGCACACTGATTGTACCCAAGCATAGATCTCTGCGAAGAAGAGTCATTTCGCGATTGTGACCTAGATGACTGCGATTGCGATCTATTCCGCTGCTGAGAATCGTTCTGATTCGAGCGCGGAGGATATGCTTGTTGCAACAATACGTTCGTTTTGAGCTCTTTCGTCTTTTTATCTGCACGATCATTTTCCTCTTTCTCTCTATTCTCATAATATTGGGCCGTGTTAGACGGACCGGGAGGGTCGGCCGAGGACAAGGGGAGAGGTCTCCGGGGAGAGCCGTCTCCAGCGATCGTACAGACAAGTAACTTCCCCCCCCCCCACAGACGGACACCACACCAGGATAAGGTTCAACAATACTTTATCAGCAATTCTTTAGTTACGGTAGAATTATACAAGGAGGTCTGGACTCAGGGGTCCCCTCGATTCTGGTCTCTGGATTGGGAAAAGGGTAGCGGGACAGTCTTGTTACCAGTAGATGAAAATAGCTCTCAATCCTCGAGCTCGGCGTTCTAGATGATCGGGCCGCGGCGGAGCCAGCAGGTCCCGAGATGGATGAAGGAAGCGACGGTCCGCGGCGGAGCCAGCAGGTCCCGATGAAGATGGTGGTTACAAACGGTCCGCGGCCACGCCAGCAGGTCCCGACGACGATGATGATTACGAAGGTCTTGGCAGCGCCAACAGGCAGGACGATGGTTCGCAAGGCAGGGCTACGGCAGCGCCAGTAGTCCGTCAAGGATGAGTTCTTCACTGCGTCTCTCGACTCCAGGATACAACTGCCTTCCTGCTCTGGAGCTGCCCCAGTTATAGGGCTGATCCTCTTTGATGTCCGGACCCTCGCTCTTGGAGGTTGGGGGGTCCGGGATGAAGGGGTCCAGACACCCAGCAGGGGGGTGGAGCCAGCGCCCGGGGAGATGGTGGGCGAGCGGCACCTGGCGAGGGAGAGCCATCGACACCTCTTTCTCCCATTGACCCGCCAAGTAGTCCGCTCACCTCCTGGGTGGATGATGGTGCCGGGATGTCTGAGGCCTGGCCAGGCCCAGGGTTGGGGTCGATCGGGGGCCACGCGGCCTCGTGGCGGAGTGTCCAAGATGGCGCCCAGGCTGGGCGCGCGGGCCAGTGAGGGATCGGGCCCACGAGGTCGATATGTTCAGAGGCAAGGGTCCCGGAGGGGACGGAAAGCGTGAAGTGGTGGTGTGTGACACTTGAGGGACCGGGCTCGGGCCTGGTCGGGCAGAGGGGGAGCGGCCCTTCACGTGGCCTGTCCAACATGCGTCCCCCCCAGCTGAAGGCGGGGAGAGTCACCCATCCTCTTGGGGACTCTCCTCGTCGAGGCGGAAAAACCGGGACAGGCCATCTGCGTTGGCGTGGTCTGGCCCAGGCCGGTGTTCAACAGTGAAGTCCATCCCTTGTAGGGAGATGGACCAACGTAGTAGCTTTGGGTTTTCCCCCCGCATCTGCATCAGCCACTGCAGGGGTCGATGGTCGGTCTGCACCCGGAAGTGTGTGCCAAAGAGGTAGGGCCGGAGCTTTTTGAGGGCCCATACCACGGCGAAGGCCTCTCTCTCGATGGTGCTCCAGCGTTGTTCTCGAGGTAGGAGTCGCCTGCTGATGAAGGCCACTGGCTGGTCAAGGCCTTCGGTGTTCAATTGAGACAGGACCGCCCCAATGCCGTGGTCGGAGGCGTCCGTCTGTACGACGAATTCCCGGCTGTAGTCGGGGGCCTGGAGCACAGGGGCGGAGCACATGGCGGCCTTCAGTTGTTCGAAGGCTGTTTGACAATCTGGGGTCCAGTTGACCTTCTGGGGTTGATTCTTGGACGTGAGCTCCGTGAGGGGCCCCACTATGGTACCATAGTCTTTCACGAACCGTCTGTAATAGCCCGTGAGTCCCAAAAAGGCGCGGACCTCGGTCTGGGTGATGGGGGGCTGCCAGGACTGGATGGCGGCAATCTTAAGCTGCAGGGGGGCCACCAGGCCGCTTCCCACCTGGTGTCCGAGGTAGGTTACGGACCCCTGACCAATTTGGCATTTGCCGGCCTTGATCGTGAGGCCAGCTTGCTGAAGGGCCTGTAGCACCGCTCGGAGGTGGTGGAGGTGGTCGGACCAGTGGTGGCTGTACACAGCGATGTCGTCTAGGTAGGCGGCGCTGAAGCCTTCGAGCCCGGCCAAGACCTGGTTGACTAGCCGCTGAAATGTTGCGGGGGCATTCTTCATGCCGAAGGGCATGACCTTGAAATGATAATGGCCATCAGGAGTGGAAAATGCAGAGCGTTCTTGGGCCCGGGGTGTGAGGCCGATCTGCCAGTAGCCCGCCGTCAGGTCGAAAATGCTGAGGTAGCGGGCAGCTCCCATGCGGTCGATTAGTTCATCTGCCCGGGGGATGGGGTGTGCGTCCGTCCTGGTGACCGCATTCAAGCCCCGGTAGTCGACGCAGAACCGGAGTTCCGGTGTGGTGCCGGGAGCGGCTGCTTTGGGGACCAGTACTACTGGGCTGGCCCAGGGGCTGTCTGAGGGCTCAATGACCCCGAGGGTGAGCATTTTGGTTACTCCTCCCTGGATGCAAGCCCGTACCCGATCTGGTACGCGGTAGGCCCGGTGGCGGATAGGGGGGCTGTCCCCCGTGTCCACATCGTGCACACACCAGGAAGTGACACCTGGGGTGAGGGAAAACAGGTCGGCGAACTGCAACAGAAGGTCCCGACATTCCTGGCGTTGGTCCAGGGTGAGGGCTCCCGAGAGTCGGACCCCATCCACGGAGCCATCTTTCTCCCCAGTCCGTAGGAGGTCAGGAAGGGGTTCGGAGTCTTCTTCGGCTCCATTGTCTGTGGCCATCAGGAGGCTGAGTTCTGAACGCACAAAGTGGGGTTTCAGCCTATTAGCGTGGAGGACTCGGAGGGGGTTCCGTGAAGATTCCATGTCGATGAGATAGGTGACAGGACCCTTACGTTCGATTACTTTGAAGGGCCCCGTCCACTTGTCTTGCAGGGCGCAGGGCTCGGTGGGGGACATGACCCATACCTGTTGTCCGGGTTCAAATTCGATGGAGGAGGCATTCTGGTCATACCACTTTTTCATGTCCTCTTGACTGTCCTCCAGGTTTGCTTTTGCCAGTTCTCTGAACCGTCGGGTCTGGTTGCGGAGGGTCAGGAGGTATTTGAAGACATCCGGGGGGTTCTTTAGAGGGGGCATTTCCCAGCCTTCCTTGACTAGACTGAGAGGCCCCCGTACGGGGTGTCCATACAACAACTCAAACGGGCTGAAGCCGAGGGACTTCTGGGGGACCTCTCGATATGCGAAGAGGAGGCACGGCAGCAGCACATCCCACTGGCGACGGAGGGGCTCTTCCAACCCCCCAATCATCCCTTTGAGCGTGCGGTTGAACCGCTCAACGAGTCCGTTTCCTTGAGGGTGATAGGGGGTCGTGAATCGGTAGGTGACCCCACACTGTTGCCAGAGGGACTTCATATATTTGGAAATAAAGTTTGTGCCCCTGTCGCTGACGACTTCTCTGGGGAAGCCCACACGGGAGAAGATCCCCATCAGGGCCCGACCGACCACCGGGGCTGTCACAGTTCGCAGGGGAATAGCCTCGGGGTAGCGGGTGGCGTGGTCCACTAGTACCAGGATGAACCGATGTCCTTGTTTTGTACGGCGGTCCAGGGGCCCCACAATGTCTATCCCGACCCTCTCGAACGGGGTGGTGACCACGGGAAATGGTTGCAGGGGGGCTTTTAGTTTGCGGCCGCTCTTTCCACTGGCTTGGCACGTGGGGCAAGATCGGCAGTGCTGGAGAACATCATTCCTCATTTTGGGCCAGAAGAAGTGGGTTACTAGGCGGCTGTAGGTTTTATCCTGACCCAGGTGTCCCGCCAGGGGGACATCGTGGGCTAGGTTTAGCAAGAAGTCTCTAAAACGGAGGGGCACCACTAGCACTCGGCTGGCCCCCAACTCCGCGATCCTTTGTTCACTGTATAGTAGATCATTGTCCCAGTAGACCCAATGTGTTCCGGAGGTATCCCCTGCGCTCTGGGCGAGGGCTTGTTGGCGGAGTCCCTCGAGGGAGGGACAGGTCTTTTGCTCTTGGCGAAACTGTTCCTGTGTGGGTCCCCCCTCTTGATGCCACTGGTCGAGGCCAGCGAGGTCCGGAGGTTGAGCTGGTTCTGGGGGGACGGCACGGTCGGTGTCTTCGACTGGGGCGACCGGGGGAGGAGGTGCCGGCCATTCGGGTTCCTCTTGTCGGGGATTGGCACGGGCGGCCATGGACCGGGTGGTGACGCACGCCCAGTCCGGGACGCCCAACATCCCCAGGTGTTCTCTTCGTTCTACGGCTGCCCAGGGCGAGCTTTCAAGGTCATTTCCCAGGAGACAGTCTACGGGAGCATCATCTCGGACCGTTACTTTCAACATGCCGGAGACCCCTCCCCATTCGAAAGGGACGCAGGCCATCCGACACAGACTTTCTGAGTTATCGGCTGAACGGACAGGGCAGAGAATGTTTGGTATGAACTGTTCTGGGGTCACCAGGTGACAGCGGACGGCTGTTACACTGGCCCCGGTGTCACGGAGGGCTTCGGCCCGGCGTCCATTGATGCTCACCCATTGGCTGTACTTCCGGGTGTTAGCGGGTAGGGGGACCCGCGGGACCATGTCTTTCCCCCCTAAGCATGCTAAAGTCATGGCGGCTGGCTCCCATTCTTGATGCTCTTGTTCGTATTCTTCCTGCTCCTCGGAGATCTGTTCTTCCCCTAGGGCAGCAGCGGCCACTTGGCGGGGTCTTGGGCTCTGGTACTGCGGGCAATTTGGGTCGTTTGCATAGTGGCCGACTCGTTGGCATCGGTGACACGTGACATTGGCTCTGTATCCCGGTCGCGCCGGGGTGCTGCCCCGGTTGGCCGGGGGGGGTGGAGCTGGTAGCGGGGGCGACCGGAGCGTTGTCTCTTCCTCGCCCTTGGCCCCCTCCTCCTCCTCTGGGACGGTGCTGACCGTTGTTGTTCCGGTTCTGTTCATAGGATCCATTTCGGCCCACTCTGGTGATTTCCCACCGGTCAGCCTCGGCTGCGAGCTGCCGTGGATCAGTCAATTTGCTGTCGAGGAGGTGCTGCCGGAGCTCAATGAAGCAATTGTTTGATAGATGCTCCCACACCATGAGGTTGAAGAGTTGTTCGTACGTGGTGACATTGCTTCCTTTGATCCAGCCCTCGAAGGCTCGGCTAAAATAGTTCACGTAGTCCACCCAAGTTGTACCCGGGATGCGGGTGCAGTCTCGGAACCTCTGACGGTACATCTCGGGTGTGAGCCCATAGCGGGTGAGGAGGGCAGCTTTCATGTGGTCATAGGAGGTCATCTGATGGTCCGGGAGCTGTAGCAGGGCATCGCGGCCCTCATTGAGGAATCTCCCCCAGAGACCGGCTCCCCAATCGTTTCGATCGATCCGGTGGGCGGTCATAGCGATTTCGTAGGCCTTGAACCATTGCTGGATGTCGTCCTCTCGGAAGTATTCTCGGACGACATCCTTGGGGATGTGTACTTTTTTCTCTGTTGCCCCTAGGTCGCGGGGTTGCTCGGGCACCCCTAATTCTCTGTTCTGCTTGCGTAAGTCTATCTCCGCTAGGTTGCGCTCATGTTCGTACGCCAGCTTCTTTTCCTCGAGCTCCCTTTGTCTCTGTTTTTCCTCTCTTTCTTCTCGGAGACGCAGGTGCTCTAAGCTTATTTTTTGTTCGGCCAGTTTAAGTTCAACCTCCATTTTGAGCCGGGCCATTTCTAGTTCGTGTAGTCGTGTTTTCTCTCGTTCCTGGATCTCGTCTTGTGAGAGACCCGTTCTCTGCTCCTCGGGTGCCGTGGTGTTTTTTTCTACTGCTGCGATATTTTGGTCGGTGGTTTCCACGGCCCCGGTTTCTGCCCAGGACTCTAAGGCCTGCTTAAAATCGTCTTTGGTACTTAGACCGGTGGTAGCGATACCTAGTTCGATGCAGAATTGTTTTAGTTCACGATGGCTGTACTCGTTCAATTTCTCCATTTGAAATTTCTCGGTGGATCCGCTTTCTTTAGTTGTCATCGTGATTTCGTCGTGGGGTGAGCTACTCTCTGTACGATTATGCGGTGATTCGGATCGCGCCGCTGGCCACCAATGTTAGACGGACCGGGAGGGTCGGCCGAGGACAAGGGGAGAGGTCTCCGGGGAGAGCCGTCTCCAGCGATCGTACAGACAAGTAACTTCCCCCCCCCACAGACGGACACCACACCAGGATAAGGTTCAACGATACTTTATCAGCAATTCTTTAGTTACGGTAGAATTATACAAGGAGGTCTGGACTCAGGGGTCCCCTCGATTCTGGTCTCTGGATTGGGAAAAGGGTAGCGGGACAGTCTTGTTACCAGTAGATGAAAATAGCTCTCAATCCTCGAGCTCGGCGTTCTAGATGATCGGGCCGCGGCGGAGCCAGCAGGTCCCGAGATGGATGAAGGAAGCGACGGTCCGCGGCGGAGCCAGCAGGTCCCGATGAAGATGGTGGTTACAAACGGTCCGCGGCCACGCCAGCAGGTCCCGACGACGATGATGATTACGAAGGTCTTGGCAGCGCCAACAGGCAGGACGATGGTTCGCAAGGCAGGGCTACGGCAGCGCCAGTAGTCCGTCAAGGATGAGTTCTTCACTGCGTCTCTCGACTCCAGGATACAACTGCCTTCCTGCTCTGGAGCTGCCCCAGTTATAGGGCTGATCCTCTTTGATGTCCGGACCCTCGCTCTTGGAGGTTGGGGGGTCCGGGATGAAGGGGTCCAGACACCCAGCAGGGGGGTGGAGCCAGCGCCCGGGGAGATGGTGGGCGAGCGGCACCTGGCGAGGGAGAGCCATCGACACCTCTTTCTCCCATTGACCCGCCAAGTAGTCCGCTCACCTCCTGGGTGGATGATGGTGCCGGGATGTCTGAGGCCTGGCCAGGCCCAGGGTTGGGGTCGATCGGGGGCCACGCGGCCTCGTGGCGGAGTGTCCAAGATGGCGCCCAGGCTGGGCGCGCGGGCCAGTGAGGGATCGGGCCCACGAGGTCGATATGTTCAGAGGCAAGGGTCCCGGAGGGGACGGAAAGCGTGAAGTGGTGGTGTGTGACACTTGAGGGACCGGGCTCGGGCCTGGTCGGGCAGAGGGGGAGCGGCCCTTCACGTGGCCTGTCCAACAGGCCGTAGCCAATATCTGAACAGAAGTGGAAACAGCCCACGCACTCTCTGAATTCTTTAATTTGTTGCTTAGGTCCGGCAACAAATTCGACACAAATTTGTCTACAAACAGTCTCTGACCTCCCTCAGTGCCCATATCTTGACCGCTGTGATCAATGAATGCCTCCTCAAATCTTGTAAAGAAATCGGAGACACTCTCGTCCTTCTTTTGCTTACAAGCGGACAATTTGTCCCAATTAACTTTCATAGCTGGCATAAGCGTTTTCATAAGGGTAATTTTTCTCTGGGGAAGATCGGTAATGAGCTGTTCAGGCTTAGCCCCACCAACTTGTCGGGCATTCGCCGCCACAAGAGCAGGCCAATCACCGCCTAACTCAGCGACATGATTTTCCTGGCGAATCTTCACCCATACAGGCTGCGGTACGACATTGCCGAACAGCATATCGATGTCGGCTAGATTCATTATCGTAGCATCCACTAGCTGAGACAATTCTTTATAATACCCTGCAGGATTTTTGCGAGGGTCGGGCAAAGTCTGCTTAACCTGCAGGACTTCCGATCGTTTCCATGGAAGATGTATCCACACTCTCTGGAAATGTGGCAATATAATAGGATTAGCCTGTGCATCACCAGGCATCCACACTGGTGGAACTTCGCGCATGGGATACTGACCAGGCGTCGATATCCATTCCTCATGCTCATCTTTATATAATGCACGAGGCATGATAGTCGGACGAAAAGATAGTAGGTGCTCGACTGCACGTCGAACATTGCTACCCACAAGTACACCACTCGAGAACTGAAGCTGAAGTTCAGTTAGAGCAGCCAGTACATCATCTGCAGCATCAACTGATATCTCATCGCGTAAAAGTTTGCACATTTCCTCAAACACGAATCTTTGTGTCGGCTCATTGAATTGAGAAAACGTATCAACAACTATACGTGGAGGATTCTTAAGGGGATACCTAATCCAATTTTTCACCATATTATATAGCGTGTCACGTTCCCTACCACCAGGAAGCTGACTTCGTCTTTGGGGAGCTTCAGATTCATCAGAACCAAGAATCGGTCCAAAGGGAGAATAAAGATTAGCAACAGTATTAGGAATGCGTCTGCGAACAGACGGAGGAGTACAGTACAGGAGCAACGACATGAGGGCTAAAGACAGGAGCAGCAGGAGCAGTAGGAGTAGCTACAAGAGCAGAAGTAGCGGGGACAATAGCTTGAGAAGGTATAGACGGAGGAGCAGTAGGAGCAGGAGCAGGTAGAGGAACAGGAACAAGAGGAGCAGCTGCCGGAACAGCAGGTTGAGGAACAGGAGGAACCACAGGGGCTGTGGTATCCTGCGCATATGGAGGTGGCGATTTTAGTAGATAAGACAACAAAGGGTCCTCTACTGCTTCCTCTCCCTTCTTATCCGTACCTGTCGGTAAAGCGGGGTAACATTTGTCAACTGTCATACGCTGCAATCTATCAAAAATTTCCTTTTCCTTCTCCTCTTTATCTCGCTGAAACTGCTCTGCATTTTTCATCGTCGTAACAATACCTTCTCTCTTATTACGTTTAAGCTGCTTGATTTCTTTCTGCTTGGCTTCTTTACGCCACAACCGAAAGGAATCAAACATGGCCGGCCTTGCTTTTCTTTGGAACAATTTAGCTTCAAGATTATCTAAAATCGGGGCCTCAAAACTACCATGAGGTGGCCAACTAAGGACACCGTCATCTTAGGTGTAGCGAACCCAACACTCAGTGAATGTGATTGGACCTAAACAATGTCGACTATATAATTCGTAAGTTGGAGTTCCAACCGGAGGTATCGGACACGAGTTCTCCAACCGGGAATCCGCACCACAACCTCTAAAGCAACTGAACAAAGTACTACGGCCAGGCATCGTGCACACTAACCGAGTTTCACAAACGTCAAGGGTTATAGGATTACAATGTCCCTGCAAAAGTGCAAAAACCCTCGGTTTTTGGCGACTGCAGACGTCAAATAGCACAACGAAGAACAAATTACCAAGAACCACAAATGCAATGGAACCATGCAACAACTAAGCACCCACAACAACAAAGGACTTCGGGAGCGACCCACAAATACTTAACTCAAAGATCAATGGCGTCACCAGGAAGGCCCGTCAATCGTCTCGCTGTACCAAGGTCTACGCCAGGCGCCAAAACAGGTCTACAGTCAGGGCAGCAGTCCGTCGCAGCCGTCAGGAGGCGGGGATCTTCGCAGGAATAGTCGTCGGGCCACTTGTTTCGACAACAGGATCGATGAAGCGGGGTGCACCTTCCCTCGGAGATTTCACACGAAGTTCCTCACGATCGTCGGGCTTTGGACCGGTACCGCTGATGCAGCCCCACGTTGGGCGCCAACTGAAGGACTGGGTTTTTCTAAGACCCTGCGGTGCCAGGGATAACACCTGAAACCTTCGTGGGTAACCTGTTCCGGCGTACAAATGACAGAGACACGGGACACTTCCTTCGGCATCAAAGATTCGAGGTTTATTACTGCAGGGAACACAGAAGTCACGAGAAGTACATAGCATGTAGGTTCGCGGAGTCTGATTCGAATTGTATCTGTGGATCGCTCTTTTTATGCAGTTTTTCGTCATAGGCTAACATGACAAACAAAAGGTTTACAACCCGGTTCCCACAGTAAATATCATAGGGGGTCGCTTTCATGTATTCAGGGCCCGGAACATAATTACAGTAGCATTTAGCAGTTCCCAACGGTAAAAGTACATCTTCCCACCATCAGTGCATTCCGTTCGGCTGTAAACAAATCAAGGAAGAAACAGAAACAGGTGCAGAGGAAGACGAGGATAGGGAATAGATCGAAGAGAGTGTAAGAGGGGTGGTATCAGGAAACACGATTGCAGGGATCAAAGGAGAGGTGCCTAATGAATGCACAACTGAGACAATAGACCGGCACGGCAAGATGAGCCTCGAGCGGGACCATCTGCCTTAAAGTGTCATCCCCCTCATCATAAAGACACCCTCAAAGGAACACGTGTCTTCCGCAAGAGTTTGGGAATCCCAGGGTCGCGAAGCGGACAGCGTCCGTTCGCTGGCTACTTGAGGGCAAGAAACAAAATGGATGCCATATCTAAAATGGAACCCGTGGGTTCAGATGAAGAAACCCACGAAACAAACGAACGGTTTAGGCTAGCACAGCGAAAACGTGTACACCCACTAAACTCGTTATTTGCGGTTCATAGATACCAGACTCGACCATATTCGGGCGAGTCGAAGACACCACTTACAATTGTCACGGAACCTCAAGCGGACAGGCTCAGCAGGCTTTCGTCAGTCAGCCTTGAATGGGAACTGAACCAGAAGGTCTTGGAGGAGATTTACCATCTGTGGGGCAAACTCTCAATTGATCTCTTTGCCACCCCGGTGAACAGAAAATGCCAGATTTACGCAAGCAGGTTACACCATCGAGGATCCCTGGGGAATGCGCTTTCGATAGCTTGGTCAAAAGTATTTGTGTACGCCTTTCCCCCCATTCCTTTGATTATAAGGCTACTCAAGAAGATCAAGACGGAACCATGCAGGATGATCCTAATCGCTTCAGCTTGGCCTAGGCAGTTTTGGTTCACTGAGCTTCACCTCCTTTCTCTGGCCCCTCCACATCCTTTGCGGGTGATTCCAGATCTTCTCCCGATGTCCCAGGGTCCAATCTGGCATCCGGATCCTCGTTCCTTACATCTGTCAGCATGGCTCCTGAGCACCGAGAGTTCCTAAACCTTCACCTCTCGGACGAGATAAGAAATGTCCTCTCTCAAGCTAGAGCTCCTTCCACTAACAAGACTTACTGTTTGAAATGGAAACGATTTTGCATCCGGTGCCAGAAGAAGGGTGTTGACCCTTTCTCATCTCAGCCTCATCAGGTTCTTCCTTATCTCCTGTCCTTGGCTGAGGCAGGATTGGCTCATTCATCCATAAAGGTTCACTTAGCCGCAGTTTCTCGCTACGGACACACTGCATCTGGACCTTCTCTCTGGTAAAGAAGTGTGGCTCAATGGTTAGAGCAGCAGACCCTGATGCAGTAGTCTGGCCGGGACCAGGGTTCAATTCCCGCCTCGGCGGGTCTCTGGCTCAATTTCCTCGGACCTGATCATTCTCGCCTCGGTGCCTATTCTGATCATGAGCCCCACTCTGCACCTCCGGGCAATAGCTTGCTTAATCTCTACAATGGCCCCAACAACGCTAAGGATGCCTGACATCACCTTGGGGGTGCCGAGGAGTGGGCTCCTCACAGGGAAAGGCCAGGAAGGGTTCCTCGGCGGTATTCGTACAAGCGCCGAGATGCCTCCGGGTAGTCGTGCTCTATATAAGTGCGTAATTATCTTTATTATTTATCTTATCATCCAGAATTTTCAAACAGTTTCTCAAGGGTCTGTTTCAAGTGTTTCCTCCGGTGACTCCTCCGCCTCCCACATGGCATTTGAACTTGGTTCTCACCCAGCTGATGAAACATCCCTTGGAACCGATTCATCGAGGAGATATGAAATTCCTCTCGTGGAAACTGGCACTCCTTCTTGCTCTCACTTCTGCAAGACGCATTGGGGAATTGCACTCTCTCACAATACAGGAACCTTTTCTCTAATTCAAAAGAAATACTGTAATTCTAAGGACTAATCCAAAGTTCATACCAAAAATGCCTTCAGACTTTCATCTCAACGAGCCTGTGATTCTCAAGGCTTTCTTTCCTCAACCTTCCACGCTGGCAGAAAGGTCACTTCGTTCACTGGATGTGCAGCAGTGCTTGAAATTTATCTGGATCGCCAAAATCTTCTTAAATATTCATCGCATTTAGTGCTCCTCGCAAGGGCTTACCCCTGTCTATGCATGGTATTGCCAGATGGATCTCCAGTGCCGTACAGTACTGTCACTCTGCAGCAGGCAAGCTTCTAGAAGGCAGAGTTGGAGCACACTCCACAACCTCTATGACTTCCTCTTCTGCTCTCTTTGCGGGAGTTAAGATTAAAGACATATGCAGAGCTGCAACTTGGAGCAGCACGCACACCTTCACAAGACAATACTGCCTGGAAACCTCGGCACAAGAAGACACAGCTGTAGGTCAGGCAGTCCTGAGGAACCTCTTCCATTGAGTGGTGAGCTTTCTTTTCATCCCTCCTTCCTTTTCTTACTGTTACTTGCACATTTTGCTATGTGTTATTTATGTGATTGCACGGTTGATTCAGGATTAAAAAAAAAAAAGAAAAAGAAAAAAGAGGTCATTGAGGAAGTGATGATAAGAGGTAGCAAAATGTGCTCTCGGACTGCTAGCTTCTCTGATACAAACTATGGGAATCTAACCCGGTCGTGCTTGTTAGCACCTCCTGATAGAGATGGCAGACGCACTGATAATTTAGGCTGTACAGTTGGTTCCATGATGGCAACATTAATCAAGGTGACACACTCCTTGGTGATTTTTAGGCCATTGTGATAGCCAAATGTGACATTGCATTTCGCCATTTATTGACTTCATTCAAGGATAAGAAAGAGTGAGAGAGAGAGAGCGCTAGAGCAGTAATCAAAGAAGGTGCATCAACTTCAGTGGCTGTCATTGATGCTGCAGTGGATGTTTCAAATACACATTTTCCACAGCTAGCAGGAGCAGCTTTATTGAGTAGATCCATATGGTGGAATAACTTAGTTTGGAAAACATATTGATGACACTTTGCAGAATATTACAACTGATACAGATACTCTGGTCCTTCAGTGGCAGTGACCTGGCTTCTCAACTTTTTGTGGCTCATGAAGATCCCAAACCTTCAAAGGAGGTTCCAGTCAGTACGGAAGTCAAGGCAGTCCGTATTCCCCTCCGATGCAAGCTGGATATGACCAGGGGTATAAACCCAATAAAAACCAGAGACAGGACTATGGTAGAGCTTCTCGATGCAAAAGGAGCACCTCTCAACTATGCTCCCAAGACAACTAAAAACTAGCTAGACCTTTGGCAACTCTCCCTCTAGCATCTCCATCTCAGCAGATAAATTCTACTACTTCTCAAATGAGCGATAGTCACAAAATCCCAGAGAATCCGGAGTATTTATTCCACATTCTTTCTGACCAGGAGGAAATCAGGACAATTGAGACCTATTCTTGATCTAAGGGAACTGAGCAAGTTACTGAACAAATTTACCTTTTGCATGATAAAGCTCCATGAAGCCCGCCTGATGATCCAGGAAAAAAATTATCTGAGGTCCCTGATTAGTCAGGATGCATATTTCCAAATCTCAATACACTACAAGCACAGAAAAGACCTCTGTTTAAAGTGGCAGGGCAGCAGTACTATTTCACGGCTTTACATCAGTGCCTCGGAAATTTACCACCATGTCATTATCACTATTGATGCCTTCCTCAGACCATAGTCATCAAGCGTACCTGTACTTGGACAACTTGTTTGTCAAGGTTGCACCAAAAGAAGAGGCAAAGGTTTCTTGTTCAAAATGTTCAGAATCATTAGGTAGAAATATCCATCAGAAGAATAAGGCACTTATCTGCGGTAATACTTTTTCTGGTGGACTATCTTCCTGCAGGTCTCTCGCCTCTCTATTCTATGGAGTGAAGGTTGTGGAATTTAGAAGATCCCAAATTAGATGTTGCACACTGTCTGTTGCACTTCCTTTTTTGTCATTCTTATTTATGAGTTTGAGAGCATGGAACAAAGAACTGGTATGGCACCTGTATACTGCTTTTAACTTTTCAGGGGCAGGGCTGAGTCAGTGCATACCAGTGGTTCCACCTACCAGCACATAGGAGCTATGGAAGCTTTTCCATCTTTAGTCTGGTGCCTAGGTGAATTAAAAAAAACTGTGGAGTATCCATTAGAAAGAGCATCACTGAAGGTAAAAAACTGTATTTTTGACAAGCCTACTGTGTCTGAAATAATGTCATTGCTACACCCAGTTAAAAGATGCACTGCATTTGTGGGTTTCTATATATGCATATATCTCCTTCACATGGCAAAACAAACTATCCACGATAGAGCCTGTCCTCTTATGATACTTTTATGGGTGTTTGTAGAATTCTAATAATATAGTCAAAATGAACACACTTAAACCTTGCTGGGATTTACATGTGATTGTCTTCTGTCCTGCACAAATTTGAAGTTATGTACACCTTAATAGATTCTTTTTAGAGTCAAAAACTGCTTATTTGATTTGCAGATTTCTACGCGCTACATGTACCAGAGGTCATTAACTAACTTTTTAAGCTTTGCCAATTGTGAAGAAGCTTCACAATGTGTTGATTGGACAAAGCCTTCTTAACACTGCAGATAGGCAAAACTGAACTTGTACACAGATTCTCTCTCACAATATTGAAAACAACCTTAATTTGGCCAAAAGGCAAATTTCCTTAATAGTTCATCCAATGGTGCAACAAGGAATAACTTCAGAATTCATGGGTCAGTATTTAAAATGTAAATACTAATTTATTGCTTGTGTAGTAAGAAAATAGTAGCGGGGTGATGCAATGAGAGCACTAACAGCTTTTTTTTTTTGATCTCCTAGCAAATCTTAGCACCATATACAGATTTTCACTACAGACACAACCCAGACACTGCAGAAGGACAGTTGAAGTAAGTTCTATCTTTTACTAGTTCTCTTCAAATGTTTTATATTTCTACATGAGTGGATGATGTGGATGGAAATTAGTTTGTGACTGTAGATGAAAGTGTATTATTTCAGGATTTGTCTCTGATTATCATGCTTGGAAGAGGATATAAGGAAGGGTTTGGAGTCGATTTTGAAAAAGCAGTAGCAATTCCAATAAGACTAAAATAAACTTGAAAAAGAGGCGGATAACTCCTTATACATTCCTGTAAGAAATTAGATTAATATTTGGGGTAGGTCACTAACCACTTTATAGAATACTCACAATCCATATCAGTGTAACTTCTCAACGTCTCTAAATTAACCTGTGCTCAAACCCCTGATTGATCTGGCACAGAGCAGACTCCGTTAAGTAGGGCAATGTGATAAATATTTATGCCGTACCAAAACAGTAATAAAGTTAAAATGCAAAGCTAGAAAAATATCAAATAGACTGGGACCTAGGTGCCGTTTCATGCTGACCATCATGGAGCACCAGCCAGGTTCATCCGGGTCAAAGAATTTACCTTCTGACTTAGTCCTTTAAGTTCCAGTCTTCCATATGAGTTGTAGTATTAACTTTGTTCAATTTCTATTTCTTCTCATAAAATCACAAACAAAAGTATACACAAGAAAAGAAAAAAAATACAGTCATAAAATGAGTGAAACACTATGGATAAAAGCCACTGTAGATAAAATAGAATAGGTTAATTGTACAAGGATATGAAAATAAAATACTCTTAAACACGCACAACATAAAAGATCGTACATGGTGTCCACGCTAGGCGTGTACATTGATGAATCATGTGCATTTGTAAGGGAAATCTGCATATTCTTGGGAGTTCTGAGTAGTCCCCTCTAACAATTCAAGTCAGCCTATTGTTTACTCCTGCGAAGCATAGTTCTTGTAAGTACATGTTAACATTACATTTTTACATGTCTGTTGGAAAGTGCCCCTTTTTAACATGATCACTCCCACTTTTTGCCTGGTAGATGATGTAATTTTGGCAGAAGTGCACTTGGTTCCTGCTGTTCAGGTCAAGGACACCAGTGCCAAATCTCTTTCCCTAAAACTGTACAATTGTTCCCCCAATTGGCAATACCTTTAGCTCCCCAGTAATTCTTTACTAAATGGTACCACTGGTACCTAGTGCAAGGAGACTAAAGAGGGTGCCTAAAGGCTGCATCATGTATAGTTCCATCCAACGGGACCCTCAGCACACTCCTGCATACTGCCATTGCCGACTGGGGGATTTGATGCAGAGAAAAGTGAAGACACAACATGGCACACCTCCTGTGTGCCATGCCTGCAGACACTGCATGAAGTAAAGGTAAGTCCCCCTACAGCAGGCCTTACTGCCCTAAGGCATGGTGCGCTATACTACATGTGTGGAAATATCTGCATGAGCAGATATACCCCTGTGATGTCTAAGCCGATTCTTAGATATTGCACTTGAACAGCGAAGCCATTTTAAGTATGTGCTGGACACTGGTAATTAAGAGTTCCCCAGCACCATGGTGGCTTCGCTGAAACTAGAGATGTTTGATATCAAAAACTCAGATTAATATACCCACATTGATTCCAGCGATGCATTTATTAATACATGCACCGAGAGGGCACCTTAGAGGTGCCCCTTGAAAACCTGCTGACTACTAGTATACTTGCTGACTGGTGTAGACCAGCTTGCAACCACTGACCGGTTTCTGACCCCCTGTAGGTAAGAGCCTGTGCTTTCGGAAGGCCAGAGATGTTGTCACCTTCTCCAAGCAGGATGCCTAAGAAATCATATCACGTCAGGCGGCTTCAAAGCCCTCTGTCCGATTTGATATGCGACCCAAGGATTCCCCAGAAAGGAGAAATGACACCCGCTGCCCTGGGCTGAGTAGGCACCAAAATAGGTGGAAAAATTAGCTATTCAGTAGGCGTGTTCCCCATCAGGCTAGTTTCACCCCTAAGGTGGACTACCTGATTTCAACATAACACTTAGAATTCCACCATTCTAGTTTTGGTGGAATAAGGCTCTCTAGGTCATGGTTATGCCCACTAAAGGTCCATTGGCTACTATCTGTCACTCCCCTTGACGCCCCTAAATTGAGTATTTAGAAGGCACCCCTGATGTCTGGAACGTTAATTCGACCGATTCAGAAGAAGAGGACAAAGAAGAACCGCAAGGCCAGGAGAACTGAAGACTGCTGTGGACTTTTGGCTCCAAAACTTGCCTGCCTGCACCAGTCTTGACAATCGTGACCGAGTTACTCGTCCTGCAGGTGAGCAGCCACCAAGGACCCTTTTAGACTGCCAACCCTTCACAAATTGCCAGCAATCTCCATTTCAGTAGAGGAGCTACTCCCCTGTAGTCTGCAGGCACAGAAGAAGCAGAGCTCCGGTTCACAAGTTGCTGCTCCTCGACCAACCCAAACCAACAGTCCCCCAGGAAGAGATGCCTGTGCTCCTGATAGGTCCCCTCACCCAGATAAATGAGTCTATTACATAAAGAGTCAGCGTCCTACAATGTCCTACTTTTAAATGCCATGCACTCTGCCTTGTGGGCTACAAGACCTGCATAGGGTTGGCTTATTCTTATTTAAAAAGGAGCTTTTTTATACTGCTACACAGAGGCTACTGTGGTAGGCCTGAAGCCATGTTTGCACTGCAAATGCAGTGGATGGCACAATATGTGCCAGTACCTGGGTAAAGTGGTCAAGCAGTGTTATGCTTAACACAGAAGAGTGCAAGACATTAGCAAAGTACACACAATGGTTAATAAACGACACACATGGCTCAAGATTGAGTTCCACACCCATTTATAAAAAACCCAAGTACCTTTATATATGATTTTACATCGGAGAAAAATTGTTCAGTTAAGTACCTTTTTAAATATAAATTCTTTTCAATTCAAAAAGTTGACACTGCAATTTTTGAGTTCTGCGATGTTATCCTATGGAAGGAGGAACAGGTACAGTACATTGACTTCCAGGACCAATCTCCAGATGTTAAGGGGAGTGGTGGGCAAGGTCCAAGGCAGCACCAGCAGTACACCACCAGCGTTACTAGGGTGGCTGGTATAGAGTTCAAATCCGAATCAGGTGCCCAATGCATTTCAATGGGGTTCGGTCATAAGAGGCTGTAGGTTCTGGCTAGGAAGCCAGGCGGTTTGAGCCAGCAAGTGGGCTCAGTTCTTGCGATACTTTGGAACGGGGGAGGGGAGGGGGATACCGCTGTTCTTCTTCTCCAAGGCCAAGGGGCAACCGGTGCAGGGGTGTCCTTTGGCGTCAGGTTTTTCCTTACTGGAGCAGTCTCGGTTGAGGGGGCCTGCATGCAGAGGCTCTAGGCGATGTTGAGGAGTACAGGAGGTGTTAAACCATGATGGACTCAAGCTCTGGAGGGCTGTGGACCCTTGTTAGCCCAAGTGGCCCACTTCAACTCGGGCTGAAGGCGACCGGTGCAGTGGTGGCTCTGGGTGTGGGGTTTTGGCGGTTCCAGAGGCCTCAGAGTCTTCTCTTTGGAGTTTCTTTACAACAGGTCCTCTGTTCATGGGAGGTCTTGAGTTTTTTTCAAAGGCAGACAATCCTTCCAAGTTTCTGGAGTCACAGCTTCAGGACAAGTTGACTTTGCTGCTTTTTCGATGGGGGATACAGACTGGCCGGCGGGTTAGCACCTGGTCAGGTGCTTCTTCTCTCTTCTTAGGTCATCAGTATCTGCTTCTCTGGTGCCAGGGGTTCCCCTAAATGCTAAATATAGGGGTTTTAGGGTAGTGTAGGGTAGTAGCCAGTGGGCTACTGACCCTTGGGGGTTACTACACCCCCTACATGACCACTTTCCCAGGGAAGTGGGCATAACCCTGTACATTTTGGTTATTCGCATGATTTTTAAAGGGTATACACCTGTTACAATGCATTTGTTACAACGCAATACTGTTACAACACGACTTTTACAACGCATACCATTACAACGCATTGCGCTGGGGGGCGCTCTAGGATAGGGAATAAGTATAATTTACTATCCAACACCTTCCCTAGGGTCCACGGGGACTGGAATTAGAATAGTAAATTATACTTACCACTATCCAGCACCTCAAAGCGCTATGCGTTGTAATGGTATGCGTTGTAATGGTCGCGTTGTAACAGTAGGTAGTTGTAATGGTATGCGTTGTAACATGGTACATCCTTTTTAAAGACTATCTTTAGATCTCAAAACTCCAAACTTAGGAACTTTTTGGAAGAAAATTGTCAGTTATCCTATGGAGGAAAAACAGGTTATCGGTTCACAGGTAAGTGATCAACTGTGGGAGTTAAGGTTCTGGGGTTAGAAGCAGGGTTCCCAGGGTCAGTGATGCACAGTTGTTACAACCTCAGCGGCGCTAGGGCGGTCTGGTGCAGAGTGTTGAGGCCCAATATTATCCAATGGGGACAAAGGGCCTCTGGTTGGTGGCTGCTGGCAAGCACTGGGTTGTGGGAGCAAAGATCCTAGGGTTTAGGTCAGGGCAAATGGGGAAACAAAGTAGCACAAAAGGTACACCCTCAGCGGCACTGGGGCGGCCAGGTGCAGACTGCTGTTTCGAGGTCGGGTGCCCTGTTTTCAATGGTGAACCTCCGGTTTGCAAAAGCACTGCAGGCAGGGAGACAAAGGACTTCTGGGTGCGACCTCCACTTGGAGAGGTAGGTTTGGGAGTATTGGGTTGGTTAGGCACCGTAGGTTTGGGAAACAAGGCGGTGGGGCGTCAGTTGCAGGGGGGTGCCTTTTGGGGTCGGATCTTCTTACCAGCTCCGGTCTCGGTCAGGGGTCCTTCTGGATTTAGGCTGTAGGCATTGCCTGGAGGCTTGAAGCGGGTCAGGGGTCGCCAGATCTTGGGTCAGGATCGCCGGGGTGACCTCCTCGTGGTGTTTTTCCACTCGAGTTCGGGCCGGGTTCGGCGGGTGCAGAGTGGACTGGATTCGCAGTTTCTGGCTGCCGCCAGTGGTTGCTGTTTGAACAAATCCGGTATTCACGGGAGAAACAGTCTCTAGAAGTGAAGGCAGGCAGGTCCGCTGGGGTTTTTGAGGTTGCTTGCTGCAGGACACACCAGGATTTTGCAGGAGCAGGTTTGAGGGGGAGACAAGCCGGTAGAGCTGGTGCCAAGTAAGTGGGCGTCTTCCTCTTGTTAGCTGGTTGCACGGCTGTAAGATCCTTCTTCTTTTCTTCTTCTTGTCTGGCTGGATCTGAGGAAGCAAGGTTCAGGGTGCCCCTAAATACTAGATATAGGTGGCGTTACAGGTAGGTAAGGGCAGGGACCAATGGGTCCCTTCCCTGGGGTGGGTACACCCCCTATCGTGCCACCCTCCAGTGGGAGGGGGGCAGGAGCCTGCCCCTAGTTGGTTGGGTCCCCCATCCTCAAGATGGCGGGGACTCAGAGTTGTGCTTCACCTCGCCTCCCACATGAGGGTGGAGTTAGCAGAGGTGGGCACACCCCTTTCCCTCACTTGTATTTCTCGCCTGCTCTCCCGCCCTAAGTGGGGGATAGAACCAGTGGGGACCATTTGCTGAAAGCAGCAAATGGTCTGGAGAGGCTCACAACGGCGGCATGCCTTTGAAGCTTCCCCTTCGTGTTCCCTGCCCATCTAGGGGCAGGAGGTTTGGCACCTCATCCAAGGATGTGCATTGTTATGCCCCCAAGAGCAGCAGGCTCTCTGCCCAGGGGTCCAGAAATATGTCTGTTGGTGGCAGCCCAAGCAGCCACTCAGTCAGGTAACTAGAAGTTGGTCGAGTTTCAGGGGGCATCTCTAAGATGCCCTCTGTTGTGCATTTTACATTAAATCCCACACTGGCATCAGTGTGGGTTTAATTTGCTGAGAAGTTTGATAACAAACTTCCTAGTTTGCAGTCTAGCCATTATGATGTTGTGGAGCTCGTAATGACAAACTCCCAGCACAATATACTTTTAAAGGCAGCACTGCACTTGCAGTGCCCAGGAATGGACTTGGGCACTGTATGGGTACAGGCTCATGCACCTGTACCCTCACCACTGGTCATAGGGCACCCAGCTAGAGGGTTGACTGATGTATGCCAGGGCAATGGCTTGTGGGCATGCACACAGGAATGTGGGCCATGTCGACTCTTCATTTTGTTCTGCACCAAGATGTGCAGCCTGCAAAGCCGGTGTGTGAGTGTCAGAATACAGGGCCTCTAAGGGTGGTACAATAAGTGCTTCAGCCCGTAGAGGCCTCCTCTGGTCACAGTGCCCTGGGTACCTGTGGTACCATTTACCAGGGACTGACATGTGGTCAGAGATGCCAATTGGGTTTAGGCTTCAATGCAATTTTAGGGAAGGGACATTGGCCCTGGGTACCTGATTAGCAGGAGCTCAGGGCACACTCAGTCAAAGAACATCAGCAATATGTTGGAGCATAGCATGCAAGAAAGAGGGCACTTTCTCACACTGACTAGCTAATTTTCCCGCCTGTCCAGGTGCCAAGGAGGTCCTCCACAAAGGAGGCGGCTTCCTCTCCTGTGAGGGGAGCCAGATTTCCATTCCAAAGGTGGCTGCTCATGGAAGCTTGTCTGCGCAATGTGGCTAATCAACAGTCATCCTGTGGGAGGAGGTGTTAGATCCTTTTCCCGGACAGTCTTTTGTTCTGGTTCTCCCCAGAGCAGAGGCTCTCACACTAGGAGGTCAGAACAGTGTCTTGGATGGCATGCTGCAGTACACCAGAAACTGGAAGGCTTTCAGGTGTACTTGCGGACACGCCCTCTGGGTTCATTTATTGGTAAATCCATCACTGGAATCAGTGTGGGTTTACCAATACGAGATGTTTGATACCAGATTTTCAGTGAAGCCATCCTGTAGCTTGGGAATTGGTTTTCACCAATGTCCAGCACATGTCTTAAGATGGCTTCCCTGGTTACTTGTCCTGGCAGTAATATGACTGACCAGCACAGGGGCATATCTGCTCAAGCAGGAATGCACTCACATGTAATATTCAGACCCTGCCTTAGGGCTGTCAGGCCTGCTGTAGGGGTGACTTACAAATAGGGCATGCAGTGTTAGAAGACATGACAATCAGGGATGTCTGACATGTTGTCTTTTCACTTTTGTCTGCACCAAGACACTCGGTCTGCAATGGCAGTCTTGTATGTGCTTGGTGAAGGGTCCCTTAGGTGGCACAATATGTGCTGCTACCCTTAGGGCCCTCTTAGTACATCAGGCCCTCATTACCAGGGGTACCGTTTACTAGGGACTAACTGAGGGTACTAAATGCTTTGCTTGTTGGGGGAACAGTTGCACAGTTTTAATGAACGAACACTGGTACTGGAAATTTGGTTAGCAGGAATCCAGTACATTTCAGTCAAATTGCATCAAGTACAAGGTACAAAGTGGGAAGGGGGTACTGCAACTAAACTCCAGTTTCCTACACTGATCTAATGGATTGCAAGCTCCACAAAGGAGTTTAGGGTGTGTCTATGCATACCATTTTATGCACATCGTGGTTCGTGTCAGTTTTGTTGCTTATTAATGTCTAAGCTGCTTGTATAATACTAAAATGTAGTGTTCGAGGCATGTGGGCTGCTGAATTCATATCTTGTGCATAGATCGCCGCCTAGTGTTGGATCCGGATGATTGCACTTGTTGTCTTGGAAGAGTCTTTGAAGTATCACGAGATAGGTGACTCCTCCCCTGGACTACAGTGCGCATGGGCATCCTCTCCATCCTCAGATTGTTTTTTTCCGCCATTGGGTTCGGATGCAAACTCCAGTACTCCAACTTTGGAATCAAAAACAAAACTTTTCTATAGGCCAAAAGGCCTTTGATTCGACGGTATTGTTCTCGATCGGTACCTCTCTACTCGATCCAGCCTTCCATCTCTAAGCGGTCGTCGACGCGGGCCGTTGGGCCTTGACTGGGTGTGAGTGTTTGATTGATTCAGATGCTCCGTCCATCACCACCTCCTTTTGTACCGCATTTGGCCGCCTTATTCCCAAGAAGGACGGCTCTATGACCAATATTAGACCTCATACCCCTAAATCAATACATACTGTTGGAGCACTTTAATATGATAACATTACAACAAGTTCTCCCGTTGCTACAACAGGGGGATTTCCTAGTAACACTGGACCTCAAAGAAGCGTATTTCCACATACCCATCCATCCAGCCCACAGAAAATACCTCAGGTTTACAATAGAAGGGCAACTCTACCAATTCAAGGTTTTGCCCTTCGGGGTTACTACGCCTCCAAGAGTGTTTACAAAATGCTTAGGGACCGTAGCAGCACATCTCAGGAGGCAGCACATCCATGTGTACCCTTACCTGGACGATTGGCTTATACAAGCAAAATCGTACCACCAATGTGCAGCACACACGTCTCAAACAATCCAGCTGTTACACAGCCTAGGATTCTCAACCAACTACACACAATCACATCTGCAACCATCCCACATACAGCAGTACCTGGGAGCCACCATAAACACCTCAGTGGCAAAGGCGTATCCAAACTCTCCAAGGATAGGACGCATGCAGACACTCATTCGCAAATTCCTGCCACAACACTCTTTGCCAGCCCAAATCTTCATGCAACTCATAGGCATGATGGCCTCCTGCATATTTATTGTCCCCCATGCCAGACTTCAGATGCGCCCATTGCAGGAATGCCTAGCACAGCAATGGAACCAGGCTCAAGGACAACTGAAAGACCTAGTGTTGGTAGACAGTCGCACTCACAACTCTCTGCAGTGGTGGAACCCACAAAACCTTTCCAAGGGGTGACTGTTCCAAGAGCCGGTTCCACAACGAGTACTAACAGCGGACACATCACTGACAGGCTGGGGAGCCCACCTCCTTCAATACACAGTACAGGGGCTCTGGACAAACAAGCAGAGAAGGCTGCATATAAACCAACTAGAGTTGCTAGCGATATTCCTAGCCCTGAAAGCATTTCAGAAATACTTACACAGCAAAACAGTGTTGATCTGGACGGACAACATGACCGCAATGTACTATATCCAGAAACTGGGAGGGACGCACTCTCCACAGCTTTCCCATCTGGCACAGAGCATCTTGAAGTGGGCGATTCACAAAAATATTTTTCTCCTAGTAGAACACCTTCCAGGGAAGGACAATCAAGTTGCCGACCTGCTACGCAGGCACAGCCAGCAATTACACGAATGGGAGATTCACCCCCAGGTCCTCCAACCATTCTTCAAGGAGTGGGGTCACCCAGAAATAGACCTGTTCGCCACAAAAGAAAACTCGAAATGCCAATACTTTGCCGCCAGATTCCCACATCCATTGTCACAGGGTAATGCGATATGGATGAACTGGTCAGACAGATTTGCTTACGCTTTTCCCCCAGCACCACTGATCCCGCTGGTGGCACGCAAACTGAAGCAACACTCTAATCCTAGTTGCTCCCACATGGGCGAGACAACCCTGGTACACAACGTTCTTGGAACTATCAGTAGTTCCCCATCAAAGACTGCACCTTGCACCTCATCTTCTAACTTAGAACCATGGAGAAATCAGACACCCAGATCCCAACCAAATGAACCTAGCGATCTGGCTCCTGAGGTCTTAGAGTTTGGATATCTGAACTTGCCCCCAGATTGCATGACTATCATTAAAGAGGTAAGAAGACCAACCACATGAGCGTGCTATGCAGCTAAATGGAAAAGATTTGTTATTTACTGCACCAGTAACCAAATCAACCCATTAGACGCATCAATACAAAACTTTATATGTTACCTGCTGCACCTACAAAGATGTAACTTAGCATACTCTTCAATATGGCTACACCTTGCTGCCATAGCAGCATACCTTCAAAACAGACAGCACCTTTCACTGTTTAGAATACCAGCAATCAAAGCTTTCATGGAGGGTTTAAAAAGGGTTATTCCTCCTAGGCACCCCACTTCCCCAGTCTGGAATCTCCATATAGTGCTTACCAGACTCATGGGCCCTCCCTTCGAACCTTTACATTCATGCGAACTAAAATTCCTAAGGTGGAAAGTTGCATTCTTAGTGACCATCACCTCACTCAGAAGAGTGAGTGAATTACGGGCACTTACAATTCAAGAACCTTTCATGCAGGTACATGCCAACAGGGTGGTTCTTAGAACAAACCCTAAATTCATGCCTAAGGTTGTATCCAATTTCCATATCAACCACTCAATAGAACTGCCAGTGTTCTTTCAAAATCCACAGTCAGTAGCTGAGAGAGCCCTGCACACACTAGACGTAAAGAGAGCTCTACTTTACTATGTGGACAGAACTAAATCCTTTCGGAAAACAAAGCAACTGTTTGTTGCCTTTGCACCACAACACAAGGGGAATCCAATTTCTAAATCAGGAATAGCCAGATGGATAGTTAAATGCATTCAGATATGCTATCAAAAGGCAAAACACACTTTAACCGTCCCCCCAAAAGCACACTCCACTAGAAAAATGGGGGCATCAATGGCTTTCCTAGGAAATATTCCTCTTGAAGACATCTGCAAGGCAGCCACATGGACCACCATACACGCTTTCACAAAACACTACTGTGTAGATGTACAAACAAAACAGCAAGCTGCTGTAGGCCAGGCTGTCCTCAAAACTTTTTCAAACTGCTGCAGCTGGCACAGGTAGCCACCGCTAGAGGAGATACTGTTATACAGTCTATGCACAAGATATGAATTCTGCAGCCCACATGCCTCGAACAGAATATGCTACTTACCAGTATGCATCTGTTCTTGGCATGTAGGGCTGCTGACATTCATATCGCCCGCCCTCCTTTCCGGTGCCTGTAGCAGCTGCAGCTTTCTCTCTGGCATGGCCATCTCTTACTTTACTATCTCCATCTCTGCCACAATGGCGAAAAACAATCTGAGGATGGAGAGGATGCCCATGCGCACTGTAGTCCAGGGGAGGAGTCACCTATCTCGTGTTACTTCGAAGACTCTTCCAAGACAACAAGTGCAATCATCCGGACCCAACACTAGGCGGCGATCTATCCACAAGATATGAATGTCAGCAGCCCTACATGCCAAGAACAGATGCATCCTGGTAAGTAGCATATTCCTTATACTGTATATTGCTAAAACATAGTTTATACTGTTTGAGTGTGCCTGTATGAATGAATAAACATATATTTTAAGCACTTCTTTGCTAACTGAACTACCTCAAGGTTCTTCCTTACCACGAAAAAGGAATGCACTGTCGGAGTGTTTTCTTCTGAAGGTAAAGTCCCTAAAATTGAAATAGACTTTCATTTGGGAATCCATTTCATTGCCAGCGCTCAGACACTGCACTGTATCTTACTGCTTTAGAATTGCAGTGTATTGAGCAGACTTGAGCTAGGACTGTGTCAAAGGTGCGCAGGGAGAGTCCAGGAATTTATTGCTGTGTTAATTTTCAAATATATATTGTGACTGTTTTCCTTCTTGTGAGTGTGACAGGAGAGTTTGAAAGATATTTGGGTTTTAATGTGAAAATCGTGTCAGAATTTCACAATCAGGATGATGGAGTCACAGAGCTTTATACCAAGTGTAAGTCATGTTGCTGGAAGTTTACTGCATTTTTTATGGGTTAATGCCTTTAAGACAGACCTATTTTTAAATATGTGATATGGTAAAGCACATGCATATTTAGACTAATGGCCATACACGACCATCCAGTCAGTGCAGTTCTGTAGAATTTGTGTGAAGTATAATCAAAAGTAAGACAACTTTTGTTTAAAAGTGTGTGGCAGCAGTCCAGTAGCATAATACAACATCTCTGTGCAACTACTTATTGTGTTTATTTTACCCAGAGAAGACCGAGAATCCCGTTTCCTAGCTAGTAAAATGGGCATTGTGGCAACCTTCAGATCCTGGGCAGGTGAGTGTCTTTTCTACAAATAGTTTGACACATTTTCCAGTAGAACACAGATGTACTGTGTACTTGAGTAGGTGTTCTATAGCAATTGGGGCTCTGGGTTCTAAACTTTGATTTAGCTTTTGACAGTGCATTTTGTGATTCTGGGCAGATCACTTTATCTTCCTATGTAAAAATGTACAATGTAATTTAAAAAGTAAATGCCTGAAATGTAAAGTATGTGCAGTGAACTGTCATTTATTGTTCCTTTTATCACCAATTTTCTGGCACTCTTGGCGTATGAACAAAATTTCTTAAGTGTGATGCGCCCTGCAGTAAAAATGTTTCTTATAAAAGTAAATTCAACATCCTGAATCATAGAATCAGAATTGTTGTTATTTGATAATTGTAATAAACATATACGAATATAGAAACATTACCAATATAGTGAATTTCCTCCATAAATGGATTTCGAAATGTACTAAGTGCATTTGACATACCTCTTGGATAGTTTCCTACCTTAGGAATAAATATTTTACTGTGCCTGTCAAAGGCAGCAGTAAAACATGTTCTTTAGTGAGGAGCATATGCATATTTAGTGTGGTTTTAAGACAAAAAGCTTTTCAATCTGGGAAAAAATATATTGCCATACTTTATTCATTTTTGCTTGCAGAATTTTACTAAATTTTGTTTTTTAATGTACTCCAAGGAAAAGTATGCCTTACTTCCATACTGAATTTCTTCGAAGAAAATGTACACTTTTAAAATATTTGGCAGGTTTCTTCAATAATTTTGATTTACTAAGGATTTTTGAAGCAATACTTGTTTTTTTTTTAGAAATAGTATGTTCATGGATTATGTGGCTATAGATACACATGCAGCGCATGCTCCTGCTATCTTGTGTTGGGTCCGGATGTGTGCAAGTTGTTTTTGTTCCAAGAATTCTTCTTGAGGCACAAGGTAGTTTGACTACCTCTTCCCTGTAATGCACATGGCTAACGGCTCCTTTGTTAGATTGTTTTCTTTCCGCTGTCTGGTTCGGATGTGTGTTAACGAGCTCCAGATCGTCGCTATTGTGTATTCTCTTACAGTTACTCTCCCTTCCAACGGTATTGATTTGCTGTTGTGACTAAACTTTCTCGCATCATCTCAAAGCACACAGCTTCGATCGAACTTGCAACAAGCTGACTTTGACCCGTTGAGGAGTCTCACCATTCAGGGTCTCCCCCTATCTGTGCTCTGTCTTTGCCATTCCTCCCCTGTAATGTAATGGAAGCCTTTCTGACACTGTTATGTGTGTCACTCGAAAAAACTCCTGGGCCGATCTGCATCAGGACTGCTATCTGTATCTATTGCCCGAGCACAATGAGGCCCCCTGTGATGCCTAACGCTCCTTCTGGTAGCAGAAGACTGTTTGAGACTGTTGTGCTCCTCACTTAGAACTGTTCCGCAGAGTTGGAGACAACACCCTATACCTAGGACATTGGTCCTAGCTATTGGCAGCTGAGTAGGAAAAGACACACAATTAATGGACGGAATGCAGAACCAATCAAAACATTCACTCCCAGTCAAGAGATCTGGGTTAAATCCATCATTATTTTGCTCATCATGCCACTCCAGGGTAGTCCAAGAGCTTTAGAGTAGGAGGCTCTCTCGCCTGAAGCAAATTGCTCCTCCGACATGGATATTGAAGACCTCGCTCCTGCTCACCTGGTAGTGAGTAAGGCCCCTCCTCGCCTAACCCCTCGACCCCTCTCTCTGCTAGCAAGCCCCCTCAACCTCCCTCCAAGGGTCAGATTGCTGTGCTCAAGGCTCAGACAGGCTTCCATGTCACCACTGCCTTCGGGACATGGTCACAGCGAACTGCTGCTTCAGATCCCACGCCCACCCATGGCTTGGTGATAAAGAATATCTTAAAGCCGGCGCATTTGGCGTCGACCACCTTCGGAGCCAAAGCCTTTGACGTCGAAAGCCCACTCTGTGCCATCGACCATCCGCATCTCCTGAGTTTTTCAAGGAGTCCACCCATCAAGCCTTTCAATGTCTGGTTGAATCTATCCACCAGGCAGACTTGGTTTGTACCTCTGGCTGATACTACCTTCTTAGGAAAACCAACCCTGGTAAAGAAACCAAGGAGGGCTTTTGCCACTATTGGAGTAGTAGTGCCCTTAGGGGTATAGCTTACCCCTTAGCATGATCCACTACCACCTGAAAATATATGTTACCTGAGGCTGTTAGAGGGTCCAGAGCGCCAGCAATTTTGAACCATACCCTTTCAAACGGTATCCCAACCACTGGAAGTGGAATTAAAGGGGCCTTCCAGTGGCCTCCTGCCTAATCTCTGGCTCGGCATGTGAGACAGGACTGACAAAAGCCCTTCACCTTCTGAGACATCCCTGACTAGTAGAAGTGATTGACCAATATATTTCCAAGTTTTATCCTGACCAAGGCGCCCAGCTAAGGGGGTATGAGGGGCCAAAGTAAAGAGAAACCCTCTTAACCTCTGAGGGACTACCATTCTCTTGGTTGCACCAGGTTTGGGGTCTCTGGCCTCAGTGTCTAGGAGTCCCTCCTCCCAATACATCTTGTGACTGCCACTGATATCACCCTTTTTACTATGCAGCAGCTTGCTGCCTCGGGCTCTCAAGAGTGGGACAGGTTTCTTGTCCCTGGCAGAGATCCATCCTAGAGGTTCCCCCTGGGCCCAAGAGGTCTGACTAGTAAGGCCCAATCTCTTCAGGCTCAGATCCTTCTGAAGATAACCAGTCCTCTTCCTGAGAAGAGGATTTCTGACTTGGGATCTGTTTAGAAGCTAGTTTCCCATTCTTCTTGCCCTTTCTCTTGGACGGCTGGTCCATTCTTCTAGGATCTCTCTCCTATATTTCACTCAGAGCTCTGCTTTGTGCCCTTGATGCGACCCAACCCCATCCTTAGAGACTCACCCACTCACCCATGCTAGCATGGGTCCTCAGTTTGACTTCAGCCCAAGGGGAAGTCTCCAAATATTTTCCAAGCAGGCAATCTCCAGGGATGGTTGGGGACAACCACTTCCTTTAGTCCAACTCCCTACTCCCCGTTTCCCAATCAGGTACTGAACTGAGTCAACTAGTTGCTGGGTCACCATGATGACACCAGCCCCAGTATCTCAAGGTCTCTACGCTAGATCCATAAAGGCAGCACAGACTAAGTGTCTCCCTCCCTCAGAGATTAATGTTGCCTCAGTGGGGTCACTTACATGGTCAGGCCACACCTGGGATCCCATCTGGACATTAGCAACTGCAGGTGGACTAGAGGCATTGTTTTTTGTTTTACAGCTAGGGTCTCCAGTTTGGTGTCCTAGTGCCTGGCATTTGTGATACCAAGCCTTCTTGGGATCCCAGTTCTTACGCAAGTACTCGCTCTTAGACTGTAAAGAAACTCTGGGCCCATCCTCCTCAGCAGGTTTTTGGGGGCCTGGAGAAGATATTAATATTTTTTATGTTTATCCTCTTTCCCTTGAGGGGGCTTTTTGGCCTTTTTCTTCTGGTCTCCCCAGCCAGTGGTAGTCTTGTTCACCTTTGTTTTTACCCAGTGTTCCGCCTTCTTCCCCAGTTCTTGAGGGGAAAGTGGACCTATGTCTGCCTGTAATTGATGTAGTTTTTCGTGATGGCATTTACTTAAAAGGTGCTCCTTTAATATCAAATTATACTAACCCAAAATCATGTACATTGTTACCATCTAACCAACCTCCCTGTGTTTTCACTGAGAAATCCGCAAAATCCTCCCAGGTTTGGCTTTGGGTTTTCTTCAGTGCTGAATCTAAAGCCCTCAATCGGGGTCCCCTTCATGAGGTCGTAGGACGTAGGATCTTTCTTATTGAGTTTCAGGAGTCTATCCCTGCACTTTCCTGAGAAAATTTCCCAGAGGATAGCATTCCATAGCTTCCGGTAGACCGATTTCCCAAGGCAGGCTCTTTTCAAAGCAATGAACCACTTAGTGATGTGTTAGCACCCTCCTAGAATTAAGGGACAATCCCTTTTGGGATTTTGTAGTCAACAAGTCTAACTCTCTAGTGATTATTTTGCTGCCACCAGAGCTGGGAGCTAAGCCCATCTCAGCTCTTTCTTTTTCTATGGCCAGGAGGCTAGCCTCTAAGGATATTCTCTAGGCTATTTTCTGAAGATCTCGAGCTTCAGTTTCTCCCTCATCTGAGATACCCAGTGGTGTTACTATATGAGGGAGTTATGATGGACTCCGAGTCCCCTTATTCTACTTCTTGGGACTCCTTATCCTGTAGATGATCGTTTGTGGATCTGGGGCCCATTTTAATGTTCTATGCCTTACTCACATTTTTAAGTTGAGTAACTTTCATAAGTGCATGGGGGCCAGGTTGCGCTCCTGGCTGGTCCCTGGAGTTTCAGCCATGGTTTTTAAAGTAGTCGGTGTCTTATTAGAGATTAAAACACTCTAAGGCTTAACTACCTTACAGTCTTTTTTTATTTTCTAAGCCGTGCTCGACTTAGCCAAGGCCCTAACACTATTTTTGTTATAAATTTGGGGGAAAAGTAAAAAATCGATACACATTCTATTTAAAGACAATTTTGAATTTCCTCTTGTGTAATCCGTTATTAAACAAGTGGTACAACAAATGCCAAAGTCTGGTACCTCACCGCTGCACCACCAATGTAGAAAACTGGCTCTGTATATGGTATGCCACTAGGTGGTTATACCGTGAGGAGATTTCAAGTGTTCCCCAAAAGTGTACAGGGCTCAATGTAAAACCCAACGTGCTCCATTAGGGGTAGTGTGCAAGTAGCCTTAGGCCTAACACGGAGGAGTGTAAGACATTAATTTAAAAGCATTGACCTATAATGGACACAAAGAGCAAGTCGGGTCAAAGGAATCCATCTGGTTGAATCTGTAATTCTTTAACCAGTTGCTTCTTCATCAAGTAAAAATAGAAACCGCCAACACAATTTGCCCAGTTATAGGCTTCCTCAGGGCAAAATCATGTGTCTTGGCAGACACAGGGTTAAAAGTAGATACTTAGTTATGGATAATGCATCATCACTCCACACAGGCCTCTAGCCACAGTAGGCTCAAAATTCCCTCTCTTAATGGTATCTTGTCGAGCAAGTTTCTATTCCACTGTGGATGGGAAAAACCTCACTCCATATGGCACCGTTGTAGGAAGCTGGCACTGTATATGATATTATCACCAGGTGGTAATACTGTGCAGGGATTCCCCAAAAGTGTACATGGCTCAATGCAAAACACTAAGTTCTCTATTAGTGGTAGTGTGGGCGAGCAGTCTTAGGCCTAACACAGAGGAGTCTAAGACATTTATGCACACAAGATCAATAAAAGACGCATGACTCAAGGAGGAGATCCTGACCAATTTTTTAAAATTATACTGTATTTTAAGACCCAGGTCTTCATAATAAGGCAAGTACGTTTTTAATTAAACATACTTTTCACTTTAAAAAATCAAGTGTTAGAAACTTTTTCACACTGTCCACTGTTATCGTATGAGGAATACAATATTGCAGTTAAACAGGTGAGTATCAAACTTACAATTTCACACAACAATGCAGCTGCTGCACGATCTCCGATTCACCGTAAATCTGTCCAAGTCCCATCTCCAACCCTCCAACACGCAAACGTACTTGGGAGCCACTCCTGATACACAAAAAGCTTTAGCCTGTCCCAATTCAGCCCGAATCCTCAACATTCAGGCTCTTATTTCCAAGTTCCAACCCCCCACTCATTACCAGCTCGGGTATTCATGCAGTTACTAGAAATTATTGCGTCTTGCATCTTAATAGTTACTTATGCAAGACTTCAAATGCTTCCCCTTCAGGAATGCTTAACACGTCAGTGTAATCAGTCTCCGTGTTGGTGGATGGCCGCACTTATCACTCTCTGCAGTGGTGGAATTCACAAAACCTTTCCAAAGGGCGGCCCTTCATCGACCCAGTTCCACAGATAGTGCTAACAGCAGACTCAACACTCACTGGTTGGGGGCTCATTTCCAAACTCACACAATTCAGTGCATGTGGAGTCAGCAGCCAAAGCAACTTCACATAAATCATCTAGAGTTCCTAGCAGTATTTCTAGCGCTCAAAGCATTTCAAATCACCTTTAAGCAAAGCTTGCCTCACAGGCACAGACAACAGGACAGCCATGTATGATCTACAGAAACAGGCAAGGACACCATCTCGCCAACTGTCACACCTTGCACAGGCCATTTGGAGGTGGTCCATACAACACGAAATCTATCTTCTACCAGAACACCTTCTAGGAGTAGACAATCAGATCGCAGATCTGCTCAGCAGGCAGATACAACAGATTCATGAGTGGGAACTTCACCCTCAAGTTCTCCTCCCACTCTTTCAGATGTGGGGCTTCCCAGACATAGATCTGTTTGCCACACACCAAAACGTGAAATGCCAAAGCTTCACCTCCAGATAATTACACCCATTGTCCAAAGGCAATGACTCTGGATGAACTGGTCAGGGATATTTGCTTACACTTTTCCGCCTCTCCCACTTATTCCACTAGTGGTTCGGAAGCTCTGGTAAACATCCCTCACACTAATCCTACTAGCTCCCACACGGGCCCGTCAAACTTGGTTCACCTCCCTGTTGGAGTTCTCAGTAGTTCCTCATCAAAAACTACATCTCATATCCAATCTCCTCACGCAGAGCCGTGGAGAGATAAGACACCCAGACATCTCAATGTAGTGATCTGGCAACTCCATTCTCACCCTTTGCGGGAAAACAATCTAAAAATGGAGTCAATGTCCATGCGCACTATCACCGAAAGGACGAGTCCCCTACCTCGTGACTAGAAAAGACTTCTTCGAAGAAAAACAAAGCGCAAACATCCGGAACCAATACTAGGTAGCAGACTTATGCAAAGCATGGGAATCTATCGTTTAACATGCCAAGAACATATGCAAATGAAGGTAAGTAGCATTTTCCTTCTCCAGTATTGGAATTTTTCATAGATTCACATGCGACCCACCTCCCTCCCCTGGAAGGGCTAATTTTAACCTCTCAGTTGTTTTTTTGTACGCATGGTGCTTGAAAAAATCGGAGGGACTGCAGCTCTTTTCAGGAAGGTTCTAGAGGGTGGTATCAGCTGATTGGTTGTTTCTTAAGTTTGGTCCTTTTTAAAAAAAGGACTTCGATATGTTACTTAATAACGAGGCCTTAGGCCTTTAACTTCTATGTCTATTGTGACATTACTTTGATAAATAGCGTCCACTTGCATATTTTTAAAGCTCCTGTTTTGCTATTTGATTTGATTTTTACTTTGGCAGTATTATCCCCTGTTTTTAATCCCTAGCCCCCCCCACTTGCACTATAAATGTTTAAAACTCACCGCTGTTGGGCGGGCCCGCTTCCCGGCTTCTGATCGGTCCGTGGCAGCCATATTGGGCGAACCTGGGGACGCCTGTCGGTGCCATTTGGGACATCGCGCGTTCTAGTTGTCAGAAGGACGCTAGGAGGCTTCAAAAGGAGGGAAAATCAGGCGTTCTTTCTTTCTAGCTGGCATTGAGCATTACTCACACACTGCGGGTGGTCCCTGATTCAATAGCGTCCACTTGCATATTTTTAATGTTTAAAACTCACCGCTGTTGGGCGGGCCCGCTTCCCGGCTTCTGATCGGTCCGTGGCAGCCATATTGGGCGAACCTGGGGACGCCTGTCGGTGCCATTTGGGACATCGCACGTTCTAGTTGTCAGAAGGACGCTAGGAGGCTTCAAAAGGCGGTCATGCTGACGCGCAGCGATACGCGCAGCGGGGACGCCGGATTTCCGCCGGAGTTACGCCTGAGTTCAGCCCGTCTGCGCCCGTCCGCGCTGAGGACGGGCTGGACGCTGGCCACTCTCGTTCTCTACCACAGGTAACCTACCACTATTCCCTATTGGAGCTATTAGCTCTCAATCCCCCACATTTGCCCTGTACCCACAGGTTCTCTCCGGAGGGTGTAATGCACTCTTCTTATTGTCATACATGTAAATCGGTTCTTCTACATTCTGCTTCTCCTAAAAGGAGCTCTATGTCTGCCTCTATGTCATCTGGGGTCTCAACGACAAAAATGGGATTCCTTGTTAATGCTAGGTCTCTCATTAAAAATAATATTGCGTTCCATGAGTTCGTGGCAGACAGACAACCGGAATGGATGTTTGTGACGGAAACATGGGCCTCTGAGTCGTCGGGTCACGATTTACTGCTGGCTATTCCCGAAGGCTACAAATTGCTCCGACAGGATAGACTTAAACGTAGGGGGGGGGACTTGCCGTCCTATGTAAATCCTCCTTGCCCTGTACGATAAATTCCTTGTCAGTGGCCTCGGACTCTTTTGAAGCACTGTATTTCTCTATTTGTGTGCCCCCTAGGTCTCCTTTGCTGGAATCCTTATGTACAGACCTCCCGGTCCTAGAGCTGCTTTCAGTGGGGACCTTTTAAGGATCCTGGAACCTTATTTTGGTAAACCCCATCTGACAATACTAGGGGATTTTAATTTTCATTTGGAAAACATAAGGGACACAGACACTGCTAGGTTGGTGGACTCACTTGGAGCCTGTGAGTGTTCTCAATTGGTGAACAGCCCGACCCATCGGGCGGGACACATTTTAGACGGCGTCTTTACTAATGATGGTAGACTTTCAGTGGGCACTCCGTTGCCTCTTGTTTGGCCAGATCATATGGCTGTTCCTCTTCTGCTTGCTTATGCCCCGACAGAACCACCTGCCCTAACCACCAGTACTAGAGGTCCGAAAAGGAGTTTTAGGAACATTACCAATGAAGCTCTTGCTCCATATATAGAGACAAGTAAGTACTCTCCTCTGAGAGATGTGGATGAGGCGGCTGATGGGCTGGTTAATTCCATCACTAAAGCTGTGGAGGAACTGGCCCCTCTATCTTATCGATATTCGGCTCGTCGTAAACCCTCTGCTCCGTGGTTTACAGAATCATTAAGACTTCTGAGACAAAGCTGTAGAAGACAGGAAAGACAATGGAGGAAGACCTGGGATCCTACTGATAGGGAAGCTCTTAAGTGTCTGCTAAGAGATTATAAAGCCAGTGTCATCAGAGGAAAGCAGGAGTTTTTCTCTGATCTCACTACCTCCCTTACTTCTTCTAGGGAGCTCTTTAAGATTGTGGACTCTCTCTGCTCCCTTCAGGTACCTGATCCTGTTGTAGGCTCGCAGGAGCTATGTGATAAAATCTCTGAGTTTTTCCACAAGAAAATTGAAGATATATATCTTGCTCTAGAAACTCCTTAGGGGATCTTTCGTTCCAAACTTTGGTCAAATTAGAATCTTGGCCAAAAGATCCCACCAAGAGTCTTACTTGTTTCCCACCACTTACCCTTGAGGGGCTTGAGCTCCTGTTGGATCGGACCAAATCGTCTTCGCCTCTTGACCCATGTCCTCTGAAGACCCTGAAGGAGTGTAGGCTTACGCTGCTTCTGCCAATCCTGGAAGTGATGAACGGGGCCTTAACTCAGGGTATCTTCCCTTCAGCTTGGAAGAGGGCGATAGTGAGGCCTCTTCTTAAGAAGCCCACTCTAGACCCGGAACAGCGGAAGAATTTTAGACCCATTTCACTGCTACCCGCTCCTGCAAAAATGCTTGAATCTCACCTGAATCTACACCTCTCTACCTTTCTGGATTCGTCTGGGTTCCTTGATAGCTCCCAGCATGGATTCTGAAAGGCCCATAGTACGGAATCAGCTTTGACTATGGTGGTTAATAACATCCGCCTGAAAGTGGATTCTGGCCAAACTACGGTGTTGGTCCTATTGGACCTCACAGCAGCATTTGATACCCTGTCTCCCTCTATGATAACATCTCGCCTGAGGGAGGTAGGGATTGCAGGTACGACTCTGAACCTTCTGCACTCTTTTCTACATCATAGAGAGCAGAGAGTCATGCTTGGCGAATTCCTCTCCCCTGCTAAATCCCTAAAGTATGGGGTGCCACAAGGGTCGGCCTTGAGTCCGACCCTATTTAACATTTATCTGGCCCCCCTTGCGAGGTTAGTAAAATCGCAGGGGATGGAGGTTGTGTCATACGCCGATGACACCCAAATCATGGTGTTGCTGGCCCACTCTGCTTCCACCTCCGCCACCAACTTCTGCATTCAGACAGTCTCGGACTGGATGATCCAGAATTCTCTAAAGTTGAATGGCGATAAAACTGAGATTCTGGTCTTTGGTAAAGACCAGGATGTTTGGTCTAGTGAGTGGTGGCCGTCAGCTCTGGGAACTTCTCCTTCCCAGTCAGCTAGAAATCTTGGCGTAATTTTTGACACCTCACTGTCCATGACTCTACAGGTCAATCGAACAGTGGCCACTTGTTGGGGGGGTCATTCAAATCCTCAAGAGAATCCTTCACTATCTCTCTCCTTCAGCTCGCCAACAGACTGTGGTGGCGTTGGTGGGTTCCAGGTTGGATTACTGTAATGCACTTTATGCAGACTCCAACAAGACTCCAACAAGGGACTCATTCAACGCCTTCAGGTTGTACAGAATGCGGCTGCTTGATTTGTTCTGGCGCTTCCTAAGGCATCCTCTGCAACAATGGCCAGAAGGAGCCTGCATTGGCTCCCTATACATCTGAGGATCTCTTTTAAGATCCTATGTCTAGCATATAGAGCCCTCGCAGATGGACCATTGGACCCCCTTGGTGCCCTTCTGACCTGCTACCGGCCTAGTAGATCCCTCCAGAGATGAATCTGTTGGTGGTCCCTCGGGCCAGAAGGGTACGTTGGGGAAGCAGAGCATTCTCCATTGTGGCCCCCGGATTGTGGAATTCTCTTCCCCCGGAGATTAAGTCCCAACCTTCTCTGTCCCTGTTTAAAAAAGCGCTGAAAACTTGTTTTTTTATCAAGGCCTACCCACAGTGAAGAGTATATCGGTAATTAGCCAGTTCTCATTTGGTTAGGCGCCTTGACGCCCATTGGGCTTAGTTGCGCTTTATAAATCTGTTTTAATTTCATTTCATTTTTCATTTTCATTTAATTTCATAAATCTAACGTGGACTCCCATTTCGACGAGGAGGAATGATTCAAGCATGTGAATCTATGAAAGATTCCAATACTGGAGAACTACAGTTCTAGGTAAGTACTTTCTTTATTAGTTTGTGAGCTTTTCCTGGCAACCAGATGTACTGCCTAAATCTGCCTTATACATCATCTGTAGAGGTATAGTATGGGGGGGGGGGGGTGGGGGGGGGGAGGGTTTGGAGGGGGTTTAAGGGAAAGTTTATTGGTTAGTTATTCAGTCCGATGTTAACACACAACTGGTTAAGATATATCCTTCCTATGTCATTCCATCCCACGAATAACAAGTGATACAAAACAATAGCCATCCTGACAATACCTACAAGACCTATAAATTCATGGAACTTGAATATGCACCTCAACAAAGTCAAAAGAGGCGCAATTATTAAAAGGTAAAAATTAGGGTGCAGCTATCCTTCTGCTACAGGAGACACACCTCCTGCGCAATGACTGTGGATACAACTACTCATTGGTCTATCATGTGGATTTAATAGGCGGTTAAGAGCTGGGTTTGTTAGACCACCCCATCTACTTTGCGTATGCATTGGACTGCTCTGCTCTAATACTCTGAGAGCGTCAAGTTCTACAATGTAGTACTTGATTTCTTACAGATATAGATGATTGTAGTAATCTATAATGTTTTGTGTTGTGATGCCAATATAAAAAATATTTAACAAAAGGTATCAACATTGATTTGTTGATTTTATGAGTATTAATATTCCTAGGTAAGAAGTGTCGAATCTAGGTCAAAGAGGGTTGGAAGCAGGCCAGTGTTCCAGGATAACTTCTTAATGTATAAATAGCGGTATTTAGTTTCCCTCTATTCACTTATTTAATGTTGCTGTCCTGAAAAGTTGGCCTGCATCCATCTCGATTTCTAGATGTTTTTGTATGATGATAGATGCAACAGATCTTCATTTTCTATTTTGCCTATACTGTTAGTCGTGTTCTATCAATAGAAATTATATACATTTACATTTCTTGATAAAAGCTTTTAAATAATATCTTCTTGGTATATTAGAGACCTATATAGTTATAATTCAGATTTTTATTTTATTCCATTTTGTGTAGGTATAATCAGCCTGTGCAAGCCTGGAAACTCTGGAATCCAGTCTCTCATTGGGGTTCTTTGTATACCAAATATGGAAATACGGGTAGGTGAAACCTATATTACCTGTGGAAAAATAGAGGGATGTATAAACAGTCTCTCTTTGTGGGAAAGCTCCCCATTTTGTTTTCTGTCCTTTTAATGTGGTATCTTTAACACATGTTCTTTCAACAAAAAGATAATATTTAGGAAAAGTGCTCCGAAGATTTGACCACCTTTAAGTGCTCTCTAATGATTCAAGTCACATGGGCTAAACGCCAAATCACTCTCCTATTATTGTTGTTAGCCCAATTCAATGTAGAGAGCAGATAATTTTAATTTAGAACTCTCAGTCAAAACTATTAGATGCTTTTTCTGAAGAAATGCTGATTTCATGCCAGTGATGCTTTTGTGACTGAAAAACCTAGCTGTATGCATGCCACTTCCTTTGGCAGACAACAAGCATGCTTTGCACCAAAACAGCTCAGTATAATACATTTTTTCTCAATTTTCATCTTTAACAAATGTGCATGAATAATCGTATTTTTTCCAATGTATGAATCATTTGATCCAGTCTTGTATTGTTTCTAATGTTCAAATCATTTGACAGCTCAAGTGCTTCTTTTGCAAATAGTGACTTTTAATATCTCCTGTTTAGAGATTATTAATTCTGTATTTGTAGTAGTGAAGTACAGGATAATATGCATCCTCAATCATGAAACGAATGAGCAGAGTGCATATTCTGGCATGCCTGTACGTTGACTTCTCCAGCATACTCAATTTTATAACTTCTACTCATTGGGCTGATCACGTTGTTCGCTCTGCCTCTTGCAGAGCATTTCTCACAGTGCCCAGGCTTTGTTACCGCAGAGGTCTTTCCTAGATTGCCTACATTGAAGTACTTTCTCTTGTCCCACTGGCTGATGTGTAAGATAGAGTTTATGATATTTTAACCTACAATAAAGCAATATTGTCATCGGAAATTTGCAGATTAATTTCCTCTGTGTTTGAGTCACAGCCATTACCTGCTCATGTATATTATATGAGCTCAGGCATTTGCAACTTGTTTTTCTCTGAAGTAGTCTTCAGAGTCCCGAGGTATAGTTGACTCCTCCTATGGCTGTTAATTCACATGAGCTTCGGCTCCATTGTTAGATTTTTTTTTCTTGCTGTCTGGTTTGGACGTTTACTGATCGAGCTCTGGGTAGACTGCTCTCAGAGTTTGTTGTCAGGCTTCTTTGGTCTGTCATCTCCCATTTGCATGGAAAATCCTTTCTACCTACCGTTTCTCCTCGTCTTCATTTTTGCCAGGCTTCGACAACCAGGATTGTATCATTGCCCTCCATGGGGTCCTTGTCCCCTTGTCTTTGGTGTTTTCATGGTGAAAATGAAAGGACAGTGATGTAAGGATTGCTTTTTCAATACTGCCCCCAGTGTCACTCCCAGTACTTTTGGATCAGTCACCACCAGGTCTGTAACCTTTGCCTCTCACCTGAACACACAAGGCTGCGTGTCAGACCTGCCTTGCCTTTAAATCTGAGAAATCCTTGAGATACCAGCGTGATCCAAAGCTGGCACGCTGGATAAAGCAACGCCGGGAAGGAGACAACACCGAGGTCTTCGAGAAATGAGGCATCGTAGAAGAATTGGAGGGCGGTCCATTTGGAGCCCTGCCTCATTACTTCAGTCCAGGGACCAGCTCCCAGTTGGAGTCCAAAGTGGAGGAGCAACAGGACCTAGAGGGTCATCAGCACCCAAAGTTGTCTACTGTAAGTACAGCATCATACCATGCACAGTGACACCATGCACAGATGTCTGGTCCATCACTGCCTTAAAGCCATGGTTATCCCTGGAGCTGATACTACTACCTGCTTCTGCACCAAAGACCCAACACAAGCCATGTTCTTTCTCTGTGCCAACAACCCCATCGGTGTACCATCTCCTCTGAAGCCAGTGCCTAAATCTAGCTCGGCTCAGAAACCACCAGTGTCACCGAACGTAATTTCACCACCAAATTCTGAGTGGCTTCACGGGAGTCCTTTGACATAGTCTCTCTGCACTGAAGCCCCCATCAATGGCAGGATCCCACGACTAAGACCAGCCAATTCATCAGCACTTGCAGGTAGAACTTTATACACACCAGAAGAGACTATTCATCCACAGACGAGGTGAATCTCTAGAAGACTGTGACCAAAGTGCAAGACTCTCTCCCTCAAATGAGGAAACTGACTTTTGAGGAGCAGATTGCCTTGAAGCCCACATCTCCTCCAAAGCAGAGAGCACTTGGACTCTGGTACTAGCCTGCTTCTTGCACAACGTCCTGCTCCTCCTCATCTTCCTCCACCGTTCCCCCCGCCCCCCCGGTGCCGCTACAATATGTGCCACCTCCACGTCCTTCCCCAGAGGGTTTACAACACAGTGAGACAGCCCCTCATATCAGCTGATCCTTGCGAGGTCCCTTATGACCATGAAGCCAAGATTACCTATGGGACGAGTACGATGATATTCTTCTGGGAGACAGGCATGCCAGCCAAGCCTTTCTCTCCAGATGACACTACCTCCCATCACATGGTCATTCATAGGGCTGCTAGTAAATTAAACATGTACACTATCCAAGAAGACAACAGCTTCCTAGTCGAAACACTGTCCAACACACACTGCACCCTGCAGTTTCTCCTAATGCTCAAAGGGATTCTCAGTACTGCTCCTACTGTCAGACTGGACATGAGGACATCTGGCTCGCCTGGTTGGGAGGTGATATGAGTGGAGGGCAATCTATATAACATACTTGCATTTCGTTGAATTATTTTGCTAAACTGTTGGTGGGTGCTTTGGTACTGCTATGTACTCTTGCTTGGTAATGTAGATAGCCTGCTGTGCAGGTAACGGCCTCTAAATATATGATTCATATCCCCGTGAGCATTGTGTTAGGGTACATCTGGCTGTGTTGGAGACACGCCTCTTTCTTCATTAGCTCCTTCTGTGTTCTGCTTTCTTTTTGCTTTTTTCTTTCCCTGTTCTTCCTGCTCCTGACTGGCTTTCCTATTTTGGTTAGGCTGGCTGGGGGATTGCCCCTTACTGGTGACACCGGGTAGTCTTAGACAAGTGGGTGCACTTTGGGGGTTGTGACCCTCTACTTAGGCAGCCCCCCCCCCTGTTTTTTTTTCAGTACAGCGGAGTTCATTGGTTGATGGGCATTTTACATCACTCTATTTGTGCTTTACCGTTTTGCCAGGGGGAGGATGGTTTGGTTGAGTTCAGGTTGTTTTCCTATTGACGCGTGGCGGTGGATTGCAGCTATTATGTGATTCTGCAGCTGGTCATGTAGGATTGGTCCCTGATGTAGTCCTGTGGTTCTGCTTGGGTCCCCCTTGCCTGGTGACGATGGGGGGCCATGGCTATATCATCCCAGCCACACTATGGTGGGGATGGTGCATGATTGCAATCTGGAATGTGCAGGGAATAAACATTCAGATTAAGCGGTACAGAGTCCATTAATATGCACAGTGGCAGGCATTTAGATACTATATTTGTAGGGAACACCTGACAGACTCGTAGGCACACACGACCTATAAAAATGTGAGGAGCATCTATACTAGTCGGCATACTAGTCTTAGGCTAGGGTTGTGTCAATCTGGGAGTCCCCAGGAGTACCTTTTCAGCACAGATACACTAAAGCAGACATGGAGGGCTGATACTGTTTTATAGGTTGATAATGGTAGGGAGATATGTTCCCTAAATGTCTACACCCTGAATATAGATGATGATGTTTTTTTTCTGGACCATTGTGGACACTTTATTACCATGCGTTCAGATCCCACTTATATGTGGAGGTGACTTCAACTGTGTCTTGAATGGAGCGTTGGATAGGCATCCTGCACGGTTGTATGCTAAACTGGCTACGAGACAAGCTTTAACAGAGGTTCTGGATATATTGGATTGCATTGATATTTGGAGGGAACATCACCCCATGATGCAGGCATACTCTTGTCACTTGTTGACAGATAATACATTTAGCAATTAGATTGTGTATTGATAATAAGACATGGCTACTGGAACGACAGTTGTGGCTTACCAGTGTAGAGCTCTATCTGATCATGCGCCACTGATAATCAAGTACACTATATATAGTACACGCGAATCCACCTGTCCCTTTATGGAGATTGCAGCCAGAGGTATTGCAAAATGTTGTATTACATGGTGACTTGCAGGATGCTTTAGAGGAATATTTCAACTTGAACTGGGAGCATACAGCCGAAAGTGCAGTTGAGTGAAATGCATTCAAAGGGGGTGTTCCGAGGTGAATGCCTTAGTAAAAAGATTTGAATTCAGCACCAGTTAAGGGCACAGATACGCAGCTTAGAGCAGAGGGTTGCCTGTTTACAGTGCAGATGCAGCTCTTCAGTGCCGAAATCTTCGCCAAAGGACTCAACATCAGCTCCTAAGGCTAAAGACAAGCAACAAACTGGTTCGGAACTGAAACAATCGGCGCCGAAGGCTGTGCCTCAAGAAGAAGAGCTTTTCCACCCAGATCCTTTACAAATAAGGATCTACATGGATCCAGAAACAAGACATGTTTCCACTACACCACACAGGAAGAGGAAGTCCGATACAGCACCTACACCTCCAGTGCCTGTCAAGAAGAAGGATTCTGCCACATCTCCTTTGCACCCTTCTTCTCCTGTATCTCCTTCTTCTCCTCCTCTTCCTTTAAACATTTCACCTCAAAATTCTCCTCCTCATTCTCCACCACATTCTCCACCACATAAACCTCCTCAGAATGTTGATGATTATTAGTATAGCATGGGTGAGGTGTTTAAAGATCCTGTACGAGCTAGAATCATAAACCCAAGGATAGAGAGAAAGTACAGACCAGCTCTTGGGGACCCTGCCTACATTAAAGGACAACTGCCCTTAGACTCCCTAATAGTTTCAAACGCTAGGAAAAGAGCAAATTCACAAACATCAGGCAAAGCACCACCTCCTCATAAAGAATCAAAGATCATAGACGCTTCAGGGAAAAGAATAGCTGCCCAAGCTAGCAATACATGGCGCATCACTAACACAAAAGCCCTCTTTGCAAGGTACGACAGGGCTCACTATGTTCAGTTAGAGAAGCCCTTACAACATCTACCTGACCAATATAAGACACAAGCAAATGACCTCATACAAGAGGGTAAGCTTATATCAAATGTCTCCATTAAATGTGCACTAGATATAGCAGACACTGCATCCAGAGCAATAAATACTAGTGTCCTCCTTAGATGTCACATGTGGCTACGCATTTCAGGATTTAAGCAAGAAGTGCAAACTACTATCTTAACCCCTTCGCTGCTCATGACGAGCTCAGCTCGTCATGCAGTACACTGGTCGTGTGCTCATGACGAGCTGAGCTCGTCATGGTCCATGGACTATTTCAATTTCCAGCACAGGAGGGGAATTGCCTTAGCAGTCATGTGGTTAAATCAGCCATTCAACCAACAACATTTGTTTGGTCCAGAGGTAGACACAGCACTTGAAAAAATGAAGAAAGACACTGACACAGCGAAGTCAATGGGGGCTCTGCAGTCCACCCAAGCACGAGGCTCCTTTTGTCGCTCCTTCTACAGAGGAGGCTCCAAACAAGTTGGAGCAGACCATTCAGCTTCCTTTAAGACAAATACACAAACATCCTCCAATAGAGGATACTTTAGAGGAGGCTACTGAGGCAGCAAGGGAAGAGGTCGAGGTAATAACAACAATCGAACCTCCTCCACCACTAAACAGTGATTTCCTTCAGCTCCCCCCCCCCCCCAACCCCCCCCCCTGACAGCATTCTACTCCTGTAGGGTGGAGATTAACACAGTTCCTCCTTGTCTCAAATTCCATTACAACAGACAAGTATGTAAGACAAATTATCCAGTATGGGGACTGCCTAGAGCTTACAGCTACCACATCTCATATACCACCCAGACAGCGTCCAATGTCCACAGAACATCTAACGCTGCTCCAACAAGAGGTACTCTCATTGTTACAAAAGGACGCAATAGAGTTAGCTCCATTGCAACATCAAGGAACAGGGGTTTACTCTATTTCCTAATACTCAAGAAGGACGGGACACTAAGACCAATTATAGACGTAAGGCTTCTCAATGTGTATATACACTCAGATTATTTTCACATGATCACTTTACAACAAGTGCTCCCACTGCTGCAACAAGGCGATTTCCTCACCACGCTAGACCTCAAAGACGCCTACTTCCACATTCCCATACATCCTTCTCACAGGAAGTATCTCAGATTTATACTACAAGGACAACACTATCAGTTCAAAGTCCTTCAGTTCGGGGTCACAACTGCACCACGAGTGTTTACAAAGTGCCTAGCAGTAGTAGCGGAACATCTCAGAAGAAAACATATCCACGTCTTCCCATACTTGGATGATTGGATCATAGAAGCCAAGTCAGTCAAGCAGTGTGTCCTACACACATCTCAAATAATTCAAACACTGCACACCTTGGGGTTTACAATCAACTACACCAAGTCACATCTTCAGCCCTCTCATGTACATCAATACCTAAGGGCTGCCATAAACACCAATACAGCTCTTGCTTATCCCAGTCCAGCCAGGATACAGAGCATTCAAGCCTTAGTCACAAAGTTTCGAAACCAACACTCTCTCCAAGCCAGAGTGTTCATGCAACTAATAGGCATGATGGCATCTTGCATTTTTATTGTACCATATGGAAGACTGCAAATGCGCCCATTGCAGGAATGTCTAGCACAGCAGTGGAATAAGGCACAAGGACAACTAACAGACCTGGTGTTGGTGGATAGCCACACACATCGCTCTCTGCAGTGGTGAAAGACCAAAAACGTATCCAGAGGGCGGCCGTTCAAAGAACCTGTTCCACAAATAGTACTGACGTATCCCTCATAGGATGGGGAGCCCATCTACTCCACCATACAACTCAACTCAAGTCAAATGAACTGCTCAACAAAAAATGCTTCACATCAATCACCTAGAGCTGCTAGCAATATTCATTGCAGTGAAATCCTTCCAAGTACATGTACAGAACAAAGCTGTCTTGACCCGCACACACAACATGACAGCCATGTACTACATTAAACATGCATTTGCAATGCAATAGGTCTCGCATTAGGAAAGTTTGAGCTGTTGGGATTGTAAATGACAAATTTTATATTTATCCGTTGGTTTTGAAAATAGCGAAATTAATAGCTTTGTCATTTACAATGCCAATATTTTTAACTTTCGCAAATGTGACACCTATACCATTTGTAATGCAATATGTGTTGTATTTACGTGACTTAGATGTATTGATATTACTAATAACAATGTAGCATACTTATGTGGCAATGAGTGGTATTGTGTGGAGTGTGTTGCATTCAGTAGAGTGTAATTATGTGGCGTGTAATTATGTGGCACTGAGTGGTATTTGGAGTGTATGTTGCATTGAGTGTAGTGTAATTATGTGGTGTGTAATTATGTGGCACTGAGTGGTATTTAGAGTATATGTTGCATTGAGCGCAGTCTAATTATTTAGCATATAATTATGTGACACTGAGTGGTATTGTCTGGAGTGTATTTTGTATTCAGTAGAGTCTAAATATGTGGCATGTAATTATGTGGCACTGAGTGGTATTGTTTGGAGTGTATGTTGCATTGAGTGCAATGTAATTATGTGGCACTGAGTGGTATTTGGAGTGTATGTTGCATTGAGTGCAGTGTAATTATGTGGCACTGAGTGGTATTCGGAGTGTATGTTGCATTGAGTGCAATGTAGTTATGAAGCATAATTATGTGGCACTGAGTGGTATTGTGTGGAGTGTGTTGCATTCAGTAGAGTGTAATTATGTGGCGTGTAATTATGTGACACAGTGGTATTTGAAGTGTATGTTGCGTTGAGTGCAGTGTAATTATGTGTCGTGTAATTATGTGGCACTGATTGGTATTTGGAGTGTATGTTGCATTGAGTGCAGTGTAATTATGTGGCTTGTAATGTGGCACAGAGTGGTATTTGGAGTGTACGTTGCATTGAGTGCAGTGTAATTATGTGGCGTGTAATTATGTGGCACTGAGTGGTATTTGGCGTGTATATTGCGTTGAGCGCAGTGTAATTATGTAGCATATAATTATGTGGAGTGTATGTTGTATTTAGTAGAGTGTAATTATGTGGCGTACAATTATGTGGCACTGAGTGGTATTGTGTGGAGTGTATGTTGCATTCATTGCATTGGTGTTTACAAACTCCTCTCACTGTGCAACCAGAAAAAGTAAAGTAAAGTGAATTATGTGACAGTCTAGCAGGGGTACAGAGACTGTGAAAGGCTGTAGGCTGCTATTTTTTGTAACACACCACAAAATGTAAATACCTGTAAATGAACTGTACACATTCAGCAGTTATGACAGCAACTATGAAGCACATGTTTTGTAAATCTGAAGTGTGATTAAAACAAAGATTTTAATAGGATCAAACCAAACAAATCAAGACAACTTTTTGGGAGATGTTCAATAATAATTATTTACTGACACTCAATAGCCACATATTTGTATGCAATATAGTTTTATCAGTAAAACTGTATGTATGTAGATGAAAGGGCGTTACCACACAATGCATTAATGAAGTTACTAATTGCCTTCCTCATGTCCATTAAAGCTTGGTAGGTTGTGAAAGTTTATCATGAAAACAATTAGTCTTAGTTCTAAAAAGTTTGGGAAGCACTAGCCTTGGGTATTACTATGAATGGACAGTGCTTTCCAGTACTCCGCACCGGCAGTTCTCAAAAGCAGGTGCTGAGACGGGTCCCTATCGGGCTCTCCATTTATGCCTTCACCCTCAGGGTGAAAAAAAATCCGAACTTTGGAGCAGTGCCTGCCACCCTGCACTGCCTGTGATGTGACTTCGAAGAGACTTGTTATAGTACTGTCAGTCTCATTTCAGAACTGAAGCATTTTAGATATTATATACAACGAAGACATAGTAAAAGAGATTTCTCGGCTGTACCTACCAAATTGATTAGAGTGGGGGTCTGGTAGGGACGTATCTGGGAACCGGGCTGCGAGACAATTTATTTAACTATATCGGCATTTTCTTCTTCCACATAAAGCGCCCTAGTGCGCTGCCTTCGGCCACGTTCGGCTCATATGAGCAAGGCATAGCCAGTGCTTATTTTTGCAGCTTAAGATAGCGCGAACTTGGCTGGAGGACATAAAGCACTTTACACGAGGTGCAATGTTTTACATGAAAGCATAATTTCTGTTACGGTGTGGGGAGACTAAGTGAAGGCGTTTGAGCACACGCTGGGAATGTAAGCACCCTGTGCCATAAAAACAAAAAAAAATGATGCTTTCATGTAGAACTTTTTGGTGCTCATGAAAAGCGTTTTAATGACCTCATGGTAAGTTCGCGCTTTATAAAAATTGATTAGAGTGGGTCGTGGGGGACTGGTAGGGGCGTGTCTGGGAATCTGGTGGCTGGGCAGGTATTTAACGATATCGGCATTTTCTTCTTCCATGTAAAGCGGCAGTGCGCTGTCTTTAGCCAAGTTCGGCACATATGTGCAAGGCATAGCCGGAACTTTTTTGCAGATTTATATAGCGCGAACTTGGCTGGAGTACAGTAAATCGCTTTAGATGACATGAGAAGCAAATGTTTAACATGAAAGGATAATTTCTGTGTTTAGGGCTTGGGGAGGTTAGGTTAAGGACGCTGAGCCGACGCTGGGATGTGAGCACCCCATGCCATAAAAACAAACAAGCCGCGCTCTGATGCAACGTGACTGCACGCGTCAGGACACAATGGCAGCGGGAAGGCCCGGAGCCGAGACGGTGACCTTGGCACTCATTCCCAGCGCTCTGTAGCGCCTGCTTGTCTTTCTGCACGTTTCTGCCATTATTTTAACAAGCCCGTTAGAGGTCCGTGAACTATGCTGCTTCCGTCTTTCAGCCTTGCAATACCGGCGTGGCCTGCGGCTCGCGAAAGTGTAAGCGTGCTCGTCATCGCAGAAGAAACTTAAAAGTCACGTGAACTGTTCACGAGGCGCGCGTCGTGATCTGATTCTGCCACTATGGTAGAAGCTCACGCGCGCGACCTCTCCCAGCGGAGAAGCAGGAGTAGTTTGGAAGTGTTGCAGTCCGCGCACATGCGCCTGAGGTGCTCAGCTCGCAGCGGTTGCTGAAAGGCTGCGCACCATGGCACCTTTGCCGAAGCTCGACTTCCCGGTCCTCCTCGGTTGATGGTGTTTGCGCAGCAGGGTGTCCCAGGCGGCGGCTGCGAGCCCCCGCAAGGGCGCAGCGGAGCAGTGCGGGCCGAAGGTAAGCCGGGCGCGCTGCCTCCTGATGGCATGTCTGTCCTGCACCAGCTGGGGAAGTCCGCTGGCCCGGGCATGCCTTCCTTGGATTACCTGGGGAAGTCCACAGGTCGCGGCTGTGCATAGCTCTTTGTTAGAAGGGGGGTTTTGGGAGCTATGTACCCCGGCTGTGCAGAGAACACCCGGACTGTGGGACACGCAGAAAGAGCCCGGTAAGTGGAGGGGGGTGTACTTGCGTGTGTCTGTGTGTGTTCGAGTGTGTCTGTGCGTGTGTCTGTCTGTTTGCGCATGGCTCTGTTTAAGGGGGGGGGGCGCGTGTGTATGTGTATATCCGTGCGTGTCTTTGTGTGTGCAGGGGGGTGGGGGGCGGCAGCGTGTGTATGTGTGCGCGCGCGCCTGTGTGTGTGTGTGTGTGTGTGCATGCAGAGGGGTGGGGGCTGGCTGTGTCTGTGTGTGTGCGCCGTTAATGCATGCGAGCGGAGCGAAGCGAAAGCAGGGGCTGTGAGTTCATCATCTGCGCAAGCGCGGCTCAGACGCGCGCTCCCGCGGTCAAAACTGAGACTGCAAAAGCGCGCGTCTGAGTCGTGTCCACATTCCCAAATACGGATGACAATAGTTGTCGAAGCTGACAGCAATCAATGCTTCGCATTGAATGCAGGTCGTGCTTCGACCTAAAAACAAGGAGGCATTCATTCCCTGTAACTGTCCCAGCTCGCTCAGAACAGTTGGAGATGAGCCATACCACAAAACATATATCTCCTTGCAGAACACCTTCCAGGAGTTCACAATCAGATAGCAGATCAGTTAAGTCGTCAGACACAACAGATTCACAAATGGGAACTACATCTGCAAGTTCTTCTACCATTCTTTCACAAATGGGGACATCCAGACATAGATCTGTTTGCCACACACGAAAACTCAAAATGCCCAACTTTTGCCACCAGGTTTCTACACCGGCTGTCCAAGGGCAATGCGATATGAATGAACTGGTTCCGGCAGATTTGCGTACGCTTTTCCACCAATACCACGAGTAGTACGCAAGCTGAGACAACAGTCTCTCAAACTCATCCTAGTAGCTCCCACATAGGCACGTCAACCGTGGTTCACCACACTGCTGGAACTCTCTCTAGTTCCATACCAAAGACTGTGTCTGACACCATCCATGCTAACGCAGAACCATGGAGACATCAGACATCCAGATCCAAGTCATCTGAATCTGGCGATATGTCTTCTGAAGTCTTAGAGTTTGGTTACCTTAACCTGCCACTAGACTGTATAAATATCGTTAAAGAAGCCAGCAGACCTACTACTGGAGCTTGCTATGCTGCAAAATAGAAGAGATTTGCCATTTAATGCACTAATAATTAAATTGATCCTTTAGATGCTTCCATACAGAATATCATCTGCTACCTTCTCCATCTACAAAGATGTAATCTAGCATATTCATCCATAAGATTACATCTTGCAGCTACTGCAGCATATCTACAAAACAGACAACATATGTCGTTATTTAGAGTACCTGCAATTAAAGCTTTTATTGAAGGATTAAAGATAATTATTCCTCCTAGATTTCCACCCTCTCCAGTGTGGAACCTAAACATTGTCCTCACAAGGCTCATGGGGCCCCCTTTTGAACCTTTACATAAGTGTGAACTCCAATTTCTCACATGGAAAACAGCTTTCCTTATTGCTATTATCTCTCTTAGGAGAGTTAGTGAGATTCAAGCTTTCACAATACAAGAACCATTGTTACAATTACACCGAAACAAAGTGGTTCTACGTACTAACCCTAAATTCCTGCCAAAAGTCATTACTCCTTTTCATCTAAATCAATCAGTAGAGCTGCCAGTGTTTTTTCAAAAAACCCAGACTCTGTAGCAGAAACAGCTCTACACACACTAGACGTAAAAAGAGCTGTTCTCTATTACATTGATAGGACCAAATCCTTTCGTAAAACAAAGCAACTGTTTGTAGCTTTCTCTCCACCACATAAAGGCAACCCCATCTCTAAAGCAGGAATTGCAAGGTGGATTGTAAAATGTATACAAATATGCTATCACAAAGCAAAACGTACATTAACAGTTCCTCCTAGAGCGCATTTCACACGCAAACTAAGAGCCTCCATGGCTTTCTTAGGGAGCATTCCCCTAGAAGACCTCTGCAAGGCAGCATCATGGTCTACAACACACACCTTTACTAAACACTATTGTGTTGATGTGCAAGCTAAACAGCAAGCTGCAGTAGGCCAAGCTGTCCTCATAACTCTTTCAAACTACTGCAACAGATACAGGTGACCACCGCTAGGGGAGACACTACTGTACAATCGATGCATAGTGTAAAATCTGCAGCTCATATGCCTCGAACGGAAAATGCGACTTACCAGTATGCATCTGTTCCTTGGCATGTAGAGCTGCAGATTCTTACACGCCCTCCTGCCTCCCCGAGGCCTGTATCTGTTCCAGTTCTATCTTAATTAGATATCCCTTCTTTATTTCTACTAACTCCATCATTTCCCATCATGGCGAAAAACAATCTAAGGATGGAGCTGATGCCCATGCGCACTATCGTCCAAGGGAGGAGTCGCCTATCTCGTGACTACAAAGACTTCTTCCAAGACAACAACATGCAATCATCTGAGCCCAATACCAGGTGGCGATCTAATGCACAGTGTAATAATCTGCAGCTTTACATGCCAAGAAGAGATGCATACTGGTAAGTAGCATTTTCCTTTTTAAGCTCCTATGTCAGTCAGTTTACATCCTATGATTATTTTCTGGCTCATTTAATAAAGACACCTCTTAGATAACTTTGAGATCTAAAACTAATCGCATAACCGGCATGCTTTCTGGGAGGCGCTGGTGCTGTGTATCTGGTACCAGTGCTTTATAAAGCGACCACTGTGCTTACAATGACTTAGGCAGTCCAGAGCCAGGCTTCATACTAATACTGCATTCTAGTGAGCCCAAAAGACTTTGGTATTATATATTTATATTTTGTCCCATCATTCAAGGGTGTCCATGGAAAGACCTCTCCACTATGCCGCCCATTCAGTCGCCCTAGTTTTTTGCATTTGACTTCCCGGTTATTGGAGTTTTACAGAGAGCTAGTCTCACCACCTGAGTCTCATACTCAGTACTGATAGTACTAACTGCCGGTGTCTGCCTTTTTAAGGTATGGATACTGCTGCACAGCTAGTGTGGGATGCTCTGTACCGGTTACCCATAAACATTAATGCGCGCACAGATAGCTTGTCTCAGAAGCCACTTTTGCGGGGTTAGCACTGAGCTGGGGTGGGCATTCATAGTTAAGTTCTGTAGTGCTTACTAAATGTCTGAGGTACTTACACTGTATTAATCGTTATTCGAGAAACCTGCACTAAAGTGCAGTTTCTCTCTACTTAGGCCCACAGGTTCTGGTGACGTACCATTCTAAGGGTAAATATGCACTGCAATTATAGATTTACTGCCACTAACATAGCTACCCTACTTCAGACACGTGTAGGCTAGTTATATTTTTCTGGCCCAGCTCATAATCAGATTACATCTCTTTGATTAGGCCAAGTTAATTTCTCTGCTCCCCCTTAGGAGGATCAAAGGCCTTCCCACCCAATAGAGATATTAACCCCTTCCATGCTCATGACGAGCTCAGCTCGTCATGAGGCACAGTGGAGCTGTGCTTATGACGAGCTGAGCTCGTCATGAACAATGATAAATCTTACTTTGTAGCACAGGAGGGGAAAAGTCACAGCAGCCAAGGTGTTAACAGTGCTCAGCCCAGTTCCTGGGAAAAAATCGGTAGTGGGGAAATCTGCATCAGTTAATTAGCTTGTCACACTGTACATTGGCTGTGACAGCTCAGGCCCACAGAAACAAAGCAGGAGTGCCGGACCTCTTGAGCCAGCACAGGAGAGGCTCACCTTTGAAGTTTTGGGGGAAGTAATCAGGCAGATTTGGCAGCTCAGATAGAGCTGATGCTCTCAGAAATAACTCTTTCCACAAAAGTCATCTGTTCGAGGCATGTGAGCTGTACCTCACATACTTTGCATAAGTCTGCCATCTAGTGTTGGGTCCGGATCTTTGCACTTTGTTTTTCTTCGAACAAGTATTTTCCAGTCACAAGGTAAGTGAACTCCCCCTTTCGGTGATAGTGAGAATGGCCATCGACTCCATTGTTAGATAGTTTTTTTCCGCCATCTGGTTCGGACATGAATTGCTGCGCTCTAGTTCTACACCGTTTCACGGGTTCCCCTCAATAGTTTTGATTCTCCATCGTGTTTACCATTCTCCGCGTATCATATTGGTTCAAAATCTTTGATCGGAAAATTTGTGGAGGGCCGTTGCGTCAGGTCAGCTTGCAGTAGATGGAACAGACTCCATTCAAATTCTGTCCTGGGTGTGTTGTAAAGTATCAGCGCACCGACTTTCACAAAGTGTGCAACTTGTGTCCATCCCCCGAACACAACGAACAGGACTGCGACGCATGCGGATCTTTTCGATCCAAGAAGATGCTCCATGATCGTCTTGCTCTCTTCGGAGGAGATTTCGACCATGAAGTCTTCGACGCAAAGGAGTTGAGGAAGAGGAGGAACACATTTCTGTGTTCGAAGCCGACTCCGACATGGAAGAAGGCATTCCACTTATTTTATTATTTTATTTTATCAATTTATAGGGCGCAACAGCTACCCAAAAAGGGTTTCCCGGCGCCTAGACACAGCAAGATTGAGGGCAGAAAAAAAGAGGTGACTGTTAAAGTGGTTATTGTTCATACAGCCAGGTCTTTACAAGCTTTCTGAACCTACAGTAGTTTTCTTCCTTCCGGATACAAGGGGGAAGCGTGTTCCAAAGGGAGGGTCCCAGATAGGCAAAAGATCTGCCACCTGTTCTTGCGCGTTTAAACCTTGGTATGCAGAAACGGGCTGCTGTCTGTGACCGAAGGTTTCTCTTGGGCGTATAGAGGCAGGCAAGAGATTGGAGATATTTTGGTGCTGTTCCTGCTTTTATTCTGAACATGTAGTTCAGGGCCTTGAAACTGATTCTGCTCTCGATCCTGAGCCAATGAAGAATCCGACGATGGTTCGAGACTCCAGAGTTCTTCGGAATATTGCAGAGGAGTCTGACCGCAGCATTTTGCGCTACCTGTAGTCGTCCGATCACAGATTTGTTTGCGCCCAAATAGAGGATGTTGCCGTAGTCAAGCCTTGATGTGATAAGGGCATTGACTACGGTCTTTTGCGTTGACACTGGCAGCATCCACAGGATCTTCCTCAACCATTTAGCTATGGTGAGACAAAGGCCGGTTACTTTGCTGGCCTGTTTGTTCATGGATAAGGCATTGTCCAGTATAAAGCCCAAATTTCGAGCATGGGACACTGGGGTAGGAAAAGCGCCCATCTGGTCCGGCCAATGTGCAGGGTTCCAGAGAGCTTGGTCCTTTCTCAAAATCAGTATTTCCGTCTTGTCACCGTTCAGTTTTAACTGGTTTGTTGTCATCCAGTTCAATATTTTTGATAATCCTTCCTTAAGTAACGAAGGAGAGTGGGGACAAGATTCAGATAGGGAAAAAATGATTTGGGTATCGTCGGCGTAGTTCATAAGCGTTAGACCTAACTTTTCAACAAGATCGGCCAGAGGTTTAAGATAAATATTAAAAAATAGAGGGCTCAGGATGGACCCCTGAGGCACTCCATGTGATGCAGGTAGGGTATCTGACACGGCTTGTGCAGATGCGATCTGAAAGGTTCTATTTGCCAGGAAAGATTTGATCCAATCCAGAGCCTTTCCTCTTACACCATTTGAATATAGCTCTTTAATGAGAGTTTCATGGGAGATGGTGTCGAACGCCGCACTTAGGTCCAATAACACTAGTGCGACAGTCTGGCCTTGGTCAAGCAGTTTTCTGATGTGTTCAGTGACACCTAATAGTGCGGTTTCAGTCGAGAAACCAGCCCTGAAACCAGATTGCGAAGGATGGAGTAGGGAGTTTTCTTCTGCAAAAGTGGCTAAAGTAGAGTGTACGTGTCTCTCAAGACATTTAGAAAAAGCTGGGAGCAGAGATATGGGCCTATAATTGGCCAGTATTTCTGGGTTGGCGGTTGGCTTTTTCAGAAGGGGTGTCACCATGGCGTGCTTCCATAACGCAGGGACAGTGGCGAGGTCGAGGGATGAGTTTAGGAGATTGGCAATGATTTCCAAACACTGGTCATCCAATTTTTTAATAATTTTGATAGGGATGGGGTCCCTAGGGGAGCCGGATTTGACAGTTTTTAAGATTTCTTTCAATTTCTCTATTGAAAGAGCCGGCCAGGATTCCAGTAAATTTTCACCTAGAGAAGTGGGTTGAGTCAATATTGGGTCAGAAGTAGGGGGAAGGTCTGGATCCAAAATTTTTGTCTTAATGTCTGAGATAATTTTATCGATTTTCTCAGTAAAGAAGCATGCTAACGCCTGGCATTGTTGTGTGCTTAGTGGGGGTGCAGCAGCTGTGGTATGTGCGCCTGCCAAATCCTTGACTTTGGAAAAAAGAGTTTTAGGCATGTTAGTTGCTTCGATAATTGTTTTAGAGACAAAAGCAGCTCTTGCTTTTGTGCAGGCAGTGTGATAATGATTCCTGGCTTCATGATAGCATCTTTTAGCATTGGGGTCGTACTTTTTACGCCATTTGCGTTCTAGTACTTTACATTTTGACTTTTCAATTTTAAGGCTGTCATTAAACCATGGGGCCGGAGGGCGATGCCTACTCCCTTTGGTGCGAGTAGAAGGCAGACATTTGTTTGCTGCATTTGTTAGCCAGTTTTGTGTTTCAGTTGCTACGCAGTCCATGTAGGAGTTTAGGCTTGGAGGGTTTTGTTTTAGTGCCGCATTTAATGCATCAATGTCTACTGACTTCCAATTTTTTCTGTATGTGGCGTCAGTGTTTTGTTCCAAACTGGGGGAAGGTGGAAGGGTAATGCTAAAATTAATAAGATGGTGGTCGGACCAGCCGGAGGGTAAGGTGGCAATGCACGTAAGTTCCCTGATGTTGGATATTATAGGGTCCAACAGGTGGCCCGCTATGTGAGTGGGGCTAAAAATTTTTATAGACAAATTTAGTGCTGCTAAGTCTTCCAACAGATTAGAGCATGAGGGAATGGTGGAATCTTCTAGATGCAGATTTAAATCACCCAGCAAGGAAAAATTGCTTGATGACATATAGTAGGGAGTAATAAGATTTGCAAAGTTTGATACCCATTTTGAAGGGTTGCCTGGAGGTCGATAAATCAGAAGGCCTGACATTGTAAAATTGGGGTTCAAAGCGATTTTAAAAAGACCCGCTTCACAGTCTGGAAGCGATACAGATTCCAAAGTGCATTTGAGTTCTCTGTTAAAGATGATAGCTATCCCACCCCCTACCTGTTTTTCCCTGTCTATTCTGACAATGGCATAGTTATCGGGGAGGGCAATAGCAACATCCGGGCCGGCGCTGTCATGCAGCCATGTCTCAGTTAAGAAAAGAGCACTAGGGCTTTTTTCGGTGAGGAGATTAAATATATCATGCTTATGCTTGGGCAGTGATCGACAATTTGTGCTATAAAAAACATAAGTTGGCGGCACGTTTTTAAGTAACAGTTTGCATTTCCTGTGTCTCCTAGATGAGTCGGGTGAGGTTGATATATGGTGGTAGATAGCTTACATTCGGAGCAAACATGAGTTCCAACTTTATGAAGGTTAAACATAGAGCAACTCAGATTGGGGGTAGGGCGCAACGCTTTCAGAGCGGAAGATGTTCTTACCAGCCTAGGGGGTGAAGTAGGAATGAGAGCCTCGGCCTCGTGCCCCGTCCTGGCACGGACGGGCACAGACGGGCTAGTCTTTTGCGTGTCTTCGGCGTGCTGATGGTGTGCCCGCTGCGCTCGACCGCTGCGCTGTCGAGAAGTGAGCATGATAAGGAGGAGATAGAGTGGGCGTGGCTACGCGGGTGGGCGTGGCCCCGAGTCACGTGGGTGCAGTGACGCTGAGTAGGGATTTTGATCTTCCCCCTCAGGCGCTGTTTTAGTGCAATCGAGCAAAACAAGGAACTAAGTAAGTTTTAGGTTTAAAATCAACATACAACACAAGTGCAATTGACAATTTTTAAAAAATGCGCTAGTCTAGCAGCAACACAGACACCCCGGCTTCCGCCTCAGGGTACTTAGCTGGTCAACACCGGCTTAGAGCGAGCGCGGCGTTTTTCTACTTCCTGGAATGGGCGTGGCTACGCGGGTGGGCGTGGCCCCGAGTCACGTGGGTGCAGTGACGCTGAGTAGGGATTTTGATCTTCCCCCTCAGGCGCTGTTTTAGTGCAATCGAGCAAAACAAAGAACTAAGTAAGTTTTAGGTTTAAAATCAACATACAACACAAGTGCAATTGACAGTCAGCGTACAGGGGTACTGATATTACCCTTCCCCAAAATGTGCTGAAGAAAAAGGCTCCGGGCCCTGCTCTGCCTTCGGGCCAAAGTCGACACTGAGATCAGGTTTCAAACGCCCTGACTTCGGGCTTGGCACCAAAACACACATCGAAGCCTTCTGGCTTGGGATCAAGTCGGCCTAATTCGGGCACTGAACCAAAACCTTCAGCACAGAAATCCAAACATGTCATCATGACCATCCCTTCGGCACTGAAACCTAAATCTTCTCATCCGAAAGCCTTGGAGCCGAACCCTTCAGCACTGTAAATTCTAGTGCCGAAAGACAAAACAGCTCCTCCCTATCCAATGAACCTCGTTTTGACATCCCACCTTCCAAAATGGACCCGAAATAGAAAGAACTAGTGATTAATCCAAAAACTGGACATATTCACGTAAAACTGCCAGTTAAACAGAAGCCAGAGAGGAGGAAGCTTACCACATTCCACTTAAAAAGAAAAAATGTTGATACTAATCCTTCTCCTACTCCACTTACACTTGACCCACATTTGTTAATTACTCCTACAAATTCACCACTACCACAGTCACCTGACCACCAAGATAACAAAGATGGGGATGGGGAGGTACCAGGAGACATAAGTCCTGATCCTGGACTGACCACAATGCAGATCCTAATACAGACAATGATCCAAATTTATACCCTTCAAAACTCTCTCCATCAGACAATGTAGGGTACATAGAGTTACTTAATAGGGCTGCCGAATACCATGGGGTCCAACTTCACAAAGAGGCCCTTGAAGAGGATTTTCTCTTTGAGACCGTAAGTTATTCTCAAAGAGCAACACACACAATGCCCATGCTCAAGGGTGTGCTCAAACACGCAGACAACATTTTTAAGGACCCTGCGCGTGCGAAGATTGTCACACCCAGAGTAGACAAATATAAGCCGGCAGCTACAGACCCAATCAACATCAAGGGTCAAGTTCCCTTAGACTCCCTAGTGGTCTCCAACGCTCGTAAAAGAGCTAATTCTCAAACCACAAGAGATGCCCCTCCTCCCGATAAAGAATCCAAACTTATATATGCCTTGGGCAAAAGAGAGTAGCTGCACAGGCTGCCAATCACTGCCGTATTGCCAACGGCCAGGCTCTTTTAGCACGTTATTGCAGCGTTCATTACCGCGAGCTGGAAAAATTGGTCCAATTATTGCCAGGCGAACATGATAATAAAGCAAATGATTTAATTCAGGAAGGAAACCTCATTTCTAATACATACATTAGATGTGCTTTATATACAGCTGATACTGCAGCTCGCACAGTCAACACTAGCATTCTTTTAAGAAGACACGCCTGGTTCAGAATTTCAGGGTATGAACCCGAAGTCCAAGCTTCCATTTTAAATCTACCCTTCGATAAAGAACACCTTCGGACCTGTAGTAGATACTTCTTTGGAAAAAATGAAGGAGGATACAGAGGTTGCAAAACTTATTGGGCCTCTGCAGTTCCCTTCCAATCTAGGCTGTCGGAGGATGTCTTTCTAAATTTCTACCCGTCTGTAATACAATAATTAAGACAAATGGGTTCTACAAATAATCAGATCTCGTTATTGCCTGGAGCTTATTGACAATCCCCCAAACATTCCGCCAAGATCACACAAATTGTCACAAGAGCATTTGAACCTTCTAAAACAAGAAGTTCTCTCTCTATTGCAGAAAGGAGCTTTGGAGCCAGTCCCATTACACTATCAAGGGGCTGGCGTATACTCCCTATACTTTCTCATACCCAAAAAGCCCGGCTCTCTCAAGCCTATACCTTAGAGACCTAAATCTGTATATCCAATCAGACCATTTTCACAAGTACTTCCATATTCCAATACATCCCGGTCATCGCAAATATCTCAGGTTTATGGTAGGGGGCAACATTACCAGTTAAAAGTGCTTCCATTCGGAGTCACCACTGCACCCAGAGTATTCAACAAATGCCTGGCAGGAGTCGCAGCTCATCTGCGAAGACATTTTCACATCTTCCCATACTTAGACGATTGGCTCATCAAAGCCAGTTCACAGGCAAATTGTGTACAACACACTCACAAAACAGTACAGCTGCTCCACGATCTCGGATTCACAGTAAATCTGTCCAAGTCCCATCTCCAACCCTCCAACACGCAAATATACTTGGAAGCCACCCTTGATACACAAAAAGCTTTAGCCTGTCCCAGTACAGCCAGAATCCGCAACATTCAGGCTCTAGTTTTCCAGTTCCAGCCTCACCACTCATTACCTGCTCGAGTATTCATGCAGTTACTAGGAATGATGGCGTCTTGCATTTTAATAAATCCCTATTCAAGACTTCAAATGCGTCCCCTTCAGGAATGCTTAGCATATCAGTGGAATCAGTCTCAGGATCAATTATCAGATCTAGTGTTGGTAGACAGCCACACTCTTCGCTCTCTGCAGTGGTGGAATCCACAAAACCTTTCCGAAGGGAGGCCCTTCATCGACCAAGTTCAACAGACAGTTCTAACAGCAGACGCATCGCTCACTGGTTGGGGAGCTCATCTCCAAACTCTCACAATTCAGGGCATGCGAAGCCAGCAGCAAAAGTAACTTCACATAAATCATCTAGAGCTCCGAGCTGCATTTCTAGCGCTCAAAACCTTTCAAACTCACCTTCTAGGCAAAGCTGTCATGCTACGCACAAACAACATGACAGCCATGTATTATATACAGAAACAGGAGAGACACACTCTCTCCAACTGTCAGACCTTGCGCAGGCCATTTAGGGGTGGCCCCTACTTCACAAAATCTATCTCCTAACAGAACACCTTCCTGGAGTAGACCATCAGATGGCAGATCTGCTCAGCAGGCAGAGACAACAGATTCACGAGTGGGAAATCCACCCTCAACTTCTCCTCACGTTCTTTCAGATGTGGGGCTTCCCAGACATAGATCTGTTCTCCACACACCAAAACGCAAAATGTCCAAGCTTTGCCTCTAGATATCCACACCCATTGTCCAAAGGCAATGCACTATGGATGAACTGGTCAGGGATATTTGCCTACGCTGTTCCGCCTCTCCCACTCATTCCACTAGTGGTTCGGAAGGTCAGGCAAACGCCCCTAATCCTAGTAGCTCCCACATGGGCCTGTCAACCTTGGTTCACCACCATGTTGAAGCTCTCAGTAGTTCCTTATCAAAAACATCTGACATCCAATCTACTCACGCAGAGCTGTGGAGAGATAAGGCACCCAGATCCCAGACATCTCAACCTAGTGATCTGGCACCTGAAGTCATAAAGTTTGGCTGTCTCAATCTTCTGCCAGACTGCATGAACATTATTAAAGAAGCTAGATGAACTACTACAAGAACTTGCTATGCAGCAAAATGGAAGCAGTTTGTTATTTATTGCCACAACAACCAAATCCACCTGCTTGATGCTTCAGTTTAAAATATCATTTGCTATTTACTGCATTTACCAAGTCAAACTTAGCATACAAATCTATACGCTTACATCTCGCATACCTGGGTGCCTGTTATTAAGGCCTTTTTGGAAGGACTCAAAAGAGTTATTCCCCCAAGACTTCCACCTGCCCCAATGTGGAATCCTAATATTTTTCTCACCAGAATAATGGGTTCACCTTTTGAGCCATTGCATAAATGTGAACTGCAATTTCTCACTTGGAAAGTAGCTTTCCTCATTGCTATCACATCGCTGAGGAGCGTGGGTGAGCTTCAGGCACTAACCATAGAAGAACCATTTTTACAAGTACACCAAAGTGGTTCTTCACACTAACCCTACATTTCTACCCAAAGTAATATCTCACTTCCACATCATCCAATCTGTTAAGTTTCCTGTGTTCTTTCCTCAACCAGATTCTGAGGCAGAATGTGCTCTACACACCTTAGATGTTAAACGAGCACTACTCTATTACATAGAAAGAACAAAGCCTTTTCGTAAAACTAAATAACTTTTTGTTGCTTTTGCTCTACCTCACAAAGGCAATCCCATTTCTAAATCAGGTATTGCACGGTGGATAGTCAAATGTATTCAGACATACTATGCAAAAGCATGAAGGACTTTACCAATTTCCCCCTAGAGCGCATTCCACTCGCAAACTGGGGGCTTCTTTGCTTTCTTAGGAAACATTCCTATAGCCGACACCTGTAAAGCTGCAACATGGTCTGCACCTCACACATTCACAAAACACTATTGTGTAGATGTGTTAGCAAGACCGCAAGCTAATGTAGGGCAGACAGTTATTCATACACTCTTTCAAACCACTGCACCAGCTACAGGGTAGCCACTGCTTTGGGAGATTACTGCTGTATAGTCTATGCAAAGCATGCGATCTACAGCTCAAATGCCTCGAACAGAAAATGCTACTTACCCAGTATGCACCTGTTCTTGGCATGTAGAGCTGTAGATTCACATGTGCCCGCCCGCCTCCCCGGATACCTATACCTGCTGCAGTAATATCATACTTAGATACATACACATGGACATCTCTATTCTACTCTTAGTAACTCCATTCTTGCCCTCTGTGGAAACAATCTGACAATGGAGTTGATGCCTATGCGCACTATCACCGAAAGGAGGAGTGGCCTACATCGTGACTGGAAAATACTTCTTCTCAGAAAAACAAAGTGCAAACATACGGACTGAACACTAGATGGCAGACTTATGCAAAGCATATGAATCAACAGATCTACATGCCAAGAACAGATTCATACTGGATAAGTAGCATTTTCCTTTTGCATTGTCCCAGAAGGCTGTGAAAGAGATTTGGGATGGGGGGAGTAATGTGGTACCCTTGGACTGGCCAGGTTTCTAAAACTTAACACCCCCAGTTAGAACCCTTTAAACAAAAGAGAGACTACGCTGGACCTGGGAATGAGGACGGGGTAAGACTGCCTAACGGGAACGAGAAGCCTTCTGATGCACAGCAAGACTTGCAAGACTTTGTATCTAGCTGGCTAGCTGGACTAGCATGGGCCTCACCAGGGCCAGTGGAGCTGGCTCCCTTATAGTCCCTCAGGAACAGTTGGGTCACTGGACCTGCTGGTGGACCCTGGATGGTTCCCCTGGATCTACTGAGAATTGGTCCTTGACTCCATTGCCAAGGTGCCCTGCAAGATAAGGCCTGGCAAGTGCAGTAGGCTGCTTGCTGGGTATGGAAGACACGACCCCAGAGTCTTTCCTCTCCCATTTGCACAACCAGAGTAATGACTGGTGCGTGGAGCTAGGAAACCCAGCTCCCCCTAAAAAGTAACATTTAAAAAGTGGAATGATAAGCCATGGCTATTGCAATCGAGGGCCAACAACCCACCCAGGGAACCAAGTCAGGAGTGCACCGAAATGTCATAACACATTATCACCCTACTCTGAGTCATATGTTTCCTTGTATGACACTCATACTACGAACCTGAAGAGGATGAGATGCAGAACTTTTTTACAAAATTTCTCAGATTTGGAGGCCCCTTAAGGCAGCTGGATGGACCTCCCAAGTTTCATCCTAAGGCAATACTGCAGGAAAATCTGCAATAAAGGCTACGCCCTGACTGCAAAAGAGTAGTTTCCCCCTGAGGTGAGATACTCTAAGAAGGTCGTGAACAGGTTGATGCAGCAACTAAGAACCACTCCACAATGTCCAGTGTTAAAAGTGGCAATAAAACGTGAGAGGAACAAACTAAAAATGGAACTCGGGACGTTCAAAAAAGCAACCTACGATGATTACTGGGCAAAGCTTATTTGTGCCAGTTAGAATAAAGATACAGCAAGCTTCTGGTGAATCACCAATATAAAAGAGCATAGTCTGTGGAAATCCAACAATGCAGATATCAGCGAAGAGGATAGGGCGACCTATTTAGCAAACCTCTTCTTTGCAGCAGGGTACCAATCATCATACAATTCATGTACCATCCGACACACATATTTGGTAGGAGAGCCTATACTTTGTGTGCAAAGTCATCCAAAACTAAGCTAAAGACAGCGTGCAGCTTGCGAACCCCTCAAATTCGACCATGCCCAGTGGCAAAATTGATGCTTTTATGGACCATAGCCGATCCGTTATGTGCCCAATTAGCTTCACTAGTAAAGACATCCAGAAAATCATCTCCAAATCATGCACTGAATGTGTGCCAGGCCCGAACTGGCTACCCTAGGCCCTATTTAAAATGGATTCTTCGCTACGGGCTGATAGCCTTACCGTGCTCTATAGACACATCCTACAGACAAAAGATCTTCCTGAGTCCTGAAGAGGCTTGATAATCTACCCAATCTATAAAGGGGATTCCACAAAACCCAACAATTATTGAGTGATTGCATTGATTGAGCTAAATACTTTGTAAGTTTACTGTTGACTGACCTTGAGGCCTGGGCCAATGAACGAGGGATTATCCTCTTGAATCAAACAGGATTCCATAAAAAATAGGGCTGTCTGTCCAATTTAATTGCCATCTCCATACTAATGGACAGTACTGATCTGCTAGAGACCACTAGATGCAGATTCCTTACCGTTGAATATCCCAGGCATCAGGCTGGATCTGGAAGACTTCTGGAAAGGGACTCCAAGTAACCAAAGGATTAATCGCAAGATGGATAATACAAACAATACAGTATTGTATTGGCCAAAAGCGCATTTAACAAAGAACAAAAGGATGAACACTCTCCTTCCTAGGCAGTGTAGCACTGAAAGACATTTGTGCAGCTGCTATATGGTCATCGGTACATACCTTCACAAAACATTACTGCATGGACATTCAGCTCAACAGGGAGACAGAAGGGAGATAAAGAGTACTGAAACATTTGTTTGTAAACACACGCTAAAGACCCAGCCTACCCACAAGATAAAACAACGCTCTGTAATCGATGCACAGCATGTGAATCCGGAATAGATTCATGCTGCAAAACTAGTTGTTACTTACCTGTAGGTGTAGTTTTCCATCTTGGAGAATTATCTGATTCATATGCAACCAACCCACCTACCTCCACCGATAGAGGTGTTTGTACAAACGCAACCCAACAGAACACTGACGAGAATAAAAGATTAAATAAAAAAAATGAGTCTGATGATGATGACTGCATCGAGGGATTTCCGGGACATAAGTCTGATGTTGCACAAGGAGGGGTTTAAACCCAAATGGTTGATGCCCAGAAAAACAAGTATTGATTACGTTAAAGCCATTTGCTTTGCTAATGGTATTGTATAGCAAAGCAAATCGCTTTACCTTAATCAAAGGCGAGACCTATTGCATTTTCAATGCTTGTTGTACTGTGTAGAACTAAATATGTGCATTTCACAGTGTCCTGCGGTAAACATGGCTCCCCAGCATTTCTACCTTTTTTTTACTGCAATTCGAATAACACTAGCAGGAAGGGAAAAAGGAAAGAATTCTGTTGGCACAGGCGTTGGGAGACACCATACTGCTGTTGTGTGCAGTCACCGACCCCGATCTTCCTTTTGAAGTAAATGTAAATGTAAATGTAAATTGATACTTCAACCAACCAGTATAGTAACAGGAGCTGCACCAACAATGCGCTCCTCTGCAAGTGGCAGGGACATCTCTCTCTCTCTCTTTTTCTCTTTTTCTCTCTTTTTCTATCTTTCTCTTTCTTTCATTCTTTCTCTCTCTTTCTCTTTCTCTCTCTCGTTCTGTCTTCTCATTTCTCTTCTCTTCTCTCTTCTCTCTCTCTCTCTCTTCTCTTCTCTTCTCTCTTCTCGTTCTCTTCTCTCCCGCCCTCTCTCTCGTACAGGGATACGTCTATAATGGATGAACCATGTTGCAGTCATCAAATGTCCTAGGCCTCCTAGATGCAGTGGCTGGGTTTGACAGCAAAGCAAAAACAATGCTTCCTTCTGACTGTGCCACCAAATGCCTCCTGGGTAATGCCTACTCTTGGGAACTCATCGCCAATCCCAACGGGCCATCAAAAGTTGCATGTCTAGATGCAGCCACCCAATTAGGTTTTGGATTTTCAGCTCACCAGGACAGCAATCCTGTCTTCCCAATATGACACCTGCCACCTCACACTGGCCTCTGCAAGGAAGGAAATCGAGAAACTCAAGAGGTCGGTGACTTATAGGAAAGGCAGAGGTAGAGTGTGAGCTCTCAAGGAAACTATTCATGGAAACAACTTCCCTCTAGCAGTAATTTGGCTTTTGTGAATTCTGGCTGCCACCAGGTTCAACTCTGCAATCCAGAACTAAGGCACTTTATCGAAGCTGCAGAACTTTAGAACAGTACATTGGGTCGAAGGTGTTGCTACTCAAGAGATACCCCGTCACTGTAAAGGAATAAGATTCTCAGTGCTATTACAGTCTTGAGACCGCAGAACAGATGCATGTCTACACTTTCTGGGACTTTGATTTAGCAAAGAGTCCTTGTAACACAGCACTGGTGTACTATGATGTTACAACTATGTAACTGAGATGGCAGAAAATCCAGCAAAATATAACCAAGGCTACATCACTCAGGTCAGGTGTTTGGTGGATTTCAGGGTCAAAGAACCGAAGCGGGGTAAAATATCTCCGTGTGGGTTAATTGAATGGGAAGCTCAAAAACAAACTTCAATAAAAATAGATCACCAGTTGAAGTCAACAGAGTGAGGGGGGGCGGAAACGGAAGATGCGCTGTCAGCCCATCAGCCTGGCCGCCGATGTGTACTAATGTATTATTCTGTGTGAACGCTCTTAATGTGCTGCTTTGACAGGATAATTTTCCCTTCTGACAGGTCGATAGTGGACAATTACATGGCCTGAATGGTACACTTTACTACAAAATTCTCGGTGTCAGGCACAGCGCGCAATTAAGGTTTCTCACACACTCTAATCATGCTGAAAGGTTGGAATTACCGGGAACACAGTGAAACAGCCTTAAAAAAATCAATGCTCTGTTTTTAAATATAGTAACTTATTACTACGGTGGATATAGATAATTGGAAGTTTCTATGGGCGGTTTTGGCAAAAATGGGGATAAAGAATCTTTTTAAACAGTGGACTTTGGCCTTATATGACAAACCGCAAGCAAAATGAATGTATTTAGGGATACAATAGGATGTCTTTCAAGGTTTTCTGCTTTCTCCCCTTTTATTTGCCCTTTATATTGAACCATTTATTTATGCACTACAGACTAACCTTCAAATCATACCATTATGACAGGGTGTAATGTCATTCAAAGTTATCGCCTATGCAGACGATATAGCGTTTTTCGCAACCAAACCAGTTAGAGCAATGAGACAAATCGAAGACGAAGCAGCTAGGTTTGGCGCAATAGCTGTATATAAACTTAATACTAACAAAACTCAAATACTATTATCCTCACAGATTAATTTTATAGTTTCTCTGAATTATGAGTTTTTGTTTAGAGATACGGCCAATCTGTTGAAAATATAACACAAACTTCCTATTGGCATCATTGGCCTGGCTAATATTATTAAAGTGAAAATACTGCCGAAATCCTTGTACCTCATTAGACCTATCCCTTTGCGAGTTTTAAATATTTTTTTTAAAAGATTAGAAGGTCGCTTTAGTGGTTTCATCTGGGGCTATAAGAAGGCACGGAGAGCAGTTAACTTACTCTAATGCCCCTTCGATCAAGGCGGAATAGATTTCCCAGATTTTATTATGTATTTGGTTTGCATTTGCAGGTCGCTTTCGAAGCTTATTAAATCATGCACTACTTTTTTCCACCAATTGATGCTGGCAGAAAACAGCTTAATGTATTTGTACAAAATCAATTATCCTAATTTTTTTAAGCAGGTTAAATTTAAGACCCTATGGGATACTACGTTTATTTGGAACGCTATCTTGACTAGATGTGACTTATGTTATCATGATAGACTCCCTTTGTGGGGTAATCCAATTTTACTGGAGATCTTTCAGGATATCACAAGTAAACGATGGGCTAATTTTGGTAATACAACACTTGGAGATTTATATGATTATAGGGTTTTTTCTTTTGAGATTTTACAACTATTGTTCAAATTTACCGGGCATATGTTTTTAAAATATTTACAAAGCAAAAATTACTTTTTGACATATAACCAAGTCAGAGATATGGGATAATCTTTATCAGGATGAAGTTAAATCTATGATAAGTCTTATGTATAAAATGTTCATTAGCTACAGAAAAGGGGATAGTAACAAACTAGTCGAAAGGTTGAGCCAAATATTGGGAGCGGAGGTTACGGTAAACAATGTTGAACAAAGTTTAAGTGTATTTAAGAAATCTGTATATGCTACTAACTTAGGTATGCAACATCTTCTTACTTCCTATTTTCTCTACTACACTCATGAGAGAATAGCAAAGTGGGCTTCTGCAGGTTCTAGCAGCACTCGAGTAAAATGCCCCAGATGCAATATTTTTGCAGCCAATATCACACATGTTTGTAACTTGTTCTAAACTAGACAGGTTTTGGCAGCAGGTGGGCCAGATATGTTCTCAAAAGTTGGGGATAGATCTCTCCCTCACTGTTAGAGATATTATGTTGGGTCCCGAAAATTTCAATTATAGACAGAACCGGTTACTTTTGGTTTTGTTGGTAATAGCTAGACTGGTAATTGCTAGAGTTTGGATCGGTTCGAACCCTCCACTTATAAGTAGTTGGTGGATGCTGATTAAGGACATCTAGGCAATGGAATATGCTTTGGCAAATGTGAGGGGCGTTCATTCTCTGATTAATTTAAAGTCTTATATTTGAATGTATATGACACGAACTTGGATTGATGTTATTAGAAAACTACTTTCTGTTTTTCTTTGTTATTAATGAGTAGCTTTATTGCTTTGTATTTTGTTGTTGTTGTTTGTGCCGTCTTGTTGACAAATAAAAATATTCAACAAAAAAAAAGATTCTAAGGTGAATATATTGTATAGCTCTCAAAAATGACTAGCCTGTGCCAACTGCGTACTGCATGCGCTGAAAAGTAAGTCCACACATTACATGTAATGCATTTGAAGGCGTTACAGCGCCAAAATTGGCGCTCATTTCGCGCAGCAACGCGTGAACCAGACGCCATTCTAAAATAAACAAACCACACAAGTCTCAGACCTGACAGGTGTGCCCTTTGCCCCCACGTGTCTGCCAAGGGACGCAGGCCAGCGTTTGGGAATAGCGGAGAGGGAGACAGTGCAGCAGGAAGAAAGACAGCTGCAAGATGCGCTTGGCCTGTGACTGCATTTGACCGCAGGATGTTTCAAAACGAGAGGGTAAAAGAAAGGAAAAGTCTAGACAGAGATTGACCAAAGAGGAACTAGCGCACCTCCTGATCCGAGAGAAGTGGTACTTGCTCTCGAGCACACAAGGCTCTTAACGTAAGCAAGGGCAGTGCCAGGGTCATACATACACCCGGGTTGTGCCGCTCTGCAGGCAAATGGTTAAGTAGAGTCCTAGGGCGCCTCACGATTGTGCGCCTGGCATGAACCTGGATTTCAGATGGAGTTGGTTGTTAGGGGGGCATGCCGGTGGTAGAGATGGGGCACAGCAAGTCCACCCCGTTAAATTTCTTCAGCCTTCTCGTTTTATCAGCCTCTCCTTTCAGTACCAAAAGAACCACTACCCTAACTCAAACAGGGCTACATTGTCCCTCCCCCTTCCGTGATCGGTAGAGTAATAAAACAGTCATATCTTGGGAGCGGCGGGCTTTGGTGCCACTGCACCTGCTGCATGACTGATACCTACCCCCCTGATTTCTGTCATCATAGTTACCTAAAACTGTCCTAGCTACTCCTAGTGACACATCAGCATCACAAGCTGCACCCGTGGCCATGAGAGAACCACCTGGGTGTCAAACTAAAATAAAACCGGGGGCTAGGGAGTAAACCACGCACTCTCTGGGTGCGGAGTCTCATTAAAGCTACATGTGTGACATTCAGCGACTTAAACAAAACGCATCAAAGGCATAGACCCCAGGGCAGGATCTGGTTGTTCACCCAGGAAACACTAAAAGCATGCACTGGCGGGCGCCTAAAGTCAGAAAGAGGACAAGGGAGACCTCCCTGGGACCCAAGCTTCACACATTGGGTTTGCGAGCAAAACGGGGAGGGGGCATTTTGATGCTTGCAGTAGGGCCCATGGTACCCCCCCCAAATCCCTGAACCTGGGCACCACTGGCGCCCTTCTCTGGTACTCTGCACTCCCGACATCCTGTGTGACCACAGGAATACGTAGGCTAAGTGCAGCGGGAGGGAGGTGGGGGGTTCACCAATGAGGTTTCGTCGAGCGAAGGAAGCGGCTGCTTGGGAGGGAGTAGTTGTTGCACAAATGGATGGGTATCAAGAGCAATGTTCCCTCTAATTTTTTTCCTCTGTGTGCGGCAGTGGAGGATCTCTGTGCGCTGCAACCATAGCTATGTGCGCCAGGAACCAGACCGCGCATGGGTGCGGCGCCAAATGTCACTCAAAACGTTTACTTTAAAAATCTTGTTTTACTTGCAGAGATTTTTACATGTTTCCCACATCTTCATTGCTTTGATTTTGTCCACAAGAAAATGTCACCCTGAAACCTTGGTCCAGCCTGAGGCACATGCTTGTGCAATTAGAAGTTCTGTGATATTTGTGTTGACAAACATTGATAGATGGTCTGGTGTGTCAGGAGAATAATGAGTCAGCTGGAGTCTGGATGCTACATCATGTGCTAATGTTTCCAAAACTTTGCTATTTGCACTCCTTCCATAACAACTTAGTGTAGTTCTAAAGGTTTAGAACCAACACAACAAACAGACCGATCCTCCAAGTGAGAGGCCTACAGTCACGTTACGGAAAAGGACTTTCTTGACACAATAGTTTGATACTGTCTTACTACTCATGGGTGAAGGAACCAGGGATTCATGCTTGTCTGGAATCTTTCAAAGTGAAATCTCTTTTGAAAATACACTGCCTGATGTATGCACTTCGTTTTCTTTCTCTCTCCCACTATTTGTTGTTCTACCTGAATTCAGAACACTTCACCACTTTTACAGCCTAAATGCTGAAAAATGCATGTCTAACTGAGAAATGTGACTGCAGGCAAAGTACAGTTTACAAACTAGCAATTTCCAACACTAAAATCTTCAAAGGCCGGTCTCCAGATCATCTAGCCAGAGTCGTTTTATTCACCTATCAAGATTCAGTCCCTAGATACCGTGGGCGGGTGGAGAAAAGAAATAGAGAGCGGAGCGAGGGACATATAGGGAGGGAGGTAGGGAGAGAGATAGGGAGAGAGAGAGAGAGTGAGTGAGAGAGAGAAAGAGAGAGAAGGAGATTATTCCGGACCTAACCATTAGATGGCGGAATAATGCTCAGCATGTGAAGCCAAAAAATACTTCAAGCTGCAGAACTACCATCAGTAAGTAGCTATTCCGGTCTTCAAGATCATCTCTGCATGCTGGGTTATAAAACAGTCAGAAAAATCCCAATTTTATTTGATCTTTAAACAGGTCTGAATTAGGCCCATGCGAATGGGTATTAGGCTTGTGACATTTATCAAATTATCATATTTCATGAAATTTATAAAATTACGGTGAATTCCATAGATTTTAAATGTTGCACAGTTTGATTCCTCCGGTGGCTACTTCGAGCAGTAATTTTATCGTGCAAGTCATTTTATTCTCAGTCAGTTTTGTTCCGTTTTAAAGCAAGATAAACTAAGTGAAATTAACAACATTTTTGGGTAATTATTTAGAATTAGTAGAAGAAAATTTCGATTAACCTTTGTCTGTTCATTGCTTGGGATAGTAAATGGTTTCTCTTCCATTCATATATATATATATTGGCAATCAGTAATGAGCATGCAGTTGCTGCTTACAAATACATACAGTTTGTTGAAAGTGTTCTAAACTCAGCAACAATCCTGTTATTTATATTGTTTTATTTTTATATTGTGCAGTGCATTTTTATTCTTTAAAATTAAGATTTTTTTGTACTACTGTTTAGAAAGGTCTACTTGAAGTTCTCTATGACATTTTCCGACTCCCTCTTCCTGCCGTGACAGAGGACTTCATAGAAGGGCTTCTCAGCGTCGGTAGGTACTCCAAGTTTAACCACTAGAAGTTCTATGTTGTGATTAAACGACTTCCAATTTCTTGTTTGTCAAGCTGGCCTTCAACTTGGTATGCCCTCCGTCCCTTTCCCAGTTCTGTGGGAAAGTGTTTCATTTTTTCAAATAAGAAATAAAAAATTAGAAAATTGTGGTTCTTCCGCCTCTTGTTATAGGGTACTTCTGTAGCCCATGCCTTTGATCAGTTCCCAACCTCCAACATTCCTTCATGCCTTCTGTTACTTTTGTTTCTCTGTGATGTTTATATAGCTTTGTAGCACTAATAATACCCTTTTACTCCAGTATTGGAACTTTCATAGATTCACATGCCTGAATCATTCCCCGTCGTCGAGACGGGAGTCTCCGGTATATAAAAAAGCAATGCTTAGTAGTATAGCAAACTGTAAAGAGGCCTAGGCCCATTTCCCTTTTGCAACCCATGGCCTTTGTTATGTAAAAAAGGCCCAAACTTTTCCCTGAACCAATCAGCTCCTCCCCCTCTAGAACACTCCGGAGAGAACCTTCTGCCCCTCAGATTTTTCTACCGCACGTTGTGCTAGGGAGTCTCCTTTGAGCTCTGCTCAAACTCTTTATTTCAACAGTATTTTGACTGAGATTTGAGGTCTCTCATCATCTAATTTCTTCTTATTGGAGTTCCTTCTTCATCTACCATGTCTGAGAAGGAAAAAAAGGGATTATTTAGAGCTTGTTCCACCTGCGCTAAAAAGAGGCTTTATACAGATGACCCTCACAAAGATTGCATCTACTGCCTCTATCCAGACCATAAGGCAGCAGATTGTAAGGTATGTCGAACCTTTTCGAATAAAACCTTGAGGGATCGTGAGGGAAGGCTGCTGATCTGGCTCCAGAAGGTTAAAGCCAGGAAAGAAATCCTCTCAAGTGAGAGTGAGGAGGAGTCTGTGGCGTCTAAGAGATCTCAGAAGAGAAGTAGATCTCCTCAGACACATTCCTCGGGAGAAAGACCTGAGAAGGCCCCAAAAAAGACCACCGCAGGGTCTTCAGGGTGCAGTCCCTCAAAATCCCCTTCAGTTAAAGCTAAGGGGAAGAAGGGTTCTGCTTCTGAGGTGAAACAAGTAAAATCCGCCTCAGATCCACCAAAATCGCCTCAAAAAGTCAAGATTACCATCAAGCGGACTTCCTCTGCGCCTTCTGAGGAGAAAGGTAGTGTTTCAGCACTCGTCGACGAAAAAGATGTCATCGTCGACGACAAAAACATCTGCTTCGTCGACGAAGAAAGATGGTGTTAAAGCTGGTGAGAAAACAGCGTCGACGATTTCACAGTCGACGTTGATATCGTGAGAGCGTCGACGAGCGCATCGTCGAGGGCAGCGTCGACGACGGCAGCGTCGACGATGGGAACTTCGACGAGGACGACTACGTCGACGGGAGCGTCGACAAGGACAGGGTCGACGGTGACTACAACGTCGACGGTGGCGTCGACGACGATTACTTGGTCGACGACGGCGATGGGAATCACGTCGACTGGCTCGTCGACGAGGGAAAGAACACCAGAGAAAAGATTGGTACCTTGGAAAAAGCCTATAACACCAGAGGTTACATCTCCGAGCAAGGTCTTTCCATTGGTGCCATCTCACCTGCTGGAAAAGGAAGATTTCGGAGGAGGAAGATGACGAGTATGGGTTTGCGAGTAGCCCTTCGCAATTGCAGGTCAAGTACCAGGAGATAACAGATAATAGATAATTTAGCTGCTACTGCAAACAGTGAAAAAAAATAATATAAATACTGTAAAAGGATATTCCGTGGAATAGTCTTTACACAGTAATGATTCCTTCGACCTCTTGGACAATCTAAAAAGAAACAAGAGGTGTGTGCAACAGAGAGTCTTGGAAGGAAAAAACATATTATTAATCAAGTGCTTAATATTAACCATCCCGTACACCCAATCAATGGGTTTACATGAAGCACCCCCTTACCTCAAGAGTATGGAGGAAAGGCCTCACCCCACCTGGCAACAAGCTCAGGGCAAAGGAGGCACCGCTCTAGGAAGAAAACATAACACCAAACATCAATTCAGTTAATGAATTATTCTTCCTATACATTTAAAACCACAGAGCTATATGTCCACAAGATCAAAAGGAGCCCCTATTACTCAGCAATACTCACTCATAGCTCTTTGAAACCCCTTATGATTGTATTCAGGGGATTTATACCTTATGTGCACTCTGATCGTACATATTGTCATGCAAGATCATCTCATACCTTGTAAAAGGAGTTTAAATCCCAATTGCTCATGTGCTCGTTCTCATTCACATTCTCGCCTAGATTTGGAAGGCCCTATGTTAAAGAGCGTCATCGCTCGTGCTCTTTGTGCAGCCCGGGTCTCAATAATACTGCAAGTATAGCAGCAGTCGTATGCTAAAGAGAGACTATAAGCCCCAAACGTAATTTTTTGACCCGTTATTAAACTACGCATTAATTTGCAAATATAGATCTAATCGCATTCGCACACTTTCTTAAATAGCGTCAACTTAAAAGGTCGAGTTCGTTGTTAGCTCACCATACCTTTCTGTCGGTACCTCAGGCTGTCATCTAAGCCGTCGGGGAGGTCCCGATTACCGGGAATGTTTCTGTTTATAGGAACGCCAAACGCTTCGCGTTACCTCGCGAGATCTCAATGATGCGAGAATTCGATCAGCTTCTCGAGCGATCATGCGTTGAACTACAGAAGTGCCCAAGAGGTCATGGGATATGTAGTTTACGAGCCTTATTGACGTATTTGCCTCTATCTACAGGGCGAGAACGGTTTCAAGTTACAGATAGGATTGAATCTAAATGGATTAGAGATCAGAATGTACGCTATCAGATCTTTGTTACTTCTGGATAGTATTATCTGGTCATCAAAGAATGGCATGAAAAAATATGATAGCATAAATAGACCATCCACTTCTGCACTGTTTTTAATCATTGTACGTTTCAGACAAAAATAAACTTGATGTCTGATAACGCTTCAATTTTAGAAATCACTTTATATTTTTGCACTGCACTACTCTTCCCATACACTCCACAAATAACATCTGCTCACATCTGTATTAACGAACTTTGAAAACATCTTTGGGCTCCTCCATCATTAGGGTGGAGTGTTAGCCCTGTTAAAGGAGACCCAGATGATGAAGCATGTCACCTGGAATGGTGAGTGATGGGAATCCATACAAATTTGTTGTATTTCTTGAGAAGTCTTTGTTTGGTCTTTTCATGTGTTGCTCTTTATTCTAAGACTACGGCCTATATAGTATGTATTAGCTTTGAGTTTGTGGGGCTGCATATCCCGATTAGTCTTTAAACTCCAGGCCTCTGACCCTAATCAAATATTTAGTGTATTCTATCTCATCCCCTCACCTTCAACTTCTACGCCCAGGCCAGTAGATTCTCCACCGGTGGACATTGGTGGTTTTCATATTTTGATGGAAAGAGCCACTAAGAGATTTGCACTCTCCATGACTGAGGAGAAAGCGGAATACTTTTTATACGATTTCAAGGACTCGTATCGCAAATTCGTGCGATCCCTGCCTATAGTGTCTCATATTTGGGAGGCAGGATTAAAAGTCATGGAGACGCCAGTTACGGTGACGCCGGTTCTGGCCAGACTAGATACAAAGTATAAGGCACCTATTGATGCTCCAGCTTGCCTTTTGGGTCATCCCAAACCGGATTCTGTGATTGATCTGGCGGCACAGCAGAAATCCAGGAACCCATCTGCTCTGATCACAACACCTCCGGACAGAGAGGGCAGAAGGTTGGATAATGCAGGAAAACGTTTTTCCTTAATGTCGGCTCTGCTGGTGAAAGCAGCTAATGACCTCGCTATCTTGGGAAGGTACGACAGGTAAATGTGGTTTGACCTGTCTCCATACATTAACCAGGTGCCGGAACCAGAGAAGCAGGAGGCGAAGTAGATTCTCCTGGAAGGGGAGAGGACTTCAGCTGAAGTCATAGACTGCGCTATGGATATAGCGACCACAGCTTTTAGATCCTTGGGAGGAGCAGCAGTCCTGCGCAGGCAAGGATGGCTGCGAGCAACTGTGTTTAGGCCGGAGGTGCAAAACCAGATTTTAGACCTCCGTGTCAATGGAGAAGATCTATTTGAGAAGCAATTCGATGATACTCTGCAGAGTATTAAGAAGGATACTGATACGGAGAATGCTTTGGGGACACTGCAATACAGAAAAAACCCTTTTCGTGGCTCCAGGGGTAGAGGGCATTCCTCGTATAGCAGAGGATATCAACAAGGTAGATATTCTTCTTATTCGGCCTCATCGCAGCCTTACCGTCAACAGTACAGTCGGCGTCAATCAGGACGATATACAAAATCAACTCCAAGAGGACGGGGTGGCCGTCAGAGGAAGGACAACATCCGTCGGCAATGACAACCTCCATCTTCCGGCTATGTCAGATGCTCCCCTTGGTGGAAAGATTGCTCACTATCTTCACAGTTGGCTACAAATAACAACGGACCAATGGGTCCTCAAAATTGTTCAATTCGGTCACACCCTAGAATTTCTTCAAACGCCCCCTTGTACGCCACCGATGCACTAGAGAGCCAATCATCTGCATCAACTCCGGCAGGAGATTCGGACAATGCTCCGAAAGGGAGCAATAGAACCGGTACCGAAAGCCCAGGAAAACAAGGGGTTTTACTTGTCAAGAAAAACAAGTTCCAATGGCGCCCCTTTCTGGATCTCAGATCCTTAAACACCTATCTCAAGAAGCAATCTTTCAGGATGGTGTCTCTGCAGGACATCCTTCCGTTATTAAACCCAGGAGATCATATGACTACATCAGACCTACAAGACGCGTATTTCCACGTGCCGATCCATTCCGCACACAGACAGTACCTTCGGTTCTTAGTAGCCGGAAGACATTTCCAACTCAGAGTACTGCCATTCGGCTTGAAGTCAGCACCAAGAGTATTCACGAAATGCCTGGCTCCAGTAGCGGCTGTGTTGAGGAAGCAAAAACATCAAATATTTCCTTACCTCGACGACTGGTAGTCAAAGCACCATCGAAAGTACAAGCCAGAGCGTCAACACAGGCCTGCATAGACTTGTTCGCCAAACTGGGATTGACTCTCCACGAGGGAAAATCAAACCTCCACCCAACAAAAGTGATCACATTTCTGGGGGCAATATTAGACACAGACTGCAACAAGGCGTTTTCCTCCGAAGAAAGGCAACTGAGGATTGTGTCCCTCTTCCAAGACTTTGTAAAAAGAAAGTCTCTTTCAGTCTGCATGTACAAATCCTTGCTGGGCACGATGTCATCTTGTATTCCCCTGGTGCCTTACTGCAGGTTAAGAATGCGCCCATGGCAGGAGCAGATCGATCTCCAATGGTGTCAAGCGGAGGGATCCTTAGACGACCCAATATGGGTGACACCAGTGATGGTACAGGCAGCGGAGTGGTGGACACAAAAAGGAAATGTATCTCCAGGTCTGACGTTTCTGGCAAGAGCGGCTCCTGTAGTGGTGACGACGGATGCGTCTCTAGAAGGATGGGGAGCTTTCCTTCAGGACCTTCAAGTCAGCGGTCGTTGGAAGGTACACGAGCAGCAATTACACATAAATCTGCTGGAGCTCAGGGCGATCCACTTGGCATTACAAGCTTTTCTACCAAGGATAAGAGGTTCGCCGGTGTTGGTAAGTACAGACAACACTACGGCGATGCAAGCAGGGGGGAAGAAGATCTCTCTCCCTGTCTCAGGAAGCCCAGGAGATATAGGAATGGGCTCTTCAGCAAGGAATATCATTGACAGCAGAACACCTCCCGGGGGATCAAAACGTCAAGGCGGATACTCTCAGCCGGCTCAAATCGTCCTGCCACGAATGGGAGCTGGACCAGGGGATCCTGGACAGCATCTTTCGAAAATGGGGAACACCGATAGTGGATCTCTTCGCTACAAGGGAAAACAGGAACTGCCAGTTCTTCGCAAGCTGGCTTCCCCAGAAGGGATCTTCGGGGAATGCGTTTTCCATGGCATGGTCCGGCGTCTTCGCCTACGGTTTTCCTCCAATTCCTCTTCTTCCCCGCGTACTGGTGAAGATCAAGAAAAAACCGTGCAGGCTGATCCTAGTAGGCCCATGGTGGCCCAGACAACACTGGTTCACGGAACTGCTGCTGCTGTCGGAGGACAGTCCAATTCGGTTTCGTCCAATTCCATTGCTTCTGACAATGTCCAGGGGTCAGGTGCTCCATCCAGACCCGAAATCCTTGCGATTAGCAGCCTTTCTCCTGGACACTGTGAGTTTAGTCATCTGAACATCTCGCACGAATGTAGGGAGATCCTGTCCAAAGCCAGAGCGGAGAGTACCAACAAAACCTACAGGATGAAATGGAAGAGGTTTTGTCTGTGGTGTAAGAGACATAACGTTCACCCTCTTACTGCTGCACCTCATCAAATTTATACCTTACATTCTGCTGTTAGCGAAATCAGGATTAGCACACGCTTCCATCAAGGTGCATTTGGCTGCGTTATCCCGCTACAGGAGGTCATCGTCAGGCTCGTCCTTATGGTCATCAAGGATCATCAAACAATTTTTGAAGGGGATATTCAGGTTATTTCCTCCAGTAAAGCCTGCACCACCACTATGGAATCTGAATATAGTACTCTCTCAATTGATGAAACCACCGTTTGAACCGATACACAGAGCGGACCTTATGATGCATGATGTATGACGTTACAACGCATACTTTCACAACGCATACCATTACAACGCAACTTTTACAACGCAGGATCCATTACAACGAATGCCTTTACAACGCATGACATTACATAGCAGATGCTATTACAACGCAAGCCATTACAACGTAAGTATAGGTAAGTATATATATATTTTTAATTAATTAATAAATAATAACTTATTTGTATTATTAAATTATTTTTTTATTAATGTATTAATAAATATTTATATATATTTATTTTTAAAATAGTGTAGGTGTTTTAAAATAATATTCTAATACCAGGGGGGAGTAATAGTTGGGAAAGTGCAGGATAATGTAGAGGTAAAATTTACTATTCTAACTCCAGGGGGGTGTAATAGTAGGGTAATTGCTGGATAGTGTAGGGGTAAAAATTACTTTTTTTAATTTTTTAGTGAACTTTTTTAAATTAATATTAAATGTACTTAAATTAATTAATTTAATTTATTTAAAGTACTATTTTTAAAACTAAACCCTTAAAATACCCCTGTACCCCAAAACTCAAACCTAGCCCTAAACCCTAAAAATACCCCTTTACCCCATAACCCAAACCTAGCCCTGAACCCTAATAATACCCCTGTATCCCATAACCCAAACCTAGCCCTGAACCCTAAAAATACCCCTGTACCCCATAACCCAAACCTAGCCCTGAACCCTAAAAAATACCCCTGTACCCCATAACCCAAACCTAGCCCTGAACCCTAAAAATACCCCTGTACCCCATAACCCAAACCTAGCCCTGAACCCTAAAAATACCCCTGTATCCCATAACCCAAACCTAGCCCTGAACCCTAAAAATACCTCTGTACCCCATAACTCAAACCTAGCCCTGAACCCTAAAAATACCCCTGTATCCCATAACCCAAACCTAGCCCTGAACCCTAAAAATACCCCTGTACCCCACAACCCAAACCTAGCCATAAACCCTTAAAATACCCAAACACCCCAAAACACATACCTCAGTACCCCAAAACATTTACTCATATACTCGTACTTACTTTTTAAAATTACTTAAATTAATATATTTAATTTATTTTATAAAATACATACATTAATATTTTTTTTAAAATATTTATTAAATTAATTAAATAATGTTTAGAATTAAATGAAAGTTTAAATAAAATTATATACTTACGTTGTAATTGCATGCGTTGTAATAGCATCTGCTATGTAATGTCATGCGTTGTAAAGGCATTCGTTGTAATGGATCCTGCGTTGTAAAAGTTGCGTTGTAATGGTATGCGTTGTGAATGTTGCGTTATAATGGTTGTTTCCCGTTCTTGTCCTGGAAAGTGGCTCTTCTCATTGCATTGACTTCAGCGAGTAGAGTAGGTGAACTACAGGCGCTCACGATTCAGGAGCCTTTCCTACAGTTTCAAGAGGATGATTCTCAGGACAAACCCGAAGTTCATTCCTAAGGTGCCAACTGATTTTCATCTGAATGAGCCGTTGGTGTTAAAACGTTTCTTTCCTCATCCGTCAACAGCAGCGGAAAGAGTGTTGCATTCGCTGGACGTTCAAAGATGTATGAAGTTTAATGGAAACGAAGACTTTTTGCAAATCTTCTCAGTTATTCGTCACTTTCAGCGCACCCAGGAAAGGTTTCCCGCTGTCAAAGAGGGGAATTGCCAGATGGATTTCCAGTGCGATTATCTACTGTCATCAAGCTGCTGGAAAGCCTCTGAATGCCCGAGTTCGTACCCATTCCACGAGGGCAGTGGCCACATCCACTGCACTGTTTGAAGGAGTGCCAATCCAAGATATCTGCAGAGCAGCGACCTGGGCATCTATGCACACCTTCACCAGGCACTACTGCTTGGAGGCAGCCGCAGAGTCTGATGCGGCAGTGGGAGAGGCGGTACTGCGGAATATCATCCAGTAACGGTGAGCCTTTTTTCCATCCCTCCATCCGTAATTTCTCTTGTTTTTACAAAGTCACATTTTATATATGTGTATACATGTATGAGATTATGCTTCATTTTCAAATCGTATTGCATGATTATGAAATGTAATAGAGAAATGCGCTTTGTATTTCACTGCTCGCTATTCTGATTCAGGCATGTGAATCTATTAAAGTTCCAATACTAGAGTAAGAAAACAAGTTACTTACCTGTAACTTTAGTTCTCCAGTATTTGAAGCTTTCATAGATTCACATGCACCCACCCTCCTGCCCTGAGAGGCTCACCTCGGATTTAGCACAAGAAGTGTTTTATATGCACAAGTGCGCGATAAATCTGAGGGGCAGCAGGTTCTTTCAGGAGTGTTCTAGAGGGTGAGAAGCTCTGATTGGTTCAGGGAACGTTTGGGCCTTTTTTTACATAACAAAGGCTATGGGTTGCAAAAGGGAAATGGGTCTAGGCCTCTTTTCAGTTTGCTATACTGCTAAGCATTGCTTTTTTATATACCGGAGACTCCCGTCTTGACGACGGGGAATGATTCAGGCATGTGCATCTATGAAAGCTTCCAATACTGGAGAACTAAAGTTACAGGTAAGTAACTTGTTTTCTTCCCCTACACAATGGCGTTCCGTTTTCACCTCATTAAATTCCATAATACCCTCTCTGGCATCGAATATTTCATAGTCCACATGCTTGAATTCTTCCAAATCACCAGGCAGGAATCTTAGTGAAAATAGTAAATTGATTGACCGTAACTAAATTTTTCAGTGATTCCTCCTCATCCCTTTCGCTTTCCCTCTCCTTCCTTTTCCTTTTCTAACTTTCTCCTTTCCTTCATTCCCTTTCTCCTCCTGTTGCAATAAGTGCAATAAGTGTCTGGTTGAGGAGTGCAGTAACACCCAGGCAGTCAGTGTTAATAATCATATCTTGATTCATATTGTTCTACTGTTTTGGCATCGAGTCTTTCATAGTCCAAATGCTTGAATTCTTCCATACCATCAGGTAGGAAATCTTAGTAAAAATAGTAATTTGTTTGACTGTAACTCAATATTTCAGTGATTCCTCCTTTTCCCTTTCTTACCTTCTCCTTTACTTTATTCCCTTTCTCCTCCTGTTGCAGAAAGTGTCTGGTTCAGGGTGCAGTAACATCTAGTCAGTCACTGTTAATAATCGTATCTTGATTCTTATTGTTCTACTGTTTTCCTGTAGATCCAAGTCGGTTTCAAGACACTTGGAGGCTCTCTGATGGGTTTGTAGCTACTGAGGCCAATACTATTCTTCCCCATCGTGCACGTTCAAGGTAAGGTTTAAAATTAAGTTGTGTGCCACGCTCTTTTTTTCCTACTAATGAATGTGTGCTAAGAAGAACTTAAGTAGGTGTTGTAGTGTTTCTTACTAGTAGTATTTATTTTCATTGTGTTTTATTGAGATGTAGTTGGGTGTCTTGTGTTATACAAACAGAATTTCCTCAAACTCTCTGGTCCTCCAACTTAAAACACAGCATTTCATAAATAACACCAACATTCTTAGAAAATGTTTGTTCAGAGATTGCTGATGCTGTTGATAGCGTGAGAAAATCTGGATGGCAAGCTACACTTGGTATAAGATTGTGTCCCAAACCAGTATCTTGTCTGCATAGTCATCAAATTCCTTCTCAACCTCTGGGCTGAAAATTGCAACCCATCAACCACCCCCATTACTGGTGTGGATGTATTCCCAAGCAAAGGAAACATTGATCACAACTTGAAAACAAAGCGACACCATGTTGAGTCATTGAAATACGGAGAGGGTCTTTGACCCTTAATTTCCCAAAGTTTGTGAGTTTGCATTAGCTGAACACAGAAAGGCGCACATGTGTGCTTGATATCAGAGAGAAGTTGCTGGTTTGTTATTGCATTTGTTCCTAATCTCTTTGTCATTGCCTGGGCAGTGGGCTGACAAAGTCCTACCCATCCAGTCTAACAAGAAGTTTTCAAACTTCCCTGGATAAAGGGTATTAAAAAATTATTGTTTGAACTTTTAAACAGCATTCATTTTCCCCAGTTTGTGTTTTCCCAAAACTGCTTGTAATTGTCCCAACTCTTTCTAGTTGCTCCCATCTGTTTGCAGTTGCCCCTATGCTTTCAGATTTCCCCACTTAAACTATAATTTTCCTTTCCTCTCTCAAGTTTCCCCTGTACTTCCTAATTGCTCCTGCGATTTACAGTTGCTGCTTGCCTATTGAGAGTGATTGTAGCCTTCATTTGTAACTGACTTGTACTAGTGATCCAACCCTGCACTTAAACACTCAAAGATAGACTTTATGCATTCCAGGCCTCAGCAGAACAAATTAACTCATAGGATGAGCACATTAAATTAAAATACCTGTGGCAATTCAGATCTGCTGTTTAATCTTTGTGTTCTGGACCCTCTTGGGTGGGCAGATAGGGAGTAATTCCACCAGTCTGTCACCCCCAAGAATGTCAGAAAACCTGTCGGGGCTTTAGGTTTGGGGGTATGGCATGATGCCAGCTGGCTCGCTGCAAACATGGCATTTTTGTTTACAAATATCAACTGCTCTAGTGTCTGGTGGTCTTTCTGTATGCCTCTTCATGGGGCAGGGGGGTTATTGGGGGTAAGTTCACCACTCTACTTATTGAGAGGGGTGGGAGGGGGACAAAAGGACTGCTGTAGCTTTAGTGAGTTGATGGTTCTCGTTGTCTGGAACCATCCATCTTGATTCAAGGCTCGTTCCCTGCCTTTACAGACCAGAGATATCGTAATTTTTCTTAGAAGTTGGTTTCTAACACTAAAATCTAGCGGAAAGTTAAAACTGGTGAGTCCTCTGGGTCCAGTGGGTGTGCCTAGTAATGAAGTTGTTCCCGCCATCAAAAAACGTTTATTGTGACTGGCCGTTTTTGTCGTTCAGGACGTTGATGTTCAGTGCTGTGAGATGTGCTTTGCATAGAGATATACTTGAGTCTGGGCTGTGAGTGTTCAAAATAAATTAGTACATAACATAAAAAATGGTTTGGCGCTACCTGGTAGTCCTGGGGTACCTTGTAGTAGGTGAGGACCAAAAGCTATATCTCCACCTACAATCAATTGGGTTCTTAAATGGTCTATAAGTTGAACTGTGTCACACCTGGACACTGATTGCTGGACCCCCTCTTGCAATTCAGTTGGGCATCCAGGATCTTGACACCGTAAAATAACTTCATTGACTCTGCTGCTTGGTTTACTAAAGACTTATATTAGGCAGACGTTTCTTCCACACACCAATCTTTAAGAGATGTCTAGAAGGAGCAAAAAGATTGGCGCCACAGAGGTCAGCACTCATACCAATGTCGAACATTGATATAGTGCATAACCAACTCTTTTTTCTACCTTTTGAGCCCATGCACAGTGCAGGTCTAAATTATTTGGTGTTAAAGACTACCTTTTTGGTAGCCATCACACCTTTATAACGAGTGAGTGGAGTGCACGCACTCATAGTGGAAGAGCCTTACCAACAAATCAACAAGAACTGTGTGGTAATGCAAAAAAAACATTTTCCCCCAAAGGTGGTTTTGTCCTTACAATTCATTCAATCCATAAAGCTACCAGCCATTTTCCAGGAATGGAAATCTAAAGCAGAATGAACTCTTGATACACTAGATGTCAGAAGGGCTGTGCTGTATTACATTAAGGAACTACAATCTAACAAGTAGAGATATTTTTTTCCATTCCCCAGGGCTCAATAGGATCTCCATTAAGCAGGTGCCCTATAGCAAGGTGGATAATCTAGACAAGCCATAGATGCCATCAGCGCATGAGTTATGTTGAAAGCAAAACTACACGTTCACTCCACAATAAAGAAGGGAGCAACACTCCCCTTCATCGCTAGTGTATCCATTATGGATATATGCAGTGTGGCCACTTGGTCCTCCAAATATCATACACTATTGTGTAGCTACCCAAGCAAACAAGGAAGCACAGGTGGGAAAAAAACATGCTACAAACGCCTGTTTGCAGATACAAACTCATTGTAGCCAAATCTCCCAATTGGATAAACTGCTAAAAAGTCAATGCACAGCATGTGAATCTAGAAAAGCCTCAAATACTGAAGATAAAATTAATAGTTTTGTAGTTTGAAGAGTTTTCTGGATTCATTTGCGACCCTCTCTCCTTTCCAAAGATGAGAGCTCTTTGCAACAGGGAAAAGAATGAGTTCCATCAAAGAGAGAAGCCACAGTAGCTGAGTTCAAAAACAAAAAGAAATCTAATGACGGTAACCCCGTTGAGGGCCTTCAAGGACGTACGCCTGATGACCTCCAAGGTGGGATAGGCACCATATGATCAGGGAATGTCAAATAAAAAAGACTATTCTCGACCCAACTACTAAATGACGAAATAATGCACAACATGTCAATCCAGACAACTCTTCAAACTGCAAAAGTACTCTTATAGATAAGTAACCAGTTTGTTTGATGGTTTTTGAGATGATGGCCCCCTGTCACTTAACGGAGGCAGAAAAGAAGCAAAGGGCATATGTCAAGGTAATTTCATTATGAGCAACAGTGTCCACGTTTGTAACAATATAGATCAATGTGCAAAATACCAGCAATTAGTCTTAATCACAGCAAATCTAAGATATCAAGAAAACTCTAAAGGCATGAGCACTTTGATGCATAAAAAGGTTTTATATGAAACATTGATATAATATCTTATATGCATTGTGAAATATTTGCTGAGGGTATAAAGTGGACACAGGGCTCAATTGTAAAAAATGGTAAACCGAAACAGTGATCACACTACATATAGGGTGGAACAATAAACCTACTGTAACTCTACTAATGTACTATACACTATCTGGTGACCATGTGAAATTATGTATACTGTGCAAACCACACAACCTATAAGGCAACATATTCTACAACATAAAATCAGAATTTGTGGCAAAACTGAGCATGCCTCTTTTTCCAATGTCAAACTGCTCAAACCCATGTAGAATGTGAATGAAAATGGCAAGCTCTTGAACAGATCAAACTACCAGCCAGAGGGGTAAATTGTCAGAACCTACTTAGTTGCACCCAATGTAGCTGGTTGGCAAGATGTGACTCAGTCAGCACAGGTCTAAATACTATTGATCAGTGGAATATTGTTATTTATTTGTAATCTATATGGTGGGTCACACGTGACAGTTACAATTCTTTAACCACTTATTATAATTGTTTAAGTCCTTCCTAATGTTCTTATTCACCACCTCTGTCCCCTATTATTAGGGGTCCTCTATGTTCATTGCATCTTTAGTCATTTTTTATGTTGTTTCACTTCTATTTCAAATATGTTTACCTTACTGTTTTTCCACCATCAGTATATGTTGTCCTATTAAGTGGGCCATCAATTGTTGCCACTTTCCTGCACCTTAAGTATACAGTTTTCAAATGCCATATCCATTGTTTCACTACTGCTCACTTGACGTGTTTTTAATTCCGTTTTGACCAGTGCCATGTCAATTTGATGTCATGTTTCCTTCCTGTTGTGATCGGTCATAGTCGTCTTAGGGGTATTTTGTCCCTGATGGTTCGTCCTTGCCAACACCACCTCATTCTTTCACGGCAGCTTGTGTGCAATGCAAGCACATTTGACGCCATTTCCATCTTGCGTCACTACACCTTCGTATGTGGGACACTTAGATTCCTTCCAAATTGGGGACCCTGGCCCTTTCGATTCTGCTCCATGCATGCATTCCATCAAGATACATTTAAATGTTTCGCTCCCGTTTCCTGAAGGTCTTCCTGACCCACTTAACCACTTGTGGATTTCCAGAGAATGTGGCGTTATGCCTACAGCTGCTGGCATTGGAGCTGTGGAACCAGATTTTTAGTATGTGCGTTAGCTCAACATCCTGTGATTCTTAAAAAAATCTTAATCCTTCCATGCCTAAAAGGTGATATGAATGTGGCCTTCTATAATGTTACTGGTGTGCATTCGGGTTGAGTTCATGCTATTTAAAACTGCTTGAAGAAAACATCTCTATAAACGTGGGGACGTTTACTCTCTATATGTGCTCTTTACCGTTCCACTAATAATTAGTGACCTGGGAACTTGCTCATCCAATTTAGTTCCAATTATGCTTTTACTTTATTTTCAAGTGTTTGTATCCTCTTTGCATTTTTCCATGGACTTTCTTTCCTCTTGGTGAATCATCGTATGTGTACTATACACCTTGACTTGAACTTTATACGAAGAGGGGTGGGCGGTCAAGCCTCTTCAAATTTGAAAGATTATTTCTGCACCGCCTGATAGGTTCTTTTTTTGTTACCTAATTAAGGCCCTACTTTGGCAAATTATTGTAATTAGTAAATTGTTAAGTAAGTTCTTGAACTAATGTCATGACTCTGCTAAATCCTCTGCAATATGTTTGTGTTTCCTGTTTCACAGACCTGATCTAATGGATAATTACTTGGCACTAGTTCTATCTGCCTTTATTGCAAATGGACTTATGGAGGTAATTTGTTAACACATAATATGCATTTATTTGTAGCTTCGTAAATCCCAAAATTTACTTTACATTGTTTGATGATCATTTGCTGACCTGATTTGCGCTATATTTTCTCTAATTCCCTAAACTTCTGAGTAACCGAACGGCTTAACTTAGTGCTTTGCAAAACTTCTGTATAAGTAAGACTTATTATTTTACTCTGCTCCCTGGGCATGCATTACCCTCACCAGATAGACGTAGGAAATGCAATCCACCCAATTACTGAATCAAAGCACCTCAATCATACAGTTTACAGTCAGTTGATTAAAAGCATTAGATTTTTGCGATTTTAATATCTAAATCTTGGAAGAAACAGCAGATCTATTTTAAGCATTTTTCTTGCTGACTCTGCTTACAAAGTGATCGTTGTCTTATAACGGCTGGTATTAATATTTATTGCATGCTCTCTGCGTCAAGGATCGGTCACTTAGTGGTCCGTGGTTTCATACCCTAAATGGTTAACCCCAAATCATATTTTTTATTATTCATGCAGTTAATTAACATAACACATTTTCAGTAGCTGCATATTTTTTTGTTTCAAAGGGCCTGGTTGAAGTAATTACAAGCAGTGAAGACACAGTGACTGTTAGGGGAACAATTCTTCTGGGGGAACTCTTGCACATGGTAAGTCAATTATTAAAATGAATGTCAGTCTGATATATAATAATTAGTATGAACAGTTGCATATTTTATTTTGTTCATAGTTTCGCTTTTCAGTTTTAATCTCATGTCGCTTTAATAACATTTGTCAGAACGAAAGAAAATGTATCCAGTATTGGGGTATCTTTCATAGATTCACATGCCTGAATCATTCCCCGTCGCCGAGGCGGGAGTCCCACAGTAATAATAGATATAAAAGCAGTGCCTTAAAATAAAATTGTACAAAAGGGGGTGGTGATGGACGGAGCATCTGAACCAATCAAACACTCACACCCAGTCAACAGATCTCTGTTTAATCCATCACCGTTCTTTAGCCCACTCTGCCACCCCAGTTCAGACATGGCCATATGCAAATCAGTCTGACCCTGTGCCTCATGGGAACAGTCCAACCCGAACTGCCAAGCCATGCCTACCCTGGACCGAAAACAAGCTTCCTAGGACCGGTTTCTGGCATTACAGCGGTCTTCAGCCAGGCCTGCTTGAATCCAGTGGCAAAGTGAGCAAGGGACTCACGTCTGAGCATACCCTGCCAACTTATGGCGAACAAAGCGGTACAAAAGGGGGTGGTGATGGACGGAGCATCTGAACCAATCAAACACTCACACCCAGTCAACAGATCTGGGTTTAATCCATCACTGTTCTTTAGCCCACTCTGCCACCCCAGTTCAGACATGGCCATATGCAAATCAGTCTGACCCTGTGCCTCATGGGAACAGTCCATCCCGAACTGCCAAGACATGCCTACCCTGGACCGGAAACAAGCTTCCTAGGACCGTTTTCTGGCATTACTGCCGTCTTCAGACAGGCTTGCTTGAATCCAGTGGCAAAGTGATCAAGGGACTCACGTCTGAGCATACCCTGCCAACTAATGGGGTGGCAGAGTGGGCTAAAGAACGATGATGGATGAAATAAACCCAGATCTGTTGACTGGGTATGAGTGTTTGATTGGTTCAGATACTCCGTCCATCTCCTCCCCCCTCCCCCCCCCCCCCCCTTTGTACCGCTTTAGAATAAATTTGTTGTAGGCTGACAAGTCAGTAGGCCCAAAAGGACCAAAGCTTAGTAGCCTATCTACCTCAATATCTGAAAAAGCTGAAAATACCTCCAACCAATCAGATGCCAGCACCCTCTAGAACCTTCCCAGCAGAGGCAGTTCTCCTCAGATTTTCACCGCACGTCGTGTGGAAGGGAGCCTCCCTGAGTGCCTACTCAGTTTTTCTTCTTTGTTCCTTCAGGATGTCAGAAAAGAAATCTCTCTTCAAGGCTTGCAAGACCTGTGATGAGAAGAGGGTCCATGTAGATGATCAGCATAAAGACTGCATCTTCAGCCTACATCCTAATCACATTGTAAAGGATTGTAGGATTGTCGAACCTTCCCTGCCAAGACCATCAGAGACAGGGAGGCAAGAGTTCTTTTATGACTCAAATTGTCTTCTACGGATGATGACAGGGCCTCTACTTCCAGCAAAAGAGCCAGATTCAGAGACTGCTCTTCTCCTGATGGGAGGAAACATAATAAATCCTCTCATAGAGCTTCAGAACACACAAGGAGGTCATCTTCACCTCCTTCTGGATCACCTTTATCTCTGCCTTCAGAGTCTACCAAATCTTCAGCTACTAAAATAGTGAGTAAAGCCCAGGTCAAGACTCTTTCACTGGTGTCTTCTCACACAGTCTCTGTGACTTCTTCTACTTCAAGTTCTTCATCTACGGTCTCTACAAAATCAATAACCTCTCCTATTGTGTCATCAAAAGTTTCTGATTCTGAGAAAACTTCTGGGGGTTAAAGAATCTCCTTCTGTCACTCCATCAAAATCACTGTCGACTTCCTCGTCTACGTCAATCCCGTTGACGACAGTACCATCAATGAAGTCATCGTCGCCGAAAACCCTGTTGACGTCAAAGTCCTAGTCGAAGAAGAGCCTGTAGACGTCAAAGATCTCGTCAACAGGGGAGGAGCCAAGCTCGCGACCGTGATGGCCGCATTGTAGCTCGGCTCCGTTCACCTCCTGCCTGAAACACATATCCTGTACTTCATCCTGCCCCGGGGAGACACATTTGGCGGAATATGGGAAGGTGAAATGCTGCTCGCACTTACCGTCTGGCCTGGGAGCTCCAGGGTGCCGCGGATCTGGAGTTGTGCTCTTGTTTGCTCCGGAGCCTCCGCGGCGTGTGGGCCGGGTACTCGCCTGTGACGCTCGGCCGGAGCGGGACATCGACGCCGGCCCCCGGTGAAGGAGAGGGGTCGGCTGAAGAGGCCATTGTGCGGTTGTGCCGGTGACGACTGACCGGGCCTGGTCTGGTAGCCCGGGGGCTCTGTTGCGGGGCGCGGCCCGCCTCGGACGGGGGTGGACCGTACAGGAGGCCTGTCCCCCCTTTGCTGCCCTGTCCGGCCATCTTGAAGCCCTGAGAAGTTGGCCTGATATTCAGTGTTCACTATTCTAGTGATCACTATGTATCAGTCCAAACAACCCTTATGGTGATTGGTTGTAAGTCAACCTTATAGACCAGCTATCCTAGTAGCGTGGATACGAGCAGTCTTCGGGCTAAACTCTAGGGGGCGTGTTAAGCCAGCTGTTATACCATCACATATACCCCTTGAATACCAAGTGAAAGGACACCACACAAGTGTTATGAAAATAAACAGTGTATTTATTTAGATCACAACATCCCTGTACTCTTTATGAGGACAGGGTACTAAGCACACAACAAAACTCTTACGAAAATACTTTAAGTTGCACAATTTACACAAATGCCCGAGGGGCACGAAAAACCATATACTATGAAAGTGGAATGCGAAATTACTAGCAGGTAAGTACTGGACTAATAGGCTTTGGAATCGCTAGGACTACGTTACTGAACCTTCAGATTACTAGTAGGAGGCCTAGGGAACTCGGGTGCAGAGTGTGCACTCTCACGCGGGATGCGGGACAAAGTCTATGGTAGCTAGATTTCACAAGGTTAGTGTTCTCGGGCGAACCCGACTAGATAGGCTGAAAAACGAAAAGGATCTGGACCCTTGGATAGTGAGGCTATGCTGGGGCACCGAAATGCCGAAGTTACCTAGCCCAGGGGCTGAAGCTGCATAGGTCTCAAAAGACGTTGGGAATCTTCGTTGCAGTCTATGGAGCCTGAAGAAAGAAGTTGCTGGCAGGCGACCAGTGAAGATTGTTCGATGGATCCAAGCCTGGATCTAAGATGGATGACACCTGAAAGCAGAGGGGACCAAGTTCTTAATCACTAGCCAGTGATTGTATGGGCACCAGGATGGCACCGGGCGAAGTCACCTCGACCAGGTGAGTGGGCGACGCTGGGCTCTGCAGTCTCACGGACCAGGAGGCGTTGTCGGCGACCAGGATGGAGGTGCGAGCTGTCCCACGATGGTTGATGCTGTCGACGTCGCTGGTCCCAGGATTGGGGCAACAAGTCTTGGCAAATTCAAGCCCACGCGGTGGACCTAAAATGGCGTCTGGAGTGGACCAGGAGGGTCCGGGGTGCTCCTCTTTTGGAAGGGAGCAAGGGCCAGTCTGGAGCAACCAGACCAGCAGTGGTGATGTCATCGGTCGTCGTCGGGAAGGCCACAAAAGAGCGGGCTAGTAGCCAGACAACGCCGTGAGCAGCCACAAAGCAGAAGGGCCCCACGCAGATCTCGTGGATGCTGGGGGGCTGGACTTCGGTGCAGGAGCTGCTCAGGGTCGGGGCTTCTCGGACCCCAAAGCACTCACCAGAGGATCCCTCGGCGGTCGTGCTGGATAGAAGTCGTGCAGTTCTGATGATGGCCGGTCCCTCGAGGTCTCGTCGCACCTACGGTTCTCAGCTTAGCTGTAGAGGTAGGTAGAGGTCAGAGGTGCCAGGGAAGCCAGGTCTCGTCGAGCTGGTCAGTCGGATTCCGGAGGAAGGACGTGCAGCAAACCGCAGAGTTCTTAGATGGTGCCTGCGGGTGCAGGGTGCCTACTCCTTAGCCACAAGGGAGAAATCTTGAGAAGAAGTCGAGAGTTCCTTTCGTAGAAAGTAGTTTCTTGATTCAAAGATGATCTAATTTGGAAGGGTCCCCGCTCCTGCCTTTATCCTAAAGAAAGGGGTGGGTACGCGACTAGGTCCTGCCCTAGGGGTGGGACCAGGAAGGGGGGTGGTTACACCCCTCTCCCCTGCCGGACTTTCCCCAGGCCAGGGGCTGGTGTGCCCCTGGAACTGGTTCTAGCCGGCAGATGCGTAGTGAGCACCAGGGTGCCACTTGCAGTCACCTTCCTGTAAAGCCCTGCCTACCCAGGATACACAAAACCCTGTCTGGGATGGTGCTAGCACCGCCCCTGACAGGAAACCCTTTGTCCAAGCTCCCCTCGCTGGAAGGACTCCCAGATGCAGGGGGTCGGACTCGTGTCTGTGGTGGCAGCATCCATTTTGTGATGCTGAGGCTTGAGTTAACTTTAACCGGGGTTCACAGTTACATGTCGTGTCCCTCTAGAAGGGTGGAATGCTAACCCCGTTGCCAGAATTGGCGAGGGGTTAGTATTCCAATTCGTATGACACCTTACTCTACATGTTTTGATAAAGCAATACCAAAGATAGCATTTAACCGCGAGGATTATAATGCACTTAAGAGTATATGGTATGCGTTATCATGGAACAGCTATTAGGACTTGGTTCCGCAAGCTGCAAACGGGCTCAGCTCATGCCAGGGCACCATCTCACACGATTCCAAGCACTCTGCCTTCAGGATTGTCAAGGCCTGCCATAGGAGTGACTGATAGGAGTCTGTGTGTCCATTTTTTTAGGGTTAGATATAGGTATACTATATCTACAGCAAAGGGTGATTACACCACCTTGCCCCAGCTGTCGTGCAGCCAGTTGTGTCAGATTTAGATGGCCATCCAGGGGTGGCATAATACATGCTTCAGCCCCTGGTAGGCCCTGGGTACACCTATGCCCTGAGTTACAGGGTCTGATAAGGTGGCCCAGTACCAATTTGTAAATGCACCTAGGGTACATGTTGTAATTTAGTGAGAGAACAGCTAGGCTGTGGGTCTGATTGGCAGGCCCACAGCCAGAGAAAGTCGTAAACCAGTGAAACAAAAGCAAAAAATCAGGGTGATCATAGGATTGCAGACCCTACTCTCCTACATGACCCCCCCCCCAAACTTTGGGACAATAAACTAACCTTGACCAGGTGAGTCTTCTTGCTCTAAGTGGAAATACCTGGAGAGCCCATCTGCATTGCCATGATCAGTGCCAGGTCTATGCTCCACTGTAAAATCCATCCCCTGTAGGGAAATGGACCACCTAAGCAGTTTGGGGTTTTCACCCTTCATCTGATTTAGCCACAAGAGGGGCTTATGGTCGGTCTGAATCTTGAAATGAGTGCCAAACAAGTATGGCCTCAGTTTCTTCAGGGCCCAAACCATAGCAAAGGCCTCCCTCTCAATAGCTGACCATTTTTTCTCTCTGGGGGTCAGCCTACTGCTTATAAAAGCAATGGGCTGGTCATTACCATCAAAATTCAGTTGAGATAGAACAGCTCCCACACCCAACTCAGAAGCATCTGTTTGGACAATGAATGGTTTGGAGTAGTTTGGACTCTTGAGGATAGGTGCTGTGCACATGGCCTGCTTTAGGTCATCGAATGCTTTTTGACAGCTTGCTGTCCACTGAACCTTTTTTGGCATTTTCTTACTTGTCAGTTCATTAAGTGGAGTCACAATTGATCCATAATTTCTGACAAACTTTCTGTAGTAACCAGTCAGGCCCAAGAAAGCTCGAACCTGAGTCTGGGTGGTTGGGGGAGCCCAGTCCCTGATTGACTGTATTTTGCTCTCCAGTGGCTGACCTTGGCCTCCACCTACAAGGTGGCCCAAGTATACAACCTGTGTCTGCCCTATCTGGCACTTTGTGGCCTTGATAGTGAGACCTGCTGCTTGCAGTGCCTCTAACACTTTCCTCAGGTGGACCAGGTGATCCTCCCAGGTGGAGCTAAAGACAGCTATATCATCAAGATATGCTGCACAGAAGTCATCCAGCCCATTGAGAACATGATTCACCAGCCTTTGGAAGGTGGCAGGTGCATTTTTCAGACCAAAGGGCATTACCACAAATTGATAATGCCCACCAGGGGTTGAAAATGCTGTCTTGGGCTTGGCATCCTCAGCTAACCTGATTTGCCAATACCCAGCTGTCAGTTCAAATGTACTTAAGTAGTTGGCAGAAGCCAATCTATCTATAAGTTCATCTGCCCTTGGTATTGGATGTGCATCAGTCTTAGTGACTGCATTGAGACCTCTGTAGTCTACACAAAACCTCATCTCTTTCTTACCACCCTGGGTGTGAGGCTTTGGCACTAGAACTACTGGACTAGCCCACGGGCTATCTGAGTGTTCAATGACTCCCAACTCCAACATTTTCTACACTTCTGTTTTGATGCAGTCTCTAACATGATCAGGCTGCCTGTAGATTTTACTCTTAACTGGCAAGCTGTCACCAGTGTCAACCTCATGGGTACACCAATTGGTCTGACTGGGTGTTAGAGAGAACATATGCCTGAAGGATTGAAGAACTTGTTTGCAATCCTTCTGTTGATGTTCAGAGAGGCTGCCACAAAAGACAACACCATCTACTGATCCATCATCAGGATTCTGAGTGAGCAGGTCTGGGAGAGGGTCACTCTCTTCCTCCTGTCCCTCATCTATGGCCATGAGCAAGCTCATGTCCTTCCTGTCGACATATGCTTTGAGCCTGTTTACATGGAGCACCCTGTGGGGGCTCCTGGGAGTTCCAAGGTCCACCAGGTAGGTGACCTCTCCCTTTTGCTCAAGAATTGTGTGGGGCCCAGACCATTTGTCTTTGAGTGCTGCTGGGGCCACTGGCTCCAACACCCACACCGTCTGTCCAGGCTGGTATACAATTAGGCCAGCCTTTTGGTCATGCCAAGCTTTTTGGAGTTCTTGGCTAGCCTCAAGGTTTTTGGAAGCCTTTTCCATGTACTCAGCCATCCTGGAGCGGAGACCAAGTACATAGTCCACTATGTTGGTTGCAGGCTTTTTGAGAGGTCTCTCCCATCCTTCCTTCACCAAACACAGAGGTCCTCTTACAGGATGTCCATACAAAAGTTCAAAAGGGCTGTAGCCAACCCCCTTCTGTGGGACTTCTCTATAAGCAAATAAAAGGCAGGGTATCAGGACATCCCATCTACGCCTGAGCTTTTCAGGTAGTCCATGAATCATCCCTTTTAGGGTCCTGTTGAACCTTTCAACAAGCCCATTGCATTGTGGATGATATGGTGTAGTGAACTTGTAGTTGACACCACATTCCTTCCACATAGCAGTTAAGTAGCTTGACATGAAGTTTGCACCTCTGTCAGAGACAACCTCCTTAGGGAAGCCCACTCTGGAGAACACTCCAACTGTGGCTCTTGCCACAACAGGTGCTGTAGTGGTCCTAAGGGGAATAGCTTCAGGATACCTGGTAGCATGGTCCACCACTACCAGTATAAACTTGTGCCCTGATGCTGTCTGGGGATCCATTGGTCCAACAATGTCAATCCCCACCCTTTCAAAGGGCACCCCCACCACAGGCATTGGTATAAGGGGGGCCTTTGTTGTGCCACCTGGCTTACCACTGGCTTGGCAAGTGACACAGGAGCGACAAAACTCCTTGGTATCTTCATTCATGTGAGGCCAGTGAAAGTGTGAGACAATTCTGTCCCAAGTCTTGTTCTGGCCTAAGTGACCTGCAAGGGGAATCTCATGGGCCAAGGTGAGAAGGAAACCTCTCAGAGACAAGGGGATGACCAGCCTCCTGGTTGCACCAGGCTTGGGGTCTCTGGACTCAGAGTATAGGAGTCCATCTTCCCAGTATACCTTGTGGGCACCTGTGGCGTTCCCTGCAGCCTCAGCAGCAGCCTGCTGTGTGAGGGGTTCAAGAGAAGGGCAGGCTAACTGTTCCTTCCCCAGGTCTGCTCTGGAGGGTCCCCCTGAGCCCAGAAATTCAACTTGATCAAGTTCAAATTCTTTAGGCTCAGTTTCCCTCAGCTCCTGTAGGTCAGCCTCCTCTGAGACTTGATCCTCAACCTGGGGCAAGGGGGAAGTCAATGCCTTAACCCTCCTGCTCTTCTTCTTTGAAGGTGTCTGGTCCATTGTTCCAGGATCCAGCACCTGTTCAGTGGGGCATCTTCTGGCCTGTGACCTAGTCACAGCAAGCACATGTGCTGGCAAGCCTAACATCTCCATGTGAGTCCTCTGCTCCACTTCTGACCATTGTGATGACTCCAAATCATTGCCCAACAAACAATCCACTGGGAGGTCTGGACTAACTACAACCTTCTTTTGGCCATTTACCCCTCCCCAGGAGAAAGCAACAATCGCCATACTATGACTGGTAGTGACGTTGCTGGCATTGGTCACCAGGAAATCTGTACCTGGCATGATCTGTCCAGGGTCCACAAAGTTAGGTATCACCATGGTGACACTGGCACAAGTGTCCCTATAGGCCTGAGCCATTTTGCCATTTATCAAAGGTGTCTGCCTGTATTTGCCCAAAGTATTGGGACTGACATCAGGGGATATATCCATATCCCCTGTACAGACAAGGACAGCCTGAGTGAGTGTGCCAACTAAGTTGTCATACCCCTCAGAACCCAAGGTTAACCCAACTAATCCCTTGGGAGGTGCACTACCACTGCTGACTGTACTAGGGGGTGCAGTTGCCTTAGGGGCTGCAGTGGCAGGAGTTTGCCCTCCTTTCTTGGTGCACTCACTAAACCAGTGAGTTTTACTTTTACAGTATTGGCACCACCTTTTTGACTGGCCTTCTTGAGTCTTCCTCTTCTGGGAAGCCTGACTCCCACCCTCTTTGTTCTGTTGGGGACCTGTTGAAGACTTCTGGTCATTTTGTTCACCTTTTGTATCTTTACCCTTCTGGTCTGCTTTCTTCTGACCACCCTGGTTCTGGCCCTGGTTCTGCTTAACCCTTGTTCTGACCCATCTGTCTGCCTTCTTTCCCAATTCTTGAGGAGAGGTCAGATCTGAGTCAACAAGGTGCTGATGCAACAACTGGTTCTGACAATTGTTTAAAATCTGTTCCCTCATGATCAGATTATACAATCCTGTGTAATCAGTAACCTTACTGCCCAGCAACCAGCCCTCCAAAGCCTTAGTGGCACAATCCACAAAGTCAGACCAATCCTGAGACTGAGTTTTCTGGGTATCCCTGAACAGCAACCTGTACTGCTCAGTGGTTAGGCCAAACCCATCTATCAGTGTATTTTTCAGGACTTGGTAATTGTTAGCATCCTCAGCTCTAGTAGTGAGGAGCTTATCTCTACCTTTACCTTCAAAGGAGAGCCACAAGATAGCTGCCCACTGACTCTGGGGGACATGCTGTACAGTGCAAGCCCTCTCCAAAGCAGTCATTTGTGGATATCGTCCCCTTGTGTAAAGGGGGGCACTATCTTACTCAGGTGTCTAGTGTCTAAACTCCTGTCTTTTTCTCTTGGGAGAATGCTTCCACCAGTGAGATCTAACCCACTTAACCTTTGCTCTCTAGGAAAAGCAAGCCTCTCTTTGGCCAGGGCAAGTTCTTCCCTTTCAATCCTCAGATTGGCTTCCCTCATCTTAGCTTCATGCTCCCTTCTCTTAGGGGATGACATCCCTCTATGAGAAGAGACCTGAGAGCCATTGGTTCGAATGGATCTGTTAGAGCCTCTTGACAGAGACCTATCTCGTCCATTCCCCTCTTGACAGAGACCTATCTCGTCCATTCCCAATGTTAAGTCTGCCTGAGAGTGGCCCTGGGGCTCCCCCAAATCCATTCTCATGCCTACTTAAGTTGGTCCTAGTGAGTCTACTGACTTCTACCTGACCTTTGTCTGCCTCCTCCCCTGACAACTCATCCTCATCCTCAGCATCATCTGCCTCCTGGAGGGGATGGTCATGGCTATCGAAGGGACCCTGTAAGGGGGGCATATTCCCACCTGGATGAGAAGGATCTGCATTGGCAGACCTCCTGGCATCAAAAGTCTCTAAGAGACCAATCAGAAAGGGAATGGTAGGGTTAGAACCCTGATTTAGCTTCCTGGAGGTACACAACTGTCTCATCTCCTGGAAGCTAAGTGCTGCATATCTGGATATGACCTGTGGAGGGTCAACTGACACAAGGGGAGACTCAGTGTTTCCTCCTTTGTCTGACATGCTTTTCTAGTGTGGTGTAAGTGATGCACCTACCTACACTATATGTTTGCCTACTGATCCCTTGCTAGGAGTTGTAGTCAAGGTGTGCTAAGCCTTGTTAAACTACAACAGCTGGTTCAGTAGAACTCAGAGTATTCTAAGCTAAGTTATATGTACCTTACCTTATGTGATCTTTCACAAAGATATTCTTAGGATACGTGTGGTAAAACAACAGCAAGCTCAAATCCCACCGCTGCCACCAATGTGAGAAGTTGGCCTGATATTCAGTGTTCACTATTCTAGTGATCACTATGTATCAGTCCAAACAACCCTTATGGTGATTGGTTGTAAGTCAACCTTATAGACCAGCTATCCTAGTAGCGTGGATACGAGCAGTCTTCGGGCTAAACTCTAGAGGGCGTGTTAAGCCAGCTGTTATACCATCACATATACCCCTTGAATACCAAGTGAAAGGACACCACACAAGTGTTATGAAAATAAACAGTGTATTTATTTAGATCACAACAGCCCTGTCCTCTTTATGAGGACAGGGTACTAAGCACACAACAAAACTTTTACGAAAATACTTTAAGTTGCACAATTTACACAAATGCCCGAGGGGCACGAAAAACCATATACTATGAAAGTGGAATGCGAAATTACAACAAGTAAGTACTGGACTAATAGGCTTTGGAATCGCTAGGACTACGTTACTGAACCTTCAGATTACTAGTAGGAGGCCTAGGGAACTCGGGTGCAGAGTGTGCACTCTCACGCGGGATGCGAGACAAAGTCTATGGTAGCTAGATTTCACAAGGTTAGTGTTCTCGGGCGAACCCGACTAGATAGGCTGAAAAACGAAAAGGATCTGGACCCTTGGATAGTGAGGCTATGCTGGGGCACCGAAATGCCGAAGTTACCTAGCCCAGGGGCTGAAGCTGCATAGGTCTCAAAAGACGTTGGGAATCTTCGTTGCAGTCTATGGAGCCTGAAGAAAGAAGTTGCTGGCAGGCGACCAGTGAAGATTGTTCGATGGATCCAAGCCTGGATCTAAGATGGATGACACCTGAAAGCAGAGGGGACCAAGTTCTTAATCACTAGCCAGTGATTGTATGGGCACCAGGATGGCACCGGGCGAAGTCACCTCGACCAGGTGAGTGGGCGACGCTGGGCTCTGCAGTCTCACGGACCAGGAGGCGTTGTCGGCGACCAGGATGGAGGTGCGAGCTGTCCCACGATGGTTGATGCTGTCGACGTCGCTGGTCCCAGGATTGGGGCAACAAGTCTTGGCAAATTCAAGCCCTCGCGGTGGACCTAAAATGGCGTCTGGAGTGGACCAGGAGGGTCCGGGGTGCTCCTCTTTTGGAAGGGAGCAAGGGCCAGTCTGGAGCAACCAGACCAGCAGTGGTGATGTCATCGGTCGTCGTCGGGAAGGCCACAAAATCCGGGCTAGTAGCCAGACAACGCGGTGAGCAGCCACAAAGCAGAAGGGCCCCACGCAGATCTCGTGGATGCTGGGGGGCTGGACTTCGGTGCAGGAGCTGCTCAGGGTCGGGGCTTCTCGGACCCCAAAGCACTCACCAGAGGATCCCTCGGCGGTCGTGCTGGATAGAAGTCGTGCAGTTCTGATGATGGCCGGTCCCTCGAGGTCTCGTCGCACCTACGGTTCTCAGCTTAGCTGTAGAGGTAGGTAGAGGTCAGAGGTGCCAGGGAAGCCAGGTCTCGTCGAGCTGGTCAGTCGGATTCCGGAGGAAGGACATGCAGCAAACCGCAGAGTTCTTAGATGGTGCCTGCGGGTGCAGGGTGCCTACTCCTTAGCCACAAGGGAGAAATCTTGAGAAGAAGTCGAGAGTTCCTTTCGTAGAAAGTAGTTTCTTGATTCAAAGATGATCTAATTTGGAAGGGTCCCCGCTCCTGCCTTTATCCTAAAGAAAGGGGTGGGTACGCGACTAGGTCCTGCCCTAGGGGTGGGACCAGGAAGGGGGGTGGTTACACCCCTCTCCCCTGCCGGACTTTCCCCAGGCCAGGGGCTGGTGTGCCCCTGGAACTGGTTCTAGCCGGCAGATGCGTAGTGAGCACCAGGGTGCCACTTGCAGTCACCTTCCTGTAAAGCCCTGCCTACCCAGGATACACAAAACCCTGTCTGGGATGGTGCTAGCACCGCCCCTGACAGGAAACCCTTTGTCCAAGCTCCCCTCGCTGGAAGGACTCCCAGATGCAGGGGGTCGGACTCGTGTCTGTGGTGGCAGCATCCATTTTGTGATGCTGAGGCTTGAGTTAACTTTAACCGGGGTTCACAGTTACATGTCGTGTCCCTCTAGAAGGGTGGAATGCTAACCCCGTTGCCAGAATTGGCGAGGGGTTAGTATTCCAATTCGTATGACACCTTACTCTACATGTTTTGATAAAGCAATACCAAAGATAGCATTTAACCGCGAGGATTATAATGCACTTAAGAGTATATGGTATGCGTTATCATGGAACAGCTATTAGGACTTGGTTCCGCAAGCTGCAAACGGGCTCAGCTCATGCCAGGGCACCATCTCACACGATTCCAAGCACTCTGCCTTCAGGATTGTCAAGGCCTGCCATAGGAGTGACTGATAGGAGTCTGTGTGTCCATTTTTTTAGGGTTAGATATAGGTATACTATATCTACAGCAAAGGGTGATTACACCACCTTGCCCCAGCTGTCGTGCAGCCAGTTGTGTCAGATTTAGATGGCCATCCAGGGGTGGCATAATACATGCTTCAGCCCCTGGTAGGCCCTGGGTACACCTATGCCCTGAGTTACAGGGTCTGATAAGGTGGCCCAGTACCAATTTGTAAATGCACCTAGGGTACATGTTGTAATTTAGTGAGAGAACAGCTAGGCTGTGGGTCTGATTGGCAGGCCCACAGCCAGAGAAAGTCGTAAACCAGTGAAACAAAAGCAAAAAATCAGGGTGATCATAGGATTGCAGACCCTACTCTCCTACATGACCCCCCCCCCCAAACTTTGGGACAATAAACTAACCTTGACCAGGTGAGTCTTCTTGCTCTAAGTGGAAATACCTGGAGAGCCCATCTGCATTGCCATGATCAGTGCCAGGTCTATGCTCCACTGTAAAATCCATCCCCTGTAGGGAAATGGACCACCTAAGCAGTTTGGGGGTTTCACCCTTCATCTGATTTAGCCACAAGAGGGGCTTATGGTCGGTCTGAATCTTGAAATGAGTGCCAAACAAGTATGGCCTCAGTTTCTTCAGGGCCCAAACCATAGCAAAGGCCTCCCTCTCAATAGCTGACCATTTTTTCTCTCTGGGGGTCAGCCTACTGCTTATAAAAGCAATGGGCTGGTCATTACCATCAAAATTCAGTTGAGATAGAACAGCTCCCACACCCAACTCAGAAGCATCTGTTTGGACAATGAATGGTTTGGAGTAGTCTGGACTCTTGAGGATAGGTGCTGTGCACATGGCCTGCTTTAGGTCATCGAATGCTTTTTGACAGCTTGCTGTCCACTGAACCTTTTTTGGCATTTTCTTACTTGTCAGTTCATTAAGTGGAGTCACAATTGATCCATAATTTCTGACAAACTTTCTGTAGTAACCAGTCAGGCCCAAGAAAGCTCGAACCTGAGTCTGGGTGGTTGGGGGAGCCCAGTCCCTGATTGACTGTATTTTGCTCTCCAGTGGCTGACCTTGGCCTCCACCTACAAGGTGGCCCAAGTATACAACCTGTGTCTGCCCTATCTGGCACTTTGTGGCCTTGATAGTGAGACCTGCTGCTTGCAGTGCCTCTAACACTTTCCTCAGGTGGACCAGGTGATCCTCCCAGGTGGAGCTAAAGACAGCTATATCATCAAGATATGCTGCACAGAAGTCATCCAGCCCATTGAGAACATGATTCACCAGCCTTTGGAAGGTGGCAGGTGCATTTTTCAGACCAAAGGGCATTACCACAAATTGATAATGCCCACCAGGGGTTGAAAATGCTGTCTTGGGCTTGGCATCCTCAGCTAACCTGATTTGCCAATACCCAGCTGTCAGTTCAAATGTACTTAAGTAGTTGGCAGAAGCCAATCTATCTATAAGTTCATCTGCCCTTGGTATTGGATGTGCATCAGTCTTAGTGACTGCATTGAGACCTCTGTAGTCTACACAAAACCTCATCTCTTTCTTACCACCCTGGGTGTGAGGCTTTGGCACTAGAACTACTGGACTAGCCCACGGGCTATCTGAGTGTTCAATGACTCCCAACTCCAACATTTTCTACACTTCTGTTTTGATGCAGTCTCTAACATGATCAGGCTGCCTGTAGATTTTACTCTTAACTGGCAAGCTGTCACCAGTGTCAACCTCATGGGTACACCAATTGGTCTGACTGGGTGTTAGAGAGAACATATGCCTGAAGGATTGAAGAACTTGTTTGCAATCCTTCTGTTGATGTTCAGAGAGGCTGCCACAAAAGACAACACCATCTACTGATCCATCATCAGGATTCTGAGTGAGCAGGTCTGGGAGAGGGTCACTCTCTTCCTCCTGTCCCTGATCTATGGCCATGAGCAAGCTCATGTCCTTCCTGTCGACATATGCTTTGAGCCTGTTTACATGGAGCACCCTGTGGGGGCTCCTGGGAGTTCCAAGGTCCACCAGGTAGGTGACCTCTCCCTTTTGCTCAAGAATTGTGTGGGGCCCAGACCATTTGTCTTTGAGTGCTGCTGGGGCCACTGGCTCCAACACCCACACCGTCTGTCCAGGCTGGTATACAGTTAGGCCAGCCTTTTGGTCATGCCAAGCTTTTTGGAGTTCTTGGCTAGCCTCAAGGTTTTTGGAAGCCTTTTCCATGTACTCAGCCATCCTGGAGCGGAGACCAAGTACATAGTCCACTATGTTGGTTGCAGACTTTTTGAGAGGTCTCTCCCATCCTTCCTTCACCAAACACAGAGGTCCTCTTACAGGATGTCCATACAAAAGTTCAAAAGGGCTGTAGCCAACCCCCTTCTGTGGGACTTCTCTATAAGCAAATAAAAGGCAGGGTATCAGGACATCCCATCTACGCCTGAGCTTTTCAGGTAGTCCATGAATCATCCCTTTTAGGGTCCTGTTGAACCTTTCAACAAGCCCATTGCATTGTGGATGATATGGTGTAGTGAACTTGTAGTTGACACCACATTCCTTCCACATAGCAGTTAAGTAGCTTGACATGAAGTTTGCACCTCTGTCAGAGACAACCTCCTTAGGGAAGCCCACTCTGGAGAACACTCCAACTATGGCTCTTGCCACAACAGGTGCTGTAGTGGTCCTAAGGGGAATAGCTTCAGGATACCTGGTAGCATGGTCCACCACTACCAGTATAAACTTGTGCCCTGATGCTGTCTGGGGATCCATTGGTCCAACAATGTCAATCCCCACCCTTTCAAAGGGCACCCCCACCACAGGCATTGGTATAAGGGGGGCCTTTGTTGTGCCACCTGGCTTACCACTGGCTTGGCAAGTGACACAGGAGCGACAAAACTCCTTGGTATCTTCATTCATGTGAGGCCAGTGAAAGTGTGAGACAATTCTGTCCCAAGTCTTGTTCTGGCCTAAGTGACCTGCAAGGGGAATCTCATGGGCCAAGGTGAGAAGGAAACCTCTCAGAGACAAGGGGATGACCAGCCTCCTGGTTGCACCAGGCTTGGGGTCTCTTGACTCAGAGTATAGGAGTCCATCTTCCCAGTATACCTTGTGGGCACCTGTGGCGTTCCCTGCAGCCTCAGCAGCAGCCTGCTGTGTGAGGGGTTCAAGAGAAGGGCAGGCTAACTGTTCCTTCCCCAGGTCTGCTCTGGAGGGTCCCCCTGAGCCCAGAAATTCAACTTGATCAAGTTCAAATTCTTTAGGCTCAGTTTCCCTCAGCTCCTGTAGGTCAGCCTCCTCTGAGACTTGATCCTCAACCTGGGGCAAGGGGGAAGTCAATGCCTTAACCCTCCTGCTCTTCTTCTTGGAAGGTGTCTGGTCCATTGTTCCAGGATCCAGCACCTGTTCAGTGGGGCATCTTCTGGCCTGTGACCTAGTCACAGCAAGCACATGTGCTGGCAAGCCTAACATCTCCATGTGAGTCCTCTGCTCCACTTCTGACCATTGTGATGACTCCAAATCATTGCCCAACAAACAATCCACTGGGAGGTCTGGACTAACTACAACCTTCTTTTGGCCATTTACCCCTCCCCAGGAGAAAGCAACAATCGCCATACTATGACTGGTAGTGACGTTGCTGGCATTGGTCACCAGGAAATCTGTACCTGGCATGATCTGTCCAGGGTCCACAAAGTTAGGTATCACCATGGTGACACTGGCACAAGTGTCCCTATAGGCCTGAGCCATTTTGCCATTTATCAAAGGTGTCTGCCTGTATTTGCCCAAAGTATTGGGACTGACATCAGGGGATATATCCATATCCCCTGTACAGACAAGGACAGCCTGAGTGAGTGTGCCAACTAAGTTGTCATACCCCTCAGAACCCAAGGTTAACCCAACTAATCCCTTGGGAGGTGCACTACCACTGCTGACTGTACTAGGGGGTGCAGTTGCCTTAGGGGCTGCAGTGGCAGGAGTTTGCCCTCCTTTCTTGGTGCACTCACTAAACCAGTGAGTTTTACTTTTACAGTATTGGCACCACCTTTTTGACTGGCCTTCTTGAGTCTTCTTCTTCTGGGAAGCCTGACTCCCACCCTCTTTGTTCTGTTGGGGATCTGTTGAAGACTTCTGGTCATTTTGTTCACCTTTTGTATCTTTACCCTTCTGGTCTGCTTTCTTCTGACACCCTGGTTCTGGCCCTGGTTCTGCTTAACCCTTGTTCTGACCCATCTGTCTGCCTTCTTTCCCAATTCTTGAGGAGAGGTCAGATCTGAGTCAACAAGGTGCTGATGCAACAACTGGTTCTGACAATTGTTTAAAATCTGTTCCCTCATGATCAGATTATACAATCCTGTGTAATCAGTAACCTTACTGCCCAGCAACCAGCCCTCCAAAGCCTTAGTGGCACAATCCACAAAGTCAGACCAATCCTGAGACTGAGTTTTCTGGGTATCCCTGAACAGCAACCTGTACTGCTCAGTGGTTAGGCCAAACCCATCTATCAGTGTATTTTTCAGGACTTGGTAATTGTTAGCATCCTCAGCTCTAGTAGTGAGGAGCTTATCTCTACCTTTACCTTCAAAGGAGAGCCACAAGATAGCTGCCCACTGACTCTGGGGGACATGCTGTACAGTGCAAGCCCTCTCCAAAGCAGTCATTTGTGGATATCGTCCCCTTGTGTAAAGGGGGGCACATCTTACTCAGGTGTCTAGTGTCTAAACTCCTGTCTTTTTCTCTTGGGAGAATGCTTCCACCAGTGAGATCTAACCCACTTAACCTTTGCTCTCTAGGAAAAGCAAGCCTCTCTTTGGCCAGGGCAAGTTCTTCCCTTTCAATCCTCAGATTGGCTTCCCTCATCTTAGCTTCATGCTCCCTTCTCTTAGGGGATGACATCCCTCTATGAGAAGAGACCTGAGAGCCATTGGTTCGAATGGATCTGTTAGAGCCTCTTGACAGAGACCTATCTCGTCCATTCCCAATGTTAAGTCTGCCTGAGAGTGGCCCTGGGGCTCCCCCAAATCCATTCTCATGCCTACTTAAGTTGGTCCTAGTGAGTCTACTGACTTCTACCTGACCTTTGTCTGCCTCCTCCCCTGACAACTCATCCTCATCCTCAGCATCATCTGCCTCCTGGAGGGGATGGTCATGGCTATCGAAGGGACCCTGTAAGGGGGGCATATTCCCACCTGGATGAGAAGGATCTGCATTGGCAGACCTCCTGGCATCAAAAGTCTCTAAGAGACCAATCAGAAAGGGAATGGTAGGGTTAGAACCCTGATTTAGCTTCCTGGAGGTACACAACTGTCTCATCTCCTGGAAGCTAAGTGCTGCATATCTGGATATGACCTGTGGAGGGTCAACTGACACAAGGGGAGACTCAGTGTTTCCTCCTTTGTCTGACATGCTTTTCTAGTGTGGTGTAAGTGATGCACCTACCTACACTATATGTTTGCCTACTGATCCCTTGCTAGGAGTTGTAGTCAAGGTGTGCTAAGCCTTGTTAAACTACAACAGCTGGTTCAGTAGAACTCAGAGTATTCTAAGCTAAGTTATATGTACCTTACCTTATGTGATCTTTCACAAAGATATTCTTAGGATACGTGTGGTAAAACAACAGCAAGCTCAAATCCCACCGCTGCCACCAATGTGAGAAGTTGGCCTGATATTCAGTGTTCACTATTCTAGTGATCACTATGTATCAGTCCAAACAACCCTTATGGTGATTGGTTGTAAGTCAACCTTATAGACCAGCTATCCTAGTAGCGTGGATACGAGCAGTCTTCGGGCTAAACTCTAGAGGGCGTGTTAAGCCAGCTGTTATACCATCACATATACCCCTTGAATACCAAGTGAAAGGACACCACACAAGTGTTATGAAAATAAACAGTGTATTTATTTAGATCACAACAGCCCTGTCCTCTTTATGAGGACAGGGTACTAAGCACACAACAAAACTTTTACGAAAATACTTTAAGTTGCACAATTTACACAAATGCCCGAGGGGCACGAAAAACCATATACTATGAAAGTGGAATGCGAAATTACAACAAGTAAGTACTGGACTAATAGGCTTTGGAATCGCTAGGACTACGTTACTGAACCTTCAGATTACTAGTAGGAGGCCTAGGGAACTCGGGTGCAGAGTGTGCACTCTCACGCGGGATGCGGGACAAAGTCTATGGTAGCTAGATTTCACAAGGTTAGTGTTCTCGGGCGAACCCGACTAGATAGGCTGAAAAACGAAAAGGATCTGGACCCTTGGATAGTGAGGCTATGCTGGGGCACCGAAATGCCGAAGTTACCTAGCCCAGGGGCTGAAGCTGCATAGGTCTCAAAAGACGTTGGGAATCTTCGTTGCAGTCTATGGAGCCTGAAGAAAGAAGTTGCTGGCAGGCGACCAGTGAAGATTGTTCGATGGATCCAAGCCTGGATCTAAGATGGATGACACCTGAAAGCAGAGGGGACCAAGTTCTTAATCACTAGCCAGTGATTGTATGGGCACCAGGATGGCACCGGGCGAAGTCACCTCGACCAGGTGAGTGGGCGACGCTGGGCTCTGCAGTCTCACGGACCAGGAGGCGTTGTCGGCGACCAGGATGGAGGTGCGAGCTGTCCCACGATGGTTGATGCTGTCGACGTCGCTGGTCCCAGGATTGGGGCAACAAGTCTTGGCAAATTCAAGCCCACGCGGTGGACCTAAAATGGCGTCTGGAGTGGACCAGGAGGGTCCGGGGTGCTCCTCTTTTGGAAGGGAGCAAGGGCCAGTCTGGAGCAACCAGACCAGCAGTGATGATGTCATCGGTCGTCGTCGGGAAGGCCACAAAAGAGCGGGCTAGTAGCCAGACAACGCGGTGAGCAGCCACAAAGCAGAAGGGCCCCACGCAGATCTCGTGGATGCTGGGGGGCTGGACTTCGGTGCAGGAGCTGCTCAGGGTCGGGGCTTCTCGGACCCCAAAGCACTCACCAGAGGATCCCTCGGCGGTCGTGCTGGATAGAAGTCGTGCAGTACTGATGATGGCCGGTCCCTCGAGGTCTCGTCGCACCTACGGTTCTCAGCTTAGCTGTAGAGGTAGGTAGAGGTCAGAGGTGCCAGGGAAGCCAGGTCTCGTCGAGCTGGTCAGTCGGATTCCGGAGGAAGGACGTGCAGCAAATCGCAGAGTTCTTAGATGGTGCCTGCGGGTGCAGGGTGCCTACTCCTTAGCCACAAGGGAGAAATCTTGAGAAGAAGTCGAGAGTTCCTTTCGTAGAAAGTAGTTTCTTGATTCAAAGATGATCTAATTTGGAAGGGTCCCCGCTCCTGCCTTTATCCTAAAGAAAGGGGTGGGTACGCGACTAGGTCCTGCCCTAGGGGTGGGACCAGGAAGGGGGGTGGTTACACCCCTCTCCCCTGCCGGACTTTCCCCAGGCCAGGGGCTGGTGTGCCCCTGGAACTGGTTCTAGCCGGCAGATGCGTAGTGAGCACCAGGGTGCCACTTGCAGTCACCTTCCTGTAAAGCCCTGCCTACCCAGGATACACAAAACCCTGTCTGGGATGGTGCTAGCACCGCCCCTGACAGGAAACCCTTTGTCCAAGCTCCCCTCGCTGGAAGGACTCCCAGATGCAGGGGGTCGGACTCGTGTCTGTGGTGGCAGCATCCATTTTGTGATGCTGAGGCTTGAGTTAACTTTAACCGGGGTTCACAGTTACATGTCGTGTCCCTCTAGAAGGGTGGAATGCTAACCCCGTTGCCAGAATTGGCGAGGGGTTAGTATTCCAATTCGTATGACACCTTACTCTACATGTTTTGATAAAGCAATACCAAAGATAGCATTTAACCGCGAGGATTATAATGCACTTAAGAGTATATGGTATGCGTTATCATGGAACAGCTATTAGGACTTGGTTCCGCAAGCTGCAAACGGGCTCAGCTCATGCCAGGGCACCATCTCACACGATTCCAAGCACTCTGCCTTCAGGATTGTCAAGGCCTGCCATAGGAGTGACTGATAGGAGTCTGTGTGTCCATTTTTTTAGGGTTAGATATAGGTATACTATATCTACAGCAAAGGGTGATTACACCACCTTGCCCCAGCTGTCGTGCAGCCAGTTGTGTCAGATTTAGATGGCCATCCAGGGGTGGCATAATACATGCTTCAGCCCCTGGTAGGCCCTGGGTACACCTATGCCCTGAGTTACAGGGTCTGATAAGGTGGCCCAGTACCAATTTGTAAATGCACCTAGGGTACATGTTGTAATTTAGTGAGAGAACAGCTAGGCTGTGGGTCTGATTGGCAGGCCCACAGCCAGAGAAAGTCGTAAACCAGTGAAACAAAAGCAAAAAATCAGGGTGATCATAGGATTGCAGACCCTACTCTCCTACATGACCCCCCCCCCAAACTTTGGGACAATAAACTAACCTTGACCAGGTGAGTCTTCTTGCTCTAAGTGGAAATACCTGGAGAGCCCATCTGCATTGCCATGATCAGTGCCAGGTCTATGCTCCACTGTAAAATCCATCCCCTGTAGGGAAATGGACCACCTAAGCAGTTTGGGGTTTTCACCCTTCATCTGATTTAGCCACAAGAGGGGCTTATGGTCGGTCTGAATCTTGAAATGAGTGCCAAACAAGTATGGCCTCAGTTTCTTCAGGGCCCAAACCATAGCAAAGGCCTCCCTCTCAATAGCTGACCATTTTTTCTCTCTGGGGGTCAGCCTACTGCTTATAAAAGCAATGGGCTGGTCATTACCATCAAAATTCAGTTGAGATAGAACAGCTCCCACACCCAACTCAGAAGCATCTGTTTGGACAATGAATGGTTTGGAGTAGGCTGGACTCTTGAGGATAGGTGCTGTGCACATGGCCTGCTTTAGGTCATCGAATGCTTTTTGACAGCTTGCTGTCCACTGAACCTTTTTTGGCATTTTCTTACTTGTCAGTTCATTAAGTGGAGTCACAATTGATCCATAATTTCTGACAAACTTTCTGTAGTAACCAGTCAGGCCCAAGAAAGCTCGAACCTGAGTCTGGGTGGTTGGGGGAGCCCAGTCCCTGATTGACTGTATTTTGCTCTCCAGTGGCTGACCTTGGCCTCCACCTACAAGGTGGCCCAAGTATACAACCTGTGTCTGCCCTATCTGGCACTTTGTGGCCTTGATAGTGAGACCTGCTGCTTGCAGTGCCTCTAACACTTTCCTCAGGTGGACCAGGTGATCCTCCCAGGTGGAGCTAAAGACAGCTATATCATCAAGATATGCTGCACAGAAGTCATCCAGCCCATTGAGAACATGATTCACCAGCCTTTGGAAGGTGGCAGGTGCATTTTTCAGACCAAAGGGCATTACCACAAATTGATAATGCCCACCAGGGGTTGAAAATGCTGTCTTGGGCTTGGCATCCTCAGCTAACCTGATTTGCCAATACCCAGCTGTCAGTTCAAATGTACTTAAGTAGTTGGCAGAAGCCAATCTATCTATAAGTTCATCTGCCCTTGGTATTGGATGTGCATCAGTCTTAGTGACTGCATTGAGACCTCTGTAGTCTACACAAAACCTCATCTCTTTCTTACCACCCTGGGTGTGAGGCTTTGGCACTAGAACTACTGGACTAGCCCACGGGCTATCTGAGTGTTCAATGACTCCCAACTCCAACATTTTCTACACTTCTGTTTTGATGCAGTCTCTAACATGATCAGGCTGCCTGTAGATTTTACTCTTAACTGGCAAGCTGTCACCAGTGTCAACCTCATGGGTACACCAATTGGTCTGACTGGGTGTTAGAGAGAACATATGCCTGAAGGATTGAAGAACTTGTTTGCAATCCTTCTGTTGATGTTCAGAGAGGCTGCCACAAAAGACAACACCATCTACTGATCCATCATCAGGATTCTGAGTGAGCAGGTCTGGGAGAGGGTCACTCTCTTCCTCCTGTCCCTCATCTATGGCCATGAGCAAGCTCATGTCCTTCCTGTCGACATATGCTTTGAGCCTGTTTACATGGAGCACCCTGTGGGGGCTCCTGGGAGTTCCAAGGTCCACCAGGTAGGTGACCTCTCCCTTTTGCTCAAGAATTGTGTGGGGCCCAGACCATTTGTCTTTGAGTGCTGCTGGGGCCACTGGCTCCAACACCCACACCGTCTGTCCAGGCTGGTATACAGTTAGGCCAGCCTTTTGGTCATGCCAAGCTTTTTGGAGTTCTTGGCTAGCCTCAAGGTTTTTGGAAGCCTTTTCCATGTACTCAGCCATCCTGGAGCGGAGACCAAGTACATAGTCCACTATGTTGGTTGCAGGCTTTTTGAGAGGTCTCTCCCATCCTTCCTTCACCAAACACAGAGGTCCTCTTACAGGATGTCCATACAAAAGTTCAAAAGGGCTGTAGCCAACCCCCTTCTGTGGGACTTCTCTATAAGCAAATAAAAGGCAGGGTATCAGGACATCCCATCTACGCCTGAGCTTTTCAGGTAGTCCATGAATCATCCCTTTTAGGGTCCTGTTGAACCTTTCAACAAGCCCATTGCATTGTGGATGATATGGTGTAGTGAACTTGTAGTTGACACCACATTCCTTCCACATAGCAGTTAAGTAGCTTGACATGAAGTTTGCACCTCTGTCAGAGACAACCTCCTTAGGGAAGCCCACTCTGGAGAACACTCCAACTATGGCTCTTGCCACAACAGGTGCTGTAGTGGTCCTAAGGGGAATAGCTTCAGGATACCTGGTAGCATGGTCCACCACTACCAGTATAAACTTGTGCCCTGATGCTGTCTGGGGATCCATTGGTCCAACAATGTCAATCCCCACCCTTTCAAAGGGCACCCCCACCACAGGCATTGGTATAAGGGGGGCCTTTGTTGTGCCACCTGGCTTACCACTGGCTTGGCAAGTGACACAGGAGCGACAAAACTCCTTGGTATCTTCATTCATGTGAGGCCAGTGAAAGTGTGAGACAATTCTGTCCCAAGTCTTGTTCTGGCCTAAGTGACCTGCAAGGGGAATCTCATGGGCCAAGGTGAGAAGGAAACCTCTCAGAGACAAGGGGATGACCAGCCTCCTGGTTGCACCAGGCTTGGGGTCTCTTGACTCAGAGTATAGGAGTCCATCTTCCCAGTATACCTTGTGGGCACCTGTGGCGTTCCCTGCAGCCTCAGCAGCAGCCTGCTGTGTGAGGGGTTCAAGAGAAGGGCAGGCTAACTGTTCCTTCCCCAGGTCTGCTCTGGAGGGTCCCCCTGAGCCCAGAAATTCAACTTGATCAAGTTCAAATTCTTTAGGCTCAGTTTCCCTCAGCTCCTGTAGGTCAGCCTCCTCTGAGACTTGATCCTCAACCTGGGGCAAGGGGGAAGTCAATGCCTTAACCCTCCTGCTCTTCTTCTTGGAAGGTGTCTGGTCCATTGTTCCAGGATCCAGCACCTGTTCAGTGGGGCATCTTCTGGCCTGTGACCTAGTCACAGCAAGCACATGTGCTGGCAAGCCTAACATCTCCATGTGAGTCCTCTGCTCCACTTCTGACCATTGTGATGACTCCAAATCATTGCCCAACAAACAATCCACTGGGAGGTCTGGACTAACTACAACCTTCTTTTGGCCATTTACCCCTCCCCAGGAGAAAGCAACAATCGCCATACTATGACTGGTAGTGACGTTGCTGGCATTGGTCACCAGGAAATCTGTACCTGGCATGATCTGTCCAGGGTCCACAAAGTTAGGTATCACCATGGTGACACTGGCACAAGTGTCCCTATAGGCCTGAGCCATTTTGCCATTTATCAAAGGTGTCTGCCTGTATTTGCCCAAAGTATTGGGACTGACATCAGGGGATATATCCATATCCCCTGTACAGACAAGGACAGCCTGAGTGAGTGTGCCAACTAAGTTGTCATACCCCTCAGAACCCAAGGTTAACCCAACTAATCCCTTGGGAGGTGCACTACCACTGCTGACTGTACTAGGGGGTGCAGTTGCCTTAGGGGCTGCAGTGGCAGGAGTTTGCCCTCCTTTCTTGGTGCACTCACTAAACCAGTGAGTTTTACTTTTACAGTATTGGCACCACCTTTTTGACTGGCCTTCTTGAGTCTTCTTCTTCTGGGAAGCCTGACTCCCACCCTCTTTGTTCTGTTGGGGACCTGTTGATGACTTCTGGTCATTTTGTTCACCTTTTGTATCTTTACCCTTCTGGTCTGCTTTCTTCTGACCACCCTGGTTCTGGCCCTGGTTCTGCTTAACCCTTGTTCTGACCCATCTGTCTGCCTTCTTTCCCAATTCTTGAGGAGAGGTCAGATCTGAGTCAACAAGGTGCTGATGCAACAACTGGTTCTGACAATTGTTTAAAATCTGTTCCCTCATGATCAGATTATACAATCCTGTGTAATCAGTAACCTTACTGCCCAGCAACCAGCCCTCCAAAGCCTTAGTGGCACAATCCACAAAGTCAGACCAATCCTGAGACTGAGTTTTCTGGGTATCCCTGAACAGCAACCTGTACTGCTCAGTGGTTAGGCCAAACCCATCTATCAGTGTATTTTTCAGGACTTGGTAATTGTTAGCATCCTCAGCTCTAGTAGTGAGGAGCTTATCTCTACCTTTACCTTCAAAGGAGAGCCACAAGATAGCTGCCCACTGACTCTGGGGGACATGCTGTACAGTGCAAGCCCTCTCCAAAGCAGTCATTTGTGGATATCGTCCCCTTGTGTAAAGGGGGGCACTATCTTACTCAGGTGTCTAGTGTCTAAACTCCTGTCTTTTTCTCTTGGGAGAATGCTTCCACCAGTGAGATCTAACCCACTTAACCTTTGCTCTCTAGGAAAAGCAAGCCTCTCTTTGGCCAGGGCAAGTTCTTCCCTTTCAATCCTCAGATTGGCTTCCCTCATCTTAGCTTCATGCTCCCTTCTCTTAGGGGATGACATCCCTCTATGAGAAGAGACCTGAGAGCCATTGGTTCGAATGGATCTGTTAGAGCCTCTTGACAGAGACCTATCTCGTCCATTCCCAATGTTAAGTCTGCCTGAGAGTGGCCCTGGGGCTCCCCCAAATCCATTCTCATGCCTACTTAAGTTGGTCCTAGTGAGTCTACTGACTTCTACCTGACCTTTGTCTGCCTCCTCCCCTGACAACTCATCCTCATCCTCAGCATCATCTGCCTCCTGGAGGGGATGGTCATGGCTATCGAAGGGACCCTGTAAGGGGGGCATATTCCCACCTGGATGAGAAGGATCTGCATTGGCAGACCTCCTGGCATCAAAAGTCTCTAAGAGACCAATCAGAAAGGGAATGGTAGGGTTAGAACCCTGATTTAGCTTCCTGGAGGTACACAACTGTCTCATCTCCTGGAAGCTAAGTGCTGCATATCTGGATATGACCTGTGGAGGGTCAACTGACACAAGGGGAGACTCAGTGTTTCCTCCTTTGTCTGACATGCTTTTCTAGTGTGGTGTAAGTGATGCACCTACCTACACTATATGTTTGCCTACTGATCCCTTGCTAGGAGTTGTAGTCAAGGTGTGCTAAGCCTTGTTAAACTACAACAGCTGGTTCAGTAGAACTCAGAGTATTCTAAGCTAAGTTATATGTACCTTACCTTATGTGATCTTTCACAAAGATATTCTTAGGATACGTATGGTAAAACAACAGCAAGCTCAAATCCCACCGCTGCCACCAATGTGAGAAGTTGGCCTGATATTCAGTGTTCACTATTCTAGTGATCACTATGTATCAGTCCAAACAACCCTTATGGTGATTGGTTGTAAGTCAACCTTATAGACCAGCTATCCTAGTAGCGTGGATACGAGCAGTCTTCGGGCTAAACTCTAGAGGGCGTGTTAAGCCAGCTGTTATACCATCACATATACCCCTTGAATACCAAGTGAAAGGACACCACACAAGTGTTATGAAAATAAACAGTGTATTTATTTAGATCACAACAGCCCTGTCCTCTTTATGAGGACAGGGTACTAAGCACACAACAAAACTTTTACGAAAATACTTTAAGTTGCACAATTTACACAAATGCCCGAGGGGCACGAAAAACCATATACTATGAAAGTGGAATGCGAAATTACAACAAGTAAGTACTGGACTAATAGGCTTTGGAATCGCTAGGACTACGTTACTGAACCTTCAGATTACTAGTAGGAGGCCTAGGGAACTCGGGTGCAGAGTGTGCACTCTCACGCGGGATGCGGGACAAAGTCTATGGTAGCTAGATTTCACAAGGTTAGTGTTCTCGGGCGAACCCGACTAGATAGGCTGAAAAACGAAAAGGATCTGGACCCTTGGATAGTGAGGCTATGCTGGGGCACCGAAATGCCGAAGTTACCTAGCCCAGGGGCTGCAGCTGCATAGGTCTCAAAAGACGTCGGGAATCCTCGTTGCAGTCTATGGAGCCTGAAGAAAGAAGTTGCTGGCAGGCGACCAGTGAAGATTGTTCGATGGATCCAAGCCTGGATCTAAGATGGATGACACCTGAAAGCAGAGGGGACCAAGTTCTTAATCACTAGCCAGTGATTGTGTGGGCACCAGGATGGCACCGGGCGAAGTCACCTCGACCAGGTGAGTGGGCGACGCTGGGCTCTGCAGTCTCACGGACCAGGAGGCGTTGTCGGCGACCAGGATGGAGGTGCGAGCTGTCCCACGATGGTTGATGCTGTCGACGTCGCTGGACCCAGGATTGGGGCAACAAGTCTTAGCAAATTCAAGCCCACGCGGTGAACCTAAAATGGCGTCTGGAGTGGACCAGGAGGGTCCGGGGTGCTCCTCTTTTGGAAGGGAGCAAGGGCCAGTCTGGAGCAACCAGACCAGCAGTGGTGATGTCATCGGTCGTCGTCGGGAAGGCCACAAGCCAGCGGGCTAGTAGCCAGACAACGCGGTGAGCAGCCACAAAGCAGAAGGGCCCCACGCAGATCTCGTGGATGCTGGGGGGCTGGACTACGGTGCAGGAGCTGCTCAGGGTCAGGGCTTCTCGGACCCCAAAGCACTCACCAGAGGATCCCTCGGCGGTCGTGCTGGATAGAAGTCGTGCAGTTCTGATGATGGCCGGTCCCTCGAGGTCTCGTCGCACCTACGGTTCTCAGCTTAGCTGTAGAGGTAGGTAGAGGTCAGAGGTGCCAGGGAAGCCGGGTCTCGTCGAGCTGGTCAGTGGGATTCCGGAGGAAGGACGTGCAGCAAACCGCAGAGTTCTTAGATGGTGCCTGCGGGTGCAGGGTGACTACTCCTTAGCCACAAGGGAGAAATCTTGAGAAGAAGTCGAGAGTTCCTGTCGTAGAAAGTAGTTTCTTGATTCAAAGATGATCTAATTTGGAAGGGTCCCCGCTCCTGCCTTTATCCTAAAGAAAGGGGTGGGTACGCGACTAGGTCCTGCCCTAGGGGTGGGACCAGGAAGGGGGGTGGTTACACCCCTCTCCCATGCCGGACTTTCCCCAGGCCAGGGGCTGGGGTGCCCCTGGAACTGGTTCTAGCCGGCAGATGCGTAGTGAGCACCAGGGTGCCACTTGCAGTCACCTTCCTGTAAAGCCCTGCCTACCCAGGATACACAAACCCCTGTCTGGGATGGTGCTAGCACCGCCCCTGACAGGAAACCCTTTGTCCAAGCTCCCCGCGCTGGAAGGACTCCCAGCTGCAGGGGGTCCGACTCGTGTCTGTGGTGGCAGCATCCATTTTGTGATGCTGAGGCTTGAGTTAACTTTAACCGGGGTTCACAGTAACATACATGTCGTGTCCCTCTAGAAGGGTGGAATGCTAACCCCGTCGCCAGAATTGGCAAGGGGTTAGTATTCCAATTCGTATGACACCTTACTCGACATGTTTTGATAAAGCGATACCAAAGATAGCATTTAACAGCGAGGATTATAATGCACTTAAGAGTATATGGTATGCGTTATCGTGGAACAGCTATTAGGACTTGGTTCCGCAAGCTGCAAACGGGCTCAGCTCATGCACACGATTCCAAGCACTCTGCCTTCAGGATTGTCAAGGCCTGCCATAGGAGTGACTGATAGGAGTCTGTGTGTCCATTTTTTTAGGGTTAGATATAGGTATACTATATCTACAGCAAAGGGTGATTACACCACCTTGCCCCAGCTGTCGTGCAGCCAGTTGTGTCAGATTTAGATGGCCATCCAGGGGTGGCATAATACATGCTTCAGCCCCTGGTAGGCCCTGGGTACACCTATGCCCTGAGTTACAGGGTCTGATAAGGTGGCCCAGTACCAATTGGTAAATGCACTTAGGGTACATGTTGTAATTTAGTGAGAGAACAGCTAGGCTGTGGGTCTGATTGGCAGGCCCACAGCCAGAGAAAGTCGTAAACCAGTGAAACAAAAGCAAAAAATCTGGGTGATCATAGGATTGCAGACCCTACTCTCCTACAGCGCCCGTGAGACGTTGACGCCGGCGACCCCTTGTTAGTTGGCGGCCCATCTTTCTGCACCAAGATTGCCGTTACCGGGGCTCGACGGAACTCCGGTGGGCCTTATTCGACGGCCCGGTCCGAGGGTTGAGGAGCGGAGCGTCCCTGCTGCACTGACAAAATGGCGGCCGGCGCCCTGGGTCTTGGACTTGTTTGGGGCGGCGAATCTGGTCTGTAGAAATGCAAGTTGGCTGAAGCTTGTGGGAGTGAGCCCACGATTGGCGAGGTCTTCGCCGCCCTATGTTCTTGGCGTGCGGCCATGGCCTTTGATGCAGCTGTGCACGATAGCGGTTCTGCCGCCATGCCTGTTGGGCCGTTCCCCATGAATGCGGCCCGACTGAAGGAGTTTGCTGCTTTGCCTCCCTCGACTGTTGCGGAGAGTGAAGCCGCCGCTCTTCTGGGAGACCGTATGTCTGCGACCCCGAACCTCCAGGAAGTTTCGATTGTGGCGGACATGGGTGAGGGCCCCATGTCGGGGCCCGTCCAGGTCAGTCTGGCTCGGGAGCTCGGCGGCTGTTTGACTCGAACTGCTTTGGTGGGGTCCCACGGCTGCACCGCGGGGGATACCTCGCCCCCGTGGGCAGCGGGACCGCACAGACTGTTTGCTGCTGCTAATGTTGCTCTCTGACAGTTTGGTCTGCCGCCACCATTGTTTGCTTTGCTGCTCGAGACTGGGATACCCTGTTCTCCACCCTTGGCCTGCTTTGTTTCGATCCTGTGTACACTCCATGCCGAACTGCTTGCTGTATTCTACTTTATTGTAAGTTATGACCAGGAGAGGACAGGGGTGAGACAGAATTGCCTCGGCGGACTGCTAATTACTGTATGGAGATGAGGACTGCTCGCAGCTGTAACATTATGACCGATTCCTCTTCATGTTCCTGATATTTGAGATTGTGTCAACCTCGTTTCGATGTGGGTTTCAGCTGTGTTGAGGCGGGGGGTAGGAGCTGAATGTTAGATTGCAGATCTCCTCCCCCACTGGTCTTCTTTCCCCCTTCCGTTCTCTTTTTGTCTGTCGTGTTCTTTCTCCCTTTCTGATTCTTCTATATTTCGGGTTCTATGTAGGGCGACTGGCACGCTGCTGGGGGGGTAGGCCGTAGCCTTCTGCAGGGGTGCAGGGTGGTGTGGGAGGGATGGGGTCTTTATATTGTCCGTTCTTTCTTAGTTCTATGGCTCTTTTGTATCCCTTTATCGGGACGCTGTGTCTGCGCGCGTCCTTCATGGCGTGTTAGCCGGCAGTGTGGGGTACGACTTCCTCACGTCTATGATAATGATAGCACATGCATTATGTCTTCCTCGCCTCGACCCCGATCGTGGTCTCTAGTTCTGTGTGCTTTATACGCCATGGGATGCGTATAGCGGCGCTGCGTTCTTTCTTTCCTGTTTTTAATATTCCTTTTTCTGTCCTTCCCCTCTTTCTCCCTTTATTTGGGTTAGTATAGTGGATGGCTATTTTTGCGTTGATGTTCTGCTTCCTTTGAATTGTTTTAGCGCACATTTAGGTGGTGACGGGTGGATGGTGGGCAGCGGTGGGAATTGATTTGAAACGGGGCGACCATACGTTGACTTTTGCCAATTGTTGCTATTACTCCCGCTTCTCACTGCTCCTTTGCATTGATGCCTTGCCAACTGCCCGCCAAAGGAATTCAGATGTCAAAAGTTGCTACTGCTCCTGCTATACTTCCTATTATATTATAAAATTTACCTCCTTTAATCCTGCTCCTAGCGGTTATATTCGGTCTCTTAATGTTGATTGCTTGTCCATATACTGCTGAGAAACTGCTGGGGAATTCCAATGCTGACCTCGTGCGCGTATAATGTGTCGTGGCCGGCCTGATTGGTTGTAGGCCCGTATTTGTATGCTTCTACTTGCACAATAAAGGTTTAAAAAACAAAAAAAAAGATCTCGTCGACGAAGAGCCTGTCGACGACATGTCTATCATAAAAGAGCCCGTCGACAACGGCCCTGTCGACGATGGCCCAGTCGACGAGGGCTCCGTCGACGAAGAGTCCATCGACGACGGCCCAGCCGACGACGGCCTCGTCAACGAAGAGCCCATCAACACCAGCACCATCAACGACGATTCCGTCAACGACGAGCCCATCAATGACACAGTTGGCTGTTGCGCCTTTGGCAAGATGCCCATGTCGATAAAGAGTCCTTTTATGATCAAAAGTCCACCTGTAAAATCTTGGTCTGTTACCTCGAGTGTCTCACCTGTCACGTACACCCATTTTCAATTAAAAACGTACCATAGGCAAGACTATACCAACATTTCTCCTTTGTTACCTTCACATATCTTGGAGACATATGTAGAGGAAGATTAATCTGATGAAGATGACGATGAGGAAGAAGGTCCTTTTGGGATTGCAAGGCATTCATCAGAGTTACAGATAAAATGTCAGGAAGAGGATGAAGAGGACGACTTTCATGAGCATTTTTACCAAGAAGACTTGTCTACGCCTTATCATAGACAGTCACATAGGGTTCCACGTTCGGAGGACACAAGTCCTCTTCCTCCTTCATTGATTCAGGATTTACAGGCCATGTTGGCCGACTATCGGCAAAGGTTTCCACCTACACCCTCTACTCCAACTGTACCTACTGTACCGGCGGTTACACCTACGCCACCATCACCGATACAAGAGCCTACCTCACCAAGACACCTTGTAGAGCTAATACCACAATAAAATCAGGATACTTCATCATCAGATGAGGATGAAAGAGAGGAAGGCGAATTGCCTAATGATGATGTGCCTGGAGATCCTTGGGATGAATATGTAATCCCCATGGCTTCGCCTCCTATACCGCAAACATCTGAAAACATTTATTTTCTGTTAACCGCTGTCCTTCAACTCATATGAGTGTTACTCTGTCCTGATAAGCGCTGGGAAGCTCCAGGGTAACCACGCGCTATATAAGACTGCCTTAATAATAATAATAATTCACCACCTGAGGATGTTGGCGGCTTTCATAATATCATGCAAAGAGCTGCTACACGGTTTGAATGTCTGGTCACTATTGAGCAGTCTGAGTGTTTTCTTCACGACTTTAAATAAGGGTATAGGAAAATCACCAGGGCTATACCAATCAAAGATTTTATCTGTAAGAAAGGTCTTAAGATTATGAAGATGCCTGCCTCTATTCCTGCAGTCCTTCCTTGAATCGAAAAGAAATATCTGGCACCACCAGATACTCCATCTTGTCTGGTGGGTCACCCGCGTCCTGATTCTGTAATTTCGCAGGCCGCACAACAGAGGTCAAAAAAATCAGTCTATCCCAATCTCAACTCCACCAGATAAAGAGGGCAGACGATTGCACTTGATAGAAAAAAAGTTCTCCACCAATGCTGCATCATCCATCAAGGCAGCTAATTCTCTGGCAATTTTGGCACGTTATGACCGCCAGATGTAGTCAGAGTTATCGTAATTCTTAGAGCTGATACCTGAAGATCGCCACCCAGGAAGCATGAAGGATAGTGCTCGAAGGAGAACGGGCTGCATCAGAAATAATTGACTGCGCCTTAGATATTGCAAACACTAACTTTCGGCAGCTAGCAGGAGCTGCTATTTTCAGACGCCAGGGATGGCTCAGAGCAACCTCTTTTAGACCTGAGGTACAGACTAAAATATTAGATATGGCTTACGATGGCGAATCACTCTTTGGTAAGCATATAGATGACGCTTTATTGACCATCAAGATAGACACGGACACGGCTAAGTCGCTGGGTACCCTGCAGTATAAGAGAGGATCTTTCAGAGGATCAAGGGGTCGTGGATTTTCCTCAAGGGGAAATTACCACACTCAGCAAAACAGACAATACCAGTCTCAATATAAACATCCTTATTAACAGTCTTCGTACAGGCAATCATCTTCAAGCAATTTCTCTCGTCAAGGCGGAAGCCGGCGATCGAGCAATCAAGGCAGCGACTCAAATAAACGACAATGAGCTTTGCCAGATGCCAGTCGAACCTTCTCCCCTCCCTGTGGGCACGAAGATCTCAGCCTTTTTCCAACAATGGCAGAACATCACATCAGATCAGTGGGTCCTCGACCTTGTTCAAAGAGGGCACACTCTAGAGTTCTTAAAGACACCACCTACGACCCTGCCCAAGGGTCCCCCTCCCCCTCTTCTTCACTTACTGTTCAAAGAAGCTTTAAACATGTTCTGCAAGAATGCGATAGAAAGACTTCCAGTCTCGCAAAAAGGGAAAGGATTCTACTCTCGATTCTTTCTCATAAAAAAAAATTGGGGGGAGTGGTGCCCAATTCTCGATTCGCGCAGACTCAACAAGTTTCTGAAGAAACAGTTTTCGGATGGTGACGTTAGCAGGTGTGTTGAGCTGCCTCAACGAAGGGGACTTTATGGCTACTCTGGTCTTGGAAGACGCTTACTTCCATATCCCTATACATCCCAAACATCGCAAATACCTACGATTCACGGTGACTGGCGTCCACTTTCATTTCAAAGTGCTCCCGTTCGGGCTGAAATCAGCACCAAGAATACTCACAAAATGCCTAGTTCCAGTCTCTGCCACACTGAGGTCTCAGGGAATACAAGTCTTCCCGTTCCTCGACGATTGGCTGCTCAAGGGTCCATCAAAACAGGCTACGAGATGGGCTATAAAAAGTTGCCTTCATCTATTCTCAAATCTGGGACTTACTCTCCATGCCAACAAGTCACAGTTGCAACCCCTCCAAGTTCTAACCTTTCTGGGAGCAACACTAGACACCCAACAATGTAAAGCGTTCTTGTCACAGGATTGCCAGAACAAGTTACAAAGCCTGGCAAGGTTAATTTCAAGAAAAAAGTCATTTCTGTCCGGACATTAGCTTCTCTTCTTGGGATGTGCTCTTCGGCGATCAGTTTAGTCCCGCTTGCAAGACTCAGGATGAGACAGCTGCAAGAAGAGCTGCACAGACAGTGGCAGCAGGCCGGAGGGTCATTCGACGATTCCATAAAGATGACCTCACGAATGATACAGGCTCTCTACTGGTGGTCAAAAAGTAGCAATCTGTCTCCGGGTCTCACGTTCCTGGCCACTTTCCCAGAGTGTGTCCTGACCACGCACGCATCTATGGAGGGTTGTGGAGGACACCTCCAAGACCTTCAAATTCAGGGACGATGGTCTCAACAATATCAGCAAAAGCACATCAACATTCTCGAACTAAGACCCATTTTTCTCTCTCTGCAAGCATTCCTTCAGAGAATTGCGAACTCCTCAGTGCTGGTGCGTACAGACAATACCACCAGCATGTATTACATCAACAAGCAAGGGGGAACGAGGTCTCGCTCCTTATCACAGGAAGCTCAAGAGATGTGGGTGTGGGTTATCAAGCATGGCATAACCCTCAGACGAAGCATGTCAAAGGAACTCGAAATTTTCTAGCCGACATCCTCAGCAGATCTCTCACAGGTTGCCACGAGTGGCAGTTAGAACAAGTACAGGTGAACAGGATATTCCGAATGTGGGGCACACCAACTCTAGACCTGTTTGCAACGCAACAGAACAGCAAATGCCTTTATTATCCAGCAGATTTCCTCAACGGGGATCATGAGGGAATGCCCTGTCCATGCGATGGTCAGGGATTTATGCATACGCTTTTCCCCGATACCATTAATTCCGAGGGTTCTGCAACCAATCAGTTGTATTACCTGTGTTCTTTCGTCAACCTGATTCAGTAGCAGAACGGGCTCTTCATACACTTGATGTCAGAATAGCTTTATTGTACTACATTGAAAGGACAAAAGATTTCCATAAATCAAAGCAACAGTTTGTTTCATTTTCACCACCTCACAAAGGCAATCCTATTTCTAAATCTACCATTTCACGATGGATTATTAGGTGCATTCAAACCTGCTATGCAAAAGCAAAAAGAACTTTATCTATACCCCATAGAGCGTATTCCACTCGCAAAATAGGGACATCTGACCTTTTTAGGTAACATTCCTATAGCTGACATTTGTAAAGCTGCAACATGGTCTACACCACATACATTTACCAAACACTATTGTGTGGGCATACTAGCACGCCAACAAGCCAATCTAGGGCAGGCGGTGCTAAAGACACTTTTTCAGACAACTGCAGAATCTACTGGTCAGCCACCGCTTTGTGAGAATACTGTAGTAAAGTCTATACAAAGCATGTGTGTCTACAGCACACATGCCTCAAACGGACTATGTTACTTACCCAGTAAGCATCTGTTCTTGGCTGGGCGTTATTCTGCCATCTTGTGATTGGGTCTGGAATAGTCCTTTTTTTTTAGGGCTCGCCTGCTGATGCGCTTGCGCATAGCTGGCGAGCTATATTATGGCTTAAACAGAGCTTAACCATCTCGGCGATTTGTTGCAGTGCCCGAGAAAAAAAGCTCAATGCGCAAGCGCATTGGCAAAAAGCGCGTGCACATCAAAGCCACCAGCACATCAAAGCCTCCCTCCCACAGGCATCTCAGCTTCCCCCAGCCGGCATTTCTCCTCCCCTAATTATTCACTGCACGGCCGGCGGCAACATCAAAGGCTGCTGCTGCCGTGACTCGCATTTCTCCTCCCTCCTCCCCTTTTACTGCCCAGGCAGGCCGTACTTTCACTTTACACGGCCACCAGGCCGTGTCTCCCGTTTATTTTAACATGGCAGCTTTTATGTTTGTATAGTCAGAAATGTTTTTGTCATTTATTTTCATCAAAACCTAAACAAGAATACTGAACTTAAACGTTGCCTTTAATTGGTGCAATAGCTAGTATCTAGTCTCTCTGAAATCATATAATTGCAGGAAAGATCTCTAGTAACGAACTCTGTAGTCAGATACCAGGTCAGAGAGGCACCCACCATACAGCTCCACCGATGCACCCATCACACAGCTCCACCGATGCACCCACCACACAGCTCCACCTATGCACCCACCACACAGCTCCACTGAGGCACCCACCACACAGCTCAACAGATGCACCCACCACACAGCTCCACCTATGCACCCACCACACAGCTCTACCGATGCACCCAGCTCCACCGATGCACCCAGCACACAGCTCCACCGATGCACCTACCACACAGGACCACCGATGCACCCACCACACAGCTCCACCGATGCACCCACCACACAGCTCCACCGATGCTCCAACTAAGCTCCACCAATGCAGCCACCACACAGCTCCACCAATGAACCAACTAAGCTGCACCGATGCACCCACCACACAGCTCCACAGAGGCACCCACCACACAGCGCCACTGATGCACCCACCACACAGCGCCACTGATGCACCCACCACACAGCGCCACTGATGCACCCACCACACAGCGCCACCGATGCACCCACCACACAGCTCCACCGAGGCACCCACCACACAACGCCACCGATGCACCCACCACACAGCTCCACCGATGCACCCACCACACAGCTCCACCGATGCACCCACCACACAGCTCCACCGACACAGCTCCATCGATGCACCCACCACACAGCTCCACCAATGCACCCACCACACAGCTCCACTGACACAGCTCCACCGATGCACCCACCACACAGAACCACCGATGCACCCACCACACAGCTCCACCGAGGCACCTACCATACAATTCCATCAAGGCACCCACCACACAGCTCCACCGACACAGCTCCACCGATGCACCCACCACACAGCTCCACCTACACAGCTCCACCGATGCACCCACCACACAGCTCCACCGATGCACCCACCACACACAGCTCCACCGATGCACCCACCACACAGCTCCACTGAGGCACCCACCACACAGCTCCACCGAACGAACCACCACACAGCTCCACCGATGCACCCACCACACAGCTCCACCGATGCACCCAGCCCACAGCTCCACCGACACAGCTCCACCGATGCACCCACCACACAGCTCCACTGATGCACCCACCACACAGCTCCACTGATGCACCCACCACACAGCTCCACTTATGCACCCACCACACAGCTCCACCGATGCTCCAACTAAGCCCCAGCAATGCACCCACCACACAGCTCCACCAATGCACCCACTAAGCTCCACCGATGCACCCACCACACAGCTCCACCGATGCACCCACCACACAGCTCCACCGATGCTCCAACTAAGCCCCAGCAATGCACCCACCACACAGCTCCACCAATGCACCCACTAAGCTCCACCGATGCACACACCACACAGCTCCACCGATGCACCCACCACCCAGCTCCACTGACACACCCACCACACAGCTCCACCGAGGCACCCACCATACAGCTCCACAGATGCACCCATCACACAGCTCCACCGATGCAGCCACCACACAGCTCCACCGACACAGCTCCACCGATGCACCCACCACACAGCTCCACCAATGCACCCACCACACAGCTCCACTGACACAGCTCCACTGATGCACCCACCACACAGCTCCACCGATGCACCCACCACACAGCTCCACCGAGGCACCCACCATACAGTTCCACCACACAGCTCCACCGATGCACCCACCACACAACTCCACCGAGGCACCCACCACACAGCTCCACCGAGGCACCCACCACACAGCTCCACAGATGCACCCACCACACAGCTCCACCGAGGCACCCACCACACAGCTCCACCAAGGCACCCACCACACAGCTCCACCGACGCACCCACCACACAGCTAAACAGATGCACCCACCACACAGCTCCACCTACACAGCTCTACCGATGCACCCACCACACAGCTCCACCGATGCACCCACCACCCAGCTCCAACGATGCACCCAGCACACAGCTCCACCAACACCGCTCCACCAATGCACCCACCACACAGCTCCACTGATGTACCCACCACACAGCTCCACCGATGCACCCACCACACAGCTCCACCGATGCTCCAACTAAGCCCCAGCAATGCACCCACCACACAGCTCCACCAATGCACCCACTAAGCTCCACCGATGCACCCACCACACAGCTCCACCGATGCACCCACCACCCAGCTCCACCGATACACCCAGCACACAGCTCCGACACAGCTCCACCGCTGCACCCACCACACAGCTTTACCGATGCACCCACCACAGAGCTCCACCGATGCACCCACCACACAGCTCCACCAATGCACCCACCACAGAGCTCCACCTACACAGCTCCACCGATGCACCCACCACACAGCTCCACCGATGCACCCACCACACAGCTCCACCGATGCACCCACCACACAGCTCCACCGATGCACCCACCACACAGCTCCACCGAGGCACCCACCACACAGCTCCACCGAGGCACCCACCACACAGCTCCACCGAGGCACCCACCACACAGCTCCACAGAGGCACCCACCACCCAGCTCCACCGATGCACCCACCACCCAGCTCCACCGACACAGCTCCTCCGATGCACCCACCACACAGCTCCACCGAGGCACCCACCACACAGCTCCACCGAGGCACCCACCACACAGCTCCACCAAGGCACCCACCATACAGCTCCACCAAGGCACCCACCATACAGCTCCACCGATGCACCCACCACACAGCTCCACCAAGGCACCCACCACACAGCTCAACAGATGCACCCACCACACAGCTCCACCTACACAGCTCCACCGATGCACCCACCACACAGCTCCACCGATGCACCCAGCCCACAGCTCCACCGACACAGCTCCACCGATGCACCCACCACATAGCTCCACTGATGCACCCACCACACAGCTCCAACAATGCTCCAACTAAGCTCCACCAATGCACCCACCACACAGCTCCACCGATGCACCCACTAAGCTCCACCGATGCACCCACCACACAGATTCACCGATGCACCCACCACACAGTTCCACCGATGCACCCACCACACAGCTCCACCAATGCACCCACCACACAGCTCCACCGACACAGCTCCACCGATAAACCCACCACAAAGCTCCACCGATGCACCCACCTCACATAGCTCCACCGATGCACCCAACACACAGCTCCACCGATGCACACACCACACAGCTCCACCGATGCACCCACCACCCAGCTCCACTGACACACCCACCATACAGCTCCACCGAGGCACCCACCATACAGCTCCACCAAGGCACCCACCATACAGCTCCACTGAGGCACCCACCACACTGCTCCACAGATGCAACCACCACACAGCTCCACCGATGCATCCACCACCCAGCTCCACCGATGCACCCACCACCCAGCTCCGCCGAGGCACCCACCACCCAGCTCCGCCGAGGCACCCACCTCACAGCTCCACCGATGCACCCACCACACAGCTCCACGATTCTCCAACCAAGCTCCACCAATGCACCCACCACACAGCTCCACCAATGCACCCACTAAGCTCCACCGATGCACCCACTAAGCTCCACCGATGCACCCACCACACAGCTTCACCGAAGCACCCAGCTCCACCGATGCACCCACCACACAGCTCCACCGATGCACCCACCACACAGCTCCACCTACACAACTCCACCAATGCACCCACCACACAGCTCAACCGATGCACCCACCACACAGCTCCACCGATGCAGCCACCACACAGCTCCACCGACACAGCTCCACCGATGCACCCACCAACAAGCTCCACCGATGCACCCACCACCCAGCTCCACCGACACAGCTCCACCGATGCACCCACCACACAGCTCCACTGATGCATCAACCACCCAGCTCCACTGACACAGCTCCACCAATGCACCCACCACACAGCTCCACCGATGCACCCACCACACAGCTCCACCGATGCAGCCACCACACAGCTCCACCGACACAGCTCCACCGATGCACCCAGCTCCACCGACACAGATCCACCGATGCACCCACCACACAGCTCCACCGATGCATCCACCACACAGCTCCACCGAGGCACCCACCATACAGCTCCACCAAGGCACCCACCACACAGCTCCACCGAGGCACCCACCACACAGCTCCACCGAGGCACCCACCACACAGTTCCACCGAGGCACCCACCACACAGCTCCACTGATCGACCCACCAGACAGCTCCACCGATGCACCCACCACACAGCTCCACCGATGCACCCACCACACAGCTCCACCGATGCACCCAGCACACAGCTCCACCGACAGAGCTCCACCAATGCACCCACCACACAGCTCCACCGACAGAGCTCCACCAATGCACCCACCACACAGCTCCACTGATGCACCCACCACACAGCTCCACCGATGCTCCAACTAAGCTCCACCTATGCACCCACCACTCAGCTTCACCAATGCATCCACTAAGCTCCACCGATGCACCCACCACACAGATTCACCGAGGCACCCACAACACAGCTCCACCGAGGCACCCACCACACAGCTCCACCGATGCTCTCACCACACAGCTCCACCAATGCACCCACCACACAGCTCCACCGATGCACCCACCACACAGCTCCATCTACACAGCTTCACCGATGCACCCACCACACAGCTCCACTGAGGCACCCACCACACAGCTCCACCGAACGAACCACCACACAGCTCCACCGAACGACCCACCACACAGCTCCACCGATGCACCCACCACACAGCTCCACCGATGCACCCACCACCCAGCTCCACCAACACAGCTCCACCGATGCACCCACCACACAGCTCCACCGATGCACCCACCACACAGCTCCACCGATGCACCCACCATACAGCTCCACCGATGCACCCACCACACAGCTCCACCGATGCACCCACCACACAGCTCCACTGATGCACCCACCACACAGCTCCACCGATGCACCCACCACACAGCTCCACTGACACAGCTCCACCGATGCACCCACCACACAGCTCAAGCGATGCACCCACCACACAGCTCCACCGAGGCACCCACCTTACAGTTCCACCGAGGCACCCACCACACAGCTCCACCGAGGCACCCACCGCACAGCTCCACCGATGCACCCACCACACAGCTCCACCGAGGCACCCACCACACAGCTCCACCGAGGCACCCACCACACAGCTCCACCGAGGCACCCACCACACAGCTCCACCGATGCACCCACCACACAGCTCCACAGATGCACCCACCACACAGCTCCACAGATGCACCCACCACACAGCTCCACCAATGCACCCACTAAGCTCCACCGATGCACCCACTAAGCTCCACCGATGCACCCACCACACAGCTTCACCGATTCACCCACCACAGAGCTCCACTGAGGCACCCACCACACAGCTCCACCGATGCACCCACCACACAGCTCCACCAATGCACCCACCACCCAGCTCCACTGATGCACCCACCACACAGCTCCACCTACGCAGCTCCACTGATGCACCCACCACACAGCTCCACCGATGCACCCACCACACAGCTCCACCGATGCACCCACCACACAGCTCCACTGAGGCACCCACCATACAGCTCCACCGAGGCACCCACCACACAGCTCCACCGAGGCACCCACCACACAGCTCCACCGAGGCACCCACCACACAGCTCCACCGAGGCACCCACCACCCAGCTCCACTGATGCACCCACCACCCAGCTCCACTGATGCACCCACCACCCAGCTCCACCGATGCACCCACCACACAGCTCCACGGAGGCACCCACCATACAGTTCCACCAAGGTACCCACCACACAGCTCCACTGATGCACCCACCACACAGCTCCACTGATGCACCCACCACACAGCTCCACTGATGAACCCACCACACCGCTCCACTGAGGCACCCACCACACAGCTCAACAGATGCACCCACCACACAGCTCCACATACACAGCTCCACCGATGCACCCACCACACAGCTCCACCGATGCACCCAGCCCACAGCTCCACCGACACAGCTCCACCGATGCGCCCACCACACAGCTCCACTGATGCACCCACCACACAGCTCCACTGATGCACCCACCACACAGCTCCACCAATGCTCCAACTAAGCTCCACCAATGCACCCACCACACAGCTCCACCATTGCACCCACTAAGCTCCACCGATGCACCCACCACACAGATTCACCGATGCACCCACCACACAGATTCACCGATGCACCCACCACACAGCTCCACCGAGGCACCCACCACACAGCTCCACCGATGCACCCACCACACAGCTCCACCGATGCACCCACCACACAGCTCCACCGATGCACCCACCACACAGCTCCACCGATGCACCCACCACACAGCTTCACCGATGCACCCACCACACAGCTCCACCTACACAGCTCCACCGATGCACCCACCACACAGCTCCACCGATGCACCCACCACACACAGCTCCACCGATGCACCCACCACACAGCTCCACTGAGGCACCCACCACACAGCTCCACCGATTGAACCACCACACAGCTCCACCGAACGAACCACCACACAGCTCCACCGATGCACCCACCACACAGCTCCACCGATGCACCCACCACCCAGCTCCAGCAACACAACTCCACCGATGCACCCCCCACACAGCTCTACCGATGCACCCACCACACAGCTCCACCGATGCTCCCACCACACAGCTCCACCGATGCACCCACCACCACCGACACCGCTCCACCGATGCACCCACCACATAGCTCCACCAATGCACCAACACAGCTCCACCGATGCACCCACCACACAGCTCCACCGATGCACCCACCACACAGCTCCACCGAGGCACCCACCACACAGCTCCACCGAGGCACCCACCACACAGCTCCACCGATGCACCCACCACAGAGCTACACCGTTGCACCCACCACCCAGCTCCACCGAGGCACCCACCACCCAGCTCCACCGAGGCACCCACCATACAGCTCCACTGACACAGCTCCACTGATGCACCCACCTCCACCGATGCACCCACCACACAGCTCCACCGAGGCACCCACCACACAGCTCCACCGAGGCACCCACCACACAGCTCCACCGAGGCACCCACCACACAGCTCCACCAAGGCACCCACCACACAGCTCCACCGACGCACCCACCACACAGCTAAACAGATGCACCCACCAAACAGCTCCACCTAAACAGCTCTACCGATGCACCCACCACACAGCTCCACCGATGCACCCACCACCCAGCTCCACCGATGCACCCAGCACACAGCTCCACCAACACAGCTCCACCGATGCACCCACCGCACAGCTCCACTGATGCACCCACCACACAGCTCCACCGATGCACCCACCACACAGCTCCACCGATGCACCCACCACACAGCTCCACCGATGCACCCACCACACAGCTCCACCGATGCTCCAACTAAGCCCCAGCAATGCACCCACCACACAGCTCCACCGATGCACCCACTAAGCTCCACCGATGCACCCACCACACAGCTCCACCGATGCACCCACCACCCACCTCCACCAATACACCCAGCACACAGCTCCGACACAGCTCCACCGATGCACCCACCACACAGCTTTACCGATGCACCCACCACAGAGCTCCACCGATGCACCCACCACACAGCTCCACCAATGCACCCACCGCAGAGCTCCACCTACACAGCTCCACCGATGCACCCACCACACAGCTCCACCGATGCACCCACCACACAGCTCCACCGATGCACCCACCACACAGCTCCACCGATGCACCCACCACACAGCTCCACAGATGCTCCCTCCACACAGCTCCACCGATGCACCCACCACACAGCTCCACCGAGGCACCCACCACACAGCTCCACCGAGGCACCCACCACACAGCTCCACCGAGGCACCCACCACACAGCTCCACAGAGGCACCCACCACACAGCTCCACAGAGGCACCCACCACCCAGCTCCACTGATGCACCCACCACCCAGCTCCACCGACACAGCTCCTCCGATGCACCCACCACACAGCTCCACCGAGGCACCCACCACACAGCTCCACCGAGGCACCCACCACACAGTTCCACCAAGGCACCCACCACACAGCTCCACCGATGCACCCACCACACAGCCCCACCAAGGCACCCACCACACAGCTCAACAGATGCACCCACCACACAGCTCCACCTCCACAGCTCCACCGATGCACCCAGCCCACAGCTCCACCGACACAGCTCCACCGATGCACCCACCACATAGCTCCACTGATGCACCCACCACACAGCTCCAACAATGCTCCAACTAAGCTCCACCAATGCACCCACCACACAGCTCCACCAATGCACCCACTAAGCTCCACCGATGCAGCCACCACACAGATTCACCGATGCACCCACCACACAGTTCCACCAATGCACCCACCACACAGCTCCACCGACACAGCTCCACCGATGCACCCACCACACAGCTCCACCGATGCACCCACCACACATAGCTCCACCGATGCACCCAACACACAGCTCCACCGATGCACACACCACACAGCTCCACCGATGCACCCACCACCCAGCTCCACAGACACAGCTCCACCGAGGCACCCACCATACAGCTCCACCGAGGCACCCACCATACAGCTCCACCGAGGCACCCACCATACAGCTCCACCAAGGCACCCACCATACAGCTCCACCGAGGCACCCACCACACTGCTCCACAGATGCACCCACCACACAGCTCCACAGATGCACCCACCACACAGCTCCACAGATGCACCCACCACACAGCTCCACCGAAGCACCCACCACACAGCTCCACCGATGCATCCACCACCCAGCTCCACCGATGCACCCACCACCCAGCTCCACTGATGCACCCACCACCCAGCTCCGCCGAGGCACCCACCACACAGCTCCACCGATGCACCCACCACACAGCTCCACCGATTCTCCAACTAAGCTCCACCAATGCACCCACCACACAGCTCTACCAATGCACCCACTAAGCTCCACCGATGCACCTACCACACAGCTTCACCGAAGCACCCAGCTCCACCGATGCACCCACTACAGAGCTCCACCGATGCACCCACCACACAGCTCCACCTACACAGCTCCACCAATGCACCCACCACACAGCTCCACCGATGCAGCCACCACACAGCTCCACCGACACAGCTCCACCGATGCACCCACCACCCAGCTCCACTGATGCACCCACCACCCAGCTCCACCGACACAGCTCCACCGATGCACCCACCACACAGCTCCACTGATGCACCCACCACACAGCTCCACTGATGCATCAACCACCCAGCTCCACCGACACAGCTCCACCAATGCACCCACCACACAGCTCCACCGATGCAGCCACCACACAGCTCCACCGACACAGCTCCACCGATGCACCCAGCTCCACCGACACAGCTCCACCGATGCACCCACCACACAGCTCCACCGATGCACCCACCACACAGCTCCACCGATGCATCCACCACACAGCTCCACCGATGCATCCACCACACAGCTCCACCGAGGCACCCACCATACAGCTCCACCAAGGCACCCACCACACAGCTCCACCGAGGCACCCACCACACAGCTCCACCGAGGCACCCACCACACAGCTCCACCGAGGCACCCACCACACAGCTCCACTGATCGACCCACCAGACAGCTCCACCGATGCACCCACCACACAGCTCCACCGATGCACCCAGCACACAGCTCCACCGACAGAGCTCCACCAATGCACCCACCACACAGCTCCACCGACAGAGCTCCACCAATGCACCCACCACACAGCTCCACTGAGGCACCCACCACACAGCTCCACCGATGCACCCACCACACAGCTCCACCGATGCACCCACCACACAGCTCCACCGATGCACCCACCACACAGCTTCACCGATGCACCCACCACACAGCTCCACCTACACAGCTCCACCGATGCACCCACCACACAGCTCCACCGATGCACCCACCACACACAGCTCCACCGATGCACCCACCACACAGCTCCACTGAGGCACCCACCACACAGCTCCACCGAACGAACCACCACACAGCTCCACCGATGCACCCACCACACAGCTCCACCGATGCACCCAGCCCACAGCTCCACCGACACAGCTCCACCGATGCACCCACCACACAGCTCCACTGATGCACCCACCACACAGCTCCACTGATGCACCCACCACACAGCTCCACTTATGCACCCACCACACAGCTCCACCAATGCTCCAACTAAGCTCCACCAATGCACCCACCACACAGCTCCACCATTGCACCCACTAAGCTCCACCGATGCACCCACCACACAGATTCACCGATGCACCCACCACACAGCTCCACCGAGGCACCCACCACACAGCTCCACCGATGCACCCACCACACAGCTCAACCGATGCACCCACCACACAGCTCCACCGATGCACCCACCACACAGCTCCACCGATGCACCCACCACACAGCTCCACCGATGCACCCACCACACAGCTTCACTGATGCACCCACCACACAGCTCCACCTACACAGCTCCACCGATGCACCCACCACACAGCTCCACCGATTCACCCACCACACAGCTCCACCGATGCACTCACCACACACAGCTCCACCTATGCACCCACCACACAGCTCCACTGAGGCACCCACCACACAGCTCCACCGAACGAACCACCACACAGCTCCACCGATGCACCCACCACACAGCTCCACCGATGCACCCACCACACAGCTCCACCTACACAGCTCCACCGATGCACCCACCACACAGCTCCACCGATGCACCCACCAAACAGCTCCACTGAGGCACCCACCACACAGCTCCACCGAACGAACCACCACACAGCTCCACCGATGCACCCACCACACAGCTCCACCGATGCACCCAGCCCACAGCTCCACCGACACAGCTCCACCGATGCACCCACCACACAGCTCCACTGATGCACCCACCACACAGCTCCACTGATGCACCCACCACACAGCTCCACCAATGCTCCAACTAAGCTCCACCAATGCACCCACCACACAGCTCCACCATTGCACCCACTAAGCTCCACCGATGCACCCACCACACAGCTCCACCGATGCACCCACCACACAGCTCCACCGATGCACCCACCACACACAGCTCCACCTATGCACCCACCACACAGCTCCACTGAGGCACCCACCACACAGCTCCACCGAACGAACCACCACACAGCTCCACCGATGCACCCACCACACAGCTCCACCTATGCACCCACCACACAGCTTCACCGATGCACCCACCACACAGCTCCACCTACACAGCTCCACCGATGCACCCACCACACAGCTCCACCGATGCACCCACCACACAGCTCCACTGAGGCACCCACCACACAGCTCCACCGAACGAACCAACACACAGCTCCACCGATGCACCCACCACACAGCTCCACCGATGCACCCAGCCCACAGCTCCACCGACACAGCTCCACCGATGCACCCACCACACAGCTCCACTGATGCACCCACCACACAGCTCCACTGATGCACCCACCACACAGCTCCACCAATGCTCCAACTAAGCTCCACCAATGCACCCACCACACAGCTCCACCATTGCACCCACTAAGCTCCACCGATGCACCCACCACACAGATTCACCGATGCACCCACCACACAGCTCCACCGAGGCACCCACCACACAGCTCCACCGATGCACCCACCACACAGCTCCACCGATGCACCCACCACACAGCTCCACCGATGCACCCACCACACAGCTCCACCGATGCACCCACCACACAGCTCCACCGATGCGCCCACCACACAGCTCCACCGATGCACCCACCACACAGCTCCACCGATGCACCCACCACACAGCTCCACCGATGCACCTACCACACAGCTCCACCGATGCACCTACCACACAGCTCCACCAATGCACCTACCACACAGCTCCACCGATGCACCTACCACACAGCTCCACCGATGCACCCACCCCACAGCTTCACAGATGCACCCACCACACAGCTCCACCTACACAGCTCCACCGATGCACCCACCACACAGCTCCACCGATGCACCCACCACACACAGCTCCACCGATGCACCCACCACACACAGCTCCACCGATGCACCCACCACACACAGCTCCACCGATGCACCCACCACACACAGCTCCACCGATGCACCCACCACACAGCTCCACTGAGGCACCCACCACACAGCTCCACCGAACAAACCACCACACAGCTCCACCGATGCACCCACCACACAGCTTCACCTATGCACCCACCACACAGCTCCACCTACACAGCTCCACCGATGCACCCACCACACAGCTCCACCGATGCACCCACCACACACAGCTCCACCGATGCACCCACCACACAGCTCCACTGAGGCACCCACCACACAGCTCCACCGAACGTACCACCACACAGCTCCACCGATGCACCCACCACCCAGCTCCACCGACACAGCTCCACCGATGCACCCACCACACAGCTCTACCGATGCACCCACCACACAGCTCCACCGATGCTCCCACCACACAGCTCCACCGATGCACCCACCACCACCGACACCGCTCCACCGATGCACCCACCACATAGCTCCACCAATGCACCAACACAGCTCCACCGATGCACCCACCACACAGCTCCACCGATGCACCCACCACACAGCTCCACCGATGCACCCACCACACAGCTCCACCGAGGCACCCACCATACAGCTCCACCGATGCACCCACCACACAGCTCCACCAATGCACCCACCACACAGCTCCACCGAGGCACCCACCACCCAGCTCCACCGAGGCACCCACCATACAGCTCCACTGACACAGCTCCACTGATGCACCCACCACACAGCTCCACCGAGGCACCCACCACACAGCTTCACCGAGGCACCCACCATACAGCTCCACCGAGGCACCCACCACACAGCTCCACCGAGGCGCCCACCACACTGCTCCACCAAGGCACCCACCACACTGCTTTTCAAAGTGCCTGCCATTAAAACCTTCTTAGAAGGACTCAAAAGAGTGATCCCTCCCAGACACCCTCCTTCACCTGTCTGGAATCTAAACATCGTTCTCACCAGGCTCATGGGGCAACCCTTTGAGCCTCTTCATTCTTGTGAGATACAGTTTTTTACATGGAAAGTGGCTTTCCTGATAGCCATCACATCGCTACGCAGAGTTAGTGAGCTTCAAGCCCTAACAATTCAAGAGCCCTTCCTACAAATTCATGCTAATAGGGTATTGCTGCGCACCAACCCCAAATTCATGCCGAAGGTGGTCTCGCAGTTCCACATTAATCAAATCATAGAACTGCCAGTTTTCTTTCCAAACCCAGATTCAGTGGCAGACCGGGCACTGCACACCTTAGATGTTAAAAGAGCTCTCCTGTATTACATCGACAGGACAAAAGACTTTAGAAAGACTAAACAACTGTTTGTTGCCTTTTCTCCACAACACAAAGGCAACCCTATTTCCAAATCAGGTATAGCCAGATGGCTTGTTAAGTGCATACAAATCTGTTATCAAAAAGCGAAATGCACTTTAACAGTTCGCCCAAGAGCGCATTCCACACGCAAGCTAGGGCATCCATGGCTTTCCTAGGTAACATTCCTCTAGAGGATATATGTAGAGCAGCCACATGGTCCACCATACATACATTTACCAAACACTACTGCGTAGATGTACACTCCAAACAGCAAGCCGCTGTAGGACAGGCTGTTCTCAGAATTCTTTCAGACTGCTGCAGCTGGCACTGGCAACCGCCGCGAAGGAGGTAACTGCTATTTATTCTATGCACAGATATGAATTCAGCAGCCCACATGCCTCGAACGGAATATGCTACTTACCAGTATGCATCTGTTCTTTGCATGTAGGGCTGCTGACATTCATATCGCCCGCCCTCCTCCCCGGTGCCTGTCGCAGCTGTAGCACTCAGAATCATTTTCAGGTATGGTTATGGTCATCACTTTCAGTATTACACTCCATCTCTGCCACAATGGCTAAAAACAATCTGGGGATGGAGAGGATGCCCATGCGCACTGTAGTCCAGGGGAGGAGCCACCTATCTCGTGATACTTCGAAGACTCTTCCAGGACAACAATGTGCAATTATCCGGACCCAACACTAGGCGGCGATCTATGCACAGATATGAATGTCGGCAGCCCTACATGCCAAGAACAGATGCATACTGGTAAGTAGCATATTCCTTCTACACACCTTACCTCGTGACTGGAAAAACTTCTTAGAAGAAAGATAACTTGCAAACATCTAGACCCAAAACTAGATGGCAGGAGTATGCAAGGTATGTGAATTTATAGCTCTACATGCCAAGAACAGATGCTTACTGGGTAAGTAACGTCATCTTTTCGTACAACCTTCCCACCTATCCTTCTTGCTGCCTCCTCCTATATGCAGTACTACTAATAACCTCCCCTCTCAACCCAGTTTTGAAAGAATCCCAGACCACCCCTGTGACGCACTAAATCGGTTAATTAAAAAAACTCACTCACTCAACTTCTTCATTTGCCCAATGAATAGGCTATTTAAAAGTAATGTTCGAGGCATGTGGCCTGCTGAATTCATATCTGTGCATAGATCGCCGCCTACTGTTGGGTCCGGATGATTGCACATTGTTGTCCTGGAAGAGTCTTCGAAGTATCACGAGATAGGTGGCTCCTCCCCCGGACTACAGTGCGCATGGGCATCCTTTCCATCCTCAGATTGTTTTTTTCCGCCATTGGGTTCGGATGTACTTTTCTTTACTCAAATTCGGAAACTTTTCTAAAGGCCAAAAGGCTTTCGGGGTAGTCGGTATTGTTATTTCGATCGATGCCGAGTTCTTTGTTCCAGTTCTTCTACAGCAAGACGTCGGAGAGAGCCGCGTGGCCTTTTCGACACCAGAGGCCCGATCGTCGATGGAACGGAGCCCGTTCAAACGATGCCCCCTTTGTAACTCTAACTACCCGCACATCGATGTACACCCAGTGTGCAACAAGTGCTTATCACCGGAGCACAATGAAGCCAACTGTCTAGCTTGTGCTCAATTCAGGTCGAAGACGCTGCTTAGGCTCAGACGCGCAGCGAGGCAGACGATGGCGAAGCCAGCGCCCGACCCTGTGAATATCTTCGAGGAAGAAGACGATGAGGTCGTCGAGAATGAAGATCCAGAACAGCAGTCGGATCCCGGTTCGGAGCATGGCTTCACCGATTATAAAGACGACGAAGAGGACGTCGACTATGAAAACGTCGTCGAGGTAAGGGACGAAATATCACCCATCGGAGCCGTAGATGACTCGAGCGATGAACCAGGCCCGACAGTGGTTACGGTGCCCAGAACAGACACTGAAAGGCTTCCAAGGGCTCAGGTCGAGGCATCGCCAGAAGGCCTTAGCCAAGATCATGACGAACATTCTATAGCCCTGCGTCTCGGCCCGGCTAAGAATATACCAAACGAGCCATCGGTCGAACTACTTAAAGCAAAACCGAAAGCCATCGAGCCGGAAACGAAACCGAAACTGCTGAAGACAGTCTTCAGGTCGAAGATTTCGAACCCATCGGATTCGACGAAGAAAAGAAGTGTCGACGACCCTGCAGGGTCACAAATAAAGGGTGTTGAACCAAAGGTCGGTGCGCTGAAATCCATCACTAAAGTCAAGCATGTCGAACCGACGAGGTCGACGTCGACGGACAGCGACACAAACAAGGGACTCGAGTCTCGGAAGGTTCTTGATCCGAAGCAACGAGTCGACAAGCCACAGCTCGTCAAAGGCCTCGAGCCGAAATCCAAAAGCGGCTCGAAGGAGCACGTCGAGTCGAAGCAGAAGAGCGCGCCTCCCACGCAACAGGCGCCTAAGTCGACGGAGGGCCAAAAACACATTGGCGAAAAGGCAAAGTCGGTCGGACCTATATCGACGCCGGCCCCGAAGAAGGTCAGTCTGTCTAAAGACACTATGCCTCCGATAAAATTCGGACTGCCCCCGACTGCACGCCCTAAGGCGCACCATCTGAAAACCGGAATCGAACCACCCAAGAAGGTGTCGATGGGGAAGAGGAGTCATTCTCTAGAAGAGGACATTGTGTACCAAGAGCCCTCCTATGATGAGCAGTCAAAGCTACATATCGACTACGATTCTGGCAGACTTACTATTTATCAAAGGAAAATCAGGTCTGAAAATCCTCTTAAATCATATAAAATCCCACTCAAAAAGAAAAGGGATTCTTCGTCATCGCCTGTCCTTTTTGAGACTGTAAGGTACCATGGCCAAGACACTTCTGCATACTCACCCGCACGTACTAATGATGATATGGGGTATGACTATGATGAACAATATAATGATCCTGCGGACACGGATCAGGATGACCAGACTCCAGCCTGGACAGACCCTGTTGACCCGGGGGAGTCACAGACTATTCCTGACACTCCTTCTTATCCTATCAAAACTTCGCCAACAGAGGATACAGCTGCGTTTAACGCATTAATAGAAAGGGCAGCACAGAATCATGATGTGGAAATGCATGCTGACCCAATTGAAGAGGACTTCCTATTTGACACTTTCTCCACTTCAGAGAAATCAGTTAAGACATTGCCAATGCTGAAAGGTGTCCTTAAACACACAGGAGACATTTTCAAGGAAACCACAAGAGCAAGGGTTGTTAACCCCAGAATTGAAAGAAAATACAGACCGGCGCCTATGGACCCTACGTATATTAAGGGACAGCTGCCATTGGACTCTTTGGTGGTTTCAAATGCTCGTAAGCATGCCAACTCAAAAACTACAGGTGATGCTCCTCCTCCAGACAAGGAGTCTAAAATATTAGAAGCTTCTGGAAAAAGGGTAGCTGCTCAAGCAGCTAATATCTGGAGAATTTCTAATACACAGGCCCTATTAGCCAGATACGATAGGGCACATTATGACACACTAGAGCAACCGCTACAACATTTGCCTGATGTCTACAAGGAGGGAGCAGAAATACTGATACAAGAAGGGAAACTCATATCCAACGCATCCATTAAATGTGCGCTGGACGCAGCAGACACCGCAGCCAGGGCCATTAACACAATTGTCATGCTCAGGAGGCATGCTTGGTTACGCATCTCTGGGTTCAAACCTGAGATTCAAACCACATTATTGAATTAGCCTGTGAACCCTGATTTTTTTATTTGTTCCTGATGTGGACACAATATTAGAGAAAATTAAAAAAGACACAGAGACAGCCAAGTCTATGGGTGCCCTGCAGTCACAACAATTCAGAGGAGGCTCCTTTCGTCGCTCCGGTAACAGAGGAGCTACACGAGGCCAGGCATCCCAGCAGACTCCATACAATAAAGGGAGCACGCAAACCACCTATAATAAGAACAATAGAGGTGGATACCGTGGCAATAGCAGCAAAGGCAGAGGACGAGGGAATAACAACACCAGATCCTCCGCCAATACTAAACAGTGACGTCTTGTCACTACCCCGGACCATGTAACACCGGTCGGGGGAAGATTACAACAGTTCCTGCCAGTCTGGGAGAGCATTACCACAGACAGGTGGGTGAGACAACTTATTCAGTACGGCTATTGTCTAGAGCTAACCTCCACTCCACCCAACATACCCCCAAGACACCGTCCTATGTCCGCAGAGCACATACACTTATTGCAGCAAGAAGTCAACAGCATGCTGCAAAAAGGGGCCATAGAACTCGTCCCTATACAGCAACAGGGTACAGGGGTATACTCTCTGTACTTCTTAATCCCCAAAATGGACGGGTCTCTCAGGCCAATACGGGACCTCAGGCCCCCAAAACAATACATCTTGTCAGAACATTTTCACATGCTCACTTTACAGCAGGTTCTACCATTGCTCAGTCAGGGAGATTTCCTCGCAACACTAGACCTAAAAGACGCATATTTCCACATACCGATACATCCGGCACACAGGAAATATCTCAGGTTTACCATACAGAATCAGCACTACCAGTTCAAGGTCCTGCCTTTCGGGGTGACAACAGCCCCCAGAGTGTTTACCAAGTGCCTAGCGACAGTAGCTGCGCACCTACGGAGAAACCATATTCAAGTCTACCCCTATCTGGACAACTGGCTTATCCAAGCAAAGTCAGCCCAGCAGTGTGCCAGCCACATGTCCTGCACTATTCACCTCCTACACAGCCTCGGATTCTCGTTAAACTACACAGTCTCATCTCCAACCCGCCCACGTACAACAGTACCGAAGAGCGACAATAGACACTCTGGCAGCAAAGGCCCAGCCAAACTCAGCAAGAATCAACAGCATTCAATAACTGATTCAGAGATTCAGATCTCGCTCCCAGCGCGGGTACTTATGCAGTTGATAGGCAAGATGGCCTCCTGCATCTTCATAGTCCCTCACGCGAGACTACACATGTGTCCGCTTCAGGAGTGCTTAGCACGGCAGTGGAACCAGGCTCAAGGACAATTAAAAGACCTAGTGTTGGTGACCGGTCGTGCATACAGCTCTCTGCATTGGTGGAACCCACAAAACCTTTGCAGGGGACGACCGTTCCAAGAGCCTGTTCCACAAATAGTGCTTACGACGAATGCATCTCTCCTGGGATGGGGAGCGCATGTCCTCCATTACACAGTGCAGGGACTATAGACGACACAGCAAAAGAAGATGCACATCAACCTGCTGGAACTGATGGCAATCTTTATGGCAATTAAGGCGTTCAAGGTACATTTATTATTATTATTATTATTATTATTATTATTAATAATAAATTTTGTAGAGCGCGTAGTCACCCGTGAGTATCCCAGCGCTAGGAACAGTTAACCTGAGGGTAGTGAGGGGCAGGAAGTGAGTTAGGGATTTTGTGGGAATAGGAGGGTTTTCAGCCTCTTTCTGAAACGTAGATAGTTGGGCTCTGTTCTGATCTCGCGGGGTAGAGCGTTCCAGAGACGTGCTAGAGCATTCATGCAACAAGAGCGTTCATGCAACAAAGTCGTGTTGATCCGGACGGACAACATGACTGCCATGTACTACATACAGAAGCAGGGAGGGACACACTCTCCACAGTTGTCACATCTAGCGCAAAGCATGTGGAAGTGGGCCATTCAGAGAAACATCTTCCTCATGGGGGAACACCTCCCAGGGAGGGGCAACCAGATGGCGGATCTGCTCAGCATACACAGCCACCAGATGCACGAGTGGGAGATACATCACTCAGTGCTACAACCGTACTTCCAGCAGTGGGGTCACCCAGAGATAGACCTGTTCGCCCCAAGGGAAAACCAAAATGCCAAAGCTTCGCCGCCAGGTTACAACATCCGCAGTCTCAGGGCAATGGATATGGATCAACTGGTCAAGCAGGTTTGCGTACGCTTTTCCCCCAGCCCGCTCATACCGCTGGTGGCACGCAAACTGCGACAACACTCAATGACACTCATCCTAGTTGCTCCAACGTGGGCGAGGCAACCATGGTACACCACGTTTCTAGAACTTTCTGTGGTGCCTCATCAAAGGCTGCAATTAACAACCAGTCTTTTAACGCAGAGTCATGGAGACATTCAGCACCCTGATCCGCAACAGTTGAACCTTGCGATCTGGCTCCTGAAGTCCTAGAGTTTGGTTACCTGAACTTGCCTCCTGACTGTATGAATATTATCAAGGAGGCAAGAAGACCTACAACCAGAGCATGCTATGCGGCGAAGTGGAAACTATTTTTCATCTATTGTAACAATAATGACATAAATCCGCTAGATGCATCAACTCAAAACATCATATGTTACCTGTTACATTTACACAGATGCAATCTAGCCTACAGTTCCATACGTATACATTTAGCTGCAGTGGCAGCTTATCTTCAGAACAGGCATCACCTTTCACTCTTCAGAGTACCTGCTATTAAAGCTTTCATGGAGGGACTCAAACAAGTGATTCCTCCATGACACCCACCTTCACCTGTCTGGAACCTGAATGTGGCTCTAACCAGACTGATGGGACCAACCTTTGAACCTCTACACTCGTGTGAGATACAATTCCTAACGTGGAAAGTGGCTTTTTTAGTGGCGATTACATCACTTAGAAGAGTTAGTGATCTGCAAGCCCTAACTATTCAGGAGCCATTCATACAAATGCATGCAAATAGGATAGTGCTACGTACAAACACTAAATTTATGCCAAAGGTGGTATCCCAGTTTCACATCAATCAAACTATAGAACTGCCAGTGTTCTTCCCAAATCCAGATTCAGTGGCAGAAAAAGCTCTGCATACCCTAGACGTTAAAAGAGCTCTCCTGTGCTATATAGACAGGACAAAACTTTTCAGGAAAACTAAATAACTGTTTGTTGCCTTTTCACCACAGCACAAAGGCAACCCCATTTCCAAATCAGGTATAGCCAGATGGATTGTTAAGTGCATACAAATTTGTTATCAGAAAGCTAAACGCACATTAACAGTTCCCCCAAGAGCGCCTTCAACACACAAGTTAGGGGCATCCATGGCTTTCCTAGGAAACATTCCTCTAGAGGACATATGTAGAGCAGCCACATGGACTACCATACATACATTTACCAAACACTACTGTGTAGATGTACACTCCAAACAGCAAGCAGCTGTAGGACAGGCTGTACTCAAGACTCTTTTTCAGACTGCTGCAGCTGGCACGGGCAACCACCGCTAAGGGGGAGACTGCTATACATTCTATGCACAGATATGAATTCAGCAGCCCACATGCCTCGAACGGAATATGCTACTTACCAGTATGCATCTGTTCCTGGCATGTAGGGCTGCTGACATTCATATCGCCCTCCCTCCTCCCCGGTGACTGTCGCAGCTGTAGCACTCAGAATTAATCTCTAGCATGGACATCACTTACTGTATCGTACTCCATCTCTGCCACAATGACGAAAAACAATCTGAGGATGGAAAGGATGCCCATGCGCACTGTAGTCCGGGGGAGGAGCCACCTATCTCGTGATACTTCGAAGACTCTTCCAGGACAACAATGTGCAATCATCCGGACCCAACACTAGGCGGCGATCTATGCACAGATAGGAATGTCAGCAGCCCTACATGCCAAGAACAGATGCATACTGGTAAGTAGCATATTCCTTCCTGTCAAACGTCCATTTTATCTGGGGCCTGAGTCTCAGTCCGTAGAGTCACTGTGCTCGCCCAACCACCACATAGAGATCGGGTGAGGGTCCGTCGCCGACCACTGACCTGCACAAGAAGTACACGTCTTGAAGCCCGAAAGCATCCGTACACTGTTCCTCAACGCAAAGCATGAAAAAAGACCTGAAAACAGGCCAGGGCACGATCCAGATCAGCGTTGCACGCGCAAAAGAGAAGAAACTGACATCAGCGCGCCGGGGTGGGGCTTATGTGACCTCGCTGATGCCACACCCGCAGACGACGTCAGGGCGGAGTCACGTGGCACCGCCCCCGGCGCGCAGATATACTGTGGCAAAGAAAATTTTCCGAATCAAATCTCACGCCTGGGGATAATTCTACGTGAAGGAATCTGCGGCTAGAATAGTCTCTACCAGATACATAGTTACCGAAGGTAAGTAACTTGTACTTTAAAAGTAATTTCCTGTCAAACGTCCATTTTATCTGGGACCTGAGTCTCCTTGCCCTGAAGTTTCTAGTACTAAAGGGCTATGATCCGAGAAAAGCCTAGATAATTGCTTAATTTCCGCCCTGTCCAGCAAGCTAGTAGAGGCCAAAAAATAATCTTATAGTACATACTTACTGTGTGGGGCAGAAAAATGGGAAACCGGAATCCTGGGCTCTCTTAACATTCCAGTAATCAATAAGCCCATGGCTATTCATTAATGATGCTACAGCTCTATGAACTTGCAGCTTTTGCCCATAATATTTAAGCACATTTTTGCGTACCATCTCATAATGTATATTTAATTCTCCACATATCAAGCTGGCTAGAATGCGAACTCCACCTCCAGATCTTCCAGTATCTTCTGGTCATCCTGTTTGGAGCCGTTGATAGAACAGTCCATAACTCCCACCGGTAGTCTACACAATTACTCACATATCCCACTTATCCATCAACTTCCATTTAACAGGCTCCATATTATTCTTATTTACCAAAGTAGAGAGGGAGGCAGAGGTAGAGGCTAGGTTTCTCCTCCTGAAAGTTACATAGTTAGACAAAAATCGAGTATATCGAAGTAAACCAGCCCATAGGGAATTAGATAAGATACAGCAAAAATAAGTTGTAATTCCATGTCTAGAAAAAATACTTTTTTTCTAGAGACCCCTCACCCCCCAGGGTTGCCCCTAGGTGACATGCTTAATCATTGGGGTTCCTCTCAATCCTCTATGGATTGAGGCGTGCTGTGACTTGCAAATTATGCAGGAATTGGCGTGGAGCTGAACCGCTTGCTGCCTCCGGTCCCGAACCCACCAAAGCCTGTGGCCTAGCTGCCATTATTCAGCACCTTTTCCTTTCTGGCAGTCCGCTCCTGCAGCCTTAGGACCCATTGTAGTCACCAGGTCAAGTTCACCAACGTGCTTGCAGCCATCAAGGCTTGCAGCAACGGCAGATAACCGCCGACAGTAAATAGAAACTCTCTGTGCAACAATGTATCTTCTAGTTAACTGTCTGCGAGCACTAGTAACAATGTTGCTGCCCACTGGACTTCCACTACCTCTCAAAAGCTGCCTTTAGCCTGGCAACCGCGCAGAGAGCTGCATTGTGACCTACTAAGCGGCCGCCATCTTGCTCCTCCCCAGGATCGCTCCTGTGCTGGCTCCGGATGAGCAGCACTCTATGTGGTGCTGCCTTCACCTCTCTGGCTCCCTTAATGTCATTGTGCTGACTGACGGACCTAACACTGACTAACCTGTCTATTGCAACAGGTGTATCTATTGGTGACTTGGATTCTGGTGAGTATTATGAATCGAACTTCTCCACTCGTCCCATTACAGGTGCCTCTTTTAGGCAGTTTCTTTCAAGGTGTTATTTCATAAGTGAAATAATGTTTAAAAAGTGTTTCAGTGAAACTATGTTTAAGAAGTGTTTGAGATCTCTTATCTGCTTGGAGATGGATATTCTACTGATTATGGACTCAAAAAGGCACCCAAGATGAAGAACTAGACTTGCTGGTAAGTAACTTAAGGAAATTGGACTGTGAAAAATCCTGCTTTTGCAGTTCTTCAATAAAGAATAACAAGCACTTCATGAGGATTCCACCAACAAATTATAGCTTTCAATAGTGCTGAGACCCACTGCAGCCTTAAATCTGGGAGTAATTAAGGCAGTTGTGTCTAGACTTGAGGGCATTTACAATAACTAAGCAAAATCTTTCCATGGGGCACCTGCCGCAAAACAAGAATGAGAAGAATCTGTTTTCTAACCACTCGTTCCTTGATGCACCTCTATTTCCTGTCATTGATAATGTGGCTGACATTTCTTTTCCGGACTACTTATCTCAAATTATTTACTCCCTCATTTGTTTGTCAGTACATACTCTGTTCCTTTTGTCTCAGCATCTCCCATCTGCTGGATTCCAGCATGCCAGCCTTCACAAGTTGGAAAAAGGCTTTGACCCCTCCCAGGCTGACAGTGCTATTCATGTATTGATGATTCCATTCAAACGCCTTTTATTCCCGGGTAATTGGTGAGCAGTGGGTTCTGTGGGCAGCCTCCAGGAAGCTGCTACTTGTGGGAGTGGTTGGAAAATATCGAACTACTTTGAGGAATGGTGACTTTCATGCAAATTATGTAAAGAAGCAGGAAAGAACATATGGCTGCCTGATGTTATATAGACTATGTTAAAAAGGAGTTATGTACTGACTTCTCCCTTTAAACAACCAAAATACTTTTGCGTGTATGACTCCGATTGTCACCCCATCTCCCCAATAAGCTGATACTGTTCAGCAAATACCTCACATCTGTTCATAACTCTGCATAATATTGTATTTTTATTTGCTGCTGATAACATTTGCATCTATGTTTGCATTCTAAATTGAATGTAGCATCCTTATGTCTATCCCTAATTCTTAGTGTGAAAGTAATGATAGAACATCATACAGTTAAAGGCCTCTTTGTAGAGTCTGTGTTCAAGTTTAAAGAATTGCTACACGTGATGCAATTTCAACTAACTACTTCGTAAACGTTTCATTCTACATTCCTTTCTTTTTAGGCAAATACAATCCTTCCTCACTCGCATAGTCATCATTTGCACTGCCTACCAACGCTTATGAACATGGCAGCATCCTTCGATATCCCAAAAGAAAAAAGGCTGTAAGAAATATTATAATACTGTATTAAATGCCGACAAATGCAGGCTACTTTTTGAATTTTAGGTCTCTAGAATGTCTGTCAGCTAACAAACTGTGTTGTCATCTTCTCTGGTAAATGTAGAAACCGTGTGTAAACTGATCATGTTCATACCCTCTTCTCTTGATGTTTGTTTTTGATAGTTTCCATGTTTTGTTAGCATCGAAAAAACATCTGCCTGTATTTGGTGATACACGTATGAATCTTCTATATATTGTGATCTTGTTGCAACACCTGCTTTACAGTCCTCGGAAAATATACTTCGGCACTCATTATGGCAAGGTAGATTTTATCAGGTCGAGCTATTTTCGGACAGACTTGTCCGTTCTGGCGAGTGATCTTGTTTTAATCTTATCATGAACTAACTGGTGGGTCGTCGATAAATGATTATTTGTGGTTATTGTTAGGCCACTTTTACATTACACACCCCTAATAAAGGGCTTTTCTACCTTAATGCACTGAGTGAATATACTTATGGCTTCCCAGGATATAACGTGAATGCTAACATGCTACCGAAAAAAGCCTGGCTGTGCATTTCTTTGGCATTTAAAGTTTGGAATTACGTAGCCTCTGTGTGCATTTAGAAATTATCGAAGAACATTGGAATAAATATGGATTAGAGGGGGGCGTGGCCATGATGGCGGGGTGAGCGGACGCTTCCTCCCGTAGCTCCTCCGGCCCAGCTCCGCTTGAGCCCCGATTTCTGCGCTTCTCTCCCCCCGCGGCTGCACCGCGGGTGAGAGGACTGTGCCGGAGTTCCTGGGGCACATTTTGGTGCCACTTTGGCTTCTGTGGCCCCGGGGGAAGTTCCCGAGAAGTTCATTCTGAGATCGCTCCGAGGAGTGGAGCCCGGGTCGCCCCGAGGAGAAGAGCTTGGAGGCGGAGCGTAGTGCGGCGCTGTCCGCGCGCCTCGGCTGGCCCGAGTGCTGAACTGCGGAAAGCCTGTGATCCCGAGGGAGCGGACTAGACGGACTCCGCGGAGTGAGGTGGCTCCCTGGCCGGTGCCCTGGCGGCGGGCACCATTGCTGGACGACGGACCTTAGCCCTGCACCGGCGGTCCCCTCCCTACCCGGGGCCTCGAAGGGTGACGACTTGCGAACTCCGCGCCTGGAGGCGCTGGATGGCGGAGTTCGAGCAGTGCCCGAGCCGGACAATTCAACTGGTGGCGGAGGGAGGCATTGGTTTCATGCTCTCCGGACCCGTTACCGTTTGAGACTCGCCCATGGACTTGCTGGCCCGGGCTGCCTTCTTGGGTCCCACCCTACCGCCATCTTGTCTTTGTGTGGCTGAGTCCAGTGATCCCTGCCCGCGCCCTTCTCACACGGGAGCCTCGGCTGGTCCTGGCACCAACTCATCTGCTGCCCTCCCTGGGAGCACGAAGCAGGAGGCCTACACTTCGGACGTTGCTGCCTGTCCTACTGGCCCAGGGACCGTCTTGCCCAGACCCAGGCCGCCATTTTGTCGCCTGTGACGCACCACCCTTGTCTTCGGCGAAGGCCTCACATCTGGTGCCCGCGAGCGGCGGAGCTCGCCTACAGCAACTGACCCTGGGCTTTGCCGGGCCCCAAGATGACTGGAAGACGAGGCGCAGCGCGAGGAGACCGCACTTTGCCGGAAATGCTCGGCAGGTCCCAGCAACTACGCGACAGGACGCAGCCGTCCCCGGGGGCCTCCCGGGCTTCAACGGACGCAACTGTGGGCGAGCCGCCGGTCACGCGGTCCTTCATGGAGGACCTATTCAGCTCCCTTAAGGAGGAATTTCAAACTCTTAAGACCGAGGTGGCTGGAGAGGTCCGGGAGGTGCGCAGGGAGGTCGAAGGCCTGGGCGAGCGGGTCGATACTGTGGAGACGGCGGCTCAACGCCGCGATGAGGAGATCGCCCATCTCCAGCAGGATGTCCTCCGCCTCCGGGAGCAATGTGTTGAGCTCCAGGCCCACTCGGAGGACCTCGAGAACAGGTCCAGGCGGAACAACATCCGGGTGCGGGGTGTTTCATCCGCGGATGAAGGTGCGGACCTACTGGCCTACCTGCAGGACCTGTTCCGCGACATCTTGGGGGAAGGAGCGGATTTCCCAATCCGCATTGACAGAGCACATAGGGTGGGCCGCCAACGCCAGTCATCGGCACCCCCGCCTGATATCCTGGCATTCTTGCCGGATTTCCCCCTAAAGGAGCGCATCATGACGGAGGCCCGCAGGAAGCAGCCACTGACCTTCCGAGATAGACCTGTGGCGCTCTATCAGGACCTGTCCGCCATCACACTACAGAAGCGCAGGTCCTTCCGCATCGCTACGGACTTTCTGCGAGAGCACGAGACAGCCTATTCCTGGGGTCACCCCTTCCGTCTTATCTTTCGATGGAATGGGGTGCTGCATCAGCTGCGCTCCTTACAGGATGTCTGCGGAGTGCTGGGTCTTACTGCTACGGAGGAGGAAGGGGCTACACCCGCATGGCGGCGCCCCGAGCGGCGGGGCCGACGGAGGTCGAGAAGGCGCCCATCGTCCGCACCGGCGAGTCGTCCAGACTCGCCCACCATCAGATCTGAAATGGCGGAGGCCCTGAGGACTGCGGCCAGGAACTTGCCTGAATCTACTGGTGTGGCCTTAACGGCCTAATTTTTCTCCGGGGGGAGAGGCTCTTAGCTTTGACGATGCTGGGCTGGGGGCTGGGGGGGCGAGGGGGGTGGTGTGTGGCTGGACGTCCACTTGACTGTTTTCTGCAGACTCGCCCATCTGGGCTGGACTGAGACTATGGGGTGTTGATTTCTGCTTTTTGTTTTGGCTGGTTGCCATAAGGGGGTTTTGGGGAGGTTTCACTGTTGGTTTGTTGTGGGGGGGGTCCCGTCCGAAATTGTCCGAATGTGTACGATGCCGCTTTTGGCCTTCCCCGCACCCCTACCCCGCGCGCCCCCTCCGCTGATCCCCCGCCTGCGGCATAGCGCGTTGTTTCCCAGGAGGCGATGCCACCCCTGAAAGTTGTGACCCTTAATGTTAAGGGTCTGAATAACCCCGTGAAGCGTAGGGCGATCCTTTCCCTGTTGGAGGGGTCGCAGGCGGATATCTGCCTCCTGCAGGAGACCCATTTACTTTCCAGGGACTGCCATAGGTTGCGCTCTGCTAAGTTCCCCACGCAACTCTTTTCCTCTGCTGCGACTAAGACCGCTGGGGTGGCCATTCTCCTAGCCAGCTCCTTTAGGGGGGAGGTGTTGTATAAACATGCTGAGCAGAAGGGGAGACTTTTAATGTATCGCATGCGCTTGGGTGGTGTTGCCTTTACGGTTGGTTCGGTTTACAGCCCAAGCGACCACCAGGATCGTTTCCTGGAATCGGTGTTGGTGGACGTTACTGCCTCGCCCGATCGCCATATCATCCTGGGGGGAGACCTGAATATGGTCTTCGACTCCACTCTAGATAGGTCTGCCCAGCGCTTCCCGCAGACGGGGGAGCTTTCTGGGGCGGTACAGGACCAGATTGCGGAGTTGGACCTGCATGACCTCTGGCGCACCATGCACCATACCGATAGGGACTACTCCTATTTCTCCCACGCACACCGCACTTATTCGCGGTTGGATTATCTTTTGGTGAGCGGCCCGCTTCGCTCGGCCGCCATGGCGGCGGACATCGGGGTCTTGTCCCTGTCCGATCATGCGCCGGTTTCCGGAGTCTTTGCGTGGCCGGCAGCCCCCCCCTCCAGAGGGATGTGGCGGCTCCGGGACACGCTTCTCCATAAGAAATCGGTAGTGAAGCGGGTGGAGGAGGTCATCCAGGACTACTTGACCCACAATAACAACTCTGACACGTCCCTGGCTACGCAGTGGGCGGCTTTGAAAACAGTCGTCAGGGGAGAGTTTATCTCCATTTCCTCGACGGAAAACAAGGAACGCCAGCGCAAGAGGGAGGAACTGACAGCGCAGGTTAGGGAGCTTGAGCAGGTCCACCGCCGTACGGGGGCTCCTCGTGTTTGGAAGCAACTGAAGGCGGCACGGAAACTCCTCTCTGCGTTGGATCTGGATCGGGCGGAGTACGCAGCGCTGCGCCTGAAACATGCCCTTTACACCGGCGGGGACAGGTGCGGTAAGCTCCTGGCCCATAGGCTCAGGGCCGCGCAGCAGCGCAATGTGGTGAAGGAGCTGGTGGGAGTGGGTGGGATCCCGGTTTCCGGTGACGCGGAGGTGGCAGATACCTTTCGTTCCTTTTACGAGGCACTGTACGCTTCAGAGCCTTCCCCACCGGGGGAGGCTGAGGCCTATTTGGATTCCGTGACCCTCCCGGCCTTGGACCCCTCCCAGGCGGCCCACCTAGAGAGGGACATTCACGTGGAGGAGGTCATCTCCGCGATCGCACGGCTAAAGCATGGTAAAGCCCCGGGCCCGGATGGCTACACGGCCTTGTTTTACAAGACCTTCTGTCCCACTGTTGCTCCTCTCCTGGCCCGCTTGTTCAATTCCTTCTCCGAACCGGGTGCCATCCCACCGGACCTCCTCTCGGCGACTGTGTCGGTTATCCCCAAGCCGGGGAAGGACCGGACCTTGTGCGGCTCGTACCGGCCCATTTCGCTCCTAAATGTGGACCTCAAGCTTTATACCGGAATCTTGGCGGCCAGACTGGGTCTCCACCTACCAGGTTTGGCGGAGGCGGATCAGGCCGGTTTTGTACCCGTTAGGCAGACGGTCGACAACACGAAGAGGGTGACGCACGTACTGGAAAAGGCCTCACGTGTCCCGGGGGAGCGGATGCTTCTATCGGTCGACGCGGAGAAGGCCTTTGATAGGGTTCATTGGCCATATCTCGAACTGGTTCTTGGGAAACTGGGGATCGGCGAGAAGTTCCGCACTATGGTCTTTAACTGCTATAGGCGACCGTCGGCGTCAGTGCGTGTCAATGGACACAGCTCTGGCAGCTTCGCCATTGAGCGTGGCACGAGACAGGGTTGCCCCCTCTCGCCGCTCCTCTTTGCCCTTTATATGGAACCGTTTGCGCAGAGGATCCGCGACAACCCGGGCGCTATTGGGGTGAAGATGGGGCAATACACGCACACTGTCAGCTTATACGCGGACGATGTCTTGCTGACCCTGGATGACCCCAGGCGGTCACTTCCTGCCTGCGTCCAGGAGCTGAACGCTTTTGGCCGCGTCGCGGGCTTTAAAATGAACATGGCCAAGTCGGCTGCGCTGGATGTGCCGCTTTCTGCCGACACCAGGCGGGACCTTCAAAGTCTCTTCCCTATGCAGTGGTCCTCCTCCACGGTGACCTACCTGGGCATTTTACTTGCTCCCTCCCTGCCTGCTATGGTCGCGGCTAACTATTCCTCTCTGGGCAAAAAGATCAAAGAGGAACTCGGCCGATGGAACAAGGGCCTACTTTCGTGGCTGGGCCGTATTGCGGCGGTGAAGATGACAATACTACCCCAGATCCTGTATCTTTTTCGCGCTCTGCCTCTTCAGCCCCCCGTGGGTTGGATACGGCAGGCGCAGGCAGACATCTCCCGCTTTGTGTGGCAGGGCCGTAAGCCTCGGATGAAGCGGGTCCTCTCCATGCTTGCCCCGGAGGCGGGAGGTCTCGGAATCCCGGACCTCCGGAAGTACTTCCAGGCGGCGCAGCTCCGGTACCTGGTGGAGTGGAGCCGGTGGGAATCGGACAAACACTGGCTCTTTCAAGACCAGGCAGTTGCAGGCCGTACCCTCCAGGAGGTCCCGTTCCTGCGGCGCATCCATCGCCCACCTAATCTCTACGCTTCCTTTATCACCCGGGTCCCGCTACGAGTGTGGGACGCGGTGTGTGAGCTTCGGGAGCTCACCACCTTTCCATCGCCGTTCACTCCCATTGCTGGCAACCCGGACTTCACCCCGGGTCTGGAGCCGGGGGCCTTTTCCCACTGGGTGAGCGCGGGATGTAGGGCGCTTTTCCAGATCTACGGGCCGGAGGGCGTGCTCCCCTTCCAGCAGCTCCGACAGGAGTTTGGCCTGACAGAGGGGGACAGACTGCGTTACATGCAAGTCCGCCACTGGGCTCTTCAACCCCCAGTGCGTGACGTCGCCGCCCGTTCGATTACGCCCTTTGAGCGATGGTTGGTAACCCGGGCCTCGGACGCCAAACTCATCACTGATTTGTATAAGTTTCTCCAACCCCCGCCGTTTCATTACCATAACCCAGGGAGGGAACGCTGGCACAGGGAACTGGGCAGGACCCTGAGCCACAAGGAGTGGGACAAGATTGCATATCGGGCGAGGCACTCTGCGTACCACACTGGGCTGACGGAAACCTTCACTAAAGTGTCCACCTATTGGTACTACACCCCGGAGCGGCTCTACGAGATGCGCAAAATAGGCGATAAGGGTTGCTGGCGCGGCTGCGGACAGGAGGGTACCCTCACGCACATTCTCTGGGAGTGCCCGGTGCTGTCGGCCTACTGGAAGGAAGTCTTAGATGAGGTGGATAGGCATTTTGAGATCGAGCTTCCGCGCTTCCCCGCGTATGTCTTGCTTGGCCTCCCCAATGATTTGATGTACCCGCTGAAATCCCGTAGGGGCAGGCAGATTGCGATTGCGCTAGGCTCCGCCGTCCAGAACATACTGGTACTTTGGCGCACCCCCACTGCCCCCTCTATCACTGGTTGGTTGCATAGGCTCTGGCAGGTACTGGGCACGGAGAAGATATCGCTAACGGTGGCTGGGAATGTTGACCAGTTTGAGGAGCTCTGGCATCCCTTTTTGGCACTGCTGTCCACGGAATTTCGCGAGCTTACGTGTCCACGGTACCTGCGCCTCCTTAGGCTGACGCCGCCGGCGCCAACGGCGGAGTGAATGTGCGGATTGGGGGTCGAGGGTTGGGGGTGGGAAGTGTAGTTATATGCTTCTAATGCTGACTTTCGGACGGGGATGTTGGGGTATTGTTTTTTCTTCTTTCTTTCTTTGCTTTTCTTTCTCCTTCCTTTCTGGGGTCGGGGGGCTGGTGGAACGGTATGCTTCTCTTTCACTGTGTCGCGGAGTGTTATTTTGGCTTGACCTTGCCTAGGGAGTGGGGGCCTACGGAGGGGTCGTACAGAATGCCTTATTGCCTATGTCTTTGCCTTGTTACCCTCTGGGGCATCCTGTCTCCCTCTTTTCCTTCTTACTCGCTGCAACGTTTTGCTTCTTATATTGTATGTTTACCTGACTTGCTGCTCCCCTCCCCGTGTTTTTCTTATGCCTTAATAAAATACTTTAAACCTAAATATGGATTAGAATGGATTACCCGGATGCAATTTGGATTTTTGGTGTTAGATTTCTGCAATGTGTGCTTGCATAGCTGTTGTGGCTCGATTCTGGTGGGTGATGACCCCTAGTTAGTTCATGATACTTCTATTTTCGTGCTACCGGGATAGAGCACATGTCAACTAGAGCCGTCCTTAACCTTGCCATTGAGCAGTTCCTAAAAAATTGTTAATTTTGTCTGAAAGTAGGTGTGCATTCCATCACTTCGTTTTGGCATAGCTTGTTTTTATCTTGGCACATGTGTTGTCTGTTCCAGGACAGAGGTCAAATGTCAGTTTGTCTTTTTAGTAATTGCTGCTTATCTTATACTGGAAAATAGTGTTTACTTTTCTTTCTCTTAAATGAGGCGTCTGACAATTTTTAAACAAAAGGCTGTAAGATGTCTGTTTCGTTTTTCTAGCACACAACGTTTATATAGCTTGTATATGAATAGTACAAATATTTTAAAATATATCCGGAATTCCAAAAGCACATTTTATTTAGTAATTCAGAACTGTGATGCAAACAAAGAAAACACTTTTCTCTTCCAGGGGATCCTCATCAATAGTAATAAGCATTGAATATTCCCGCCCACATGCTGGGGCCCCGGAAATATTATAAAATTATATATGTAAATCACATATAAATAGCTCCACATATATGTATGCACATAAATATTTTTTTCTCACACCAATGCAGCCCCAAAACAGAGGCTAAACAATGTAAATACTCATACGTACACTGTAATTAGCAAGGAAACAAAAAACACAGTAGGTCAAATAGCCCTTGAACTTTGTGTTTTCATGAGCAAAACACTCATAAATCCTGAAATTTGCTAATAAATATACATTGTTAGCCACAGGCTGCATTGAACAGCAATAGCATAGAAAATGAAACCATTTTCAACAAAAACTGGCACCGTGCCTTTAAGGCAGCCATGACCCCTGGCTTCCCATCATGCCTCAGGGGTGACAGGTCAGTTGTTCTTTCCGGGTCCTTCAGTCAGGACTCTGGTTCAACAGCTGCCTTTCTGTCAAAAAATACTAGAGAATTTCTACAATTTTTACTTTCACTCGACGTCTTTTGGGCATAGAGTGTTAGTGCTACCTTTTTTGCATCCGAAAAAAGGAATTTTTCTGTCAAAAATGCCTTATCTCTTTGACAACTGCCCTTCCTGTGGAAGAAGGCGGCCAAGACTGACACCATCCTGTGTGTATCCTCTGCCTCCCTGATTCTCATTCTGCGAGTTCTTGTGAACACTGCAAGAATTTATCAAAGAGAACTCTCAAGGATAGAGAGAGAATTCGTATTTATGGTTTCTCTGAGAGAGGTAGGTCTCCTAAGAGGCAGAAGAAGCGCAGGACACGATCGGCTTCGAGAGAAGTCCCGACTTGCTCTCCTTCGGTGTCGGGATCGGTGTCGAAGAGGCCGTCGGCGAAGACGATGAAGACTTCAGCGTCGAGAAGTAAGGTACCTCCGCTGCAGTCTACGGGGCGTGCAGCTTCGAGAGAAAGGTCTCAGTTGGAGCATAGGAGCTCAACGTCGAGACAGGCGGCGTCGAAGCATCATCACCAATCTTCGACGTCGAGGCACTCTCCGTCGACGCCCGTTCATCGGCGTTCGACGTCGAGGCACCCTCCGTCGGCATCTGGCCAACGACGCTCGACGTCGAGGCATCCTCCGTCGCCGTCACACCATCAACGGTCGACGTTGAGGAGATCCCCGTTGACTTCACAGCATCTACGTTCGACGTTGAAGCAGCCTCCGTCGATGCCTTGTCAACGGCGTTCGACGTCGAGAGGGTCCCCGTCGTTGTCGCAGCAGCGTGGGTCGACGTCAAAAGATATATCTTCGAGGCAAGTCTCTCCTCCCAAGATCTCAGGGGAGGTCACCTTCGGGGCAGACTGCTCAGGAAACAGCGAGTCAGCCCTCGGATCAGGCTCATGCCTTCATACCACAGCAGAGGTCCCCAAGATCGGCTACAGCTGCGGAGGTGGAACATTCCTCAGTGCATAGGAGTCCTCCGGCCAAGAGGAAAAGAGTATCGGACGGACGTGCTTCCAGAAGTCGCACAAGGTCTAACTCCAGACGTAGAGGAGGGTCTCCGGTGAGTTTATCATCCTCTTCGGGCTCCCGGTCTCACCGTGGACGATCTAAAGATATTATCTTCTACTCCTCGGATAGTGAGAGGTCCAGACATTCTCCTGCTCGTTCGCAGCATCGGCAAGCGGATTTGCCTCCTCTGGCACGTTCACCAGTGAGAGAGCGCACCCAGCAGTCTCCTTCCATCAGGCTATCACCAAGATGGTGTAGGCCTCTGCATCACTGGGTTCCAGACAAGGAGACAGCAGCCAGGTTGCAAGCTCATCGAGATCAACAAGTCTCCCGACCCAGGGAGAGATTGCGCTCCCGAGTGTGCTCCAGTAGGTGGAGATCGAGGTCTAGGAGACGGGCTCGCAGATCTCCGACTACTTCTTCATCTATGACCCGTTCTCACAGGGTTATACTCCAACTCTGGCAGACAATCCTCCATCAAGAGTATTCCCTATAGACGACATTTTCACGTTTCAAGACATTGTGGGCACGGGTGCTTTGAAACTGGGAGTGCCCATGACTACTCCACAGGTCAAGACTTCTGTGATTTTTGAAACCTTGCATCACAGGACGGCGCCCAAGCCTCTGCTGCCATTGGTACCTGGATTCATAGATCCAGTGAATGAGGTCTTACTTACTCCAGCGACTATAAAGGCCGCCCCAGCAAGGATTCTTAAAAAGTATCGCTCGCCAGAGAAGGATCCACTCTTCCTCAGGTCTGACCCACCACCCGACTCTGTGATCATTGCAGCGGCGAAGAAATCCAGGGCTGTAGCTTCCTCATCCACAGTGCCTCCGGATAAGGAAAGCAAAATACAAGATTTGTAGGGGAGAAGAGTCTGCAACACCTCAGCCTCTTTTCTCAAGGTCTCTAATGCGGAAGCCCTTCTGGGGTGGTATGACAGATCCCTGTAGGATTCTCTTCAAAGGCTCATTGAAAAGCTCCCTCAAGAGGACCGTAAAGATTTTGAGGAGATTCTTTTGGAGGGCAGCCAGGTCTCCAATCAGATTATAAGCGCCACGGCGGATGGAGCTACCCTTGCAGCGCATGGCTATGCGCATGGAGTGCAGCGAGAAGGTCGTCATGGTTGCGCCTGACAGCCTTGAAACTTGAGGCTCAGGCTAGGATCGTGAACTTGCCCATTTCGGGTACATCATTGTTTGGGGCAAGCACGAATGAGGACATGCAACGCAGGAAATCAGAGTTGGACACTCTTAAGGCCGTAGGGCTTGAAAAGAAGAAGGAATTTCGGAGGAAGTACCGCTCCTACAACAAGGGCCCTTCCAAGCAGAAGGCTCAAACCCCTCAATGGCAGAAGGGTCAGGACCAACAGGGGCAACAGAAGTCCCAGTTCAGAGGCAAGCGAAATTCCAGAGGAGCTGGAAATCAACACCAGGGCAATAATTCCAACAAGTCCCAGCAGAAGCAATGAGTTCTTCCTTCCCCCAGCGCCGTTGACAACTCCAGTGGGAGAAAGCATTGCGCATCTATGTCAGAGTGGGAAAGCATTACTCAGGACAGATGGGTGTTGACTACACTTCGGAATGGGTACTGTCTTAGTTTCAAACACCTGCCTCCACCCGTCCCCCCAAAGCCAACCTTAAGTCATCAGCTCATTCTTTTGAAAGAAGAAGTAGTGATACTTCTCACAAAATCTGCCATCGAGAGGGTTCCGATCGCTCAGAGGGGGAAGGGAGTGTACTACCGATATTTCTTGGTCAGAAAAAAGGGACAAAAGGCAGAATTTCAGGCCCATTCTGGACTTGGGAACACTCAACCTGCACATCAAAAAAGAAAAGTTCCGCATGTTGGCACTTCACCAAATATATCAGAATCACAGGAAGGGAGATTGGGTGTGTTCGATGGACCTCCAAGATACCTACTTCCATGTCCCGGTGCACCTTAAACACAGAAGATTCCAGCGGTTCCAGGTGGGGACCTCTCACTACCAATTCAAGGTCCTGCCTTTCGGGTTGAAGTCAGCTCCCCGGGTATTCACGAAGTGTGTTGCAGTAGTAGCGGCTGCTCTACGCCGAAGGGGAGTCTTTGTGTACCCGTATCTGGACGACTGGCTACTGAAAGGTCCTTCCCCAGACGCTGTAAGGAATAAATTCCAAACCTGTATCCAGCTCTGTCATCGGTTGGGTTTACATGTCAATTTCAGCAAATCAGTCTCACAACCCACCCAGTAGATTCACTTCCTAGGAGCTCTTCTATACTCCGAGGTAGGAAAAGTGTTTCCTTCGGAGGAGAGACTGTGTTCTATAACCCAAAAGTGTCAGCTGGTACTTCGCCACAAGGTTCAGAAAGTGCGAAAGATTGCCTCCCTGCTAGGTTCGATGGCTTCATGCATCTTTCTAGTCCCGAATGCCAGGCTGCGGATGCGTCCTCTTTAACAGGATCTGGAGGACAAGTGGGACCAACAGTCAGCTCACTGGGACGATCGGATTACTCTGTCAGAAACAGCTCGAGCTTCCATTCCATGGTGGACAAAGAAACAGAACATGCAGGTGGGAATTCTGTTCCATCAACCTCCTCCTGCTCAGACCTTGATCACAGATGCTTCTCTTCAAGGCTCGGGGACGCACATGGGTCACCTCGAAGTGGAAGGTTAGTGGTCTCCCAAAGAAAGTACGTATCACATCAACATGCTGGAGTTAGGAGCAGTCCACCTGGCTCTCAAAGTGTTCCTCCCCTCGCTTCAGGAAACATCAATACTAGTACAAACGGACAACACCACCACAATGTACTATTTAAACAAGCAGTGGGGAACGCGCTCACGGACTCTGTCAATGGAGGCCCAGAGCATCTGGCATTGGCTTCTGGCTCGCAAATTGTCGGTTACGGCGACCCACCTCCCAGGAGAACAGAATGTGAGGACGGACGCACTGAGTCGGCATTTCGAAGACGGAGAGGACTGGGTTCTAAACGTCAAGGTGCTCGAAGGAATCTTTCAGTCTTGGGGTCGTCCCTCTTTAGATCTGTTCGCGGACGACGAAAACACAAATGCCAAGACTTCGCCTCGTGGTTTTACCGTCCAGGAACAAGAGGGAATGCCCTTTCGATAGACTGGTCAGGGAAATTTGTGTACGCCTTTCCACCACTTCCGCTGATCCCGAAGGTGGTGAGCAAGCTGACACACTTGTGCACAACAATGATCCTCATTGCCTCCGACTGGCCGAGACAATGGTGGTACATGGACCTGCTTCATCTATCAGTGGCTCCTCACAAGAGACTGCCATGCAGGCTGGACCTGTTATCCAAAATGAACGGGAGGATTCATCATCCCAACCTTCTGTCACTGAGCTTGACAGCATGGCTCCTGAGGTCATACAATACAGCCATCTAGGATTGCCACAGGACTGCATGTCCATCCTGAAGGAAGCGAGACGACCTTCCACGAGACATTCTTATGCCTGTAAATGGAAACGCTTCTATCTGTGGTGCATGCAAAATGGTCTCATCCTATTAAGGGTCAGTAAGAAGTTGTTCTTCCTTATTTGTTATATCTGGCAAAAGCAGGTTTAAAGTTTAATTCTATTAAGGTGCATCTAGCCGCTATAACAGCGTATAGGCGGACACAGTCACAACCTTCTTTTTTCCAGTTACCAGCTGTAAAGGACTACCTGCAAGGGCTGAAAAAAGTGTACCCTCCAGTGCGTCAGCCTTCTCCTCCCTGGTGCTATCGAAGTTAATGGGTCCGCCCTTTGAACCCATTCATGAAGCTACCTTGCAACACCTTTCCTGGAAGGAGGCTTTTTTGGTAGCAATCACGTCAGCTCGTAGGGTGAGCGAGATCCAAGCTCTCTGTTCCAAGGAACCCTATACGGTTTTTCATTTGAATAGAGTGGTACTAAGGACACATCCGTCTTTTCTTCCTAAAGTGGTGTCAGACTTCCATGTCAATCAGACCATTTCTCTGCCCACTTTCTTTCCCAATCCCTCTTCTCCAGCTGAGAGGGCTTTGCACTCTTTGGACCTGAAAAGGGTTTTAAAATTCTATCTGGATAGGTCCAAGGCTATACGTCTTTCTGATAAACTGTTTAACTATGGATCGATCAGAACAGGCCATGCAGCCTCGAAACGGTCTATTTCGAGATGGATCGTTTCGTGTATCATGCTTGCTTGCCAGTTGGCGCAGAAAACTCTCGGGTTTTCTCCCAGAGTGCATTCCACCAGGGGTGGAGCTGCGACGGCAGCTTTTCTCCAGAATGTGCCCATGTCTGAGATCTGTAAGGCGGCGACCTGGAAGTCCACCCATAAATTTACCAGACATTAATGTCTTGATTCTGACACTAGAGCAGATACCCAGGTAGGCCAGGCCTCCCTGCGGAATCTGTTTAGCAGCTGAGTACTTGGCTGCTACAAATGTTTCGGTTGGGTCATGTATGTCTCATTTACCTGCAGGTGGTGTTTAGGCTTGCTATTCTATTAAGTGCTTATGACTATTGATGAGGATCCCCTGGAAGAGAAGGATAAGTTACTTACCTGTAATCCTAGTTCTCTTCCAGGGGTATCCTCATCAAAGTCATAAGCAACCCACCCGCCTCCCCAGGTAAATGAGATTTTTGTCTGTTCTATGACTTGTGGTTCAGCACTGACTTCAGGGTTATGCAAAGAACAATTGACCTAACTGTCACTCCTGAGGCATGATAGGAAGCCAGGGGTCATGGCTGCCTTAAAGGCACAGTGCCAGTTTTTGTTGAAAATGGTTTCATTTTCTATGCTATTGCTGTTCAATGCAGCCTGTGGCTAACAATGTATATTTATTAGCAAATTTCAGGATTTATGAGTGTTTTGCTCATGAAAACACAAAGTTCAAGGGTTATTTGACCTAATGTGTTTTTGTTTCCTTGCTAATTACAGTGTATGCATGAGTATTTACATTGTTTAGCCTCTGTTTTGGGGCTGCATTGGTGTGAGAAAAAATTATATATGTGCATACATATATGTGGAGCTATTTATATGTGGTTTACATATATAGTTGTACATTATTTCCGGGGTCCCCGCACGGGGCGGGAATATTCAGTGCTTATGACTTTGATGAGGATACCCCTGGAAGAGAACTAGGATTACAGGTAAGTAACTTATCCTTCTCAGTGATGTCCAGATGACAAATATTTGCAGAAGCTTGATTTCCAAACATCGTTGTTTGTGCACAGTATAGTTTTATTAGTAAAACCGCATGTCGCTGGGAAATTTTGTGGTCATTTCATTGTAAAATCTGCTGATTGCAAATGAGTGTGCTACCACTTCACATGCTTTATTAAAAGTGATGGTCTTTAAAAATGATTTGAGAAATATTCATGCACCGCCCTGAAGACAATGCTGTTAATGAAGTAAGAGGCAAGTCAGGGGTCATAGTGTTGTGCCCGGATGTTTGCAGTTTGTTTTTGTTCTAGAAAGTCTTTAGAAGTCACAGCATAGGTGACTCCTCCTTTGGATCATACTGCGCATGGGCATTGGCTCCATTCACAGATTGTTTTTTTCCGCCACTGGGCTTGGATGTGTTTCCAGCGCTCAGTTTTAGAACCATTTTCCTACGGCGCGCAATCCTCACCAGCTTCAACGGTATTGCTTTGAACGCGTTTCCAGTCGACGCTACTCTTCAACTCCGAAGTCTTCGATTCCAGTCGTCGACGAAGGCCTTCGGGCCTACCTAGGCCTCAACTTCCAGCTCATGGAATGGACGCCATTTAAAAAATGTCATCTATGTAGGTCGAAGTTTCCTCACACAGACCTACATGAGGTGTGTAACCTTTGCCTCTCACCGTAGCACGAGGCCAAAGACTGTTCCGCTTGTGCCTCTTTCCGCTCCGAGAAGACGATCCGGGACCTAAGAGCTAGGAGAACAATGGCTCGTTTATCAGCTCCGATTCCAGTCGACATCTTCCAAGAGGGAGTCGAAGTCCCAGAACAACAGCATGGCGTCTACAGCAACTCCGAGGCCGAAGATTCCGAAGTCGAGGACATCACTCCAGCACAAAGGGTCGTAAGTAAGAACGTCGACCCCAATCCTTCCTCGATACAGTCAAAAAAGGCTTCGGTCACACCCTCGCTCTTGGGCTCGGGTGCACACCGAGACTTCTTCCAATGCCCCGCCTTCGAGCTCGGCTAAGAAGCCCACTAAGCCTTCCGGCGACTCGGGTCCGAGTCAGCCTGCCCATGGTGCCGGCGCACATCTACTGCCACCGAAAAAGATACCATCGTCTGCCTCCACGTCGGCATCGAAACAATTGGCGCCGAAGCCTAGTGTTAGCTCATCGGCACCGAAACCACACTCTGACCCAAGCAAACCTGCTTCGGAGTCGAAAACATCATAGGAATCGAGAAAATCATTGGAGCCGAAAAAGGCACATACTTCCCCAGCTAAAGCCACTGCCAAACAACAAGCTTCAAGCCAAAAGAAGCTTACAGCTCGGTGCCGAGAAAGCCCTCTGCACCAAAGGATCTGCCTCCCGCAGAGGACTTATTTCATCCAGACCCTGCACAAAAGACTTTGGTTAAGGATCCAACCACTGTTCGACTAACTCTTAGTTCAAAGAAACGACCACTGGACACACCTACACTTGCTCCTCATCCAAAGAATGACCTCGCTACCTCTCCTCTAAGGATTCCTTCTCCTCCTTCTTCTCTCTCTCCTCCCCCAAATATACCATCACCTTCTCCTCCCCTACCACAGCACTCCCCTACACCTTCTCCCATAGCAGATGATGACAACAGGGATGATAGCTCTGATGACACAGGGGGTGGTGCAAATAGTGAGCAACCAGATCAGTCTATTCCTCCGCGGCTCACCTGACCCGTGGAACGATTATAACACTCCAAACGTCCCTAACGTCCCTCAAGGCGACATATATCCCTCTAGGCCTTCCCCACCAGAAGACGCTATGGGATTTAATCAGCTAGTACACAGAGCTGCACAATATCATGGGGTTGACCTACATACTGACCCTGTTAAAGAAAACTTCCTAATGGATACCTTTGACAACGCACAAAGGTCCGCGTCAATTTTACCCATGCTTAAGGGAATTAATAAGCATGCTCCAGAAGTCTTCAAAGACCCAGTAAGAACTCGGGTCATCAACACACGAATAGACGAAAAATATAAAGCTGCTCCTTCAGATCCAGCATATATTAAAGGCCCAGCACCATTAGACTCTCTTGTGGTCTCTAATGCACGCAAAAGAACAAATTCATAAACATCAGGTGAAGTTCCCCCACCAGATAAAGAGTCTAAACTCCTTGACTCATCAGGTAAAAGAACTGTGTCTCAGGCAGCAAACATATGGCGTATTGCCAATACACAGGCATTATTGGCAAGATATGACAGGGCACATTACAGTGAATTAGAGTCATTAATTCAGCACCTCCCTGATAAGTATAAAAACAGGGCAAATGAGCTTATCCAAGTGGGCAAAAACATCACAAACACCTCTATTCGTTGTGCACTAGATGCAGCAGAAACTGCCTCCAGAGCAATTAATACCAGTGTTCTGTTGCATAGACACGCATGGCTACGCATTTCAGGGTTCAAACCTGAAGTCCAAAGTGCTATATTTAACCAGCCCTTTGATGAGCAACACTTATTCGGACCTAATGTAGACGTATGCCTTGAAAAGATGAAAAAGGATATCGATACAGCCAAATCTATGGGAGCCTTGCAGTCGCATGCTCCCAAAACTCATTTTGCCGCTCATCTTACAGCGGCGCCACCAGGGGATACTCTTCAGACACACCCTCTACTTCTTACAAAGCCCCCACACAATCCACTTATAGTAGGGGCTACCAAAGAGGTGGTTACAGAGGTAACGACAAGGGCAGAGGTAAAAACAACAACTCCCGCTCTGCCTCCACCCCTGCCCAATGACTTCCCTCCCCTTCCCCCGCCACATTCCACTCCTGTCGGGGGAAAGCTACAACAATACCTGCCAGCATGGAAAGACATCACATCAGACAGGTGGGTGCTACAAATAATTCAGTCAGGTTACTGTCTCGAACTAACATCTACCCCCCCAAACATACCACCCAAACAGCGTCCAACGTCACAAGAACATTTGATACTGCTCAGACAAGAAGTTATATCCCTCCTGCAGAAAAATTAAATAGAAATAGTTCCACTGCATCAGCAAAACAAAGGAGTATACTCCCTGTATTTCTTAATTCCAAAGAAGGACGGATCTCTAAAGCCTATTTTAGACCTCAGACCCCTAAACCTGTACATAAAATCAGACCACTTTCATATGGTCACACTCCAGCAGGTCCTTCCTCTCCTTTTACTAAACGACTCCCGTGTCACTATAGTTCTCATGGACGCACATTCCTATCCACACAGTGCACAGAAAATATCTCAGATTTGTACTGGACGGTCAGCACTACCAATTCAAAGTACTCCCATTCGGAGTCACAACAGCACCAAGGGTGTTTACCAAATGCCTAGCGGTTGAAATGCCAGAAACCGGTCCCCGGAAGCTTTTCTCCTTTCCGGTGAAGAATTGGCTTGGTAGTTTGGTCTGCCCTGTTCCCATGAGGCACTGGGTCAGACTAATTTGCATATAGCCAGGTTCTGAACTGGGGTGATGCAGTGAGCTAAATAACGGTGATGGATCAAGCCCTGATCTCTTGACTGGGTAAGAGTGGTCTGCTTAATTCAGACACTCTGTTCATCACCTCCCCCTTTTTGAATCGTAGCGGTAGTAGCAGCACACTTAAGAAGACAGCATATTCAAGTCTTCCCAAATCTAGACAACTTGCTCATAAAGGCCAGCTCATACAGCCAGTGTGTACAACACACTCACGCCACAATTCAACTACTCCACAACTTGGGATTCACAGTGAATCACACCAAGACACATCTACAACCGTCCCAATTTCTCGGTGCTACAATAAACACTGATTTAGCGCTAGCCTATCCCTCTCCAGCCAGGATAACAAGTGTACAAACTCTCCTAACAAAATTCAAACCGCAACACACTCTTCCAGCTCGAGTATTCATGCAACTCAGGAATGATGGCATCTTGCATATTCATAGTACCTCACGCAAGACTACAAATGCGTCCACTTCAAGAGTGCTTAACACGTCAATGGAACCAGGCTCACGGTCAATTAAGAGACTTAGTGTTGGTAGACAGTCGGACTCATCGCTCTCTGCAATGGTGGAGCACCAAAAACCTTTCAAGGCCGACCGTTTCTAGAGCCAGTTTCACAAATAGTCATAACAGCGGACGCATCGCTCTCCAGCTGGGGAGCTCACCTACTGCATCACACCATGCAAGGCAGGTGGACACCACAACAAAAGTCACTCCACATCAACCACCTGGAGTTACTAGCTGTATTTCTAGCCCTAAAAGGATTCCAAAAGCAAATATCAGACACCGCTGTCTTAGTCCGCACAGACAATATGATAGCCATGTACTACATAAACAAACAAGGAGGAACACAATCTCTACAGCTCTCTGTTAGCGCAGCAGATATGGAGATGGGCTACATCACTAAAGATCTTTCTCTTAGCCCAACATGTTCCAGGAGTACAAAACACCATAGCAGATCTACTAAGTCGACAAACGCAGCAGATCCACGAATGGGAACTTTGTCCACAAGTTCTTCAACCATTCTTTCAACTGTGGAGGCAACCTCAGATAGACCTCTTCGCTACCCACGAAAACGCAATATGCCCAAGCTTCGCCGCCAGATATCCACACCCGCTGTCCAAAGGCACTGCGATATGGATGAACTGGTCCGGAAAATTTGCGTACGCTTTTCTGCCTCTCCCACTACTTCAGTTAGTGGTACGCAAACTACAGCAACATTTCCTAAGACTCATTCTAGTTGCTCAAACTTGGGCCAGACAACCGTGGTACACCACGCTGCTGCAACTTTCTGTGGTACCACACCAGAAACTATGCCTATCTCCACGCTTATTAACGCAGAACCATGGAGAGATCAGGCACCCAGACCCAGCTCAGCTCAACCTAGCGATCTGGCTCCTGAAGTCATAGTTTGGTTATCTTAACCTCCCTCTACACTAAATGAACGTTATTAAAGAAGCTAGACGTCCCATCACTAGAGCATGTTATGCAGGTAAGTGGAAATGGTTTGTAATATACTGTCAAAACAACCACATCAATCATTTAGGTGTCTATTCAACACATCATAGGTTACCTATTACACCTTCATAAGTGTAATTTAGCGTACACGTCTATCAGACTACCCCTTGCTGTCACTGCAGCATACCTACAAAATAGACAACATCAATCTCTTTTTAGAGTGCCTGCCATAAAGGCTTTTATGGAAGGACTCAAAAGAATAATCCCTCCCAGAACACCACCTTCACCGGTGTGGAACTTAAACATTGTTCTCACACAGTTAATGGGACCTCCCTTTGAACCGTTACATAAATGTGAATTGCAATTCTTAACTTGGAAAGTAGCTTTCTCTTCCAGGGGATACTCCTCAATAGTCATAAGCACTGAATAGTCCCGCCAAAAAAAAAAAAAATATATATATATATATATATATATATATATATATATATATATATATACACACATATAATAACTATATATATATATATAGATAATATGCATTATACATATGCAGCCTAAAATAACTATACTAGGCTCAAAAGACTGCCCCCAAATGCCTGAAACAAATCTTTACATTTGTAAAATAAAGACATATAAATGATATTATATGAAAATGCAAAGAAGAAAGCACTGCCTTTGTTGTCTTTGAAACACACCACCTTTATTTTCAAAGGTAAAACAGGCAGGACCATAGAGGCAGCTTTAGCCTAGATAGGCTGCATTGTAACAATAGGAAAAAAACTGGCGCCGTGCCTTTAAGACCTCTGTGAGCCTCCAGGTTCCCATCATGCACCACAGGTGACAGTTAGGTCAGTTCTTTTTTCCGGCTCCTTCTGTGAGGATCCTGGAGCATTAAGTTCACCAGTTGGTGATTTTATTTCACTTTTTTCTGGTAGTTCTTTCAATTTTTTGTCATTACTCGACATCTTTAGTCTTTACCGGACTAATTCAACAATTTTTGTGGTTTTATGACCTTTTTTTCCAGTCACAATGCCTGCCTTATTTAGTAAGTGCCCGTCTTGTGGAAAAAAAATGTCTAAAACAGACCCTCATTCGGTCTGTGTGGTTTGTCTTCCATCTACACACAAGCCAGAACTTTGCTACCATTGCAGCAAGTTATCAAACAGAACTTTAAGAGAGAAGGAAAAGAGCAGGCTTCAGTTCCTGCATGACAGAGGTGAAACCGTGAGTGGAAGAGAAGAACTTCACTCCAGGAAACCTTCTCCTCAGCGGAAAGAACATAAGGAAAGAGGGGAGAAGAGAAAACATCGTTCCCCGTCGACTTCGAGGGACAGATCTTCTTCTAGAGTTCCGGTATGTTCGAAATCAGCGTCACGTCTTCCGTCGAAGTCGCCGTCGAAGAAGGATTCGCCGTCGATGAGAGGTGAGACGCCATGAGCGTAGGCGATCCAAGTCTGGCTCCCCTACGACTACGAGAGGACGGGACTCGACGTCGTCTCATCGACGTCGACGTTCGCCGTCGAGAGGCTCAAAAAGTCAGTCAAGGCCGCCGTCAAGAGGCGCTATGACACCGACGTCGAACCAGGAATTGGAGGCTTCGACGTCGAAGAGCCCTGACCAGTTGGCGTCGAGGCACACGACGCCTAGAAAAGCTTCGTCGTCAAAGCGCTTGACTCCATTACCTAATAGACCCTCGACGTCGAGGAGGTCGCCGTCGAGAAAGTCGACGCCGAGGAGGACGCCGCCGAGGAGGACTCCGCCGAGGAGGACGCCGCCGAGGAGGACGCCGCCGAGGAGGACGCCGCCGAGGAGGTCGACGCCGAAGAGGTCGACGTCGAGAAGATCACCTCTGGAAAGATCGACGTCGAAGAGGCCACGTTCCACTTCGCCTGCAGCTAAACGACCTAGTACGGTTTCTAAAGACCGATCTCAGGTTTCTGTGGCTGTTTCTGTAAATGTAATGTAAATGTATAGGCATTTATATAGCGCACTACTTACCCGGAGGGTCCCAAGGCGCTTCGACCGCTGCGAAACCCTTCCTGGCTTCCCTGAGAGATGGTCCCTTAATGGGTATCTCCAGGGTGAGACCAGGCATCCCCGGCGGTCTGGTGGGGCCGTTAGTGAAGATGAGGCAAGCTAATGCCCAGAGTTGCCGAGTGTGATCGCTGATCAGAGTGGGCACTAAGGCGAGAGAATTATCGAGTCCGCTGGAGTTCATCTTCATCCCCTGAGCTGAATATAGTTCAGATCTCTCCAGAGCCTTCAAGTGCGCCATCGCCTACAGGAGCTAACATCTCCCCACGATGGTTGGGAGAACTTAGAGACTGGAAGATAAGGAGAATCAATCTTCCAAAGTCTAGGTCCAGGTCGCCGGTGTCGAAAAGACCCGTGTCAAGATCAAGGTCACCTCTTCTTCGAGTGACCCAGTCTCCTGGAAGGCGGCAGCGTACTCCGCAGAGGAAGTCTCCATCCGTGAGAAGGCGGACTACACCTTCTCCGAGGTCTTCACATCACCGATCATCCAAGAGACGTGATACAAGATCCTCGACAAGATCTACGAATTCGAAGAGAGATTACTCGCCGACGTTATCTTCGACTCCTCCAACCAGGATATCGCCGATTGATGACGTAATCACTGAGGTTCTTTGCCGGGGAGCAGCGAAACTTCATATAGAGATGCCTGTCTCTACTGCGAAGACTACAGTTATCTTCGAAACTTTGCATCAAAGATTATCATCGAGACCTTTACTTCCTCTGGTTCCAGGTCTCTTGGAGCCTGCCGAACATAAGTTCTTGACACCGGCTTCTTTGGGAGCGGTCCCCTCACGGATCGCAAAGAAGTACAGGGCTCCGGACATTGACCCGTTATTTTTAAGAGCAGAGCCGCAACCTGATTCGGTCATCGTCTCAGCGGCACGTAAAAATCAGAATGGATCGACGTCCTCGTCTGTTCCCCCAGACAAGGATAGCAAGACTTTGGATTCGGTAGGAAAGAAAATGTGTGCCACTTCTGCTTCCTACATGAAGGTTGCCAGCGCCTCCGCTTTGTTGGGTCGCTATGACCGTTCTCTTTGGGATTCCTTATCCCGGTTCGCTGAAAAACTTCCCAAAGAAGACAAGAATGACTTCCTGGAAATACTTCATGAAGGTGGGCTAGTGTCTAATCAGGTGATTAGCGCAGCTGCGGATGCTTCCGATCTATCCACGCATGGCTATGCTCATGGTCTTTGCGCGAGACGTTCAGCCTGGCTAAGACTTACGGGACTTAAACCTGAAGCCCAGCACCGCATCTTAAACCTGCCTTTTAATGGGAAAACGCTCTTTGGGTCTCATGCTGACGACGAAATGTCAAAAATGAAGACAGAGCTGGATACTGTGAGAGCTGTAGGTCTCGAAAAGAGAAAGGACAATTTTAAGAAAAAATACCGTCCTTATGATCGGAGACAGGGCCAGCAGAGGGTTCAAACCCCTCAATGGTCTTCACAACAGAATCAAGGAAGATCTCAGTTCTCCCAGCGTCGTCCTGGTAGAGGAAGAGGCGGAATTTCCAGACAGACTGCTCCTGGAAACAAGCAGCAACAGCAAAAGCAGTGAGTGTTTGCTTCCCCTGAACCCGTTGACCACTCCGGTGGGGGGAAGTGTGCGTTTTTACCTGGAGGAGTGGAAAAACATCACAAACGACGCATGGGTGCTGAATATTGTTCAAAATGGATATGCAATCAGGTTCAAGTTTCCTCCACCCTCAATTCTTCCTCAAAAGACTGTATTCCATCGTCTTCACCTTTTAAAAAAGGAAGTGTCAGTGTTACTCCTAAAGAAAGCCATCGAAGAGGTCCCAAGGACACAACGTCGAAAAGGAATTTACTCCTGTTACTTCCTAGTTCAAAAGAAAGGTCCAAGCAGGGAGTTCAGGCCCATACTAGATCTCAGGCGCCTCAATCAGTTCATTCGGCGAGAAAAATTCAGAATGCTGGCGTTACACCAAATAATTCCACTCTTACATCAAAAGGACTGGATGTGCTCCATAGATCTTCAGGATGCGTATTTTCACATCCCCGTTGCCCCAAAGCATCGGAAGTTTCTAAGGTTCTGCATTCAGACCAATCATTACCAGTTCGCAGTCTTGCCCTTCGGGCTAAAGTCAGCTCCTCGCACCTTTTCAAAGTGCATGGCAGTCGTAGCGGCTTTCCTAAGAAAGAGGCATATTTTCGTCTATCCCTATCTAGACGATTGGCTGATAAAGAGTGCCTCTCCAGTTCTACTTCAGCAACATCTCACGTTCTGTATTCATCAGCTGCGAAAACTAGGTCTGCACGTGAACTTCAAGAAGTCTATCCTCAATCCCACACAGAGGATCCACTATCTGGGCGCACTTCTGGATTCAAAGGACGCAAAAGAGTATCCTTCGGAGGAGAGACTATCATCCATTCTCCTCAAGTGCCAAACAATGTTAAAGACTCTTCGACCAACGGCCAGACAGATCTCGTCTCTGCTAGGATCCATGGCGTCTTGCATTTTCCTTGTTCCAAATGCCAGACTACACATGAGACCTCTGCAACAGTCACTGGAGGATCAGTGGTCCCAGCTTTCAAACCGATGGGAAGACAAACTATCATTGCCTCTGTCGGTGCGAATCTCCATTCAATGGTGGATGCAGCGGAATCATCTAGTTGTGGGAGTACCTTTTCAGGAGGACATGCCCAAACGATCCCTGGTGACAGATGCGTCCCTGCAGGGTTGGGGCACTCATCTAGAGTCACTTCAAGTTCAAGGAGTGTGGTCGGAGAAAGAAAAGTTGTATCACATCAACATGTTGGAGCTCAGAGCTGTCCATCTAGCTCTCAAGGCTTTCTTTCCTGTGCTCAAGACATCCTCTCTGCTTGTTCAGACGGACAATACAACAACAATGTACTATCTGAACAAGCAGGGCGGAACGAGATCCAGACCTCTGTCGCTGGAAGCGCAAGCAATCTGGAAGCGGTTTCTGGCTCGGGGTATGAAAATTTCAGCTGTCCATCTGCCCGGTGTCCTCAACGTCCAAGCAGACGAACTAAGCAGACACTTCGCAGAAGCGCACGACTGGGTCTTAAAAGACGAAGTAATAAGAGAAGTCTTTCAAACCTGGGGGTTACCAGAGATCGATCTCTTTGCAGACGGAGAAAACGCAAAATGCCCCGTCTTCGCATCCAGGTACCCACAACGAGGATCCAAGGGGAATGCTCTGTGGATAGACTGGACAGAGACGTTACTCTACGCTTTTTCACCGATTCCACTCATTCCCTTGGTGATCAAGAAACTGTACAATTCCAAGACAGACATGATTCTGGTGGCTCCGGATTGGCCTCGCCAATGGTGGTACCCGGATCTCCTGCATCTCTCCAAGATACCGCACAAGAGACTTCCTTGCTTTCCGGATCTGCTGACGAGAGAGAACGGCAGGGTGTTCCACCCCAACCTGCCGTCCCTGAAGCTAGCAGTATGGTGCCTGAGTTCGTCCAGTATGGTCACCTAGGTCTCTCTCTCAGGACTGTATGTTCATTTTAAAGGAGGCAAGGAGAGCTTCTACAAGAAAGACATATGCTTTCAAGTGGAAGCGATTTTTCACGTGGTGTGCTGCTGAAGGTCATGACCCCATTCGAGGTCAGGAACAGGTACTGTTACCATACTTACTTTCTTTGGCCAAAGCAGGTTTACAGTATTCATCTATTAAGGTCCATCTGGCAGCAATAACAGCTTATCGAAAGTCCCCTACTCAGGTTTCTTTCTTTCAAATGCCAGTTGTGAAGGATTTCCTAGAGGGTCTCAGGAAATTGTATCCTCCTGTGAGGGCCCCCTCACCTCCTTGGGAGCTTAATGGGGTTTTGTCTAAATTGATGGGTCCCCCATTCGAACCTATACATAAAGCTTCTCTTCAACATCTGTCGTGGAAGGTGTCTTTCCTTGTAGCTATCACTTCTGCGCGCAGGGTGAGCGAGATTCAGGCGTTTTGTGCAACAGAACCCTATCTCGTTTTCCATGCGAATAGAGTGGTACTTCGGACTCATCCGAGATTTCTCCCTAAAGTAATCTCGGATTTTCACAGAAATCAATCAGTGACACTACCTACGTTTTTTGCTACTCCGAGCTCTTCTGCAGAAAGAGCTCTGCACTCTTTGGATTTGAAAAGAGTTTTGAAGTTTTACCTTGATAAAACTAAGAGTGTCAGAAAGACTGATCATCTATTTGTGAACTACGGTCCTCTAAATACGGGTTTTCCTGCTACTAAGAGGTCCATTTCTAGATGGATTGTGTCATGCATTTTGTTATGTTATCAGTTGGCACGAAAGCAGCTCCCGGGTAGGCCTAGAGCTCATTCCACTAGGGGAAAGGCTGCTACTATAGCAATGCTTAAAAATGTTCCTGTACATGAAATTTGCAAGGCAGCTACGTGGCGGTCGGTTCACACATTTGCCCGCCATTTTTGCCTTGATTCTGATGCTCAGGCTGATGCCCAAGTTGGTCAGGCATCACTGAGAAATTTGTTTGGGTAATTCACATAAGAGTGTGCTGTCTAGAAAGTCTGGTGTTCGTCCGCAGGGTATGGGATGGGCTTGCTACTCTATTCAGTGCTTATGACTATTGATGAGTATCCCCTGGAAGAGAAGGATTAGTTACTTACCTGTAATCCAGGGGCACACCCACCCTCCTCCCCGGACGAATACCAGAACTGGCTATTTTACGCATTACCCTTGCTGTGTTTACCCTGTTATACGCCGTCCAAAAAGAACTGACCTAACTGTCACCTGTGGTGCATGATGGGAGCCTGGAGGCTCACAGAGGTCTTAAAGGCACGGCGCCAGTTTTTTTCCTATTGTTACAATGCAGGCTATCTAGGCTAAAGCTGCCTCTATGGTCCTGCCTGTTTTACCTTTGAAAATAAAGGTGGTGTGTTTCAAAGACAACAAAGGCAGTGCTTTCTTCTTTGCATTTTCATATAATGTCATTTATATGTCTTTATTTTACAAATGTAAAGATTTGTTTCAGGCATTTGGGGGCAGTCTTTTGAGCCTAGTATGGTTATTTTAGGCTGCATATGTATAATGCATATTATCTATATATATATATATATATATAGTTATTATATGTGTATTTATATGTATGTATATATATATATATATGTAGATATATGCATATTATTGGCTATTGCTCCGGGGTCCTGCACGAGGGCGGGACTATTCAGTGCTTATGACTTTGATGAGTATACCCCTGGAAGAGAACTAGGATTACAGGTAAGTAACTAATCCTTCCTAGTAGCTATTACTTCTCTCAGAAGAGTTAGTTAACTACAAGCATTCACCATTCAAGAACCCTTTCTGCTAATGCACCATAATAAAGTGGTTCTCCGTACTAATCATAAATTCCTTCCAAAAGTTATTTCACCCTTCCATCTAAATCAGTCTGTTGAGCTGCCCGTATTTTTCTTGCAGCCACAAACAGTCGCAGAAAGAGCTCTTCACACCTTAGATGTCAAAAGAGCATTGCTTTACTACGTTGAAAGGACGCAAAGCTTTCGTGAAACAAAACAACTCTTTGTGTATTTTTCACCACCTCATAAGGGTAACCTAACCCCATATCAAAGTCTGGGATAGCTAGTTGGATTGTCAAATGCGTACAAATCTGTTACCACAAAGCTAAACGTACGTTATCTATTACTCCTAAAGCCCATTCTACAAGGAAAATAGGGGCTTTAATGGCATTTTTAGAGAGCATTCCCCGAGACGACATATGTAAAGCAGCTACATCGTCTACACCACACACATTCACAAAACACTATTGTGTTGATGTGCAAACTAAAGAACAAGCTACTGTGGCCCAAGCTGTACTAAAAACTCTGTTTCAAACCACTGCAACAGATACTGGTGGTTGCCGCTAAAGGTGGGTACTGCTATACAATCTATGCACAGTGTGTAATCTGCAGCTCATATGCCTCTAACGGGAAATGCTACTTACAAGTATGCATCTGTTCCTGGCATGTAGAGCTGCAGAGTTACACCCGGCTACCTTTATCTGTTCCAGTATTATCTTAATTAGATACAAATTACATGGACATCCTTACTTTTCTTGTAAAACTCCATCACTTCCCTAATGGCGAAAAACAATCTGGGGATGGAGTTTATGCCTATGCGTAGTATGATCCGAAGGAAGAGTCGCCTATCCTGTGACTTCCAAAGACTTTCTAGAACAAAAACAAACTGCAAACATTGGGGCCCAACACTAGGTGGCCATCTATGCACAGTGTGTAACTCTGCAGCTCTACATGCCAAGAACAGATGCATACTGGTAAGTAGCATTTTCCTTATGTATTCACAGCATGGTAAATATTGCTTTTGCCATTAAAATTTTCATATGAAATAGTTGAATGTAGCTTCTCTGCATACATGGCAATAAAAGCTGATATAGCTGATAGTTTATCTGGTCTTTTTAGGAAATAGCCCCCCAAAACACTGTTGAAACTTCATGCTTTCGCTCTAAATCATTTGTGATGCATGCTTCAAATGATGGGTTTTGTTTATACAGTTGAGTTTGCGTCTTCGTCGCCATAGAAGCTATTGTTGGTAAAATGAGTGGTGATTCTGCAGGCTTACTTTGAACGGTTTTGTGTATTTTAATTTGTCACATTTGTTTTTTATGTGAAAAATATACTTGCTCTGAAATAGTAAAGCCTGCAAACCATACTGGAAATAAAGTAATCACATAAAAATGCGTGTTGAGCACATATGTTCCTGGTGACAAAGTAGTTGGTCTCCATCATTGATAAGGCTGAGTAGTTTGGACACACTCCGCTTTCTTTCATCACGTGCTAAATTGCTGAAGAAGGCGTTTGCGTAAAGAGTACCCCCCCCCCCCCATACCCTCCACCACTCTGGAGTGTTTGAAAATAGAAATGCTGTTTTCAATCAAAGAAGCTAATTATGATTTCCAAGGTCGAGAATAAGATAGGTTTTCGGCTCCCGGGCTACGGTCCGAATTTGAACTGTGCAATGTTTAATGATATATTACCTAAGACGGGAAAGCTCAGCAGCCCTATACCCTTCCCTCAATTTCTTCAGTGGCGGCTGCTGCCCTGCATGACTGTACGCCCATGTTAATGTAAAAGCGAGCACTGTGCTGAAACCTAGAACGTGGCACATGGAGCGGGAAGGGGCTGCAGGTGCCATTGTTGACACTGCACCTATGTAGTAAATTGAAATTAAAAAAACATTTTTGGGTGCTGAGTGCACAACAAAAGAAAGACGCGAGTGCGCAATATTAAAGATAAATTGCGTTTTAAAATATATATATTTTTTTACTTCCACTACAACCACTCCCATATGACCTCTAAACGATAGAAATTAACTTCAATTAAAGCGCGGCGGAAGGGGGCAGCTAGCAGCGGCCGCCATTGTTCACTGTACGCCCATGTTGCTGTAAAAGCGGGAGGCATGCTGAAACCTAGAACGCTGCACCCAGGGGTTGCATGCGGCAGGCGCCATTATTGACTGTGCACCTGTGTAGTTAATTTAAATTTAAAAAAGTAATGTGGCGGCTGCTGCCCTGCATGACTGTACGCCCATGTTAATGTAAAAGCGAGCACTGTGCTGAAACCTAGAACGTGGCACATGGAGCGGGAAGGGGCTGCAGGTGCCATTGTTGACACTGCACCTATGTAGTAAATTGAAATTAAAAAATATTTTTGGGTGCAGAGTGCACAACAAAAGAAAGGCGCATGTGCGCCATATTGAAGATAAGGTGCGGTATAAAAAAGGCAGTACCTCGCATGATGAACGAATAGCAGCCTGATTCGCTTCTGATGCAGAGAACCTACTAGCTAACTCTGCTTGATTCATCTCTGAAACAATAAACCTACTGGTCATCTCTTCTTTCATAGCCAGGAGTAAGTCAGCTAATGAATGTGTACTCGAAGCTGGGGCCATTTAGTCCTCAAGAACAGGAGTATTTAAACTTTTACTGCTGCTTTGGTGAGCCTCTCCCGCCCCCTGTTCCTGTACTTGCTCCTGCTCATGCTCCAGTTCGTCTTGTAGCCCCAAAACTGTGTATCTATTAGTAAGATTCACCATCGGGTGAACCACGGACTCAGTTTCCGTTTCAAGCACTGTGCTGGCAATAGAAGAGGAATGTGGTTTAATTCCCACTAGGCTAGGCTGTGTAATATTATTTGTAGGCTCACTATCGTTTAAGATTGATGCCTTCCTAATTGAACACCATGGGACCACAGGCTTGGAGGTGGACGTAGGCGTGGACATGGACATGGGTGTAGTCATGGACAGAGACAAATTGATGGAACGCTTTTAAAGACTGGGTCATTTTTGTTTTTACAGTAGGCGTTTTCTTGTCCCAGCTTTTTCCTTTGCCCTTAGTCACTATTTTTTTTTCTGGAGTTCCGCTGTCGATGGTGTTTCCACCCTGCTTGCGTTGGTTAGTAAATGCTCTAACCTCAGAGATTAGGGGGGGACCCTGGACGGCAAGGTTGACTGAGTAATAATTGTGTTTGATGATAGGTGGGCGGCTCTGGCTCGCAAGGTGTACCTGCTTATTTTAGGGGGGAGATACCCTCTTTAATCCCACCACTTTTCTTCATACAATAAGGAAGTATCTTTCCCTCCTGAATCAAAGGTACACCCACTTGGCAAGGCACCATAGAGTTACTGCTAATAAAGCTGCTAATGGAGCTCTTTATCTCATTCAAGACGTCTAATACTGACTTACCGTAAGGTGTGTATATTAAGCCAAAACAAGTATTCTTGGCTTTTCCAAAAGTAGCCAGTCGCTGGGGCCCTCCTACCTGCTCACCATCCTCCTTGGAAGACCACCTGAACCGGCCGTCCTTTTATGCACCGAAGCTGGTGCTGACCCTTCCTCCTACGGAACGAAGCAACAGACAGGCAATGTCCCTCCGTCTCCGCTCATGTGCGGCCTCACCCCACCTCCAGCGCGAGCTCCTGCTTCAGCGACGCCGCCACTGCCGTAAACGCAGAGGAAGCCTGAGGTCGCCGAGTCGTCTCAACAGAAAAGGAGTGGGCCCCCCGCATATCACAGAAGCTGGCAAAACGAAGAGGGAAGCAAAGGTAGGAGAATTAATTAGTGGGGCGCCCGACGCCTGGGAGAGCCGGCCGGGCCTAGGGGGACCCACGGCCGGACGTCAAGAGGTGGCCTGCTGCTGGGTGAGGCTCCGGACTGCGGCCTGCGCAATTGTGGAGGCGGCGGCGGCGCCCCGGACCCAGGTGGGAGCAGCCCTTGAGGCCAGCTGAGAGTGTCGGTGGGCCTGGCGGGCCCCCGCTGTCTTCAGGCGCCTAGAATAAGCCCCGATCCTGCTGCCTATACGCCCCCCCCCCGGCCGGGGAGGCGATCGGGGGATTGCGCGCGCCAGCCGGCGCTGGAGGAGGAGGGAGGACTGGGCTGCCTGGCCGGTAGCGGGCCCAAAGTGACCCGGGACTCTGCAACGGCTGGCGTCCAGACTGGCCGCATTGACTAGGAGGCCCTTGTCCCTTGTGGTGCCTTCGGGGGTGCTGGGCCGCATCAGTGCTTCCTTGCGGGTGGGATCATCGATGAGGTCCTGGCACAGTACCCATCGGGACTCGGCGGCGCTGGGGAGCCGGTCTACCCTTCAGAAGTCCTCCCTGCAGCACGTGCATCGCATATTGGGTATCGCGGAGCGGAGACCCAGGGTGCCGCTCCTGCCAGGTACGCCTATGGCCCTAGGAGTGGGCTGGACACATCCACGGGAGTCGGGCCACTCTGGAGGTGGCCTGGAGGTACGGGAGAGACTTGGTCACCCTGTGGCCGGCTGTTGCGAACTGGCGAACGGGAGGGAACATTCATAAATGACTGACTGGCCCTACCGGCTGCGGATACCTGGCGGGAAAGGGAGGATCAGTGTGAAGCAGAGCTGTGGGGTGCTTCCAAGGATTGTGGGTGCGAACTGCATTAAAAGAGAGCAGACGGTACAGGTTGCTGTCCCTACTACCCCTTCGGAGAGCTGACCGGGACACTGGGGGCAGTGGTATTGCTCAAGAGGCCCCTTCGGTGAGCCTGAGCTGAGAGTGCAGTCCCGCTGCGACACCTTGTATGACCGGACATTTCGTGGCCCTCTGGTGCCCCTGTACTTCTCCCTCACTGTGGATTTGAGGGGCTTTGGAGCCTGATGTGACGGCAGGCAGGGGGTCCTATGATACTGGACGTTCCTGGCCGGCGGGGTGGGGGGGGGTCCCTGGTGGAGGTGTTGGGGTTGTTTGGTAAGTGCAGCTGGAGAAGCATATTCGGGGCTTGCGGCCATGGACTCGGATCCTTGTTCGGATAATCCTGAAGTTGAGTCCCTGTTCCCCCTTCGGAGCCTACTGGGGCACGTACAGTGTTGGCAATGCACAAGGACAGGATGTCTCGCTCCACGCTGCCCAACACGATAACGCAATACACCACCCAGTGATTGCCGTATCAGCAGCTCACAAGACAGTCGGGTCAGGATGAGGGGCGGAGGCCCCGGGAGAGCCTTCTTGGGCGGAACTGCTTAAGGCGATCCAGGGCTCCCACTCTGCGCTGGAGCGCCAGATAGAGACGGTGTCCATCGATGTCAATCTGTTGCGGACTGACCTGCGGAAAGTGGCACACAAAGTGTCCGAGGCTCCCTTAAGAAGACGGTCTCCCAACTTACGGCCACCTGGAGCCCTGGAGCGCTAGTCCCACGGCCGGGAGCCCCGCCGAGGGCTCTCATTGCAAATTTTTTTAATTATCGCGATAGAGACGGTATTCTGCGGGCGGCACAGGAGTCGGCAAACCTCACCTTTGAAAACAGCAGGATTTCCATCTAACCAGATTACACCCAGCAGGTCCAGGAGCAGCGGAAGTCCTTTCTGGGAGTTAAGCAGAAACTCAGTGATATGCGCTTGCAATACATGCTCCTATACCCAGCCAAGCTCAAGGTCCTGTCCCAGGGCAGGGCGCACTTCTTCGAGTCCCCGGCGGAGGTCTGGGAATGGTTGGAGATAAGGGGAGACTACCTCCCGCCGAGTGAAAGTGGAGTACCCCGAGGGAAGTGGGGAACCCGACAGCTGAGGAGGCGCACCAGTAGACGACAACGCCGCTCTGAGGCAGCGGACAGTCAGGAACGACGCAGAGTTGGGGTCGGAGACAATGGGGCCCTTCATCTGGACCCGACTGAAGCCGGTGATGAGGCGGGGGCCTTACAGCCCCATGACCCTGAGGACATCCTGGTCCCAGATACACTTCAGGACACGGCGGTAGACGTGCCACTTACTGCTCCAGTGATCCCAGAGACTGCAGGGATCGGGACTCCAGAGACCAGGGGTCCTTCCTGAGGGGACCGGTAAATTGAACGAGCTGCATGGATGCCGCGTGATGGGGTCTGTTTGAACTGTCTCGGGTCGCCTCCAGTGTGGGTGCCGTGTAGTGTACCGTAAATGGATGGGTGGGGGGGTTTGTTCTCTTTAAGGAAGGTATGCATGTAGGGGGGTAAGAGCGTGAATGAGGATGAGTGTGTACGTCCTGAGCCGGTTAGTTGAGCCCGAACTTATGGTATTGACAATAGGTCTGGTGGGGAGTCGAGGTGGGTGGGGGATAGCTTTCTATTGTTTCTTGAGTGAGTTTGCCTCGTTGGGCGAATGGGGTGGCTGTGCACGTCCTGGTACCGGCAGGGTAAGGGCAGATTCGCATGTGTGGTGTGAGAAGGTGGCCTGATATGCAGTGCTCACTATTCTAGTGATCACTATGTATCAGTCCAACAACCCTTATTGATGATTGGATGTAAGTCAACCTTATAGACCAGCTATTCTAGTAGCATGGATACGAGCAGTCTTCGGGCTAAACTCTAGAGGGCGTGTTAAGCCAGCTGTTATACCATCACATATGCCCCTTGAACACCAATTGAAAGGACACCACACAAGTGTTATGAAAATAAACAGTGTATTTATTTAGATCACAACTGCCCTGTACTCTTTATGAGGACAGGGTACTAAGCACACAACAAAACTCTTACGAAAATACTTTGTTGCACAATTTACACAAATGCCCGAGGGGCATGAAAAACCATATACTATGAAAGTGGAATGCGAAATTACTAGCAGGTAAGTACTGGACTAATAGGCTTTGGAATCGCTAGGACTACGTTACTGAACCTTCAGATTACTAGTAGGAGGCCAGGGGGACTCGGGTGCAGAGTGTGCACTCTCACGCGGGATGCGGGACAAAGTCTATGGAGGCTAGTAAAGGCAAAGTTAGTGTTCTCGGGCGAACCCGATAAGGTAGGTTGAAAACGACTGTGGATCTAGACCCTTGGATAGTGAGGCTATGCTGGGGCACCGAAATGCCGAAGTTACCTAGCCCAGGGGCTGCAGCTGCATAGGTCTGAAAAGACGTCGGGGATCCTCGTTGACGAACCAGGAGCCTGAAGAAAGAAGTTGCTGGCAGGCGACCAGTGAAGATTGTTCGATGGATCCAAACCTGGATCTAAGCTGGATGACACCTGAAAGCAGAGGGGACCAAGTTCTTAATCACTAGCCAGTGATTGTGTGGGCACCAGGATGGCACCGGGCGAAGTCACCTCGACCAGGTGAGTGGGCGACGCTGGGCTCTGCAGTCTCACGGACCAGGAGGCGTTGTCGGCGACCAGGATGGAGATGCGAGCTGTCCCACGATGGTTGATGCTGTCGACGTCGCTGGACCCAGGATTGGGGCAACAAGTCTTGGCAAATTCAAGCCCACGCAGTGGACCTAAAATGGCGTCTGGAGTGGACCAGGAGGGTCCGGGGTGCTCCTCTTTTGGAAGGGAGCAAGGGCCAGTCTTGAGCAACCAGTCTAGCAGTGGTGATGTCGTCGGTCGTCGTCGGGAAGGCCACAAGCCAGCGGCTAGTAGCCAGACAACGCGGTGAGCAGCCACAAAGCAGAAGGGCCCCACGCAGATCTCGTGGATGCTGGGGGGCTGGACTTCGGTGCAGGAGCTGCTCAGGGTCGGGGCTTCCCGGGCCCCAAAGCACTCACCAGAGGATCCCTCGGCGGTCGTGCTGGATAGAAGTCGTGCAGTTCTGATGATGGCCGGTCCCTCGAGGTCTCGTCGCACCTACGGTTCTCAGCTTAGCTGTAGAGGTAGGTAGAGGTCAGAGGTGCCAGGGAAGCCGGGTCTCGTCGAGCTGGTCAGTCGGATTCCGGAGGAAGGACGTGCAGCAAACCGCAGAGTTCTTAGATGGTGCCTGCGGATGCAGGGTGACTACTCCTTAGCCACAAGGGAGAAATCTTGAGAAGAAGTCGAGAGTTTCTTTCGTAGAAAGTAGTTTCTTGATTCAAAGATGATCTAATTTTGGAAGGGTCCCCGCTCCTGCCTTTATCCTAAAGAAAGGGGTGGGTACGCGACTAGGTCCTGCCCTAGGGGTGGGACCAGGAAGGGGGGTGGTTACACCCCTCTCCCATGCCGGACTTTCCCCAGGCCAGGGGCTGGTGTGCCCGAACTGGTTCTAGCTGGCAGATGCGTAGTGAGCACCGGGGTGCCACTTGCAGTCACCTTCCTGTAAAGCCCTGCCTACCCAGGATACACAAAACCCTGTCTGGGATGGTGCTAGCACCGCCCCTGTCAGGAAACCCTTTGTCCAAGCTCCCCTCGCTGGAAGGACTCCCAGCTGCAGGGGGTCAGACTCGTGTCTGTGGTGGCAGCATCCATTTTGTGATGCTGAGGCTTGAGTTAACTTTAACCGGGGTTCACAGTTACATACATCTCGTGTCCCTCTAGAAGGGTGGAATGCTAACCCCGTCGCCAGAATTGGCGAGGGGTTAGTATTCCAATTCGTATGACACCTTACTCGACATGTTTTGATAAAGCGATACCAAAGATAGCATTTAACCGCGAGGATTATAATGCACTTGAGTATATGGTATGCGTTATCATGGAACAGCTATTAGGACTTGGTTCCGCAAGCTGCAAACGGGCTCAGCTCATGCCAGAGCACCATCTCACCTGATTCCAAGCACTCTGCCTTCAGGATTGTCAAGGCCTGCCATAGGAGTGACTGATAGGAATCTGTGTGTCCATTTTAGGGTTAGATATAGGTATACTATATCTAAAGCAAAGGGTGATTACACCACCTTGCCCCAGCTGTCGTGCAGCCAGTTGTGTCAGATTTAGATGGCCAGCCAGGGGTGGCATAATACATGCTGCAGCCCCTGGTAGGCCCTGGGTACACCTATGCCCTGAGTTACAGGGTCTGATAAGGTGGCCCAGTACCAATTGGAAATGTACCTAAGGTACATGGAATCCATTTTAGAGAGAGAGCAGTAGGCTTGGGGTCCTGATTGGCAGGGTCCCAGGCCAACTAAGTCGGAAAACCAGCAAAACACCAGGCAAAAAGTTGGGGGCAACCATAGTCAGGTATCCACCTTCCTACACAACGTCCCCCCCCCCCCCCTCCCCAAACGAAAGGAGATAAGGCTATCCTTGACCAGGTAAGCCTATATTGCCCGAGTGGCCATATGAGGTGGTACATGCACTGGCATGGTTACCCCCTGTATCATGGTCCACTAAGCAACCCCTCACCCTAAGGGTATCTGAGGGTCTCCACCATAGGGAATCACTACCTGTGGTGTGCTTTGGCAAAGTAAAAGGCTGGTGTGGGAATGGAGTACTGAAGTGAGACTCCACTACTGTTGGGCTCAACTTCCTCCAATCACTATCCACCATATGTGCCTTTCTTTCCAGTACTGAGTTGCTATGAGCTCTCAGGGTCAACCTCTGGCTACCTAAAGCTTGAGGCTGAGTCCCTCTTTTTGGCTTACTGGAGGGACAGGTCAGGTTTGGGGTTTTTAGGCCCCTGGTTTGGCTGTGCCCAGCAGTGTCCAGCTGGGGGAGGTCCCAAACTACTTTTAAGGGGGATCCCTCAGGAGTCTGTTTTATTTTAACTTGGCTAGGTCTACTAGCTTCAGTGATCCTAATCTGTTGATTGGGGAGTTCTTTTGGACAGGGGGCCCTTTGGAGTCCACCACTGGTCTCCCTGACCTCTACAGCCCTGGGCTGACTGAGGCAGGGTAGAGAGGTGCAGGCTACCTGCTCCAGACTGGGTCCCACCTGGGAAGGGTCCACTGCCATCAGGGGCTCTGCCAGGCTAGGCCTGACTACCTCTGGGGCAGTTCCTTCACCAGGGGTAGAGTCAGTTCCCTGAGGAGGCTGGCTCTCACCTAGTGTCTGGGAGGGGGAAGACTTTTCTTCCTCCTCAATGCTCTCAGTTTGGGTGGAGTGATCCATTGTTTCAGGCTTCACAACCCCACTATCTGTCTGAGTAGAGGCTGAGACTATTTCAACCTTGCCAAGCTTTTCAGGAGGGCACTCAGTCTGTGTTTGGGCTGTGACTGTCACAACCCTCCTTTCTGTAGTAGGGGATCTCTGTGTATAGTCATAATCTAGTGAATAGTCCCGCCCATGTGCGTGGACCCCGGCAATCAAAAATAATCTCTTAAGTTGTCAAAATAATGCAGAAACTGCAAGACACTTAAGAGAGAATTTAAAGACAAATAATGCAGCCTATATCCACAGGCTACACTGTCCAGTACTTCAACTAGAAATTCCACCAAAAATCACCACACACAGCTCAGCCTGCTAGTTTCTACCATAGAGAAACCTGCCTCCCCCAGTCAAAGACTCAGGAATGATAGAGAGGAAGGTAGGGACAGACAAGCCCCATAGGCTGCCATTATGTGGCTTAAATAGGATACTGTGCCTTTAAGAGAACTTTCCAGACTTCTCCCAGTATCCCAGAATGCATAGCAGGTCCAACTTACTTTCAGTTCTTTTTTCCGGCTCCTGCTTACAGGACCCTGGCATTGAGCTCTCCCTTTTTCAAGGGTTTATTGAATTCGTTTTTGCACTTTTTGACTTTTAAAAGTGCTGTGATTACTGCTTGGTGTTCTCTTCTCACCCTTGTGCTGTTTTTTAGGCGTTTTGGGGCTCCGAAATGCCTGGCCTTTTTGTTAAGTGCCCAGCATGTGAGAGGAAGAAGGCCAAAAGCGACCCCCATGATGTCTGCATCGTGTGCCTTCCAGAAGATCATGGCCCTGAGGAGTGTGTGATCTGCCAGCAACTTTCTGCTAGGACACTCAGGGACAGATTGAAGATCAGGCTGGCTGGCCTGGAGGATAGGCGCCAACGTGCTGCAGGTGGGTCTGGGCAGCCTGGGAGGGATCCCTCTGCCTCTGCTGAGGCCCCTGGGGGGCTCCCCGGGGGCAGGAAATCCAGCCAACGATCCCATTCTCCGTCGACGTCGAAGGCTTCGACGGCGGCGTCGAGAGGGATGACGACGGCGTGCTCCCCGTCTCCCCGGGGCTCCGGTTCGAGACGGCGTGACGACTCGACGGCGAAGGAGAAGCCGACGTCTAAGCCGCCGTCGACGTCATCGTCTTCGTCGACGTCGAGGTCTTCATACCGACGCCGAAGGCGCAGGGACGTGCATCGGCGCTCGCCGTCGAAGCGGCACCGGCGCTCGCCGTCGAAGCGGCACCGACGCTCGCCGTCGAGGCGACACCGTCGGTCGTCGTCGAGGCGACACCGCCGATCGTCGTCGAGGCGACACCGCCGATCGACGTCGAGGGGCTCCTCGACGTCGGGAACATCAAGACGACGACGGCGATCGACGCCGAGGGCGGACCGCCCGACGTCGAGAGGACGACGTGAGAGGTCGCGCAAGAGGGGATCGACGTCGAGGAGTCGACGTTCGACGCCGAGGATGAGAGGGTCGACGTCGAGGGGACGACGTTCGACGCCGGAGTCCAGGAAGCGCCGTTCGACGCCGGAAAAGCGTCGTTCTGCGTCCAGCAGACAGCGGTCAGCGTCGAGGAGTAGGTCTCCCTCTCCCAAACGACGCAGAGGGGGCTCTAGCCCCAGGAGTCACGCCACTTCCAGTGGACGCAAGAGGAAGAGGTCGCCTGCGGATGGGGATGGATCTCCGCACCCGTCCCCTAAAGGTTCACCGGGCTCGGTGTACTCGGAAATGTACACTCCATCTCGACCCGGGACTCCTGCTCCTCCACCCGTACCGAAGGAGGACCCTCCGCCCGTGCCACCACTTCCTACGGAGGATCCTGCTCCACCTCCGGTCCCACCGCATGGGCCCGCCCCGCGGCCGGTGGTGCCTCCGCCGAGGTCCGCTTCACTGCCGTCACTGCCTGTTCCTCCCAAGGGGACCCCGAAACCGAAGCCCCGGGAGGATCCAAAGAGTCCCCGTGAGAAGCCACGGAAGACCCCTCCTCGCAAACCGAAGGAGCGCCCTAGAGCTGGCAGGTCTCGTTCTCGCTCTAGGCGCAGATCTTCCACGAGGTCGAGACACCGCCATAGGAGGCGCGAATCTCGCTCCCGCACGAGATCGTCTGGGACCAGGGACTATTCACCTACGCTGTCGGGGTCGCCGGACACCAGGGTGTCCCCGATAGATGACCTGGTGGCCTTTCAAGACGTCCTGCTGAGGGGCGCGGCGAAGCTAGGCATTACACTGACAGTGCCTACTCCGAAGACGTCCGTCATTTTGGAGACTCTGCATCAGAGGCACATGTCTCGTCCCCTCCTGCCCTTGGTGCCGGGCTTGGAAGAACCGGCTATGGCGCTGTTTCTCACCCCGGCGGTGACGAGAGCGGCCCCGTCCAGGCTACTAAAGAAATACCGGGCTCCCGACTCGGATCCGGCCTTCTTGAGAGCGGAGCCTCCGCCTGACTCCGTCATCGTCACGGCGGCCCGCAAGCAGCACGCCACCACTCCGACCTCCACGGTCCCCCCGGACAAGGAGTCTAGGTGGATGGACTCGGCGGGGCGAAAGATCTGTGGGACTTCCGCGACATCCATGAAAGCGGCGAGTGCCACGGCTCTGTTGGGGCGTTACGACCGCGCCCTCTGGGACTCCCTCGAGCGCTTTGCGGAACATCTGCCTCGGGAGCAGCGTGAAGACTTCATGGAGGTCCTGAGTGAGGGGATGCTGGTGGCCAACCAGATAATCAGCGCGGCTGCGGACTCTTCCCTGTTGGCTGCTCATGGGTTCTGCCACGGGATCAACCAACGGCGCCACGCCTGGCTCCGGCTGACGTCCCTGAAACCGGACGCGCAGCAGAGGGTGGCCAATCTGCCGTTTTCCGGGGAGACCCTCTTCGGGAAACACGCAGATGATGAAATGGCCCGCATGAAGGCGGAGGCCGAAACGCTGACGGCTGTGGGCCTGGAAAAGCCCAAGGAAACCAAGAAGCAGTACCGCCCTTTCCAACGGCGGTTCGGAGGACAAGGCCGAGGACGGGGACAGGCTTCGGGGCACTCGCAACAGCAGCAGCCGTTCCGTAAGCCGTTCCAGAAGCGGCAGAAGGGCAGAGGAGGCCAGCAGTCGGCTCCGGCGCCCAAGGGTCAGGCGGGGTCTAGGCCCTAGGACCTTACTTCCCCCGGATCCGTTACCCACTCCGGTAGGGGGAAGCATCCAACTTTTTCTGGCAGAGTGGAGAAAAATTACTCAGGACAAGTGGGTGCTGAATATTGTTTGCAATGGATACAGTCTTCGGTTCACCAGCCCCCCTCCAGCGATTCCCCCGGTCAGCTCGCAGTTCCAGCTGCGCGAGCTTCAGGCGGAAGCGGATATCCTGTTGAGGAAAAGGGCGATAGAAGGCGTACCTCTGTCTCAGAGAGGAAGAGGTCTGTACTCCCGGTTCTTTCTGGTTCGCAAGAAGGACAAGAACGAGTTCAGGCCCATTCTGGATTTGCGACAGGCAAACAAGTGGATTCGCAGAGAAAAGTTCCGCATGCTGTCGTTGCACCAGATCTACCCTCAGTTGCAACAGGGAGACTGGCTTTGCGCTATAGACCTACAGGATGCTTACTTCCATGTGCCCATTGCACACAAACACAGGAAGTTCCTGCGGTTCCAAGTCGGCACCAATCACTATCAATACACAGTACTCCCATTCGGACTGAAGTCTGCGCCAAGGACATTCTCGAAATGCATGGCGGTGGTAGCGGCACACCTGAGGAAGAACAAGGTGTTCGTCTACCCGTACTTGGACGATTGGCTGATCAAGGCATCCTCCTTCTCGGAAGCGCGAGCACACTTCCAGAAGACGTGCGTTCTCTTGAACAAGCTGGGGTTGCACGTCAACATGGCCAAGTCTGTCCCGACTCCGGTCCAATGCATACAGTACTTGGGAGCCTCCATCGATACGCTGTCAGCAAGCGTGTCTCCTTCGGAAGAGCGACGATTATCACTCCTTCGGAAGGCTCAGGCTCTTATGACGACTCCATCTACAACAGTGAGGAAGGTGTCTTCTCTACTGGGATCGATGGCCTCTTGTATCTTCCTGACGCCACACGCACGGCTGCACATGAGACCGTTGCAGGAGTGCTTGGAGGACCAGTGGGATCAGAGGAAAGGATCTTGGGACGACAAGATTCGCCTGTCGCTGTGATGTAAATAAATAATTTACTCTCTTAATTTCTATGCAGGTAAGTACTTAATCAATAATAACTCAGTTCGGATGAAAGAAAACAGAGTCCGTGGTGTTAGAGTTCTAAGGGGTTTTATTCCTCAAAAAAAAATTGGTTACGGCCAAGATATCATGTTCTGCCCACCACAGGGGTGACAGAAGGGATAGAGCGCTCTATTTTATTAACAGTACATAGCTTATATACTTATTTAATTCCATAAGTAACAGTGCAAGAGGCGTAACAGCTGAGAGAAGACAAGATAACAATATACACGTGGTACAAGTGCGTAATCAAGAGGCGTGAACTAGAGGTGTGTGCTAGAAACGTCACAGGCAGGTGTCACAAATGGGTGGCACTAACAGAAAATGTTGCAATGTCAGCAGAAATCGGACGCTTGGATGCGCGCGCAGCTGCATGACGTGTGATTGGAGGGGTGCAGGGGACTTGACATTTACACTGACGGAAAGAGACAGAAGTCTGGCATGTCAGATCAACTTGTGCTTCTATCATATCTGATATCTGATGTTTAGGAACTAAGCTATCTGAGCAGAAAGGTCTCTAGAGCAGAAGCTATTCTATACTTGCTGTGAGTGCGTGTATAAGCGCCTGAGTGTCTGTATGAGAAGCGTGGGGCATGGGGCCTTCCATGGAAGCATGGCAACAAAGCTATGAATTACTTGCATAGAGACAGGTCGGCCCTTTAGCCCTGTAGCTGAGAAGGATGTTTACTGAAGCTAGCAGGCAGGAATGTATTTTCGGGGAGGGAAACAGATAACTCGAAGGTTATAGTCAATCTTGGCAGGCAGCAGGCTGAGCCAAGCACAGAGGGCCGCGCTAGAAGTAAGTCAGAGTTCACGAGTACAGGGGCTGCCTGGGCAGAGATTTCTCGGAGTCAGAAGCCAGAAAAGAGGCTCGGTGGCAGGGATTCAGGGCCTACTTCAGCCAGGGCTGAAAAACGTAGGAGTACACTACAAAAAGACGTTGGCATAGCATACTTAGGAACGGACCATTCAACCCATTCATGGTGGGCCTGAAAGAGGACATGTTAACGTTGGACGCAAATGTATTTGCGTCTTCATAGCTGGTACAGGAGGGAAGTTACATGCACTTTAATTCGTACATGGAGTCGGTGGGGTACGCGCTAGGGAACATAACTTGACCATAAAATTTATATTACCTCATTCCCTCCTTGTTCCCTACGGACCCTTCATGATATATCGATCCTCATAAATCGATCGGTCTGTTCTTGTAACATTATATGTTCATCTTTCTTTCTTTGACTGTTTGAGAGACAACTGGAATGCTCAATGCAGGATGTGGCACACAGTCCACATATCGCTGGCCCACACTGTAGGCACAGGCAGCAACTGAATACTATAACAAGGCCAATGCCTAGGAATGATAAGATCTTCCATCCCCAAGCGGATAACGTTGTCCAGAACCAACCGGACCAAGTCCAGGTGCCTGGATTCTGATGTATCTGATTTGCAATTTTATGCAGACGGGTAATAGCTTGATAGACAGATGGTGCATTTTGTGGGATGAAAACGCAGCAACTTGACCCGATGACCTTACAGGCTCCACCTCTATCTGCCAAGATGACGTCAATTACAAGACGATTTTGAAGGACAACAACCCGTATAGCAGATTGCTCCTCTGTTAAGTTACCTAAGGCGGAGGCAGTTTCATGTACTACAGCTTCGAGTGTTCTGGTTAATCTGCGTATTAATTTACTGTTTTGGACAGGTCCTAGAAAGAAAAAGAATCCTTTATTGAAATCAGTGTACTGTTCCCATGCCGTTTCTGTGTAGTCGACAAGTGGAATATCTCTTTTGGGTCTATTCGGTACTAGATTCGTATTTCTATGGTAATCAGGGGGAGCTAGAAAAACAGGCGGCAGAAGGAATGCAATATAACAGGTACCATCCCAATCTGGAGGCAAACGTATGTATGCGGTATGACCACAAACAAAATAGGAGTGACTAATAGCTTTAAAGGACGATTTACCATGGTCACTGAATTCGACCACAGTAGTGCATTTACTATGACCTACGTGTACTGAACCTTTCTTGCTAACACATAGTTCACCTGTGACTGGTAATACTAGCATATGGGGCAGAACTGGAGCAGCTTCGGATTCAACAGTAAGGATCATAAGGCTAATTGTGTAATTACCTAATCCATATACTTCATTTTCTAGATCAGTTCCTATTCGAGTGGGAAGTCCCTCTTTATCAGGGTAACAGACGTTGAGCAGGACTAAGTTCAAGTTTCCCCAAACCCAGCCCCCATCGAAAACAGCAATATCGGGATCTAAGGAATTAATTATTTTAAACCATGCTCCACAGGAGCCATTGTGAGTGAACGGGTACGGAAAGAGGGGCAGAGCTCCCTTGTAATTCTGGTAGGGAGGGAGTCGGCCACATATCCAGCAGTTGGTAGCATTGTTTGTCTGATGGGAGAGGTGTAACATAATAATGAATGTATTGTTGCGCAGCGCAAGTCTGTAAGAGAGTTCATGTGCAGGAAGTTCACTAAAAGTGTGTTCAGCAGAGACATTATAAGCAGATTGTTCACGCCTGAAAATAGGCCAATATGTAGGTAGCAGAATGCTGGCAATAATAATTAGAATACTTAGAAAAAACATTATTAACAACGTCACTATACAGTGACTGCGCAGTGATTTGCAGTAAGTAATTCGTTTGATTTCTCTCTCTCTCTCTCTATCTCGATCTAGGGGATACATGTCAGAAACTATTTAACCGATTCACCTAGGGGAGGACTTAAACAATTAAACTGTCTGACTTGCTAGATCTGAGTTTCATTCGATATAGTTCTTGGGGAGTCTTTTCTCGTTCGGATACGGTAAAGTCTTTCGTTTCAACACAGTCTTTGGTGGGGGTGGACGAGTCAGAGTCCTGTTTTAGTCCGTTTTTTAGTTCATTGCAGAGTTTGATGTGACTCGTGTGGACCCACCCCTTTCTCCCTTCTATCTTCACGGCGGTCCTGGTGGTAAGGAGGACGGTCTTCGGGGACTTCCAGCGGGGCTCCAGCGGACTTTTCCGGTCGAAATTCCGGACGAGTACCAGGTCCCCAGGACGGACCTCATGCGCCTTTACATCGGTGTTGTCAGGGAAGGCTGCGGCAACCTGTGAACGACATGATTGGAGTGCAGACATCAAGGAGGCAAGGTAATCTGTCAACATATTGCAATCAACATCGGTTATTTTCTTCGGAATGGGCGTCCCCCACATATTCGGAGGTCTGCCAAAGACCACTTCGTACGGGGATAGCCCTGATCTAGAATGGGCGACCATTCTCATGTAGAATAGTGCCACGGGCAGGGCGACTATCCAGTCGACCCCCTTATCCTGACATATTTTTGCAAGGCGGATTTTTAGTGTCTGATTATGCCTTTCTACAAGGCCTGCTGCTTCGGGATGTCGGACACAGTGGAACCTCCACTGATATCCTAGCAAGAGGGAAACTTGTCTCATCAACTCGGACGAGAATGGCTGTCCGTTATCTGAATACACGACACGGGGCAAACCGTACCGTGGGAAGAATTCACGAACCAACTGTCTGGCAGTGGTCGGAGCGGTGTAGTCTGGAACTGGGTATGCTTCGGTCCAACGGGACAGGGCACAAACAATTACAAGGACATACTTAAATCCTCGGCAGCTATTCATCTGGATATAATCCATCTGGAGGACTTCAAAAGGGTGATCGGGAGGATGAAATCCTCCTTGCTCTACAGGGACGCTTTTTCCTGGATTGAACTGACAACAGATCATGCAAGTACGCACTTTCTGTTTTGCTGCTGCTCGTAAGTGTTTATTGTACCAGAGATTTTGTAAACTGTCTAACATCGCTTTCTCTCCGAGATGTGCAGGACTATGTGCGGTATTTATCATGCTTTGAACCATTGAGTCGGGGAGAAACCATATAGATTTTTCCTTCGTCACCCAACCTTGATCTGTCTGGATCCCTCCTAGTTCAGTCCATTTCTTTATCTCATCTGGAGTAGCATGTGTCTGGATATCGATTACGTCTAGGGTGGGATCTCTAACTGCCTTACACTGTGTCGGTACTATTGTCTTTGTCACATCAGTAGTCTGAGTGTGAGTCAGTGCTGTATGTTTTGCTGTCTGGTCTGCCAGGTCATTACCCTGGGAAACGGAATCTGTAACTTTAGTATGTGCTTTACACTTCATGACTGATATGCCCGAGGGCAAATGTATTGCTTCTAACAGTGCTTGGATGAGGGGACCATGCTGAATCTTGGCACCATGGGAGGTCAAGAAACCTCGCTCTTGCCAGAGGACTCCGAAGTCATGTACAACTCCGAAGGCATAACGGGAATCAGTGTATATGTTAACATTTCTGTTCTTGGCTAGAATACAAGCTCGGGTCAGAGCGATGAGCTCTGCTGCTTGAGCAGACAGTGTGTCAATACGATGTGTTTCTTTAATTTCAGTTTCAGTGGTCACGGCATACGCGGCCACTAACTTTCCTGTACTTGTTCTCATGCATGAACCGTCCACATAAAGTGTCAGGTCTGGATTTGTCAATGGAACATCTGTTAAGTCTCGTCTAGGCTTTGTTACTGCATTAATGATTTCTATACAATCATGTGAGGCTGGATCTGTCATACTTGTGGGTAACAGTGTTGCGGGGTTCAGGATACTGCAGCGTCTGATTTCTATGTGTGGCTGGAATAGTGTTAATTCATAACCTGTCAGTCGTGCTATAGTTAAGTGTTGAGTCTGGGTTCTGTTTAACAAAACCTCTACAGAGTGTGGTACTTGAACTGTCAACTGATGACCTAAAACAATTGAATCACTTTGTCTTATTGCTAACGCTGTTGCTGCTACTGACTTTAAGCACGCAGGGAGTGCCTGGGCTACTGAATCCAATGTACTAGAAAAATAAGCACAAGGCTTATGTGAACCTGCTTGATCTTGAGTGAGGACAGACAACGCTGTACCATCACGTTCTGTAACAAAAAGTGTAAACGGTTTGCTGTAACATGGTGTCGCTAAAACTGGTGCTTGGCATAATGCTTTCTTTAAGTCTTCAAAAGCTTGTGTATGTTCCTGAGTCCAAGGGAGGACAGTCGAAGTCGCTGCCTCCTGTGTCGTTAACTGGATGAGTGGTTTAGCTAGAAATGCATACTGGGGAATCCATTGTCTGCAGTACGAGGTGAGGCCTATGAAGGCCCGCACTTCCTTTTGTGTCTGGGGCTGCGGCATATTTGCAATTAACTGAATGCGATCGGGAGTGAGCTGTCTCCCCACTTTGGACAGCAAGTGACCCAAGTACACAACTTGCTGAACACAGAATTGTAGCTTCGAAGGAGACACCTTGTGTCCCTTGTCGGCCAGGAAATGTAAAACTGTCAGTGATGCTTTTTCACATTCGGGCTCACTTCGTGCGGTGATCAGTAGATCATCGACGTATTGCAGTAAAGCGGTGTTAACTGGCATTTGAATACAATCTAGTTGTCTTTTCAGTGCTTGACTATAGATGCTGGGGCTTTCTGTGAATCCTTGAGGTGCGCGCGAAAATTTGAAGCTGCGTCCATTTAAACTGAATCCGAAGAGATATTGGCTCTCTGGATCAATAGGCACGCTGAAGAAGGCGTTCTTGAGATCAATTACAGTGAAGAACGTTGCTTCTGAATCAATGGCAGTCAATAAGGATGAGATATCGGGGACCACAGGATACTGTGGGATAATGCATTTGTTTAATTCTCGAAGATCAATCACCAGCCGATATACTGGCGGTGCATTGGGATCAGTACGTTTAAGAATCGGAATGATGGGCGAATTACAGATATTGGAGTCGGTCTCGACGACCACTCCTTGGGCAATGAGCTCTTCAATGATTTTCAGTAAAGCCACTACAGCATCGGGTGGTAACTTGTATTGTCTGATTCTGGGTAATACAACACCTGCCTTGAGTGTAACGCGGTATGGTGTAATGTGCATACATCCTACATCAGTTGGGCCTTTTGCCCACAAGTAATCTGGTACATTTTTCAATCTGACATCAAATTCACGCAGAACATAATGACCCTTGAAATCCCGCAGAAAGAGTCTAACTCCCTCCGGGGAACAGCATATTATAGCTCCTAGAGCCTTCAATGTTCTAATTCCTAGCAGATTTTCTGGACATGATTTTGTAAGTAACAAGTCTGTAACACGTGATAATGGACCCACAGCCAGGGGGACTGGTTGCGATACCTCATTTACAATAGGCTGTCCTGAAAAACCAAGGGAAACATTTTGTGAGCCTGAGAGGGGTGCCCCTGGAACTTCATCATGGCTGATTGTAGTGCGACTTGCCCCTGTGTCAATTAGAAACTTTCTGTCTTTTCCCAATACTTGACTGTGTACATAAGGACCTTCTTGATCTACAGGAATTTCAATAAGAGGCAAGCCACCTTCCCTCTCTAGGCTGTTTCATGTATATCGGGAATATTCGGGATAAGCGGACTGGGCATACTGGTACATCTGTTGTGAAACCTGCTGAGTTGCAGCAATGGGCTGTGGCTGTGGCACTGCTACTGTCTGTGCTGGAGTCGAAGAAGCATGCATAGGCTGTGTACTCTGTGTATTCTGATGCTGATGCTGGTTATGGTCTTGTCTAGGCGGATGCGGTCTTTCTTTAGTTTTACCTGTCGCTATGTTATGTTTCAGAACTGGGCATTCATGTACGTAGTGACCTGGCTGCTTGCAATAATTACATGTCCCTTTAACGGGAGCTGTAGTGTGACTTGTCTGGGTCGTACCCTTTCTGTGACTGTCGGATGGAACCGTTTGTGCCACTAGCATTTTCATTTTCGTGTCTTTCATACGTTTCTGTTCCTGATCTTGTTCTTCTCTAATTCTGTTCTGATGATATTGTAACATCTGTAACATCTGTGATGGCGTGTTTGCTTGCCATGTACTCTCGACCTTATACACTCTATTTTTAACTAATGGTAGAGAATTCTCGACTAACTTTGAGACAAAAAGATGTGGGTACGACTCGCTACTTGGCTGGAGGCCACTATTAATAATAAAACATTTCTCGAATCTTGAATAGAAGTCACTAGTATCTTCATCATGTTTCTGTTTACAGGACGAGATTGCATCCCAATCCTCCTTTCTTGTTGTCAATAATCTGGGCAGGACCTGTACTATCAAACCTGGTAACGCTTTAGTTTTGTCCCCAAGGCCTAACCCTGGAACCCGTTTTTTCTCTTCCTCTTCTATTTCTGCCCAGGCAATCTTTGTGTCTCCCACCTCCCATTCCTTTTCCTTCAGTTTCTCGAATATACCCGTAGGCAATAATACTTTCAACATTTTCATGATGTCATCATACGTGTAGTCTCCCATCAGTAACATGTCTTTGAGCTCTCTATGAAAACCTGCAGGGTCTTTGTCATGGCACGGAACTAATTTCTTCATTTCTAACAGTTCTAATTTAGTTAGAGGCGTGTGTACATACACGCGCTTCAATGTTTTATCCTCCCCCATAACAGGGTGCACTTCTCGTAAGGGGTTCTGACTTTCAATACCACCCCCGCATTGCATGTGGTACATTTTCCTTTCTGGAGGTGGGGCGGGAACGTATTCAGAGCTTACAAAGGTATTATATCTGTGTCGCTGTTCTAGAATTATTTGAATTAATTTGGTGCTTAAACCTCTCCATCTATCCATGAGTAGTGCTTCTAGTGTTTCGTGTAAGGGACCTGGATCAGAATAGTGTTTTCTGTATTTGATGAGGAGGTGCTGAATCATATATACACCTGCTAATTTCTGTTCGTCGGGGGAGAGGTTCAGAAATGTCTGTGCTACGGTATTATCATTATATATGTCTGCATTCTCGGCCCATGATACAGCCGATCGGGCTAGTTCTTGTTCATCCATAGAATTGAGTACATGGTACCCAACTCGATCTCGAAGCCGTTTATCAGTTTCCTGGAACTGATGCTCAGCAGAATTCGGGTTTGTTAAGGCAGAGAAGAAAACTCTCTTGCTCTCTGGACGGATACCCTTCCTTAGGTAAGTTCCTTTACCTACATATGCTATGGTGCCTACGTTTCCTTCGGATTCTTCCTGTACTTCTTCCTCCTCGGAGGAAGCCTTTTCTTTCTCTTTCTGGTGTACTGCTATCACTGCTTTCCTAATTTTCTTGTACATAGAGTCTATGCAATTCTGTCTGTCATGTTTTCCATCAGCTATATTTTGACCCCACTTGTTCAATGCATCTAATTCACTCTGATCGGTTCCGGGCCTGTCTCGTTCTCTTATCAGACAATTTATGAAAAATCGTAGTATCAGCGCTTGCATGCCAACTTTCTGTTTCTCCATGGCATCCTTAATACTGTCAGGGTCTTTTCCTGTCTGCACAAACTCATATATTCTATCTAGACGCTCCTTCATTCCTGCATAGCATAACAAGCTATCCGTAGCAGACCTTAACCGTAATGATGCCAATATCATTAAATCGTCCTTTCCGGGTACTGGATCGTATCTGCAAACTGACATGTTTTCTTTTAATGCGTCAAGGCGGGATGAATTAGAGGAGTGGGGAGACCTGTACGTGAGAGGACTCTGCATATCTCTGAGATTGAATCTGTGAGTTGGTGGCGGGGTCTGAGGACCCGCGGTCGCACCTCCTGAAGCGGAAGCTTGTACATTACCTCCCTGTGGAGTCTGTATCTGGACTGGAATTTGTCGTTTAGGTGGATCAGGTAAACGTGGTTTCGGCAGGTCTGTTTTGAGTACCGGAAGTGGCGGGGCTGGCGGAACAGGAGAAGTCTGTTGTGGTACCGGCGGAACATGACCTGGGGGTGGAGTGCCACCCCCGTCCCTGTCAGTAGGCAGGGCACGAACAGGCAGATTGGTGTAGGCTGGCGCTACATCTTCTAGGTAGGAATTTAGGAATATGTCTTTAGTAGTCTTGTGCATTACTTTAGTTGGAACTAATGGTGACGGCAAATTTTTCGGTATTTCTGAAATGGCGTCAGGTGTACCTTCGGCCAAAAGATACATGTTGTTCACTTGGCTATTTCGGATGCGATCTATTTGTTCTGATTTCACTCGAATTCCTTCGATAACTAATTCATTTTCTTGGGCCTTTTCTGATTCTTTAAGTCTATCTTCTCTACGAAGTGCTCTTTCAGCACGTTTATGTGATTCCTTACGCCAAAATTCTATGGCGTCTTTCTGGGATTGTCTGGCTTTCTTCTTCCGTAATGCCTCTTCTACCTTAATGATGCACTCGGCATCCCATGTTCCGTTAACTGGCCATCGGTATCTTTCTTCTAGGTGCTTTGTATACTCGGTCCATAATTCTAGATACAGGATGGCGTCTATGCCATGCTTATTATACATAAAATTGCCTGGAGTGTCCCTAGGGGGGATAGGGATTTCTTCCTCTAACATCCCTTTCCTGGTTCCTATCTGCTTTAACTTGTTGAAAAACGGCATTGTGCCTACTTGATACTGAAATGCTCGATCCTGGATACTTAATTCTGAATTTTAACTAGTTATACAAGAAAACACAATAATGCACAAAAAAAACAGTCCCATTCATACCACGACATTAATCACAAAAACATTTAAAAACATAGATGACTACCCCACTATACTAGATGTACTGCTCAACAGTACAGATACACTGTGGTAACAGTGCAGAAATTCAGAAATTCGGAATACTAGATATACTGCTAAACAGTACAGATACACTGCCTAAAAACAGTGCAGACCGGACTTGCGTACCCAAACCCGTCTAGATACGACCCAGCAATGGTACTCACCGGGAAGCACGGAAAACAGAAGGCCTCGGAAAACTCGACTGGACTCGACTCGGGACTTCGGAAAACTTCGGAAAACTTCGGAAAAACTTCGGAAAACTTCGGAAACCTGGTGGGCCTCTTGACACCTCGGACCTTGCTTCTTTCGGCTAGGCTCTGGTCGGGATCCTCCGCACTCCTCACCGCCTCGTCTGGGCACTGATCGCAGTCTTCGTCACCTCCGTGGGTCAGAGGGAGATGCAGGAAATCCTGCCGATACGCGTATGTTCCGGCTAACTGACGGCAGGGGACACAGGTTGCAACGCACCAACCGGCGCGTGAGGTGGGGGAGGGGTCCCTATTCGGGCGCCAAAATGATGTAAATAAATAATTTACTCTCTTAATTTCTATGCAGGTAAGTACTTAATCAATAATAACTCAGTTCGGATGAAAGAAAACAGAGTCCGTGGTGTTAGAGTTCTAAGGGGTTTTATTCCTCAAAAAAGGAATGGTTACGGCCAAGATATCATGTTCTGCCCACCACAGGGGTGACAGAAGGGATAGAGCGCTCTATTTTATTAACAGTACATAGCTTATATACTTATTTCATTCCATAAGTAACAGTGCAAGAGGCTTAACAGCTGAGAGAAGACAAGATAACAATATACACGTGGTACAAGTGCGTAATCAAGAGGCGTGAACTAGAGGTGTGTGCTAGAAACGTCACAGGCAGGTGTCACAAATGGGTGGCACTAACAGAAAATGTTGCAATGTCAGCAGAAATCGGACGCTTGGATGCGCGCGCAGCTGCATGACGTGTGATTGGAGGGGTGCAGGGGACTTGACATTTACACTGACGGAAAGAGACAGAAGTCTGGCATGTCAGATCAACTTGTGCTTCTATCATATCTGATATCTGATGTTTAGGAACTAAGCTATCTGAGCAGAAAGGTCTCTAGAGCAGAAGCTATTCTATACTTGCTGTGAGTGCGTGTATAAGCGCCTGAGTGTCTGTATGAGAAGCGTGGGGCATGGGGCCTTCCATGGAAGCATGGCAACAGAAGCTATGAATTACTTGCATAGAGACAGGTCGGCCCTTTAGCCCTGTAGCTGAGAAGGATGTTTACTGAAGCTAGCAGGCAGGAATGTATTTTCGGGGAGGGAAACAGATAACTCGAAGGTTATAGTCAATCTTGGCAGGCAGCAGGCTGAGCCAAGCACAGAGGGCCGCGCTAGAAGTAAGTCAGAGTTCACGAGTACAGGGGCTGCCTGGGCAGAGATTTCTCGGAGTCAGAAGCCAGAAAAGAGGCTCGGTGGCAGGGATTCAGGGCCTACTTCAGCCAGGGCTGAAAAACGTAGGAGTACACTACAAAAAGACGTTGGCATAGCATACTTAGGAACGGACCATTCAACCCATTCATGGTGGGCCTGAAAGAGGACATGTTAACGTTGGACGCAAATGTATTTGCGTCTTCATAGCTGGTACAGGAGGGAAGTTACATGCACTTTAATTCGTACATGGAGTCGGTGGGGTACGCGCTAGGGAACATAACTTGACCATAAAATTTATATTACCTCAGCTGCATGCTCTTCAGTCCCTGAAGTGGTGGTGTTCGGCGGAGAATCTCCTCAGAGGGGTTCCCTTTCACAAGGACATTCCCACGCAGACTGTCGTGACGGATGCGTCTCTTCTGGGATGGGGAGCGCACTCCGGGACTCTGCAGATTCAAGGCACGTGGTCACCGATGGAGGCCACGTATCACATCAATTTCCTGGAACTCAGAGCTGTTCACTTGGCGCTGAAGGCCTTTCTTCCGTCCTTCCGGACCAACTCTCTGCTTGTACAGACGGACAATACCACCACGATGTATTACCTCAACAAGCAGGGGGGGTCGAGATCGCGCACTCTGTCACGGGAGGCGCAGGCGATCTGGCACTGGCTCCTGGCCAGAGGACTGACGATAACGGCCACCCATCTACCAGGTGTGCAGAATGTTCAGGCAGACGCACTGAGCAGACTGCTTCAGGAAAACCACGAATGGGTCATAAACGACGAAGTACTAGGAGAAGTCTTCGCAAGGTGGGGAACTCCAGACGTAGATTTGTTCGCCACCGCCGAAAACAGCAAGTGCAGAGACTTCGCCTCCAGGTACTTCCAGCAAGGGACACTGGGGAATGCGTTGTGGATCGACTGGACGAACAACTTTCTGTACGCCTTTCCTCCCATTCCCCTGATTCCGGCGGTGCTCATCAAGCTGGCCCGGTCCAGGGCTCGGATGATACTCATCTCCCCGGAGTGGCCCAGGCAGTGGTGGTTCACGGACCTACTTCACCGGTCTCTCCTTCCTCACATTCGGTTGCCGTGCAGGCCGGACCTTCTCACGAAGTTCGGGGGACGGATGTTACACCCCAACCTCTCGTCTTTGAGTTTGGCGGCATGGCTCCTGAGATAGTGCAATATGGCCATCTGAATCTGCCCGATGATTGCATGGACATACTGAAGGAGTCTAAGAGACCTTCCACTCGGACTTCATATGCGTACAAGTGGAAGAGGTTTTGTATCTGGTGCCAGTCTAAGAACCATGATCCTACGACCTGTAAGGAAGATGTCATCCTTCCTTACCTTTTACATTTGGCGCAGTCTGGCCTTAATGTGCATTCCATTAAGGTTCATCTGGCTGCATTGACTGCCTACAGGAAATGCCCTTCACAGACTTCCTTTTTCCAGATCCCTGTGATCAAAGATTTTCTGGAAGGATTGAAGAAAGTATTCCCTCCTGTCAGGCTTCCCTCGCCTTCATGGGAATTGAATGTGGTGCTGTCCAGATTGATGAAGGAACCTTTTGAACCTATTCATAAGGCTTCGTTGCAGCACCTGTCCTGGAAGGCGGCGTTCCTCGTGGCCATTACATCGGCCCGCAGGGTGAGTGAAATTCAAGCGTTGTGTTGTAATGAACCTTATACTGTATTTCATGCTGCTAAGGTTGTTATGCGTACTCACCCTAAATTTCTTCCCAAGGTTATTTCTGATTTTCATGTCAACCAGACTATAACTTTGCCTACGTTTTTTCAGCACCCTTCATCCCCAGCGGAGAGGTCTCTCCATTCCCTGGATGTTAGGAGGGTGTTGAAATTTTATCTGGATAAAACCAAAGATATTCGTAGGTCTGACCAGTTGTTTATCAATTATGGATCGGTCAGGACAGGTCTTGCGACCTCCAAACAGTCCATCTCTAGGTTGATTGTGTCCTGCATACAATTGTGTTATCAGAAGGCTAATAAGACCTTAGGAGGTAAGCCTAAGGCTCATTCCACCAGGGGCAAAGCTGCCACGACGGCTCTGCTCCGTAATGTGCCGATTGCTGAAATCTGCAAGGCAGCCACTTGGAAGTCGGTTCATACCTTTGCTAAGCATTACTGCCTGGACACTGACGCCAGGGCAGACGCTCAGGTTGGACAGGCTTCGCTGCGGAATTTGTTCGCACAGTAGTGGCATTATGTATTTACTCTCCATCGCCGCTTTGTTGTGGGGATGGGCTTGCCATTCTATTCACTAGATTATGACTATACACAGAGATCCCCTACTACAGAAGGAGTAGTTTCTGTCCTGTAACTCCAGTTCTGTAGTAGGGGTATCTCTGTTATAGTCATAAGCGCCCTCCCTCCTCCCCGGTGGAGAATTCTTCATGTAAACAATGCTGCAGGTCTGGCGTTTTATACGCCTTCAAAAAGAACTGAAAGTAAGTTGGACCTGCTATGCATTCTGGGATACTGGGAGAAGTCTGGAAAGTTCTCTTAAAGGCACAGTATCCTATTTAAGCCACATAATGGCAGCCTATGGGGCTTGTCTGTCCCTACCTTCCTCTCTATCATTCCTGAGTCTTTGACTGGGGGAGGCAGGTTTCTCTATGGTAGAAACTAGCAGGCTGAGCTGTGTGTGGTGATTTTTGGTGGAATTTCTAGTTGAAGTACTGGACAGTGTAGCCTGTGGATATAGGCTGCATTATTTGTCTTTAAATTCTCTCTTAAGTGTCTTGCAGTTTCTGCATTATTTTGACAACTTAAGAGATTATTTTTGATTGCCGGGGTCCACACACATGGGCGGGACTATTCACTAGATTATGACTATAACAGAGATACCCCTACTACAGAACTGGAGTTACAGGACAGAAACTACTCCATCCTGTTCGGGAAGGTCTGTCTGAGCCTGGGCAGTGGCTACCACTGCTCTTCCAACCTTTTCAGGGAGGAATGGTGCTGGGACTGAGGCTGTAGCTATTACTGCCCCAATAACCTTTCTGGGTAGGCCTGTCATCCTGGAGTGAGTTTCTTGCTCCACCTCAACCCATGCTGAGAGTTCCAGGTCATTCCCCAGTAAGCAATCTACAGGTAGGTCATCCGTCACTGCCACTCTCATGGGCCCTGTGATATTACCCCCACTGAGCTCGACTACTGCCATGGGATGCCTTCTTTTCACTCCATGAACGTCTGTCACCTGATAAAGGAAACCAGGGGTCAGTTGAGCAGAGGGGACCAGATGGTCAATCACCATGGTGATGCTGGCCCCTGTGTCTCTGTATGCCTCAACTTTCCGACCATTGATAAAGAGCTCTTGTCTATACTTTCCCAAAATGTGGGAACCAGTAGTGAAGTTGGCAAACCCCATGCCAGTCTCACAGACAAGAGTGTTGTTAGGGGACCTGGCTAGGCCATAGTCCACCTGGTTTCCCAAAGTAATGCCCACCACATTCTTGGGGGCACTCCCACCAGCTGGGGGATTACCACTATTGGTAACAGGAGGTCTGGGAGTATTACTTGGGGGTATGTTCTCCTTATTGTTGTTGGCCTTGGGACAACTGCTGTCACTTTTGTAATGGCCTACCTGTTTGCAGGTATGACAATAAGGTTTCTTTTGAGTTTTGGGAGAAGTTTGGGACCCACCCTTTTCAGAGGAATTTTGGGGCCCTGTGGTTTGATCAGAAGATTTATTCCCACCCTTCTCTCGAGGCTTGGTTGATTCCTTCTTTTTGTCACCACCCTGGTTCTTAGGCCTGACCCTGATTCTGACCCATTTGTCTGCCCTCTTACCCAATTCTTGTGGAGAGGTCAGATCAGAGTCTACCAGGTGTTGGTGTAATAACTGGTTCTGACAATTACTTAAGATTTGCTCTTTCATAATTAGATTGTACAATCCTTTAAAATCAGTAACCTTACTTCCCAGTAGCCAGCCTTCAAAAGCCTTAGTGGCACAATCAACAAAGTCAGCCCAATCCTGAGACTGAGTTTTCTGGGTGTCTCTGAACTTCAACCTGTACTGTTCAGTGGTTAAACCAAACCCATCAATCAGTGTATTCTTCAGGACTTGGTAATTGTTAGCATCCTCAGCTCTAGTAGTGAGGAGCTTATCTCTACCTTTACCTTCAAAGGAGAGCCACAAGATAGCTGCCCACTGACTCTGGGGGACACACTGTACAGTGCAAGCCCTCTCCAAAGCAGTCATCCATTTGTGGATGTCATCCCCTTGTGTAAAGGGGGGCACTATCTTACTCAGGTGTCTAGTGTCTAAACTCCTGCCTTTTTCTCTTGGGAGAATTCTGCCACCAGTGGGGTCTGCCCCACACAATTTCTGCTCTCTAGCAAAGGCAAGCCTCTCTTTGGCCAGGGCAAGTTCTTCCCTTTCAATCCTCAGATTGGCTTCCCTCACCTTAGCTTCATGCTCCCTTCTCTTAGGGGATGACATCCCTCTACGAGAAGAGGTCTGAGAGCCATTGGTTCGAATGGATCTGTTAGAGCCTCTAGATAGAGACCTAACTCGCCCATTCCCAATGTTAAGTCTGCCTGAGAGTGGCCCTGGGGCTCCCCCAAATCCATTCTCATGCCTACTTAAGTTGGTCCTAGTGAGTCTACTGACTTCTACCTGACCTTTGTCTGCCTCCTCCCCTGATAACTCATCCTCAGCATCATCTGCCTCCTGGAGGGGGTGATCATGGTTATCAAAGGGACCCTGTAAGGGGGGCATATTCCCATCTGGATGAGAAGGATCTGCGTTGGCAGACCTCCTGGCATCATAAGTCTCTAAGAGACCAATCAGAAAGGGAATGGTAGGGTTTGAACCCTGTTTTAGCTTCCTGGATGTACAGATTTGTCTCATCTCCTGGAAGCTAAGAGCAGCATATCTGGAAGGGACCTGTGGAGGGTCCACAACCACAAGAGGGGTCTCTGAAGACTCTCCGTGGTTAGACATGCTTCTAGTGTGGTGTAAGTGATGCACCTACCTACACTATTTGTTTGCCTACTGATCCCTTGCTAAGAGTTGTAGTCAAGGTGTGCTAAGCCTTGTTGAACTACAACAGCTGTTTCAGTAGAACTCAGAGTATTCTAAGCTACGTTATATGTACCTTACCGTATGTGATCTTTCACAAAGATTGGTAAAACAGCAAGCTCAAATCCCAATCGCTGCTCACCAATGTGAGAAGGTGGCCTGATATGCAGTGCTCACTATTCTAGTGATCACTATGTATCAGTCCAACAACCCTTATTGATGATTGGTTGTAAGTCAACCTTATAGACCAGCTATCCTAGTAGCATGGATACGAGCAGTCTTCGGGCTAAACTCTAGAGGGCGTGTTAAGCCAGCTGTTATACCATCACATATACCGCCTGAACACCAAGTGAAAGGACACCACACAAGTGTTATGAAAATAAACAGTGTATTTATTTAGATCACAACAGCCCTGTACTCTTTATGAGGACAGGGTACTAAGCACACAACAAAACTCTTACGAAAATACTTTGTTGCACAATTTACACAAATGCCCGAGGGGCATGAAAAACCATATACTATGAAAGTGGAATGCGAAATTACTAGCAGGTAAGTACTGGACTAATAGGCTTTGGAATCGCTAGGACTACGTTACTGAACCTTCAGATTACTTGTAGGAGGCGTAGGGGACTCGGATGCAGAGTGTGCACTCTCACGCGGGATGCGGGACAAAGTCTATGGAGGCTAGTAAAGGCAACGTTAGTGTTCTCGGGCGAACCCGATAAGGTAGGTTGAAAACGACTGTGGATCTAGACCCTTGGATAGTGAGGCTATGCTGGGGCACCGAAATGCCGAAGTTACCTAGCCCAGGGGCTGCAGCTGCATAGGTCTGAAAAGACGTCTGGAATCCTCGTTGACAAACCAGGACCCTGAAGACAGAAGTTGCTGGCAGGCGACCAGTGAAGATTGTTCGATGGATCCAAGCCTGGATCTAAGCTGGATGACACCTGAAAGCAGAGGGGACTAAGTTCTTAATCACTAGCCAGTGATTGTGTGGGCACCAGGATGGCACCGGGCGAAGTCACCTCGACCAGGTGAGTGGGCGACGCTGGGCTCTGCAGTCTCACGGACCAGGAGGCGTTGTCGGCGACCAGGATGGAGGTGCGAGCTGTCCCACGATGTTTGATGCTGTCGACGTCGCTGGACCCAGGATTTGGGCAACAAGTCTTGGCAAATTCAAGCCCACGCGGTGGACCTAAAATGGCGTCTGGAGTGGACCAGGAGGGTCCGGGGTGCTCCTCTTTTGGAAGGGAGCAAGGGCCTGTCTGGAGCAACCAGACTAGCAGTGGTGATGTCGTCGGTCGTCGTCGGGAAGGCCACAAGCCAGCGGCTAGTAGTCAGACAACGCGGTGAGCAGCCACAAAGCAGAAGGGCCCCACGCAGATCTCGTGGATGCTGGGGGGCTGGACTTCGGTGCAGGAGGTGCTCAGGGTCGGGGCTTTTCGGACCCCAAAGCACTCTCCAGAGGATCCCTCGGCGGTCGTGCTGGATAGAAGTTGTGCAGTTCTGATGATGGCCGGTCCCTCGAGGTCTCGTCGCACCTATGGCTCTCAGCTTAGCTGTAGAGGTAGGTAGAGGTCAGAGATGCCAGGGAAGCCGGGTCTCGTTGAGCTGGTCAGTCGGATTCCGGAGGAAGGACGTGCAGCAAACGGCAGAGTTCTTAGATGGTGCCTGCGGATGCAGGGTGACTACTCCTTAGCCACAAGGGAGAAATCTTGAGAAGAAGTCGAGAGCTCCTTTCGTAGAAAGTAGTTTCTTGATTCAAAGATTATCTAATTTTGGAAGGGTCCCCGCTCCTGCCTTTATCCTAAAGAAAGGGGTGGGTACGCGACTAGGTCCTGCCCTAGGGGTGGGACCAGGAAGGGGGGTGGTTACACCCCTCTCCCATGCCGGACTTTCCCGAGGCCAGGGGCTGGTGTGCCCCTGGAACTGGTTCTAGCCGGCAGATGCGTAGTGAGCACCGGGGTGCCACTTGCAGTCACCTTCCTGTAAAGCCCTGCCTACCCAGGATACACAAAACCCTGTCTGGATGGTGCTAGCACCGCCCCTGACAGGAAACCCTTTGTCCAAGCTCCCCTCGCTGGAAGGACTCCCAGCTGCAGGGGGTCAGACTCGTGTCTGTGGTGGCAGCATCCATTTTGTGATGCTGAGGCTTGAGTTAACTTTAACCGGGGTTCACAGTTACATACATGTCGTGTCCCTCTAGAAGGGTGGAATGCTAACCCCGTCGCCAGAATTGGGGAGGGGTTAGTATTCCAATTCGTATGACACCTTACTCGACATGTTTTGATAAAGCGATACCAAAGATAGCATTTAACCGCGAGGATTGTAATGCACTTAAGAGTATATGGTACGCGTTATCATGGAACAGCTATTAGGACTTGGTTCCGCAAGCTGCAAACGGGCTCAGCTCATGCCAGAGCACCATCTCACCCGATTCCAAGCACTCTGCCTTCAGGATTGTCAAGGCCTGCCATAGGAGTGACTGATAGGAATCTGTGTGTCCATTTTTGGGTTAGATATAGGTATACTATATCTAAAGCAAAGGGTGATTACACCACCTTGCCCCAGCTGTCATGCAGCCAGTTGTGTCAGATTTAGATGGCCAGCCAGGGGTGGCATAATACATGCTGCTGCCCCTGGTAGGCCCTGGGTACACCTATGCCCTGAGTTACAGGGTCTGATAAGGTGGCCCAGTACCAATTGGAAATGTACCTAAGGTACATGGAATCCATTTTAGAGAGAGAGCAGTAGGCCTGGGGTCCTGATTGGCAGGGTCCAGGCCAACTAAGTCGGAAAACCAGCAAAACACCAGGCAAAAAGTTGGGGGCAACCATAGTCAGGTATCCACCTTCCTACATGTGGTTGTTGCTGATATCTTGCTCATGGGAGGGGGGCGGTGGGGCTGTTTGAAAGGGAAGTTGAGGGGCAATGTTTTAGACATCATTTGTATTACAGGTCGGGCACCTTAAGGGGACTTACTCTGTACATGGAAGGGTACGGCAGGGTAGGCCTTATTGGAAACCATGGGGTATAGGTTTTTAAGCTGGAACGTGCGGGGGCTGGGTACATATATAGAGTCCTCTCCTTCCTTCGAAAACATAAAATATCCATTGCTTGTCTACAAGAGTCCCACTTGGTAGATGAAGGGGCACAAAAGCTGGGGAAAAAGTGGCGAGGACAGTTGTTTATTGCGTCCTTTTCTACCTACGCCAGGGGGGTTCTGATCTGGGTGGCACCAGGGGTACCGTTCGCTATGCACTATATGGAAGCGGACATTCAGGGTCGGTACCTGCTTCTTAGGGCCAAGCTCGATGGCAGGGAGATGGTAGTCTTAAATTCTTACGCACCCAACACTGACGACCCGACATTCTTCGGGGCTTTGCAGCACACCTTGACACATGACCTGGGGACCCTGATCCTTTGGTTTGGGGACTTTAATTGCATTCTTGACCCAGTGCTGGATAGATCTCCACCCCGGGAGGGCACAAAACCCAGTATGACTGCTCAGCTTAGGGAGGTCATGGACAACGTGGGGGCGGTGGACGTTTGGCGCCTCGGGAACCCGACACAACATTTTTCACCCATGTACAACATGTATAGTCGCCTGGATAGAATCTTAGTGGCAAATGCTGGGTCTGGTGTGTCAGTTGACGTAACGCACCAGGCCCGTTTTTTTATCCCACCACTCTCCAGTGGCTTGTGTGGTTCACTGGGGGTACCCCGGCTGTCCGGCCTCGTACCTGGAGCCTCCCGGTTGATATCCTTCTCGATCAGGTAGGACGGGTGCACGTGGAAAAAGCGATCGGGGATTATACGGACATCAATTTGGGGGAGAGAACTGTGTCCTTGGCCACCAAGTGGGAGGCCCTTAAGGCTGTAGTACGCGGTGCCTGTATGGGGCTTACATATGGCGTCCAGAAGCAGCTCTTCCAAGATCTCCAGAGAGAGGAGGACACTCTCCTGCGGGCCCAACTGGTGGTGGACCCTAGCGGTCCCCAGAGGCAGGAGGAGCAGGCAGCTTGAGCCCGGTTGCACGATGTCCTTGATAGGCTTGACAAGTACACCTTGGGCCAATATAGGCAGCACCTCCACAGAGAGGGTGATAAGTCGGGTAGGCTTCTGAGGAGGGAGCAGACCCCCGAACGTATCATTGCCCTCCGGGACCGGAATGGTGAATTGGTTTACTCAGAGCGAGCCCTTCTTGGGGTTCTCCAGTCCCATTTACAGCAAGTGTACGAGGCGGACCCGGATATTTCAGAGGTCTCTTACCTCCCCAATTTGCAGGGGTTGCCTATGCCGATCCTTTCGGACTCTGACTGGGAGGATCTGGACGTGGGCTTGTCATTGATCGAGGTACAATGGGCTCTAGCCCGATTGCCCCGTGCAAAATCGCCGGGGAGCGATGGGTTCCCTCCAGAGTTCTATCATGAATTCCGGGATAATTTAGCTCCGCTCCTGTTACAAGTCTACCTTGATGCCTTTAAAAGAGGGGTTCTTCTGCAGAGCATGGCTCAGGGAGATATCTGTATGATACTTAAACCAGGGGGGGGACAAGCATGACCCTTCCTCATATAGGCCAATTACTATGATAAACACAGACGCAAAAATTCTGACTAAGCTGTTGGCCACCCGGCTAGCGCCCCACATGGAGCACTTGGTGCACCAAGACCAGTGCGGTTTTATCCCTGGACGGAACATGGCGATGAACTTAAGACAATTGAATCACATTCAGCATGAGGTGAACGGCAGAGATGAACAGACAGTGTTGGTATCAATAGAATTGGCCAAGGCGTTCGACACTGTCGACTGGGGCTATCTGCAGGAGGTCCTTTGGAAGATGGGCTTCGGGCCCAACTTCGCTCGCTGGGTCGTGATCTTATATAATTCCCCATGTGCACGGGTGCGTCTGGGAGGTGCAAGATCGCAGGAGTGGCGGCTGGGGCGGGCAACGAGACAGGGGTGCCCCCTCTCGCCTCTACTTTTTGCCTTAGCTATAGAGCCGTTCGCGGTCAGGGTTCACACTGACCTGCGGTAATGGGGTATCAAGGTGGACGACACGTGCGATGTCCTGTCGTTATATGTGGATGACGCACTGTTTTACCTGACTACCCCAAGGGAGGCGCTCCCGCGGTTGTTACATCTCCTAGATTGTTTTGGTGAGGTGTCAGGCTTGCGGCTTAATCGCAGTAAGTCCGTAATTTTCCCTCTCTCCGGCTTTTCACACGGTGCCTCTTGAGGACTTGCCAGAGCTTGGGTTGAGATGGGAACGAACCAGCTTCCGATACTTGGGCATCCACGTGGCCTCGACAGAGGAGCAGTCCCTCGCTCGTAATGCGGATAGGGTGCTCACATCTCTGCGACAATCTGTAACATTCTGGAACACACTGCCACTGTCCCTAATGGGGCGGTTGGCCATCGCTAAAATGGTGATGCTGCCAAGGACACTGTATATCCTCCAGAATAGGTTGTGCCCTCTTCACCGAGGGTTTTCCGAACCCTCAACATGCTGCTTACATCCCTGCTGTGGGCGGGACGGCGTAGCAGAGTGGCACTCTGCACCGTCATGCGCTCCTTTGAGGAAGGGGGATTGGAGGCCCCGCGCTTCGATCTCTATTATTACGCAGCACAGTGCCTCCCGGCAGCTAGATGGTTTGCGGACACTGAGGTGTGGGAGACGCGATTGTTGGCAGGTCGGGCCACGGTGCGGGAGCTCCAGATGGCACGGATGCGTGGGTCGGGGGCTCAGGCTGAGCTCCCTTATGTGGTGCGGCAGACAGCTAGTGTGTGGCAACGATACGTAGAAAGGGTCCTGCGTTCAGCGCCATTCCATAGAGAGTTACTGATTTGGATATTGGCCCCTATGGCGGATGTGGAGAACAATTATTCCTTTCGTGAATGGAGAGAAGGGGGTTGTGAGCTCCTTGCAGACCTGTACCCCTCGGAGAGCTTCCTGACATACGAGCAGGCGGAGGAGTCATTTGGCCTTAGCGGTGGACAATATCTCCAATACCAGGGCTTGCACTCCATTGTGCGATCCGTCTGGCCGCAGTGTCAGGAGATACCCCAGTTGACCCATACTCTACATATATTGTTGTCCTGTGGCAGGGGACGTAGATTGATTGCCTTATTATATGCGGCTATGAAACGTGATTCCGCCCCCCCGGTCCCACCGTCATGGGCGGCCTGGGAGGACGACCTTGGTGCGCCTCTAGACCAAGGACAGTGCAAGCGCATAGGGATCTTGACACGGCGAGTGTCCTGCATTGCTCGTTTCAAGCTCATTCACTTCAATTTCCTCCATTGCACCTAACTCACCCCGAAAAGGGCGAGTCGTTACTCGGCAGACAGACGGGATAACTGCCCCAGGTATGGCACGGGGGGGGGGGGATTTCTGCATATGGCCTGGAAATGTCAGTTAGTGGGGAGCTTTTGGACAGGAGTCGTGGGTCGTATAGCGGCTACTACTGGCCTCCGAATTGATTTGTCCCCCTTACACTGTATGTTGGGATTGGTACCCAAGCCCAGGAAAAGGAAACTTCCATATGAACTGCTGCAGCTGATGTTAGTACTGGCTAGGCGCAGGGTCGCTATCACATGTATGGTACAGAGAGCCTCTGAGGTAGCTACTTGGCTTAAGGATATGAGGGAATGGACACTCCAGAGGAAACACACATGCAACACACTAGAAAGGATGAAAAATTGCAGGATGATCTGTTGGCATGGCGTACCATGTGTATGGTAGGACTCACCGCGGAGACACACACTGATTCAGAGGAGACCAGTGGCGAATTATTTTCAGCACCTGACTCGGAGCCTGAGGGAGAAGGGGGCGTAGACCACTGAGGAGTTGCCTGCGGGGTGCATGACATGAGACCTGGCCTGTATTCCTCACAAGTTTCGTAATGTGCTGCTCAATATGCTTCTATGCCACAGGAGCTTCCTTGTTTTCAGATGTTGTCCTATTCCGTGATGTGCCATAATGTGTCAGTCAAACTGTATAAAACTGTTTTTAATGATGCCTGTGTGTGGGTGGGTGGTATTGTATAAGGTTTAAAAATAAAAAAATTATGGGAAAGGGACCTTGACTGGTGCCAAAGGGCGGAAAGGGTAATCTATAAGGGTAGGGGATGCCCCAAAAAATGGGAGAGAGTGTGGAGGCCATGGAGGCGCTACAGAGGAGAGGCAGTAGACACCCAGTCAGACTCTGGTTCCGATTAAAAGCTGGGAAGGGCCCCGGATCCCGCTCCATTTTTTGAGGGGGCTGGGGATAGATGGGTGGTGGGGGAGGGAGTATGTTGGGTTTGGGAGAGGGGGACATTCTACTACGAAGTGGTGCTCGCTAGCAGGAATTTCAACGGTATGGGCACCGGACATTCATAGAGTTAGGCCCTGCTGGCCGTGATGACGACATGCAATATGTATGATGATGTATTTTATGTATCAATGTATTAATACTGCCGACCACTATGTGATCTTACTGGAGCATGTTTTATAATAAAAAGATTTTCAACAAAAAAAAATTATAATTTGTTTTAAGTTTCTAATTATAAAAGTGTATAAAAGTATTGATTTTTATATATATTTTTCTTATTTATTTTACAGCAATAGAATTCCATTAAATTAGAGTTATGAACCAAACATTCAGAGGTTTTGGTGTTTGTATGTTGCACCTTTCAGCTAAATGTTTTTCTACATCTGTTTTTGCTGAACAATTCAGTGGGGGAGGAGGTGAAAAAAGTACATACTTATTAAAGTGGTGATTTTAACAAGTAAAATTGTTTTTCCTTTTTAGGCGAGCCAGTGCAGCATTAAATTGCTTAAAGCGCTTCCATGAGATGAAAAGACGAGGTCCTAAACCACACAGCCTTTACCTAGATCATATTGTCCGGAAGGCAGTTGCAACACACCAAAAAAAGGATCAACACGTTAGAGTGCAGAAAGATATATTTATCTTAAAGGTATATGTTTAATTTATCTAAATGTAATGGTTGATTGGAGTATCTAAAGGGAGTATTTTTACATCATAGCATTATGAATCATGTCCCCAAGGCACATACTTATTCAAGCAGTGGCGAGGTGAGTAGAAGTGCATTTTCAATCTTTTTTCCTAAAAGGTAGTTTCCCCATTCAATGTAGACATCAAAGGGAGCACACTGCATAGTTGTAAGTAACCCATGCAAATGTGTCGATTTACAGTGTTTTCTCAAGATTCTGTGGATGATGCAATAGGGAGCAGCCAAGGGCGTGGACGGTGTAGTATTTTAATTTGTGCTACATTTGTTGAGTCGTTAGGTGGGGGGCCCAGTCTCATCTTCTACCCTGACCCTCTTGCAGTTTCTCAAGTGCTATAGGTGGTGTTGCCCCTTTTCTATTTGATGTGGTTTCAATTGTAGTGTACAAGTTCCCTGTCAACCATGTTCCCTGTGCCAGTGCTTCTTCCATAAAAACAAATCCCCAGTTGGTGCTTCTACCCCCTGTAAGTCCCTAGTAAATGGTACCCTGGGTACCTAGGGCCTGGGAGCTGAAAAGATTCCTATGGGATTTCCCCCTCACTGGCACCATACCACTGCCCTTGCAACTCGCATGCCCCTGTGACGGAGTAAAAAGACAAGGTCAACATGGCACCCTTCCTGGTTGCCATGCCAACCAGCACAGCCTGAAGGCATCGGTAAGTCACCCCTCTAGCAGGCCTCACAGCCCTAAGGCAGGGTGCACTATACCACAGATGAGGGCATATCTGCAGGAGCTGATAGGCCCCTACAATATTGGGGTCCATTCCTTGATATTGAAAGTGCCAGTTAAGCCATAGAGAGTACTGGAAACTCAACAACCCGATATCCTCTGCACCATGATGGCTTCACTGAACACGGAGTGTTTGGTACCAAACTACTCACAAAAAGGCAAGTGTGGGATTTATTGTGCACCCCAGAGGTGGCCCCATAAAACCTACCAACCCTGGTGTGGTCGCCAGCCACAGCCAGACATGTTTATGGCCCCCGGGTAGAGAGCCCCTGCTTTCTTGGACCAGAAACAATGCTCATCCTGAGCAGACGTGCCACATCTCCTAAGGTCGTGGAGGCAAGTGAAGCACATCTTTCCATCTCCGCCACCTTAAAGATGAGAGGACCCCTCCAATCAGGGCTAGGTCTATGCCACCCCAGGTAAGGTGCCCATTGGCTTGGCCCTACAAACTACTCCTCTAAAACGCCTCCTAAATTTAGTATTCAAGTGGCTCCCCAAGTCCTAGAAACTAGATCTGCAACAACCTACAAAGAAAGAAGATGACCATGCAGAGAAGACTGAAGACGACTGCCAATAGCCCCGACCTACAAACCTGTCTCCAGCTTCAATGAACATGCAATCATTCTTGCAGTCAGTGACCTCTGAAACCCCTGGGAGGACTGCTGCCTTCTACAAAGACTCCATTTTCAATTGAACAGTGGACCTGTCCAGAAGAAACCTACAGCGAGACTCCTGATCCAGGCTTATCTGTGACTTGTATCCTCTCTGCACCCGACACCCACTGCCCTAGTCTGAGTGGCCCAACTGCCCAGTGACGTCTCCCCAGCTACCAGGACTCCAAATCCAGAGTGGGCAGACCACTCCTCACCTCCATAACGGCACCTGCAGAGTGAATCTGCAGGGTCCCCCCCGCAACAAGCCTGGTAAGAAGATTTCTGATGTCTAGAGGCGCACCTGCAACTTTGGTGAGCTCGTCCAGCAGTGCCCCTGAGATCCCCAACACCTCAACTTACCTGTGCTGTTGCTGGTGTTCTGCCTGGACCCTCCGGTATAACGCCTGTTTCCATATAGAAAAAACTTCGTAGGATTGCATTGGGCGCCCAACTCTGTGTTTGCACCCTGAACACTGGTGGTGTATGTTTGGTGCTGCGTTTGTAATCCCTCCCCTCCCCACCAGTGCTAGTCCTAACACCCAAAGCTTGGCCCCTGCAACCGCTCCAGTTACCTGCAAGCACCGTGGCTCCAAGGACCCCCAGTATCCATTGAAACGCATTGGACCAAACTCCAATTTTGACCTCTGCACCCAGACGTCCTGTGTCCCTGGTGGTGGAGTGTTGGTACTTACCTGACCCTTGTCCAAATGACCGGAACTGTAATTTGTGCATTTACCTGATTAACCGCAAAACTGGTTCCCCCATAACGCAAAGTGTTGATTTTTCAAAGTGCAAAGTGTGAGAAAGTGGCTCTATATATACTGGACCAGAATAAGGTGCAGTGTGTATAGAGTCCACAAACCCCAGAGGTATAACAGGTTAAAGCCAGGTGTGGCCTTACTCTCTACAGTGGTAGCTTGGTCGAGCAGTAAGGCAGTACCAGAGGACAGTGTAAAGCATTTGTTGTACACAGCAAAGGGTTTCACACACTTAAAGACTGAACTCCAGGTCAATTGTTTTTAAATCAAAGATATATTTGTTTTATGTTGGAGGCATGTGGGCTGCTGAATTCATATCTGTGCATAGCTCGCCGCCTAGTGTTGGGTCCGGATGATTACACTTTGTTGTCCTGGAAGAGTCTTTGAAGTATCACAAGATAGGTGACTCCTCCCCTGGACTACAGTGCGCTTGGGCATCTTCTCCATCCTCAGATTGTTTTTTTCCGCCATTGGGTTTGGATGTTACTCCTATACTCCAACTTCGAAATCGAAACAAAACTTTTCTAAAGGCCTTCGACTTCGACGGTATTGTTCTCGCTCGGTACCTCTTGACTCGATCAAGCTTTCTATCTCGAACCGGTCGTTGACGCAGGCCGTTGAGCCATTGGGCCTTTTCAATGCCACGTGAGCCTGCTGTTGATGGAAAGGAGCCCGTTCAAAAGATGTCCACAATGCCACTCCAAGTTCCCGCATACTGACAAGCACTCAGTATGCAACAAGTGCCTTTCACCAGACCATAAGGAAGAAACCTGCCCAGCCTGCGCCCAATTTCGGTCTAAGAAAAGCATACGGATTCGACGGGCCGCTAGGCAAGAGATGCAGCGACAGGCACCGGAACCGGACAACATCTTCGATGATGACCAAGAACTTCCAGAAGCTTCAGATTCGGACCTAGAGATCATCACCATCGAGGACTACTCGGACTCCCATGACGAGATCCCACCGGGGGGAAATCGTGAGTACACTGCCCCCGACACCAATTACCCAGTTACCGAAGGCTCCGGTCGTGGCATCGCCAAGAAGCCTTAGCCAAGATCCGAAGAAACATTTGACAACTCCGCCATCCGGCTCGGCTCCGAAACCGAAACCTTCAGAGACTACAGGGCCAAGTAACGTCATCCCTAATAAGGTTCCAGAGCCCAAAAAGGCTATCGAACCGAAGGGCGTCGACCCGAAGAAGGCTGTACAGCCCAAGAGCGTAGACCCAAAGAAAACAGTCGACCCGAAAAAGGCCGTTCAGCCAAAAGGTGTCGACCCAAAGAAAATCGTCGAACCGAACAAGAACACCCAGCCGAAGGGCGCTGACCCGAAGAAGTTAGTCGACCCGAACAAGCCAGCTGTACCGAAAGTCGCCGAACCGACAAAGGTCACCGACGGAAAGGGTGCCCTATCGAACCTGTAACCCGCCCGGAGAAGGCTATCGACTCAAAGACAAGTGCTCCGAAAACACCAGTCGATCCAAAAAAGACCATCGACTCGGCAAAGGACACTCAACCAAAAAAGCCTGTCGAGCACAAGAAACGTGTCGAACCGAAATCACTCGTCGACCCGAAGAAAGGGCCCAAGCCGAAGAAAAGCACGAAAACACCAAAAGTCGTCGAAGCAGAAGGTGTTATCGACCCTAAAAAGTCAAAAACACAACCAAGGACTGTAGAGGAAGTACTCTTCCACCCAGATCCATCAGACGACCAGGCAAAAATATATATTAATCCTGAGACTGGTAAAGTCACAATCCTACACAGGAAGAAGAAGCCACTGAACACTGACCCTCATTACCCTATTCCACTAAAGAAGAAAGACGTTGGACTTCTCCCTCTAGACCCTTCATTCCTTTCTATCCCATTATGCCTACTACACCTTTTGCTCCTTACTCTCCTTCTCACTTTGGGGACAATGAGGGGAACACAGGGGAGGATCGACAGCCTGATTATGATTATCCACAAGATCCTGACCCCCAAAATGAACCATGGGAGGAGCCAACTGACCCTTATAACACCCTTTCCATCCCTGATGTCTCCTCTTATCCAACTAAGCCGTCCCCTACTGATGACATCATTGTCTTCAACCAACTAATAGACAGGGCAGCACAGTACTACAATGTAGACATGCATAATGACCCTGTAGAAGAAGACTTCTTATTTGACACCTTCCCTACTTCAGAAAAATGTGTCAGAACACTTCCTATGTTAAAGGGAGTGTTAAAACACGCACCTGACCTATTTAAAGATACATCCAGGGCACGGGTAATCAATCCCAGGATTGAGAAGAAGTATAGAGCAGCCCCTACAGACCCTACCTACATCAGAGAGCATTTACCATTAGACTCACTGGTGGTGGCTAATGCACGTAAAAAGGGCCAACTCACAGACAACGGGGGAAGTCCCCCACCCCCCCCATAAGGAATCAAAGATACTAGAGGCCTCAGGTAAAAGGGTAGCAGCACAGGCCTCCAATTCATGGAGGATTGCGAATACACAAGCTCTGCTAGCTCGTTACGACAGGGCACACAACGACCAGCTTGAAAGCTTAATGCAACACCTACCTGAGCCTTTTAAAGCCCAAGCTGATGACCTCATACAGGAGGGAAAATTAATTACAAAAGCCTCCATCAAATGTGCGCTTGACGCAGCCGACACCGCAGCCAGGTCTATTAACACTAGCGTTTTACTACGGCGACATGCATGGCTGCGTATTTCGGGCTTTAAGAACGAAGTGCAGTCCACCATTCTTAACCAGCCAGTCAATCAAGACTTTCTTTTTGGCCCTGCAGTCGACACCATTTTAGATAAAATGAAGGACACAGAAACCGCAAAGTCAATGGGTGCATTGCAGTTTCAGCAACATAGAAGTACCCTTCGACGCTCCTCATACAGGGCAGCTACACGAGGCAATACCTCGCAAACGTCATCTTCATACAAAGGCAACACACAAGGTTCCTTCGCCAAAAACTCCAACAGAGGAGGTTATAGAGGCAACAATAATAAGGGAAGAGGACGTGGAGGCAATAACACCAGAGCCTCCACTGTCACTAAACAGTGACTTCATCACGCTACCTCCAGACCACCTAACACCGGTCTAAGGCAGACTCCAACAATTCCTACCTGTCTGGAACGCAATTACCACGGACAGGTGGGTGAGATAAAATTATCCAGTATGGTTATTGCCTGGAACTCACTTCTACCCCACCAAACATACCACCCAGACACCGTCCTATGTCCAAATAACGCATCACCCTGCTGCAACAAATGCATGCTGGAAAAGGGGGCCATAGAGCCAGTCCCTTTCCAACACCAAGGGACAGGAGTATACTCCCTATACTTCCTTATTCCCAAGAAGGACGGTACCCTCAGACCAATATTGGACCTCAGACCCCTAAATCAATACATACTGTCTGAGCACTTCCACATGATCACACTACAGCAATTGCTCCCGTTACTACAGCAAAGAGACTTCCTAGCAACATTGGACCTCAAGGACGCGTATTTTCACATACCCATCCATCCAGCTCACAGAAAATATCTCAGGTTCACAATAGAAGGTCAACACTACCAATTCAAGGTTCTGCCCTTCGGGGTAACCACGGCTCCACGAGTGTTTACAAAATGCTTAGCGACAGTAGCTGCACATCTCAGGAGGAAACACATCCATGTGTTCCCGTATCTAGTTGATTGGCTAATACAAGCAAAATCGTACCAACAGTGTGCAAGAGACACATCTCAAACACTTCAGCTGCTACACAGCCTAGGGTTTTCGATAAACTACCCAAAATCGCATCTGCAACCGTCCCACACACAACAATATCTGGGAGCCACTATAGATACCTCTGTGGCAAAGGCATACCCAAACTCAGCGAGGATAGCCATCATGCAGATGCTCATTCGCAAATTTCTGCCACAACACTTTCTGCCAGCTCGAGTCTTCATGCAGCTCATAGGCAAGATGGCCTCCTGCATATTCATTGTCCCCATGCCAGACTTCAAATGCGTCCATTGCAAGAATGTCTAGCACGGCAATGGAACCAGGCTCAAGGACAACTAAAAGACCTAGTGTTGGTAGACAGTCGCGCTCCCAACTCTCTGCAGTGGTGGAACCCACAAAACCTTTCCAAGGGGCGACTGTTCCAAGAGCCGGTTCCACAACTAGTACTAACAGCGGACGCATCACTGACAGGCTGGGGAGCCCACCTCCTTCACTACACAGTACAAGGGCTCTGGACAACCAAACAGAAGAAACTGCATATCAACCAAATAGAGTTGCTAGCGATATTCCTAACCCTGAAAGCATTCCAAAAATACTTGTACAGCAAGACTGTGATGATCCGGACGGACAACATGACCGCAATGTACTATATCCAGAAACAGAGAGGAAGACACTCTCCACAGCTGTCCCACTTGGCACAGAGCATATGGAAGTGGGCAATTCCAAAATACATCTTTCTTCTAGCAGAATACCCTCCAGGGAAAGACAATCAGATAGCAGACCTGCTCAGCAGGCACAGCCAACAACTACACGAATGGGAGATTCACCCCCAAGTTCTCCAGCCATTCTTCAAAGAGTGGGGTCACCCAGAGATAGACCTGTTAGCCATAAAAGAAAACTCGAAATACCAGTACTTTGCCGCCAGGTTCCCACATCCGTTGTCACAGGGCAATTCGATATGGATGAACTGGCCAGGCAGATTTTACGCTTTTCCCTCAGCACCACTGATTCCGCTGGTGGCACGCAAACTGCGGCAATAGTCACTCACACTAATCCTAGTTGCTCCCACATGGGCGAGACAGCCATGGTACACAACGTTCCTGTAGCTTTCAGTAGTTACTCATCAAAGGCTGTGCCTTGCACCCCATCTTGTAACTCAGAACCATGGAGAAAACCCAGATCCCAATCAGATGAACCTAGCGATCTGGCTACTGAAGTCTTAGAATTTGGATACCTTAACTTGCCTCCAGACTGCATGAACATCATTAAGGAGGCAAGATGACCAACTACAAGAGCGTGCTATGCAGCTAAATGGAAGAGATTTGTTATTTACTGCAACAATAACCAAATCAACCTGTTAGATGCTTCCATACAAAACATTATATGTTACCTGCTGCATCTTCAAAGATGCAACCTAGCATACTCTTCTATAAGACTACACCTTGCTGCTATAGCAGCATACCTTCAAAACAGGCAACACTTTTCACTGTTTAGAGTACCAGCAATCAAGGCTTTTATGGAGGGTCTTAAAAGGGTGATCCCTCCAAGACACCCTCCTTCCCCAATCTGGAATCTAAATATAGTACTTACCAGACTTATGGGACTTCCTTTCGAACCTCTACACTCATGTGAACTGCAATTCTTTACATGGAATGTGGCATTCTTGATTGCCATTACCTTACTCTTGCGAGTTACAAGCACTAACAATTCAAGAACCTTTCATGCAAGTACATGCTAACAGGGTGGTTCTTGGAACAAACCCTAACTTTATGCCAAAGGTCGTTTCCAATTTCCATATTAATCAATCAATAGAACTGCCAGTGTTCTTTCAAAATCCAGTCAGTAGCTGAAAGAGCCCTACACACACAAGATGTAAATAGAGCTCTGCTTTATTATGTGGACAGAACAAAATGATTTAGAAAGACAAAGCAATTATTTGTTGCTTTTTCACCACAACATAAAGGAAATCCAATATCAAAGTCAGGAATAGTCAGATGGATAGTTAAATGCATTCAAATATGCTATCAAAAGGACAAACGCACTTTAACGGTCCCCCCAAGACCACACTCTACAAGAAAAATGGGGGCATCCATGGCTTTCCTAGGGAATATTACTCTCGAAGACATTTGTAAGGCAGCCACATGGACTACCATACACACTTTCACAAAACACTACTGTGTAGACGTGCAAGCAAAGCAGCAAGCTGCTGTAGGCCAGGCTGTCCTCAAAACTCTTTTTCAAAGTGCTGCAGCTGGTACAGGTAACCACCGCTAGAGGAGATACTGCTATACAGTCTATGCACTGATATGAATTCAGCAGCCCACATGCCTCGAACGGAATATGCTACTTACCAGTATGCATCTGTTCTTGGCATGTAGGGCTGCTGACACGCATATCGCCCGCCCTCCTCCCAGGTGCCTGTCGCAGCTGCAGCATTATCTTTTGCATAGCCATCTCTTACTTTACTATCTCCATCTCTGCCACAATGGCGAAAAACAATCTGCGGATGGAGAAGATGCCTATGCGCACTGTAGTCCAGGGGAGGAGTCACCTATCTTGTGATACTTCGAAGACTCTTCCAGGACAACAAAGTGCAATCATCCGGACCCAACACTAGGCGGCGATCTATGCACAGATATGAATGTCAGCAGCCCTACATGCCAAGAACAGATGCATACTGGTAAGTAGCATATTCCTTTTAGAACCAACAGGTATCGAAATATACTGTTCTCAATATGAGAGGTCTCAGATGAGTACTTTGCAGAAAGGCAATAAACTTTGTAAACGCAATAGGTACAGGTGTTGCAGTAGGCAACACAATTCTAAACACAATTTAGCATTGAGCTCAAGGGGTTTTCTAGATAAATACAGTTGATTACTTTGTAGATTACTTTGGTAGTTCCAGGATTGGATCCTAGATTCAGTCCTGGGATCTAAGCTGAAAACAATTCAGTAAAAACGTTCTAGTTATTGCAGTGATTTTTCAGAAATATAAAGCTATTTTAAAAGTTCACACTTAAAAACTTTTCAACAGAAATCTGGCAATGTTATCCAAAGGGAGAAAATTCAGATTGCAGGTAAAGTACGATCTTGTTACTTTTGTAATCCAGTACTGGGCCCTTAGGTCCAGCACTGGGGTCTCAACTTAAAGCAGGTAAGTAATTACGTTTCTGAAAGAAACCGGTTTGTTAGTATTAGTTTCCTTACCTTAGAATATCCCCAGACTGGATCCGGAAAATTTTGCGTAGCAGTACCCCTGCGCGTCGGTAGGCATAGTCTTTCGGCTCCGCGCCCGTCGTCGTCGCCGGGATGACGTGGTCGGAATACTTAGACGCTGCCCTCCCGCGCTGACGTCAGCTCTTCTTTTTTCCGCACCAGCAAGTGCAGGTCCGGAGAAAGTGGTACCCTTTAGTCACTTTTAGACTAAACTTTTTCGATCCTTTTTGGTGCCGGTAGGGATGCCCGGGTTCAAGCCCTGTGCCGACTGCAACCCACTGATGTCGGTTTACCTACCCCCATCGCCAGTTCCTGCATTGCCTGGGGCCCGACCACGATGACAAGTCGTGCCCCGACTGTCGGGCCTTGACGTCGAAGGCTAGGCGGGAGCGGTCCCGTAAGCGCCTCGAGCTCCAGCAGTCGGCCCGCGCCGCTCGAGGCCCGAACCCCCAAAGTAGAGTTTGGGCACAATTTAAGGTTTAAAAGCTGTCCTGGCAACCAGTGCTGCTTTTAAACTGACCTCAGGCTTCAGCACTGCACACATGTTGGTGCAGACAATCTGTTGGCCATGCCCCAGGATACTTGAGACTTGTAGTTTCAATCCCCTGCCCTGTTACATACTAGGGGCTTATGGGGTAGGTTATGCCAATTACAGGAGTACCCCACCATACCATAGTGCACCCTAGTGTATGTTAGGTGTAGTAACTGTATTTTAATGGGTTCCTTTTAGCTTGGCATTGGCCCTGGGCCTGGTTAAACAGAGCCCAGCGTCAGTCAGAGTCCGTTACCACCAGTTCCAGTCAGCAAAAAGTTGGGGGGGTGCCCAGGGCACAGGATGACTTTGCAACAGGGAGGAAATTAAGTTATTGTTCTAACAGTAAGTACTTAGTTTTGGGAGTTGGATTTCTGGGGTTAGAACAAGAATTCCCACAGGGTCAAGGATGCACTCTCAAACTCTCAAAGCACCCTCAGCGGCGCTAGGTGGCTGGGTGCAGAGTGCTGAGGCCCAATGTTCTCCAGGGGGCTATAGGGGGGCCTCCGGTTGATGGCTGCTTACGACCATGCCACAAGTTTGTGGGAGAAAAGTCCCTGTAATTAAGCTCAGGGCTTGGGGGGGGGGCGCTGTTTTGGCATAGGATGCCCTGTTGCTTTAAATGGGGATTTACCGATTTGCACAAACACTGCACGCTTGGGCACGAAGATCTTCTGGAGGCGACCACTGTTTGGAGAGGTAAGTTAGGATGCCATGGGATGCCCAGACACAGTCAGTAGTTCCATCCAAGGCCATGGGGCGTTGGGTGCAGGGGTGTCTTTTGGCGTCAGATTCTTCTTACTGGCTCTTGCCGCAGTTTGTGGAATCCTCCAGAAAGGGGCTGCAAGTGTTGTCGGGATGCTCGAAGCAGGCCAGGGATCATTAGATCCCAGGTCAGGATCGCCAGGTAGACCTCTTCGTGGCCACTCAAAATTGGGCTTTGGGCATCTGGTGCAGAGTGGTGCAGACTTGTGGATTTTCACAAGAGTTAGTCAGTTTTTGAGCAAATCCCGTGCTCATGGGAGACTAACTCTGGATCGGGAAGGCATGGCAGGTCCTCATGTGTTCTGGGAGGCTGCTGGCTGCAGGACACATCGGGATTTCGCTGGAGCAGGTAGAAGTCGGAACATGCCACTAAGGCTTTGCCCAAGTCAGTTGGTTTCCTCCTCCTTCCTTCAGCGTAGCTCTTTGGTTCTTCTTCTTTTTGTTTCTTCTTATCTGAAGAGGCAAGGTTCAGGGTTGCCCCATAATACTAAATCTAGGGGTGTTTCAGGTTGGTAATGGTTGGGACCAATGGGTCTCTTCCTTGGAGTGGGTACACTCTATTATACCACACTCCATTGGGAGTGTGGAATAAGCCTCACTCTGGTTGGCGGAGTCCCCCCCATCTTCAAGATGGCGGGTACTGGGAGTTGTGCTTCGCCTAGCCTTTCCTACCTGAGGGATGGGGGTCGACAATGGTGGGCACACCTCTCCTCCTATCTTGGTTTCCCCGCTGATTCTCCCGCCCCAACTGGGAGAAGCTAAGGGCTGGGTCAGCTTACAAAGGCGGCAAGCCTTTAAAGCTTCTCCTTCGTGGACCCTACCCATCCTGTGGGTGGGGGCTTGGCATCTTGACCCAATATGTGCTTTGTTTCAGGACCCAAAGAGCGGCAGACTCTTAACCCAGGGGTCCAGAAACATGTCTGGTGGTGGCAGCTGGTGAGCAGCCACTCAGCTAGGACACTAGAGACAGGTCGTTTTTCAGGGGGCATCTCGAAGATGCCGTCTGAGTGTATTTTTTATTAAGTCCCACGCTGGCATCAGTGCGGGTTTAATGTGCTAAGTTTGATATCAAACTTCCCAGTTTTCTGTAAAGCCATTATGGAGCTGTGGCGTTCGTAATGGCAGACTCCCAGAATCTTGTATTAATCCCACATTAATGCCAGTGATTGATTTATTAATAAATGCACCCAGAAGAGTAGACATGGCACACATACCACTGGTGAGGGTACAGTTCCATGAGAACTGTACCCTTACTGTGTCTAAGTCCATGCTTAGACATTGCAAGTGCATTAACGCCACAAAGAGTATAGAGTATGGGAGTTTTCATTACAAACTCCACAGCACCATAATGGCTTTACTGAATTCTGGGAAGTTTGACAGCAAACATCTCAGCATAATACACCCACTCTGATGCCAGTGTAAGATTTATTATATAATGCACTCAGAGGGCATCTTAAAAATGCCCCCTCTCTGGTGGGTTCCCTGACTGGTGCACACCAGCCTGCCGCCACAATAAATGTTCCTCGTCCCCTGGGGTGGGAGCTTTCGCTCCCCGAGCCCAGAAACAAAGCCGTTCCTGGGCAGAGGTGGTCACACCTCCCCCAGGCCAGGAAGAGCCATCAGTGGTAGAGGAGCTTCAAAGGCCTTGCTGCTTTTGTAACGTGACACCCAGCCTCTCCTGCTATTAAGAGCCGGTCCTCTTCCAGTCTCTCCTCCTTTTCGGCGGGAAGACAGGAAGGAACATTAAGTACATCCTAGAGGGGTGCCCAGCTCTGCCAACCCTATCTTTCAGGTGGGGTAGGTGAGGTGAAGCTCACTCCTCAGTGCCCGCCATCTTGCAGATGGCGGCTACTCTCCAATGAGGATTAGGGATTGTGCCCACTCCCCATGTGGGGTGAGCACAGTAGGGTGACGTCACCCTACAGTCAGTAGCCGATTGGCTACTGCCCTTGATACCCCTATAATGCCCCCTAAATACAGTATATAGGAGGCAGGCCTGAACTAAGAAGTCAGATTCCCACAAATTATGAAGAAGGACGAAAGAGGGCGCCCAGCAGAGGAGTCTGCACAGAAGAACTGACTTGGCCACAGCCCTACTGGCCCGTCTGCAGTTACTAAAGATCCTGTACCAAAAGTCTCATTGTCCTGCAGCCAGTGACCTCCAGAACCCCTGGGAGGCCTGACCTCCTTCAACAAAGACTGGATCACTTGTGAACAGCAGCTCTGTTCAAAAGAAACTCCCAAGACCGACTCTGAGCCTGCTGAGGACAAAGAAACCTGACGCCTGGAACCACCACTGCACCCGACGCCTTTGGTCTGAGTCCGAGTGGCTCCGATTTACAGGGGGTTGTGAAGGTATTGCCAATTGGGGGAGCAATTGTGCAGTTTTAGGAAAAGAGAACTGGCACTGGATAGCTGGAACTCAGTGCACTTCTGTCAAAATTGCATCAGATACCCTGCAAAGAATGGGGGTGACTGTCAAAAAGGGGCACTTTCCTACATTCGACTGCCTTTTTCTCCACGGATGTATAAACAGCTTGCGAAAATTTTGCAGTCCTACCGCACGAGTCGGCTATGCAGCGAAATGAGAGATTAGTAATTATCCACGTTTTCAAACACCTTGGTGCTCTTAAACCTGCAGTTCAGGACATCAAGTTCTACTTGTTTCACCTCCAAAAGTCTGACCTTGCCTACACTTCAATACGGTTTCATTTAAAGCCTTAGCTGTATACGTGCAAAACGGAGAGAATTACTCTTCTTTTTTTAAATAAATATTTTTCATCTGAAAGAAACATGTTAGTGATAGATTCCTTTCCTCAGAATTACCTCCAGATGTCAGACTGGATCTGGAACGTTTTCGTCATCAGTACTCCTGCACGTCGGTAGGCGTCGTTGTGCAGCTCCGCATAAGTCATTGGCGTGGTAGTCGCCGAGATGACATTGTTGGAGCTACTTAGACGCACCCACACATGCTGACGTCAGTTCTTTCTTTTTCCGTGCCATCAAGCGCAGATCCGGAGAGAGCGATACCCCCAGTGACTTTTTGACCGAGTTATTTTTGGGACTTTTTTCTGTTTTTTTGAGTCATCGACTCCTGGTGTATAGGGATGCCCGGTTTTAAGTCTTGCGTCGCTTGTACTCGCACGGTGTCGGTGACTGACCCGCACCGTGTGTGCCTGGGAGTCCCGAGGGAGGTCGAGGGACCGGTAGCTGAGCCGCTATCCCCATCATTCGATGATGTCTATGCACTCTGAGTCACAAAAGGCAAAGCACAAGAAGTCGAAGAAGCGTCATCGCTCTTTGCCTTCCCTATGCCTGTCGCGTGACATGGCTGAGGGTGCGGGTGGTTCCACCCCCGAGACTCCGGCGGAGCCTAGGCAGTTGCCCATGGCCTACCCCCCCTTTCCGGGTCCATCTTCTAACAGTGGTTGAGGAAGCAAGGTGCATCTTAGATTCAGGAGGATCTAAGCGCTGCATTCGACACTGTAGACCATGGGATCCTGATCCAGCGCCTTCTTAACCTAGGGGTGAGAGGCACCGCACTGCGATGGATCACATCCTTCCTGAAGGACAGAACCTTCCAGGTATGTAAAGGGAACGCGCGCTCCAAGCCTTTTCCCCTCCAGTGTGGGGTTCCTCAGGGCTCTTCATTGAGCCCTACCTTATTTAACATTTATATGGCCCCCCTGGAGGATGTTGTCACTCCCTTTGGGATCAAAGCTGTCACATACGCTGACGACACCCAAATGGTCGTCTCACTCTCCCTGGAAAAGGACAACCTCAAAAAGCTGCATGATTGCCTTGCAGGAATCTATAATTGGATGTGTGACTCGCGACTTAAATTAAATGGCACAAAAACAGAGCTCATGCTTCTCGGTCAGCGAATAACTTCCCTTCCCATCTCCATATGGCCACTGTGTCTAGGGGATCTCCCGCAACCAAAGAAAGAACTCAAAAGCCTAGCGTTCTGGCTGGAGCAAGACCTCTCCCTGAAAACACAGGCCAAAAAGACGGCTGGTACCTGTGTGGGCCTACTTCGCTCAGCCCGGAAGATTCTCCCCCTACTTCCGACACAATCCCAAAAGCTGCTCATTTAAGGTCTTATCTTATCTAGATTAGACTACAGCAACGCCCTTTTTATGGCTGCGCCAGAATCCACCATTAATATCCTTCAGCGCACCCAAAACGCAGCAGCGAGGCTGTTGACAGGCACCGCCCGGAGAACATCGGCAAAACCAGCACTCCGAGCTCTCCACTGGTTGCTTATCCCGGAAAGGATCAAATTTAAGGGTCTGTGTATCACCCAAAGATCCCTTCAGAGCAAAGGGTCCCCTATGCTTGGGACAATACTCCATCCCTACAAAACTACCAGGTCCCTGCGTTCATCCCAAGGCAACCTGGCCACTGTTCATAGAGTCAGGAAGGTCCGCCCTGGAGGGCGACTTTTTTCGGTCACTGCAGCAACACTGTGGAATTTCCTGCCAACTTGTCTGCGAATCGAACCGAACTACATGAAGTTTCGTAAACTCCTGAAGACATATCTTTTCCCACAAAAGCCATAAGTTCACTCTTCATCCCCCTGCGCTTCCCCTCAGACTTCCACTGCACCCTCAGCGCTGGGACGCTCCCGGGCAGCCATGCGCTTTATAAATCTTTTTTCATTTCATTCATTTCATTTCATTTCATTCATTCATCGGCGACTCCTGCCCAGTGCAAGAATTCCTGTCAGCCATGGCACGAGTCTTTGGGCCATCGGTGCCCCGTCGGCACGCATTTGGGCCCCTCGGGTCTAACTGGGGATCTTCGCTCTTCTGCGTTGCCGGCTCCGGCACGACGTAGTCGACAACTCCGATCCTGACGCCGAGAGACCCTCGTGGATCCATGCATGGATCCCAGTCGATGTCTGTTGGCCTCGTTCGACTGCTGTAGACGGCTCAGCCGCCGGCTGGCTCTCTGGCCAATGCCGTCCCCGGCTTCCTCCCCGACGAGAAGACTGTGCCGTACCGTTGTCGATCAATGCCGATTCTGATGCAGTTTGGGAATTTCAACCCCTTTCTCCATCTACCTCCCTCCGCCTGCCCGGCAGGTTAGGGAGGACTGGGAGGGGTCTAAGGACCCTCTCGCAGCCCAGTGCGAGAGGGTCTGGGAAGAAGATTTGGAGGATGCAGGTGACTTGGATTTTACTCCAACACTTGGCACACTGTCTCCTTCTACCGTGGCTACGGAGAAATGTGGTACATATTCTGTGGTGTTGCGTAGAGCAGCCGAGGATCTCCACTTCGAGCTACCTACAATGGCCATCAGGACTAGCCTCCTGACAGAAGTGCTCCGGCCAGTGTCTTTCTCTACAGAGCCACTGCTGCCCTTTAATGACACACTTTCTGTAGGTCTTTTGAGCACCTGGTCCAGGCCCAACACAGGGGCTCCTGTGGATAAGAATTTGGCCCGACGCCATCGCCCGGCCCCGGGCGACCCAATTTTCCTCTCTCAACACCGAACCCCTGAGAGCTTGGTCGTCCAAAACTCTGCGTCCCCAAGCGCATTCCCTTCCGCATCTCCGGACAGGAAATCCAAGAAACTGGAACAGTTTGGGAAGATAACTTTTACTTTCACCAGTTCAAGGCTGCTGTCTGTGAGCACCGCATGCCTCTGGGGCCGTTATTCCCATTCTGTGTGGGACACGGTTGCGCAGGTGCTGCCTCAGTGTCCATAGGAGGCCCGGACGTTGCTGCTGAGGGGAGAGACGCAGCCAAGTTCACATTTCGTTGTGGCCTTGACACCCCCCGACTCGCTGGGCAGGGCGATTTCCACGACAGTGGCGCTACGCCACCACGCCTGGCTGAGGACAACTGGCTTTTCCTTTAATGGCACTTGCCTTTTTGGCGACAAGGCAGCCAGTGTGTTGGAGCGTTTTAAGGACCCACGGGCTACGACCAAGTCCTTAGGCCATTCGGCCATGCGCACTCCTTCCGCTTATGCTTTTACTCCTTTCGTGGCCAAGGAGGGGGGGGGGCACCCAATCACGTTTTTTTCAGAGCCACAGGCCTGAGCATCAACAGTCTCAGTGCGGACGTGGGACCCACCGAGGTGGGCCACAGGGCCAGTGGGCGTGGCAGACGACCACCTCCCCTGCCACCACTGCCTCCAAACTTTCCTAGTCCGGTGATTCAGGCCCACCAAACGCCAGTGGGTGGCAGGATTTGCCATCACCCACCCCCCTGGCGCACCATCACCTCGGACAGGTGGGGTTTGCGGATAGTCCGAAGGGGCTCCTCCTTCGAGGCTACCCCTCCAGCCATGCCACCTCAGTACCACCGCATGTTGGGGGATCACTTGTTACTTCTCCAACATGATGTTGTGGCCCTTTTGGCCAAGGTGGCCATAGAGCGCGTTCTGACGCCAGAAGTAGGTCATGGTTGTTACTCCCACTACTTCCTGGTTCCAAAGAAGGACAAGGGCCTGCGTCCTATCTTAGACCTTCAGAACGTCAATCGCTTACTCCCGAAGGAGAAGTTCAAGATGCTCACACTTGCTCAGGTATTGTCTGCCCGAGACCCGCAAGACTGGATGATAGCGTTGGACTTGCAGGACACCTATTTTCATATCCCCGTCCTGCCGGCCCACCGGCGTTACCTGCGGTTCACGGCAGGCCAGGGGCATTTTCAGTTTGCTGTGCTCCCCTTCGGACTTACCAATGCCCCTCGGGTGTTCACGAAAGTGATAGCGGTGGTTGCAGCTCCTCTGCGCAGATCAGAGGTTTCGGTCTTCCCCTAGCTCGACGACTGGCTGTTGAAGGCGGGCTCGCCCCAGGCAGTCTTCTCCCACCTCCAGACTACTGCCGACCTCCTGCATGTGCTGGGGTTCTACATCAACATGCCAAAGTCGCACCTAGTTCCCTCTCAGAAGCTCCTCTTTATCGGAGCGGTTCTGGACACGGCCCAGTTTTGGGTTTATCCTCTGGAACAGCGAGTCAGAGACATTCGGGGTCTGATTCCGTTCTTTTAGCCCTTGTCCCAGGTTTCGGTCAGAGTAACTCTGAGGCTGCTGGGCCTCATGACCTCCTGCATCCTGCTGACCAATCCTGCCAGATGGCATATGCTGGCTCTGCAGTGGGACCTGAAGTTCCAGTGGGCACAGCATCAAGGGGACCAGTCTGAGCACGTTCATATCTTGGAGGGCACTGCACAGCAGTTGTAGTGCTGGCTCGCGAACCAGCATTGAGTCAGCGGCAGATCCCTCTCCCTTCCCCAACCGGAGCACACCTTGGTGACAGATGCGTCCCTCCTGGAATGGGGTCCATGTGGGGGAGGCGGAGATCAGAGGCCTCTGGTCTTCGGCAGAGTCCAGGCTCCATATCAACTTTCTGGAGATCCGGGCGATCCTGCTTGCACTGAAGGCATTCCTTCCCTCTATCAAGTGGAAAGTAGTGCAGTGTACACAGACAACACCACCGCTATGTGGTATTGCAACAAGCAAGGCGGGGTGGGGTCGTGGACCCTATGTCAGGAGGCTCTGCGTCTCTGTACATGGCAGGTTCGTCAAGGCATTTCCTTGACAGTTCAACACTTGGCAGGCTCCTTGAATGGCAGGGCGGACGAACTCAGCCGCAGGTGCATGATGGATCATGAATGGCGTCTGCACTCGTAGGTGGCGCAAGGTCTCTTTCAACAGTGGGGAGAGCCTTGGTTATATCCATTCGCCACCGAAGAGAACGCGCAATGCCATCTCTTCTGCACGTTGGAATTTTCAAGGTGGCATTCGCTCTGTAACTCTTTTAGTCACAAGTGGAGCTGCGATCTATTGTACGCCTTTCTGCTTAAACCACTACTTCCCAGAGTGCTGAAGAAGATCAGGCGCGACCGGGCCCAAGTTATTCTTGTGGCCCCGGACTGGGCTCGAAGAGCTTGGTATCCCTAGGTTCGAGGCATGTGGGCTGCTAAATTCATATCTTAGCATTAGATCGCCGCCTAGTGTTGGGTCCGGATGATCGCACATTGTTGTCCTGGAAGAGTCTTCGAAGTATCCTGAGATAGGTGGCTCCTCCCCTGGACTACAGTGCGCATGGGCATCGGCTCCATCCCCAGATTGTTTTTTTCCGCCATTGGGTTCGGATGCGGTCTCGACGTCTCTCTGTCGGAACCGAGAAAACATAACTTTAAACTGCCAAAAGGCCTTGTATTCTTTACGTCGGTATTGTTTGCGTGCGGTCTCGAGTTCTTCCGTCTCTCGGAGCCGGAATCAGCGGAGTATTTGCACTCTTCGGACATCGAGGCCTTCTCATCGCGACTCGACAGCGACTTTCCAGCATGGAGCGGAGTCCGTTTAAGCTCTGTCCGCTCTGTGGGTCCAAATACCCACATATAGACGTGCACCCGGTCTGTAACAAATGCCTTTCACCAGACCATAACGAAGACAACTGCAGGGCCTGTGCGAGTTTCAGGTCCAAGAAGACACTCAAGATTCGGCGCGCGGTGCGCCTTGAGGCCAAACAAGCGGCCCCGGATCCAGAAAACATCTTCGACGACCAAGAAGAGGAGGACCAGAGCCATCATCTTCAAATCTCCCCGCCCGAGACGGAGGTCGAGGCAGATCCGGAAGACGACGACTGAGTCGTGGGTCAAGGCCTTGAATACGTCGACGAGGTAGGGGACGTCGAAGAGGTTTATGGGGCCGCGGAAGATAGCTCAGGGGACGAGCTATGCCCCGAAGTTTACGGACATAAAGAGCGGGTCACGGGATCGCCTGTCGGCCTTACCCAAGACCCCGTAGCGCAAGCCACGGCCCCGCCTTCAGGCCCGGCCACGGACATACTTGCTGCGCAGACGGTATCGAAACCGAAACTGAAACCTACGGTATCGACTACACCTAAAATGGCCGACCCAAAATCGAAACCGAAACTTAAGGACTCGAGCGTCCCTAAGATGGCGGCCGTACCACCAAAAACGACTAAACCCCTGCTTCATCGACTCCGTCGACCTCCGGTCCACAGAAGTCGAAGAAATCTGTCGATTCCACAGTGTCGAAATCGGCGCCAGAGGAGGGATCCTCTAAGAAGGGTGGTACGCACAGGTCAACCGCTGCGACGCCGGCAAAGCCCGCCAAAGCCAGCGGCACGGCTCCAGTTCCGACTGGGACTTCGTTTGTCGGACGCGTGGTAGAGACAGAGCCGTCAAAGTCACACGGATCGAAGGCTGGCACATCTGCGCATCGGTCCAAGGACTTTGAGTCGGCGGATACGGCATCATCGTCCAAAACTCAGAAGGGCCAACAGGACGTCGGATCCGAAGGCAAGGTCAAGACCTCCTCGTCGGTGCCAAAGGCCACTGTAAGTGACGCGTCCCCCATCGCTTCTTCACTACAAACAATTAGGGAGAAGGCCTCTGCTTCGTCGGCGCCGACGCCATCGCCACAGAAGGCGATAGACATTCCGGTCAAGCCTGCGAGTAAACTCCTCTTCCTTCTGCCGCCAAAAGAGGCGCCGAAGGCCTTTTCAACAAAATCGACGCCAAAGAAGTCGGATTCTTCAACGGCAGGGGCACTTTCAGGTCGAGTACTCGACTCAGAAGAGGATTCTGAGCGTTTTATCGACGCAGAAACGGGCAAATTGACCCTTTGCAAGAGGAGGATCACTTCACAGCCGGTGGACTCCTATGTCATCCCCCTGAAGAAGAAAAAGTTTCCCCAGGACGCCTCAGGCCTCATGGAACCTATCCAGCCCCCTCCAAGAAGGAGCCCAACTCCTTCTCCAGACCACTCTGAAAGTGAGGGATATGATGAAGATGACCAATACACTTTCCCAGTCAATGAACCAGATGCACAGCCAGATTCATATGATGACATTGGTGACCAAGGCACCCAAAATGTGGGACAGGACCCACAGCCTTTCAGTACATGTGCATCCCCAACAGAGGATTCTGCAGGTTTCCATGCACTCATTGAGAGGGCAGCTGCTAATCATGATGTGGACATGCATGCTGACCCAGTTGAAGAAGACTTTCTATTTGACACTTTTTCAGTTTCTGAAAGAACTGTAAAGACACTGCCTATGCTCAAAGGGGTCCTCAAACATGCTGCGGACATCTTTAAAGAGCCTACCAAGGCGAGGGTGGTCAATCCACGTATTGAAAAGAAGTACAGACCAGCACCTGCAGACCCTGCATACATTCGGGGACAGTTGCCGCTTGACTCCCTGGTGGTCGCAAATGCCCGAAAAAGGGCCAACTCCCAAACAACGGGTGAAGCTCCTCCCCCGGATAAGGAGTCGAAAGTGCTAGAGGCAGGAGGCAAAAGAGTAGCTGCGCAGGCTGCCAATTTCTGGCGTATTGCAAATACACAGGCACTATTGGCACGTTATGATAGGTCGCATTACGACACCCTAGAACAAATTGTGCAACACCTGCCTCCGCAGTTTCAAGAGGGCACCAAAATGATTATACAGGAAGGACAACTGATCTCCAACGCGGCCATAAAGTGTGCACTTGATGCCGCGGACACAGCCGCTAGGACCATTAACACTAGCGTTATGCTGAGGCGACAGGCGTGGCTCCGCATATCGGGGTTTAAACCTGACATTCAAACAACCATACTTAATCAACCAGTCAATCCTGATAGACTGTTTGGTCCAGATGTTGACACCACCCTAGAAAAAATTAAAAAAGACACCGAAACTGCTAAGTCTATGGGGGCCCTACAATCACAACAGTTTCGTGGCAATAATTTTCGTCGCTCAGGTGCACGTGGAGTCACCAGAGGACAGATGGGTCAGCAGTCACAATTCTCTAGAGGTGGAGCACAATCCTCGTACCCCAAACAAAACAAGGGGGGCTACAGAGGAAACAGCACCAGAGGACGCGGCAGAGGGAACAACAACTCACGCTCCTCTACCCCAAGCAAACAGTGACTCTCTGTCACTGCCCCCCGACCACTTAACACCTGTCGGGGGGAGACTACAGCAGTTCCTGCCCGTCTGGATAAACATCACCACAGACAGGTGGGTGCGACAACTTGTCCAGTACGGTTATTGTCTAGAGTTAAAATCCACTCCACCCAACATTCCACCAAGGCAAAGGCCTATGTCCGCAGAGCACTTGCACTTATTGCAGCAGGAAGTGGTGGTGATGCTGCAAAAAGGCGCAATCGAGCTCGTGCCAGTGGGGGAGTGAGGCACGGGGGTATATTCCCTGTACTTCCTTATTCCAAAGAAGGACGGATCTCTCAGACCAATTCTGGATCTCCGTCCCCTCAACCTGTATATACTGTCAGAACATTTCCATATGCTTACACTGCAACAGATTCTTCCCTTGTTAAACCAAGGGGACTTCTTGGCAACCTTAGACCTCAAGGATGCTTATTTCCACATTCCACTACACCCGTCCCACAGAAAATACCTCAGGTTTACTATCCAAGGCAGGCATTATCAGTTCAAGGTCCTACCCTTCGGAGTCACCACAGCCCCAAGGGTGTTTACCAAGTGCCTGGCGACAGTAGCAGCGCACCTCAGGAGGCAGAACATCCATGTCTACCCCTACCTGGACGACTGGCTCGTTCAAGCCAAGTCGGAACAACAGTGCGCCGCGGACATGTCGACTACCATTCACCTCCTTCACGACCTGGGTTTCTCGTTGAATTACCCAAAGTCGCATCTTCAGCCGGCACATGTCCGGCAGTTTCTAGGTGCGACAATCAATACCCTGACGGCCAAAGCTCAACCAAACCAAGTCAGGATAGACAGCATGCAGTCTCTAATCCAAAAGTTCAGACCAAAACACTCACTTCCAGCGAGAGTGTTCATGCAGTTGATAGGCATGATGGCCTCCTGCATCTTCATAGTCCCTCACGCACGGTTGCATATGCGCCCGCTCCAGGAGTGCTTAGCAAATCAGTGGACACAGGCTCAGGGACAATTAACAGACCTAGTGTTGGTTACCAGTCGGGCATACGACTCTCTGCATTGGTGGACTCCACACAACCTTTGCAAGGGCCGACTGTTCCAGGAGCCAGTGCCACAGATTATCCTGACAACGGACGCATCTCTCCAGGGATGGGGAGCTCATCTGCTCACTTACACAGTGCAGGGACTATGGACGACGCAGCAACAGAAGATGCACATCAACTATCTAGAACTGATGGCGATCTTCATGGCGCTCAAGTTCTTCATTGTACATCTGTGCAACAAAGTAGTGTTAGTCCGGACGGACAACATGACCGCGATGTACTACATCCAAAAGCAGGGGGGCACCCACTCACCGCAGCTGTCTCATCTGGCTCAGAGCATGTGGAAGTGGGCCATTCAGAGGAATGTCTTCCTCATGGCAGAACACCTCCCAGGGAAGGACAATCAGATGGCGGATCTGCTCAGCAGATACAGCCATCAAATGCACGAGTGGGTGATACATCCATCAGTACTCCAGCCGTACTTCCAAAGGTGGGGTCATCCAGAGATAGACCTGTTCGCCACAAGGGAGAACGCAAAATGCCAAAGCTTCGCCGCCAGGTTCCCACACCCGCAATCGCAGGGCAATGCGATATGGATGAACTGGTCAGGCAAATTTGCGTACGCTTTTCCGCCAACACCTCTGATACCACTGGTGGCGAGAAAACTAAGGCAACACTCGATGACACTCATCCTAGTTGCTCCAACGTGGGCGCGCCAGGCCTGGTACACCACGTTCCTCCAACTCTCAGTGGTACCGCATCAAAGACTGCGCCTCACGCCCAGGCTTTTGACGCAGAACCATGGAGAAATTCAGCATCCAGATCCGCAACAGCTCAACCTAGCGATCTGGCTCCTGAAGTCTTAGAGTTTGGATACCTCAACCTACCTCCTGAATGCATGGACATCATCAAGGAGGCAAGGAAGCCAACAACCAGAGCATGCTATGCTGCAAAATGGAAGCGTTTTGTCATTTACTGTACAGCCAATGACATCAACCCGCTAGATGCATCTATCCCTAACATCATTTGCTATCTGTTACATCTTTACAAGTGCAAGCTAGCGTTCACTTCTATTCGGATACATCTATCCGCCATCGCAGCTTACCTTCAAAATAGGCAGCATCTCTCTGTCTTCAGGGTGCCTGCCAATAAAGCTTTCCTTGAAGGTCTGAAACGAGTCATTCCCCCAAGAACACCGCCAGCTCCGGTGTGGACCCTCAATGTGGTCCTCACCAGACTGATGGGACCACCATTTGAGCCACTGCACTCGTGTGAACTACAATTCCTAACGTGGAAAGTAGCTTTCCTAATTGCTATTACGTCACTGAGGCGTGTTAGTGAGCTACAAGCGCTCACAATCCAAGAGCCATTCATTCAGATTCATCCAAATAGGGTAGTGCTACGTACTTACCCCAAATTCCTTCCGAAGGTGGTGTCACAGTTTCATCTCAACCAAACTATCGACTTGCCGGCATTCTTCCAAAACCCACAAACGGTGGCGGAAAGAATGCTCCATACGTTGGACGTACGGAGGGCGTTGATGTACTACATAGACAGGACACAACACTTTAGGAAAACAAAACAACTTTTTGTTGCCTTCTCACCACAACACAAAGGCAACCCGATTTCCAAAGCAGGAATAGCCAGATGGATTGTTAAGTGCATTCAAATCTGTTATCAAAAGGCCAAGCGCACTTTAACAATACCCCCAAGGGCGCACTCCACACGCAAATTGGGGACATCCATGGCTTTCCTAGGGAACATTCCTTTAGAGGACATTTGCAGAGCAGCCACGTGGGTTACACCACATACCTTTACAAAACACTACTGTGTTGATGTGCATTCCAAGCAGCAAGCTGCTGTAGGACAGGCTGTTCTCAAGACACTTTTTCAGGTTTCTGCAGCTGGCACGGGCAACCGCCGCTGATGGAGGGACTGCTATGTATTCTATGCTAAGATATGAATTTAGCAGCCCACATGCCTCGAACTGAATATGCTACTTACCAGTATGCATCTGTTCTTGGCATGTAGGGCTGCTAACATTCATATCGCCCACCCTCCTCCCCGGTGCCTGTCGCAGCTGCAGATATACTATTGTATTCAATCATTAGCATGGACATCCTTTACACTTTTCACTCCATCTTCTGCCACAATGGCGAAAAACAATCTGGGGATGGAGCCGATGCTCATGCGCACTGTTTTTCAGGGGAGGAGCCACCTATCTCAGGATACTTCGAAGACTCTTCCAGGACAACAATGTGCGATCATCCGGACCCAACACTAGGCGGCGATCTAATGCTAAGATATGAATGTTAGCAGCCCTACATGCCAAGAACAGATGCATACTGGTAAGTAGCATATTCACTACTCAGTATGAGCATGGATCCCCCGATCCGACTGCCTCTTCGGGAGGATCTTCTGGCGCAGCAGCAGGGGATGGTCCTTGACCCGAACCTGTCCAACCTCCACCTACATGTGTGGAGATTGAGCGGCGACAGTTGATTCCTTTTGACTTGCCTCCTGAAGTCTGTGATATATTTCTGGCAGCCATTCGTCCCTCCACTAAATTGGTATACTCTTGCAGGCGGAACAAATTTGTGGCATGGTGTACAGCAAAGGCTGTGGATCCCCTTTCTGCCCCTCTTTCACAAGTACTTTTGTTCCTTCTTTCTCTGGCCCAGCAGGACTCTGCTCTGGGCACTATTAAGGGCTACCTTTCTGCGATTTCATCCTTTTTCAGGCCCCCTGATCAGCCCTCTCTTTTCAAGTCCCCTGTTGTAAATAGATTTCTAAAAGGCATTTACCTCCTATTCCGTTTGTTGTGCCGCAGTGGGACTTGAATCTAGTTCTTACTTATTTGATGTGAGCTCCTTTTGAGCTACTTCACAACTGTCCTCTTCGTTTATTGACTTTGAAGGCTGCTTTCCTGGTTGCCGTCATCTCCGCTAGGCACGTGAGTGAGCTCCAGGCTCTTTCCTGTAAGCCTCCCTTTCTTTCGGTTCATCCGGATAAGGTTGTGCTTCGCACTCGTCCTTCCTTTTTGACAAAGGTTGTCATTGCCTTCCACATCGGTGCAAACTATCACCTTGCCCACTTTCTTCCCGCCTCCACACCCTTCCAGAGAGGAAGAGAGGCTCCACCGTCTGGACCCAAAACATGCACTCTCATTCTAGCTAACTCTCACACCGTGGATTCCTTAACTTAGAATATCCCCAGGCGTCAGACTGGATCCGGAAAACTTTTTGCAGCAGCACCCCCTGCGTGCCAGGGGACGGCGCCACACAACCCCACCCTGACGTCCACAGACGTGACATCAGCGAGGTCATGTAAGTCCCTCCTGGCATGCTAACGTCCGTTTTCCTTCTTTTCCACGTGCAACGCGGATCCAGAGTAAGCGGTCCCTCTGGCCTATTTATTAGGCCCCTTCGTGCTTTAAAACGTGTACCTCCTGTTCCCGGAAAATGTCCGTGACAGACCCACACATTATCTTTATGTGGTGTCTGGGCTAACACCATGACTCGACGGATTGCGATGCCTGCCTACACCTCAAGCCGAAGTCCCGGCGGGAGCGCAGGATGAAGCTGCTTTCGGCTCGCCTGTCCCGGTCGGAGTTGTCTCGGCCCCCAGCCTCCTCATTGGCGGCAGGTCCCTCTGGCAGTTGGTTCCATTTGCAGTGTCGGTCGCCCTCTGGTTCCCAGGTGCGTCGTTCGCCTCTCTTGGGTAAGTCACGGCGCATGTCACCGAGGTCCTCGACCTCACTTCCTTCTGTTGTCGGGGGCTCTAGTTCCTGGAATCCTCTGGACGTGCGCCTCCGGAAGTCGTCCCTCCCCTCTCTGCCTTATCCTGGCACCGGGGCGACTCGGACCCAAATGGAGGCTTATGCCGCGGCTCTGCAGGCCTCCCTTGGGTCCTCTCCTCTCCCTGGGGCATTCTCGGTGCCTCAGCTACATACAGGGTCTCCGACAGACTTGCCGGTGGGTTCGCTGACTGAGCCCCTGCCCTCTAGGGATGACGAAGTTATGGCGTCGTTCGCCTCTCTTGGGTAAGTCACGGCGCATGTCACCGAGGTCCTCGACCTCACTTCCTTCTGTTGTCGGGGGCTCTAGTTCCTGGAATCCTCTGGACGTGCGCCTCCGGGAGTCGTCCCTCCCCTCTCCGCCTTATCCTGGCACCGGGGCGACTCGGACCCAAATAAAGGCTTATGCCGCGGCTCTGCAGGCCTCCCTTGGGTCCTCTCCTCTCCCTGGGGCATTCTCGGTGCCTCAGCTACATACAGGGTCTCCGACAGACTTGCCGGTGGATTCGCTGACTGAGCCCCTGCCCTCTAGGGATGACGAAGTTATGGCGTCGTCAGGGCGTGGCCCGGATGGGTCTCCCTCTCTAGCCAATAGCACCTCTGCCGCGCCACATAGTCCCGTGGGGCTCCCTGTGGCATCGCAGGTGGTTGCTGGTGCTCAAAGCCTTGCTTCGAGCCAACCTCGGCCTAGGCGGGGTCGGGCCGGTCCGGTGCTGTAGACTTGCCTCCATTCCTTACTTCGTAGTCGGAGCCTGTTGTGGTTGAGTCAACGCTGGTCTTTTGCCGTAGGCTTGCCTCCCAGGCTCCGTCCCCTTTTTCGGAAGCAGAGCTTGTTGTGGTTGACGTGGAGTCTGCGCCGGACGAGGCCCAGTCTGCGCCGGACGAGGCCCAGTCGGCGCCGGACGAGGCCCAGTCGGCGCCGGACGAGGCCCAGTTGGCGCCGGATGAGGCCCAGTTGGCGCCAACCGAAGTCGCCATGAGCCACCCGACGCCAGTTTATTGACTCCTCTCCAGAGGCTTCCGGGGGGAGTTTGGCGTCGCCTCAATGTCTGGCGACGCTGGATCTGTCCTTGCCTATCCCCCCCCCCCCGCCCCCCTGGAATTTGTGGCCCCAACGGAATCCCCTCCTCCACAGAAGCTCCATCAGTGCCCTCATTCGTCAATGGGGCTATCTTCTTTTGTGCATTGGTTGTATCCTCAGTTTATTGGTCTACCTCCTTGGGGTGAGAGACTTAGTTTACAGCCCTCACCCACGGATGAGTTTCTGTAGCTTCCTCGGAGGGCTACAGAGGCTGGTGCGGCGTTCATTAGGGTTGTCTCTTTGGCCGCTCGTGTTCTGACTACGCAACCCCCTTCGGTCCCTCTGCCTGTTGAATCTCTGCTGGATGTCCTCCACCACGGCTTGGGGAATGTGGAGCCGCTTCTGCCCTTCGAAGCTATTCTTTATGAGGCCTTTTTGGGCACCTGGGCTCAGCCTTCTTCTTGTGATCCGGTGGCTCGTTAAAATCTTGCACCACCGCCTCCTGCTCCGCATGATCCAGTTTGCTTATTTGTTCACCCAGACGTTCAGGGGTTTGTTCTGCAAACTGCTTTCCCTTCCGTGCCTCAGCTGATGCTTCCTTCCTCCCTCCCGGGATTCCAGATGGCTGGAATTGTGGGGTTTTAACATTTTCGCCTCCACTAGCGCAGCTCTTTGCTCTCTTGATACAGAGTGTGTCTTGGCTCAGGCTACCTCTGCCCTTTGGGACTCTGCTGAGTCTCTTCTATCGGCCAACATTGAGGGCGCTCGTATTGACCTCCTTCATCTTCTCTGTGATGGTTGTGATTTGGAGGAATTCACAATCTGCTCTGCCTTGGATACTGCAGATTCCTTAGGCCGGGCTGTGGCTGGTCAGGTTGCCCTATGGCGCCATGCTTGGTTGCGGGATGGCCTTGTTGACCTACCTTTTCATGGGGTCCTTTTCTTTGATGCCCACGCCGATTCGGCTGTTCAGCACCTCCTTGCGGGCTTTTGCCCTCCCCCATATGTCTGTATTTGACATGTTCCTAGGTGGTTACCCTTTTATGTAGCATCCACCAGTTTCACTATGGGTTTTTAGGCTGGCAGTAAGCCTACTGTGGCAGTGTTCCACAGGTTGTTTGTGTTCTGTCCTCTGACTGTGGTTTGCCCTAAGAGGTGTTTCCCTGTTTGGGGGTGTGCCTTACTCCAAGTGGGGTACTAGTATGCTATTGTATAGCTCTGCGTCAGCCGGGCATGGAGGTCCCTTTGGACTCTCTACGCCCACTGATGCCATTATCTTACTGTTGCACCGTGTTCAATGTTGTGCCTTTTGGCACCATCTCCTATACGCCATGGGTTGCCTTGCTTGAGCCTTACATTTGTGCCTCATTCTTCTCCCTTGGAGCTTTTCACTGTATTTTAACACTCTTCAAAATGCGGCATCTTCCTGCCACGGGTGCAGTAGGTGGGTTCCTCCTATGTCCCCCGTAGTTGCATGGTCGTGGCTCATATACATACATATATATATATATATATCTCCAGATAATATCCGAGGCAGACGACTCAGATGACTCCATTCCATCGGGTCAGCGCGTGAGTACTACTGCCCCCTGCGCCTCCTATTCTGCCCAAACTGAAGGCAAAGGTCAGCACTCCGCCCAAAGGGCCCAGTCGAGACCGAATACCTGCTTCGAAAGCCCCGCCTTCCAGCCCGGCTCCGAAGAAACCAACTAAGCCTTCTAGTGCCTCGACACTGAGCAAGCCTCTTCTATCGGCACCGAAAAAGAAAGATGCCTCGGCGCCGAAGCCAAAGGACCCTCGGCACCAAAGCCTAAAATAGTACCGGCACCGAAACATAAAAACGTACCGGTACCGAAACTGAAAGAAGCACCAGCTCCGAAGCCGTCCACTTCTACATCTTCGGCTCCGAAGAACTCAAAGCCTGATTCCGAGGTGCCCAAATCCTCGAACATGCCTACAAAGCCGAAAACGACACCTTAGGCACCGAAAACGATGCCACAGACCGTTACAACACCTGACAAGGCTAAAGACACAGGACAACCTCCCCTGGAACCGAAAAAATAGACGCCCAAGAAGGTTGTAGAGGAGGAGGAACTTTTCGACCAGATCCCTGACCAAAGAAAATCTACATAGACCCAAAGACCGGTCATGTAGGTGCTACACCTCACAAGAGACCAGCAGATGCACCACCCACACCTGTGGTTCCTGCCAAGAAGAAGGACTGTGCAACATCTTCTATGCACCCTTCCTCTCCTATACCTCCTCTTCTTTCTTCTCCTGTTCCTCCTCACATATCACCTCAAATCTCTCCTGTACATTCTCCATTATCATCACATTCCCCACAGCAGAATGATGATTAATACAATTTGGGTGGAGGGGAGGACATTCAAGAACCTGATTCATACCAGAAGATACCATTGGTTTTGGTCATCTGTTAAACAGAGCTGCTGTTTACCATGGAGTCCCTATGCATTCCGATGACATTGAGGAGGATTTTCTCCCAGATACCTTTGAGCAGTCTCAGCGGCCTGCTCAAATTCTTCCCATGATCAAGAGGGTCATAAAACACGCTCCAGAGGTATTTAAAGACCCTGTACCCACTAGAATATTAAACCCTATAATCGAGAAAAAATATAGACCGGCACCCACAGATCCAGTCTACATTAAAGGACATCTACCACTAGACTCATTAGTTGTGGCCAATGCTAGGAAGAGGGCAAACTCTCAAACTTCTGGCAAAGCACCCCACCTGACAAATTATCAAAAGTAATTGATGCGTCAGGTAAAAGAATAGCTGCACAAGCTACAAACATTTGTCGTATAGCAAATACACAAGCCCTCCTCTCTCGTTACGATATGGCTCATTATGATCAATTAGAAAAACTAATTGAGCACCTACCAGATCAGTACAAAGATCAAGCAAATGACCTTATACAGGAAGGCAAGCTAATATCCAATGCCTCAATAAAATGCACGCTAGATGTCGCAGACACAGCATCTAGAGCTGTAAATACCAGTGTCATACTTAGGAGACATGCATGGTTACGCATTTCAGGGTTTAAACAAGAAGTATAAACCACCATTTTAAACCAACTATTTAATCGGAACCAGTTATTTGGCCCAGAAGTAGACACTACACTGGAAAAAATTAAGAAAGATACAGACACAGCAAAGTCTATGGGGGCTTTACAGTCCAAACCAGCTAGAAGCTCCTTTCGTCGCTCCTTCTACAGAGGAGGCTCCAAACAAACTGGAGCAGACACTACAACATCTTTCAAATCACAAACATCCTCTAACTAGAGATGCTTTAAGGAGGTTACAGAGGCAATAATAACAAAGGAAGAGGTCGCGTTAACAATAGCAAACGATCCTCTCCTGCCACATAACAGTGACTTCCCTCTGCTCCCCCCACAGCATTCCACTCCTGTAGGGGGCAGATTAACACAGTTCCTGCCTGTCTGGAACTCCATTACAACAGACAAGTGGGTAAGACAGATTATCCAACATGGCTACTGCCTAGAACTCACAGCAACCCCTCCAACCATACCTACCTCCCATGCAGTGTCCAATGTCTACACACCATCTGACTCTGCTTCAACAGGAAGTTCTATCACATCTACAAAAAGATACAGGGGTTGCTGAAGGCAACTTCAAGTGAAGACACACTTTAGCATTGCGTTCTATCAATCAATCAATTAGAGTACTTGTAAAGGGCGCTACTTACCCGTGAGGGACTTAAGGCGCTGAAGGGAGGGGGTGCCGCTACTGCTCGAAGAGGAGTCTTTTGAAGGCGAGTAGGTCTTGGGTCTGCCGTAGTTAGGTAGGGAGGAGGATCTGCCGCCGGAGGTTGTTCGTTGGATGCGGGGAACAGAGACGAGGGCGAGGCTGGCGGAGTGGAGCTTGCGGGTGGAGGTGTAGAAGCTGAGTCTGCTGTTCAGGTAGGCTGGTCCGGCGTTGTAGAGTGCTTTGTGTGCGTGGGTGAGGAGCTTGAAGGTGATCCTCTTGTCAACGGGGAGCCAGTGTAGCTCTCTCAGGTGGGGGGTGATGTGGCTGCGGTGGGGGACGTTGACTATCAGTCTGGTGGATTGTCATCATAAAAGTACAGTTGATTACAGTACCGATTACTTTAGTAGTTCCAGGACTAGATCCTAGATTCAGTTCTGGGGTCTAAGCTGAAACAAGATTAGCAAAAACGTTTTAGTTACTGTGGTGAATTTTGATGAATATAAAGCTGTTTTAAAGTTCACACTTAGAAACTTTTCAATGAAAATCTGCCAATGTTATTCAATGGGAGAAAATTCAGGTTGCAGGTAAAGTACGATTGTGTTACTTGTGTAATCCAGTACTGGGCTCCTAAGGCCAGCCCTGGGATCTTAACTTAAAACAGGTAGGTAATTGCGTTTCAGTATTTCGTATGATTTTTAAAGAATATTTCAAGTTTTCAAAAGTAGACAGGAGAAATTTCATGGAAAAGCAGACAATGGGTTCCTATTGAGAATATACAGATTACTAGTAAACCTGGTAAGGATTACTTTTGCGGTTCAGTACTGGGCTGCAAGGTACAGTACTGGCTTCTCCCCTGCTCACAGGTGAGTACTTCAGAATTCGGCTGATTTTATATGAATATTTTCAGTTTCCAAAACTTCACAGTTAGAAAATTTTCGAGTCAAAATTGGTCAATGTTATCCAATGACAGGTAAGTGAGTTCTGGTTTCCAGGTGAGTACTTGGCTGTTGAAGCTAAGTTTCTGGGTATAGACTCAGGGGTCCCCCAGGGTCAGGTAAGTACAGTTGATTCAGCCCCAGCAGCACAGGGGCGGCCGGGTGCAGAGGTAGTTAGGCCCAATGATATCCAATGAGGGAAAGGGGGCCTTCGGTTGGTGGCTGCTGGCTAGCAGGCCATGCGGCTGCGGGAGCTGGGCTCCTGGACACTTGCTCAGGGCAAGGGGGAAAGTAGGATAGGACCAGGGTGGCACAGCCAGCGGCACTCGGGTGGCTGGGTGCAGGGTGCTCTTGAGCCGTTGGGCGCTCAATGTTATCCAATGGGAAAGGTAAAAAAGGAACACAGGCTGCAGGTTCGGGCCGGAGACTCTCCAGGGGCGACAAGCACTTCGAGATGTAAGTTTGGATCTTGGAGCACATGTAGGTACCCCAAAGGGAGGCAAAGTGGGCTGTAGGGTGCCGGCAGCATGGGTGTCTTTGGGTGTAAGAAAAGCTTACCCTCAGCTGGTCGCGGTTGGGGTGGCCCCTGGTTCCGAGTCTGCAGGCTTCGTCTGGTTCGTCGAGGAGGGTCTTTGGGCACTGGACTTCGGGGCCCAGTCGCCGGGGGGACGTCCTCGTAGTCTTGCTTCGGTGGGGCACGGCATGGGCTCGACGGGTGCAGAGTGGGCTGGTCCGGAGCTTCCTGGTTGGCACCAGGTGGGTTGTTGCAGCAGAGCCTCTGCTGATGGGAGTCCCAGTCTTTAGGAGAGTCCAGGCAGGCAGGTCCTCTGGGTGTCCCAAGGTTGCTGTCTGTAGGAGTCGCCGGTAAGTTAGGCAGGAGCAGGTTCCAGGATCGACAGGCCGGTAGGGCTGGGGCCAAGTCAGTTGTTGTCTTCCTGTTGTTAGCAGCTGCACGGCGGGTCTTCTTCTTCTTGGTCTACTTTCTTCTTTTTTTCTTTCAGGATCTGAGGAAGGAAGGTTCAGGGTGCCCCTAAATACTGAATTTTAGGGGCGTTACAGGTAGGGCAAGGACAGGGACCAATGGGTCCCTGTCCTGGGGTGAGTATGTGGTAAATATTTGATTTACCGTCTTAATTTCTATGCAGGTAAGTACTTAAACAAAAATAACTCAATCGGAAAGAAAGAGACAGAGTCCGTGGTGTTAGAGTTCTTAGGGGTTTTATTCCTTAAAAAGGAATGGTACCAGACCGGATATCGTATTCCTGCCACCACAGGGGTGCAGGAAGGGATAGAGCCCTATTTTATTGACAATACATAGCTTATATACTTAAATCATATGGTAGAAACCAATACAGTAGGCGTAACAGCTGAGAGAAACAAGATAAGACACACACGTGGTAGTGATACGTAATTAGAAGGCGTGAACTAGGCGTGAACATAGAGGTGTGTGCTAGAAACGTCATATGTAAGTGTCATAAGTGGGTGGCAACAAAAGCAGAATCTTGCAATGTCAGCAGAAATCTGAGGCCTGGATGCGTGCGCAGCTGCATGACGTGTGCATGACGTATAACTGGAGGGTGCAGGGGACTTGACATTTACACCAGCGGAAAGAGACAGAAGTCTGGCATGTCAGATCAACTTGTACCACTATCATATCTGATATCTGATGTTTAGGAACCATATTATCTGGACGGAAAAGGTCTCTGGGGCAGAAGCTATTCTATACTGACTGTGAGTGCGTGTATAAGCGTCTAAGTGTCTGCATGAGATGCGAGGGGGCATGGGCCTTCCATGGTAACAGAGGCTATGAATTACTTGTACGGAGACAGTGAGGCCGGGCCCTTTGCTCTGCAGCTGGGGGAATGTTTACTTAAACTAGTAGGCAGGAATGTATTTTCGAGGAGCGGAACAGATAATGCGAAGGTTGAATACAGTCTTGGCAGGCAGCAGGCTGAGCTAAGCGCCGTGGGCCGCGCAGGGAGTAAGGTAGAGGTCACGGGTACAGAGGCAGCCCAGGCTGAGGCGTTCGGAGTCAGAAGACAGAAAAAGGCTCGATGGCAGAATTCGGGGCCTGCTTCGCCAGAGCTGAAAAACGTGTAAAGTACACCACAAAAAGACGTTGGCATAGCATACTTAGAAACTGAATATTCAACCCGTTCATGGCGGGTCTGAAAGAGGACATGTTAACGTTGAACGCAAATGTATTTGCGTCTTTATAACTGACACAGGAGGGAAGTTACATGCACTTTAAACTCGTACATGGAGACGGTGGGGTACACGTTAGGGAACATTTCTTGACCATACAATTTATATTTCCTCATTCCCTCCTTGTTCCCTACGGACCCTTCATGATATATCGATCCTCATGAATCGATCAGTCTGTTCTTGTAACATCATTTGCTCTTCTTTCTTCTTTTTACGTTTTGAGTGAAAACTGGAATGTGCAATGCACGATGTGGCGCATAGTCCACAAATCGCTGGCCCACATTGTAGGCACAGGCAGCAGCTGAATACTATGACAAGGGCGATGCCTAGGAAGGATAGGATCTTCCATCCCCAAGCAGTCAATGTTGTCCAGAACCAACCGGACCAAGTCCAGGTGCCTGGATTCTGATGTATCAAACTTGCAATTTTATGAAGACGTGTAATAGCTTGGTATACCGTTGGCGCGTTTTCTGGAATGAAAACACAGCAACTTGACCCGATGACCTTACAAGCTCCGCCTCTGTCTGCCAAGATGACGTCAATAACGAGACGGTTTTGAAGAACAACAACCCGCATGGCGGACTGCTCTTCTGTTAAGTTGCCTAGAGCGGAGGCAGTTTCATTCACTACTGCTTCGAGTGTTCTAGTTAATCTTCGTATTAGTTTACTGTTTTGGACGGGGCCTGTGAAGAAAAAGAATCCTTTATTGAAATCTGTGTATTGCTCCCATGCCGTTTCAGTATAGTCGACAATCGGGAGATCTCTTCTGAGTCTACTCTTTACTAGATTTGTATTTCTGTGATAATCAGGAGGGGCTAGGAAAACAGGTGGCAGAAGGAAGGCAATATAACAGGTACCATCCCAATCTGGAGGTAAGCGTATGTATGCGGTATGGCCACAAACAAAATAGGAATGACGAGTAGCTCTAAAGGAAGACTTGCCATGATCACTGAATTCGACCACGGTAGTACATTTACTACGACCTAAGTGTACTGAACCCTTCTTTCTGACACATAAGTCACCTGTGACTGGTAATACTGACATAGCAGGGAGAACTGGTGCAGCTTCGGATTCGACAGTAAGAATCATGAGGTTAATTGTATAATTACCTAATCCATATACTTCATTTTCTAGATCAGTTCCTGTCCTAATGGGAAGTCCCTTCTTGTCAGGGTAGCAGACGTTGAGCAGAACTAGGTTCAGGTTTCCCCAAATCCAATTCCCCTCGAAAACAGCAATATCAGAATCTAAAGAATTAATTAATCTAAACCATGCACCACAGGGGCCATTGTGAGTGAACGGGTACGGGAAGAGAGGCAGAACTCCCTTATATTTCTGATAGGGAGGGAGTCGGCCACATATCCAACAGTTTGTAGCATTGTTAGTCTGATGGGAGTGATGTAACATACTAATGAATGTGTTGTTGCGCAGCGCAAGCCTGTAGGATAGTTCATGAGGCGGTAATTCGCTAAAAGAGTGTTCGGCAGTTACATTGTAAGCAGATTGTTCACGCTTGAAAATAGGGTAGTATATTGGCAATAGTATACTAGCAACAATAATCAAAAGACTTAGAAAAAACATAATCAATAATGTCACTATACAGTGACTGCGGAGTGATTTACAGTATGTACGTTTCTAGAGTTGTCTCTCTCTCTCTCTATCTCGATCTAGGGGATACATGTCAGAAACTATTTAACCGATTCACCTAGGGGAGGACTTAAACAATTAAACTGTCTGACTTGCTAGATCGAAGTTTTGTTCGATACTCCTCTTGGGGAGTTTTCTCTCGCTTGGAAACTTTACAGTCACTAGATTCGAGGCAGTCCTTTGAGGGGGTGGACGAGTCAGTTTCTGGCAGCAGTTCGTTGCATTTTTTAATATGACTCGTGTGGATCCACCCCTTTCGGCCTTCCACCTTGATCGCGGTCCTCGTGGTAAGAAGGACGATCTTCGGCTCTTTCCAGCGGGGCTCCAGCGGACTTTTCCTGTCGAAGTTGCGAATCAACACAGCATCGCCGGGACGGACATCATGTGGCTTTACATCAGTGTTGTCGGGAAAGGCTGCGGCAAACTGTGAACGACATGATTGGAGTGCAGACATCAAGGAGGCAAGGTAATCTGTCAGCATATTACAATCAACATCGGTAATTTTCTTAGGCATGGGCGTCCCCCACATATTCGGTGGTCTGCCAAAGACCACTTCATACGGGGATAGCCCTGATCTCGAATGGGGGACCATTCTCATGTAAAACAGTGCAACGGGCAGGGCGACTATCCAGTCGACCCCTTTCTCTTTACAGATCTTTGCAAGGCGTGTTTTCAAAGTCTGGTTATGCCTTTCTACAAGGCCAGCGGCCTCGGGATGTCGGACACAATGGAATCTCCACTGATATCCCAGCAGAAGGGAAACCTGTTTCATGAGCTCGGATGAGAATGGCTGTCCGTTATCTGAGTACACGATACGAGGCAAGCCGTACCGTGGGAAGAATTCTCGAACCAGCTGCCTGGCAGTGGTCGGGGCAGTGTAATCTGGGACTGGATATGCTTCGGTCCAACGGGAAAGTGCACAAACAACTACGAGGACATACTTAAATCCTCGACAACGGTCCATCTGGATATAATCCATCTGGAGGACTTCAAAAGGGTGATCGGGAGGATGAAATCCACCTTGCTCTACAGGGACACTTTTACCTGGATTGAACTGACAACAGATCATGCAAGTACGCACTTTCTGTTTTGCTGCTGCTCGTAAGTGTTTGTTGTACCAGAGATTCTGTAAACTGTCTAACATAGCTTTTTCTCCTAGGTGTGCTGGACTATGTGCTGTATTTATTATGACTTGAACCATAGAGTCAGGGAGAAACCATGTAGATTTTCCCTTCGTCATCCATCCTTGATCTGTCTGAATCCCTCCTAGTTCAGTCCATTTCTTGATTTCATCTGGAGTGGCATATGTCTGAATATCGATTACATCTAGTGTGGGATCCCTAACTGACATACACTGTGTCGGTACTATTGTCTTTGTCACATCAGTTGTCTGAGTGTGAGTCAATGCTGTATGTTTTGCTGTTTGGTCTGCCAGGTCATTACCCTGGGAAACAGAATCTGTAACTTTAGTATGTGCTTTACACTTCATGATGGATATGCCGGAAGGCAGATGTATCGCGTCTAACAGGGCTTGAATGAAGGAACCGTGTTGGATCTTGGCACCGTGAGAGGTCAAAAAACCTCGTTCTTGCCATAACACTCCGAAGTCGTGTACGACTCCGAAAGCATAACGGGAATCTGTGTATATGTTAACATTTCTGTTCTTGGCTAGTATGCAGGCTCGGGTCAGAGCGATGAGCTCCGCCGCTTGAGCAGACAGTGTGTCAATACGATGTGTTTCTTTGACTTCAGTTTCAGTGGTCACTGCATACGCGGCCACTAACTCTCCTGTACTTGTTCTCATGCATGAACCGTCCACGTAAAGTGTCAGGTCTGGATTTGTCAATGGAACATCTGTTAAGTCTCGTCGGGGCTTTGTTACTGCATTAATGATCTCTATACAATCATGCGGGGCTGGATCTGTCATAATAGAGGGTAACAATGTTGCGGGGTTTAGAATGCTACAGCGTCTGATTTCTATGTGTGGCTGGAATAGCGTCAATTCATAACCTGTCAGTCGTGCTATAGTTAAGTGTTGAGTCTGGGTTCGGTTTAGAAGGACCTCTACAGAATGTGGAACTTGTACTGTCAATGGATGTCCTAATACAATTGAATCGCTCTGTCTGATGGCTAGGGCTGTTGCGGCAACTGACTTTAGGCACGCAGGGAGTGCCTGGGCTACTGAATCCAATGTACTTGAGAAATAAGCGCAAGGCTTATGTGAACCTGCTTGGTCTTGAGTGAGGACAGACAATGCTGTACCATCACGTTCTGTAACAAAAAGTGTAAAAGGTTTGCTGTAACATGGTGTCGCTAGAACTGGTGCTTGACATAAAGCTTTCTTTAATTCCTCAAAAGCCTGTGTATGTTCCTGAGTCCAAGGGAGGGCAGTCGAAGTCGCTGCCTCCTGTGTTGTCAACTGAATGAGTGGTTTAGCTAGAAATGCATACTGGGGAATCCATTGTCTGCAGTACAAGGTGAGGCCTATGAAGGCCCGCACTTCCTTTTGTGTCTGGGGTTGTGGCATATTTACAATTAACTGGATGCGATCAGGAGTGAGCTGTCTCCCCACTTTGGACAGCAAGTGACCCAAGTACACAACTTGCTGAACACAGAATTGTAGCTTTGAAGGAGACACCTTGTGTCCCTTGTCGGCCAGAAAATGTAAAACCGTCAGTGATGCTTGCTCACATTCGGGCTCACTTCGTGCGGTGATCAGCAGATCATCGACGTATTGCAGTAAAGCAGTGTTAACTGGCATTTGGATACAATCAAGTTGTCTTTTCAGTGCTTGGCTATAGATGCTGGGGCTTTCTGTGAATCCTTGAGGTGCGCGTGAAAATTTGAAACTTCGTCCATTTAAACTGAATCTGAAGAGATATTGGCTCTCTGGATCAATGGGCACACTGAAGAAGGCGTTCTTGAGGTCAATTACAGTAAAGAACGTTGCTTCTGAATCAATGGCAGTCAATAAGGATGAGATATCGGGAACCACAGGTTACTGTGGAACAATGCATTTATTCAGTTCTCGTAAATCAATCACCAGCCGATATACTGGCGGTGCATTGGGATCAGTACGTTTAAGAATCGGAATGATAGGGGAATTACAGATATTGGAGTCGGTCTCTACGACCACTCCTTGGGCAATAAGCTCTTCAATGATTTCCAGTAAAGCCACTACAGTATCGGGTGGTAACTTGTATTGTCTGATTCGGGGTAAAACAACACCTGGCTTGAGTGTAACATGATATGGTGTAATATGCATGCAGCCTACATCGGTTGGGCCTTGTGCCCACAGGTGTTCTGGTACATTTTTCAATCTGACATCAAACTCTCGTAATACATAGTGACCCTTGAAGTCTCGCAGGAAAAGTCTAACTCCTTCCGGAGAGCAGCATATCACGGCTCCTAGAGCCTTCAGTGTTTTGATACCTAACAAGTTTTCTGGGCATGATTTCGTGAGTAACAAGTCTGTAACACGTGATAATGGACCTACTGCTAAAGGGACAGGTTTTGATACTTCATTTACAATAGGCTGTCCTGAAAAACCAAGGGAAACATTCTGTGAGCCTGAGAGGGGTGCCCCTGGAACTTCATCATGGCTGATTGTTGTGCGGCTTGCCCCTGTGTCAATTAAAAACTTTCTGTCTTTTCCCAATACTTGACTGTGTACATAAGGACCCTCTTGATCTACAGGAATCTCAATAAGAGGCAAGCCAACCTCCCTCTCTAGGCTGTTTCATGTGTATCGCTGATAATCGGGGTAATCTGATTGGGCATACTGGCACATCTGCCGTGAAACTTGCTGTGTCGCGGCAATGGGCTGTGGCTGTGATGCCGCTGCGGCCTGCCCTGTATGTGATGAAGCATGCATCGGTTGTGAATTCTGCGAAGTTTGTTGTTGGCCCTGGTCTTGTCTAGGCGGATGCGGTCTTTCTTTAGTTTTACCTGTTGCTATATTGTGTTTCAGGACTGGACATTCATGTACGTAGTGACCTGGCTGCTTGCAATAGTTGCATGTCCCTTTAACGGGAGCTGCTGAATTATTTGTCTGTGTCCCACCCTTTTTCTGACCGTCAGCCGGGGCTGTCTGGGCAACTAGTATTCATTTTCGTGTCTTTCATACGTCTTTGTTCATGTTCCTGTTCCTCTCTGATTCTGTTCTGATGATACTGTAACATCTGTAACATCTGGGATGGCGTATTTGCTTGCCATGTGCTTTCCACTTTATATACTCGATTCTTAACTTGCGTTAGGGAATTCTCTACTAATTTACTTACAAAAAGGTGGGGGTATGACTCGCTACTTGGTTTCAGGCCACTATTTATAATGAAACATTTCTCGAATCTTGAATAGAAGTCACTAGTATCTTCATCGTGTTTCTGTTTACAGGCTGAGATTGCATCCCAGTCTTCCTTTTTAGTTGTCAATAATCTTGGCAAGACCTGTACTATCAAACCTGGTAATGCTTTGGCTTTTTCCCCAAGGCCTAGCCCTGGAGTACGAATCCTTTCCTCATCTTCTATTTCAGTCCATATAATCTTTTTCTCTCCCACCTCCCATTCTCTTTCCTTGAGCTTCTCGTAGATGCCGGTAGGCAACAGAACCTTTAACAATTTCATAATATCAGTATAGGTGTAATCTCCCATGAGTAACATATCCTTAAGTTCTCTGTGAAAACCTGCGGGGTCTTTATCATGACAGGGTACTAGTTTCTTCATCTCCAATAATTCTAACTTGGTCAGAGGTGTGTATACATACACACGTTTCAGGGTATTATCGGTACCCATGACTGGGTGTACTTCTCGCAATGGGTTCTGCCTTTCAATGCCATGAAGACGCTCCATATGATACATTTTTCTTTCTGGGGGCGGAGCGGGAACATATTGTGGGCCTAAGAAAGTGTTATATCTGTGCCGTTGTTCTAGAATTATTTGAATTAACTTGGTACTTAGGCCTCTCCATCTATCCATAAGCAGTGCTTCTAATGTATCAGGTAAAGGACCTGGATCAGAATGTTGATTTCTGTATAACGTGAGGAGGTGCTGAATCATGTATATACCTGCTAATTTCTGCTCGTCTGGGGAAAGGTTCAGAAATGTATGTGCTACTGTGTCATCATTGTATATATTAGTATTGTCAGCCCATAGTACTGCTGACCGGGCTGGTTCTTGTTCATCCATAGAATTGAGTACATGGTACCCCATTCGTTCTCGAAGCATTTTATCAGTGTCTTGAAACAGATATTCAGGAGAATTCGGTTTTGATATGCCAGAGAGAAAAACTCTCTTGCTTTCTGGGCGAATGCCTTTCCTAAGGTAAGTTCCCTTACCTACATACGCTATCGTGTCTGTAGTCTTTTCTGGTTCTTCAGGTCCTTCCTCCTCCTGGGAGGAGCCATTTTCTTTTTCCTTTTCGTGTATTTCTATTACTGTTTTTCTTATTTTCTTGTACATGCTAGCTATGCAATTCTGTTTATCATGCTTTCCTTCGGCTATATTTTGACCCCACTTGTTTAGGGCTTCCATTTCACCCTGGTCTGTCTCTGGCCTGTCTCGGTCTCTTATTAAGCAATTTATGAAAAAAACGTAGTATATATGCTTGAGTGTCAACTTTCGGATGTGCCAGGGCCTCCTTAATACTTTCAGGGTTTTCCCCAGTCTGGACAAAATGATATATTCTATCTAGGTGATCAGACATATCTGGGAATAACACTAGATAATCTGTAGCTTGCCGCAAACGTAGTGATGCTATCAACATACTGTCGTCTTTACCGGGTACTGGGTCATATCTGCAAACTGGGAGCTGTTCTTTGAGTATGTCGAGACGGGGTGATTGGAGCATAGGGTGCTTCTGCATGTCCCTAAGGTGTAATCTGTGTGTTGCTGGCGGGGTCTGGTAACCCCCTGTTGCACCTCCTGAGACAGAGGCTTGGGCATTATCCCTCTGTGGAGTCTGTATTTGAACTTGTCTCTTAGTAGGATCGGGCAACGATGGATTTGGTATCTTGACCTGAGGTGGGGGAAGTGGTGGGGGTGGAGGGACAGGCTGTCGAACGGGGGAACTCTGTTGCGGTAATGGTGGAATATGGTCTGGAGGCGGGTTGCCACCTCCATCACCGTCAGTAGGCGGTACACGGGCAGGTGGGTTGATGTAAGCGGGCGCTACATCATCTAGATATGAAGCCAGGAATATGTCTTTAGTAGTCCTGTGGTTTACTTTAGTTGGAACCAATGGTGGCGGCAGATTTTTCGGTATTTCTGAATTGGCTTCAGGCGAACCCTCGGCCATTAAGTACATGCCATTTACAAGATTGTTTCGTGCACGATCTACTTGTTCGGCCTTTACTCGGATCCCTTCATTAACTAATTCGTTTTCTCGGACTCTATCCGGCGCTTCTCTAAGTCTATCTTCTCTTCGGAGTTCCTTTTCGGCTCGTTTATGTGATTCTTTACGCCATAACTCTATGGCATCCTTCTGTGATTGTCTGGCTTTCTTTCTCCATAGTGCTTCTTCTATTTTCAGGATGCACTCGGCATCCCATGTTCCTGTAGCGGGCCATCTGTGTTTTTCTTCTAGGTGTTTAGTATAATCGGCCCATAAATCTAGATACAGTATGGCGTCTATGCCATGCTTGTGGTACATGTAATTTCCAGGCGTGTCCCTAGGGGGGATAGGAATTTCTTCCTCTAGCATCCCTTTCCTAGTTCCTATCTGCTTTAACTTATTGAAAAACGGCATCTTGTCTACTTAATACTGGATACTCAATCCTTGCTACTGAACTCTGAACACAATTAGTTACACAAAAACACAATAATGCACATTAAACAATCACTCATACCACGACATTAATCACATGAGAGAACATTTTGAACATATATCTCTACCCTCGGAACCAGATGTACTGCTAAACAGCACAGATACACTGTCGAAGACAGTGCAAGAACTTGAATAACGGATATACTGCTAAACAGTACAGATACACTGTCTAAAACAGTGCAGACCGCGTTTGTGTACCCAAACCCGTCTTTACCGGATACATAATAATGCACCCGTCTAGATTCGTCCCAGCAATGGTACTCACCGGGAAGCACGGAAACAGAAGGCCTCGGAAAACTCGACTGGACTGGACCGGACTCGACTCGACTCGACACGTGGATACTTCGGAAAACTGGTGGGCCTCTTGACACCTCGGACCTTGCTTCTTTCGGCTAGGCTCTGGTCGGGATCCTCCGCACTCCTCACCGCCTCGTCTGGGTGCTGATCGCAGTCTCCGTCACCTCCGTGGGCCAGAGGGAGATACAGGAAATCCTGCGGGTACGCGTAGTTCCGTCTTGACTGATGGCAGGGGGCAAAGCTTGCAACGCACCAACCGGCGCGTGAGGTGGGGGAGGGGTCCCTATTCGGGCGCCAGAATAATGTGGTAAATATTTGATTTACCGTCTTAATTTCTATGCAGGTAAGTACTTAAACAAAAATAACTCAATCGGAAAGAAAGAGACAGAGTCCGTGGTGTTAGAGTTCTTAGGGGTTTTATTCCTTAAAAAGGAATGGTACCAGACCGTATATCGTATTCCTGCCACCACAGGGGTGCAGGAAGGGATAGAGCCCTATTTTATTGACAATACATAGCTTATATACTTAAATCATATGTTAGAAACCAATACAGTAGGCGTAACAGCTGAGAGAAACAAGATAAGACACACACGTGGTAGTGATACGTAATTAGAAGGCGTGAACTAGGCGTGAACATAGAGGTGTGTGCTAGAAACGTCATATGTAAGTGTCATAAGTGGGTGGCAACAAAAGCAGAATCTTGCAATGTCAGCAGAAATCTGAGGCCTGGATGCGTGCGCAGCTGCATGACGTGTGCATGACGTATAACTGGAGGGTGCAGGGGACTTGACATTTACACCAGCGGAAAGAGACAGAAGTCTGGCATGTCAGATCAACTTGTACCACTATCATATCTGATATCTGATGTTTAGGAACCATATTATCTGGACGGAAAAGGTCTCTGGGGCAGAAGCTATTCTATACTGACTGTGAGTGCGTGTATAAGCGTCTAAGTGTCTGCATGAGATGCGAGGGGGCATGGGCCTTCCATGGTAACAGAGGCTATGAATTACTTGTACGGAGACAGTGAGGCCGGGCCCTTTGCTCTGCAGCTGGGGGAATGTTTACTTAAACTAGTAGGCAGGAATGTATTTTCGAGGAGCGGAACAGATAATGCGAAGGTTGAATACAGTCTTGGCAGGCAGCAGGCTGAGCTAAGCGCCGTGGGCCGCGCAGGGAGTAAGGTAGAGGTCACGGGTACAGAGGCAGCCCAGGCTGAGGCGTTCGGAGTCAGAAGACAGAAAAAGGCTCGATGGCAGAATTCGGGGCCTGCTTCGCCAGAGCTGAAAAACGTGTAAAGTACACCACAAAAAGACGTTGGCATAGCATACTTAGAAACTGAATATTCAACCCGTTCATGGCGGGTCTGAAAGAGGACATGTTAACGTTGAACGCAAATGTATTTGCGTCTTTATAACTGACACAGGAGGGAAGTTACATGCACTTTAAACTCGTACATGGAGACGGTGGGGTACACGTTAGGGAACATTTCTTGACCATACAATTTATATTTCCTCATTCCCTCCTTGTTCCCTACGGACCCTTCATGATATATCGATCCTCATGAATCGATCAGTCTGTTCTTGTAACATCATTTGCTCTTCTTTCTTCTTTTTACGTTTTGAGTGAAAACTGGAATGTGCAATGCACGATGTGGCGCATAGTCCACAAATCGCTGGCCCACATTGTAGGCACAGGCAGCAGCTGAATACTATGACAAGGGCGATGCCTAGGAAGGATAGGATCTTCCATCCCCAAGCAGTCAATGTTGTCCAGAACCAACCGGACCAAGTCCAGGTGCCTGGATTCTGATGTATCAAACTTGCAATTTTATGAAGACGTGTAATAGCTTGGTATACCGTTGGCGCGTTTTCTGGAATGAAAACACAGCAACTTGACCCGATGACCTTACAAGCTCCGCCTCTGTCTGCCAAGATGACGTCAATAACGAGACGGTTTTGAAGAACAACAACCCGCATGGCGGACTGCTCTTCTGTTAAGTTGCCTAGAGCGGAGGCAGTTTCATTCACTACTGCTTCGAGTGTTCTAGTTAATCTTCGTATTAGTTTACTGTTTTGGACGGGGCCTGTGAAGAAAAAGAATCCTTTATTGAAATCTGTGTTTTGCTCCCATGCCGTTTCAGTATAGTCGACAATCGGGAGATCTCTTCTGAGTCTACTCTTTACTAGATTTGTATTTCTGTGATAATCAGGAGGGGCTAGGAAAACAGGTGGCAGAAGGAAGGCAATATAACAGGTACCATCCCAATCTGGAGGTAAGCGTATGTATGCGGTATGGCCACAAACAAAATAGGAATGACGAGTAGCTCTAAAGGAAGACTTGCCATGATCACTGAATTCGACCACGGTAGTACATTTACTACGACCTAAGTGTACTGAACCCTTCTTTCTGACACATAAGTCACCTGTGACTGGTAATACTGACATAGCAGGGAGAACTGGTGCAGCTTCGGATTCGACAGTAAGAATCATGAGGTTAATTGTATAATTACCTAATCCATATACTTCATTTTCTAGATCAGTTCCTGTCCTAATGGGAAGTCCCTTCTTGTCAGGGTAGCAGACGTTGAGCAGAACTAGGTTCAGGTTTCCCCAAATCCAATTCCCCTCGAAAACAGCAATATCAGAATCTAAAGAATTAATTAATCTAAACCATGCACCACAGGGGCCATTGTGAGTGAACGGGTACGGGAAGAGAGGCAGAACTCCCTTATATTTCTGATAGGGAGGGAGTCGGCCACATATCCAACAGTTTGTAGCATTGTTAGTCTGATGGGAGTGATGTAACATACTAATGAATGTGTTGTTGCGCAGCGCAAGCCTGTAGGATAGTTCATGAGGCGGTAATTCGCTAAAAGAGTGTTCGGCAGTTACATTGTAAGCAGATTGTTCACGCTTGAAAATAGGGTAGTATATTGGCAATAGTATACTAGCAACAATAATCAAAAGACTTAGAAAAAACATAATCAATAATGTCACTATACAGTGACTGCGGAGTGATTTACAGTATGTACGTTTCTAGAGTTGTCTCTCTCTCTCTCTATCTCGATCTAGGGGATACATGTCAGAAACTATTTAACCGATTCACCTAGGGGAGGACTTAAACAATTAAACTGTCTGACTTGCTAGATCGAAGTTTTGTTCGATACTCCTCTTGGGGAGTTTTCTCTCGCTTGGAAACTTTACAGTCACTAGATTCGAGGCAGTCCTTTGAGGGGGTGGACGAGTCAGTTTCTGGCAGCAGTTCGTTGCATTTTTTAATATGACTCGTGTGGATCCACCCCTTTCGGCCTTCCACCTTGATCGCGGTCCTCGTGGTAAGAAGGACGATCTTCGGCTCTTTCCAGCGGGGCTCCAGCGGACTTTTCCTGTCGAAGTTGCGAATCAACACAGCATCGCCGGGACGGACATCATGTGGCTTTACATCAGTGTTGTCGGGAAAGGCTGCGGCAAACTGTGAACGACATGATTGGAGTGCAGACATCAAGGAGGCAAGGTAATCTGTCAGCATATTACAATCAACATCGGTAATTTTCTTAGGCATGGGCGTCCCCCACATATTCGGTGGTCTGCCAAAGACCACTTCATACGGGGATAGCCCTGATCTCGAATGGGGGACCATTCTCATGTAAAACAGTGCAACGGGCAGGGCGACTATCCAGTCGACCCCTTTCTCTTTACAGATCTTTGCAAGGCGTGTTTTCAAAGTCTGGTTATGCCTTTCTACAAGGCCAGCGGCCTCGGGATGTCGGACACAATGGAATCTCCACTGATATCCCAGCAGAAGGGAAACCTGTTTCATGAGCTCGGATGAGAATGGCTGTCCGTTATCTGAGTACACGATACGAGGCAAGCCGTACCGTGGGAAGAATTCTCGAACCAGCTGCCTGGCAGTGGTCGGGGCAGTGTAATCTGGGACTGGATATGCTTCGGTCCAACGGGAAAGTGCACAAACAACTACGAGGACATACTTAAATCCTCGACAACGGTCCATCTGGATATAATCCATCTGGAGGACTTCAAAAGGGTGATCGGGAGGATGAAATCCACCTTGCTCTACAGGGACACTTTTACCTGGATTGAACTGACAACAGATCATGCAAGTACGCACTTTCTGTTTTGCTGCTGCTCGTAAGTGTTTGTTGTACCAGAGATTCTGTAAACTGTCTAACATAGCTTTTTCTCCTAGGTGTGCTGGACTATGTGCTGTATTTATTATGACTTGAACCATAGAGTCAGGGAGAAACCATGTAGATTTTCCCTTCGTCATCCATCCTTGATCTGTCTGAATCCCTCCTAGTTCAGTCCATTTCTTGATTTCATCTGGAGTGGCATATGTCTGAATATCGATTACATCTAGTGTGGGATCCCTAACTGACATACACTGTGTCGGTACTATTGTCTTTGTCACATCAGTTGTCTGAGTGTGAGTCAATGCTGTATGTTTTGCTGTTTGGTCTGCCAGGTCATTACCCTGGGAAACAGAATCTGTAACTTTAGTATGTGCTTTACACTTCATGATGGATATGCCGGAAGGCAGATGTATCGCGTCTAACAGGGCTTGAATGAAGGAACCGTGTTGGATCTTGGCACCGTGAGAGGTCAAAAAACCTCGTTCTTGCCATAACACTCCGAAGTCGTGTACGACTCCGAAAGCATAACGGGAATCTGTGTATATGTTAACATTTCTGTTCTTGGCTAGTATGCAGGCTCGGGTCAGAGCGATGAGCTCCGCCGCTTGAGCAGACAGTGTGTCAATACGATGTGTTTCTTTGACTTCAGTTTCAGTGGTCACTGCATACGCGGCCACTAACTCTCCTGTACTTGTTCTCATGCATGAACCGTCCACGTAAAGTGTCAGGTCTGGATTTGTCAATGGAACATCTGTTAAGTCTCGTCGGGGCTTTGTTACTGCATTAATGATCTCTATACAATCATGCGGGGCTGGATCTGTCATAATAGAGGGTAACAATGTTGCGGGGTTTAGAATGCTACAGCGTCTGATTTCTATGTGTGGCTGGAATAGCGTCAATTCATAACCTGTCAGTCGTGCTATAGTTAAGTGTTGAGTCTGGGTTCGGTTTAGAAGGACCTCTACAGAATGTGGAACTTGTACTGTCAATGGATGTCCTAATACAATTGAATCGCTCTGTCTGATGGCTAGGGCTGTTGCGGCAACTGACTTTAGGCACGCAGGGAGTGCCTGGGCTACTGAATCCAATGTACTTGAGAAATAAGCGCAAGGCTTATGTGAACCTGCTTGGTCTTGAGTGAGGACAGACAATGCTGTACCATCACGTTCTGTAACAAAAAGTGTAAAAGGTTTGCTGTAACATGGTGTCGCTAGAACTGGTGCTTGACATAAAGCTTTCTTTAATTCCTCAAAAGCCTGTGTATGTTCCTGAGTCCAAGGGAGGGCAGTCGAAGTCGCTGCCTCCTGTGTTGTCAACTGAATGAGTGGTTTAGCTAGAAATGCATACTGGGGAATCCATTGTCTGCAGTACAAGGTGAGGCCTATGAAGGCCCGCACTTCCTTTTGTGTCTGGGGTTGTGGCATATTTACAATTAACTGGATGCGATCAGGAGTGAGCTGTCTCCCCACTTTGGACAGCAAGTGACCCAAGTACACAACTTGCTGAACACAGAATTGTAGCTTTGAAGGAGACACCTTGTGTCCCTTGTCGGCCAGAAAATGTAAAACCGTCAGTGATGCTTGCTCACATTCGGGCTCACTTCGTGCGGTGATCAGCAGATCATCGACGTATTGCAGTAAAGCAGTGTTAACTGGCATTTGGATACAATCAAGTTGTCTTTTCAGTGCTTGGCTATAGATGCTGGGGCTTTCTGTGAATCCTTGAGGTGCGCGTGAAAATTTGAAACTTCGTCCATTTAAACTGAATCTGAAGAGATATTGGCTCTCTGGATCAATGGGCACACTGAAGAAGGCGTTCTTGAGGTCAATTACAGTAAAGAACGTTGCTTCTGAATCAATGGCAGTCAATAAGGATGAGATATCGGGAACCACAGGTTACTGTGGAACAATGCATTTATTCAGTTCTCGTAAATCAATCACCAGCCGATATACTGGCGGTGCATTGGGATCAGTACGTTTAAGAATCGGAATGATAGGGGAATTACAGATATTGGAGTCGGTCTCTACGACCACTCCTTGGGCAATAAGCTCTTCAATGATTTCCAGTAAAGCCACTACAGTATCGGGTGGTAACTTGTATTGTCTGATTCGGGGTAAAACAACACCTGGCTTGAGTGTAACATGATATGGTGTAATATGCATGCAGCCTACATCGGTTGGGCCTTGTGCCCACAGGTGTTCTGGTACATTTTTCAATCTGACATCAAACTCTCGTAATACATAGTGACCCTTGAAGTCTCGCAGGAAAAGTCTAACTCCTTCCGGAGAGCAGCATATCACGGCTCCTAGAGCCTTCAGTGTTTTGATACCTAACAAGTTTTCTGGGCATGATTTCGTGAGTAACAAGTCTGTAACACGTGATAATGGACCTACTGCTAAAGGGACAGGTTTTGATACTTCATTTACAATAGGCTGTCCTGAAAAACCAAGGGAAACATTCTGTGAGCCTGAGAGGGGTGCCCCTGGAACTTCATCATGGCTGATTGTTGTGCGGCTTGCCCCTGTGTCAATTAAAAACTTTCTGTCTTTTCCCAATACTTGACTGTGTACATAAGGACCCTCTTGATCTACAGGAATCTCAATAAGAGGCAAGCCAACCTCCCTCTCTAGGCTGTTTCATGTGTATCGCTGATAATCGGGGTAATCTGATTGGGCATACTGGCACATCTGCCGTGAAACTTGCTGTGTCGCGGCAATGGGCTGTGGCTGTGATGCCGCTGCGGCCTGCCCTGTATGTGATGAAGCATGCATCGGTTGTGAATTCTGCGAAGTTTGTTGTTGGCCCTGGTCTTGTCTAGGCGGATGCGGTCTTTCTTTAGTTTTACCTGTTGCTATATTGTGTTTCAGGACTGGACATTCATGTACGTAGTGACCTGGCTGCTTGCAATAGTTGCATGTCCCTTTAACGGGAGCTGCTGAATTATTTGTCTGTGTCCCACCCTTTTTCTGACCGTCAGCCGGGGCTGTCTGGGCAACTAGTATTCATTTTCGTGTCTTTCATACGTCTTTGTTCATGTTCCTGTTCCTCTCTGATTCTGTTCTGATGATACTGTAACATCTGTAACATCTGGGATGGCGTATTTGCTTGCCATGTGCTTTCCACTTTATATACTCGATTCTTAACTTGCGTTAGGGAATTCTCTACTAATTTACTTACAAAAAGGTGGGGGTATGACTCGCTACTTGGTTTCAGGCCACTATTTATAATGAAACATTTCTCGAATCTTGAATAGAAGTCACTAGTATCTTCATCGTGTTTCTGTTTACAGGCTGAGATTGCATCCCAGTCTTCCTTTTTAGTTGTCAATAATCTTGGCAAGACCTGTACTATCAAACCTGGTAATGCTTTGGCTTTTTCCCCAAGGCCTAGCCCTGGAGTACGAATCCTTTCCTCATCTTCTATTTCAGTCCATATAATCTTTTTCTCTCCCACCTCCCATTCTCTTTCCTTGAGCTTCTCGTAGATGCCGGTAGGCAACAGAACCTTTAACAATTTCATAATATCAGTATAGGTGTAATCTCCCATGAGTAACATATCCTTAAGTTCTCTGTGAAAACCTGCGGGGTCTTTATCATGACAGGGTACTAGTTTCTTCATCTCCAATAATTCTAACTTGGTCAGAGGTGTGTATACATACACACGTTTCAGGGTATTATCGGTACCCATGACTGGGTGTACTTCTCGCAATGGGTTCTGCCTTTCAATGCCATGAAGACGCTCCATATGATACATTTTTCTTTCTGGGGGCGGAGCGGGAACATATTGTGGGCCTAAGAAAGTGTTATATCTGTGCCGTTGTTCTAGAATTATTTGAATTAACTTGGTACTTAGGCCTCTCCATCTATCCATAAGCAGTGCTTCTAATGTATCAGGTAAAGGACCTGGATCAGAATGTTGATTTCTGTATAACGTGAGGAGGTGCTGAATCATGTATATACCTGCTAATTTCTGCTCGTCTGGGGAAAGGTTCAGAAATGTATGTGCTACTGTGTCATCATTGTATATATTAGTATTGTCAGCCCATAGTACTGCTGACCGGGCTGGTTCTTGTTCATCCATAGAATTGAGTACATGGTACCCCATTCGTTCTCGAAGCATTTTATCAGTGTCTTGAAACAGATATTCAGGAGAATTCGGTTTTGATATGCCAGAGAGAAAAACTCTCTTGCTTTCTGGGCGAATGCCTTTCCTAAGGTAAGTTCCCTTACCTACATACGCTATCGTGTCTGTAGTCTTTTCTGGTTCTTCAGGTCCTTCCTCCTCCTGGGAGGAGCCATTTTCTTTTTCCTTTTCGTGTATTTCTATTACTGTTTTTCTTATTTTCTTGTACATGCTAGCTATGCAATTCTGTTTATCATGCTTTCCTTCGGCTATATTTTGACCCCACTTGTTTAGGGCTTCCATTTCACCCTGGTCTGTCTCTGGCCTGTCTCGGTCTCTTATTAAGCAATTTATGAAAAAAACGTAGTATATATGCTTGAGTGTCAACTTTCGGATGTGCCAGGGCCTCCTTAATACTTTCAGGGTTTTCCCCAGTCTGGACAAAATGATATATTCTATCTAGGTGATCAGACATATCTGGGAATAACACTAGATAATCTGTAGCTTGCCGCAAACGTAGTGATGCTATCAACATACTGTCGTCTTTACCGGGTACTGGGTCATATCTGCAAACTGGGAGCTGTTCTTTGAGTATGTCGAGACGGGGTGATTGGAGCATAGGGTGCTTCTGCATGTCCCTAAGGTGTAATCTGTGTGTTGCTGGCGGGGTCTGGTAACCCCCTGTTGCACCTCCTGAGACAGAGGCTTGGGCATTATCCCTCTGTGGAGTCTGTATTTGAACTTGTCTCTTAGTAGGATCGGGCAACGATGGATTTGGTATCTTGACCTGAGGTGGGGGAAGTGGTGGGGGTGGAGGGACAGGCTGTCGAACGGGGGAACTCTGTTGCGGTAATGGTGGAATATGGTCTGGAGGCGGGTTGCCACCTCCATCACCGTCAGTAGGCGGTACACGGGCAGGTGGGTTGATGTAAGCGGGCGCTACATCATCTAGATATGAAGCCAGGAATATGTCTTTAGTAGTCCTGTGGTTTACTTTAGTTGGAACCAATGGTGGCGGCAGATTTTTCGGTATTTCTGAATTGGCTTCAGGCGAACCCTCGGCCATTAAGTACATGCCATTTACAAGATTGTTTCGTGCACGATCTACTTGTTCGGCCTTTACTCGGATCCCTTCATTAACTAATTCGTTTTCTCGGACTCTATCCGGCGCTTCTCTAAGTCTATCTTCTCTTCGGAGTTCCTTTTCGGCTCGTTTATGTGATTCTTTACGCCATAACTCTATGGCATCCTTCTGTGATTGTCTGGCTTTCTTTCTCCATAGTGCTTCTTCTATTTTCAGGATGCACTCGGCATCCCATGTTCCTGTAGCGGGCCATCTGTGTTTTTCTTCTAGGTGTTTAGTATAATCGGCCCATAAATCTAGATACAGTATGGCGTCTATGCCATGCTTGTGGTACATGTAATTTCCAGGCGTGTCCCTAGGGGGGATAGGAATTTCTTCCTCTAGCATCCCTTTCCTAGTTCCTATCTGCTTTAACTTATTGAAAAACGGCATCTTGTCTACTTAATACTGGATACTCAATCCTTGCTACTGAACTCTGAACACAATTAGTTACACAAAAACACAATAATGCACATTAAACAATCACTCATACCACGACATTAATCACATGAGAGAACATTTTGAACATATATCTCTACCCTCGGAACCAGATGTACTGCTAAACAGCACAGATACACTGTCGAAGACAGTGCAAGAACTTGAATAACGGATATACTGCTAAACAGTACAGATACACTGTCTAAAACAGTGCAGACCGCGTTTGTGTACCCAAACCCGTCTTTACCGGATACATAATAATGCACCCGTCTAGATTCGTCCCAGCAATGGTACTCACCGGGAAGCACGGAAACAGAAGGCCTCGGAAAACTCGACTGGACTGGACCGGACTCGACTCGACTCGACACGTGGATACTTCGGAAAACTGGTGGGCCTCTTGACACCTCGGACCTTGCTTCTTTCGGCTAGGCTCTGGTCGGGATCCTCCGCACTCCTCACCGCCTCGTCTAGGTGCTGATCGCAGTCTCCGTCACCTCCGTGGGCCAGAGGGAGATACAGGAAATCCTGCGGGTACGCGTAGTTCCGTCTTGACTGATGGCAGGGGGCAAAGCTTGCAACGCACCAACCGGCGCGTGAGGTGGGGGAGGGGTCCCTATTCGGGCGCCAGAATAATGTGGTAAATATTTGATTTACCGTCTTAATTTCTATGCAGGTAAGTACTTAAACAAAAATAACTCAATCGGAAAGAAAGAGACAGAGTCCGTGGTGTTAGAGTTCTTAGGGGTTTTATTCCTTAAAAAGGAATGGTACCAGACCGTATATCGTATTCCTGCCACCACAGGGGTGCAGGAAGGGATAGAGCCCTATTTTATTGACAATACATAGCTTATATACTTAAATCATATGTTAGAAACCAATACAGTAGGCGTAACAGCTGAGAGAAACAAGATAAGACACACACGTGGTAGTGATACGTAATTAGAAGGCGTGAACTAGGCGTGAACATAGAGGTGTGTGCTAGAAACGTCATATGTAAGTGTCATAAGTGGGTGGCAACAAAAGCAGAATCTTGCTATGTCAGCAGAAATCTGAGGCCTGGATGCGTGCGCAGCTGCATGACGTGTGCATGACGTATAACTGGAGGGTGCAGGGGACTTGACATTTACACCAGCGGAAAGAGACAGAAGTCTGGCATGTCAGATCAACTTGTACCACTATCATATCTGATATCTGATGTTTAGGAACCATATTATCTGGACGGAAAAGGTCTCTGGGGCAGAAGCTATTCTATACTGACTGTGAGTGCGTGTATAAGCGTCTAAGTGTCTGCATGAGATGCGAGGGGGCATGGGCCTTCCATGGTAACAGAGGCTATGAATTACTTGTACGGAGACAGTGAGGCCGGGCCCTTTGCTCTGCAGCTGGGGGAATGTTTACTTAAACTAGTAGGCAGGAATGTATTTTCGAGGAGCGGAACAGATAATGCGAAGGTTGAATACAGTCTTGGCAGGCAGCAGGCTGAGCTAAGCGCCGTGGGCCGCGCAGGGAGTAAGGTAGAGGTCACGGGTACAGAGGCAGCCCAGGCTGAGGCGTTCGGAGTCAGAAGACAGAAAAAGGCTCGATGGCAGAATTCGGGGCCTGCTTCGCCAGAGCTGAAAAACGTGTAAAGTACACCACAAAAAGACGTTGGCATAGCATACTTAGAAACTGAATATTCAACCCGTTCATGGCGAGTCTGAAAGAGGACATGTTAACGTTGAACGCAAATGTATTTGCGTCTTTATAACTGACACAGGAGGGAAGTTACATGCACTTTAAACTCGTACATGGAGACGGTGGGGTACACGTTAGGGAACATTTCTTGACCATACAATTTATATTTCCTCAAGTACACCCCGTAGCCTGTTCCTCTCCGGTGGGAGGGGGCAGGAGCCTAGCTGGGATTGGTAGGGCTCCCCATCTACAAGATGGCCGGAGCCCGGGTCGCGCTTCACCTAGTCTCCCCCCACCTGAGGGGTGTGGTTGGCACAGGCTGCCCCCCCCCCCCCCCCCCCCCCCCCCCCCCACCCTTTCTGATGTAGTTTTTCCTGCCAGTCTTTCCGCCAGAGTGGGGGTTAGAACTAGTGGGGGCCAGTTGCTGGGTACAGCAAATGGTCTGGAGAAGCTCACACAGGCGGCATGCCTTTGAAGTTTCCCCCTGCCCATCCTGGGGGAGGAGACCTAGCACCTCGCCCAGGATGTGCATTGTTGCAGGCCCAGGAAAGCGGGGGCTCTCCACCCAGGGGTCCAGCAACATGTGTGCTGTGTGGCAGCCTCTGCAGCCACTTTGCCCAGACGTGGATTGCAGGTTAGGGTTTCAGAGGGCATCTCTAAGATGCCCTCTGGTGCATTTTACATTTAATCCCACACTGACATCAGAGAGGGTTTAATTTGCTGAGAAGTTTGGTACCAAACTTGTCAGTCTTCAGTGTAGCCATTATGGTGCTGTGGAGTTCGTAATGACAACCTCCCAGCACCATATACTCTTAATGGCATCACTGCACTTACAGTGCCCAGGAACGGCCCTGGGTACTGTAGGGGCACAGGGCTCATGCACCTGTGCCCACACCTCTGGCATAGGGCACCCAGCTAGAGGGGTGACTGAAGTATGCCAGGGCAGTGGGTTCTGTGGGCATGGCACACAGGGATGTGTTCCATGTCGACTTAGTGGTTTATTTCTGTACTTAGGCACTCAACCTGCAAAGGCAGTGTGTGGGTGCCAGGGTACAGGGCCCCTGAGGGTGGCACAATAAGTGCTGCAGCCCTCATGGGTCTTTTCTGGTCACCATGCCCTGGGTACCTTGGGTACCATTTAATAGGGGCTGACAGGTGGCCATAGATGCCAATTGGGTTTTTAGTTTCAGCACCGATTTAGGGAAGGAATAAAGGCCCTGGGTACCTGGTTGGCAGGAACCCAGGGCACACTCAGTCAAAGCACATCAGCAGTTCAGAAAAAAGTGGGGGCATACCAATGCAAGAAAGATGGCACTTTCTCACATAAGGGTTCCTTGCGTTCCACTCCCTGGGGTGGTACCACCGCTCAGGATGCTCCTTTCTTGGTGTTCATATAATAAACAGTCGTTCTCTTCTGTGGGGGGTAAATTTCCCTGGTCTGCCGATCTGAGGTTCTTCTCAACATTTATGCGTGCTCCTCTTCACAGCTCCTATTGGCACTTTTGGTGCCTCTGTTGCCACTCCCTTCAGATGTGTCGTTTTTTTCATTGGGTGTCACCCTACACTATGTCTGCTGTGCCTGCAGTACAGCTCCTTGATGCCGGTCGTCCCAGGTGCTGCACCCTGGATCTCTGTTTTTCGTGAGTAAGTTCTCATCTTGGCCTTCAAGCTGCCTGGTTGGGCAGTCCCATGCTCATTTTAGCTACGCCACCTTGTTGTCTCTGTGGCTACCTGCTCTGTGCATGTTTTAGTTGTGGCCCGCATCAGCGTGCTTCTCAGTGATTCTCTTCGGCCCTGTCGCCCCTTTGGTGACTAGTTGTGCATTTGGCGTGTCCTTTGTTCCCACCTGTACTTCTAAAACGTTGCTCAGTCCTGCCTCTTGCCCTTCGATTCCTGGTTGTGGCCTCTCGACCTCCCTTGCATGGGCTAGCCTGGTAGGCTCTGGTTACTTCTCTTCATGTTATCCTCTAGCTTAGTTGGTGTTAACTTTGTGCACTATTGGGCTGGGAGTAGTCATTCTTCCTCCTTTGTTCTGGACACTCTCTTCTGTCCTAGGATATTTCTAGTGCCTTTTATACATCTCATTCTCACCCTGGTATGGTGTCCTGCCATTCTGGCAGTTTTGTGATATCTTGTCTCCTGTTGTCTTTTGCTCTTCCGAGCTACTTGGGTGGCTGTCTGGCTGCTCCGCCACAGCCTTTCCCATAGTCCATCACTCTGGTGCCAGATTAGGGCTTCAGGCACTTTCTGTTGTTCTATCGATGACCCTCCTCCCCCTTGGGGTATAGCTGTGGTATCTATTCTAAGTTAAGGAATCTGCGGCTAGCTGTCTCTATCAGAGGTACGGGTTACTTACCTTAGATAACGATGTATCTGGTAGGGACGTTGTCTAGCCGCAGATTCCTTAACACCCACCCATCCTCCCCGTTCTGCGAGGACCAGGTGGGCTTCTCCACTTTGCCTCCTTTCAGTTGCCTTTGGTTTTCTTACAGGGTGCTCACATGGTTACACCCCTTTAAAAATGTCCATATGTGGCTGCCTCCCTCCAGGTGGCTTTTTTCCTGTAAAACGGTGCCTTTTGATTCACCATCATCAGGAGATTCTTCTTCTCCTGTTGCCTTCCCTCCCTCCCTCCCGCCTTCTCCATTGGCTCAGGGCTATTGTCTCCTTTGTATATGTCTTCTTGCGGATCTGCTGGGCTTTGTTTCGGCCTCCCTTTATCTATAAGGGAAGTGCTATTCTTTTCATACCTTCTCGCAGTAGACTGTTCTTCCTGTGGCCCATCCTTGTTGGCTGGTACAGTTCTACTTGGTAATAACAATCTACCTTTGTCTGTTGAGATATTCTTCCTTTGTTACTCAGCCTGTGGGGACGGTCCATACTTCGCCATGTGTTTTTTTTTTTATCAGAGCTTGCTCTGCCTTTCTTCACTTATATGGAAACAGTGGTTGATCCGGTCTTTTATGATGGTGTTTTCCACCAATAGCTTTCTTTCTTTTACGGATTTTTCATCCTTCGCACACTGCTCCCATACTTTCACAGTTCTCTTGGGGGCTCTGCGTTGTGACGCGGAAACGTTTCTCAGAAGAAACCTGACGTCATTGAGCCGGAAGGGACTTATATGACCTCGCTGACGTCACGTCCGTGGACGATGTCAGGGAGGGGTTGTGTGGCGCCGTCACCCGGCGTGCAGAGGTGCTGCTGCAAAAAGTTTTCCAGATCCAGTTTGACGCCTGGGGATAGTCTAAGTTAAGGAATCTGCGGCTAGACAACAGCTGTGTCGTCGGATTCCTGAGGAAGGACTTGCAGCAGACCGCAGTGTTCTTAAGATGGTGCCTGCGGATGCAGGGTGACTACTCCTTAGCCACAAGGGAGAATCTTGAAGAAGAAATCTTGAAGTCCTTTCGAAGAAAGTCGTGTCTTGATTCCAAAGATAATCTAATTTGAACAGGGGGCCCGCTCCTATCTTTATACTAAGAAAAGGGGCTGACCCGGTGACTAGGTCCTGCCTATGGGTGGGACTAGGAGGGGGGTAGTTACACCCCTCTCCCATGCCGGACTTCCCCCAGGCCAGGGGCTGGTGTGCCCCTGGAACTGGTTCTGACCGGCCTATGCGTAGTGAGCACCGGGGTGCCACTCAGCAGTCACCTTCCTGTAAAGCCCTGCCTACCCAGGATACACAAAACCCTGTCTGGGATGGTGCTAGCACCGCCCCGGACAGGAAACCCTTTGTCCAAGCTCTCCTCGCTGGAAGGACTCCCAGCAGCAGGAGGTCAGACTCGTGTCTGTGGTGGCAGCATCCATTTTGTGGAGCTGAGGCTTCGTTTAACTTTAACCGGGGTTCACAGTTACATACATGTCGTGTCCCTCTAGGAGGGTGGAATGTTAACCCCGTCGCCAGAATTGGCGAGGGGTTAGTATTCCAATTCGTATGACACCTTACTCGACATGTTTTGATAAAGCAATACCAAAGATAGCATTTAACCGCGAGGATTATAATGCACTTAAGAGTATATGGTATGCGATATCATGGAACAGCTATTAGGACTAGGTTCCGCAAGCTGCAGACAGGCTCAGCTCATGCCAGAGCACCATCTCACACGATTCCAAGCACTCTGCCTTCAGGATTGTTAAGGCCTGCCATAGGAGTGACTGATAGGAATCTGTGTATCCATTTTTATGGTTAGATATAGGTATACTATATCTACAGCAAAGGGTGATTACACGACCTTGCCCCAGCTGTCATGCAGCCAGTTGTGTCAAATTTAGGAGGCCAGCCAGGGGTGGCATAATACATGCTTCAGCCCCTGGTAGGCCCTGGGTACACCTATGCCCTGAGTTACAGGGTCTGATAAGGTGGCCCAGTACCAATTGGTAAATGCACCTAGGGTACATGTTGTAATTTAGAGAGAGAACAGCCAGGCTGTGGGTCTGATTGGCAGGCCCACAGCCAGAGAAAGTCGTAAACCAGTGAAACAAAAGCAAAAAATCTGGGTGATCATAGGATTGCAGACCCTACTCTCCTACACCGCCCACATGCGGGGACCCCGGAGCAATAACAAATTATATATATATCTTTTGACACAGCTCGACGAAATCCGGCTTCCCTGGCACCTCTGACCTCTACTCACCTCTACAGCCAAGCTGAGAACCGTGAGTGCGACGAGACCTCGAGGGACCGACGATCGCCAAGACTGCACGACTTCTTTACAGCAAGCCCGCCGAGTGTTCCACTGGTGAGTGCTTTGGGGTCCGAGAAGCCCCGACCCTGAGCAGCTCCAGCACTGAAGATCAGCCTCCCAGCATCTCCACGATCTGCGTGGGGCCCTTCTGCTTTTTGCTGCTCACCGCGTTGTTTAGCTACTAGCCGGCTGGCTTGTGGCCTTCTTAACGATGCCCGACGACATCACTGCTGCTGGTCTGGTTGCTCCAGACTGGCCCTTGCTTCCTTCCACAAGAGAAGCACCCCGGACCCTCCTGGTCCACTCCAGACGCCATTTTAGGTCCACCGCGTGGGCTTGAATTTGCCAAGGCTTTGTTGCCCAATCCTGGGTCCAGCAACGCCGACCGCTTCATCCATCGTGGGACAGCTCGCTCCTCCATCCTGGTCGCCGACAACGCCTCCTGGTCCGTGAGATCTGCAGAGCACAGCGTCGCCCACTCACCTAGTCGAGGTGACTACCATCCGGTGCCCTCCTGGTGCCACCTGACTACTGGCTAGTAGTCACGAACTTGGTCCCCTCTGCTTTCAGGTGTCATCTCTCTTCAAGATCCAGGCTTGGATCACTTCGAACTCTCTTCACTGGTCGCCTGCCAGCATCTTTCTTCCAGGCTCCTGGTCCGTCTACGAGGATTCCTGACGCCTTTTGAGACATATGCAGCTGCAGCCCCTGGGCTAGGTAACTTCGGCATTCCGGTGCCCCAGCATAGCCTCACTATCCAAGGGTCAGAATCCACTTTCGTTTTCCTCCTACCAGGTTGGGTTCGCCCGAGAACACTAACTTTGTCTTTACTAGCTACCATAGACTTTGTCCCGCATCACGCGTGAGAGTGCACACTCTGCACCCGAGTCCCCTGGGTCTCCTAGAAGTAATTTAACGATTCTATAGTCAAGTCCTAGCGATTCCAAAGCCTATTAGTACTGTACTTACCTGCTAGTAATTTCGCATTCCACTTTCAGAGTATATGGTTTTCCGTGCCCCTCGGGCATTTGTATATACTGTGCTAACTTAAGTATTTTCGTAAGAGTTTTGTGTTGTGCTTAGTACCCTGTCCTCATAAAGAGTACAGGGCTGTTGTGATTTTAATAAATACACTGTTTATTTTCATAACACTTGTGTGGTGTCCTTTCACTTGGTGTTCAAGGGGTATATGTGTGGTATAACAGCTGGCTTAACACGCCCTCTCGAGTCTTTAGCCTTAGACTGCTCGTATCCATGCTACTAGGATAGCTGGTCTATAAGGTTGACTTACAACCAATCATCAATAAGGGTTATATACAATAACCTCTGAGCACACTTAAGCAATTTCTATATATAACACAAACAAGTATCTGGCAATCTATCAATAAGGGTTGTTTGGACTGATACAAAGTGTTCACTAGAATAGTGAACATTATATATCAGGCCAACTTCTCACAGGCGGGACTATTCAGTGCTTAGGACTTTGATGAGTTTACCCCTGGAAGAGAACTAGGATTACTAGTAAGTAACTTATCCTTCCGTCTATTTTGCTTTTCAAAGTCTTCAGTACGGAACTTAAGTTTCTGAGTTTCTTGTTCCAACATAGGAAATTTGGTAGTTAAATCTTGAAGGTCTCCCACACGTTTCATCTTCCCCTTCATAACAATTCTCTGATCCTCCGGTTGTTGCAGTTTTCCGTTAGTGGTAACCATGAATGTTTGCCGACCACATACCTCATCTAGGATAGAGTTCAATACAGGATTGAGGGATATAAAATAGGAGGTGGGTAATTTTTCACTCTCTACGGTTTAGTGCCTGAAGAGGACGGCTTGGAAGATGCATGCAAATCACTGTCCGTCTTGTTACAATGAAAGGGACGCTTTGGTGAAGATAGGAAAGGAACAAAACTGGCCCAGTGAAGTGAATAAGAGGTCGCAAAAACCTGTTTTCACAAATTCTCTAGAAATGTTGTTGTAGTTAGCCACAATAAGGCTCTGTTGTTCATAGGATGTATACCGCAATCGTGACTGAGAGAGCGGTACAGGAGAGGCCACAAATTTGAATAAGCTCCGCGTCCGCGTTGGAGCTCACATTTCATACATCTGCATCACCCACACTCTAGTCATTGCTTGTAAGGGGGTACTGCTTTACAGTCTATGCAGAGCATGCATATCTACAGCAACACATGCTATAAACTGAAAATGTTACCCTGCATGCATCTGTTCATTACATATAGAGCTGTAGATACACATGTGCCCACCCTCCTTCCTGAAAGCATGTAATCTGATCACACATTTCTTCCTTTACTTATTACTTTTTTGCAATCTTCATGAGCTCCATACTGTGTTTTCTCGCGACTCCATACTACTCTTACCGACTTTGCGGAAAACACGTGCCAGATAAGGAATGACTCACCCTACACCTTGTGACTCGAAAGACTTCTTCGAAGAAAAACAACTTGCAAATATCCAAGCCTAATAGTAGATGTCAGGAGTATGCAGAACATGCGTATCTACACACTACATACAGATGTTTACAAGGTGAGTAACGTTTCCCTTTCCTTTTTAGTTTTTTGCTATGAAGACTGGGTCTAAACATGAAAGTAAGATTTGCTACACAACTTGTGCTGTGGAAAAAATATGTTCTTTACCTTGTGACAGGACACAGAAGAAGCCCTTGTGACAAATCTGAGAGATTGCCAAGTCCTCAACCATAAGGAAAATCTACAATGGAATTGGAATCTTATAGGGACCATACTTAAGGTCAGATTTGAATCCTCGAAAAACTTACTGAATGTCTCAAAATATTTTTTCCAGAAAAGTAGGCAGTTAAATAATTGTTAGATTTGCTTGTGACTGTTAAAATGCAAGTCCTTCATTGTAAAATGTATGTTAGATGTGAAATTGGTTCCCCTGAACTTAATATAGACACATATCTTTACATTATGATTAAATATGTTCCTCCAAATTGGATGGTTATATAATTTTGAGGAGAAGCCTAAGAAGTGTGCATTCTTGGATTGTAATGTGACCTGTGAATCGGAAGAAATCTCTCGAGGGCTTCACGTCTTTACATTTTTTCAGCTGAATACTAATAACATAGATCTTATTCCATTTTAATTCTATCCCCGAATTATGGGACGTGCCTGTCCTTGCTGATGATTCATGAAATACTTCTCATAGCTGAAAAACAAATGGTGTGCTTCCTTTGCCATACTTATGAAAGTTTGATACATTTAACCTGTTTGGTACATGCGCAACATCTCACTTACTTTGTTGGTCTACTTGCAGCATGGTGGTTACCAGAGATAAGAAAGAAGAATATCTCACTGATTCACGAATAAATAATTTTTAAGTTTGTAAAACACTGAATTACCTGAAGGTTTCCTGGTGTCCTAGAAAGTTATCACTTTCACCTTGATATCGATGGTAGAATTATTCTGCCATAGATCTCTGAAAATGATATGGACATGCTAAAACAGAATCTCTCCCGCTATGCCATTCAGTCTGGAGCATCATTCTTCCACTTAGTCTGTCCTTCCTACAGTTAAACAAGAACAGGAAGTGCAACTCTTCCAGAAAATCCTCATCCAACATTAAAATTGATCATTTTAGCTCCCATCACAATCTGGATCGTAAATTGAAGGACTATCTACCTCTTCCTCATTTCACTTGATTTACAAAATCTCAACTCTTTCTTAACTACATCCATATGCTCTGTTGGACCGTGGCCAGCTTTGTGTTGTATACCAAAAATACACCCATTGTACAAAGTCTTATTAAACCTTTAATACCCATATGGGGAAGGTGGTACTCTCCTCGGGCAGTGTTTGATTTCTAGTACTTGAGAGGAGAAAGATATTCCAATTATCTTGCTAGAAAGGTAAATTGTATTATTTATGCATGTTTATGCATGTACTCTTGTCTGTTCACCTGGTATGTGTAACTCCAACCTAAGATAGCCAGATGTTCTAATGATGCATGTTTAAGCTGCAATCTATTGAAGCGTTGTCCCATTCTTGTTTTTTTATTATTTTAGTGGCCTAATGTAAATCTAAAGAACTACAAAGATGAACAACTTCAGAGGTAATGTACGTTTTCAGTATTGAGACTTTTATTTGTGATCTTGCCACAAACATTTGCATGCATATTCAGAGGTGCCGGTACTCAAGTAAATTTCTCCTCCCAAATCCATTAAATGGATAAAATCTCTAGCATGGTATGTTTGTATTTGTAATAGCACTAACCTTCATTGCCTTGCTTTCACAGCGCATTCTCTATGTGAGTGCCCTTTTGTTCAGATCTGGAAAAGTCAACCTGAAGGAACCAGTTTTTGATAGTGATAGTGTTTGCTTATATGTGTTTAATACGTTGTTTAGTGTCTGGTTTTCAAAGTTGTTTGGATGATTTAGTACGAGAGTACAATAAGTTTAAGATGAGTTCGTGCAAGAGTAAAATAAGTCTGATCTTGTAAAAACGTTTGTGGTGTTTTTATGAATGGTAGGGTTTACCAAAGGACTTTTTCATGTATTTTTCCTAGTAATAGTCAGTTGTCTATTCCTTGGCTTTAGCATAGTTTATTCTGTATACGCATAATAAGTCTGATCTATTTGGTGAATTCTTTTCATGACCCTCCTGGACAATCCGAGATAACTGGGCGTCATGTGGGATGGTTAATTGCCTTTATAACCTACATTCTGGGACTGCAATGTACTCCAGTTGAATGGCGACACACTCGTCTTCAAGCTCTTGACTCTTTCAAAGGTTTATTGTGTGATGATGTTTCTTGATGGTGGTGTTCTTTTTATGCTTTTTTTTATCAGTAAATGCCAGCAGCATTTGTAAAGCACACAGCTACCTCCAACAGAGGTGTCCCGGCACTGGGGGCCATCGGGAAGATTAAGCAAGCTATTGCCCAGAGTCACATGGTGCTGGACAAACCTGCCGCTGGAGCCGGGGATCGAACCATGAACCCTGTGGTCCAGAGTCAGGCACCCTGGCCGATGCGCCACACCTCTTTCGCTGTTTCTAAGTTTATATTGCTGTGGTTCATGACACTGTTGTTGATTTGGGCTCACTTCGCCAATGATACAGCTTTGCAGCTTTTTTTGGTGCATGAAGGTTAGCTGTTCTATCTGAAGTGTGCTAGGTGACTATTTGTAGCTGTGATTGAAACAATGGTATGCAATGGTGGTGTGTGTTGACAAAGGGAGACTAAATGCCCTTTGAGTGTGGTCACAAGCCACCGAAGCACCTCTTCACTGAGGAACAAGGAAGAAAGATATGAGATGACGAAGAATCATGCTGAAGTGGCAGTTTATTCGTTAAATCACAAGTATATCAGAAAATGCATATATCATTCCATTAAACTAAAGCTAACACCATTAAAAGCCTGACTTCACTCCGTCAGGAATAGAACACATGATTATATTTATAATGCACAGGACTCTAGAAGACAGGCTTTAATTAAGATCTGTTAAAAGGCATAATTGAATTCAATAAGAGATTCAAAGATACGGAACACGTTTTATGAAAATCTAGTGCCTACAGGCAAATCTTTCTAAAGAGAACTAGCCATGCAAGGTTAACATTTCAAGAGACCCTAAAAGCAAGGAATTAGGTATGGATGAAAAGTACAGAGAATAATCAAATATTAAAAAAGGCAAAATAGGTTATCTCGATTGGGAGGTACCACCTGAGAAATAGGCTTTGAAATCCCAAATCAGATAAACGGCCGGCCGGAGAACCGACGCATGTGTTGGACACAGCAGCAGAGTTCTGGGGTCTAGGTGGTGTGTCAGGCCTATTATACCTGTGAAATGCGGAATAGCTTGACTGCACTGACGTACTTTCTGGTTCAGGTGGCTGACAGCATGTCCTAGGACACGGAAATGGTCAGGTGGTTGAGCGGGTGGTTGGCCATGCTTGACCGCAAAATATAAACAAAGAACAACTTGTCACATACATATCTCTAAAAATATATAGGAGAGCGGAACTTAAAACAGGTGCTACTCTCGCAAGATACGGCTGTGCTTTCATTTAGGCAAGTTTGAAATATTTCAAAACAATAATTCAAATAACGGTCCAAGATGTACCAACTTGTACCAGTTGGTCCTGTGTACGTGTGTGTTGGTCTTGCAACTGTACTTGTGGTATATATATATATATAATCATTTTTTCTCTTACCAATGCAGCTCCCATCTAGGAGGCTAAACAATGTAATAAACCTATGAAACTGCTTTTGCAAAATACATAATATAAATATATAAACATTATAAACATAAGAGAGCCAGTAGCACTTGAATTCTGTTTTTAATGAGTACACCTCATGGAGAAAACTGCAACGAAAGCAGACATTGTTAGCCTACAGGCTGCATTGTAAACCAATAGCATAGAAAATGAAAGCATTTTCATACAAAACTGGAACCATGCCTTTAAGGCAGCCATGATCCCTAGCTGCCCATCATGCCTCAGGGGTGACCGTTAGGTCAGTTGTTCTTACTGGCTCCTTCAGTCAAGGACCCTAGATTCACAGCTTTTTCTTTTTATGGCTTTCTGTCAAAAAATATCTGATATTTTTGATGATTTTTTACTTTCACTCGTAGTCTTTTTACCTTAGAGTGAGAGTGAAACCTTTTTTGAGTAGCAGAGAATGTTTATTTCTGTCAGAAATGCCTTCATTATGTGATCCTTGCCATGCCTGTGGCAAGAAGAAGGCTAGGTCTGATACATACCCTGTGGGTATCCTCTGCCTCCCTGATTCTCACTCTTCTGCCAACTGTAATCATTGCAAGAATTTGTTGAGAAGGACCATCAAAGACAGGGAGAGAATTCGACTTTATGGCCTCTCTGAAAGAGAAAGGTCTCCAGTGAGGCAGCAGAAAGAACTCTGTAGACGTTGAGAGTCAAGGTTCCGATCTGTTCTCTATCGGCATTGGGATCGACACCGAATCTGCCGATGGCGTTGAAATCGTCGTCTAAGACTACGGTGGTGCTGGCCCATCATTCTTCTAAGAAATCGACAACGCTCTCAATGTCGACGAAGGTAAAGGGCCCTCCGATGTCGTCCACCAGGCGACGATCTACTTCGAGGAGCAAGTCCCCATCGACGCTGGCTAGGCGATAGACGTTGAGACACAACTTCATTGTCGCCACGGCGATCGGCGTCAAGGCAAAGTTCTCCAACGTGGTCTGTCCAAAGATCTTTGACGTCGAGGCGCAAGACTCAGTCGCTGACGTCGAGACAGAAGTCTCTGTCGAAGTCAGTCTAAAGAATGTCGAGGCGCAACACTCCTTCGCCGACATGGAGGCAGAAGTCTCCGTCGAGGTCAGAGCAAAGATCTTCGCTGTTGAGGCGGAAATCTCCGTTGACGGCACCACAGCACCGGTCGACGTCCAGTCACCGGCCTTCAGAGTAGAGGCGGCTGACGTCGAAACACGGTACTCAGTTGGCGTCAAGTAGATGTTCGACATCGAGAGGCTGTTCAGCTGCAGGATTGAGTCCTCCGTCCAAGAGGAGAAAGTCCACGTTGAGCCAGGCATTTCCGTCGCCTGGTCAACGTTGAGAAGGCAGAGTGTTCAAAGATGTTCCAGATCAACCTTGAGACACCAGACCAAAGAAGCTTCATGTCCGGTAAGCCTGTCCACATCACCGACGTCGAGAACAGGTTCTCCCAGCTCTCACAGAGGTTCAACGTCAAGATCTCCGGAGGTCGTGATCTCGACTTCCAGCAATCTAGTGTCCAGGGGACACCAAGATTCGTCGACCAGGCCTGCACAAGAAAGAGAGAACTCTCCTCCTACTCCACATTCTCCTGAGGGGCAAGAAGGGCAAATATCGCCTTCCATCCATCTTTCACTAACATGGAACAGACCCTTGCATCACTGGGCCACAACTCCAGCCACAAGGGCACAGCATTACTCAAGCCCCCTTCACAGGTCTCTGTTGGCTAGACTGGTACAGGCGGTGGATAGAGAGCGTACTCCATCAAGAGCCAGGGATCGCAGTTGCACTCCTGCGCGCTCTCTCACAGAGGTAGATCTAGGTTCAAGGCATGTGGGCTGCTGAATTCATATCTGTGCATAGATCGCCGCCTAGTGTTTGGTCCGGATGATCGCACATTGTTGTCCTGGAAGAGTCTTCGAAGTATCACGAGATAGGTGGCTCCTCCCCTGGACTACAGTGCGCATGGGCATCGACTCCATCCTCAGATTGTTTTTTTCCGCCATTGGGTTCGGATGTATATTGGTTCCCTCTAGTCAGAATCGATAAACTTTAAGGCCAAAAGGTCTTTAGTTTTCTTCGTCGGTATAGTCTTGCGTTCGGTGCCTGATTCTTCCAGCTCGGTTCCGAGCCGGATTCCATAGAATCGCGTGCTTTCGGCGCGGAGGGCTCAGTCGACGCCACAGACCCTATCGACTACTCATCATGGAACGGAGCGTGTTCAAGAAATGTCCCGTCTGCAACTCCAAGTATCCCCACATCGACGTCCACCCGGTGTGCAACAAGTGTCTGTCGCCGGATCATGATGAAGCCAGTTGCATTGCATGGCTTGTTCCCGTTTCAGGTCCAAGAAGACGCTTAAGCATCGGCGCGCTTCGCGCCAGGAGGCCCAGCAAACTGCACTGGCGCCTGTGGACATCTTCGATGCCGGGGATGATGAGGAGGGAGCTGACCGGGAAGTTGGTGAAAACCTGTCAAATCCCGCGTTGGAGGTCGACTATAACTACGACGCGGATGCTGAAATGTTCGAAGCTGAAGAAGTCGTCGACGAGGTAGAAGACGACGACGGGGCCTTTGGGGCCATGGAAGATAGCTCGAGCGAAGAGCTAACTCAAACTGACATTGGGGCCGTAACGCTTCAAAAAGCTCAGGTCGAGGGATCGCCACTAGGCCTTACCCAAGATCTTACAATGGGTTCTACGGCCCCGCCTTCGGGCTCGGCTACGGACATTAATATTGAGCCGCACCCTGCAAAATCGAAACCGAAAGTAAAACCAACTGTCTCGACGCAAGCAAAAGCACTGGTGCTCCCCTCGAAACCGAAAGTGTGCATTACTTTGGTCGGATCGAAGGCTTCGGACCCGTCGGCGCCGACAAAGCAGAAGGGTGTTATCGATCCGAAGACACAGGTCAAGGGCGTTGAGACGAAGTCTGCCACGCCGAAGACAAAGGTCAAGGTGGTCGAGCCGAGTAAATCGGCGCTGAAGACGGTCGACGCCAACAAAGGACTCGGTGATCCGAAGGTTCTCGAGACTCCGCGTCAACAAAACAAGGCCAAGAGCGGCGCAACCCGCGAGTCCACGCCTAGTGGTGCCTCGAAGGATCCCGTCGGCTCGACGCAACCGTCCGCCGCTTTCTCCAAGCAAGTGGCGGACTCCCTAAAGCGCATCAAGGAGAAGGGCTCGGCTGTCGGCCCGAAAGATCCTCCACCTTCGAAGCCGGTCGAGAAACCTCACAAAGCGTCGACGCCCATTCACTTCACGTTGCCGCCGAAGGTGGCGCTGAAGGCTTTCACCCCTAGGATGGGCGCCAGCGTGCCCGAGAAGGTGCCCTCGGTGCCGAAGTCGACGACGGTGGTCCCCACCTTGAAGCATCGACACTCTTCGTTGGAAGAACAACAAGAACACTTTATCGATGCCGAAACGGGCAGACTTTCCCTCCATAAACGGAAAATTGCCCCGGAACAGCCAATGGCGTCCTACAAAATTCCTTTAAAGAAAAAGGATTCCACTTCAACTCCTGTTCTTGTGGAACCACTTTCTCCACATGCCCATGATGTCTCACCCACTTACTCTGACTTGGACACTGGGGAAGGCGATGATGAGGATGAGTACAGCTATCCTGTCTACACAGACCCTGAAGATACCAATGAACCCTGGGCAGCTGGTGCTGACCCAGGTGATCCTCACTCTGCCCCAGACACTCAACTCTATTCTGTGAAAACGTCGCTTACAGAGGATTCAGCAGCGTTTAATGCCCTCATTGAACGGGCGGCTAAAAATCATGACGTCCAGCTCCATGCTGACCCCATTGAAGTGGACTTTCTTTTTGATACCTTTTCTGTCTCAGAAAGAACTGTCAAGACTCTTCCTATGTTGAAGGGTGTCTTAAAACATGCTGGGGAGATCTTTAAGGAGCCTACCAGAGCCAGCGTGATAAACCCTAGGATTGAGAAGAAGTATAAACCAGCGCCTACTGACCCTACTTACATCAAGGGACAGTTGCCTTTGGACTCTCTTGTTGTTTCAAATGCCCAGAAGAGGGCCGATTCTCAAACAATGGGTGATGCTCCTCCCCCACACAAAGAATCTAAGGTGTTTGAGGCATCAGGGAAATGGGTGGCAGCCCAAGCGGCCAATATCTGGCGCATTTCCAATACACAAGCACTTCTAGCGAGGTATGACAGGGCACACGATGACACACTGGAGACCCTGTTGCATCACCTGCCAGACGAATACATGGAGGCAGCTGAGATGCTCATTCAAGAGGGGAAGCTGATATCCAATGCTTCAATTAAATGTGCACTGGACGCGGCTGACACCGCGGCCAGAGCTGTCAACACTAGCGTCATGTTGAGACGACATGCCTGGCTCAGATTCTCGGGGTTTAAGCCAGAGATACAGACCACCATTCTTAATCAGACAGTAAATCCTGATCATCTGTTTGGCCCAGAGGTGGACACCACCTTGGAAAAGATTAAGAAGGACACTGAAACTGCTAAGTCCATGGGTGCCTTGCAGTCCCAGCAATTCAGGGGTGGGTCTTTTCGTCGCTCAAGCACTAGAGGCATGTCCAGAGGCCAGCTCTCCCAAACCACGCAGTACTACAAAGGCAACACGCAGTCCACATACACCAAACAAAGTCGAGGTAGATATCGTGGTAACATCGCCAAAGACAGGGGTCGTGGAAACAACAACTCCAGATCCTCTGCCACCAACAAACAGTGACGCCTTCAGCAGTCAGTTCCTGCCGGTCTGGAAATCCATCACCACAGACAGGTGGGTCACACAGCTCATACAGTACGGTTATTGTCTGGAGTTAACATCCACTCCACCCAACTTGCCCCCAAGACACCGTCCTATGTCCGACGAGCATTTGCACTTCTTGCAGCAGGAGGTTATCGTCATGCTGCAAAAAGGGGCAATCGAGCTCGTGCCTGTGGAAGAAAGAGGCACAGGAGTTTACTCACTGTACTTCTTGATACCAAAAAAGGACTGGTCCCTCAGACCCATACTGGACCTCGAACCCCATAATCAGTACATTCTATCAGAGCATTTTCATATGCTGACCCTGCAGCAAGTACTCCCGTTGCTCAGTCAGGGGGATTTCCTCTCAACTTTATACCTAAAGGATGCGTATTTTCACATTCCGCTGCACCCGTCACACAGAAAATACCTCCGGTTCACCATCCAAAACCAACATTACCAGTTCAAGGTTTTGCCTTTCGGGGTCACCACGGCACCCAGGGTGTTTCCGAAGTGCCTGGCGACGGTAGCAGCGCACCTAAGGAGACAAAACATTCACGTCTACCCTTAACTGGACGACTGGTTCATCCAGTCAGTCAGCCCAGCAGTGTGCCGCCCACATGTCCCACACCATTCACCTTCTTCACGATCTGGGATTCTCACTGAATTACCCAAAGTCCCACCTGCAACCCACCCACATACGGCAGTATCTGGGTGCGACGATAAACACTCCGGCAGCCACAGCACAGCCAAATTCAGTGAGGGTCAACAGCATTCAATCGCTGATACAAAGATTCAGACCCCAACACTCGCTTCCAGCGCGAGTGTTCATGCAGTTGATAGGCATGATGGCCTCCTGCATCTCCATAGTCCCGCACGCGAGGCTACATATGCGTCCGCTTCAGGAGTGCTTAGCACGTCAGTGGACTCAGGCTCACGGACAGTTGAAAGACCTAGTGTTGGTGAGCGGTCGGGCATACAACTCTCTGCATTGGTGGAATCCACAAAACCTCTGCAAGGGACGACCGTTCCAAGAGCCTGTGCCACAGATCATCCTGACGACGGACGCTTCTCTCCAGGGATGGGGAGCTCATGTTCTCCATTACACTGTGCAGGACTATGGACACCACAGCAAAGGAAGATGCACATCAATGTTCTTGAACTGATGGCGATCTTCATGGCACTAAAAGCCTTCAAAGTACATCTGTGCAACAAGGTTGTGTTGATCCGGACGGACAACATGACGGCTATGTACTACATTCAGAAGCAGGGAGGAACACACTCTCCACACTCTCCACAGCTGCCTCATCTGGCTCAGAGCATGTGGAAGTGGGCCATTCAGAGAAACATCTTCCTCATGGCAGAACACCTCCCAGGCAAAGACAATCAGATGGCGGACCTGCTCAGCAGGTACAGCCACCAAATGCACGAGTGGGAGATACATCCATCGGTACTCCACCCGTACTTCCAAAGGTGGGGTCATCCAGAGATAGACCTGTTCGCCACAAAGGAGAACGCAAAATGCCGTAGCTTTGCCACCAGATTTCCACACCCACAGTCGCAAGGCAATGTGATATGGATGAACTGGTCAGGCAAATTTGCGTACAATTTTCCCCCAGCACCTCTAATACTGCTGGTAGCACGCAAGCTGAAGCTGCACTCGATGACTCTCATCCTGGTTGCTCCAACGTAGGCTCGCCAACCATGGTACACCACGTTTCTGGAACTGTCTGTGGTACCGCATCAAAGGCTGCGCCTCACACCCAGGCTTTTGACGCAAAGCCATGGCGACATTCAGCATCCAGATCCCCAACAGCTCAACCTGGCGATCTGGCTCCTGAGGTCTTAGAGTTTGGCTACCTCAACTTACCTCCTGACTGTATGGACATCATCCGGGAGGCAAGGAAGCCCACCACCAGAGCATGCTATGCGGCGAAGTGGAAGCGGTTTGTCATTTATTGTGCAGGCCACAACATTAACCCGCTGGATTCATCTATTCAAAACATCATTTGTTATCACTTACATTTGCACAAATGTAATCTAGCCTATGCTTCCATTCGCATACATTTATCCGCAATGGCTGCTTATCTCCAAAACAGACAGCACCTCTCACTTTTCAGGGTGCCTGCCATTAAAGCCTTTCTGGAAGGACTCAAACGTGTCATTCCTCCGCCAACGCCACCAGCTCCGGAGTGGAACCTCAATGTGGTCCTCACCAGGCTGATGGGTCCCCCTTTTGAACCACTGCATTCCTGCGAGATTCAATTCTTAACATGGAAAGTGGCTTTCCTTATAGCGATTACGTCGCTACGACGAGTTAGTGAACTCCAGGCACTAACTATCCAAGAGCCATTTATTCAAATTAATTCTAACAGGGTGGTGCTTCGCACTAACCCTAAATTCCTTCCTAAGGTAGTGTCTCAGTTCCATATCAACCAGACTATAGAACTACATGTGTTCTTCCAAAATCCAGAGTCACTGGCTGAGAGAATGCTCCACACACTTGACGTCAAAAGGGCCCTAATGTATTACATTGATAGGACCAAGGATTTTAGGAAGACTAAACAACTCTTTGTTGCCTTTGCGCCACAACACAAAGGTAGCCCCATTTCCAAGGCTGGTATAGCCAGGTGGATCGTTAAATGTATTCAGATCTGCTATCAGAAAGCCAAGCACACTCTCACCATTCCACCACGGGCCCACTCCACCCGAAAGTTGGGGGCCTCCATGGCTTTCCTTGGAAATATTCCTTTGGAAGACATATGTAGAGCAGCCACATGGTCTACCACACACACATTTACAAAACATTACTGTGTTGATGTGCACTCCAAACAGCAGGCAGCTGTAGGGCAGGCTGTTCTAAAAACACTTTTCCAAACTGCTGCAGCTTGCACGGGCGGCCGCCGTTAATGGAGGGACTGCTATGTATTCTATGCACAGATATGAATTCAGCAGCCCACATGCCTCGAACCCAATATGCTACTTACCAGTATGCATCTGTACTTGGCATGTAGGGCTGCTGACATTCATATCGCCCGCCCTCCTCCCCGGCGCCTGTAGCGGCTGCAGCATTCACACATACTTCTAGCATGGTCATCATTCACTTAGTTTCACTCCATCTTGGCCACAATGGCTAAAAACAATCTGAGGATGGAGTCGATGCCCATGCGCACTGTAGTCCAGGGGAGGAGCAACCTATCTTGTGATACTTCGAAGACTCTTCCAGGACAACAATGTGCGATCATCCGGATCCAACACTAGGCGGCGATCTATGCACAGATATGAATGTCAGCAGCCCTACATGCCAAGAACAGATGCATACTGGTAAGTAGTATATTCGATCCTGAAGCAGGAGGAGGAGGCAGAGATCTCCAACACCTTCCTCCTAACACACACACACACGCACACACACACGCACGCACACACACACGCACGCACACACACACACGCACGCACACACACACACACACACACACACACACACACACACACACTATTCACCTACTCTTACTGACAGCCCGCCGTTAAGGGTTTCTCCGGTGGATGACGGTAGCACTTTTAAAGACGTGCTTGGCAGAGGGCCGGCGAAACTAAACATCCCTATGCCGACTCAACAGAGGTAATCCTGTGTTATCTTTGAGACTTTACACCAGAGGGCAGCACATCTAGACCTCTGCTACCATTGGTAACGGGCCTCATAGAACCAGTTATGGACATTTTCTTCACACCGGCGATACTCAAGACCGCGCCGGGTAGGATTTTGAAGAAATACCGTTTACCGGAAGAAGACACGCTTTTCCTTAAATCTGACCCACCACCGGATTCTGTGATAATCTCTGCAGCAAAAAAGACTAATGCTATGGCTTCCTCCTCTACTATTCCACAGGTTAAGGAGAGTAAGACACAGGATTCGTGGGGAAGGAATGTATGTGGCACATCAGCCTCTATGATGATGGTATCGAATGTATCAGCTCTCTTGGGCTTGTATGAACGGTCTCTGTGGGACTCCCTGCAAAGATTAATGGAAAAGTTACCACAAGAAGATTGCCAGAACTTTGAGATCCTGCATGAAGGCAGCTTGGTGGCTAACCAAGTTATCAGCGCTGCAACTGATGGAGCTACTCTTTGGGCTCATGCCTGTGTGCATGGGATATGCGCTAGAAGAACCGCCTGGCTCCGTCTAACAGCGCTCATACCAGAGGCACAGTCTCGGATCCTAAATCTTCCCTTCTCCTGCTAATCTTTGTTCCAGGCACACACGGATGAAGAAATGTCCCGGATGAAGACGGGGCTAGACACACTAAAGGCCGTGGGTCTAGAGAAGAAGAAAGAGTTCCGCAAATAATTCAGGCATTACAATCGGCGATCCTCCCAACAGAGGGTCCAAACTCCTCATTGGCAGAAAAACCAGGATCAACAAAGATCTCAATATCTAGGCAGGCTTTCCTCCAGAAAAAGTGGAAAGCAGCGTCAGGCTAACACCTCCGCCAAGACGCAGGCCAAACAATGAGAGTGGGGGGAAGTATTTCAAATCATCTCATCATCTCGAAGAGTGACAAGGTATCACAAAGGACCAGTGGGTGATAGCTATGCTGCAGAATGGGTACTCTCTACGTTTTCAACGCCATCCTCCCTCAATCCCTCCGGTTCCATCATCGTGTCACCAGATGAAAATATTGCAGAGCGAAGTTGCCACACTTCTGCGAAAATCAGCCATTGAAAAGGTGCTATTATCTCAGAGAGGGAGTGGGGTATACTCAAGATACTTCTTAGTATAGAAGAAGGGTTGAAAAGCAGAATACAGACCCATTCTGGATCTGCAAACACTCAAGAAATCAATCAGGAAGGAGAAGTTTCACATGTTGGCTCTACATCAAATATATCCACATTGCAGTCAGGGAGATTGGATGTGTTTGCTGGATCTACAAGATGCATGCTTTCACGTTCCGGTCAGTCAACATCATAGACAGTACCTGAGATTCCTGGTGGGATCTTCTCACTACCAGTTCAAAGTACTACCCTTCGGGTCGAAGTCAGCTCCCACAGTGTTAATGAAGTTCATGGCAGTGGTTGCAGCCGCACTACGCCGCAGAGGCATCTTCGTGTAGCTGTTCCTGGACGACTGGCTGTTGAAGGGTCCCTCACTCCACAGCATGAGGAGTAATTTCCTGCATGCCTGGAGCTTTGTCACCGGCTGGTCCTTCATGTTAACTCGATAAATCGACTCCACCACCCACTCAGAAAATCCATTATCTAGGAGCTTTGGTAGATTCCGAGGTAAGAAAAGTGTTTCCTTCGGAGGAGAGACAGTTTTCCATCATGCCAACTTGTTCTGGATAAAAGAACGTTGTTGGTTCGTCTGATTGCCTCCCTGTTAGAGTCAATGGCATCCTGCATCCTACTGGTCCCCAATGCCAGGCTGCAAATGTGTCCTCTTCAGCAGGATCTGGAGCACAAGTGGGACCAGCACACCGCTTGCTGGGATGAAAAAATAAGTCTCTCAAACGCAGCAAGAGCATACATCCCATGGTGGATGAAGGAGAATATGCAAGTAGGGATACCTTTTCATAAAGCATCTCCCTCTCAAACACTGATCACGGTCGCTTCCCTCCAGGGTTGGGCATGGGGTCTCTCCAGACACAAGGTCAATGGTCATCAAAAGAACGGTCGTATCACATAAACATGCTGGAGCTGAGGGCCGTTTACCTGGCCCTTATGGCTTTCCTCCCTTCGATTCAGGCAAGTTCAATCTTAGTACAGACGAACAATACCACCACCATGTACTACCTGAACAAACAGGGGGGAACTCGCTCACGCACACTGTCTCTGGAAGCTCAAGTTCTCTGGCATTGGCTCCTGGCACAGAACCTATCTGTCACAGCGGTACACCTGCTGAGAGAACAGAACGCGAGAGCGGATGCTCTCAGTCGACACTTCGAAGACAGTCAGGACTGGGTTCTCAGCGACGAGGTCGTCGAAGCCAATTTCCAGGGTTGGGGTTATCCCAGCATCGATCTCTTTGCGGACGACGAAAATGCAACTCCTCAAGGTTCTACCGGTCCGGGTCGAAAGGGAATGCCTTTTTGATAGACTGGTCAGGGGCATATGTGCACGCCTTTTCACCCCTTCCTCTCATCCTGAAGGTGGTGACCAAGCTGTCTCATTCGCACACGAGAATGATCCCGATTGTCCCGGACTGGCCGAGACAATGGTGGTACCCAGACCTTCTGCACCTGTCAGAATTCCCTCACAGGAGGCTAGCGTGCAGACTAGACCTGCTGTCCAAGATGAACAGGAAGATTCATCACCCCAGCCTTCCCTCACTGAACTTGGCAGCATGGCTCCTGAGGTCCTCTATTATGGCCATTTAGGACTGCCACAAGACTGCATGACCATTTTAAAAGAAGCAAGAAGGCCATCCACTAGACAATCATATGCGTGCAAGTGGAAAAGTTTTTATATGTGGTGCGTTCAAAATAATTGTCACCCAACCAAAGGACAGGAGGAGGTCCTTCGAGCATACCTGCTTTCCCTGGCAAAAGCAGGCTTGAAGTTTTCTTCCATTAAGGTGCACTCAGCAGCTATCACTGCATATAGGCGCTCTCCTTCTCAGCCTTCTTTCGTTCAGTTACAATTTGCAAAAGACTTCTTACATGGTCCAAAAAAGGTCTACCCTACCGTTCGGCCTCCTTCACCACCCTGGGAGCTTAACCTGATGCTAGCAAAGTTGATGGGTCCACCTTTCGAACCTATCCACAAAGCAACCTTGCAACACCTCGCTTGGAAGGCTGCTTTCTTGGTAGCGATCACGTCAGCTCGCAGTGTGAGCGAAATTCAGGCCCTCTGCTCTAAGGAACCCTATACTGTTTTCCATCTTAATAGGGTCGTATTGAGGACACTCAAATCTGACACTCCCGAAGGTGGTGTCAGATTTCCATGTGAATCAGACCATCTCTCTGCCTACCTTTTTCCCTAATTGCTTCACTCCGGCTGAGAGGGCTTTACACTCTCTGGACCTAAAAAGAGTTTTAAAATTCTATCTAGATAGGTCCAAGTGCACGAGAAAATCTGAACAACTATTTGTTAACTATGGGTCTATCAGAATGGTTTTCCAGCTTCAAAGTGGTCCATCTCCAGGTGGAAAATTTTCATGCATCAAGTTAGCTTACCAACTAGCGCAAAGGCCCCTTGGGCCTACTCCCTAGGTGCATTCCACGAGAGGAAAAGTGGCAACGCCTGCATTTTTGCATAACGTGCCTATCTCTGAAATCTGTAAGGCGGCAACTTGGAGGTCCGTCCATACATTTATGAGGCACTATTGTCTTGATTCAGACACCAGGGCGGACACTCAAGTAGGCCAGGCCTCCTTAAGGAATCTGTTCAGCAGCTGATTACGGCTATTGTTGTATGTTGGGCCATTCTCTCTGATTTGCCTGCGGGTGAAAGATGGGCTTGCTATTCTATTCAGTGCTTATGACTATTGATGAGGATCCCCTGGAAGAGAATTAGAAGTTGCTTACCTGTAATCCTAGTTCTCTTCCAGGGGTATCCTCAACAAAGTCATAAGCAACCCACCCGCCTCTCCACGCAAATGAGATTTTCCTCATTATTAAAGGATATCTTTGTGGTCTTCTGGGTTAGGCATAGAACAACTGACCTAACTGTCACCCCTGAGGCATGATGGGAAGCTAGGGTTCATGGCTGCCTTAAAGGCTCGGTGCCAGTTTTGTTTGAAAATTTTTCATTTTCTATGTTATTGGTTTACAATGCAGCCTTTAGGCTAACAATGTCTGCTTTAGTTGCAGTTTTCTTCATGAGGTGTACTCATTAAAACAGAGTTCAAGTGCTACTGGCTCTCTTATGTTTATATATTTATATTATGTATTTTGCAAAAGCAGTTTTATGCGTTTATTACATTGTTTAGCCTCCAAGATGGGAGCTGCATTGGTATGAGAAAAAAATTATATAGGTATATATACCCAACTTATATATACAAGTTGGGTTAACATACAGAACAAAAGCTGTTTAAGTATTTAATTGATCTTGGACTGTATTACGCTATGGAACTGCATAGGGATATTGACTGTCATTCCCACTTTTTGTGGATGGGAGCAATTTTCCATCTATGACTATGTTTTGGTTGCCCCACTTATAGGTAAGCTAACTCAATCTGTAGTCACCTCGGCTGGTGCTTTTAGCGGTCATACCCCATTGAGGTTACTTTCCGCCTTCCACGGGTCTGCTAATCCTCCTGCCATGATTGGACCTATGGATGTTTCTTCACATGATCAAGGAGTCTTAGGTGGCAGATGTGCTAATTTTTCAAACCCTTCATCTCAGTAATGAAACACATTTTGACAGTAACCCTGACCCAGTGAGCCTAATTACACCAATACCAAAATCGTGGAATCCTAAGCTTCATGTTCACATCAGGTAGATCACCTTAGATGTGGAATTAGCCTGATTGGGAACATGCCTTCTGACTAGCTAATTTTCCAGCCTGTCCTGGTTCCAAAAGGGCCCAGAGGTGGCATTTCCTCTGTCTGGGGAATCCTTGGGTCGCATATCAAAGGCGGCAAAGCCTTGATATGCTGATTACTTAGCCAGCCTGCTTGGAGGAGATGACAACACCTCCGGCCGGAGCAGGCATTGTTTCTGCCCTTAGAGAGAGCAGGCTCTCACCTGCAGTGGGTCAGAAACCTTTCTTTGGTGGCAGGCTGGTGTACACCAGTAGTCAGTAGGTTTTCAGGGGGCACCTCTGAGGTACTCTCTGGGTGCACTGGAATCTGGGTTTATTAATACGAGATGTCGGTGAACCCATCATGATGTTGGGGAATTCTTAATTACCAGTGTCCAGCACATGTAAATAAAATTACTTCCTTGTTCACTTGTAATATCGAAGAATCAACTTCGAAATCACAGGGGCATATCTGCTCATGCAGATATCTCAACACATGTAGCATAGTGCACCCTGCTTTAGAGCTGTACTGTCTGCTGTAGGCTTGTCTTACCTATACCACATGCAGCGTTTGCAGGCATGGCACACTGGAGGGGTGATAGGACGTGTCTTCACTTATCTCTGCACCATATCATGCAGACTGCAATGGCAGTTTGCACAAGTGTGTTGAGGGGTCCCTTATGGTGGCATATTATATGCCCTAGCCTTTAGGGACCCTCTTCAATACCCCATGCCCTAGTTTCTTGCGGTACCATTTACTGGGGACTTACAGTAGTGCTAAAGGTCTTGCCAATTGGGGCAGCAATTTTAATGAGAGATTTGGGACTGGAACCTGGATAGCCGGAACCCAGTGCACTTCTGTCAAAATTGCATCAAATACCGGGCAAGAAGTATTTGTGACCATGTCAAAACTGCTACTGGCTTCCTTCCACATGTTCATGAAGCACTATTTTCTGGATTGTCAGGTTCGCTGAGAGGGGCAGCTTGGTTCTGCAGGGCATTCTGATTTGAGTGCATCCAGAGACCCACCGCCAAGTGGTACTGCATTGGTATCGATTGAAAAAATAATGAATCTGTGGCTTGAAGTCTATCGGAAGAACAAGTTATTTACTCGGTCAAAGCTCTTCCTGGTACAGACTCTTTCCTAGTGGCAGACTCCTCACCGACCCATCCATCCTTCCGGTTCTGTGGTTCTCTTCTATCTATTAATATGATTCCAAGTCTAGGAATTTGCACACTGGTCACATCAATTTGGTTTTGGGGCTCTGTGTCTGGGGGCCCTGACAGTCTCAAAATCAGGTGACATTATCATGTCAGAGTGGTGCCCCTATAGACTCCACACGCCATTAGCAGAACAGCGTCCGTGTGAAGCTACACGCGCTACCTACCGGTCCGCTGGATTTCTGACTCTATTCCAAAGCCTGGGACATTTTTAAAATGTGAGGAATTTGCTGCTAGTCTTTACCTGAAAATGTGTTACTGAAGGTAAGTAACTTCTCGACCTGAAAGAGTGTTACTGAAGGTAAGTAACTTGTTCATTAATGCAATTTACAATTACTCTTTAAGTCACTGTAGTTACCCTCAGGCAAAAATGTTGTCTTTTCGTTACAGGCATTTTTTTTTCTCCTGGGTCCTAGTGTTAGCATAAGCCAAAGTTGTGCCTTTGTGCACTTTATAGTTTCTGTTACTTCCTTTGTGTGTCATAGCCATGCATTCCATCCTTGCCGCTTATCACTTTATCATATGCAAGGGTCTTGCTTTTTCAGAAGGAATATTGACATAGTGAAAATCATGTTAGGGGTGTGCGAAGTTTATACTACACTTGTATGAGGACAATGATTTCTTGTGTTAGTTTATGTATGTAACCTCACCAGATTTTTTCTTTTATGCCAAGTTTTCTTTGTTACAAGTTTGAAAAATGCTTAGTTTCCATTTGTTTAAGTAAATGTAGGTGATTGTGTGTGTTTTTTATTTGCGTGTAGCTTGGATTATCATAATTCTCTTGTGTTAATGTAATTCTTTCCCTCCTATTAGATTTGTACGTCGATTGCTGTATTTTTACAAGCCCAGCAGTAAACTGTACGGGAGCCTCGAGTTGGATTACTCCATGTCTAAGCAGCTTACTGTCGTTGGATGTCAGTTTACAGAGTTTCTTTTAGAGTCAGAGGAGGTAGGACACTTACAGCCTTGAATAGTGTATGACCAGATTAATGATTTTGTCCTCCTAAAAGATGATCCATTTATTATATTTTAATATTTTCAATGTGGAAAAGCACTGCAGTTAGCTTGTGATATTGCCTTTCATGTTTAAGAATAAGGAATATCGTAAAGAAGCTTATTGAAAAAGCAGGAACATTCTTTTATTCCAAGCACATTCTAAGGAAGCCTCGCTGCACATCAAATAGTTGAAATATGAAAGAAACAGGTTAGTATTTGATTCCTTACCTTAGAATATCCCCACGCGTCAGACTGGATCCGGAAATTTTTGCGTAGCAGTACCCTTGCGCATCGGTAGGCGTTGTCTGCGGCTCCGCTTCCGCCATTGGCGTCGAGGGCGCCGTGATGACGATGTCGGAGTACTTAGACGCTGCCTCCGTGTGCTAACGTCAGTTCTTCTTTTTCCCGGCCAGTAGCGCAGATCCGGAAAAAGTGGTACCTTAGTCAATTTTTGATCACTTTTGATCATTTTTCTTGAGTCTTGCGACTCCGGATGGTGCCGATAGGGATGCCAGGTTTCAAGCCTTGTGAGGATTGCGACCGACTGATGTCGGTCACCGACCCTCACCGTCGGTGTATCCACTGTTCCGGCATCAACCACGATGACAAGACCTGCTCCGACTGCTGGGCCCTGACTTCGAAAGCTAGGCGGGAGCGGTCCCGCAAGCGGCTCGAACTCCGGCAGTATATCCCGCGCCGGGAGAGGTCCTGGTCCCAACGGAGGTCGAGGGACAGGTCGCGGGGTCGGGTCAGAGCCATCAGAGCTCCTAGAGTCAACATCACTCCTCCGGGTTGAAGTTGTCAGGTAAGCACAAAAAGTCGAAGAGACGTCATCACTCTTCCGACTCCCCCCCCCGACGCTCGCGCGGCGCGGCCGGGGGTTCAGGTGAAAGCACCCACGCGACTCCATCGGAGTCGCGGGTGTCGCAGCCTGCCCCACACCCTCCGGTCCGCTGGAGGAGATCCAGCGCTTCCTCATGGCCATGAGGTCCCTTGCTCCTCCGACGGGCTCTGCGGCGCCTTCGGGCCCAGCGGACCTGTCTGGGGGCCCTAGCGGATTGGGTGCTTCGGCCTGACGCCATCGGGTGCTTCGGCCCGACGCCGCAGAGTCCCACTGGATCCGCTTCGGTATCCAGGTCGTCGCTGGTTGACCTGATGACCTCACCGGCGCCGGTCCCTCAGGTGTCACCTCCGGCGCCGTTTCGGGTGGCGCCGTCCCCAATGCCTCCCTCGATCCGGTTCCGGCGTCGGGGAGACAACCTTCTATGGGCCGACCCCATCCTTTGACAACCCTGATTATCAGGCGATGGGTGATGAGGAGTATTGGGAGGGGTCTGAGGACCCTCTGACACGGGAGTGTCAGTCCCAGGAAGACTGGACAGGTGGACTTGGGGATGCCAGTGGTCTGGACACCTCACCAGACACTGGCTTTGTCTCACCTCCTACTGTGGCTACGGAGGAGGGGGCAACCTACAGTGTGGTGTTGACGCGGGCGGCCAAGGCCTTGGGCTCCCTGTCGCGGCCGTGAGGACTAACCTCCCCATTGAGGTCCTTAAACCGCAGTCAAGCTCGGCGGAGCCTCTGCTGCCGTTTAATGAGGCCTTGACTGACGTTCTTTTGGGCACTTGGTCCAGGCCCGCTACGGGTTCGCCCGTAGATAGGAACGTGGCCAGACGCCTCCGCCCGGCCCCGGGCGACCCATGTTTCCCGTCCACCCACCCCACCCCCAAGAGCCTGGTCATCCAGGCTTCGAATTCCCAGACCGCATTCCCGTCGGCTCCACCGGACAGGGAATCCAAGAGGTATGAGCAGTACGGCAAAAAGGTATTCTCCTCCATGAGTCTGGAACTGCGGTCTTCCAACACCGCATGCCTCTTGGGCCGCTACACCCACTCTCTGTGGAACAAGGTCGCGGAATTGCTGCCAGAGTGTCCGTTGGAGGTACGGGACAAACTCGGCCAGGCCCTTGTGGAAGGCTGGGATGCAGCAAGATATTCTATCCGGTGTGCGCTGAATACCACCGACTCACTGGGCAGAGCGATGGCAACGACGGTGGCGATTCGTCGCCACGCCTGGTTGAGGTCCGCCAACTTTTCGGCCGATGTCCAGAATACACTCCGGTCGGGGACAACGGCGAGGTCAGTCCACACCTTCCCCCGCAGCATCCGCCTCAAAACCCTCCTAGTCCGTGCTTTCAGGCCAATGTGACGCCAGTGGGGGCAGGGTCCGCCATCACCTCCACCACTGGCGCACTGTCACATCGGACAGGTGGGTGCTGCAGATGTCCGAAGGGGCTACTCCCTCCCCTTCGAGGCGACCCCTCAAGCCATGCCACCGCGATACCACCGCGTATCGGGGGATCATTTGCGACTTCTGCAGGAGGAAGTTACGGCCCTCTTGGCCAAGGGGGCCACCGAGCGCGTTCCTGGGCCAGAAGTAGGGTGTGGTTGCTACTCCCACTACTTTCTGGTACTCAAGAAGGGCGAAGGGGGCCTACACCCTATCTTGGACCTAAGGAACGTCAACGGCTTCCTCCGGAAGGAGAAGTTCAAAATGCCGACACTGGCTCAGGTCCTAGCTGCCCTGGACCCAGGCGACTGGATGGTAGCGTTGAACTTGCAGGACGCTTATTTCCACTTCCCCGTCCTGCCGGCCCACCGGCGTTACCTGCGGTTCACGGTCGGCCTCGAGCACTTTGTTTACCGTGCTCCCCTTCGGCCTTACCAGCACCCCACGGGTGTTCACGAAGGTGATGGCGGTGGTCGCAGCTCATCTGCGCAGGTTAGGGGTGTCAGTCTTCCCCTACCTAGACGACTGGTTGTTGAAGGCGGGCTCGCCCCAGACAGTCGTCGGCCACCTCCAGACTACTGCATCAATGTGCCGAAGTCACACCTGTGCCCCTCTCAGAAGCTCCTCTTCATGGGAGCGGTTCTCGACTCGGCACAGCGGGTCCGGGATATTCATGCTCTGATTCCACTCTTTCAGCCTTTATCCCAGGTCTCGGTCAGGTTGACGCTGCGGCTTCTGGGGCTGATGGCCTCCTGCATCCTCTGGTGCATCACGCCCGGTGGAGGATGCGGGCTCTGCAGTGGGACCTGAAGTTTCAGTGGGCCCAGCATCAGGGCCCACTGAAACTTCTGAAACTATCCGACCATGTCCTGATCTCGGAGGGCACTGCGAGACAGCTGCAGTGGTGGATTACAGACCGCGATTGGGTCAGCGACAGATCCCTCTCCCTTCCCCAACCGGAGCACGTGGTTGTGACGGACGCGTCCCTCCAGGGCTGGGGAGGCCACATGGGAGAGACGGAGACCAGAGGCCTCTGGTCTCCGGCGGAGTACTGGCTCCATATCAACCTTTTGGAGCTGCGGGCGATTCGTCTAGCACTGGAGGCATTCCTCCCCTCTTTCAGGGGGAGTGTAGTGCAGGTGTTCACGGACAACACCACGGCCATGTGGTACTGCAACAAACAGGGCGGGGTGGGGTCGTAGACCCTATGCCAGGAGACCCTGCGCCTCTGGCAGTGGTTGGGACATTAGGGCGTGATCCTGGTGGTTCAACACCTGGTAGGTTCTCTGAACGCCAGGGCGGACAAACTCAGCCACCGGTGCATGATGGATCACGAATGGCTTCTGAACTCAAACGTGGCACAAGGCCTCTTTCAGCAATGGGGGAGAGCCTTGGTTAGATCTATTCGCCACTGAAGAGAACGCGCAATGTCATCAGTTCTGCGTGTTGGAGTTTCCAAGGCGGTCTGTTGTACGCCTTTCCGCCTATACCACTTCTGCCCAGAGTGCTGAAGAAGATCAAGCGTTACCGGGCATGATGGATCACGAATGGCGTCTGAACTCGGACGTGGCGCAAGGTCTTGTTTCTGCAGTGGGGAGAGCCTTGGTTAGATCTATTAGCCACAGAAGAGAACGCGCAATGTCATCAGTTCTATCAGTTCTACGCGTTGGAATTTCCAAGGCGGCACTCGCTCGGAGACGCTTTTTGTCGCGAGTGGAGTTGCGGTCTGTTGTACGCCTTTCCGCCTATACCACTTCTGGCCAGAGTGCTGAAGAAGATCAAACTTGACCGGGCCCAAGTCATCCTTGTGGCTCCGAACTGGGCACAAAGGTACTGGTATGCCGAGCTACTCAATATGTCAGTCGATCCCCCGGTTCGTCTGCCTCTTCAGGAGGACCTTCTGTCGCAGCAGCAGGGGACGGTTTTCCACCTAAACCTGTCCAGTCTCCACCTCCATGCTTGGAGATTGAGCGGTGACAGTTAAGGCCATTTGACTTGCCACAAAGTCGGTATACGCCTGCAGGTGGAACAGATTTGTGGCATGGTGCACAGCAAATGCTGTGGATCCTCTCTCTGCCCCTCTTTCTGAGGTTCTCCTCTTCCTTATTTTTCTTGCCCAGCAGGGCTCTGCTCTGGGCACTATCAAGGGCTACCTTTCTGCCCTTTCAGCCTTTTTAAGGCTGCCTGATCAACCTTCTTTGTTCAAGTCCCCTATTGTAACTCGCTTTCTGAAAGGCACCACACACACGTTTCCACCTGTTCCTTTCGTGATGCCTCAGTGGGACTTGAACCTGGTTCTTACCTATCTGATGTGCGCTCCCTTTGAGCCACTTCACAACTGTCCTCTCCGTCTTCTTACTTTGAAGACTGCTTTCCTGGTTGCCATCACCTCTGCCAGGAGAGTGCGTGAGCTCCAGGCTCTTTCCTCTAAACCTCCTTTCTTTTCTGTCCATCCGGACAAAGTTGTGTTGCGGACTAGACCCTCTTTCCTGCCCAAGGTAGTCACAGCCTTTCACATCGGGCAGTCCATCACCTTGCCCACCTTCCATCCGCCACCGCATCCCTCTAAAGAGAAAGAGCAGCTCCACCGTCTGGACTTAAGACGTGCGCTTTCATTCTATCCCCAGAGAGGTCGGGCACGGAACACCCGGAGAGGATGGTACAGGAACCAGTATACTCCGGGCTTCCGTCAAACCAGGAACAGTTACTACGAGTGGTAGATAACTCTGTTTAGGTTGCTTTACCTGCAATGACCAGTGAGGTGTTGACAACAGAGTACAACAATATGAATCTAGAAGTAGCACCTATTTTCAATCTATCTTCCTACATACTGAGTAAAAAGGAAATAGATGTATTGAGCCATGGTCTATCATTTGTTCCAACTAGCAGAAATGACCGGTTCAACACACAAGTTGAAATCTATAGACTATTCAGAACAATAAGACTAAAACATTCTTTTAACAACACGCCTATACAAATGCAAACAGTAACGGGATTACGTTGCCCTTCAACGTTTTACCCGGCAACCAATTTAATGCCAAAAGACTTGATTACTTTTGAAAATGTAGTCCTTACGGAACTAGACCAAATGTTTGACAAAAGGAAATATGTCAAATATAAGTTCACAAAGGATGAACATGAGACCCTTAAAAACCTTGCCAGCCGGATGACATTATTATCAAACCGGCTGACAAGGGTGGCAGTATGATTGTGCAGGACAAAACTGACTATGATGCAGAAGCATTAAGACAGTTACAGAACCCCTCACATTATAAAAAACTATCTCGAGATCCCACAGAAAACATCAGAATGCGTATTCTAGGTTTCACAAGGGAAGGTCTAGATGGTGGGTGGTTAAGCCAAAAAGAATATGAGTACCTGAACAAAAAAGATTACTCCATTCCTGCGTTTTACACTTTACCCAAAGTCCATAAAGATGACAAGAAACCGCCCGGAACACCTATTGTGGCTGGTTGCCAATCAATACTACAACCACTGGCTGAATATGTTGACCATTTCATAAAAACAGAAGTACTACTAACTAAATCCTACACTAGGGATAGTACAAATGTGATTAATCGCCTTGAAGGCAAAATATATGACAACCAAACAAATTTCTTAGTTACTATGGACATTGAAAGTCTGTATTCTAATATACTGCAAGAAGAGGCCTTACATGTCATCAAAAATGTGTTGGAAGATAGAGCACGCCCACACCAAGACCCGACAGACTTTATAATTGAATGCGCCAAGGTTGCCCTTAATGAAAACTATTTTATCTTTAATGGTGACTTTTATGGTCAAATTAAGGGCGTCGCAATGGGGGCAATTTTTGCCCCGGACGTGGCAAACTTGTATGTGGCTGCATTTGAAGAGGAGGTCATTTATAAAAACAATCCCTTTGAACTTCACATCAAAGAATATTTAAGATACATCGACAATGTATGTTTCATTTGGGAAGGTCCATTACAAAAGTTAAAGGACTTTCATGATTGGTTAAATGTACAAAACAAAAACCTACAATTTACCACAGAATACGACAGGGAGAGCGTACACTTTTTAGATCTCAAAGTATGGAATGATGAAGGTAAACTATCGACAAGTCTTTTTACCAAACCCACGGCACGCAATACATTATTAAAATACACAAGTCATCACCCACGGAATTTGCGTGATAATCTCCCTTTTGGGCAGTTTTTGCGGATTAAACGAAACTGCACAAGACGAGAAGATTATTTTAAAGACGCAAAGGTATTGCAGACTAAACTATCCATGAGAGGCTACCCTTACAGACTAGTAAAGCGTTCGATAAAACGAGCGTGGTACTATGACAGACAAGCCCTATTGGAACCTAAGATAAAACAAGATGCCATGAATGATTCTATTACATGTGTCACTACATTTGGATCAGAATCCAATCTGATCAAAAAGATAGTGACAAAGAATTGGCATTTAATTCAGAAAGTCGAACCTCAGCTTTCACTACCGCGATTTGCATTTAAAAGAGGACGTAATCTGAGGGACTACCTTGTGAAGGCGTACAAAGAACCATCCATAAGTACAATTCAGAGCATTTGGGGCTTAACGGCCGTAGTGGGACATTACCCCTGCGGATCCTGTGTAGCATGTCAAACCATGTGTGTAACAAAGTCTTGCTGCATTAATGGTAAAAACTGGACGATGAGACAGCATACAAATTGTTTGACCAAAAAATTTATATATTGTATTAAATGCCCATGCTCCCTATACTACATAGGAAAAACTACTCAAGAGGTTAAGAAAAGGATTATGCAACACCAATCAAGAATAAGATGCAAAATTGAAACCGCACCTTTGGTGGAACATTATCTTAAAAAACAACATTCCCCATGTCACATGCAATGGTTTGTTTTAGGAACAGTAAAACAATCTAAAAGAAGACGTGATGTGGATTGTCTGCTCACAGAAAAAGAAAATAGGTGGATTTGGTCTGCCAATGCTGTTGCCAAGGGATTTAATTCCTTTGTGGAATGGCAAGTATTGTCAACTCTCCGCTAACTTAGAACATCTGTCTGAACCCCTTTGTTATGAAAACTGAGGTAGATCTTGAGTACTGGATGACCCTATTTTGTGCAATACCATAATTTTACTGCATGCGCGCTGAAAATTTAAAAAAAACCCGTGTTACGTGACAAAGCCAGCTCGTCATGCGTGCAGCGCAGGTAACGCCCATGACGAGCTTGCTTTGTCACCAGCATCGAAGGGGTTAAGGCAGTTCCTTTACATTGATGAAATAGAGATACTTATTGTGGATAACCAGGCTTGGTTTATTGCATTTTTCGCATTTTTTGACATTTTAACAATGGTACTGTGGACTAATGGGCGGCTGTTCATGTTGACTTTACGGGCAATTGTACAATTATATCATTATTTAGTGGTGTTGAATGCTGTGTCTTTGCTTATGGTTGTTAGAATATGAGTGAGGTCCTGACATGCGGTGAACGTAATATATATGCAGTTTTAATCACACGATTTAATCGCGTTTTAAGCGTAGACTTTACATGCAGGCTGCCTTACCTCTAGGCAGTTGTCTATGGAGAGCCAGGCAGCATCTAATATCCCAATATGGCCGACGCGTCACGCTGTAGCCCACGTGATCGCGAGTGCAAACTATGAACTCCGGGTAAACGCCGAAAGCGGCTAGCGTTAGTTTCTGTTGTAACACGGAGGGTATCGAGGCGATTTGTTCGTTTAAAAAGAAGTAAGTCCTGACTACAGATGGATTTAAACATTGAAAAGTTTAGCTAATTTGGGGGTGAGAAACAGGAGATTAATGTGACTCTGTTACTCTGTTTTACTACAGATCCATAAAGAAAGATTCATTTTACCTCTATGACAGCTTATGAACTGTAAGTAACCAATTTCTTTGGTGTACGAGTCCTATGCTTAAACTATGGATATATGAGTAGGTGACCTCATATTTTTTCATTTTATTTAGAGTATATTGTACAAAGAGGCAGAAGGTAAGAGTGAGTGTTTTGGAAATCCCTAAATGAGTAAACAGCAAGTGAGACATGAACGTTATGTTCGAGGCATGAGGGCTGCTGAATTCATATCTGTGCATAGATCGCCGCCTAGTGTTGGGTCCGGATAATTGCACATTGTTGTCCTGGAAGAGTCTTCGAAGTATCACGAGATAGGTGGCTCCTCCCCTGGACTACAGTGCGCATGGGCACCCTCTCCATCCCCAGATTGTTTTTTTCCGCCATTGGGTTCGGATGTCTAATCTTAACTCCAGTTAAATAACTAGTACTCTTTCTATTCCTAAGGCCAAAAGGCCTTCATAGCGTCGGTATTGTATCGTTCGGTGCCTGGCCCTTTCGGTTCTTCGATCGGCGTCGAAAGAAGTTTCTCTCGACAACACAGGCCCAGACTACATCGACGATGGAACGGACCCCGTTTAAGCGGTGCCCCGTTTGTAATTCAAAATATTCGAACTTAGATGTGCACCCAATGTGCAATACATGTTTGTCCCCCGACCGCGACGAGTCAAAATGTTTCGCCTGCTCAAGGTTCCGCTCAAAGAAGACTAATAAACTTCGACGCGCGGCGAGGCAGTCGACCCAGCAGGCGGCACCAGCACCTGCGAACATCTTCGATGCCGGGGACGAGGAACTCTTCCAGGATGAGGAAGAGGCGGAAGAGAACGTTCCCGAAGAAATGTCGGAACCGGCGTCGGAGCAGGACTCCAGTTTCGAGGTGGACGAGCCAGACGAGGAGTTCGTCCACGACCAAGACGTCGTCGAGGTAGGGGACAACGATGAGGCCCTTGCGGCCGTTGATGACGACTCCGATGGAGAACCGAGTCCGCCCGCAGTTCCGGGGCCTATCATTAACATTCAGCCCTCTCTGGCTCCGGTCGAGGCATCGCCGAAAGGCCTTAGCCAAGATCCATCCTCTCGGTCTACAGCCCCGCGACATAGCCAGGCTAAGACCCTTTCAAAGGAGCCATCGGTCGATTCTGCGAAACCGAAACAGACGGAGCCAAAATCGAAACCGAAACTACTCAAGATGGTGATCGGTTCGACGTCGACGAACACCTCGTAGGTTGTCGACGATCCTTCGACGCCGAAGATACCCGTTGGCGCCAAAACTGGGACTAAGAAGCAAGGCTCGGCCACCAAGCACGTCGCCTCAAAGGGGTCGGCGTCGGCGCCAGCGTCGACGACCAAACATGGCGAGAAGGGCAAAGGACTTCCGTTGGATAAAGGTCTCCAGCCCCCCCTCTCAGGACTCAAGGCTGGGCTGGCGAAGAGGGTCGAAGCCACGGCCAAGGACGCCCCGAAATTGTCGTAGACGTCCAAGCATGGAGGCGCACCGCGCCGGGAGCTCGATTCGACGCGGTCAAGCGAGCGGCCTACACAGGCGTCGAAGAAACCCGAAACAGCCGCTTCAGGTTCGAAGCATGCGGAATCGACGCCGCTTAAGTTTGGCCTTCCGCCCACGGCCCGTCCAAAGCATCTCGAGGCTTCCAAAATGGCGAAAGTGTCCTCACATGCACAGGTCGTCTATCATGAGCCTTCTTACGACAACCAGGCAAAACTGTTAATTGACTCGGAGTCGGGCAGGCTTACCGTCCACAAGCGGAAGATCGCGCCTGAACATCCTTTGGAAGGTTACAGGATTCCCCTCAAAAAGAAGATGGTCTCCACCACCTCTCCGGTTCTTGTTGAACCTCTTCAGGACTATTCGCACCATACTGTTCATTCTCCAACACAGAGTGAGGAGGACTTGAATGTGGACTATGGCCAAATGGCCTTCTCTTACAACACTGACACTGATCAGGATGTCTCGAATCAATGGTCAGGAGCATGAGATCAAGGCGATGACCCTGATGACCCCCATACCGCTCCAGACTCTGAGTCCTACAATGTGAAACCATCTCCAACTGAGGACACTGCAGCATTCAATGCATTAATAGAGCGGGCAGCCCTTAACCATGACGTCGAAATGCATGCTGAGCCAGTGGATGAAGATTTCTTATTTGACACCTTCTCCACATCTGAACGCTCCACCAAGACTCTGCCCATGCTTAAGGGGGTCCTCAAGCATGCCACAGCCATTTTCAAGGAGCCAACCAAAGCCAGGGTTATCAATCCCAGGATCGACAAGAAATACAGGCCTGCCCCAGTGGACCCCACCTATATCAAAGGCCAGCTCCCCTTGGACTCCCTCGTGGTGGCTAATGCACGCAAAAGGGCTAACTCTCAATCAACTGGTGACGCTCCCCCTCCGGACAAAGAGTCTAAGATGTTTGAAGCGTCTGGGAAGCGTGTGGCAGCGCAAGCCGCTAACATTTGGAGAATAGCCAATACACAGGCCCTGTTGGCTAGGTACGACAGGGCGCACTAAGACACCCTTGAACAATTAATGCAGCAAATGCCTGATATGTACAGAGAGGCAGCGGAAATGGTTATACAAGAGGGATAACTGATCTCCAATGCGTCAATCAAATGCGCACTGTACGCAGCAGACACTGCAGCGAGGGCAGTAAATACTAGCGTGATGCTGCGACGCCATGCATGGCTGCGCATCTCAGGCTTTAAATCCAAGATCCAAACTACTCTTCTCAATCAGCCGGTTAATCCGGACTTCCTGTTTGGACCGGAAGTTGACACAACACTTGAGAAAATGAAAAAAGACACTGCGACAGCTAAATCCATGGGGGCTCTCCAGTCACAGCAGTTTCGGGGCAGTTCCTTTCGTCGCTCCGGTAACAGGGGAGCAACAAGAGGACAGGCTCTACAGCATTCCCAGTACGCCAAGGGCAACACGCAATCTGCCTACACTAAAAACACCAGAGGTGGATACCGTGGGAACAGCGCCAAAGGGAGAGGCCGCGGCAATAACAACGCCAGGTCCTCCACTCCCAACAAACAGTGACTTCTTGTCACTGCCCCCCGACCATCTAACACCTGTCGGGGGGAGACTCCAGCAGTTCCTGCCACTCTCGGAAAACATCACAACAGACAGGTGGGTGAGACAACTTATCCGGTACGGCTATTGTCTAAAACTAACCTCCACCCCCCCCCCCCCCCCCCCAACATACCCCCAAGAAACCGTCCTATGTCCGCAGAGCACTCGCTCCTATTGCAGCAAGAAGTACTCTCCATGCTGCAAAAAGGAGCCATAGAACTCGTGCCTGTCCAAGAAAGGGATGCTGGGGTGTACTCCCTGTACTTCTTGATTCCGAAAAAGGACGGGTCCCTGCGGCCCATTCACGACCTCAGACCCCTCAACCAATACATCCTTTCCGAGCACTTTCACATGCTAACCTTACAACAAGTCCTGCCGCTGCTCAATCAGGGCGACTTCCTAGCCACCCTGGACCGCAAGGATGCGAATTTCCACATTCCCATTCGCCCAAGTCACAAAAAATATCTCAGGTTCATAATCAACAGTCAGCATTACCAATTCAAAGTTCTGCCGTTCGGGGTCACTACTGCTCCCAGGGTTTTCACCAAGTGCTTGGCGACTGTAGCAGCGCACCTTCGCAGGCACGGTGTTCACGTGTATCCCTACCTGGACGACTGGCTCGTGCAGGCCAAATCTGCCATGCAGTGCGGCCGCGACATGTCGCGGACCATTCACCTCCTTCACAGTCTGGGGTTCTCTCTCAACTACGCAAAGTCTCACCTGCAGCCAGCCCATGTGCAACAGTACCTGGGGGCAACACTAAACACCCAGTCGGCCACGGCGCAGCCGAACCCGGCCAGGGTCAACAGCATGCAAACGCTCATCCGAAAGTTCCAACCTCAGCGATCCCTCCCAGCGCAGGTTTTCATGCAACTGATCGGCATGATGGCATCCTGCATATTCATAGTCCCGCACGCGAGACTGCACATGCGTCCCCTTCAAGAATGCTTAGCCCGTCAGTGGAACCAGGCTCATGGCCATCTAAAAGACCTAGTGTTGGTGACCGCTCGTGCTTACAACTCTCTGCATTGGTGGAATCCACAAAAACTTTGCAGGGGACGACCGTTCCAAGAGCCTGTCCCACAGATAGTTCTAACGACGGACGCATCTCTCCAGGGTTGGGGAGCGCATGTCCTCCACTACACAGTGCAGGGGCTATGGACAGCACAACAGCAGAGGATGCATATCAATGTGTTGGAACTGATGGCGATCTTCATGGCACTAAAGGCATTCAAGTTGCACCTGTGCAACAAGGTCGTGTTAGTCCGGACGGACAACATGACCGCCATGTATTACATCCAGAAGCAGGGGGGCACGCACTCCCCGCAGCTGTCTCACCTAGCCCAGAGCATGTGGAAGTGGGCCATTCAGAGGAACATCTTCCTCATGGCGGAGCATCTCCCTCATGGCGGAGCATCTCCCGGGTGTCGACAACCAAATGGCGGACCTGCTCAGCAGGCACAGTCATCAGATGCACGAGTGGGAGATCCACCCGTCGGTTCTCCATCCGTACTTCCAACAGTGGGGTCATCCAGACATCGACCTCTTCGCCACAAGCGAGAACGCAAAATGCCCAAACTTCGCCGCCAGGTTCCCCCACCCGCAGTCTCAGGGCAATGCGATATGGATGAACTGGTCAGGCAGATTTGCGTACGCTTTTCCGCCAGCCCCCCTCATACCTCTGGTGGCGCGCAAACTGCGACAGCACTCCATGACACTCATCCTGGTTGCTCCAACGATGGCACGGCAAGCTTGGTACATCACGTTCCTGGAACTTTCAGTGGTGCCTCACCAACGGCTGCACCTCACTCCCAGCCTCCTCACTCAGAGCCATGGCGACATTCAGCACCCAGATCCCCAATAGTTGAACCTTGCGATTTGGCTCCTGAGGTCATAGAGTTTGGATACCTGAACTTGCCTCCTGAGTGCATGAACATCATCAAGGAGGCAAGACGACTGACTACCAGGGCCTGCTATGCTGCCAAATGGAAGCGGTTTGTTATTTACTGCTCCAACAATAACATTAATCCATTGGACGCATCTACGCAAAACATCATATGTTACTTATTGCATCTGTACCAATGCAACCTGGCATACAGTTCCATCAGGATCCATCTGTATTGTATTGTATTGTATTGTATTTATTATTTGTAACGCGCAACTGTCACCCTACGGGTATCCTGGCGCCCAAACAAGAAGTAATCAGATGGTAATCAGATGGTAAACAATACACTAGCTGTTATGACATATAAACCAGCCGCCAGAGCTATTAAATAGAGTCAAGGGGATTATACTTTGGCGAACAGCCAGGTTATTAGGCTCTTTCTGAAACCCAGTAGGGTGTCTATTTGTCTGATGTTCTGGGGAAGCTCATTCCACAGCCTAGAGGCAGAGGTACAGAACGCTCTGCCTCCCATCCTTGATCTCCTGATCCTGGTAGTAGCTGCCAGACTCTGGCTAGCAGAGCGCAGGGACCTGGAAGGACTATACCAGGAGAGCCTTTCCTGTAGAGGGATAGGTCCTGTGTTGTGCAGGGCTCTGTACACGATACACAGGGACTTGAAGGCAACTCTACTCCCGATTGGCAGCCAGTGTAGATCTCTTAGCGCCAACGTAGTGGAAGAGCTGCGAGGTCTTTTAAGTGCCAGCTTGGCCGCTATAGACTGGACCCTCTGGAGCCCCTGTAGGATATATAGGGGGGCCCCTAGATATAGAGAGTTGCAATAGTCTAGTCTGGCCAGAATCACACTCCTAACTACTAGTGGTCTGGATTCGTCTGGCAGAAGGGGCAAAATCTGTCTGAGTGCCTTCAACAATCCATAACAGACACTGATGGTTTTATTGGTCTGAGAGGTCATTTGGAGATCCGCATCAAACAGTACCCCTAGATTGCGCACGGTCTGAGCTGGGATGCAAGGTTCTGCTCCCGGCGCGAGCCTGATCTCATGGGAAGGTTGTTGACTCAGCTTGGCTGACGAGCAGTAGACAACCTCTGTCTTCCCCTCATTAAATTGAAGGGAGTTTATTGTCAACCACCTAGACACCTTGTTCATGCAGTTCTGGAAGGTCTCCATGGTCACCGCCTGTCTTCCTTCTAAGGAGAACACCAGTTGTGTGTCATCGGCGTAGTTTATCAGATCTATACCGAAGGATTTGATCATGGGGATCAAGGGCTGCAGATAAAGATTAAAAAGAATAGGGCTGATCGAGGAGCCCTGAGGTACTCCATGACTGACCAGGGACTTGGGAGATGAGAAGGGTGCTAGGGATACCACCTGTTGTCTACCTGTCATGTAGGATTGTATCCATCTCAGGGCTTTGCCCTTCACGCCCAGTTTTTCCAGCCTGCTTAGCAGAACTGCATGGCTGACCGTATCGAATGCGGCCGACATGTCCAACAGAACCAGGACTGAGGAGTTGCCATTGTCGGCTTGCATTCGAAGGGTGTCCAGCATGGTTGCCAATGCAGTTTCTGTTCCGTGTCCTGGGCGGAAGCCAAATTGGTCCTTATCCAAAAGGCAGTTGTCTTCAAGATAACCTGACAAGGATCTACTGACCATCTTCTCCAAGATTTTTATCCGGTAGGGCAGGAGAGAGATGGGCCTAAAGTGCGCCGGAATAGTAGGGTCCAGCGAAGGCTTCTTAAGCAGGGGGGTAACCACTGCCTGTTTCCATGCTTCCGGCACTATGCCTTCTTCAAGAGATTGGCGACAGATCTGATGCATCCAGGGGAACAACTCTGGCCCATATTCTTTCCAGATCCTGTGCGGAAGGGGGTCTAGAGGGGATCCAGATGATACATTCTGGGCCATAGCCGCTTACCTTCAAAACAGGCAGCACCTTTCCGTTTTCAGGGTACCTGCCATTAAAGCCTTTTTAGAAGGACTTAAAAGAGTAATCCCTCCCAGACACCCCCCTTCACCAGTCTGGAACTTAAATAGCGTTCTCACCAGACTCATGTGGCCGCCCTTTGAGCCACTCCATTCCCGTGAAATACAGTTCCTCACCTGGAAGGTGGCCTTCCTAATAGCTATTTCATCGCTGCGGAGGGTCAGTGAACTGCAAGCCCTCACTATTCAGGAACCCTACCTGCAAATCCATGCGTATAGAGTGGTGCTTCGCACCAACCCTAAATTCATGCCAAAGGTGGTTTCGCAGTTCCACCTTAACCAGAATATAGAACTGACACTTTTCTTTCCTAACCCTGATTCAGTGGCAGACAGAGCACTGCACACCTTGGATGTCAAAAGAGCTCTCCTGTATTACATCGACAGGACAAAAGACTTTCGAAAGACAAAACAGCTGTTCGTTGCATTCTCTCCGCAACATAAAGGCAACCCTATCTCCAAGTCAGGTATAGCCAGGTGGATTGTTAAATGCATCCAGATCGGTTATCAGAAAGCTAAGCGCACATTAACAGTTCCCCCTAGAGCGCATTCCACACGCAAGTTGGGGGCTTCCATGGCTTTCCTAGGTAATATTCCTCTAGAGGATATATGTAGAGCAGCCACATGAACCACCATACATACATTTACCAAACACTACTGCGTAGATGTACACTCCAAACAGCAAGCTGCGGTAGGACAGGCTGTTCTCAGAACTCTCTTTCAGACTGCTGCAGCTGCCACGGGCACCCGCCGGTAAGGAGGAAACTGCTATGTTCGAGGCATGTGGGCTGCTGAATTCATATCTGTGCATAGATCGCCGCCTAGTGTTGGGTCCGGATGATTGCACATTGTTGTCCTGGAAGAGTCTTCGAAGTATCACGAGTTAGGTGGCTCCTCCCCTGGACTACAGTGCGCATGGGCATTGACTCCATCCCCAGATTGTTTTTTTCCGCCATTGGGTTCAGATGTGTTTCGGTTCCCTCTGTCGGAATCGATAGTTATTTAACTTCTTTTACTTGAGACCAAAAGGTCTTTAGGACTCGCGTCGGTATTGTCTATCGTTCGGGTTTGTTTGTTTCATCGACTCCGAGCCAACTCTGCCCTTCCGCGTGCTTTCGGCGCGGACGGGCCTACACGACGCTCCAAACTACTTCATCATGGAACGAAGTCCATTTAAGAGGTGCCCGGTGTGTGCCTCGAAGTACCCACAGATCGACGTGCACCCAGTGTGCAATAAGTGCTTGTCGCCGGACCACGACGAGGCCAAGTGTATGGCCTGCTCCAAGTTCCGGTCGAAAAAGACACTTAAGCTCCGCAGAGCTGCAAGACTGCAGGCCCAGCGATCGGCACCGCCTCCGACGGACATCTTCGACACGGAGGATGTCGGCGACGACACTATCCAAGATATCACGGAATCTAACCCGGCGTCGGAAGTCGAGGAAGACTACGACGCGGAAGACGAGGATTTCGATGAAGTCGTCGAGGAGGTAGGGGACGACGACGGGGCCATTGCCACCGTAGAGGATAGCTCGGAAGAGGAGCTTCCTCACACTGACTCCGGGGCCAGCCACCATTCTAAGGCCCAGGCCGAGGGATCGCCTTCGGGCCTTACCCAAAGTCTTGATTCCCGTCCCACGGCTCAGCCTTCCGGCCCGGCCACGGACATTGATACGGCACCACTTATGGTACAGAAACCGAAAGTGAAACCATCGGTCTCGACGCCAGACGTATCGAAACCGAAAGCGCAAGTCGCACTGGTCTGGTCGAAGGCTTCGGAGGCCTCGGCGCCGAAGAAATCCAAGATGGCCGTCGAGCTCAAGGGACACGCCAAAATGGCCGACCCGAAGACTACGGTGTCGAAGCCGAAGGTGAAGACGGCCGACGCGGCTGCGTCGGCGCCGAAGTTGGTCGACGCACTTAAAAGTCGCATCGATACCAAGAAGGTCGACGACCATAAGAAGACCACAAAAAAGCGGCAGGACGACCCCAAGTCTATCACTGACCCGCTTCCAATCGACAAGGCCAAGGGGGCAGCTGCGTCTGCTTCGAAGACTGCGGCCTCGGTCGCCGGTCCAAAATCTGCTTCAGAAGACTCTCTAGAGTCGGTGCGTCCCTCCGCCTCGTTCACTAAAAAGGACACGGAGTCCCTTCAGCGTATTAGGGAGGGGGCCGCAACAGTCGAGCCGAAGGACACTGTGCCGCCCAAGCCTCTCCAGAAACCGGCGAAGGCGCCGACGCCGATTCTGTTCACGTTACCGCCGAAAACGGCGCCGAAGGCTTTCACAGCAAAGCCTGGGGGGCCCTTGCAGTTATCTTCGACGCCGAAGGCATCGTTGGTGGTTCCAAGCCCGCGCCACCAACCACTGGCAGAAGAAGAGCGTCGAGAAGTAATCATCGACGCCAACACAGGCATACTCTCTCTCCTTAAACGTAAAATCACCCCTGAACCAGCTTTGGAGCATTTCCAAATCCCACTTAAGAAAAAGATAAACTCTGCTGGTGCCTCTGCCCCTTTGAAGCCTGCGATTTACAAAAAGGGGGTGGTGATGAACAGAGTGTCCGAGTTAAACAGACCACTCTTACCCAGTCCAAAGATCAGGGCTTGATCCATCACCGTTATTTATCTCACTGCCCCATCCCAGCTCAGAACCTGGCTATATGCAAATCAGTCTGTCCCTGGCCCAGTGCATCATGGGAACAGGGCAGACTAAACTACCAAGCCAATTCTTCACCAGAAAGGAGACAAGCTACCGGGGACCGGTTTCTGGCATTTCAGCCTTCTTCGGCCCGGCTTGCTTGAATCCTGATGGAGCAGTGAGAAAGGGACTCATGTCTGAGTATACCCTGCCACACCTATAGTGGCCAAAAACGATTTACAAAAAGGGGGTGGTGATGAACAGAGTGTCCGAGTTAAACAGACCACTCTTACCCAGTCCAAAGATCAGGGCTTGATCCATCACCGTTATTTATCTCACTGCCCCATCCCAGCTCAGAACCTGGCTATATGCAAATCAGTCTGTCCCTGGCCCAGTGCATCATGGGAACAGGGCAGACTAAACTACCAAGCCAATTCTTCACCAGAAAGGAGACAAGCTACCGGGGACCGGTTTCTGGCATTTCAGCCTTCTTCGGCCCGGCTTGCTTGAATCCTGATGGAGCAGTGAGAAAGGGACTCATGTCTGAGTATACCCTGCCACACCTATAGTGGCCAAAAACGATTTACAAAAAGGGGGTGGTGATGAACAGAGTGTCCGAGTTAAACAGACCACTCTTACCCAGTCCAAAGATCAGGGCTTGATCCATCACCGTTATTTATCTCACTGCCCCATCCCAGCTCAGAACCTGGCTATATGCAAATCAGTCTGTCCCTGGCCCAGTGCATCATGGGAACAGGGCAGACTAAACTACCAAGCCAATTCTTCACCAGAAAGGAGACAAGCTACCGGGGACCGGTTTCTGGCATTTCAGCCTTCTTCGGCCCGGCTTGCTTGAATCCTGATGGAGCAGTGAGAAAGGGACTCATGTCTGAGTATACCCTGCCACACCTATAGTGGCCAAAAACGATTTACAAAAAGGGGGTGGTGATGAACAGAGTGTCCGAGTTAAACAGACCACTCTTACCCAGTCCAAAGATCAGGGCTTGATCCATCACCGTTATTTATCTCACTGCCCCATCCCAGCTCAGAACCTGGCTATATGCAAATCAGTCTGTCCCTGGCCCAGTGCATCATGGGAACAGGGCAGACTAAACTACCAAGCCAATTCTTCACCAGAAAGGAGACAAGCTACCGGGGACCGGTTTCTGGCATTTCAGCCTTCTTCGGCCCGGCTTGCTTGAATCCTGATGGAGCAGTGAGAAAGGGACTCATGTCTGAGTATACCCTGCCACACCTATAGTGGCCAAAAACGATTTACAAAAAGGGGGTGGTGATGAACAGAGTGTCCGAGTTAAACAGACCACTCTTACCCAGTCCAAAGATCAGGGCTTGATCCATCACCGTTATTTATCTCACTGCCCCATCCCAGCTCAGAACCTGGCTATATGCAAATCAGTCTGTCCCTGGCCCAGTGCATCATGGGAACAGGGCAGACTAAACTACGCCAGAAACCGGTCCCCGGGAGCTTGTTTCCTTCCCAGTGTAAGAATTGGCTTTTGTAGTTTGGTTTGCCCTGTTCCCATCATGCACTGGGACAGGAACAGACTAATTTGCATACAGTCAGGTTCTGAAACTGGGATGGTGCAGTGAGCTAAAAAACGGTGTTGGATCTAGCCCTGATCTCTTGACTGGGTGAGAGCTTTCTGCTTAATTCAGAGACTCTGTCCCTCACCACCCCTTGTTGTAAATATTTTTGTCCACCCTAAGCGTGGAAGGGTATTCTCAGATGTGAGACCCTTGCTCATTGCACCATCAGGATTCAAGCAAACCGGGCCGAAGACGGCTGTAATGCCAGAAACCGGTCCCCGGGAGCTTGTTTCCTTCCCAGTGTAAGAATTGGCTTTTGTAGTTTGGTTTGCCCTGTTCCCATCATGCACTGGGACAGGAACAGACTAATTTGCATACAGTCAGGTTCTGAAACTGGGATGGTGCAGTGAGCTAAAAAACGGTGTTGGATCTAGCCCTGATCTCTTGACTGGGTGAGAGCTTTCTGCTTAATTCAGAGACTCTGTCCCTCACCACCCCTTGTTGTAAATATTTTTGTCCACCCTAAGCGTGGAAGGGTATTCTCAGATGTGAGACCCTTGCTCATTGCACCATCAGGATTCAAGCAAACCGGGCCGAAGACGGCTGTAATGCCAGAAACCGGTCCCCGGGAGCTTGTTTCCTTCCCAGTGTAAGAATTGGCTTTTGTAGTTTGGTTTGCCCTGTTCCCATCATGCACTGGGACAGGAACAGACTAATTTGCATACAGTCAGGTTCTGAAACTGGGATGGTGCAGTGAGCTAAAAAACGGTGTTGGATCTAGCCCTGATCTCTTGACTGGGTGAGAGCTTTCTGCTTAATTCAGAGACTCTGTCCCTCACCACCCCTTGTTGTAAATATTTTTGTCCACCCTAAGCGTGGAAGGGTATTCTCAGATGTGAGACCCTTGCTCATTGCACCATCAGGATTCAAGCAAACCGGGCCGAAGACGGCTGTAATGCCAGAAACCGGTCCCCGGGAGCTTGTTTCCTTCCCAGTGTAAGAATTGGCTTTTGTAGTTTGGTTTGCCCTGTTCCCATCATGCACTGGGACAGGAACAGACTAATTTGCATACAGTCAGGTTCTGAAACTGGGATGGTGCAGTGAGCTAAAAAACGGTGTTGGATCTAGCCCTGATCTCTTGACTGGGTGAGAGCTTTCTGCTTAATTCAGAGACTCTGTCCCTCACCACCCCTTGTTGTAAATACCTTTGAAGCCTGCATCACCTCAAGGCCATGAACTTTCACCCACTCATTCTAATGTTGAGGAGGGTGATGGTAACGACGAGGATGAGTATGCCTACCCAGTCTACTGGGACCCAGAGGATGTGACTGAGCCTTGGTCTGCTGGTGGCGACCCTGGGGACCCGCATTCAGGACAGGAGCCTCAGCTCTTTTCAGCAAAAACTTCCCCAACTGAGGACTCTGCAGCTTTCAATGCTCTAATTGAAAGGGCGGCAGCCAACCATGACGTCGATCTCCATGCTGACCCAGTAGACGTCGATTTTGTTTTTGACACCTTTTCAGTCGCTGAAAAAACTGTGAAGACTTTGCCTATGCTAAAAGGGGTGTTGAAACATGCGCCAGAGGTCTTCAAGGAGCCCACCCGAGCAAGAGTCGTCAACCCACGTATTGACAAAAAGTACAAGGCAGCGCCCACTAATTCAACATACATCAAAGGACAGTTGCCTCTGGATTCCTTGGTTGTCTCCAATGCTCGCAAAAGAGCGAACTCACAGACTACGGGTGATGCTCCTCCCCCAGACAAGGAATCAAAAGTATTTGAGGCTTCGGGGAAGCGTGTTGCTGCGCAGGCAGCCAACATATGGCGCATATCCAACACACAGGCGCTGCTTGCGCGTTACGACAGGGCACACTACGACACTCTAGACACCCTTCTACAACACCTGCCAGAGCAGTATAAGGAAGCAGCTGAGATGTTGATACAGGAGGGGAAGCTTATCACCAATGCTTCAATTAAGTGCGCTCTGGATGTGGCTGACACCGCCTCAAGAGCGATAAACACTTGCGTTCTACTGCGTAGGCATGCATGGCTCAGAATATCCGGTTTCAAACCAGACATTCAAACTACCATCCTCAACCAAACTGTCAACCCAGACCACCTGTTTGGCCCAGAAGTCGATACCACCCTCGAGAAAATGAAAAAGGACACCAACACTGCTAAGTCTATGGGTGCCTTGCAATCACAGCAGTTTCGGGGTGGTTCCTTTCGTCGCTCCAATAATAGAGGCACCTCGAGGGCTTGTGGCAACAACGTCAAAGGCAGAGGACGTGGTAATAACAGCTCCAGGTCCTCCACCGCCAACAAACAGTGACGCCTTGTCACTGCCCCCCGACCACGCAACACCGGTCGGGGGCAGACTCCAGCAGTTCCTGCCCGTGTGGAAGTCCATCACCACGGACAGGTGCGTCAGATCTCTTATCCAATATGGTTATTGTCTGGAGCTCACATCCACTCCACCCAACATACCCCCAAAGAGCCGTCCTCCTATGTCCGGCAAGCACTTGCACTTGTTGCAGCAGGAAGTCAACGTCATGCTGCAAAAAGGAGCAATAGAGCTCGTGCCCCTGCAAGAACAAGGTACGGGAGTTTACTCCCTGTACTTTCTGATTCTAAAGAAGGACTGATCCCTCAGGCCCATCCTAGACCTCAAACCTCTAAACTTTTACATTCTGTCGGAACATTTCCATATGCTCACGCTGCAGCAGGTTCTCCCACTGCTTCGGCAAGGGGACTTCCTGGCCACTCTGGACCTCAAGGATGCGTACTTTCACATTCCACTGCATCCTTCACACAGAAAGTACCTCAGGTTCACCATTCAAAACCAGCACTACCAGTTCAAGGTTTTGCCTTTTGGGGTCACCACAGCGCCGAGGGTCTTCACAAAGTGCCTAGCGACGGTGGCGGCGCATCTGAGACGTCAAAACATCCACGTCTACCCCTATCTGGACGACTGGCTCATTCAAGCGAAGTTGGCCCAGCAGTTCGCCGACCACGTGTCCCACACCATTCACCTTCTGCACGATCTGGGTTTCTCACTGAATTATCCAAAATCACATCTCCAGCCCGCCCACATACGGCAGTATCTGGGTGCGACTATAAACACTCTGGCGGCCACTGCGCAGCCGAATTCAGTGAGAGTCAACAGCATTCAGTCGCTGATCCAAAGATTCAGACCTCAACACTCGCTTCCAGCGAGAGTGTTCATGCAGTTGATAGGCATGATGGCCTCCTGCATCTCCATAGTCCCACACGCGAGACTACATATGCGTCCGCTTCAGGAGTGCTTAGCACGTCAGTGGACTCAGGCTCACGGTCAGTTAAAAGACCTAGTGTTGGTGAGCGGTCGGGCATACAACTCTCTACATTGGTGGAATCCACGAAACCTTTGCAAGGGCCGACCGTTTCAAGAGCCTGTGCCGCAGATCATCCTGACGCAGGAAGCTTCTCTCCAGGGTTGGGGAGCGCATGTACTCCAATACATGGTGCAGGGACTATGGACACTACAGCAAAGGAAGATGCACATCAATGTACTGGAACTGATGGCAATCTTCATGGCCTTAAAGGCATTCAAAGTACATCTGTGCAACAAGGTCGTATTGATCCGGACGGACAACATGACAGCCATGTACTACATTCAGAAACAGGGGGGCACACACTCTCCGCAGCTGTCTCATCTGGCTCAGAGCATGTGGAAGTGGGCCATTCAGAGGAACATTTTCCTCATGGCAGAACATCTCCCAGGCAAGGACAATCAAATGGCGGACCTGCTCAGCAGGCACAGCCACCAAATGCACGAGTGGGAGATACATCCATCAGTACTCCAACCGTACTTCCAAAGGTGGGGTCATCCAGAGATCGACCTGTTCGTCACAAGGGAGAACACAAAATGCCAAAGCTTCGCCGCCAGGTTCCCACACCCGCAATCGCAGGGCAATGCGATGTGGATGAACTGGTCAGGCAGATTTGCGTACGCTTCTCCCCCAGCACCTCTGATACCGCTGGTGGCGCGCAAGCTCAGGCAGCACTCGATGACTCTCGTCCTAGTTGCTCCAACGTGGGCTCGCCAACCATGGTACACCACGTTTCTGGAACTCTCAGTGGTACCGCATCAAAGGCTTCATCTCACACCCAGCCTTCTTACGCAGAGCCATGGCGACATTCAGCACCCAGATCCGCAACAGCTCAACCTGGCGATCTGGCTCCTGAAGTCCTAGAGTTTGGCTACCTCAACCTTCCTCCCAATTGCATGGACATCATTCGGGAGGCAAGGAAGCCCATTACTAGAGCATGTTATGCGGCAAAATGGAAACGTTTTGTCATCTATTGCGCAAACCACAACATTGATCCACTAGATTCCTTGTAGCAATTACATCGCTACGGAGGGTTAGTGAACTGCAAGCCCTCACAATCCAAGAGCCTTTCTTCCAAGTTCATTCAAACAGGGTAGTGCTCCGCACTAACCCTAAATTTCTACCCAAGGTTGTGTCTCAGTTCCACATCAACCAAACCATTGAGTTGCCGGTGTTCTTACAAAATCCAGAGTCACTGGCGGAGCGGATGCTCCACACCCTTGACGTTAAACGGGCCCTAATGTATTACATTGATAGGACCAAGGATTTTAGAAAGACTAAGCAGCTTTTTGTTGCGTTTGCGCCACATCACAAGGGTAACCCTATTTCCAAGGCTGGTATTGCTAGGTGGATCGTGAAATGTATTCAAATCTGCTATGCAAAGGCAAAACGCACTATTACCATTCCACCGAGAGCCCACTCCACCAAAAAGTTGGGGGCCTCTATGGCTTTCCTTGGAAACATTCCCTTAGAGGACATATGTAGAGCAGCCACATGGTCTACCACACATACATTTACTAAGCATTACTGTGTAGACGTGCACTCCAAACAGCAGGCAGCTGTAGGGCAGGCTGTTCTCAAGACACTTTTCCAAACTGCTGCAGCTGGCACGGGCGGCCGCCGCTAATGGAGGGACTGCTATGTATTCTATGCACAGATATGAATTCAGCAGCCCACATGCCTCGAACTGCAAATGCTACTTACCAGTATGCATCTGTTCTTGGCATGTAGGGCTGCTGACATTCATATCGCCCGCCCTCCTCCCCGGCGCCTGTAGCAGCTGCAGCGTTCACATATCATTTCATGGCATGGTCATCATTCACTGAGTTTCACTCCATCTTGGCCACAATGGCTAAAAACAATCTGGGGATGGAGTCGATGCCCATGCGCACTGTAGTCCAGGGGAGGAGCCACCTAACTCGTGATACTTCGAAGACTCTTCCAGGACAACAATGTGCAATCATCCGGACCCAACACTAGGCGGCGATCTATGCACAGATATGAATGTCAGCAGCCCTACATGCCAAGAACAGATGCATACTGGTAAGTAGCATTTGCATTATTCTATGCACAGATATGAATTCAGCAGCCCTCATGCCTCGAACGGAATATGCTACTTACCAGTATGCATCTGTTCTTGGCATGAAGGGCTGCTGACATTCATATCGCCCGCCCTCCTCCCCGGTGCCTGTCGCAGCTGTAGCTCTCAGAATCATTTTCAGGCATGGTCATCACTTTCAGTTTTACACTCCATCTCTGCCACAATGGCGAAAAACAATCTGGGAATGGAGAGGATGCCCATGCGCACTGTAGTCCAGGGGAGGAGCCACCTATCTCGTGATACTTCGAAGACTCTTCCAGGACAACAATGTGCAATCATCCGGACCCAACACTAGGCGGCGATCTATGCACAGATATGAATGTCAGCAGCCCTTCATGCCTAGAACAGATGCATACTGGGAAGTAGCATATTCCTAATGGATGGTTCTCTTGTCGTTTTCTGTCATGTAGGAATAGAGAAGTAACACTGTTGTAAGTATCTTGGTGTATATATTGGATTTATTCACTTGAGGTGTGGGTGCATGTCATTTTGGGGCATGACCACATGGTTATATTGGTGTATATAGGTGTATATATAGGTTTTTAATCCCTTGGCACAATGTTTTGACACTTAGTAGATTGGTGTGAGCAGACTATTCATATTGTGTTCTCGAGAGTATGTATATATATGTAATTCTGATTGGTTGTATATCATTTCGTGCTAGGTTCATGGTGCAACACGTGTCCTGATGATGGTCTCGGTGATTTGTATGATATGAGACCGAAACGTCGACGATACGACACTTCTTTGTAAATAGAATCCCTGGACTTAAATGTGTATATAGTTGTCGAACAATGTGTATATATGGTAGATATGTAAATACTATCCATATTGTAGACAAAAAGTGTCAGTAAGTACTGTACATGTCAAAGAACTGAGTAACAGTACATCTTTTGTGTTGCCGTATATGGAATGTCATATGATTTATATGTATGCAAATGAAATACAATTTGACATAAGGCAATAAAATAGCTAATGAATTGTATGTATCTCTCGAGTGCTTTGAAATTCATGTTCACAGCTGTGACAATATTTGACAAATTGTAGAAATATTATGGAATAACTCCTTCAGGAAAATTTTTCTATTGTGTTATTCATTCTATCTGGATCGCACACGCCAGTTCCGGGTGGATGACCAACTCTTTGTTGGTTACGTGGCCGCTAAGCAGGGATGGGCGGTACACAAGCGGACCATCTCTCGGTGGGTCGTCTTGTGTATCAAGGCTTGTTACTTCTTGGCAAAGAAGTAGCCTCCTGTTGGGCTGAGGGCCCATTCCACTCGGGCCACGGCGGCTACTACTGCCCTGGGCCGGGGAGTCCCCTTGCAGGACATTTGTCCGGCAGCTACGTGGGCCTCGCTGCACATGTTTGCAAGAAACTACTGCCTGGGAAGCCAAGTCCGGAGGGATGGCTTCTTTGGCCGTTCCGTCCTCCAGGACTTTCTGGTGTGATTATTGGTTCGCAGACCCACCTCCGGGGTTGGTATTGCTGGGGTATCTATTCTAAGGTAAGGAATCTAATACTAACCTGTTTCTTTCAGATGAACAAGTTACTTACCTTCGGTAACGATATATCCGTAAGAAACAGTAGTTAGTATAAGATTCCTTACCGGCCCACCCATCCTCCCCGTTCTGCGAACCGATATCTAGGGTTAAGGTCATCCCCTTTCAAGGCCCTAGTTTCAATGGCACCAGTGTTGGTTTTTAACATACTTAAAAGCATTTCTAGCGCGGAAAATCGGAAAGCGGAAAATCTGTGTCTAAGAACTGACGAAAATACTTCAAGTTGCACAATTTACACAAATGCCCGAGGGGCACGAAAAACCATATACTCTAAAAGTGGAATGCGAAATTACTAGCAGGTAAGTACTATACTAATAGGCTTTGGAATCGCTAGGACTACGTTACTGAACCTTCAGATTACTAGTATGAGGCCTAGGGGACTCGGGTGCAGAGTGTGTCAAGTGAGTGGGCGACGCTGGGCTCTGCAGTCTCACGGACCAGGAGGCGTTGTCGGCGACCAGGATGGAGGTGCGAGCTGTCCCACGATGGTTGATGCTGTCGACGTCGCTGGACCCAGGATTGGGGCAACAAGTCTTGGCAAATTCAAGCCCACGCGGTGGACCTAAAATGGCGTCAGGAGTGGACCAGGAGGGTCCGGGGTGCTCCTCTTTTGGAAGGGAGCAAGGGCCAGTCTGGAGCAACCAGACCAGCAGCGGTGATGTCGTCGGTCGTCGTCGGGAAGGCCACAAGCCAGCGGGCTAGTAGCCAGACAACGCGGTGAGCAGCAAAAAGCAGAAGGGCCCCACGCAGATCTCGTGGAGGCTGGACTTCGGTGCTGGAGCTGCTCAGGGTCGGGGCTTCTCGGACCCCAAAGCACTCACCAGAGGATCCCTCGGCGGTCGTGCTGGATAGAAGTCGTGCAGTTCTGATGATGGCCGGTCCCTCGAGGTCTCGTGGCATCTACGGTTCTCAGCTTAGCTGTAGAGGTAGGTAGAGGTCAGAGATGCCAGGGAAGCTGGGTCTCGTCGAGCTGGTCAGTCGGATTCCGGAGGAAGGACGTGCAGCAAACCGCAGAGTTCTTAGATGGTGCCTGCGGATGCAGGGTGACTACTCCTTAGCCACAAGGGAGAAATCTTGAGAAGAAGTCGAGAGTTCCTTTCGTAGAAAGTAGTTTCTTGATTCAAAGATGATCTAATTTGGAAGGGTCCCCGCTCCTGCCTTTATCCTAAAGAAAGGGGTGGGTACGCGACTAGGTCCTGCCCTAGGGGTGGGACCAGGAAGGGGGGTGGATACACCCCTCTCCCATGCCGGACTTTCCCCAGGCCAGGGGCTGGTGTGCCCCTGGAACTGGTTCTAGCCGGCAGATGCGTAGTGAGTACCGGGGTGCCACTTGCAGTCATCTTCATGTAAAGCCCTGCCTACCCAGGATACACAAAACCCTGTCTGGGATGGTGCTGGCACCGCCCCTGACAGGAAACCCTTTGTCCAAGCTCCCCTCGCTGGAAGGACTCCCAGCTGCAGGGGGTCAGACTCGTGTCTGTGGTGGCAGCATCCATTTTGTGATGCTGAGGCTTGAGTTAACTTTAACCGGGGTTCACAGTTACATACATGTCGTGTCCCTCTAGAAGGGTGGAATGCTAACCCCATCGCCAGAATTGGCGAGGGGTTAGTATTCCAATTCGTATGACACCTTACTCGACATGTTTTGATAAAGCGATACCAAAGATAGCATTTAACCGCGAGGATTATAATGCACTTAAGAGTATATGGTATGCGTTATCATGGAACAGCTATTAGGACTTGGTTCCGCAAGCTGCAAACGGGCTCAGCTCATGCCAGAGCACCATCTCACACGATTCCAAGCACTCTGCCTTCAGGATTGTCAAGGCCTGCCATAGGAGTGACTGATAGGAATCTGTGTGTCCATTTTAGGGTTAGATATAGGTATACTATATCTATAGCAAAGGGTGATTACACCACCTTGCCCCAGCTGTCGTGCAGCCAGTTGTGTCAGATTTAGATGGCCATCCAGGGGTGGCATAATACATGCTTCAGCCCCTGGTAGGACCTGGGTACACCTATGCCCTGAGTTACAGGGTCTGATAAGGTGGCCCAGTACCAATTGGTAAATGCACCTAGGTTACATGTTGTAATTTATTGAGAGAACAGCTAGGCTGTGGGTCTGATTGGCAGGCCCACAGCCAGAGAAAGTCGTAAACCAGTGAAACAAAAAGCAAAAAATCTGGGTGATCATAGGATTGCAGACCCTACTCTCCTACAACAGTTAGTTAATTAGAGGCAGCTGAACAGAAACAAAGTCCCTAAGAGGAAGTAGACGAGTCCTAGGGCTGATCTCCAGAGCCCACAAAGTACATATAAGTATATAATAAATATATACTAAAGTATATGGAAGAGGCCTCAAATGCTCGACCTAAAAAAACTTGATTTTCGAGGCTAAGTAGCATTCCATCGAAATAATTCACATAGTTTAGATTCATGCACTACAAGGGCATAATAGGTAAAATTGTTTTGGGACAATCTGATATTTTAAAACTTTGATTTTACTGATTACAGAAAGAATTTGCAGGTGTAATCCTTGTTGCCCTCCTCTGTGTTTTTTGTGCTAGATTGTTATATGAAAAAGTTCCGGTACTTGCATGACTTTTGAAATGAAATCACAGATATTGTTTCTCAGTGATGCTTTTATTTTTCCTAGATAGACACCTATCCACTATCAATTTCGAATGGGTTAGGGAAAATGGTCAACATTCTTAATGTAGCTAAAATTATGTATACTTTACAGATAATGATCTACTATTATTGAATAATTAAATTTTTTGCTTTTTGTGTTCAGGATGGGCAAGCATACCTCGAAGAGCTAGTCAAAGATATTGTGCAGTGGCTCAACTCCTCTTCTGGCCTCAAATCTGAGCGCAGCCTTCAGAACAATGGATTGTTAAACACACTTAGTCAGCACTACTTCCTATTTGTTGGTACACTCTCATGTCACCCCCATGGAGTCAAAATGCTTGAAAAGTGCAATGTATTTCAATGGTAGGTATATATTTCACAAAATCAATTAGATTGAGTCAAACATAAATGAAAGATGTTTTGTGTTGCTGTCTGACTATCTTGTAACTAATATTAATTTTCTGTTACCACCATTTTTCTTGAAAGTCTTCTTAATCTTTGTTCATTGAAAAACCAAGACCACTTGCTAAAGCTGACGGTTTCTAGTTTGGACTACAGTCGAGATGGATTAGCCAGAGTCATACTTTCAAAAGTCCTGACTGCGTCTACTGATGTAAGTACTACATTAAAAAAGTTATACAAATGCTGTATTAGCAGTTCATTTTAATTGTGTATGTATAAATCAGGATGTGTTTAATTGGTTTTCCATATGTAACTATACACCACTTGAATTATGATTTTTGTCATTGTACTGGCCAGTTGTATGTTTTTCTGACTTTAGTTTCTGAATTTCAACTGTTGAGTCTATAAAATATTGCGTTTGTTGCAGTAGATACACATACTTTCCATACTTCTGCCATCCAGTGTTGGGTCCGGATGTTTTCAAGTTGTTTTTCTTCGAAGAAGTATTTTCCAGTCACAAGGTAAGGTGACTTCTCCTTTCGGTGATAGTGCTCATGGGCATCGACTCCTTTGTTAGATTGTTTTCTTTCCGCCATCTGGTTCGGACATGGTTTGCGGTGCTCCGGTTCGAAACCTTTCTTCGGGATCCCCTCGGAGCGCAACCCACTGTACCCTCGTCAGTATTGTTTCATACGTGCTTCACCATTCTCTGATTGTCAAAAACATAGGAAAACTCTGTCGAAGTCATTGTTGGGGCATTTGCACTGGTCAACTTTTTTATCCAGTCTTCTGCCGATGGAACGGACTCAGTTTCAATTTTGTCCTTGGTGCTACTCCAAGTATCCCCACACCAAACTGCATAAAGTCTGCAACTTGTCCCTCTCACCAGAGCACAAGGAAGAATATTGTAACTCTTGTCGATCTCTCCGATCGAAGAAGAATTTGAGGGATCGTCTGGCTCGACGAAGAGACATGCAGCGGCAGAACATTGAACACACCCCATATATATTCTGAGAAGACGTTCCAACGGGACAGGGTGCCCTAAGTAACAAAGCCCCTTTGCCACCACTGGCTTCTGGCTATGGTCGGCATAGAGAGACTGCTTCCAACGCCCGCCCTCTGGCTCAACATCAAAACAAACAGACAAGCTTTCTGGCTCGGACTGAGTAGAGAAAAACTACCTTCTGCACAGAAATCTTCGACTTCAAAGGATTAAAAAGACTGATCCAGAACTCGGTGCCGAAAACAAAGGATCCTCATCAAAAGTCTCCGGAACCGATCCTGGACATTATGCAGGAAAAGCTGGATTCTAAGCAGAAACAAATCTACATTAATCCAGACACTGGGTACATACTAGCTAAAGAGACACGTTAGTGATAGATTCCTGGAACAGTTTGGCAAGACACTGGTTTCCTCTGCCAGCTTAGGGCTGCGGTCGCTGAACCACTGCATGCCTCTTGGGCCACAACTCTCATGCTGTGTGGGACACGGTTGTGCACGCACTGCCTCAGTGTCCGGAGGAAGTTCGGGCAGTGCTTTCCCAAGCTCGGGCTGAGGGGAAGGATACAGCAAAGTTCGCCATCCGGTGTGGACTGGACACCGCAGACTCTTTGGATAGGACGATTTCCACCACAGTAAACCCTCTTTCTTCACGCCTGGTTACGGTTCACTGGGTTTTCAGGGGATGTTCAGAGTTCCCTTATGGACATGCCTTTTGATGGTACCCTCCTGTTCGGGGATAAAGCAGATAGTGCGCTGGAGCGTTTTAAGGACTCCCGGGCTACGGCCAAGTCCTTGGGTCTCTCTGCCACGCGCACGGCCAAGGCTGCTTTTTGTTCATTTCGTGGACACCGAAGGGGCTGCCCTGACACGTTCGTTCAGCCAAAAGACTGTGCAGATCCAACCTCCGCGCGGCCGCGGACGTTGTTCCCGCGCGGCTGGACAGGGGGATCACTTTGCGATCTCCAACAAGAAGTCATGGCCCTCTTGGCCAAGGTGGCCATCGAGCGCATTCCTTGCTTGCTAGCTGTCACCACCAGACATGTTTCTGGAATCCTGGGGTTGAGAGCCTTCCGTTCTCAGGGTCTTAAAACAAAGCACATCCTGGGACGAAGTGCCAGAATGGGCTGGGTCCACAAAGGGGAAGCTTTAAAGGCTTTCCACCTTTGTAAGCTGCCCCAGCCATTTGCTGCTTCCAGCAACTGGCCCCCACCAGTTCTGACCACCACTTTGGGCGGGAAATCAGCAGGAACACCAAGTTAGAGGGAGAGGTGAGCCCACCTTTGCCAACCCCAACCGTCAGGTAGGAAAGGCGAGGTGAAGCACAACTCAGTCCACACCATCTTGAAGATGGGGGGACCCAGCCAACCAGATTGAGGCTTAAGCCCCCTCCCATTGTAGGGTAGCAATTTAGGGGATATACCCACCCCAAGGAAGGTACCCATTGGTCCCGACCTGTACCTACTTGTAACAAACATAAATTGAGTATTTAGGGGCAAACCTGAAACTTGCCTCTTCAGACAAGAAGAAACCGGCCTGTCCCATCCTTGACCTGCTGCAGCAAAATCCCGATGTGTCCTGCAGCCCCCAAGAACCCGGAGGACCTGCTTTGCCTTTCCAAACCAGACTTAGACTCCTGTGAGCACCGGATTTGCTCACCCACAGACTCTGGCTGCGGCCCTTGTAAAAGGTACCTTGGGTACCACGGCACTGTGACTAGGGAAGGCCTCAAATGGCTGCAGCACATATTGTTTCCTGATCCTGAAAACGCCAATACCCCGCGGAAGCCATTACGATCCGTATAAATCATATCAGAATATATTGAGATCGAATAAGACAGGCGGATTACCATTTGACAATGCTGCTTTTAACTATCTGAAAGGGCTCTTTTAAGGAACTCTGTTGCTCTATCAGATTGCATATTATCATATATGCTAACGGAATTGATGTCCCCCTATCGCTTTTAAAAGTGCAGATAAATATTTGCAGGACTTCACGACAATTATGAAACTTTTAAGTACCCATTTATCCATTTTTTCGCCAAGTTCGCATTAACCTTGTAGCGATGGAAAGTGACAGCGGTCTTGTATCCTACGAAGACAGTAACTAATATTCTACACCTCTATCACTTTGAGACAGAGTTAATAAGCGGTAGTGACATCCTTGACTACACGCAAGATAGGAAACATCAGTTAAGTTGAGTCTTTGACCACCGAATATAGGACATCTTGAAACCTATATTAAGAATTATACCAAGAACTATTAGATCTGTATATGGATACAATCAAACGTCGCTCTTGTTGCCTGTGAAAAAGTGTAGAAATCCAGGGGGTCAGAATCGTTCGGATTCAAAAAAGAATATTGTGTGGCTACTCCTGAAGAAGGCGTTAATACGTCGAAACGTGAGTCGATAAAGAAATAAAAGATTTTGCCACCTCTAACCTTTTGATGTAAAATTGAATGATTATGTCAGATGTTTTTTAATGTTTAACATTGTATGTATTGTGTTAATCGCCTTAGTTGGGATTTTTTAACCATTATTAAAAATTATGTACAACTCTTTTTGATTTTTTTGATGATTTAGACTTCACTAATTAACTTGTGCCAAACTTTGAATTTGTTTATTGGTTTATAAATCTTAGATTGCTTAGGAGTGATAATTTTCAAGCGTTTATCCCTGTCCTAGGAATTGTGCTATTCATGGTTCAGGGGGTCCTTGTTTCTCTCATACTGCAGCACGTATTGTGCCACCCTTAGAGGTCCTTTACGTTTTTTTTGTTGGATTTTTTAAAAAGAACTTTATTGAAAAAACGTGCACATCCAGTTACAAGGTATACAGGCGGGAATTCCGCCTAATAGTAAGAGAAGGCACGGCTGATGCATTAATCATAAAAACAATTGCATAAAGATAGTCCACATCAGTGCATGAGGAGAAACAGCAATGTATGGAGCGTGAGTGGCCAGGTAGGGTGTCTGAAGGGGCAGAGTATGTGTTGGAATGGCCAAAGAGAGGCAATAGTGAGCATAGTGACATCTACGATCCAGCACCGGCGGCCGCTGCGGGTGAGGAGCTGGCGGGGAGCGCGGGGAAGGACGCTAAGGGCGAGGTGCGCTGGCGATATGAGACAAAGGGTCCCCAGATATCATGCGGCCGACTGGTTGCTGGCGTGCGGTCCCAGAATTCGGACAGGAGCGTCTGACAACGTGCAGCATCCTCCAGCCAAACGCCAACCTTGGGCGTGGGGCGGTGTGAGAAGTTGGCCTGATATATAGTGCTCACTATTCTAGTGATCACTGTGTATCATACCAAACGACCCTTATTGATGATTGGTTGTAAGTCAACCTTATAGACCAGCTATCCTAGTAGTGTGGACAAGAGCAGTCTTTAGGCTAAACTCTAGAGGGCGTGTTAAGCCAGCTGTTATACCATCACATATACCCCTTGAACACCAAGTGAAAGGACACCACACAAGTTGTTATGAAAATAAAGGATATTTATTTATAACAAGTCTACCCTGATCTCTTTATGAGTCAGGGAGCTAAGCACACAACAAAACTCTTAAGAAAATACTTTAAGTTGCACAATTTACACAAATGCCCGAGGGGCACGAAAGACCATATACACTAAAAGTGGAATGCGAAATACTAGCAGGTAAGTAACAAGATCTATAGGCTTCAGGATCGCTAGGACAACACTACTGAACCCTAAGGTTAGGAGCAGGAGGCCTAGGGAGATCGGGTGCAGAGTGTGCACTCTTACGCGGGATGCGGGACAAAGTCTATGGATGCTAGTATTCGTAAAGTTACTGTTATCGGACGAATCCGACTAGATAGACTGAAAACGACAAAGGATCTGGACACTTAGATAGTGAACCTACGTTGGAGCACCGAAATGCTCTGGTTACCTAGCCCAGGGGCTGCGGCTGCATAGGGTTCAAAAGACGTCGGGAATCCTCGTTGAAGTCTATGGAGCCTGAAAGAAGTTGTTGCTGGCAGGCGACCAGTGAAGATGTCCAGAGTGATCCAAGGATCGATGATGGAGACGACCTGAAAGCAGAGGGGACTCAGTTCTTTAACAATAGCCAGTGATTAGGTGGGCACCAGGATGGCACCGGATGAAGTCACCTCGACCAGGTGAGTGGGCGACGCTGGACTCTGCTGTCCCTCGTACCAGGAGGCGTTGTCGGCGACCAGGCTGGAGGTACGAGCTGTCCCACGAAGGTGTCTGCTGTCGGCGATGCTGGACCCAGGATTGGGGGCAACAAACCTTGGCAAAGTCAAGCCCACGCGGTGGAGTCAAGATAGTGTCTGGAGTGGACCAGGAGGGTCCGGGGGGCTCCTCTCGTGGAAGGGAGCAAGGGCCAGTCTGGAGCAACCAGACCAGCGGTGTAATCGTCGTGGTGCGTCGTCAGGAGGGCCACTAGCCAGCAGGCAAGTGACCGGACAATGCGGTGAGCAGCAAAGAGCAGAAGGGCCCCACGCAGATCTCGTGGATGCTGGGGGCTGGACTTCGGTGCTGGAGCTGCTCAGGGTTAGGGCTTCTCAAACCCCAAAGCACTCACTCGAGGATCCCTCGGCGGTCGTGCTGGTTAAGCGTTGTGCAGTTTTGAAGATGGCCGGTCCCTTCAGGTCTCGTCACACCCACGAATCTCAGCTGGGCTGATGATGCAGGTAGAGGTCAGAGATGCCAGGGAATCCGGGTCTCGTCGAGCTGGGCAGTCTTGATCCGGAGGATGGACTTACAGCAAACCGCGATGCTTAGGTGGTGCCTGCGGGTGCAGGCTGGCTACTCCTTAGCCACAAGGGAGAGTCTTCAGAAATAGTCAAGAGTCCTTTCGTGGAAAGTAGTCAAGATTCAGAATGATCTAATTTGGGAAGGGGGCCTGCTCCTACCTTTATCCTAAGAAAAGGGGCTGGCACGCGACTAGGTCCTGCCCATGGGTGGGACCAGGAGGGGGGTGGTTACACCCCTCTCCCTTGTCCGGACTTTCCCCAGCTCAGGGGCTGGTGTGCCCCTGGAACTGGTTCAGGCCGGCATATGCACAGTGAGCACCGGGGTGCCACTTGTAGTCACCTTCCTCTCAGCCCTGCCTACCTGGGATACACAAAACCCTGTCTGGGATGGTGCTAGCACCGCCCCTGACAGGAACCCTTTGTCCAAGCTCTCCTCGCTGGAAGGACTCCCAGCAGCAGGAGGTCAGACTTGTGTCTGTGGTGGCAGCATCCATTTTGTGATGCTGAGGCTCGAGTTAGCTTTAACCGGGGTTCTCAGTTACATACATGTTGTGTCCTTCTAGAAGGGTGGAATGCTAACCTCGTCGCCAGAATTGGCGAGGGGTTAGTATTCCAATTCGTATGACACCTTACTCGACATGTTTTGATAAAGCGATACCAAAGATAGCAAATAACAGCGAGGATTATAATGCACTTAAGAGTATATGGTACGCGTTATCATGGAACAGCTATTAGGACTTGGTTCCGTAAGCTGCAAACGGGCTCAGCTCATGCCAGAGCACCATCTCACATAATTCCAAGCACTCTGCTTTCAGGATTGTTAAGGCCTGCCATAGGAGTGACTGATAGAAATAAATGTGTCCATTTTAGGGTTAGATATAGGACTACTATATCTAAAGCAAAGGGTGATTACACCACCTTGCCCCAGCTGCCGTGCAGCCAGTTGTCAGATTTGGATGGCCAGCCAGGGGTGGCGTAATACATGCTGCAGCCCCTGGTAGGCCCTGGGTGCACCCATGCCCTGGATACCTAAGGTATGCTGTTTAGGGACTGATAAGGTGACTCAGTATCCAATTAGATATGTACCCAAGGTACATGGAATCCATTTTACAGAGAGAGCAATGGGCCTGGGGCCCTGAATAGCAGGGTCCCAGGTCAACTAAGTCGAAAAACCAGCAAAACACCAGGCAAAAAGTTGGGGGTAACCATAGTCCGATATCCACCTTCCTACAGGCGGCAACCCCCATGCATGGCTACCCTTCGTTGCGCAAGTACAAACAGTATAGCAGTGAGCCTACGGGAGGTGTCTAGACAGTGTTTCACAAAGCCTAAAAGGCAGAGCAACCGGTCAGGTAAGACTGGTGTGGAAGTAATCTCAGTGATGGCAGTGCACACATCGTTACAAAATGTAGAAAACTCTGGACACACCCATGCGAGATGAGAAGTCGGCAGCGGGAGCAGAGCAACAAAGACATCCATCACTGGAGACAAGGCCTATTCTATGCAACTGGGCAGGAGAGCGGTATAATATATGCAAATATTTAAAATGTAGGAGGCGCAGACGGTAGTTAGGGGACAGTCATTTGGTCTGCCTGCAACAGTACAGCCAGGTCTCCGGAGAGAGGTTGGTGCCCAGGTCCTCATTTCAAGCAACGTACGTCCGGTCGGCGGAGATTGGGGAAGCCCCCAGTGTAAGGGGGCAACGTTTGGAGACCATGAGGAGAGGCGGAGGCGTATCCAAGGTCGAAAGTGGCCATCGAGGGAGGAGGCTGTGGAAATGTGGAGTGCAGTTCCCGACAGGCCGCTCTAAGTTGGTATTAGAACAGAGTATCCAAGGGGCCTGATTTGATTGGAAGAGAAAAGAAGTCGCTGACAGGTAGAGATTGGAGAGCTCCAGGCAAGTATGCAGGGAATGGAATGCTGGATGATATGCGATGTGCATGGAATTAGCGGAGAGCTGGCTAGAAGCAGAGAATTTCCGAAGGCCATCCCAGGCTCAGCGCAGAGTCTGGAGGTTTTGCGGGGGCAAAGACGGCCGCCTGGAGCGGCAAGGGGGTCGCAAGGTCAGCTTCAACAGCTACATGAGGCTGGAAGGGCGTCGTATGTAACCCGAAATGAAGAAAGCTGGCTTTGGCACTGAGGGCATATCATTTGAAATCCAGGGCACCCAGCCCACCACATGTTAGGGGAAGTGTGAGAAGTTCATATGTGATTCTAGGCTGATGCCCAGACAACAGAGCGAAGCGTCTGAAAGAAATGAGCCGCGAGTGGAATGGGGATGTTGAGGAATAAGTATAGAAACTTCGGGAGCACCACCATCTTGACGATGGCTATGCGTCCCGCCAGAGACAGAGGTATGCGCCTCCAGAGAGGATTTTTTGTCTTCAGCCAGTCGACTGCTCGGCCGAAGTTAGCCCTCCAAAGTTTGTCCGTGTCTCTGCTGAACCAGATGCCCACGTACCTAGTAGGTCCAGAGGCCCACACGTGGGTAGTCCGGGGTGAAGGGAACAGTGGTGTGTGTCAGAGAAAAAAGAATGGATTTGCCCCAGTTGACCTGCACCCCGGACAGGCCTCCGATTCGCACTACGTTGCGGACCATGGAACCGAGATTTTATTGGTGGTTGCGGCCATAGAGTGTGACATCGTCCGCATACATATAGACGACCAGCGCTCAGGCTGTGAACCCAAAGCTCCTTTGAGTGTGGTGTTGCCTGAGCCGGGCGGGAAGGGGGTTCCATCGCCACTGCGAAAAGCATAGGTGAGAGTGGGCACCCCTGCCTGGTTCCCCTAGAAACGGGGATTGCTTCCAACATCTGACCATTAATATGAAGGTGAGCCGAAAAGAGGGAATAAAGGAGGTAAACTTTGCGCAGAAATACCGGGCTGAAGCCTAAGCGGGGAAGAAGATAAAGGAGGAAAGGCCACTTGAGAGTATCAAAGGCTTTGGTGGCATCTAAAAGGGCCACCATGGCCGGAAGAGCAGGGTTAATCTGGTGGAGAACAGCAAATATAGTTAGAAGGTTATGCGATGTGGCACGACCAGGGATGAAACCGGACTGGTCAGGACGGGCAATCAGGGGCATAAGAGAAAGGAGGCGGGAGGCCAATAACTTGGCAAATATTTTATTGTCGGTATTGATGAGCGACATTGGGCGTTCAGAATCAAGAAGCTCGGGGGTCTTGCCCGGTTTCAAGAGAAGGGTCAACAGGGACTCACGAAGCGATGAAGGAAAGTGACCGCATTCGAAGGAGTCTTTAGACATAGCAGCAAGGTGTGTAATGAGGAGGGGAGCGAAGGTCTTATAGAAGGAAGTAGGTAGCCCATCAGAGCCTGGAGCCTTATCGCCAGGCAAACTATGGCCTGCCATTATCTCCTCCTTGGAAAAGGGTTTGTCCAGGTACTCCCGGTGCCAGTTACTGAGCCAGAGAAGCTCAAGATTGTCAAAATATTGATCCAGGATATCATGAGAAGGAGCAAACCCAGCAGTGTAGAGTTGAGAATAAAAGGTGGTGAACCTGGACGCCACATCAGCGGGAGAGGTGCCCCGCGCCGGACCCCCATCCCGAAGCACAATAATTTAGTTGGCCGAGTGAGGCGGCTGTAGAAGGTTGGCTAAAGTTTTACCTGGGTGATCCCCCTCACCATATCGACGCACCCTCGCCTCTCCTCCCAGAAAGGAAAGTTCCCTGTCGGCCTCATCATTAAGTTCAGATAGTTTGCCCCGGAGATGCGCAAGGGTGTCGGGAGAGCGGTCGAGCGAATGAGAAGAGTCCAGAGCTTTGATTTCCACTTCCAGACGTTCTAGGGTGCTGCGAATGGAGCGCAGGTCGCCAGCCTGCTTGGAAATGCATTAGCCTCGGATCACCACTGTAAGAAAGTGGCTCTGTATATACTGGACCAAAGTAAGGTACAGTGTGCACAGAGTCCCCAGAGGTTTGACAGAGGCTAAAGTTAGATATAACCTTACTCTCTAAAGTGATAGCTTGGTCGAGCAGTAAGGCAGTATCAGAGGACAGTGTAAAGCATTTGTTGTACACCCTCAGTCAGCAAATAGTCTCACACACTCAAGAACTGAACTCTAGGCCAATTGTTTTGTATCAAAAGATAAAGTTGTTTTATTTTAGAACCAACAAGATATCAAAATATAGTTTCTCAGAATGAGTTACTTTAGCTAAATACTTTTCAAATAGGCAATAGACTTTTTGATTACAATAGATACAGTTGTTGCAATGGGCAACACAATTTCAACCACAATATAACATTGAGCTCAATGATAATTTCTAGTTAAATGCAATTACTTTGCTAACCACAGGACTGGATCCTGGATTCAGTCCTGGGACATTTCCTGTAAACAAGTGAGTAAAATCGTTTTGGTAACAGTAGTGATTTTTAAGGAATATTATTTTATTTTTAAAGTTGACAGAAACTTTTCCAGGTGAAATTACCAATGTTATCCTATGGAAGGAAATTCAATTTGCAGGTAAAGTATGTTCATGTTACTTTTGTAATCCAGTGCTGGGCTCCTAGGTTCAGCATTTGGACATCTATCTAAAACAGGCAAGTAATTATGTTTTTATCGTTGGCACGATTTTTAAAGAATATTTGTAAGTTTAAAAAATCAACACTATTTTCAGCAAAAAGCTGGCAATGATATCCTATGTAAGGAAATTCAAGTTACTGTTAATTACGGCTACAATTACTTTTCAGCGTCAGCACTGGGCTAAAAGATGCAGCACTGAGGTCTCTCCTGATAACAGGTGAGTAAATCTGAATTCATTGTTCGGCTGATTTTAGATGAATATTTTTAAGTTCCAAAACTCCACACTTAAAAGAATTTCCAAGTGAAACCAGTCAATGTTACCCTATGGAAGAAAAGCGAGTTATCGGCTTTTGGGTAAGTAGTCGACTGGCAGAGTTAAGGTTCTGGGCATAGACTCAGGGGTCTCTCAGGTAGGTACAGTTGGTACACCCTCAGCGGCACAGGGGCTGCCACCTGCAGAGGTAGTTCAATCAATCATACCACTTGTATAGCGCACTACTCACCCGGAAGGGTCTCAAGGCGCTTGGGGGAAGGGGTCGGCTACTGCTCGAACAGCCAGGTCTTGAGTTGTCTCCTGAAGGCGAGGTGGTCCTGGGTCAACCGAAGGTGGATGGGCAGGGAGTTTGTCTTGGCCGCCAGGTAGGAGAAGGATCTGCCTCCGGCGGTGGCTCTTCGGATGCGTGGTACGACGACGAGGGCGAGGCTAGTAGACCGTAGCTGGAGGGTGGGCGTGTAGACGGTCAGGCGGTCGTTGAGGTACTTGGGGCCCAGGTCGTGGAGAGACTTGTGTGTGTGGGTGAGGAGCCTGAACGTGATCATCTTGTTGACGGGGAGTCAGTGCAGGTCCCACAGGTGGCTGGAGATGTGGCTGCGTCGGGGGATGTCCAGGATGCGTCGGGCGGAGGCGTTCTGGATGCATTGGAGTCTTTTCTGTAGCTTGGCTGTGGTTCCGGCGTAGAGGGTGTTTCCGTAGTCCAGTCGGCTGGTGACGAGGGCCTGTGTGACCGTCTTCCTGGTTTCGGTCGGGATCCATCGGAAGATCTTGCGAAGCATGCGAAGGGTGCGAAAGCATGATGAGGAGACAGCGTTGACTTGTCTGGTCATCGAGAGGGAGGAGTCCAGGATGAAGCCCAGGTTTCGTGCGTGGTCTGTTGGCTTGGGAGCGGTGCCCAGGGCTGGGGACCACCAGAGGGCGATGGTCCCAGGATGAGGACTTCCGTCTTGTCTGAGTTCAGTTTCAGGCGGCTGTTCTTCATCCACTCTGCGACGTCTTTCATCCCTTCGTGTAGGCTGGTTCTGGCGGTGTCGGGGTTTCTGGTGAGGGAGAGGATCAGCTGGGTGTCGTTGGCGTTGGAGATGATGTTGAGGTTGTGTTGGCGTGCAATGGCAGCAAGGGGTCTCATGTAGACGTTGAAGAGGGTGGGGCTGAGTGATGATCCTTGCGGGACGCCGCAGATGACTTTGGTGGCCTCGGAACGAAACTGGGGGAGGCGGACTCTGTGTTCTTCCGGCGAGGAACAAGATGATCCACTCCAGTGCCTTCTCTTGGATGCCGATGTTGCTGAGGCGTTGGACTAGGGTGCGGTGGCAGACAGTGTCGAACGCTGCAGAGAGGTCCAGGAGGATGAGTGCCGCTATTTCCCCGTTGTTGAGCAGGGTTCGGATGTCGTCGGTGGCTGCGATGAGGGCGGTCTCGGTGCTGTGGTTGGCTCTGAAACCGGACTGCGAGGGGTCGAGGGATCCGTTCGTCTCGAGGAAGGCGGCAAGCTGTCTGTTGACGATCTTCTCGATGACTTTGGCAGGAAAAGGAAGGAGCGAGATGGGGCGGAAGTTTTTTAGGTCGGTGGGGTCTGCTGTTGGTTTCTTCAGTAGGGCGCTGAGCTCGGCATGCTTCCAGTTCTCCGGGAAGGTGGCGGTGTTGAAGGAGGTGTTGATGACGTCCCGGAGTTGGGGTGCGATGGTGGAGTCGGCCTTGTTGAAGACGTGGTGGGGGCATGGGTCGGTTGGAGATCCGGAGTGGATGGTGTTCATCGTGCGGGCTGTGTCTTCGGTGGTCACCGTGGTCCAGGTACGGAGGGTGGCGGTGGGGTGCGTTGGTTCGACGGTTGGGTGCGTGGATGGTGCGCCGAAACTGTTGTGGATGTCGGTAATCTTGCGGTGGAAGAACGAGGCGAGGGAGTCGCAGAGATCCTGTGAAGGAGTAATGTCGTTGTTGCCGGTGCTGGGGTTGGAGAACTCCTTGACGATGCTGAAGAGTTCCTTGCTGTCGTGGGCGTTGTTGTCCAGTCGTTCCTTCAGTGATTTCTTCTTGGTGGTGCGGATGAGCTGGTGGTGCTTGCGGGTGGCGTGTTTGAGGGCGGTCATGTTGTCAGCGGTCTGGTCGAGGAGCCAGGCTTTCTCGAGGGTGCGGCAGGTCTTCTTGGAGTCCTTGAGTTAGTCGGTGAACCAGGGGGCCTTCTTGCTTCTGGGTCTGCTGGGAGGGTTCTACAGTGGTGCAAGGTCGTCGGCGCAGGTGGTCAGCCACTGCGTGAAGTTGTGGGCTGCTTCGTTGGGGTCCGTTGTGCTGGCGGGTGGGTTCTGGCTGAGGGAGGTGGTGAGCTGGTCGGCGGTGATCTTGCTCCAGCTTCTGTGAGGAACCTGTTGCGGGTGGTGGTGGGTTGTGGTTTTTCTGAAGCTGAAGTGGACGCAGCTGTGGTCGGTCCAGTGGAGTCCGGTGGAGTGGCTGAAGGTGATGTGCTTGCTGGATGAGAAGACGGGATCAAGCGTGTGGCTTGCGTAGTGGGTGGGGGTGTTGACCAGTTGCTTGAGTCCGAGGTTGGCGAGGTTGTCCAGCAGGACGGCAGTGTTGCGGTCCTTGTTGTTCTCCAGGTGGAAGTTGAGGTCCCCTAGGAGGATGTAGTCGGCGGAGGGGAGGGCGTGTGGGCTGATGAAGTCCGTGATGTCTTCGCTGAATTGTGTGCGTTGTCCCGGGGGTCTGTAGATGAGGGTGCCTCTGAGGGTCGTCTTTGGGTCGGTGTGAATCTGGAAGTGGAGGCGCTCGGCGAAGGTGTCGTTGGAGTCGGTCGTGATGCGGATGGTGTTCTTGTGGACGATGGCGATGCCTCCTCCGGTCTGGTTGACGGGGTCCCTCATGATGATCTTGTTCCCGTCCGGGATGGCGATGGCGATGGCGATGTCGGGGGCTGAGGAGGAGTTCACCCAGGTTTCGGTGAGGAAGGCGATGTCTGGTGATGTTGTGTCGAGGAGGTTCCAGAGTTCCACGGCGTGTCTGTGGACGGAGCGGGTGTTGAGCAGGATGCACTTGAGGTTGCTGCTGGTGTTTGGCTTGGCGGGCGCGGTTCAGGTTCGGAGGCAGGTGAACTTGCAGGTTCTGCAGGTGAAGGGTCCGTGAATGCGTTTCGGGGCGGCCCGGCAGCAGGTGGGGTTCCGGCCGGCATTGAGTGCGTTGAGGGCAGCGGCATCGTAGGTCTGTCGGGTCGTCTTGCATCGGTGGAGACCAGGGGTCCTGGCGCTGGGCACGGGCCAGGCGCGGACGGGCGCAGACGGGCTTGCCTTTGGCCCGCCTTCGGCGCACAATCGGCGCGTCCGCGCTCTCGCCATTTATGGCTAAGTGGGAGGGAGGAGCAGCTGGGAGGCGGGAGCAGGGAGGGCAAAGAACATAAGGGGGCCTGGCCGCGTGAACGGCGGCAGGAAGCGGGGAGCGGGGCGGGCAAGGCACAGGGGGAGAACAACAAAGATTATGCTAAAGGAAATACAAATACAACAGAAACAACAATGTACTACGCAAAAACGGCGGAACAGGCACAGGGGGACAACAACAAAGATTATGCTAAAGGAAATACAAATACAACAGAAACAACAATGTACTACGCAAAAACGCTGGAACTGCAGGGCAGGGAACAGCGAGGCAGGCAGCTAGGGCGGCAAGGCAGACGGTACAACGAGGCTGCGAGCAGCAGCGAGGGGCGAGGGGCACACACACAACTGGTGGCCGTGCGGCGCGGGGGTGTCCTGAGAACAGGTCACACTCACCTGCGCCGCGCGGTCGCCATTTAAGGACAAGTGGGAGGGAGGAGCAGCTGGGAGGCGGGAGCGGGGAAGGCACAGAACAAAAGGGGGCGTGGCCGCATGAACGGCGGCGGGGAGCGGGCGGGCAAGGCACCAGGGGACAACAACAAAGATTATGCTAAAGGAAATACAAATACAACAGAAACAACAATATACTACGCAAAAACGGCGGAACAGGCACAGGCGGACAACAACAAAGATTATGCTAAAGGAAATACAAATACAACAGAAACAGCAATGTACTACGCAAAAACGGCGGAACTGCAGGGCAGGGAACAGCGAGGCAGGCAGCTAGGGCGGCAAGGCAGACGGTACAACGAGGCTGCGAGCAGCAGCGAGGGGCACACACACAGCTGGTGGCCGTGCGGCGCGGGGGTGTCCTGAGAACAGGTCACCCTCCGCTTAGACCCAATGTTATCCAATGAGAGGCAGGCCACGCAGCTGTGGGAGCTGGGCTCCTGGTTACTTGCTCAGGGCAAATGGGGAAGTAGGATAGGACAAAGGTTGCACTGCCAGGGGCACTCAGGCGGCTGGGTGCAGGGAGCTTTGAGCCGTCGGGCGCTCAATGTTATTTAATGGAGATCTTGAAAAGGGAACAAAGGCTGCAGTCTCGGGGACAGAGATTCTTCAGGAGCGACCAAAACTTCGAGGGGTAAGTTGGGATCTTGAAGGATAGGTAGGCACCCCGGAGTTGGGCACAGGAGGCCGGGGGCCGCCGGCTGCAGGGGTTTCTTTTGACATTGGGAAATCTTACCCTCTGCTGGTCGCGTTTGGAGGGGTCCCTGGTTCTGAGGCTGCAGGCATTGTCGAGGAGGGTCCTTAGGCACTGGATTCCAGGTCCGAATCGTCGGGGGGACGTCCTCAGGGTCTTTGTCCACTCAGGCACAGGCCGGGCTCGGCGGGTGCAGTGTGTGCTGGATTCGAGGTTCCTGGCTGGCACCAGGGGTGTTGCTATTTGAGCAGAACCACTACTCATGGGAGTCCAAGTCTCTAAGAGGGTCAAGGCAGGCAGGTTCTCCGGGGTTTTCCAGGTTGCTGTCCACAGGAGTCGCCGGGATTTAGCAGCAGCAGGTTCAAGGATCAACACGCCTGTAGGGCTGAGGCCAAGTCAGTTGGTGTCGTCCTCTTGTTAGCAGCCCCACAGCAGGTCTTCTTCTTGATCTTCTTTTCAAATCGGGATCCGAGGAAGGAAGGTTCAGGGTGCCCCTAAAAACTAAATTTAGGGATGTTACAGATAGAGTAAGGGTAGAGAGGCGCACAATCACCTGGCGGCTGCCCTCCAATGCGCTCCGCGATTCGGTTTTCTGCAACAAAATCCAAACTGCAATCACAAATTACTTTGACCTCAGTACAGGCTCTGTGGACTCTCCTGTGCCTGAGTGGACAAAGACCCTGAGGACGTCCCCCCGGCGATTGTGACCTGGAATCCAGTGCCCAAGGACCCTCCTCGATGACTCAGACAACGCCTGCAGCCTCACAGCAAGGGTCCCCTCCAACCGCGACCAGCAGAGGGTAAGATTTCCCGATGTCAAAAGACACCCCTGCACCCGGCGCCCCGCGGCCCCCTTTGCCCAACTCTGGGTGCCTACCTAAACTCCAAGATCCCAACTTACCTCTCGAAGTGTTGGTCGCCACTGAAAAATCTCCGTCCCTGAGCCTAGAGCCTTTGTTCATCTCCCAAGATCTCCATTGAACAACATTGAGCGCCCGACGGCTCAAAAAGCACCTTGCACCCAGCCGCCCGAATGCCCCTGGCAGTGCAACCTTTGTCATAACCTACTCCCCCAATTGCCCTGAGCAAGTGACCAGGAGCCCAGTTCCGACAGCCGCGTGGCCTGCTTGCCAGCAGCCACCAACCGAAGGCCCTCTGCCTCTCTTTGGATAACATTGGGCATAACTACCTCTGCACCTGACTGCCCCTGTGCCGCTGAGGGTGTACCAACTGTACCTACCTGACCCTGGGAGACCCCTGAGTCTATGCCCAGAACCTTAACTCTGCCAGTCGACTACTTACCCAAATGCCGAAAACTCACTTTTCTTCTATAGGGTAACATTGACTGGTTTCACTTGGAAATTCTTCAAAGTGTGGAGTTTTGAATCTTTAAAATATTAATCTAAAAGCAGCCGTACAATGAATTCCGATTTACTCACCTGTTAGGGGAGAACCCAGTGCTGCATCCTTTAGCCCCGCACTGACCCAGAAAAGTATTTTTAACCTTACTTACCAGTAACTTGAATTTCCTTCCATAGAAATCCATTATATGGTTTTCACCAGAAGAGTTTCTAAATGTCGATTTTCAAAAACTACAAATATTCCTTAAAAATCGCCTGTATGACTTAAACGCATTCTTTCAATTGTTTACATGAGGTGCACCAGGGCTGGATCTAGGATCCAACCCTGAGTAAGAAAAAGTAACAATAACACTACTTACCTGCTAAGTGAATTTCCTCCCATTGGATAACATTGGTTGATTTCATGACAAAAAGTTTGTCAACTTTTAAAATACTATAATATTCCTTAAAAATCACTACTGTAAACAAAACACTTTTACTTAGGAGATGTCCTGGGACTGAATCTAGGATCTAGTCCTGTTGTTAGAAAAGTTATCCATAAAGTAACTAATTGCATTTATCTAGAAATTCCCATTGAGTTTAATGTTGCATTGTGTTTGAAGCTGTCTTGCCTGTTGCAACAAACTGTAACTATTGTTATCAAAAAGTCTATTGCCTATTTGAGAAGTATTTAACTAAAGTAACTCATTCTGAGAAAGTATATTTTTGATACCTTGTTGGTTCTAAAATAAAACATCTATATATTTTGATACAAAACAAATGGCCTAGAGTTCAGTTCTTGAGTGTGTGAGACCATTTGCTGACTAAGTGTGTACAACAAATGCTTTACACTGTTCTCTGATACTGCCTTACTGCTCGACCAAGCTAACACTTTAGAGAGTAAGGTTATATCTAACTTTAGCCTCTGCCAAACCTCTGGTGACTATGGACTCTATACACACAGTATCTTACTTTGGCCCAGTATATATAGAGCCACTTTCCTATAAACCCCAACTGGGAGGGGGAGGAGAAGAGACTGAAACAAAGGGAATTATCCCGTGGAGGCATGGCTTGGCGAACACCCCTTCCCATAGAGACAGGGTGGCCAAACTAGGAGGTATCACAGACAACAATTTATGTGAAGAAAGCAGCGGGGCACCAGAAGGCTAACATATCCCGCGTTGTGATTGTCTGAGACTGCTAGGAGCAGGAGGGGCAGTGAGATCAACAATAGCAGAATGATGAATCGCCTCATGACCACAATAGGATGCAGGCAGCAGAGGGGAGCAGACAAATACATAATTAAGGGGAGGGGTCTTGTATCTAACCAATGAAACAATGCCAGTGATGTCCAAAAACAGTTAACTGTTCACAAGGAGACAAAATGAAGAGCAAGATAAGAATGCCAAAAGAAGTCCGTCATTGTCACTCAGGTTGCCAACATCAGTGGACTGGGAGCCAGCAGGAGGAGAGTGCAGAGCCTGGTGGAGCTTCTTTGCGAAGGACAGCGCAGGCTTGGGCTCCAGAAAGACATGCACCTTTGAGCCCTGCCGACCCGCAATTTAGCAGGGTAAGCCAGGAAGTAGGAGACTTCATGCTTTTGAAGAATCCGTGTAGCCGGGAGGAGTTCGCGGCAAGCAGCCCGTACCGCCATTGTGTAGTCCGGATAGAATGCCCTGCCACTCTGCCCATTTTAGCCAGGAACTACCGGACCTACTCCCGTGAGGAGCTTCTAGCCTTAAATACCCAAAAACATCCCTCCTGCACGCGCATCCTGAAGGGTGATAACCAATTCACCAGATGCACCATCTGCAGCCCCGCAGATCAGGACCCGGCACACAATGGCTTGCACCTAGGCCTACTCAACTGCAGGTCGCTTGTGAAGCACTCGCACGAAATTAACCTTTTAATCACAAACCACGCCTTAGACATCTTGTTTCTCACCGAAACCTGGCTCACCCCCAGCAGTGGCCCCGACATCGTCCTTGCACTCCCCCCCGGGTACCTTATGTGCTCGCTGAATAGACCAGAGGGTAGAGGAGGTGGATTAGCAATAATACTTAAGGACGGCTTCACCTGCAGAACATCTGACGGCAACATCAAGGGACACGAAAGCTGTCACTTCGCTATACAAATTTCCCCAGTTACCTCGCTGTCTGGAACTCTGGTATATCGCCCCCGGGCAATCTAGCAGACTTTCCGAACAAAATCATCGATCAGAACTCCATTAAATGTACGTCTTCCACCAACTACCTACTACTGGGAGACCTCAATGTACACTTCTTGGACCCGGTCGACAAGCAGGCCAGTGAACTGCTACAGGACATCACCTCCATCGGCCTTGACCTAAAAAACCCACAGGCCACTCATGAAAGAGGGCAACTGCTCGATCCCATCTTCCCAAACATCCCAGACCTGAAAACCCTTGATCACATCCCCCTCCCCTGGACTGATCACTTCCTGGTCCCCTTCGTATGGGACATCGACATTCCGCCCCCTCAACCTCCCAAAACCAGAACTCATACCAGACGATGGCAGAAATTGGAACCAGACGTATGGGCAGCCAAACTAAGGGAACACGTTCCCTACCCCACTCAAGACACCATAGCAGCGGACAAGGAATTCAACACCTGGGTTACCCAATCGCTTGACGCCATCCTGCCTAAAATCAACTCTCTGAAACACACCAAGAGAGTTAACCCTTCACCCTGGTATACCCCTGAACTCAACCTTCTGCGTAAGGTTTGCAAAAGGAATGAACGCCTCTGGAGGAAGGAAAAAACAGAGGAGAAAAAAGAAACATTTCGTACCTCCGTAAAATCCTACAAAAAGGAGCTACGCAACACCAAAATCGGTTTCTACGAGAGCAGAATCAAAAACGCTGCCTGCTCGGCCCACGAAACCTACTCCGTTCTTAAAGAACTCCTCCACGCCCCCGACCCCCCACTCAAACCTCTCGATCCTAAAGAAGCAGAAAGCAAATGCACCAATCTCGCCACGTTCTTTGACGAGAAGATCCAAAAAATTCTCCTGGCTATACCCCCCCCTGAACCGGCTCACACGGATCGGGATCTTACCATCTCTACTACTAACCCCTCCCATCCGTCTGATAGCCCCCGACCCTCCCTGGATGTCTTTGGTCCAGTGACAACGGAAGAGGTAGGGGCAACTTTGGCCTCAATTAAAAGTGGTTCCCCCCTCGACCCCGCACCCCTCCGCTTCCTGAAAAAAGTGTCTAGCACCATCATCCCCCCCCCCCCCCACGGCTCTGATTAACTCCTCCCTTTCGGAGGGCACAGTTCCCCCCAGCTGGAAAGCGGCAGCAGTTAAAGGCCTACTAAAAAAACCCTCTCTAGACCCTCAGGACCTCTCCAATTACAGGCCCATCTCCCTTCTCCCAGGAAACAGTAAGATCGCAGAGAAGTTAGTGAACAAACAACTGTCACTTTTCCTGGAGAGCAATAACCTATTAGGGGTCTCCCAGACAGGGTTCCGTCCAGGTCAGGGCACTGACATCGCCCTCCTGGCAGCAGTGGAGAAGGCCAGAAGCATTTTGGATACGGGAGGATCAGTGGCAGTGATCCTCCTGGACCTCAGTGCGGCCTTCGACACTGTAGACCATCCCACCCTAATCCAACGACTGGGAGAAATTGGATTAAGGGGTATGGCCCTGAAGTGGCTAAAATCTTTCTTATCAGGCCGTTCCTTCCAGGTTTGGGAGAACGACAGCCACTCACCTATCACCCCCCTCCGCTGTGGAGTGCAGCAGGGCTCATCTTTGAGCGCTACGTTATTCAACGTGTACATGGCCCCACTGGAGAAGAGGGTTAGTTCGTTCGGCGTTTCAATTATCAACTACGCCGACGACACCCAGTTGGTGGTAACCCTCTCACATCCCCATCACGCCCCCTCTGATCTCCACAGTTTCCTCTCCGAAGTCCACCGATGGATGAATCTCTCATCGTTAAAGCTGAACGGGTCAAAGACCGAGATACTCATGCTGGGTCACAAGGGGCCCTCCCTGCCACCTCACCTCTGGCCCAGCTGCTTGGGTGACCCTCCCGCTCCCAAGGACGAGGTCAAAAGCCTAGGCGTGTGGATCGAGAAGGACCTGAGCTTCAAAACTCGGGCAAAAAAGACGGCAGGGACATGCTTCGGTCTCCTCAGAGCCTGTAGGAAGATCTTCCCCCTGCTCCCCGCAAACGCAAGGAAGCTCCTCATTCAGGGCCTTATCCTGGCGAGATTGGACTACTGCAACGCCATCTACCTGGGAGCTCCTGAAGCCACCCTTAACACGTTGCAGAAAGTCCAAAACGCCGCCTCCCGCCTACTTACGGGCACACCGGCAAGATCCTCTGCCAAGCCAGCTCTCAAGTCTCTGCACTGGCTTCCAGTCAGAGAAAGGGTCGCCTTCAAAGCCCTCTGTTTGGCCCAGAAAACCCTCAACAATAACGGCCCCCTTCTCAAGGAACTCTTAATCCCCTACAAGGCGGAAAGGGATCTCCGGTCCAGCGGAGAACATTTCATCTCAGTCCCCAGAGTCAAAAAAGCCAAGACCGGTGGCCGTCGCTTCTCGGTCCACACGGCCAAACACTGGAATCACCTCCCACGAAGGCTGAGGACAGAATCGAATCACCTCCAGTTCAGGAAATCATTAAAGACTCTCCTCTTCCCTCAAACATAATTCTTTAGACGGCTAAAACCCCTGGAGAAGCAGGTTAGCGCTGGGATGCTCATTAGGTTACTACGCGCTTTACAAAACCTTTAAATAAATAAATAAATAAATAATGCCAAGGTGTTGCCCTAGTGTCGGATTTCGTTCTTCTCTCTGGCAGCCCTCAAGATGACATCACGATCACGAAAGTTCACCAATTTGTTGATGATGGGGCGTGCTGGCAGGCAAGGAGCCGGGCGGGGGCCGAGGGAGCGATGGACATGCTTGACAATGAGACGGAGGATAGGATGTGTCATCAAAGAGTTCCCGGAGAAGCTGTTCCATGAACCCTCCATCTTGGAGATGTTGAAGAATTTGAGCATGCCCGTGATGCGGAGGTTACTTCCACGGGAATGCAAATCCAAATCCTCGTTCTTGTTCCTGAACACCTCGAGGACCTTATCCATTTGAAGAAGCTTGCGATTGTCCCATGCGGCAGCATCCTCAGCCTCATAAACCCCTTTTCTCGACCTGCAGCAAGCGTGTGTCGTGTGTTTCGACTCGGGCCTTGACAGCGTCCAACTGGGTCGACAGATGGTCGAGTTGGGCAGCGATGCCAGTGACTGTTGACTTGACGTCCAGCATGATGGCCTTCAAGTCTTCTTCCCGTGGCGGGACGCATCAGCCTGGGAGGCAGAGTTGCCCACGTCAGTGACCGCACCGTCCTGGCGGTTCTTCCGGCATTGGTGAAAAGCAATCTTGGGTTGTTTAGTATCCATTTTCCCCATGATTAGGCGCAGGCCCGAGGTTGATGTTGACGATGGTGCAGCAGAGCAGGTCGGCAACGCTAGGCAGGGCGGGAAAGGAGGAAAGGTGAATCTGCCAAGGGGAGAGGGTGTGTCAGAGAGGCAAGCACGGCCCCCAACAGGGGCGGCAGATGAAGGTATTTGCACCAAGGATGACTGCAGCTGCTAAGTCCTAATGAAATGCTGAAGCCGGAGAGAAGCAGGGCGGCCAGGCGAGCCCACAGGCGGAGGCAGCGTCTGGGCAAAGGCCAGTGCGAGCAGGTGAGTCCAAAGAGGGGGAAGTAAAGTACCAGAATTGTCCCAGATCCACCGAAGTACTCCTGTGGAGGTGCAAAACGAGGAGGCACGTAGCAGGGGACATGGAGGACTTCAATGCAGGAAGGCCAGCTCGGTTAGTCTCAGCGTGTCTGTATAAGAGGCGCAGTCCGTTGGCGGACAGAGGGGATGCTGGGGACTGGCAGCCACAGCAGAACCTACACCGGCGCCTTAGGCCTCAGGAAGCACTACGGTAGGGTCAAGGGCGCCGGAGCGGCCGGCGACTGGGAGTTTCGAGGAGCGCGCTGCTGACGTCGCGGGGCCAGAAAGGAGCAGCCTGTAGACTGCAAGCACCTTGTGCTGTGATGGGTGCTGAGATGCAGAATAAAAAGGCCCAGACCCCGCGGTGCCATGTGCGTGCCCCCAAACCTGCCGCGCGGCGCCCGCTGCAACAACGGAACCCACCAGGATACATAGGTGAGAGACGGCAGACTGAGAGAGACACTGGTCCAGGCGGATAGCTGCAGTAGAAGGTTGTGTCAGGTGGTGGGCAGCGTGGATAGCCGAGGTGCCCACAAGGTCAGCCCTCCACCGGGCCCGACGGGAGGCCGCCCACACAGGAGAAGGCAGAAGATGAACAAGTCCACTGGTGCCGGCAGGCGGAGAACGCGTGACTGCAGACGACGGGCCCCAGGCCGGACGTCAGGTGTGTTGATGGCACTAGGAGGCTGGCCAGCCAGGCAGTAGCAACAAGTAGGGGAAATGCAGCAAAATTGTCCCCAGTCATAGCAGAGACGCAGTAAGGGCAGCCGGGAGACCGCGCCAGGGTGGGGGTTCAGAAAGCAGCAGGGAGCTCACCGCAAGCGTCACAAGATCCGGTATCAACAGGCAGTTACAGCGGGCACCAGGTACTGGAAAATGGCGCCCGCGCTGTGTATTGGCCCAGGCCTTTTCGGTGGGAAGACAGGCAGGAAAAAGTAGAGCACCCTAGAAAGTGTGCCCACCTCTGCCAACTCAACCCCTCAGGTGGGTGGGGGAGGTGAGGTAAAGCCCACTCTTCAGTGCCTGCCATCTAGATGGCAGGTGTGAGAAGGTGGCCTGATATGCAGTGCTCACTATTCTAGTGAACACTATGTATCAGTCCAGCAACCCTTATTGATGATTGGTTGTAAGTCAACCTTATAGACCAGCTATCCTAGTAGCGTGGATACGAGCAGTCTAAGGCTAAAGACTCGAGAGGGCGTATTAAGCCAGCTGTTTACCACACATATACCCCTTGAACGCCAAGTGAAAGGACACCACACAAGTGTTATGAAAATAAACAGTTATTTATTAAGAATCACAACAGCCCTGTACTCTTTATGAGGACAGGGTACTAAGCACAAACCAAAACTCTTACAAAAATACTTAAGTTAGCACAGTATATACAAATGCCCGAGGGGCACGGAAAACCATATACTTGAAAAGTGGAATGCGAAATTACTAGCAGGTAAGTACAGTACTAATAGCCTTTGGAATCGCTAGGACTTGACTAGGGAATCGTTAGATTACTTCTAGGAGGCCTAGGGGACTCGGGTGCAGTGTGTGCACTCTCACACGAGATGCGGACAAAAGTCTATGGTAGCTAGAAATTGAAAAGTTAGTGTTCTCGGGCGAACCCGACCTGGTAGGGAGAAAACGACAGTGGATCCTGACCCTTAGATAGTGAGGCTATGCTGGGGCACCGAAATGCCGAAGTTACCTAGCCCAGGGGCTGCAGCTGCATAGGTCTGAAAAGACGTCGGGAATCCTCGTAGACGGACCAGGAGCCGGAAGAAAAGATGCTGGCCGGTGACCAGTGAAGAAAGTTCAGTTGGATCCAAGCCTGGATCTTGAAGATAGATGACACCTGAAAGCAGAGGGGACCAAGTTCGAGACTACTAGCCAGTAGTCAGTGGGCACCAGGCGGGCACCGGATGGTAGCCACCCTAACAAGGTGAGTGGGTGACGGTGTGCTCGAAGATCTCACGGACCAGGAGGCGTTGTCGGCGACCAGGATGGAGGATCGAGCTGTCCCACGAAGATAGAAGCTGTCGGCGTCGCTGGACCCAGGATTGGGCAACAAAGCCTTGGCAAATTCAAGCCCACGCGGTGGACTTAAAATGGCGTCTGGAGTGGACCAGGAGGGTCCGGGGTGCCTCTCTTTCAGAAGGAAGCAAGGGCCAGCCTGGAGCAACCAGACCAGCAGCAGTGATGTCGTCGGGCGTCGTTCAGAAGGCCACAAGCCAGCCGGCTAGTAGCCAAACAACGCGGTGCACAGCAAACAGCAGAAGGGCCCCACGCAGATCGTGGAGATGCAGGGAGGCTGACCTTGGGTGCTGGAGCTGCGCAGGGTCGGGGCTTCTTGGACCCCAAAGCACTCACCCGTGGAGGACACGGTGGGCTTGCAGTAAAGATGTCGTGCAGTCCTGGTGATCGTCGGTCCCTCGAGGTCTCGTCACACTCACGGTTCTCAGCTTTGCTGTAGAGGTGAGTAGAGGTCAGAGGTGCCAGGGAAGCCGGGTCTCGTCGAGCTGGGTCGTCGGATTCATGATGAAGGACTTGCAGCAGACCGCAGTGGTTCTTTAAGATGGTGCCCACTTGATGCAGGGTGACTACTCCTTAGCCACAAGGGAGAATCTTGATGAAGAAATCGTGAAGTCCTTTCGAAGAAAGTCGTGTCTTGATTCCAAAGATGATCTAATTTGAACAGGGGGCGCGCTCCCATCTTTATACCCAAAAAGGGGGCTGACCCGGTGACTAGGTCCTGCCTATGGGTGGGACTAGGAGGGGGGTGGTTACACCCCTCTCCCATGCCGGACTTCCCCAGGCCAGGGGCTGGTGTGCCCCTGGAACTGGTTCAGACTGGCCTATGCGTAGTGAGCACCGGGGTGCCACTCAGCAGTCACCTTCCTGTAAAGCCCTGCCTACCCAGGATACACAAAACCATGTCTGGGACGGTGCTAGCACCGCCCCTGACAGGAAACCCTTTGTCCAGGCTCCCCTCGCTGGAAGGACTCCCAGCTGCAGGGGGTCAGACTCGTGTCTGTGGTGGCAGCATCCATTTTGTGGAGCTGAGGCTTCAGTTAACTTTAACCGGGGTTCACAGTTACATACATGTCGTGTCCCTCTAGAAGGGTGGAATGCTAACCCCGTCGCCAGAATTGGCGAGGGGTTAGTATTCCAATTCGTATGACACCTTACTCGACATGGTTTTGATAAAGCAATACCAAAGTTAGCATTTAACCGCGAGGATTATAATGCACTTAAGAGTATATGGTATGCGATATCATGGAACAGCTATTAGGACTTGGTTCCGCAAGCTGCAGACAGGCTCAGCTCATGCCAGAGCACCATCTCACACGATTCCAAGCACTCTGCCTTCAGGATTGTCAAGGCCTGCCATAGGAGTGACTGATAGGAATCTGTGTGTCCATTTTAGGGTTAGGTATAGGTATACTACACCTACAGCAAAGGGTGATTACACGACTTTGCCCCAGCTGTCATGCAGCCAGTTGTGTCAAATTTAGGAGGCCAGCCAGGGGTGGCATAATACATGCTGCAGCCCCTGGCAGCCCTTGGTACACCCATGCCCTGAGTTACAGGGTCTGATAGGGTGGCCCAGTACCAATTGGAAATGTACCTAGGGTACATGGAATCCATTTTAAAGAGAGAGCAGTAGGCCTGGGGTCCTGATTGGCAGGATCCCAGGTCGACTATGTCAAAAACCAGCTAAAACACAGGGCAAAAAGTTGGGGGCAGCCATAGTCAGGATGTACCTTCCTACAGCAGGCACTCTCCAATCAGGGTTAGGGATTGTGCCCACTTCCTCATGTGGGGTGAGCACTCCAAGGGTGTAGTCACCATAAGGTCAGTAGCCCATTGGCATCTGACCTAGAGACCCCTAAAACCCCCCCTCTAAATACAATATTTAGGGGGCAGCCCTTAACTTAGAAGGCAGATTTCCGCAACCTATTAAGGAGGATGAAAAAAGACACCCATCAGATTGTAGAGAAGAACTGACTTTGCTCCAGCCCTTCCGGCACGTCTGCAGTATTCAGACATCCTGCGCCAAAAGACACCTTGTCCTGCAGTAAACCACTTCCAGAACCCCTGGGAGGACCGACTGCCTTCAACAAAGACTGGATCTCCTGTGAACAGCAGCTCTGTTCAAACAAATCACCAAAGAAAGACATCAAAACTGCTGAGGACAAAGAAACTTGACACCTGGAACCACCACTGCACCTGTCACCTACGGCCCAAGTTCAAGTGGACCAACTGTCCCAGTGAGGTCCCCCAGCACTCCAGAGTCCGAGTCCACCGTGGGTTGACATCTGCATCATTACCGCCCTGCTCCGCAGGAACCTGTTTGTCTTTCTTTCCACCCTTCTACTCAAGGGCTTAATGTCTTTGCTTCTTCTTGCACTGCCTTGTGGGCGCTTAACTTTTTGTGTGTTGAGACCAGGGCTACTTCCAGTCTGTGGGACTCTGTCGAGTCTCTTCGTTCTCATGTCTCTCATGAGGGTGCCCATGCTGACCTACGAAGCCATATGTTGGATGGTATGGAGTTGGCTGCATTTACTCTTCGTGCGGCTTTGGATGTTGCCGATGCTTTAGGCTGTGCTATGGCCACTTCCGTGGCTCTACGTCGCCATGCCTCCCTGCGTGATGCTGTTTTCCTGAAAATATCAGGGAACGTCTGGTTGATCTGCCCTTTGACAGGGTCCTTCTTTTTAACACTCATGCGGACTCCGCCATTCAGCGTCTTCTTGCTGGGCTCCGTCCGCCTCCTCCTCCTCAGATAGTTTGTTGATCCTCCGGGTCTTAGTGGGGTGTTATCCCACAGCTCCTGGGTTCTGGTGTTGGGTTGAACGTTACACTTTCTGTGAGGGATACTGTGCCCTTGAGGTCCTGAGTTGACCTACCTCTTCAGTTGGCTGCTGGTTCAGCCCCTTTTGGCAAAGAGTGTTCTTTTTGGCTCCTTACTAAGCCTTCCTTGGTTTCTGTCGCAGGTTTTCTGATTTGTTCTCCGATGCAGGAATTTTTCTCTGAGTGGTTACATACTTCTGGGGCCATGTCCTACCCTACGTGGGGTATATGTAGCTATTGGATAGCCCTGCCTTACACTGGGAAGGTGTGGACTTCCCCTAGCGAGTTCCTTGCCTTCCTGGTGTTGTATGCCGCTGGTGGGTTTTCTTGGGCAGCTGCGGCGTTGTTTAATAGTGTTTTTGCCTTTTGTCTGCCTTTTGGTCTGGTCCTCTGTCTGGGGTCCAGAAGGGTTGACAACTTTGTTTGTCCTATTTATTTCTCCTCTTATTTTCCGGCTGGTTGGCACCCAGCTGCTCCTGCCGGCTCTTTCCCCTGTCCCTGTGGCTCATCCCAAGTTGGGAAGGACTGGGTAATTTCCCTGTCCCGGCGATTGCCCCTTGTTTGGGTCATGGGTTCGCCTGAGCTTGGGAGGTGCTCTCACAGCCTCTCCTTCCCCTTGGATATGGCTAGGGTATCTATTCTACGTTCAGAATCTGCAGCTAGTAGTCTCTATCAGATGTACGAGTTACTTACCTTTGGTAACGATTTATCTGGTAGAGACGATTCTAGCCGCAGATTCCGCTCGGTGATTTGCGCTATATAAATTCCTGTACATTTACATTTACATTGCTTCATGACCCGCCCTTCCTCCCCATTCTGCAAGGGCCCTCTGGGTCTTCTATGCTTACCTGCCTCCGGGTGGTTGCCATTTTGCGAGTGTCTTTCTTATTCCCTCCTTTAGGGGATACTCGCCTTATTGTTGTTGTTCCGTTCTGGTCTTTATAGCCACTTCTGCGCCCAGCACCATGACCTACAGTGTGGGGTTCGCTTGTGCTTCTTCTTCGTCTTCCCTTTGTTGCTTGCACTTCTGTCTTTGGCAGTCCCTTGAGTTGAGGTGCCTTGGCTGGTCTTGACTTTGGAGTTCGGGAGACTTTCCCCCTGCTGTTGTTGTCTGACGTTTGTGTCCCTTTCTGTTCCGGGCGGTGGTTGCAAACTTCTTGGTCTGCTGTGTATTTTTCACATGCTTCTAAACCGGGGAGGCTGTTGTATTTGTTTGCAGGATTGCTTTCCAGTAGCGGTGCCCTGTTCTTTCATTCCAGATCTTGGGGCCTCAGTGCTCGGCTCTAATTCTGGATGGTTCTGCTTCTCTATTTTCAGGTAGACCTGAAGCACACCCTGCTTTGTCCAAAAGTTTCTGTTGATCATATTTTATCCAAGCTTGGCGTGCATGCACTCTTTTAGCGCTCCGTTCCTTTAGCGCAGTATGAAAACATTGCGAAAGCGTGACACGCAACTTTGCCTGTCACAGAAGAGTTGCACAGCCTGATACACTTTTGTGAGCGAAGTAACCACGTACTCAATAGTATTCTCAAAGTTCATCCTTTTTATTCTCTAAATGTTTTATCCATGTTTGTCCGTCATGTCAAAGAAACATGTGTGTTCGAGGCATGAGGGCTGCTGAATTCATATCTGTGCATAGATCGCCGCCTAGTGTTGGGTCCGGATGATTGCATATTGTTGTCCTGGAAGAGTCTTCGAAGTATCACAAGATAGGTGGCTCCTCCCCTGGACTACAGTGCGCATGGGCATCCTCTCCATCCCCAGATTGTTTTTTTCCGCCATTGGGTTCGGATGTCTAATCTTAACTCCAGTTCAATAACTCATAAACTTTCTATCCCTAAGGCCAAAAGGCTTTCTTATCGTCGGTATTGTTTCGCTCGGTGCCTGGCCCCTTCGATTCTTCGATCGGCGTCCAAAAATCAACATTTTCGCGATGATTCAGTCCCAGACTACATCGACGATGGAACGGACTCCGTTTAAGCGGTGTCCTGTGTGTAACTCCAAATACTCAAACTTAGATGTGCACCCAGTGTGCAATACCTGTTTGTCCCCCGACCACGACGAGTCGAAATGTTTCGCATGCTCCAGGTTCCGATCGAAGAAAACTATCAAACTTTGACGCGCGGCGAGGCAGTCGGCCCAGCAGTCGGCTCCAGCACCTGCGGACATCTTTGATGCCGGGGACGAGGAACTCTTCCAGGATGACGAAGAGGCGGAAGATGATGTTCCCGAAGAAATGTCGGAACCAGCGTCAGAGCACGACTCCAATTTCGAAGTGGACGAGCCAGATGAGGAGTTCGTCCGCGACCAGGACGTCGTCGAGGTAGGGGACGACGATCAGGCCCTTGCGGCCGTTGATGACGACTCCGGTGGTGAACCGAGTCCGCCCGTACTTCCAGGGCCCGTCATTGACACTCAGAACTCTCCGGCTCCGGTCGAGGCATTGCCGAAAGGCCTTAGCCAAGATCCTTCCCTTCGGTCTACAGCCCCGCGCCATGGCCAGGCTAAGACCCCTTCAAAGGAGCCATCGGTCGATTCCGTGAAATCGAAACCGAAAAAGGTGGAACGGAAATCGAAACCGAAATTACTCAAAATGGTGGTCGGTTCGACGTCGACGTCGACGCACTCCTCCAAGCCCGTCGTCAATCCTTCGACGCCGAAGGTATCCGTCGGCGCCAAAGCTGGAACCTCGAAGCCGGGCTCTACCACCAGGACCGTCGCCTCAAAGGCCTCGGCGTCGGTGCAGGCCTCGACCACATCGCATGGCGAGAAGGGCAAAGGGCTTCAACTCGGGAAAGGCCAGCCACCCCTCTCGGGGCTCAAGGTTGGGCTGGCGAAGAGGGTCGAAGCCAACACCAAGGACGTCCCTAAAAAGTTGTCGACGCCCAAAGACGGAGGCGCACCGCGCAAGGAGTTCGAGTCGACGCGCTCTACGGAGGCCTCGAAGAAACTCGAAGCAGGCGCTTCCAGTTCAAAACAGGCTGAGTCGACGCCACTTAAGTTTGGCCTTCCACCAACAGCACGCCCAAAATCTCAAGAGGCTTCCAAACTGACAAAGGTGTCCTCACATGCACAGGTCATCTATCAAGAGCCTTCTTACGACAACCAGACACAACTGTTCATTGACTCTGAGTCGGGCAGGCTCACCATTCACAAGCGGAAAATCGCGCCCGAACATCCTTTAGAGGGTTACAAAATTCCCCTCAAGAGGAAGATGGACTCCGCCACCTCTCCGGTTCTTGTGGAACATCTTCAGGACTACTCGCAACATACTGCTCATTCTCCAACACAGAGTGAGGAGGACTTAACTGCAGACTATAGCCAAATGGGCTTCGCTTACAATACTGACACTGATCAGGAGGTCTCAAATCAATGGTCTGGGGTAGGGGATCAAGGCGATGACCCTGATGACCCTCAGACTACTCCAGACTCTCAGTCCTATACTGTCAAACAATCTCCGACAGAGGACACTGCAGCATTCAATGCATTGATTGAGCGCGCTGCCCTCAATCATGACGTCGAGATGCATGCCGAGCCAGTGGATGAAGACTTCTTATTCGACACCTTCTCCACGTCCTAACGCTCCACCAAGACCCTGCCCATGCTTAAGGGGGTCCTCAAGCATGCCACAGCTATTTTTAAAGAGCCATCCAAACCCAGGGTTATCAACCCAAGAATCGACAAGAAATACAGGCCTGTACCAGTGGACCCCACCTACATCAAAGGCCAGCTCCCCTTGGACTCCCTTGTTGTTGATAACGCACGCAAAAGGGCTAACTCTCAATCTACAGGGGACGCCCCCCCTCCGGACAAAGAGTCCAAAATCTTTGAAGCGTCTGGGAAGAGGGTGGCGGCGCAGGCCGCTAACACTTGGAGAATAGCCAGTACACAGGCCCTGTTGGCTAGGTATGACAGGGCGCACTACGACACCCTGGAACAATTAATGCAGCACATTCTGATATGTACAGAGGCTGCGGAAATGGTTATACAAGAGGGTAAACTGATCACCAATGCATCCATCAAGTGCGCATTGGACGCAGCGGACACTGCAGCTCGAGCAATCAATACCAGTGTAATGCTGCGGCGCCACGCATGGCTGCGCATCTCAGGGTTTAAACCTGAGATCCAAACTACTCTTCTTAATCAGCCGGTTAACCCGGACTTCCTGTTTGGACCCGATGTTGACACAACACTAGAAAAGATGAAAAAAGACACTGAGACCGCAAAGTCCATGGGGGCTCTCCAGTCACAGCAGTTTCGGAGCGGTTCCTTTCGTCGCTCCAGTAACAGGGGAGCGACAAGAGGGCAAGCTCAACAGTACGGCAAGGGCAACGCACAGTCTACATACACTAAAAACACAAGAGGTGGATACCGTGGGAACAGCGCCAAAGGGAGGGGCCGTGGCAGTAACAAAGCCAGGACCTCCACTCCCAACAAACAGTGACTTCTTGTCACTGCCCCCCGACCATCTAACACCTGTCGGGGGGAGACTCCAGCAGTTCCTGCCGCTCTGGGAAAACATCACAACAGGCAGTGGGTGAGACAACTTATCCGTTACGGCTATTGTCTAGAACTGACCTCCACCCCCCCAACATACCCCCAAAAAACCGTCCTATGTCCGCAGAGCACTCGCACTTATTGCAGCAAGAAGTTCTCTCCATGCTGCAAAAAGGAGCCATAGAACTCGTGCCTGCCGCAGAAAGGGGTGCAGGGGTGTACTCCCTGTACTTCTTGATTCCAAAAAAGGATGGATCCCTAAGCCTCAGACCCCTCAACCAATACATCCTCTCGGAGCACTTTCACATGCTCACTTTGCAGCAAGTCCTGCGCTGCTGCGTCAGGGCGACTTTCTAGCCACCCTGGATCTCAAGGATGCATATTTCCACATTCCCATTCATCCAAGTCACAGGAAATATCTCAGGTTCACAGTCAACGGTCAGCATTACCAATTCAGGGTTCTGCCATTCGGGGTCACTACTGCTCCCAGGGTTTTCACAAAGTGCTTGGCGACCGTGGCGGCACACCTGCGCAGAGAAGGTATTCATGTGTATCCCTACCTGGACGACTGGCTCGTGCAGGCAAGGTCTGCCGTACAGTGTGGCCACGACATGTCGCGGACCATTCACCTCCTTCACAGTCTGGGGTTCTCTCTCAACTACGCGAAGTCTCACCTGCAACCAGCCCATGTGCAACAGTACCTGGGGGCGTCAATAGACACCCAGTCGGCCATGGCGCAGCCGGCCGCAGCCAGAGTCCACAGCATGCAAGCGCTCATCCGGAGGTTCCAACCTCAGCAATCCCTCCCAGCGCAAGTTTTCATGCAACTGATCGGCATGATGGCGTCCTGCATCTTTATAGTCCAGCACGCGAGGCTGCACATGCGTCCCCTCCAGGAATGCTTAGCCCGTCAGTGGAACCAGGCTCATGGCCATCTAAAAGACCTAGTGTTGGTGACCGGTCGTGCTTACAACTCTCTGCATTAGTGGAACTCACAAAACCTTTGCAGGGGACGACCGTTCCAAGAGCCTGTCCCACAAATAGTACTGACAACGGACGCATCTCTCCTGGGTTGGGGAGCGCATGTCCTCCACTACACAGTGCAGGGACTATGGACAGCACAACAGCAACAGTTGCATATCAATGTGTTGGAACTCATGGCGATCTTCATAGCACTGAAGGCATTCAAGTTGTACCTGTGCAACAAGGTCGTGTTAGTCCGGACGGACAACATGACCGCCATGTATTACATCCAGAAGCAGGGGGGCACGCACTCACCGCAGCTGTCTCACCTAGCCCAGAGCATATGGAAGTGGGCCATTCAGAGGAACATCTTCCTCATGGCGGAGCATCTCCCAGGTGTCGACAACCAAATGGCGGACCTGCTCAGCAGGCACAGTCATCAAATGCACGAGTGGGAGATCCACCCGTCAGTACTCCATCCGTAGTTCCAACGGTGGGGTCATCCAGACATCGACCTGTTCGCCACAAGCGAGAACGCAAAATGCCCAAACTTCGCCGCCAGGTTCCCACACCCGCAGTCTCAGGGCAATGCGATATGGATGAACTGGTCAGGCAGATTTGCGTACGCTTTTCCGCCAGCCCCCCTCATACCTCTGGTGGCGCGCAAACTGCGCCAGCACTCCATGACTCTCATCCTGGTTGCTCCAACGTGGGCATGCCAAGCTTGGTACACCACGTTCCTTGAACTTTCAGTGGTGCCTCACGAGCGGCTGCGCCTCACTCCCAGCCTCCTCACGCAGAGCCATGGCGACATTCAGCACCCAGATCCACAACAGCTGAACCTTGCGATTTGGCTCCTGAGGTCATAGAGTTTGGATACCTGAACTTGCCTCCCGAATGTATGGACATCATCAAAGAGGCAAGACGACCGACTACCAGGGCATGCTATGCAGCCAAATGGAAGCGGTTCGTTATTTACTGCTCCAACAACAACATTAACCCGTTGGACGCATCTACGCAAAACATCATATGTTACTTGCTACATCTGTACCAATGCAACCTGGCGTACAGCTCCATCAGGATCCATCTGGCGGCTATCGCCGCTTACCTTCAAAACAGGCAACACCTTTCCGTTTTTAGGGTGCCTGCCATTAAGGCCTTTTTGGAAGGACTTAAAAGGGTCATCCCTCCCAGACACCCCCCTTCCCCAGTCTGGAACTTAAATATCGTTCTCACCAGACTCATGGGGCCACCCTTTGAGCCACTCCACTCCTGTGAAATTCAGTTCCTTACCTGGAAAGTGGCCTTCCTAATCGCTATTACTTCCCTGCGGAGGGTCAGTGAGCTGCAAGCCCTCACAATTCAAGAACCCTACCTGCAGATCCATGCAAATAGAGTGGTGCTTCGCACTAACCCTAAATTCATGCCCAAAGTGGTTTTGCAATTCCACATCAATCAGAACATAGAACTGCCTGTATTCTTTCCTAACCCAGATTCGGTGGCAGACAGAGCACTGCACACCTTAGATGTCAAAAGAGCTCTCCTGTATTACATCGACAGGACGAAAGGCTTTCGAAAAACTAAACAGCTATTTGTTGCGTTCTCTCCACAACATAAAGGCAACCCTATCTCCAAATCAGGAATAGCCAGGTGGATTGCCAAATGTATCCAGATCTGTTATCAAAAAGCTAAACGCACACTGACAGTTCCCCCTAGAGCGCATTCCACACGCAAATTGGGGGCCTCCATGGCTTTCCTGGGTAATATTCCTCTAGAAGACATATGTAGAGCAGCCACATGGTCCACCATACATACATTTACCAAACACTACTGCGTGGATGTACACTCCAAACAGCAAGCTGCTGTAGGTCAGGCTGTTCTCAGAACTCTCTTTCAGACTGCTGCAGCTGGCACGGGCACCCGCCGGTAAGGAGGTAACTGCTATTTATTCTATGCACAGATATGAATTCAGCAGCCCTCATGCCTCGAACGGAATATGCTACTTACCAGTATGCATCTGTTCTTGGCATGAAGGGCTGCTGACATTCATATCGCCCGCCCTCCTCCCCGGTGCCTGTTGCAGCTGCAGCTCTCAGAAGCATTTTCAGGCATGGTCATCACTTTCAGTATTACACTCCATCTCTGCCACAATGGCGAAAAACAATCTGGGGATGGAGAGGATGCCCATGCGCACTGTAGTCCAGGGGAGGAGCCACCTATCTCGTGATACTTCGAAGACTCTTCCAGGACAACAATATGCAATCATCCGGACCCAACACTAGGCGGCGATCTATGCACAGATATGAATGTCTTATACCACAAAAAATGCCACCCCACTCATTCCATTAGCCCTTGATTATAGGCAACACATCAGCTTCAGTCGGATATGTCAGGTATTTTATTTACCTTTGTTCTCAAATTTTTTTCAAAAAATCATAACTTCTCATGGCAGAGAAGAAACACTATACATATAAAAAAAATAGTAAACACATTAACAACAATACAGTATTTACAACATGAACAAAATCACAACAACATGAACAAAATCACAAAGTGAATCATACAAAACAACTGTACCAGTTTCAGGATGTTCAAACAAAGGTGCAAAATGAATATGCAAACCTCAATGACCATAGATGAACGAAGTTTTTTGAACACTATTGGACAGATTCACATTAACAAGGAGATGTCACATTACACAAATGTTGTAATTCTACAAACTCTCAGTGATCAGAAATTACGTCTCCTTTCATGCCGACGCGTTTCGAACTCCAAACAGTAGTTATGGGTTCTCTTCAGGGCCTGGTTGCTTTCTGTCTGTATGTGTATGAAAGAAAGGTAACAGTGTGTGAATGTCAGTATGTAACCTCCTTAATTATGACTGCTAGTGATGTATCACATTCAGAAGTGATAATACCTTATTTGTCGCTGTAGTTCTCAAGTAGGATTTTGTGCATCAATGGGACTGTCGTCTGAGGGAAGTTAAATTAAAACAATCAATTTCAAGCATCGTTCTATGCTAGCTAGCTCTGCTGTGACCTCATGTCAAAGCGCTGCTGAACGTACCTTTCAGTGTTTATCGGTCCGTATGGGGGCCATCCCTACGCACGGTGAAGTTTTTGTCCTAGGGGAAAGGCGGGGATAGATTTACTGTCATTGCGCTTCTGTAGTGTTCTCAATGAGCAAGGAGCGTTATGAGAATGATTCCTACCTTTTTAGCGTACACCGCGCGTTTCAGGAGCCGCTGGCTCCGTTATCAGCTGATTTCGGTCGGTGTCTCTTAGTGCTGGTCCCGTGTACGTTCCCGTGTTGCTTCTAGCTGCGCGCTATTTAAAAAGGACGGGGGAATTAGTTTATGTCCCTGTAGCGGGCAAGGGTTGTATCTAACATCCTTTAGTACAGCTCACCTCGTTTCAGCGTCTTACTCCCACTAAGATTCCGCTCGCTATGGAAGGCGGCGGCCTGGTTGCTAGGTGACTAAAAGGGTGTTCTGGGACCATAGGCATTCTGGGTTATGTAGTTCACTCGAATTGCGCTGAGTGCGACAGAAGCATTATTCTAACTCGCCTGGTGTTCTACCCTTCAGTCAAGGGGGGCCATAACAGACCCCGTGGAGCCCCACGCAATTAAGACATTATAGCCTGGACACTTCAGAGAGTGAATTTAGTCCATTAAGCGTGCTATTAAATTTTAGAATGAGATATGCTTCTTTCCTAAGGAGTGTTTCTTCGATATCAATTGGGCCCTTATTAACAATTGGCGCTATTGTCCAAAGTACAGACCATTTAAAATCCATTTCACTGTGATTTTGATCCAGGAAATGTTGTACCATGGGAGCACTTACAACTTTCTTTTTGATTCTTCACCTGTGTTGGGTCACACGGCTGTTGACCTGCTGGGTAGTTTTACCTATATAGATCTTCTGGCAATCACAAATGATCGCGTATACCACGTTACGCGTTTTGCAATTAGAAAAACTGGCATGTTTGCATTTGATACCTCTATGGACAAACTCCAACCCCTCAATTGTGGAGTCGCATGATATGCAGTTTCCACACTTGTGGTGTCCTTCAATAGGTTTGAGGCCCCATAGTGATAGTAAATCACTTTTAGGCTTTGGGGTTGTCACGTCGGCTCTAATGAGGTCCTGACCAATACTTTTATTTTTCTTATACGCGAACAGCGGTCGCGGGAAGGGACATTCAAGTCCTTCAAGCAAATGCCAGTTTTTTAGGATCATCTGTCTTACTTTATGCGTGTCTGGTCCAAATGTTGTGACACAGACCAGCCGGTCCATGTCTTGCTTAACTGTTCTCTCAAGTAAGCACTCCCTGGGGGTGTATTTTGCCCTCTTCATCGAATTACTCAGTGATTTCTTAGGATAGCCCCGATTCTTCATCTCATTACAAAAACGAGTTGCATGTTTCTCATAGCCTGTTACTTCCGAGCAGTTCCTCCGTATCCGAAGCAACTGCCCGTAGGGCAGACTGTCCCTCAGACTCCTGGGATGTGCACTTCGGTGGTGGAGGATGGTGTTTTTGTCTGTCTTCTTTCGAAAAAGAGAAGACTTCAAAAGTCCATCTGTGCAACTTATTTCCAGGTCTAAGAATGTCATTTTTTCATTGCTGGAGTCTAATGAAAACTTTATGTCGCGGTGTCTGTCATTAATCCAACGGTGGAAGTCGACCAACTCTGCGCGGCTCCCCTGCCACAGGAGCCACACGTCGTCGATGTATCTCCACCATTGTCTGATGTGTTTACTGAAGGGGTTGTTGGAGTGAATAAATTTATTCTCATACTCCGCCATGTACAGTATGGCCATCTCCGGCGCATATGGACAGCCCATGGCCGTACCTTTGATCTGCATAAAAAATTGGTCATTGAACCTGAAATAATTCTTTTTAAGCGTTAGTTCAGCTAATTTCAGGATAAACGAGGTGGGGACCTGATGAGGTCTGTCTCTTTTCTCAAGGTATAGTTCTAGCACTTCTAGTGCCTCACTTTGCGGAATTTGTGTGTACAAGGACGTAACGTCCATTGTCACCATAAATTCCGTCATTGGGTCAAATTGGGTTCCCTCAACTTTTAACAAAAAATCGGTGGTATCTTTCAAGTATGATTTTACATCACAGATGAAGGGCTTCAGAAAGAAATCAATATATTTCGAGAGGGGTTCCAAACACGATTCACATCCGGAGACAATTGGTCGTCCCGGGGGTTCCTCCGAATTTTTATGAATTTTAGGCAAAAAGTATAGGATTGGCGTCCTTGGAAATTTCTTTATCAAAAATTCACTTTCCTTTGGTCCTACAAATCCCTCTTCCACACCACTTTTTATTATCTCACAGATCTGTCCCTGAATAGACCGCATCGGGTCATCTGGGAGCTCTCTGTACCATTCTGAGTTGTTAACCTGTGTCGCACCTTCCTTGAGATATTTCTCCCTGGACCAGATCACCACTGCTCCACCCTTGTCCGCTGGTTTAATAATGACCGATGGGTCACATTTCAAATTTTTAATGGCTAAGCGTTGACCTTTAGTGATGTTTGGTTTAGTATATTTCTTATTCTTTTCTAGTTTGTTGATTGCTGATAGCATTACCTGTTCAAACGCAACCACCTGTTTCGGGATGTTTTGGGTAGGGGATAAAAGTGGATTTATTCCTCAAGCCTGTTACCTCTGGGTCTGGGTTTGGCGGTTTGTTTGCAAAAAAGGCACGCAGCCGGATCTTCCTACAGAAGGCAATGGTGTCTAGTTTAAGTCTAGTGAAGTCTGTACATTGGGAGGGGACAAACTTTAAGCCAAGGTTGAGAACAGCTTCTTCATCTTTAGTGAGTATTTTGGTAGAAAGGTTCACTATTGATGATGGAGTGGAATTTATGACTTGTAAAAGTTCCTGCGGGTGCGCATTTCCCATTGTGGTTTGAATCGGGTTTTTGCCTGGGGGCCTTTGTCTAAAAAAGGCCCTTTCTTGTTTGGGTTATTCCCTCTCTCCTCAGTTCCTGATGAGTTTGATGAGGACGATGTATCAGAAAATGTTTTGAAACGATTTCTTGATCTACCCTGGAAGTTATAAAGGGCTCCACGTGATTCTGTTTGTGTGTAATAATCCTCCTTGAGGAAAGGGTAGGCTCTCTCGAGTGTAAACGCCTTTGAGTCCCTCTCGTATTGTGCAGATTTAGAGTTTATAGTTATATCTCTGAAAGTTTGAATATCTTTTTCGATTATTTCGAGCAATGCCTTGGCATCAGAAACAGCCGGGCTATCCTGAAAGCTTTTAGTGAGAGCCTCAATTTCTTCCAGTTCCTTTACACATAATCTTTGAGCCGTTTCGATGGTGTGAACCATCAGATCCCGGCTACACTTAGTGTTGATGCAACTAAAGCCTTTTTTATATTCACTATCCTCCGTAAATATAACTGGGACGTTTTTAACCTGAAGGCCCCATGGGATGGTCCCACCCCTGAGGTGTTTCAGGAGAAAATGTCCGTGGAGTTCGGTTCGGATGTGTTTTTTCTTGAGTCTGATAAGTTTGTCTGACTCGTTTTGTTGTTGAGCGGAGGTGCTCAAGGTGATATTATCAAAAGCAGTTGAGGCACACAAGTTCTGAATGTGTGCTTCAGAGAAAGAAAGAGTGTCTTTCTCTGCCATTACTTTGGGAAGACCTGAAAATCCCCCACAGTTATTATGATAGGTTGTTCGGGCGAGACTTTAAATGCCCATAGTCTACTCTCGCGAGTGTGCACCCGCTCTCAATCTTTAAAGAAGGAAGGAGTTAGGCCCTTATTCAGTGGGGAAGGCTGGACCTTGTAAATAGTTTTATACCACAAAAAATGCCACCCCACTCATTCCATTAGCCCTTGATTATAGGCAACACATCAGCTTCAGTCGGATATGTCAGGTATTTTATTTACCTTTGTTCTCAAATTTTTTTCAAAAAATCATAACTTCTCATGGCAGAGAAGAAACACTATACATATAAAAAAAAATAGTAAACACATTAACAACAATACAGTATTTACAACATGAACAAAATCACAACAACATGAACAAAATCACAAAGTGAATCATACAAAACAACTGTACCAGTTTCAGGATGTTCAAACAAAGGTGCAAAATGAATATGCAAACCTCAATGACCATAGATGAACGAAGTTTTTTGAACACTATTGGACAGATTCACATTAACAAGGAGATGTCACATTACACAAATGTTGTAATTCTACAAACTCTCAGTGATCAGAAATTACGTCTCCTTTCATGCCGACGCGTTTCGAACTCCAAACAGTAGTTATGGGTTCTCTTCAGGGCCTGGTTGCTTTCTGTCTGTATGTGTATGAAAGAAAGGTAACAGTGTGTGAATGTCAGTATGTAACCTCCTTAATTATGACTGCTAGTGATGTATCACATTCAGAAGTGATAATACCTTATTTGTCGCTGTAGTTCTCAAGTAGGATTTTGTGCATCAATGGGACTGTCGTCTGAGGGAAGTTAAATTAAAACAATCAATTTCAAGCATCGTTCTATGCTAGCTAGCTCTGCTGTGACCTCATGTCAAAGCGCTGCTGAACGTACCTTTCAGTGTTTATCGGTCCGTATGGGGGCCAGCGGCTCCTGAAACGCGCGGTGTACGCTAAAAAGGTAGGAATCATTCTCATAACGCTCCTTGCTCATTGAGAACACTACAGAAGCGCAATGACAGTAAATCTATCCCCGCCTTTCCCCTAGGACAAAAACTTCACCGTGCGTAGGGATGGCCCCCATACGGACCGATAAACACTGAAAGGTACGTTCAGCAGCGCTTTGACATGAGGTCACAGCAGAGCTAGCTAGCATAGAACGATGCTTGAAATTGATTGTTTTAATTTAACTTCCCTCAGATGACAGTCCCATTGATGCACAAAATCCTACTTGAGAACTACAGCGACAAATAAGGTATTATCACTTCTGAATGTGATACATCACTAGCAGTCATAATTAAGGAGGTTACATACTGACATTCACACACTGTTACCTTTCTTTCATACACATACAGACAGAAAGCAACCAGGCCCTGAAGAGAACCCATAACTACTGTTTGGAGTTCGAAACGCGTCGGCATGAAAGGAGACGTAATTTCTGATCACTGAGAGTTTGTAGAATTACAACATTTGTGTAATGTGACATCTCCTTGTTAATGTGAATCTGTCCAATAGTGTTCAAAAAACTTCGTTCATCTATGGTCATTGAGGTTTGCATATTCATTTTGCACCTTTGTTTGAACATCCTGAAACTGGTACAGTTGTTTTGTATGATTCACTTTGTGATTTTGTTCATGTTGTTGTGATTTTGTTCATGTTGTAAATACTGTATTGTTGTTAATGTGTTTACTATTTTTTTTATATGTATAGTGTTTCTTCTCTGCCATGAGAAGTTATGATTTTTTGAAAAAAATTTGAGAACAAAGGTAAATAAAATACCTGACATATCCGACTGAAGCTGATGTGTTGCCTATAATCAAGGGCTAATGGAATGAGTGGGGTGGCATTTTTTGTGGTATAAAACTATTTACAAGGTCCAGCCTTCCCCACTGAATAAGGGCCTAACTCCTTCCTTCTTTACAGATATGAATGTCAGCAGCCCTTCATGCCAAGAACAGATGCATACTGGTAAGTAGCATATTCCATCCTCGCTAATGACGCGGACGACATCAGGGTGGAGTCACGTGGTGCCATCCCCACCGGCGTGCAGGAATGCTGTGGCAAAAAAAGTTTCTGGATCCAGTCTCATGCCTGGGGATAATTCTATGTTAAGGAATCTGCGGCTAGAATCGTCTCTACCAGATACATCGTTACCGAAGGTAAGTAACTTGTACGTTACGTCTGGCTGCCGTAGTCACCTGCTTACAGAATAGACAGCATACTTCATTGGGAAAGCAGGCCAAGGCCAAGGAAATCGTCCACAATGTCCTGTTTAGGAGGTTTTAGAGGTTGCTCCCATCCCTCCTTAACCAAAAACAATAGACCCCTAACTGGATATCCAAACAGAAGTTCAAATGGGCTGTAGCCCACCCCCTTCTAAGGAACCTGTCTGCAGTCAAGGCAAAGAGAAGGCAGGGCAGTAAGACATCCCGTTTTCGCTTGAGATTTTTTGGTAGTCCCATGATCATACCCTGGAGGCTTTTGTTGAACCTTTCAACAAGCCCATTGCACTGTGGATGGGAGAGTGTGGTAAACTTGTAGTTGACATCCCACTTTTTTCCACATGGCTGTTATATAGCTACACATGAAGTTTGTACCTTTGTCTGACAAGAAACCCCACTCTGGAAAAAACTCCCAGAAGGGCCTTGGCCACAACAGGAGCTGTAGTGGTCCTAAGTGGAATAGCTTCTGGATACCAAGTGGCATGGTCCACCACCACTAGGATGTAACTGTGTCCAGATGCTGTTGGAGGGATTAAGGGACCAATAATGTCTATCCCTATCCTCTCAAAGGGAACCCCAACCAGTGGAATTGGAATTAAGGGTCTTTGTAGTACCACCTGACTATCGAGCATTCCATGGTACAGGCGCCGTTTATCTGAGAAGGAGGATTCAACACTATCAGTCCCAACGGGTTCGGAGTTCCTCAGGGCAATCCCTCATGCTCATCCCCAAGTGTGCCTGCTCTTGGGCGGGGGGACGCTCCTTTCAGGTTTTAGCAGCACGCCTGTGGAACGATCTGCCTTTGCCTCTCAGACAGGCCCAGGACTTGTTGCTTTTTAGGAGACAACTAAAAACCTGGTTGTTTCACCAGTAGCACTCTGGTAGGTTAGGTGGAGCTTATCCGGTTTCGTTTTTTGGTGGTTTAGCACCCGGACACTCTATGTGAGTAGTCTTACTCTTTATAAGTACCTATTTTAATTTCATTTCATTACCACTGGCTTGGCAAGCGACACAAGAGCGTCAAAACTCCTTTGTATCTTCCGACATGTGGGGCCAGTGAAAGTGAGGGACCAGCCTGTCTCAAGTCTTGCTTTACTCAAGATGTCCTGCAAGGGAAATGTCATGTGCCAGGTAGAGAAGAAAACTCCTGTATATCTGAGGTATTACCAACCTCCTGGTGGTACCAGGCTTGGGGTCTCTACACTAAGAAACAGAACCCATCTTCCCAATAGATCCTACGGGACCCACTGACCTTCCCTGCCTCATCAGCAGCTCGCTGTCTGAGCTGTTGAGGAGAGGGGCAGGATTTCTGCTCCAGACTCATGTCTGCCCAGGTCTGTCCCCAAGAACTCTCCCTGGTCAGGCCCAAGTTCTTCTGAGATAGTTCCTTCACAGGTAGTGAGATCCTCTCCCTCAGAAGACTGATCCTCACTGGGAGTTTGGGAGGAGGATACATCTTTACCCTTCCTGCTCCTTCTCGTAGGAGCCAGCTGGTCCATCTTTCCAGATCCATAGCTCCCTCCGTGCCGAACTCTTTGGCCTGAGCCCTAGTTAAAGCAAATTAACCTGCAGACATTCCCATCTTCTCTGCATGTGTCCTCAACCCCACTTTAGACCAGGCTGAAGTTTCTAAGTCGTTGCCTAAGAGACAGTCCACAGGGAGGTCTGGGGAAACCACAACTCTTTTAGGGCCAGTTACCCCTCCCCAGCTGAGATTTACACCTGTAAAGTTCACTAACTATGATCTGATCAAGTGACACACGTTTTGCTGTCACTATATTGACACTGGCCCCTGTGTCCCTGTATACCATTGTTTCCTGACCATTAATCAGAGGCTGCTGCCTTTACTTGCCCAGGTTAGTGAGACTTAAAAGTAAAGAGGCAAGTTCTATACCACTATCACAGACAAGGACAGCCTGAGTAGGTGTTCTGACTAGGACAGAACCCACTTCAGAAACCAAGATTAACCCTACTAATCCCTTGGGGGAACTACTACTACCTGTACTGATGCTAGGGGTGCTAGTTGTCTTGGGGACAGTAGTAGTAGTCTATTTAGTATTCGCTTTAGAGCAATTGGCATCCCTTGCTCTGTGGACTTTTTCCTTATACAGGTAATGTAGGAAGGTAGGATCTGACTCTATGGTTACCCCCACTTTTTCTTAACACATGAAGACGTAAGGATCCTAAAATCACAGTTTGTTTGATAAGATACAAGGTATAGCAAAGTGCAATGCTTTGTAAAAACTGCCCTCATCCACAACGAATTGTGGCACGCCCTCATCATAAGGCTGCTGCAACACCTCTGCGCAGACCAACGCTAGAGGTGGAGTAATAGTGTGAGGAAGACAATACAAACACAGAAAAGGAAGGGATTCAAGAAAATAAAAATGAGTGCAGATTTAAAGTTTAAAACTAACCAAGGGATATCCGCATACATTTTTTTATTCCTGGACTCCCTCAATCAGGGTTAAAAAGGTATCTCCCTATCCAAGGATGGTGGTGAGGTAAGTGTATTTTAACACCAATCAAATGGAGGGGTGATTGGTTCTTAAATACACTTACCTTTCCTCACCACCATCCTCAGGTAGGGAGATACCTTTTTAACCCTAATTGAGGAAATCGAGGAATAAATCTTTTGTTATATTATGAGGTCTAACCTGAGAAGGTCGAAGTAAGGGCATATCCTCCTCCCCCTTTAATTTGTGTTTAGCCTACCCACACTTTTCCCTGTTGTTTTTCTGGTTTTTGACTAATCTGACTGGGTTCCTGCTAATAAGGTCACCAGTCCAGCAGCTTTCTCCCTAAAATTGATATGCATGTACCTTGGTACACTCCTTGGGTACCCTTATAAGTCCCTAGTATATGGTACCCACATACCCAGGGCATTGGTACCTCTGAGGCCTCCCAGTGGGCTGAAGCATGTATTGTTCCACCCATGAGAGACCATGCAAAATGGAACTACAGGTCTGCTGGTGCTTCCACCACGTACTTTAGATATAGGTCCACTATATCTATAGGTCACTGCACATAAAACCTATATCAGCCCTGTAGTTGGCCTTATAAATCCTGAAGGCAAGGTGCTGGGTTTTAAAGAGAGGGTACCCTTGCATGAGCAGAGCCCCTCTGCAGCCTACGGAGACCATTCTCCCGGGTTGTCTGTGACTCAGCCAGACATATAGGTAGAGGTGCATTATAACCTTGCGGTAAATGGTATCTCGAAAACGGCTGCGTAGAAACACATTGTGTTTGGTATTAAACACCTTGGAATCATGCTCCCACACCGGTAACTGGTGTGGGAAGTATGATTCCACCCTTTTGTAGCGAACTTCGTGGGGTCACTGGTCTATCTGGTGCCATCCTCTTGACTCGGACAGCATAAAATGGATGCTGCCGACCAGAGACGCATTTCTGCCCTCCTGCTGTTGAGCCAAGGTCAGGCAGAGGAAGGCAGCACAATAGGCATCCTGTCAAAGGGAAGTATGACCACCTCCCAGACAGGGTTTAGTTTATTGGGGCTGGGTGGGTGCACTCTTAGAGTGCCTGAAAGTCCGCACCTGGGGCACATTTGGTGTCTCTGTGCATAGTCCAGTTCAGACCTGTTCTGGGAGCTCTTGGCTCCTGCTCTGGCTCTAAACTGGACAGAGGACATGGGAGTAACCTCCCCTCTGTCCTGCCCCTCCCCTAGGAGGGTCCCCTAAATCTGTCCTGTGGGTAAAAAGAGGGTTTACCTGACTGTAGCTCTTTTAGATTTTACGCGGACAAGATTCTACTAGAAGAAATCACTGACCTTCGACCGTCTGGACATTCTGGACTTCGACTGGGCCCAACTTCGTCCGCTTCTCCGTCCAAAGCTTTGTCTGTGCCCTTGCTCCATACAGGCTCCGTGCAGGACCTGTGGTGCACTAAGGACAACTGAAGAATCTCCCTTGGGGTGAAGGAGTCACTTCCCTGCATTCGCAGGCACCTCAACGCAACTGACCGGTCTGCTGCTCCTGCGGACTCGAAGATTCCAGCAACACAGGAGGTGGGTTCCTGAAGAACCCTGAGGTTGATCTGCCCTCTCAGCAAGTTTGAGGCCAATATCCCTCGTAGGGACTACATAAACCGAACCCCTGTGCACCGCGTCTATTTGCAATTGCATATGCTTGTTGCGATTCCCAAGTTTGTGCATTAGACTCCATGTAGTCCTGACCCTGAGCAGTACTTGCTCCAAAGAACTCCGGCCTCGTTGCACCAAGTGCTTTATGGGCTGGTACTTTCCAATCTTGCTCGAGATCCCCATGTGACTCCTGGTCATTCGGCCTGTGGGTCCTCCTGAGAGTCATCTTGATTTCTGTTGGGCTTTCCTAGTTGCTGCAGACGTGCCCTGACTCCCCCTGGACCTTGCTGGCCCACACTGTAACCTGCTTGACCTTCCTGCGTGGGTTACTTTTGCCAAGGCTTGTTGGTGCTCCAGACGGACACTGACCCCTCAGCACTCAACATCCTTCGTGGGACAGCTTGCATTTAGCTCCTGGTTCTCGTGGCTGCAGAGTCTAGCATCCATTCTTCGCATCTGAAGCACCCGACATCGGTGGGCATTCGTCTCCCGAGCCCTTGGTTACTCTGAAGTGACCCAGACTCTGTCCCCTCTGCTTTCAGGTTCCTTCCTTCCAAATTCCAGGCTTGGATTCCACCGGATACTTTTCACCTTCAAGTTAGCACCACTCCTTTGAAGCCTTCCATAGTGAACGACGACAGTTTCCGAAGCCACTTCAGCCCTATGCACTCAGCTACACTGGGATAGGTAACTCGGGTGCTTCGGTATCCACGGGTGGGTTGGCTCTCCAACCTCTTATGTGCTGAAGGGTTTCCTTCAAGTCCTCATAGAAGGGTCCTTAAACTGTAAAAGTGCAACCGTGACTTCCCCATAGAATTGTACGGAGCCCACGGTCGTGTTAGCACACAGCACCCGTCCTCCGTTGGGTCCCTATCTACTCACCTTGGGTAGTTCCTTGGGTTGTTATACCCCTGTTTTAGTGCATGGTTTTGTTCCCCCCTGGAGCCCACTGTGTATTGTGCTACTTACAATTGTGATTCTAGAGAGTGTTATATTAATACATAGATATCTTTATATAACTACTGTGTGGTTCTTTCATTTAATTAATTCAGGAGGTAATATTATGGTAAAACAAGCTGCTTTACATTCCTTCAAGATTAAGCCTGAAGGCTGCTCTGCACAGCTACCACTAGGATAGCTTTCTAAGGGTTATCTTTGACCTCATACATAGTAAGGGTCATTTGGACTGGTGCAGGGTGCTCACTGTAATTAGTGGACAGCATATACCAGGCCAATTTCTCACCGGTAACACCAAGGGTTCTTGCCAGAGAAAGCGGAGTTCTGGGACCCACCCCTAAAGGAAGATTTTTGGGGACCTTGGAAGACTCCTTTTTAGGTCGAGCCTAGACGAAAGCAAAGCGAAGCTTTGCTGTCTAGGGCTTGACAACTTATGTAATCACTTTTGGGGGAATGTGGACAGCAGACTGTCACGAGCTTCTCCTGCCGGAGATTGGACCTCGTGGGCGCACACGCCCAGCCGGCGCCGTGCACATCCCCTGCCTGGTGCGCACTGTTCAATGACTGAAAGTGAAACTGGCTGCAGTGCCTCGCATCTCGGGCTCAGGGCAACAGCAGGGCATGGGCGGAGTCCCTCTCTGGGGACTCTGACGCGGTTGGAGCCTCTCGGGGCTCAGGGCAACAGCAGGGCATGGGCGGAGTCCCTCTCGGGGGACTCGGACGCGGTTGGAGCCTCTCGGGGCTCAGGGCAACAGCAGGGCATGGGCGGAGTCCCGCTCGGGGGACTCGATGTTCGTTGAGGCCTCACGGGCCTCATGGCACAAAAAGTCTCGGCCTGGAGGGGAGGGGAGGGGAGGGGCGGGCACGGCACCGGCAGTGTGCCCCGACGCCCCTCCTCTCTATTCGGGACTCACCGTGTCGGCTGGCGCTCGGCGGCGGCTCGGTCTCTCCTTCTCCAGCGGAGGCTCCCTCTTCTGCACGGGGCCCCCCGCCATGGCTGGTACGGCATCTCCGGTCTCCCTCACGACTCGGGAGACCGGAGGACAACAGGCAAAGCTTCTGCAAGGCAGTGGAAGCGGACACACCTCTTCCCGGCCCCGCCCACAACCAGGCGGCGGGCCGGACATCTGCTTCCCGTGTTTTTCTCCGGGCTGCGGCGGTGATTGTTCTCAGCTGCCTGTATAATGAGCTGTGTGCGACTGCCAATCATCTCCCACGGCCCCGGCTTGTTCACTTTCGGGACCGCAAAGAGGACTGCGCTTTTTGTTAATGCTACAGAACAATATCAAGCCACTCGCAATGATGTGTAGTGGCAACTGATCGAGAGCTCAGCAACCATTGCAGATACTTTCATAATGACAACATTTTTTGATCTGTGTCGCGATTTCACTTTAATTGACTAGGTTATCAATAGCTGCCTTAGTGATTATGATCAATGGGGACAATTGTAGAACACAATTAAGTTTACCAGTATACTTTTGTATTCATCTTATTAGTTCAATATTTTGATCACACCACCACAGCACGTTGGTATACTTTTTTTTTAGCTTTAATTGAACTTGCCAGTTTGGGTCTTGGCGATGTATGTAGTTATGCGCAGTCGTCCAACATAAAAAGATCTGTTGTTTTTTTACAAACTGAAGGGGGAAAAAATGTGTCCGATCAGCATTTATAAAAAAATGTGCGTATAGATGAAACATTCCATTTCCGTGTGCTGGAGATAGGGGCGCGTGGATTGTTGTGTGTTGCCATTGTGTGCACTCTGGATGTCCTGGGGAAAGAGCATGTGTGTTTTAAGTTCAGAACATCATAACTCCAGGAACTGAGCTCGAGGGAGACACCGGACTGTATCCAGCAGGATTTAATTATCGTTCATAATGAACTTTTGGAAGTAACAAATGAGGGTGGGGTCGCACACTACTCACACACCGGCGGTGTCGCCCCTTAGGACTCTGGTCAATGTAGTAAAGTGTTCGCGATGCATCATCTTTCGATCTTCTGCTATCTTCGCTGTCTTCGCCATCCCTGGACACGTGTTTCGGGGTATTACCCCTCATCAGCAGGGATAGGCCGTGTACTGGGGTTGCCGATGGCTGCCAATATCTGCCAGGTATAGTACCACTCAGGCGCGTAGGTGCGGGATCCCAGGCTCGTCAGCCCACTGCTCACGGGAGCTTTAAAGTTACAAATGGGGGTGGGGGTCGCACACTACTCACACACCGGCGGTGTCGCCCCTAAGGACTCTGGTCAATGTAGTAAAGTGTTCGCGATGCATCATCTTTCGATCTTCTGCTATCTTCGCTGTCTTCGCCATCCCTGGACACGTGTTTCGGGGTATTACCCCTCATCAGCAGGGATAGGAAGTAGAATGGACTTTTTTTACGGAAATTCTGAAAGAGTCGTACTCAAATTTGTGCAAATTCTTCCTTGCGTGTAATTTCTCGAAGGGCTCGGGCATCCATTGCCGAGTCATGCCTTTGCGCCACAGGAAAGCCTATGACCAGGCAGCCGCTTGGTTTTAGAGAGAGGTCATCTTTTTAGACTTCGAAGGATTCCGTACCCGTGAATTGCAAGGTATGTTATTGAAACTGTGTGTTTGAATATTTGCCCCAATCTGTAGTTTTCCTTTCTATAACCCAGTTCTACGTTGTTTATTCTCTTTGAAAATCTTATATAAAACTATACCTTCCCATATTGAGTACATGTTGAGTAGGTCTTTTCTCCTGTCATTTGAAGAAATGTTTTCTTTTTTTAATGCTTTTGTTCACACACATTGAACTTTCCTCTCTGTTAAGTGCGTTTTTTTTGTTTATTCCAAATTGTAAAGTCTTGCATGGTGTTTTGTTGTTTCACGGTTTCATTTGCAAGGTCAAGCCGCATAATTTTTGTTTACACGTCTTTCTGTCTTGTACAGGAATATAAAGAAACTACATTGATCTGTTTACTTTCACCCTGAAAGTATATTTTATAATGTAGACATTAAACAAGAGGCATTTATGAGTTTATTTTGGACGTGTGTGTTACATTTTTGTTCCAAACTATTTTTTTTCAATTACAAGGCGCTAATACATTGGTAAACATCTCGCAGGTTATTCCCTTTTGCACGTTTGGAACAGTATAATGAGACTTAACAAAGAAGCTGGGAGAAACGCATTGTGAAACCCCAGCTCAAAGGCTCCCCGTTTTTCTTTAAAGGTTCACAGAATGGGAGTCTGTGATTTCACTCTTCAAACCCTTCCTTCGTCAGCGGAAGCCTTAAGAGGCACCCCGATTATTGTGCGCCGATTCGGGGGTTTGTTTTGCCATTTAGTGTTTTGTGGCCAGCAGGAAGTGAATGCTGACGGAGATTACATGACTGTCGGGCTTTTTGTAAGCTTTGCATTGAAAGAGGTTCTCGGTTGCAGGATAGTTGGTTGCGCAGTAGGGTTCTGTACTTCAGCTTTGAGTTAGATGGTGTAAAAATAGGAAGCAGGGAGTAATATAAATATTGTAAGTGATGAAGTGAAGGAATAAAAGACTGCACTGGGGTGTGTTGAATTTGAGAACATGGCCTGGGTTAGGTAATTTATTATTTTGGGTGCGGTTTAAGCGTGTGTTTTAATTAGAAGGCCTTGACGCAGCTTCCTTCGATGTATGTGCACACTTGAGTTTTATTCACACGTAATCCTGCAAGCAACACAAGCATTCAAAAAATACTGTTTGCATGTGTTGTATGCCCAAATGTTTGTTATATGAGAGCCAAACCTACTGGCAATGCCAATTCTGGGAAAAAATGCAAGGTAAAACACATTGTTATGTACTACGACATAGCTAGAACTATCAAAATGCGAGACCTATTGCATTGCAAATGCTTGTGTGTTTACCATCCTCCCCACCCTTCTCTTGGACCGTAGAAGAATCTTTTTTCTTCTGGTCACCTCCACCACCGTTGTTTTTGTGCTTATCCATGGAGTGGACCCATTTGTCTGCCTTCTTTCCCAATTCTTGGGGAGAGGTCAGATCAGAGTACACCAGGTACTGGTGCAGCAGCTGATTTGGACAGTTATTAAGGATGTGCTCCCTCATCGATAAATTGTACAATCCCTCATAGTCATGCACATTACTTCAATGAAGCCAGCCTTCCAGAGCCTTAATAGCGCTCTGTACTGCAAAGTCAACCCAGTTTTAGGGTGTATGCCTTGTGTGTGTCCCTAAACGTGATCCTGTATTGATCAGTGATTAAACCAAATCCATCTATGAGGGCACACTTCAAGACTGTAATGTGGTCAGAATCTTCCTCCCTGACAGTGAGGAGGTTGTCTCTACCGTTGCTAGCTAAGGAAAGCCACAGGATAGCTGCGCTCTGCCTTTGAGGGACCTTCTGTACTTTACAGGCCCTCTCCAAGGCAGTGATCCATTTATGGAGATCATCCCCTTTCTGTTAAGGAAGAACTATCATGCTCAGGTTCCTAGTATCAACCAATTGATCCCTGACCCTATGTTCACTAGTGCTGCCACCATGGGACCCTAGTCCCAAATTCTTCCCAACCTTCTGGACTTCCAGGGTCTCCTTACCAAGGACCAACGTCTCCTTACCAAGGGCCAACTGCTCCTTTTGAGCCTGAGCCTAGCTCTCTCAAGTTTGAGCAGTTGGGATTCCTTCTCTAAGGAGTTCACCCTCTTGCTAGAGATGTAGGTACCTATGGAAGGGTTAGAGGCATTGGGATGGACATAGGACCTAGACCTCCCATGAACTCTTTTCACCCTCCCAGGGGGAACAAAGGGGGGCCTACCTCTGGGTCCTCTGACCCATTCCCTGGGAGATCAGAGTTTACTAGTGTGGGGTCTTCAGACTCCTCCTTGTCATGTTCAGGATTGAGGTCAATGTGGTGAGCCACTCCTGACCCTTCTCCTTGAGCCTACCCCAACCCAGAGTTATCCCGCTCTTCTGGCCTTCCAGGATTCTGGTGGTCATCCTGCAGGAGCATCTCTGAGTTGCTCTTTGTGAGGGTTACTACCTGTCATTAACTTCCTGGAACGTAAGACCACTGTATCTAGAGGGTGGGGACCCCCTGGCTTCTCCAACTAAAGACTTGGTAAACTAGGTGTAGTAAGATGTTGCAGCTACCTACCCTAGTGAAAACTAAACTTCCAAAGATTGGAGAAAGGGTTGTGCTAGACCCTTGACAAACAATCCTAAAAGTTCAGTAGAACTTATTACTTACAAAAAGTATTTTATATGTGCCTTAGCTAGTGATGGTTTTCATCTAACCACTCCTAGACTAGCTATGCAGGCTTAAATCCCATCGCTGCCATCAATGTAGGAGGCTGGTTTAGTATATGGTGTTCATACCTATTTAAGTGAAGCACCTTGCACTAATCCAGGCAACCCCTATGGTGATTTTAGCGGTTTATACAACCATAGAAAACTCCCTAAAAGGTAGCTGTGGAGAGCAGCCTTCAGGCTTATCTTAAAGGAGTATTAAGTCGCTTGTTTTACCAGATCTAATCATGTAGTTTAGGTTAAACGAAAAATAACCACACAGTGTATATATAAAAATGTGTCCATTTTTTGCTCAACCCTTACTAACACATTTGTAGGTCTCCTACCCGGAGATATCAACACAAATGCACACCAATACTTTAAATGCAGATAGGTATGTAAGCGCAATACACAGAGGTCTCCAGTGGGAGACCAAACCATATCCTAAAAAAGTGGAAAGCAAGCTGTGACCAAAGTCAGGACTTGGGCCAGGAGACTTCAAGGAGCTAGGTACATAAGGAACCACCCAAGGTAAGTACCCAGGAACCCCACGGAGCCTGTGTGCATAGTGAAAACACAGCGGCATACATAGCAGATGTCAACGGGAAAGTCGCGGTTGCAGTTTTGTAGAAGGACCTTTCCCAATTGACCTTGAAGAAACCCTGTGGAAGACAGAAGGTTGGATAGTCACCCCACCCGTGGCTGCCGTTTTGGAAGTCAACAACACAAGCATGTCACCATCATGTGCAGTATATTCCTGTTGTCATACTGTTAAGAAATATATTATGTGCTGACTCTCACTTTTGAGACCACCTGTCCTTGTAGGTGTTTTTCACTGTGCCTATTCTTTGTTCTACCCCGCATCACACCTCCTCAAATCATACGTGTACTTGTTGATAGATTAACATGTTGCCTCAGTTACTATTACCTTTCAGTCCAATCCTTTCTTTGGTATCCTCGCCCACCAACCTCCCATTTTTCCGTCTTCCTCCTTTGTATCCCTCTCGTTAAATTTTCAGCCCATGGCCCTTACTTATTTTGCAACTTCTCATGGCCAGCGTATTATGCTCTCCACCTGCTCTCCATGTTCAGTTTTTATGAACCCTGTGTTATTATACAGCACATTCAACTTTCTGCCCCTTTACCCTCGATCAGTCGTGGTGATTAAAGGGACCCTAGCGTTTATTACGTGCCTCCATTTAATTGTGGAACTATCCCTAGTGCATCATCAATTGCACTCACTGTGTAACTTCTTTTCCTCCTTAGTATACCCTTTACCAGTTCTTCATGTTTTGTTTTTGAAGAACCCTGTGTTGTTGATACAGCACATTCACCATTTCTGCCTTCGTGGTGTTTTGTGTTTTTAACATTTACGGGCATCCCTTTACTTCCGGTTCAACGAGTCTGATACTTGTTCAAGAACATAAGCCGCGCTCTAGTCTTTTTAGGTCTTGCGTGGGCGGGGCAGAGAGGCTGCAATGCAAAGAGATTTTGTTACAAAAAGGGTGCTTTAAGCCCGCCCCTCGTTTCCGTTGGGTAGCGTCAGCGTCTATTGTAAACGCTGGCTTCCCAATGGAAAGGAGTGTTTTTGGGTGTCACCCTGTCTGTTTTTTGAACAGCCCCTCCGGACAGCGTGGCCTGCTTTCCGGCTTGTCATGAAGACTTTTCTTATTAGCTTGTTTATTTAGCAAGCTGATAAGAAAAGTCTTCACGAGCCGGGCGGCGAACAGGCATTCCGAGGGTGCCTATTCAGAGAACTTCCCCCTCCTCGCATGTCAAGGGAAGGCACACTCTGTTTCCCTTCCCCTTGTTCCCCCATCCCACTTTCGAGTCGGGAAGTCAGAGGATTGCTGCCAAGATCGTTCGCCTGATTTCTCTTTTATGAAGTAAAAGCAAAGGCGGAACGAAGCCTCTGAATATGGAGCTGAAAAAACAGCTGAGTAACAGAGCGCTGTCTTAATTTCTGTGTGTATCAAGTCAAGGTTGTGTTTTCATCCTGTTAATGTCACAACACTATTTCTGAAAAAAGTTCAAAAGAGACTGGAATTGGCAGCCATACTCCTCCATCCTTGCAGATAAAAATTCAAGAACCCACCCTGCAGATATAATTAATTGTCTGGCCAGTCAGCATCCCACTGAGAAGAAATGCTTTTGCTCCTCCTCAAGCAGACGTGTTTATTTTTTAATCAATTCAGTAACGCATTTGTGTAATGTCACAGGCCACGGCAGTTGACGTGATGTAACCTCAACGCACACTGTATTCTGTAAAAAAAAAAAAAAGATTTGCACACAGAAGAAGAAATGTTGGTGTAAAAGCAGCTGCCGACTTTGGAACTGGGTTCGAGTTTCAACATTGGCTTGATAAATTTACTTGTTATAACCTGTATAAATACTTTAAAAGTGTTTTGAAACTGTTTTAATGTCTGTTTTACCACTCTTCAATTATGTATCTGTTGACCACAGTTGAGGTGTAAACCAAATTTAAAATTAATTCTGTGTCGGCTCTCAACATCCTGTTATTCTAGGCAAATCACTTCATGTCCTAGTGCCTAAAAAGAAATCAAAATAGTATGTCCTTTTGTAACATAACTGGTGCTCATGTAAAGTGCTCCTAACACCTTCGGTTCGAGTTTGCACTATAAACTACAACAACAACAAAAACATAATACCTAATGGACATGTGTAAATTATGCAATCCGCTTCTTCTCAGAAACTGGTTCCTCCAGTTTAAGGTGGCAGACTGCCTATCAAATTGTTTGATCATTTTTTTTTACATATTGCCACAAAGACATCATTAGTCTCGCGCCTGTTGCGTAACATGCAGGGTACCTTCATATTATCAACACATATTTTGATGTCCGTGCTGTAGGAGCAAGGATTGGCTTATGCAATAACTACCACAGTGTGATCTCTATCAATTCCAGTGGCGGGAAGTCGTTTCAACAAATAAACGCTCTCCCCCCAGCTCTGCACAGATTACCTGCTTTCATCTCCGGGGAATACAACAGGAAAACATAGTCTGCGGCAAAGGGGCGGTTCCGTGACATCACCTCACAAGTACCCGGTACTCCCGACAGCATGAAAGCGGGCTTTAATGCTTCACAGGGGATTCTTTAAAGGGCGACGTGATATACTGCGGGGCTCGGCTTTCCGAGGTCACACACTCCTCAACCACCAGAGTCAGGCTAACTTTGTACCTCAGTTCGGCCCACCTTTCCCTCCTCGACACTTGGAAAAGTCATTCCGTCAGAGGACACATGTATTTCTTAAAAAGGCACATCTTATCTGAAGGAACCTACGTGTCCCCTCTTTATCACCCAGGCATACCCGATGCCAGAAAACTTCCTAATTGCCTCAAATTGTAAAGCGCTCTGATATCCTTCGGGATCAAGTTTGCGCTATATAAAACTTTATAAATAAATACCCTAGAAACAATGCCAGCTAAAATATTAATTTGGGGTAAAGGGTTGCCATTTGAAGTAAGTTTTCTTGCTCGACTTCCAGCGGTTTACCTTTCAAACCAGTAAGTGTTTTGGGAATTATGATACTCTGCTGGGAACAAGCCTATTGATTTATGGCATGCGAAGTCCACATTCCTCTGAGTGTTAGGGTCTGGTTACAAAACATTTTTGACTGGAGCCATTTCATGTCCTTGGTGGTAAGTTAAGGTGGTGCTTGCTCCAAACATTTTACCACTGTACTATTAAAACACTATTCTGGGGGTGATCATTTGTGCATATTTGTGATGTTATCTGTTGTATTTTATGCTGCTGTGTTTTTATGCTGCATTATTGCAATGTGATTTTATTGAACTGTGGTAGCTGTGTTCTGTTTTGTTGTGGTGTGCCATGTTATGTTCTAAATGCTTTTTTGTGTTGCTTTGTGTAAAGTGTTGTGTTATCTTCTCATGTTTACTTTCAATGTGTCCGAAATGCTGCTGGATTTCCAGCACGGAGCAACACAGGCACAAGTCAGCCTAAAACTATGGCAGCGAGTGTGGGCATCATTTAGAGCTTGGTGAATGCGGGACTTGCGCCAAACAGCGGTGGATGTCCCATTCGCCCTATTTCGAGTTCATAGACATCAATACAATGTTAATTGGGTGGACAGGACATCAGTGCTTAATTTGAGCCGGTGGTTGCCTGTGGGGCCCATCAGCACTTATTTTTGGGGACCCACACTTATTTTTCCACATCAGGTATTTACAGAGAGAAAGAAAAACACACATATCGGAAAGACGGAGGAAGAGAAAGATGACAAAATCATCACAAAGGGAGAAATCAGGATTCTGCAAAAGTGAGAAAAAGAGCCAGAAAGTGTCTGGAAGTGGATAACAGAGCCATTAGGTGGATTTAAAACTAAACAACCTTGGTATTCGGCATACCAAATTTTAATTGCACTGGCTGCAAACTTGTGAGTAGAACTTTGATAACTGACAGTCTTTATTTTAGAAATTAAGCTCTATGGACATCCCGCACTTTTTTGGCAAATGTCTGGTGTCCACCAAACTTCAAATGATGCCATCAGTCTAAGCTTAGCGCCCCAGTGCCTAATTTGAGCTGGTGGTTGCCACACTGGCACTTAATCACCAGCGCTTTTCATGAACACCAGTTAAGGATACATTAATTTATGGTAGGCACTGGGAGATCAAGCGATTTGCCCAGAATCACAGGATGTTGAGCCGACTTTGCGCCTTGAACCTGGTTTCCAGCTCCGAAGCTGGCTGCTCTGGCCATTACGCCACATCGTCTTCCCACTTTCATGGTTAGTAGTTGGTTCTGTTCTTGGTGACTCTAACATTAGAAATGAGCTGGTGCAAGCTGCCACCTGACGAGAGCCCGGGCACTTATTTTTCTACAAATTAACCACTGCAGTGCTCGCTTTATGTGATGGTACCCTCAGACTCCGCGCCTCTGCTTAAAGGAAGAGGTTTGCACTCAGCTATGGCTGCCCATCTAAGCTGGAAAGAATGCTGGAATCTGATCCAGAGGCACTCACTGTGGGGAGCACTGTGAATGTTCACAGCAGTGGTGACAGAAAGGAAAAGTGAAATACCACAATAAATCAAGTTATATGTGTGTCTTTTATGTATTTTTAGGTCTTGCGTGGCCATGGCAGCACACATAAATAAAAGCATTGTCATTTAGAATGCCAATAGCTCAATATCTTGCCAGTGCAAGACCTATTGCATTGCAAATGCTTGTTATTTTTCTGCCCGGATATCTTAGTATAAAGGGCACTTCCGGCTTTTACGCTCTGTCCTCACCCGGAAGAGAGACGAGTCGGTGCCGGCAGTCCTCATGAATTATTTCTACGCTGAAGGTAAATTTTGCTCCCGTAGTTTATAGGTGACACTGTCCACTGTCCTACTTTTACTTTCGCCGTTTTCCAACCCACTCACAGTGCAGGTCCCATTTTTCCACAGATCCTGTAGACCGGCTGACTCGCCCGTTTACTAGCTGCTGGCACTACCTGTGGGATCGCCACCACCCTGGTAAGATTGCCATCGCGCGCTTACCTTTTAACACTTTCAGCACTCTGAATGTGCGCGCCTGGAAACTAATTTAGATTTTCCATTTCAGGAGGTTCCTTATTCAATCCACACAGAGGTTTTCCTTGAATTCAAGGTAGGCCTCAACCATTGCACCTGGCCTTTAGTTTTCTCTCCAGTCCGGTCCTTTAACAATTTTGCTCCCTTACTATTTACTGATCATTGGAGACGTTTACCCACAGACTCGCGGTCATTCAGTCATTCATTCCTGGGATCGCCGCAAGACGGTAAGATCCTGCTCTAACCCCCCTAGCCTCCTCCCCCTATATTTGTCTCCTTGCACTATTGTGCCACGGTTGTTTTTCCTTGGTCACATTTAGCTTCTTGTATTTCTAGGAGCTCCCCTTACATTATCCTGGATCTAATCATCATTTTCTTTAACCAGACCAGCCGGGTTGGAATAATTACCGGCAGAGCAGTGAGGAGTTTTCCTTTTAATCTTTTCTCGTTGTTTTTTCATTTTTGTCCGCTTTTTTTTCTTCTTACTCTACCTTCTTTTGTTTTCAGATTTCTCAACAACTTCTACATATCTTTTACAGGTAGCCTGTCTTTCTCATTATGTCCATTTGTACTCATTCCGCCCATTTTACCTTATTCTCCTTCTGTTCCCCAGCCCCGGTAAACATTCTTACAGTTTACTATTTACAGTCACCACCCTTTGACCCTTTTCCCTTCAGACGGCGATATACTTACCTGTTCCGCAAGCCCCTTTATACCCAATTGTGGTCTTCATTATGGCCAGACCGATCACCATTTTATTTGTGTACTGTATACTGTGATCCAATGTTTTTGTTTGTTACAGGTACTGCTTGCTGTATTTCACTTTCTTAGGTTAGATGTCATTTACGTGCCTGTAATGCTTTATTACCATGTTTCCCTCCTCACCACAATACATTTTTTAGGTCTCGCCTGAGACTGCGCATGCGTTGTCTCTGAGACATTTAGTAAGTGGCTTTTAAAAGTGCCACCAGAGGCTTTTGCTGGCAGACAGCTTGCATTCACGAGCTTGTGCACGTGCACCGCTGCCATCTGTGTTTGAATTGCTGTAATCAGGCTCCTTTGCTTGCACTACCCCCCTTCCTCCTCCCCCCCCCTCCCTCCTGGTCAGATTCATTTGCGTCTTCTAGCTGTGAATCTTGGTCCTCTGCTCGCACTGCTGCCCCCTCCGTTCTCCCCCTCCCTCTTCATCAGTTTAATTTGTGTCTTCTATCACTGTGAATGCTCCTGCTTCCACCAGGCACACATACCATCAGTTGTCAGTGCACGCTTTCACAAGGCACACACACCACCAGCCGTCAGTGCACGCTACCACCAGGCACACACCACCTGCCGTCAGTGCACTCTTTCACCAGGCACACACACCACCAGCCGTCAGTGCACGCTTTCACCGGGCACACACCACCAGCCGTCAGTGCTCGCTTTTACCAGGCACACACACCACCAGCTGTCAGTGCACACTTTCACCAGGTGCACACACCACCAGCCGTCAGTGAAGCAGGCAGGCTCGTCTCAGAGTTTCTTGGTAAATATGTGTTCGATGCCTGGAAGGGAGTGGGTCGAGTTTCCTTAAACCATGCTAAGTATGCAGGTGCAGTGCATGAACTCCTGCGTGAGAAGAGTCATGCTGCCTGGGGCTCACTCACTCCACTGCTTCCTACAACCAGAATGGAAACAACATTCAGACCAATGAAAACAAGTTCATTTGATGCAAAGAACTGTTAACAAAAACCATGTCCAGCTATTGTAGATCTGGCAACTTATACAAAACAGCAGCAAAAAACAAACAAGCATTGACATAGCCAATAAGTCTCGCTTTTTGGACCCTATAAGTATTTAGTTATGCAACAGAATATCCTTTGTGCAACAACACCAACTGTTGCATGGCTAAACACTTATAAGGTCCCAAATGCGAGACCTATTGGATATGCTAATGCTTGTGCTGTTTGTTGTTTTGTTTTTTGAAGGCAACATTATTTGCCTCCACACTACTCTTATAGGGTTTACAAGTGTACCGGGTTTTTTTGTTCACAAGAAAATGCTGTTTTATCCCAAGTGGGTGTTTTTTCAAGTCCACTGGTATCCACTTTGGTATCCTTCCCAGCCCTGAAGAAGTCACAGGATACTTCCCATTGTGACGAAACACGTGTTGGCTGGTTGTCCTTTGTCCTTTTGCTATTGAGATTAAAATAATAAACATTGACTATTCGAGTGGACTTTAATAACCACTCTAGAAATGCTCAAATCATCAACAAACATTGTTTTTATTGTACAAACGTGTGCCCAGGACTTGGCTTTTTACCCCATCGGTGGATACCCCAAGAACCAGGATACTTAAACCAGGGAAGCTGGGTGCATAGGTGCGCAGTGATGTCAGAAACCGCCGTAGACCACAATGGAGAACATCAGAAAAGAAACTGCTTTAGAAGACTGTCCTGTGTAATCCAAGGGTGGATTCTTGAAGAGGAGAACCTGCAAGCAGAGGGGACAAAGTCTATGCCACTCGTAGGTGACCAGGAGGCACGGAAGTGCAATGCCCACTGATGTCTGAAGATTCAGGAGTGTTGACTGTGATCTCGCTGCTGCAGCTGTGAGGACCAGGTGACACAAAGGAAGATCAGAAGTTGTGCACGAGCTGTCCCGCATCGGAAGTCGAGAACCAGGGGGGGGTCGGTGTCTGTCAGGAGTACCAACAAGTCTTGGCGGCCGCAAGAGGCATGGAAAGTGAAAAAGGAGCAACAATGGGACCAGCAAGGTCCAAGGGGCTCCGCACAAGCAGGAGAGTCAGAGCACGGCCCCAGCAATCTGGGGAGCCCACTGAAGCAGCAATAGACCCTAAAGAGGACCCACAGGCTGAAGGCACAGGAATTGCAAGAGGACCTCAAGCAGTTCACCAAGAAGGAAGGCCCACGGTGCAGAGGATGCAGCGAAAACGATGTACTTGGCAGGAAAACATACTGGATGCTGGATCTTCTTGTAGCACGAATATCTCTGGAGTGCAAGCCAACAAGCCTTGCCATCTGCACAGGGGTTGGGTCACAGCAGTTCTCATGAGGGATACTAGCCTCACAGGTGCTGAGGACAAGCGAGACCTCAAGGGAGTTGCAGAACCACCACCTTTATTGCTGAGCCTTTCAAAGTCTGTGGGATGTCAGGAGCAGCAGACCGGTCAGTTGCGTTATGGTGCCTGCAAATGCTAGTGAGTGACTTCTTCACTCCAAGGGATATTACTTCAGGTGTTCTTGATGCCCACAGGTCTGTCGAAGGTCCCAGAAGAAACACAGACGACGAAGAAGACTTGCAGAACAGCGAGACCAGGAGTAGCAGGACTCCTCCGTGATCTGGTCTTGGTTCCAAGTGAAGTCCAAGTGTCCAGATGTTCAGCAGCAAGAGGGCAAAATCGTTTCTGTGGTCAGCAGCAGCACTAGCTTGCTGGCAGACCCTGGAAGGCTGTTACCGGGAGTACTCTGGGCTTCCTGGATGAGCTCCCCAGTGCATGGAATCCTACCTCCAACACCGGTAATGGTGTTGGGGTATGATTCCAACAAGTTTGATACCAAACATGGCCAAGTTTGGCACAGTCACTATATAGTTAGCCATCACGTAATGATGGATGGCCACTATATGTATTGAAATGGCTGGCTGCACCTACCAAGCCTTGAGAATCAACGCCAGGGTTTGTAGGGGTGTCCTGGTCATGCCGGGGCACCCACACATTATAACCCAGCACCCTGCCTTCAGTATTGAAAGTCCTGCCTTAGGGGTGACTTATAGGTTTTAAGTGTCCTCAGATATAAGAAAATGTATATCTGTCGTACGTGGTACTAGAACCAACTTATACAGACTGCACGGCATGCATGTAGTCACAGTTTGAGTAGTCCCTCATGGGTGGCACAATACATGCTGCTGCCCATGGCAGACCCCTGCTGTACATATGCCCTGGGTACTTCAGTACCATATACTCTAGGACTTATAGGGGTACACCAGTAGCCAATTGTGGAGGTACAGATGTACTTACCATGTTAATTTAGGGAGGAAGCACAGTGGCTGGGGTCCTGATTAGCAGGGTTCCAGTCAGACTAGTCAAAAAACATACTGACACCAGCAAAAGTTGGGGTAATCATGAAAGCAGATCATTCTTGCCTACATTAAGTACTTCATGGAGGCCTCACATGGACTATCTCATCCCAATGCCTCCTGCTACTGTGTTGAATCTTAATATAGTTCTCATGAGCCTCCCCCCTCCCCCCACCCACTTCTCATTCGAACCAGTACATACTGGCCCACTACAATTCCTTTCCCGGAAGGTGGCTTTCCTTGTAACCTTCACTTTTCTCCGGCGAGTCAGTGATATGTATGCTATTACTTTGGAAAAGTCTTTCTTCCAAATCAATCATGATAGTGATTCTCCGAACCAATACTAAATTCCCTCCGAAGGTAATCCCCAGTTTTCACCTTAATCAGGCAGTCAAGCTCCTAGTGTTCTCTCCACACCAAAAACTGTAATAGAACATGCTCTGTACACTTCAGATGTCAAGAGAGCGCTAATGTAGTATATTGACAGGACAAAACCCTTCCGTAAGACACAACAGCTATTTGTGTCCCACTCCATGCCAAACAAGGAGCATGCTATGTCCAAGGCAGGTGTTGAATGATGGCTGGTCAAGTGCATACAGACTTAAAGCTAAAAGAACCCTGGCCAACCCTCCCCACCCACCAGACCTCATTCCACTCAAAGGAAGGGGTATCTATTTCTTTCTTAGGTAATATACCATTGGCTGACATCTGTAAAACAGATGTGTGTTCCAGCCCTTATACCTTTCCCAAACACTACTGTATAAATTTCCTAGCCAGACAGCAAGCTAATGTTGGTCACTTTGTCCTACACCTTTCTAGTCTTCGGCAACATCCTCAGGCTAAGCCAACTCTTTTAGGAAGACTGCTTTACAGTCTGTGCACAGCATGCATATTTACAGCAACACATGCCAGTAACGCAAATTATTACTTACCCTGTAAGAATCTGTGCGTGGCATGTAGTGCTGTAGATTCACATGCGCTCACCCTCCTATCCGGTCTCCTTTTGTCATTGCAGATATTCTTTCCTTTTGTTTTCATATATACTTTGCTTTGCGTGGTCATCTTTACTGTGTCTCTGTTCCTTCTCGAGTCACACCCTCCGTGCAGGAAAAAACTATCTAACAATGAAGCTGATGCCCATGCACATTACCACTGTGAGGTGGAGTTTCTAGGTCCCATGATTTCAAAAGACGTTTGAAGAAAAACAAGATGTACATGTCTGAGCCCAAAACTAGATGGCAAGAGTATGTACAGCATGTGAATCTACAGCACTACATGCCGCTAAAAGATGCTTACTGGGTAAGTACAATTTTCCTTTTGAATGTAGTGCCCATTTGAGAAGTATTCTGTGCTTCTTTCTGTTTAATGTCCTGGACAATACTGGTGTAGAGACGCAAGACCTCAAGCTATACTTTTCCTAAAACTAGGACTGGACAGGCATATGCTGTTTTTTGCTTCTTACACGGATACATGAATACAAACGTTGACAATTCACTATGTTTTGAAGGTTGCCTTAATTTAGTTGGTGGCTATACTGGCTGTTTTCTTTATTTCAGAGCTGTAGACTGTATGCAACAAAACACCTAAGAGTATTGCTGAGAGCCAATGTTGAGTTTTTCAGTAACTGGGGTATTGAGTTACTGGTGACACAGCTGTATGATAAAAGTAAAGGTGTCTCATCTGAAGCCCTGGAGATCCTAGATGAGGCATGTGAAGACAAGGTAGGCCACATGTGTGACTATAGTGTCACAGCATTGATAATTTCAATAGGTAATACTAGTATTTAAGACCAGTACTGTCATGTGAATCCTTTCTTAGTTTTTTCCTCTATTAGGAAGCATCCGTAGAGTACATTTTCTACCTCATTTTATTTCACATTATTGTACAGACTGTTGGATTATACACCTCTGTGAGTGAATGCCAAGCAGGGTACCCATTGGCAGTTGGTATGGAAATAAGGTATATCTCCTTGAGGGTGTGCTAAAAACTGGCTGAATGAGTAAGTTAACATGAGTAGTTTTAAAATGTATATTATAGTTGGATATATGACATAGGTCAAATATGTGTGATGGCTGAAGTTAGGTCATATGTATTTAAAAGAAATGTCTTACTCTCACCTCTCAGTAGCCCTTTCGTCAAAATAGACAATAGACTACTTGTTTATGCCAGTCATAGACCGTAGGGAGGTGGCGCCAGTGAGACACTCAGACCACTTTCCCCTACAGATAACATAGGACAGCCCTGGGATGGGCTACAAGCCATTTTACACCTTAGCGGCTCATAGACAGGGAAACCTCTAGATACTTGGTGTTTTAGAAGTAAGAGAATACTTAAAAAAAAAACAAGGGATCTGTGTCATTCCAATGTATATTCTGGGTGGCTGGAAATTAATTTCTCTATCAAGTCGTGAGACTTGATAGAGAAAGGCGGAAAGGGGGTGGGATTGCCATCCTACATAAATCCTCCATAAACTGCCGGATTGAGCCCCTCTCCTTCCCGCTGGACTCCTTTCAAGCTCTACATTTCATGCTTAAATTCACCCCTACAGCCTCCTTTGCGGGCATTCTACTCTATAGACCTCCCGGCCCTAGAGCCTCCTTTACTCCCGCCCTCTTGGATCTAATGGAGCCCTATATCGATAAAGCTAACCTTATCATTCTAGGTGATTTTAATTTTCACCTAGAAAATCCCAATTCGGCTGACTCCACTCTTTTGCTTGACTCCCTTGCATCATACGGTCTCTCGCAAGAAATTAAAGGTTCCACCCACTCCGCAGGACATACCCTGGATGGAGTTTTTACCAACGACCCCAGGCTCTATACTGGCTCTCCCCTCCCCCTTTCCTGGACGGACCACATGGCAGTCCCTCTCGAGCTCACTTTCTGCCCCTCGGCCTTTCCCCATGAGTCCACCAGGTTTTCAAAAGGAACTATAAGGGCCTGAATAACGAAGCCCTAAGCCCTTTCATCGCTAATCTGAATCTTTCATCTATATCAGACATAGATATGGCTTCCCTTGAGCTTTCTAACTCTATTTCAAAGGCCATCAATGCTCTGGCCCTGGCTAGATTCCACTACTCGGCCAGAAAGCGCCCCTCGGCCCCCTGGTTCACCGACTCCCTCAGACTGCTCAGACAGGACTGTAGGAGGCAAGAAAGGCTCTGGAGGTCCCATCTTGACACAAACGAAAGAACCAAACATAAGGACATGCTCAAAAGTTATAAGGCTGCAGTTCTAGCAGAAAAAAAGTCATACTTCACTAACCTCACCCAGAGAGCTTTTTAAAATCGTGGATAATCTATCCATGACTCTCCTCCCCCACTCTATTATCCCATCCCAAGAGCTGTGCAACCAGATCTCCACTTTTTTCCACACCAAAATCAGGGATATATACACAGCTCTAGAAGATTGTAACCGCAACTCTAATGATACCTGTCCTCCGGCAATTCCCCCTCCTCAGGCATGGACGTCCCTGCCTCGCGGCAGGCTGACAAATTTTCCCCCTTTGACTTTGGAGCTCCTCTGTCAACTTCTTGACAAACTTAAATCTGGTTCCCCCCTTGACCCTTGTCCCTTAAAAACACTGAAGGAGTGTAAAGAGGTTCTGCTGCCCCCTTTTCTTAGCATCATGAATCAAGCAATCTCCAAGGGCGCCTTTCCAGCAGCTTGGAAGATGGCCACAGTCAAGCCACTCTTGAAAAAACCCTCCTTAGACCCTACCATCTTAAAAAACCTACGTCCGATATCCCTGCTTCCAGCTCCTGCCAAGTTGCTCGAGGCCCACCTAAACTCCCATCTCAGCGCCTTCCTGGATAAGTTCTGCCTGCTAGACCCATCTCAGCATGGATTCCGGAAGGCGCATAGCATGGAGTCAGCTTTGACAGTGGTGGTTAACAACATCCGCGCTAAGGTCGACAGTGGACAGACTACTCTTCTGATCGTGCTCGACCTTACAGCTGCATTTGACACCCTGTCCCTCTATATTCTGATTGCTCGCCTTAGTGAGATGGGAGTGGAGTGGCCTGCCCTGAGTCTCCTGGCCTCGTTACTTAGCCATAGCATGCAGATGGTCAAACTGGGTGACTTCCTCTCTCCTGCCAAGCCTGTGCAATGTGGGCCCCGCAGGGCTCATCTTTGAGCCCCACCCTTTTTAACATTTATGTGGGCCCCCCTTGCCAGGCTTGTAAGATCTTATGGACTGGAGGTATTATCGTATGCCGATGACACCCAGATCATGGTCTCCCTTAATCAACCTGTGGAGACCGAGGCATCCAACTTCAGGAACTGCATGGAAGCTGTAGCTGGATGGATGACCAATAATTACCTCAAATTAAATGGGGAAAAGACGGAGGTTCTCATCTTCGGAGGCAAGCATGAGATCTGGTCAGCTGACTGGTGGAACTTAATTTACATGTTAAAGTGCCCCTGAGTCTCGTATATGTCGGGCACACTGAGAGAAGATTAAAAACACGGCTAACAGAACATAAAAGTAACATAAGAACTGAATCCGTGAAATCAACAGTGGCAGCCCACTACAAAGAAAAACATCATCACATAAGCCAACTACGAGCTTGCATTTTGGAAATTGTCCCAAAGTCAGCAGGTCCTTTGAACAAGAAGAACTTACTCAAGAGAGAAAACTACTGGATTTATCACCTAAACAGTTTGAAGCCAGATAGCACACAAATTCTGTTCGATCGTTGAGCTTATCTATAAACATTTAATATGCTGTATTTAACATAACTAGTTTGTATTATGTATTATTTAACTAAGAACCAACATTAGCATGCATACTTGGTGGAGATTTATAATGTGTTTAAACATGGCGCTGGCGAGTAGCCATCCGGATCAGCCTTCATTGACTAGACTTAGTACCGCGATTATACATTCGCGTAAAGTTAAAAAAAAAACACATTACACACAGCACAGCGCACGCGCTAGATTTCAAAAGAAATACCAGCACCTGTGACAGAACGTTGAGCAGAGCACACTCGCGTAAGCCAGTTGAGAAAGTCGATCACGATTAGCAGGTAAGAACAAGGGCGGTAAAGCGTAAAGCGTTTGCTCATTGAATATGTTTACTATTGCAAGCGCAATGACGGCGACTGACCATGATAGTACACTTTTGATAGCATAAATGAAACCGTAATATACCGAACGCACTAGCAGGATGTTCTAGATACTAATAATAGCGTGATAACGATTCAGAGTTGAAAGCTTTATTGTTAACGTGCACAGAAGAAGCTCACAGTTGAAACCAGTATTTTAAATCTGTTGTCGTAGCGCTAATATTAAGTCGAGTCATTATTACTGTTTGTTGATATTAATCGGACAGGTTGAAGCAAGTTTTTTGTTTTATAACTTTGCAGATTTCCCTGATGAAGGTGCACATGGCACCGAAATGCATTGGAAATGATAAAATGGGAATAATGAAAACCTCAATGTGAAAGAATACACATGAGAATACAACATGGATATATTTTGAAAAAGAATGAATGAAGATGAATAAAAATTGATAGAACTAGTTTTGCAAACAGCCAACAGTCGAGTTTTGAACTTTATTTTGCTGTAGTCACAGCAACTTCCTGATGCCCAGGGTGAGAGGATTATGGAGCAATAGTCCTGCAACCAGTTGAAAAGACGGAGGTTCTCATCTTCGGAGGCAAGCATGAGATCTGGTCAGCTGACTGGTGGCCATGTGCCCTTGGTGTGTGCCCCACGCCCTCCCTTGCAGCCCGCAATCTAGGAGTTATACTTGACACCTCACTTTCCCTCGATAAACAAGTAAGCAGAACCGTTTCCACCTGCTGCGGGGTCCTAAGGATCCTACATAAGCTGTCAAACTATCTTTCCCTGGACTCTAGAAAACAACTTGCGGAGGCCCTTATCTCTTCACGCCTAGATTATTGCAAAGCACTTTATCTAGGCATAAACAAGATATTGGTCCAACGCCTGCAATTTGTGCAGAATGCTGCAGCCAGGTTCGTCGTCAACGCTCCTAGAAGGTCTTCTGGCTCCGCCATAAGAAAACAACTCCACTGGCTCCCGTTGTTGTCCAGGATAGACTTTAAGGTTCTCTGTCTTACCCATTCTGCCCGTCACGAATCCGGTGCAGAGGACATTAGGTCTCTTGTATCTTTTTATACCCCTGGCAGAGCCTTGCGCTCTGCCAACAAGAACCTTCTGTCCAGTCCCCGGAAGAAGAAGGCTAGATGGGGAGGGAAGGCCTTCTTTGCTCTTGCCCCGAAGCTCTGGAACCTCCTCCCTGACAAGCTCAAGGGCCTTGCGTCTCTTGATCAATTCCGTAAAGCCTTAAAGACCTGGCTCTTCACCAAAGCATACCTCTAGGTTCGAGGCATGTGGGCTGCTGAATTCATATCTGTGCGTAGATCGCCGCCTAGTGTTGGGTCCGGATGATTGCACGTTGTTGTCCTGGAAGCGTCTTCGAAGTATCACGAGATAGGTGTCTCCTCCCCTGGACTACAGTGTGCATGGGCATCGACTCCATCCTCAGATAGTTTTTTTTCCGCCATTGGGTTCGGATGTATATTGGTTCCCTCTAGTCGGAATCGATAAAAAACTTTAAGGTCAAAAGGTCTTTAGTTTTCTTCGTCAGTATAGTCTTACGTTCGGTGCCTGATTCTTCCAGCTCGGTTCCGAGCCGGATTCCATAGAACCGCGTGCTTTCAGCGCGGAGGGTCCAGTCGACGCCACAGACCCTATCGACTGCTCATCATGGAACGTAACGTGTTAAAGAGATGTCCCGTCTGCAACTCCAAGTATCCCCACATCGACGTCCACCCGGTGTGCAACAAGTGTCTGTCGCCGGATCATGATGAAGCCAGTTGCATGGCTTGTTCTTGTTTCAGGTCCAAGAAGACGCTTAAGCATCGACGCGCTGCGCGCCCGGAGGCCCAGCAAACTGCACCGGCGCCTGCGGACATTTTCGATGCCGGGGATGTCGAGGAAGAAGCTACCTGGGACATCGGTGACAACCTGTCGAATCCCGCATCAGACGTCGACTACAACTACGACGCGGACGCCGAAATGTTCGAGGCTGAAGAAGTCGTCGACGAGGTAGGGGACGACGACGTGGCCTTTGGGGGCATGGAGGATAGCTCGGACGAAGAGCTACCTAGCACTGACGCTGGGGCCGTACCGATTCATAAGACTCAGGTCGAGGGATCGCCACTAGGCCTTACCCAAGATCTTACACTGGGTTCTACGGCCCCGCCTTCGGGCTCGGCCACGGACATTGTTATTGAGCCGCACCCTGGAAAATCGAAACCGAAAGTGAAACCTACGGTCTCGACACAAGCAACAGCACTGGTGCCCGCCTCGAAACCGAAAGAGCGCATTACTTTGGTCGGATCCAAGGCCTCGGAGCCCTCGCCGCCGAAGAAGCACAAGGGTGTTGTCGATACGAAGGCTCAAGTCAAGGGCGTCGAGACGAAGTCTGCCGCGCCGAAGACTAAAGTCAAGGTGGTCAAGCCGAGTAAATCGGCGCCGAAGGAGGTCGACACCAACAAGGGCCTCGGTGACCCGAAGGTTCTCGAGACTCCGCGTCAACATGACAAGGCCAAGAGCGGCGCACCCAGAGAGTCCACTCCTGGTGGGGCCTCGAAGGATCCTGTCGACTCGGCGCGCCCTTCTGCCGCTTTCACCAAGCAAGTGACGGACTCCCTACAGCGGATCAAGGAGAAGGCCTTGTGAGAAGGTGGCCTGATATGCAGTGCTCACTATTCTAGTGAACACTATGTATCAGTCCAACAACCCTTATTGATGATTGGTTGTAAGTCAACCTTATAGACCAGCTATCCTAGTAGCGTGGATACGAGCAGTCTAAGGCTAAAGACTCGAGAGGGCGTGTTAAGCCAGCTGTTATACCATCACATATACACCTTGAATACCAAGTGAAAGGACACCACACAAGTGTTATGAAAATAAACAGTGTATTTATTAGAATCACAACAGCCCTGTACTCTTTATGAGGACAGGGTACTAAGCACAAAACAAAACTCTTACGAAAATACCAAAGTTAGCACAGTATATACAAATGCCCGAGGGGCACGGAAAACCATATACTCTGAAAGTGGAATGCGAAATTACTAGCAGGTAAGTACTGTACTAATAGGCTTTGGAATCGCTAGGACTAGACTATAGAATCTTTAGATTACTTTTAGGAGGCCTAGGGGACTCGGGTGCAGAGTGTGCACTCTCACGCGTGATGCAGGACAAAGTCTATGGTAGCTAGTAAAAGCAAAGTTAGTGTTCTCGGGCGAACCTGACCTGGTAGGAGGAAAACGAAAGTGGATTCTGACCCTTGGATAGTGAGGCTATGCTGGGGCACCGAAATGCCGAAGTTACCTAGCCCAGGGGCTGCAGCTGCATAGGTCTCAAAAGACGTCGGGAATCCTCGTAGACGGACCAGGAGCCTGGAAGAAAGATGCTGGCAGGCGACCAGTGAAGAGAGTTCGGAGTGATCCATGCCTGGATCTTGAAGATGGACGATACCTGAAAGCAGAGGGGACCAAGTTCGTGACTACTAGCCAGTAGTCAGGTGGCACCAGGAGGGCACCGGATGGTAGTCACCTCGACTAGGTGAGTGGGCGACGCGGTGCTCTGCAGATCTCACGGACCAGGAGGCGTTGTCGGCGACCAGGATGGAGGAGCGAGCTGTCCCACGATGAATGAAGCTGTCGGCGTCGCTGGACCCAGGATTGGGCAACAAAGCTTTGGCTAATTCAAGCCCACGCAGTGGACCTAAAATGGCGTCTTGAGTGGACCAGGAGGGTCCGGGGTGCTCCTCTTTTGGAAGGGAGCAAGGGCCAGTCTGGAGCAACCAGACCAGCAGCAGTTATGTCGTCAGGCGTCGTTAAGAAGGCCACAAGCCAGCGGGCTAGTAGCCAAACAACGCGGTGAGCAGCAAAAAGCAGAAGGGCCCCACGCAGATCGTGGAGATGCTGGGAGGCTGAACTTCGGTGCTGGAGCTGCTCAGGGTCGGGGCTTCTCGGACCCCAAAGCACTCACCAGAGGATCCCTCGGCGGTCGTGCTGGAAAGAAGTCGTGCAGTCTTGAAGATGGCCGGTCCCTCGAGGTCTCGTCGCACTCACGGTTCTCAGCTTTGCTGTAGAGGTGAGTAGAGGTCAGAGGTGCCAGGGAAGCCGGTTCTCGTCGAGCTGGGCAGTCGGATTCCGGAGGAAGGACTTGCAGCAGACCGCAGTGTTCTTAAGATGGTGCCTGCGGATGCAGGGTGACTACTCCTTAGCCACAAGGGAGAATCTTGAAGAAGAAATCTTGAAGTCCTTTCGAAGAAAGTTGTGTCTTGATTCCAAAGATGATCTAATTTGGAAGGGGGCCCGCTCCTAACTTTATACTAGGAAAAGGGGCTGACCCGGTGACTAGGTCCTGCCTATGGGTGGGACTAGGAGGGGGGTGGTTACACCCCTCTCCCATGCCGGACTTTCCCCAGGCCAGGGGCTGGTGTGCCCCTGGAACTGGTTCTAGCCGGCAGATGCGTAGTGAGCACCGGGGTGCCACTCAGCAGTCACCTTCCTGTAAAGCCCTGCCTACCCAGGATACACAAAACCCTGTCTGGGATGGTGCTAGCACCGCCCCTGACAGGAAACCCTTTGTCCAAGCTCTCCTCGCTGGAAGGACTCCCAGCAGCAGGAGGTCAGACTCGTGTCTGTGGTGGCAGCATCCATTTTGTGGAGCTGAGGCTTCGTTTAACTTTAACCGGGGTTCACAGTTACATACATGTCGTGCCCCTCTAGAAGGGTGGAATGCTAACCCCGTCGCCAGAATTGGCGAGGGGTTAGTATTCCAATTCGTATGACACCTTACTCGACATGTTTTGATAAAGCAATACCAAAGATAGCATTTAACCGCGAGGATTATAATGCACTTAAGAGTATATGGTATGCGTTATCATGGAACAGCTATTAGGACTTGGTTCCACAAGCTGCAAACGGGCTCAGCTCATGCCAGAGCACCATTTCACACGATTCCAAGCACTCTGCCTTCAGGATTGTCAAGGCCTGCCATAGGAGTGACTGATAGGGATCTGTGTGTCCATTTTAGGGTTAGATATAGGTATACTATATCTATAGCAAAGGGTGATTACACCACCTTGCCCCGGCTGTCGTGCAGCCAGTTGTGTCAGATTTAGATGGCCATCCAGGGGTGGCATAATACATGCTTCAGCCCCTGGTAGGCCCTGGGTACACCTATGCCCTGAGTTACAGGGTCTGATAAGGTGGCCCAGTACCAATTGGAAATGTACCTAAGGTACATGGAATCCATTTTACAGAGAGAGCAGTAGGCCTGGGGTCCTGATTGGCAGGGTCCCAGGTCGACTATGTCAAAAATCAGCTAAAACACATGGCAAAAAGTTGGGGGCAACCATAGTCAGGAGGTACCTTCCTACAGGCCTCGGCTGTCGGCCCAAGAGATCCTCCACCTTCGAAGCCGGTCGAGAAACCTCACAAGGCGTTGACGCCCATTCACTTCACGTTGCCGCCAAAAGTGGCACCGAAGGCTTTCACCCCTAAAGTGGTCGCCAGCGTCCCCGAGAAGGTGTCCTCAGTGCCGAAGTCGTCGACGGTGGTTCCCACCTTGAAGTTTCGGCAATCTTTGGAAGAAGACCAACAAGAACATTTTATTGATGCTGAAACGGGCAGGCTTTCCCTCCACAAGCGGAACATTGCCCCGGAAGAACCTATGGAGTCCTACAAGATTCCTCTGAAAAGAAAGAAGGACTCTGCTTCCACTCCTGTCCTTGTGGAACCACTTTCTCCACAGCCTCATGATGTCTCGCCCACTTACTCAGATGTGGACGCTGGGGAGGGCGATGATGAGGATGAGTACAGCTATCCTGTCTATACAGACCCTGATGATACCAATGAGCCCTGGGCTGCTGGTGCTGACCCAGGTGATCCTCATTCTGGACAAGACACTCAACTTTATTCTGTGAAGACATCCCCTACAGAGGATTCAGCAGCGTTCCGTGCCCTCATTGAACGGGCGGCTAAGAATCACAACGTCCAGCTCCATGCTGACCCTATTGACGTCGATTTCCTTTTTGATACCTTTTCAGTCTCTGAGAGAACTATCAAAACTCTGCCTATGTTGAAAGGTGTCTTAAAACCTGCTGGGGAGATCTTTAAAGAACCTACCAGAGCCAGGGTGATAAACCCTAGGATCGAGAAAAAGTATAAACCAGCGCCTACTGATCCTACCTACATTAAAGGGCAGTTGCCTCTGGACTCTCTTGTCGTCTCGAATGCCCGGAAGAGGGCTAATTCTCAGAAAACGGGTGATGCTCCTCCCCCAGACAAAGAATCTAAGGTGTTTGAGGCATCAGGGAAGAGAGTGGCAGCACAAGCGGCCAATATATGGCGCATTTCCAATACGCAATCGCTTCTAGCGAGGTATGACAGGGAACACTATGACACACTGGAGACCCTGTTGCAACACCTGCCTGATGAATACAAGGAGGCAGCTGAGATGCTTATTCAAGAGGGGAAGCTGATTTCTAATGCTTCGATTAAATGTGCACTGGACGCGGCTGACACCGCAGCCAGGGCTGTCAATACTGGTGTCATGCTGAGACGACATGCCTGGCTGAGAATCTCTGGATTTAAGCCAGAAATCCAGACCACCATCCTTAATCAAACAGTAAATCCAGATCACCTGTTTGGCCCAAAAGTTGACACCACCTTAGAGAAGATTAAGAAGGACACTGAAACTGCTAAGTCCATGGGTGCCTTACAGTCCCAGCAGTTCAGGGGTGGGTCTTTTCGTCGCTCAAGCACTAGAGGCGTTTCCAGAGGCCAGCTCTCCCAAACCACGCAATACTACAAAGGCAACACACAGTCCACATACACCAACAAAAGTCGAGGTGGATATCGTGGAAACAGCGCCAAAGGCAGGGGTCGTGGAAACAACAACTCCAGATCATCTGCCTCCAGCAAACAGTGACGCCTTGTCACTGCCCCCCGACCACACAACACCGGTCGGGGGGGAGACTTCAGCAGTTCCTGCCGGTCTTGAGAACCATCACCACAGACAGGTGGGTCAGACAGATTATACAGTACGGTTATTGTCTGGAGTTAACATCCACTCCACCCAACATACCCCCAAGACACCGTCATATGTCCTCCGAGCATTTGCACTTATTGCAGCAGGAAGTCCTAGTCATGCTGCAAAAAGGGGCAATAGAGCTCATGCCTGTGCAGGAAAGAGGCACAGGGGTTTACTCCCTGTACTTCTTGATACCAAAAAAGGACGGGTCCCTCAGACCCATACTGGACCTCAGACCCCTCAACCAGTACATCCTATCGGAGCACTTCCATATGCTGACCCTGCAGCAAGTACTCCCGTTGCTCAGTCAGGGGGATTTTCTCGCAACTTTAGACTTAAAGGATGCGTATTTTCACATCCCGCTGCACCAGTCACACAGAAAATACCTCCGGTTCACCATCCAAAACCAACACTACCAGTTCAAGGGTTTGCCTTTTGGAGTCACCACGGCACCCAGGTTGTTTACAAAGTCCCTGGCGACAGTGGCGGCGCACCTAAGGAGACAGAACATTCACGTCTACCCTTATCTGGACGACTGGCTCATCCAGGCGAAGTCAGCCCAGCAGTGTGCCGCTCACATGTCCCACACCATTCACCTCCTTCATGATCTGGGATTCTCACTGAATTACCCAAAGTCCCACCTTCAGCCCGCCCACATACGGCAGAATCTGGGTGCGACGATAAACACTCTGGCAGCCACGGCACAGCCAAATTCAGTGAGGGTCAGCAGCATTCAATCGCTGATACATCGATTCAAACCCCAACACTCGCTTCCAGCGAGAGTGTTCATGCAGTTGATAGGCATGATGGCCTCCTGCATCTCCATAGTCCCGCACGCGAGACTACATATGCGTCCGTTTCAGGAGTGCCTTGCACGTCCGTGAACTCAGGCTCACAGGCTATTGAAAGACCTAGTGTTGGTGAGCGGTCGGGCATACAACTCTCTGCATTGGTGGAATCCACAAAACCTTTGCAAGGGACGACCGTTCCAAGAGCCTGTGCCACAGATCATCCTGACGACGGACGCCTCTCTACAGGGATGGGGAGCTAATGTACTCCATTACACTGTGCAGGGACTATGGACGCAACAGCAACGGAAGATGCACATCAATGTTCTGGAACTAATGGCAATCTTCATGGCACTAAAAGCCTTCAAAGTACATCTGTGCAGCAAGGTCGTGTTGATCCGGACGGACAACATGACGGCCATGTACTACATTCAGAAGCAGGGAGGCACACACTCTCAGCAGCTGTCTCATCTGGGTCAGAGCATGTGGAAGTGGGCCATTCAGAGGAACATATTCCTCATGGCAGAACACCTCCCGGGCAAGGACAATCAGATGGCGGACCTGCTCAGCAGGTACAGCCACCAAATGCACGAGTGGGAGATACATCCATCAGTACTCCACCCGTACTTCCAAAAGTGGGGTCATCCAGAGATAGACCTGTTCGCCACAAGGGAGAACGCAAAATGCCAAAGCTTTGCCGCCAGGTTTCCACACCCACAGTCGCAGGGCAATGCAATATGGATAAACTGGTCAGGCAAATTTGCGTACGCTTTTCCCCCAGCACCTCTGATACCGCTGGTGGCAATCAAGCTCAGGCAGCACTCGATGACTCTCATCCTGGTTGCTCCAACGTGGGCTCGCCAACCATGGTACACCTCGTTTCTAGAGCTGTCCGTGGTACAGCATCAGAGGCTACGCCTCACACCCAGCCTTCTGACGCAGAGCCATGGCGACATTCAGCATCCAGATCCGCAACAGCTCAACCTGGCGATCTGGCTCCTGAGGTCTTAGAGTTTGGCTACCTAAACTTGCCTCCTGACTGTATGGACATCATCCGGGAGGCAAGGAAGCCCACCACAAGAGCATGCTATGCGGCAAAGTGGAAGCGGTTTGTCATTTATTGTGCAGACCACAACATTAACCCGCTAGATGCATCTATTCAGAACATCATTTGTTATCTTTTCCATCTGTACAAATGCAATTTGGCCTATGCTTCCATTCGTATACATCTATCCGCTATGGCAGCTTATCTCCAAAACAGGCGGCACCTCTCACTTTTCAGGGTGCCGGCCATTGAAGCCTTTCTAGAAGGACTCAAACGAGTCATTACTCCGCGGACTCCACCTGCTCCGGAATGGAACCTCAATGTGGTTCTCACCGGACTGATGGGTCCCCCCTTTGAACCACTGCATTCCTGCGAGATTCAATTCTTGACATGGAAGTGGCTTTCCTTATAGCGATTACATCGCTACGACGAGTTAGTGAACTCCAGGCACTGACTATCCAAGAGCCATTTATTCAAATTCATTCTAACAGGGTGGTGCTTCGCACTAACCCTAAATTCCTTCCTAAAGTAGTGTCTCAATTCCATATTAACCAAACTATTGAATTACCTGTGTTCTTCCAAAATCCAGAGTCATTGGCGGAGAGAATGCTCCACACCCTTGACGTCAAAAGGGCCCTGATGTATTACATTGATAGGACCAAGGATTTTAGGAAATCTAAGCAACTCTTTGTTGCCTTTGCGCCACAACACAAAGGTAACCCCATTTCCAAAGCTGGTATAGCTAGGTGGATCGTTAAATGTTTTCAGATCTGCTATCTGAAAGCCAAGCGTACTTTCACCATCCCACCGAGGGCCCACTCCACCAGAAAGTTGGGGGCCTCCATAGCTTTCCTTGGAAACATTCCTTTGGAAGACATATGTAGAGCAGCCACATGGTCTACCACACACACTTTTACAAAGCATTATTGTGTTGATGTGCACTCCAAACAGCAGGCAGCTGTAGGGCAGGCTGTTCTAAAGACTCTTTTCCAAACTGCTGCAGCTGGCACGGGCGACCGCCGCTAATGGGGGGACTGCTATGTATTCTATGCACAGATATGAATTCAGCAGCCCACATGCTTCGAACCGAATATGCTTTTTACCAGTATGCATCTGTTCTTGGCATGTAGGGCTGCTGACATTCAAATCGCCCGCCCTCCTCCTCGGCGCCTGTAGCAGCTGCAGAATTCATATATACTTCTAGCATGGTCATAATTCACTTAGTTTCACTCCATCTTGGCCACAATGTCTAAAAACAATCTGAGGATGGAGTCGATGCCCATGCGCACTGTAGTCCAGGGGAGGAGCCACCTATCTCGTGATACTTCGAAGACTCTTCCAGGACAACAACGTGCAATCATCCGGACCCAACACTAGGCGGCGATCTATGCACAGATATGAATGTCAGCAGCCCTACATGCCAAGAACAGATGCATACTGGTAAGTAGCATATTCGTTTCCTCCCTGGTCTTTGCTCTGCTTTCAGCCGTTCCATCTGATGCGCCTTGATTCATTCATTCAGTAGAGAGAGGGATTCTTGAAAGCTAAGCACCAGGCGAGGCTGAAAGAATAGTGGACATCGAAGTCAAAATTCTCAAATTGGAGTCAGCTTCAGAGACAGACTGATAATAGCGTCCAGCCTCAGTTGTATTTAGATAGGACGACCCTAAACAGTTGCAACAAGACACATCCAGACAGATTTGGATGGCATCTCAGAGCTGTGTCTATGATGCTGGGAACAAGTCTGGGAAATGGTTATATTGGCTGGTGCTAGAGGTGGCCAGCTGGATAGTTTCCTTCTAATAATAGGGGGTAACCTAAATACGCATGAAGTGGGGGATATAATCAAATAGGTGCCCTATGTTACCAATAACTATATGCAAAGAAAGTATTTCTTGAATGAGAGCTAGCCAATCGGCTGATAACGGACATATCTTTTCCAACCCTTAAGGACCACAACAGTACGATGTTAGATAGACCCTTATAGATGGAGGTGATTGCGAAAGCAATATTGGACATGCAGTCAGGCAAGACATTGGGTCTTGATGGCTTTCCTTTAGCTATCGCTGGTCCAGCTACAAATGTATGAGCCACCGAGAACAAGGGGCCTTCCCCAGCATCTGGAACTAGCTACAATTCTAATGCTCCCCAAGCATAAACCTCAGAAGGACGAGTGTGTGTCCTACCACCAGTATTTTTAAATGCTGCACCACATCTCCCAGGCCATCGGCAACATCACAGGGTATGGAAGCTTTTAAGGAGGCTATGATGTGTATTTTTGGCCCTCGTCCTACTTCCTTTGGTGTGCGCCATTGAGCCCCAAAGACCCGTAGAGGCCTACAGTTGAATTAATGCCAGAGGGGAGTCCGCCTTTTGAGCCCATCTCTGGTTCCATACTGACTCTGATGCAGATTTCCAATCCAACTCCAAGACCTGAGCCAATCCATCTTTATTGACCCTGTCTCAACGTCACTGGGGCGGAGGTTCAGCCCCTGCCGACTTAGGTGTCTGGCCTTAGCCAAGTTCACTCTTAGACTCACCTGCAGCTCACCCAATTTCCATAGGATTTGATTTTGACAAAACACTCACCCCGTCAATCAATAGAGTATGCAGTTCCTATCAAGAGAAGTAAAAAATGTAAAAGAGATAAGGTTGGTGGTGAACTGAAATCAGATCGGGAGATCTGATTGCTCAGGAGCAATTGCCCTCACACACCCAAATGGGTGTCATGCTTTATTATAGGGCAGCTCCTCATTGTGCTGGACCTGCAATGCCCAAAGGGACCCTCGACGGGACTCTTTGGTGGAGATCGTTTGATTTAGATGCTGTTTGTAAAGTATAAGTGGCAGTGTTCTGAGTGTAAAATGGTGTGGTGTGAGTTAAAAGTAACTAAGAGGTACCCCGACAAATTAAATATGTTCGAGGCATGTTCATATCTTGTGCATAGATCGCCGCCTAGTGTTGGGTCCGGATGATTGCACTTGTTGTCTTGGAAGAGTCTTCGAAGTATCACGAGATAGGTGACTCCTCCCCTGGACTACAGTGCGCATGGGCATCCTCTCCATCCTCGGATTGTTTTTTTCCGCCATTGGGTTCGGATGCAAACTCCTATACTCCAACTTCGGAATCAAAAACAAAACTTTTCTGAAGGCCAAAAGGCCTTTGATTCGACTGTATTTTTCTCGCTCGGTACCTCTCTACTCGATCCAGCCTTCCATCTCCAAGCGGTCGTCGAGGCGGGCCGTTGGGACTTTTCGACGCCACGTGAGCCGACCGTCGATGGAAAGAAGCCCGTTTAAAAGGTGCCCACAATGCCAATCCAAGTTCCCACATACTGATAAGCACTCAGTATGCAACAAGTGCCTTTCCCCAGACCATAAGGAGGAAAGCTGTCCAGCCTGCGCACAGTTTCGATCGAAGAAAACTATTCGAAACCGATGTGCCGCCAGGCAAGAGATGCAGCACAGGCACCGGAACCGGACAACATCTTCGATGATGACCAGGATCTACAAGACGCGCCAGACTCGGACCTAGAGATCATCACCGTCGAGGACTACTCGGACTCGGATGGCGACATCCCACCGGGGCAAACTGTGAGTACCCTGCCCCGACACCATCTACCCCGTTACCAACGGCTCCGGTCAAGGCATCGCCAAAAGGCCTTAGCCATGATTATAAAAAAGTTTTGCTTGCCCCGCCATCCGGCTCGGCTCCGAAACCAAAACCGAAACCTTCGGAAACATCAGGGCCCAGTAACATCGTCCAAAAGAAGGTTCCAGAGCCAAAGAAGGTCATCGACCCGAAGAGCGTCGATCTGAAAACGGCCGCACAGCCAAAGAGTGTCGAGCCGAAAAAGACTGTCGACCCCAAGAAGACCGTGCAATCCAAACTTGTCGAGCCAAAACCGGTTGTCGAACCGAACAAGGCCACGCAACCTAAGGGCGCCGAACCAAACAAGGTCGCGACCCAAACAAGCCTTCGGCACCAAAAAACGTCGACCCGGCAAAAGGCACCGCACCTAAGCCTGCGTCGAAGCCAGAACGACCCGCCGGCCCGACGACACCGGCTCCAAAGACACCAGTTGATCCAAAAAAGACGATCAACTCGGGAAAGGACACTCAGCCGAAAAAACACACAAGTCTCCAGTCGATCCGAACAGGAACATCAACTCGGAAGAAGACACTTCTCCGAAAAAGCCTAAGGAGCACAAAAAATGCGTCGACCCGAAAGACACTTTCGACCCGAAAAAAGGCCTGAGCCGAAAAAAAGGGCTAATCAACCAAAAGCCATCGAAAAACCAAAGCCACACACCCAACCCAGGACTGTTGAGGAAGAACTCTTCCACCCAGATCCCTCCGACGACCAGGCAAAAATCTATATCAACCCAGAGACTGGTAAAGTTACCATCCTGCATAGGAAAAAGAGGCCTTTGGACTTTGAACCATAGTCCCCTATTCCACTGAAAAAAAAGGACGTTGGAACTTCTCCTTCTAGACCCTTCATTCCTTTTCAACCTATCATGCCTTTTACTCCTTTTAATCCATACATTCCTTATTCTCCCTCTCATCACGGGGATAACTAAGGTAACACAGGGGATGAGCCAAAGCCTGAATATGACTTCCCACAGGACCCTGAACCACAGGAACCATGGGAAGAGCCAACTGACCCTTACAACACCCATCCCATCCCTGATATGTCCTCTTATCCTACTCAGCCGTCACCTACAGATGACACCGTAGTTTTTAATCAGCTCATAGACAGGGCTGCACAGTTCCACAATGTGGATATGCATAACGACCCTGTTGAGGAAGACTTCTTGTTTGACACCTTCCCTACTTCAGAAAAAAGTGTCAAAACACTTTCCATGTTAAAGGGAGTTCTAAAACATGCACCGGACATATTTAAGGATACAGCCAGGGCAAGGGTAATCTACCCCAGAATTGAAAAATGTATAGGGCAGCCCCTACAGACCCTACTTACATCAAAGGGCAGTTACCACTTGATTCACTGGTTGTGGTCAACGCACGTAAAAGAGCCAACTCCCAAACCACAGGGGAGGCACCTCCCCCAGACAAAGAGTCAAAAATACTAGAGGCATCAGGGAAAAGAGTGGCAGCACAAGTCTCCAACTCTTGGAGGATAGCTAATACACAAGCCCTACTAGCTCGCTACGACAGGGCGCATTACGACCAGCTAGAGACCCTCATGCAACACCTACCTGAGCCTTTCAAAGCACAAGCCCAAGCCCAAGATCTCATACAGGAGGGAAAATTCATAACAAACGCCTCCATCAAATGCGCGCTTGACGCAGCAGACATTGCGGTTAGGTCAATCAACACTAGCGTCCTACTCCGCAGACATGCATGGCTCCGTATTTCTGGTTTTAAAAATGAGGTATAGTCCACTATCCTTAACCAGCCTGTCAATCAGGACTTTCTGTTTGGCCCTGCTGTCGACACCATTTTGGATAAAATGAAAAAGGACACAGAGACCGCAAAATCAATGGGGGCATTGCAATTTCACCAACAAAGAGGGGCTCCTTTCATCGCTCCTCATACAGGGCAAATACACGAGGACATACCTCACAAACAACAGCCTCATATAAAGGTAACACACAAAGTTCCTTTACCAAAAACACCACCAGAGGAGGCTACAGAGGTAGCAATACCAAGGGAAGAGGACCTGGAGGCAATAACACCAGAGCCTCCACCGCCTCAAAACAGTGACTCTTACACTACCTCCAGACCACTTAACACCGGTCGGCGGCAGACGACAATAGTTCCTACCCGTCTAGAACACAATTACCACAGACAGGTGGGTGAGAGAAATTATCCAGTCTGGCTACTGCCTAGAACTGACTTCTACACCACCAAACATACCACCCAGACATCGTCCAATGTCTAAAGAACACATCACCCTGTTACAACAAGATGTGAACCTCATGCTAGAAAAGGGGGCCATAGAGCAAGTCCCTTTCCAACAGCAAGGGACAGGAGTATACCCCCTATATTTCCTTATTCCCAAGAAGTACGGCTCTCTCAGACCCATATTGGACCTGAGACCCCTAAATCAATACATACTGTCAGAGCACTTTCATATGATAACATTACAACAAGTGCTCCCGTTGCTACAACAAGGGGATTTCCTAGCAACAACGGACCTCAAAGATGCGTATTTCCACATACCCATCTTGAACATATCTGTAAGGCAGCCACATGGACCACCATACACACTTTCACAAAACATTACTGTGTAGATGTGCAAACAAAACAGCAAGCTGCTGTAGGCCAGGCTGTCCTCAAAACTCTTTTTCAAACTGCTGCTGCTGGCACAGGTGGCCACCGCTAGAGGAGAAACTGCTATACAGTTTATGCACAAGATATGAATTCAGCAGCCCACATGCCTCGAACGGAATATGCGACTTACCAGTATGCATCTGTTCTTGGCATGTAGGGATGCTGACATTCATATCGCCCACCTTCCTCCCCGGTGCCTGTAGCCGCTGCAGCATTCTCTCTGGCATGGCCATCTCTTCCTTTACTATCTCCATCTCTGGCACGATGGCGAAAAACAATCTGAGGATGGAGAGGATGCCCATGCGCACTGTAGTCCAGGGGAGGAGTCACCTATCTCGTGACACTTTGAAGACTCTTCCAAGACAACAAGTGCAATCATCCGGACCCAACATTAGGCGGCGATCTATGCACAAGATATGAATGTCAGCAGCCCTACTTGCCAAGAACTGATGCATACTGGTAAGTAGCATATTCCTTTAGTCCTCTTGGTATAGCTAAAAGAAGTGGGTGGCTGGATGCAAATATACTGGTCTGATACTGCTCATAGCTGTATAAAAAGGTCAACATGTTTCCTCCTGTCTTGCTTTACACTCTCAAATAAAATAAATTCAGCACCACCTAGCAGAAGCATTTTGTATAGCAAGAAAACACCTGGAAAGGGGCTCCTCCCTCACCAAATGAGGCACATCAAGAGACCGTTTTCAGAATAAATCATGGTAGTTCATTAGTGCAGCACTCCCTAGCAGAAAGGCTTTCCCAGATTTCAATTGAAAACAGCATAACAAATGTAAATATCCTCATATATTTATATTCAAGCAAATAATATAAAATACCAGAAGATATTTATTATAAAACACATGCAGATAATAAACACTTACAAGTCAGATAATAATGAAACATTCACAAGTGAAATGGAAGGGGGCTACACCTAAGCAGATAATACTAAGCAGATAATAATAATGGAAGTCCAATACAAGAAACAAGCTCTGTAAAATGCAAGTAATCAAATGCAAGAAATAAACACTATCAAATGAAAGACTCAAATATAAAGAGTATGTATAAATAGAATGGAAGCATATAAAATATACACAGCATACATCAGATAATGCCAAGGAGCAAGTACCAATGACTAAAAATACTTTACATGATGGTCACTCACCACACATGTAGAAATAACTCTATATCTATACATATATCTCAATACCAATAATCAAAAAATATCTAACCGCTGCAATATGTTTATCTTAGCCAACACAAGACTGGGAGGTCCCAACTGACAATCTGGGGGTCAAAAGACTCCTCAAGCCATAAAATGTAGCACTGAGCAGATGCCTTCATCTCTCAGGAGAGAAACCCTTGTTTTCAAGCCAGAAACTCCAGTTTTTATAATATTATCAATTCATGAGAAGACACCCTCTACAGCAAGGAAACTTACTGGTGCTGGCCATGTTCCTGCAAGCATTCCAAAACAAAGGATTTCACGTATTCTCCTTGCGCTCCCACACTACATGTTCCAGCATCTTATCTTAGTGAAGCCAGCTAAAGTAGGAAATGTCTAAGAGTAAAAAAATCACCTTCATAGAGGAAAATAATTCTGAACATGAATAACTTAAATAACCGGGAGTAATCTGGGGGGGGGGAGGGAGGGCTGCTTGTCTGTGCAGAACTCAAGCCATACAGAGTCAGAATTCAAGATTGAGTTAGGGCACGTTACAGCGAATAAGTAAAACTTCATGTTTGAGGCATATGAGCTGCAGATTGTACACTTAGCATTAGATCGCCTCTTGGTGTTGTGTTCGGATGTTTGCATGTTGTTGTCGTCTTGGAAGAAGTCTTTGTAGTCACAAGATAGCTGACTCCTCCCTTGGATGGCATTGCTCATGGGCATCGGCTCCATCCTTAGATTGTTTTTTTCCGCCAATGGGTTCGGATGCAACTTTCCCGCTCCGGTTCGAAAATCTACTTTTCAAAGACTTCGACGCGCAAAACTTTTGGAAAACAAACCGTAACTTCAATAGACATAGACTCGACCTCATCACTTCGATTCCGCTGGTCGACACGGGACGTTGGGCATACCCATGTTGTGAGGCCTACACCTCATGGAAAGGACACTATTCAAAAAATGGCCCGGGTGTGGATCAAAATTACCACACAGCGACAATCACGAGGTGTGTAATCTGTGTTTATTTCCTGAACACGATGAGTCGAGCTGCACAGCTTGTGTGTCCTTTCGATCCAAGAAGACCATTCGGGATCGGATGGCCCGTCAACGCGACATGCAGAGATCAGCTCTGGAACCGGTGGATATCTTCGACGAAGGTCCATGTGTCCCCGAGATAGATTCCGATGATCTCGAGATCGTATCTGAGGCAGACTACTCCGATGACTCCATATCAGGTCATCGCAGGAGTACGACTGCCCCTGCCCCAGCCCCAACACCTAAAGGTCAAAACTCCGCCTTCGGGGCCCAGTCGAGACAGAGACATTGCTTTGAAAGCCCCGCCATCAAACCCGGCTACGAAGAAAATATTAAAGCCTTACCAGGCAAACTGCACGTACCGATACAACCAGCTCCCTCTGCACCAAAACCGAAAGAAGTCCCGGTTCCGAAAAAAAAGACACAGAAACCGTCGACTCCTAAAGACAATACGGCACCGGAACCAATGAATCCTGCTTCCACCCCAAAATCTTCGGTGCCGAAACCCACAAAACCTGTTTCCGATGCCTCCAAGCCCTCGAACCAGGCCTCGACTCCAAAAACAATACCTTCGGTGCCGAAAACTACGCCACAGGACTATACAACAACTCCTAAGGCTAAAGACAAACATAAACCAGGCCCGGAGCTGAAAAAATCAACGCCGAAAGCAATTTCTCAAGAAGAGCTTTTTAGATCTGATCCTTTGCAAAAGAGGATATACATGGACCCAGAAACAGGACACGTTTCAACCACACCACACAGGAAGAGGAAGTCCGATACAGCACCTACACCTCCAGTGCACGTCAAAAAGAACAACACATCTCCTATGCACCATTCTTCTCCTGTATCTCCTTCTCCCCCTTTAAACATTTCACCTCAAAATTCTCCTATTCATTCTCCACAACATACACCTCCTCAGGATGATAATGATCAGTATGGCTTGGGGGAGGGAAAGACCCATATGACACTTTTCCCTACCCAACAGGTTCACCAGACTGGTAGTATCCAAACGAACAGAATATACCAGATATTCCTGAGCCACATATATATCCATCTAAATCTTCTTCTCCAGAAGACAATATTGGGTTTGGACACTTAATTATTAGGGCTGCCATCTACCACAATGTCACTAGGCATTTCGATGAGGCAGAAGAGGACTTCTTACTAGACACTTTTGAACAATCCCAAAAATCTGTGCAAATCCTGCCAATGATTAAGGGCGTCATTAAACAAGCACCAGAAGTGTTTAAAGATCCTGTACGGGCTAGAATCTTAATTTAATTTAATTGCATGTTTATATAGCGCTAGGAATCAACTACCGGAGGAGTATCTCCACGCTTCGACCGCTGGGGAACCCGTCCTGGCTCACCCTGAGAGATGGTCCCTAATGGGTATCTCTAAGGTGCGACCAAGCATCCCCGGCGGTCTGGGGGGGCCGTTGTGAAGATGAGGCAAGCTAATGCCCAGAGTTGCCGAGTGTGGTCCCTGACTGGAGTAGGCACCAAGGCGAGAATTATCGAGCCCGCTGACCATGGTCCATGATCCTGCCGCGTCGGGAATCGAACCCTGGTCCCGGGCCGTCCTCTGCTTACGGGTCTGCCGCCTCTAACCAGTGAGCCACACCACTTCACTACCACTTCTTAAACCCAAGGATAGAGTAAAAAGACAGAGCAGCTCCTGCTTACATTATAGGACAGCTACCCTTAGACTCCCTAGTAGAAGCACCACCTCCTGATAAAGAATCAAAAATCATAGATGCTTCAGGGAAAAGAGTAGCTGCCCAAGCTAGTAATGCATGGCGCATTACTAACACACAGACCTTCCTCGCAAGATATGACAGGGCTCACTATGATCAGCTAGAAAAGATATTACAACATCTACCTGATCAATATTAGGTACAAGCAGATGGCCTCATACAAGAGGGTAAGCTTATATCTAATGCCTCCAATAAATGTGCACTAGATGTAGCAGACACTGCATCCAGGGCAATAAACACCAGTGTCCTCCTTAGATGTCACGCGTGGCTACACATTTCAGGATTCAAGCAAGAGGTACAGACTACTATCTTAAATCAACCATTCAACCAACAACAATTGTTTGGTCCAGAAGTAGACTCAGCTCTTGAAAAAAATTATAAAAAGACACTGACACAGTCAAGTCTATGGGAGATCTGCAGTCCACCCCAGCAAGAGGCTCCTTCCGTCGCTCCTTCTACAGAGGAGGCTCCAAACAAACTGGAGCAGACAATTCAGCTTCCTTTAAAACAAATACACAAGCATCCTCTAATAAGGGATACTTCAGAGGGGGTTACAGAGGTAATAACAATAAGTGAAGAGGTTGACGTAACAACAACAATCGATCCTCTTCCACCACTAAATAGTGACTTCAGCTCCCAAAACAACATACCACTCCTGTAGGGGGGGAGATTAACAAAGTTCCTACCTGTCTGGAATTCCATCACATCAGACAAGTGGGTAGGACAAATTATCCAGTATGATTACTGCCTAGAGCTTACAGCCACCCCTCCAAATATACCACCCAGACTGCTTCCAATGTCCACAGAACATCTAATGCTGCTCCAACAAGAGGTTCTCTCATTGCTACAAAAAGATGCAATAGAGCTAGTTCTATTGCAACATCAAGGAACAGGGGTCTACTCACTCTACTTCCTAATACCCAAAAGGATGGGGTACTAAGGCCAATTCTACATTCAAGGCCTCTCAATCTGTATATGCACTCACATAATTTTCACATGTTCAGGTCACCAATTCAGGTCACATGGTCACTTTACAACAAGTGTTCCCATTATTGCAACAAGGCGATTTCCTCACTACACTAGACGATCTGGCTCCTAAAGTCTTAGAGTTTGGTTACCTTAACCTGCCACCAGAGGGTATGAATATCATTAAAGAAGCCAGAAGACGTACTGCTAGAGCTTGCTATGCTGCTAAGTGGAAAAGATGTGCCATTTACTGCAATAATAATCAAATTGATCCTTTAGATGCTTCCATCCAAAATATTATCTGTTACCTTCTCCATTTACAAATATGTAATCTAGCTTATTCATCTATACGTTTACATCTCGCAGCTATTGCTGCATATCTACAAAGCAGACAACATATGTCGTTGTTTAGAATACCAGCAATAAAAGCTTTTATGGAAGGGCTAAAAATAATTATTCCTCCTAGGTTACCACCCTCTCCAGTGTGGAACCTAAACATTTTTCTTACCAGGCTCATGGGAACCACTATTGAGCCTTTACACAAATGTGAACTACCATTTCTCACATGGAAAACAGCTTTCCCGGTTGCTATCACCTCTCTTAGAAGAGTTAGTGAAATTCAAGCTTTCACTATACAAGAACCTTTCTTACAATTACACCGTAACAAAGTGGTTCTAAGAACTAATCCTAAATCCCTTCATAAAGTAATTACTCCTTTTCATTTAAACCAATCTGTTGAGTTATCAGTGTTTTTTTAAAACCCAGACTCAGTAGCAGAAAGAGCTTTACACACACTAGATGTCAAATGCTCTTCTCTATTACATAGATAGGAACAAGTCCTTTCGCAAAACAAAGCAACTAGTTGTAGCCTTCTCTTCACCACATAAAGGCAATCCCATTTCTAAATCCGGAATTGCAAGGTGGATTGACTATGCACCCGCCAAACCCGGCTCGAGCTAGAGTGGAAAGTACCACAAGGAGCTCCCCCCGGCGATCCTGACATGAGATCCGGCAACCCCTGACCTGCCTCAAGCCTCCTGACGATGCCTGCAGCCTCAATCTAGAGGACCCCCTCCTACAGCGACCAGAGCGGGTAAGAAATTTCGACTTCCCAAGGCACCCCTGCACCTGACGCCCCACAGCCTTGTGTGCCCAACCCAGCGGTGCCTAACCAACTCTTAACATCCCAATTTACACAAGTGGTGGTCGCTCTTGGAAGATCCTTGTCCATGAGCCTGCAATGTTTCTTTGTCCCCTAGAATCTCCATTGAAATCAAGAGGGCACCCGACCTCAAAACAGCACCCTGCCTCACCCTAGTGCCGCTGAGGGTGCCCATTTGGTGCCAACTTGGTGCCCAACTTGCCCTGAGCTTAACCCCAGGAGCTTTGCTCCCACAACCCTGTGGCCTGCTTACCAGCAGCCACCAACCGGAGCCCCCCCCTCCTCCATAGTATAACATTGGGCCTCAACACTCTGCTCCCAGCCGCCCAATTACTTACCTCAAAACCGATAACCTGTTTTTCCTCATAGAATATCTTTGACACTTTTACTCCCAAAAAGTTTCGAAGTGTCGACTTTTGAAAACTTAAAATATTCCTTAAAAATTATACAAATAACCAAAACTCATTTTCTCAACTGTTTCCAGTAAGAAGAGTAACGTCACAGTAACTTACCTGCAAATTGTATTTACTTCCATAGGAAAATATTGGTGATTCTAGGTGAAAAAGTTTGTGGGAACTTTTGAAATACAAGAATATTCTTTAAAAATATTAAAATATTCTTTAAAAATCCTACAACAAACTAAAACGCATTTACTCAACTGTTTTCAGGAAATGCCCCAGTGCTGAATCTAGGATCCAACACTGTGTTAGTAAAAGTAATCCGAAAAGTAATCTAATTGCATTTTACTGAAAAATCCTATTGATTCCTATGTAGCAAGTCTACTAAAGTTTGCATTACATTGCAACCCCTGTAAACTCGAATTGTTACAAAGTCCTACTGTATTTTGAAAGTAATCAACAGCAGCATCTTGTAGCTGAAAAGTATTTATATCCTTACCTGTACCAGTCTTGCTTGGTTCTAGAAATAAAACAACAGTATATTTTTTATCCAAACACAATTAGCCTAGAGTTCAGTTCTTAAGTGTATGAATTCATTTGCTGACTGAGTGTGAACATCAAATGCTTAACACTGTCCTCTGATTCTGCCTTACTGCTCGACCAAGCTACCACTTTAGAGAGTAAGGTTCTATCTAACTTTAACCTCTGCCAAACCTCTGGAGACCCCTGGACTCTACACACTGTACCTCACTTTGGTGCAGTATATATAGAGCCAGTTTCTTACAGCCTGTCCCCACCTCGAACCTGCAGAAGTTAAACTCCGGTGTGTCCTGCAGCCAGCAACCTCAAGAATAGTCGAGGACCTGCCTTCCAAAGAAAATACTTCATCTCCAATAAACACCGGATTTGTTCTCCCACTGGCTCTAGCTCCGGCGAAATCCGCAAGTCTGTACCACTCTGCACCCGTCGCCCAGGGCCCGAGTTTGAGTGGCCCAACACCATGAGGTGGTCTCCCCGGTGATCCGGACCCTAGATCCAAAGATCCCGTACCTGCCTCAAGCCTCCTGCCGACGCCTGCAGTCTAAATTCAACCCAATCGCGACCAGGAGCCAGTAAGAAGATCCAACCCTAAAAGACACCCCTGCACCCGATGCCCATTTCCTTGTCTAACCAACGCCCAGTATCCAAACTTACCTCTCTAAGTGGTGGTCGCTCTCAGATGTCCTTCGTCCCCCGAACCTGCGGTGTGTTTGCAAACCGGAGAAGCCCCATTGAAAGTAACAGGACGCCCGACGTCAAAACAGCACTCTGCACCCGGCCACCCTAGTACCGTTGAGTGTGCACCTTTGGTGCAGTCTTGAACCCCCATTTTCCCTCTGCTTAAGTCCAGGAACTTTTCTTCCACAATCTTGTGGCCAGCCCCCTATCCCCCAATGGATAACATTGGGCCTCAGACCTCTGCACCTGGCAGTCCTAGTGCAGCTGAGGGTGCTTTGAGAGTGCATCCAGAGATTTCCAGAGACGAGTAAGCATGTGGCAGTGGCTGACTCTATCCGCTTGTGTGCTGTGTGATGCAAGTATTGCACTGTGGGCGCTGAGTCAGAGCGTTTTAATGTAATAGCGATTGTCCAGCTATTTTTTAAAAACATAGTGTATCTTGTATTTTTGTTTTTAAAATTGCGTGCACTTTACTTCTGGGCTGATTCAATAGCTCGGGGGGTCACTCACCACTGTACCCCCGCCCGGTCCGCCGCGTCCATTCTGGGCGTTTGATGCGGAGGGTGAGGAGGAGCCCAGCACTTCCGGGCTCATTGTTGTGAGGTCAGCGCTCTAGCTGCGCTGTACATGATCCTGATAAAAAGTGGGGAGGAACGCCGTCGCGCGGTGGAGACGAGTAAGCCGGTGGCAGTGGCTGACTCTATCCGCTTGTGTGCTGTGTGATGCAAGTATTGCACTGTGGGCGCTGAGTCAGAGCGTTTTAATGTAATAGCGATTGTCCAGCTATTTTTTAAAAACATAGTGTATCCTGTATTTTTGTTTTTAAAACTGCGTGCACTTTACTTCTGGGCTGATTCAATAACTCGGAGGGGGTCACTCACCACTGTACTCCCGCCTCGGTCTGCCGCGTCCATTCTGGTCGTTTGATGTTGAGGGTGAGGAGGAGCCCAGCACTTCCGGGCTCATTGTTGTCAGGTCAGCGCTCTAGCTGCCCCTCCCCTCCCCCTATATATGTGTATGGGACAGCGTCGGCGCAGCGGACGCGTGCAGCGGGTGCAACAAAGGCGCGCCGAAGTTGCACCAAAGTTAAGTCCGTCTGTGCCCGTCCGCGGTCGAACGGGTCCGGGGCCATGACCCCTGTGCAATCTAGGCCAACCCACATACAATATGGGAGACAAGAACTGCTAGATCTATGTCCATCTAGTGCGGGACCGTGCTGGCACTCAATGGAGGCACTAACTCTCCGAAACTGCTCACTGTGCTCCTTTAAAGGCCAGAGAGAACCGGTTAGTGAGTCAGACAATGGGAGGGTCCAAGGAGGCTTGCTGAATTGAAGATCGCTAAGCAAGCACAGCAATCAGATTTGGGATCTCCTTCTGGATGAGAAGATGGATGTTCTCTTCCTAACGGAGACCTGGTTAGGGGAACACTCCGACCCTGACATAATAGAAGCTATCCCGCCAAGTTACTCACTGACCAGATTAGATAGGAGCGGGGGAGGGGCGGAGGGATTGCCATTGCTATTAAGGCTCCGCTTGAATGCACTTTAGTTCCCCTACAAATAGATAGCTGTGAGGCCGGCCATTTCACTTTAAAACTTGGACCTCAACATTCTGTGTCGGGGATCCTCGTTTATAGACCCCCAGGAAGGCTTAATTACTTTAAGACTAGCCTAGTGGAGGCTGTCGCTCATTTAGCCATAAGGAAGAGTAGACTCCTGGTGTTAGGAGACCTTAATATCCATCTCGAAGATGAACAAGCTAAGGAGGCAATAGACATAAGGCAAGAATTGCAGGCCTTACAATTCGAATTGAAAAACACTATCCTGACCAAAAAGCATGGCCACTTACTGGATCCCGTATTTGGAAGCTGGGACGGAGTGAGGGTGGATTCTCCCTTACCTGTACCGTGATCGGATAATTTTTTAATCCCTTTTAAAATATACTTTCCAGCTACGGACACACACAGGGGGAATAACAGCTACCCACGACGCAAATGGAAACACTTCTCTCAAGACACTTTCAATAAATTATTACAGAAAGGGGGTCCACCGGGGGGCGCTGACTGTGAAAGCGCAAATAGCAAACTACAGAGGCACATTCTAAATGCCCTAGATGCGACGGCCCCGATGTGTTTATCTAAGATAGGGAATAGAGGAAAAAAGTCAGCCCCTTGGTTTACGCCCGAGCTGCAGGCTGCTAAATCGGAATGTAAAAGACTAGAGCGGAGATGGCGGGTGGACTTCTGTCCTCAAACAAAGAAAATTTATAAGGAAGCACAGAGAAAGTACCAAACCATGTTGCGAGGAACTAAGGCCATGCACTATAAAAATCGTATTGGGGAGGCAGAAAACTCCTCAAGAGAACTTTTTTAAATCTTTAAGGAGATCTCAGTGGTAGTAAATGCTAATACCCCAGAACATGACTCAGTAGCAGAGTGTAACAGAGTAGCTGACTACTTTGCAGGAAAGGTCAGAGATATCTATGCGACCTTCTCTGACAAAACGGAATGTGGACTTGACTTTGAGGAGGTTGCGGGGGCAAGTAATGTGGGGAACTGTCTGAAGGCTTTTTCGGTTCCCCCTCCAGAGACACTAAGCAGCATCTGTCAGGGTATTAAATCTGGCTCCCCTCGGGACCCGGCACCACCTAGGGTGTTGGGAGAGAGCCTCACGGTGATGGAACCTTACATCAGGCATGTGCTTCAGGTTTCATTTGCCTTCAAAACACTCCCTGAAGATTGGAAAAAAGCTGTAGTTCTTCCCATAAAAAAGAAGCCCAATGTAAGCTATGAAGTACTTGAAAACTTAAGACCGATTTCCCTACTACCGTACCTAGCCAAAGTGGCTGAGAAAGTGGCCAATATTCAACTGATGGCACACTTAGAGAAGAACAGCCTCCTACACTCCTCTCAATCAGGCTTCCGACCGGGCTTCTCTATGGAGACGACCCTTTTGAGAGCGACAGAGACCCTACGTCAAGGTGCGGATGCTGGACATACCATGGCACTGGTGATGCTGGACCTCAGTGCGGCGTTTGACACTGTAGCTCATTCCATCTTGCTGCAGTCTCTAAACAAAGCACGTGTCACTGAGTCCGCGCTAGGATGGTTGAAATCGTTCCTCACAGGCCGAAGCTTTCAGGTCCAACGAGGCTCCTTTAAATCATCAGCCATAGCTTTAGAACAAGGGGTGCCTCAGGGCTCGGCCTTGAGCCCAACTTTGTTTAATTTATATATGGCCCCCTTGGCAGAAGTGGTTCAAGCGTATGGAGTGGAGTTAGTCTCCTTCGCCGACGACACCCAACTGCTGATCTTTGTCCCTAGCACCGGTAACGGCGGCATCTAATTTCAAGGCCTGTATGCAGGCTCTGGCAGGATGGATGAAGTCACACTGTCTGAAGCTTAACGGCTCCAAGACGGAGGTAATGGTGATTGGGGGGAGCAACTTGAGTTGGACTGCGGATTGGTGGCCATCATGTCTGGGTCCAACGCCCATTCCCTGTAAGGAGGCTAAGAACCTGGGGATATGGGTTGTTCCGACGCTATCTTACGATGGCCACATTCGCCGCCTAGTGGGAAAGTGTTTTGGGGTGCTAAAAACTCTCAACCACACCTTAGATTTACTTCCGCTGGAGGCCAGACGCACCATGACTCTAGCATTGGTGACATCCCGTATGGATTACGGAAATGTCCTGCTCTTAGGCACCACAGAAAAAAGCATGGGGCTCCTGCAAGTCCTTCAAATACGGTTGCCCGTCTGGTCCTGAGACTCCCAAAAAGAGCAGCCTCCAAACCTGCTCACGCGGCTCTACACTGGTTGCCGGTCAGAAAGAGAGTTATATACAAACGCTCCTAATATGCCACAGGATAATATGGCATAAAGCCCCATCCTATCTCCAAGACCTGGTACACATATATGAGCCTAACAGAGCACTACGCTCAGAAGGAACGGGCTAACTGAAGATTCCCCGCGTAAAAAGAGAAAAACTAGGAGGCCGCTCATTTAGAGTGGTAGCGGCTCGCAACTGGAATAGACTCACGGTTGGCCTCAGACTGGAAGGATCTGAGGTCAAGTTCAGAAATCTCTTAAAAACCCATCTGTACAATCTTTAGAAAACTGCTGGGCGGAGGAGGCTACCACGGCTGATGTACGAATCATATCTCCACAGCGCAGGGACACGCCGGGATGGCATCACCAGGCGCTTTATAAACTACTTTATTATTATTATTATTATTATTATTATTATTATTATTATTATTATTATTATTTTATTATTATTCTCGACCCTGGGGGACCCCTGAGACTAACCTCAGAAACCCAACTTCCACAACAGAGTAATTACCTCTGAACCGATAACACTATGTTTGAGGCATAGGAGCTTTAGATCATATGCTTTGGAATAGATCCCCATCTAGTGTTGGGTCCCGATGTTTGCACTTTAATTTTCTTCGAAGAAGTCTTTCCAGTCACAAGGTAGGGGACTCTTCCTTTTGCTGATAGTGCGCATGGGCATCGACTCCATTTGTAGTTTTTTTTTTCCGCCATCGGGTTCGTAAGTGAATTGTTGTGCTCCGGTATGGTACTGTTTCTTCTGGCCCCCTTCGGGCAATCCACCACCCTCAACGGTATTTATCGATCGTGTTTCCCATTATCCGCGTTTAGTTTGCTCTTGAAAACCTATGATTGGAACATTCGCGGATGGCCGTTGGGTCTACCCGCGCCGGGATTGGTAGCAGTTGATGGAACGGAGTCCATTCAAGTTATGCCCAGGGTGTTGCGCTAACTTCCTGCGCACCGACTTGCACAAAGTGTACAACTTATGCCTATCCCTGGAACATGACAAGAAAGACTGCGCCGCGTGTCAGTCGTTTTGGTCAAAGAAAACACTATGTGATTGTCTGGTTCGACACCATTAAATGTAACAACAAAGTGGCTCTGCGCCGGAGAAGAGTCCGAACATGAAGAATTGCAAGCGCAGGAAGCCGAAATGGAGAAGTAGCACGTCACCGTGGCTGACTCAGAAGCCGAAGACCTGACAACGGATCATGAGTAAAGAGACTTCGTTCCTATACTATCTCCTTTATAAGAAAAAGGCTCTGGTCCCTCCGCTTCCTTTGGGCCAAGGTCAGCACTGAGAAAAGGTTTTGAGCACCCCGCTTGGGCTCAGTGCCAAAACACAAACAGCCTTCTGGCCTGGATCTACCCCTCCCCACACCAGTGCCGACCCCCAACATTCGGAGCTAAAGTGAAATACTTTCTGGGGTTTGTGCCTTGTTGAGTAAACCTAAATCTTCAGAGCCAAAAACTTCGTAGCCAAAACTTTAGATGCCAAAACTGGCATATTCACGCCAAACTTCCTGAACAGAGGAAAATGGGCTTACAATAGGACTACCACATTCATTTAATTAAGAAAAATATGGCCACTAACCTTTCTCCTCCTTATATTTCACCTTCTTTACCCATTTATGAAGTATTGCTTATTACACCAACACATTCCCCTACACCAACATCACCTGACCCACATGAAACAGGGGATGGGGATATAGAAGACCATGCACCACAGGATCCTGATCCATGGGATCATTATAATTTCCCTCAACCAGATAATGACCCTGACTTATATCCATCCTGGCCTTCGCCTTCAAATGATAACATTGCTACATTGAGCTCCATAGTTGGGCAGCACAATATCATGGAGTAGAGCTTCATAAGGAGAGTTTAGAGGAGGATTTTTTGTTGGAGGCACTGAGTTCATCTTAAAGGGCTACACAAACATTACCAATGTTACAAGTGATGCTCAAACACACTGAGGATATCTTTAAAGGCCCTTAGGAGCTAGGATCATCACTCCCAGGGTAGAGAAAAAATACAAAGCTGCACCTAATGACCCTGTGTATATCAAAGGCCAGTTACCCCTAGACCCTCTGGTTGTTTCCAGTGCTCGTAAGAGTGCTAACTCTCTGCTTTGGGAAAAAGGATATCCTCATAAGCGGCTAATAATTGGCCCAAGCATTGTTGGCAAGGTATGATAGAGCTCATTATGACTAACTCGAAAAGCTCATTGAATGCCTTCCAGATGAGCATAAGACTAAAGCCAGTGACCTTATTCAAGAAGGCAAATTAATAGATAATACCTCTATCAGGTGTGCTTTAGATCAGGCAGATACAGCAGCTCGGGCAGTAAACACTAGTGTGTGACTCCGTAGACATGCTTGGCTAAGAATTTCAGGGTTCAAGCCTGAACTACAAGCCTCTATTCTTAATCAACCTTTTGATAAAGAACGTCTTTTTGGCCCAGCTGTAGATGTATCACTAGAAAAGATGAAAAAAGATACTGAAGTTGCTAAATACATGGGAGTCTTACAATCGCCTTCTAACAGGGGTTCCTTTTGTCACTCATTCTATAGGGACAGTTCCAAAACTGTATCTACATTGAATCCCTCCTCCTCTTACAAGGGCAACACTCAATCGCCCTCTTCAAGAGGTTATTTTAGAGGAGAATATAGAGGAAACATCGACAAGGGAAGGGGCAGTAGTAAATTCAAATTCAAATTCAAAAGAAACTTTATTCGGTGTATTTCAACCATAAAAGTACATTAAAAAACAAACAGTACATACATCAAGTTTCATTATAAGTCCAGATGAGGAAAAAATTACATACATTAATTCATTCATTGATCCAGACAGAGACGCAGTTTAAGAACCAGTTTTAAAAATTCAAGAACTTGAAGGACACTTTCACTGTGTAGTAATTGTAAATATAAAAAGGCTGGTCATATCTGTTTAAAATTCATTTTTTTTAAAAGGGCAATTAAAAAGCGTTTGCGGGGGAATTCATAATATTTACATAAAAACATAAAGTGCATCATGTCCTCTGGAGACTTTCCGTCGCAGCCACAGGACGAAGGTTTTTTCCAGAAGCTCTCCCTTTTGGGTCTTATAATCAGATGTTGAAACTGGTTGAATCTAAATCTTGTAAGCAAGAACTTGTCATGGGTGCTAAAAGTGCCAAGTAAGTAAGGCTCAGTTGTCAAGCATGTTTTGACCATGATAAGTTTCCTCACGCTGACTTTTTGTATCTCAGCACCCTCCCTCTCAGCCATCTTGCGCTGTGTAAACACCTGCTTCACTAGGTCAATGTCCGCCTTCACAATTCCTGATGGATTTTCAAATAGATCTGGGCGACCCAACTCAGAAAAACATGTTTTTAAATACTTCAGCCAGGGGGAGCCTAATGCGTTCTCAAGGGCCAGGAAGTCATTCACAATTAAATGTGTAAGGGGGATTTCATCACATAACCACATTTTCAGGAACATGATAGAGGTCGTAGGGACAGGATATCGCTCAAATACCCCACTCCTAGTTCCTCGTGTACCATAAAGTTGGAAGTAGAGGCCGAAACACACAGAAGTTGTTTATAAAACTTATTTTCTGTGATCTGAAGTTGATCCCCGGCCACATAGCCCCAGAGCTCACTCCCGTATGCTGCGGTTGCTACAGATTTTGCGTCATATAATTTAATCATAGCAGCCGTGGGTTTTTTGCCAAGCTTTGACGCGAAATTTAAAATGGAGGCATTAACCTTAGACACATCACACTTTTTTTTAACAAGTTACGGGGCCCAAGATAATTTCGAGTCAAAGAGTACGCCTAGATAAGAGAATGTGCTGGAAAATGGTATAGCTACATTATCTAGTTTGAAGGTATATTGTCTTTTTGGCTGTTTCCCCACCTGCATTATGAAAGATTTTGAGTTGTTCACTAACAAATCTCTATCTTCCATAAACTTTTTGAATGCATTAAGTAGCTTTTGGAGGCCTTTTTCTGTTCTTGCTAACAACACCGCATCATCTGCGTATAATAGAACGGGGATGCTTCTATTCCCCACTCTAGGACTATCTGCTTTCACCTCCCGCAGAACACCATCCAACTCGTTTATATAAAAGTTAAAAAGGAAAGGGGCTAATATGCAGCCTTGCCGTACCCCCTTCCCAGTTCTAAAATCGTCAGTCACAGACAGGTCTTGGGAGTACCTTTTATTTGCACTCGTGTTATTATGGAGATCAACCAGGAAATTTATAATGTCCTTGTCCACTCCCTTTTCCCTCATGGACCCCCACAGCTTCCCCCTGTTAACACAGTCGAAAGCTGAGGAAAGGTCCATGAAGGCCAAGTGGACTGTGCCTTTTTGAATGACAGTATATTTAGTTAGTATTAGGAAGAGGTTCAAACACTGAGTTGTGGTCGAGCGGCCGCTGCAAAAACCATATTGGGCGATGGTCATGATATTATTGTCCCGTGTCCAATCTGAAAGTCGCCTCAATACTATTCTCCCCACAAGTTTTGCCATGGAGTTAATCAGGGAGATAGGCCTGTAGCAAAGGGGACTATCCCTATCCCCCTTTTTAAATATCGCCACGATGGTAGAGAGCCCCCAAGATAGCGGGCATCCCACCTTTGCGGCTGCATTGATAACTGCCACAATAATCGGGGCCCAGAAATTAGGATCAGATTTAAAAAGATCCGGGGGTATCCCATCCGGTCCTGGTGATTTGCCCCCTGTGAGCCCCTCTATTCCTACCACCACCTCTTCTGTACTAACATTCAAACTAGGATCCCCTATAGTGCATTCAAAAGGTACTGCATTTAATTCAGATCCCCCATACAATTGTTTAAAATATGCTACCCACTCCTCTTTTGTAATGACACATTCTAACCCCTCCCCTGAGTCTTTCACCAGGAAGGGTTTCTTAATCACTGCCCAAAATCTAGCACTGTTGTTCAGAGTGTGTGGTTCCAGAATCTCAGCCCAGGCATCATTCTTCAGTACCTCCTTTCTCTTAGCAATGACTGATTTATACTCTTTGCGTGATCTCTGGACTAATTCCTTATTTCGAGGTTTTAGCAACAAAACCGCTCTGAGATCACGAGCTGCCTTGGAGCATTCCTTGTTGAACCACCTCGGGCCCGCCCTCCCTTTGTGCGTTGAAGGTTCTGTCATTGAAACAGCTATCTTGTCAGTTAAAGTCTGAAAATCCAACAAAACCTGGGTTGGATCAGAACCAGCCTGCGTACATCTATCGATGATGCCGCTGCAATTAACTTGGATGTTCTGATATATAAGGGCCGGGGTACACATAGACCATTTTAGGCGGCGTCTCCCGTCAGTTGGTGTTACCTTACCCTTACTTACGTTATGACTTTCTCTAGCCATCCAGGGTCCCCTTAGGTGTATGGTCAGAGGGTTGTGGTCAATATGTAAATTATTTTCTATGGAGAATGAGCGCACAAACCCCTGCATAGGCATTGTTAATAACATGTAATCAATAAACGTCCCCTTCCCATGCCCTTTAAATGTTGGGGTAAGGAAACGCTTTGAGGGATCACTTAATGCCATTCCAATGGTGAGACCATGTTCATTGAGTAAGTTATTAAGACAGTCCCCCTCCACGGTATGTTCCATATGTAACCCGTTTAATCTAGGACAGAGCATTTCCTGAAGGTTTTTCCCTAGGGGTCACCACAAGGGTGAATGTTAAAATCGCCCATAATCATCAAGTTATGAGAGCAATCCCTCATTGAGCTACCTATATAGTCAGTAGTAATTCAACATGTAAATTGATACTTGTATAGCGCACTACTTACCCGCAAGGGTCTCAAGGCGCTTGTACGAATACCGCTGTGGAACCCATCCTGGCTTTCCCTGTGAGGCGTCCACTCCTGGGCACCCCCAAGGTGGAGGCCAGTCATCCTTAGCGTTGTGGTGGCCGTTGTGGAGATTAAGCAAGCTATTGCCCAGAGTTGCACTCCATGATTGGAATAGGCACCGAGGAGAGAATTATCAGGTCCGTGGAATTATTGAGCCCAAGACCCGCCGAGGTGGGGAATTGAACCCTGGTCCCGGGCTAGACCTCTGCATCAGGGTCTGCCGTCTAACCATTGAGCCACACTTCTCCACTCACACATGCACTTCTCCTGCAAACAACAAGCAGTGCCTTATTTCCTATACCCCCTATCATTCCACTCCTGCCGGCGGACGCCTTTCACAATTTCTACCCATTTGAAATACAATTACATCAGACAAATGTGTTCTACAAATTATCCAATCTGGAGCTTACAAGCACTCCACCGAATATTCCTCCAAAGTCACACCTCATGTCACAAGAACATCTCACCCTTCTAAAGCAAGAGGTTCTTTCTCTGTTGCAAAAAGGGGGCACTAGAACCAGACTCTTTACAATACCAAGGTACAGGAGTGTACTCCCTCTACTTCCTAATTCCCTAAAAGGAAGGCTCTCGCAGGCCTATATTGGACCTCCGAGAACTAAATCTATACATTCAGTCGGACCACTTTCATATGGTAACACTCCAACATGTGCTTCCCCCTCCTTCAGCAAGGTGACTTTCTATCTGCTCTAGATTTAAAGGACTCTTACTTTAATATTCCAATGCACCCTGCGCACCACAAATACCTCAGGTTTGTGGTAGCAGGCCAACATTATCAATTCAAATTCCTTCCCTTTGGAGTGACAGCTGCTCCCAGGGTTTTCACAAAATGTTTGGCAGTAGTCGCAACTCACCTGAGAAGACAACATACTGAGATGACTGGCTTATAAAGGCCAGTTCGCACAAAAGCTGTCTGTGCCACTGTTGGAATTAGGTAGCCTGGCCTAGGGCAAGACTAACATTTAGAGGCACAGTGTAAAGGTTGCAGACCACCCAAAAGTAACTTCACGCAATAGCACTCAAAAAGAAAAACACTACACCAAAATTATATGAAAATACGTACTGCTTTATATAAAAATAATATGCTCTGGGTTGTCAAATCAGTAACTCACATATAAATAGTTCAAGCAGTTTAGATTACTTTCAGGGTCAACAATTACACTTTCTTTAAACTACTAGCAGAATATCACTCTTTGAATTACTAGCAGGGACTGTATTTCCAAATTCTTATCACACTTCTGCATTAAGATAACTGTACCCTAAAATCAATTAGGCTAGGTATACTCCGCTAGAATCTTGGGAGAAAACTACACTTCACTTATAAGCACGAGCAAATATCATTACAGTATTAACATTTAAACTATTAAGCAATGTAGTTAACCAGGTTCCACTTTACAGTTGACTTGTCATTAAACCAGTTACAAAGAGAATCACAATGCAGTTTCTTTTCAGTTGAATTAAGAAGGTGTGATTAGATAATGACTGTACTCCGCTTACTTAAATTAGGCCAGAACCTCACTCTCATTTACTTGAATCACAGTTCAGTTAATCAGCTCACCACCTTGGCTAGATCTGGTTTCCTTATGTTACTCCCCAACCTGAGGTTAGCAGGGATCGACTGACCAGGATCTACTTTACTGCTCTGTAGGTACTAGCGCCACTCCCCCTGAATCTCCACTCCTTACTTGTTTCCACAGCGTGGATGTGATCTTCTCTGTGTTCAGCAGCACGATGACAAAATGAAGGGCACAGAGGGGGGGGGGGGCGGAGCACACCACAGAGGCGGGCAATCCCTTGATGGGGGCGAAGGCTCCCTTGTAGCTTCCTTGTGCTCTCCTCACTCGAGCCAGCTCCTCTGCTGGGCGCTCGAGCGGAGAACAGGGCCGAGGGCTTATCACCCCCAACAACAGCCGAGACTCTCAGCTCCCTCTCCCTACTCGGCCAGCTCCTCTGCGTGGCGCGCGAGCAGGGGAGTAGGGAGACACTCACTCCGGCCGCAGCCGGCTCTTCGCGTTGCTTGGCGGGTCGCTGCTTCCGTGGGCATGCGCAGTAGCGCTTGCCCGGGGCTCCTCCTCACAACGACCGGCGGGGCTCTGATCTCCTCCACATGCGCGGAAGCGCTCGCGCCCGCCCTCAAAAGGAAGACGCTACTCCCGGACCTGCCCGACCCTAGGTCCTTCCTGACACGACAGTGAATCGGCTTTTGGGCATGCGCGAAGGCGCCGTTTTACCGCGTCTCGCTCTGGCTCTTCCCTGACAGCCGGGTCACTTCTCCACACGTGATTTAGCGCGGAAGGTGCCCCCGGGGTCCCAATCTCGGCAGCAGCGCTCGGGACTCCTCAGATGGGATGGGACTTTCCTGCACACTTCTACTCCTTAGCGTTCAAAGGGGGGATCGACTCACCAACAGTTCTGCCACAGGTAAGGGGTGTACAGCGCTACCCCAGCCACCAGTTTTCTTCCTATCCTCAGAAGGGAGGAGGGAATCAAGGGGGCCCTCTCAGCAGACAGTCACTGTGCACTTTTAAGGCACTGGAACCCCAGCCCACCTTACTGGGCAGATGACAGGGTCAGGAGTCTTCTTCAGTTCAGATCCCCATACTGGACAGAGGACTGCGCTCACTACTTCGCAGTCTCCTTCTCCTGTTCTCACCCCTCTGTTCTAGATTAGGGGTCACACAGGCGCCCAGGGTCTCCAGTAACTTCCCACAGCGGGGCCAAGACAAATAACTAAAAGGGGAGTTGGGGGTTGGACCAAATAGGCAGCTTCCCAGTTCAGGAGGTCAACCCTAAGTCTAACCTTTTCCCACCCTTAGCTACCACCTGTCCTCCAGCTGACTTCCACAGGTAGACAAAATGGCTGCCCCGCATTCCGCCTTATATAGGCTGCCCTTCAGTGGTCCAGAATGGACCAGAAGGTTCTGGAATGCCCTATGTTGGTCTATGGCCAGGTTCTGTTGGTGACAGTTGGGACAGTTGGCAGCCACCATTTTAGGTGGTGCCAATTTTCCTGTCAGAACAGGCCTCTGGGCCTAAGGTAAAAGATTATGAGGGGGGGAGAAAACACCTATCCCCCTGACCAACACCTGCAAAAAGTCAGTAGACACAAAAATTAACAAGAGTATGAGGGGCAAAAAGGGGACAAAATAAATAAAAATTAGGAGGGACTTCGCCAAAAAGTCAGACAGGTCTAACAGCCACTATCTAGGAGCTACTATAGACACACAAAGAGCTCTAGCATACCCAACTCCAGCCAGAATCAGAAATATTTAACACCTAATATTTCAGTTCCAGCTTCAACAATCCTTACCAGCTTGAGTGTTCATGCAATACTGGGAATGATGGCGTTCTGCATTTTCATAGTTCCCTACGCAAGACTTCAGATGCGTCCCCTACAGGAATGCTTAGCATGTCAGTGGAACCAGGCTCAAGGTCAATTATTAGATCTTCTATTGGTAGACGGCCGCATCCATCGCTCTCTGCAGTGGTGGAACACACAAAACCTTTTGAAAGGGCGGCCCTTCAGCGACATGGTTCCACAGATAGTACTAACAGCAGACGCATCACTGACAGGTTTAGGAGCTCATCTCCAAACCCACACAATTCAAGGCATGTGGAGCTCCCAACAAAAACAGCTTCATATAAATCATCTAGAACTGCCTGTGATTTTTCTGGCTTTGAAAGCATTTCAAGTTCAGCTAGTATGCAAGACTGTACTAATTCGTACAGACAACATAACAGCCATGAACTACATTCAAAAACAGGGGGAACACACTCCTTCCGACTGTCTCACCTAGCACAGGACATCTGGAGATTGGCCATGCATCACAAAATCTATCTCCTAGCACTGTGGTTCCCAAACTTTTTCGACCCATGGCTCGTTCTGACTTATCGTCCATTTGCTGCGGCTCCCCATTTTGTCACATTTCTTTGTCCGGCCTTGTGAGTACATCCATTTCTCTCTCTGAAAATATTAGGGATGAAGCCGATGAAGCATTGGGCACAGATTTAACAAAATAAAAATACAACAGGGTTACTCGGGCACGCCTTCTTTGAGAAGTTTGCACTCAAGTTCAAGTAGGAAGATAACCTTTTCCGTGATGTGATTGGTGTTTTTTTCATGGGGCATCAGAAATATTTACTCACTTAAGAAACAGCCGCAAGTTGAAGCTCACACTGTTATGTTCCAAAAACATATTTGCACATGTTGATTATTCATTGGGAATTTGTGATTTTTGGATTTTGTCACACTACTACATTATTTACCTTGTGAATTCTCTTTATTATTTTCTGTTTCCTTTCTGTTGCTCATGTACTTTGTTGGCTTTGCTGTAGCAAGTATATAGTTTGCTCTGCCGCCAAAAGCTGCTGCTATATGCTGATTGACAGACTGCGTGCTGTAGGCATCTCTGGGTTGGCCCTTGACTGGCTGTCATCATTCCTGAGTGATAGAACTCAACAGGTCTGGATGCCCCCCTATTCGTCGGCCCCGAAGAGACTGTCAACTGGGGTCCCGCAGGGTTCTACGTTAAGCCCTTTACTGTTTAACGTTTATATGACCCCTCTACTTTATCTGGCGGAACATCTGGGAGCCAAGATAATAGCGTATGCTGATGACACTCAGCTGCTATTCACATGGCCTAAGGGTGTGTCCGATCCATCAGCAGTCCAGCATTGTCTGTCGGAAGTTTTTAGGTGGCTTGCACAAGTCCAACTTAAGTGCAATGAAGATAAGTCCGAGGTCTTATTCTTCGGCTCCTTCCCTGACAATTTCAAGGACCAGATTTGGCCCCCGGACCTGCCCTGTCCCAGTGCGACGGGAGGCCCAGCTAAGAACCTGGGGGTCTGGTTCGGTCAGGATCTAAAGTTTGCGGATCACTTAAAAAAATTGACCGGCATTTGCTTTGGCACCTTGCGTGCCCTGAGGAAATTCTTTCCTCTTCTGCCTAGGGCAGCCAAGGAGTCTGTCCTTCGAGCTCTGATCCTATCCCGGCTCGATTACGCCAATGCCTTATTTAGTGGTCTACCTGCGTACATGGTTCACCGCCTGCAGGTGATACAAAACGCTGCAGTACGTCTGCTTTTCTCTCTCCCAAGGAGGTCAAGCGTGCGTAGCCACTTACGCAGTCTGCACTGGCTACCAGTACCACATCGAATTATGTTTAAAATTCTTGTGTTGGCATTCAGAGCAGCTCATGGCCAGGGACCAACATATCTGCAGAAAAGGTTTTCATTCTACACTCCCAACCGTGCCCTTCGATCGGCCAATCTATGTCTTTTAACCACCCCTAAATTTAAATATGCACGTATGGGAGGTCAATCCATTTCAGTTAAAGCAGCCTCTGCCTGGAATGCTCTCCCCCTTTCCCTCAGAGCCTCGCCAACCATTTCTGTGTTTAAGAAAGATCTCAAGACCCACTTGTTCAATGCCCCTCTCTTGTAGTTCATCCAGGCTTTGCTCCAGCTACTATGTTCTCAATTCACTCACCGCGCCAGGATACCCCGTGGTAACAGAGCGCGATATAAAAGTTTTAATAAACATAAACATAAACTATGTCTGTGCTCGCACATACAGTGTCTGCAGGTCTCGCGCCGGATACCTCACTTATGCTGAGATGCAATAGATATGTGTAAATACTACTGGCCTTTGAGATTTCTTTTTCAAGGCTGCCAACACTTCATGATGATGTTGAATGTGTTTGCTTGGTCCACCCTTTCATTGCGTGCCTGCATAATTACTACCTGTGCAAGAGTGTGCAAGATCTAGTTTAGTATGTTTGTTAAAAAAGTTTTTAAGGACTAACACCATTTTCTGAGATAAGTTTAGCCTTGTAAAGGGTGTAAGCAATGGTAATGCTTAAATTCATACATTTATGGTTTCAGAAGTTTACTTACAACCCTTTCAGGCTTTCCTCTAATTTAGTTTTGCACAGACTTAAGACGACACCTTTAAATTCTGGCATTTCCCTTTATTTATAGTTCTAATTCAGTGTGGTCTGTGCTCAGTGAGTGTTACAGTGTGAACTAGGCTTGGCAGTACTTGTGCGTCCTTCTGATAAGGAACTAGGCAACAGCACACTACTGGGAGACTGGAAATTAACTGCCTAGACTTTCAATATATAATTTCCCCTTGGCAAAAAATACGGATAAATAAAGGTGTCAGATGATAGTCTTTACTAGATGGTCTGTGGTGTTGCTGCGTGAAGCCGTCAGAGCATTTTTCAAGCACCAGGTGTGTTTTATACTTTGTATTGAATAAGAGTCTTTCACCATAGAAAAAGATTGCTTACACTGATTGTTCGTGAAGGAAGTTGCTTACTAGATGGCAGTATATGCAATTATTTCTACAGCGTTTCTTTTTAAACACAGAATGAATAAAAAAAAGACCTGCGTCATTAAGTATATCCAAAAAGCTATAAATAAAATGCCTTCCTGATAACGTAAAAAGCATGCCTGAGTTTGCTACGTGTCCCAAAACTTTCTGAAAAAATAACTGTTTTGACCATTATTCAGTGCAACACTGCATATCACTGATGAATAAAATACTTTATTTTAAATGTTACTGTGGACCAGGTTGTTTTTGTTTTCCAAGACAGCCAGACAATCAGGGAGCCTACGAATGTAAAACTCTTGCTCAGACCGCAATAAGCTTACAGCTTTCCAGAGAAATGATGAATGATTTACGTGGCACTGTCCTCGCCACCACATGAGATGTATTGTAGTGAATGCAATAAAAACTTAGCCTTTTAAATCCCGGGCATGTGCATGGTGTCAATGTGTTCGCAGCGCCCCAGGCTTGTTTTGACGGCGCACTGGGGTGCCGCGGCGCACAGTTGGGGAACTGCTGCCCTAGCAGAACACCTCCCAGGAGTGGACAATCAGATGGCAGATCTGCTATGTCGTCAGACACAGCAAATCCACGAATGGGAACTACATCCTCAAGTTCTCCTCTCATTCTTTCAAAAGTAGGGTTTCACAGACATAGACCTGTTCGCCACGCACCAAAAGGTAAAATGCCCAAACTTGGTGTCCAGGTATCCCCACCCATTGTCCAAAGGCAATGCACTATGGATGAACTGGTCAGGGATATTTGCTTACCTGTTTCTGACTCTCCCACTCATTCCATTAGTGGTATAGAAACTCAAACAAGCGTCCCTGACACTAATCCTAGTTGCTCCCACATGGGCACGTTGATCATGGTTCACAACCCTATTGGAACTCTCGGTAGTTCCTCATCAAAAATGATGTCTTAGACCCAATCTCCTCACACAGAGCCATGGAGATGTAAGACACCCAGACCCCAGTCAACCCAATCTGGCGATCTGGCACCTGAAGTCCTAGAGTTTGGCTGTTTTAATCTACCGCCAGACTATGAATACTATCAAAGAAGCTAGACGTCCTACCACAAGAGCCTGCTATGCAGCAAAGTGGAAGCAGTTTGTGATTTACTGTAATAACAACCACATCAACCCGCTCAATGCTTCTGTACAAAACATTATATGGTATTTGTTACATCTGCAACGCTCCAATTTAGCATACACATCTTTACGATTACATCTAGCTGCTATAGCCGCATATCTCCAAAATAGACAACATTGATCTCTTTTTAGAGTACCGGTCATTAAAGCATTTATGGAAGGACTCAAAAGAGTCGAGTCATTCCCCCCCCGAGGCGTCCACCTGCTCCAATGTGAAATCTCAACATTGTTCTCACCAGACTGATCGGTCCACCCTTTGAGCCATTGCACTGATATAAACTGCTATTTCTCACATGGAAAGTTGCTTTCCTAGTTGCTATTACAGAGTGGGTGAACTTCAGGCATTAACTGTAGTAGTATCTTTTTTTACAAATACATCACAACAAAGTAGTTCTTTAGACCAATCCTAAATTCCTTCCTAAAGTCATTTCTGCTTTTTATATCAATGAATCTGTTGAGTGGCCTGTATTTTACCCTCAACCAGATTCAGTAGCAGAACGTGCACTACACACATTACATGTAAAAGAGCATTGCTTTATTACATTGAAAGGACAAAACCTTTCCGTAACACAAATCAGTTTTTTGTCGCTTTTGCTCCACCACACAAAGGCAATCCTATATCAAAATCAGGTATTGCAAGGTGGATAGTCAAGTGCATTCAAATATGCTATGCAAAGACTAAACAAACATTACCAGGTCCCCTAAAGCACACTCTACACGCAAACTGGGGGCTTCTATGGCATTTCTAGGAAATATACCCGTAGATGATACATGCAAAGTTGCAACATGGTCTACAGCTCACACACTCACAAAACATTATTCTGTGGATGTATTGCAGGACAGCAAAAGAGTAGGCCAAGCAGGTTTACATGCACTATTTCAGACTACTGCAACAGCTACAGGTTAGCCACTTCTTTAGGAGATAACTGCTATGTAGTCTATGCAAAAACATATGACCTACAGCTAATATACCTCGAATGGAAAATGCTACTTACCCAGTATGCATATGCGTAGGAAACTGGCTAAGTACATACTATACCAAAGTGAGGTATAGTGTGCACAGAGTCCAGTGGAATCCCAAAGGTAGTCGGAGGTAAAGTTAGATAGAACCTTACTCTCTATTTGTGGTAGTGTGGTCGAGTAGTAAGGCAGTATCAGAGGACAGTGTTAAGCATTTGTTGTACACACTCAGTAAGCAAATGAATTCACGCACTCAAAGACTGAACTTCAGACCAATTGTTTTGTACAAAAATATTCTTTTAGTTATTTTACTTTCTAGAACCAAGCAAGCCTGGCCCAGGTAAGCAATCAGTACTTTACAGTAGTAATGCAATTGAAATACAGTTTGAATGATAATTGTATATGCACTTTGATTTGATTTATAGTTTGAATGCAGAGAAATGCAATACGTAGTAAATGCAGTACATAGACTTAAATAGGCTTTTCAGTAAAATAGCAGGTAAGTAACTTTTAAGATTACTAGGCTTACACAGAGTAGTATACCTAGATACTACTCTGGGACATTTCCTGAAAACGGGTAAGTAAAATCGTTTTTGTTAGATTATGCAATCTTAAAGAATATCTTTAGTTTCTCAAACTCCACTATTAGAAGCCTTTCAATGTTTTTCTATGGAGGAAAATATTGTTATCGGTTTTGAGGTAGGTATTTGGTAGTGGGAGTTGAGTATCTGATGTTCGACTCGGGGGTCCCCCAGGGTTATGGATGCACTCTAGTTACACCCTCAGCAGCACTAGGGAAGCTGGGTGCTGAGTGCTGAGGCCCAATGTTATCCAATGGGAGATAGGGGGCCTCCGGTTGGTGGCTGCTGGTAAGCAGGCCACTGGGTTGTGGGAGGAAAGCTCCTGGGCTTAAGCTCAGGGCAAATGGGGAAACAAAGTAGCACCAAAGGTACCCAGAGCACTGTGACCAGAGCAGGCCTCTAAGGGCTGCAGCACTTATTGTGACACCCTTAGAGGTCCTGTATTACTGCACTCACACCCTGCCTTTGCAGGCTGCGTGTTTTGATGCAAAACAAAGTGAAGAGTCGACATGGCACACATCTCTGTGTGCCCTGCCTACAACCCACTGCCCTGGTATAGGTCAGTCACGCCTCTAGCTGGGTGCACTATACCAGTAGTGAGGTAAAGGTGCATGAGCCTTGTACCCCTACAGTGTGTAAGTCCATTCTTACACATTGTAAGTGCAGTACTACCATTAGGAGTATATGGTGCTGGGAGCTTGCCATTACGAACTCCACAGCACCATAATGGCTACACTGAAAACTGAGAAGTTTGGTATCAAACATTTCAGTACATTAAACGCACACTGATGCCAGTGTGGGATTTAATGACAAATGCACACAGAGGAAATCTTAGAGATGCCCCCTTGAAAACGAACCCACCACTATTGTCCAGGCTGTGTGGCTGTTTTCAGACATGTTTCTGGACCCCTGGGTCGAGAGCCTGCTGCTCTCTGGGACCTGAAACAATGCACATCCTGGGACAAGGTGGCAAACCTCCTCCCTCAGGATGGGCAGGGTTCATGAAAGGGAAGCTTAAAAGGCTTGCTGCCTTTGTGAGCCTCCCCAGACCATTTGCAGCTTTCCCCACTGGTTCTACCCCCTAGGGGGACACGATAGGGGTATACTCACCCCAGGGAAGGGACCCATTGGTCCCTGTACTTTACATAGGTGTAACGCCCCTCAATCTAGTATTTAGGGGGCACCCTGAACCTTGCTTCCTCAGATCCAGAAAAGTGAAGAAGAAAAGAAGGAGGACCGAAAAGCTGTGCAGCCAGCTAACAAGAGGAAGGCGCCCACTGACTTGGCCCCAGCCATACAGGCCCGTCTCCCCTCGCACCTGCTCCTGAGAAATCCCGGTGTGTTCTGCAGCCAGCAACCTCAAAAATTCCCAGAGGATCTGCCTGCCTTCACTTCCAAAGACAGCTTCTGCCGTGAACACCTGAGCAGCAAGCTCTTGACCCAGGGGTCCAGAAGCATGTCGGTGGCAGCCTAAGCAGCCACTTAGTCTGGTCACTAGAAGTTGGTCGAGTTTCAGGGGGCACCTCTAAGATGCCCTCTATTGTGCATTTTACATTAAATCCCACACTGGAATCAGTGTGGGTTTAATGTGCTGAGAAGTTTGATACCAAACTTCCCAGTTTTCAGTGTAGCCATTATGGTGTTGTGGGGTTCGTAATGACAAACTCCCAGCACCATATACTCTTAATGGCAGCACACAGAATGGACTTGGGCACTGTAGGGGTACAGGGCTCATGCACCAGTACCCTCACCACTGGTATAGTGCTCCCTGCTGGAGGGGTGACTGATCTATGCCAGGGCAGTGGTTTGTGAGCACGGCACACAGAGATGTATGCCATGTCGACTCTTCACTTTGTTCTGCACCAAGACACGCCGCCTGCAAAGGCAGTGTGTAAGTGTCAGGGTACAAGACCACTAAGGGTGGCAAAATAAGTGCTGCTGCCCCTTAGAGGCCTTCTCTGGTGACAGTGCCCTGGGTACATGTGGTACCAGTTACCAGGGGCTGCCCTCTGGCCAGAGATGCTAATTAGGTTTAGGCTTCAATGCAATTTTTGGGAAGGAACATAGACCCTGGGCACCTGATTAGCAGGAGCCCAGGGCACACTCAGTCAAAGAACATCAGCAATTCAGCAAAAAAGTGGGGGCATACCATGCAGAAAGATGGCACTTTCTCACACACCCCTGAACCTTGCTTCCTCCGATCCAGACAAGAAACAAGGAAAGAAGAAAGACCGAACAGCTGTGCAGCAGCTAACAAGAGTAAGACGCCCCCTGACTTGGCCCCAGCCCTACCAGCCTGTCTCCCCCTCGAACCTGCTCCTGCGAAATCCTGGGGTTTCCTGCAGCCAGCAACCTCAAAAGCCCTGGAGGACCAGCCTGCCTTCACTTCCAAAGCTGACGTCTCCAGTGAACACCAGATTTGTTCAACTGCAACCTCTGGCAGCAGTCTGAAAAGCCCGAATCTGCCCCACTCTGCACTTGCCGTCCACAGCCCGAGCTCCCATGGGCAGACACCACAAGGAGGTCACCCCGGTGATCCTGAACCGAGACCCGCGTACCCTGACCTGCCTCAAACCTCCAGCTGACGCCTGCAGTCTAAATCGAGAAGGCCCCCCTAACAGCGACCAGGAGCTGGTAAGAAGATACAACCCCAAAAGGCTCCCCTGCACCCGACACCCCATGGCCTTGTGTGCCCAAACCAACGATGCCTAACTAACCCCAGAACCTCAATTCTGAAGACCGATTACTTACCTAAAAAATAACCATAGTTTCCTCCATAGGATAACATTGACATTTTTTCTGAAAAAGTTTTGAAGTGGGAGGTTTTGAAACCTAAAGAAATTCTTTAAAATTTTACAATTTAACAAAAATGCTTTTACTCGCCTGTTTACAGGAAATGTCCCAGTGCTGTATCCAGGCATACAAGATGGCTAGTCAGGATTGTTTTAAGAAACATTATGACCCACACAGCCCATGTGTGCTGTGTGACACTTTTGCAGTCAACCTCCACTCCTGCAGCCCTTGTGCTCGTTGTGCAGAGAAACTCATACCCAGTCCCTGTCCTGAGGAGAACCTTCAATATCTACGGTTTGAAACGCGTTGACCCCCAGCCTGTGACCAGAAAGAAGGGTGCAGCTAGGGATTAACCAATACCACTGTTGTGGGCCCTTGCTGGCAATCTTTAAAATATTCCATCACAGGTTTTGTGAGACAGGCAGGCAGTCTTATTCCACCTTCAGTTCCGCCTGTCCACTGGTATTCTAGTTAAAGGACAGGTTCCTCCCTTTATGTAGTACTGTGTTTTGTGCAAATGTTTTTCATGTTGCAATTGGTTTTGAATGTAATTACTTTGTACAAAGTTTCATTTTAGTGTTGTGAAATTTTGAGTATTTACTGTGAATGTCTGTACATCTGTATATATTGCGCACACAATTGTATGTTTTTGACTTGACTGTTTTGACAGGACTTTCCTTTGAAGACATTTGGATGAACTAATGAAACTTGATTATAGATGAAAATAAACTTTTTGTAATACAAAACATCTGGGTCACGCAGCACACATGGGCTGTGTGGGTCATAATTTTTCTTAAAACAATCCTGACTAGCCATCTTGTTCTGTTTAGCAATTGTTGAGGTCCAGGCTAGTCAGTTGTAGGATCCAATACCTTCTTTTGTGTACAGCATCCAGGCATACAGCGCTGAGTAAGAAAAGTAATTTAAAAGTAACTTACCTGCTATTTTACTGAAAATCCCATTCAAGTCTATGTACAGTATTTACAAGTGATTGCATTTCTTTGAAACAATACTGTAAGTCAAACCATACTACATTTACAATTTTTATTGAACTGTTACAATCAGCATTTATTTCTGTAAAGTATTTATTGCTTACCTGCCAGGCTTGCTTGGTTCCAGAAATAAAATAACTAAAAGAACATTTGTATACAAAAACAATTGGTCTGAAGTTCAGTCTTTGAGTGTGTGAATTAATTTGCTGACTGAGTGTGTACAACAAGTGATTAACACTGTCCTCTGATGCTGCCTTACTGCTCGACCACACTATCACAAATAGAGAGTAAGGTTCTATCTAACTTTACCTCTGCCTACTTTAGGGGTTCCACTGGACTCTGTGCACACTATACCTCACTTTGGTATATTATTTACAGAGCCAAATTCCTACAAGTACTCCAAAACAAGATATGCCTGTTCTTGGCAAGTAGGCTATGGAACCCAGAGTCAATGGGAGAGGCTCTTTCAATGTGATGCTCGAAGATCTTTGAAAGCACATTTTCTCCACTTACCATTGTTCCATGGGTTATCAAACAGATCAAGAGGGATCCATGCAAAGTGATCCTCATTGAGCTGGCATAGCTTGCTAGTATTGGTTCACTTATCTTTTCCAGCTTTTGGAAGGTCTCAGCATTTTTGTGCAACTATAAAAATCTCCTATCCAGCAGCAAAGACTGGGAAAAGTTGTTTGGCCTAGTGGCATAGATATTTTACATCAGGTGATACTCTGCAGTTTTGCACCACAGACCACACGTTGTTGCAATTGGCCAAATCTCGATTAAAACACTCCTCTATTATAGTTCATTTCGCAATATCAAGATTTCAGCGCTCCTGAGACTCTGCTTTTTACTAGCTTCTAAAAGCATCAATCAACTTGTTAGAGGGCTTTTCAGTGTTCCTGCCTGTATGGTGCCCATTATCAGCATGGGCCCCGAATACTTCCTTCAAACTCATGTATTGAGCTTACATTAAATATGTAATGTCGAAGGTGGTGGTGGTGGTGGTGGTGTGGCCTTAATATTGACCAGAAGAGTATGTGAAAGCCAAGCTTTTGACATAAAAGAACAATGTTTGAAGTTTTTTTAAAGCACAATACTTCTGCAATTGAACACAAAATTTATTCCAAAAGTACCAACAGAATTCCATGTAAATGAACTTGCGGTTCTTAGGTCTATCCTACAAAATTCTTTGTTTCTTTGGATATTCAGCTGTGTTTAAAGTTTTATCTTGGCTGAACAAAACCAGTGATGAGTGGTTTGTGGCCTTTGATCGCCAGCAGAAAAGACAGCCTAATTCCAAGCAGGGGATACCACGGTGGATAGCGTCGGTCATTAGTTTGTCTTTTCAGAGCTATAGTTCCAATAAAGACATCTGAATCCACAATTAGTGCAACAGTGGCTTTGGAAGAGCCACCACACATTTGTGAAACATTACTGCTTAGATGAGGAAAGTTCTAGAGATGCAGCTGTGGAGCATGCATCAGTAATCTGTTGAGGTAAGGTAAGCCTATTTCCTCTTCCTTTTTCTGTGAAAGTGATTCAGTGTTCTAACTGATATTGTTTTATAATGTCAGCTTACAGTGTACTTGCAGAAACTGAACATTTCTTGCTCTTGTGATTAGAGCATGTGAATCTATGAAAAATAATACGCTGGAGAAGAAACAAGTTTCTTACCTGTGACTATGGTTCTCCAATAATGGTATCCTTAATAGATTCACATGCCCCCTCCCTCGTACCCTGTCAGAGACTGGGATGACGTCAAGTCATCAGTACATAAAAATGTTTTTGCCTGCACCAACACTTTGATCGATCTGCTCAAAAGTTGCCATATCCACTGAAGACTAAACATATTAAATATCTGCCAAAATGTGAATTTGTCAAATAATGCCGCAATTCTATGTATCCCACACTAATTTATCGAAAACTACTAAGAGTTTACACAAACCCATCAAAAGCATGTCCTTGATCCCTTGAGTAAAGTTATACTTTTATCCACAATGTGGGGTAATTGTATGAGGCTTTTTTCTGGATCAAGGCGCACAGAATTGTTTCAGAGATAAAATATTAAATGTTACTTTTTTAAGCCTAACCTATAATTGATTGCTTAGCATAAACCTTGCCACACCCATCCCAGAGTGGATCATTTTTTACATTGAAAAATGTTGTGCATGTTCATCAAATGGAGCCCCAGTTATTAAGAAAACAAAAGAACCCTTCTAAATGGAACTCTGACCTAACCATAACACACATAGGTGCTATCACCGCCTACAATAACATATATACGTATGTATGTATATGAGCGTGCGCTTTGGTTTTTCACACAGTCAGAATTATTCATTGCTCATTACTTAAGTAAAGATTCCCATAAAGAAAACATCCTACATACCAAATTGAAGGCGACTGCTTAAATTACAAGTGTTTGAAAGAATAAATTCTTTCACCTCTTGAAGAGTATATTTGAACTTCAGAACCCCAAACCTTATGAAACAAGTAAGTTTAGTTTTTTTTTTTTAAGTGATTATACCAATTGTGTTTATTTTTATAGTTCCCCATTATTTGCTGCATAACATAAAATGCCTCAGAAATTCTGCAGTAAAGCTCTCTGCTGGTTAAGGCACAATGAACAAGCAATTGCAACTCTTCAAGTCTTTTCAACACAACGGAACCAACCCCTGTTAAATATAACTTCCAGGCACTTGCATAATCCAGCGCCTTCTCTAGAATGATGTTCTGTAGTGAGGGCTGAGCCTTGTTATTCACACTGCTATGTTAGCATGGGCTTATTAGAAGTTTAAACGCCATTTTTCCTTTTTGCTGCTTTTGCACATGTCACTGCATATAGCTGTTGTTGTAAGTTAGGCTGCGTGAAATGCTTCACATGAGAATATCTTGTTTTCAGCATCCCCCGACTTACATTGTGACTCTAGTCTGCACACTGAGTGCTAAAGCCTCCAAAGTTATCATAACAAGGTAGCTGTTGTTCAGGCTGATCGGCTCACATCTTAGCCATAACATATATGCAGCTGCAAGCCAACACGTTTCTGGCGCCTTTAATAATGCCATGTAAGCATGATTTTCAGACACTTGGAAGAAGCCCGTTTTTCCAGAGAGACTGAGAGCTTTTGCAGATCCTGATGTGATTCACACATGCTGATCCTGGAGATATGGGGTCCCCCCAAACAAGCCTAAGAGACCTTCTATTTTTTATAAAACATAGTTCCTAGCTAGGGAGGGTGAATTACTAGGCTCCATAGTACCTATTTTGACCATCAATGTAATAGGATTTCTCCTTTTGTGTTTTATGGAATTGTAACAATGCTGATCATTATTTCTAATCATATGTCTGCTTTTGTTAGCAAAAATACTGCATCTTAGAGCACGTTGTTAAAATAAATATTTTAACCTTCCCATGTCTCTTTTTTACACCTGTTGTAGACTGGTATGAGAGTATAACGAAAGAGTGTTCTTGCTTCCCACCATTCCTGAGTATAACCTAAGTCGCATGTTCTGATTTGTCTAATCATTGGTTCCTTTGCTAAAGGACAAAAAGCTAATGTGACACTGATGCTAGATGGTTAGGGTTTCTAGGCACTAAGGCGAGTTTTCTGGTACACCACAATTCACTGAGGTCCTGGGTCTCTGTGCACAGTTCTGTGGTAGAGCAGAATCCCTGCAACAGTTCCCTATTTTTATCACTCATTTACAAATATACATCCTCACTAAAACACTACTTCCGACTTATACGCTTTTAGTGACCCAAAAAAACAGACAAAACTTTCTAGAAGGGTGTTATTTGTTGTGGCAGCAGAATTGTGGAAAAGTGTTCCTCTCCATGTGAGATCCATAAATAATAACTTTTCTTTGTCCACCACTGTTTGGACTGCAATCTTTAATCTGTTGCCAGTACAATTCTTGATAGAAGTGCAAGCTTTAATCACAACAGTGATAAGACTGGCACTCAGAACTAATTTTACCATCTTCCTTTCTTGTTGTTAGCTAACTAAAGGACAACTTAGTTGTGATGGATACCTTCATAATTAACATATATCTGTTTTAATATATCAACTGCCATGTCTGGAATAACTTTTTTTTGTGAACCACTTTTATGATCCTACCAAAACCACAACTGAAGTTGTCCAGAGTTGCTGTTATCTGTATTTTCGTATAACCCAAAGTGACTTTGATTCTTTTCAACATTTGTTTCACAGTTTTAAAAAAATATATGTTTATTTGCTCTTTTAAGCAACACAAACACAGCTGGCGAGCCACAAGTGAATATCCACACACCCATGCGCCCTCCCATCCCCCCACCCGTGGTGACAACATCATGATCAACAGTACCACAAGATCCAGCCCCCTCCCACAAGACCTAATTCTACAATACTTTTTTATTCTCCAACGACCCTCCTCATGTCTAGGGCCCACGGCCTGGCCCCCACCAACGTGAAACAAAGCGTTACTCAATAGAACTCTGTGTGTCAATCTGGTCCCAGACCCCCATCCAGACCGTTGTACCTCCTCCATTTTCCCCATGCTCTGCTGAATTTCCGGGACAACCTCTTGCTTTGTAGGTGACCCTTTCCACCGCCATATACATGTCCATTCCCATCCTCCATTCCCCCAATTGGGGATGTGACGGCGATCCCAACGTCCACAGCCACATCACTTTTCGCCACCACGAGGGCCAGCATTGCAAAGATCAGGTGCGGGCGGCTCAAGTCTACATCTTTAGTGTTCCCTAGTAGAAAAAATTTGGTTCCACAGAGAGCGTAGCCTCTAACACCTTGATCAACTCTCCCAATATTTGTGTCCAATAGGTGAGGATAATAGGGCAGTCCCAAATAATATGATAGAATCCCCCCTGCAGGTGTCCACATCGAAGACAACAAGAGTCACTGGCTCGACCCATACGGTGTAGCCTAACCCTATCATAATATACCCTGTGTAGTGTCTTGTATTGAAAGAGTCGTAGTCAGGATTTAATTGCGACTTCTCTGTGGTGCATCAGGGCTGCTTCCCAATCTATTGTGTCCATCTCGCCCAAATCCTGTTCCCAGGTCGCTCTGTTTCCCCAGTCTATCTAGCGTTTTATTATTCAGGGTCTTATACGTCAGGGATACTAGCTTATTGGGTACCTGTTCTTGCAGCAGACCACCCTGCAACGGGGCATATTATGGCAAGGTAGAGGAGAGCGCTGCCTAGGCCCTCCATGCATGACGCAGTTGCGCATATTTAGGGAACTAAGTGGGGCGTAGCCCATACTCTGCCGCCAGGGTCCCATATGGTTTAAGGTCACCCTTGGCCACCAGGTCCGACTCGACAGCGTGGAGGTTCCGATAGCATCCCATCCTCCAAAACCTCTGAGTTTGTGGAGCTCCTTGAGCTAGGAGCAGGACCATATCGGCGTCTGCTTGTTTGGTTTATGTGTCTACCCCATCATCTTTGTTGCCCTGTCCCAGACCTCTATGGTTATCTGTGTGGCCGGGAGTAATCATCTCTTTCCAGTGCCCTCATACAAATAATGCAAACTGGTGTGACGTACCATGGTGTCCCTTTCCAATCTATACGTAGGGTGACCAGCTGATGCATGAAACCAGTCATTTATCGGCGCCAGGTGCTCAGCCCAGTAATATGCCTCTATCTGGTAAAGGGATCCCTCCATTATACTGATTTCTTTGAAGCGTGTCAAGGGCTATCCTCGGTTGCTTTTCCAACCACAGCAGAGACCGCAGCTCCGCATTTATCACCTTGAGCGTCTGTCTGGGGAGGGGAAAGTATTCATTTTGTAGGGCATACAGGAAACGAGACAACGTAATCATTTTAAACATTGCGGCTCGGCCTAATATCGTGAGGGGAAGAGCCTTCCATCTGAGGGCATCGTCCACAAAATTTGCAATTACTCGCTGGACATTTTTTGGATAAGAACTGTTTCTGTCCATGGTCAGGTAGATCCCCAGGTACGTGAACCCTGTCTACATGACCTGGGGGGCCCCAGGCAGAGAGGGCAACATTTCCTCCTGTCGTGGGCTATACAGGACTGACTTATGCCAGTTTATCGTGTATCCCGAGGAGCCATATCTGCCCAGGAGCCTGAACAGTGCGTGGACCGTAGTGGCCGGTTGGGCAACATACAGCAGAATATCATCCGCATATAGTGAGATTTGTTTTTTTTGCGTGTCGGACTGCGATATTTGAAATCCCCTTATCTCCTCTGTCTGCCGGACATCACAGGCCACTATTTCGATGGTGAGGGCAAATAGTAGCGGAGATAGAGGGCATCCCTGTCGGCTGCCACTCCAAATAGGAAAGTCTTCAGATAGGATCCCATTCACCTTAACCCGGGCCCTGGGGTCTGCATATAGAAGTCCTACCCATTTCCTGAAGTTAGGGCCGACGCCAAACTTAAACAGAGCTGCCTCCAGAGAGGGCCAATGTACAGCGTCAAACGCTTTTTCAGCTTCAAGGGAGAGGAACTTATGCAGATCTTCCCGTCCCTTCACCACCAGGAGCTAATTATTGGTCCGTCTCAAATTTTGCCTAGTCGCCCTGTCTGGCAGGAATCCTGTCTGGTCCTGGTGCACCAGGTCTGAAATCACCTGGCGCAGTCGAAGGGCCAAGATCGTCGCCAGCAACTTAGCATCCACATTCAGGAGGGAGATTGGTCGGTATGATGCACAGTCCTTCGGGAGGCCTGGCATGTTTACATATGGGTATGATCGGGGCCGTCCACAGGTCAAGTGGGAGGATGCCCTCTTGGGTTGCATCCTTAAACAGCGCTAACAGGTGGGCCGTCAACAGATCGGCTCCCTGTTTGAAAAATTCAGCTGGGAGTCCATTTGGGTCCGGGGACTTCCTTGGACGGAGTCTTCTGGTTATTGCCTCTCTAATTTCGGTGATCAATATGTCTGCTTTGAGGGTCTCCTTGTCCTCGTCTGTCAAGATCGAGGTTTGAATAGTAGTCAGGTAAGCCATCATCACTTCTGACTCTCCCAATTCCCTGGCTTTGTAGAACTCCCTGAAGTAGGAAGCAAACGTCTGAACGATCTGGGCATCGCCCCTTTGCAACTGCCTCTGCCCTTCGACCACGCCCTCTATCCACCTAGCGTCCCTCTCCTTGTGGCTTACCCATGCTAGTAGCTTCCCGGACTAGTCCTCAACGTCATACACTCTGTGTAGAGTCGCTAGTGCCTGTGCTTTGGCTTCATCTGTTGCTAGGGATTTATACTGCTGTTGGATATCAGTCAGGCGCCGGAGCACCTGTGGGTCCCTTTCGACATATATTGCTGTTCTAGTATTTGGGTTTCCAGGGAATGAAGTTCTTCTTGCACTTTTCGCTTCCCCCATGATATATTCGATTTTGGGCCCTGTCTCAGAGCACTGTTTTGTAGGCCTTCCACACTACAACCCCCGACTGCACCGAGGCCACATTTTTTGCAAAGTACACTTGCGTGTCAGCCCTCAGGCCCTGCATGATCTCATTATCCTGTAGATCCCATGCTGCCAGTCTCCAACCTCCACCGCTGGCCCTAGGCGAACCAAAAGGGGCGAGTGGTCTGAAATCCCTCTCGCCAGGTACTCGGCTTCATCTTCCGCTCCGAGTGCGTGGCGGGGGAGGAAAACATAGTCCAGTCTCAAGTGTACCATATGTGCCCCTGAATAATATGAGTAGCTTCTGGTCTCCGAGTCTAGCCACCGCCACACGTCCGTCAGGCCCAATGTGGTCATAGCCCTAGCCAGGGGCGTAGTCGTTGGGGGGGAGGGTCAGTATGAATCCCCGATCGGGTCCATGGGGATGGACATGACGTCATTGAAGTCACCTCCTATGATGTGCCATGTGCCTGGTGTGTCTAACAGAATATCAGCCAGTCTGTAGAGGTCCCTGGCCTGGAGTTTTGGGGGAGCGTATATTGAGGCTATTGTGACCCTCCGCTGCCCCCACCTTCCTGATACTCCTACATAAGTCCCCTCGGGGAGAGTCCAGGTCCGAAGCACCGTGAAGGGGTGATTTCTTTATCAGGATAGCTACTCCGCGTGAGCCCGCCGTGTATCCCGCATATGCCAATACCTTGTATTCTCCTCCTGCAAGAAACCCACATTTAGTTCCTTTAACGTGGGTTTCCTGGAGTAGGACTATATCGGGGTGCACCCGTTTAATGTGTGCCATCACTAGACCTCTTTTAATTTCGTCCCCTAGGCCATTCACGCTCCATATAAAAACCTTGTAGGGGCCAGTTACCAGTGCACCCTCGGAGGAGGGGAGTCTACGGTCCGTCAATGAAGCCATGGAGTAGTGCAGTTCAAGTATAAACTCGGCAGGGTTATACATTGAGTGCGCCTATCAATGCGGTCCCGTGACCAGTGTCCCAGCAAAACACGAGTTAAAACACGAAACAAAACCTGCCCGGCGATAAAATAAGTGCAACCCCCCTCTCCTCCTCTCCCTCCCCACCTCCCCTTCCCTCATGACCCATATCCGGCAAAAATGATGAGGAGTGGACTCTAGGGCAGGCGGAGGTCTGTCGCCCTCCCTTTCCCAACTTACGCCACAAGTTCCAACTCCTGCAGCAGTCCCAAAACCATTGAGACAAAGTCAAGAAGAAGTGAAGTTAGAGACTCGGACTGTATATCCGGGGGGGGCCACAAGGAACTCAGCCACCAAGTTATCTCCAGTCCGTCACCGATATCAATCTAGGAGGAGAAGGAGAAAGAAGAAAAATAAAGGTGATTAAAGCTAGAAAGAAGGAGAAAAAGAGTGAATGTGTGTTCAGCGTGCATGCTCCAGCACAGTAGTCCAAACCACGGTCAACCCGGCAGGCCCATGTTCACGGGTGGAAATCCGGGGGATCACTCTGAGATGCCCCGGTCTCTGCTAACGTTTCTTGTTCCATTGCCAGTATTTCAGCCACCAAGGGATGCATTGAGGGGCCCACCACCTCTTCCTCCCCAAAGGAGGAGTGTCGGTCAGCATTTCCAGTTTCATTTCCGATGTCGTTGTCCGGCTGCGGCTGTCCAGGGGAATATGGCTCGCGGGTGCCCGCCGAGACCCTGGAGTCAAGCGATCCACCTGTGCGTCATCGACGTCTGCCCGTGCCCTTCGGGGCATACGGGGTGGCCTCTACGGTACGACCCTTTCGTAGTTGCCGGGGTCTCAGCAATCGTTGCGAGTCCAAGGGCCGATCGCTGGCTCCGTCTGAAGGAGTCGCATCGTGTGTCTGTTTTTCCATTCGTCCTGGGGGGGGGGGTGCTCTTCCAACCATTGCCAGGCCTCCTCCGGTGTCTGGAAGAAGTGGGATTTACCCAGAAACAGGACTTAAAGTTTTGTGGGGAAAAGCAGCATACATTATATCTTGCGCTCTCTTAATTTGGCTTTGACAGAGTCAAAAGTGCGTCTCTGTTTCTGTACTTCCCTGCTATAGTCCGGGAAAATCATTATACGAGTGTTTTCATGTTGCATTTCCCCTAGCTTCCTGGCAACCTAAGTATCATGTCCCTGTCCAGGAAATTCAAAAAGCGCGGTATCACGGGCCTAGGTTGCACCCCCACAGTGGGTCTGGCCACCTGCGCCCTGTGAGCCCTTTCTATGACTAAACAAGACGAGAAGCTGTCGTTCTGGAAGGTGCTCCGTAACCAGGTGTGAAGAAATTCCGGCATGTTTGCCCCTTCAATTCCCTCGCTGAAGCCCACGAAGCGGAGATTGTTGCGTCTTGCTCTGTTTTCCACATAGTCCACCCTCCACAGTAATTCTTTGAGAGGACTGGTGTTCCTTCATACCTTTATGGAGGTCATGTACTGAGTCCTCAGTGTCACCCAGCCTTGTCTCTGTTTCCGTGACCCTGTCTGCTAGGTTCCTGAGGTCCCTGAGGTGGGGGGTGGGGGGGGGGGGGTGGAGGGGTACAACCATGGACAGGGTAACCGTTGGAGACACTAACCTGGCGCTACCGTCCACCAACAGGCCTTACCACAGCACCTCACAAGCCCGGTCTTCAGGCGCCAGCCCCCTCCTCCTCTGATCGGAGCCTTCCCCACACGGCTCCCCTCATCCACCCACAATTATCTAACTCACGTTACACCCCGCTTCAAGTCACAATCACAGCTGTGCGCTCTAGTGAAGAGCAGATCTGCCCGCAGCTTGTGTAGGCTGTCCCACTCGTCGATGCCTCTGCGCCTCCTCCACCACTAGGCCCGGCTCTGTGCCCCAGATTCTTGCCTCAGTAGCACCAGATAGTCCCCGATTAGGGGGGGGGCATCCTGCCAATCCCAGCCGCAACCCCATGGTCAATACCTCACTCAGGCCACTTCAGAGGACGCCTTTGGGGCGCCGCTCACCCCACCCGCATACGTTCCCCACAGCTCCTTGGCCCCTAATGCAGGCAACCGCGTCCACTCCTCCTCAGCTCCTCCGCAGCATCATCTCGGGCTCCCCTACAAGTTCAGGGAGAAGTAGGATAACCTGGGACAGGAAGGGCGAGCCCAGCGTGGAGTCCACTGCCAGGCCTCACCTCAGCAATCTGGGGACCCAGTGTTTAGGTCCCTTCTCCAGTCTCCGCAGGCAAGATCCTCATTGGCGCCGTTCTCTACCGCAAGCTGTCTCGCCGTTTGGACCCGGCCCCCTCGCTGTGGTTAAGGGTCATTCCACTCGCCTCGTACGAAGGCCTTTCCGCTATTCGGTGCTCCTCACAGCGCCTCCGCATGCAGGCCATTCTTGATGTCGCCACTCCCCGCCTCAGCCACACTCTCCACTCCCGGAGTGGGAGGGGGCCTCGCGCCTGGGCACTCGGTGCCTCGTCCGCCCCAGCCATGTCCCCGGGGATATAGCTTCACCTTGTCCGCACCGGATGGTGCTCGGAAGTGGCCCCGTTCACTGCTTCAGCCTCGTCTCCTCGCAGCTACGCAACCCCTGGTCTTGGCACCCAGGTCTGCCTCTCGCTCCCCTCAGCTCTTCCGTGGCGCCATCTTGGGCTCCCGCTCCGCATCAGGGCGAATCAGGATTTCGGTCCTCAAGGCTCATTCAGACAATTATTTCCCCCAATTGTCAACGTCTGGTCTCAACGAGGCATGTCCACTGATATTAGAAGTGGTCTCCGGGCCTGCGGGTCTCCAGAATCTTTGTCGGATTAGGCTTTCCGCCAGAGCTCGGCAAAAGCGCGTCTTACTCAGCCATGCTGCTGGCCACACCCCCTCACATTTCTTTCACAGTTATTTCTTTATAAATGTTGCCTGCTTTTCTCTACACCACTGGAGTCAAGCTATCCTGGCTGATAACGGCTGATAGCCAGAAACCGGTCCTAGGAAGCTTGGTACCGGTCCAGGGAAGATATGGCTTGCCAGTTCGGGCTGGACTGTTCGCATGAGGCACAGGGTCAATGCTGATTTGCATATGGCCATGTCTGAACTGGGTTGGTGTGGTGATCAAAAAAACGATGGATTTAGGCTCGGATCTCTGTACTGGGGTGTTCTGCATTCTGTCCATCAACTGTTGTTTTTGCATTTGCATTTCATGTTGTAGCATTTTTTATATATGTTAGCCACTTGGAATCACTGTGCAAACAAAATAGGGATTTCCTTTTTAAAATACTGTTTCAGAAACTGAACCTTAAGGAGACATTATTCAAATATACTGCTCTGTGATCATATAACAATGCTTGTAATGACAAATGTTTCTGATTAACCTCAACTGTACTATTGAGTCCAGAAATCAGTGTGAAGTTGCATTTGACAACCTGCATGAGCTGATGTTTTTTCATATTTAGACAATTTAATCACTAAATAAAGTACTCTTTACATAATAAACTGGTCTCATCTGTAATGATCTTAAGTTTGTGTTAAAGTATCAGGTGGTCAGATCCAGTGCCTAAAGCCAATATTAGGAAATAACACCCAGTTGCAGATAATAGGTATCTGTTACCTTTAGTGATAGTTTTTCTCAAATTGTTGCAAGTTAATTATTGTCAGCAATTGGTTGTATGGAGTTCATAAAGACATGGAGAATATTTCAGAGTTTAAACATGTGCATAAACAATGAGAATAATATTTTTTCTTCTTTATTAGGCAAATCTGCATGCCCTCATCCAGATGAAACCAGCCCTCTCTCATCTAGGAGATAAAGGTTTGCTGCTGCTACTCAGGTGAACATAGCTATTTCTAAAATCACTTAAAGAATTAAATTATCATTGACGTTTGCTTATTGTATTTAATCAATTATTTGATATTACATTCTCAGATTCTTGTCCATTCCAAAGGGATTTTCCTACTTAAATGAGCGAGGTTATGTAACAAAACAACTGGAAAAATGGCAAAAGGTACATTTAAATTTTAAGGTTTTGCAAATTGTGTGATAAATAAATGTGACTTAACTTTTACAGAATATACCTCAAACCATCTGTGAGCCCACTTGCCTTTGTGAGTCCATTTTAATTCGGGTGAACTAGTTTTAGAGCCTACTGGCCCTTTCTGGCGAGTGATGTGGGGCTGGCAAAGTACAGATGTTCTGTTCCTTCAGAAAGTGAAAGCAAAATCTGTGCTTTTAAACTTTGTTTTATCTTGTCACATTTGCTTTCTGTTCAAAGGCAAAAGTGCAATGTCTCGATGTCTCTTTACTAATTGATGCTTATTTTGTCTTAAAGAGTGGTGTTAACATTTCATTCTCTTACTGCAAAGTTAGTGGATTTTGCTAAATGAGCTGTCTGACAATCGTGCTGTGGTGCTGAGAGTATGAAAAGAAGGGCTGTAGATGCCAGTTTTTCTAAACACATTTAAATACCTGGTAAATTCACTGTACAAATATTTCAAAATATGTCAGCATTTAGGAAAGCACTTTTTAGAAATGTGATGGAAACAAACATTTTAATGCCATCAAAACAAATCGAAACACTTGGTGATGTGCAATGATAAATATATTCTGAAATTGTGCATTAGCATTTGTACATTATATGGTTTTATCAGTACAACTGATTGTCAGTGGGAAATTTTGTGGCCATTTCTGTGAAAAATTTGCTGTTTGTAAATGACAGTGAGCTAGCACATAATACTTTAGTCATTTATTTGTGAGCGTTTGCTCCAAAATGCACCACCGGCCGGCTATATACCACACTTGTATCTCTGCATTCATGTGCATGGCTCATTTCCTATACTTGTTCTTTGTGTGGCACTTGGATTTTTCATAATACTTAAGACTTCAGTGATGTAACTTTGATGGCAAGACCCGCATTCCTAACCCCTCAGACAATTGCTCCAGCACCACTGGTTCTAATTGGCTGAATGCAGTCAATAATATAGTGTGTTTCTCATTAGCTCATTATAAGTTAATATATACAGCCCAAGACTTGCACACTGCTTTTGCCAGCCCCTGAGTATGATGCTCTAGTACTTTGTCAAGGATTGAGTAGCAGCCTCGGAGTGCACTTGGAATTATGCCTGGGCATTGACCTTCGTGGAGTTTGCAGAGTTTTCTGCACTCCGTGCTTGCGGAGTGCAGAAAACTTCGCTTTGCGATGTGTAGTGGAGTTTTTCCCCCACTCGCAAACAATACGTTCGCGAACGGTAAGTTCGCGAGCGTGAGCTGGCGTTCAAATTCCTACCCTCGTGGAACTTCGTGGAGGTTTTTTTGGTAACTTTGCAGAGTTCTGCGTAGCAAAACTCTTCAAACTATGCCCAGGCCTGCTTAGATTGTGGTCCATCTTGAGAAGCTTTTCTCATGTGCTTTTTAAATTGTGGCAAAGAATTATAACACGCTAACTGCCTTGGAAACTGGCTGAGTCACACCTCTTTTGCTACAATCTCTCCGACTGGCATAGCGTATCACATGTGCAGGTGCCTCTTTGTGATGATCCTTGTTCAATCCAGGTAAATTCACAGTGTGTTATTTAAAATGTGGAAGCATTTCACCTACATCATGTTAAATTACTTCATTGAGAAGTATTATTAAACACGCACTTAGAAACATTCCTGCCTCCCTCCACCTTGATGACAATAAATGAAATGATTGGCTACACCCAGGGTCTCCGGGACCAGACTGAAAGGACTGATGTTCTGCCTGACCTTTTGTAAGGCAATGCCTCTTTTTTGTATGGTGTGAGAAAGTGCCCTCATTCTGCATGGTTTGCCCACTTTTTGCTAAACTGTTGATGTACTTTGACTGAGGGTGCCCTAAGCTCCTGCCAATCAGTGAAACATGTGCTTTCCCTAAAACTGCCTTGAAGACAAAACCCAATTGGCACTCTCTGGCCACAGGTCAACCCCTGTATATGGTACCCTAAGTATTCAGGGCACTGTGACCAGGAAACGCCTGTAAGGGCTGCAGTACTTATTGTGCCACCGTGAGAAGTCCTGAACATTTACACTCACACACTGCCTTTGCAGGCTGCTTGTTTTGGTGTGGAACAAAGTGAAGTGTCGACATGGCACAGTGTGCCGTGCCTACAACCCACTGCCCTGGCATAGATCAGTCAGTCCTCTAGTTGGGTGCACTATAACAGTGGTGAGGGTACAGGTGCATGAGCCCTGTACCCCTGCAGTGTCTAAGGCCATCCCTAGGCACTGTAAGTGTAGTGCTGCCATTAACAGTATATGGTGCTGGGAGTTTGTCATTACAAACTTCACAGAACCATAATGACTGCTCTGAAAACTGAGACGTTTGGTATCAAACTTCTCCTCACATTAAACCCACTCTGATACCATTGTGGGTTTAATGAAAAATGCACACATTGGGCATCTTAGAGATGCCCTCTAAAAAAACAACCTACTACTAGTGTCCAGGCTGAGTGGCTGCTTTCAGCTGCTGCCACCAGACATGTTTCTGGACCCCTCGTTCGAGAGCCTGCTGCTCTCGGAGGCCTGAAACAATGCACATCCTGGGACGAGGTGCCTCCTCCCCCAGGATTGGCAGGGTCCAGGAAGGGGAAGCTTCAAAGGCCTGCCACCTTTATGAGCTTCCCCAGGCATTTTGCTGCTTTCAGGAACTAGCCCCCACCGGTTCTCACCCCCACATTTGACGGGAAAATCGGCATGAGTCACAAGTGAGGAAGAGATTTGTGCCCACCTTTGCCAACCCTACCCCTCAGGTGGGGGAGGTGAAGCACAGCACTCAATCCATGCCATCGTACAGATGAGGGACCCTAGCCAACTATAGTGAGCCATATGCCCCCCTCCCAATGGGGAGTGGCATAATAGGGGGTGTACCCACCCCAAGGAAGGGACCCATTGGTCCCAACCTTTACTAACCTGAAATGCCCGTAAATCTAGTATTTAGGGAGCACCCCAACCTTGCCTTCTCAGACAAGAAACACTAAAAGAAAAGAAGGACTGAACAGCCGTGCCGAAGCTAAGAGGAGGAGGACACCCACTGACATGGCTTCTGCCCTACCGGCATGTCCCTACCTCGAACCTGCCGAAGCAAAACTCCTGTGGGTCCTGCAACCTCAAGAACATAAAGGTCCTGCCCTGCCCTGCCATCCAAAGAAAAGACTGCCTTCCGTGAATGCCAGATTTGTTAACCCACAGACTCCAGCTCCGGCGAAATCTGCGAGCCTGCACCATTCTGCCCCCGCCTCCAACGGCCTGAGTTCAAGTGGCCCAACACCACAAGGTGGTCTCCCCGGCGATCCTGACCCAAGATCCCTGTCCCATCTCAAACCTCCAGCCGACGCATGCAGCCTAAATCCAGAAGGTCCTCCCAACCGCAACCAGGAGCTGGTAAGAAGATCCGATCCTAAAAGACACCCCTGCACCCGATGTCCCACGGCCTTGGATGGCCCAACCCACTGTGTCTAGCCAATGCCCAGCATCCCAACTTAGCTCTCCAAATGGTGGTCACTTCCAGAAGACCTTCGTCCCCGAGCCTACAGTGTGCTTGCAAACCATAGAAACACCATTGAAAGTAACATTGCACCCGATCCCAAAACGGCACTCTGCACCCGGCCACCCTAGTGCAGCTGAGGGTGCACCTTTGGTTTTGTCCTGAGCTTAAGTCCAGGAGCTTTTCTCCCACAATCTTGCGGCCTGCTCATAAGCAGCCACCAACCGGAGGCCCCCTATCCCCCATTGGATAATACTGGGCCTCAGCACTCTGCACCCGGCTGCCCTAGTGCTGCTGCAGGTGTAACAAAAGTACATCCGTGACCCTGGGGACCCCTGAGTCTAACCCCAGAATATCAACTCCCACAACTGAGTGCTTACCTTTGAATCGATAACACTATGTTCGAGGCATCTGAGCTGTAGATCACATGCTTTGCATACTAATGCCATCTAGTGTTGGGTCCGGATGTTTGCAGTTTGTTTATCTTCAAAAAAGTATTTTCCAGTATCGAGGTAGGTTACTCCTCCTTTTGGTGATAGTGTGCATGGAGATAGACTCCAGTGTTAGTTTTTTTCCGCCATCGGGTACGGACGTGAATTGTTGTGCTCCGGTTCTACACTGTTCTTCGGATTCCCTTGGTGCGCAAGACACTCAACCTTGATGGTATTATTTTCGATACGTCTTTCCATTCTCCCCGTCACAACTATTAAAACTTCTTCGATCAGGAAGCTCATGGAAGGCCATCGGGCCTACCTTCGTCGGTTCACCATGCAGTTGATGGAACGGACTCAATTTATATTCTGCGCTTGGTGCCACTCGAAGTTTCCGTGCACCGACTCATACAAAGTGTGCAGCCTGTGCTTGTCTCCCGAGCACAATGAACAAGACTGTGACTTTTGCAAGGCTTTCTGTTCCAAGAAGACACTTCGCGACCGTCTGGTTCGACGTTGCGACATGTAGAGCCAACACGCAAGCTCCATTCCGCACCTTTTTGGAAAACAATCAGACCAAGAGGTTGAGGGTGCCATAGGAGCCGTGGAGCCACAAGAACCAATCTCCATATCAAAATCTGGCTCTAATGAGGAGGAAGACATCACGAAAGGGCAACGTACCATTAGTAGATCCTCCCTTGCCCCAAGATCCACCTCAGCCCAAGAAGTCGTCCCTGGGCCAACCCGTGCCCTTGGGCCCCAGAAAGAACCATTGTTGAAATTTTCCTTGGGCCCCAGTCAGCACTAAGACCATGTTTCTGATGCCCTGCCACATGCAAGTGAAGGGCACCGCCATGGAATGTCCTTATGCCCCAGAAATGGCTGTGCTCTTCATGGCGCAGTATGAAGAAAAGTTCGTTGACACCAACCACCCTTTCAGGTAACAAATTATACAGTGGCACCGGTACATAGACGACGTCTGGCTCCTGTGGCAGGGGAGCCAGACCGACTTAATGGCCTTTCACGGATGGCTTAATACAAGGCACAGAGACATAAAATTTTCAAGAGAGAATAGTTCTAGCCGCATGACCTTTTTAGACATTGAGCTAAGATGCGAAGACGGACGGTTGGTAACATCGTTGTTTAAGAAAGACACCGACAGGAACACCATCTTACACCACAGCAGTTCACACCCGCGCAGTTTAAAAGCAAATCTGCCTTATGGGCAATTACTAAGAATTAGGCTCAATAGCTCTGATGTACAAGACTACAAGCGCCACGCACGAGCGTTGTGCTGTGACATGCAAGACCGGGATTACCCTAGGAAGCTTCTTAAACATTCTCTCAAGCGCGCGAAATATACGCCTAGAGAATGCCTGTTGCAAACCAAACAGCGCACACCCTTGAGTAAACTTGTATGCGTTACAACCTTCTGCCCTGACACACGTAAACTATGACAAGCTGTGCTAAAGAACTGGCACCTTTTGGAGGGGTTGAACTGCCCGTTCCCCAAACCCATTTTTGCCTACAGAAAGAATCGCATTTTTGGCCAAGAACTCATTCGGGCTGACATAGTCATCCCTAAGCCCAAAAGCGATCTATTGGCGCAATGGAATCTTAAGCTGATTGAGGGCCACCACAAGTGTGGCAACTGCGTCGCTTGTTCCAGCACAATTGAAGGCGATGAGTTCGTCCATCAAGGCACCAAGTGGAGACACAAAGAGTTCTCTAATTGCAGAACCAAGAATGTTGTGTACATGGTATTATGTCTGTGCCAGTTAATTTATATTGGAAAAACTAGCCAACAAGTGAACCAAAGAATTAGCCAGCACCGTTCAAGTATCAAGAAACAAGTCATGTCTGCTCCAATGGTTGAGCACTTTTGCGAAAAAGGCCACAATGAACAAGAGTTCAAATGGTCTGTACTGTACACCATAAATTCTAAATCCAAATGCCATGACGTCGAGCGCGTTCTGTTACAGAAACAGGCCTACCTGATTTTAACACAGCACAGACTGGCCTCAACAACCTGTCTGAGATAGCGCACATGTAAACAAATTTAAGGAACCCATTTGTCCTGACTTGCATCGGTTTGACATCCCTGGTTTGTCCTTTGGTTTTTGTGATCTATTTCATGTAACCGATAATCAATCAATCATAGCATTTATATAGCGCACTACTTACCCAGTGGGTCTCACGGCGCTGGGGGAGGGGGATCTGCTACTGCTCGAACAGCCAGGTCTTGAGTTGCTTCCTGAAGCAACTTCATCTTCAACTTCATCTTCAACTTTATACTTGGTCCCTGGCCTTGAGAGGTCTTTTGAAAGTTGTAATAATTGCAGGCTGCTAGAGTCACACTTTGTATCAATAGCTACACTAGTTCCAATAAATACTGGGTTAAGCACCAATTTGCCTTTTATTAAACACAAGTTTGATCGGGCTTATGTGCCATTAATTGGACACTCTTTTGCGCGCCTTCTCAGTGCATTTGTTAGCTGTTTTAATAACAGGGACCACAATCCCAGAATGCTCTGCTCAAGTTTGAGCATAAAACAAACAGGAAACAGCGGCGGCCATCTTTACTGAGAGAAACCAGACCCCAGCATTATCGAGCAGTGGCAGAGTAGCAGGTAATTTATCAGACTGCTTTACTAAGCGCTAAACTTGTGCCGCTACACGATTGAACATACCGCTAAGGTCGTGTTTTGTTTCTAACATGACGGTGATAGTGGCTCTCCTTTCATTTTAAAACAAGAAAACGAATGAAGGTAGGCTAATTTCCTTGATTGGTAGATTTTACCTACCGTGACACACTGGGTGTACGCTGCCTCGCTAGTAACGCAAATTTCCCTCATGTTGTAGATCCAACCTTGATGGTTACGCCGCACAATTGAACCCGCCGCAACCCGGCAGTTCCTTATGAATAAGGTACGCTTCCCCCTCTGTTTGATCTGTTTTCGTTATTAGAGAAACGAGCGGAGAAAAATTGCAACTTACACACATCCTTAAAAAATCTTTTTAGGCCTCTCTGTTCGGCCACATTAATTAGCAAGAGAACCATCGCTAGACCCTCCACGAAGTCCTCCTTCAAACAGAATTGGTATGTAGCCTAGAACTGTTTGTAGCCATTGTATGGAAATAAGGAATCCACATGCTAGGTTAAGTAAAACAATGTCTTTGCATCTTGCAGATACAAAGAATCCACAGCCCTGATGAAAGACCACTGATTTTGCGCCTGGTCTTGAAACGCGTCGGCAGTGTTATTTGGGAGAAATAATTTGCCATTTTTAGGATACTAGGACCGGCTGGTCCAGTATTCAAGCGTCTATAAGTCATTGAGTTACTTATTTTCCCCCCCAAACTTAGTTTTTCTCATTAATTGATTGTAAGAATTGTTGTTTGTGATATAATTATCATCATTTTTTTGTAATGCTTGATGTTGAAATGTTTTCTAATGTGTAAATAATGTTTGTCTTTAATGTATGTACAGAGTCTATTTAGCCTTGTAAATATTTGAATTTATTGTCTTCTTTTCTGTTAGGAGTTTTTGCAAATATGAAAAAGATATAAAATAATCGACACAAAGTAACGCTGTCTAGGGAAGTGACAATAAATTGGTTTCTTACCCTTTGAAAACAGGTAATGAGTAATTGTGGTGTGGGCACTGTGTGTTGATTGCGCCTTCAGGCTCGGCACCGAAGCATACAAAAAAGGCTTCCACCTCTGAAAAGCCTCATGCCAAATCGGACACCAAGCCCAAACCTTCTGGATCGAAGCCATAGCCTGGTTCCAAACCACCCCCTTCGGGATTGAAGCACACTTCGGATCCGAAAACGCCAACGCCTAAAACACTGGCACCGAAGCATTCGGCACTGAAACAACCGGATCTGCCAAAATCACCAAAAAGCACCTTTTCGACGCTCCGCCTGTCAAAACGGACGCGAAACTGAAGTGCTCCACATTAATCCAAAAACTGGACATATTACCACCAAACTCTCTTTGAAACGGACAACTGCATCAGAAGAAGAATACTACATTCCTTTAAAAACAAGAAGTGTCGGGACTAACCCTTCCCCTTCTCCTCTTCCCCCTACGCTTCCATTACCTACTTCTCATCATTTTCAACCTTTGCCAATTTCACCTGAACACTCACCACAAACACCTGACAATCAGGATAATGGAGATGGGGATGGAGATTATCAGCCACTACCTCCAGACCCCTGGGACGACTACAACATCAATTTGCCCACAGGCAATGATCCTGACCAGTGCCCCTACCAAGCCCTCTCCACCGGACGACAGTGTAGGTTACATTGACCTACTAGGTAGAGTTGCCAACTATCATGGGGTACAGCTGCACAAAGAATCCCTTGAAGAGGATTTCCTTTTTGAAACCCTTAGCAGCACACAAAAGTCATCACACACACTCCCTATGCTCAGAAGTATGATCAGGCTTGTTGATGACATATTTATTGACCCAGTCAGGGCCCATATCCTTACCCATAGGGTAGATAAAAAGTACAAGCCAGCACCATCTGACCCACTGTACATAAAGGGACAGTTACCATTGGACTTCCAAGTGGTGTCCAACGCAAGAAAAAGGGCCAATTCCCAAATTACAGGTGATGCTCCACCACCAGATAAAGAATCCAAGCTTCTTGAAGCTTCGGGAAAAAGGGTGACATCTTAGGCAGCAAACTTCTGGCGCATCTCTAACACGCAAACGCTGCTCGTTAGATTTGGCAGGGTGTATTGGGACGAGATGGAGAAGTTGCTCATATATCTGCCCGATGAACACGAAGCTAAGGCGCAGGAATTAGTGAGGGAGGGACAGCTTATTTCAAATAATGCTATCAGGTGCTCCTTAGATGCTGCAGACACAGCTGCTAGAGCTGTAAACACCAGCGTCCTTCTAAGAATGCACACCTGGCTACACATATCCGGTTTTAAACCTGTGGTCTAGACTACCTTCCTGATCACACCCTTTAACAAAGAACACCTCTTTGGGCCGGCCGTAGATTCCACTCTAGAAAAAATTAAAATAAATACTGAAGTGGCCAAATCCATGGGAGCCCTTCAATTGACTGAAGCACGTGGTTCCTTTCTGTGCTCTTTCTACCGCGGAGGGTCTAAAAATACCTCCTCAGAGACTGCCACCACCACGTACAAGGGTAATAACCAACCCTCTCCCTCTAGGGGTTACTTCAGAGGTGGATATAGCAGTGGCAGAGGTAGAGGCTCAAACACATATGCATCCCCTCCCAACTCAAAACAGTGACTTCACTACACTTGCCCCGTCCATTTAACACCTGTCGGTGACGTCTTTAGAATTTCCTACCCATCTGGCATTCCATAACAACAGGCAAGTGAGTACTAGAAATTATCCGTTCTGGTTACCTCCTCCAAACATTCCCCAAGGTCACACAAACTCTCTCCGGATCACTTACACCTCCTAAAACAAACAGTTCAGTCTCTCTTTCTAAAAGGGCTATTGAGCCCTTATCATTAAAACACCACGGGTCGGGCATGTACTCCTTTTACTTCTTAAAAGGATGGTTCTCTCAGACCTATATTGGACCTCAGAGAACTATCCCTTTACTTACAGTCAGACTATTTTTACATGAGTGAAACTACAGCAAATACTACCACTTCTGTAACAGGGTGAATTTCTGTTGACATTCAACTTAAAGGTCGCCTACTTCCATATTCCAATCTATCCCTCTCTTCGCAAATTTCTCAGATTTGTGGCAGTGGGTCAATATTTCCAGTTCAATGTACTCTTGTTCGTAGTCACCACTGCCCCCAGAGTCTTAAAGTGTCTGGCGGTATTTGCTGCTCACCTAAGAATACAACACATCCATGTCTGAATCATCAAAGTCAGCACATATCCAAAATGTCTCCAAAACACCCACAGAACAATTCTGTTACTACATCGACTGGGATTCACAGTTAATGTGTTAAATTCACATCTCCAACCTGCAACTACTCAAAGCTATCTAGGAGCCACTCTAAATACGCAAAAGGCTCTGGATTTTCCCAACGCAGCCAGAATTCACAACAGTCAGGCTCTAGTTCTCCAGTTTCAAGCCAATCACTGACTTCTGATAGATACATCTGCCGTGTGGATTCCTCACCTTGTGAATATCCCCCTTGCGTCAGCAACGTTCTGAAAATTCTTCGTAGCACGCCGGCGTGGACGACGTCATAGGAGCACGGCTTCGCGCGCGACTCCGTCTGACGTCACCGACTCCACATAAGGCCCACGTCGGCGTGATGACGTCAGTTCCCTTTTTTCCGCGTCGTCGACGCTAACGGTTTCTGGGATCTTCTGCGATACTTTTGTATCTATTAGCTGTTTAGCTGTTATTGTTTCTCTGTCGGATTTCGCTTCATCGCCGGAGATGTCGTCGAGGAAGACAGGTTTCAAACAGTGTGGTTCCTGCTCCCGGATGATGTCGATCACCGATCCGCATCCCGACTGTCTATGGTGTCTTGGTTCGGGACACGATGTCAAGAACTGTCGTTCCTGTGACAAGATGAACCCCAAAGCCTTGCGTGAGCGGGAGGCGAAGCTTCTGCTCGCTAAGGTGAAGGAAAGGGAAGCCGGAAGGTCTTCGAGGTCAGTGTCCAGGCGCTCGAAGTCGAGACAACGGTCGCGGTCGAAGTCAAGGTCGGCTTCGAGGGCGAAGTCGAGGTCGGCTTCGAAGGCCAAGTCGAGGTCGAGAGAGAGATCAAGGTCCAGAGGGAGGTCGAGGTCCGGTTCCAAGTCGGCCTCGGGCCATGCTTCGGGCTCATCGAGAAAGAAGCATAAGAGGAGTAAACATCACTCCAGACACCACTCTGGCAAGGAGTCTTCGGATTCGAGGAAGAAGTCGAGAAAGCATCATAAGGACTTCGTGTCTCCTTCTCCAGCTCAATCTCTCGTTGGTTCTCCAGTTCATGAGCCGGAACCGGATCTGGAGTCGCACCATTCATCGGTGCATGAAGAAGAGGTTCCTCGGGCACCGACTCCGATTGTGGAGCCTGAAGAACAAGAGGGCCAGGGTGCGCCTTTGCCGGATCAGCCTCCTTCGGAGCGGCCGTTGGGTTCGTACCCACCCTTTCCAGGTCCAGGTCAGGATCCCTCGCAATTTTTAAACGCCATGTTTGGTGTTTACTCGAGGGCGATGTACCCCGCTGGTGCGCCTATGGGTCCCATGGGTCCTTTGTCTTTCAATTTGGGTGTGCCCCAGGCTTATGCCCCGGCCCCCTTTATGCCGTTTATGCCGACGCCTTGCACTCCTTGGCTCGGTACGGCGCCGCCGAGGTCGTCGACTTCGCATGCGGCTTCGCCGACTCCGGATCGGCCTCGGGTGGATTCGGATCGTGGCACTTCCCGTCCTCCGGCTCCTCGCTCGACGTCGGCTCCGGCGCCGTCGGAGTCGTTACCGGATCCATCGACTTCGGTCCGTACGGAGTGGTCGAGGCGCAGGGCTCAACGCCTCTTGGAGGAGAAGGAGTTTGTGGACTCCGAGGTTGAGGAAGGAGAGTTGCATGAGGGGGATTGTTTTGAGGACCTTCAGGATGCAAGTGGCTTGGAACTTTCACCTGAATGGGGTTTGCCAACCGTTTCTGACACACCATCTAAGGACTTGGCACCCTATCATGTCGTCATAAAGAAGGCTGCAGAGTTGCTAGGCTTGACTTTGCCCACAGTTGAATACAAGCCTAACATCCTTACGGAAGTATTGCATTCACCCTCTTCAATTGTGGAGCCTACGCTTCCTTTTACGGATGCATTGACTGAACCGATAAAGGAGGTCTGGAAGAGGCCTTTATCTGCTCCTGCAGTTTCCAGGTCAGTGGCAAGGCGTTATAGGGTGGCTCCTGATGACCCTGAATTTCTTTCCACGCATCCTGCACCGGAGAGTCTGGTAGTGCAGGCCGCCTGTTCCAGCAGGGCTGCGGGTTCTTTCCCTCAGGTGCCAGCAGACAAGGACTCAAAGAAACTGGACCAGTCTGCTAAAAAGATTTTCTCCTCGGGTAGCATGGCCTTGAAGTCCACCAATGCTACTTGCCTCTTGGGGAGATACGTTCACGCGTTGATGGACTTTGTCAAACAGCTTTCTGCTAAGCTTCCAGAGGACGATAAGAAGAATTTTAACGAGGTGGTCGCTGATACTCAGGCTGCAGCTCGTATGGTCATACAGAGTGGTATGGACACGGCGGACTCTGTTGCCAGAATTATGGGCTCCACTGTGGCTACAAGAAGGGCCGCATGGCTTAAGTCTTCCGATTTTTCTTCTGACGTTCAGTCTACTCTGTTGGACTTACCATTTGATGGGACAGGTCTCTTTGGGAAGAAGGCTGACGTAGCTCTGGAGAGATTCAAAGACAGTCGGGCTACGGCGAAGTCTTTGGGCCTTCAGACGAGGGGCTCTGCGACTAGAAAGTATAGGGGTTTTGGCAGACCCAATTTTCGTCCCTACAATCAAGGACAGCAGCAGCAGCGCCAGAATCCTCTGTATAAATCCTACAGAGGAAAGCAAAGGGGCCGTGGTCGTGGGCGCCAGGTCTCCTCCTCCTCCTCCTCTTCCTCTAATAACCAACCCCCTCCCCCTGCAGCAAAGCAGCCCTAGATCCGCCATTCTGGATCATGTGGCTCCGGTGGGGGGCCGGCTTACTCATTTTCTACGGGATTGGGAATCGGTTACATCGGATCTTTGGGTTCTCAATCTCGTAGAAAATGGGTATGCACTTCCTTTCCAGGAGTTCCCTCCCAATTACCCTCCTTGCCAGGGTTTTTGTTCGGAGGACCACCTTGTTCGCTTGCAGGAAGAAGTCCTGGCTTTGTTCAAGAAAGGTGCGATAGAGGTGGTTCCAGAGCAGGAAAAGGGTCAGGGATGCTACTCCCGGTATTTCCTGATCCCCAAGAAGGATGGCAGGTTACGTCCAATCCTGGACCTCAGGATTTTGAATCTCTATCTCAAGCAGGAGAAATTCAAAATGCTCACTCTTGCGCAGGTTCTTCAAGCGCTGTTGGAAGAAGACTGGATGGTGTCGATCGACTTGCAGGATGCGTATTTTCACATCCCGATCCTGAAGTCGCACAGGAAGTATCTCCGTTTTACGGTGGGATCGCAACACTACCAGTTTGCGGTCCTTCCGTTTGGTCTTACTACTGCGCCTCGAGTCTTCACCAAGGTGATGGCAGTGGTGGCTGCACATCTCAGGAGGTCGGGGATACCTGTATTCCCGTATCTGGACGACTGGCTGATCAAAGCGGAGTCGCCCGAGAAGGTGCTTCATCACCTGCAAGAAACATCGCAGCTGTTGTTCAGGTTGGGTTTTTCAATAAATGTGCCCAAATCTCACCTGGTGCCCTCCCAGCGCAACCTGTTCATAGGTGCGGTACTGGACACTACTGTATGTCGTGCATTCCCTCCTCCGCAAAGGATTCGCGACATACAGGAAATGATTCCTTTATTTCACAATGGAGCGGTTGTTCCGGTCCTGAAGGTCCTTCGCCTGCTCGGTCTGATGGCTTCTTGCATTCTCCTGGTCAACCATGCACGCTGGCACATGAGGGCACTCCAGTGGTGCCTCCGCAGGCAGTGGTATCAACACAACGGAGATCTCGGGGAGTCAGTGAAGATCTCCAGAGAGACTGCGGCGGATCTGTCTTGGTGGGGCGTGGAAGGCAATCTGTCTCAAGGAAAGCCTTTTCAGCTTCCTCCATCGGTGGCCACGGTGATAACGGATGCATCCACTCTAGGGTGGGGTGCTCATCTGGGGGATCTGGAGGTCAAGGGTCTTTGGTCTCCAGAGGAAAGGTTGTTTCACATCAACCTTCTAGAGTTGCGGGCGATACGTTTGGCGCTCAAGGCCTTCCTCCCTTCCCTTCGCGGTCAGTCAATCCAAGTCCTGACGGACAACACGACCGCGATGTGGTACATCAACAAGCAGGGAGGAGTGGGGTCGCAGTGTCTCTGCAGAGAGGCTCTGCGTCTCTGGTCCTGGGTTCAGGACCACCAGATTTGCCTAATGGCAAATCATCTGGCCGGAGTTCTGAACGTACGTGCGGACAGTCTCAGCCGGCAGTTCTCTGCCGACCACGAGTGGAGGCTTCATCCAGAGGTGGTTCGTCACGTCTTTCGGACGTGGGGGACCCCTCGGGTGGACCTGTTTGCCACTCGCGAGAATGCTCACTGCCCGTCATTCTGCAGTCTCCAGTATCCGATGCAAGGAGCATTGGGGGATGCGTTTCAGTTGAGCTGGAGAGGTCAGCTCCTTTACGCGTTTCCCCCCATACCCTTGATTCCTCGGGTTCTGAGGAAGATTCGCCAAGACCGGGCCCAAGTCATATTGGTCGCCCCGGATTGGCCAAGAAGGGTGTGGTACACAGATCTTCTCCACCTCTCCTCTCACCCGCCGCTCCGTCTCCCTCTCAGGGCAGACCTCCTCTCTCAGATGGAGGGGCAGGTTCTACACCCCCACCTCCAGACATTACACCTTCATGCATGGAGATTGAACGGGGCAATCTGAACTCTTTCTCTCTCCCTAACGATGTGGTGGATGTCATACTTTCTGCCAGGCGTGACTCCACCAAGTCCATTTATTCGTATAGGTGGAATAAGTTTGTGTCTTGGTGTAGGGAGAGGGATGTTGACCCGTTAAAGGCTCATTTGTCTGATATTTTGTTGTTTGCTCTTTCTCTGGCACGGCAGGGGTTTGCTGTTGCCACTGTCAAGGGTTACCTTTCGGCTTTGTCGGCATTCCTCTGCTTGCCGGATCAGCCTTCTCTTTTTAAGTCACCTGTGGTTTTAAGATTTTTGAAGGGGCTCACTAATAAGTTCCCTCCTTCTCCCTTTATCGTTCCTCATTGGGACTTGAATCTTGTGTTAACCTATCTGATGGGTTCGCCGTTTGAACCCTTACACAAGTGTCCAATGAGGCTTCTTTCTTTTAAGACGGTCTTCTTAGTTGCAATTACCTCGGCAAGGAGGGTAAGTGAGCTTCAGGCTCTTAGTTCCAAGCCCCCGTTTTTGTCCATCCATGCTGAAAGAATGGTTCTTAGGACCAGGGCTGCTTTTCTGCCTAAGGTGGTTACTCCCTTCCACCTAGGTCAATCCATTACCCTTCCTACCTTTTATCCTCCCCCACACCCTTCCAAGGAGGAGGAGAGGCTTCATCGCCTGGACCCGAAGAGAGCGGTTAGCTTCTATCTTGATAGGACTAAAGACTATCGAATAGACGATCAGCTCTTCGTGGGTTTTGCTGGCTGCAAGAAGGGCAGAGCGGTGCACAAGCGCACACTTTCCAGATGGATTATCCTGTGCATCAAGATTTGCTACTCTCTGGCGGGTAAGGACCCTCCTGAGGGTATTAGAGCTCATTCAACTAGAGCAAAGTCTGCTACTTCTGCATTGTCTAGGGGTGTTCCTGTTGAGGACATTTGCAGGGCCGCGACTTGGGCCTCCCTCCACACTTTTGCAAAGCACTACTGCTTGGATGCTGAGGTGAGGAGGGACGGCCACTTCGCGCGCTCTGTTCTCCAAGATTTCCTGGTGTAGCAGAGTGGACACCCTCCTCCGGGAGTGGGGACTGCTGTGGGACTCTATTCACAAGGTGAGGAATCCACACGGCAGATGTATCTATCAGAAGAACAAGTTACTTACCTTCGGTAACGCTTTTTCTGGTAGATACAATATCTGCCTGTGGATTCCTCACTGACCCACCCGCCTCCCCGTTGTCCACTCTGCTATACCTGGTGTTATGTGCAAATGTAATTATGATTTTATCTGATTTTGTATAGTTTTGCACTTTGAATGCATTTGTTTTGCATGTACTGTGTACATTGTGTATATATATATATATATGTACTTGTTGGTCCGTCCGGGTGCCTCGAAGGCACGGAAAAAAGGGCGGAACTGACGTCATCACGCCGACGTGGGCCTTATGTGGAGTCGGTGACGTCAGACGGAGTCGCGCGCGAAGCCGTGCTCCTATGACGTCGTCCACGCCGGCGTGCTACGAAGAATTTTCCGAACGTTGCTGACGCAAGGGGGATATTCACAAGGTGAGGAATCCACAGGCAGATATTGTATCTACCAGAAAAAGCGTTACCGAAGGTAAGTAACTTGTTCTTCCAGCTCAGACGTATATACAACCACTAGGAATGATGGCATATATGGCTCCATATGCGTTCCCTACAATGTTTAGTGAGTCACTGGAACCAATCACAGGGTCTGTTAACCGATCTAGTGTTGGTAAACGGCCATACTCTCCGCTCTTAGCAGGAGTGAAACACACAAAATGTATCAAAAGGAAGGCCCTTTATAGACCCGGTTCCACAGACAGTACTAACAGCGGAAGCGTTCCTCACTGCCCGGGGAGCTCATCTTCAGCACCACACAGTGCAAGGACTATGGAGGCAACGGCAACAGTTGCTCCACATCAATCATTTAGAGCTGCAATCTCTCTAACTCTCAAGGCATTTAAAACACACTTGGTTGGCAACGCTGTCTTAGTCTGTAATAACAACATGACATGTACTACATCCAAAAACAGGGGGGGACGCACTCTTCCCAACAGTCCCACTTAGCCTAGGACATTTGGAAGTGGGCCATTCGCCACAAAATGTATCTCCTAGCGGATCACCTCTCCGCTGTGAAGATGCAGATTGAAAACCTCCTCAGCAGACAGAGGCAGCAAGTACACGAGTGGGAACTTCACCCTCAGGTTCTCCTCCCATACTTTCAAAGTTCTCTTCGCCTCACGCTGTAAGAAACTGGCTCTATATATACTACACCAAAATGAGCTATAGTGTGTATAGAGTCCAATTGTCCCCAGAGGTAGGCAGAAGTACAAGTTAGATAGAACCTTGGTATCAGGGGACAGTGTTAAGCATTTGATATACACACTCAGTCAGCAAATGAATTCACACACTCAAGAACTGAACTCTAGGCCAATTGTTTATGTATAAAAAAAATATACTGTTTATTTTTAGAACCAAGCAAGCCTGGTACATGTAAGCATTAACTGCTTTTCAGTAATAAGTTACTGGATATAGAACTGTTTGAAAATGCTATTGGAATCGTACTTTGGAGCAGTTGAATGCAACACTTAGCAAATACAGTACATTGGAATGAATAGGCTTTTTCAATAAATTGCATGTAAGTTACTTTTACGTTACTTTTTCTAACTCAGTGCTGGATGCCTATAATCAGCACTGGGACATTTCCTGTAAACAGGTAGGTAAATGTGTTTTTGTTCATGCGATTTTTAAAGAATATTTTCAGTTTTCCAAACTCCACACTTAGAACCTTTTTGGAGCTTTACATAGAAATGAATAGGCTTTGCCAACAAATTTCAGGTAAGTTATGTTTACGTTACTTTTTCTAACTCATTGCTGGATGCCTAGATTCAGCACTGGGATGTTTCCTGAAAACAGTTGAGAGAATTTGTTTTAGTTAGTTGTGCGATTTTTAAAGAATATTCTTGTATTTCAAAAGTTGTCACTTCAGCCGGGTTCGGCGGGTGCAGAGTGGGCTGGATTTGTGGTTCCTGGCTGGCACCAGAAGCTGCAGTTTAAACACGTCCGTGGTTCATGGGAGAAAGTCTTGGAAGTGAAGGGAGGCAGCCAGGTCCTCCGGGTTTGTGTGGTTGATGGCTGCTGGACACGCCAGGGTTTCGCAGGAGCAAGTTACGAAGGGAGACCGGCCTGCAGGGCTGGGGCCTAGTCAGTGGGCGTTGTCTTCTTGTTAGCTCTGCACGGCTTCTCGTCCTTCTTCTCTTCTTTTCTTGTAGTTGCTGTATCTGAGGAAAAAAGGTTCAGGGTGCCCCTAAATACTAAATTACTCCAGTATTGGAGCTTTCATAGATGCACATACCTGAATCATTTCCCCGTCGTCGAGACGGGAGTCTCCGGAACATAAAAAAACAATGGTTAGCAGTATAGCTAACTGAAAAAAGGCCTAGGCCCATTTCCCTTTTGCAACCCATAACCCTTGTTATGTAAAAAAGGACCAAACTTTCCTCTTAGCCAATCAGAGCCACTCACCCTCTAGAACCCTCCTGAGAGAACCTTTTGCCCCTCAGATTTTCTACCTGCACGTTGTGCTAGGGAGTTTCCTTTGAGCTCTGCTCAAACTCTGGATTTCCAACTGGATAGAAGCTCAATTATCAGTCTATTTCTTGTGGATTAGAGAAGTTTATAATCTATTTCTCATCTACATCCTTGAGAGTGGCTGGAAAGGAGAAAAAGGGTCTTTTTAGAGCCTGTGCCACCTGCTCTAAAAAGAGACTCTACACCGATGACCAACATGAAGACTGTCTTTACGTGGACCACCAAGCAAAGGATTGCAAGGTATGTCGCACTTTCTCTAGTAAGACCCTTAGAGATCGTGAAGGACGCCTTTTAATTTGGCTTCAAAAGATCAAGGCCAGAAAGGACTTGGTTTCTAGTGAGAGTGACCAGGAATCCTCCTCTTCATCCTGGAGATCTCAAAAAAGATCAAGATCTCCTCAGGCTCATTCCTCAGGGGACCGTCTTGAGAAGGCCCTACAAAAGACCAGCCAGGGTCTAGTCTTTCAAAATTTCCTCAGAAAAAGCCAAAGGAGAGCAAAGGACTCACTTTAAAAGAAAAAGAATCCAAAAGAGCCTCTTCTGAGCCTTCAAAGACACCACCGTTGGCTCCTTCATCATTCAAGAAGCCATCCTCTAGTATTCCTGAGGAGAAGGTGAAAAAATCGACATCGTCGACGGGAGCATTACCGAGACCGTCGATGAAGAAATCATCATCTACGGCGACGACCAAGGTACAAGAGCTACCATTAATTGTATTGGAACCAACGTCGACGGGATCGTCGTCGACGGTGATGACAATGAGGTCCTCAACGGGAAAATCGACGAGGATTACTATGTCGTCGGTGAGGAATGGATCTACTGCACTGACAACAGCTTCGTCGACGGTGGTATCGACGACGATCTCGTCGACTGGCTCGTTGACGAGACTAATTCCGGAAAAGAACAGGAAGATGATCACGCCAGCAGTGACTTCCCCAAGTAAAATTACTCCATTGGTCCCGCCGCACCTTTTGGAGGAGGAAGAGTCAGATGATGAGGAGGATGATTGGCCTTTTGGGTATGCCACAAGCCCATCTGAGCTCCATGTAAAATGTCAAGAAGATGATGAAGCAGAAGGGTATGAAGAGTATCACAGCATCTCATACCACCGCTACCAACAAGAGCCTCAGGAATATATGGTAGCAATGCCATCATCCATGTTGATGGATTTGCAATCCATGTTGGCGGATTATAAAAAGAGGTTTCCTCAATCAGGGGTTCCTTAGGACGTTCCACCTTCACGTCCTCGTTTAATTCCGGCCACTCCTTTCCGCAGTACGGAGAGCCTACTAGACACCGCTCCGCTGACACCTCAGGTCCAACAGCAACAGGATCCTGGGACCACAGATGATGAGGACCACGAAGAAGGGGAGCTAACGGAGCCTCACAGAGAATGGGATGATTACATGATCCCAGCTCCACCATCACCCACCCAAGTAGCGGCGGATTCTCCACCAGTGGATATTGGTGGATTCCACAACTTAATGGAGAGAGCGGCAAAAAGATTTCAGCTGCCAATGAAAACAACTCAAGCAGAATGTATTCTGTATGACTTTAAGGAGCCCTAAAAAGAATCAATCAGGTCTATTCCAATTATTGACCACGTATGGAAAAAAGGAAGAATTACAGGTCATGACAACTCCAGCAACCAGTTACACCGGTACTGGCGAGGCTGGACAAAAAGTATAAGGCGCCAGAAAACGCCCGGCATGTTTACTGGGCCATCCTAAACCGGACTCAATCATCTCGCAGGCAGCGCAGCAGAAGTCAAAGAATCCAGCAGCACCTATTGCAGCACCGTTTAGATAACGCAAGTAAACGATTCTCCTCCATTTCAGCGCTCCTGGTCATAGCTGCTAATACCCTTGCCAGCCGGGGCAGATATGACAGACAGATGTGGTGCGATATAGCACCCTATGTCGACCTCCTCCCATAAGACTCCAAGCAGTAGGCAAAGAGGTTCTGCAGGAAGGGGAGAGAACTTTGGCTGAAGTTATTGATTGCGCTATGGACATAGCTACCACAGCCTTTCGTTCCCTCGGAGGAGCAGCAGTTTTGAGGCGCCAGGGTTGGCTGAGGGCCACTTCCTTTAGGCCAGAGGTCCAAAATAAAATTCTGGACCTACCCTTTGATGGGGAGGATCTTTTTGGGTGCCTGGTGGATAAAACCCTTTAAAGTATTAAAAAAATACACGGATACAGCTAAATCCTTGGGTGCGTTACATTACCGGAAGGTGCCTTTTCGAGGCGCCCGTGGAAGAGGACAACCCTCATATAGAGGTGGCTACCAACAGGGAAGATACACATCCTACTCTTCCTCTTCGCAGCTCTATCGGCAGCAATATGGACAGAAACATTCTGGGGCCTACTCTAAGTCCACTCCCAGAGGACGAGGAGGTCGTTCTGGAAAAGATAATAGTAAAAGACAATGACAACCTACAGATTGGAGGTCCTTCCCCTCCTATCATGTCAAATGTTCCCCTGGGTGGAAGAGTGACTTATTATTTACCAAAGTGGCAGAAGATAACATCAGACATATGGGTCCTCCACGTAATACAATTCGGACATACATTGGAATTCCTCCACTTTCCTCCTCCCACGCCACCTACATATCAAGAAGCAAAACACCTATCTCAGATGCGTCGGGGGATTTGGGCAATGCTCCGAAAGGAAGCAATAGAACAGGTGCCGAACTCCCAAAGAGGACGAGGATTTTATTCATGTTTCTTCTTGGTCAGAAAAGATGGTCTCAGGTGGCGTCCAATCTTGGACCTAAAGTCCCTAAATGCCTATCTCAAGAAACAGTCATTAAGAATGGTGACCCTGCAAGATATTGTGCTGCTCTTAAACCCAGGAGATCAGATGACCTCCCTAGATTTACAGGATGCATATTTTCATATCCCCATTCATCCGTCCCACAGAAAGTTCCTTTGTTTTACAGTGGCCAAAGACCATTACCAATTCAAGGTGTTACCATTCGGCCTAAAATCTGCACCGAGAATATTTACAAAGTGTCTGGCGCCAGTGGCGGCCTATCGACGAAGACAAAACCACCAAATATTTCCATACCTGGACGACTGGTTGGTAAAGGCACCATCGCAGGAGGCAGCTCACGCTTCAGCTACGGCTTGCATGGAGTTATTTGCGGACCTGGGCCTGACCTTAAATGTGTAAAAATCATCTCTACAGCCATCCAGGACAATCAAGTTTCTAGGTGCAATCCTGGATACATCACAAAACAAAGCATCCCAACCATAGAGAGACAATTGGGACTCGTTTCTCTAGCCAAGGAATTCAGCAAAAGAAAGTCTCTTTCAGTCCGAAGATACAAATCGCTTCTGGGGACAATATCCTCATGTATACCACTCATTCCCCTATGTCGCTTACGGATGTGGCAGTTACAAGAAGAGCTAGACCTTCAGTGGTGCCAAGCCAAGGGATCCTTTGAGGACAAGATAAAAATCACGCATCCAATGTTGCAGGCAGCAAAGTGGTGGACTCGCAGGAAAACATCTTGGTGGGTCTCTTCTACCTGACCGAACCAGCTCCGTTAGTAGTTACCACTGAGGCGTCTCTCGAAGGATGGGAGCAGTCCTACAGGAGTTACAGGTCAGCGGCCGATGGAACAAACAGGAGCAACACCTTCACATAAACCTATTGGAATTAAGGACAATAGGATTGGCATTGTTGGCCTTCCTGCCAAGAATAGAAGGGAGATCAGTATTCGTGCAGACAGACAACACAACTGCAATGCACTACATAAACAAACAGGGAGGCACAAGATCTCTCTCTATCAAGAGAAGCTCAGAAAATATGGAAATGGGCGATAGATCACGGAGTGACTCTGAAGGCCATACATCTTCCAGGGGATCAAAATATAATAGCGGACACCCTCAGCAGGCAGAAGACGACCTGTCACGAGTGGGAGCTAGATCAGGACACGCTGATGACCACCTTTGCCAAATGGGGAATACCAACGGTGGATTTATTTGCCACAGCCCAGAACAAGAAATGCTGATTCTTTGCAAGCTGGCATAATCAAAGGGGATCATGGGGGAATGCGTTTTCGATGGCATGGTCAGGCGTCCTTGACTATGCCTCTCCGCCGATTCCCCTCCTGCCACGAGTACTCACGAAAATGAAGAAAGAACCGTGCAGGATAATACTGATAGCCCCTTGGTGGCCCAGGCAGCATTGGTTCACAAGCTGCTCCTTTTATCAGAGACCGATCCAATACATCTTCGGCCAATACCAGCACTACTGACTATGGAGAAGGGACAAGTGCGGCATCCAGACCCGACATCATTGGAATTAGCGGCCTTGCTCCTGACTACGGAGAATTTAATCACTTGAAAATTCCAGCAGAATGCAGAGTAATCCTGACAAAGGCAAGAGCAGAAAGCACTGATAGGACACACTGGATGAAATGGAAAAGATTCTGCTTCTGGTGTCAGGAGAATGAATTGCATTCTCTGCGGGCAGAGCCGCATTAGTTTATCCCATATTTACGAAGGCTGGCGAAATCTGGATTAGCCCATGCCTCTATTAAAGTGCATTTGGAAGCGAATTTCAAGATACAGGAGAAACTCAGCACGTCCTTGTCTGTGGTCGGAAAGAATTGTGAAACAATTCATGAAGGGGTTGTGTCGAGTTTACCCACCCATCAGGTCTCCACCACCTTTATGGCAACTGAACATTGTCTTATCACAACTGATGAAACCACCATTTGAGCCAATACACAAAGCTGATCTTAAATTCCTATCCTGGAAGGTGGCTCTATTAATAGCTCTAACATCAGCCAAAAAGGTGGGGGAGATACAAGCCCTGACGACGCAAGAGCCTTTTCTCCAATTCAGAGAAGACCGATTAGTCCTCAGAACGAATCCAAGATTCATTCCGAAAGTACCAACGGACTTCCATTTAAATGAGCCCTTAATCCTAAAAAGATTCTTTCCTCAACCATCGACGGCGGCGGAAAGGACTCTCCACACTCTAGAATTCCAGCGTTGCCTAAAGTTTTATTTGCAAAGGACAAGACCTTTTAGAAAATCTACACAATTGTTTGTGGCTTTTAGTGCCCCCAGGAAGGGTTTCCCGTTATCAAAACGGGAAATCGCACGATGGATCTCAAGTGCCATTCAGCTCTGTCATCAAGCAGCGGGAAAGCCATTGGCAGCACGTGTTAGTGCGCATTCCACAAGAGCGGTATCAACCTCAACTGCTCTATTTTCAGGTGTCTCCATTCAGGACATCTGCAGAGCAGCCACCTGGAGGAGTACGCATACCTTCACCAGGCATTACTGCCTAGATGCTCATGGAAGAAGCGATGTAGCAGTAGGACAAGCAGTACTGCGGAACCTTTTCCAATAACGGTGAGCCTCTTTCTCATCCCCCCTTCCTTTGTTTGGTAAGAAAAGCACATTTTATTGTTGATTAATATTGGATATGTCATTGAGGAGCAATATGTCTATGTATATATTGATACGGTTACTACTATATGCAAGTATCATGGGTTGCATATTGGTGAGAAGAAGGTGACAAAAACAAAATGTGCTATAATTTACTGCTCGCTATTCTGATTCAGGTATGTGAATCTATGAAAGCTCCAATACTGGAGTAAGAAAACAAGTTACTTACTGTAACTGTAGTTCTCCAGGATTGGAAGCTTTCATAGATTCACATACGCCCACCCTCCTCCCCTGAGAGGCTCACCTTGGATTTGGCACGAAAAGTATTATAGCACAAGTGCCTGAAAATCTGAGGGGCAAAAGGTTCTCTCAGGAGGGTTCTAGAGGGTGAGTGGCTCTGATTATCTAAGAGAAAAGTTTAGTCCTTTTCTACATAACAAAGGTTATGGGTTGCAAAAGGGAAATGGGCCTAGGCCTTTTTTCAGTTAGCTATACTGCTAACCATTGCTTTTTTATGTACCGGAGACTCGCGTCTCGACAACGGGGAAATGATTCAGGTATGTGAATCTATGAAAGCTTCCAATACTGGAGAACTACAGTTACAGGTAAGTAACTTGTTTTCTTTAGGGACAATAAAGGTAGGTAAAAAGCAGGGACCAATGGGTCCTTTCCCTGGGGTGGGTACCCCCCTATTCTGCCACTCTCCAGTGGGAGGGGGGCAGGAGCCTGTCCTTCGTTGACTGGGTCCCCCATCCTCAAGATGGCGGGGACTCGAGATTGTGCTTCACCTTGCCTCCCCCACCTTAGGGGTGGAGTTTGGCAGAGGTGGGCACACCTCTCTTCCTCACATGTTTTTCCCACTGGTTCCCCCGCCCAAAGTGGGGGGAAGAACCAGTGGGGACCTGTTGCTGAAAGCAGCAAATGGTCTGGAGAGGCTCACAAAGGCCTTTGAAGATTCTCCTTTGTGAACACTGCCCATCCTGGGGGAGGAGGCTTTGCCCCTCGTCCCAGGATGTGCATTGTTTCAGGCCCCCGAGAGCAGCAAGCTCTCGACCCAGGGGTCCTGAAACATGTCTGGTGGTTGCAGCCTAAGCAGCCACTCAGTCAGGTCACTAGGAGTTGGTCGAGTTTCAGGGGGCATCTGTAAGATGCCCTCTGTTGTGCATTTTACATTAAATCCCACACTGGCATCAGTGTGGCAATCCCCAGGTGTCAGACTGGATCCAGAAAGTTTTCGTCAGCAGTACCCCTGCGCGTTGGTAGGTGTCGTCTGCGGCTCCGGGTCCGTCGTCAGCGACGTGATCGCCAGGATGACGTCGTCGGAGTACTTAGACGCCGCCCTCGCGTTATTCTTTTTTCTGTGCTAGCAAGCACAGATCCGGGAAGAGCTCGTACCTTTAGACACTTTTTGACAAACTTTTTTCACTATCTTTTTCGAGTCGTTTCGACTCCTGGTGCCGGTAAGGAGGCCTGAATTTAAACCGTGCGACGCCTGTCACCGTCTGATGCTGGTGACCGACCCCCACCGCCTGTGTCTCTACTGTCTCTGGGCCGACAAGTCGTGCCCCGACTGCCGGGCCTTGACCTCGAAAGCTAGACGGGAGCGGTCCTGTAAGTTTCTCCAGCTCCGGCAGGCGGCTCCGCTTCGTTCGAGGTCCCGGTCAAGGAGGAAGTCGAGGGACCGGTCGCAGAGCTGCACCCATCGACGCTCGTCGAGCCATCACCACTCGTCAGGCTCGAAGTCTTCTGGTTGCGCGACTTGGTCGGGGGTTCGGGTGGCACCACCCGCGTGGCTCCGCTGGAGCCTCAGGAGTCGCATCTGGTCCCACACCCTTCGGTACCTGAACTTCACACTACTCCGAGATTCCAGATTTCCTTGTGGCCATGAGGACTCTTTCGGCTGTCGAGGCCCGCCGGTGTGCCTTCGGGCTCCACAGACCCGACTGGGGGTCCTAGCGGGCCGGCTGCTTCGGCCCCGGTGCCGTCTGCGACTTCAGTCCCGACGCCGCAGGATCCCTCGGGATCCAAGCCTGGATACCGGTCGATGCCAGTTGACCTCACGACTCCTCCGCTAGCGCCGACCCCTACGGTGCCCCTCCCGGCGCTGTCCTCTGACGACGCCATCCCCAGACGACGCCGTCCCCAGTTTCAGCCCCTGTCCGGGTCCGACGCCGGAATGGTGCCGCTCGGCGCTGACTCCGGCGTCGATGGGGGAGGCCTTCACCTACGACCCGGCTCCGTCCTTTATGCCGGTTTATCAGGACACGAATGAAGGGGAGGACTGAGAGGGGTCTGATGACCCTCTTGGACAACAGTGCCAGTTAAGTCAGGACTGGGCAGATGAGCTGGGGAGGCCAGTGGTCTTGACACATCGCCTGACACTGGTTTCTTCTCTCCCCCCTCTGTCGCTACGGAGGAGGGTGCTCCATATGGTGTGGTGTTGCGTAGGGCAGTCAAGGCCTTGGCTCTTGAGCTCCCTGCTACGGCAGTGAGGACTAATCTTCTCACTAAGGTGCTTCAACCGCCAGTAAGCCTATGCTGCCGTTCAATGAGGCCCTCTCCGACGTTCTGATGGGCACTTGGTCCAGTCCCTCCACCCCCTGTGGATCGGAACGTGGCCCGACGCCACTGCCCGGCTCCGGGCGACCCCTGCTTTCTGTTGGTGCACCGACTCCCGAGAGCCTGGTGATCCAGGCCTCTACGTCCCAGACCGCATTCCTGCGCGCTCCCCCGGATCGGGAATCCAAAAGGCTAGATTAGTTTGGGAAGAAACTGTTCTCCTCAGTCAGTTTGGGGTTGCGGTCCATTAATACTGCATGCCTTTTGGACCGTTACACCCACTCTCTGTGGGATACGGTGGCGGATGTGCTGCCTCAGTGTCCTGAGGAGGCCCGGACAGAGCTCGCCCAGGCTCTTGCTGAGGGCCGAGATGTGGCACAGTATTATATCCGATGTTGACTTGATACCACGGACTGGCTGGGCAGAGCGATTTCCACTACGGTGGCGATCCGTCGCCACGCCTTGGTGAGGTCCGGCAATTTTTCGGGGGATGTCCAGAACACGCTCATAGACATGGCCTACGATGGCCGTTGCCTTTTTGCCAACAAAGCAGACAATGCGCTTGAGCGTTTCAAGGTCTCCAGGGCTACGGCCAAGTCCTTGGTCCTGTTGGGCCAGCACCAGCAGACTTCTGGTTTTCGCCCCTTTCGTGGCCAAGGAAGGGGCGCCCCCACACGTTCGTCCAGCCACAGGCCGCAGAACCAACCTCAACACGGTCGCAGAAGTGGTAACCGTCGTGGCGGTGCAGGGAGCGACAGAGGCCCGGTCAGTCCACATCCACTCCAGCAGCATCTGCCTCAAAGCCTTTCTAGTTCGAACTTTCAGGCCCATTTAACACCAGTGAGGGCAGGGTTCGCCATCACCTACTCCACTGGCGCACCATCACTTCGGACAGGTGGGTGCTGCAAATCGTCCAAAGGGGCTACTCCCTCCCCTTCGAGGTGACCCCCCCCCCAGCCATGCCACCCCAGTACCACCACATGTCGAGCTACTCAGTATGTCAGTCGATCCCCCGATTCGTCTGCCTCTTCAGGAGGACCTTCTGTCGCAGCAACAGGAAACGGTCCTCCACCCTAACCTGTCCAGTCTCCACCTACTTGCGTGGAGATTGGGCGGTGACAGTTGAGGCCATTTGACTTGCCTCCTGAAGTCTGTGATGTGATTCTGGCAGCCAGGCGTCCATCCACAAAAACGGTATACGCCTGCAGGTGGAACAAATTTGTGGCATGGTGCACAGCAAAGGCTGTGTATCCCCTTTCTGCCCCTCTTTCGGAGGTTCTCCTCTTTCTTCTCTCTCTTGGCCAGCAGGGCTCTGCTCTGGGCACTATCAAGGGCTATCTCTCGGCCATATCAGCCTTCTTGAGGCGTCCTGATCAGCCTTCTCTTTTCAAGTCCCCTGTTGTAAACAGATTCTTGAAGGGCATCACACACGTTCCCTCCTGTTCCTTTCGTGATGTCTCAGTGGGACTTGAACCTGGTCCTTACTTATCTGATGTGTGCTCCCTTTGAGCCACTTCATAATTGTCCTCTCAAAACTGCTTTCCTGGTGGCCATCAACTCTGCCAGAAGAGTGAGTGAGCTCCAGGCTCTTTCATTTAAGCGTCCTTTCCTCGCAGTCCATCCGGACACGGTTGTTCTGAGGACTCATCCTTCTTTTCTGCCCAAGGTTGTTACTGCCTTTCACATTGGCCAGTCCATTACCATGCCCACCTTCTTTCCGCCTCCGCATCCCTCGAAAGAGGAGGAGAGGCTCCACCGTCTGGACCCAAAACATGCGCTCTCCTTTTACCTCAACCGCACACAACAGTTCCTGGTGGATGACCAACTCTTTGTTGGCTATGTGGGGGCTAAGAAGGGAAGGGCGGTGCACAGGCGGACCATCTCTCGATTGGTCAATTTGTGCATCAAGGTCTGTTATTCCTTGGCTAAAAAGGAGCCTTCTGTGGGGCTGCGCACCCATTCCACTCGGGCCACAGCGGCTACTACTGCCCTGAGTCAGGGTGTCCCCTTGCCCGACATCTGTAAGGGAGCTGCGTGGGCCTCGCTGCACACGTTTGCCAAGCTCTACTGCCTGGACCGCCAAGTCCAGAGCGAGCGCTTTTTCGGCCGCTCCGTTTTCCAGTACTTCCTGGTGTGATCTTTGTTTGCAGGCCCACCATCGGGGTTGGTATTGTTTTGGTATCTATTCTAAGGTAAGGATTCTAACACTAACGTGTTTCTTTCAGATGCACAAGTTACTTACCTTCGGTAACAATATATCTGTAAGAAACATTAGTTAGTGTTATATTCCTTACCGCCCCATCCATCCTCCCCGTTCTGCGAACCGATATCTAGGGTTAAAGTATCTCCCTTTGAGGGCCCTCGTTTCATGGCATCAGTGTTGGTTTCTTGCATGGCTCTGCGATTCCTGGCGCGGAAAGCCATGTACAGAACTCACGTCCGCGCACGAGTGTGGTGTCTAAGTACTCCGATGTCATACCAGTGATGCCGACGACGGACGCAGAGCCTCAGACGACGCCTACAGACGATCAGGGGTACTGCTGACGAAAACTTTCCGGATTCAGTCTGACGCCTGGAGATATTCTAAGGTAAGGAATCTAACACTGATGTTTCTTACAGATATATCGTTACCGAAGGTAAGTAACTTGTGCTTATGGTGCTCTGGAGTTTGTAATGATAAACCCCCAGCACCATATACTCTTAATGGGTGTGCTGCACTTACAGTGCCCAGGAATGACTTAGGCACTGTAGGGGTACAGGGCTTATGCACCTGTACCCTCACCACTGGCATTGGGCATGGCACACAGGGATGGGATGGGTGCCATGTCGGCTCTTCACTATGTTGTGCACCAAGACATGCGTCCTGCAAAGGCAGTGTGTGACGGTCAGGGTACTGGGCCTCTAAGGATGGCACAATAATTGCTGCAGCCCTTGGAGGTCACAGTGCCCTGGGTACCTGTGGTACTATTTACCAGGGGCTGACATGTGGCCAGGGATTCAATTGGGTTAGTTTTGGGGGAAGAACACAGGCCCTGGGCACCTGATTGGCAGGGCGTCTGGGCACACCAAGAAAAAGTGCATCAGTAGTCTGGCAAGAAGTGGGGGGAATACTGCAACAGAAACCCACTTTCCTACACACACCAAAATGCCAAAGCTTCGCCTCCAGGTACCCACACCAGTTATCCAAGGGCAAAGCACTATGGCTGACTGGTCGGGGATATTTGCCTATGCTTTTCCACCTCTCCCACTCATTCCAGCAGTGGTTCGGAAGCTCAGGCAATCATCCCTCACATTGATCCTGAAAGCTCCCACATGGGCCCATCAACCATGGTTCACAATCCTGTTGGGAATCTCTGCATCAAAAGCTGCACCTAACACCCAGTGTCCTTACATAGAGCCATGGAAGAATCGGACCCCCCGATCCCAAACAACTGAACTGTGAGAAGTTGGCCTGGTATATGATGTCCACTATTCTAGTGGGCACCTTGCACCAGTCCAAATGACCCTTATGGTGATGGTTGTAAAGTCAACCTTATAGACCAGCTATCCTAGTGGTAGCATTGGAAAAGCAGTCTTAGGCTAAAACTTCAGAGAGCATGTAAAGCCAGCTGTTTTACCAATTATAATCCTTTGAATACCAATTGAAAGGACACCACACAAGGTATATATAAAATATATATGTTTTTATTACTAACACAACCCCTCTGAACTCTTTATGAGGTCAGAGATGGAGATACAGTACAAGTTACTCAATAAGCATACTTTAAGTTGCACAAATACAATTCTGCCCTAGGGGCCTCACAAACCATATACTAAGTAAGTGGTATAAGAACCACTTGAGGAATAGTGAATAGGCCTAGGGAATCGCTGGGGCTACACTGAACAACCAAGGGTTTGGAAGTAGGAGGCCCATGGGAGGCGTGTGCAGTGTCTAAACACACACGCGAGTTACCATAGAGTTATAATGGGAACGTTAAAGTTACAAAGTGGTAGATTTTGGACACTTCCAGATGGACTACGGTAAAACCCTTTCAAACTAGGACACTTGGATAGTTAGCACCCACGGGAGCACCGGAGTACTTGAGTTACCTCACCCAGGGAAGCCGGGTGCATAGGTGTTCTTACGGTTGGGTTTCGTCGTTGTTTCCTATGCAGAGCTGCAAGAAAGTGCTGCATGCGACCAGAAGAAAAGTGTCCGGGCGGATCCAAGGGTGGATCGGAGTCGTGAAGAACCTAAAAGCAGGAGGGACAGAGTCTGGGTCACTAGCCAGTGACCAGGAAGGAACCAGGCGATGTCGAGATGCAATCAGGTGAAGAGGTGAAGCAGCCACGAGGACCAGAAGGCGTTGATGATGACCAGGCGCAGGATTCGAGCTGTCCCACGAAGGATCTTGTTGACTGCGGTGTCGGTATCTGGATTGGACCCAACAAGCCTTGGCAAACGCAATCCATGCAGGATGGGAAGATTGGCTTCAGGTCAGACCAGCAAGGTCTGGGGAGCTTCTCCTTTGCAGGAAAGCTGGAGCAAGCCAGGAGTAACCAGGCAAGTGGTGTAGTTTCAAAAGGAAGTCTTCGTAGGGCTCACTAGCCAACGGGCTAGCAACTGGGAAGACGCGTCTAGCTGAAATGCAGGCGCAGGCCCCAGTCGGCACTCGTGGAGTGTGGAGGGCTGAGCTTCGGTGCAAATATTGCTCGGGTCTGCGGCTTCTCAAACCCCAATGCACAACTTCGAGGGGACCTCAGAAGCTGCACGGTTAGCAAAGAGCAGGTAGTCCAGGGTGTCCGGTCCCACGTCTCTCGTGTCCGCCACGGGTCTCAGCTCTGCTGTGGATGTGGATCTGAGTCGGAGAAGACTGGAAGTCCAGTTGCTGAGTCGCTGAGTCTTCGGGTTCCAGCTGGAGCGTCGACAAAGCAAACCGGCAAGTTACTGTTGGTGCCTGTTTGCACAGGGTGGTCACTCCTTGACCACAAGGGAGATGTCTTCAGTCTTCCAGTCGATATGGAACCTCGAAGGTCCAAGAGTTTTGTTTCAGAGTTTCTTTCCAGGATAATCTAATGTCTCTAGACACAGCTCCTATCTTTATACTAAACTAAGGGGCTGGATTACCTGCTAGGTCCCTCCTATGGGTGGAACCTGGGAAGGGGGTGGTTACACCCCTTTCCCTTTGTACAGTTTCGCGCCAGAGCTGGGGCAAGAGTGCCCCAGCAACTGGTTTGAACGGGGCTATGCATGGAGCACCTTGTGTGCCCCAGGAAGTGTCTGGAAAAGCATCTTTCCATTGAACCCACCCTGCCCCAATACACTACAGGCTGTCTGGGGAGGTGCTAGCACCTCCCTCGACAGGTAACCTATTGTCCAGGCCTCCCTTGCCAGAGTTTCGGCCAGCTGCAGGAGGTCAGACTCGTGTCTGTGGCAGAAGCATCCATTTTGTGATGCTGAGTCTCTGTTTAACTTTAACCGGGTAAAGCAGTAACTACATGCCATCTCCCTCTAGAAGGGTGGAATGCTCCCCCCGCCGCCAGGACTGGCGGGGGTGGGGGGGGGGGAAAAGGCTGGTACTTGGAACACAGGAGAGAGGACTCCAGTTGCCAAACTGGTTTTCTAGAGGCATGTAGCCCCCTTGTTAGCCGTCACTCTGGGTTTGGCATTGAGGTCTACTCGCAGGGGGACTGGTCCTACCATATTGGAAGTGGGCAAAATGGTGCATTCTGGGGTACCCAGATGGCACCCTTCGCAGGAAGTGGTAATCAGGTGGGAGGGAACCTAGTAGCCCATTGGCTACCAACCGAATCCTTTCCTGAGGGCATTTCTGACAATAACCACTATGTACCCTAAACTCAGATCTTGACTGGACTTAAAGGAGGACTTCTCTTCTGCACTGTGGAACCAGCAAAGAGAGACTGCACTAGCATGGACTGCACCTGGTGGCTAGCAAAGGAGAGGGACCATGCCTGCTGTGTCCTGCTCGAGGAGAAGTTGTCTCCAGAGTCCAGCCAAAGATGAGAGACTCCTAGGGTCAGTGACCTGGCCTCTTGTTCACAGCACAGGGACACAACAGCTGAGAAGCCTGCTCAGGCAAGTTTATAGCCCCCAGTCTTTAACCTGCCGCTAAATGCAGTGCACCAAGACCCGACGCACAAAGTTGCAACAGCATTTGCTGACCACCGGGGTGTTGTCCTGGTGTAGCTGGGACCGCCAGAGGACTAGTCCTCAGCCCTGGAAGGGTGGGCACATCACTGCGATACATGGCGGCTGGTAGTCCAGTTGCTACTGGATTTTTGGCAATATTGAGAGGGCTTTGAGGGTCATCAACCCTGTAACCAGGGCTACTTCACCTTCTTCCTGGACCAAGGAGTAGTCTTAGGAAGACCCCTATCAAACGCCCCCATCAAACTCATCATATCCACAGCATCCTTTGAGCATCTTCAGCATCCTTCATCCCTTACATCCAAACAATTTCCTGCAAAGGATAAAAGTGCCCGAAACTAACTGGAGACTGGGTTTTCTGCTAAGGTAACTGTTTATGAGAACCTTGCTGCTCCCCCTGACTGGCTCCCAACTGGAGTTGGTCCCCTTAAGTGACTTCAAATGACTGCATTACACCTAGCCCAAACCTTTCAGTGAAAACGTTTCTATGGGTCAAATTAGTTGAATGAGCCACTGCTTATTTGTGGTTGAGTGAAAATACCTTGATTTACTTTACCTTGTAAATTCAAAATTACTGCAATATAAAAAACAAAAGACAATCTATTTTTATAAATTGGTGTTGGACGTCTTTGGTGTCTTGTATGGACAATTGTTTTGGTGCTGTTTATTTGCTTTTTACTTGTTTGTTTATGTATGCCTTGCTCCTCAGAGCCACAGCTAACATTTGTTGAACTGAAGGTTTGAAAAACGAAAGGTAGGGGTTGGTAAGTGTATTACAGTAAGAGGTCAAATAGCCACTTTGTGTGGCTGTTTGACCTGTTGTGTGACTGTTTGCCCTAGAATACACACCATTTCCTCACAAAAAGGTACATGGTTGATTGACTACACCTAATTGGCATAGCTTAAATGACTTGTAAGTCCATAGTATATAGTACCAGAGGTACATTGGGCCAGTAAGTTAGTGTTACTCGTGGACTGCAGCTCTACTTGTGCCCCCACAAGTATGACAAAGCAAAACATGGCTCCCAGTCTGCCAGTACAGATTGGAAGGGAAGTTTTAAACTACTAACTCAGTGTTGTAATTTTGATCAATGGCAACACGGAGACTCACTTTTTTATGTGTATAAAGCACCCCTAATGCAGGCCCATTGAATCCTAAGGCAGGGTGCAGCTCATTAGTAAAGTAGAATATTTGTTTAATAAGTTCTAGCAGTAAAATCCCACAATTTTCTTCGAGATGGACTGGTACACTGACAACTCGGCTGTGGTAACTTCTGAATGGGACTACCAAAGTTGATACTTAAAGGTATCGAACAACTTGTTCCATTATGGTCGACTTGATACCTAAGTCTAAATTAATGTAAATTGCTGTCACATGCAACTTTGAATAAGTTATCACTTTGTTACCCAGTGGCGATTTGCTTAGGCTGACCATGAGATTGCCTTCTGTCCTCCTGCGGAGACGTTTGAACGACTCCCAGGTGAAAATAGAGGCCTACCACTGGAGGAGGTGTTATCTCCTCCTGGCAATAAGCCACACTGGGTGTTGGCTCAAAAGGCGAGCTTAAGAGGAGAAACTGCGTATGAAGGGTAAGTAGCAGGCACACATGGGAGGGGCTGCCCTAGATGTAGGTAGACGGGTACAGAGAATGGAACTAGTTACCAAACCGTTTTTTCTGTGGTTGTCTAGCCCATAGGTAGCCACTTCCTAGAGATGGGCTACCAAGTTTTTGAGACTGAGAGGGGATTCTCTAGCTAGATTCTACACATCACAGGAAGTTGTCATCAGGGCAGAGAGATACTGGTAGCCCATTGGTTAGTGGCCATGACCTTTATGCCCAGAAAGAGCCATTGGTGGAGGAGTCACCTTTGTCCCCCAGAACTCAGATCTCACTGGACTGGAAGAAGATAACCAAAAGAAGTACTCCCCAGCTAACCTTGGAACTGGTGAAGAAACTGCACTGAAGTTATACTGCACCTGCTGCTCCTTGGGCTAGCGAAGAAAATGAGCTATGTCCTACTGTTGGAGGAGAAGTCCACCGAGCCATGTTTGGAGTAGAGACTCCAAGAGTGTGTTGACTGACGTCCTGTTTGCAAAAAACACAGTTGATGGACAGAATGTAGAATAATGTCATACATTCACCCCAGTACAAGGATCTGGGCCTAAATCCATCGTTTTTTTGCACTCCACACCATCCTGGGTTAGACACTTGCTGTATGCAAATCAGCTCTGACCCTGTGCCTCATGGGAACAGTCCAGTCCGACCTACTAAGCCATGTCTTTCCCAGACCGGAATCAAGCATCCAAGGACCGGTTTCTGGCTATCAGCCTTCATCAGCCTGGATAGCTTGACTCCAGTGGTGTGAAGAGCCTGGGACTTGAGTATACCCAGCACACTCGGGGTGAAAATTGCAAAAAACACAGTTGATGGACAGAATGTAGAACAATGTCATACATTCACCCCAGTACAAGGATCTGGGCTAAATCCATCGTTTATTTTGCACTCCACACCACCCTGGGTTAGACACTGGCTATATGCAAATCAGCTCTGACCCTGTGCCTCATGGGTCCAGTTTGAACTACCAAGCCATGTCTTTCCCAGACCGGAATCAAGCAATTTTCACCCCGAGTGGGCTGGGTATACTCAGACGTGAGTCCCAGGCTCTCCACATCACTGGAGTCAAGCTATCCAGGCTGAAGAAGGCTGATAGCCAGAAACCGGTCCTTGGATGCTTGATTCCGGTCTAGGAAAGACATGGCTTGGTAGTTTGGGCTGGACTGTCCCATGAGGCATAGGGTCAAGGCTGATTTGCATATAGCCAGTGTCTGACCTAGGGTGGTGTGGAGAGCAAAAAAACGATGGATTTAGGCCCAGATCTTTGTACTGGGGTGATTGTAAAACATTGTTCTGCATTCCGTCCATCATATGTGTTTTTTGCAATTCCTGTTTGCAGCACAGGGCTACAAAAGCAAAATAAGTCAGCCATACAAGTAGTAGCCTAGCTGATCGCTTTCTGCTCCTCGCCGCTGTGCAGCCCCGGAGACCAGGACCTGACACTCAAAAATTGCACTCCAGTGTACTGGACCACATAGATTCAGCAGAGTGTAGCTAGGTTACCCAGAAGTTATCTCTAAAAAAAGGAAACTGCTGTTACGGGTGACTGGTAGCCTAGTGGCGACTGGACTTCTGCTGATCCAGAGACGACTTGGGACGTCGACATCTGTGTCTAGAATCACCTCTCCAGGACGGTGTCCATAAATTCATAAAAATATACTCTATTATTATAGATTGGTGGTGGATGTCTTGAGTGCTGTTTCTTTTGTTATATTGCATATTGGTACCCCAATATAGGCTCCTAACCCTTCACCTATGTTCTTCATACATAACGGTTTTTAGGGACTGACCTTTTACCGAGATAAGACACTGCGCACAGAACGCAGGATTTTCCCTAGAAAAGGCCACATACATTATGCATGAGGATTCTTGGAGGCTCAGCAGGACTACCATCTCCTGTATAATATTTATGTATTAAGTTCATTCCCGACGTCATCCTAAGTCCGACAAGTGGCACAGCAAGGTAGAACCTCCGGGTAGACCTTTGGATACATAAACATCACATCTTGCTGAGCAAAACAGAGGAGATCAGGATTTCCCTGCCGACACACACTTAAGCGAGACGCTGAGGTTCTTGCTTGCAGATACTCAAGCCTGCAGTGGTATGACATCCCTTGCGGGGTGTCCAACTCGAGACAAAGGGGGGTCCTACAGTCTTTCACTTCAGGTAATAAGGTTGACTTTATCCTAGAGGGATTCTTGGCTTGACACTTACATTTATACTAGGTACATTTAGTTAGAGTAGCATCTTAGGAGTACGCATTTTATTGTCATATATTTTTTATACTTGCCTGTATTGATGGTTATAGCAAAATGGTAGAAATCTACCATCCTTTTTCTTTCTTAGTGCTTCTAATCATTTATATTTGTTACTGTCTAATGTTTGTTTCAGCACACCTATTTTACACTAGAATAACGGCTGTTCAATAAATACTTATTGAAAAACGTCCTTACTGTTTATTCTTTGTAACTCTGAGACTTAGTGAACACGCGTGACTAAGTGAAAAGTAGTACACTGTTTCCAAGATCCTGAAGGATCAGGGTTGTCATGTTCGATAGTTGCCAAGAACTTTTCTCTCCTTGGTAAGGTGAGTTTCTAGTGGCACTCTGAGCTAGCTGGTATACAGGCCAACATACCCGGTGGGGGTGTCTAGAATCAGCCTGACACCAATCCTGCAGTATATGTTGTCTAAACGCGCAGATCCTGAATAGGTTTTATAGGAACTACACAACACTTTCTTCTGTATTTGTTTTGGTGCTGCTGAAATGCTTTGCACTTATTCCTTTGTGTACGCTTGCCTGCTCAGAACATTTAAATAGCACAAATACAACTGAAGAAGAAAGAATTCAGACTCCCATGATATCCGACAACATTTTCAACAAAAAATTACAACAAGGTTCAATGCATTTACTTGGAAGTACTTTGGGTGACCAACTCTGGTGGTAGCCAGTCAAGGAGACCAACACAGTCGGAAGAAACCGTTACTTTGGCAGAAATAGCAGTCTTCATTTCACTTCCAGTTTAAGTAGTCCTGTACCATTGACTTCTATGTAACCGTCTGGGTTCGTGAGTCTAATTCCAGAGCTGACATAACCCAGATGACCCCTTTGGTGATTTGTTTCAAACACTGGGACATTTGGGCCCTGAAGCAAGGGTCCCTCTGCGTCGACGTGGGTCACGTGCTCCCTACGCCACTGGAGTCAAGCTGTCCTGGCTGATGAGGGCTGAAATCCCGGAACCGATCCTAGGATACTTGATTCCGGTCCAGGGAAGACATGGCCTTGCAGTTCGGTCTGGACTGTTCCCATGAGGCACAGGGTCAAGACGGATTTGCATATGGCTATGTCTGAACTGGGATGGCGTGGTGAGCAAAATAACAATGGATTAATCCCAGATCTGTGACTGGGGGTGAATGTTTGACAATGTTCAACATTCTGTCCATCAACTTTGGTGGAGAAGTGTGGCTCAGGGGTTAGAGGCGGCAGACCCGGAAGCTGAGATCGGTCCTGGACCAGGGTTCAATTCCCAGCCTCGGCGGTTCTTGGGCTCAAACAATTCCACAGACTCGATAATTCTCGTTCCGGTGCCTACTCGACTCACGGGTTCACACTCTGCGACCCTGGGCAATAGCTTGCTTAATCTCCACTACGGCCCCTCGCGGCGGGATGCCTGGCTTTCACCTTGTGGATACCCTGCTGGGGTTATCTCACAGGGGAATACCAGGACGGGTTCCCAAGGCAAGCGCCTTGATGCCTTCGGGTGATACGTGCGCTATATAAATCGCAATACAATACAATACAATACTTTGTGTTGCACCCTCCACGTCGATACCACAAACCAAAATCGTTTTTATGGATCCATTACCCCCACCCTGGTGACCAACAATGCTGGCCAAGCAATTGATGATTCTGCCTTATCAGTCTCTGCAACATGCCTTTGGGTTCCTCTCAGGCAGCAATCTTTTTGTCTTGTGTTCTATTGTCCTGAGGACGACCTCAAGTCATGAAGGTCAAAATACCGTCGACTTATAGCAGCTAAATTGGGAATACTAATTATGCCAAGATTTGTTGACCACTTGTATCATGAAATCATTGTAAATCTCAAAGAAAACACTGATTTTCATTTTCTACCTGTTTCACTTGCACCGTTTTATAACACTTATTCACGAGTACAATGTGTTCACTTTGCACCTAGTACACTACTTAAAACGTGGTTGATCCTGCTTCTAACTCTGTGTGTATAATACAGTTCATATTCTTTTTGTTAGTACAAATACCTGAATCCTAAAAAGTGTTTTTGGGTGTAATTAATTTACTGCAAATATTGTCTTTTCGTATTGACTCCCATTGAGACATTGTTATATGATATTGCACTCACCCAGGTCTCAACTTGGCTTACATGTTTGTCCTGTTTGCCAGCTTTTTGCCTCAAATTGCATGGAGCAGATTGTGCAACAGCCCAGCTGCCCTAACCATTCTGTAACTGAGCCGCCCGGCCATGGCGCCAAAGAACCAGCCATGCCCCCTTGCTCCAAGACCCCTTGCGACTTAAGCCCCCCCTTAGGAGCTCTCAGACTTTTCCCCAAGTCCCCCTGTGCAACCTATTTCCAAGTGAACCCCTCCGTCATGGCGTGTCCAGCTACAACCTCACCAGCCCCCTGCTCCCGTTAAAACCTGGGCAGTTTCCGAAGAACTTCTGCTATTACTTTGGATCTTAGTTTGCTACAACTCCTAACCCTGTAGGTGAACCCCTGAAACAGACTGTACCTACCCTTATTGATCTCCCACTTTCCTCCCATAGTATTGCATTGTTCGTAAAAGCCAACAGGTTTGAACTATTTACGCTTGTGGGAAATTTCGAACCGACAACAGTACTTACTCTTGAACAAAGTGCTTGATTTGACAAAATATATAAAAAGAAGTGGTATTTTTCTAATCTAGTCTTGTATTTGTTCTTTGAGTGTGTCATTTATTGCCTCTGTGAATACAACAAATGCTTAGCACTACCCTCTGATAAGGATAATTGCTCACTCCCACTACTACGAAACAGAGCTTTAATATTATCTACTTTAGCCTCTGTAAGCCAATTGAGTACTCACAGGACTTTCTACACAGTGTGTTTCTTTTAATCTTTTTTGTGCACTACGTAGAGAGCCTGCTTCCTACAGCAGGCTTCCTAAGCTTTTGTGGTCCTTGCTGTAAACAGGAAGTCAACCAACTGATTCCCAGGGCCTATGTTCCTTCCCTAAACCTGTGTTAAACCTAAAACCCAATTGGCATCTCTGGCCACCTGTCAGCCCCTAGTAAATGGTACCCAGGGCATGGTGACCAGAGAAGACCCTTAAGGGCTGCAGCACTTATTGTGCCACCCTTAGGGGCCCTGTACCCTGACACCCACACACTGCCTTTGCAGGCTGAGTGTCTAATTACAGAACTAAACAAAGAGTCGACATGGCACACATCCCTGTGTGCCATGCCCAGATGACCCACTGCCCTGGTATACCTCAGTCACCCCTCTAACAGGGTGCCCTATGCCAGTGGTGTGGGCACAGGTGCATGAGCTCTGTGCCCCTGCAGTACCCAGGGCCATTCCTGCCATCAAGAGTATATGGTGCTGGGAGTTCGACATTACAAACTCCACAGCACCATGATGGCTCCACTGAAGACTGAGAAGTTTGGTATCAAACTTCTCAGCACATTAAACCCGCACTGATGCCAGTGTGCGATTTAATGTAAAATGCACCAGAGGGCATCTTAGAGATGGCCCCTGAAACCTAACCTACAATCCACGTCTGGACTGAGAGGCTGCCCCACAGCAGACAAGTTGCTGGACCCCTGGGTGGAGAGCCCCCGCTCTCCTGGGCCTGCAACACAGCACAACCTGGGCAAGGTGCTAGGTCTCCTTCCCCAGGGTGGGCAGGGGGAAGCTTCAAAGGCCTGCCGCCTCTGAGCTTCTCCAGACCATTTGCTGTACCCAGCAACTAGCCCCCACCGGTTCTGACCCCCACTGTGGCGGGAAGACTGGCGGGAAACCCTACGTCAGGAAATGGGCGGTGTGCCAGCCTGTGCCAACCCCACTTCTCAGGTGGGAGAGGCGAGGTGAAGCATGACCCCGGGCTCCGGCCATCTTGAAAATGGGGAGCCCTGCCCAATCACAGCTAGGCTCCTCCCCCCGCCCACAGGAGAGGAGCAGACTAGGGGGTGTTCCCACCCCAGGACAGGGACCTATTGGTCCCTGCCTTTGCCCTACCTGTAACACCCTTAAATTCAGTTTTTAGGGGCTCCCTGAAGCTTCCTTCCTGAGATCCATATAAGAAAAGAAGAAAGAAGATCAAGAAGAAGAAGACCCGCCGTGCAGCTGCTAACAACAGGATGACACCCACTGACTTGCCCCCAGGCCTACCGGCCTGTCGATCCTGGAACCTGCTCCTGCTTAATTACGGCGACTCCTGCGGACAGCAACCTTGGGACCCCCATAAGCAGAGGCTCTGCTTCAACAACCATACCCCTGGTGCCAGCCAGAAGCACCAGACCGAACCACTTTGCACCCGCCGAGCCCGGGCCGTGCCCGAGTGATCCAAGACCACGAGGACGCCCCCCCGGCAACTGGGACCCAAAGTCCAGTGCCCAAAGACCCTCCTTGACGAACCAGACAACGCCTGCAGCCTCAGAACCAGGGACCCCTCCAACCGCGACCAGCCGAGGGTAAGATTTCCCGACGCCCAAAGACACCCCTGCACCCGGTGCCCTGCAGCCCCCTGTGCCTTCATTTGGGGTACCTACCTCTACTCCAAGATCCCGACTTACCCCTCGAAGAGGTGGTCGCACCTGAACAATCACCGTCCCAGAGTCTGCAGCCTTTGTTCCCTTTTTACCTTTCCCCTTGAATAACATTGAGCGCCCAATGCCTCAAAAGCACCCTGCACCCAGCCGCCCAAGTGCCCCTGGCCGTGCACTCTGTGTCCTATCCTACTTCCCCATTTGCCCTGAGCAAGTGACCAGGAGCCCAGCTCCCACGGCCGCGTGGCCTGCTAGTCAGCAGCCACCAACCGAATGTTCCCTGCCTCTCTTTGGATAACATTGGGCCTAACTATCTCTGCACCCTACTGCCCCTGTGCCGCTGAGGGTGTACCAACTGTACCTACCTGACCCTGAGGGACCCCTGAGTCTATGCCCAGAACCTTAACTTCACTGGTCGTACTCACCTGGAAACCGATCACTCACTTACCTGCCATAGGATAACATTGACTGGTTTGACTTGAAAAGTCTTGTGTGAAGTTTTGAAACTCTAAAATATTCCTAAAAAATCATTTGAATACCAAGCTCAGAAGTACTCACCTGTGATCAGGAGAGAAGTCAGTACTGTACCTTGTTGCCCAGTACTGAACCGCAATAGCAATCCTAACCCGGTTTACTAGTAACCTGAATTTTCTCCATAGGAATCCATTGTTTGCTTTTCTAGGAAATTTCTTTTAAGTGTCTACTTTTGAAAACGTGAAATATTCCTTAAAAATCCTACTTAGTACTGAAACGTAATTACTTACCTGTCTTAAGTTGAGATCCCAGTGCTGGACCTAGGAGCCCAGTACTGGATTACTAAAGTAACAATAATGTACTTTACCTGTAACCTGAATTTTCTCCCATTAGATAACATTGCTAGATTTTCACTGAAAAGTTTTGAAGTGTGAACTTTTGAAATACCTTTATATTCCTTAAAAAGTATTGCAATAACCAAAACGTTTTTACTAAACTGTTTTCAGCTTGCACCCCAAGACTGAATCTAGGATCCAGTCCTGGACTTACAAAAGTAATCTACAAAGTAATGAACTGCATTTTTGTAGAAAAACCCATTGAGCTCAATGTTAGATTGTGTTTAGAATTGTGTTGCCTACTGCAACCCCTGTACCTATTGCGTTTACAAAGTTATTAGAAAAATAAGTCACTACAGCTAGGGTAGAGGGTTAGAACTGTCAGGTTAGAATGTCTCAAAAGAACCCTGCTATTAGTGAAGATGACACCATCGACCAGGTGGTTGAGGAGCTCGACCTCACACCCTACCTGCACCTGAATTTCAAGGAATTGAGGTCCTTATGCAAAATTAAAAACATAGTCATGGGCCTGAATCCAACCAAACAAGGCCTCCAGGAGCCAATGGCTGAGTATGCAAAGGGCCACCCCTCTGAACAGGGTGACACCCAGTCAGATGAAAAAGCGGTGGAGGAGGAGGATAATAATCCCCCCTCCATCTCTATGGAAGTAAGGGTCCCTACACCCTTAACTCCAAGAGTCTGCTTCTGGGAGCCTGAGAACCACACAGGTGGGCTGGGTCCCAGATAACACGTTGGAGAGAGCCCCAATGAAGAGGACAACTTCTTAGCCAAGTTGGCCAATAATTTAGATCTAGAGTCCAGGCTCCTGGCTCTGGAAAAAGAAAGAAAAGAGATGGTGTTAGCCCCCATCTCATGTTATGTTATGTTAAGTTTTTTATCTCCGAGACCGGGGTAGGAGTGGGGCCTAGCTCTGAGGGCCACCATGCATCGCCCCAGAGTTCCGCTTGTTTGCCGAAGACCATAATTTCCGTCTTTTTAGCGTTTAGTTGGAGACAGTTGGAAGTCATCCAACTGGCAACCGCCCGTAGTCCATCCTGGAATCTTGGGGCTTCCAACCCAGAATCCCCGCTGATCGTGACCGCTAGCTGGGTGTCGTCAGCGTATGACACCATGGTCATACACCACTGCTTGACAACCTCAGCCAGCGGCCTCACGTAAAGATTGAACAACGTGGGACTCAGCGAGGATCCCTGCGGGACCCCAAGAGCCAGGGGATGTGATTTGGACTGATGGGGGGGGGACGGCCACGCAAAAAGATCGGTCAGCAAGGAAAGAGCGGAACCACTGAAGAGCGGAGCCAACCACGCCCGCTTCCTCAAGGCGCTGCAGAAGAATCCCGCGCGAGACGGTATCAAAGGCGGCGCTCAGATCTAATAGAACAAGCGCCGCCGTTTGACCAGCATCTAGCACAGCACGAAGATGCTCCACCATAAATAGGAGGGCTGTCTCCGTGCTGTGGCCGGCACGGAATCCATTCTGGGTGTCATCTAGGAAATTAGTACGCGAGAGATGGTCTGTGAGGGCGATATTAACATGCGCCTCCGCGACTTTAGCCGGCCAAGGAAGGAGCGATATTGGCCGATAGCTCTCCTGTTTGCTGGTATCGAGAGACGGCTTCTTGAGAATGGGCATTACCACTGCCTGTTTCCACTTCAAAGGTACCAGACCTGATGTGAGCGAGGTGTTAATCAAGGAGCAGACTGGTGCAAAATTAGAAGATGCCAAGTCTCTAAACACCGCAGGCTTTAACGGATCTACCGGAGACCCCGACTTAACTTGAAGGGCCAGTGTCTTAAAACTTTCCGGTGTAAGGCAGGGAAGAGAATCTAAGACAACCTGTCTTGGAGGGCTTTGAAACCCTTCACTAGAGGGCAAGGCCGTAGGAAAGGCTCTATAGATGGTCTGAACCTTTTCCAGAAAGAAAGCCGCCAGCATTTCGCAATACGCGTTGGAACCAATGGCAACCGCACAGGCCTTTTTAGCCACAAGGTCCTTGAGGGCTTTAAAAATGGTTTTTGAAGGATTCGTGCTGTTGCGAAATTCAAGGGTGTAAAATTCCGCCCGAGCTCTGCAGACAGCACGATGGTAAGATTTGACGGTAGCCGAATACATGGCTTTTTTACTGATGTCATACGTTTTCCGCCATTCTCTCTCTGCGCGCCTACAAGAGCTTTTCAATGCACGCAAGGATCCATCGTACCAGGGACTAGGGTCCCGTAGTCCGCAATTACTCGTGGTCAATGGAATAAGAGAGTCCAGGGCTCTGGTAATCCATTCGCAAAAATGGTCGTAACCAGATTCCACATTCTCCACCGGGCCCAAAGGGTCCTCAGATAGAAGACGATGGATGTCCTCCAGTTTTAATTTATTCCAGCGCCGTCTAAGCAAAACGCGCGTCGTGGGCTTAAAGGGAGACTCAGACAAAGGACACTGGATCGTCACCAAAGAGTGATCCGTCCAGGCCATGGGGACAGGGGAGGCGACCCTAACCTCTGCAAGATTTGAAAAGAAGGGGTCCAGAATATGTCCACCTACATGGGTGGGGGAAGAAACCAATTGAAGCAATTGAAGAGCCTCCAGGTCAGCCACGATACCACTCACAGCCGGCAGAGTCAAAATATCGAAATGGAGATTCGGGTCTCCTAGGATAGAGAAATTGGCACATCCTATGGCCAGCGAACTAATGGCATCGGGGAGTGCCTCCCTAAATGCCACGTCGCTGCCCGGGGGGCGATATATTAGTAGACCTGAGAAGGTAAAATGGGGGGTGATAGAGATCTTAAACAAGGCGCTTTCGCAGCCAGCAATTTTTTGACCTCTCCAGTCGCAGGGGTAGCAAGATTTAACAGCGAGTGCTATACACCCTCCTCTAGAGGAGCGGTTGAGCGTATAGACCGAATAATCCGGCGGGAAGGCCAGATTAAGAATAGCTGTGTCCGTTTCCTGAAGCCAGGTCTCCGTCAGGCAAAAGATGTCAGGTAGCTCCTTTCCAATAAGGTAGGCTATATCCTGATGGTGTTTTACCAACGACCTTACATTCAGGTTCCAGATGATAAGGTCCTGTCGTGGACATTTACTGCCAGAGACAGAGATCTCGTCCAGACAGCGCGGGAGGGCAGGGGCTTCAAGCAACCACCTACCACAGGCACACTGGTGGGGGCCACTCATCGGGCTCACACGAGACATGTCACATGTTGGCAGACGCCGGCCGATGGACACAAGAGCGTCCCTCGAATAGGCAGACATCGTGTGCGATGCAAGTCTGTCGGACAGATCCCAACCCGACCAACACGACCGTTGGCAGCAATACTAATAATAAGGCTATAGAGCAATCTTATGTCCCTAAATCTGAGGAAGGTCATGATATCACCAAGTGGTTCACAGCCTTTGAGAGGGCTTATAATATCAGAAGACTAAAGAAACCTCTCTGGGGGGCACTCCTGTGGGAGCTGTTCTCTGGTAACTGCAGAGACAGGCTTCTGACCCTCTCTGGGCCAGAGGCAGGGTCCTATGACCTCATGAAGAAAACTCTGATTGAGGGATTTGGGCTCACTACTGAGGAGTATAGAATCAGGTTCAGGGGGGCTCACAAAACCCAGACCCAATCCTGGATAGATTTTGTAGCCTGCTCAGTAAAGACACTGGATGGTTGGTTAACTGGACATAATGTGCATGATTTTTCTGGACTTTACAATTTGTTTATGAAGGAACACATTTTGAGTAATTGCACAAATGAAAAGTTGCATCAGCATTTGGTAGACCTAGGTCTAATTTCTCCCCAAGAATTGGCAAAGAAGGCAGACCATTGGGCCAAGACTAGGGTGACCAGGACATCCACTGGGGATGACCAGAAGAAGGTGGTTACAAAGCCTCCCCAGGGAAAAGGTGGTGAGAACCCCCAAGATAAAAAGTCTGAGTCTTCCAAAGGGCCCCAAAAACCTGGACAGGGGGGTGGGTCCCAAACTACTCCCTATGTTCCTCAGCCCTATAGGGGGAAGAACTTTGATCATAACAAGGCCTATTGTAACAACTGTAAGAAATTGGGACATTTAACTGTAGACAAAAACTGCCCCTACAACAAAGCCCCTTAGGCACCTAGTACAGTTACTCGGGGGACAGAAAGTCTACAGATGGGATCAGAGGAGTGTCCAGAGCAAATCTGGGAATAAACTCAAGCTAGTCTAGTGTCCTTGGGGAAATGGAGTTTGCCAATGTAGCTGGGTTACCACCCAACTTGTAGAAGTATTTGCAATGCCGCTCTATATCTGAAAGAGACACGTTAGTGATAGATTCCTTACCTTAGAATATCCTCAGGCATCAGACTGGATCCGGAAATTTTTGCGTAGCAGTACCCTTGTGCGTCGGTAGGCGTCGTCTGCGGCTCCGCGTGCGTCGTGGGCGCCGTGATGGCGTCGACGGAGTACTTAGACGCCGCCTCTGCGTGCTGACGCAGCTCTTCTTTTTTCCGCGCCATCAAGCGCAGATCTGGAAAAAGCAGAACTTCTAGCCACTTTTTGACTAACTTTTTGGAACATTTTGATCATCTTTTTGTAGTCGTACGACTCCGATCGGTGCCATAGGGATGCCTGGATTTAAGGAATGCGAAGATTGCGACCACACGATGTCTGTCACGGATCCTCACCACCTGTGCCAACTCTGTCTAGGCGTCGACCACGACGACAAGGCCTGCTCCGACTGCCGGGCCCTCTCTTCGAAAGCCAGGCGGGAGCGGTCCCGCAGGCGACTCGAACTCCGGCAGTCGGTCCCGCGGTGCGAGAGTTCCCGGTCCCACGGGAGGTCTCGGGACAGGTCTCGGGGTCGGAGCCACCACAGCTCCGGGAGTCGGCACCACTCCTCCGGGTCGAAGTCGTCGTCGGGTAAGAAACACAAGAAGTCGAAGAGGCATCATCGTTCTTCTGACTCCCACCCCCGACGCTCGCGCGACGCGGCTGGGGGTAAGTGAACACCGCCCACACCACTCCGTCGGAGTCGCGGGTGCCGCGTCCAGCTCCACACCCTCCGGGCGAGACGCGACGCCGGAGGAGATCGAGCGCTTCCTCATGGCCATGAGGTCCCTCTCTCCTCAGACGGGCTCCGCGGGGCCTCTGGGCCCAGCACCCCTAGCGGTTCGGGGGATTTGGGCCCGGCGCCGCAGGGCCCCACGGTGCCGACGCCTTCGGGCCCGGCGCCGCAGAGCCCAACAGTCCCGATGCCGCCGGCGTCTTCAGGCCCGGCCCTGCGGGACCCCACTGGACCCCACTGGGCCCACTACGGGTTCTGGGTTGTCGCCGGTGGACCTTACGACCCCTGGTGTCGGTCCACCAGGTGTTGCCTCCGGCACCGTCCTCAGGCGGTGCCTTTCCCGATTCCTCCCTCGCTCCGGTTCCAGCGTCGGAACGGCGCCGCTGGGTGCCGCTCTCTACGGCGCTTGGGGATTTTTACTTCAATGAACCGGCCCCATCAATTGACAACCCTGATTATCAGGAGATGGGTGATGAGGAGTATTGGGAGGGGTCTGAGGACCCTCTGACCCGAGAGTGTCCGTCTCAAGAGGACTGGACAGGTGAACTTGGGATGCCAGTGGTCTGGACACCTCTCCAGACACTGGTTTTATCTCGCCTCCTACCGTGGCTTCGGAGGAGGGGGCAACCTACAGTGTGGTGTTGATGAGGGCTGCCAAGGCCTTGGGCCTTGAGCTCCCCGTCGCTGCCGTGAGGACTAACCTCCTCACTGAGGTCCTTAAACCGCAATCATGCCCGACAGAGCCTCTGCTGCCGTTTAATGAGGCCTTGACCGACGTTCTTTTGGGCACTTGGTCCAGGCCCGCTACGGGTTCGCCCGTAGATAGGAACGTGGCCAGACGCCAACGCCCTGCCCCGGGCGACCCCATTTTCCTGTCCACCCACCCCACCCCCGAGAGCCTGGTCATCCAGACATCCACTTCCCAGACCGCATTCCCGTCGGCTCTGCCGGGCAGGGAATCCAAGAGGTACGAGATGTACGGTAAAAAGGTCTTCTCCTCCCTTAGTCTGGGACTGCGGTCTTCCAACACCGCATACCTCTTGGGCCGCTACACCCACTCTCTGTGGGATACGGTTGCGGAAGTGCTGCCAGAGTGTCCGTTGGAGGTATGGGCCAAACTCGGCCAAGCCCTTGTGGAGGGCCAGGATGCAGCCAGATATTCTATCCGGTGTGGGCTGGATACCACGACTCACTAGGTAGAACGATGGCAACGACGGTGGCGATTAGACGCCACGCCTGGTTGAGGTCCGCCAACTTTTTGGCCGATGTCCAACATGCCGTTTGATGGCCGTCGCCTTTTTGGCGACAAGGCGGACCATACGCTTGAGCGCTTTAAGGACTCCAGGGCTACAGCCAAGTCCTTGGGCCTCTCGGCCCCGCGCCAGCAAACGGGTGCCTTTCGCTCAAGAAGGGCAAAGGGGGCCTACGCCCTATCTTGGACCTACGGAACGTCAACGGCTTCCTCCGGAAGGAGAAGTTCAAGATGCTGACTCTGGCCTTAGCTGCCCTGGACCCAGGAGACTGGATGGTAGCGTTGGACTTGCAGGACGCTTATTTCCACATCCCCGTCCTGCCGGCCCACCGGCGTTACCTGCGGTTCATGGTAGGCCACGATCACTTTCAGTTTACCGTGCTCCCCTTCGGCCTTACCAACGCCCCACAGGTGTTCACGAAGGTGATGGCGGTGGTCGCAGCTCATCTGCGCAGGTTAGGGGTTTCAGTCTTCCCTTACCTCGACGACTGGTTGTTGAAGGCGGGCTCGCCCCAGACAGTTGTCAGCCACCTCCCGACGACGGCAGACCTCTTGCACCAGCTGGGGTTCACCATCAATGTGCCGAAGTCACACCTGTGCCCCTCTCAGAAGCTCCTTTTCATCGAAGCGGTTCTCGACTCTGCGCAGTTTCGGGTTTACCCACCCAAACAGCGGGTTCGGGATATACAGGCTCTGATTCCAATCTTCCAGCCTTTATCCCGAGTTTCGGTCAGGTTGACGCTGCGGCTTCTGGGGCTGATGGCTTCCTGCATCCTTCTTTTGCATCACGCCCGTTGGCGGATGCGGGCTCTGCAGTAGGACCTGAAGTTTCAGTGGGCCCAGCATCAGGGCAACCTGTCCGACCATGTCCTGATCTCGGAGGGCACTGCGAGACAGCTGCAGTGGTGGCTCACGGACCGCGATTAGTTCAGCGGCAGATCCCTCTCCCTTCCCCAACGGGAGCACGTAGTTGTGACGGACACGTCCCTCCAGGGCTGGGGGAGGCCACATGGGAGAGGCGGAGATCAGAGGCCTCTTGTCTCCGGCGGAGTCCCGGCTCCATATCATCCTTTTGGAGCTGCGGGCGATTTGTCTGGCACTGAAGGCATTCCTCCCCTCTGTCCAAGGAAGTGTAGTGCAGGTGTTCACGGACAACACCACCGCCATGTGGTACTGCAACAAACAGGGCAGGGTGGGGTCGTGGACCCTCTGCCAGGAGGCTCTGCGCCTCTGGCAGTGGCTGGAACATCAGGGCATGACGCTGGTCGATCAACACCTGGCAGATTTTCCGTACGCCAGGGCGGACAAACTCAGCCGCCGGTTCATGATGGATCACGAATGGCGTTTGAACTCGGATGTGGCGCACGGTCTCTTTCTTCAGTGGGGAGAGTCTTGGTTAGATCTATTCGCCACCGAAGAGAACGCGCAATGTCATCAGTTCTGCGCGTTGTAATTTCCAAGGCGGCGCTCGCTCAGAAACACTTTTCGTCTCAAGTGGAGTTGCGGTCTGTTGTACGCCTTTCTGCCTATACCACTTCTGCCCAGAGTGCTGAAGATCAGGTGCGACCGGGCACAAGTCATCCTTGTGGCTCCGGACTGGCACGAAGATACTGGTATCCCGAGCTACTCAGTATGTCAGTCGATCCCCCAGTTCGTCTGACTCTTCAGGAGGACCTTCTGTCGCAGCAACAGGGAACGGTCCTACACCCGAACCTGTCCAGTCTCCACCTCCATGCTTGGAGATTGAGCAGCGACAGTTGAGGCCATTTGACTTGCCTCCTGAAGTCTGTAACATCATTCTGGCAGCCAGGCGTCCCTCCACAAAGTCGGTATACGCCTGCAGGTGGAACAGATTTGTGGCATGGTGCACAGCAAAGGCTGTGGATCCTCTCTCTGCCCCTCTTTCTGAGGTTCTTCTCTTTCTTCTTTCTCTTGCCCAGCAGGGCTCTGCTCTGGGCACTATCAAGGGCTACCTTTCTGCTCTTTCAGCCTTTTTAAGGCTGCCTGATCAACCTTCTTTGTTCAAGTCCCCTATTGTTAATCGATTCTTGAACGGCATCACGCATACGTTCCCTCCTGTGCCCTTTGTGATGCCTCAGTGGGACTTGAACTTTGTTCTTACTTTTCTGATGTGCGCTCCCTTCGAGCCACTTCACAACTGTCCTCTCCGCCTTCTTACTTTGAAGACTGCCTTCCTGGTAGCCATCACCTCTGCCAGGAGAGTGAGTGAGCTCCAGGCTCTATCCTGTTCACCTCCTTTCCTTTCTGTCCATCCGGACAAGGTTGTGTTGCGGACGAGGCCCTCTTTCCAGCTGTCCACATCGGGTAATCCATCACCTTGCCCACCTTCTTTCCGCCTCCGCATCCCTCGAGAGACGAAGAGAGGCTCCACCGCCTGGACCCAAAACGTGCGCTCTCGTTCTATCTGGATCGCACACGCCAGTTCCGGGTGGATGACCAACTCTTTGTGGTTACGTGGGCGCTAAGAAGGGAAAGCGGTGCACAAGCGGACCATCTCGCGGTGGATCATCTTGTGTATCCAGGCGTGTTACTCCTTGGCTAAGAAGGAACCCCCTGTTGGGCTGAGGGTTCATTCCACTCGGGCCACAGCGACTACAACTGCCTTGGGTCGAGGTGTGCCCTTGCAGGACATTTGCCAGGCGGCTACGTGGGCCTCGCTGCACACGTTTGCAAGACATTATTGCCTGGACAGCCAAGTCCGGAGGGATGGCTACTTTAGCCGTTCCGTCCTCCAGGACTTTCTGGTGTGATTATTGGTTCGCAGACCCACCACCATGGGGTTGGTATTGCTGGGGTATCTATTCTAAGGTAAGGAATCTATCACTAACGTGTCTCTTTCAGATGCACAAGTTACTACTTGTGTAACGATATATCTGTAAGAGACATTAGTTAGTGATAGATTCCTTACCGACCCACCCATCCTCCCCGTTCTGCGAACCGATATCTAGGGTTAAGGTCATCCCCTTTCAGGGCCCTAGTTTCATGGAACCAGTGTTGGTTTTTGGCATGGCTCTGCGCTTCTGGCGCGGAAAAGCTGTGTCTAAGAACTGACGTCAGCACGCGGAGGCGGCGTCTAAGTACTCCGACGTCATTAAGGCGCCCACGACGGACGCGAAGCCGCAGACGACGCCTACCAATGTGCAAGGGTACTGCTACGCCAAAGTTTCCGGATCCAGTCTGATGCCTGGGGATATTCTAAGGTAAGGAATCTATCACTAACTAATGTCTCTTACAGATATATCGTTACACAAGTAGTAACTTGTGCCTATCGACAATCAGACCACGTCAAGGAAAGCATCAGAGCTGAAGTCAGCAAGATGCTGGAGTTAGGGGTAATTGAACTCTCTGAGAGCCCCTGGGCTAGCCCAGAGGTTCTGGTCCCCAAACCTCATCCCGGGGGTGGAAAGAGAGATATGAGGTTCAGTGTGGACTATAGAGGGCTCAACTCTGTCACCAAGACAGATGCTCACCCCATTCCAAGAGCATATGAGTTGATAGATAACTTGGGTGCAGCAACATTTCGCAGTACCTTTGACTTGACTGCAGGGTACTGGCAGATTGGCTTGGCCCCAGGAGCAAAAGAGAAAACGGCATTCTCCACCCCTGATGGGCACTATCAGTTTACTGTAATGCCTTTTGGGTTAAAGAATGCCCCTCCCACCTTCCAGAAGTTGGTGATTCAAGTCCTGACTGGGTTGGAGTCCTTTAGTGCAGTTTATCTTGATGATATTGCTGCCTTTAGCTACACCTGGCAGGATCACCTGATCCACCTTGGGAAGGTCCTACAAGCCCTGTAATCTGCAGGACTGACTATCAAGGCATCCAAATGCCAGATAGGGCAGGGCACTGTGGTGTACTTGGGCCACCTTGGTGGAGGCCAGGTCCAACCCTTGCAGCCCAAGACCCAGAGTATAATGGACTGGGCAGCTCCCACAACCCAGACCCAAGTCAGGGCTTTCCTTGGCTTGACTGGGTACTACAGGAGGTTTGTGAAGCAATATGGGTCCATTGTGACTCCCCTCACAGAACTCGCCTCCAAGAAAATGTCCAAGAAAGTAAACTCGACTGTTAACTGCCAAAAGGCTTTTGACACCCTGAAAGAAGCAATGTGCTCAGCACCCATTCTAAAAGCACAAGACTACTCCAAGCAGTTCATAAGTGGGGATAGGAGCGGTCCTATCCCAGATCAATGAGGAAGGCCAAGACCAACCTGTTGCTTTTATAAGCAGGAGGCTACTCCCCTGAGAGCAGCGTTGGAGTGCCTTTGAGAGGGAGGCCTTTGCTGTGGTTTGGTCCCTGAAGAAGTTGAGGCCCTACTTGTTTGGAACTCACTCCTGGTTCAAACTGACCCCAGACCTCTCAGATGGCTAATACAGTTGAAAGTGGAAAATCCAAAACTACTGAGATGGTCCATCTCCCTACAGGGAATGGACTTTGAAGTGGAACACCGACCAGGGACTGCCCTGCCAATGCAGATGGACTTTCCAGGTTCTTCCACTTAGACAATGGAGACTCCCTAGGGCAAGGTTAGTCTCATCACCTTTTGTTTGGGGGGTGGGGGGGAGGGGGTGTTGTTGTGTGAGAATTGGTATGCCCCCACTTTTTCCTGAACTGCTGTTGTGCTTTGACTGAGTGTGCCCTGGGCTCCTGCCAACCAGGTACCCAGGGCCTATGTTCCTTCCCTAAAACTGTGTTGAACCTAAAACCCAATTGGCATCTCTGGCCACTTGTCAGCCCCTAGTAAATGGTACTCTAGGTACCCAGGGCATGGTGACCAGAGAAGACCCTTAAAGGCTGCTGCACTTATTGTGCCACCCTTAGGGGCCCTGTACCCTGATACCAACTCACTGCCTTTGCAGGCTGAGTGTCTTAAGTACAGAACTAAACAAAGAGTTGGCATGGCACACATCCCTGTGTGCCATGCTCACAAGACCCACTGCCCTGTCATACCTCAGTCACCCCTCTAGCTGAGTGCCCTATGCCAGTGGTGTGGGCACAGGTGCATGAGCCCTGTGCCCCTACACTACCTAGGGCCATTCCTGGGCACTGTGCAGTGTTGCCATCAAGAGTGTATGGTGCTGGGAGGTCGACATTACGAACTCCACAGCACCATGATGGCCCCACTGAAGACTGAGAGGTTTGGTATCAAACTTCTCAGCGCATTAAACCCGCACTGATGCCAGAATGAGATTTAATGCAAAATGCTCCAGAGGGCATCTTAGAGATGCCCCCTGAAACCTAACCTACAATCCACGTCTGGACTGAGATGCTGCCTAGGCTGCCCCACAGCAGACAAGTTGCTGGACCCCTGGGCGGAGAGCCCCCCGCTCTCCTGGGCCTGCAACAATGCACATCCTGGGCGAGGTGCTAGGTCTCCTCCCCAGTATGGGCAGGGGGAAGCTTCAAAGGCCTGCCGCCTCTGTAAGCTTCTCCAGACCATTTGCTGTACCCAGCAACTGGCCCCCACCGGTTCTGACCCCCACTCTGGCGGGAAGACTGGCGGGAAACCCTACGTCAGGAAGGGGGGTGTGCCATCCTGTGCCAACCCCTCCCCTCAGGTGGGAGAGGCGAGGTGAAGCACGACCCCGGGCTCCAGCCATCTTGAAGATGGGGAGCCCTGCCCAATCGCAGCTAGGCTCCTGCCTTCCTCCCACAGGAGAGGAGCGGACTAGGGGGTGTACCCACCCCAGGACAGGGACCTTTTGGTCCCTGCCCTTGCCCTACCTGAAACACCCCTCAATTCAGTAATCTGAAAGAAACAGGTTAGTGTTGGATTCCTTACCTTAGAATATACCCAGGCGTCAGACTGGATCCAGAAAGTTTTGCGTAGCAGTACCCCTGCGCGTCGGTAGGTGTCATCTGCGGCTCGACCATCGTCAGCGTCGTTGGCGCCGTTATGACGTCGTTGGAGTACTCAGACACCGCCCTCGTGCGCTGACGTCAGTTTTTCTTTTTTCCGCCCCAGCAAGTGCAGATCCAGAAAAAGCAGTGCTCCTTAGTCACTTTTTGACTAACTTTTTCGATCTTTTTGATCCTGTTTTTCGAGTCGTATGACTATCGGTGCCGGTAGGGATGCCTGGGTTCAATCCCTGCGCTGATTGCAACCGACTGACGGTTACCGACCCCTATGTGCCTGTAATGCCTTGGGGCTGACCATGACAACAAGTTGTGCCTCGACTGCCGGGCCATGACGTTTAAGGCTAGGCAGAAGCGGTCCCGTAAGCGCCTCGAGCTCAGTCAGTCAGCCCCGCGTCGTTCACGGTCCAGGTCGAGGAGGAGGTCGAAGGACTGGTCGCGGGGCCACAGTCATCGACGCTCGGTGAGTCGACACCATTCCTCGGGCTCCAATTCCTCAGGTAAGAGGAACAAGAAGTCGAAGAGACGACATTGCTCTTTCGACCCCCGATAGCCCCCTCCCCCCCCGACGCTCGCGCGATACAGCCGGGGGTTTGGGCGACACCGCCCACAGGCACCGCTGCCAGCTCCATACCTGCCGGTCTCTGGGCTGAATGCAACGCCGGAGATCAATGGCCATGAGGTCGCTCTCTCCTCCGTCGGGTCCAGCTGTGGAGCCTTCGGGGCCCCGCGGCCCAGACTGGGAGACCAAGCAGGCCGGGTGCTTTGGCTCGGCGCCGTCGTGTGCTTTGGGCCCGGGCGCCGTCGACGACTCCGGTCCCGACGCCGCAGGGCCCCACCTGATCCGGGTCGCCGCTGGTCGACCTTACGACCCCTCCGCCGGTGCCGACCTCCAGGCTATCGCCCCCGACGCCGTCCCAGGACGACGTCGTCTCCGGTCCCTCCCTCTGTCCGGATCCGGCGTCGGACCGACGCCGCATTCGGCGCCGAGAGAAGAGCAATTCTACTATGATCCGGCCCCATCCTTTGAACTGGACTATCAGGAGATTAAAGGCGAGGGGGACTGGCAGGGGTCTGAGGACCCTCTGGCACGAGAGTGCCAGTCGTTTCAGGACTGGGCAGTGGATCTAGGGGAGGCCAGTGGTTTGGACACTTCGCCCGACACTGGCTTTGTCTCCCATCCTATGTGGCAATGGAGGAGGGGGCTGTTTACAGTGTGGTGCTGGCGAGGGCGGCCAAGGCCTTGAGTCTTGAGCTCCCCATCCCGGCCGTGAGGACTAACCTTCTCACCGAGGTCCTTAAACCACAGGCAAGCTCTTCGGAGCCTCTACTGCCGATTATTGAGGCCCTTACTGACGTTCTGTTGGGCACTTGGTCCAGGCCCGCTACAGGTCCCTCTGTAGATCGGAAGGTGGCCAGGTGCGCCGCCCGTCCCCGGGTGACCCTAGCTTCCATTCCCCCCACCCCACCCCACCCAGAGAGCCTGGTTATCCAGGCCTCTAACTCCCATACTACATTCCCGACTGCACACCCTGATCAGGAATCCAAAAGGTATGAGCAGTTTGGTAAGAAACTGTTTTTCTCACTTAGTTTGGGGTTGCGGTCGGTCAACACCGCTTGCTTTTTGGGGCGTTATACCCACTCTCTGTGGGACACGGTCGCGGTTGTGCTGCCAGCTTGCCCGGAGGAAGCCCGGGTCAAACTCGCTCAAGCTCTTGCGGAAGGGTGGGATGCAGCACGGTATTCTATCCGATGTGGGCTGGATACCACAGACTCGCTGGGCAGGGCGATTTCCACGACGGTAGCGGTTGGCCGCCACGCCTGGCTGAGGTCCGCCAACTTTTTGGCTGATGTCCAGAATTCCCTCATGGACATGCCGTTTGATGGCCGTCGCCTCTTTGGCGACAAGGCAGACAGTGCGCTTGAGCGTTTCAAGGACTCCAAGGGTACGGCCAAGTCCTTGACTTTTACCTTTCGCTCCTTTCGTGGCCAATGAAGGGGCACCCCCTCACGTCCTGCCAGCCACGGGCCGCAGACTAACATCCAGCGCGACGGCGGACGTGGTAATCGCTGTGGCGGTGCCAGGGGACAGCGGCGAGGCCAGTCCACATCCACCCCGCAGCATCCGCCTCAAAGCCTTCCTAATCCGAGCTTTCAGGCCCATTCGACGCCAGTGGGGAGCAGGGTTTGCCATCACCTCCTCCACTGGCGCTCCATCACATCGGACAGGTGGGTGCTGCAAATCGTCCGAAGGGGTTACTCCCTCCTCTTCGAGGCGACCCCCTCCAGCCATGCACCTCAGTACCACCGGGTGTCGGGGAATCACTTGCAACTTCTGCAAGAAAATGTTACGGCTCTCTTGGCCAAGGGGGCCATCGAGCGCGTTACTGGGCCAGAAGTAGGATGTGGTTGTTACTCCCACTTCTCAAGAAGGGCAAAGGGGGCCTATGCCCTATCTTGGACCTGCGAAACGTCAACAGCTTCCTCCGGAAGGAGAAGTTCAAGATGCTAACTTTGGCTCAAGTCTTAGCTGCCCTAGACCCAGAAGACTGGATGGTAGCATTGGACTTGTAGGATGCATATTTTCACATCCCCGTCCTGCCTGCCCACCGGCGTTACCTGCGGTTCACGGTAGGCCACGAGCACTTTCAGTTTACCGTGCTCCCCTTCTGCCTTACCAGCGCCCCTCGGGTGTTTACGAAAGTGATGGCGGTGGTTGCAGCACATCTGCGCAGATTAGGGGTGTCAGTCTTCCCCTATCTCGACGACTGGTTGTTGAAGGCGGGCTCGCCCCAGACAGTCGTCAGCCCCCTCCAGACTACGGCCGACCTCTTGCACCTACTGGGGTTCTCCATCAATGTGCCGAAGTCACACCTGTGTCCCTCTCAGAAGCTACTCTTCATCGGAGCGGGTTTATCCTCCCGAACAGCGGGTTCAGGATATTTAAGCTCTGATTCCGATCTTTCAGCCTTCATCCCGATTCTCTGTCAGGTTGATGCTGCGGCTTCTGGGGATGATGACCTCCTGCATCCTTCTGGTGCATCACGCCAGGTGGCGGATGCGGGCTCTGCAGTGGGACCTGAAATTTCAGTGGGCCCAGCATCAGGGCAACCTGTCCGACCACGTCCTGATCTCGGAGGGCACTGCGAGACAGTTGCAGTGGTGGTTCACGGACCGCAATAGGGTCTACCGCAGATGCCTCTCCCTACCCCAACCGGAGCACATAGTAGTGAAGGATGTGTCTCTCCTGGGCTGGGGGGGCCACATGGGAGAGGCAGAGATCAGAGGCCTCCGGTCTCCGGCAGAGTCCTGGCTCCATATCAACCTTCTGGAGCTGCGGGCGATCCGACTTGCACTGAAGGCAATCCTTCCCTCTGTCCGGGGAAGTGTAGTGCAGGTGTTCACGGACAACACCACCGCCATGTGGTACTGCAACAAACAGGGCGGGATGGGGTCGTGGACCCTTTGTCAGAAGGCTCTGCGCCTCTGGCAATGGCTGGAATAACCGGGCGTCACCCTGGCGGGTCAACACCTGGCAGGTTCCCTGAATGCCAGGGCAGACAAACTCAGCCGCCGGTGCATGATGGATCATGAATGTTGTCTTTACTAGGACGTTGCGCAAGGTCTCTTTCAGCGATGGGGAGAGCCTTGGTTAGATCTATTCGCCATCAAAGACCACGCCCAATGTCATCAGTTCTGCGCGTTGGGAATTTCCAAGGCGGTACTCGCTCTGAGACGCTTTTCGTCGTGAGTGGAGCTGCGGCCTTTCCGCCTATACCTCTTCTGCCCAGAGTGCTGAAGAAGATCAGGCGCGACCGGGCCCAAGTCATCCTTGTGGCTCCGGACTGGGCACGAAGATACTGGTATCCCGAGCTACTCAGCATGTCAGTCGATCCCCCGATTAGTCTGCCTTTTCAGGAGGACCTTTTGTCGCAGCAGCAGGGGACGGTCCTTCACCCTAACCTGTCCAGTCTCCACCTCCATGCTTGGAGATTGAGCGGCGACAGTTGAGGCCATTTGACTTGCCTCCTGAAGTCTGTGAAGTGATTCTGGCAGCCAGGTGTCCCTCCACGAAATCTGTATACGCCTGCAGATGAAACAAATTTGTGGCATGGTGCATAGTAGAGGCTGTGGATCCCCTTTCCGCCCCCCTTTCAGAGGTTCTTCTCTTTCTTCTTTCTCTTGCCCAGCAGGGCTCTGCTCTGGGCACTATCAAGGGCTACCTCTCTGCCATTTAAGCCTTTTTAAGGCTACCTGATCAGCCTTCTCTTTTCAAGTCCCTTGTTGTAAATAGAGTCCTGAAGGGCATCACTCACATGTTTCCTCCTTTTCCTTTCATGATGCCTCAGTGGGACTTGAACCTTGTTCTTACTTATTTGATGTGCGCTCCCTTTGAGCCACTTCACAATTGCCCTCTTCGTCTTCTCACTCTTAGGACTGCATTCCTGGTTGCCATCCCCTCTGCCGGGAGAGTGAGTGAGCTCCAGGCTCTTTTTTCCATACCTCCTTTCCTTTCCGTCCATCCGGACAAAGTTGTCTTGAGAACACGTCCCTCTTTCCTGCCCAAGGTAGTCACAGCCTTCCACATCGGGCAGTCCATCTCCTTGCCCACCTTCTTTTCACCTCCGCATCCCTCGAAAGAGGAAGAGAGGCTCCACCGTCTGGACCCAAAACGTGCGCTCTCATTCTATCTGGACCACACACGCCAGTTCCGGGTGGATGACCAGCTCTTTGTTGGTTACGGGCGGTGCACTAATGAACCATCTCTTGGTGGGCTGTGTTGTGCATCAAGGTATGCTACTCTTTGGCTAAAAAGGAGCCTCCTGTTGGGCCGAGGGCCCATTCCACTCGGGCCACAGTGGCTACTACTGCCCTAGTTGAGGGAGTCCCCTTGCAGGACATCTGTCATGGAGCCACGTGGGTCTCACTGCACACGTTCGCTAGACACTTCTGTCTGGACATCCAAGTCCGGAGAGATGGCTTTTTCGGCTGTTCTGTTGTCCATGACTTTTTGTTGTGATCATTGGTTCGCAGACCCACCACCGGTGTTGGTATTGCTGGGGTATCTATTCTAAGGTAAGGAATCTAATACGAACCTGTTTCTTTCAGATGCACAAGTTAATTACCTTCGGTAACGATATATCTGTAAGAAACAGTAGTTAGTGTTAGATTCCTTACCGCCCCATCCATCCTCCCCGTTCTTCGAACCGATATCTAGGGTTAAGGTTCTTCCCTTTGAGGGCCCTAGTTTCATAGCACCAGTGTCTGTTTTTATCATGGCTCTGCGTTCCTGGCGCGGAAAAGCTGTGTGTAAGAACTGATGTCAGCGCGTGAGGGCGGCTTTTAAGTACTCCGATGTCATCCCGGCGCCAACGACGCCGATGACGGACGCGGAGCCGCAGAAGACGCCTACCTATGCGCATGGGTACTGCTACGCAAAACTTTCCGGATCTAGTCTGACGCCTGGGGACATTCTAAGGTAAGGAATCTAACACTAACTGCAGTTTCGTACATATATAGTGTTACCGAAGGTAAGTAACTTGTGCTTTAGGGGCTCCCTGAACCTTCCTTCCTGAGATCCTGATAAGAAAAGAAGAAAGAAGATCAAGAAGAAGACCTGCCATGCATCTGCTAACAACAGGGCGACACCCACTGACTTGGCCCCAGGCCTACTGGCCTGTCGATCCTGGAACCTGCTCCTGCTTAATCCCGGCGACTCCTGCGGACAGCAACCTTGGGACCCCCGGAAGACCTGCCTGCATTGACCCTCTTGAAGACTGGGACTCCCATAAGCAGAAGCTCTGCTTCAACAACCCTAGCCCTTGTGCCAGCCAAGAAGCACCAGACCAACCCACTCTGCAACCGCCGTGCCTGGCCCGTGCCCAAGTGATCCAAGACCACGAGGACGTCCCCCCGGCAACTGGGAACCGAAGTCGAGTGCCCAAAGACCCACCTCGACGAACCAGATGACGCCTGCAGCCTCAGAACGAGGGACCCATCCAACCGGGCCAGCCAAGGGTAAGATTTCTTGACGCCCAAAAGCACCCCTGCACCCGGCGCTAGCAGCCCCCTGTGCCTTCCTTTTGGGTACCTACCTCTTCTCCAAGATCCTAACTTACCTCTCGAAGTGGTGGTCGCACCTGAAGAATCCCCATCCCCGAGTCTGCAGCCTTTGTTCCCTTTTTACCTTTCCCATTGAATAACATTGAGCCCCCGATGCCTCACAAGCACCCTGTACCCAGCTGCCAGAGTACCCCTGGCCATGCACCCTGTGTCCTAATCTACTTCCCTATTTGCCCTGAGCAAGTGACCAGGAGCACAGCTCCCACAGCCGCGTGGCCCGCTAGTCCGTAGCCACCAACCGAAGGCCCCCTGCCTCTCTTTGGATAACATTGGGCCTAACTACCTCTGCACCCCGCTGCCCCTGTGCCGCTGAGGGTGTACCAACTGTATGTACCTGACCCTGGGAGACCCCTGAGTCTATGCCCAGAACCTTAACTTCACTGGTTGAGTACTCACTTGGAAACCGATAACTCACTTACCTGCCATAGTATAAGATTGACTGGTTTGACTTGAAAAATCTTCTGTGTGAAGTTTTGAAACTCTAAAATATTCCTACAAAATCAGCCGAATTCCGAACTCCGAAGTACTCACATGTGATCAGGAGAGAAGTCAGTACTGTACCTTGTTGCCCAGTACTGAACCGCAAAAGTAATCCTAACCCGGTTTACTAGTAACCCGAATTTTCACCATACCAATCCATTGTTTGCTTTTCTATGAAATTTCTTCTAAGTGTCTACTCTTGAAAACTTGAAATGTTCCTTAAAAATCGTACCTACTACTGAAATGTAATTATTTACGTGTCTTAAGTCGATATCCCAGTGCTTGACCTAGGAGCCCAGTACTGGATTACAAAAATAACGAGAACGTACTTTACCTGTAACCTGAATTTTCTCCCATTGGATAACATTGCTGGATTTTCACTGAAAAGTTTTAAAGTGTGAACTTTTGAAATACCTTTATATTCCTTAAAAAGTATTGAAATAACCAAAACCTTTTTACTAAACTGTTTTCAGCTTGCACCCCAAGACTGAATCTAGGATCCAGTCCTGGACTTACAAAAGTAATCTACAAAGTAATTAACTGCATTTTTGTTGAAAAACCCATTGATCTCAATGTTAGATTGTGTTTAGAATTGTGTTGCCTACTGCAACCCCTGTACCTTTTGGGTTTGCAAACTTATTACCATTCAGCAAAGTACTTACCTGAGATCACTCAGAATTGAGAAAAGTACATTTTGATACCTGTTGGTTCTAAAAATAAAAAAAAACTATATATTTTTTATATGAAAACATTTGGCCTGAAGTTCAGTACTTGAGTGTGTGAAACCTTTTGCTGACTGAGTGTGTACAACGAGTGCTTTACACTGTTCTCTGGTACTGCCTTACTGATCGACCAAGCTACCACTTTTGAGAGTAAGGTCAACCCTGATTTTAACCTCTGTTATACCTCTGGGGTTTGTGGTCTCTATACAGCACTGTACCTTACTTTGGTCCAGTATATATCGAGCCACTTTCTCACAGTCACTCTCCCTAAAGGTGTGACTACCTTTGGGCTTTACAACCAAGGAAAAACTTGTATGGCCAGTTTTTCCCCCTCTCCTTCCCCGACTCCAACCTGTCTACCCAATATAAAGAGTAGCACTTCTCGAGTGTATTCCTCATTTTCCCTACCAGTCTGCATTGGAAGGCAGGGAGACTGTCTTGCAGTTTCTACTTACCAAGAGGACCTGCGCGTTTGCAGAAAACAAACTTATGTTATGATGGTACCAGACTGATTCCATGCACCTCTGCAGGATATGTTGTCCCTTGGACCAGCTTGCTCACAGTGCCACCTTTAGACCGCCTAAACTTAGGCAGGGAGCAAACCGTTCTGGCAACCACTTTTTCAATTTTTATTGAACCGCAGTGATTCTTTTATAGAAGATATGTGCTGCAATGATTAATAGACGGAAGCAGGCAAAAGTTATAAGGAGTGCCAAAACAGTGAGTGAAACAAAGAGTTCCACCAACTTGTTAAGACCGCTTATGTATGGATACATATGCAGTATCATAGCAATCTAGCATATTCATACAATGCAAACCCTAACCTTTGTGTCTTTGTGTGTGAATGCATGGTCTGCCTAGAAACCGCCTTCTGCATGATTTAACACCTTCATCAGGTTGGTAAGAATGTAGGACCTCGTCTTGATCATCAACGGGATACCCCTCACAGAGGTGTCAGCTGCTGGGTGCGCCAGCATGCAGGGACCCCTCAAAGTCAGCACAAGTGCTCTGATTGTATTTGGAAACAAAAGAATATATATAGAAAAGGCCAACTTTGCCTCGGTCGGGATTTTGATCATGCTGCCTATTGTTTATATTTCGCAGATAGATGTGTCGCCATATGGTGGTAATAATAAATACATTCGTATCACGTATGCAAAGACCTTGCACATATTGCCAAAGCATTAGTGTTCTCACAAAGTTCTTTTGTGTCAGCAAGGTCGATGTTTCTTAGCAACTTAACCCAAAGTGTTGTTAATTCAAATGTGTGTAAAACCTCCATGTGACAAATGGAAGGCAGCTTTATGAAAGAACTTTGTACTAAAGCCACTAATCGCATCTCTAAAATGCATCAACATCTCAAAGTGTAAATGATAAAAGGATGCTAGTCATCTAAAAAAATAAGGTAATTAATGCTATTTGGATGCCCAAAGTATAAATAAAGCCAATAGCCGTTCACCAATATAAAAGCAATGTAAGGTAAGTCAATTTAAAATAAATTTAGCATTAAAAAATTGGTTGAATAAGAATTTTCCACCCAAAGGAAAGCCAGATGTTTACATGTTTCGAGTGGTAGACGAAACATTGCTGTTCCCAGCGACCGCAGAGTATGTTCACAGAGGCAGATCTCAGAGCAAATTGCTAGAGCAAATATGTTCCCATCCATCCCTTGCAGCAGCCGGTGAGGAAGAAAATACGGCCAATCAATGTTAGTGAAACAGGGCTTAGATCCAAACCACTAGGTGCGGAGGCAACCCAGAGAAGCTCATAGAATTAGGTCAGGAGCAGAGGTATCTGCAGAGGACAACTGCACAAATGGGCCTTCAGCTGGTCCACCAGTACATGTATGTAAGCCGAGTCAATCAAGTGCGACCCCCAAGCACAAGTCCAGGGCATACTCATAAGTGCACAAGAGACAGTGGAACACAGGCTGTATGCAATGAAGCCATACAGGTTGGAAAGACAGGAACCAGTGCCCATCCAGTTCTCGAAGCAGCAGAGCGCCAAAAAAATGCACGGTGTGTTCACGGGACATCAGGGCGTGGGGGAGTGCCAGCTCCATTTGATCTCGAACTGGGACAACCATTGCGGAGCACGGGGCACTAGGTGGCGCACAACCAAAATGGCTGACCGCCTGCGAGGCTCTAGACTTGCCGAACTGAAAAACACACATCATGCCCATCCTACATCACCAGTGAATATTTTCTGCTCTGCCGCGTGGTACAGGAAGCCCTACTGATCCCGGCGATATACGCGGTCGCAGCCTCTGGGCCCTGGAGGGCACGGGGCTCCTGGGGTGAGTGCACCGGTGCGCGGCGTGCTGATCTTTGGCCCCGCTGGGTTGCTGCGGCAGAGATATTACAGGGCGCGGGGACTCTGCGACCTACCGTTGCTGAACCGGCGCGGCAGTGTGGTGACGGACGATGCTTGGCGGCTGCGCTGGAACCGCCGTCTGCGATCACCCCCGGCCTTAGACATGGTTCGGCTCCTTCCTCCGCGGGGGACATCCCGTGATTGGCCCGGTGAACAACCACTGCAATTTCCTGAGGTCTGGGGGCCAGTTTTCATATGGCCTGAGGTGTAGACACCGGAAACACCTGTGACTACGTGAAACACCACTGGAAGATACCACTGCCTGGCGGGAGATGACCCTTATGCCCATGTCCCATTAGTGGGCGCACTGCTCGCTGCTGGCCCTGTGGCCTTCCAGAGCTGCTTGTGCCTGATTGGAGGCGGCCATCTTTCACCATCTGGATGAAATACCTTGCAGATGGGGGGCACGGAGCCACATCCTGCTCTACTACATAGAGACACCTACAAACTTAGAACTGGAGTTCTGTGTTGAGCCCATGCTCATAACCTCGTACGGTCCACAGGGGTGCATTGTGATAGGAGCGGACCCTACCTGTGCGCTTCCACATACCGCGTGGCTCCCTGCTGTGTTGCAGTAAATCGAGAAGTGACTGTTGGTGCACTCGCCCCCCCCCCCCCCCAGGTTCCCCCCTGCCCCCCACTCCCCAGGAGCTGTGCATCCCCTTGTATTCGGAGGTCTCGCCTTCCCAACACTGCGCTTGGAACTGTCGTCTCCGCTGGACAGTGCTTTCCCCCTCACTACCCTGTTGGGCGACTGGCATCATGGGACGCACCGATGCCAAGCAGACCAAAATCCTGTTCGAAGCGCGCAAGCCACCTAAGTACGCCACCTAAGTGGCGACTCTGATGCCCCGGACCTGCCTGAGAAAGACTTGAAGGCGATCCTACTAGGTATGCAACAGAGCCTTACTTCAATTGACGCAAAAATTGACACAATGAACACCAGGATGGACTCAGTGGTCACCAAGTTGGGACAGCATGAACAGCGTCTTAAGGAGGTGGAGACTAGGGTGTCAGACTTGGAGGATGGCGCCACGGCGGACAGAAGCTAAATGTCACAGATGGAAAAATTATTGAAAGTAATTGCCGATAAAAATTAGGATTTGGAGGCACATTCCCGAAGGAACAACATCCGAATTCTAGGCCTGGCGGAATCCACATACACGGGGTGCATTCAGGATTTTATAGAGAAGCTGAAGGTTGAGCTATCTGGCAGGGACGCCTTTTCGGCACATCTCATGGTTGAGAGAGCCCATAGGTCTCCTGCTGCCCGCCCCCGGTAGCTGCGCCGCACCCTGTGATAGTCCGATTTTTAAACTACCGCGACAGAGATATAGTGCTGCGCCTAGCCCGGGAGAAAAGGCAAGTGCAATATAAGAACACAACATTATCCTTCTTCCCAGATTTCACACAAACAGTTCAAGATGCTAGAAGAAAATTTGCAGTTGTCAAGAAGAAACTACAGTCACATCAGATCCCCTACGGCAAGTTGTACCCGGCGAAGCTACGGATAACTCACCATGGATCGCAACACTTGTTCGCCAATCCTCACTAGGCGGAAGACTACCTACGACACCACAGATGCCCGGCTACCACTGAAACAGAAGCGAGAGATCGCAGGTCCGATTCACCTGAGCTGGATCCTAGCTGAACTGTAATATTAGCAGACACACTTGAAGTAACTCCTACTGTTGCGCTACACAGAACGATGTACACTATGCTGGTTATGTATTGTCAATTTCTATAAATATAATATGGTGTCTGGCTCAGCAGCTTGCCTCCGTCCCGCTGCAGCTTCTCTCCTCCGGGCTCAGTTGTGGGTGGGTCAGAGTAAGGAGGGAAGTGGGCAGGTCGTTGGCTCCTAGTGCTTTCCCGAGAGGGCATACCCCAGGAGTTATGTTTATGTGGACCGTTGAGGGTCCCAAAATGTTGTGGGTTTGGATGGGGAGGGAAGCTGTACCCGGCAAGTTGGGGGAGCCGGTGTGGGAGGGGGTAGGGTATTTGTTTTTGGTTAGATTGCGAATTGTCCAGTCCACTGGAGATGTCCACTTAAGGGTTTATACAATATACCATACAGAGTACAATGGCTGATAGCGCTTGAAGCATAAATGACATCACTGTAGCATCGTGGAATATACGTGGGTTAAACAATCCTAGGAAAAAGCGACAGTTATTGGGTTACCTGGATAGGCATCACGTTTCGGTAGCTATGTTGCAGGAAACACACTTAAGCCCTAGCGCTGATCCCCAGTTCGCCTCGAGATGGGCCTTGCATCGCAGTTTTGCATCTTACTCTACATATTCCAGAGGGGTGGCCATTCTGGTTAAGAGAGGTGTTGCTTTTGAACCCAGTGGGTCGGAAGCCGATGTGGAAGGCAGATTATGCCTGCTAGGGGCCGATTTCACACTCATGATGTCACCTTGGCTAATTATTATGGACCCAATATTGATAATACGCAGGCACTACTTCACTTGTGTAGCAGAATTCAAGAGATAGGTTCCACCTACGTAGTTTGGGGGGGAGATTTTAATACTGCACTATGTCCCCGTATGGATAGATCACATGACTCTCCAGTATCTCACACTACCACCCAGAGAACGCTGCGTGACTTTGTTGATGAGAACTATTTACTACACTCTTGGAAGCATATGCATCCTGTGCAGCGGGAGGGCACGCATTTCTCGGCATGCCACTCAACTTGGGCCAGATTAGACTATCTCTTCATATCCAATGGTATGGTTCACTGGCTGCGGCGCGTAACTCATTTGGCTCGTACCCACTCTGATCACTCACCGGTGGTCGCTGACCTGCGCGCCCCCCTCACTCACTCCCCATATAACAGCTGGCGTCTTAACCCACTATGACTTCAGGACACTGCGTTCCGCACTGAGATGGAACAAGATATCCAGGAATTTTTTTACCGCAACCTAGACTCCGTCCCCAGTATTACAAATGTTTGGGAGGCATTTAAAGTCACAGTTCGAGGCTGGTGTATTTCAAAGGGAGGGGGCATACTTAAGTCACTGCGCACTGAATTATCCACGCTGGAGAAAGACCTCAAACAACTGGAAAGCGGGCTGTGTTTAGATCCCAACAAGAATGCCATTAGAGCAACTATACGCAGTAAACTTACTGATTATAAAGAGCTGGCCGATAGAGAATGTAAATTTAGGGGGAAACGCCATCTTGCGAGAGTCTATGGTGAGGGTGATCGCCCAGGGAAAGCCCTAGCTGCAGCGGTTAAGCCACCCAGGTTTTCCAATGTTTTGCTGGAGTTACAGGATACACACTGCCAGGTCCAAAAGGAATCTCCCTGACCAATTGCATACACTTAGGGACTACTACAGTTCCCTGTACTTTACCCAAAAAGACACCCCTCTTGACCTACTGAATTATTTCGAAGATACTGCTCTGGCCTGGTTGGGTGACACCCAGCGGCAATTTCTCAGTCTGGATCTGGAACTGGATGAAATAACGGGAGCAATCATGCAAATGTAGTCAGGTGGGCCCCTGGGTCGGACGGTATACCAATTGAATTCTATAAAACATACGTCCCTATATGGGCCCCAATACTGAAAGAGGTATACTACACAGCGCTGGAAGAGCGCAGTCTGCCTATGACGATGTGAGAGGCAATGATAACATCCTTACTTAAACCAGGGAAACCCTTGCATTGCTGCGATTCTTATTGTCTCCTCTCCCTTTTAAACTGCAACACTAAGAAACTAGCTAAGGTCCTAGCAACTCGGCTCAACTTATTGATGCAGCGCCTGGCACTGCCTGACCAGGCTGGTTTTATCCCCAACAAAGCCACGTCCTATAATCTCCGGACTCTGGCCGCAGTCCTACAAGACATTGATCCGAAATGCTCGGCTGTAGCTGTATTCCTAGACGCTACTAAAGCGTTTGATTCCCTAGAGTGGGATTATCTGCTGGGCACCCTGGGACACTTGGGGATGCCTGCTGCCTTCCTTCGGTGGATTAACTTGTTGTACAAGCACCCTGTGGCAACAGTTCTCTTGAATGGTACCAAATCCTCCTATTTCCCTGTATCCAGGGGCGCTCGGCAGGGCTGCCCCTGTCTTCTATCCTATTTGCCCTGACCATTGAACACTTAGCAGCCAAGCTACGGCAACATCATAACCATAGAGCTCTAATCTACCCACCTAGGCAAGATGACGATATGACGCTGTACATACACAAACGCCCCAGTAACTTAAATCCTATACTTCGGGAGATAATTCAATTTGGAGCCATTTCCGGGGTACAAATTAACTGGTCAAAATCTGCCATTTTTCCTCTCACCGATAACACCCCCCAGCACCAGCTAGATTATCCCCTGGTTTGGGAAACAGACGAGGAAAAATACCTGGGAATAGGGATCTCTAGGGACTGTGATGCGCTTATGCGATCAAATTATGGCACAGTCATTGACAATCTCACGGACATTATTGTGAAATGGGTGCGTCTCCCACTTTCTATAGCAGGGAGGATCTCTTTAATTAAAATGGTGATTCTACCCAAACTATTGTTTCTCTTCATAAATATACCTTATCACCCTGGAGCATTTTTTTTTTAAAACCCTAAACTCACAACTTTCGAGACTTATATGGGGTGGGAAACAAGGGAGGTTGAGCCTAGCCACCCTGACTTTGCCATACCATCAGGGAGGGTACGACGTCCCTAATTTTGAGCTATACTACTACTGTGCACAGGCACATTTCGCTACTTATTGGTTTCACCCGCCACCGTTTATGCCACACTTGGCGGTGGAAGATGGATATATGGCCCCTACGCCCACAGCGTGCTACCTCTTTACGATAGTTAAAAGGTGCAAGAGAGACCCATCCACCGTTGATTGCACTATACTGGCATGGCAACGCATGGCTCGTAGGCTAGAGATGTCCATGTTATATTCCCTCAGGATGCCCCTACTTCGCAATCCGCTGCTGCAAGTCACTTATGAGGGGATCTGCCGTAAGTTGCTGGAAAAACTTAAATATGGCACTTGGGGGGGATCTTTATGTTGGAGGGCATTTCCGCACTAGGGAACAATTCTTTGAAGCTGAGTACCCAACCATGTACACTCGCCTTCGACAGAACGTTAAGGCTGCTACTCCTGACTTACCGAATGAGCCCGATACCCTAGCCCCACTGCATGCTTTACTACATGCAGACACCCCTAAGCACGTTATATCACTTCTTTATCAACACACAAGTGCTTCACCGTGTTCTGGACAAACGCGAGCTAGACAGGAGTGGAACAGTGACTGGAATATTACTCTGACTGACGACCAGTGGGATCTCAGTTGTGCGCAGACGGAAGCAGTAACTGGTAACAGGCTATGCCTCATACATTTAACATTTTTACACCGACCATACCATACCCCAACCAGACTCTATAGATTCTGTCTTCGTGATAGTGATGCATGTACACGGTGTGGACGGGAGTGCACGGGGTTCCTCCATCTAGAATGGGACTGCCCCCAGATGATGGCCTACTGGGTCCAAACGTTTAAGGGGCTAGTGGCCATGTTAAGCATTCAGATAGATCCTTGTCCTCTTACGGCCCTCCTGGGATTGATCCAAGATATACAAACAGTACACAAGAGGTTCCTAGCAATAGGGTTATTGATAGCCAAACGTCAGGTGGCTTGTAGATGGGGGAGAGGCCGTGCTCCTAAATTCTGATAGATACACCTGCCGTGTGGATTCCTCACCTTGTGAATATCCCCTTGCGTCAGCAACATTCGGAAATTCTTTTTGTAGCTTCGCGCCGACGTGGACGCGGACGTCACAGAGACACGGCTCCGCTCGCGACTCCGCTGACATCACCGACGCCTATAACAGGCCCACGCCGGCGTGATGACATCAGTTCCCTTTTTTTCTGCGTCGTCTACGCTAACGGTTTTCAGGGATCGTACTGTAGCTTTACAGTAACTTTGTTACTATTATCCTGTTATTCTGTTTAACTTTATATTCTTCGAGATGTCGTCGAAGAAGACTGGTTTTAAGGCTTGCGGCGAATGTGGCAAGACTATGTCTATCACCGATCCTCATGATTGCTGTGTTTAGTGTTTAAGTTCCGACCATGACGTCGAAGACTGTCCTTGCTGCAAGAAGATGACTTCGAAGGCGCTAAGAGAAAGAGAGGCGAAGCTCCTTGTGGCTAAGCTTAAAAATAAGAAGGATAAGAAGTCTTCGAAGTCTCGAACTCGACGGTCGAGATCGAGGTCGAGGTCTCGATCGAGGTCACGCTCGGAGTCGTCTTCGGCTCACGCTTCAAAGTCTTCGAGGAAGAAGCACAAGAAGAGGAGCCATGAGTCACGTCATCACTCCGGAAAAGACTCTAGTTCAAGACCGAAGTCCCAGGTCAAGCTTCTGAGTAAGGAGGTGGTGGTTTCGGAGTCGGAGCATAACTCTGTTGGTGAGGCTTCACATCCAGGTTCACCAGAGTCTCAGAAGCAGGTCCCTTCTCCAGTTCCATCCAATCCTTCTGGTCAGGAGGATGAAGGTGAGGAGCAGGGGGCTGGTGAAGTCGAGGTTCCGGTGCCTGCGGGTTCGTCGACCCCTGTTCCTGGACCCGGTGAAGAGGTCGACGTCGTTTCGACTCCGCCTCCTCAGGAACGTCCAAGAGATCCATATCCTGAGTTTCCAGCTCCAGGTCAGGATCCATCTCGGTTCTTGAACCCCATGTTTGGTGTCTATTCTAGGGCAATGTTCCCGTCTGGTGCACCTGTTGGTCCCACGGGTCCTATGGCATTCAACTTGGGTGTTCCCCAGGCTCGCGCCCCTGCGCCCTTCATCCCTTTTATGCCGGCTATACCACCGCATTGGCATTTTCCGACACCACCGGTGTCGTCGACGCCGAAGCGCTCGATGCCGACTCCGTCGACGCCAGTCACATCGACGCCGATGCCTACGACTCCGAGGCAGGATTCTGTCCGACCTCGTGCTGAGAAGCCTCGTCTGACTTCGGGTTCGACGCCGGCTCCGACCCCCTCGGAGTCGATTCCGAACCCGTTGGCTTCTGCTGTGAAGGAAAGGTCTCGGAGAAAGGCTCAGAGACTTCTGGAAGAGGAAAGGTATCAATATTCGGATACTGAAGAAGGGGAGTTACAGGATTCTGAGGATCCATTTGAAGATTTGTGTGAGGCCAGTGGGCTTGAACTGTCGCCTGAGTGGGAGTTGGCATCAGTGTCAAATGTACCATCAAAGGATGTGGTGCCTTATCACACTGTTATAAAAAAAGCAGCAAGTCTATTGAATATTACTCTGCCTACTGCTGATTATAAACCTAATATTTTAACTGAGGTTCTTCATTCTCCCTCGTCAGTAATTGAGCCTGTGTTACCCTTTAACGAGGCCTTATCTGAGCCCATCTATGAGGTTTGGAAGAAGCCTTTATCTGCTCCTGCAGTTTCAAGAACAGTTGCGAGGAGATACAGAGTGGCACCTGAGGACCCTGCGTTTTTATCAATTCATCCCTTGCCTGAGCGTTTGGTGGTGCAAGCTGCTTGCTCAAAGAAATCTGCTGGTGCTTTCCCACAGGTTCCTGGGGCTAAAGAATCCAGAAAGCAGGATCAGAGTGCCAGGAAGGTCTTCTCTTCAGCCAGTATGGCGTTAAAGTCAACCAAATCAACGTGCCTGATGGGGAGGTATATACATGCCTTGATGGATTCTGTCAAGCAGCTAATTCCGAAAATTCCTGAGGATGACAGGAAGGATTTTCAGGAAGTGATTTCAGACACTCAAGCAGCTGCTAGACAGGTGATTCAGAGTGGCCTGGACACTGCTGATTCGGTGGCAAGGGTCATGGGCTCTTCCGTGGCCACCAGGAGGGCTGCTTGGCTTAAGTCATCGGAGTTCTCTGCGGACGTCCAGTCTGCTTTGTTGGACTTGCCTTTTGATGGCTCAGGATTGTTTGGCAAGAAGGCTGATGCTGCCTTGGAACGTTTTAAGGATAGTAGGGCCACTGCAAAATCTTTGGGTCTTCAGTCCAGAGGTACTACTGGTAGACGCTTCAGGGGGTTCGGAAGATCTTCCTTTCGCTCTTACAGACCATCCCAGCAGCAGCCTCAGCAGCAACAGAATACGCTGTACAAGTCGTACAGGGGCAGGCAAAGATCCCGCCCTAGAGGTAGTCAATCCTCCTCTTCGTCCTCCTCTCCTTCCCAACCCCCGGCCAACGCAGCAAAGCAGCCCTAGATCCGCCATTCCGGATCATGTGGGCCCAGTGGGGGGTCGGCCTACTCATTTTCTACAAGATTGGGAATTAATAACATCGGATCTTTGGGTTCTCAATCTTGTAGAGAATGGGTATGCACTTCCTTCCCAGGAATTCCCTCCCAATTACCCTCCTTGCCAGGGTTATTGTTCGGAGGACCACCTGCTTCGCCTGCAGGAAGAGGTTCTGGCTCTTTTCAAAAAAGGTGCGAAAGAGGTGGTTCCAGAGCAGGAAAGGGGTCAGGGGTGCTACTCCCGGTATTTCCTGATCCCCAAGAAAGATGGCAGGCTTCGGCCAATCCTGTATCTCAGGGTCTTGAACCTTTACCTGAAACAGGAAAAGTTCAAGATGCTCACTCTTGCGCAGGTTCTTCAAGCGCTGCTGGAAGAAGACTGGATGGTGTCGATCGACTTGCAGGATGCGTATTTTCATATTCCCATCCTGAAGTCGCACAGAAAGTATCTCCGTTTTACGGTTGGGTCACAACACTACCAGTTTGTGGTCCTTCCGTTTGGACTTACTACTGCACCTCGAGTCTTCACCAAGATGATGGCGGTGGTGGCAGCTCATCTCAGGAGAACGGGGATACATGTGTTTCCGTATCTAGATGACTGGCTGATCAAAGCGGAGTCGCCGGAGAAGGTGCTCCATCATCTGCAAGAGACAACTCAGTTGTTGCACAGGTTGGGTTTTTCGATAAATGTGCCCAAGTCTCACCTGGTGCTCTCCCAGCGCAACCTGTTCATAGGTGCGGTACTGGACACTACTGTTTGTCGTGCATTCCCTCCCCCTCAAAGGATTCGCGACATTGAGGAGATGATTCCTTTGTTTTTCAATGGAGCGGTCGTTCCAGTCCTGAAGGTCCTTCGCCTGCTCGGTCTGATGGCTTCATGCATCCTGTTGGTCAACCATGCACGCTGGCACATGAGGGCACTCCAATGGTGCCTCCGCAGGCAGTGGTATCGGCACAACGGAGATCTCAGGGAGTCAGTGAGGATCTCCGGAGAAACTGCAGCGGATCTGTCTTGGTGGAGTGTGGTAGGCAATCGGTCTCAAGGGAAGCCTTTTCAGATTCCTCCATCTGTGGCCACAGTGATAACGGATGCGTCCACCCTCGGGTGGGGTGCTCATCTGGGGGACCCGGAGGTCAAAGGTCTTTGGTCTTCAGAGGAAAGGTTGTTTCACATCAACCTTCTGGAATTGCGGGCAATACGTCTGGCGCTCAAGGCCTTCCTCCCTTCCCTTCGCGGGCAGTCAGTTCAAGTCCTGACGGACAACACGACCGCGATGTGGTACATCAACAAACAGGGAGGACCAGAGGCTCTGCGTCTCTGGTCCTAGGCTCAGGACCATCAGATTTGTCTGATGGCAAATCATCTGGCCGGAGTTCAGAACGTTCTTGCAGACAGTCTCAGTCTGCAGTTCTCTGCCGATCACGAGTGGAGGCTTCATCCAGAGGTAGTTCTCGACATCTTTCGGATATGGGGAACTCCTCGGGTGGACCTATTCGCCACTCACGAGAATGCTCACTGCCTGTCATTCTGCAGCCTCCAGTTTCCAATGCAGGGAGCCTTGGGGGATGCGTTTCAGTTGAGTTGGAGCTCACAACTCCTTTACGCGTTTCCTCCCATACCCTTGATTCCTCGGGTTCTGAGGAAAATTCGCCAAGACCGGGCCCGAGTCATATTGATTGCCCCGGATTGGCCAAGAAGGGTGTGGTACTCAGACCTTCTCCACCTCTCCTCTCACCCGCCGCTCCGTCTCCCTCACAGGGCAGATCTTCTCTCTCAGATGGAGGGGCAGGTTCTACACCCCCACCTCCAGACCTTACACCTTCATGCCTGGAGATTGAACGGGGCAACCTGATTTCTTTTTCTCTCCCTCACGATGTGGTGGATGTCATTTTGTCAGCCAGGCGTGACTCCACTAAGTCCATCTATTCTTATAGGTGGTCTAAGTTTGTTGTTTGGTGCAGGGAGAAGTCCATAGACCCTTTGAGGGCTCATTTATCTGATGTTCTCCTGTTTGCCCTTTCTCTGGCACAGCAGGGGCTTGCTGTTGCCACGGTGAAGGGATACCTGTCAGCGCTGTCGGCGTTTATTTGTTTGCCTGACCAGCCTTCACTGTTTAAATCTCCTTTAGTTTTGAGGTTTTTGAAGGGCCTCACTAATAGGTTCCCTCCTATCCCTTTTATTGTGCCTCAGTGGGATTTGAATCTAGTTCTGACATTTTTAATGGGTGCTCCTTTTGAGCCTCTTCACAAATGTCCTATGAGGCTCTTGACTTTCAAAACAGTTTTCCTCGTTGCAATAACCTCGGCAAGGAGGGTAAGTGAGCTTCAAGCTCTTAGTTCCAAGCCCCCATTCCTGTCCATTCATGCTGATCGAATGGTTCTTAGGACCAGGGCTGCTTTTCTGCCAAAGGTGGTAACTCCTTTCCACCTTGGTCAATCTATTACCCTCCCTACCCTTTATCCTCCCCCACACCCTTCCAAGGAGGAGGAGAGAGTACACCATCTTGACCCCAAGAGGGCGGTGTCTTTTTATTGGACAGAACTAAAGACTGTCGCATAGATGACCAGCTCTTTGTTGGCTTTGCTGGCTGCAAGAAAGGAAGAGCGGTCCATAAGAGGACTTTGTCGAGATGGATCGTCCTCTGCATTAAGATCTGCTACTCTTTGGCCGGTAAGGAACCACCAGAGGGCATAAGGGCTCATTCAACTAGAGCTAAGTCTTCAACCTCTGCATTGGCTAGAGGTGTGCCTGTAGAGGATATTTGTAGGGCGGCAACTTGGTCTTCCCTCCACACTTTCGCGAAGCACTACTGCTTGGATTCCGAAGTGAGGAGGGACGGTCATTTTGCGCGCTCTGTCCTTCAGGATTTTCTGGTCTAGAAGAGTGGACACCCTCCTCCGGGAGTGGGGACTGCTGTGGGACTCTATTCACAAGGTGAGGAATCCACATGGCAGATGTATCTATCAGAAGAACAAGTTACTTACCTTCGGTAACGCTTTTTCTGGTAGATACAATATCTGCCTGTGGATTCCTCACTGACCCACCCGCCTCCCCGTTGTCCGCTCTTCTTTGCCAGAGTATCTTTATTGAATTGTTTTATTGTCAAATGTTTTATTGCATTTACTTCACACTGTGTGTGTTGCCTTGATTTCTATACTGTGTATATTGCGTATGTATCTACTGTCATCGGTCCGTCTGTGTGCCTCGAAGGCACGGAAAAAAGGGCGGAACTGATGTCATCACGCCGGCGTGGGCCTGTTATAGGCGTCGGTGACGGCAGCGGAGTCGCGAGCGGAGCCGTGTCTCTGTGACGTCCGCGTCCACGTCGGCGCGAAGCTACAAAAAGAATTTCCGAATGTTGCTGACGCAAGGGGATATTCACAAGGTGAGGAATCCACAGGCAGATATTGTATCTACCAGAAAAAGCGTTACCGAAGGTAAGTAACTTGTTCTTTAAGGATTGGATTCAAACTATGTCCACATGGCAAGGCCACTTGCATTCATACGCAGACTTGCTTCCTATTACATCGCGCCCAAAGGATATTTGGTGCCCATTAACCGCCTATCTGCTTGCACAGGAGGCAACACTTGTGGGGGAGGATGAGGTACCCGAGGTCGTAATCTGCTTCCAGACCTAGCAAGTATCTCCCTAGGAGTCGTGTTCAAATACAGGAGGGAAATTGAGATCCGTTGACCGGTAGCTGGGGATGATATACTTCTAGTCCTCATAAGTTAGCGAGGGAAGCGGGGGGTGATGTGATATCTGAATTGGGATTGCAATGCTCGCATTTTGATGGACCTGATGTGGTTTACTGTTTAACGCCCACTATTGTTGTGCTACTGTCTGCATATTTAACTATGTTGCCAGAGACTGGACAGTTATGTTTACACTGTTGTTCTTTTAAAACTGAACAATCTGCTGTAATGCATGGTTTGAGAACGAATTTAGACCCAATGCGTAAAAACATGTAATTCAATACTGCATATATCAACGGCAATAATGCTGAATATGTGATTTATCTCTTCATTACATTGTAATACTGTGCATAAAGATAATAAAGGTTTTGGAAACTAAAACAAAAAAACCAAAAAAAACCATTGCAGAGCACAAATATTAAAAGCAATATCCCTGCAACTAGGGGCAGGACCAGCGGTTGACCTCCAAAGATGCTTCAGAGGAGGGAGTGGATTAAAGATTGAATAATCCCAAACACCGCCTGGAATGTGCTGACCAAGCCAGAGCCAATGCTTTTGAATATTTCTGCTGTTCCAGTCATACTAGACGTGTTAAAAATAAGATGGACCAGCTCCCCAAAATGTTGTGTGAAGTTAGTACGGAGATGCACCTGTATCTCCGAATAGGAACGTGCCACCTGAAGATCAAACGTCTCCTTGACTGAAGTTAAGGCCACATCTTTTTGAAACAATAAGGCTTTCAATTTCCTCTGGCTGCAAAGCGCATGTTAGTAAGATTAATAGGGCCACAGCATTTCCTCCATAACTACACGAGAAAGCGGAATCAGGAGTTGCATGCAACATGTTACAGTAGAAGAGACGTCACCACATATGCGATCCATGGTTCATCCCACAGCAAACCTGTCTGTTTAACATGGGTAACTCTCATTTGAGATTATTCTGACAGTCGGACGTATCATGGCTGGCGGAGACACTTTCAAATAGCAAGACAGGTCCGCAACAAATGCATTTCATACCCTGTGCAGCAAATTGTCCCTGCATACAAGGGACCTACTTAAAGTATTCTCACAGCCACTGAGAAAATCTTCAGTGTCCTTTTTCTGATACCGTAATGTGAAAGGAAGTTCCCATTATTCATGTATGAGCTCTTCACCTAACACTTTATACCTGCCTACTTGATGTTGTTGTAGACAGTACTGAAAGTGCAAAGTCGAGATTGGCAGTGTAATGTACCCATGGATTATCAAATCTGAGGATGCTATCTCTGCAACGTTAAAGGGTAATTTCTCAAATTTTTCAGTTTGTAAAATGGTGTACTTTACATCTTTCTGTGCCATAGCTATCTGTTGATCAGAAAGATCGTACGGTGAGAACAGATTTGTGATGTTTTTGTGTCGCCAAGGCATGTGGCCAGAGCCCTATATTTGTAAGGTCCAGCTCATCAATAGAATTGACCTAAGTTGGGACTGCTCATGGTGTAATGTGCAGACAAGTCTTGCTGCAGCACATCAATTGTAGATGAGACAATGTTACCTAAAGAATACATTCTAGATGATAAGGTAGTCATACTGTTGTCCACTACTTCAAGAGCCTGTTCTAAGTTGGCCCTATCAATCTCATGCAGCCTTTCAACAGCTTCTTGTTGAGATATTTTCCATATCTTATTATAGACAGCTTAAAGGAAGTGCTTTTGACGTCTCTTTCGAGGACCCACCATAATGTCTCTTAAATCCAGGTAATAAGATAACGGGACAAGTTCTGTTGTACCTAAGACAGTGTCGAGGTTTTTAGTCAATCAAGGCACAACTTCCCGACACTGTAACTGTTTATCACCCCGAATGCTCACTCTGCACATATCACATGTCAGGCCTTTTTGCTGTAAATCCGTTGCTGTTGCCCAGGAAGCTTCCATGACATTTGTTAGTGTACCTCAGCAAATGCCTCTCTCTATGGCTAGTAAAAGTGAGGGATAGCTACAAGGGATTTTGTTTTCAAAGTTAATTCACTGAAATGATATATTATTTTTGGTTCTTTCATAGATTGAACCTAATGTATCCTTGGGATTACTTACATATTCATTCTCAATTTCAAACAGTAAACAAATTAACTCTCAAGAGAGGGAAGTCAAAGGAGAAAAAACACACAGCAAGAACGGAATATATTCAAAGTTATTTATATTGTAATTAATCAGTTTGAAAAATTCATGGGGATAAATATAGAACAAAACTCTACATAAAAGTTATGAAGTCTCCAAGATCTGTTGGTTATTCATATCTCAACTGGAATCAGTGGTCACACTTGAAAATTAGTTTTCTACATTTGTCATACCCAAGGGGTTTTTACTTTCTGAAAATGTTTGTCCTGATAATGGTCTGACAGATGACAACATTCAAGATCGAAACGTCGACCTAATTTTCCAACTCCTCAACAGGATTTATATTTGAAGGACACCAGGATACATTTTTGATTTCGGTTTTCCTCTGCTAAAACACTGGAGTTGATGTACTGTTATGAATTGAATAGTGCATATATACATACTGCCTTTCATATCTTTTATGTAGAGTTTTGTTCTATATTTATCCCCATGAATTTTTCAAACTGATTAATTACAATATAAATAACTTTGAATATATTCCGTTCTTGCTGTGTGTTTTTCTCCTTTGACTTCCCTCTCTTGAGAGTTAATTTGTTTACTGTTTTGAAATTGTGAATGAATATGTAAGTAATCCTAAGGATACATTAGGTTCAATCTATCAAAGAACCAAAAATAATATATCATTTCAGTGAATTAACTTTGAAAACAAAATCCCTTGTAGCTATCCCTCACTTTTACTATTCATTGCCCAAGCCTACAAGGGTATATTGGGTCCTCCCCACCTTTTCTGATTTCCCTCTATGGCTGACCAATGTTTCTCTCTGGGGGTCAACCTTTTGCTTACAAAAGCTACTGGTTGATTCTGCCCCTCTTCAACATGTTGTGATACCACTGCTCCTATACCTGTCTCAGAGGCATCTGTCTGAACAATAAATTGTTGGGAGTATTCAAGACTCTTCAGAATTGGAGGTGAGCGCATGGCCTTCTTTAGGGCATGCATGGCCTCTTGGCTGCTTTGTCACAGTGGACCCATTCCCTTTCACATATCTTCTCTAATACCCAGACAAACTCTGACCTGAGTCTGTGTAGTAGGAGAATCAAAATCCAAGATTGAACTTGGCCTCCCCCTACCAGGTGGCCCACGTTTACAACTTTGCTCTGCCATATCTTGTACTTACTAGCTTTGATAACAAGGCCTGCCTTTTTTTAGACTTCAAGTGCACTCCTGAGGTGGACCAGGTGATCCTACCTGGTGTAACTAAAGACAGCAATATTGTCTAGATATCCTGCACTGAGGTCTTCCAGGCCTGTACAAACTTGATACACAAACTTCAGGAATGTGGAAGGTGTAATTTTCAACCCAAATTGCATTACAGTTTACTGATTGTGCCCACCAAAAGTTGAAAATGCAGATCTGAAAGAAAAACTTAATGATAGATTCCTTACCTTAGAATTACCCTCAGGCGTCGGACTGGATCCGGAAAGTTTCGTCACATGTACACTTGCGCGTCGGAAGGTGGCATCATTCTGCTCCACGTCCGTCGTTAGTAGCTACTTAGACGCCGTCCTCGCTTGCTGACGTCAGTTCTTCTTTTTCCGCACCAGCAAGCGCAGATCCGGAGAGAGTGGTACCCCCAGTCACTTTTTGACTGAGTGTTTTCTAGACTTTTTGTCTCTATTTTTCGAGTCAATCGACTCCTGGTGCAGTAGGGATGCTCGGCTTCAAGTCCTGTGGGGACTGTCATCGAATGATGTCGGTGACAGACCCGTACCGCGTGTGTATTTCCTACCTGCAGCGACGCAGCTGAGGGTGCGGTGGTGCCTCCCCCGCGGCTCCAGCGGAGCACACGCAGTCGCCGCCGGCCTACCCGCCCTTCCCAGGTCCCTCGGCGACTCCGGCCCACCTGCAGGAATTTGTCAGCCACGGCACGCCTCTTTGGGCCGTCTAGTCCCGCTGGTGCGCCTTCTGGTGGTCCTAGCTCTTTACTGCCGGCGGCTCCGGCTCCAGCATCCCTGTCTGCTCCAGCCACAGCGCTGCAGGACCCCCATGGATCCGGGCTCGGATCCCAGTCAACGCCGGTTGACCTTGTGACACCTCCACCGACCCCATGGGCACCACCTCTGACGTCACCCGGCCACCGGGGCAACGTCACCTGTGGTTTCAGCCTCGATGTGGATACGACGCCGGACCGTCTTCCCTCGATGTAGATTCCGACGCTGATGGGACATTTCTATCCCTTTGTCCATCCTCCTTATTTTCGGCCTGTTCATCAGCCTTCCGAGGAAGGGGAGGACTGGGAGGGGTCTGAGGACCCTCTCACAGCACAATGTGAGCTTGACCCGGAATGGGCAGAGGAGTTGGAGGACGCAAGTGGTCTTGATACCTCTCCTGACCTTGGCATGCTAACTCCTTCTACCGTGGCTATGGAGGAGTGTGCAAGTTACGCAGTGGTGTTGCGTAGGGCGGCCGAGGCCCTCCACCTCGAGTTCCCTACCGTGGCCATCAGGGCTAACCTAACAGAAGTGCTTTCGCCAGCACCTACCTCTGCGGAGCCACGGCTGCCTTTCAATGAAGCACTCTCAGATGTTCTTTAGGGTACCTGGGCCAGGCCCAAAACAGGGGCTCCTGTGGATAGGAACGTGGCCTGACTCCATCACCTGGCCCCAGGTGAGCCCATTTTCCTTTCCCAACACCCCACTCCTAAGAGCTTGGTTGGCCAAGCATCTGCATCCCGAATGCATTCCCTACCGCACCACCGTACAGGGAATCCAAGAAACTGGAGCAGTTCGGTAAGAAGATTTTATCTTCCGCCAGTTCAGGGCTGCGGTCGGTGAACACTGCAAGCCTCGTGGGTCGTTATTCCCACTCTGTGTGGGATACGGTGGCGCGCGTGCTGCCTCAATGTCCGGAGGAGGCCCGGACAGTGCTCTCTCAAGCTATTGCTGAAGGTAGGGATGCAGCCAAGTTCACTATCGGTTATGGCCTTGACACTGCTGGGCAGGGCGATTTCCACGACAGTGGCGCTCCGTCGTCACACCTGGCTGATGATGACTGGTTTTTCTGGGGATGTCCAGAACACTCTGACGGACAGGCCCTTTGATGGCTTTCGCCTTTTTTGGCAACAAAGCAGATAGTGAGTTGGAGCGCTTTAAGGACTCGCGGGCCACGGCCAAGCCCTTGGGCCTTTCCACCACGCTTCCCCCTCCGCCTTTTGCTTTTCGCTCCCACGGAAGGGGTGCCTCGACACGTTCGCTTCAGAGCCACAGGCCTATGCAGCAACAGTCTCAGCACGGCTGGGACCTGCCGAGCCGGGTCCGGGGGCCAGCGAGCGGGTCAGTCCACCTCCACCCCAGCCACCACTACCTTCAAACCTAGTCCGGTTTTTAAGGCCCATCAAACGCCAGTGCGCGGCAGGAGTTGCCATCACCTCCCCCACTGGTGCACCATCACTTCGGACAGGTGGCTTTTACAACTAGTCCGAAGGGGCTACTCTCTCTCCTTTGAGACAACCCCTCCAGCCATACCACCCCAGTACCACCGCATGTCTGGGGATCACTTGCAACTTCTTCAACAGGAAGTCGTGGCCTTCTTTGCCAAGGGAGCCATCGAGCCCGTCCCTGCGCCAGAAGTAGGACGTGGTTGTTACTCTCACCACTTTCTGGTGCCCACGAAGGACAAGGGCCTGCATCCTATCTTGGACCTCAGGGACGTCAATCGCTTCCTCCGGAAGGAGAAGTTAAAGATGTTAATTCTGGCTCAGGTCTGGTCTGCCCTCGACCCTGGAGACTGGATGGTAGTGTTGGACCTGCACCACGCATATTTCCACATTCCCATCCTGCCGGCCCACCAGCGAACTTAATTCACCAACCTCTCGAATGTGGCAGGTGCAATTTTCAACCCAAAGGGCATTACCGTGAACTGATTGTGCCCACCAAAAGTTAAAAATGCAGTTTTGGGTTTAACAGCATCTGTGAGTCTGGTCTGCTAGTAGTCAGCAGTCAGTTCAACGGTGCTGAGATAATTGGCGGAGGCCAGAGTATCCACTAGCTCATTTGCCCTAGGGATAGGATGCGCATCATTCTTGGTGACTGTATTAAGGTCTCTTTATTCTACACAGAACCTAATTTATCTTTCTGCCCTGGCTATGAGGTTTGGGTACAAGGACTACTGGACTAGCCCAAGGGCTGTCTTGAGGCTCAATTAACCCCAACACTAGCATCTTCTCGACTTCTGTCATGATGCAATCTCTAACATGGCCCGGCTGCCTGTAGATTTTATAGACTGTCACCAGATAGTCTGACGGGGTGTCAGAGAAAAGAGTTCTTGGAACCGACTGAGTACCTGTCTGCAATCGGTTTGTTGCTGGTCAGTGAGGCTGTCAGCAAAGATTACACCATCTACAGAACCGTCAACTAGGTTGTGTGAGATGAGATCAGGGAGGAGGCCACTTTCATCCACCTGTCCCTCATCACTGGGCATGAGCAAGCTCATGTCAGCTGTAGGAAAGTGGTTTTCTGTTGTAGTGCTCCCCGCGCATGGCTTGTGATGTAACTGACTGAATGTGCCTGGGTTCCTGCTAATCAGGTTCCCAAAACTACATTTGTTTCCACAATTGACACCTCTGCCCCACATATAAGTCCCTTGTAAAAGGAAACAGTGGCACCAATGGCATTGTGACCAGAGAAGGTCTCTAATGGCTGCAGTATGTATTAGGCAACCCTAAGAGATCCCTCACCAAACACATGCACACTGCCACTGCAGCCTGCATGTTTTGGTGCTGCTAAAACTGAAGTCAACCTGGCACACAGGCCTGTGTGCCAGACCTACCAGCACTGCAAGATGATTAGGTAAGTCACCTCTACAGCAGGCCTTACAGCTCTAAGGCAGTGTGCTCTATACCACTTGTGAGGACATAACTGCATGTGCAATTATGCCCCTATTGTGTCTAATTCCATTCTTAGACATTATAAGTGCATAGTGAAGCTATCCTGAGTACAATGGCTGGGAGCTTGTCAATAAGAGTTCCACAGCTCAAAGGTGCCTTCACTAAATTCCAAGATGTTTGGTGCCAAATATCTCAGATTATTGAGTCCACCCTGATTCCATTGTTGGGTTAATTAATAAATGCACTCGGAGGGCACCCTGAAAACTTAACAACTTGCACCCGTTGCTTAGTGCTTCTGGTGGTGCAGTCTCTTCACTTACCTCACCCATCCCCAAGTTGATCCTAAAATCCAAAAACTGGAATTGTAAGTTGTGTACTTAACTGTGAAATTACATATTTGTTTACCTTCCATAGGTTAAAATGTAACCAGTCTAAAATGTACTGTGTCCACTTAATATACTGAAAAACTGTGATATTGCAAAACGTATTTTACTGCGATTAAGTATCTTTGGTTCTAAGTAATAAACATACAAATAGTCATATTTTTTACAAACAATTGGTGTGTACAGCAAATGCTTAACACACCCCTCTAACAAGCCTAACTGCTCGCCCACACTACCACAAAATAGAACAGTAGTATTATCTACTAAAGCCTCTGGGGATCAATTGGACTCTGTGCACACTTAACTTATTTTGGTATAGTATATACACAGTCAGTTTCCTACAGTTAATTACCCAAATAGCATCAGTTCATAGAATGCAGTGCTATAGACTCACATGTCCCCGCCCTCCTCCCTAGAAGCCATGTGAAAAGCAATCTAACATTGAGTCTGTGCTAGTGCTCAATCTACACTAAGTGGAGAAATCACACTAGACCTTGTTACTTAAACATTTATTCAAACAAAAACCAACACGCAAACCACTAAGCCCAACTCAAGATCCCTAAGCATGTGAATCTACCGCACACTTAGCTAAAAGATGCTTACAGTCCAGTACCATTTTTGTTTCCTGAGTATATTGAACATGTTTTGTTACCAGCACAGTATTCATAAACCTGTCATTTTTAGTCAGACAATACATGAAGTTATTTTTGTATTAGTTTTTATTATTTTCTATAAATATCACCATGCAGAACCATTTTAGTCTCAGATGTCAAGCAGTGCATACGCATTGTCATGCAAGAATATTAGATTAATTCCAACCGAGACTTGATTAAAATGAGAAACAGTAACATGTTGTTCGATGGAGAACCACTTCAATTTAATACTAACCACAGGATCAATTTACTCCACACCCTGTACAATGAAACCACCATCCATTGCTATCCAACCCAAGTAGGGAGTGTTAAGCTTTCTCCAGGTCTTCTGCCACTTTTGTGGGGCACACAATCCCCTCATAAAGGACTTTCTTTATGTTGATGCACATGTTCATGCGCTGTCACCATTTTTCAGTTGTTGGGTTTATTGTGTTTCTTCAATTCTTTTAATTTCCCTCTTCACTATATATTGTGATCAGTGTTTGTCGCAGTATTTACTCATTTCCCCAGATCCGAGAGATCCCTATACAAGGGTTTAAATCAAGTTCCATAATGTTTTTTTCCCTAAAAGGTATGAATAGCATCGCATTCCCAAATCGCTTGATGCACTGTTCCCTCTTCTTCCTTCTCTCTGAAACACATAGGTGCTGAGATTAAACCAATGCTAAATGGCTTAACACTTTGGTAGTACACCCCTAATAGAATTAACTGGAAATTAGATTTCTGATGGATAAATCTGCCAGTGGATTCCTCACCTTGTGAATATCCCCTGCGCAGCAGCAAATCGGAAACTTTTGTAGCTCTCCACGCCGGCGAGGTCATGGACGACGTCACAGAGGATACGACTCCGCTCGCGACCCCGCTGACGTCACTGGATCCATAATAGGGCCTCGTCGGCGTGATGACGTCAGTTCCCTTTTTTCCACGCAGTCTACGCCAACGGTTCTTTGAGACTCTCCGTAGTAACTTTGTAATTCTTGCTGTTTTCATCTGTTCCTCTTGATTCGTTCGACAGTGTTTGGGAGAAAATCTGGTTTTAAGCCCTGCAGGGAGTGCGGTAAGCAGATGTCCATCACTGACCCCCACGAAGATTGTGTATGGTGCTTGTCTTCCGATCCCGAATTCAATGGATGTCCTTGCTGCAGGAAGATGAACCCGAAGGCATTGAAAGAAAGGGAGGCCAAGCTCTTTATGGCCAAAATAAAGAAGGATAAGAAAGCAAGTAAAAGAAGATCGAGATCTCGTTCCGAGTCCAGATCGGGCTCGAAGTTGGCATCTGGAAAGTCGAAGAGACCTAAGAAGAAGAAGCACTCTTCAAGGCATCCCTCTGATAAAGAACCGGTGCCGAGATAGACTTCACCTCCGCGTCACAGAAGAGATGATGTCTCTCCTTCACAATCGAATCCAGGTTCGCCGGTTAAGGTAGTTTCACCCGAAGTCTCTCGATCACCAACGCTGGCTCCTTCTCCGGATTCGGTCCATTCTCCGGATCCAAGTGAAGTTCAACCTGAACAAGAAGGTCAGGAGCAGCCAGAAGAAGTTCCATTATCGGCGCCGACTGGCCCGACTCTAGGAACACCGGCTTCGGGGGCAGCGCCAGGAGTTTATCCTCCATTCCCGGCTCCAGGTCAAGACCCATTGCATTACCTTAATGCTATGTATGGTGTCTTCGCAAGGGCTATGTACCCCTCTGGTGCACCTGCGGGTCCCATGGGTCCATTAGCTTATAATTTGGGGGTTCCTCAGGCATATGGCCAGGCCCCTTTTATGCCCTTTCCTCCGGCTGCGCCGTCTTGGAATTTCCCAGCGCCGAGGGTTCCGGCGCCGTTCTGTACATCACCGACGCCGTCTGTTCGGCCTCGTTCGGCGCCAGCGGCACCGTCTGAGCCGTGTTCGATGCCGGTCCCGAATCCGATGGAGTCGGTTATGGATCCGTCGACGCCTGTGCCAAGGATTTGCTCCAGGAAGGAGGCCCAAAGGGATGTAGAAGACGAGCGCTATCGGCAGGAGATGGAAGAAGCGGAACTGCCTGATTCAGAGGACTACTTTACTGAATTAAGGGATGCCAGTGGCCTTGATGTTTCCCCTGAATGGGAGTTTTCTCCTGGTTCGGATGCTCCTTCTAAGGATGTAGCCCCCTCTCACATGGTTGTAAGAAAGGCGGCTGAATTATTGGACATTACACTCCCTACCACTGAGTTTAAGTATAATATATTGACTGAGGTATTACATTCACCATCCTCAGTTGTTGAGCCTGTTTTGCCTTTCAATGAGGCAATTCTTGAACCTGTGTTAGAGGTTTGGAGGAAGCCTTTGTCTGCGCCTGCAGTCTCCAGGTCTATAGCACGGAGATATAGGGTGGCACCTGGTGATCCTGAATTTTCATTTTCTCACCCTTTGCCTGAGAGCCTAGTGGTTCAGGCAGCATGCTCAAAGAGGTCTTTGGGAGCTTTCCCTCAAGTTCCAGCTGACAGGGAATCAAAACTGATTGACCAGTCTGCCAAAAAAGTGTTTTCATCTGTGAGCATGGCGCTGAAATCAACGAATGCAACTTGCTTGATGGGAAGGTATATCCATGCCTTGTAGGATTCCTCTAAACAGTTGCTGCCTAAACTGTCTGAGGAAGACAGGAAGAACTTTCAAGAGGTTTTGGACGATACCCAGGCTGCTGCACGTCAAGTCTTTCAGAGCGGTCTGGATACGGCTGACTCGGTGGCAAGGATTATGGGTTCTGCAGTAGCTACGAGAAGGGGTGCTTGGTTGAAGTCTACAGACGTTTCATCGGATGTGCAGGCTACTCTGTTGGACTTACCATTCGATGGTTCAGGACTGTTTGGTAAGAAAGCGGATGCTGCTCTTGAAAGATTCAAAGATAGCAAGGTACAGAGGATTTGGAAAATTATCCTTTTGTTCATACGGACAGCCTTGTCAGCAGCAGCAACAACAACAAAATACGCTGTACAAGTCGTATAGTTGAAAAAATAGAGGCCGTCCACGAGGTCGTCAACCCTCCTCCTCCTCTTCCTCCCCTCCTATCATCGCAGCAAAGCAGCCCTAGATTCCCCGTTATGATTCATGTTGGTCCTGTGGGGGGGGTCGGCTTACTCATTTTCTGCAGGATTGGGAATCGGTCACTACAGACCAATGGGTTCTCAATCTTGTAGGAAATGGGTATGCTCTTCCCTTTCGGGAATTCCCTCCAAATTACCCTCCTTGTCAAGGGGCTTGCTTGGAAGAGCATCTCCATCTCCTACAGGAGGAAGTTCTGACCTTGTTGAAAAAAGGTGCGATAGAGGTGGTTCCAGAGCAGGAAAGGGGTCGGGGATGCTACTCCCGGTACTTCCTGATTCCCAAGAAGGATGGCAGGCTACGTCCAATCCTGGATCTCAGGATCTTGAATCTTTATCTGAAACAAGAGAAGTTCAAGATGCTCACCCTTGTGTAGGTCCTTCAGGCGCTGTTGGAAGAAGATTGGATGGTGTCAATCGACTTGCAGGATGCGTATTTTCATATTCCCATCCTGAAGTCGCACAGGAAGTATCTCCGTTTCATGGTGGGTTCGCAACTTTATCAGTTTGCGGTTCTCCCGTTTGGACTTAATACTGCACCTCGAGTCTTCACCAAGGTGATGGCAGTGGTGGCAGCCCATCTCAGAATGTCGGGATTCATGTTTTCCCCTATCTGGACGACTGGCTGATCAAAGCGGAGTCGCCAGGGAAGGTATGTCATCATCTGCAGGAGACAACCCAGTTGGGGTTTTCGATAAATGTGCCCAAATCTCACCTGGTGCCCTCACAGCGCAACCTGTTAACAGAGGCAGTACTGGACACTACTGTTTGTCGAGCATCCCAAAGGATTCTCGACATTCAGGAAATGATTCCCTTGTTTTACAATGGAGAGGTCATTCCAGTCCTGAAGGTCCTTCGCCTGCTCGGTCTGTTTGCTTCCTGCATTCTGTTGGTCAGCCATGCACGCTGGCACATGAGGGCGCTCCAGTGGTGCCTCCGCAGCCAGTGGTATCAACACAACGGACATCTCAGGGAGTCAGTCAAGATCTCCAGAGAAACTGCAGCGGATCTGTCTTGGTGGAGGGTGGAGGGCAATCTGTCTCAAGGAAAGCCCTTCCATCTGCCTCCATCGGTTGCCACAGTGATAACGGATGCATCCTCCCTAAGGTGGGGTGCTCATCTGGGGGATCTGGAGGTCAAGGGTCTTTGGTCTCCAGAGGAAAGGTTGCTTCACATTGACCTTCTAGAGTTACTGGCGATACGTTTGGCGCTCAAGGCCTTCCTTCCTTACCTTCGCGGTCGGTCGGTTCAGGTCCTAACGGACAACACGACCGCGATGTGATATGTCAACAAAGAGGGAGGAGTGGGGTCGCAGTGTCTCTGCAGAGAGGCTCTGCGTCTCTGGTCCTGGGTTCAGGACCACCAGATTTGTATGATGGCAAATCATCTAGCCGGTGTTCTGAACGTACTTGCAGACAGTCTCAGTCGGTAGTTCTCAGCCGAAAACGAGTGGAGGCTTCATCCAGAGGTAGTTCGTCACGTCTTTCGGACGTGGGGAACTCCTCAGGTGGACCTGTTTGCCACTCACGAGAACGCTCTCTGCCCGTCATTCTGCAGTCTCCAGTATCCGATGCAGGGAGCTTTGGGGGACGCATTTCAGTTGAGTTGGGGCTCACAACTCCTTTACGCGTTTCCTCCCATACCCTTGATTCCTCGGGTTCTGAGGAAGATTTGCCAAGACCGGGCACAAGTCAAATTGATCGCCCTGGATTGGCCAAGAAGGGAGTGGTACACAGATTTTCTTCACCTCTCCTCGTGCCCTCCTCTCCGTCTCCCGTTCAGGGCAGATCTCCTCTCGCAGTCACAGGGTAGGTTCTACACCCCCACCTCCAGAGCTTACACCTTCATGCCTGGAGATTAAACGGGGCAACCTGAATTCTTTTTCTCTCCCGCCTGACGTGGTGGATGTTATTCTTTCAGCCAGACGTCTTTCCACCAAGTCAATCTATTCTTATAGATGGTCCAAATTTGTTTTGTGGTGTGGAGAGAAATCTATTGACCCCTTAAGGGCTCGTTTGTCCAACATACTTCAGTTTTCTCTCTCTTTGGCCCAGCAGGGTTTTGCTGTTGCGACTGTAAAGGGTTATATATCGGCCTTGTCGGCATTCCTTTGTTTGCCGGACCAGCCGTCTTTGTTTAAGTCACCTATTGTGTTACGTTTTATAAAGGGTCTTACCAACAAATTCCCTCCTACTCCATTTATTGTGCCTCAATGGGACTTGAATCTTTTTTTAACCTATTTGATGGGTTCCCCTTTTGAACCTTTACACAAGTGTCCCATGAGACTTCTGTCTTTTAAGACTGTTTTTCTTGTAGCAATTACCTCGGTAAGGAGGGTAAGTGAGCTTCAAGCTCTTAGTTCGAAACCCCCATTCTTGACCATTCATGCTGAAAGAATGGTACTTAGGACCAGGGCTGCTTCTCTGCCTAAGGTGGTAACTCCCTTCCATCTGGGGCAGTCCATTACCCTTCCTACCTTCTATCCTCCCCCTCACCCTTCCAAGGAGGAGGAGCGGCTTCATCGCCTGGACCCTAAGAGGGCGGTGAGCTTCTACCGCGATAGAACTAAAGACTATTGCGTGGATGACCAGCTCTTTGTTGGATTTTCTGGCTGCAAGAAAGGAAAAGCAGTGCACAAGCGCACGCTATCGAGATGGATTATCCTGTGCATTAAGATATGCTACGCCCTGACTGGTAAGGAGCCTCCAGAGGGTGTAGGAGCTCACTCTACTAGATCAAAGTCTTCTACATCTGCTATGTCTAGGGGTGTACCTGTAGAGGACATTTGTAGAGCGGCAACTTGGGCCTCCCTCCACACTTTCGCGAAGAATTACTGCTTAGATTCCGAAGTGAGGAGGAACGGCCACTTTGCACGTTCTGTCCTCAAGATTTTCTGGTATAGGAGAGTGGACGCCCTCCTCCGGGAGTGGGGACTGCTGTGGGATTCTATTCACAAGGTGAGGAATCCACTGGCAGATGTATCCATCAGAAGAACAAGTTACTTGCCTTCGGTAATGCTTTTTCTGGTGGATACAGTATCTGCCTGTGGATTCCTCACTGACCCACCCGCCTCCCCGTTGTCCACTCTTCTATACCTGATTAGTGTATATTTGTAATTTTCAATGGAAATGTTTAATTGTTCTTGCTTATTGCATTGATTTCACACGATGTGTGTTGGTTTGAATACTGTGTACTATGTATACTGTGCCTATTTATGTTGGTCTGTCTGTGTGCCTCGGGGGCACGGAAAAAAGTGCGGAACTGACGTCATCACGCCGACGAGGCCCTATTATGGATCTAGTGACGTCAGCGGGGTCGCAAGCGGAGTCGTACCCTCTGTGACGTCGTCCATGACCTCGCGGACGTGGTGAGCTACAAAAGTTTCCGATTGGCTGCTGCGCAGGGGATATTCACAAGGTGAGGAATCCACAGGCAGATACTGTATCCAACAGTACAAGAGTTACTGAAGGTAAGTAACTTGTTCTGCATGGCCATCTCCCCCTATTTCTTACTCCCATGTTGCTTACTGTAACATGTAGAAGTCCGCTAACGTTCCCAGATTATCCATCACATCTCTAGTGTTTTCTATGATAGTAGTCTAAATCATAGACATTGTTTTTTTCTGTCCGTTCTTTCATGACTATTTTGAGTTTTTTCTATTCTTTTTTTGATAGAAGATCCATATAATTATTCACATCAGCCATTTACTAAAGGTGCCACCCTTTAAGATAAGAGGTTGGACCTGTTCAATTTTGTATCTAAACCAATTTTAATGATAATAGGAAGCTTTGACAAAACAGGGCAGTTTGTAACTCGATGTGCTTTGCGTTAATGTTAACAAATATTATGATTATTATTATTATAGGAATACAATCTTAAATATGTTGAATTGATGGAAGAGCAACTTAATGAAGCACTCACAACTTACCGCAAGCCTGTTGATGGTGATAATTATGTTCGCCGAAGCAACCAAAGGTAATTTAAATGTTTGTCAAGTTTTTATTGATACCTTGTTTCGTACACAATACATTGGATCTTAAAGAGACACGTTAGTGATGGATTCCTTACCTTAGAATGTCCCCAGGCGTCAAACTAGATCCGTAAAGTTTTGCTTAGCAGTACCCTTGCGGGTCAGTAGGTGGCGTCCTGCGGCTCCGCGTCCGTTGCTGGTGTCGTATGCGCCTAGATTATGTCACGGAGACTACTTGGGTGTAACCCATGCGCGCTGATGTCAGTTCTTTCTTTTTCCGCGCCAGCAAGCGCTGATCCGGATTGACCAAGCACCTTCGTTACTTTTCGACTACTATTTTGAGATTTTTAGCTCCCCTTTTTTCTCCTGGTGCACGTAGGGATGCCTGACTTTAAGTCATGTGGGGCCTCCCGCCGTAATATGTCAGTTGCGGACCCTCACGATGTTTGCCTCTACTGCCTGAAAACTGATCACGACTCCCAGGACAATTGGGTGCTGCACCTAATCCGCAAGGGTTACTCGTTTCACTTTCAGTCCTCCCCTCTAGCCATGCCGCCTCGGTGCCACCGCATGTTTGGGGATCATTTAGTTATTTTCCAACAGGAAGTCATGGCCTTTTTGGCCAAGGTGGCCATTGAGTGCGTTCTGGGTCCAGAAGTAGGGAGTGGTTGTTATTCCCACTACTTTCTGGTCCCCAAGAGGGACAAAGGGGGTCTGCGTCCTATCTTGGACCTCCGGTCCGTCAATCGCTTCCTCCGGAAGGAGAAGTTCAGGATGCTGACTCTGGCTCAGGTCTTGGCTGCCCTCGACCCTGGAGACTGGATAGTAGCATTGGACTTGCTGGACGCATATTTTCACATCCTTGTCCTGCCGGCCCGCCGGTATTACCTGCGGTTCACGGTAGGTCAGAAGCATTTTCAGTTTAACTTGCTCCTCTTCGGCCTTACCAGTGCCCCTTGGGTTATCACTAAAGTGATGGCGGTGGGTGCAGCTCATCTGCGCAGGTCAGGGATATCAGACTTCCCCTACCTCGACGACTGGTTGTTGAAGGCAGGCTCGCCCCAGGCAGTCGTCGCCAACCTTCAGAATACGGCCGACCTCCTGCATTTCCTGGGGTGCTCCATCAACGTGCCGAAGATGCACCAGAGTCCCTCTCAGAAGCTCCCTTCATCGGAGCAGTCTGGATTTGACGCGGTTTCGGGTTTATCCTCCCGAGCAGCAAGTCCGAGATATTCACACAATGATTCCGATCTTTCAGCCTCTATCCCGGGTTTCAGTCAGGTGACCCTCAGCACCTGGGCCTGATGGCCTCCTGCATCCTGCTAGTGCAACATGTACTAGGGGTGCCGCTCGTAGTCGGAATAGTAATCCAGCGTTGTTTCCAGCCCTGAAACCTGTATGGAAGTACCCCTGCTGATGTCGCCTTGTCTGTGCCAGTGACTCTTGCGGTGATTAGACGACCGCCGCTGGAGTCCGGGACTGCGAGGCCCACAGGTCTTTGCGTTCACCACACCACGCGCACCTGTAGCCTCTTCCCGGACTCCTCCCTTTTGGTCTGGGCGCTTACTTCAGCGACTCGCGGGAGCCGCTCGTAGTCGGAATAGTAATCCAGCGTTGTTTCCAGCCCTGAAACCTGTATGGAAGTGCCCCTGCTGATGTTGCCTTGTCTGTGCCAGTGACTCTTGCGGTAATTAGACGACCGCCGCTGGATATCTGAGTCCGGGACTGCGAGGCCCACAGGTCTTTGCGCTCACCACACCAAGCGCACCTGTAGCCTCTTCCCGGACTCCTCCTCCCATTCTCTATAACAATCCTGCGCCTACCGCGATCGCAGGACGCGCGCGGGACCAAGCCCGGGGCTAAGGGCGGGCCGTTTGTGGCCGTTCGAGGCCGAGAGAGACCGGACCGGGCCACCCCCCTAAACTATTAACTTTGTTATACCAATCCGAACATTACAAGTATTGTTCACTCTTTGAGCCTGCATTCGTAACCTTTGTAAAAGGTTTGCCTCTCTGACAGTTCCCTAGGTAAGCAATTAACCCTATCATATCGGCCTATTAAGAACAATGGTACTAACTAGAGGAATTAAGAGTAAAAATAAGGTTACAGGGGGCGGGGGTAAACTACTTGGACCCATGGATGAGTTCATTTCCAAGGCTAACTTATTTATTGATCAGAGTATCACCCTGATAGAAGGCAGGGTGTCCCTGGACCTAGAACACGCTAAGAGATCCTCCATGGGTCACCTGGCAAACGCAAGATCCCCTGCAACAGACATTAATCTCGGGGAAGGGACCCCCGTGAGGGTAGGCTCAGTCTACCAAATAATGTAGATCTGTCGGTCTCCCAGCTCTCAGACTTTCAGTTATCAGTCGCCCAGATTACCTCAGACTTAGAAAGGACCCCAGAGCTCCCTCCCCAAATTACACCGGACGAAGTAAGGCAAGCAAGAGGGAGGAGGGAGGGTGCAATAAGTAAAAGAAAAAATGACAGGAAAAGCTCTAATACCATTGAGATTAGAGATATGGTCACCATAACAGGGATCGTACCTCCTAGCCCGGAACAGATAGTAGTCACTGCAATTATAAACCATTCAGTACATGACTCATCTAATCTTATCAGCCCAGAACCTCCTATCCCTTTATCCTGTAGTAATGATGCAACCGTTAGTAATAATCTACTGCTCCTAAATAACATCAAAGACATATTGAAATCACTATTTGAGCCAGTAGAAGCAAGATTGGCGCATATAGAAAACCAGTTAACTAATCTGGCAAAATATATAAAGCCAATGCAGGACTCAGGGGAACAAAGAAAAGGGGGAAACGAGGTCAATAAACAGATTCTCCCCAATCTCTCATTCACACAAAATAATGTAGCCATACCGTCAAACCCTACATCCAAACCTTCAGCCGCCGAAACGACAAAAAATAGACCAGCAAAAGTTCCCACTAACACTGCCACAACCCTCCCACAAAGTAATCAATCGGTAGTATTAGCAGTGACGCCCAAAACACCGGCGTTCAACACAGCTCCGCCCAAAAAATCGGCCCTAAAGACTATGGCGCCTAAAACGCCTGTAGCCAAAACACCGGGCCCCAAACCCCAAACACAAAAACACCTGGTCCCAGTACCAAACAGAGCTGGCCGTAGAGAATCGCCCGAAGCTAGACTTCCTGTTGAGATGCCACCGGAAGCATCTCCCTTTGTGGTAGTAATGACAGGTGTCCCCGAATTGGCGGATCATAATACAGAACCCACATGGTCTTTACAAAATAAGGCCCAGCACTGGCTAAATATTATTCGCCCTATCCCACCAACCTGGTCTTCCAGGATTTTGATGGTTCGTAGAACTATCTGGGTGGGAAAGGGTAGAAAAACGATCCCTGGAGATTGCATAGTCATTACATTCGAGGACCCCCGAGTAGTAGACTACATTTGCTCCTGGGAGCACTCGAGTGTAAACTGAGGTATAACTACGAAACCACTTTCCTTCTTCTATCCCGCAAGACAAATCAATGGTTTCTTTAACGATCAAGAAACTCCTTGGGAAACAATAGCTCCCCGGCCTTTTGAATATGGTAGCATAGGACAAACGGTGGCTCCTCGCCGTCATGACTATGAAAACTCCTGGCATACAGTTGGACCACGCTATAGGAGGGGTAGATGGGATGATCAGGGCCCATACACGCAGAGAATGATCTATAGAGAGCCATCCCGCTGGGATACCTGGTTCAACATCCCGACGAGAAATAGATTCAATGGCCTAGAAATGGTTGACTGACCATTAGCGGTGACTGAATCAATTAATACTATTCCACCCCAACAAATAATTCCTTTGTCCCTAGCAAACGATGAAGTGCCGATTAATTCTGATCCGCCCCCTTTATCAATCTTCTTCTGGAATGTGGCGGGTCTCCGCCCTAAAATTGAGGATGGGACGGCCCTGCACTTTCTGGAACAGGGGAAAATAATCTGTCTACAGGAGACATGGTCCACAGTGGAACTCTACCTCCTAGGATATAAAACTTACTTTATCCCAGCTCTGACCTGCAATGCAGGCAGACCGAAGGGAGGGATGATTACGTATATCGCAAACACTGTGAACCACCTAAAAGTGACTATAGTCGGGTCTGATCCAAATTTTCAAATACTATCCCTGGCTTTTAAGAACGAGGAGCCCATTCTTCTAATTAACCTTTACAATAATTTAGAAGAGGGTCAATTTTTGACCCCCCTCTCGAATATACAGGAAAAAGTAACCCAGTTCCGCCATTCTAGGATAGGAAAAGGGGCAATCCATCTTCTTTGGGGCGGGGACTTTAACCTACACCCATGCCCACATGTTGAGAAAAATCAATGTGGGATTGTGGACGAACAGGACACCCCGTTGATGCACTTTGTGCATACTAAAGCGGGGGCTGCCATAAATAACATGTTATCGGATCTAGATCTCGAAATAGCCAATAGGTTAAGCTTAGATACAAGTTCCTTGCAACCGACTTATGTCGGTAGGGGCTCCCAGACGACAGTTGACTACATTCTTCTCTTGTCCGGATTGGCACGTAAAGTTAGATCCTTCGAGGTCAAGAATAACACCCTAAGTGATCATTCCGCCTTGAAAATGGATCTCCATTTAAGCCAAAATAAATCTTTAATTACAACCATAGAGAAAACACTCGCCCAGAACTAACTGAAGATGGGAAAACAAAACGGATACACACTAAAATGGGAGAAGATAAACCCGGCTGAAATTACCAGAAAACTGGTAAAAGCGGCCTATTCTAATATAATTAAATGCTTGGACTTGCAAGAAACGGATGAGGTTGTTTTAAACAATTTTGCCCAAATACTGGAGAAAACTAAGAGCCTTCTTACAATCAATCCTAAAGGTCCGAACGCATCTAATAAAGAATGGTTTAACCATAGCTGCACAGCGGCCTTAACCAATCTAAAGTTGGCTCTAAAAAATATACCTAGAGATTCAGTCCAGATCCATCTTGGTTGACAACAATACAGTAAGGCACGCAAATTAAGAATACAAGAGCTAAAACAGAAGCTATGGGATGATCTTCACATTAGCGCCCTTTCCAAGAACAGCAAGGCATTTTGGCGAACAGTTAGATCCCCGTATCTAACGGATGATAACAGTCCCAAGATAGAAGGGGCTATAGGGGAAGACACATGGGTGTCCCACTTCTCAAAAATCTTTCAAAACACAGTAACAACAGGAGGGACAGAAAATACACTCCCAATGGTTGAGTACCCAATTTCCCTGCAGTTTAATATCTCTGAGGTACTGGTTGCACTAGAAACAAGTACAAATGGAAAAGCTCCGGACCCAGATGGGGTCCCTGTAGATCTCTTTAAATATAATCTAGATCTCTGGGCCCCCATTCTCACTAGAGTGTGTAGTGCAGCAGCAAAAGTGGGACCGATAGAATCCTGGACCAAATCTATCATGGTCCCCATCTTCAAAAAAGGGGACCGCCAGGATGTTACATGCTATCGCCCCATCTCACTGCTGGACTCCTTGGGCAAAGTTGTAGGCGGGGTAGTTCTCGAGAGACTCCAGCAGTGGGCTGAGGTGAGAGGCATTATTTCCGATCTCCAGTTTGGATTTCGAGAGGGTTTTGGTACGGTGGAGCAGGCCCTCAATCTTAGTCTGTTAATAAGTAAATACACTCAAGCAAAGAAGGACATGGTCTATGGTTTATGTAGACCTGTCCGCTGCATTCGATTGTGTTTCGCATGCAAAACTTTGGACAATTTTGAGATTAATGGGAGTGGATCCTGTTCTTTTAGACTTCCTGAGAGAACTATATTCTAGAGCTTCCGCAAAGGTGCGTTTTGGTGTAAGGGGGGATTTGACGGTTTTGTGTGGTGTGGATCGTGGAGTCAGGCAGGGATGTCTCCTGGCCCCCTTCCTATTTTCCTTGTATACCAACGGCCTCGAGGAAGAGATGTTGAGGGGGGCCCAGGACCTGCCACGGGTAAAAAAACGCCTGATTCCCGCTCTGCTTTATGCAGATGACGCCGTCATCTTGGCACGCACTCCGCGTGAACTACAGAAGTCCCTGAACAGGTACACAGACTATATGGCCAAGCTGGACCTACATGTGAAAGTTAAAAAATCGTTCGTCATGATAGCAGGTAGCGGGAAAAAACAAATGAAGAGCATTTACCTCAAAGGTCAAAAACTTGAGGTAACTGCTCAGTACCCGTACCTAGGTATTGTGATTGATAGAAAACTGAATTGGCGGCCTGCAGTTGAGGCAAGGTGTCATCTTCTTAAAAGAGCTACAGCGGCCCTGATGAGTTTCTCTCAGAGACTGGGGAAAAGGGCTCCAGTAGAGTTATTAAAAATGTATAGTGCAAAGTGTCAAGCGATTGCATTATATGGGGCGGGCCTCTGGGGTCATGTAGATGTTAGTACCCTCCAGATTGTAGAAAACTCTTTTTTTAGATTCCTCCTAGTAACACCGAGATGCACTTTAATCTATGCATCTCACCTGGAACTTGGTGTCCCCTACCTAGAGGATCTTATAAAGATACAACCACTACTGCTTTGGAGGCGCATCTGGACTTCTGATAAAAACTTATTGACACAGACAATTGTAGCAGAAGCAATGACTCTTGATCGAACTAATAACATAACATGGCTTCGATACATTAGAAATTTTCTTAAAGATTTAGGCAAGGAGAACTATTATCTCCATCCCGAAGACATTGTCGATCTACCAAAGAAAGCATTGAAACAATTGGCACTGAGCCATCTAGAGTCATTGAGGCTGACTTCGAAGTGCTCGAAACCTTCGGTTCTTCATGCCAATATGATCCAGACTACATACTCTATTCAGCCTTATCTAACATTGGAGATTAGTACCTATGAGAGGATGCTATTGACAAGATTCAGACTAGACCTCTTCTTTAGACTAGTAGCATTTTACGACGCAAACAGATGGGACCTAACCTTCTCTTTTTGTCCCTGTGATGAAAAATCAAAACAAGCTAATTTACACACAATATTGTTTTGTAAATTCCACCTCCCGCATAGCAAAATATGGCTACTACCTTAGTTAAGGCATTGGGGATTGAGACAATGTTGCCCTGCAATGCTTTGTCTCCAATTGCTAGAATCTGAATTTTCTGAATTTTTTAAAATGTATCATGAAGCATAGGAAAAATCTGTACAATGTCTCAGATGATGAAATGAATTAACATGCTCAATTATTCTAAATGTATTACCTTGACTCGCCATGAATTTTAGCCTGTAATGCGCTTATTGTATTTTAAAATGTTGCTTTTATGGGTTGCCATTGTGTAAAACCGAATAAAGAAATTATATATATATATAGTGCAACATGCCAGATGGCATATTCAGGCTCTGCAGTGGGACCTATAGTTCCAGTGGGCGCAGTATCAGGGCAACATGTCTGATCATGTCCAGATCTTGGAGGGCACTGCACAACACTTGCAGTGGTGGCTCACGAATCTCTATGGGGTCAACGGCAGATCCCTCTCCCTTCCCCAACCGGAGCACACAGTAGTGGCAGATGCGTCCCTCCTGGGATGGGGAGGCCACTTGAGAGAGACGGAGATCAGAGGCCTCTGGTCTCCGGCGGTGTCCCAGCTCCATATTAACCTTTTGGAGCTGCGGGCGAACCGACTTGCACTGAAGGCATTCCTTCCCTCTGTGCGGGGAAGTGTAGTGCAGGTGTACACGGACATCACCACCGCCATGTAGTATTGCAACAAACAGGGCGGGGTGGGGTCGTGGACCCTATGTCAGGAGGCTCTGCGCCTCTGGACATGGCTGGAACATCAAGGCCTTGATGGTTCAACTTCTGGCAGGTTCTCTGAACGCCAGGGCGGACAAACTCAGTCGCCAGTGCATGGTGGATCACGAATGGCGTCAGAACTCGGACGTGGTGCAAGGTCTCTTTCTGCAGTGGGGAGAGCCCTAGTTAGATCTATTATAAGAGAACGTGCAATGTCATCAGTTCTGCGCCTTGGAATTTCCAAGGCGACATTTGTTCGGAGACGCTTTTCGTCTCGAGTGGAGCTGTGGCCTGTTATACGCCTTTTTGCCTATACCACTTCTGCCCAGAGTGCTGAAGAAGATCAGGCCCGACTGGGCCCAAGTCATTCTTGTGGGTCCGGACTCTGCTAGAAAAGTATGGTGTCACGACCTACTCAGTATGAGCATCGATCCCCCGATCCGTCTGCTGTCTTCTGTCGCAGCAGCAGCGGATGATCCTTTACCCGAACCTGTCCAGACCCCACCTCCATGCGTGGAGATTGAGCGGTGACAGTTGACGGCTTTTGACGTTCCTCCCGCAGTCTGTAATGTCATTCTGGTAGCCAGGCGTCCCTCCACTAAAACGGTATACTCCTGCAGGTGGAAAAAATGTGTGGCATGGTGCACAGCAAAGGCTGTGAATCCCCTTTCTGCTCCTCTTTCTGAGGTTCTTCTGTGCCTTTAATCCTTGACCCAGTAGGGCTCTGCTCTGGGCACTATCAAAAGTTATCTTTCTGCAATCTCCGCCTTTCTAAGATTTCCTGATCAGCCTTCTCTTTTTAAGTTCCCCATTATTAACCGTTTCCTTAAAGGCATTACACACACCTTCCCTCCTGTGCCTTTCATAATGCCTCAGTGGTACTTGAATCTTGTCTTGGCTTACTTAATGTGCGCTCCTTTTGAGCCTCTTCATAACTGTCCCTTACGTCTTCTCGCCTTAAAGACTGCTTTCTTGGTAGGTATCAACTTTGCCAGAAGAGTGAGTGAGCTCCAGGCTCTTTCCTCCAAACCTCCTTTCCTTTCAGTAGGTCCGGATAAGGTGGTTCTAAGGACCCGTCCTTCTATCTTCCCAAAGGTTGTCACACCCTTCCACATCGGGCAGACCATCACTTTGCCCATTTTTTTCTGCCTCTGCGTCCTTCTAGGGAAGAGGAGAGGCTTCACCGTCTGGACCCAAAACGTGTGCTCTCATTCTATCTGCAGCATACACAACCGTTCTGGGTGGACGATCAGCTCTTTGTTGGCCACGTGGGCACCAAAAAAGGTTGGCGTGTTCACAAACGGACCATTTCCCGGTGGGTCGTTCTGTGCATCAAAGTATGTTACTCCTTGTCCAAGAAGGAGCCTCCTGTGGGGCTGCATGCCCATTCGACCAGGGCAACTGCAGCCACTAGTGCCTTGGGACGCGGCGTTCCGTTTTTGTCAGGCAGCTACGTGGGCCTCACTGCACAGGTTTACAAAGCACTACTGCCTTGACAGTCAAGTCCGGAGAGACAGCTTCTTTGGCTGCTCTGTTCTCCGTGACTTCCTGGTGTAATTTTGTTCGCAGACCCAACACGGGGGTTGGTATTGCTGGGGTATCTTTTCTAAGGAAAGGAATCTATCACTAACGTGTCTCTTTCAGAGGCACAAGTTACTACTTGTGTAACGATATATCTGTAAGAGACATTAGTTAGTGATAGATTACTTACTGCCCCACCCATCCTCCCCGTTCTGCGAAATGATTACTAGGGTTAAGGTCATCCCCTTTTAGGGCCCTAGTTTTATGCACCAATGGTCAATATCCTGCATGGCTCTGCGTTCCTGGCGCGGAAAGTCGTGTACAGAACTGACGTTAACGCGCATGGGTGGCCTAAGTAGTCTCCGTGACGTCATCTCGGCGCGTACGATGCCAGTGACGGACGCGAAGCCGCAGGACGCCACCTACTGACGTGCAGGGGTACTGCTAAGCAAACATTCCGGATCCAGTCTGACGGCTGGGGATATTCTTAAGTAAGGAATCTATCACTAACTAATGTCTCTTACAGATATATTGTTACACAAGTAGTAACTTGAGCTTTAGTATTTTAGGAAATGACATGCATGGTGATTGTCCTTAAAATGTAAATTGTTTTGTTTTGTACCAGATTACAACGGCCACATGTCTATTTACCAGTTCACCTGTATGGTCAACTGGTGCATCACAAAACTGGCTGTCATTTGTTGGAGGTCCAGGTGAGTGATTCTGGCCATTATTACTTTTCAATCAAAATAAATATTTTTTACAAAAGTAAGCATTAATATGTGATAAATTATAGAAGTAAGACAACTTCAGTTGGTCTTCAATGTAATATCCAAATAATTTACCTTTGGATTTTGAATATGTACTTGTCTGCAAGCTGGTTTCAGTGGTGGCAGTTGAGGACAAAGACGTTCCAGTAATGAAATTTTGGCATTGATAGGAAACGTAATCTTGCATATTTTATAAATGTAATTTTATAAATCCACATATTAGACTTTACATTAAAATATAGTGTCTTGGCATTCAGTTGTAGGCAGCCTCAATTGCCCCTTACCCATCCTGTCTTCATAACCTTAAGCATAGTTTTGTAGTGTCTATCTTTTTTGGATTTACATGCTGTGCATTATTCTGTAATCTAGTGGTTGGGTCCAAAATTCTCGTCCTGGAGTCACCATCTCTCTTGCTGGGTGCCATCTCTTTATACCATTTGGTGCCTTGTCCATCCCTTTCCCCACATCAGGAAGCCTCTGTGCCTGGTCGCTATCTTCAGATTATTTTTTCCGTTTTGGGGGCTGGAAGTTGCGGCAGAGGGCTAGTCCCACTTCGAAAGAAAAGAGGATAAGGCAATGGATTGTGAAACAATTCTAAAGATCCAACCATCATCATCATCATCATCATATAACTTTAATCGGTTATTTGTAGTAACAACCATAAAAGCATATTTCATAAAACATACATTAGTACATACAGTCAAAAAGATTTTTAAAAGGTTTTTAAAAGCAACGTAGAGCGAAAAAGTCACAAGCAGAAAGTACTATAAAAATATAAATAGTTATTATTAGCTAAAGATATATCTATCAGTAACACAGTTACCCCTCCATGCTTTTCCTAAATTTAAGTGTTAGTTTTAAAAAGCTGCATACAAATAAAGTGCAATCGCAACTTAACAGCTGAAGGTAATAAAGTGCGGGTCTGATTTGTGCAAAGTTCAGTTTTTTGAGGCAAGGTTTTAAGTATAGCCTCCGTGGTACAGTGTAGTAGGGGCAAATAAAAAGAAAGTGTGCCTGATCTTGCGGAGACTTATCGTCGCAGCCGCAAGCTGGCAACACTTGACCACGGTGGGCCCCCTTAGGTACAGCCAATAATAGGTGGAATAGGTCCAGGCGAAACCTCGTCAGCAGGAAACGGTCCTAACCTGACATGGGCCATGACAGGTACGGTTCCATGAACAAGGAGGTTTTTAGTAGCACGTGTTTCCGTACACTGCCTTTCTTTAATTCGCCCTCCTCCCGAGCTAAATACCTAGATGTGATAAAGATCTTCTTCATATTAATAACATCCAATTTCGTAATGGATTCTGGGTTTGAAAAGAGTTTGGGCGCCCTAATTTAGAAAAACAGTTACTTAAGTACTTAATCCAGGGAACTTTGAGCCTATTTTCCCATTTTAATGCTTCCCTCAAGATTTGCTGGGTAAGGGGTAGGTCACTGTTTAACCAGCAGTTTAGCTAGCAAAGTAAAGGGTTTACGGCTATCTTGTCACATAGGTAAGGCATACCCAACTCTTCGTGTACAGAAAAGTTTGCTGTTCCCCTTGGAACCCTCAATACCTGTTTTAGAAAATTGTTTTCTACTACCTCCAGTTCTCCTAGTGAGGCGTACCCCCATAGCTCGCTACCATAGCATGCGATGGCAACGCTCTTGGCCTGGTAAAGTTGGAGCAGTGCAACCACCGGGCTGTTTCCCATTTTTCTTGCTAAGTCAAGTATTGCTGCATTTGCCCGGGTTACCTCCCCCTTTTTCTTTTGTACCGCCATGTGAATTGTACCTTGCCGGGCCATGGTGTATTTCCCTATGATCATATACAGGTTCAAACACTGGGTGACCGTGGAATGACCGGGCCTGAAGCCATATTGGATTGGGGATATTACTTTATTTTCATCTGCCCATGCTACTAACCTGTTTAAAATTACTCCCCCCACTACTTTGACCACAGAATGAATTAAAGATATTGGTCTGTAGCAGAGGGGGCTATTGCGGTCTCCTTTCTTAAACACTTGTACTATGGTAGAGACCCCCCACGACTTTGGGCAACCAGAGACCGCTGCTGCGTTCAGTACAGCGGTAAGAACAGGAGCCCATAGCGATGTACAAGATTTAAAAAGGTCCGGAGGGAGGCCATCTGGTCCTAGGGCCTTATTACTTGTTAGCCCTTGGATTCCTTTTTCAACCTCTTTTGTTGAAAAGAGCAAAATGTTCTCCTTGGGAGCAACAAAACTATATTCTGCTTGAGACTCATTACTTTTAAAAATCGAACTAAAATGGTTGACCGACTCCTCCTCTGGGATGTTTGTGCCAAGGACAGAAATACTTGGTTGATCGAACAGGGGTTTATTTATAATTTCCCAGAACTTGGCGCTGTTTCCCAAGGTTTTAGGGTCTAAAAGAGTCTCCCAGACACTTGCCTTTACCTCTTTCTTTCGTAGAGCAAGGGACTTGTTATACCTGGTGCGCATGGCCTTAATACGAACCGGGTCTCTGGGTTTTGTTTTCAGGGCCATCTTAAGGTCTCTGCTGGCCTTGGAGCAGGAATTATCAAACCATTTTGGGTTACTGCCGGCATTCCCTTTAACTTGCACCATTAACAATGACCCTACTGTTAATACAACGCCCTCGAATGCAGCCAAGGTTTGTTGTGATGATGATGCAGGTGACATACAGAGAGAAAGTTCGGAGCTGCACAATTTATTAATTGAGGTGTACAAATTTTCACAGTTCACCATTGTCCATTTTAGGCGACGCTTTCCATTTATACACTTTATAGACCCACGAGCTTCACGTGACTTACGCTGTTCGAAAATTCCCCCACCCAGTTTGATGCAGATAGGATTGTGGTCACTATGAATGTTCATTTGGATGGAGAAGTCTAAAACGAAGTTTGCAAGATCAGCGGATAATAAGATATGATCTATGTATGACCCATTTGTGTGGCCTTTATACGTAGGGACGGGGTGAAGGGTGTGCTCCGCCGCCACAGTCATAGCTGTAATTAAATTATTTTCATTCATCAGGGTGTTTAGTTGTGTTCCACGCCGTGAGTGATCAAAGTGAAAGCCTTTCATGCTATTACATCCCAATTGTCCGATAACAGTCACTCCTGGGTTCCCATAGGGGTGGGTGTTGAAGTCACCTGCAATCAGTATTTGGCGTGGCAAAATTCCCGCATTATCTCTCAAGTAGTCACACAGGGGCAGTAAGTTGCACTCACCGTTCTGATTTACTGCGTTATAAAAGTTGATCAGAGTCAGGGTGTTTTTGCCCCTCTTTAGCTCAAGAACTTGGATATTTCTATTGCCAGAATAACGCTTGCCTGTTTGACAAGTAAGTGCCAGGTTTACGTAAGTTGCCAGGCCCCCCTTTGCTCTTCCCTTCCGCTACTCGATGGTTCGGCTGGTGTGAAGAAGCTTTGATATCGCTCAATATAAACGTTTTTTTCTACCAGCCATGTTTCTTGGAGGCATATCACAGCGTGTTGCTTGACAAAAGACAGCCGGGTGGGGTCACAAGCTTTATCAGCCAGCCCTGCAGTATTCCAAAAGACTAAGCTTGCACTTCAGGGTATTACTGAGCACAGTATTTCGGTGTCTGTGTCTGTTTACCTTATCGGCTAGGTTTACGTAAGGTGGCTCTGTACATGTGACTACCTGCTCTTCCATGGTGTTATAAATTTGATCTATATGGGTGGGAACAGGACTATAGTCATTTAGTAAGTCAGTAGTGGTTGGGTTTAACCGGACTAGTGATGGTGCGACCTCTAGTGGGGATCCTCTTTCTTGTTCTATGAGGTTGTTTAGTTTAGGTTTTTCAGCCGGAATGGATTCATGTAAAACAATTGTGTTAACCTCAGTTCGAGGCATGTGGGCTGCTGAATTCATATCTGTGCATAGATCGCCGCCTAGTGTTGGGTCCGGATGATTGCACATTGTTGTCCTGGAAGAGTCTTCGAAGTATCACGAGATAGGTGGCTCCTCCCCTGGACTACAGTGCGCATGGGCATCGCCTCCATCCCCAGATTGTTTTTTTCCGCCATTGGGTTCGGATGTGTTTCGGTTCCCTCTGTCGGAATCGATAGTTGTTAACTTTTCTAACTTGAGACCAAAAGGTCTTTAGGCTGGGCGTCGGTATCGTTCTTCGTTCGGGTTTAACTTCTTTTCAGCTCCGAACTCTTGCTGCCCTTCCGCGTGCTGTCGGCGCGGACGGGCCTACACGACGCTCCAGACATGGAACGAACTCCGTTTAAGAGGTGCCCAGTGTGCACCTCCAAGTATTCACACCTCGACGTGCACCCAGTGTGCAACAAATGTCTGTCGCCGGACCACGATGAGGCCAGGTGTATGGCCTGCTCAATGTTCCGGTGTAAGAAAACTCTCAAGCTTCGTCGGGCCGCTAGACTCCAGGCCCATTTATCAGCGCCCCGCCAGATAACATCTTCGAAGAAGACGTTGGAGACGACGATGTCTTTCAAGTTTCGGACTCTAGCCCGGCGTCGGAGGAGGAAAACTACGACGCGGGAGACGAGGAATTTGATGAAGTCCTCGGTGAGGTAGGGGACGACGATGGGGCCATTGCCTACGTGGAGGATAGCTCAGAGGAGGAGCATCCTCAAACTGACTCAGGGGTCAACCCCAACTATACGGCCCAGGTCGAGGGATCGCCTTCGGGCCTTACCCAAGACCTCGCTACTCGTCCCACGGCCTCGCCTACGGGCCCGGCCACGGACATTTCAGATGTGCCACTCCCGTTGAAGAAAACGAAAGTGAAACCATCGGGGTCCACACCACCGGTTTCGAAACCGAAAGTGAAAGTAGCACTGGTGGGACAGAAGGCCCCAGAGGCCTCAGCGTCCAAGAAATTCAAAATGGCCGACAGCAAGAGCCGCGCCAAGATGGCCGACCCGAAGAACCCGGTGTCGGAGCCGAACACGAAGACGACCGACGCGGCCGCGTCGGCGCCGAAGGTGGTCGAGGACCCGAAAAAGGCTCCAAAGAAGCGTCAAGACGGCGCCGAAGGTCAGGCTGCATCGACTCCGGCCGTCAAGGCCAAGGATGGTGGTGTGTCGGCTCCGAAGACCGTGCCTTCCGCCGATCCAACACCGGACTCGGGGAAATCGCTCGAGCCGGTCCAGCCGTCGCCGGCCTTAACGAAAAAGGTCTTGGAGTCCCTGCAGCGGATTCGGAAGGACGCCGTGGCTCCCGAACCGAAGGATGTGGTGCCGAAGCATACTCCGAAGCCGGCAAAGGTTCAAACGCCTATCCGCTTCACGCTGCCGCCGAAGACGACGCCGAAGGCTTTCGCTCCGAAGCACGGGGCCGGGGTGCCTTTGAAGGTGGTGTCGACGCCCAAGGCGTCATCGGTGGGGCCGAAGCCTCGGCTACAGCCACTCGCTGAGGAGGAGCGTCGAGAGGTGGTCATCGACGCCAACACCGGGAAGCTCTCTCTCCTCAAAAGGAAGATCACCACGGAGCCGGTGTTGGAGCATTATCGTATTCCACTCAAAAACAAGAAGGACTCTGCGGGTACTTCTGCCCCTATAGAGCCTGCATCTCCATGTAATTTGGAACTTTCACCAACGCGTTCTAACGCTGGAGAAGGTGACGGAGATGAAGAGGACGAGTACAACTACCCAGCCTACTCGGATCCAGAGGAGGTACATGAACCCTGGTCTGCCGGAGGTGACCCTGAGGACCCCCAGTCGGGACATGAACCGCAGCTGTTTGCAGCAAAGACTTCACCAACAGAGGACTCTGCAGCCTTCAACGCTTTGATTGAGAGGGCTGCAGCTAATCATGATGTCGACCTACACTCAGATCCTGTGGATGTCGATTTTTTGTTTGACACTTTCTCAGTGGCTGAAAAGTCGGTCAAGACATTGCCTATGCTTAAGGGAGTGCTGAAGCACGCGCTTGAGGTTTTCAGGGAGCCCACTCGGGCGCGAGTCATCAATCCTCGCATTGACAAAAAATACAAGGCAGCGCCCTCGGATCCAACCTACATCAAGGGACATTTGCCGCTGGACTCTTTGGTGGTATCCAACGCACGTAAACGGGCGAACTCGCAAACCACGGGTGACGCTCCTCCCCCAGACAAAGAGTCGAAAATATTTGAAGCCTCAGGGAAACGTATTGCTGCGCAGGCAGCTAATATATGGCGTATTTCAAACACGCAGGCCCTACTTGCACGCTACGATAGGGCACATTACGACACCCTAGAAACACTTCTGCAGCACTTGCCTGATCAGTACAAGGAGGCAGGTGAAATGCTCATTCAGGAGGGGAAGCTGATCACCAACGCTTCCATCAAATGTGCGCTGGACGTGGCTGATACCGCCTACAGGGCAATCAATACTAGCGTGTTGCTATGGAGGCATGCTTGGCTGAGAATATCCGGCTTCAAACCTGATATACAGACAACCATCTTAAACCAGACAGTCAATCCTGACCACCTGTTTGGCCCCGAGGTGGATGCGACACTTGAAAAAATGAAGAAAGACACGGACACTGCTAAGTCCATGGGGGCCCTCCAGTCTCAGCAGTTTCGGGGTGGTTCCTTTCGCCGCTCCAATAACAGAGGCACCTCAAGGGGTCAGGCATCGCAATCCACACAGTACTATAAGAGCAACACCCAAACCTCATACACCAACAAAGGTAGAGGTGGTTACAGGGGCAACAACGTTAAAGGCAGGGGACGTGGAAACAACAGCTCCAGGTCCTCCTCCACCAACAAACAGTGACGCCTTGTCACTGCCCCCCGACCACACAACACCGGTTGGGGGGAGACTCCAGCAGTTCCTGCCCGCGTGGAAATCCATCACCACGGACAGGTGGGTCAAATCTCTTATCCAGTACGGTTACTGTCTAGAACTTACTTCCACTCCACCGAACATACCTCCAACAAATCGTCCTATGTCCGGCGAGCACTTGCACTTGTTGCAGCAGGAAGTTCAAGTCATGCTGCAAAAAGGGGCAATAGAGCTCGTTCCACTGCCGGAAAGGGGAACAGGAGTTTACTCTCTTTACTTTCTGATCCCCAAAAAGGACGGAACCCTCAGGCCCATCCTGGACCTCAGGCCCCTCAATTGGTACATTCTATCGGAGCACTTCCATATGCTCACGTTACAGCAGGTACTCCCTCTGCTCCAACAGGGGGACTTCCTGGCTACGCTGGATCTCAAGGATGCATACTTTCATATCCCCCTGCATCCTTCCCACAGGAAGTATCCCAGATTCACGATTCAGGATCAGCACTACCAATTCAGGGTTCTGCCTTTCGGGGTCACCACAGCGCCAAGAGTCTTTACAAAGTGTCTGGCAACTGTGGCAGCACATCTACGACGCCAGAACGTCCACGTCTACCCCTATCTGGACGACTGGCTCATTCAGGCAAAGTCAGAACAGCAGTGCGCCGACCACGTGTCCCGCACCATTCATCTCCTGCACGATCTGGGATTCTCGCTGAACTATCCAAAATCCCATCTCCAACCCGCCCATATACGGCAGTATCTGGGCGCGACAATAAACACTCTGGCAGCCACTGCGCAGCCAAACTCAGTGAGAATCGCCAGTATCCAAACGCTGATCCAACGATTCAGACCTCAGCACTCGCTTCCAGCGAAGGTGTTCATGCAGTTGATAGGCATGATGGCCTCCTGCATCTCCATCGTCCCGCACGCGAGACTACATATGCGTCCGCTTCAGGAGTGCCTGGCACGTCAGTGGACTCAGGCTCATGGGCAACTGACAGACCTAGTGTTGGTGAGCGGTCGGGCGTACAACTCTCTGCATTGGTGGAATCCACAAAACCTTTGCAAGGGCCGACCGTTCCAGGAGCCTGTGCCACAGATTATCCTGACAACGGACGCTTCTCTCCAGGGATGGGGAGCGCATGTACTCCATTACACGGTGCAGGGACTATGGACACTACAGCAGAGGAAGATGCACATCAACGTTTTGGAACTGATGGCAATCTTCATGGCCTTGAAGGCATTCAAAGTACATCTGTGCAACAAGGTCGTGTTGATCCGGACGGACAACATGACGGCCATGTACTACATTCAGAAACAGGGGGGCACACACTCTCCGCAGCTGTCTCATCTGGCTCAGAGCATGTGGAAGTGGGCCATTCAGAGGAACATCTTCCTCATGGCGGAGCATCTCCCGGGCAAAGACAACCAGATGGCGGACCTGCTCAGCAGGCACAGCCACCAAATGCACGAGTGGGAGATACATCCATCAGTACTCCAACCGTACTTCCAAAAGTGGGGTCATCCAGAGATAGACCTGTTCGCCACAAAGGAGAACGCAAAATGCCAAAGCTTCGCCGCCAGGTTCCCACACCCGCAATCGCAGGGCAATGCGATGTGGATGAACTGGTCAGGCAGATTTGCGTACGCTTTTCCCCCAGCACCTCTGATACCGCTGGTGGCACGCAAACACAGGCATTACTCGATGACTCTCATCCTGGTTGCTCCAACGTGGGCTCGCCAACCATGGTACACCACGTTTCTGGAACTCTTCGTGGTACCGCATCAAAGGCTTCATCTCACTCCCAGCCTTCTGACGCAGAGCCATGGCGACATTCAGCACCCAGATCCGCAACAGCTCAACCTGGCGATCTGGCTCCTGAAGTCCTAGAGTTTGGCTACCTCAATCTTCCTCCCGATTGCATGGACATCATTCGGGAGGCAAGGAAGCCCACTACTCGAGCTTGTTACGCGGCCAAATGGAAGCGGTTTGTCATTTACTGTGTAAACCATGATATTGACCCGCTGGATGCTTCCATTCAGAACATCATTTGCTACCTGTTCCACCTGTACCAATGCAATTTGGCGTACTCTTCCATCCGCATTCACTTGTCTGCGATGGCAGCATACCTCCAGAATAGGCAACACCTATCACTTTTTAAGGTCCCTGCTATCAAGGCTTTTCTGGAAGGACTCAAAAGAGTCATTCCACCGCGGACACCACCAGCTCCGGAATGGAACTTCAATGTGGTTCTTACAAGGCTGATGGGTCCTCCCTTTGAGCCACTGCACTCTTGTGAGCTTCAGTTTCTGACTTGGAAGGTTGCTTTCTTAGTAGCAATTACATCGCTACGGAGGGTTAGCGAGTTGCAGGCGCTCACCATCCAAGAACCTTTCTTCCAAGTACACGCTAACAGGGTGGTGCTCCGCACTAACCCTAAATTCTTACCCAAGGTTGTATCTCAATTCCACATAAACCAGACAATTGAGTTGCCAGTGTTTTTTCAAAACCCAGAGTCGCTGGCGGAGCGGATGCTCCACACCCTTGATGTTAAAAGAGCCTTGATGTACTACATTGACAGGACAAAAGATTTTCGTAAGACCAAGCAACTTTTCGTTGCATTTGCCTCACACCACAAGGGAAACGCTATCTCCAAAGCTGGGATCGCTAGGTGGATCGTGAAATGCATTCAAATCTGTTACGCTAAAGCTAAACACACTCTCACAATTCCACCAAGAGCCCACTCCACCAGAAAGTTGGGGGCCTCTATGGCTTTCCTAGGTAACATTCCCTTAGAGGACATATGTAGAGCAGCCACATGGTCTACCACACATACCTTCACTAAACATTACTGTGTAGACGTGCACTCTAAACAGCAGGCAGCTGTTGGACAGGCTGTTCTCAAAACACTTTTTCAAACTGCTGCAGCTGGCACGGGCGGCCGCCGCTAATGGAGGGACTGCTATGTATTCTATGCCCAGATATGAATTCAGCAGCCCATATGCCTCGAACTGCAAATGCTACTTACCAGTATGCATCTGTTCTTGGCATGTAGGGCTGCTGACATTCATATCGCCCGCCCTCCTCCCCGGCGCCTGTAGCAGCTGCAGTATTCATTTACATATATTTATATGCTCTTAGCATGGGCATCACTCACATACTTCACTCCATCTCTGCCAATGGCTAAAAACAATCTGGGGATGGAGGCGATGCCCATGCGCACTGTAGTCCAGGGGAGGAGCCACCTATCTCGTGATACTTTGAAGACTCTTCCAGGACAACAATGTGCAATCATCCGGACCCAACACTAGGCGGCGATCTATGCACAGATATGAATGTCAGCAGCCCTACATGCCAAGAACAGATGCATACTGGTAAGTAGCATTTGCATTACCTAGGCCTATATCATAATGTATATAGGCGGTATAATCAGGCAAAATTGATGTTACAGGCAGTCAATCAACCCCCTCCAGGCCTCCCTGTCCATAGAGGGCATCAAACCCATTTGAGGTAGGGACACTGTACTGATTATTAAGATGAGTTGAGTAAGGGTACTCCTATTGATGTAATTGATGTAGGCCTTCCCGCCTCCCTGGTTGCGTGGCAAAGGGATTTATAGTTCTATAGTCACTGGATATGACCCGATTTGGATGTAATGAGTCATTTGGGGTATAATGCCCATAGTTACCTGTGATATCCCAAGTTAAATATTCATTTACATGAGCGTTAAATGTCCCCTGTTCCAGCGAAAAGTGTTGATACGTGTTATTTAGCCCCCAATCATTTGGCGGATAGAAATAGCTGAGACCCTTAATGCGAATCAGACTATTTATGGGACCATCCCTCCGTCTGCTAATGTAACTTGCCACACGGGAGTCTCTAAAGCTTACGATGATACACTCACCCTCTGTGGACTTAAATCTGTGTCCCACCCAGTCTACCCTTCTAACGTGGGATATAGAGCCATTAAAGTGTAAGGCAATCGGTCTGTGGGTGGTTAGCCAATGGCTCACTTTATTTTTTAATTCCCCGTACGTTTCCGTTTTCCCCTCACCAAGTTTCGGGACGCCTATCGCCCTATAGGGGTGAGATTCCGGGGGGAGGTTGATATGGATGGGCTTTTTAGCTGTTGTCCGGTTTGTACATTTCTCAGGGCGATCATTTTTGGCCCTGTTTTGAGATACTATGGGCTTTAAAGGCCCAGGCTGATCGTTATGCTCTTCAGTACTAAAACCCTCTGCAGCCCATTCACTCTCGTCATTATCGGCTATAGGAGCCTCAGATGCCGTATTGGGATTTATACCCTCTGTCAGTGAAGCATTTTCCGGGGCACTAAGGTTTTTATTTGGATCAATCTGGGCTACTACTGCGGAAGAGGGAGCCAATCTCTGATTAATGTTGCTATTATGTGATGAATTCTTTACTTGTGGATTTTTAGTATTGAACACCTTTGGTGTAGTTTTGGCCGTTGTTGAGTTGACCTTTGACAATGGGGATCTTAGGGTTTTTAATAAAGTTACAGTATTTTCGTTTTGTGACGCCTCTTATTTCTCAATCGTTTCACCCAACCTGGTTATTCTTTCACATATTGGAAGCAGAAGGGACCTCATTAAGTGTTCCAATTGTGTTAGGAGTGTGTTGTCACATAAATATGTTGATTCCGTCTGGCTTGCCTGATCTACACTAACTATCATGTTTTCTACCTGTGTCTCTTTTAGTTGTGAAGGTGCCGCTGAACTAGGTGTTGATAATGTCAGCTGATTGGGAATTTTATTTGACAGTTTGGCCAATCTAAAATTTGACCAAACTTCCTTTGCTGAGGACTTGTTTGCAAAGGGGCCGGGAAATTTTCCTGAGTAATGATTTTATTTTATTTCCTTTCCCTCTTTTAGGCTTAATTATCGGACTGCCTTTGTCAGGGACAAGATCATTTATGGGCGGTGTTCTCCCAGAGTATTCATCGTCTACCCGTGGTGAAGCTGTAGGCGTAGCTATGGGGGAAAGAGGGCCCAAGTTGTTCTGTGTGCTACAGATCAGCAAAGGGCTGCTTTCCCTGCTATTGCAGTCTGATAGTATACTTAAGTCTGGTAGTGTGTTTTCCCTGCCTTGGGTGTTTGGCAACCCAGAAAAGGACTGCATTAAAAGTGATTCCTGCGAGTTTATAGTGATATCAGAAGTATTAATAGTAGCAGTATTATGTGATGACAAGTTTGGGAAGCACAGATTTGGAGTTAAAGAAAGGCGCCTCTCTGTGTTGTGAATTTCATCCGCCACAACGCCTATGGTTTTCTGTAGCATTAAATCGATAGCAGTGAGGCTTGGGAGAAGTGTGGTAGGGGCCACTTTATTCCTAGTAGAGGATCTTGTGGCAATGGGTGTCTTTTTTGCTTTCATCATGCTGTTATTTGGAGAGCAGATATCCTTGAGCTATAAAGCCGTGACCTCTACTTAGGACCAATGGTATATTATACAGGTCTAGTGTTATCCCTCAGGGCTAAGGCCACTACTATATAATAAAGTCACCGTAGGCCGTATTCCACGCGGCTGGATGAAAGAGAGGTGGCCCGTCCCGTCCTCTTCGTGCCTGTGAGGGCCTTAGAGGGCCCGCCTTTGCCCGGGCTTCGCCCCGGGCACTCCCGCGCGCTCCCGCGACGTGGGGGTGACGCCTTCTTCATACGCCGCCTGGCGCGATGTTTCGTTGCGTCTCCCGCCGCTATGCAGGGCGGAAACGTAGTCCGGGGCCCCCTCCGCTCTGCGGCCGCTGGAGTTATCGGTTGCGGCGGCGGGAGGGGGACAGAGGCAGGCACCAGGTTGCAGTTAGTGTGGGCCAGGAAGAAGTGGCAGGCAGATATGGGCAATCCAGGTAGTAGTGTTTGGCAGCGTCCAACCTACAATCCACATAATGCAGCAAAGAAGAGGATAAATGGTATCTACTGAAGAACACTGCAGAAGTAGTGGGGCCCTTGGGTGGCTGAGTTGGGAGTACGTAGAACACGTCCTTTCAATTTTGCACTGAGTGCCACCACCATTTACCCACAGAGAGAGAACCACCAGATTAGCAATTAGGCATGCAGAGGGAGCACAACACCGATGGCTGTGAAGCATGTGCCAAATTCAAACCTGGGGCACTCTGAGTCAAAAAGAAGCTGAGTCCGACAAACTGTGCCTTGGATGTTGAAAATGGCAGCTCCCCACTGAATGGCCTTTATCTGTTGAGCGAGAAAGAGAATAACGTCTGTGCGGGTGTTACAGTAGATGGCTTTGATACTGAGGTGGAGACCATTGACATCGACCAGAAACAAACAGAAAAAACAGAAACAGAAAACCAGATCGGTAGCACTCAATAAAACAGGGTTGACCAAGCTGACGCCTTAGGACTCTAATCCCTTAAAGACTATCTCAGCACCAAAGCACTCATCAACCGAATGCAAGTCAATGAGGAAAGAATCCATCCCCGCGGTACAAAACAAGGACACTGGAGGAGGGAACTTGTAAAGAAAAAAAAATAATCGGTGTCAGTAGACCGAGAGTGGGAGAGAATGAAGAAACCAGCAGCTTAAGAAAAGGCTGTCAAGGGATCTCAACGCTGAAAAGAGAGCGCTCTAAGTCGAGCGGAAAAAGAGGGAGCTTGAGTTAGAGATAGCAGCAACCCTCCAATTACAGAACAACTTCAACATTTCCCTCCTGTAATTTCGAATCCCGTTGAAACCTTTGATTGAAAAGAGCCACAAGGAAGGGAAGACTGCTGACCTGGAACCACGAATGACACCAAAGCCCCAAAAGGAAGATGAACTCGTAATGTTCTATGATGAAGAAAACCCTACAGCTCAGATGCTATTCCATGACTACGAGGTGATGGAAGATCAGTGGCAGGATCTCAATGCTGACTCACCAGAAGAGGGAGTCGTCACTTATCTGTCAAGACCTTCACCTCCGGGTGACATTCGCCATGTGTAACACAGTGATCAGGAGAGCAGTAATCCAGTATCTGATCCAGCTAGAAGACGAAACAACACAAACATGCTTCCAACTCAAAACCTTTTTCAAAACAAGTGCCAATACCTACCAGTGCTACCCAGCATTTAGGACCAGGGAAGAGAGGCAGACAAGGAACCGGAAATCTGCAAACCGTTAACGCCAAGAGTGGAAAAGAAGTACAAACACTCTTCAAGTGACCCAGACTGCATTTGAGGTAACACTACAGCAAACTCATTCATTGTGACCACTGCAAGGAAAAAGGCCAGTGTTTAAATGTCATTTGGGCCAGCTCCTGCGAAGGAGCGCGAAGGGATTGGTCTGGTGGGGGGAAAATCTGAAAAAGGAGCAGTGGCGTAAAGATGCCATCTCCAACTTTAACATCCTGCTAAATAGGTTTGCCCACCAACACTGGGTAGAGGTGGTAGGATTGCTTAATACCTGCCTGAGCAGTACCAAAGGAGAGCAAATTTGCTCATATTAGAGGGAAAGACTATAGCCAACACATGTCTATGCAAATAGAATTGATGGACAGAATGCAGAATGCATAACAATGTCATACATTCACCCCAGGGCAGAGATCTGGGCCTAAATCCATATGCAAATCCGTCTTGACCCTGCACCCAGTGGGAACAGTCCAGCCCAAACTACCAGGACCGGTCCTCCCTGGACTGGAAACAACCATCCTAGGACGGGTTCATGATTTCAGCCCTCATCAGCCAGGATAGCTTGACTCCTGTGGCATGCAGAGCACGGGACCCACGTATGGGCATAATCGTCCCACTAGGGGTGACACATGCAAAAAGAACAATTGATGGACAGAATGCATAAGAAGGTCATACATTCACCCCAGTACAGAGATCTGGGCCGAAATCCATTATTGTTTTTCTCACCATGCCATTCCAGTTTGGACCGAGCCATATGCAAATCAGTCTTGACCTTGCGCCCAATGTAAACAGTCCAGCCCGAACAGTACGCCAAGTCCTCCCTGGACTGGAAACAAGCACCTAGGACCGGTTTCGGGCTTTCAGCCCTCATCAGCCAGGAAAGCTGGATTCCAGTGGCATAGAGAGCACCGGACCCACATCTGGGCATACCCGTCCCAGTCGGGGTGACAAATGCAAAAAGAACAATTGATGGACAGAATGCAGAACAATGTCATACATTCACCCCAGTACAGAGATCTGTGCCTAAATCCATTGATTTTTTGCTCACCATGCCATTCCAGTGTGGATCTAGCCATATGCAAATCAGTCTTGACACTGCACCCAATGGGAACAGTCCAGCACGAACTGCCAGGCCAGGTCCTCCCTGGGTTTGAAACAAGCATCCTAGGACGGGTATCGGGCTTTTTGCACTAGACGCATCTGACACAGCAAGCTGGTGACAGGAACAACACCAAGAAGGCACACCTGACTGCGGGTATCAGGTTTCAAAAATGATGTTCTGATGAATATAATAAACTCTTCTTTTGACAGACAGCAGCTCTTTGGCAGTGCTGTGGACGACACACTACAACAGTTTAAAAAGGAAAATGAGACAGCTAAGATCATGGGAGCTTTGAAGTTTAGGTGCTATCAGAGAAGAGGACCAACAGGAAGAGGGAGTTACCAGTTTTCCAGATTGTATCAACCCTTTCAGCAAACAAGTCAACTGCAGGGAGAAACACAGCGATGGAAATTCCAGCGCCACACATGTAGTCCTTTGATGGGCCAGCAAACCGTTGGAGACAACGGTCCAGTGGTACGGACCCCACAGACCTGTGACTTTCAATACAGAGTCTCCTCCATATAACACCAGTGGGCGGCAAGAATAGGGTATTTTCTCCAGGAGTGGCACAAGGTCACATCAGACAAATAGATTATCAACATCATCCAATATGTATATTGCATTGAACTGATAATGTAAATGTAAATGTGGCGTATTTGTATAGCGCGAACAGTGACCCGGAGGCATCCCGGCGCTTGTACTCTTACCACAAGGGAAACCCTCCTGGCTTTTCCTTGTGGGGTGTCCACTCCTGGGCATCCCATGGTGAAACCAGGCATCCCTTGAGCATCGGGGGCCTTTGTGGAGACTAAGCAAGCTATTGCCCAGAGTTGCAGCGTGGGACCCATGCTTAGAATCGGCACTGAGGCGAGAATATCCGGTCAGAGGAATTTAAGCCCGAACCCGCCGAGGCGGGAATCGAACCCTGGTCCCTGGCCAGCGTTCTGCATCAAGGTCTGCCGCTCTGAGCATTGAGCCACACTCCTCCACTAAGACACCACCCAATTTGGGGACAAAAGAGAAAACCACATATGTAAGAGGAAGGGTCATACTTGTGATGGGAAATAAAGTAGATGTTGAAGAAAGATGCAATAGAAACAGTGACACAAAAAGAGAACAATCAGGGAAACTACTTAACATAAAAACCGAACAAGTCTATGCACCCAATATTAAATCTCTTTTCTAAACAAATTTATAAATGTAGGAAGCTGGCTTTTTATGTAATGTGCCAATTTAGGGGCCCACCGTGTGTCAAAGTGCCTCTGTTGGATATGGTTAGCCCCTACTTTTTGTCTGGAAAATGATGTAGTTTCGACTGAAAGTGCATAAGTCCCTGCCAACCAGGTCCCCTGTGGCTGATCTCCTTCCATTAACTGTACCTGCTGTTTCCACGATTGGCACCCCTTTAGCTCACATGTAAGCCCCTGGTATAAGGTACCCCTGGTACCAAGGGCCTTGTGGCTTAAGAGAGTCCCTAAGGGCTGCAGCACGAATTGTGCCACCCAAAGGGACCCCTCACCAAGCACATGCGTGGTGCCTCTGTAGCCTGCGTGTGTTGGTGCCGACAAAACTTAAGGCAACATGGCTTACATCCATGTGTGCCATGCCAATAGATACTGCATGAGATATAGGTAAGACACACCTTCAGCAGGTCTTAGCCCTAAGGCAGGGAGCACTAGAGCACTTGTGAGGGTAGAGCAGCATGAACAAATATTTCCCTTCAAGATCCTTGTCGATTCCTCAATATTGCAAGTTAGAATGGAAGCCATAGTGAGTACATGGGCTGCACACTTGTTATTACAAGTTCCCAAGCTCCATGATGGCTTCACTGAACTATAGGATGTTTGGTGCCAAACATCTCAGCATAATAAACCTACACTGATTAGCCTGCTACTACCAGACAATGTTCTGACCTCACGGGGAGAAAACCTGTGTGTACTGAGGCCGAGAAAAATTTCCTGGCTGGAGGTGTTTACACCTCCTCCGGGTCAGGAAGTGCCTTCTGTGGCTGTGATCTTCAAAGGCATTGTTGTCTTTGTAATGTGACCGCAGCCTCTCCTTTTAGAGGGAGTAGACCCCCTTCCTGTCCTCACCCCCTTTTGGTGGGAGAGCAGAGGAAAAAACATAGAAAAAGTAGGAGATGTGCACCCCTCGGCCAACTCCACACCTCAGGTGCTGGAGGCGAGGTAAATTACACTTTTTAATGCCCATCATCTTGAAGATGGTGGTACTTATCCAATCAGGTCTATCTCCATGTCCCCCTCCCACATGAGGTGGGTATGATAGAGGGTGTAGACACCCCAGGTAAGGGGCCCATTGGCCACTACATGTCACTCCCTTGTAACACCCCAAAAATTTAGTATTTAGGTGGAACCCCAGACACTGAATTCTTGTTCCTGATGACCTAAGAAGAGCCAGACACCACAGAGCTGCACCAGCAGAGAAGACTGCAGAGAACTATTGAGTTTTCTCCAGCCCTGCTGGCCTGCCTGCAGCCCTCGACAATCCTGGACCAAAAGACGACATGTCCTGGAGCCCAGTGAAACTCCAGAACATTTGGAGGACTTCCTGCCTTCGATAAAGACCAAGATCTCTGGAGAACAGCCAACCTGTTCACAAAGCAACCTTCTTCGATGTCGAGTCTCTGTGACCTGAAGAACCCCGAAGCCCGCCCCCCGTTTCACCTCTGCACCTGATGCCTCCATCCCAGGTCCAAGTAGCCCACCCGTTCCAGCAAGGTTTCCCAGGGCTCCAGAACCAGAGTCCCTGCGTGTTGACCTTTTCCAGACTCCTTGACGTCGCCTGCAGCCTCTCCATGGAGACCCTCTGAACCGCGACCAGCTCCAAAACCGTTTCCTACACCTGAAGACACTTCTGCATCCATCAGTCTGTCCTGGGCCTTGGTGAAGAGGACAAAAGATGTCCCTACATCCCAGAGTATCTCAACTTACCTCTACAGCTGTTGGTTTCCTGTGACTGGCCTCGTGGCCTGCAGCCCTTTTCCTATTTGACCTGTCCCTTTTGCTTATCATTGGGCACCCGAAGCCTCTTTGCCTCTGGTGGTGTACTATTGGTGCTGCCTTGTGCCCTTTCCAATGTTTGCTGCAACCCCTGGAGACTGGTCCCCCCAGCCGCTGCTACTTACCTTTAAGCAGCCTATGTCGGATTGCCCCAGTTGCCATTGATTTGCATTGGGCACCTGACCTCGAACTTGCACCCGGCCACCCCTGTGCCGCTAGTGTTGTACTGTGGGTGCTGAACTGAACCGTGCCCAATACTGACGTTAACTTCCGAAGTCTGGTCTTGTAAGTCAATGTTGCCTATACGTATGTTGAATGTTTTCTTCCTCCCTTAGGTTAACTAAGTCTGAAACTTGTAGTAAGTGTCCGCTTTTTACATTGAAAAGTATTTGTTTTGCAAAACTCTTTACCTGAGACGAAGTTCTGTACTTATACAAAATATCTATAACCAAGTAGTATTTGTATATATTTATTTCAGATTAATTCATTGTATGTCTCATTTATTGCCCCTGTGTGTACCTCCAATGCTTAACACAACCCTCTGATTAGCCTAACTACTTGCTCACACTACCACAAAAGAGAGCTTCTGATGGATACATCTGCCAGTGGATTCCTCACCTTGTGAATATCCCCTTGCGTCAGCAACATTCGGAAATTCTTTTGTAGCTCTTCACGCCGACGTGGACGACGTCACAGAAGCACGGCTTGCGCGCGGCTCCGCTGACGTCACTTACTCCATAAAGGGCCTACGTTGGCGTGATGACATCAGTTCCCTTTTTTCCGCGTCGTCGAAGCTAACGGTTTCTTTAGGGATCCTCGGTAGCTCTATTGTTACTGTGTTACTGTCGAGAGTTTTCAGTGTTTTCTTGCATCTCTTTCAAGATGTCGTTGAAGAAGACCGGTTTCAAGCCCTGTGGAGAGTGCGGTAAAATGATGTCAATCACGAATCCGCATGAGGATTGCGTATGGTGCTTGTCATCTGAACACGACGTCCAGGGTTGTCCAAGTTGCAGAAAAATGAACCCGAAGGCTTTGCAAGAGAGACAGGCTAAACTTCTGGTTGCGAAGTTAAAAGGCAAGAAGGAGAAGAAAAGATCGAAGTCTCGCTCCAGGCGTTCGAGGTCTCGCTCGAGGTCGAGATCGGCTTTAAGGTCGTCTTCGGGGCATGCCTCTAGGTCAAAAAAGAAGCATAAGAAGAAGAAGCATGGGGTCTCTGCGTCATTTGGAGAAGGAGTTGGACCCGAAGTCTCCAAGTCGTCGACATCGGAAGAATTATGTTTCTCCTTCACCTGCTGCACTAGATCCGGAAGGTGAGCAATCGCCTGTTGGTTCACCGGAGCAATCACCAGCTCGAGTATCGAATCGGTCTCCAACGTCGATTCATTCTCCAGCTCGAGAGGAGGAAGATGTTCCCTCCCCTGAGGTTTCATCGACTTGGTTCATCGTGCCGAAGAACAGGTTGAGCCGAATCCGGTGCCTCCTCAGGAGCGGCCGGTGGGTCCATACCCTCCATTTCCAGGCCCGGGACAAGACCCTTCGCATTATTTAAAATTGATGTCTGGGGTGTTCTCCAGAGCCATGTACCCTCTGGAGCACCTGTTGATCCCATGGGTTCGGTGGCTTATAATCTTGGTGTTCCACAAACGTATCCTCCGGCTCCGTTCATGCCTTTCATGCCGACTCCGGCTTGGCATCTCTTGGCGCCACCGAGGTCTTTGACGCCGATACCTTAGTCACCGGCACCTGTTCCTGTTCGACCACCTCGTTCGCTACAGCCTGGTCCTTCGGCGTCGAGTTCGACGCCGGCAGCGGCTCCGTCGGTTGCGGAACCGCCGACCCCGAAGGAGAGGTCGAGAAGGGAGGCTCAATGACTTCTGGAGGAACTGAGATACAGAGAGATGGAGATGGAAGAAGGTGAGTTACAGGAATCTGAGGATTTCTTTGATGATCTGAGGGAAGCTAGTGGCTTGGAACTTTCTCCAGATTGAGAGTTATCTTCTGTTCCAGATGCCCCGTCAAAAGATGTGGCTCCATATCATGTGGTCATAAAGAAAGCAGCTGAACTTTTGAATTTAAATCTTCCCCCTGCGGAATTTAAATGTAATATTTTGACAGAAGTTCTCCACCCTCCGTCTTAAGTGATAGAGCCTATGTTTCCTTTCAATGAGGCGTTGACAGAGTCAATCTTGGAAGTGTGGCGTAAGCCTCTTACAGCTCCAGCGGTTTCGAAAGCTGTCGCAAGGAGATATAGGATGGCTCCCGGTGACCCGGACTTCTTATCTTCTCATCCTTTGCATACCATCATCGCCCTGAAGCTGGGGCCATAGCAGCAGAATAAATGCTGCATTGGAAACTTGGCCGCCATCTTGGGTCAGTCACAGGGCGAGCAGACTACTTGCTCGGCCCTCCCACCCTCCGACCCTGACCAATATAAAAAGCCCATTATCTGGCAGCCTCCTCATTGATAGACATATTGTGAGGTTCCTGAGGCTTGAGCCGGGAACATCGTTTTAGCGATTTCGAGCGCATATTTAAAAAAAACATTTCTTTGCGCTGTTCCCCGATTAACCTACATACTCTAGACTATGCCCCATATACCTGTCCCCTTTGCTCTCTTCACATTATGGAACATCCTCACTTACCAAATTCAGTTGTCACCCCTCACAACAAATCCTCTCATATTATCAAACTAGCCCTTTTAAACGCCCGATCACTCCCTAAACACCGGTATGAAATTGCACATTTTATTGACAGTTGGCACCTTGATATTCTGCTACTTACTGAAACTTGGGGAGACCAAGCTTCGGACCCTGATTTCACCTCAGCTACTCCGGGAGGATTCTCTAACATCAGACTTGATAGGTCACAAAAGAAAGGGGGGGGGGAGTGGCGATTATCTATCGCGTCACTTTTCGTTTACGCACAGAACCCCTAAAAATCAACACATGTGAAGCTTTGAACTACACCTTTCTTACTCCTTATTCTACCTCCTTCCGAGGTATTTTGCTTTATCGCCCCCCTGGCCCCCGTTCCACTTTTCTGTCCTCCTTGAGCCATATTTTAGAACCAATTCCTGGAGAAAACAATTTCACTATTCTGGGTGATTTTAATTTCCACTTAGAGAGGAAGGAAGACCCTGATACTCACTCCCTCCTCACGGAAATTAATGCAGCAGGTCTCACGCAACTTGTCCACTCACCTACACACTTAACTGGACATACATTGGATGGAGTCTTTTCCAATATAAACTCCTTAACTATAGAGCACATATTACCTCTCACATGGACAGACCATTCTGCTGTTTGCTTTAATATTCTCCCTCTGACGTCGACTCTCACGAAATCCTGCAAACCAGGCACCTTTAAATCCTGGAAAAATATTAATGTTTCTGAATTTACTAACAACCTAGACGCCTTGAAAGAAATCGACCCAGAAGCCGCTGCCATTCATTACACTAGGTGTATTAAGACCGCAATTGACACCTCTGTTCCCATAAAAAAACGTTCTCCTAACAGACTTTCAAACTCTGCTCCTTGGTTCACGGAAGCACTCAGGTTAGAAAAGCAAAGCTGTAGACGCCAGGAACGCAAGTGGCGTTCTAACTACGACCCCCACGAGAAAAGCTGTTATAAAGAAAAACTAAAAAATTACAAATTATCAATCATTAATCAGAAAAGTATTTTCTTTAATAATCAAATTGAATCAGCCCAAGATTCAATTAAACAACTTTTTCAGGTCGTTTCCCATCTCTCCGGCCATGACAAACCTTCCACTGTAGAAGCCTTCCAATCTATGTGCAATGCACTTTCTACCTACTTCCAAGAAAAAGTTTGTGACATCTATTCCAACTTTAACAAACTTACTAACGATGCACACCAGACCTATACCCACACCACACTCAAATCCACTCTCCTCAACCCCCCCATAACCCCCAATCATCCCAATTTTTAATTTAGTCACATTTCGCCTGAGATGATTCACAAACTCATGATGTCTACCAACTCTGGTTCACCCGATGATCCCTGCCCACCTTCAGTCATTAAAACGGCTCCAGAGAAGATTTCAATTGGTCTCGCAAACATCTTTAACGCCATGATTTCATCCTGTATTTATCCTACCATATGGAAAAAAAACAGTAATTAAGCCTCTACTCAAGAAAACTACTTTAGACCCTTCCAAAGTAACCAGTTACAGACCGATGGCATGCATTCCCTGTCCATCCAAGATCATTGAGAAAATTATGAACACTCAACTATCTGAATATATAGACTCTAACAACTGTCTAGACGCCTCCCAATTTGGCTTCAGGAGGGGACACGGGACGGAGACAGCATTAATAAAAGCCTCAGACGAGATACGAATGATCCTTGACAAAGGAGGCGCCGCGGTGCTCTTATTACTCGACCTGTCTGCGGCTTTCGACACGGTCGATCATTCCATTCTGATCGTATTGTATTGTATTGTATTGTATATTGGATTTATATAGCGCTTATCACCCAGGGGTCTCTAAGCGCTTGCCTTAGGAACCCGTCCTGGATTTTCCCTGTGAGATATCCCCTACAGGGAGTTGCAGAGTGTGAACCCATGATTAGGTCAGGCACCAAAGCGAGAATTATCGAGTCCGTGGACATTTGAGCTGAAGACCCTGCCGCGTCGGGAATTGAACCCTGGTCCCGGGTCTGACCTCTGCTTCAGGGTCTGCCTGCTCTAACCAGTGAGCCACATTTCTCTACTGATCGACCGTGTCGGAAAAGCTGGAATATCATCTGATGCTCTCTCACTCCTGGCGTCCTTCCTGACAGACCGAGAGCAATCAGTCTCCATGGGCACATTCTCTTCTGACTCCTTTACACTACCTTGTGGAGTCCCCCAGGGATCCTCGCTAAGCCCAACACTTTTTAACATTTATGTGACGGACTTAGCGAGGATCATCAAAGCTCATCGTCTAGCAGTTACATCGTACGCAGACGATACACAGCTTGTCCTGGCTATCAACAACAATGCCAATAACTTCCAAAAAGGAATGATTGCCATATGTAATTGGATGCATTCAAACTGTCTGAAACTGAACTCGGATAAAACCGAGGTGATGGTGTTTGGGAAACTCACTCCGGCATGGTCCTCTATATAGTGGCACAAGATCTCTGCTTCCGGCCCAATCCTGTCACCAAGGTTAGAAATCTTGGTGTTATCTTTGATAACAAACTCTCATTTATTCAACAAGCCAACTCTATAGTTTCTGCCTCTTTTTTCATACTTAAAATGATTTCAAAAATCCAGCCCTATCTTCCATTAAATACCATAAATACCTTGATTTCTACCTTACTAATGTCCCCAGTCGACTACTGCAATGCACTCGTGCTTAACGCCCAAGAACAAGTAGTCAACAAACTTCAACTGGTCAAAAACGCGGCTGCACGACTCGTCACAGGTATACCAAAATTCAAGCCAATCTCCAATACCATCCGTAATCTTCACTGGTTGCCAATCAGACAATGCATTAAATTCAAAGCCCTCTGCATTGCCTTCAAGAGCATTCATGAAAATGCACTAGCCTTTCTTAAAGATTCCCTCCATCCCTATCGACCTCTACGCAATCTTAGATCTGCTGATGCTAATCTCCTGGAAGTAATTAAAACTAAAAAAGCAACTTGGGGAGATAGATCTTTTGCAGTAGCTACTGCAAAAGATCTAACACCATGCCAGGACATCTAAAAAATGCTCCAACATTATTATCATTCAGGAAGCAGTTGAAGACATGGCTGTTCAATAATTAAATCCCTTTATTTCCGGGCCCAACCTTAATTTTTTTCTGTCAAAGCGCCAAGACACCATTGGGTAAACGTGCGCTCAACAAATTGCATAAATAAATAAATACATTTTCCTGAGAGCTTGGTGGTACAGGCAGCATGCTCCAAGAAATCTGCTGGTGCCTTTCCGCAGGTTCCTGGGGACAAGGAATCTAAAAAGCAAGATCAGTCGGCAAAGAAAATCTTTTCTTCAGCCAGCATGGCTCTTAAGTCAACTTGTCTCTTAGGGCGTTTCATCCATGCTTTGATTGACTCTGTAAAGCAGCTAGCCCCTAAGATTCCGGAGGAGGATAGGCAGAATTTTAATGAAGTACTTGTTGACACTCAGGCTGCTGCTCGCCAAGTCATCCAGAGTGGTTTGGACACAGCTGACTCTGTGGCGAGAGTTATTGCCTCGTCTGTTGCCACCAGGAGAACAGCCTGGCTGAAGACCTCTGAATTTTCTGAAGATGTCCAAGCTGCCTTGGTAGATCTGCCGTTTGATGGCTCGGGCCTTTTTGGTAAAAAGACGGATGCTGCTCTGGAAAGGTTCAAAGCAGCAGGGCAACGGCTAGGTCTTTGGGTCTTCACTCCAGAGGTTCTGTGAGTAGGAGATACAGGGGATTCAGCAGGTCTTCCTTTCGTTCTTAAAACAAACCGCAGCAGCAGTCACAGATTCCTCTGTACAAGTCATTCAGAGGAAGACAAAAGGCTCGTCCTCGAGGACGTCGAGCTTCTTCCTCCTCCTCCTCCTCTTCACACCCCCCTCCTACCACAGCAAATCAGCCCTAGATCCGCCATTCTGGATCATGTTGGTCCTGTAGGGGGTCGGCTTACCCATTTTCTGTGGGATTGGGAATCGGTCACATCGGACCTTTGGGTTCTCAATCTCGTGGAGAATGGGTATGCTCTTCTCTTTCGGGAATTCCCTCCGAATTACCCTCCTTGCCAAGGTTTTTGCTCGGAGGACCACCTGCTTCTCCTGCAGGAAGAAGTCCTGGCGTTACTGAGAACAGATGCGATAGAGGTGGTTCCGGAGTAGGAAAGGGGTCAGGGATGCTACTCCCGGTATTTCCTGATACCCAAGAAGGATGGCAGACTTCGTCAAATCCTGGATCTCAGGATCGTGAACCTTTATCTGAAACAGGAGAGGTTCAAGATGCTCACCCTTGCACAGGTTCTTCAGGCATTGCTGGAAGAAGACTGGATTGTGTGGATCGACTTGCAGGATGCTTATTTCCACATTCCCATCCTGAAGTCGCACAGGAAGTATCTTCTTTTCACGGTGGGTTCGCAACATTACCAGTTTGCGGTCCTTCCGTTTGGACTTACTACTGTGCCTCGAGTATTCACCACGGTTATGGCAGTGGTGGCAGCACATCTCAGAAGGTTAGGGATACCAGTATTCCCTTATCTGAATGACTGGCTGATCAAAGCAGAGTCGCCAGAGAAGGTGCTTCATCATCTGCAAGTCACAACGCAGTTGTTGTACAGATTGGGCTTTTCGATAAATGTACCCAAATCTCACCTGGTGCCCTCCCAGCGCAACCTCTTCATAGGTGCAATACTGGATACTGCTGTGTGTCGGGCATTCCCTCCTCCTCAAAGGATTCTTGACATACAGGAAATGATTCCTTTATTTTACAATGGGGAGGTCGTTCCAGTCCTGAAGGTCCTTCGTCTGCTCGGTCTGATGGCTTCCTGCATTCTGTTGGTCAACCATGCACGCTGGCACATGAGGGCACTCCAGTGGTGCCTCTTCAGGCAGTGGTATCAACACAATGGGGATCTCAGGGAGTCTGTGAGGATCTCCAGAGAAGCTGCAGCGGATTTGACTTGGAGCGTGGAGAGCAATCTGTCTCAAGGAAAGCCCTTCCATTTGCCTCCATCGGTTGCCACAGTGTTAACGGATGCGTCCACTCTAGGGTGGGGTGCTCATCTGGGGGATCTGGAGATCAGGGGTCTTTGGTCTCCAAAGTAAAGGTTGCTTCACATCAACCTTTTAGAATTACAGATGATACGTCTGGCGCTAAAGGCCTTCCTCCCTTCCCTTCGTGGTCAGTCAGTTCAAGTCCTGACGGACAACACTACCGCAATGTGGTATGTCAACAAGCAGGGAGGAGTTGGGTCGCAGCGTCTCTGCAGAGAGGCTCTGCGTCTCTGGTCAGGATCATCAGATTTGTCTGATGGCAGATCATCTGGCCGGAGTTCTGAACGTACGTGCAGACAGTCTCAGTCGGCAGTTCTCAGCCTACCACGAGTGGAGGCTTCATCCAGAGGTAGTACATCACGTCTTTCGGACGTGGGGGACTCCTCAGGCGGACCTGTTCGCCACTCACGAGAATGCTCACTGCCTGTCATTCTGCAGTCTCCAGTATCCGATGCAGGGAGCTTTGGGGGACGCATTTCAGTTAAATTGGGGCTCACAACTCCATTACGCGTTTCCTCCCATACCCTTGATTCCTCGAGTTCTGAGGAAGATTAGTCAAGACTGGGCCCAAGTTATATTGATCGCCCCGGATTGGCCAAGAAGGGTGTGGTACACAGATCTTCTCCACCTCTCCTCGTGCCCGCGGCTCCATCTCCCTATCAGGGCAGACCTCCTCTCGCAGTCGCAGGGCCAGGTTCTACACCCCCACCTCCAGACCTTACACCTTAATGCCTGGAGATTGAACGGGGCAACCTGAATTCTTTTTCTCTCCCACATGACGTGGTGGATGTCATTTTGTAGCCAGGCGTCATTCCACCTCTACTCTGATAGGTGGTCCAAATTTGTTTCATGGTGTGGGGAGAAATCTGTTGATCCTTTGAAGGCTCGATTGTCTGACATTCTGCAGTTTGCACTTTCTTTGGCACAGCAAGGGATGGCTGTGGCTACAGTCAAAGGTTATCTTTCGGCAAGTATGGAAGAGTGGACAATGGGGATGCGGGTGGGCAGGTGAGGAATCCACAGGCAGATACTGTATCCACCAGAAAAAGCATTACCGAAGGCAAGTAACTTGTTCTTCTGATGGATACATCCTCCGGGAGTGGGGACTGCTGTGGGATTCTATTCACAAGGTGAGGAATCCACTGGCCGATGTATCCATCAGAAGAACAAGTTACTTGCCTTCGGTAATGCTTTTTCTGGTGGATACAGTATCTGCCTGTGGATTCCTCACCTGCCCACCCGCCTCCCCGTTGTCCACTCTTCCATACTTGCATTAGTTGCATTGTTTTAATGTATATATTTTATTATAAAAGGAAATGTGTTGTTCATATTGCTTTCCAGCATTGTCCACACACTGTGTGTGTATTACTTTGATTATTTGGTACTGTGTACTTTGTGTATATATATCTACTGTTGTTGGTCTGTCCGTGTGCCTCGAGGGCACTGAAAAAAGGGCGGAACTGATGTCATCACCCTGACGTAGGCCCTTTATGGAGTCAGTGACGTCAGCGGAGCCGCGCGCGATGACGTGCTTCTGTGACGTCATCCACGTCGGCATGAAGAGCTTCAAAAGAATTTCCAAATGTTGCTGACGCAGGGGGATATTCACAAGGTGAGGAATCCACAGGCAGATACAGTATCTACCAGAAAAAGCGTTACCGAAGGTAAGTAACTTGTTCATCAGTATTATCTACTTTGGCCTCTGTAAAGTGCCTGGGGATCCACCAAACTTTCTGCACACTATGCCTCTTTTTGGTATAGTGTATAGAGAGCCAGCTTGCTACACCATGCAAAAAGTCCAGATGAACCTTATTGGTTTACAGAGCTTACTTTAGTAATCCCAAGTGCTCTATTTGTGCTTGTGTGGTCGAGCGGCTTAGGCTTATCAAAGGGGAGTGTTAAGCATTTGTTGCACACACAGGGGCAATAAATGGTACACACGCTCAAGAAGAAATCTGAGACCAGTTTAGAAAACAAACACTGATTTTTTATATAATTGTAGACGCCAAGATCGTAGTCAGGTAAGTACTTTCTGAATTATTAATTTTTCAAAGAAGAATAAAATGCTTAAAAAGTTTTGAAGATATGAGCCTCAAACATGGTAATGTAATCCTACTGGTGGAAAGACATGTACTGCATACATATTCTTGCAAGCTATTGTAGAGGGTGTCCTTTAGGACTTAAGGTGCTTGGGTCCAAGGTCCAAAGAACGACCAGCAGTCTGGTTTACCTGTCATGGTGTGTCTGCGTGCAAAGGTGCTGTTCACGTTTGAGCTTTGAGCACTATACGGTTTAGTTCAAAGTACCTGTAACAAAAAGGCTGCAAGTGGGTGTTAGAAATTATGTCTCTAGTTGGCTGAGGTATGCACCTTGTCCAAGTACGGACTACAATCCTAGTCAGGCTAAGCTAGTTGCACACAAAAAGATAACCTGTGCTGACCCTCTGGTCGTCGCTTGGCACAGAGCAGACAGACTTATCTAAAGAGACTGTGTAAAGTATTTCTGAAAAACACATACACAAACACACACACTCTCACTCTCTCAAAAAGACAAAAGTAAATAAATAGAAACGTAGTCATGAATTTTTAAAGAATAAACTACAAATAGTGCTAAGAAGCCAATAGTGCTATGGGGTTAAATGAGGTTGCGGTATACCGAGCTAAATCCAAAGTTCAGGCCGACCACGATTGAGGGCAGGCTGCCTACAGGACTCAGACAGGTCCCGCTGACAAAATACCATTAATGGAGCAAGAGTCGAATACTTGATGCGAGGAGGCGCCACGTCGTCATTGAGCCACGCAGTACATCGAAGCGATGTCGTGAATCGGTTCATGCGTCTGAGTAGAAGGACAATGTGTTGGTTCCAATCACCCCACTGTAGTCACTGTGTCGATTGTGGAGCAGAAACTGCTGCAGAACCCACTTCTGAGGTCTAGGACTGGAGTAGCACCTCAGGCAAGGAAGGGCTCAAAGATGGCAGAGTCCAGCAGCAGGCTTGCAGGCAGTCTCTGATGGTCCTGAGACTTCAGAACAGGGGGGCAAACCAGCAAGCCGTTGGAGTCACTCTGAGTTTAAGTGGGATGGGTGCAGTCCTTGTCCTCAGCAGGGCATAGATCAGCAGGCATCAGGACAGCTCAGCAAAGCAGAGGGACAGTTGCTTCAGAATAGTGAGTCAAACAGAGTGGTAATCCTTGTAGCACAACAGTCTTTAATCTTGGTTGAGTTTTTCAGGGGTCCAATAGTGTGCTCTCTTGGTAGGGTCAGGGCCTCAGCACTTATAACCAGTTGTGCCTTTAAGTGGAGGTGATTTCGAAGCAAGCCCTTGACATGCACAGGCCCCCTTTCTTCCCAGTCAATTCTGCCAGGCTGCCTGTGGGGATAATCATCCCGTTGTGTGGGACACAGGCCTATTCAGATGCAAGTGCAAGCTCTCTCTCACCTCCTGCCCAGGAAGAGCTATCATAATGTAGAAGAATGCAAATGAATTCCCTCTCCCACCCACCATTTCTGTGTTGGGGTTGTCTAGAGGGATTGCACAAAGTGTAGCGGTTGCACCTTCCAGACATGTATTGGAGACAGGAAATAGTCAGCCTAAAGTCCTGTGTGGCGGGCTCATTAATGTGAGATCAATGAGCAAACACGTGCTGCATATCTTTGACCTTATAACAGAGGCAGACTTAGACTGCCTTTTTATAACTGAAACATGGCTGACGCCCGGGGGTAACCCAGATGTTCCAAATACTCTTCCCCCTGGATATCTTATCTCTAGGAAGGACAGATTAAACCAGAGGGGAGGGGGGGGATTGCGGCTATAGATCGAGACACCCTCCTCTGTCAAATCTTTGATCTCCCAGACCTGAAGGGAGCTGAGAGTATGGGCTTCTCAATTAGGGTGCATGACTTGTTTACCTTTACTGGAGCTTTAATATATTATCCACCAGGGAAGCACACAGACTTCCTGGAGAGTATTGGAGAAGTGCTCAGCAACTTAACCCTTAAATCTGCTAATTTTACACTCTTGGGGATGTTAATGTGCATTTTGACTCCTCCACAGACCCAGCGGCCACCTGTTTCAAGGACATAATGAGTGTTCTGGGCTTAACCCAGCTTACAACAAACACTACACATAAGGCAGGGCATATTCTCGATTGCATCTGCTCAAATTTAGGGAATCTTAGCGTGGAAACGCCAAAAATAAAGACCTGGACAGATCATAATTTTATCCCCTTTGAACTTCCAGTCAGGGCCGGTCGAACAATAAATAATATAGGAACGGCGACAAGACGACTCCAAGGGGAACCATGTTGGAAAAGCATAAGACAGCCGGAGTTTTTAATTTTAGCTGCGGAGAATAGACCCAACCCAACAAGAGACCCTACCAGAGATAATCAGGTCTTTGGGGAGTGGATAAATGCACTAAGCCTACACACTAACAATGCTGCTCTCAGGACTGGGACTAGAAAGCTCTCGCAGAAGAAGAGGACCTCCGCTCCAGGTTCTCATTGACCCTAAAAGAAGAGCAAAGGAAAGTGAGGGCCTTAGAGTGAAGATGGCGTCAGAACTACGAGGAAAATCATCTGAATAGTTATAAAGCTGCGCGCCGACAGTACCATAGTATGATAAAAATTGCAAAAAAGGAACACTACACGAAAGCCATAAACAGTGCAAATAAGCAAAAAGAAATCTTCAAGATAGTCAGTACTTTTATGAATCCTAAGACTATGTAGAGTATTCCCTCTTCTCAAAGCCTGTGTAATTCAATAGCTGACTATTTTGATGAAAAGATTCATACACTCACCAAAGATTTTCCGCCTCCGCCGGTTCAAGTTGAAACAGGGCACTCTAGAGCAGACACAGCTACGGCCAGTATGTCTACTTTCTACCCGATAAGTCTAGAGGAATCCCGGACAGCAATTTTGGCAACCAAATCAGGCTCCCCTTTTGATTCCTGTCTGCCCCGTGTCCTTCATGCAATGGTGGATATTGTCAACCCCACCATAAACAGCATTATAAACTCCTCACTCCACCTAGCTTCAGTCCCTGATGAATGGAAACTAGTAGCAGTACCATTAAAGAAAAAACAGCTACCAGCCCCAACAACTCTCTCAAACTTACGACCCATCTCTCAACTCCCGGCTCTCTGTAAATTAATAGAGAAAGCCGTAAATAAACAGCTCACTGCTTTTTTGGAGGCTAATAACATATGGCACCCAGACCAAGCAGGTTTTAGGGCTCAACACTCTACGGAGTCGGCTCTCATTTTCACCTCTGAAACCCTGCGAGCCGCAATGGACCAGGGAAAGAAAGCTGTACTGGTACTCTTAGACCTGTCCGCGGCGTTTGATACGGTCTCGCATACCATCCTTGTGGACTGTCTAGCCGCGGCGGGGATAGCTGGGAATGTCCTTAGCTGGGTAAAAAGTTTTCTAGCTAATAGGCGACAAGTGATCACCCTAGGAAGGAGGAAAAGCGGGTCACCTCAGGAGTACCGCTCTTGTCTGAGCCCTACGCTTTTTAATGTATATATGGCCCCCTTGATTGCATTGATATCATCCTTTAAAATTAACACCATTTCGTATGCGGATGATACCCAGCTCATCCTGGTGTTGGATGACGACACCGGCGAGGCTGAAATGAATCTCAAAAACTGTCTCAAAGCCACGTTTCAATGGATGGGCAAAAACCATCTTAAATGCAATTCAGGGAAAACTGAGATTCTGCCATATGGGAAAGATAATTTGTTTAGCCCCACCATATGGTGGCCGGAAGATGCTGCCGTCCCCCCAAACACAGTCACGGCAGTTAGAAATCTAGGGATCAGATTCAATGCTACCCTAGCTTTTAAACATCAAGCATTAGCTGTGGCAGGAACCTGTTTCAAGATCATAAAAGGTCTAAGAAAATTCTTCGACCTGATACCGCTCCCAGCACGGAAGAGACTGAGATGGATGCAAGATGGCCGCCTGGTAGGAGTTCTAGTCCGGAGCTCCTAGTGCTGGGGATCCCTTTCATGGAATTATCCCGGATAGCACTCATCCCCATCGAGAAAAACAAGTAACTGGAGTATGACAAGTAACTGGTTGAACAACAAGTAACTGGATTTAAAAGGAACTGGATTTATCGAATGTTCTCACGTACTTGCAATTTCTGGCGACTGGACCCCTGCAATTCTCTCCGGAGCTTCGGAGGACTCCTGGACGGTGGAGGAGAGCCTGCTGCGGATGTAGGCGTGACTGCACGACGTGAGCGTCTGCCTGTGAGCGCCGATCGCCAGGAGACTGCCTGCCGGGGCTGCAGCCGCTACCGTGCAGGCCGAGGACAGGTGAGAAGCGCTGCCCGCCACTGCCTGAGAACGCCATCTTAGACTAGTCATCCTCACCTATTGCCCACACCTAAGACCACTTAGGCTTACAGCCCTACAACCGCACAAACTCTCCCACGTACTCCCACCCTCTTCTACCTACGCCTCTTCCACCATGGAACGCATGGGCGAGCACACCTACAAAATCATCTACCCACCGAGCTCTCCAAAAAAAAACACCAAACGCTACAAACACAACTTCCTGAAGGCACACCCTGAAACCCTGTGTGGGGACACCTATTTTTCACTGATCAACGGAGCCACGAACAATGATATCATCTTCTGCACCCTGCGTAGAGCACAATGGAGGAAAGCGTTCCTCTCCATTCTCACTATCCACACCACCAGCAAATCCGCTCATGGCCTAACGCTTTCTATCACACCATCCCAAGTTTTCCCAGGCAGAGCCACCATCACCATCTACAACAATGGGACCATTCTACTCCAAGCCAATGATAGGAACCTTGACCGACTTGACAACCTATTCCCTACCTTCTTAGAACACATCGCCAAACGGCGGACCTCCACTCCGCACACATCAAGCTGCGCAACACCCCCCAACTCCAATACTCAATATACCCTACCTTGCCCATTGCAACAGCGGAATGACACACACCTCTCCCATCCTCCCAGTGCTAAAGATAGTCACACACCCGACGTAACCACCCCTCATTCACTGACGAAGATCATTCCCCCTCATACATCCCTCATACCCCCACCCCCCCTTCCCCCCACCTCACACCTCCTACGAGTCTCGCTGAACCCACCTACCTTCTTGTCACCCCTATTGTCTTCAGCCTTCACTCACCCCTCAACTCACCGGCGCCGCCTCCCATCGATGACGACCCCACCTTTACCTCCCACCCTCCCCCTACTTCACCCACACCCCGCGACCATAAATTCTCTCACACATCGAATACCACCCCACCCACTTCTATCGCAGAGCCCTCCACTAACGCTAGCATATCCCACCCCTCTGCCCCAAATTCGCTCCCCAGCTCCCCACAAACACTAGCCCCAATCCATCTCTGGACTTGATTTTATCCACCCTCCTACAAGTCAAAAGATGAGCTCCACACCATCAAAGAACTTCTCTACACACTCCCCAGACAATCCCGACCTACAACGACCACCTCCGTATCCAACAAACACCACACTCTCCCCACAGGCCATCGCATTCAACTCTCTCCGCGTTGGCCCACTATCCACGCCCGCAACAACACCCACCGCCCTGGCGTGCCCTTAACTCCCTGTCGGACCACGACTTATGCACCCTCCTTCGCTCTTTTGGCCCAGGTCCGGTTAAACACATAACCTCCACACACCTCCCCATACCCACAATTCTCACAAATCCCCTTAGGCACCCAACTCTAAATAACAGAAGCTCCGTCCCCAACAACCTCAGAAAAGTCCCCCTCTAGAACACTCAACCACCCTTCTCACCCCCAGACTCAAATGCATCCTACTCAACTGCAGATCGGCCCAGAGACATTCCTCCGACATTGCAGATCTCGTCACATCAATGGATCTTGACCTAACCATTTTGACTGAAACGTGGCTAACTGAAGCTTCTACGCCGTTTATGGACATACTAGTTCCCCCCAATTACCACATCATTAGACTCGACAGGACCGGCAAGACGGGCGGGGGAATCGCATGCATTTTCAGGAGCAACCTCTCCGTTACCAAAGTCACCTCCCCCTCCCTCACTTCCTGTGAACTCTTCAGCCTCGATATCTCCAGCGAGGGCAAACCAGTATGTGCCTTACATCTCATCTATCACCCGCCTGGGGACAACCTCATCTTCACCCAACAACTCATAGACACGATCACATCCAATGCTGGTCGGCAGATCACTCAAATCTACCTGGGTGACTTTAATCTCCACTGGAACGACCAGAAAGACGCAGTGGTGAATAGTCTCAAAACTTTCCTTAATGCGCTTGACCTCACCCAAATATGCAACAGCCCAACACACGATAAAGGCTTGATACTCGATCTGATCATCGCCAAAGAGGACTCTACCCAACTGGGGGCAATCCAACCTTGTGATTGGTCAGACCACCACATTATCACCTTCTTTATCAATGTAAAAGTCAAACCTACCCCGGCTCAACACACCAAATCCAAGATCTGGAAAAGGGACATGAAGAATCTTAACCCCAACTCCCTACCTCCCCACACCTACAGTCTCCTCCTTCCCCCTGCTGGCGCCTCTGATGTTCAATCACTGACCGACCTCTACCTCGACTCCATGAACTCAATAATCAACGAAGCCGCCCCACTGCAACTAAAGAGTCTCCACCAAGAACTCGAACCCTTGGTATGACGGCAGACTCAATGAAGACAGGCGTGTTATGCGATTGGCAGAGCGTACTTGGAGAGCTGACCCCTCATCACTGCATCGCAAAACGCTTAAGAACAAGAGAAATGCCTACTTTAGGAAAATCAAGCATGCGAAAGCTGACTTCTTTAGCCTCCAGCTTGACCAAGCGAAAAACCGACCAAGAAAATTGTTCGAACTAGTCAAAACTCAAACCAAGACGCAACCCTTACAATCAAACAACACAACAAGCGATATCCCACACAGTGAAGACTTTTCTGCTTTCTTTAAGCTAAAGACCGACAACATAAGAATTGACCTCCTCGATGATGTAAGCCGATACCCTAGCCACATCAGAATGCCTAACACTCAACCTAAAAATAGCGCATCTTGGACGTCCTTCGACACCTACTCTGAACAAGCAATACACAAACTGCTCGGCTCCTTGAAGCACTCTAATCACCTCATAGACCCCCTACCGGCTAATGCTGTAAAAGACTTCACCCCCATGCTCCTCCCACTCTGGACCAAAATCATTAACAGTTCCCTTCAACAAGGTCTCATCCCTGACTCCCTCAAGGTGGGGCAAGTCACGCCCATACTCAAGAAACCTACAGCTGACCCGTCTGACCTAAACAATTACTGCCCTATCACCAATATCCCCACCTTGCCCAAACTGCTGGAAAAATGTGTACAACTCCAACTAACAAAACACATTGACCAGTTCGACCTCCTCAACCCTCATCAATCAGGCTTCCATATGTATGCCGATGACACTCAACTTTACCTAAAGGTACAATCCCCGGAAGATATCAAACTCCTGAAGTACACACTTAGAAACACCCAATCATGGTTGGCCGATAATCACCTTAAACTAAATGCTCTGAAAACTGAGTTCCTCCTGATATCACCCCCTGCGAAAATTACCACCACCCAAATCTGGCTCAATCACCTAAAAGCACTCAATGTCCGACCCACCATCGTGGATTCTGCGAAATCCCTAGGCATCACACTTGACGCAAAGCTCAACATGCAACAGCACATTACCAAAACAACGAAAGGAGCTCATTTCCAAATCAACACATTATGGAAACTTAAACCCTTCCTCCCAGTCAAAGACTTCCAAACTGCTGTACAAGCCCTAGTCATCCCCCGCATAGACTATGGAATTGTGGCCCTCAGCGGACTCCCTCTAGCAACAACTGCACCCCTAAGAGCCTCCTTGAACGCTGCCGCGAGACTCATTACTGGCTCAAGAAAACACTCTCATACATCCCCTGATTTTAAATCCCTGAAATGGCTGCCCTTTGAAGCCAGAATACAGCTGAAAATTGCTGTTATGGCACACTCAGCCGTACACCACAAGGCACCCAACTACCTCACTCAAAAGTTGACTATATCAGGAGGGTCGAGATCCAATAGAAGTACAAAAAATCTACTCCTGAAACCTCGCAGATTCCTGAAGGAAAAAACTTACAAACGCTCCTTCTCAGGAATGGCACCCAGGATCTGGAATGCACTCCCTCCTGAAACCAGACTTATCTCCTCCACTGCCTTCTTCAAGAAAGAGGTGGAAGCCATCCTTATGGCCAAGTTCACCTGAACTTTATTGTTGTTGGGTCAGGAACTTTGCACCGCTTTTGTATCACTGGCTACCTCACTGTCTAATGGCTAATGATATCATATTCTTACTTGATTGCGAGCCTATTATACTACTCACTCACTACCTATTACTATATTGTACACGTTAGTTTGCTGAAACTTGATGTCCCTACCCCTTGTCTCTCTGTAACTCTTACAAAGTGGTATAAGCCATCCTTATAGCCTAGCTCTCCTGATCTCTATTGTAGTTGGACCAAAGACTCTGCACCGTCTTATATTATTGTTTAATTAACTGTTTATTGTTATTTTATCAGCACATGAAAGCTATATTGAATATTATACTGTACCCAATATTATGTTTAGTCACCCTCCTGTTGCCTTCACCCCCTGTCTCTGTGAAGCGCTCTGATATCTGCAAAGATCTTGTTCGCGCTATATAAAACTCTGAATAAATAAAATGGTTGCAGTAGCGCTCATTACATCACGTTTGGACTAATGCAACAACCTCTATGCAGGGACAAACAGGTCGGTTGGCCATAAGCTGCAAATGGTGCAAAACGCAGCTGCTAGACTGGTGCTGAGATGGCATAGGAGGACATCAGCCACAGCGGCAATGGACGCCCTCCATTGGTTGCCAATACACAAGAGGGTGCTTTTCAAAATCCTCTTAATTACTTTCAGGGCATATCATGGAAGAGGACCCAGTTACATCCAGAGCATGTTTAAACAGTACAATCCCTCACGAAACCCGAGAGCTGCGATTGCTAACTTCTTTACCATCCCCAACTTTAGATTAACAAGCATTTACAATGCAATAGGTCTCGCAGCATTAAAGTTTGAGTTATTGGCACTGTGTATGACAATGCGTTGCATACATTTTTTAGCAAACTTTGAATTGGTGAGCAGTGAGAGTGGGTGCAAGAGTATGCTGTTGCTCACAGCTGTTATTATTCACAAAGCACGGGGCTGACGCAGTTATTATTCACACAGCTCTGATGCACCTCAGGCACGGGCTCACAGCTGTTATTACACACAGCTCTGATGATGCACCTCAGCACGGGGCTAACACAGTTATTATTCACACAGCTCTGATGATGCACCCCAGCCAAGGGCTCACAGCTGTTATTATTCACACAGCTATGATGATGCACCTCAGCATGGGGCTGACGCAGTTATTATTCACACAGCTTTGATGATGCACCTCAGCACGTAGCTGACGCAGTTATTATTCACACAGCTCTGATGATGCACCTCAGCACGGGGCTGCCGGCAGTTATTATTCACACAGCTCTGATGATGCACCTCAGACAAATAGTGCCTCTAGTACGAACATACGGTCATTTAAGATCTTGGTTTGTTTGTATAGCCTGCATTGTAAAAATTAAAATTTGAATAGCAATCATCACGAAAGCATTTATTAATATTTTACAATCTGACACTCGTGTAGTAGATGTCGTCGTCCGTGCTTGTGCAGAAAATGTATCAGTCAATGGTCAATACAAAAAGATTGCCTTAATACATCAGGACACAAAAAGAAATATTTGGAAAGAGGAAGACAGTAGTACAATTCTCAGTCATATTGCGTCCATAGTAGATACTTTACCGGACAGTCACTTGAGCCGAGGGAACCAAGCTATCACTGCCCCACGCAACCAAGACACTCTCTGGATCATTAGCAGCACTCACCCACAACAGGATCAGCAGGCTGCCCAGTATAAGCCTCTGTAGGCGTGTTGGACAGGCCCCAGAAACGGGCTCGCTCCCTCCCCGCACGACAGAGCCAGGGCACCGACGCTCCAGCAGCTACCCACAGAAGTCACCCGTGACCCGTCCCACACGGGACACCTGCCCCAGAACATCTCGGTATCACTGGCCCGGGCCACCGCCATTACCCTTGCCCGGGCCCAGCCGCCATCTTGGACACTGCACCACGAGGCCGCGTGGCCTCAGCTCGACCCTAACCCTGGGCCTGGCCAGGCCCCGACATCCCGGCACCACCATCTACCTAGGAGGTGAACGGACCACTTGGCAGGTCAATGGGAGAGAGGAGCGTTGATGGCTCTCCCCCGGCAGGTGCCGATCGCCCCCAGCCTCCCCGGGCGCTGGCTCCACCCCCCTGCTGGGTGTCTGGACTCCCTCATCCCGGACCTCCCGACCTCCAAGTGCGAGGGTCCGGACATCAAAGGGCGCCAGACCTATAACTGGGGCAGCTCCAGAGCAGGAAGGCAGTTGTATCCTGGAGTCGAGAGACACCTAGAAGAACTCATCCTTGACGGACTGTTGGCGCTGCCGCAGCCCTGCCTTGCGAACTGTCGTCCTGCCTGCTGGCGCTGCCGCGGCCTTCTGCAACCTTCATCCTCGTCGGGACCTGCTGGCGCTGTCGCGGCCCGTTACCATCTACGACCTCCTCGGGACCTGCTGGCGCTGCCGCGGCCCGGTACCCTCTACGATCTCCTCGGGACCTGCTGGCGCTGCCGCGGCCGACCTCCTAGAACGCCGAGCTCGAGGATTGAGAGCTACCATCATTTCATACACTACCAGTTGGTAACAAGACTGTCCCGCTACCCCCTTTTCCTTCCAAGAGACTAAGAACCAAGGGGACCCCTGTGTCCAGACCTCCTTGTACCATACTACCGTACTTCAAGATTTGCTTATAAAGAACGTTAAACCTTATCTTTGTGTGGTGTCCATCTGTGGGGGGGAAGTTACTTGTCTGTACGATCGCTGGAGACGGCTCTCCCCGGAGACCTCTCCCCCTGTCCTCGGCCGACCCTCCAGGTCCCGTCTAACAAGGCGCAACACTCCCTCCATTGCTACAGCCTCTGCTCCTCAATGTGCTGCGCGGGGCCGACAGGCTGTCTGAGTTAGCTCCTCGAAACTCCACACCAGGTACGTTTCTGCCATTACTGCGACCAAAGTGTGCTTTCTGCCGCTCCCGGCAGGAGGCCTAGCATGTGACGTCACCTAAATCCTGCCTAACCTCCTGCCCTTTCCAATGACCGTTTCAGGCGTCAGAACGAAAGGAGGACTACGTGGACGACCTCTTGTGTCCAATTTCTTATACACAAAAAAACGAAACCGCCATATTAAAAAGACGAGCGGTGCATGTCCGCGAGGCCCTGTTTAATGCCCAGCAATGCTCCTCACCCTGCCCCCTGCTTCAGCTGCCCCCTCCCTCCTCGCCCCTTTCCCTGCAGTTAATTATTTTACTCTCGGTCCCTGAGTTTCTCCTGAAGCCACCTCCCTGGCGCTCCCCCTCTCTGCTGTGTCACTTGTGGGGTGTCCACTAAACTTTAGCATTGTCTGGATATTATTCTCGGCGTTCAGCACGTGGGGCGGGACTTCCGTCTTCAGAAGCCCGTGCACACGCCCACGGAGTGCCTGAGAGCAGGGCTCCCATGCCCGAGGGAGAGCCCCGCGGAGGCTGCAGAATTCCAGAATGGCGGTAAGTGGGGCTTAGTTGTAGGGGGGAGGGGGGTGCGCTTGTGTGTGTGTATGTGTGCGGGGCGGGGGGGCCGGGGGTATCTGTATGTGTGTGTGCGTGCGTGTGTAGGTGCGATGGTGTGTGTGTGTCTCTGTGTGTGCGGCGGCGGGGGGGGTCTCTATGTGTGTGTGCGTGTATGTGCGCTAGTGTGTGTGTGTCTCTGTGTGTGTACATGCGTGCAGGGGGAGGTGTGGCTGTGTGTGTGGTGGAGCTTTCCAGGAGACAGGAGATGGCCACAGCGTGCGCGTCCCGCTCCAATCACCGATTTTGGGATGCGCGTGGCCAGCTCCTGTCTCCTGGAAAGCTGTTGTAGCTGACAAAAGGTCTCTGGCGAGACCGCGCTTACGAGCGGTTAATTGCCACGAGACCTAAAAACTAGGGGAGGAAAGGCACTACCGGTTCTGGGCTCAAAGGCCTGGAATAGACTACCTCCGCCAAATCCCATCTGGAGCAGTTTTCAGGAAGACCTTAAAACATGGATATACAGTCTACCTGACGTCTTGTGCAAAAGCCTAGTAGGAATGAATATACTGGATCTGGCCGTCGGTGGACTCAGTGCCTCATTCCATCTCTGCCTAGTCTCTTTCGTAACGCCAAGATGCTCCCTTGAGTGAAGGCCGCGCTCTAAAAAACCCTATTACATTTACAGGCTGCAAGGCACACAGAGCAGTAAGAGCAGATAAATGTCCTCTTTCTAAAAGTGGCCTTTCTAAAACAATAATGATGAATCCAACTCTGCCACTAAAGAGGATTTTACATTACCATACAAAGGTATGAAACCTGATTTAGCTACTCCTTTCTCATCAGGAATTACAGCTGAAAAGTGTTTCATGAAATTCCTAATGGTAGCCTACAAGAGGAAAGTACATGCCCTGCCTTTTAGTTAAATAGTACTCTGCCCTTAGGGCTGCATAGGGCCGACCTTAGGGGTGACTTATGTGTAATGAAAGGGGAGTTGTAGGAAAGTGCCCCTTTTTTGGCAAGGTGAACCCCCCCCCCCCCCCCCCCCCCCCCTCTCCCCTCCCAACGTTTGCCTGGTAAATGATGTGATTTTGACTGAAAGTGCACTGGGTTCCTGCTAACCAGATCGCCAGAGCTCTCTTCCCAAACTGTACAGTTGTTCCCTCAATTGGCAAAACCTTAGCACCCTCTTGAAGTCCCTTGTAAATTGTATCCTGATATCTAGAGCTTTAGGTACTAAAGAGGCCCCCTAAAGGCTGCAGTCCAAATTGTGCAACCCTAAGGGACCCCTCACCAGGCTCATGCAAGACTGTCATTGCAGGCTATGTGTCTTTGTGCACACGAAAACGAAAACACGACATGTCACACATCCATGTGTGCACTGCCCCCTACCACTGCATGTCCTATTTGCAAGTCACCCCTACAGCCGGTCTAATAGCCCTAAGGCAGGGTGCCGAATATTACATTTGAGAGCATACCTTCATTATCAGGTGTGCCCCTGTGCTGTTATGTCATGTTAATAACATTTATTGAGCGCAGGAATACCCGGAGGTGTCTTGGCGCTAAGACAGTGGTGAACCCTAGATGAAAGCAACTAGTTCTGAAAAAGCCATGTTTTTAGGTCCTTTCTGAGAGCGGTGAGTGTTCCAGTTTTTCCAATAGTAAATGTTAGCTTATTCCATAATTTTGCAGTGCTGTTTGAGATACCATTGCCTCCCCAACATAAGGTTCGGATCCTTGGAACCCTAATGAGTCTGGTGCCTGAAGAGCACAGTTGTCTAGCTGGGCAATACCAGGAGAAAAGCTTTTTGAGAAACATTGGTCTGGTGTTGTTCAAGGCCTTGTAAGCTATACAAAGCGCCTTGAACTTAATTCGCTGCGCCACCGGGGAGCCAGTGGTCTTCGAATTTCCTTGGTTACAGACTCATATTTTGGGACATTTAGTAGAAGTCTTGCACATGCGTTTTGAATCATCTGAAGCTTTTTTTGGTATTGCTTCTGGATATTTAGGTAGAGTCTGTTGCAGTAGTCGAACTTTGACTGCACGAGTGTAGTCACAACCGTCATTTTGGAGTTGTCAGTCCTATTACTGCCATTGCAAGTGACAAGGAAGCAATTGTAAAACATGCTAGACGCTGGTGAAAACGAGTTCCCCAGCTGCATGATGTCATCACTGAAAATATGGAGGTTTGGTATAAACATCTTTTATTGGCAAACTACACTGATGCCAGTTTTACATTTACCAATACATGCACCCAAATGGCACCTTTGAGGTGTGCCCCCTGAAAACCTGCCATTGTCTGGTGAGCTTGCTGACTGGTTTCTGCCAGCCTGCCAGCCGAGACACTGTTCTGACCTCCTAGGGTGAGAGCCTTTGCTCCCAGGAGGCCCAGAACAAAAGCCTGTCTGGAAAGAGGGTATAATACCTCCCTCCAACAGGATGACCTGCTAATTTGCCTCCTTGGCTGGTAAGCTTCAAAGGAAGTGCCGCCTTTGGAATGCAAATCTGGCTCCCCTCAATGGAGAGGAAGCCACCCCCCTATGTCTAAAGCTCTCTTGGCACCTGGTCCGGTGGGACAATTAGCTAGTCTGGTAAGCGTGCCACCTACAATCTAGTACCACCCCTAAGGTGGGCTACTGCGAGGTGGAACCCATTTTTCAGTCCGAAGTAGCCATCTTTGTAATGGCATACTTTAGAATTCTGGGACATGGTTATGGCTACTTCCCACAGAGAGTGGTTATATAGGGGATGTAGTGACCCCAAGGGTCAGGAGCCCATTGGCTACTACCCTACATTTACCTAATGCCCCTAAATTCAGTATTTAGGGGAGTCCCGGTCACCAGAGAAGCAGATCATGACGATCTATGAAGAAGGACATTAAGAGCCACAAAAGTAGAAGACTGAAGAGAGCACCTGACTTGGCCGCAGCCCTGATGTCCTGTCTAGCGTTCTCTGTTGAACCTGTGCCACGGTCGACTCGTCCTGCAGCTGTGTGCCTCCAAAACCTGGTAGAACTGACTGCCTTCAATGAAGGCCAAGACCTCCCGAAGTTCAACGGAACTGTCCCCTGCATCCTGCAGAAACTCCAAAAGAAAAGACTGATGCTTCTGGAACTACCAAACCCCAACACCTTGAGGCCACAACTACACCTGTCGCCTGTAGCCAGAGTTGAAGGGGGCCACCGGTTTCAACAAGGTCCCCTAGCCCTCCAGAGCTCAAGTCCATTGTGGTTTCTCCCCTCATGAACACCATCGCCCCCCTCGCCCCATCCCTCCCCTTCTCACCTGCAGCTTCTGCACATAGGCCGCTTCTACCGCGAGTGCTCTTGGTAAGGAAACCCAACACCTAAAAAGACCTCTGGATCTGTCGCTGTGGAGAAGAGGAGCCTAGGTGTCTCTACGTCCCCGGGCATCACAAGCCTTGAATCCTCCTGTTGGTTCACCCCTGCTGGCCTTTCAGCCATAGCCTCTTCTTACAGTGACCAATCCTCATTGAAACACATTGGGGTCCAGATGCTGATGTGCACCTTACACCTCACCTCCCTCGTGCCGATGGTGGTGTACTGTTGGTGCTGCCTTGGACCTTGCCCGCCACTCACCTTAACTTGTAGAGATTGGTCCTGTAAGTCGATGTTCTGTACCTGTCTGCAGAACTTGTTCTTTCTTCCATATCATAACATTGCATCACACAGAAATTGCAGTGTCCACTTTTTAAAGTGAAAGGAAAATACATTTAACAAACATTTGCAATGCAATAGGTCTTGAATTAGGAAAGTTTGAGCTATTGGTATTGTAAATGACAAATTTAGTTTTTATGTGTTGGTTTTGAAAATAGCGAAATTATTAGCTTTGTCATTTACTGTTGGACAGGCCTCGTGGAAGGCCCGCTCCCTCCCCGCATGATAGGGCCCGGACACCGGCTCTCCCTGTATCCCCGGAAAGAACCATCCCGGCAACCCACCGAGACAACCCGCAACCCGTCCCCAACGGGACGCCTGCTCCCGAACACCCCCGTATCGGCTGGCCTGGGCCTCCATCAGCACCATTGCCCCGGCCCGGCCGCCATCTTGGACACTGCAACACGAGGCCGCGTGGCCTCGGCTCGAACCCAACCCTGGGCCTGGCCAGGCCCCGACATCGAGGCACCACTATCCACCCAGGAGGTGAAGAGACCACTTGGCAGGTCAATGGGAGAAAGGAGTGTCGATGGCTCTCCCCCGCCAGGTGCCGATCGCCTCCGGCCTCCCCGGGCGCTGGCTCCACCCCCCTGCTGGGTGTCTGGACTCCCTCATCCCGGACCTCCCGACCTCCAAGCGCGAGGGTCCGGACATCAAAGGAGACCAGACCTATAACTGGGGCCGCTCCAGAGCAGGAAGGCAGTTGTATCCTGGAGTCGAGAGACACCTTGAAGAACTCATCCTTGACGGACTGCTGACGCTGCCGCAGCCCTGCCTTGTGAACCATTTCTGAAGCCTGCTGGCGCTGCCGCGGCCCTCTGCAACGTGCATCTTCGTCTTGGCCTGCTGGCGCTGCCGCGGCCCATCCTTGTGAACCATCGCTCCTGCCTGCTGGCGCTGCCGCGGCCCTCTGCAACGTGAAATCCTCATCCTAGCCTGCTGGCGCTGCCCCGGCCCTTCTTGCTGTGAACCATCATCGTAGCCTGCTGGCGCTGCCGCGGCCCTCCTTGCGGAGAACCCTCATCCTAGCCTGCTGGCGCTGCCGCGGCCCTCCTTGCCGAGAACTATCATCCTAGCCTGCTGGCGCTGCCGCGGCCCGTCCTTGCGGACCCCGGAGCTCGAGGATTGTGAGCTCCTTCTGGCCGCCCCTGTACCGGACCGGTACCAAGACTGTCCCGCTACCCCTTACCCTTCAGAGACTAGAATTGGGAGTGTTAGACGGACCGGGAGGGTCGGCCGAGAATAAGGGGAGAGGTCTCCGGGGAGAGCCGTCTCCAGCGATCGTACAGACAAGTAACTTCCCCCCCACAGATGTACACCACACAAGGATAAGGTTTAACGTTCTTTATAAGCAATTCTCTAAGTACGGTGAAATGGTACAAGGAGGTCTGGACTCAGGGGTCCCCTCGGTTCGAGTCTCTTGGTTGGGAAAGGGGGTAGCGGGACAGTCTTGTTACCACTCTGGTAGATATGGTGATAGATGGATAGCTCACAATCCTTGAGCTCGGCGTTCTAGATGATCGGGCCGCGGCGGAGCCAGCAGGTCCCGAGATGATTGAAGGTAGCGACGGTCCGCGGCGGAGCCAGCAGGTCCCGATGAAGGTGGTAGTTACAAACGGTCCGCGGCCACGCCAGCAGGTCCCGACGACGATGAAGGTTTCAGAAGGTTTGCGGCAGCGCCAGCAGGCAGGACGATAGTTCGCAAGGCAGGGCTACGGCAGCGCCAGTAGTCCGTCAAGGATGAGTTCTTCACTGCGTCTCTCGACTCCAGGATACAACTGCCTTCCTGCTCTGGAGCTGCCCCAGTTATAGGTCTGGCGCCCTTTGATGTCCGGACCCTCGCACTTGGAGGTCGGGAGGTCCGGGATGAGGGAGTCCAGACACCCAGCAGGGGGGTGGAGCCAGCGCCTGGGGGAGCTGGGGGCGATCGGCACCTGGCGGGGGAGAGCCATCGACACCTCTTTCTCCCATTGACCTGCCAAGTAGTCCGCTCACCTCCTGGGTGGATGGTGGTGCCGGGATGTCGGGGCCTGGCCAGGCCCAGGGTTAGGGTCGATCGGAGGCCAAGCGGCCTCGTGGTGCTGTGTCCAAGATGGCGCCCAGGCCGGGCGAGGGGGCCGGTAGTGATTCGGGCCCATGATGTGGAGATGTCCAGGGGCAGGGGTCCCATATGGGACAGGAAACGGGTGGTTGTTGCGTGTAACACCTGGAGAGCCAGGCTCGGGCCTGGTCGTGCGGGGAGGGAGCAAGCCTTTCACGTGGCCTGTCCAACATGCGTCCCCCCCCAGCTGAAGGCGGGGAGAGTCACCCATCCTCTTGGGGACTCTCCTCGTCGAGGCGGAAGAAGCGTGACAGGCCATCTGCGTTGGCGTGGTCTTGCCCAGGTCGATGTTCCACAGTGAAGTCCATCCCCTGCAGGGAGATGGACCAACGCAATAGTTTCGGGTTTTCCCCCCGCATCTGCATTAGCCACTGCAGGGGCCGATGATCGGTCTGTACCCGGAAGTGGGTACCGAAGAGATAAGGCCGGAGCTTTTTGAGGGCCCACACCACTGCGAAGGCCTCCCTCTCGATAGTGCTCCAGCGTTGCTCTCGGGCCAGGAGACGTCTGCTGATGAAAGCCACTGGTTGGTCAAGTCCTTCGGGGTTCAGCTGGGAAAGGACTGCCCCAATGCCATGGTCGGAGGCATCCGTTTGGACGATAAATTCCCGACTGTAGTCGGGGGCCTGGAGCACAGGGGCGGAGCACATGGCGTCCTTCAGCTTCTCGAAGGCCGCTTGACAGTCTGGGGTCCAGTTGACCTTCTTCGGTTGGTTTTTGGATGTTAGTTCCGTGAGGGGCCCCACAATGCTGCCATAGTCCCTCACGAACCGCCGGTAGTAGCCTGTGAGTCCCAAGAAGGCGCGGACCTCGGTCTGGGTGATGGGGGGCTGCCAAGCCTGGATGGCAGCGATCTTGAGTTGCAGCGGGGCCACCAGGCTGCTTCCCACCTGGTGCCCGAGATAGGTCACGGACCCCTGGCCAATTTGGCATTTGCTGGCCTTGATCGTGAGGCCGGCTCGTTGGAGGGCCTGCAGAACGTCTCGGAGGTGGTTGAGGTGGTCGGACCAGTGGCGGCTGTACACAGCGATATCGTCCAAGTAGGCGGCGCTGAATTCTTCGAGTCCCGCCAGGACCTGGTTTACTAGCCGCTGAAATGTTGCTGGAGCATTCTTCATGCCGAATGGCATGACCTTGAAGTGGTAGTGGCCATCAGGGGTGGAGAAGGCAGATCGTTCTTGGGCCCGGGGTGTGAGACCGATCTGCCAGTAGCCCGCTGTCAGGTCGAAGATGCTGAGGTAGCGGGCAGCCCCCATGCGGTCGATTAGTTCATCTGCTCGGGGGATGGGATGTGCGTCGGTTCTGGTGACCGCATTCAAGCCCCGGTAGTCGACGCAGAACCGGAGCTCAGGAGTGGTGCCGGGGGCGGCCGCTTTGGGGACCAGTACCACTGGGCTGGCCCAGGGGCTGTCTGAGGGCTCGATGACCCCGAGCGTGAGCATTTTGGACACCTCCTCTTGGATGCAGGCCCGTACCCGATCTGGTACGCGGTAGGCCCGATGTCGGATAGGGGGGACTGTCTCCAGTGTCCACGTCGTGTAAGCACCAGGGGGTGACCCCTGGGGTGAGGGAGAACAGGGTGGCGAACTGCAGTAGGAGGTCTCTGCAGCCTTGGCGCTGTTCCAGGGTGAAGGCCTCCGAGAGTCGGACCCCGTCCACGGAGCCGTCCTTCTCCCGAGTCCGTAGGAGGTCAGGTAGTGGTTCGGAGTCCTCCTCGGCTCCGTTGTCTGTTGCCATTAGGAGGCTGAGCTCCGAGCGCACAAAGTGGGGTTTTAGTCTATTGGCGTGGAGGACCCGGAGGGGGTTCCGTGAAGATTCCATATCGATGAGATAGGTGACAGGGCTCTTGCGCTCGACTACTTTGAAGGGCCCTGTCCACTTGTCTTGCAAGGCGCATGGTTCGGTGGGAGACATCACCCACACTTGTTGGCCGGGTTCAAATTCGATGGAGGGGGCATTTTGATCGTACCACCTTTTCATGTCTTCCTGACTGGCCTCCAAGTTTGCTTTTGCCAGTTCCCTGAACCGTCCGGTCTGGTTGCGTAGGGTCAGGAGGTACTTGAAAACATCTGGAGGGTTCTTCAGAGGGGGCATTTCCCAACCTTCTTTGACTAGGCTGAGCGGCCCTCGCACAGGGTGTCCATATAAGAGTTCGAACGGGCTGAAGCCGAGGGACTTCTGGGGGACTTCTCGATAGGCAAAGAGGAGGCACGGCAGTAGCACATCCCACTGGCGACGGAGGGGCTCTTCCAACCCCCCAATCATCCCATTGAGCGTGCGGTTGAACCGCTCAACTAGTCCGTTTCCTTGAGGGTGATAGGGGGTCGTGAATCGGTAGGTGACCCCACACTGTTGCCAGAGGGACTTCATGTATTTTGAAATAAAGTTTGTGCCTCGGTCGCTGACGACTTCTCGGGGGAAGCCCACCCGGGAGAAGATCCCCATCAAGGCCCGGCCGACTACCGGGGCTGTCACAGTTCGCAGGGGAACAGCCTCGGGGTAGCGGGTGGCGTGGTCCACCAGTACCAGGATGAACCGATGTCCTTGGGCTGTACGGGGGTCCAGGGGCCCCACAATGTCTATCCCCACCCTCTCGAACGGGGTGGTGACCACTGGGAAAGGTTGCAGAGGGGCTTTAAGCTTGCGGCCGCTCTTCCTGCTGGCCTGGCACGTGGGGCAAGACCGGCAGTGCTGGAGTACGTCGTTCCTCATCTTGGGCCATAAAAAGTGGGTCACCAGGCGACTGTAGGTTTTGTCCTGACCCAGGTGACCAGCCAGGGGGACATCGTGGGCCAGGTTTAGCAAGAAGTCTCTAAAGCGGAGGGGCACCACTAGCACTCGACTGGCCCCTAACTCTGCGATTCTCTGTTCGCTGTACAACAGGTCATTGTCCCAATAGACCCAATGGGTTCCGGAGGTATCCCCTGCGCTCTGGGCGAGGGCTTGTTGGCGGAGTTCCTCGAGGGAGGGACAGGTCTTCTGTTCGTGGCGAAACTGTTCCTGGGTAGGCCCCCCCCTCCTGACGCCACTGAGCCAGGTCGGGAAGGTCCTGAGGCTGAGCGAGCCCCTCGGGAGTTTACTCTGGGGGGACGGCACGGTCGGTGTCTTCAACTGGAGCGACCGGGGGAGGAGGTGCCGGCCATTCAGGTTCTTCAGGTCGGGGGATGGCGCGGGCAGCCATGGACCGGGTGGTTACGCACGCCCAGTCCAGGAGGCCCAACATCCCCAGGTGCTCTCTTCTCTCTACGGCGGCCCACGGGGAACTCTCAAGATCATTTCCCAGGAGACAGTCTACGGGGGCATCATCTCGGACCGTCACCTTCAACATGCCGGAGACTCCTCCCCACTCGAAGGGGACGCAGGCCATCCGACATAGACTCTCCGAATTGTCGGCTGAACGTACAGGGCAGAGAACGTTCGGCAGGATCTGTTCTGGGGTCACCAGGTGACAGCGGACGGCTGTTACACTGGCCCCGGTGTCACGTAGGGCTTCGGCCCTGCGTCCATTAATGTTCACCCACTGACTGTACTTCCGGGTGTTGGCAGGTAGGGGGGCCCGCGGGACCATGTCTTTTCCCCCTAGGCACGCTAGAACCATGGCGGCTGGTTCCCATTCTTGGTGTTCTTGCTCACATTCCTCGTGTTCTTCGGAGATTTGTTCTTCCCCCAGGGCGGCGGCAGCCATCTGGCGGGGTCTCGGAGTCTGGCTCTGTGGACAATTCGGGTCATTTGCGTAGTGGCCGACTCGCTGGCATCGGTGACACGTGACGTTGGCTCTGTACCCCGGGCGCGCCGGGGTGTTGCCCCGGTTGGCCGGGGGTGGGGTGCTGGCAGCGGGAGCGGCCGGGGCGTTGTCTCTTCCTCGTCCCTGGCCCCCTCCTCCTCCTCGGGGACGGTGCTGACCTTGGTTGTTCCGGTTCTGTTCATGTGACCCATTTCGGCCCACTCGGGTAATTTCCCACCGGTCAGCCTCGGCGGCGAGCTGCCGTGGATCCGTTAATTTACTGTCGAGGAGGTGCTGCCTGAGCTCGACGAAGCAGTTGTTAGATAGATGCTCCCATACCATGAGATTGAAGAGTTGCTCGTAGGTCGTTACATTGCTTCCCTTGATCCAACCCTCGAAGGCTCGGCTGAAATAGTTCACGTACTCCACCCAAGTTGTACCCGGGATCCGGGTGCAGTCTCAGAACCTCTGGCGGTACATCTCGGGTGTGAGCCCATAGCGGGTGAGGAGGGTAGCTTTCATGTGGTCATAGGAGGTCATCTGATGGTCTGGGAGCTGTAACAGGGCATCACGGCCCTCATTGACGAACCTCCCCCATAGGCCGGCTCCCCAATCGCTTCGATCGATCCGGTGGGAGGTCATAGCGATCTCGTAGGCTTTGAACCATTGCTGTATGTCGTCATATCGGAAATATTCTCGAACGACATCCTTGGGGATGTGTACTTTCTTTTCTGTTGCTCCCGGGGTGCGTGGTTGCTCGGGCACCCCTAATTCTTTGCTCTGCTTACGTAAGTCTATCTCTGCTAGTTTGCGCTCGTGTTCATACGCCAGTCTCTTCTCTTCGAGCTCTCTTTGTCTCTGTTTCTCTTCCCGTTCTTCTCGGAGCCGCAGATGTTCTAGGTTCAGTTTTTGTTCGGCTAGTTTGAGTTCGCCATCCATTTTGAGCCGGGCCATTTCTAGTTCATGTAGTCTGCTTCTTTCTCGCTCTTGGATCTCATCTTGCGAGAGACCCGTTCTTCGCTCCTCGGGAGCCGTGGTGTTTTTCTCTGCTGCTGCGACATTTTGGTCCGGGGGTCTGACGGCCCCGGTTTCCGCCCATGACTCAATGGCGTGCTTGAAATCGTCTTTAGTACTCAGACCGGTGGTAGCGATACCTAGTTCAATGCAGAATTGTTTCAACTCACGATGGCTGTATTCTTCCAATTTCTCCATCTGGAATATCTCGGTGGATCCGCTCTCTTTGGTTGTTATTGTGGTTTCGTCGTGGGGTAAGCTACTCTCTTTACGATTACGCGTTGATTCGGATCGCGTCGCTGGCCCCAATGTTAGACGGACCGGGAGGGTCGGCCGAGAATAAGGGGAGAGGTCTCCGGGGAGAGCCGTCTCCAGCGATCGTACAGACAAGTAACTTCCCCCCCACAGATGTACACCACACAAGGATAAGGTTTAACGTTCTTTATAAGCAATTCTCTAAGTACGGTGAAATGGTACAAGGAGGTCTGGACTCAGGGGTCCCCTCGGTTCGAGTCTCTTGGTTGGGAAAGGGGGTAGCGGGACAGTCTTGTTACCACTCTGGTAGATATGGTGATAGATGGATAGCTCACAATCCTCGAGCTCGGCGTTCTAGATGATCGGGCCGCGGCGGAGCCAGCAGGTCCCGAGATGATTGAAGGTAGCGACGGTCCGCGGCGGAGCCAGCAGGTCCCGATGAAGGTGGTAGTTACAAACGGTCCGCGGCCACGCCAGCAGGTCCCGACGACGATGAAGGTTTCAGAAGGTTTGCGGCTGCGCCAGCAGGCAGGACGATAGTTCGCAAGGCAGGGCTACGGCAGCGCCAGTAGTCCGTCAAGGATGAGTTCTTCACTGCGTCTCTCGACTCCAGGATACAACTGCCTTCCTGCTCTGGAGCTGCCCCAGTTATAGGTCTGGCGCCCTTTGATGTCCGGACCCTCGCACTTGGATGTCGGGAGGTCCGGGATGAGGGAGTCCAGACACCCAGCAGGGGGGTGGAGCCAGCGCCTGGGGGAGCTGGGGGCGATCGGCACCTGGCGGGGGAGAGCCATCGACACCTCTTTCTCCCATTGACCTGCCAAGTAGTCCGCTCACCTCCTGGGTGGATGGTGGTGCCGGGATGTCGGGGCCTGGCCAGGCCCAGGGTTAGGGTCGATCGGAGGCCACGCGGCCTCGTGGTGCTGTATCCAAGATGGCGCCCAGGCCGAGCGAGGGGGCCGGTAGTGATTCGGGCCCATGATGTGGAGATGTCCAGGGGCAGGGGTCCCATATGGGACGGGAAACGGGTGGTTGTTGCGTGTAACACCTGGAGAGCCAGGCTCGGGCCTGGTCGTGCGGGGAGGGAGCAAGCCTTTCACGTGGCCTGTCCAACAGGGAGGATCCTCCTGTCCTGCCCCCACTTAATCGTTGATAACCTTGCCTCAAGAACCCTATATAAAGTGTGCAGATCTCATCCTTGTGTGGTGTCCATTTGTGGGGGGGAAGTTACCTGTCTGTACGATCGCCGGAGACGGCCCTCACCGGAGGCCTCTCCCCCTGTACTCGGCCGACCCTCTGGGTCTCCGTCTAACATTTACAATGCGAATAGTTTTAACTTTCGCAAATATGACACCAATAGCATTTGCAATGCAATATGTGTTGTATTTATGTGACTTAGATGTATTGATATTACAACTAGAAATGGCATTTATTGTTTTTAATAATTAATACTTAAATAAAAGTTACTGTAATTTATAATGGCAATAGCTGTGGTAAATAACTTTTGTGAAGATTATGTTCATTGTATTTTATTGTGACGAAAAACCAAGAACAGAAGTGAAATATTTACATCTTTTTGTGACATTTGTAATAAAGCTTGAAACATTGAGAGAACATATTTGAACCAGTTGTTGAATGGTTGCACAGATTGATGGTGTGGTAGCGCTGAGTGATGTTGTGGTGCCCCTGAGTGATGCTGTGGTGGTGCTGAGTGATTATATGGTGATGCGATAGAGTGAGTGTGATAGATAGATAGATAGATAGATAGATAGATAGATAGATAGATAGATAGATAGAGTGATGGCGATAGATAGAGTGAGCGTGATAGATAGACAGATATAGTGAGGGCTATAGATAGATAGACAGATAGATAAAGTGTATCTATGTTGCATTGAGTAGAGTGTAAGTATGAGGTGTGTAATTATATGGCAATGAGTGGTAATATGGGGAGTGTATGTTGTATTCAGTAGAGTGTAATTTTGTGGCATGTAATTATGTGGTACTGAGTGGTATTTGAAGTGTATGCTGCATTGAGTGCAGTGTAATTATGTAGCATATAATTATATGGCACTGAGTGGTATTGTTTGGAGTGTATGTTGCATTGAGTGCTGTGTAATTATGTGGCGTGTAATTATGTGGCACTGAGTGGTATTTGGAGTGCATGTTGCATTGAGGGCAGTGTAATTAAGTGGCGTGAAATTATGTGGCACTGAGTGGTATTTGGAGTGTATGTGGCATTGAGTGCAGTGTAATTATGTGGCGTGTAATTATGTGGCACTGAGTGTGAGGGTGCGCAGAGTGTGTGAGGGTGCGCAGAGTGTGTGAGGGTGCGCAGAGTGTGTGAGGGTGCGCAGAGTGTGTGAGGGTGCGCAGAGTGTGTGAGGGTGCGCAGAGTGTGTGAGGGTGCGCAGAGTGTGTGAGGGTGCAAGGGTGCAGTGTGGGCAGTGTGTGTGAGGGTGCAAGGGTGCAGTGTGGGCAGTGCGTGTGAGGGTGCAAGGGTGCAGTGTGGGCAGTGTGTGTGAGGGTGCAGTGTGGGCAGTGTGTGAGAGGGTGCACTGTGTGTGGGTGCACTGTGTGTAGAGTGTGTGAGGGTGCACTGTGTGTGGGTGCACTGTGTGTAGAGTGTGTGAGGGTTTGAGGGTGCATTGTGGGCAGTGTGTGTGAGGGTGCAGTGTGTGTGAGGGTGCAGTGTGGGCAGTGTGTGTGAGGGTGCAGTGTGGGCAGTGTGTGTGAGGGTGCAGTGTGTGTGGGTGCACTGTGTGCAGAGTGTGTGGGTGCACTGTGTGCAGAGTGTGTGGGTGCACTGTGTGCAGAGTGTGTGAGGGTGCAGAGTGTGTGAGGGTGCAGAGTGTGTGAGGGTGCAGAGTGTGTGAGGGTGCAGAGTGTGTGAGGGTGCAGAGTGTGTGAGGGTGCAGAGTGTGTGAGGGTGCAGAGTGTGTGAGGGTGCAGAGTGTGTGAGGCTGCAGAGTGTGTGAGGCTGCAGTGTGTGTGAGGCTGCAGTGTGTGTGAGGCTGCAGTGTGTGTGAGGCTGCAGAGTGTGTGAGGCTGCAGAGTGTGTGAGGCTGCAGAGTGTGTGAGGCTGCAGAGTGTGTGAGGCTGCAGAGTGTGTGAGGCTGCAGAGTGTGCAGAGTGTGTGAGGGTGCATAGGGTGCAGAGTGTGAGGGTGCATAGGGTGCAGAGTGTGTGAGGGTGCATGGGGTGCCGAGTGTGTGAGGGTGCATGGGGTGCCGAGTGTGTGAGGGTGCATAGGGTGCCGAGTGTGTGAGGGTGCATAGGGTGCAGAGTGTGTGAGGGTGCATAGGGTGCAGAGTGTGTGAGGGTGCAGAGTGTGAGAGGGTGCAGTGTGTGTGAAATTATGTGGCACTGAGTGGTATTTGGAGTGTATGTGGCATTGAGTGCAGTGTAATTATGTGGTGTGTAATTATGTGGCACTGAGTGTGAGGGTACGCAGAGTGTGTGAGGGTGCGCAGAGTGTGTGAGGGTGCGCAGAGTGTGTGAGGGTGCGCAGAGTGTGTGAGGGTGCGCAGAGTGTGTGAGGGTGCGCAGAGTGTGTGAGGGTGCGCAGAGTGTGTGAGGGTGCGCAGAGTGTGTGAGGGTGCGCAGAGTGTGTGAGGGTGCGCAGAGTGTGTGAGGGTGCGCAGAGTGTGTGAGGGTGCGCAGAGTGTGTGAGGGTGGGCAGAGTGTGTGAGGGTGCATGGTGCGCAGAGTGTGTGAGGGTGCATTGTGGGCAGAGTGTGTGAGGGTGCATTGTGGGCAGTGTGTGTGAGGGTGCAAGGGTGCAGTGTGGGCAGTGTGTGTGAGGGTGCAGTGTGGGCAGTGTGTGTGAGGGTGCAGTGTGGGCAGTGTGTGTGAGGGTGCAAGGGTGCAGTGTGGGCAGTGTGTGTGAGGGTGCAGTGTGGGCAGTGTGTGTGAGGGTGCAGTGTGGGCAGTGTGTGAGGGTGCAGTGTGGGCAGTGTTTGTGAGGGTGCAGTGTGGGCAGTGTGTGTGAGGGTGCACTGTGTGTGGGTGCACTGTGTGCAGAGTGTGTGAGGGTGTGAGGGTGTGAGGGTGCATTGTGGGCAGTGTGTGTGAGGGTGCATTGTGGGCAGTGTGTGTGAGGGTGCATTGTGGGCAGTGTGTGTGAGGGTGCATTGTGGGCAGTGTGTGTGAGGGTGCATTGTGGGCAGTGTGTGTGTGAGGGTGCCTTGTGGGCAGTGTGTGTGAGGGTGCATTGTGGGCAGTGTGTGTGAGGGTGCAGTGTGGGCAGTGTGTGTGAGGGTGCAGTGTGTGTGAGGGTGCACTGTGTGCAGAGTGTGTGGGTGCACTGTGTGCAGAGTGTGTGAGGGTGCAGAGTGTGTGAGGGTGCAGAGTGTGTGAGGGTGCAGAGTGTGTGAGGCTGCAGAGTGTGTGAGGCTGCAGAGTGTGTGAGGCTGCAGAGTGTGTGAGGCTGCAGAGTGTGTGAGGCTGCAGAGTGTGTGAGGCTGCAGAGTGTGTGAGGCTGCAGAGTGTGTGAGGCTGCAGAGGGTGTGAGGCTGCAGAGTGTGTGAGGCTGCAGAGTGTGTGAGGCTGCAGAGTGTGTGAGGCTGCAGAGGGTGTGAGGCTGCAGAGGGTGCAGAGTGTGTGAGGCTGCAGAGGGTGCAGAGTGTGTGAGGCTGCAGAGGGTGCAGAGTGTGTGAGGGTGCATAGGGTGCAGAGTGTGTGAGGGTGCATAGGGTGCAGAGTGTGTGAGGGTGCATAGGGTGCAGAGTGTGAGAGGGTGCATAGGGTGCAGAGTGTGAGAGGGTGCAGAGTGTGTGAAATTATGTGGCACTGAGTGGTATTTGGAGTGTATGTGGCATTGAGTGCAGTGTAATTGTGGCGTGTAATTATGTGGCACTGAGTGTGAGGGTACGCAGAGTGTGTGAGGGTACGCAGAGTGTGTGAGGGTGCGCAGAGTGTGTGAGGGTGCGCAGAGTGTGTGAGGGTGCGCAGAGTGTGTGAGGGTGCATTGTGGGCAGTGTGTGTGAGGGTGCATTGTGGGCAGTGTGTGTGAGGGTGCAGTGTGGGCAGTGTGTGTGAGGGTGCAGTGTGGGCAGTGTGTGTGAGGGTGCACTGTGTGCAGAGTGTGAGGGTGCAGAGTGTGTGGGTGCACTGTGTGCAGAGTGTGTGAGGGTGCAGTCTGGGCAGCGTGTGTGAGGGTGCAGTGTGGGCAGCGTGTGTAGTGTGTGAGAGGGTGCAGAGTGTGAGAGGGTGCAGTGTGGGCAGCGTGTGTGAGGTTGCAGTGTGGGCAGCGTGTGTAGTGTGTGAGAGGGTGCAGAGTGTGAGAGGGTGCAGTGTTTGAGAGGGTGCAGTGTGGGCAGTGTGTGTGAGGGTGCAGTGTGTGTGTGTGTGTGTGTGTGAAGTGCCCACTATGAACTGAATGTATACAAGCACAGGTGTACAGGATCTGGTAGTCCACAAGGCATGTCTCTTTTTTTCACAGAGAGGTCACTAGCCTAGGTAGGGGTCAGGCCAGTTTGCCAACAATTAATCATGCTTGGGCTCTAGAGAGCACACACGCCAGAACTGGAGAGTCGCGATTCAGCACATGAAGGATGATTTTCAAGGGGGATGACCGTTCTTGTGTGGGCTAGACCTCCTGAAGTATAAAGTGCTTTAGAAACTCAGAAGCCTCCTACCCTCTGAATACCTGCGAGTTCTAGGAAACATGTGTATGTTTCAGTGCAGAGTGTGAGGGTGTGCAGAGTGTGAGGGTGTGCAGAGTGTGAGGGTGTGGAGGGTGTGCAGAGTGTGGTGAGGGTGTGCAGAGTGTGGTGAGGGTGTGCAGAGTGTGGTGAGGGTGTGCAGAGTGTGGTGAGGGTGCGCAGAGTGTGGTGAGGGTGCGCAGAGTGTGGTGAGGGTGCGCAGAGTGTGGTGAGGGTGCGCAGAGTGTGGTGAGGGTGCGCAGAGTGTGGTGAGGGTGCGCAGAGTGTGGTGAGGGTGCGCAGAGTGTGGTGAGGGTGCGCAGAGTGTGGTGAGGGTGCGCAGAGTGTGGTGAGGGTGCGCAGAGTGTGGTGAGGGTGCGCAGAGTGTGGTGAGGGTGCGCAGAGTGTGGTGAGGGTGCGCAGAGTGTGGTGAGGGTGCGCAGAGTGTGGTGAGGGTGCAGAGGGTGCAGTGTGTGTGAGGGTGCAGTGTGTGTGAGGGTGCAGAGGGTGCAGTGTGTGTGAGGGTGCAGAGGGTGCAGTGTGTGTGAGGGTGCAGAGTGTGCAGGTGCAGAGTGTGCAGGTGCAGAGTGTGCGGGTGCAGAGTGTGCAGGTGCAGAGTGTGCGGGTGCAGAGTGTGCGGGTGCAGAGTGTGCGGGTGCAGAGTGTGCGGGTGCGTGCAGGTGCAGAGTGTGCAGGTGCAGAGTGTGCAGGTGCAGAGTGTGCAGGTGCAGAGTGTGCAGGTGCAGAGTGTGCAGGTGCAGAGTGTGCAGGTGCAGAGTGTGTGAGGATGCAGAGGGTGCAGTGTATGTGAGGCTGCAGTTTGTGTGAGGGTGCAGTGTGTGCAGTGTTTGGGTTACAATACCATATTTGTTTACAGGCACATAACCGAGCACCTAAACAAGTACAGTCTGGATCTGAAGTGCTAAGAACCATGCTTCGTGCCATTGCTCAGAAACCTCTAAAGTCTTAAAACAAGCTTTTCACATACCTGGATTTTACCTCTAACCACAAACAGAAACAACCCCGTTTGAAGTTATATCTTTAATCCACCTTTTCTTCTGCAAAACCATCTCTCAGAGGGAACGCTTGAATAAGTCAATTCTGAAGAGTCTCTCATTAGAATCGAAAAATCTTCATTGACAGTCTGTGCATCTCTCTGGTCTTTCATCAACAGAACTGTTACTTTAAGAAACTATAGTATGTGGAAACGACCGCCTTACAAAACACATCATTGAATGTATAAAGATTCTACCAATCAGGTGAGCTTGGTTTCTCTCCTAGAACTGGATTGTAGCAGATGTCAAGAAAAACAGAGGGGAGCAAACCCAACAGCACTGGTCCACAGTCAGTGCTTGATGTGTGCCGGTCTTTGACTGTGGTGGGCAACGTCACTCATTTTTTGGGGCCGAGACTTATTTTTAATCATGTGATTTTGACTTGGGGTAAGGGAGACAGAGAGAACAAGACAGAAGAGGGACGAAGAAGAAGAATGAGGCGATTAAAAAATAGCGGCAAATGGAAAAAGCAAGGACGCAAAAAAAACAACAAGAGAACCTACACCACTCAACAGGGCTGCAGTGAATTGGAGAGGTTACATCTCACCCTTCCAGTGGCTGTTCCAGGCGAAATCACAACGGCCAAGGTCCTTTCACTGAGGTGGCTGGGTGGGTTAGTGCACCTACTGCAGAGGAGTGTGTGTGTGATTGTCTAACCTATATAAGTTTCATGTCACAGACGTCACTCTTGATACACGTACACTTCTGAGGATGAAAAACAAGTGCCACTGAGTTGCTATCTTAATGTTATTACAGCGCTTAGAGGTCTGTCTTCTTCTTGCATGCTGCAGTGTTAAGGGAAACAATTAGTTCAAGGACTGGCTGCACCTCACTGTGGGACTGGAAGCATTAAAATCGAACTGCATTTCCTTAGGGAACTGGCCGGCTCGTTAACATGAACGGTTGCTGGCAAGGTCAACTCAATCATTCATCCTTGCCAGGTGTAACGATATTGTAGGAAATGGGACCCCCGGCCGGCCAGGGCTTGCGCCACAGCCAGTCAGAGACCGCCACTCCTATGTAAAGTCGACCCCTGCTCGCCCTCTAGGTAACGCGGCGCGGGCAGTCAGGCCTATCTCGGAGGACATGTGTAAAGCATTTGCGCACGCACCCACCAACAGCAACCTCCCAGGCCTCCCACAAAAGGAACTCCACGCAAAGTATATATGAGAATAGTCTTTATATTAAGAAGGACACATAGGAACATACACTTTACAATGTGCTCGAGGCACGGCAGGGGTCACCAGGACAAAGGTACAGGGCAGGGCCAAGGGGCCACTGCCAGAAAGATGCACATGACGGTATTGGTATTGTAGACATATAACAATTGGGAGCTTCCTCGGACTAGGACTAGAACACATAATCACCAGGACATAGGTCTAGCAATAGAACTCGCTCTAACCAGCATAGACTTACATGAGGCAAGGTACACAACACACAGAGGCCCCTATCAGCAGGGCAACACTGAAGAGTTCTCCGTATCACGTTGATGTTAGTCAGTAGCACCCCCCAGGCCAGATGGCCTTCCTGAGGCAAGGGGCGCCTTAGAGTCTCGATGTCCCGAGTGGGCTGCAAGGGGGCCCAGGGCAACCCTAAACGTGGCAGCGGCCCACTAAGTGCTGGGCCGCTGGGGGACTTGGACATAGCAGGGTCCGGGACACGTGGTGGGGCCACTCGGGGCCCAGGCAGGGCCAGGGACACGTGGTGGGGCCACTCGGGGCCCAGGCAGGGCTAGGGACACGTGGTGGGGCCACTGGGGGCCCAGGCAGGGCTAGGGACACGTGGTGGGGCCACTGGGGGCCATGATGGAGCCTCGCGGGGCTCGGAACAAGAACTGCAGGCAGGCGGGGCCCCCCTCGGGGGACCCGGCATCACTGGGGGCCCCAGGGGCCGTGACGGAGCCTCACGGGGCTCAGAACAAGAACTGCAGGCAGGCGGGGCCCCCCTCGGGGGACCCGGCATCACTGGGGGCCCCAGGGGCCGTGACGGAGCCTCACGGGGCTCAGAACAAGAACTGCAGGCAGGCGGGGCCCCCCTCGGGGGACCCGGCATCACTGGGGGCCCCAGGGGCCGTGACGGAGCCTCACGGGGCTCAGGGCAAGAATGGAGGCAGGCATGCTCGCGCTGGAGGGGAGGGGCGAGCACCGACAATGTGCTCCGACGCCCGCCTCCCCTCCGGCACACTCACCACTCACCGGCTGGTCGCGCCGGTCTTTCTTCGCTCTCCGGGGCTCCCGTTCGCTCCTGGGGGCCCCGGGGGGAAACGGCACTTCTGGTGGGGGGACGCAGGGGCGCGGAGTTGGCTCCCGCTGCCCCCTGCATGGCTCGGCTTCCTCTCGTCGTCGGCACAGTACCCCCGGGCCGCCGGCCAATCAGAGCGCGGCCCGGGGAAACGTCATCAGCTCAGCCCGGGCCGACAGCCAATCAGAGCGCGGCCCGGGGGCGGGCTTCACGCGGGGTCCCGGGCTGCGGCGGTGAAACACAGGGGAAATTGACGAGGGCTCGGCTCCCTCGATAAGGCAGCCAGGGAGGGGATAAAACGAGGTAGCACTCGCTGGGGCTGCAGAGCCTCTGTCGCACGAGGCAGACGCCGGGTAGGCACCGGTCCGGTTGAGTATAGCGCGAGGACCTGGATGAAGTGCCCCCAAGGCGCTAGGCAAGCAGGAAAGCGCCCCGAGCGCTAGGAGCACAGATGAAGCGCCCCGGGGCGCTAGGACCGGGGGGGAAGCGCTCCCACGGGCTAGTGGCAGGGAAAACAGAATCCATAAGAAGTTCAGGGAGTCCATAGTTCAGGGGCAGGGCCCAGGGAGGCCAGCCAACCCTGAGCCCACGCAGCAGCACGACCCAGGCAGGGTGCCAAGCAGGAAGACGAAGAGAGCGAGAAGAGGGCCCACCCTCCTTTTATACAGGGGCTTCCTTTGTCTCCCAAAGGGGCAGGCAGGGAGCGAACCAGCCAGAACTGGTTATAAGGGGTTTCAGGTTACTGGCCAGGCCAGGGACACTGGACGCACCCCAGGGGGGGTGGAGCCAGCCTGGTGAGGGACGGCCCGGCCAGCTTCAGCCAATCAGGTGCCAGCCCACCGACTGCACACACACACCAAAGTCTAGAAGTGGCACTTCCCTTCTAGTCACACACAGGCCGCATACATCATCTCGTAGCATTCAACCTCACGAGCGCATACATACCAAACATGACCCGGCACGCCCCACACACCAGGAACTACTCGAGCCACATACATTCCCCATGCATTCCTATGGGAGGCAGGTCCCTCTCACCACACACCCACTCAGAAGGGGAACCACCATTCCCCGGACACACACAATGAGCACAAAACTTCAGGGGTGGACCTGCCAGACGGGCCAAGTCCAACACATGCCCCTCCCAGCCCAAACGCAGGGCAGACCAATCACTACCGTGATGGACTTCCCTGCTGCAGGGCGATAGAACGAGGACGCGGCCCGCACCGCCGGACCGATAGACATACACCGACTGAAAATAATAAAAGTTACAACAAAAAAACAACAACAAAAAAATAATATAAAAAAAAATGAAGACATAGGCCCAACCAGGCTACCCACCTGGTACTCCTTAGTTGTCCATGACTAGGACCAGGCCCTAAGCCATCCAGATACCACTGGTCCCTGCTAATCCGAAGTGGGGGGTGGTAACCCCTGGCCCACAATAGCCATTCTCCACTCCCATTCTCAGTGTAGCCACGACTACCACTGTTCCTTCCACCTAGGGTCCGCACCCTCAGGTTTGCCAGAGGTCACGGGCAAGAATGCCCCACCCTACCTCTACTTCTGAGGTTCCGCGTTCTCCCAGGAGAAACACCCTCAGAACACACTCTCCTACCAGTCTTGGAGCTTCCTCCCTCCACTGGTCTTCCACCTGGGAACTAAGCGTTCAGCTCTCCCCAAGGCAAGCCGCGGCAGCGCCAGCAGGTCTTCCTTGTCCGGGATACAACTTAACATACATTCAGCCAGGGCGACACCTGACGCCTAAAACACAACAGGGATACCACTTAAGATAAATTCAGCCAGGGCGACACCTGACGCCTAAAACGCAACAAGATGAGTCTCAGTGTTCAGCTCTCCCCAAGGCAAGCCGCGGCAGCGCCAGCAGGCCTTCCTTGTCCGGGATACAACTTAACATAAATTCAGCCAGGGCGACACCTGACGCCTAAAACGCAACAAGAGTCTCAGTGTTCAGCTCTCCCCAAGGCAAGCCGCGGCAGCGCCAGCAGGTCTTCCTTGTCCGGGATACAACTTAACATAAATTCAGCCAGGGCGACACCTGACGCCTAAAACGCAACAAGATGAGTTTCAGTGTTCAGCTCTCCCCAAGGCAAGCCGCGGCAGCGCCAGCAGGTCTTCCTTGTCCGGGATACAACTTAACATAAATTCAGCCAGGGCGACACCTGACGCCTAAAATGCAACAAGATGAGTCTCAGTGTTCAGCTCTCCCCAAGGCAAGCCGCGGCAGCGCCAGCAGGTCTTCCTTGTCCGGGATACAACTCAACATAAATTCAGCCAGGGCGACACCTGACGCCTAAAACACATTCCGCGGGGTAAGGAAGACATGAGCGTCAAACACATTTAGCGGGGAAAAGGGGACACACGATGCATCCAACACATTCAGCGGGGCAAGGAAGGACACTATTACCGTTGATTCAGCAAGCTCCCCATCCCAGAGAACTTACACTCCATTACTCAGCACACCTCAACATTCATCCACACTCCTTCCCCTAGACTGGTAAGACAGTTTCCCACCGCCCCTGATTCCTCAACCTGACCCTTGTGGCACAGGTACCATTACTCTAGGGAAGGGACAAGGACCACACACATTTGAAAATAATTACACAACCACCCCTGGATCCCACCCTCCTGGTGAATCCAGGAAACCAAATTTCACTAGGGAGATGATTTACCCTCCCAAGCTAGGGACACCTAACTCTCAGTGCATACGCACACATTTTTCCACAGAACGGACATTTAAGTAACCTTAAAAAACTTTCCACAGAACGGGTATTTCCATTAATCATTAAACATTTCCACAGAACAGACATTTTTTAGCAACCTGACCTGGCCCATGTGGCGCAGGCACCATTACTCCAGGGAAGGGACAGGGACCATACACATTGAACACAATTACGCTGCCACCACTGGATCCCACCCTTCTGGGGAATCCAGAAACCACATTGCGCTAGGGAGTTGATCTACCCTCCCGAGCTAGGGCCACCTAACTCATAGCGTACCAGAATACATTTTTCACAGAACCGACATTTAAGTAACCTCTTAAAACCACTAATCTCCTTTCTTCGCTACCATTTACACTGCAGAGTTTTGTAGGGAGGCCAGTTATCGTTGTGGTACTGCGCAAACACAAGTCCGGATCCCACCGCTAGCCACCAGTGTAGGAAATGGGACCCCCGGCCGGCCAGGGCTTGCGCCACAGCCAGTCAGAGACCGCCACTCCTATGTAAAGTCGACCCCTGCTCGCCCTCTAGGTAACGCGGCGCGGGCAGTCAGGCCTATCTCGGAGGACATGTGTAAAGCATTTGCGCACGCACCCACCAACAGCAACCTCCCAGGCCTCCCACAAAAGGAACTCCACGCAAAGTATATATGAGAATAGTCTTTATATTAAGAAGGACACATAGGAACATACACTTTACAATGTGCTCGAGGCACGGCAGGGGTCACCAGGACAAAGGTACAGGGCAGGGCCAAGGGGCCACTGCCAGAAAGATGCACATGACGGTATTGGTATTGTAGACATATAACAATTGGGAGCTTCCTCGGACTAGGACTAGAACACATAATCACCAGGACATAGGTCTAGCAATAGAACTCGCTCTAACCAGCATAGACTTACATGAGGCAAGGTACACAACACACAGAGGCCCCTATCAGCAGGGCAACACTGAAGAGTTCTCCGTATCACGTTGATGTTAGTCAGTAGCACCCCCCAGGCCAGACGGCCTTCCTGAGGCAAGGGGCGCCTTAGAGTCTCGATGTCCCGAGTGGGCTGCAAGGGGGCCCAGGGCAACCCTAAACGTGGCAGCGGCCCACTAAGTGCTGGGCCGCTGGGGGACTTGGACATAGCAGGGTCCGGGACACGTGGTGGGGCCACTCGGGGCCCAGGCAGGGCCAGGGACACGTGGTGGGGCCACTTGGGGCCCAGGCAGGGCTAGGGACACGTGGTGGGGCCACTGGGGGCCCAGGCAGGGCTAGGGACACGTGGTGGGGCCACTGGGGGCCCAGGCAGGGCTAGGGACACGTGGTGGGGCCACTGGGGGCCATGATGGAGCCTCGCGGGGCTCGGAACAAGAACTGCAGGCAGGCGGGGCCCCCCTCGGGGGACCCGGCATCACTGGGGGCCCCAGGGGCCGTGACGGAGCCTCACGGGGCTCAGGGCAAGAATGGAGGCAGGCATGCTCGCGCTGGAGGGGAGGGGCGAGCACCGACAATGTGCTCCGACGCCCGCCTCCCCTCCGGCACACTCACCACTCACCGGCTGGTCGCGCCGGTCTTTCTTCGCTCTCCGGGGCTCCCGTTCGCTCCTGGGGGCCCCGGGGGGAAACGGCACTTCTGGTGGGGGGACGCAGGGGCGCGGAGTTGGCTCCCGCTGCCCCCTGCATGGCTCGGCTTCCTCTCGTCGTCGGCACAGTACCCCCGGGCCGCCGGCCAATCAGAGCGCGGCCCGGGGAAACGTCATCAGCTCAGCCCGGGCCGACAGCCAATCAGAGCGCGGCCCGGGGGCGGGCTTCACGCGGGGTCCCGGGCTGCGGCGGTGAAACACAGGGGAAATTGACGAGGGCTCGGCTCCCTCGATAAGGCAGCCAGGGAGGGGATAAAACGAGGTAGCACTCGCTGGGGCTGCAGAGCCTCTGTCGCACGAGGCAGACGCCGGGTAGGCACCGGTCCGGTTGAGTATAGCGCGAGGACCTGGATGAAGTGCCCCCAAGGCGCTAGGCAAGCAGGAAAGCGCCCCGAGCGCTAGGAGCACAGATGAAGCGCCCCGGGGCGCTAGGACCGGGGGGAAGCGCTCCCACGGGCTAGTGGCAGGGAAAACAGAATCCATAAGAAGTTCAGGGAGTCCATAGTTCAGGGGCAGGGCCCAGGGAGGCCAGCCAACCCTGAGCCCACGCAGCAGCACGACCCAGGCAGGGTCCCAAGCAGGAAGACGAAGAGAGCGAGAAGAGGGCCCACCCTCCTTTTATACAGGGGCTTCCTTTGTCTCCCAAAGGGGCAGGCAGGGAGCGAACCAGCCAGAACTGGTTATAAGGGGTTTCAGGTTACTGGCCAGGCCAGGGACACTGGACGCACCCCAGGGGGGGTGGAGCCAGCCTGGTGAGGGACGGCCCGGCCAGCTTCAGCCAATCAGGTGCCAGCCCACCGACTGCACACACACACCAAAGTCTAGAAGTGGCACTTCCCTTCTAGTCACACACAGGCCGCATACATCATCTCGTAGCATTCAACCTCACGAGCGCATACATACCAAACATGACCCGGCACGCCCCACACACCAGGAACTACTCGAGCCACATACATTCCCCATGCATTCCTATGGGAGGCAGGTCCCTCTCACCACACACCCACTCAGAAGGGGAACCACCATTCCCCGGACACACACAATGAGCACAAAACTTCAGGGGTGGACCTGCCAGACGGGCCAAGTCCAACAGATATGTTGAATTTAACATGATAGCGCAAGAAAAACTGGGTTTCACACGTGAGAGCCAAAGACATTTAAAGCAAAAAGCGGTCTGTATTGGACACCCGAAAATACAAAAATAGGCCAATAAATACACAAATTTTTTTAATAAACTGCTCAAGTCCATGTTAACAGAAAACACAACCAATCAAAATCCAGGTAGTGTACAATTCATCACCCTGATACATGCCTCATGCTGGTCTACTTACAGCCAATGTCCATGAAAGAAAAGGAAAGGAGTGTGTGCTGAAAAAGCCAGTTTCCTGACACCCATGCAAATTAATCAAGGTGTGACTAGGTATTAGTGTAGATCGATGCTTGCTACTGTGGAAATAGACACTCACGCGTAACCAAAGCCTATTCCAAGAGCAACTGGTGTTTTGTAGAAATTAACTCCGCTGGATACTGCGAAAAAAACATCATGCCATCATTATTGATGCTGAAATAACTGGGAAACCATTAGATAGTGATTAGTACTCAAGCTGGACTTGAATACTAAGATGAACCACATAGATTTGAATGCCACTGCTTTGGTCGATGGCAGTAATGCTAAAAACTGAAGGATATAAAAGTACCCGTCTCTATGAGCTAGTCTTACTACTCCCCATGGGAGTGCACTCTGTACCTTGTAATCCGTTGTTACTGTTCATAAAAAGACTTCTCACAAGGAAACAGCTGACGCTGGTTTGTGCATTATGCAGCCGACCACAAGAATCCGAATTTGTTTGTTTTTACTGCATGAAAGAAGCTGCAAAAACAAGAAACGCTCTGCTTGAAAGACGCTCTGCTAAATCTTACTTATAAAAAAGCCAAGCACGTGACACTGCAGTGTCAGTACTTACCAAAAAACTTGTTGGCGAGGCTCATACCGGGAAACACTGCTTTGCTAGAAGGCGCTGGTGAAAGTATTGCGCCCGCCTCATTAACACGCAAGTTTGGAGACGGTAGGAACATAGAAAAGGGACTCTACCGTAGCAGCCATCTTAGAGTGGGCAGCATGGATAACAACAATAAAAAAACAAGACGTGTGCATGCAGAAAACTGCCGTGGGGCGGGACTTCCATTTCCTGCTGGAAGCCCGCGCCCATGGATTGGCTGGCTAGGAGAGGAGCAGTGGTGACGTGGGTCTCCCATGCCCGAGGGAGAGCCCCGCGGTGGCGGCTGTACTCCTGAGTTGCACCGATGCAGTAAGTGGGGTTTGGGGGGGTGTGCCCGTGTGTATGTATATGTGTGGCTGTGTGTCTGTTAGCTTTGCGTGTGTATATGTGTGTCCCGATGCATTGTGCGTGCGTGGGTGTATGTGTGTGTGTGCGTGCATGCGTGAGTGTGGCTGTGTGTGATTGAGAGAGGCTGCGAATGCGAGGCAGGGGATGTGCACGGCGCCGTGCCCGCCCTCGAGGAGGAATCTGAGACAGCAGAAGCGCGTGCACCAACGCTGTCTCAGATTCCCCCAAAATCGCCGACAACAGGTCCTTCGCTACGCTCGACCTAAAAACTTACTTACCTGAACTATTTTTCTCTGATGCCTAAACATATATAAAGATACTTGAAATTTTTATAAATTAGTGTGGATCTCCTTCTTGAGTCGTGTTGTCATTTATTATTCATTGTGTGTATTTGCAATTGTCTTGCACTACTCTGTTAAGTCTAAGGGTGCTCAGCCATTTACCCCCTAATAGAGCACTTTGAAATTGCATAGCAGGCCCATTCCCACTCATAAGAGAACCCCTGGACTCTTTACACAGTATATCAACTTATTGATATAGCACATAAAGAGCCAGCTTCCTACATTGGTGGTGCAGCGGTGGGAAAGAAGATTCAACATTTGCTGTACCACTTGGTTGATAAGTGATTTCACTAAGGAATCCAAAATTGACGGGTTAAAAACATTTTATCCGATTTTTAGGTCTCGCCTGAACCAATGCGCATGCGCTGACATTTAGTAAGGGCTTTAAGCTTTGGAACACACGCTTGTGCTTTTGTTTTCTTCACCTGCTATTGGCCTTTGCATGCGTCTTTCTAGGAAAGACAGCACGCAATCGACCAAAGGCGGGCACATGTCCTGCCTACTTTCTGCCCTGGCCTAGGGTCCATGGGAGCGAGCCCAGCTTTCCGCCCTCGTCATGGCTCATTAAGCACAGCATGCACTTTCAGCTCCAAACGCGGTTGCTTTCACTTTCGTGTACCGTACTTGTTTTATTTATTTATTTACTAGAGTGCCGTAATGCCTTTCTGCACAGAACACACCTCCCAAACATCAACCAGAGCTATGCCATGGCTTGTTTCTAATATTCTGCCCTCCCATTTGCCCCCTTCGAGATCCTACTCTCCAATTGCATTCTTGCAGCACCCTCCTACCCATTAGTCGTCCACCACCACCACCACTACGTCGTCCACCACCACCACCACGTCGACTACCACCACGTCGACCACCACCACGTCGACCACCTCCTCGTCCACCACCTCCACGTCCACCACCACCACGTCCACCACCACCACGTCCACCACCACCACGTCCACCACCACCACGTCCACCACCACCACCACGTCCACCACCATGTCCACCACCACCACGTCCACCACTACCACGTCCACCACCACATCCACCACCACCACCACGTCCACCACCACCACGTCCACCACCACGTCCACCACCACGTCCACCACCACCACATCCACCACCACCACCACGTCCACCACCACCACGTCCACCACCACATCAGCCACCACGTCCACCACCATGTCCACCACCACGTCCACCACCACGTCCACCACCATGTCCACCACCATGTCCACCACCATGTCCACCACCATCAGGTCCACCACTACCACGTCCAGCACCACCACGTCCACCACCACTACCACTTCCACTACCACTACCACCACCACGTCTACCACCACCCCCACGTCCACCACTACCCCCACATCCACCACTACCCCCACGTCCACCACTACCCCCACATCCACCACTACCCCCACATCCACCACTACCCCCACGTCCACCACTACCCCCACGTCCACCACTACCCCCACGTCCGCCACTACCCCCACGTCCGCCACTACCCCCTTGTTAGACGGGACCTGGAGGGTCGGCCGAGGACAAGAGGAGAGGTCTCCGGGGAGAGCCGTCTCCAGCGATCGTACAGACAAGTAACTTCCCCCCCACAGATGGACACCACACAAAGATAAGGTTTAACGATCTTTATAGGCAATTCTGAAGTACGGTAGAATGGTACAAGGAGGTCTGGACTCAGGGGTCCCCTCGATTCTAGTCTCTTGGAGGGAAAAGGGGGTAGCGGGACAGTCTTGTTACCAATCTGGTAGGTGCGATGAGATGATGGGTAGCTCACAATCCTCGAGCTCGGTGTTGTAGGCAGACGGGCCGCGGCAGCGCCAGCCGGTCCCGATGAGATCGAAGGCAGCAACGGTCCGCGGCAGCGCCAGCAGGTCCCGACGAAGATGGTAGTTACAACGAGCCGCGGCAGCGCCAGCAGGTCCCGACGTGGATGAAGGTTGCAGAAGGCCGCGGCAGCGCCAGCGGTCAGGACGACAGTTCACAAGGCAGGGCTGCGGCAGCGCCAGCAGTCCGTCAAGGATGAGTTCTTCACGGTGTCTCTCGACTCCAGGATACAACTGCCTTCCTGCTCTGGAGCTGCCCCAGTTATATGTCTGGCGCCCTTTGATATCCGGACCCTCGCACTTGGAGGTCGGGAGGTCCGGGATGAGGGAGTCCAGACACCCAGCAGGGGGGTGGAGCCAGCGCCCGGGGAGGCTGGGGGCGATCGGCACCTGGCGGGGGAGAGCCATCGACACTCCTCTCTCCCATTGACCTGCCAAGTGGTCCGATCACCTCCTGGGTGGATGGTGGTGCCGGGATGTCGGGGCCTGGCCAGGCCCAGGGTTAGGGTTAGGGTCGAGCTGAGGCCACGCGGCCTCGTGGTGCAGTGTCCAAGATGGCGGCTGGGCCCGGGCAATGGTGCTGGTGGATGCCCAGGCCGGTGATATGAAGATGTTCGGGGGCAGGTGTCCCGTGTGGGACGGGTTACGGGTGGCTTCTGGGGGTGGCTTCTGTAGAGTCGGTGTCCTGGCTCTGTCGTGCGGGGAGGGAGCGAGCCCTCGTCCGCAACTACCCCCTCGTCCGCCACTACCCCCTCGTCCGTCACTACCCCCTCGTCCGCCACTACCCCCTCGTCCGCCACTACCCCCTCGTCCGCCACTACCCCCTCGTCCGCCACTACCCCCTCGTCCGCCACTACCCCCTCGTCCGCCACTACCCCCACGTCCGCCACTACCCCCACGTCCGCCACTACCCCCACGTCCGCCACTACCCCCACGTCCGCCACTACCCCCACGTCTGCCACTACCCCCACGTCTGCCACTACCCCCACGTCCGCCACTACCCCCACGTCCGCCACTACCCCCACGTCCGCCACTACCCCCACGTCCGCCACTACCCCCACGTCCGCCACTACCCCCACGTCCGCCACTACACCCACGTCCGCCACTAAACCCACGTCCACCACCACCACGTCCACCACCACCACGTCCACCACCACATCCTCCACCAACACCACGTCCACCAGATCCACCACCATCTGAAAGAGACACGTTAGTGATAGATTCCTTACCTTAGAATATCCCCAGGCGTCAGACTGGATCCGGAAAGTTTTGCTTAGCAGTACCCCTGCGCTTCATTAGGTGGTGTCCTGCGGCTCCTCATCCATCGTATACGCCGAGATGACGTTATGGAGACAACTTAGGCACCACCCATGCGCGCTGACATCAGTATCAGTTCTTTCTGTTCGAGGCATGTGGGCTGCTGAATTCATATCTTAGCATAGATTGCCGCCTAGTGTTGGGTCCAGTTGTTTGCACTTTGTTGTCCTGGAAGAGTCTTCGAAGTATCACGAGATAGGTGACTCCTCCCCTGGACTACAGTGCGCATGGGCATCTTCTCCATCTTCCCATTGTTTTTTTCCGTCATTGGATTCGGATGCTATTCCTCAACTCCATCTTCGAAACCGAAACTTTTCAACTTTCTAAGGCCAAAAGGCCTTCTACCTCAACGGTATTGTTCTTTCGGTAAACCTTTACTCGATAACACTTTCCATCTCGATCCGGTCGTCGACGCGGGCCGTTGGGCCTTTTCGACGCCACGTGGGCCTGCTGCCGATGGAAAGGACCCCATTTAAAAGGTGCCCACTATGTCACTCCAAGTTCCCACAAACTGATACACATACAGTATGCAACAAGTTCCTCTCTCCCGAGAAAACTGCCCAACTTGTGCTCAGTTCCGGTCGAAGAAGACTATCCGGAACCGAAGGGCCGCTAGACAAGAGATGCAGCGGCAGGCACCGGAACCAGAGAACATTTTCGATGACTAACACGACCTCCCTGAAGCGGCGGTCACACTAAAATTCCTGGTGACTCGAAAAAAGGCAGCTGAGTCGACGAAAAAAACGGTCGATCCGAAAAAGGTTCTGTAGTAGATATTGATGACACCGTAAGGATCCATCACCAACCGAATGGCAAGAATGTCGTTATTCTGAGTCCGAAGCTCCTGTATCTTGAGGTTAATGTCCTGGCGAACCCAGATTGTTAGCCCCCCCGAAGGGCTACCCTTGCCACCATGAGTAGCCGGGATGTGGTATTTTAAGTATCCTGGATGATATTTTATGTTCTGTAGTAGGGGATCTCTGTGTATAGTCATAATCTAGTGAATAGTCCCGCCCATGTGCGTGGACCCCGGCAATCAAAAATAATCTCTTAAATTGTCAAATCATGCAGAACTGCAAAGACACTTAAGAGAGAATTTAAAGACAAATAATGCAGCCTATATCCACAGGCTACACTGTCCAGTACTTCAACTAGAAATTCCACCAAACCCAAACCACGCACAACACAGCCTGCCCAGTTTCTTCCATAGAGAAACTTGCCTCTACCAGTAAAAGACTCTGGAATGATAGAGAGAAAGGCATGGACAGACAAGCCCCATAGGCTGTCATTATGTGGCTTAAATAGGATACTGTGCCTTTAAGAGAACTTTCCAGAACTTCTCCCAGTATCCCAGAATGCACAGCAGGTCCCTTTTACTTTCAGTTCTTTTTTCCGGCTCCTGCTTACAGGACCCTGGCATTGAGCTCTCCCTTTTTCAAGGGTTTATATTGGATTTTTGTTCACATTTTGATAAAAGTGTTTGCAGTTTATATTTCTTGGTGTTTCCCTTCACTCCTGTGTGTTTGTTCAGGCTTTTTAGTGCTCTAAAATGCCTGCTCTTTTCGACAAATGCCCAGCATGTGGAAGGAAGAAGCCCAAGACTGATCCACACGACGTCTGCATTATCTGTCTCCCTGAAGCACATGTCCCTGAAGAATGTGACATCTGCCAGAACCTCTCAGCAAGGACCCTGAAGAAAAGGCGGAAGATTAGGCTTCAAGGCCTAGAAGAGAGACGACTGCAGGCTGCTGGTGGGTCTGGGCAGGCTGGGAAGGTTCCCTCTGCCTCTGCTGAGGCCTCTGGGGGGCTCCCCAGATGCAGGAAGACCAGCAAACGGTCCCGGTCTCCATCGGCGTCGATTGCATCGACGACGACGTCGAGAGAGATGACGCCGGTGTGTTCCCCGGGGCTCTGGGTCGAGACGGCGTGAAGATTCGACGTCTAAGAGCCTGGGTAGGCCTCCGTCGAAACCACTTTCAACGGCGTCTTCGTCGTCGACGTCAGCGTGGAGCTATCGGTGTCTAAGGAGAAGCGACCGGTGTCGGCGCTCGCCGTCGAGGCGATACCGCCGGTCGCCGTCGAGAAGACGGTCGGCGTGGAGGGGTTCCTCGGCGTCGAGGACCTCGAGAAAGCGGACGGCGTCGAGGAGGAGTAGCCGCTCGCCGTCAAGATTCGAACGGTCGACATCGCGGAGGCGGCGTTCGGCGTCGAGGAAGGAGAGGTCGACGTTTCGGAGGCGACGTTCGACGCCGGAGGCGCGGAAGCGACATTCGACACCGGAAAAGCGACGCTCGGAGTCGAGGAGGAAGAGATCGGCGTCGAGGAGTTGTTCCTACTCCCCATAGCGGCGCAGAAGGAGTTCTGGTGCCAGAAGTCACGTTGAGTCTGGTGGAGGACGCCGGAGACGGCGTTCACCTACTGGAGGGGCTGGTTCGCAGTCCCCTCCTCCGAAGAAGTCACTGGGCTCGGTGTACTCGGTGGTATATACACCACCTCGGCCGAAGGCGCCTCCTCCCCCTGTACCTAAGGAGGATCCTCCCGTCAACCCTCCTCTTACACCACTTCCTCCCTCAGGACAACCACCACCAACGCCCCCGCCGCATGGGCTTGCCCCTCGGCCGGAGATAACTCCTGTTCCTCCGCCAAGGTCGGTGTCACTGCCTCCTCTTCCTACACCACCTAAGGGGACTCCTAGACCAAGACCCCAGGATAGGCCACGGAAGACGCCTCCACGGAAACCAGCGGAGCGCCCACGAACTGGGAGGTCGCGCTCTCGCTCCAGGAGGAGGGAACGGTCACGCAACAGGTCGTCCACGCGGTCGAGACGCCACCATAGGAGGCACAGGTCTCGCTCTCATTCGAGGTCCTCAGGGACCAGGGACTCCTCTCCGACTTTGTCGGGGTCGCCGGACACAAGGGTGTCGCCGGTTGATGATCTGGTGGCATTTCACAATGTCCTGTTAAGAGGCGCAGCAAAATTGACGGTGCCCACGCCCAAGACATCGGTAATTTTCGAGACACTGCACCAGAAGCACCTATCTCGTCCACTACTGCCACTGGTACCGGGCCTGGAGGAACCGGCCATGGACCTTTTTCTCACCCCGGCGGTGACTAAGGCGGCCCCCTCGAGACTACAGAAAAAATTCCGGGCTCCCGATTCTGATCCGGCTTTTCTAAGCTCCTCCAGGTTATGTGATAGTGACGGCGGCCCGCAAACAGCATGCTACCACCCCGTCAACCACAGTCCCCCCAGACAAAGAGTCTAGATGGATGAATTTGGCTGGAAGGAAGGTGTGTGGTACATCGGCGACCTCTATGAAGGCTGCGAGTGCCACAGCTTTGTTGGGACGCTATGACCGTGCCCTCTGGGACTCCCTCCAGCAGCTTGCGGAACACTTGCCTCGCGAGAAGCGGGAAGACTTCCAGGAAGTGCTGAACGAAGGGATGCTGGTAGCGATTCAGATTATCAGCGCTGCAGCCGATTCGTCCCTCTTGGCGGCGCATGGCTTTTGCCATGGGATTAACCAGCGACGACATGCCTGGCTCCGCCTTACGTCACTGAAACCTGACTCACAGCATTCTCTGGCGAAACCCTATTTGGAAACATGCGGATGATGAAATGGCCCGCATGAAGGCGGAGGCCGAAACACTCACGGCTGTGGGTCCAGAGAAGCCCAAAGAGACTAAGAAATCGTACCGCCCGTTCCAAAGACAGTTCAGTGGACAGGGCCGTCCTGACTCGTGCAGATCCGGTTGCTCCCCTCTGTCCTCCTGGGTATCGTAGCGCTACTCCTACGCTGCTTGTGCTCTGTGCATTCTTCCTGCTATAATATCATTGCGCTGCATTGTGTCTTAAACGTGCTCTGACCTTAGCGCTGCTTTGCTGCTTTGTTATTTATTGAACTGTGCTCAATTTCATAGCGCCGCTTTATACTTTTAAAGTGCTGTGTTCATAGCGCTACTTTGTGACCCCTCACAGCGTTCACCACTCAGCCATTTCATTTGTAAATTAATTGTTTTAGTAATAGCGCTCCACTGCTCGCCCCAACCTCTCCCTGCGTAAAGTTGTTGTTATTGTTGCAGCCATTTGCTTGTTGTGACGTCCAAGCCCGTCCCTCCAATCACGCTCCCGCCTCCCAGCTGAGCCTGCCTCGCCCCTCCCCTCCTACTATCCACTTATGACAGAAGCATTTGCGCGCAGCGTTTACGCGCAGCGATCGCGCCCCAGTCACGCCGAAGGTGCGCCAAAGGTAAGCCCGTCTACGCCCATCCGCGCCTGGACCGCGCCCAGCGACAGACCCCCTGGCCCTCGTACCACCCACCCCACCCGCATTACATACAACGCCACTACCCTCTTAGCCCTAAACCCCGGCCGCCTTCCCAACTGCGCCCAAGCCGCTCCTGGACACACCCATGGACCCTTCTCTTGCAACTCCTGCAAGTTCGACGGCACCAAGAACAACTCCTCATCCTTGAACACAAAACAGATATCTAAAACCAACCACCTACAATGCATCCTGCTCAACACCCGCTCAGTCCACAGGCACGCCATCGACCTCTGGAATCTACTAGACACCATCTCTCCGGACGTCGCCTTCCTAACAGAAACTTGGATGAACGCCTCATCAGCCCCAGACATCACCATTGCCATCCCGGAAGGCTACAAGATCATCCGTAAGGACCGCACCGACCAAACAGGAGGAGGCATCGCTATCGTCCATAAGAATTCCATCCGCATCTCAACCAGCTCAGACGTCAACCTTGCCAGCACCGAACACCTTCACTTCCAGATCCACACCGACCCCAAGACCACACTCGGAGGCACCCTCCTCTACCGGCCCCCAGGACCCCGTGCACAATTCAGTGACGACATCACTGATTTTATCACCCCACACGCCCTCCCCTCCGAGGAATACATTCTATTGGGAGACCTCAACTTTCACCTGAAAAAGAGCAATGACAGCAACGCCGCCACCCTTCTGGACAATCTCGCCAACCTCGGACTCAAACAACTTGTCACTACCCCCACCCACATTGCAGGTCACACACTCGACCCTATCTTCACCTCCGGCAAACATGTCTCCTTCAGTCACACCACAGCTCTCCATTGGACGGACCACAGCTGCGTTCACTTTATCTACAATAAGACCACAACCCACAACCATCCTCAACCTACTCTGCGAAGAAACTGGAACAAAATCACCATCGACCAGATCTCCTCATCGCTTCTCCAAAACCCCCCTGCCCACTCCTCAAACCCCGACCAAGCAGCCATTAACCTCACCCAATGGCTATCCAACAGCGCCGACATCCTAGCACCGTTGAAAAAACGTCAAATCAAACTAGGCAGAAAAAACGCCCCCTGGTTCAACGATGATCTTAAGAAATCTAAGAAACTCTGTCGCTCCCTCGAGAAGGCCTGGAAAAAAGACCCAAACACCAGCACCAGGGACGCCTTCAAAAACGCCACCCGCATACACCACCAACTTATCCGGTCTGCCAAGAAAGCCGCATTCAAAGACCGACTAGATAACAACGCCCACAACAGCAAGGAATTATTCAATATCGTCAAAGAATTTACCAACCCCTCAGCAAACTCCAACGACATCACCCCCTCGCAAGCCCTCTGCGACTCCCTAGCTTCATTCTTCCACAACAAAATCGCTGACATCCATGAACTCCATCCACTCAGGATCCCCCACACACCCATGCCCTCACCACATCTTCAACAAAGCAGACTCCATCATAGCACCACACCTCCGAGACGTCATCAACCGCTCCCTCAACTCCGCCACCTTCCCGGAAAGCTGGAAACACGCAGAACTCAGCGCCCTTCTGAAAAAACCCACAGCTGACCCCACCGAACTCAAAAACTACCGCCCCATCTCGCTCCTTCCATTCCCGGCCAAAGTCATCGAGAAAGCTGTCAACAACCAGCTCGCAGCCTTCCTTGAAACCAACAAATCCCTCGACTCCTCACAGTCCGGCTTCCGAGCCAAACACAGCACTGAGACCGCCCTCATCGCAGCAACAGACAACATTCGAACTCTACTGGACAATGGAGACACAGTCGCCCTCATCCTCCTCGACCTCTCCGCAGCCTTCGACACAGTCTGTCATAGCACCCTATTACAGCGCCTCAATAACATCGGAATCCAAGGAAAAGCACTGGAATGGATCACATCGTTCCTCACCGGAAGAACCCAGAGAGTCCGCCTCCCACCATTCAAGTCAGAGGCCACTGAAGTCATCTGCGGCGTGCCACAAGGATCTTCACTCAGCCCCACCCTCTTCAACGTATACATGAGCCCCCTCGCGGCTATCGTTCGCCAACACAACCTCAACATCATCTCCTACGCTGATGACACTCAACTGATCCTATCACTCACCAGAGACCCTAACATTGCCAAAACCAACCTACATGAAGGAATGAAAGAAGTAGCCGAGTGGATGAAGCACAGCCGTCTGAAACTGAACTCAGACAAAACAGAAGTCCTTATCCTGGGTACCTCCCCCTCCGCCTGGGATGACTCTTGGTGGCCAGAGGCCCTTGGAAAAGCACCCATCCCGACGGACCACGCACGTAACCTGGGCTTCATCCTGGACTCCTCACTCTCTATGAACAGACAAGTCAATACCGTTTCATCATCTTGCTTCAACATTCTTCGCATGCTCAAAAAAACATTTCGCTGGATCCCCACCGAAACTAGAAAAACGGTCACCCACGCACTGGTCACGAGTCGCCTGGACTACGGAAATACCCTATACGCCGGTACCACCGCAAAACTCCAGAAAAAACTCCAACGCATCCAGAACGCTTCAGCCAGACTCATACTAGACATCCCGCGTAAAGACCACATCTCTGGTCACCTGAAAAACCTCCACTGGCTCCCCGTCAATAAGAGGATTACTTTCCGCCTCCTAACCCACGCGCACAAAGCACTTTACGAACTTGGACCCGAATGCCTCAACACACGACTTTCCTTCTACACCCCCTCCCGCCAGCTACGATCCTCCAACCAAGCCCTTGCCACTGTACCTCACATCAACAAAACCACCATGGGAGGTAGATCCTTCTCCTACCTGGCAGCTAAAACCTGGAACTCACTTCCCACTCACCTTCGCCTCACTCAGAACCACCTAGCATTCAGAAAACAACTTAAAACTTGGATATTCGACAAGTAATTCCCCACCTTTCTTCAAGCGCCTTGAGACCCTCTGGGTATGTAGCGCGCTATATAAATCATTTGACTTGACTTGACTTGACTTGGCAGAGGGCGTGGCCAAGCTTCGGGACAGTCACAGCAACAACAGCAGTTCCGTAAGCCGTTCCAGAAACGCCCGAAAGGCAGAGGCGGCCAAGAGTCGGCACCAGCGACCAAAGGCCCGGCCGGGTCTAGGCCCTGAGCGCTTACTTCCCCCGGATCCGTTACCCACTCCGGTAGGGGTAAGCATTCAATTTTTTCTGGCAGAGTGGAGAAAAATTACTCAGGACAAGTGGGTGCTGAATATTGTTTGCAATGGATACAGTCTTCGGTTCACCAGACCGCCTCCAGCGATTCCACCGGTCAGCTTGCAGTTTCAGCTGCGTGAGCTTCAAGCAGATGCCGATATCCTGTTAAGGAAAAGGGTGATAGAAGACGTACCTCTGTCTCAGAGAGGAAGAGGTCTGTACTCACAGTTCTTTCTGGTTCGCAAGAAGGACAAGAACGAGTTCAGGCCCATTCTGGACTTGCGACTAGCAAACAAGTGGATTCGCAGGGAGAAGTTTCGCATGCTGTCGTTGCATCAGATTTATCCTCAGTTGCAACAGGAAGACTGGCTATGTGCTATAGACCTACAAGATGCGTACTTCCATGTGCCCTTTGCACACAAACACAGGAAGTTCCTGCGATTCCAAGTCGGCGCCAATCATTATCAATACACAGTACTCCAATTCTGACTAAAGTCTGCGCCGAGAACATTCTCGAAGTGCATGGCGGTGGTAGCAGCACACCTGAGGAAGAACAAGGTGTTCGTCTACCCGTACCTGGACGATTGGTTGATCAAGGCCTCCTCCTTCTCGGAAGCTCGAGCACACTTCCAGAAGACGTGCGTTCTCCTGAACAAGCTGGGGTTGCACATCAACATGTCCAAGTCTGTCCCGACTCCGGTCCAATGCATACAGTACTTGGGAGCCTCCAGCAATACGCTGTCAGCAAGCGTGTCTCCTTCAGAGGAGCGACGATTATCACTCCTTCGGAAGGCTCAGGCTCTTATGACCACTCCATCTACAACAGTGAGGACGGTGTCTTCTCTACTGGGATCGATGGCCTCTTGTATCTTCCTGACGCCACACGCACGACTGCACATGAGACCGTTGCAAGAGTGCTTGGAGGACCAGTGGGATCAGAGGAAAGGATCTTGGGACGACAAGATATGACTGTCTCTGCATGCCCTTCAGTCGCTGAAGTGGTGGTGTTCAGCGGAGAATCTCCTCATAGGGGTTCCCTTCCACAAGGACATTCCCACGCAGACTGTCGTGACGGATGCTTCTCTCCACGGTTGGGGGGCGCACTCCGGAGACCTACAGATTCAAGGAACGTGGTCCCCGATGGAGGCCACGTATCACATCAATTTCCTGGAACTCTGAGCTGCTCACTTGGCACTGAAGGCCTTTCTTCCGTCCTTTCAGACCAACTCTCTGCTTGTACAGACGGACAATACGACCACGATGTATTACTTCAACAAGCAGGGGGGTTCAAGATCACGCACTCTGTCACAGAAGGTGCAGGCGATCTGGCACTGGCTTCTGGCCAGAGGACTAACGATAACGGCTACCCATCTGCCAGGTGTGCGGAAAGTTCAGGCGGACGCACTGAGCAGACTGATTCAGGAAAACCACGAATGGGTCATAAACGACGAAGTACTAGGAGAAGTCTTCGCAAGGTGGGGGACTACAGACGTAGATCTGTTCGCTACCGCCGAAAACAGCAAATGCCGAGACTTCGCCTCCAGGTACTACCAGCAGGGGACGCTGGGGAATGCGTTATGGATCAACTGGTCGAACAGCTTTCTGTACGCTTTTCCACCCATTCCCCTGATTCCGGCGGTACTCATCAAGCTGGCCCGGTCCAGGGCTCGGATGATACTCATTGGCCCGGAATGGCCCAGACAGTGGTGGTTCACGGACCTGCTTCACCGGTCTCTCCTTCCTCACATACGGCTGCCGTGCAGGCCGGACCTTCTCACAAAGTTCGGGGGGCAGATGTTGCACCCCAACCTCTCGTCTTTGAGTTTGGCGGCATGGCTCCTGAGATAGTGCAATATGGCCATTTGGATCTGCCCAAAGTTTGTATGGACATACTGAAGGAGTCTAAGAGACCTTCCACTGGGACCTCCTATGCTTACAAGTGGAAGAGGTTCTGTATCTGGTGCAAGTGCGAGAACTATGACCAGACGACGTGCAAGGAAGACGTCATCCTTCCTTACCTTCTACATTTGGCGCAGTCTGCACTTAATGTTCATTCCATTAAGTTTCATCTTGCTGCTTTGAATGCCTACAGGAAATGCCCTTCACAGACTTCCTTCTTCCAGATCCCTGTGATCAAAGATTTTTTGGAAGGCTTGAAGAAAGTGTTCCCTCCTGTCAGGCTTCCTTCGTCTTCATGGGAATTGAATGTGGTATTGTACACATCGCTCTCTGAAGTGGTGGAACACAACAAACATTTCCAAAGGACGGTCGTTCCTAGAGCCAATTCCACAAGTGGTGCTAACAGCGGATGCATCGCTCACCGGATGGGGAGCTCATGAGGACAAATATATATTGTACAAGGAAGATGGAGTGTACAGCAAAGAAAACTGCACATCAATCACCTAGAACTACTAGCAGTGTTTCTAGCTTTAAAAGCTTTTCAAATGCAAATTCTCAACAAAGCAGTTCTAATCAGAACAGACAACATGACAGCAATGTATTATATTCAAAAACAGGGGGGGACTCACTCTCTCCAACTATCCAGACTAGCGCAGGAAATTTGGAGATAAGCCATTCCTCAAACATCTATCTGCAGAACACCTACCAGGAGTTCAAAATCAGATAGCAGACATCTTAAGCAGAGAGTCAGAATAAATACACGAATGGGAACTGCACGACCAGATACTGCAACCATTCTTCCAAAGATGGGGACAACCGGAGATAGATCTCTTTGCCACTCATCAGAACGCAAAAAGCCAAAGCTTCGCATCCAGGTACCCACACCACCTGTTGCAGGGCAAGGCATTATGGATAAATTGGTCCAACAAATTTGCATATGCTTTTCCACCTCTCCCACTAATTCCATTAGTCGTTCGAAAACTGCAACAACAATCAATGACCATGATTCTAGTAGCACCCACGTGGGCACGACAGCCGTGGTTCACCACGCTCCTGCAACTCTCACAGGTGCCACTTCACAAATAACCATGGGGAAATAATGCACCCACATCCCAAACAACTGAACCTAGCGATCTGGCTCCTGAGGTCCTAGAATTTGGATACTGAAATTTACCTCCAAAATGTATGGAAATTATTAAGCAAGCAAGGCGTCCCACCACCAGAGCATGCTATGCAGCAAAGTGGAAAAGGTTTTCTGTATACCGTAATAGTAACAACATCAACCCTCTGGACTCATCAACACAAAATATAATTTGTAATTTACTACACTTACAACAATGTTACCTTGCTTACACCTCCATTAGAGTACATCTTGCAGCTATAGCAGCGTACCTGCTAAACAGGCAACACCTATCCCTGTTTAAAGTACCCGCAAATAAAGCTTTCGTGGAAGGCCTCAAAAGAGTCATTCCACCAAGACTGCCACCTTATCCGTTCTGGAATCTCAACATAGTACTCACCAGACTAATGGGACCACCTTTTCAACCTATGCAAAAGTGTGAAATTCAATTTTTTACATGGAAGGTGGCTTTCTTTATAGCCATTACCTTCTTCAGGAGAGTGAGTGAATTACAGGCATTCACAATACAAGAACCATTTCTACAGTTACACCAGAATAAAGTGGTTCTTAGAACAAACCCAAAGTTCTTGCCTAAAGTGATTTCAACATTCCACATCAATCAGCCAGTGGAACTACCAGTCTTTTTTCCAAAACCACAGACGGTAGCAGAGAGGGCCCTACATACATTAGATGTCAAAAGGGCAATACTATATTACATAGAAAGAACACAAACTTTCAGGAAAACTAAACAACTATTTGTAGCGTTTTCACCAACACATAAAGGCAATCCTATATCTAAAGCAGGCATTGCTAGGTGGATTGTAAAATGTATACAAATATGTTACATAAAAGTAAAGAGAACATTAATTGTTCCTCCTAGAGCTCATTCTACACGTAAACTAGGGGCATCTATGGCATTCTTAGGAAACATTCCCCTAGATGACATATGCAAGGCAGCAACTTGGTCTACACCACATACCTTCACAAAACACTACTGTGTTGATGTGCAGGCAACACAACAAGTAAGGGTGGGCCAGGCTGTACTAAAAACTTTATTTCAAACTGTTGCAACAGACACTGGTAACCACCGCTAGGGAGATAACTGCTGTATAATCTATTCATAAATGTACCATCTGCAGCCCATATGCCTCGAACGGAATATGCTACTTACCAGTATTCATCTGTCCCTGGCATAGAGGGCTGCAGAGTGGTACATGCCCTCCCTGCCTCCCCGGAAACCTGTGTCTGTTCCAACACTATCTTATTTAGATACACTTACATGGGCATCTCTTTCTGTATTCTATCATACTACTCCATCTAACCCTACTATGGCAAAACAATCTAAGGATGGAGCCGATGCCCATGCGCACTAGCATCCAAGGGAGGAGTCATCGGTCTCGTGACTACAAAGACTTCTGTTAGAACCTAGTTGGTACATTCCATACACCCCTTCCCCCTGACCCGTGTTGGGTCCTCCCACTGTGAAGCTTACTGTAGAATGTTGAGGTGCTGTTTAGTGAGGAGAGTGGATGACCAATAAACGAGTTGTACTTGCCTCAGCTGTGTCCTGTGTCCTCAGTACTTCTCTACTTCTAACACTGGCAACGGAACTGTGCAGGGGACAGTGGTGGTCATCTCCCCTTTGCATGCTCTCTCCACACAGAAGAGGAAAAGAGATTTGAAGTAAGGCTTGTGGATAGCGAGGAAACGGATTTTCCCTGTGGGGGATCGTGAAGAAGCAGTGAATGGAATTGACTTTCCCTGTGGTTGCAAATTGATTTTAGCAAGAGGAAGACGTGAGGGGGGCCCCTCTCTGAGCCGTTTCGGAAGAGCGTGTGTGGTGTCCACGCTAATGCCCTGATATCCCCTGCCTTATTTATTTATTTATTTATTTAAGAAGCTTATAGAGCGCGCAGCTACCCCCGTCGGGGGTGTCCCGGCGCTGAGAGAACAAGTATATCACCAGAGGAGGCAGCCAGGGTCCTACCATCCAGTCTAGTGCAGCAGAGGCCCTCCTACTCAAGGTTGGGTGAACAGCCAGGTTTTTAATTTGCGTCGGAAGGAGAACCTGCGTTTGTGGAGGGCTGTGTGAGCAGTGTCCGTGTTGGCAGATAAGGTCCTCTGTGACCGCTTCAGTTTCCAGGAGGCGATCCTTGCTAAGGTGTTCCCACCCCTTCTAGCTCTTCGAAGCCTGTACTGTGAGCTTGCGAGGAATAATGCCTGCTCAGTGTGCGCGTTTGGACGATTGCGGCGTCATGTAAGCCTTCACTCTTTCAGCGTGGTGTGGATAGACGCTGTGTGAGGATTCCGTATCGGCGAGCAGTGTCTCAGCCCAGCGACGCCTCAGAAGGTACCACCCCGCCTACCCTGAGCGAGTCACCGTGACAGAGTGCATCCGGGGCCCAGCAGTGTTTTTGTTCAGCACCTGCGTCTTGGTGTGGAAGCGGAAAACATCGTGAGCAGTGTCTCACGTCAGCGACGCCTCAGAGCTTTACTACCCGCCTTTCCTGTCAGAGGGTTCAAGACTTCGGAGCCCAGCGGCGTTTTCCTGTCGTTTACTGAGGTAGTGTCCGTGTGTGTGCTATTCCGGTACACCTTCGACGGGGGCTGGGTTCCAAGAGTCGAAGTGGTGAGGACGCCCATATTTGTGTGACTTTTCTGCCCGTGCTAACGGAGGTAACTTTTGTATGTGCCAAATCTAACCTGCAATATTCAGCAGTAGTCACCTGAGGAATAGGATCTCTGTGAGAACTACACTGCCTGCGTTTGTTCTGACTGAGTTCTTTCCGCTTTGCCCATAGAGAGTCAATTTGTTTTCAGTTCACCAACTTTATTCCAATTACTTACTGCGCAGTGTGGTCTCTGTCAAGTGTTGATTACATTTAAAGAATGGAATACATAAAATTCTCTTGACTGTTCTGCTCTGCCTTTTCCCCTGTTGTGGCAAGGATTTTGTTTTGTCTATTTTCGCAGTCCACTATGGCAGCAGCAAGCATGAACCAACCCCCGCCTTTCCTAAATGACATAGGGGAACCCGAGATAACCTGGAAAGAATGGGTGAAGCTTTTTGAGTCCTATCTTATAGCGATTGGGGGACAGAGGTTTAATTCCACAAGGAAACAGCATATCCTGTTACACAATTTGTGTGCAAGGGCGTAAAGTATATGAGAACCTACCTGTACCAGAGCGTGATGAGAATGCAGTGGGGGAGGTGAATGTGTTTGTGCAGACCATGGAAAAATTAGAGAAACATTTTGGGGACAGAGTAAATGTGGTCCTGGAGCGTCATAAGTTCTTTAAAAGATGTCAGGGGAAACAGGAGTCTGTACAAAATTATATTGCTGTATTGTGGGGTTTGACTCAGCTTTGGGAATTTGGGGATATCACTGACTCCTTAATAAGAGATCAATTGGTAAGGTGTACTAATAATCCACGCATCCAGGAGAAACTGTTAGCTAAGAATCCAGGGCTAAAGGAAGCGGTTGAGATAGCGAAGTCAGTAGAACATACAGCAAGATGTGTTAAGGAAATGAGACCTGAGGGAGAGATAGTAGCTACTATAAATGAGGCAAAGGAGAGAGTAGAGGTATACAAGATGAAGTTTAGGGAAAATGCCAGTACCAAGGTAGAGCACAGAGAGAAAGGCCCGAAGTGTTACCAGTGTGGCAGTAACAACCATTTTGCCACTTTCTTCCAATGCCCAGCCAGATATGTCACCTGCAAGAAATGCAATAGAAGGGGGCATTTTGCCAGGGTGTGCCGCGATGGTGAATTACATCCTAGGGAGAATGAAAGAGGTACTGAAAGAGGTGCTAATAGGGAAGTGAAATGCATTGAACAAAAAATGGAAAAGCTCATTTTGCAAGTGAAAGATGTTGATGACACTGTTAATTCCATATATCCTAAATGTGAAGTATTAATTGACGATGAACGCATTGAAATGTTTGCTGATTCTTGCTCGCCGTTCACCTTGATAAATAAAGATGACTATGTGTCCATGGGGGAAAATAAGGTTAGCGATCTAAAGAACCCTGATATCTCACCAGCAGGATACAATAAGGGCAGTATACCCCTACTGGGAATGAAGGAGGTGCAGCTACAATTTAAAGATAGGAAAACACATGGAACTATATATGTGGTCAAGTCTGGTTCAAACCTTTTGGGATGGGTTCATCAAAAGGAGTTGGGGATTATTCTGGACCCCAATAGTGCAGAACAAGTGTTGCTTACTGAAAAGTTCCTGGGGAGTAATAAGATCTGCGAGGAATTCAACCAGCTGTTCAAAGAGGAACTAGGGTGCCTGCACAACTTCCAACATAGGATCAAGCTAAAACAAAATGCCAAACCAGTAGTATACGGGTTGCGCACAGTGCCCCTCAAACTGAGGGAGCCCCTAGAAAATGAACTGCGCAAGTTGTGCGACTTGGACATTATTCAACCGGTTGAATGCTCTGAGTGGTTGGCCCCAATTGTTCTCGTGGCCAAATTCAGTGGTGATGGCATCCGCCTCTGTGTGGATTTGCGCAGCTTAAATGACTGCATCTGGGTGGAGAGACACCCTTTGCCAGTCATAAACGAGATGCTAAGCACGATGGGTCATGCAAAATATTTTAGTGTAGTAGATCTATCCATGGCGTACCACCAGATCGAATTGCATCCAGACTCAAGGCCCCTCACAGCGTTTATTACGCCGTTTGGAGCCTTAATGTTCAAAAGAATGCCGTTTGGCCTTGCGTCTGCGGCGGCCATTTTTCAGAGAGTCATGCAGAAGATCCTCGAGGGAGTGGAACACACTATGTGCTTCCAAGATGACATTTTGGTGTACGGTAAAGACTCAGAAGAACACGACATGGTACTAAGGCAAAATTTCAAAAAACTCATGAATGCAGGCCTAACTGTAAAAAAAGAAAAGTGCAGAATTAAGGTGAAGCAAGTTGAGTACCTGGGCCATTCAATCACAGAACAGGGGTTCAGACCTAAAGGGAGTTTGATCCGCACAGTGAAGGAAGCATCTAGTCCGCGCAACAAAGAAGAACTCAAATCCTTTTTGGGACTCATGGAGTACATGTCAAAGTACGTGGAAAATTTTGCGACTAAGTGTGAGCCCATGAGAGAAATGTTAAAAAAAAGACAAAGAATTTGTGTGGAGTGAGGAGCAGGAAGCTGTTGCCAACACCTTGAAGGAAGATCTAATCAACTCACCTGCACTTGGTACGTTCGATCCAACCAAGAGAACCATCCTGGCAACAGGTGCATCGAACTACGGATTGGGGGCCACCTTAGTCCAGAAGGATGGAAGTGAAGAAAAAGTGATTGCCTATGCGTCCAGGAGCCTTTCCCCACCAGAGAAGAACTACTCTGTAATAGAAAGAGAAGCCCTGGCGTGTTTTTGGGCGGTCAGGCATTTCAATTTTTTTCTATGGGGTGTGAGGTTCACGATACGGACGGATCATAAGCCCCTCATGTATGTGTTCTCCGTGAAAGGTTTAGAGAACTGCACCCCACGCATTAGCAGGTGGATCTTAGGATTAGAACATTATAACTTCAAAATCGAGCATGTGCCAGGCAAGGAAAATATCATCGCTGATTTCCTGTCGAGGTCACCGCTACCGGAGGAGGGGGGACCTGAGGAAGCACTGGACAGCCCCATAATGATGATGGATTTCCCTGCCATCACAGAGAAAGAGTGGGAAGAGAGTATGAAAGAAGACAGTGAACTTAAGATACTAGTGGAGCAGATAAAGAAAGGTTGGCCTAAAAACAAGAGAGATGTTGAAGCAGAACTGGAAGGGTTCTGGGAGGTACGGAATGAATTGAGTGTCATCGAAGGAAAGGTCTACCGCAATAACAGAGTGATTCCACCTAAGGGATTACGGAAGAGAGTGATAGACCTGGCGCACGAAGGTCACCTTGGGCGAAGCGCCACGAAAGGAAGAATAAGAACGAACTTTTGGGTTCCTAAGATGGACAACATGACGGAAGAAACTGTAAAAGAGTGTGGAGCATGTGCTAAAAGTGACAAGGTTAAAGTAGTACACAAGTCACCTTTGTCTCCAGTGGAGGTTCCTACAAAGCCATGGAATAAACTAGCCTTAGACCTCATTGGACCCATGCAAAACCTTGGGGTGCAAAAGAGGTTCATGTTAGTTCTGATAGATTATACCTCCCACTGGGTGAAGCAAAAATTTGTGCATAACATCAACACCAGAGCAGTGATCCAATTCCTTAAGGAGGTGTTTTGTGAAGAGGGCATCCCCTCCACTTTAGTTACCGACAATGGGGTACAATTCACCTCCGAAGAAATGCAGAATTTTCTGGAAATGTCTGGCATCAGACATGAGACCACAGCGCTTTATTGCACAAAAGCCAATGGTATGGTGGAGAGGGCAAATAGGGTTATCAAAGAGAATATCCAGCTGACCACCATAAACGGACAGGATGTTGAGGATGGTTTGAGGAAATGTTTGTGGGCCTACCACACGTCGCCCAATAGAATAACTGGGGTCTCTCCTTTCGTGTCCTTGCGCGGGAGGGAGCCTAGTACCAAGTTTAACCCCTGTTGGTTAAGCGGGGGAGAAGTCAGGAATGTGGACAGGGAGGAAGCAGGAGAGAAGGTTAAACAACATCAAACTAAATACAAACAATGGTATGACAAGAAACATGGTGTGAAGTTGCAAAGGTGGGAAGTGGGGGACATGGCGCAAGCCAGAAGGAACACTAAATTGGGAACTGACGTCAGCAAGTTCCATTCTCCCAGCAAGATTGTTAAAGTGTTAAAAAATGTTGTTCAGTTTGAAAATGGTCAATGGTGGAGTTGCGACAACATTGTGAAAGTACTGCCATAACCTTTTCTTTTTTCTACAGGTAGTTGCTGTTATCCCCCTAGGGGAGCCTACCAGTTGTGTTGTGAACCTGTAACTTCTGGGCATGCCTGGTGGGAACTCATTATAAGGAAGGGAGATGTGTTAGAACCTAGTTGGTACATTCCATACACCCCTTCCCCCTGACTCGTGTTGGGTCCTCCCACTGTGAAGCTTACTGTAGAATGTTGAGGTGCTGTTTAGTGAGGAGAGTGGATGACCAATAAACGAGTTGTACTTGCCTCAGCTGTGTCCTGTGTCCTCAGTACTTCTCTACTTCTAACAACTTCTCCAAAAGAAAAACAAGCGCAATCATCCGAGCCCAACACCAGATGGCGATCTATTCATAAATGTACCACTCTGCAGCCCTCTATGCCAAGAACAGATGCATACTGGTAAGTAGCATTTTCCTTCTGATTAATATTCTGTCTAACCGCAGATTCCTCAATGCCCTCCCTGGAATGTTCTCTATTTTCCCCATCTAAAACGGTCTCAATTTAGGAATTTGCACTGCTACTTCTGATTATGGTTGGGCTCTGTGTCCAAGAGCACGAACAGAGTCAAAGATATTGATGTCAACACACAGGGTGATGCCTATTTGCTTCATCATCCCTTCCAGGGCGGCACAAAGCCAACACAAAACCGCATGGCATCAACAACCGGCATGCAGGTGTAATGCTGTTAAAATCGTCCAGATCCAGTCTTGCACCTGGGGTTTATTTTAAAGGGTTAGGAGTCTTCTGGTAAATAGACTATCTACCAGAAAGAGAATTATTGAAAGTAAGTAACTTTGTTTGGATTCTTCAACACATGCCCTTTATATGTACACTTCCCTAATAGTCCCAATCATATGTTAGCTTTCTTATATGCTCATTGTGCTTTGTGTTTTCATCTCATTAGAGTATTGTTCCAGACCTAAGTTATACTGTTCGCTCCCCAATGCTGGACAAATGGGAAGGAATTAAACAGTTGAAAGCTGCTCTTTGGGCACTGGTAAGAATACACTTGTAGTTGTTTAATGTGGTGTCATCATTCTACAATTATCTTGCAAATGTTTATAAATATGGTCAATCTATATTTGTCTAGGTAAACTTAACATATTTCAAAGCTATTAGTTGTTTACTGTCCTTGAAATATAGATTAAATCCTTTCAGAATCTGAGATTTTTCCATTGGAAATGTTAGAACTGCTTTGAATATTTAGAAATTGTTCTGCGAGGCTTTCATACTGAGGTTATTTGTTTTATTACTGTTTTCATTTCCAAAATGCTAGTAAATTCCTTTTCAGGTGGGATAAATGCTATATTAGTGTGTGATAACTGTGGCACCTATAAGATAATGTTTTTCGTTTGTCTTATGCCTTTACAGTCTTCAGGTCTAAAGGGGGTTCTGAAGAAAAACTGGAAGTTTACACTGTGAGGTATAGGCCAGCAGCTGCAACTTTTGCAGCAATCACAAATTCATTCAACTAATTTACAAAACCTATACACAAACCTGATTTAGAAGGAATAAAGCTATTTCTGAAGAACTAAATGGCCTGTGGTTTTTCGCAAAATAAACAAGCGCATGAGGCAATATTAGACCTTCATGACCTGAATCTGTTGCTTGCAGGTTGGGAATAAGATGGAAATTGTAGGTGTAATTTATGTGTACATAAAAATTCCAATTAATAAAGAATATGTTCGAGGCATATGGGCTGCAGACCACACACTTTTGCATTAGATCACCATCTGGTGGTGGGCCCGGTGATTACACTTTGTTGTTGTCTTGGAAGAGACTTTGTCTGCTGGGTGACTCCTCCCTTAGACCGTAGTGCGCATGGGCATCGACTCCATCCTCAGATTGATTTTTTCCGCCATCGGGCTCGGATGTGTTCATCGTTCGGTCCCGTTACCGATCTCTTTTCGAATCCATAAATCAATCTACAACATCAAGATCGTCTTCGACACTGATTCCGGTTGCCTGCGTCGAAGAGAGGATCCACTTCTCCATTCCAGCGCTCATCGGGGCCTTTGGACCCAACTGCGCCATTGGGCCTTTGGCTCATGGAAAGAACACGTTCAAGAAGTGCCCTCAGTGTGGACACAAGTTTCCCCACACCGACCTGCATGAGATTTGCAACTTGTGCTAGACTCAAGAGCAGAGACTGAGGCCTGTGCTTCGTTCCGGTCCAAGAAGACAATCAGGGACCGTCGAACTCAAAGAGCTATGGAGCCGTCATCGTCGTCGACACCAGACTTCATCATAGACGAGGCGCAGATCGAGGTAGACGTCGAAGAACAGTAAGAAGACGTCGCTTCCGAGGCAGAAGAGTCAGCTTCCGGAGCTGAGGATCGATCCGAAGATGACGATCTTCCAGCTAGTCAACAGGTTGTGAGTAAGAGCGTTGACCCTGTTCACCCCCCCCCCCCCCCCCCCCCCCCCATACCGGGACAGGCTTCGGTTCCACCCTCACCTTCGGGTCCGGTTGCACACTGATCGAAAACCTCCGACTCCCCGCCTTCGGGCTTGGCAGCGAAGAGTGTTAAAAAGCCTACGGTCGACTCGGGCTCGAGTCGGACCGTCGGTCCCGAAAAGCAGAAAGTGCTTAATCCGAAGTCAGCACCGGCACCAAGACACCATTCGATACTGAGGGTTACTGAACTAAAACCGAAACCAAGTTCGGCACCAAAAGACGTTCCAAGGGTTACCGAAACAAAAACTACTTCGGTACCTTAAAAAATCAGACCCAAAAGCAGTTTCCATAACGAAACACACTTCGGCACCAAGAACGGACGAGTCTAAACAATCTGCAGCCAAAACTTCATATTCAAAAAGCGTAGATCCAAGCAAAAAGCAAGATAAATCTTTGGAATCGAAAGCAAGACCCGTTCCAAAGATAATAGACACTGTAAAAACTAAACCTGACGGCTCCAAACAACAAAATCGACGCCGAGGAAGGATTTACCTGTAGAAGAGCTTTTCCAGCCTGACGTAAAGCAAAAGACTCTTAAAACTTATCCACAAACTGGACAAATATATACAGTGCCTGAAAAGAGGAAAATGGACTGTCCTAAACCATCTCCTTTTCCTCCAAAGAAGCATGTTCAGAATTTACCCTCAAGACCTCCTTCACCACAAGTAGAAATACTGGATATTTCTCCTGCACACTCACCAGCTAGTACACATAGTATAATACCACAGGAGGAGGATTATGGGGATACATACTCTCAACACAGTTATCAACAAATAGAGGACATTGATGACCTAGATGATATGGCTGGGTCATCAGGTGACCTATTGGAAGATTACAATGCACCAGATGCACCTGATCGACCACAAAACGAGGCATACCCGTCTAGACCATCTCCACCAGATGACACCACTGGGTTCACACAGCTCATCCATAGAGCAGCTACTTTCCATGGAGTAGACCTGCATACAGATCAATATAAGAGGATTTTCTTATGGATACACCGTTAACATCACATAAAACCACTACCACACTGCCAATACTGAATGGAGTGGTAAGACACGCACCAGAAATATTTAAAGACCCAGTCAGGGCCAGGGTAATTAACCCCAGACTGGAAAAGAAATATAAAGCGGCTCTGTCTGATCCTGCATACATTAAGGGACAGTTTCCACTAGATTCGCTGGTAGTGTCAAATGCGAGAAAGAGAGACAACTCGCAGCCAACAGGGGATGCTCCTGACAAAAAAACAAAGCTTCTAGATGTCTCAGGGAAGCGCACACTATCACAAGCTGCCAATATATGGAGGATTGCTAACACTCAAGCTCTGTTAGCAAGATACGACAGAGCTCATTATGATGAGCTAGAGGCTCTCATGCAACACCTGCCAGAACAATATAAGGCTAGGGCTGCTGATTTAATACAAGAGGGCAAGGTTATAACTAATACCTCCATAAGATGCACACTAGACACTGCAGATACAGCATCTAGAGAAGTAAATACAGGGGTACTGTTGTGTAGGCATGCATGGCTAAGAATCTTGGGGTTCAAACCAGAGGTACAAGCCAGTATACTAACCCAGCCATTTGACCAACAACATCTTTTCGGTCCAAATGTAGACAGTGCGCTAGAAAAAATGAAAAAAGACACGGATACTGCAAAATCAATGGGCGCTTTACACACAAGCCCATAGACCTTCCTTTCGTCGCTCCTCCTATAGAGGTGCATCAAAAGGCTTCCAAGCTGACCATACATCCTCTACTTACAAACAGACCAACCTAACCTCACCCAGTAAGGGATACTATAGAGGAGGGTATAGAGGAAATAATAAGGGCAGAGGAAGAGGCAACAACAATCGCAACGCCTCTACTCCCAAACAGTGACTTCCCTTCCATCCCCCCAGACCATTCCACTCCGGTCGGGGGAAGACTACAACAGTTCCTACCTGTCTGGAACTCCATCACCACAGACAGGTGGGTGAGACAAATAATTCAGTCAGGTTATTGCCTTGAGGTCACTTCCACTCCTCCAACAATACCACCCAGACAACGTCCTATGTAACAAGAGCACCTCTTACTACTAAGGCAAGAGGTAGAATCACTACTGCAAAAAAAGCAATAGAACCAGTACCAAGGGAACACCAAAACACAGGGGTTTACTCCCTTTATTTTCTCTTACCCAAGAAGGACGGGTCTCTCAGACCAAGTCTAGATCTAAGACCCCTACACCAGTATATATATTCAGACCACTTTCATATGGTCACATTACAACAAGTTTTACCGTTACTAGAAAAAGGGGACTTCCTTGCCACATTAGACCTCAAGGACGCCTACTTCCACATTCCCATTCATCAGTCTCACAGAAAGTACCTATGATTCGTGCTGGAAGGTCAGCACTACCAATTCAAGGTGCTCCCCTTCGGAGTGGCAACAGCACCTCGAGTATTCACAAAATGTCTAGCGGTAGTAGCAGCACACTTAAGAAGGGACAACATTCATGTATTCCCATATCTAGACGACTGGCTAATAAAATCCAAGTCATACAACCAATGTGTGCAGCACACGCATCAAACAGTCTGCCTGCTGCACAAGTTGGGGTTTACAGTAAATCAAAACAAGTCACATCTACAACCGTCCCTATCTCAGCAGTACCTAGGGGCCACAATAGATACCTCCAAGGCAGTAGCGTACCCCAACTTAATAAGAATATAAGCTATGCAGAATCTCATCCAAAAATTCAAAGCACAACACTCACTACAAGCTCGAGTGTTCATAGGAATGATGGCATCTTGCATTTTCATAGTTCCATTCACAAGACTACAAATGCGCCCCATACAAGAATGCTTGGCAGGTCAGTGGAATCAGGCTCAACAAGAGATAACAGATCTGGTGGTGGTAGACGACCGGACGCATCGCTCTCTGCAATGGTGGAACAACAAAAACCTTTCCAAGGGCCGGCCGTTTATAGAGCCAGTTCCACAAATAATGCTAACCTCAGACGCATCTCTCACGGGATAGGGAGCGCACTTACAAAGTCACACAGTACAAGGAATATGGACAATGAAACAGAGTACTCCACCTAAATTATCTAGAGTTACTAGCAATCTTTCAAGCTCTGAAATCATTTCAACATTATATATCAAACAAAGCTGTACTAGTCCGGACTGTCAATATGACAGCAATGTATTACATTCAGAAGCAAGGGGGAACACACTCCCTACAGCTCTCCCTGCTGGCACAGAGCATTTGGGGATGGGCCATTCCTCAAAACATTTTTCTGTTAGCAGAACATCTACCAGGAGTTCACAATCAATTGACAGCTCTGTTAAGTCGTCAGAGACAGCAGATACACGAATGGGAGCTTCATCCTCAAGTTGTTCAGCCATTTTTTCAAATGTGGGGACAACCAGAGATAGAGATGTTTGCCACACAAAGCAACTCCAAATGCTTAAGCTTCGCCTTCAGGTACCCACACCCATTATCCAAAGGCAATGCGGTATGGATGAACTGGTCAAACAAATTTGCGTACGCTTTTCCACCTCTCCCACTAATTCCATTAGTGGTTCTCTCACATTGTTTCTAATAGAACCAACGTGGGCGAGACAGCCATGGTACACAACGCTACTGCAGCTCTCTGTAGTACCACACCTCAAACTAAAACTCTCCCCACATCTACTAACACAGAACCATGGAGAGATTATGCATCCTGACCCAATGCAGCTCAATCTAGCGATTAGGCTCCTGAGGTCTTAGAGCTTGGATATCTAAATTTACCTCCTGATTGCATGGATGTCATTAAAGAGGCAAGACGTCCTACCACTAGAGCATGTTATGCAGCAAAATGGAAACGATTTGTTGTATATTGTACAAATAACAACGTTAACCCCTTAGATGTTTCAATACAAAACATCATATGCTATCTACTACATCTGTAAAGATCTAATTTAGCATACTCTTCAATTAGATTACATCTAATGGCTATAGCGGCATATCTCCAAAACAGACAACATTTGTCATTGTTTAGAGTACCTGCAATCAAAGCGTTTATGGAAGGACTTAAACGAATAATTCCTCCGAGAATACCACCTTCTCCAGTCTGGAATTCAAATATTGTTCTCACAAGACTTATGGGTCCACCATTTGAACCATTGCATAAATGTGAGTTACAGTTTCTTACATGGAAAGTTGCATTTTTTAGTAGCAGTTACATCACTACGAAGAGATGGTGAGATACAGGCATTAACAATTCAAGAACCATTTATACAACTTCATCATAATAAACTGGTTCTAAAGACAATTCCAAAGTTTCTTCCAAAGGTAATTTAACCATTCCATCTCAACCAATCCATTGAGTTGCCAGTATTTTTTCCACAACCTCAAACGGTTGCAGAAAGAGCTCTTCACACACTAGACGTAAAAATAGCAGTTCTATACTACATAGATAGGACAAAACATTTTCGTAAAACTAAACAAATGTTTGTGTCCTTTTCTCCTCCACATAAGGGCAATCCAATTTCAAAATCTGGCATTGCCAGGTGGATTGTTACGTGTATTCAAATTTGCTACCAAAAAGCAAAACATACTTTAACCATTCCTCCTAGGGCTCATTCTACCCGTAAGATAGGAGCATCTATGGCATTCTTAGGAAACATACCATTAGATGATATCTGTAAAGCAGCTACATGGTCTACTACACAAACATTTACAAAACACTATTGTGCAGATGTGCAGGCAAAACAACAAGCAAGTGTGGGCCAGGCTGTACTAAATACATTATTTCAAACTACTGCAGCAGATGTGGGTGACCGCCGCTAAGGGAGAAACTGCGGTGCAATCTATGCAAAGGTGTGTGGTCTGCAGCCCATATGCCTCAAACGGAAAATGCTACTTACCAGTATGCATCTGTTCTTGGCATGTATGGCTGAAGAACCACACAAGCCCACCCGCCTCCCCGGCTACCTATATCTGTTCCAGTATTATCTTATTTAGATACACAATACATGATCATCCTTGTCAGTAATGATACAACTCCATCATTTACCCAAATGGCGAAAACAATCTGAGTATGGAGTCGATGCTCATGCGCACTACGGTCTAAGGGAGGAGTCACCCAGCAGACGAAGGCTCTTCCAAGACAACAACAAAGTGTAATCATCCGGGCCCACCACCAGATGGTGATCTAATGCAAAAGTGTGTGGTTCTGCAGCCCTACATGCCAAGAACAGATGCATACTGGTAAGTAGCATTTTCCTTTCTGGTTCCTTATGTGTGCAATCAAGAATCAACATCATTAATACATCCAGCCTGAACTCTTCTCCCAAGGTGTTCACAAAGGCTCTGTCTGGACTAGGCCTACTTTGTCTCTTCTTATGGGAGAATGTTCAACTGGTTTGGCAGACTCGCTTTTTGATAGAGGTTATCTGTCAGTGATATGAAGTTTCATCTGATTTCAACACTTACCATTCAGTTTGTAGGAATGGTGATAGATTATAGATCTAGAAATTATATAGATCTGCAGAGGATAATGTCTTTAAAATCAGGTAGATTAAATGTTTTTCAGCTGTCCAGTGTCTATAGTGTGTTTCCAGAGGCCATATATTCCTATGGCCTCTATCCATCTGGTTCCTTTGGCTCAGTTGTCAATAACAGCATTGTTTAGCTTGGAACTGGAGATAGTCTTTTAAAATACAGTTCAAGAAAAATATAATTTTCTGAGCAGTGTTGCAGTCTGTCATTGATGTTATAGAGTTGAGAAAATCGAAGATTTCATTGAGGAAAAATATCTTATGGTGATTCTTGTACTATCATACTACAGTGCATGTTGTATGCTTTTTTTTCTTTCTGGCAACTGCATGCCCGTTGTGAGGAAGAGAGAACAAGCATAGTTATCCCCTACTCGTCACACAGATGATGGACTGTATGGCTCTACCTAGACTTTGAAAGCGCTAGTGATTGTGATACATCCATGGAATGCGATATCCCATATTGAGGTGTTACTAGAAGTGGTAATGGCATCCTAGGAGAAATCCTTATCGGGTCCAGCATTTAAAAGACCTCTTCTCCATGGGCCTGTGCCATTCTGTCCCAAGTTTTATTCAACACAAACGTCTTTGGAAGTTTGATGGTGGTGCAAACATCCTCTTCAAAGCTAAACCTCAATGCCCCCCACACTCCTAGCCATTCTGGACCATGTGTCCGATTGACTTAATTTCTTGGGCTAAACGTTTTTACCTCTGGGAAACTTAGAAGGGTGCCCAGTGTGAAATGCTTAATTGTATAATATGACCACACATTGTGGGATGTGGTGAGAATGTCAATGATCTGGGAAACTTAGCAGGGTGCCCAGTGTGAAAGGCTTAAATCTATAATACGACCACACATTGTGGGATGTGGTAAGAATGTCAATGATTAGCCTTTCAGACATTTGAAGAAACCATACACCAATTTCGATCTAGTGATGTGACTTAGATACAGTTATCAAATTTACTGACCCCTCGCTATTTTGGTCACTCGCTACAATCAGTATTGTGGAGCACGTTCTCTATTCCTTCTGGGCAGCCTAACTCAGACTACACCCTCCACCGCAAGGGGAGGGGGGCTTAGCAAGTCACAAGGGGTCGAGACTGCTAACAGCATAATGCGGTTATTTGCTCCTTTGGAAGGAAGTAACATGACACTAAAAAATGATAAGCTCAAAGAGCATATATTATAGATAACGACTGCAGCAACACCCGTGAGGAGGCACGCAATCACTCCAGGAACTGATCAATACGAAACACTGAGCTCGGTCGAAAGTTCTCAAAAGACTTGCACTGTAAATTTGCCACTGCCCAGCGTGAAAGTATTGAGCTCAGCATACCTACAGTGAGGTCTTATGTAATATTAAAATCTGTGTCGGGTCTGCAGCCAGATCTCCTTACACTTTCTAGTGCCCAAGATAGCTTTTTTATTACATTCTTCAGATTTAATCAACTTCACCATCTTTTAGCCCCTCTGTCTGGATTTCTCCCTGTAACTCAGAGGCCCTTGTGGCTGCGATCACAGAGCTCCACAGGACACGCTTCATTTTGTTTTGTTGTGTAAATTGTTCTCAGAGCCTAGAAAATGTTTCCTCCGGTCTTTATTAAAGATTCTGAAGTTTAGTCAGGCTAAAGTTTGCACTTGCAGTTGTTGCCAATCTTCCATACCCTTCACGTAGTGATATGTTTTCTACAGGCAGCTCATGGATATAAGCTACGAAGAATAGATTTTCTCATTGCTTTGTATTTACGAGGTCACTTTTGTTGCGATGGGTTGTATTGTCCTAGATTTGCGTGGCTCCATTGTCTTGTCTTGTTTTTAATTAGTTGTGATATTTTTATTGGTATTTAATGATTTTTATATCGTATGACGGTCTTATTGTATCTTTTACAGATGTTTTTGTCATCCGAATAAAGAATGAATTATTATTACTGAAGCGCTGACATGTGGCATTTAATGGAGTTATCAAGGAGGTTAATTGCAAGATCAGTAGTCCCAAACAAAAATTGTTAGTCCCAAAAAATTATTTTTTGAAATATATAAAATGTAAACTGTAGATAAATAAAAGCATGAATACGTTTTGGACTCCGACCAAAAACTATTATCCAAGAAATACTTCCAAACCATCAGATCAACACGTTCTTAAATCCTATTAAATACTTGATCACTTGGAAAACCCAATTCTTAAAAAATATTATTTACAGAAACAGCTAGGGGCATTATTACTCTCATTAGGTCTGATGCATAGTCAAGTCTATGTCCCATTGTGCTGTGGTTTTTAGGTGTACTAAACTGAGTCACATCACGTGTGATGATGTTACATAGGCCCAACTCAGTCAAAACTCACTTTGTCTCCTCAAGCAAGCTCAGTCTTATGGCTTGTCAGGTTGTATCATCGGTCGTCATGTCAGACTAAAACCAAAGTAAAATTCATTATTTTATGCCCAAATAACTTCTCAAATTCTTTTTTTTTTTTTATTGAAAAGATATCAACATAAAACAATACAAAGAAAAACAGGTGCAGTGAAGAGCAGTCGTTGAGATATTCAAAAAAGCACAACAGGAGTTACAATTGAATACAAATCCGTACAATGGGTCAGCAACACATTCAGAAGAATCACGGTCACAGTTATCTATTGGAGCCTTACGGTGTCTCATTATCCACAACGATTGGGGGAGTGTCGCTAAAAGGGGTACAAAGCAAACCTCTACTCTCGTTCCAGGGGCCCCATATTTTTGTCCATTTGCCTGCTTTCATAGACCACCCTCTCTGCCTGCATAGACCAGTCCATGTCCGACTCCCAGTCAGTGTATCTAGGCCCAACTCCTCCCTTCCATGTTCTGGCAATGTTACGTTTTGCCACAATGCAGCCCAGCGAGACCCATACTTGTTCTGTTCTCAATATATCTGTAGTTTCCCAGATGTTCAATAGACAAAGCGAGGGGATGTCTCAATGCGTTTGACATATCTGGGACATGGTGGACACAATACTACCCCAATATCGCTGGAGGACAGGACAATCCCACCACTGATGTAAAAAGGTGCCGGTGAAGCCACAACCCCGGGGGCAGGCCGGGGATCCAAGAAGCCCCATCCTAACAAGCGAAGCACTGATGTAGTAGGCTCTATGGAGTATTTTAAGCTGTATGAGTTTGAAACGGGAACGGATGCCCACCTCCTGGGGCGAGGACAGGGCCTCCCTCCAATCCTCATTGGTCATGTCCCCCACATCGTCAACCCATTTTGTGCGTATTTTATCGTGAGTCTCGGGTAAATTATTGAGGATTTTACGATAGGTCAGTGATATGGATTTTTCTGCGAGGTAATTATCCAGGAGCCTTTCTTCTAAAGGCGAGGAGACAGGTGGGTCGGAGCCCTTGGGAATTGCTTTATATAATGCACCACATGCCTGATATCATCTAAAGGTTTCCCCCTCGTGCAGTTGGTACTGTGTTTGTAGCTCGCCAAATGGAACAACCCCGCCCTTCGCCCACTGGTCTCCAACCGCAGTGAGACCGATGAGGTCTCAGTTGTCACATCCCGGCTGTTTTGAAAGCATACCTAATTGACAGGACTCTAGCAGTGGAGTGACCTGTGTAAGCTTACCCTTCCAGCCTAAAGCAGCAGTTGCCGCGTGCCAGATGGAAACCGCAGTAGAAGTCAGGGTGTATTTAGGTGTGTATCTTGTCCCTCCATAAAGTGCCCTCAAGTAATTACCAGCAACCATATTTTGCCTGTCCATTCTAAATTCAGGGTCTGTAATAGGTTGATGCATCAAATGATTAAGGACCACTAACTGTGAGGCCCAACAATATGATCTGATGGCAGGCAAAGCGATACCCCCATCATACCAGATTTTTGTCAGTTTGGTGAGAGCGATTCTGGGTGTGCCGTTATTCCAAAGCAGGGTGCGTACTTCAAAATTAACTGACTGGAAATATTGAGGTGGGGCTAAATGTGGCGTATTCTGTAAGGCATAGAGAAAACGGGGAAGTGCCATCATTTGGACACGGGCAGCTCTACCTAGTAACGTAAGAGGTAGTGTTTTCTAATGTTGCACATCGGCTCAGAGACTATGTAAAGGAGGTAAGAGATTCCGTTGGTGGAAAATCCCTGCATTTTTCGTAATATATATGCCTAGATATCGGAAACCGTCTGTGACTATATTGGCATCGCAGCCCGTAGGAAGGATCAGGGGCTCCCCGCTTAAAACGTAGACCAATGATTTATACCAGTTGATTATGTGACCAGAATATTTTTGGAAGAGGGCAAACATATTTAATATCCTGTGGATCAACTCCTCAAATTCTTAACCAAGATTCTTTTGCACCACAGTGCCCAGTCTTACCTCTTTCTGGAATTGCTGAGCTTGGTTTCACAAGTAAAGAGATTAGATGTATCTGTAGATTAAACACATCATTTACAGACAGTCTGACCCAACTACAGTCCTCATAGAGTATATAACTCTGACAATTCCCTCTGTTAACATTCAGCCATGTATACGATCCTAAGCATCGATTATGAAGTGTGGCTCAAGTGGTTGGAGTGGCAGACCCTGATGCAGAGGTCTGGCCCGGACCAGGGTTCAATTCCCCGCCTCGGCGGGTCTTGGGCTAAAATTTCCCCGGACCTGACAATTCTCGCCTCGGTGCCTATTCCAATCATGGAGTCCCACTCTGTAACTCTGGGCAATAGCTTGCTTAATCTCCACAACGGCCCCTCGCAGTGGGATGCCTGGCTTTCACCTTGGGGATGCCCAGTAATGGGTTATCTCGCAGGGGAATACCAGGACGGGTTTCCTAAGCAAGCGCTGGGACGCTTTCGGGCAGCCATGCGCTTTACAAATCAAATTTCATTTCATTTCATTTCATGAGTGCACCTCAATCTGTGTGGTAGGTGTCTCCCTGCAAGTGACACTCTACCCAGCGCGCATCTATAAAATTGTTTAGTCTCTCTACATTTGAAGTCAGTAAATACAGTCTGCCATGAGTACCTGCACTATAACCGCACTCCTCCGGGTGAAACCGTATCTTCAAGAATACCTCTGTTTGTACATCCAACCGTAAATATCCTACCCTCCCGGTTAAAAGTGCATCTCAATGTCTACATCTGTGTGGGCGGTCTCTCTCTGCCACTTGACACTCTACCCAGCGCGCATCTCCAAAATTAAACATTGATCAGTTCCTCTACATTTGAACTAGTAAATGCTACCTGCCACAAGTATCTGCAGTATGACTGCACATCTCTTGGTGAAAACACATCTTCCAAGTGTATGCTGAGTGGTCTCACCACATTTGAGCCAATCAATACACTCTGCCGCAAGTATCGGCAGTGTGACTACATATCTCTGGGTGATTGCGCATTTAAGCCAGTAAAACCAATATTCCCCAAGTGTTGTCATTGTGACCGCACATCATATTCGTACTTACTTCCATTCGGTGTTTGTCTCTCCCTTATATTTCTCGGTCCGCCATGTGTGCCAGCAGCAAGTTTTTAGACAACATGTGTCCGATGCGGGCACATTATAACCCCTGTCTGGATGACGTAAACGTTATGTTCGAGGCATATGAGCTGCAGATTGCACACTGTGCATAGATCGCCACCTAGTGTTGGGCCCGGATGTTTGCAGTTTGTTGTTATCCTAAAAAGTTGTTTGGAAGTCACGAGGTAGGTGACCCCTCCTTTGGACCACATTGCGCATGGGCATCGGCTCCATCCCCAGGTTGTTTTTTTCCGCCATCGGGCTCGGATGTGTTTCCTGCGCTCTGGTTTGGAACTGATTTTCCTTCGGCGCTCAATCCTCACCCAGTTCGACGGTATTGTTTCGATCGCGCAACACATCAACGCGATTCTCTACCACTTAGAAGTCTTCGATTCCGGTCGTCGACGAAGGCCTTCGGGCCTGCTTAGGCCTTACTTTCTAGCTCATGGAAAGGACGCCATTCAAGAAGTGTCCTCAATGTGGGTCGAAGTTTCCCCACACCGACCTACATAAGGTGTGCAACCTTTGCCTTTCACCGGAGCACGAGGCCAAAGACTGTTCGGCGTGTGCTTCATTCTGCTCCAAGAAAACCATTCGAGACAGACGAGCTCGATGAACTATCGCTCGCTAGTCAGCTTCGATCCCCGATGACATCTCGAAGAGGGCGCCGACGTGCCCGAACACCAGCACGCCGAAAAGAGTATACGATCCTCAGATGCCGAAGACTCAGACGTCGAGGACATCACTCCAGCTCAACGGGTCGTAAGTAAGACAGTCAACCCCAATTCTTCCTCGACACCCTCAAAAAAGGCTTCGGTCACACCCTCACCTTCGGGCCCAGGTGCACACTGAGACACTGCTTCCCATGCCCTGCCTTCGGGCCTGGCAAAGAAGCCCACTAACAAATGATGTTATCCCGAGCACTCTTTAAAACATATTCAACTATTTTTTAAAATTTGATGGTGGGTGCCCTTGTCGTCGCACGTAGCCTGAACGTGCCTTTACAAATCAAGCGAATGTTGAGGTTAGAAGCGCTAGCCTCCAGACAGGGCTCTCCAATCACAACGAAAAACAACGTTTTCTCTTTGAAGATCGTCAATGTTTATTCAGTTCAGAACTCTTTTCAATCCATTCTGCTCTGCAACGTTATATTTTCTTTTTTGCCAACATAATAATCGTCTTATGTCGCATTACAATTAGTACGTTAATCCACTTTATGGGCCCCCTCATATGCTAATATTTTTATGCAAAAATTTGAAAGGGATCACATCCTGGAGAATCAAACATGGACAGAAGGTCTTACCATGTTTAAAAGGTTCATCGATGATATTTTTTTGATTTGGTGTTGATCAAGAGAAAAATTGGAAGACAACATCAAGATACTCAATTGCCAAAATGAAAGGATCAAATTCACACATACCATTTCTAAAGATACTATATCATTTCTCGATGTGCAAATCGTCATATGTAATCATGAAATCAGCACGAAAGTGTTCCAGAAGCCGACCGATAGAAACTCGGGTCTTCTCTTTCAGAGTTTCCATCCTGAGCCATTGAAAAAGCATTTGCCTGTGTCACAATACACACGACTCAAGAGAATCACATCAGATGGAGAGCAAGCCAAAAAATCCATTTTGCAACAAACCGTTAAGTACAAACAGAGAGGTTATCCTGATGATATCCTTCAACAAGCCATGGCGAAAGTAGACAAAATGAAGAGGATTGATTTATTGGCACCTAAAATCAAACCAACTGCTCAAAAAACCGTATGCGTATTAAAATATTCATCAGATTCAGAAAAAATCAAAAGAACCATCAATAAGCATTGGCATCTGGTACAATCTGAACCTGATTTGAAGGATTTATATAAGGAACGCATCACGTTTGCCTACCAAAGATCGAAAAATCTGAAAGAAGTACTCAACACTCCTACCAAGGAGAAAAAAGTATGGAAAGGAATGTCTAAATGTTTTAATTGCACTCACTGCAACAATGTTATCTGTGGAAAAACATTGATGCATCCCACGAAAGGCTTTCCTATTGAACTACAACATTCAAGCAATTGCGACACCGCGAATTGTGTGTACTTCATCAAGTGCCCGTGTGGCAAGATATATATTGGGCAAACTGAACGCAAATTGAAAGTCCGTATCACGGAACACAAAAGTAACATCAGACTTAACAATCTTAAATCAGCAGTGGCATGCCATTGGAAAGAGATGAATCATCAAATATCACAGTTAAAATTCATGGTGATCGAGGCGATCCAACAGCGTCCTGACATGGATCCCACCAAACAAAGACTGAAAGCTGAGTTCCAGTGGATCAAAAAACTGAATTCTACCCACCCCTTGGGCTTGAACGATCGTATTGAACATGCTTGGGTCTTATAATTCGCTTATCCCTTACATTGACTTTTGCAACATCCTGTTCCCCGTGAACGCAGGAGAATCCAAGGCTTAAAGTGTATTTCGTATATTGATTTCCATGAGAGTTGGGACTTAGCAGATCGATGCTTTGCTATCATTTCCTTTCCCTTACTGTTTATTTATATGTTTTCCGAAATGTGCTCTTCGTGAAGGTTTTGATATCATGTGGTTTATTGTATTCTTACTTCATAACGTAATCATACTCTTTGTTTTGAAGCCATAGTACCCGTCTCACATGACCGGGGCACCGCAACACCATTGGTTGCGATCGCGGTCATGTGACTGATTTCTCATCCTATTAGAACTGTTGTAGCTAGGATGTTGTAAACTTCTGAATCCAAGGAAGCGCGAATGCGTGTGAAAGCTCGTAAGTTGTTTCATTGCCACCCAGTGGGATATTGATTAATATGAGAAGTTTATTTACAGCAGTATACTGGGTTTACACTTTATGAAGGTGGAGCATGCTTCTGCTCGTCATACTTCAACTTAATAGCTGGTGTGACGATTTCATCTGTTGGTGTTTTGGAACTTTCTTTTATCACGTTTTTTCCATTTTTCCTTTCCCCTGTGGTTGATTGTGAGATGATGAAATATAGCAGCTGCTGTTTCCCTTCCAAACTCTTACACCAACGGTTATAGAATCTTTCCAAAATGGTATGCGAGCCGTGGCAGATTGGATGGCCCACAACTTCCTCCAATGCAACGTGACCAAGACTGAAGTCATGTTGTTTGGAGGGGCCACACTGCTATGGTCCCCCGACTGGTGGCCATCTGAGCTAGGACCTGTTCCGGTACCAAAGCAGACCGTAAAAAATCTGGGAGTGCGTCTAGATCAAGCATTGATCCTAAAAGACCACGTCAACCAAGTCACGGGATCTTGTTTCCGAGTGATAGGGTTGCTTCGACGCATATTCCCCTTCCTACCTGACATCCATAGGAAGACGCTGGTACAAGCACTGGTCATCGGCCGGATGGATTATTGCAATGGACTGCTTATTTCTGCCAATCAAGAACAGCTGGGTAGGCTGCAGGTGGTACAGAATACCGCGGCAAGACTCATTTTAAATGCTTTGCCCCGTACTCCCTCACGCCCTCTCCTCTCTTCACTTCACTGGCTTCCGGTGAAACAGCGCATTGACTTCAAAGTATGTTGTATAATGCACAAATGTATCTACGGATCCGGCCCTCAATATCTAAGAGACATATTTGTCCCCTACTTACCAAGACGTGCTCTACGCTCCAGTAGCACTATGCTGCTTCAGGTCCCTAGGGTGACGAGAGCAAGACAGGGAGGACGGGCCATCTCACTTAAAGGCCCGATGCTCTGGAATTCTCTGCCCCCATTGCTAAGACATACCTCCAACCATCTGTCCTTTAGAAGGAAGTTAAAAACATATCTTTTTTCCCAAGACTAATGTCTTCCCCCGCAATCGCAGTAGCCATATGTCCTTGGTAGTTCCATGATACCTGCTCAGAAGCTACGCGCGGAGATACCCCTTCGGGGCTGATTCAGGCACGAAATAAGCATATAAATAAAATAAATAAATAAATTGTACAGTTGGTGATTATGAAGGGTGACTAATTTGGTCCTGTTTGATTTCCTTTTTCAGACCCCTGACGAAGGGTCATGGTTGTTGTTTGACCCGAAATGCATTGGGTGTCACCATAAAGTGGATTAACGTACTAATTGTAATGCGACATCAGACGATTATTATGTTGGCAAAAAAGAAAATATAACGTTGCAGAGCAGAATGGATTTAAAAGAGTTCTGAACTGAATAAACATTGACGATCTTCAAAGAGAAAACGTTGTTTTTCGTTGTGATTGGAGAGCCCTGTCTGGAGGCTAGCGCTTCTAACCTCAACATTCGCTTGAAAGAAGCCCACTAAGCCTTCAGGTGGCTCGGGCTCAAGTCAGCCTATTCCCGGTGCCAATCCAATACCGACACCGAAGAAGAAGCCACCTTCCTCTCCAACACCGACCGTTGCTCAGACACCTAAGAACATGGCGCCGAAGACTGGCAGCAGCTCATCGATGCCGAAACCGCACTCGGAGGCGAGTAAAAAATTGCCCAGAGCGCAAGATTTAAACGCGTCTGAGCCGAAAAAACTCCCGGAACTGAAGAAACATGTTCCGGTAAAAGACATTTCAAAAGGGCACACTCCTAAGCCAAAAGACCCGACACCAGCTTCCGACTCGTTGCCGAAAAAACCTATGGAGCCGAAAACTTTGACGCCGAAGGATTTGCCCTACTCAGAAGAACTTTTTACACCGGATCCCAATCAGAAAACTCATGTAAAAGATCCTTAAACTGGACAATTGACTCTAAGCTCCAAGAAGAGACCACTTGAGGTGCCAGCACCTCCTCCCCCTCCAAATAATAGAGACATTGCAACCTCTCCATTAAGGGTCCGTTCTCCACCACCTCCCCATACTGTTCCTCCTACTTCACATCATTCACCTACACCATCTACTAATCCAGATGATGATGTAGACACAGATTCTGATGACACAGGTGGGGGTGCACACGACCCAGCAGGAACCAATAGTCCCCCTCAGTCACCTAATCCATGGGATGATTACAACACCCCTGATGTGCCTTACGTCCCACAAGATGATGTATACCCTTCCAGACCTTTCCCACCAGAGGACAGTATAGGTTTTAACCTACTAGTCCAAAGGGCTGCACAATATCATGGGGTGGACATACACACCGATGCAGTGGAGGAAGATTTCCTATTAGACACTCTTGATAACCCTCAAAGGTCTACTGCCATTTTGCCAATGCTTAAGGGTGTCATCAAGCACTCAACAGAGGTTTTTAAGGATCCTGTCAGGGCTAGGGTCCTCAATCCTCGCATTGAGAAAAAATATAAAGCTGCCCCTGCAGATCCAGTTTATATTCAAGGTCCAGCACAATTAGATTCTCTAGTAGTGTCTAATGCACGTAAACGTACTAATTCCCAGACATCAGGTGAGGCCTCACCACCAGACACAGAATCTAAACTCCTTGACGCCTCCGGCAAGCGACCAGCAGCAAAAGCAGCTAACATCTGGTGCATTGCCAACACCCAAGTGTTGCTGGCAAGATATGACAGGGCACATTACGATGAACTAGAGTCCATAATGCAGCACCTACCAGACAAATACAAAAACGGGGCTAATGAACTTATACAGGAAGGTAAAGATATCTGCTGCCTTAGTAGCTGTTGCCGACCGTTGCGAGGGTCGAGGACTTTGTTGGACCCCTTCTTCCAACTTCCAACTTCACAACTTGCGGAACCCGCTTCGCGGGTCCCGCTGCGCACCTGAGCCACAGGGGAGGCTGATTGCTGCTGCGTGGGAGGTCCAGGGCTGCGAGCGTGCGGGGCAGGACTTCGAATCCCAGAAGCCCCTGCACACCGCGCCTCTCGTCACCTGGCCGCTCTCCCTGGACAACACGCCCCGCCTGCAATCTTGAAAAGGCTCGTGTGGACTGACCGTCGTGGGATACTCTGCTGCCTTAGTAGCTGTTGCCGACCGTTGCGAGGGTCGAGGACTTTGTTGGACCCCTTCTTCCAACTTCCAACTTCACAACTTGCGGAACCCGCTTCGCGGGTCCCGCTGCGCACCTGAGCCACAGGGGAGGCTGATTGCTGCTGCGTGGGAGGTCCAGGGCTGCGAGCGTGCGGGGCAGGACTTCGAATCCCAGAAGCCCCTGCACACCGCGCCTCTCGTCACCTGGCCGCTCTCCCTGGACAACACGCCCCGCCTGCAATCTTACGGACCACCTATTTAAGGGAAGGCCAGTACCCGCTAAGCGGGAGCGTGCGGGAGCGTCCCGGGACAAGGGCGGGACCGTCTGTGGCCGTCAGTGGACGGGCGGGCCACCCCACTAACATCTTCTTTAAAGGTGAGCATTTACCTTGGATTATAAAATGGGCGACAGCAATAACATTGATGTCGAAAACAAGGCCGCTGACACTTCTGTCTCCCTCATTACTTCCTTTGAGTCAATGATAGACTCTGCTTTTAATGAAATAGTGGAGACTGAGAGAAGGTTTTCTATGGGTTCCTTTTCAACTAATAATAAAATGACTCTTACAAGTAGTTTAAGCTGTGCCAACGGAGACGCACACATAAACCCGGAAATAATTGTGGTAAAACCATCATTTCCCTTCATTGACGTGCCCACTATTCTGGATGATGAAAACACTGTCACTTACACAGCACAAGTTTCCGCCTCTACAACATCTGTGGCAGTAACGCCAAAGCCAACACTGACAGTAACATCCCCAGTATCCCTTCAGATAGAGAGTGTTCCAACAATTATAACTGTCTCGCAGGATGACGTTATTAATCTGGACATCACTGACTCTAGTAGTAACAAACCGGGAAGGGAGAAACGTAAAAGAGGCACGTCTAAGCAAAGTGCAAACAAAAGGAAACAGCCTGCATTCCACAAAAACCAACCTACACCTCAAAGTCTGTGGAATAAAAATAAATTTTCGGGGGCACAAACCGTCCTCACAGAGGATAAAGAGGATAAAGACTCCGCTGACATGGACAGTATTTCTGATGTATCTACTACTCACCCATGTGGGAACTCTAAAACTATATGGACCCAAACAGCATTAATGGGTGATAATTACAATCTATCCAGACAGAATGGAAACATAATAGAAACCATAGTTGACACTATTTTTAACCGGATTGAAAAACAAATGATCAGCCAGTTTAATACCGTTTTTAAAAGACTTGATAGAGTGGATAACCTGGTTAAAACTGGAGAAACAAAAAGGAAAGGGTCAATTATCTTGGACCAAGTCAGAGCAGATCGCCTTTTAAAGGAATTGGAAACTGCAAACAATATACTATCATCAAAGAAACATGAAATCACCAGTACCTTGGGTGGGGCACTGAGCAATTTTGCATCCGCCACTCCACCCACGGGACCAACAATAACCAAACCCACAACTACTAAAAAAGGGCCAACTATGAATAAGGCTAATACATCTACAAAACCAACTCCCATACCTGCTCCTAGGAAAGTTGTTATTCCATCCACTTCCAACATCCCTGTTCCAAACAGCAATAATGGCCCAACCAAATCAACTGCAGCTCCAAAACCGACTGCTGCAAATAACAACGTGGGCAATGGCTCTCAAGGGACTATTAAATCCTTCAAACATCAAGGACCAGCCTTACATCTGCCACCGGACGCTTGTCCTTTTGTTTTGGTTCTAGCAGGTGTCCCGCCATTGAGGGAGGACCAGGGGGAATCGTGGGTACAATTGCGAAATAAGAGCATAGACTGGCTAACCAAACACAAAGGTGTTGGTTTTGACATTTCAAGAGAAATCATATCTGCACGTAGGGTATCGTGGGTTGGCCCTTTACTCAAGGACAAGGAAGGTGACTGCATAGTTCTCAACTTTAATAACCCTGGGACAGTAAGAAACCTCCTTAACAGAAATTGCAACTATTCAACCATTTCTACTGTTGCAACTATGTTACCCTTGAGTTATTTTTATAGACAAATGGCCACACAACCTCGCCCACCTTTCATGCAATTCCCAGTGCCATTAATGCACCCGCATCCATCACTTATGCATTTTCAACCACCACCTATGCATTTTCGTCCACCACCTATGCAATTTCATCAACCCTAATTCCCATTTCCAACGTACAATAGATTTGCACCTCTTTCGGATCTGGACATGCAAGACTGACCACCTTCGACTACTTTTGTCGAACCATCTCCGGCATCCGAACCCCTGACCGTTTCAGAATCCCTGCCTCAAAGCACCCTGAGTGAACCATCTCAGACCCTTTCCCATTTGCCTTTGGATTCAGTACTATCTCTTGTTAGCTGGAATATAGCAGGCTTAAATTCTAAACTGAAAATCACAGAGTGGCTTAATTGGGTTGATAATAACTGTGATATATTGTTGCTACAAGAAACGTGGAGAACAATGTCACCAACAATTGAGGGCTTCTGCTGTTACAATCTCAAGGCTTCGCCGTCCCCCATGGGTCGACCTAGTGGGGGACTATCTATTTGGTCTAAAATAAAACGTGGGGTACATACTAAGTTGATCCCAACACCGGGTATTTGCTGTTTTATGGCTATAAAGTACATTAACAGATTGAAATTATGTATTATTAACTTTTATAATAATGATTTTGTTAGCCGTCCAAATGGCAATTTTATATTATTGTTTAATTTCATAGATGAAATCATGGGGGGGCAAAAGTACGGACCTTTCAATGGCATCTGCATCGGAGGGGATTTTAATGCACACATGTATCGCCATAGCCCGATATGTAAAAATGGGGCAGAATTGAAAGATTTTATAGCTTCTCGTGACCTAGTTAATGCTATGGAATCCGCAGGCACAAGTGTAAATAATATAACAACCCCCACTTTCATAGGTCAGGGCTGTGCTTCAACGATAGACTATATTTTCACATGCCCTGAGTTAGGCGAAATAATTTTAAAAGCAGAAGTTGTCTGTTCCACGTATAGCGACCACTATCCGCTTAGAATTAATTTACACAATCCCCAGACCTCAAGGGTTGCAGTGAAGCCAGAGGTAGGTCCTCAAAATCTAGCATTATCAACCGACAGATTGAGACTAGTATGGAAGGGAGCTGACAATAAAGGAATTCTCTCCAGAGTAATTAAAAAACATCCCGAGACAGTTGAGACTTGCCTGTCTTATATAAGTCCTAGCAATGAGGTGGTTGGCGCTTTTGGTGATTTATGCAGGGCAATTAAAATTGAATCTTCCAAACCTGCCAGGCAGAACATCTCCCAGGGACCCCGCTGGTTTGATACTTCCTGCTCTAGGGCTAACAGGGATTTGAGGGCCGCACTCAATACCAACCCAAGGGACCCTCAACTAGTAAGAGCATTAAGATCACAATATAAAAGGGTCTTACGAATTAGATCTGAAGCCCTTGTAATTAATCACTGGGAATCTCTTACGCGCACCGCCAAACTGAAGGATACAATGGGTTTCTGGAAAGAAGTCAAGTCGTTAAGATCTTTTGGTTCTAACATCAATCCAATTAATAGTAATATTACAGGCGAGGCGTGGGTAGAGCATTTCTCCCAAATCTACGCCATATCAGCTACCCCTCTAGATACTGTCTCTCTACCCCATAGCGATGAACCCTTGACCTTTTCACTACTTGAGGTTGAGGATGCTATCATTGATAGTGCCAGTAATAAAACCCCAGGCCCTGATGGTCTTTCTATTGAACAGATAAAATCAGAAATTAACTTCTGGGCCCCTCTTTTATGCAACCTATTTAATAACCTAAGTGACAGCTCAATTCCCGAATCCTGGTCGAACAGTGTCATCATCCCCATATTCAAGAAAGGTGACAGGTCGGATCCCGCCTGTTACCGTCCGATCTCACTGATCGATAACACGTTAAAAGTCCTGGGAAGAGTAATCTTTAGACGGATAAGGGATTGGGCTGAAGATAACAACGTTCTTCACTGTAGTCAACTGGGATTCAGAAGTAAGGTGGGTACTATTGAACAATGTTTAAATTTAAACCTGATTATGGCTAAATATATCATTGTCAAAAAATCCCCTCTTTATTTAGGTTTTATGGACTTGAGTTCTGCGTTTGATTTTGTTAACCGTTCTAGGTTGTGGTCACTTTTGCTCGATTATGGTTTAGAAGACTCACTGGTGTATTTCCTTTCTTATTTACATAGGGATTTAAAAGCGCGAGTACGAATTAATAATGAAGGCGTTTTGTCTGATGATATCCCTATCAGCAGAGGAGTTAGACAGGGCTGCGTACTCGCCCCACTGCTTTTTATTTTATATATTAACAGGTAAGCAATACTTTGAGTGAGATTATTAAGGATGTTCCCATAATAAACGGTTCCCCCATCACTACTCTACTTTATGCAGATGACGCTGTATTGATGGGGCGTACACCGAATGCTCTACGCATTTTAATTTCTGGGTTTGTTACCTTCATGTCCGACCTTGGTCTAAATACTAATTTAAAAAAATCTTTTATAATGAACTGTGGACCAAAGAAGTATAACATTACATCCATTAAATCCGGTAATAACATTTTAAAATGTACCAGCACTTTTCCTTATTTAGGGTTATTATTTTCTAACTCTATCAGACTACATCTTGCTGCAATAGCAGCATATCTGCAAAACAGACAACATCTATCTGTGTTCAGAGTGCCTGCCATTAAAGCCTTTAGGGAAGGCCTTAAAAGAATAATTCCTCTCAGAGTACCACCTTTACCTGTGTGGAATTTAAACGTTGTTCTCACACAGTTAATGGGACCTCCCTTCGATCCCTTACACAGATGTGAATTACAATTTTTAACATGGAAAGTTGCTTTCCTAGTAGCTATTACTTCTATGCGGAGCACTAACCATTCAAGAACCCTTCTTGCAAATGCATAAAAATAAGATAGTTCTACGTACTAATCCAAAATTTCTACCCAAAGTCATTTCTCCTTTCCATCTCAATCAATCTGTGGAACTGCCCGTTTTCTTCTCGCAACCACAGTCCGAAGCAGAAAGAGCTCTTCACACATTAGATGTCAAAAGAGCATTGCTAACTACATAGAAAGGACACAACCTTTTCGTAAGACAAAACAACTTTTTGTGTCTTTATCACCACCACACAAGGGTAATCCCATTTCAAAGTCTGGGATAGCTAGATGGATTGTCAAATGCATACATATTTGTTACCACAAAGCTAAATGTACGTTATCTGTTCCTCCTAAATCCCACTCTACAAGAAAAATAGGGGTTTCAATGGCATTTTTAGGGAACATTCCCCTAGATGACATCTTTTTTTTTTTTTTCTTTTTTCAGGCAGGTCGACTCTCTGGTATCTTTGCGGCGCGATCAGGGGAGACGAATATAGACAGGAGAAAGTTAATTTCTACGCTGTCTGGGGTTATATACGCTCTGCTTCCCATTTGTGCACTTACTTAAAGCTAAACGACTGTGAGACTGGTCGGTAGCTCAACTCTTTCATGAGAGAGTAGTATTACACTTGTTGCTTATAGATCAACGACGACTCTTGTGGTCTAAACCTGCTGTGAGTCTGGAGACACCTGATCGCCTACATTATGCTGCCTACACACATTTGATTTTCATATATCACCACAGAACGTGACCTAGCCGTACTTGGACGTTTCTACATCCACCCAATGATCATCCTATGGGACCTTCAAGAGATCTTTAAGCCCTGATGAAGTTCCACAAGGAACGAAAAGCGTTGACTGAGGCCTTTTTAAGATTGAACCAATAAAGGATTTATTTTTCAAAATATTGCAAGTTTCTGGACTTCTAATTTTGGTGCACCATCCATATCTTCAACATTTTGGTATCTGTTCAACAGTGGAGCCTCCGTGTGGCCAGCTCCGGATGTTCTGTGCACAAACCCAATACTGACAAACTCACTGAAGTGCCTAACCATGGTCAGCCATATTCTTTGTGCCTTGCAACTGACATCTGCAGAGCAGCTGCATGGTCTACACCGCACACATTCACAAAACACTATTGTGTAGATGTGCAAGCAAAACAACAAGCTAATGTGGGCCCAGCAGTTCTCAAAACATTATTCCAAACTACTGCAACAGATAGGGGTGGTTGCCGCTAAGAGTGGGTACTGCTATACAATCTATGCACAGTGTGCAATCTGCAGCTCATATGCCTCGAACTGAAAATGCTACTTACCAGTATGCATCTGTTCTTGTCATGTAGAGCTGCAGAGTTGCACACGCCCACCCGCCTCCCTGGCTACCCTTGTCTGTTCCAGTATTACCATCATTAGATATAAATTACATGGGCATCCTTCCTTTTTCTTGCAAAGCTCCATCATTTCCCTAATGGCGAAAAACAATCTGGGGATGGAGCCGATGCCCATGCGCAATGTGGTCCAAAGGAGGAGTCACCAACCTCGTGACTTCCAAACAACTTTTCAGGACAACAACAAACTGCAAACATCCGGGCCCAGCACTAGGTGGCGATCTATGCACAGTGTGCAACTCTGCAGCTTTACATGCCAAGAACAGATGCATACTGGTAAGTAACATTTTTCCTCCATTTCCAGTCACCACTAAAGCATATCGTGGATGGCTGCCATATTGTGAATGTTTGTTTTCACAACCTTACATTGTGGATGCCGGCCATAGATAAATGGTGATTATAGCCATAGGACACGACCCCTTTATTGTGAATGCAGTAAATAACGCCATAAATTACTACATATCTTTGTTCCGGTAAGGATATGTGTGATATGGGTGATTGCCTTGTGTGAATTATCACCGTAATCATACCTCAGAGAATTAAGTGTTCCTATTGTTTTACCATTATACCAAGTTGACGGTGGCGGCCATATGGTCATGGGTTGAATCAGATACAAATGTGTCGACCTTCTACCAGGTCAATCTGTAATTCTAGTGTATCCTGCCTTCTTGTCAGTGTCTCAAGGTGTTCACCCGCATTAATGGATTGGGTCAGCTTTATCATATTTAAACCATAATTTACCGTAACCTAAGCCATGTCAGATCATGCATTGCTATGCTGTCTTCTCAGACATCTATTCGCTCACAAGTCTCTGATGATCGCATATCATTTGTTGGGCCTCAAAGTATACTTACTGGATTAAGGTTTCACCATTATTTCATGCAGTGTGGAAACTAGGTCATAGGTGAATTAATTCCAGATATAATATAGTTCTCGCAGTTAGTGTAAGCTCCTTTTACAGGTATGTAACGGTTTACATATACATCATGTACATCCTGTGCAGGAGAGGTTATATACCTATATACTTTATACAGAGTCCTTTTCATGTCTTGTCATGATTGTTGATGACCTCTTGAGTAGTTAATATAATGACAGTCTATATCTGTTGGGTGTTGGAGGTTCTTCTGCAAGTAAGTCCTGCAAACAACAAAAGTTAATTAGCATCACAGTTGATACCAGTGTTATATAAGATTAGAATATTACCTCCCTGTTCACTAGGGCCATGCTTTAAGGACCCATCATTCTCGTATGTGTGTGCATACACTTGCCAGCCTAGATGACGCTTACCAGAAGATTCAGTGGCAGTCCTGCTGCTATCCAGCTCATTGACCGGTTCTAGTGTCATTCATACATCCACAATGGGTATGTCCCTAATCTCCCAGGAAATAGCGTAACTCACGGTCAGTGTGAACACCCATGTCAACTGCCCTTTAGCGCATTATCCATGTTGCCTTCTGCCGTCTTAGCTGTAGTTCCCGATTACCACCTCTCTCATTTTGTGGTATGACTTCTAAGCGATGAAATCGGAACGTCGTATGTTCATCTTGTTTGTTGCATGTTAGCATGTGTAGGGCAAACTGGTATCTCTGGTCCCCTTGTTTGACTGCTCTAAGGTGTTTAATTATTCTTTCCTTAGTCATTCGAATAGTACTTCCTACGTAAATCTTTTCACACTTACATATCAGTACATAAACCACAAATCGTGTAGTGCAAGAGATGTTCTGTGTTATGTGGTAGGTCCTACTGTTGTTTTACTTAAACGATGTGACCTCTTTGGTCAGTCTACATAGTGAGCAGTGTCCGCACTTATAGAAGCCCAATGTTCGAGGTGTCAACCAATTGGGTCTGGAACTACATCTTGGGTAGCTTAGGCTGATTAGTCCTTTTAGTGTTTTTCATCTACAGAAGATCATCCCCACCTTCTTGGTGATAAATGGTGCATTCTGATAGATACATCTACCAGTGGATTCCTCACCTTGTGAAAATCCCCTTGCGTCAGCAACATTCCAAAATTATTTTTGTAGCTTCTCGCCGACGTGGACGCCGTCACAAAGGCATGGCATTGCGCGCGACTCCGCTGACGTCACCGACACCATAATAGGCCCACGCCGGCGTGATGACATCAGTTCCCTTTTTTCCATGTCGTCGACGCTAACGGTTTTCAAAGGATTGTCTGTAGCTGTATTGTAACTTTTTTTACTTTGTGTTTCTACTGGTGTTTTCTTGTCTTCTGTCGTGATGACTTCGAAGAAGATTGGATTTAAAGCGTGCGGAGAATGTGGCAAGATGATGTCTATCACTGATCCACACGAGTGCTGCGTTTGGTGCTTGAACTCCGATCATGACATCGAAGATTGTCCTTATTGTAAAAAGATGACTCTGAAGGCACTCCGGGGGAGGGAGACTAACTCCTCGTAGCGAAGTTGAAAAGAAAAAAGGATAAAAATAGTTTGAGGTCACGAACTCAGCGTTCTAGAGGTCGAGGTCTCGTTCGAGGTCGCAGTCGTCTTCGGCGCATGCTTCAAGGTCTTCCAGAAAGAAGCATAAGAAGAGGAGTCATGAATCTCGCCATCACTCAGAGAAAGACTTGAGTTCAAGGCCGATGTCACAGGTGAAGTTACTTTGAAAAGAGCTGGTGGCCTCTGCTTCGGAAGTACAGGTCTCCGAGGGTGAGGCTTCGTGTGCGGATTCGCCTGTGTCACCGAAGCAGTTGCCGAATCCTTCTTCGAATCAATCCCATCCTTTTTGGTCAACAAGATGAAGGTGATGAGGAAGAAGAAGAAGTGGGCGAGGCTTCGTTGCCTGCGGGTTCGTCGACCCCGGTGCACTAGCCTGAGGTGGAGGCCGAGGTCGAGAAGACTCCGTTCCCTCAAGAGCAACCTAGGGGCTTTTATCCAGCCTTTCCGGCTCCAGGTCAGGATCCAACTCAGTTCCTGAATGCCATGTTTGGAGTTTACTCCAGGGCAATATACCCCTCTGGTGCACCGGTTGGTCCCACGGGTCCATTAGCATTTAATCTGGGTGTCCCCCAGGCTTATGCTCCTGCGCCTTTTATGCCTTTCATGCCGGCTCCAGCTCCGCATTGGCATTTTCCGGCTCCGCCGAAGCCTTCGTTGCCGAATCCGTCGACGCCGATAACCTTGACTCCGATGCCGAATCCAGTTCGTCCTCGGGTTAAGCTGCCTCTTCCGACTTCGAGTACGGCGTGGGCTCCGGCTCCAGTGGAGTCACTCCCGGATCCGTCGACTTCGTTTATGAAGGAGAGGTCGAGGCGTGAGGCACAGAGGCTTCTGGAGGAAGAGCGGTATCGTGATGAGAATTTGGGGGAAGGTGAACTGCAGGATTCGGAGAATCCTTTTGATGACCTGAGAGAGGCCAGTGGTCTTGAACTGTCTCCTGAGTGGGATTTGGCCTCTGTATCTGACGTACCTTCCAAGGATGTAACACCTTATCACTTTGTTATTAAGAAGGCTGCAAACTTGTTGAATATTACTCTGCCCACTGCTGAATACAAGTCTAACATTCTAACTGAAGTCCTTCACTCGCCTTCCTCTGTTATTGAACCAATGCTCCCATTTAATGAGGTTTTAGCTGAGCCTGTTTATGAAGAAGAAACCTCTGACAGCTCCTGCTGTTTCAAGGGCTGTTGGGAGGAGGTATAGAGTGGCACCTGGTGACCTGGACTTTTTGTCAATGCACCCCCTGCCAGAGAGTTTGGTTGTGCAGGCTGCCTGCTCAAAGAAGTCTACTGGTGCTTTTCCACAGGTTCCTGGGGAAAAGGAAACAAGGAAGCAAGACCAGGCGGCAAAGAAAATCTTTTCCTAGCCAGCATGGCGCTGAAGTCTACAATTGCAACTTGCCTGATGGGTAGATACATCCATGCTTTGATGGACTCCGTCAAACAATTGGTGCCTAAAATTCCTGTGAACGATAGGAAGGTTTTTCAGGAGGTTATTTCTAACACTCAGGCCGCGGCAAGGCAGGTAATCCAGAGTGGGCTGGACACGGCTGATTCAGTGGCGAGAGGATGGGCTCTTCGGTGGCCGCTAGGAGAGCTGCATGGTTGAAATCTTCGGAATTTTCTGCAGATGTTCAGTCTGCTTTGATGGATTTGCCCTTTGATTTGTCAGGGTTGTTTGGTAAGAAAGCTGATGCTGCTTTAGAGCGGTTTAAAGACAGCAGAGTTTCAGCTAAGTCTTTGGGCCTTCAGACCAGGGGCTCTTTTGGAAAGCGATTTAGAGGATTTGGCAGATCTTCCTTTTGGGCCTACAAACAATCGCAGCAGCAGCAGCAGCAAAATACGCTGTACAGGTCGTACAGGGGCAGACAGAGAGCTCGTCCTAGAAGTCGCCAAGCTGCCTCCTCCTCCTCTTCCCATTACCAGCCCCCTGCCACCTCAGCAAAGCAGCCCTAGATCCACCATTCTGTATCATGTAGGCCCAGTGGGGGGCCGGCTTATCCATTTTCTACGAGATTGGGAATTGATTACATCGGATCTTTGGGTTCTCAATCTCGTGGAGAATGGGTATGCTCTTCCCTTTCGGGAATTTCCCCCCAATTACCCTCTTTTCCAGGGTTATTATTCGGAGGACCACCTGCTGCTCCTGCAGGAAGAAGTCCTGGCACTGTTCAGAAAGGGTGCGATAGAGGTAGTTCCGGAGCAGGAGAGGGGTCAGGGAAGCTACTCCTGGTATTTTCTGATCCCCAAGAAGGATGACAGACTTCGTCCAATCCTGGATCTCAGGATCTTGAATCTTTACCTGAAGCAGGAGAAGTTCAAGATGCTCACCCTTGCACAGGTTCTTCAAGCGCTGTTGGAAGAAGACTGGATGGTGTCAATCGACGTACAGGATGCGTATTTTCATATTCCCATCCTGAAGTCGCACAGGAAGTATCTCCGTTCCACGGTTGGATCGCAACACTACCAGTTTGCGGTCCTTCCGTTTGGTCTTACTTCTGCACCTCGAGTCTTCACCAAGGTGATGGCTGTGTGGCTGCACATCTCAGAAGATCGGGAATACCGGTTTTCCCATATCCAGACGATTGGCTGATCAAAGCAGAATCTCCAGAGATAGTGCTCCATCATTTGCAAGAGACAACTCAGTTGTTGCACAATTTTTTTTTTTTTCGATAATTGTACCCAAATCTCACCTGGTGCCCTCCCAGCGCAACCTGTTTGTAGGTGCAGTACTGGACACTACTGTGTGTCGTGCATTCCCTCCACCTCAAAGGATTCGCGACATACAGGAAATGATTCCTTTATTTTTCAATGGAGTGGTTGTTCCAGTCCTGAAGGTCCTTCGTCTGCTCGGTCTGATGGCTTCTTGCATTCTGTTGGTCAACCATGCACGCTGGCACTTAAGGGCACTCCAGTGGTGCCTCCGCATGCAGTGGTATCAGCACAGCGGAGATGTCAGGGAGTCAGTGAGGATCTTGAGAGAAACTGCAGCGGATCTGTCTTGGTGGAGCGTAGAAGGCAATCTGTTGCAAGGAAAGCCTTTTCAACTACCTTCATCAGTGGCCACAGTGATAACAGATGCATCCACTCTAGGGTGGGGTGCTCATCTGGGGGATCTGGAGGTGAAAGGCCTTTGGTCTGCAGAGGAAAGGTTGCTTCACATTAACCTTCTAGAGTTGCGGGCTATACGTCTGGCGCTCAAGGCCTTCCTCCCTTCCCTTTGCGGTCAGTCAGTTCAGGTTCTGACGGACAACACGACCTCGATGTGGTATGTCAACGAGCAAGGAGGAGTGGGGTCGCAGTGTCTCAGCAGGGAGGCTCTGCGTCTCTGGTCCTGGGTTCAGGACCATCAGATTTGTCTTATGGTAAATCATCTGGCCGGAGTTCTGAACGTTCGTGCACACAGTCTCAGTCTGCAGTTATCCGCCGACCAAGAGTGGAGGCTTCATCGGAGGTAGTTAGTCACGTCTTTTGAACGTGGGGAACTCCTCACGTGGACTTGTTCGCCACTCGCGAGAATGCTCACTGCCCGTCATTCTGCAGCCTCCAGTTTCCGATGCAGGGAGCCTTGGGGGACGCGCTTCAGTTGAGTTTGGACTCGCAACTCCTTTACGCTTTTCCTCCCATACCCTTGATTCCTCGGGTTGTGAGGAAGATTCGCCAAGACCGGGCCCAAGTCATATTGATCGCCCCGGATTGGCCAAGAAGGGTGTGGTACACAGATCTTCTCCACCTCTCCTCGTGCCCTCCGCTCCTTCTCCCTCGCAGGGCAGATCTCCTCTCCCAGACGGAGGGGCAGGTTCTACACCCTCACCTCCAGACCTTACACCTTCATTTCTGTCGATTGAGCGGGGCAACCTGATTTCCTTTTCTCTCCCACACGATGTGGTAGATGTCATCTTATCGGCCAGGCGTGACTCTCCAAGTTCATTTATTCTTATAGATGATCTAAATGTGTTGCTTGGTGTGGGGAGAAGTTCATTGACCCTTTAAGGGCTCGTTTGTCCAATATACTTCAATTTGCACTTTCCTTGGCCCAGCAGGGTTTTGCGGTGGCAACGATCAAAGATTATTTGTCGGCCTTATCGGCTTTCCTTTGTTTGCCGGACCAGCCCTCTTTGTTAAAATCTCTTATTGTATTGCGATTCATTAAGGGCCTTACCAATAAATTTCCTCCTACACCTTTTATTGTGCCTCAATGGGACTTGAACCTTGTTCTTACGTTCTTGATGGGTTCGCCTTTTGAGCCTTTACACGTGTCCCTTGAGACTTTTGTCTTTTAAGACTATTTTTCTAGTGGCAATTACCTTGGCAAGGAGGGTAAGTGAGCTTTAAGCTCCTAGTTCAAAGCCCCCATTTTTGCCCATTCATGCTGAAAGAATGGTTCTCAGGACCAGGGCTGCTTTTCTGCCTAAGGTGGTAACTCCTTTCCATCTGGGGCAGTCCGTACCCTCCTACCTTCTATCCTCCCCCTCACCCTTCCAAGGAGGAGGAGAGACTTCACCGCTTGGACCCTAAGAGGGAGGTGAGCTTTTACCTGGACAGGTCAAGAGATTACAGGTTGGATGACCAGCTGTTTGTTGGATTTGCTGGATGCAAGAAGGGGAAGGCGGTGCACAAGCGCACTCTCTCGAGATGGATTATACTATGCATCAAGATCTGCTACGCCCTCGCTGGTAAGGAACCTCCAGAGGGTATAAGGGCTCATTCTACTAGAGCAAAGTCTTCAACATCTGCTTTGTCTAGAGGTGTACCTGTAGAGGATATTTGTAGAGCGGCAACTTGGGCCTCCCTTCACACTTTCGCGAAACATTACTGCTTAGATTCCGAGGTGAGGAGGGACGGCCACTTTGCACGCTCTGTCCTCCAGGACTTTCTGGTATAGGAGAGGGGACACCCTCCTCCGGGAGTGGGGACTGCTGTGGGACTCTATTCGCAATGCGAGGAATCCACTGGCAGATGTATCTATCAGAAGAACAAGTTACTTACCTTTGGTAACGCTTTTTCTGGTAGATACAATATCTGCCTGTGGATTCCTCACTGACCCACCCGCCTCCCCGTTGTCCTCTCTTCTATACCTGAGTTACTGTAGTATATATATATTATTGGTGTTTATTGCAATTTGTTTTCCTGCGTTGGCTTCACACTGTGTGTGTTATCTTGACATTTGTGTACTGTGTATACTGTGTATATATCTGCTCTCATCGGTCCGTCCGTGTGCCTCGAAGGCACGGAAAAAAGGGCAGAACTGATGTCATCATGCCGGCGTGGGCCTATTATGGTGTCTGTGACGTCAGTGGAGTCGCGCGCAATGCTGTGCCTCTGTGACGTCGTCCACGTCGGCGAGAAGCTACAAAAAGAATTTCCGAATGTTGCTGACGCAAGGGGATATTCACAAGGTGAGGAATCCACAGGCAGATATTGTATGTACCAGAAAAAGCGCTACCCAAGGTAAGTAACTTGTTCATCTGGTTATCACCTCTTAGAATGTGCCCATGCCGGTTTAGAACCTTGTTAATGTTACCAATATTGCTGCCATAGGGGAATATTGGTTTGATCAGATCTTTCGTGATATCCTTACTATGCTGTTTATGGATTTGTGTCTCTGTCAAGAATTTTGGCCCTTCTATATGCTTTTTTGATGGTATTCTTGTCATAACAAAAAAACAATAGGAGGGAGGTAGAGTCAGGGGTAGGATTCTTACTCCACGGGCACTGTTACATAAACAAAAGGAATCCTACTCACAGTGGAAAGGGAAATGAGTCTACCATAAGTGTGGGGACACACAGTGTTTTGTAAAATACCCCTCACACACCAACAGGCCCCTTGGTGTCATGCTTCATCATAGGGGTCTTCGCACCCCTCTAGCGGGATGCGGCGTGCTGCGACCTACGACTACGTGGGAGCACTGAAAGTTAGACTATGTGTGGTGTGTGTGATACAAGTGGTAGGGGTACTTAAATGTGAGTGGTGGGATATAGTGAAGGGTTAAAAAGTACCTGGCTCGTGGGTGTAGTGAATAAAGTTTTTTTCAGAACCCCGGGCTGGTACTGTTAAAAGAAGTGCAGTGTGAGGTAATTAACTGTCGTGCTCCTTCTTCAGGACGGGGGCACAACTTCCCCACCTTACTCACGTATTTCTATGATTCGTGTAAATAACTAAAAGTGCAGGACTAAGTACAGTGTCTTAATACTAAATAAAGGCTATAATGTGCCTACAGCGGTATTAAGACCATGCATTTGCTTGACTCATTGTATAAAGATGGCTTGCTTCATGAGCATTCAAGTACGTCTCGGGTTGATTGCTACCCCACACGCTGCTCCGCTGGTCACTACCAGCGGAGCAGCGTGTGGGGTAGCACGGAGGCAAACTTGTTCTGAGTCTGTTGCAAAGTTAGCAATCAACCCCAGACGGTAAGGTGGGGAAGTTGTGACTCCCCGTCCTGAAGAAGGAGCATATGCTCCGAAACATGTCGACGCACACCAGAGGTACAGTCCATAATCACGACAGTCAAGTTCACTTCCGGGTCGGGGACACGAACAATATCGAGGGTGATTCTACCCAGAACCTGGACACCACACGTACCCGTGTGTTACACTGTGAAATATTTCCTTCACTTCACGATTTGGACCATGGATTGGTCTTTATGACAGACTCATTGAAGTTTGGCGTCCCTTCATGACAGATTGTATTGAACTACTTCATCTGAACCACTAAGCCGTCATTCTCCTACTAATAGGTTACCCTGCCGGGTTGGAATTATCACCGGACTAGGGCCCTTACAGATGAGGATCCAGCCATTGAGCCCTGAAGAGTTATAGTGTCTAGATTTGTATAGACCTATAACGAAACACGTGTCGGCTGGCTGTGAATTTCTACTGGTGTGACGATCAAATAAAAGGAGATATACATCATTGAACCTACGTTGGACTTTTGTTACTGTGAATCATATAAAGCAGCACTCTACTTGCTAGAGAACTCAAAATGCTCAGACTTTGCCTCCAGGTTTCCACATTCTCTATCCAAAGGCAATAGCCTATGGATGAACTGGTCAGAGATATTTGCTTTTCCGCCTCTCCCTCTCCTTCCGTTTCTGGTTCAGAAGCTCAGGCAGACATCTCTCATGCTAATTCTAGTGGCTCCCACATGGGCTCGTCAACCATTGTTCACCACTCTACTTGAACTGGCAGTAGTTCCACATACGAAGCTTCACCTCAATTCAAACCTTCTCACACACAACCATGAAGAAATCAGACATCCAAACCCTAGGGAGCTCAACTTAGCTATTTGGCTCCTGAAGTCATAGAATTTGGATACCTTAACATCCCACCATAATATATGACAATTCTTAAAGAAGCTAGAAAAAATACCACTAGTGCAGCAAAGTGGAAAAGGTCTGTGATACATTGTAATAAAAGCACAAATAATTAACTACATGCATCTATACAACATATTATTTGTTATCTTTTGCATCGACCGCGAGCAGGTTTATCCTACACATACATTCAACGATATCCATAGTTCCAGAAATTAAAGCTTTTATGGAAGACGTTAAAAGAATAACACCACACAGGGTTACCACCTGCACCTGCCTGGAACCTTAACATTGTTCTCACAAGGCTTATGGGTCCACCTTTTGAACTATTACAAAATTGTCCATTGCAATTTCTTTTGTGGAAGGTAGCCATTCTAATTGCTATCACTTCACTAAAACGTGTTGGTGAGCTACAGGGTTTAACCTTACAAGAACCTTTCTTTAAACTTCATAGTGATAGTGTTGTTCTTCGTACAAACCCAAAATTCCTTCCAAAAGTTGTCTCTGCGTTTCATATTAATCAATCAGTTGTTACCTGTGTTTTCCCTCAGTATCAGTAGCAGAAAAGGCTCTACATACACTTGATGTCAAAAGAGCACTATTGTATTATATTGATTAACAAAAGATTTTCGTAAAACAAAGCAACTTTTTGTTGCATTTGCTCTACCTCATAAAGGAAAACCTCTCTAAATCCAGTATTTCTAGATGGATTGTTACATATATTCAAACGTGCTATGTTAAAGCTAAAAGAACTTTAACTATACCTCCCAGAGCACATTCTACTTGCAAAATAGGAGCATCTATGACCTTATTAGGCAATATTCCCTTAGCTGACATATGTAAGGCAGCTACATGGTCCACAACACACACATTTACCAATCGTTGTGTGGATGTATTAGCACGTCAACAAGCTAATGTAGGACAGACAGTGCTAAAAACACTCTTTCAGACAACTGCAACACCCACCGGTCAGCCACCACTTTGGGAGAATACTGCTATACAGTCTATAGCAGAGCATGTGTATCTACAGCACACATGCCTCGAACAGATTATGTTACTTACCCCGTAAGCATCTGTTCTTGGCATGTAGAGCTGTAGATTCACATGTGCCCTCCCTCCTCACCGGACATCTGTGGTTGTTGCTGTTCTTCCTACTTATATACACATGGAAATCTCTATACTACACTTACTACATTCTCACCCTCTTGGCGGGAAAACAATCTAACAAAGGAGTCGATGCCCATGCGCACTATCACAGACAGAAGGAGCCATGACTGAAAAAGACTTCTTCGAAGAAAAACAACTTGCAAACATCCGTACCCAACACTAGATGACAGGAGAATGCACAGCATGTGAATCTACAGCTCTACATGCGAATAACGGATGCTTACAGGGTAAATAACATAATCCTTCAGGTAGAGACTTTAGCAACACTCCTCCCCATTCTGTGATTGGATTCAATCCATTAATAAGATCCCAAGCCTAATAATCTGCACACTGTATACCCATTTGCTTTTGAGATGCTGCCTCTGGGGGAGCGGGCAATCTTGATAGTAACTGAAGTTGGCACATGGGAGTGGCATCTGCATAGGCCCCATATGTCATTTCTGGTATAGAACAGTGTCAGTTCAGAGCTGTAAAGAGCCACCTTCTGTGGCACAGAGGTACTGCTGAAAAGTTTCTGATGCTTGGGGAATATTCCAAAGGTGGGGAATCTGCAGCTAGGTAGAATCTATAACAAAAAGAGCATTACTGAAGGCAACTAACGTATTTGTCTGAGCCCATCACTAGATCACAGGAGTATGCAGAGCATGTGAGTCTACAGCAGTACATGCTGCAAATAGATGCTTTTAGGGGTAAGTTGCATTTTCCTTTTGAAAGATTTTCTACATGTTAGGATGATGCATCTTAAAATGATATAACTTGACTGACCACTGCAACAGGGTTAAGTCTCTGATTCACCCCTCTTAAGAGCTGAGGCTACAATCATTCTCCTTGAAGCAAGGACTCGAACACCAGCACTTAGTTTGACATTAATCACAATTCTGCACTTCATCTCAAATTTCTTAAGTTGATATACCATGTAAAGAGTCCAGGGGTTCTCTTATGAGTGAACAGGGGCTTGCTATGCATTTTCAAAGTGCTCTATTAGGGGGTTGTATGGTCAAGCAGCCTTAAGCTTAAGCTTAACACAGAGGAGTGCAAGACATTTGCAAATATACAATGATCAATAAATGACATACAAAACTCACAAAGGAAATAGCAAGTATATTTATATGTTTAGGCATCAGAGATAAATCGTTCAGACAAGTTCTTTCTTATATATAAATTCTTTTCACTTTAAAAAGTAGACACTTGGTGCTATTTTTGAGTTCTGCAATGTTATCTTATGGAAGAACAAGTTCTGCAAACAAGTATGGTACGCCGACTTACAAGACCAGTGTCCAGGAGTTAAGGTGAGTGTTGGGCAAGGTCCAAGCAGCACTAGCTGTACACCACCAGCGGCACTGGGACGACTGGGTGCAGAACAGCGCCGGGAGCCCAATGTGTTTCAATGGCGATCGGTCACTGCGGAAAGAGGCTGCCGGCTATGGCCAGTGGGGATGAACCAGTAAGTGGGTTCTGATGGAAACATCTGCCTGTGAATTACTCACATTTTGAATTACCCCAATGCGCAGCATTCCACAGAAACGTTCTCTTCAGCTGTCCCACAATCGACGAGGACGTCACAATGGAACAGCTCCGGACTTGACTCCACGTGACGTCGTCAGAGCCATAGGAAGGCCTTGTTGGCCTGCTGACTTCTGTTCTCTTTTTTCCATAGAGTTGATTCGTAATTTTTTTTTACGGTCTCCATTTCTGGGAGTTTTCTTCGAAGCTGTTGCTGCGACTTTGTTGCCTTTGAAGATGACTCCTCCTATAAAGTTGGGATTCTAGCTGTGCAGGGATTGCGGGGGCCAGATGTCCATCACTGACCGCATGAAGATTGTTTGTGATGCTTGTCCTCGGATCATGACGTCGGGACTTACTCTTCGTGCAAATGGATGAATCTGAAGGCCCTGCAGGAGAGGGAGGCCAAGTTATTCATGGCCAAAGCCAAGAGACAGAAGAGGGGTCGCAGGAGATCCTGGACCCAGTCGAAATCGCCAATGCCTCATACTTCTAAATCCTCCTGGAAGCGGCGCCATGGTTCTCGGCATCACTCTTCATAGAATGTGACTTCCGAAGTCGGTGTCTCAGAGTCCTAGGCGGCGTCGCAGAGATTAAATATCCCCAACACCTTCTCCAGGGTGTCTCCAGCTACGTCTCCAGCACCGAGGACTGTTACTCTTTCCACTCAGAGGAATGTTATTCCTCCTCATGCGCCAAGGTCTGCGACTCCACCTCTGGCACCAAGAACTCCGACTCCACAGCTTGAGCTCAATTTGGTGCCTCCCCGTACGGCTCCAGAGTCCTTAGTCTCGGATCTGTCATATGCAGCATTCCCGACTCCGTGATTGGATACGTCTCATTTTTTAAAAGCTATGTTTTGCATTTTCGCAAGGGCTGCAAATCCATCTGCTGCTCCTGCCCGCCCCATGGTTCCACTTGCATACTCTCTTGGAGGGTTTCCCCCTCATTTTCCCTAGGCACTTTTAATCTCTTTATGCCTGTGATTCCAGGTAGTTGGCCTCCACTGGCTCCGAGGCTGCCTGCGTTGTTGCATTTTCAAGAGGGTCATAGCCCTTTGGATGGTTCATCTCTGGCGCTGTCTGGATCAGATCCGGCTCAACCTCATCTGACTTCATTCCCTGTTCCTTTGGATGCTCCTGCGACGCCAGCTCCGATATCACTGGCCCTGCTTCTGGCGCTGCCGATACCAAGGGTGAGATCTCAGAGTGAGGCTCAAAGTCTGGTGGAAGAGGGAAAATACCAACAGGGGCATGAGGGAGCTGAAGAAGGGGGGATTGTGGACCTTGACCCCCAGTTTGAGGAATTACAAGAAGCAAATGTTCTGAATACCTCCCTGAGGGTGTACCACCTCCTGAGGTGACTTCATACCATGCAGTTATTTGTAAGGCTGCGGATATTTTGAAGTTGCCACATCCCACAGCTGAACTGAAGTCTAATGTCCTCATTGAGGTTCTGTAATCCTCAGCTTCTGCATCAGAACCATTGTTGCCCTTTTATTGAGTTTTTGAATGGGCCAACTTTAGAAGTCTGTCAGAAACCAATGTCCTCTCCTGCAGTTTCCAGGATAGTGGCTGGAAGATACACGGTTGCTCCGGCGGATCCGGATTTTTTTATCTTCCCATCCTTCACTGGAATGCCTATTTGGCCAAGCTTCTTGCTCATCTAAATTATCAGCAGGGTCCTTTCCAACTACGCCTGCTGAAAATCCAAACGAATGGAGCAGTCTGCCAAAAAGGTTTTTTCATCTGGGCGTAGGGCCTCGAAGTCTACAAATGACATGTGTCTTTTGAGACGTTACATTCACAGCCTCATGGGTTTGGCTAAAGAGGTCATCCTGAAATTGCCTACAGATGACCAGGGGCATTTTTCTGAGCTTCTGATGGATGCACAGATGGCTGCCCATCGGATAATTTAGTCTGGGCTGGATATGGCGGACTGTGTGGCTAGAGCATTGGGGTTTTCTGTGGCGACGAGAAAGCTTGCTGGTTAACGGGTTCAGGTTTTTCGCCCGATGTTCAAGCTACATTGCTGGATTTGTCCTTTGATGGGTCCCGCTTGTTTGGAGCTCAGGCTGACTCTGCTCTGCAACGCTTTAAGGACAGCAAGCCAACAGCAAGATACTTGGGTCTACAGACCCAGCTCAGGGACTTTAGACAGTGCCTCGTGTTTTGGGGCTTTGCTAAGAACTTGTCCTTTCATGGCAGACAAAAACTCCAGCAGCAGATAAATCCTCTTTACAAATCCTACAGGGTAAGGGGCGGGGTTCTGCCTGGCAGCAAGTCTCCTCCTCTGCCTCTCCAACCGTTGTTGCAGGTAAGTAGCCCTTGCTCCGCCATCTTAGAGCATGCTTGTCCTATGGGAGGACAGGTGGCCTATTTTCTACATCATTGGAGGTCTGTCACTACGGACCTCTGGGTTTTAAACATTTAGAGAGTTTCCACCTCCTTTTCCTCCCCATCAGGGCCTTTGGTCGGAAGAGCATCTTCTGCTTCTCCAGCAGGAAGTACTGTTATAGCTTCAAAAGGGTGCAATCAAGATAGTTCCAGTGCAGGAAACGGTCAAGGGGGGGCCACTCCCAATACTTCCTGATTCCCAGAAAGGATGGTCATTTATGATCGATTTTTTTGTATTTATTTATTTTTACCTCAGGATTTTGCATTTTTGCCTCAAACAGAAGAATTTCAAAATGTTGATCCTGGCACAGGTTCTTTTCACGCTGGAGAAGGAAGACTGGATGGTGTTGATCGATTTACAGGATGCTTATTTTTCCATTCGTATTCTGAATTCTCATCAGAAGTACCTCCATTTTACGGTAGGGGCTCAAACATTACCAGTTTGCGATCCTTCCATACGGTCTTACTTCCTCACCTCAGGTCTTCACAAGGGTGATGCGGGTGGTGGCAGCACATCTCAGAAGGTCGTCGATTCCTGTGTTTCCCAATCTGGATGACTGGCTGCTCAAAGCGAAGTCACCAGAGATAGTGTTGCATCATTTGCAGGTAACACAGCTATTGTTCAGCTTGTGATTTTCGATCAACATCACCAAATCTCAGTGGGTGGCGCCTCAGTACAACCTTTTCATAGGGGAGTACTGGACACTACTGTGAGTCATGCCTTCCCGCTTCCACAGAGGTGTCGGGACATCCAGGCTATGATTCCACTGTTTCAGAATGGAGTGTCCGTTCCAGTCCAGAAGGTCTTGTTCCTGCTCTGTCTGTTTGCTTTCTGCATTCTGTTGGTCAACCATGCACGTTGGCCTATGAGGGCCCTCCAGTGGTGCCTCCGCAAGCAGTGGTTTCAAGAGAACCACAAGCAGTGGTTTGGAGGGAAGATGTAGCCTTTCGGCTAGAGTGGTCGACTTCGCAGCTAGGAAACCAGGTTTGAGTCTGCGCAATGATGCTCACCATCCTTGATTCTGGGCAAATCACGTAACCTCCCCGTGCCCAACAAATAAAATGAATGTGTCCTTGTGTAGCGAAACTGGTGCTCATGTAAAGCGCTCTGATACCCGATATCTTCGGGTCTAGTTTGCGCTTGATAAAACTCTAAAAAAAAGCACACACAAAAAAAAACCACAGTGGAGATCCCGAGGAATTAGTCAGAATCTCCAGAGAGACTGCAGCGGATCTGCAATGGTGGCGTGCTTCAATCAACCTGTCTCAAGGGAAGCCGTTTTACCCCCCTCCTCCGGTGGCCACTGTGATAACGGATGCCTCCACTCTAGAGTGGGGAGCTTATCTGGGAAATCTGTAGGTCGAAAGGCTTTGGTCTCCAGAGGAAAAATTGTTACACATCAATCTTTTGGAATTGCGGGCGATACGTTTGGCTCTCAAGGCCTTCCTTCCTTCCTTCCTTCCTTCCTTCCTTCCTTCCTTCCTTACAACAAGCCTCCTTTTACATTTTTACAAGCAGATAAGATCTTTCTACCCTCCCCCTCACCCTTCTAAGTAGGAGGAGAGACTTCATCTCCTGGACCCCAAGAGGGCAGTGAGCTTCTACGTGGACAGAACCAAGGACTTCAGGCTGGATGATAAATTCTGCATAGTATATGTGGGAAAGATTAAGGGCCTTTGGTCCTTTTCTCCAAGGTCCAGGGGGACGTGTGCCGGGCTGTCCTTAGGCGTCGGGTTTTTCCTTACCGGGGCATTCGCGGTTGTGGGGGCCTGCGTGCAGAGGCTGCAGGCGACACTGGGGAGTCCAGCAAGGGTGAAACCACAATGGACTTTAGGGCTGGGGGACCTTGTTGAAACCAGTTGCCCACTTCAGCTCTGGCCAGAGGTGAGGAGTGCAGCGGTGCCTTCAGGTGTCAGGTTTTTGCAGTTCCGGAGGCCTCCAGAGTCTTCTGTCTCTGAGTTTCCTCAGAACTGGTCAGCTGTTCACAGGATGTCTTGACTCTATCGAAGGCAGACAGTCCTCCCAGGTTTCTGGAGTCAACGGCTGCAGGATGAGTCGACTTTGGCACAGTTTTCGGTGAGGGATGCAGAAAGGCCGGCGGGGCTGGTACCAGGTCAGCTGCTTCTTCTCTCCTTTTCTGATTTTCCTGCTCTACGGTGTCCTCTTCTTAGGTCATAAGGATCTGCTTCTCTGGTGTCGGGGGCTCCCCAAAATGCTGAATTTAGGGGCATTCACTCTGGGAAGTGGGCATAACCCTGTCTCAGGATTCCGAAGTATGCCATCACAAATTTGGCTACCTCACAATAGCCTACCTTAGGGGTGGTACTAGCCTGGAGGTGTCACGCCTACCTGAGTAGCTAATTTTCCTGCTTGTCCAGGTGCCAATGGGTCCTTGACAAAGGGTGGGTGGTGGCTTTCTCTTTTGTGAAGCTTGCCGGCCCAAGGAGGCTAATCAGCAGGTCATCCTGTAGGAGGGGGTGTTAAACCCTCTTTCCGGACGGGCCTTAGTTCTGGCTCTGCTGAGAGAAAAGGCTCTCACCCTAGTAGGTCAGAACAGCATCGCGGGTGGCAGGCTGGCAGAAACCAGTCATCCTGTACAGCAGAGGCTGGTAGGTTTTCAGGGAGCACCCCTAAAGTGCCCTTTGAGTGCATGTATTAGTAAATCCGACACTGGCATCAGTGTAGGTTACTAATATGAGATGGTTGATGCCAAATATTCTTATTTTCAGTGAAGCCTTCATGTAGCTTTGCAACTCATTTTCACCAGTGTCCAGCACGTTTTAAAATGGCTTAGGTCTGTCAGACCTGTTGTAGGGATGACTTACAAATATTACATGCAGTGTTAGAGGACATGGCACACAGGGATGTGTGATATGAAGTGTTTTTCCTGCACCAAGACATGCAGCCTGCTATAGCTACCCTGCATGAGCTTGGTGAGGGGTCCCTTAGGGTGGCACAATCCATGCTTCTTCCCTTAGAGACCCTCTTTAGTACCTCAGGCCCTAGGTACCAGAAGTACCATGTACTAGGGACTTACAGAAGGTGCTAAACGTTTTGCCAATTGTGGAAAAAAAACCTCTTTAGAGAAAGAACACTTGTACTGGTGACCTGGTTAGCAGGAACCCAGTACACTTCAGTCAAAGTTGCGTCAAATACTTGGGAAAAAGTGGGGGGTACTGTAATAAAAACCCAGTTTCCTATACTCTCCATATGCACACTGTAAAGTGCCTAATGGTTCAGTAGGGATTTATGCGGAAATAGGGTGTATTATGTGGAGTGTGTGAGGAAACAGTCTTTTTTGCAGGTTTCACCCCACTGCCCCCATTTTGATTGCTAGATCCTGGTGAAATGCCCTGAGTCCTGCTCATCAGGAATCGGCACATGGTTGAATAAATTATACCCAATTGGCATAGCTTAACGTACATGTAAGTTCTCAGTATATGGTACCAGGGGTACCTAATGCCTGTAAGTTACTGTCACTTGTAATCTACAGCATTAAGTGTGCCACTACAAACTTGACAAATTAAAACATGTCCCCCAGACTGCCACCTGGACTATTGGTCACCGTGCAAAACTAATCCCTTCTTTTAGCAATATGTTTTGTCTGGAAGAGCAAATTGCAGTTTCATGGCTTTCCCTGGTCCAGCAGGCTCTGGTGCAATTTATGACAACTGAGTCTCAGTCTCCTGGGCTGTGCTGCGATGAGGAGCGACGATTTGGCTATATGGGCTACCAACTCTTACAGGCAGACTTATTCAGCTTTTATGGTCCTGTGCTGCGAACAGGAAGTCAAATAACTGACTCTTGGAGTCTCTGCTTCTGGCTGGAATGAGGGATGACTTCTCCACTAACAGGACACCACATGCACAATGCTATCTACACTAAACTAAGAAGTGGCAGGTGCAGTCCAACTTCAGTGCAGCCTATTCTTTGACAGTTTCAGGGTCTGAATGGCACTATTTCTTCTTTCCTCTTCTCCATTCCAAGCAAAATCTAAGTTCTGAGTGTCAATGGTGCCCCGTTAATGCCTAGAAAAAGCCTTTAGACGGTGTCACAGTCACTAGCCGATGAGCTATTTGGTTCCATACTGCCTGAATGCAATTTCCTGTGAAGTGTGACATCTATCTCAGAGGCTGAATTCTGCCCACTCCCAAGATGGCCGAACTCCTCTCTTGGTGTGTGCAGCTTGGTAGTCCACCCTAGAGGTGTCACTATCTAAGGGCTACATGCCCATGGGAAAACCGGTTTGGTTATTGTTTTCTCTCTCTGATGCCACTGTCAGCCTGTGTACCTACACAACGGAGCCGCCTCGCCCATATAATCTTGCCAGTAGCCCTTTAAAGATGGCATCCCTTTGAAGTTCTGCTTTTGTGCCAACACGTCATGTGGCTTCCTGTCCTGTGGAGGTAACACATCCTCCAGTGGCAGGCCTCTATTGCTACCTTTCCTGGAAGTCGTTCACATGTGTCCCCAGGAGGGCAGAAGGCTGTTTGTAATTACATTCCTTGAATGCAACAACCATTGGAAACCTTGAGCAACAAACTCTGCAACTTACAAAAGTTGCACTTTGCTCATCCGTGACATTAAATTTAATTCAACCATATGATCTGATTTAATGCACTGATTTTTTTTATACCTTGAAGTACCCACTTTAGTAGTCCCATTCAGTAGTTAGCAGGGTTGAAGTATCAACCTGTAACTCTATACTTGCTTATTGGCCTACACACCTCTCTCATAGTAAAAACAACAGTTGTGATTTTCTACTGGTAGAACATGTGAAACACATGTTCCACTCTTTAATATGCTGCAACCGTGCCTTAGTACTCGATAGGCCAGCTGCAAAGGTGCCTTATGCATATTAAAAATAGGATTTCCCATTGTTTTAAATGGCACAGTCGAGCAAACAAGTGGTCTAACTGGCCCCAGTGGCAGGCTGGGAGACACGTTTTACCTTTATCACACTCTGAGTGGCACAACAAGTGCTACAATTCCAGATGGTGGTGTTGAGGGGGCATTTTAACTTGCCACCTCTTAATAGTCGTGGTGCTATATACAAAGAAGTTATAAGTAAGTTAAGGGTATGCCAATTGGGGGTAGCCGATTAAACATATACTTTTAAGGGTCAGAGCACATGCACTGAGCCCTGATCAGCAGGGTTCAAGACATTTCAGAGATATTACACCAATGCCTAGCATTCAAAATAGGGGAAAAAAGTGGGGGTGAACCTGCAGAAAGAATTACAGAATTTTATTTACCAGCACTGTGCTGTCACATTGATGAGCAGGACTATGCACAGACTCAATCCTTCTCCCCTCACCGTAACTTCCTGGGCATAGCTACAGCTTAATTCTAGGTTGGCACAACTCTGTAGCATGTGCACCTCGTTTGCCTTCACATCAGTCATCACCTTCTGTTATTCTTCACCACCAGAGATTCAATTCCTTATTGCATAGTTTGCCAAGTTCTACTACTGACTCAAACACCTGTTTAAGAATGTGTTCAATGTGAATATCTTCTTTTTTGAATCCTATTAGCCTGTTAATATATTCAAAGAATACTTAAACTACAATCTTTATTTCTTTTTGACTGAAATCTTGTATTTACTGATGAAATATAGTTTTTTTCTGCTGAAGTTTTATTTTTTATTATAAAAGTTATTTGTACTTTTTAATATATTTTTTTTTTAATTGTGACATATTCAGAGCACTTACTTTTCTGAAGAATGCAACTTTGCTGCTTAATCCATGTTATCAAAGGTGAGCTAAGAATATTTTATGCAAAGCACAGTTTGTAATTGTAATATTGGACTGTGGGGCTAGCCAAACATGTATGTACTGTACTTATTGTTTATAATCTCCTTCCCCTTTAAGGACCACACCAACTAAAATACAACCAAATATGTGCAAATTATCAGGTACATTTTTTTTTATAGGGTAATATTGGATCTTCAAACTGGGGTCTCAACCTACTTCAAGAGGAGAATGTGATTCCAGATATTATAGCTCTGGCACAGCATTGTGAGGTTCTCTCTGTTAGGGGGTATGTATGTTTATCTTACTATTAAATTTAACTTTCTTGAGCATTTTTTAAAAACACAAACCACATTTTGTAATGTAAGGATACCTTGACTTGTTTCTGATACTTTCGCAGTATTATTTGCAGAGCACAGCATTTAGTGTTTATAATGATGTCTGTTGGAGAGTTCATTGAAGGTATGCTCTTGTGTGCTTTGGTTGATCCACCAACTTTTTCTGTGATCACTAGTACCCAACATTTTCTTCTGAAGGTGTTGCTGTCTCAGTGCTCTAGGAATACCTGTTGCACCATTTATTATCATTGGTGTAATCTTAGTTTATCTCCAGTTTACTTAAAGTTAATGACAAAAAAGAAAGTTATTGGCATTTTTTTTTCCTGAAGATACCAATCAGTATATATATCTCTGGTTACTAACACTATAATACAGCTAAACATTGTTATGTGGATGTTGAACACTAATGATATTGCACAAAATGATTAATTTAAATTCCTTACCCACATCATGTGGCATGCAGCAGTCTAAGATTTGCCTCGAGTTTCTTTGGAACCTATAGGAGGCAGTAGTGTTGAGCTTATTCCTCATTTATTGATTCATTGCATAAATCCTACTCGTCTTCTTTATTATTAGTATCTGATAGAGACATCTAGCTGCAGATTCCTTATCTTCAAATTCTCCCCAGGCACCAGACTGGATCTCAAAATGTTCTCAGCAGTACCTCCGGGTGTCGGTGGCGGGCATCCAGCAACTCTGCAACAAACGCTGTCTGCGGAATGACTTCAATGTAGTAAATATACACCCTTCCCTGATGCGCTAATGTCAGTTCCTTCTTTTCCGCGCTAACAGGAGGATCCGCACTGCAGTTCCTCTGGCCATTTTTGGCCTACCTGATGTTTTTTTTATCAACGAAGCAGTGTGCCTTTCGATAATGTCATCGGGTTCAAGCCTTGTGGGTCCTGAGGTTGACAAATGTCCGCCACGGATCCTCACTCGATTTGCATGTGGTGTCTGGGCGAGCACCATGACTCAGACGAGTGCGACTTCTGTCAACAGCTCTGACCGAAAGCACGCAAAAAAATCACATGACGCTCGTGGCGGCATGGATGTCAGTCTTTGAGGTCTTCTCATCATCGTAGGTCGCCTAAGTGTTCTAGGGACCGACCGCCCCATCTGTTCAAGGAGCTGTTCCTGCATTCATCTTTGGCTTCGGGGGCAAGTTTCGGCACTAACAGTCAAAGTCACGGTGCCTCCCGTCTTTGTCGCCTACCTCTCGATCCCCACTCTTTTGTTGAAGTTCCGAGACATGTGTCCGCCTTTCGTCTCCCCACCTATCCTGGGGCCGGGGCGTCTTTGACCTAGATGAAACAATATTCTCGATCTGTTCTTTCTATTCTTGAGTTGTAACCTTCCTCTGGAACGCCTTCAGGCCCCACGGCAGTGCATTAGGTCATGCCTGTATTTCCGCCTGCAGGTTCTTCCTCTGATTCAGGTCGACCTCTGGACACCTCAATGGCGCCACTGCACAACTCACGCCGCTCCCACCTTCAGCTCCTGCTTCTAGTCTACGGACTCCAATGTTGGCTTCGGACTCTTGCCTGCTGCCTCCGATGGTGGTGCCATTGCCGCAGATCGACGCTCCTTCCGACATTGAGGCGTCCCCTCCTCGTCATAGACTGACTTCTGTTATGTCTCAGACTACCTTTCTCTGGTTTTTCCTTTTAAGACCATTGTAGGAAACCTACCTTCCTATGTAGTGCACCACAATAGGATACACTGTGCAGAGAGGTTGGAGAACCCCTTGTTGGTTTGAAGTAAAGTCAAAAGTAGATAATACTAATGCTCTATTTTGTTTTAGTGTGGGTGAGCAGTTAGGGTTATCGGAGGGAATTGCGAAGCATTTGTTGTATTCACAGAGGCAATAAAAAGAACACACACTCAAGAATGAAGTTTGGACCGGTTTATAATAAAAAACAAAATAAATAAAAAATTACAGTATAGGTTTGCTTATATATTTTGCAATGGTTTGACATGGTATCTCTTGAACTTCATATGATACCCACCATCCACTATGTGTGTAAGTATTATTTACTGCTGGCTACTCTGATTCTAAGCAGGTGAATCTATGAAAGATACCCCAATACTGGATAAGAAAACGAGTTACTTGTAATGTAATGTAATGTAATGTAGTCTTGTAAAGCGCATGAATCACCCCTCATGGGGTATCTCCACGCTGTAGACCGCTGGGGAACCCGTCCTGGCTTTCCCTGTGAGATGGTCCTTACTGAGTATCTCCAAGGTGAAACCAGGCATCCCCGGCGTATGTGGAGGGCCGTTGTGGAGATGAGGCAAGCTAATGCCCAGAGTTGCCGAGTGTGATCCCTTGTTAGAGTAGGCACCGAGGCGAGAATTATCGAGTCCGCTGACCCTGGTACACGACCCTGCCGCGTCGGGAATTGAACCCTGGTCCCGGGCCGTTCTCTGCTTCCGGGTCTGCCGCCTCTAACCAGTGAGCCACACCACACCACTCCACTCCACACACTTACCTGTAACTTCAGTTATCCAGTTTTGGTATCTTTCATATATTCACATGCAACCTTCCCTCCTCCCCGGAGAGGCTTACCTTATAATTGTGGCATACTTATGGTCACTTGTGCTACGAAAATCTGAGGGTTTGTTTTTCTGTGGGGAAGGTTCTAGGAAGGGCTGCTGCCTGATTGGCTAGTTTCCAAGTTTGGTTCTTTTTGCAAAAGGACTAAGATTGGCTAGTGTAGTGACTTTGCTATCTACTAAAGCCTATTGTATGATGTTATTATGACTATAATGTATATATTGCATTGTACCGCAAGACTCCCACCTCGTCGGCGGGGATGATTCTAAGCATGTGAATCTATGAAAGATACCAATACTGGATAACTGAAGTTACAGGTAAGTAACTCGTTTTCTTGTCTTGCCACCTCCACAGATACTGGTATGCTCTCTCCCCCTACTGTGGCTATGGAGAAGGGGCTTCTTATGCTATTGTTGTGAAGAAGGGGACAGAGGTCCTTGGCCTGGAAGTGTGCTTGGTGCAAGTCAAGACTAATCTCTTAACTGGAGTGCTTCAGCCTGGGGCTTCCTCATCCGAACCCCTTTTGGCTTTTAATGAGGCACTAACAGACTCCTAGTCCAATCTTAGCACATGGGCTCTAATGACCAGTACTATAGCACACTGCCATCGCTCTGTTCGGGTGATCAACTTTTCCTCAGTCAACATCCTATCCCTGAGAGCTCGGTGGTCCAAGCCTCAAAGTCCCATGTCATTTGTCCCCAAACAGAGAATCCAAGAGGTTGGACGCACTTGGGAAGATGATGTTTTCTCCAACCAGCCTGACATTGCGGCCAGTGAAAAACATGTGCCTTTTTGTCTGTTCCTCGCACACCCATGCTCTCCCAGGTAGTGAAAGATGGGAGAGATGCAGCAAAGATCAGCATTAGTTGCGTTTTGGATACTACTGCCTCACTGGGTAGAGCGGTTTAGTCAATGGTGGCTTTGCGGCAACCCATCTGGCTGAGAACATCTGGCTTCTCTGGGATATCTAGGGTAACCTCGTAGACATTCCCTTCGATGTAACTCATCTCTTCAGAGAGAAGGCGGACTCTGCACCTGAGCGCGTCAAGGATTTGCGGGCTATGGCCAGGTCCTTGGGCCTCTCACTGACACCTAGTCCCCATTCTGCCCTTTGCCCCTTTCATGGTAATTGAAGGGGGTTTCAACTGCCTCAGGCATACCTTAGCCTTCGTCCCACACCGACTTCCCAAGTTGTGCAAGGACATGGACGTGGTACATTCTGAACTCGTCGGAATGGTAGTCGGAAGCCATCCGCCACTCTTTAGCTCACTTTGCCACCACAGCTATATGCAAATCAGTCTTGACCCTGTTCCTTATGGTAACAATCCAGCCCGACCTTCCAAGCCAGGTCTTCCCTGGACCAGAAACAAGCATCCTGGGACCGGTTTCGGGGTTACACCCCTCATCAACCTCATTTGGCAGTTCGGGCTGGACTGTTACCATGAGGAAGAGGGTCAAGACTGATTTGCATATAACTGGGTCTGAACTGGGGTGGGAAAGTGAGCTAAAGAACAATGATGGATTCAATCCAGATCTGTGACTTGGGGGTGAGTGTCTGAAAAGTTTCAGCGCTCCTTCCATCATCTCCTTGTTTGCTCTGTTTTGCCCTAAGTTGGCAGAGTATGCCCAGACGTGGGTTCCTTGCTCACTTTGCCACTGTATTCATGATGAGAGGTGTTACCCTAAAACAGGCCCCAGGATGCTTGTTTCTGGTCCAGGTAAGACCTGGCTTGGCAGTTTGGGCTGGACTGTGTCGATGTGGCACAGGGTCAAGACTGATTTGCCTATAGCTGGGTCTGAACTTGGGTGGTGAAGTGAGCTAAAGGACGGTGATGGATTCAACCCAGATCTGTGACTGGGGTAAGTGTCTGAAAAGTTTCAACGCTCCGTCCATCATCTCCTTGTGTTAGCTTTATTCCCTAGCTAAGAAGCAGCCTCCTGAGGGCATATGAACACATTCCACTGAGGGGGAAGCTGCGACCAAGGCGTTAAGTCATGGAGTGCCAGTCCTGAACAGTCCGGTCCGCAGTGACTGGCATTTCGCCCATTCAGTCGGGCAGTACTTTCTAGTCTAGTAACTTGTCCGCAGACCACCAACAGGAAGTATGGCTTGGGTATTGATTGAAAGGTAAGGAATCTTCAGCTAGAAGTTTCTAGCTGATGAACAAGTTACTTACTGTAGGAGACTGATTCAGTATATGGTATGTGCCTATTGGTGATACACCCTGCACTGCGTCCAGGCAGCCCTTAGTCATAGTGTAAAAGGTCCCTGATAACCAAAGCTCTCAAGGGGTAGCTGTGTAGAGCAGCGAAGACTTAACATGAGGGTGTAAAGCGGGTGCATTTACCACACAAGTCAGTCAGTGAGAGTCACACAGAAAAGAACCACACCAGTGTTAGAAAAATAGGTACTATTTATTACAACACAGGTCACTAAACTACTTTGGTATGTCTCCTAGTCGAAGGTATGCATACACAACAAATACATCAGCAAAACAGTTAAATAAATAGATGGTCCCGTATTGGGGGAGGGGGCATACCATATTCTAAGTAAGTGAAATGCGAAAGGGGTACCTAACCAAGAATACCACCCAAGGATCTATAGACCAGGGGAAACACTGATCCACCAAAGGTAAGTAACTAGGAGTCCCTAGGCATCCGAGTGCAGAGGTGATACCCCGTGTCCAGAGAACAACATGGGAAAGTCGTGGTTGGGATTTTCAGGATACAGGACCCTTCCTAGAGGGTCTTTAGGGAAACCCTTTGGAACCAGGGAGGTTGGAGAGTACCCACACATGTGAATACCCTGAGAAGCAGTATACCTACACCAGGGAGCTCGGGTGCATAGGTGTGAAGTGGTGTCAGAACCGAGGCATGCATTCCAGATGAGGAACACCAGAGTAGAGAGGAGGCAGAGTCCAAGCCATCCGGAGTCATCCAGGCGCACAATACCCACCCTTCTTGGGGATTCTACACGGTTGGATGGAGGTCTTGGAGTTGCAGCTGTGGAGACAAGATGATATAGTATCACATGAGCCGTCCACGTGCTGTCGCACAGTGGTCGACAAATTTCAGGAAGGTCAGTGGGCAGCAGGAACGCCAGAAAACCTTGCAAATACAGCAGATTCATTGCAGGTAGAGTTGCAGAAAGGAGTGCCAGCAAGGTCCTTGGAACTCACCCACCACAGGTTAAGTTAGGGCCGGCCCTCAGCATACAGGAGAGCCAGCAGGATTTGATTAAGACCCCAGAGGGACCCTCTTGCAGCAGGCACAGGGAGTCGCAGGGAGGCCTCAGCTGCACAGCAAAGCTGGAGGCCCACATTGCAAGAAATACAGTGACGACGTTGCTTTTGCAGTAGGTTGATCCTTGAGGCTGTGGCTTCCTGGAGCTTGGAGACTTCCGGACTGAAGAGTCAACAAACCTTGGTAACGGGAAGTAGACGAGGTGCACAGGGGTTCGGTTCCATTAGCTCCATGATGGTTTGAAGTTTTCCAAATTGCACAGAAGACGGGTCAGGACATGGGAGAGTCACCAAACCATCATCTGTGTTGTAGAACCTTGAAGAGTCCTTGGGGACAGGAGAATCCACAAGACGGTTGTAGTCCTGCAGGGAGTGTCTCCTTCACTCGAAGGGAGATTTCTTCTTGCTGTCCTTGATGCATGCAGAGTCCTTGTGACACTGGAGGACACACGGCCTCGGAGGTTGCAGTGTCTTTGCAGAACACAGGGACAAATTCACATAAGGGGACCTCATGTTAGTAGCTGTCTTGTCTTGGTTCCAGGTGAAGTGCTGCAGCAGAATCTAGTGTCAAGCTGCAGATTGGTGTTTGAAAGAGTCTTGCAGACGAATCTTACAAAGGAATCTTGGTCCAGATAAATCTAGGGTTCTACCCTCAGGGGAGCCCTTGAGTAACCCGGGAAGGGAGTTGGACAGCCTCTGAAGTGACCCACCTACCGTGGGGTGTCAGGGATCCTAATCTGGTGGACTGACCAGTCAGATGTTCCCAGGGACCTCAGCTTATCTTGCTTTCAAGATAGCCGAATCAAGAGGCCACCTGGCAGAGATCTAGGCATCTCCCTGGGGGAGAAGCTGGACAGGGGGTTGGGGGTATTCACTCCCCTGTCCTTTGTGTGGTTTCATGCATGTGCAGGAGCCAAGGGCTCCTGGACTGGGGCAAACCCGTTTATGCAAGGAAGGCATCAAATGTGCCTTTTAAAGCAGTATGCAGGCATGCAGCGCACCCCCACCCTAGCCTGGGGACATCTATTTCTAAAGGAGAGGTGGCTACATCTCTACTCTACAGGAAATCCTTTGTTCTATCTTCTCCTGCCAGTTAGGCTCATCAGCAGAGGGGCAGAAGAGTGTCCGGGGTCGGAAGCAACACTGGATAGACGCAGACACTTTAAGGCTAGTGGAAGAGGTGTGGCGCAGCGTCTAGGGTGCCTCACTCCAGTCCACAGGGTTCATGGTTCGATCCCTTGCTCCGGAGGCAGGTTAGCCCAGCACCATGTGACTCTGGGCAATAGCTTCCTTAATCTTCCGGATGGCCCCCTTCGCCAGGACACCTCCTTTGGAGGTAGCTGTGCGCTTCTCAAATGCTGGCATTTACATTTTACAGTTAAATATAGGAAGCCCCCCGAAGGAGCCACTGGTACATGGTATTAGGCAACTAACACTGGACTCTGTGAGTTAAGTGATTCCAACAAGTTTGATACCTAACATGACTAGGTTCGGGGATGCCATTATGTAGTTGGACATCTCGAGTTTGCCAGTGTCCACTACTGTGTGTCGATTTAGGATCCGTTTATAGATTTCCCGGTTTATGCCCTTATATAGACATAATTCGCATTGCCCTTATTTAGGCATGGAAATCCAGCCCTTATTTAGGCATTCTCCGTGCTAACCAAATACAGGCATGGCCACCTACATCCGTTCATCTATGTCACAACGTGTTCTTGGAATACCAGACTCTTAAGCCTCCAGGACTTCCCCTTGCTTGGATAATGATTTCTTCAAGAACTCATTTATTATGCATGAACATCTATTCCTTAGGGGTTCATTCATGACATTCTTATGCCCGGCTTTTAAGTCAATACTGGCATTCCAAAACACCCTCAAGGAATAAATGTACCTTCACTTGCCAAGGCAAACCACGGTACGGTTCACGGCTACTTACACGACACGGTTCGCCACGGAAAGTATGAAAGGAAGTCGAGTCCCTAACTGACGCACTGACCAGATGCTGCCATCCTCCTCGCAGAGAATCTAGCTCCAGTGTTTGACTCCCCTTGCGGGGTGTTCGAGATCGAGACCCCGAAAGTGATCCCAACCTCACTCATTCTAAGGTATGGAGCGGACTAGAACCTAGAGGGACTCTTGGCAAATCTTGGCAACTATAGCTAAACTAGACTATAGCTAAACAGCACCTACTTCTTCCCTGGTAGGATTATTTTAGAAGCACCAAATGATTATTTTAGCCTGTGTTATTTATGTATGTATTTTTATGAATATATGTCATAGCTACAAGCCTTGCTATTACAGTATTATTTTATCTTTCTGCAAACGCTGTTCGTATTATACTTCGCATTCTGTCTTACGATTGTAGCAGTTCATATCTCCTGCATGAGAAATAAACCCTTTTTTATTGAAACGCCCATCTCCATATTTCTGTGCAAACTCTGTAGTAACGAAGCATGCATGATTGACTGAGTGAAACGGTTATCTATTGTTTCCACGATTCTGAGATTGTTCCGATTCAAAGTTGTCATGTTTATGCTTTTGTCAGGAACTAATCCCTTTTTGTTAATTCGAGAAGTTTCTAGTGAACTCTGAGTTAGCTGGCACACCCAAGTAATTAAGTTTAATGTTCTCGATAGAGACATACTGACCTCAGTCCCATGTCAAAACTATAGTGTATATTATTCTAATGCGCAGAACCAATTTGGGATATAAAAACTACACTACATGGCGCCCAACGGTTTGACAAGGCACTAATTTAACATTAGATCGTGCTATTCTCAGAGAACTCTACTCATAATACTCCATATGACATCTGGAGTGGGTAGGGATAATATTCGCCGTAGCTGAGTAGGACGAACATCCTATGTGTTAGCTTTTTGGTTTGTTCAACGTTGAAGGATACAGTGTTCCAAAATATTGTGCACTCTATCTTTGTTCCCTTGAAACTTGCTCTGCAATTTTCATTAAACAACGTCTAATAACGAGACTAACAACAAAGCTGTACCCAACAATGTCGCTGTACTTTTTGATAATACAGGTTTTAATGATACCGATGAGAATGCTATAATCATTCCTCCAAATTTAAGGAGAGCCATCACTCTAAAACTTATAAAACATGGCCTAACACCAAGAGATGGTAGAGCAGTTTTTGTGATAGAGGCATATGAATTTCACCATACTGAGGTGTTCTACTCATGGATAGTATTCCCTGAATCAAATCCAGTAAATAAAACGTTTCACTTCTACAAAGAAGATGATCCACCCGAGGAATATATTCCTTTCAAGGATATAGAAATTCCACTCACATACCGGGAGCATGCTCTCTGGTTTAAAGGCGCCCTAAAACATAATCCACTAGGTAGACCAGGAGCAACATGGCCGGTTTTAGCCGGCTACACATCGCTGCCTGATATAGAAGCAATGTCAGACGAGGCAATACAAAAATTTATAGAATTACATAGTTAAATCACAACTGTCTGAAAGTCCTGAAAGGCCATTACAATACACAATCCTACCTCTACTAAAAAGAAGTGGGAAAATATTAAACAACATTCAAATGAGAAAGATTCTCAATCCAGAGCAAGGTCTCCTCAAAAGGAGCCCTCTGAAAGGAGGTATAACCTCAGGAATACGAATAATTTGAGAAAACCTGTTAGGTATCAAGATACTGATACACGTTCCTCTCGTACCTTTCAGATATCGTCACAAACATCCGAAAGAAGAGGACAGTCAGATCAAAAATTCTCCAAGAAGAAAGTATCAGGTCTAAAGATCAGACATGCCGAGGATTCTGAGAACACAACTCAAGAACAGAGAATGGGCTCAAACAATGCTGGACTGTGCAGCAGAAGTAACAATAGCTCGACAGAACCTGTAGAAAGTTCTATAGACAGTTGACCTAAATGAAGACATTCAAGTTGAGACTGCAGACACCAGGGTTAGTTCTCCGCAAAGGTTATTGGAAATAACACTCTGGACATACCAAGAAAAGTGAAAGCACTCCTTAGGGAGCGACTTTCAAAGTGTTATAATATACTTCTAGAAGAACGCGACTGACCACCAGAATTTGTCAGGGAGTGCCCACATGGCGAAGACATCATTATGGTAGCCTTCTCCAACCATGTTCCAGTACATTTTAAATATACTTATGCCAGGAAATGGGCTGTGGCCCAAGCCCCAGCATTATACAAAAATCATGTAGGATGGGATGAGGACTCACCTCACCACACAATCGAGTTAAAAAATCAACCAACTGCACAATTAAGCAAGAAGCTAAAAGAAACAGGTCAGGGAGATCTTAGATCAGCTTGAATACCAAGGGGTGATTGAAACATGCACCTCATCGATGAACAATCCTTTGTTTCCTGTTTCCAAACCAGACAATACATATTGTCTGGTTTTGGATTACAGACACCTAAACTCTTGTTGAAAAACATTTGCAGTGCAAAATGCACACAGTACAGCATTAATGAATAACAATAATAACAATATAAAACCACATTAGTGTAATGGGGCTGGGGTAGTGGGAGTAACAGAGTTCTGAGGCTTTGAGTAAGGATTTCAAAGAAGGCTTTATTTTAATGTAAGCTTTTCTTCTCCTGCTTGTCAGTCTCTCCCTAGCAAACACTGCAGGATCCGTTTTTATGTTCTTGAGGGGCTCCAGGATTTCTTCTCCGGTCAGGTTGTGGCTGTAGGAGAGTAGGGTCTGCAATCCTATGGTCACCACCGATTTTTTGCTTTTTGCTTTACTGGTTTACGACTTTCCCTGGCTGTGGGCCTGCTAATCAGACCCACAGCCTAGCTGTTCTCTCTCTAAATTGACAAGCATGTACCTTAGGTGCATTTACCAATTGGTACTGGGCCACCTTATCAGTCCCTGTACAGTGTACTATAGGTACCCAGGGCATAGGTGTACTCAGGGCCTACCAGGGGCTGAAGCATGTATTATGCCACCCCTGGCTGGCCATCTAAACAGACACAACTGGCTGCACGACAGCTGGGGCAAGGTGGTGTAATCACCCTTTGCATTAGATATAGTATTCCTATATCTAACCCTAAAATGGACACATATATTCCTATCAGTCACTCCTATGGCAGACCTTAACAATCCTGAAGGCAGAGTGCTTGGAATTATTTGAGATGGTGCTCTGGCATGAGCTGAGCCCGTTTACAGCCAAGTCCTAATAGCTGTTCCATGATAACGCGTACCATATACTTTTAAGTGCATTATAATCCTCGCAGTTATTTGCTAACTTTGGTATTGCATTATCAAAACATGTCGAGTAAGGTGTCATACGAATTGGAATACTACCCCCTCGCCAATTCTGGCGACGGGGGTAGCATTCCACCCTTCTAGAGGGACATGACATGTATGTAACTGAACCCCGGTTAAAGTTAACTCGAGCCTCAGCATCACAAAATGGATGCTGCCACCACAGACACAAGTCTGACCTCCTGCTGCTGGGAGTCCTTCCAGCGAGGGAGGCTTGGACAAAGGGTTTCCTGCCTTGGGAGGTGCTAGCACCACCCCAGACAGGATTTTGTGTACTAGGTAGGACAGGGCTGAAAGGAATGCACACAAGGTGTCCCTGTGAATCGTCCGGTCTAAACCAGTTCCTGGGGCACTCCAGCCCCAGAGCTGGCGCAAGACCGGACAAAGGATAGGGGGTGTAACCACCCCCCTTCCTGGTCCCACCCAGGGGAGGGACCTAGTCGTAGTGCAGCCCCCTTTAGCCGGATAAAGGTAGGAGCTGGGCCCATTTAAGATCAGATTAATCTTGATAACTTCCACGAAGAACTCTTGACCTTCGACCTCCTGATCATCAGAAGACTGAAGAATCTCCCCTATGGTCAGGGAGGGACCATCCTGCTTCGCAGGCACCATCAAGCTTCTGTGCGGTTTGCTGTAAGTCCTTCCATCCCGGAATCCGACGACTCAGCTCCACAAGACCCGGACCTCCAGACCTCTCTGACCTCTACCCACCTCCACAGCCCAGCTGGGACCTGTGGGTGGGATGAGCAACCTGGAGACGGCCATCTTGAGAAACCTGCTCAGCGCTTCCAGCACGACCGCCGAGGGATCCTCGAGTGAGTGCATTGGGGTCTGAGAAGCCCCACACCGACGCAGCTCCTGCACCAAAGACCAGCCCCCCAGCATCCACGAGATATGCGTGGGGCCCTTTTACCTTTTTGCTGTTTGTCCTGTTGTCTGGTCACCTGCCGGCTGGCTAGTGACCTCTCAGAGGATGACCCGAAGAATCCAACACTGCTGGTCTGGTCCCCCAGACTGGCCCGTGCTTCCCTGTGAACGAGAAGCACCCCGGACCCTCCTGGTCCGCACCAGACGCCATCTTTGTTCCACCGCGTGGCTTGCATTAGCCAAGGCCTGTTGTCCAGATCGACGATCCGACACCGCCAACAGCAGCAGACTACGTGGGACAGCTGGTGCCTCCAGCCTGGTCGTGAAGAGCAGCTCCTGGTCCGCGCAGCTGTAGAGAGAAGCGACCCTTCCTTCACCTGACTGCGGCGACAGCATCTGGTTCCCTCCTGGTTCCAGCACCGTCACTGGCTAGTGACCGAGACTCTGTCCCCTTTACTTTCAGGACTTCTTCTTCCAAGTTCCATCCTTGGAACCACCGGACTCCTCCATCTGGCTGCCTGCCAGCAACTCCTTGTTTCAGGCATCACTGGGATCAACGCAGCAAACCCGACGCAACTTCAGCCCTATGCACCCGCAGCCTGTGGGTTAGGTAACTAAAGCTTCTAGGTGCTGAAGTCCGTGTACACTATCCTAGTGTCCAGGTCCACTGTTGTTTTCGCTCCATCCAGCCGGGTTCGTCCGGAATCCGTAACTTTCTAAACTGTAAGATCCATAGACTTTGGTACGCATCCCGCGTGAGAGTTTCCACTCTGCACGTGAGTCCCGTGGGCCTCCTGCTCCCAACTTACCCAGTTTGTAGCGTAGTCTCAGCGATCCTCTAGCCTCTGGATCTCCTTACAGTACTTTCTTTCCTTGCATTCCATTGTTTTGAGTATATGGTTTGTCGTGCCCCTAAGGCGCACTTGTAAATATTGTGTGAACTCGTATTTCCTTTTAGTATTGTCATGTGCTTAGCCCTTTGACCTCATAAAGAGTTCAGAGATATATGTTAGTTAATAAATAACTGTTTATTTTCATAACAACCTGTGTGGTGTCCTTTCATTTGGTATTCAAGGGGTTATATGTGGTAAAACAGCTGGCTTCACATGCCATTCAGAGTTTAGCCTAAAGACTGCTTTTGTCCACGCTACTAGGATAGCTGGTCTATAAGGTTGACTTACAACCAATCACCATAAGGGTTGTTTGGACTGATGCAAGGTGATCACTAGAACTAGTGAGCATCATATATCAGGCCAACTTCTCACAGTGGCCTCGGGCGGGCCGCCGATCCGGAAGCCTGAATGTACAGAGGGAGAGAAGAGAACAGAAAGAAAGGGGTCACTGGGACGTTCACTTCACGTCTTTCAGTGGGGCCGGGTGTGAGGGAAACCAAGTGCTCAGGTGTATTTTTTACAGCGATATTGAGTGCTCTGGTGCTCGTGAGAGGGTGGGGAGTTTACTCGGCTGTACAAGATTTACACTAGCGGTCAGGTTATTCGGCAGGTTGCAGACGCCGTCCCACCCAGGGGAGCCACACTCCTCCCGCGAGAGCATGGCGGGGCGGCTCGTGGGGACGTTGGCCTCCTGGCTTGCAGTAATTGCCTGGGCTCGTCTCGTCCTCTTCCGCTACGCTCTCCTCAAGGTTCCTCGATCGCACACTCCTTCTCCGCTCGTCAACACCTTCTTCCTCCGGGGATACGCCGTCCGTCCTCTTCCGGGTTCGTCCTTCTTTTGGCTCAGCTGGGTCAATGACGTCGGTGGGGGGAGGAGTCTCGTCACTTTGGAAGGCGCCTGGTCCCTTGTCTTCCTCGTCGTCCCAACTGTGTACGCAGTCTTTAGATAGCCAATCGTCGTCCTGGTATTGGGAATCGCGCTGTTGAGAGGGGAGAGACATTGGTGACAAGGGGGCCTCTGTCCACCAATCATGATCCGCCCCGTCACACTCCTCCCCCCCTGGTTTCTCCCGATCGGGGAGAGGAAAGACTCTCGAGAGAAAATCTGCATTCCCATTCTCTATACCTCTCTTATGCTGTACAGTAAAGGAGTAAGGCTGCAGGGACAGGAACCACCTGAGTACTTTAGGGTTGCGACTCTGGTTTTGGTACATCCATTTCAATGGAGCATGGTCCGTTTGAAGGATGAACGGCCTCCCCTCTAGATAATACTGCAGCTTGTCAATGGCCCATTTTATCGCTAAGCATTCACGCTCCACTGTGGAATATTTGCACTCTCTAGGGAACAGCTTACGACTTGTGAACAGAACGGGGTGTTCGACGTCATCATCACCCAATTGAGACAGGACTGCCCCTATCCCTACGTCAGAAGCATCGGTAGCCAGTATAAATGTTTTCTGGAAGTTGGGTGATTCCAGCACAGGAGCCGAGGTTATGATTGTCTTAAGTCCTTCGAATGCTTTTTTGGTCGCCTGCGAGGGAGCTTGGATTTCTCTGGGTTTTACGACTTTTCGTAGGAGATCAGTGAGGGGGGTGGCTACCTCAGCAAGTATGGGGATGAACCGTCTATAATAACCAACCAGCCCTAGGAAGGCTCTTAACTCTTTTTTACAAGTCGGGAAGGCCGTGTTTTTGATTGCTTTCACCTTTTCCGCTTGTGGTGCAATGGTGCCATCACCCAGAACGAATCCCAAGTATTTGACCCTATTGAAGGCTGCCTGTGATTGCTTTGAGTTGATGTGAAGACCTGCGTCTCGTAACGCTGTCAGAATGGTGTGTAAATGACTTAGATGCTCTTTCCAGGTTTGGCTATAAATCACAATATCGTCCAGATAGGCTGAACTGAAGGTGGGATAGGGTTTCAGGACGTGGGTCATCAGGCGTTGGAACGTGGCAGGTGCCCCGTGCAGTCCGAATGGTAAAACCGTGAATTCGTATAGCCCCTCATCTGTGATGAAGGCGGTCTTCTTTCGGTCCTCTTCACGGAGGGGCACCTGCCAGTACCCTTTTGTGAGGTCGAGGGTAGTGATATACACGGCGTCTCCGAGCTTTTCCACCAATTCGTCGACCCGTGGGATAGGGTAGGCATCGAAGGTAGAGATGTCATTAAGTGCTCTGAAGTCCATGCAGAAGCGCTTGGATCCGTCAGGTTTGGGCACCATCACAATCGGGGAAGCCCAGTTTCTTTTGGAGGGGCGGATGACCCCGAGTTTTAACATATCGCTTACTTCTTTTCTTACCGCTTCCCGTCTGGCTGCTGGGATTCTGTACGGCCTTTGTTTTGCAGTTTTCCCTGGGATGGTTTCAATGTGGTGCTCCACCAGGGTCGTCTTCCCCGGGAGATCCGAAAAGATCCCAGCAAAGGGGCGTAAAACATTGTTCAGTTCCTCCTTCATTGGAACGGAGAGGCTGTCGTTCACGACGAGGTGTTGTATAGTAGACGACTGCTCCGTTTTTATGGGGACAGTCAGGTTGGTCCCCTTTGGTATGGGGCCTATCCATTTCTTTAGGATGTTAATGTGATAACATTGGGTCTTGCTGGATGACAACCGTAGTCTATAGGTGGTACTTCCTATAGTATCCAGTATCTTATAGGGTCCTGTCCACTCGTTTTTTCTTGGAGACCGATGGCAGTAGCACCAACGCCCATTCTCCGACTTTGAGTCTTCTCTCATTCTTTCCACGGTCGTAGTACTTCTTCTGTCTCTCTTTTTGCTGCTCCAGGTTGGTGTACGCGAGGCTTCGGAGTTTACCCAGTTTTGACCTCAGTTGTAGGGTATAGTCAAGAAGAGACTTTTGTTCCTGTTCGTCTTCGGTCTCCCAGGCGTCTTTCGTCATCTCCAATGATGACCTTGGGTGACGGCCATTCAGGAGTTCAAAGGCTGAGCAGCCTAAACTGCTTTGTTTTGAGCAGCCTAAACTGCTTTGTTTTTGTGCCCTGAGGACATACAGGGCTAGCGGTAGCAAGCGATCCCAATCAGGACCCTCTAAGGACAGCATTTTCTTCAGTGTGGACTTCAGTGTCTGGTTATATCTCTCAACTAGACCGTCGGTCTGGGGATGATACACCGATGTCCTTATGTGCCGGATATCCAAAGACTTGCAGACCTCTCATCAAACGGGAGGTAAAAGATGTGCCCTGGTCGGTTAGGACCTCTTTGGGAAAGCCGACACGAGCAAACAATTCCAAAAACTTCTCGGCAATGTTGGTCGTTGTGGGGGTTCTCAGTGGGAATGCCTCAATAAACCTTGTTGCGTAGTCCACTATTACGAGGGCATACAGATGCCCCTTCGATGACTTTGGTAGAGGACCGATTAAATCCATTTCCACGCGTTCGAAAGGAACACCAATGATGGGCATTGGATGCAAGGGTGCAGCCGGTGGGCGGTGGGTGTTCCTTCTTTGGCAAATATCGCATTTTGCACAATAGTTCTGTACGTCTTTATAGACTCCTGGCCAATAAAAATAGCGTAGGACGCGGTCTGTGGTCTTTTCTTTCCCTCAGTGTCCAGCCGTGAGGTGGGCATGTGCGAAAAACAAAACCTGTTCTCGGAAGGACACCGGCACTAGGAGTTGGAGAAGTCCCCCTTCTTCTGCTTCTCGGTACAGCAGGTTTCTTTGTATCACAAAACGTGGGCAGCTTTGGGTTTGAGAGCTGTGGTGCAAATGGGCATTCTCCCAAGCGTTGTACAGGGTTCTATCGTCTGTCTGAGCAAACCTGAAACTACGGTCTATGACCCAGGGTTCTGGGGTTATGAGGGTCGCCTTGGGTCCCCCTCCCGTCTGGAGCTGTCCATCTAGGGTTCTCCTAAACAACTCAAGGAACTCGGGATTGTCTACCCCTAGTATGACGTCTTCCGGAAGGGAATCAACCACCCCCACTCTCACTATACAGGTGTCTTAATTGTTTGGGCGTAAGGAGACCTAAGCTAGCGGGTATGGCTTGACATCCCCATGAACACACCGAATATACACTAGAGACTCGAACATATTGACTGGGATGAATAAAGCGCTCTTGGACCACTGACTGTCTGCACCCAGAATCTAGGATGGCTTTTACAACATAGCCATTCATCCTTATACTCACATAGAAATAGGACCCCATTTCTGCTGAATAGAGTACTGTTTTGGGCAGGTACCCTACTTCCATTGGTTCTTCTTGGGTACGTTTCCTGGGGCATAAACGGGCGATGTGACCCCACTCGCCACAGTCAAAACATTGGGGCCGACGCATCATGGGAGAGTCCATCCTCGGTGGTCGAGGTCTAAAAGGCTCTATCGGGGTTTTTGGTTTCTTCTCCACTTTGGTTGGGGCCATGTTCTTGTTTGGTTTCTCATGGTCCCACCCTGAGATACAGGGTTGTGCTCTTGCATAGTTCGCTGCCATTTCTATGGCCTGTTTGACGGTAAGCCCAGAGTGTTGGCGCAACCATCTTTGCGAGCCATAGGGAAGAGCCTCCATGAACTGCTCGAAGTAGATTTTGGCCATCACTTCTTCTTTTGTGCTGGACTCTGGCTTCAGCCATTTATCCGCAGCCATTTTGAGTCTAAAAAACAAAGTCTTAGGGTTTTCATTAGGGCTTCCTTTTTCTTTCCGGAAGCGTACCCTGTAGGCTTCGGGATCTAAGCCCAAATGATTTAGGATAACATTTGTAATCAGTGGGTAGGGGGCATTGCCAACGGGGTTGGCCACCTGATAGGCGAACTGCGCCTCGCCTGTCAGCAACGGAGCTAGAAAAAAGGGCCATTTTTCCTCCGGCCACCCCAATGCACGAGCGGCTCGTTCAAAGTTCAGTAGGAATGCGTCAGGATCTTCTCCATGTACGTACTTTTGTAGGGCAATCCCCGAATGGTTAGGGACATGGATCCTACCCTCCACAGGAGTAGTAACTATTGGGGTTAGTATGGTTTTCTGAAGACCTTCTGTATGAGCAGCGATGGTATTCGGGAACATTTCGCGGTCGGCTTGCGCTGAGGTGAGCTGTCGCTCAACTGCCCACTCGGGTTTTCCTGCCCCTTTATAATGTGTTGGATTAGGGCGTCCATCTCGGTATCACAGATGGGCTGCGGTGTTAATCCCACTTCTGACACCAGTTGTAATGGGGCAGGGGTAGTGGGAGTAACAGAGTCTGAGGCTTTGAGTAAGGATTTCAAAGAAGGCTTTATTTTAATGTAAGCTTTTCTTCTCCTGCTTGTCAGTCTCTCCCTAGCGAACACTGCAGGATCCGTTTTTATGTTCTTGAGGGGCTCCAGGATTTCTTCTCCGGTCAGGTTGTGGCCTCGGGGCGGGCCGCCGATCCGGAAGCCCGAACGTACAGAGGGAGAGAAGAGAACAGAAAGAAAGGGGTCACTGGGACGTTCACTTCACGTCTTTCAGTGGGACCGGGTGTGAGGGAAACCAAGTGCTCAGGTGTATTTTACAGCAATATCGAGTGCTCTGGTGCTGGTGAGAGGGTGGGGGGAGTTTACTCGGCTGTACAAGATTTACACTAGCGGTCAGGATATTCGGCAGGTTGCAGACGCCGTCCCACCCAACCCGCTACCTTGCCCCGTACCTCTGAGAGCCACACTCCTCCCGCGGGAGAGTGGCGGGCGGCTCGTGGGGACGTTGGCCTCCTGGCTTGCAGTAATCGCCTGGGCTCGTCCTCTTCCGCTACGCTCTCCTCAAGGCTCCTCGACCGCACACTCCTTCTCCGCTCACCAACACCTTCTTCCTCCGGGGATACGCCGTCCGTCCTCTTCCGGGTTCGTCCTTCTTTTGGCTCTGCTGGGTCAATGACGTTGGTGGGGGGAGGAGTCTCGTCACTTTGGAAGGCGCTGTTAAAGGCGTCCGGTCCCTTGTCTTCCTCGCCGTCCCAACTGTGTACGCAGTCCTTAGATAGCCAATCGTCGTCCTGGTATTGGGAATCGCGCTGTTGAGAGGGGAGAGACATTGGTGACAAGGGGGCCTCTGTCCACCAATCATGATCCGCCCCGTCACAATTAGATATTTCAAATGGTTTCTTTTGTCAAAACATTGCACCTGAAAGTAGGTATTTGACCGCTGTCTCAATAATGGGGACGCAGCGTCAATTCTGTCGTCTCCCTCAAGCATTCATGAATAGTCCAGGGTTATTCTCAGCAAGAGTAACAGAGTTACTACAAACTCATGATGACGAGGCATTGTCATATGCCGATGATATCTATCTGACAGACGGTGACCTAAATAGGCATTTGAAAAGAGTGAGCACCATTATACTGGGCTTCGCCTCTGAGGGTTATAAATTCTATTTAAAAAATCAAGAATTGCCCATCTCAACATCCTTTTTAAGGATATGAACTATCGAGTGAAGGCAAAAGCGTAGCGGCCAACGTTTTAGAAAAGTGTGCGCTGCTCCATCCTCCTAAAACGCTGAAAAACTTAGTTGATTCTAGTTTTCCTGAATTTTGGAAGAACTTGCATTCTAAACTGCGCAGAAAGGGTTAAACCTCTCTACGAATTAATCAAACCTGATTTTAAAATCACACATTGGACAAAAGAACACACACAAATTTTGCGTTCACTTCAAACAGACATGTTAGCAACAAAACATTTACAAACACGCGTAAACGTATGCAACTTAGTAATCCGAATTATTTCGGGTAGATGCGGGTTCACCTACTTAACTTTTAACAAAGGTGAAAAAGTACCAATTGCATAAAAATCAAGAATTGCCCATCTCAACATCCTTTTCTAGGATATGAACTATCAAGTGAAGGCGAAAGCCTAGCGGCCAACGTTTTAGAAAAGTGTGCGCTCCTCCATCCTCCTAAAACGCTGAAAAACTTAGTTGATTCTAGTTTTCCTGAATTTTGGAAGAACTTGCATTCTAAACTGCGCAGAAAGGGTTAAACCTCTCTACGAATTAATCAAACCTGATTTTAAAATCACACATTGGACAAAAGAGCACACACAAATTTTGCGTTCACTTCAAACAGACATGTTAGCAACAAAACATTTACAAACACGCGTAAACGTATGCAACTTAGTAATCCGAATTATTTTGGGTAGATGCGGGTTCACCTACTTAACTTTTACCAAAGGTGAAAAAGTACCAATTGCATACAAATCACATTTGTACACGCAAGCAGAAATGATATTTACAACAACAGAGCAAATTCTCACAGCAGTTCAAACCGCTGTAGCAAGTGAAAAAGCCCTAGCACAGGGGAAACGCATTATGGTCGTAACTCCTGTACCAGCCTTGGAGGCAGTTACAAAAGCTAGCATTCCGAATGCAAAAGCTTTAATCCAAGATGGATATAATGGGTTAATTTTGTTGCTGCAACTGTTGTTGAATATGTTTTTGATCCTTATTTGAAAACACAAGCATTCCTGCAATATGAACACAAATGTCCTCTGCCTACTGAAATTCTACCTCTAGACCAGTATGAATGTATAATTTATACTGACGAATCTGCACAACCCGCTACAGGGAAGGGGGGGCGGGGGGCAAGCAAGCTTATAGTGCGGCATGCGCGATTGTTAAAGGTCGTATGCGCAATGGCAAATTTAGACCAATGGTCACAAAAATCTCTAGGAGATTGTACAGCTCAGCGAGCTGAACTGCAAGCATTCATAATAGCACTTGAAAATACGGATTGCGAATTCCCCACACTCATAGTGTGCGATTCTTTTTACTGTGTTAAATCGCACAATGAATATTTACAAAATTGGCTTCAAAATGGTTTCAAAGATGGAAAAGGTGGCACAATCAAACACGAAACGCTTTGGGAACAAGTAGTTCAGTTGCGAAACCGACTAAAAAAGAAACTCATGTGATACACACACTGAGTCATCAATGGCGTTCACGTTGAAGGGAATTCATTGGCTGTTGATGCCACGAAGGGGGCAGTGCAAATGGCTTCCGTAGCTACAATCACTCGTTCAAAAATGAAAATAGACAGTGAAATAATACTGGCTGTCAATTCTTCAAGCAAAGGCGGCGGTGCAGCATTACCTAAAAAGTTTCCACTCATATATAATTGATGCGAACAATGTTCCATTTGCTTGAATCCCTGGAGTGGGGGATAGGGTACTATCAAACATGGAACATAGATTAGGACTAATCCTAATAGCACATGAGGGGCTCGCCTCTGCTCATGCAGGTGTTTCTGCCACAGTGTCGTTATTAAAGCAATGATACTGGTAGCCCTCAATTAGGAAACCAACCAGAAACTATGTCCTGTACTGTGAAATATGTCAAAAGATGAAAGTCTCTACTGTGAAACGTCCTGCACAGACGCCCCTGTTAATTTCAGATAAACCATTAGCTTGTGTTTACCTGGACCACTGCTGTCCCTTACAGAGGGATGGTAACTATAAATATATCATGGTTGCAGTGCACTCCTGTTCAATGTTCCTTTGCATGTGGCCTCAGCGCTCGGCTGACGCTCAAACTGTTATAAAAGATTTTCGAGTCTTTATAGGCACATACGCAGTTTTCACACTACACTCTGACCAGGGCCCTGGCTTTAGCTCTCGAGCTTACAAAGAAGCCATGGCCAGTTTGGGCGTAGCATTGCGGTATTCTTCTCCATTCCATCCTGAAGGAAACTATGTTGTGGAAAGAAATAATCGGGACATAAAGCAGTCTATAACAGCTAGGGTATTAGGTTCGGGTGATGGGTGGGTCAAACATCTTTATGGGGTCCAACGTGCATTAAATAATTTGCCAAGAAGTTCTCTAGGGGATGTCACTCCATATGAGGTCCTATTTGGGACAAGAATGTTGGTTCTAGATCTTGATAGTCCTGGAACCGTGGTGGAAAAACAGAAATTTGATATCAAAGATCTGTTGGCTGTTATACAGGACTTAAATGAACTAAGATCAAAGCAAAGCAACATGCTCCGGAAGCCTACCACCACTGGGGGAAAACCCACCGTCCCAGCAAGGCCTGTCTGGATCCCAAAGCTTGGTGATCTAGTCAGAGAAAAGATCGCGGACAAGAAGGAATTTGGGCCTTCTTACAGACAACCAGTACTTGTCCTAGCAATCCACAGATTAAGAAGGCCCCTTGCTGGTAAAAAGGAGAAAAGATTTGTGTCCATTGACTTGATCAAACCACACTTTGCGGACCATACTAAGCAGTTGGCCAAGTGGACTCCGACAATGTAGCAGATGCACTCCTCTAGCTACAATCCAAGAGGTTCAAACTGAGATACTCATCATCTCTGAAGATTCTGCAGTGAGAAAAGGAGGACTATGCAATAACGCTATTGAACTTGTTCCTCTTCAAACCCAAATAACAGTTCGTCCTGATACACCTGTCTACAACGAAGGCACAAGTGATCAAGTGTTTCCAGCGATTTCAACAAATCCAGATGCAATTCTAACCTTTGACAGAACTGCCTCTGGCTACTTCATTAACTTTTTTACGTTTTCTGAGGATCCCAGCGAACCTGAAATAACGCCAACACAAAGAACTTTCTAAGAACAAGCAACAGACTTTTTTCATCTCCTGAAAAAGACTTATCTGGTTTCACCATGGATTGAACTATGGATTGTTTGGGGAATATTCTTCTTTCTACTTTGGTTAGCTCTGGTAATAACTCTGGGTATGCTGATAAATGGAAGATATATTCAAATGGATACAGCAAGTAAAAAAGTGAACTTACTTCTCCAGCTACACAAATCATCCCATCATGAACAAAGAGACTTTTCAGCAGTGAACATCACAGCTGTTCCTATACCAGATGGTGTAGTTTGAGACGGAACTGAATATTACATTTTTGGCCCGTCTGAGCTTTTGAAGATTCTACACTTATTCAAGATTTCATTAAGTGACTTTATTACCTCTAGTACCTTTTTTTTATTTCTGGGACTTCGAGACTGTTAATAATATGATGTCTGATCTAGAAATGTCTGCAGTATTCACAAATCATGAAAATTTAGAGGGTTCATCAGTCTATGAACAAATGTTTTGTTATAACCATTATGGTCATCATTTCTTGCACAAATCTGCAATGCCTAGAAATGTATATATGTATAACCAATGAGAACATTGTCCTACACCTCCAAAGGGTAGCATAAAAACTTTTGCAATGAAATTTCCATATTTTTCAGGGTTCAATTTATCCAATGCTGAATCATTTTATTTAAACAATGTGAACAATACAGGAACGAAAAATATGTGTAACCAATACCAAACAGATTTATTCTGCAGCCTTTATTTCCCAACTGTCTAGACAAGGTTTCGACTTTTGTAAATACAACATTTAGACAAAAACTGTCTGGGGTACACAAGTTGGCAAGTGCAGGGGGTAGAAGCTTTGTTTAGAGGCTGTATCATCCCTGAGCAAATTATGTTTTTGATTGACACTGTCCAACAAACAACGTGCCTTGGGTTAGCCAAGATCAAATACATGAATACACCGACTATAACTATACCTACAAGTAATAGCACTACACGGGGGGAGGTCAGCATACATAACATTTTTGCATCACAACAGATCAGATCCAGAATGGAAAAAAATGGTTGCTCTGGCCCAAAGACACAAACAACTGTCAAAATAGATTCCTGAACAAAACAACAAAACGCAGGGTTTCACAATCAATAGGCCAGACCCAAGATCTGTTCAAAGACAGCATTCTAGAGTAGTAACAACATACAGTGTTGGGAAACTATGCCTTAATTGGCTACAGAAATCTACACTTGAGGATGTAAAACACTCATCATTACTTAAAGATGGCGCAGACCTTTGGGAATTCTTGCTAGGACCAAGAAAACTGCGTCAAAAACGTTTCATATATGCCGGTATCTATGCTGCTTATAACGAAATATGGAAGAGTACCAAAGCAGAGATTGCAGAACGAATACTAGAAATTGATTATATTAATTTTGAGAAATATCTTTCTGTAGTAGACAAAGGGTTAACGACTGTCGTCCAGGATATATTCATTGGACAGCATTGTGTCTTCTGCCATAGACATCATGAAACAAGACTTGGTCATGTTGCAACATGGTCAGTCTCAATTACGTTCTATCATGCTATTAGGCTCGTCGCTACAAAACTTGCGTGCAGGCTATGTGCCTTGGCGTTTAATCAACAATATGTCACTGTTTTCAGAATTCATTCTCACTGATTAACCAATCAAACTTGCACAAAGGGAAGCAGACTACACGGTGCTGAGCATAGAAAAACTGGAAAAATTACCATTCACAGTGGCAGAAAATACAGCTACTGAGTGGATCAGTCATGGTAAAATTACTCTGCCTGTTACAATTTTCCATTTTCAGTAGTGCCTAAAACATATACCAGCAGGCAAATATGAAAGATTGGGTAAAGAATACATCGAGACATCCTGGGATTTACCATACACACACAGATGTTGGAGTGGGGGGCCGTGAAGTGTTTCTTAGCGGTTCTAACTCTGAAAATGCATTAAGCGGTTCTCTCCTTTGTCAGGGTATTAACTTACCTGCGAGGGTTCCACTACAAACGTATTCTGTCACCTGCAAGGCTCACCAGCTGCAGTAATTAATCCAATTTTTGGACTACTTTCTAATGTAAGTTACCTCATGTTGAATGATCATAGCTGCTGTGGAATGTTGCCAGGTATCTGATATCTCATTGGCCAACGTTTCGGCCTGGTCCTCTAACTTGTGTTCCAGGGGGGGCTGAGATGTTCCTGGTGTTCTCCTGTGTTCTGGTTGACAGCTCAGGTCTGTGCTACTTGTTTCTCCTTTTTTCTTTTGCCCGGTCCCACTTCATGGGCCTGGTTGTGCCACTGGGATGATCCCCATCTGGGGCTTGTTCTGTGGTTCCCTTGCCCCTGTCTTGGTCTTGCGCTCGGCCTGTTTTGGGCACACAACTTCATTGTAGGTACCAGCTGCCTGCGGTGCACGCCTGGTCGTTATAGTCCACCTCCAGGGGCCTCGGCGTGTACCCGAGTGCTCCTGTTCCTTGCGTTGCTGGAGCTTTGGGCGTCTGTGGTGTGTTTGAGGCATGTGGGTTGCTGAATTCATATCTGTGCATAGATCGCCGCCTAGTGTTGGGTCCGGATGATTGCACATTGTTGTCCTGGAAGAGTCTTCGAAGTATCACGAGATAGGTGGCTCCTCCCCTGGACTACAGTGCGCATGGGCATCGACTCCATCCCCAGATTGTTTTTTTCCGCCATTGGGTTCAGATGTCTTTGGTTCCCTCTTGTCGGAACCGATAGAGAAAAAACTTTCATTGAGACCAAAAGGTCTTTAGTCTTACGTCGGTATTGTCTTGCGTTCGTCTTAACAACTTTTCCTCGGCTCCGAGCCGAGCTCTGTACTTCCGCGTGCTTTCGGCGCGGAGGCCCTTGTCGACGCTCCAGACTCATCGACCATCCATCATGGACCGAAGTCCATTCAAAAGATGTCCGGTGTGTAACTCGAAATACCCACACATCGACGTCCACCCAGTGTGCAACAAGTGCCTGTCGCCGGACCACGATGAGGCCAGTGTATGGCCTGTTCGAGATTCCGGTCCAAGAAGACACTCAGGCTCCGTCGAGCTGCGCGCCTGGAGGCCCAGCAATCTGCACCGGCGCCTACGGACATTTTCGATGCTGGGGAGGTCGAGGATGAAGATATCCAGGACGTCTCAGAATCTAACCCCGCGTCGGATACCGAGGAGGACTACGACGCTGAGGCCGAAGCTTTCGAAAGCGAAGAAGTCGTCGAGGAGGTAGGAGACGACGACGGGGCCCTAGGGGCCATGGAGGATAGCTCGGACGAGGAGCTTCCTCGAACTGACTCTGGGGCCGTGCCAATCGATAAGGCCCAGGTCGAGGGATCGCCTTCGGGCCTTACCCGAGACCGTGATGTGAGTTCCTCGGCCCCGCCTGCAGGCCCGGCCACGAACATTGGTACCGAGTCACTCCCGGTGACGATGAAACCGAAAGTGAAATCGACGGTCTCGACGCCAGATACTGCACAGGGTCAGATATCGAGCCCGAAAGTGCGTATCGCATTGGTCGGATCGAAGACTTCGGAGGCCTCGGCGGCGAAGAAACCTAAGATGGCCGTCGAGCCGAAGGGCCAAATCAAGATGGCCGAGCCGAAGGCTACTGCGTCGAAGACTACGGTGAAAGGGTTAGACCCGGGCGCATCGGCGCTGAAAACAATAGACGCCGGCAAGGGTCGAGTCGACCACACAAAAGCTGTCGACGACCCCAAAAAGTCTCTTGGAGACCCGAAGAAGCGACCCGATGACCCGAAAGTCCTCTCTGCCCCGCTTCCACACGACAAGGCCAAGGGGGCTGCGCCGAGTGTGTCGACTCCGAAAGTACCTTTGAAGGACTCCACTCCAAAACCGTCCTCGAACCGTCCTCGAAGGACTCCGTCGAAATGGCACGTCCATCTGCCGCGTTCACGAAAAAGGTCACAGAGTCCCTGCAACGCATGAGGGACAGCACCGCGGCGATCGAGCCGAAGGACCCTCCGCCTGCCAAGTCTCTAGAGAAACCGGCAAAGGCGTCCACGCCGATCCTCTTCACCTTGCCGCTTAAGACGGCGCCGAAGGCTTTCGCTGCTAAGCCGGGGGCCGGCGTGCCCGAGAAGGTATCTTCGACGCCGAAGGCATCGTTGGTGGTCCATGGCCCGCGGCCTCGACAACTCTCAGAGGAGGAGCATCAAGAGCATTTCATCGACGCCGAAACAGGCAGGCTTTCCCTTCTGAAGAGGAAAATCACACCAGAACCCCAATTGGAGTCTTACAAAATTCCCCTAAAGAGGAAAATGGACTCTGCTGGTACCCCAGCCTTGGTGGAACCCATTTCACCACAAGCTCACGAGGTCTCGCCAACTTACTCCGATGTGGACGCTGGTGAGGGCGATGACGAGGATGAATATAGCTATCCGGTCTACACAGACCCAGAGGAGGTAACAGAGCCCTGGTCTGCGGGTGGTGACCCTGGGGATCCACATTCAGGACAAGACCCTCAGCTTTTCTCTGCTAAAAATTCACCTACGGAGGACTCTGCTGCTTTCAATGCCCTCATTGAGCGGGCAGCAGCCAATCTCAATGTCCAGCTGCATGCTGACCCTGTGGACGTAGATTTCCTCTTTGACACCTTTTCTGTGTCTGAAAAGACTGTAAAAACTCTGCCAATGCTGAAAGGCGTTTTGAAGCACGCTGCTGAGGTCTTCAAAGAACCCACCAGGGCGAGAGTCATCAACCAGAGGATTGACAAAATGTAAAAGGCGGTGCCTACTGATCCAACTTATCTTAAAGGACAGTTGCCTCTGTACTCCCTGGTTGTCTCGAATGCCCGGAAGAGGGCCAATTCTCAGACTACGGGTGATGCTCCTCCCCCAGACAAAGAGTCCAAGGTCTTTGAGGCTTCAGGGAAGCGGGTAGCAGCGCAGGCGGCTATCATATGGCGCATCTCAAACACACAAGTGCTCCTGGCGCGTTATGACAGGGCGCACTACGATACCCTAGAGACCCTTTTGCAACACCTGCCTGATCAATATAAGGAAGGGGCTGAGATGCTAATCCAGGAGGGGAAGCTCATCTCCAACGCTTCCGTAAAGTGCGCTCTGGACGCGGCTGACACCGCTGCGCGCGCCATTAACACCAATGTTATGCTTCGGAGACATGCCTGACTGAGAATCTCTGGTTTCAAGCCAGACATACAGACCACCATCTTGAACCAAACAGTCAACCCAGATCACCTGTTTGGCCCGGAGGTTGACACCACCCTAGAAAAAATGAAAAAGGACACTGACACTGCAAAATCCATGGGTGCCTTGCAGTCCCAGCAGTTTCGGGGTGGGTCCTTTCGTCGCTCCAATACCAGAGGCACCTTCAGGGGTCAGCTTTCGCAGTCCGCGCAGTTCTACAAAGGCAACACCCAGACTACTTATGCCAACAAGAGTCGAGGTGGATACCGCGGCAACAGCGCCAAAGGCAGAGGATGTGGCAACAACAGCTCCAGGTCCTCTACCGCCAACAAACAGTGACGCATTGTCGGGAGACTCCAGCAGTTCCTGCCCGTGTGGAAGTCCATCACCACGGACAGGTGGGTCAGAAAGCTTATCCAATTTGGTTATTGTCTGGAGTTAACATCCACTCCCCCCAACATGCTCCCAAGGCACCGTCCTATGTCAGGCGAGCACTTGCACTTATTGCAGCAGGAGGTCAACGTCATGCTGCAAAAAGGGGCAATAGAGCTCGTGCCCATCCAGGAAAGAGGCACAGGAGTTTACTCCCTGTACTTCTTGATTCCAAAGAAGGACGGGTCCCTCAGGCCCATCCTGGATCTCAGGCCCCTCAACTTCTACATCCTGTCGGAGCACTTCCACATGCTAACACTGCAGCAAGTGCTCCCGCTGCTCCAACAGGGGGACTTTCTCGCAACTTTGGACCTAAAGGACGCATACTTTCACATTCCACTGCATCCTTCACACAGAAAATACCTCAGGTTCACCATCCAAAACCAGGACTACCAATTCAGGGTTTTGCCTTTTGGGGTCACCACGGCACCCAGGGTGTTCACAAAGTGCCTGGCGACGGTGGCGGCACATCTGAGACGACAAAACATACACGTCTACCCCTACCTGGACGACTGGCTCATCCAAGCGAAGTCAGCCCAGCAGTGTGCCGACCACGTGTCCCACACCATTCACCTCCTGCACGATCTGGGATTCTCACTGAATTACCCAAAATCCCACCTCCAGCCCGCCCACATACGGCAGTATCTGGGTGCGACCATAGACACTCTGGCAGCCACAGCACAGCCGAATTCAGTGAGAGTCAGCAGCATTCAATCGCTGATCCAAAAATTCAGACCTCAACACTCGCTTCCAGCAAGAGTGTTCATGCAGTTGATAGGCATGATGGCCTCCTGCATCTCCATTGTCCCGCACGCGAGACAACATATGCGTCCGCTTCAGGAGTGCTTGGCACGTCAGTGGACTCAGGCTCACGGACAGTTGAAAGACCTAGTGTTGGTGAGCGGTCGGGCATACAACTCTCTGCATTGGTGGAATCCACGAAACCTTTGCAAGGGCCGACCGTTCCAAGAGCCTGTGCCACAGAATATCCTGACAACGGATGCTTCTCTCCAGGGATGGGGAGCGCATGTACTCCAATACACTGTGCAGGGACTATGGACGCAACAACAAGGGAAGATGCACATCAATGTTCTAGAACTGATGGCAATCTTCATGGCTTTAAAAGCATTCAAGGTACATCTGTGCAACAAGGTCGTGTTGATCCGGACGGACAACATGACAGCAATGTACTACATTCAAAAGCAGGGAGGAACACACTCTCCACAGTTGTCTCATCTGGCTCAGAGCATGTGGAAGTGGGCCATTCAGAGGAACATCTTCCTCATGGCAGAGCATCTCCCGGGCAAGGACAATCAGATGGCGGACCTGCTCAGCAGGCACAGCCACCAGATGCACGAGTGGGAGATACATCCATCAGTACTCCAGCCGTACTTCCAAAGGTGGGGTCATCCAGAGATAGACCTGTTCGCCACAAAGGAGAACGCAAAATGCCAAAGCTTCGCCGCCAGGTTCCCACACCCACAGTCGCAGGGCAATGCGATATGGATGAACTGGTCAGGCAAATTTGCGTACGCTTTTCCCCCAGCACCTCTGATACCGCTGGTGGCACGCAAGCTCAGGCAGCACTCGATGACTCTCATCCTGGTTGCTCCAACGTGGGCTCGCCAACCATGGTACACCACGTTTCTAGAACTGTCCGTGGTACCGCATCAGAGGCTACATCTCACACCCAGCCTTCTGGCGCAGAGCCATGGCGACATTCAGCACCCAGATCCGCAACAGCTCAACCTGGCGATCTGGCTCCTGAAGTCCTAGAGTTTGGCTAACTGCACTTACCTGCCGACTGTATGGACATCATTCGGGAGGCTAGGAAGCCCACCACTAGAGCATGCTACGCGGCAAAATGGAAGCGGTTTGTCATTTATTGTGCAGGCAACAACATTAACCCGCTGGATGCTTCTATTCAGAACATCATCTGTTACCTTTTCCATCTGTACAAGTGTAATCTGGCTTATGCTTCCATTCGCATTCATCTGTCTGCAATGGCCGCTTATCTCCAAAATAGACAGCACCTCTCCCTCTTCAGGGTGCCTGCCATCAAGGCTTTTTTGGAAGGGCTCAAACGAGTCATTCCGCCACGGACTCCACCAGCTCCTGAGTGGAACCTCAATGTGGTTCTTACCAGGCTGATGGGTCCTCCCTTTGAACCACTGCATTCCTGCGAGATTCAGTTCTTGACATGGAAAGTGGCTTTCTAATAGCAATTACATCGCTACGGAGGGTTAGTGAATTGCAGGCCCTCACAATACAGGAGCCATTTATTCAAATTCATTCCAACAGGGTGGTGCTCGGCACTAACCCTATGTTTCTACCCAAGGTTGTGTCTCAGTTTCACATCAACCAAACAATCGAATTACCTGTTTTCTTTCAAAATCCTGAGTCACTGGCGGAGGGGAAGCTCCATACCCTTGACGTTAAACGGGCCCTAATGTATTACATCGATAGGACCAAGGATTTTAGGAAAACTAAGCAACTCTTTGTCGCCTTTGCACCGCACCACAAAGGTAACCCTATTTCCAAGGCTGGTATTGCTAGGTGGATTGTTAAATGTATCCAGATCTGCTATTGAAAAGCAAAACGCACTCTTACCATTCCGCCAAGAGCCCACTCCACCAGGAAGTTAGGGGCCTCTATGGCATTCCTTGGAAACATTCCGTTGGAAGACATATGTAGAGCAGCCACATGGTCTACCACACACACATTTACTAAGCATTACTGTGTGGATGTGCACTCCAAACAGCAGGCAGCTGTAGGGCAGGCTGTTCTCGAGCCGCTTTTTCAAACTGCTGCAGCTGGCACGGGCGGCCGTAGCTAATGGAGGGACTGCTATGTATTCTATGCACAGAAATGAATTCAGCAGCCCACATGCCTCGAACCGAATATGCTACTTACCAGTATGCATCTGTTCTTGGCATGTAGGGCTGCTGACATTCATATCGCCCGCCCTCCTCCCCGGCGCCTGTAGCAGCTGCAGTATTCACATATACTTATAGCATGGTCATCATTCACTGAGTTTCACTCCATCTTGGCCACAATGGCGAAAAACAATCTGGGGATGGAGTCGATGCCCATGCGCACTGTAGTCCAGGGGAGGAGCCACCTAACTCGTGATACTTCGAAGACTCTTCCAGGACAACAATGTGCAATCATCCGAACCCAACACTAGGTGGCGATCTATGCACAGATATGAATGTCAGCAGCCCTACATGCCAAGAACAGATGCATACTGGTAAGTAGCATATTCGCTTCCTCACGTATGTGCCTCTCGGCTGTGGGGCTGTTCCTGCCTTGTCCACTGCTACGGGGCTGATGCTTGTTCAGCTGTTCACTTTGCTGGGAGTGTTCTCATGAGGTGAGTACTGTCTCCGTTTTCACCTCTACCTCTGGCGGTGGTTCTTTTCTTCCTTGGCACTCTTTTGGTGCCGTCTGTTCCTCCGGGTTCTCTGGCGGACGCCCTTTTTGCCCTTCGGGTAGGCTTGTGGTATCCTTCTCCTCGTTCTTGATTACTTCTGCTTGGTTAGGGCCGGGCCTTCCTGCCTGCCTCCATGACACATCCCCTGTTGGGGCCCTGTGTCCTTCCAAGCTGGACCCTCCTCCCCTCTGGGTATAGCTAGGGTATCTATTCTATGTTAAGGAATCTGCGGCTAGTAGTCTCTATCAGATGTACGAGTTGCTTACCTTTGGTAGCGATGTATCTAGTAGAGACGATTCTAGCTTCAGAGTCCTTCACGGGCCACCCTTCCTCCCCGTTCTGCGAGGACCTCCAGTTTGGTCTTCTGCACTCGTCCCCCTCCTGGTGGCTTTGTCTTCAAGTGTCCTTTTTCACTTCTTCCCTGGTGGGATGCTTCGTTCTGTTTATTTGTTCTACCCCTTCCTTTCTGGTACTTGGACGGTAGGTTCAAGTGTCCTTCTGCGTCCCCACACCCAGGTTCTCCAGTGTGGGGCCTGTTCATATTCTTCTCCCTTTTTCACTCCTGGGGTTTCTGACTTCTCTGCAGTCTTCTGGGTTGGGGTCTCTTGACGGTGCCTCAGCCCTAAGCTCTTTACAGAGGTTACAACCTTCCTTGATGGTGTTGTCTTGGGGTAATTGGTTGTTGCTCATCTGTTCCAAATTTGTTATCCCTCACTGTTATAGTTTGTGGTTTCAGACTTTCCGTCGTATTTTATGAAATTTTTCAAACTGCTTTTTCACACACTGTTCCCATGCTCTCACAGTTTTGATGGTTATGTCTCTGCGTTGTGGCGCGGAAAAAGTACTCCGAAGAAAACAGACATCAGCACGCCAGGGTGGGTCTTATGTGACCTCGCTGACTCGACACCCGCGGACAGCGGCAGGGCGGAGTCGATTGGTGCCGCCCCCTACGCCCCCATCCCTTTCTCCCACCCCATTCCCCCTATATCCTCTATCCCCCCCTTCCCCTCTCCCGGCGCACAGGGATGCTGTGGCAAAGATTTTCCGGATCCAGTCTCACCTTATTCTACATTAAGGAATCTGCCACTAGAATCGTCTCTACCAGATACATTGTTACCAAAGGTAAGTAACTTGTACTTTTTGGATACTCCTGCACTCATGACCTGCATGCTTCTTAGTAACAAAACCCCTTTGTGATCAGTCCAATTTCCTATATGGCACCTTTAATTTTATGCTTTAGAAATAACTGTTTAATCACTCTTTTTAGTCATGTTTTTTTTTTTTTTTTACTAAACAGCCTACAATTTTTAGGTCTTGTGGCGATTACAGCGCTGTCTCGCCAGATTGGAGCGGGCCGCGCGTGTGTGCACATCTCCTGTTTCCCTTGAAAGACTCCAACACACACAGCCACACCTCCCCCTGTTTTCGCACACGTATGCGCGCACACACAGAGACACGCACGAGCGCACATACACGCACGCATACAGAGACACCCCCCCACCCCGCCGCCACACACATACACACAGGCGCTCACACACATGAGTGCACCTAGACCCCCCCCTGCTGATCCCCTTCTCCCCTACAACTAAGCCCCACTCACCGACACTCCGGACTTCTGCAGCCTCCACGGGGCTCTCCCTCGGGCATGGGAGACCCGCGTCACCACTGCTCCTCTGGCCAGGCACTCCGCGGGCGCAGGCTTTTGAAGACGGAAGTCCCGCCCCACAACAGGTTTCAGTTTCTCTCACATCTTGTGGTTATTAATGTGACTCCTTATGTCAGCATTCGTACTATTTCTAAGCACTAGAGCTTTCGGCAGTTACAGGAAAGAGAGCTGTTGGGGTAATGTGCAGAGGGTCACCCAGTAGTCAGCTGGAGAAGTTCAGGGTACGTCCCGTTGGTGGATGCTATATAGGCAAAAACGTACCCACGGCGGGGGACACAATATCTGAGAGGGTGAAAAAGGCTGGTATTTCAAAAGTTAGAATCGAAAATTGTTCTTGCCAAGTTAACTACACCCTCTCAGATATTGTGTGTGTCTGTCTGTGTCTCTCTCTCTCTTCTGACTGGCATTCAGACTCAGAGTGTTTTGTTTTGAAAGCGTTTAAACATTGCAAATACTGCACATTAGTGTTTTGGTTTAACTAGATAACAGTACAATAAAAGCCAAAATAATTTGATAATGGTGCATTTCTTAAACATTTGAAAAACGCTATGTATTCTGTCAAAATAAAACTCGTAAGTCTTGGCGATTTGCTTGCTTCAATCAAAGGAAAGACTGTCCTATAAAAATGACTCGCTGTTGTCTATTCCGAATGTGGAACCTTTAGTAGGGACAAAATACATATTTGTATGTTACAAATATAAAAAGTAAAATGGGTTACACTGATGGCTTGACAAACCCTCAGCCCTGCTAATAGTAAATCATGATCAGAGACAGCTTTTGCCTGTGGTACTCGTGGCCAACTTGGCTGTTCAGGTCAGTCACACAGGTCTGTGTGCTCACTTGACGAAGTTGTCTCCTGTGATTGCACCGCCCATCCCCTTTCTCAGTGTGTTACCAACTACAGAGAGACTCAGTGCCCTGTTGATGTATCCTGTTAATTGGTCCTTTGTGTCTTTTGTTATTCACGATTCGCCTTTTGCACCTCTGCGTCTAGCACTCTTGTTACCTTTCTTCTATTCGCTGGGAAAAGACACAGTGCACAGAGCAACAGTGCGTTGGATTACTCGTAAAAGGACGTTTTCTTCCTACTTGCTTTTGTACTATGCTTTTTATAAACATGGCTAATTCAAAATCCCTTTGGAAGAAAATAGGTTGAGACTTTAAGTAGTACTGCGCTATACCAACAGACGAGAAAAAATTTGTGTTGGGCAAATAAAATAACAGAATATCCTGCTGGGTTTGATCTTTTAATCTACCAAGGTCCGCACAATTAACCCCTGTTCCAAAACTACTAGCAGACAATTATGCTCATGGCAGAGCAGCTAGCGGTAAAGGCAAAGTGTGAATAGAATAACGGCGCATTGTTGCTACATTATACATACGACATCTGAGTTGAGTTATAACTTTTGATAACCTTCTTATTGTTGGTTATTTTGTTAATCTTATTACAATAACTCAAGGCTGCTACATACACCGCGAACATTACTCATACTTGGTTATTTTCACACGAATGTCCACCCTCCCTTCATGTTGCCTGTCCATGTTGCCTCCCTCCCGCACACCCTCCCTCTGTGTTGCCTCCTGCCTAAACCGTGTAGCCTCCCGCCCACCCTCCCTCCGTGTTGCCTCCTGCCTACTCTCCCTCCATGTTGCCTCCCGCCTAAACAGTGTTGCCTCACACCCGCCCCGACACCCACCCACCCTCGCTGCTGCCTCTCGCCCACCCACCCTCCGTGCTGCCTCTCGCCCACCCAGCCACCCTCTGTGCTGCCTCTCACCCAGCCACCCTCTGTGCTGCCTCTCACCCAGCCACCCTCTGTGTTGCCTCTTGCCCAATGTGTTGCCTCTCGCTCAATGTGTTGCCTATTGCCCACCCACCCAGTGCTACCTACCACCCACCCTCCGTGTTGCCTGGCGAACCCCCAACCACCGTCAGTGTTGCCTGCCGCCCCCACCCATTCTCCGTGTTACCTCCCACCCTTCGTGTGTCCCCCCGCGCTGCCTAACCCTCCCGCATTGCCTAACCCCCTCGCGTTGCCTAACCCCCCCGCGTTGCCTAACCCCGTGTTGCCTAACCCCCTGCGTTGCCTAACCCCCCGCGTTGCCTAACCCTCTGTGTTGCCATACCCACCCTCTGTGTAGCATTACACCCACCCTCTGTGTTGCAGCCCACCCACTCACCCACTGTGTTGCATTCCGCCCACCAACCTTCTGTGTTGCCTCCCTGTTGTCTAACCACCCACCCTCCATCACTGATGCCTATCTCTCACTATTGGCTCCAACCCACCATCCCTCCCTGTTGCCTCCCATCCACCCTTGCTCCTTTCCTGTTGCCGAAACGTGTTTCGTTCCAAACGCCCTTCCTACATCCGTGTTGCAGTCGACTGCCCTCCCTCTGTAATGCATCATGTCTACCCTCCTTCTGTGCTGCCTCCGCCCTCCTTCCGAGTTGCCTACTGACCGTCCTCCCTCACTCTGTGTTGCCTACCATCCACCCTCAGTGTTGCCTCCCACATGCCCTCCCTGCTTCTGTGTTGCGCCCTCACTCTCTCGCCCTCACTCTCTCTCTATCTCTCGCATCACTCAGCACCACCACAGCATCACTCAGGGGCACCACAACATCAATATGCGCTACCACAGCATCACTGAATGCCACAGCATCACTCGTCGCCACCACAGCATCAATCTGTGCAACCATTCAACAACAACTGGTTCAAATATGGTCTCTCAATGTTTCAAGCTTTATTACAAATGTCACAAAAAGATGTTAATATTTCACTTCTGTTCTTTGATTTTCATCACAAAAAAATACAATGAACATAATCTTCACAAGTTATTTACAAACGTTTAAGCTATTGCCATTATAAATTACAATAACTTTTATTTAAGTATTAATTATTAAAGTCATTGATATTTGTGAAATCAATACATCTAAGTCACGTAAATACAGCACATATTGCATTACAAATGGTATAGGTGTCACATTTGAGAAAGTTAAAACTATTGGCATTGTGGCAGTCTCTTTTACTGCCAGCCTTGCTCATCGTAAGCAAGGACTATACTTTCAAAGTGCGTGTTTATGCACCGATTGCAGGTTTTAAAAACAAATGAATAAAAGGCATTGTCATTTACAATGCCAATAGCTCAAACTTTAATAATGCGAGACCTATTGCATTGTAAATGCTTGTTTACTTAACTGAGCCATCTACATTTATTTATTTAAGCATGTATTTAATGGATTGCATCTGTAACATGCGTTTTATTTTGTTTTAGAACCTGTGTTTACGTTCTTGGTATATTATCTAAAACAAAGCAAGGCTGTGACATTCTTAAGCAACTCAATTGGGATGCAGTAAGACACAGTCGCAGGCATCCTTGGCCAGTTGTTCCTGATGATATTGATCAGCTGTACAGTGAACTTTCGTCCATACCAAGTACACTAAGTTTGAACTCGGAGTCGACCAGTTCACGACACAACAGTGAAAGTGAATCTACACCAGCAGGTAAGGGAATTTCATATTATCTACTTTTTGAGGAATGTATTGTTAGCATATTTCTTGTTTTCTCATTTAGGGAGCCCATACTTCTCAAATAGATATCATTAGATCACTAAGATATGTATTTTCTTGTGTGCTTCTTCACCTTGTTGATGCTAAAGCTGCAATTATGTGGTGCAAGGAATACCCGTTCTTCCATAAGTGACATTAAAAGGAATGAGGCCCTATTGAAGTTATATCTATTTTTTTCTTCCTCACTTTGTGTAGCATCAAGATGCAGCACTGTAAGTAAATGACACTTTTTTACATGATCAACCCAAAGTTTTGGACTGATGCTGCTGTTTTTTCAACTCAGAGTGCACTGAGGCCTGCTGACCAGATATCAGTGCCAGTGCCTGGACCCTTACACATGTATGTTTGATTGGCCTATACCCAATTGCCATAAACTTTCTTACTTAGAAGTCATTAATATATGGTACCAGGTGTACCCAGAGCCTGTAAGTTAGTCCCCCCCCATACTGCTGCACTGGTTGAGCCACCCTGAGTGTGACAATGTAAAACATATCTCCCAGCTTGCCAATGCAGACTTGTAGAACAGTTTAAAAACTGGTAATTCGACTTGGCCATTTACAATAGTGGCAAAGCCCATACCTCTCTTTTAAAATGTGTATATGGCACTCTACTGCAGGTCTATTGAGTACTTAGGCAGGATCCAGTATTTTAAAAAGCAGAACATGAGTTTAACATGCTCTAACAGACAAAATGTGCAATTGTCATTTTTACAGGCGAGAGGCTAGTAGCCCCATTGGCGAGTACAGGATTACATGCGGACAACTCTGCTGTCCTAACTTCTGAATGGAACTACTTAAGTTGGTACTTCAAGGTATCAAAGAACTCATTACATTAAGCCCGACTTGATGTGCAAGTCGAAATTAATGTAACTAGTTGCTGCATGCAAGTTTTTGAAAGTTGCCTAAGTTTCCAAGTACCCATTTACAGATGCTATCCAACAATCCACCCTTCTGCCCACCTGGTGAGACATGTAATCTGCTCCCAGGACATGTAAAAATAGAGGCCGTCTTCTGAAAGGAAGCAAATGGGAAACTTCCTTTCAAGGGCAAATTGTAAAGTCACTCAAGAGGGACTACCCTTTTGTCTGAAGCGACAGGTTGGTGTTGAATACAGATACGGGGAAACACTGGCCAAAATGATTTTTATTTATTTTTCCTTTCCATGGACGAGTATCCCCCAGGTAAGCACACCTCAAGGATGAGCTACCGAGCACCACGCACCAAGAGAAGGACCTGCCCCCTTGGAAGTGAGCAGAATTGAGCACCCTGGGAAGCTAGATGCCACACTTCACAGCAAGTGATCATCAAGCGGGAGTGAACCAAGTAACCCATTGGCTACTGATCACGACCTCACGAAAGGCACTTTCTGGGCATTAAACGGGCCACCCCTGGCACCCAGAACTCAGATCTTGCTTAGACTGTAGAAGAGGACTGAAGGACTGCTCTACTGACCCTGGACCTGGCAAAGAGAGGCTTCACTGGTGTTAGACTGCCCCTGCTGCTCCTGGGACTAGCAAAGGAACTAGCAAAGGAAAGGACTGTGCCTCCTGTGTCCTATTTGAGAAGATTTCCCTGGACCCTAGCCAGAAGGAGAGACTCTACGAGTCAGAGTCACAAAATCTCCTGGTGAGTTGGTAGCCAAAACCACCAAATACGTGATCCTCGCTCCTCGCCCCACTGGAACCTGGAAAACTGATACCCAATGCTCAAAAGTTGCACCCGCATCACCTGGACCTGGGAGAGGTGTTGGAGTGCAGTTTGGCCGCCCAAAAGATAGTTATTGCCAAAAGAAGGGAACCTCTGACTTTGCTTGGCCAGGCAAGCAGTATTACAGTCGCAAACTGGACATTTGCTGAACCCTAAGAGAACTTCGAGAGATGTTGACTCCTGTGGCCAGAGTTTCTTCACCAAGACCGTGGACCAATGAGTAGCACCAGGAAGACCGCACAGTATTTTCGGCTTTCTTTTAGCACCTTCAGCATCCTGTCTCCCTTGCAGCAGGACCACTCAATAGAAGGTAATGCTGCAACTGGACTGTAGACTGGCCCACCACCATAGCGGATCGCCGAAAGTCCTTAATAAATGCTTTCATCCTTGATGTGACTTTTTGCTGAAAATGTTTTGATGTTTCAAGTTCGTTGAATTTTCAGTGAGTGGTGGCAGTTGAATGAAAAGTCTTTATTTATTGTTTCTTTTATAATCTATCTCCAGAACCCTCTTGGGGATCTTTATCGTTTTGGTGCCTATATATTAATTTTTAGGTCGAGCCTATGGCAGCGCGCATGCACTTCATAGGAAATAAACGTCTTGGAATGACTTCAGCTTCAGGTGAAGCTTGTGTATGTGGTGCTCACACGCCATTGGCCTTTACGTCTGGCTTTAGCACGCAATTGGCCAAAGGCGTGTGGATGTCCCAGCTTTTAGGGAAATGTTCACTCCCAGAGCGTTTTACTCTTGGGAGCCAGCAGCGGCGCGTAGGGGCCATTTGGTTTTAATCAGCATGTGCGTGCTTGGTTTAAATGCAGTCTTTCGCCCTTGTTTGCAGGACATGGTTGTAAGTAAATGTAGCGTCTTGGTCCTGGAGTTTGATGTTTATATAGTGCTGCTGCACCCTCTTCTCCTCTGTATGTACGCATTTATTTTAGCGTGACACCAAGCTCAGTTTTTCGTGTTTTTTGTTTTTTATTTGATACCAAGCGAGGTGCCCGCTTTTGAGACACTGCACTCCGTTTATTTTTTTTATTTTTTTTTTATGTAATACAGAGCCCTGCGCAAGCTTCAGGGATTCTGCGCTCGGTTTATTTTATTATTTTCCTTGGTCTGGGTTAGGGAAAACTCTGTAATAATACCCGACAATGACAGTATATTATTTCTCTGCCGCCCTAGTGCATTTACGTAAAGGAGATAACTGCGTATGTTGGGGCGCCAGGCATTATAGTGAGGACAGTGCCAACATTCGTGTTCCGAGGGCAGAAAGTGGCGGCATATGAGGCTACAGTCACGTCATTTGCCGGTTCTGTGCCCGCTTTTTGTGAATAACACTGCAACACCCATTACACGTTAGTGCGGCGTTCACGCCAGCAAAGCTGACCTTTTACACCCTCCTTCTGTGAAGCTATGGCCCGAAAACTGCACTATGCAGAATTCTTCTATATCTTGATGCATTTTCAATAAACACAGCTCTATAGCGCCCTAAGACCGCAGTCCTGGCCGCTTTCTCTTTTCCAGGTCTCTTCCATCCCTTTTCAACAATGGAGTGCTGCTAACACCTGTCCCAGTGGCTTGAATGATCTTTCATTGTGACCGCCGCCCACCCCAAGGAGTGTAAATTCCCCTTCACACCTGATTACGGCAGACCTTTCACACGTCACGTTTTGTTAATGCTTCACAATCATTGTTGTTATTGTTAATTGACATTTGTACAGCGCTGAATCACCAACAGGTCTCTCCAGCGCTAGGGGGCAGAAGGTGGGCAGCTACACGACACAGGGTCGACGCATGAGTTTTAGCAGTGCTAAGTGTTTCTCTGAACAGGATAGTTTTCAGCTGTTTCCTGAAACTAAGCAGGGAGGGTTCTTTACAGGTTCCTTACGGAGACGTTCAGGAAGCTCGTTCCAGAGCTGGGGGGCTAAGACAGAGAGGGCTCTGCCTCCTTTTGATGTAAGCTTATACCGGGGGCAGGATAGACGACAGGCCTTTGAAGACCGTAGTGTGCGGCCAGGCACATAGGCCTCCAGGCGTTCTTTTATATAAGTTGGGGCAAGGCCATAGATTGATTTATGGATGATACAGAGGCCCTTGAATTTCGCTCTCTGCCTAATGGGGAGCCAATGTAGTTCATGTAGCAACGGGGTGGCATGGAATCTTCTAGGAAGCCTGAAGATCAGTCTTGCTGCATCATTTAGAACCACCTGAAGTCTGTTAGCTAGTGTTTGAGGGAGGCCCATGTATAAGGCATTGCCGTAATCAAGCCTTGAAACGATGGTGGCCAAAACTATCATTTGTAGTGAGGTGGTGGTCAAAAGAGGGGCGAGTTCCCGCATCTGTCTGATCAGGCGGGTACATGTACCGACCACCGAGGTAACTTGATTGGCCATTGAGAGCTCGGAGTCGATTTTTAAACCAAGGCTCTTCACGACCGGCACTGGGGTAGGGTTGGGACCAAGCTCCTGGGGCCAGAAGTAATCGTTCCAGGGGAATTAATAGAAGGGATGACCAAGACCTCTGTCTTGTCAGGATTGATTTTCAGCGAGTTTGCTGACATCCAACTCACTGTAAATCTGAGCACATTTTGGACATGGGCCTGGGCAAGGGGGGTGTTGTGTATGCTGAGGAGTTGAGTGTCATCAGCGTAGTTGAGTATTTTACAGTCCATTTTGGCTAGAGCTACTATCAATAATTAACTAGCTAATAATTTTATAGTTCCCCTACCTGTGTCCTAATCTCACGGAAACGCTTCCTTGCACAGCGGTATTACGCCGCAATCACTGCCATTAGGGCGGGCCGGTCCCCGCGCTTTGTTTACTTGGGGCACCATCTTGGGAGGGTCGAAGTAAGACTCCTCAGCTATTGGCTGAAGCCAATCTCGTGGACTGGCTAGAGGCTGTATTCCGGTGTCCTACTTAAAGCGGGTAGGTTGAGAGGCTCACTCTCTGTTTGAATTTCGTCGTGCACATCGCGCTTCTTGTAAGAAGCAGGCTGCCATTGAATATTTTAACCAACCCTTTTTTGTCGTTTATTTTATCTTATTTAGTCGCATTTTTCCCTTTTTTTTAAAAATAGTTTAGTACTGCTAATAATTTTATAGTTCCCCTACCTGTGTCCTAATCTCACGGAAACGCTTCCTTGCACAGCGGTATTACGCCGCAATCACTGCCATTAGGGCGGGCCGGTCCCCGCGCTTTGTTTACTTGGGGCACCATCTTGGGAGGGTCGAAGTAAGACTCCTCAGCTATTGGCTGAAGCCAATCTCGTGGACTGGCTAGAGGCTGTATTCCGGTGTCCTACTTAAAGCGGGTAGGTTGAGAGGCTCACTCTCTGTTTGAATTTCGTCGTGCACATCGCGCTTCTTGTAAGAAGCAGGCTGCCATTGAATATTTTAACCAACCCTTTTTTGTCGTTTATTTTATCTTATTTAGTCGCATTTTTCCCTTTTTTTTAAAAATAGTTTAGTACTGCTAATAATTTTATAGTTCCCCTACCTGTGTCCTAATCTCACGGAAACGCTTCCTTGCACAGCGGTATTACGCCGCAATCACTGCCATTAGGGCGGGCCGGTCCCCGCGCTTTGTTTACTTGGGGCACCATCTTGGGAGGGTCGAAGTAAGACTCCTCAGCTATTGGCTGAAGCCAATCTCGTGGACTCGCTAGAGCCCTTCATAACTAAATGGACAGGACGCGCAGCGTGTACGCGCATCGTGGACGCCGCAGGGACGCCGGAGTCACGCCAGAGTCCAGCCCGTCTGCGCCCGTCCGCGCTGAGGACGCGCTGGACGCCTGGACTCTGGACTCCGCCGCTGTTACATCCCCTCTGCTTAGTTATTCCCGTCAGGACATGTTGCGTTTAAAACCCCGCAGATTAGGATGTACGCATTCTCTTGAACCAGTTGACCTAGTCCGTCCTCTGCGTTGTGGCTGCTCAACCAATTCCAGGCCTGCCAATCCCCACTGCTTCTCTCCCCCTGGTTACTCTGGTGCGATTGGGCCTACAACTATGGTAGTAGAAGGTATCCTGGTTAATGCCCGCTCCCTTATTAAAAATAAGATTATGTTTAGGGAAATGGTTTTAGATAGGAAACCAACCCTAGTGTTCATCACTGAAACTTGGGCCAAAGTTTCATCTGGTCCTGATCTAATCGATGCGGTCCCTGAAGGGTACTGCCTGACCAGACTGGACAGACAAGGTCGAGTGGGAGGTGGTATAGCGATTCTCTATAAAGACCACCTTCAATGTCACACTACACCTGTTTCTGATTTCCCGGACTGCTTCCAAGCCCTTTACTTCACCATCAAGGAAGCACAGTGCCCTTTTTTCCATGGAATCTTAATATATCGACCGCCAGGCCCACGGACTGATTTTACTTTTAAATTTCTTCAGGCCTTGGAACCATACTTTGGTCGAGAAAATTTCTCCATCCTAGGTGATTTTAACTATCACTTAGAACGACAGGATGCCTCTGACACCTCAGGACTCATTGAGGCTATGGCTTCCTGTGGGCTTATGCAGCGAGTCAGTGGGGCGACTCATCGGGCAGGTCATACGTTAGATGGCATCTTTTCGAATGACCATCGTATTATTACTAAGGATCCGGTGCATTTATCTTGGTCCGACCATCTCGCAGTTCCATTCCATCTGGAATTCCTCATGAGGGATGGAAGTAAAAAAGGGAATCATTCTATGGTTACGGCTAGAAACTTTAGGGACATCAGCAACCATTCCTTTGCGCCTTGGGCTGCTAGCCTTTCTATCACGGGTATGGATAATGTACATACCGCAGTTCATCATTTTGAACAGGTTGTGACCAAAGCTATGAATGAGCTAGCTCCCATACAGACCCGACGTCGAGCAAGGAAGAGACCCTCTGCTCCGTGGTTTTCCGACTCCCTTAGGCTCCTCAGGCAAGAAGTGAGGAGGAAGGAGAGGCTCTGGCATTCTAGTTGGGACTCTAAGAATAAAGAAGCCCACAAACTCCTTGTCAGGAAATACAAGGCTGAGATTGTGCAGGCTAAACAAGATTACTTTGTAGCCCTGACCACCTCGCTCTCCTCTCCGAAGGAGCTATTCAAAATTGTCGACGTGTTAGTCGATTTACAAACTCCTGACCCTGTTATCCCCTCGCAGGACCTATGCGATAGGATTGCCCTATTCTTTCATACAAAAATTTTGGAAATCCATCTTGCTCTTGAGAAACAAAGAGCTGCCATCAGTGTTTCTAATGCCCTGCCTCAGTCGAATCCGCCCATCTTCGATGCTCCTTCTCTAAGCACTCTGGACTCCTTTCCACCACTAGAACCGCAGGATCTTGAAGTCCTGCTTAACAAGATCAAGTCCGGTTCCCCTTTGGATACTTGCCCTCTGAAGATCATCAAGCAGTGCAAGGAGTCCTTCTTACCACCACTGCTAGAAATTATGAACCTAGCAATAAGAGATGGTGTCTTCCCCCTGGAATGGAAGAAAGCAGTAGTAAAACCTCTGCTAAAGAAGGCCTCTCTTGATCCGGAAGTCCTGAAAAACTTCCGGCCAATTTCGCTGCTTCCCGCCCCTGCGAAGATGCTTGAGGCTCATCTGAATAAGCATCTCGCCGCTTTTGTAGAGAGCTCGGGTTGTCTTGACTCTTCTCAGCATGGATTCAGGAGGGAACATAGCACCGAGTCGGCCCTCACTGTCGTGCTCGATAACATCCGCACGACAGTGGATAGAGGCCAGACTACCCTCCTGGTCCTGTTAGACCTAACTGCGGCCTTTGATACCCTCTCTCCCTCAGTTCTTTCATCTCGTCTGGGGGATGTGGGGGTGAAGGGCGCAGCTCTAGATCTTCTGACTTCCTTCCTGACTGGGAGGGAACAAAGAGTCAAGATGGGTGAGTTTCTATCTCCATCCCGGCCTGTGCTATGTGGGGTCCCACAAGGGTCGGCTCTTAGCCCGACCCTATTCAACATCTATGTGACCCCACTGGCCAGACTAATAAGAACTTTCGGGATGGAGGTAGTATCCTATGCTGACGACACCCAAATACTCGTCTCTCTCTCCCATTCAGATGTGCAGACCGTCTCCAAATTTAGATCTTGTATGGAGGCGGTTGGTCACTGGATGATTCAGAACTCCCTCAAACTGAATGGGGAGAAGACTGAGGTGATGGTGTTTGGTGGGAACGAAAATATCTGGTCCTCCAGTTGGTGGCCTGACTCGCTAGGTGTGTGCCCTTCCCCCACTACATCTGCAAAAAATCTTGGGGTGATGATAGATCCTGCCCTGGATATGGGTAGACAGGTGAGTAGGACCATCTCCACCTGTTGGGGCCTTATCCACACCCTGCGAAGGATCAGGAAATATCTTTCTGTACAGTCCAGAAAGCAAATAGTGGTCGCGCTCATTGGCTCACGCCTAGACTACTGCAATGCGCTGTATGCGGGGCTAAATAAGACCCTCCTGCAGCGCTTGCAGGTTGTCCAGAATGCCGCGGCCAGATTTGTTCTGGATGTTCCTAGACGCTCCTCGGCCACTTTGGCCAGAAAAACGTTGCACTGGCTTCCTGTGGAGTACCGAGTACGGTTCAAGGTCCTGTGTATGATATACAGAGCCATCGCAAGGAACAGTGACTCTGGAGTGGGTTCAATCATTTCCCACTACATCCCCGGAAGGAATTTGCGTTCCTCCGGGAAATTGCTTCTCTCAGTCCCTCGCGTGCGAAAGGCTAAATGGGGTGGTAGGGCCTTCTCCACTTTAGCTCCTAAATGGTGGAATGATCTTCCTTTGGATCTTAGGTCCCTCCCCTCCCTGCAGACCTTTCGCAGCGCTTTAAAAACCCGCCTCTTCCTACAGGCCTATGTGTAAGGATGATTGATTCAGACTTTTTATGTTATTGATAGGCGCCTTGATACCTTCGGGTTATTGTTTTGCGCAATATAAATTTTTTATCTATCTATCTATCTATCTATCAGTGGTTGCAGATAAATATTAAAAACTAGTGGAGACAGAGCGGAGCCTTGAGGGACGCCGCAACTAAGCAACCCTTTCTCTGATGTCTGCTAACCCTGCTGAATTCTTTGGGGCCGGTCAGATAGAAACAATTTGAGCCATTGGTGCGCTTGACCATTGATGCCCAAGGTTGAGAGTCTGGTCAGTAGTATCTCATGACTGACAGTATCAAACGCAGTTGATAAGTCCAATAGGATCAGGGCACTGGGCTTTTTACTGTCAGCCATGGTTCTAAGCTCGTCAAGTACCGTCAACATGACCAGTTCAGTGCTGTGGTGTGCTCTGAAGCCTGCTTGGCGAGCGTGGAGGAGTTGGTTGTCCTCCAGGAAAGAAGAGAGCGATTTGAGGACCTGTTGCTCCAGGACTTTTGCGAGGAAGGGTAGCTGCGATATGGGCCTATAGTTTTTAAGATTGGCCGCGTCCGCCCCAGATTTCTTTAAAAGGGGTATGACTCTAGCTTCTTTTAGGTTGCATGGCTTATACCCGGTCTCCAGAGAGTGGTTGAGCATGGAGATGATATGGCTTTCCAAGGCAGGGAGTGCCATTGTGAAAAATTTGGGGGGGCAGGGGTCTGAGGGGGATCATGTTTTGATTCGAGTCATGATTTGACGGAGGGAAACAGGGTCCAGTGTGGGGAGGCTAGTGAGCATAAGATCTGAGGGGTGTTCCTGAGGCAGGTGAGCGGGGCTATAGTTAATCGAGATATTATCAATGTCAGAGAGGATATCTCTCACTTTCTGCAGAAAGAAAGCTTGGAATGTGTTGCAGTCAATGCTTCTATCCTCTGGTTTTTGCTCTGCCTTTTGGCAGAGTTCCTTCAATATTCTGAAGGTCTCCTTCTGTCTGTTGGCCGCTGTAGTGATTCTACTCTCATAGTATTATGCTTTGGTGGCAGTGATTTGTTTTTTGTATAGATTGAGCTGGGTCTTATAGATTTCTCGCTCTGCTGGGTCGTTAGTTTTACGCCATCGCCTCTCTGTGTGGCGGAGCTTTGTCTTTGTTTCCCTTAATGATTTATTAAACCAGGGTCCCCCTTTTCCCTTATCTTTGATCCTTTCCCTTTTCTCAGGTGCAACATGGTCTATTGCTGCTCGTAGACTGTTCGTGAGGGTTTCGCATTCCTGATCTAGGTTACCCTTTACAGCCTTGGGTGGAGGGGACCTGAGAATCATCTCACTAGGGAAGCAGGGTGCGAACAGAGGGCTAGGCTCTAGTCTCTCATGCCACAGCAGACGTCTTAAGCCTCGCGCACAAATAGCGCGGATGCATCATTAGCACGGTTCAATCAATCAACAAAATTTGTATAGCGCGCTACTCACTCGCAAGGGTCTCAAGGCGCTGAGGGGGGAGGGGGGGGGTCGCTACTGCTCGAACAGCCAGGTCTTGAGTTGTTTCCTGAAAGAGAAATGGTCCAGGGTCAGCCGTAGGTGAGTGGGGAGGGAGTTCCATGTCTTGGCTGCCAGGTAGGAAAAGGATCTTCCTCCGACGGTGGACTTCCGAAAGCGTGGGACGGAGGAGAGGGCGAGGCTGGCGGATCAGAGCTGGCGGGTGGTTGTGTAGAATGTGAGGCGGCTATTGAGGTACTTCGGGCCCGTGTCTTGGAGAGCCTTGTGTGCGTGGGTGAGGAGTCTGAACGTGATCCTCTTGTTGACGGGGAGCCAGTGCAGTTCTTTCAGGTGGGCAGAGAAGTGGCTGCGGCGAGGGATGTCCAGGATGAGTTGTGCTGAGGCGTTCTGAATGCGCTAGAGTCTTTTCTGGAGTTTGGCTGTGGTTCCAGCATAGAGGGTGTTCCCGTAGTCCAGACGGCTGGTGACAAGGGTCTGGGTGACCCTCTTCCTGGTTTTGGTGGGAATCCATCGGAAGATCTTTCGAAGCATGCGCAGGGTGTTGAAGCAGGATGACTAGACGGCGTTCACTTGCTTGGTCATCGTGAGGGAGGAGTCCAGGATGAAGCCTAGGTTGCAGGGGTGGTCTGTTGGTTTGGGTCAGATGCCCAGGTCAGGGGGCCACCAGGAGTCGTCCCAAGCAGAGGGAGATGGTCCGAGGATGAAGACTTCCGTCTTGTCTGAGTTCAGTTTCAGACGGCAGATCTTCATCCATTCTGCGACGTCTTTCATTCCTTCTTGGAGGTTGGCTTTGGCGGTGGTGGGGTCGTTGGTGAGGGGAGGGTTCCCTTCCATCACTGGGGCGCTAATTCTTTCTTGTGGCGATACGCGCCCCCTTTCTGTTACTTCAGATGTAGGTGAGGGCCAGCTGTTGGTGCACCCCCGTTAATGCATTGCTGCACTTCAGGAGCCGGGTCACACTGTGACAAGAGAGTAGTAAGACATTTGTATTAGTTTTTACATAACTCTAAAATGGAGTGTGATTGGGGTGTGGTGCTTAGGTACTCATTGTATAAATAATCCTAGTGCCTAAAGCTGGCCTTCAGTTCCTGCTCTGTTACAGAGACCTCCTCTGACATACCACCTTGTGCTTTTGGCTTGAGGGAAGATATGCAGTGTAAAAGTACAGTAAAATGTATAATAAGATAAACGAAGGTTAGTAGTGATGTCATTAAAAAGTGAAAACGAGGCCAGAGGCACAAAATATGTTATCATGGGTTAATTGCCTTGCTTTCATTTTGCAGAAACATTCATGGACAATACGGCACCTGCTGCTTTTTATCAGAATATTTCTGTGAGAAGTTGGCCTGATATTCAGTGTTCACTATTCTAGTGATCACTATGTATCAGTCCAAACAACCCTTATGGTGATTGGTTGTAAGTCAACCGATAGACCAGCTATCCTAGTAGCATGGACAAGAGCAGTCTTCGGGCTAAACTCTAGAGGGCGTGTTAAGCCAGCTGTTATGCCATCACATATACCCCTTGAACACCAAGTGAAAGGACACCACACAAGTGTTATGAAAATAAACAGTGTATTTATTTAGATCACAACAGCCCTGTACTCTTTATGAGGACAGGGTACTAAGCACACAACAAAACTCTTACGAAAATACTTTAAGTTGCACAATTTACACAAATGCCCGAGGGGCACGAAAAACCATATACTATGAAAGTGGAATGCGAAATTACTAGCAGGTAAGTACTGGACTAATAGGTTTTGGAATCGCTAGGACTACGTTACTGAACCTTCAGATTACTAGTAGGAGGCCTAGGGGACTCGGGTGCAGAGTGTGCACTCTCACGCGGGATGCGGGATAAAGTCTATGGAGGCTAGTAAAGTTATTGTTCTCGGGCGAACCCGACAAGGTAGGTAGGTTGAAAACGACAGTGGATCTGGACCCTTGGATAGTGAGGCTATGCTGGGGCACCGAAATGCCGAAGTTACCTAGCCCAGGGGCTGCGGCTGCATAGGTCTGAAAAGACGTCGGGAATCCTCGTTGGCGAACCAGGAGCCTGAAAGAAGGAGTTGCTGGCAGGCGACCAGTGAAGATTGTTCGATGGATCCAAGCCTGGATCGAAGATGGAAGACACCTGTAAGCAGAGGGGACCAAGTCCTGAATCACTAGCCAGTGATCAGATGGGCACCAGGATGGCACCAGATGGAGTCACCTCGACCAGGTGAGTGGGCAACGCTGGGCTCTGCAGTCTCACGGACCAGGAGGCGTTGTCGGCGACCAGGATGGAGGTGCGAGCTGTCCCACGATGGTTGATGCTGTCGACGTCGCTGGACCCAGGATTGGGGCAACAAGTCTTGGCAAATTCAAGCCCACGCGGTGGACCTAAAATGGCGTCTGGAGTGGACCAGGAGGGTCCGGGGTGCTCCTCTTTTGGAAGGGAGCAAGGGCCAGTCTGGAGCAACCAGACCAGCAGTGGTGATGTCGTCGGTCGTCGTCGGGAAGGCCACAAGCCAGCGGGCTAGTAGCCAGACAACGCGGTGAGCAGCCACAAAGCAGAAGGCCCCCACGCAGATCTCGTGGATGCTGGGGGGCTGGACTTCGGTGCAGGAGCTGCTCAGGGTCGGGGCTTCTCGGACCCCAAAGCAGTCACCAGAGGGTCCCTCGGCGGTCGTGCTGGATAGAAGTCGTGCAGTTCTGATGATGGCCGGTCTCTCGAGGTCTCGTCGCACCTACGGTTCTCAGCTTAGCTGTAGAGGTAGGTAGAGGTCAGAGGTGCCAGGGAAGCCGGGTCTCGTCGAGCTGGTCAGTCGGATTCCGGAGGAAGGACGTGCAGCAAACCGCAGAGTTCTTAGATGGTGCCTGCGGATGCAGGGTTGACTACTCCTTAGCCACAAGGGAGAAATCTTGAGAAGAAGTCGAGAGTTCCTTTCGTAGAAAGTAGTTTCTTGATTCAAAGATGATCTAATTTGGAAGGGTCCCCGCTCCTGCCTTTATCCTAAAGAAAGGGGTGGGTACGCGACTAGGTCCTGCCCTAGGGGTGGGACCAGGAAGGGGGGTGGTTACACCCCTCTCCCATGCCGGACTTTCCCCAGGCCAGGGGCTGGTGTGCCCCTGGAACTGGTTCTAGCCGGCAGATGCGTAGTGAGCACCGGGGTGCCACTTGCAGTCACCTTCCTGTAAAGCCCTGCCTACCCAGGATACACAAAACCATGTCTGGGATGGTGCTAGCACCGCCCCTGACAGGAAACCTTTTGTCCAAGCTCCCCTCGCTGGAAGGACTCCCAGCTGCAGGGGGTCAGACTTGTGTCTGTGGTGACAGCATCCATTTTGTGGAGCTGAGGCTTCGTTTAACTTTAACCGGGGTTCACAGTTACATCCATGTCGTGTCCCTCTAGAAGGGTGGAATGCTAACCCTGTTGCCAGAATTGGCGAGGGGTTAGTATTCCAATTCGTATGACACCTTACTCGACAAGTTTTGATAAAGCGATACCAAAGATAGCATATAACCGCGAGGATTATAATGCACTTGAGTATATGGTATGCGTTATCATGGAACAGCTATTAGGACTTGGTTCCGCAAGCTGCAAACGGGCTCAGCTCATGCCAGAGCACCATCTCACACGATTCCAAGCACTCTGCCTTCAGGATTGTCAAGGCCTGCCATAGGAGTGACTGATAGGAATCTGTGTGTCCATTTTAGGGTTAGATATAGGTATACTATATCTAAAGCAAAGGGGGATTACACCACCTTGCCCCAGCTGTCGTGCAGCCAGTTGTCAGATTTAGATGGCCAGCCAGGGGTGGCATAATACATGCTGCAGCCCCTGGTAGGCCCTGGGTACACCTATGCCCTGAGTTACAGGGTCTGATAAGGTGGCCCAGTACCAGTTGGATATGTACCTAAGGTACATGGAATCCATTTTACAGAGAGAGCAGTAGGCCTGGGGTCCTGAATAGCAGGGTCCCAGGTCAACTAAGTCGGAAAACCAGCAAAACACCAGGCAAAAAGTTGGGGGCAACCATAGTCAGGTATTCACCTTCCTACAATTTCAACAAGCAAAAGGGTCTGGAATGCTTACCCTGGCCGCCCTGTCCAACTAGCACCTGTGCCTAGCAATAGGCAGACAGGCTTGTACACGAACAGCATCAATCAGTCATTAAAGCGGTGCCTGCTCAAGTTCCTCCATCTCTCTGGTGACTTGGCCTTGCCCATAAAATAAACTAATAACAAGCAATGGCATAGCCAATAGGTCTCGCCTTTGGCACTTTATAAGTGTTTAGCCATGCAACAGTTAATGTTGTTGCACCAAGGATATTGTGCTGGATAATTAAACATTTATAAGGTCCCAAAGGCGAGACCTATTGGCTATGCCAATGCTTGTTATAAATTGGTGTCAGATTTCTTGAGAGTTCTGTTTTTCTTCTTCAATTGTTTTGGTGTTTAAATGCTTTAATGCTTGCTTCTTTGTTGAAACTTGACAACTCAAACCCACAGCTACCCAGGGTTGAGCTAAGGTTTGAGAAACCAAGCCGGACTGGTCCTAGGAAGGGTTAGAAGTGTATTACAGTGTGAGGTCTCACAACCACACCATATGATAAACCCATTAACTCACATTGGTGCTTAGCAGTGGGATAGAGAATTTGCGTTTGGAAGTACCATACAGTTAATGTATTTGAAACTACTGAGAATTTGCCAAGATGACCCCCTAAAAACGAGTTCTTGTGTTTTCCAAGTAGTGGTGAAGTGATGTACCCTCCAAAGGCACTATTTCCAGGAGTTTGCTAACTTTCATAAGTTGAGAAAAGTTGTGACTAAGTTTCAACTATTTACACAACGTTTGGCATAGGCACGCATCTGATCAAATGGCTCTACATTGCAATGCAAAGCCAAACAGTTGTTTCTCTGGGGTCCATATGCGCTAAATGGGAGTACAAAGTACTGAATTACCCTGACTGGGAGCAGGCTCTAGTTTTTCTCAAAGATTCTCCAGAAACGCCATATTAAGAATATACAATTTTCCATACTACACATGCATACTTGATCCATACATAGCTCAATTGTTTTTAACCCGTGGCAGACCTGCAATGCCACTGCTGTAATTCAGAAGACACGGATCTCTGCTACATGTTATGCTATTGCCCTGCCCTTGTAGCCTACTGTCGGACAGCGCATGAGTCACTGGGAGATCATGGAACTAACAGACACACCTGGGAGGCGAAAGCCAAACTTCACCAGACAAGAGGTAGCAGCAAGGCCCAAGGATCTGGCCGTAGCTCTAGAATCCTTGAAGCGCTCTGTCTGCCTTGTCGCCAACCAGGCGACGGCCATCAAAGGGCATGTCCAATAGATTCGATTGGACATCCCCCCAAAAAAACAATGGATTTCAGCTGGGCGTAGCGCCTTGGGGCTACTGAAGTAGAAATCGATCTACCCAGCGAGTCGGTGGTGTCCAGCCCACATCGGATGGCAAACTTGGCTGTCTCTCCCCTCCGCGACGCACGGGAAAGTGTGTCCCGGGCCCCCTCCAGGCACTGTGGTAGCACTTGCGCAACCGTGTCTCACAAAGAGTGGGTGTAGCGGCCCAAGGGACCTGTGGTGTTTACCGACTGCAGTCCGAAGCTGGCAGAAGAAAACATCTTCTCAAGATTGTCCAGCTTCTTGGATTCCCTATCTCTGGGAGCAGGAGTGAACGCGCCTTTGGATGTTGAGGCTTGGACCACCAAGATCTCAGGGTTAGGGTGTTCAGAGAGGAAAATTGGGGCGCACGGAGCCGGGAAGTGGCGTTGGGCACCTGTGCTGGGCTTGGATCAATTGAGCAGACAGAGGTCTGTGAGGGCCTCCAAAGAGGCCGCTGCCGGCTGAAGCACCTCAGTTAGGAGATTAGTCCTGACTGCAACCGTAGAAAGCTCAAGACCCAAGGCCTCAGCCGCTCTACGCAACACCACAGCGTAGGAGGCTCCCTCCTCCGTGGCCACAGTAGGGGGTAAAAACATGCCTAGGTCTGGAGAGATATCTAGACCACTGGCCTCACCCAACTCCTCGCTCCAGTCTGGCTCTTCAGGCTGGTCTGCCAAAGGGTCAACAGATCCCTCCCAGTCCTCCTCACCCTCCTCTGGCTGCCACTTAGGGCGATAGGGAATGCCAGGGTAGAACAGTTGTACAAAAGTACCGGTCAGTGCCGGTACCAGTCCGGCTCCGTGTCCAAGCCGAGGGGGAGGCCGGGGTCGACGCCAGACAGGGACCCAACCGGCCTCAGAGGTGGCAAAGGCGTCGTCAGAGGAATCGGTGCCAGGGGAGGAGTCGTGAGGTCGACCGGTACCGATCCGGATCCAGGCCTGGATCCCTGGGTGCCCTGCGGCGCTGGAGCCGGTGCAGCTGGCCTCAAAGGCATAGAGCCCCTAGCTGAGTCCGCGGGGCCTGAAGGCATGCCAGCGTAGTTGGGCTGGCCAAAGATGGAGTGGAGGGCTTCGTAAAAGGCACAAAGCTGGGCAGGGGAAGCTCTGGCTCCCGGGAAGGGAGGGAAGCTCTGAACCATCCCAGAAGGCTCTGCAGGCAAGGCCGAGCGACTACTGCCTTCCACGTCCCGTTAGCCTACGGACAGGGAGAAGGCGAAGAGCAACAGTGCTTATTCGCCTTCTTCTTGTGCTTCAACTTACCCAAAGACTTCAGTGAAGAGTGATGGCGGTGACTCCGCAACCGGTCCCGCGACCTCCCTCTCCTGGGACCTCAAACGGCGCACATCTGACTGCCGGGCCTCTAAAAGCTTTTGGGACCACTCGCTCATGGCCCAACAGTTGGAGCAAGACTTCGGGTTTTGGTCGCGCTCCAGGCACCAAAGACACACTAGGTGCGGGTCAGTGACTGACATCAACTTTTGACAGTAGTCACAAGGCTTGATGCCGATCTGACGATGGGACTTCCCTAAGTGCACTAGGATTCGAACAACTCGAAAAATATGTTGACAAAAGTAAAAAAATCACTAGTCAAAAAATGACTAAGGGTACTGCTCTCTCCGGATCTGCGCTGGTTGGCGCAGAAAAAGAACTGATGTCAGCGCGCATGGACTGTGTCTAAGTAGATACCGCAATGTCATCCCTGCGATCAAGACTCTGAAGACAAACGCAGAGTTGACAGGCGGCACCTTCCAATGCGTAGTGGTACTGCTGAGAAAAAATTCTCCGGATCTAGTCTAACGCCTAGGGGTAATTCCAAGATAAGAAATCCATAACTAATAGTCTCTTTCAGATTGCATTGGCAGACTGGGAGTTATATTTTACCATAACCCGCTCATAGTGGCACAACCAGAGCTACAGTCCCTGAGGGGACACTAACTTACAGGCCTTGGGTACACCTGGTACCATATACTAAGGACTTTCAGGTAAATCTGAAAGAGACACGGTAGTGATAGATTCCTTACCTTAGAATATCCCCAGGCATCAGACTGGATCCGGAAAGTTTTCATCAGCAGTACGCCTGCGTGTCAGAAGGTGGCATTGTGTGGCTCCGCGTCTGTGCTGGCGTCCTAGGTGCCGAGATGGCATCACGGAGACTACTTAGGCGCCACCCATGCGCGCTGACGTCAGTTCTTTCTTTTTCCGCGCCAGTAATTGCAGATCCGGTTAGAGCACGTACGCCTTATCACTTTTTTGACTATCCTTTTGAGACATTTTTTCTTCTCCTTTTTGAGTCTTTGATTCCTGGTGCCAAGTAGGGATGCCTGGATTTAAGTCATGCGGGGCCTGTCGCTGCACCATGTAGGTGGCCGACCCCTATGCCGTCTGTCTCTACTGTCTGGAGCGCCACCATGACTCCTGGTCATGTTCTGACTTACTGGCCATGTCTCCGAAGGCCTTACGGGAGCGGTCTTGTAAGCTGCTAGAGACCCGGCAGTCATCACTGCGCCGTTCGAGGTCCAGGGGTCGATCGAGGGACTGATGACAGAGCCATAATCCTAGCTCCTCAGGTTTGGATTCTTCACTCTCGGAATCGGGTGAGAGATGACATATGAAGAAGCCGAAGAAGCGTTTCCGCTCTCTGACGTCCCCCCGTCCTTTAAAGCCTATGAGTCCCGCGGCCTACCCGCCCTATCCGGGTCTGTCTGCGACTCCTGCCCAGGTGCAAGATTTTCTTGCAGCCATGAACCGCCTCTTCAGGCCTCAGGCTCCCGCCGGCACGCCTTCGAGCCAGCGGTCCCAGTTGAGGGCCCTCCCTTGCAGCTGGCTCCGACGCTGCATGGACCTCAGCCGGCAGCTCCGGCACCGCCTGCGGCTTCGATCCCGGCGCTGCAGTGGGTTCCGTTCGTTCTGCCACCGCCTTTCGCCCGGTTTCCGGACAATTTTGCCGCTAGTCGGACCCTAATTGGGACGCGGAGCCGGACCGACACCTAACGGCGCTGTTCCTGGCGTTGTTCGGCAATTTGTATTCTCCTTTCCCTCCCCCACAGCCGCAGCCTGTTACAACTATGCAGAAAGTCAGGGTATCTTGATCGATACACGAGGTTACTTGGCTAACCTTAACATGTTGCTAATACCTCATCATTCCTATGATAATCTACACATGTATATACATTACTTTCTTCGTGTCCCCGCTCGAGCTTACAGGCGCCCCAAATCCCGGTAAGACTACAAAAAGAATCCACTGGAGTAGGCCTGCGTAGGGGATACTGCTTATCAGATGGATATTTTCCCCTGCCCCCCCCCCCCCCTATACCCTGAGCCTTAAGTCCATAACGGGGGCTGCAATTCTGCATAATTGCGCCAGATGTGCGTGTGCGAGTGTGGCCACAGGCCTACTGGAAAGAGTAACTCTCCTGCCCCCGCACCCTAACAGCCTACCGACCGGCTGTCACTGCCCCTGGAGTTGTAAACGTTGTGTAGGGGGTCCAGCTTACCGGACGAATATCTCCCCCGGGCTTCCCCTACGCCCTGAACCTTAACGCCATAAATAGGTGCTGCAATTCTGCATCCTTGCGCCCTTGTGCGCATGAGAGTGTGGCAACCTACCCAAAGCGAGACCCTCTGTCTCCTCCTCGTGTGGCGTCCCCAATTTTATAACTGATGATGCCCGCTACAAACCGAAACTATGCTCACCAATCATGACCTTACCGCCATTAGCCAGTATAGTTGCCCGACTGTCTGGCCTCCCCCTACTGCCTCCTAGAAAGGTCATGCCTACACCCTTGCTGCTTTTAAACCCTGCAGGCAAACTTTCTTTGAAACATTATTTCTTCACCCTATCATGAAAAACTGTATCCCATGCTGTAGCCGAAACTAGTTCTCGTGAAGGCACCACTGCCCTACTGTCCCCGTTTTTTTACTCCTGAATAGTGCTCCTGCAAGATTCAGGAGCCCAGACAGACTCACCCCTCCTTCTACTGTGATATGGGGGTCGTGTCTGATCACCTATTTGTGATTTGGGGCATTGTTTCCCCCATCCCTGCCCCTGCAATCATTAACTGCTGGGAGCCCCTCCTCCTGTTGGAATGATTCACGCAGGAAAACCCCAGCTTGCCTGGTTCAAATGCTGAATTTATAAAATGCTGCTCTGTAAGCACTGCAGTGTTTGGGCTCACTGGCCCGACCTAGTCCTTAATTCGCAGCGGACTGCTGGATGGCGCCTGCGTGCATGAGTGCACTAAATTACTGCCTCACATGCGGGGGTGGCCACCCTGGCTGCTGGAAGATTGACTACCAGGCCCCCGCACCCCTTCAGCCTACTGACCTAACTGAACCCATATTTCAACAGGATCAAACCTGCGCGGGGAGACCAATGGATTTATCGCCTAAACCATTCAGTCCCAACAATTTCCCTTTCAATAAGAAGCCAATGTGCTGCCTCTGTGCGCGGATGCTTGAGTTTAGGTGGCCAACCTATCCCCCGGATTGCGGAAAACTGCTAATCGCCCCTGCATGCACACGTGCAGTAGAATATTGCCCTCTGGCAGATACCGTTCACTGGCCGCTGGGATGCTACAGATGTACGCCGCCTACCCAGTTTGGTCATAAAGGCAAGATATTCACCTCATGGGTGGCGCCTATGTAGTCTCTGTGACTTCATCTCTGCGCTTACGACGCCAGCGACGGACGCGGAGCCTCACGACGCCACCTACTGGCGTGCAGAGTTACTGCTAGCAAAACTCTCAGGGTCCAGTCTGACGCCTGGGGATATTCTAAGGTAAGGAATCTATCACTAACTAATGTCTCTTACAGATATATTGTTAAAGTAGTAGTAATTTGTGCAATTGGCCTGTGCGCACGTATAGTACAATTCAAAATCCGGGATATCAAAGCCCCCTTGTGCATATGGTTGTGTGAGTATTTGCCATTTCAAACGTGGCTGTTTGCCTCCCCTTAACACCTTACCAATTCGGATCTGAGTGTTTGAAAGAAGTGGCGACCGGGCTAGTAGGGGATATTTTAAAAAAAGGTATAGTATTTGCGGAAGGATCACCATTTTGATCAATACAGCTCGCCCTGCCAGAGATAGCGGCAGCGATATCCATTGCGTGACACGATCTATGGCCGTACCATAATTAAGGCGTTTAAGCTCCTCCCTATCCCTAATTATCACTATCCCAAGATATTTAAGATCAGAGTCTCACCATTCCTAGGGGAAACCTAGATGTTGTCTGTGTCAGGGGAAAAATTTGTAACTTCCCCAAATTGATTTGGGTTCCAGAAAGTTTTCCGAACTTTATAAATTCATGTAATAATTGATTTAAATAATTCTCTGGGTCTCTCACATAGAGGGTCATATCATCTGCATATAGTGATATGAGGATCTGTCGCAAATAGCATCTTAGGGCCTTGTCTTGGTGGTGTTGCCTCAGTTTAGATGCCAAAGGTTCAATAGCAAGCGCAAAGAGCAGGGGTGAAAGTGGGCATCCCTGCCTCGTGCCTCTAGATTTAGAAATGCTTCAGAGACATATCCATTGAGTAGTACTTTGGCTGTGGGCATCTGATATAATAATTTCATCCAAGGCAAAAACACAGAAGGAAATCTCATACGTTGCAGCACTCTCAACAGGTAGTCCCATTCGACAGAATCGAACGCCTTTGTGGCATCCAGAAAGACTGCCGCCAGCAGCAGTTCAGGAGCAACATTCTGTAAAATGGAAAACAGGGTACGTAGATTGTGTGTAGTCGCTCTGCCTAGAACAAATCCTACCTGATCCGAGAACACCAACTTCTCCATAAAGAGAGACTGGCGGTTCGCAAGTATTTTTGCGAGCATTTTTGTATCACAACAAAGGCGAAATAGTGGCCTGTAGGAATCGCAATGATGAGGTGATTTGCCAGGTTTAAGGAGGGAGGTGATAAGAGCCTCTCTTATGGAGGGTGGGAGTACGCCAACTTCAAAAGACTCTTCATATACTTCCTTCCTAATCGGAGCCATCCAGTCTACATAAGTTTTATAAAATTCAGCAGGCAGCCCATCTATGCAAGGGGCCTTCCCAGATTGCATCTGCATGATCGCTTCACGCACTTCATCAATTTCCCATGGGGCGCTAAGAAGTTCCCTTTGTATGTCTCCAAGCCATCCTATTGCCACCACACCTAGGAAGCTATCTAATTCAAAAAAATCTCTTCTCTGTGAAGTGTACAGTGCTGCATAGTGGGCAGTGAAAGTGGTAAGTATTTCAGTGGTGTCTTGTTGCAAAATTTCCAACACCGAGTTGGAGACACGAGGATGCCGTATAGTATCTGCTAGGGCCTTACCCGGTCTCGCCCCTTCACCATAGCGTTGGGCTATCCAATATTTCCTTTTAAACTTCTAAAAGTGCGTAGTCAATTTGAGCTTTTCTTAACTTCTGCTTAACTGGAATCAATTTGCTCCACTCTTCTTGCACAGTCGGCTTGAAGTCAGGATATATTGCAAATTAATTTCCTTCAAGCTACCGCTTGTCTTGTGCAAGTTTCAGGACAACATCCTGATCCCGATAATTCAATATTCACGCGATGATGGGCCTGGGTGGTGCCCCTGGTGGAGGTCTGGGACCCGAGGACCGAAGAGCTCGTTCTACTATGAAGTGCGTGGAGAAGGCCCCTCTTCCGATTGTTGCTAACAACATCTTCTCCACATATTCCTCAATTTTTCCCGTATTTGTGCTTTCCAGAATGCCAATTATGCGCACATTATTGCGCCTGCTTCTCGCTTCAATATCTTTATTTTTGGCTGCATTCATTTTCAATCTTTTATCCATTTGTGCAACATTACCCTGTAGATGAAAGGTCACATCCTCAGTATCTGAAATTCTACACTCTGCTTCTTTAATGCGTTCTTAATGAGTGTCTAACTTGTGCACTATGGCATCCATGCACAAGGTCAATGCATCCATTTTATCAGCGATGGTGGTGAGTCCCAGTCTGACCTCCTGTAATAGTGCCTTCATGTCATCTTGTGAGACGGATCCTCCTGGAGTGCAGTTTCTCCATACTCCTCTCATCCTCCTCTTGCTGCAATCTTGTATTTTTCTTTGCGTCAAAAGTTAGCCGGTCTGTTTTGTGTCAGTCTTCCCCATGATCACTGTATTCCACAACCAGAAGCAGCAGTGACAGGATTCATTGATGGGTACCCTCCCGTGCCAAGGCTCACCTGCACAGGTGTTCACTCCTGCCCTTCAGTTACTCCCTTGCATATAGTATTGCCTTAAAACTTCTAAGAAGCCGTCAGTTATAGTTATGTAACTTTTTAATGATCGCCGTGAAGCTTAAGCTGGTCAGGTATTTTCTCCACAGTCCACTTGCACACCAGCCTGTGTCTGGGCAAAATGTGGCAGTACAGCCAGAAGGGACAGATCTAGCACTCACTGTGTTCTACTGTGGTAGTGTTTGGCGCATTGGGCAGTGTAGGTGCAGTGGAAGCATAAACAGAGGCCTCTCTACTTCCACAACAACGTATTTAAAGTGAATTAATAGGCAGTAGTGTTCAGCAGTGTCCTTGCTTCTTTGCCTCTCCCTCAGTTTGCCTCAAATACACCTTAATCCTGTTGGCAATATTCACTTCGCTGGGCAAATAACATTGCTCTCTCTTTTACAACCGATCTGCAGAGACATGAGTTGCACGCCCATGTATCAGTTCGCAGCGCATTTATCCGTAAGCTGTTGTTTCACCAATGCGCCATCTTCTACCGCGCTTTCCCAGCGCCTCGCTCTTAATATGGCGGTCCGATGCTACTACGACGATCCGGCACTGTCGCGATAACCACACCAGCAATTATCTCCTGTTTTCCGAAGTGTTCTTTCTCCACCTTTTGAGCGTGTGTCTATAATCGCAGACCCGCTCCGTTTAGTGCAGCACTGAGAACTCGCGGGCGCGTCTGGGAGTTACATTGCAGCCATCGCACCAGAGTGTCTGTGGCCGATCCGCCACCCAGATAATATTGACTGCGATATTTCGTCCCCTGACAGCTCGTGTGGAGAAACTTGTATCCTCGCAAAGTGGATGAGCACTGTATTGTACATGCAAGGGTTGACTCTCACCTCCCTTGTAGTAGAGTGTAGTTGCTGCTACTGCACGGCCCACACGCCTCGTGGGCAGTACCGGATTTTCGGGACTCGCTCTGCCCGGTGGCAGCTCCACCCCTCAGCAAGTTCTGTCACGGTGCAGGCTATTCTCCTCACCAGCAACTCCGGATAAATTTGCAGGCGCACCAGATTGAAACTTTCGTTTTTCCAACCTTATACCTGCATTCCGCCACTTCTTTGTCTCTATATATACGACTGGATAGGATAAATGTTCGGATTAAGACGCTGATCGGCAGCCATCTTTCCAGGTGGTCGCCTGGTGCCCCCGGACCCGTGAACCTTGGTTCACCACCCTGTTGGAGCTCTCAGTAGTTCCTCATCAATAACTACATCTCACATCCAATCTCCTCTCACAGAGCATTGGAGAAATAAAGACACCCAGATCCCAGTCATCTGAACCTTGCGATCTGGCACCTGAAATAAGAACTATTTTTACAAGTACACCTAAACAAAGTGGTTCTTCAGACTAATCCTACATTTCTGCCTTCCATATCAACCAATCTGTTGAGTTGTCTGTGTTCTTCCCTCAACCAGATTCTGTGACAGAACGTGCCTAGGCGTTAAAAGAGCATTGCTCTATTACATAGAAAGGACAAAACCTTTCCATAAGACTAAACAACTCTTTTTTGCTTTTGCTCCACCTCACAAAGACAATCCCATGTCATAATCCGGTATTGCACGGTGAATAGTCAAATGTATTCAGACATGCTATACAAAAGCAAAAATAAACCTCAACAATCCCCCCTAGAGTGCATTCCACTCGCAAACTAGGGGCTTCTATGGCTTTCTTAGGAAACATCCCCATAGCGGACATCAGCAAAGCTGCAACATGGTCAACACCTCACACATTCACAAAACATTATTGTGTAGATGTGTTAGGAAGACAACAAGCTAATGTAGGCCAGGCAGTTCTACGTACACTCTTTTAAACCACTGCAACAGCTACAGGTTAGCCACCACTTTGGGAGATTACTGCTGTATAGTCTATGCAAAGCATGTGATCTACAGCTCACATGCCTCGAACGGAAAATGTACTTATACAGTATGCATCTGTTCTTGGCATGTAGAGCTGGAGATTCACATGTGCCAACCTTCCTCCCCTGGTACCTATACCTGTTGCAGTAATATCTTACATAGATGCATACACACGGACATCTCTATTCAACTACTCTTACTAACTCCATTATCACCCTCTGCAGGAAACAATCTAACAATAGAGTTGATGCCCATGTGCACTATCACCGAAAGGAGGAGTGACCTACCTCGTGATTGGAAAATAATTATTTGAAGAAAAACAAAGTCCTAACATCCGGACCCAACAGTAGATGGCAGGCTAATGCAAAGCATGTGAATCTTCAGCTCTACATTCTAAGAACAGATGCATACTAGGTAAGTAGCATTTTTTCCATATTTATACTTTTCACTCTATGCTGTTGCATTTTTGGTATATTACCATTATTGTTAGTAGTTATATCTACCTTTCAATGGATAGCTCTATTATTAGAGGGTGTCTTGTTTCTACACTGGTTGGTCTCCCAACCTGTCAAGGGAGACTGGGGGTTCACTTACCGATGAGGATGATGATACTCACGGTTTCTTGATGATCTTGAGATTTTAGATCAACCGTGAACTAGTTGTTGCTATGCACATTATCACTTCTCCTGCGTTGGGTAGTTCTCATCCAGGGGATACTCATCAATAATCATAATCTAGGAATAATCCCCTCCCCTGTGCGGGATCCCGGAGCATATAGAAAATGCATACATATACCCATATATGCATATGTGAAAACATATATCTATGCAGCCTAAGATATTTCCACAATGGCCCAAAATGCTGAAATTACATAGGTTTGCATAGTAACACCTATACTCTCCCAACCCCTAAGGAAGAAAGAGAGCAGTAAACATTTGTCATAAAACAATGCTTTATTGCCATAGAGAAACCTGTAATTGCAGGCATTTGCCAGTAGGCTGCAGTAAAGTATCAAGAAAACAAAGAACACTGACACCTTGCCTTTAAGGCATTAGAGTAGAGGTACCGTGCCTTTAAGACCTGTAGGTGACCCCCTGCTCCCATGATGCATCAAAGGTGGCAGTTAGGTCAGTACTTTTTTCCGGCTCCTTCTGAGAGGATCAAGGAGCTTGAGCTTTTACTAAAACTGATTTTGAAGAGATTTTTTCAGAAAATTCGACGTTCTCTTGTTTCTAAAGGCTTCTGCTGCTGGTTTTGTGGACTTCCATAAAATCTTTCCAGTCAGAATGCCAGCTTTATTCAGGAAATGTCCTTCCTGTGTCAAGAAAATGGCACTGGCAGATCCATACTCGGTGTGTATTGTGTGTCTTCCATCCTCCCACAATCCTGACCAGTGCCACCATTGTCAGAAGTTCTCCAGGCGTACCCTGCGTGACAGGGAATGCATAAAACTCAATGCTCTGCTGGAAAAGGACAAGAGTCATCAGGTGGGTGGCCATGGAAGCCCCAGAACATCATCTTCCAGCAAGCAACATCAAAAGCGGCGACTTTCCACCTCTCCTAACCCTAGTAAGAGAAAGGGGACGAGAGAATCACCGTTGACGTTGCCTTGACATAGAGAGTCTCCGCCGCATGCAGGTATGTCGGCATCGAGGCACCACACTTTGGGCTCGAAGGCTGTGGGTGCTGAGAGACCTAAGTCTCCGTCGACATCGAGACTTCTGTCGACGTCGAGACACTCTCTGCCACCCTCGAGGTGGTCAGTGTTGAGAGTGAAGACGGCTAACATTTCGCCGCCGGTGGACGTGCCTTCGTCGAGAGGATCGTCTAGGTCCAACCACTCGACGTCAAGAAGATCGACATCGACACGATGGCATGGAGGTTCGCCGTCAACACGACGTCGTTGAAAGATCGCCGTCGACTCAACCTCATTGCTGATCGCAGTCGACTCGTCGCCATAGCAGATCGGCGTCGAGATCTCCAAATCGACGCCGAGGCTCGACGTCTAGGTCACCTTATCGCCGTAGTCGATCGAGTTCAAGACCATTGAGACCTCATTCGACACCGATGGTGACAGACCTAATCACCGTCGAAGCACTCGACGTCGAGAGAAGAGCTCACTGGAATTGCGCAGTCCCTGCGGCAGTCAGATCCCGGGTCCAGATCATCATCAGGAGACCGGTCATCGTCTCCAGGACTGCACATTGTGGAGATCTTACCAGAAGCAGCCCCCAAACCTGCGGAGGGGAGGGCCCACAGTCTGTCGCCTCGACGTCCGCTAGGTGCTGTGTCAGGTGGCCGCAGTAGTCCGGACTCGGATTACCCACGCACGTATTCGCCATCCGGGCCTACTCCTCGGAAAAGCACTCTGGCTGGACCATCGAAGTCTCCCTCAAGGAGAAAAACATCGCCTCCCAGGCCAAGATCACCTCCCAGACCAAGATCGTCTTCCAGAACAAGATTGCCTTCTACATGTCGGTCTAGGTCAAGGGGTCGTCACTACCGTCATCACCACAGGCCCCATAAGAGGAGGCGCACAAGATCACCTACATGGTCTTCGTGTACAAGATCTAAGGTCCGGGACTACTCTCCGACCTTCTCCTCAACGTCTCCCTCACGGGTGTCGCCCATAGAGGACATCTCGACCTTCACAGATGTTCTCGGTAGGGATGCAAAGAAACCCAACATCACTTTGCATACCCCAGTGGTTCCCACGTCTGTCATCTTTGACACACTGCATCACCGGACAGCTCCTTGACCCTTGCTACCACTGGTGCCTGGATTTTTGAAACCGGCTATGGCCACCTTCCTCACCCCTGCGACAGTGGGTTCCCTGCAATCCAGAATTGCCCAAAAATACAAGGCTCCAGCACAGGATCAATAATTTCTCAGGGCTGACCCACCAGCGTACTCAGTCATTGTTGCTGCAGCCATGAAGTTCCACTCCGCTTCTACATCATCATCTGTGCCTCAAACAGATGGACTCATATGGAAGGAAGATATGCAACACTTCAGCGTCATCAATGAAAGTTGCAAGTGCCTATGCCCTTCTCGGGAGATACAACATATCTCTTTGGGACTCCCTCACACGTTTCACTGAGAAGCTCCCCAAAGACGACCGGCAGGATTTCACTGAAATTCTACAGGAAGGAGGGCTAGTAGCCAATAAGTGCAGCAGCGGACACTTCAGATCTCGCCACTCATGGCTACTCCCATGGAGTCTGTTCACGACGCTCGGCCTGGCTGCGCCTCACAGGCCTTAAGCCTGATGCTCAGAAGAAAATTCTGAACCTCCCATTTAACAGCTCATGCTGATGATGAGATGAACAAAATGAAGGCTGAGATGGACACTGCCAAGGCTGTTGGTCTGGAGAAGCGCAAGGAGTTTAAGAAACGTTTCCGTCAGGGCGACAAAAGTTTGTTTCCACAGTGGGTTCAAACCCCTCAATGGTCCTTCCAGAAACAGCAAAGATCCCAGTTCCAACAAAGGCGTCCTGGGAGAGTAAGAGGCAACAACAAGCAGCAGTCCACCTCTAAGCAGCCTCCCAAGCCTTGAGTCGTTGCTTCCACTGCAACCGTTCGCCACTCCGGTGGGAGGGAGTGTAGCTTGTCATCCGAAAGAGTGGAAAGCCATAACAAGAGACAAATGGGTACTGAATATTGTGCAGCATGGTTACTTGCTGAGGTTCAAGTCTACTCCTCCGCAAGTGCCCCCGCAATTCAAGTGCCTTCCTCAAATCCAAAGTCCGCTTTTGAAAGACAAAGTATCTACCCTTCTTGCAAAGAAGGCCATAGAGGAGGTCCCTCCCATACAAAGAAATCAGGGAGTATACTCCTGCTGCTTTCTAGACCAAAAGCGGAGAGTAGCCAAAGAGTACAGACCTATCCTCGACCTGCGCCTGCTGAATAGGTTTATCAGAAAGGAGAAATGTTGTATGCTAGCCCTGCATCAGTTCTTTCCGCACCTTCACCAGGGAGATTGGATGTGTGCCATCGACATGCAGGACGCTTACTTTCATATATCTGTCTCAGTAAAGCATCGCAAATTTATCAGGTTTCAGGTAGCCCGTCACCACTATCAGTATCGGGTGCTTCCGTTCGGCCTCAAATCCGCCCCACGGACCTTCTCGAAGTGCATGGCAGTGGTGGTTGCCTTCCTCCGCAGGCAGAAAATCTTCGTCTATCCCTACCTAGACGACTGGCTCTTGAAAAGCTCCACACCTGTTCTGCTTCAGAGCGATCTCTCTTACTGTCTCAACCTGATGCATTCTTTGAGGGTTGCAAGTCAGCTACAAGAAGTCAGTCCTCAGCCCCACCCAACGAATACACTATCTGGGCACCTCCCTGGACTCCGCAGAGGCAAGCATGTGTCCTTGGGAGGACACATTGTCATCAATGCTTCTGAAGTGCTGAACCATGCTCGACACCCAAAGTCCTACAGCCAGAAAAGTGTTGTCACTACTGGGATCGATGGCCTGGGGCATCTACATTGTGCCCAGTGCATGCCTTCACGTGCGGCCTCTGCAGCAGGCACTCAAGGGCCAATGGTCTCAGAGGTCGGGTCACTGGGAAGACCCTGTTTCTCTCCATCAAGTTGCCAGAGACTCCATCAGGTGGTGGATGAAACGTTCTCACCTGCTGCAAGGAGTTCCGTTTCATCAGTCGCCTCCAATGCAGACAGTGGTCACGGATACCTCAATGCAAGGCTGGGGTGCTCATGTGGACCAGCTTCAAGTACAAGGTCTCTGGTCCGAGACAGAACGAAGTTATCATATCAACTTCTTGGAGCTACGGGCTTTCCATCTGGCGCTCAAGTTCCTGTACCCGTCTCTGTACTCCAGCCACATTCAAGTTCAGACGGACAACATAACAATTATGTTCTATCTGAACAAACAAGGAGGCATCAGGTCAAGAGTTCTGTCTCTGTAAGCTCAATCCATTTGGCGGTGGCTCTGGCGAGAGGTCCCTCCATCATTGCAGTTCACCTTCCAGGAATCCTGAAATTTCAGGCTGACAGCCTAAGCAGAGACTTTGTAGAAGCGCACGACTGGGTGCTCAACAAAGACGTCGCTCAGGAGGTGTTTCGGCAATGGGGAGTGCCAGACATAGATCGGTTCGCAGACGCGGCAAACGCGAAATGCCCATTCTTCACGTCCAGATTCCCCCAGCAGGGATTACGGGGGAATGCACTTTTGATCAGCTGGTCTCAGACATTGCTGTACGCTTTTCCTCCACTGCCTCTGATCCCGGCAGTGATTCCGAAATTCTACAGGACCAACACCAGGATGATTCTGATAGCGCCGGAGTGTCCACGCCAGTGGTGGTACCCGAATGTCCTCCAGCTGCCATAGGTTCCTCACAGGAGGCTGCCCTGCCGCCCAGATTTGCTGACCAAGGACGAGGGGAGGGTGTTTCACCCCAATCTCCCTTCCCTTTGAGTGACGGCATGGCTCCTGAGAGAAGCGAAGAGGCCCTCCATCCGAAAGTCTTATGCTTTCAAGTGGAAGAGATTTTACATTTGGTGTATGGACAATGCTCTTGATCCGATTCAAGGTCAGGAGCAACTGATTCTCCCATACTTATTGCACTTAGCAAGGTCAGGCCTGAAGTACCCCTCCATCAGGGTTCACTTAGCGGCAATCACTGCCTATAGGAAGTATCCTTCCCAGTCCTCATTCTTCCTCATGCCTGTGGTCAGAGATTTCTTGACTTGGCTTGAGAAAGTGTTTTCCGCCAGTGAGTCTCCCTCTCCTCCCTGGGAGCTTAACATCGTACTTACCAAGTTAATGGGTGCTCCTTTCTAACCTATTCATAAGGCATCTTTGCAGCACTTGACCTGGAAAGCTTACTTTTTTGGAAGCCATCACCTCAGCCCGCAGGGTGAGTGAGATCCAGGCCCTGTGTTGCAAGGTACCTTACACAGTTGGTCATGCCAATAGGGTGGTGCTGAGAACACATCCAGGCTTCCTGCCCAAGGTGGTCTCTGATTTCCATATCAATCAGACCATCACTCAGCCTACTTTCTTCTTTCAACCAACCACTCCCCCCGAGAGGTCTTTACATTCCCTAGATCTCCGGAGGGTTTTCAAATTTTACCTGGCTAGAACTCTTCCACTTAGGAAGTCTGACCGGCTCTTTGTAAATTATGGTACAACAAATACCGGTCTGTCAGCTTCAAAAAGGTCGATCTCGAGATGGATCGTCTTCTGTATAGCTCTGTCTTACCAATTAGCTAACAAAGCTTTACAGGGCAAACCATGTGCACATTCCACTAGAGGGAAAGCTTCTACAACAGCTCACCTTCGCAACATTCCGATATCTGAGATTTGTAAGGCGGCTACATGGAGTTCAGTACATACCTTTACCTGCCATTACTGCCTAGATTCAGATGCACAGGCCAATGCCAAAGTGGGGCAGGCCTCTTTGAGGAATTTGTTTGCATAATTGCATTATAAATGTGATATTGATTCATGTTTTTGCTGTGCACTTGATTGCTCGTCTGTGAATGGGCTTGCTAATCTATTCGTAAATTATGACTATTGATGAGAATCCCCTGGATGAGAAGGATTAGTTACTTAACTGTAATCCTAGTTCTCATCCAGGGGTATGCTCATCAAAGTCATAAGCGACCCACCCACCTCCCCGGACGAGCATTACTGCAAAGTTATTGTATGTTAATTGCGGATTTAATCAGGTCAGTTCTTTTTGGAGGTGTATAAACACCCATCTGCCTCCTGTGGTGCATCATGAGAGTAGGGGGTCGCCTACAGGTCTTAAAGGCACGGTACCCCTACTCTAATGCCTTAAAGGCAAGGTGTCAGTTTTCTTTGTTTTCTTGATACTTTACTGCAACCTACTGGCAAATGCCTGCAATTACAAGTTTCTCTATCACAATAAAGCATTGTTGTATGACAAATGTTTACTGCTCTCTTTCTTCCTTAGGGGTTGGAAGAGTATAGGTGCTACTATGCAAACCTATGTAATTTCAGCATTTTGACCCATTTTGGAAATAGCTTAGGCTGCATAGATATGTTTTCACATATGCACTTTTTGGATGTTGAACCACCAGGTTTGACACGAACCAGGTCACCAATCCAAACTTTATGATCAACAAAACTATGTTTACCAGAATTTTTACACATTTTCTCCTGATATCTCTTGACACGTTCCCTAACTTTTGATAGACTTACACTGGGCTCATCCAACTCATTTGACTTCAATCAAGAGGGCAACAATTTAGATCCAGCCTTTCTTCCTCTTAACATATCAAATCTGCCCCTTGGTTTAATGATGAACTTCGCCTAGCCAAAACTAAATTTAAGCAATTAGAAAGGCAATGGAGGGTGGCCTACCTCGATCAAGCTAAATTGAGATACATAGGCAAACGCAGGGAATATCACAATCTAATTAGGCGTGCCAAAACGAACTATTTCTCAGGTAGGATTGGAGAAGCTCATAACTCCACTAAGGAGCTATTCAAAATCTATAAAGAAATTTCTCTTTGTAGCTCATCTGTTGATCCTTCCTTGGTGTCAGTGGAATCTTGTAACCGCATTGCCACCTACTTCTTTGATAAAGTGGCCACTATCTATTCCGCCTTCACTGGGGGACAGGAGAAGGCATTAGAGGTCAGTGAAAACTCACCATTAGATGAGGGAGTAAATAGGCTAGGCAAATTTGTCACTCCACCATCTAAAGAGCTTCAGCAAATCTGCAGCTCGATTTAGTCCGGTTCCCCCCGCGATCCGGCCTCACCGAAACTCCTTGGAGGGAGTATGGAAGCTCTTGAGCCCTACATCAGAGATGTTCTGGGTCTTTCTTTTAAGACCAGCACCATACCCAAAAAGTGGAAGCAAGCGATTGTGCTCCCGCTCAAAAAAAAACCTAATCTCAGCTGGGATAGGCTAGACAAACTTCGGCCTATTTCCCTTCTTCCCTATATGGCCAAAGTGGCAGAGAAGGTGGCCAATCTCCAACTTATGACATTTGCGGAAGAAGCCAACCTTCTCCATCCGACCCAGTTTGGATTTCGGGCACGTCACTCTACGGAGTCTGCGATGCTCCTGGCAATTGAGACCATTAGGCAAGGAGTAGATGAGGGCATACCATGGCTCTCATCTTACTCGACCTAAGTGCCGCATTTGACACTGTAGCACATTCCACCTTGCTACAGTGTCTTAACAATGGCGGAGTAACAGGGTGGCACTCAGCTGGATGCAGTCCTTTCTGACTGAGAGGGGCTTTCAGGTTAGACAGGGAGAACACTACTCTTGTGTATTCAAACTCGATCAAGGAGTGCCCCAGGGCTCTGCCCTTAGCCCCACCCTGTTTAACCTTTACGCCTCCCCTGTTGCCACCATTGTGGAAGGGTATGGCATCCAACTGGTATCGTACGCTGACGATACACAGCTGGTCATCTCTCTGTCACGGGCACCCGAAACCGCGGCACTCAACTTCAGTGCTTGCATGCAGGAGCTTGCCTCCTGGATGTCTAACAACTGCCTGAAGTTGAATGGGTCCAAAACGGAAGTGCTCGTGATAGGAGGGGGCCCGTGTGTGTGGTCTTCAGCATGGTGGCCTGACTGTCTGGGCTCAACCCCCGTGCCGGGTCAACAGGCGAAAAATCTTGGGGTTCTATTCGACTCTGATCTGTCTTTTGCTCCCCAGGTAAACCGGGTGGTTGGAATGTGTTTCGGGATACTTAAGAGCCTACGAAAGGTCCTTGACCTATTGCTGGTTGGTGCCAGACAACCTCTTGTGCATGCCTTGGTATCATCGAGACTCGACTACGCCAACCTATTATATCTGGGTAGTACGGCCAAAAGTCTCAACCGTCTCTAAGTATTGCAAAACGCCACAGCCCGGCTGGTGCTGAGGCTTCCTAGGAGAGCACCCTCTAAAGCCGCCTTGAGGTCCCTTCACTGGCTTCCGATCCGTGAAAGGATTACCTTCAAAGCTTTATGCATGTGCCATCGCATCTTTGGAGGTAGAGCACCCGGCCCTCTGAACAGCCTCATCACCCCCTATAGGCCAGAGCGGATGCTTCGATCCTTCGGCATGGGTCTGGCTGTTGTCCCCAAATTCCGTAAAGCTCGGATGGGGGGCAGACCTTTCAGGCACCTTGCAGCCAAGAATTGGAACCTGCTACCCACTGAACTGCGCCTCGAACCTTCTGAGACCAAATTTCGAAAAGTCCTCAAAACCCATCTCTTCCGCCTAGCACAGCTGTAATTTCCTGACTCTCTCACAGGCTTTTCTCTCAGCGCGGGGACACGCCGGAGCGCGTAACCAAGCGCTTTACAAAATTCCAAAATAAATAAAAGTCAGTGACCAAATTAGGAGACAAACGGTACGCTACGTAAGTAAAGTAGCGCACAATGCGTTCCTCCAATCCAAACCACTCTTTACAGCCAATTGAATAGACTCTATTAAAGCGCTCAACCTGACCGTTTCCTTGAGGATTATAATTGGAAACCCTCTTGTGAACAATGCCTTGTTCTTTGAAAAACAATTCAATTTCCCTGCTAGTAAACTGTGTACCATTATCCGAAACAATTTCAGATGGTAAACCTTCCCTACTAAACACACTTTTAAGAAAATGTATAACCTGAAAAAAATTAATTTTCTCCACAATTTTAATTTCTTGCCACTTAAAAAATAGTCGACCAACACCAAACCAAAAACTTCCTTAGAAACAGAAAGATTCAAAGGCCCAATTATATCAATACCCAATCTACGCCACGGCCCTTCAGCATACTCAATAGGAGAAACATTCACAGATAAAGGTTCAACAGATTTGTCACTACTTGAACATGGTACACACTCCCGGACTCATTTATCAACCATGCAATCAATACAGGGCCACCAATAGAATTCACGCAACCTTCTTTTCGTAGCAGACATACCCATGTGACCCTCATGAGCAATCATAATAAGATCTACCCTGACACCACTCGGAGGAACAATTTTATCTCCCCTTGTGATAATTTCTTGCAAACACATGTGCTCATCCTTAATCTTATAAAATGAGTTCAATTCACCTGTAAGTTTCCTTTCCTCTGGCCAACCATTTTCCAAAAACTTCATTACAGAACATAAAACATTATCTTCCAACTTAGTTTTACCCCATTTTTCTTCAGAGATAACTTCAACCTCACCACCATTAACATCCTTCATAGTATACGCTAAATCACATTCCTCAACTGCACCAGAAACAATATTAGGTAAAGATAATCTCGACATGCAATCAGCATGAACATTTAACCTTCCTGGTATGGTATGTACTCTACACTACACTGATACTCTTGCAATTTAGCCGCCAATCTAGCCAACCTAGCAGTCAACACTCTACCTCCACCAGCAGCCAACATATTCACTAACAGTTTATGATCCGTACGAAGTTGGAACTTAGTGTCCCACAAAAATTGTCGAAAATGTTGAGGAGCCCAAGTGCAAGCTAACAATTCTCGCTCAATGGTATAGTAGTTATACTCAGACCCTCGTAATGTTCTAGAAGCATACGAAACAATACTTTCTTCGCCAGAACACTTCTGTAACACAGCATCAAGATCTGAACTACTAGCATCAACTGCAACAATGCATTCATCCCCGACTGAAAACGGTTTAAAAAATGGAGCAGAGCAAATTTCTTTTTTCAAAACTTCAAATTGTGCTTGTTAAAAACCCCATTCAAATTTAGCATTCTTCTTAAGCAACAACCGTAATGACGATACCTTAGAAGCATAATTCTTAACAAATTTGCTGAAGTATTCAGTCAAACCTAAAAAAGAAAATAATTGCTCTTCATTGGAAGGAGCAGGTGCTTTAGAAATACTTGAAATATGGTCAAACTTTGGTTTGATACCATCACTTGAAATGTCATGCCCTAGGTATTCAACTCTGTCTTGTCTAAATTTACATTTGGAAAACCTGAACGTTAAACCCTTCAACTGTATCTTATTCAAAACAGCTTTCAAATTCATATCATGATCATTAAAATCTTACCCATAAACTAAAAAATCATCTTGAAATGCAATTGCACCACTACATCCCTCTAACATTTCTTTCATGAGCCTCTGAAACACAGATGCAGCACTGGCAAGACCAAATGGCATTCTTAAGTATCGATACATCCCCTCTGGTGTAATGAACACTGTTAAGTTCTTGGAGTCATCATGTAAAACCACTTGATGATAAGCGCTTGCAAGGTCTAGGGTGGAAAAAACAGAAGCACCAGAAAGTGTAGAAATTAACTCATGAATTTTAGGTAAAAGATGTCTATCCGTCCAGATCTCCTTATTTAAACTACGAAGATCAACACATAAGCGGAGATCGCCATTGGCTTTAAGTGACAGAACCACTGGAGAAACCCATGGAGAGGATTCTATGGGCTCAATAATATTTGAACTAACCAAGTCATTCAAAATCCCCTTTAATTTGTCCCGCTATGCCAATGGTACATTGCGCACTCGATGCCTTACAGGAACTGCAGATTCTTTAAGTACAATTTTATGTTTAAAATCTGCATATTCACCTAACTTGTCATCAAATACCTTAGGAAATAAATCCTTAATGTCAGATACAAACTTTTCATTATCAGATGACACTATATACACAGGAGGTGAAGCATTCGAATCTAATTTAACCCCCATTTATTTTTGGTGAGGCCAACCCAAAATAGATTCACCCTTCTGAGCTATATACACTTTCCCCTTAGTAGATCTGCCTTTAAAGTTGAGATCAGCCCAAAAGAATCCTTCTGAATTAATTTTATGTCCAGAATAACTACCAGGTCTAATATCTGGACTCAAATATTCCCTAGTACCCCATATTTCCACAAACAAGTCTTTGCTGATGATTGAGTACCAAGCACAAAAGTCAATAAGCATAAATACATCTTTCCTATCAATTTTTACAATGCCAGATGGAAAACATTCACAAATGTTGCCTGAAATACATGAAATACAATTAAATTCACTAAATTCTTCAACCATATTTTCTTCATCAAATGCAATGCAATTTACTTTTTGGGGAGAACGACACATTTTACCAAAATGGCCTGTCTTCTTACATTTGACCCTAATTTTGTTCAATGCTGGGCAATTTTTGAAATTACCAACATGATCAAAACTGCCACTTTATTAACAAATTATACAATTACGTTTATTTACACTTTATAGTCTTTTGAATAATTTTCTTTTTTAAATGGGAATGGAGATGGTTTCTTTGGTACCACCTGATTTTTCACAATAGAAACTTCTGGCACCGAATCTTGCATCTTGACCGTAAAACTTTGGCCTTGACCTCTAATTTCCTTCACAAACTTTTCCGATTGTTCAATACCTTTTGCAATATTGACTACCCCTTTAAGTGAAGACTCCGTTCCCAACCATAACCTTTCTTGTATTTTTTTACTCTTGGTCTTCATCATAATTTGGTCTCTCAACACCTGCTCATAGTTGATAGTGTCGAAAGCACACGACCCAGCTAAAGCACGTAGAGCCGATATGTAATTTTCAATGGATTCATCATCACTTTGAGCACGAGAATAAAATATGACACGTTCCATAACTGTATTAATTTTTTTTCCAAACCTTGTGCTCAATTGTTTAATTGCAATTTCAAAAACATATGTTTCATCAGAATCTTCTAATGGAGGTAACTCAGAAAGCTCCTTAATTCCTTGACCCCCTAAAGAAAGTCGCAGTAAGTCTAGTTTCCTTTTAGACGAACATCCATCCTCCTCCAACACCTCAACATATGCTAAAAACATGGGATACCATAAATCCCATTCCATTTTAGGTTCTCCAGCTGTAGGTAAAAAATGAGGAGGAACAATAATATTTGACATCATAGCTATAATATCGCAACTATTATCAGATAGGGAATTCTGATCGATACATCTGCCAGTAGATTCCTCATCTTGTGAATATCCCCTTGCGTAAGCAACATTCGGAAATTCTTTTTGTAGCTTTGCGCCGACGTGGACGACGTCATAGAGGCACGGCATCGCGCGCGACTCCGCTGACGTCACCGACACCATAATAGGGCCACGCCGGCATGATGACATCAGTTCCCTTTTTTCCGCGTCGTCGACGCGAACGGTTTTCAAGGGATCTTCTGTAGCTGTTACAGTAACTTTGTTACTCTGTGATTTTTCTCTGTTTTATTGCCTGCTGTCGAGATGTCGTCGAAGAAGACCAGATTTAAAGCTTGCGGGGAATGTGTCAAGACAATGTCAATCACTGACCCGCATGAGTGCTGCGTCTGGTGTCTGAGCTCCGACCATGACGTCGAGGATTGCCAATCTTGCAAGAAGATGACACCGAAGGCCCTTAGAGAGAGGGAGACGAAGCTCCTTGTTGCGAAATTAAAAAGTAAGAAGGAGAAGAAAACTTCGAAGTCGCGAACTCGGCGTTCGAGGTCTTGTTCGAGGTCGCGATCGGAGTCATCTTCTGCTCATGCTTCGAAGTCCTCGAGGAAGAAGCTCCAGAAGAGGAGCCATGAGTCCAGACATCATTCTGAGAAGGACTCGAGTTCGAGACCGAAGTCGCAGGTTAAGCTGCTTCGGAAGGAGGTGGTGTCTTCGGCTTCGGAAGCGCAGGTCCCTGAGGGTGAGGCTTCGCGTGCGGATTCGCCTGGGTCACCGAAGCAGGTAGTGAATCTGTCTCCGGTTCCGTCCCATCCTTCGGGCCAGGAGGATGAAAGTGAGGAAGAGGAAGTTGTTGAAGTCGAGGCTCCGTTGCCTGCGGGTCAGTCGACTCCGGTGCACCAGCCTGAAGAGGAGGTCGACGTCGTGACGACTCCGCTCCCTCGGGAGCAGCCTGGGGGCTCATATCCTGTCTTTCCGGCTCCAGTTAATGATCCGACGCAGTTCCTCAATGCCATGTTTGGGGTCTACTCCAGGGCAATGTACCCGTCTGGTGCACCTGTTGGTCCCACGGGTCCTATGGCGTTTAGTCTGGGTGTTCCCTAGGCTTATGCTCCTGCGCCCATTATGCCTTTCATGACGGCTCCAGCACCGCATTGGCATTTTCCAACACCGGCAAAGCCTTCAACGCCGGTACCCTCGACTCCGATGCCGGATCCGGTTCGACCTCGAGTTAAGCTGCCTCGCCCGACTTCGGGTTCGACGCCGGCTCTTACTCCAGCGGAGTCGGTCATGGATCCGTCAGCTTCGTTTGTGAAGGAGAGGTTGAGGCGTGAGGCACAGAGGCTTCTGGAGGAACAGAGGTATCGGGATGAAGACATGGAGGAAGGTAAGCTTCAGGAGTCTGAGGATCCTTTTGGTGACCTGAGGGAGGCTAGTGGCCTGGAACTGTCTCCTGAGTGGGATTTGGCCTCTGCATCTGATACACCTTCTAGAGATGTGACTCCTTACCATGTGGTAATAAGGAAGGCGGCAGACTTGATAAACATCACTCTGCCTACTGCTGAGTACAAGTCAAATATTCTGACGGAGGTCCTCCATTCACCTTCCTCTGTAATTGAACCAATTCTGCCATTCAATGACGCTTTGGTTGAGCCAATCTATGAGGTGTGGAGGAAACCTCTGTCAGCCCCTGCCGTTTCAAGGGCGGTTGCGAGGAGATATAGGGTGGCTCCTAATGACCCTGACTTTTTATCAACACACCCCCTGCCTGAAAGTTTAGTTGTGCAGGCTGCCTGCTCTAAGAAGTCTGCGGGGTCTTTTCTGCAGGTTCCTGGGGAAAAAGAGTCGAGAAAGCAGGATCAGGCAGCTAAGAAAGTCTTCTCATCAGCCAGCATGGCATTAAAATCATCTAATGCGACTTGCCTGATGGGACGTTACATCCATGCCCTGATGGATTCTGTGAAACAGTTGGTGCCCAAGGTTCCTGAAGGGGATAGAAAGGACTTTCAGGAGGTTATATCGGACACTCAGACTGCAGCAAGGCAGGTAATCCAGAGTGGGCTGGACACAGCAGATTCGGTGGTGAGTCATGGGCTCTTCGGTGGCCACTAGGAGAGCTGCGTGGTTAAAGTCATCAGAAGTCTCAACAGATGTAAGTCTGCCTTGATGGATTTGCCCTTTGATTGGTCTGGATTGTTTGGGAAGAAGGCTGGCGCTGCTTTAGAGCTTTTTAAAGACAGCAGAGCGACGGCGAAGTTGTTGGGCCTTCAGACAAGAGGCACATTTGGGAAGCGCTTCAGAGGATTTGGCAGGTCTTCCTTTCTAGCCTACTAACAATCTCAACAGCAGCCACAAAATACGCTGTACAAGTCTTATAGGGGCAGACAAAGAGCTCGCCCCAGAGGTCGTCAAGCCTCCTCCTCCTCCTCCTCATTCCCCTTCCCAGCCCCCTGCCAACGCAACAAAGCAGCCCTAGATCCGCCATTCCAGATCATGTGGGCCCAGTGGGGGGTCGGCTTACCCATTTCCTACGAGATTGGGAATTGATTACAATAGATCTTTGGGTTCTCAATCTCGTGGAGAATGGGTATGCTCTTCCTTTTCAGGAGTTTCCCCCAAATTACCCTCCTTGCCAGGGGTTTTGTTCAGGGGACACCTGCTTCTCCTGCAGGAAGAAGTCCTGGGACTGTTCAGAAAGGGTGCGATAGAGGTGGTTCCGGAGCAGTTGAGGGGTCAGGGATGCTACTCCCGGTATTTCCTGATCCCCAAGAAGGATGGCAGACTTCGTCCAATCCTGGACCTCAGGATTTTGAACCTCTATCTCAAACAGGAGAGGTTCAAGATGCTCACCCGTGCGCAGGTTCTTCTGGCGCTGCTGGAAGAAGACTGGATGGTGTTGATCGATTTACAGGATGCGTATTTTCATATTCCTATCCTGAAGTCGCACAGGAAGTATCTCCGTTTCACTGTTGGGCGCAACACTACCAGTTTGCGGTCCTTCCGTTTGGTCTTACTACTGCGCCTCGAGTCTTCACCAAGGTGATGGCAGTGGTGGCTGCACATCTCAGAAGGTCGGGGATACCTGTATTTCCGTATCTGGACGATTGGCTGATCAAGGCAGAATCTCCAGAGTTAGTGCTCCATCATCTACAAGAGACAACTCAGTTGTTGCACAGGTTGGGTTTTTCGATAAATGTAACCAAGTCTCACCTGGTGCTCTCCCAGCGCAACCTGTTCATAGGTGTGGTACTGGACACTACTGTGTGTCGTGCATTCCCTCCTCCTCAAAGGATTCACGGCATACAGGAAATGATTCCTTTATTTCACAGTAGAGCGGTTGTTCCAGTCCTGAAGGTCTTTCGTCTGCTCGGTCTGATGGCTTCTTGCATTCTGTTGGTCAACCATGCACGCTGGCTCATGAGGGCGCTCCAGTGGTGCCTCCCCAGGCAGTGGTATCAACACAATAGAGATCTCAGGGAGTCAGTCAGGATCTCCAGAGAAACTGCGGCGGATCTGTCTTGGTGGAGCGTGGAGGGCAATCTGTCAAAAGGAAAGCCTTTTCAACTACCTCCATCGGTGGCCACAGTGATAATGGATGCATCCGCTCTAGGGTGGCGTGCTCATCTGGGGGATCTGGAGATCAAGGGTCTTTGGTCTCCAGAGGAAAGGTTGCTTCACATCAACCTTCTAGAGTTGCGGGCCATACGTTTAGCGCTCAAGGCCTTCTTCCCTTCCGTTTGCGGTCGGTCAGTTCAAGTCCTGACGGACAACACCATCGCGATGCGGTATGTCAACAAGCAGGGAGGAGTATGGTCGCAGTGTCTCTGCAGAGAGGCTCTGCATCTCTGTTCCTGGGTTCAGGACCATCAGATTTATTTGATGGCAAATCATCTTGCCGGGGTTCTAAAAGTACGTGCAGACAGTCTCAGTCAGCAGTTATCGGCCGACCATGAATGGAGGCTTCACCCAGAGGTGGTTTGTCATGTTTTCCGGACGTGGGGAACTCCTCAGGTGGACTTGTTTGCCACTCACGAGAATGCTCACTGCCTGTCATTCTGCAGTCTCCAGTTTCCGATGCAAGGAGCACTGGTGGACGTGTTTCAGTTAAGTTGGGGCTCACAACTCCATTACGCGTTTCCTCCCATACCCTTGATTCCTCGAGTTCTGAGGAAGATTCGCCAAGACCGGGCCCAAGTTATATTGATCGCTCCGGATTGGCCAAGAAGGGTGTGGTACACAGATCTTCTCCACCTCTCCTCTTGCTCGCCGCTCCGTCTCCTTCACAGGGCAAATCTTCTCTCCCAGATGAAGGGGCAGGTTCTACACCCCCACCTCCAGACCTTACACCATCATGCCTGGAGATTGAACGGGGCAATCTGAGTTCCTTTTCTCTCCCACACGATGTGGTGGATGTCATTTTGTCGGCCAGGCGTGACTCCACTAAGTTTATCTATTCTTATAGATGGTCTAAATGTGTTGCTTGGTGTGGGGAGAAGTCCCTTGACCCTTTAAGTGCTTGTTTGTCCAATATACTTCAATTTGTACTTTCCTTGGCCCAGCAAGTTTTTGCGATGGCAACTATCAAGGGTTATTTATCAGCCTTATCGGCTTTCCTTTGTTTGCCGGACCAGCCCTCTTTATTTAAATCTCCTATCGTATTACGATTCATTAAGGGCCTTACCAATACATTTCCTCCAACACCTTTTATTGTTCCTCAATGGGATTTGAACCTTGTGCTTACGTTTTTGATGGGTTCGCCTTTCGAACCATTGCATAAGTGTCCCTTGAGACTTTTGACTTTCAAGACTGTTTTTCTGGTGGCAATTACCTCGGCAAGGAGGGTAAGTGAGCCTCAAGCTCTTAGTTCAAAGCCCCTGTTTTTGTCCATTCATGCTGAACAAATGGTTCAGGACAAGGCCTGCTTTTCTGCCGAAGGTGGTAACTCCATTCCATCTGGGGCAGTCCGTTACCCTCCCTACCTTCTATCCTCCCCCTCACCCTTCCAAGGAGGAGGAAAGGCTTCACCGCTTGGACCCTAAGAGGGCGGTGAGTTTCTACCTGGACAGGACGAGAGAGTTCAGGTCGGATGACCAGCTGTTCGTTGGTTTTGCTGGCTGCAAGAAGGGGAAGGCGGTGCACAAGCGCACCATCTCGAGATGGATTGTTTTATGGATCAAAATCTGCTACTCCCTGGCGGGTAAGGAACCTCCAAAACGCGCAGTCCATGGTATAATGATACTCTTGCCGAGCTCAAGAGAACATGCCGGCAAGCTGAAAGGGCTTGGAGGAAATCCTTTGATCCCACGTTAAAATCGCTGTATTTTGCCCAGCTTAAGATCTACCACAGGGCAATCTGCCAAACCCGGGCCGCATACTATGCTTCTGAGTTTCTGAGCAGCCCTAACCCATCTAAATTAATTTTTAAGGTTCTCAAAGACCTGATGGGTAAACTGGCCACCTCGCTAGAAATCTGCACGGACTCTCACTGTGAAAGTTTGGCATCCTTTTTCGTGGAGAAGGTGCAGGCAATCTACAGAGGATTTATGCCATCTGTGCCCGGGGTTGTGCCTAGTGGTGTGATGGCTACGGTCCACGAAACTCTGTCCTCCCTGCCTGCTATGTCTGTCGAGGCTTTTGACACTCTGAGCCTCAAAATTTAATCTGGCTCTCCCTTAGATCCGCTGAAGCCAGAGCTATTTACACTTCTCCCGCCCCTTTGTCGTGAGCCTATATTGGAGTTGATTAATCTTTCACTCACTGAGGGCGGGGTTCCTTCCTCCTGGAAGCAAGCAGTGGTCAGCCCCATTTTGAAGAAGCCTAATCTTGATCCCCTGCTACCTGAGAACTATCGTCCCATCTCCCTCCTGCCCTGGACCGTCAAGGTCAGAGGCACACGTGAACTCCATCTTGTCTGCCCACCTCTCTCGAAATAATATTCTAGACGAGAGCCAGAATGGTTTTCGCGCACAACACAGCACTGAAACTGCTCTGCTCTTTGACTGAGCATTTGCGTTCGGTGCTGGATGCGGGGCAGACAGCGGCGCTCCTTTTGTTAGACCTGAGCGCCGCGTTTGACACGGTGTCTCATGACATTTCGATGCGGCGTCTGGAGGAAGTGGGAATTGAGGGGACGGCTCTCCAATGGTTTCGCTCTTTCCTTTCGGACCGGTTTTTTAAAGTGGCCATTCCACCTGGTCAGTCCTCCTTCCATCCATTGGGACTGGGAGTCCCTCAGGGCTCTGCGCTGAGCCCCACTTTGTTCAACTTACATGTGAAACCGCTGGCTGCAGTCGTTAGACAGTGTGGCTTAACCATGACATCGTATGCCGACGACACGCAGCTGGCGGTGACACTCAGTGGGGACCCTGAGGTGACTGCTCCCAGATTCCGTGCAGGACTCATAGCCGTGGCCAACTGGATGCGCATTAACTGCTTACAGTTAAATGCCAAAAAAACTGAGGTCCTGATTCTAGGGAAGCAGGCGGAACTCTGGGGAGATCAGTGGTGGCCTCCTGAATTGGGGGTGACTCCCATCCCAGCTGCCGAAGTTAAGAACTTGGGGGTTTGGCTGGATCCTACATTCTCCTTTACCAGCCACACAAAGAAATTTGCAGCTACCTGTTATGGTATTCTGCGAGGACTGAGACCAGTCCTCAAATTCTTCGACCCCCGTACTCGGCAACTGGTGGTCCAAGCCTCCATCCTTTCTCGGCTGGACTATGGGAGTGCACTGCTGCTTGGAGTGAATCAGGCGGAGGCTACTAGGCTGCATAGGGTGCAGAATGCCGCGGCGCGGGCCATTGTTGGCCTTCCGAGGCGTTGTTCTGTCTTTGCTGTCTTGACCTCTCTCCACTGGCTGCCGGTCAGACAGAGAATTAAATTCAAGGCCCTCTGTCTAACATTTAAGATCTTGAAACTCTCCTCTCCTCCAGCCCTTGCGGGTCTTGTTTCCCCCTATGTTCCCACGCGGTCTCTCAGGTCGGAATCTCTTCATCTGGCTATTAAGACCAGGTTCAGATTGAGTAGGATGGGAGGTCGTTCCTTTCGAGTTCTGGCGGCAGGATTGTGGAACTCTCTTCCTGTCCATATTCGTGCCCTGAACAGCCTGACTCTCTTCAGACGCGCCATAAAAACTCATCTGTTCGTTACTGCTGACTGATCCCCTCTCCTTCCAGCATCGATTTGTTGTGTTGTGGCACTTGATCAGGCGCCAGGACGCCCCTTCGCTGGGGCAGCTGTGCGCCTAATAAAAGTTATTAACATAACATAACATATAAGGGCTCATTCTACTAGAGCTAAGTCTTCAACATCTGCTCTTTCCAGAGGTGTACCTGTTGAGGATATTTGTAGAGCCGCGACTTGGGCCTCCCTCCACACTTTCGCAAAGCATTACTGCTTGGATACCGAGGTGAGGAGGGACAGCCACTTTGCTCCTCCGGGAGTGGGGACTGCTGTGGGACTCTATTCACAAGGTGAGGAATTCACTGGCAGATGTATCTATCAGAAGAACAAGTTGCTTACCTTCGGTAACGCTTTCTCTGGTAGGTACAGTATCTGCCTGTGGATTCCTCACTGACCCACCCGTCTCCCCGTTGTCCACTCTTCTATACCTGAGTTTATTGTAATGTAAATATTTTTATTGTCAAGGAAATGTTTTATTTTAATTGCATTCCTGCTTTTGCTTCACACTGTGTGTGTTATCTTGACATTTGTGTACTGTGTATACTGTGTATATATCTACTGTCATCGGTCCTTCCGTGTGCCTCGAAGGCACGGAAAAAAGGGCGGAACTGATGTCATCACGCCAGCGTGGGCCTATTATGGTGTCGGTGACGTCTGCGGAGTCGTGCGCGATGCCATGCTTCTATGACGTCGTCCACGTCGGCGCAAAGCTACAAAAATAATTTCCGAATGTTGCTGACGCAAGGGAATATTCACAAGGTGAGGAATCCACAGGTAGATACTGTATCTACCAGAAAAAGCGTTACCGAAGGTAAGTAGCTTGTTCGTTACATAGGTAAATATTAACCCAAAATTAAAGCTAAGAAAAATAAATAAATATTTTATAAATTCACTTAATGTTAAGCGTGCACGTCGCTGATGAAAGAAATAGATTCCCAGACGTGCAGAAATAACTTTATGCAGGAAGCGTGCACATCGCTGTTGACAGGAATATGAAAACAAAAAAATATATATATATGTAGAACTCAGACCAATCCAAAATGGCCGACGACGTGATTAGCGTTAGATGTCACGCACCCATAATGCACCTGGACCCAGAATGCACTTGAAGAGTGACGAAGGGAAGAGTGAGAACGCTACCACCGAGTCAAGCAGGATCCCAGTGGCCGTTGAGGTACGAGAAATTGGCTTTTAAATCTGCCGATAACGCTATAGCCAATTACATTTCAAAGATATTTCCAATAAAATTCTGCCGCGGGTGCCATCAACATACACTGGACAATTCAGCCGAAGTTGCCATCAATGCAAAATAGAACGATAAATTAAAAAAAACGCCAAACTAGTTACCCCGCCGCTGGTGGAATCAAAACACATCAGATGTAACCAGCCGCTGGTGCAACACGCACAAGTAATTAAACGAAAAGGGTACCTTGCGTTTTCCTTATTAACTCAGTGAACGCTCTCCTTCACTATTAGAAACTCCCATTTGTCGCCAAATATGTGTAGAATAAATGTGATAGCCGATGTTCCAGGTAGGTTTAGTAGAAGTTTATTCCATAGGAAGAAGGAGCAGCTTAACAACCACAACAGGTCCCAACAATCTCCTAGTCAGCATACAACTGACTCCCATAGAACCTCCCAACACAGAACACAGAACACATGCAAACATTCCAACCCTCACTATACATTCCAAAACCCACTTAATGCAATGCAAAGGATACCACAGGTATATATATGTATTTTCTATATGCTCCGGGATCCCGCACATGGGCGGGGATTATTCATAGATTAGGACTTTGATGAGTATACGCTGTTATCTCCCCGCTTTCCCTGAACTTGTATCTGTACAGCGACTAGAGGAGAATTTGAAAGCAACCGTTCCCGGGCTGTTGAGACCCGCCACCGCCAGCCTCCCGCCGCCCTGCTGTTTCCTACCTTCTGACAGCGGGCCGCCGAGTGGAGTGAGGCGAGGGGCTGCCTACAACTCCCGGCAGCCCTCGAGGTCTCCAGCCCCACCGTCACAACTCGGCGCCAGGAGGCGCATAAAGGTGCTCATTGTTGCAGCGAGTGGTGTTGCGCTGTTATCTCCCCGCTTTCCCTGAACTTGTATCTGTACAGCGCCTAGAGGAGAATTTGAAAGCAACCGTTCCCGGGCTGTTGAGACCTCCCACCGCCAGCCTCCCGCCGCCCTGCTGTTTCCTACCTTCTGACAGCGGGGCTGTCGAGTGGAGTGAGGCGAGGGGCTGCCTACAACTCCCGGCAGCCCTCGAGGTCTCCAGCCCCACCGTCACAACTCGGCGCCAGGAGGCGCATAAAGGTGCTCATTGTTCCCTCTCGCGGGACGCTGGGCGAAGCCTGGGCCAAGGATGGGCCCGTCCTAGCCCGTCACAGACTGGAGAAGACTGGGCTGGGCCCACCCCCCTAACATCTGCTATCAGGTAATTCCAAACCATAAACTAAACACGCTGTTCGAGGAGGGATCGCATAGTACTCATCCCTTATTACCAGGAGCAATCCGTCATTAATCACTCACCTGGTCAAACCTCACACAATGTCTACAAGAGGCTCTAGAAGCAAAACGCTGAAAAATATGACGACTTCCGCAGGCCCCATAGACCAATTTATCACCAAGGTGAATCAAACTATAGACCAAACCGTAATGCTGATCGACAGACGAGTCTCTTACGAACTAGTGTGGTAAAATTAATTACCTGGTACTGAATTTCTATGCGGTAAAGTCAATACGAATAACTCATAATAAATAAGAGGCAAAATCCGTGATATTTGAGGTTTCTCAAAAAGGGTTTTATTCCTATAAAAGGAATTGGGTGATTAGCATATTGGCTCGAGCCAAGGTGGCATACCGTTCCGTCACCACATAGGTTCGGGAAGGGACAGACTGACAGAGTCAATGGTAATATGCGGGTATGCAAGTATGCGACAATACATTATTGACAGGCATTCATATATATAGTCAATGCATTACAGTAAAGGCATATGCAGGAGGCGTAACAGCTGAGAAGAGAGATAAGAGTGCATGTACGTAATACAAAGAGGCGTTACAATAGGCGTGCATGAAGGCGTGAACAAGAACGTCATTTATCATGATGTCACAAGTAGGCGGATCCATGAGTGAATCCGGCAGTGTCAGCAAAAATACATGGCAGAGATGCGCGCGCAGCAGTATGACGTGTAATGTACGTGTAACTTGAGGGGTGAAGGGGGACTTGACATTTAGCCCTACATGTGGAGACAGATGTCTGGATGTCAGATCAACCTAATCCCAAATCGTATCTAATATCTCATGTTTAAGGAACTGTATTATCTGGAAGGAAAAGGTCTCTTGGACAAGAGGCTATTCTATACTGACTGTGAGTGCGTGTATGAGCGTCTACGTGTCTGCATGAGATGCGAGGGGTGCGAGGGAGGGCATGGGCCTACGATGGAAACAGAGCCATGAATTACTTGCATAGAGACAGTGAGGCCAAGCCCTTTGCTCTGCAGCTGGAAGGATGTTGACATGAAACTACTAGACAGGAATGTATTTTCGAGGAGTGGAGCAGATAATTCGAAGGTTGAATACAGTCTTGGCAGGCAACAGGCTGAGCCAAGTACCGTTAGCCGCACAGGGAGTGAGGCAGAGGTCACGGGTACAGATGCAAGCCCAGGTTTAAGATTCAGAGTCAGAAGGCAGGAAAAGGCTCGATGGCAGAATTCAGGGCCTACTTCGCCAGAGCTGAGAAACGTGTAAAGTACACTACATAAAGACGTTGGCATGGCATATTTAGGAACGGACTATTTGACCCATTCATGGTGGATCTGAAAGAGGGCATGTTAACGTTGGACGCAAATGTATTTGCGTCTTCATAGCTTGAAGTGGAGGGAGCATACATGTACTTGTAGCGTGTACACGGAGTCGTTGGGGTCTAAGATAGGGGACACAATTGATCACAAAATTTATATTACCTCATTCCCTCCTTGTCCCCTACGGACCCTTCATGATATATCGATCTGCATGAATCGATCAATCTGTTCATGTAACATCATTTGCTCTTCTTTCTTCTTTTGACGTTTTGAATGGGAATTTGAATGCGGAATACATGATGTGGCGCACAGGCCGCAAATCGCCGGTCCACATTGTAAACATAGGCAGCAACTGAATACTATGAGAAGGCCAATGCCTAGGAAGGATAGGATCTTCCATCCCCAAGCGGTCAACGTTGTCCAGAACCAACCGGACCAAGTCCAGGTGCCTGGATTCTGATGTATCAGACTTGCAATTTTATGGAGACGTGTTATAGCTTTATATACCGTTGGCGCGTTTTCTGGAATGAAAACACAGCAACTTGACCCGATGACCCTACAAGCTCCACCCCTATCAGCTAGGATGACGTCAATGACGAGACGATTTTGAAGAACAACAACCCGCATGGCGGACTGCTCTTCTGTTAAGTTGCCTAGAGCGGAGGTAGTTTCATTCACTACTGCTTCGAGGGTTCTAGTTAATTTGCGTATCAGTTTACTATTGAAAACAGCACCTAAGTAGGGGAAGAAACCTTTATTGAAGTCTGTGTATTGCTCCCATGCCGTTTCAGTGTAGTCGACAATCTGGAGATCTCTTCGGAGTCTATTGTTTACTAGATTGGTATTTCTGTGATAATCAGGAGGAGCTAGGAAGACAGGTGGCAGAAGGAATGCAATGTAACAGGTACCATCCCAATCTGGAGGCAAACGTATGTATGCGGTATGGCCACAGACAAAGTAGGAATGACGAGTAGCTCTAAACGTGGATTTGCCTTGATCACTGAATTCGATCACAGTAGTACATTTACTATGACCTAAGTGTATGGAACCATTCTTTCTGATACATAATTCACCTTTGACTGGTAACACTGACATAGCAGGTAATACTGGTGCGGCTTCGGATTCAACAGTAAGAATCATGAGGTTAATTGTGTAATTACCTAATCCATATACTTCATTTTCTAGATCAGTTCCTGTTCTAGTGGGAAGTCCCTTCTTGTCAGGGTAACAGACTTTAAGTAGAACTAAGTTCAGGTTTCCCCAAACCCAATTCCCATCGTAAACAGCAATGTCAGAATCTAAGGAATTAATTAATCTAAACCATGCCCCACAGGAGCCATTGTGAGTGAACGGGTACGGAAAGAGGGGCAGAACTCCCTTGTATTTCTGGTAGGGAGGGAGTCGGCCACATATCCAGCAGTTTGTAGCATTGTTAGTGTGATGGGAGTGATGTAACATACTAATGAATGTGTTGTTGCGCAGCGCAAGTCTGTAAGACAATTCATGGGGAGGTAATTCGCTAAAAGAATGTTCGGCAGTGACATTTTGTAAGCAGATTGTGCACGCTTGAAAATAGGGTAGTACATGTGTAATAATATACTGGCAGCAATAATAAGAAGGCTTAGGAAAAACATAATCAGTAATGTCACTATACAGTGACTACGAAGTGATTTACAATATGCACGTTTCTTGAGTTGTCTCTGTCTATCTCTCTCTCTATCTCGGTCTAGGGGATACATGTCAGAAACTAATTTAACCGATTCACCTAGGGGAGGACTTAAACAATTAAACTGTCTGACTTGCTAGACCGTAACTTTAGTCTATATTCTTCGGAGGCGGTTTTCTCAACCAGGGGGAGTTTTGAGTCAGTTTGTGGAGGAGGGCAGGGCTTAGAGTCCAAGTCCGAAGGAAGTCCGTGAAACTTTTTGATGTGGCTCGAGTGCAGCCATCCTTTTCTGCCCTCCAATTTAACAGCCGTCCTTGTCGTCAGAAGAACCAACTTCGGGGTCTGCCAGCGGGGCTCCAGTGGACTTCTCCGGTCAAAATTCCGCACGAACACAAAATCGCCAGGGACCACTTCATGGGGCTTCACCTCGGTGTTGTCGGGAAAGGCTGCAGCTACCTGTGAACGACAAGATTGTAGTGCAGACATCAAGGAGGCAAGGTAATCTGTCAGCATAACGCAATCAACATCTGTGATTTTACGAGGTATAGGCGTCCCCCACATATTTGGTGGCCTACCGAAGACCACTTCATACGGGGATAGCCCGGTTCGAGAGTGCGCAACCATCCTCATATAGAAAAGGGCAACTGGCAAGGCTACTATCCAGTCAACGCCTTTCTCTCTACATATTTTTGAAAGGCGGATCTTTAGAGTCTGATTATGACGCTCCACGAGACCTGCTGCCTCGGGATGCCGGACACAGTGGAACTTCCACTGATACCCTAACAGGAGTGTTATGTGTTTCACAAGCTCGGATGAGAATGGCTGACCGTTATCTGAGTACACGATACGGGGCAAACCATACCGTGGGAAGAACTCGCGAACCAGCTGCTTGGCTGTGGTCGGAGCAGTGTAATCTGGGACTGGATATGCTTCTGTCCATCGGGAAAGTGCACATACGACTACGAGGACATACTTGAATCCTCGACAACGTTCCATCTGGATATAATCCATCTGGAGGACTTCAAAAGGGTGATCGGGAGGCTGAAATCCACCTTTCTCTACAGGAATGCTTTTACCTGGATTGAACTGACAACAAATCATGCAAGTACGCACTTTTTGTTTCGCTGCTGCTCGTAAGTTCTTATTGTACCATATGTGTTGAATGCTATCTAGCATTGCCTTTTCTCCTAGGTGCGCTGGGCTATGTATAGTGTTAATGATGACTTGAACCATAGAATCGGGGAGAAACCATGTAGATTTTCCCTTCGTCATCCATCCCTGATCTGTTTGGATCCCTCCTAGTTCAGTCCACTTCTTTATTTCATCTGGTGTGGCATGTGTCTGTATGTCAATTACATCATGTGCGGGATCCTTGACTGTCATGCAGTGTGATTGCGTCGGGACCATTGTCTTTGTCAAGTCAGTTGCATGCATTCGATTCTGGGCAGTTTGCTTAGCTGTTCGGTCTGCCAGGTCGTTACCCTGGGAGATCGTATCGGTAACCTTTGTATGTGCCTTACACTTCATAATAGATATCGCAGTAGGTAGATGTATTGCATCTAACAAGGCTTGAATGAGGGGACCGTGTTGAATGTTGGCACCGTGAGAAGTTAAGTAACCTCTCTCTCGCCAAAGGACTCCGAAATCGTGAACGACTCCGAATGCATAACGTGAATCAGTGTATATGTTAACTCTCTTATTTTTGGCTTGAATACAGGCTTGTGTCAGAGCGATGAGCTCTGCTGCTTGAGCTGACAGGGTGTCGATACAATTTGTTTCTATAACTTCGGTGTCTGTCGTGACTGCGTAAGCTGCCACTAATTCTCCTGTACCTGTTCTCATACATGAACCATCCACATAAAGTGTCAGGTCTGGGTCTGGTAATGGGACATCTGTCAAGTCTTGTCTGGGTTTCGTCGTAATAGTGATGACTTCGATACAATCATGCTTCAGTGGGTCTACACCGCTTAATGGCAAAAGTGTGGCAGGATTCAATGTGCTGCAGCGTCTGATTTCTATGTGTGGTTGAAACAATGTCAATTCATAACCTGTCAGTCTTGCTATGGTCAAGTGTTGGGTCTGTGTACGATTTAAAAGAACTTCCACGGAATGTGGAACTTGTACTGTCAATTGATGTCCTAATACTATGGAATCGCTCTGTCTGATTGCTAAAGCTGTCGCTGCGACTGATTTCAAACATGCAGGTAAAGCTTGGGCTACTGGATCTAATGTGCTAGAAAAGTAAGCACACGGTTTGTGTGAACCTGCTTGTTCCTGAGTGAGGACTGACAAGGCAGTACCTTCACGTTCTGTAACAAAAAGTGTAAAGGGCTTACTGTAACATGGTGTTGCTAAAACTGGTGCTTGACATAAGGCTTTCTTTAAGTCTTCAAAAGCTTGTGTATGTTCCTGAGTCCAAGGGAGGACAGTCGATGTCGCTGCCTCCTGAGTTGTCAACTGAATGAGTGGCTTTGCTAGAAATGCATATTGGGGAATCCATTGTCTGCAGTACGAGGTGAGGCCTATAAAAGCCGGCACCTCCTTTTGTGTTTTCGGTGGTGACATGTTTACAATTAACTGGATGCGATCTGGAGTGAGCTGTCTCCCCACTTTGGACAGCAAGTGACCCAGGTACACAACTTGCTGAACACAGAATTGCAGCTTTGAAGGGGAAACCTTGTGCCCCTTGTCAGCCAGGAAATTTAAAACCGTCAGTGATGCTTTTTCACATTCGGGTTCGCTTCGTGCGGTGATCAGCAGATCATCGACATACTGGAGTAGGGCGGTGTTAACAGGCATATGGATACTGTCAAGTTGTCTTTTCAGTGCTTGGCTATAGATACTGGGGCTTTCTGTGAATCCTTGAGGTGCACGGGAAAATTTGAAACTTCGTCCATTTAAACTGAATCCGAACAAGTATTGGCTTTCTGGATCAATTGGGACGCTAAAGAAGGCGTTCTTGAGGTCAATTACAGTAAAGAACGTCGCTTCTGAATCAATAGCTGTCAGTAATGAAGAGATATCTGGAACCACAGGATACTGTGGTACAATGCATTTATTCAATTCGCGCAGATCAATAACTAATCGATAAACAGGTGGTGCATTTGGATCAGTACGTTTAAGAACTGGGATGATAGGAGTATTACATACATTGGAGTCGGTTTCCACGACCACTCCTTGTGCAATGAGCTCGTCAATGATTCTCAGTAAAGCCACTACAGCATCTGGAGGTAACTTGTATTGTCGAATTCGTGGTAATACCACTCCTGCTTTAAGTGTGACTCGATATGGTGTAATGTGCATACAACCTACATCAGTGGGGCCTTTCGCCCACAAGTGTGCAGGTACACTCTGTAACCGGGGATCCATGTCTCTTAATACATAATGGCCTTTAAAATCTCGCAAGAATAATCGTACTCCTTCCGGAGAACAACATATTATAGCTCCTAGAGCTTTCAGTGTCTTTATACCTAATAAGTTTTCTGGACATGATTTTGTAAGTAATAAATCTGTAGTCCGTGTCAAAGGACCAACTGCAAGTGGAAGTGGCTGTGATACTTTATTAATAATAGGCTTTCCTGAAAATCCAAGGGAAACATTCTGTGAGCCTGAGAGGGGTGCCCCTGGAACCTCATTGTGACTGATTGTGGTCCTGCTTGCCCCTGTGTCAATTAAAAACTTTCTGTCTTTTCCTAACACTTGACTGTGTACATAAGGACCCTCTTGATCTACAGGAACTTCAATAAGGGGCAAGCCAAACTCCCTCTCTAGGCCGTTTCATGTGTATCGCTGATAATCAGGGTAGTCATTCTGTGCATACTGGTACATCTGTTGTGTCGTGTTCTGTGTTGCAGTAATAGGCTGTTGCTGTGGCACTGCTATAGTTTGTGATGAAGCTGGCATAGGCGGAATATGTTGTATATTCTGTGGTGCTTGTTGCTGGGCCTGATCTTGTCTAGGTACGCGCGGTCTCTCCTTGGTCTTACCCGTGGAGATATTGTGTTTCAGAACTGCACAATCGTTTACATAATGACCTGGCTGTTTACAATAGTTACATGTCCCTTTAACAGGAGCCGTCGAATTACTAGGCTGGGTCGCACCCTTTTTGTGACCATCAGCAGGAACTGACTGGGCAACTAACATTTTCATTTTCGTGTCTTTCATGCGTCTTTGTTCATGTTCTTGTTCTTCTCTAATTCTATTCTGGTGGTACTGTAACATTTGTAACATTTGTGAAGGGGTGTTAGCTTGCCAAGTGCTTTCGACTTTCAGTACTCTGTTCTTAACCTGGGGCAGTGAATTCTCAACTAATTTCGTTACAAAAAGGTGTGGATAGGACTCGCTACTTGGTTTCAGGCCGCTATTAATACCAAAACATTTCTCAAATCGAGTATAAAAATCACTAGTGTCTTCATCGGGTTTCTGTTTACAGGCTGAGATTGCACCCCAATCTTCCTTTTTCGTACTTAATAAACGTGGCAACACTTGCACTAACAATCCTGGTAATGCTTTAACCTTATCCCCAAGCCCTTGGCCTGGAATTCTAGTATTTTCTTCGTTTTCTAATGCAGTCCAAACAATCTTTGCATTTCCCACTTCCCATTCTTTTTCTTTAAGTTTCTCATAAATACCAGGAGGCAGTAGTACTTTCAATATCTTCATAAGGTCGGGATAAGTATAGTCACCCATGAGTAACATGTCTTTTATTTCACGGTGAAAACCTGTGGGATCTTTATCATGGCTAGGTACTAGTTTTTTCATTTCCAATAATTCTATTTTGGTTATGGGTGTGAACACAAACACACGTCTAAGTGTATTATCGGCATTCTGAACTGGGTGCACTTCTCGTAACGGATTCTGTCTATCCAGGTAATACATTTTTCTTTCCATGGAGTGTGCTGAATCAGATTGTGGACATAGGAAGGCACTATATCTGTGCCGTTGTTCTAGAATTACCTTAATTAGATCGGTACCTAGACCTCTCCACTTATTCATGAGTAGTTCTGCTAATATATCAGGCAGGGGGCCTGGATCGGAATGTTGGCTTCTATACAATAGAAGTAGGTGTTGTATCATGTATGTACCAGCTAAACGCTGTTGACTTGGTGTCATGTTCAAAAATGTGTGTGCTAACGCATCATCACTATATTTCTCGGGACTGTCAGCCCATTGTACTGCTGACCTCGCTAATTCTTGTTCATCCATAGAATCTAGTACATGGTACCCCATTCGTTCTCGAAGTCTGTTATCAGTAGCTTGAAATAAGTGTTCAGGAGTTCTTGGATTACACATGGCTTCTTGAAAAATTCTTTTACTTTCTGGACGCACTGGGCGCATTGAATTATTAAAGGGTCTTCCTTTACCTACATATGCTATCGTTTCTCTAACTGGTAATTGTGTTTGTCCTGTAGCTTCTTCTGGTTGCTCCTCTTCTGAGGACTCAAACTTGTCTGATTCATTTTCTGGTTCTACCTGTCTTGTTTCATGTATTTTTATTACTACGCTTTTAATTCTTTGATACATGTTTTTTATACAATTCTGTTTATCATGGTTCCCGTCTGCTATATTCTGACCCCATCTATGAAGTGCTTTCATTTCCTCCGGGTCCATCCCCGGCCTATCTTGTTCTCTTATTAAGCAGTTTATAAAAAACCGTAATATCTTGGCTTGAATGTCAACTTTCTGGTGAGCCATGGCTTCCTTAATACTTTCAGGTCCCTGCCCTGTTTGGACAAAATGATATATTCTGTCTAGATGTTCAACCATTCCGGGTAGGGTCAACAAAAAGTTGGTGACCCGTCTTAGTCGTACTGATGCTAGTATTAATCTTTCATCATTTCTACCGGGTACTGGATCATATCTACAATCCCCGAGACGTTCTTTTATTATATCGAAATCGGCTGATCGAGGTGTACGTTGTTGTGCTAGATCCCTGTAAGTCAATCTATGTACTTGTGGAGGTGTCTGGAAACCTATCGCCCCTCCGGACGCGCCTCCTGAGGCACTGCCTCCGAAGGGGTTGTTCGGATGTAAAGTGGGAGGAATGGATGCGGGAAGAGCTGGAAGAACGGGAGGAAGACCAGGAGGGACATTCGGAACGGGAGGAAGAAGTGGAGGAGTAGCTTGTCGCGGGGGTAGGGGCTGATTGTCTCGGGGTCGAGCGCCGCCAGAAGGAGGTGTGCGCGGCGGTGCGGTATTAGCGTATGCGGGCGCTACATCATCTAGATAGGAAGAAAGGAAAATGTCCTTCGCAGTTTTGGGATGCATTTTAGTCGGGAGCATGGGAGGTGGTAGATCTTTTGGTACTTCCGGAGTGGCCTTAGGTAAACCTTCGGCCAGGAGAGGATACATACCATTCCTAAGGGTGTTTAGTTGTCTGTCTACTTGTTCTATTTTTACTCGGATACCTTCCTCAACTAATACGTTTTCTTGGGCCTTGTCTGAATCCTCTTTCCTTTTCTCTTCCTTTCTAAGTGCTTTTTCTGTACGCCTATGCGATTCTTTACGCCATAATTCGATGGCATCTTTCTGTGACTGTCTGGCTTTCTTTTTTCGTAATGCTTCTTCTACTCTTATGATGCAATCTGAATCCCATGTCCCTGCAGCGGGCCACCTCTGATTCTCTGCTAGATCTTTAGTGTAGTCCACCCATAAATCGAGAAATAGAACGGCATCTATGCTTGTGCTTGTGGTACATAAAGTACCCTGGAGTGTCCCTAGGTGGGATGGGAACAGCTTCCTCGAGTACCCCTTTTCTAGTCTTTATCTGTCTTAATTTGGAGAATAACGGCATCTTAAAAATCTGGCTACTTAGTGCTTACTCAGATATGAACACAATGAACACAATAATCACAATAATGACGATCGAACAATCACTCATACCACGACATTTTGAGACACATTAAAACATTTTGAGATGAACAATAACAATTAGAATGTAACTCGCTAACTGCATAATACTAGATACACTGCTCAACAGTGCAGACTGGATATACTGCTAAACAGTACAGATACACTGTCTAAAACAGTGCAGACCAGGTCTGTGTACCCAAACCTGTCTTGACCGGCACAACCTAATGCGCACGTCTAGATGCGTCCCCAGCAACGGTACTCACCGGGAAGCACGGAAACAGAAGGCCTCGGAAACTCTGGACTGGACTCGACTGGATTCGGACTGGATTCGGACTCGACTCGTGACGCAGATACTTCGGAACTTCGGAACCTGGTGGGCCTCCGTATACCTCGGATCTTGCTCTCTCAGCTAGGCTCTGGTCGGGATCCTCCGCACTTCTCGCCGCCTCGTCTGGGTGTCGATCGCGGCCTCAGTCACCTCCGTTGGCCTGAGGGAGATACAGGAAATCCTGCGGGTACGCGTAGTTTCCGTCCGGCTGTGGCAGGGGGCTAAGCCTGCAAAGCACCTCCGGCGGGTGAGATGGGGGAGGGGTCCCTATTCGGGCGCCAATTATGTGGTAAAATTAATTACCTGGTACTGAATTTCTATGTGGTAAAGTCAATACGAATAACTCATAATAAATAAGAGGCAAAATCCGTGATATTTGAGGTTTCTCAAAAAGGGTTTTATTCCTATAAAAGGAATTGGGTGATTAGCATATTGGCTCGAGCCAAGGTGGCATACCGTTCCGTCACCACATAGGTTCGGGAAGGGACAGACTGACAGAGTCAATGGTAATATGCGGGTATGCAAGTATGCGACAATACATTATTGACAGGCATTCATATATATAGTCAATGCATTACAGTAAAGGCATATGCAGGAGGCGTAACAGCTGAGAAGAGAGATAAGAGTGCATGTACGTAATACAAAGAGGCGTTACAATAGGCGTGCATGAAGGCGTGAACAAGAACGTCATTTATCATGATGTCACAAGTAGGCGGATCCATGAGTGAATCCGGCAGTGTCAGCAAAAATACATGGCAGAGATGCGCGCGCAGCAGTATGACGTGTAATGTACGTGTAACTTGAGGGGTGAAGGGGGACTTGACATTTAGCCCTACATGTGGAGACAGATGTCTGGATGTCAGATCAACCTAATCCCAAATCGTATCTAATATCTCATGTTTAAGGAACTGTATTATCTGGAAGGAAAAGGTCTCTTGGACAAGAGGCTATTCTATACTGACTGTGAGTGCGTGTATGAGCGTCTACGTGTCTGCATGAGATGCGAGGGGTGCGAGGGAGGGCATGGGCCTACGATGGAAACAGAGCCATGAATTACTTGCATAGAGACAGTGAGGCCAAGCCCTTTGCTCTGCAGCTGGAAGGATGTTGACATGAAACTACTAGACAGGAATGTATTTTCGAGGAGTGGAGCAGATAATTCGAAGGTTGAATACAGTCTTGGCAGGCAACAGGCTGAGCCAAGTACCGTTAGCCGCACAGGGAGTGAGGCAGAGGTCACGGGTACAGATGCAAGCCCAGGTTTAAGATTCAGAGTCAGAAGGCAGGAAAAGGCTCGATGGCAGAATTCAGGGCCTACTTCGCCAGAGCTGAGAAACGTGTAAAGTACACTACATAAAGACGTTGGCATGGCATATTTAGGAACGGACTATTTGACCCATTCATGGTGGATCTGAAAGAGGGCATGTTAACGTTGGACGCAAATGTATTTGCGTCTTCATAGCTTGAAGTGGAGGGAGCATACATGTACTTGTAGCGTGTACACGGAGTCGTTGGGGTCTAAGATAGGGGACACAATTGATCACAAAATTTATATTACCTCACTAGAGCAAGCAAGACGCTCATCAATGGGTCTGTTGGCACAGGCACGAACACCAAATGTACAATCACATAATATCATCACATTGGAATCACACGCTGACATTCACGTAATTCCAAATACAGTTGACCTTTCGGTATCTTTACAATTGTCTGATTCACAATTGTCCCAGGGCCTCGAGCAAACACCCGACATTTTTGCAAGCCACCAATTACCTCAAAATGACCCCATACAGAGTGAAACTAGAGGGATAAGGGAAGGAGCAATCCCGAAACATCCAACACTCAAAGAAATTCATTCCGAAAACCACGCAAAAATAGACGTGGTGACCTCTGAATCTAACCTACATCCCAATCTTCGTGACTCAAATAAAGACCAGAGTTCGAATAATATCAAAACTATAGCAGTTACAGAACTTAACAGTAATATCAACACTGACGTACTTACAATTGAAGATCACAACGACGGAGTTAATCCCAACCAAATCCACACAAAAAAATCAGTGCCACCGCGAGTTAGAAATCTGAACAACGATAAGATACAATCCTCTCTAATAAAAGAAATAGCGGAAATAGTTAAATATCAGCTACAACCCATCCAAAAAAGCCTAGAGCTGATAGAAAAACAAGTAGCGATACTAATCGCTTCTTCAAAAAAATCCACAAATCCAAGACTTCAAGACCTATCAATTTCGGCTGGGCCTAAAGCCTTAGTTCGAAACGCAAAGTCCGCTAATAATTCAAAACAATTAGTCAATAACACGACGATAACAAATACCCCAAATGTAAAAACAGGTCATTCCGAGAAAAACTCAAAAAATCCAACTCCTTCAATCAAAACTAAGCCTCCTCAAGAACCCCCAAAACAACATCAGGCACACAAAACCAACCACTATCAAGTGTTCCCTCAGCTAAAGTTCCCCTAGCAAACGCTTCACCCAGACCATCTGCACCTACAACTTGACAGCCCGACCAGACACAAAGGCACACCAACAAATCAGAATGACCAAAAAAAAGATGGACTAAACCAGCAAACCCCCCCCCGGAGGCAGCTCCCTTTGTAGTCATTTTAACAGGGGTCCCAGAACTAACCAATGACACAGACGAACCAACCTGGTCTTTGCTAAACAAAACCCGGTACTGGCTGAACATTAACAGACCTAATCACCCAAATAACATCACCAGAATCACCACGGTCAGAAGGGTTTCATGGATGGGTCACCAACCAAAAACCATCCCTGGTGACTGTATAATAGTCAACCTCGAAAATCCCCGTGCTGTGGATTATATATGCTCTTGGGATTCACTGGAAGGCAGTGGCGGAATAAACACCAAACGCTTATCTTTCTTTTACCCCCGACAAGGTCATCGTGCGGAGGACTCTAACTGGCCGTCAAACTGGTCTTGGAATCAGCATGACCATGGGCAGAGAAGCTGGAACCAGGGCGACTGGGGTTTTGGAAACAATCAAAGGAGCAGATTCCAAGGAGAATGGGGGTATGACCAAAAAGACCGGGATGACTGGAACATCTACGGCAGGAGGGCTCAGCAACTACCACAGAGGGAACCATGGGCCGGAATATCAACCTTCAACAGCTATAGTTGTTTAGAGATGGTCGACTGACCATCACCACAGATCCATGATCACATTCCCTTGTCGAAAAACAGACTCTCACCAAACAACTTAGCTAGCCTCCCCTTAAGCAGTGTATCCAATAAAGATCACCATGTGTCAAAAACCAGGACAAACGAATCAACTGCGATGTTAAAAACTCACATCAAGGTAAATATGAAACATGATTCACAACGTCCTTCCAAGGCTCATATGAGACCCCTAACAATGCCACAAACAGCCCAAAAGGTGCAGGCAAATGCCCCAAATATGACATCCGACTCACAGCCCATCCATCATGAAGAAATCATTGTTCAGAATATGACATCCACTGCAACTCTAGAAAATCTCGATAAGAGGGTGCTATTCTGGAACGTTGCGGGACTAGCGACCAAACACGCCGAAAAAAGTTTCCTTGAACTGATCGAATCGAACGATGTAATTTGTCTCCAGGAGACATGGCTTAACAACCCAACCCATCTACTGGGATACAAAACATTCTTCTCCCAAGCAATAAGATCAAACTCAGGGAGAAGCAAAGGAGGCCTAACAGTATATATTTCCAACCTCTGGCCATGTCATGAAACTACTCCCACAATACTTCATCAGAACTTCCAGATCATCAATCTTCAAGGAACCAATCGTGAGGTTTATACCATCATACATTTTTACAATAATATGAACACGACGGAGTTGACCAAGACCCTAAATGAAATTTCGAATCAGACCAATGACTTCAAAATTAAGTACGCTAACGTCTCCCATACAATAATCTGGGGAAGAGACTTTAATCTTCACTTATGCAATAAAAATAATACCTCCATCTGTGGGACCCCAGACGAACAAGGAAACTGCCTTACTCATTTTTCCCACACCATTGAAGGCAATAACATGCAGGCCATCATGGCCGAACTGGACATAGGGTTTGCCAATCTGTTAAAAACCCCCATAATCCAATTTACTCCTACTTTTCACGGAAGAGGTCTCGAAACTCTAATCGACTATATATTAATATCTAGTAATAAAGCCACACGTATTAAGACCTTTGAGGTGCTCAAAAACGCACTCAGCGACCATTTCCCACTAAGATTGACCTATCAAGAACCGACCCACCGAAAGAAAAAAGATAAGGCCAATTTCGGAATGCTCAACCAGGAAGTACTAACATTGGATAGATTAAATGGCTACACCCTCAAATGGAGTAAAATAGATCAGGAAGCCATCAATACAAGAATAATCAAAACATGTAAAAACCAAATAGACAAGTGCCTAGATCCTTCGACATCTTCAACCGAGATCATGACTAGCTACGGAGAGATCGTGAATAATATAAGAAATGAACTAACCAAACCATATAAACATAACAAGGTAATAAGAAAGGGATGGTTTGACACAGAATGCACTAAAGCTTACTCCGACCTAAAGAGGGCCTTAACAAAAAAAGAAAGAAACAGACAAGAGGTAATCAACTTAAGAAAAATGTATACGCTAGCAATCAGGAAAAGAAAAAAGGACCTAAAAGCAAACCTCTGGATACAATTACTAAAAAGCAGCACTTTAAAAAACAGCACAGCTTTCTGGGAGATAGTTAAAAATCCCTTTCTAACAGATAACAATGACGATCCTTCCCTGGACGTAGCCATCAACGCACAGGACTAGGTGCAACATTTTTCAGGAGTATTTGGTGAGGACAAACCTGCAGACTCAACCTCCCAGGATTCCCTTCTGCCTGTGAAGTACCCAATAGCGATTCACTTCACTCTCAGTGAAACGACAATAGCTATAAAGATGGCCAAAACAGGTAAAGCACCAGGACCCGACTCGGTCCCAATGGACTTCTATAAACTCTCACCTGACCTCTGGTCCCCTCTCCTTACCAAAGTATTAAACGCGGCAAAGAACACTAACCTCCCCGACTCCTGGTCCACCTCGATACTCGTCCCTATCTTTAAGAAGGGTAACAGGGAAAGCCCCTCCTGTTATCGCCCAATCTCCCTCCTGGACTCGATCGGAAAGATGGCGGGGCGCATACTTCTTGATCGTCTCCAGGAGTGGTCGAAAGACCATGGCGTACTCTCAGACCTGCAATATGGATTTAGGGCAGGACTGAGTACAGTGGACCAAGTGCTAAATTTAACATTACTGGCCAGAAAATACGTAAATGCAAAAAGATCTTGCCTACATATGGTTTACGTCGACCTTACGGCAGCGTTCGACTGTGTGCAACACTCTAAACTCTGGACAATAATGCTGCAAATGGGGATTGAACCACCAATAGTCGACTTTCTCCGCGAACTATATACAGGAGCCACGGGAAAGGTTAGATTTGGGACAGGCGGACAATTGATAGACAGTTTTCCCATACAGAAGGGGGTCAGACAAGGGTGCGTACTGGCCCCTTTCTTATTCACGCTCTATACCAACGGCCTCGAGAGTACAATGTTAAAAGACGTTAAAGATCTCCCAGAAGCCAGTCGTCGGCAGATTCCTGCACTACTATATGCCGACGACGCGGTAATTCTCGCCCAAACTCAGATTCCTGCACTACTATATGCCGACGACGCGGTAATTCTCGCCCAAACTCCAGTCCAACTTCAACGGGCACTAAATAACTATTGCTCCTTCATGACCAGTTTAAACTCGAAAATTAACATCAAGAAAACATATGTGATGCACGCGGGTACCAAGGGGAAAAAAGTAAAGAATAAATACGTGGACAACCTACCCCTTGAAAGAACAAATACGTACCCCTATCTAGGCATCACTATCGACGAGGCATTCAACTGGAAGGAAGCAGTCAACTCCCGAAAACTGTCCTTCATAAGAACAATTGGTGCATTAAAGGCCTTCTCCCTTTGTCTCGGAAAAAGACCTCAGATCGAGATGATCAAGATATATAATGCCAAATGTATAAGTACAGCCACCTTCGGAGCAGGGGTATGGGGAACGACAAACGTCGAACAATTGCAAGAAGTTGAAAATTCTTTTCTTAGATTCCTACTGGCTGTCCCAAGAAGTACAACCACATACGGATGCCACCTCGAACTTGGGGTGAACTTTATTTCCGATATCATCAAAATCCAACCGATCATGTTATGGCGCAGAATATGGGCCACGGACGAGTGCCAGCTCACAAAATCAATAATTCAGGACTGTCTGAAATTAGACAACATGAGAAAGATAAAATGGTTGGATTACGTGGAATCTTTTTTTATAGACATTGGTTTCCCGAGGTTTTTTGATGACCCCTCGTCAGTAACAGACATATCGAAAAAAGAACTTAAAACAATCTGTATGACACATCTATCTCGACTTCGGATGATGAGTGAAATAGGGAAGCCATCAGTTCAGCATTGCCTAATAATTCAGCTGGTTCCCACCATCCAACCGTACCTGCAGTACGATTTGACACAATATGAAAAATTCCTTCTTACCCGTTTTAGGTTTAATTTATATCACTACTTGGTTCTGTTTCCTAAACAAAATGACTGGACACATAATACCTCACCATGCCCTTGGGATTCAATGTCTCCACAGTCCACAATTCACGTCTTATTTTTCTGCAAATTTTATACACCATTACGCAGACGGTGGATAATACCAGTACTAAAAGTTCTAAAAATTCGCAGATGTCGCCCTGCCTACCTGGCACTACAATTTCTGGAAAATAACCTGATGACAAAATCGGTTGTACAGTATCTCAAATTATGTATCAGGTATCCATTGAACTTATGAATCTTGATGGAGAATCCTTTTGATATTTGATATAAGATGGATTTCTAAAAATATGTTTTTAATGTACCGTTCGATACAAAATGAATGTGATTTTTAATATTTATTGTGTTTTTTATGTGCTTTTATGGCTTTCAAAAAATATGGAAACCGAATAAAGATGATTTGATTTGAGTATACCATACCCCTGGATGAGAACTAGGATTACAGGTAAGTAACTAATCCTTCTGGATGGTGGTTGTAAGAAAGTACTCCTTTGGGTATGGTTACCCCCCACTTCTTGCCTGACTGATGCATTATTGACTGGGCCTGTGTTCTTTCCCAAAACTGTACCTTTGTTTCCACAATTCGCACACATCTGGCACACATGTAAATTCCTTGTAAAGGTACTTGTGGTACCAAGGGCCTTGTGATCATAGAGGGTCTCTAAGGGCTGCGGCATGTGTTGTGCTACCCTAAGAAACACCTCACCAAACACAAGCACGCTGCCAATGCAGCCTATGTGTTTTGGTGCAGATAAAAGTGAAGAGTGAACCTGCCACACACCCCCTGTGTGCCATACCACCAGCTCTGTAAGAGGCACAAGTAGATCACTCCTACAGCAGACCATACAGCCTTAAGTCAGAATGCACTATACCTCGTGGGGGCATAACTGCATGAACATAAGTCCATTCTTAGACATTATAAGTGCACAGTGAAGCCATACTGAGAATATGAGCGGAGAGCTTGTTAACAGAAGTTCCACAGCTCCATGATGGCTTCCGCAAATTCCAAGAGATTTGGTATCAAACATCTCAGATAATGAGCCCACGCTGTTACCGGTGTTGGATTCATTAATAAATGTGCTCACAGGGCACCTCAGAGGTGCCCCCTGCAAACCTACCAGACCTCTAGTGTGTGGCTGACTGGTCTGCACCAGCCTGCCATCTCTAGATGTTTCGGACCCCCTGAGGTGGGAGCAGTTTGCTCTTGTGGGTCAGAAACAAAGCCTGCTCTGGGTGGTGGTGCTTTGTACCTACCCCCAAGCAGGAAAAGCATAGAATAGTGGTGAGCCTCAAAGGTTTCCTGCTCCAGCTAGTAACAAAGAAGAGGTGAAAAGAAGGGTACCACAGCTCACTTGAAATTACCACCGAAATATTATTGCACAAGCCCTGTAAGTACGTTGCACTTGATGGATGAATGTTCCACAGAACTCCGGAACACACTGCACAGTTGCAGTGTTTGTTTCCACACTTCTCCAGATTACAGGGCTTTACCGGGCACCACATAATTTTATTTGCTGGGAACATGTACGCTGCATCTTTGAGCACACAGGGAAATTCCACTTTTAGTTATCTACCTACTGAGGAATCATATTATCTCCATTGACCCCAAGTCTTGTTACCGCAAAGGGTGGAACGGTTGATATCACCATCTATGAACTAGTATTCAATTCGGAAACCTAAAATAAGGATCCCTGAATAAGTCGTGATTGTGACAAAACACATGTTGGCTGTAGTTACTGTGAAGGCTAAAGTAAAGTGCCATCAGAATTACAATAAACAACTTGATTACAAGACTGAAGAAACTACGACCCCAACCACCTACAATGCATCCTTCTCAACACCCGCTCGATCCACAGACACGCCATCGACCTATGGAATCTACTAGACACCATCTCTCCAGACATCGCCTGCCTAACAGAAACATGGATGAACGCTTCCTCCGCCCCAGACATCACCATTGCCATCCCTGAAGACTATAAGATCACACGCAAGGACCGCACCGGCCACACAGGAGGAGGAATCGCTATCGTCCATAAAAAATCAATCCACATCTCAACCAGCTCTGACGTCAACCTCGCCAATTCTGAACACCTTCACTTCCAGATCCACATCGACCCCAAGACCACACTCAGAGGCACCCTCCTTTACAGACCACCAGGACCCCGCGCAAAATTCAGTGAAGACATCACGGACTTCATCACTCCACACGCGCTCCCCTCTAAAGACTACATCCTTCTGGGAGACCTCAACTTTCACCTTGAAAAGTACAACGACCACAACACCACCACCCTCTTGGACAACCTCGCCAACCTCGGATTCAAACAACTGGTCACTTCCCCCACCCACATCGCAGGTCACACACTCGACCCTATCTTCACCTCCAGCAACCATGTCTCCTTCAGCCACACTACGGATCTCCTCTGGACTGACCACAGCTGCGTTCACTTCACCTACAACAAGCCGAAACCCACCAACCACCTCCAACCAACTCTGCAAAGAAACTGGAACAAAATCACCATCGACCAGATCTCCTCATCGCTCCTTCTAAACACCCCAGCCCACTCCTCTAACCCAGACCAAGCCGCCGCCAACTTCACCCTATGGTTATCCAACACCGCCGACATCCTAGCACCACTGAAAAAACGTCAACGCAAACCTGGCAGCAAGAAGGCCTCATGGTTCAACGATGATCTTAAGAAGTCCAAGAAACTCTGCCGCTCCCTTGAAAAGGCCTGGAAAAAAGACCCAACCACTAGCACCAAGGACGCCTTCAAAAACGCCACCCGCACACACCACCAACTAATCCGAAAGGCCAAGAAAACAGCACTCAAGGATCGACTTGACAACAACGCCCACAACAGCAAGGAACTTTTCAACATCGTCAAGGAATTTACCAACCCCTCGGCCAACTCCAACGACATCACCCCCTCTCAAGCCCTCTGCGACTCCCTGGCTTTATTCTTCCACGAAAAAATTGCAGACATCCACAACAGCTTCGACAACCAACCCGAAGACCAACCCACCCAACCATTTGCTGAACTCTCTCCCCCCTTGAACGCCCTTAACGACTGGAACCCAATCTCCACTGAAGACACCATCCGCCTGATGAACTCTATCCACTCAGGATCCCCCACAGACCCATGTCCTCACCACATCTTCAACAAAGTAGACTCCATCATAGCACCGCACCTCCGAGACATCATCAACTGCTCCTTCAACTCCGCCACCTTCCCGGAAAGCTGGAAACACGCTGAACTCACCGCCCTTCTGAAAAAACCCACAGCGGACCCCACCGAACTCAAAAATTACCGCCCTATATCGCTCCTTCCTTTCCCAGCCAAAGTCATCGAGAAAGCTGTCAACAACCAACTCGCCACCTTCCTCGAAGCCAACAAATCCCTCGACTCCTCACAATCTGGCTTCCGAGCAAAACACAGCACTGAGACCGCCCTCATCGCAGCAACAGACGACATCCGAACTCTACTGGACAATGGAGACACAGTCGCCCTCATCCTCCTCGACCTCTCTGCAGCCTTCGACACAGTCTGCCACAGCACCCTTTTACAACGCCTCAGTAACATCGGAATACAAGGAAAAGCACTTGAATGGATCACCTCGTTCCTCACCGGAAGAACCCAGAGAGTCTGCCTTCCACCATTCAAATCCGAAGCCACTGAAGTCATCTGTGGCGTACCACAAGGATTCTCACTCAGTCCCACCCTCTTCAACGTTTACATGAGCCCCCTTGCGGACATCGCTCGCCAACACAACCTCAACATCATCTCTTACGCAGATGACACTCAACTGATCCTTTCTCTCACCAATGACCCCAGCACCGCCAAAACAAACCTACACGAAGGAATGAAAGAAGTTGCCGAATGGATGAAACAAAGCCGTCTGAAACTGAACTCGGATAAAACGGAAGTCCTAATCTTAGGCACATCCCCCTCTGCGTGGGACGACTCTTGGTGGCCGGAAGCCCTTGGAAAAGCACCCATCCCGACAGACCACGCACGGAACCTAGGCGTTATCCTGGACTCTTCACTCTCAATGAACAGACAAGCCAACGCCGTATCCTCATCCTGCTTCAACATCCTTCGCATGCTCAAAAAAACATTTCGCTGGATCCCCACCGAAACCAGAAAAACAGTCACCCATGCTCTAGTCACGAGCCGACTGGACTACGGAAACACCCTCTACGCAGGTACTACCGCGAAACTCCAGAAGAAACTCCAACGAATCCAAAACGCCTCAGCCAGGATCATATTAGACATCCCACGTAACGAACACATCTCTGGCCACCTAAAAGACCTCCACTGGCTACCCGTCAATAAGAGGATCACTTTCCGACTGCTAACCCACGCACACAAATCTCTCTACGACATCGGACCAGAATGCCTCAACTCACGACTGTCCTTCTACACCCCCTCCCGCCAACTACAATCTTCCAGCCAAGCCCTTGCCACTGTTCCCCGCATCAACAAGACCACCATGGGAGGCAGATCCTTCTCATACCTGGCAGCTAAAACATGGAACTCACTCCCCACCTACCTTCGCCTTACCCAGAACCACCTAGCTTTTAGAAAGCAACTTAAAACGTGGATATTTTACAATTAAGCGTCCTCCCCTCCCTAAGCGCCTTGGGACCCTCTGGGTATGTAGTGCGCTATATAAATTCTCTGACTTGACATATATGTCTTTACGTGTGCCAGATGAATGTATATTGCCTCTCCAGCTAGTGGAGATGCCCAACCACGTGGCCTAGCGATCCTGAGACGGAGTCCCTCGTGGATTGACCCCTGACAAACTCCACGTCAACGCCTTTAGCCTTTGCACAACGACCTCTTTCCCCAAACGCGACCGCACTGGTAAGCTGACTTCCGACGCCAAAGGACACCCCTGCACCCAGAGCACTGGGCCTTGGGGAGATCTACCAATGGTGTGTCGATGCTCCAGCACATCCCAACTTACCTGTGCATTTGTAGGTTTATTTTGTCCAACCTCCTGCCCTGAGCCTGCAGCCTTTTTCCAATGTCCAGATTCTCCATTGGTTATCATTGGGCGCCCGATTCAGTGTTGGTACTCGCACCGGCTGCCCTGTGCCACTGAAGATGTAACTTTGGTGCTGCCTTGTGCCCCTACCCCAGTGCTTACCGTAACCCCTAGAGACTGGGTTACCAAACCTTTTTACTTATTTGTAAGTTGTACCACTTTGATTGCCCTCTCTCCATTGGCTAACATTGGCACCAGAATACCAGTTTGGCTGCTAAACTCGGCCTCTCCAGTGCTGCTGGTGGTGCAGTGATGTCACTTACCTGAACCTTGCCTGGTACTGATTTTTTGTCCAAAAGCTCAATATCTTAAATCATTTTCTTAACTGCATATTGCTGATTGTGTTTCCTCACATAGATTGTACATTGTACTGATTGAAAAATGCTGTGTCCACACTTTACATTGAAAAACAGTGATATTGCAAAAAGTATTTTACTGCAACAAAGTATCTTTTGTTCTATAAAATAAATATACTAAAAGTAATATTTTTACAAACCATTAGTCCCCGATTTAGTCATTGAGTATGTGTAATTATTTCTTGCCTGTGAAAGTTTCTCATATGGGGATGTTTTCCCTGCTTGTACCATAAATAGTTGGGAGACAATTAGCTGGATTTGGCAATAAGAATTGAAATATGCTTGTGCTTGTTGAAACCTACATATTTGTGTGAGTATATACCATTGACAGATTGTGTTTATAATAACATTTAGAAGATATAGTTACCTTACATGATGGACCGCAAAACCAAATAGGTACTTTGGGGTTTCAAAATGCGCAAATGCTTGCTCATTCAAGTGAGTAGTCTGACACAAGATATGAAATAACTTTTTTAGTTTAACCTTTTTTCAGATTACCTTATGAAATAGTGCTAGTGTATGCTTTGACTCAAGTAATCTCCTTTGTGAGATGTGGTCAACTATTAACCAGTACCCCTTTTGTGAAACAGGAACCTGGAGGCCACATGAAAACACATGTGAATTTCCATTTCAGAGATAGAGCTTGTAAGGGTATCTTTTAGTGAGTGTTTAGAACAAGATGATCGCCAAATCAAACTTGCTCAGACAAACAGTAAAAAGCAAACTACTCCTCCTCGTCCGGTCCGTTCCACCCCAGATGTGATATTGGGGCCCCTACATTGCCAACAACTCTCTGTACTGACGTTTGTTTCTTTCTGTACCTTCTGACACAGATCCACAGCTTGTTCCCTTGAGTCCTGTCAGGCTTGACATACCTTTTTTATTAAAGCTTTTTTCAGTGTGCAAGAGACCTGTCCCATCTAAATACAACAGGTTCTCTTCCAGGGGATACTCATCAATAGTCATAAGCACTGAATAATCCCTGCCCACGTGCGGGATCCCGGAGCATATAGAAATATACATATATATTTGTGTTTGTTGGGGACCACAAGTGCCTAGCACTTCCACGACATACATATATACAAGTATATAAATACATAAATATGCAGCCTAACATAATTCCAATATGGCAAAATGCCAACATTACATAGGTTTTTCTTGTACAAAAAATAATCTCCCACATACACTCTGTAATAGAGAACATACACTGTAATAGTGTCATACAAGAAAACCTTAAATTTCAGAAAGGAAAAACAGTTAAGAGCATGCAGTTGGCTCATAGGCTGCACAGATGAATAAACAGAGGGGATCCAGGAGCCCTTCTGCTCCCATCATGCACCACAGGTGACAGTTAGGTCAGTTCCTTTTTACGGTGTACAAACTTGTAGCAACCTTATTATAAGATGCAATCACTCCAATAATATACTAAAAAATGCTGGTCCGGGGAGGCGGGAGGGTTGCTTATGACTTTGAGTATACCCCTGGAAGAGAACTAGGATTACAGGTAAGTAACTAATCCTTCTATTCCATGGGATACTCACCAATAGTCATAAGCACTGAATAGAGTATCTGATAGAGACTACTAGCCGCAAATTCCTTCACGTAGAATTATCCCCAGGCATGAGACTGGATCCGGAAAACTTTTGCCACAGCATCTCTGCGTGCCGGGGAAGGTGCGACACCACGTGACTCCGCCCAGGCGTTGTCCGCGTACGTGTCATCAGCGAGGTCACATAAGACCCACCCCAGCGTGCCTACATCACTTTATTTCCTTTGCCGCGTGTATTTTGGATCCGGTCCTTGCTACGGGCCTGTTTGGGCCCTCTTTTTCCTTCCATTGTCCCTTCTTTTTGTGGAATGTCTTTAGGCTTCAAGACTTGCACGTCGTGTGGGCCTCATGTCAGCGACGGACCCTCACCTCATTTGTATGTGGAGTTTGGGGGAAGATCACGGCACCACTGATTGTGCGGCGTGCCAACAGTTGAAGCCGAAGTCGCGGCCGGATGAAACTTCTCTCTGCGTGTCTCTCCAGGTCGGTGTCCTCCCCTCGGTCTGCTTCGACTGGCGGCTTCAGATAAGGCCGTGGTCGTCCTCACCCTTCTACGATGTCACATGAGCATTGCTCCCCTGTGGGTAAATGTTGCTGTTTGGCCCCAATGACTGGTTTCCGGACTGCCGGGTGCGAGGGCTCTCCGCGGTTGATGTCCTAGCCACTGTTTCCCGGTGCTGGGGCGTCGAGAGTCCAGATGGAGACATACGCAGCGGCTTTGCAGGACTCGCTGGTATCTCCTCCTCCTCGTTTCCTACCTGGGGCGTCAGCGGATCCCTTGCCTTGCGCGGGCCCTCCGCGGCGCCGCCTGCGGCTTCGGCCCGACTGGTTCGGATCCAGACTTGGAAGATGTAGTGCTGTTGGGGTGCGGCGTCTCCGCCTCACCGCAAATTCCAGTGGGAGTCCCTGTGGTGTCGCGGGAGGTCGCCCTGGGCTCGGGTCCTATCTCCGTGCCCCTCTTGGCCCTTTGACAATGTGTTTTTTTCTAAGGCCGAGGTGACGCCGCTACAGCGCCGGCAACGGCTGGACCGTGCAGAGCCTCGGGGGTCGGTGGACCCTCCTCGTCCCGCTCTGGGTCGTTGCTGGGTGGGGACCCCTCGTTCCTCTTTGAGACCCTCTCGTATCCTCCCCACGGGCGGCTGCCTCGTCGGAGGGCAAGTCGGAGGTTGAATCGTCCCTGGCCCCACCACATGGGCTGCCGGGCGATCTTAGCCACATTCTGGGCCGCGGCTGGCTGTTTGCTTCGTGTCCCTCCCCAGGTCCTTCTCGCTTCTCCTCGCAGGCGGGTGCCTCGGCGGGGGTCCAGTAGGCCTTGCTCCGGTGCCGCCCTGGGGCCAGTTAGGCTCTGGCACCCCTCTGGTCCATGATGCAGTGTGACTTGGAGGAACCCTGTCCGGCGACGCCCGGTGGTGCCGACGTTTTGCCTCAGGAGAAGGATTCTACGGCTCCGTGCAAGAGTTGTGCTGCGGATTCGTCTTCGGATGCTCCGTCTTCTCCGGAGGCAGGATGTATATTGATGTCGTCCTCCTCCGAGACTGGTCGCCGCGTGGTATATTTTTCACCGGTGTCGTCGAAGGGCGGCTCCCCGCCTTTCCTGAGGCAGAGGTGTTCGTCGGAAGAGCGGCAGGTCCCTCATTCTTCAGCTACTTTTGACTTCCAGGTCTGGCCCTTGCCGTCCCGCTTGGCTTCGGGGATGGCTGCCTTAGTTTGCAGCCGTCGCCCACAGAGGAGCTGCTCTCTTCACCGCGGGGCCCTACGGAGGCAGGTGCGACCTTTGCTCATGCGGTGTCCACAGCCGTGGGCATTCTGAGCATGGGTGACCCAATTGCTCACTTTCCGGCTGACCATCTCTTGGAGGTTCTCCACCATGGTTCTGGTGGGGGGGAGATCTTACTTCCCTGACAGGGGCTTGGATGCGTCCCTCCTCAGGGGATCCAGTGCCTCAGCAGCTTCTGCACCATGTGACCCGGTGTCCCTTTCCCTCCACCCCTCCGCTGCCAGTCTGCTTTTGCAGACCGCCTTTCCCTCCCTGCCGCCACTGTTGACTCCGCCGTCCCGGGAGGCCGGCTGGCTGGATTCTTCGGGGTGCAACATGTTCGCCTCGACAAGCGCTGCCCTGCTGGCCCCTAACACCTTGTGTGTTTTGGCTAGGGCCTCCTCTTGTTTGTGGGACTCGGCTGAGTCTCTGGGATCCGCAGCCTCCAAAGAGACGGTCCAGGTGGACTTACGGCATCATGCTGTGGATGGCCGGGAGCTAGGGGCGTTTATTCTCCGCTCCGCTCTAGACATCTTGGAGGTGCTGGGCCATGGCTTCCTCAGTCACCCTCTGTCGCCATGCTTTGCTTCGGGACAGCCTGTTCCCTGAAAATATTAGGGAGCGGCTCATTGATCTTCCGTTTGATGGCAGCCTGTTGTCCCATGTCTGGCTGACTTCGCCATCCAAAGGTTCCTGACAGGGCTTCGTCCTCCTCTGCTCAGTGACTGCTGAGTTGGGCTGCTTCTGGGCCTTCTTAGGCCACTTGTTTTGTATGGGGAGTCTGCTTTCTGGCCATTGAGTCCTCTGTGGGACTTTGGCATTGCTTGCTGTTGGACGGCCCTTTGTTGACTATGTGTGTGTTTTGCTGGAGTTGTTGCGCAGACTTGGCCCTTAGATTAGGCCTTCTGCTTTGTCAAGCCTTCTGTGGGGGTGTTTTTCCCCGTGGCCCTTTTGTTTTTTCCTCTGCTGTGAAAGTTCTTCCAAAGAGGGTTCCCATATCTTGGGACTTAACCTACCCTATGTGGGGTAGTGGTAGCTGTTATATAGCTTGCACTCTGCTAGGGAGTTCTGGTTGCCTTCGGGTGCCGGTTCTCCATGGCGTTTCTGTATGTCGCTTTTGCTTCTTGAGGTCGGGAGTGCGGCCCCTCGTAGTGTTGTGGCCAGGCATTTTCTCACCTTCCTGCCCCTGTCCTGAGGGCTGGAATGATTCTGAGTGCTCCCTTGTCGGGCGTAGACTGCTCGGTCTTTCTGGGGCCCCGGGCTGTTCTTCTTGCTTTGACAGCTTATGAATGTTGGTTCTGTTCTGGGTGGCCTGTTGCCTTCCATCTGGAGGGGGCTCGCCTTCCTTCCCCTCTTTTCCTTGGGCTCTCTGGGCTTCTTCTTCCTCCTCTTTCTGCCTTGGCATTGAATGGAAACTCTCTTGCCTTGTAAGTGAGTGAGGTGCTTCGGACTCTCTAGCCTTGACCTTGGTTCTTCTGCTGTGAGAGTACGGGCCTTTTCAGTCTCCCTTTCTTCATACACCGTCCGGGGGTTGGTGGTGTCCCCCTTGTGGGGGTTCCTCTTGCCTGGCAGGGATGACATTTCTCTTCTGGCCCGCAGATCTGGTTCCATCCAGGCTGGTGGGGTCCTTTCACAGAACCTCCTTTCCCGTGGGTATTACTAGGGTATCTATTCTACATGAAGGAATCTGAGGCTAGTAGTCTCTATCAGATGTACGAGTTACTTACCTTCGGTAACGATGTATCTGGTAAAGACGATTCTAGCCGCAAATTCCATCATGGCCCTCCCCTCTTCCCCGTTCTGCGAGGACCCTTGTGTTGGTCTTCAGTACTCGTCTCCTGGTGGGGGGCTGAGTCTCCTGTGAGTACCTTGTTTTGCTCCTGGTTACTCCAGGTTTGGGGAGATTTGCCTTCACTCTCTGTCCTTCCCTCCCTTCCATTCCTGTTGCTGCTGAGGGTCCTGGAACCTCTGCCTACCTCCGACTAGGGGCCTTGCCCTTATTCCTTGGGGGGTGGTTGCTCTCTCTGCTGGGGTGGCTTGGAGGTCTGTGTTTGTCGGTCTTGGGACTGGCTCCCCTTCCTTATTTCTGGATGGGGGTGGTGGGCCTGTTACGTGTATCATGGCTTTTTTACAGGTTCTTTGTTTCAGGGGAAAGGCTGTTTATGCCTTTGGACACTGCAGTGTTGTACTGTTCCTTATGGTGTTGTTTGTCTCTCCTTTTTTCTACTCTTTCGCACACTGTTTCCATGCTCCCACAGTGTTTTGACTGGTGGCTCCGCTTTGTGGTCCGAAGAAAAGTGACGTCGGCGCGCCTGGGTGGGTCTTATGTGACCTCGCTGACGTCACGTACGCATACGTCTGGGCAGAGTCGCGTTGTCGCCCTGCCCCCGGCACGCAGGGATCCTGTGGAAAGTTTTCCGGATCCAGTCTCACGCCTGGGGATAATTCTACGTGAAAGAATCTGCATCTAGATTCGTCTCTTCCAGATACATCTTTACCGAAGGTAAGTAACTCGTACAGCAAGCCCATACCCACTACCTCGGGACAAGCAAATAGTATTGAAACACAGTTAACAGAGTATCTTAACATGACATCCAGCAAATAATACCTCAGTGAGGCTTGCCCAACTTGGTTATCTGCCTGTGCATCAGAATCCAAGCAGTAATGGCGGGTGAAAGTATGAACTGTCCATCTAGAGATGGAACGTCTAGAAGCTGCTGAACCGGTATTTATGACACCATAGCTAACAAACAACCAGTCCGTCTTTCTCAAGGACTTAGGTTTGTCAAGATAAAATTTCCACATTCTATTAAGGTCTAAAGAATGGAGGGACCTCCTCGGTGGAGTAGAGGGATTGGGAAAAAAGGTGGTAAGAGTGATTACCTGATTGATGTGGAAATCTGAGACCACCTTCGGCAGGAAACTCGGATGGGTCCTCGGATGCCCTGTTGGCATGAAAAACAGTATAAGGCTCTCTATAACACAAAGCCTGGATCTCACTAACCCTGCTGGCAGAAGTGATGGCAGCTAAAAAGGTCGTTTTCCATGATAAATGTTGCAGGGAGGCCTTGTGAATCAGCTCAAAAGGAGCACCTATGAGCTTTGTAAGGACTATGTTGAGCTCCCAAGGAGGAAATTGGGATCTCACTGGGGGGTAAACCTTTTTTAACACTTCAAAGAAACCACTGGCATTTTGAAAAAATAAATTTGAGTAGCAGACTTCCATGAAGCAGTGATAGCTGCCAGATGCACTTTAATCGAAGAGAACTGCAGACCAGACTTGGCCAAATGTAGTAGGTATGGCAACAGTACCTGCCCTTGACCCTTGACTGGATCATGAACATTGTCCCTGCACCACTTGTAGAACCACTTCCACTTGAAAGTATCGGATGTTCTGGTGGAAGGTCTCTTAGCTTCCTTCAGAATCATCATACAAGCCGCTGGTAAGTCTAGGTGTCCATATTGAAGGACCTCGGGAGCCATGCTGTCAATCTGAGGGATGAGGGATTGGGATGAAACACTCTTCCCCTCGTTCTTGGACAACAGATCCGGACGGCAAGGTAACCTCCTGTGTGGCACCTCGGATAATTGCAGAAGGTCCGGTTACCACCACTGACGCCGGCACTCCAGAGCTATCAGGATCATTCTGGTGTTGGTACAGTAAAATTTGCTGATCACTGCAGGGATCAGTGGAAGCGGTGGAAAGGCGTACAGTAATGTCTGAGACCAGCTTATCAAAAGAGAATTCCCTCGTGATCCTGGTTGGGGAAACCTGGACGCGAAGTCGGGGAATTTGGCGTTGGCCGCGTCTGCGAAGAGTTTGATGTCTGGCACTCCACATTGTCGAAAGAGGTCTTGTGTGACTTCGGTGTTGAGCACCCAGTCGTGCGCTTCTACGAAGTCCCTGCTTAGTGCGTCTGCTTGGACGTTTATGGAACCCGGAAGATGAAGATGAATGGCCACGATGCCGAGACCTCTTGCAAGAAGCCATTTCCAAATGGACTGTGCCTCCAGAGAAAGAGTTCTCGACCTGGTGCCTCCCTACTTGTTCAGATAATACATCCTTGTGGTGGTGTCTGCCTGAACCAAGAGGGAGCTGGATTGGAGAGAAGGATACAGAGACTTGAGAGCCAGGTGAGCCGCTCTTAACTCAAGAAAGTTGATGTGATATCCCCTTTCTGTCTCTGACCAGAGACCTTGTACTTGAAGAGATAGACCCTATGTGCGCTCCCCAACCTTGCAGGGAAGCATCTGTGACTATAGACGGAGTCTGAATGTCTTGATAAAAATGGGACTCCCTTTAGCAGGTGTGACTGCTTCATCCACCATATGATGGAGTCCTTGGCAGATTGAGGTAGGGTCACACGGTCTGCGACCCGAGACTTGCATCCACTGGACTTCCAGAGACTGCTGCAGAGGACGCATGTTCAATCTGGCATTGTGGAAGTTGAACACGCAAGAGGCCACGGAGCCCAACAGAGACGAAACCTGTCTGACTGTGGGATGACTTGTACTGAGGAGATCGCGACCTTTGCTTCTGATTGAAGATAGCCTCTCCTCCGAAGGACACACGCTTGCCTTTGTGGTATCCAGTGAAACGTCCAGGTAATGGATTCTCTGTCGGATTGAAGACCGACTTCTTGAAGTTGACCTGAAGCCCAGCGTGTTCAACAGCTGACAGTAGTTGAGATGACTCTGAAGCAAAGAAACCGTGGTATTCTTCAGGAGCCAATCGTCTAGATAGGGGTAAATGAAGATTATGCGCTTGCATAGAAATGCTGCCACCACCGCCATGCACTTCGAAAAACTTGCGATGCCTCTTGGACACTGGAAAATGGAAGTAGGCGTCTTGCAAGTCTATAGCACACATCCATTCTCCCTGACGTAGATGAGGAAATATCAACATCCGAAATTTTTCCTTGCGGATGAACTTGTTCAAGAACCATAGATCAAGAATTGGTATGCATTCTCTTATCGGGCCTCTTTTTGGACCAGGAAGTAACAAGAGTAAATTCCTTGTCCTTGCTGGTGCTTTGGAGCCTTCTCTATGGCGTTTTTTTGTAGAAGACTGTCCACCTCTTTCTGCAAACGTAGATGATGTTAGTTGGATCTGCTTTGAGGAGGAACTGATGGAGGTGGGGCTTTGAACCTCAGCAAGTATCAATTTTGAACAATATTCAGCACCCATTTGTCGTTTGTTATGGATCTCCACTCTTCCAGATGAAAAGTGTCACTTCCTCCTACCGGACTGACTAACGGGCACGGAGGAAGCCTCTGCTCATTGTTTGGCTGGATGTTTAGCAGCTGATGCCTGTTGTTTCCTCTCCCTCTACCAGGTTGTCGTTGATGGAACTGTGACCTCTGCTTCTGCTGATTTTGGGAAGACCAACAAGGGGTTTGAACCCTCAGTTGGGAGGAGCATCTGTCATACGTGTGGAAATGTTTCCTGAATTCTTTCCGCTTCTCTAGACCAACGGCCTTCACAGTATCCAATCCTGTCTTCATTTTGGCCATCTTATGATCCATGTGAGAACCAAATAGTGAAGACCCATTAAACGGCAGGTTGGCAATTCTCCGTTGGGCATCTGGGTTCAGGTCTGTGAGACAAGCCAGGCCCAGCGTCTGGAGCAGATACCGTGTGAATAGCTGTGTTCGGCCAGATCAGATCAGTCTGCAGCCACACTTATCACCTGGTTCGCTACCAGGCCGACTTCTTGTAATATCTCCTGAAAGTCCTGCTGGTCTTCTTTTGATAGCTTTTCTGTGAATCTGGCAAGGGAGTCCCAGAGAGACCTATCGTACCTCCCTAGAAGAACTGATGCTCTGCCACCTTTTATAGAATCTCTGACGGATACACTGCTAGACAGCTGGACAAAGTCAGAGTCTTGACCTCCAGTTAATAAGCAGATTACAAGGCGACTTAGCCTGGCTACGGGGTACCCTGCCTTTCTCCTTCGTCCTGCTACCCCAGAGAACCTTGTGGTGCAGACCTCTGCAAGCAGTGTAAGTGCATGTGTGTTTCCAATCACGCTATCTGATAGATATTTGGAACCAAACAGATGTTTTCCGCAGCCAGCTTTGCCCTCTGATCAGTCAATACCATCTGCCTCCTGGAAAGATACTTGCATGCCCTGTGGGACATGGTGAAGGATATCTTTGTACATTGACCGCACCAAAGAACTTTGGGTGTACAATCAGCAATTTTTAGGGTCTTATGGGATGAAAAAGACAATACTGTTTACAAAAGAACCATCTTGTGTTTCAAGATCTCCTGCGAGCCTGCATGCTGATTCTACCACGGCAAAGTATTGCTAGAACCATGCTGGTGCGCAGTGTTCCAGTCTTGGGCATGTACCAGCCTACTATGTGGGCATCACTCCACACGTTCAGAAAGCACTACGACCTGGATAACCAGACATAGCGGGAGATGCACGTTACCCTTTCAGTCCTGCAGGATTTCTTGGTCTGACCTATTCCACAGACCAACTACCTGCAGAGTTACTGCTTTGGTATCTATTTACAAGGTGAGGATTCTGCGGTTAGAAGTATCCATCAGAAGACTTAGTCACTTACATCCAGTAAATAAAACGTTCTGGTGGATAACTCTAACCACAGATTCCTCACCAACTGACATTCACCTTCGCGTTCTTTGGAATGGATTTATCTTGTCCTTGCACACTGACACAATCAGATTATGGAAGTCCCCCACGTCCGGCACGGATTGATATCAGAAAGAAGCTGACGTGAGTGTGTGGAGGTGGCGTTTATGTAAGGACCCCAACGTCCTATCCAGGTTGTCACAGACCTGACCCATAGCAGCACACCCCCCATCAATGCACCAGGGAATTGCTGAGAAAATTGACCGTATCCAGTCTGCTGCCTGGGGATATTCACAAGGTGGGTAGTCTGTGGTTAGATGGTGTCCTCCAGAAAGAGCATTACTGAAGGTACGTAACTTGGCCTTTCTGTATATCACTAAGATTGTGTTGAGTTAAAAATAAAATAAATAAATAAATAAAATGATTCCCTTTATTTATTACAGGAATGTTTATCATAGAGGATGATCGGTATTGCAACAGTTCGAGTCCTTTTTTTTTCTCTGAAGATGCAGAACAAACATTTTACGATAAGCCCTTGAAGGACAAAGACCGTAGTCCTTTTACTTTGTTGACCACAAGCAAATTTGTGAAAAACCGCTTTCTGAATTCACTTACTTTGCCAAGTAAGAAACTTCGTAGCAGCAGTGATCCTAAAGGTGGCAAACCTTTATTTGACACCAAGTTGGGTTTGAGACGAAACCGGACTGTCACAGAGCCTTGTAGCAATTCAAATTTTAGTCCAGGAGAAGACTTTGGACCAATTTTCAGTGTTCCAAAGATCAACACCTTAAATTTTGGAAAATCTTTTGTTGGGAACAGAAACATTGATGATACAGGGAGCACACAGAGTATTGGTGAAAATGACCTGAAACTGCCAAAGATCTATGGAAATGAAAATCACAGGGAAAATACAAGCAGAGAGAAATTGATGGGAGATGTTTCAACCAACACTCACTTCAAGAGTCGTAGTTTAAGCTTTAATACAGACACAACTACAAGTGGCATAAGCTCAATGAGCTCCAGTCCTTCCAGAGAGACTGTGGGTATTGATACTACAAACCTAGACACGGACTGTGGTAGTTTAAGTACAGTGGTAAGTACCAAAACTGTTAAAACCAACCACTCTTCGATGTCGCACCCAAATCATCTGCCTATTTCAAAGTCGAACTCTGTGTCACTTGTGCCTCCGGGATCTTTTCATACTCTTCCTCGCAGAGCGCAGTCATTAAAGGCTCCCTCCATTGCTACAATTAAAAGCCTGGCAGACTATAACTTTTGCTACACAAGTTCGCGAGATGCTTTTGGATATGCAACGCTAAAACGTCTTCAGCAGCAGAGGATGCACCCTTCTTTGTCTCATTCAGAAGCTTTGGCTTCTCCAGCTAAAGATGTGCTGTTTACTGACACAATCACCATGAAGTCTGGAAGCCTAGATTCAAGGTTAACTCCCAACAGGTAAGGAACCTATGCTAATTTTGTCAACATTGTTAATTCAGAACAACTAAAGAACTGTTTTAAAGTTGTCCATAAATTGAGATTATGCCAAAACATTGCGATATAAACATTTGTTATGGAAGTATGTAATTGAATTGTTCATAGTGGCCTCTACGTCTTATTTTTTTCATATTTTTGGTGCTACATGACACTGAACAGCAACTTAAAAGCCCCAATAGATTGGAAAAGATTTGGAGAATAGAGCGCAAATCATGAATGATAGAAATAAATTCCAATTGGTCGTGTGGTCAAGATGCTGGTGCAGTGCAACAGTGAAGCTTTGGTTCGAGGCATGTGGGCTGCTGAATTCATATCTGTGCATAGATCGCCGCCTAGTGTTGGGTCCGGATGTTTGCACATTGTTGTCCTGGAAGAGTCTTCGAAGTATCACGAGATAGGTGGCTCCTCCCCTGGACTACAGTGCGCATGGGCATCGCCTCCATCCCCAGATTGTTTTTTTCCGCCATTGGGTTCGGATGTGTTTCGGTTCCCTCTGTCGGAACCGATAGTTGTTCAACTTTTCTACTCGAGACCAAAAGGTCTTTAGGCTGGGCGTCGGTATAGTTGCGTTCGGGTTTCTTGTCTGACTCTCAGCTCCGAACTCTTGCTACCCTTCCGCGTGCTTTCGGCGCGGACGGGCCTACACTACATTTCTGCTATGGAGCGGACACCGTTTAAGAAGTGCCCGGTGTGTAACTCCAAATATTCACACCTCGACGTGCACCCCGTGTGCAATACATGCTTGTCACCGGACCATAACGAAGACAGCTGCATGGCGTGTTCGAAATTCCGGTGCAAGAAGACTCTGAAGATTCGTCGAGCCAACAGGCTCCAGGCTAAGTTCTCGGCTACCGCGGCGCCCCCACCAGACGACATTTTCCAAGAATCTGTTGGAGACGAGGACGACGTACAAGGTTCGGAATCTGGTCCCGCGTCCGAAGGGGAGGCCTACGACGCGGGTGATGAGGACTTTGACGAAGTCGCCGGCGAGGTAGGGGACGACGAGCGGGCTATTGCCACTGTAGGGGATAGCTCGGAGGAGGAGCATCCCCAACCAGACTCAGGGGTCAATCCCCTTCATACGGCCCAGGTCGAGGGATCGCCTTCGGGCCTTACCCAAGATCTACTTATAAGTCCTACGTCCCCGCCTCCGGGCCCGGTCACGGACATTTCTGAGGCGCCACTCTCGGTGAAGAAAACGAAAGTGAAGCCGTCTGGTCACGCACCCTCGGATGCGAAACCGAAAGTGAAAGTTGTGCTGGGGCAGAAGGTTCTGGAGGCGTCAACTTCCAAAAAATTCAAGATGGCCGACTTGAAGAGCCACGCCAAGATGGCCGACCCGAAGCCCTCGGGGTCGGCGCCGAAGGCGAAGTCGACCGACGCGTCTGCGTCGGCGCCGAAAGGGGTCGTGGACCCGAAGACGGCTCCAAAGAAGCGTCAGGGCGACGACGCGCACAGGGCCCTTGGGGACAGGGCGCGTGAGGTCTCGGCCCCGAAGAAGGTGCCTGCCATCGATCCGACTCTCGACGCGGGACAATCGCTCGAGCCGGTCAGGCCCTCTCCGGCCTTCACGAAGAAGGTAGCGGAATCCCTGCAGCGGATACGGAAGGGCGGTGTGGTTCCTGATCAGGACACTGTGGCGCCTAAGCTCACAACGAAGCCTGCGAAGGGTCAGACGCCTATCCGTTTTACCCTGCCGCCCAAGTCGACGCCGAAGGTTTTCGCGCCGAAACAGGGCGGGCCCTCGAAGGCGGTATTGACGCCGAAAGCTGCCTTGGTGGTGTCAAAGCTTCGGCTCCAGCCGCTTGCTGAAGAGGAACGTCGGGAGGTCATCATCGACGCCAACACCGGGAAACTGTCTCTCCTCAAGAGGAAGATCACCACGGAGCCGGTGTTGGAACATTTTCGGATCCCTCTCAAAAATAAGAGGGACTCTGCGGAATCTTCGGCTCTGGTTGAACCTATGTCTCCACAAGCCCTAGGACACTCGCCAACGCATTCCGCCGCAGGCGATGCGGACGACGAAGACGCCGAGTACAACTATCCGGCGTACTCGGATCCGGAGGAGGAGCACGAACCTTGGTCGGCCGGAGGCGACCCGGAGGACCCGCAGTCGGGCCAGGACACGCAACTTTTTGCGGCCAAAACGTCCCCGACGGAGGACTCGGCGGCCTTCAACGCTCTAATCGAGAGAGCTGCGGCTAACCACGACGTCGAGCTCCACTCGGACCCTGTGGATGTGGACTTTTTATTCGACACTTTCTCAGTGGCTGAGAAGTCAGTCAAAACACTACCAATGCTTAAAGGGGTGCTCAAACACGCAACGGAGGTATTCAAAGAGCCCACCCGGGCGCGTGTCGTCAACCCTCGCATTGACAAAAAATATAAGGCAGCGCCCTCGGATCCAACATACATCAAGGGACACTTGCCACTGGACTCGTTGGTTGTTTCCAACGCTCGGAAGAGGGCGAACTCGCAGACCACTGGTGACGCTCCTCCCCCAGACAAAGAGTCCAAGATCTTTGAGGCCTCAGGCAAACGAATTGCTGCACAGGCAGCTAATATTTGGAGAATCTCTAACACACAGGCCCTACTTGCACGCTATGATAGGGCTCATTATGACACCTTAGAATCACTACTGCAACACTTGCCTGACCAGTACAAGGAGGCAGGAGAAATGCTGATTCAGGAAGGAAAGCTCATCACGAATGCATCTATAAAATGTGCACTAGATGTGGCGGATACAGCCTCCAGGGCGATCAACACCAGTGTGTTGCTTAGACGGCATGCTTGGCTTAGAATTTCAGGGTTCAAACCCGACATTCAAACCACAATACTGAATCAAACAGTTAATCCTGACCACCTGTTTGGCCCTGAGGTGGATGCGACACTGGAAAAGATGAAAAAAGATACGGAAACTGCCAAGTCTATGGGGGCCCTCCAAAGTCAGCAGTTTCGGAGTGGTTCCTTTCGCCGCTCCAATTCCAGAGGCACCTCAAGAGGTCAGGCATCGCAGTCCACACAGTATTACAAGAGTAACACCCGAACCTCGTACAGCAACAAGGGTAGAGGTGGCTACAGAGGCAATAACGTCAAGGGCAGGGGACGTGGAAACAACAGCTCCAGGTCCACCACCGCCAACAAGCAGTGACGTCTTGTCACTGCCCCCCGACCATACAACACCGGTCGGGGGGAGACTCCAGCAGTTCCTGCCAGCGTGGAGATCCATCACCACGGACAGGTGGGTCAAGTCTCTTATCCAGTACGGGTACTGTCTGGAACTTACTTCCATTCCACCAAACATACCCCCAAGGAGCCGTCCTATGTCCGGCGAGCACTTGACCTTATTGCAGCAGGAAGTTCTAGTCATGCTGCAAAAAGGGGCAATAGAGCTCGTTCCATTGCAAGAACGGGGAACAGGGGTTTACTCCCTGTATTTTCTGATCTCCAAAAAGGACGGATCCCTCAGGCCCGTCCTGGACCTCAGGCCCCTAAACTGGTACATTCTCTCGGAGCACTTCCATATGCTCACGTTACAGCAAGTGCTCCCCCTGCTTCAGCAGGGGGACTTCCTGGCTACACTGGATCTGAAAGATGCATATTTTCATATCCCCCTGCATCCTTCCCACAGGAAGTATCTCAGATTCACGATTCAAGACCAGCATTACCAGTTCAGGGTTCTGCCGTTCGGGGTCACCACGGCGCCAAGGTTTTTACAAAGTGCCTAGCGACTGTGGCGGCGCATCTCCGTCGCCAGAACGTCCACGTCTACCCCTACCTGGACGACTGGCTCATTCAAGCAAAGACAGAACAGCAGTGCGTCGACCACGTGTCACGCACCATTCATCTCCTGCACGAGCTGGGATTCTCTCTGAACTACCCGAAGTCCCATCTCCAGCCCGCCCACGTGCGACAGTATCTGGGCGCGACGATAAACACTCTGGCAGCCACTGCGCAGCCAAATTCAGTGAGAATCGCCAGTATCCAGGCGCTGATCCAGCGGTTCAGGCCTCAGCACTCGCTTCCAGCGAAGGTGTTCATGCAGTTGATAGGCATGATGGCCTCCTGCATCTCCATTGTCCCGCACGCGAGACTACATAAGCGTCCGCTTCAGGAGTGCCTTGCACGTCAGTGGACTCAGGCTCATGGGCAACTGACAGACCTAGTGTTGGTGAGCGGTCGGGCATACAACTCTCTGCATTGGTGGAATCCACAAAACCTTTGCAAGGGCCGACCATTCCAAGAGCCTGTGCCACAGATTATCCTGACAACGGACGCCTCTCTCCAGGGATGGGGAGCGCATATACTCCAGTACACAGTGCAGGGACTCTGGACACTACAGCAAAGGAAGATGCACATCAATGTGTTGGAACTGATGGCAATCTTCATGGCCTTGAAGGCGTTCAAAGTACATCTGTGCAACAAAGTCGTGTTGATCCGGACGGACAACATGACGGCCATGTACTACATTCAGAAGCAGGGAGGCACACACTCTCCGCAGCGGTCTCATCTGGCTCAGAGCATGTGGAAGTGGGCCATTCAGAGGAACATCTTCCTCATGGCAGAGCATCTCCCGGGCAAGGACAATCAGATGGCGGATCTGCTCAGCAGGCACAGCCATCAAATGCACGAGTGGGAGATACATCCATCAGTACTCCAACCGTACTTCCAAAAGTGGGGTCATCCAGAGATAGACCTGTTCGCCACGAAAGAGACCGCAAAATGCCAAAGCTTCGCCGCCAGGTTCCCACACCCGCAATCACAGGGCAATGCGATGTGGATGAACTGGTCAGGCAGATTTGCGTACGCTTTTCCCCCAGCACCTCTGATACCGCTGGTGGCACGCAAGCTCAGGCAGCACTCGATGACGCTCATCCTGGTTGCTCCAACGTGGGCTCGCCAACCATGGTACACCACGTTTCTGGAACTCTCCGTGGTACCGCATCAAAGGCTTCATCTCACTCCCAGCCTTCTGACGCAGAGCCATGGCGACATTCAGCACCCAGATCCGCAACAGCTCAACCTGGCGATCTGGCTCCTGAAGTCCTAGAGTTTGGCTACCTCAATCTTCCTCCCGATTGCATGGACATCATTCGGGAGGCAAGGAAGCCCACTACTAGAGCTTGTTATGCGGCTAAATGCAAGAGGTTTGTCATCTACTGTGTTAACCACGATATCGACCCACTAGATGCTTCCATTCAAAACATCATTTGTTACTTGTTCCACCTATATCAATGCAATCTGGCGTACTCTTCCATCCGTTGCAGTGCAACAGTGAAGCTTTGTTACTGCATAGTAAGTTCTCTATCTTCTATAACAGTACACTTATCATAAAAGCATAGCGTTCAGCTCCTTTCAGAACTTATTTTGAGGTTATCTCCTTGTCAATGTTGTCGGTCTGCAGGGTTTTGCACCTTCTTCCGTTGATCCAGGGTGGGTAACTGAAACCTGGCTTTGCAATATCACCAATTGGGGAAAGGAGTTGGCCTAGGGCAGTCGACCTCGAATCTGGGGAACCCGGTTTGAGTTTTGGCTATGACGCTGAACATCCTTTGATTTTGGGCAAATCACTTAATCTCCACCTGCCTAACAAAAATGAATGTGTCCTCATGTAACTCAACTGGTGCTATGTAAAGCGCTCTGATACCCGATACCTTTGGGTCGAGTTTGCACTATATAAAACTCCGTAAAAAAAAAAAAAAGTAGTTGTATGGTAAGATTTTGCCTTCACTGTAAGTTCTCCGGTAACTTTCTACTCCTGAATCTAGGGCAACAGTTGTAAGACAAGGCTATTAGGCACACAGCCAATGGGTCTACCCCATTTTTGGATGTAGAATTGCTCTAGTCACTTCTTCTGAATTCTGAAAGTCCATTGCCAGCTGGAACCATCGTTTTTCAATTGAAATACTTCTACTCCTCATTTTTACTGCCTTTGGAGGATAGTGGTGCTATTCCTCTTACCTCTCCATAAGCTGCCAACCTGGCTTTGTCTATTCAGATGCTAGATTCATTCATGAATAACCCTCCATTCCTTCCTCAATTTCAGGAGTTCTTCCACTGATGGCCAAATCAGATGGTCCTGCATTTCCCGAACCGGACACAGATGTTTAGTCCAAGTTGAAATTATACTTTAATAACAGTGTCTGAGAACTTTGGTCGATTTTCTGTATACTAAAAGACTTGACACATCCCCAGAAATATCTTTCCTCCTCCGTCATTCGGCTATCTGCTTACTGTAGGAAAGTAGGATCTGCTTTCATAGTCACCCCCACTATTTGCTGGTGTCATTATGTTTTTCAGACTAGTCTGACTGGGATCCTGCTATCCATGACCCCAGTCTCTGTGCTTCCTCCCTAAATTCGACATGAGAGTACCTGGGTACACTCCAGATTGGCTACGGGTGTACCCTTGTAAGTCCCTGGTATATGGCCCTAAGGTACCTAGGGTATAAATACACCAGTGGCCCTCCATGGGCTGTAGCATATATTATGCCACCCATGTGAGACCACTCAAATGGTGACTCCAGGCCTGCCCTTGCAGTCTGTGTAAGGTGGTGTTAGCTATCTGAGGTCACTACACTTGAAACCTATAAGTCACACCTAAGGCAGGCCTTTAAATTTTGAAGGCAGGTTGCGGAGTCCTAAGTGTGAGGGTGCACGTCCAACTGAATCTGTGGAATCCATACCACATCGAATCAGCAATTTAGATGCCTGTCGGCCATCCTGTTACTCCAGGGTGGCCGACAGGCAGCTAAATTGCTGATTGGGAGTAGCTGATGATCTACTTACCTTTAGGGTGGCTGCACCCTTTGTATGTCCCTCTCTTTGGGGAGGGTGCATCCCCTAACCTGATTGGCTAAAATCTTTCCATCCAACATCGAGGATTTTCTTTGGAGGTAGTCACTTTAGCTCAGGGCACCGTAGGGGTGGTTATGGCGGAGGGGGGACACACCTCTCCTGACTACTAATTTTCCTGCCAACCATGCAGCCAAAAGTGGGGCCTAGTCTTGGTCGGGGGGCACAACCACTAGCTGGAGAGGCCCTGACTAGCATAACACTAGTTAGACTCACCAACCCTTAATGCTGTTCCTGAATGGGTGTACGTGAGAACCACCTTCACCCCAAGCAGGCTTTGTATGTAACCCACAAGAGCACAAGGCTCCCACCTCAGACGGTTAGAAACATGTCTGTAAGTGTCAGGCTAAGGCAGACAAATCAGCTGCACACAAGAGAGTTGGTCGTTTTTCAGGAGGCATCTCTAAGATGCCTTCTGACTGCATGTTACAATAAATCCAGCTCTGGCATCAATGTGGGCTTATTGTACTGAAAGGTTTGATACTAAACTTCTTAGTATTCAGTAAAGCCATCATGGAGCTGTGAAGTTCACAATGCCAGTCTCTTAGCCCATGTACTCAATATGGCTTCACTGCACTTACAATATCTATGAATAGCCTTAGACATTGTACAGACATATCGCTCATGCACCTATGCACTCAACTGTGCTATAGTGCACCCTACCTTAGGGCTGTGAGGCCTCCTAGAGGGTTGACTTACCTATACCGCAGGTAGTGTTTTTGAACATGGCACACATGGATGTGTATCAAATAATATGGGGTCAGCTCGTGCACTGCTGTTTTTTTTGTAATTTTTTTTGTTGTTCCGTGCTTCTGGTTATCACCCTCTGAACAGGGTGTATTTATTATAACTCCTTGTGCATCCCCCACAATTGTGGGTGATGAGCACGATCTCCCAGTAAATTGCATAGATTCTGAAACAATGATATATCTATTTACAGACAATCCCATTAATGAAGGCCACAGGCTGAAATGCATTGGAAATAAATAGCCTGAAAGAATATTAAATCTACCATCAAGAATAATGCGTTCTGGGAATTGAAGTTTCGTTTGAAAAAGTTTGTTGTGATGAAAACAACAATTATAAAGAACCCGAATTAAAAGATCCACAAATGGATATTGGTTATTGAACTGTTGAAACCTTTCTCAAAGGACTAACCCAGTTCCCGGGGAACATCACACATGGATGTGTGCCATGTCTACTCTTAATATTTTTCTTCACCCAAAACACACAACCTGAAATGGCAGTGTATATGTGTTAGGTGAGGAGTCTCTGAGGGTGGTACATGCTGCAGCCATTAAAGACCCTCTCAAGGTCCATGGTACCTGTTACAAGGGACTTCAGTGTAGTCCAGAGGTGTGCCAGCTGTGGAAACAAAGGGCCAGTTTGGGGAAATGTGCATCAGAAATCAAGCAAAAATTAGGGAGTAACTACACAAAAAGGGACACTTTTGTACAGTTAGTGCGCAGCGTTCCTCTTCTGGACATCTGTCAGGAAGTGACATGGTATCACTGCACACTTTCACATTACATTACGGCTTGGACAGTTAGGCCCTAGCAGAGGGACGGGACTCAGCACGCTATTCCATATGGTGTGGTCTGGATACCACGGACTCGCTGAGCAGGGCGATTGCAACAAAGGTGGCGGTTCGCTACCACACCTGGCTGAGGTCCGCCAACTTTTCGGGGGATGTCCAAGCCACCCTTATGGATATTCCCTTTGATGGCCGTCACCTCTTTGGCGACAAGGCGGACAGTGCGCTGGAGCGTTTCAAGGACTCCAGTGCAACAGCCAAGTCTTTGGGCCTCGGCCAACACCAGCAAACTTCCGCCTTTTGCCATTTTCATGGCCAAGGAAGGGGCGCCCCCACACGTCCAGCTAGCCACAGGCCACAGAACCAACCTCAACGCGGTCACAGGTATGGTAACTGATGTGGCGGTGCTGGGGGACACCGGCAAGGTCAGTCCACACCCGCAGCATCTGCCTCAAAATCCTCGTAGTCGAGTTTTCAGGCCCATTCGACGCCAGTGGGGGGCAAAGTTCGCCATCACCTCCTCCACTGGCGCTCCCATCACGTCGGACAGGTGGGTGCTGCAAATCGTCCACAGGGGCTACTCCCTCCTCTTCGAGGCGACCCCTCCAGCCATGCCACCACAGTACCACTGCATGTCGGGGGATCACTTGCGACTTCTGCAGGAGGAAGTTACGGCCCTCTTGGCCAAAGGGGCTGCAGAGAGCGTTCCTGGGCCAGAAGTATGACGTGGTTGCTATTCTCACTACTTTCTGGTACCCAAGAAGGGCAAAGGAGGCCTACGCCCTATCTTGGACCTACGGAGCGTCAACGGTGCAGGAAGGTGGATACCTGACTATGGTTACCCCAGATTTTTTGCCTAGTCTTTAGCTGGTTTTTGACTTAGTTGGCCTGGGGTCCTGCTAATCAGAGTCCCAGGCTATCTGCTCTCTCTCCCTGTACCCTAGGTACACCTCCAATTGGATACTGGGTCACTTATGAGCCCCTGTACAGTGTACCATAGGTATCCAGGGCATAGGTGCATCCAAGGCCTACCAGGGGCTGCAGCTAGTATTATGCCACCCTGGCTGGCCACCCAAATTGACACAACTGGCTGATCACTCAGCTGGGGCAAGGTGGTGTAATCACCCCTTGCTTAGATATAGTATACCTATATCTAACCTTATATCTAGACACATATACACCCATAAGTCACTCTTATGGCAGGCCTTAACAAACCTGGAGGCAGAGTGCTTGGTTTTATGTGAGATGGTGCTCTAGCATGAGATGAGCCTGTCTGCAGCTTTCGGAACCATGTCCTTTAGCTGTTCTGGGATATTGCCATACCATATACTCTTAAGGGCAGTATAATCCTCGAGTAAGGTGTCATACGAATTGGAATACTACCCCTCGCCAGTTCTGGTGACGGGGGTAGCATTCCACCCTTCCAGAAGGAGAAGACATGTTGTTCTAACTATTCCCGGTTAAAGTTAACCAGAGCCTCAGCATCACAAAATGGATGCTGCTGCCACAGACGCAAGTCTAACCTCCTGCTGCTGGGAGTCCTTCCAGCGAGGGAGGCTTGGACAAAGGGTTTCCTGCCTTGGGAGGTGCTAGCACCACCCCAGACAGAATTTTGTGTATTGGGACAGGGAGGGCTGAAAGGATTGAGACACTGCCTGGAGCACACAAGTATACCAGGCCAACTTCTCACAAATGGCTTCCTCCGGAAGGAGAAGTTCAAGATGCTGACATTGGCTCAGGTCCTAGCTGCCCTGGACCCAGAAGACTGGATGGTAGCGTTGGACTTGCAGGACACTTATTTCCACATCCCCGTCCTGCGGTTCACCGTAGGCCACAAGCACTTTCAGTTTACCGTGCTCCCCTTCGGCCGTACCAGCGCCCCACGGGTGTTCACGAAAGTGATGGCAGTGGTCGCAGCTCATCTGCGCACATTAGGGGTTTCAGTCTTCCCCTATCTTGATGATTGGTTGTTGAAGGCGGGCTCGCCCCAGACAGTCGTCTCCCACCTCCAGACTACAGCCGACCTCCTGCACTCGCTGGGGTTCTCCATCAACGTGCCGAAGTTACACCTGTGCCCCTCTCAGAAGCTCCTTTTCACCGGAGCGGTTCTGGTTTATCCCCCCGAACAGCGGGTCCGGGATATTCAGGCTCTGATTCCGATCTTTCAGCCTTTATCCCGAGTTTCGGAAATGTTGACGCTGCAGCTCCTGTGACAGATGGCCTCCTGCATCCTTCTGGTGCATCACGACAGGTGGCGGATGCGGGCTCTGCAGTGGGACCTGAAGTTTCAGTGGGCACAGCATCAGGGCAACCTGTCCGACCATGTCTGGATCTCGGAGGGCACTGCAAGACAGTCTCAGTGATGGCTCACGAACCGCGATACGGTCAGAAACAGATCTCTTTCCCTACCCCAACCGTAGCACGTAGTGGTGACGGATGCATCCCTCCTGGGATGGGGGGGCCACATGGGAGAGAGGGAGGTCAGAGGCCTCTGGTCTCCGCCGGAGTCCCGGCTCCACATCAAGCTTCTGGAGCTGCAGGCGATCCGGCTTGCACTGAAGGCATTCCTTCCCTCTGTCCGGGGAAGTGTAGTGCAGGTGTTCACGGACAACACCACCGCCATGTGGTACTGCAACAAACAGGGCGGGATGGGGTCGTGGACCCTTTGCCAGTAGACTCTGCGTCTCTGACAATAGCTGGAACACCAGGGCGTCACCCTGGTGGTTCACCACCTGGCAGGTTCCCTGAACGCCAGGGCGTACAAACTCAGCCGCCGGTGCATGATGGATCACGAATGGCATCTGAAGTCGGACGTGGCGCAAGGCCTCTTTAAGCAGTGGGCAGAACCTTGGTTAGATCTATTTGCCACCGAAGATAACTCGCAATGTCATCAGTTCTGCTCGTTGGAATTTCCAAGGCGGCACTCGCTCGGCAACGCTTTTCATCGAGAGTGGAGCTGCGGTGTGTTGTACGCCTTTCCGCCTATACCACTTCTTCCCAGAGTGCTGAAGAAGATCAGGGGCTCACAAGTCATCCTTGTGGCTCCAGACTGGGCTCGAAGATACTGGTATCCCGAGCTACTCAGCATGTCAGTCGATCCCCCGATTTGTCTGCCTCTTCAGGAGGACCTTCTGTCGCAGCAGCAGGGGGCGGTCCACCACCCGAACCTATCCAGCCTCCACCTCCATGCGTGGAGATTTGAGCGTCTGCAATTGAGGCCATTTGACTTGCCTCCTGAAGTCTGTGATGTGATTCTGGCAGATAGGCGTCCCTCCAGAAAATCAGTATACGCCTGCAGGTGGAACAAATTTGTGGCATGGTGCACAGCAAAGGCTGTGGATCCACTCTCTGCCCCCCTTTTAGAGGTTCTCCTCTTCCTTCTTTCTCTTGCCCAGCAGGGCTTTGCTCTGGGCACTATCAAGGGCTACCTCTCGGCCATTTCATCCTTCTTAAGGCGTCCTGATCAGCCTTCTCTTTTCAAGTCCCCTGTTGTGAATAGATTCTTGAAAGGCATCACACACACGTTTCCTCCAGTTCCCTTCGTGATGCCAGAGTGGGACTTCAACCTTGTACTGACTTATCTGATGTGCGCTCCCTTTGAGCCACTTCATAACTGTCCTCTTCGTCTTTTGACTCCTAAGGCTGCATTCCTGGTTGCCATCACCTCTGGCAGGAGAGTGAGTGAGCTCCAGGCTCTATCTTCTTAACCTCCTTTCCTCTCTGTCCATTTGGACAAAGTTGTTCTGAGGACTCGTCCTTCTTTCCTGCCCAAGGTGGCCACAGCCTTTAATATCGGGCAGTCGATCACTTGCCCACCTTCTTTCCGCCTCCGCGTCCCTCGAAAGAGGAAGAGAGGCTCCACCGCCTGGACCCAAAACGCGCGCTCACCTTCGATCTAGATCGCACACGCCAGTTCCGGGTGCAAGACCAGCTCTTTGTTGGTTACATGGGCGCTAAGAAGGGACGGGCGGTGCAAAAGCGGACCATCTCTCAGTGGGTCTTGTTGTGCATCAAGGTCTGTTACTCCTTGGCGAAAAAGGAGCCTCCTGTTGGGCTGAGGGCCCATTCCACTCGGGCCACGGCGGCTACTACTGCCCTGGGTCGGGATTTCCCTTGCAGGACATCTGTCAGGCAGCTATGTGGGCTACGCTGCACACGTTTGCTAGACACTACTGCCTGGACAGCCAAATCCGGAGAGATGGCATTTTCGGCCGTTCCATTCTCCAGGACTTTCTGGTGTGATCTTGGTTCGCAGACCCACCATCGGGGTTGGTATTGCTGGGGTATATATTCTAAGGTAAGGAATCGAACACTAACCTGTTTCTTTCAGATGCACAAGTTACTTACCTTTAGTAACGATATATCTGTAAGAAAAAGTAGTTGGTGTTAGATTTCTTACCGCCCCACCCATCCTCCCCGTTCTGCGAACCGATATCTAGGGTTTAGGTATCTCCCTTTGAGGGCCCTAGTTTCATGGCACCATTGTCAGTTTCTATCATGGCTCTGCATTCCTGGCGCGGGAAACTATGTACAGAACTGACGTCAGTGCGCAAGGGCGGCGTCTAAGTACTCCAACTATGTCATCCCGGCGATCACGACGACGGACGCGGAGCCGCAGACGACGCCTACCGACGCGCAAGGATAATGCAGACGAAAACTTTTCGGATCAAGCCAGACGCCTGAGGATATTCTAAGGTAAGGAATCTAATACTAACTACTGTTTCTTACAATATATCGTTACCGAAGGTAAGTAACTTGTGCATTGTTCTCACAAGGCTTATGGGTCCACCTTTTGAGGCTTTTGCACAATTGTGAATTACAATGTCTTTCATGGAAAGTTGCCTTTTTAATTGCTATCACTTCGTTGGGACGTGTTGGTGAGCTATAGGCATTTACCTTAGAAGAACCTTTCTTTCAGATTCACAAAGATCAAGTGGTTCTTAATACAAACCCAAAATTCCTTCCAAAAGTATATTCTGCTTTTCATATCAACCAATCAGTTGTTACCTGTGTTCTTCCCTCAACCAGCTTCAGTAGCAGAAAGTGCTCTACAAACTTCAATTATTTTTATTATGATTTAGAATCCCGCAGAATTCCACATAAAATTAATTTTTAAGACACAATTCATTTCACCAAAAATTTCCAATATAATTACAAGTTATCATTTTCATTTAAAAACACGAATGAAATAGCAGTAACAATCGACCTTAGAATTTGCAAAGTCAAAAAGGCGTGAACTTTAAGTAATATAATTGTCATACATGAATTCTTACCAGTTTATACAAGTTTCTTCTTTTTTTTTTTTTCCTGATCTCACCACTAACGAGTGCAAATTATCTCCTAAGGCCCAATCTTTTCCTAGGCGCCCCAGGCCGGAGTTCTTGCTTTCATCTGAGGCCAACCTGGCCTGCCTTTTTATACCAAGGCATGGTGTAATCATTGGACCTTGAGTATTTTATCTCATTGCTATTCCCCAATCCATAAAAGGTTTCCACACTGTTCTATTTACATTGTGAGTTAAAAGTGATTCTAAACGCGCCATTCTAATTGCTGCTTGGAGCCAATTTCCGTATAGTGGAGGATTGGCATCCTTCCAAACCTTACATATTTCTCTTCGAGCAATCAGAATTAAACAAAAAAATAAAGCAACTTGTGTCCCCGTTAATTCCGCAATGAGATCTGCATCCAGGCCAAACGTAATTCTAGCTAAGTTCAAACATAACTTTGTTTTAAAGATGCTTTCAACAGCCCCCTCCACTTTACCCCAGAATGCCCTAACTACCGGATAGTCATAGAAAATGTGGGCGTCGTCTGCTTCTATAAACCCACATCTTGGGCAAAGAGGAGATGGGTTTACAAACTTTGCTAGTTTTTTTCGGTGTATAGTACAGCCTGTTTATTGTGCAGACATTATTTTTTTTAAGAGATACAGTCTTAACATATTTATAGAGTACTTTAAGAGAGATGTTGTACAAGGTAACTGAGTCTGCCTCCAGCCTGGTAGAATTCCACACCCGATATAATGGGGGGGGGGGAGGGAGAGGGGGGGATGTGCTTCCTCTGCTTCCAGCATTTTCCTATAACAAAGCCCAACTTCCTTCTTCCTAGGCCCTGGAGATAGAAGAGCACTTTCAATTTCTCAATTACCTCCGATGTTCTCTTTCTCAGCCATGAACACAGTTGGATGTATTTAAATCTAGAAAGGGAATCCCCTATTCTAGCTTTTAGTACCTCCCACGGAAGGATCCCCTCTGATGTTATTAAGTCGGACCAGATGTTTATTCCTGCTCTCCTGATGGGAAGGGACAAGCTATCCCTAAGGCATGATGGTAAACCAGGTGAATCCCAAATTGGGGCAGACTCAGAATAATATTTGATTCCCCATCTTCTTTTAACTTTGTTCCAGACTGTAAGAGACGATTTTAAGACCTTTAAGCGCACTTTTTTGTAGAACTTTTTTGCTCCAAATTTATATAGGAACCCGGACTCACCTCCCTCTAGACCTACCATTATGTTCAAAATCCTCACCCAGTTTGAGTCATCGAGGCATGACAGGAGGCACCTAATATTTTTCAGTTGAAAGGATAAGGCATACCAATTTATATCTGGGAGTGCCAGCCCACCCTTTAATAGTCTTCTTTTCAGCTTTTTCCAGGATAACCTGGAGTTTTTTTTTCCCCTGATAAAACTGCCAATCTTTCCCTGAATGTTCGCCAAGATTTTGCCTGGGAAAGTGAGGGGTATTGAGTTAAACAAATAGGTCAATTTAGGCAGAATTATCATTTTGACTAAATTGACTCGGCCATATATAGTGAGGGGGAAGTTCTGCCATCTAGAGAAGAGCTGATCGATGTCCTTACTTAGTTTCTTTATGTTGGTTTGAGCTATATTGTTGATATCTGGTGTGATAGTTTTTTTTTTTTTTTTTCTTTTTTATAGTTTTATAGAGCGCGTAGTCACCGCAAGGGTATCCCAGCGCTGAACCATGTTGCTCACTGAGGGTGTAGTCAGGGGGATGCAAGATTTAAGGAAAGAGTAGGGATTTGAGTGCTTTTCTGAATCGAAGGAGGTTGGGTTCTATTCTGATGCTCAGGGGGAGAGCGTTCCACTTCTTGCCAGTATTAACTGAGAAGCGGCGGCTGCCCATGCGGGCCTTTTTCACCTTCGGGATCATAATGAGGTTTCCATGCTCCGAGCGAAGCGCTCTAGTAGGTCTGTAGGGCCTGATCCATTTGTTGAGAATGGGCGGGCCGGTATTGTGGAGAACCTTGTGGGCAAGACAAAGGGCTTTGAAAACGACCCTTTCCCTAATAGGGAGCCAGTGCAGCTTCCTAAGGGCGGGTCTGGCAGATGATCTGGCCGGGGTGTTTGTTAGGAGTCGGGCTGCGGCGTTTTGGGCTTTTTGTAGGATTTGAAAGGTGGATTCAGGGGCGCCCAGGTAGATGGCATTGCTGTAATCCAGCCTAGATAAAACTAGGCCCTGGATCAGCATGCGACGTGACTGGAAGAGTAGTAGTGGAATTACCTTCCTGCAAGATTTAAGTAGACCGTAGCATATGCCGGCTGTTTTTCTTGCCTGAGACTGAAACGTGAGGTCCGTCTCAAGCCACACTCCGAGACTTTTTACCTCCTTCTTGGGGGTGGGGGGTTCCCCCATGCAGGCGGGCCAGATGTTAGAGGGGAGGTTTATGGTTTTTTGTCCTAGGAGCAGGATCTTCGTTTTGGAGCCGTTTAGCTTCAAAGCGGAGTCGCTCATCCACTTATGAACGCTGGAGAGGCAGTCGTGGAGGTTGGAGGGCTCAAGTTTGGGGTGGGAGAGTGTCACCACCAGCTGTGTGTCGTCAGCGTAGCTGACGATAGTGACTCCAAAGGGTGAGACAAGTTCCTCCAGTGGGGCCATGTAAACGTTAAACAACGTAGGGCTCAGGGAGGAGCCCTGAGGCACACCACACTGGAGGGGGATGGAGGAGGAGCGGCTTTCGCCTTCCCATACTTGGTAAGAACGTCGGGAGAGAAAGGACGATAGCCACTTCAGTGCTCTGCCCTTGACCCCAGTATTCTCAAGACGGTGAGTTAGGACCTGGTGACTGACCGTGTCAAAGGCTGCACTTAGGTCCAGGAGGACCACTGCCACTGATCCTCCCGTGTCGATGATTTCCCTAGTTCTTTCTACGGCTACGAGGAGAGCAGTGTCCGTGCCCTGACCTGGTCTAAAGCCTGTCTGTGAGTCGTTGAGGAGATGGTTTGACTCAAGGTAGTAGGACAGTTTTTTGTTCACGAGTTTCTCGGCCACTTTACCTATCCACGGGAGAAGTGAGATAGGTCTGTAGTTGGACAGGTCAGCGGGGTCGAGCGACGGTTTCTTGAGGAGTGCTTTGACGACCGCTTCCTTCCAGTTGGAAGGGACCTCTCCCTGTTCCAGCGAGATATTGATCAAGGCTGTCAGTTGGGGGACTATGGTCTGCGTGATGTTTTTTGCGAAGCGTATAGGGACAGGGTCGCTAGGCGCTCCGCTCTTGGTTGAGGTGAAGATGGCCCTAACTTCCTGTTCTGTGACTGGGCCAAATGACTCCAAAACGGGCGTGTTGGCGGTGGGCATCAGCTCCTTGACTCTTTCTGGGGAGTCAGAGTTGGCGGGCGGGAGGGAGGTGAGAATTTTTACAATTTTATCGTTGAAGAAGGAAGCCAACTTAGCACATTTTTCCTCAGCGGCTTTGGGGTCCATGGGTTTCAGAGGAGGGGCCGGGACATGCAGGAGTTCTTTGAGAATTAAAAAGGTCTCTTTGGAAGAACAGGAGGAGTCTTTTATTCTATCCTCATAGTAAGTTTTTTTGGCATCTTGTAGGGCTTGTTTGTATACTTTCATGGAGTGATGGTATGCACTTTTCTCTTCTATTGATTTGTTTTTCCTCCACGTCCGTTCTGACTTTTTGCATAGTTTTTTCAGAGCAGTAAGGGCGGGTGTGTACCAGGGAGAGGGGCTAATTCTTTTGACGTGTTTGAGAGTGCTGGTCAAAGGAATGGAACTGTCTAGGGGTCGGACTAGCCAGTCCATAAATTCTCTGTTCGCGGTGTTAGGGTCCGTGGACAGGGGGGCGATGGTATCACGTAATTTGGTCTCCCATTCCTCGGATAGTAGTTTATGCCATCGTCTGGCTTGAGTCCTTGTTTTATGTTTGATCGCTGGTGTCAATGCGAGTGACCAGTGCATGAGGATCAGCATATGGTCAGTCCACGGTAAGGGCGTGGGGTCCTGGGCGCACAGATTCCCGACGTTGGAGAATATGGGGTCCAGGAGTTGACCTTTCTCATGGGTGGCTTTGAGATTTTGCAGATGGAGGTCAGCTGTGGCGAGGTCAGCGAGCAGGTTTGCTGCGGCCTTGTCAGTGGGGTCCAGAAAGTGCATATTAAAATCTCCTAATAGGAGAAAGTTAGAGACTGCGGTAGTCTTGAGTATAATGTGGTCCATCAAGGTATTGGTGAATTCGCCTAGAGTGCCTGGTGGCCGGTACACCAATAGCCCGGAAAGGGAGGAGGATGGCGAAGTCTGGATTGTGAAATGACAGTTCTCGCTATCTTTGACAGTGCCGGCCTCAACAGCTATTAGGACTCGGTTCGCAAGCTGCAAACGGGCTCAGCTCATGCCAGAGCACCATTTCACACGATTCCAAGCACTCTGCCTTCAGGATTGTCAAGGCCTGCCATAGGAGTGACTGATAGGAATCTGTGTGTCCATTTTAGGGTTAGATATAGGTATACTATATCTAAAGCAAAGGGTGATTACACCACCTTGCCCCAGCTGTCGTGCAGCCAGTTGTGTCAGATTTAGATGGCCATCCAGGGGTGGCATAATACATGCTTCAGCCCCTGGTAGGCCCTGGGTACACCTATGCCCTGAGTTACAGGGTCTGATAAGGTGGCCCAGTACCAATTGGATAATGCACCTAAGGTACACATGTCAATTTAGTGAGAGAACAGCTAGGCTGTGGGTCTGATTGGCAGGCCCACAGCCAGAGAAAGTCGTAAACCAGTGAAACAAAAGCAAAAAATCTGGGTGATCATAGGATTGCAGACCCTACTCTCCTACATGACCCCCCCCCCCAAACTTTGGGACAATAAACTAACCTTGACCAGGTGAGTCTTCTTGCTCTAAGTGGAAATACCTGGAGAGCCCATCTGCATTGCCATGATCAGTGCCAGGTCTATGCTCCACTGTAAAATCCATCCCCTGTAGGGAAATGGACCACCTAAGCAGTTTGGGGTTTTCACCCTTCATCTGATTTAGCCACAAGAGGGGCTTATGGTTGGTCTGAATCTTGAAATGAGTGCCAAACAAGTATGGCCTCAGTTTCTTCAGGACCCAAACCACAGCAAAGGCCTCCCTCTCAATAGCTGACCAATTTTTCTCTCTGGGGGTCAGCCTTCTGCTTATAAAAGCAATGGGCTGGTCATTACCATCAAAATTCAGTTGAGATAGAACAGCTCCCACACCCAACTCAGAAGCATCTGTTTGGACAATGAATGGTTTGGAGTAGTCTGGACTCTTGAGGATAGGTGCTGTGCACATGGCCTGCTTTAGGTCATCGAATGCTTTTTGACAGCCTGGGTAGTAATTCCCAGATATCTGAAATGGCTACTGCGAGGTCCTTCCCAATTATCAATCCCCCAACACATGATTTCTGTTTTTGAGTTTTTTATTTGATAACCCGAATGGATCCCAAAATCAGCCAATATCATTTCCACCCAAGGGGGAGTACTTCCACGGGGTTGCTGGTATAGATCAGGAGGTCATCCGCATATAGAGCTAGTTTACAGCTGTAGTCCTTGTATTTAAAAGGTGTGATTAACTCATCAATTCTCAATGCTTGTGCCAGCGGCTCAATATACATGTCAAAAAGAAGGGGTGAAATGGGGCACCCCTGCCTGGTGCCCCGCCCTATTTTGAAACTTGATGTTAAGAAGCCATTCAATAAGATTTCCGCCGAGGCACCCTCATAGCACCCTCTCATAGTTTGTATAAAGGTCTCACCGAAGCCCATTACCCTTAGTACGTTCCATAGGAAGCCCCAGTTGACACGGTCGAAGGCCTTCACAGCGTCATATGCAGCTACCGCCAAGGGCTCCGACCGTGTCACCGCTAGATCTATGCTTCCAATCGGCTGCAGATTCATCTCATGAATATATCTTCCGGGCACGAAACCTTTCTGGTCCGAGCTGATGAGTTGTGGAGCCAGTTTTGCCAATCTCTTTGCCAAAACACTGGTAAAGATTTTATAATCAGCGTTTAGCAGGGAGATAGGTTTATGAGTCTGCATTGAGAGGGTCCTTCCCTGGCTTTAAAATAAGTACAATAATGGACTTTCTCCAGGATGCTGGTATCCTACCCTTTGTGTTATATACGTAATTAAATAGCTCACATAACCTTGGGATCAGACTCTCCTGGAAGATTTTGTATTTTTCCCCAGGGAGAGCGTCAGGCCCAGCTGCTTTATTATTTTTAAATTTATTAATATGGTTCCTGACCTCCTCCTCGGTGATGGGGCTATTGAGAGTGGTTCTACCTTCATCTGACAGGATAGGCAGGGCCTTACTCTCCAACCAACGTAGGGAGTTCTCATGCATCGAGGATGTTTATTCCTCATAGAGTTTTGAGAATTTAACAAGCAAGTGATCTTCCATGTCTTTCTGTTTACAGGATATATTCCCCTGTTCTTAGAGCATTAACCTGTCTATGTTATTTCGTGCCCGATCCGCTCTGGTCTAACTAGCCAAAACTGCTCCAGATCTCTCGCCATACTCATAGTTTTCCATAGCATGGGTATCCCATTGGGCCTTCACTTTTTGATCTAATAACCCTCTATATTCTAATCTGAGGAGTTCCAGCTCGTCTATTAACCCCGTTAAATTTGATTGCTGGGGATCCAGCCTAGCACTCTCTAGCAAGGATATTTTGTTCTCTAAAGTTTTAAATTTACTCTTCTCCTCCCTATTTTCTGAACAGATTAGGCTGTGAAGGTGACCTCTTATATGCGCTATCCAGGCATCCCAGACATGCTCTGGGAGAGTGGAGCCAACATTATCGAGTAAGAAATAATTGTCTATAGATGTTCTAACGGATGCTACTATATCTTGATTACGCAATGCAGACCTTTTTAAAGTCCATCTTGGTGATGCCATACTTGTATCTCTATTGAGCAACACTGAGAACATGATGGGTGCATGATCAGATATAATAGTGGGTAGAATTCTTATATCCGCCAAGATCTCCAAACATTGCCGATCTACTAAGATGTAGTCCAATCTTAATGTATGACCGTGCTTCTTACTGAAGTAGGTAAATCCTGGGGCTGACCCTCCCTTAACCTTCCAAGCATCAATGAGCCCAAGCTCATTCATCATATTAACCATGGTTCGCCTAGATCGTGGTGTGGTCACGTATTGGCATTGATTGGAGCGACCCTGCCAGGAAGATGGGTCATCGCCCAGTTAGATCTTAGTGGAAAAACGCAGACTATCATCTCTTATTATGGGCCCAATATAGACGACCCTTCCTACCTCCTTAAGATACAGTCCAACCTGGTGGATGTTGGATCCCCCATTATTATGGGGGGGAACTTAAACGTCCAGCTGGATCCTAGGCAGGATCGCTCCAATCCACGCCTATACGAGTTTCTTATATTGATTCTATCCTAAAAACATTCGATAATAACACTTATTATAAAATATCAAAATATAAAATGTACTATACAGTACTAAATCATGGGCATAATAACGATGATGTATCTATTCACTAAGCTATACTGTGTAACCGACAGCTTAATAACAATGCAAAGTAATTCACAAACATACACTCGCCTATTTCAATATACAGTACACAATAGTTTAGCGGCAAGACAAGGATTTAGTAAAATACATCAGATCCTAATGGTCAGTAACTAAAAGTCAAAGTTTATGATGAAGCCATGCTTAATTCCAACCTAATCAATTGAGCACAAAACATCTAATACATGATGACCTAGCGCGAAATAAATTTAGTCAAGTAGTTGTAATCTGAAAATAAATATCAGCGAAAAACATTTGAAAAGTGCACATGCTTAGTTGAAAACGCAATAACCCGGTCATGAGGACTGAAAGGACGAGAAAATAAGAATGCAAGTGCTTTATGCATCCTTTTTAGGAAGATCTCTCCCAGCTAATAACTAGCAGCAGAATTTGTTTTGTAAAGTGCACATACACAGTTGTAAACCTAACTAATTGGACATAATGACTGAAGGGTCAAGATAAAGTGCAAGTGCTGTAAACATACATATCTCAAAAGAGCAGTAGACGGTGAAAAAAAAAGTGCAAGTGCTCTGTGCATCCTTTTTAAGAACATCTTCACCAACCAATAACTAGCAGCAGCCATTTTTTTGTAAAGTGCACATACACAGTTGTAAACATAACTAATCGGTCATAGTAGCCGATAGGCCAAGGTAAAGTGCGAGTGCTATAAACATACATATCTCAAATGATCTTTACCACCTTAATATATGTTTAAAAATTGTTCAAAAAAGCTAAAAAAATGTAAACGCATCAGTTCAGATGGGGTAGGACAAGAGGCAATTTCGGGCCGGTTCTGCTGTAGTAATATTATACTTAAAAAAGCAAATCCTTAAATGTCTACGTCGTATTGAGTGTAGTCCGGGACAAACAAATAAAACATGATTCAAATCTTGTATACAAAAAGTACATAACTGACAGTACCTTTCATTTCTAGGAATACCTTCCCAGGAACCTGTTACGATTCTTTGGGGGAGTAAATTCAATCCTAATAGCAAAATCACTCTACGCACTGCATGTTTCAGGTTCCATAAGACATTAGTTTGGGGATTTTTAACAATACTACTCCCTGCAATACAATCACTGCTTTTGTTCGCAGAGCACATTTTAATGTTTCTTTCTCAAGAAACCACGTATATTGTGTTCTTAATTATCCTCTTCAAGGCCGTCTTACAAAGAACTGCTGCCTCATCCATGTCTAAACCAAACATTGATAATGCTTTTAAATAATTCCTAAAAATAGCACTTTTTTCCATCATATTTACAAATATTTCTCTGTGCAACGCTACCCGTAGCAAATTATCAGAACCATTTATCAGTGCATTACACTATCTTAAGCACGCGGCCGTTGATAGCACATATGTAGAAAGGAGACCAAATTCGAGTCTAAGCGCTGCAATCGGTGCCGTGCAATTTAAGTTACATATTTGGCGCTAGATCTTTCCTTCCGCTTTCTCGAATTTGGCCCACTCTTGTGCATCTATTGTTTCACTGGCATAGCTCAGGGTTGGCGGGAACTTTATTTTATAAATTGAAATAATGTTTGAGAAATGTTTATTCCCACATAGTGTATACAGACAATTACTTGCAAAGGATTGTGAGATCGCTTTACCTTTTCAATGATCCATATGTCTATTAGCTGAACACCTATTTGTAAATATTGTTCCTAAATATGGGTAAAATGTTACTACTTCCAGTTTTTCTTTTCCCAAAAACCTTTGACCTTACAACCTTGATGGCTAAAAATCATATATTTGCTTTTTAAAATATTTATTTTTAAATAATACTCTTCTGTGTACCTAACTAACTCAGAAAGTCGTCTTTGCAACCCAATTTGAGTTAAATCCATTATTATTGCATCATCTGCATATAACAGACAGCTCAACTTTAAGTTTCCTAATTCAGGGGGATCCCCTTTACTCAGCCCCACTCTGCTCGGCAGATCATTGATGTAAATGGAAAAGAGTAAAGGGGCCAAGAGGCACCCCTGCTTAAACCCATTATACGTTATTTTCTTTGAGAGACCTTGTATTCCCCCCAATAAAACCTTTGTCCAGGTCGAAGAATGGAGAGCAATTATTAATCTTAGAACATTCCCTGGTATCCCCATCGTGACCAATGTCCTCCACAGCTTCCCCCGGTCTACCCTATCGAAAGCTGTGGAGAAATCTATAAAAAAATGAGTATAACGGGACACCCCGACCTACTGGATATTTTTCGGTTAAAATTTGCAAAATAGAAATATTATACACTGTGCCACTATTCATACGGAATCCTGTTTGTTCCAAAGGGATATAGTTATTTCCGAATGCCCATTCTTGAAGATGACTAAGAATACTCTTTGCAAACAGTTTCCCGGTTGCGTCCAGGAGCAAAATCTGTCTAAAACTGGCCGGGGAATTTTTTGGGCCCTTCTTATATAACGGAACTAGTATACTTCCCTTCCAGGATTGTGAAATATCCCATTGAGAATAACAATGGACAAACAACGGATGCAAAAATGTTGCCCATTCTTAACAATCCTGTTTTATTATGGCTACTGGTACATCATCTGGGCCCATAGCACTAGAGTATCTTGCCCCTTTGATGTAACCTTCAATCTCAATGCATGTTGGTGCTCCATGATCACCCGCCGTAGATGGGACATTAATAACCTCTTGGATCTGTCCAACTGTGAGCTTTAGAGCATAGAGCTGGGAAATGTATATGGACCATTCTGCTTCTGGGATTAAAATGGGTTTGGATTTTTCTCTCCCATCACAACATTTTGCAATCAATTCCCAATACTTCCTAGTATCCCCAGATCTGAAAGACACGTTAGTGATAGATTCCTTACCTTAGAATATCCCCAGGCGTCAGACTGGATCCGGTGACTTTTGCGTAGCAGTACCCTTGCGCGTCGGTAGGCGTCATCTGCGGCTCCGCGTCCGTCGGCGGCGTCGTGGGTGCCGTGATGACGTCGTCGGAGTACTTAGATGCCGCCTCCGCGTGCTGACGTCAGTTCTTCTTTTTTCGGCGCCAGCAAGCGCAGATCTGGAAAAAGCAGTAACCCTTAGGCAATTTTTGACTAACTTTTTTGAATCCTTTTGATAATTTTTCGAAGTCTTTACGACTCCGATCGGTGCCTAGGGATGCCTGGTTTCAAGCACTGTGAGGATTGCGACCGCACGATGTCGGTCACGGATCCGCACCACCTGTGCCTAACTTGTCTGGGCGTCGACCACGACGACAAGGCCTGCTCCGACTGCCGGGCCCTCTCTTCGAAAGCCAGGCGGGAGAGGTCCCGCAGGCGACTCGAACTCCGGCAGTCGGTCCCGCGAGGTCCCTGTCCCACGGGAGGTCAAGGGACAGGTCGCGGACTCAGATCCACCACAGCTCCGAGAGTCGGCACCCCTCCTCCGGGTCGAAGTCGTCGTCAGGTAAGAAGCACAAGAAGTCGAAGAGGCGTCATCGCTCTTCTGACTCCCCCCGACGCTCGCACGATGCGGCCGGGGGTTCGGGCGTCGCGTCCCGTTCCACACCCTCCGGTCCCTGGGCGAGACGCGACGCTGGAGGAGATCGAGCGCTTCCTCATGGCCATGAGGTCCCTCTCTCCTCCGACGGGCTCCACGGCACCTTCGGGCCCAGCGGACCCGTCTGGGGCCCCTAACGGGTCGGGGGCTTTGGCCCCGACGCTGTCGAGTGCTTCGGCTCCGACGCCGCCCGCGCCTTCGGGCCCGGCGCCGCGGGGCCCCACTTTCCCGACACCGCCGGTGCCTTCGGGCCCGGCGCCGCAGGGTCAAGTGGTCCCGATGCCGCCGGCGCCTTCGGGCCCGGCGTCACGGGACCCCCTCTGGACCTCCTTCAGGATCTGGATCGTCGCCGGTCGACCTTACGACCCCCCCGGCGTCGGTCCGTCAGGTGTCGCCTCCGGCGGCGCGTCCCCGATGCCTCCTTCATTCCTGTTCCGACGTCGGAACGGCGCCGCTGGGCGCCGCTTTCGACGGCGTTTGGAGATTTTCACTTCTATGAACAGGCCCCATTAATTGAGAACCCTGAGTTTCAGGAGATGGGTGATGAGGAGGATTGGGAGGGATCTGAGGACCCTCTGACCCGAGAGTGTCAGTCACGTGAGGACTGGAAAAGGGAACTTGGGGAGGCCACTGGCCTGGATACCTCTCCAGACACTGGTTTTGTCTCACCTCCTACCGTGGCTTCGGAGGAGGGGGCAACCTATAGTGTGGTGTTGATGAGGGCTGCGAAGGCCTTGGGCCTTGAGCTCCCCGTCGCTGCCGTGAGGACTAACCTCCTCACTGAGGTCCTTAAACCGCAGTCAAGCTCGGCTGAGCCTCTGCTGCCCTTTAATGAGGCCTTGACCGACGTTCTTTTGGGCACTTGGTCCAGGCCCGCTACGGGTTCGCCCGTAGATAGGAACGTGGCCAGACGCCACCGCCCGGCCCCAGGCGACCCATGTTTCCTGTCCACCCACCCCACCCCCGAGAGCCTGGTCATCCAGGCCTCCAAATCCCAGACCGCATTCCCGTCGGCTCCGCCGGACAGGGAATCCAAGAGGTACGAGCAGTACGGAAAAAAGATCTTCTCCTCCCTTAGTCTTGGACTGCGGTCTTCCAACACCGCATGCCTCTTGGGCCGATACACCCACTCTCTGTGGGAGACGGTTGCGGAAGGCCTTGACAGAGTGTCCTTTGGCCAAACTCGGCCAAGCCCTTGTGGAGGGTTGGGATGCAGCCAAATATTCTATCCGGTGTGGGCTGGATACCACCGACTCAGTAGGTAGAGCGATGGCAACGACGGTGGCAGTTAGATGCCACGCCTGGTTGAGGTCCACCAACTTTTCGGCAGATGTCCAAAGCACTCTGATGGACATGCCGTTTGATGGCCGTAGCCTTTTGGGCGACAAGGCAGACCATGCGCTTGAGCGCTTTAAGGACTCCAGGGCTACGGCCAAGTCCTTGGGCCTCTCGGTCCCGCGCCAGCAATCGGGTGCCTTTCGCTTCTTTCGTGGCCAAGGAAGGGGCGTCCCCACACGTGCTGCCAGCCACACGCCGCAGACTAACATCCAGCGCGGTGGCGGCCGTAGAGGCGGTCGGGGACAACGGCGAGGCCAGTCCAGACCTTCCCCCGCATCTAAACCCTCCTAGTCCGTGCTTCTCAGCACATGTGACGCCAGTGGGGGGCAGGGTTCGCCATCACCACTCTCACTGGCTCACTGTCACTTCGGACAGGTGGGTGCTGCAGATCGTCCAGAGGGGCTACTCCCTCCCCTTCGAGACGACCCCTCAAGCCATGCCACCGTAATACCACTGCGTATCGGGGATCACTTGCGGCTTCTGCAGGAGGAAGTTTCGGCCCTCTTGGCCAAGGGGGCCATCGAGCGATTTCCTGGGCCAGAAGTAGGACGTGGTTGCTACTCCCACTACTTTCTGGTAACCAAGAAGGGCAAAGGGGGCCTACGCCCTATCTTGGACCTACGGAACGTCAACGGCTTCCTCCGGAAGGAGAAGTTCAAGATGCTGACTATGGCTCAGGTCTTAGCTGCCCTGGACCCAGGAGACTGGATAGTAGCGTTGGACTTGCAGGACGCTTATTTCCACATCCCTGTCCTGCCGGCCCACCGGCGTTACCTGCGGTTCACGGTAGGTCACGAGCACTTTCAGTTTACCGTGCTCCCCTTCGGCCTTACCAGCGCCCCACGGGTGTTCACGAAGGTGATGGCGGTGGTCGCAGCTCATCTGCGCAGGTTAGGATGTTCAGTCTTCCCCTACCTCGACGACTGGTAGTTGAAGGCGGGCCCGCCCCAGACAGTCGTCAGCCACCTCCCGACGACGGCAGACCTCTTGCATCAGCTGGGGTTCTCCATCAATGTGCCAAAGTCACACCTGTGCCCCTCTCAGAAGCTCCTTTTCATCAGAGCGGTTCTCGACTCGGCGCAGTTTCGGGTTTACCCACCCGAACAGCGGGTTCGGGATATACAGGCTCTGATTCCAATCTTCCAGCCTTTATCCCGAGTTTCGGTCAGGTTGACACTGCGGCTTCTGGGGCTGATGGCTTCCTGCATCCTTCTGGTGCATCACGCCCGTTGGCGGATGCGGGCTCTGCAGTGGGACCTGAAGTGGGACCTGAAGTTTCAGTGGGCCCAGCATCAGGGCACCCTGTCCGACCATGTCCTGATCTCAGAGCCTTGGTTAGATCTATTCGCCAGCGAAGAGAACGCGCAATGTCATCAGTTCTGCGCGTTGGAATTTCCAAGGCGGCACTCGCTCAGAGACGCTTTTCGTCGCGAGTGGAGTTGCGGTCTGTTGTACGCTTTTCTGCCTATACCACTTCTGCCCAGAGTGCTGAAGAAGATCAGGCACGACCGGGCACAAGTCACCCTTGTGGCTCCGGACTGGGCACGAAGGTACTGGTATCCCGAGCTACTCCGTATATCAGTCGATCCCCCGGTTCGTCTGCCTCTTCAGGAGGACCTTCTGTCGCAACAGCAGGGGACGGTCCTCCACCCGAACCTGTCCAGTCTCCACCGCCATGCTTGGAGATTGAGCGGCGACAGTTGAGGCCATTTGACTTGCCTCCTGATGTCTGTAACATTATTCTGGCAGCCAGGCATCCCTCCACAAAGTCAGTATACGCCTGCAGGTGGAACAGATTTGTGGCATGGTGCACAGCAAAGGCTTAGGATCCTCTCTCTGCCCCTCTTTCTGAGGTTCTTCTCTTCCTTCTTTCTCTTGCCCAGCAGGGCACTGCTCTGGGTACTATCAAGGGCTATCTTTCTGCCCTTTCAGCCTTCCTAAGGCTGCCTGATCAGCCATCTTTGTTCAAATCCCCTATTGTAAATAGATTCCTGAAAGGCATCACACACACGTTTCCACCTGTTCCCTTTGTGATGCCTCAGTGGGACTTGCACCTGGTTCTTACATTTCTGATGTGCGCTCCCTTCGAGCCACTTCACAACTGTCCTCTTCGCCTTCTCACTTTGAAGACCGCCTTCCTGGTAGCCATCACCTCTGCCAGGAGAGTGAGTGAGCTCCAGGCTCTATCCTGTAAACCTCCTTTCCTTTCTGTCCATCCGGACAAGGTTGTGTTGCGGACAAGGCCCTCTTTCCTACCCAAGGTGGTCACGGCCTTCCACATTGGGCAATCCATCACCTTGCCCACCTTCTTTCCGCCTCCGCATCCCTCGAAAGAGGAAGAGAGGCTCCACCGTCTGGACCCAAAACGTGCGCTCTCGTTTTATCTGGATCGCACACGCCAGTTCCGGGTGGATGACCAACTCTTTGTTGGTTACGTGGGCGCTAAGAAGGGGAAAGCGGTACACAAGCGGACCATCTCGCGGTGGATCATCTTGTTTATCCAGGCGTGTTACTCCTTGGTAAAGAAGGAACCCTCTGTTGGGCTGAGGGCTCATTCCACTCGAGCCACAGCGACTACAACTGCCTTGGGCCGAGGTGTGCCCTTGCAGGACATTTGCCAGGCGGCTACGTGGGACTCATTGCACACGTTTGCAAGACACTATTGCCTGGACAGCCAAGTCCGGAGTGATGGCTTCTTTGGCCTTTCCGTCCTCCAGGACTTTCTGGTGTGATTATTGGTTCGCAGACCCACCAACGGGGTTGGTATTGCTGGGGTATCTATTCTAAGGTAAGGAATCTATCACTAATGTGTCTCTTTCAGATGCACAAGTTACTACTTTTGTAACAATATATCTGTAAGAGACAGTAGTTAGTGATAGATTCCTTAGCGACCCACCCATCCTCCCCGTTCTGCGAACCGATATTAGGGTTAATGTCATCCCCTTTCAGGGCCCTAGTTTCAAGGCACCAGTGTTGGTTTTTTGGCATAGATCTGCGTTTCTGGAGCGGAAAAGCTGTGTCTAAGAACTGACGTCAGCACGCGGAGGCGGCGTCTAAGTACTCCGACGACGTCATCACGGCGCCCACGACGCCGACGACGGACGCAGAGCCTCAGACGACGCCTACCGACTCGCAAGGGTACTGCTACCCAAATGTTTGCGGATCCAGTCTGAGGCCTGGGGATATTCTAAGGTAAGGAATCTATCACTAACTAATGTCTCTTACAGATATATCGTTACACAAGGAGTAACTTGTGCATAGAGCCACTTCTCAAAGTCTAACCCATTTTTCATCTTCAGCACTCCTTCGATCTGATCCTAATTTACTTTTCCGTACCTGTTTTAACCTACATATTTCTCTCTACCTTTGTGTCATTGACACATTTACCAATAAAAGAAAAATCGCTTGCCCCATATTTTCTTCTCTGATTCGCAGCTTTTCTCTAATACAACATTTTGATGGATGCTTATAGATCACAGGATCCCATACTATGTCACAACTAAGTAAAATAGCTAGGCCTCCACTTGCAAGCCCTTTTACAGATTTTTTTGCTGTACTGCAGTACACATAGAAATTCTCAAACTGAAACTTCCCCCGCCCAAGTTTTCTGGAGGCAGATTATCTTGGGGTCTAATTCTACTAATGATTTAAGCTAATAACTTGATTTTCCTAAATTCCCCCCACGCTCCCCCCGCCCCCCCTCTTATCGGACTTCAGGTGCTAAAATATTATTTCACCCAGGTTTCTTCCTACTGTTATTTCTATATCGTTATAGTTTATGGGGGTATTTACACCCCTATTAACAGAGGAGCCATACCCTTGCACCTGATGAAGTTTTCCAAGGCTTTCTGATGGAGCTCGGCAAGGGGCTACGCTAGGAATCACATCTATACCTCTTTTCCTAAAGCCATCTGCATTAGCTATGACCAGTGCTGACACTACCCCTGATAAAAATGTAAGTTTGAGGCATGTGGGCTGCTGAATTCATATCTGTGCATAGATCGCCGCCTAGTGTTGGGTCCTGATGATTGCACATTGTTGTCCTGGAAGAGTCTTCGAAGTATCACGAGATAGGTGGCTCCTCCCCTGGACTACAGTGCGCATGGGCATCCTCTCCATCCTCAGATTGTTTTTTTTCCACCATTGGGTTCTGATGTTACTATCTTAGCTCAAGTATGGAAAACTTTTCTACAAAGCCAAAAGGCTTTCGACAGCGTCGGTATCGTTCCGTTCGTTATCGGTGCCTTGTTTCTAGAGGACGTAGAGGACTCAACCGGTTTCTTTCCACACTCGACCCGATCTTCGATCTCAAATGGAAAGAAGTCCATTCAAGAGGTGTCCCCTTTGCAATGCAAAATACCCGCTCATCGATGTCCACCCGGTGTGCAACAAGTGCCTGTCCCCAGACCACAACGAAGCCAACTGTATGGCCTGTGCCCGGTTCAGGTCGAAGAAAACTCTTAAGATTCGACGCGCGGCTCGATTGGAGTCAAAGAAGTCAGCGCCTGTTCCCGTGAACATCTTTGGGACCGAAGACGAAGAAGTCGTTGATCTGGAGGATCAGGAACACTGCTCCCAACCGGCTTCGGGCCATGACTCCGAGTACGACGCCGAAGACGAAGAGGTGCAGGACGAGGACGAAAACGTCATCAATGAGGTAGGAGACGACGTGGAGGCCCTTGGGGCCGTAGAAGATAGCTCAGGCGAAGAGCTAGGCCCAACCCGCGATACGGGGGCGACGATGACGCACTCAATAAGGCTCAGGTCGAGGGATCGCCACTAGGCCTTACCCAAGATCTACAATCTCGTTGTACAGCCCAGCATAAAGGCCAGGCTTCGAACATTACTAAAGAGCCTTCGGTTTCGAAACCGCCATCGGTCGATACAAAGAAATCGAAACCGACAGCATCATTGCAGAAACCGAAAGTGCAAGTGACTCTGGTCGGCTCCAAGGCCTCAAACCCCTCGGAGCCGAAGAAACAGAAAATGGCCGTTGATGCCGGAAAGCTCAAGAAGGTCGTCGAGCCGATGGTTGGGGCACCGAAGACTAAGGTCAAGGCCGTCGAACCACCAAGGCCGACGCCGAAAGGAGTCGATTCGCACAGAAGGCTCAAACCGAAAGACGGGATCGATCCTTGGTCGAGGCCTACGGACAAGTCGAAGACTGGCTACAAGGACCCTGTCGAGTCGACGCGCCCCAGTCCATTCATAGCCAAGGAAGTGTCGGAGTCACTCCAACGCATCAAGGATAAGGCTACAGAGGTCGGACCGAAGAAGGCCCCGACGCCGAAGCTGGTCGGACAAGTTCAGACCGCGTCAACACCTATCAAATTCGGGTTACCACCGGCGGTGTGTCCTAAGATGTTCGAGCCGAAACAAGCTATTGGCGCCACTAAGCAAGTGTCGGCGGAAATGGAGGCTGCAGAAGAGCCTGCAGACCGGGAGCCGAGGCAATTCATCGACTCGGAAACTGGTAGACTGTCCATATACAACAGGAAATTAATGCCAGAAACTTCCATGGAATCATATAAGCTTCCCTTGAAGAAGAGAGTTTCAACAACATCTCCAGCTCTTGTGAAACCCCTCCATCTCTATGGACAGGAACCTCAAATATGTTACCCAACATACTCAGATGTGGATGCAGGGGATGAAGAACATGGGGATGACCTCTATCATGTGGACACTGATCCTGATGATCAAGACCAACAATGGGTGGACCCTGCTGACTCAAGGGATCCGCAGACTGGCCCTGACACTCATGTGTACAGTGTGAAAACATCTTCTACTGAGGACACAACTGCCTTTAACGCCCTTTTGAAAGGGCAGCCAGTAATCATGACGTCGAGCTTCATGCTGACCCTGTGGATGAAGACTTTCTGGTCGACATCTTTTCCACGTCAGAAAGGGCAGTCAAAACCCTACCCATGCTCAAAGGGGCCTTAAGCATGCTGGTGATATTTTTAAAGACACCACTAGAGCCAGGGTGTTAAACCCAAAGATTGAGAAGAAATATAGACCGGCCCCTGTGGACCCTCCTTATATAAGGGGACAGTTGCCATTGGACTCATTGGTTGTTTCTAATGCACGTAAGAGCAAACTCCCAGACTACAGGTGATGCTCCTCCTCCTGACAGAGTCAAAAGTTATGGAAACTTCAGGCAAAAGAGTAGCTGCGCAGGCGGCTAACATATGGCGCATTGCCAACACTCAGGCACTCTTGGCCAGATATGACAGGTCACATTATGATACTCTTAAGACACTGTTGCAACACCTACCTGATCAGTACAAGGAGGGGGCAGAACTACTCATCCAGGAGGGGAAACTGATAACCAATGCTTCCATCAAGTGCGCTCTAGACGCAGCTGACACTGCAGCCAGGGCCATCAACACTAGCGTTATGTTGAGGAGACACGCCTGGTTGAGAATTTCAGGATTCAAACCTGAAATACAAACTTCTATCCTCAATCAGCCAGTTAACCCAGACTTATTATTCGGACCTGAGGTTGACACCACCCTTGAAAAACTTAAAAAAGACACAGAGACTGCAAAGTCTATGGGGGCTCTGCAGTCACAGCAGTTTCGGGGTGGCTCCTTTCATCGCTCCAATACTAGGGGCCCCTCAAGAGGCCAGTCAACACAACAGACACAATACAATAAGGGAGGTACACCATCCACCTACAATAAGAACAACCGGGGTGGATATCGTGGAAACAACATCAACGGCAGAGGAAGAGGAAACATCAGTTCCAGATCCTCTGCCAATACCAAACAGTGACGCCCTGTCACTGCCCCCGACCATATAACACCTGTCGGGGGGAGACTACAGCAGTTCCTGCCAGTCTGGAAGTCCATCACCACAGACAGGTGGGTGAGAGACATTGTTCAGTACGGGTATTGTCTGGAATTAACGTCCACTCCACCCAACATCCCACCAAGACACCGTCCTATGTCCGCAGAGCACTTACACTTATTTCAGCAGGAGGTCGTCAGCATGCTGCAAAAAGGGGCCATAGAGCTCGTGCCTGTAGAAGACCAAGGGTCAGGGGTGTACTCTCTGTACTTTTTAATACCCAAAAAGGACGGGTCTCTCAGACCTATACTGGACCTCAGACCTCTAAACAGTTACATTCTGTCAGAGCATTTTCATATGCTCACCTTACAGCAGGTTCTGCCGTTACTCAGTCAGGGAGACTTCCTCCCAACACTGGATCTAAAAGATGCGTATTTCCATATACTCATGCACCCATCACACAGAGAGTATCTCAGGTTCACTATTCAACATCAACATTATCAGTTCATAGTCCTCCCTTTTGGAGTAACGACGGCACCCAGGGTGTTCACAAAGTGTCTGGCGACAGTAGCAGCACACCTCAGGAGACAGCACATACAGGTCTACCCTTATCTGGACGACTGGCTGATTCAAGCAAAGACGGCCCAGCAGTGTGCCAGCCACATTTCCCACACCATTCATCTTCTTCACAGTCTGGGATTCTCACTGAATTACCCGAAATCACATCTTCAGCCCGCCCACGTGCGACAGTACCTGGGCGCGACAATCAACACACTGGCAGCCAAAGCTCAGCCAAATTCAGCGAGAATAAACTGCATGCAATTGCTGATACAAAAATTCAGACCTCAACACTCGCTTCCAGCGAAAGTGTTCATGCAGTTGATAGGCATGATGGCCTCCTGCATTTTCATAGTCCCGCACGCGAGACTACACATGCGTCCGCTTCAGGAGTGCTTAGAACGTCAGTGGAATCAGGCTCAGGGACAGTTAAAAGACCTAGGGCCAGATGTAGGTAAATTTTATTTTCCGACCTCTTAAATACCGAGTCATACCGACTCGGTATTTCAGAGGTCGGAAAATAAAAGTACCGAGATGTAGGTAAATGCAGATGTGCAATTACCGAATCGGAAACAGTCGGTATTTTCCGATGCGGGAAATACCGACCAGTTAATGCCCATTCATTCCTATGGGCTTTGAAGCCCATAGGATTGATTGGGCATTTACCGGTCGGTATTTACCACATCGGAAAATACCGACTGTCACAAGGGTGCAGGGGGTGTCACTTTGACACCCTCTGGCACCCCCAAAAGAGGCTCGGGTGCCATGTGGCAGGCATACCTGCCCTAAGGGCAGGTCTGCCTGTCAGATGGCATAGGTGTGCATGCACACATGTGCATGCACACCAGAAACGGTATTTTACCATCAAGTAGTATTTGATGGTAAAATACCGATTTTGTACTGCTTGTGGGACTCAGAAGAGTCCCACCTACATACCAATTTACCGGAATCCGTAATGATACCGACTCGGTATTTTACATACTCGGTAAATTTACTGAGTCTGTAAAATACAGGGACCTACATGTCAAATTGCTCTTACCGGTCGGTAACGGCCGAATTCGGCCGTTACCACCCGGTAAACGCCTACCTACATCTGGCCCTTAGTGTTGGTGAGCGGTCGGGCATTCAACTCTCTGCATTGGTGGAACCCACGAATCCTTTGCAAGGGCCGACCGTACCAAGAGCCTGTGCCACAAATTGTACTGACGGCGGACGCGTCTCTCCAAGGATGGGGAGCTCATATACTCCACTACACAGTGCAGGGACTATGGACAGTACAGCAAAAGAAGATGCACATCAACCTTCTGGAACTGATGGCAATCTTCATGGCAATGAAAGCTTTCAAGGTACACTTGTGCAACAAGGTCGTGTTGATCCATGTACTACATACAGAAGCAGGGAGGAACACACTCTCCACAGTTGTCTCATCTGGCTCAGAGCATGTGGAAGTGGGCCATTCAGAGAAACATCTTCCTCATGGCGGAACATCTCCCGGGCAAAGACAACCAGATGGCGGATCTGCTCAGCAGACACAGCCACCAGATGCACGAGTGGGAGATACATCCATCAGTACTCCAACCGTACTTCCAGCAGTGGGGTCATCCACAGATAGACCTATTCGCCACAAGGGAAAACGCAAAATGCCAAAGCTTCGCAAGCAGGTTCCCACATCCACAGTCGCAGGGCAATGCGATATGGATGAACTGGTCAGGCAAATTTGCATACGCTTTTTCCCCATCACCTTTGATACCGCTGGTGGCGCGCAAACTACGGCAACACTCGATGACCCTCATCCTGGTTGCTCCAATGTGGGCACCCCAACCATGGTACACCACGTTTCTAGAACTATCTGTGGTACCGCATCAAAGGCTACGCCTCACACCCAGGCTTTTGACGACGAGCCGTGGCGACATTCAGCATCCGGATCCGCAACAGCTCAACCTGGCGATCTGGCTCCTGAAGTCCTAGAATTTGGCTACCTCAACTTGCCGCCAGAATGTATGAATATCATCAAGGAGGCAAGACGTCCCACAACCAGAGCATGCTATGAGGCTAAATGGAAATGGTTTGTCATATATTGTACCAACAATGACATTAACCCACTGGATGCATCTATTCAAAACATTATCTGTTATTTGTTGCATTTATACAGATGTAATCTAGCGTACAGTTCCATTTGTATACATTTATCCGCCATAGCAGCCTATCTTCAAAACAGGCAGCACCTCTCATTATTCAGAGTGCCTACCATTAAAGCTTTTCTGGAGGGACTCAAAAGAGTGATCCCTCCCAGACACCCACCGTCACCAGTCTGGAACCTGAATGTGGTCCTCACCAGATTGATGGGACCACCTTTTGAACCTCTACACTCTTGTGAGATTCAATTTCTGACCTGGAAAGTTGCTTTCCTAGTAGCCATTACCTCACTGAGGAGAGTTAGTGAACTCCAGGCACTAACCATCCAGGAGCCATTCATACAGGTCCACGCAAATAGGGTTGTATTACGCACCAACCCTACCTTTATGCCTAAGGTGATTTCGCAGTTCCACATGAACCAGACCATAGAACTGCCAGTTTTCTTTCCTAATCCAGAAAATGTCGCGGAGAGATCCCTACACACGTTAGATGTCAAAAGGGCTCTAATGTACTATATAGACAGAACAAAGGATTTCAGAAAAACAAAACAGCTTTTTGTTGCCTTTTCTCCACAACATAAAGGCAACCCCATTTCCAAAGCAGGGATAGCCCGGTGGATTGTTAAGTGTATACAGATTTGCTATGCTAAGGCTAAACGCACACTAACCATTCCACCACGAGCACACTCCACACGTAAGTTTGGAGCATCCATGGCTTTCCTGGGGAATATTCCTTTAGAAGAGATATGTAAGGCAGCCACTTGGTCCACCACACATACATTTACGAAACACTACTGCGTAGATGTGCATTCTAAACAGCAGGCAGCTGTAGGACAGTCTGTTCTCAAAACTCTTTTTCAAACTGCTGCAGCTGGCACGGGCAGCCGCCGCTAATAGGAGGGACTGCTATGTAATCTATGCACAGATATGAATTCAGCAGCCCACATGCCTCGAACCGAATATACTACTTACCAGTATGAATCTGTTCTTGGCATGTAGGGCTGCTGACATTCATATCGCCCACCCTCCTCTCCGGCGCCTGTAGCAGCTGTAGCACTCAGAATTACTATGTAGCATGGACATCACTCACTGTATTACACTCCATCTCTGCCACAATGGCGAAAACCAATCTGAGGATGGAGAGGATGCCCATGCGCACTGTAGTCCAGGGGAGGAGCCACCTATCTCGTGATACTTCGAAGACTCTTCCAGGACAACAATGTGCAATCATCCGGACCCAACATATGCACATATATGAATGTCAGCAGCCCTACATGCCAAGAACAGATGCATACTGGTAAGTAGCATATTCGCTCTAGTGCTTGGGGGTGCACTCCTCCAGTCTAAATATATCAATTCAAAATCTTTGCTAGTTATTAACCCCAAATCCTCTATTTCGGTCCATATCTGTAGGAGGGAACTTCTATTCAATAGCATTGGTTCAGTTTCAAATAAGGGCCTAAAAATTAAAGACCTACTCACTTGCCCGACTCCTGGTCCAGTATTCCTTATTAGTATGGTACCAGGCTGCCCTAAGATTGAATCTCTCTCTAACTTACCCCTTTTACTGTTAACAACTGTAGTTAGATAACCCCCCGCCCACCCACCCCCAAACTGTCCCCTAGCTCAAACCTCATTGGAAAAGTATCCTGCCCACAGGGCTGCAGTCTAGCACCTCCTGAAGCTACATTTTAATCTGTTACAGGTACACCTAAATTATCCAGTACACTTCTTAATATAAGGTCACTGCTTGTATCATGATTCGTCCCACATTCATCCTGACCCTCTTGGCTCGATGGGGCAATCCGCACCGGATTCAAGCAGTTCTACTGATTATCATTTTCTTGCCCATACTTTTGACTAGTATTCAGTGTGGTTCCCCCAAAGTCCATATGTTCTTTCTACTAGGAGGAGATTTTGTACTATTTACTTCTTCGCTTACTGAAAGGAACCGCAATTTTTTTTGTTTTCGTTTCGGAAAACGACAATTCCTCATCTTCTTCTTCCCTCTACGACCGCTTCTAGAGTTACCTTTACTCACTACTGGGACCTCCCCTAAGGGTGCACTATCTAAGATGTTAGCTAATTCTTCTGGTAACTGAATGCTTGAGTTTTTTAAATTACTTTTTAAAAAATAGGGTAAATGCGTAATGAGTTGGGAACTGGGGATACTTTTGAATTTAATTTTAATTTTTCCCCTCTGCTGGTAACCTGTGCACTCTCCTGAAATTTAGCTCGGGGTGAGCTTATAATTGGATTTCCTTTAAGCGAAACCCTTTCAATTCCCACAATCATTTCTTTTATTTCCCCATCCACAGATTTTGTACCGCTTTTTTGCATCCCATTGCATATTTGACATACATGGCTGGGTACTTCAGGGCCCTTTTCCAAATTCTTTATAGCTCGCTTGATCTGATTGAGATCTTGAACCCCTACCAGTATGGGTGAGAGAACTTCCAATATGTAATCAGTATTTAATGTGCTTTTTTCCAACAAAGATAAAATTGCGGAGAGGATTCTTTCTAGTGCATAAAAAATCTCCATAGTCCCCCCTGCAATGCGTTCTCAATAGAATTCATAATATTCACTGCCCCCTTATCTGCCCCCTTATCCAATGAAACTCCTGATATCCTTTCAACAGAAAGATCTAATAAATCAACAGCATGGGATAAACTAGTAGGTGTACAGAGTAGGCATATGTGATGGAGCTGCTGTTGGAGCCGGATACAATTCTGGATCCGGGTACAGTTCTGGATCCATCTCCAAAGCACCAGTCTTTTTCTGCTGTGCCATTAGTTCTTCATTCTTTTCCATTTACTTAGCGATGTCCGGTAAGGATTATTCCTCCGTTTTCACCTGCCCAGAGCTAAGGCTATGTTCTATCCGCTGTTGCACTTTAAATGGAAGTTCACTCAATTTGGTTGGCAAGAAACCAGGCGCAGATCTATGCATACTTCTTCAATTGTCCAAGAGGGAAACCAATCCTGCCAATGGAGATAATGGAGTGGCTCCCCTTCTTTTGACATTATTCTCCTGGGGGCCTTCTACTTTGCCCACCGGCAAATCAGTTTCCATTTCCAGATTGCTACCATTCCTTCCTATTTGTAATGCATACATTTCACATGGAGGCTGTACAGATTTTCCACCATTATTCTGAAGTATGATTACAGCAGGGTAAAGGACTTCCAAATTAGTGAACCGACTGTCCTCCCTATTCTCTGCTGTTACATGGGTTTCATCTTCCGAGACCTCCTTTTTTTTCTTCCTCCTTTAACCCCTTCCCATGCTTTGAACACCTTACTCCTTTTGTGAACATTGCCATCACCGATGGGTACGTTTTCAAATGAGAAAAGTGATCCCTGTTTCTCCGGCGACAAATGATTTTCTGGAGCTTAAGGGAACTCCTTTCGCTCAGATAACTTTCTGAGCCTGCTGCTGTTTTCGCTTTTTTTACGTTTGAGCACAAACACTTAGGTGGCATTACAGATACTAAAAAGACTCTTACTGTTTACTGGGCTGCTTTACTGTTTGTGGAAATGGTGATGGATGGAGTGGGTAGAGGAGGCAGGAAGGCTGGAAATCTGAACTGCGGGACCAGCTGGAGGAAGCACACAGTAGCCACTGTATTTACTCTCTGCCCCTGTCTCTCTCCCTAAGTTTGTGTCCTTCAATTGGCCTATGGGTCCTCGCCCCCTTGCCACAGACCGTAGCGGTGGTAGTGGTTACCCACAACTTTATTAAACTCTGCGCGATGTTTTCATTTTCCGTTCTGTCTTAACTAAGGACAGTTAATAGGGATTTAAAGAAGATTGGTCGATTCTATTATAGGAGTTCCAGGAAAAAAACAAAGGCATTTAAAAGAGGCTGCCGGTCACCGTCTCTTGTTGCTGTCTCCCTTCCTTTGAAATTGATACGATACTCCGTGAAATATTGTTACCCTTACCCAGACCACTCCCTGCCGCTGAAGGCGCCGGTAGGGCAGGAACGAAGGTCAGGTTCTTAGGAGGAGGATGGGGGAAAAGGGGGAAAGAAACAAGGTGGCTGGAGAGCCAAACCGGTTTACCTCTGCTACCACTGTAGTTCGCTGTGGGTTGCTGTGAGTCCTCCATAGTTGGCTCCTGCTACTGCTATTACCTGCTGCAGGTAACCCTCTTCTCCTGCTCCTGCTTCACCAGTTTGATGAAATGTGACCAAAAAAGCGAGTGGGGTTCAACAGACCGGCGCAGGTTTCACCCAGGACTAACCGGACCGCCTCTGCACCTGCCTGGAGCGCATTCTCCACTTCCGCCGTCTAGTGGTATCAGCACTCGCCCTGGTCGTCGGCAGCCCAGCAAGTGTTATACGTTTGCAGGGGGTTGCGGGAGCCGGGTGTGGTCTGGGGGACCGAGTCCCTTTCTGATATTCTGCGCCCCCGCTCCCGGGTCGACTCTGCTCTTTTCTCGTACCGCCGCAGCACAACGCACAAAGCCGGGACTGCTGTGGTGCTGGCGCTGACCTGTTCTGACACAATCTCAATGAAGAGGAGCGGGGCTCCGTGGGAGCTGCGGGGCCGCTCGGGGTCCTTGTTAATGCCTTAGTATTTCAGGCTCTCCCGCCCGCTCTCACTATGATCCACTCAAGCGGCAGCGGCACCTCCGGCGTTGGGTGTCCAACCTCTCCGGCTCTCAATAGGAGTCCGTCCTCGCGTTCCTTAGCACTGAGACACACTTTGTAGGAAGGTACATCCTGACTATGGTTGCCCCCAACTTTTTGCCCTGTGTTTTAGCTGGTTTTTGACATAGTCGACCTGGGACCCTGCCAATCAGGACCCCAGGCCTACTGCTCTCTCTTTAAAATGGATTCCATGTACCCTAGGTGCATTTCCAATTGGTACTGGGCCACCCTATCAGACCCTGTAACTCAGGGCATGGGTGTACCCAGGGCTGCCAGGGGCTGCAGCATGTATTATGCCACCCCTGGCTGGCCTCCTAAATTTGACACAACTGGCTGCATGACAGCTGGGGCAAAGTCGTGTAATCACCCTTTGCTGTAGATATAGTATACCTATATCTAACCCTAAATCTGGACACACCGATTCCTATCAGTCACTCCTATGGCAGGCCTTAACAATCCTGAAGGCAGAGTGCTTGGAATCGTGTGAGATGGTGCTCTGGCATGAGCTGAGCCTGTCTGCAGCTTGCGGAACCAAGTCCTAATAGCTGTTCCATGATATCGCATACCATATACTCTTAAGTGCATTATAATCCTCGCGGTTAAATGCTATCTTTGGTATTGCTTTATCAAAACATGTCGAGTAAGGTGTCATACGAATTGGAATACTAACCCCTCGCCAATTCTGGCGACGGGGTTAGCATTCCACCCTTCTAGAGGGACACGACATGTATGTAACTGTGAACCCCGGTTAAAGTTAACTGAAGCCTCAGCTCCACAAAATGGATGCTGCCACCACAGACACGAGTCTGACCCCCTGCAGCTGGGAGTCCTTCCAGCGAGGGGAGCCTGGACAAAGGGTTTCCTGTCAGGGGCGGTGCTAGCACCGTCCCAGACATGGTTTTGTGTATCCTGGGTAGGCAGGGCTTTACAGGAAGGTGACTGCTGAGTAGCACCCCGGTGCTCACTACGCATAGGCCAGTCTGAACCAGTTCCAGGGGCACACCAGCCCCTGGCCTGGGGAAGTCCGGCATGGCAGAGGGGTGTAACCACCCCCCTCCTAGTCCCACCCATAGGCAGGACCTAGTCACCGGGTCAGCCCCATTTTTTAGTATAAAGATGGGAGCGGGCCCCCTGTTCAAATTAGATCATCTTTGGAATCAAGACCCGACTTTCTGCGAAAGGCATCAAGATTTCCTTCTTCAAGATTCTCCCTTGTGGCTAAGGAGTAGTCACCCTGCGTCAAGCGGGCACCATCCTAAGAACACTGCGGTCTGCTGCAAGTCCTTCTTCACGAATCCGACGACCCAGCTCGACGAGACCCGGCTTCCCTGGCACCTCTGACCTCTACTCACCTCTACAGCAAAGCTGAGAACTGTGAGTGCGACGAGACCTCGAGGGACCGACGATCGCCAAGACTGCACGACTTCTTTGCAACAAGCCCACTGTGTGCTCCACTGGTGAGTGCTTTGGGGTCCGAGAAGCCCCAACCCTGAGCAGCTCCAGCACCGAAGATCAGCCCTCCAGCATCTCCACGATCTGCGTGGGGCCCTTCTGCTTTTGCGTGCTCACCGCGCTGTGTGGCTACTAGCCGGCTGGCTTGTGGCCTTCTACACGACGCCCGACGACATCACTGCTGCTGGTCTGGTTGCTCCAGACTGGCCCTTGCTTCCTTCTTCAAGAGAAGCACCCCGGACCCTCCTGGTCCACTCCAGACGCCATTTTGAGTCCACCGCGTGGGCTTGAATTTGCCAAGGCTTTGTTGCCCAATCCTGGGTCCAGCGACGCCGACAGCTTCAATCTTCGTGGGACAGCTCGCTCCTCCATCCTGGTCGCCGACAACGCCTCCTGGTCCGTGAGATCTGCGAGCACAGCGTCACCCACTCACCTAGTCGAGGTGACTACCATCCAGTGCCCTCCTGGTGCCACCTGACTACTGGCTAGTAGTCTCGAACTTGGTCCCCTCTGCTTTCAGGTGTCATCTTCCTTCGATCCAGGCTTGGATCCATCGAACTTTCTTCACTGGTCGCCTGCCAGCAACTTCTTTCTTCCAGGCTCCTGGTCCGTCTACGAGGATTCCCGACGTCTTTTGAGACCTATGCAGCTGCAGCCCCTGGGCTAGGTAACTTCGGCATTTCGGTGCCCCAGCATAGCCTCACTATCCAAGGGTCAGAATCCACTTTCGTTTTCCTCCCACCAGGTCGGGTTCGCCCGAGAACACTAACTTTGTCTTTACTAGCTACCATAGACTTTGTCCCGCATCACGCGTGAGAGTGCACACTCTGCACCCGAGTCCCCTGGGTCTCCTAGAAGTAATCTGAAGATTCTATAGTCAAGATCTAGCGATTCCAAAGCCTATTAGTACTGTACTTACCTGCTAGTAATTTCGCATTCCACTTTCAGAGTATATGGTTTTCCGTGCCCCTCGGGCGTTTGTATATACTGTGCTAACTTAAGTATTTTCGTAAGAGTTTTGTTTTGTGCTTAGTACCCTGTCCTCATAAAGAGTACAGGGCTGTTGTGAATCTTAATAAATAACTTGTTTATTTTCATAACACTTGTGTGGTGTCCTTTCACTTGGTGTTCAAGGGGTATATGTGTGGTAAACAGCTGGCTTAACACCCCCTCTCGAGTCTTTAGCCTTAGACTGCTCGTATCCACGCTACTAGGATAGCTGGTCTATAAGGTTGACTTACAACCAATCATCAATAAGGGTTGCTGGACTGATACATAGTGTTCACTAGAATAGTGAGCACTGCATATCAGGCCACCTTCTCACACACTTGATGTTAAAAGAGCACTATTGAACTGTTGATAGAATAAAACATTTCCGTAAAACAAAACAACTTTTTGTTTTTTTTGGACCACCTCGTCAAGAAACATTTCTGTAAAACAAAACAACTTTTTGTTGCATTTGCGCCACCTTGTCAAGGAACACCTATTCCTATAAAAAGTGCTGATTGATATGCATGTATCTGAAATATGGTGAATAATATTGGAAATGCCAATAAACAAATGTTTTTTAAAAAAAGAAACACCTGTTTATAAATCTGATATTTCTACATGGATTGTTAAATGTATTCAAACGTGTTATGTTAAGGCTAAAAGAACTTTAACCTTACCTCCTAGAGCACATTCTGCGGGCAACGTAAGAGCATCTTTGGCCTTTTTAGGTGACATTCCCTTGGCTGACATATGTAAGGCTGACATATGTAATGTCCACACATTTACCAAACATCATTGTGTGGATGCATTAGCACGTCAACAAGCTAATGTAGGACAAGTAATGCTAAAACACCTTTTGCAACACCCACTGGTTAGCCAACACTTTTGGAGGGTACTGCTATATAATCTATGCAAAGCATGTCATGTTTATGTACAGCACACGTGCCTTGAACGGATTGTTACTTACCTTGTAAGCATCTGTTCCTGGCATTTAGAGCTGAAGATTCACATGTACCCTTCCTCCTCCCCTGACACCTGTGGTTGTTGCAGTCCTTGTTATTCATACTACATACACATGGGCACCTGTATACCACACTTACTTACTCCATTCTCACCCTCTTGCGTGAAAATAGTCTACCAATGGAGTTGATGCCCATGTGCAGATTCACCAAAAGGAGGAACCACCTTACCTTGTGACTGAATAAGTCTTCTTCGAAGAAAAACAGCTTGCAAACATCCTGATCCAACACTAGATTGCAGGAGTATGCAAAGCATGTGAATATACAGCTCTACATGCCAGGAACTGATACTTACAGGGTAAGTAACATAATTCTTCCTTGTCTACCTTGCACAACTGTATTGCAGAGTACAAATAGCATGTAAGAATTTCATTCTGGTAATAAAATATTTAAATTGTTATTTTTATTTTATTTCCATCAGGTTTACAAGAGCTTTAAGTTATGCATCTTTAGATAAGGAAGATTTATTAAGTCCTATTAATCAAAATACCCTTCATCGCTCCTCATCCGTGCGTTCTATGGTATCAAATGCTACATATGGCAGTTCAGATGACTACATTGGCCTTGCCCTCCCAATGGATGTTAATGAAATATTCCAGGTTTGTAAATTATAGTGTTTTTCTTCCCATTTAATTGTGTTTAACTTTTGCCAGTTTAGCTTGAGGGCTATAAATGAGAATAAGATTAGAGTTGTCTGCCAGGGTCGGGCTCCTGTGCTGTGTAACTGCCCACTTTTGTTGTCTTTGTTACGCAAGAATGCTTTCGTCAATGTTATGCATTCGTCTCCATTATTTTCTTGCTTTCCCGAAGCAGCCTCCCAACCCCCCAAAAAAGCAGAGATTGATTTTTGAAAAACAAAAAACAAATGTCCCCAACATGTAGGAATTGCACTTTCTCTGAGTATTTTTGTAAATTTTCTGGTGATGCCTGGTAATGCCTTGCATGGAGGACCCTGGAAGTGAAAAATCACCTGTATTTAAACAGTACTATAGCGGATGTTGCACCAATTATGGCTTTCCGACAGGGTATCCAGCTGAGGCTTCTTTGTCAAAATTCAGCATTTCCTCCACTTCTGAAAAAGGCAGTGATGCTTCAAAGTTGATGGGGCAAGACATCTGCCTGTTTAGTTGGTTGTCCCCCTCATCCACCAACCTCTTAAAGACCCATTCATTTTTAAGCATACCGCAGGGGTTTCCTGCACTTGCATATTCAACAAGGACAGCGCACAAATGAAATGTGATATATAATATATTTGTTTTAGTATGAACTACAGTAAGTAGTATCATGATAAACTGTGTTCACCACAAGTTAATTACCATTTTAATCACAGATCCAGGTTATTAATACAAACTTGTGAAACAATTGCAAAATGTTGGGTGAATCTTTAGGAACAGCTTTTGTCCCATAATTTTGGCAGGCATGGGCAGAGCTTGTTGAACGCAGTGCCCACAGATAAGTTGAAGGATTTGATTTTTGATTGAATAACAATGCTTTTTAGGTCTCGCTGACTCAGCGCATGCGCTGCTCTCAGAGACATTTAGAAGCGAGTTTTCAAAGTGCTGCCCACAAGCTTTTTCCAGCCACATGCTTGCTGTTATGCGCAGAAGCGCATTCAATGCGCACAGCTGCCATGTGGCTATATCGCCTGAATCCGATCACGATAACTTTAGCGCCGCCTGCACACGCAACTCCGAACATTCAGAAGTATGAAAACAAAGGGGTCCATTTCCTCTTGGTTGACGCCCACGGACTGATAAACCATATTCTAATACTGCACGTGTTATGCTTTAGTTCTTGACGTAAAACATTTTTGATTCAGAAAAATTGCGCATTTCGCTTGTCAGGGAGCCCAGAATGGCAGGCGCACATCTGTTCCGCAGACACCACAGGAGCCGTGGGCTCTGCTCGCTTTAAGCAGTGTGTACAAGCGCGCGACAGACCGCGCCTTCGGAGCCTTCTTATCTGAAAGAGACAAGTTAGTGATAGATTTCTTACCTTAGAATATCCCCAGGCGTCAGACTGGATCCGAAAATTTTTGCGTAGCAGTACCCTTGCGCGTCGGTAGGCGTCGTCTGCGGCTCCGCGTTCGGCATCGTGGGCACTGTGATGACGTCGTCGGAGTACTTAGACGCCACCTCCTCGTGCTGATGTCAGTTCTTCTTTTTTCCGCGCCAGCAGCTCAGATCCGGAAAAAGTGGTACCTTAGTCACTTTTTAACTAACTCTTTTTTGATCTTTTTGATCATCCTTTTCGAGTCTTCGACTCTGATCGGTGCCGATAGGGAAATGCCTGGTTTCAAACCCTGTGAAGATTGCGATGGACTGATGTCGGTCACGGATCCTCACCGTCGGTGTCTCCACTGTCTCGGCGTCGACCACGACGACAAGGCCTGCGTCGACTGCTGGGCCCTTACTTCGAAAGCTAGACGGGAGCGGTCCCGTAACCCACTCGAACTCCGGCAGTCGGCCCCGCGCCGAGAGAGGTCCCGGTCCGGACGGAGGTCGAGGGACCGGTCGCGGGAGCGGAGCCATCATAGCTCCGGGAGTCGACATCACTCCTCACGGTCGAAGTCGTCAGGTAAGCACAAGAAGTCGAAGTGATGTCATCGCTCTTCCAACTCCCCCCGACGCTCCCGCGACGCGGCCGGGGGTTCAGGTGGCACCGCCCACGCGGCTCCGTCTGAGTCGCAGGCATCGCGTCCGGCTTCATACCCTCCGGGCCCTGGGCCTAACGCGACGCCGGGGGAGATTGAGCGGTTCCTCATGGCCATGAGGTCCCTCTCTCCCCCGACGGGTTCCGCTGCGCCTTCGGGCCCAGCGGCCCCGTCTGGGGGTCCTAGCGGGTCGGGGGCTTCGGCCCCGACGCCGCCGGCGCCTTAGGGCCCGGCATCGCAGGGCCCCACTGGATCCGGTTCCGGATCCTGGTCGTCGCCGGTGGTTTTAACGACCTCCCTGGCGCCGACCCCACAGGTGTCACCTCCGGCGCCGTCCTCGGGTGGAGCCGTCCCCGACGCCTCCCTCAACCCGGTTCCGGCGCCGGAACGGCACCGATTCAGACGCCGTTTGGGGAGTTCACTTTCCATGAACCAGCCCCATCCTTTACTGACCCTGAGTACCAGGTGATGGGTGATGAGGAGTGTAGGAGAGTAGGGTCTGCAATCCTATGATCACCCAGATTTTTTGCTTTTGTTTCACTGGTTTACGACTTTCTCTGGCTGTGGGCCTGCCAATCAGACCCACAGCCTAGCTGTTCTCTCACTAAATTGACATGTGTACCTTAGGTGCATTATCCAATTGGTACTGGGCCACCTTATCAGACCCTGTAACTCAGGGCATAGGTGTACCCAGGGCCTACCAGGGGCTGAAGCATGTATTAGGCCACCCCTGGATGGCCATCTAAATCTGACACAACTGGCTGCACGACAGCTGGGGCAAGGTGGTGTAATCACCCTTTGCTTTAGATATAGTATACCTATATCTAACCCTAAAATGGACACACAGATTCCTATCAGTCACTCCTATAGCAGGCCTTGACGATCCTGAAGGCAGAGTGCTTGGAATCATGTGAAATGGTGCTCTGGCCTGAGCTGAGCCCGTTTGCAGCTTGCGGAACCAAGTCCTAATAGCTGTTCCATGATAACGCATACCATATACTCTTAAGTGCATTATAATCCTTGCGGTTAAATGCTAACTTTGGTATAGCATTATCAAAACATGTCGAGTAAGGTGTCATACGAATTGGAATACTAACCCCTCGCCAATTCTGGCGACGGGGTTAGCATTCCACCCTTCTAGAGGGACACGACATGTATGTAACTGTGAACCCCGGTTAAAGTTAACTGAAGCCTCAGCTCCACAAAATGGATGCTGCCACCACAGACACGAGTCTGACCTCCTGCTGCTGGGAGTCCTTCCAGCGAGGAGAGCTTGGACAAAGGGTTTCCCGTCAGGGGCGGTGCTAGCACCATCCCAGACATGGTTTTGTGTATCCTGGGTAGGCAGGGCTTTACAGGAAGGTGACTGCAGAGTGGCACCCCGGTGCTCACTACGCATCTGCCGGCTAGAACCAGTTCCAGGGGCACACCAGCCCCTGGCCTGGGGAAAGTCCGGCATGGGAAAGGGGTGTAACCACCCCCCTTCCTGGTCCCACCCCTAGGGCAGCACCTAGTCGCGTACCCACCCCTTTCTTTAGGATAAAGGCAGGAGCGGGGACCCTTCCAAATTAGATCATCTTTGAATCCTGAAACTACTTTCTGCGAAAGGAACTCAAGACTTCTTCTCAAGATTTCTCCCTTGTGACAAAGGAGTAGTCACCCTGCATCCGCAGGCACCATCTAAGAACTCTGCGGTTTGCTGCACGTCCTTCCTCCGGAATCCGACCGACCAGCACGACGAGACCCGGCTTCCCTGGCACCTCTGACCTCTACCTACCTGTACAGCTAAGCTGAGAACCGTAGGTGCGACGAGACCTCGAGGGACCGGCCATCATCAGAACTGCACGACTTCTATCCAGCAAGACCGCCGAGGGATCCTCTGGTGAGTGCTTTGGGGTCCGAGAAGCCCCGACCCTGAGCAGCTCCAGCACCGAAGTCCAGCCTCCTAGCATCTCCACGATCTGCGTGAGGCCCTTCTGCTTTTTGCTGCTCACCGCGTTGTTTGGCTACTAGCCCGCTGGCTTGTGGCCTTCTTAACGACGCCCGACGACATCACTGCTGCTGGTCTGGTTGCTCCAGACTGGCCCTTGCTCCCTTCCAAAAGAGGAGCACCCCGGACCCTCCTGGTCCACTCCAGACGCCATTTTGAGTCCACCGCGTGGGCTTGAATTTGCCAAGACTTGTTGCCCCAATCCTGGGTCCAGCGACGTCGACCGCATCATCCATCGTGGGACAGCTCGCACCTCCATCCTGGTCGCCGACAACGCCTCCTGGTCCGTGAGACTGCAGAGCATAGCGTCGCCCACTCACCTAGTCGAGGTGACTACCATCCGGTGCCCTCCTGGTTCCATCTGACTACTGGCTAGTAGACACGAACTTGGTCCACTCTGCTTTCAGGTGTCATCCATCTTCGATCCAGGCTTGGATCACTCGAACAATCTTCACTGGTCGCCTGCCAGCAACTCCTTTCTTCAGGCTCCTGGTTCGTCTACGAGGATTCCCAACGTCTTTTGAGACCTATGCAGCTGCAGCCTCTGGGCTAGGTAAACTCGGCATTTCGGTGCCCCAGCATAGCCTCACTATCCAAGGGTCAGGATCCACTGTCGTTTTCGATCTACCTTATCGGGTTCACCCGAGAACACTAACTTTGCCTTTACTAGCTCCCATAGACTTTGTCCCGCATCCCGCGTGAGAGTGCACACTCTGCACCCGAGTCCCCGAGGCCTCCTACTAGTAATCTGAAGGTTCAGTAACGAAGTCCTAGCGATTCCAAAGCCTATTAGTACAGTACTTACCTGCTAGTAATTTCGCATTCCACTTTTAGAGTATATGGTTTTTCCTGCCCCTCGGGCATTTGTGTAAATTGTACAACTTAAAAGTATTTTCATAAGAGTTTTTGTTGTGTGCTTAGTACCCTGTCCTCATAAAGAGTACAGGGCTGTTGTGATCTAAATAAATACACTGTTTATTTTCATAACACTTGTGTGGTGTCCTTTCACTTGGTGTTCAAGGGGTATATGTGATGGTAATACAGCTGGCTTAACACGCCCTCTAGAGTTTAGCCCGAAGACTGCTCGTATCCACGCTACTAGGATAGCTGGTCTATAAGGTTGACTTACAACCAATCATCAATAAGGGTTGTTGGACTGATACATAGTGTTCACTAGAATAGTGAGCACTGCATATCAGGCCACCTTCTCACAAGGAGGATTGGGAGGGTCTGAGGACCCTCTGACAGGTGAGTGCCAGTCTTATGAGGATTGGGCAGGTGAACTTGGGGAAGCCAGTGGTTTAGACACTTCGCCTGACACTGGCTTTGTCTCCCCTCCTAGCGTGGCTACTGAGGAGGGGGCAACCTATAGTGTGGTGTTGATGAGGGCAGCCAAGGACTTGGGCCTTGAGCTCCCCGTCGCGGCCGTGAGGACTAACCTCCTCACTGAGGTCCTTAAGCCGCAGTCACGCTCAGCCGAGCCTCCGCTGCCGTTTAACGAGGCCTTAACTGACGTTCTTTTGGGCACTTGGTCCAAGCCCGCTACGGGTTCGCCCGTAGATAGGAACGTGGCCAGACGCCACCGCCCGGCCCCGGGTGACCCATGTTTCCTGTCCACCCACCCCACCCCAGAGAGCCTGGTCATCCAGGCCTCCAATACCCAAACCGCATTCCCGTCGGCTCCGCCGGACAGGGAATCCAAGAGGTATGAGCAGTATGGCAAAAAGATCTTCTCATCCCTTAGTCTGGGACTGTGGTCTTCTAACACCGCATGCCTCTTGGGCTGCTACACCCACTCCCTGTGGGATATGGTCACGGAAGTGCTGCCACAGTGTCCGTTGGAGGTACGGGCCAAACTCGGCCAAGCCCTTGTGGAAGGTCGGGATGCAGCCAGATATTCTATCCGGTGTGGACTGGATACCACCGACTCACTGGGTAGAGCGATGGCAACGACGGTGGCGGTAAAACGCCACGCCTGGTTGAGGTAATCCAACTTCTCGGCCGATGTCCAGAACACACTTATGGACATGCCGTTCGATGGCCATCGCCTCTTTGGCGACAAAGCAGACCATGCACTTGTGCATTTTAAGGACTCCAGGGCTACGGCCAAGTCCTTGGGCCTCTCGGCCCCACGCCAGCAATCGGCTGCCTTTCACTCCTTTGGTGGCCACGGAAGGGGTGCACCCACACGTGCTGCCAGCCACGCTCCGCAGGGTAATACCCAACGCGGTGGTGGCCGTGGAAACCGCCGTGGTGGCGGTCGGGGACAACGGCGAGGTCTGTCCACACCTTCCCCCCCAGCATCTGCCTCAAAACCCTCCTAGTCCGTGCTTTCAGGCCCATGTGACGCCAGTGGGGGGCAGGGTTCGCCCTCACCACTCCCACTGGCGCACTGTCACATCGGACAGGTTGGTGCTGCAGATCGTCCGAAGGGGCTACTCCCTCCCCTTCGGCGACTCCTCCAGCCATGCCACCGCAGAACCCACTACTTTCTGGTACCCAAGAAGGGAAAAGGGGGCCTACGCCCTATCTTGGACCTAAGGAACGTCAACGGCTTCCTCCGGAATGAGAAGTTCAAAATGCTGACACTGGCTCAGGTCCTAGCTGCCCTGGACCCAGGAGACTGGATGGTAGCGTTGGACTTGCAGGACGCTTATTTCCACATCCCCGTCCTGCCGGCCCACCGGTGCCACCTGTGGTTCACGGTTGGCCAAGAGCACTTTCAGTTCACCGTGCTCCCCTTCGGCCTTACCAGCGCCCCACGGGTGTTCACAAAGGTGATGGCGATGGTCGCAGCTCATCGGCGCAGGTTAGAGGTTTCAGTCTTCCCCTACCTCGACGACTGGTTGTTGAAGAGGGCTCGCCCCATACAGTCAGCCACCTCCAGACGACGGCAGACCTCCTGCACCAGCTGGGGTTCTCCATCAATGTGCCGAACTCACACCAGTGCCCCTCTCAGAAGCTCCTCTTCATCGGAGCGGTTCTAGACTCGGCGCAGTTTCGGGTTTATCCGCCCGAACAGCGGGTCCGGGATATTCAGGCTCTGATTCCCATCTTTCAGCCGTTGTCCCGGATCTCGGTCAGGTTGACGCTGCGGCTTCTGGGGCTGATGGCCTCCTGCATCCTACTGGTGCATCACGCCAGGTGGCGGATGCCGGCTCTGCAGTGGAACCTGAAGTTTCAGTGGGCCCAGCATCAGGGCAACCTATCCGACCACGTCCTGATCTCGGAGGGCACTGCGAGACAGCTGCAGTGGTGGCTCACGGACCGCGATTGGGTCTGTGGCAGATCCCTCTCCCTTCCCCAACCGGAGCACGTAGTCATGACGGACGCGTCCCTCCAGGGTTGGGGAGGCCACATGGAAGAGGCGGAGATCAGAAGCCTCTGGTCTCCGCCGGAGTCCCGGCTCCATATCAACCTTTTGGAGCTACGGGCGATTCGTCTAGCACTGAAGGCATTCCTCCCCTCTGTCCGAGGGAGTGTAGTGCAGGTGTTCACGGACAACACCACCGCCATGTGGTACTGCAACAAACGGGGCGGGGTGGGGTCGTGGACCCTCTGCCAGGAGGCTCCGCGCCTCTGGCAATGGCTGGAACATCAGGGCGTGACCATGATGGTTCAACACCTGGCAGGTTCTCTGAACCCCAGGGCGGACGAACTCAGCCGCCGGTGCATGATGGATCACGAATGGCGTCTGAACTCGGACGTGGCGCAAGGTCTCTTTCTGCAGTGGGGAGAGCCTTGGTTAGATCTATTCGCCACCGAAGAGAACGCGCAATGTCATCAGTTCTGCGCGTTGGAATTTCCAAGGCGACATTTGCTCGGAGACGCTTTTCGGCGCGAGTGGAGTTGCGGTCTGTTGTACGCCTTTCCGCCTATACCACTACTGCCCAGAGTGCTGAAGAAGATCAAGCACCACTGGGCCCAAGTCATCCTTGTGACTCCGGACTGGGCACGAAGGTACTGGTATCCAGAGCTACTCAGTATGTCAGTCGATCCCCGGTACGTCTGCCTCTTCAGGAGGACCTTCTGTCGCAGCATCAGGGGACGGTCCTCTACCCGAACCTGTCCAGTCTCCACCTCCATGCTTGGAGATTGAGCGGCGACGTGATGCACTGTTGCTGCACCCTCAGCGGCACTCGAGTGGCCGGGTGCAGTGTGTTAAACCCAATGTTATCCCACGGAGGATAGGGGCACTCCGGTTGGAGGCGGCTGGCAAGCAGGCCACAGGGTTTGTGAGAGCAAAACTCCAAAGGTTAAGCTTAGGGCGCGTTGGGGACCAAGTTAGCACCAAAGGGGCACCCTCAGCTGTGCTAGGGCAGCCGGGTGCAAGCTGCTGTTTTGAGATAGGGTGCCCTGTTGATTTCCATGGGGATTCTCCTGGACAAAGAAACACAGCATGCTCGGGGACGAGGATCTTCCAGGAGTGACCACCATTTCGAGGGGTAAGTTGGGATGTAGAGGGATGGTTAGGCACCGCTGGGATGGGCACATAAGGCCGTGGGGCGTCGGGTGCAGGGGTGCCTTTGGATGTTGTATTTTCTTACCCGCTCTGGTCGCGATAGGGGGTGTCCTCTGGATTGAGGCTGCAGGCATCGTCTGGAGGCTTGAGGCAGGTCAGGGGTCGCCTGGTCTCGGGTCAGGATAGTCGGGGGGGACCTCCTTGTGGTGTTTGTTCACTCAAACACGGGCCGGGCTCGGCGGGTGCAGAGTGTGCTAGATTTGCAGTTTCTGGCTGGCACCAGAAGCTGCAGTTTAAACACGTCCGGTGTTCACGGGAGAGACAGCTTGGAAAGTGAATGCAGGCAACTCCTCCGGGGTTTTTGAGGTTGCTGGCCGCTGGATACGCCGGGGTTTCGCAGGAGCAGGTTTGAGGGGGGACAGGCCTGTAGGGCTGGGGCCAAGTCAGTGAGCATCGTCCTCTTGTTAGCTTTGAACGGCTTCTCGTCCTTCTTCTTTTCTTGGTGTTGCTGGATCTGAGGAAGTAAGGTTCAGGGTGCCCCAAAATACTAAATTTAGGGGCGTTACAGGTAGGTAAAGGTCAGGGACCAATGGGTCCCTTCCCTGGGGTGTGTACACCCCCTATTCTGCCACTCTCCAGTGGGAGGGGGGGCAGGAGCCTGTCCCTGGTTAGCTGGGTTCCCCCACCCTCAAGATGGCGGGGTCTCGAGGTTGCGCTTCACCTCGCCTCCCCCACCCTAAGTGTGGAGTTGGCAGAGGTGGGCAAATCTCTCTTCCTCATTTTGTTTTTCCCGTCGGGTCTCCTGCCCAAAGTGATGGGGTAGAACCAGTGGGGACCAGTTGCTGAGTACAGCAAGTGGTCTGGAGAGGCTCACAAAGGCGGCATGCCTTTGAAGCTTCTCCTTCGTGAACCCTGCCCATCCTGGGGGAGGAGGCGTGGCACCTCGTCCCAGGATGTGCATTGTTTCAGGCCCCCGAGGGCAGCAAGCTCTTGACCCAGGGGGTCCGGAATCATGTCTGGTGGTGGCAGCCTTGGCAGCCATTCAGTCAGGTCACTGGGAGTTGGTTGAGTTTCAGGGGGCATCTCTAAGATGCCCTATGTCGTGCATTTTACATTTAATCCCACAGTGGCATCCGTGTGGGTTTAATGTGCTGAGAAGTTTGATACCAGACTTCTCAGTCTTAAGTGCAACCATTATGGTGCTGTGCAGTTCGTAATGACAATCTCCCAGCACCATATAATCTTAATGGCAGCACTACACTTACAGTGCCCAGGAATGGACCTGGGTACGGTAGGGGTACAGGGCTCATGCACCTATACCCTCACAAATTGCATAGGGGACCCAGCTAGAAGGATGAATGATGGATGCCAGAGCAGTGTTTTGTGGGCATGGCACACAGGGATGTGTGACATGTTGACTCTTTGTTTTGTTCTGCACCAAGACACTCAGCCTGCAAAGGCAGTATGTGTGTTTGGGTACATGGCCTCTAAGGGTGGCACCATAAGTTCTACAGCCCTAGGGGCCTTCTCTGGTCACAGTGCCTTGAGTACCTATGGTACCATTTACCAGGGGCTGACATGTGGCCAGAGATGCCAATTTGGTGTAGTCTTCAATGCAGTTTTGTGGAAAGGACACAGGCCCTGGGTACCTGATTGGCAGGAGCACAGGGCACACTCAGTCAAAGCACATCAGCAATTCAGCAAAATGTGGGGGCATACCATGCAAGAAAGAGGGCACTTTCTCACGGACACACCAGTGGTCCGTGTTCTTTGTGGCTCTACATTCCAGGTGTGGAAAATCATGAACAAAACTGACGTTAGCACATCGGTGGGATAGCTCCTGCATAGGGACTTCCAGCATGGGTAATGCTGATGACACCACGCATAGACGAGCAACGCCACTTATTACTGCATAGGGGTACTGCTCTTGAAAGCAATTTTGGATCCAGTCTAATTCTAAGGTAAGGAATCTACACCTAGAAAGTCAGATAAGGTGTTACCAAAGGTAAGTAACTTGTTTGTCAGGTCTGTCATGAGGAGCATTTCGCCTGCTTGGTCCCCCAGGAATTTTTCATTTGAGCCAGTTCACTGACCCTCCTTCGGGAAGGTTTTGCTTGGGTATATTTTCTACGGGGAGAAATCTGTGATTGCAAGTCTCTATCAAAAAGAACAAGTCACTCACCTTATGTAATGCCATTTCTGGTTAAAGCTCTGTCAAACCACAGAATCCACACCAAACCTCCCATCCTCAACGCTTTGCCTACTAGGCTCTTCACCCAAGGATCCTATCAGATTTTGCAAACTAGTCAAAAAATGTTTTTTCATAGCTCTGCGTTTTTAGGGCGGAAATATTCACAAAAGGAACTGATGACCACGCGCCGGAGTGGTGCTTATAGGGGCACTGCAACATCAATGCGGATGTCGAGCCGATCTATGCCACCTAATGGTATGCAGAAGTGCTGCTCACGATTTTCCAGATCTAGTCTTAACGCCTGGGGAATAATATGATGTGAAGATTTGGCGGTTAGTTAGCCTCCGTATCAGAAAAGGCATTACCTAAGGTAAGTGTTTATCACCAACAGACAGTGAGCCATCAAAAGACAACTGTATCACTACAAACAAAACATAATAATAATGCTAGATTGACCAGTTCACTGTCCAGGGGTTATCTTATATGACTAATATCATGACAGTGACTGCTTTTTCCACTTCTTATTAATTGTGAGAAATCTTTGTAATCCTTTTTATAAATGTATAATTTATTGGGTTTTATCATGATGTGAATTTTTTTTATGATTTTAGTTATTTGTACAATAAAGGTTATTCAATTCAAAGTAAGGTGTCTTATAAATGTTTCTTTTTGAAAGGGAAAATCATTTGTAAACATTTGATATTAAGCGCATAAACTAACACAGCAACAGATATATTGTTGTTATTGTTATGCTCATGTTGCATTAATGTGCCATAACCTGATTTCAGGTAAAGGATACACCATATTTCCAAAAGAAAACAATCCCTCCTAGTGATGACCGTGCAGCACGAATATTGGTACCTGAAATTGGAGGTAAACTGCTTAATATATTACAGTTTTTGTAAGTATTTTGATATAATTTGTCCAATTTTGATTGGCACAGCGGAGCAGTCTTGCAGCTATTATCAATGATTGCTCAATGTTAGGTCCGGCATTAGCCAATACCTTCAGAATTTGCTAAAACTACATATATATAATATACTTAATTATAGGGGCTCTTGGCAAGCCAGCTTTCTTCAGCCATTGGATGTTTTTATGTCCTTCACATGTTCCATCCACTGCAGCATCCAGCATGTGGAAGTCGGTCAACCCACTTCAGTCATTGGTTAACTTCACAGTGAGTAAGTGCATTCTGATATTTCAGAAGGAATATATCCACCCACAAAATAGCCAGGGTCTACTATTGCAAGGAGTACTTTTTCAAACCAAAAAGAAAATGTAGGTTTTGGATACATAGATACCTCACATTTTTATATATGTGTGAAAGAGACACGTTAGTGATAGATTTCTTACCTTAGAATATCGCCATGCGTCAGACTGGATACGGAAAGTTTTCATCAGCAGTACCCTTTCGCGTCTGAAGGTGCGTTGTACGGCTCCTCGTCCGTCGCTGGTGTCGTAGGCCCCGGGAAGACGTCACGAAGACTACTTAGGCGCCATCCATGCGCGCTGACATCAGTTCTTTCTTTGTTCGAGGCATGTGGCTGCTGAATTCATATCTGTGCATAGATCGCCGCTTAGTGTTGGGTCCGGATGATCGCACATTGTTGTCCTGGAATAGTCTTCGAAGTATCACGAGATAGGTGGCTCCTCCCCTGGACTAGAGTGCGCATGGGCATCGACTCCATCCTCAGATTGTTTTTTTCCGCCATTGGGTTCGGATGTATATTGGTTAACTCTAGTCGGAATCGATATTAAAGTTTTCTTAAGGCCAAACGGCCTTTAGGTTTTCATCGGTATAGTCTTGCGTTCGGTGCCCGATTCTTTCCAGCTCAGTTCTGAGCCGGATTTCCAGAAGAGCCGCGTGCTTTTCGACGCTGAAGGCCCGGTCGACGCCAGAGGCCTTATCGACGAACCATCATGGAACGGAGCCCGTTCAAGAGATGTCCCATGTGCAACTCCAAGTATCCCCACATCGACGTCCACCCGGTGTGCAACAAGTGTCTCTCGCCGGATCATGATGAAGCCAGCTGCATAACTTGTTCCCGTTTTCGATCCACGAAGACTCTTCTGCATCGACGCGCTGCGCGCCGGAAAGCCCAGCAGAAGACACCGGCGCCTGTGGACATATTCGATGCCGGGGATGATGAAGGAGCTGACCAGGAGCTTCGTGAGAACCTGTCGAATCCCGCGTCGGAGGTAGACTCCAACTACGACGCGGATGTTGAAATGCTCGAAGCGGAAGAAGTCGTCGACGAGGTAGGAGACGACGACGGGGCCTTTGGGGCCATGGAAGATAGCTCGAGCGAGGAGCTAACTCAAACTGACATTGGGGCCGAAACGCTTCATAAGGCTCAGGTCGAGGGATCGCCACTAGGCCCTACCCAAGATCTTCCAAAAAGTTCTACGGCCCCAACTTCGGGCTCGGCTTCGGACATTACTAAGGAGCCGCAACCTGCAAAATCTAAACCGAAAGTGAAAGCTCCGGTCTCGACGCAAGTGAAAGCACTGCTGCCTCCATCGAAACTAAAAGTGCGTATTGCTTTGGTCGGCTCGAAGTCCTCGGACCTGTCGGCACCGACGAAGCAGAAGGGCGTTATCGACCCCAAGAAACAGCTCAAGGGCGTTGAGACGAAGTCTAGTGCGCCGAAGACAAAGGTCAGGGCAGTCGACCCGAACAAATCGGCGCCGAAGACGGTCGACACCGACAAAGGGCTCGGTGATTCGAAGGTTCTCAAGCCTCCGCGTCGACAAGACAAGGCCAAGATCGGACCGACCCACGAGTCCACGTCTGGTGGTGCCTCGAAGGATTCCGTTGAGTCGACGCAGCCGTCCTCCTTATTCTCCAAGCAGGTGGCAGACTCTCTAAAGCGCATCAAGGACACAGCCTCAAGTGTCGGGCCTAAAGATCCTCCACCTTCGAAGCCTGTCGATAAACCTCAGAAGACGTCGACGCCCATCCACTTCACGCTGCCGCCAAAAGTGGCGCCGAAGGCTTTCTCCCCTAAAATGGCCACCAACGTGCCCGAGAAGGTGTCCTCGGTGCCGAAGTCGACAACAGTGGTCCCGGCCATAAGGCATCGACAATCCTCGTTGGAAGAGCAACCATGTAGGAGAGTAGGGTCTGCAATCCTATGATCACCCAGATTTTTTGCTTTTGTTTCACTGGTTTACGACTTTCTCTGGCTGTGGTCCTGCCAATCAGACCCACAGCCTGGCTGTTCTCTCTCTAAGTTACAACGTGTACCCTAGGTGCATTTACCAATTGGTACTGGGCCACCTTATCAGACCCTGTAACTCAGGGCATAGGTGTACCCAGGGCCTACCAGGGGCTGAAGCATGTATTATGCCACCCCTGGCTGGCCTCCTAAATTTGACACAACTGGCTGCAGGACAGCTGGGGCAAAGTCGTGTAATCGCCCTTTGCTGTAGATATAGTATACCTATATCTAACCCTAAAATGGACACACAGATTCCTATCAGTCACACCTATGGCAGGCCTTGACAATCCTGAAGGCAGAGTGCTTGGAATCGTGTGAGATGGTGCTCTGGCATGAGCTGAGCCTGTCTGCAGCTTGCGGAACCAAGTCCTAATAGCTGTTCCATGATATTGCATACCATATACTCTTAAGTGCATTATAATCCCCGCGGTTAAATGCTATCTTTGGTATTGCTTTATCAAAACATGTCGAGTAAGGTGTCATACGAATTGGAATACTAACCCCTCGCCAATTCTGGCGACGGGGTTAGCATTCCACCCTTCTAGAGGGACACAACATGTATGTAACTGTGAACCCCGGTTAAAGTAAACTGAAGCCTCAGCTCCACAAAATGGATGCTGCCACCACAGACACGAGTCTGACCCCCTGCAGCTGGGAGTCCTTCCAGCGAGGGGAGCCGGGACAAAGGGTTTCCTGTCGAGGGCGGTGCTAGCACCGTCCCAAACAGGGTTTTGTGTATCCTGGGTAGGCAGGGCTTTACAGGAAGGTGACTGCTGAGTGGCACCCCGGTGCTCACTACGCATAGGCCGGTCAGAACCAGTTCCAGGGGCACACCAGCCCCTGGCCTGGGGAAAGTCCGGCATGGGAGAGGGGTGTAACCACCCCCCTCCTAGTCCCACCCATAGGCAGGACCTAGTCACCGGGTCAGCCCCCTTTTTTAGTATAAAGATAAGAGCGGGCCCCCTGTTCAAATTAGATCATCTTTGGAATCAAGACACGACTTTCTGCGAAAGGACATCAAGATTTCTTCTTCAAGATTCTCCCTTGTGGCTAAGGAGTAGTCACCCTGCGTCAGCGGGCACCATCCTAAGAACACTGCGGTCTGCTGCAAGTCCTTCCTCAGGAATCCGACGACACAGCTCGACGAGACCCGGCTTCCCTGGCACCTCTGACCTCTACTCACCTCTACAGCCAAGCTGAGATCCGTGAGTGCGACGAGACCTCGAGGGACCGACGATCGCCAAGACTGCACGACTTCTTTGCAACAAGCCCACCGAGTCTTCCACTGGTGAGTGCTTTGGGGTCCGAGAAGCCCCAACCCTGAGCAGCTCCAGCACCGAAGATCAGCCCTCCAGCATCTCCACGATCTGCGTGGGGCCCTTCTGCTTTTTGCTGCTCACCGCGTTGTTTGGCTACTAGCCGGCTGGCTTGTGGCCTTCTTAACGACGCCCGACGACATCACTGCTGCTGGTCTGGTTGCTCCAGGCTGGCCCTTGCTTCCTTCTTCAAGAGAAGCACCCCGGACCCTCCTGGTCCACTCCAGACGCCATTTTGAGTCCACCGCGTGGGCTTGAATTTGCCAAGGCTTTGTTGCCCAATCCTGGGTCCAGCGACGCTGACAGCTTCATCCATCGTGGGACAGCTCGCTCCTCCATCCTGGTCGCCGACAACGCCTCCTGGTCCGTGAGATCTGCAGAGCACAGCGTCACCCACTCACCTAGTCGAGGTGACTACCATCCGGTGCCCTCCTGGTGCCACCTGACTACTGGCTAGTAGTCACGAACTTGGTCCCCTCTGCTTTCAGGTGTCATCCATCTTCAAGATCAGGCTTGGATCACTTCGAACTCTCTTCACTGGTCGCCTGCCAGCATCTTTCTTCCAGGCTCCTGGTCCGTCTACGAGGATTAATTTAATTTAATTTAATAACGATTTGTAAAGCGCCTGGTGACCCAAGGGCATCCCCGCGCTGTAGGAGTTGAAATCCAGTTGAGGGAGAGGAAGGGAGGAGAGATTCCGGACGTCTTTTGAGACATATGCAGCTGCAGCCCCTGGGCTAGGTAAATTCGGCATTTCGGTGCCCCAGCATAGCCTCACTATCTAAGGGTCAGGATCCACTTTCGTTTTCCTCCTACCAGGTCGGGTTCGCCCGAGAACACTAACTTTCTGAAATCTAGCTACCATAGACTTTGTCCCGCATCCCGCGTGAGAGTGCACACCCTGCACCCGAGTCCCCTAGGCCTCCTAGAAGTAATCTGAAGATTCTATAGTCAAGACCTAGCGATTCCAAAGCCTATTAGTACTGTACTTACCTGCTAGTAATTTCGCATTCCACTTTCAGAGTATATGGTTTTCCGTGCCCCTCGGGCATTTGTATATACTGTGCTAACTTAAGTATTTTCGTAAGAGTTTTGTTTTGTGCTTAGTACCCTGTCCTCATAAAGAGTACAGGGCTGTTGTGATTTTAATAAATACACTGTTTATTTTCATAACACTTGTGTGGTGTCCTTTCACTAGGTGTTCAAGGGGTACATGTGTGGTATAACAGCTGGCTTAACACGCCCTCTCGAATCTTTAGCCTTAGACTGCTCGTATCCATGCTACTAGGATAGCTGGTCTATAAGGTTGACTTACAACCAATCATCAATAAGGGTTGTTTGGACTGATACAAAGTGCTCACTAGAATAGTGAACATTATATATCAGGCCAACTTCTCACAAACCTTTTCCGTCTCAGAGAGAACTGTCAAGACTCTGTCTATGTTGAAGGGTGTCTTGAAGCATGCTGGGGAAATCTTTAAGGAGCCTACCAGAGCCAGGGTGATAAACCCCAGGATTGAAAAGAAGTACAAACCGGCGCCTGGAGACCCTACTTACATCAAGGGACAGTTGCCGTTGGACTCTCTTGTTGTTTCTAATGCCCGGAAGAGTGCAAATTTACAAACAACTGGTGATGCTCCTCCCCCAGATAAAGAATCTAAGGTTTTTGAGGCATCAGGGAAAAGGGTGGCAGCTCAAGCGGCCAATATCTGGCTCATTTCAAACACTCAGGCACTTCTAGCCAGGTATGACAGGGCACATTATGACACACTGGAGACCCTGTTACAGCACCTGCCAGATGAATACAAAGAGGCAGCTGAGATGCTCATCCAAGAAGGGAAGCTCATATCAAATGCTTATATTAAATGTGCACTGGACGCGGCCACACTGCGGCCAGAGCTGTTAACACTAGTGTCATGCTGAGACGACATGCCCGGCTCAGAATCTCCGGGTTCAAGCCAGAAATACAGACCACCATTCTCAATCAGACAGTAAACCCTGATCATCTATTTGGCCCAGAGGTGGACACCACCTTGGAGAAAATCAAAAAAGACACTGAAACTGCTGAGTCCATGGGGGCTCTGCAGTCCCAGCAGTTCCGGGTGGGTTCTTTTCGTCGCTCAAACACTAGAGGTGTTTCCAGAGGCCAGCTCTCCCAAACCACACAATACTATAAAGGCGGCACGCAGACCACATACACCAAACAAAGTAGAGGTGGATATCGTGGAAACCGCGCCAAAGGCAGAGGTCGTGGAAACAACAACTCCAGATCCTCCGCCACTAACAAACAGTGGCGCCTTGTCACTGCCCCCCGACCACGCAACACCTGTCGGGGGGAGACTTCAACAGTTCCTGCCAGTCTGGAAGTCCATCACCACAGACGGGTGGGTCACGCAGCTTATACAGTACGGTTATTGTCTGGAGTTAATATCCATTCCACCCAACATACCCCCGAGGTGGCACCCTTCTCTGAGAACATTCATCATTGGAACAGATTCATTGATGATATCTTTTTTATTTGAAGGGGCCCAGATAAACAACTCGCCGAGTTTCTACTCTGGATTAATCTTTGTGATCCCCATCTTAAACCAATATGAGTAAAGAGAGGATTGAATTTCTTGATATCTGGATACAGGTCGCTGCGCATGCTATTGAGGTCTCGCTGTATACCAAACCCACCGCACGCAACACACTTCTTCATTATCAAAGTTATCATCTGCGGTGTCAAAAAGACAGCATACCTTTCAGTCAGTTCCCCTGCATCCGGAGGAACTGTACCACTATTAATGAGTACAATACGCATGTGGAGCTCCTGAAGAACAAATTGCTCAATCGCAGCTATCCGAAGCGAGTGATCAGAGATGCCTTTAAGAGGGCCAAATACTATAACCGTAAATCACTCTTCCAAACCGAGACACCCACGGAAGAAGACAAACTTGTCTGTATCACCAGACATTCCAACGTCAACAATAAAATGCACCAGATCATCAGCTCAAATTGGCATATTCTCAATTGCGGACAGGGTACTCCTCTCCCCAGACCTGTGTTTGCGTTTCTTCGCAACAAAAACTTACGTAATTCTCTGGTCAAGTCTCCCTGCAAGCCAGAACACAAGTTTGTCCAGAAATCTTTCGTGGGCAATAACCCTGTTTTAGGGACTCACAAATGCGGCAACTGTCAGGCTTGCAGTTTTGCCATGGTTACTGATGTTCTTCAGTGGGAAAATCAAACATCCTCCTTCAAACAAATGAACAGCTGCAAGACTGCCAATGTTATCTACCTGATTCTCTGCCCCTGCAACCTAGGGTATGACTATGTAGGTGAAACGGGCAGAGAATTCAGAGTTAGATTCAGTGAGCAAGTCAAGAATGGATGCAATGGAGCACCCTTGGTCGAACATTGGAATACTTACGGCCATTTGGAAACAGACCTTAAATAGCTAATCCTTGAGAGAATAACTAACGCCAACCATGGCAACAGGGATGGAATAAGGCATAAAAGGGAAGTATTTTGGATTTACACTCTCCAAACGGTTAAACATGGGTTCACATGGGTCACTGCCCCCCGACCACGCAACACCTGTCGGGGGGAGACTTCAACAGTTCCTGCCAGTCTGGAAGTCCATCACCACAGACGGGTGGGTCACGCAGCTTATACAGTACGGTTATTGTCTGGAGTTAATATCCATTCCACCCAACATACCCCCAAGACACCGTCCTATGTCCGCCGAGCATTTGCACTTATTGCAGCAGGAGTTCCTCGTCATGCTGCAAAAAGGGGCAATCGAGCTCGTGCCTGTGAAGGAAAGAGGCACAGGAGTTTACTCACTGTACTTCTTGATACCAAAAAAGGACGGGTCCCTCAGACCCATACTGGACCTCAGACCCCCTCAATCAGTACATTCTGTCGGAGCACTTTCACATGCTGACCCTGCAGCAAGTCCTACCGTTGCTCAGTCAGGGGGATTTTCTCGCAACTTTAGATCTAAAGGATGCGTATTTTCATATTCCGCTGCACCCATCACACAAGATACATCCAGTTCACCATCCAAAACCAACATTACCAGTTCAAGGTTCTACCTTTCGGAGTCACCACGGCACCCACAGTGTTTACAAAGTGCCTGGCGACGGTGGCGGCACACCTAAGGAGACAAAACATTCACGTCTACCCTTATCTGGACGGCTAGCTCATCCAGGCAAAGTCAGCCCAGCAGTGTGCCGCCCACATGTCCCACACCATTCACCTTCTTCACGATCTGGGATTCTCACTGAATTACCCAAAGTCCCACCTGCAACCCGCCCACATACGGCAGTATCTGGGTGCGACGATAAACACTCTGGCAGCCACAGCACAGCCAAATTCAGTGAGGGTCAGCAGCGTTCAATCGCTGATACAGAAATTCAGACCTCAACACTCGCTTCCAGCACGAGTGTTCATGCAGTTGATAGGCATGATGGCCTCCTGCATCTCCATAGTCCCGCACGCAAGACTACATATGCGTCCGCTTCAGGAGTGCTTGAAACGTCAGTGGACTCAGGCTCACGGACAGTTGAAAGACCTAGTGTTGGTGACAGGTCGTGCATACAACTCTCTGCATTGGTGGAATCCACAAAACCTTTGCAAGGGACAACCGTTCCAAGAGCCTGTGCCACAGATCATTCTGACGACGGACGCTTCTCTCCAGGGTTGGGGAGCTCATGTACTCCACTACACTGTGCAGGGACTATGGACACCACAGCAAAGGAAGATGTACATCAATGTTCTAGAACTGATGGCTATCTTCATGGCAATGAAAGCTTTCAAAGTACATCTGTGCAACAAGGTAGTGTTGATCCGGACGGACAACATGACGGCCATGTACTACTTTCAGAAACAGGGAGGAACACACTCTCCAAGGTTGTCTCATCTGGCTCGGAGCATGTGGAAGTGGGCCATTCAGAGGAGCATCTTCCTCATGGCAGAACACCTCCCAGGTAAGGGCAATCAGATGGCGGACCTGCTCAGCAGGTACAGCCACCAGATGCACGAGTGGGAGATACATCCATCAGTACTCCACCCGTACTTCCTAAGGTGGGGTCATCCAGAGATAGACCTGTTCGCCACAAAGGAAAACGCCAAATGCCCAAGCTTTGCCGCCAGGTTCCCACACCCACAGTCGCAGGGCAATGCGATATGGATGAACTGGTCAGGCAAATTTGCGTACGCTTTTCCCCCAGCACCTCTAATACCGCTGGTGGCACGCAAGCTGAAGCAGCACTCGATGACTCTCATCCTGGTTGCTCCTACGTGGGCTCGCCAACCATGGTACACCACGTTTCTGGAACTGTCCGTGGTACCGCATCAAAGGCTGCGCCTCACACCCAGGCTTTTGACGCAGAGCCATGGCGACATTCAGCATCCATATCCGCAACAGCTCAACCTGGCGATCTGGCTCCTGAGGTCTTAGAATTTGGCTACCTCAACTTACCTCCTGACTGTATGAACATAATCAGGGAGGCAAGAAAGCCACCACCAGAGCATGCTATGCGGCGAAATGGAAGCGGTTTGTCATTTATTGTGCAGACCACAACATTAACCCGCTGGATGCCTCTATTCAAAACATCATTTGTTATCTCTTACATCTGTACAAATGTAATCTGGCCTATGCTTCCATTTGTATACATCTATCCGCAATGGCTGCTTATCTCCAAAACAGACAGCACCTCTCCCTTTTCAGGGTGCCTGCCATTAAAGCCTTTCTGGAAGGACTCAAACGAGTCATTCCTCCGCGGACACCACCAGCTCCCGAGTGGAACCTAAATGTGGTCCTCACCAGGCTGATGGGTCCCCCTTACGAACCACTGCATTCCTGTGAGATTCAGTTCTTGACATGGAAAGTGGCTTTCCTTATAGCGATTACCTCGCTACGACGAGTTAGTGAACTCCAGGCACTAACTATCCAAGAGCCATTTATTCAAATTCATTCCAACAGGGTGGTGCTTCGCACTAACCCTAAGTTCCTTCCTAAGGTAGTTTCTCAGTTCCATATCAACCAGACTATAGAACTGCCTGTGTTCTTCCAAAACCCAGAGTCAGTTGCGGAGAGGATGCTCCACACACTTGACGTCAAGAGGGCCTTAATGTACTACATTGATAGGACCAAAGATTTTCGGAAGACTTAACAACTATTTGTTGCCTTTTCGCCACAACACAAAGGCAACCCCATTTCCAAGGCTGGTATAGCCAGGTGGATCGTTAAATGTATTCAGATCTGCTATCAGAAAGCCAAGTGCACTCTCACCATTCCACCGCGGGTCCACTCCACCCGAAAGTTGGGGGCCTCCATGGCTTTCCTTGGAAATATTCCTTTGGAAGACATATGTAGAGCAGCCACATGGTCTACCACACACACATTTACAAAACACTACTGTGTTGATGTTCACTCCAAACAGCAGGCAGCTGTAGGGCAGGCTGTTCTAAAAACACTTTTCCAAACTGCTGCAGCTGGCACAGGCGGCCGCCGTTAATGGAGGGACTGCTATGTATTCTATGCACAGATATGAATTCAGCAGCCCACATGCCTCGAACCAAATATGCTACTTACCAGTATGCATCTGTTCTTGGCATGTAGGACTGCTGATATTCATATTGCCCCTCCTCCTCCCCGGCGCCTGGAGCGGCTGCAGCATTCACACATACTTCTAGAATGGTCATCATTCACATAGTTTCACTCCATCTTGGCCACAGTGGCTAAAAACAATCTGAGGATGGAGTCGATGCCCATCTGCACTGTAGTCCAGGGGAGGAGCCACCTATCTCGTGATACTTCGAAGACTCTTCCAGGACAACAATGTGCGATCATCCGGACCCAACACTAGGCGGCGATCTATGCACAGATATGAATGTCAGCAGCCCTACATGCCAAGAACAGATGCATACTGGTAAGTAGCATATTCGTTCCACACCATCAAGCGCAGATCCAGTTGGAGCACGTACCCTAGTCACTTTTTGACTATACTTTTGAGTCTTTAGTTTCCCTTTTTTTTTATAAATCTTTTTATTAACTGTGCTCATAGTATCAGACAGTACGGAATATTATTCATATAGCATGTGATAGAACGACATTACACCATATAATGTAAGGCTGGCATAGACCCATTCTGGACATTAAACTGTTAAAAACCTGGTCCAACACCACCCCCCATCGCCCTGTATTTATGCCAAGGTCCCCAGATCTTTTTCAATTTTTTAGTGCAACCTCTACTCTTATAGATTGTCTCCTCCGATCTCTGGCACCAGCCCAGACCCCGCAACCACTGATCCCATTGAGGAGGAGCTTGTGCCCCTCAGTTACTAGCTATATTTCTTTTCGCAACCCCGGCTGCCAGTGCCAGCCAAACCTCATTATATCTGGATCAATCGGTGGCCCCCTTAAACATTAGAAATAACCACCTGGGCTGTAGCGAAACCGGTGAGCCAACAACAGTCGCCATTGTGTCCGTGACCTTAGTCCAGAAGGGCACTATCTCCGGGCACTCCCATAGTATATGGTAGAAGGACCCACTGACTCCTTCCTCAGTCATACAAGTGGGTGCGAGGGTAATATACTCTGTAAAATTTTCAGCTGCACTAATCGGAACCTGGCACGAATTGCTATCTCACGTGGGCTTGGTAGGGCATCCTGCCAATCATCATCCTCCAGTGCGCCTATGTCGCTCACCATCTCTCTCACAACTGCACCAGGGGGTCAGGCATGAGTTTACGATAGATAGTGGAGGTGGATTTCCCTAAGATGGGGTCAAGGAGCAGCCTATCCTCCATGGGGGTATACTCCGGGAAGGACGTGCCACACCATATGTGTGAGCGTAGGGCGTGAATGAGACGTAAGTAATGGTAATGTTGTGAGTCACGAAGATCTTACTCTTTTTTTTCAGATATTGAAAGGAACCGGGACCCCCCTTTCCATACGCCCCCCAAGTACTCGATGCCCATTCGTTTCCAACCCCGGAAGCCATTGAGTCGAATCACTTCTGCCAATTGCGCAACGAGCCAAAGAGGAGTTCTACCCTTCAGGGAACATATCCACCCCAGGAACTTGTTTGCTTCTCTTCATCACTGGAACACCACCCCTGTGTGCGAGGGCCAGTCCTACCTTAGCTTAGAGCAGTTTCCATCTGGCATTACCAACCATTCAACTCTGTATGCCGGTTCTGACCTTGCCGCGTACACCTAGTTGTTGACCACCTGCAGCTGAGAGACCCAATAATACAATTGTATGTGTGGGAGGGCCAGCCCCCCATCATGCACTACTCTCGTCAGTTTGCGCAGCTCAATCCTGTGGTTGCCACCATCTCAGAGCAGCGTCCGCACTGCCTGGGATATTCGTGTAAATACCCCAGTCGGAATCGGGTAGGGCTTGTTTTGTAAGATATAAAGGAGTCTAGGCAATGCTAGCATCTTAAACAGTGCCGCTCGTCCCATGAGGTAGAGAGGTTGCGTCCGCCAGTGACACACATCAGCTACCAGGCGCATCAGTTGAGGCTCCTTATTTTTGGTGTGGAACTCCGCTTTATCCCTGGTGATGTACACCCCCAAGTATTTGAACCATTCTACAGCGATTGATGCAGGGCACTTGGACAGTATCCCCGGGGGAGGACCCGAGAGCGGGTAGATCAGACTTCACCCAATTAATAGTGTATCCCGAGTAGCTCCCGAATAGTTCAAAGAGATGCAGCGCCAGCACCATTGACTGGTACGGCCTAGCCATGTATAAGACAATATCGTCCGTGTATATAGAGATACACGCTTCCCAATCATTATTCAGTGCCAAATTTACACTGGTATCTCCCTGAGCTCCACAAAGATAAACAACAGTGCAATCTCTGCAAAAAAGTATAAAGAACAGTTCCACTCAAGTCTAGAAGTAATGTCTTTCGTTCTTGAGAATATATCAGTTGAAGTAAAGTGATCCACAAATCCAATGTTCTGATTGTCCAATAAGTTTTAATGTTCGTTTCTTCAAATAAATCCTTTAACAGCCAACACGTGTTTCATCAGATGCTATATAATTGCATCTACTGACTTCATCAGGGCTGCAACCCAGAAAATAAAACATTATATAAGTAAATCAATCTGACACTAGTTTTCTTAATAACCATCACCGAAATTCAGGGGTTGAAAAGGAAAGTAGAAACCAGTTAGAAAGACAACCAAGCAACTAGTGTAAATCATTAGAAAGCCACCCTAGTGAAGATACATATGCACCATAGTTCAAAAAGAACGTGTTAAAGTTAGCCAAGTAAAAAGTAGTCCCAATGTACCCTATAAAACAAACTCCATGTAAAGAGAGAGTATTTTACCTTAAACGTTATTTAGTCCCTCCCTGGACTATTATTCATAATATTCAAAGTCTGAGACAAGTTTGGACATGCCTGGAATAAAGGTATACCAACCTAATCAATCTTGGTCAATATGTGTCAGATCCAATTTTCAACATACTAAGTACAAAGCCATGACACTTTTTATTAATATTATGTCTCAAAGAGTCCTCAAACTCTGACCTCCATATGTCATTTAACATAAAGTAATACTGTCACACCTAACCATTGACTATAGCTCCATATATTAAAATCTCAACTCTACCCGAAAAATTCTCTTATGTCGCTATATACCAAATGCCACATGCATAACAGTAAATGTTCAGTAAGGCAGGTAACCTCACCTCATATCTTCCACATCTTTAGAATCCTCGTATTGTATATTCGTAAATTTCACTCGATAGTAATAAATCCAAAATGCAGGATACACGTGTACATGTACCTGTAAAATACCGTAAATATATTTTAGTATCAGTTCCACTAATAAGCGCCCCGCTCCCCTCGATGTCGGCCCTCTCCTGCGTGTATCTTCAATGCTCCCGCGTACTACTCCTCGCTTTCGCGTTCTACCAAAGCGTCATCTTTAAATAGTTCTTGTAGGAGAGTAGGGTCTGCAATCCTATGATCACCCAGATTTTTTTGCTTTTGTTTCACTGGTTTACGACTTTCTCTGGCTGTGGGCCTGCCAATCAGACCCACAGCCTGGCTGTTCTCTTTCTAAATTACCTCATGTACCCTAGGTGCATCTACCAATTGGTACTGGGCCACCTTATCAGACCCTGTAACTCAGGGCATAGGTGTACCCAGGGCTGCCAGGGGCTGCAGCATGTATTATGCCACCCCTGGCTGGCCTCCTAAATTTGACACAACTGGCTGCATGACAGCTGGGGCAAAGTCGTGTAATCACCCTTTGCTGTAGGTGTAGTATACCTATACCTAACCCTAAAATGGACACACAGATTCCTATCAGTCACTCCTATGGCAGGCCTTGACAACCCTGAAGGCAGAGTGCTTGGAATCGTGTGAGATGGTGCTCTGGCACGAGCTGAGCCTGTCTGCAGCTTGCGGAATCAAGTCCTAATAGCTGTTCCATGATATCGCATACCATATACTCTTAAGTGCATTATAATCCTCGCGGTTAAATGCTATCTTTGGTATTGCTTTATCAAAACATGTCGAGTAAGGTGTCATACGAATTGGAATACTAACCCCTCGCCAATTCTGGCGACGGGGTTAGCATTCCACCCTTCTAGAGGGACACGACATGTATGTAACTGTGAACCCCGGTTAAAGTTAACTGAAGCCTCAGCTCCACAAAATGGATGCTGCCACCACAGACACGAGTCTGACCCCCTGCAGCTGGGAGTCCTTCCAGTGAGGGGAGCCTGGACAAAGGGTTTCCTGTCAGGGGCGGTGCTAGCACCGTCCCAGACATGGTTTTGTGTATCCTGGGTAGGCAGGGCTTTACAGGAAGGTGACTGCTGAGTGGCACCCCGGTGCTCACTACGCATAGGCCGGTCTGAACCAGTTCCAGGGGCACACCAGCCCCTGGCCTGGGGAAGTCCGGCATGGCTGAGGGGTGTAACCACCCCCCACCTAGTCCCACCCATAGGCAGGACCTAGTCACCGGGTCAGCCCCCTTTTTTAGTATAAAGATGGGAGCGGGCCCCCTGTTAAAATTAGATCATCTTTGGAATCAAGATACCACTTTCTTCAAAAGGACTTCACGATTTCTTCTTCAAGATTCTCCCTTGTGGCTAAGGAGTAGTCACCCTGCATCCGCAGGCACCATCCTAAAGAACACTGCGGTCTGCTGCAAGTCCTTCATCACGAATCCGACGACCCAGCTCGACGAGACCCGGCTTCCCTGGCACCTCTGACCTCTACTCACCTCTACAGCCCAGCTGAGAACCGTGAGTGCGACGAGACCTCAAGGGACCGACGATCGCCAAGACTGCACGACATCTTTACTGCAAGCCCACCGTGTCCTCCACTGGTGAGTGCTTTGGGGTCCGAGAAGCCCCGACCCTGCGCAGCTCCAGCACCCAAGATCAGCCCCCCTGCATCTCCACGATCTGCGTGGGGCCCTTCTGCTGTTTGCTGTGCACCGCGTTGTGTGGCTACTAGCCGGCTGGCTTGTGGCCCTCTGAACGACGCCCAACGACTTCACGACTGCTGGTCTGGTTGCTCCAGGCTGGCCTTTGCTTCCTTCTTCAAGAGAGGCACCCCGGACCCTCCTGGTCCACTCCAGACGCCATTTTAGGTCCACCGCGTGGGCTTGAATTTGCCAAGGCTTTGTTGCCCAATCCTGGGTCCAGCGACGCCGACAGCTTCTATCTTCGTGGGACAGCTCGATCCTCCATCCTGGTCGCCGACAACGCCTCCTGGTCCGTGAGACCTTCGAGTCAAGCGTCACCCACTCACCTAGTCGAGGTGGCTACCATCCGGTGCCCTCCTGGTGCCCACTGACTACTGGCTAGTAGTCTCGAACTTGGTCCCCTCTGCTTTCAGGTGTCATCTATCTTCAAGATCCAGGCTTGGATCCGACTGAACTTTCTTCACTGGTCACCGGCCAGCATCTTTTCTTCCGGCTCCTGGTCCGTCTACGAGGATTCCCGACGTCTTTTCAGACCTATGCAGCTGCAGCCCCTGGGCTAGGTAACTTCGGCATTTCGGTGCCCCAGCATAGCCTCACTATCCAAGGGTCAGAATCTACTTTCGTTTTCTCCCTACCAGGTCGGGTTCGCCCGAGAACACTAACTTTCTAATTCCTAGCTACCATAGACTTTTGTCCCGCATCTCGCGTGAGAGTGCACACACTGCACCCGAGTCCCCTAGGCCTCCTAGAAGTAATCTAACGATTCCCTAGTCAAGTCCTAGCGATTCCAAAAGCTATTAGTACTGTACTTACCTGCTAGGAATTTCGCATTCCACTTTCAGAGTATATGGTTTTCCGTGCCCCTCGGGCATTTGTATATACTGTGCTAACTTAAGTATTTTTGTAAGAGTTTTGGTTTGTGCTTAGTACCCTGTCCTCATAAAGAGTACAGGGCTGTTGTGATCTTTAAATAAATAACTGTTTATTTTCATAACACTTGTGTGGTGTCCTTTCACTTGGTATTCAAGGGGTATATGTGTGGTAAACAGCTGGCTTAACGCGCCCTCTCGAGTCTTTAGCCTTAGACTGCTCGTATCCACGCTACTAGGATAGCTGGTCTATAAGGTTGACTTACAACCAATCATCAATAAGGGTTGCTGGACTGATACATAGTGTTCACTAGAATAGTGAGCACTGCATATCAGGCCACCTTCTCACAGTTCTCGTACGACAAAGTTTAACAGGCGCCATGTTGTAGTTTCTATATTTCGAATAAATAGCAAATAACTCCAATAAAGCAGTTAGTAATATATACGGATTAATTGTCAGATCAAATGCGGTATCTGCAAGTAATCTCGTTTCATTTTTGATTAAAAAAACGGCATATAATCGACACGCCAATAATAGTCAATATGGGTTTAAATATTGCCGGAATGGCCACCCAGTCTGTAACCGTTATAGTACATTGATAATCTGAGTATATATATATCTTCTGATAGATACATCTCCCGTGTGGATTCCTCACCTTGTGAATATCCCCCTTGCGCCAGCAACGTTCGGAAAATTCTTTGTAGCACGCCGGCATGGACGACGTCATAGGAGCACGGCATTGAGCGCAACTCCGTCTGACGTCACCGACTCCTCATAAGGCCCATGTCGGCGTGATGACGTCAGTTCCCTTTTTTCCGCGTCGTCGACGCTAACGGTTTCTGGGATCTGTTGCGATACTTTTGGTATCTTGTTGCTATTTGGTGTTACAGTTTCTCTTTTGAGAATTTCTTCTTCGTCGAGGATGTCATCGAGGAAGACGGGGTTCAAGCAATGTGGTTCCTGTGCCCGAATGATGTCGATCACTGATCCGCATTCAGACTGTCTGTGGTGTCTTGGGTCGGACCATGATGTTAAGAACTGTCGTTCCTGCTTCAAGATGAACCCCAAGGCCTTGCGAGAGCGGGAGGCGAAGCTTCTTCTTGCGAAGGTGAAGGAAAGAGAAGCTGGAAGGTCTTCGAGGTCAGTTTCCAGGCGCTCGAAGTCGAGGCAGATGTCGCGGTCGAAGTCGAGGTCGGCTTCGAGGTCGAGGTCCAGAGCGAGGTCGAGGTCCAGAGCGAGGTCGAGATCCAGAGAGAGGTCGAGGTTTGGATCCAAGTCGGCTTCGGGCCATGCTTCGAGCTCCTCGAGAAAGAAGCATAAGAGGAGTAAGCATCGCTCTAAACACCACTCTGGCAAGGAGTCTTCGGATTCGAAGAAGAAGTCTCGTAAACATCATAAGGACTTTGTGTCTCCTTCACCGGCACTGTCTCATGTAGGTTCTCCTGTTCAGGAGCAGGAACCGGATCTGGAGTCGCACCATTCTTCGGTGCATGAAGAAGAAGAGGTTCCTCGAGCTCCAACTCCGGTTGTGGAGCCTAAAAATCAAGAGGGCCAGGGTGTACCTTTGCCGGATCAGCCTCCTTTGGAGCGGCCGTTGGGTTCGTACCCTCCCTTTCCTGGTCCAGGTCAGGATCCCTCGCAGTTTTTAAATGCCATGTTTGGTGTTTATTCGAGGGCTATGTACCCCACTGGCGCACCAGTAGGTCCCATGGGTCCATTGTCTTTTAATTTAGGTGTGCCTCAGGCTTATGCCCCGGCCCCCTTTATGCCGTTTATGCCGATGCCTTGTGCTCCTTGGCTCGGTACGGCGCCGCCGAGGTCGTCGACTTCGCTTGCGGCTTCGCCGGCTCCGGATCGGCCTCTGTGGTGATTCGGATCGTGGTGCTTCCCGTCCTCCGGCTCCTCGCTCGACGTCGGCTCCGGCGCCGTCGGAGTCTTTGCCGGATCCATCGACTTCGGTCCGCATTGAATGGTCGAGGCGCAGAGCTCAACGCCTCTTGGAGGAGAAGGAATATATAGACTCCGAGGTGGAGGAAGGAGAGCTACAGGATCAGGGGGATTGTTTTGAAGACCTCCAAAGCGCTAGTGGCCTGGAACTTTCTCCTGAGTGGGGTTTGCCATCCGTTTCGGATACTCCATCCAAGGACGTTGCACCCTATCACGTCGTATTAGGAAGGCTGCGGATTTGCTAGGCTTGACTTTGCCCACTGTTGAGTACAAGCCCAACATCCTCACGGAGGTTTTACATTCGCCTTCTTCTATTATAGAGCCTACTCTTCCTTTCACTGATGCATTGACTGAGCCTATAAAGGAGGTTTGGAAGAGGCCTTTGACTGCTCCTGCGGTTTCCAGGTCGATGGCAAGGCGTTACAGGGTGGCTCCTGATGACCCTGATTTTCTTTCCTCACATCCTGCTCCGGAAAGTCTGGTGGTGCAGGCCGCTTGTTCCAGCAGGGCTGCAGGTTCTTTCCCTCAGGTGCCAGCAGACAAGGACTCTAAAAAATTGGACCAGTCTGCTAAGAAGATTTTCTCCTCAGGTAGCATGGTTTTAAAATCCACTAATGCTACTTGCCTGTTGGGGAGATATGTTCATGCATTGATGGACTCTGTGAAACAACTCTCATCTAAGCTTCCAGAGGATGATAGGAAAAACTTTAACGAAGTCATCTCCGATAATCAGGCTGCAGCCCGTATGGTAATACAGAGTGGCATGGACACGGTGGACTCTGTTGCCAGGATTATGGGCTCTACTGTTGCTACCAGAAGGGCCGCATGGCTTAAATCTTCTGATTTTTCAACTGATGTTCAGTCTACCTTGTTGGACTTGCCATTTGATGGGACAGGCCTCTTTGGTAAGAAAGCTGACGTAGCCCTGGAGAGATTCAAGGACAGCCGGGCGACGGCGAGGTCTTTGGGTCTTCAGACAAGGGGTTCTGCAACTAGGAAGTTTAGAGGATTTGGCAGATCCACTTTTCGTTCCTACAACCAAGGCCAGCAGCAGCAGCGACAGAATCCTCTGTATAAGACCTAAAGAGGAAAACAAAAGGGCCGAGGTCGTGGACGCCAGGCCTCCTCCACTTCCTCTAATAATCAACCCCCTCCCTCTGCAGCAAAGCAGCCCTAGATCCGCCATTCTGGATCATGTGGCTCCGGTGGGGGGTCTGCTTACTCATTTTCTACGGGATTGGGAATCGATTACATCAGATCTTTGGGTTCTCAATCTCGTAGAAAATGGGTATGCACTTCCTTTCCAGGAGTTCCCTCCCACTTACCCTCCTTGCCAGGGTTATTGTTCGGAGGACCACCTGCTTCGCCTGCAGGAAGAAGTCCTGGCTCTGTTCAGAAAAGGTGCGATAGAGGTGGTCCCGGAGCAGGAGAGGGGTCAGGGGTGCTACTCCCGGTATTTCCTGATCCCCAAGAAGGATGGCAGGTTGCGTCCAATCCTGGACCTCAGGATTTGAATCTCTATCTCAAGCAGGAGAAGTTCAAAATGCTCACACTTGCGCAGGTTCTTCAAGCGCTGTTGGAAGAAGACTAGATGGTGTCAATCGACTTGCAGGATGCATATTTTCACATCCCAATCCTGAAGTCGCACAGGAAGTATCTCCGTTTTACGGTGGGATCGCAACACTACCAATTTGCGGTCCTTCCGTTTGGTCTTACTACTGCGCCTCGAGTTTTCACCAAGGTGATGGCGGTGGTGGCAGCACATCTCAGGAGATCGGGGATTCCTGTGTTCCCCTATCTGGACGACTGGCTGATCAAAGCGGAGTCGCCCGAGAAGGTGCTTCATCACCTGCAAGAAACATCGCAGCTGTTGTACAGGTTGGGTTTTTCGATAAACGTGCCCAAATCTCACCTTGTGCCCTCCCAGCGCAACCTGTTCATAGGTGCGGTATGTTGTGCATTCCCTCCTCCTCAAAGGATTCGCGACATTCAGGAAATGGTTCCTTTATTCTACAATGGAGCGGTTGTTCCAGTCCTGAAGGTCCTTCGCCTGCTCGGTCTGATGGCTTCTTGCATTCTGTTGGTCAACCATGCACGCTGGCACATGAGGGCACTCCAGTGGTGCCTCCGCAGGCAGTGGTATCAGCACAACGGAGATCTCAGGGAGTCAGTGAAGATCTCCAGAGAAACTGCAGCGGATCTGTCTTGGTGGGGCGTGGAAGGCAATCTGTCTCAGGGAAAGCCTTTTCAGCAACCACCATCAGTGGCCACGGTGATAACGGATGCATCCACTCTAGGGTGGGGTGCTCATCTGGGGGATCTGGAGGTCAAGGGTCTTTGGTCTCCAGAGGAAAGGTTGCTTCACATCAACCTTTTAGAGTTGCGGGCGATACGTTTGGCGCTCAAGGCCTTCCTCCCTTCCCTTCGCAGTCAGTCGATACAAGTCCTGACGGACAACACGACTGCGAAGCAGGGAGGAGTAGGGTCGCAGTGTCTCTGCAAAGAGGCTCTGCGTCTCTGGTCCTGGGTTCAGGATCATCAGATTTGTCTGATGGCAAATCATCTGGCCGGAGTTCTGAACGTTCGTGCAGACGTTCTCAGTCGGCAGTTCTCTGCCGATCACGAGTGGAGGCTTCACCCGGAGGTTGTTTACAACATCTTTCAGATGTGGGGGACTCCTCGGGTGGACCTGTTTGCCACTTGCGAGAATGCTCACTGCCCGTCACTCTGCAGTCTCCAGTATCCGATGCAAGGAGCGTTGGGGGATGCGTTTCAGTTGAGCTGGGGAGGTCAGCTCCTTTACGCGTTTCCTCCCATACCCTTGATTCCTCGGGTTCTGAGGAAGATTCGTTAAGACCGGGCCCAAGTCATTTTGGTCGCCCTGGATTGGCCAAGAAGGGTGTGGTACTCGGACCTTCTCCACCTCTCCTCTCACCCACCGCTCCGTCTCCCTCTCAGGGAAGACCTCCTCTCTCAGATGGAGGGGCAGGTTCTACACCCCCACCTCCAGACATTACACCTTAATGCCTGGAGATTGAACGGGGCAATCTGAATTCCTTTTCTCTTCCTCACGATGGGGTGGATGTCATTCTTTCTGCCAGGCGCGACTCCACCAAGTCCATCTATTCGTATAGGTGGTCTAAGTTTGTCTCTTGGTGTAGGGAGAGGGATGTTGACCCATTGAAGGCTCATTTGTCTGACATTTTGTTGTTTGCTCTTTCCCTGGCACGGCAAGGGTTTGCTGTTGCCACAGTCAAAGGATATCTTTCGGCCTTATCGGCTTTTCTCTGTTTGCCAGATCAGCCCTCTCTTTTTAAGTCTCCTGTAGTATTAAGATTTTTGAAGGGAATCACTAATAAGTTCCCTCCTTCTCCCTTTATTGTTCCTCATTGGGACTTGAATCTTGTGTTAACTTATCTGATGGGTTCTCCGTTTGAACCCTTGCACAAGTGTCCCATGAGGCTTCTTTCTTTTAAAACGGTCTTCTTGGTTGCAATTACCTCGGCAAGGAGGGTAAGTGAGCTTCAGGCTCTTAGTTCCAAGCCCCCGTTCTTGTCCATTCATGCTGGAAGAATGGTTCTCAGGACCAGGGCTGCTTTTCTGCCTAAGCTGGTAACTCCCTTCCACCTTGGTCAATCCATTACCCTTCCTACTTTTTATCCTCCCCCACACCCTTCCAAGGAGGAGGAGAGGCTTCATCGCTTGGACCCGAAGAGAGCGGTTAGTTTCTATCTTGATAGGACTAAAGACTATCGTATTGACAATCAGCTCTTCGTGGGTTTTGCTGGCTGCAAGAAGGGCAGAGCGGTGCACAAGCGCACACTTTCCAGGTGGATTATCCTCTGCATCAAGATTTGCTACTCTCTGGCGGGTAAGGACCCTCCTGAGGGTATTAGGGCTCATTCAACTAGAGCCAAGTCTGCAACTTCTGCATTGTCTAGAGGTGTTCCTGTTGAGGACATTTGCAGGGCCGCGACATGGGCCTCCCTCCACACTTTTGCTAAGCACTACTGCTTGGATGCTGAGGTGGGGAGGGACGGCCACTTCGCGCGCTCTGTTCTCCAAGATTTCCTTGTATAGCAGAGTGGTCACCCTCCTCCAGGAGTGGGGACTGCTGTGGGACTCTATTCACAAGGTGAGGAATCCACACAGCAGATGTATCTATCAGAAGAACAAGTTACTTACCTTCGGTAACGCTTTTTCTGGTAGATACAGTATCTGCCTGTGGATTCCTCACTGACCCACCCGCCTCCCCGTTGTCCACTCTGCTATACCTGGGTTTATGTGCAAATGTATTTATGAATTTGTATTTCTGGAATTTTATGCTTTTGCACTTTAAATGTTTTTAGATTGCATGTACTGTGTACATTGAATATATGTATATATTTGTTGGTCCGTCCGGGTGCCTCGAAGGCACGGAAAAAAGGGGCGGAACTGACGTCATCTCGCCGACGTGGGCCTTATGAGGAGTCGGTGACATCAGACGGAGTCGCGCGCAATGCCGTGCTCCTATGACGTCGTCCACGCCGGCGTGCTACAAAGAATTTTCCGAACGTTGCTGGCGCAAGGGGGATATTCACAAGGGGAGGAATCCACAGGCAGATACTGTATCTACCAGAAAAAGCGTTACCGAAGGTAAGTAACTTGTTCTTTCTAAATCTCGAATGAGTCCGACTTTATTAGGAAGGTGGGACAGTCCTTTCTCTGTTTCCATACAAATATGACAGCTCTCTTCGTTTCAATGAGAGTTTACCAAGATTTCAATTCATTTTATAGTCTCACAACATTAATTTATATGCTGAGACTCAAAATATATTTAACAAGTACCACGCTAATTGTATATAAAAGGAGCCAAATTTCTAAAAAAATACGTAACAGCTGACAGCTCCCACGAACCCGCAGTCTCAAAACTCACTATCTCACTAAACATCTCATAGCTGTGCTTTAATATACTTAATAACAGTCGTATCCAGTATACCATTAATACCATTAACCAGAATGCTCCATCCTTGTCCACATATGTTCAATCTAGTCTAAAAAAGGTTGTTTCTATACACCAAGGAGAAGGGTTGATTGAGGAAAAATAGAAGTTAAAGTTCAGTATAGGCAAATAGAAAGGTCACAATAATTAATTCTAATAATGTCATTATCATATATCAATATTACACTGATGATATTTTCTCATACATCTAAGACTCATGTTTCCTATAAAGTCCGTTCACATAACTATACTATATACAGCTGTGTACATTAGTATTTCAAAGTCAAATGTACATCAATATTCAAAATTGGAAAATAAAATTCTCATATTCATCACTCTTGTTAGATCTACATCCATTGGTTAGAACAAGAACTATAATATAGTCATACAGTACAACAATAATAGAGCCCCATAAATCCAAGATGCATATTTTATGTAGATTCATATTCTACCTGGTTATCTATTCATTCACCTAAGAAATATTGAAGCTCCGAATCAAAATTGAGACCATCTTCAACCGCTCTAAGTTTCATGATCGATCTTGCCTCAACACGTCTCAATTTGAGTACTTTATTGCCGCCCCTAATGTCCATAGTTACATGCTCAATCCCATGATACAAAAATCTATGTTTCTCTTGTTCATGACAATTTTGGACTAGATGGGCAGCAATTGGGTACCTCGTGTCCCCACTTTTTAGTGCACAAAAGTGTTCAATCATTCTGTCTCTCAGTCTCCTCACGGTACCCCCCACATAAATCTTACTACAGGTGCATACTATGACATAAACCACAAACGTTGTGTCACATGTGATAAATGACTTGATGATATGTTTACCTGTATTATTGTATTCGAAATTTTGAATCTTTCTGAAAGCCCATCTACATAAGCTACATTTACCACAGTAATGAAATCCTGTTGATCTATCTGTTAACCAATTCCATCTAGCTATTGGGCTCGGGTAGCTTGGGCTAACAATATTCGCCAATGTAATACCCTTCCTAAATGTTAAAGATGGTCTATCAGTAAGGAAAGGAGAAATATCTTTATCGTTCTTTAAGAGATGCCAGTATTTATCAATTATAGAGTATAATTTGTGGCTACCTGTGCCAAAATTAGTAACCAGTCTAATCTTCTGTGATTGTTAATCTCTTGTGTTTCCTCTTTTTGGTCTCAATGTATCTCCTCTCTTAATTGTCTTTGCTTTACACATAGCTTGTGTAACAGTTTTCTTGTCATAACCTCTGTTTGTAAATCTGTTAGCCATATCAGTCAAATTGTGTTCAAAATCTGAATCTTGTGAGCAATTCCTGCGGGCTCTAAGCATCTCCCCATACGGAATTGCATTCATTTGGCTTCTCGGGTGACAACTTTCAGCATGTAAAAGTGCATTACAACTAGTCTCTTTACGAAACATACAACTACAAAGTCTGTCCCCCTCCACAAATAGCTCTATATCCAAAAAGATAAGTTTTTGTCTACTGTAACTAGCTGTAAAGGACATATTCACATCATTGGTGTTCAAATAATCAAAGAAACATTGAAGTTCCGTAGTGGTCCCCCTCCAGATCAAAAGACAATCATCAATATATCGTCCCCAATAACATATATGATCAATCCATTGTTCGCCCCTGGGGCCCCAGATCCACTCCGCCTCAAACCTTCCCATGAAGAGATTGGCAAAAGACGGAGCAAATCTGGAGCCCATCGCTGTTCCAAGCTACTGTTTGTACCACTTGTTGTCAAATAAATTTTTTTTATTCTCCAATACAATCTTAGTTATTTCCATAATCATATTTGTGTGATCAAAATATTCTGCTGATCTTCTGTTCAAAAAACTCTCCATGGCTTTCATCCCCAGCGTATGATCAATGTTGGAATATAGAGAAACTACATCCAATGTAGCAAGGATCATATTTGATTCCCATACAACATCACTCACTAAATTTAGGACATGTTTAGTGTCTTCAATATGCGACGGGAGTTTCTCCACGAACGGTCTAATGAACACATCAATAAATTGAGAAAGTCTCTCCGTCGGACCACCAATGCCTGAAATAATCGGCCTACTCGGTCGTTTCTCTTGATTCTTCTGTATCTTAGGTAGACTATATAGACATGGGGCCCTGGGGAACTCCACTCGTAAATAGACATACTCATCATATACCAGTATACCAGCATCATACCAATATTTAAGTCTTGAGTTAATCATCTCTGTCACACGTAAGAGGGGACTGACTGGCTCCTGTGCATAATATTTTTTGTTATTAAGTTGTGACATAATTTCATCATTGTAGTCATTCCGGTTCATTATAACAATGTTGCCTCCCTTGTCTAGTTCAAGTTCAAGAATTTATATAGCGCACTACTCATCCAGAGGGTCTCAAGGCGCTTGGGGAGGGGTTCATTATTTATCAAATAGCTAGGTTTTAAGTTCTTTTCTGAAGGAGATATGGTTTTGAGTAAGGCGGATGTGAGTGGGGAGTGAGTTCCAAGTCTTGGCCGCCATGTAGGAGAAGGATCTACCTCCCATGGGTGATCTTTGGATACGCGGAACTGCGGCGAGGCCTTAATTAGAGGATCCTAGTTGGCGGGTGGGTGTGTAGAAGGATAGTCGAGTGTTGAGGCATTCGGGCCCTAGTTTTTAGAGGGCCTTGTGTGCGTGGGTGAGGAGTCGGAATGTTATTCTCTTGTTGACGGGAAGCCAGTGGAGGTCTTTCAGGTGGCCGGTAATATGATCATGGCGAGGGATGTCCAAAATGGGTCTCGCTGAGGCGTTTTGGATGCGTTGGAGTTTTTTCTGTAGTTTGGCTGTAATTCCGGCGTATAGGGTGTTTCCGTAATCTAGTCGACTCATAACCAGTGCGTGGGTGACAGTCTTTCTTGTTTCGGCAGGGATCCAATGGAAGATTTTTTTGAGCATACGAAGTACGTTGAAGCAGGAGGATGAGACGGCGTTGACTTGTTTGGTCAACGAGAGTGAGGAGTCTAGGATGAAGCCAAGGTTACGTGCGTGGTCTGTGGGAGTGGGTGCTGAGCCCAGGTCCACAGGCCACCAAGAGTCGTCCCAGGCAGAGGGGGATGATCCTAGGATGAGCACTTCCGTTTTGTCTGAGTTAAGTTTAAGGCGGCTGTTTTTCATCCATACGGCTACTTCTTTCATGCCTTCGTGAAGATTGGTTTTGGCGGTTTTGGGGTCTTTGGTGAGGGAAAGGATCAGCTGGGTGTCGTCGGCGTAAGAAATGATGTTGAGGTTGTGCTGACGCGTGATGGAAGCGAGTGGACTCATGTAAACGTTGAAGAGAGTGGGACTGAGTGAAGATCCTTGTGGTACACCGCAGATGACTTCGGTGGCTTTTGATTTGAATGGGGGAAGTGGCACTCTCTGAGTTCTTCCTGCTAGGAACGAGATGATCCAGTCCAAGGCTTTTCCTTTTATGCCGATGTTGCTGAGGCGTTGTATGAGGGTGTTGTGACAGACAGTGTTGAAGGCGGCGGAGAGGTCGAGTAGGATGAGGGCCACTGTTTCCCTGTTGTCCAGTAGTGTTTGGATGCCGTCCGTAGCTGTGATGAGGGCGGTTTCGGTGCTGTGTTTGGCTCGAAAACCGGACTGTGAGGGATCGAGGGAGCTGTTGGATTCGAGGAAGGCGGCGAGTTGGCTATTGACGGCTTTCTCAATTACTTTGGCCGGGAAAGGGAGGAGGGATATGGGGCGGTAGTTTTTAAGTTCAGAGGGGTCTGCTGTGGGTTTCTTCAGGAGGGCGCTGACTTCGGCATGTTTCCAGCTTTCTGGGAAAGTGGCAGAGATGAAGGAACAGTTGATGACCTCACAGAGCTGGGGACGATGATGGAGTCTGCTTTGTTGAAGATGTGATGGGGACATGGGTCGGTTGGCGAGCCAAAGTGGATGGAATTCATTAGGCGGATGGTATCTTTAGTGGTGATTGGGTTCCATGCGCTGAGGTTGTTAGAGGGCGGTTTAGGTTCTGAGGGGGTGGGGTGGATTGTTCGTTGGGATTGTTATTGAAGCTGTTATGTATGTCGGCAATTTTGTTGTAAAAGAAGGAGGATAACGAATCGCAGAGGTCTTGGGAGGGGGTGATGTCGTTTGAGGCTGCGGTGGGGTTGGTGAATTCTTTGACGATGTTGAATAGTTCCTTGCTGTTATGGGCGTTGTTGTCGAGTCTTGAATGCTGATTTCTTGGTGGATCGAATCAGCTGGTGGTGTTTGCGGGTGGCTGTCTTGAGATTGGTCATGTTGTCGGTGGTTGGGTTTTTTCTCCATGTTTTCTCGAGAGTATGGCATAGCTTTTTGGATTTCTTAAGGTCATCGTTGAACCAGGGGGCTTTTTTGCTGTTTTGTTTGGTGTGATAGTTTTTCAAGGGTGCTAATTCGTCGGCGCTGTGAGTGATCCATTGTTTGAATGTGATGGCAGCTTCGTTTGGGTCCGATGAGAGGGCGGGTGTGTTTTGGTTGAGTGATGTGAGGAGTTGGTCGGTGGTGATTTTGTTCCATTTTCTTCGGGGGATAGGTTGTGGGGGGTTGTGGGTCGAGGTGGTTTTGTAGCTGAAGTGAACACAACTGTGGTCCGTCCAATGGAGAGCTGTGGTGCGATCGAAGGAGATGTGTTTGCTGGAGGTGAAGATTGGGTCGAGCGTATGTCCGGCAACGTGGGTGGGGTTGTCAACAAGTTGTTTGAGACCGAGATTGGCTAGGTTGTCGAGAAGAGTGGTGGTGTTGCAGTCGTTTTTCTTTTCCAGGTGGAAGTTGATGTCTCCTAGTAGAATGTAGTTTTCGGAGGCGAGGGCATGTGGGCTGATGAAGTCGGTGATGTCTTCGCTGAATTGTTTACGGGTTCCTGGAGGCCTGTAGATGAGGGTGCCTCTGAGTGTGGTCCTAGGGTCGGTGTGGATCTGGAAGTGGAGGTGTTCGGCAGTTGTAAGGTTATCGTCGGAGCTGGTCATGATTTTGATGGTGTTCTTATGGACGATGCCTCCTCCTGTTTGGACGGTGCAGTCTTTTCGGATGATCTTGTAATTGTCCGGGATGGCTATGGCGATATCGGGTGTTGCTGAAGCGTTCATCCATGTTTCAGTAAGAAAGGCGACGTCTGGTGATGTAGTGTCGAGTAGATCCCAGAGTTCGGTGGCGTGTCTGTGGATCGAGCGGGTGTTCAGCAGGATGCATTTCAGGTGGTTGGAGTCGGAGCTGTGTTTGGGGTTAGTGATAGTGGTATGGATCTTGATGCTGGTAAATTTGCAGGAGCGGCAGGCGAAAGGACCGTGGGTACGTCCCGGGGCAGCTTTGAAACATTGAGGTGTGCGTCCGGGGTTAAGGGCTAGGAGGGTGGCGGCGTCATACGTTATGCGGGATGAGTGTGGTTTGCGGGGGCCAGGGGGTCTGGCGCTGGGCGCGGTCCAGGCGCAGACGGGCGTAGACGGGCTTACCTTTGGCGCACCTTCGGCGCGCATGGTGCGCGACCGCTGCGCGTGAACGATGCGCGGATATGCATCTCTCATATGCGGATAGTGGGAGGGGGGAGGGGCAAGGCAGGGTCAACTGGGAGGCGGGCGCGGGGTGGAGCTACGGCCTAGTAAGCACAACAAACAACAAAATGGCTGCAGGTAGGGGAAAATGAAACTGGGTGAGCCTGGGGGTAAACAGAGGCACAATCGGGTAAAAAATTCAATTACTCTTCAACCAACAATGTGCAGCCTTAGCAGTGTAATACAGAGATGTCAAAAAGCACAATGCATCAATTTCACACGATATGACAGAAACGAGCAGTGCAGGCAGCGCCAGTAATGCAGGGGAAGGTCGCGCTGTGGATTCAGCTTCAAGGCGCTACAATACCGCTGGGCAGCAGACAGCTATCAGGCGCTCTATTGTCTCGAAAGCCACCAAGCCTTGGGAGCGTGGGGGGGAGCGACCTCTTCTGAAGCAGGTCAGGAGAGTCACGGCGAGGGAATGGAGAGGCAGGTCTGTAGCTATCTGTGGGAGGCAGGGTCAGCTGGGAGGCGGGTGCGGGGTGGAGCTACGGCCTAGTAAGCACAACAAACAAAACAAGCACTGGCGTTGCCAATAGGTCTCGCAGTAGGAAAGTTGGAGCTATTGGTTTTGTAAATGACAAAGCCCTTTATGTTTTTAAAATGAAAAAAAAATAAAAGGCATTGTTATTTGCAATTGTAATGGTTCCAACTTTCCTACTGCGAGACCTATTGGCAACGTGAGTGGTGTTGCATGTGTGAGTGGCGTTGCGTGTGTGAGTGGCGTTGCGTGTGTGAGTGGCGTTGCGTGTGTGAGTGGCGTTGCGTGTGTGAGTGGCGTTGCGTGTGTGAGTGGCGTTGCGTGTGTGAGTGGCGTTGCGTGTGTGAGTGGCGTTGCGTGGGTGAGTGGCGTTGCGTGGGTGAGTGGCGTTGCGTGGGTGAGTGGCGTTGCGTGGGTGAGTGGCGTTGCGTGGATGAGTGGGGTTGCGTGGATGAGTGGGGTTGCGTGGATGAGTGGGGTTGCGTGGATGAGTGGGGTTGCTTGGATGAGTGGGGTTGCTTTGGTGAGTGGCGTTGCGTGGGTGAGTGTGGTGTTGCGTGGGTGATAGTGGGCTTGCGTGGGTGATTTCCCTTTTAATGAATATTTATTTTTTTAATCATGGTGAGCTGGCCACAGACATGTAGCCCCTAAGCACCGACCATACCCTTGTATATAACCCCCAGCAATTAAGGTTGTTGCAGGGTTAGAAACAACTCATGCAGCATAAACACAGGCAGGGCAAAACAGTGGTTTCACAGCAGAATCGGCAGTCTGAAAACCGTAGCAAGGCACAGGGTTTGGGGGACGGGCAAGCAATGAAGAGACAGGAAACAAATTAAATGGGGGCGGGGGGGGCAGGAACGATTGGAAAGCTCGCAGAGGAGGAGAGATAAAAGCTGCAAATGCAGTATAGAGTGATAGATAGCAAATACAACTTTGCTCAGGGTACTTTATCAATAAAATAAATATTCATCTAAAAAAGTTTGATTGCAAAGCGTCCTGTCCAGCTTAATGAGTGCGTGTTGCAAGCTGGTCAATGATGCCACAGAAAGGGCTTAAAAGTTTCCCCTCTTCTAGGTAAGGACATGGATGGCTGCGCACTCTATGCACGGGGAAGGGTGGGTTGAGGGAAACGTTGCATTCGTGCTCGGAGGGTGGGGGAGGGCTCAACACCAATCCGGAAGGTGAGAGCGCTCACTTTGAAGCTCCGTGGGCTTATCTTATTTGTAATAGGACTGTTGAACACTCTCCCTTATGTGCTCTTTTAAAAATAGACTGACAGTGTCACCATGTGGTGGTCTGACATAAATATGTGTAAAGAAATAAGTGTCGGGCCAAGCAGTTGTAAACACCAGCACAAATGAAGCACTAGGTACATGACTATACACCATGCGGGGGCATTCCTGTCTCTACAGTACCCTCTTTGTTGAAACAGATTCACGACTTGCAGCTATGATGTATGAATCATGCAAACGACATACACATTTTGTGACTGAACAGAACAAGTTTTGTTCTCAAACAAAGATTTCCTTTTTTGAGTAGAATAACTAATGCCACTAACAAAGCATACAAATTCTGCCCAATCGCAGACGAATAGTGCATACTCTTGCAAATAATTCTATCCCTTTCAAATGATGTTATATCTCCGTCACAGGGTAAAGAGTGTACAGAAAAGCAGGGTAACTTCCTGCGCTATCACTTTCACTCCCTGTCTTACTCCGACTAGTCAAATGTTAACCTATTATGATGTGCAATAGAAATGAATACGTTAAATTAAACATGGGAACGTGAGTGTTTACACATTCTTGTCCCTGCCCAAACACACATAAACACAAGCATACGACAAACACATAAGCAGGCACCGAGAAATAAAGACATGCATCAACAAACCAAAGTACGCCCCTAGCTTCCTGTGTTGCCCAGTGCCACAATTACCGTGAATATGCACATTAAAGACGGATATCCGCAACAAGACAGACTGAGCCTGACCACGCTCTCAGTTTCCTCTTGTTTGTAACATCAGGGCGGTGCTTCCTCCGTCCTACAAACACACACAACCTCGAAATCCCACACACACAATGGCTTATCTAACGCGTATATTATGCAGGTACAGACATACATCAACTAAACACCACTAAAACACACTTCCACACACAAAGCAACGCACATCCACATACACGCATAACCAAACCACAATTGCAGGGAAACAACGTTACTGATACCTCAAGTTGGCATTGTAGAGTTAAAAGTGATCACAACGTAGCCAGGACAACTGAAAATGCACAATGGAAGAATAGTTGCGTCTGTTTCGCAGACAGAGAGAAAACTAGAGCCCCTGCTTGTTTCTGAGAAGTGCCGGTGCTCTGCGAATGAGAAGCAGTAAGGGGACTGTAGAGGGAAGGGACGGGGTGGGTATGGTTAAAGAAGCGAAGGAACAGAATGCCTGCTGTGCTAGTGTTTGCATAGTGTTTACCCGTATATATATGCTGCCTCAAAGCGCTGTGTGGAACAGGAGAGGCCAGGGAGGGAGGGATGAAATCAGCCAGGAAAAGAGGAGTTTGTACTGGGCCTCAGACCCCGTTTCAGCAAGAAGTTCGAAGGCCGAGGACCAGAAACATGCTCATCTGCATGGCTGCCAAGCTTCAAAGGTCCCAGCATAGAGATCGTTTCACATGAAGCCGTGTAAGACGAGCCGCTGCCAGTAATCGGAGCATTCGGGGGAAGATGGTGTGCACTGGGAGACGGACCAAGCTGTACAAATGATAACCCAATCCCGGCCATGGATCGGGAGTCAGACCCTTAAAGGAAAGGTATGAAAAAAGGCATTGGCAAACTCAGCAAGTGTAGTAGGCGCCTGCTCAAATATTAAGCAAGGCACCCCTGTTGCAGTGGAAAGTAACAATGAAAAATACGATAAAGAGTGATGTGGGTCACAGGAGTCCCACATGTTCAATTGCCGCAGGGAGGACGAGGAGCTGATGCTTCTGGGGCCTGGACAAATCCAGCATGGAAAGGGGGGAAGAGGGCGGGGTGAAAGTACAGCAGCTGCTGAACGCAAGCCAGGATTTAAAGGAGCAGGCATCATTAATTTGATTAAATACCAGACGCATACGAAAACAAATATAATTAAATAAATAACAAAAATACAACCTAATGTGTATAAAATTGCATCATGACGAGCGCCGTGCTGATTATGTAAAACTAACAGCGTAGCACTCGTGAGAGCTCCGTGCAGATGCATGCTGGGCATCAAAAAAAACAAGCGGAAAACGAAAGCTGTGCAAAACTAGATGGGCCGGCCAGCAGTGAATAATTAGTGGAGAGAGAGGGGAGGTGCTGGGGAACAGATGGCCGTGAAGCAGGAGGCGGGGCAGCGGAACCCTTTGAAGTCACGGCCTGCGGCCGTGATGGCAAATGCTGCTGGTAGGGGAAGCCTGTCGCATTAAACAGAGAACATGTAGCAAGGAAAACTTCAATGCAGAAACTACTTCAAGGTATGGCATCAATGTGAATGTCTAAGGAAAACAAAACCGGCATTAAAAAAACACTGACTGCTTCAGAGAAATGCACCGTAGGTCACACACAGAGAGGAAAAGGAAGTTAAACTTACAGGGATGTCTAAGGAAAACAGAACCGGCATTAAATAAAAAAAAAGCCCAGGCTCGGCAGTGCAGCATGGCTGTGATTGCGTGGAGAGAGAGGAGAGGTGCTGGTGTGGGAGGGGGAGGCTGTGATTGCGTGGAGAGAGAGGGGAGGTGCTGGTGTGGGAGGGGGGAGGTGCTGGTGTGGGAGGGGGAGGCTGTGATTGCGTGGAAAGAGAGGGGAGGTGCTGGTGTGGGAGGGGGGAGGTGCTGGTGTGGGAGATGGCAAGGCTGTGTTTGCGGGGAGAGAGAGGGGAGGTGCTGGTGTGGGAGGGGGGAGTTGCTGGTGTGGGAGGAGTGCTGCTAGGGGAGGAGAAGCCTTATGCCGGATGGGGGCGGGAGAGGCTGGGCTTGCATGCGATGCGCGTGCATGTACACGGGCACTGCATGAAAACCGCGGGGCTGAAAGCCCTTTGGTTTGAAGATGTTTTTGCCGACATGAATTCTCGCTACGCTCGATGCGCTTGCGCGCATCGATAGGTCGCGAGACCTAAAAATGGCTGCAGGTAGGGAAAAATGAAACTGGGTGAGCCTGGGGGTAAACAGAGGCACAATCGGGTAAAAAATTCAATTACTCTTCAACCAACAATGCGCAGCCGTAGCAGCGTAATACAGAGATGTCAAAAAGCACTATGCATCAATTTCACACGATATGACAGAAACGAGCAGTGCAGGCAGCGCCAGTAATGCGGGGGAAGGTCGCGCTGTGGATTCAGCTTTAAGGCGCTACGATACCTCTGGGCAGCAGACAGCTATCAGGCGCTCGATTGTCTCGAAAGCCACCAAGCCTTGGGAGCGTGGGGGGGAGCGACCTCTTCTGAAGCAGGTCAGGAGAGTCTGCCATACGTATAATCAATTCCGAATTAGATGATAGAGATTTCAAAGCCAACCTCTCCTCTTTACTAAGGTTACCTGATGGGGAAAAATATGGGCCCCTCATTTCTCTCAAAATTAACCGATCAATGTCAAGATTGACAGCTTTGTAAAAGGTATCAATCATATTACCTGCTGATAGTTGGGGTATCCATTTTGATTTGGTTTTAAGCCCACTGTCAATAGAAGAACTTTATTTATTTAATTTCCAAATCTTCTAACAAGGTACTCATGGTAACTGGATCTTCTTCCCTCTCCGTGATTGAGAGAAGGAGTTTGGTGTCATAAACCTCCTGTATGGTAATGTTACTAGATAATGTTGTAACAGAAGAAACATGTCTTCGCTCAATATCTTGATTAGAGAAATGTTTCTTAAGTTTAAGTAACCTCGCAAATTTATAAACATCAATCTTAGCAGTATACCAATCAATACTCTTAGTCGGACAGAATCCCAAACCTTTTTTTAATAGTGAAATCATATTATCTGACAGTACATGTGAAGAAAGGTTGATAATCTCTATCTCATTCGTCTCTACTCGATTTATTTCCAGGACCGTGTCCTCATCCCTACTCTTGTTTTCTCGCTTCCTTTTTCCTCTTGTACCTCTCCTTGTCTTTCCCCGCCTGTATCTCTTGATCTCCCTATTGGTTCTCGATTCCCCATCCTGAACCGACGTACCTCCTGGAAAAAAGAATGGTCCAGTATCTGACTAGTAGTTAACTCATCCTCATTTTCACTAGTAGACACACTACTGGAAGAGGAAGGAATCTCAGAACTAGAAGGTGTTGCGGTCTTCTTAGAGGCCCTCTCCTTATCAACCAGGTAATCAAACCTACGTGCAAATGTAAAAATACGACCGGTCTTATAGTCGTGTTCATCCCGTTTAATTTTCCTAGCTTTTCTACGTTTGATATCTGCCTGTAGGTTTGTCAGAATATCATCTAATATAGTGTAGTTCTTAATTGTAGTCTCTGGTAAATTCAATTCCTTAATCTCATCTTCACAGGTTTGAATCTCTGTAAGTAATTTAGCAATCTTTCTTTCAGCATTTTCTATCAAGATCTGTATAAGGTTATTAGAGCTATTAGTTAATTCTTTCTCCCATCGGTCAAGAAGGTCAGGATTTAAATCTTCATATGTCGGAACTATCTGTGATCTTAAACCACGTGGTATACTTTTAAGGGTGAGATACTGTTTGAGTGTAGCCGCATCCCACCACTTATTGAGCTCCAGTCTCTTTAGTCTCTCTAACTTGATAAATTTTGCACGTAAACCTTCATTTTTGACTTTATTGGTTGAAGCTACTGCTGCACTGATAGAAGTACCTGAGCTTAAATTTTTAAACAAATCTTGTGCCTCTTGGTCCCTATTCATAATGATACCACCTTACCGGCTGCCCAGACCCGAAATATGTACACTTGTAGAGTTGGCAACCAGGTCAAAAGTCAGGCGCACAGCACGGGGTAAGGAATAACAAATGAAATTTAATATTAGTGAACTCCAAGAGAGATGGTCGACCGGTTACCATACAATCCCCAGAAAACCCTGAATAACAATCCAGAGTTTGTCACAAATTTACACTGGTATCGCCCTGAGCTCCACAAAGAGCTGATGAAGTCAGTAGATGCAATTATGTAGCATCTGATGAAACACGTGTTGGCTGTTAAAGGATTTATTTGAAGAAACGAACATTAAAACTTATTGGACAATCATAACATTGGATTTGTGGATCACTTTACTTCAACGGATATATTCTCAAGAACGAAAGACATTACTTATGCACTTGAGTGGAACTGTTCTTTATACTTTTTTGCAGAGATTGCACTGTTGTTTATCTTTGTGGAGCTCAGGGAGATACCAGTGTAAATTTGTGACAAACTCTGGATTGTTATTCAGGGTTTTCTGGGGATTGTATGGTAACCGGTCGCCCATCTCTCTTGGAGTTCACTAATATTACATTTCATTTGTTATTCCTTAGCCCGTGCTGTGCGCCTGACTTTTGACCTGGTTGCCAACTCTACAAGTGATCATTCAGTGCCAGACCCCAGAATTACCTGTACCTCCTGATCCAGTGGGCTGGCGGCTCTAGGGCCAAGGTGAACAGGAGGGGGGACAAGGGACATCCCTGTCTCGTCCCACTACGGAGTGGGAAGGCTCTGGACACTGTCCCGTTAACTCTCACTCTCGCTACCGGTTGTTCGTAGAGGAGGCGCACCCAGGTGCAAAATGTCGGGCCAAAACCTAGTCGTTGGAGAACCATAAATAGGTAGGGCCATTCGATACTGTCAAATGCTATTGAGGCGTCCAGCGGCATCAATGCAGTCTGAGTGTCCCCCACATCTTCTGTTATGTATAATACGCCATATATACGGCATAGATTATGGCGGGTACTCCTGCGCGGCATGAATCCCTACTGGTCAACATGCACAAGATCTGATAAAACCGGGAGCAGCCTATCTTCCAGGGCCTTAGCTATGACTTTTGCTTCGACATCGATAAGCGAGATTGGCCAGTAAGAAGAGTATAGATCTGCCGGCTTGCCTGCTTTATGGATCACTTCAATCGTCTCTTCCCTCTGATCGGGCAGGAGCCTTCCCACCTTTTGCACTTCCTGATACATCTGCAGGAGGGGGCCTGTGAGGACGTTCGCCTGCTGCTTGAATATTTCTACTGGGAGCCCATTTGGTCCCTGTGCTTTCCCAGATTGGAGGGAATTGAGGGCCTCCCCTATTTCCTCTCCTATGAAGTCAGCCTCTAGTTAATCTCTTTGTTCCTGAGACAGTGTAGGCAACGCAAAGTCTTTCAGGAACTCCGCACAATCTTGTTCTGTTCTGCTGCAGACCGGGGTGTAGACACACTCAAAGTGGGACATGAACGCTTCCGCTATATCCGTGCTATTGGATGCTAGTGAGCCTGTCTTGTTTAATACCCCCGCCACCCAAGAACGCTCCCTGTCCCTAGGTTCAAGCCACGCCAGGAGCTTCAGGGCTTTATCTCCTACATCGTAAATCCGGTGTTGCGTGGTAAGGGAATAGACTTGCGCCTCACTCTCAGCCAGTGCCCGAGTTCCTTCTTTTTAAGGGCCAATATATGGCGGCAATCAAGTGCTGACGCAGCGCCGGGGCCTCGCTCAAGATCTTCTATCTCCTCTTCTAACTGCCCCAATTAGGGCCTGGACCTGTCCTCTCAGGACTGTCTTGTATGCTTCCCATAACATGAAGTGGGACTCAAAAGACCCCCCGGTTCTCTTTAAAGAACAACTGGGAACCCTCCCGAAGTTTATCTCTTATGGTTTCATCCTGGAGGAGCCATGGGTCTATCCTCGGGAATGCTGCCTTTTTAGTCCCTAGACCCTTGAGGATGACGCTGACTGGGGAGTGGTCAGAAATGCCCCGGTCCAGGATGTGGTGTTCCGTATATTCGCCCATCGGATCCGTGCGCGCGAAAAGGTGGTCTAGTCTGGAGAAGGACCCATGTCTGGCCGAATAGAAGGTGTACTGTCTGTGTGTGGGATGGTGTGCGCCACAGGTCCCCATGCCCCAGGACCTCAGTGAAGCCCAGTAATCCATATGTTCCCTGAACCCCAGTCCCCCACCTGAACGATACAAGTAAGAGATCATTACAGCATTCGTATCTCCCCCCATGAGAAGGGTTCCCCAGGAAATGTCAGCCAGGAAGAAGCCCAGTTGTGCAAAAGTCATGGTAGGTAGACCAGACAGGATGTAGCATGAGCCCAGTACAATAGTTCGCCCCTCCCATCTACCCCCCACTGCTAGTCAAGTCAAGTCAAGTCAAAGAATTTATATAGCGCACTACATACCCAGAGGGTCTCAAGGCGCTTAGGGAGGGGAGGAGGATTACTTGTCAAATATCCACGTTTTAAGTTGCTTTCTGAATGCTAGGTGGTTCTGGGTAAGGCGAAGGTAAGTGGGGAGTGAGTTCCATGTTTTAGCAGCCAGGTAAGAGAAGGATCTGCCTCCCATGGTGGTCTTGTTGATGCGAGGTACAGTGGCGAGGGCTTGGCTGGAAGAACGTAGTTGGCGGGAGGGGGTGTAGAAGGACAGTCGTGAGTTGAGGCATTCTGGTCCGATGTCGTAGAGTGATTTGTGTGCGTGGGTTAGCAGTCGGAAAGTGATCCTCTTATTGACGGGTAGCCAGTGGAGGTCTTTCAGGTGACCAGAGATGTGTTCGTTGCGCGGGATGTCTAATATGATCCTGGCTGAGGCGTTTTGGATTCGTTGGAGTTTCTTCTGGAGTTTAGCGGTAGTACCTGCGTAGAGGGTGTTTCCGTAGTCCAGTCGGCTCGTGACCAGAGCATGGGTGACTGTTTTTCTGGTTTCGGTGGGGATCCAGCGAAATGTTTTTTTGAGCATGCGAAGAATGTTGAAGCAGGATGAGGATACGGCGCTGACTTGTCTGTTCATTGAAAGTGAAGAATCCAGGATAACGCCTAGGTTCCGTGCGTGGTCTGTCGGGATGGGTGCTTTTCCAAGGGCTTCCGGCCACCAAGAGTCGTCCCATGCAGAGGGGGATGTACCTAAGATGAGGACTTCTGTTTTATCTGAGTTCAGTTTCAGACGGCTGTGTTTCATCCATTCGGCAACTTCTTTCATTCCTTCGTGTAGGTTAGTTTTGGCGGTGCTGGGGTCATTGGTGAGAGAAAGGATCAGTTGAGTGTCATCCGCGTAAGAGATGATGTTGAGGTTGTGTTGGCGGGCGATGGCCGCGAGGGGGCTCATGTATACGTTGAAGAGGGTGGGACTGAGTGAGGATCCTTGTGGTACACCACAGATGACTTCAGTGGCCTCGGACTTGAATGGTGGAAGGCGGACTCTCTGGGTTCTTCCGGTGAGGAACGAGGTGATCCATTCAAGTGCTTTTCCTTGTATTCCGATGTTTCTGAGGCGTTGTAAAAGGGTGCTGTGGCAGACTGTGTCGAAGGCTGCAGAGAGGTCGAGGAGGATGAGGGCGACTGTGTCTCCATTGTCCAGTAGAGTTCGAATGTCGTCTGTTGCTGCGATGAGGGCGGTCTCAGTGCTGTGTTTTGCTCGGAAGCCAGATTGTGAGGAGTCGAGGGATTTGTTGGCTTCGAGGAAAGCGGCGAGCTGGTTGTTGACAGCTTTCTCGATTACTTTGGCCGGGAATGGAAGGAGCGAAATGGGGCGGTAATTTTTGAGTTCGGTGGGGTCCGCTGTGGGTTTTTTCAGAAGGGCGGTGAGTTCAGCGTGTTTCCAGCTTTCCGGGAAGGTGGCGGAGTTGAAGGAGCAGTTGATGACGTCTCGGAGGTGCGGTGCTATGACGGAGTCTGCTTTGTTGAAGATGTGGTGAGGACATGGGTCTGTGGGGGATCCTGAGTGGATGGAGTTCATCAGGCGGATGGTGTCCTCAGTGGAGATTGGGTTCCAGTCATTAAGGGTGTTCAAGGGGGGAGAATGTTCAGCATATGGTTGGGTGGGTTGGTCTCCGGGTTGGTTGTCGAAGCTGTTGTGGATGTCTGCAATTTTGTTGTTGAAGAATGAGGCTAGGGAGTCGCAGAGGGCTTGAGAGGGGGTGATGTCGTTGGAGTTGGCCGAGGGATTGGTAAATTCCTTGACAATGTTGAAAAGTCCCTTGCTGTTGTGGGCGTTGTTGTCAAGTCGATCCTTGAATGCTGTTTTCTTGGCCTTTCGGATTAGTTGGTGGTGTGTGCGGGTGGCGTTTTTGAAGGCGTCCTTGGTGCTGGTGGTTGGGTCTTTTTTCCAGGCCTTCTCGAGGGAGCGACAGAGTTTCTTGGATGTCTTAAGGTCATCGTTGAACCATGAGGCCTTCTTGCTGCCAGGTTTGCTTTGACGTTTTTTCAGTGGTGCTAAGGTGTCGGCGGTGTTGGATAACCATAGGGTGAAGTTGGCGGCGGCTTGGTCTGGGTTAAAAGAGTGGGCTGGGGTGTTTAGAAGGAGCGACGAGGAGATCTGGTCGATGGTGATTTTGTTCCAGTTTCTTTGCAGAGCTGGTTGGAGGTGGTTGATGGGTTTCGGCTTGTTGTAGGTGAAGTGAACGCAGCTGTGGTCAGTCCAGAGGAGATCCGTAGTGTGGCTGAAGGAGACATGATTGCTGGAGGTGAAGATGGGGTCGAGTGTGTGACCTGCGATGTGGGTGGGGGAAGTGACCAGTTGTTTAAGTCCGAGGTTGGCGAGGTTGTCCAAGAGGGTGGTGGTGTTGCGGTCGTTGATCTTTTCAAGGTGAAAGTTGAGGTCTCCCAGAAGGATGTAATCTTTGGAGGGGAGCGCGTGTGGAGTGATGAAGTCCGTGATGTCTTCACTGAATTTTGCGCGGGGTCCTGGTGGTCTGTAGAGGAGGGTGCCTCTGAGTGTGGTCTTGGGGTCGATGTGGATCTGGAAGGTGTTCGGAGTTGGCGAGGTTGGCGTCAGAGCTGGTTGAGATGCGGATTGATTTTTTTATGTACGATAGCGATTCCTCCTCCTGTGTGGCCGGTACGGTCCTTGCGTGTGATCTTATAATCTTCAGGGATGGCAATGGTGATGTCTGGGGCGGAGGAAGCGTTCATCCATGTTTCTGTTAGGAAGGCGACGTCTGCAGAGATGGTGTCTAGTAGATTCCATAGGTCAATGGCGTGCCTGTGGACCGATCGGGTGTTGAGCAGGATGCATTGTAGGTGGTTGGGGTCGGGAATCAGAGGTGTGAGCGTAGCGGAGTTGGTGACGGTACCGATGAATTTGCAGGAAATGCAGGAGAAGGGTCCATGGGTGTGTCCAGGGGCGGCTTGGACGCAGTTTGGGGCGCGACCGGGGTTGAGGGCTAGGAGGGAGGAGGCATCGTAGGTAATGCGGGCGGGCTGGGCAGCGCGAGGGGCAGGGGGTCTGGCGCTGGGCGTGGTCCAGGCGCGGACGGGCGTAGACGGGCTTACCTTTGGCGCACCTTCGGCGCGAGTTGGGCGCGGTCGCTGCGCGTGAACGCTGCGCGCGGGAGTAACTGTCATATATGGATGGTGGAGGGGGAGGGGCGAGGGCGCCTCAGCTGGGAGGCGGGGCGGGCTCCAGAGGACGACAACAACAATCAAAATGGCAGCGTGGGGGTCAGCACAGCAAAGCACTTGGGGCACAACGCGCAAACAGCGTCAAAGTTACAGTGAGCAATCAAAAAGTGCATTAAACGCAAAGCGGCAACCAGGCAAATGGCAGGCAATGATTAATAGGCAGAATAAACAGCGCAGGCAGCACAACGATACCGAATGTCGCCAGGGACACCGGGAGCGACCACTCAGCTCGAGGGAGAGGAGCGAGTCTACCATGCATCCTGTCCACGTGCCGGAAATGACCATGGGGGAGGGCGTTTCGGATCAAAATACCGACTCCTCTAGAGCCGGATGTAAACCCCGAGTCGGCCACCATTTTATACCCTAAGCGATCCAGCGCCTTACATCTGTTGCCACGCAGATGTGTCTCCTGGAGGAGAACAACATCAGGGGAGTGCCGCTTCAAGTGTTGCAACACCAAAGTTCATTTAATTTTGTTGCCCAGTCCGTTTACGTTTCACGTCCATATTTTAACCTGCGTCTGTTCCTCGGATATGCCATGTCCCCCTGTGTCCTGTTAAGACAATTCTCACATGCAAAAGTACTTGTTTGACAATGAGCAAAACATACCCTTCCCCAAGAACCAGCTCCCCTTTGCCCCCAACTCCCCCCCTCCCTGCCTGCTTGCTCCTTGGGTCCCCAACCTCCCACCCTCCAAACCTGAAGAGTGCCTGTCGCCCCATCAGCCCAAAATCAACTTGGAAAGGGAACATAAGCCTACATCCAGCAGAAAGAAGTATACCTAAATAACGAAGGGTACACCTGTTAATAAGGATACATTACAACAATCCTTAGTCCCTCCCAACTCTCCCGGATTCAACATTAGGGGCAATGAGCCCAAACAGCAGCCCGTAACACTTCCACAATACTGAAGTTCGGTAGTTAGGAGTGTCCCTCAGAGTTCCTGCTCAGATTCTGGACCCCCGAATTCCATGTAGACTCCATTACCAAGGGCAGAATGCACCTCAACTTGGTGTGCTTACCACAGTCACCTGGGTCCACTCTGTTCATGTTTCCGGGGTGTCCGGTCCTGGTCTGTCTGTACTGGGTCTCGGCCAGGCTGGTGATTTTCAGATCTGCGTGGGCCGCCGTTTCTGCCGACTGTTCACCACCCCTCCAACCAGTCACTGACCTCTTCAGGTGAATCAAAAAAATATGCCTTATTTCCCTCCAGGATCTTGAGGCGAGCTGGGTAGAGCATCATGTACTTCATTCCTTGTTCCCTGGGGGCTCTTTTCACTCCTTCAAAGGACCCTCTTTGACGTTGGACAAGAAGAGTGGAGTCTGGGAAGAAGCGAATCATAGCATTCTTGAGGTGAAGGTCCCCAGACACCCGTGACGCCTGTAAGATGGCATCACGATCTCTATAGTTCAGGATTCGGGCTATGATGGTACGTGGAGGGGCCCCAGGCTTGGGCCTTCCCCCCAGTGTGCGATGGGCCCTTTACACCGAGAAGAAGTTAGATAGGCGCTTCGGCTGTAAGTGGTTAAGTATGAGGTCCTCCACGAACCAGTCCGTGGATGGCCCCTCCAGCCCTCTGGGACCCCCACTATGCGGATGTTGTTGCGCCTCGCACGTCCCTGCTGATCCTCCAGCCGTGCATATATGTCCATTTGATTTTTCGTCAGGGCTGCTACTTGTTCTTAAAGTCTCTTTGTCTTGGATTGAAGGCTGCTGTTACCAGTCTCTGCCACAGCCACTTTGTCTTACATTTTCCTGACATCTGCGCACAGGAAATAAACCGCCTCCGTCACGGAGTCCAGCTTAGGTTCTAATGTTCCGGTGGGTTCCCTGATAGCCGCCATGATGTCTCTGAGCGAGGGGTTCAGGCCGTCGTCCACTGTCTCCTCCCATTGGCTCGCCCTTTGGAGTCCATCCTCCTTTCCCATCGCCACCGTGTATTTACCTATGTGGTTGGACTGGCCTTGACCCAGCTATCGATTGCGGCCCATGGCAGCTGACATAGCTCTAGACCCCGCGTCCACTCCCCAGCCGGGACTCAACCCGTGTATGTCCGCGCCAACTCCAAGGGTGTGTGGAATCAAGCTGCCACCTGTGTTGTGGGACTCCGCTCGGGATCGTCGCCTGCCCTCCCAGACTGCTGCTGCCTACCTGTGAGTATGGAACTCACCACCACAGTCCCTCTGTGTCTTCTTTACTAGGTCAGCCAATTCAGGGCCCCAGTCAGTGCGGGCCGCAGCGTCCCCCTCTCTTCCACGTACCTGCAGCAGCAGCCGCCTCAGGATATTGAAGAGCACACTCCTGGAAGCATGTCCCACATCGCCCAGACAGGGGCTCCGTCAGACAGCACGCTCCGCACCAATGGGCGCCAGCCCGCCGCTCTCACTCGGGCCATCTGCTTCACAGCACTCCCCTCCAGACTGCCCCCTGCCCTTCAATCGGATGCTGGCTTCTCGTGAGAATGGAACTCACTGCCGCAGTCTCTGCCCCTCCTCCGCAAGTGCGGGCGAATCAGAGCCCCAGCCTGAGCGGGTCGCAGTGTTTCTCTCTCCGCCGCGTTAGTACCTGCAGCCGCCGTCTCAGGATTTGGGAGAGCTCACCCCTGGAAGCACGTCCGTCTTCTCCCAGGCAGGGGCTCCGTCATTCAATCCGCTTTGAGCTGACTGCTGCCATTTTGCTGCTCCTACTCAAGCGGCCCGGGTCACCTGTTTCTCGGAGTTATCAGAGCCAGGGGGGATCGTCTCGGTCACCGCTGCACCCCGCCGCCTCCCGATGCCATTGGACACCGGTGGGTGCCACTTCTATGACTGATATTGCAGGATTTCAGGTGTCTTATTGCTGACTGCTAGCGCAGCTCTTTTAGCTTGCGGCCATCTTCCTCGGCTGCAAGCCACGCCCCGCCCCCTTTTGAGTCTATGACTCCTGGTGCCACGTAGGGATGCCTGGGTTTAAATCCTGAGTGGCCTGTCGCCGTCTGATGTCGGTGGCAGACACCCATGGCGTCTGTCTCTACTGTCTGGAGCGCGACCATGACTCCCGGTCATGTTCTGACTGTCTGGCCATTGCTCCGAAGGCCTTACGGGCCTGTTTTCATCTTCCTGCTTAGGGCTGCGGTCGGTGAACATCGCATGCCTCTTGGGCCGCTATTCCCACGATGTGTGGTACACAGTTGCGCAGGTGCTGCCTCAGCGTCCGGAGGAGGTTCGGACAGTGCTTTCCTGAGCTGATGCTGAGGGGAAAAATGCAGCAATGTTTGCCATCAGGTGTGGACTGGACACCGCGGACACACTGGGAAGGGCAATTTTCCCAACGTGGCCCTCCGTCGCCATGCCTGGTTGCGGTCCATTGGTTTTTCAGGGGATGTACAGAGTTCTCTTATGTACATGCCCTTTGATGGTACTCGCCTGTTTGGCGATAAGGCAGATAATGCGCTGGAGCGTGGGCTACGGCCATGTCCTTAGGTCTCTCCAGCACATGCCCGGCCACATCTGCTTTTTGAACTTTCGTTACCACGGAAGGGGCGACCCAACACGTTTGTTCAGCCAAAAGCCTGTGCGGAACCAACCTCCGCGCGTACGTGGTTCCCGCCGCGGTAGGACAGGGGACCAGCGTGCGAGTCAGGCCACCTCCGCTCCCGCAGCATCCGCCGCAAAGCCTTCCTAGTCCGAGCTTTGAGGCACACCAGTGAGCGGCAGGATTCGCCATCACCTTCCGCAAGGGCGTTCTGTTACCTCGGGCAGGTGGGTGCTGCAAATCGTCTAAACAGGCTTCTCCCTCCCCTTCAAGACTGCCCCTCCAGCCATGCCACCTCAGTTCCACCACATGTCGGGGGACTATTTTGCTCTTCTCCAGCAGGAAGTGACGGCCCTCTTGGCCAAGGGGGCAATCAAGTTTGTTCTTGGGCCGGAAGTAGGACATGGTTGTTATTCTCACGATTTCTGGTCCCCAAGAAGGAGAAAGGGGGCCTGCGTCCCACCTTGGACCTCAGGAACGTCAACCGCTTCCTCCTGAAGGAGAAGTTCAAAATGTTGACTCTGGCTCAGGTCTTGCCTGCCCTTGACCCTGGAGACTGAATGGTAGCATTGGACTTTCAGGACACATATTTTCATATCCCCGTCCTTCCGGCCCACCGGCGTTACCTGCGGTTCACGGTATGCCTAGACCACTTTGTTTGCTGTGCTCCCTTTCGGACTTACCAGTGCCCCTCGGGTGTTATCGAAAGTTATGGCGGTGGTCGCAGCTCATCTGCGCAGGTTAGGGGTTTCAGTCTTCCCCCATCTCAACGACTGGTTGTTGAAGGCGGGCTCGCCCCAGGCAGTCGTCTCCCACCTCCAGACTATGGCCGACCTCCTGCTTTTGCTGGGGTTCTCCATCAACGTGCCGAAGTTGCACCTGAGTCCCTCTCAGAAGCTCACCTTCATCGGAGCAGTTCTGGATTCAATGCAGGTTTGGGTTTATCCTCCCGAGCAGCGAGTCTGGGATATTCAGGCTATGATTCCGATCTTTCAGCCTCTATCCTGGGTGTCAGTCAGGATGACCCTCCTGCTCCTGGGCCTAATGACCTCCTGCATCCTGCTAGTGCAACATACCAGATGGCGTATGCGGGCTCTGAAGTTCCTGTGGGCACAGCATCAGGGCAAGCTATCCGATCACGTCCAGATCTCGTAGGGCACTGCACGACCATTGCAGTGGTGGCTCACGAATCGCGATTGGGTCAATGGCAGATCCCTCTCCCTTCCCCAACCGGAGCTCACAGTGGTGACTGGTGCGTCCCTCCCAGGATGGGGCGACCACATGGGAGAGGCAGAGATCAGAGGCCTCTTGTCTCCGAGGAAGTCCCTGCTCCATATCACCCTTTTGGAGCTTCGGGCGATACAACTTGCACTGAAAGTATTCCTTCCCTCTGTCCGGGGAAGTGTAGTGTAGGTGTTCATGTACAACACCACCGCCATGTGGGACTGCAACAAACAGGGCGGGGTGGGGTCGTGGACCCTATGTCAGGAGGCTGTCCGCCTTTGGACATGGCTGGAACATCAAGGCATTATCTTGGTGGTTCAACAACTGGCACGTTCTCTGAACGCCAGGGCGGATGAACTCAGCCGCCGGTGCATGATGGATCACGAATGGCATCTGAATTCGGACATGGCGCAAGGTCTCTTTCTGCATTGGGGAGAGCCTGGGTAATGATCTGTTCACCTCCGAACAGAACACGCAAAGTCATCAATTCTGCACGTTGTTATTTCCAAGGCGGCACTCACTCTGCAACGCTTTTCGTCACGAGTGGAGCTGCGGTCTGTTGTACGCCTTTCCGCCTATACCACTTCTGCCCATAGTGCTGAAGAATATTCTGTGCGACCGGGCCCAAGTCATCCTTGTGGCTCCGGATTGGGCATGAAGATACTGGTATCCCGAGCTACTCAGCATGGCGATCGATCCCCCGATCCGACTGCCTCTTTGGGAGGATTTTCTGTTGCAGCAGGGGACGGTCCTACACCCGAACCTGCGTGGAGATTGAGCGGCAAAAGTTGACAGCTTTCGACCTTCCTACCGAAGTTTGTGATATTATTCTGGCACCCAGGCGTCCCTCCACAAATATGGAATAAGTCTGCAGGTGGAACAAATTTTTGGCATGGGGCACAGCAAAGGCTGTGCATCCCCTTTCTGCGCCTCTTTCTGAGGTCCTTCTGTTCCTTCTCTCTTTGGCCCAGCAGGACTCTGCTATGGGTGCTATCAAGGGTTATCTCTCGGCTATTTCCGCCTTTCTACGGCTTCCAGATCAGCCTTCTCTTTTTAAGTCCCCGGTTGTTAATCGCTTCCTGAAAGGCATTACACACACATTTCATCCTGTGCCTTTCATAACGCCTCAATGGGACTTCAATCTTGTCTTGACCTATCTGATGTGAGCTCCCTTTGAGCCACTTCATAACTGTCCCTTATGTCTTCTCACTCTAAAGACCGCTTTTCTGGTAGCTATCACCTCTGCCAGAAGAGTGAGTGAGCTCCAAGCTCTTTCTTCTAAACCTCCTTGTTCGAGGCATATGAGCTGCAGATTACACACTGTGCATAGATCGCCACCTAGTGTTGGGCCCGGATGTCTGCAGTGGTTTTTGTCCTGAAAAGTCTTTGGAAGTCACGGGATAGGTGAATCATCCTTTGGACAATAGTGTGCATGGGCATCGGCTCCATCCTTAGATTGTTTTTTTTTGCCACCAGGCTCGGATGTGTTTCCTGCTCTCCGTGTTGGAACCGATTGTTCGAGGTATGTGGGCTAATGAATTCATATCTGTGCATAGATCGCCGCCTAGTGTTGGGTCCGGATGATTGCACATTGTTGTTCTGGAAGAGTGTTCGAAGTATCACGAGATAGGTGGCTCCTCCCCTGGACTACAGTGCGCATGGGCATCCACTCCATCCTCAGATTGTTTTTTTCCGCCATTGGGTTCGGATGTTACTATCTTAGCTCAAGTTAGGAAAACTTTCTACAAAGCCAAAAGGCTTTCGACAGCATCGGTAACGTTTCGTTCGGTACCGGTAACTTTGCTTCGAGAGGACATCGAAGAATCAGACGGTTTTCTTTCCTCCCTCAACCCGATCTTCGATCTACAATGGAAAGAAGCCCATTCAAGAGGTGTCCATTTTGCAATGCAAAATACCCGCACATCGATGTCCACCCGGTGTGCAACAAGTGCCTGTCCCCGGATCACAACAAAGCCAACTATATGGCCTGTGCCCGGTTCAGGTCGAAGAAAACTCTTCGGATTCGACGCACGGCTCGATTGGAGTCGAAAAGATCAGCGCCTGTTCCAGAAAACATCTTCAGGACAGAAGACGAAGAGGTCGTTGATCTGGAGGATCAGGAATACCACTCAGATCCGGCTTCGGGCCATGACTCCGAGTATGACGCCGAAGACGAAGAGGTGCTAGAAGAAGACGAAAACGTCGTCGAAGAGGTAGGAGACGACGCAGAGGCCCTTGGGGCCGTAGAAGATAGCTCAGACGAGGAGCTAGGCCCAACCGGTTACACGGGGGCCGACGATGACGCAGTCAATAAGGCTCAGGTCGAGGGATCGCCACTAGACCTTACCCAAGATCCACACTCTCGTTCTACAGCCCTGCTTAAAGGCCCGGCTTCGAACATTAATAAAGAGCCCTCGGTTTCGAAACCGCCATCGGTCGATCGAAAAAAATCTAAACCGAACGCATCACTGCCAAAACCGAAACCGAAAGTGCAACGAACTCTGGTCGGCTCCAAGCCGAAGAAACAGAAAATGGCCGTTGATGCCGAAAAGCTCAAAATGGTCATCGAACTGAAGGTTGGGGCACCTAAAACCAAGGTCAAGGCTGTTGAACCAACAAGGCCGACGCCAAAAGGAGTCGACGCGCACAAAAGACTCGAACCGAAACAGGGGATCGATCCTTGGTCCAGGCCCGCGGACAAGGCAAGGACCCTGTTGAGTCGACGCAGCCGAGTCCATTCATTGCCAAGGAAGTGTCGGGGTCTTTCCAACGCATCAAGGATAAGGCTACAGTGGTCGGGCCAAAGAAGGCCCCAACACCAAAACTGGTCGGAAACGTTCAGACCGCGTCGACACCGATCAAGTTCGGGTTGCCACCCTCTGTGCGTCCGAAGATGTTCGAACCAAAAAGGGGTATCGAAGCCATTAAAAAAGTGTCAACGGCACTTGAGGCTACAGAGGAGCCTGAAGAACAGGAGTCGAGGCACTTCATCGACTCGGAAACTGGTAGATTGTCCATATATAAAAGGAAGATCATACCGGAAACACCCATGGAGTCATACAAGATTCCCTTGAAGAAAAAGAGGTTTTCAACAACGTCACCGACTCTTGTGGAACCCCTCCACTCCTATGGACAAGAACGTCAGAATTTTTCACCCACATACTCAGATGTGGATGCAGGGGATGACGAACATGAAGATGACCCTTATCATGTGGACACTGATCCCGATGATCAAAACCAGCCATGGGCAGACCCAGCTGACCCAAGGTATCCGCAGACTGCACCTGACACACATGTATACAGTGTGAAAACATCTCCTACTGAGGACAATACTGCCTTTAACGCCCTTATTGAAAGAGCAGCCCGTAATCATGACGTTGAGCTACATGCTGACCCTGTGGAGGAAGACTTTCTGGTCGAGACCTTTTCTACTTCAGAAAGAACAGTCAAGACCCTGCCCATGCTAAAGGGCTCCTTAAGCATGCTGGTGACATTTTTAAGGACACCACTAGGGCCAGGTTGTTAAACCCAAGGATTGAAAAGAAATATAGACCGGCACCTGTGGACCCTACTTATATAAAAGGACAGTTGCCATTGGACTCATTAGTTGTTTCTAATGCACGTAAGAGAGCAAACTCCCAGACTATAGGTGATGCTCCTCCTCCTGACAAAGAGTCGGACGTACTGGAAACTTCAGGAAAAAGAGTGGCTGCACAGGCGGCTAACATCTGGCGCATTGCCAACACTCAGGCACTCTTAGCCAGATGTGACAGGTCCCATTATGATACCCTTGAGACACTGTTGCAACACCTACCAGATCAGTACAAGGAGGGTGCAGAACTACTAATCCAGGAAGGGAAGCTTATAACCAATGCTTCCATCAAGTGCGCGCTAGACGCAGCTGACACTGCAGCCAGGGCCATCAACACTAGCGTTATGTTAAGGAGACATGCCTGGTTGTGAATCTCGGGATTCAAACCAGAAATACAAACTTCTATCCTCAATCAGCCAGTTAACCCGGACTACTTATTTGGACCTGAGGTTGACATCACCCTTGAAAAAATTAAAAAAGACACAGAGACTGCAAAGTCTATGGGGGCTCTGCAGTCACAGCAGATTCGGGGTGGCTCCTTTCGTCGCTCCAATACTAGGGGCCTTCAAGAGGCCAATCCACACAACAGACACAGTACAATAAAGGAGGTACACAATCCACCTACAATAAAAACAACTGGGGTGGATATCGTGGAAACAACATCAAGGGTAGAGGCAGAGGAAACAACAGTTCCAGATCCTCTGCCAATAACAAACATTGACGCCCTGTCACTGCCCCCGACCATATAACACCTGTTGGGGGGAGACTACAACAGTTCCTGCCAGTCTGGAAATCCATCACCACAGACAGGTGGGTGAGAGACGTTGTCCAGTACGGGTATTGTCTGGAATTAACATCCACTCCACCCAACATACCACCAAGACACCGTCCTATGTCCGCAGAGCACTTACACTTATTGCAGCAGGAGGTCGTCATCATGCTGCAAAAAGGAGCCATAGAGCTTGTGCCTGTAGAAGACCAAGGCTCAGGGGTGTACTCTCTGTACTTTTTAGTACCCAAAAAGGACGGGTCTCTCAGACCTATACTGGACCTCAGGCCTCTAAATAGCTACATTCTGTCGGAGCATTTTTATATGCTCACCTTACAGCAGGTTCTGCCGTTACTCAGTCAGGGAGACTTCCTCGCAACTCTGGATCTAAAAGATGCGTATTTCCGTATACCCATACACCCATCACACAGACAGTATCTCAGGTTCACTATTCAAGATCAACATTATCAGTTCAAAGTCCTCCCTTTCGGAGTAACAACGGCACCCAGAGTGTTCACAAAGTGTCTGGTGACGGTGGCAGCACACCTGAGGAGACAGCACATACATGTCTACCCTTATCTGGACGACTATGTCTACCCTTATCTGGACGACTGGCTTATTCAAGCAAAGACAGCCACAGTGTGCCAGCCACATGTCCCACACCATTCATCTTCTTTACAGTCTGGGATTCTCGCTGAATTATCCGAAGTCACATCTTCAACCCGCCCACGTGCAACAGTACCTGGGCGCGACAATAGACACTCTGGCAGCCAAAGCTCAGCCAAATTCAGCGAGAATAAACAGCATGCAATTGCCGATGAAGAAATTCAGACCTCAACACTCGCTTCCAGCAAAAGTGTTCATGCAGTTGATAGGCATGATGGCCTCCTGCATCTTCATAGTCCCGCACGCAAGGCTACATATGCGTCCGCTTCAGGAGTGCTTGGCACGTCAGTGGAAACAGGCTCAAGGACAGTTAAAAGAACTAGTGTTGGTGAGCGGTCGGGCATTCAACTCTCTGCATTGGTGGAACCCACAAAACCTTTGCAAGGGCCGACTGTCCCAAGAGCCTGTGCCACAGATTATACTGACGACGGACGCGTCTCTCCAGGGATGGGGAGCTCATGTACTCCACTACACAGTGCAGGGACTATGGACAGCAGAGCAAAAGAAGATGCACATCAACCTTCTGGAATTGATGGCAATCTTCATGGCAATGAAAGCTTTCAAAGTACACAAGGTCGTGTTGATCCGGACGGAAAGCATGACTGCCATGTACTACATACAGAAGCAGGGAGGGACACACACTCCACAGTTGTCTCATCTGGCTCGGAGCATGTGGAAGTGGGCCATTCAGAGGAACATCTTCCTCATGGCGGAACACCTCCCGGGCAAAGACAACCAGATGGCGGATCTGCTCAGCAGACACAGCCACCAGATGCACGAGTGGGAAATACACCCATCAGTACTCCAACCGTACTTCCAGCAGTGGGGTCATCCAGAGATAGACCTGTTCGCCACAAGGGAAAACGCAAAATGCCAAAGCTTCTCCGATAGGTTCCCACATCCGCAGTCACAGGGCAATGCGATATGGATGAACTGGTCAGGCAAATTTGTGTACGCTTTTCCCCCAGCGCCTCTAATACCGCTGGTGGCACGCTAGCTGAAGCAACACTCGATGACACTCATCCTGGTTGCTCCAACGTGGGCACGCCAGCCATGGTACACCACGCTAGTAGAAGTTTCCTTGGTACCGCATCAAAGACTGCGGTTAACACCCAGGCTTTTGACGCAGAGCCATGGCGAAATTCAGCACCCAGATCCGCAACAGCTCAACCTGGCGATCTGGCTCCTGAAGTCTTAGAATTTGGCTACCTCAACTTGCCACCGGACTGTATGAACATCATCAAGGAGGCAAGGAGACCCACGAACAGAGCATGTTATGCGGCTAAATGGAAGAGGTTTGTCATCTATTGTAACAATAATTACATTGACCCACTGGATACATCTATTCAGAATATTATCTGTTATTTGTTGCACTTGTACAGATGCAATCTGGCATACAGTTCCATTCGTATTCATCGATCCGCAATAGCAGCTTCAGAACAGGCAGCACCTCTCATTATTCAGAGTGCCTACCATTAAAGCTTTTCTGGAGGGACTCAAAAGAATGATCCCTCCCAGACACCCACCTTCACCTGTATGGAACCTAAATGTGGTCCTCACCAGACTGATGGGACCACCTTTTGAACCTCTACACTCTTGTGAGATTCAATTTTTTACCTGGAAAGTTGCTTTCCTAGTAGCTATTACCTCACTAAGAAGAGTTAGTGAACTCCAGGCACTAACCATTCATTCATACAGGTCCACGCAAATAGAGTTGTACTACGCACCAACCCTACGTTCATGCCTAAGGTGATTTCGCAGTTCCACATGAATCGAACCATAGAACTGCCTCTTTTCTTTCCTAATCCAGAAAATGTCGCAGAGAGATCTCTGCACACATCAGACGTCAAAAGGGCTCGTCAAAAGGGCTCTTATGTACTATATTGACAGAACAAAGGATTTCAGGAAAACAAAACAACTGTTTGTTGCCTTTTCTCCACAGCACAAAGGCAACCCCATTTCAAAGGCAGGAATAGCCAGATGGATAGTTAAGTGTATACAGATTTGCTACGCAAAGGCTAAACGCACACTAACCATTCCTCCGAGAGCACACTCCACACGTAAGTTAGGAGCATCCATGGCTTTCCTGGGGAATATTCCTTTACAAGAGATATGTAAGGCAGCCACATGGTCCACTACACATACATTTACAAAACACTACTGTGTGGATGTACACTCAAGACAGCAGGCAGCTGTAGGACAGGCTGTTCTCAAAACTCTCTTTCAGACTGCTGCAGCTGGCACGGGCAGCCGCCGCTAATAGGAGGGACTGCTATATAATCTATGCACAGATATGAATTCAACAGCCCACATGCCTCGAACCGAATACGCTACTGACCAGTATGCATCTGTTCTTGGCTTGTAGGGCTGCTGACATTCATATCGCACACCCTCCTCCCCGGCGTCTGTAGCAGCTGTAGCATTCAGAACTACTATGGAGCATGGACATCACTCACTGTATTACACTCCATCTCTGCCACAATGGCGAAAAACAATCTGAGGATGGGGTGGATGCCCATGCGCACTGTAGTCCAGGGGAAGAGCCACCTATCTCGTGATACTTCGAAGACTCTTCCAGAACAACAATGTGCAATCATCCGGACCCAACACTAGGCGGCGATCTATGCACAGATATGAATGTCAGCAGCCCTACTTGCCAAGAACAGATGCATACTGGTAAGTAGAATATTCGTTCCTTCGGCTTGCAATAATCACCATCTTCGACGGTATTGTTTTGAACGTGTTTCCAATCTACGCTATTCTTCAAATATTAAGTCTTCCGTTCCGGTCGTCGACGAAGGCCTTCGGGCCTACCTAGCCCTCCTCTTCCAACTCATGGAAAGGACGCCATTTAAAAATTGTCCTCAATGTGGGTCAAAATTTCCCCACACCTATCTCCATGAGGTGTGCACCCTTTGACTCTCACCAGAGCACGAGGCCAAAGACTGTTCCGCTTGTGCCTCTTTCCGCTCCAAGAAGACGATCCAGGACCGATGAGCTTGAAGAACAAGGGCTCGCTCATCAGCTTCGAGCCCAGACCATATCTTCGAAGAGGGAGTCGGTGTCACAGAGCAACAGCAAAAACATGGCGTCAACAGTAACTCGGAGGCCGAAGATTCAGACGTCGAGGGCATCACTCTGGCACAGAGGGTCGTAAGTAAGAACGTTGACCCCCACCCTTACTCGACACCTTCTAAAAAGGCTACGGTCACGCCCTCGGGCCCGGGTGCGCACTGAGACACTGCTTCCCATGCCCCGCCTACGAGCTCAGCAAAGAAACCTTATAAGCCTTTAGGCGACTCTGGCTCAAGTCAGCCTACCCCTAGTGCCGGCGCACACCTACCCCACCGCAAAAGAAAGCATAGTCTTCCTCCATGCCAGCTGCTTCCACATCTAAGCACTCAGTGCCGAAGACTAGCACCTGCTCCTCGGCACCAAAAACACTTTCGGAGCCGAGCAAGAAATTGCCACCCGATTCCCAAGCTTCAGAGCCGACAAAACCCTTGGAGCCGATAAAACCCTTGGAGCTGAAAAAAAACATCTGAACCAAAAAAGACAAATGTTACACCGGCTAGAGAACATGTTTCAAGGCCGAACGATCCTCACAGCTCGGCGCCGAAAAAGCCCCTCCAAAAGATCTACCTCCCACAGAGGACTTATTCTACCAGACCCTACACAAAAGACTCTGGTTAAAGATACAAAGACTGGTCAACTAACTCTTAGTTCTAAAAAACGACCATTGGACACGCCTGCACCTGCTCCTCATCCAAAGAAAAAGGACATTGCAACCTCTCCTTTAAGGATACCGTCTCCTCCTCCTCATATCCCTTCACCACCTCTTCCCCTACCACATCACTCCCCTGCACCTTCTCCTACTGCGGTAGCAGACGATGATAACAGGGATGACACCTCTGATGACACGGGGTGGTGCAGACAATGAGCCACCAGATCATTCTAGTACTCCTGGATCACTTGACCCTTGGTATGATTATAGCACCCCAGATGTCCCTAACGTCCCACAAGACGACATATATCCCTCTAGGCCTTCCCCACCAGAGGACACTATGGGATTTAACCAACTAGTACATAGGGATGCCCAATACCATGGGGTTGACCTACATACCGACCCAGTAGAAGAAGACTTCCTCCTCGACTTCCTCCTCGATACCTTTGACAACGCACAAAGTGCAACTTCGATTTTACCCATGCTTAAAGGTGTTATTAAACATGCGCCAGAAGTCTTTAAAGACCCAGTTAGGGCTTCAATCTTCAACCCCCGAATTGAGAAAAAATATAAGGCTGCCCCTTCAGATCCAGCCTACATTAAAAGGCCTGCACCATTAGACTCCATTGTAGTCTCTAATGCACGCAAAAGAGCAAATTCACAGACATCAGGCGATACTCCCTATTAGAACTGGGGGTCTCTAGTTGGCAGAGGTAGGTACGACTGTCCAAATAGGGACCCTTACTTGTAGTCAGTGTAAGGAGTCACCACTCTTTGAGAACCCCTGCTCACCCCTTTGGTAGCTTATCAAAGGCAATGTGTAAAGTATTTGTACCAACACTCACAGTAACACGGTGAAAACACCACAAATGGACTCCACAACAGTTTAGAAAAATAGAAGTAAATAATCTAAATTAAACAAGACCAAAACGACAAAAATCCAACATACACAGTTTAAAAATATGTTTTCAAAGGAGTTCGTAAGGTTTCGTTAAAATAATCCACAGTTGGTGAAAATAGTTCACAGTTGCGTCACGTTTAGCCAACAGTCCCTTTAGATGCGACAAAGTTCCAAAACAGAACCTGGTGCTGTGGAAAGCAAGCGATGCGTCACTCCTGAGACCCCGCGGAGGCGATGCGACAGCCCCGCTGGACGCAGCGGGCGTTTTGAGACAAATCTGTTCTGTATGGGGAGGGAGGCGATACCTTGTATGGATTCCGGTGCGTAGCTTCCGTAGGGAGCGTCTCGCAAAGGCACGATGTGACGATCTTCGGGTTGGCGACGATCTCAGGTGCGGCGGCGATGCGAGGCGCAGCGTCGATCTCCTCTCGCGGCCCCTCAATGCAATGGCTCTACGACGATACTCGCAACGACGTGATGCGGTCCGCAAGCAAGCGGTGCATCGATCTCACCCAGCGAGGACAGGCTCTGCGACGCTACTCGCAGCGATGGTACTTTTCCCGCACCGGAGCGTTGCGTTCAACAAGCGAAAGATGCGTCTGTTCTTGCAGCGGCAACAGGCGCTGCAATAATCTCGATCTTCGCGGCAACGGGAATTTCCTCGCACTGACGGGCATGCGCTCCGCGAGCGATGCGTGAAAATTTGCAGATAGGTTTAGTTTCTTGTTCTGCTTTCCAACCATCAGGCCACAACTTCCAGATGCCCCTCAGTCTGATTCAGCACTCAGGAAGGGCAGAACTCTCGCAGCAGAGGGAAAGCTGGGGGTGAAGTCCTTTTGTTCCTGGGACTTCTTAACAGGAGGACAGCTCACAACAGGCCCTTCGAGATCTCTTCAAGCAAGGGGACAAAACAACAACAAAGTCCTTCCTCTCTCCTTGGCAGCAAAGCAACTGCAGGTCAGTCCAGCAAAGCAACAGCAGGACAGTCTTCCTTCTTCAGTCTTCCAGCTTTCTCCTTGGCAGAGGTTCCTTCTTGATTCCAGGATGTTCTAATTTTCTGTAGTCAAGGGTCCTGTACTAATACCCCTAAAAGTCTTTGTTCCCTTTGTGCAGGAGGGCTCTGAGCCCGGTCTGAACCAGTTCTGGGTGTTCCTTGAGCACTTTGTTTTCCTTGCTTCTCCTTTCCTTTCAGAGTGAGGGGCAGGGTCGTCAGCTGCCCAGCAGGAGGTGGAGCCAGCATTGTGGAAGGCAGGCACTGCCCTATTCAGGCCCAGGTACTATCCCCTCTCACCACTCTAGATACAGATGGAGCTATTCAGCCCAGGGAAGGCCCACTCAGCCTCTGTGAGCCACCCAGCCCCTGTCACTCACAAACCAGACAGTCAATTCACAAACAGGCCAAGGCACACAGAAAGGTCAGACTAGAGAACAGACACTTTCTAAAAGTGCTGGTCTCAAACACATGATTTAAAAACAACCTTTCCTAAAAGATGTGTTATTAAATTCTTAGTACAGGGATATCAGACTTTTATGTCCTATCTTGCTCCTATGGGAAGATATGCTGGTAGCCACTGTAGCCAGCATTCTCCATGATAGCCTATGGGGCAAGATAGCCATGCAACAGTGAAAAACGAAAATGGCTCTAATTCACTACCAGTGCATGTCACCTGCACTAGTACATGCTCTACCTTTCACATACACTGCACCCTGCCCAAGGGGGTACCTTTGGCCTTCCATAGGGGCGACCAACGTGCACTGAAAGGAAAGGGAAGGGTTAGGCCTGGTCAGTGGGGACACTTAACCAGGAGGACATGGCAGTTCACAGACTGCACACAGACAGCACTAGCTTATCCTTCTCCTGCTCGTCTAACCAAATTCCAACTGCAGCACTCTCTTTCTGCTCGAGTGTTCATGCAACTCATAGGAATGATGGCCTCTTTCATATTCATAGTGCCTTATGCAAGACTACAGATGCGTCCTCTTCAAGAGTGCCTAGCACGACAATGGAACCAGGCTCAGGGTCAATTAACAGACCTTGTGTTGGTAGACGGTCGAACGCACCGCTCTCTGCAATGGTGGAACACCAAAGACCTTTCCAAAGGGTGACCCTTCCTAGAGCCAGTTCCTCAGATAGTCATAAATAAAATAAATAAAATAAATCGTAAATAATACATTCTTGTATAGCGCCTTTCACCATAAGGTCTCAAGGCGCTTGCTTTAGGAACCCATCCTGGCCTTTCCCTGCGAGATTAACCCTACTGGGCATCCCCAAGGTGAAGACCAGGCATCCCATCGCGGTGGGGCCGTAGTGGAGATTAAGCAAGCTATTGCCCAGAGTTGCAGAGTGTGCACCCACGATTCAAGTAGGCACCGAGGCGAGAATTGTCAAGTCCATGGACATTTTGAGCTCAAGGCCTTGCCGCGTCGGGGATTGAACCCTGGTCCCGGGTCTGACCTCTGCATCAGGGACTGCCTCCTCTAACCGGTGAGCCACGCTTCTCCACTGACAGCGGACGCATCGCTCTCCGGCTGGGGAGCCCTAATACTGCAGCACACCTTGCAAGGAAGGTGGACACTGCAACAAAAGTTACTCCACATCAACCACTTGGAGTTACTAGCCATTTTTCTAGCCCTAAAAGCATTCCAAAAGCACATATCGGGCAAAGCTGTCTTAGTCCGCACAGACAATATGACAGCCATATACTACATAAACAAGGAGGGACACACTCTTTGCAACTCTCTGTTAGCGCAGCAGATATGGAGATGGGCTATACCTCAGAACATCTTCCTTTTAGCCCAACATGTTCCAGGGGTACAAAACACCATGGCCGATCTGTTGAGCCGACAGACACAACAGATCCACGAGTGGAAACTTCATCCACAAGTTCTTCACCCGTTGTTTCAGATGTGGGGACAACCTCAGATAGACCTCTTTGCCACCCACGAAAACGCAAAATGCCCACCAGGTATCCACACCCGCTGTCCAAAGGCAATGCGATATGGATGATCTGGTCCGGCAAATTTGCGTTCTCTTTTTCACCTCCCCCACTGCTTCCACTAGTGGTGCACAAACTTCAGCAACATTCCCTCGCTCTCATTCTAGTTGCTCCAACTTGGGCCAGACAACCGTGGTACACCACACTACTGAAAATTTCTGTGGTACCACACCAAAAGCTACGCCTGTCTCCACGCTTCCTAACCCAGAACCATGGAGAGATCAGACACCCAGACCCAGCTCAGCTCAACCTAGCGAGCTGGCTCCTGAAGTCCTAGAGTTTGGTTCTCTTAACCTTTCTCCTGACTGTATGAACGTCATTAAAGAAGCTAGACGTCCCACCACTAGGGCATGTTATGCAGCCAAGTGGAAGTGTTTTGTAATATACTGCCATAACAACATCAATCCTCTAGATGTGTCTATTAAACACATCATAGGATACTTATTACACCTCCAAAGGTGTAACCTAGCGTACACATCTATTAGACTGCATCTTGCTGCCATTGCCGAATACCTACAAAATTGAAAACATCTATCACTCTTTAGAGTACCTGCCATAAAGGCTTTTATGGAGGGCCTTTAACCCTCTGGGAGCTAGTATTCTTTTCCTCCTGTGCTGGAACTTGAGATTCCCCATTGTTCATGACGAGCTCAGCTCGTCATGAGTGTATGGAGGTGTACATCATGACGAGCTGAGCTCGTCATGAGCGTCCAAGGGGTTAAAGAATATTTCCTCCCAGAGCACCACCTTCACCTGTGTGGAATTTAAACATTGTTCTCGCAAGGTACATGGGACCTCCATTTGAACCTTTACATAAATGTGAGTTGCAATTCTGATAGATGCATCTGCCATTGGATTCCTCACCTTGTGAATATCCCCTTGTGTCAGCAACATACTGAAATTCTTGTTGTAGCTTCGCGCGGACGTGAACAACGTCACAGAGGCACGACATTGTGTGCGACTCCGCTGACGTCACCGACACCATAATAGGCCCACACCGGCGTGATGACATCAGTTCCCTTTTTTCCGCGTCGTCGATGCTAACGGTTTTGGGGAATCTCTGTAGCTGTTGGTAACTTTGTTACTGTTTTCTCAGTTTTCCTGCTTCTTTCTATCTCTAACGATGTCGACTAAGAAGAGCGGGTTCAAGCCTTGTGGGGAGTGCAGCAAAATTATGTCAATCACGTACCCGCACGAGTTCCGACCATGATGTCGACAGCTGTTCTTCGTGTCGATAGATGAACCCGAAGGCGCTTCGTGAGAGGGAGACCAAACTTCTGATGGCGAAGTTGAGAGGTAGAAAAGAAGACTTTGAGATCTCGTTTGAGAAAGGCGAGGTCGAGCTCAAGATCCTGTACGGCGTCGCCTTCGAAGTTTTCATCCGATCATGCTTCAAAGTCGAAGAAGAAACATAAGAAGCTAAAGCATGAATCTCAACGTCACTCCGGTAAGGATTCCGGACTCGAGACCAAAGTCGCCTAAGACGAAGCATGGAAAGGATGGGGGGTCTCCATCTCCAGAGGTCTTGGATCCAGAAGTTGAGGCTTCGCCTTTGGAGTCGCTGGCTCAATCACTGACTCCGGTTCCGATCCATCTCTGGTGCCGTCTCCGGCTCAAGAGGATGAAGAGGTCCCTTTGAATGAAAGTTCAGTACCTGTGGAGGAAGAGGCGAATTCGGAACCTTTAAAGAGTCAGTCTGAGGGATCTTACCCTCCTTTCCCAGCTCCAGGTCAAGACCCTACAGCATTTTTAAATGCTATGTATGGTGTCTATTCCAGAGCATGGTACCCCTCAGGTGCACCTTCGGGTCCTATGGGTCCTCTGGCTTTTAATTTAGGAGTTCCCCACTCCTATGCTCCAGCACCCTTTATGCCTTTCATGCCGGCTCCGACGTCGCCGGCTCCGAGTCGACCTCGAGAACAGCACCTTGGGCCTTCGGACTCTTTATCTCGACGTCGATACTGGCTCCGTTGGAGTCCTTCACGGATCCAACGGCTCTGAAGTTGAAGGAGAGGTCCAGAAGGGATGCTCAGCGCCTCATAGAGGAACAAAGATATAGAGAGGCGGAGGCTGAGATGGAAGAAGGTGAGCTTCAGGAGGATTGTTTTGAGGATCTAGGAGAAGCTAGTGGTTTGGATCTTTCTCCTGAATGGGAGCTGCCATATGTGTCTGATGCTCCTTCAAAGGATGCTAAGCCATATCACATGGTCATAAAGAAGGCTGCTGAACTTTTAAATTTAACTCTGCCTACAGTGGAGTATAAGTCTAATCTCTTGACTGAGGTTCTCCATTCCCCAAGTTCTGTAATTGAACCGTTGCTTCCCTTTAATGAGGCGTTAACTGAGCCTATTTTGGAGGTTTGGAGCAAGCCTCTTACAGCTCGGGCAGTGTTAAAAGTGTTGCAAGGAGGTATAGAGTTGCACCTGGGGACCCTGAATTTGTAACCTCGCATCCTTCGCCTCAAAGTCTGGTTATTCAGGCACCCTGTTCAAAAAATACGGTGGGTGCATTCCCTCAAGTGCCTGGGGATAAGGAAGCTAAAAAGCAGGATCAGACTGCGAAGAAGTCCTTTTCTTCAGCAAGTATGGCTTTAAAATCTACCAACGCCACTTGCCTTATGGGGAGATACATTCACGCCCTGATGGATGCGTTGCGTCTGTTGGCTCCTAAAATTCCAGATGACAACAGGAAGGATTTTGAGGAGGTGTTGTCTGATGCACAGGCGGCTACACGCCAAGTGATCCAGAGTGGGCTAGATACTGCAGATTCAGTTGCTCGCATCATGGGAACTGCTGTTGCTTCTAAAAGGGCTGCCTGGCTGAAGTCATCTGACTTTTCGGCGGACGTTCAGGCTGCATTATTGGATTTGCCCTTTGACGGTGTTGGGCTTTTCGGTAAAAAAGCTGATGCAGCTTTAGAAAGATTTAAGGACAGTAGGGCTACTGCCAAATCTTTGGGGCTGTAGACCAGAGGTTCATCTACCAAAAGGTATAGAGGTTTTGGACGTTCTTCTTTTTGTCCCTACCGGCAAGGCCAACAGCAGCAGCAGCAGCAGCAGCAACAAAATCCCCTGTATAGGTCTTACAGGGGTAAGCAAAGAGCTCGTCCTCGAGGACGTCAAGCCTCCTCCTCCTCCTCCTCCTCCTCCTCCTCCTCCTCCTCCTCCTCATCATCCAAACCCCCAGCCACAGAAAAGCAGCCCTAGATCCACCATTCCGGATCATGCGGGTCCTTTAGGGGGTCGGCTTACCTATTTTCTACGGGATTGGGAATCGGTTACATCAGATCTTTGGGTTCTCAATCTCGTAGAAAATGGGTATGCTCTTCCCTTCCGGGAATTCCCTCCAAATTACCCTCCTTGCCAAGGTTTTTGCACAGAGGAACACCTGTTACTCCTGCAGGAGGAAGTGCAGACACTGTTAAGAAAGGGTGCAATAGAGTTGGTTCCAGAGCAGGAGAGGGGTCAGGGATGCTACTCCCGGTACTTCCTGATACCCAAGAAGGATGGCAGGCTTCGTCCAATCCTGGATCTCAGGATCTTGAACCTTTACCTAAAACAGGAGAAGTTCAAGATGCTCACCCTTGCACAAGTTCTTCAGGTGCTGCAAGAAGACTGGATGGTGTTGATCGATTTGCAGGATGCATATTTTCACATTCCTATCCTGCAGTCGCACAGTAAGTATCTCCGTTTTACGGTGGGATCACAGCATTACCAGTTTGTGGTCCTTCCGTTTGGTCTTACTACTGCGCCTCGAGTCTTCACCAAGGTGATGGCTGTGGTGGCAGCACATCTCAGAAGATCGGGGATACCGGTATTCCTGTATCTGGACGATTGGCTGAGCAAAGCGAAATCTCCAGAGAAAGTGCTCCATCATCTGCGAGACACAACTCAGTTGTTGTACACGTTGGGTTTTTCGATAAATGTACCCAAATCTCACCTGGTGCCCTCTTAGCACAACCTGTTCATAGGTGCGGTACTGGATACAACTGTATGTCAGGCATTCCCTCCACCTCAAAGGATTCGCAACATACAGGAAATTATTCCTTTATTCTTCAATGGAGCGGTTGTTCCAGTCCTGAAGGTCCTTCGCCTGCTCGGTCTGATGGCTTCCTGCATTCTGTTGGTCAACCATGCACGCTGGCACATGAGGGCACTCCAGTGGTGCCTCCGCAGGCAGTGGTAACAGCACAACGGAGATCTCCGAGAGTCTGAAGATCTCCAGAGAAGCTCCAGCGGATCTGACTTGGTGGGGAGTGGAAGGCAACCTGTCTCAAGGAAAGCCCTTTCAACTGCCTCCATCGGTGGCCACAGTGATATCGAATGCATCCACTCTAGGGTGGGGTGCTCATCTGGGGGATCTGGAGGTCAAGGGTCTTTGGTCTCCAGTGGAAAGGTTGCTTCACATCAACCTTCTAGAATTGAGGGCGATACGTCTGGCGCTCAAGGCCTTCCTTCCTTCCCTTCGCCGTCGGTCGGTTCAAGTCCTGACGGACAACACCACTGCAATGTGGTATGTCAACAAGCAGGGAGGAGTAGGGTCGCAGTGTCTCTGCAAAGAGGCTCTGCGTCTCTGGTCCTGGGTTCAGGACCATCAGATTTGTCTAATGGCAAATCATCCGGCCGGAGTTCTGAACGTTCGAGCGGACAGTCTCAGTCGGGAGTAATAGAAAACAATTCTGGAACTGGACAGTAATGCTCCCAACGGGTTAAACAATACTGAGGACCTCCTTTACTTCCTTTAGAGCCAGTTAACGCGAGTTGGTGGCTATTACAATATTGTTCCTTTACTTTTCTAAGAATGATGTCCTCGTCCCCATATGAACATGACCCAACAGGCATTATCCTTCCTCTGCTACTTCGGCAACTCTAAGCATTATGCACAGAATCTTACATGTTTCAGTCTTCCTACTTAAAGTCTTATTACGATATTCTATTTTACCACGTGCAATGTCATCAGTACTGCGCTTTGGAATTTCCAAGGCGTCACTCGCTCTGAGACGCTTTTCGTCTCGAGTGGAGCTGCGGTCTACTGTACGCTTTTCCGCCTATACCACTTCTGCCCGGAGTGCTGACGAACATCAGGCGCGACAGGGCCCAAGTTATTCGTGTGGCTCCAGACTTGGCTCGAGGAGTATGGTATCCCGAACTACTCAGTATGAGCATCGATCCTCCGATCCGTCTGCCTCTTTGGGAGGATCTTCTGTCGCATAGCAGGGAACGGTCCTCCACCCGAACCTGTCCGGCCTCCACCTCCATGCGTGGAGATTGAGCGGCGACAGTTGACTTCTTTCGACCTTACTCCTGAAGTCTGTAATGTCATTCTGGCAGCCACACATCCCTCCACTAAAACGGTATATGCCTGCCAATGGAACAAATTTGTGGCATGGTGCACAGCAAAGGCTGTGGATCCCCTTTCGGCCCTTCTTTCTGAGGTTCTTCTGTTTCTCCTATCTTTGGCCCAGCAGGGATCTGCTCTGGGCACTATTAAAGGCTATCTTTCTGCCATTTCCGCCTTCCTGAGGCTTCCTGATCAGCCTTCTCTTTTTAAGTCCACGTTTGTTAACCGTTTCCTCAACGGCATTATACACACGTTCCCTCCTGTGCCTTTCATAATGCCTCAATGGAACTTAAATCTTGTCTTGACTTTTCTGATGTGCGCTTCTTTTGAGGCCCCTTCATTACTATCCTTTACGTCTTCTCACTCTAAAGACTGCTTTCCTGGTAGTTATCACCTCTGCCAGAAGAGTGAGTGAGCTCCAGGCTCTTTCTTCTAAACCTCTTTCTTTCTGTTCATCCGGACAAGATGGTTTTAAGGACCCGTCCTTCTTTCTTGCCAAAAGTTGTCATGCCATTCCTAATCGGGCAGACCATCACTTTGCCCACCTTCTTTCCACCTCCGCATCCTTTCAGGGAAGAGGAGAGGCTCCACCGGCTGGACCCAAAACAAGCACTTGCTTTCTATCTATAGCGTACACAACAGATCTGAAAGAGACACGTTAGTGATAGATTCCTTACCTTAGAATATCCCCAGGCGTCAGAGTGGATCCGGAAACTTTTGCGTAGCAATACCCCTGCGCGTCGGTAGGCGTCGTCCGCGGCTCGGCGTCCGTAGTCTGCGTCATTAGCGCGGGAATGAGTCGTCGGAGTACTTAGACGCCGCCCTCGCGCGCTGACGTCAGTTCTTCTTTTTTTCCGCGCCAGCTAGCGCAGATCCGGAGAAGCTCTACCCCTTAGTCACTTTTTGACTAAACTTTTTTGATCTTTTGATCTGTTTTTTCTCAAGTCGTTCGACTCATACGGTGCCGGTATGGTTGCCCGGGTTCAAACCCTGCTCTAAGTGCATCCGACTGATGTCTGTTACCGACCCCCATCGCCGGTGTCTTCAGTGTCTAGGCCTCGACCACGACGACCGAATCTGCTCCGACTGCCGGGCCCTGACGTCTAAGGCTAGGCAGGAGCGGACCCGCGAGCGACTAGAGCTCCGGCAGTCGGCCCGCGCCGTTCAAGGTCCCGGTCCCACAGGAGGTCGAGGGACCGGTCGCGGGGTCGGAGCCCTCGTAACTCCCAGAGTCGGCATCGGTCTTCGGGATCAAGATCCTCAGGTAATAGGCATGAGAGGTCGGAAAGGCGTCATCGCTCTTCTGACCCACCCCGACGCCCGCGCGACTCGGCCGGGGGTTCGGGTGACACCACCCAGGCGGCTCCGACGGAGTCGCGGGCGTCTCAACCTGCCCCTCACCTTTCGGCCCCTGGGCATGATGCGACACCAGAGGAGGTCGAGCGGTACCTCATGGCCATGAGGTCTCCCTCCTCCGCCGGGCTTAGTGGCACCTTCGGGCCCAGCGGTCCTCGCTGGGGGGCCTAGCGGGATGGATGCTCCGACGCCGTCGGGTGCTCCGGCCCCGGCGCCGCCGGCGACTTCGGTCGTGGCGCCGCAGGCCCCCACTAGATCCGGTTCCGGGTCGTCACCGGTCGACCTCACCGATGCTGGCCCCTCCCCTAGGGTGTTGCCCCCGGCGCCACCTACGGGCGACGCCACCCCCGATCCTGCCCTCGATTCGGTTCCGGCGCCGGAGCGGCGCCGCTGAGCGCGGCTCTGCACCGCTCTCGACGTCTTATGGAGACTTTTATTTCCATGAACCGGCCCCATCCTTTGAACCTGAATTTCAGGTGATGGTTGACGAGGGAGATTGGGAGTGATCTGTGGACCCTCTGGCACAGGAGTGCCAGTCTCAACAGGACTGGACATGTGAGCTTGGGGATGCCAGTGGACTGGACAGTTCGCCAGACACTGGTTTTGTCTCCCCTCCAACCGTGGCTACGGAGGAGGGGGCTGTCTACAGTGTAGTGTTGACGCGGGAGGCCAAGGCTTTTGGCCTGGAGCTCCCCGTTGCGGCCGTGAGGACTAACCTCCTCACTGAGGTCCTTAAACCGCAGGCAAGCTCGGCTGAGCCTCTGCTGCCGTTTAATGAGGCCTTGTGTGAAGTTCACTTGGGCACTTGGTCCAAGCCCGCTACAGGTCAGCTTGTATCTAGGAACGTGGCCAGACGCTACCGCCCGGCTCCGGGCGACCCTTGCTTCTTGTCCACCCACCCCACCCCGAGAGCCTGGGTATCCAGGCCTCTACTTCCCAGACCGCATTCCCGACTGCTCCGCCCGATTGGTAATCCAAGAGGTACGAACAATTCGGAAAGAAGGTGTTCTCGTCCCTGAGTTTGGGACTGCGGTCAGTGTATACCGCATGCCTCTTGGGCTCTACACCCACACCCTGTGGGACACGGTCGCGGATGCGCTGCCACAATGTCCGGAGGAGGCCCGGACTAAACTTGCCAAGCCCTTGCGGAGGGTCGAGATGCGGCACGCTATTCCATCCGGTGTGGGCTGGATACAACAGACTCACTAGGCAGAGCGATGGCAACGACGGTGGCTGTTCGACGCCACGCCTGGTTGAGGACCGCCAACTTTTCAGCTGATGTCCAGGCCACCCTTCTGGATATGCCGTTTGATGGCCGTCGCCTCTTTGGCGACAAAGCAGACCATGCGCTTGAGCGTTTTAAGGACTCCAGGGCTATGGCCAAGTCCTTGGGCCTCTCTGCCCCGTGCCAGCAAACGGGTTCCTTTCGCGGCCAAGGAAGGGGCGCTCCCACACGTGCTGCCAGCCAAGCACTGCAGACTGCGGCGGTCGGGGACAACTGCGAGGCCAGTCCACACCCTCCCTTGCATCATCCGCCTCAAAATCCTCCTAGTCCGTGTTTTCAGGCCCATGTGACGCCAGTGGGGGGTAGGTTCCCCATCACCACTTCACTGGCGCACTGTCACGTCATACATGTGGGTGCTGCAAATCGTCCAAAGGGGCTACTCCCTCCCCTTCGAGACGACCCCTCCAGCCATGCCACCGCAATACCCACCGCGTGTCGGGGGATCACTTGCAACTTCTGCAAGAGGAAGTTACGGCCCTCTTGGCCAAGGGGGCCATCGAGCGCGTTCCTGGGCCAGAAGTAGGGTGTGGTTGTTTCTCCCACCTCTTTCTGGTACCCAAGAAGGGCAAAGGGGGCCTACACCCTATCTTGGACCTACGGAACGTCAACGGCTTCCTCCGGAAGGAGAAGTTCAAACTGCTGACATTGGCTCAGGTCTTGGCTGCCCTGGCCCCAGGAGACTGGATGGTAGCGTTGGACTTGCAGGACGCTTATTTCCACATCCCCGTCCAGCCGGTCCACCGGCGCTACCTGCAGTTCACGGTAGGCCACGAGCACTTTCAGTTTACCGTGCTCCCCTTCGGCCTTACCAGCGCCCCACGGGTGTTCACGAAAGTGATGGCGGTGGTCGCAGCTCATCTGCGCAGGTTAGGGGTTTCAATTTTCCCCTACCTCGACGACTGGTTGTTGAAGGCGGTCTCGTCCCAGAAAGTCGTCAGCCACCTCCAGACAACGGCCGACCTCCTGCACCAGCTGGGGTTTTCCATCAACGTGCCGAAGTCACACCTGGGCCCCTCTCAGAAGCTCCTCTTCATCGGAGCGGTCCTCGACTTGGCGCAGTTTCGGGTTTATCCTCCCGAACAGCGGGTCCGGGATATTCAGGCTCTGGTCCCAATCTTTCAGCCTTTATCCCGGGTCTCGGTCATGTTGACGCTGCGGCTTCTGGGGCTGATGGCCTCCTGCATCTTTCTGGTGCATCGCGCCCGGTGGCGGATGTGGGCTTTGCAGTGGGACCTGAAGTTTCAGTGGCCCAGCATCAGGGCAACCTGTCCGACCATGTCCTGATCTCGGAGGGCACTGCGAGACAGCTACAGTGGTGGCTCACGGACCGCGATTGGTTCAGCGGCAGATCCCTCTCCCTCCCCCAACCAGAGCACGTAGTTGTGACGGACGCGTCCCTCCAGGGCTTGGGAGGACACATGGGAGAGGCGGCGATCAGAGGCCTCTGGTCTCCTGCGGAGTCCCGGCTTCATATCAACCTTCTGGAGCTGCGGGCGATTTGTCTGGCACTGAAGGCAATCCTCCCCACTGTTCGGGGGAGTAGAGTGCAGGTGTTCACGGACAACACCACCGCCTTGTGGTACTGCAACAAACAGGGCAGGGTGGGGTCGTGGACCCTCTGCCAGGAGGCTCTGCGCCTCTGGCAGTGGCTGGAACATCAGGGCGTGAGCCTGGTGGTTCAACACCTGGCAGGTTCTCTGAACGCCAGGGTGGACTGTAGGAAGGTACATCCTGACTATGGTTGCCCCCAACTTTTTGCCCTGTGTTTTAGCTGGTTTTGGACATAGTCGACCTGGGACCCTGCCAATCAGGACCCCAGGCCTACTGCTCTCTCTTTAAAATGGATTCCATGTACCCTAGGTACATTTCCAATTGGTACTGGGCCACCTTATCAGACCCTGTAACTCAGGGCATAGGTGTACCCAGGGCTGCCAGGGGCTGCAGCATGTATTATGCCACCCCTGGCTGGCCTCCTAAATTTGACACAACTGGCTGCATGACAGCTGGGGCAAAGTCGTGTAATCACCCTTTGCTGTAGGTGTAGTATACCTATACCTAACCCTAAAATGGACACACAGATTCCTATCAGTCACTCCTATGGCAGGCCTTGACAATCCTGAAGGCAGAGTGCTTGGAATCGTGTGAGATGGTGCACTGGCATGAGCTGAGCCTGTCTGCAGCTTGCGGAACCAAGTCCTAATAGCCGTTCCATGATATCGCATACCATATACTCTTAAGTGCATTATAATCCTCGCGGTTAAATGCTATCTTTGGTATTGCTTTATCAAAACATGTCGAGTAAGGTGTCATACGAATTGGAATACTAACCCCTCGCCAATTCTGGCGACGGGGTTAGCATTCCACCCTTCTAGAGGGACACGACATGTATGTAACTGTGAACCCCGGTTAAAGTTAACTGAAGCCTCAGCTCCACAAAATGGATGCTGCCACCACAGACACGAGTCTGACCCCCTGCAGCTGGGAGTCCTTCCAGCGAGGGGAGCCTGGACAAAGGGTTTCCTGTCAGGGGCGGTGCTAGCACCGTCCCAGACATGGTTTTGTGTATCCTGGGTAGGCAGGGCTTTTCAGGAAGGTGACTGCTGAGTGGCACCCCGGTGCTCACTACGCATAGGCCAGTCAGAACCAGTTCCAGGGGCACACCAGCCCCTGGCCTGGGGAAGTCCGGCAGGGGAGAGGGGTGTAACCACCCCCCTCCTGGTCCCACCCATAGGCAGGACCTAGTCACCGGGTCAGCCCCCTTTTTTAGTATAAAGATAGGAGCGGGCCCCCTGTTCAAATTAGATCATCTTTGGAATCAAGATACCACTTTCTTCGAAAGGACTTCACGATTTCTTCTTCAAGATTCTCCCTTGTGGCTAAGGAGTAGTCACCCTGCATCAAGCGGGCACCATCCTAAAGAACACTGCGATCTGCTGCAAGTCCTTCTTCACGAATCCGACGACCCAGCTCGACGAAACCCGGCTTCCCTGGCACCTCTGACCTCTACTCACCTCTACAGCCAAGCTGAGAACCGTGAGTGCGACGAGACCTCGAGGGACCGACGATCGCCAAGACTGCACGACATCTTTATTGCAAGCCCACTGTGTCCTCCACTGGTGAGTGCTTTGGGGTCCGAGAAGCCCCGACCCTGCGCAGCTCCAGCAACCAAGGTCAGCCTCCCTGCATCTCCACGATCTGCGTGGGGCCCTTCTGCTGTTTGCTGTGCACCGCGTTGTTTGGCTACTAGCCGGCTGGCTTGTGGCCTTCTGAACGACGCCCGACGACATCACTGCTGCTGGTCTGGTTGCTCCAGACTGGCCCTTGCCTCCTTCTTGAAGAGAGGCACCCCGGACCCTCCTGGTCCACTCCAGATGCCATTTTAGGTCCACCGCGTGGGCTTGAATTTGCCAAGGCTTTGTTGCCCAATCCTGGGTCCAGCGACGCCGACAGCTTCTATCTTCGTGGGACAGCTCGATCCTCCATCCTGGTCGCCGACAACGCCTCCTGGTCCGTAAGATCTTCGAGCTCAAGCGTCACCCACTCACCTTGTTGAGGTGGCTACCATCCGGTGCCCTCCTGGTGCCCACTGACTACTGGCTAGTAGTCTCGAACTTGGTCCCCTCTGCTTTCAGGTGTCATCTATCTTCGAGATCCAGGCTTGGATCCAACTGAACTTTCTTCACTGGTCACCGGCCAGCATCTTTTCTTCCGGCTCCTGGTCCGTCTACGAGGATTCCCGACGTCTTTTCAGACCTATGCAGCTGCAGCCCCTGGGCTAGGTAACTTCGGCATTTCGGTGCCCCAGCATAGCCTCACTATCCAAGGGTCAGAATCTACTTTCGTTTTCTCCCTACCAGGTCGGGTTCGCCCGAGAACACTAACTTTTCAATTCCTAGCTACCATAGACTTTTGTCCGCATCTCGCGTGAGAGTGCACACACTGCACCCGAGTCCCCTAGGCCTCCTAGAAGTAATCTAACGATTCCCTAGTCAAGTCCTAGCGATTCCAAAAGCTATTAGTACTGTACTTACCTGCTAGGAATTTCACATTCCACTTTCAGAGTATATGGTTTTCCGTGCCCCTCGAGCATTTGTATATACTGTGCTAACTTAAGTATTTTTGTAAGAGTTTTGGTTTGTGCTTAGTACCCTGTCCTCATAAAGAGTACAGGGCTGTTGTGATCTTTAATAAATAACTGTTTATTTTCATAACACTTGTGTGGTGTCCTTTCACTTGGTGTTCAAGGGGAATATATGTGTGGTAAACAGCTGGCTTAACACGCCCTCTCGAGTCTTTAGCCTTAGACTGCTCGTATCCATGCTACTAGGATAGCTGGTCTATAAGGTTGACTTACAACCAATCATCAATAAGGGTTGCTGGACTGATACATAGTGTCCACTAGAATAGTGAGCACTGCATATCAGGCCACCTTCTCACATGGACGAGCTCAGTCGAAGGTGCATGATTGATCACGAATCGCTTCTGAACTCTGACGTGGCGCAAGGCCTCTTTCTGCAGTCGGAAGAGCCTTGGTTAGATCTATTCGCCACCGAAGAGAACGCGCAATGACATCAGTTCTGCGCGTTGGAATTTCCAAGGAGGCACTCGCTCAGGGACGCTTTTCGTCGCGAGTGGAGTTGCGGTCTGTTGTACGCCTTTCCGCCTATACCACTTCTGCCCAGAGTGCTGAAGAAAATCAAGCGCGACCGGGCCCAAGTCATCCTTGTGGCTCCGGACTGGGCGCGAAGGTACTGGTATCCCGAGCTACTCAGTATGTCAGTCGATCCCCCGATTCGTCTGCCTCTTCAGGAGGACCGTCTGTTTCAGCAACAGGGGACGGTCCTCCACCCAAACCTGTCCAGTCTCCACCTCCATGCTTGGAGATTGAGCGGCGACAGTTGAGGCCATTTGACTTGCCTCCTGAAGTCTGTACTGTCATTCTGGCAGCCAGGCGTCCCTCCACAAAGTCGGTATACGCCTGCAGGTGGAACAGATTTGTGGGATGGTGCACAGCAAAGGCTGTGGATCCTCTCAATTCCCCTCTTTCTGAGGTTCTCCTCTTCCTTCTTTCTCTTGCCCAGCAGGGCTCTTCTCTGGGCACTATCAATGGCTACCTTTCTGCCCTTTCAGCCTTCTTAAGGCTACCTGATCAGCCTTCTTTGTTCAAGTCCCCGAAGAACAGATTCTTGAAGGGTATCACTCATATGTTCCTTTCGTAATGCCCCAGTGGGACTTGAACCTGGTTCTACCTTACTTGATGTGCGCTCCCTTTGAGCAGCTTCATAACTTTCCTCTCCGTCTTCTTACACTTCAGACTGCTTTCCCGGTTGCCATCACCTCTGCCAGGAGATTGAGTGAGCTCCAGGCTCTTTCCTCTAAGCCTCCTTGTGTTGCGGACAAAACCCTCTTTCCTGCCCAAGGTCACAGCCTTCCACATCGGGCAGTCCATCACCTTGCCCACCTTCTTTCCGCCTCCGCATCCCTCAAAAGAGGAAGAGAGGCTCCACCGTCTGGACCCAAAACGTGCGCTCTCTTACTATCTGCATCACACACGCCAGTTCCGGGTGGATGAACAACTCTTTGTTGGTTACGTGGGTGTAGGAGAGTAGGGTCTGCAATCCTATGGTCACCCCCGATTTTTGCTTTTTGCTTCACTGGTTTACGACTTCCCTGGCTGTGGGCCTGCTAATCTGACCCACAGCCTAGCTGTGCTCTCTCTAAAATTGACAACCATGTACCTTAGGTGCATATCCAATTGGATACTGAGTCACCTTATCAGTCCCTGTCCAGTGTACCTTAGGTACCCAGGGCAAAGGTGCACCCAGGGCCTACCAGGGGCTGCAGCATGTATTATGCCACCCCTGGCTGGCCATCTAAATCTGACACAACTGGCTGATCAATCAGCTGGGGCAAGGTGGTGTAATCACCCTTTGCTTTAGATATAGTATCCCTATATCTAACCCTAAAATGGACACATATCCTCCTATCAGTCACTCCTATGGCAGGCCTTATCAATCCTGAAGGCAGAGTGCGTGGAATTATGTGAGATGGTGCTCTAGCATGAGCTGATCCTGTCTGCAGCCTTCGGAACCAATTCCTTTAGCTGTTTCCATGATAACGCTATATCATATACTCTTAAGTGCATTATTATCCTCACGGTTATTGCCATCTTTGGTATAACATTATCAAAACATGTCGAGTAAGGTGTCATACGAATTGGAATACTACCCCCTCGCCAATTCTGGCGACGGGGGTAGCATTCCACCCTTCTAGAGGGACACGACATGCATGTAACTGTGAACCCCGGTTAAAGTTAACTCGAGCCTCAGCATCACAAAATGGATGCTGCCACCACAGACACAAGTCTGACCTCCTGCTGCTGGGAGTCCTTCCAGCGAGGGAGGCTTGGACATAGGGTTTCCTGCCTTGGGAGGTGCTAGCACCACCCCAGACAGGATTTTGTGTATTAGGTAGGACAGGGCTGAAAGGAATGAGACATGCCTGAAAGGAATGAGACATGCCTGGGGCACACAAGGTGTCCCTGTGCATACACCGGTCTAAACCAGTTCCTGGGCACTCCAGCTCTGGTGTAAGACCGGACAAAGGATAGGGGGTGTAACCACCCCCCTTCCTGGTCCCACCCAGAGGAGGGACCTAGTCCTAGTGCAGCCCCTTTAGCTGGATAAAGGTAGGAGCTGGTCCCATTCCAAATTAGATTATCCTGAACAACTTTGCAAGAAGAAACTCTGGACTTCGACGTTCTGCTCCACAGAAGACTGAAGAAATCTCCCTTGTGGGCAAGGAGTGTCCACCCTGCACAAGCAGGCACCATCATCGTCCAGCGGCTTCCCTTTGTCGTCTTCCTTCCCGGATCCAGACTTCAGAGCCCGACGAGACCCGGATTCCCAGACCTCTCCGACCTCTACCTACATCTGCAGCACAGCTGAGATCCGTGGGTGGAACGAGACACGTGGGACCGACCATCTTGAAAGAACCAGCACTTCGCTCCAGCACGACTTCAGAGGCATCCTCGTCCAAGTGCTTTGGGGACTGAGAAGCCCCGACCAGCTCCTGCACCGAAGACCAGCCTTCCAGCATCCACGAGATCGGCGCGGGGCCCTTCTGCCTGTTTGCTGCTCGACGCGTTGTCTGGTCACTTGCCGGCTGGCTAGTGACCTCCTAGACGACGAAACCCGACAACTTCACTGCTGGTCTGGTTGCTCCAGACTGGCCCTTGCTGCCTTCCAAAAGAGGAGCACCCCGGACCCTCCTGGTCCACTCCATACCCCGTTTCCACTCACCGCGTGGGCTGCCTTTATCAAGGCCTGTTGACTCCGAATCCGAAGCCGATACCGCCGACAGCAAGAGCCTTCGTGGGACAGCTCGTGCCTCCATCCTGGTCGTCGAAGACACCACCTGGTCCACGTGGCTGCAGAGACAAGCGTCCACCTTCACCTGATCGCGACGACGACATCTGGTTCCACTCCTGGTTCCACTCCAGTCACTGGCTAGTGACTTTGAACACTGTCCCCTCTGCTTTCAGGTTCTTCTCTTCACTGGTCCACCCTTGGATCACACCTCACATCTTCCTCCTGACCGCCTGCAGCATCTTTTCCTCCAGGCTCCATAGACTTCAACGCCGGAACCCAACACGACTTGGCACCTATGCACCCGCAGCCTGTAGGTGAGGTAACACAAGCATTTCGGTGCTCAAGGGTAGCTTGACTCTCCTAGTGTCCAGTTCCGCAGTCATTTTAGTCCTATCTAGTCAGGGACGAAGGTACTCACCTTTTTCTTAACCTGTTCTGTCCATAGACGTTTGTACACATCTCGCGTGTGAGTTCACACTCTGCACACGCGTTCCGTGGGCCTCCTATTACTTACCTCAAGTTAGTATAGCGTGGTCCCAGCGATCCTACAGCCTCTGGACAGCTCCATTCCTATTATCGACTTTCACATTCCACTTACTTAGTATATGGTTTGTCGTGCCCCTAGGGCACCATTGTAAATTGTGCAACTTGAACGTATTTTTCCTAAGAGTTTGTCATGTGTTTAGCCCTCTGACCTCATAAAGAGTTCAGAGGTGTATGTTAGTGTTCGAGGCATATGGGCTGCATATGGTACATTATGAATAGATCGCCATCTGGTGTTGGGCTCGGATGATTGCACTTGTTTTTCTCTTGGAGAGTCTTTTGTAGATTGGTGACTCCTCCTTTGGTTGCTAGTGCGCATGGGCATCAGCTCCATCCTTAGATTGTTTTTTTCCGCCATCGGGTTCGGATGAGGATTGAAGCGCTCCAGATCGACTTCGGAAAGAAGTGACTTTTCGGCGCGTATTCCCTTTCCAATTCGACGGTATTGTTATCGAACCCGATTTCATTTCCATTCCGACGCGTTTCGACTCCAACATCAAAGAAAAACTTTGATCTACGTCGACGAACAGGAGGCCTTTCTCAACGTGGTCAAGCCCGGAGTCTATGGAAAGGACTCCATTTAAGAAATGTCCAAAGTGTGATGCTAAGGTCCCACACAAGGACCTACACGAGGTGTGCAACCTCTGCTTATCGCCTGAACACGAATCCAGGGACTGCGAAGCCTGCGCAGCATTGTTCTCCAAGTCGACGATTTGAAACCAACGAGCTCGAAGACACGAGGTTTCCAGAATGCAGTCGGAGGCGATTCCGGAGCTGTTCGAAGACCAGCACCTCGAAGAAGAAGAGGATCATGAAGAACAGTCGGGGTCGGAAGGGGACGAGTCGGATGTCGAGGAATTCGACGTGCAACAAACCGTGAGTGACGACGTCCCCTTACCAAAAAACCGACCCCGTGCGGTAACGACCCCGCCTTCGAGCCCGGTCAAACCGCAGAAGAAAGTTTCCGACGCCCCGCCTTCGGGCCCGGCAACGAAACCGAAACTGAAACCGAAACTCTCGGTCTCCCACCATGTCGGATCCGAGAAACGGTCGACATCGACTTCGACACCGAAGCTTCATGCAAGGGAAAGCTCGGCATCGAAACATTCCATGTCGAAACCGAAACATGCTTCGACGTCGAAGACTCATTCGACACCGGAAAAATCGGACTCGAGCAAATCCTCGGTGCCGAAAACACCGAACATTGACGATCGGAAGCAAAGGCACCTTTCGGAACCAAAAGCTTCGGTACCGACACAGGAGCAGCAAACAGATCCGAAACAAAAGATTTTGTTTATCGATCCACAAACTGGCAAAGTAGTGACGAAGAAGAGGAAGAATGAGCAGCTATGGGACAAAGCTCTTCCTTCTAAGAAGAGAACAATGGGGACAAATACAACTCCTCCTACTTCTCCTCGACCTAGTGTCACACCCTCTTCTCCTATTCCTCACACTATGCCAACTATTCCTCCACCTTCTACACCAAGACCATCTACACCTCAGACAGATGTAGACAGTGATACAGGGGAGGGAGAACCTCATGGGGATGATGACACTATCCCAGATGAGGAAGACCCATGGGAGCATTATGACGCAGGGTCAGATGATGACAACGACCCAGAGTTATATCCCTCAAAACCTTCACCACCTGATGATAACGCAGGTTTTGTACAGCTCATTAATAGGGCAGCAAAATATCATAAGGAAGATCTACATACAGAACCTCAAGTAGAGGATTTCCTATTAGAGACACTACCTACTGCACAAAGAACATCAGGTACTCTACCTATGCTGAAGGGTCTTCTCAGTCACACAGCAGACATATTCAAAGACCCAGTGAGGGCTAGGGTGTTAAACCCAAGAATTGATAAAAAATATAAGGCAGCTCCAAAGGACCCAATATTTATCAAGGGGCAGGTACCTCTGGACTCGCTTGTAGTTTCAAACGCTCGCAAAAGAGCGAACTCATTATCTACAGGAGAAGCCCCTCCACCTAAGGAGTCAAAATTAATAGATGCATCAGGCAAAAGAGTAGCATAACAAGCGGCAAACAGCTGGCGCATAGCCAATACACAAGCGCTTCTTGCACGCTATGATAGGGCGCATTATGATGAGTTTGAAAAGCTCATCACACATCTCCCTAAAGAACATCAGAAAAGAGCAGATCAGCTTATACAGGAAAGAAAGATAATAACGAACACTTCCATTAAGTGCGCCCTGGACGCGGCAGACACTGCAGCAAGATCCATCAACACCAGTATCATGATAAGAAGACATGCATGGCTTAGAGTCTCAGGGTTCAAATAAGAAGTACAAACATCTTTATTGAACCAACCTTTTGATCAGAAGACACTTTTCGGCTCAGGCACAGATGAGACTTTAGAAAAGATGAAAAAGGACACAGAAACGGCTAAGTCAATGGGAGCATTACAACAGCCAACACAAAGGGGTTCCTTTCGTAGATCCACCTATAGAGGGGACTCAAAAAGTACAGGAACAAGTCAGCAATCCACCTCTTTTACACCAACATCACCCAGAGGTAATTCAAGAGGCAGTTACAGAGGTAACAACAACAAGGGTAGAGGTCGCGGAAATAATAACAACCGCAACTCCTCAACCCCAAAACAGTGACTTAATACAACTTCCCCCAGACCACATAACACCGGTCGGGGGACGTCTAGCAAAGTTCCTACCTGTCTGGGAAAACATCACATCAGACTAGTGGGTGAGACAAATTATCCAACATGGTTATTGCCTAGAACTCACAGCTACCCCACCAAACATCCCCCCAGACAGCGTCCAATGAGTCAAGACCATCTAACATTGTTAAAAGAAGAAGTACTATCACTGCTACAAAAGCATGCCATAGAGAAGGTTCCAAAACATCAACAAGGGACAGGAGTATACTCTCTATACTTCCTAATCCCCAAAAAAGACGGGTCTCTAAGACCAATCTTGGACCTCAGACCTCTCAATGCATACATAAATTCGGAACATTTCCACATGGTCACGCTCCAACAAGTACTTCCTTTACTGAAGAAAGGGGACTTTCTTTCTACACTGGATCTAAAAGACGCTTACTTTCACATCCCAATTCACAAAGCCCACAGGAAATACCTAAGGTTTGTAGTGGAAGGACAACATTATCAGTTCAAAGTCCTTCCGTTTGGGGTCACAACGGCACCAAGAGTGTTCACAAAATGCCTAGCAGTGGTTGCAGCACACCTAAGAAGACAACAAATACATGTCTTCCCTTACTTGGACGATTGGTTAATAAAGGCCAAGTCACAAGAAGAATGCCTTCACAACACACAGAAGACCATTCAATTGCTGCACCACCTAGGGTTTACGGTGAACTACAAAAAATCCCACCTACAACCAAACAAGATTCAACAATACCTGGGGGCTACTATAGACACAAAGAGCCAAAGCATACCCCACTCCAATCAGGATACAAACAATGGTCACGTTGATACAAAGATTTCAACCACAACACTCACTACCAGCACGAGTGTTTATGCAGCTGTTAGGCATGATGTCCTCCTGCATACTACTAATACCACATGCCAGACTACAAATGCGTCCACTACAGGAGTGTCTAGCGTCACAGTTGAATCGGGCTCAAGGTCAGATTACAGATCTGGTGTTGGTAGACCGGACGCATCGCTCTCTGAAGTGGTGGAACACAACAAACATTTCCAAGGGACGGTCGTTCCTAGAACCGATTCCACAAGTGATACTGACAGCGGACGCATCGCTCTCCGGATGGGGAGCGCATATGGACAAATACTCAGTGCAGGGGAAATGGAGTGTGCAGCAAAAGAAACTGCACATCATCTACTTGGAACTACTAGCAGTATTTCTAGCATTAAAAGCTTTCCAAATGCAAATAACCAACAAGGCAGTCCTGATCAGAACAGACAACATGACTGCAATGTATTATATTCAAAAACAGGGGGGGACACACTCTCTCCAACTATCCAGACTAGCACAGGACATTTGGAGATGGGCCATTCCTCAAAAGATCTATCTGTTAGCAGAACACCTACCAGGAGTTCAAAATCAGATAGCAGACATCCTAAGCAGAGAGTCAGAACAAGTACAAGAATGGGAGCTGCATGACCAGATACTGCAGCCATTCTTCCAAAGATGGGGGCAACCAGAGATAGATCTGTTTGCCAATCATTAGAACGCAAAATGCCAAAACTTCGCATCCAGGTACCCACACCACCGGTCCCAGGGCAATGCACTATGGATAAATTGGTCCAACAAATTTGCTTACGCTTTTCCCCCTCTCCCACTAATTCCATTAGTGGTTCGGAAACTGCAACAGCACTCAATGACAATGATACTAGTAGCACCCACGTGGGCAAGACAGCCGTGGTTCACCAGGCTACTGCAACTCTCACAGGTGCCACATCAAAAGCTAAGATTATTACCCATGCACCTTACACAGAACCATGGAGAAATAATGCACCCAGATCCCAAACAATTGAACCTAGCGATCTGTCTCCTGAGGTCATAGAGTTTGGTTATTTAGATTTACCTCCAGAATGTATGGAAATCCTTAAACAAGCAAGACGTCCTACCACCAGAGCATGCTATGCAGGAAAATGGAAAAGGTTTGCTGTACACTGTAACAGTAATCACATCAACCCTCTGGACGCATCCACTAAACAGATTATTTGCTATTTACTACACTTGCAGCAATGTAACTTAGCATATACCTCTATCAGAGTTCATCTCGCAGCTATAGCGGCGTACCTACAAAACAGACAACATCTTTCCCTGTTTAAGGTACCAGCAATTAAAGCTTTCATGGAAGGACTCAAAATAGTCATTCCACCAAGACTGCCACCTTCCCCAGTCTGGAATCTCAACATAGTACTTACCAGACTAATGGGACCACCCTTTGAACCTATGCATAGGTGTGAAATACAATTCCTCACATGGAAGGTGGCCTTCCTCATAGCTATCACTTCACTCAGAAGAGTAAGTGAGTTGCAAGCGTTTACAATTCAAGAACCATTCATGCAGTTACACCAAAACAAAGTGGTTCTTAGAACAAACCCAAAATTCTTGCCTAAAGTAATTTCAGCATTCCACATCAATCAGTCAGTGGAACTATCGGTCTTCTTTCCAAAACCACAGACCGTAGCGGAAAGGGCCCTACATACATTAGATGTCAGAAGGGTAATATTGTATTATATAGAAAGAACACAAACTTTCAGAAAGACAAAACAGCTATTTGTAGCGTTTTCTCCTACACATACGGGCAATCCCATCTCTAAAGCAGGCATTGCCAGATGGATTGTAAAATGTATACAAATATGCTACTTAAAAGCAAAGATGACATTAAATGTTCCTCCTAGAGCTCACTCTACACGTAAACTAGGAGCATCTATGGCATTCTTGGGAAACATTCCACTAGATGACATATGCAAAGCAGCTACCTGGGTTACACCGCATACCTTCACAAAGCACTATTGTGTTGATGTGCACACAACACAAGCTAGAGTGGGACAAGCTGTATTAAAGACTTTATTTCAGACTGTTGCAACAGACACGGCGACCACCGCTAGGGAGAGAACTGCTGTATAGTCTATTCATAATGTACCATCTGCAGCCCATATGCCTCGAACGGAATATGCTACTTGTGAGAAGTTGGCCTGGTACATAATGTTCACTATTCTAGTGAGCACTTTGTATCAGTCCAAACAACCCTTATTGATGATTGGTTGTAAGTCAACCTTATAGACCAGCTATCCTAGTAGCATGGATACGAGCAGTCTTCGGGCTAAACTCTAGAGGGCATGTTAAGCCAGCTGTTATACCATCACATATACCCCTTGAACACCAAGTGAAAGGACACCACACAAGTGTTATGAAAATAAACAGTGTATTTATTTAGATCACAACAGCCCTGTACTCTTTATGAGGACAGGGTACTAAGCACACAACAAAACTCTTACGAAAATACTTTACGTTGCACAATTTACACAAATGCCCGAGGGGCACGAAAAACCATATACTACAAAAGTGGAATGCGAAATTACTATTAGGTAAGTACTGGACTAATAGGCTTTGGAATCGCTAGGACTGGACTACTGAACCTTCAGATTACTAGCAGGAGGCCTAGGGGACTCGGGTGCAGAGTGTGCACTCACGCGGGATGCGGGACAAAGTCTATGGTAGCTAGAATTTACAAAGTTAGTGTTATCGGACGAATCCGACTAGTTAGGCTGAAAACGAAAAAGGATCTGGACCCTTGGATAGTGAGGCTATGCTGGGGCACCGAAATGCCGAAGTTACCTAGCCCAGGGGCTGCGGCTGCGTAGGTCTGAAAAGACGTCGGGAATCCTCGTTGCAGTCTATGGAGCCTGAAAGAAGAAGTTGCTGGCAGGCGACTAGTGAAGAGATTCGGATGGATCCAAGCCTGGATCGGAGATGGAGGACACCTGTAAGCAGAGGGGACCAAGTTCTGAATCACTAGCCAGTGATTAGATGGGCACCAGGATGGCACCGGATGGAGTCACCTCGACCAGGTGAGTGGGCGACGCTGGGCTCTGCAGTCTCACGGACCAGGAGGTGTTGTCGGCGACCAGGATGGAGGTGCGAGCTGTCCCACGATGGTTGCTGCTGTCGACGTCGCTGGACCCAGGATTGGGGCAACAAGTCTTGGCAAATTCAAGCCCACGCGGTGGTCTCAAAATGGCGTCTGGAGTGGACCAGGAGGGTCCGGGGTGCTCCTCTTTTGGAAGGGAGCAAGGGCCAGTCTGGAGCAACCAGACCAGCAGCAGTGATGTCGTCGGGCGTCGTTAAGAGGGCCACAAGCCAGCGGGCTAGTAGCCAGACAACGCGATGAGCAGCAAAAAGCAGAAGGGCCCCACGCAGATCTGGTGGATGCTGGAGGGCGGAACTTCGGGGCTGGAGCTGCTCAGGGTTGGGGCTTCTCGGACCCCAAAGCACTCACTCGAGGATCCCTCGGCGGTCGTGCTGGGCAAGCGTCGTGCAGTCTTGAAGATGGCCGGTCCCTCGAGGTCTCGTCGCACCCACGGGTCTCGGCTGAGCTGACGATGTGAGTAGAGGTCAGAGGTGCCAGGGAAGCCGGTTCTCGTTGAGCTGGGCAGTCTTGATCCGGAAGAGAGACTTACAGCAGACTGCGATGCTTGGATGGTGCCTGCGGATGCAGGGTGACTACTCCTTAGCCACAAGGGAGAAATCTTGAGAAGAAGTCAAGAGTTCCTTTCGTAGAAAGTTGTTTCAGGATTCAAAGATGATCTAATCTGGAAGGGGGCCCGCTCCTATCTTTATGCTAGGAAAAGGGTCTGGCACGCGACTAGGTCCTCCCCAGCTCAGGGGCTGGTGTGCCCCTGGAACTGGTTCTAGCCGGCAGATGCATAGTGAGCACCGGGGTGCCACTTGCAGTCACCTTCCTCTAAAGCCCTGCCTACCCAGGATACACAAAACCCTGTCTGGGATGGTGCTAGCACCGCCCCTGACAGGAAACCCTTTGTCCAAGCTCCCCTCGCTGGAAGGACTCCCAGCTGCAGGGGGTCAGACTTGTGTCTGTGGTGGCAGCATCCATTTTGTGATGCTGAGGCTTGAGTTAACTTTAACCGGGGTTCACAGTTACGTACATGTCGTGTCCCTCTAGAAGGGTGGAATGCTAACCCCGTCGCCAGAATTGGCGAGGGGTTAGTATTCCAATTCGTATGACACCTTACTCGACATGTTTTGATAAAGCAATACCAAAGATAGCATATAACCGCGAGGATAATAGTGCACTTAAGAGTATATGGTACGCGTTATCATGGAGCTATCAGGACTTGATTCCGCAAGCTGCAAACGGGCTCAGCTCATGCCAGAGCACCATCTCACACGATTCCAAGCACTCTGCCTTCAGGATTGTCAAGGCCTGCCATAGGAGTGACTCATAGGAATCTGTGTTTCTGTAGTAGGGGATCTCTGTGTATAGTCATAATCTAGTGAATAGTCCCGCCCATGTGCGTGGACCCCGGCAATCAAAAAATAATCTCTTAAGTTGTCAAAATAATGCAGAAACTGCAAAGACACTTAAGAGAGAATTTAAAGACAAATAATGCAGCCTATATCCACAGGCTACACTGTCCAGTACTTCAACTAGAAATTCCACCAAAAATCACCACACACAGCCCAGCCTGCTAGTTTCTACCATAGAGAAACCTGCCTCCCCCAGTCAAAGACTCAGGAATGATAGAGAGGAAGGTAGGGACAGACAAGCCCCATAGGCTGCCATTATGTGGCTTAAATAGGATACTGTGCCTTTAAGAGAACTTTCCAGACTTCTCCCAGTATCCCAGAATGCATAGCAGGTCCAACTTACTTTCAGTTCTTTTTTCCGGCTCCTGCTTACAGGACCCTGGCATTGAGCTCTCCCTTTTTCAAGGGTTTATTGAATTTGTTTTTGCACTTTTGACGTTTAAAAGTGTTGCAGTTACTGCTTGGTGTTCTCTTCTCCCTTTTGTGCTGTTTTTTAGGCGTTTTGGGGCTCCGAAATGCCTGGCCTTTTTGTTAAGTGCCCAGCATGTGAGAGGAAGAAGGCCAAAAGCGACCCCCATGATGTCTGCATCGTGTGCCTTCCAGACGATCATTGCCCTGAGGAGTGTGTTATCTGCCAGCAACTTTCTGCTAGGACCCTCAGGGACAGATTGAAGATCAGGCTGGCTGGCCTGGAGGATAGGCGTCTACGGGCTGCAGGTGGGTCTGGGCAGCCTGGGAGGGATCCCTCTGCCTCTGCTGAGGCCCCTGGGGGGCTCCCCGGGGGCAGGAAGTCCAGCAAACGATCCCATTCTCCGTCGACGTCGAGGGCTTCGACGACGACGTCGAGAGGGATGACGACGGCGTGCTCCCCTTCTCCCCGGGGCTCCGGGTCGAGACGGCGTGACGGCTCGACGGCGAAGGAAAAGCCGACATCGAAGCCGCCGTCGACGTCATCGTCTTCGTCGACGTCGAGGTCTTCATACCGACGCCGAAGGCGCAGGGACGTGTATCGACGCTCGCCGTCGAAGCGGCACCGACGCTCGCCGTCGAGGCGACACCGTCGGTCGTCGTCGAGGCGACACCGTCGATCGTCGTCGAGGGGCTCCTCGACGTCGGGAACATCGAGACGACGGCGGCGGTCGACGTCGAGGGCGGACCGCCCGACGTCGAGAGGGCGACGTGAGAGGTCGCGCAAGAGGAGATCGACGTCGAGGAGTCGACGTTCGACGCCGAGGATGAGAGGGTCGACGTCGAGGGGACGACGTTCGACGCCGGAGTCCAGGAAGCGCCATTCGACGCCGGAGAAGCGTCGTTCTGCGTCCAGCAGACAGCGGTCAGCGTCGAGGAGTAGGTCACCCTCTCCAAAACGACACAGAGGGGGCTCTAGCCCCAGGAGTCACGCCGCTTCCAGTGGACGCAAGAGGAAGCGGTCGCCTGCGGATGGGGATGGATCTCCGCACCCGTCCCCTAAAGGGTCACCGGGCTCGGTGTACTCGGAAGTGTACACTCCATCTCGGCCCAGGACTCCTACTCCTCCACCCGTACCTAAGGAGGACCCTCCGCCCATACCACCACTGCCTTCGGGGGATCCTTCTCCACCTCCGGTCCCTCCGCATGGGCCCACCCCGCAGCCGAAGGTTCCTCCGCCGAGGTCCACTTCGCTGCCGTCCCTGCCTGCTCCTCCCAAGGGGACCCCGAAACCGAAACCCCGGGAGGATCCGAAGAGACCCCGTGAGGAACCACGGAAGACCCCTCCTCGCAAACCGAAGGAGCGCCCAAGAGCTGGCAGGTCTCGTTCTCGCTCTAGGCGCAGATCTTCCACGAGGTCGAGACACCGCCATAGGAGGCGCGAATCTCGCTCTCACACGAGATCATCTGGGACCAGGGACTGTTCCCCTACGCTATCGGGGTCGCCGGATACCAGAGTGTCCCCGATAGATGACCTGGTTGCCTTTCAGGACGTCCTGTTGAGGGGCGCGGCGAAGCTAGGCATTACACTGACAGTGCCTACTCCGAAGACGTCCGTCATTTTCGAGACTCTACATCAGAGGCACATGTCTCGTCCTCTCCTGCCCTTGGTGCCGGGCCTGGAAGAACCGGCTATGGCTCTGTTTCTCACCCCGGCGGTGACGAGAGCGGCCCCGTCCAGATTACTAAAGAAGTACCGGGCTCCCGACTCGGATCCGGCCTTTTTGAGAGCGGAGCCTCCGCCTGACTCCGTCATCGTCACGGCGGCCCGCAAGCAGCATGCCACCACTCCGACCTCCACGGTTCCCCCGGACAAGGAGTCTCGGTGGATGGACTCGGCGGGGCGAAAAGTCTGTGGAACTTCCGCGACATCCATGAAAGCGGCGAGTGCCACGGCTCTGTTGGGACGTTACGACCGCGCCCTCTGGGACTCCCTCGAGCGCTTTGCGGAGCATTTGCCTCGGGAGCAGCGTGAAGACTTCATGGAAGTCCTGAGTGAGGGGATGCTGGTGGCCAACCAGATAATCAGCGCGGCTGCGGACTCTTCCCTGTTGGCTGCTCACGGATTCTGCCACGGGATCAACCAACGGCGCCACGCGTGGCTCCGGCTGACGTCCCTGAAACCGGACGCACAGCAGAGGGTGGCCAATCTGCCGTTTTCCGGTGAGACCCTCTTCGGGAAGCACGCGGATGATGAAATGGCCCGCATGAAGGCGGAGGCCGAAACGCTGACGGCTGTGGGCCTGGAAAAGCCCAAGGAGACCAAGAAGCAGTACCGCCCTTTCCAACGGCGGTTCGGAGGACAAGGCCGAGGACGGGGACAGGCTTCGGGGCACTCGCAACAGCAGCAGCCGTTCCGTAAGCCGTTCCAGAAGCGGCAGAAGGGCAGAGGAGGCCAGCAGTCGGCTCCGGCGCCCAAGGGCCAGGCGGGGTCTAGGCCCTAGGAACTTACTTCCCCTGGATCCGTTACCCACTCCGGTAGGGGGAAGCATCCAACTTTTTCTGGCAGAGTGGAGAAAAATTACTCAGGACAAGTGGGTGCTGAATATTGTTTGCAATGGATACAGTCTTCGGTTCACCAGCCCTCCTCCAGCGATTCCCCCCGGTCAGCTCGCAGTTTCAGCTGCGCGAGCTTCAGGCGGAAGCGGATATCCTGTTAAGGAAAAGGGCGATAGAAGACGTACCTCTGTCTCAGAGAGGAAGAGGTCTGTACTCCCGGTTCTTTCTGGTTCGCAAGAAGGACAAGAACGAGTTCAGGCCCATTCTGGATTTGCGACAGGCAAACAAGTGGATTCGCAGAGAAAAGTTCCGCATGCTGTCGTTGCACCAGATCTACCCTCAGTTACAACAGGGAGACTGGCTTTGCGCTATAGACCTACAGGATGCTTACTTCCATGTGCCCATTGCACACAAACACAGGAAGTTCCTGCGGTTCCAAGTCGGCACCAATCACTATCAATACACAGTACTCCCATTCGGACTGAAGTCTGCGCCAAGGACATTCTCGAAGTGCATGGCGGTGGTAGCGGCACACCTGAGGAAGAACAAGGTGTTCGTCTACCCTTACTTGGACGATTGGTTGATCAAGGCATCCTCCTTCTCGGAAGCGCGAGCACACTTCCAGAAGACGTGCGTTCTCTTGAACAAGCTGGGGTTGCACATCAACATGGCCAAGTCTGTCCCGACTCTGGTCCAATGCATACAGTACTTGGGAGCCTCCATCAATACGCTGTCAGCAAGCGTGTCTCCTTCGGAAGAGCGACGATTATCACTCCTTCGGAAGGCTCAGGCTCTTATAACGACTCCATCTACAACAGTGAGGACGGTGTCTTCTCTACTGGGATCGATGGCCTCTTGTATCTTCCTGACGCCACACGCACGGCTGCACATGAGACCGTTGCAGGAGTGCTTGGAGGACCAGTGGGATCAGAGGAAAGGATCTTGGGACGACAAGATTCGCCTATCGCTGCATGCTCTTCAGTCCCTGAAGTGGTGGTGTTCGGCGGAGAATCTCCTCAGAGGGGTTCCCTTTCACAAGGACATTCCCACGCAGACTGTCGTGACGGATGCGTCTCTTCTGGGATGGGGAGCGCACTCCAGGACTCTACAGATTCAAGGCACGTGGTCACCGATGGAGGCCACGTATCACATCAATTTCCTGGAACTCAGGGCTGTTCACTTGACGCTGAAGGCCTTTCTTCCGTCCTTCCGGACCAACTCTCTGCTTGTACAGACGGACAATACCACCACGATGTATTACCTCAACAAGCAGGGGGGGTCGAGATCGCGCACTCTGTCACAGGAGGCGCAGACGATCTGGCACTGGCTCCTGGCCAGAGGACTGACGATAACGGCCACCCATCTACCAGGTGTGCAGAATGTTCAGGCAGACGCACTGAGCAGACTGCTTCAGGAAAACCACGAATGGGTCATAAACGACGAAGTACTAGAAGAAGTCTTCGCAAGGTGGGGAACTCCAGACGTAGATTTGTTCGCCACCGCCGAAAACAGCAAGTGCAGAGACTTCGCCTCCAGGTACTTCCAGCAAGGGACGCTGGGGAATGCGTTATGGATCGACTGGACGAACAACTTTCTGTACGCCTTTCCTCCCATTCCCCTGATTCCGGCGGTGCTCATCAAGCTGGCCCGGTCCAGGGCTCGGATGATACTCATCGCCCCGGAGTGGCCCAGGCAGTGGTGGTTCACGGACCTACTTCACCGGTCTCTCCTTCCTCACATTCGGTTGCCGTGCAGGCCGGACCTTCTCACGAAGTTCGGGGGACGGATGTTACACCCCAACCTCTCGTCTTTGAGTTTGGCGGCATGGCTCCTGAGATAGTGCAGTATGGCCATCTTAATCTGCCCGATGATTGCATGGACATTCTGAAGGAGTCCAAGAGACCTTCCACTAGGACTTCATATGCTTACAAGTGGAAGAGTTTTTGTATCTGGTGCCAGTCTAAGAACCATGATCCTACGACCTGTAAGGAGGATGTCATCCTTCCTTACCTTTTACATTTGGCGCAGTCTGGCCTTAATGTGCATTCCATTAAGGTTCATCTGGCTGCATTGACTGCCTACAGGAAATGCCCTTCACAGACTTCCTTTTTCCAGATCCCCGTGATCAAAGATTTTCTGGAAGGATTGAAGAAAGTATTCCCTCCTGTCAGGCTTCCCTCGCCTTCATGGGAATTGAATGTGGTGCTGTCCAGATTGATGAAGGAACCTTTTGAACCTATTCATAAGGCTTCGTTGCAGCACCTGTCCTGGAAGGCGGCGTTCCTCGTGGCCATTACATCGGCCCGCAGGGTGAGTGAAATTCAGGCGTTGTGTTGTAATGAACCTTATACTGTATTTCATGCTGCTAAGGTTGTTATGCGTACTCACCCTAAATTTCTTCCCAAGGTTATTTCTGACTTTCATGTCAACCAGACTATAACTTTACCTACGTTCTTTCAGAACCCTTCATCCCCAGCGGAGAGGTCTCTCCATTCTCTGGATGTTAGGAGGGTGTTGAAATTTTATCTGGATAAAACCAAAGATGTTCGTAGGTCTGACCAGTTGTTTATCAATTATGGATCGGTCAGGACAGGTCTTGCGACCTCTAAGCAGTCCATTTCTAGGTGGATTGTGTCCTGCATACAATTGTGTTATCAGAAGGCTAATAAGACCTTAGGAGGTAAGCCTAAGGCTCATTCCACCAGGGGCAAAGCTGCCACGACGGCTCTGCTCCGTAACGTGCTGATTGCTGAAATCTGCAAGGCAGCCACTTGGAAGTCGGTTCATACCTTTGCTAAGCATTACTGCCTGGACACTGACGCCAGGGCAGACGCTCAGGTTGGACAGGCTTCGCTGCGGAATTTGTTCGCACTATAGTGGCATTATGTATTTACTCTCCACCGCCGCTTAGTTATGGGGATGGGCTTGCCATTCTATTCACTAGATTGTGACTATACACAGAGATCCCCTACTACAGAAGGAGTAGTTTCTGTCCTGTAACTCCAGTTCTGTAGTAGGGGTATCTCTGTTATAGTCATAAGCGCCCGCCCGCCTCCCCGGTGGAGAATTCTTCATGTAAACAATGCTACAGGTCTGGCGTTTTATACGCCTTCAAAAAGAACTGAAAGTAAGTTGGACCTGCTATGCATTCTGGGATACTGGGAGAAGTCTGGAAAGTTCTCTTAAAGGCACAGTATCCTATTTAAGCCACATAATGGCAGCCTATGGGGCTTGTCTGTCTCTACCTTCCTCTCTATCATTCCTGAGTCTTTGACTGGGGGAGGCAGGTTTCTCTATGGTAGAAACTAGCAGGCTGGGCTGTGTGTGGTGATTTTTGGTGGAATTTCTAGTTGAAGTACTGGACAGTGTAGCCTGTGGATATAGGCTGCATTATTTGTCTTTAAATTCTCTCTTAAGTGTCTTTGCAGTTTCTGCATTATTTTGACAACTTAAGAGATTATTTTTTGATTGCCGGGGTCCACGCACATGGGCGGGACTATTCACTAGATTATGACTATAACAGAGATACCCCTACTACAGAACTGGAGTTACAGGACAGAAACTACTCCGTCCATTTTAGGGTTAGATATAGGTATACTATAACTAAGCAAAGGGTGATTACACCACCTTGCCCCAGCTGTCGTGCAGCCAGTGGTGTCAGATTTAGATGGCCAGCCAGTGGTGGCATAATACATGCTGCAGCCCCTGGTAGGCCCTGGATACACCTATGCCCTGAGTGACAGGGTCTGATAAGGTGGCCCAGTACCAATTGGATATGTACCTAAGGTACATGGAATCCATTTTACAGAGAGAGCAGTAAACCTGGGGTCCTGATTGGCAGGGTCCCAGGCCAACTAAGTCGGAAAACAAGCATAACACCAGGCAAAAAGTTGGGGGCAACCATAGTCAGGTATCCACCTTCCTACACTACTTACCAGTATGCATCTGTTCTTGGCATAGAGGGCTGCAGAGTGGTACATGCCCTCCCAGCCTCCCCGGAAACCTGTGTCTGTTCCAACACTATCTTATTTAGATACACTTACATAGGCATTTCTATCTGTATTCTATCATACTACTCCATCTAACCCTACTATGGCAAAACAATCTAAGGATGGAGCCGATGCCCATGCGCACTAGCAACCAAAGGAGGAGTCACCAATCTACAAAAGACTCTCCAAGAGACAAACAAGTGCAATCATCCGAGCCCAACACCAGATGGCGATCTATTCATAATGTACCACTCTGCAGCCCTCTATGCCAAGAACAGATGCATAATGGTAAGTAGCATATTCCTAATAAATACTTGTTTATTTTCATAACAACCTGTGTGGTGTCCTTTCACTTGGTATTCAAGGGGTTATATGAGGTAAAACAGCTGGCTTCACATGCCAAAAGAGTTTAGCCTAAGACTGCTTTGTCCATGCTACCATTAGGATAGCTGGTCTATAAGGTTGACTTACAACCAATCACCATAAGGGTTGTTTGGACTGATACAAGGTGATCGCTAGAACTAGTGAACATCATATATCAGGCCAACTTCTCACATTGGTGGCAGCGGTGGGATTTGAGCTTGCTGTTGTTTTTACCAAATATAATCTTGAGATATCATTTGAAAGATCACATAAGGTACCATAGGTATATATAACAAGCTTAGAAATACTCTGAGTTCTACTGAACCAGCTGTTGTAGTAGAAAGGGAGTAGCACACCCTGACTACAACTCTTAGCAAGGGATCAGTAGGTAAACCCATAGTGTAGGTAAGTGCACCACTTACACCTCACTAGAAAACCATGTCTACCACAGGAGAGAACACAGTGGCTCCCCTTGTGGAAGTTGACCCTCCACAGGTCATGTCAAGATATGCAGCCCTTAGCTTCCAGGAGATGAGACAATTGTGTACCTCCAGGAAACTAAAACAGGGTTCTAACCCTACAAGTAACTTTCTGATAGGTCTCTTATTGACATTTGATGCCAGAAGGGCTTCTAATCCAGGCCCATCTGACCCCACAGAGGGGAACATACCCCCACTAGAGGAGGACTCCAATTTCCCTGAAACTGATGAAGTGGAGGGAGATGGAGACTCATCTGATGGTGAGGTAAACCATGGTCAGGGAGGAGTCAGCAGACTAACCAGGGCCAACTTAAGCATACATGAGAATGGAACTGGGGGACCCCCAGGCCCATCCTCAGGCAGGCTTAACCTTGGGAATAGACGAGTTAGATCTCTCTCCAGAGGCTCTAACAGATCTATTCACACCCATGTCTCTCAGGCATCTTCTCAGAGAGAGATGACATCCCCTCAGAGAAGGGAGCATGAAGCTAAGATGAGGGAAGTCAATCTGAGGATTGAGAGGGAAGAACTTGCCCTTGCCAAAGAAAGACTTGCCTTTGCCAGAGAGCAGAAATTGAGTGGGGCAGACCCCACTGGTGGCAGCATTATCCCTAGAGATAAAGACAGGAGTTTTGATACTAGACACCCGAGTAAAATTGTGCCCCCCTGTAAACAAGGGGATGACATCCACAAATGGATGACTGCTTTGGAGAGGGCCTGCACTGTCCAGTGCACCCCCAGAGTCAGTGGGCAGCTATTCTGTGGCTCTCATTTGAAGGTAAAGGTAGAGATAAGCTCCTCACTACTAGAAATGAGGATGCTAACAATTACCAAGTCCTGAAGAACACACTGATTGATGGGTTTGGCTTAACAACTGAGCAGTACAGGTTGCTGTTCAGAGACACCCAGAAAATTCAGTCTCAGGATTGGGCTGACTTTGTTGATTGTGCCACTAAGGCTTTTGAAGGCTGGTTACTGGGAAGTAAAGTTAATGATTACACAGGATTGTATAATCTAATTATGAGAGAACAAATCTTAAGTAATTGTCATAATCAGTTGTTGCATCAGCACCTTATTGACTCAGATCTGACCTCTCCCCAAAAATTGGGAAAGAAGGCAGACAGATGGGTCAGGACAAGGGCCAATCAGCAGAACCAGAACCAGGGTGGTGGCCAGAAGAAAGCAGACCAGAAGGGTAATGATAATAAGCAAAATGACCAGAAGTCTTCAACAGGGCCCCTACAATCTAAGGAGGGTGGGACCCAGAATTCCCAAAAGAAGAAGAATAATGGTCAGAAGAAACCATGGTGCCAATACTGTAAAAGTAATACTCACTGGTTTAGGGAGCGCACCAAGAAAGGTCAATCTCCTACCACTACTGCCCCTAAGGCACCTGCAACCCCTAGTTCAGTTAGTAGTGGTAGTGTTCCTCCAAAGGCTATAGTGGGGTTAACCTTGGTCAGAGTACCCACCCAGGCTGTTCTTGTTTGTACTGGGGACATGGATTTGACCCCTACAATAAGTCCCAGTACTCTGGGCAAGTACAGGCAAACACCTTTAATCAATGGAAAATTGGCTCAGGCCTACAGGGACACTTGTGCCAGTGTCACCATGGTGACACCAAACTTTGTGAACCCTGATCAGGTAATACTAGGTTCAGACTACCTAGTGACCAATGCTAGCAATGTCACTACCAACCATAGTATGGCACTTGTTAACTTCTCCTGGGGAGGGGTAAATGACCTCAAAAGGGTTGTTGTTAGTTCAGACCTCCCAGTGGACTGTCTTTTGGGCAATGATTTGGAATCCTCCTTATGGTCAGATGTGGAGTATAGGACTCATGTGGAAATGTTAGGTTTGTCAGCACATGATGTCCTTGCTGTGACTAGGTCACAGGCCAAGAAATGCCCAGCTGAACTAGTGCTGGATCCTGGAACAATGGACCAGACACTAACCAAGAGTAAGAGCAGTAGGGTTAAGGCTGTACCTTCCCCCTTGCCTCAGGTAGAGGATCAGCCCTCACAGGAGGCTGGCCTACAGACCCCAGAAGGAACTGTCCTAGAGGGGGAGCTTGAACCTGAACAGGTTGAGTTCCTTGGGACAGGGGGACCTTCCAGGGCAGACTTGAGGCAGGCTCAATTAGACTGTTCATCTCTTGAACCCCTCAGACAGCAGGCTGCTGCTGAGGCTGCAGGGAATGCCACAGGTGCCCATAAAGTGTTCTGGGATGATGGACTCCTTTACTCTGAGGCAAGAGACCCCAAGCCTGGTGCTACCAGGAGGCTGGTCATCCCCTTGTCTCTGAGAGGTTTCCTTCTCACCTTGGCCCATGAAATTCCCCGTGCAGGTCACTTAGGCCAGGACAAGAATTGGGACAGGCTTGCCCCACACTTTCACTGGCCCCATATGTCTGAAGACACTAAAGAGTTTTGTCGTTCATGTGTCACCTGTCAAGCCAGTGGCAAATCAGGTGGCACAACAAAGGCCCCCCTTATACCACTACCTGTGGTGGGGGTACCCTTTGAAAGAGTGGGGATTGACATTGTTGGACCAATGGACGCCCCAACAGCATCTGGGCACAGATTTATACTGGTGGTAGTGGATCATGCCACCAGGTATCCAGAAGCTATTCCCCTTAGGACCACTACAGCTCCTGTTGTGGCCAGGGCCCTACTTGGAGTTTTCTCCAGAGTGGGGTTTCCTAAGGAGGTTGTCTCTGACAGAGGTGCAAACATCATGTCAGTATACTTGACTGCTATGTGGAAGGAGTGTGGAGTAAATTACAAATTTACCACACCCTATCATCCACAGTGCAATGGGCTTGTGGAGAGATTCAACAAGACCCTAAAAGGGATGATAAAATGGTTACCTGAAAAGCTTAGGCGAAGATGGGACATCCTTTTACCCTGCCTTCTGTTTGCTTACAGAGAGGTCCCACAGAAGGGGGTTGGCTACAGCCATTTTGAGCTTCTTTTTGGGCATCCTGTAAGAGGACCCCTATGTCTTGTGAAGGAAGGATGGGAGTTACCTCTCAAAAAGCCTAAACAGGATATTGTGGACTATGTAATTGGTCTCCGCTCCAGGATGGCAGAGTACATGGAGAAGGCATCTAAAAACCTGGAGGCCAGCCAAGAACTCCAAAAAGCTTGGCGTTACCAAAAGGCTGTTCTGACTGTGTACCACCCAGGACAGAAGGTGTGGGTGTTGGAGCCAGTGGCCCCAGCAGCTCTCCAAGACAAGTGGTTTGGACCCCATACCATTATTGAGCAAAAGGGAGAGGTCACCTATCTGGTAGACCTTGGAACTCCCAGGAGCCCTCACAGAGTACTTCATGTGAACAGGCTCAAGGCATTTGTCAACAGGGAAGACATGGGCTTGCTCATGGCTACAGATGAGGGACAGGAGGAAGAGAGTGACCCTCTCCCAGACCTGCTCACTCAGAACCCTGATGATGGGTCAGTAGATGGTGTAGTCTTTTCTGACAGCCTCTCTGAACATCAGCAAAAGGATTGTAAACAAGTTTTTCAGTCCTTTTAGACAAATGTTCTCTCTGACACCCAGTCAGACAAACTGGTGCACCCATGAGGTGGACACTGGTGACAGTCTGCCTATAAAGAGTAAAATCTACAGGCAACCTGACCACGTCAGGGATTGCATAAAGCAAGAAGTACAAAAGATGTTGGAATTGGGAGTCATTGAACCCTCAGAAAGCCCTTGGGCTAGTCCTGTAGTTCTAGTGCCTAAGCCTCACACCCAGGTTGGTAAGAGAGAGATGAGGTTTTGTGTAGTCTACAAGGGTCTCAATGCTGTCACTAAGACAGATGCCCATCCAATACCAAGAGCAGATGAACTCATAGATAAATTGGCTTCTGCCAAATTCTTGAGTACATTTGACGTGACAGCTGATTATTGGCAAATCAGGTTAGCTGAGGATGCCAAGGCCAAAACAGCATTTTCTACCCCAGGAGGTCATTACCAGTCTGTGGTGATGCCCTTTGGTTTGAAAAATGCACCTACCACTTTTCAAAGGTTGGTGAACCAAGTTCTCTCTGGGCTGGATGACTTCTGTGCAGCATATCTAGATGATATTGCTGTCTTTAGCTCCACCTGGGAGGATCACCTGATCCACCTGAGCAAAGTTTGGGGGGCCCTGCAAAAGTCAGGCCTCACTATCAAGGATACTAAGTGCCAGATAGGGCAGAGTCAAGTTGTATACTTGGGCCACCTTGTAGGTGGAGGCCAAGTTCAACCTTTGGAGAGCAAGATACAGGCCATAAAGGACCGGGCTCCTCCAACCACCCAGACACAGGTCAGAGCTTTCTTGGGCCTGTCTGGTTACTATAGGAAATTTGTCAGAAATTATGGAACCATTGTGACTCCACTTAATGACCTGACAAGTAAGAAAATGCCAAAGAAAGTTCAGTGGACAGTTAGCTGTCAAAGGCATTTGATGACCTAAAGCAGGCCATGTGCACTGCACCTATTCTCAAGAGTCCAGACTACTCCAAACCTTTCATTGTCCAAACAGATGCTTCTGAGTTGGGTGTGGGAGCTGTTCTATCTCAACTGAATATTGATGGTCATGACCAGCCCATTGCTTTTATAAGTAGAAGGCTGACCCCTAGAGAGAAACGTTGGTCAGCTATTGAGAGGGAGGCCTTTGCTGTGGTTTGGGCCCTGAAGAAATTGAGGCCATACTTGTTTGGTACTCACTTCAAGATTCAGACCGACCATAAGCCCCTCTTATGGCTAAATCAAATGAAGGGTGAAAACCCCAAACTTCTTAGGTGGTCCATTTCCCTACAGGGGATGGACTTTACAGTGGAGCACAGACCAGGGACTGACCATGGCAATGCAGATGGTCTCTCCAGGTACTTCCACTTAGAACAAGAAGACTCACCTGGTCAAGGTTAGTTTAATGTCTTTAAGTTTTGGGGGCGGGGGGGTCATGTAGGAAAGTAGGGTCTGCAATCCTATGGTCACCCCCGATTTTTGCTTTTTGCTTCTCTGGTTTACGACTTTCCCTGGCTGTGGGCCTGCTAATCAGACCACAGCCTAGCTGTTCTCTCTCTAAATTGACAACCATGTACCTTAGGTGCATTTACCAATTGGTACTGGGCCACCTTATCAGTCCCTGTACAGTGTACTATAGGTACCCAGGGCATAGGTGTACCCAGGGCCTACCAGGGGCTGAAGCATGTATTATGCCACCCCTGGCTGGCCATCTAAACAGACACAACTGGCTGCACGACAGCTGGGGCAAGGTGGTGTAATCACCCTTTGCTTTAGATATAGTTCCCTATATCTAAACCTAAAATGGACACATATATTCCTATCAGTCACTCCTATGGAAGGCCTTATCAATCCTGAAGGCAGAGTGCTTGGAATTATGTGAGATGGTGCTCTGGCATGAGCTGAGCCCGTTTGCAGCTTGCAGAACCAAGTCCTAATAGCTGTTCCATGATAACGCTATACCATATACTCTAAAGTGCATTATAATCCTCACGGTTAAATGCTAACTTTGGTATAGCATTATCAAAACATGTCGAGTAAGGTGTCATACGAATTGGAATACTACCCCCTCAACAATTCTGGCGACAGGGGTAGCATTCCACCCTTCCAGAGGGACACGACATGTATGTAACTGTGAACCCCGGTTAAAGTTAACTCGGGCCTCAGCATCACAAAATGGATGCTGCCACCACAGACACAAGTCTGACCTCCTGCTGCTGGGAGTCCTTCCAGCGAGGGAGGCCTGGACAAAGGGTTTCCTGCCTTGGGAGGTGCTAGCACCACCCCAGACAGGATTTTGTGTATTAGGTAGGACAGGGCTGAAAGGAATGAGACATGCCTGGGGCACACAAGGTGTCCCTGTGCATACACCAGTCTAAGCCAGTTCCTGGGGCACTCCAGCCCCAGAGCTGTCGCAAGACCGGACAAAGGAAAGGGGGTGTAACCACCCCCCTTCCTGGTCCCACCCAGAGGAGGGACCTAGTCGTAGTGCAGCCCCCCTTTAGCCAGATAAAGGTAGGAGCTGGTCCGATTCCAAATTAGATTATCCTGAACAACTTTACAAGAAGAAACTCTGGACTTCGACGTTCTGCTCCACAGAAGACTGAAGAAATCTCCCTTTTGGGCAAGGAGTGTCCACCCTGCACAAGCAGGCACCATCAGCGTACAGCGGCTTCCCTTTGTCGTCTTCCTGCAAGGATCCAGACTTCAGAGCCCGACGAGACCCGGACTCCCAGACCTCTCCAACCTCTACCTACATCTGCAGCACAGCTGAGATCCGTGGGTGCGACGAGACACGTGGGACCGGCCATCTTGAAAGAAGCAGCACTTCGCTCCAGCATGACTTCAGAGGCATCCTCGTCCAAGTGCTTTGGGGACTGAGAAGCCCCGACCCCGAGCAGCTCCTGCATCGAAGACAAGCCCTCCAGCATCCACGAGGTCTGTGTGGGGTCCTTCTGCCTGGTTGCTGCTCGACGCGTTGTCTGGTCACTTGCCGGCTGGCTAGTGACCTCCTAGACGACGAACTCCGACAACTTCACTGCTGGTCTGGTTGCTCCAGACTGGCCCTTGCTCCCTTCCAAAAGAGGAGCACCCCGGACCCTCCTGGTCCACTCCAGACGCCGTTTCCAACCACCGCGTGGGTTGCCTTGGCCGAGGCCTGTTGAACCCGAATCCGGAGATGACACCGCCGACAGCGAGAGCCTGCGTGGGACAGCTCCTGCCTCCATCCTGGTCGTCGAAGACACCACCTGGTCCACGTGGCTGCAGAGACAAGCGTCCACATTCACCTGATCGTGACGACGACATCTGGTTCCACTCCTGGTTCCACTCCAGTCACTGGCTAGTGACTTTAAACATTGTCCCCTCTCCTTTCAGGTTCTTCTCTTCACTGATCCACCCTTGGATCAGACCGGACATCTTCCTCCTGACCGCCTGCAGCACCTTTTCCTCCAGGCTCCATAGACTTCAACACCGGAACCCGACACAACTTGGCACCTATGCACCCGCAGCCTGTAGGTGAGGTAACACGAGCATCTCGGTGCTCAAGGGTAGCTTGACTCTCCTAGTGTCCAGTTCCACAGTCGTTTTTGTCCTATCTAGTCAGGGACGTCCGTACTCACCTTTTCTTAAAACTGTACTGTGCATAGACGTTTGTACGCATCTCGCGTGTGAGTTCACACTCTGCACACGCGTTCCGTGGGCCTCCTAGTACTTACCTCAAGTTAGCATAGCGTGGTCCCAGCGATCCTACAGCCTCTGGACAGCTCCATTCCTTTGATTGACTTTCACATTCCACTTACTTAGTATATGGTTTGTCGTGCCCCTAGGGCACCATTGTAAATCGTTCAACTTAAACGTATTTTTCCTAAGAGTTTGTCATGTGCTTAGCCCTCTGACCTCATAAAGAGTTCAGAGGTGTATGTTAGTTAATAAATACTTGTTTATTTTCATAACAACCTGTGTGGTGTCCTTTCACTTGGTATTCAAGGGGTTATATGTGGTAAAACAGCTGGCTTCACATGCCAAAAGAGTTTAGCCTAAGACTGCTTTGTCCATGCTACCATTAGGATAGCTGGTCTATAAGGTTGACTTACCACCAATCACCATAAGGGTTGTTTGGACTGATACAAGGTGATCACTAGAACTAGTGAACATCATATATTAGGCCAACTTCTCACAATGAGTACAGCTATCCTGTCTACACCGACCCAGATGATACCAATGAACCCTGGGCAGCTGGTGCTGACCCAGGTGATCCTCACTCTACCCCAGACACTCAACTCTATGCTGTAAAAACGTCGCCTACGGAGGATTCAGCTGTGTTTAATGCCCTCATTGAAAGGGCGGCTAAAAATCATGACGTCCAGCTCCATGCTGATCCCATTGAAGTGGACTTTCTTTTTGACACCTTTTCCGTCTCAGAGAGAACTGTCAAGACTCTGCCTATGTTGAAGGGTGTCTTAAAACATGCTGGGGAGATCTTTAAAGAGCCTACCAGAGCCAGGGTGATAAACCCTAGAATCGAGAAGAAGTATAAACCAGCACCTACTGACCCTATTTACATCAAGGGACAGTTGCCTTTGGACTCTCTTGTTGTTTCAAATGCCCGGAACACGGCTAATTCTCAAACAACGGGTGATGCTCCTCCCCCAGATAAGGAATCTAAGGTGTTTGAGGCATCAGGGAAAAGGGTGGCAGCTCAAGCGGCCAATATCTGGCGCATTTCAAATACACAAGCACTTCTAGCGAGGTATGACAGGGCACACTATGACACACTGGAGACCCTGTTGCAGCACCTGCCAGACGAATACAAAGAGGCAGCTGAGATGCTCATCCAAGAGGGGAAGCTAATATCCACTGCTTCTATTAAATGTGCACTGGACGCGGCTGACACCGCGGCCAGAGCTGTCAACACTAGTGTCATGCTGAGACAACATGCCTGGCTCAGAATCTAGGGATTTAAGCCAGAGATACAGACCACCATTCTTAATCAGACAGTAAACCCTGATCATCTGTTTGGCCCAGAGGTGGACACCACCTTGGAAAAGATCAAAAAGGACACTGAAACTGCTAAGTCCATGGGGGTCCTGCAGTCCCAGCAATTCAGGGGTGGTTCTTTTCGTCGCTCAAGCACTAGAGATGTTTCCAGAGGCCAGCTCTCCCAAACCACGCAGTACTATAAAGGCAACACGCAGACCACATACACCAAACAAAGTCGAGGTGGATATCGTGGAAACAGCGCCAAAGGCAGGGGTCGTGGAAACAACAACTCCAGATCCTCTGCCACTAACAAACAGTGATGCCTTGTCACTGCCCCCCGACCACGCAACACCGGTCGGGGGGAGACTTCAACAGTTCCTGCCAGTCTGGAAATCCATCACCACAGACAGGTGGGTCACACAGCTTATACAGTACGGTTATTGTCTGGAGTTAACATCCACTCCACCCAACATACCCCCAAGACACCGTCCTATGTCCGCCGAGCATTTGCACTTATTGCAGCAAGAGGTCCTCGTCATGCTGCAAAAAGGGGCGATCAAGCTCGTGCCTGTGGAAGAAAGAGGCACAGGAGTTTACTTACTGTACTTCTTGATACCAAAAAAGGACGGGTCCCTCAGCCCATACTGGACCTCAGACCCCTCAATCAGTACATTCTATCTGAGCACTTTCACATGCTGACCCTGCAGCAAGTCATCCCGTTGCTCAGTCAGGGGAATTTTCTCGCAACTTTAGATCTAAAGGATGCGTATTTTCACATTCCGTTGCACCCGTCACACAAAAAATACCTCTGGTTCACCATCCAAAACCAGCATTACCAGTTCAATGTTTTGCCTTTCGGGGTCACAACAGCACCCAGGGTGTTTACAAAGTGCCTGGCGATGGTGGCGGCGCACCTACAGAGACAAAACATTCCCGTCTACCCTTATCTGGAAGACTGGCTCATCCAGGCAAAGTCAGCCCAGCAGTGTGCCGCTCACATGTCCCGCACCATTCACCTTCTTCACGATCTGGGATTCTCACTGAATTACCCAAAGTCCCACCTGCAACCCGCCCACATACGGCAGTATCCGGGTGCGACGATAAACACTCTGGCAGCCACAGCACAGCCAAATTCAGTGAGGGTCAACAGCATTCAATCGCTGATACAAAGATTCAGACCCCCAACACTCATTCCAGCGCGAGTGTTCATGCAGTTGATAGGCATGATGGCCTCCTGCATCTCCATAGTCCCGCACGCAAGACTACATATGCGTCCGCTTCAAGAGTGCTTAGCACGTCAGTGGACTTAGGTTCACGGGCAGTTGAAAGACCTAGTGTTGGTGAGCGGTCGGGCATACAACTCTCTGCATTGGTGGAATCCACAAAACCTTTGCAAGGGACGACCATTCCAAGAGTCTGTGCCACAGATCATCTTGACGACGGACGCTTCTCTCCAGGGATGGGGAGCTCATGTACTCCATTACACTGTGCAGGGACTATGGACGCCACAGCAAAGGAAGATGCACATCAATGTTCTGGAACTGATGGCGATCTTCATGGCACTAAAAGCCTTCAAAGTACATCTGTGCAACAAGGTTGTGTTGATCCGGACAGACAACATGACGGCCATGTACTACATTCAGAAGCAGGGAGGAACACACTCTCCACAGCTGTCTCATCTGGCTCAGAGCATGTGGAAGTGGGCCATTCAGAGAAACATCTTCCTCATGGCAGAACACCTCCCAGGCAAAGACAATCAGATGGCGGACCTGCTCAGCAGGTACAGCCACCAAATGCACGAGTGGGAGATACATCCATCGGTACTCCACCCGTACTTCCAAAGGTGGGGTCATCCAGAGATAGACCTGTTCGCCACAAAGGAGAACGCAAAATGCCGAAGCTTTGCCGCCAGGTTTCCACACCCACAGTCACAAGGCAATGCGATATGGATGAACTGGTCAGGCAAATTTGCGTACGCTTTTCCCCCAGCACCTCTAATACCGCTGGTGGCACGCAAGCTGAAGCAGCACTCGATGACTCTCATCCTGGTTGCTCCGACGTGGGCTCGCCAACCATGGTACACCACGTTTCTGGAACTGTCCGTGGTACCGCATCAAAGGCTGCGCCTCACACCCAGGCTTTTGACGCAGAGCCATGGCGACATTCAGCATCCAGATCCGCAACAGCTCCAACTGGCGATCTGGCTCCTGAGGTCTTAGAGTTTGGCTACCTCAACTTACCTCCTGACTGTATGGACATCATCCGGGAGGCAGGGAAGCCCACCACCAGAGCATGCTATGCGGCGAAGTGGAAGCGGTTTGTCATTTATTGTGCAGGCCACAACATTAACCCGCTGGATGCCTCTATTCAAAACATCATTTGTTATCTCTTACATCTGTACAAATGTAATCTGGCCTATGCTTCCATTTGCTTACATTTATCCGCAATGGCTGCTTATCTCCAAAACAGACAGCACCTCTCACTTTTCAGGGTGCATGTCATTGAAGCCTTTCTGGAAGGACTCAAACGAGTCATTCCTCCGCGGACGCCACCAGCTCCAGAGTGGAACCTCAGTGTGGTCCTCACCAGGCTGATGGGTCCCGCTTTTGAACCACTGCATTCCTGCGAGATTCAATTCTTGACATGGAAAGTAGCTTTCCTTTTAGCGATTACGTCGCTACGACGAGTTAGTGAACTCCAGGCACTAACTATCCAAGAGCCATTTATTCAAATTCATTCTTAATGGGTGGTGCTTCGCACTCACCCTAAATTCCTTCCTAAGGTAGTGTCTCAGTTCCATATAAACCAGACTATAGAACTGCCTGTGTTCTTCCAAAATCCAAAGTCATAGGCGGAGAGAATATTCCACACACTTGACGTCAAAAGGGCCCTAATGTAATACATCGATAGGACCAAGGATTTTAGGAAGACTAAACAACTCTTTGTTGCCTTTGCGCCACAACACAAAGGTAACCCCATTTCCAAGGCTGGTATAGCCAGGTGGATCGTTAAATGTATTCAGATCTGCTATCATAAAGCCAAGCGCACTCTCACCATTCCACCACGGGCCCACTCCACCCGAAAGTTGGGGGCCTCCATGGCTTTGCTTGGAAATATTCCTTTGGAAGACATATGTAGAGCAGCCACATATTCTACCACACACACATTTACAAAACATTACTGTGTTGATGTGCACTCCAAACAGCAGGCAGCTGTAGGGCAGGCTGTTCTAAAAACACTTTTCCAAACTGCTGCAGCTGGCACGGGCGGCCGCCGTTAATGGAGGGACTGCTATGTATTCTATGCACAGATATGAATTCAGCAGCCCACATGCCTCGAACCGAATATGCTACTTACCAGTATGCATCTGTTCTTGGCATGTAGGGCTGCTGACATTCATATTGCCCGCCCTCCTCCCCGGCGCCTGTAGCGGCTGCAGCATTCACACATACTTCTAGCATGGTCATCATTCACTTAGTTTCACTCCATCTTGGCCACAATAGCTAAATACAATCTGAGGATGGAGTTGATGCCCATGCGCACTGTAGTCCAGGGGAGGAGCCACCTATCTCGTGATACTTCGAAGACTCTTCCAAGACAACAATATGCGATCATCCGGACCCAACACTAGGTGGCGATCTATGCGCAGATATGAATGTCAGCAGCCCTACATGCCAAGAACAGATGCATACTGGTAAGTAGCATATTCAATATTGTTACACAAGTAGTAACTTGTGCATTATGACTATACACTGAAATCCCCTACAAGAGAGTAGTTTCTTACCTGTAACTTCAGTTCTCCTGTAGGGGTATTTCCGTGATAGTCATAAGCAACCCGCCCGCCTCCCTGGTGGCAAGCACAGACATACCCAAGACTCAGCAGGCACTGCTTTGTACGCCTTCCAAAAGAATTGAAACTAACTGCCTCTGGCTGTGCATCATGGGATACCGGGGGTCTCTGGAGACTCCTAAAGGCACTGTACCCATTTGAAGACACATAATGGCAGCCTATGGGGGGCTTCACTGTCCAACCCTTCTCATCTCTATCATGAAAAAGGAGTATTGTGAAGGGGAGTTTTCTATGTGTAAACTCAGTAAAAATTGCTACATTTAAAAGATAAACTAGCTATCTTTTTTTCCCTTCAAGATGAAGTAATGGCCAGTGTAGCTTAGTTGGTTAGGCTTCATTATTGTCTTTGTATCTCTTAAGTGTCTATGCAGGCCTACCTGAAGAAAGGCTGAAGATGAAGAGAAAATATATCTAATGAAGTGCTCCGGGGTCCACGCACATGAGCGGACTATTCACATGATTATGACTATCACAGAAATACCCCCACAAGAGAACTGAAGTTACAGGTAAGAAACTACTCCTTCCCAGGTAGACTTATCTGTAGGTCTGATGTTGGGGAGACCCATAAATACTCTATATGGGGTATTTATAGAATAGTAGCCAGTGGGCTACCTACCACTGGGTTGACTACACCCCCTGTATGACCACTTCCTGTGGGGGAGCTAGCATAACCCTGACCCAGAATTCTCTATTTTCATCAAAAGCAAGATGGTAAAATCCTTCTCTGGCTGTCCACTTCAGGTAGCCCGCCTTAGGGGTGGGACCAGCCTGTAGGTGAAACACACCTCCTGAATATCTAATTTCCCACCTGCTCTGGTGCCAAATGGGCCTCAGGGCAAGGCGGGGCTGGGATTCCGCAGGTCTGGTGGAAGCTTGGGTTGCATTTCAAAGGCGGTAGAAGCTTTGAATCCTCTGGCCTTGAGGTGTTAATCTTCTAACCATATTGCTGGAGAAGGAGTGATCACCTTCTGCTGGGCAGGAATTGCTCCTGGCCTCAGAGAGCGCGGGCTCTCTCCTGTAGAGGGTCAGAAACTAGTCTGTGGTGGCAGGCTGGATGATACCAGTCAGCCAACACACTAAGTGACTAGTAGATATACATGGGGCACCTATAAGGTGCCCTCTGGGTGCATGTCTTCATAATTCCAATCCTGGCATCAGTATGGATTCATTAAGACAAAATATTTTATACCAAACATTAGTATTTTCTGTGAAGCAAATATGTAGATGGGTAACTCGTAATGGCCAATGGCCAGCACAAACATTTAAAATGGCTTCCTGAATACTTGCAATGTCTAGTAATTTAGTTAGACATCACAAGAGCATATCTGCTCAAGCAGATGTGCCCTTGCTTAAAGGCTTGCTGTAGGGGTGACTTACATATAGTACATGCGTTGTACTTGGGCTTTGCACACAGGGGATGGGAAATGTCGTGTTTTCGGAATGGCTTGCACCATGTCACGTATCCTGCAATGGCAGTCTGAATTCAGTTTATGCTTGGGTCCCTGTAGGTGGCATAATACCGGCAGCAGCCCTTAGGGATCCTCTTTACTTCCCATGCCTTGGGTACTAGGGGTGCCAAGGGTAGTTACAAGGGTGCTAAAGTCCTTGCCGATTGGTTTGTAATTAAGCATTTGTCTTGTTTTTAGGGAAAGAGCACTGGCACCGGGGCCGGGTTAGCAGGGACCCAGTGCACTATCGATCAGCATCATTACTAGTGAGCAAAAATTGGTGGTGACTGTCAAAAAGTGCCACTTTTCTACACACTCCTTTTGAGCTGATACACAACTGCCCTTTTAAATTATTTACTATCAAGCCTGCCTGTCAGGTGGTCATTATATCGACCGGGAAGGTCAGCAAGTTGCAGGCTCTCTCTGTGCACCCGCTTACACTGCTTTTTATCCTGACAAACTGGTGTTCCAGACACGTGCCTCCTTCCTCCCAAAAGGTAATCCACCCTTTCAAAGTAGGCCAGACGATTACCCTGCTCTGCCTCTTCTTACTAAAGAACAGGAGAGACTCCGTAAGGATCCTAGAACAACATTGTTGTTCTACCTTGACTGCACAAAAAAATTCTGGGTGGCTGTCCAACTTTTCGTTGGGTATATTGGGGCTAAGAAAGAGAAGGCTGTGCAGAAACAAACCATCTCTCAATGGATTGTACTTTGCATAAAAATCAGCTACACATTGGCCAAAAATCAACTACCTGAGGACTTGCGCACTCATTCTACCAGAGCCAAAGCTACGACCACTGCGTTAGACCATGTAGTTCCAGTCCTGAACATCTGTCAGGCTGCAATGTGGGCTTCACTGTACACATTCACAAAGCATCACTGCTTAGACATTCAGGTCTGTTGAGATAGACATTTTGCCCATTCTGTCCTGCATGACTTTGTGGTCTGAGTTGGATTCACAGACCCCCACCCCCCTATGGGGAGGTATTGCTTGGGTATCTATTGTAAGGTACGGAATTTTTGGCTAGAAGTCTCTTATCAGATGAACAAGTTACTTATCTTTGACAATGACTACATCTGGTAGAGATCGATCTAGCCGCAGATTCCATACAGTCTATCCCATCCTCCCCACTCTGAGACCTCATTAATAAATTAGAGCTTTGTCGTATGAGTGGCCCTAGTAGCTCACACCTATTGGCAGTATTCAGTGTGGGTCCGCGCTCCTCTCGTGGAAAGTCATGAAAATTAACTGTGTGCCGTGGTGGCACCTATATAAGTACCAAGTGCATCATTTCTGCCGAGGCCAACATGGAACTGAACGATGACGCCTACTAGCACGCTGGGGTACCTCTCGAAAATTTCCAGTCTGAGGATAATTCCAAGGTAAGTAGTCTGCAGCTAGATAGTCACTACCAGATAAGGTTTCACCAAATGTAAGTAACCTATTCTTCTTTGCCATGGAGAGTATTCTGATCCAGAGCGCAAATTGTTTCTTAGATATGTTTTCCTTTTTCGATCGGATTTACATCAATACCACCGATATCTAGTACAGACTCTCATAAATACCTAATGTACTGACTTGGGCATGCTTATTTAATGATGATTATTATGGACTTTCTCTATAGCAGTGAATCTGCAAGCTCCACTTTTCTCTCTTCTTATCAACATTTTGAGGGGTGTATTTCCTCACCTCATATAACATGCTAATGGTCTTTCCTTTATTCTGCTGTGGCTTTATACCGTGCAGTTCTCTAATTCCTTAGGACAGGTATGTGTTTTACAAAACTCTCAATAAATAAATTAATAATGTCTGTGACGCCTAGGTCTAAAGCATGATGGAACCCCATGCAATCTTGTGTTCACATTTCAAATCTGAGAAAACTAAGCCAGATGTTTCATGACCTAACAGTAAGTCATCTTTCAAATACTAATCCCTATGCAGCCCTTATGACTGGGTTCAAAACGAAGAATCTGTAGAAAATGCATATTCACCAAAATGGTTCCTGAAGGTAAGCAACTTGATTTGTTACAGAGGAAGAGGGTGACGGTTATGCCCCGTGTGTCATCTCTCCTGTTGCCTAAATGCATGCATTATGAAAAAGTTCCAAAAACCCAGAGCGGTGCCATTTGTATAAGCAATGACTATCATCAAAATAATATGAAAGATCAGTCTGTTATGTTACAGTTGCTAAATGTACTGTTGATCAGTTTTATCAGCAACTAATCATCGCAATATTTTGTTATTTACCTACAGGTCTTCCACCTAGTACTGCTGATGCTGTAAAAAATCCATTCCAGTCTTTGCGACAACAGATCAGTCTCTCTGAGATAATGAACTCGAGTCGTTCAGATGCCTCCCAATTTCTTGAAAACACAGAAGACACAGGGTTACAGGAACACACAGACAGTAACTGCTTATACTGTGTCTGTTTGAAGTTAGTGGGCTCTCAACATACCAACCAAGTGAATTCTGCATTTACTCGTGCAGGTTAGAATTCCTTGTAATTTATTTTACTGTTAAACTTCTCAACCGTTGAATACAATTTTACCACCTACATGCAGGTATGCAACATTTGATTTAGTCAACGTGGTATATTTAACATTACAATGTAACATTTTTATCTATAACTCTTTTAGTTATTTATGATGGGCTAACATATGTAACTGATATATGCCACAATTTGTATCTAATCTATTTATTCTATATTTCAAATTTAGAAACCTAGAAAGTGCTGGTGCATCTGTTGTCTGCCCTAAAAATACATGGTGCACATTTTCAGGGTGGATTTTTTTCGAAAAGTGGGCATTGTCGCATTTTTCTCATGTAGAGTTATACTACCTGAGAAAAATGCTATGATGCCCACATAAATCAATGTAGTTTAGCCAAAAGCAGGGAACCTTTCTTCCCTCATCATCAAATATATTTAGTTTTCATTGCTAGCTGTTGATTCTGGAAATTATTCTGTTTCTAGTGGGCCTGAGCTCCAGCAGAATGGCAGTGTTAGAAGTTTCATAGATTCCATTTGCCCAGTTTTTCAGTCCACACAAACCATAACCTGTAGTTTTTATTCTATCCACATACTTATAAAAGTATTTTCTTTCCTGGCTACACAGTCTCTGATAACATTTTCTTTTTGTAGTTCAGTGTAGTTTTTATTTGTTAGTTATTTTCGGTTGGTACCTGACAAGACATATGTTGCTCATCTTCTCCTCCTTTTACAGCCAGGCATAAACAGCACTGCTTTCCTTGATCATCCTGGCGAAGTTCTAAACAGTACACGGATGTGGGTATATATTTTTGGGATTATCTCCGAAACTGTTGTCCACATTAACATCCTCACTTAAAAGTAAAGCATCCCACACTTGTCAGGGCATATTCAATTCAATTCAAAATTTCTTTATTCGACTGACAAAGAAGCAGTCATAAAAGCACATAATACAGTAATATACAATTCATTCATAGAAAGAAAAAAAATTATCTTCCGTTAACCATATGAGAAAAAAAAATGAGCAATTTATTTATTATTTTTAAAAAAGACAAGATACAGTAGTCCTATGTGGATATACTTAATCAAGACGAAATTGTATCTGTAATATAATTCAGTTTGGAGTCATCCTTCCATACTCAATCTATACTTCAAGGCTGTTTTTAAAAACTTGCAGATAAAAAAAGTACTGTCTTCATGCAACATTTGAAGGTATAGCAGTGCAGGCTTAATTTGTATAAAATTCATCTTTTTAAGCAACGGTTTTAAAAACATATTACGTGGACTTGAGTAATAAGAACATAGGAATAAAAAGTGAGCCAAGTCTTGCGGAGACTTATTGTCGCAGCCGCAAGCTGGCAACACTTGACCTCTATGGGCTCCACTTGGCACAGCTAAGAGCAGATGGTAGAGATCAAATCGAAATCTGCTCAGCAAAAAGCGTTCATATCTGGATATATTCCATGATAAGTAAGGTTCTGAGAACACACAGGTCTTTATTAGTGCGTGGCTCCTTACGCTGGACTTTTTAAACTCAGTTTCTTCCCTGTCGAGTTGTCGCTTCAGATAAAAAGTGTTTTTTACGAAATTGACATCTTGCTTGGTGGAGTTCTGGGGTGTTAAGTAAAGGTCTAATCTACCCAGATCTTTACAGCAGTTTCGAATGTATTTCAACCAGGGTAACTTAAGTTGTCCTTCCCAAGTAAGGGCTTCAGCTAGGATGTTATGAGTCAATGGAATAGATATATTGCGCCAACAGCTTAACCAGCAAAGCAAAGGGTTGGCAGCGATTTTGTCAGCTAGATACGGGGTGCCCAGTTCCTCATGTACAGAGAAGTTTGCGGTACTCTTTGGCAAGCTCATGACCTGTTTCAGAAAGTTGTTTTCAAGAGTCACTAGGGTATCTACTGGTAGGAACCCCCACAGTTCACTTCCGTAACATGCCACCGCAACACTTTTTGCCTGATAAAGCTTCAATATGGCGGACACTGGAGTGTTACCCAATTTACGAGCAAAATCCATTATACCAGAGTTGGTCCTCAATATTTCGCCTTTCTTTTTAGTTATGGCGGGGCCCCATTTGAGTTTGTGGTCAAACAGTACTCCCAAATACGAAAATGTTTTTGTTAGTGGTATGTTTTCCCCATTGACTGAGAAGGGGTATCGTTTTTTGGGAGTTAATCCAACCGTCATAACAAAAGATTTGGAATTGTTAATGTTTAGGCCACGTGAGGACATGAATTGAAAAAAGGAATCCAGTAATTTTTGGAGTCCGAGTGCGGTTCTGGATAAGAGAACGGCGTCGTCCGCATACAACAGGACCGGTACGCCTGTTTTCCCAATTTGGGGGTAATCCGTTTCTGTTTTTACCAAGTGATCTTCAAGTCCATTTATATATAAATTAAAAAGAAAAGGTGCTAAAATACAGCCCTGCCTGACTCCCCGGTTAATTTTAAAATCTCTCGTGACTTTCATGTCTTTTGTGAAACGCACATTTGCACGGGTGTCGTTGTGTAAATCGGCCAGAAAGTTGATCAAGTTATTTTCTACGCCCATATTTTGCAGGACTTCCCATAATTTGCTCCTATCGACACAGTCAAAAGCCGAGGAAAGGTCCATAAAGGCCATATACAAAGTTCCCTCTCTTGCTTGGGTGTATTTACCACTTATTAGATATAAATTCAGACACTGTGTAGTTGTTGCATGTCCTGGTCTGAATCCGTACTGTGCAGGGGTCATTATGTTGTGTTGTTTGGCCCATGCATTCAGCCTCCTTAGTAGAATCCCGCCCACTACCTTCGCAACAGAGTTTATCAGGGAGATTGGTCTGTAACAGGCCGCTTTTGCTCTGTCCCCCTTTTTGTAAACAGGGACGATAGTAGATGCTCCCCAAGATTTAGGAGCCCCCACTTCGACCCCGGCATTGATGACAGATGTGAGAATGGGAGCCCATAAGGTGGTATTAGATTTGAATAGGTCAGGTGGAAGACCATCAGGGCCCGGGGCTTTGTTACTGGATAGACCAAGTATCCCTAGTTCAATCTCTTTAGTTGAAAAATGTAGCGGACTGCTTTCAGGGAGATGAAATGGTTCTGGAGACTGTGGGGCGTCGCTCTTGAAGATAGCTCCAAAGTGAGTGATCCATTCATTCTCCGGTATGACTGTACCGAGACTCTCATCATTTGGGTCGCCAAAAAGTGGTTTATTTATTATGCTCCAGAATTTTGAGCTGTTGCCCAAGGTGGAGGGGTCGAGCAAAGATTCCCATGTTTTAGTTTTAATTGACTTTTTGCGTGAGGCAAGGGCGTTTTTGTAGTCTGCTCGAAGGGCCTTAATAAGTGCAGAATCTCTCGGTTTGTTTTTAAGAGCAGCTTTTAATTTGCGATTTGCGGAAGAACAAGCATGATCAAACCAACGAGGGTGTTGAGCAATTGATCCCTTGGTTGTTACAGTCAATAGTTGATCTATTCTTTTGGACACTACAGCAAAGGCGGATAAAATAGATTCTGGTGGAGCGGAATTTGTAGCACAGAGCTTAAGTTCATGTTCGCAATGTAAAGCAACGGCCTCATACAATTTGTTGCTGTTTACCAGATTCCATTTTAAGCGGCGGTTATTGTTGACCAACTTAAGTGCCCCAGGGTCCTTAATGTTTTTATGGAGCACTGAGGGGCCGCATTGCAGTTCAAGGTGCAAAGGATTGTGATCACTATGAATGCTATCAAGAATATCGAAGTTTGAAACCTGTTGGGCAACCCCAGCAGAAAGGAGAATATGATCTATAAAAGACCCTGACTCAGATCCTTTGTAGGTTGGATCTTTGAAGGAAAAGGAGTCGTCTTTCATAGATAGTGCCATGGTCAAGTTCATGGTATCCGTTAGAGTGTTTAGTTTAGTTCCACGATGGCAATGTGTGAAATGAGGGCCTGTTCTAAGTCCGCAGCCCAAGGATCCCAAAGTGGTTAAGAGAGGATTACCGCAAATGTGTGTGTTAAAGTCACCAAGAAGAATTTTATCCTGTGGTAATTTTGATCCAAATTCATTTAGGTAACTTTCAAATCTGACAATATTACAGTCATTCGAATTTGCGACAGAGTTGTAGAAGTTAATTAGAGTTATAGCTTTCTTGCCCCTTCTGAGAGTCAGTACCTGCATGTTCCTGTTATCCAACTGCACTTGGTTAATCTGCATTTTGAGGGACAGACTAATGAATATTGCCAAGCCCCCCTTTGCTCTGCCGCTGGGGGAAGGGGATGCGGGAACAAAAAAACTTTGGAATCCCTCAATGAAGGTGTTGTTTTCTGTTAGCCATGTTTCTTGGAAACACAGGATGGTGTATTTTTTAACAAGGACTTCCCACGACGGGTCATTAATTTTTGAGGCCAATCCTGCGATATTCCAAGACAGTATTTTGATTGTATTGGGGACATAGTGCTCTAAGTTTAATGCAGATGTTGTGACAGATAGAGAGCACAGTTCTGGATTGTCCCTTATCACAGGGTTCGTCCTTGGAGTTACAGGTGATACCTGAGGTTGGCAAGCTGTCGTTGTGGGAGAAATACCTGCCTCATCCTCTAAGAAGGCCGGGGCTTGATTTGCTTTAGGGCTAACTGAGTGGCTTAGTCTCATCGTGAAGGTGGTGTTGGATGGAATGACCACTGGGGAATTAGATGTTTTAGGTCGAGTCCTCATATTTTCTACCTGGCTGTTTGTTTTCTCAGAAAGTGAAACGGGAAACAAGTCAGATGACAGTCAGTCAACCTCTTCCAATTGGTCGTGGCTGAGAAGAGCATCGTATCGGTTGGCTGTAGGGAACCCGTAGTCATTATATTGTGAGGTAGTGTGGTTAAAGGCTCGATGGAAACCATGCCCATGACGTTCAGCTATTTCTATTGGTTGGTAATTATGGGCTTTATTTCCCCATGAATATGAATATAGATGTTGGTCTAGGCCCATTGGTGTGTCTGGGCGGGGTGGGACAAAGGCCGGCCAGGGTTGATTATTCTGCTGTGTCCTGTAAGATCCTTCTTGGGTATAATTGTAGTTTGTTTTATTCCTGTAAGTATCTGAACGGACTGGATAGAAGTAGCTAAGACCCATGGTTCGAATCAAGCTTTTTGTCCCAGGGCTTCTCCATCCTGCGATGAATTTCGCCGGTCCTAGATATTTGAAGGTGACCACGATACAGTCACCCTCTGTGGATTTAAAGCGAGTGCCCACCCACTCTACTCTTTTAACGTGTTGGATGGTACCTATTATGTTTGGGGGGAGGGGCCTATGTATGGAAAGCCATTGCATTGCTTTGTTCCTCAGTTCCTCCCGTGTTTCCTCCCTGTTGTCAGCAACTTTTGGCACCCCAATCATAACTATTGTATAGGGGTTGGACTGTGGTGGCAGGTTAATATGTGTTAGTGGACGTGTTGTAATAGGTCTGGCAGGCTGTGTTCCTATGTCTTTGAGTTGAGTGTTACCTTTAGGAGGGGCCGTGCGACTTTTATCCTCAGATATGCCTACGTTAGTACTAGGTAGGTGACCCTCTGCAGCCCACTCGCTATCATCCTCGTCTATTTGGGTATTTGGTGTGTCAAGCATGGGTATATTTGTGATCATAGTAGTGGTGGAAGCTGATTGTGAATTTGGCGTTTGAACGGTTAAGGGTAGGCTCTGAGGTTGTGGATTATTTAGTTTTCCTGTGTTCTTTGATGAGTTATCTACTTGTTTCAATGTTTTTGAGTTTTTTACATTAAGGGTTGATGAAGATGGAACAAAGGTGGTAGGCGTGTTAGTTGTTTTAAGCAATCTGAGGATACTAGAGGATATATCATTCTGTGCCCGCTCAAATTTACTCAGCGCCCTTTCTATGTTATCGATCTGATGGCTAATGGGTTGTAGAATTGTTTTGATTAAGGCTTCGATCTCTCTCATTGTTGGCAAGATCGCACTACTCTGCTTCTCAATGTGTCCTGTTTCCTCATTAACTAAGGAAGTACCTGTTTTGGAATTAGTATTTCCACATGCATCGTAGACTAGTGGGGAAATTGATAGGGGTCCACCCCGCGTTGAGACAGGGAGTTTCTCTAGACTATTCTTCTGCCACATGTCTTTAAGCGATCGCTTGGGTTTGCCTGATATGTGGTGGATTTTCCTTTTAGGAAGTATGATTCTGGGCTTTTTTCTCTTGGATATTGGAGGGTTGCATTGTTTTGGTGGTTGGGTTTCAGTTATAGCAATGGCTAATGGGGCAATCTCCACAGTGTGAACTTCCAGTGCGGAAGCTGGATCTTTTGCTTGCTGGATGTTATTTGCACTACTAGTTAGTATCATAAGGCTGTTATCCAGGGTATTCGCTAATAGCTCCATGGAAGAAGAATTAGAAGGTTTTTCCTTTATGTGTGATCTTGGTAGCTCTGAAAATGATTGCATTAGAAGGGACTCCTGTGATGAGGCCGTGTCCTCCATATTTGGATCTTCTGTACTAGTATGTGAGGACAAATCTGGGAAACATAAGTTAGGCGTCAAAGAGAGCCTCCTCTCAGTGTCCTGAATGGCATCCGCCACAACATTGATTGTTTTTTGGAGCATTTTATCTATAGCAGTGATAGTAGGCAAAGGTGTACTCACTGTTTTTAATCTGCTGGTTGATCGTGTGGCCATCGGGGTTTTACAGGTTTTGGTCATCTTTGTGCAGTGTTAACAGCCACTTTTCTCTGATTATACTTAAGGCTTCCGTAGGGCGTGCTTGGGGGGGTGGCCCGACCCGGCCACTTCAGGCCCCTAGAGGGCCATAGAGGGCCCGCCCTTAGCCCGGGCTTCGCCCCGGGCGTCCCGCTCGCGTCCCGCGACGCGGGGTCTCTCCGGCTTTTATGCTGCTCTTTGCGCTCTCAGGAGCGCGACCGCGTCACTGTGCACGCTCCGCCGCGAGGCCTGCCGGGATTTGTGGTCTCCCGGAGCGGCGGCGCGGAGTCCGGTGTCCTGGGACTCTTGGCGGTGTCGGCGGCGTCCCCTGGAGCCTTCGCTGCTGTTAAAATGACTCGTGGCGGTGGCGGCAGAAAAGGTAAATGACTCCCCCGCTTGCCGGGTCTCTCCGGCTTTTATGCTGCTCTTTGCGCTCTCAGGAGCGCGACCGCGTCACTGTGCACGCGCCGCCGCGAGGCCTGCCGGGATTTGTGGTCTCCCGGAGCGGCGGCGCGGAGTCCGGTGTCCTGGGACTCTTGGCGGTGTCGGCGGCGTCCCCTGGAGCCTTCGCTGCTGTTAAAATGACTCGTGGCGGTGGCGGCAGAAAAGGTAAATGACTCCCCCGCTTGCCGGGTCTCTCCGGCTTTTATGCTGCTCTTTGCGCTCTCAGGAGCGCGACCGCGTCACTGTGCACGCGCCGCCGCGAGGCCTGCCGGGATTTGTGGTCTCCCGGAGCGGCGGCGCGGAGTCCGGTGTCCTGGGACCCTTGGCGGTGTCGGCGGCGTCCCCTGGAGCCTTCGCTGCTGTTAAAATGACTCGTGGCGGTGGCGGCAGAAAAGGTAAATGACTCCCCCGCTTGCCGGGTCTCTGCAGCTTTTATGCTGCTCTTTGCGCTCTCAGGAGCGCGACCGCGTCACTGTGCACGCGCCGCCGCGAGGCCTGCCGGGATTTGTGGTCTCCCGGAGCGGCGGCGCGGAGTCCGGTGTCCTGGGACTCTTGGCGGTGTCGGCGGCGTCCCCTGGAGCCTTCGCTGCTGTTAAAATGACTCGTGGCGGTGGCGGCAGAAAAGGTAAATGAGTCAGGGCATATTTCTTTTATGGTTTTTCGCCTATTAGAAAGAACTTCTGTGCTCAATCACCAAGCCTTTCACTATGTTATGGAATATGTAGTACTTTATCAAATATAAAGGTATACTGCAATTTGTTTTAACTTTGAAACTTGACCTTACCTTGTCACCAGTTAAATTTTTATTAGTGGAAGAACAGTGATGGTGTTACATATTCTTTGAATACACAACACCCCTATAAATGTAAACAGTAATTGATTTACAAGAAGATGCCTGAGGCAACAATTATCGTACTCATCATCTCAATAAATTCATTGTAGTTTAGAAAATGAAATAGATGCACAAGTCTGGACGATCAGCCTCCATAAGCTTCCACATGGGACAAAGGCCACAATAATGCTTAAGACAAGAGGAACTCAAATTATCAAAAAAGTCACTACATTTCGTGATGTATATAGGAATTTCTGATAGATACATCTGCCGTGTGGATTCCTCACCTTGTGAATATCCCTCTTGCGCCAGCAACGTTCGGAAAATTCTTTGTAGCACGCCGGCGTGGACGACGTCATAGGAGCACGGCATTGCGCACGACTCAGTCTGACGTCACCGACTCCTCATAAGGCCCACGTCGGCGTGATGACGTCAGTTCCCTTTTTTCCGCGTCGTCGACGCTAGCGGTTTCTGGGATCTTCTGCGATACTTTTGGTATCTTGTTGCTATTTGGTGTTACAGTTTCTCTTTTGAGAATTTCTTCTTCGTCGAGGATGCCGTCGAAGACGGGGTTCAAGCAATGTGGTTCCTGTGCCCGAATGATGTCGATCACTGATCCGCATTCAGACTGTCTGTGGTGTCTTGGGTCGGACCATGATGTTAAGAACTGTCGTTCCTGCTTCAAGATGAACCCCAAGGCCTTGCGAGAGCGGGAGGCGAAGCTTCTTCTTGCGAAGGTGAAGGAAAGAGAAGCTGGAAGGTCTTCGAGGTCGGTTTCCAGGCGCTCAAAGTCGAGGCAGATGTCGCGGTCGAAGTCGAGGTCGGCTTCGAGGTCGAGGTCCAGAGCGAGGTCGAGATCCCGAGAGAGGTCAAGGTCTGGATCCAAGTCGGCTTCGGGCCATGCTTCGAGCTCCTCGAGGAAGAAGCATAAGAGGAGTAAGCATCGCTCTAAACATCACTCTGGCAAGGAGTCTTCGGATTCGAAGAAGAAGTCTCGTAAACATCATAAGGACTTTGTGTCTCCTTCACCGGCACTGTCTCATGTAGGTTCTCCTGTTCAGGAGCAGGAACCAGATCTGGAGTTGCACAATTCTTCGGTGCATGAAGAAGAAGAGGTTCCTCGAGCTCCGACTCCGGTTGTGGAGCCTGAAAATCAAGAGGGCCAGGGTGTACCTTTGCCGGATCAGCCTCCTTCGAAGCGGCCGTTGGGTTCGTACCCTCCCTTTCCTGGTCCAGGTCAGGATCCCTCGCAGTTTTTAAATGCCATGTTTGGTGTTTATTCGAGGGCTATGTACCCCACTGGCGCACCAGTAGGTCCCATGGGTCCATTGTCTTTTAATTTAGATGTGCCTCAGGCATATGCCCCGGCCCCCTTTATGCCGTTTATGCCGACGCCTTGTGCTCCTTGGCTCGGTACGGCGCCGCCGAGGTCATCGACTTCGCTTGCGGCTTCGCCGGCTCCGGATCGGCCTCGTGGTGATTCGGATCGTGGTGCTTCCCGTCCTCAGGCTCCTCGCTCGACGTCGGCTCCGGCGCCGTCAGAGTCTTTGCCGCATGGAATGGTCGAGGCGCAGAGCTCAATGCCTCTTGGAGGAGAAGGAGTATATGGACTCCGAGGTTGAGGAAGGAGAGCTACAGGATCAGGGGGATTCTTTTGAAGACCTCCAAAGCGCTAGTGGCCTGCAACTTTCTCCTGAGTGGGGTTTGCCATCCGTTTCGGATACTCCATCCAAGGACGTTGCACCCTATCACGTCGTGATTAGGAAGGCTGCGGATTTGCTAGGCTTGACTTTGCCCACTGTTGAGTACAAGCCCAACATCCTCACGGAGGTTTTACATTCGCCTTCTTCTATTATAGAGCCTACTCTTCCTTTCACTGATGCATTGACTGAGCCTATAAAGGAGGTTTGGAAGAGGCCTTTGACTGCTCCTGCGGTTTCCAGGTCGGTGGCAAGGCGTTACAGGGTGGCTCCTGATGACCTTGATTTTCTTTCCTCACATCCTGCTCCGGAGAGTCTGGTGGTGCAGGCTGCTTGTTCCAGCAGGGCTGCAGGTTCTTTCCCTCAGGTGCCGGCAGACAAGGACTCTAAAAAATTGGACCAGTCTGCTAAGAAGATTTTCTCCTCAGGTAGAATGGCTTTAAAATCCACTAATGCTACTTGCCTGTTGGGGAGATATGTTCATGCATTGATGGACTCTGTGAAACAACTCTCATCTAAGCTTCCAGAGGATGATAGGAAGAACTTTAACGAAGTGGTCTCCGATACTCAGGCTGCAGCCCGTATGGTAATACAGAGTGGCATGGACACGGTGGACTCTGTTGCCAGGATTATGGGCTCTACTGTTGCTACCAGAAGGGCCGCATGGCTTAAATCTTCTGATTTTTCAACTGATGTTCAGTCTACCTTGTTGGACTTGCCATTTGATGGGACAGGTCTCTTTGGTAAGAAAGCTGACGTAGCCCTGGAGAGATTCAAGGAGAGCCTGGCGACGGCGAGTTCTTTGGGTCTTCAGACAAGGGGTTCTGCAACTAGGAAGTTTAGAGGATTTGGCAGATCCACTTTTCGTTCCTACATCCAAGGCCAGCAGCAGCAGCGACAGAATCCTCTGTATAAGACCTACAGAGGAAAACAAAAGGGGCGAGGTCGTGGACGCCAGGCCTCCTCCTCCTCCACTTCCTCTAATAATCAACCCCCTCCCTCTGCAGCAAAGCAGCCCTAGATCCGCCATTCTGGATCATGTGGCTCCGGTGGGGGGTCGGCTTACTCATTTTCTACGGGATTGGGAATCGGTTACATCAGATCTTTGGGTTCTCAATCTCGTAGAAAATGGGTATGCACTTCCTTTCCAGGAGTTCCCTCCCAATTACCCTCCTTGCCAGGGTTATTGTTCGGAGACCACCTGCTTCGCCTGCAGGAAGAAGTCCTGGCTCTGTTCAGAAAAGGTGCGATAGAGGTGGTCCCGGAGAGGGGTCAGGGGTGCTACTCCTGGTATTTCCTGATCCCCAAGAAGGATGGCAGGTTGCGTCCAATCCTGGACCTCAGGATTTTGAATCTCTATCTCAAGCAGGAGAAGTTCAAAATGCTCACACTTGCGCAGGTTCTTCAAGCGCTGTTGGAAAAAGACTGGATGGTGTCAATCGACTTGCAGGATGCGTATTTTCACATCCCGATCCTGAAGTCGCACAGGAAGTATCTCCGTTTTACGGTGGGATCGCAACACTACCAATTTGCGGTCCTTCCGTTTTGTCTTACTACTGCGCCTCGAGTTTTCACCAAGGTGATGGCGGTGGTGGCAGCACATCTCAGGAGATCGGGGATTCCTGTGTTCCCCTATCTGGACGACTGGCTGATCAAAGCGGAGTCGCCCGAAGAGGTGCTTCATCACCTGCAAGAAACATTGCAGCTGTTGTACAGGTTGGGTTTTTCGATAAACGTGCCCAAATCTCACCTTGTGCCCTCCCAGCGCAACCTGTTCATAGGTGCGGTACTGGACACTACTGTATGTCGTGCATTCCCTCCTCCTCAAAGGATTCGCGACATTCAGGAAATGGTTCCTTTATTCTACAATGGAGCGGTTGTTCCAGTCCTGAAGGTCCTTCACCTGCTCGGTCTGATGGCTTCTTGCATTCTGTTGGTCAACCATGCACGCTGGCACATGAGGGCACTCCAGTGGTGCCTCCGCAGGCAGTGGTATCAGCACAACGGAGATCTCAGGGAGTCAGTGAAGATCTCCAGAGAAACTGCAGCGGATCTGTCTTGGTGGGGCGTGGAAGACAATCTGTCTCAGGGAAAGCCTTTTCAGCTACCACCATCGGTGGCCACGGTGATAACGGATGCATCCACTCTAGGGCGGGGTGCTCATCTGGGGGATCTGGAGGTCAAGGGTCTTTGGTCTCCAGAGGAAAGGTTACTTCACATCAACCTTTTAGAGTTGCGGGCGATACGTTTGGCGCTCAAGGCCTTCCTCCCTTCCCTTCGCGGTCAGTCGATACAAGTCCTGACGGACAACACGACCGCGATGTGGTACATCAACAAGCAGGGAGGAGTAGGGTCGCAGTGTCTCTGCAAAGAGGGTCTGCGTCTCTGGTCCTGGGTGTAGGAAGGTACATCCTGACTATGGTTGCCCCCAACTTTTTGCCCTGTGTTTTAGCTGGTTTTGGACATAGTCGACCTGGGACCCTGCCAATCAGGACCCTAGGCCTACTGCTCTCTCTTTAAAATGGATTCCATGTACCCTAGGTACATTTCCAATTGGTACTGGGCCACCCTATCAGACCCTGTAACTCAGGGCATGGGTGTACCCAGGGCTGCCAGGGGCTGCAGCATGTATTATGCCACCCCTGGCTGGCCTCCTAAATTTGACACAACTGGCTGCCTGACAGCTGGGGCAAAGTCGTGTAATCACCCTTTGCTGTAGGTGTAGTATACCTATACCTAACCCTAAAATGGACACACAGATTCCTATCAGTCACTCCTATGGCAGGCCTTGACAATCCTGAAGGCAGAGTGCTTGGAATCGTGTGAGATGGTGCTCTGGCATGAGCTGAGCCTGTCTGCAGCTTGCGGAACCATGTCCTAATAGCTGTTCCATGATATCGCATACCATATACTCTTAAGTGCATTATAATCCTCGCGGTTAAATGCTATCTTTGGTATCGCTTTATCAAAACATGTCGAGTAAGGTGTCATACGAATTGGAATACTAACCCCTCGCCAATTCCACCCTTCTAGAGGGACACGACATGTATGTAACTGTGAACCCCGGTTAAAGTTAACTGAAGCCTCAGCTCCACAAAATGGATGCTGCCACCACAGACACGAGTCTGACCTCCTGCTGCTGGGAGTCCTTCCAGCAAGGGAGGCCTGGACAAAGGGTTTCCTGTCCGGGGCGGTGCTAGCACCGTCCCAGACATGGTTTTGTGTATCCTGGGTAGGCAGGGCTTTTCAGGAAGGTGACTGCTGAGTGGCACCCCGGTGCTCACTACGCATAGGCCAGTCAGAACCAGTTCCAGGGGCACACCAGCCCCTGGCCTGGGGAAGTCCGGCAGGGGAGAGGGGTGTAACCACCCCCCTCCTGGTCCCACCCATAGGCAGGACCTAGTCACCGGGTCAGCCCCCTTTTTTAGTATAAAGATAGGAGCGGGCCCCCTGTTCAAATTAGATCATCTTTGGAATCAAGATACCACTTTCTTTGAAAGGACTTCACGATTTCTTCTTCAAGATTCTCCCTTGTGGCTAAGGAGTAGTCACCCTGCATCAAGCGGGCACCATCCTAAAGAACACTGCGGTCTGCTGCAAGTCCTTCATCACGAATCCGACGACCCAGCTCGACGAGACCCGGCTTCCCTGGCACCTCTGACCTCTACTCACCTCTACAGCCAAGCTGAGAACCGTGAGTGCGACGAGACCTCGAGGGACCGACGATCGCCAAGACTGCACGACATCTTTACTGCAAGCCCACCGTGTCCTCCACTGGTGAGTGCTTTGGGGTCCGAGAAGCCCCGACCCTGCGCAGCTCCAGCACCCAAGGTCAGCCTCCCTGCATCTCCACGATCTGCGTGGGGCCCTTCTGCTGTTTGCTGTGCACCGCGTTGTTTGGCTACTAGCTGGCTGGCTTGTGGCCTTCTGAACGACGCCCGACGACATCTCTGCTGCTGGTCTGGTTGCTCCAGGCTGGCCCTTGCTTCCTTCTTCGAGAGAGGCCCCCCGGACCCTCCTGGTCCACTCCAGACGCCATTTTAGGTCCACCGCGTGGGCTTGAATTTGCCAAGGCTTTGTTGCCCAATCCTGGGTCCAGCGACGCCGACAGCTTCTAACTTCGTGGGACAGCTCGATCCTCCATCCTGGTCGCCGACAACGCCTCCTGGTCCGTGAGATCTTCGAGCTCAAGCGTCACCCACTCACCTTGTCGAGGTGGCTACCATCCGGTGCCCTCCTGGTGCCCACTGACTACTGGCTAGTAGTCTCGAACTTGGTCCCCTCTGCTTTCAGGTGTCATCTATCTTCGAGATCCAGGCTTGGATCCAACTGAACTTTCTTCACTGGTCACCGGCCAGCATCTTTTCTTCCGGCTCCTGGTCCGTCTACGAGGATTCCCGACGTCTTTTCAGACCTATGCAGCTGCAGCCCCTGGGCTAGGTAACTTCGGCATTTCGGTGCCCCAGCATAGCCTCACTATCCAAGGGTCAGAATCTACTTTCGTTTTCTCCCTACCAGGTCGGGTTCGCCCGAGAACACTAACTTTCTAATTCCTAGCTACCATAGACTTTTGTCCGCATCTCGCGTGAGAGTGCACCCACTGCACCCGAGTCCCCTAGGCCTCCTAGAAGTAATCTAACGATTCCCTAGTCAAGTCCTAGCGATTCCAAAAGCTATTAGTACTGTACTTACCTGCTAGGAATTTCACATTCCACTTTCAGAGTATATGGTTTTCCGTGCCCCTCGGGCATTTGTATATACTGTGCTAACTTAAGTATTTTTGTAAGAGTTTTGGGTTTGTGCTTAGTACCCTGTCCTCATAAAGAGTACAGGGCTGTTGTGATCTTTAATAAATAACTGTTTATTTTCATAACACTTGTGTGGTGTCCTTTTCACTTGGTGTTCAAGGGGTATATGTGTGGTAAACAGCTGGCTTAACACGCCCTCTCGAGTCTTTAGCCTTAGACTACTCGTATCCATGCTACTAGGATAGCTAGTCTATAAGGTTGACTTACAACCAATCATCAATAAGGGTTGCTGGACTGATACATAGTGTTCACTAGAATAGTGAGCACTGCATATCAGGCCACCGTCTCACATTGGTGAGCAGCGGTTGGGATTTGAGCTTGCTGTTGTTTTACCACACGTATCCTAAGAATATCTTGTTGAAAGATCACATAAGTACTGTTAGGTACATATAACTAAAGCTTAGAATACTCTGAGTTCTACTGAACCAGCTGTTGTAGCTCCTCAAGGCTTAGCACACCTTGGCTGCAACTCTAGCAAGGGATCAGTAGGTAACACATACTGTAGGTAGGTGCATCACTTACACCACACTAGAAACAGCATGTCAGACAAAGGTGGAAACTCTGAGTCTCCCCTTGTGTCAGTGGACCCTCCACAGGTCATCACTTCTAAATATGCTGCTCTTAGCTTCCATGAGATGAGACAAGTGTGTACTCTCAGGAAACTAAAACAGGGGTCTAACCCCACAACTTCCTTTCTGATTGGTCTCTTAGAGACTTATGATGCCAGGAAAGCTGAGAAACTTTTTAGCTCTCCTAATCCAGTTGGGAATATGCCCCCCTTACAGGGACCCTTTGATAGCCAGGAACATCCCCTCCAGGAAGCAGATGGTGCTGAGGAGGAGGATGAGGATGATGACCAGTTGTCAGGGGATGAGGCAGATAAGGGACAGGTAGAAGTCAGAAGACTAACCAGGTCCAACTTAAGCAGACATGAGATTGGTACTGGGGGACCCCTGGGCCCACTCTCAGGTCAGCTTAACATTGGGAATGGACGAGTTAGGTCTCTATCAAGAGGCTCTAACAGATCCTTTCGAACCAATGGCTCTCTCAACTCTTCTCACATAGGGATGTCTTCCCCTAAGAGGAGAGTGTATGAAGCTGAAGAAAGGGCAATCAAACTGAGGATTGAAAGGGAAGAACTTGCCCTGGCCAAAGAGAGACTTGCCCTTGCTAGAGAGCAAGAATTATGTGGGCTACAGCCCACTGGTGGCAGCAATATACCTAGCAATAGGGAAAGGAGTTTTGATACAAAGCACCTGAATAAGATAGTGCCCCCCTTTAAAGAAGGGGATGACATCCACAAATGGATTACTGCGTTGGAGAGAGCCTGCACTGTGCAGGGTGTTCCCCAAAGTCAGTGGGCAGCTATCTTGTGGCTCTCCTTTGATGGTAAAGGTAGAGATAAGCTCCTCACCACAAGGGTGGAGGATGCTAACAATTACAAAATCTTGAAGAATACACTGGTTGATGGGTTTGGTTTAACCACTGAACAATACAGGATGCTGTTCAGAGACACCCAGAAAACTCAGTCTCAAGATTGGACTGACTTTGTTGATTGTGCCACTAAGGCTTTTGAAGGCTGGCTACTGGGTAGTAAGGTTACTGATTTTAAAGGATTGTATAATCTAATTATGAGGGAGCAAATCTTAAATAATTGTCAGAACCAGTTATTACATCAGCACCTGGTAGACTCTGATCTGACCTCTCCACAGGAATTGGGTAAGAGGGCAGACAAAAGGGTCAGAACCAGGGTTAGGCCTAAAAACCAGGGTGGTGACCAGAAAAAGGAATCAACCAAGCCTCAGGAGAAGGGTGGGGATAAATCCACAGAGAAGACTTCCCAAGGGCCCCAAAACTCCAACAAGGGTGGTGGGTCCCAGAACACTCCTTCAGAACAGAAGAAACCTTATTGCCATACCTGTAAACAGGTGGGTCATTACAAAAGTGATGCCAGTTGCCCTAAAAATGGTAATAAGGGAAACATACCCCCAGGTAATACTCCTAAACCTCCTGTTACCACTAGTGGTAATCCCCCAGGTGGTGGGAGTGCCCCCAAGAATGTGGTGGGCATTACTTTGGGCAATCAGGAGGACTATGGCCTAGCCAGGTTCCCTGACCACACTCTTGTCTGTGAGACTGGCATGGGGTTTGCCAACTTCACTACTGGACCCCACATTTTGGGAAAGTATAGACAAGAAGTTTTAGTGAATGGTCAGAAAGTTGAGGCATTCAGAGACACAGGGGCCAGCCTCACCATGGTGAGTGACCATCTGGTCCCCTCTGCTCAACTGACCCCTGGTTTTACTTATCAGGTGACAGACATTCATGGAGTGAGGAGAAGGCATCCCATGGCAGTAGTCAAGCTCAGCTGGGGTAATGTCACAGGGCCCATGAGAGTGGCAGTGACAGATAACCTACCTGTAGATTGCTTACTGGGGAATGACCTGGAACTCTCAGCATGGGCTGAGGTGGAGCAAGAAACTCACTCCAGAATGATAGGCCTACCCAGACAGGTTAGTGGGGCAGTAATAGATACAGCCCCAGTCCAAGCACCATTCCTCCCTGAAAAGGTTGGAAGGGCAGTGGTAGCCACTGCCCAGGCTCAGACAGACTTTCCAGAACAGGATAGGAGGGCTGTGACAGTCACAGCCCAAACACAAACTGAGTGCCCTCCTGAAAAGGTTGGCAAGGTTGAAATGGTCTCAGCCTCTACTCAAACAGATAGTGAGGCTGTGAAGCCTGAAACAATGGATCACTCCACTCAAACAGAGAGCATTGAGGAGGAAGAAAAGCCTTCCCCCTCCCAGACACTAGGTGAGAGCCAGCCTCCTCAGGGAACTGACTCTACCCCTGTTGAAGGAACTGCCCCAGAGGTAGTCAGGCCTAGCCTGGCAGAGCCCCTGATGGCAGTGGAACCTTCCCAGGTGGGACCCAGTCTGGAGCAGGTAACCTGCACCTCTCTACCCTGCCTCAGTCAGCCCAGGGCTGAAGAGGACAGGGAGGCCAGTGGTGGACCCAAAAGGGCCCCCTGTCCAAAAGAACCCCTTAATCAGCAGATTAGGATCACTGAAGCTGGTAAACCTAGCCAAGTGAAAATAGAACAGACTCCTGAGGGATCCCCCTTAAAAGTAGTTAGGGAACTCCCACAGCTGGACACTGTTGGGCACAGCCAAACATGGGGCCTAAAAACCCCAGACCTGACCTGTCCCTCCAGTAAGCCAAACAGAGGGACTCAGCCTCCAGCTTTAGGTAGCCAGAGGCTGACCCTGAGAGCTCAGTGCATCTCAGCTAAAGAAAGAAAGGCGCACATGATGAATGGTGATTGGAGGAAGTTGAGCCCAAAGGTAGAGGAGCCTCACTTCAATACTCCATCCCAGCATCAGCCTTCTTCTTTCCCAAGACACACCAGAGACAGAGATTCCCTATGGGGGAGACCCTCAGATACCCTTAGGGTGAGGGGTTGCCTAGTGGACCATGACACAGGGGGAAACCAAGCCAGAGCTGGTCCTTCCTTATATGGCCACTTAGGTAATAGAGGCTTACCTGGACAAGGATAGCCTTATCTCCTTTCGTTTGGGGGGGGGTTGTGTAGGAAGGTACATCCTGACTATGGTTGCCCCCAACTTTTTGCCCTGTGTTTTAGCTGGTTTTGGACATAGTCGACCTGGGACCCTGCCAATCAGGACCCTAGGCCTACTGCTCTCTCTTTAAAATGGATTCCATGTACCCTAGGTACATTTCCAATTGGTACTGGGCCACCCTATCAGACCCTGTAACTCAGGGCATGGGTGTACCCAGGGCTGCCAGGGGCTGCAGCATGTATTATGCCACCCCTGGCTGGCCTCCTAAATTTGACACAACTGGCTGCCTGACAGCTGGGGCAAAGTCGTGTAATCACCCTTTGCTGTAGGTGTAGTATACCTATACCTAACCCTAAAATGGACACACAGATTCCTATCAGTCACTCCTATGGCAGGCCTTGACAATCCTGAAGGCAGAGTGCTTGGAATCGTGTGAGATGGTGCTCTGGCATGAGCTGAGCCTGTCTGCAGCTTGCGGAACCATGTCCTAATAGCTAATGAACTTCTGGGAGGGTTTCAGGTATTCCAGATTAGGACAGGCGCACAACCGTGTGATCGCAGGATTTTGAGGGGAGCTCAAAGTAACAGTTTCCAGGCAAAGGGGCGGGCGGTAATCCCTCGTAACCGCTCAAGGTGGATGAATCCACACAGGTAGGCACAAAAGCAACAAATACCCCTGCTCTAGGAAAAGTGCAGTAAGGTCACAGTAGTTTCTAGTTATGGAAACAGTAGTAAAATAATCACATCAACATATATCAAAGTCAATAGATGGCGGTATGCCAGGAAAAAGTTCGAAAAGGACTGAAGTTCTTGTTGTGGAAAGCAGTTTATTGTTTCTCTTGTTATGTCCTAATAGCTGTTCCATGATATCGCATACCATATACTCTTAAGTGCATTATAATCCTCGCGGTTAAATGCTATCTTTGGTATAGCTTTATCAAAACATGTCGAGTAAGGTGTCATACGAATTGGAATACTAACCCCTCGCCAATTCTGGCGACGGGGTTAGCATTCCACCCTTCTAGAGGGACACGACATGTATGTAACTGTGAACCCCGGTTAAAGTTAACTGAAGCCTCAGCTCCACAAAATGGATGCTGCCACCACAGACACGAGTCTGACCTCCTGCTGCTGGGAGTCCTTCCAGCAAGGGAGGCCTGGACAAAGGGTTTCCTGTCCGGGGCGGTGCTAGCACCGTCCCAGACATGGTTTTGTGTATCCTGGGTAGGCAGGGCTTTTCAGGAAGGTGACTGCTGAGTAGCACCCCGGTGCTCACTACGCATAGGCCAGTCAGAACCAGTTCCAGGGGCACACCAGCCCCTGGCCTGGGGAAGTCCGGCAGGGGAGAGGGGTGTAACCACCCCCCTCCTGGTCCCACCCATAGGCAGGACCTAGTCACCGGGTCAGCCCCCTTTTTTAGTATAAAGATAGGAGCGGGCCCCCTGTTCAAATTAGATCATCTTTGGAATCAAGATACCACTTTCTTTGAAAGGACTTCACGATTTCTTCTTCAAGATTCTCCCTTGTGGCTAAGGAGTAGTCACCCTGCATCAAGCGGGCACCATCCTAAAGAACACTGCGGTCTGCTGCAAGTCCTTCATCACGAATCCGACGACCCAGCTCGACGAGACCCGGCTTCCCTGGCACCTCTGACCTCTACTCACCTCTACAGCCAAGCTGAGAACCGTGAGTGCGACGAGACCTCGAGGGACCGACGATCGCCAAGACTGCACGACATCTTTACTGCAAGCCCACCGTGTCCTCCACTGGTGAGTGCTTTGGGGTCCGAGAAGCCCCGACCCTGCGCAGCTCCAGCACCCAAGGTCAGCCTCCCTGCATCTCCACGATCTGCGTGGGGCCCTTCTGCTGTTTGCTGTGCACCGCGTTGTTTGGCTACTAGCCGGCTGGCTTGTGGCCTTCTGAACGACGCCCGACGACATCTCTGCTGCTGGTCTGGTTGCTCCAGGCTGGCCCTTGCTTCCTTCTTCGAGAGAGGCCCCCCGGACCCTCCTGGTCCACTCCAGACGCCATTTTAGGTCCACCGCGTGGGCTTGAATTTGCCAAGGCTTTGTTGCCCAATCCTGGGTCCAGCGACGCCGACAGCTTCTAACTTCGTGGGACAGCTCGATCCTCCATCCTGGTCGCCGACAACGCCTCCTGGTCCGTGAGATCTTCGAGCTCAAGCGTCACCCACTCACCTTGTCGAGGTGGCTACCATCCGGTGCCCTCCTGGTGCCCACTGACTACTGGCTAGTAGTCTCGAACTTGGTCCCCTCTGCTTTCAGGTGTCAACTATCTTCGAGATCCAGGCTTGGATCCAACTGAACTTTCTTCACTGGTCACCGGCCAGCATCTTTTCTTCCGGCTCCTGGTCCGTCTACGAGGATTCCCGACGTCTTTTCAGACCTATGCAGCTGCAGCCCCTGGGCTAGGTAACTTCGGCATTTCGGTGCCCCAGCATAGCCTCACTATCCAAGGGTCAGAATCTACTTTCGTTTTCTCCCTACCAGGTCGGGTTCGCCCGAGAACACTAACTTTCTAATTCCTAGCTACCATAGACTTTTGTCCGCATCTCGCGTGAGAGTGCACCCACTGCACCCGAGTCCCCTAGGCCTCCTAGAAGTAATCTAACGATTCCCTAGTCAAGTCCTAGCGATTCCAAAAGCTATTAGTACTGTACTTACCTGCTAGGAATTTCACATTCCACTTTCAGAGTATATGGTTTTCCGTGCCCCTCGGGCATTTGTATATACTGTGCTAACTTAAGTATTTTTGTAAGAGTTTTGGTTTGTGCTTAGTACCCTGTCCTCATAAAGAGTACAGGGCTGTTGTGATCTTTAATAAATAACTGTTTATTTTCATAACACTTGTGTGGTGTCCTTTTCACTTGGTGTTCAAGGGGTATATGTGTGGTAAACAGCTGGCTTAACACGCCCTCTCGAGTCTTTAGCCTTAGACTGCTCGTATCCATGCTACTAGGATAGCTGGTCTATAAGGTTGACTTACAACCAATCATCAATAAGGGTTGCTGGACTGATACATAGTGTTCACTAGAATAGTGAGCACTGCATATCAGGCCACCTTCTCACACTGGGTTCAGGATCATCAGATTTGTCTGATGGCAAATCATCTGGCCGGAGTTCTGAACGTTCGTGCAGACGTTCTCAGTCGGCAGTTCTCTGCCGATCACGAGTGGAGGCTTCACCCGGAGGTTGTTCACGACATCTTTCAGATGTGGGGGACTCCTCGGGTGGACCTGCTTGCCACTTGCGAGAATGCTCACTGCCTGTCATTCTGCAGTCTCCAGTATCCAATGCAAGGAGCGTTGGGGGATGCGTTTCAGTTGAGCTGGGGAGGTCAGCTCCTTTACGCGTTTCCTCTCATACCCTTGATTCCTCGGGTTCTGAGGAAGATTCGCCAAGACCGGGCCCAAGTCATTTTGGTCGCCCCGGATTGGCCAAGAAGGGTGTGGTACTCGGACCTTCTCCACCTCTCCTCTCACCCACTGCTCTGTCTCCCTCTCAGGGCAGACCTCCTCTCTCAGATGGAGGGGCAGGTTCTACACCCCCACCTCCAGACATTACACCTTCATGCCTGGAGATTGAACGGGGCAATCTGAATTCCTTTTCTCTCCCTCACGATGTGGTGGATGTCATTCTTTCTGCCAGGCGCGACTCCACCAAGTCCATCTATTCGTATAGGTGGTCTAAGTTTGTCTCTTGGTGTAGGGAAAGGGATGTTGACCCATTGAAGGCTCATTTGTCTGACATTTTGTTGTTTGCTCTTTCTCTGGCACGGCAAGGGTTTGCTGTTGCCACAGTCAAAGGATATCTTTCGGCCTTATCGGCTTTTCTCTGTTTGCCAGATCAGCCCTCTTTTTAACTCTCCTGTAGTATTAAGATTTTTGAAGGGACTCACTAATAAGTTCCCTCTGTAGGAAGGTACATCCTGACTATGGTTGCCCCCAACTTTTTGCCCTGTGTTTTAGCTGGTTTTGGACATAGTCGACCTGGGACCCTGCCAATCAGGACCCCAGGCCTACTGCTCTCTCTTTAAAATGGATTCCATGTACCCTAGGTACATTTCCAATTGGTACTGGGCCACCTTATCAGACCCTGTAACTCAGGGCATAGGTGTACCCAGGGCTGCCAGGGGCTGCAGCATGTATTATGCCACCCCTGGCTGGCCTCCTAAATTTGACACAACTGGCTGCATGACAGCTGGGGCAAAGTCGTGTAATCACCCTTTGCTGTAGGTGTAGTATACCTATACCTAACCCTAAAATGGACACACAGATTCCTATCAGTCACTCCTATGGCAGGCCTTGACAATCCTGAAGGCAGAGTGCTTGGAATCGTGTGAGATGGTGCTCTGGCATGAGCTGAGCCTGTCTGCAGCTTGCGGAACCAAGTCCTAATAGCTGTTCCATGATATCGCATACCATATACTCTTAAGTGCATTATAATCCTCGCGGTTAAATGCTAACTTTGGTATTGCTTTATCAAAACATGTCGAGTAAGGTGTCATACGAATTGGAATACTAACCCCTCGCCAATTCTGGCGACGGGGTTAGCATTCCACCCTTCTAGAGGGACACGACATGTATGTAACTGTGAACCCCGGTTAAAGTTAACTGAAGCCTCAGCTCCACAAAATGGATGCTGCCACCACAGACACGAGTCTGACCTCCTGCTGCTGGGAGTCCTTCCAGCGAGGGAGGCCTGGACAAAGGGTTTCCTGTCCGGGGCGGTGCTAGCACCGTCCCAGACATGGTTTTGTGTATCCTGGGTAGGCAGGGCTTTTCAGGAAGGTGACTGCTGAGTGGCACCCCGGTGCTCACTACGCATAGGCCAGTCAGAACCAGTTCCAGGGGCACACCAGCCCCTGGCCTGGGGAAGTCCGGCAGGGGAGAGGGGTGTAACCACCCCCCTCCTGGTCCCACCCATAGGCAGGACCTAGTCACCGGGTCAGCCCCCTTTTTTAGTATAAAGATAGGAGCGGGCCCCCTGTTCAAATTAGATCATCTTTGGAATCAAGATACCACTTTCTTCGAAAGGACTTCACGATTTCTTCTTCAAGATTCTCCCTTGTGGCTAAGGAGTAGTCACCCTGCATCCGCAGGCACCATCCTAAAGAACACTGCGGTCTGCTGCAAGTCCTTCATCACGAATCCGACGACCCAGCTCGACGAGACCCGGCTTCCCTGGCACCTCTGACCTCTACTCACCTCTACAGCCCAGCTGAGAACCGTGAGTGCGACGAGACCTCAAGGGACCGACGATCGCCAAGACTGCACGACATCTTTACTGCAAGCCCACCGTGTCCTCCACTGGTGAGTGCTTTGGGGTCCGAGAAGCCCCGACCCTGCGCAGCTCCAGCACCCAAGATCAGCCCCCCTGCATCTCCACGATCTGCGTGGGGCCCTTCTGCTGTTTGCTGTGCACCGCGTTGTTTGGCTACTAGCCGGCTGGCTTGTGGCCCTCTGAACGACGCCCAACGACTTCACGACTGCTGGTCTGGTTGCTCCAGGCTGGCCTTTGCTTCCTTCTTCAAGAGAGGCACCCCGGACCCTCCTGGTCCACTCCAGACGCCATTTTAGGTCCACCGCGTGGGCTTGAATTTGCCAAGGCTTTGTTGCCCAATCCTGGGTCCAGCGACGCCGACAGCTTCTATCTTCGTGGGACAGCTCGATCCTCCATCCTGGTCGCCGACAACGCCTCCTGGTCCGTGAGATCTTCGAGTCAAGCGTCACCCACTCACCTAGTCGAGGTGGCTACCATCCGGTGCCCTCCTGGTGCCCACTGACTACTGGCTAGTAGTCTCGAACTTGGTCCCCTCTGCTTTCAGGTGTCATCTATCTTCAAGATCCAGGCTTGGATCCGACTGAACTTTCTTCACTGGTCACCGGCCAGCATCTTTTCTTCCGGCTCCTGGTCCGTCTACGAGGATTCCCGACGTCTTTTCAGACCTATGCAGCTGCAGCCCCTGGGCTAGGTAACTTCGGCATTTCGGTGCCCCAGCATAGCCTCACTATCCAAGGGTCAGAATCTACTTTCGTTTTCTCCCTACCAGGTCGGGTTCGCCCGAGAACACTAACTTTCTAATTCCTAGCTACCATAGACTTTTGTCCCGCATCTCGCGTGAGAGTGCACACACTGCACCCGAGTCCCCTAGGCCTCCTAGACATAATCTAACGATTCCCTAGTCAAGTCCTAGCGATTCCAAAAGCTATTAGTACTGTACTTACCTGCTAGGAATTTCGCATTCCACTTTCAGAGTATATGGTTTTCCGTGCCCCTCGGGCATTTGTATATACTGTGCTAACTTAAGTATTTTTGTAAGAGTTTTGGTTTGTGCTTAGTACCCTGTCCTCATAAAGAGTACAGGGCTGTTGTGATCTTTAAATAAATAACTGTTTATTTTCATAACACTTGTGTGGTGTCCTTTCACTTGGTATTCAAGGGGTATATGTGTGGTAAACAGCTGGCTTAACGCGCCCTCTCGAGTCTTTAGCCTTAGACTGCTCGTATCCACGCTACTAGGATAGCTGGTCTATAAGGTTGACTTACAACCAATCATCAATAAGGGTTGCTGGACTGATACATAGTGTTCACTAGAATAGTGAGCACTGCATATCAGGCCACCTTCTCACACCCTCCTTCTCCCTTTATTGTTCCTCATTGGGACTTGAATCTTGTGTTAACTTATCTGGAGGGTTCTCCGTTTGAACCCTTGCACAAGTGTCCCATGAGGCTTCTTTCTTTTAAAACGGTCTTCTTGGTTGCAATTACCTCGGCAAGGAGGGTAAGTGAGCTTCAGGCTCTTAGTTCCAAGCCCCCGTTCTTGTCCATTCATGCTGGAAGAATGGTTCTCAGGACCTGGGCTGCTTTTCTGCCTAAGGTGGTAACTCCCTTCCACCTTGGTCAATCCATTACCCTTCCTACTTTTTATCCTCCCCCACACCCTTCAAGGAGGAGGAGAGGCTTCATCGCTTGGACCCGAAGAGAGCGGTTCGTTTCTATCTTGATAGGACTAAAGACTATCGTATTGACGATCAGCTATTCGTGGATTTTGCTGGCTGCAAGAAGGGCAGAGCGGTGCACAAGCGCACACTTTCCAGGTGGATTATCCTCTGCATCAAGATTTGCTACTCTCTGGCGGGTAAGGACCCTCCTGAGGGTATTAGGGCTCATTCAACTAGAGCTAAGTCTGCAACTTCTGCATTGTCTAGAGGTGTTCCTGTTGAGGACATTTGCAGGGCCGCGACATGGGCCTCCCTCCACACTTTTGCGAAGCACTACTGCTTGGATGCTGAGGTGAGGAGGGACGGCCACTTCGCGCGCTCTGTTCTCCAAGATTTCCTGGTATAGCAGAGTGGTCACCCTCCTCCAGGAGTGGGGACAGCTGTGGGACTCTATTCACAAGGTGAGGAATCCACACGGCAGATGTATCTATCAGAAGAACAAGTTACTTACCTTTGGTAACGCTTTTTCTGGTAGATACAGTATCTGCCTGTGGATTCCTCACTGACCCACCCGCCTCCCCGTTGTCCACTCAGCTATACCTGGGTTTATGTGCAAATGTATTTATGAATTTGTATTTCTGGAATTTTATGCTTTTGCACTTTAAATGTTTTTAGATTGCATGTACTGTGTACATTGTATATATGTATATATTTGTTGGTCCGTCCAGGTGCCTCGAAGGCACGGAAAAAAGGGCGGAACTGACGTCATCATGCCGACGTGGGCCTTATGAGGAGTCGGTGACATCAGACGGAGTCGCGCGCAGTGCCGTGCTCCTATGACGTCGTCCACGCCGGCGTGCTACAAAGAATTTTCGGAACGTTGCTGGCGCAAGGGGGATATTCACAAGGTGAGGAATCCACAGGCAGATACTGTATCTACCAGAAAAAGCGTTACCGAAGGGAAGTAACTTGTTCTTTACATGCTTAAAGGCACACAATTCAAATAGTTGTTCAAATGATTTAAAGAAATCATGTACGCAAAGAAAAATTCCCCAAAATACAAAAGAATTTTGCAGGACACAAACGTATTCATTAGTTATATGAACTTCCAATCATACACCGTTGTGTGGAAACATGTACAAAAGGTTTTCTAAACCACAATTACCTGTATCAGTTCATGTATTAGGGGTCGGGGTTTCAGCACTGGCCCTATTGTCCTCCTTTCTTAAGGATAGGAGGCTAACGGTCTCGGTCAAAACATACCTCTCAGATTCTTATACCCTTCCATGTGGAGTGCCTCAGGACTCCTCGCTGAGCCCATCACTCTTCAATGTATATGTTTCGGAACTGGCTCTGCTAATTCAGAGTTTTGTTTTTAACCTTACATCTTATGCCGACGACACTCAGATTTTGGTGACAGCATACAAAAATTAAACTCTACCCTACAGTTTCAAAATTGCATGCGTACCGTCAATCAATGGATGAATACTCATTGTCTCAAGCTAAACTCTGTCAAAACAGAGATTCTGATTTTTGGCCATTTGCTACCTTGCTGGGGCATCCTGTGGTGGCCAGCAGAGATGAGTGAGCCCCCCAAACCTGTGGAAAAGGCCAAAAACCTGGTGGTGTGGCTGGACCACAAACTCTCTCTTATCCAACACACTAATGCAACGGTTTCGGCCAGTCACTTTCTTATTAAAAAGGTGAGGAAGATCCTTCCTTACCTCCCTGTAGAAACAAAAAAAACTGTAGTCACATCCTTAATCCAGAGTGGATAGGACACTTGTGACCACTTGTACCAAGAGATATATTGAAAAACCCTCATAAACGTTGTGTATTTCGAGAAGCGGTATATCTTGTTCTCCGCCCCACACAGACGTTATGGCAACAGTCATTGGGTTTGACAATTAGTATCTTGCCAGCCTCGCCCGAGGCAATCTCTGGTTTTTCGTGGCAGTATCCAGAGATAATTCGAGTAACCCCACTGAAAGGTGAAGATAAAATAGTTTCCAAGCGATTAACTGCTATTTATTCATATCGCTGGACCACTAGTTTAAAAAGTTGTATGGGTATGCTCTGGGGATAGTTAGGAATCCTTAGCATATATCATTTGGACAAAAAAACGTCAACATGTTTCTGCTCTCTTGGCCCGTGGGTCTAAGAGCATTCGTCAGGACATATAAACAAACAAACACAGTGTAAAGCTACTTTCACTATTCGTGACGTAGATGGGTCATTTCAACATAATAGTCTTACCCACTATGGTTCAAAAGAGTCACCTAGAGGGATGGAAAGAGAAGGGGGGGGTAACTGGTGGCACTTTAACAAATTGATGTTAAATAGTCGTGGTCAAAACATTCATTGTGTTTATCAAAAATTAAAGCTCAATTTGAGACATTTGCTTGAAAGTTTGTGAGGAAACATACAACAATAGTGACATTTATGGCGAGTTAAGAAGCGGCGATATTTTGAGACCAGCGTGCATGCAACGTCTTAATTCTCTCGTGTCTAGGTAGTTAGTTAGAATATGCAGTAAATATCAATAATTTTAAACCTAGCTCAACGGTTTTGAAACATGTAAATGATTTTGTAAAAATGAGTCGTACCTCTAGATTAGGTGTACTGGTGTGAACCTGGAGGAAAACGAAGGTAGAGTATAGCTGATATCGCCCTCTCATCTCAATGGGATTTAAACATAGTGTAAGGCTACCTCAAGTGAGGTCTTACCTGAAGCTAATTTCAAAAGGTTTCCTCAGAGGGTACGGACACTCGTCCCAGGCTAGAAAGACATCAATATTAGGTTATAGAAAACGATGTCTAGCGGTAGTTTGGAAGGCGGGCAGTGAGGAGAACTCACCCGCGTTGGAAGCGTGTTCCGCGTCTTGTGCTGGCTCTGCACCCTGGACGCCGGGAGCACGCTTCCGATGGAGTTTTCTATGGTGCTGGCCATGGAAGTAGAAAGGGGAGTTTGTTTACAAAAATCGGGTGACGGATTTCACCCAAAAAAAAACTACGGGTTTATCACAATTGCGCTAATTCTTAATCCAATGTTGATAGTGCTGTTTTTGTGCAATTATCATAACACTATTACCAATAATCAAAATTGAATTTTTTTTTTGAGAAGTAATGATAATATTGGTAGGCTCATAATAACGTAATTATAGACTCATGATACATTGAAAAATTCAGTTTTATCCAGGCAAGAAGCTTGGGATTAGCGTGCAAAATGGTGCCATGAAATCTCATCATTCATTCCATATTTGTTGGTTTTAAGACGATCTACCCAACGTTGTCCCTTTTCATATAGTACTTTCTCAACATTGGGCGTCAGTTCTGATATTTTTTCTAGGACTGTCCATTTCAGATCTTCAATGTTATGCTTTTGCTCAATGAAATGTGAACAGAGCTTGGTTGTATTCTTTTGGAGGCGGATGTTGCTTTTATGTTCCCCTATACGCAGTTTCACCTTTCTGCAGGTCATCCCAATATATTTCTTTTCGCATGGACATGTAACCATATAAATCACATGAGATGAATTACAGTTACTGTGTTGTCTTTGTGTCCATTTGAATGTTGGGGATAGTTGCAGGATTTTTGAGGTGGTCGTTGATTTACAGGCCAGACACGACCCACATGGATAATGTCCTGTCACCGGAGCCATGTGGTCATTTCTGATTGTTTTTTTCCAAGATCGGTTGTCTGGGGCGGGTGTGGACCAGCATGTCTCGTAAGTTTTTTGTTCGTTTGTTGGCAAAGCGTGGTTTAGGCCAATTAAATTTTCCAGTGTTCACAATGTGCCAGTTCTTCTGAATTAACTTATTCACTTGGTATGATGCAGGACCAAACGTTGTCACACAGGTCATGAGGTCCTCATTTTCTGTTTTTTCAAAGGTTGTTAACAGATTGTCTCTCGGTTGATTCATGGCTCTTTTTCTGCATTTGGATATGGTTGATGCTTTATAATGCCTTTCTTGTAGTCTAGCACAGAGATCGTTTGATTGTATCTGATAATCAGTTTTCTGACTACAATTCCTTTTAGGACGTAGAAACTGACTATATGGTAGATTGTCTCTTAACGGTTGAGGGTGATAACTTTTATAAGACAATAAACTGTTCTTAGCAGTAGGTTTTCTAAAAGTTTTGGTCTCAATTTTGTTTTCTTTTGAATATATAGTCAGGTCTAGAAAGTCAATACTTTCTTTATCAGCTGTATACGTGAAACGAAGCCAGGGGTCACGTGTGTTGAGCCATTCCACGAATATCTTCAAGTCTTGATCATTGTGCCAAATCAGGAGAACGTCATCGATATAACGTTTCCAGTAGAGTATACTGGAAACGTAAGGGTTAGCTGGTGTCAGAACATTTTTGGTTTCAAAATTACTCACATAGAGTCCTGCCACCGATGGGGCAAAAGCACTCCCCATTGAAGTGCCATGGCTCTGTAAAAACAACTGGTCTTCAAATTAGTTTTCAGTGAGTGCCATCCGGCAACATTCAAGGACAAAGTGTCTCGGTGTCCTGAAATCCCAATTTTCCATAAAGAGGACGTCTTCCAACATTTCTATCATCTCTTTTTGGGGTAAACTCGTGTATAGAGATTCTACGTCAAGTCCCACTAGGAGCATTGTGGTGGGATCAAAAGATTGGTCTTTAAGTTGGTTTAACAAATCTCTGGTATCTTGTAGGTAGGCAGGTGTTTTTTTAACTAATGGTTGAAGAAATTGATCCGCAAATTTGGAAAGGGGTTCCAACACTGATCCAATACCCGAAACTATCGGGCCACCTGGTGGAGGGACTCTATTTTTGTGTGTTTTGGGTAAGGAATAAAAGTATGGTATCTTTGGATTGTTTGTCAACAGGAACTCAGCTTCTTTTTTGCTTATCCAAGCATTGGTTTCGGCTTCATAAACCATCATTGCAATTGTGGTTTTTAGTCTTGGTGTTGGGTCCGTGTTGATTCTGGTATAGAATTTTGTCTCTGCCAGTAGTTCAAGACATTGAGTTCTGTAACTTTCCTTTCCCAGAATGACTACTCCACCACCCTTATCCGCGGGTTTAATGACGATGTTTTCATTAGTCTGTAGGTCTTCTAAGGCTTTTCTTTCTAATCTGGTTAGATTTTGGAAGGGTCTTTTGACATTGTTTGCCATGTTATCAATTCCTGTGAGGATAGCCTGTTCAAAGGTTAGTATCTCAACTGGTACCATATTAATCGGTGGAGTAAAGGTCGACTTCTTGCGAAGGTTGGTGTCTCCAAGGTCAGTAGGTGGTGAGGACTCAGAGAAATGTGCTTTCAATTTGAGTGAGCGACAGAATTCCGACAGTTCACATTTTAGTCTGAAGAGGTCGAGATTCGGAGTGGGGACGTAGCCAAGTCCTTTATTGAGGACATTTTCTTGTTCCTTGGATAGAGTCACTGAGCTCAGATTCACTATTAGTGACTCGTTTTGCTGGTTCCTGGCTTTGCTGTTGTCATGCTCCTTGTTTGAACATTCGGCTGTTGATCTTGCCATGATATGTTTCTTCTTCTTCCTCTTTGATTCTGGCCCCTCAATAAAAAAGGATCCTGGTTCCGGTTATTGATCCCCTGTGGTGGCATGCCCATGAAATTCTGCATTTGCTGGGGTCCTTGGTTGTACGGATTCATCCACCCCGCATATGGTTGCATATAGGGTTGGAAGAATTGCATTGGCGGGCCCATGAACTGTTGTCTGGGCCATATGTTGCCTCTTCTCTGTGGTAGAGATCGATATTGTCCTCTCCCTCTTCTATGGCCCGAATCTTCGGACCCTGTTTCCGATCCTCCGGAAGAATCCCACCCATCGGAATCATTATCTGTGTTGATATCAGTTGACTTGTAATCAGTTTTTGTGTAAGGATGCATTTTTTCATGACTGAACTTCTTTATGTCTTTACTTAGTTTTTGTAATTTGTTTTGCATCAGGAATTCTTCACTGTCTGATATCTCTTTATTTAGTTCCTCTAATCTTTTCTTATAGACTGCTGGTTGTATACCCTTTTTCAATTCAGCTTCACAGGCTTGTATCTGTGTTAGTAAAGCTTCAGATAGTCTCTTGGCAGTTTTTACTATCAACACTAGATAATCAAGGGTACATTTCCAAGAGATTGCAGACCAATCTCGTCTAAAAGCCAAGTCGTGGAGGAAAATTCTTGGTGCGTTAGTGATCCAAAGACCTCGTGGCGCTATTTTCGAGCGTAAATATTCTGTCATAATGATTCCGTGAATGGCAATCCTTATTTGTTCTTGTTTCTTTGCTGTGAGGCTATCCCAATCGTCGGTCTGAGCCAGAGCTTGGACTAGATCTGTATTTTGAATTAGAGATTGAGCCGCTAGAATCTCGCTGATATCGCTCCCCGTAAAACTCAAACCACTCATATCTTCCATGTTGAGTTTCCAAAAGATGTCTTGTTTTTCTTGACGAAAGTCAGAGACACTTTTCCCGCAGCTGTGCGCTGCTTAATATGAGTTTTATCAAAGTGAGGGAAGAGGAATAGCTGTCCTATCTGTTCCCCAGAACTAGGTAGATTTTATCAAGAGTGGATAGGACACTTGTGACCACTTGTACCAAGAGATATATTGAAAAACCCTCATAAACGTTGTGTATTTCGAGAAGTGGTATATCTTGTTCTCCGCCCCACACAGACGTTATGGCAACAGTCATTGGGTTTGACAATTAGTATCTTGCCAGCCTCGCCCGAGGCAATCTCTGGTTTTTCGTGGCAGTATCCAGAGATAATTCGAGTAACCCCACTGAAAGGTGAAGATAAAATAGTTTCCAAGCGATTAACTGCTATTTATTCATATCGCTGGACCACTAGTTTAAAAAGTTGTATGGGTATGCTCTGGGGATAGTTAGGAATCCTTAGCATATATCATTTGGACAAAAAAACGTCAACATGTTTCTGCTCTCTTGGCCCGTGGGTCTAAGAGCATTCGTCAGGACATATAAACAAACAAACACAGTGTAAAGCTACTTTCACTATTCTTCATATATATGAATAAATAGCAGTTAATCGCTTGGAAACTATTTTATCTTCACCTTTCAGTGGGGTTACTCGAATTATAGACTCCGCCATTCAGCGTTGTCTTGCGGGCCTCCGTCCTCCTCCTCCTCCTCAGTAAGTTGGTTTGCTGATCCTCCAGGTCTTGGTGGGAGGCGTTATCCCACTTGCTCCTGGTATTTGGTTTTTGGAGTGGCTGTTACACTTTCTGCGAAGGTTACTGTGCCCTTGGGGTCCTTGGTAGGCCCTGCTCTTCAGTTGGCTGCTGGTCCAGCCCCCTTTGTTGGTACGCCTGTGCTTTCTGGCTGATTACTAAGCCTTCTGTGGTTTCTGCCGCAGGTCTATGATTTTGTCCTCTGATGCAGGATAGTTTTTTTTCCCCAAGAGTCGTTCCTATGCTTTCGTGGGACGTGTCCTACCCTATGTGGGATACATGTACCTTTTGTATAGCCCTGTCTTACGCGGGGAGGGTGTTGACGACTCCTTGCGGGTTTGTCGCCCCTTCCTGGTTTGGGCTGTATTACGATGGTGCTGTCTTTGGCCCTTACTGGGAAATGGCATGGCCGTCTATGGTGTTGTGCCACGGTGTTTTGGCGTTTGCCTGCCATTTTCTGTGTTGACAGCCTGGTCCTACTGGTTTCTCCTCTTCTCTTCTAGCTGATCACACTGCTTCGTGGATCGGTACTGTCTGGGGCTGTCACCTTTAGGGGTCGTTCGGGACGGTTTACTGGCCTTGCCCTTGTTCTGAGCCTGACGTGATCTGATCGTTTAGTTTCGTAGCATTGTCAGCGGCTGGATGCCCCTGCCTGCTCTGTTCTGTGGCCGGAGGCCTTGGCGGGGGCCCTGGCTCTCCTGCTTCTGTCCTGCGTGGCCATTGTGAGATTACATTCCTATTCTTCTGCCTGCCTTATTGCCGAGGCGCCGTTCTGTCTTGTCTTCAGGCTGTGATGGGCTCGGCTGCCTTCGTCACTGGGTATGTTTCCCGGTGGAGGGCTTTGCCGTGCTTCGGGCTCTTCTCCTTGGAGTCTGTAGGTGTCTCTTCTTCCTGTGCGCTGTTGGTACCTTGGGGCTTCCGGTGGAGGTCCCTGGTATGTTTACTGGGCTTGAGGTGTTTTGGCCTCCTTCGTATTACCCTTGCTTCTCCTGTGGGTGAAAGCTGGGTTGTCTCTTTTTTTTTGTTGTTCTAATACATCCCCTGTGGGGCAGGTGTTCCTCCACGATGCTGAGGTTCTCTTCAGCTTAATGCCTGTGACTCATCCCGTTGCGGTGGACAGGGCTATTTTTCACTGTCCCCGTGACGCCTTGTGCTCTTCTGAGCTGGAGAGGTCTTCTCACAGACCCTCCTCCCCTTTTGGGTATGGCTAGGGTATCTATTCTACGTTAAGTAATCTGCGGCTAGTAGTCTCTTTCAGATGTACGAGTTACTTACCTTTGGTAACGATGTATCTGGTAGCGACGATTCTAGCCGCAGATTCCTTCTCGTCCCGCCGTCCTCCCCGTTCTACGAGGACCCTTCTCGGTCTTCTGCACCCCCTTGCTTCAGGACTCTGTGAGTGCCTTTTTCTTACTCCCTCCCTAGGAGGATGCTCGCCTAGTTGTTGTTGCTGTTGCTCCATTCCTTCTTTCTGGTGATTGGGTGACGAATGCCTGGGTACTTCGGTGCCCATGCATTTGGTCTCCAATGTAGGGTTTGTTTTGCCCTGCTTCCTTGTGTTACTTGCACTTCTGACTCTTACAGTCCTTGGGGTTGAGGTCCCCTGGCTGGGTCTCGACCCTTGGTTCTTTTAGGGGATCCCCCCTGCTGGTGTTGTTGGGGGATGACTTGTCATTGCTATTCCATTCTGGCCTTGGACCCCTTCTTGGCTCCGGGCGGTGGTTGCAGACTTCTTCGTCTGCTGTGCCCTTTTTCACATGCTTTCTGCCTCCATGACTTAGTGCCTGGCACTATTCTGATGGTGCTGTTCCTCACCTTTCATTTCTTTCCCTTCTGTATATTTGGGTTTTCGCACACTGTTCCAGTATTCTCACTGTTTCGTTTGTGATGGCTCTGGGTTGTGGCACGGAAAAGTTCTCCAAAGAAAACTGACGTAGGCACTCCGGGGTGGGACTTATGTATCCACGCTTACATCACGAACGCGGACGAAGTCAGGGCAGAGTCAAGTGGTGCCGTCCCCCCGACGCCCAGGGATGCTATGGCAGAATAGCATTTGTGTGCAAGCCTAAAATCCGCCCCTTGCCCATAGGCTAGTATCCCTTTCCCTAGGCATCAATTTTGTTGTATATGTTCCAACAAATAATATTAATGGGATCTCTCCTTTATATCTTGTATAACATGCACACCAGCATGAAAATGCCATGGCATTTCACTGCAAACAAAAGTTCAAATTTGTACTCAAACGTGAACGGCATGCGATCCTAATTCAGACTGTAATGCGAAAACTTGTTAAACTCGCTATGGCGATAAGACAAATGGTCATTAGAAGCAAACTATTTAAAAAAAAGTTTGGGGGGGGGAATTCAAGTATCTTATCATTATAGTTTGCAGTCATTGACCATTATCAATATCATTCAGCTTATGAAAACACCGAATAGCATAGCCCCAGATCTTATATTTTTTTTCCAACATGTAATGCACAAAAGCATGATGTTCTGCGATATAAGTATCACATCATTCAAGTACACAGTCAAAGTCCATTTCCAATATCATTCAGCTCTGACAAAGACTGAAGAACATAGCCCCAGATCTCGTGCCTCTATTTCCAACATGGTGTGTACAGAAGCTTCATACACCAACATAAGCTGGAATGCAAATAACCAGCAAAGCTAACTACAATTGTGTACGCTATCATATCATTCTAGTTTTGCAGCGTGAAATTTTTCTGGATTTACATGCTGGGCATTATTCCGCCAACTAGTGGTTGGGTCCGGATTTGTTGTATTTCTCTTGTTTTTTTTTTGTGGTTTTTTTTTTTGGGTGGACGTCAACATATCACCATTTGGTGTCCTCCTGTGAAGTCTATGTGCTTGAAGCTCCCACTTTTGGTCGCCATTTTGGGTCTGGATCGATACGGAATGAGCGTCAGAGATTTGGAGAGAGGTATCGACGAAAATAGGTGGAAAATTCGACAGAACAGCGATACAAGGCTTTTTTGATACACTAGACTACAATCCTAGGAGCCGGAGTGGACCTAAAAGGTAAAAATTACAGATCTTTGACAACACAGAGAATGGGCATACAGGGTGATCCCAGTGCGCGGTAATGGACAAGACACCGTTCAAGTTCTGCAAGAATTGTTATCACAAGTACGCACAAAAAGATCAGCATCCTGCCTGCAACCTTTGTCTGCTGCTGGATCACTGAAGTGAAGATTGCAAAGCGTGCTGGGCCTTCACCCAAAAACTGTCAGGGTAAGAGAGAGACAGAGAAGGGCCAACTACAACATGCAGGGCCGGGGGCCACCACCGTCGCTTCGAGACTTGGGACTTTCCAGCGAAGAGGAAGACTATGTCGACAAAGTCCCTAAAGTCGACGAGGACACAGAGGTCCCAGTCGTCAAGGTCAAAAAGAAGACTTAGAAGGAGGTTAGATGAACGTCGACCTTGAAAAAAACAAAATGAGAAACGAAAAAATGTGTCAAAGTCCTTGAAAGGAGCCTCGGCATTGAAACGCTTGATGACCGCAGTCCACTCTGGAGACAATCTGTTGAATCCTTCGACAAGTACTCTGTGATGACGAAGACCCTCAAAGAGTCTAAGACGTCGAAAGACGGTCACAAAAAAAGACGTTTCGACGTCAAAACGAGAGTGCCGAAACAGCCTTCGACGACAGTGGAGGCGGCGTCGAGCACGAAAAGAAAGGCTGAGGGTCTTGACGCCGAAACTCACACGTCAGAGAGAGAGAAGAAGAAAAAGAGACTATTAGTAGAAATGACAAATATTTTGCAATGCAAAAAGGAATTAGGGGACAGCTTGAAGCAATTCAAGATACCGCCGCAAACATCAACGGAAGCGGGAAAGGCGATCGAAGATTTACAGTCGCCAACAACTCCCGAACCACACGACAAAGAAGAGTAATTCTTCGAGGATGAATGAGAAGATGACGCACTGACGTATGTGGGTTCAGCGACCTCGGAGGTTCAACACCTACAATGGCCGGATCTCGACACCGAATCACCAGAAGAGGCGTTCAACACATATCCTTCGAGACCTTCACCAACAGATGACATTGGTATGTACAACCAAGTCCTAAAAAAGGCAGCAGACACATATGGAGTACAACTGTAGGAAGAAAAGCCACAATCATGTTTTTACTAGAGACGTTGCTGCCTAATCAATCAAGGAACCAATTTATTGCCATGCTACCAAGTGTATTAGATCAAGGGAAAGAAGCATTTAAAGAGCCTGCCACTTGCAAAGCAGGCACACCAAAAGGTGAAAAGAAATACAAACATTCTTCAAAGGACCCTTTGTACATCAAAGGGCCTGTGCCAGCTGACTCAATCATAACATCCATGGCTAGAAAAGGGGTAAATGTACCAACCAACGTTAGACCACCACCAGACAAAGAGAGAAAGAGGATGGACCTTATCGGGAGAAAGTTAGAGAGGAGTGCAGCAATTCAGTGGCGCTTAGCAAACTCAAATGCTTTGATAAACAGGCATGCATATCAGCATTGGGAAAAGGTAGTAGAACTACTAGAGCACCTGCCAGAACAGTTCCAAAAAAGGGCTAGTCGCTTAGTGGAAGAAGTAAAGAACATATCAAAAACATGTTTAAAATCAGCCCTAGACGCTGCAGACCTATCTAGCAGGCAGATGATGATCGGCATCAGAGAGGCGACATCCATGGTTGCAAATCTCAGGTTTCAAGCCAGAGGTGCAAAATAACATACTAAAATCACCGTTCAATGGGAAGAACTGTTTGGTAGTGTCGTAGATGAAAAACTGAATCAGCTGGAAAAAAAACAACGAAACAGCAAGGTCTATGGGCACACTATAATTCAGAGGCATGCATAGAGACACACCCTCAAGCAGACCAGCGAGCAGAAGTAACCATCAACCTACAGCCTCACATCAAACGTATCAGCAAACTTACCAAGGAGTAAGCCAGGGACAACAACAAGAGCACCAGCAGAATTGGCAATTCCAAAAGGGAAGACAATCCTTTCGAGGGCGCCCTCAGGGAAGAGCACAACCACAGCGAGAAGGACGGCAGACCACAATAAAGTGACTGGATTCCACGAGAGAGCCACTCTTCAAAGACATCACAAAGTGGGCTCCCAAAGACACAAAGACATTTAAACAAGCAGTACCTCCAGCATACTACACGAGTAGGAGTCAGGCTAAAATACTTCCTCCAGAAATGGAGAGAGATCACTTCAGACAAATGGATATTAAATATAATACAGTACAGTTACTGCATAGAGCTAACAAAGCATCCTCCAAACAAAAAACCAACAGGAAGTTGCATTCAAAAAGAGAATTATCTCAATTACTCCAGGAGGTGCAAGAACTTCAAGCCAAAGATGCCATTGAACAGGTACCACAAAAGGAAAATAACTGCGGCATGTTCGAGGCATGTGTGCTGCTGAATTCATATCTGTGCATAGATCGCCGCCTAGTGTTGGGTCCGGATGATTGCACATTGTTGTCCTGGAAGAGTCTTCGAAGTATCACGAGATAGGTGGCTCCTCCCCTGGACTACAGTGCGCATGGGCATCGCCTCCATCCCCAGATTTTTTTTTTCCGCCATTGGGTTCGGATGTGTTTCGGTTCCCTCTGTCGGAATCGATAGTTGTTAACTTTTCTAACTTGAGACCAAAAGGTCTTTAGGCTGGGCGTCGGTATCGTTCTTCGTTCAGGTTTAACTTCTTTTCAGCTCCGAACTCTTGCTGCCCTTCCGCATGCTGTCGGCGCGGACGGGCCTACACGACGCTTCAGACATGGAACGAACTCCGTTTAAGAGGTGCCCAGTGTGCACCTCCAAGTATTCACACCTCGACGTGCACCCAGTGTGCAACAAATGTCTGTCGCCGGACCATGATGAGGCCAGGTGTATGGCCTGCTTGAAGTTCCGGTGTAAGAAGACTCTCAAGCTTTGTCGGGCCGCTAGACTCCAGGCCCAGTTATCAGCGCCCCCGCCAGACAACATCTTCGAAGAAGACGTTGGAGACGACAATGTCTTTCAAGTTTCGGACTCTAGCCCGGCGTCAGAGGAAGAAAACTACGACGCGGGAGACGAGGAGTTTGATGAAGTCGTCGGTGAGGTAGGGGACGACGATGGGGCCATTGCCACTGTGGAGGATAGCTCAGAGGAGGAGCATCCTCAAACTAACTCAGGGGTCAACCCTAACTATACGGCCCAGGTCGAGGGATCGCCTTCGGGCCTTACCCAAGACCTTGCTAATCGTCCCACGGCCTCGCCTACGGGCCTGGCCATGGACATTTCAGATGTGCCACTCCCGTTGAAGAAAACGAAAGTGAAACCATCGGGGTCCACACCAACGGTTTCGAAACCGAAAGTGAAAGTAGCAGTGGTGGGACAGAAGGCCCCAGAGGCCTCAGCGTCCAAGAAATTCAAAATGGCCGACAGCAAGAGCCGCTCCAAGATGGCCGACCCGAAGAACCCGGTGTCGAAGACGACCGACGCGGCCGCGTCGGCGCCGAAGGTGGTCGAGGTCGATGACCCGAAGAAGGCTCCAAAGAAGCGTCAGGACGGCGCCGAAGATCAGGCTGCGTCAACTCCGGCCGTCAAGGCCAAGGATGGTGATGTGTCGGCTCCGAAGACCGTGCCTTCCGCCGACCCAACACCGGACTCTGGGAAATCGCTCGAGCCGGTCCAGCCGTCACCGGCCTTAACAAAAAAGGTCTTGGAGTCCCTGCAGCGGATTCGGAAGGACGCCGTGGCTCCCGAACCGAAGGATGTGGTGCCGAAGCATACTCCGAAGCCGGCAAAGGTGCAAACGCCTATCCGCTTCACGCTGCCGCCCAAGACGACGCCGAAGGCTTTCGCTCTGAAGCACGGGGCCGGGGTGCCTTTGAAGGTGGTGTCGACGCCCAAGGCGTCATCGGGGGGGCCGAAGCCTCGGCTACAGCCACTCGCTGATGAGGAGCGTCGAGAGGTGGTTATCGACGCCAACACCGGGAAGCTCTCTCTCCTCAAAAGAAAGATCACCACGGAGCCGGTGTTGGAGTATTATCGTATACCACTCAAAAACAAGAAGGACTCTGCGGGTACTTCTGCCCCTATAGAGCCTGCATCTCCACATAATTTGGAACTTTCAGAGACGCATTCTAACGCTGGAGAAGGTGACGGAGATGAAGAGGACGAGTACAACTACCCAGCCTACTCGGATCCAGAGGAGGTACATGAACCCTGGTCTGCCGGAGGCGACCCTGAGGACCCCCAGTCGGGTCATGAACCACAGCTTTTTGCAGCAAAGACTTCTCCAACAGAGGACTCTGCAGCCTTCAACGCTTTGATTGAGAGACCTGCAGCTAATCATGATGTCGACCTACATTCAGACCCTGTGGATGTCGATTTTTTGTTTGACACTTTCTCAGTGGCTGAAAAGTGTCAAGACATTGCCTATGCTTAAGGGAGTGCTGAAGCACGCGCCTGAGGTTTTCAGAGAGCCCACTCGGGCGCGAGTCATCAATCCTTGTATTGACAAAAAATACAAGGCAGCGCCCTCGGATCCAACCTACATCAAGGGACACTTGCCGCTGGACTCTTTGGTGGTATCCAACGCACGTAAGCGGGCGAACTCGCAAACCACGGGTGACGCTCCTCCCCCAGACAAAGAGTCAAAAATATTTGAAGCCTCAGGGAAACGAATTGCTGCGCAGGCAGCTAATATTTGGCGCATTTCAAACACGCAGGCCCTACTTGCACGCTACGATAGGGCACATTACGACACCCTAGAAACACTTCTGCAGCACTTGCCTGATCAGTACAAGGAGGCAGGTGAAATGCTCATTCAGGAGGGAAAGCTGATAACCAACGCTTCCATCAAATGTGCGCTGGACGTGGCCGATACCGCCTCCAGGGCAATCAATACTAGCGTGTTGCTGAGGAGGCATGCTTGGCTGAGAATATCAGGCTTCAAACCTGATATACAGACAACCATCTTAAACCAGACAGTCAATCCTGACCACCTGTTTGGCCCCGAGGTGGATGCGACACTTGAAAAAATGAAGAAAGACACGGACACTGCTAAGTCCATGGGGGCCCTCCAGTCTCAGCAGTTTCGGGGTGGTTCCTTTCGCCGCTCCAATAACAGAGGCACCTCAACGGGTCAGGCATCGCAATCCACACAGTACTATAAGAGCAACACCCAAACCTCATACATCAACAAAGGTAGAGGTGGTTACAGGGGCAACAACGTTAAAGGCAGGGGACGTGGAAACAACAGCTCCAGGTCCTCCTCCACCAACAAACAGTGACGCCTTGTCACTGCCCCCCGACCACACAACACCGGTCGGGGGGAGACTCCAGCAGTTCCTGCCCGCGTGGAAATCCATCACCACGGACAGGTGGGTCAAATCTCTTATCCAGTACGGTTACTGTCTAGAACTTACTTCCACTCCACCAAACATACCTCCAAGAAACCGTCCTATGTCCGGCGAGCGCTTGCACTTGTTGCAGCAGGAAGTTCAAGTCATGCTGCAAAAAGGGGGCAATAGAGCTCGTTCCACTGCCGGAAAGGGGAACAGGAGTTTACTCTCTTTACTTTCTGATCCCCAAAAAGGACGGATCCCTCAGGCCCATCCTGGACCTCAGGCCCCTCAACTGGTACATTCTATCGGAGCACTTCCATATGCTCACGTTACAGCAGGTCCTCCCTCTGCTTCAACAGGGGGACTTCCTGGCTACGCTTGATCTCAAGGATGCATACTTTCATATCCCCCTGCATCCTTCCCACAGGAAGTATCTCAGATTCACGATTCAAGACCAGCACTACCAATTCAGGGTTCTGCCTTTCGGGGTCACCACAGCGCCAAGAGTCTTTACAAAGTGTCTAGCGACTGTGGCAGCACATCTACGATGCCAGAACGTCCACGACTACCCCTATCTGGACGACTGGCTCATTCAGGCAAAGTTCGAACAGCAGTGCGCCGACCACGTGTCCCGCACCATTCATCTCCTGCACGATCTGGGATTCTCGCTGAACTATCCAAAATCCCATCTCCAACCCGCCCATATACGGCAGTATCTGGGCGCGACAATAAACACTCTGGCAGCCACTGCGCAGCCAAACTCAGTGAGAATCGCCAGTATCCAAACGCTGATCCAACGATTCAGACCTCAGCACTCGCTTCCAGCGAAGGTGTTCATGCAGTTGATAGGCATGATGGCCTCCTGCATCTCCATCGTCCCGCACGCGAGACTACATATGCGTCCGCTTCAGGAGTGCCTGGCACGTCAGTGGACTCAGGCTCATGGGCAACTGACAGACCTAGTGTTGGTGAGCAGTCGGGCGTACAACTCTCTGCATTGGTGGAATCCACAAAACCTTTGCAAGGGCCGACCGTTCCAGGAGCCTGTGCCACAGATTATCCTGACAACGGACGCTTCTCTCCAGGGATGGGGAGCGCATGTACTCCATTACACGGTGCAGGGACTATGGACACTACAGCAGAGGAAGATGCACATCAACGTTTTGGAACTGATGGCAATCTTCATGGCCTTGAAGGCATTCAAAGTACATCTGTGCAACAAGGTCGTGTTGATCCGGAAGGACAACATGACGGCCATGTACTACATTCAGAAACGGGGGGCACACACTCTCCGCAGCTGTCTCATCTGGCTCAGAGCATGTGGAAGTGGGCCATTCAGAGGAACATCTTCCTCATGGCGGAGCATCTCCCGGGCAAAGACAACCAGATGGCGGACCTGCTCAGCAGGCACAGCCACCAAATGCACGAGTGGGAGATACATCCATCAGTACTCCAACCGTACTTCCAAAAGTGGGGTCATCCAGAGATAGACCTGTTCGCCACAAAGGAGAACGCAAAATGCCAAAGCTTCGCCGCCAGGTTCCCACACCCGCAATCGCAGGGCAATGTGATGTGGATGAACTGGTCAGGCAGATTTGCGTACGCTTTTCCCCCAAGCACCTCTGATACCGCTGGTGGCACGCAAACTCAGGCAGCACTCGATGACTCTCATCCTGGTTGCTCCAACGTGGGCTCGCCAACCATGGTACACCACGTTTCTGGAACTCTCCGTGGTACCGCATCAAAGGCTTCATCTCACTCCCAGCCTTCTGACGCAGAGCCATGGCGACATTCAGCACCCAGATCCGCAACAGCTCAACCTGGCGATCTGGCTCCTGAAGTCCTAGAGTTTGGCTACCTCAATCTTCCCCCCCGATTGCATGGACATCATTCGGGAGGCAAGGAAGCCCACTACTCGAGCTTGTTATGCGGCTAAATGGAAGCGGTTTGTCATTTACTGTGTAAACCACGATATTGACCCGCTAGATGCTTCCATTCAGAACATCATTTGTTACCTGTTCCACCTGTACCAATGCAATTTGGCGTATTCTTCCATCCGAATTCACTTGTCTGCAATGGCAGCATACCTCCAGAATAGGCAACACGTATCACTTTTTAAGGTCCCTGCTATCAAGGCTTTTCTGGAAGGACTCAAAAGAGTCATTCCACCACGGACACCACCAGCTCCGGAATGGAACCTCAATGTGGTTCTTACAAGGCTGATGGGTCCTCCCTTTGAGCCACTGCACTCTTGTGAGCTTCAGTTTCTGACTTGGAAGGTTGCTTTCTTAGTAGCAATTACATCGCTACGGAGGGTTAGCGAGTTGCAGGCGCTCACCATCCAAGAACCTTTCTTCCAAGTACACGCTAACACGGTGGTGCTCCGCACTAACCCTAAATTCTTACCCAAGGTTGTATCTCAATTCCACATGAACCAGACAATTGAGTTGCCAGTGTTTTTTCAAACCCAGAGTCACTGGCGGAGCGGATGCTCCACACCCTTGATGTTAAAAGAGCCTTGATGTACTACATTGACAGGACAAAAGATTTTCGTAAGACCAAGCAACTTTTCGTTGCATTTGCCTCACACCACAAGGGAAACGCTATCTCCAAAGCTGGGATCGCTAGGTGGATCGTGAAATGCATTCAGATCTGTTACGCTAAAGCTAAACGCACTCTCACAATTCCACCAAGAGCCCACTCCACCAGAAATTTGGGGGCCTCTATGGCTTTCCTAGGTAACATTCCCTTAGAGGACATATGTAGAGCAGCCACATGGTCTACCACACATACTTTCACTAAACATTACTGTGTAGACGTGCACTCTAAACAGCAGGCAGCTGTTGGACAGGCTGTTCTCAAAACACTTTTTCAAACTGCTGCAGCTGGCACGGGCGGCCGCCGCTAATGGAGGGACTGCTATGTATTCTATGCACAGATATGAATTCAGCAGCCCACATGCCTCGAACTGCAAATGCTACTTACCAGTATGCATCTGTTCTTGGCATGTAGGGCTGCTGACATTCATATCGCCCACCCTCCTCCCCGGCGCCTGTAGCAGCTGCAGTATTCATTTACATATATTTATATGCTCTTAGCATGGGCATCACTCACATACTTCACTCCATCTCTGCCAATGGCTAAAAACAATCTGGGGATGGAGGCGATGCCCATGCGCACTGTAGTCCAGGGGAGGAGCCACCTATCTCGTGATACTTCGAAGACTCTTCCAGGACAACAATGTGCAATCATCCGGACCCAACACTAGGCGGCGATCTATGCACAGATATGAATGTCAGCAGCCCTACATGCCAAGAACAGATGCATACTGGTAAGTAGCATTTGCATTACTCAGCGTACTTCCTAATTCCAAAGGTAGACGGGACATTGCGTCCGATACTAGACTTAAGATTTCTCAACAAATTCATAAAAACACAAATATTCAAAATGACAACTTTGCAAGAGGTGATACTTTAGTTGCAAAAAGGAGACTACATGGCAACCATAGACTTAAAAGATGCATACTTGCACATTCCAATGAACAGAAGACACAAAAATCTGTTTAGGTTTGTGGTCAACAAAACACACTGACAATTCAAAGTGCTAGCCTTTGGACTAAAATCAGCACAAAGAGTCTTCACAAAGTGCCTAGCAGCAGTAGCTGCTCATCCAAGACAGGTGATTTATGTATACCCGTACCTAGACGACTGGTGAATAAAAGCAAGCTCATACAGTTGCTGCAAACCGCATATACAACAAGTGATAGAGACACTAGTTCAACAGTTTTTTGATACAATGGGACAAGCCGTCACCAGAGCCAGAACAACAGAAGGTGTTCTTAGGAGCAGAAATCAACAGGGAAGGTGTTCGCAAGCGAGAAGAGAATATTGGCACTGCTGCTGTAGACACATCTATACCACAAGGGGCAAGCTCTGACAATGAGGACAGTGGGGAAACTACAAGGAATGATGGCTTCTTGCATTTATTTAATCCCCAGGATTTGCTTGCACATGAGACTGTTCCAGGAATGGCTTCAGGAGCAATGGTCACAAGCAACAGGGAGTTGAGAGGATCTAGTAGTTGTCACACAGACAGTTTATCAGGAGAGATGCTTCCCAGATAGGATGGGGAGCGCACATGAGCAACCTCAAAGTGAGGGGATTGTGCGGTAAAATACATCAATTTCCTCTAGCTGAAAACAGTGTTCCTATCCCTAAAAGTCTTTCAGAAAGAGCTTTAATGAAAGAAAGTGTTAATGCAGACACCACGCCCACTATGTTTTACATAAACAAACAAGGAGGGACACAGTCTTTAGCACTCTCAACGCGAGCTCAAGAATTGTGGAAATGGACAATCCCGAAGAGCATCGACATAATTCCAATACAATTACCAGGGAAGGTCAATATAGAGGCAGACCGACTGAACAGACATATATCAGCATCCCACAGATGGGAATTGAATCAATCAGAACTCGATATTCAAAAGATGGGAACTCAGCTAATCAACCTATTTGCTACTCACTACAATGCAAAATGCCAATGCTTCGCATCCAGGCAATCTTGCAAGCAGTCCCTAGGGAATGTGTGCGCAATGGCTAGACTGGTCAGGAATATTTGCTTATGCTTTTCCCCCGATACCACTTCTCCACAAGGTGATGAACAAATGCAAAATCAGCCACATGACTATGAATCTCATTGCACCACAGTGGTCCAGACAGACATGGTTCTCCGAGATCATGCAGATAACTCGGGGAACCGTGCACAGACTTCCAAAAAGGCAAGACATATTAACAATGCAGAACGGAAGGGTACTTCACCCAGAACCCGAGAGCTTAAGCCTAGGGGCATGGCTCCTGAGGACTTAGAATTTGCACATCTCAAACTGCCAGAAAGCACAATGGCAGTACTAAGAGAAGCAAGAAAACCAACAAGAAGAAAATGTTACATTGCATAATGGAGAAGATACTCTCAATGGTGCCTTAAAGAACATCTTTCAAAGAAGACCACAAGGGAAAAACAGTTCTGAAGTACCTCACATATTTACTACAAAGTAAACTAAGCTGCACATCTGAAAGAAACACGTACTGATAGATTCCTTACCTTAGAATTACCCCCAGGCGTCAGAATGGATCTGGAAAGTTTTCGTCAGCAGTACCCCTGCGCGTCGGTAGGCATCGTCTTGCAGCTCTGCATGCATCGTTGGTGACGGGATGACGTCGCTGGAGCTACTTAGACGCGCCCACATGTGCTGACGTCAGTTCTTTCTTTTTCCGCGCCAGCAAGCTTAGATCCGGAAAAGAGCTAGTACCCCCAGTCACTTTTTGACTGAGTTTTTTCGAGTCTTTTTGTCTCATTTTCTCGAGTCGATCAACTCCTGGTGTCATAGGGATGCCCGGGTTCAAGCACTGTGGGGACTGTCGCTGCATGATGTCGGTGACGGACCCACACTGCGTGTGTCTCTACTGCCTAGGGCGTGACCACGATTCCAAGTCGTGCCCCGACTGCCGGGTCATGGCGCCGAAGACTTTGTGGGAGCGGTTCTCGAAAAATGCTGGAAGTCCGGCAGTCTGCTCTGTGCCACTCAAAGTCCAGGTCAAGTGGGAGGTTGAGGGACCGGTCGCGGAGCCGTCACCATCATTCCTCTAAGTCTTTGCACTCGGGGTCAGGTAAGTCAAAGCATTCCAAAAAGAAGTTGAAGAAGCGTCGTTGCTCCCCAACTTCCCCTCGCCTATCGTGCGATGCAGCTGAGGGTGCGGGTGGTGCCAACCCGCAGCTCCGGCGGCCCTGCGACTTCGCCGCCGGCCTCCCCACCCTTTCCAGGTCCGTCAGTGACGCCTGCTCAGGTGCAAGAGTTTCTTGCTGCCATGGCCCGACTCTTTCGGCAGACTGGCCCGCCAGTGCGCCTAAGGGTCACCGCAGGACCAACTGGGGTCCTGTCCTTCCATCTCCGATGGCTCTGCAGGACCCCCTGGGATCCGGGATCGGACCCCGGTCGACGCCGGTTGACCTTATAACACCTCCACCGACATCAACCCCACCAGCATCACCTCCGATATCGCCCTCTCCTTGGGACGACGTCGTCCCCAGTTTCAGCAATGCATAGGACACGGTGCCGGATCGGCGCTGCACGGTGCCAGATCGGTGCTGCACAATGCCGGATCGGCACCGCTCGGTGCCGGATCTGCGTCGCTCGGCACCGATTCAGACACCGATGGGGCCCTATTTTCAGCCTGTTCGGCAGACTTCGGAGGAAGGGGAAGACTGGTAGACCACGGAGTGTTTGGCACTATCTGTTGAATGTTTTTTACAGCCTTATGTCACAAATTTACCATCACATTTGTGTTGTAGTGATAATGTACTGTGCACATTGGAGGGTTTCCAATGGAAAGGTAATGAATTCATGTTGGTAACATTGAACGTGGAGAGCTTCAATACATGTATCACACTGGAACGTGGCTTAGAGGCGTTGAGATTATTCTTCTATAAACCTAGTGCAAGTCATTTTGAATATACACGGATGTTATTAGAAATGTCCAGAATTGTATTGAGAATTGATTTTTTTATTAATTTTTCTTATATACACCCTTATGGGTATGGTCATATCCTGATGACCTGTATATTGACGATTGACTAATGGTGGACTCTGCTAGTACATTTTTTTGATTTGGCAATATCTGTCCTCTTTAGTACCGTGAATGGGCTATTCCTACATAAGGTGGGAAAACTAAGTCATTAAGCTTTCTCGATGTTTAAGAAAAGGACAACTTTGTATTCCAGCTTATGCATAAAGATATTTGTTATATGTTAACAGTAGTTAAACCACTCTTTGCAAAATTTTAGGATTATTGGAAGAGATTGAGAACTCACATGAAAAAAGATGCCTGTCATGATAGTATTGTACCCGTATTTTTATGACCTAGAAATACACGTGGTCACAAATTGTGTAGTTGCCAACAAATTGATGCACATCTAATGGAATATGCTATCAAAAAGATTTCAGGAATTCTAGGATTGTTTTTTTACAACCATATGATACGTTTTGTAATGTGTAACAGAAGAACTGTAGATACAGGTATGATCCACCAACTCCATAATGGTGCTGCCTGCATTCATGACGCAACTTTCTGCTTTGCATATGATACAGCTGGCAAGCTTTTACTGGCCTTTTCCACCCACCCTTTTTTTTTTTTTATCAATCTAGCACTTTTGGGCTTTTTCACCAAGATGTCGACCAGTCTGTGTACTTTACATGCTGCTTCAAACCCCATACCCCTGAAAAGGCGTTTGTTAGAGCATACACCATACTCTTGTTGCATCAGCTGCTTAGAAGTGTGGCTCACTGGTTAGAGGTGGCAGACCCTGAAGCAGAGATCAGGCCTGGGACCAGGGTTCAATTCCCGACGCGGCAGGGTCTAGGATCAATGTCCGCGGACTCGATAATTCTCGCTTCGGCGCCTTCTCTAATCATGGGCCCCATGCTGCAACTCTGGGCAATAGCTAGCTTAATATCCACGACGGCCCCACCAGCGCTGGGATGCCTGGCTCTGCCCCTCACAGGGAGCGTCCCGAAGGGTTCCACAGCCTAAGCGCCGAGATACCCTCATGGGTGATTCAGCGCTATATAAATCAATAACTATAACTATTCCTTTACCATTTCACTGTGGCCGGTAATCTTTGTTCCCCTCCACCGCCATCAGAAAAAGGGAGGCCAAGCTCTTTGTTGTCATCCAAGAATCAAGCACCTTTGCCATTGACTCATGCTTCTAAGAGATGTGATAATTCTTTTAAAATTATTTTTTATTTAGGGATAGTTCATCAAAGCATAGTACAGTAATAAATGATTACACCATCTCACATTTCCACATGATTAAAAATGTGAAAAACACATTTACAAGAAAAGAGGCGAGATTAAAATATTGCACAATGCAAATCGAGAGACATGTGCAGCATTTCTTGAGCCATTGTTGTTGGTACCCTGTCTAACTGCCCATCAAGTGCATACTATGTCTTAGCACAAATGTTCCCATAGTTTCGCAAACTTCCTACATGAACCCAGATCTTAGAGCGTATTTTCTTTCACATTCCTTAATCCTATTTAATTTACAAAGTAGCTGCTGGAAAGTCTGGATATCATTCGACCGCCGTCTTTCGAGGATCAATGACCGAGCTACCAGGACCATAATATATATATGTTTGTTTTTTTGCCGTGGATTAGCTATTAAATCGGGTGGTTATCCCAACACAACAGTCTGGGTGTTTAGCATCTGCTGAACTTTCAATCCGTTAAAACAATACTGATTAATTGCTTCCCAAAATCCATTTAGCTTTGGGCACTCCCAGATGATGTGTGTCCACTTTTGTGATTTTTAGGATCTAACAATTGTCCCTCTAGCTTGCTGGTCTCATTAATGATAAATTGATAAAATTTAAAGACCTTCAATAATAGGACGGGCAGCCATAATTTGAATGATGTTTTTACCCTTATGCAATTTTCTCTTTTTAGCCATTCCAAATGCAATTCAGATTACATTTTTTAAAGTGAATGTTTTGTTTTCTACGATTATTTGGGCAAATAAGATATCAGTACACGCTATTGATACACAGAATTGACCTGGTAAGGGGGGGTTTAGCTGTTCCTGACTTGAGAGAATACACTTTGCGAACTTTGCACATACCATGTACGTAACAATGAAGATTTTAAATATTAATAGATAAGATAATGTCTTTATAGATCCCATCCTTCAAGAATATGAAATCAAGGATATTATGCGTTTAACAAAAATTCCTAAAAAAAAAGTCAGATATAAAACATTACAATGGTGTATTTATCGAAAATACCTTATTTTGTGTCATCTTGCATCCCTAATATTAATGGAGAAACTTACATGTAAAGAAACATAAACATTAGAATACCATGAGTAGCATCAGAGTGCTGGAGATCCTACAGATCAAGGTCATTGACCAGATGCATGGAGATGATGCTTGAGGAGAAATTCTTTTAGTTGTCTCTCGAAGTTTGTGAAGGATGGATTAGTTCTGATGTGGGTAGGGAGAGAGTTTCAGATTTTGGAGCATTCCCTGAGAAAGAGCGGGAGAGGACTTTTTGTTTTTGTCTTTTTGGGGGGATTAAGAGGAGCGAGTTGAAGCTTCTTAGGTTTCTTGATTGTCCAGCTTTTGTGAGTTTGGTTTCGAGGTAGTCCGGTTTGCCTGTGTGTAAGGCTTTATGGGTGAGACAGGCAGTTTTGAAAGTGTAACATGCTCTATGGGTAGCCATTTTAGGGTCTGTAATGCCGGGGTGATGTGGTCGTAATGCTTGGTACCCATGACCATTCTTGCTGCTGCGTTTAGGGTGTTTTTCATGGGGGCTATGTGTGTTTTAGGTGTCCCAGTTAGTATGGCATTTCTATAGTCCAGTCTGGACAGAACTAGAGTTTGGGTTGCGATTTTTAGGTCCGTGGAGGGTATGCAAGGTTTGATTTTGTTGAGGAGTTTAAGGTTGTAAAGGACGCCTTTTGCTGTGGAGTTTATGTGGGAGCTCATGTTGAGATTTGTGTCTAGAGAGATCCCTAGTGATTTAGCTGATTTCGCTGGAGTAAGTTTGCATATTCGAGAGTCAAGGTTGTTTATACATTCTTGGATCTGAGGGGGTTGTTCATGATTGGAGAAGACACGGATCTCGTTTTTTTCTTGGTTGAGTTTGAGGTGGTTGAGTGTTAGACAATTTTCCACTTTAGAAGGTGTGGAGTTAAGTCGAAGGATGTCATCGAGGGAGGAAACCTCAAGGTACAGCTGGGTGTCATCAGCATAGAGGTGGTAGGTGATGTTTGCTTGTTTAAAATGGTAGTGAGCGGTTCCATGTAAATGTTGAAGAGTGTGAGGGAGAGGACTGAGCCTTGAGGGACACCTCGAGTTGAGGGGGAGGTGTCGGACATCGAGTTTTAGTTCTTTATGATTTGGGAGCGGTTATGTAGAAATGAGAACCATTTTAGGATGTTGCCATCTGCTCTGATTCACTTTTGTAGGGCGTCTAGGAGTAGAGTGTGATCAACCGTGTCAAAATCAGCAGACAGGTCGAGGAGGACAAGTAGGCAGCATTTGCTAGAGTCAAGGGAGTTGTGAATGTCATTGGTTATGCTCAGTATAGCGGTTACTGTTCTGCATCCCTTCCTGAACCCGGATTGGTGTGAGTCAAGTAGGTTGTTAGATTCCAGGTGTTGGTTCAGTTGGGCGAGAATGCATTTCATCAAAACAAAAAGAGGGAGTATCCTGAGGACATAGAATGTCCCTACGAAAAAGAAGGAGAGAGCAACACAGGAAAGTAAACGTTTTTCCATTTTAAAGAAACCCCTCACTCCCCAACCTAGTTGGTGACATGCTTCATCATAGGCGTCCACCACGTAGCCGAATGCCACTCAGGTGTGCTTCGACGCCTGACTACAGCAGAGCAGGTTTTTTGGGGAAAGTGTGGGAAAAGTGTAAGTGAGTGGATTAAAAATGTCTTTATTGTACTCCCTAAGTTTTTAATGTGGAGCAATAAGTAAAGTTTAAAACTAAGTGTGATACGTAAAATGGCTAGATTGACCAAAAGTATCAGTGAGAAGTGAAACAAGCATTTACAATGCAATAGGTTTCGCAGCATTAAAGTTTGATGGATAAGAAGCAAGCAAATGAAATAGACAAGAACGCCACTGAATGCTAATCAATGAGCGGACCTAAAGCCCAATCTAAATTTTGGTATTGTCCACAATATGTCCTGACAACAGACCGCTACAAGCTGGATCTTAACACACATACATACCTCTGTTACAAACCAAATTTAAACGTGTTTGTGTAACAAGATGGTGTACTAACCAACCAGCTGGACCAGTAATGCAAATTGCTAATTTACTAAGGAAGGATAGCAAGACGGGCATATAAAGACATGGATTTAAGATTAATTGCTGACTTAGCGGAGGTTAAAGGAGTAAAAAAAATGAAATCATTATTATTAGATATCAGTTCATGAACCTGATATTTTCGATCAGCTCAGGTAAGCTGCGAGGAGTAGCATTAAGTGTCACAATGAGATCCAAAAGGAAGTCGAAGCAAGAGTTTTGTTTAGCCTCTCTACCTTACTGAGCTTCTTCTACTCTCTTCCTTACTGAGCCACTGCTGCTCTCTGCCGTACCGAAATTCGGCTACTGTCTACATTAGCGAGTCTCTGCTACTCTCTACCTTACTGATCCTCTGCTACTCTCTACCATACCAAGCCTCTGCTACTCTCCACCTTTCTGAGCCTCTGCTGCTCCCTACCTTACTGAGCCTCTGCTACTCTCTAATTTAGCAAGCCTCTGCTAATCTCGACCTTAGTGACCCTCTGTTACTCTCTATCTTACTGAGTCTCTGCTACTCTCTACCTTACCGAGCCTCTTCCAAATAAACAGTGGTGTCATGGAATTTGAAAAGCCTACAGTTGTTTAGAACGTGGTGAAATGTAACTGTCATAGATACAAAACTCACCACATGCAAAATGGCACTGGTTACATGTGTTCTGTTTGTGTACTAATAAGCTGAACATGGATCAAAAATACACCAGTCACACTGTGCACGAAACTACAATTCCCAGAATGCCAAGAGCATTTGGCCACAAAAAAAACAGAGGTAGCTGATTTATTCACTCTTGACAAGGGATCAAACATTAACTAAAACCATTGAGTTGTGAAATATCCCCATGCATGGTCACGTTCATTCACTGGTAGGCGAGCTAGTACCACTAAACGTTACAGCACAATATTTCTTATAGCAGGTAGGAAGGGAATTCTGCTGTTCAGACCAGGCGTTGCGGCAGCTACACAGTTTATAAAATGAAGGTGCGGGGCCCCTGCACCAGGTGATCTTGGGAAGCAAGGGGAGGGTCTGTCTTAGAGAGGAGCGTGATCTCACGTTGTATTTTTAGCAGTCTTTTGCTTTTATTCTACGCCGCTTCTCCCGCCCTGTCTTCTCCCTATCTGGCCGGTGCTTGCAGGAGGCTGCTGTAGCCCGAGGGGACTCTCCTCACGCATACCTCTGTTGACACAGTTCCTGCGCAGTGCGCGAGCTGAAACGCCACATGCTTAGGGACTGCTGGGCTCGCGCTGAACCTCGGGAGACCCCAGGACTGCCGCTTCTCACCTTCATTCTTCAATGGAAAACCGCTGAAAACTATGGGTTCCCCCGAAAAGCAGGTACAGCTATCCCCAAAAATACCTTCATAAATAGTTTCCTTCTTTGTTATCTTTAAAACTCGTCTTGCGAAGGGGTTTCCTGGTGCAGAGAATTTTTTTTAGCAAGTCCTTTCCACTGTGGTTTCCTACAAGACAAAATCCTAACAAGTCAGGTCCCGGGCCGCGCTGTGATTGGCTGACGTCACGGGGGTGTCCCGGGCCGGCAGCCAATCACAGTGCGGCCCGGGAATGACGTCACGGGGGTGTCCCGGGCCGGCAGCCAATCGCAGCGCGGCCCGGGACAAAGGGGCGGGGCTTAAAAAAAGCACCAGAAACGCCCCTGAATCGCGTTTTCAAGAGAAAGCGCGATTGACAGCCTCTGTCTCCCAATGGCTAGCCTCCATTTATGGAGCTAGCCAATGAGAGGCAGAGGCTGTGCCGACATCCATACTGAAGACAAAAGTTTTCAAACTGGGAGGGGCACTTCGTGCCCCTCGCCAGGTCGAAACCTAAAAAGGCTGGTGCTGACCCCAAGGATCTTAGCAACTACAGACCTGTATCCAATCTTCCTTTCCTAGCAAAATTACTAGAAAAATGTGTTCTCCGTCAACTCACCCACCACATGTACATCAACAACCTCCTCGACCCACACCAATCAGGCTTCAGGAAAGGATGCAGCACAGAGACTGCCTTCCAAAATGTCATAGATGATATGCACAAATCACTGGACAAGAACCGCTGCTGTCTACTCATACTCCTGGACCTTTCGGCGGCCTTTGACACGGTCGACCACAAACTGCTCATAAATATTCTCACAGATAGGGTAGGTGCCAATGGGGTGGTTGCACAGTGGTTCACCTCCTTCCTACAAAACCGATCTCAAAGAATAAAAATAGGAAACTTCACGTCCGACCTACACCCTATAACTAGAGGTGTCCCCCAGGGGTCAGTGCTATCACCGCACTATTCAACATCTACATGGAGCCACTCACCATCATCCTCAAACAAGCCAACATTCCCTTCCATCTCCATGCCGACGACACCCAGATATACCTAGAAACCTCCGCCCTAGCAGACATGCAAAGACTAAACATCACCCTAAGAGAAGTACAAGAGCAGCTGTCCCGCAACCATCTGAAATTAAATCAAAACAAAACGGAAATTCTTCTCCTAGCCAGCAAGGAAAAGAACCCGCAAATCACGGAATGGTTAAAGGCTATTGATGCTCTAGACTGCACCCTCATCCCAGCAAACTCAGTGAAGTCATTGGGTATCACTCTGGACCCTAACTTGGATATGATTAAACACATCAAGAGCACTGCAAAAGGTGCCTTCTTCAACCTAAAGCTATTAAGAAAAATTAAACCCTTCATCCCACCAACGGACCTCAAACAAGCCACGCAGTCACTTGTCCTATCCAGATTAGACTACGGGATCGCCACCCTCACAGGCACGGCCAAACTACACCTGGCTCCACTTAGAACAACACTAAATGCAGCAGCCAGAATGGTGTAGGAGTGAAGAAATATCAACACATCACTCCCGCGCTAACTAAACTCAAGTGGCTCCCAGTAGAAATGCGAGCTAATTTCAGAACCGCCTGCCTCACACACAAAGCTCTACACACTGGCAAACCCACCTATCTAGCTGCCAAACTCAAGAAAGCGGGACAGACAAGAAACCTAACTCTGTGCTTCTCATCCCTCCGAAAACCTGCAAACAAAAGACTCTATCTAGGTCCTTCACCGGAAATGCACCCAAAATCTGGAATGCCATTCCCATACATATTAGGACGAACTCTTCCTACAGAGCCTTCAAGAGCCAGCTCAAAACGCTCTTCCTCAATCAAATCCTCACAAAGTAAAAACGGATCCTCTTTAACTCCCGACCACAAGACAAAAGACCCAGAAACTACGTCAAAGCGGATTAACGAACCTCCTTAGACCTTGGACTCACTATTTACCTGGGCACTCTTGGTGTAACAATCCGTTTACAACAATGTAATCGGTTTATAACAATGTTGTAAAGCGCTCCGATACCTCCGGGTCTGGCTAGAGCTATAGAAAACTACAAAAATAAAAAATAAAAATATGTGTGTATGCCGGGTCTGGTGGCTCAGTGGACGAAGGCGTACGCTGCAGGGACCTGTGTTCAACCTCATGGTCACAGTTTTTTTGTTGCTCTAGCCCCGTCCCCCACCCCCAATGACCCCGCCCCCACCAGTGCAGCCCTCGGCCACAAACCACACTGTAAATTTATCCCAGAGAGAAAGTTTGTGAGTACCCATGATCTACATGATCTTTGGTCGGAGATGGAGGCACAGAGCTTGATGCAAAATTAGATGGCTTGGTGTTCAAGAAGACTAATCTTAGTGTATTTGTGGTGATGAGATTGAAAGCCGTCCATGAGATTGAGGGTTTTTTCTTGAGCGCTTGAATTTCTCTGTGTCGGACAGTATAATTAATTACCCATGTCAGATACGCTATTGCTTAGTAGTAGATAGGGTTAGTGTTGAAGCCTTGCGATAGCCTCATGGCCTCATGTAGAGGCTTTCTGTCAATGAGTTTATGGTCTCTGGATTATACCAGTTTGATTTCTGGCCTCAGATGAAGCAACTGTACTGCTGCTGTGCCGCAGCCAGGATATGAAAGGGAATAAAATGTGGATTCACCAATCCAGAGTGACCATGCTCGAGATCTGTATGTAGTTTTTCCTGGTGCTAACCAGTTCCGGTGAGATCTTGGAATGAGAAGGAATCAGTATCAACTCTGAATTAAAGTCAAGCACTAAAAGGTTTTGCCTCGTGTTGCAGAAAAAATTACTGAACCACGGGCCATCAAACTGGGATTCTTACACCATCGGAGCAACACTGTCACGTATATGAATGCCTAATTACAGTAATCAGCAGCTGAAAGTGGCTAACTTCTGCAAAGTGTCAGGCTTGCTGCTGCACACCATGTCCTGCAATTTTCACAGCTTTTGATCCCTTTGAGCTACACATAAACGCGTTCGTTAAAATCTGCAATTTATGCAGCAGGTGATGGATTATGTGTTTGGTGCAGGAAATGTGTATTTATGTCCAAAGCACCGCCGCTGCCAACAGTGTTTTTCCAGTGGCTCTGCCTGTGCTCCACGGTCAAACTAGCATCTTTCCATTCTCCCGCATTTTCCAACTATGAGCGGGTTGGAAGGAAGGTACAATTTATCGCTGCAAATAAAATCAGACTTACACGGGTTTTTAATTTAACAGGTGTGATACATTATACCTATTCTGGGCTTCCGATGAATAACAAGCTGATTTTAATGTTTGCTGCACCAAAATCTGCAAGCCATGTTAAAACCTGTATGCTTTCCTCTTTTGAATTCCAGACGGTGTACCTTGCCGAAATCTAACAATACGTGTGGTTTTTATCGCACCTGGTAATTACCAGGTGCAGTAAACGCAATTCAACTTGCAAGTCCGAACCCTGCACAAACATGGATTTGAGATGGGGTTGGGAAACCCGACCCAATATTTAACACTGCACACACATTTGGCCCTGGGTGTTTTTGCACGTACATTCACCACTTTTTACCACCGCCTGCACTTTGCTGAAAATCTTTTTTTTTTTTAAGTAGGTTTATTTATTTATTTATTTTTTAGGTGTGCATTGCATTATTTACCACGTGCTCTCACGGCCTGCATAGTACTTAAAATGTTCCTATTACCCAACCTAAAAGAGTTAGGTTTTATTTATCATGAAAGTATAGAAATTTGCGTTGGCGATACCAGAAGTTAAACCATTAACCTATAGATTCTTGCAACAGGTATATCCCACTGACGCATCTGGCCGCCTTCAATACATGATAGAAAAGAAGCAGCGTGCTGAATAGGACCTCGAAGTGCTGGCTCAGTGTTGAGAAACGCCCACGTAGAGCGCTCCAGGCCATACACTTACATGTCCCACCTGTGTCAACAATCCCACCGCACCCATGGGGAGATGCAGGACACGCACATTAAAGCATCCTTAGACAGAGCACCCCGCCCCCACACTTTACAAATGCAAGGTCACAGGGGGCGCTTCCGCCTGGAAACGCTTCTCTTGTATCCGTCTGAAAAAGTATGAACAGCCCCAGCACAGACCTGCATATGGAGCTCAGGAAGAGGGTTTTTTATACCCCGAGGCGCTGCCAATGAAACCTAAAAGGGTCAAGTTCAAGAACGGGGCAAGTGTTTACATTATGATAATTCCCTCCACAACACCGAAATGTTGGCATATAGGAGAAACGGACGCAGGGGGTGTATACAGTGGCTTCCCGGGATCACACCTGTAAGGCACCTCATGCAATGACATGTATGACGATTGGGATTCTGTCGAGCACGTATGGCACCGAGATACTGAAAGAGTACCACAATGTAAGGCGCAAAAAGCAAGGACATGTATAAACACTGAGTTGTTGCTAAGAATGTAGGACAGGTCCCGGGCCGCGCTGTGATTGGCTGACGTCACGGGGGTGTCCCGGGCCGGCAGCCAATCACCGCGCGGCGCGGAAATGACGTCACGGGGGTGTCCCGGGCCGGCAGCCAATCGCAGCGCGGCCCGGGACAAAGGGGCGGGGCTTAAAAAAGCACCAGAAACGCCCCCGAATCGCGTTTTCAAGAGAAAGCGCGATTGACAGCCTCTGTCTCCCAATGGCTAGCCTCCATTTATGGAGCTAGCCAATGAGAGGCAGAGGCTGTGCCGACATCCATACTGAAGACAACAGTTTTCAAACTGGGAGGGGCAAGCCCCTCGCCAGGTTCGAAACCTAAAAATTACTAGTCAACATGTTTCAACCTATATGTGATAATACAAGGTTTTCGTCAGGACCAAATGTTGGAACCGGGAGGTGTGCACACGCTAAGGCGCACCCGTCCCTGGATCGGCATTAAGCCAGACCTTGTACTTAAAGTGAGGTAACTTTTCAGGGTTCTGTGAAGGGAAAAAGATTTCTGAAAGAAATAGAGCAGACCATAATACACAGTATATTGCGTTCCTACTGTGTATATGTTGCTACATCTTATATTTGCTCTCCATTTTGTAAGTGTGGATTTAATATTCTTCTACACACACCATGCACGCCGTATTGTTGTGACAAAATTCTGTGCACTATATACAAGTGATGCATCTTGAGTTGGAGTATAGACAACACTACTATCTTTCATTACATACCCACGATCATTCATTATCTCAGGTGAGTGTCATACAGCTCTTCCAATTTAGAGCATCTGCAATTGTGGAGCGAGTGAGTTTGCGAACACGCACAACACGTACCAACTGTACTTGTGCTAATAGTGGCAAACAACATGCATTTCTTCAGGATTTTAACTAGGAAAGGGTGCCTAAGGTTTTTGAGGTCATTTGGGTCAGCATTGTTTTTTTTTGTTTTTTAGAAGGGCGGTGACTTGGGCTTGTTTGAGTCAGTCGGGCATCAGACCATTGCATAGGGATCTGTTGATGATCTTTGTCCACAGTGGGGTTAGGGTGGGGTTTAGGTTCTTCGCCAGGGAAGCGGGGAGAGGATCTGCATAGTGGTTGGAGGGTTTGGAGTTGGCAATCACCTTGGAACTGCCCTCTTCGGAGAGAGGTTTGAAGTCCTTCCAAAGCTTGAGGTAAGATGGTGTCGTGGGTGAATGCTTATTTTGGTGGTTGACAGAAGGGTGGTCTCTGATTCGGGGAGAATGTTGTGAACTAGAGTTGGGTTAAGTCTCTTTATGGGTGAGGATTTGCATTTGCTGTGTTGTGATTGAGGGTGTTGGTCTAGGGAGAGCTCAATATTGGTGATTGTCATTGAAGAATTGGGCCAGGTTGTTGCAGTGAAGTTTGGAGGCAGGGGGGTTAGCTTTGGCGGGTTTGGAGGTCTGTTTCTGGATGATGTTGAAAAGTTCTTTGGGGCGGTTTTTGTCTTTGTCTAGTGCACTCCGGAAGAAAGAGGCTTTTTCCTTGATTATGGGCTTTTTGTAGTTACTGCGTTCTTTTCTGAGCTGGGAGAGGTTGTTTGAGGATGGGTTTCCTCTCCAGAGTTTCTCCGCGGCTCTTCCTTTCTTACTTTCTGAGTTGAGGTCTTTGTTGAACCAGGCTCGAGAAGGTGTCTCTCTAACTCTTTTCAGTTCCAAAGGGGCTAGTTGGTCAAGAGCAGTTGCCATTGTTCTGTTGTACAGAGTAGTGAGCTTGACCGTGTTGAGGTTGTCCGTGGAGGGTGGGAGAAGTGATGTTATGGTTTCTTCGAGGACAGGGGGAGGTTTCTGCCACTTTGACGGGTAATTTGTGTTTTGACTGGTGGGGCAGCGATTTGATTGATGTTGAATCTAATGATGTGGTGGTCTGACCAGTCCATTGGGAGAATGTAAATAATGGTTACTGTTTCATTGTTGCCTATGATTGCCTCTAGGGTAGAGCCCTTGTTGTAGATTTTACTCTTGCAGAGTTGTATGAGTTCATTTGTCGGGAGGAGTTCATTTAGTGTCCTTTTCGTTATTCCAGGGGAGGTTGAAGTCACCCAGGATGATGTTGTCGAGGTTGGCTAAGGAGCAATGTGTAAGTAGGTCCGATATTTGGTCTCCGAATGCAGGTGGATATCCTGGGGGGTGGTAGATGAGATGGCATATTGTTACTTTGTTGTTTTGACATGTTAGGTTGGTGTTGAGGTATTCGAAGGTAGAGAAAAAGTGTGTTTTGATTTCATCTATATTGATGATGATCTTATGGATGATGGCAATGCCGCCACCTCGTTGGTCTGTTCGGTCTTTTTTGATGATGTAGAAGCCAGAGGGGACTAGAAGGTCAAGGAGTGGATATGATGTTTCATTGAGCCAGGTTTCGGTGAGGAACGCGAAGTCAATGTTGTGATTCAGTATGGTATCAGCCAGCTCTTCTGCATGCTTGACTGCTGATCTGCAGTTTATAAGCATGCAGTTTACCTTGTCGCTGTTGGAATGGTTTTTGGGGGTGGGGGGAGCTTGGGAAATGGTTGTGCGTTGGCAGGGCAGTCTTGTGGACCTAGGTTGGTTGTTAGCTCTACTTATTCCGGTGATTACCTGTATTTTGGAGGGGGGGGGGGGATTACCCCCCCTCTTACCTTAGAATATCCCCAGGCATCAGACTGGATCTGGAAAGTTTTGCGTAGCCGTACCCCTGCGCGTCAGTAGGTGGCATCCTGTGGCTCCGCGTCCGTCGCTGGCGTCATATGCGCCGAGATGACGTCACAGAGACTACTTAAGCGCCACCCATGCGCGCTAGCGTCAGTTCTTTCTTTTTCCGCACCAGTAAGCTCAGATCCGTTTACAGCATGTACCCTAGTCATTTATTGACTATCTTTTTGAGATAGTCGAAGAATTGTTTAAGCTCTCCGATGTCCCCCCGTCGGTCCCCAGATGCGGATGAGGGGTGCGGCTCCTTTGGAGCCTAGGAGTCCCGCGGCCTACCCGCTTTACCCGGGTCCGTCAACGACTCCTGCACAGATGCAAAAATTCCTTGCTGCTATGGACCGCCTTTTTAGGCCTCAGGCTCCCGCCGGTGCGCCTTTGGGACCCGCGGTCCCCTGTTCGAATCCTGCTGGTCCGTCGACTCCTTCGGTGGATCCAACCCCAGCGACGCCAGCAGCTCCGGCCCTGGCGCCGCAGGATCCTGCGCCCCTGGCTGCGGCCTCTGCGCCAAGAGGTCCCATGCTGCCAGCTCTGGCCCCATCGCCGCCCTCGTCTCTGACGGTTCCGCCTCTGCCCCGGTTCGCGGAGCGATTTGTTCCCACCTGGGATCCGAATTGGGAACTGGCGCCAGTGCCGTTCCCGGAACCGTTTATTCCTTCACTGGTTCCTGCCCGCTACCAAGGCCTGTGCCTTCGGGCCTGGTGGAGGAGGATGACTGGAAAGGCTTTGAGGACCTGCTTGCTCGTCAGTGTGTTTCTGAGCAGGATTGGGTGGATGACATGGAGGTGGCGGGGGCCTCGACGTCTCCTCTGATCCGGGGCTTGCCTCTCCTCCGTTCACTATGGAGGAAGGTGCCTCGTATACGGTGGTGCTCCGTCGGGCTGCTGAGGTCCTTAACATCGATCTCACCATCGGTGACCCTGAAGACAAACCTCCTCACTGAGGTGCTCCAGCCGGCGTCCACTTCTTCGGAGCCACTGCTGCCCTTTAATGATGCCCTCACCAAAGTGTTGTTGGGCACTTGGTCATGGCTCGCCACGGGCCCCTGTGGATAAGAAAGTCGCCAGGCGTCATTGCCCGGTGCCGGGTGACCCTGGCTTTCTGACCACTAATCCTACTCCCGAAAGTCTGGTCATTCAGGCTTCTACGTCCCAGAGTGCCTTTCCCACGGCTCAGCTGGATAAGGACTGTAAGAGATTGGAGCAGTTTAGCAAGCAATTGTTCTCTTCGGCCAGCTTAGGACTGCTGTCAGTGAACACCGCATGCCTTCTGGGCCGCTATTCCCACACCGTGTGGGATTCTGTGGCGGAGGTGTTGCCTTGGTGCCCGGAGGAGGTCCAGACCGTGCTGTCTCAGGCTGTGTGAGGGTAAGGACACGGCTAGATTCGCCATACTTTGTGGCTTGGACACCGTGGACTCCCTTGGTAGGGCAATTTCCACGACTGTGGCGCTTCAGCTCCACGCCTGGCTGAGGTCCACTGGGTGCTCCCTGGACGTTCAGGGTTCGCTCATGGGCATGCCTTTTGACGGCATTTGCCTGTTTGAAGATAAGGCCGACACGGCACTGGAGCATTTTAAGGGCTCTCGAGCTATGGCCAAGTCCTTGGGTTCCACCACGCGACCGGCCAGGTCCACGTTTCATTCCTTTTGTGGCCATGGCAGAGGCACCCCTGGCCGTTCATTCAGCCAAAAGCCTGAGCAGTACCAGACTCAGCAGGCGAGGTGGCCGCGGCGGTGGCTCCGCGGGCCTGCGTGAGGTTCAGTCCACCTCCACCACGTCTACCTCAGCCTCCCTAGTCTGAGCTTCGGGTCGCATCCCATGCCAGTGGATGGCAGGATTCGCCATCACCTTCCCCATTGGTGTTCTGTCACTTCCGACAAGAGGGTGTTAAAGCTCGTCTGGAGGGGTTACTCCCTCACCTTCGAGTCTACACCCCCAGCCATGCCTCCTCAGTTCCACCGCATGTCGGGGGATCACTTTGCGCTTCTCCGAACAGGAAGTCGCGGCCCTCTTGGCCAAGGGAGCCATCCGTTCATTCCTGGGCCGGAAGTAGGACGTGGTTGTTATTCCACTACTTTCTGGTTCCCAAGAAAGACAAAGGGGGCTTGCGCCCCATCTTGGACCTCAGGGACGTCAATCGCTTCCTCCGGAAGGAGAGTTCAGGATGTCGATGCTGGCTCAGGTCATGGCTGCCCTCGAGACTGGACTGTAGCATTGGACTTGCAGGACGCATATTTTCACATTGCCGTCCTGCCAGCCCTCCGGCGTTACCTGCGGTTCACGGTAGGTCAGGAGTATTTTTGCTGTGCTCCTCTTCAGCCTTACCTGTGCCCCTCAGGTGTTCATGAAAGTGATAGCGATGGTCGCAGCTCATCTGTCAGTCTTTCCCTACCTCGACGACTGGTTGTTGAAGGCGAGCTCGCCACAGGCAGTCGTCACCCACTTTCAGACTACGGCCAACCTCCTGCACTTGCTGGTGTTTTCCATCAATTTGCCGTAGTCGCACCTGAGTCCCTCTCAGAAGCTTCCCTTCTTCGGAGCGGTTCTGGATTCGACACAGTTTCGGATATATCCTCCCAAGCAGCGAGTCCGGGTTATTCAGGCTATGATTCTGCTCTTTCAGCCTCTATCCCAGGTTTCAGTCAGGATGACCCTCCGGCTCCTGGGCCTGATGGCCTCCTGCTGGTACAACATGCCAGATGGCATATGCGGGCTCTGCAGTGGGACCTGAAGTTCCAGTGGGCACTGCATCAGGGCAACCTGTACAATCACGTCCAGATCTCGGAGGGCACTGCACGGCACTTGCAGTGATGGCTCACGAATCGCGATTGGGTCAATGGCAGATCACTCTCCCTTCCCCAACCGGAGCACACAGTGGTGAAGGATGCGTCCCTCCTATGGTTGGCAGGCCACTTGGGAGAGGCAGAGATCAGAGGCGTCTTGTCTCCGGCGGATTCCCGGCTCTATATCAACCTTTTGGAGCTTCAGGCGATCCGGCTTGCACTAAAAGGATTCCTTCCCTCTGTCCGGGGGAGTGTAGTGCAGGTGTTCACCGACAACACCACCTCCATGTGGTACTGCAACAAACAGGGCGGGTTGGGGTTGTGGACCCTATGTCAGGAGGCTCTGCGCCTCTAGACATGGCTGGAACATCAAGGCATTACCTAGGTGGTTCAACACCTGGCAGGTTCTCTGAACGCCAGGGTGGACAAACTCAGCTGCCGGTGTATGATGGATCATGAATGGCGTCTGAACTCGGACGTGGCGCAAGGTCTCTTTCTGCAGGGGGGAGAGCCTTGGTTAAATCTATTCGCCACCGAAGAGAACGCGCAATGTCATCAGTTCTGTGCATTAGAATTTCCAAGGCGGCACTCGCTCGGCAACGCTTTTCTTCTCGAGTAGAGCTGTGGTCTGTGATACGCCTTTCCGCATTTACACTTCTGCCCAGAGTGCTGTAGTAGATCAGGCGCGACCGGCCCCAGGTTATTTTTGTGGCTCATAATTGGACATGAAGTTACTGGTATCCCGAGCTACTCAATATAGCGATCAATCCCCCGATCTGATTGCCTCTTCGGGAGGATCTTCTGTTAGAGGAGCAGGGGACGGTCCTTCATCCGAACCTGTCCAGCCTCCTCCTCCATGCATGGAGATTGAGCGGCGGTAGTTGACAGCTTTCGATCTTCCTCCCGAAGTCTGTGATGTCATTCTGGCAGCCAGGTGTCCCTCCACAAAAACGGTAAACGCCTGCAGGTGGAACAAGTTTGTGGCATGGTGCACAGATAATTCTGTGGATCCCCTTTCTGTCCCTCTTTCCGAGGTTCTTCTGTTCCTTCTTTCCTTGCCCCAGCAGGGCTCTGCTCTGAGCAATATCAAGGATTATCTTTCTGCCATCTCCGACTTTCTGCAGCTTCCTGATCAGCCTTCTCTTTTTAAGTTCCCGGTTGTTAACCGTTTCCTGAAAGGCATTATGCACACGTTTCCTCCCGTGCCGTTCATAATGCCTCAATGGGACTTAAGACTTGTCTTGACATATCTGATGTGCGCTCCCTTTGATCCCCTTCATAACTGTCCTTTGCCTCTTCTTACTCTAAAGACGGCTTTCCTGGTAGCTATCCCCTATTCCAGAAGAGTGATTGAGCTCCAGGGTCTTTCTTCTAAACCTCCTTTCCTTTCTGTTCATCCGGACAAGGTGGTTTTAAGGACCCGTCCTTCTTTCTTGCCAAAGGTTGTTAGGCCCTTTCACATTGGACAGACCATCAATTTGCCCACCTTCTTTCCGCCTCTGCATCCCTCGAAAGAGGCAGAGAGGCTCCACCATCTGGACCCAAAACATTCACTCACGTTCTAGCTGAAGCGCACACAACAGTTTGGGTGGATGACCAGCTCTTTGTTGGCTACGTAGGCGCCAAGAAAGGTCGGGCCGTGCACAAACAGACCATCTCTCGGTTGGCCGTTCTCTGCATCAAAGCCTGTTACTCGCTGGCTAAGAAGGAGCCACCTGTGGCTCTGCGTGCCCATTACACCAGGGCGACAGCAGCCACTACTGCTTTGGGACTCTGCGTTCCTTGCAGGACATTTGTCAGGCAGCTATGTGGGCCACGCTGCACATGTTTACGAAGCATTACTGCCGTGACATTCAAGTCTGGAGAGACTGCTTCTTTGGCCGTTCTGTTCTCCGTGACTTTCTGGTGTAATCTTGTTCAGAGACCCACCACTGCGGTTTGTATTGCTGGGGTATCTAATCTAAGGTAAGGAATCTATCACTAATGTTTCTCTTTCAGATGCACAAGTTACTACTTGTGTAGCGATATATCTGTAAGAGACATTAGTTAGTGATAGATTCCTTACCGCCCCTCCCATCCTCCCAGTTCTTCGAACTGATTACGAGGGTTAAGATCATCCCTTTCAGAGCCCTAGTTTCAATTCACCAGCGGTCAGTATCTTGCATGGCTCTGCGTTCCTGGCGCCGAAAGTCGTGTACAGAACTGACGATAGCGCGCATAGGTGGCGCCTAAGTAGTCTCCGTGACGTCATCTCTGCGCATACGACTCGACTCCAGCGACGAACGCAGAGCCACAGGACGCCACATACTGACGCGCAGGGGTACTGCTAAGCAAAACTTTCTGGATCCAGTCTGACTCCTGGGGATATTCTAAGGTATGGAATGTATCACTAACTAATGTCTCTTACAGATATATCGTTACACAAGTAGTAACTTGTGCGATAGCACCTTAATGCATAGGCACTTTTTAGAATTGTCCCTATTGGTATGAGATAGCTGTCATCATAGAGGGCAATCACTTTTTACCTGTTACTCCTCTGCCACTACTGCTGTCTAAAATGTGACTGTCTGTATTCAATGATGTATAGGCCCAGGTCCTCTTGTCCAAAAGTCCATCTTGATTTGCTTTTTTGTGTTTTTTAATAACACATTCTATTGGGTTTTAGCACAGGTACATGATCCTGATTGGCTTCTAACTACTGGACTACTGTAAGAAATTACCCAGAACATATTTTACGACTATTTTAAATTATGCTTTTGTTTCTAAATATGTTACTGTTGGCACCTCAATACATAAGCATTTTAATCTTGTCTATCTGAAAGAGACCATTAATTATATATTCCTTACCATAGAATTACCCCTAGGCGTCAGACTGGATCTGTAGAATTTTACCCCTGCACATCGGTAGGTGGCGTCGGCAGACTCCTAGGTCGTGGTCGCCGGGATAATGTTGCAGTGTCTACTTAGCTTCCGACTCTTTCCTCCAAGCCTCCTTTTCTTGCACTTCATCCGAACAAAGTAGACACTGCAACGTCTTCCCTGCGACCACGACGACAGATGCATAGTCGGCCGAAGCCACCTACTGACTCTCAGGGGTTCTGCTACAGAAAAATTCCCCGGATCCAGTCTGATGCCTAGGGGTTATTCCAAGGTAAGGAATCTATAACTAACGTATGTCTCTTACAGATACATAGTTACCAAAGGTAAGTAACTTTTTCTTATTCCCTGCACTGTTCTCAACCATGAGATCGTCTGCTGTGTTATTGCATAAGCATTTGTTTCTGATGGATACATCTGCCTGTGGATTCCTCACCTTATGAATTTCCCTCTGCCAGCATTCCCCATAAACTTTTTTCCCAGCTATCCACGCCGACGAGGTCGTCATAATGCCATGGCTCCGCACGCAGTTCTGCATGACGTCACCGGAGCCATAAGAGGACCATGTCGGCGTGATGACGTCAGTTCCCTTTTTTCGCGCCATCGACACTAACGGTTTTTCTGGGTCTCTCCATACTTTCTGCTAGATACTTTGTATTTGGCTTGTTTCCTTCTGTGGTTTTGTCAAGTCTGCTCCAAGGAAGTTGGGTATCTGATAAAGACTACCCGCCACAGATTCCTTAGCGTAGAATTCTCCCCAGGCGTAGGACTGGATCCGGAATTCTTTTTGCCACAGCATCTCTCCACGCCGGCGGACGGCACCACATGACTCCGCCCTGACGTCTGCGTACGTTACGTAAGTGAAGTCACGTAAGTCCCACCCCGGCATGCTGACATCAGTTTCCTTCTTTTCTGCGTGCAACGCAGATCCGGAGTGTGTTCCCTTGACCTGTTTTCAGGTCTTCTTTCAAAGTCTTGTGTTCTTGGGAACAGTGTACAAATGCCTTCGGGTTTCAAGTCTTGTACTTCTTGTATGTGTCAGATGTCGGCGACGGACCCTCATTCTATTTGTATGTGGTGTTTGGGCGAACACCATGAATCTACGGACTGCAACGCTTGTCAGCATCTGAAGACGAAGTTGCTTTTGGCCCGCTTGTCAAGATCGGTCTCGTCACAGCATCCGTCCCCTATCTCAGAAGGGTCCAGAAGCTGCCAATTCTGGCTGCGGCATCGTCTTTCACCGAGGCCCCACAGGCGTTGCTCGCCCACCGGTAAGTCCTGCAGCTTGACCCCGAGTCCTTGCCCATATTCTACCGAGGGCGTGGGTTCCTCTTGGGACGCGTGCCCTCTCCTATCTGCCGTTGGGGCGACTAGGGCCCAAATAAAAACCTACGCTGCTGCTCTGCAGGCTTCTTTGGCCCCCTCCTCTTCCTGAGACATCCGCGGATTCCTCGCCATGCGCGGGACCTTCCGCTGACTTACCGGCGGATTCGCCCCGACGAGTTCGGCTTCAGTTTCTGGAGGTGTGGTGTCGTCGAGGTGCAGCCCTACGAGGCTCCCCTCTTCGACCCACGGTGCCCCTGCAGAGCCACAAAACCCAGAGGGGTTTCCTGTGGTGTCGCAGGAGGTCGCCGGGACTCAGTTTGTCCCTGAGTCCCCCTTGGTCCTCTGGGTAGGCGGCTGTCTTCCTGGAGGCCGAGCCTACGCCTTTCCGGTGCCGACGGCTTTCATCCGCGGCCCTGGCATCGCCGCGGGTGGAGGTCAGGACCAGAGTCCCTCTTGGCCTTCTATGCAGGCGGCTGCATCGTCGGAGGTCGAGTCTGCGCTTTTTTGACGCCGTTCATTAGCTGCTCTGGCTCCGACTCCGCCTCTTTCTCCTATAAGGCACGTGGTGGTGGAGGTTCGGCACCCCTGGTGACCACTTCGGCGTCAATCGAGAACACACCGGCGGCCATGGCGGACTCCACGGCGCTGTACCGGGCGTCGGGTCGTCGACTCTTCTCCGGATATCCCTTCCTCGCCGGAGGTTTGTCATCTTTTTGTCTCCTCTTCACCGGAGACTGGACGCCACATCGGTTTTTCCCCCGGACACTCTCTTCTGCACCTCGTTGTTGGATGCCCCGCAGGCTTCTCCGCAGACCCCTCAGGCCCCTCATTTGTCCATGGGTCTTCCATTCTACAAGGGTTGGCCATTTCTTCCTCCGGCTGGGCTCGGGGACGGGCGGCTTAGTTTGCAGCCTTTGCCCACAGAAGAGTTGCTATCCCCCCCGCGATGCCCTACGGAGGCGAGTGTAGCCTTTGTCCTGCTCTGCACGATCCAGTCTGCCTTTTTTCCCACCCTTCTGCCCAGGGCCCTGTCCTGCAGACTGCTTTTCCTTCGTTGCCTTCAGTGTTGCTCCCTCCTTCACGGGAGGCCCGGTTGTTGGACTCCTGGGGGCGTAACATCTTCGCTTCCACTAGTTCTGATTTGTGCTTTGTGTGTTGGCCAGGGCTACCTCCGGCCTATGGTATTCTGCGGAGTCCCTTCTGTCTCGCGCGTCCCATGAAGGTATCTGCACTGATCTGCAGCACCATGTGTTTGATGCTCGGGAGTTGGCTGCATTTATTCTCCGTTCGGCCTTGGATGTTTCTGATTCTCTCGGCTGTGCTATGGCGAGTTCTGTGGCTCTCCGCCGCCATGCTTGGTTGAAGAATAGCATCTTTCCAGAGAAGTTCGGAAGCGTCATGTTGACCTGTCTTTTGGTGGCATTCATATTTAACACCCACGCGGAGTCCGCCATTCAACGACTCCTTGCGGGGCTCCGTCCTTCTCACCCTCCATAAGCTTCAGCTTTATCCCACCTTTCTCTTTGGGCCTAGTGTTTCGTTTGGCCTGTCTGTGTGGCTTGTAATGCCTTCAGGGTCCTTAAGTTTGCCCCTCTGTATTGTTGGCTGGTGGTACAGCCCTTTGACTTTCGTGGTGGGTGTGTTTTTTGGCTGTCAGTGAAGCTGTATACTCCTCCAGTTGGACCAGCTCTGTATTTTTTGGCTGATTGGTCCTTTATGTTCTTGACCTCTGCTGCAGGTTTTTTTTTTCCCTAAGAGGTTTTTCCATGTTTTGTTATGGGACGTGTCATACCTAGGTGGGGTACTTGTAGGCTATTGTATAGCTCTTTATTTAACTGGGCGGGTGTGGATACCTTCTCGGTTCCTTGCCTCTCCTGGCGTCACTGTATACCGCTTGGTACAGTCCTTTTTCTTCCGTCTTAGTGCAGCTTGTGCTGCTCCAGGTTTTCTCCTGCTCAGTATCCGTTGGGGTTTCTATTCTTCGTCTACAGGGCTTACCTGTTGGGCATTTTGTCCTTGTCCCTGCAGGATATCTGCTTCTGTGCTTTTTGCCTTCCCTCTTCAGCCTCTGGAGCGCCATACCGGCTTTTGTCGTGCCGTCTGTGCTAGGATATTCCTGGTGTTCTCCTGTGTTCTGGTTGATGGCTTTAGGCTTGTACTACATATTTCTCCTTTATCTTCTGCCGGTCCCACTTCTTTTCGTGGGTTCAGTTCTGCCACTGGAACCGTCCTTTTCTGCGGCTTGCTCTGGGATTCTCCTGCCTCTGTCTTTGTCTTGCGCTCGGCTTGTTCTGGGCACACTACTTCATAGTATGTACCAGCTGCCTGCCGCGCATGTATGGTCGTTTTGGTCCACCTCCGTGGGCCTCGGTGTGTACCCGTGTGTTCCTGTCCCTTGCTCTGCTGGAGCTTTGCGCGACGGTGTCTTCCTTCTCACGTATGCGCTTCTTGGCTGTGGGGCCGTTCCTGCCTTGTCCCCTTCATCGGGGCTGATGATCGTTCAGCTACTCTCTTCGCTGTGGGTGTTCTCCTAAGGTGGGCTCTACCTCCGTTTCTACCTCTTCTCCTTGGATTTTGCGGTGGTTCTTTTATTCCTTTGGTACTCTCTTGGTGCCGTCTGTCCCGCCAGGTTGACTGGCGGACGCTCTTTGCCCCTCGGGTCAACTTGTGGTATCCTGTCCTTCCCTTCTCCTTGTTCTTATTTACTTCTGCTTGGTGGGGGCTGGGCCGTCCTTCCTGTCCTGACACATCTCCTGTTGAGGCCCTGTGTTCTTCCAAGCTGGTGAGGTTCTCTCGCAGACCCTCGTCCCCTCTGGGTAAGGCTAGGGAATCTGTTCCACGTTAAGGAATCTGCGGCTAGTAGTCTCTATCAGATGTACAAGTAACTAACCTCTGGTAACGATGTATCTGGTAGAAACTATTCTAGCCGCAGGTTCCTTCAAGGCCCACCCTTCCTCCCCGTTCTGCGAGGAACTTCAGCTTGATCTTCTGTACTCGCCTCCCTCCAGGTGGCTTGTCTTCTGCAAGTGCCCTCTTTCACTTCCTCCCTGGCAGGTTGCTTTGTTCTGTTTGTGTTCCGCTCTTTCCTTTCTAGTACTTGGACTGTAGGTTCATGTGTACTACTGCATCCCTACACCCTGGTTATTTCAGTGTGGGGCCAACTCGTAATCCTATCTCTTTTTCATTGCTTGAGGTTTCTGACTCCTCTGCGGTCCTCTGGGTTGGGGTGTCTTGGCTGTGCCTCAGCCCCTTAGCTCTTTGCAGAGGATACAGCTTTCCTTGATGATGTTGTCTTGGGTTACCTTGTTGTTATTCATCTGTTCCGGGCTCCTTCCCTGTTGTAGATTGTGGTTACAGACTTTCTGTCGTCTGTCATGACATTTTTCATATGTTTTTCTGCTTCCAAGGAGGATATGGTCTTCACTTTGCAGGGTTGCTACTCTGAGCAGTGCTCTTTTCGCTTCTTCCCTTTCTGTTTCACTGATTTTTTCGCACACTGTTCCCAAGCTATCACAGTTTTGTTTGTGATGTCTCCGAGTTGTGGCGCGGTAAAGTTCTCTGAAGAAAACAGATGTCAGTGTGCCGGGGTCGGACTTATGTGACCTCGCTAACGTCACGTACGCGGACAATGTCAGGCGGAGTCACGTAGTGCTGTCCCCCGGCGTGAAGAGATGGGGATAATTCTATGTTAAGGAATCTGCGGCTAGAATCGTCTCTACCAGATACATTGTTACCGAAGGTAAGTAACTTGTACTTCAAGCCCTGTAGAGAGTGCGGGGTCATATGTCGATCACTGACCCCCATGAGGACTGTCTGTGGTGTTTATCATCGGATCACGACGCCAAGGACTGTTCTTGTTGTCACAAAATGAAACCCAAGGCCTTGAAGGAACGGGAAGCCAAGCTGTACATGGCTAAAGTAAGAAAAGAAAAAAGAGGTTGAAAACGTTCGAAGTCGAGGTCGTCGACTTCCTGTGACTCGAATAGGAAGCACAAAAAGAAGAGGCATGGATCTCAGCACCGTTTGTCGAAGGCTTTGGTTTTGAGGTCGCACTTTCCAAGTCCTCAACGTCGAGAAAAGGACTTAGTCTCTCCTTCACCTTCAGGATCTCCTCAAGCGACTCAGACTCATTCTCCTTTGTACAAGAGGACTCCGGCGCAGTCACCAACGCCGAGATTTTCTCTGACTCTGGAAGGCTTGTTGAATCCGGTTGATACTAAGGCTACTTCAGCTTCTCCGGTTCCGCCTTTGGCCCCTGTAGCTCGGACTCCGGAGGTGCCTTGATTGGATCTCAAACCGGTTCAGTATCCTCATTTCCCTGCACCGGGTTCGGATCCCTCGCATTTTTTAAATGCGATGTATGGCGTATTTGCCAGGGCCTCATAGCCTTCTGGTGCATCTTCGGGTCCCGTGGGTCCTCTGGCATTTAATTTAGGTGTGCCCCACCAATATCCTCAGGTACGCTGTCGTGGCAGTTTCCGGCTCAGAGGATGTCGATGCCTTATGGGCAGTCCCCGACTCCATCTGGCGAACCTTCTTCTCGGATTCATTCGGTGCCGGTTGCTCCTATGGATCTTCCTTTGATGCCATTCCCGGAGCTATTGACGCGTGTGGCGCTGTTGACGCCGCAATTATCGTTGCGCTTGAGGAAAGAAGCTCAGAGGTTGATAGAAGAAGAGCAGTACCAGGCTGAAGGAATGGAGGAAGGTGAAACGTATGAGTCTGAGTATATGTACGAGGGTCTGTGTGCGGTGAGTGGACTTGACACCTCCTCGGAGTGGGACTTTGCTTCACAGAAAGCTTCACCTTCGAAGGAAGTTGCACCTTATCATACTGTGATAAGTAAGGCTGCAGAGCTCTTGGATCTGCAGCTCTCTATGGCTGAGTATAAGCCTAATGTGCTTACAGAGGTGCTTCATTCTTCGTCCTCTGTGGTTAAACCTCTTTTGCCGTACAATGATGCCTTGACTGAGCCAATCCTTGAGGTGTGGCGCAGTCCTCTTTCTGCTCCTGCAGTTTCAAGGTCGCTGTCCAGAAGGTACAGGCCTGCTCCAGGGGATTCTGCGGTCCCTTCGTCTCATCCTTCACCTGATAGTTTGGTGGTGCAGGTTTCATGTTCAAAGCAGTCCATAGGCGCCTTTCCGCAGACTCCTTCTATCAGGGATTCCAAGAAGCTTGAACAATCTGCAAAGAAGGTCTTCTCTTCATCGAGTATGGCCTTGAAGTCTACCTACGCTACCTGTTTGTTGGGTAGATACATTCATGTCTTATGGACTCTGCAAAACAACTTCTTCCAAAATTATCAGAGGAAGACCGAGGAAATTTCAGTGAGGTTCTGGCACACTCACAGGTTGCTGCTCGCCAAGTCATCCAGTCTGGCCTGGACATAGCAGATTCGGTTGCCAGGTTGAAAGGCTCATCCATTGCTACGAGAAGGCATGCATGGCTAAGGTCTTCTGGGTTTTCTCCTGATATACATGCTGCCCTGATCGAGCTTCCTTTTGATTGATCTAGACTTTTTGGAGAAAAAGCTGATTCTGCTCTGCAAAGGTTCAAGGACAGTAAGGCTACAGCGAAATCTTTGGGTCTACGGTCTCAGGCAAAGGGTTATGGCTATAGAGGATTCTGTTGCTTTGGAAAGTCTTCCTTTCGTGGTTCCCGTCAGCCACAGCAGCCGCAACAGCAACAAAAGCCCTTGTACAAGAGCTACAGGGGTAAAGGCAGAGGTCGCCTTCGTGGAGCGGGTCGTCCGCCTTCTTCCTCCTCCTCTACCTCTCCAACCCTTCCTGGTAATGCAGGAAAGCAGCCCTAGATCCACCATCCTGAATCATGTTGGTCCTGTAGGGAGCTGGCTTACCCATTTTCTACAGGATTGGAAATTGATCACTATGGATCTTTGGGTTTTAGATCGGTTAGAAAATAGGTGCGCCCTTCCCTTCCGGGAATTCCCTCCTCCTTACCCCCCTTGCCTAGGGTTTTGCACGGAGGATCAGTTGCTTCTTCAGAAGGAGGTTCTTGTCCTGTTACAAAAATGTGCGATAGAGGTGGTCCCAAAGCAGGAATGGGGTCAGGGATGCTACTCCCGGTATTTCCTGATTCCTAAGGAGGATGGCAGGTTACGACCCATCCTGGATCTCAGAATCATGAATCTTTGTTTCTCAAGCAGAAGAAGTTCAAGATGCTCACCCTAGTACAGGTTCTTAAGGCGCTGCAACAAGAGGACTGGATGGTGTCCATCGGCTTGCAGCATGCGTATTTTCACATCCCAATCCTGAAGTCGCACATATCTCCTGTTTACGGTTGGTTCGCTACATTGCCAGTTTGCAGTCCTTCCATTTGGGCTTACTACTGCACCTCGAGTCTTCACCAAGGTGATGGCAGTGGTGGGTGCCCATCTCAGGAGGTCGGGGATCCCGGTTTTCCCTACCTGGACGACTGGCTTCTGAAGGCAGAGTCGTCAGAGATGGTGCTTCGTCATCTGCAGGTAACAACTCAGCTGTTGTTCAAATTGGGTTTTTTGATAAATGTGCCCAAATCTCACCTGGTGCCCTCTCAGCGCAACCTGTTCATAGGGGCAGTACTGGATACCACTGTGTGTCAAGCTTTTCCTCCTTCGAAAAGGATTCTCGACATTCAGGAAATAATCCCTTTGTTTCACAATGGAGCGGTTGTTCCAGTTCTAAAGGTCCTTTGCCTGCTTGGTCTGTACGCTTCATGCATTCTGTATGTCAACCATGCCCGCTGGCACATGAGGGTGCTCCAGTGGTGTCTCCGCAGGCAGAGGTATCAGCACAACGAAGTTCTCAGGGAGTCAGTCAGGATCGCCAGAGAAGCTTGCGTGGATCTGTCTTGGTGGAGCATGGAGGGCAATCTGTCTCAAGGAAAGCCCTTGCATCCATTATCACTGTTGCCACCGATGGAGGAAGATGAATCTACCCTAGGGTGGGGTGCTCATCTGGGAGATCTGGAGATGAAGGGTCTTTGGTCTCCAGAGGAAAGATTGCTTCATATCAAACTTCTGGAATTGTGGGCCAAACGTTTGGTGCTAAAGGCCTTTCTCCCTTCCCTATGCGGTCAGTCGGTTCAAGTCCTGACGGACAACACTGCCGTGATGTGGTATGTCAACAAGCAGGGAGGAGTAGGGTCGTACCGTCTCTGCAGAGAGGTGTTGCGGCTTTGGTCCTGGGCTCAGGACCATCGGATTTGCTTGATGGCAAATCATCTGGCCAGGGTGCTGAACATGCGTGCAGACAGTCTCAGTCGGCAGTTCTCCGCTGACCACGAGCGGAGAACTGCCGGAGGTAGTTCGACACATCTTCCGGACGTGGGTGACTCATCAGGTGGACCGGTTTGCCTCTTGAGTAGGCGCACAGCCCGTCATTCTGCAGTCTACAGTTTCCCATGCAGGGGGCTTTGGGGGACAATTTTCAGTTGAGTTGGAACTCACAACTCATTTATGTGTTTCCTCCCATACCCTTGATTCCTCGGGTTCTGAGCAAGATTCGCCAAGACTGGACCCAAATTATTTTGATAGCCCCGGATTGGCCAAGAAGGGGGTGGGTTGTCTCGTCGCACCCTCCGCTCCGTCTCCCTCTCCGGGTAGATCTCCTCTCGCAGTCGGAGGGGCAGGTTCTACACCCCCCACCTCCAGAGCCTGCACCTTCATACCTGTAGATTGAACAGGGCAACCTGAATTCTTTCTCTCTCTCGCCTGATGTGGTGGATGTTATTTTATCGGCCAGGCGACACTCCACCAAGTCCATTTACTCCTACAGGTCTATTGGTCTCTTAAAAGCTCATCTTTCTGATGTGCTTTGTTTTTCGCTGTATTTGGCCCAGCAGGGTTGTGCTGTGGCTACTGTTAAAGGTTATTTGTCGGCTCTATCAGCATTTATTTGTTTGCCTGATCAGCCGTCTCTTTTTAAATCTCTGTTTGTTTTAAGGTTTATTAAGGGCCTTACTAATGTTTCCGCCTACTCCCTTCATTATGCTCCAGTGGGATTTGAGTCTAGTTTTGACTTTCTTAATGGGTTCCCCATTTGAACCATGCCCCATAGTTGTCCTTTGAGACTACTGTCCTTTAAAACAGTCTTCCTTTTGGCTATCACCATGGCCAGAAGCGTTAGTGAGCTTCAAGCTTTCAGTTCTAAGCCTCCTTTTCTGACTATTCATGCTGAAAGGATGGTTCTCAGGACCAGGGCTGCTTTTCTGCCTAAGGTGGCAACTCCCTTCCATCTAAGGCAGTCCATTACCCTCCCTACTTTCTATCCTCCCCCTCACCCTTCCAACGAGGAGGAGAGGCTTCACCGCTTGGATCCTAAGAGGGTGGTTAGTTTTTTATCTGGATTGAACGAAGGACCTGCGCTTGGACGATCAGCTCTTTGTGGGCTACGTTGGACACATGAATGGAAAGGCGGTGCACAAGCGCACTCTATCCAGGTGGCTCATCTTGTGCATCAAGATCTGCTATGCTCTGGCTGATAAGGATCCTCCTGAAGGCATTAGAGCTCATTCCATCAGTTTTATATTCATCCACTTCTGCCTTGCCCAGAGGGGTTCCTTTGCTGGACATCTGTAACGCCACAACTTGGGCCTCCCTCCACACTTTCGCGAAGCATTATTGCTTAGAGTCCGAAGTGAGGAGGGACGGCAATTTTGCGCGTTCTGTTTTACAGGACTTTTTGGTATAGAAGGGTGGACACCCTCCTCCGGGAGTGGGACTGCTGTGGAATTCTATTCATAAGGTGAGGAATCCACAGGCAGATGTATCCATCAGAAGAAAAAGTTACTTAACTTAGGTAACGCTTTTTCTGGTCGATACACTATCTGCCTGTGGATTCATAACTGAACCACTCTCCTCACAGTTATCCAGCCTTTTATACCTTAACAGAGGTATTTTTTAATATGGTTGTCATTTTGAATTGCCTCTGTTTGCCTTTGTGTTTCTAGGGCTTTCTATTTCCTTTCTATCCTTTGTAAATGCGCTCCAACTCCTGAATCACGCTAGCTCACAACTACTCACAACTACTCACCTTCCTTTCAGTTTTCCATTGCACAGGCACCTGGGTCAAAGGTTTTCTGTTTCTTTTCCACTCGCGCTTACAGTCATTACTCTTCTGATTTCTTACAGCCTTGAAAAAGCCCCGGCGCAATTCGCCACAGGGGGCGAAACACGTGTCGGCTGTTCATGTTTTAAACCTTATTTAATAAAAGTATTTTTTCTACATCACTTGGACTCCTGATTCTGATTAAAAGAGCAAGGATTCGGCCTAAGGATATCTACAATTTGATCAAACGCACTCATCACCCCCTTCAAAGACTCTGTTTGCCTTTGTGTAGGTGTTAGAAATGGGATCCCCGGCTGGCCAGGGCTTGCGCCAAAGTCAGTCAGAGACCACCACTCCTAAGTCAGGGCAAAGGAGTTACACGACAAGATAACCCCTGCTCACCCTCTAGGTAAAGTGGCGCGAGCGGCAAGGCTAAACTTTAAGGCGATGTGAGTTAAGTATTTGCGCACGCACCCCAGCAACAACACCCAAGGCCCACTACAAAGGAAACTCCACACAAGGTTATATATAAAAATAGCCTTTGTATTATACCAAAACACATTAGATAAAACACACACTTTACAATGTGCCAACAGGCACGGGCAGAATTTACAGGGGATTATGTACAAGACAGGGCCACATGGACCACTGTCAGGAATCAGCGCTTTTAGAACTTAGCACTAGGTAGAATTAGCACTTAGAACATGGAATATAAATCACTGTAGCACAAAATAGAACATAAAGCACACAACCAGAATTCACTGGTAACAGGTAAGTACTCCCTACGCAATCCTAACCACCTTAGGAACAGGGCATGCAGGGAACCAGGACCTTATTAGCACCACCTGTACTAGCAAGAACAACCACCTAAGTATCTCAATACCTGTAGGGGTATAAGCACATAACACATGATGCAGAACCTACATTCAGCTGTGTAAAAACAAGGCACATGTTGCATTAAAAACACATTCAGAGGTGCAGCAAAAGAACAATTGCGCCAAACTCGCATAAGTCACCACCTGTGACTGTCCATAGGCCAGCTGGCCTCGCAAGGGCTGAAATGCCCTTAGTCCCAATGTCAGGCAGGCTGCGCAGGTAGCCAAGAACACAAGCCTAAACGTAGCAGTTGCCCACAAAGTGCTGGGCAACTGGTGCAAACAATGGGGCTACACGTTGGAGCCTAGTGGGGCTCTAGAACACTGATTGCCACCTAGAGCCTCTCCCACCACGCTGGGCTCCTAAAACAAATGAATGCCACCACGAGCCTTCTCTCAGGCTCAAGAACATGGGTGAGGAGAAGTACTGCGTGGGAGCCTCGGGGCTCTGACCAACACTCGTGTCCCATAAGAGCCTCTTCTGGGCTCTTCAGCTATGATGGGCTGAGCCTCGTGGGCTCAAAGAACAATAACTGCCCCCTCGAGCCTCTCGGGACTCGTAATACACAAGAAGCGGACGGGGAGCCTCGTGGCTCTACAAAGATGCCCCCTAGCATCTCCGGCCCCGTAACAACTAGGGCGTCGCGGGAGTCCCTCCCGGGGACTCGGAAACAGAAATGCCCGGAGCCTCTCGGGCTCGTGACTACAAAGAACTGCACCCAAGAGCCTATCCAGGCTCTCAACAAAAAATGCGGCCGTGGTCCTGGAGGGGAGAGGGCAGACACCGACTGCGTGTCCCGACGCCCTCCTCCCTTCACTCGCTCTCCCGGCCCCAACTCATCGGCTCTCTTGCTGGGGCCTCTGCTTGGGTTTCCCGAATCATGCGCTGTGCTCCGGGGCTCTCCCTTGCTCTCGGGAGCCCCGGGGGAGGGACGCCGGCTGCGGGGCGGGACTTCCGGTCGGGCCGCGCTCGGATTGGCCGGCCGTCCAACCACTTCCAGGTCGTCGCGGCTGCCCGTTTCAGGCACTCGTAGGTGGGGGATAAGCAGCAAATGCCGGGGGGGCACCGGCTCTTCTTCAATAATATTAAATCGAGGTGGGCACTCGTAAATAAATCACGAACACAGCCAAAGAGGGGCAATGCGCCGAAAATCGGCAAACGGGTCCAATGCCGGGTGGGCACCAGCTTTTACAAATAAAGCGCTCACCAAGTGCTACAAGCCAAAATAAAGCACTCTTAAGCGCTAGAAGCAGAACAAAGCGCTCCCAGGCGCTAGGAGGAAAATGCAAGCGCTTACAGGCGCTTAGAGGGAAAGTAAAGCGCTCACAGCGCTCAAGGACAATTCACAGCGCTCTCAGCGCTAGGGGTGAGAGCAAAGCTCCAGCAAAGTTCCTAGGTAGGCAGGGGGGGCAAGGCTGGGCCCAGAGCTAGCTCACTGGGCCTCCAGGCAGGGAGGCAGTCCAAGTGGCGGTCCTCCTGCCCAGCAACAGCAGTCGCCCCCTCAGGATCCTGGAAGAGAACAGACTGTAAGAGGACACAGCACCTTCTTATACTACTAAATCCTTTGTCTGTAGGTGCAGGGTGGGGGATAAACCAGTTGCAGCTGGTTTCGGAGCACCCTTGATGGCTCAACCACCCCTTTCATTCACTAGGGAGGCTAGGGTCGTTAGACGCACTACAGGGGGCAGATCCAGCATTGTGTGGGGAAAGCCCAGCCCCATTCAGGAACCAGGTGCAGCCCCTCCCTCACATCAGCATGCTAATCTCACACTCACCACCAGGCAGACCCATCATGACTCATGGAGCCTGGCATCCCAGCCAGCTCCAGCCAATCGCACGCCAGACACATTTTATACTAATATGCCAACTCCTAGAAGTGGCAATTCCGCACAAGACTCAATCGTGCCACATACATCATTGCGAAGCATTCAATCACACGAATTAGCACATACCAAACTCGAGCATGCACACCTCACGCATCAGGAACTACCAGGGACACAGACATTCCCCATGCATTCCTATGGCAGGGCAGGCCAACCTCACTCCACGCACTCAGAGTGCGCACACACTTTCCACTGGGACACAGTGAAAGTGCGCAGAAACCAAAAATCACTACCTCCAATTCACATTTAAAAAGCAAAAAGTTTAGGGGTGAACCTGCCAGAAGGGCCAAGTCCAACAGTAGGTTTATGGGAAATGCTTGCTTTCTTTTGCTTTCCTTTTTCACTTTACACTGTGTGTATGTGTGTGAATACTGTGTACTATGTATGCATTGTCTCTATGGTCGGTCAGCCCGTTCACCTTGGAGGCACGGAAAAAATGGGTGAACTGACTCCGACACGGTCCTCTTATGGCCCCGGTGACGTCATGCGGAGCCGCGTGCGGAGCCATGGCATTGTGACAACCTCGTCGGCGTGGAGAGCTAGGAACAAGTTTCCGCTGAATGCTGGTGCAGGGAATATTCATAAGGTGAGGAATCCACAGGCAGATACGGTATCCACCAGAAAAAGCATTACCGAAGGTAAGTAACTTGCTCATCCGTGCCCTCATTGTCTGTTTAGTGTACCAATGCTAGCCAAAATAGTGCAGCTGTACTTAAATGGGTTTTTATAAACTGTTACAGGGTTAAGATGGCTGTATTGCTTTATTATTGGCTATTTAATTAGCTGGCTTTTGTATCATGTACAATGTAAGTTTTAATCACGTTTAATTGATACATGTCCAGCTATGGTGATCTTTGTAATGTGCTATGGTTTTTGTTTTACTAATCTGAAAGAAACATGTTAGTTATAGATTTCTTACCTTAGAATTACCCCCAGGCATCAGACTGGATCCTGAAAGTTTTTTCATCAAGCACCTCTGCGTGTGGGAAGGTGGCGTTGGTCGGCTCCGCGTCGGACGTCGGTATCGTGGTCGCCAGGATGATGTCCCGGCAACTACTTAGACGCCACCCTCGTGCACTGACATCAGTTTTTTCTTTTTACGCGCCAGCCTGCCCAGATCCGGGAAGAGCAGCACCTCAGTCAATTTTTGACTAACCTTTTCTTAACTTTAGTCGACTTCTTGTCTCGAGTCTCCAAATCAGAACAGGTGCACGAGGGATGCCCGGTTTCAAGGCCTGCAGTTCCTGTCACCGACTGATGTCGGTGACGGATCCGCACTGCATGGGCCTCTTTTGCCTGGAACTCCACCACGTCACCAAGTCGTGCTCCGACTGCCGGTCGATGGCGCCGATGGCTTTTCGGGAGCGGTCCCAACAGCTGCTTGAATGCTGGCAGTCTGGTCCACGCTGTGAGAGATCCCGGTTGAAAGGGAGGTCGAGGGACCGGTTGCGGAGCCACCACCAGTCTGGTTCTAAATCATCGAAGTCTTTGCACTTGGGTTTGGTTAAGCCGAAGCATAAGAAGTCAAAGAAACATTGTCACTCTTTGACTTATTGTTGGCCAATCTGACCCCAAGTTGCCCTCCTGCGCAGCTCTGCGTTCGGAGCCTGAAGTGTTGACTCCAAGTTTCCCTCCCTTTCCGGGACCCAGAGCGACCCCCGACCAGCTACGAGGTGATGCATGCCATCTTTGGGCGGACCGACTGTAGGAAGGTGGATATCTGACTATGGTTGCCCCCAACTTTTTGCCTGGTGTTTTGCTGGTTTTTCGACTTAGTTGACCTGGGGCCCTGCTATTCAGGACCCCAGGCCCACTGCTCTCTCTGTAAAATGGATTCCATGTACTCTAGGTACATATCTAATTGGATACTGAGTCACCTTGTCAGTCCCTGTACAGTGTACCTTAGGTACCCAGGGCATAGGTGCACCCAGGGCCTACCAGGGGCTGCAGCATGTATTATGCCACCCCTGGCTGGCCATCCAAATCTGACACATCTGGCTGATCAATCATCTGGGGCAAGGTGGTGTAATCACCCTTTGCTTTAGATATAGTTCCCTATATCTAAACCTAAAATGGACACATATATTCCTATCAGTCACTCCTATGGCAGGCCTTATCAATCCTGAAGGCAGAGTGCTTGGAATTATGTGAGATGGTGCGCTGGCATGAGCTGAGCCCGTTTGCAGCTTGCGGAACCAAGTCCTAATAGCCGTTCCATGATAACGCTATACCATATACTCTTAAGTGCATTATGAACCTTGCGGTCAAATGCTAACTTTGGCATAGCATTATCAAAACATGTCGAGTAAGGTGTCATACGAATTGGAATACTACCCCCTCGCCAATTCTGGCGACGGGGGTAGCATTCCACCCTCCTAGAGGGACACGACATGTATGTAACTGTGAACCCCGGTTAAAGTTAACCCGAGCCTCAGCATCACAAAATGGATGCTGCCACCACAGACACAAGTCTGACCTCCTGCTGCTGGGAGTCCTTCCAGCAAAGGAGGCTGCTTGGACAAAGGGTTTCCTGCCTTGGGAGGTGCTAGCACCACCCCAGACAGGATTTTGTGTATTAGGTAGGACAGGGCTGAAAGGAATGAGACATGCCTGGGTACACAAGGTGTCCCTGTGCATACTCCGGTCTAAACCAGTTCCTGGGGCACTCCAGCCCCAGAGCTGGCGCAAGACCGGACAAAGGATAAGGGGTGTAACCACCCCCTTCCTGGTCCCACCCAGGGGAGGGACCTAGTCGTAGTGCAGCCCCCTTTAGCTGAATAAAGATAGGAGCTGGTCCCATTCCAAGTTAGATTAATCTTGACAACTTCCACGAAGAACTCTTGACCTTCGCCCTCCTGAATATCAGAAGATTATAGAATCTCCCCTATGGTCAGGGAGTGACCATCCTGCTCCGCAGGCACCATCAAGCTCCTGTGCGGTTTGCTGCAAGTCCTTCCTTCCTGGAACCAGACGACCCAGCTCGATGAGACCCGAACCTCCAGACTCCTCTGACCTCTACCTACATCCACAGCACAGCTGGGACCCATGAGTGCGACAAGCAACTTGGAGACGGCCATCTTGAAGAAACCTGCACAGCGCTTCCAGCACGACCGCCGAGGGATCCTCGAGTGAGTGCACTGGGGTCTGAGAAGCCCCACACCAACGCTGATCCTGCATCAAAGACCAGCCCCCCAGCATCCACGTGATCTGCGTGGGGCCCTTTTGCCTGGTTGCTGCTTTTCCTGTTGTCTGGTCACTTGCCGGCTGGCTAGTGACCTCTGAGACGACGACCCGAAGATTTCAACACTGCTGGTCTGGTCCCCCAGACTGGCCCTTGCTTCCTTGCAAAAGAGAAGCACCCCGGACCCTCCTGGTCCGCACCAGACGCCATCTTTGTTCCACCGTGTGGCTTGCAATTGCCAAGGCCTGTTGACCAGATCGACGATCCAACACCGCCAACAGCAGCAGACTACGTGGGACAGCTCGCGCCTCCAGCCTGGTCGTAGAGAACAGCTCCTGTTCCGCGCAGCTACAGAGAGAAGTGTCCCTTCTTCCACCTGATCGCGGCGACAGTATCTGGTTCGCTCCTGGTTCCAGCACCGTCACTGGCTACTGACCGAGACTCTGTCCCCTTCCCTTTCAGGACTTCTTCTTCCTAGTTCCATCCTTGGAACCACCGACTCCTCCATCTGGCCGCCTGCCAGCAACTACTTGTTTCAGGCTTCATCAGGATCAACGCAGCAAACCCGACAACACTTCAGCCCTATGCACCCGCAGCCTGTGGGTTAGGTAACTAAAGCTTCTAGGTGCTGAAGTCAGTGTTCACTATCCTAGTGTCCAGGTCCACTGTTGTTTTTCCTCCATCCAGCCGGGTTCGTCCGGAATCCGTAACTCTTTAAACTGTAGCATCCATAGACGTTGGTACGCATCTCGCGTGAGAGTTTCCACTCTGCACGTGAGTCCCGTGGGCCCCCTGCTCCTTACTTACTTAGTTGGTAGCGTAGTCCCAGCGATCCTCCAGCCTCTGCATCTCCTTACAGTATTTTCTTTCCTCGCATTCCATTGTTTCAAGTATATGGTTTGTCGTGCCCCTAGGGCACCATTGTAAATCGTGCAACTTAAATGTATTTTTCCTAAGAGTTTGTCATGTGCTTAGCCCTCTGACCTCATAAAGAGTTCTGAGGTGTATGTTAGTTAATAAATACTTGTTTACTTTCATAACAACCTGTGTGGTGTCCTTTCACTTGGTATTCAAGGGGTTATATGTGGTAAAACAGCTGGCTTCACATGCCAAAAGAGTTTAGCCTAAAGACTGCTTTGTCCATGCTACCATTAGGATAGCTGGTCTATAAGGTTGACTTACAACCAATCACCATAAGGGTTGTTTGGACTGATACAAGGTGATCGCTAGAACTAGTGAACATCATATATCAGGCCAACTTCTCACACCGACCCCTGCTGGTGCGCCTTCAGGCCCCATGGACTCGGTCAAGGGGCCTAGGTCTTCGCTGTCGGATCGGCGCCGGTTGAGCTAGTTACGCCTCCACCGGGGCAGCTCCTCAAGTCACCACTACCGCATTCAGTGCCGGTCGGCCCCCCGGCGGGCGTCAACCCCAGCCTCCATCCCAACGTGGACACGGAGCAGGACTGGCGCCGGGTAGGGTTTTTATGCCCCTGTTCACTCCTGGGGTCCGTTTTCAACAACAATGGCACTCAGAAGATGATGAGGAGGACTGAAAGGGGTCAGGTGACCCTTTGACTGACCAGTTAGACACTGAGCAGGACTCTAGAGAGGAACTGGGGGATGCCAGTGGTCTTGACACCTTTCCTGACCTTGGCATGTAGTCTTCTCCTACCGTGGCTATGGAGGAGCAATGCGTCATATGCAGTGGGGTTGCGTAGGGCGGGTGAGGCTCTCAACCTCGAGCTTCCTACGGTGGCGGTCTGTACTAACCTCCTGACAGAGGTGCTTCAACCGGCTGCGAGCTCTTCGGAGCCCTTGCTGCAGTTTAATGAGGCCCTCACAGACGTCCATTTGGGCATGTGGTCTAGACTTTTGTGCTCTTGTTCTACCCTTGCTCTTTTAGACCAGATTGGTAGCCAGAAGAGGGAGAGGAGGACTGGGAGGCGTCTGGTAAACTTCTAACTGACCAGTTAGGACATGAACCGGACTGGAGAGAGCAACTTGAGGAAGCCAGTGGTCTGGATACCTCACCAGACCTTGGCATGTTGTCTCCTCCTACCATGGCTACGGAGGAGGGAGCATCTTACACCGTGGTGTTTCGTAGGGAGGCCACCGCTCTCCACCTCGAGCTACCTACAGTGGCAGTCAGAACTAACAGGTGCTTCAAACGGCGGCAAACTCTTCAGAGCCCCTGCTTCTGTTTAATGAAGCCCTTACTGACCTCCTTTTTGGCACCTGGACCAGGCCCAACACAGGGGCTCCCTTGGACAGGATGATAGCCCGCTGCCCGGCTCTGGGCGACCCCAACTTCCTTTCTCAACACCCTACCCTGAAAGCTTGGTAGTTCAAACTTCTACCTTCATGAATGCCTTCCCTACCGCTCCACTGGAAAGGGAATCCAAGAAGCTGGACCACCTTGGCAAGAAACTTGATCTCTTCCGCCAGCTTAGGACTGCAGTCCGTAAACACTGCATGTCTCTTGGGCCGTTATTCACACTCAGTGTGCGATATGGTGGCGCAAGTGCTACCTCATGGTCCGGAGGAGGCCCGGGCAGCGCTCTCCCAGGCTGTTGGTGCCGGGAGGGATGCAGATACGTTTGTGATACGTTCTGGGCTGGACACCGCTGAGACTCTGGGCAGGACCATTTCAACGTTGGCAGCGCTTCGTCGCTACGCCTGGATGAGGTCCACTGGCTTTTCAGGTGATGACCAGAACACCTTGATGGACAAGCCCTTTCATGGTCATCCTAGAGCGCTTCAAAGACTCACAGGCTTACGGCTAAGTCCTTGGGCCTTTACACCCGCCCTGCGCAGTCTGCTTTTCTCCCCTTTCGTTGCTACTTTATGGACACCTCTCCTGACCTTGGCATGCTCCCCATTCCTACCGTGGCTACGGAGGAGGGTGCAAGATATGCAGTGGTGTTGCATAGGGTGGCTGAGGTCCTCCACCTCCAACTCCCTACAGTGGCCGTCAGTACTAGCCTCCTGACAGAAGTGCTTCAGCCGGCGGCTACTTCTGCGGAGCCACTGCTGCCATTTAATGCACTTTGTGACGTTCTTTAGGGCACTTGGTCCAGGCTCAACACAGGGGCTCCTTTGGATAGGAACGTTGCCCGACGCCATCGCCATGCCCAGGGCGACCCCATTTTCGTCTCCCAACACCCCACCCCTGAGAGCTTGGTTGTCCAAGCCTCAACGTCCCAGAGCGCATTCCCTATTGCACCCCAGACAAGGAATCCAATAGACTGGAACAATTTGAGAAGAAGATTTTTTCTTCCCCTAGTTCGGGGCTGTGGTCTGTGAACACTGCATGCCTCTTTGCCGTTATTCCCACTCTGTGTGGAATACGGTGGCGCAGGTGCTGCCTCAGTGTCCGGAGGAGGCGCAGACAGTGCTCTCAGGCTATTGCTGAGGGGAGAGATGCAGCCATGTTCACAATAGGATGTGGCCTTGACACCGCCGACTCGCTGGGCAGAGCGATTTCCACGACAGTGGCAATCGCGGGCCACGCCTGGCTAAAGACTACTGACTTCTCGGGGGATGTCCAGAACACCCTAATGGACATGCCCTGTGATGGCATTAGCCTTTTTGGCAACAAGGCAGATAGTGCGTACAAGTGTTTTAAGTCCTTGGGCCTTTCCGTCACTCGCCCTCCTCCCCCTTCTGCTTTTCGCTCCTTTTGAAGGAAGGGGCGCCCCAGCACGTTCGCTTCAGAGCCACAGACCGCAACAGCAGCAGTCTCAGCGCGGGTGTGGGACCTGCAGAGAAGGGTCAGGGGATCCAACGGGCGGGTCAGTCCACTTCCACCCCATCCACAACTGCCCCAAAACCTTCCTAGTCCAGTCTTTCAGGCCCATCAAACGCCAGTGGGTGTCAGGATTCACCATCACCTCCCCCACTGGCGCACCATCACTTCGGACAGGTGGGTTTTACAAACAGTCCGAAGGGGCTTCTCCCTCTCCTTTAAGACTACCCCTCCAGCCATGCCAACCCAGTACCACCACATGTAGGGGGATCATTTGGCACTTCTTCAACAGGAAGTCGCGGCCCTCTTGGCCAAGGGGGCCATCAAGCGCGTTCCTACACCAGAAGTATGACGATGTTGTTAATCCCACTACTTTCTGGTGCCCGAGAAGGTCAAGGGCCTGCGTCCTATCTTGGACCTCAGGGACGTCAATTGCTTCCTCCGGAAGGAGAAGTTCAAGATGCTAACTCTGGCTCAGGTTTTGTCTACTCTCGAACCTGGAGACTGGATGGTAGCGTTGGACTTGCAGGACACATTTCCACATTCCCATCCCACCGGTGTTACCTGCAGTTCATGGTAGGCCACGAGCACATTCAGTTTACCATGCTCCTCTTGGGCCTTACCAGCGCCCCTCGGGTGTTCACGAAATTGATGGCGGTGGGCGCAGTTCATCTGCGCAGATCAGGGGTTTCAGTCTTCCCCTATCTTGACGACTGGCTGTTGAAGGCGGGCTCACCCCAAACAGTCGCCTCCCACCTCCAGACTACGGCTGACCTCCTGCACTCGCTGGGGTTCTCCATCAACGTGCTGAAGTCACACCTGTGCCCCTCTCAGAAGCTCCTTTTCATCGGAGCGGTTCTGGACTCGGTGCAGTTTTGAGTTTATCCCCCCGAGCAGCGGGTTCGGGATATTCAGACTCTAATTCCGATATTTCAGCCTTTTTCCCAGAGTCTCGGTCAGGTTGACTCTGCGGCTCCTGGGGCTGATGGCCTCCTGCATCCTTCTGGTGCATCACGCCATGTGGCGGATGCGGGCTCTGCAGTAGGACCTGAAGTTTCAGTGGGCACAACCCCAGGGCAACCTGTCCAACCTCGTCCTGATCTCGGAGGGCACTGCGAGTCAGTTGGAGTGATGGCTCATGAACCGCGATTGGGTCAGCGGCAGATTTCTCTCCCTACCCCAACCAGAGCACGTAGTGGTGACAGATGCGTCCCTCCTGGGATGGGGGGGCCACATGGGAGAGAGGGAGATCAGAGGCCTGTGTTCTCCGACGGAGTCCCTGCTCCATATCAACCTTCTGGAGCTGCGGGGGTTCTGACTTGCACTGAAGGCATTCCTTCCCTCTGTCCGGGGAAGTCTAGTGCAGGTGTTCACAGACAACACCACTGCCATGTGGTACTGCAACAAGCAGGGCGGGGTGGGGTCGTGGACCCTTTGCCAGGAGGCTCTGTGCCTCTGGCAATGGCTGGAACACCAGGGCCTCACCCTGGTGGTTCAGCACCTGGCAGTTTCCTTGAACGCCAGGGTGCACGAACTCAGCCGCCGGTGCATGATGGATCACGAATGGCGTCTGTACTCGGACGTGGCGCAAGGTCTCTTTCAGCAGTGAGGAGAGCCTTGGTTAGATCTATTTGCCACCGAAGAGAACGATCAATATCATGAGTTCTGCGCATTGGAATTTCCAAGGCGGCACTCGTTCGGTCTGTTGTACGCCTTTCCGCCTATACCACTTCTGCCCAGAGTACTGAAGAAGATCAGGCGAGACCGGGCCCAAGTCATCCTTGTAGCTCCGGACGGGGCACAAAGATGCTGGTATCCCGAGCTACTCAGCATGTCAGTCGATCCCCCGATTCGTCTGTCTCTTCAGGAGGACCTTCTGTCGCAGCAGCACAGGATGGTTCTCCACCCGAACCTGTCCAGTCTCCACCTACAGGCGTGGAGATTGAGCGGCGGCAGTTAAGGCCATTTGACTTGCCTCCTGAAGTTTGCGATGTGATTCTGGCAGCCAGGCGTCCCTCCACAAAAACGGTATACGCCTGAAGGTGGAACAAATTTGTGGCATGGTGCACAGCAAAGGCTGTGAATCCACTCTATGCCCCCCTTTCAGAGGTTCTCCTCTTCCTACTTTCTCTTGCCCAGCAGATCTCTGCTCTGGGCACTATCAAGGGCTACCTCTCGGCCATTTCAGCCTTCTTAAGACTTCCTGATCAGCCTTCTCTTTTCAAGTCCCCTGTTGTAAATAGATTCCTGAAAGGCATCACACACGTTTCCTCCTGTTCCCTCCGTGATGCCTCAGTGGGACTTGAATCTTGTTCTAACGTATCTGATGTGCGCTCCTTTTGAGCCACTTCATAACTGTCCTCTTCGTCTTCTGACTCTTAAGACTGCATTCCTGGTTGCCATTGAGTGAGTGAGCTCCAGGCTCTATCTTCTAAACCTCCTTTCCTCTCTATCCATCCGCACAAGGTTGTTTTAAGGACTCGTCCTTCTTTCCTGCCCAAGGTGGTCACAGCCTTTCGTATCGGGCAGTCCATCACCTTGCCCACCTTCTATCCGCCTCTGCATCCCTCGAAAGAGGAAGAGAGGCTCCACCGTCTGGACCCAAAACGTGCGCTCTCATTCTATCTGGACCGCACACCCCAGTTCCGGGTGGACAACCAGCTCTTTGTTGGTTACGTGGGCGCAAAGAAGGGACGCACGGTGCACAAGCGGACCATCTCTCGGTTGGGTTGTCTTGTGCATCAAGGTTTGCTACTCCTTGGCGAAAAAAGAGCCTCCTGTTGGGCTGTGCGCCCTATCCACTCGGGCCACGCAGCTACTACTGCCCTGGGTCGTGGAATCCCCTTCCAGAACAACTGCCAGGCAGCTCCGTGAGTCTAACTGCACACGTTTGCTAGACACTACTACCTGGACAGCCAAGTCCGGAGAGATGGCTTTTTCAGCCGTTCAGTTCTCCAGGACTTTCTGGTGTGATCTTGGTTCGCAGACCCACCACCGTGGTTGGTATTGCTCGGGTATCTATTCTAAGGTAAGGAATCTATCACTAACATGTTTCTTTCGGATGCACAAGTTACTTACCTTCTGTAACAATATATCTGTAAAAAAACAGTAGTTTGGACCAATGTCATCCCGGATTCAATTGACGCCATTGCCTGCATCAGAAGGGTCTTCTTCGGCACCCTTGTCACCGGCGCCGTCTACGCTGATCCTGAAACGCAGCATTCCAGGAGGGAAGCGCAGAGACTGCTGGAGGAAGAGGGGTACCAGCAAGAGCATGAGGAAAGGGAGATCCTCGACTCCGTAGACGACTTGGAAATTTCTGCAGGAGGCCCGTGGCCTAGATACTTCCCCTGAATGGCAGCTTTCCTCTCCAAAGTCCTTGCCTTCTCAGGATGTTGCTCCTTACCACACAGTCATCAGGAAGGCTCCTGATCTGTTGGAACTTCAGCTGCGGTGAGGTCAAATTTATTGACGGAAGTTTTGCATTCTCCCTCCTCTACTGTTGAACCTCTGCTGCCTTTTAATGAGGCGTTTACAGAGCCGATTATGGAGGTGTGGCAGAAACCCTTGTAGGGTCCCTGCAGTTTCTAGGTCCGTGGCTAGGCATTACAAGTCTACTACTAGTGATCCAGTCTTTCTTTCTCCAGTAAGCAAGGTGGTTTAGGCTTCTTGTTCCAAACAGTCTGCTGCGTCTTAACCTACTACCCCGGGGATAGAGATTCGAATAAACTTGAACAGTCAGCCAAAAAGGTGTTCTCAGCATGTATGGCTCTTAAATCTACAAATGCCATATGTTTGCTAGGGAGGTACATTCATGCACTGATGGATACTGTCAAGCAAGACCTCCAAAGTTGTCTGATGAAGATCATGTTCACTTTTTGGAGGCACTATCAGACACTCAAGCAGCAGCCTGTTAAGTTATTCAGTTGGGTCTGGACACGGCGGACTCAGTCGCACGGGTAATGTGCTCTTCGGTGAGACATGCATGGCTTTGATCTTCAGGTTTCTCTCCTGATGTACAAGCTGCTTTGCTCGATCTACCCTTCGATGGATCTAGACTGTTTAGGGCAAAGGCGGATTCTGCGCTGCAGCCTTTCAAGGACAGTAGGGCTCCTGCAAGATGCTTGGGCCTGCAGCCCCAGCCTAGGGGCTATGGTTACAAAAGGTATCGTGGCTTTGGGAAGGTGGCTTCCTTTCTAGGCCGTCAGCAGTAACAACAGCAGAATCCTTTGTGCAAGTCTTACAGAGGGAATGGTAGGGGCCGTCTGCGAGTAGCTTCTCGACTTCAGTCTTCCTCCTCCTCATCCTCTCCTACCCCCACCACCGGTACAGCGGGAAAGCAGCTCTAGATCCCCCCATCTTGGAACATGCTGGTCCTGTAGGGGGCCAGGTGTCCCTTTTTTCTACAATATTGGAAATCTGTTACTTAGGACGGGTGGGTTTTGAATCTTGTGGGAAATGGGTACACCCTACATTTTTAAGAGTTTCCACCTCCTTACCCTCCTCGCCAGGGATAGTGCTCAGAGGACCATTTGCTGCTTTTACAGCAGGAGGTTCTGGCCTTGTTTGAGAAAGGTCCAATAGAGGTTGTTTCCGGAGCAGGAAAGGGGGCAGGGATGCTACTCCAGGTATTTCCAGATTCCCAAGAAGGATGGTCTGTTAAGACTGATCCTGGACCTCAGGGTTTTACATTTTTACCTCAAGCAGAAGAAATTCAAGATGCTGACCCTAATTTAGGTTCTTCTAGCGCTGCAGCAGGAGAACTCGATGGTGTTGATCGACTTCAAAATGCATATTTCCACATCCCTATTCTCAAGTCGCATCTGAAGTATCTCCACTTAACAGTAGGATCTCAACATTACCAGTTTGCGGTCCTTCCGTTCGGTCTCACTTCCGCACCTCGTGTCTTTACGAAGGTGATGGCCGTGGTGGCAGCGCAACTCAGAAAGTCAGGGATTCCGGTTTTCCCTTATTTGTTCGACTGGTTGCTCAAAGCAAGGTTGTCGGAGATGGAACTGCATCACTTGCAGGTAACAACTCATTTGTTGTTAAACTTGGGCTTCTCGATAAATGTACCCAAATCTCACCTGGTGCTCTATCAGTTCAGCCTGTTCATATCGACAGTTCTGGACACTACTGTGTGTCGGGCATTTCCGCCTCTGCAGAGGATTCTCAACATTCAGGAGATGATTCCTTTGTTTCATGATGGAGCGGTAGTTCCAGTCCTGAAGGTCCTACGCCTGCTCGATCTGTTCGCTTCCTGCATACTGTTGGTCAACCATGCACGCTGGCACATGAAGACACTCCAGTGGTGCCTCTGCAAGCATTGATATCAGCACAACGGAAATCTCTGGGAGATGGTCAGGATCTCCAGAGACACTGCAGCGGAGCTGTCTTGGTGGAGTGTTGTAGGCAACCTGTCTCAAGGAAGGCCTTTTCAACCTCCTCCACCGGTGACCACAGTATCCACAATTGACTCCACTCTAGGGTGGGGTGCTTACCTGGGGGATCTGGAGATAAAGGGTCTTTGGTCTCTGGAGGAAAGGTAGCTTAAAATCAACCTTCTGGAATCGCTGGCATTATGTTTGGCTATCAAGGCCTTTCTTCCCTCCCTTCGTGGTCAGTCAATTCAAGACCTGACGGACAACGCTACAGTGATGTGGTACATAAACAAACCAGGAGAAGTAGGGTCTAATCGTCTCTGCAGAGAGGCTCTGCAACTCTGGTTATGGGCTCAGGGCCATCAGATTTGTGTGTTTGCAAATCATCTGGCCAGGGTGCTAAATGTGCTTGCTGACAGTCTGTTGGCAATATTCATCCGACCACGAGAGGAGGCCTCTCTCAGAGGTGATTCGCTGCATCTTCAGGTTGTGGGGTTCTCCTCGGGTGGACCTGTTTGCCACTCAAGAGAACGCGCACTGCCCGTCGTTCTGCAGTCTTTATTATCCGATGCAGGAAGTGTTGGGGGATGCGTTTCATTTGGAGTTCGCAACTCCTTTACGCGTTTCCTCCCATACCCTTGATTCCTCAGGTTCTGAGGAAGATTGGCCAAGACCGGGCCTAAGTTATATTGATCACCCCGGATTGACCAAGAAGGGTGTGGTACACAGATCTTCTTCACCTCTCATCAAACCTTCAGTCTCCCTCTCAGGGCAGACCTTCTCTCGCAGTAGCAGGGGTAGATTCTACACTCCCCACCGTCAGAGCCTGCACCTTCATGCCTGGAGATTGAACGGGGCTATCTGAGCCCTTTCTCTCTCCCACCGGATGTGATGGACATTATTTTATCATCCGGTCGACACTCCACCAAGTCTATTTATTCCTCTAGGTGGTCCAAGTTTGTGAAATGGTGTAGAGAGAGGTCCATTAATCCTTAGAAGGCCCATTTATCTGATGTACTTGGTTTCTCTCTTTACTTAGCTCAGCAGGGTTGTGCTGTGGCTACTGTAAAGGGTTATTTGTCGGCCTTGTCTGCTTTTCATCTGTTTGCCGGAGAAGCCATCTTTGTATGAGGTTATGAGTTTATTTAGGCCCCAACAGTAGGTTTCCTCCCACTCCCTTCATTATTCCTCCGTGGGATTTGAATCTGGTACTTGCTTTCCTGATGGGTTCTCCTTCTGAGCCTCTTCATAGTTGCCTGTGGAAGCTTCTTTCTTTTAAAACGGTCTTTCTGATAGCTATTACCTCAGCCAGGAGGGTAAGTGAGCTGCAGGCTCTTAGTTCTAAACCTCAGTTTTTAACCATTCATGCAGAAAAGATGGTTCTCAGGACCAGGGCTGCTTTCCTGCCTAAGGTGGTCACTCCTTTCCTTCTAGGGCAATCTATTACCCTGCCTACCTTCTATCCTCCCCCTCACCCTTCCAAGGAGGAGGAGAGACTTCACCGCCTGGACCCTAAGAGGGCGGTCAGTTTCTACCTGGACAGAACCAAGGACTTCAGACTGGATGACAAGCTCTTTGTTGGCTTTGTTGGAAAGATGAAGGGCAAAGCCGTTAACAATATCCAGGTGCATCATCTTGTGCATCGCCCTGGCCAAGAAGGAGCCTCTTGAAGGTATCAGAGCTCATTCTACTAGAGCTACATCTTCCAAATCTGCTTTGGCTAGAGGTGTTCCTGTAGTGGACATTTATAAGGCCATACAAAGACAGAGGAGGGTCCTAGGGAATATTTAACGACCGGGCATTGCTATCGCCCCTAACAACAACAAATACCAACAGCAAGGATAGCAATGGGTCAAAAAAACTAAAATCTAACTGTGTGTCTATAGGGTACAGCCGTGAAATCTACCTAGAGTATTTCGTGGTGAGAAAATTATTCCCATCAGATTACCGACCTGTACCGCCCTACATCATTTGGGATCTTTCACCATGAAGGCAAGTGGTTTTACCCACAATAGATTTGGCAGGTTGTAGCCTAATCTAAAGGATATGTCTCAAATGTGGGTGTGGTGTATTAGAGTATCAGGTGGTAATCTGACTAGCAGTGCTAAACGTGATACACTAATATGTGCATAGTGTGAAAGAATGTTAAAATTGGGTAGAGAAAGTGGAAAAATAGAGCAATTTTAATAAGTTCCTATCCACTCCCAAAATAAAATCAGTGCATAGTAGTGTAAACAAATAACTACTAAAATAGATGTTTGGTCAACACGCGGTAAGGGTGATTGTGGCAGCGTCACCCCGATCCGGTCGCTCGCCTGAGCCTCCTGACAGAAAATCAATGTTGTGCTGTTGTGCTTATGCCCTGAGATATTTTAATTGTGACTGATTTAAAAGTACGAACATTTTTAAAATTTGACCTGTGACACTCGATATTGCACACATTTACTTATACACTCACTGCTGGTGGTTCATTGGCACTTTCTAGCCGCTTTTCAGGCCGTTACTCGCGATTCCTCCTGAGCCCTGATTTGGAAAGGGTGGGAGGACACCACTTCCTGGTTGGATACCGCTTGGCGGTTAGCGCTCTAGCGGTTCACTAGCTCGGGGCTATTTAGGCGGAGCCTGACATCGGCGCGATGCGGTAAGGGTGATTGTGGCACCGTCACCCCGATCCGCTCGCTCGCCTGAGCCTCCTGACAGAAAATCAATGTTGTGCTGATGCCCTGAGATATTTTAATTGTGACTGATTTAAAAGTACAAACATTTTTAAAATTTGACCTGTGACACTCGATATTGCACACATTTACTTATACACTCACTGCTGGTGGTTCATTGGCACTTTCTAGCCGCTTTTCAGGCCGTTACTCGCGATTCCTCCTGAGCCCTGATTTGGAAAGGGTGGGAGGACACCACTTCCTGGTTGGATACCGCTTGGCGGTTAGCGCTCTAGCGGTTCACTAGCTCGGGGCTATTTAGGCGGAGCCTGACAACGGCGCGATGCGGTAAGGGTGATTGTGGCAGCGTCACCCCGATCCGCTCGCTCGCCTGAGTCTCCTGACAGAAAATCAATGTTGTGCTGTTGTGCTTATGCCCTGAGATATTTTAATTGTGACTGATTTAAAAGTACGAACATTTTTAAAATTTGACCTGTGACACTCGATATTGCACACATTTACTTATACACTCACTGCTGGTGGTTCATTGGCACTTTCTAGCTGCTTTTCAGGCCGTTACTCGCGATTCCTCCTGAGCCCTGATTTGGAAAGGGTGGGAGGACACCACTTCCTGGTTGGATACCGCTTGGCGGTTAGCGCTCTAGCGGTTCACTAGCTCGGGGCTATTTAGGCGGAGCCTGACATCGGCGCGATGCGGTAAGGGTGATTGTGGCAGCGTCACCCCGATCCGCTCGCTCGCCTGAGCCTCCTGACAGAAAATCAATGTTGTGCTGTTGTGCTTATGCCCTGAGATATTTTAATTGTGACTGATTTAAAAGTACGAACATTTTTAAAATTTGACCTGTGACACTCGATATTGCACACATTTACTTATACACTCACTGCTGGTGGTTCATTGGCACTTTCTAGCCGCTTTTCAGGCCGTTACTCGCGATTCCTCCTGAGCCCTGATTTGGAAAGGGTGGGATGACACCACTTCCTGGTTGGATACCGCTTGGCGGTTAGCGCTCTAGCGGTTCACTAGCTCGGGGCTATTTAGCCCTCGCCCCTCTGTGAACGCGCAGCAGGAGCGCGCAGCGGAGCCGAAGAGTAGCCAAAGAGTGGCCCGTCTGTGCCCGTCCGTGCCAGGACTGGGCCTGGGGCCTGTTACTCTGCCCTTTCGTCATGGAATCTTTGCGAGACATACGACTCAGGTACACCTCTCAAGCTTTATTAAATCTGCAGCCTCAGGGGGTGGAGAGATGTATTAATGCCTGCTGGCCAAGTCCTGAAGGACCTTTCTCATGCGCTATATGTAGGTTTCAGGCTACACATACATCAATTATCAGGGGCCATGTTAGGGAGAATGCGTCCATGCTGACAGGCTGGAAAAGCTTCCTACTAAATGTTCGTTCCCTACCACAACATCACTTACAAATATGGGATCTTATCCACACCCTTAAACCTGAAATCAGCTTCCTCACTGAAACGTGGCTAAAACCGCATACTACTCCTGTCATCACATTGGGGATTCCCACTGGATATAAAATTTTAAGACAGGATCGCCTTGAGAAAATTGGTGGTGGCATTGCCATCATACATAAAGAACATCTCAAAGTCATTGTCATAGAACAGATTAGTCAGCCTGCGATGGAAGTTATGATTTTTAAAATTGTGATAGGACCTAAGGAGCACTGGAAAGGTGCCTTAGTTTATCGTCCCCCTGGACCCAATGCTGGTTTCACCTTAGCGTTAGTGGAAATACTGGCACAACACATGAAAGTTGGAGAAAAGTTCATTTTATTGGGTGACTTTAACTTTCATGTGGACAACATAGATCATCCAGAAACAAAGACCTTAATATCTGACCTGGCTTTATTGGGTCTAGAGTTGCAGAATAGTGGGCCCACTCATAGAGGCGGCCACACACTGGACCTAATATTTACCAATTGTACATCAGTATACTGTCATCATCCAAAAACAGTTAATTGGTCAGACCACAGTATGCTTGAATTCACCTTTAAAAATCTGAATAAACCAAACAAACCCCCTACTGTACCGACCATCAAACGAAGGCCCTGGCATAAGATCACGTTAGAAACAGTGAAAGAAACATGGAGTGAGCCTGTAATATCGGATTCTGATGACATTGGGTCAGCTTTGTCTAAATTTGATGCCACTCTACTTGACATGCTGAATCACTTGGCCCCACAAAAAACAATTAAACAACCTTCTGCGGCCAAGAGAGAGGTATGGTACACAGAATCTTTAAAATTAGAAAAGCAAGGGTGTAGGAAGCTGGAAAAACTCTGGAGGAATACTCATACCAGTGAAAATAAGATCAACTACCAAAAAGCCATGTCTGCCTATTATAAAAACATTAAGCAGGCAAGAAAGAACAGCATTATTGCACAGTTAGCTGAAGCTGGCAATTCCTCCAGAGAGCTCTATAAAATCCTGGATACCTTCACTAAACCAACTCCATGTGAAAGTCCAGACAAATTTACACAAACTTTGTGTAATAACATCTCTCAATTTTTTGAGGATAAAATTGAGATTATTTATAAAAAAATCATCATTGCTCAATGCCCCGGGGATCTGGAGCATTCCAGCATGACTCACCCCGATACATCTAGAGGCACCCTACTTACCTTCCCTGACATTAGCTATAGTGATACCCAGACACTAATAAATAATATGAAAACAGGATCCCCTCTTGATTTGATACCGGCTAAGCTAATTGTCACTTTGAATAATATACTTTGTACTACAATCCAAAAGATTCTAAACCTCTCCTTTAACCCCTTCCATGCTGGGCCGATTTTCCTCGTGTGCTAGGCTTTTAAAGAATCAATGGCTTTATGACGGCCCCCAGCCGTCATCAGCACACGAGCACCGTAATGCATGACGGATGGGGGCCGTCATCAGCATGGAAGGGGTTAAAGAAGGTCAGCTCCCTCAGCAGTGGAAGGAGGCAGTTGTGAACCCAATACGGAAGAACACGGCCTTACCATGGACAGAACTCTCCAATCTCCGCCCCATCTCTCTCTTGCCCTTCTTAAGTAAATTAGCCGAGAAGCATGTAAACATCCATGTTTCCAGGTTCATAGAGGCGACAGGGGGCCTGGACCCATCACAATCTGGGTTCAGGCCCAACTACAGCACAGAGTCGCACTCCTCTCCGTGACCGATAACATCAAAATGTCACAGGATAGAGGAGGATCGATGATTCTGGTGCTGTTAGACCTGTCGGCCGCTTTTGATACTGTGTCTCATGAGATTCTTCTCGGCCGATTACAGAGAGTGGGTATTGGAGGATTGGCACTGTCCTGGTTGGAGAGCTTTCTCTCCGGCCGCTCACAATCTGTCAGTGTGGGACCCTATCGTTCCATCTCGAGGGTACTCACTAAGGGGGTGCCACAGGGCTCATGCCTAAGCCCCACATTATTTAATGTGTATGTGGCCCCCCTTGCAGAGATTGTGAGAAGGTTTGGGTTCACTCCAGTGTCATACGCTGATGACACCCAGCTGCTTTTTCCTTTCAACTCTCTTACGCCTGAAGTGAAGAACAATTTTGCCGAGAGTATCCAACTGGATGGCTACTAATTGCCTCCAGTGTAATGTCGGGAAGACCGAAGTAATGCTTTTTGGGAAAGCCAGCATGCTCTGGTCCCCCGACTGGTGGCCTTTAGAACTAGGCCCTGTCCCATGCCCAAAGCTAGTTGTTAAGAACTTGGGGGTGAAACTTGATCAGAATTTGAGTTTAAAGGAGCATGCTAACTTTGTCACAGGAGCTTGTTTTAGAACAATTGGCCAGTTAAGGCGAGTCTTCTCTCTGCTGCCTGACATCCACAGGAAGACTCTTGTGCAAACCCTGGTGATAAGCCGCTTGGACTACTGCAACGGCCTCCTCATATCAGCAAATGAGGAGGCGCTTAATCGTTTGCAGGTAGTCCAAAATACGGCAGCCAGATTGATTCTAAATGCTCCTGCAAGAACCCCGTCCAAGCCCCTGCTAAGACATCTCCACTGGTTGCCAATACGACAACGTGTTAAATTTAAAATCTGCTGCTTAGTGCACAAATGCCTTTATGGGCAAGGCCCCAGATATCTGGCACAAAAACTTCAGATATACAAACCTGAACGCCTTTTACGTTCCAGCAACCAATGTCTACTGGAAATCCCCACCATAAAAAAAGTCAGACAAGGTGAATGTGCTCTATCCTTTATAGGCCCTACCATCTGGAACAAGCTTCCATCCAACCTGAGACACAATGATAATCATCTGTGTTTCAGGAAAACATTAAAAACTCTTCTGTTTCAGGAAGCATAACCCACCCTGTGGTACCACACGGAGTCAACATTTCCTCAGTACTGATGCGAGCAAAGCGCGGAGATACCTCATGGGTCGATTCTGGCGCGATATAAGCAATTAAATAAATAAATAAATGTTTCTGCAGTAAGGTCGGAGCCAAATGGTCTCCTACTGCTTCTTCAGGACCTTAATATTATGATACTGCTTAGTGTGAATTAAATCAGTGAAAGTAATGAAAAATAAAGGAGATATATTATATGCCCTGAGATTCGCCTGTTGTTATGATCCGAGAGTCATCAGATTTCAGCAGACAAAAACACATAAAAGACACACAGAAGATTAAATTATGAACATACATCAGAAAAAAATATGTATTATATTGGAATTTTTATGCCAACTCATCATGCTGGTCACTGCATGCAATATTAATGAGTTCTATCAAAGTAACCCGGTACATGCCATGCTGCTACTTTAGTGGTAGATTTAGGATTTTCACTCACCTAAGTGTTAGGGAATGTAAGCCCCACCTCACCTGGCCACAGCACAGGTAAAACGGAGCACCGCTCTATTGGGGAGGAAGAGAAGGTATGTAAGGGAAGGACTTATGTGCTGCATTGTTGATATTAAACGAACAGCCCTTCTCACCACGAAATACTCTAGGTAGATTTCAGGGCTGTACCCTATAGACACACAGTTAGATTTTAGCTTTTTTGACCCATTGCTATCCTTGCTGTTGGTATTTGACATTTATAAGGCTGCAACATGGGCCTCCCTCCAGACCTTCACAAAGCATTATTGTTAGTATTTTGAGGTGAGGAGGGATGGCTATTTTGCATGGTAAATGCTGCAGAACTTTTTAGGTCTCGCCTAGTGATGCAGCGCATTTGCCACTTGCCTTGGCAAGACCTATTGTTGTCGGTTTGTGTGAAGGGGTACAGGACGTGGAAGACAGGAGATGTGCACGCGTACAGCTTGCGGCATTATCACAACTCCTGCTCGCACCATATATGTTCACATCTCCTGTCCGGGCGTGGCACGCTTAAGTCAGCTGCTTCCATTCACCAGCTTGTTGCATATGCAGCCATCCTGTGTGGCTCCTCTGGCAGGGAAGCTCGCCCAGACCTGGCTTTCATCCTGCTCTTGTGAACGCATGCTTGAAGCCAAGCCGAGCTCTATGCGGTTAAGTCGCTGCGAGATGGTGGGCCACGTTTATGATCTAGCCCTGAGATGCATGCTAATGCAGTCTGGCCTTTATCACCTCGTTCCCTCCACCCTGCCAATCCCCCCGCCACTTGCAACAGCCCGGCCGCATCTAGCGCCGGAAGGATGTTGGGCCTGATCAATGGCTGCCATCAGGATTTGCGGACTCTGAGCTGGACTCTGGTGTTGCTAAGAAACTACTATGTGTGTTGGAGAGGGGGTGGGACGCTGAGGCTGAATGAGCCGCGGATCCAGAGCATAGAAGCACTGTGTGAAATTCCCTCTTCAGCGCTTTGGATCTTGCATGGATTGAGAAGGGGTGAAGGGGGGCGTCACCCTTCCTCCACGATGAGCACCAAAGACAGTACCATGCCCCCTCCTTCCCTCTCTTCCGCTAGCCCTTCTTGCATTGCGTTTTTCGCTGAAATGTGTCCCCAGTTTCCATCAACAATTCATGTCTTAATGCTGCAGCTTGCATGGTAGCCTGTGGGTCTTGGTGGGAGACGATGCAAAAGCGGCTCCTTGTTACGACAAGTTTCAGTAAATATTTAGTCTGTTTTCATGTCTATCATGCCAGCGTGAAGCATTTTCGAACAGGTTTCACTGGGAAGTTTTGTAATCTCGGCTTTGTCTGCAGTCTCACTCTTGCATAGCTGCTAATGTTTGAATTCAAAGAGGAGCCATTCTTTTTTTAAAGAGGTGACCTAACCGAACCACCTCCACCGACCCCCTACGAGAGCATTGGGCACACTTGGTTCCTATTTCTTAATTAGAAGAACCCTGTTACAAATCCAGAATAAATGCCTGCCCCCTTTCCTGCAGTACTGCACTGCTCTAGTCTTCATCCCTGGAATTTTCCATTCCCCTTTTGCCTAAAAACAAAAGCCAGTTTTGGGTAATCAGTCTAATAAACTTCATGATCTTGTACCACACGTTGGTTTTCAGTGGGCAGCTACACACAAGGTCTTACATTACCTAAGACCATCCCAGCTTTACTACATCTAGCAGAAACCTCATTGTCATATAAGACATCATAACCATGTGACTCAAATAGAATGCTTGTAAATATTAAATGTATTACCTCAATAACTAGCATCGCTGTGCCTATAAGCGCATTTTCTCCCCCCACCCTCCCCGCCCCCTTTTTGGGCTTGAATGTGCACATTGTGTTTGTTCAGTATCAGGAACCTGCCTGAAGACTGACGAACAAACGAGAATGATTGTAAGGCAATCCATGCACATGCCCTCCACATCTTTATCCCTTTTAATTTTGCCATAGTGATAGATGAGAAAGGCCCCACTTCCTCCCTTTATTTGACGACACACCACAGGCCGGGTTTAGGCTTCACGGCACAGTTGCATCTTCAAATGTGTTGGTTATCACGCTTTACGTTTCTGTAGACCTCTCTACTCATTGGGGTCATCCTTACACTTGTATATTTTCATGTATTGACCTCTAATACCAATGCATAACTACATGTTGAAATTTGTCTGACCTGACACAGAAGAGACAAAGTCAGAATCACTTTTTCTATTATTGCACTCACATGTGATGGACAAAATGTAGCTGTGCCTTTTTGCCGATATTGAATAAAACGCCTTTAGAAATGGAAGGTTTCAGCTTCTTTCTGATTCACTCAATGTCCTCTGTGCCATTAAAGGGGCCTACAGTGTCGAGAAAAAACACACTTCAAATTGCTCAGTCCTGCATTGCACAATCTCCAACAATATTAGCTCTAGAAGGTTTCTTTTTAGGTCTCGCCTATTAAACCCGCAAGGGATAATAGACGAGAGTATAGTGGGCAAACCAAGGTCTGAAACTATCGCGGATTTCGGACAGTTTGTGTGGTGCACTTGTGCGGAAAGCGCGTCCACATCAAAGCCATCAGCCTCCCTCCCACAGGCATCTGTTGCTTCCCCAGCGTGCGCAGTGCGCGCTCGGCCTCACTTCTCCTCCCCCCTAATTACATCCGGCTTTCACTTTCACGGCCGCGAGGCCGTGAGCTTCATTTCAAAGGGATCCGCTCCACCGCCCCCTGCTTCACAGTACAAAGGAATGCGCATTTCCCGGCCACTTTTCATTATTTGTTTCCGCGATGTTCTTGTTTGACTAGCATCAAAATAAATGACCAACCTATTATAACATTAAAGCGCCTGACTACTAGCCAGACTGCCCACAAAAGTGTAATTGGAATGCTTCATTAGAAGGCACATTTTAACATTGATGCTTTCCGCCCAGAGATGTTGAATTTGCCCGTCCCGCTTCTATTAATTTTTTTAAAAAACATTTCTGCCTTTGCCCGTTGCAGTTTGTTCTCATTTGCACGACTCGAGTGTTTGCCTTCCTCCCGTCGCAATTTGTTTTGAACAGTAATTGCCGATGAAGTGCGTCAAATCGAGTTTGCTTTGATTTTGTTTTTTTATTATCACGTCTTTCCGCATCTCAGCTTGCTGTCATGACTTGGCAATCTCATTTATTTAGAAGAACTTGCTGCCTGCTCCGAAGTAACACTGACTCCGAGTCAATCCGGCACCACCTGCACCCATCACCCTCGGCCCTCCCCGCATCCTCCATTGCAATACACCCCTTCACCCCTCCCAGACAGCGCCTGACCCCCTCGCCATGTCTCCCGAACGAACTGTAACCAACCCAACCGGCCTCAGAAGGATGAAAGGCATGAAGACTATCCAACTCATGCATACGTCCCTTCCTGCAAGCCCCCCCAGTACTCCCCCCTGTTGCTCCCGCACACCTCCGCTTCCCAACCACGTCCAGGTCCTTCCCTCCCCTTGCCCGCAACGGTCCCCTATGGCTACGGCCCGCCCCCACCTCTCCCCCCCTCACCCCCTTTTCCCCCCCATCCGCCCTGCAATCAGACCCTTCACTACCTCCTCCCCAGCTGTCCAACTTACAGCCCCAGCTTCCCCCGGGCGGTCTTCCTCCTCCGCCCCACGGGCCAATCAATCTCCTCTATCCGGACAACGAACCTCCAACGGCCAAAACAGCAGATATGCGGCTCTCCCAGCGCTCCCCCCTAACTTGCACGTGTCTAAAATGCCATCTTGTTGGCGGACTTTAAATAGTCTGTTTTAAGATACTGATTAATCATGTAGGCAATAAACTGACATTTAAGTTCCCGTTTATTCACAAACGTGACAACCAATTACTCCCAAAGCTTGCTTTATATTATACCACCGGCTTGGTCACACTGTGATTCTGGGTATGTTGATCAGTTTCCTCACTGATTATTTATTAAGATTGGGTTTCCACCTGAATGGGCTACCTCCTTGTCTCCAAGATTAACTACTGTGTGGCAAACGTTCCCTTCTGTGTCTTCTACTGCACTAACCTTGTGTGTCTTCTGCTGCCCTTCGTGTCTTCTGCTACCCTTTCCCCGTGTGTCTACTACTTCCCTGTGTGTCTTCTGCTGCCCTTGCCCTGTGTCTTCTGCTGCCCGTGGTCTGTGTGTCTTCTGCTGCCCTTGCCCTGTGTGTCTTCTGCTGCCCTTGCCCTGTGTGTCTTCTGCTGCCCTTACCCTCTTTGGCTGCTCTCATCCTGTGTGTGTCTTGTGATGCTCTCACCCTGTGTGTATCTTGTGCTGCGCTCACCCTGTGTGTATCTTGTGCTGCTTTCACCCTGTTTGTGTCTTGTGCTGCTTTCACCCTGTGTGTGTCTTGTGCTGTCCTCACCCCATGTTTGTCTTGTTCTGTCCTCACCCACATGTGTGTCCTATGCTGCTCTCACCCTGTGTCCTGTGCTGCTCTCACCCTGCATGTGTGTCCTGTGTTCTCACCCCTCTCCTCGCCATATATTTTCATCACTCCTTTCTGTCCCGTGCTTAGGAGCCGCAGTCTCTGGGGAAAGGAGCTATGGCAATACCACCTAATTATCGTATTTGTTATCTTGAAGTCGTTTGTGTCTTGTGCGCGCTTTTCGACAGGAGCTTGTAGAACTATAGCCCTCTGTTTCCTACTGCCACATAAGTAACTTTGAACTGAAGAGGTCTTAAACGAAGCGCTGTTCATTGCAAACACTTCAGGAATATTCTTCAGCGCTATACATGCAGATACGTGAACTCAGATAACGTATTTTTAACATTTTGTCTGTGGTATGTATCCGATCCTAGACAGATGGAGTGAGTAAGAGTATGTACGTAGTGACAGTAACAAGTGAATGAGGTAGAAACAGAAGCTCAGATTATTCCTAATTTTTGTACAGTGCTTAAATCGTTGGTCCTGTGATCAATGAGTTAAAGACAGGAGGAAGGGTGATGGAGTTGTGTACTGACGACAACGATTGCGAGCTAAGGGGTTTCAAGTTGTTTTTGCGGTTTATACTTTATACGGTGATCTCTTTATATCGATTTTATTTTCATTATGCAATTTGTTAATCAGATATATGCTTATGTAATACCATATCAAATGATTACATTACATCTTACTGTAGTGCAATAACATGTTAGTTTATAACCGCATGAACAATACATTCCGAAGAGTTGTACACGACAATATTATGTAGCAACCTTATATTGAGAAACTCTAAGTGTTGAGGATGCGTTCCTGTCGAATAAAATTCCTGTTATCTTATATTGGACTTTTTAAAAAAATGTGTTCAAATGTTGCCATGTCTCAAAGTTCTCGCATGGTTTGTAGGGGTGACTTACGAATAGTAATTGAGTTGTTGTTACAACTGCTGTCCATACAATAGGGGTTATTGCTGTGACAACCTGTGGATGAGTTCTAACTTGTAAATAACTTCACGTTTTGTAAAAATATCCATTATTTGAAAGCAACTCAAGTTATTTGTCAATAAATAGTGCTAAGTAATATGGTTTGCCATCTACCACCCCAGCATCACTCTGCACATCCCCAGCATCACTCTGCACATCCCCAGCATCACTCTGCACATCCCCAGCATCACTCTGCACATCCCTAGCATCACTCTGCACAACCCCAGCATCACTCTGCACAACCCCAGCATCACTCTGCACAACCCCAGCATCACTCTGCAAAACCCCAGCATCAATCTGCGCAACCCCAGCATCACTCTGCGCACCCCCAGCATCACTCTGCGCACCCCCAGCATCACTCTGCGCACCCCCAGCATCACTCTGCGCACCCCCAGCATCACTCTGCGCACCCCCAGCATCACTCTGCACAACCCCAGCATCACTCTGCGCAACCCCAGCATCACTCTGCGCAACCCCAGCATCACTCTGCTGCACCCCCAGCATCACTCTGCGCAACCCCAGCATCACTCGGCACCGCCACAGCACCACTCGGCACCACCATAGCATCACTCAGCACCTCCACAGCACCATCACAGCATCACTCAGCACCATCACAGCATCACTCAGCACCACTACAGCACCACCACAGCATCACTCAGCACCTCCACCGCATCACTCAGCACTACCACAGCATCACTCAGCATCACCACAGCATCACTCTGCACCACCACATTATCACTCTGCACCACCACATTATCACTCTGCACCACCACATTATCATTCTTCACCACAACAGCACCACTCAGCACCACCACAGCACCCCTCAGCACCACCACAGCACCACCGCATTATCACTCAGCCCACCACATTATCACTCAGCACCACCACAGCATCACTCAGCACCACCACAGCATCACTCAGCACCACCACAGCATCACTCAGCACCACCACAGCATCACTCAGCACCACCACAGAACCACTCAGCACTACCACAGCACCACTCAGCACTACCACAGCACCACTCAGCACTACCACAGCACCACTCAGCACTACCACAGCACCACTCAGCACTACCACAGCACCACTCAGCACTACCACAGCACCACTCCGCACCACTCAGCTCCACCCAGCTCCACCACAGCACCACTCAGCACCACCGCAGCATCACTCAGCGCCACCACAGCATCACTCAGCACTACCACAGCATCACTCACCATCAACACAGCACCACCACACCACCACAGCACCACCACAGCACCACTCAGCACCGCCACAGCACCACTCAGCACCACCACAGCACCACTCAGCACCACCACAGCACCACTCAGCACCACCACAGCACCACTCAGCGCAACCCCAGCATCACTCAGCACCACCACACCATCACTCAGCACCACCACAGCATCACTCAGCACCACCACAGCATCACTCAGCACCACTACAGCATCACTCAGCACCACCACAGCATCACTCAGCGCCACCACAACATCACTTCGCGCCATCACAGCATCAATCTGTGCAACCATTCAACAACTGGTTCAAATATTTTCTCTCAATGTTTCAAGCTTTATTACAAATGTCACAAAAATATGTTAATATTTCACTTCTGTTCTTGGATTTTCGTCACAATAAAATACACTGAACATAATCTTCACAAAAGTTATTTACAAAAGTTTAAGCTATTGCTATTATAAATTACAATCAAAAGCGAGACCTATTGCATTACAAATGCTTGTTTGGTATGAGTAGGTGGACACCGAAGAACAAGTTACTTCCCTTCGGTAGCGCTTTTTTCTGGTGGATACAGTATCTGCCTGGGATTACTCTCTGACCCACCCTCCTACCCGTTGTCCACCTTTGTATACCGAAAAGGTTTTTCATTATTTGACATGGTTGTTTTCCAATGTCTTTTGCTTGCCATGCTGTTGATTGTTAGGAAATGCTTTGTTTCTTTAGCTTTTCCTCTTTAGCTATATATTGTGTATTTTCTTGTATATATTGTATACTGTGTGTATTCCAATTGTGTTGTCGGTCCATCCTTCGCCTTGAAGGCACAGAACAAATGGGTGGAACTGACATGAGCATGCCGGCGAGGTCTTCTTATGGTTCTGATTTTGTCATAAGTAGTCGCGAGCGGAGCCGTGCCATTGTGACTTCCTCGTCGACGTGGGAGAGCTAAGAAAAAGTTTCAAAGGAATGCTAGCGCAGGGATAATTCAAAAAGAGAGGAATCCACAGGCAGATAATGTATCCACCAGAAAAAGCGCTACCGAAGGTAAGTAACTTGTTCTTTACAATAAAAAAACAAACTAGAAATTCACTCATAAAATCAGGGGTTAAAGTGACGTTATAGTTGGGCATGGTAATACTTTCTTACTTTATATTTAAAAACAACTTTCAAATTCACTGAAAAAATCCAAGATTACAGTGATGTTATAGTTAGGTTAAAATGTCAGTTTAAACGTAACATTTGAAAGTAAAAAAACACTGAAAATCAACAGGTATATTTAACTCGAGAAACTACAACTCATGCTGTAGATTTGGTTCCTGAGGCGAGAATAGGCCAGGAATTTTACTCCTGCTACTTCTTTGGGTCCTGAAAAATAACAAGCAGGAGGGAGGAGATTCATTTTTGTAAATTTGTGTCATGTCTGCAAGATGCAAGTTACTTTGTCTTGCTCAGGTCTGAAGAGTCGATAGGATCCACATAGGTCTTTAAGAAGCTTGTTTCTAATGGATACATCTGCCTGTGGATTCCTCACCTTATGAATATCCCCTGCGCCAGCATTCTGCAGAAATTTTTCCTAGCTCTCCGCGCCGACGAGGTCGTCATGGCTTAGCACATGACTCCGCATGACGTCACCGGAGCCATAAGAAGACCACGTCGGCGTGAAGACATCAGTTCCCTTTTTTCTGCGCTGTCAACACTAATGGATTTTCTGGGACTCTCATATCTTTCTACCTGATACTTTGTTTCGAGTGTTTCATTGTTCCTGATTTTATCATATCTGTTCAGAGGAAATCGGGATGCAAGCCCTGTAAGGAATGCGGCGGCCATATGATGATCACTGACCTGCATGATGACTGTCTCTGGTGCCTTTCATCAGATCAGGACGTCCAGGGATGTTCTTCCTGCAGGAAAATTAACCGTAAGTCGTTGAAGGAAAGAGAAGCCAAACTTTATATGTCAAAAGTGAGAAAGGAGAAAAGCTATCAAAGTCAAGGTCGTAGACTTCGCATGGCTCGAAGGGAAGACACAAGAAGAGGAAGAGACATGGGTCTCGATGCCGTTCCTCAAAGCCTTGAGCTTCGAAGTCGCCTTCTCCGACTCCTCGTGTCGTGTAAAGGACTTTGTCCCGCCCTAACCTTCTGAGTCTCCGCAGGCGACTCCGGCCTGTTCACCTTATATGGGTTCTTCGGCGCAGTCTCTGGCATCGGAAGGTGCTCCGGATGGTACTTTGAATCCAGTTGATAATGAGACGCCTGCTGCTCCTTTGGCTCCACCTGTGGTTCCGACTCCGGAGGTTCCTCGTACGGAAATCGAACCAGCGCAGTATCCTTCGTTCCCGACTCCGGGTTCAGATCCATCGCATTTTTTTAATGTCATGTATGGCATCTTCACAAGAGCCTCATGCCCCTCTGGTGCACCTTCGGGTCCCATGGGTCCTTCGGCGTTTAATTTCGGTGTGCCTCAACATTATCCTCAGGCCACCTTTATGCCATATATGCAGATGGCACCGTTATGGCATATTCTGGCACCGAGGATGTCGACGCCGTATGGGCAGTCTCCGGCTCAATCTGGCATGCCTTCTTCACGGATTCGTTTAACGTAGGTTGCTGTTACGGATCCGCCTTCAACGCCGCTACTAGAACCGTCAACGCCAGGTATGGCGCCACCGACGCCACAGCCGAAGATGCGCTCTAGGAGAGAAGAGCAGAGGTTGGTTGAAGAAGAGCAATACCAGGCTGGTGACATGGAGGAAGGGGAAATTTATGAGTCTGAGGACTTGTTTGAATACTTGTGTGAGGCAAATTGACTGGACACTTCTCCAGAAGGGGATTTTGCTTCACAGAAAGCTTTGCCTTCTAAGGATGTCGCACCTTATCATGTTGTTATCAGGAAGGGAGCTAGACATTTGGATTTACAGCTCCTTATGACTGAATATGAGCCTAATCTGCTTACAGAGGTGCTTCATTCTCCGTCCACTGGGATTGAGTCTCTCTTAACCTTCAATGATGCCCTGACCAAGCCAACACTTAAAATTTGGCGCAATCCTCTTTCTGCTCCTACAGTTTCTAGATAGGCCTGCCCAAGGGGACTCTGAGTTTCTTTCTTTTCATCCCTCTCCTCAGAGTTTGGTGATACAGGCTTCATGTTCAAAGCAGTCTGTGGGTTCCTTTCCTCAAGTTTCGACTGACAGGGATTCCAAGAAGCTTGAGGAATCTGCGAAGAAAGACTTCTCACCAGCAAATATGGCTTTGAAATCCATCAAGGCTAAAGGTGTGTTGGGTAGATATATTCACGCTCTTATGGGCCAAGCAGATTCTTCCATAAATATCCAAAGAAGACCGGGGTAATTTAAGTGAAGTTTTGGCTGACTCTTAGGCTGCTGCTCGCCAAGTTATCCAGTCGGTCTTGGACCTGCAGATTCAGTGGCAAGGGTGATGGGTTCATCTGTTGCTACTAGGAGACATGCATGGTTGAGGTCTTCTAGATTTTCACCGGATGTGCAAGCTGCTCTTTTGGATCTTCCCTTTGGCGGTTCTAAGCTTTTTGGGGAAAAGACATTTAAGGACACTAGGGCCACGGGAAAATCCTTAGGATTACAGTCTCAAGCAAGAGGCTATAGTTTAAGAAGATACCGTGGTTTCGGGAAATCTTCATTTCGTTCCCGTACGTGGCAACAGCAACAGCAGAACCCTTTGTATAACTCCTACACAGGTAAAGGCAGAGGGCGCCTTCGTGGAGCTGGACGGCAGCCCTCTTCCTCCTCCTCCTAACTCCCCAACCCCTCCCGGTAATGCAGAAAAGCAGCCCTAGATCCGCCATCCTGGATCATATGGGTCCTGTGGGAGGTCGGCTTACCCATTTTCTACAAGACTGGAAATTAATCTCTTTGGACCTTTGGGTTCTAGATCTTGTAGAAAATGGGCAGGCTCTTCCCTTCAGGGAATTCCCTCCTCCTTACCCTCCTTGCCAGGGGTTTTGCATGGAGGATCATTTGCTTCTCCTTCAGAAGTAGGTTCTTACCATGTTACAGAAAGGTGCGACAGAGGTGGTGCCGGAGCAGGAAAGGGGTCAGGGGTGCTCCTCCCGGTATTTCCTGATTCCCAAGAAGGATGGCAGTTTATGACCCATCCTGGATCTCAGAATCTTCAATCTGTTTCTAAAGCAGTAAAGATTCAAGATGCTCACCCGAGCGGAGGTTCTTCAGGCGCTACAACAAGAAAACTGGATGGTGTCCATCGGTTATCCCCGTTCTCATGCAGGGACTCTGATGCTGCTACCGGATTTTGTTGTTTCTCACAGCTAGAAGGTGTTATACAAGACATCGGGGTCCTTTGAACTCACTCGCTACTTGGAGCTATAGCTATATGAGATCATCAACATAGACAAACAGCACTTACAAACCGATACTGATGCAACATCGCGTTCTATCCTTCAGTGGACTAGGATTATTCTTAAGGCGGTTCCAACGTACAAGACCAGTAAAGTACTTTATGGAGTGATACGCCCTACTTGACAGGCGATTGTGAAATTATTAGTACATCTCGTTGTTAATCTGCATATGGCATTTTGGATTTGAAACCCTACCTGTATGATCTTCTATACACTGGTTCCCTATGGGCCGTGTTTGAATATATGCCCTGACGAAGTTACATATTGTAACGAAACGCGTTGGCTGTTTTATCTGGTATAATTACCGAAATAAAGAAGAGAACTTTTGGAATAATAACATTGCCTCCTTGATCCTTTTGAGTGTGCCTCCTACCTTTTGTTTATTGTCTAGTGTTCGGACTTGTGCCTTAGGACAACCAGCACCTGGAGTGTGCAGCACTACAATTACAATTTTGATAAACACTTTTTGTTTTGGTTGTGCTTAACCTTGGTCAGATTGTCCTACTCTTTATGCCTGTGTCCATCGACTTACAGGATGCGTATTTTCACATCCCAATCCTGAAGTCGCACAGAAAGTATCTCCGTTTTACGGTTGGGTCGCAACATTACCAGTTTGTGGTCCTTCCGTTTGGTCTTACTACCGCACCTCGAGTCTTCACCAAGGTGATGGCAGTGGTGGCTGCTCATCTCAGGAGGTCAGGGATTCTGGTTTTCCCTTTCCTGGACGATTGGCTCTTGAAGGCAGAGTCGCCAGAGATGGTGCGTCATCATCGGCAAGCTACAACCCAGCTGTTTTACAAATTGGGTTTTTCGATATATGTACCCAAGTCTCACCTGGTGCCCTCTCAGCGCAACCTGTTTATAGGGGCAGTCCTTGATACCACTTTGTGTCGAGCTTTCCCACCTCCACAAAGGACTCTCAACATTCAGGAACTGAGTCCTCTGATTTACAATGGAGCAGTTGTACCAGTTCTGAAGGACTTCGCTGCTCGGTCTGTTCGCTTCCTGATCCTGTTGGTCAACCATGCACCCTGGCACATGAGGGCGCTCCAGTGGTGCCTCCGCAGGCAGTGGTATCAGCACAACGGAGATCTCAGGGAGTCAATCAGGATCTCCAGAGAAGCTGTAGCGGATCTGTCTTGGCGAAGCGTGGAGGGCAATCTGTCTCAAGGAAAGCCTTTTCATCTTCCTCCATCGGTTGCCACAGTGATAACTGATGCCTCCCCAAGGGTGGGGTGCTCATCTGGAGGATCTGGAGATCAAGGGTCTTTGGTCTCCAGAGGAAAGGTTATTTCACATCAACCTTCTGGAATTGCGGGCGATACGTTTGGCGCTCTAGGCCTTCCTCCCTTCCCTTCTCGGTCAGTCAGTTCAAGTCCTAATGGACAACACTGCTGCGATGTGGTACGTCAACAAGCAGGGAGGAGTAGGGTTGTACCGTCTGCAGAGAGGCGTTGCGGCTCTGGTCCTGGGCTCAGGACCACTGGATTTGCTTGATGGCAAAATATCTGGCCAGCGGGCTGAATGTGCGTGCTGACAGTCTCGGTTGACAGTTCGCCGCCGACCACGAGTGGATGCTCCATCCAGAGGTAGTTCAGCACATCTTTCAGACGTGGGGAACGCCGCGGGTGGACCTGTTTGCCACTCTCAAGAATGTGCACTGCCCGTCTTTCTGCAGCCTCCGGTTTACAAGGCAGGGAGCGTTGGGAAACCCGTTTCAGTTGAGTTGGAGCTCACAACTCTTTTACTCGTTTCCTACCATACCCTTGATTCCTCGGGTTCTCAGGAAGATTTGCCAAGACCGGGCCAAAGTTATATTGATCGCCCCAGATTGGCCGGGTCAACCTGAATTCTTTATCTCTCCCGCCTGACGTGGTGGATGTTATACTATCAGCCAGGCGACACTCCACCAAGTCTATTTATTCTTACAGGTGATCGAAATTTGTTAAATGGTGCGGAGAGAAATCTATGAATCCCTTAAAAGCTCATCTTCCTGATGTTCTTTGTTTTTCACCTAATTTGGCTCGACAGGGTTGTGCTGTGGCCACTGTTTAAGGGTATTGTCAGCATTTCTTTGTTTGCCTGATCAGCCTTCTCTATTTAAGTCTCCAATAGTCTTAAGGTGCATTAAGGGGCTGACAAACATGTTTCCTCCCACTCTTTTTATTATGCCCCAGTGGGATTTGAATCTGCTGTTAACTTTTTTAATGGTTTCTACGTTTGAACCTTTGCAAAGTTGTCCGTTGAGGCTGTTGACATTTAAAACGGTCTTTCTTGTGGCTATCACTTCAGCTAGGAGGGTGAGTGAACTCCAGGCTTTAAGTTCAAAGCCTCCTTTTCTGACCATACATGCTGAAAAGATGGTTCTCAGGACCAGGGCTGCTTTTCTTCCTATGGTGGTAACTCCCTTCCATCTAGGTCAGTCCATTACCCTTCCTGTTTTCTATACTCCCCCCTCACCCATCCAACGAGGGAGCGAGACTTCGTTTTGGATCCAAAGAGGGCAATTAGCTTCTATTTAGATAGACCAAAGGACTTCCGTCCAGATGACCAATTCTTTGATGGATATGCTGGTCGTATGAAGGGCAAGGCAATGCACAAGTGCACTTTATCCAGATGGATAATCTTCTGCATCAAGGTATGCTTCTCCGTGGCGGGTAAGGAGCCTCCTGTAGGCATTAGAGCTCATTCTACCAGGGCTATATCGTCTACTTCTGCCTTGTCTAAAGGTGTTCCTGTGTTGGACATATGTAAAGCTGCAACTTGGGCCTCCCTCCACACTTTCGCGAAGCATTACTGCTTAGATTCCGATGGTGAGGGAGGACGGCCATTTTGCGCACTCTGTTTTACAGCACTTTTTTGTATAGAAGGGTGGACACCCTCCTCTGGGGGTTGGACTGCAGTGGGATTCTATTCCTAAATTGAGGAATCCACAGGCAGATGTATCCATCAGGAGAACAAGTTGCTTACCTTCGGTAACACTTTTTCTGGTAGATACAGTATCTGCCTGTGGATTCCTCACTGACCCACCCGCCTCTCCGTTGTCCACCCTTTTATACCTTAAAAGATGAGGTATTGGTTATTTGATATTTTTGTGTACTCAAGACTTTATTACCTCTATTTGTATATTGTTGACGTATTTGAATTGAAAGTATTCTTATACACTGAGTGTATTTGTGTGAATACTGTGTACTATGAATACATTGTCTCTATGGTCAGTCCGCCTGTTTTGCCTCGGTGGCACGGAAAAAATGGGTGGAACTGACGTCATCACGCCAGACGTGGGCTTCTTATGGCTCCGGTGACATCATACGGAGTCGCGTTTGGAGCCATGACGCTATGACAACCTCGTCCGTACAGAGAGCTAGGAAAAATTTCAGCGGAATGCAGCCGCAGGGGATATTCATAAGGTGAGGAATTCACAGGCAGATACTGTATCCACCAGAAAAAGCGTTACCAAAGGTAAGTAACTTGTTCGTTAGTGATTGTGGTTCACGTGCGCAGGTCGGAGATGAATGTACAGTACCTCAATATTTTGATTTTTAATGAGGGATCGCTCCAGCTAGTATCATATTCCCTTAAGGGCACGCTATCTTTACTCTTCAGTCTGGGATTTTTAGTCAACTACTCCAAGTCTCCACCTCCAAAACACTCATTGTTTGCTTTTTGTTGGGGCATTGTTAACAAAATCAGTCTGATGATATTTCCTATTGCAGAACATGTATGAGTATTCACCAGATGATCCAGACATTTTCCGTGGGGGTTTGACTTCCTGCTGTGCCAGTCCTACAGCTGCCGGATATGTTTGGTCTCCTGAATTCTGCTTGTCCCAGACAGAAGATAGTACATGTGGGGACCCCGGTAGAGTCATCCATTTCAGCAGGTCCTTCAGTGTGGACTCCTTTTTGACTTGATTTTCATTTTTCTAGAAGTAACCCGGGATTTGAGGAGTTGACTACTGCATGTTTTTTTGGAAGGAATAAGTCAGGTTATTAACATTTATATTTTATGAGTGTGCTAGACGCTGTTTGGATCAAAAATTCTACCAGATCATCACTGTTCAGAATGTTTATTTGTATTTCATCTTTTTGTTTTTTTCTTCACCTCCTTTTTTTTCCCTCTTATTTCATTTCTATTGTTTGTACATATATTAACGCTTTTTGGTTTTTTTTATACACATACTTTTTACATATAATACATTATGGTTACTGCACAATAGAAAATATTTAAAACATTCAACAATACGCAGAGATTATTCCTTTCAACGCGCGTCGGCCGTTCGCCTTCCTCAGGAATTCTGCATTTTTCTTTTTTAAATCAATAGTAGCTCTGATAATAAAAAGACAATATTTTAGTATTTACCCTTGTTACAGCAGATAAATCATTTTCAACGTCTAGACATTTACTTCCTTTTTACCTAATCATGGATTTTATCCGTCTCTTTTATTTCCTGGCTTTCCCTACTACCATTGGTCGGCTCTACACGGTTCGGCGTTACTGTATCTGTACTTTTCTATGTCTATTTACAAAAACTGTACATTTATATACATAATTTAAAACATTTCATATATCTTTTGCACAGATTACATTAGGTTTATCTATACACTTTTTACATTCAAACATCAGAACTCTGATTTGCTTGTAGATGGTAGCTTATTTTTAATAGGTTGCATTAAAAAGGACTGGGGTCAGGAACAGAAGGGTCTAAGAAGATGGTAATTGTCGGCAGATGTTATTTGCCTAAGTGGGTCTTACGTGCTTGCTAATAGGTCTATGCGGATTGATCCATATAGGATCATATTTTCATATCTTGCTGTTTATATTATAAGATCTATCTACTTCCATACCTTAGCTATTCAGACTTGATTGCGTTTGGAATGAACCTGTAGCGTGTCTTTTGAACGTGGTGCAAAGCCAAATAATTTCCTGTAAATAAGAGATACACTCAGTTTGTATAGATGCGTTAACTGGCCCTGGCTGCTTGAATACTATTGTAGAAAGGGTGTGGGTACCTGATTATAAGCGTGGCTGCTCAATGTATATTCAGTTATAGTTCATGCTCGGTTGCATTAGGAGAGATACTTTTTAGATGTCTTCTGGATAATATTTCTGTAAAGACTACTGCATGTCCATCTGTCCTATGCAAAAACGCTCTGTCCTCAGCAATGACTTCACCACCAATTGGTATACCGACAAAGAGGGTGATGTGGCTCTCGTCCCTTATATCAGGACGTACTGAGGTTGTAGCTCTGGGCCCAGGGTTGATGAGAACTTGCAATTTGTGAGTCTCCTTGTGAGCGGACAATCTGGGTGACTGTCATCTTTCATATCATGCTTGACCTCTCCATCCTGAATTAGTTTCATGGATCTTTGCAGTCAGGTGGACCTGTTCGCCACTCGGGATAATGCTCAATGTCCTCTTGTTCTATGACCTGCAGTTACCATTGCAGGAGTCTAGAGGGATACAATTTGCACAGGATGGAATTTTTGTCTTACTACATGTTTCTCACATAACTCTAATTCCATGTGTTTGAGGACATTTGGGTGGGATTGTTATCCAGATTGCACTCGAAAGGGCAAGGAATGGTTCAGTGTTCAAAACTGCTGCGCCTTGTGTTTGCCCTTCTCTTTGCTCAGGGAAGACCTCCTCTTGCAGTGGTGGTGTTGAGAGGGTTTGGGGATGTTAAGTGGTGCAATTTGTGTTCGATACCTCTAACTGCAGATTCCTCACCTTGTGAATATCCCCTGATACCAAACTGGTTCCAGGTATATTTAGAACACTTCTACCGCATGCCAGCAAGTTGGCGTCGAGCTTCACCCCATAAGTGACTACGGAACCATATATATTCGCTACCCCAGCATGCTGAAATCATCAGCTCCTTATTTTCTGCTCCTTCGGACACCAATCTGGAGTTCACTCCAAAACTTGTACAGCATCTTTTGAAAAATGTTTCCTCAAAATATTTGGTCAAGAGAACATGTACCTACCTAAAACAGCAGTGTTTAAGCCTTGTAGAAATTGATACAATTCAAAGTCTGTGACAGATCTGCACGTGATCTTTCTCTATTTTCTAGAGTCGTCTCACAAATCCAAGTCCTGTGACCTGATAAATCCCAAGGCGATCTTGGACCGCAAAATCAAATTCTACATCGTCATACTCCAAAGGAAGTGCCTTAAGTCCTGCTTCTAGTTGAGGGCATTGACCTGCTCCCACTCTTAAGACCGTTATCAGTGTCAGTGTTTCTTTATTCGACCATTATCATGAGCCAAAGTCCAAAAAGAAACACTAGAAAATGAAGCAAGATTTTCCCCTTTCTTCCTGTGTCAACCTAATAAGTCATGGGTACCCGGTGTCTATCTCCTACAGAGGAACTTATTCCCCATACATCCTACTGCGTCCTGAATTCCCATGTCTGTAGGTGACGTCACAACAAATAGGCACTTTTAGAGAGGCCATATTGTAGTTTCTCTGTACCCTTCTGACTCCCTCTGGTTCACTTTCGGGCCCCATAGATTTTAGAAGATCTCCAGTCTCAATACTGTTGGACAATCTGTCCTCAGCACTATCTAAACTTATCGATCCAGCTGTGGCATCCTCCTCAACTCTAGGGCCAACACCTATCTCTTTTTTTTTTTTTCTTTTTTTGTCCTCATATTTGCCACCAGAATATATTTGCTCTAGATGGGTCTCACCGATGCCTCTTATACTGTCATTTTTCGAGTCCGCCATGGAGACAGTATCATAGCATACAGGGAGGTCCCAGAGGTAGGCTGCTTTCCTTATCCCACTCCTCCAAGCCTATATTGGGCGCCCTAGGCCTGGTGGAGGACAGGACCGACTCAACCTCTGGCATAATCACAGGACCGTTCACCTATTTATCCAGACCACCAGTTTAGACCAAACATTCTCAATATTCTCTTTTCGACCAGCCAAATCCATTTTACAGACTTCCATTATATACTTCAGACATTCTGCAAAACGAGGAGGAGACACTGACTTCCACTCCATACAAATTTGTCTCCTAGCAATAATTATTATATAAAAAATAAACTGTGAGTCCAGACTATTGATATCATAATCTTTCGATAAACCGAAAAAAACCAGTCTACGGGAACATATAATAGTCGTTAATAATACATCACACAAAAAATCCATAACCGCTTTCCAAAAGTCTTGAATGGCTGGACATTCTAAAAAGATATGAATATCGTCAGCTGCATTATGTTTACATCGGGGGCAATAGTAGTTCTTTCGTGTGATCTTGTTCAATTTGGCCGGAGTCCAATGTACTCTATAGGCCGTAAATATATGGTTACGTCTTAAGTTTGCTGGCTTAATTAGCCTCGATGATAACAAAAAGGAATCTAACCATACTTTATTAACTTCATCAAGAGTGTCCGGTATACAATGACCCCATACATTTATAACCTCTGTATTGGTTTTACTCTCTTCTTCTTTGATCAACAGTTTATACCAAAATGAAAGTTCTTTTACCCATTTCCCCCTCCTTCCTATGTAGTCAAAAATATCTGTATCTTTCTCTTTTTGCATGTTTTGACTGGACCACCAGGAAGATAGTTGATAGTATTTGAACCTAGTCAACTGCCCATCAGTAAGTTGTACTAAAGAATTCCAGTCCACCAGGCCCGAATCCCTCCTAGGATCGCCCCATGTTTTTAACCCAGCATTTCTCAAAGGTTGTGACAGCTGATCTTGAAGGCATAAAGGTGTACCAGGAGAGTCCCAAATTGGGGTGTATGTATGGTAATATGGGATATCAAATATCTTCCTGATGAACCCCCAATTTTTTAGTGCGGTCGATAGGATTGTAAGGCGAATTTTTAAAAAAAAATTCTGGTCTCCAAATTTAAACAAAAAATAGTCGTGGTCATAGGGTAAGTCAGTTAATAAAGCTTGAAACAAGCGGCCCTGTGATGATGCGTCTAACTTATTTGCAAGTATCCTAAAATTTCTGAAATGAAATGCGTGACAATATGACAGAAGATCTGGGAGGGCAAGCCCTCCTAGACTTAAACCCCTCCTCAGTTTCTTCCATGCTATTCTTGCAGACTTACAGGCCCATATAAATGATCCAATTTTACCCTGTAAGGTATTAATATCTTTCAGTGAGAATGATAAGGGGATACAGTTGAAAAGGAAAGTGACTTTTGGGAGAATAGTCATTTTAATGAGGTTGACTCGACCGTATATATTCAGGGGCAAGTTTCCCCATCTTATCAATGTTTTATTAATATCTTTAACCACCATATTCCAACTGAGTGATGTAATGTCTTTTAATGATTGGGTTAAGTAGATTCCCAGGTACCTCATTTTCTGATTAGCGCCTAATATAGGTGCGTTGTTATTCCATCCCATAATCTCAGTTTTTTCCTTATTTATCTGGTAACCTGACAGTTTCCCAAATTCTTCTGATAAATAAAATAACCTCGGTATTGCTACTAAAGGATCGGAGGTATATAAAAGGAGATCGTCTGCGTATAACGCCACCTTCAAGGACAGATTTCCGAGCAAAAAAGGTTGAATAATATTGTCCTCTCTAATCCCACAAACAAAAGGCTCCATATAAACATCGAACAGAAGAGGGGATAAGGGACAACCCTGTCTGGTACCTCGGGATATATCGAACCATTCCGATAGAATTCCATTAACTAAAACCTTAGCCTTTGGGTTATAATATAGGGATCTAACCGCCTTTATGAAAGTTTGAGGGAACCCGAAAGCCGCCATAGAGGCCCAAAGATACTTCCAATTAACCTGATCAAAGGCCTTAGCTGCATCTATGGCGACCAGGGCCAGTGGGAGATTTTTAACGTTGGCGTAGTCTATAGCTCCTATTGCTTGAAATGTTAGTTTGTTTAACTGTCTCCCTGGGATAAAGCCTCTCTGATCAGGATGGATTATGGACTTAATAAACTTCGATAGTCTAGTTGCTAAGATACCAGTGTCAGTGTTTCTTTATTCGACCATTATCATGAGCCAAAGTCCAAAAAGAAACACTAGAAAATGAAGCAAGTTTTTCCCCTTTCTTCCTGTGGCAACCCAATAAGTCATGGGTACCCGGTGTCTATCTCCTACAGAGGAACTTATTCCCCATACATCCTACTGCGTCCTGAATTCCCATGTCTGTAGGTGACATCACAACAAATAGGCACTTTTAGAGAGGCCATATTGTAGTTTCTTTGTACCCTTCTGACTCCCTCTGGTTCAATTTCGGGCCCCATAGATTTTAGAAGATCTCCAGTCTCAATACTGTTGGACAATCTGTCCTCAGCACTATCTAAACTTATCGATCCAGCTGTGGCATCCTCCTCAACTCTAGGGCCAACACCTATCTCGACCTCAACTCCAACATCACTATCCACCCCGCTTCCTGCCACTTCGATGCCAGAGGAAGATCGGATTGTTTGATCTGACTCCAAACAGAGTGCAACCTGGCTTTGACTGAAGTGATGTCATGTGCCCGTCCTGGCGCAACTGGTCCAGCCTCATTCTGATTGAAACAGAATGCTGCCACTGCTGTAGAGTCGCACACAAGTACTCCAGAATTAGTTTGGAACAGACTCCGATCAAAGCTAGCATAACTTAGAAGATGCAAAAATAACAGTTGATGGACAGAATGCAGCAGAATGTCATACATTCACCCCAGTACAGAGATCTGGGCCTAAATCCATCGGTTTTTTGCACTCCACACCACCCCAGTTCAGACATGGCCATATGCAAATCAGCCTTGACAATGTGCCTCATGGGAACAGTCCAGCCCGAACTACCAAGCCATGTCTTCCCTGGACCGGAATCAAGCATCCTAGGACTGGTTTCTGGCTATCAGTCGTCTTCAGCCAGGATAGCTTGAGTCCAGTGGTGAAGCTTGTTTCCTTTCCAGTAAAAGAATTGGCTTGGTAGTTTGGTCTGCCCTGTTCCCGTGATGCACTGGGCCAGGGACAGACTAATTTGCATGTAGCCAGGTTCTGAGCTGGGATGGTGCAGTGAGATAAAAAATGGTGATGGATTAAGCCCTGATCTATTGACTGGGTACGAGTATTCTTCTTAATTCAGACGCTCTGTCCATCACCACCCCCCTTTTCTGAATCGATCAAAGCTAGCATAACTTAGAAGATGCAAAAATAACAGTTGATGGACAGAATGCAGCACAATGTCATACATTCACCCCAGTACAGAGATCTGGGCCTAAATCCATCGTTTTTTTGCACTCCACACCACCCCAGTTCAGACATGGCCATATTCAAATCAGCCTTGACCCTGTGCCTTATGGGAACAGTCCAGCCTGAACTGTCAAGACATGTCTTCCCTGGACCGGAATCAAGAATCCTAGTACCGGTTTCTGGCTATCAGCTGTCTTCAGCCAGGATAGCTTGACTCCAGTGGTGTGGAGACTCACGTCTGAGCATACCCATTCCACTCGGGTGACAAATGAAAAAATAACAGTTGATGGACAGAATGCAGCACAATGTCATACATTCACCCCAGTACAGGGATCTGGGCCTAAATCTATCGTTTTTTTGCACTCCACACCACCCCAGTTCAGACATGGCCATATGCAAATCAGCCTTGACCCTGTGCCTCATGGGAACAGTCCAGCCCGAACTACCAAGCCATGTCTTCCCTGGACCGGAATCAAGCATCCTAGGACCGGTTTCTGGCTATCAGCCGTCTTCAGCCAGGATAGCTTGAGTCCAGTGGTGAAGACGGCTGATAGCCAGAAACCTGTCTTAGGATGCTTGATTCCGGTCCAGGGAAGACATGGCTTGGCAGTTGGGGTGAATGTATGACATTGTTCTGCATTCTGTCCATCAACTGTGGTTTTTGCATAACTTGGAAGATAACAGAGAAAATGATGGGGATGACGCCTAACATGTTACAATCAAATACCTGACTTGTAGGACCAATATTTTATCACCGCCTCTAGTCGGTAAGGTTAAAATCAGGGGTTATGACTGAAGACTTGGACCTTGATGAGTCTGATTGTTTCAGTAATAAGTAGTCAACATGTTTCCAGCCTTTCCCCTATTGACTCTTCTTCAGGACTAAACGGTCACCAGTCCTGATAGTACCACTCCTATTTATCCTCTAATAAGGACACACTAGGTGGCATGCAATGCGCATGCCCATAATATACATACAGTTATAATTGAGTTATCCTGTATCTGAAGTAACAAAGAAAATTTGTTTAAAACACTGGCTTGTCAGCCAAGCTGACAAACCCAAATGCGATCAAAAAACAATAATATGCAACACCCTTATAATGTGGATGCTCAAATAGGTTTAACCAGTGATCACTCTTAGCATGTGAAAATCATCGACTAACTTAGTGGTTATGAAAGTCTCACTCCTGAAACAAGACAACACAACACATTGAACATTTAAGAAAAAGTATACCCATTTAGACATAGTTTGTAAACGCTTTGTTATATCATCATGGTCTTTTACCAGGGACGAAGGGCCTGTAGTCAAACCTTAATGAGACAAAGGAAGTATTTGAATCAAGTTAAGACCGGTGTTGGCTGTAAACGGGGTAAGAAACGTCACTCACGATTTTAAACGGAATATGTCCCACAGTGATTCCCCCGTAACTTACTTCATCAAGGCCTTCCTCGGTCAATACACCTACACAATTCCCTGGTGACTGCATCTTAGTGGGTGGTTTCACCAGCTCCTAATATTAACTGGGCCCACGCTGAGACTGCGTGTGCGTGCCCGAAAAAAATATAAAGGAAGACTAGACCGCTCATCTTTTACACAATGGCCGCTCCTCGTGACGTTCATTCGGGGCCCTCTAGGAGGTGTGCAAATTGCAAATATTTTAAAATAATATACAAATAACAATTGCGTATAAGCATTGTTGTTCTAATTCTATTCTTATTGTTATGGGACAAACATAGGGACAGACTGGCCCTCTTGTTATACTCAAATGGTAAAAATACTGTTAGACTTAAGATCGCTTAGTAATTAGTTGTAAACTTGGTGTAGAAACGCTTAAGGGTTACATATGTTACTAAACTCAGTATAAGGGGTTCACTCTGGCATGGTGTGACAGCCAGGTGTGTGAGTTTGTTGTAACAATGTTTCATTTTTATGATTCTTTTTATGAGGACCTGGCAAAAAAAATTAAGAAAATGAAGTAAGAGTTTCTCCGTCCTAGGTTTTCAGGAGTTGAAGATAAATTAGCTGAAGAGACCCCATGGGATATTGTCATTGAGTCCCTGGGTATCTGTTTGGAGTTTGAAAACTCATTGCTGCTCTTTTTCCAAAAGTTGTTGTTCCCTGTTATCTGTGTTTTTAATGTGTGTCAAAATTACCCATCTAGGTCTTTAGGTGTGTGTTTCAGTTCAACGAAATGTGATGACATCTTTGTTGTGATGAGTAGGCATCAGACATTACTTCGGTGTTCACCAAATTCTGGTACTCACTTTACGAGTGGTCATGCCCACATAATGTAGGTTGCAAGGGCAAGTGATGAGGTAGACAACTCCTGTTGTTTTGCAGTTAGTCAGGTCCCATAGTTCCCAACTCATGTTGTTAAAAACCATAGTCTTGGTGATACTTGTGAGGTGGCAGACACTGCAGTACCCAGAGGGACAGTTCTGAGCTTCCCTCCTTTTCCCGGTGCCAGAGCATCCCCTTCCCAGCTTCGACCTTTCTACAGAGCGCTTCAAATCATCTTTGGGTAACCCGACTACGCAATTAAGCCCCGTAGACTCGGGTGGGGGCCCTGGGCCTTTCGATGCCAGTGGCTCCTGCGCTAGAGGGCCCCCGAGGATCCAGGCCTAGATCCCGCTGGATGCCGGTGGACCTCATGGTATCTTCCCCGGCGCCGATCTCTAAGACGACGCCCCCTCACCTCACCCTCGCCCTAGACTTGGGACACAGTGCTGGACCTACGTCAGAACCGACATTTGTACCTCTGTTCATCCCTGGTGTTCCTTTCAAGCCTGTGTGGCAACTAGAGCAGGGTGAGGAGGACTGGTAGGGGTCTGTGGACCCTTTAGCAGACCAACTTGTGGAGCCGGACTGGCTAGAGTACCTGGGTGACACCAGTGCTCTGGATACCTCCCCAGATCTTAGCATGCTTTCTTCCCCTACTGTGGCTACGGAGGAGGAAGCATCATATTCAGTGGTGTTGCGTAGGGCAGCCGAGGCCTTGGCCCTGGAGCTTCCTACAGTGGCAGTCAATATTAACCTCCTGACAGAGGTACTTCAACCGGCACCGGCCTCTTCTGCGCCCCTTCTGCCTATAAATGAAGTCATCACGGATGTCCTTCTGGGCACTTGATCCAAGCCTAGCATTGGGGCTCCTGTGGAAAGAATGATTGCCCAACGCTACCTCCCGGCCCAGGGTGACCCACTTTTTCTCTCCCAACACCCCAAACCCCAAAAGCTTGGTAGTGCAAGCCTCGTCCTCAAAGGTTGCATTCCCTACTGCTCCCTCAGATAGGGAATCCAAGAAGCTGAACCACCTTGGGAAGAAGATGTTTCCCTCCGCTAGCTTAGCGCTGCGGTCAGTGAATACTGCATGCCTCTTGGGCTGTTTCCCCCCTACAGTGTGGGATACAGGTGTGCAAATGCTGCCACAGTGCCGGAAGAGGTCCGGGCCATTCTCACGCGCACAGTGGCAGAGGGTAGAGACACAACCAAATTCACCATCTGATGTGGGCTGGATACTGCCGACTCACTGGGCAGAACGGTTTCCACATAAGTAGCCCTGAGCCGCTACGCCTGGTTAAGGACGTCTGGTTTTTCGGGGGATGTCCAATCCACCATTCTAGACATGCCCTTTGATGGCTGTCAACTTTTGGGTGATGAGGTAGACTCGGCACTCGAGCACTTCAAGGATTCTAGGGCTATGGCCAGAGCCTTGGACCTCGCGGTGACCTCTCGCCCCTCGCAGTCTGCTTTTTGCCCCTTTCGTGGCTACGTAAGGGGTGCCCCACCTTGTTCGACCTAGTCTAGCCACCAGTTCACGCAAACTGCCCAGCCTGTGCACGGACGTGGGACCCAACAACGCAGGTCTGGAGAGACCAGTTAACCTAGAACCCCCCTGCACCTGCCCCCAAACCCTCCTAGTCCGATCTTTCAGGGCCGCCAGTGGGTGGTGGGATTCGCCCTCACCTCCCCCACTGGTAAACAGTCACGTCGGACAGGTAGGTTTGGCTACTCTCTCCCCTTCAAGACTACCCTTCCATTGCATGTCGGAGGATCACTTGGCACTTCTCCGCCAGGAATTTGCAGCTCTCTTGGCCTTGGGAGCTATCAAAAGGGTCCCTGTGCCTGAAGTAGGTCGTGGTTGCTACTCCCACTACTTTCTGGGACCCAAGATGGACAAAGGCCTGCGTCCTATATTGGATCTCAGGGCCCTCAAAGTTGAAGATGCTCACGTTGGCTCAGGTCCTGTCTGCCTTCGACCCAGGAGACTGGATGGTTGCGTTGGAATTGCAAGACTTATATTTCCATTTTTAGTCCTGGCAGCCCACAGGCGTTACCTACGGTTCACGGTAGGCCACAAGCAATTTCAGTTTACCATGCCTCACTTTGGCCTTACCACCGCCCCTCGGGTGTTCACGAAAGTGAAGGCGGTGGTCGCAGCTCATCTGCGCAGATCAGGGGTTCCAGTCTTCCCCTATCTGGACGACTGGCTGTTGAAGGCGAGCTCGCCCCATGCTGTCAGCTCCCACCTCTAGACTCCCTCTCAGAAGCTCCTTTTCATCAGAGCAGTTCTGGATACGGCGCAGTTTCGGGGTTATCCTCCCGAACAGCGAGTCCGGGATATTCCGGCTATGATACTGATGTTTCAGCCTCTATCCCGGATTTCGACCCTGAGGCTGCTGGGCCTCATGGCCTCATGGCCTCCTGCATCCTGCTGGTGGATCATGCCAGGTGGCGTATGAGGGCTCTGCAGTGGGACCTGAAGTTGTAGTGTGCGCAGCATCAGGGGAATCTTTCTGATGTTGTCCATATCTCGGAGGGGACTGCAAGTCAATTGCAGTGGTGGCTAACAAACGATTGGATCAGCAGCAGATCCCTCTCCCTTCCCCAGCCAGAGCTGGCAGTGGTGATGGACGCGTCACTCCTGGAATGGGGCAGCCACCTGCGAGAGGCAGAGATCAGAGGTATATGGTCTCCGGCGGAGTCCGGTCTCCACATCGACCTTTTGGGTCTCTGGGCAATTCGTCTTGCACTGAAGGCATTCCTTCCTTCCTTTTATCAAAGGAAGAGTAGTACAGGTGTTCACAGACAACACGGCCGCCATGTGGTACTGCAACAAACAGGGCTCGGTGGGGTCATGGACCCTATGTTGAGGCTATTCGCCTTTGGACATGGCTGGAACATCAGGGCATCCCTGGTGGTTCAACACCTGGCAGGTTCTCAGAACACCAGGGCGGACTAACTCAGCCATCGGTGCATGATGGATCACAAATGGAGTCTTCACTCTGAGGTGGTGCAAGAACTCTTTCAGCAGTGAGGAGAACCTTGGATAGATCTGTGCCACCGAAGAGAACGCGCAATGTCATCAGTTCTGCGTTTCCAAGGCGGCACTCTCTCGGCAACGTTTTCGTCGCGAGTGGAGCTGCGGTCTGTTGTACCCCTTTCTGCCTATACCACTTCTGCCCAGCGTGCTGAAGAAAATCAGGCGCGACCGGTCCCAAGTCATCCTTGTGGCTCCGTACTGGGCTCAAATAGTATGGTATCCCGAGCTACTCAGTATGAGCATCGATCCCCTGATACGTCTACCTCTTCGTGCGGATCTTCTGTCGCAGCAGCAGGGGACGGTCTTCCACCCAAACCTATCCAGTCTTCACCTCCTTGCGTGGAAGTCGAGTGGCGGCAGTTGACATCTTTCGACCTGCCCCCCGAAGTCTGTAATATTATCTTGGCAGCCAGGCGTCCCTCCACTGAGACAGTATACGCCTGCAGGTGGAATAGGTTTGTGGCATGGTGTACAGCAAAGGCTGTGGATCCCCTTTCTGCCCCTCTTTCAGGGGTCCTTCTTTTTCTTCTCTCTTTGGCCTAGCAGGGCTCTGTTCTGGGCACTATCACGGGCTATCTCGCGGCCATTTCCACCGTTTTAAGGCTTCCAGATCAGTCTTCCCTGTTTTTTTAAGTCCCCTGTTGTAAATAGATTCTTGAAAGGCATCACGCACATGTTTCCTCATGTTCCTTTTGTGATGCCTCAGTAGGACTTGAATCTAGTTCTTACTTTTCTGATGTGTGCTCCCTTTGAGCCACTTCACAATTGCCCTCTTCGTCTCCTCACTCTAAAGACTGCTTTCCTGGTTGCCATCACCACTGCCAGAAGAGTGACTGAGCTCCAGGCTCTTTTTTCTAAGCCTTAGGCTTGAAAAGGCTTTGGCAGAAAAGAAGGACAAGTCTTTGGACTCGTCCTTCTTTTCTGCCAAAGGTTGTCACTGTCTTTCACATTGGGCAGACCATCACTTTGCCCACCTTCTTTCCGCCTCCTCATCCCTCAAAATAGGAAGAGAGGCTCCACCGTCTGGACCCAAAATGTGCGCTCTCTTTCTATCTGGACCGCACACAACAGTTCCGGGTGGATGACCAGCTCTCTGTTGGCTACGTGGGCGCCAAGAAAGGTCAGGATGTGCACAAGCGGACCATCTCTCGGTGGGTCGTTCTGTGCATAAAGGCTTGTTACTCCTTGGCTAAAAAGGAGCCTCCGGTGGGGTTGCGCGCCCACTCTACCAGGGCGACGACAGCCTCTACTGCTCTGGGATGGGGAGTTCCCTTGCATGACATCTGTCAGGCAGCTACGTGGGCCTTGCTGCACACGTTTACCAAGCATTACTGCCCGGACAGCCAAGTCCGGGGAGACGGATTCTTTGGCAGTTCTGTTCTCCAGGACGTTCCAGTATGATCTTGGTTCGCAGACCCACCACCGGGGTTGGTATTGCTGGGGTATCTATTCTAAGGTAAGGAATCTATCACTACATGTTTCTTTCAGATGCACAAGTTACTTACCTTCGGTGATTATATATCTGTAAGAAACATTAGTAGTGATAGATCCCTTACCGCCCCAACCATCTTCCCCGTCCTGCAAACTGATTTCTAGGTTTAAGGTCATCCCTTTCAGGGACCTAGTTTGATGGCACCAGTGGTCAGTTTCTTGCATGGCTCTGTGTTCCTGGCACGGAAAGTTGTGTACAGAACTGACGTCAGCGAGCGTGGGGGCTTCTAAGTAGCTCCAGCGACATCATCACGACGCCAACAACAGACGCGAAGCCGCACAACCACGCCTCCCGACGAGCAGGGGTACTGCTGACGAAAAACTTTCCGGATCCAGTCTGGCACCTTTGGGTAATTCTAAAGTAAGGAATCTATCACTATTAATGTTTCTTACAGATATATCGTCACCGAAGGTAAGTAACTTGTGCATCTTTACCAAAGGTAAGTAACTTGTTAATCTGGCTCTGGCATTTCTTCCAGGGTGGGAGGAAGATGATGCAGAGCCTCAAAACACCATCTGCTGGTGCATGGGAGAAAAGCTCTGAAAAATCTCCAAATCATGTCTGGTACGTGCGTGTATTTACAAGGTAAGGAATCTATGGTTAGAGTATTCACCAGAAAGAGTGTTACCAAAGATATGAAATCTTGCACTTCAGTGCCTTTGATCTGCCCAAGAAGGTAACCTAGATAGTTTTCACAGCAGGATGTCTCCCCCAGAATCTGTTTATTCTACCCACTGGTCATGCTTTGGGATATGGTGTACAGAGTTGATACTCAAGGCATTATTGACTGATATTTTGTGATTTGAATTTCTTTGACCCTGGCCGAGCAAGACCTTGCTTTGTGCACTTTGTCAGCTATTTGTGGTTTCCAGATCAGCTTTTCATTATTTGAATCATCTGTTGTGATACAGTTTTTGAATATCTCCCCAGTTACTTCCTCCTCCATCCATCATACCTCAATTTGTCTATAATTTGATCCGTACATTTATATTATGTTCGCCTTTTTACCCCAGGCACCACTGCTCTCTGATGACCCTTACTCTGAAGGTCTTTTTTTCTCGCTGTCACCTCAGCAACCAAGCAAACTCCATGCTCTTTTATTTAATTTTTTGTTCATTCTATTATTTATGCGTAAGATAGTTTCCTAATTTTGTGTTGACCAAACCATTGCCCTGTCTGCATTTTTCCCTTTGCATCCTTCTGAAGATAGAGAGACTACATTGTTTTCACCCTCTGTGGGCTCATAACATGTACATTGATAGATCTTGAGACCATAGTGTTGACAATCAACGGATCCTTGGCTTTGCTGGTGCCAAATAAAGGTAAGGTGGTCCAGTATTGTTCACTGCTTTAAGTTGTAAGATGGTTTAGCTAATAAAGAGTCACCTTTTTGGCATCAGGTCATATTTTACTTGCCCATTGTCTTGGAATGTCCCCTTTGTGGACCTCTGCAAGACTATAATATGGGGGTACCTTCCCTATCCACTACTGACCTAATTGCTATGCATGCAGGGATGGTCATTTTGATTGTTTCATGCTGCATAATGGTTTGGTATTAGACTCACTTACTTGTGGACACGGCTTGGGTGTAATTCATAATTTGTGAACTCTGCGGATAGAGTTGTTAATCAGAACAATAAGTTACTTACCTTTGGTAACAATCTTTCTGGTGGATTCTTTATCCTTGCTGCAGATTCTTCACTGTCCACCCACCTCTGTATTCTGAGGCATGGATTAGTGGATTTTGATAATAAGGTCCCAAATTTGTGCAGTTATTGAGCTCTATCTTTTTTCAGTTATCATTATGAGTCTTATTTCCACCCAGGACTACGGGGAAAAAAGGATGATAACTGACAGCTCTTATAGTTGCGTCTTATATGGCTGTGTGTTGTCCTATCTGGAGATTGTTTCAGAACCATGGCTGGTTCCATGTGAACACCACCTGTTGACCTCAGATGAGTCATTAACTGAGGAATTTGGGAATAGAAAGTATCCTAAAGTAAATTGTTACCAAAGGTTAGTTAGTCACTTACTTTTAAACAGTGGTCTTGGATAACAGGCTCCATATTAAGGCTATACAAGATCTTTAAAATACTTCTGGCCTGACCAAGTTTATCTTAAATAGAACAAATCCACTACTTCTCCAAAGTACGATGCTGTTTTCACATCCCTCTTGAAAAGAACAGTTTTATCATTGGTTCTGAAAGGATTACCTGGTTGCACAGTGATTAACAGATATATTAAGTGTCTTGTCTTACCCGTGCCCTTTTAGCATTTGCTTATGCTTTTAGCTGATTGATCAATTATAAGTACCTTGCACCCTAGCTACTTCAGGTACACTTTTGAAACTACATATGTCCTCTGTGGGAGTCGTTATTATTCGTACAATCACTTTTCCAGTAGTCTTTGTGGTCAATGCAAGGGAGAGACTTGAGGGGGGAAAAAAGACAACACATTTTAAAAATACAATAGGTATCTAATGATGCTATCACATAGGAAATCTAAAATAAAATAGTTCATGGATCTTAAAAGATTTTTATACTGGCACTTAATATTCCAATTAGTCGGAGAAAGGCTTCTTCAGCCTTTTTATTCTGTGCTTCTCTAAGCAAGAAGTTTTGAAGTTGGGCTCCCTTTAAAACATGTCATGAATTGGGGGTGTAGAATGGGGCAGGCTGAGATCATGGAGCAGGGTTTATGAATTTCAGGAGTACCTTCTCTGGTACTCATAATCCACTCTACATTTGAGACTTGGAGCAAATGCACAAAACTACAGAAATTGATTAAAAAACACTGCTCCACGTAACTGTGATGTGATGAGCCCATCACATTCCACGACCCCCAATGCAGCTGCACTAATGATTGCTACAGCCATGTGTAGCAGGATGTCTCCTATGCCTCTCTCCCCCAACCCCAAAACATCCTCACTTCCTGCTATGCCTGGTCATCCCTCCAGTCTGTCATTTCAGAAAAATAAGAGCTCCCACATGTTGCTCCTCTCCTTTGAGCAGGGATGCCCCTGTTCCTAATGCTGCTCTTTTTGTAACCCAAGGAAAATAGGCCTCCATACCCCTTTTGTAAAGTTACAATTGTGATGCAGCAGTCCCTTCAGACCTTTTGGCTCCAATGTGACTGGACCTACTTCCCTAATTTTGGTTGTGGCCTTCCAAAGCTGGATGTCTCATTACCTTTTGTTAAAAACAAAAGCCACCGGCTGTCATCTCTCTGAGACCAAAACTAAGATGCTCATCTGCTGCAATATTCCTCTACTGTGGGCCATTGCTCCTAGGCCCAAAGCAACATTTACACAGTACGAATGCACTGATTACTAATGCAAGAAGGGAAGCATGGTAAAACAGCCATAATTGAGGTGTAGTTAGCTCCTCGGCCCTGGACCCCATGCCACTGCCTTACCAATGATAGCTACATCCGTACGAAGCAGGTTGTCTCCCTTGCCCACTTCACTGGGCCATCACTCCAAGGACTAAGGCAGAGAGCAGACCTTCTGCCCCTTTGTATAAAGGAAAAGGGGCCTCATCCTAGCAAAAAATATGAGCTTCCAAGCCCCATTTAGGTTGTAAAACTGCCAATTGGGGTGGAGTGGCACCACTACACCTATTACACTAATCAGTACAAAGGGAAGGGTCCCAGAATACTATGAGTGCACAATAGAAATAGCTGTCAAGATAAAGAACACATATAATCAACTGAAATGTACATTGTTTTTTAATCACAAAAGTACGAACGCACAAAAAATGTGCACACAGCATATATCCACATAGTTACAAAAAGTAGTGCCCAAAAGGTAGTAGGAAGGGAAGTGAGAGTGCTAGGAGGCGGTGTAGGGTAAGGTAATGTGATGCAATATAGGTCAAGCTTCGTTATTCAAAACCTTTCTTAAAACCTGACTTCAGACAGGAGCCAGAAACCAGTACAATAAATGATCATAAGTTCAGGGTAAACCATGCTTCTGAAAATAGCAGTACAATTCAAGCTCTGGATAGAGGCAGGTTGTTGGATCAGATGTCGACGTTTTTACCCCACGACAGGGTAGGGACAAGTGGGCCCTTACAGGAGGGTCTTCCTCAGGACGGGGGAAGGGGTTGTGTAAGCTTCCTGGAGCGAAAACATAAGTGAAAAGCAACATTAGAAAGACTGTTCCCCTAGGGAACAAGGGTTCATGGGCTACTGGTGGTGAAAAGGAAGGAGAAGTGAATTAAAAAAAAGAGACTGAATACCTTGGGTGTCGTAGTCTCACACGAGGTTAAAGGCATTAATCCTATTGCACTACTGGCAGTAAAGGCCTTTTTTTCAAGCCGCACCTCCTGCTAATTTTTGCTGGGGCTTCTTTCTGATGAAGCGGTCTCTCTAGATGTGTAAACAAACAAAAGAGCCAAAAATGGCACCCTTGTCTCTGGCCCATTTCTTTGATGCTATCCATGGATCTTGCTTCTCATCTGTTTTTCCTGGGCCATTACTATGAGTTCCCTTGGTTCCGGATGATCAGGGCTCTGCATCTGAATGCAGCCCTACTGGGCTTTTCCTTGCTGCCCCCTCAATTCACCTCAAAATACATCTGCATTTAAAAGAAGATGGCCTGGAAGTACACCAAATAAACAAGGTCCCGTCTCCAGGCAATTTTTATTTCCAAGTTTTTCGTCCTACATTTGCACCCCTTTGGGAATACAGCCACAGACCAACAGGGGGCAGTGCCAGCCAGTTTGAAAACCCTGATCTAGGCCATTGTATGCTCTTTGGAATCATGTTGAAAAGGCTTTTGGTCATAGACCAAAATGGGAACTTACGTATTCCCTACTTACACAATAAAAATATACCACCTAAGGAATACTCTACCTTGTTAACAATCACAATTTTATCTCGGACTGTGCTGTTCTCCTTTACCCTCTAGCTACATATGTACCTGAAAAATACGAATACATATATATATCCTGTCAACAGCTGATGCAGGGAAGTTTCTTTGACCTTGACGTGGTCTGTTCAAGGTAGGGGTGATACTGACCACTAGCCACTTGAATCCACACTATAACTAAACATGTTAAGAGCTAAATGTTTTAAAGGGAGGTGTGGCCTCTTCTAGTAACCTTTTCTATTAGGGTGTTACACATTTCCTTTGGTGCTTGTCCAGTTTAAATGTTGCCTCATTAGAAAGTATTTTGTAGTGTGTAGCTAGAAATACCTTTTATATTTATAATCCAGTCAATGAACTCATGTTCTCTTCTCTGAAATGTTTGCTCTTAGATTTTCCAGATATTCCATATTCTGATTGGTGTGGCTTGACAATCCGCAATCACTTAGAAGTGGTTTCTCAGTCTTCAAAGTTTTCTGGAATTTCCGGATGTAGCGATGCAGTATCCCAGGGCTCAGCAAGTAGCACCAAGAGTACAGAGCTCGTACTAGGTAAATTCACAGGTATTAGTGGTGGCGGGAATTATTTACTTGAAGTAGTCGTATTCTAGTAATAGTGCACATGATTTTGTACCTATTCACTGTGGACAAAAACATTTCCAGTGTGTTATTCCTACCACAAGTTTTTCTCTTTTTAGAGTTTGATTCATGCATTGGACCTCTGCAAGTATACTTCTTATGAATACTTCTGACTTTTTACTCCCACAAAATACATCACTGTACCATTGTAATTCACGGGAAGTGATGATGCAGAGGGTGAAGTTGGTGATGCCTATTTGTGCACACAAATTTCTTCCCAGTGTCCTCCTGTTATTGGAGTTTAAGGACATGCCAGTTATTTTAGACCAGTTAGTTCCTATGGTTTTGTTTACTGTGCTCTGCATTAAGAGCATTTTACCTATAACGAGCTGATATGACATTTATATATCAAGATGACCCATAGGCTGTGCAAGTAAAGATTCTGTGGATCAATAACATCCTAATATTTTTTTCTGTATTGAATTTGCTATACATTAGTTTGTCACTCCTGTGTGTGGGTGTCTAGAGTAGTCCCTCTTTGTCTCACCATTTTCTTAATTCTTCCGGCTCCTTTTCTCATAGAATCTATGCAACATTTGAAGTCTTTCTGTGGTATGTTCCTTGCCGAAATGCCAGAGACTTCAAATTATTGAATTAGAGATTAGCTCCTTGTCCTAGTCTGTGACGTACACTTAGTAGAAGAGTTGGGTGATGGTCTTATTTAAAATAAAAGCATTTCTGAGAATATTTCGCACTACAGATTTGTCACTTTTGGAATATCCTCAGGCACCAGACAGGACCCAAAAGATTTTAACAGCAATGCTCCTGCTTGCTGGTAGGCAGTGCCATGCGGCTTCCATGATTCTGACGTTTCAGCCCTGGTTCTGGGTCTTGGTGAGCGTAGCTCTGAGGCTTCTGGGCCTCGTGTTATTCTGCATCTTACTTGTAAACTATGCCAGTTAATGTATTTGAGTTCTGTAGTGGAACCTGAAGTCTCAGGAGGCCCAGCACCAGGAGTACCTCACAAATTCTATCCAGGTTTCGGAGAAGATGGCAAAAGATCTGAATTGCTTCCTTAACTTTAATTGTATCAACAGCAAACCCCTCTCCCTGCCCAGAGCTGCCATTGATGACTGGTCCGTCACAGGTCCGTTACTGCTAGGGAGGTCATCTGAGGGAGGTGCCGATCAGAGGTCTTTTGTGTCAGGCGGACACCCATCTCTACATCAGTCTATTGAATTTGCAGGCCCATCCACTTGGCACTGAAAGCCTTGCTAACATCCATCAAAGGGAGACTGGCTCAGGTTCTCATAGACAGCCCCACCACCATATGATACAGCAAAAAGCAAAGCTAGTGGGGAGTGAGTCCTGGGCCCTGTGTAAGGAGGCACTTTGTATCTGAAACTGACTTTAGCTCCAGGACATCTCCTGGTCGTGAACCACATTACAGGGTCTTTGAACGCTGGGGCAGAGGAACTAAGCTGGCATTGCCTGGCAGATCACAAACGGAAGTTATATCCAGCTGTGGCACAGGCATCTTTTAAGACCGATAACTGTGTACACCTATTTGCCATCTTCAACATCATGCAATGTAAAGATATATGTGCGCTGCAGTTTCCACAGGGCGCTCTCTCTCCCAAGACGCATTTCGGATTGAGTGGGTCACAGGACTCCTGTATGCCTTTCCACTGCAGCATCTCCTACCCCAAGTCTGAAGAAGATCAGAAACAACCCGGCCCAAGTTGTTTTAGTGCCTCCAGATTGGGTAAAATGAGGGTGGTACCTGATACTTCTGGGCATAAGCAATCTGTCCTCTGATCAGGCTACCACTTTGAAAGGGCCTCCTGTTGCAGGGCAATGTCCTGCACCGGAATCTTCACCTCTTTGTAATGAGATTGTTCGGCAGCAGTTGACTGCATTTGATGTTCCTCCCAAAGCTGTGGATGTCATCCTGGTGTCGGAATCCTTCTAAATACCGTATTTTCTGGCGTATAAGACGACCCGGCGTATAAGACGACCCCCTACTTTGCTTGATAAAATTTAGGTTTCAAGCTATACTCGCCGTATAAGACTACCCCCACTTCCAGCGCAGTCCAACTTTCTATCTCCATGGACTGAGGAGATCACGTGGTACTGACACTCCCCTCCTTCCAATGAGCATGAGATTTCTGGAAGGAGAGAGAGATCAGCACATGTGGAACACAGTGGGGGCCGCCATCTTCAGAGCTGCCTGTTATATTTCAGGACCTCCTGCTGCCTCATCTGCCTGGGGATGTGGAGACGCGTGTGGAGGTCAGTCTAGGCTCTTTTGATCCATGTAACTTAACGTTTGCTTTTTCTAATTTGTTCATTTTGTACTATTACCTATTACCGGTATATGCTCGTAGTTTGGGTTTATGAAATAAACGGTTCCGCTCCACGGTAGTTGTGCCTACAGAAACGCCTGTGGAAACTGCTCGGTATCCCCGGCTGCAATCTTTAGATGGTATGCGATTTTATATAGCGCGGACTTTACCCGTTTGTGTCGGACGGGGGATTAGAGCCCCCCCCCACCCCTCCCCGCTGGGTCGGAAGCGTGGGCGGTAAATAGTGCAGCTCGAACTCGCATCCAAGAGTAGTCCGCGCTATTGAAAAATCCATAAAAACAAAGGGTCTAATTTGGCATCCGGCGTATAAGATGACCCCCGACTTTCCAAAACATTTTCAGGGGTTCAAAAGTCGTCTTATACGCCGGAAAATACGGTAGTCTGTTTTTGCTTGGCACTGGTTTGGCACCTGCAATACTGATCCATTGTGGACCAAACTGTCAGATATCCTGTTGCTCACTTGATCTCTGACTCAGCAAGGACTGCACGTGCACTGTTAAAGATTATCTGTTGGCCCTTTTGAACTTTTTTACGTTCAAATCACCTGTTGTAATGAGATTTCTAAGAGATGTTATTTCCTCCAAAACCTTTTTTTGATGCCACAGTGAAATCTTTTTTTGGTCCTCATTTTTTCTCGTGTCCATGCCTCTGCTAAGGTGTCAACTACATTGCCTCACTTTGAAGACTGTGTTTCTTGTCATGGTGAATTCAACGTAGTGTGAGCAAGCTTCAGCCTTTCTCGGTGCTGCCACATTACACCACCTTTTTCCCCAGACAGTGGTGCTTTGGTTGAAGACCCATTACTCTAGGGCCAATGCTGCTACTACTGTGCCGGCACACATTGTACCTGTCCTTGACATCTGTCAGCAATGTGGGTGGCAGTACACACGTTCACAAAGCACTACTGCCTTGACGGCCACTGGCAGGGCATTTTGGCCATTCGGTGCTGCCGGACATTTTGGTGTAAGCCATTCCACAGACCCACCACTTTGGGAGGTACTGCTTTGGTATCTATTTTAAAAGAATCCATCAGAAAAACAAGTTACTTACCTTTGGTGATGCTCTTTCTCCATCCAACCGCAGCTTTCTCACTCACCTCCCCATTCTCTTTAATGGTCATAAATCTTTGCATCTAAAAATTTGATCTCTTCATCTAAGGTTGCAGACAGAGTCAAGAAATAAACTAATGTCGACACACAGGAGTGGGCTTTATAAATGGCTCCATTATCACTTCCCATAAGTGAAATAAGTGAATTTGGAGCCGTGCTGTACCATTGCAGTTAAAAGTCTCTGCAGTCAGTATGGTGCCTGAGGATATTCTAAAGGTGAGAGTATCCATCAGAAAAAGCATTAACAAAGCTAAGTAACTTCTTTTTCTGTGCCACCATGGCAATATTCTTATGTTCTAGATTGATGACCTCCAAATTTGTATCAGTTTTAACCTAATCACAGCCCACAACTTTCTTCTAAGATGATTTCCTTTTTAGGTCTTGCCTGACCCAGCGCATGCGCTGGTCTGGTGAGACTTAGTGAGGGTTTTAAAAAATGCTCCCATAGCCAGCCTAGAGCTTTCATTAAAAGTAAAACGCGGGTGCTGTGATTTGTAGCAAAAGTAAAGAAATGGATTTTTTTTCAATTTCTTTACTTTTGCTATAATTGCGGCACCCGCGCTTTACTTTTAACTTTAAAAGTAAAGCATGGGTGCCGCGATTATAGCAAAAGTAAAGAAATAGAAAATCACATCTATTTCTTTACTTTTGCTATAATCGCTGCACCTGCGCTTTAATTTTAAAGCTAAAATTAAAGCGGGGCGCCGCGAGTGAGGCTCTCTCTGCCGTACTTTCAGGGGTTTGCTGAGGAAGACCTTTATTACTGCAGTTTTTTCCCCCTCCAGGCCTTACTGATCCACCAAAAGAAGTTAATCGTACCAGGTAAAACCCCCTTTTTCCACTGACATTTGCTGCGTCTCACCTCCGTCTCACTCTTCTTATCAACCTTCTTTCTGGGGTTAATCAAAGCCCAGCAGAACCCTGACCTCCTCCACACATATGCAGCCCTTTTGTAATTGAGGTCGTCCACAAAGCCGACTACTCCCTGCTGCGCCTGCAACTGTGCTGACTCTACTGAAGCCAACCCAGAAGCTTGCTTAGGCAGCAGCAGCATGAAAGCGCTGTAACAGAGCCAATGCCATGCACCACCAGGAGTCTCCAGGCCGCCTGGCGCCCATACCCATCCCTGAAGGAGACCGCAAATTAAGGTACAGTTTCCCTCACTCGATCCCGTTGCACATCTAGAGGGGAGATAAACCTCTCAAACACAGTCAAACAATATGAGCACCCTCCGATGGGTTGGAGCTCCCGCGACCAGCGTCAGCCTGCTGCCATGATCCCCCTATCAGACGTCCCAAACAAGGATGAGGGGGGTATTAACTTTTAACTTTACTTAAATAACTCCACGGTGTGGGAATTTTCCACCATTTTATCCACAGGGACTCACTCCCACTTGGTTCCCTGGTGGGTATCTGGTTTGGACAACCATAGCAATGATCGCTACCTGTAGTATAGAAATACTCCTCTTTTACAACTTACAAGTTTCGAGAACAGCCTCTCTGGATTTAACTACCACCTGTTAGCTTGTTGAGCTATTTAGGAGTTGCTCTATGGGAAATACTACACCTACCATGAGCAGGCAAGAGTCATAGGGCTCCGCATATATGGTTGAAGGCATTCAACTTGAATAGACATTCGCCACTCCGCCACTTGTTCCAGTGGTCCAGAGAGGTGATGAAGTAACCCCGTGAGGTGTACCTTTTAAGGAAACAAGTGGGGCACTACTGGCTATTTTATCTCTTCAGGCAGTCGCTGTTATGACTTGGGGGCTGAGGTGAGTAGAATACTCACAACAATGCCGGGGTACATGCAAATGTTTTTCTCCAGTGTACCCGTTAGGGAAACATCCTAACTGGTGCTGCAGTCATGAACACAACCCAGCCCACATGTTTGAGCCATTATGTAAATGTGCAACTACGAAGGCATTAAATAGCAGCAGGCTTTTAAGTGGTATTGAAGCTGCAATCAGGAGTACAACCCAGAACATATGTTTGCGCAGTATGTATATGTGTGACTGCAAAGGTTTCATATGGCAGCAGGAAGTTGATTGATATCGAGGCCGGCATTCTGCTAGTCAAGAGATCCCAGCCATTCCGGGAGTGAAAGCCACAGTGTTGTGCAACAACCATGTCCATAATAACGGCCCTATTCCTGTTGAACGCAATGAATGTGTGTGAGCGAGGCAACAGTGAGAAGCATTTTGCCTTTAATAGCGGCACATTAACAAATTTTGCTTTTATGCACAATTACTGAAAGTGGAGTATAATAGAGTGCGTAAATGAGATGATGAGTTTCCACGATCCAGTGTTACTCACCACGCCAAGACGCTAAAATATCCTGGCATCATTGCTGAGCCTCTTAAGTGAATGAACAGAGTACAAGGCACATATTGTTCATATAGAATCCTCTTTTATGTCAAATTGGATGGAGACCACCATGCATTACCCTTTCCAGCGGCTATATATGTACAAACAAGCATTGGCATAGCCATTAGGTCTCACATTTAGACCTTATATGTGTTTAGCCATGCAACAGTTTGTGTTGTTGCACCAAGGATATTCTGCTGCGTAACTAAATACTCATAGGGTCCAAAAAGCGAGACCTATTGGCTATGCCAATGCTTGTTTTCTGGTGCTCAAAGGCAAGCACGTTTTTGCATCCAACAGTTGTGAATGCTCCACATAGGCGTAGCCAAGATACACAGATGTGTCCCTTTGTCCTTCATACTTCTATCTCAAAAGTGTGAGTAGACTACAGTGTGGTGACCACTAAAGACTCATTCTCATTGCCTGCTGGGTACAAATAATTGTTCTGTGAGGTGTGGTGCGGCTGACTCTTGAGCTTGAAGATTATGGGTCGATCCCCACAAGCAGCTCAGCTCAGCATCATGTGACACTGAGCAATAGCTCATTTAATCTCCCTGACGGCCCCCAGTGCCTTGAAACCTTAAGGAGTGATATGTTTGTGCTTCACAAGTATGGATTATTATTCTTATTTATTAATATCATTTCAAGGCCCATGTTTGTACAGTTGCATTGCTATGATCCTAGAGCATTTGTAAGATCATACATGGCAGGAGAGAGCTCGTTGACTCCCATGCTCCAGCCAGTTAGCTACCACTAGGTCTGATCACAGCCTGCTCTAACAAAACAATTTAATCAGGTTCAATCAATCAATGTACTTGTAGAGCGCGCTACTTACCCGTGAGGGTCCCAAAGTGCTGAGGGGAGGGGGTGCTGCTACGTCGTAGGTGTTTGGCTTGGATTCCTGCGTAGAGAGCCTTTCTGTAGTCCATTCTGCTGCTGACGAGGGCCTGTGTCACGTTCTTCTTGTTTCGGTCAGAATCCACTTGTAGATCCTGCAGGGCATGTAGGGGTGTAGCAGGAGGAGGAGACGGTGTTGACCTGCTTAGACATGTAGAGGAGTCGGCAAGGATGAATCCTAGATTGTGTGCATGGTCGGTGGGTGTTGGTGCTGTTCCCAGTGTGATCTGCCACCAGGAGTCGTCCCAGGCTGAGGGGGTGGATCCGAGGCTGAGGACCTCCGTCTTGTCCGAGTTCAGCTTCAGACGGCTGCTCCTCATCCAGTCGGCGACTGCCTTCATTCCCTCGTGGAGATTGGTTTTGGCGGTGTGTGGGTCCTTGGTGAGGGAGAGGATGAGCTGGGTGTCGTCAGCGTATGAGATGATGTTGAGGTCGTGATGGCGGGCCACTAGTGCGAGGGGGGCCATGTAGACGTTGAACTGCGTCGGGCTAAGGGATGAGCCCTTGGGGACGCCGCAGATGATGTTGGTTGCTTCGGATCGGAAGGTTGGGAGGCGGACGCTCTGGGTTCTGCCGATGAGGAAGGACGTGGTCCAGTCGAGGGCCTTCTCTTGGATTCCTGCTTCTAGGAGGCGTGTCTTTAGAGTGCAATGGCAGACCGTGTCGAAGGCGGCTGACCGGTCCAGGAGGATGAGGGATGATGGTTCGCCATTGTCTAGTTGGCGCCTGATGTCGTCTGTGGCGGCGATGAGGGCTGTCTCGGTGCTGTGGTTTTGTCTGAATCCGGACTGGGACGGGTCCAAGATGATGTGGTCTTCCAGGTGGCGGGTCAGTTGCATGTTGACGATTTTCTCGATGACCTTTGCCGGGAACCGGAGCAGGGAGATGGGCCGGAAGTTCTCGAGTTCCTCAGGGTCTGCTTTGGGCTTCTTGAGGAGGGCGTTGATTTCGGCGTGCTTCCAGCTTTCCGGGAATATCGCTGTTTCAAAGGAGAAGTTGATGACCTTCCGTAGTTGAGGTGCGATGGCTGCGTCTGCTTGTTGAATACGTGGTGTGGGCACGGGTCAGACGGAGATCCTGAGTGGATGGAGATCATGACCTTGCATGTCTCGTCGTCGTTGACGTTGGACCAGGAGGTCAGGCGGTTGGAGCTGGTGGTGTTCACAGGAGAGGTGGAGTCTGGCATAGTCGGGGCGATTGTGGTGTTGAAGCTGTCGTGGATGTCTGCGATCTTGCAGTGGAAGAAGATGGCTAGTGAGTCGCACAATTCTTGTGAGGGTTAGATGTCGTTGGTGTTGGGGTTGGAGAGTTCCTTTACAATGCTGAAGAGCTCTTTGCTGTTGTGCGCGTTATTGTCCAAGCGGTCTTGGAAGGAGGATCTCTTGGCTAGTCTGATGAGGTGGTGGTGTCTGCGGGTTGCGTCCTTGTGGGCTGCGTGGTTGCCCAGTGTGCGTTTGTGTAGCCATGTCTTCTCCAGTTTTCAGCATACGTGTTTGGAGGCATGGAGCCCGTTGGTGAACCATGTGGCTATCTTGTTGGTGTGGCTGTTGGATGGTTTCTTCAGCGGGGCGAGGGTGTTGGCGCAGTCGTCGATCCACCATCTGAGGTTGTGGGCTGCGGCGTCAGAGTTGGTGGGGTCGGTGGGTGGGTTCTTGGCGAGGGAGGTGAGCAGCTGGTCTTCCGTGACTTTGCTCCAGCAGCGGAGAGACAGCTGTTGGGTGCGATGGTGTGTGGTTGGTTTCTTGAAGGTGAAGTGGATGCAGGTTCTAGTACCCCTCAGACTTTCTCACCAGTTTGGAAACTGTGTGAGTAGGGGCTAATTTGGAACAAGCGAGCATTGTTGTTAGAAGGAGTTTAAGTGTTTCTTACACTGTAACCTTTGGGCACGGGTCAAAGAACCATAATGAAATGTGTGTCAGTATTCTTAAACTCTGATTTACTTTTCTTGCCATGGAGTTATCCCTCCGCCAATGAAGTGTATTTCTATTACCTCTTCTTCGGTTTTGGCCTCAAATTTATGTACTTAGATTTATACACTCAACATTGTCAGCTGTAGGAGAACTTTGATGTTCCTCTTGAAGGCAAAGGCACTCATTTTTAATTACTTACTGTTTTGCATCCTCCAATTTAGGCTTCTTCCACTGGGCTGTTCTAAAGAATAATGTATAAAGCAACTTTTCTAAAGACAAGATAGCTTCATTTATTTTCAGCTGTCATGTGACAATCTTCTAGCATGTGCCCATAGCAAATGCTAGTAAATCAAAGAAGAGATAACATTATATAGTAGCAGAGTGAGTGAGTGGAGGAGAAAATCATGATGGTATCCCGTGAGCATTTCACCAAATCTTGGCCATAAGTTGTGTTGAGTTTTGTGCACCATCTTTGGTGCCATACACTGGAGGTGGAGGTAAAACACAAAATAAATTAAACCTGTGACACCAGTTGAATAACACATTATTTATTTAAAAGAATATGAAAACAATTTAAGCCATATCCTTTTTTAGAGGAGTGCTTGCTGCAGTTGTGTTCTAGGAGCCCTTGCCTGCAACCCCGGGACGTGCCGGAGTGAAGAGACGCTGTACCGTGTGGAAGTGCGGGCCAAAGGGAGACGGGACTGCGAGGTCCGACAGGCTGTGCGTCCAACATCCAGCACACCTGCCGCCTCTTCCCGGGACTCCTCCCTTCTATCACCGCCCTTTATTACTCCTCGCGGCCCCCGCTTCGCGGGAGCCGCTCGCAGAGGAGTGCTTGCTGCAGTTGTGTTCTAGGAGCCCTTGCCTGCAACCCGGGGACGTGCCGGAGTGAAGAGACGCTGTACCGTGTGGAAGTGCGGGCCAAAGGGAGACGGGACTGCGAGGTCCGACAGGCTGTGCGTCCAACATCCAGCACACCTGCCGCCTCTTCCCGGGACTCCTCCCTTCTATCACCGCCCTTTATTACTCCTCGCGGCCCCCGCTTCGCGGGGGCCGCTCGCAGAGGAGTGCTTGCTGCAGTTGTGTTCTAGGAGCCCTTGCCTGCAACCCGGGGACGTGCCGGAGTGAAGAGACGCTGTACCGTGTGGAAGTGCGGGCCAAAGGGAGACGGGACTGCGAGGTCCGACAGGCTGTGCGTCCAACATCCAGCACACCTGCCGCCTCTTCCCGGGACTCCTCCCTTTCACCACCTCCATTTGCTATAAAAACTGCCACGGGGACGCGTGAGCGGAACGCGTGTGCGGGACTAATCCCGGGACGAAGCCCGGACTAAGGGCGGACCCTCTGAGACCCTCCGAGACACGAGGAGACCGGTCCGGATATACCCTCTTGCTTTCAGGTACTGATTGTGTTCCTTATACTATAATTCCAACCATCGTCATCTGCCTCACCAAACGACCCCTTTAAACTAGCCATGGCAACTGTTAATGTTGAGCTGCATGCGCAGGATAAACAGGGTGTGCTAGTTAATGGGACTTTGGACAGTTACTTTTCCAAACCATCGCCTGATATCACCAGGGAGATTGTGCTAGCGGAGAGGCGGGCAGACCGTCGCCGCTCAGTGGAAAGCATGAAGAATGGATTAGCTTTACCATTAATATCCCCCGTGATTGGTCCCTCTGATAATATTGCTGGGGCATTAACAAACGAATCGACTCCTCCATTAGACAGCTCGCTCCCGGAGGCAAATACGGTTGCTCTTCCATCTGAAACCGTATCTCGAGTTGATTTGATCGACTTGTCGTCATCATCCATTGGAAGTGGCTTGTCATCTCTAAAGGGAGACGCCTTATTACAACAGCATGCAGTCCGTGCTAAGGCAAAAAAATTACCAACTACGGGGAAAATTTATGGCCCCCCGCCGAACAAAAAGCGACGGAAAAGGAGGGATCCATTGCAACCCAAACTGAGCTGCCGTGACTTTGGGAAAAATTTGCCTATTGTTGTTAAGAATCCCTGTGTTGTTCAATCTGATTCTGAGGGGTTGGTCCGTATTATTGCATCACCAGTCATATCTAATACCCCTATAGATAAAGAGGTCAATAGGGAGCCAAGTGAGACAGCCATTGTCCATACTGAGAACAGGTGCCCCGTGTCCCTTCAGGATATCGAGAACTTAATTAGATCATATTCTGTATCTATCTTGGAGAGGCTAACGGAGGTGGAGTGTAGGCTGTCAAAAATTGAGATTGCACTGCCTAAAATAGATCTTGTAGGCCATGCTGATGTTAATTATGCAAATAATCAAGCATCTAAGGGCGTATCTCAAGTTTCGTCATCTGTTGTGCTACCTCCTCCCCCTATTGCTGCTCATGTTGTTCTTACACCTCCCTCAACTCTACCCGTACCAAAATCCTCGGAGAACCCAGCATCAGCTATTGCTCACCACCATGTTAATTCTAGGCCATCCCAAGAGGCAACTGGTGATTCAATGCTGGGGTCAGTTGTTAGCAAGACCAGCGTTAATACATCTAAAAATTCTGGTAATATAACCAACCTAGCTTTAACAGACCTAACAAGGGAAGCGAGGGAAACCAGACGCACCTGGGGGAAACCTAAAAGGGTTCCACTGCCTGAACTTCCACCAGAGGCAGTACCCTATGTGGTAGTCCTAACAGGTGTGCCGGCCCTTGAACAAAATAAGAGGGAGGGTTTTTTTCAACTAAAAAATAAGATAACGCACTGGTTGAGAGCACATAGGCCCATTGCAAATTATGTTAACGGGGACATAGTTCATGTTCGACGCCTCGAATGGTTGGGGGGAAGAACCAAAGATATCGAGGGTGATGTAGTGGTTGTTAATTTTAGGGACCCAAACGCTGTCCACTACATATTGAACTGGCAGACGGGGAGTTCTAACAGTACTATAATCCCAAGACCTCTAACGTATTTTTACCCTAGGTCAGTGGTTGTCCCATCTCTTTTTCCCCTTTCACAGGGGTCAATTCAATCTCAGCCACTTAATTGTCCAATTGTACAGAATGTTGGGAACAGTTATTGCTCTCAGTACCCCCTGATTTACCAGGGTATGAGAAACATGCCTGGTGCCCCTTGCCCTGCAACGGTTCAAGACCCCCTGGGATGGCATTCCGTCCCAACTAGTTACCATAACTTTCACAGTTTTCAGGATAGAAGGATGGACCATCTGAAACCTTTCACGCCTCTTGAGACGTCCAATCGCTTTGACGTCTTCAGTGGCCTTGATGGTTGTGATTGAAGGTTGTTGGGAGGGGGGGTCGAGGGAGGGGACTCAAGGAACCATACTGAGATGAGGGTTGGAACAGAGCGTAAACTATTGCCAACTGTTGTATCTCGCCCTTTGGGTATGAATGTTACATGTCATGATAATATTCCTGAAGAACAGGTAGGACTAATCCCTACCATAAGACACTTACCTCTTGAGGAAATATCTCCGGGAACTGAACAAGTAGCATATACTGGTGATGAGATGTCAAGGGTTAACACCATCATGTCTTCTGCAATGGGGATTTCGGTCAAGCTTGTTAGTTGGAATGTAGCTGGGGTTGCCAGCAAATTGAGGGATCAAGACTGGGCTGCTTTTGTGGAATCCTTTGATTTTTGTCTACTCCAGGAGACCTGGGCAATCGATATTCCTCACAGGGTGGGCTACAAGACTTTTGGTATTGGAGCAGTCCCATCCAAGAGCGGTAGGCCGTCCGGGGGTCTTCTGATCTGGGCAAGGATCAATCTCAGGGTTGATATAGAGGTGATAGACACAAATTCGGTAGATATCCTAGCATTAAAAATAACTACCTCCAATGGGAAGAAATTAGTCCTAATAAACATTTATAATAGGCCAACACCGTCATCAAAGGAATCCCTTATTGTTTCTAAACTGGATTACTTTTTGAGGGGGTTGAATCCTGGGGAGGATCTTATCATCTTGGCTGGGGATCTAAATTGTGACTACGAACCAGTGTCGGGCATAAGTGAGATTTTTGAGGAGGAAGACCAGGCAAACAAAATCCCCCTCCTCGGGAGTAACAAATCCGTGAAATGTTCCATTCTGGCTCTGCAACTGATCAAATTATGTACAGAGCATCACCTTAGGGCCTGTAATGGCCGGTTACCGTCCGACACCCCAAAAAAACCAACCTTTAGGAGGAATACTTACAGAAGCATCTTGGACTTTGTAATAGTTTCTATCCCTCTTTGGTCGTATCTCATAGATCTTGAAATAATGGAGAGGGCTGAAAGTGACCACTTTCCACTAAACTTGTCACTAAACGCTGCACTTTTTAGCGACCCCTCCTCTCCTACTTGCTTTGAGGGGGGTGTTAGGGATGGTATTGATATTCACATCAGTAACAATAGGAGATCGCTAAAATGGCCATTTATTTTGGATCATGGTGATATTTTGAGTGAAATTTACTCACTTTTTGCAGGTACCTTTGCTGCATATCTAAGCTTAACTCCTGAGGAGGAAGCAAGAACTTCCTTTCAGTCCATACATTTGGAGTTTTTCAAAAAATTAAAATTATTGGTAACTAAAATGCCCAAAAAACCCCAGCAGAAGACTCAGAATTTGTCTCACAGTAAGCCCTGGTATGACAGATTGTGTAGAGAGTCAAAGAGGGAAATGCTAATCGCTATTAAATCCAAATCGCAACTGGATGTTAAGATAGCTAGAAGCAACTACAAAACTATCCAAAGGACTTCAAAAATTGCGTGGGAGGAAGCAAAGTGGGCGGAATTACTGTCAGCTGCAAGATCGCGAGATACTGTATTATTCTGGAAGCTGATAGCAAATGGGAACAAGGTGGGAAGGGTGATCAGAGACACATTCCTAGACGAGCAAACCTGGGTAACCCACTTTACCAATTTATATACGAAATATGATGATCCCCATACAGCATCTACTGTAGTTAGTCATGAACTTCCAGTGGACCCGCTGGTCTTTACCTTGGGGGAAACAGAGTTGGCTATTAGCCAAGTAAAAAATGGGAAAGCCCCAGGCTTGGATAAAATCCCTGGGGATCTTTACAAGCACGACTTGAAAATATGGGCACCATATATCAACTACCTATGCAACAAACTATCCCAAAGTTTAGAATTTCCTGAAAGTTGGAAAGGAGCTGAAATTGTTTTGATTTTTAAAAAAGGAGACAGGAAGGACCCCTGTAATTATCGTCCAATAAGCTTAATGGACATCCTTCAGAAAATTTACTCACGCCATATTTTATTACGAGTGAGTAATTGGTTGGACGAAAATTCATTTTTAACTAAATTTCAAGCCGGGTTCAGAACTAAAGTCAGCACAATAGATCAGCGCTTTAGATTCTGCTGCCTCTACTGGAAGTACGTAATGATAAAGAAGGCCCACTTGTATGTTGCCTTTGTTGATTTAAGGGCAGCTTTCGACTTGGTGCCACGTGATCTTCTGTGGAAGACGCTGAGTGCAGCGGGCATGCCAAACAATATAGTAGCTCAAATTATAAAATTACATGATGGGAACTTCGCGAGAATTAGATGGGGACAAAACGGCGAACTTTCACGGAAAATTCCAATCGAACGTGGAGTTCGCCAGGGATGCGTTCTGGCCCCCACGTTATTTTCTATCTTCGTGAATGATATTCCCTCTTACTTAGACAAATGTAAAAATGATGCACCTAAATTGAATGGCGAAAGGGTAGCATCTCTATTGTTTGCTGACGATACTATTCTGATATCCCAAACTAAAAATGGCTTGCAGATTTTATTGAATACTTTTAACGATTATTGTTGTCAAAAGGGGCTAGAGATAAATGTAAAAAAAACGAAATACATGGCCCTTAATCCAACCAAACCAGACAAGGGTTGTCTATCCTTGAAAGGGATAAAGTTGGAATCAGTGCCTCACTTTTCATATTTAGGGGTGACGCTTGATTGTAACTTTACCTGGAAGGCTCAAATGGAAAAAAGCAAATTGTTATTTGCCCAGAACGTTAAACCAATCCTTAGAGAGCAAAGCTTAAGCACCAGCAAAGCGGTACGTCCCGTTATGGAACTTTTTAAATTCAAGGTTCAATCTTCAGTGTTATATGGTGCTGAACTGTGGGGGCCAGGCTCCAAGGAGACTTTTAGCATTCATGATAACAACTTTATGCGTAGCTTGGTTAGGGCTCCGAGAGGGACCCCATTAGTACCCCTGCAATTGGACCTCGACTTTAAAAGAACTGACCATCATGTTCTTATCAGACCACTTATGCTGTGGGTAAGATTGTGGTACGTTCCTGAGCTTCAGGTATATAGAGAAGGGCTGATGGAGATCATGGGGTTGGATAGTAACAAAAAAATACTTTGGCTAACACACGTTAGGACTTGGCTAAATTTTATAGGCCTGAAACACTTTTGGGAGCATCCTGATCAGCTTCCACCAAATCCCAAAGTAGTCCTGAAAAAAGCTTTTTGGTCCTATGTAGCAAATATGGCTGTAAACCTCAGTTCTAGCGGTTCATTAGTATCAAAATTTTTAAGTTTTAAGGGTGAACCCCTTTATGAGTCCTTTATGGACGAGATAGAGCCTCCACTTGCCAAGACACTTTTTCTAAAGTTCAGATATGGAAATCTTCGATTGAAAGCAACTTTGTCATGTTGGGCAAGGAACCGTGACCCATCGGCCGAGGAATTGGACAAAGCTTGTTCACTTTGTGAACATAATCAAATTGAGAATGTGCAGCACATTCTCTTTTTTTGTCCTATCTATGCCCATGAGAGGAAAAGATGGATCAAACCGATATGTCTTTTATTAGGTTTGAGGTCTTGTGGTCAGGCTCTGAGAATTTTGACTACTAATACTTCACAACAGATTATATTTAGTGTGAGTAGATTTTTACTTGCCATTTGCTACCGTAGGAAAAAAATGGGCCTTCAGTTGTGAATTTAATTCCTAATCTCCATTCACATTGTCCTATCTATGGAATTGATTTGTTTATAGTAGCACTAACTGCTTTAGACAATTGAATTTGCTTACAGAATTATTGAGGTGTCCTCCCGTCTCATATGTTTTTATTGTCATGCTCCATGATTATTCAACTTTTGTTGCACAGTTAAATAGAATGTATTTTCCATTTTATTTATTTTTTTAAGTGATTGTGCTTATGTTATTGACATGTAACTTTTAATGAAACGTAATGTTTAAACTGTTCTTTTATGGCGTAATGCCGAAATAAAGATTTGAAATGAATGAATGACTGTGTCACAGTCCTAGTGGAGGCACAAAATAAAACCCAATTTCAGATTGGATGTTGCCATTTTGTGTGGCAGTGAGGCCAGTAACAAAGATTTGTTTTACATCACCCACTCTCCTACTAATCATTCTCACATGATTTAAATTTTCTGGTTGGCGGTTTTTGCAGGCAACATTAAAAAAACATTTTGTTTTCATCTCCAAGCACTGCTTCAGTGATGCTGTAAATTTTAGTCGCAATTGTAAGTCTAAGAACTTAGACATACTTAAACAATTGCACTTTATATTTTCACTGTTGCTTTTTCGTTCTTTCATATATCCATTGGTTATAGCTTTATATTTTATGTTATTAATCACTTTCATTTCTGGTGGATATGTCTAACCATGGATTCCTGACCTTGTGAATATTCCCCAGGTGTCAGACTGTATTCGGCAATTTTAATGCTGTACTTCTTCATGCTGGTAGGTGGCATCATGGGGCTCTGTGCCCATGTCTTTCTGCTCCCAAAGTGAAAAGCAGAGCTCACCCATGAGCGGTCCCGAAAGTTGCTTGAAGTTCGACAGTCGGCTCTGCGCCGCTCAACGTCCCGTGGGAGGTCGGGACATCACCATCTTTCGTCGAGATCGAAGTCTTCGCACTCGGGGTCAGGTAAGACAAAGCACAAGAATTCGAAGAAGTGTCATCGCTTGACGACTTCCCGCCACATGATGTGGCTGAGCGTGCGGGTGGTGCCTCCCCCGCGGCTGCTGCAGAGTCTACGGTGTTTCCATCGGCCTGCCCACCCTTCCCGGGTCCCTCAGCGACTCCAGCCCAGCTGCAGGAATTTGTCAGCCATGGTCTGCCTCTTTGAGCTGTCTAGACCCGCCGGCGTGCCGACTGGTGGCCCTCGCCCTTCACTGTCGGCGGCTCCGGCATCGCTGTCGGCTCTGGCCCCGGTGCCGCAGGGCCCACAAGGATCCAGGCCTGGATCCAGGTCAATGTCTGTTGACCTCGTTACACCTCCTGCACCACCTCCGTTGTAACCCATGGCACAGGACGATATCTCCCCCGGTCTCAGCCTCGACATGGACACGGAGCCGGAACAACATCGCTCGACGCAGATTCCAACGCTGATGGGGCCTTTCTACCCCTCCTTATTTTCGGCCTGTACATCAGTATTCGGAGGATAGGGAGGACTGGGAGTGGTCTGAGGACCCTCCCAGAGGCTCAGTGTGAGTATGACCCGGACTGGGCAGGGGAACTGGGGGATGCCAGTGGTCTTGACACCTCTCCTGACCTTGGCATGCTCACTCCTCCTACCGTGGCTACGGAGGAGGGCGCAAGGTATGCAGAGGCTCTCCAACTCCCTACAGTGGCCGTCAGGACTAACCTCCTGACAGAAGTGCTTCAACCAGCGGCTACCCCGTGGAGCCACTGCTGCCCTTTAATGAGGCACTTTCTGGCGTTCTTTTGGGCACCTGATCCAGGCCCATCACAGGGGCTCCTGTGTATAGAAACGTGGCCCAAAGCCATTGCACGGCCGGGGCGACCCCATTTTCCTCTCCTAACACCCCACCCCTGAGAGCTTGGTTGTACAAGCCTCAACATCCCAGAGCGCATCCCCTACCGCACCCCTGGACAGAGAATCCAAGAGACTGGAACAATTTGCAAAGAATATTCTCAGCGGCTGCGCAGAGGCGGATCGGGGGGCCAGCAAGCGGGTCAGTCCACTTCCACCCCGGCCACCACTGCCCAAAAACCTTCCTAATTCAGTCTTTCAGACCCATCATACGCCAGTGGGGGGTTCAGGATTCGCCATCACCTCCCCCACTGGCGACCCATCACTTCGGACATGTAGGTTTTACAAATAGTCTCCCTCCCCTATGAGACTACCCCTCCAGCCATGCCACCCCAGTACCACCGCATGTCAGGGAATCATTTGGCACTTCTTCAACAGGAGGTCGCGGCCCTCTTGGCCAAGGGGGACATTGAGCGCTTTCCTGTGCCAGAAGTAGGACGTGGTTGTTATTCCCACTACTTTCTGGTGCCCAAGAAGGACAAGGGCGTGCTTCCTATCCTGGACCTCAGGGACGTCAATCGCTTCCTCCGGAAGGAGAAGTTCAAGATGCTTACTCTGGCTTAGGTCTTGTCTGCTCTCGACCCTGGAGACTGGATGGTAGCGTTGAACTTGCAGGACGCATATTTCCACATTTCCGTCCTGCCGGCCCACTGGTGTTACCTGCGGTTCACGGTAGGCCAGGAGCACTTTCAGTTTACTTTACTGTGCTCCCCTTTGGCCTTACCAGCGCCCCACAGGTTTTTACGAAAATCTGCGCAGATCAGGGCTTCCAGTCTTCCCCTATCTCGACGACTTGCTGTTGAAGGCTGGCTCGCCCCAGCTAGTCATCTCCAACCTCCTGTATTTGCTGGGGTTCTCCCTCAATGTGCCGAAGTCGCACCTGATTGCTTCTCAGAAGAGCCTCTTCATCAGAGCGGTTCTGGATACGACACAGTTTCGGGCCCATCGTCCCAAACGTCAAGTCCAGGATATTCAGGCTAGGATTCCAATCTTTCGACCTCTATCCTGGGTTTCGGTCAGGCTGACCCTGAGGCTGCTGGGCCTCATGGCCTCCTGCATCCTGCTGGTCACTCGTGCCAGACGGCATATACAGGCTCTGCAGTGGGACCTGAAGTTCCAGTGGGTGCAGCGTCTGGAGAACCTGTCCGGTTACGTCCAGATCTCAGAGGGCACTGCACGGCAGCTGCAGTGGTGGCTCATGAACCGACATTGGGTCCAGGGCAGATCCCTCTCCCTTCACCAACCGGAGCACACAGTGGTGACGGATGCGTCCCTCCTGGGATGGGGGGGCCACATGGGAGAGGCGGAGATCAGAAGGCCTCTGCTCTCCAGCTGAGTCCAGGCTCCATATCAACATTCTGGAGCTTCGGGCGATCCGACTTGCACCAAAGGCATTCCTTCACTCTGTCAAAGGGAAAGTGGTGCAGGTGTTCACAGACAACACCACCGCCATGTGGTACTGCAACAAACAGGGTGGGGTGGTGTCGTGGACAATATGTCTGGATATAGCTGGAACAGCAGGGCATTTCCCTGGTGGTTCAACACCTGACAGGTTCACTGAACGCCAGGGTGGACGAACTCAGCCGCAGGGGCATGATGGATCACGAATGGCGTCTTCACTCGGACGTGGCGCAAGGTCTCTTTTGACAGTGGGGAGAGGCTTGGTTGGATCTATTCGCCACCGAAGAGAACGTGCAATGTCAGCAATTCTGCATGTTGAAATTTCCAAGGCGGCACTCGCTAGGCGACGCTTTTCGTCGCAAGTGGAGTTGCGGTCTGTCGTACGCCTTTCTACCTATACCACTTCTGCCCAGAGTGCTGAAGAAGATCTGGTGCAACCGGGCCCAGGTCATTCTTGTGGCGCCGGACTGGGCTTGAAGAGTTTGGTATCCCGAGCTACTCAGTATGACAATTGAGCACCCGATCCGACTGCCTCTTCAGGAGGATCTTCTGTCGCAGCAGCAGGGGGCGGTCCTCCACTCGAACCTGTCCAGTCCCCACCTCTTTGCGTGGAGATTGAGGGCCGGCAGTTGTTTCCTTTTGCCTTGCCTCCTGAAGTCTGTGATGTCATTCTGGCAGCCAGGCGTCCCTCCACTAAGTTGGTATACGCCTGCAGGTGGAACACATTTGTGGCATGGTACACCGCATAGGCTGTGGATCCCCTTTGCCCCTTTTTCAGAAGTTCTTCAGTTCCTTCTTTCCTAGGCAGAGCAGGGCTCTGCTCTGAGCTCTATCAAGGGCTATCTGTCTGCTATTTCAGCCTTTTTCAGGCTCCCTGATCAGCCCTCTCTTCTCAAGTCCCCTGTTGGAAATAGATTTTTTAAATTCATTACTCATCTTTTCCCTCCTATTTCTTTTATAATGCCACAGTGGGACTTGAATCTGGTTCTTACATATTTAAAGTGCGCTCCCTTTGAGCCTCTTCACAACTGTCCTCTTCGTCTCCTGACTTTGAATACTGCTTTCCTGGTTGCCATCACCTCTGCCAGGAAAGTGAGTGAGCTCCAGGCTCTTTCTTGTAAACCTCCTTTTCTATCAGACATGGTTGTGCTCAGGACACTACGTCCTTTCTCTCAAAGGTTGTCACTGCCTTTCACATCGGGCAGACCATCACTTTGCCCACCTGCTTTCCGCCTACGCATCCTTCCAGAGAGGAAGAGAGGCTCCACTGTCTGGACCCAAAACGTGCGTCCTCCTTTTACTTGAACCGCACACAACAGTTCTTGGTGGATGACCAGCTCATTGTTGGCCACGTTGGCGACAAGAAAGGTCGGGCCGTACACAAGCGGACGATCTCCCGATGGGTCGTCTTGTGTATTAAAGCCTGTTATTCTCTGGCTAAAAAGGAGCCTCCAGTGGGGCTGCGCACCCATTCCACCAGGGTGCCACTATGAGGTTGGGATGTGGTGTCCCCTTACAAGACATCTGTCAGGCAGCTACCTGGGCCTCGTTGCACACTTTTACTAAGCACTACTGCCTGGACAGCCAAGTCCGGACAGACGGCTTCTTTGGCCGTTCTGTTCTCAGGGACTTCCTGGTGTGATTTTGGTTTGCAAACCCACAACTGGGGTTGGTATTGCTGGGGTATCTATTCTAAGTAACAAATCTATCTCTATGTGTTTCATTCATATGAGCAAGTTGCTTACCTTTGGTAACAATATATCTGTAAGAAACATTAGTAGTGATAGTTTCCTTACCGCCCCACCCATCCTCCCCGTTCTGCGATCTCATTTCTAGGGTTAAGGTCATCCCTTTCAGGGCCCTAGTTTCAAGGCACCAGTGGTCAGTATCTTGCACGGCTCTGCATTTATGGTGCGGAAAGTCGTGTACAGAACTGATGTCATCGCACAATGTAGCGTCTAAGTAGCCTCTGCGACGCCATCTCGGCGACCACGATGCCAACGACAGATGCGAAGCCCCACAACGCCACCTTCCGTTGCACAGGGGTACTGCTGACAACAACTTTCCAGATCGAGTCTGACGCCTGGGGGTAATTCTAAGGTAATAAATCTATCACTACTAATGTTTCTTACAGATATATCGTTACCGAAGGTAAGTAACTTATTCGTTAGGGCTCAGAAGGGGCGGATTTAGGATCACAAGGTTATCATCTCCACAGGGTGCCATGCGAACAACAGAGACTACAGTGTGAAGGTAGGAATCCGCTGTATGCAGGCTCAAGTTTGCAAGCTGGAGAGATGAAGCGCTTGGATGCGGAAAGCTCTATAACAGATCACAACTTATCACTGTCTGGACTGGGAGACGCATGAATAACAGTGGCTCGAATATGCATGTCCAAGAAGCGAAGCGCTCCGACATGTAGAGCGCGAGTACAAAAGCTCTTGTCACGAGGCAAAGCTATGTGTTGCAAGGACCGTAGAGAAGCTCAAGTACTCGGTCAAAACAAGTGAGCGCAAGCAAAGAAACTGCTGAAGGGTTCTCATAAATGGGAAAATCAAATAAATGTTACCCTGCCAGCAAACGTTTAATTGATTAAAAAAAATATATATATGGGCAAATACAGGGAGAAATAACAACATTCAGCCGCAGCAGTACCTTGGGATCAGAGAAGTCCTATACCAAGGGATAACAGCAATAATTTTGCAAGCTGTTAAACCACCAATTCTAGTAGAGCTTCTCCGTCCCTACTGTTTATATACAGGAAGTGGGAGTAAAATTGGAACAGGAAGCAGGTAAAAAAAACTTCAAAATCACCTCAATTGTTCCCACACATGGCCAATCAGCTACCTTGAATCCCTCAAGCCACCAATCCACTGAACCCTAACCATACAGACTCACAGCTCAATTTGTTTCGGCTGCACAATATTTCAAACACTAATTTACACTAGACATTATATCGGCAATCGTTCAAAAGGTAATCGTTACAATGCCTTTTGTTACCGAGCTTAAAATAATTTCCATTGTGACTGCATGATATTGATATCCAATGTAGAAACTGGTGTGTCGTTGTTCACATTCGCTGTAACAGCCTTCGTTGTAAAGGATTTCATTGTTGCATCATACATCTGCAGTGTTGGCTGGTGGCAGTCTCCTCTGCTTACCTCACCCAGTGCTAACAGTGGTGCTAGATGCAGCACTACTGTGCAGTCAGGCCATGTGAGAGAGGAGATCAGATGACTCTGGTCTCTGCCGTAAACCCACCTTTATCAATTTGTTGGAGTTGTGGGTGATGAGATTGGCTTTGAAGGCCTTCTTACCATTTATCAAGGGCAGGCTAGTACAGGTCTCACAACAACACTACTGCCATATGGTACTGCAGCAAGCAGAGCAGACTCGCCAAGGCATGTCTGTGGTCATTAACCACCTGGCAGGATCTCTAAACGACAGGGCAAACAAATTTAGTGGACGACCTGTAGCTGATCACGAATGGGAGTTACATGTAGAGGTATTGCAATGGGAATAATCTTTTCTCCACTAATGAGAACGGTAAGCATTTTTGCACATTAGACTTCCCATAAAGACTCTTTTAAAGACTCATTCCGCTCAGTATGTCTTCCCACCACTAACCCTCCTGGCTTGAGTTTTGAAGAAGATCAACAGACCGGGCCGAAGTTATCCTAGTGGCTCTGAATTGGGCAGGGGTGTGTGTGGTATTCAGAATATCTGGTCATGAACATCTGTTCTCTGATGAAGGTGCCACTTCAGGAGGACCAAATTTGTTGCAGCAACAGGGCAGGGTCCTGCATTCAGGCCTCCGCACCCACCACTCCATGTGTGAAGACTGAGCAGCAGCAGGTAGTCAGCTATGAGATTCTTCCTGAAGTTATTTATATTATTGTGAGAAAGTGCCCTCTTTCTTGCATGGTATGCCCCCACTTTTTGCTGAATTGCTGATGTTCTTTGCCTGAGTTTGCCCTGGGCTCCTGCTAATCACGTGCCCAGGGCCTATGTTCCTTCCCAAAAACGGCATTGAAGCCTAAACCCAATTGGCATCTCTGGCCAATGTCAGCCCCTGGTAAATGGTACCACAGGTACTCGGGGCACTGTGACCAGAGAACGCTCCTGAGGGCTGCAGCACTTATTGTGCCACCCTTAGGCCCTGTACGCTGACACTCACACACTGCCTTTGCAGGCTGCGTGTCTTGGTGCAGAACAAAGTGAAGAGTCGACATAGCACACATCCCTGTGTACGATGCCCCCAAACCACTGCCCTGGCATACATCAGTCACCCCTCTAGCTGGGTGCCCCATGACAGTGGTATGGGTACAGGTGCATGAACCCTGTACCCCTACAGTACCCAGGCCCATTCCTGGTATATGGTGCTGGGAGTTTGTCATTGTGAACTTCACAGCACCATAATGGCAACACTGAAGACTGGGAAGTTTGGTATCAAACCTCTCAGCACATTAAACCCACAATGATGCCAGTGTGAGATTTAATGTAAAATGCACCCTGAAACTCGACAAACCTCCAGTGACCTGACTGAGTGGCTTACTAGGCTGCCACCACCAGACATGTTTCTGTACCCATGGGTCGAAAGCTTGCTGCTCTTGGGAGCCTGAAACAATGCACATCCTGGGATGAGGTGCCAAGCCTTCTCCCCTAGGATGGGCAGGATTCATGAAAGAGGGGCTTCAAAGGAATGCTGCCTGGTTATACCCCCCACTTTGGGCGGGAGAACCGGTGGGAAAGACAAGGGAGCAAGAGAGGTTTGCCCACCTCTGCCAACTCCACACCTAAGGTGGGGGAGGGAAGGCGAAGCACAACCTTGAGTCCCTGCCATCTTGAGGATGGGGGGACCCAGCCAACCAGGGACATGCTCCTGCCCCCCTCCCACTGGAGAGTGGCAAAATTGATGGTGTACCCACCTCAGGGAAGGGACCCATTGGTCCCTGCCCTTTACCTACCTGTAACGCCCCTAAATGTTGTATTTAGGGGCACCCTGAACCTTCCTTCATCAGATCCAGCAACCACAAGAAAAAGAAGAGAAGAAGGACGAGAACCCGTGCAGAGCTAACAAGAGGACGACGCCCCCTGACTTGGCCCCAGTCCTACAGGCCTGTCTCCCCTCGAACCTGCTCCTGCAAAACCCTGGTGTGTCCAGCGGCCATGAACCTCAAAAACCCCAGAGGACCTGCCTGCCTTCACTTTCCAAGCTATTTCTCCCGTGAACACCAGACGTGTTTGAACTGCAGCTTCTGGTGTTAGCCAGGAACTGCGAATCCAGCCCACTCTGCACCCGCCAAACCCAGCCCGAGCGGAAAAATACCACGAGGAGGTCCCCCGACGATCCTGACCTCAGATCCTGTGACCCCTGACCTGCCTCCAGACGACGCCTGCAGCCTCAATCCAGAGGACCCCTCCTACCCCGACCAGAGCGGGTAAGAAAATCCGACGTCCCAAATCACCCCTGCACCTGACGCCCCACGGCCTTGTGTGCCCAACCCAGCGGCGCCTAACCAACCCTCAATATCCCCACTTACTCCTCGAAGTGGTGGTCACTCCTGGAAGATCCTCGTCCACAAGCCTGCAGTGTTTCTCTGTCCCAGAGAATCGCCATTGAAATCAACAGGGCACCCGACCTCAAAACAGCACCCTGCACCCGGCCACCCTATTGCCGCTGAAGGTGCCCCTTTTGTGCTAACTTGGTCCCTAACTTGCCCTGAGCTTATCCCTGGGACCTTGGCTCCCACATCCCCGTGGTCTGCTTGCCAGCAGCCACCAACTAGAGTCCCCCTATACTCTGTAGGATAACATTGGGCCTCAACACTCCTCACCCGGCTGCCTGAGTGCCGCTGAGGGTGCAACAACAGTGCATCACTGAACCTGGGAGATCCCGGAGTCTAACCCTAGGACCCTAACTCCAAAGACTGATTACCTACCTGGAAACCGATAACCTCTTTTTCCTCCTAGAATAACATGGACACTTTTTCTCCCAAAAAGTTTCTAAGTGTCGACTTTTGAAAACTAAGAATATTCCTTAGAAATCACTCGAATAACCAAAACGCATTTTCTTAACTGTTTTCAGGAAATGTCCCACTGCTGAATCTAGGTATCCAGCACTGAGTAAGAAAAGTAATGTTAAAGTACCTTACCTGAAAAGTGAATTTCCTCCCATAGGATAACATTGGTGATTCTATGTGAAAAAGTTTCAAAGTGTCAACTTTTGAAATACAATAATATTCTTTAAAAATCGTCCATCTAACTAAAACGCATTTACTCAACTGTTTTCAGGAAATGCCCGGTGCTGAATCTAGTTCTGAATTTGATTAGTAAAAGAAATCCGAAAAGTACTTAACTGCATTTTACTTAAAAATCCCATTCATTTGAATGTACTATACCTGCTAAGTGTTGCAAACTGTTTACTTAAACTGTAACCAAAATCAATACAAGTTATACTATACTGCACTTTGAACTGTGTTCACACAAAGTAATTTACTACTGCAAAGTACTTATATGCTTACCTTTACCAGGCTTGTGTGGTTCTAGAAATAAAACAACAGTATATTTTTATACAACAACAATTGGCCTAGAGTTCAGTTCTTGAGTGTTTGAATTAATTTGCTGACTGAGTGTGTACATCAAATGCTTAACACTGTCCTCTGATACTGCCTTACTGCTCGACCAAGCTACCACTTTAGAGAGTAAGGTTCTAACTTTAACCTCTGCTAAACCTCTGGAGACCCTTGGCCTCTATTCACACTGTACCTCACTTTGGTGCAGTATATATAGAGCCAGTTTCTTACAATTATTTCGGTAGGCAGGCGCCCATCATAAGAAATTGGTGTACGCCAAGATCTGGTACAAGTTTGTTGCTTGGTCTCAAACCTGTCAGATTGACGAAGAGCAAGCTAAATTGTCTGAAGTGTTGTTGTTTGTTTATTTGTTGGCTTAGCAAGGACTTGTGTGGGGTGCTTTTGAAGGTTATTTGTCAGCTCCTTTTGCAATTTTCAGGTTGCCAGATCAGCCTTTTATGTTTAAGGCACCTGTTGTGATGAGATTTCTTGAAGCTCTATAATACTTTTCCTCCGAAACCCTTAATGATGCCACAGTGAGACTTGAAAAATGTGGTTCTCATATTTCTAATGTGCGTCCCATTTGAACCTATGCATAGTTGTCCACTACTCTCTTGACCCTGAAAACAGTGTTTTTGGTCACTTTAAAGTCAGCATCACATGAGTGAGCTGCAGGCCCAGCCGACTTACCCAACATTCTTTCCAGAATAACTGGTGTCTAGAAGTTAAGCTGTATTTCTGTCAACAGTAGTAACACTTTCCATGTTGGGTAGTTATTACCTTTCCAACTTTCTATTCCCTGTCTCACTTCTTGAAGCAGGAGAATGGCAAAGGCAGTGCAAAAAAACAACCATCTATGTGGATAGTTCTCTGCACTAAAATTTGCTACACGCTAGCTAAGAAACAGACACCTGAAAGATTATGGTCTCATCCAACTAAGCTAAGGATGCTACTACTGCGCTAGCATACTGAGTGCCTGTCCTATATATCGGTAACTCTGCTGCATGGGCTTCAGTGCACATTTTCACAAAGTGCTAGTGCCTTGCCATTCTGATAGATACATCTGCCGTGTGGATTCCTCACCTTGTGAATATCCCCCTTGCGCCAGCAACATTCGGAAATTCTTTTTCGTAGCCTCGCGCCGACGTGGATAGGACGTCACAGAGACACGGCTCCGCTCGCGACTCCGCTGACGTCACCGACGCCTACAATAGGCCCACGCCGGCGTGATGACATCAGTTCCCTTTTTTCCGCGTCGTCGACGCTAACGGTTATCGGGAATCTCTGTAGCCTTTTGGTACCTTGTTGCCATTTTGTTGGTTAATTCTGCTTCTCTGTATCCAGTTTCTTCGTAAAATGTCATCTAAGAAGACCGGATTCAAGCCCTGCAGGGAGTGCGGTAAAATGATGTCCATTACCGACCCCCATGAAGACTGCATCTGGTGCTTGAGTTCCGACCATGATGTGGAGGATTGTTCTTCATGTCGGAAGATGAATCCGAAGGCCCTGAGGGAGAGAGAAGCCAAACTTCTGGTTGCGAAGGTGAAAGCTGGAAAGGAGAAGTCGTCGAGGTCTCGTTCTCGAAAGGCGAGGTCGAGGTCCAGGGCGAGGTCGAGATCTGCTTCTCGAGAGAGGTCGTCTTCGAAGTCGGCGTCGGATCATGTTTCGAAGTCGAAGAAAAAGCACAAGAAGAGGAGACATGAGTCCCGACGCCGGTCTGGTAAGGAGTCGGGCTCGAGGTCGAGGTCGAGGTCACCGAAGAAGGTACGTTCGAAGGTGGTTACCCTCGAAGTCTCCGAGCATGAAGGTGAGGCCTCACCATCTGAGTCGCGTGGGCGATCTCCATCTCCGGCTCCGAAAGCTGCCCCGGTTCCGAGTCCGTCTCCGGCGCCGTCCCCGGCCCGTGATGAGGAAGAGGCCCGGGAGGATGTGGATTCCGCGCCTGTCGAAGAGCCGAATCCGATCCCTCTTCAGGACCGGCCTGATGGTTTTCAGCCGCCCTTTCCCGCTCCAGGCCAGGACCCTTCTGCGTTTCTTAACGCAATGTATGGTGTCTTCTCGAGGGCATGGTACCCCTCTGGTGCGCCTTCGGGCCCCACGGGTCCATTGGCATTCAGCCTGGGAGTTCCTCACTCCTATCCTCCGGCTCCGTTTATGCCCTACATGCCGGCTCCGGCGCCGCATTGGCATTTCCCGGCTCCGCCGAAGTCGTCGACGCCGATTCTGACTTCGCCTGCTCCTGGTCATCCTCGAGGGCATTCTTCTGTGCCGTCGGATTCGATACCGGCGCCGGCCCCGAATCCGTCGAAGCCGCTGGTGGATCCGGTTGCGAGGCGTGTTAAGGAGAGATCCAGAAGAGAAGCACAGCGCCTTCTGGAGGAGCAGAGTTATATGGGCTCTCAGTCTGACGTTGAAGAAGGTGAGCTAGAGGAGAGCTGTTTTGAGGAGTTGGCGGATTCCGGGACCCTTGATTTCTCTCCAGAGTGGGAGTTGCCCTCAGGCTCGGGTGCTCCATCTAAGGATATTCAGCCTTACCATCTAGTAATGAGAAAAGCTGCTGAGCTTCTTCAATTGACTCTGCCTACAGTGGAGTTCAAGTCAAACCTCCTCACAGAAGTCTTACATTCTCCTAATTCGGTGGTTGAGCCTTTACTTCCTTTCAATGATGCCTTGACTGACCCTATTATGGAAGTCTGGAAGAAACCCTTGTCTGCCCCTGCGGTTTCTAAGAGTGTTGCAAGGAGGTACAGGGCCGCTCCTGAGGACCCGGCTTTTCTCTCTTCACATCCTTCGCCGGAGAGCCTGGTCATTCAGGCTGCCTGTTCGAAGAAGGGTCTTAGTGCCTTTCCGCAGGTTCCTTGTGAGAAGGAGGCTAAGAAACAGGACCAGGTGGCAAAGAAGACCTTTTCATCGGCCAGTATGGCCTTAAAGTCTACTAATGCCACATGCCTAATGGGGAGGTATGTTCATGCCCTGATGGACTCCTTACGTATCCTGGCCCCTAAAATTCCTGACGCAAACCGAAAGGATTTTGAGGAGGTGATTAATGACACTCAGGCGGCTGCCCGCCAGGTAATTCAAAGTGGTCTGGACACTGCTGACTCTGTGGCTCGAATTATGGGCACCGCTGTTGCGACAAGGAGATCTGCCTGGTTGAAGTCATCGGACTTTTCGGCTGATGTTCAGGCGACGCTGCTTGATCTCCCCTTTGATGGCTCAGGTCTCTTTGGGAAAAAGGCGGATGCTGCTCTTGAGCGGTTCAAGGATTGCAGGGCAACAGCGAAGTCTTTGGGCCTCCAGATCAGGGGCGCTTCTTCCGGCAGGAAGTTCAGGGGCTTTGGTCGCTCCTTTCGGAATTTTCGGCAAGGCCAACAGCAGCAGCAGCAACAGCAGCAGCAGCAGCAAAATTCAATGTACAGATCGTACAGGGGAAAGCAAAGAGCGCGTCCTCGTGGACGTCAGCCCTCCTCTTCCTCCACCTCTTCCAACCCCCCTGCCGCAGAAAAGCAGCCCTAGATCCGCTATTCAGGATCATGTGGGTCCGGTTGGGGGTCGGCTTACCCATTTTCTACAGGATTGGGAATCGGTTACGTCAGATCTTTGGGTTCTCAATCTTGTAGAAAATGGGTATGCCCTTCCCTTTCGGGAATTCCCCCCTGTTTACCCTCCTTGTCAAGGTTTTTGCACCCAGGAACATCTGTCTCTTCTGCAGGAGGAGGTTCTAACTCTGTTACGAAAGGGTGCGATAGAGGTGGTCCCAGAGCAGGAAAGGGGTCAGGGATGCTACTCCCGGTATTTCCTGATCCCCAAGAAGGATGGCAGGCTTCGTCCTATCCTGGACCTCAGGATCTTGAATCTCTATCTGAAGCAGGAGAAATTCAAGATGCTCACCCTTGTTCAGGTTCTTCAAGCGTTGATGGAAGGAGACTGGATGGTGTCGCTCGACTTGCAGGATGCGTATTTCCACATCCCAATCCTGAAGTCGCACAGGAAGTATCTCCGTTTCACGGTTGGGTCACAGCACTACCAGTTTGCGGTCCTTCCGTTTGGTCTTACTACTGCGCCTCGAGTCTTCACCAAGGTGATGGCGGTGGTGGCAGCGCATCTCAGGAGATCGGGGATACCTGTGTTTCCGTATCTAGACGACTGGCTGATCAAAGCGGAGTCGTCAGAGAAGGTGCTCCATCATCTGCAAGAGACAACTCAGTTGTTGTTCAGGTTGGGTTTTTCGATAAATGTACCCAAGTCTCACCTGGTGCCCTCCCAGCGCAACCTGTTCATAGGTGCCGTACTGGACACTACTGTTTGTCGTGCATTCCCTCCTCCTCAGAGGATTCGCGACATACAGGAAATGATTCCTTTGTTTTACCCTGGAGCGGTCGTTCCAGTCCTGAAGGTCCTTCGCCTGCTCGGTCTGATGGCTTCTTGCATTCTCCTGGTCAACCATGCACGCTGGCACATGAGGGCACTCCAGTGGTGTCTCCGCAGGCAGTGGTATCAGCACAATGGAGATCTCGGGGAGTCGGTGAAGATCTCCAGAGAAACTGCAGCGGATCTGTCGTGGTGGAGCGTGGAAGGCAACCTGTCGCAAGGGAAGCCTTTCCATCTACCTCCATCGGTGGCCACGGTGATTACGGATGCATCCACTCTAGGGTGGGGTGCTCACCTGGGGGATCTGGAGGTCAAGGGTCTTTGGTCTCCAGAGGAAAGGTTGCTTCACATCAACCTTCTAGAGTTGCGGGCCATACGTTTGGCGCTCAAGGCCTTCCTCCCTTCCCTTCGCGGTCAGTCGATCCAAGTCCTGACGGACAACACGACCGCGATGTGGTACATCAACAAGCAGGGAGGAGTGGGGTCGCAGTGTCTCTGCAGAGAGGCTCTGCGTCTCTGGTCCTGGGTTCAGGATCATCAGATTTGCCTGATGGCAAATCATCTGGCCGGAGTTCTGAACGTACGTGCGGACAGTCTCAGCCGGCAGTTCTCTGCCGACCACGAGTGGAGGCTTCATCCAGAGGTGGTTCGTCACGTTTTTCGGACGTGGGGGACCCCTCGGGTGGACCTGTTTGCCACTCGCGAGAATGCTCACTGCCCGTCATTCTGCAGTCTCCAGTATCCGATGCAAGGAGCCTTGGGGGACGCGTTTCAGTTGTGTTGGGGAAGTCAACTCCTTTACGCGTTTCCTCCCATACCCTTGATTCCTCGGGTTCTGAGGAAAATTCGCCAAGACCGGGCCCAAGTTATATTGGTCGCCCCGGATTGGCCAAGAAGGGTGTGGTATACAGATCTACTCCACCTCTCCTCTCACCCGCCGCTCCGTCTCCCTCTCAGGGCAGACCTCCTCTCTCAGATGGAGGGGCAGGTTCTACACCCCCACCTCCAGACATTGCACCTTCATGCCTGGAGATTGAACGGGGCAACCTGATTTCCTATTCTCTCACACCTGATGTGGTGGATGTCATTTTGTCTGCTAGACGTGACTCCACTAAGACTGTCTATTCTTATAGATGGTCTAGGTTTGTTGTTTGGTGTGGTGAGAATGATATTGACCCGTTGAGAGCCCATTTATCAGATGTGCTCCGGTTTGCTCTCTCTTTGGCTCAACAGGGGCTGGCAGTTGCCACAGTTAAGGGCTATCTTTCGGCACTGTCAGCTTTCATTTGCTTGCCTGATCAGCCCTCTCTTTTTAAGTCACCTGTTGTCCTGAGATTTTTGAAGGGTCTTGTAAATAAGTTTCCTCCTACCCCTTTTATTGTACCTCAGTGGGACTTGAATCTTGTTCTGACTTTTTTGATGGGCTCTCCCTTTGAGCCTCTTCATAAATGTCCTATGAGGCTTTTAACCTTTAAGGCAGTTTTCCTAGTTGCAATTACCTCGGCAAGGAGGGTGAGTGAGCTTCGAGCTCTTAGTTCCAAGCCCCCGTTCCTGACCATACATGCTGATCGGATGGTTCTAAGGACCAGGGCTGCTTTTCTTCCTAAGGTGGTGACTCCTTTCCACCTTGGTCAATCCATTACCCTCCCTACCTTTTATCCTCCCCCACACCCTTCCAAGGAGGAGGAGAGGTTGCACCGTCTGGACCCCAAGAGGGCGGTGTCTTTTTATTTGGACAGAACTAGAGACTGTCGCTTGGACGATCAACTCTTCATTGGCTTTGCTGGCTGCAAGAAGGGAAGAGCGGTCCATAAAAGGACTTTATCAAGATGGATCGTTCTGTGCATAAAGATCTGCTACTCTTTGGCCGGTAAGGAGCCTCCAGAGGGTATAAGGGCTCATTCCACTAGAGCTAAGTCATCTACCTCTGCTTTAGCTAGAGGTGTTCCTGTGGAGGACATTTGTAGGGCGGCAACCTGGTCTTCCCTCCATACTTTCGCGAAGCATTACTGCTTGGATACGGAAGTCAGGAGGGACGGCCACTTTGCGCGCTCTGTCCTTCAGGATTTCCTGGTTTAGAAGAGTGGACACCCTCCTCCGGGAGTGGGGACTGCTGTGGGACTCTATTCACAAGGTGAGGAATCCACACGGCAGATGTATCTATCAGAAGAACAAGTTACTTACCTTCGGTAACGCTTTTTCTGGTAGATACTATATCTGCCTGTGGATTCCTCACTGACCCACCCGCCTCCCCGTTGTCCACTCTTCTATGCCAGAGTTATTGTACTGTAATGTATATTTGGTTTGATGTCTAGGAAATGTTTCATTTGCTTCCTGCATTTGCTTTACACTGTGTGTTTTGCCTTGACTATCGCATACTGTACATATTGTTTTGTATATATCTACTGTCATTGGTCCGTCCGTGTGCCTCGATGGCACGGAAAAAAGGCGGAACTGATGTCATCACGCCGGCGTGGGCCTATTGTAGGCGTCGGTGACGTCAGCGGAGTCGCGAGCGGAGCCGTGTCTCTGTGACGTCCTATCCACGTCGGCGCGAGGCTACGAAAAAGAATTTCCGAATGTTGCTGGCGCAAGGGGGATATTCACAAGGTGAGGAATCCACAGGCAGATATAGTATCTACCAGAAAAAGCGTTACCGAAGGTAAGTAACTTGTTCGTCAGGTCCTTTAAGTTGGGCATTTGGCCAATTCAGTCCTGCAGGACTTTTTAGTCTGAGCTATTTCACTAACCCAGCATTAGGCTAAGTACTGTTTTGATGTCAATTCACAAGGTAAGGAATTTGCAGATAGAGGTATCCACCAGGAAAGCAAGCAAGCTTACATTTGGTGTTTTTCTTTCTCGTGCCTACTCTTATCTAAATGTAGATTTTTAACCAACCCTCACACTTTTCTGTTTTGTTGAATGGGCTCTGCATCTGAGGGTGTGAACAAGCCTTTGAAAGCAACTGAAGTTGTTCCACCTGGGTGCCACATATATGTGGCCCGCTACTGGCATGCAGAAGTACTGATTTTGAGTTTCCAGATCCAGTCTGATGCCTGGGGTAATATTCACAGGGTTAGGAATCTGTACTTAGATAAAATGTTTAACCAGAAAAAGGGGTACTGAAGGCAAGTAACTTATTGTCGTGGTAGTTGACACAGCACTTAAGAGCCTATAATCAGGTGATGGAGCACCACTACATAAAGAAAATAAAAAGATAAAGAAGAATTATTAATTGGCAGGCGCTCCTGAGCTGTTGCTATCATTCTAAAAGGTGATGTTTGAAGAGCTTTTATAACCTTGATCTAAAAAATATAAGAAACGAGCATTGTAAAAGCCTGTAGGCTTAACCTTGGCAAGCTGGTGGGAAGGTGAAGCTTTTTTATATCTTATTTTAGACATGTGCCTCAAAAACGTGCCCTGCTGAAACATGATAACCATATGCTTGCAAGAAAAATTGCATATAATTTAAATAGAACAGTGCAAATTTTGCCACAAGGGAATATATCACAATGCACACAAGTCATTGCAAGAATCTCAACTTTCAGGTAACTAAAAACTATCACCTATTCAAAGTATTACCATCTGGTATAAAAACCACACCAAATGTATTCACAAAATGGTGATGATGGGAGCATGTGTACCTTTACCTAAACTTCAGATGGCTACTTCTACCTTCAAATTTCTCACCCTTTGAATATCCCAGGTGCCAGACTGGATCCAGAAACTCTTAAGTAGTTCTCCATGGCAGTAAGGTGTGCTGGCTCCACTTAGACTCTGTGTACAGGGTCCCAGTAACATCACTTAAGTCATAAAGCGTCCCCATCGTGTTGGAGTCAGTTTCCTTTCTTCCGCGCTATTGAAGCAGTCTGGAGCCCTCAATCTCCTCAGTCGCTATTAACACGTTTCATGTGAACATTTTGTCAACAAGTGCAGTTTTCACAATCATATCACCGTACAAACGGTCCAGCTTCAAATCATGCAGGGGCTGAGCTGTGATGGTCAGATGTCCATTGCTGGCCCTCACAAAATCTGCCTTTGGTGTTTAGGATCCGACTACAACGTCAAGGCCTCATGTCAGAAGATGTATCCTAAAGCCATGATGGAACAGGAGGCCAAAATGTGGCAAGAGACAAACATTGTGGACAATGTATATCCAGGTTAAGGCAGAAGTTGCTAGAGTCCCTGCCTTCTTCAAAGCCATCCAAGAAGGTGTATCAGAAAAAGAGATGACATAAATCACCAATAGAGATTACCTAAAATCAGAAGGACACTGCTGTTAGCAAAATAAGTTGCTAAGACTGATGGAAGACGTCACAGAGGGATAAGCACCTGCAGCACAATCTGACACAGCTCCTATCCCAGAGACTACCTCCTGCAGCACAAACCCCAAGGTCCCAGTCTGGTCAGTCTTACCCAACATTCCCAACTCCTTGGGCAGATCCATTGATGTTCTTAAATGTAATGTTCGATATCTTCTGCAGATCTATGGTCTCCTTTGGAGCACCGACTAATTCCATGGGTCTAATGGCTTTTACGTTGTAAGACGTGCTGACACCATTCCACCTGCCGCCATTCCTTACACTGTCTCCAGTTGGGCTGCAACTCCGTCACCAGTGACACTCCAGCCAGGTTCAACGCAACAACCAACGCTGCCTTTTCTGGCTATTCCATCCTCTTTGCCCTTGGCGTCGGATCCCATCACCTACCCAGCACCGTAGTCCACTCCACCCGCTCTACAGATAACACCGTTGGTGCTGTAGACTACGCTTTCAGCACCAAAACAGACACCACTAGCAGAACAACACTTATCGCAGGTTTTTGAACAAACTTCACCAAAGTCGCACCCATCAAGCCAAGATCCTCTGATATACTCCCCACGCCGACGGTCGGCTTAATGGCTTTTGGAAGAGGGCATATTCCTCTTTGGTGACTTCATTCCTTAGGATCACCCCTGCCCAGACGATGATGGGAACAGGAAACCTCTCCCTTAGATCAGGATTTTGCGGGCCTCGAATATCACAGTGGTCTTGATACCTCCCCAGAATAGGAACTATACTCCCCGACAGGACTGTATCCACCTACCTTTACAGCTGAGAGGTTAGACCTCCAACTAACTTCTACTAAGACTAACTCCATACAGCGACCCACTCTACGGAGTTCTGGCTACCTTTCAGTGAGGCTTTCACTTAACCTATACTCGCTGTTTGACCACAGACCACCTTTCCATAGCAAAGTGTTCCCAGACGCGCTCCAAAATAGCATGCTTTTCTGTCCTTGTATCCATCTCCACAGAGACTAGCAATTGAAGCCTCCTGGTCCTCCAAGCTGTCTTCAGGTACCTTTAAAACAACACCATAAAAGAGGGAATTAAAGAAATTGAAGCTGTTTGAGAAGATCACCAAATATTACCCGTCTCCTCAGCAGATATAAACACGATCTCTGTGACATGGCCCAACGGTAATACCTAGCTCAGGTGTCTCCAGCCAGTCAAACACTGGCTACCAGTATCGCCAAGACACCTTCAGAGTACCTCACAGACTTAAGTTCATTTTTAAATAAGCACAGGGTATTACTTTCCTTTTAAAGTTAAGGGATGGCTGTGTTTGTTGTACATTATTATGATCCGGCTGCAGATAGCAAGGTCTAATAATGAGCAGTGCTCAGTCAGATTTATGACCCCGGATGAGGCAGAGAGGTGAACAACTGAAGCACTGAGGTATTTAACTCTTAAATAAAAGTCCTTGTCAGCTCAGTATTGGAGCTGTGAACAAAATTATGTTTCTGAACTCTTCATTTTAATTGTCTCCCATCTAAAAGTGTTGCATTTACAAACTGCAGGCCTCTTACTCCTCATGGCCAGTAGACACTGTACCATAAGTGTGACTGAAAAATACAGCCAACGTTCTAAATGAGGGAAATTAAAACTGCAAAAAAAGTTCCATATTATAAACCTTTTTGCTGAACATTTTTCTTCACTTTAAATTTCTCCCATAAAAAAATTATAGTATGTTTGTGTTATACACGTAACAGTGCCACATATGGTGAAAGATATGTCCGGTAAAAGATATGTCCAGGCTCTCAGTTACTCTAGGAGACCAACCTCTTACATAGTGCGCCACAATGGGGGTTCACTGTGCAAAGAGGTCAGACAGACCCTTATTGGTTTACAGTGGAAAAAGTAGATAATACTAAAGCTATATTTTTGGTTGTGAGGGTGAGCAGTTAGGCATATCAGAGGGTAGTGCTAAGCATTTGTTCTACTCACAGAGGCAATAAATGGAACACACACTCGAGAACGAAGTCAAGACCGATTCATAGAAAAATAGCAAGTCTTTTTATATATATTTTGAAACCAGATCTTAGTTGCAGATGAGCATGTAATACTTTTCAGCAATAAGCAAGGTAAGTACAAGCATTATACAGTTATGGGCAATTACGTGCACTGTTATCCTATGGAGAAAAACATAGAAATCAATAAATACAGTGCACTAGGTCTTAGGGGTTCACCTTCTAGAATTCAAATGATAGGGAGCCTGAGCCCAAAGCTCAACCAGCAGTTTATTGGGACAATACTGGAATCAAACAGGGGCTGGGAGAGGTATTAGACAGTGCACTACGAAGATGGGGGGCCACTTCAAAAGAGGAAGCACCGGAGGACTTGTGGGCAGGTCATATTGCAGCGGTCGCAAGGGCTTTGGGACCACAGGAGCACAAAGGTTTAGAGATTCTTCAGCTGGTGGGGCTGGGTGCAGAGCAAACTCACAATCCAAGCTCTGGTGTGCAGAGTGCACCTCGCAGTCAGGGGAAAACACCTTAGAGGGGCTGGTGCAGGACGGCTGGGCCAGTCATCGAGTGGGTCTCAGGGCTGCTGACGTCCCTCGATGGGTGCTAGGTATTCAGGCATTTGGAGTCTGGCTTGGACTGTTGTAGTCAGTCTGAGGTTTCAGTGCGTCTGGTACTCTGGGGTTGGTGTTGCTTTGCTCCGGAAGATCCTGGTGCCTCCAAACTTGGTGAGGAGGCAGAGTTGACACTCCAGAGCTGTGGTACCTTATCCTGGGCAGTTGTGGCATCGCCAGGGCCGGGAAGCTGCAAGTCAAGAGTTCAGGCAGTTTCAGTGCCTGCGATGCAGGGGAGTAGCTCTTCTAATCTAATAGACAATTTGGCCAAGTGCTGGAGGGCCCCTAGGGTTTGTAGAGGTCTCTCAGGTGGAGGACAAGACTGTGTTCTGCAATTTTCGAGCCTTTTGGCTGCAAGCAGGGTTTCTTCCCAACATTTCAATCCAGGCTCTCTGTTCTTGTGGTCAGCCGCTCTTCTTTATCCTTGCTCTGTTGAATCTGCAAGTCAAGGCTCATGCTTCTACCGCACTAGCAAACAATCCCAAAGACTCAATGGCAGCAAATATGTTGACTAACCAAATACAAGATATTATGTCTATTTTATTACATCCTGTAGTCGAAAAATTGGAAGGGCTTACAAAGCGCTTGGACAAATTCGAGCAAATTACTTAGACAATTTTTTTGCTCTGAAATCACTGATCAAACTCCATTCCAAAGTCGGAACAGATACTGTAACAACGGAACCAAGCAGAATGATTTCCAAACCAGTGCAGCAAACCCGCCAACAAATTCGACAACCTAGGAAAGAAAAAACGACAGAACAAAGTAGGCCCAATGCTGAATTGGGAGGACCACGGGTGGAAGCTACTGATGTGCATCCAAAAAGTGGAGGAAATCAACTAGCTGTTCCTCCAAAGCCTGCACCTCGAAAAATTAACCATCTAACCCACAACACCAGCCCTCAGAATGCAGCATCTCCTAAACCGATGGATAGAATAAGAACAACAGCCTCAATATCTACTGGTGGTAACAACAACATTACTCAATTAACTGATCATAACGTAGCCAATTTTGCGCCGAAGAAGGCACCTAACGCTCATCTTCCACCAGGGTGCCAACCATATGTGGTAGTGCTTACCGGTGTCCCCCCCCTAAAACCCAACAAAAGGGAATCATACGATGAACTAAAAAATAAGACCTTATACTGGTTGAGGGAAAACAGACCTTTACCCCACACCGTCAACTGCCAGGTCATTCAAGTGCGAAGAGTTAGTTGGTTGGGCTCAAGGCCGAAAGACATTGAGGGGGACTGTATCCTAGTGAATTTTAAAGACCCCTCAATTGCACAACTTGTATACAGCCAACAACCAAGAAGATGTAACTCAAGAATTGGAACTTGTGATTTAAGCTACTTCTATCCAATGCAACGGACTCAAGATAACCGAGTACCATCTAATTTGGGGTCCACGAACGACAATAGATTCTCATTCTTTGACCCCCCAACTCCTGTTGGTTTATCATTTCCACACAACTCGGGGATGGACAACAATTGGTCATGGTGGGATCTTTGACAAAAAAATGATCTTGGGTGAAATGGACCCAAACAAGTCAGCAGTAATGACACGGGCTGAGAAATCCCCAACTAACATCTTGGCTGATCATGAAGGGAGGGATTCAGCTGCGCCTTTTTCCGCTCAGGATCAAGATATGTCACAAACTCCAAATAACGAGGCCATAGATCTGGGAAGTGGAAAGGAGCCCTTGGAAGCCCCTAAGGATTTGGTAAATCTAAATGTATGCACTAATGACATTGGTAATTTGGCTCTATGTAACCAAAAACAGGATACAAAGATTATGTCATGGAACATTGCGGGGTTGACCAGGAATCTCCGAGACAGGAATTGGAGTATTTTCGTGGAGGAGTATGATATCATCCTCCTCCAAGAAACTTGGGCAATCAACACGGTACACAGGCTTGGTTACAAAGCGTATCATTGTGGGGCAACAGCATCGGTAAGGGGCCGGCCCTCGGGCGGTCTATTAATTTGGATAAGGATATCATTGAATGTTGTAGTTTCACCCTTGTATTTAGCTTCTAACGATTTGCTTGGGGTTAGGATAACAACGAAAGACATGGGAGATATCTATCTGATAAATATCTATAATAGACCGAATCCCCGGAACATGGAATCGATGGTTGTAGAGCAACTTGGCTCATACCTTAGTGAACTAGAGCCTGATGCCAAAATAATCTTAGGAGGGGACTTCAACTGTCAATTTGAACCCGTATGTGGCCTGGAGAAGCTGCTAGAAGATGAGGATATGGCCAACGGTATCCCTTCCCTAGATAGTGCAAAATCTGTAAAAAGTACTGTGGCAGCTATGCAGATTTACGAACTAACTGTATCTAATAATCTAAGAGCATGTAATGGGCGATCAGTTTCTGATAAGCCAGCAAATTTTACATATAGTAAGGGGTTGTCTAAATCACTGATTGACTTCATGCTGATCACAATTAATTTATGGTATCTGCTGTCAGATTTTAAGGTCGTGGTTAGACCAGAGAGCGACCATTTTCCCTTGCAATTGGGGATGTCACCAGAACCATTTTCCATAATACAGGATGAGCCCGAATCTAGCGGGGAGGTGGCTGATGTTGCCATTTCTAATAATAGGAAAGCAATAAAGTGGCCATATATTCTAGGAAAAGAAGAAACGCTCCTGGGTATTTATAACACATTCTCAGATATCATCCCCTTATATGATAATGCGAGGCTGGGATCCCATGATGTACTTAAAATGCATTGCCATTTAGTAGAATCACTAGCCCCCCTTCTGAGTAAAACTTGTAGTAAAAGGAAAAATGTCAACGTAAGACATCAGTTGGAACTAGAGACACCCTGGTTTAATAAACAGTGTCGCTTAGCCAAAAACAACCTAATTACTGCTGTGAAAAGTAAGGATCAGACGAGGGTTAGAGAGTGTAGACTCGAATATAAAAAACTTTTGTCTAATGCAAAAAGGGAATGGGATGACTCAATTTGGGAGGACCTTTTAAATGCTGCCAGGAAACATGACCAACGCACCTTTTGGGGCTTGATAGCAAAAAATAACAAAACAGGAAGCTCAAATAGGGACTTTTTCGTAGATGAAAAAACATGGTTTGACCACTTCGTAAAACTATATGATTCAGATGAGGTGTTCACAGAGTGTAATTATCTTGGCTTGATTCCGCAGTGTCCCAAATCTAGCATGGGGGAAAAGTGTTCTAAATTCAGCATGGGGGAAACACTTTGTGCCATTAAGGCTATCAAGGCGGGTAAAGCACCAGGCCCGGACAAACTACCCGGGGATTTGTTTACCCATAACATTGAAGTATGGTGCCCTTATATAAATTTTTTGTGTAATTCTATTCTGCTAGGAACCCCAATCCCCGAATCATGGAAGGGGGCTGAAATAGTAACTATCTACAAAAAGGGGGATCGCTATAACCCAGGTAATTATAGACCAATAAGTTTAATCGATATTTTACAAAAAATCTTTGCCAGACATATTTTAAATCGTCTTTTAACTTGGATAGAGGAATCCAAAATCCTCTCAAAGTATCAAGCAGGTTTCAGAGTTAAGACAAGCACTGTGGACCAGGTGTATAGGTTTATGTGCATCTGCTGGAAATATATTAAAATAAAGAAGTGCAGCATATATGTAGCGTTTGTAGATCTACGCTCCGCGTTTGATCTAGTCCCTCGATCCCTTTTATGGGATACTTTAATGAAGATGGGTGTCCCTGACGAATTACTAGTCAATCTTATAAAACTTCATACTAATAACTTCGCAAAAGTAAGGTGGGGAAGAAACGGTGAACTTACCCAAGCCATACCAGTGAAGCGGGGAGTAAGACAAGGGTGCGTGCTGGCCCCGACCCTTTTTTCACTTTTTGTAAATGACATCCCCCCATACTTGGCCCAATGTAACCATGACTCTCCCAAATTGGGTAATGAAGCGATCACAGCACTGTTATTTGCGGACGACACCATTCTAATATCGCAAACACCAAAAGGCTTGCAAAATTTAATAAACCAATTTCATAGTTATTGTGAGTCAAAGGGACTGGAAATCAATTCATCCAAAACCAAGTACATGGCAATCAACCCACCTAAAACTTTTAGGAAGAATCTGGTTCTAAATAACAACAAGTTGGAGTATGTGGAATACTTCGATTATCTAGGCATTAGACTAGACAGCAAAATGTCTTGGTCATACCAAATAGAAAAAAGTAGGTTAACACTCAAGCACAACTCTCTCCCCATTTTAAAAATTCATGGAGGGAGTAGCTCAAAAGCTATAACTCCCGCGATTGATGTGTTCAAAGCCAAAGCACAATCTGCCGCCCTGTATGGGGCCGAGATTTGGGGGCCTTATTCAAATCAAAAGTTTTCCACAGAGGAGAATGTTTTTTTTAGACGTTTATTAAAACTAGCAGTAAGAACACCTCTCGTCCCTGTCTATTTAGACATCAACCTAAAACGCACAGATCACTTGTGTTGGTTGAGGCCATTGATCTATTGGGTAAGAATATGGTCTACACCAGAACTCGAAGACTATAGAGCAGGTCTGCTAGAAATTAGGGAACTGGACACTTTTAACAAAATTAAGTGGTTGAAGCATATATCTACTTGGTTCACAAAAATAGGTCTTTCAAACTTCTGGAACACCCCGACTATATCAATTACTTCGCTAGTTACCTGTAAGGAGTTAGTAAAAACTGCATACTGGAACTATGTGAATAATACTGTATACGAACGTGTTACAGGGTCCTTAACTCACAAGTTTTTGCAACTTAAGGATACCCCTTTATTTGAACAATTTATGGATGAGGTGGAACCACCCTTGGCTAAAACTGTTTATCTACACTATAGATATGGCGTCTTGCAGATAAATGCTAACACCAGTCGATGGGGAAAATCTAGAAGCACAGACCATCTCTGTAAATTGTGCGATCTAAATCAAAAAGAAGATGAGGCTCATGTCCTTTTCTTTTGCCCGTTATACAAACAACAGCGAATGAAGTGGATTAGACCTCTCTGTAACAATCTGGGTACACGCTCGTATAAAGTGGCAGAACGGATATTAAGATCCTCAACCACTAGGCTTATAACTTTCGGAGTGAGCAGGTATCTTCTCAGTGTATGCTTGATTAGAAAGAAGATAGGAATAAAAATCTAGAATTTTAGAGTTTTTATAAAACTGGCTTTTTAAAATTTGCTTATTTATAAATTGTATTTATTCGTTTTAATAACTGGTCTGTATCACATGGAAGATAGGTCGATCGCCTTTGAATAAGCAATGTATTTTGCACAAAAATTGTAAATAATCTATGTATTGGGCCCTGCACTTATTGCACTTTGACTGTATTACCTGCATTTTGACTGGTTGTTCTGATTTTAAAGTTAACTTTGAATGTATTTTTATGTGTTGGCTTAATGACAAATTGTCGAATAAAGCTTAAATACGAAATACGAAATACGAAATTTAGGGGCGCTAATTTAGGGGCTACCTACCTTTAGGGTGACTATACCCTCTAAATGCTCACCCGCATGGGGGAAGGTGGGTATGGCCCTGACCAGTTATTTTCCCCATCTTCAAGATAGTGGAAAGTGAGCTGGGGGATCCACATCGCCTGCCCCACCTAAGTGGTGGTGCAGGTTGGCTGAGGACCCTCCTCCTTATCGAACTAGTTTTCCTACCTATCTTCCCGCCGTTGGTCTGAAATCAAAGGCGGAATCACATTTGAAGCTTCTTGCCATGGCAAGGTGTTCCTGCCTGGAGGAAGTGTGAAGCACCTTTGCACAGGGCAGGCATTATTTCTGGCTCCAGAGAGCAGTTACTTTCACCCCATGGGGCCTTAAACATGTCTAGTAGTGGCAGTCTGGTGGAGACGAGTCAGGAACACACTAGAAGTCAGAAGGTTTCAGGGCACCCCTCTAAAAGGGTCCTCTGGGTGCAGTATTAATAAATCTGACACTGGAATCACTGCTTGTTTATCTAGGCGAGATGTTTGGTACCAAACACCCTATAATACAATGAAGCCATCATGGAGCTGGGGAGCTCATAATGACAAGTGTCCAGCCTATGTTCACTTACAATATCCAGCAATTGACATGGAGATTGCAGGGGCATATCTGCTCATCCAGATATGTCCTCACAGGAGATATAGTTCACCCTGTCTTAGGACTAAGGCCTGCTAGAGGGGTGTCTTACCTATATCTTATGCAGTGTCTGTAGGCATGGCACAGAGGGATGTATACCATGTCAGCTCTTCAGTTTTGTCTGCACCCAGACATGCAGAGTGCAGTGGCAGGGTGCATGTGCTTGGTGAGGGGTCCCTGACAGCTCATCACTGGCGACAAACAGAGACGGAGTGTTGCACATCACGTTGTGTGTTACCCAATCGATTTTAAAAACGCTTGTTCAGAGTCCAAGATGCCAGGACCTGAGAGTGCGGAACCAAGCAAAGGCAGATTGACTCATGCCGTATGAATTGGTGGTGATATTGGAATTAAAACTAATAAGTAGTATTTACCACGGAGGATTTAAGCCAGACATTTACCTGATTCCCTAGACTGGATCACAAACTTTCCAATGGATAGTGGTAACTTAGTTATGGTAATAAGTCAGACGACTATTGTTCTGAGGAGACTCCGAAATTCAATAGAGGTTGAAATGTCGACATTTGTTTTACTGGGTTGTTTTGATTAATAATTGGTTCACATGCTGGAATGTGATATACACATGTGCCTTTCTCTGTAATATGTAGAACCAGTGAACCTTTGCATTTTTGTGTCTTATTATATGTATAATTTGTATCTGTTTCTCACACAGGAGCACTGCATCATCTGCACTTATGTTATTAAGTACATTCTCTGAAAGAAACACGTAGTGATAGATTCCTTACCTTAGAATTACCCCTAGGCGTCAGACTGGATCCGGAAAGTTTTTCACCAGCAGTACCCCTGAGCGTTGGTAGGCGTCTTTGTGCGGCTCCACGTGCGTCGTTGGCATCGGGATGACGTCGTTGGAGCTACTTGTACACGTGCGCTGACGTCAGTTCTTTCTTTTTCCGCGCCAGCAAGCGCAGATCCGGGAAAAGCAAGTACACCCAGGCACTTTTTGACTGAGTTTTTCGAGGCCTTTTACCTCATCTTTTCGAGTCGATCGACTCCTGGTGTCATAGGGATGCTCGAGTTTAAGAATAGAGACTGTCACTGCATGATGTCGGTGACGGACCCACACTGCGTGTGTCCCTACTGCCTGGGGCACAACCACGACCCCAAGTCATGCCCCAACTGCCGGGCCATGGCGCCGAAGACTTTGATGGAGCGGTCCCAAAAGTTGCTTCAAGTCCGGCAGTCGTCTCCGTGCCGCTCGAGGTCCCAGTCCCATGAGAGGTCGAGGGATCGGTCGCGGAGTCATCACCATCATTCTTCTGATCTAAGTCTTTGCACTCGGGGTCAGGTAAGTCAAAGCATTGCAAGAAGAAGTTGAAGAAGCATCGTCGCTCTTCGACTTTCCCTCGCCCGTCGTGCAACGTGGCTGAGGGTGCGGGTGGTGCCACCCCGCTGCTCCGGCAGAGCATGCAACGTTGACCCCAGTATACCTCCCCTTCCCGGGTGTGGGGGCGACGCCTGCTCAGGTGCAAGAGTTTCTTGCTGTCATGGCCCACTCTTTGGGCCGATCGGCCCCGCCGGTGCGTCTGTGGGCCCGACTGGGGATCCTGCTATACCATCTCCAGCGGCTCCGGACCCTGTGTCTTCTGTGGCTCCAGCCCCAATGCTTCAGGCCGCCCAAGGGTCCGGGATTGGATCCCGATCGACGGCGGTTGACCTAGGCACACCTCCACCGGCGCCGATCTCCCCGGCACCGCTGCCAACGTCGCATGCTCTTCCGGCAACGTCGTCCCCAGGTTCAGCCCCGAACCGGATCAACGTCATCCGATGCCGACGCCGATGGTCCCTTTTGTGCCCTATGTCCCTCCTCCTTATTTTGAGCCTGTTCCACAGACTTTGGAGGAAGTGGAGGACTGGGGGGGGTCTGAGGACCCTCTAGCGCAGGACTATGCTTATGATCCGGACTGGGCGGAAGATTTGAGGGAGGACAGTCGTCTTGACACCTCGCCTGACCTTGGCATGCTGCCTCTCCTACTGGGGCTACGGAGGAGGGAGCCAGTTAAGCAGTGGTGTTGCGTAGGGCGGCCGAGGCTCTCCACCTCGAACTCCCTACGGTGTCCGTCAGGACTAATCTCCTGACAGAATTGCTCCAACTGGCGGCTACCTCTTCGGAGCCCTTGCTGCCTTTTAATGAAGCACTGTCCGACGTTTTTGTGGGCACCTGGTCCAGGCCCAACACAGCGGCTCCTATGGATAGGAACGTAGCCCGACGCCATCGCCCGGCTCACCCCCTCTTCCTTACCCCCCCCCCCCCCCCCCCCCCCCGAGAGCTTGGTTGTCCAAGCCTCTACATCCCAGAGTGCGTTCCCTACCGCACCTCCAGATAGGGAATCCAAGAAGCTGGATCAGTTTGGTAAAAAACTGTTTTCATCTGCCTACTTAGGGCTGCAGTCGGTAAACACTGCATGCCTCTTGGGCTGTCATACTCACTCTCTGTGGTACACGGTTGCGCAGGTGCTGCCTAACTGCCCAGAGGAGGCCCAGGTAGTTCTTTCCCAGGCAATTGCGGCCGGGAGAGACGCAGCAAAGTTCACCATACGTTGTGGACTAGACAACGCCGTCTCACTGGGCAGGTCGATTTCCACGACGGTGGCGCTTAGGCGCCATGCCTGGTTGAGGACCACTGGCTTATCAGGGGATGTCCAGAACACTCTGATGGATATGCCCTTTGATGGCATTCACCTTTATGGCCATAAGACAGATGGTGCATTGGAGCGCTTCAAGGACTACCGGGCTATGGCCAAGTCCTTGGGCCTGTCAGCTGCCCAGCCTCCTCCTCCTTCTGAAGGGGTGCCCCACAGCGTTCACAGAACCACAGACCACAGCAGCAACTACCTCAGCATGGTCGCGGACGTGGGAACCTTTGAGGCGGTTCAGGGTGCCAGCGGGCGGGTCAGTCTACTTCCACCCCGCAGCAACCAATTCCAAGCCTTCCTAGTCCGACCTTTCAGGCCCATCGGACGCCAGTGGGTGGACGAATACGACATCATCTCCACCACTGGTGCAACATCACTTCAGACAAGTGTTAGAAATGGGATTTCCGGTTGGCTAAGGCTTGCGCCAAAGCCAGGCAGAAACCACCACCCTAGTCAGGGTAAGGGAGTTACTCGCCAAAGATAACCCCTGCTCACCCTCTAGGTAACGTGACACGAGCAGCAAGGCCAATCTCGGAGGCAATGCAGGTTAAGTGTTTGCGCGCGCACCCAGCAACAACACCCAAGGCCCACCACAAAGGAAACTCCACACAAGGTTATATATAAAATAGCCTTTGTATTATACCAAACACATTAGATAAGAAACACACACCTGGGCTGGGCTGGGCTTAGCTTAGCCCGGGCTGGGCTTGGCTTAGCCCTAACTGGGCTGGGCTGGGCTTAGCCGGCCGGGGATCCTCTTGGGCACAGAAAACACGGACTAGGCTCCCGTTAAATAAATAAATAGAACGGGGTGGCTCCCGTACCGATATTCGGCCAATTTGTGGGGCCACACGCAGGGTGGGCACCTGCTTCGAACAGGAGGCACAAAGGGGGGATCCCCACGCTGGGGAATCCCTCTGGGTAGGGGTCGCCGCACCTGCGGTGCAACGCGCTATTTTTGGAGGGGGAGACCAATACTCCCCAGGCACTGGCGGGCCCCAGAAATCCCCAAAGGTCCAGGGACAAAATCCTGTAACAAGAAGGAAGGCGGGGGCAAAGGCTGGGCCCAGGGGCCAGCTCACAGGGCCCTCCAGGCAGGGAAGCAGTCCCCAGTGGCGGTCCTCCTGGCGCCCAGCAGCAGCAGGCCCCCTCCAAGTTAGGATCAGGTAGAGAACATTTTGTAAGGGGCCACAGCCCCTTTTTATACACTAAATTCCTTTGTCTGTGTCTGTAGGGTGGGGGAAAAACAAGTCGCAGCTGGTTTTGGAGCACTTTATTTTTCTCAGTCCCTCTCCCTATTCACAGGCTAGGGATTAGACTCACCACAGGGGGTGGAGCCAGCATTGTGTGGGGAGAGCCCAGCTCTATTCAGGTCCCAGGTGCACCCCTCCCTCACATTAACATGCAGATTTCTCCACTCACCACCGGGGCATACCCATCCTGACTCATGGAGCCAGGCACACCAGCCAGTCACAGCCAATCACCAGCCAGACAGCAAATTCACATAATTTACACAGACAGGCAAACTTCTAGAAGTGGCACTTCCACACTAGACACAATCATGCCGCACACATCATCGCGCAGCATTTAATCACATGAGTCCGCACATACCAAACTCGCACCAGCACTTCCCACGCATCAGGAACTACCAGGGACACATACATTCCCCATGCATTCCTATGGGAGGGCAGGCCAACCTCACTACACGCATGCACTTTACCCTGGGACACAGTGGTAAAGTGCGCAGATGCCAAAAATCACTAACACCAGGTCACCATTAAAAGCAAAAGGTTCAGGGGTGAACCTGCCAGAAGGGCCAAGTCCACCAACAAGTGGGTGCTGCAAAACGCCCGAAGGGGCTACTCCCTCCCCTTCAAGACAACCCCTCCAGCCATGCCACCTCAGTACCACCGCTTGTCGAGGGATCACTTGGCGCTTCCCCAGCAGGAAGTTGCGGCCCTTCTTGGCCAGGGGGCCATCAAGTGCGTTCAGACTCCTGAAGTAGGTTGTGGTTGTCATTCCCACTACTTTCTGGTTTCGAAGAACGACAAGGGACTGCGTCTTAACTTAGACATTCGGAACGTCAATCGCTTCCTCCGAAAGGAGAAGTTCAAGATGTTCACTCTTGCTAAGGTCTTGTCTGCCCTGGACCCGCAAGATTGGATGGTGGTGTTGGACTTACAGGACGCCTATTTTCATATTCCCGTCCTGCCTGCCCACAGACACTACCTGCGATTCACGGTAGGCCATGAGCATTTTCAGTTCACCGTGCTCCCCTTTGGCCTTACCAGCGCCCCTCGGGTGTTAACGAAAGTGATGGCAGTGGTCGGATCTGCGCAGATCAGGGGGTTCAGTCTTCCCCTAGCTCTACGACTGGCTGTTTACGGCGGGCTCGCCCTAGGCAGTTGTCTCCCACCTCCAGAATACGGCCGACCTCCTGCATTTGTTGGGGTTCTTCATCAACATGCTGAAGTCGCACCTGATTCCCTTAGCAGAAGCTCTTTTTCATCGGAGCGGTTCTGGACTCGGCACAGTTTCGGGTCTATCCTCCCGAGCAGCGAGTTCGGGACATTTAGGTATGATCCCGATCTTACAGCCTCTGTCCCGGGTTTCAGTCAGGATGACCCTTCGATTACTGGGTCTGATGGCCTCCTGCATCCTGCTGGTTGATGATGCCAGATGGCATATGTGGGCTCTGCAGTGACACCGCATCAGCACAGCATCAGGGCAACCTGTCCGATCACGTCCAGATCTCGGAGGGCACTGCAAGGCAATTGCTGTGGTGGCTTACGAATCGCGATTGGGTCAATGGGAGATCCCTCTCCCTTTCCCAAAGGGAACATACAGTGGTGACGGATGTGTCGCTTCTGTGATGAGGCGGCCACATGGGGGGAGGCGGAGATCAGAGGCCTCTGGTCTCCGGTGGAGTCCAAGCTCCACATAAACCTTCTGGAGCTTCGGGCGATCCGACTTGCACTGAAGGCATTCCTTCCTTCTCTCATGTGGAGAGTAGTGCAGGTGTTCACCGACAACACCACCGCCATGTGGTACTGCAACAAACAAGGCAGGGTGGGTTTGTGGACCCTTTGCCTAGAGGCTCTGCACCTCTGGACTTGGCTGGAACATCAGGGCATGTCCCTGGTGGTTCAACACCTGGCAGGTTCTTTAAACGCCAGGGCAAACAAACTCAGCCACCGGTGCATGATGGATCACGAATGGCGTCGGAACTCGGACATGGCAAAAGGTCTCTTTCATCAATGGGGAGATCCTTGGTTAGATCTATTCGCCACCGAAGAGAACACGCAATGTCACTAGTTCTGCGTCTTGGAATTTCAAAGGCGGAACTCGCTCGACGACGCTTTTTGTAGCGATTGGAGCAGCGGTGTGTTGTACGGCTTTCCACCTATACCACTTATACCCAGAGTGCTGAAGAAGATCAGGCGCGACCAGGCCCAAGTCATCCTTGTGACTCTGGACTGGAAGTCATCCGGGCCCAAGTCATCCTTGTGGCTCCGGATTTGGGCTACTCAGTATGAGCATCGATCCCCGATCCGTCTGCCTCTTCGGGAAGATCTTCTGTCCCAGCAGCAGGGGATAGTCTTCCACCCGAACCTGTCCAGTCTCCACCTCCTTGTGTGGCGAATGAGCGGCAGCAGTTGACGTCTTTCGACTTGCCTCCCGAAGTCTCTAATATTATCTTGGCAGCCAGGCGTCCCTCCACTAAGACGATAAACGCCTGCAGGTGGAATAAGTTTACGGCATGGTGCACAGCAAAGCCTGTAGATCCCCTTTCTGCCCCTCTTTTAGAGGTTCTTCTTTTCTCCTCTCTTTGACTCAGCAGGACTCTGCTCTAGGCACTATCAAGGGCTATCTCTCTGCCATTTCCGCCTTTTTAAGGCTTCCAGATCAGCCTTCCCTTTTCAAGTCCCCTGTTGTAAATAGATTCTTGAAATGCATCACACAGATGTGTCCTCCTGTTCCTTTCGTAATGCCTCAGTGGGACTTGAATATAGTTCTTACTTTTCTGATGTGTGCTCCCTTTGAGCCACTTCACAATTGCCCTCTTCATGTCCTCACTCTAACTGCTTTCCTGGTTGACATCACCTCTGCCAGAAGAGTGAGTGAGCTCCAGGCTCTTTCTTCTACGTCTCCTTTTCTCTCTGTCCATCCGGACAAAGTTATTCTAAGGACTCGTCCTTTTTTTTTGCCAAAGGTTATCACTGCCTTTCACATCGGGCAGACCATCTCTTTGCTCACCTTATTTCCGCCTTCGCATCCCTCAAAAGAGGCTCCACCGTCTGCATCTAAAACGTGCACTCTCTTTCTATCTGGACCGCACACAACAGTTCCGGTGGATGACCAGCTCTTTGTTGGCTACGTGGGCGCCAAGAAAGGTCGGGCTGTGCACAAGCGGACCATCTCAGGGTGGGTCGTTCTGAGCATAAAGGCTTGTTACTCCTTGGCTAAAAAGGAGCCTCCGGTGGGGTTGCGTGCCCACTCTACCTGGGCGACAGCAGCCACTACTGCTCTGGGACGGGGAGTTCCCTTGCATGACATCTGTCAGGCAGCTACGTTGGCCTCGCTGCACACTTTTACCAAGCACTTCTGCCTGGACAGCCAAGTCCGGAGAGACGGCTTCTTTGGCCGTTCTGTTCTCCAGGACTTTCTGGTGTGATCTTGGTTTGCAGACCCACCACCGGGGTTGGTTTTGCTGGGGTATCTATTCTAAGGTAAGGAATCTATCACTACGTGTTTCTTTCAGATGCACAAGTTACTTACCTTCGGTAGTGATATATCTGTAAGAAACATTAGTAGTGATAGATTCCTTACTGCCCCAGCCATCCTTCCCATTCTGTGAACTGATTTCTAGGGTTAAGGTCTTCCCTTTCAGGGCCGTAATTTAATCGCACCAGTGTTCAGTTTCTTGCATAGGTCTGGGTTCCTGGTGGGTAAAATTGTGTACAGAAGTGACGTCAGCGCGTGGGCACGTCTAAGTAGCTCCAACAATGCACTCAGAGCTGCACGACGACGCCTACCGACGCGCAGGGGTACTGCTGACGAAAAAACTTTCCGGATCCAGTCTGACGCCTGGGGGTAATTCTAATTTAACGAACCTATCACTACTAATGTTTCTTACAGCTATATTGTTACCGAAGGTAAGTAACTTGTGCATTATCAGCATTTATAATTTTTTGACAAACAAATAAGGACAGAAACCATTGTCTGCAATTCTTCATCAATGTATTGCTCTTGCTTTTTTGTGAAAGACTACCAAAGTGTGTAGGTACCACTTGGTGTTTATGAATAAATACAAGTAATGGGGGCTTCCCTAAACGGATGAAAGAGAGTTGCTCATTTGTCTGAAAGGAGTCCCCCTGATCCCCCTGGACCGAGAAGGGGTTGTACTTGTGATAATATACACGGGTCCCTGAGGGTAGCACAGTTCGTGCTGCAGCTCTTAGAGACCCTCTTTAACCTGAAGGCCCTTTGTTCCAGGGGTACCTTTTACAAGGGATTGAAATGTGAGTTAAAGGGGTGCCAATTATGGAAACAAATGATTTAGTTTAGGGAAGGAGATCTTGCACAGGGGACCTGGTTGACATTGACAGCCAAAATTGCTAACCATGTCCAAAAGATTAACTTAACTACACTAGCCAAACGGGATCAGAGGTATAACCCCGCCAACGTGAGGTGATTGTGAGAAGTTGGCCCGATATGCAACGTTCGCTATTCTAGCGACCGCTATGTATCGTTCCAACGACCCTTATGGTGTTTGGTTGTAAGTCAACCTATAGACCAGCTATCCTAGTAGCGTGGATACGAGCAGTCTAAGGCTAAAGACTCAAGAGGGCGCGTTAAGCCAGCTGTTTACCACACATGTACCCCTTGAACACCCAGTGAAAGGACACCACACAAGTGTTATGAAAATAAACAGGATATTTATTAAGAATCACAACAGCCCTGTACTCTTTATGAGGACAGGGTACTAAGCACAAACCAAATCTCTTTAGCAAATACTTCAAGTGCACAGTTTAAAACAAGTGTCCGAGGACACGGAAAGGTTAAGGTCTCGGGCGGACCCGATAAGGCAAGTCGGAAGCGAGGGACTCGGGACCCTAGAGTAAGGAGGCTATGCAGGCACCGAAATGCCGAGTTACCTAGCCACGAGGGCTGCGGCTGCACAAGTCTTACAGGCGTCGGGGTCTTCGCTGACGAGCCAGGAGCCGGAAGAAAGGAGTTGCTGGCCGGCGACCAGTGCTGAATAGTTCGTAGAGATCCAAGCCTGGATCGGAGATTGATGAAACCTGAAAGCAGAGGGGACCAAGTTCGTACTACTAGCCAGTAGTCAGAGGGTACCAGGAAGGCACCGGTTGGCCGTCACCTCGACTAGGTGAGTGGGCGACGCTAGGCTCTGCAGTCTCACGGACCAGGAGGCGTTGTCGGCGACCACGGTGGAGGTGCGAGCTGTCCCACGAAGGATGATGCTGTCGGCGTCGCTGGGCCCAGGATGGGGCAACAAGCCTTGGCAGATCTCAGGGCCACGGGGTGGGCCTAAGATGGCGTCTTGAGTGGACCCGGAGGGTCCGGGGTGCTTCTCGCAAAGATGGAAGCTAGGGCCAGTCTGGAGCAACCAGACCAGCAGTGATGATTCTCGGATGTCGTCACAGAAGGGCACAAGCCAGCGGCGAGTGACCAGACAACGTGTTGAGCAGCGAGCAGAAGGGCCCCACGCAGATCGTGGAGATGCTGGGAGACTGCACTTCGGTGCTAGAGCGGCTCAGGGTCGGGGCTTCTCGGACCCCAGAGCACTCACCAGAGAGTTACCTCGATGGTCGTGCTGGTTTTTAAGAGCGTGCAGGTTCTGATGATGGCCGGTCCCTCGAGGTCTCGTCGCACCCACAGATCACAGCTGAGCTGATGACGTGGGTAGAGGTCAGAGGTGCCAGGGAAGCCGGTTCTCGTCGAGCTGGGCCGTCGGATCCTTGAGGAAGGACTTGCAGCAAACCGCAGAGTTCTTAGATGGTGCCCGCTGATGCAGGGTGACTACTCCTTAGTCACAAGGGAGAAATCTTGAGAAGAGTCTTGAGTGTCCTTTCGTAGAAAGTAGTTCTTGATTCAAAGATGATCTAATTTGGAAGGGTCCCCGCTCCGGCCTTTATCCTAAAGAAAGGGGTGGGTACATGACTAGGTCCTGCCCTAAGGGTGGGACCAGGAAGGGGGGTAGTTACACCCCTCTCCCCTGCCGGACTTTCCCCAGGCCAGGGCTGTCGCCCCTGGAACTGGTTCTAACCGGCAGATGCGTAGTGAGCACCGGGGGTGCCACTCCGCAGTCACCTTCTCGCAAAAGCCCTACCTACCCAGAATACACAAACCCTGTTTGGGACGGTGCGAACACCGCCCTCGACAGGAAACCCTTTGTCCAAGCGCTCCTCGCTGGAAGGACTCCCAGCAGCAGGAGGTCAGACTCGTGTCTGTGGTGGCAGCATCCATTTTGTGGAGCTGAGGCTTTCGTTAACGTTAACCGGGGTTCACAGTTACGTACATGCCGTGTCCCTCTAGAAGGGCGGAATGCTAACCTCGTCGCCAGAGTTGGTGAGAGGGCAGCATCCCGATTCGTATGACACCTTACTCGACATGTCTTGATAACGCGACACCGAAGTTACCGATGTGGTACGCGTTATCATGGAACAGCCATTGGGTCTTGATTCCGCAAGCTGCAACCGGGCTCGGGCCTGAACCTAGCTCACACGAGCCCACGCACTCTGCCTTCAGGATTGTTAAGGCCTGCCATAGGAGTGACTGATAGGAACTCGGGTGTCCATTGTATGGTTAGATATAGAGCTACTATACCTAAAGCGAAGGGTGGTTACACGTCTTCGCCCCAGCTGTCGTGCAGCCAGTTGTGTCAAATTTAGGAGGCCAGCCAGGGGTGGCATAATACATGCTTCAGCCCCTGGCGGCCCTGGGTACACCTATGCCCTGCGTTACGGGGTCTGATAAGGTGGCCCAGTACCAATTGGTAAATGCACCTAGGGTACATATCGTAATTTAGTAAGAGAACAGCCAGGCTGTGGGTCTGATTAGCAGGCCCACAGCCAGAGAAAGTCGTAAACCAGTGAAACAAAAGCAAAAAATCTGGGTGATCATAGGATTGCAGACCCTACTCTCCTACAGTGATCATTTCAACAAAGATCAAAACATCTGAGACCTGAAGAACTGTGAAACTTGAGAACCGTGAAACCTGAAACCCGGTTCCATTTCTGCACCCGGCGCCTCCTGCTCTTGTTGAAGAGGCCCGCCAACATCAACAAGATTCTTCAGTGCTCCAGAGCCCAAGTCCACCATTGGCTGACCCCTCCTGGACTCCTTAATTTCGCCTGCTGCCTCTGCATGGAGGCCCCAGTAAGCTGTTTCCAACACAAAAGACACCCCTACACCTGTCCGCCTTGGGCCTTGGTGGAGCGGACAGAAGGTGTCCCCAAGCATTGCAACTTACCTCTCTAGCTGTTGGGTTTCCCTAACGGCCTCCTGGCCTGAGCCTGCAGCCCTTTTCCTACTTGGCCTTTCTCCATTGACTTGCATTGGGTTCCCGACGCTTTGTAAGCACCCTTCACCCGGCTGCCCCTGTGCTGCTGGTGATACACTGTTGGTGCTGCTTTGGACCTTGTCCAGTGCTTGTCTCAACTCCTGGAGACTGGTCTACCAAGCCGCTGTTACTTACCTTTTTCAGGTTTCAGCAATCTCCATTGATTTGTTTTGGGTGCCTGACTCCGTATTTGCTCCCTGGACCCGGTCGCCCCTGTGCCGCTGTTTGTGTACTGTTGGTTCTGTTTTGAACCTTGCCCTTGCCCATAAGTTAACATTGCAAAGTCCAAGCGTGTGGAAAGTATTTCTATTGAAAAACGTATTTACCTTAGATGAAGCTCTGTGGTTCTACAAAATAAATATAGCCAAGTATTATTTTTATACATTGGTTTTGGATTTATTCATTTTATGCCTCTGTGAATACAACACATGCTTAGCACTACCCTCTGATAAGCCTAAAGGCTCACCCACACCATCACAAAAGAGAGCATAGTTGTATCTACTCTAGTCTCTGTAAAGCCTCAGGGGATTCACTGGACTCTGCACATTATACCTCTTTTTGGTATAGTATACAGAAAGCCAGTTTCCTACAAGAAGCATCACTTGCATAAGCTCTGGCAAGCTTTGCTGGTTGCAGTATCTTCAGGAAAATCCAAACACTTCTGGGAGATCATGAGGTGGGGTTGTGAAGGGGCTCTGAACAACCTGGAGTTGAACATGAGTACCCAACTTTGCACCAGAAGGGTGGTGCAAATGCATCTTGTGGAATGAACAACCAAGCTATTCAACAACAGGCTGAGACAGGAAGTAATCCCACCCCAAACGAAACTCCATTCACAAACCATCACAACGGGTAAGCTGATTCGAATTCCAGCATGAACTCAACAGCCCAGACAACATCTCCCGGATCACCATACACCCACAAACTTCCTTTCAAATCCCTGTGATCCTTTAATTGCCTCCCCTAGCTTTCATCCCCATTATCCAATCCTGGGGTCATTGGACAAATTTACTGAAAAGAAGGTTGCTCCAGCAATCCCAGCCCAATAGCTGCACAACGTCGCAAACCTGGACAAAATACAATTAGACGTTTATCATAACCATCTAACCCTATGATCTGAAAGAGACTATTAGCAATAGATTCCTTACCTTAGAGTTACCCCCAGGCGTCAGACTGAATCCGGAGAATTTTTTTTTAGCAGTTCTCTGCGCGTCAGTAGGTCACGTCAGTCGACTCCGCATTCGTCGTCAGTGCTGTGTTAGCCCGGTTGACATCGTGGTATCTACTTAGACGGCATCCCTGCGCGCCAACATCAGTTCTTTCTTTTTCCGTGCCAGCCAGCGCAGATCTGGAGAGAGCAGTACCCTTAGTCATATTCTGACTAGTGATTTTTTTTACTTTTGTCGACATGTTTTTCGAGTTGTTCGACTACTGGTAGCACAAGGGATGTCCCATCTTCGGACCGGCTTCAAGCCTTGTGAGTCTTGTCACAAGTTTGTCAGGCACAGACCCGCACCTCGTGTGCTTTGGTCCCTGGAGCGCGCTGACAACTAAAAGTTGTGCCCCGAATGTCGGGCCATGAACACGAAGTCTTTGCGGGAGCAGTCTCAAACTTGTGCAGACACAGCAGTCTGCTCTGTGCCGCTCAAGGTCCCAGTCAAGAGGGAGGTCGCAGGACCAGTCGCAGAGTCACCAACATAACATCTCTTCGTAGTCTTCGGGTAAGCCGAAGCACAAGAACAAGGCGTAGAAGCAGCGTCGCTCTTCGCCTTCTCCCCGTCCGTCGGCCGACAGGACGCGGAAGGTTGTCGTCCTTCGGTTCCGCCGCCGGAGCCTACTAAGACGGCTTTGAGCTTCCTTCCCATCCCAGAAGCCAGAGCATCCCCTGCTCGGCTTTGTGCCTTTTACTAAGCTCTCCACTCAATCTTTGGGCAGCCCAACTCCGCCGGCACGCCTTTGGACTCTGCGGACTCGGCTTGGGGCTCTAGGCCTTCACAACACCTCCTCCTACACTGATACATCTGAAGACGCCTCCGCCACTTCCGATGCCGGTTGTGTCTCCTGCCGATGTCGACCCCATCCTCCCCCCTGACTTGGACACAAAGCATGATCGGTGTCGACCGACACCGGTACCGGCCCCGGCCGGTACTTTTGTACCACTGTTCTATCCTGGCGTTCCCCATTGCCCTGAGTGGCAGCCATAGGAAGGTGAGGAGGACTGGGAGGGATCTGTTGACCCTTTGGCAGACCAGCTTGACTGGAGAGAGGAGTTGGGTGCGGCCAATGGTCTGGATACCTCCCCAGACCTTGACATGCTTTCTCTACCCTACCGAGGCCATGGAGGAGGGAGCCTCCTACGCTTTGGTGTTGCTTCTTCGGAGCCCCTGCTGCTGTTCAATGAGACCCTCATGGACATCCTTCTGGGCAATTGGTCCAAGCACAGCATAGGGGCTTTATGGATAGGATGATTGCCTGATGCCACCGCCCCAGGTGGCCTATATTTCCTCTCTCAACACCCTACCCCTGAGAGCTTGGTGGTCCAAGCCTCAACTTCCAAAGACACATCCCCTTCTGCTCCCCCAGATAGGGAATCCAAGAAGCTGGACCATCTTGGGAAGAAGATGTTTTCTTCTGCCAGCTTAGGACTGCAGTCGGTGAACACTGCATGCCTCTTGGTCCGTTGCACCATTCTGTGTGGGACACGGTTGCGCAAGTGCTGCCACAGTGTCCTGAGTCACACACTCCCGTTCGCAGAAGGGAGAGACGCAGCAAAGTTGTCCTTCGAACTAGACCTACTTTTCTACCAAAGTGGTTACCTCTTTCCACACAGGACAGACCATCACTTTGCCACCTTCTTGCCGCCCCCGCATCCTTCCAAGGAGGAGGAGAGACTCCACCCTTTGCTATCACTAGGTTGGGGTCTTTTGGCCGGACCTCTGCCCCTGTTCCTTATGGGGGTTGTCACGTTCTGTGATGGGGCTATTGTGGTGTCTTGTCCTCCCTTGTTTGTTCGGGACTGGTTCCCCTTCATTGTTATTGGTTGGTTCATAGTCCTGCTGCATGTTATTATGATGTGTTTTCGTATACTCTCTTGGGGGCTATCTCTTAACTGGTACGGTTGCCGTTCAGGGCTGTGCTTTGTTCTTTCTTCTTTCCCTGCCTTTGGGTGCTGCAGAGTCTGGAGCTGCTTTTTATGGTATTGTTCCTTACCATCCCTTTTTCTGATTTTTCGCACACTGTTCCTATACGCTCTCAGTCTTGTCTGTTGGCTCCGCATAGTGGCGCAGAAAAGTTCCCTGAAGAAAAGTAACGTAGGAGCGCCGGGGTGGTACTTATGTGACCTCGCTGACGTCACGTATGCGGACAAATCCAGGGCGGAGTCGCGTGATGCCGTCACCCCGGCGCGCAGGGATTCTGTGGCAAATATTTTTTCCAGATCCAGTCTCACGCCCGGGGATAATTCTACGTTAAGGAATCTGCGGCTAGAATTGTCTCTACCAGATACATTGTTAGGGAAGGTAAGTAACTTGTACGCCACTACTGCTTTGGGATGTGGTGTCCCCTTCAGTGATATCTGCCAGGCAGTCACGTGGGCATTACTGCACACGTTCACTAAACAGTATTGCCTGGGTAGTCACATCCGGAGCAACAGCCTCTTTGGTCGTTCAGTTCTCCAGGACTTTTTGGTGTGAACTTAGTTCGCAGACCCACTTCCAGGGTTGGTATAGCTGGGGTATCTATTCTAAGGTAAGGAATCTATAGCTAGTTGTCTCTGTCTGATGAACAAGTTACTTACCTTTGGTTACGATATATCTGTAAGAGACATATATTAGTTATAGATTCCTTACCGCCCCACCCATCCTCCTCGTTCTGCGAACTGACTTCTAGAGTAAGGGACTCCCTTTCAGGGCCCTAGTTTTGTGCACCAGTTGTCAGTGTCTTGCATGGCTTTGCGCTTCTGGTGTGGAATGTTGTGTAAAGAACTTACATCAGCCCGCCGGTGTCACGATTCGCTCCCTGTGCTCTCGTACCCACCACCAGGGGGACGCATAGTGGGCATTTCCAGTCTTCTAATACGTTTCCAGACCCTCCCCTGCATGCATATCCTGACTTCCAGCCATTTGGACACTTATTGGGAATTGACATCCATTCTCAATCCATGCCAGGTGTTGTGAAAGCCAGCCTGCTTATACTTGAAGGCAGCCTACTCATGCCAGAAAGTCAATTACCCAGAATTCCCTGCTCACTGCTTTGTTTCCACCCCTGCAGGCCAAGGATGGGTGGAAGAATTCAGCTCACCTGTTGCTGGCTGCTGCTAGCCTGCTCACACCTGATGCATGTGCTTACTGAGATCTCTTTTAAGCCCCAGCTCCCTTCAAGCCAGTGTTGGTCATTGTAGCGGTTTACCGGTGAGACCGATCCTTGTTTCCAGTGCTCCCTGAGCTTTTGCTATTGTTTCCAGTGTTTCCTGAGCTTTAGTTATGCCTTGTTCCTGACCTGCTGCTGTTTTCCTAATTCCTGAATTAGCACTTCTTGCAGTGCTACCTTGAACCCTGAGCCTTAGTATCCCTTGTTCCTGAACTGCAGCAGATTCCCTTCTCATGAATTAGCACTGCTTGCATTGCTACCTTGTCTCCTGAGTTCCTGAGCTATAGCTATTCTTTGTTCCTGTTCCTGGGCTTCAGCTATTTCTTGTTCCTGATTTGCATTGCTTGCAGTGCTCGCTTGACTCCTTGTTTCCTGAGCTGTAGCTAATTCCATGTTCTTGAACTAGCACTGCCTGCAGTGCTACCTTTACTTCTAAAGCCTTAGTAATTCCCTATTCCTTTACTAGCACTACCTGCAGTGCCACCTAGACTCCTGAGCTTTAGCTCAATTCCTGTTCCTGTTCGGCGGAGGTCAAGGCAAAGCTAACCCAAGCCCTCGCGGAGGGAAGGGATGCAGCACGATATTCCATTCGGTGTGGACTGGTTTATCACAGACTCGCTAAGCAGGGCTATTGCTACGACGGTGGCGGTTCGCCGCCACGCCTCACTGAGGTCCGCCAACTTTTCGGGCGATGTCCAAGCATCCCTTATGGACATGCCCTTTGATGGCCGTCGCCTCTTTGGCGACAAGGCGGACAGCGCACTGGAACGTTTTAAGGACTCTAGGGCTACGGCCAAGTCCTTTGACCTCGGCTAACGCCAGCAGACTTCCGCCTTTCGTCCCTTTCGTGGCCAAGGAATGGGCGCCCCCACACGTCCAGCTAGCCACAGGCTGCAGAACCAACCTCAACGCAGACGTGGTAACCGCTGTGGCGGTGCCGGAGGACACCGGCAAGGCCAGTCCACACCCACCCTCGCAGCATCTGCCTCAAAATCCTCCTAGTCCGAGTTTTCAGGCCCATTCGATGCCAGTGGGGGGCAGGGTTCGCCATCACCTCCTCCACTGGCGCTCCATCACATTGGACAGGTGGGTGCTGCAAATCGTCCGAAGGGGCTACTCCCTCCCCTTCGAAGCGACCCCTCCAGCCAAGCCACTGCAGTACCACCGCATGTCAGGGGATCACTTGCAACATCTGCAGGAAGAAGTTACGGCCCTCTTGGCCAAGGGGGCCATCGAGCGCGTTCCTGGGCCAGAAGTAGGACGTGGTTGCTATTCCCACTACTTTCTGGTACCCAATAATGGCAAAGGGGGCCTACGCCCTATCTTGGATCTAAGGAGCGTCAACGGCTTCCTCCGGAAGGAGAAGTTCAAGATGCTGACTTTGGCTCAGGTCCTAGCTGCCCTGGACCCAGAAGATTGGTTGGTAGCGTTGGACTTGCAGGACGCGTATTTCCACATCCCCGTCCTGCCGGCCCACCGGCGATACCTGCGGTTCACGGTAGGCGACGAGCACTTTCAGTTTACCATGCTCCCCTTCTGCCTTACCAGCGCCCCACGGGTGTTCAAGAAAGTGATGGCGGTGGTCGCAGCTCATCTGCGCAGATTAGGGGTTTCAGTCTTCCCCTATCTCGACGATTGATTTTTGAAGGCAGGCTCGCCACAAACAGTCGTCTCCCATCTCCAGACGACAGACGACCTCCTGCACTCACTGGGGTTCTCCATCAACGTGCCAAAGTCACACCCGTGTCCCTCTTAGAAGCTCCTCTTCATCGGAGCAGTTCTAGACTCAGCGCAGTTTCGGGTTTATCCTCCCGAACACCGGGTTCGGGATATTCAGGCTCTGATTCCGATCTTTCATCCGTTTTCCCGAGTTTCAGTCAGGTTGACGCTGTGGCTTCTGGGGCTGATGGCCTCCTGCATCCTTCTGGTGCATCACGCCAGGTGGCGGATTCGGGCTCTGCAGTGGGACCTGAAGTTTCAGTGGGCACAGCATCTGGGCAACCTGTCTGACCACGTCCGGATCTTGGAGGGCACTGCGAAACAGTTGCAGTGGTGGCTCACGAACCGCGATTGGGTCAGCGGCAGATCTCTCTCCCTTCCCCAACCGGAGCACGTAGTGGTGACAGATGCATCCCTCCTGGGATGGGGGGGCTGCATGGGAGAGAGGGAGATCAGAGGCCTCTAGTCTCCGGCATAGTCCCGGCTCCACATCAACCTTCTGCAGCTGCGGGCGATCCGGCTTGCACTGAAAGCATTCCTTTCCTCTGTCCGGGAAAGTGTAGTGCAGGTGTTCACGGACAACACCTCCTTCATGTGGTACTGCAACAAACAGGGCAGGGTGGGGTCGTGGACCCTTTGTCAGAAGGCTCTGCGCCTCTGGACTTGGCTGGAACACGAGGGCTTAACCCTGGTAGTTCAACGCCTGGCAGGTTCCCTGAACGCCAGGGCGGACAAACTCAGCCTCCGGTGCATGATGGATCGCGAATGGCGTCTGAACTCTGACGTAGCGCAAGGCCTCTTTCGGAAGTGAGGAGAGTCTTGGTTAGATCTATTCGCCACCGAAAAGAACACGCAATGTCATCAGTTGTGCGCGTTGGAATTTCCAAGGCGGCATTTGCTCGGAGACGCTTTTCGTCACGAGTGGAGCTGCGGTCTGTTGTATGCCTTTCCGCCTATACCACTGCTGCCCAGAGTGCTGAAGATCATCAGGCGTGACCGGGCCCAAGTCATTCTTGTGGCTCCGGACTGGGCACGAAGATACTGGTATCCCGAGCTACTCAGCATGTCAGTCAATCTTCCGATTCGTCTGCCTCTTCAGGAGGACCTTCTGTCGCAGCAGCAGGGTACAGTCCTCCACCCGAACCTGTCCAGCCTCCACCTCCATGCGTGGAGATTGAGCGGCGGCAGTTGAGGCCATTCGACTTGCCTCCTGAAGTATGTGATGTGATTCTGGAAGCCAGGCGTCCCTCCACAAAATCTGTATACGCCTGCAGGTGGAACAAATTTGGGGCATGGTGTACAGCAAAGGCTATGGATCCTCTATCTGCCCCCCTTTCAGAGGTTCTCCTCTTCCTTCTTTCTCTTGCCCAGCAGGGCTCTGCTCTGGGCACTCTTAAGGGCTACCTCTCTGCCATTTATGCCTTCTTGAGACTTCCTGATCAGCCGTCTCCTATTGTTAATAGATTCTTGAAGGGCATCACTCACATGTTCCCTCCTGTTCCTTTCGTGATGCCTCAGTGGGACTTGAACCTTGTTCTTACATTTCTGATGTGCGCTCCTTTCGAGCCACTTCACAATTGCTCTGTTCGTCTTCTTACCCATAAGACTGCATTCCTGGTAGCCATCACCTCTGCCAGAAGAGTGAGTGAGCTCCAGGCTCTTTCTTCCAAGCCTCCTTTCCTTTCCGGCCATCCGGAAGAAGTTGTGTTGAAAACACGTACTTCTTTCCTGCCCAAGGTGGTTACAGCCTTTCACATCGGGCAGTCCATCACCTTGCCCACCTTCTTTCCGCCTCTGCATCCTTCCAAGGAGGAAGAGAGTCTCCACCGTCTGGACCCAAAACGTGCGCTTTCCTTCTACCTTGATCGCACACGCCAGTTCCGGGTCGACGACCAGCTCTTTGTTGCTTACGTGGGCGCGAAGAAGGGACAGGCGGTGCACAAACGGACCATCTCTCGGTGGGTCATGTTGTGCATTAAGGTCTGTTATTCATTGGCTAAAAAGGAGCCCCCTGTTGGGCTGAGGGCCCATTCCACTCGGGCCACGGCGGCTACTACTGCCCTGGGTCAGGGACTCCCCTCGCAGGACATCTGTCAGGCAGCTACGTGGGCCTCGCTGCACACATTTGCTAGACAATACTGCCTGGACAGCCAAGTCCGGAGAGATGGCTTTTTCGGACGTTTCGTTCTCCAGGACTTTCTGGTGTGATCTTGGTCCGCAGACCCATCACCGGCGTTGGTATTGCTGGGGTATCTATTCTAAGAAAAGGAATCTAACTCTAACCTGTTTCTTTCAGGTGCACAAGTTACTTACCTTCCGTAACAATATATCTGTAAGAAACAGTAGTTCGTGTTAGATTCCTTACCGCCCCACCCATCCTCCCCGTTCTGCGGACCGATCTCTAGGATTAAGGTATTACCCTTTGAGGGCCCTAGTTTTATGGCACCAGTGTCGGTCTCTGGCATGGCTCTGCGTTCCTGGCGCGGAAGCTGTGTACCAAGAACTGACGTCAGCGTGCGAGGGCTGCGTCTAAATACTCCGACGACGTCATCCCAGCGACCACGACGACGATGGATGCGGAGCCGCAGACGACGCCTACCGCAGCGCAGGGGTACTGCTACGCAAAACATTCCGGATTCAGTCTGACGCCTGGGGATATTCTAAGGTAAGGAATCGAAATTTGCCTAGCTTAGTAACGGTAAGTTGCAATTCTATTAAGGACGAGGCGAGGATTATGCTTTTCCTTCTTCGCTGTTTATTACACATAAAAAACCATAGCAGCCCAGAAAGCACCAAACAGCAAAAATGTTGTCTTTTCATCTCCCAACAGCGGGATGAACACCATAAGATTCCAAATGTAAGAAAACAAACTACAACTCCCAAGAGTCCAATACATTAGTCCTTCTACAATGTCCACTCAGTTAAGATAGGGCGACCATCTTGTGCTCCCTTCCTCTTTCTTCGTGCGAGTCACGCCAAGGAAAATCAACGGTCTTGCTTAGAACCCTCGTTACCTAGCGGAAAAAACACAACAGCGTAAGCGTTGCAAAAAAACTCCCACTAGTCTTTTCCAAGCAAGTACAGCCTTTACAGGAACACCACAAACTCATAACAACAGTTCGATATAACTAAGTCAAAGACTGTTTACTTACACCATTACTGGTGGGATCTCCGAAAGAGTGTTGGGTGGGATAATCCTCGCCTCCGTGTACTTAATAGAATTGAAACTTACCGTTACTAAGCTAGGCAAATTTCGGTTCTATGTCAGGACCGGAGGCTTCAGATTATGCTTGTTCAAAGCTTACCTACCACCAAACTGGCAATATCCACCACTGGCTTAAAATAAAATCTCTTGAAAGTGGAGTCCGAAAACCAGTCTGCTGCACGCATCAAGTCCACCAGGCGTGCTCCCAGAGAAAAAGCCTTCAAGGCCATGGCCCCTCTAGCCGAATGAGCTCCAAACTTCTTGGTATCAATGCAGCTTCTTGCATCACCCACCCCACCCAACAGGCTATAGTGGGAGAAGAAACAGCCTTATGCGGTTTCCGCAGGGCAATCAACAGTTGTCGTTCGCCCGGTGGACGAAATTCCACTGTGACGTCCTCGTACGTCTTAAGGCACTGCACAACACAAAGCTTGGGAACATCCACAAACGCCGGGTAGGTGATATATCTCGTTGCAGACTTAGTCCGCCTACCCACAGTAAAAGTAACCCCATCCGGGGAAAAAACTCTTGCGGAGATGTTCAAAGCACGCACATCAGAAACACTACGACACGACACCAAACATAGAAGCATAGCCAACTTGGCCGATAGCTCTTTCAAAGAAAGGTACTTGTTGTGCTGCCAAGAAAGAAAAAGTTTCAACACCACATTGACATCCCACAGGATCGAATATCTCGGTTCCGGGGGTAAAGAGAGCCTCACACCCCTGAGGAGTCTGCATACTAAAGGGTGTTCCCCAACCGGGGCCCTGTCCAATGGTTCATGAGCTGCAGAGATTGCCGAACGCATTGCGTTAATGGTCCGGTAAGCCAGCCCGCTCGCTGCCAGTTCTGCCATAAAATTTAGATTGGGAACGACGCCCGCAACCAGGGGATCCAAATGCTGTCGAAGACACCAACGAACCCACCTGGTCCAGGCTGACCTGTACCTCTTTGTGGTGCTACTTGCCCATGCCTTTGACAAGAAAGACTCAGCCGAGTCCGAAAGTCATGGGAGCGACCAACGTCTCCGGAAAGCCGCCACGCCATGAGGCGGAGAGATTATTGCAGCACTAGGTGATGCGGGTCCCTATGGGAGAGTAGGGTCTGCAATCCTATGGTCACCCCAGATTTTTGCTTTTTGCTTCACTGGTTTACGACTTTCCCTGACTGTGGGCCTGCTAATCAGACCCACAGCCTAGCTGTTCTCTCTCTAAATTAACATCCATGTACTTTAGGTGCATTTACCAATTGGTATTGGGTCACTCTTGTAAGTCTTTGTACAGTGTACCATAGGTACCCAGGGCATAAGTGAACCCAAGGCCTACCAGGGGCTGCAGCATGTATTATGCCACCCCTGGCGGGCCATCCAAATCTGACACAACTGACTGATCAATGAGCTGGGGCAAGGTGGTGTAATCACCCTTTGCTTTAGATATAGTATACCTATATCTAAACCTAAAATGGACACATATACTCCTATAAGTCACTCCTATGGCAGGCCTTAACAATCCTGGATGCAGATGCTTGGAATTAGGTGAGATGGTGCTCTAGCAGGAGCTGAGCCTGTCTGCAGCTTTCGGAACCAAGTCCTTTAGCTGTTTCCATGGTAACGCTATACCATATACTCTTAAGTGCATTATAATCCTCGTGGTTATTGCTAACTTTGGCATAGCATTATCAAAACATGTCGAGTAAGGTGTCATACGAATTGGAATACTACCCCCTCTCCAATTCTGGCGACGGGGGTAGCATTCCACCCTTTTAGAGGGACACGACATGTATGTAACTGTGAACCCCGGTTAAAGTTAACTCGAGCCTCAGCATCACAAAATGGATGCTGCCACCACAGACACAAGTCTTATCTCCTGCTGCTGGGAGTCCTTCCAGCGAGGGAGGCTTGGACAAAGGGTTTCCTGCCTTGGGAGGTGCTAGCACCACCCCAGACAGGATTTTGTGTATTGGGTAGGACAGGCCTGAAAGGAATGAGACATGCCTGGGGCACACAAGGTGCCCTGTGCCTGCACGGGCTCAAACCAGTTGCACTGGGGCACTCCAGCCCCAGCTCTGGCGTGAAACCGGACAAAGGAAGGGGGGTGTAACCACCCCCCTTCCTGGTCCCACCCATAGGAGGGACCTAGTGATAGTACAGCCCCCTTTAGGAGAATAAAGGTAGGAGCTGTTCCCATTCCAAATGAGATTATCCTGAATTGATTTTACAAGAAGAAACTCTGGACTTCGACGTTATGCTCCACAGAAGACTGAAGAAATCTCCCTTGTGGCCAAGGCGTGACCACCCTGCACAAGCAGGTACCATCAAGCATTCCAGCTGTTCACTTTGTCGTCTTCCCGACCTCAGAGCCCGACGAGACCCGGACTTCCAGACCTCTCCGACCTCAACCTACATCTGCAGCACAGCTGATATCCGTGGGTGCGACGAGACACGTGGGACCGGCCATCTTGAAGAAACTGCACTTCACTTCCAGCACGCCTTCTGAGGTAACCTCGACAAAGTGCTTTGGGGATTGAGAAGCCCCAGCCCCGAGCACAGAAGATCTGCCCTCCATCATCCACGAGATCTGCGTGGGGCCCTTTTGCTTGATTGCTGCTCGACGCGTTGTCTGGTCACTTGCTGGCTGGCTAGTGGCCTCCTAGACGGCGAACCTTGAAAACTTCACTGCTGGTCTGGTTGCTCCAGACTGGCCCTTGCTTCCCTGCAAAGGAGAAGCACCCCGGACCCTCCTGGTCCGCACCTACGCCTTTTCCATCCACCGCGTGGGTTGCCTTTGCCAAGGCCTGTTGACGCCGAATCTGGAACCAACACCGCCGACAGCGAGAGCCTGCGTGGGACAGCTCGTGCCTCCATCCTGGTCGTCGAAGACACCTCCTGGTCCACGTGGCTGCAGAGTCAAGCGTCCACTCTTTACCTGATCGCGATTACAGCATCTGGTTCCTTCCTGGTTCCACACCAGTCACTGGCTAGTGACTGTGAACATTGTCCCCTCTGCTTTCAGGTCTTCATCTTCCTTGATCCACCCTTGGATCACTCCGGACAGCTTCCTCCTGGTCGCCTGCAGCATCTTTCTTCAAGGCTCCATAGACTTCAACGCGGAAACCCGACACACTTTGACACCTATGCACCCGCAGCCCGTGGGTGAGGTAACAAGAGCATTTCGGTGCTCAAGGGTAGATTGACTCTCCTAGTTTCCAGTTTCACAGTCGTTTTAGTCCTAATTAGTCAGAACTGTCCGTACCTACCTTTTTCGTAAATTGTACTGTCCATTGACTTTGTTACGCATCTCGCGTGTGAGTTCACACTCTGCACACGCGTCCCGTGGGCCTCCTATTACCCACCTAAGGTTGGGATAGTGTAGTCCCAGCGATCCTACAGCCTCTGGACAGCTCCAATCCTTCTATCGACTTTCTCAACCCACTTACTTAGTATATGGTTTGACGTGCCCCTAGGGCACCATTGTAATTTGTGCAACTTAAACGTATTTTTCCTAAGAGTCTTGTCATGTGCTTAGCCCTCTGACCTCATAAAGAGTTCAGAGGTGTTTGTTATTAATAAATATACTGTTTATTTTTATAACAACCTGTGTGGTGTCCTTTCACTTGGTATTCAAGGGGTTATATGTGGTAAAAGAGCTGGCCTCACATGCCTAAAGAGTTTAGCCTAAGACTTTGTCCATGCTACCATTAGGATAGCTGGTCTATAAGGTGACTTACAACCAATCACCATAAGGGTTGTTTGGACTGATACAAGGTGATCACTAGAATTAGTGAGCATCATATATCAGGCCAACTTCTCACAGTCCCCGTCCGGATTGAGAAGATGAGGGAGCCAGGGGAGTAGGATTGGAGAATCCCAAGAAAGTTCCAGAAGAACTGGAAACCAAACTTGCGATCTCCACCAAGGTGTCACCATCACCACTTCCACCATTTGGCGGCGAAGGTTGGCCGCTGCCCGCACCACCATGGAAAATGGAGGGAATGTGTAAGGCCTTTCCAGACTCCAATCCTGGAGAAACGCATATGTGGCCTCCGCTAGGGGATCCGGCCTCCAACTGAAAAATCTTGGTAGTTGGAAGTCCAGGCAGGACGCAAACAGATCCACTGAAAAAGGACCCCGAATGGTTGCTAGCCACTGAAACACCTGTACATCCAGTTTCCAGAGGCTGGAGTCTCGCAGGTACCTCGAGTGCCAGTCTGCCACTTGATTGGCCCGCCCCGGAAGGTATTCCGCCGTCACCGAGACCTGATGGGCTAGGCAATATTCCCAAAAATCCTTTGCCAGATCCGTCAGAGCCCGGACCGGGGTCCGCCCAGACGGTTCACATAACGAACCGCTAAGAGGTTGTCCTTCCTCAACAGGACACATGACTGCGCTGAGTCCCTGGTCCAACAACGGACCGCAAAGGAACCTGCCAGGAGCTCTAGGCAGTTGATATGGAGCTACTGCTCTTCTAACGACCAAGCGCCGCCTGTGTAAAAATCTCCGCACCGGGTGCCCCAGCCCGACCTGCTGGCGTCTGACTCTATTATCAAGTCTGGATCTGACCCGAATATTGCCCGGACGTTCCACGCTTCCATATGAGAGAGCCATCAGGACATCTCCTCTTTCACCTCCTCGGACAGAGGAACTAGGTGGTCGTAAGGCAACCCCTTCTTGAGGTCACAAGCCTTGAGGCGTTGGAGAGCACGGTAATGAAGGGGCCCCGGAAAGAATGAGGACGCTAGCAGTCCTACCACTCTGGCGATCTGACGCCGAGAAGTATGCGTTTTGGCGATCGTCTGCCGCAGTTCGTGTCTGATTTTGGCCATCTTCCGAGATGGTAAGCTCAGGGATGCCTGCAAAGAGTCCACGACGAAACCCAGAAAAACTATCCTCTGGGAAGGAGAAAAGACTGACTTGTCCTCGTTGATAATGAAGCCCAGACCTTGCAATAAGGAGATCGTCTGGTTGAGCTGGTGCATCAACCGGTTGGGGCATTGGGCCATCAGCAGGATATCGTCTAGATATACAATCATCCGGATTCCCTGGCCTCGAAGGACTTCCACAGCCGGGTGCAACAGCTTGGTGAAGCACCAAGGGGCCGAGGAAAGCCCGAATGGAAGGGCCGTGAACTCGAAAACCTGGTCTCGCCAGAGGAATTGCAGGAATCGCCGGTGAGGAGGATGTATGGGCACCACTAAATATGCATCCTTGAGGTCCATCCGGACCATCCAGTCGTTTTGCAGCAACACATCTTGCAAAAGATGGATACCTTCCATCTTGAAATGTCGATAAATCAACCAGCCATTGAAATCCTGGAGGTTGATGATGGGTCTCTTGCCCCCATCCGTCTTTTCCACCAGGAAAATGTTGCTGAGGAACCCGAGGGGGTGGCACGTTGATCGACAAATGGTCTCCTTGCGGAGGAGCGCCGAGACCTCTTCGTCGATCAAAAGCGCATCTTCCCGGGAAAAAAGAATGGGACGCGGAGCCCTTTGATGACAGGGCTGATCGTAGAACTCTATATGGAAACCACGCATCGTTTGAAGAACTCATACGTCCCCTGTAATTGCTGCCCAAGCTTCTGGAAAAAAGGCTAGCCGTCCCCCAATCTGAACTTGGTCTGCTGGGATTAAACTCACCATTGGAACCGCTTCCTCCTGCGTCGGATCTGAAGCCACCCCGTCCCCGGAACCGCTGGCCTCTGGTCGGGTAGAAATTATTGTAGTTGGCCGAGGTGTTATACTGGCCTGTGCCGGAGCCTTGCCCTTCGTTGGGTTGAGTCTGACCACCGCGGCCGGTCGCGAGGCCCCTACCACGACCGCCCCCCCCTGGAGAAACGCTGCTGGAACACCCTCTTAATACTCGATTGAGCTTTATCTAGGGAGGTGAACGTTGAAACAAACTTCCCCAGCTCCTTGATAAAAGGGTCCCCAAACAGGCCGCCCTGTGCCGCAGCACCTGCCTCCGAGGAGGCCAAGTCTCCCAACTTGGGATCCAATTTGATTCGCAAAGAACAGCGACGTTCTGTAGAGAGGGCGCAGTTGGCGTTCCCTAAAAATATGACCGCCTTCTGCGCCCAATTGGACAGAACCTCCGGGGAAATGGGGGAGCCTGATACTTTGGCCTCTTCTGCCATATCTAATATTTTCATCAGTGGGCCTATAGTGTCCAAAAGCTTGTCTTGACAAGACCGCCAAGAACGGTCAATCCCCTTTCGAGGGTCCTTGACAAACTTCGCCATAGAGGTGTCCATTTTGCCAACCAATTCCGGCGTCATAGCGACCTTACCCTCCAGCGTAGGACGCGGACACTCCTCCCTCAGACAACTGCGGGCTTCCTTCTCTAAGGGCTTGCGAAGGCGTCCCGCCACGAACTTCGCGACCTTGTCTCCAGGCGCCCAGGCCGCTGACCTCGGATGGATGATCTCATCTGGGTCAATCATGCCTGAGGAGTCCTGGGGTAACTCAGCCGCGGAGCCGGACGGTCGCTAAGACCGCACAGACTCCTCATCATCGTCCGTGTCTGCAGGGGAGAACCCTCCCGGGGAAGGAGGGGCTGTCTCCGTCTGGACTGAAGGTCCCGGGGCCGGGAGCGGCGCGTGTGTAGGCTCGGAAGCCTTAGCCAAAAAAGCGTCCCTGAGGCGCTCAAAGGCATCCTTGTCCACACCTTGCGCATCCCCAGACGCCTCGTCCCTGCAAGGCTTTTTAGGCGCGGGCGGGTTGCCCTCAAAAAGTGTGGGGCTAGTTACAAAACCCACCTGCGCCGGCGCTAGCTTCGCACATTCCTCCACTATGTGGGGCGAGAATCTATCCTCCATAGGCCCCACTATGTCTTGCACACACCTATAAATGGACTTCTCTACAGCCGCATAAAACTCGTCATCCCCCAGGTATTGATGGGACTCTTCCTTATCCACATAGTAACATTCCGCCGTCGTCCTTGATACAGGCCTAGGCCATGGGAAAAAGGAAAATGACGTGGACTGGCTGTAGGGGGCCAGGCAAATATGGGGTAAACTGGCAGTATGAGGCTAGGAAATGTATGCTAACCAGAGGCCAGCAAGTGTTTTGGGCCTGGGGAACCCAGGAGACAGAATCGAGGCAGCACCACCCCAAGCGCGCAGACCCTCAAACTGGACTGGGTCAAAGCCGCCTCCCTGCGCGCCTGAAAACAAGGCAAAGAATGCTGGCACAATGAAAGTGGCTACACCGCCACCGGTGCTGTTTTTACTGCCCGCAGGCGTCAGCGCGGTTTCCTACCGCAATACGGACCCCGAGGGGCGTAAGCAACAGGGGAAATACAGCCCTTAACCAGGGCGTCACGGTGAGGAGGATCGGGAGGCTCCGGCGCTGCTCCTGTCCCCAGCGCGGTTCCCGTGAGAGAGTGGAAACGGCGCTGAGGAGAACGAGACTCGATGGCGCCACCTAGCGGTCTCTGTCACACCGCTAAAGAGAAAAACAGGGAAAATCGCGTAAGGGGCGAGAAACGTCCCCACGATATCAGGGCTCTGAAAAGGAAAGTATTGCACACCCTATAAAAGAGCCCCCAATAAAAAACGAAATAGCACAAACAAGAACCCCCACAATTACATAGCAAAAGTGAGAGCATGCAAGAGAAGCACTTAACTGGCTGCGAAGAAAGAGGAAGGGAGCACAAGATGGTCGCCCTACCTTAACTGAGTGGACATTGTAGAAGGACTAATGTATTGGACTCTTGGGAGTTGTAGTTTGTTTTCTTACATTTGGAATCTTATGGTGTTCATCCCGCTGTTAGGAGAGGAAAAGACAGCATTTTTGCTGTTTGGTGCTTTTCTGGGCTGCTATGATTTTTTATGTGTAATAAACAGCGAAGAAGGAAAAGCATAATCTGAAGCCTCCGGTCCTGACATAGAATCTAACACTAACTACTGTTTCATACAGATATATCATTACCGAATGTAAGTAACTTGTGCGTTAAGAGGGATGGCCATTTTGCTCGCTCTGTTTTGCAGGATTTTTTGGTCTAGTCAGGTGGACACCCTACTCCGGGAGAGGTACGGCTTTGGGAATCTATTCAAAAGGTGAGGAATCCAGAGGCAGAAATATCCATCAGAAGAACAAGTTACTTATCTTCGGTAACGCTTTTTCTGGTGGATACAATATCTGCCTGTGGATTCCTCACGGTCCCACCCGCCTCCCCGTTGTCCACCTGTTTCTACCAAAAAATGTTTTATTTTAATCATGTTTATATTTTTTAATAATGAGAAATACTTTTCCTTTGCAATTTCTCTTTGTCTTTATTGATTATGCATTTGTGATTTTACATATGTGTATATGTGATATGCTATGTATATATTTGAAAATGTGTCGGTCTGCCTTTTGTGGCTCCGATGACGTCCTCGTCGACGTGGTAGAGCTAGGAAAGAATTTTCATGCGGAATGCTGGTGCAGGGGGTATTTAAAAGGTGAGGAATCCACAGGTTGATATTGTATCCACCAGAAAAAGCGTTACCGAAGGTAAGTAACTTGTTCTTTTAGCTAAATTAGAGATGTGCAGGGGATTCTGGGTAAGAAAACTGATAGATCCAAGGCTATCTTTTGGGTAGCCTGCCAGCACTTTAAAAACCACAGACAGTGACCCTTGGAGTAAAGGAGCGATTCCTCTGCAGCCATCAGGCACAGCAAGCAGAGTCTGGTCTAACGCCTTGCAGCATCCTGAACCGACCGTGACACAAATCACCAGAAGGTTCTCGTGCTCTGGAAGGTCAGATCGGTCTCCCCACTGTCAAGACACTAGCGCCAGCCAGAGCCGTGCAGTACCAACCCCCGGGTTACCGGACGCCCTTACCAAACACCAACAGTGAGAGTCAGTCTGGATTCCCACTGCATCGAGAGCAAGCATTATTCGAGGGATGTTAGCATTGCTGATACCCACTTCGAGATTGGCCCAGCTGCGTGGATTTTGTTCTTGGCTGCTGTTTGTCCCTGACTGTGAGGTGTATCTTTGCACGCCCAGCCAGTCAGCACCTCTCTGCTCCTGAGCCTGGGTCCCAGCCAATGGCTGTGCACCTGTGATTGATGACCCCTTGCACCTTAAGTCCCCGTTTGGGAACCCTTAGACTTGCCTGCAGGTCCCCATGTGCAGCCTCTTTACAGAGGACCTCTCTACTCTGTAGCGCCAGCTACCAACCTCACAAGCACCCTGCTCCCGGTAAAACCCAGGAGGTTCCAGACAAACTGTTGGTAGTACTTTGGACATTGGCCCACTACAACTCTGATCCCAGAAGGTGAACAACTGAAACTGACTGTACCTACCTTTACCCTTCTTTGATTTTCCCTTCCATTTGATTGCATTGAATGTATAAGTGCACAACTTTAAAAGCTTGATAGTTTTGAATGGTTTATTATGGCAAAAAGTACTTACCTTTGAACGAAGCTGTTGGTTTTAAACCATATATAAAAAGAAGTGATATGTATTTTAATTGGTTGCAGATTTATTCTTTGAGTGTATGTCTCATTTATTGTTTGTGAGTACAACAAATGCTTAGCACTACCCTCCGATAAGCCTAACTGCTCACCCACATTACAACAAAAGAGTGTTAGTATTATCTACTTTAGCCTCTGTTAACCAATTGGGGGTTCACTGGACTCTCTGCACAGTGTACTTCATTTTAGTACACTATATGGAGAGCTAGCTACCTACAGTCTCTTACCCTTCTGACTGTGGCTTCAAGACCGACGTCTGCCCTGTGGTTTCAACAGAACTTTCAATCAATTGCAGTGTCTGCTCACTTTCCTTGCTGCGCAGATGTCAATCTGTCGGGGCAGGCTCCTTTTCCTTAGACTGCTGTCAGGCTCTAGGTACCAATAGCTCTTATCTGGCTCGCCAAAATGTTGCTCAAATATGAATTTTCCTTGAAAAATAAAACAAAGACGAAGCGGTTGGCAAAACAGGTGCAGTTGGTTTATAAACACTTTCCCTAGGAGTTCAACCCACAGAAATGGGTCTGAGGAATGTCTCAAAGTACAATCAATTCATGTGTGCCTCTATACTGTTTTGGGTGCAACAAAAGTACATCCGGTGATCCTTCTTTGGAAAAGAATGTGGGCCTTGTCTGTGGAGTCATAAATAAATGGTTTTCGAAAAAAAAAAAGATATGCTGTCCCTGTTACCCTCAATCAGTGAACTTTGAATTAACTGATGTTTAAAAAAAAAAAGTTTTGTACAATTCTTTTAATTTTTGTATAAACTAAGTACATTGTTATGGTTTTAATTAACTAAAACAATAAAGAATTTTTGAATTTGGTTTTTGCAAACAAAAATCAGGTGGCTCAACCTTGCATGGACACAATGTGGGCCAGTACGTAGTGTGTCCAGATATCCGGCATGAGGGGCACGTGATTGTTGCGTGTACTGTGTCCTGATTGGCTGTGTGTTCCTAATTCTGTGTGGCATCTATGGTGTTTGGGAATGCGTTCACCCCTCTGACCATGTGTGCTTTTTTGGGGCCAATTTCCCTGGACCATTGTGGTGTCGCTGCACTTATCTGGGGGACGGACCTGAGCTGCCTGTTTGTCTGCTAGTGCCACCCCACCTTTGACCGGTTAATCAGTTACCGTGGTCCTAGGTTGCAGATCCTACTTGAACACACATTTTTGTGTCAGGGTTGAATGAGAATACATGATGAGCGAATTTATCAATAGCGATGGGATTTCTTTCATATATGCTAGTGTAATATTGTAGAAAAATAGGATCTTTCTGGCATAGATAATCCCACGTTTTGCCTAGTGTCACTGTGTTTTGACTGTAGTTCACTGGGATCCTGCTAACCAGAACCACATAGGAAGTGCTCTCACCTCTAAATGCTGTTGATAAGTGCTTTATACAGCCCACAATTGGCATACCGGGGTACCTCTGTAAGTCCCAAGTATATGGTACTGAGATCTCCAGGGCATTGGTATACCAGGGATCTCCGAAATGACTGCAGCATGTATTGTGCCACCCATGGGAGTCCATGCAAACTGTTTGCAGAACTGCTATTGCTTGGTCCATACACCTTTCACTTTAGACATAATGTTTTCCTTACATTCTGGTCACTGTGGGGCAATCATTATAAGTATGTAGTGGAAACTGGCAAGTCGAGATGTCAAACTACATAACTGCTGCTCCAAATCTGACCATGTATGGTATGAAACATGTTTGATTCATGCAACTACACAGATTCCAGTGTTAGTTGCATGATATCATGTACTGGGGCTCCCTAGAGGACCCCCACAATACCTACCTGTGTAGCCTTACAGGGTCTGCCTGCCAGCCACGCTGCTGCACCCCTAAACAGTGTTTTGCCCGTCTGCTGATGAGCGTAACTCAGGCAGAGGAAGCTGAACAATAGATTTCTGCGAAGGAGAGGTGTGGCCACCTCTCCTTTAGAATTAGGTGGAATGGGGGCGCTTCTGAGTGCCACCAGACTGCATTGAAGGGCACATTTAGTGCCCTTCTTGCATAAATCAGTTTTTCCCATTTTAGGAACCCTTGACTCCCGCTCTGGTGCAAAACTACACAAAGAACACCCTCCTGTCCAGCGTCTCCCTAGGGAATTGCCTAGAGCTCCTCCAGGTGGCCACTTGATTCTGCTATGCTGAATCTTGGCTCCTGGGAGCATCTGACTGGCTAGGCCAATTGAGTAGCGTACCCGACCCCCTGATAGGTTGGTCACCACAGAAGAGGTCCTTCCCCGTTTTAAGATTACTTAAGGACTCCCCTGAGGGTGGGTCCTTAGATTTGTTCGGACAATATATTCAAGGACAGCCTACCTGTCTTCCTGAGATCGTCGAAAGACTCTTCTGCTGGTGGACACTGGAACTCTGCTGTTTCTTCGAGCAAGAACTAAAGAGAAGATTGTTCTCGGTGGGCAGACTCCAGCTGCATCTTTGTCTCCATGCTCTTCAAGTTTCTGCTACTCCGTGGATGTGCATCCTTTGTGTCAGCAGGGACTCTGCTTGCATTCAAGCAAGAAGGAATCAACTTTCGAGTCATTTTCCAGCATTCACAGACACCTCTATGTCGACGACTGGTTTGCTGATCCTGTTGTCCCACAGACATCGCCCGGCTCTGCAACACAGGTGGTGGTTTGTTGGTTCTCCAGAGGCCTGACCAGTGTTCCCTGCAACTTGGGCGACAGTAATCCCTCTCCAGCCAACATGAACTGCCTCCCTGTACACTGTCTGTTTGCCATTGCCAAGGCTTGTTGGCTCTCTTCAAAAAAGTTCTTTGAGCTCCAAGAAGCCCCAGCCTCCAGCATTGCACAGCTCCAAGAACGACGTCCGTCCTGCATCCTCTGCACTTCTGAGTGCTGCAAAGGCTTCAGTGTGACTCCATGTGCTTGCTGCCAGAGGGTCCTCAAGAGGGCTCAAAAGATTTCTGCTGGTTCTCCTGCATGCTGGGGGCCTGACCTGACTTACCCTTGCTAGGTTAGTCCCACAGACCTTGCTGGTCTGCATCCACATATCTTTATCTTCAACCTGACTGTTGCAGCTGCCAAGGCTTGTTGGTGTTCCTGCCAGACTCTGACCTTCCTTCATTCCTCATCCGTCATGGGACAGCCCGTGGAGGGCTCCTGTGCCCCTGCATCATCGCCTGGGCTCCACAGCTGCTTCCTTAATACTGTTGTGCTGTAGCAAGTACCTCTGACAAGGAGTGGTATTGTTCTCCTGCTCCTCCTGGACATCTCCAGGTGGTCTGGACTCTGTCCCCTCTGCTTTCCGGTACTTCTTGCCCAGAATTCACGTTTGGGTTACACCATCCTGGTCCAAGAGTCGCCACAGCCACCGGACTTCTAAGATCCTCCATTGGTTCTTACGGGCGGTTCCATCACCACTTCGCCCCTATACACCCAGGCTGCCTGGTGTAGGTATCCTGGTTCCCTGGGTATCCATGGGTGGGGTGGCTCTCCAACCTCCCTTGATCCATTTGGTGTCCTCAGTGTCCTTTGGAAAGGTTCCTGAAACAAGAAAATACAAACTGTGACTTATCCTGTGTTATACTATGGAAGTTTGACCCGATGTAACCACTCTGCTCCCGGGTGCCTTGGGGTACCAAGCTACTCACCTCTGTAGTTTCCTTGCTTTCCCTGGACTTTTCCATCCTTGGGTAACAGTCTTGTGTTCGAGGCATGTGGGCTGCTGAATTCATATCTGTGCATAGATCGCTGCCTAGTGTTTGGTCCGGATGATTGCACATTGTTGTCCTGGAAGAGTCTTCGAAGTATCACGAGATAGGTGGCTCCTCCCCTGGACTACAGTGCGCATGGGCATCCTCTCCATCCTCAGATTGTTTTTTTCCGCCATTGGGTTCGGATGTACTTTCTTGACTCAAGTTCGGAATCGATATAAAAAACTTTTTCAAGGCCTTCGGGGCGTCTGTATTATCTTTCGTTCGGTGCCAAGTACTTGATCCAGTTTGCCTTTTTTCGACACCAGGCCCCAACAACGATCGACGATGGAACAGAGCCCGTTCAAAAGATGCCCCGTTTGCAACTCCAAATACCCTCACATTGAAGTGCACCCAGTGTGCAATAAATGCCTATCCCCAGACCACGACGAGGCCAGCTGCATGGCCTGTTCTAGGTTCAGGTCGAAGAAGACACTTCGGCGTCAACGCGCCGCAAGACAGTCGGCGCAGAAGACGGCGCCCGACCTGGAGAACATCTTCGAGGCTGATGACGACGAGGGCGTCGATGAAGAGGATCCTGACCAACAGTTGGATCCTGCGTCGGAGCAGGACTCTATCTATGATGAGGACGAAGAAGAAGACTACGTCCTTGAGGAAGACGCCGTCGAGGTAGGAGACGACGCAGAGGCCATCGGAGCCGTCGAAGACGACTCAAGCGATGAGCAAGGCCCAGCCGCAGTTGCGGGGCCCAATACTGACACTGTACTTTCTAAGGCTCAGGTCGAGGCATCGCCGGAAGGCCTTAGCCAAGATCTTAATCCACATTCTATAGCCCCGCGTCAAGACCCGGCTAAGAATATTTCTAATGAGCCATCGGTCGATCAACCACAATCAGCGGTGAAATCAAAACCGAAACCGACAGATGCTAAATCGAAACCGAAACTGATAAAGACAGTCATCGAATCGACGGCTTCGGTGTCATCGGCTCCAATCAAAACCAAAAGTGTCATCGACCCTTCGGGGTCACAAGGGGGCGTCGGCCCAAAGATCGGGGCGCCGAACCTGTATCTAGGCTCAACGTCCAAAGATGGCGACACTGGCAAAGGACTCAAGGCTAAGAAGACTTTTGATCCGAAGCTTCCAGCCTCCAAGCCAATAGTGGGCAAGGCCTTCGAGTCGAAGATCAAAATCAACCCGAAAGAGCATGTCACGTTGAAGCAGAAGAGCGTGCCTGCTGCGCACCGGGAGCTCGAGTCGACGCAAGGCCGCAAGCACACTAGTGATCAGACGAAGTCGGTCGGATCGAAGACAGCGCCGCCCTCGAAGGTCGGTTCGTCTCCAATGCTTACGCCACCAATCAAGTACGGACTGCCCCCGACCGCTCGGCCCAAGGCGTTCGAGCCACAAAAAAAACACCAACACAGCCAAAAAGATGTTGGTAGTGTCCAGAAATCAGCCCATTGAGGAGGCCGTGGTGTTCCAAGCGCCCTCCTATGACAATCAGTCAAAACTATTCATCGACTCGGATTCTGGCAGACTCACTATTTACAAAAGAAAGATCATTCCAGAAAATCCTTTGGAGTCATACAAGATCCCACTCAAAAAGAAAAGGGACTCTGCCACCTCACTTGTTCTTTTTGAACCTGTGGAGTCCTATGGACAATATGCCTATTCTCCCACACGTACCAATGAGGATGTGGGGAGGGTTACAATGAGGAGGAATTTACTTATCCTAATGACACAGATCAAGAAGAACCTCAACCCTGGACTGACCCTGTTGACCCTTGTGAGCCACACACCACGCCTGACGCTCAGTCCTATACCGTCAAAACCTCGCCTACTGAAGATACTGTTGCGTTTAACGCATTGATTGAAAGGGCAGCCAACAACCATGACGTGGAAATGCACGCTGACCCAGTGGAGGAAGACTTTTTGTTTGATACTTTCTCGACTTCAGAAAGATCAGTAAAGACATTGCCTATGCTAAAGGGCGTCCTTAAACACGCTGGTGACATTTTCAAGGAGACCAAAAGGGCAAGGGTTGTAAACCCAAGGATTGAAAGGAAATACCGGCCTGCGCCTCTAGATCCTACGTACATTAAGGGCCAGCTCGCATTGGACTCCCTAGTGGTGGCTAATGCTCGTAAGAGAGCGAACTCTCAGACAAGTGGTGATGCTCCTCCTCCGGAGGAAGCTTCTAGCAAACGAGTAGCGGCTCAAGCGGCAAATATTTAGAGGATCTCAAATACACAGGCCGTATTAGCCACATATGATAGGGCTCATTACGACACGTTAGAGCAGCTACTACAACACCTGCCTGATGCTTATAAGGAGGGAGCAGAAATGCTGATACAGGAGGAGAAGCTGATTTCAAATGCATCCATTAAATGTGCGCTGGATGCAGCAGACACGGCAGCTAGCGCCATCAACACAAGTGTGATGCTTAGAAGGCATGCCTGGCTAAGCATCTCTGGCTTTAAGCCAGAGATCCAAACAACTTTACTTAATCAGCTGGTTAACCCAGACTTTCTATTTAGTCCTGATGTAGACACAACCCTAGAAAAAATTAAGAAAGACACTGAGACAACAAAATCCATGGGAGCTCTGCAGTCACAACAGTTCAGGGGCGGTTCCTTTCGTCGCTCCAGTAACAGGGGAGCCTCTAGAGGTCAAGCATCACAGCAAGCCCAATACAACAAAGGGAGCACACAGACCACCTATAACAAAAACAATAGGGGTGGATATCGTGGGAACAGCACCAAAGGCAGAGGACGAGGAAATAATAATGCCAGATCCTCTGCCACCAATAAACAGTGACATCTTGTCACTGCCCCCAGACCATGTAACACCGGTCGGGGGAAGACTTCAGCAGTTCCTGCCAGTCTGGGAAGGCATTACCTACATTTGCTGCTGCGTCTATGGATGACACAGCAGCAAAAGATGCACATCAACCTGTTGGAGCTGATGGCAATCTTCATGGCGATGAAAGCGTTCAAATTGCATTTGTGCAACAAAGTTGTGCTGATCCGGACGGACAACATTACTGCCATGTATTACATCCAGAAGCAGAGAGGGACACACTCTCCACAATTGTCACATCTAGCCCAGAGCATGTGGAAGTGGGCCATTCAAAGAAACATGTTCCTCATGGCGGAACATCTCCCAGGCAAGGACAACCAGATGGCGGACCTGCTCAGCAGGCACAGCCATCAGATGCATGAGTGCGAGATACATCCCTCAGTGCTCCAACCGTATTTCCAGCAGTGGGGTCATCCAGAGATAGACCTATTCGCCACAAAAGAAAACACAAAATGCCAAACCTTGGCCGCCAGGTTCCCACACCCGCAGTCTCAGGGCAATGCGATATGGATGAACTGGTCAGGCAGATTTGCGTACGCTTTTCCTCCAGCACCACTCATACCGCTAGTGGCACGCAAACTGCGGCAGCACTCCATGACGCTCATCCTAGTTGCTCCAACATGGGCAAGGCAGGCGTGGTACACCACGTTCCTAGAACTTTCAGTAGTGCCTCACCAACGACTGCGACTCACACCCAGTCTACTCACTCAGAGCCGTGGAGACATTCAGCACCCAGATCCGCAACAGTTGAGCCTTGCAATATGGCTCCTGAGGTCATAGAGTTTGGCTACCTAAACCTGCCCCCTGACTGTATGAACATCATCAAGGAGGCAAGAAGACCTACAACCAGGGCGTGCTATGCGGCAAAATGGAAGCGATTTGTCATTTATTGTTCCAATAATTACATAAATTCGCTAGATGCATCAACGCAAAACATTATATGTTATTTGTTACATCTATACAGATGCAATCTGGCAAATAGTTCCATCAGGATACATTTAGCTGCAATGGCAGCTTATCTTCAGAACAGACAGCACCTTTCCCTTTTCACGGTGCCGGCCATTAAAGCGTTTATGGAGGTACTCAAAAGAGTGATTCCTCCCAGACACCCACCCACCTTCACCTGTCTGGAATCTGAACATAGTTCTCACCAGACTAATGGGACCACCTTTTGAACCTCTTCACTCTTGTGAAATACAGTTTCTGACATGGAAAGTGGCCTTTCTAGTAGCAATCACATCGCTAAGAAGAGTTAGTGAGCTTCAAGCCCTAACTATTCAAGAGCCTTTCAAACAGATTCATGCTAATAGGGTAGTGCTGCGAACCAACCCTAAATGTATGCCTAAAGTGGTGTCGCAGTTCCACATTAATCAAACCATAGAACTGACCGTTTTCTTCCCAAATCCAGATTCAGTAGCAGACCGAGCACTGCACACACTGGATGTTAAAAGGGCGCTCCTGTACTACATAGACAGGACAAAAGATTTCAGGAAAACTAAGCAACTGTTTTTTGCCTTCTCTCCACAGCACAAAGGCAACCCCATTTCCAAATCGGGTATAGCCAGATGGATTGTTAAGTGCATACAGATCTGTTATCAGAAGGCTAAACGCACATTAACAGTTCCCCCCAAGAGCGCATTCCACACGCAAGTTAGGGGCATCCATGGCTTTCCTAGGTAAAATTCCTCTAGAAGATATATGTAGAGCAGCCACATGGACCACCATACATACATTTACCAAACACTACTGCGTAGATGTACACTCCAAACAGCAAGCTGCTGTAGGACAGGCTGTTCTCAGAACTCTTTTTCAGACTGCTGCATCTGGCACGGGCAACCACCGCTAAGGAGGAAACTGCTATTTATTCTATGCACAGATATGAATTCAGCAGCCCACATGCCTCGAACGGAATATGCTACTTACCAGTATGCATCTGTTCTTGGCATGTAGGGCTGCTAACATTCATATCGCCCGACCTCCTCCCCGGTGCCTGTCGCAGCTGTAGCACTCAGAATCATTCTCAGGCATGGTCTTCACTTACTATACTATGCTCCTTCTCTGCCACAATGGCGAAAAACAATCTGAGGATGGAGAGGATGCCCATGCGCACTGTAGTCCAGGGGAGGAGCCACCTATCTAGTGATACTTTGAAGACTCTTCCAGGACAACAATGTGCAATTATCCGGACCCAACACTAGGCGGCGATCTATGCACAGATATGAATGTCAGCAGCCCTACATGCCAAGAACAGATGCATACTGGTCAGTAGCATATTCCTTTGGTACTTATCTCTTATATCATACTACTTTCATAGTATATGATTTGGCCCCCCTATAAGGCCCCATGTGTTTTTCTATGCTACTTAACTGTTTAAAGTATTTTTTGTATGTATTTGATATCTCCGGGTACGAGATATACTAGGTTAGCTATTAGTGTTGTTATAATAAATACTACAGTATTTCTGTAAGCATGTGTTGTTCTTTCTTGTGTGAAAACTTTACACTCTTCTGAATAAGCCTTAGCTGCTCTCCACAGCTACCGCTATCACTAATGTTTGTCTGGACTCAGTGCCTCACCATAGTTGGACACTATACTGAGCCAGCCGCCAACAACCATCATAAGCATTAGCATAATTTTTATCGACATCACCAATATGTAAGTCACCCTTGTGGCTTGCCCAATGAGCCCTAAGGCAGGGTGCTGTATGTTAGAAGGTGAAATATTGTTAATGGAGTGCCATTGAGTTGGGTAACAATAAACATCTGTTATTAAGCGCAAATTACCCTTGAGTGAACGTGCGCTTTCCAAATACAAGTTATGTTAGAGTGTACTTTTGCATGCTTCAGCAGTTAAAACATTAAAATTGTGTTTTTACTGCTCAAAGGCTAGTAGCTCATTACCAAGTGTAGAGTTACAGGCTGTCACCCCAGCCCTGATACCTTCTGAATGGGATTACTAAGTTTAGTACTGTTTGGTATCAAAGCAATCAGTGCATTATATCCAATTTAAGTTAAATCTAATTTAATATCACTGGTGGTCAAAGTGAAACTTGAGAAGTTGCCCATGGTTTTCACTGCCAGTTTACTGTTGTACATGGGGCTTGTCCTGCAGACTTCTGTTTGCACTCCTGGGGACATGTGCTGACAACTCCAATTAAAGAGCAAAATTGGGGCCTGCATAGGAGAGAGGTGTAACCTCCCTAATGCGTGAAGCCACCAGGTGTTAGCCCAAAAGTCGAGCTTCAGAGGAGAATGGTAAATAGTTAACACTTGGGCGAGGGGCTGATCTATTGTTTAGGCAGACAGGCTGGTATTGGTGATAGGAGAGGAGAAGACAGTTATCAAATTGTTTTTTTCAGCAGCGGGTAGCCCCTTCATAGCCACGCCTCTGGGGGTCCGCTAGGGAGCTCCTAAGTGTCAAGAGAAGGGTGTCAACATGTTGGGAGTGGGCAGAATGGTGTATCCTGCGATCGCCAAATGCCACACTTTCCACAAAGTTGCCATCAGGAGGGAGGGAACCTGGTCGCCCATTGGCTACCAAACCACATCCTACCCTGGGCACTTTTTCTGAAGATAAATAGGGCACCCTGGCCCCAAGATCTCAGCTCCCGACCGACTTGGAAGAAGGACCGATGTAGGACTGCCCTGCTGCTTCGAGGGACCAGCAAAGAGTGAGTGCACCAACTAAGAATGCACCTGATTACCACAAAGAGTGGGACTGTGCCTTTCGTATCCTGCTCAAGGAGAATTGGTCTCTAGAGGCCAGTCAACTCAAGAGAACTTCAAGGGCCAACTGACTGGCTGCCTGTTCTCAACACAGGGACACAGCAGTTGAAGAAGCCAGCTGGGACAAGTTGGTAGCCCAAAGTCTTCCAACTGCTATCTCTGCCACTGTGAAGCACAGAAGACCAACTCCAGATGCACACAGTTACACCGGAGTTCGCTGATCCTTGGAGTGCTGTCTAAGAGACGCTGGTACCCTCAGAAGGGAAGTTATCAACCCAGGAAAGATTGGCCTTTGACTGTGACAGCGGGCAACTGGACTTCGGCCAGACCAGAGAGGACTTTGTTGAATGTCGACCCTTTAGCCAGAAACCCCTCACTATCATCGTGGCCCGAGGAACCTCTGCAGGAAGACCCCTCTCAACTGCATCGCATCCACAGTATCCTTAGAGTATCTTCAGCATCCTTAATTCCTTGCATCAGGACCACTCTGTATGAATCCATTCCAATCTGGATAAAGTATCTGGAACTGCTGAAGGACGGCCTCTTCTGTGAAAGTAATTGTTCTTGAGGACATTGCTTGTCCCCATGACTAGAACCCTGCTGGGGATGGCCGCCTCAAGTGCTTATAACCCACCGCATTGACACTCACCTAAGTTTTCAAAGAAAAAGCTTCAAAGTGTCCAATTCGTTGACTTTTCCAAGGCTTGTTTGCAGTTGAGGGAAATTGATATGATTTAATATTACCTTAATACCAATATCTCTGGAACCTTCTGGTGGATGTTTTTCATTCTAGTGTCTAAATTCTTATAAAATTACAGCCCAGTTTTATAAATTGGTGTTGGATTTCTTGAGTGTCATGGTGATTTCTTCCTCAGTTGTTTTGGTGCTGATTGAATGCTTAACACATGTTCCTCTGTATAAGCCTTGCTGCTCAGTGCCGCATCTACCCAGGGTTGAACTGAGGGTTTTACAGACGAAACCTTCAGGACCTGAAGGGGTTCGTAAGTGTATTACATGGTGAGGTTGCACAACCACACCATGTAATGCACCCCATTTCCTCACAAGACCTTTCAGTTCAAAGAAGATATCCATAAAGAACAGCTAAGTAAGCACCTTCCACTTTTATTTTTGATTGACTGAGTCTGAGTATCGGGACTAGGAGCATTTTCAGAAATGATTTCAGTTAAATTATGTACCATATAAACTGCATAAACGAATAGAACATTACGCTACCAATTTACAAGTACAGATCTTGCATTCCCTCTGACCTCTTCTAAACTAGTTTTTTTCTAATGTATGAGGCAGTTGATGGCAGGTTATCAGTATCACCTAGGAAATTGTGTTCTGAATGGAGCAAGGTGGACTGTTACAAAGTAACTTCTGGTGACCTTGAGAATGTCTGACTCTACAAAAATATCTTCTGTGTTCTTCTTGAGTTACATTTCTAAAATCCATCTGTAACTAATATATTAGTTTTATTGAACACTAGTGCCTGTGATGATCATTGATACTTCTTAAGGGATATCATTTCCCCATAAAATTCTACAGCAGTGTAAAGTAAACTTAAATCCAAATTCCAATTAAAGTTGGTCTTCTGTGTTTCAAGGTGGAAAAACAATTCCAGAGGATACACCTGTATGCCGTATTCTTTTAAGAAAAGAAGTGCTGCGACTGGTCATTAATTTGAGTAGTTCTGTAGGAACAAAAGGCCATGAAACTGGTCTTCTTACGTAAGTAAAATATTCTTTAAATACACTTGTTTATTCTAGAAATGCATCTAACCTTGTATAAATGCACTGTTTGTCTTTCATAGTCACCACAGCAAATTATTTTACCCAGTTTACAGATGAGCCGTTGCCCAATTCCAAATTGCACCCAACATAAGAGTTTTCTTCTGCAATTTGCCGCTGGTAAAACCTACTGCAAATGCAGGCAGGCAGTGTAAGTCACAGACTGTGCAGATTGCACACCCACTACCCGGCTGTAGAGGTCTTCTGATAGATACATCTGCCAATGGATTTCTCACCTTGTGAATATCCCCTTGCGTCAGCAACATTCAGGAAATTCTTTTCGTAGCTTCGCACCGACGTGGACGTCATAGAGACACGGCATCGCACGCGACTCCGCTGACGTCACCGACGCCCATAATAGGCCCACGCCGGCGTGATGACATCAGTTCCCTTTTTTCCGCGTCGTCGACGCTAACGGTTTCGGGAATCTCAGTAGCCAACTGGTGACTTTGTTTCCTTAATATTTGCTTTTTGCTTCTTTGTTTCTTGTCTCTTCGCAATTTCGATAAAGAAGACCGGCTTCAAGCCCTGCAGGGAGTGCGGGAAGATGATGTCCATAACGGACCCGCACGAGGACTGCATCGGGTGTTTGAGCTCTGATTACGATGTGGATGGATGTTCATCTTGTTGGAAGATGAACCCGAAGGCCCTGAGAGAAAGAGAGACCAAACTCCTGGTAGCGAAGCTGAAGGCTGGCAAGGGAAAATCTTCGAGGTCTCGCTCTCGTAGGGCGAGGTCGAGGTCGAAGTCAAGATCCAGATCTCGAGAGGAGTCGACTTCGAAGTCCCCTTCAGACCATGCATCGAAGTCGAGAAGGAGACATAAGAAGAAGAGGCATGAGTCCAGACGTCATTTCGGTAAGGAGTCGGGCTCGAGGTAGAGGTCGCCGAAGAAGGTACGTTCGAAGGTGGTCACGCTTGAAGTCTCGGATCATGAAGGTGAGGCCTCACCTGCGGAGTCGCAGGTTCAGTCGCCGGCTCAGACTTCGAATCCGTCTCCGGCGCCGTCCCCGGCCTGGGAATAGGAAGAAGTTCATGTGGATGTGGATTCTGCACCTGTCGAAGAGCCGACTCCGAACCTTCCACAAGATCAGCCTGAGGGTTTTCAGCCACCCTTCCCAACCCCAAGCCAGAACCCATCAGCGTTTTTAAATGCAATGTATGGCGTCTTTACAAGGGCGTGGTACCCCTCTGGCGCACCTTCGGGTCCCATGGGTCCTCTGGCTTTCAATTTAGGAGTCCATCATTCCTATCCTCCTGCTCCATTCATGCCCTATATGCCGGCTCTGCCGCCGCATTGGCAATTCCCGGCTCTGCCGAGGTCGCCCAGATCGACCTCGAGAGCATCCCACTGGGCCATCGAATTCGATACCGGCGTCGATCCCGACTCCGTTGGAGTCGTTGGTGGATCCGACTGCGAAGCGTGTAAAGGAGAGATCTATAAGGGAGGCACAACGCCTTTTGGAAGAGCAAAGGTATATAGAATCACATCCTGATATGGAGGAAGGTGAACTGGAGGAGGACTGTTTTGAGGATCTGGCTGACGCTGGTAGCTTGGATTTCTCTCCAGAGTGGGAGTTGCCTTCAGGCTCAGATGCACCTTCAAAGGACGTCCAGCCCTATCATGTAGTGATGAGGAAGGCGGCAGAACTTCTGCAATTGACTTTACCAACGGTGGAGTTTAAGTCCAATATTCTAACAGAAGTTTTGCATTCACCTAGCTCTGTGATGGAACCATTGCTTCCATTTAATGATGCCTTAACGGAACCTATTATGGAGGTGTGGAAAAAACCACTGTCAGCTCCTGCAGTATCTAAGAGTGTGGCTAGAAGGTACAGGGTTGCACCTGAAGACCCTGCTTTTCTGACGTCTCATCCATCACCTGAGAGTCTAGTCATTCAAGCAGCCTGTTCCAAAAAGAATGTGAGTGCCTTTCCTCAAGTGCCCGGTGATAAAGAGGCAAAGAAACAGGATCAGGTGGCTAAAAAGACCTTCTCCTCTGCAAGTATGGCGTTGAAGTCAACTAATGCCACTTGCCTAATGGGGAGGTATGTGCATGCCCTTTTGGATACTATGCGTACTTTAGCTCCTAAGATCCCTGATGCCAACAGAAAGGATTTTGAGGAGGTATTATCAGATGCACAGGCTGCAGCACGCCAAGTGATACAGAGTGGTCTGGACACTGCAGACTCGGTGGCGCGTATCATGGGCACGGCGGTTGCCACTAGGAGATCGGCTTGGCTGAAATCTTCAGACTTTTCGGCAGATGTTCAGGCGGCCTTGCTGGATCTGCCGTTTGATGGATCTGGTCTCTTTGGCAAGAAAGCTGATACGCCCTTGGAGAGATTTAAAGAAAGTAGAGCTACTGCTAAATCTTTAGGTCTCCAGATAAGAGGTTCTTCGGCCAGGAAGTTCAGAGGTTTTGGACGCTCTTCCTTTCGGAATTACCGACAAGGTCAGCAGCAGCAGCAGCAGCAACAGCAGCAGCAGAATCCCTTGTACGGATCTTACAGGGGAAAGCAAAGAGCTCATCCTTGTGGACCTCAGGCCTCTTCCTCCTCCACCTTCTCCAACCCCCCAGCCGTAGATCCGCCATTCTGGATCATGCGGGTCCTGTGGGGGGTCGGCTTACCCACTTTCTACGGGATTGGGAATCGGTTACATCAGATCTTTGGGTTCTCAATCTCGTGGAAAATGGGTATACCTTTCCCTTTCGGGAATTCCCTCCCAATTACCCTCCTTGCCAAGGTTTCTGCGCGGAGGAACATCTGTTGCTTCTACAGGAGGAAGTGCAGACTCTATTAAGAAAGGGTGCGGTAGAGGTGGTCCCAGGGCACGAAAGGGGTCAGGGATGCTACTCCCGGTATTTCCTGATTCCCAAGAAGGATGGCAGACTTCGTCCAATCCTGGATCGCAGGTTCTTGAATCTCTATCTGAAACAAGAGAAATTCAAGATGCTCACCCTTGCTCAGGTTCTTCAAGTGCTGCTGGAAGAAGACTGGATGGTGTCGCTCGACTTACAGGATGCGTATTTTCACATCCCAATCCTGAAGTCTCACAGGAAGTATCTCCGTTTTACGGTGGGGTCGCAACACTATCAGTTTGCGGTCCTTCCTTTTGGAATTACTACTGCGCCTCGAGTCTTCACCAAGGTGATGGCGGTGGTGGCAGCACATCTCAGAAGGTCGGGGATTCCAGTATTTCCCTATTTGGACGACTGGCTAATCAAAGTGGAGTCGTCGGAGAGAGTACTCCAGCATCTGCAATAGACAACCCAGTTGTTGTACAGCTTGGGTTTTTTGATAAATGTACCCAAGTATCACCTGGTGCCCTCCCAGCGCATCCTGTTCATAGGTGCTGTACTGGACACAACTGTATGTCGTGCATTCCCTCCTCCTCAAAGGATTCGCGACATTCAGGAAATGATTCCTTTATTTTTCAATGGAGCGGTCGTTCCAGCCCTGAAGGTCCTTCGCCTGCTCGGTCTGATGGCTTCATGCATTCTGTTGGTCAACCATGCACGCTGGCACTTGAGGGCACTCCAGTGGTGCCTCTGCAGGCAGTGGTATCAGCACAACGGAGATCTCAGGGAGTCAGTGAGGATCTCCAGAGAAGCTGCAGCGGATCTGTCTTGGTGGGGCGTGGAAGGCAACCTGTCTCAAGGGAAGGCTTTTCATCTGCCTCCTCCGGTGGCCACAGTAATAACAGATGCATCCACTCTAGGTTAGGGTTCTCACCAGGGGGACCTGGAGGTCAAGGGTCTTTGGTCTCCAAGAGGAAAGGTTGCTTCATATCAACCTTCTGGAATTGCGGGCGATACGTTTGGCACTCAATGCCTTCTTCCCTTCCCTTCGTGGTCGGTCAGTCCAAGTCCTGACGGACAACACGACCACGATGTGGTACATCAACAATCAGGGAGGAGTGGGGTCGCAGTGTCTCAGCAGGGAGGCTCTGCGGCTCTGGTCCTGGATTTAGGACCATCAGATTTGTCTGATGGCAAATCATCTGGCCGGAGTTCTGAACGTTCGTGCGGACACTCTGTCGGTAATTCTCGGCCTACCACGAGTGGAGGCTCCATCCGGATGTAGTTCACGACATCTTTCAGATGTGGGGGAACTCCTCAGGTGGACCTGTTTGCCACTCACGAGAATGCTCACTGCCCGTCTTTTTGCAGTCTCCAGTATCCAATGCAAGGAGCCTTGGGGGATGCGTTTCAGTTGTGTTGGGGAAGACAACTCCTTTACGCGTTTCCCCCCATACCTTTGATTCCTCGGGTTCTGAAGAAGATTCGCCATGACCGGGCCCAAGTCATATTGATTGCCCCCGATTGGCCAAGAAGGGTGTGGTACACAGATCTTCTCCTCCTCTCCTCTCACCCGCCGCTCCGTCTCCCTCTCAGGGCAGACCTCCTCTCTCAGATGGAGGGGCAGGTTCTACACCCCCACCTCCAGACATTACATCTTCATGCCTGGAGATTGAACGGGGCAACCTGAATTCCTTTTCTCTTCCACACAATGTGGTGGATGTCATTTTATGGGCTAGGCGTGACTCCACTAAATCCATTTATTCCTACAGATGGTCCAAATTTGTCACCTGGTGTGGAGGGAAGTCTGTAGACCCTATGAAAGCCCATTTATTTGATATTCTCCAATTTGCTCTCTCTCTGGCGCAGCAAGGGCTTGCTGTTGCTACAGTCAAGGGTTATCTCTCTGCCTTGTCGGCATTTCTATGTTTGCCGGACCAGCCGACCCTTTTCAAATCTCCTGTAGTCTTAAGATTTTTGAAGGGTCTCACGAATAAATTCCCTCCTACTCCCTTTATTGTACCTCAATGGGACTTAAATCTTGTTTTAACATACTTGATTGGTGCTCCCTTTGTGCCCTTACACAAGTGTCCTATGAGGCTTTTGACTTTTAAGACCGTCTTCCTCGTTGCAATTACCTCGGCAAGGAGGGTAAGTGAGCTTCAAGCTCTTAGTTCCAAGCCCCCATTCTTGACCATTCATGCTGAACGAATGGTTCTTAGGACCAGGGCTGCTTTTCTCCCTAAGGTGGTGACTCCCTTCGACCTAGGACAATCCATTACCCTCCCTACCTTTTATCCTCCACCACACCCTTCCAAGGAGGAGGAGAGATTACACCGTCTGGACCCTAGGAGGGCGGTGAGCTTTTACCTGGACAGAACTAAAGACTGTCGAGTGGATGACCAACTCTTCATTGGATTTGCTGGCTGCAAAAAAGGAAGAACGGTTCATAAAAGAACTCTTTCAAGATGGATCATCCTCTGTATAAAGATCTGCTACTCTTTGGCCGGTAAGGAGCCTCAAGAGGGTGTAAGGGCTCATTCTACAAGAGCTAAGTCGTCAACCTCTGCATTGTCTAGAGGTGTTCCTCTAGAGGATATTTGTAGGGCCGCAACTTGGTCCTCCCTCCACACTTTCGCGAAGCATTACTGCTTGGATAACGAGGTGAGAAGGGACGGCCACTTTGCGCGCTCTGTCCTCCAGGATTTTCTGGTATAGGAGAGTGGACACACTGCTGTGGGACTCTATTCACAAGGTGAGGAATCAACTGGCAGCTGTATCTATCAGAAGAACAAGTTACTCAAGTTACTTACCTTCGGTAACGCTTTTTCTGGTAGATACAGTATCTGCCTGTGGATTCCTCACTGACCCACCCGCCTCCCCGTTGTCCACTCTTCTATTACAGAGAAACTGTATTGTGTTTGTTTTATGGTTAAAGAAAATGTCATTTCGAATGTTTTCTTACATTTGCTTCACACTGTGTGTGTGCTTCCTTGACTTTCGTGTACTGTGTATACTATGTATGTTTCTACTGTCATTGGTCCGTCCTTGTGCTTCGAAGGCACAAAAAAAAGGGCGGAACTGATGTCATCACGCCGGCGTGGGCCTATTATGGGCGTCGGTGACGTCAGCGGAGTCGCGTGCGATGCCGTGTCTCTATGACGTCCAAGTCCACGTCGGGGCGAAGCTACGAAAAGAATTTCCGAATGTTGCTGACGCAATGGGATATTCACAAGGTGAGGAATCCACAGGCAGAAACTGTATATACCAGAAAAAGCGTTACCGAAGGCAAGTAACTTGTTCATTAGTGGGCCCTCAATTTCCACCAATGAATTGAACATGTTATCACTGTTATCAGACCATTTGCAGACAAACTAAAGGAGGGTTTTGAGGGTTTGTTAGGCAGCACAGGTATGGAGTAACTCCATTCATTTTTTTTCAGTGTCTTGCTATTCATTTTAATTAAGCAGCATAATGTTTAGCTTAACAACTGAGCAAGTGTGGAAAAAAAGTAACTTCTAAAGCTTCGTGAAAAATGCCTCTGGATGTTTTTGTCTTATCAACATAGGATGAAATGTTAGCCACGAGAAAATGAAAGCCATGTAAACATATTTCTGATAGAGATGTCCAACCACAGATTCCTCACCTTTTGAATATATTACCAGGCGACAGACTGGATCTGGAAAATATTCAGCAATATCCCTGCACACCGGTAGCTCTCCATCAACGTCATTTCATGCTACTTGGGTTTGTGCCGGCCTGTAAAGGTGCTACCCTTGCGCACTGACATCAGTTCCTTTCTTTCTGCACAACCAGCTGTGAATTCTGAGCTACCCCTCGTCTCTCTGAGACGTTTTTGACAAAAACACTACCAGTGTGCAAAGGAAAATGTCACCTCCTATATCTACAGGTTTGAAGCCATGTTGGGAATTTTCCTAACCGATATCTGTGACTGACTCAAACGTGGTTTGCTTTGGTGCCTGTGGTCATGCATCTTTGACTAAATGTGCACTGGGTTCCTGCTAACCAGGTTCCAGTGCCTGTGTTCTTTCCCAAAACTCTTTGTTTCCACAATTGGCACACCACTGGCCTACCTATAAGTCCCTTGTAAAAAGTTCCAGTGGTACGAAGGGCATTGTGACCAGAGGGGGTGTCTAAGGACTACAGCCTGCATTATGCCACCCTAAGAGACCCCTCGCCAAACACACTGCAACTGTAGCCTGCATATTTTGGTGCAGCTAAAAGTGAAGAGCCAACCTGACACACATCCCTGTGTGTCAGGCCTACTAGCATTGCAAGAGGCATAGGTGAGTTACCCCTACAGCCGGCCTTCCAGCCTTAAAGCAAGGTGCACTATACCTCTTGTGAGGGCATAACTGCTTGAGCAGTTGCACCCCTATAGTGTATTGGCGCTCACGTGAAATTTGCCTTTTGCTGACCTTTTTAAAAAAACAAAATGTATTGGCATTTTCAAAAAACGATATGTTACAACATAACAAGCCAGCATAGTATCAACGCAGTGCAGGAGTTAAATTAGTCACAATATATACAGTACATAGCACATCTGTAGTAGTGCCACCCCACTCATCGAATGACAAAAGAAAAATGCTTATTTGTCGAACATACACAAGGCTGTAACCATAAGCTGAAATAGGTGAACAAATCAAATCCACATCATACAGTAGAACAAAGAGGGTCCAGTACAACACCGACTCAATCTTTAAATTCCACAAGCTCAGGGGGTTTGTGAAGGGGGAATAGACTCAATAGCAGATGACAATCTACATCCCATCACTGTAGTGTCTCAGTCTGAGCCTCACCCATATGTGCCCCCTCAGTATCTTCTTGTTGCTGCGCCCAGGTCAGGAATGGTTCCCATATATTTCACGGCCTAGAAGTAGAGGGCATAAGCTCCCAAAATGTGTTTAGCTGCGTATGACCGTATGTAACATATGCAAGCCACCCCTTAATGGAGGGGACCTGTCTCCTGCCCCAGTGGACCGTGGCTTGCCTTTTGGCAAATAATAAAAAAAGTGCATGTAGTTTACGTAACTTAGTCAGGGTGTCCTTAACATACCATAACTGGCCTAATGTAGGGGATGGAGTGTTTGCCTTACCTAGAATTTGATTCACTGAGATGAGTACATGTGACCAGAATTCAGCGACTTTTGGACAGTCCCATGCTACATGTAAAAAAGAAGCGGGCGTACCTGCAGCGCCAGAAGCCTTCATCGTCTTTGATGCCCATACGATAAAGACTCGCAGGTGTTCTATAAAATCTATGTAAATATTTCAAATGAATTATTCTGAGCTTATCATTTGGGGAGAGTTCTGTAAGCTGCCCACAGCAGAATTCCCATTGGGCCTCAGTCAATGCAGTAGGGAGTTCGCTGATCCAGTTCTGCAGTGACTTAGGTGTCACCAACGTGGCAGTATTTTGCAAGGTTGTGTACAATCGTGTAATGAGTTTTCGGGGAGATGGGGATCTCAACAGGTTCTCCAGTGCGGGCAGCAAAGGAGGGGCCAATGGAAACCCTCCCAGAGGGCATGACAGGCTGCTCGTAGTTTATGATATAGGAAGAGCTCAGCAAATGGCACCATTTGCTCCTTAGTCGCTCTTGGGGGGGGTCTGAACGTATCTCCCGGATACCAATAGCAAATGTGTTGAGTGGCATCTTATGTTCCAGTGTCTTGCTGACCCCATCCTGAATACAAGGCAACATTGGGTTCTGTGTTAGGGGGACGGAGGGGGCATACAGCACCGGGATATCCGCCCTCCTACGTAGCTCATCCCAAGCCCAACGCAGTGTCCCAGATGTATCTATATCTCCATGTGGGCGATGCAATTGTTGGTAGACTGCTACCCTGAGCGGAATAGGAGCCATGGCATCAGTTTCGACTGCAACATGTGGCTGAAAGGGCGTCGGGTGGACCCAATAGTGCAGAAATTGAGCCTGTGCACACAGGGCATAAAGCTGCATGTCCGGGGCGGCCAGACCTCCCTGCTTCAGTGGAAGTGTCAACAAATCCCAGGAAGTTCTAGCCTGTCCACCCGCCCACACCACGGAGATCATGTGTGATTTCAGGGTGTTAAAAAATTGCTGTGTGAGCGGGATCGGCGGGTTAACGAATAAATATAAAAACTTTGGTAACACGACCATTTTGGCTAGTGCTATCTCCCAGGCCAGAGACAGCAGCAATCCAGACCACACCTGAACCTTTTACTTCAACCACGTGACAGCCCTCCCCTAATTTAAGTTCCACACATCCTGCGTATCCCGACTTATCCGGACTCCCAAGTATTTAACCACGTCTGCCTCCCATCTCAGGGGGAACTCAGATATCATCTGGGGCGTGCCATCTGTCAATGGAAAAATCACCGACTTGGCCCAATTTATAAAGATACCAGCCAAACCTCCGAATCGAATAAACTCTCTCAAAACGGGGTCTAAATTCTCATTTGGGTTGACAAGATAAAGAGTCAGATCATCTGCATAGAGGGAAATGAGTAAGCTCCCTGAACTGAACTCTATGCCTCGGGCAGTGTGGTGTTGCCTGATCCTAACAGCTAAGGGCTCTATCACAATCGTGAAAAGCAGAGGAGAGGGCACCCCTGCCAAGTACCACACGTAATAAGAAAGGGTTCTGAAAGTAGACCATTCACCCTGATCCAAGCACTGGGTGGGGTGTACAATAGCCTGATGCGGTTAATGAAGAACGGGCTACACCCCAATAGGCCTAAAATTGCAAACGGCCACTTGAGCGAGTCAAATGCCTTGGTGGCATCTAAAGAATACGGCTGCGGCGCGTACGTCTGGGTGTAAATAATGTGGCACCGAAAATATAGTCCATAAATTATGAGAAGTTAACCTCCCGGGGATGAAACCAGACTGGTCAGGGAGTGCGACAATGGGGAGCAGGGGCTGCAGTTTGTTTGCAATTAACTTAGCTAAAATTTTAACATCCACATTTATCATTGATAGGGGCCGATAAGAGTCTAATTCCAATTCAGACTTTCCAGGTTTTTAAAGGGTAATGATAATCGCTTCTCTCATGGTCTGGGGTAGCACACCCTCCTCCAAAACCTCCTCGTATGCCGCCAGCAATCGGGGGGCCAACTCCTCCACATATATTTTATAAAAGGACGTGGTTAGGCCATCGGGTCCAGGGGCCTTGTCTAACCCTAAGCTTTTTATAACCTGGGCTACATCTTCCACAGTGAACGGGAGATCCGTATACTCTCTATGAGCGCGATTAAACCAGACCATTGCCAGTGAATCAAGGAAAGTTTGCAGTCCCTCCGGAGTCGCTTCTTGAGTTGTAGTGTATAATTGAGAATAGAACGAGGTAAACACTTCCAAAATTTCAGCCTGGCCTCTAATAACGTCCTCTTGCGGGAATTGTATTTTGTGGATGAAGGCCGTGAACCGAGAAGATCGTATCATGCCAGCTAGCGTGCGGCCTGGCCTATCCCCCTCCTTCCTGTAGCACCGCGCATCAGCATATTTTCCCAAGAATGTAATTTCGCGTTGGGCCTCTTCAGCAAAGTCCAACAATTTGGATTTCAGAAGAACCATGGTTTGGTAATCATTAGTGGAATAGAATTGCTCCTCCAGTTCCCTTTTCATGAGTTTCCAGTGAAGCAATCATGCCTCAAATGGCCTTCAACACACCCGCCTGCCTGGCAATACACTGTCCTCTAATAAATACTTTGAAATAATCATTGATATCCGTACGGATTTCCTCTTTAAAGGCTTCATCAAGCAGTGTATGCAGCGGGAGGTGCCATGAAAAAGCGCGGCGAGTGATCCTGGGAGTGACAGCTTCAATAAGCATGGGGCATGGTGTAGGAAGGTGGATACCTGACTATGGTTACCCCCAATTTTTTGCCTGGTTTTTGCTGGTTTTTCGACTTAGTTGACCTGGGACCCTGCTATTCAGGGCCCCAGGCCTACTGCTCTCTCTGTAAAATGGATTCCATGTACCTTAGGTGCATACCAATTGGTACTGGGCCACCTTATCAGTCCCTGTACCCAGGGCATAGGTGTACCCAGGGCCGACCAGGGGCTGCAGCATGTATTATGCCACCCCTGGCTGGCCATCTAAATCTGACACAACTGGCTGCACGACAGCTGGGGCAAAGTGGTGTAATCACCCTTTGCTTTAGATATAGTATACCTATATCTAACCCTAAAATGGACACATGCATTTCCTATCAGTCACTCCTATGGCAGGCCTTATCAATCCTGAAGGCAGAGTGCTTGGAATTATGTGAGATGGTGCTCTGGCATGAGCTGAGCCCGTTTGCAGCTTGCGGAACCAAGTCCTAATAGCTGTTCCATGATAACGCATACCATATAATCTTAAGTGCATTATAATCCCCGCGGTTATTTGCCAACTTTGGTATCGCTTTATCAAAACATGTCGAGTAAGGTGTCATACGAATTGGAATACTAACCCCTCGCCAATTCTGGCGACGGGGTTAGCATTCCACCCTTCTAGAGGGACACGACATGTATGTAACTGTGAACCCCGGTTAAAGTTAACTCGAGCCTCAGCATCACAAAATGGATGCTGCCACCTTAGACACAAGTCTGACCTCCTGCTGCTGGGAGTCCTTCCAGCGAAGAGAGCTTGGACAAAGGGTTTCCTGTCAGGGGCGGTGCTAGCACCATCCCAGACAGGGTTTTGTGTATCCCAGGTAGGCAGGGCTTTACAGGAAGGCGACTGCAAGTGGCACCCTGGTGCTCACTGCATATGCCGGCTTGAACCAGTTCCAGGGGCACACCAGCCCCTGAACTGGGGAAAGTCCGGACAGGCGAGAGGGGTGTAACCACCCCCCTTCCTGGTCCCACCCTTGGGCAGGACCTAGTCGCGTGCCAGCCCCTTTCTTTAGAATAAAGGCAGGAGCGGGGACCCTTCCAAATTAGATCATCTTTGAATCCTGAAACTACTTTCTACGAAAGGAACTCCAGACTTCTTCTCAAGATTTCTCCCTTGTGACTAAGGAGTAGTCACCCTGCATCAGCGGGCACCAACCAAGTAACCTGCGGTTTGCTGGACGTCTTTCCTCCGGAACCAGACCGACCAGCACGACGAGAACCGGCTTCCCTGGCACCTCTGACCTCTACCTGCATCATCAGCCCAGCTGAGATTCGTGGGTGTGACGAGACCTTGAGGGACCGGCCATCTTCAGAACTGCAATACACTTGTCCAGCACGACCGCCGAGGGACCCTCGAGTGAGTGCACTTGGGGAAGAGAAGCCCCAACCCCAAGCAGCACGAGCACCGAAGACCAGCCCCCCAGCATCCACCAGATCTGCGTGGGGCCCTTTTGCTTCTGTGTCGCTTTCCACGTTGTCCGGTCACTTGCCCGTTGTCCAGTGACCCTCCAGACGACGTCCTACGTTTGTTTCACCGCTGGTCTAGCTCCTCTAGACTGGCCCCAGTCTCCTCCTGAAGGGGACCTTCCTCGGACCCTCCTGGTCCACTCAAGACGCCATTTTGTGTCGCCACGTGGGCTTGCCGTAGCCAAGGCTTGTTGCCTCCTTCACCTGATCCAGCATCGCCAGCAGCAGACATCCGACGTGGGACAGCTCGCAGACCTCCAGCCTGGTCGACATCAGCGCCCCTGGTCCGTGCAGCAGCAGAATCCAGTGTCACCTCTTCGCCTGGCTGAGTGATCTCGTCCGGTGCCATCCTGGTGCCCACCTAATCACTGGCTAGTGATTCAGAACTTGGTCCCCTCTGCTTACAGGTACTCTTCTTCAGCTGATCCAGTCCTTGGATCAGCCCGGAACATCTTCACTGGTTGCCTGCCAGCAACTTCCACTTCAGGCTCCTGGTTCGTCAACGAGGATTCCCGACGACACTTGAACCCTATGCAGCCGCAGCCCCTGGGCTAAGTAAACCGAGTACCACGGTGCTCCAGCGTAGACCAACTCTCTAAGTGTCTAGATCCACTTTCGATTTTGACCTACCTAGTCGGGTTCGCCCGAGAACACTAACTTTTGCATTTACTAGTATCCATAGACTTTGGCCCGCATTACGCGTGAGAGTTTCCACTCTGCACACGACGTCCCTAGGCCTCCTGCTTCTAATCTAAGGGTTCAGCATTGTAGGCCCAGCGGTTCTAAAGCCTCTGAGAGTAGTACTTACCTGCTAGTAATTTCGCATTCCACTTCCATAGTATATGGTTTTTCGTGCCCCTCGGGCATTTGTGTAATTTGTGCGACTTGCAGTATTTCTTTAAGAGTTTTGTATTGTGCTTAGCGCCCTGTCCTCATAAAGAGTCCAGGGCTGTTGTGTTATAAATAAATATCTGTTTATTTTCATAACAACTTGTGTGGTGTCCTTTCACTTGGTGTTCAAGGGGTATATGTGATGGTATAACAGCTGGCTTTACACGCCTTCTAGAGTTTAGCCTAAAGACTGCTCTTGTCCATGCTACTAGGATAGCTGGTCTATAAGGTTGACTTACAACCAATCATCAATAAGGGTCGTTTGGACTGATACATAGTGATCCCTAGAATAGTGAGCACTGCATATCAGGCCAACTTCTCACACATAGTCCGACAGGGTGCGCGGTAGACGCACTATGTCAGTTGTCCAGGCAGCTATGTCTCGGGAAACTAACCAAAATTCCAGTTGGGACCAAGCACTATGATGATATGAAATTCATGTACCTTCTCTAACTAATGGGTGTCTCCTATGCCACATGCCCACTAATTCCCCATCTGAGACTATGACATTCAAGGTGTCACTTGCGTGTGTAGGGGGCGAACCGTACCTTTTCTGTCCATATCATCATCTAGAATGGCATTAAAATCCACTCCCCACAATATTGTGCTGCAACCTGTCGCTCTAATCTTCGTCCAAATATCCTGAAAGAATTTGAGTGAGTCTACATTTGGGCCATATATTGCCACAATGACCAGTGAAACCCCTCCCAACACACCATTCAAGAGGTGATACCTCCCTTCCGAATCCCCATGCATTTCACCTTCCCACCAATCCACTCCCCTCTTGACCAGCACAGCCACCCCACAGGCGTAGTTTTAATAAATAGGTTTTATGTCTTAACCTTTGTGAAGGTGCTACATTTAAGTGTGTCTCCTGCAATAGACATACATCTATATTATGTCTGGACAGATAAACATGCACAAGCCTAAATTTCCTGCCGTCTTTTAACCCTCTAATGTTCCAAGTAAGCATATCCAATGTTGTAGTGTGATCACGTGTGTCATCTGATCTCGAGGGATGTGAACAGTGGGGGTGCGACATTTTCCAACGACAGATTATGCATCCTGACCAATAAAATACAATCATACTGGCAACAAACAATAAAACAATCCCACTCCTCCCACTCCAACCCCCCAAACAGGTTGTAGAATACCCACCCATGACAAACTCAGTTTTGAAAGACCACAAAGTGGTACAGGGAAACTTGCAAAAACCACAGTTGATGGACAGAATGCAAAACAATGTCATACATTCACCCCAGTACAGAGATCTGGGCCTAAATCCATTGTTTTTTTGCACTCCACACCACCCCAGTTCAGACATGGCCATGTGCAAATCAGTCTGACCCTGTGCCTCATGGGAACAGTCCAGCCCGAACTGCCAAGCCATACCTTCCCTGGACCGGAAACAAGCTTCTGAGGACCGGTTTCTGGCATTCCAGCCGTCTTCAGCCCGGCTTGCTAGAATCCAGTGGTGTGGAGAACATGGGACTCACGTCTGAGCATACCCATCCCACTCGGGGTGACAAATGCAAAAACCATAGTTGGACAGAATACAGAACAATGTCATACATTAACCCCAGTAGAGAGATCTGGGCCTAAATCCATCATTTTTTTGCACTCCACACCACCCCAGTTCAGACATGGCCATGTGCAAATCAGTCTGACCCTGTGCCTTATGGGAACAGTCCAGCCCGAACTGCCAAGCCATGCCTTCCCTGGGGGTGTAGCGGCACCAGCAAATTCACCCGTTCGCACAGGGTGGCCGAAAGTACTGCAGAGAGAGGTGTATGCCTTATCTCAAAACAAATGAAATCAGCATTGACATACTACGGGAGCCCCGCAGCCCACAACATCATCACAATCAGCATTACCCCAATTCGGTAACATAGCATTACATTCACCCAGGCTTGTGAACTATACGATACCCATATCAGTCATTGTCACTAAGGTGGCCAGTGTCTGGCATCCAATCTCCCCGGAGTGCTTTACTTTTCTTCCCTCTGACGTATTTAGCAAATTTCAGTGCAGATTTCGCATTGGTGAAGAAGTGGGCAGTGCCATCATATGAAACCTTTAATTTAACTTGGTATAACCGGGAATACGGGATCTGTGACTGCAGGAGGATACGCTTGGCCGAGAGGAAATCTCGGTGTGCCGCCTGTACAGCAAGGGTGAAATCCGGGTAGAAAGAGATGATGTTGCCCTTGTGTGAAATCTGACCCTTCTCTCTAGCAAAGTCGCAAAATAAGATCTCTGTCTTGATAATTCAAGAGCTTCGCCAGGATGGGTCTAGGCGTTGCCCCAACTCGAGGTTTCGGCCCTAGGGACCTGTGTGCTCTCGCCACCACGAAAACCGAGGATAGGTGTGGATCAAAAATCTGAAAGAGACGCGTTAGTGATAGATTCCTTACCTTAGCATATCCCCAGGTGTCAGACTGGATCCGGAATTTTTTTGCGTAGCAGTACTCTTGCGCGTCGTCTGCGGCTCTGCGTCCGTCATCTGCGTCGTGGGCGCCGTGATGACGTCGTCGGAGTACTTAGACGCCGCCTCCGCGTGCTGACGTCAGTTCTTCTGTTTCCGCGCCAGCAGCGCAGATCCGGAAAAAGTGGTACCTTAGTCACTTTTGACTAACTCTTTTTGATCTTTTGATCACCCTTTTCGAGTCTTCGACTCCGATCAGTGCCGATAGAGAAATGCTTGGTTTCAAACCCTGTGAAGATTGCGATCGACTGATGTCGGTCACGGATCCTCACCGTCAGTGTCTCCACTGTCTTGGCGTCGACCACGACGACAAGACCTGCCTCGACTGCCGGGCCCTTACTTCGAAAGCTAGACGGGAGCGGTCCCGTAAGCGACTCGAACTCCGGCAGTCAGCCCCGCGCCGAGAAAGGTCCCGGTGCGGACGGAGGTCGAGGGACCGGTCGCGGGAGCGGAGCCGTCATAGATCCGGGAGTCGACATCACTCCTCTGGGTCGAAGTCGTCAGGTAAGCACAAGAAGTCAAAGAGACGTCATCGCTCTTCCGACTCCCCCCGACGGTCGCGCGAAGCGGCCGGGGGTTCAGATGGCACTGCCCACGCGGCTCCGTTGGAGTCGCAGGCGTCAAGTCCGGATTCATACCCTCCGGTCCCTGGGCCTAACTCGACGCCGGGGGAGATCGAGCGGCTCCTCATGGTCATGAGGTCCCTCTCTCCCCCGACGGGTTCCGCGGCGCCTTCGGGCCCAGCGGTCCCGTCTGGGGGGTCCTAGCGGGTCGGGGGCTTCGGCCCCGTCGTCGTCGGGTGCTTCGGCTCCGACGCTGCCGGCGCCTTCGGGCCCGGCGCGGCAGGGCCCCACTGGATCCGGTTCCGGATCCGGGTCGTCGCCGGTGGACTTAACGACCTCCCCGGCGCCGATCCCACGGGTGTCACCCCCCGGCGCCGTCCTTGGGCGGCGCCGTCCCCGACGCCTCCCTCGACCCTGTTCCGGCGTCGGAACGGTGCCGCCCGGTGTAGATTCAGACGCCGTTTGGTGAGTTCACTTTCCATGAACCGGTCCCATCCTTTACTGAACCTGAGTACCAGGTGATGGGTGATGAGGAGGATTGGGAGGGGTCTGAGGACCCTCTGACACATGAGTGCCAGTCTTATGAGGACTGGGCAGGTGAACTTGGGGAAGCCAGTGGGTTAGACACTTCACCTGACACTGGCTTTGTCTCCCCTCCTAGCGTGGCTACGGAGGAGGGGGCAACCTATAGTGTGGTGTTGATGAGGGCAGTCAAGGCCTTGGGCCTTGGGCCTTGAGCTCCCCGTCGCGGCCGTGAGGACTAACCTCCTCACTGAGGTCCTTAAGCCGCAGTCATGCTCAGCCGAGCCTCTGCTGCTGTTTAACGAGGCCTTAACTGACGTTCTTTTGGGCACTTGATCCAAGCCCGCTACGGGTTCGCCCGTAGATAGGAACGTGGCCAGACGCCACCGCCCGGCCCCGGGTGACCCATGTGTCCTGTCCACCCACCCCACCCCTGAGAGCCTGGTCATCCAGGCCTCCAATTCCCAAACCGCATTCCCGTCGGCTCCGCCGGACAGGGAATCCAAGAGGTATCGGCAGTATGGCAAAAAGATCTTCTCGTCCCTTAGTCTGGGACTGCGGTCTTCCAACACCGCATGCCTCTTGGGCCGCTACACCCACTCTCTGTGGGATACGGTCGCGGAAGTGCTGCCAGAGTGTCCGTTGGAGGTACGGGCCAAACTCGGCCAAGCCCTTGTGGAAGGTCGGGATGCAGCCACATATTCTATCCGGTGTGGACTGGATACCACCGACTCACTGGGTAGAGCGATGGCGACGACGGTAAGACGCCACGCCTGGTTGAGGTCCGCCAACTTCTCGGCTGATGTCCAGAACACACTTATGGACATGCCGTTTGATGGCCGTCGCCTCTTTGGCGACAAGGCAGACCACGCGCTGGAGCGTTTTAAGTACTCCAGGGCTGCGGCCAAGTCCTTGGGTCTCTCGGCCCCACGCCAGCAATCGACTGCCTTTCACTCCTTTCGTGGCCACGGAAGGGGTGCGCCCACACGTGCTGCCAGCCCCGCTCCGCAGGGTAATACCCAACGCGGTGGCGGACCTGGAAACCGCTGTGGCGGCGGTAGGGGACAACGGCGAGGTCAGTCCACACCTTCCCCAGCAGCATCCGCCTCAAAACCCTCCTAGTCCGTGCTTTCAGGCCCATGTGATGCCAGTATGGGCAGGGTTCGCCATCACCACTCCCACTGGCGCACAGTCACGTCGGATAGGTGGGTGCTGCAGATCATCCGAAGGGGCTACTCCCTCCCCTTCGAGGCGACTCCTCCAGCCACGCCACCGCAGAACCACCGTGTATTGGGGGATCATTTGCGACTCCTGCAGGAGGAAGTTACGGCCCACTTGGCCAAGGGGGCCATTGAGCGCGTTCCTGGGCCAGATGTAGGGTGTGGTTGCTACTCCCACTACTTTCTGGTACCCAAGAAGGGCAAAGGGGGCCTACGCCCTATCTTGGACCTAAGGAACGTCAACGGCTTCCTCCAGAAGGAGAAGTTCAAAATGCTGACACTGGCTCAGGTCCTAGCTGCCCTGGACCCAGGAGACTGGTTGGTAGAGTTGGACTTGCAGGACGCTTATTTCCACATCCCCGTCCTGCCGGCCCACCGGCACTACCTGCGGTTCACGGTTGGCCAAGAGCACTTTCAGTATACCGTGCTCCCCTTCGGCCTTACCAACGCCCCACGGGTGTTCACAAAGGTGATGGCGGTGTTCGCAGCTCATCTGCGCAGGCTAGGGGTTTCAGTCTTCCCCTACCTCGACGACTGGTTGTTGAAGGCGGGCTCGCCCCAGACAGTCGTCAGCCACCTCCAGACTACGGCGGATCTCCTGCACCAGCTAGGGTTCTCCATCAATGTGCCGAAGTCACACCTGTTCCCCTCTCAGAAGCTCCTCTTCATCGGAGCGGTTCTAGACTCTGCGCAGTTTCGGGTTTATCCTCCCGAACGGCGGGTCCAGGATATTCAGGCTCTCATTCCACTCTTTCAGCCTTTATCCCGGATCTCGGTCAGGTTGACACTGCGGCTTCTGGGGCTGATGGCCTCCTGCATCCTACTGGTGCATCACGCCAGGTGGCGGATGCGGGCTCTGCAGTGGGACCTGAAGTTTCAGTGGGCCCAGCATCAGGGCAACCTGTCCGATCACGTCCTGATCTCGGAGGGCACTGCGAGACAGCTGCAGTGGTGGCTCACGGACCGCAATTGGGTCAGCGGCAGATCCCTCTCCCTTCCCCAACCGGAGCACGTAGTCGTGACGGACGCGTCCCTCCAGGGCTGGGGAGGCCACATGGGAGAGGCGGAGATCAGAGGCCTCTGGTCTCCGGCGGAGTCCCGGCTCCATATCAACCTTTTGGAGCTGCGGACGATTCGCCTAGCACTGAAGGCATTCCTTCCCTCTGTCCGGGGGAGTGTAGTGCACGTGTTCACGGACAACACCACCGCCATGTGGTACTGCAACGAACAGGCGAGGTGGGGTCGTGGACCCTCTGCCAGGAGGCTCTGCGCCTCTGGCAATGGCTGGAACATCAGGGCGTGACCCTGGTGGTTCAACACCTGGCAGGTTCTCTGAACGCCAGGGCGGACGAACTCAGCCGCAGGTGCATGATGGATCACGAATGGCGTCTGAACTCGGACGTGGCGCAAGGTCTCTTTCTGCAGTGGGGAGAGCCTTGGTTAGATCTATTTGCCACCGAAGAGAACGCGCAATGTCATCAGTTCTGCGCGTTGGAATTTCCAAGGCGGCACTCGCTCGGAGACGCTTTTCGTCGCAAGTGGAGTTGCTGTCTGTTGTACGCCTTTCCGCCTATACCACTTCTGCCCAGAGTGCTGAAGAAGATCAGACACGACCGGGCCCAAGTTATCCTTGTGGCTCTGGACTGGACGCGAAGATACTGGTATCACGAGCTACTCAGCTTCTCTGTCGATCCCCCGATTCGTCTGCCTCTTCAGGAGGACCGTCTGTCTCAGCAGCAGGCCGACGGTCCTCCACCCGAACCTGTCCAGTCTCCACTTACATGCGTGGAGATTGAGCAGCAGCAGTTGAGGTCATTTGACCTGCCTTTCTGAAGTCTGTAATGTGATTCTGGCAGCCAGGCATCCCTCCACAAAATCGGTATATGCCTGCAGGTGGAACAAATTTGTGGCATGGTGCACAGCAAAGGCTGTGGATCCCCTTTCTGCCCCTCTTTCAGAGGTTCTCCTCTTTCTTCTCTCGCTTGCCCAGCAGTGCTCTGCTCTGGGGACTATCAAGGGCTACCCCTCTGCTATTTCCGCCTTCTTAAGGCTCCCTGATCAGCCCTCTTTGTTCAAGTCCCCAGTGTAGGAGAGTAGGGTCTGCAATCCTATGGTCACCTCCGATTTTTGCTTTTTGCTTCACTGGTTTACGACTTTCCCTGGCTGTGGGCCTGCTAATCAGACCCACAGCCTAGCTGTTCTCTCTCTAAATTGACAACCATGTACCTTAGGTACATTTACCAATTGGTACTGGGCCACCTTATCAGTCCCTGTACAGTGTACTATAGGTACCCAGGGCATAGGTGTACCCAGGGCCTACCAGGGGCTGAAGCATGTATTATGCCACCCCTGGCTGGCCACCTAGACAGACACAACTGGCTGCACGACAGCTGGGGCAAGGTGGTGTAATCACCCTTTGCTTTAGATATAGTTCCCTATATCTAAACCTAAAATGGACACATATATTCCTATCAGTCACTCCTATGGCAGGCCTTATCAATCCTGAAGGCAGAGTGCTTGGAATTATGTGAGATGGTGCTCTGGCATGAGCTGAGCCGGTTTGCAGCTTGCGGAACCAAGTCCTAATAGCTGTTCCACGATAACGCTATACCATATACTCTTAAGTGCATTATAATCCTCGCGGTTAAATGCTAACTTTGGTATAGCATTATCAAAACATGTCGAGTAAGGTGTCATACGAATTGGAATACTACCCCCTCGCCAATTCTGGCGACGGGGGTAGCATTCCACCCTTCTAGAGGGACACGACATGTATGTAACTGTGAACCCCGATTAAAGTTAACTCGAGCCTCAGCATCACAAAATGGATGCTGCCACCACAGACACAAGTCTGACCTCCTGCTGCTGGGAGTCCTTCCAGCGAGGGAGGCTTGGACAAAGGGTTTCCTGCCTTGGGAGGTGTTAGCACCACCCCAGACAGGATTTTGTGTATTAGGTAGGACAGGGCTGAAAGGAATGAGACATGCCTGGGGCACACAAGGTGTCCCTGTGCATACTCCGGTCTAAACCAGTTCCTGGGGCACTCCAGTGCCAGAGCTGGCGCAAGACCGGACAAAGGATAGGGGGTGTAACCACCCCCCTTCCTGGTCCCACCCAGGGGAGGGACCTAGTCATAGTGCAGCCCCCTTTAGCTGAATAAAGGTAGGAGCTGGAGCCATTCCAAATTAGATTATCCTGATCAACTTTACAAGAAGAAACTCTGGACTTCGACGTTCTGCTCCACAGAAGACTGAAGAAATCCCCCTTGTGGGCAAGGAGTGTCCACCCTGCACAAGCAGGCACCATCAGCGTACAGCGGCTTCCCTTTGTCGTCTTCCTGCAAGGATCCAGACTTCAGAGCCCGACGAGACCCGGATTCCCAGACCTCTCCGACCTCTACCCACACCTGCAGCACAGCTGAGACCCGTGGGTGCGACGAGACACGTGGGACCGGCCATCTTGAAAGAAGCAGCACTTCGCTCCAGCACGACTTCAAAGGCATCCTCGTCCAAGTGCTTTGGAGACTGAGAAGCCCCGACCCCGAGCAGCTCCTGCACCGAAGATCAGCCCTCCAGCATCCACGAGATCTGCGTGGGGCCCTTCTGCCTGTTTGCTGCTCGACGCGTTGTCTGGTCACTTGCCGGCTGGCTTGTGACCTCATAGACGACGAACTCCGACAACTTTGCTACTGGTCTGGTTGCTCCAGACTGGCCCTTGCTCCCTTCCAAAAGAGGAGCACTCCGGACCCTCCTGGTCCACTCCAGACGCCATTTACACTCACCTCGTGGGTTGCCTTTGCCAAGGCCTGTTGCACCCGAATACGGAGACGACACCGCCGACAGCGAGAGCCTGCGTGGGACAGCTCGTGCCTCCATTCTGGTCGTCGAAGACACCATCTGGTCCACGTGGCTGCAGAGACAAGCGTCCACCTTCACCTGTTCGCGACGACGACATCTGGTTCCACTCCTGGGTCCACTCCAGTCACTGGCTAGTGACTTTGAACATTGTCCCCTCTGCTTTCAGGTTCTTCTCTTCACTGATCCACCCTTGGATCACACCGGACATCTTCCTCCTGACCGCCTGCAGCATCTGTTCCTCCAGGCTCCATAGACTTCAACGCCGGAACCCGACACGACTTGGCACCTATGCACCCGCAGCCTGTGGGTGAGGTAACACAATCATCTCGGTGCTCAAGGGTAGCTTGACTCTCCTAGTGTCCTGATCCACAGTCGTTTTTGTCCTATCTACTCAGGGACGTCCTTACTCACCTTTTCTTAAAACTGTACTGTCCATAGACGTTTGTACGCATCTCGCGTGTGACTTCACACCCTGCACACGCGTTCCGTGGGCCTCCTATTACTTACCTCAAGTTAGTATAGCGTGGTCCCAGCGATGCTACAACCTCTAGACAGCTCCATTCCTTTGATTGACTTTCACATTCCACTTACTTAATATATGGTTTGCCGTGCCCCTAGGGCACCATTGTAAATTGTGCAACTTAAACGTATTTTTCCTAAGAGTTTGTCATGTGCTTAGCCCTCTGACCTCATAAAGAGTTCAGAGGTGTATGTTAGTTAATAAATACTTGTTTATTTTCATAACAACCTGTGTGGTGTCCTTTCCCTTGGTATTCAAGGGGTTATATGTGGTAAAACAGCTGGCTTCACATTCCAAAAGAGTTTAGCCTAAGACTGCTTTGTCCATGCTACCACTAGGATAGCTGGTATATAAGGTTGACTTACAACCAATCACCATAAGGGTTGTTTGGACTGATACAAGGTGATCACTAGAACTAGTGAGCATCATATATCAGGCCAACTTCTCACACCCAGTTGTAAATACGTTTTTGAAGGACATCACTCATATGTTATCTCCTGTTCCTTTCGTGATGCCTCAGTGGGACTTGAACCTTGTTCTGACCTATCTGATGTGCGCTCCTTTCGAGCCACTTTATAACTGTCCTCTTCGTCTCCTTACTCTGAAGACTGCATTCCTGGTTGCCATCACCTCTGCCAGGAGGGTGAGTGAGCTCCAGGCACTTTCCTCTAAACCTCCCTTCCTTTCTGTCCATCCAGACAAAGTTGAGTTGCAGACGTGACCCTCTTTCCTGCCCAAAGTAGTCATAGCCTTCCATATCGGGCAGTCCATCACCCTGCCCACCTTCTTTCTGCCTCCGCATCCCTCGAAAGAGGAAGAGAGTCTCCACCGTCTGGACCCAAAACGTGCGCTCTCATTCTATTTGGATCACACACGCCAGTTCCGGGTGGATGACAAACTCTTTGTTGGTTGCGTGGGCGCTGAGAAAGGTCGGGCGGTGCACAAGCGGACCATCTCTCGGTGGATCGAATTGTGCATCAAGGTATGCTACTCTTTGGCTAAAATGGTTGCCGTCACCTCTGCCAGGAGGGTGAGTGAGCTCCAGGCACTTTCCTCTAAACCTCCTTTCCTTTCTGTCCATCCAGACAAAGTTGAGTTGCAGACGTGACCCTCTTTCCTGCCCAAAGTAGTCATAGCCTTCCATATCGGGCAGTCCATCACCTTGCCCACCTTCTTTCTGCCTCCGCATCCCTCGAAAGAGGAAGAGAGTCTCCACCGTCTGGACACAAAACGTGCGCTCTCATTCTATTTGGATCGCACACGCCAGTTCCGGGTGGATGACAAACTCTTTGTTGGTTGCGTGGGCGCTAAGAAAGGTCGGGCGGTGCACAAGCGGACCATCTCTTGGTGGATCGAATTGTGCATCAAGGTATGCTACTCTTTGGCTAAAAAGGAGCCTCCTGTTGGGCTAAGGGCCCATTCCACTTGGGCCACGGCGGCTACTACTGCCCTAGGTCGGAGAGTCCCCTTGCAGGACATCTCTCAGGCAGCTACGTGGGCCTCGCTGCTCACGTTTGCAAGACACTACTGCCTGGACAGCCATGTCCGCCGAGATGGCTGTTCGAGGCATGTGGGCTGCTGAATTCATATCTGTGCATAGATCGCCGCCTAGTGTTGGGTCCGGATGATTGCACATTGTTGTCCTGGAAGAGTCTTCGAAGTATCACGAGATAGGTGGCTCCTCCCCTGGACTACAGTGCGCATGGGCATCGCCTCCATCCCCAGATTGTTTTTTTCCGCCATTGGGTTCGGATGTGCGTCGGTTCCCTCTGTCGGAACCGATAGTTGTTTAACTCATTTAACTCGAGACCAAAAGGTCTTTAGGCTTGGCGCCGGTATAGTTCTCGTTCGGGTTTACTGTTTCTCCAGCTCCGAACTCTCGCTGCCCTTCCGCGTGCTCTCGGCGCGGACGGGCCCACACGACGCTCAGGCCATGGAACGGACTCCGTTTAAACGGTGCCCGGTCTGCAACGCGAAGTACTCGCACCTCGACGTGCACCCAGTGTGCAACACCTGTCTGTCGCCGGACCACAACGAGGCCAGGTGCATGGCCTGCTCGAAGTTCCGGTGCAAGAAGACCCTCAAGATTCGTCGGGCTGCGAGACTCCAGGCCCAACTGTCTGCGCCCCCGCCGGACAACATCTTCGAGGAAGACGTCGGAGACGACGATGTCCAGCAGGTTTCGGACTCTAGCCCTGTGTCCGAGGGGGAGGCCTACGACGCAGGGGACGGGGAGTTTGACGAAGCCGACGACGAGGTAGGGGACGACGATACGGCCTTTGCCACCGTGGGGGACAGCTCTGAGGACGAGCACCCCCGGACTGACTCAGGGGTTGACCCCCTTCCTACGGCCCAGGTCGAGGGATCGCCTTCGGGCCTTACCCAAGATCCTGTTCTAAGTCCAGCAGCCCCGCCTACGAGCCCGGCCACGGACATTTTGGAGGTGCCGCTCACTTTTTCAAAACCGAAAGTGAAGCCATCGGGTTCAAAAGCTCCGGCTTCGAAACCGAAAGTGAAAGCCGTACAGAAGGCTTTGGAGGCGTCAAAACCAAAGAAATCCAAAATGGCCGACATGGGCGGCCCAGCCAATATGGCCGACCCGAAGTCATCTGGGTCGGGGCAGAAAGCAAAGCCGGCCGACGCGGCTGCATCGGCGCCGAAGGTGGTCGCGGTCTGTGAGAAGGTGGCCTGATATGCAGTGCTCACTATTCTAGTGAACACTATGTATCAGTCCAGCAACCCTTATTGATGATTGGTTGTAAGTCAACCTTATAGACCAGCTATCCTAGTAGCATGGATACGAGCAGTCTAAGGCTAAAGACTCGAGAGGGCGTGTTAAGCCAGCTGTTTACCACACATATACCCCTTGAACACCAAGTGAAAGGACACCACACAAGTGTTATGAAAATAAACAGTTATTTATTAAAGATCACAACAGCCCTGTACTCTTTATGAGGACAGGGTACTAAGCACAAACCCAAAACTCTTACAAAAATACTTAAGTTAGCACAGTATATACAAATGCCCGAGGGGCACGGAAAACCATATACTCTGAAAGTGGAATGTGAAATTCCTAGCAGGTAAGTACAGTACTAATAGCTTTTGGAATCGCTAGGACTTGACTAGGGAATCGTTAGATTACTTCTAGGAGGCCTAGGGGACTCGGGTGCAGTGTGTGCACTCTCACGCGAGATGCGGACAAAAGTCTATGGTAGCTAGGAATTAGAAAGTTAGTGTTCTCGGGCGTACCCGACCTGGTAGGGAGAAAACGAAAGTAGATTCTGACCCTTGGATAGTGCGGCTATGCTGTGGCACCGAAATGCCGAAGTTACCTAGCCCAGGGGCTGCAGCTGCATAGGTCTGAAAAGACGTCGGGAATCCTCGTAGACGGACCAGGAGCCGGAAGAAAAGATGCTGGCCGGTGACCAGTGAAGAAAGTTCAGTTGGATCCAAGCCTGGATCTCGAAGATAGTTGACACCTGAAAGCAGAGGGGACCAAGTTCGAGACTACTAGCCAGTAGTCAGTGGGCACCAGGAGGGCACCGGATGGGAGCCACCTCGACAAGGTGAGTGGGTGACGCTGGAGCTCGAAGATCTCACGGACCAGGAGGCGTTGTCGGCGACCAGGATGGAGGATCGAGCTGTCCCACGAAGATAGAAGCTGTCGGCGTCGCTGGACCCAGGATTGGGCAACAAAGCCTTGGCAAATTCAAGCCCACGCGGTGGACTCAAAATGGCGTCTGGAGTGGACCAGGAGGGTCCGGGGTGCCTCTCTTCAAGAAGGAAGCAAGGGCCAGTCTGGAGCAACCAGACCAGCAGTCGTGAAGTCGTTGGGCGTCGTTCAGAAGGCCACAAGCCAGCCGGCTAGTAGCCAAACAACGCGGTGCACAGCAAACAGCAGAAGGGCCCCACGCAGATCGTGGAGATGCAGGGAGGCTGACCTTGGGTGCTGGAGCTGCGCAGGGTCGGGGCTTCTCGGACCCCAAAGCACTCACCAGTGGAGGACACGGTGGGCTTGCAGTAAAGATGTCGTGCAGTCTTGGCGATCGTCGGTCCCTCGAGGTCTCGTCGCACTCACGGTTCTCAGCTTGGCTGTAGAGGTGAGTAGAGGTCAGAGGTGCCAGGGAAGCCGGGTCTCGTCGAGCTGGGTCGTCGGATTCGTGATGAAGGACTTGCGGCAGACCGCAGTGTTCTTTAGGATGGTGCCCGCTTGATGCAGGGTGACTACTCCTTAGCCACAAGGGAGAATCTTGAAGAAGAAATTGTGAAGTCCTTTCGAAGAAAGTGGTATCTTGATTCCAAAGATGATCTAATTTGAACAGGGGGCCCGCTCCTATCTTTATACTAAAAAAGGGGGCTGACCCGGTGACTAGGTCCTGCCTATGGGTGGGACCAGGAGGGGGGTGGTTACACCCCTCTCCCCTGCCGGACTTCCCCAGGCCAGGGGCTGGTGTGCCCCTGGAACTGGTTCTGACTGGCCTATGCGTAGTGAGCACCGGGGTGCCACTCAGCAGTCACCTTCCTGAAAAGCCCTGCCTACCCAGGATACACAAAACCATGTCTGGGACGGTGCTAGCACCGCCCCGGACAGGAAACCCTTTGTCCAGGCCTCCCTCGCTGGAAGGACTCCCAGCAGCAGGAGGTCAGACTCGTGTCTGTGGTGGCAGCATCCATTTTGTGGAGCTGAGGCTTCAGTTAACTTTAACCGGGGTTCACAGTTACATACATGTCGTGTCCCTCTAGAAGGGTGGAATGCTAACCCCGTCGCCAGAATTGGCGAGGGGTTAGTATTCCAATTCGTATGACACCTTACTCGACATGTTTTGATAAAGCAATACCAAAGATAGCATTTAACCGCGAGGATTATAATGCACTTAAGAGTATATGGTATGCGATATCATGGAACAGCTATTAGGACTTGGTTCCGCAAGCTGCAGACAGGCTCAGCTCATGCCAGAGCACCATCTCACACGATTCCAAGCACTCTGCCTTCAGGATTGTCAAGGCCTGCCATAGGAGTGACTGATAGGAATCTGTGTGTCCATTTTAGGGTTAGGTATAGGTATACTACACCTACAGCAAAGGGTGATTACACGACTTTGCCCCAGCTGTCATGCAGCCAGTTGTGTCAAATTTAGGAGGCCAGCCAGGGGTGGCATAATACATGCTGCAGCCCCTGGCAGCCCTGGGTACACCTATGCCCTGAGTTACAGGGTCTGATAAGGTGGCCCAGTACCAATTGGTAGATGCACCTAGGGTACATGAGGTAATTTAGAAAGAGAACAGCCAGGCTGTGGGTCTGATTGGCAGGCCCACAGCCAGAGAAAGTCGTAAACCAGTGAAACAAAAGCAAAAAATCTGGGTGATCATAGGATTGCAGACCCTACTCTCCTACACGGTCGACGAACCAAAGAAGGCTTCAAAAAAGCGTCAAGGCGAACCCAAAACTCAGGCTTCCCCGGCACCGGCCGCCGGAGCCAAGGAGGGTAGCGCGTCGACTCCGAAGACTCTGCCTCTCGCCGACACAACTCCCAAATCAGGGAAATCTGGCGAAACGGTCGCTCCCTCTCCAGCCCTCACAAAGAAGGTCCAGGAGTCCCTGCACCGGATTCGAAAGGCCGCGGAGCTTACAGGCCCAGAGGCTGGGGTGTCGAAGCCCGCACTGAAGCCGTCCAAGGCGCACACGCCTATCCACTTCACCCTGCCGCCGAAGTCGGCGCCGAAGGCCTTCGCCCCGAAGCAGGTGGTCGGGGTCCCCTTGAAGGAGGTGTCGACGCCCAAGGCGTCTCCGGTGGTGACTAAGCCTCATCTCCAACCACTCGCGGAGGAAGAACGTCGTGAAGTCATCATCGACGCCAATACTGGAAAACTGTCCCTTCTCAAAAGAAAAATCACCACGGAGCCGGTGCTGGAACACTTTCGCATTCCTCTAAAAAACAAAAAGGACTCTGCGGGTACTTCAGCGCCTCCGGCGCCGGCATCCCCGAGTGACCTGCCACGATCCCCGAATCGCTCTACCGCGGGGGATGACGACGAGGAAGAGGTCGAGTACAACTATCCGGCGTACTCGGATCCGGAGGAGGAACATGAACCTTGGTCTGCCGGAGGCGACCCCGAGGATCCGCAGTCAAGTCTGGAACCGCATTTCTTTGCGCCATAAACTTCGCCAACGGAGGACTCTGCTGCCTTCAACGCGCTAATCGAAAGAGCTGCAGCTAACCACGATGTCGAGCTGCACTCAGATCCTGTGGATGTAGACTTTCTGTTCGACACATTCTCTGTGGCTGAAAAGTCAATTAAAACTTTGCCAATGCTCAAGGGGGTGCTCAAGCATGCGCAGGAGGTATTCAAGGAGCCCACTCGAGCACGTGTTATCAATCCACGCATTGATAAAAAATATAAGGCAGCGCCCTCGGATCCAACATATATCAAGGGACACTTGCCACTGGACTCTTTAGTCGTTTCCAACGCTCGGAAGAGGGCGAACTCACAGACAACTGGTGACGCTCCTCCCCCAGACAAAGAGTCGAAAATATTTGAGGCCTCAGGAAAGCGGATCGCTGCACAGGCAGCTAACATTTGGCGCATTTCAAACACTCAGGCCTTACTCGCACGTTACGATAGGGCTCATTATGACACCCTAGAGACACTACTGCAACACTTGCCTGACCAGTACAAGGAAGCAGGGGAGATGATAATTCAAGAGGGGAAGCTCATCTCAAACGCTTCCATGAAGTGTGCGCTGGATGTGGCTGATACAGCTTCCAGGGCAATCAACACTAGTGTGTTGCTCAGGAGGCATGCTTGGCTTAGGATTTCAGGTTTTAAACCCGATATACAAACAACCATCCGGAACCAGACGGTTAATCCTGACCATTTGTTTGGCCCTGAGGTGGATGCGACGCTTGAAAAAATGAAAAAAGACACGGACACTGCTAAATCAATGGGGGCCCTTCAATCTCAGCAGTTTCGGGGTGGCTCCTTTCGCCGCTCCAACACCAGAGGCACCTCAAGGGGTCAGGCATCGCAATCCACTCAATACTACAAGGGCAATACCCAAACCTCATACACCAACAAGGGTAGAGGTGGATACAGAGGCAACAACATCAAAGGCAGGGGACGTGGAAACAACAGCTCCAGGTCCACCGCCGCCAACAAGCAGTGACGCCTTGTCACTGCCCCCCGACCACACAACACCGGTCGGGGGGAGACTCTCCGCAGCTGTCTCATCTGGCTCAGAGCATGTGGAAGTGGGCCATTCAGAGGAACATCTTCCTCATGGCAGAGCATCTCCCGGGCAAAGACAACCAGATGGCGGACCTGCTCAGCAGGCACAGCCATCAGATGCACGAGTGGGAGATACACCCATCAGTACTCCAACCGTACTTCCAAAAGTGGGGTCATCCAGAGATAGACCTGTTCGCCACAAAGGAGAACGCAAAATGCCGAAGCTTCGCCGCCAGGTTCCCACACCCGCAATCACAGGGCAATGCGATGTGGATGAACTGGTCAGGCAGATTTGCGTACGCTTTTCCCCCAGCACCTCTAATTCCGCTGGTGGCACGCAAGCTTAGGCAGCACTCGATGACTCTCATCCTGGTTGCTCCAACGTGGGCTCGCCAACCGTGGTACACCACGTTTCTGGAACTCTCCGTGGTACCGCATCAGAGGCTTCATCTCACTCCCAGCCTTCTGACGCAGAGCCATGGCGGCATTCAGCACCCATATCCGCAACAGCTCAACCTGGCGATCTGGCTCCTGAAGTCCTAGAGTTTGGCTACCTCAATCTTCCTCCCGATTGCATGAACATCATTCGGGAGGCAAGGAAGCCCACTACTAGAGCTTGTTATGCGGCTAAATGGAAGAGGTTCGTCATTTACTGTGTTAACCACGATATTGACCCGTTAGATGCTTCCATTCAAAACATCATTTGTTACCTGTTCCACCTGTATCGGTGCAATTTGGCGTACTCTTCCATCCGCATTCACCTGTCTGCTATGGCAGCATACCTCCAGAATAGGCAACACCTGTCACTTTTTAAAGTCCCGGCTATCAAGGCTTTTCTAGAAGGACTCAAGAGAGTCATTCCACCAAGGACCCCACCAGCTCCAGAATGGAACCTCAATGTGGTTCTTACAAGACTGATGGGTCCTCCCTTTGAGCCACTGCACTCTTGTGAGCTTCAGTTTCTGACTTGGAAGGTTGCTTTCTTAGTAGCGATTACATCGCTACGGAGGGTTAGCGAGTTGCAGGCGCTTACCATCCAAGAACCTTTCTTCCAAGTACATGCTAACAGGGTTGTGCTCCGCACTAACCCTAAATTCTTACCCAAGGTTGTATCTCAATTCCATATCAACCAGACAATTGAGTTGCCGGTGTTTTTCCAAAACCCAGAAACGCTGGCGGAGCGGATGCTCCACACCCTTGACGTTAAAAGAGCCTTGATGTACTACGTGGACAGGACAAAAGATTTTTGCAAAACCAAGCAGCTTTTCGTTGCTTTTGCCACACACCACAAGGGAAACGCTATCTCCAAAGCTGGGATCGCTAGGTGGATCGTGAAATGCATTCAAATCTGTTATGCTAAAGCTAAACGCACTCTCACTATCCCACCAAGAGCCCACTCCACCAGGAAGTTGGGGGCCTCTATGGCTTTCCTAGGTAACATTCCCTTAGAAGATATTTGTAGAGCAGCCACATGGTCTACCACACATACTTTCACTAAACATTACTGCGTAGACGTGCACTCCAAACAGCAGGCAGCTGTTGGTCAGGCTGTTCTCAAAACACTTTTTCAGACTGCTGCAGCTGGCACGGGCGGCCGCCGCTAATGGAGGGACTGCTATGTATTCTATGCACAGATATGAATTCAGCAGCCCACATGCCTCGAACTGCAAATGCTACTTACCAGTATGCATCTGTTCTTGGCATGAAGGGCTGCTGACATTCATATCGCCCACCCTCCTCCCCGGCGCCTGTAGCAGCTGCAGTCTTTATATGTACATATGCTCATCAGCATGGTCATCTCTCACATACTTCACTCCATCTCTGCCAATGGCTAAAAACAATCTGGGGATGGAGGCGATGCCCATGCGCACTGTAGTCCAGGGGAGGAGCCACCTATCTCGTGATACTTCGAAGACTCTTCCAGGACAACAATGTGCAATCATCCGGACCCAACACTAGGCGGCGATCTATGCACAGATATGAATGTCAGCAGCCCTACATGCCAAGAACAGATGCATACTGGTAAGTAGCATTTGCATTTTTGGCCGTTCCGTTCTCCAGGACTTTCTGGTGTGATCATTGGTTCGCAGACCCACCTCCGGGGTTGGTATTGCTTGAGTATCTATTCTAAGGTAAGGAATCTAATACTAACCTGTTTCTTTCAGATGCACACGTTACTTACCTTCGGTAACAATATATCTGTAAGAAACAGTAGTTAGTATTAGATTCCTTACCACCCCACCCATCCTCCCCGTTCTGCGAACCGATATCTAGGGTTAAGAACATCCCCTTTCAGGGCCCTAGTTTCATGGCACCAGTGTTGTTTTTTTATCATGGCTCTTCGTTTCTGGCGTGGAAAAGCTATCTATAAGAACTAACGTCAGCGTGCGAGGGCTGCGTCTAAGTACTCCGGCTACGTCATCCCGGCGCCAACGACGACGGACGCGGAGCCGCAGACGGCGCCTACCGACGCGCAAGGGTACTGCTATTTTCCGGATCCAGTCTGACGCCTGGGGATATTCTAAGGTAAGGAATTCTAAGGTAAGTAATCTAATACTAACTATGTTTCTTACAGATATATCATTATCAAAGGTAAGTAACTTGTGCTTTTCCACTATGTCTGCATTGACAGTCCGAGCATCCAATTCCTTAGCGCTGCTGGGGCGCTACAACAAACAGATGTGGTCAGATTTCGCTCCTTACCTCAATGATCTCCCACAAGACATCAAGGAGGAGGCAAGAAATGTTTTATTGAAGGGCGAGCGCTCCCCTTCAGAAATAATTCATTGCGCAATAGACATTGCTTCCACTGGTTTCCGTCAGTTAGCTGGAGCCACAGTCCTACGACGCCAAGGATGGCTAAATGCTACAACATTCAGGCCTAAAGTCCAGACCAAAATTCTAGATATGCCTTACGATGGACAAGAACTATTCAGTAAGCATATCGACGAAGCCCTTCAGAGAATCAAGAAAGACACTGAGACGGCCAAGCTTTGGGTACCCTTCAGTACAAAAGAACTCCTTTTCATAGTGCACGGGGTAAAAGCCAGTCATCCAATAGGGGAGGTTACCAGCAATATAGGTATCCTTCATATACCTCCTCCAGCCAGCAATACAGGACGCAGTTCACTCAGAGACATCAGCCTGCGACTGCCTACAAAAATGTTGCTTTTGAGGGAAGGCGGGATGACAAAGAGTCTGCCAGATGTCAATGACCTCTCACTTCTGCTGGTTGCAATTTCTTCACCTCCCCCCAAAGTAGGAGGCAAAATCTCCCATTATCTCCAAAACTGGAAGCAAATCACAACGGATCGCTGGGTCCTACAACTAGTAGAATTCTGCCATTCCCTAGAATGTATACAGCCACCACCGCCAACACCTCCTCAACCTCTGTCTCACAAGCATTCGCGCCTATTACAGTTGGAAATAACATTGATGATTCAAACAGGAGCAATAGAGCATGTTACTTTCCATCAAAGGGGAAAAGGTTTCTATTCCCGTTTCTTTTTTGTGCGAAAAAGAAAAACAAGTGGAGGCCAATTTTAGATTAAGGAAATCTAAACAAATTCCTCAAGAAACAATCATTCTGCGTGGTCACCATTCAGGAGGTCTTACAGCTTCTCAATGGGAACGACTACATGGTATCCCTGGACCTTCTAGACGTCTATTTTCATATGCCCATACATAAGAAACAGAAGCATGGCTCCGCTCGCGACTCCGTTGTTTCACTGGAGCCATAAGAGAGCCTCGTCGGTGTGATGACGTCAGTTCCCTTTTTTCCGCGCCATCGACGCTAACAGTTTGTTTGAGGCATATGAGCTGCAGATCCTACATTTAGCAATAGATCGCCACCTGGTGTTGGGCTCGGATGATTGCAGGTTGTTGTCTTCTTGGAAGAAGTCTTTTGTAGTCACGAGATAGGTGACTCCTCCCTTGGACAATACTGCGCATGGTCATCGACTCCATCTTCAGATTGTTTTTTTCCGCCACTGGGCCCAGATGAAAGTTTTCCGCTCCGGCTAGAAAAAGACTTTTTCTGCTCTTTCGAGGCGAGAAACTTCAAACAAACTTCTTTCGACATCACCAGCTACAATCCGGTGCGTCGACGCCGACCGTTGGGCCCATCGGCGCCGTGCGGCCTACGCCTCATGGAAAGAACTCCATTCAAGAGATGCCCTGTATGTCGAGCAAAATTCCCTCATAGCGACTATCACGAGGTTTGCAACCTCTGTCTCTCGCCAGAACACGACGAGTCGACCTGCACAGCCTGTGCCTCCTTCCGATCGAAGAAAACAATTCGAGATCGGAGGGCCCGTCGACACGAAATGAGAAGATCAGCACCAGCACCGGAGGCCATCTTTGAAGAGGAGATCGTCGAAGAACACGTCTCCGAGGACGAATATCCAATCGAAGATATCTCCGAAGACGAGGCTCCACTCGGCACAGAGGAAGACTCGCCTGATCTCCAGATAATATCGGGGGCAGAGGATTCGGACGATTCGATCCCGTCTCGACAACCCGTGAGTACATCTGCCCCTGCACGACAGACTTTACCCAAACAGAAGGCAACGGTCAGCACTCCGCCCATGGGGCCCAGTCGAGACCGACATTTACCCTCTAATGCCCCGCCTTCGGGCCCGGCTCAGTGGAAAGACAGTACGATTTCCGGTGCCTCGGCACCGAAGAGACACCATGTGCCAGTTGCACCTCCTCCATTGGCACCAAAACATCCTTCGGCACCCAAGGATTCGTCGGCACCGCAACTAAAAAACACTACGGCGCCCAAAGACAAAGACACTTCGGCACCCGTACCATCGGTGCCAAAGACAAACACTGTACCAAACCCGAAAGCTTCGACCCCGAAACCTTCCGGTTCAAAAAACAAGGAGGGGAAGCCAATTTCCAGCGCCACAGGCCCAGCAAAACCTGTCTCCACGCCAAAAATTATAACACTGGTACCGAAGACCCCAGATAAGGTTAAACAACATTCGACACCGAAAACATTGCCAAAAGACTCAAGTACTCCTCATAAGGCAAAAAGTACTAAACAACCTCTATCGGCTCCGAAAAAATCGACGCCGAAGCAGGTTATTCAAGAGGAAGAACTATTTAAACCAGATCCTAAACAGAAAAAAGCCCATATTAATCCAAAAACTGGACATGTGGAAGCAATTCCTCATAAGACGAGACCAGCAGAAACACCACTTACACCTGTGGTCCCTGCCAAAAAGGACTGTGCAACTTCTCCAATGCACCCTTCCTCTCCTTCACCTTCTTCCTCTCCTGTTACTCCATATCAACCTTTAAATTCTCCTATTCACTCTCCTGCATAATCACACCACACTGATCTGGAGTATGATCTGGGTGGGGGGATGATGTTCCAGAAACACATACATACCCTTTAGATGAGGAGGCTAACACAGATTACCCTAAGGATGATAAGGATGCATACAATTTTTCACCAAATAATGCACCAGACATTCCTGATCCTCAATACTACCCAACAAAACCTTCGCCTACAGAGGACAGTGTTGGCTTTATTCATTTGTTAAACAGAGCTGCACTTTACCATGGGGTTCCCATGCACTCTGATGACATTGAGGAGGACTTGTTAGACACTTTCGAACAGTCACAAAGGTTTACTCAAATACTACCAATGATTAAGGGAGTCATAAAACATGCTCCAGAGATCTTTAAAGATCCAGTAAGGTGTAGGGTGTTAAATCCTAGAATAGAGAAAAAGTATAGGCCAGCACCAGCTGATCAAGTATACATTAAAGGTCATCTGCCACTAGACTCCTTGGTAGTGTCTAATGCGCGCCAATTCTCAAACTTCTGGGGACACACCCCCGCCTGACAAAGAGTCAAAGATCATTGATGCATCAGGGAAACAAATTGCTGCACAAACAACAAACATATGGCGCATAGCAAACACACAGGCTTTACTCTCACGCTACAACAGGGCCCATTATGATCAACTAGAAAAGTTAATGGAACACCTACCAGATCAACACAAGGATCTAGCAGCGGATCTTTTACAAGAAGGCAAATTAATTTCAAATGCCTCAATTAAATGTGCACTAGATGTAGCTGACACAGCATCCAGAGCAGTAAACACTAGTGTTATTCTCAGGCGTCACGCGTGGTTACGCATCTCTGGTTTTAAACCAGAGGTACAAACTACCATTCTAAACCAGCCCTTTAATCAGAACCAATTGTTCGGGCCGGAGGTAGATAACACATTAGAAAAGATGAAGAAGGACACAGATACCGCCAAGTCTATGCGGGCGTTACAATACACCCAAGCTAGAGGTTCCTTTCGCCGCTCCTCTTATAGAGGAGGCTCCAAGCAGACCGGTGCAGACACAACATCATCTTTTAAAACACACGCGCAGACCTCCTCTAATAGAGGATTTTTTAGAGGAGGATACAGAGGCAATAACAACAAAGGAAGAGGTAGTAACACCAACCGCTCCTCTTCCGCTCCTAAACAATGACTTCCCTCACTCCCCTACAGCACTCCACTCATGTGGGGGGCAGACTCTCACAGTTCCTACCTGTCTGGAACTCCATCACAACAGACAGGTGGGTAAGACAACTTATCCAACATGGCTACTGCCTAGAACTCACAGCAACACCCCCAAACATACCACCCAGGCAGCGTCCAATGTCTGCAGAACACATAACTCTGCTTCAACTGGAGGTTCTAGCACTCCTAGAAAAAGATGCTATTCAAGTAGTTCCATTACAAGATCAAGGAACAGGAGTCTACTCCCTGTACTTCCTAATTCCAAAGAAAGACGGACTTTAAGACCAATACTCGACCTCAGGCCACTCAATCACTACATTCAATCAGATCATTTTCACATGATCACTTTACAACAGGTACTCCCATTACTACAACAGGGAGATTTTCTGTCCACACTAGACCTAAAGGACGCCTATTTTCACATTCCAATACATCCTGCGCACAGGAAGTATTTAAGGTTTGTCATACAAGGACAACACTATCAGTTCAAAGTCCTTCCATTCGGGATTACAACAGCACCACGAGTGTTTACAAAGTGCTTAGCAGGAGTGGCAGCACATCTCAGAAGACAACAAATACATATCTTCCCCTACCTAGACGACTGACTCATAAAGGCAAGATCGTACAACCAGTGTGCACAACACACAAAGCAAACAATTCAAACACTGCACAACTTAGGGTTTACGATAAACTACACAAAGTTGCACCTAGAGCTTTCGCACTTTCATCAATATCTAGGAGCTACTATAAACACATCAGTAGCTCAAGCCTATCCAAGTCAAGCCAGGATTCAAAGTATTCAGAACTTAGTTTCCCTTTTTCAATGCCAGCACTCTCTACAAGCCAGAGTGTTCATGAAATTAATAGGGATGAGGGCGTCTTGCATCTTCATAGTTCCCCACGCAAGACTGCAAATGCGTCCACTACAGGAATGTCTAGCACAACAGTGGAATCAGGCTCAAGGTCAGCTCACAGACCTGGTGTTGGTGGACAGCCGTACATATCGCTCTATACAATGGTGGAACACCAAAGATTTGACAAAGGGACGGCCGTTCCTAGAACCTGTTCCACAAGTAGTGCTCACAACAGATGCATCCCTCACAGGATGGGGAGCCCATCTACTGCATTATACCACACAAGGTCAGTGGAACAATCAACAGAAACAGTTCCACATCAACCACCTAGAGCTGCTAGCAATTTTCCTAGCACTCAAAACTTTTCAAGTGCAAATCCAGAACAAAGCTGTCTTAGTCCGAACGGACAATATGACAGCCATGTACTACATACAAAAACAGGGGGGACACACTCTCTGCAACTGTCCCAACTTGCACAGAACATTTGGAGATGGGCCATTCCTCAAAACATACATCTGACAGTAGAACACCTTCCAGGGATTCACAACCAGATAGCAGATCTGTTAAGTCGTCAATCTCAACAGATTCACGAATGGGAGTTGCTCCCACAAGTACTTCAACCATTCTTTCAAATGTGGGGGCATCCGCAAATAGACCTGTTTGCCACCCACGAGAACTCAAAATGCCCAACCTTCGCCGCCAGGTTTCCACACCCACGGTCGGAGGGGAATGCAATATGAATGAATTGGTCTGGCAGATTTGCGTACGCTTTTCCGCCTCCCCCACTCATTCCACTAGTAGTATGCAAGCTCAGACAACAGTCCCTCAAATGAATACTAGTGTCCCCTACATGGGCACGTCAACCGTGGTTCACCACGCTACTAGATCTCTCAATGGTTCCACATCAGAAATTACAGCTCACGCCATCCCTGTTAACACAGAACCATGGAGAAATAAGACACCCAGAACCGAGCCAACTGAATTTGGTAATCTGGCTCCTGAAGTCCTAGAGTTTGGTTACTTAAACCTACCACCAGACTGTATGGATATAATTTAAGAAGCTAGAAGACCCACTATCAGAGCATGCTATGCTGCTAAGTGGAAACGATTTGCAATATACTGTAACAACAATCACATTGATCCTTTGGACGTTTCCATCCAAAATATAATTTGCTACCTTCTACATTTACAAAGGTCCAATTTGGCTTACTCTTCCATACGCCTGCATTTAGCAGCTATTGCAGCATATTTACAAAATAGACAACATCTATCTCTATTTAGAGTACCTGCAATAAAAGCATTTCTGGAAGGATTTAAAAAGAATAATCCCACCCAGGTTACCACCTGCTCCAGTAGGGAACCTAAATGTAGTCCTTACAAGACTCATGGGACCCCCTTTGAACCGTTACATAAATGTGAACTACAATTTCTAACATGGAAAACTGCTTTCCTTGTTGCCATTACCTCTCTCAGAAGAGTTAGGGAAATCCAAGGATTCACAACAGAAGAACCATTTTTCCAAATACATCCTAACAAAGTGGTTCTTAGACCTAATCCAAAATTCTTACCAAAAGTGATTACTCCTTTTCACCAAAATCAATCAGTAGAGTTACCAGTGTTTTTTCAAAAACCGGACTCTGTTGCAGAAAGAGCTTCGCACACCCTAGACGTTAGAAGAGCTCTACTATATTACACAGACAGAACTAAATCATTCAGGAAAACAAAACAACTATTTGTATCCTTCTCTCCCCCTCACAAAGGCAATCCTATCTCTAAAGGAGGTAATGCTAGATGGATTGTTAAGTGTATCACCTTTCCTGAAGTGGTTCTTATACCACTTACTTAGTATATGGTTCGTGAGGCCCCTAGGGCAGAGATGTATTTGTGCAACTTATAGTATGCTTATTGAGTAACTTGTGCTGTATCTCGAACTCTGACCTCATAAAGAGTGCAGAGGGGTTGTGTTAGTAATAAATACATATATATTTGATATATACCTTGTGTGGTGTCCTTTCATTTGGTATTCAAAGGATTATAATTGGTAAAACAATTGGCTTCACATGCTCTCTGAAGTATTAGCCTAAGACTGCTTTATCCATGCTACCACTAGGATAGCTGGTGTATAAGGTAGACTTTACAACCATCACCATAAGGGTTGTTTGGACTGATACAGGGTGCTCACTAGAATAGCGGACATCACATATCAGGCCAACTTCTCACAAACGTGATTTGAGAAATATTCCTGCCCCAGCCCTGAAGACAATGCTGTTAATGAACTAAGGCAAGTCAGGGGTCATGTGTATCCTATATGTGGCTAGATTGGTATTATATATTGAGCAAACGTTTAGTCTAACACAAGTTTTTTGTAAATCGCCCATGAGGAACTTGTGTATTTGAAGGTGCACTCGTCTGTGATAATGAAGAAAATGGCGGCTCAGCAACTTCAAATATTTGCCCAGGATCCCAAAATTTGAAACCAGTTTATGGGTCAAGAGCATTACAATTAAGGCTCCCAGTTTTCCGTTTTTAACGATTTTTACAGTTAAATGCAGACAGAAAACAACACGTTTCCGGTCTGTATTTATTTTTAAAAGCAGAAAAATACTGAAAATTGTTTTTCTTGTGAGTGACTCACCACACAGTACATGTTCATCAGTTAAATAAATGTGGAAATATAGCATTTTACGACTCTATTCTCCAAACACAAAATAAATATGAATAAATACCAGTAATATGCCTCAAAAATAAATATCGATAAATATAGATGAAAATGTTAAAAACAAAAAAATACCATAAAACCAGGAGCCCTAATTAGTAGGTTATTTAAGTCACTCGACCTGCAAGTCGAATAACATATCTATGATTCTTCAAATCCTGCTTTCTGGCCCACCTCTCCTGCACAGAGTATTGAAAAAAGTCAAGAAAGACAAGGCCAAAGTCTTCCTAGTGGCTTCAGACTGGGCAAGGAGAATTTGGTACCCGTTTTCTTTTCTCCATTAGCTTCTGTTCTCTGATCTGGCTGACCCTACGGAAGGACCTCCTGTTAAAACAGGAGGAAAATGTCTTACACCAGAGTTTGCACAACTTACATCTCCATGCGTGGAGATTGAATAGCAACTCTATGTGGCTTTCAATCTTCCTTCTGAAGTAGTTGCTGGCAGCCAGGCATCCCTTCAGGAAAACTGTATGACAGGATGCTTGGAGAACTTTGTTGTCTGGTGTTTCTCCTGCGACATTGAGCCTTTCCAGGCAAAGTTGCCTGACATTTTATTGTTTTGTGTCTCTCTATGCTAGCAAGGCCTCGCTGTGGCGGTAGTTAAGGGTTATCTTTCAGCTCTTTTGGCCTTCCTACAGTTGCCCGATCAGCCAACCCTTTTCAAATCACCAGTTGGGATTTGTTTCTCGAAGGGTCTGAGCAACATTTCTAATGGAGACTTCTAACCATAAATTCCTCAACTAAGGATATTCCCCAGCCATCAGACTGAAGTCTCTACCAGAAAAAGGTGTTAACGAAGGTAAGTTATTTGCTCTTTCCTGCCACTTCCTTTTGTGATGCTGCAGTAAGACATAATTTGTTTCTCGCCTATATTTTGTTCACTGCTTTTGAACTGAATACACTGCTATCCTGATCTGAAAAAAACAGGTTAGTATTAGATTCCTTACCTTAGAATATCCCCAGGCATCAGGCTGGATCCGGAAAATTTTGCGTGTCTGTAGCCGTCGTCTGCGGCGTTGGCACCGGGATGAGGTCGTCGGAGTACTTAGACGCCGCCCTCTCGCGCTGACGTCAGTTCTTCTTTTTTCCGCGCCAGCAAGCGCAGGTCCGGAGAAAGTGGTACCCTTTAGTCAATTTTTGACTAAACCTTTTGGATCTTTTTCATCTGTTTTTCGAGTCGAACGACTCAGACGGTGCCGGTAGGGATGCCCGGGTTCAAACCCTGCGTCGACTGCAACCGACTGATGTCGGTTACCGACCCCCATCGCTAGTGTCTTCATTGCCTGGGGCCCGACCACGATGACAAGTGGTGCACCGACTGCCGGGCCTTGACGTCGAAGGCTAGGCGGGAGCGGTCCCACAAGCGCCTCGAGCTCCGGCAGTCGGCCCCGCGCCGTTCCGAGGTCCCGGTCCGGAAGGAGGTGGAGGAACCGGTCGCGGGGCCAGAGTCGTCATAGCTCTGAGAGTCAACAGCATTCCTCGGGCTCCAAGTCCTCAGGTAAGAGGTACAAGAAGTCGAAGAGGCGTCATTGCTATTCTGACACCCCCCCACCCTCGCGCGACTCAGACTGGGGTTCGGGCGACACCGCCTCGCGGACTGCTCCATACCCGCCGGTCCCTGGGCAGAACGTGACGCTGGAGGAGATCGAGGCCTTCCTCACTCCTCCGTCGGGTTCCACGGCGCCTTCGGGCCAAGCGGGCCGGGTGCTTTGGCCCCGGCGACGTTGGGTACTTAGGTCCCGACGTTGCAGGGTCCCGCTGGATCTCGATCCGGGTCGTCGCCGGTCGACCTTACGACCTCGCTGGCGCCGGCCCCCAGGGTGTCGTCCCAGACGCTGCCCCCGGACGATGTCGTCCCTGGTCCTACCCTCGATTCTGGTCCGTATTCAACGCCGCTAGGAGATTCTTCTATGACCCGTCCCCATCCTTTGACCCTGAGTATCAGGAGATGGGTGGCGAGGAGGATTGGGAGGGGTCTGAGGGGGTCTGAGCACCCTCTGGCGCGTGAGTGCCAGCCTTCTCAGGACTGGGCAGGTGAGCTTGGGGATGCCAGTGGTCTGGACACTTCCCAGAACTGGTTTTGTCTCCCCTCCTACCGTGGCTATGGAGGAGGGGGCTGCCTATAGTGTGGTGTTGACGCGGGCGGCCAAGGCCTTGTCCCTTGAACTCCCTGTCGTGGCCGTGAGGACTAACCTCCTCACTGAGGTCCTTAAACCGCAGGCAAGATTTTGGAGCCTCTGCTGCCGTTTAATGAGGCCTTATCTGACGTTCTTTTGTGCACCTGGTCCAGGCCCTCTACAGGTCCTCCTGTAGATAGGAACGTGGCCAGACGCCACCGCTCGGCTCTGGACGACCCTTGCTTCCTGTTCACCCACCCCACCCCGAGAGCCGGGTCATACAGTCCTCTAACTCCCAGACCACATTCCCGACGGCTCCCCCAGATCGGGAATCCAAGAGGTACGAACAGTATGGCAAGAAGATGTTCTTCTTACTAAGTTTAGGGTTGCGGTCCGTTAACACCGCGTGCCTCTTGGGCCGTTATATTCACTCTCTGTGGGACACGGTCGCGGCCATTTTGCCAAAATGTCCGGAGGAGGACCGTACTAAGCTCGCCATTACGGAGGGTCAAGATGCAGAACGGTATTCCATCCGGTGTGGACTGGATACAACGGACTCGCTAGGTAGAGCGATAGCAACGACGGTGGCGATTCATCACCACGCATGACTGAGGTCCGCCAACTTTTCGGCTGATGTCCGAAACACACTTATGGACATTTCCGTTTGATGGCCGTCGCCTCTTTGGCGACAAGGCAGACAGTGCACTTGAGCGCTTTAAGGACTCCGAGGATGCGGCCAAGTCCTTGGGCCTGTCGGCCCCGCGCCAGCAGCCCGCTGCCTTTCGCTCCTTTCGTGGCCAAGGAAGGGGCATCGCCACACGTCCTGCCAGCCACGGGCCGCAGACTAACATCCAGCGCGGTGGCGGACGTGGTAACCGCCGTGGCGGTGCCCGAAGACAACGGCAAAGCCAGTCCACATCCACCTCGCAGCATCCGCCTTAAAGCCTTCCTAGTCCGAGCTTTCAGGCACACATGATGCCAGTGGGGGGCAGGGTTCACCATCACCTCCTTCACTGGCACAACATCACTTCGGACAGGTGAATGCTGCAAATCGTCCGAAGGGGCTACTCCCTCCCCTTCGAGGCGACCCCTCCAGCCATGCCACCGCAGTACCACCGCATGTCGGGGGATCACTTGAATCTGAATCACTTGAATCTTCTGCAAGAGGAAGTTACTCTCTTGGCCAAGGGGGCCATCGAGCGCGTTCCTGGGCCAGAAGTAGGGTGTGGTTGTTACTTCCACTACTTTCTGGTTCCCAAGAAGGGCAAAAGGTGCCTACGCCCTATCTTGGACATGCAGAACGTCAACGGCTTCCTCCGGAAAGAGAAGTTCAAGATGCTGACTTTGGCTCAGGTCTTAGCTGCCCAGGACCCGGGAGACTGGATGGTAGCGTTGGACTTGCAGGACGCTTATTTTCACAACCCCGCCCTGCCGGCCCACCGGCATTACCTGCGGTTCACGGTAGGCCACGGGCACTTTCAGTTTACCGTGCTCCCCTTCGGCCTTACCAGTGCCCAACGGGTGTTCACAAAAGTGATGGCGGTGGTCGCAGCTCATCTGCGCAGGTTAGGGGTTTCAGTCTTCCCCTACCTCGACGACTGGTTGTTGAAGGCGGGCTCGCCCCAGACAGTCGTCAACCACCTCCAGACTACGGCCGACCTCCTGCACTTGCTGGGGTTCTCCATCAATGTGCCGAAGTCACACCTGTGTCCCTCTCAGAAGCTCCTCTTCATCGGAGCAGTTCTAGACTCAGCGCAGTTTCGGGTTTATCCTCCCGAACAGCGGGTTCGGGATATTCAGGCTCTGATTCCGATCTTGCAGCCGTTATCCCGGTCAGGTTGACGCTGCGGCTTCTGGGGCTGATGGCCTCCTGCATCCTTCTGGTGCATGTGGGCTCTGCAGTGGGACCTGAAGTTTCAGTGGGCCCAGCATCAGGGCAACTTGTCCGACCATGTCTTGATCTCGGAGGGCACTGCAAGACAGTTGCATTGGTGGCTCACGGACCGCGATTGGGTCAGCGGCAGATCCCTCTCCCTACCCCAACCGGAGCACGTAGTTGTGACGGACGCGTCCCTCCAGGGCTGGGGGGCCACATGGGAGAGGCGGAGATCAGAGGCCTCTGGTCTCTGGCGTAGTCCTGGCTCCACATCAACCTTCTGGAGCTGCGAGCGATCCGGCTTGCACTGAAGGCATTCCTCCCCTCTGTCCTGGTGAGTGTAGTGCAGGTGTTCACGGACAACACCACCGCCATGTGGTACTGCAACAAACAGGGCGGGGTGGGGTCGTGGACCCTATGCCAGGAGGCTCTGCACCTCTGGCAGTGGCTGGAACCTCAGGGCGTGACCCTGGTGGTTCAGCACATGGCAGGTTCCCTGAACGCCAGGGCGGACGAACTCAGCCGTCGGTGCATGATGGTTCACGAATGGCGTCTGAACTTGGACGTGGCGCAAGGCCTCTTTCAGCAGTGGTGGAGAGCCTTTATTAGATCTATTCGCCATAGAAGAGAACGTGCAATGTCATCAGTTCTGCGCGTTGGAATTTCCAAGGTGACACTCGCTCGGAGACGCTTTTCGTCGCGAGTCGAGCTGCGGTCTGTTGTACACCTTTCCACCTATACCACTTCTGCCCAGAGTGCTGAAGAAGATCAGACGCGACCGGGCCCAAGTTATCCTTGTGGCTCCAGACTGGGCACGAAGATACTTGTAACCCGAGCTACTCAGCATGTCTGTCGATCCCCCGAATTGTCTGCCTCTTCAGGACGACCTTCTGTCGCAGCAGAACCTCCACTCAAACCTGTCCAGTCTCCACTTACATGCGTGGAGATTGAGCGGCAGCAGTTGAGGCCATTTGACTTGCCTCCTGAAGTCTGTAATGTGATTCTGGCAGCCAGGCGTCCCTCCACAAAATCGGTATACGCCTGCAGGTGGAACAAATTTGTGGCATGGTGCACAGCAAAGGCTGTGGATCCCCTTTCTGCCCCGCTTAATGAGGTTCTCCTCTTTCTTCTCTCTCTTGTCCAGCAGGGCTCTTCTCTGGGCACTATCAAGGGCTACCTCTCTGCTATTTCCGCCTTCTTAAGGCTCCCTGATCAGCCCTCTTTGTTCAAGTCCCCAGTTGTAAATAGGTTTTTGAAGGGCATCACTCATATGTTTCCTCCTGTTCCTTTCTTGATGCCTCAGTGGGACTTGAACCTTGTTCTGACTTATCTGATGCGCGCTTCTTTCGAGCCACTTTATAACTGTCCTCTTCGTCTCCTTACTCTCAAGACTGCATTCCTGGTTGTCATCATCTCTGCCAGGAGGGTGAGTGAGCTCCAGGCTCTTTCCTCTAAACCTCCTTTCCTTTCTGTCCATCCGGACAAAGTTGTGTTGCGGACGCGACCTTCTTTCCTGCCCAAGGAAGTCACAGCCTTCCACATCGGCAGTCCATCACCTTGCCCACCTTCTTTCTGCCTCCGCATCCCTCGAAAGAGGAAGAGAGGCTCCACCGTCTGGACCCAAAACGTGTGCGCTCATTCTATTTGGATCGCACACGCCAGTTTTGGGTGGATGACCAACTCTTTGTAGGTTACGTGGGTGCTAAGAAAGGTCGGGCGGTGCACAAGTGGATCATCTCTCGGTGGGTCGTGTTGTGCATCAAGGTATGCTACTCTTTGGCTAAAAAGGAGCCTCCTGTTGGGCTGAGGGCCCATTCCACTCGGGACCACAACGGCTACTATTGCCCTGGGTGGGGGAGTCCCCTTGCAGGACATCTGTCAGGCAGCTACATGGTCCTCGCTGCACACGTTTGCAAGACACTATTGCCTGGACAGCCAAGTCTGGAGAGATGGCTTTTTTGGCCGTTCCGTTCTCCAGGACTTTCTGGTGTGATCATTGGTTCGCAGACCCACCACCGGGGTTTGTATTGCTGGGGTATCTATTCTAAGGTAAGGAATCTAATACTAATCTGTTTCTTTCAGATGCACAAGTTACTTACCTTCGGTAACGATATATCTGTAATAAATAGTAGTTAGTATTAGATTCCTTACCGCCCCACCCATCCTCCCCATTCTGCGAACCGATATCTAGGGTTAAGGTCATCCCCTTTCAGGGCCCTAGTTTCATGGCACCAGTGTTGGTTTTTATCATGGCTCTGCGTTTCTGGTGCGGAAAAGCTATGTATAAGAACTGGCGTCTAAGTACTGCGGTGACGTCATCCCGGCGCCGACAACGGAGGCGGAGCCGCAGACGACGCCTACCGACGCGCAGGGGTACTGCTACGCAAAAATTTCCGGATCCAGTCTGACGCCTGGGGATATTCTAAGGTAAGGAATCTAATTCTAACTACTGTTTCTTACAGATGTATCGTTACCGAAGGTAAGTAATTTGGGCTTCAGCTTTTGACCAGAAAGATAGTGCTCCGCATCACTGTCACCTCCGCAATATGAGTGAGTAAACTTTCAGCCTTGTTCGTCCAGGCAAACAGTTTTTGCTGAAAAAAGCGACTGTTTTTCCAAAGGTGGTCATGCCCTTCCAGATAAGACAATCCATTACTTTGCTGTCTTGCTACGCCTCACTAAGCCACTGGAGTCAAGCTATCCTGGCTGATAGCCAGAAAGCGGTCCTAGGATGCTTGATTCCGGTCCAGGGAAGACATGGCTAGGCAGTTCGGTTTGGACTGTTCCCATGAGGCACAGGGTCAAAACTGATTTGCATATGGCCATGTCTGAACTGGGGTGGCTTGGTCAGCAAAATAACGATGGATTAAACCCAGATCTGTGACTGGGGCTGAATGTTTTGCCATTATGCAACATTCCGTCCATCATCTTGTGTGTTTTGGGGCCCCCAACCTCATTTGTCCAAGGAAGACGGTCATAAGAAAGTCCTCAGCTTTTACATTGGTCAGACAAGAGGCCATTAATTAGGCAATCACCTTTTTTTGATATTCTATTGAGCCAAAAAGGGACAAGCAGTACAAAAGAGAACCATCTCCTGATTGATTGTATTATGCATAAAGATTTGCTATGGGCTAGGCCAGAAGCGGCCCTGAGAAGGCTTATGCTCTTATTCCACCAGAGTAAAAGCTACTTCCTTCCACTATGCTGGTGCACAGTGTGCATGTATTGGACATCCGGCAAGCCGCTAAGTTGACATGCAAACGTTAACGAAGCACTATTGCATGGACAGCCAGGTCTGGTGGGAAGGGCATTTCGCCCAGTCTGTTCTGCAGGATTTCTTGGCCTGAATTATTCAATAGTACTGCTTTGGTATCTGTTCACAAGATGAGGAGTCTGCAGTTGGAAATCTTGATCAGCAGAAAAAGTTGCGTACCTTGGGTAAATCCTTTTCTGGTAGAGATTGTAGCCAACCCCAGATTCGTCACCGACCTGTTGCCCTACCCTTTCTGTGGAATAGACTCATACAACTCAATAATACGATCCTAAAATTAGCGATCTGCACACTGGCACATTCGGATTTAAATGGGACCTGTATTAGATGGCGTGGACAAAGATCAAAGAGAAACTGAAGTCAGCGTACACCTGGGATAGGATGAACCGACACAAAGCCACACAATGCCACCTGCAAGTGCTCGAGGGAGTTGCTGTGCAAATCTTCTGAATCCAGTGTGGCACCTAGGTAAATTCATTAGTTGAAGAATCTGCTGTCAGATTCTACCAGAAAAGGCATTACTAAAGGTAAGTAACTTGTTTTTCTAATAGAGCTTTCAGCAGTTATATAGGTCATGAATTGTTTTATGGATACGATTTTAATAATGCCTCAATGTTTTTATTTTTAGAATCAAGGAGAAATTCCCCCAGGCGTTTGATGATATATGTTTGTACTCTGAAGTTTCATTCTTGCTTGCACATTGCACATTTCGGCTGCCATCTCGGAGGTTTATCCAGGAGCTATTCCAAGATGTTCAGTTTCTACATGTAAGTGTTTTACTCAACAAACTTAAAAATCTATTTACATATACTGACTTTCGTTTCCTTCCAGGTGTAGAGTAATTTAATGTAGACTTCATGGAGTTATTATTGGCAAGATGCATATGAAAAATTGAGTGTTGCAGCAGTGAGACAAGACATTGAAAGAGTGAGCTATAAGGGTGAAGGAGAGAGTCAAAGTAGGGCAGGTGAAGAAGTGATTGAGGATAGGGTAGGGTGGTGCTCCATCAGATTCATTCGCTCTAACTGTCTGTGTTGAAAATAATTGGAGTCTCTACTCCAGTACTCTCAATTTTGGCCGGTTATAAACACCTGAAGATGACTGAGTTCAAAGTATGCATTACACAAGGGACATTTGCTATGACAAATAAATACAGAAACCTAACATCCCGGAATAAGCCAACACTCATCGGGGTTGCAAGATTAAATACAATGTGAAGTATAATCAGGAACTAAATTGCTCGTATGGATTACCTTTTGGTATTTTACTTTCTTGTTCAAAAATCGATCTGTGTTTTTGCTCCTAAAGTTAAGGACATTAATATAGGGCCCGGGAGGAATTCGGCAAACTGTAAACCCCTGGCTAGGGCCGTTGCTATGCCAATCTGTAAACCCCTGGCTAGGGCCGTTGCTATGCCAGTTCCTTATGGCATGTTGGAGAGAAATAACAACAAATAATAGCGGTGGGTCAAGGCAAAAGGAAGTGACTAACTGTGCAACTGACAGACTGTGCCCTCAAACCATGTAGTGTAAACTAACAAAACTAGAATCAACGGGGGTACTTCATTCAGGTTTGAAGAAAATACCCATCAGTATTCGACCGGTACCACCCTTTTCATCATATGGGTTCCTCCATACCACGAAGGAAGATAGTCTACAATAGTTGTTTTTTGTTGGTAGACTGAAATGTGACCCAGTGATGTATAGCCAAGTGGTTAGGGCAACAGGAGACTACTGTCAAGCAGTGCATGTGAAAAAGGTGTGATAATAAACAAAAAAGTGTTATTAAAATTAGAAGAACTTTAATAGACACCTCGCTGCTTCTAAGTCAATAAAAAAGTAGTGTGAATCTAGTAGTTTTAACTAATAGCTACTAGTGTATTCTTAACTAGTCGACATGTTTCTGCAGATTTAATAGACCCAAGTGGTGTCTACTGCATTCTTCAGCACCGGCGACGCTACTGCTTAAAACACAAAACTGTGAAACTCATAATGAAAAGTTATCACCTGGGTATTTTATGAACATCGTTCTCCCAGCTGGTTTTTTCAACCGAACAGGACACAGGTAGACACTTACAAAACATACAATTAATACAGTCTAGATATTCAATTTCTCACGTTTCTATGATACATCTAGTATATCGCAACCAGGCGACTAATTTAATTATTTTGCCCTCATGCTGTTCATTCCATTTCAGCAGGGTTACCTTATTCCGGTATCTGTACTCTCACTTACCAATTTGTACAGGAGAGAAAGACTCCACCTCACCTGGCTATGGCTCAGGTAGTTGAAGCACCGCTCTGAGGGGAAGGGAAGAAACACATAAACATGTCAGCAACTGCTGACTTCACAACTGACAATCTCACTGTCTCGGTCTGTGTCAAAACTCACATCACGCAGGTCATTTAGATCAATGCCTCAAGGTTTTTTGCAAAATTGAAAACCAGTGGTGTCGGTCTCATTATCTCATTGTCTTTAATCAAATTAATATTTTGAGTTGTATCAGGGATCGAGGTTGCTATTGTAATAATCAACCGTTATTAACACGGTCCAATTACGATTTCGTCAGCATTTTATACTTGTCCTCAAGTTATGCGGGTAAATTTTACTGGCGTTTGTACAGCACAAAAACTAATTCTAAGAATGTCGTATTACAGAGAGTAGTACCAGTGTACCCTCCATTTCTATTAGAATGTGGAATCGCCAGAAACTCGATTCGATTCCCGAGACCCGCCATTCGTTTTAGGGGCCCACCAACGACAGGCTAAAAGATAGAATGACGGTGGTATTTTCTCTTACCTGGCCGTCGGTACTCCAGGCGTCCCTCCGAGCCATTCGGGGAGGTGACGGGCGGCTGAAACACTGGATTATTTACTTCCTGATTCTGTGAGCGCGTGGTGACGTCGCGCTCACGTTTGTTGTCACGTGATGTTAAGGATTCATGGGAATTGTAGTAGGAACCAAATCAATCTCGGTTTTCGGCTTACAAATTGAAAACGTTCTACCTTTCTGCATATCGCGGTTTTATCTCGGATAGGTTGTTGTCAGATATGGACGTTTAAAAGTAATTATTTATGAGAGCCCACTTCGCCACTAAGTGTGTATAAGTATTTTTATTTTTATTTTCCTCGACATATTTATATTAATCAGCAGTCATATTCTCAAATTTATTCCGTTGTAATATCGTTTTCACTCAGAAAATGTTAAAAATCGTATTGGGAACTGACCATGAAGCAATACTTTTAGGAAACTTCAGGAGGTTCAATCTCACTATTGGGATCCAATCAGAAATAAAGGCAACAGTGTACTAGAAATGCAGTTCACTAGGGCCAAGTATACTACTGTTTATAAAGACATCCACGGAATGTCATCATTTAGACCTCCCTTGTCAGAATTAAGTGTGTATACCCATTTTTGTTCTTTCTTGAACAGGAACTTCTGGATATCTGTAACATGGCTGGGTATCAAAGGTTGTTCTATTACAGTCCATCTAAAGTCAGTATGGGCATGGCCTACTTCAAGAAAATGGTTAGTCATCTTAGTCGATTGTTTACGGCATCTGATAGTGCTCTTATGTTCGCTAATGAGTATCTTTATTTTCCTTGTGGTCATGCCCACATATTTTAGGTCGCAGGTACAGGTTATCAAATAGATAACATTTTGGCTGTTACAATTAGTGAACCGCCTCTGTTCCCAGGGATGCCTGCTACCTATATCGATGGTGGTGGTCTTGGTGGTCTGAGGACATGCCGTGCAGTTACCACACGGATGGTGGCCCTTGACTGCTGGCATATCCCAGTGTGTGCCTACTGCTCTTGGGATAACTGATCGCGGTCTCGTATGGACCAATTGGTCTTTAAGGTTTTGACTCCTTTTAAAGGCAAACAATGGAGGGGGAAGAGTGTCTTTGCCCGTATTTAAGATACCCCAATGTTTTTTTACGATCTTCTGAATTTGATTCGATTGGGTTCCAAAGGTATTCACAAATGTGATGCGATTTTGTTCAGCTTTTCTGGTTGAGGGTTCAAGTAGACTCTCTCGGTTGTTGTTGAAAGCCCTCTTTTTTGACTTCCGTATTAGATGTTTTGGATATTTCTTTTCAATCAAATTCTTCTCCAAAGTTTTTGAGTGTTCATTGAAGCTCTCCTTCGTTGAGCAGTTTCTCTGTATTCTTAGGAACTGCCCGTAAGGCAGGTTGTCTTTTAAAGCTTTGGGGGGACAGCTTTCATTGCTTAGTAAGGAGTTCTTTGCCATTGATTTGCGATAGAGTTCTGACTGCAAACCCATTGAAGTAGCTGTTATCTTCAGGTCCAAGAACGCAAGATGGTGTTTGCTATACTCTACAGTGAAACGTAAAAATTTGTTTCTACTGTTCAACCAAGTGTGAAAGAGCGATAAGTCCTCTGTTGTTCCACGCCATATGACCAAGACGTCATCTATGCAACGTTTCCAGTGGCGTGCCTGGTTGAAAAATGGATTGGTGTTGTTCAGAATAAATTCTTGTTCGAATCTGTGGACATATAAATTCGCTAGACTCGGGACGAAAACACTGCTCATACTGGTCCCAGAGACCTGCAAAAAGATTGAGTCCTCGAATTGGAAGTAGTTTTCTGTCATGGCTAAATTGGCCAGAGTCATGATGAAAGCAGACCGGTGTGATTGAGCCTAAATCTCGTTCTAGTAGTAAGGTCTCTATCACTTCGAGGGTCTCTCTCTGGGGAATTGATGTGTATAGAGACTCTACGTCGAAGGACACTAATAGATCGAGATCCATATCAAATTCCACATCTGGTAGCATCCTCAAAACGTCTTTAGTGTCTTGTATGAACGTGGGCATTTCGCAGACCATAGCTCTCAAAAAATAGTCCACGAATGGAGAGAAAACCTTTCCATCCCTCATCAGCATCTCTGGCCGAAAAGCAGCAGGCGTGACCTTCTTTCCCAATACAACAGGCTCTAAAAACACTTACTCCTTCACAAAACATAAGGAGCTTTTGACATGCACTCATACTTTTATTTTATATTTGATGAAAGATAAATGAGTATGCTTCTAAAGCTCTCAAAGTAACATTTATCAAGAGCTATACAAGCATAGCTGTGTGCTAATAACGCTGCTGCTCAATGAGTAATGGCAACAGTAGAACTACAAATAACTAATTTAGTTTCTGTTCTCTCCTACCTCCTTCAAAGGGACCCTGAATATGTATTTCACTCTTGATTAGATCTCAGAATACATTATTGTTTCATTAGAGATTGTACTTATGTTTTTGTTGGCTTTTGTTTGAGTTTCAAAGACAAAAGGCAGTATGCAGGGTAAATAGCACTTGGTTGGACCCCTCCCCAGCCAAACTTAACATTGCAATAAGTTGTTCTCTTATACCTTTCACTTAAATATTCTTCTCATCTTTAATGTTGCATTCCTGCTTTCTCTCTCAGACTCCATAATGGAATTTGCAGGCTGGCTGGCAAAAGGGAGGCGACTGTGGGGGGGGGGGGGGGGGGGGGGGGGGGTGAGGTTGCTTATTTAGTGAGTGCATCCGTTAACCACCACTCTAGCTAAACATTTGCTTTTTCCTTTCTCACCAAAAGCCAACATATTCCCTAAGGCCTTCACCTTCTTACAGCCATTGCAGTTGTTATTCTTCTTGGCAAGGGTATTCAAATGAGTCATTTTATGATGGATTCTAAAAGATTCCTCATCTTTAACATATCCCCAGAGGTGAGACTGGATCGAGAGAGTGCTTGAGTAATGCTCATATGCACGTGTAGGTTGTGCCATGTGGCTCTATGTTGACTCCATACTTCACTGGAGAGACAATGCGAGGCCACATAGAAGCACCACCCCTGCACGCTGACATCAGTTCCTTTTTTACACACCCCTAGTCATGGATCCGGAGCTTCACTTCTAACTTTGTCTATTTTCCTATGACGTATACATTTTCAATCCGCGTTCTAGGGAGCAATGTTCCCACAGAAAACTACAGCATACAAACCATGTCGAGACTGCAGGAAACCGATGTCAGTCATGGACCCGCATGAGGTGTGTCTTAGTGCCTGGGCTCCAGGTACTGTTCCAAGTCTTGCGACACGTGTCCTTATGCACCCCAAAGGGATTGCGTACCTGGAGATAAAACTCTACTTTGCAGGGCACAAGAAGAGGTCATGGTCAAAGCATAGGTCCTGCTCCCGCTCCAAGTCGCGATCCCGGACTCTATGCCACTCCAGCAAAAATTCCCCTTCTGGTTTGAAGTCTTCCAATAAGTCCAAATCAAAGACTAAATATAAGAACCAAGGAACCCAAGCAGAACTCATCCCCATCCTGCCTCTAAAAGTCTAGCAGGAAGGTGCAAGGATGTTGACATGCAGATCTCACCCTTCCAATGTCCCCTGTGTCAGAGCTCATCATGCAGTTAGTCCTGGTGCACCCAAATTTTTTCGAGCAGCTGTAGGTAGCACTCCTTAACAAGGCCGTTCTGATGACCTTTGCTAAGCTTTAAGCTTCCTCTGGTGTACTTTCAGGCCCCAAGGAGCCGTCTGGGTCTCTAGTCAGACTTCTGCCGGAGGCTCTCCCTCGGACACTGAATGCCACTGCAGGACTTTTCCCAACACTGACTTTTCTGGAACCGTGGTCCATGTCAATTCCTTCAATGCTGGCTCCAACACCAATTCTACTGGAGCCGGTCAGTGATCTGATCCTGATGCCGATCTCTGACCCCGAACTGGCATTGCCCTAACCAGGCCTGTGCCGTGCTATGAACTCACAAAAGCGCAACCATCGGTTATTCAGCCAGAATCCAACCTAAGACCTAACCCAATGCCAACACCAAAAGTAGATTCTCGGTATTTATGGTAAAGATTTGGACCCAGTGCAAAGAAGCACCTATGTCCCCACCCACCCGGACACTGATTGTGAGTTTTGGGGACAGGTTCCTTTTCCCTCATGATACTGAGAATTCATTGTATGCAGACTTGAAAAAAGCCAGAGGGCTAAACATATCTCTTGAAATGGAGCTAGAGTCGTCATTTGAGTCACCAATGGAAGGAGGAGATTCATTAGAAGAGGTGGTTATGGAGGTAAGCTGATTCTCCTCAGTTGTGTTTGCCCACGGCTGTGAAAAAAACAAATGTTTTCACTGAGATTCTTCATCAGCAGCAACGTTGTCTGAATATTTATTACCATTTATTGAGACCCTTACTGATGCCGTACTGGTTATGTGGTCACAGCCATGCATGTGCCTGCTAGTGAATCATTTGACCTAGGGACAAGCAGGGCCCCAATGATCCAGTTTTCATAACTAATTATGTGACACTGGAGAACTTAATTTTTCTAGCTTCAGCAAGCAATGATAATCCATATTCTTTTCCGACTCACCATCCTGATAGCGAGTGGAAGAGAATTGATATATTTTGAAAGAGAATGTTTTCTTCAGCCTGTCCACCACTTCGATCCATAAATGCAGTTTGTCTTCTTGGGAGGTACATCCACATGCTATTATACATGTCCGGAAATATCATGCCAGCCATTCCGGAGGCCCACAGAGGACTCATAGCCCAAACAATACATGTTGACCATAACAGCCAAACATGTGCTCTGGACACTATAGACTGCATCGGAAGAGCCAGTATCATGCTTAAAGTGCACTTCTGTATGCAGTTAACCATCGTTTCGTGTGGCGTACAATTGTCCCTAATGTAAAAGCCTTTTGATGGTGCCAGGCTGGTTGGAGAAAAAGCTGATTGGGGCTGGAACAATTCCAAGATAGCCACAGTACATGGGGCCAGATGTACGACATAAAATTGCATGCGCAAATATGTTTGCGACCCGTTTGCACATGCAATTTTAGTCTGGGCCATGTACTTACACTATTTTGCGACTCGCAAATATTTGCGACTCGCAAAATAGTGTATTGCAACTCGCTATTAGGAAGGGGCGTTCCCTTCCTAATAGCGACCGCAGAGCCATGTATGAATGTTTGGCGACCGCAATTGCGGTCGCAAAACACTCTCAAATTATCATCCTCTTCAATATATGTTTTAAGGGCAGTCAGTGTTGTGTAGTTCCAATAGAAAATATACAGGATCTGCGCATTTAGACAACATACACTGTAGAATTGGGGTCAGACAAACTCTGATCACCTCCACCATGTATGTTAGCCTTTCTGTATCAGCTAGCTCATAGTGCCACTATGATCTCCTCTTATCAAGGAGAGAATAGTTTCTGGCAACCTCAGAATATGACAACCCTGATCCCTCAGGACCGTGGAAACAATGTACTACTTTTTGCTCAGTCACTCATGCTTACTTAGTCTGTCTCAGAGAGATGCACAGAATCAAATAAGCTGGGCATTTTCAATAATAATTTATTGAACAGTTGTTATTTTGGTGTGGAATAGATTTGCTGCATCAACTGTTACAGTATAGGATATAAATGAGTACTATGAAAGTAATAGGATGGTATATTTCTACCATATTACTAAAATCGTGAATACATTCAAGTGTATAAAACGCATGATAATAAAAGATGTGTACTCCTACGATGTCTCCCTATCTAGATGTACCTAAATGTACCAAGCATGGATGTGGGTGTTAAGCCTCTAGGATCTAGTCAACCCCTATTAACTTAAGTGAGACTGTGGGTCCCTGTCCTGGTCTCGAGTTAGACACCCCGCAAGGGATCTTTTCAGACCATTTCGAGCTGGAGTGTCTGCATGCAGGAACTTCAGTGTTTCTGGTCAGTGTATCGGCCGGGAAGTCTCGATCTCCTCTAGCTATCTTAGCAAGATGTGATGTATATATACCCATAGGTCTCCCCTGGGGTTCTACCTTGCTGTGTTACTGTGTCAGGCTAAGGATGACGTCAGGCCTGAACTTTGTACATAGATTTTATACAGGATGTATGTATGTATAGGCATTTATATAGCGCACTACTTACCCAGAGGGTCCCAAGGCGCTTCGACCGCTGCGAAACCCTTCCTGGCTTCCCTGAGAGATGGTCCCTTAGTGGGTATCTCCAGGGTGAGACCAGGCATCCCCGGCGGTCTGGTGGGGCCGTTAGTGAAGATGAGGCAAGCTAATGCCCAGAGTTGCCGAGTGTGATCGCTGATCAGAGTGGGCACCGAGGTGAGAGAATTATCGAGTCCGCTGACCCTGGTCCAGAAACCTGCCGCGCCGGGAATCGAACCCTGGTCCCGGGCCGTCCTCTGCTCTCGGGTCTGCCGCCTCTAACCAGTGAGCCACACTACCTCACTAGTCCTGGTCTGGTAGTCCTGATGTGCTTTCAAAAGCCCTCATGCATAATGTATGAGATTTCGAACTAGGGATAACCGTGTTCCGAATGAAGTGTAATATCTAGGTAAAAGGTCAGTCCCTGTACCTTGACAAGTGCAATTTAGGGAGGGAATATAGGATAAGGGTAACGAGTTTACCAAGGCCTATATTATAGTCCCTATATGGAATATAACACCCACTCCTCTTCCGAATGGACAACATAGTTTTAAATTCTACACGTTCTACTAGGTGTTCTAGAATGTGTACACAAATATACAAAATATTAGTTTGTTATTGTGTTAAAAACATTTGTTTAAAAATGTTTTTCTAAAAAAAACTAAAAAACTTTTTTGTTAAAAAAGGAAAAGCATTAGAAATTGACAGATAGGCTATTGCTCTAATATGTTGATAAAAATAGTCCGAACTACTACAAGCATTTTGAAAGTCATACATGAAAGGAATGTACATTTTGTTATAGAGTTTCAGTTTTCTGTTTTATTTTTAAAAAGCTGAATTTCCCAGTACACAACGGGCCAAATGAGTCAAATGTTTGTGTCCTGACTGGTAGATGCAACATTCTCGATGCTTGCTTCCGCAGTTGGCGTCCCTTAACACCTTGCATATTATGTCTATTGAGCACAGATTATCTTCCGTTCTGCCCACAGCCGGTGCTGGGCAACCTGTGCGCCATCCAAGGCTTGGGTGTCAGAGGAGGAGCCGGTGTCTGCACCAACAGGTGCTGATGTTACCTGCAGTGGCTCTAAGAATGCCGACATCAACATAGGAATACGCTGGGGACAATGCAAAACATGGGTCGTTATCTGGTCCAGTAAAGCGTCAATGCCCGGTCTCGCACATGAGGATAGTGTCAGACAGAGATCCAACACGCATTCTAATCCGCAAAATAGGCATCGGAGGACAGGTAAGATGCGGTGCATTCAGACTGGTCTAAACTACAAGAACCAAGAAGCACTTAGTTCCCTTAGGCGAGATGTGCCTAGAAGTTGTACAATGCGATCACCGTATTTTCTCTCCAGGAGTACTGTTTCCTTTCCTTGGTTAACGGGATGTCCATTGCACATAAAAAACACAACAATCATGATACCTGCTATTAGAAACAGGATCAGCGGCAGTCCTCCAAAAATGCTTCCCAATACAGAGTGTTAAAGTTTGGAATAACTACGTGGACCGTCTGAAAGGTGCTTAACAGTGCAGAACCTACTCTGTTAAATAGGTGGACATTGCCTGTCGTATCAGACATGTTAAAGATACGATTTACCATTTCTGCGAAATGGAAAGGGCAGTTGGTAGGTATAAGTGCCTTTATCTCTGCTGAAGAACTTGCTACTTTAAGATCAAAAGTCTCTTAAGCGGAGGGTAAGGGCATGGATTCCTGTGTAGGCATAGTGTTCATTCTGCTCAAAGTATCAAGCCGTATTAATGAAATATTTAATGAAGGCCATAGTGGCTCCTACCTGACTGTATATGTTGGGGGAAACCATACTTGCATACAGCTGGTAACCCTGGAACTTACAGTTACCTGATGTGCAATGCCCGGAAGCATCCCACAACAACCGTGATCAGCATCAATTAACTCCCATTCGAAAGTAGTTTGAATACTGGATGATCACGGCAGCTGGGGCACCCTCCAAGTGACAGGACAAGTTTGCTACTGAACAATTACAGGCCCCTAATGTATTCTCCTAGTTAGTACCGCTAAACACTTCTTTTTCCCCACTATGGCATTGGAATCTGAATGGCAATTTCCAAGATTCCTTGATGAATTTGTTACCCATTTCTTCATATGTGCCTGCCTGCATTTGTTCTAAGCATCTGAAAGAAACAGGTTAGTGTTAGATTCCTTACCTTAGAATATCCCCAGGCGTCAGACTGGATCTGGAAAGTTTTGCGTAGCAGTACCCCTGCGCGTCGGTAGGCGTCGTCTGCGGCTCCGCGTCCGGCGTCGTGGTCGCCGGGATGACCTCGTTGGAGTACTTAGACGCCTCCCTCGCCCGCTGACGTCAGTTCTTCTTTTTTCCGCGCCAGCAAGTGCAGATCCGAGAAGAGCAGTACTCCTAGTCAATTTTTGACTAACTTTTTCGATCTCTTTTGTATCCTCTCGAATCGATTCTCAACGACAGTGCCGATAGGGATGCCCGGGTTCAAACCCTGCGACGACTGTAACCGCATGATGTCGGTTACCGAACCCCACCGTCGGTGCCTTTACTGCCTCTGGGCCGACCACGATGACAAGTCGTGCCCTGACTGCCGGGCCTTGACGTCGAAGGCTAGGCGGGAGCGGTCCCGTAAGCGCCTCGAGATCCGGCAGTCGGCCCCGCTCCGCTCGAGGTACCGGTCCAGGAAGAGGTCGAGGGACCGGTCGCGTGGCCACAGTCATCACAGCTCGGCGAGTCCACACCACTCGTCGGGCTCCAAGTCCTCAGGTAAGTAGAGGGACAAGAAGTCGAAGAAGCAACATCGCTCTTCTGACTCCCCCAGACGCTCGTGCGACGCGGCCGGGGGTTCGCCCGACACCGCCCACACGGCTCCACCGAAGCCGCAAGTGCAGCGTCCGGCTCCACACCCGCCAGTCCCTGGGCTGCACGCAACGCCGGAGGAGATCAGCACCTTCCTTATGGCCATGAGGTTGCGCTTCCCTCCGTCTGGTCTCGCCTAGGCGCCTTCGGGCCCCGCGGGTCCGTCTGGGAGCCCAAGCGGGCCAGCGGCTCCGGCCCCGGCGCCGTCGGGTGCCTCGGCGCCGTCGACGACTCAGGTCCCGATGCCGTAGGATTCTTCAGGATCCAGGCCTGGATCCGTGATGCCGCAGGGTTCCTCAGGATCCAGGCCTGGATCCATGACGACTCCGGTCGACCTTACGACCCCTCCGCCGGCGCCATCACCAAGGGTGTCGCTCCCGGCGGCGGCCCTGATTCCCACCCCGGTCCGGATCCGGATCCGGAGTCGGACCGGCGCCGCCCGGCGGCGTCTTCGACGCCGATTGGTGAGCCCTTCACCAACGACCCGACTCCATCAATTCCTGACTTTCAGGAGATGAATGACAAGGGCGAGTGGGAGGGGTCTGAGGACCCTCTGGCACTGCAGTGCCAGTTGAGCCAGGACTGGGCAGACAAACTGGGGGAGGACAGTGGTCTGGACACTTTGTCAGACACTGGATTTGTCTCCCCTCCTACTGTGGCTACGGAGGAGGGTGCTGCTTACAGTGTGGTGTTGACTAGGGCAGCCAAGGCCTTGACTCTTGAGCTCCCAGTCGCTGCCGTGAGGACTAACCTCCTCAGTGAGGTGCTCAAACCGCAGGCAAGCTCCTCGGAGCCTCACCTGCCGTTCAACTAAGCCCTCACTGACGTTCTGTTGGGCACCTGGTCCAAGCCCTCTACAAGCCTCCCTGTATATCGGAACGTGGCCCGGCGCCACTGCCCGGCTCCAGGCGACCCCACCCCTGAGAGCCTGGTGATCCAGGCCTCAACCTCCCGGACCGCATTCCCGACCGCCCCTCCGGATTGGGAATCCAAAAGGTACGATCAGTTCGGTAAGAAACTGTTCTCCTCACTGAATTTGGAGTTGTGGTCTGTCAACACCACCTGCCTTTTGGGCCGTTACTCACACTCTCTGTGGGATACAGTTGCAGAAGTGCTGCCGCATTGCCCGGCGGAGGTCCAGGCAAAGCTTACCCAAGCCCTTGCAGAGGGAAAGGATGCAGCACACTATTCCATTCGGTGTGGACTGGATACCACGGACTCGCTAGGCAGGGCGATTGCATTGGCGGTGGCGGTTCGCCACCACGTCTGGCTGAGGTCCGCCAACTTTTCGAGCGATGTCCAAGCCTCCCTTATGGACATGCCCTTTGATGGCCGTCGCCTCTTTGGCGACAAGGCGGACAGTGCGCTGGAGCGTTTCAAGGACTCCGGGGCTATGGCCAAGTCCTTGAGCCTCGGCCAACGCCAGCAAACTTCCGCCTTTCGTGGCCAAGGAAGGGGCGCCCCCTCACGTCCAGCTAGCCACAGACCGCAGAATCAACCTCAACGCGCTCGCGGTAACCGCCGTGCCAGTGCCGGGGGACACCGGCAAGGTCAGTCCAAACCCGCCCCCGCAGCATCTGCCTCAAAATCCTCCTAGTCCGAATTTTCAGGCCCATTCAACGCCAGTGGTGGGCAGGGTTCGCCTTCACCACCTTCACTGGCGCTCCATCACATCGGACAGGTGGGTTTTGCTAATCGTCCAAAGGGGCTACTTCCCCCCCTTCAAGGCGACCCCTCCAGCCATGCCACCGCAGTACCACCGCATGTCGGGGAATCACTTGCGACTTCTCCAGGGGGAAGTTACGGCCCTCTTGGCCAAGGGGGCCGTCGAGCGCGTTCCTGGGCCAGAAGTAGGACGTGGCTGCTATTCCCACTACTTTCTGGTACTCAAGAAGGGCAAAGGAGGCCTACGCCCTATCTTGGACCTACTGAGTGTCAACGGTTTCCTCCGGAAGGAGAAGTTCTAGATGCTGACTTTGGCTCAGGTCCTAGCTGCCCTGGACCCAGAAGACTGGATGGTAGCTTTGGACTTGCAGGACGCATATTTCCACATCCCCGTCAGTGTTGTGTAGTTCCAATAGAAAATATACAGGATCTGCGCATTTAGACAACATACACTGTAGAATTGGTGTCAGACGAACTCTGATCACCTCCACCATGTATATTAGCCTTTCTGTATCAGCTAGCTCACAGTGCCACTATGATCTCCTCTTACCAAGGAGAGAATAGTTTCTGGCATCCTCAGAAAATGACTATCCTGATCCCTTAGGACAGTGGAAACAATGTACTACTTTTCACTCAGTCACTCGGCTTACTTAGTCTGTCTCAGAGATATACACCAAATCAAACAAGCTGGGTGTTTTCAATAATCATTTATTGAAAAGTTGTTGTTCTGGTGTAGAATAGATGTGCTGCAACAACCGTTAGACAGTATAGGATATGAATGATTAACAGTACTATGAAAGTAAAAGGATGGTATAGTTCTATCATCTTACTAAAATCATGAAAACATTCAAGTATATAAAATGCATGATAAGAAAAGGTGCGTACTCCTACGATGCCTCCCTATCTAGATGTACCTAAATGTACCAAGCATGGGTGTAGGTCTTACGCTAAGAATTCCTCTAGGATCTAGTCAACCCCATTACCTTAAGTGAGATTGTGGGACCATGTCCTGGTCTCGAGTTGGACTTGCAAGGGATGTTTTCAGACCACTGTGAGCTGGAGTGTCTGCATTCTGGAACCTCAGCATCTCTGGTCAGTGTGTCGGCCTGGTAGTCTCGATCTCCTCTAGCTATCTTAGCAAGAGGTGATGTATATATACTCATAGGTCTCCCCAGGGGTCCTACCTTGCTGTGTTACTGTCAGCCTTAAGGATGATGTCGGGCCTGAACTTTGTACATAGATTTTATACATGAAATGGTAGTCCTTCTGTGCTTCCAAGAATACTCGTGCATAATTGTATGAAATTTCGAAGTAGGGAAAACCTGCTTTCTGAATGCAGTGTAATATCTAGGTAAAAAGTCAGTCCCTGTAAATGTGACAAGTGTAATGTAGCGAGAGAATATAGGTGAAACGTAACAAGTTTACCAAGGGCTATATTATAGCACCTATATGGAATAGAACAGCAGTGGTCCCAGGGACCACTGCCTGCCCGTGAAAAAGGAAACTAAAACGTTTTTTTTTTTTTTTTAAATGAATCTTGTTTTCCTTTAAGGAAAACCGACTGCATTTTAAAAAAAATTTAAAAGCTGCTTTATTTAAAAGCAATCTTGGACAATGTTGTCTGCTGAGCCCAGCAGGCCACCATCTGTGGGAGCGCCTGTCATTCCCAATGGGCTCGCAAATTGCAAGGGGCTCATAAATATTCATGACCCTCGCAATTTGCGACCGCATTGGGAATCTCAAACATTGTTAAACACACTGTTGTGCATGCAAAATAGCACCACGCAAATTGCGATTCGCAAAAGGCTCGCAAATTTGCAAGGCGCTATTTTGCACTTCGTACATCTGGCCCGTGATCTTTGGCCCGCTTGATGGCATTTAAGCAATTTTTCCATAATTTGTAGGACATTTAGGGTACAGTCCAAGGCTCGAGCTTATGAACAATGCCAGTGTAGTTTGAGGCCATATACGTAGAACCAGCAGGAATTGTTCATACCAGAAGGGATTTGAATCTTCCAGTTCATCCACACATGCTGTTGCAACTTCATGTTTTCCCCTCCTAGGCTCATACCTGTCCAGTAGGAGTCATAAATCAGCATTTTCTGCATGGCTGGTGATTCATCACTTCAGAAGACAGGTGGTAAGCACGCCCCGGAACTTCCTCAGGGTCAGATATGTTGAGCGACTAATACCCTTTTATGACAGAGCTGATGTGACTGTACTCATGGTCACTGGTGAGGGACAGCCCAGTGGTCTTAGTCCCTAAACCTAATTCCAAGGGGGGTAAACAAGAGGTGAGGTTTTGTGTGGACCTCAGGGCTCTCAGTGCAGTGACAGACTGACGCTCACCCTATTCCAAGAGCACTTAACATCAGGTTACTGGCAGATTGGTCTCTCCCCAGGAGCCAAAGAAAAATCTACATTCTAGACCCCAGATGGTCATTACCAGTTTACTGTAATGTCATTTGGACTAAGGAATGCCCCTGTAACTTTCCAGAGGATGGTGAAGAAAGTCCTAGCTGGGGTATTTTAGTGCAGCATATCTTGATGATATTGCTGTCTTTAGCTACACTTAGCAGGATAACCGGATCCACCTTGGAAAGGTACTTGAGGCCCTTTAGAAGGCAGGTCTCACTATCAAGGCTAACAAGTGCCAGTTAGGACAGGGATCAGTTGTATACTTGGGTCACCCTGGTGGAGGCCAAGTTCAAACCTTACAACTGTTGTGGACTGGGTGGCTCCAACACTCCAGACTCACGTCATGGCATTCCTTGGCTTGACTGGGTACTGCAGGAGGGTTGCGAAGAGGTATGTTACTATTGTGGCACTCATCTCACAATTGACCTCCAAGAAACAACCAAAGAAGGTTAACTGGACAGTGAGCTATCCAAAGGCTTTTGACACTCTGAAAGAAGCAATGTGCTCAGCACCCATACTCAAAGCTCCAGGGATCTTCTAAGCTGTTCATTGTGTAAACGGATGCTTCTACGCATGGGATAGCGGTGGTCCTTTCCCAGGCCAACAACCTGATGCTTTTTATTAGCAGGAGGTTACTCCCCAATGAGCAGTGTTGGAGTGCATAGAGAGGGAACCCTTTGCTGTGGTTTGATTACTGAAGAATCTGAGACATTACCTCTGTAGACTCACTTCCTTCTTCGAACTGGCCACAGGTTTGTCTTCGGTTGTTAATGCAAATGAAAGGTGAAAACCCCAGACTGTTGAGGTGGTCAATCTCCCTACAGGGAATAGACTTTACAATGCAACACAGACCTGAGACCGACCATGTCAATGCAGAGAGTTTTTCCAGCTGTTCCCCTTTAGAAGATGTCCCCGTTCCCCCCCCCCCCCATCCACCCCCTCCCCCCCCAATCCACCCCCTCCCCACACACTTTTCGCTCACATATACTGCTTTAGTTAGCAAGGGCACTGAGTCCTTGCTAGCCAGGCCCCAGTGCCTGTGCTCTTTCCCTAAAACGATACAAATGTTGATTGCAACCCAATTAACAATAACTTTAGCCCCCTTGTAAGACCCTGGTAAATTGGATTGGGTACTAAAGAGGGTACCTAAGACTTGAGCATGTATTATGCCACCCAAAGGTACCCACACACAAACTGCTTGTAGACTGCCATTGCAGGATATGTGAAATGGTGCAAGCCATTCCGAAAACACAACATTGTCCATTGTGTGTGCGGTGCCCTCGTACACTGCAAGTACTATATGTAAGCTGCCCCCCTACAGCAGGCCTTAGAACTCTGTTCCTGTGATGTATAGCTCCATTGCAAGTAATCATGAAGCCGTTTTAAAGATATGTACTCGCCATTACGAGTTGCCCAGCTACATAATGGCTTAACTGAAAATACCGATGTTTGGTATCAAACATTTTGTTTTAATAAATCTATACTGATACTGGTATCGGATTTATGAAGACCAGAGGACACCTTAGAGGTGCCCCCTGTATCCCTACTAGTTACTTAGTATTTTGACTGACTGGTATTTTTAGCCTGCCACCACAGACAAGTTTCTGACACCTGCAAATAAGAGCTCATGCTCTCAGAGGCCAGGAACTATGCCTGCCAAGCAGGGAGACACTTCCTCCAACAGGATGGCTAGTGAATTCAGCATATCGAGGCCAGAGGCTTCAAAGCCTCTGTCACCTTTGATGTAAAACCCTGGGTTTCAACCCAGGCCCGGAGGCCCATTTGGCACCAAAGTAAACGGTAAGTAAGATAGTCAGGAGGCGTGTTTCACTTGCAGGCTAGTCATCACACCCCTAAAGTGGGCTATCTGAAGTGGACAGCCCGAGAAGGTTTGCACCATCTTGGTTTTGGTAAAACTAGGGCATTCTGGTATAGGGTTATGCCCATTCTCCACAGGGAGTGGTCATATAGGGGGTGTAGTCATCTCAGTGGAAGGTAGCCCTTAGGCTACTACCCTATACTCCCTAAGTGCCTCTAACTTGAGTAGGGGTTCCCCGACACCAGAGAGACAGATTTGTCTACCTGGGAACAGAAGAAGGACATAAAAGAACCATCACCATGTGAACTGAGGACCTATCTCAACAGTTGCAAAGATTTGACTCGTCCAAAAGCTGTTTATCCTCCCCAACACATGGAGTATGGTCCAGCACTTCTCCAACCATCTAGCGTCTCTCTTGGGACGGAGGCGCTACAGGCACTGATCGCACTTGTTCAGTGCACCGTGTTTCTGGCCAATGGCCCCACTGAAGTATCAGCACATCAAAAGTAAGTCTTTGTGTCTCTAGAAGGTCAGCCCCAGCTCCCTGCTGAGCTAGACCTTCCAGGAGCCCCCCTGCACCAATTCCTTGAGTGCCGGGACACTTGCATCAACCAAGTAGTGGAGAAGTGTGGCTCAATGGTTAGAGTGGCAGACCCTGATGCAGAGGTCTAGCCCAGCACCAGGGTTCAATTCCCCGCCTCGGCGGGTCTTGGGCACAAAAATTCCACGGACCTGATAATTCTCGCCTCGGTGCCTATTCCAATCATGGAGTCCCACTCTGCAACTCTGGGCAATAGCTTTCTTAATCTCCACAACGGCCCCCACAATGCTAAGGATGCCTGGCCTCCACCTTGGGGGTGCCCAGGAGTGGACGCCTCACAGGGAAAGCCAGGATGGGTTCCACAGCGGTATTCGTACAAGCGCCTTGAGACCCTTGCGGGTGAGTAGTGCGCTATACAAGTATCAATTTTTATTTACAAGGTGTAAGAGACTGGCTTCGTGTAGGAGTGCATACTTATTTAAGTGAAGCACCTTGCACTAATCCAGACAACCCTTATGGTTATTGGTCTTAGACAACCATTGAAAGCTCTCTAAGTAGTAACTGTGGAGAGCAGCCCTTAGTCTTAGTTTAATCAGAGTGTTAAGTAGCTAGGTTTACCAGATCTAATCATGTAGTGTTTGTTAAACATAAAAGAACCAAACAGTGTGGTTATAAAAATGTCTATTTATTACACAACACTCACTAACACATTTGTATATCTCCTAACCAGAGATATCCATACAAAAACACAAGAATACTTCAATTGTAAGAGGTAGGCAAGCACAATGCACAGTGGTCTCTAGGGGGAGACCAAACCATAATCTAAGAAAGTGGAATGCGAACTGCGACCGTAGTCAAGAATTGGACTAGGAGACTCAGAAGAGCTGCGTTCACAAGGAACCACCCAAGCTAAGTACCCAGGAACTCTACGGAGGCTGTGTGCAGACTGGAAACACACCTGCGCACTCAATAGGAGTCAACAGAAAAGTAGCGGTTGCAAATTTGAGGAAGGACCCTGCCCAGTGGACCCTGACGAAACCCCATGGAAGAAAGAAGGTTGGAGACTCAACCCACCCATGGATGCCCCAGGAACCAGGATACCTACACCAGACGTTGGAAACCGCCATAGACCACAATGGAGGACTTCAGAAAAGATGCCGCTGGTGAAAACTGTGCAAGAGATCGGTGGAATCCAAGGGTGGATTCTTGAAGAGATGAACCCACAAACAGAGGGGACACAGTCTATGCCCCTTGGAAGTGACCAGGAGGCACGGAAAAGCAATGCCCACCGTAGACGGAAGATGCAGGAATGATGACGGTGACCTTGTTGCTGCAGCTGTGAGGACCAGGCAACGCTGAGGAAGACAGCCGTTCACAAGCAGTCTCATGTCAAAATTCGAAAACCAGGATTTCGGTATCGGGCGGGAGCTCCAACAAGCCTTGGCAGCAGCAATAGAGCAGGCCCGAGCAAACAGGGGAGGCAAGAGAAGACCCTCGAGGGGACCCACAGGTAAAAGGCACAGGAGCCATACTCGGATCTCGAGCAGCTCACCAAAGCTGAAGGCCCACGGTGCAGAAGATGCGGTGAGGGCAAAGATCTTGGCAGGAAGAGATGCTGGAGGCTGGAGCTTCTTGTAGCCCGAAGATCTCCGGAGTGCAGAGCCAACAAGACTTCGCAGCGGCAAGTTGACTTGGTGTACTGGGGTTCGGTCCCCGTGGTTCCTACGAGGGATACTGGCCTCAAAATTGCAGAGAGGACAGATCAGGCCTCGAGGGAGATGCAGAACCACCACCTGTGTTGCTGAGCCTTCGAAGTCCGTGGGATGTCAGGGCAGCAGACAGGTCAGCTTCATTACTGTGCCTGCAGATACAGGGGAGTGACTCGTTCACTCTGAGGAACATTACTTCAGGTGTCCTTGATACCCACAGGTCTGTTGAAGATCCTTGACGAAGCACAGACACAGATGACGAAGAAGACTTGCAGAACAGCGAGACCAGGAGCTGCAGGAGTCTTCCGTTCCAGTGGGCCAGGGAGATTCTATCTAACTCCAGAGTTGTGGGGTGGAAGAAGGGAGTTCACTACAAAGTGTAGCTGCACCGCACCCTAAAACAGCAGACAGGCAACCAGGACCCAAAGAAGTTTGTAAGTTAGCCCCTTCACCTACCAGTGAAGAGCTAAAGATGTGGTTCTGGGCACTGGCAGTTTTCAGTAGCCTCTGCTGGGTGTTATTGTTCTAGGCAGCACTGTCCTTGCATGGTGGTCTAGCACCATGCCAAATAGCAAGTTAGGCCCCATGACCCTCCCTGTTGATCATGGCGGGGTTACTCAAGCTGTGGGTAACCCGGGTTTTGCTAAGTTAGAATTTGCAGGGATAGGCACCTCTGAACCCAAACTAAAAAGATGAGGTGAAGACACTAACGAGCTAGGAAAGAAGCATTGAGAATTAGGCACTGAAACTGTTGAGATAGGTCAGCTCCCCAAAGGGACTGGCCTGGGCAGTAGGATGTAAGGCAGAGTAGGTCCTGCAAATTTCAAACCACTTCCTCTACTCTTCCTCGCCTGAAAGACCAGGAATACTCTCCCAGGTTTGACTGAGTCTCCTGGCCTTGGGCTGGTGGGGTTGTGGGTGTTGTGTAGGAAAGTGGGTATCTGGCTGCTCAAAAAAAGGCTGGATTTAAACCTTATAGGGAATGCAGGGGTCATATATCCATCACAGACCCCCACGATTATTATCTGTGGTGCCTGTTTTCTGACCACGACATTAAGAGATTCTCTTCGTGTTGTTGTATGATCCCGAAGGCCCTCAAGGAGAAGGGAGCGAAACTGTTCATGGCCTTGCCAAAAAACAGAAGAGAGGTCAGAAAAGGACAAAGTCAAGGTCCAAGTCGTCGACGCAGCACACCTTAAAGTCATTGAGGAAGCCAAGAAGAAGCAGCGTCATGGCTCCAGACGTTGTTCTTCTAAGGAAAGTCACGGAAGCTAGGGTTCTCAGCTTTACGACGTCACAGAAAGGATGAGATCTCGCCTTCCCCTTCGCCGTAGGTGACTCCGGCTGATTCTCCAACTACAAGGGGATCAATGACACCCAGGGAAAGCATCGCCTTTGCCTCTGACCACTCCTCCACCGGCTCATCTCCGCCACCGCAGCCAGTTCCAGCCTTACAGCCTCGGGTTTTTCCAGAGCAGGTGATACAGGATCCACACCCACCTTTTCCAGCTCCAGGTACGGATCCTTCGCATTTTTTAAATGGGATGTATGGCATGTTTGCCAGGGCGGCTAACCCTTCTTGTGCGCCTGTTGGCCCTGTGGGACTGCTTTCATTCAACATGGGCTTATGCCCAGGCACCTTTTATGCCTTTCATGTCGATGACCCTGAATTGGCCTCTCCGGACGCTGATGTTCTCAACGCCAATTCCATTCCATGAAGAAAGGCTGGATTATTCTCTGGCGCCATCAGACTCCCGTCCCGTGCCTTTTCGACATTGTATGTCGCCTCTTGCCGACCCTGAAGGGCCTCCATCGACGCCAGCTTCGAAGTCACTGGTGCTGCATCTGGTGTGCCGATACTAAAGACAAGGTCAAAAAGAAAGGCACAGAGGCTTCTGTAAGAGGAAGAATTGCAGGAGCAACTGGAAGAGGCAAAGGAAGGGTAGATGGTGGATCCCATGCATGAATTTGAAGGGCTTCAGGACGCGAGTGGGCAAGATAAGTCTGGGGGTGCCCAGGAGTGGACGCCTCACAGGGAAAGCCAGGATGGGTTCCACAGCGGTATTCGTACAAGCGCCTTGAGACCCTGGCGGGTGAGTAGTGCGCTATACAAGTATCAATTTACATTTTATATACGTTGCCAGAGTGGGAACTCTCTTCTCCTAAGGCTCTTTCTTCTCAGGCGGTTTCTTCCTATCATTCTGTTATCAGGAAGGCTTCAGACCTTCTGGATTTGCAGTTGCCCACTGCATTGGTCAAATCGAACATTCTGACTGAGGTTCTTCACTCTCCATCGGTGATAGATACAGCCTTGACAGAATCCATTCTGGAAGTATGGCAAAAGCCTATATCTGCCCCAGCTGTGTCCTGAGCAGTGGCAAGGCGATGCAAGGTTGCGTCTGGGGATCCAGCCTTTTCATCAACGCACCCTTCACCAGTGAGCTTGGTGCTTCAGGCGTCATGTTCTTCTAAGCAATCTTCAGGTTCCTTTCCGTCCACTCTGGGATACGAACTCAAAAATAATTGGAGCAGCCGGCGAAAACGGTATGTTCGAGACATATGAGCTGCAGAATTCATACTGTTGCATAGATCGCCATCTGGTGTCTGGGCTCGGCTCCGAAGACAAAGGAAAAGCCTTCCGGCAGCTCAGGAACGAGCAAGCTGCACGTCTGTGCCCCACAAACACAATGGATGCTGAAAGCGGGTACAAATCCTACACCCGCTGTCCCCAAAAAGGCCACGGCACCGAGCACTCCAGCACCGAAACAGAAGGCCTCAAATCCGAAGAAACATCGACAGCCTTCGGATCCGAAAAAGATTTCGGACTCCACACCGAAGCCGAAAACTCCAAAACCACTTCTTAGGCTCCCAATCCGAAATCGAAACCACAATCCGAACCGAAATGGTCGGCGCCGAAGGGAGATGCTGAAGATGAAGAACTGTTTCACCCGGATCCTATTGATCCGAAACAAAAAACATTGCATGTGGACCCTAAAACAGGCCATATTGTCAATATCCTGCGGAACAAAAAGAAATTGGACACTTCACACATCCCTGAGGTGCTTGTGAACAAAAAACACTGTGCAACTACATCATTAAGACCCTCTTCTCCTGTTCTTCCTACTAAACCTCCTTCTCCTCCAAAGTCTCTCATACCTCCTCCTTACTCACCACTACCACAGAATGATGATGACCTAGGGGATAAGGGTGAAAATAATGACCCATACATCGATCCTGATGATGACACTGACATACCACAGGGCACATGGGATGACTACAATGACCCTGTAGATCCTCCAGACCTTCATGATATTGATACATACCCAACAAGGCCATTTCCCCCAGATGATAATATTGGGTTTAGTCCGCTGATTCATAGGGCTGCCCAATATCATGGCGAACAGATGCATTCAGACCCCACAGAGGAACTCTTCCTCGTAGACACTTTCGCCCAGTCACAAAGGACAGTACAAACATTACCCATGCTAAAAGGTGTCATCAAACATGCTTCAGACATCTTCAAAGACCCTGTCAGAACCAGGCTTCTCAATCCTAGGATTGAGAAAATATATAACCCCCCCCCTGTTGATCCCACCTACATTAAAGGCCAACTCCCCTTAGATTCCCTGGTGGTCACCAATGCTAGGAAGCGTGCCAACTTGCAGACCTCCGGTGATGCTCGACCTCCAGGCAGAGTCTAAATAATTAGACACTTCAGGCAAATGAGTTGCCTCCCAGGCAGCTAATCACTGGAGGATAGCTAATGCACAAGCATTACTTGCCAGGTACGACACGGCTCATTATGACGAGCCTAATGCAACATTTACCTGACCAATACAAGGCCAAAGCCAATGATCTGATTCAGGAGGGCAAGTTGATAACGAAGCTATCCATTAAATGTGCCCTCGATGCAGCAGACACTGCATCTAGATCAATCAACACTAGTGTGTTATTACGAAGGCACACATGGTTGCACATTTCTGGGTTCAAACATGAAGTGCAGACTGCTATCCTGAATCAGCCCTTTAATCGGGAACAACTTTTTGGCCCAGCTGTAGACACAGCCTTCGAAAAAATGAAAAAAGATACTGAGACTGCAAAATCAATGGGAGCATTACAGTCTCCATGTTCACGGGGCTTCTTTTATAGGGGCGCATCCAAAAACATCAGCACAGACACTGCTTCCTCCTCCTATAAAAGTCCCACACAAACATCCCCAACAAGGGATATTTCAGAGGCGGATACAGGGGAAATATTAACAAAGGGAGAGGCCGAGGTAACAACACTCGTACCTCCCCGCTAACAAACAGTGACTTCCCTCCATTACATCCAGGCCATTCCACTCCGGTCGGAGGAAGACTCTCACATTTCCTACCTGTCTTGAATTCCATCACTACAGACAAGTGGGTAAGACAAATTATCCAGTATGTTTTCTGCCTGGAACTTACTGCAACCCCACCCCAACATACCACCCAAACAGCGTCCAATGTCTAGAGAACACCTAACGCTCCTCAAACAAGAAATTCTCTCCATGCTTCAGAAGCATTCAATAGAGCCAGTTTCCCTAGAACTTCAAGGGACAGGGGTTTACTCCCTGTAGTTTCTAATCTCCAAGAAGGATGGTACTCTCAGACCAATTTGCGGAGGCAGCAATGCATGTGTTCCCATACCTGGATTATTGGCTGATAAAAGCCAAATCACACAGTCAGTGTGTTCATCACACTCACCAAACAATTCAGCTGCTACTCAACTTGGGGTTCACAATAAACCACACTAAGTCACACCTACTGCCCTCCCACCTACATCAGTATCTAGGGGCCACAATGACACTTACAAAGCTGTAGCATACCCCAATCCAGTCAGGCTAGCCAGTATGCAGACTCTCATCACCAAATTTCAACCCCAACACTCCCTTCCAGCTCGAGTGTTTATGCAGCTCATAGGAATGATGACCTCTTGCATTTGCATAGTACATCACGCAAGACTTCAGATGCTCCCCTTACAGGAATGCTTAGCACGTCAGTGGAATGAGGCTCAAAGTCAACTTACAGATCTGGTGTTGGTGGACAGCCGCACACATTGCTCTCAGCAGTGGTGGAACACACCAAACCTTTCCAAAGGGCGGCCGTTCTAACAACAGACTCATCACTCACCGGTTGGGGAGCCCATCTCCTAAACCACACAACTCACATCAATCACCTAGAGTTAATGGCAATTTTTCTAGCACTAAAATCATTCCAATCACATCTCCTCAACAAAGCTGTCCTTGTCGTCACACACAATATGACAGCAATGTACTACATACAGAAACAAGGAGGAACTCATTCTTTGCAGCTGTCTCACCTAGCGCACCTAGCAGAACATCTTCCAGGAGTGCACAATCAGATTTCAGATCTGCTAAGTCGTCAGTCACACCAGATGCACGAGTGGGAGCTTCATCCTCAAGTTCTTCAACCATTTTGCCACATGTGGGGTCACCCAGCCATAGATCTGTTCACCACACACGCAAACGCAAAATGCCCAACCTTCGCCGGCAGGTTTCCATACCCGTTGTCCAATGGCAATGCGATATGGATGAACTGGTCAGGCAGATTTGCAAACGCTTCTCCGCCACTCTCACTCATTCCGCTAGTAGTACGCAAGCTCAAGCAACAGTCTCTCAACATGAACCTAGTTGCTCCCACATGAGCCCGGCAACCATGGTTCACAACACTCCTCGAACTTTCAGTAGTTCCACACCAAAAGCTTAGTCTCTCACCGAAACTGCTGACGCCGAATCATGGAGAGATAAGACACCCAGATCAACACAGCTGAATCTATCAATCTGGCTTCTGAAATCCTAGAGTTTGGTTACCTTAACCTACCACTGGACTGCATGAACATTATCAAAGAAGCCAGACACCCTACTACTAGAGCATGCTATGCAGCCAAATGGAAACGATTTGTCATTTACTGCAATAACAACAAAATTGACCGCTACATGCTTCCATTCAAAACATCATTTGCTATTTACTGCATTTATAAAGATGTAATCTTGCATACTCCTTGTTAAACCTGGCACCCTTGGCGTGGGTCTCCCTTCCATTTTGTTGCTGTTGCCTCATGTGTTTTTGCTTGTGTTAGCTGCTCAGAGCACTGTGCCACTGCCAATCAGTGCCACAGTGCAAGTGCTCCCTGTATAAAGTGTATATGTTGATTGGTTTCCATGATAGGCTTATTTGGTTTACTGTCAGACCCCAGTAAAGTGCACCAGGAGTGCCAGGGCTTGTAAATCCAAATGCTGCTAGTGGGCTTGCAGCACTGGTTGTGCCACCCACAGAAGCAGCCTTGTAAAATGTGGCTAAGGTCTGCCATTGCAGAACCTGCCTGCAGTCTGGTACTGCCATGCTGACTGGACAAGTGCACCTACTTGCCAGTCCCTAAACCTTCCCTAATTTCATATTAGTCACCCCTATGGTAGGCCCAAGGGCAGGGTGCATTGAAAGTATAAGGTAGGACAAACCCTGATGTGTGTGGCATGTCCTAATAGTGAATTACAGCCATTTTCATTTTTCACTATTGCAAGGCTACCTGTTCTCATAGGCCAGAATGGGCTGTTGGAATTGTTACATCCTATGATCCTAACAGACTCAGGGAACATGGTAGAAATTAGAGTTTAGTATGCCTGAACTCAGAATAATAAAATACATCTTTTAGTAAAGTTTATTTTAATGTTCTGTGTTAGCAAATACCACTTTTAGAAAGTTGGTATTTGCTTGCCTAACCATTTCAGCCCGTCTCTGCTCTGATGTGTATCTGCTGTCTGGTTTCTGTGAGTGACACGGCTGGGGAATTCCAGGAGACAGGCTGGGGCAGCCAGGTGGTGAATAGGAAGATTACATCCAGATGAGTGGGAGGAGTGCACCTAGACTCTGAATAGGGCTGTGCTCTGCCACCACAATGCTGGCTCCACCTCCTGTGGAGCGTCTGATGTCTCTGCCCTGCACACTGAAAAGATAAGCCAGAGACATATCCACAAAGTGCTCAAGAACTGGACTAAACTAGGCAAAGGCCCCCTGGCCTAAAAGAACAAAAGAATTGTGGTATAAATATTGTAGCCCTGCACCAAAGAAATTAGATCCTGCTGAAACAAGAAGAACCTCTGCCTGACGAGAAGGAACTGGGAAAGCTGCATGGAGGAGTACTGTCCCTGACCTGGGGGATTGGCATGCAGTGGTTGCCTTGCTGCGAGAGGAGAGGAAAAGACTGGAAAATACTACATTCAACTGGTGCTTCTAAAAGATCTCCAAGGGCTTGTGGGTGAGCTTGCCCCCTAAACGGAGTGGCAGGACTATTGGACTGCTACTGCCTCAAACAGAGCCGCTGGAATTTGCCGATTTCCCCCTGCTGCTGGAGCCGCGAGCACAGTGCGCCTCGCAAACCCGGACCGCTGTGGAGCTGTGCCTGTAACCGCCCTGCACCGTGTGAGCCCGCTCTACCTACGAGCCGTAGCTCGCACCGTCCGAAGAAGGGCCGCCCACACACCGCATCACCCTCCACCATTGAGCCGCACTGCTCGCCGACCCCCTGCCGCTGGAGTCAAGACCCGAGCGCACCGCAAGGAAAGTCCTGCCCCCGCTCGACCGCCTCGAACAGAGACGCCATCAAACGCTCCTGGAACGCCTTCACCTGCACACGCATTGTCCGTGTCAGAAAATACGTATTTAAAGGTACTGTGAGTTTCGCACCACGTTTGTGTGCGCACTGGACCCGAGAGTCTGCGGCGCCTATTTTTTTACTCTTGCAAAGTACGATCGTCCCCGTGAGAGCCGCACACAGCGCGAAGTGCACAGAACTGAGAACTACGCATTTTTGAATAAGAACTGCATTCCTAACAGTATTGTGGCCTATTTTAACGTTATTTGGTCTTGTGCTAAGCCTTACATAAAATGTAACAGTTTTTTATATAAACCTAGTGTGGTATCCTTTTGTGGTGTTGTCCCTGAGTTACTGTATGTGTTCACAAATGCTTAACCTATGACACTCTGAGATAAGCCTTGTCTGCCTGCGCCACACTACCTAGAGGGTGAGCAGGGGTTATTTTAGAGGGTGATCCCCTTATTCTGACTAGAGGCAAGGGTCCCTGCTTGTCACAAGTCCTTACCTGTGCCAATCAGAGATCCCCAAATCTAACACTCATCCATAAGATTACATCTGGCTGCCCTTGCCGTCTACCTATAAAACCGACAACACTTGTCATTATTTAGCGTACTCTCAATAAAAGCCTTTATGGAGGGCCTTAAGAGGATAATTCCACCCAGACTGCTACCCTCGTCAGTGTGGAACTTACTACTCATGGGCTCCCATTTGAGCCTTTACTCAGATGTGAATTGCAATTCCTTACATGGAAAGTAGCTGTTCGAGGCATGTGGGCTGCTGAATTCATATCTGTGCATAGATCGCCGCCTAGTGTTGGGTCCGGATGATTGCACATTGTTGTCCTGGAAGAGTCTTCGAAGTATCACGAGATAGGTGGCTCCTCCCCTGGACTACAGTGCGCATGGGCATCCTCTCCATCCCCAGATTGTTTTTTTCCGCCATTGGGTTCGGATGTACTTTCTCGACTCCAGTTCGGAAACTTTGTTATAACTCTTTACTAAAGCCAAAAGGCCTTCGGGGCGTCGGTATTGTCTCGTTCGGTGCCTGTTTTTCTCCAGTTCTTCGAACCGGACGTCAAAGGCAGCTTTTGACTTTCGACACCAAAGGCCCAAACTACGACGACGATGGAACGGAGCCCGTTCAAACGATGCCCCGTCTGCAATTCTAAATACCCTCATATTGATGTTCAACCAGTGTGCAATAAATGTTTATCCCCGGACCACGACGAGGCCAGCTGCATGGCCTGCTCGAAGTTCCGGTCCAAGAAGACGCTTCGAGTTCGACGCGCAGCAAGACAGTCAGCGCAGAAGTCGGCGCCCGAGCCGGTCAACATCTTCGAGGCCGGTGACGAAGAAGGCGCCGACGAAGAAGATCCTGACGAGCAGTCAGACCCAGCGTTGGAGCATGACTCCAACTTCGATGTGGACGAAGAGGATGAGGACTACGTCCATGAAGAAGACGTCGTCGAGGTAGGGGATGCCGCAGAGGCCATCGGGGCCGTCGATGACGACTCCAGTGATGAGCCAGGCCCAACCGCAGTAGCGGGGCCTAATAATGACAATACGCTCCCTACGGCTCAGGTCGAGGCATTGCCGGAAGGCCTTAGCCAAGATCTTACTCCACATTCTATAGCCCCACGTCCAGGCCCGGCTAAGAATACTTCAAAGGAGCCATCAGTCAATCTTTCGAAACCTACAGAGCCAAAACCGAAACCGAAACTGCTAAAAGTAGTCGCCGGATCGACGCCAGTAAAGTCGAAGACTGTGGGCGGATCTTTGGGGTCGCAAGGGGGCGCCGCCTCGAAGACCGGGGCGCCGAAGCCAGGCTCTACAGTCAAGCACGTCACCTCGACGCAGTCGACGTCGACGCCCAGCATGGCGACAAGACCAAAAGTCTCCAGGCCAAAAAGACTGTCGAACCGAAGATTTCAGCGTTCAAACCGCTACTAAGCAAGGCTCTTGAGTCGAAAGCTAAACACGACCCGAAGCAGCAGATTGCATCGACGCCCAAGGCCGTACATGTTACGCACCGTGAGCTACAGTCGACGCAAGGGAACAAGCATGCTAGTGAGCCACCGAAGCAACTCTGATCGAACACTACGGCAAGCTCTAAAAAGGTCTGCTCGTCCACAGGTCACCCTCCAATTAAATACGGCCTGGCACCAACGGCTCGACCCAAACATCTCGAGCAGCAGACAAGCACCGACACATCCAAAAGAGTGTCCGCGCCTTTGAAGTCCACTTCTGAGGGGGTTTTGTTCCAGGAACCCTCGTATGACAACAAGTCGAAGCTCTTCATCGACTCGGAATCTGGCAGGCTCACCATCCATAAACGGAAAATCGCACCAGAACATCCCTTGGAGGCGTACAAAATCCCTCTTAAGAGGCAAAAAGACTCAACCACCTCACCAGTTCTCTTTGAACATGTTGAGAGCTATTCACAACAAGTTGCATATTCTCCAGCGCAAAGCGAGGAGGATGTGGGTGATGAATACGGTCAGATGGCATTCACTTATCATGCTGACACTGACCAAGAAGAACCTCAGCAATGGACTGATGCTGCAGACCCTGATGATCCACATGCTGCACAGGACATTCAGTCTTACAACATCAAAACCTCGCCTACTGAAGACACAGCAGCGTTTAACGCTTTAATAGAAAGGGCAGCCCTCAACCATGACGTGGAACCGCACGCAGAACCAGTGGAAGAAGATTTCCTATTTGATACTTGCTCCACCTCTGAAAAATCGGCAAAAACATTGCCTATGCTGAAAGGAGTCCTCAAACATGCTGCAGACATTTTCAAACAGCCCACAAAGGCAAGGGTTGTCAACCCAAGGATTGAAAAGAAGTATAGGCCTGTGCCTGTGGACCCTACCTACATCAAGGGTCAGCTCCCATTCGACTCCCTCGTAGTGGCCAATGCTCGCAAAAGGGCGAACTCGCAAACTAGTGGTGATGCTCCTCCTCCGGACAAAGAATCAAAGATCTTGGAGGCTTCAGGAAAGGGGGTGGAAGCACAGGCTGCGAATATTTGGAGGATTTCAAATGCACAGGCCCTATTGGCTAGATATGATAGGGCTCACTACGACACATTAGAACAGCTGTTGCAACACCTGCCTGACAATTACAAAGAGGGAGCAGAAATGATCATACAAGAGGGAAAGTTAATTTCTAATGCATCCATCAAATGCGCACTGGATGCTGCAGACACGGCAGCTAGGGCCATTAACACTAGTGTAATGTTGAGACGTCACGCCTGGCTCCGCATCTCTGTGTTTAAACCAGAGATTCAGACAACTTTGCTCAACCAGCCAGTTAACCCTGACTTCCTTTTTGGTCCCGATGTAGACACGACCCTCGAGAAAATTAAACAAGCATTAGGAATGCATTAGGGCTCGGGTTTGTTTTAAGTTAGAGATAATGGCATTGTAAATGGCAATGTGTTTTAGGCACTCTGCACTAGCAATCTGCACTCTGCACTAGCAATCTGCACTCTGCACTACCACTCTGCACTACCACTCTGCACTCTGCACTACCACTCTGCACTACCACTCTGCACTCTGCACTACCACTCTGCACTACCACTCTGCACTACCACTCTGCACTACCACTCTGCACTACCACTCTGCACTACCACTCTGCACTACCACTCTGCACTACCACTCTGCACTACCATTCTGCACTACCACTCTGCACTCTGCACTACCACTCTGCACTACCACTCTGCACTCTGCACTACCACTCTGCACTCTGCACTACCACTCTGCACTCTGCACTACCACTCTGCACTACCACTCTGCACTACCAATCTGCACTCTGCATTACCACTCTGCACTACCACTCTGCACTCTGCACTACCACTCTGCACTACCACTCTGCACTCTCAATCTGCACTACCACTCTGCACTCTGCACTACCACTCTCAATCTGCACTCTCAATATGCACTACCACTCTGCACTACCACTCTGCACTACCACTCTGCACTACCACTCTGCACTCTCAATCTGCACTACCACTCTGCACTCTGCACTACCACTCTCAATCTGCACTCTCAATATGCACTACCACTCTGCACTACCACTCTGCACTACCACTCTGCACTCTGCACTACCACTCTGCACTCTGCACTACCACTCTGCACTACCACTCTGCACTCTGCACTACCACTCTGCACTCTGCACTACCACTCTGCACTCTGCACTACCACTCTGCACTCTGCACTACCACTCTGCACTACCACTCAGCACTCTGCACTACCACTCTGCACTACCGCTCTGCACTACCACTCTGCACTCTGCACTACCACTCTGCACTACCACTCTGCACTACCACTCTGCACTACCACTCTGCACTACCACTCTGCACTCTGCACTACCACTCTGCACTACCACTCTGCACTCTCAATCTGCACTCGGCACTCTCAATCTGCACTACCACTCTGCACTCTGCACTACCACTCTGCACTCTGCACTACCACTCTGCACTACCAATCTGCACTCTGCATTACCACTCTGCACTACCACTCTGCACTCTGCACTACCACTCTGCACTACCACTCTGCACTCTGCACTACCACTCTCAATCTGCACTCTCAATATGCACTACCACTCTGCACAACCACTCTGCACTACCACTCTGCACTACCACTCTGCACTCTGCACTACCACTCTGCACTCTGCAATACCAATCTGCACTCTGCAATACCACACTTACCACTCTGCACTACCACTCTGCACTACCACTCTGCACTACCACTCTGCACTACCACTCTGCACTACCACTCTGCACTGCCACTCTGCACTGCCACTCCGCACTCTGCACTACCACTCTGCACTCTGCACTACCACTCTGCACTCTGCACTACCACTCTGCACTCTGCACTACCACTCTGCACTACCACTCTGCACTCTCAATCTGCACTCGGCACTCTCAATCTGCACTACCACTCTGCACTCTGCACTACCACTCTGCACTACCACTCTGCACTACCAATCTGCACTCTGCATTACCACTCTGCACTACCACTCTGCACTACCACTCTGCACTCTGCACTACCACTCTGCACTACCACTCTGCACTCTGCACTACCACTCTGCACTACCACTACCAATCTGCACTACCACTCTGCACTACCACTACCACCTGCACTACCACTCTGCACTACCACTCTGCAATACCAATCTGCACTCTGCACTACCACTCTGCACTACCACTCCCACTCTGCACTACCACTACCACTCTGCACTACCACTCTGCACTCTGCACTACCACTCTGCACTACCACTCTGCACTACCACTCTGCACTCTGCACTACCACTCTGCACTCTGCACTACCACTCTGCACTCTGCACTACCACTCTGCACTACCACTCTGCACTCTCAATCTGCACTCGGCACTCTCAATCTGCACTACCACTCTGCACTCTGCACTACCACTCTGCACTACCACTCTGCACTACCAATCTGCACTCTGCATTACCACTCTGCACTACCACTCTCCACTACCACTCTGCACTACCACTCTGCACTCTCAATCTGCACTACCACTCTGCACTCTGCACTACCACTCTCAATCTGCTCTCTCAATATGCACTACCACTCTGCACTCTGCACTACCACTCTGCACTCTGCACTACCACTCTGCACTACCACTCTGCACTCTGCAATACCAATCTGCACTCTGCACTACCACTCTGCAATACCACTCTGCACTACCACTCTGCAATACCACTCTGCACTACCACTCTGCACTACCACTCTGCACTACCACTCTGCACTACCACTCTGCACTACCACTCTGCCACTCTGCACTACCACTACCACTCTGCACTACCACTACCACTCTGCACTACCACTACCACTCTGCACTACCACTCTGCACTCTGCACTACCACTCTGCACTACCACTCTGCACTACCACTCTGCACTACCACTCTGCACTACCACTCTGCACTCTGCACTACCACTCTGCACTACCACCCTGCACTCTGCACTACCACTTTGCACTCTGCACTACCACTCTGCACTCTGCACTACCACTCTGCACTACCACTCTGCACTCTGCACTACCACTCTGCACTACCACTACCACTCTGCACTACCACTACCACTCTGCACTACCACTCTGCACTACCACTCTGCACTACCACTCTGCACTCTGCACTACCACTCTGCACTCTGCACTACCACTCTGCACTCTGCAATACCAATCTGCACTCTGCACTACCACTCTGCACTACCACTCTGCAATACCACTCTGCACTACCACTCTGCAATACCACTCTGCACTACCACTCTGCACTACCACTCTGCACTACCACTCTGCACTACCACTCTGCCACTCTGCACTACCACTACCACTCTGCACTACCACTCTGCACTCTGCACTACCACTCTGCACTACCACTCTGCACTACCACTCTGCACTCTGCACTGCCACTCTGCACTACCACTCTGCACTCTGCACTACCACTCTGCACTACCACTCTGCACTACCACTCTGCACTCTGCACTACCACTCTGCACTCTGCACTACCACTCTGCACTACCACTCTGCACTCTGCACTACCACTCTGCAATACCAATCTGCACTCTGCACTACCACTCTGCACTACCACTCTGCAATACCACTCTGCACTACCACTCTGCACTACCACTCTGCAATACCACTCTGCACTACCACTCTGCACTACCACTCTGCACTACCACTCTGCACTACCACTCTGCACTACCACTTTGCACTACCACTTTGCACTACCACTCTGCACTACCACTCTGCCACTCTGCACTACCACTACCACTCTGCACTCTGCACTACCACTCTGCACTACCACTCTGCACTCTGCACTGCCACTCTGCACTACCACTACCACTCTGCACTCTGCACTACCACTCTGCACTCTGCACTACCACTCTGCACTCTGCACTACCACTCTGCACTACCACTCTGCACTCTCACTCTGCACTCTCAATCTGCACTCGGCACTCTCAATCTGCACTACCACTCTGCACTACCAATCTGCACTCTGCACTACCACTCTGCACTCTGCACTACCACTCTGCACTACCACTCTGCACTACCACTCTGCACTACCAATCTGCACTCTGCACTACCACTCTGCACTCTGCACTACCACTCTGCACTACCACTCTGCACTCTCAATCTGCACTACCACTCTGCACTACCACTCTCAATCTGCACTCTCAATATGCACTACCACTCTGCACTACCACTCTGCACTCTGCACTACCACTCTGCACTCTGCACTACCACTCTGCACTCTGCACTACCACTCTGCACTCTGCAATACCAATCTGTACTCTGCACTACCACTCTGCAATACCACTCTGCACTACCACTCTGCAATACCACTCTGCACTACCACTCTGCACTACCACTCTGCACTACCACTCTGCACTCTGCACTACCACTCTGCACTACCACTCTGCACTCTGCACTACCACTACCAATCTGCACTACCACTACCACCTGCACTACCAATCTGCACTCTGCACTACCACTCTGTACTACCACTCTTCACTACCACTCCCACTCTGCACTACCACTACCACTCTGCACTACCACTCTGCACTACCACTCTGCACTACCACTCTGCACTCTGCACTACCACTCTGCACTACCACTCTGCACTACCACTCTGCACTACCACTCTGCACTACCACTCTGCACTACCACTCTCACTCTGCACTCTGCACTACCACTCTGCACTCTGCACTACCACTCTGCACTCTGCACTACCACTCTGCACTCTGCACTACCACTCTGCACTCTGCACTACCACTCTGCACTCTGCACTACCACTCTGCACTACCACTACCACTCTGCACTACCACTACCACTCTGCACTACCACTCTGCACTACCAATCTGCACTCTGCACTACCACTACCACTCTGCACTACCACTCTGCACTACCACTCTGCACTACCACTCTGCACTCCCACTCTGCACTACCACTCTGCACTCTGCACTACCACTCTGCACTACCACTCTGCACTGCCACTCTGCACTACCACTCTGCACTGCCACTCTGCACTACCACTCTGCACTGCCACTCTGCACTGCCACTCCGCACTGCCACTCCGCACTACCACTCCGCACTACCACTCCGCACTACCACTCTGCACTCTCAATCTGCACTACCACTCTGCACTCTGCACTACCACTCTCAATCTGCACTCTCAATATGCACTACCACTCTGCACTACCACTCTGCACTACCACTCTGCACTCTGCACTACCACTCTGCACTCTGCACTACCACTCTGCACTCTGCAATACCAATCTGCACTCTGCACTACCACTCTGCACTACCACTCTGCACTACCACTCTGCAATACCAATCTGCACTACCACTCTGCCACTCTGCACTACCACTCCGCACTCTGCACTACCACTCTGCACTACCACTCTGCACTCTGCACTACCACTCTGCACTACCACTACCAATCTGCACTACCACTACCACCTGCACTACCACTCTGCACTACCACTCTGCAATACCAATCTGCACTCTGCACTACCACTCTGTACTACCACTCTGCACTACCACTCCCACTCTGCCCTACCACTACCACTCTGCACTACCACTCTGCACTACCACTCTGCACTACCACTCTGCACTCTGCACTACCACTCTGCACTACCACTACCACTCTGCACTACCACTCTGCACTACCACTCTGCACTACCACTCTGCACTACCACTCTGCACTACCATTCTGCACTACCACTCTGCACTCTGCACTACCACTCTGCACTACCACTCTGCACTCTGCACTACCACTCTGCACTCTGCACTACCACTCTGCACTCTGCACTACCACTCTGCACTACCACTCTGCACTACCACTCTGCACTACCACTCTGCACTACCACTCTGCACTCTGCACTACCACTCTGCACTACCACTCTGCACTCTGCACTACCACTCTGCACTCTGCACTACCACTCTGCACTCTGCACTACCACTCTGCACTACCACTCTGCACTACCACTCTGCACTACCACTCTGCACTACCACTCTGCACTACCACTCTGCACTACCACTCTGCACTCTGCACTACCACTCTGCACTCTGCACTACCACTCTGCACTACCACTCTGTACTACCACTACCACTCTGCACTACCACTCTGCACTACCAATCTGCACTCTGCACTACCACTCTGCACTACCACTACCACTCTGCACTACCACTACCACTCTGCACTACCACTCTGCACTCTGCACTGCCACTCTGCACTACCACTCTGCACTGCCACTCTGCACTACCACTACCACTCTGCACTCTGCACTACCACTCTGCACTACCACTCTGCACTACCACTCTGCACTACCACTCTGCACTACCACTCTGCACTACCACTCTGCAATACCAATCTGCACTCTGCACTACCACTCTGTACTACCACTCTGCACTACCACTCTGCACTACCTCTACCACTCTGCACTACCACTCTGCACTCTGCACTACCACTCTGCACTACCACTCTGCACTACCACTACCACTCTGCACTACCACTCTGCACTACCACTCTGCACTCTGCACTACCACTCTGCACTACCACTCTGCACTACCACTCTGCACTACCACTCTGCACTACCACTACCACTCTGCACTACCACTACCACTCTGCACTACCAATCTGCACTCTGCACTACCACTCTGCACTACCACTACCACTCTGCACTACCACTCTGCACTACCACTCTGCACTACCACCCTGCACTACCACTCTGCACTACCACTCTGCACTACCACTCTGCACTACCACTCTGCACTACCACTCTGCACTCTGCACTACCACTCTGCACTACCACTCTGCACTACCACTCTGCACTACCACTCTGCACTACCACTCTGCACTCTCACTCTGCACTCTCAATCTGCACTCGGCACTCTCAATCTGCACTACCACTCTGCACTACCACTCTGCACTCTGCACTACCACTCTGCACTACCAATCTGCACTCTGCATTACCACTCTGCACTACCACTCTGCACTACCACTCTGCACTCTGCACTACCACTCTGCACTCTGCACTACCACTCTGCACTCTGCAATACCAATCTGTACTCTGCAATACCACTCTGCAATACCACTCTGCACTACCACTCTGCACTACCACTCTGCACTACCACTCTGCACTACCACTCTGCACTACCACTCTGCACTACCACTCTGCACTACCACTACCAATCTGCACTACCACTACCACCTGCACTACCACTCTGCAATACCAATCTGCACTCTGCACTACCACTCTGTACTACCACTCTGCACTACCACTCCCACTCTGCACTACCACTCTGCACTACCACTCTGCACTCTGCACTACCACTCTGCACTACCACTACCACTCTGCACTACCACTCTGCACTACCACTCTGCACTCTGCACTACCACTCTGCACTCTGCACTACCACTCTGCACTCTGCACTACCACTCTGCACTACCACTCTGCACTCTGCACTACCACTCTGCACTACCACTCTGCACTCTGCACTACCACTCTGCACTACCACTACCACTCTGCACTACCACTACCACTCTGCACTACCACTCTGCACTACCAATCTGCACTCTGCACTACCACTCTGCACTACCACTACCACTCTGCACTACCACTCTGCACTACCACTCTGCACTCTGCACTACCACTCTGCACTACCACTCTGCACTACCACTCTGCACTCCCACTCTGCACTACCACTCTGCACTCTGCACTACCACTCTGCACTACCACTCTGCACTACCACTCTGCACTACCACTCTGCACTGCCACTCTGCACTGCCACTCTGCACTACCACTCTGCACTACCACTCCGCACTACCACTCCGCACTACCACTCCGCACTACCACTCTGCACTACCACTCTGCACTCTCAATCTGCACTACCACTCTGCACTCTGCACTACCACTCTCAATCTGCACTCTCAATATGCACTACCACTCTGCACTACCACTCTGCACTACCACTCTGCACTCTGCACTACCACTCTGCACTCTGCACTACCACTCTGCACTCTGCAATACCAATCTGCACTCTGCACTACCACTCTGCACTACCACTCTGCACTACCACTCTGCACTACCACTCTGCACTACCACTCTGCACTACCACTCTGCACTACCACTCTGCCACTCTGCACTACCACTCTGCACTCTGCACTACCACTCTGCACTACCACTCTGCACTCTGCACTACCACTCTGCACTACCACTACCAATCTGCACTACCACTACCACCTGCACTACCACTCTGCAATACCAATCTGCACTCTGCACTACCACTCTGTACTACCACTCTGCACTACCACTCTGCCCTACCACTACCACTCTGCACTACCACTCTGCACTACCAATCTGCACTCTGCACTACCACTCTGCACTACCACTACCACTCTGCACTACCACTCTGCACTACCACTACCACTCTGCACTACCACTCTGCACTACCACTCTGCACTACCACTCTGCACTACCACTCTGCACTACCACTCTGCACTCTGCACTACCACTCTGCACTCTGCGCTACCACTCTGCACTCTGCACTACCACTCTGCACTACCACTCTGCACTACCACTACCACTCTGCACTACCACTCTGCACTACCAATCTGCACTCTGCACTCTGCACTACCACTCTGCACTACCACTCTGCACTACCACTACCACTCTGCACTCTGCACTACCACTCTGCACTACCACTCTGCACTACCACTCTGCACTACCACTCTGCACTACCACTCTGCACTACCACTCTGCACTACCACTCTGCACTACCACTCTGCACTGCCACTCTGCACTGCCACTCCGCACTACCACTCCGCACTACCACTCCGCACTACCACTCCGCACTACCACTCCGCACTACCACTCTGCACTACCACTCTGCACTACCACTCTGCACTACCACTCTGCACTCTGTACTACCACTCTGCACTCTCACTCTGCACTCTCAATCTGCACTCGGCACTCTCAATCTGCACTACCACTCTGCACTCTGCACTACCACTCTGCACTACCACTCTGCACTACCACTCTGCACTACCACTCTGCACTACCAATCTGCACTCTGCATTACCACTCTGCACTACCACAATGCACTAGCACTCTGCACTACCACTCTGCACTACCACTCTGCACTCTTAATCTGCACTACCACTCTGCACTCTGCACTACCACTCTCAATCTGCACTCTCAATATGCACTACCACTCTGCACTACCACTCTGCACTCTGCACTACCACTCTCAATCTGCACTCTCAATATGCACTACCACTCTGCACTACCACTCTGCACTCTTACCACTCTGCACTACCACTCTGCACTCTTACCACTCTGCACTCTCAATCTGCACTACCACTCTGCACTACCACTCTGCACTACCACTCTGCACTCTGCACTACCACTCTGCACTCTGCACTACCACTCTGCACTCTGCACTACCACTCTGCACTACCACTCTGCACTCTGCACTACCACTCTGCACTACCACTCTGCACTCTTACCACTCTGCACTACCACTCTGCACTCTTACCACTCTGCACTACCACTCTGCACTACCACTCTGCACTACCACTCTGCAATACCACTACCACTCTGCACTACCACTCTGCACTACCACTCTGCACTCTGCAGTACCACTCTGCACTACCACTCTGCACTCCGCACTACCACTCCGCACTACCACTCCGCACTACCACTCCGCACTACCACTCCGCACTACCACTCCGCACTACCACTCCGCACTACCACTCCGCACTACCACTCCGCACTACCACTCCGCACTACCACTCTGCACTACCACTCTGCACTACCACTCTGCACTACCACCCTGCACTACCAATCTGCATTACCAATCTGCACTCTGCACTACCACTCTGCACTCTGCACTACCACTCTGCACTCTGCACTACCACTCTGCACTACCACTACCAATCTGCACTACCACTACCACCTGCACTACCACTCTGCACTACCACTCTGCAATACCAATCTGCACTCTGCACTACCACTCTGTACTACCACTCTGCACTACCACTCCTACTCTGCACTACCACTACCACTCTGCACTACCACTCTGCACTACCACTCTGCACTCTGCACTACCACTCTGCACTCTGCACTACCACTCTGCACTACCACTACCACTCTGCACTACCACTCTGCACTACCACTCTGCACTACCACTCTGCACTCTGCACTACCACTCTGCACTCTGCACTACCACTCTGCACTCTGCACTACCACTCTGCACTACCACTACCACTCTGCACTACCACTACCACTCTGCACTACCACTCTGCACTACCAATCTGCACTCTGCACTACCACTCTGCACTACCACTACCACTCTGCACTACCACTACCACTCTGCACTACCACTACCACTCTGCACTACCACTCTGCACTACCACTACCACTCTGCACTACCACTCTGCACTCTGCACTACCACTCTGCACTACCACTCTGCACTACCACTCTGCACTACCACTCTGCACTACCACTCTGCACTACCACTCTGCACTACCACTCTGCACTGCCACTCTGCACTGCCACTCTGCACTGCCACTCTGCACTACCACTCTGCACTACCACTCTGCACTACCACTCTGCACTACCACTCTGCACTACCACTCTGCACTCTGCACTACCACTCTGCACTCTGCACTACCACTCTGCACTCTGCACTACCACTCTGCACTCTGCACTACCACTCTGCACTCTCACTCTGCACTCTCAATCTGCACTACCACTCTGCACTCTGCACTACCACTCTGCACTCTGCACTACCACTCTGCACTCTGCACTACCACTCTGCACTACCACTCTGCACTACCAATCTGCACTCTGCATTACCACTCTGCACTACCACTCTGCACTACCACTCTGCACTACCACTCTGCACTCTTAATCTGCACTACCACTCTGCACTCTGCACTACCACTCTCAATCTGCACTACCACTCTGCACTCTTACCACTCTGCACTACCACTCTGCACTCTTACCACTCTGCACTCTCAATCTGCACTACCACTCTGCACTACCACTCTGCACTACCACTCTGCAATTCCACTCTGCAATACCACTCTGCACTACCACTCTGCACTCTGCACTACCACTCTGCACTACCACTCTGCACTACCACTCTGCACTCTGCACTGCCACTCTGCACTGCCACTCTGCACTGCCACTCTGCACTACCACTCTGCACTCTGCACTACCACTCTGCACTCTGCACTACCACTCTGCACTCTGCACTACCACTCTGCGCTCTTACCACTCTGCACTACCACTCTGCACTCTTACCACTCTGCACTACCACTCTGCACTACCACTCTGCAATACCACTACCACTCTGCACTACCACTCTGCACTCTGCAGTACCACTCTGCACTACCACTCTGCACTCCGCACTACCACTCTGCCCTACCACTCTGCACTACCACTCTGCACTACCACTCTGCACTACCACTCTGCACTACCACTCTGCACTACCACTCTGCACTACCACTCTGCACTACCACTCTGCCCTACCACTCTGCACTACCACTCTGCACTACCACTCTGCACTACCACTCTGCACTACCACTCTGCACTACCACTCTGCACTACCACTCTGCACTACCACTCTGCACTACCACTCCGCACTACCACTCCGCACTACCACTCCGCACTACCACTCCGCACTACCACTCCGCACTACCACTCCGCACTACCACTCTGCACTACCACTCTGCACTACCACTCTGCACTACCAATCTGCACTCTGCACTACCACTCTGCACTACCACTCTACACTACCACTCTGCACTCTCAATCTGCACTCTCAATCTGCTCTCTGCACTACCACTCTGCACTACCAAACTGCACGCTGCACTACCAATCTGCAATACCACTCTGCACTCTGCACTACCACTCTGCACTACCAATCTGCACTCTGCACTACCACTCTGCACTCTGCATTACCAATCTGCACTCTGCACTACCACTCTGCACTACTACTATGCACTACCACTCTGCACTCTGCACTACCACTCTGCACTCTCAATCTGCACTACCACTCTGCACTACCACTCTGCACTACCACTCTGCACTACCACTCTGCACTACCACTCTGCAATACCACTCTGCAATACCACTCTGCACTACCACTCTGCACTCTGCACTACCACTCTGCACTCTGCACTACCACTCTGCACTCTGCACTACCAGTCTGCACTACCACTCTGCACTCTCAATCTGCACTACCACTCTGCACTACCACTCTGCACTCTGCACTACCACTCTGCACTCTGCACTACCACTACCACTCTGCACTCTGCAATACCAATCTGCACTCTGCACTACCACTCTGCAATACCACTCTGCAATACCACTCTGCACTCTGCACTACCACTCTGCACTCTGCACTACCACTCTGCACTCTGCAATACCAATCTGCACTCTGCACTACCACTCTGCAATACCACTCTGCAATACCACTCTGCAATACCACTCTGCAATACCACTCTGCAATACCACTCTGCACTCTGCACTACCACTCTGCACTCTGCACTACCACTCTGCACTACCACTCTGCACTACCACTTTGCACTACCAATCTGCACTCTGCACTAACACTCTGCACTCTGCACTACCACTCTGCACTACCACTCTGCACTCTGCATTACCACTCTGCACTCTGCACTACCACTCTGCACTCTGCACTACCACTCTGCACTCTGCACTACCACTCTGCACTACCACTACGCACTACCACTCTGCACTACCACTCTGCACTCTGCACTACCACTCTGCACTCTCACTCTGCACTCTGCACTACCACTCTGCACTACCACTCTGCACTACCACTACCACTCTGCACTACCACTACCACTCTGCACTTCCACTCTGCACTCTGCACTACCACTCTGCACTCTGCACTACCACTCTGCACTCTGCACTACCACTCTGCACTCTGCACTACCACTCTGCACTCTGCACTACCACTCTGCACTACCACTACCACTCTGCACTACCACTCTGCACTACCACTACCACTCTGCACTACCACTCTGCACTCTGCACTACCACTCTGCACTACCACTCTGCACTCTGCACTACCACTCTGCACTACCACTCTGCACTACCACTCTGCACTCTGCACTACCACTCTGCACTACCACTCTGCACTACCACTACCACTCTGCACTACCACTCTGCACTACCACTCTGCACTACCACTACGCACTACCACTACCACTCTGCACTACCACTCTGCACTCTGCACTAACACTCTGCACTGCCACTCCGCACTACCACTCCGCACTACCACTCTGCACTACCAATCTGCACTCTGCACTACCAATCTGCACTCTGCACTACCACTCTGCAATACCACTCTGCACTCTGCACTACCACTCTGCACTACCACTCTGCACTACCACTCTGCACTCTGCACTACCACTCTGCACTACCACTCTGCACTACCAATCTGCACTCTGCACTACCAATCTGCACTCTGCACTACCAATCTGCACTACCACTCTGCACTACCACTCTGCAATACCACTCTGCAATACCACTCTGCAATACCACTCTTCAATACCACTCTGCACTACCACTCCGCACTACCACTCCGCACTACCACTGTGCACTACCACTGTGCACTACCACTGTGCACTACCACTCTGCACTACCACTCTGCACTACCACTCTGCACTACCACTCCGCACTACCACTCTGCACTACCACTCTGCACTACCACTCTGCACTACCACTCTGCACTACCACTTTACACTACCAATCTGCACTCTGCACTACCAATCTGCACTCTGCACTACCAATCTGCACTCTGCACTACCACTCTGCACTCTGCACTACCAATCTGCACTCTGCACTACCACTCTGCTCTCTGCATTACCACTCTGCTCTCTGCACTACCACTCTGCACTCTGCACTACCACTCTGCACTCTGCACTACCACTCTGCACTCTGCACTACCACTCTGCACTCTGCACTCTCAAGCTGCACTACCACTCTGCACTACCACTCTGCACTACCACTCTGCACTACCACTCTGCAATACCACTCTGCACTACCACTCTGCACTCTGCACTACCACTCTGCACTCTGCACTACCACTCTGCACTACCACTCTGCACTCTGCACTACCACTTTGCACTCTGCACTACCAATCTGCACTCTGCACTACCACTCTGCACTCTGCACTACCACTCTGCACTACCACTCTGCACTACCACTCTGCACTACCACTCTGCACTACTAACTGCACTCTGCACTACCAAACTGCACTCTGCACTACCAAACTGCACTCTGCACTACCACACTGCACTCTGCACTACCACTCTGCACTCTGCACTACCAAACTGCACTCTGCACTACCACTCAGCACTCTGCACTACCACTCAGCACTACCACTCTGCACTACCACTCTGCACTACCACTCTGCACTACCACTCTACACTACCACTCTACACTACCACTCCGCACTACCACTCTGCACTATCACTCTGCACTACCACTCTGCACTACCACTCTACACTACCACTCTGCACTCTCAATCTGCACTCTCAATCTGCTCTCTGCACTACCACTCTGCACTACCAAACTGCACGCTGCACTACCAATCTGCAATACCACTCTGCACTCTGCACTACCACTCTGCACTACCACTCTGCACTACCACTCTGCACTCTGCACTACCACTCTGCACTACCACTCTGCACTACCACTCTGCACTACCACTCTGCACTCTGCACTACCACTCTGCACTACCACTCTGGACTCTGCACTACCAATCTACACTACCACTCGCACTCTCAAACTGCACTCTCATTCTGCACTCTGCACTACCACTCTGCTACCACTCGGCACTCTGCACTAACACTCTGCACTACCACTCTGCACTCTGCACTACCACCCTGCACACTGCACTACCAATCTGACATGACTTCCCTGCGCATCACCCTCGGCCACGTGAGCACCATGGGCAGGGGGCAGCCTCCGACTAGAAGCAGTGATAAAACATGGTGAACACCCCTCGGGCACCAGACAGCATCACCGGCGGGCAGAGATATCCGTCGCAATTGGAACACAAATGCAGCCCTTTTGCTGCACTCTCACCCAGGGGAATGTTCTACAGACACAAAGGGTAGGGCACAGACGCCACCAGACACGGCGGACTTGTGGAACATTAATGAAGTGACCTAGAGGGTGAGGATAGGATACTCCGCTACCATCGAGTTCGTACAAGAACAAGATTACATACGAAAAACAAACAGCACAGAAAGCGATCACTTTCGCTATCGCAATTGTTTAAAAATAAAAAGATCTGATGCATGTGATTCTCTACATTGCTGGCCGGCTGTTCATGCGCGCACACAGAGCTGAAGGGAAAAAAACACAGCAGTGCACACGCTCTGCACAATGGTGAACGCGCCCACAGCATCTGGATTCCATTACAGCACCTCCCTGACGGCTCCTAATTAAGATTAATGGACGCCCTTGCGCGTAACCACTGAGAAAATGCCACAAATCGCGGACGGAAATTACAGATAGCCTATCGCGTCAAGGATACTACAAACACAGCACAGCAAAGACGAATCACTATGCAGATGGCATAAAAACTAAGGAATGTTTCTGGCCCGAGCCCTAAAGAAACTTTTTTTTTCTTTAACAATAGGCGCTCGGAGCTCCGGCCCCGAGCCCTAAAAAGACACAGACGGCAAAATCCATTGGGGCTCTGCAGTCACAGCAGTTCCGGGGCAGTTCCTTTTGTCGCTCCGGTAATAGGGGAGCCTCTAGAGGACAGGCTTTACAGCAAGCCCAGTACAACAAGGGGAGCACGCAAACCACCTATACAAAAAATAACAGGGGTGGATATCGTGGGAACAGCACCAAGGGCAGAGGACGTGGAAATAACAATGCAAGATCCTCCGCTCCCAACAAACAGTGACGCCTTGTCACTGCCCCCGACCATTTAACACCAGTCGGGGGAAGACTCCAGCCGTTCCTGCCGGTCTGGGAAGGCATTACCACGGACAGGTGGGTGAGACAACTTATCCAATACGGCTATTGTCTAGAACTAACCTCCACTCCCCCCAACATACCCCCAAGGCACCGTCCTATGTCCGCAGAGCACATTCACTTATTGCAGCAAGAAGTACTCTCCATGCTGCAAAAAGGGGCAATAGAACTCGTGCCTGTAAAAGAGCAAGGTACAGGGGTGTACTCTCTGTACTTCTTAATCCCAAAGAAGGACGGTTCCCTGCGGCCCATTCTAGACCTCAGACCCCTCAACCAATACATACTGTCGGAACACTTTCATATGTTAACCTTACAGCAGGTCCTGCCATTGCTCAGTCAGGGCGACTTCCTAGCAACCCTGGACCTCAAGGATGCATATTTCCACATTCCCATTCACCCAAGTCACAGGAAATATCTCAGATTCACCATCAACAACCAGCATTACCAATTCAAGGTCCTGCCTTTCGGGGTCACCACTGCCCCCAGAGTGTTCACCAAGTGCTTAGCGACTGTGGCTGCGCACCTTCGGAGACAGCACATCCACGTCTATCCCTACCTGGACGACTGGCTTGTTCAAGCAAAGTCGTCCCAGCAGTGTGCCAGCCACATGTCACGCACAATTCACCTCCTACACAGTCTAGGATTCTCACTAAACTACCAAAAGTCGCACCTTCAGCCCGCTCATGTGCAACAGTACCTAGGGGCGACAATAAACACCCTAACAGCTGCAGCGCAGCCAAACTCTGCCAGAGTCAACAGCATGCAGCTGCTAATTCAGAAATTCAGGCCTCCACAATCGCTCCCAGCGCAAGTATTCATGCAGCTGATCGGTATGATGGCCTCCTGCATATTCATAGTCCCGCACGCGAGGCTCCGCATGCGTCCCCTTCAAGAATGCTTAGCACGACAGTGGAACCAGGCTCATGGCCATCTGAAAGACCTAGTGTTGGTGACCGGTCGTGCATACAACTCTCTGCATTGGTGGAACACACAAAACCTGTGCAGGGGACGACCGTTCCACAAGCCTGTCCCACAAGTTGTGCTGACAAAGGACGCATCTCTCCAAGGCTGGGGGGCGCATGTCCTCCATTACACTGTGCAAGGACTATGGACGGCACAGCAGCAAAAGATACATATCAATCTTTTGGAGCTGATGGCAATCTTCATGACAATGAAAGCATTCAAGTTGCACCTGTGCAACAAGGTCGTGTTGATCCAGACGTTCAACATGACTGCCATGTATTACATCCAAAAACAGGGAGGCACACACTCCCCGCAGCTATCTCCCCTAGCCCAGAGCATGTGGAAGTGGGCCATCCAATGGAACATCTTCCTCATGGCGGAACATCTCCCGGGCAAGGACAACCAGATGGCGGACCTGCTCAGCAGGCACAGTCATCAGATGCACGAGTTGGAGATTCACCCCTCAGTGCTCCAACCATACTTCCAGCAGTGGGGTCATCCAGAGATCGACCTCTTTGCCACAAAAGAGAACGCAAAATGGCAAAACTTCGCCGCCAGGTTCCCACACCCGCAGTCTCAGGGCAATGCGATATGGATAAACTGGTCAGGCAGATTTGCGTACGCTTTTCCCCCAGCTCCGCTCATGCCACTAGGGGCACGCAAGCTGCGGCAGCACTCCATGACGCTCATCCTGGTTGCTCCAACGCGGGCACGGCAGGCTTGGTACACCACGTTCCTGGAACTTTCAGTGGTGCCTCACCAGCGGCTACGCCTCACGCCCAGTCTCCTCACTCAGAGCCATGGAGACATACAGCATCCAGATCCGCAACAGTTGAGCCTTGCGATTTGGCTCCTGAGGTCATAGAGTTTGGCTACCTCAACTTGCCCACTGACTGTATGAACATCATCAAGGCGACCTACAACTAGGGCGTGCTATGCAGCCAAATGGAAACGTTTTGTCGTCTACTGGTCCAATAATTACATTAATCCGCTAGATGCATCCACACAAAACATCATCTGTTACTTACTGCATCTATATCGATGCAATCTAGCGTATAGTTCCATTAGGATACATTTGGCCGCCATAGCAGCTTATATTCAAAACAGGCAGCATCTTTCCCTTTTCAAAGTGCCTGCCATTAAAGCCTTCTTAGAAGGACTCAAAAGAGTGATCCCTCCCAGACACCCTCCTTCACCTGTCTGGGATCTAAACATCGTTCTCGCCAGGCTCATGGGGCTACCCTTTGAGCCTCTTCATTCTTGTGAGATACAGTTTCTTACATGGAAAGTGGCCTTTCTGATTGCCATCACATCGCTACGAAGAGTTAGTGAGCTTCAAGCCCTAACAATTCAGGAGCCCTTCCTACAAATTCATGCTAATAGGGTAGTGCTGCGCACCAACCCCAAATTCATGCCTAAGGTGATCTCGCAGTTCCACATTAATCAAACGATAGAACTGCCAGTTTTCTTTCCAAACCCTGATTCAGTGGCAGACCGGGCACCGCACACCTTAGATGTTAAACGAGCTCTCCTGTATTACATCGACAGGACAAAAGACTTTAGAAAGACTAAACAACTGTTTGTTGCCTTCTCTCCACAACACAAAGGCAACCCTATTTCCAAATCAGGTATAGCCAGATGGATTGTTAAGTGCATACAAATCTGTTATCAAAAAGCTAAACGCACTTTAACAGTTCCCCCAAGAGCGCATTCCACACGCAAGCTAGGGGCATCCATGGCTTTCCTAGGTAACATTCCTCTAGAGGACATATGTAGAGCAGCCACATGGTTTACCATACATACATTTACCAAACACTACTGCGTATATGTACACTCCAAGCAGCAAGCCGCTGTAGGACAGGCTGTTCTCAGAACTCTCTTTCAGACTGCTGCAGCTGGCACTGGCAACCGCCGCTAGGGAGGTAACTGCTATTTATTCTATCCACAGATATGAATTCAGCAGCCCACATGCCTCGAACAGAATATTCTACTTACCAGCATGCATCTGTTCTTGGCATGTAGGGCTGCTGACATTCATATTGCCCTCCCTCCTCCCCGGTGCCTGTCGCAGTTGTAGCACTCAGAATCATTTTCAGGCATGGTCATCACTTTCAGTATTACACTCCACCTCTGCCACAATGGCGAAAAACAATCTGGTGATGGAGAAGATGCCCATGCGCACTGTAGTCCAGGGGAGGAGCCACCTATCTCGTGATACTTCGAAGACTCTTCCAGGACAACAATGTGCAATCACCCGGACCCAACACTAGGCGGCGATCTATGCACAGATATGAATGTCAGCAGCCCTACATGCCAAGAACAGATGCATACTGGTAAGTAGCATATTCCTTCCTAGTCGCGATCACCTCACTCAGGAAAGGAAGTGACATCCAGTCTTTAACGGTACAAGAACCATTCTTACAATTACATCCCAACAAGGTGGTTCTTAGAAGAAATCCAAAATTCCTTCCCAAAGTATTCTCTGCTTTCCATCTTAACCAATCTGTAGAATTACCAGTGTGTTTCCAAAACCCAGACTCTGTAGCAGAGTCTTCACACACTTTATGTCGAAAAGGCTTTACTTTATTACATTGACAGGACTAAACCTTTTAGAAAGACAAACCAAGTGTTTGTATTTCTCTCTCCACCTCATAATTGGAATCCCATCTCCAAAGCTGGAATGCCAGGTGGATAGTCAAATGCATTCAAATATGCTACAAGAAGGCAAAACGCACATTAACAGTTCCCCCTAGAGCACATTCAACACACAAACTAGGGCCTTCCATGGCATTCTTAGGGAACATTCCCCTAGACGATATTTGTAAAGCAGCAACATCGTCTACTACACACACCTTCACCAAACACTATTGTGTAGACTTGCAGGCAAAGCAACAGGCTACTGTAGGCCAGGCTGTTCTTAAGACACTTTTCAAACCACTGCAGCAGATACAGGTGACCACTGCTAGGGGAGACACTGCTGTACCGTCTATGCAACACTATGAACTCTGCAGCTCATATGCCTCGAACGGAAAATGCTACTAACCAGTATGCATCTGTTCTTGGCATGTAGAGCTGCAGAGATTCATACGCTTACCCGCCTCCCCGGAACCTGTATCTGTTCCAGTGTTATCTTACTTAGATACATTCACATGAACATCTTTTCTATTTCTTACAAACTCAATCATGGCAAAAAGCAATCTGAGGATTGAGTCGATGCCCATGCACACTATCTTGCAAGGGAATAGTCACCTATCTCTTGACTACAAAAGACTTCTTCCAAGACAACAACAGGGTGCAGGCTCCGAGCCCAACACCAGATGGCGATCTATGCAGCAGTATGAATCTCTGCAGCTCTACATGCCATGAACAGATGCATACTGGTAAGTAGCATTTTCCTTTCATCGGCCAGTATGGCTTTAACATCTATTAATGCAACATGCCTGCTCAGACGCTACATCCATGTGCTGATGTACTCTGCTAAGGAAGTGATTCCTAAACTCCCAGAGGATGTCTAGGGCCACTTTGCAGAGGTATTAACGGCCACTCAAGCTGCAGCCTGTCAGGTTATTCAATCTGGTCTTGACACCGCTGACTCCGTTGCTAGGGTGATGGGTTCCTCAGTGGCAACTAGGAAGCTCGTCTGGCTGAGAGGATCAGATATCTCTCCAGATGTTCAGGCCACACTTTTGGATCTTCCTTTGATGGCTGTAGACTTTTTGGGAGCAAGACGGACTCAGCACTACAGCGCTTTAAAGACAGTTGAGCTACCGCTAGATCTCTAGTTCTGCAATCTCAGCCTAGAGGTTTTGGATACCAAAGATTTCGGGGCTTTGGAAAGACTGCTCCATTTCGGGCCTGACAGCAGCAGCAGCAACAAGCGAACCCGCTGTATAGAACATACAGAGGGAAGGGTAGAGATTGTCTGCGGGGGATCTGCTTGCTAATAAGTCTGCTACTCCTCCTCCTCCTCCTCCTCTCCTGTTCCCCCAACTGTCTCTGCAAGAAAACAGCTCTAGATCCCCCATCTTAGAGCATGTTGAACCCGTGGGACACGGGTGTCTCATTTTTTACAAAATTGGAAATCTGTTCGTCAGATCTTGGGTACGCCATTCCTGTCCGGGAGTCCCCCTCTTTCCCCCCTTGTCAGGATTGGTGTTCGGAGGTACATCTGTTTCTTCTGATACTACTCCCGGTATTCCTGATCCCCAGAAAAAAACGTATGATTGCGACCGATCCTAGACCTCAAGATCTTGAATTTTTACCTCAAACAGGACAAATTCAAGATGTTGACCCAAGCTCAGGTTCGTATGGCACTGCAACAGGAAGACTGGATGATGTTGATTGATTTACAGGATCCGTATTTTCACATTCCTATTCTGAAGTCGCATTGGAAGTATCTCCGTTTTACCGTGGGGTCTAAACACTATCAGTTTGCGGTCCTTCTGTTCAGTCATACATCTTCACCACGGGTCTTTACAAAGGTCATGGTGGTGGTAGCGGCACATCTCAGGAGGTTGGGGTTTCCTGTTTTTCCCTATCTTTATGACTGGCTGCTCAAAGGGAAGTCACCAGAGATGGTGCTGCATCATTTGCAAGTGACAACGAGGCTGTTATTCAACTTGGGTTTTTCGATAAATGTACCCAAATCTCACCTGGTGCCCTCTCAGCGCAACCCGTTCATAGGGTCGGTACTGGACACTATTGTGAGTCGTCCTTTCCCACCTCCCCAGAGAATTCTAGACATACAGGCAATGATTCCAATGTTTCAAGATGGAGCAGCTTTTCCAATCCTGAAGGTTCTACGCCTGCTCGGTCTGTTCGCTTCCTGCATACTGTCGGTCCACCATACACTCTGGCACATGAGGGCACTCCAGTGGTGCAACCGCAGCAAGTGTTTTCAACAAAACGGTGATCTCAGAGATGTGGTCCGTATCTCCAGAGACGCTGCAGCAGAGGGAAGCCATTTCCTCCTCCTCCTCCAGTGGCCACAATGATAATGGATGCCTCCACTCTAGGGTCGGGAGCTCATCTGGGGGATCTGGAAGTTAAGGGTCTTTGGTCTCCAGAGGAAAGTTTGCTTCACATCAATCTTCTGGAATTGCGGGTGATGCGTTTGGCTCTCAAGGCCTTCCGACCCTCCCTTCGCGGTCAGTCAGTTCAGGTCCTGATGGACAACACTGCCGCGATGTGGTACATCAACAAACAGAGGAGTAGGGTTGTGTCGCCTCTGCAGAGAGGCTCTGCGACTCTGGTCCTGAGCTCCGGTCCATCAGATTTGTGTAATTGAAAATCATCTGGCCAGAGTGCTTAATGTGCATGCTGACAGTCTGTCTGCAATACTCTGCCGATCACAAGTGATGTCTTCATCCCGGGGTGGTCCATCACATTTTCAGGATGTGGGGGTTTCCTCGTTTGAACCTGTTTGCCACTCACGAGAACGCACACTGCCTGTCGTTCTGCAGTCTCCAGTATCCAATGCGGGGAGCGTTGGATGCACGTTTCAATTGGATTGGGGCTCTCAGCTTCTTTACGCATTTCATCCCATACCCTTGATTCCTCGGGTTCTAAGGAAGGTTTGCCAAGACGTGCCCAAGTCATATCACTCGACCCGGATTGGCTGAGAAGACTGTGGTACACAGACCTACTTCTCCTCTCATCGCACCCTCCGCTCCATCTCCCATTCAGGGAAAACCTCTACTGGCAGCTACAGGGGCAGGGTCTACACCCCCACCTCCAGAGCCTGCATCTTCATGCCTGGAGATTGAACGGGGCAATCTGCATTCTTACTCTTTCCCATTAGATGTGGTGGATGTTATATTATCGGCCCGGAGACATTCCACCAAATCGGTTTGTTCTGGTAGGTGGTCCCGGTTCAATAAATGATGCGGAGAGTGATCAATCGATTATTTGCATGCCCATTTGTCTGAGTTTCGCACTTTCCTTGGCTCAACAGGGTTGTGCAGTAGCAACTGTTAAGGGCTACTTGTTGGCCTTGTCATCCTTTTTTTGCTTACTAGACCAACCCTCTTTGCTTAAGTCGCCCATAGTCATGAGGTTCATTAAGGGTCTCACTAGCAGGTTTCCACCCACTCCATTTATCATGCCTTAGTGGGATTTCAATTTATTTATTTATTTATTTGTGATATTTGTAGAGCGCATGCAATGGCCCATGGGCGTCTCGGCGCTAAGTGTCTGAGTGTTTACCCTAGGAAATGATGGATGATTTATTGATATTTATTTATTTATTTGTGATATCTTTCCTGATGGGGTCCCCCTTTGAGCCTCTACATTGTTGTCCATTGAGGCTTCTATCATTCAAGACAATTGTTCTTATAGGGATTACCTCTGCCAGCTCTTAGTTCTTAGGTGATCACTTCCTTCCAGAGGAGAGAATTGACCGCCTGGACACTAAGAGAGCGGTCAGCTACTACTTGGACAGAACCAAGGACTTCAAGCTAGACGACCAACTCTTCATTGGTTACATGGGAAAAATGAAGGGCAGGGCTGTCCACAAGTAAACGCTGTCCAGGTGGATCATCCTCTGTATCACGATCTGCTATGCCTTGGCCAAAAATACCTCCTGAAGGTATTCAAGCTCATTCCACCAAAGCTAAATCTTCTTCTGCTTCAGCTAGAGGTGTCCCTGTTGTAGACATCTGCAAGGCCACAACTTGGGCCTCCCTCCACGCTTTTGCAAAGTATTACTGCTTAGAATCAGAGGTGAGGAGGGATGGCCACTTTGCCTGTTCTGTGCTGCAAGATTTTTTGGTGTCTGTAGGCAGGCACCCTCCCCCGGGGGCGGGACTGCTTGGGGATTAAATCGGAGGAATCCACAGGCAGATGTTACATCAGAAGAAAAAGTTATTTACCTTCAGTAATGCTTTTTCTTGTGGATGCAGTATCTGCCTCTGGATTCCTTACTGACCCATATTTCTCCCTGTTACCTGTCTCTTTAGAACAAAAAGTTTATTGGTAAGAAGTTCTTGTATTTCATTGTTATTCAAGATGATGTTATGCTTACTGCAAGGAAATGTCTATGCGTTAGAATTTCCAATTTTCTCTCTTCTCTATATGGTATTTTTCTTATATATTTGAGGAAATGTTGTATACAACGTATACTTGTATAAATGGAGGAGTGTGGCTCACTGATTAGAGCGGCAGACCCTGATGCAGAGGTCTGGCCCGGGACCAGGGTTCAATTCCCGACGCAGCAGGGTCCTGAGCCCAAAATGTCCACGGACTCGATAATTCTCGCCTCGGTGCCTACTCTAATCATGGGGTCCCACGCTGCAACTCTGGGCAATAGCTTGCTTAATCTCCACTACGGTAGCCCACCCGATGCGGGATGCCTGGCTTTCACCTTGGGGATGCCCAGTAGGGGTTATCTCACAGGGAAAAAGCCAGGACGGGTTCCCAAGGCAAGCGCCTTGATGACTTCGGGTGATACGTGCGCTATATAAGTCGTAATACAATACAATACAATACAATACTCGTGCGCCTTGAAAGGCACGGGAAAAATGGTTGGAACTGACTTTAGCATGCCGAAGAGGTCTTCTTATGGCTCTGCTGACATCACGCGGACCTGCAAGCGGAGCTCTTTCATCGCAACTTCCTCGTCGACGTGGGAGAGCTGTGAAAAAAGTTTCTGTAGAATGCTGCGCAAAGGGTAATTCAAAAGGTGAGAAATCCACAGGCAGATACAGTATCCACCTGAAAAAGCGTTACCAAAGGTAAGTAACTTGTTCATCAGGTTCACAGGCCTGTGTTCTTTTCCAAAACTGTACCTTTGTGCCCACAATTGGCACATCTCTGGCCACAGGTAAGCCCCTTGTAAAAGGTACCATGAATACCAAGGGCACAGTGACCATGGAAGGCCTCTAAGGGCTGCAGCACCTACTGTGCCATCCTTAGAGACCCTGCACCTTAACACCCACACACTGCCAATGCAGGCTACATGTTTTTAAACAGAGAAAAGTGAAGAGTCGACATGTCACACATCCCTATGTGCAATGCCTGCAACCCACTGCCTGGGGCTTAGGTAAGTCACCCCTTTAGCAGGATACACAAGCCCACAGGTAAGGGTACAGTTGCATGAGCCCGGTATCTCTACAGTATCTAAGTCCATTCTCAGACATTGTAAGTGTAGTGAAGTCATAAGTAGTATATGGTCGGGGAGGTGGTCATTACGAAGTCCACAGCTCCATAATGGCTTTACTAAAAACTGGGAAGTTTAGTAGCAAACGTCTCAGCACATTAAGCCCACACTGATTCCTGTGTGGGATTTAATGTAACATGCACTCGGAGGGCCACTTAGAGATTCCCCCTGAAAAATGACCAGCCCTGGTGTGGTTCCTGAGTGGTTGCTTTCCATTTGCAAACACCAGACATGTTGCTGGACCCCTGAGTAGAGAGCCTCCGCTCTCTGGGTCCAGAAATAAAGCCCATCCTGGGCAGAGGTGTCCTGCCTCCTCCCCCAGGAAGGGCTGGGTCCACGAATGGGAAACTTCAAATGCCAGCCGCCTTTGGAACCTGTCCCTGCCTTTTGCTGCTCACATTGGCGGGAAAATCAAACTAGGAGGAGAGGTGTACCCACCTTTGCCAACCCCATCCCTCAGGTGTGAAAGGTGAAGCACACATCTCAATCCTGTTCATCTTGAGGATGAGGGGACCCAACAAATTAGGAAGAGGCTCATGCCCCCCTCCCACTGGTGGGTGGCATAATAGGGAGTGTAACCACCCCAAGGAAGGGACCCATGGGTCCTGACCTGCACATCACTTTTAACGCCCTAAATTTGGTATTTAGGGGCGACCCTGAACCTTGCCGCCTTGGATTCGAATAAGAAAGAAGGTGGACCGAAGCTCTGTGCTGACCCAGGAAGAAGAGGACACCTACTGCTTTGGCCCAGCCATACCGGCCTCTCTTACCTTTAACCTGCCTACAGTGAGAACCCCGGTGAGTCCAGCAGCCGGCAGACCCCAGAGCCCGGAAGACTGGCCCTGCACTCATTAAACAGACCCTGTTTCCTGTGAGCACCGTATTTGCTCAAGCCAAGACTCAACCACGGAAACCGACACCAGGCGACTCTGCGATTCTGCCCCTGACTCCCACGGTTCGAGGTCGAGTGGCCCAGCACCTTGAGGAGGTCTCTCCAGCAATTCTGACCTGGTAATTTTGGTAATCTCCAACCTCCCTCAAGCGTGTGTCTTTTTTGCCTGGAGCGCTACCACGACCCTAAGTCGTGCTCCAACTGCTGGTCGATGGCACCGAAGGCTTTGCGGGAGCAGTCCCGAAAGCTGCTTGAGCACCGGCAGTCGGCTCTGTGCCGTTCGAGATCCCGGTCGCAAGGGAGGTCGATGGACCGGTCGCGGAGCCACCACCATTCGGGGTGCAAGTCTTCGAAGTTTTCGCACTCGGGGTCGGGTAAGTCAAAGCATAAGAAGAAATCAAAAAAGCATCTTCGCTCTTTGACTTCTCCTTGTAGGTCGGCCGACCCGACGAGGAACGTAGGTGGTGCCCCTCCAACGGCTCCGTGCGCGGAGCCTGAAGAGTCGTCTCCGCATTTCTCTCCCTTTCCGGGACCCAGAGCGACTCCCTCCCAACTTCGTACGTTCTACAAGGCAATGCACACCATCTTTGGGCGGCCCGAACCCGCCGGCGTGCCTTCAGGCCTCGCGGACTCGGTTGGGGGACCTAGACCTTCTCCACTGGCGGCTCCGGCCCGGCGCCGCAGGTATCCCTTGGATCCAGGCCTGGGTCCTGATCGGTGCCAGTTGACCTGATTACGCCTCCACCGGTGCCGCTTCCTCCAGCACCACTACTACGTTAGTTCCAGTCGGCCCCCCGGCTGGCATCGACCCCGGCCTCCATCCATACGTGGACCCTGAGCCAGACCGCCGCGGAGAGGGGTTTTTATGCCACCGTTCACTTCTGGGGCCCGTTCAATCAGAATAGCACCCAGTTGCTGAGGAGGAGGACTGGGAAGGGTCAGGTGACCCTCTAGCTGAGCAGGCCAGTAAACAGAACTGGAGAGAGGAACTGGGGGATGCCAATGGTTTGGACACCTCACCTGACCTTGGTATTTTGTCTCCTCCTACCGTGGCTACGGAGGAGGGAGCGTCGTAAGCAGTGGTGTTGCGTAGGGCGGCCGAGGCTCTCAACCTCGAGCTTCCTACGGTGGCGGTCAGGACTGACCTCCTGACAGAGGTGCTTCAACTGTCTCCGAGCTCTTCAGAGCCCTTGCTACCGTTTAATGAGCCCTCACTGAAATCCTTTGGGGCACATGGTCCAGGGCCAACAAGTGGGCTCCCGTGGACAGGATCATTGCTTGATCCTAGCTCCGGGGACCCCACTTTCCTTTTCCAACACCCCACCCCGGAGAGCTTGGTGGTCCAAGCCTCCACTGGATGCAGCGAAGTTTGCGATACGTTATGGGCTGGACACCGCTGACTCTCGGGCAGGACCATTTTAGCGTCAGTAGCGTATTGTTGCTACACCTGGATGAGGTTGAATGGTTTTTCAGGGGATGCCCATAACACCTTGATGGGCATGCCCTTTGATGGCCGTCGCCTTTTTTGGCGACAAAGCAGACAACGCTCTAGAGCGTTTCAAGGACTCACAGGCTACGGCCAAGTCCTTGGGCCTCTTCACCCGCCCTGCGCAGTCTGCTTTTCTTCCCTTTCGTGGCTACGGAAGGGATGCCCCTCTAAGTCCCACCCAGAGCCACAGGCCGCAGCAAGTTACCCAACCTTCGCCCGGCCGGGGACGTGCGATCAACCGTTGTGGTTCCGGGGACCAGCAGGCGGGCCAGTCCACCAACCCCCACCACACCGCCTCTGCAGCAGCCTCCAAACCCTCCTAGTCTGACCTTTCAGGCCCATCAAACGCCAATGGGCAACAGGATTCGCCATCACCTCCCCCACTGGCGCACCATCACATCGGACAGATGGGTTTTGCAAATAGCCCGAAGGGGCTCCTCCCTCCTTTTTGAGACTACCCCTCCAGCCATGCCACCAAGATACCACTGCATGTCGGAGGATCATCTGTCCCTTCTCCAGCAGGAAGTTACGGCTCTCTTGGCCAAGGGAGGCATCGAGCACGAGTCCCAGAAGTAAGTTGTGGTTGTTATTCCCACTACTCTCTGGTCCCCAAGAACTACAAGGGCCTGCGTCCTATCTTGGATCTCAGGGACATCAATCGCTTCCTCCGGAAGGAGATGTTCAAGATGTTGACTCTTGCTCAGGTCTTGACTGCCCTGGATCCAGAAGACTGTATGGTAGCGTTGGACTTGCAGAATGCTTATTTTCACATCCGTCCTGCCGGCCCACCGGCGTTACCTATGGTTTACGGTAGGCCACGAGCATTTTCAGTTCACCGTGCTCCCCTTTGACCTTACCAGTGCCCTTCGGGTGTTCACGAAAGTGATAGCGGTGGTCGCAATTCATCTGCACAGATCAGAGGTTTCATCTCGACGACAAGCTGTTGAAGGTGGGCTCGCCCCAGACAGTCGTGTTCCACCTCCAGACTACCGCCGACCTCCTTCATTCGCTGGGGTTCTCCTTGATTGTGCCGAAGCCACGCCTGATTCCCTCCCAGAAGCTCCTCTTCATCGGAGCAGTTCTGGACATGACACGGTTTCAGGTCCATCCTCCTGAACAGCGAGTCCGGGATATTCAGCCTATGATACCGATCTTTCAGCCTCTATCCTGGATTCCAGTCAGAATGACCCTGAGGCTGCTGGGCTTCATGGCCTCCTGCATCCAGTTCGATCATGCAAGGTGGCATATGCGGGCTCTGCAGTGGGATCTGAAGTTCCAGTGGGCGCAGCATCAGGGGAATCTGTCCAGCTACGTCCAGATCTTGGAGGGCACTGCACGACAACTGCAGTGGTGGCTCACAAACCAGGATTCGATCAATGGCAGATCCCTCCCCCTTCCCCAACTAGACCACACCATGGTGACGGACGCTTCCCTTCTGGGATGGGGCGGCCACATGGGAGAGGCGGAGATCAGAGGTCTTTGGTCTCCGGCTGAGTCCGGGCTCAACAACAACCTTCTGGAGCTCTGAGAGATTTGTTTTGGTGTTCACGGACAACACCACCGCCATGTGGTACTGCAACAAACAGGGCGGGAGGGGTCTTCGACCCTGTCAAGAGACCCTCCACCTTTGGACTTGGCTGGAACATCAGGGCATATCCCTGGTGGTTCAACACCTGGCAGGTTCTCTGAACGCCAGGGCGGCTGAACTCAGCCGAAGGTGCATGATGGATCACAAATGGCGTCTTCATTCGGAGGTGGTGAAAGGTCTCTTTTAACAGTGGGGAAAACCTTGGTTAGATCTATTTGCCACCGAAGAGAACGCAATTCTGCATGTTAGAATTTCCAAGGCGACACTCACTCTGCAACACTTTTCGTCACGAGTGGAGCTGCGGTCTGTTGTACGCCTTTCCGCCTATACCACTTCTACCCAAAGTGCTGAAGAAGATCAGGCGTGACCGGGCCAAAGTCATTCTTGTCACCCCGGATTGGGTACGAAGATACTGGTATCCTGAGCTACTCAGCATGGCGATCGATCCCCCGATCCGACTGCCTCTTCGGGAGGATCTTCTGTCGCAGCAGGGGACAGTCCTCCAATCGAACCCGTCCAGCCTCCACCTCCATGTGTGGACATTGAGCGGCGACCGTTGACAGCTTTTGATCTTCCTACCCAAGTCTGTGATGTCATTCTGGCAGCCAGGCGTCCCTCCACTGAAACAGGATACGCCTGCAGATGGAAAAAGTTTGTGGCATGGTGCACAGATAAGTCTGTCGATCCCCTTTCTGCCCCTCTTTCTGAAGTGCGTCTGTTCCTTCTTTCCTTGGCCCAGCAGGGCTCTGCTCTGGGCACTATCAAGGGTCATCTTTCTGCCATCTCCACTTTTCTGCGGCTTCCTGATCAGCCTTCTCATTTTAAGTCCCTGGTTGTTAACCGTTTCCTAAAAAGGCATCACACACACACACGTTTCCTCCTGTGCCATTCATAATGCCTCAATGGGACTTAAACCTCGTCTTGACATAGCTGATGTGCGCTCCCTGTGAGCCTCTTCATAATTGTCCTTTGCGTCTTCTTACTCTGAAGATTGCTTTCCTGGTAGCTGTCACCTCTGCCAGAAGAGTGAGTGAGCTCCAGGCCCTTTCTTCTAAACCTCCTTTCCTTTCTGTTCATCCAGACAAGGTGGTTTTAAGGACCCGTCCTTCCTTCTTGCCAAAGGTTGTATGACCTTCCCCATCAGGCAGGCTATCACTTTGCCCACCTTCCTTCCGCCTCCGCATCCTTCGAAAGAGGAGGAGAGGCTCCACCGTCTGGACCCCAAACGTGCGCTATCATTTTATCTGAAACACACACAGCAGTTCCGGGTAGATGACCAGCTCTTTGTTGGCTACGTGGGTGCCGAAAAAGGTCAGTCCGTGCACAAACGGACCATCTCTTGGTGGGTCGTTCTCTGCATCAAGGCCTGTTACTCCTTGGCAAAGAAGGAGCCTCCTGTGGGGCTGCGTGTCCATTCCACCAGGGCAGCGGCAGTCACTACTGCCTTGGGACTCTGCGTTCCCTTGCAGGACATTTGTCAGGCAGCTACGTGTGCCTCGCTGCACACGTTTACCAAGTATTACTGCCTTGACAGTCAGGTCCGGAGAGACTGCTTTTTTGGCAGTTCTGTTTTCTCTGACTTTCTGGTATAATCCTGTTCGCAGACCCACCACGGGGTTGGTATTGCTCGGGTACCTATTCTAAGGTAAGGAATCTATCACAAACGTGTCTCTTTCAGATGCACAAGTTACTACTTGTGTAGCGATATATCTGTAAGAGACATTAGTTAGTGATAGATTCCTTACCGCCCCTCTCATCCTCCCCGATCCAATTACTAGGGTTAAGGTCATCCCTTTCAGGGCCCTAGTTTCAATGCACCAGTGGTCGGTATCTTGCATGGCTCTGCGTTTCTGGCGCGGTAAGTCGTGTACAGAACTGACGCCAGCGCGCATGGGTGGCGCCTAAGTAGTCTCCATGACGTTATCTTGGCGCATACGACGCCAGAAATGGACACAGAACCGCAGGACGCCACCTACTGACACGCAGGAATACTGCTAATCAAAACTATGCGGATCCAGTCTGACGCCTGGGGATATTGTAAGGTAAGGAATCTATCACTAACTAATGTCTCTTACAGATATATAGTTACACAAGAAGTAACTTGTGCTTCTAGGGTTAAGGATATCCTTTTAGGGCCCTAGTTTTGTGCACCGGTGGTTAAAATATTGCATGGCTCCGCGTTTCTGGCTCAGAAAGTCGTGTAGAGAACTGACGTCAGAGTCAGAGGGCGGCGTCTAAGTAGCTACCGCAATGTCATCTCGGCGACGGCAACGATGGAAGCGGAGCCGACCGACGCCTCCTTCCGACGCTCAGAGGTGCGGCAGATGAAAAAACTATCAGGATCCAGTCTGACGCCTAGGGATAATTCTAAGATAAGGAATCTATAACTGGCTAATGTTTCTTATAGATATATCGTTACCAAAGGTAAGTAATTTGTTCTTAATGATTCCATGGAATAAGTAAGAGAAATGTCTGCACTAATGACATGTTAAGGGAAGTTTTAAAACTGTTTCCCCCATTTAGGGATTTCTAAGGTTAGAGATTCCATGTTAAAGATGGTGTAATGATTAGCTAAAATTATTGAATTATTGAAAGCTTGTGGATAGCATGCATGATGGTTCTGTTATAATACATACTGAAAATGACCAACTGCTGCTCTTTATAAATGTACATCATCTGCATGAACAGCATTTAATTTGTATGTACTAGTTTTCTGATGGAAATCTTCGAACTGCAGATTCCTCATCTTGTTAATAATCTCAGGTGCCATACTGGATCCAGAGAATTTTTTTCAGTAATTCCCATGCATGCTGGTAGGTGGCAGAGGGTGACTTCAGTTTGACTCCATCCCACTGACGCAAATTTACGCCAGACCTACAAACAACTGCCACCCCTGAGCTGTGGCTTCAGTTCCTTTCTGCCTTAGCCTTTGAACACAGATTCGGAGCTCGCTCCCTCAACTTTTCTGTAAAAAAATTGACATATGCCCTAAATCTGGGGCCCATGCCCAAACAGAGTTCCAACCCGGTGCCCCGGTGTTTTGCCAGTGTTTCTCAAGTCAACACCAGCACTAACGCCATAGGAGGAACCAGTTGTCCTTTTGGACTGTTAAGCAAATAAACCATTTCCTCAACAGAAGTTGTGCCCATTCGACTTCAAGCACCACCTGTTCAGTCTCATTCCTATTAGATTGGACGCTTCCTTTATCCAGCTCATTCTATGTTCTCTTTGTTTCAGATTCTGAACAACATAATCGAGAGCACCACAATATTATGTGCATGAAAATTATTTCTTCGACTTTCAGGGTGCCAGTGGTTGGACACCTCAGACACTAGATTGAATTCCTCCCGACCCCTGCACAGAGTATTCAAATTAATTTGCCATGGCCATACGAAGAGTTGCGAAAGTTCTAGACCTATAGCTCCTTATCCATTGATGTCAAGACCAATGTCCTGGCAGAGGTCATGCAACTTGAACAGGCCTCCACAGGACCACTCCTCCCCTTTAATGAGTGTCTTCCAGATACACTAATGGGCCCTTGGGCCAGGTCCTATTTTTGCCCAACAGACAAATTGCCAGACAAAACAGACCTGCTTCTAAGCACCCACCATTCCACCTCCAACATCCTATGCCTGAAAGCCTAGAGGTCCAGAGATAGGCTGGTCAACTCAAATTGATCAATCTTTTCTCCACACTAAGAACTTGCAGTTCCAAGCTTATACACATAGAAGGTCCAAATGTGAGTCTGCCTTGGAGATGCTTTTCACCTAGAGTGGGACTCAGGCCTCCTGTATGCCTTTGCACCGCTACCTCTCCTGCTCTAAGTTCTGAACAAAATTAGGAACAAGCAGACCCAAGTCATCTTAATGGCTTCGGCAATAAGAGGGTGTTATCGGAACTTATGGTCTTAAGCATCTGTCCCCTGATTAGGCTGACACTTCTGGAGGATCTCTCGTAGTAGCAGGGCATAGCCTTACACCCGGATCTGCATGGATATAGAACAGGTGGGAGTTGACTGCTTCTCACCCCCCACCTAAGGTAGTGGATGTCTTCTCAGGAGCCGGATGTCCATCTACAAAAAACATTTACGCTGGATGTTGGGAGAAGGTTGTGGCTCTTTGTACCACTCGGAGATTAGGAACGTTGCATGCCAAGTTGTCAGGTGTATTTTTGTGCTATATTTGACCAGCAAGGCCTAGCTGTGACCATTGTTAAAGATTATTCATTGACCTAGTTTGTCTTTACCAGACAGAGCATTGTTATTTAAATCACCTGTTGTGATAACTTTTGTGATGTCTCAGTGGGACGTTAATTTGGTTCTCATGTACTTGATATGTACCCCATTCGAGCCAGTGCCCAGCTGCCCTCTATGTTTTGTGGCTCTGTAACCAATATTTGTCATAGCAGTATAATTAGATTGTTATGATTTACAAGCACTGTCTGTTCAGCAACCATATACCACCTTTTTTCCAGACAAGTCAGAACAATACACAAGAGCAGCATTCCTGCCCAAGGTTTTGGCACACTACCATGTTGGACAGGCATTCCATCATTCTTTGCTCCGTCTCATTCCTAAAAAGAGGATAAAGAATCCTTCATTTGGATCCCAAAAGAGCTTTGAGCTTTTAAATTGTTTGTACCTAGGACCATGAGGTGGACTATCATGTTTTGGGAGTTTGCAGAGGCAAGGAAATTTAAGGCAGTGCAAACAAGCACGATTTCAAAGTGGATATGGATAGTCCTCGACATCAAAATCTGCTAAACTTTGGCTAAGAACAGCCCCAAGAGAATTTGAGTGTTCATTCTACCAGGTACAAGGCTGCTACTGCTGCTTGGCATGGGGAGTCTCTGTCCTAGTCAGGCTACAGTGTGGGTGTCGGTTCCCCCATTCATGAATCACTGCTACCTTGAATGCCAGGTCCTTCAGGAGGGACATTTTGTCTGTTTGACCCAGCAGAACTTAATGGTCTGAGCCACTCTACATACCCACCTACTTGGGAGGTACTGCTCTGGTTTCTGTTCACAAAGGGAGGAATCTACAGTTATAAGGAACTATCAGAAGAAAAAGTTACGATACTATATACGGTAATGCTCTCTCTGGTGGATACTCAATCTAATGCAGATTCCTCACCGACCCTCCCACCTTTTTTGTGAAATGGACTGTTGCCAAAAAGGTCACATTTAGAGATAATAAACAAATGAATCTGATAGAGACATCTAGCTGCAGATTCCTTAATTTTGAATTCTCCCCAGGCGCCAGACTGGATCTGGATATTTTTCAGCAGTACCTCTGACAGTTGTCTCCAGATATGACGTCAGTGAAGCCATATAAATCCCCTCCTGCGTGCGGATGTGAGTTTCCTCTTTTCAGCGCTGTAACATGGATCCGAAGAAGTGGTTCCTCAGGTTGTTTTTTCTCGACCTACTATGACGCATGGTGTTGGTGGAACAGTGTGTCTTTGTCAAATGTCAACAAGATTTAAACCTTGGTGGTCTTGTAGCCGACATATGTCGTTGACGGACCTCAATACAATTTGTATGTGGTGTCTAGGTGAGCGCCACAATGCTGAGGATTGTAGTTCTTGCTAGAAGCTAAAACCAAAGTCGTTTTGGCGCGGCGTTTGAAGTTGATGGCGCGTGAATCACAATCCTGGGGGGGGTGGTTCCCAGCCTCGGTCTCCGTCGTCCCAGGTGGAACATTTCCATGGTCAATCTAGGAGCCATAGCTGGTCTGGAGGACATCGTTTGACAGGGAAGTCGAAAAGTAAGGGGTGGTCGAAGTCGCAACATTATAGGACTTCACCATGTGGAAACTCCGTCTCCCATGGCTCCTCCCGCTCAACAACTGAGGAAGCAGTACGCAAATCCACACTGTGTCTCCCAATGTTTCTGGGATCTGGTGCGTAGATGGCTCAGATGAGGTAATATTAGAATTCTTTACATCTCATCTTTGGGACCCCATCTCCCGCTGGATCGCCTCTAGGCCCCAAGGAGGTGAGTGAGGCACCGTCAGAGAATTTGTCCTCAGTGACGGTTGCGCCATCGGAGTGGATGAATCGGCGCCCGTCGACTCCAGCTGATATCGCTTTGGCGCAGGATCACAGTCCTTTGGGATCTTTGCCTAAGACACTGGTCTTTGATCAACCAACTCCAACATTGGCGGCAGCGGTCGAAGTCGCCTCTCCTCCCCCAGTCGACGTCTTGATGGCGCCACTTCGGTGTCATATGGCGTTGGTTGCAAACTGAGGGGATTGTACAATTTGTGGCCCCTTTTCCGGAAGAGGTGTTGGGAGGTCCACCTGTATCAACTGGGGCAGGACTTTCTCAGCCTATTTCCAACATTCAGGCGGAGGATAGCTGGCTTACAGCTATTGGTGTGGCTAGTGGGCTGCTTTCTTCACCAGCCTCAGGGTTGTTTGTTCCCCTAGTCTTGCCAAACAGGCAAGTTCCTCCTTTACCGTCAAGCTGAGGAAAGTGGCTGCAGTTTTAGATTTGTCACTGGCCACAGTACAGAGGTCTACAGACCTTTTGTTTGAAATCGTTTGCCAGGGGTCAGACATGGGAAGAGCCTAATCTTCCGTATAGTTCGGCCCTATTTGATGTTTTATTAGGTGCTTGGGCTAAGCCTGCTTTGGGTGTTTTAGTGGACAGTGATTTTGCACGTAGTCATTTACCTTCACCTGCGGACCCAGTTTTTTTACATAGACATCCTTCCACTAATGGCCTGAGGACTCAGGTTGCATCATCTTCCCAGGGTATAGATTCTACTCCTAAGACTCCGGTGGGAAAGGATGCTAGGCTTGAGATGCTTGAGGTAAGCATATATTTGCTTCAGCTAGCTCAGCATTGAGAGCCACCAACACATCCTGTGTGCTGGGGCTTTTTTCCTATGCCTTATGGGATTCCTTACACAACAGTTTTTTTGGGGGGGGATTCTTTACAGAACATGCTCTTGTCTCTTCTGAATAGCCTGCGTGCAGAGGTGGGTTAGAGAAAGTCAGTAGGCCGCTAGGCTTACCATAAGGTGTGGCATGGACACAACCGATTCTGTGGGTCGGGCCATGGCAACTGCAGTGGTGCTAAGATCGCTGACTTGGTTGGCATCTTCGTGTATCCGAAGGAGTCACGTTAGTGATAGATTCCTTACCTTAGAATATCCCGAGGTGTCAGACTGGATCCGGAAAGTTTTTCGTCAGCAGTAGCCCTGCGCTTCGGAAGGTGGCGTTGTGCCGCTCCGCGTCCGTTGCTGGCGCCTTATGCGCCGGTAGGATGATGTCATGGAGACTACTTAGGTGCCACCCATGATTGCTGACGTCAGTTCTTTCTTTTTCCGTGCCAGCAAGCGCAGATCAGGTTAGAGCACGTACCCTAGTCACTTTTTGACTAAACTTTTGAGACTTTTTGTCTTCCATTTTTGAGTCTGTGACTCCTGGTGCCACGTAGAGATGCCTGGGTTTAAATTCTGCAGGGCCTGTCGCCGCATGATGTCAGTGGCCGACCCCCATGGCATCTGTCTCTACTGTCTGGAGCGCAGCCATGACTCCTGGTCATGTTCCGACTGTTTGGCCATGGCCTTGCGGGAGCGGTCCCGTAAGCTGCTGGAGGCCTGGCAGTCATCTCCGTGCCGTTTGAGGTCCAGGGGTCGCTCAAGGAACCGCTCGCGGAGCCATCATCATCGATTCCCGGGTTCGAAGTCTTCACACTCGGAATTGGGTAAGAGATGTCATAAGAAGAAGTCAAAGAAGCGTTCTGCTCTCCGACGTCCCCCGTTGTTCTCTAGATGCAGACGAGTGGACCGGGGGTACCACCCCGGCAGCTCCTTTGGAGACTGAGTCCTGCGGCCTACCCCCCTTATCCAGGTGCGATGGCAACTCCTGCCCAGGTGAAAGATTTTCTTGCAGCTATGGACCGCCTCTTCAAGCCTCGGGCTCCTGCCGGTGCGCCTTCAGGCCCTGCGGTCCCAGTTGAGGGCCCTCCCTTGCTCCGGCCCCGCCGCTGTCCACGGCTCCAATCCCGGCGCTGCAGTGGGTTTCGTTCGTTCCACCACCACCCTTGCCTGGATTACCGGACAATTTTGCATCTGGTTAGGGCCCTAATTGGACACGGAGCCGGACCGGCGCTGTTCCACCTTTTTGTTTTCCCCTGTCCCACCCCCACCACCGCAGCCGGTTTCACTGGCAGTGGAGGAAGGGGACGACTTGCAGGGGTCTGAGGACCCTCTCGCATGGCAGTGCGGGTCAGAACAGGAATGGACAGAAGAGCTAGAGGATGCCGGTGGGCTTGACCTCTCCTCTGACCCTGGTTTTCTTTCTCCTCCTGCTGTGGCTATTGAGGAGGGCACCACATACACTTGGTGCTCCGTAGAGCAGCTGAGGCCCTTGAACTTGGCCTGCCTACAGTGACCCTCAAGACTAATCTCCTCACTGAATTACTTCAGCCGGCGACAAGCTCTTTGGAGCCCCTGCTTACGTTCAGTGAGGCATTAACTGCTGTCTTGATGGGCACCTGGTCTAGACCTGGCCCCGGGTGACCGTTTTTTTCTGTCTACCCGCCCAACCCTGGAGAGCCTGGTCATCCAGGCCTCTACCTTCCAAAGCGCATTTACTACCGCTCCGCTGGATAAGGAATCCAAGAAGCTGGAACAGTTCAGCAAGAAACGGTTTTCATCTGCCAGCTTTGGGCTGCGGTCAGTGAACACTGCATGCCTCTTGGGCCGCTATTCCTACGCTGTGTGGGACACGGTTGCGCAGGTGCTGCCTCAGTGTCCGGAGGAGGCTCAGACTGTGCTTTCCCAAGCTGTTGCTGAGGTGAAAGATGCAGCAAAGTTTGCCATCAGGTGTGGACTGGACACTGTGGACGCACTGTGTAGGGCGATTTCCACAACAGTGGCCCTCCGTTGCCACGCCTGGTTCCAGTCCACTGGTTTTTCGAGGATGTTGAAAGTTCTCTTATGGACATGCCCTTTGACGGCTAACTCCTTAGGTCTCTCCACCACGCCCCTGGCCACGTCTGCTTTTCGTTCCTTTTGTGGCCACGGAAGGGGCACCCTGACACGTTCATTCAGCCAGTAGCCTGCGCAGAACCAACTTCGAGGCGGGGCAAGGAGCCAACGTGCGGGTCAGTTCACCTCCGCTCCCGCAGCATCCACCTCAAAGTCTTCCTAGTCCAAGCTTTGGGGCACACGCCATGCCGGTGGGCGGCAAGATTCGCCATCACCTTACTAACTTGCGTTCCTTTATCTCGGACAGGTGGGTGCTGTAAATCATCCGAAGGGGCTACTCCCTCCCCTTCGAGACTACACCTCCAGCCATGCCACCTCAGTTCCACCACATGTCGGCGGACCATTTTGCGCTTCTCCACCAGGAAGTTGCGGCCATCTTGGCCAAGGGGGCCATCAAGCGCGTTCCTGGGCCCACTACTTTCTGGTCCCCAAGAAAGGGGGACTTTGTCCCATCTTGGTCCTCAGGAACGTCAACCGCATCCTCCGGAAGGAGAAGTTCAAGATGTTGACTCTCGTTTAGGTCTTGGCTGCCCTTGACCCTGGAGACTGGATGGTAGCGTTGGACTTGCAGGACCCTTATTTTCACATCTTCATCATACCAGCCCACCGGCGTTACCTGCGGTTCACGGTGGGCCGAGAGAACTTTCAGTTTGCCGTGCTCCCCTTCAGCCCCTCGGGTGTTCACGAAAGTGATGGCGGTGGTCGCAGCTCATCTAAGCAAATCAGGGGTTTCAGTCTTCCCCTACCTCGACTGGTTGTTGAAGGCGAGCTCGACCCAGGCTGTCGTCTCCCACCACCAGACTACGGCCGACCTCCTGCATTTGCTGGGGCTCTCAATCAACGTGCTGAAGTCGCACCGGAGTCCCTCTCAGAAGCTCCCCTTCATCGGAGCGGTTCTGGATTCAACGCAGTTTCGGGTTTATCCTCCCGAGCAGCGAGTCTGGGATATATTCAGGCTATGATTCCGATTTTTCAGCCTCTATCCCGGGTTTCAGACAGGATGACCCTCCGGCTCCTGGGATTAATGACCTCCTGGATCCTGCTAGTGCAACATGCCAGGTGGCATATGCGGGCTCTTCAGTGGGACCAGAAGTTCTAGTGGGCGCAGCATCAGGGTAAGCTGTCCGATCATGTCCAGATCTCGGAGGGCACTGCACAAGACTTGCAGTGGTGGCTCACAAATCTCCCTTCCCCAACTTGAACACACAGTGGTGAAGGATGCATCCCTCCTGGAATGGGGCGGCCACATGGGAGAGGCGGAGATCAGGGGCCTCTTGTCTCCACCTTTTAGAGCTTTGGGCGATCCGACTAGCACTGATAGCATTCCTTCCTTCTGTCTGGGGAAGTGTAGTGCAGGTGTTCATGGACAACACCACCGCCATGTAGTATTGCAACAAACAGGACGGGGTGTGGTCATGAACCCTATGTCAGGAGGCTCTCCGCCTCTGGGCATGACTAGAACATCAAGGCATTACCTTGGTGGTTCAACACCTGGCAGGTTCTCTGAACGCCAGGGCGGACAAACTCAGCTGCCAGTGCATGATGGATCACGAATGGCGTCTTCACTCTGAGATGGCGCAAGGTCTCTTTCTGCAGTGGAGAGAGTCTTAGTTAGATCTATTCGCCTCCGAAGAGAACGTACAGTGTCATCAATACTGCGGGTTGGAATTTCCAAGGCGGCAGTCGCTAGGGGATGCTTTTCATCACGAGTGGAGTTGCGGTCTGCTGTACGCCTATGCCACTTCTGCCCTGAGTGCTGAAGAAGATGAGGCACGACCTGGCCCAAGTCATCCTTGTGGCTCCAGATTGGGCATGAAGATACTGGTATCCCAAGCTACTCAGCATGGTGATTGCTCCCCCGATCCGACTGCTTCTTCGGGAGGATCTTCTGCAGCATGGGACGATCCTCCACCCAAACCTGCCCAGCCTCCACCTCCATGGGTGAAGATTGAGCGCCGACAGTTGACAGCTTTCAACCTTCCTTCCAAAGTTTTTGACATTATTCTGGCAGCCAGGCGTCCCTCCACTAAGAGGGTATACGCCAGGCGTCCCTCCACTAAGACAGTATATGCCTGCAGGTGGAACAAATTTGTGGCATGGTGCACAGCAAAGACTGTGGATCCCCTTGCTGCCCCTCTTTACGAGGTCCTTCTCTTCCTTCTCTCTTTGGCCCAGCAGGGCTCTGCTATGGGCACTATCAAGGGTTATCTCTTGGCCATTTCTGCCTTTCTACGGCTTCCAGATCATCCTTCTCTTTTTAAGTCCCCCTATTGTTAATCACTTCCTGAAAGGCATTACACACACGTTTCCTCCTGAGCCCTTCTTAATGCCTCAATGGGACTTAAATCTCGTCTTGGCCTATTTGATGTGTGCTCACTTTGAGCCATTTCATGACTGTCCCTTACGTCTTCTCACTCTAAAGATGACTTTCCTGGTAGCTATCACCTCTGCCAGAAGAGTGAGTGAGCTCCAGGCTCTTTCTTCCAACCTCCTTTTCTCTCTGTTCATCCGGACAAAGTGGTTTTAAGGACTCGTCCCTCTTTCTTGCCAAAGGTTGTCACACCCTTTCACATCGGGCAGACCATCACTTTGCCCACCTTCTTTCCGCCTCCGCATCCTTCAAAAGAAGGAGAGGCTCCACCGTTTGGACCCAAAACGTGCGCTCTCGTTCTATCTGAAGCACACACAGCAGTTCCAGGTCGATGACCAACTTTTTATTGGCTACGTGGGCACCAAAAAAGGTTGGGCTGTGCACAAACGGAGTATCTCTTGGTGGGTCGGTCTCTACATCAAAGTCTGTTACTTGTTGGCTAAGAAGGAGCCTCCTGTGGGGCTGCGTGCTCATTCTACCAGGGAAATGGCAGCCACTACTGCTTTGGGACGCGGCGTTCCCTTGCAGGATATCTGTCTGGCAGCTACGTGGGCCTCGCTGCACACTGTTGCCAAGCACTACTGCCTGGACAGCCAAGTCTGGATAGACGGCTTCTTTTTCTGTTCTGTTCTCTGGGACTTTCTGGTGTGATTTTGATTCACAGACCCGCCTCCGGGGTAGGTATTGCTGGGGTATCTATTCTAAGGTAAGGGATCTGTCACTAACGTGTCTCTTTCAGATACACAAGTTACTTACTTGTGTAACAATATATCTGTAAGAGACATTAGTTAGTGATGGATCCCTTACCGCCCCACCCACCCTCCTCGTTCTGCGAACTGATTTCTAGGGTGAAGGTCAACCTTTTCAGGGCCCTAGTTTCATGGCACCAGTCGTCAGTTTCATCCATGGCTCTGCATTCCTGGTGTGGAAAGTAGTGTACAGAACTGATGTCAGCGCGCATGGGTGGCACCAAAGTAGTCTCTTTGACGTCATCTCGACGCATACGACTCCACCTTCCGACGCGCAGGGGTACTGCTGACGAAAAACTTTCCGGCAGCAGTCTGACGCCTAGGGATATTCTAAGGTAAGGAATCTATCACTAATGTCTCTTACAGATATATCGTTATACATAAGTAACTTGTGCTTTTGGCTGATATACCATTTGATGGTACCTGTCTTTTCGGTGATCAGGCAGATGCAGCGTTAAAACGCTTCCATGAAAACGGAGAACTACAGAGTTGTAGTCCTACAGTTTCTCCCACTGTATGCTTTGCTTTTCCCTAAGTTTGGGATATATGTTTTTGTAGGTCAAGGAGTAACCTTATTAGGACGTTGTATATGTCCAGTTTCGGTTTCAGTACTACCATGTGTACTCTGGTGAGAAGTAGTAGTTCTATCCTCAGTGGCATTTTCTTTTTTATTTGTGTATTCTTTTAAATGACTGAGGGAGGTTCCCTTTGTTTCCTGGCCTCTGAGGATGAGGTTTCTACTCGAGGCTATTAAGAGAGGTGTCTTCCTGTATGAAAGCCGATCTGTAACATGCTTCTTTGGAGCAGTTCAGTATGCAAGTTGCATGGCTTTCTTCTTCAGTGTTCTTTTAGCAGCATCGGGTTATATCATTTGTAGACTTTGGTATAGTCACTCGTTGATCTACTCTTGGAGTATTCCAGTGCTTCAGCAAGTTGAAGCATTGCTCTGTCTCAGAGTTTGTTTGCTTGCGAGTTCCTCCTTTAGGGTAAAGGAACAGTGTCTAGTGAAGACATAAATAATACCTCAACTGCAGGCAGTTCCTATCTCTGCTCCATATTTGGCAGCCCAAAGTTTGATGCTTGAGTTGGGCCAACTTGTCCCCGGACCATTGTAAACGTGATGGCTTATTGTCCTTAACTTCAGACAATATGTCCTAAGATGCTGGGCTGCCAATTCATCTATAACAGTCTTGGGGAAAAAAATTGTTTTAGGATTTTTGCTTTATAGTAAGCTTCTCTTCTTTCTTTGATATTCTTGATGTGTGTGGTTCTGTCTGTTTGGCCTTACCTGTCTTTTAGAGAGGATGTGCTTATTGTTTTCTGCATTCCTTAATTCATGAGGAATCATGTCTGCTGTTATTTCTTATGGCATCGGGTATACATGATTTAATGTGCTCCTATGTCCACTTAATTGTAGGTCTAATAGAATGTGTTATCATTTTCAAAATTGTGGTAAAGCGCTTCATGGAACTGTTTCTCTGTTCCAATTAGTTATTAGGTATACAGAACATACATGACTGTATCATATGTGTTATACATAGGTATTTCTCAAAAAAGGGGGGAGGGGGAGGTTTTAATCAAAGATGCGATTGAGTCTCTTTTTCTCGCTTGCTTTGGTGTTTTGAGCTTACCTATGACTTGAAGTTTTGTTCAGTGTTTCAGACTATGGCACTGAAGGTCGTGAAAGGACAAATTTTTTATGTTCTTGCGCTCTGGCAGTAGGTATTGGCCAGTCAAATTCTGCGAATTGCTGGATCAATACAAGTATCTGATGACACAGTTATATGTGTATATATATTTGTCTATATATGAATCATTGTGGTTAGATGTTATGCTATTGGTGCATAGGATGAATATGAATATTCATTTTGTCCATACTAAACTATTTAAACCAAGGGAGTATTGTTGTTCATTTTTCCTGTTGGGAATTGAGTTCTTTATTGTTATGAACAATGCAGATTATATGACTTTTATCATGTGTTTTACCCTTTTTGGTCATAGTTTCTTACCCTTTTGGGGACAGGGGTATTGTCTGTCTTCTGACAGATGGTTCTTAATGGGATTTCAACCCTTTTCCTTCAAGGACCGATTCTCTCGGCCCTTTATGGTAGGTTTTTATTTATATGTTCTGACAGTGATCATGGATTCTATTAACAGCCAAGCTCTTGTTCTGCTATTCCTACATACATTTAGTCAGCTGTTGGTTTTGACCAGCTAGTTCTCTTTGAGAACTTTTGTAGGATTAGTTTGCAGAACCTCCTCTAGTCGGGTTATAGCTATGGTATTAAATTCGAAGTTAATGAATCTGCGGCTAGATGTTTCTATCAGATGTATAAGTTACTTAGCGTCGGTGTCGCTATATCTGCTAGAGTCACAGTCTAGCCCCAGATTCGTTAACGCCCTGCCCATCCTCCCCGCTCTACGAATGACCTCTGAGGTAAAAGGTATACCCGCTGAGTTCATATATCAGTGATCACCATCTCAATTTAGATGTTGCAACACAATCCATTTCCAAATGTGTGTGGTTGGTAGAGTGGGAGTGGGCTTACTATTTCACTCTGGACGACACACCAGTGAGCAGTGTTAATTTATGTGTTCTTTCTATGAAAGTCTTCTCAGTGCCTTGAAATTGGAACTGTCAATATGTCACATAATGAGTGGTTTAGCAAACAGCCTGGTGTTGTTGTAGGTTGTGTTTGGGTACTGCCATACCGTTCATCACCATTGATGAATGGTCTAAAGAGGGTACGGTCTTTTCCCTCATATGTGGGTTATTCACCTGGGTGCAGGGTTTCACGTAGCCATGTGTTTCTTTGATTTTATTGGAGGTTTCTTTAAAACCCATGTCTGGTTTTAACCTACCATTTGAAGTTCCTTCTTTATTAATGTTTGAAAGATTTTTGAGCTTGTTTGGCACACTGTTTCCACAACCAGTTTCTGTAGTGTCTCCACATTCTGGCGCGGAAGGTTTCACAGAAGAAACTGGTCTGCTTGCCGGAGGAGACTTAAATGGCTCCACTGATGTGATATCCAGAGACAACGTCACCGTGGAGCTGTGCGATAGCTTTACTGAAGGTAAGTAACTTTTACTTCAGCATCTGACATTAGGGACAGAATTAAAAAAGAAACGCATTTAGGGGTGGTAGTTAAATCTGACTCTGTAGACCCTTTCGTGGCAGATGAAGACGAGACAGACGCACACAACACCACCTACTGATACACAAGAGAATTACTGGAAAAAATTATCTTGATCCAAACTGGCTCCTGGGGTATTCACAAGGTGAGGAGTCTGCAGTTAGAGTATTCACCAGAAATAGTGTTAACTTGTTCTGATACACCAGAAGTACACCTTCTCATTTTCTTTATTTCTTTTTTAGATGCACGACGAAGCTGAAACTGTCCTTGCAATGCCACCAAAGCAACCCATAAGTGAACCTCCTGCTGAATCCTGACAGTAGTTTTACTTGTGTACTGAACTTGAATAACTATTTCAGTTAACTTATGATTAACTGGACAATAAGCAAAGGAGCACCTTCTGCCAGTCGGTTCCTAGTAATTACTGGTACATGCACAGTGAACTAAAGATAACTTTAATTTTTTTTTTTGACCTGAACACAAAAAATCGTGTCCCCTGTTAACGAAAAGTATTGGGGCGTTCCTATGGATTATGGAAAGAGTATGGATAATAGTTATCAATGTATGCAAGAGCCAAGCACTGAACACCTACTTTTTTTTTTACTCTAGGAATGTTTGTACAGGACAAATCTTAGATCAGCTCAGTAAAGGGCTGACTCGGAATTCTCTGCAGGACAAAGAAAATAATGCCATGAACTCTGTAGCATCGAAGGCCTGTTCCATGCATCCCATTTCTGTCAATGGAATAAGCCAATAGCACAGGCACTATGGAGTAAACACAGGCATTACACTTGTTTTTCTTCAGTCTGCAAAACACTACTTGGATGTGATGTTCAGAATACAGTGGAGCATGGCATGACTTCACCTAGGAAGAAAAGCTCGGTCATATGGGTTTTTCTGTTGGTTTTTACTTTTTAACGTTGCCACATTTTTTTCAGGATGCATCACGTTGAAGTTGCAGAAGTCTTTCAGTTAAATAGAATCTGAACAATCAATCTTTTTTTATGTCATTTCTGGTGACATATGGAACACTGCAAATTGTTACAGTTTAACCTCAATTCCTATTAGTTCCTTGAACAAAACACAATTGAGACATTTTTATTTGAGACAATTTTCAGGGATGCATGTGGTAATTATATTGACCTCCTCTCTCTTTATCAAATGTGATAATTTAAGGAGCATGATGCCTTGTCAGAAGGGACATAGCACCAGCTGCCACAAACAGTTTGAATGACTATTGTCACATCTCGTTGCAGTCACGAAGACGTATTTTGCACATTCCATGAGAAATTACAGTTCTCCTTAAAAATAAAATTCTTTAGCTTTAAGTTATAATTTTATATGAATAAAACCAGGTTGCTATAAATGCTATTGAAGATCCTTACACCCTATTTTTTTAGTGGTCATATTTTGATCAGGGTCTCTATAAAATTATTTGCTGAAATAAAAAATAATTGGAACAAGGAACTTTAGCCACAGATATGTGACATAGTTGACCTCATATAAAGAGGATGGGATCAGACTTCTTTCTACATTTATTTTCAGATGCACTGTAGAACTGTGTACAGCATGGCACAACTCTGAGAACAAACTATTGAAAAAGCAGCAGAATCTGAATACATGCATTTTGAAGGCACTTTGATAACAAAGTTATCTGCCCACCTGCTTTGAATGGGTCAATTGTCTAGATGGAATGAAAGGGCAGGTGTTTTATTGCATTGTGTTTCATTTTCTAAAGAGGTCCTAAAGATTTATCAAGAATTAAAAAAGGAGATATGTCCATATTTGTATATAAGTGGCATGGTTACCTTTCTAAAATGTTTGCGCTTGATAGAATGACATTGTTGGATGGTACTCTGTGTATGTATATATACATAAATGTGTATGTATGTGTGTGTGTATATATTTATATATGTATATATATATATATATTAACATTCACATGTGTGTACATATGTACATATAAATTTATTTAGATATATATATCAAGGTTTTAGATGTATACCTATCTAATATAACACTTTAAGGAGTTATATACATGTTTTTGTTTATTGAATAATCAGCTGTATTTTATAATTGCTATAGTAAGAAGCCAATAATTTAAGAGTCCATTAGCAGGATTGTAAAATAAATGCATGTATGAAATTCCTTGAAGTGATGTATTAACTCTTTTGCTATGTGGAGTACTGGTGCACGTCAATGGGCTTGGCCAGGTGATGATTTAGAAAGACTTTACATTTAAAGTATTTGCATTCTTTCTATGTCATCAATACTATGCTCGAAATATTGCTTAAATACATTTGTGTATGAAATGTATAGTTACTCCACATAATTTAAATATATTGAAGATATTGAATCACTGACAGTTATTTGTGTGGTTTTGTTCCTGCGAAAATACATTGTATGATGAATCTATGAAGCATCACCGTTTCACATAGTCACAAGGATGTACAGAAATGAGTGTGCAATGACTAGAAATCTGTTTTCACCTATTAATTAGCCTTGGGTAAGGTGCTTAATTATAAGTGTGTGGCACACATATTCTTCACTATATCTGTTTCTCCATAGGGAGAATCTGTGTGTCCAGACTGGTCGACTTTTTCGAAAATTGATGCAAACGTGTTTCTCTGAGATGGTTAGAAAAGGTATAGCATTTTCTCATGCTAAGACAGTAACTCTGTTACATGAAACTACAGTATATATTAACATTGAAGATTGTATGCAAATCTTGACAACCCATATGGTCCCCAGACAACCCACCAGTCAGTTATGTGGGTTGAGCCTACTTTTTAGCGTTGGAAATGCTCTTAAAGAGTGGTTCAGTAATTGATAGTCACCACCATGTATTGTAGTTGTAAATTGTATGTTCGAGGCATATGAGCTGTAGATCGTATACTTGTGCATAGATCACCATCTGGTGTTGGGCTCACATGTATGCACTTTGTTTTTGTCTTGGAAGAAGTCTTTGTGGTCACAAGGTAGGTGACTCCTCCGTAGGACGATAGTGCACATGGGCATCAACTCCATCTCCAGATTGGTTTTTTCTGCCATCAGGTACAGATGTGTATTGCGCCGCTCTGGTTCGGGATCATTGTCGAACCATTTGGACGCACAATCCTTACCACTTAACGGTATTGCTTTCGACGCCCATCGTAAAAATCCAACAACTTCGATCGACGATTCGACGCAGGCCGCGAGGCCTACCCGCACCAAACACGCCTACATTCCATGGAACGGACTCCATTTAAGAAGTGTGGTGCTAAGTTCCCACACACCGACTTTCACGAGGTCTGTAACATCTGCTTGTCCCCAGAGCACGAAGATACCAGCTCCGAGGCCCGTCGATCATTCAGATCGAAGAAAACGAATTGTGACCGTCAGGCTTGACAACATGAGATGAGACGCGGCACTAGTCCGGTGCCCGATATCTTCGGAGACGAATTGGAATTCCAACCCGGCACCGAAGAAGAAGGACACTCGAACATCACTCCGGTTCAACGAACTGTTAGTAACCAGCCCCAACTGCCCACAAAAACACCAAAGACTCCAGTTACATCTTCGCCTTCGGGCTCAGGTCAACACTGTGATACTATTTCAAATGTCCCGCCTTCGAGCCCTGCTATCAAACATAATGAAAAGCCCTCCAGCTTAGGATCGAGGAACCCCCGTGCAGGTATCGACCCTTCATCTTCGGCACCGAAACACAAGGCTAAGTCTGACGCTATGGTGTGGGCACTGAAGACCTCTTCTGCACCGAAATATTCACATAAGCCAAAGACTTCAGAGCCGATTCCACAGAAACTGAAAGCTTTGGAACCAGCACCGGCTAAACCAAAAGCATCAGAGCCGAAATTAGTTAAAGAATACATTTCAGAACCAAAAGAAAAGCATTCCGATCCGAAACAGGGGAAATCCAAGCCCTCAGAGCCTAAACAACCTGCACCTAAGGGCACCGAGCCTAAAAAACACGGAAGCTCTCCTAAACATCCATCCCAAAAATTTCCTCCACAAGACTCTTTGGATCTGAAGCAAAAACAGCTGCATATTGACCCAGACACTGGAAAATTTCGAGCAACACTTCCCAAAAAACGGAACCTGGACCTCCCTGAAGACTACCACATACATGTTAAGAAAAAAGACATGGGTACTAACCCCTCTTCCCCTTACATACCTCCCTCTCCTCCACCTTTTAACCCACATCTGCTAATTTCACCAGCAAATTCACCACCACTACATTTTTCACCTGGGCCATCGGATGATAATGATGGGGATGTAGATGAAGACAGAGATGGGGATGGGGATGATAATCAGGACAGCATTTCACAGAACCCAGACACCTGGGATGATTGTGATAAAGACCCGGATCATACTAATGACCCCGATCTATATCCCTCAAGACCATCACCACCCAATGAAAATATTGGTTTCGCCCAGCTCATAAATAGAGCTGCTCAACACCATGAGGTGGAATTACATACTGATCCCTTAGAAGAGGATTTTCAAGTGGAAACATTTGCTCCCTCACAATGAACCACAAATGCTCTGCCCATGCTCAAAAGTATGATCAAACACGCTAATGAGGTATCCAAAGACCCTGTTAGAGCCAGAATACTGACGCCAAGGGTAGACAAAAAATATAAAGAAGCTCCTACAGACCCAATTTACATATGGGGCAGGTACCTTTAGATTCGCTTGTTGTTGCAAATGCACGGAAAAGGGCAAATTCTCAGACAACAGGTGACGCCCCTCCACCTGACAAAGAATCAAAGCTTATAGATACATCAGGCAAGAGAACCGCATCTCAAACTGTCAACCATTGGCGCATTGCCAATGCACACGCTCTCCTGGCTTGGTTTGATAGCACTCACTGTGACGAGCTAAAAAAACTTATGCAGACTTACCAGACCAATGATAAAGCTCATAACCTCATTCAAGAGGGTAAACTTATCACAAAAGCTTCCATCAAATGTGCCTCTGACGTAGCTGACGCAGCCTCGCGTGCCATTAACACCAGCTTTTGCTACGCCGACATGCTTGTCTTCGAATCTCAGGATTCAAACAAGAAGTACAGTCAGCACTCCTTAATCAACCATTTGATCAACATCATCATCTTGGCCGCTCAGTCGATTCTTCATTGGAGAAAATGAAGAAAGACACAGAGACTGCTAAAGCCATGGAGGCATTACAACTACCCTCTAATAGAAGTTATTTTCGTAGCTCCTTTTATGGAGGTGGCTCAAAGACTGCTGCATCAAAAAACACCTCCTCATCTTATAAAAGCACCAATCAATTCTCCTTATCCAGAGGATATTTTCATGGAGGATACAGAGGGAATAACAATAGAGGAAGGGGCAGGGGAAACTCCACCTGCACTTTCCCTACCATCAAACAGTGACTTTCCCCCACTACCCCCGATCATTCCACTGCTGTCAGGGGACATCTGTCACAGTTCCTACCTGTCTGGAATTCAATCACAACAGACAAGTAGGTAAGAGAAATTAACCAATATGGCTACTGCCTGAAACTCACTTCTACCCCCCAAACATTCCTCCCAGACAACGTCCAATGTCCACGGAACATCTTACACTTCTCAAACAAGAGGTTCTCTCTCTATTACAAAAACATGCAATAGAACCAGTCCCTTTGCCTCACCAAGGCACAGGGACAGGCACTCTCTCTATTTGCTGATCCCAAAAAAGGACGGCTCTCTCAGGCCCATATTGGACTTCAGACCGCTAAACCTCTACATTCAGTCGGACCACTTCCACATGTCACTCTTCAACAGGTGCTCCCACTGCTTCAACAATGCGACTTTCTCTCTACACAGGATTTAAAGGATGCCTACTTTCATATTCCCATTCACCCCGCTCACAGGAAATATCTCGGGTTCATGGTAAATGGTCAACACTACCAGTTTAAGGTCCTCCCATTCGGGGTGACTACAGGACCCAGAGTCTTCACCATGTGTGTTGCAGTAGTTGCAGCCCACTTAAGAAGACAGCACATTAATGTTTTCCATTAAACAATTGGTTCATAAAAGCCAAGTCACACAACAGCTGTGTGCAACACACACAAAACAATCCAGCTTCTTCACCACTTGGGATTCACAGTAATCCTCACCAAATCCCACCTCCAACCATCCAACATACTACAATATATAGGGGCTACAATAAACACTTCAACAGCTTTTGCAAGCCCTAGCCCAGTCAGAATAAGTGTCATACAAGCTCTAAGACAAAGATTTCAGCCTCAACACTCACAACCAGCACAAGTGTTCATGCAGTTAATCGGGATGATGGCCTCTTGCATCCTCATCGTTCCTTATGCAAGGCTCCAAATGTGTCCCTTACAGGAGTGTTTAGCACTTCAGTGGAACCAGGCTCAAGGTCAGCTAGCAGATCAGGTGTTGGTAGACGACCGCACCCCTCGCTCTCTGCAGTGGTGGAACACACAAACCCTTTCCAAAGGGCGGCCGTTCCGTGAGCTGGTTCCACAGGTAGTGCTAACAACAGACGCATTGCTCACTGGCTTGGGAGCTCATCTTCAAACCCATACAATTCAAGGCATATGGACCCCTCAACACAAACAATTCCACATAAATTACCTGGAATTGTTAACAATCTTCCTAGTGTTAAAATCTTTTCAACTCCACCTCATGAGCAAAGCTGTCCTAATCCGTACAGACAACATGACTGCAATGTATTGTATACAAAAACTGGGTGGGGGACACACTCTGCAGCTTTCACACCTAGCTCAAAGCATATGGAGATGGGCCATTCCTCAAACCCTATATGTCCTTGCAGAACACCTCCCAGGAGTACACAATTCTATTCTATTCTAGGTTTGGTAGAGCGCAACAGCTACCCCAGCAATGGGGCATCCCGGTGCTAAAGACAGACACACATCCTACCAGACGGGGAAGGGGGGGGATTTTAGAGAAGTGCACTAGGGGGCAGGGAAGAGGAGGGTCTTGATTGCCTTACGGAAGACAGAGAGGCAATCTATGGAACGTATGCGGAGAGGAAGATCGTTCCATAGCTTGGGACCAAGAACCTTGAAGGAGCGGCCTCCAGTACGACAGAGCTTTATTCTGGGTACTTTCAGAAGAAGTTGGTTGGAGGAGCGTAGCTCACGGCTTGGGACATAGGGGCAGGCCAGGTTTCGTAGCAAAGGGGGGTTTCCCTGTTTGACAATTTTAAAGATCGTAATGAGAGCTTTAAATTTAACTCTATGTTCCACGGGCAGCCAGTGGAGTTTGCGGATGGTGGCTCTGGCTGAGCATCTGGGGGGGAGACCGACCAGCGTTCTAGCCGCCGCATTCTGGACTCGTTGGAGCCTAGCAGTTTCTGCTTTGTTTGCGCCTAGGAGGAGGACGTTCGCATAGTCTAGGCGTGATAAGATGGTTGCCTGAACAATCAGCTGGCGAACCTTTGAGTCAAAGAATCCGAGTATAGGCCTGAGATTTCTTAGAAGACCTATACAGGTGGCTGCCACCTTTTTGGTGTGTGTCTGGAAGCTGAGATTGGCATCCATCCAAACTCCCAAGTTTTTTAGACTGTTTTTAGGGAGTGGGGTGGTACCAAGGGATGACGGCCACCAGTGCTCGTTCCATAAGCTGGTGTTTCTGCCAAGGAGGAGCACCTCGGTTTTTCCGGCGTTAAGTTGGAGATAGTTGTCCGTCATCCATTGTGCCACTGCTGCCAGGCCAGGCCCTCTCTGAACTTGGATGCCGCGATGGACGGGCTTTCAGTGAGGGTGACGACCAGCTGGGTGTCGTCGGCGTAGGATACCAGCGTGAGCCCCCACTCTTTGGCCACTTCCGCAAGAGGCTGGACATATAGGTTGAAGAGGGAGGGGCTCAGCGCTGAACCCTGGGGAACTCCCTGTGTTATCGGATGAGCTTTTGAGAGAAACGGGGGGGGGCTGATACCCTGAAGGATCTGTCCTTAAGAAAGGAGTGGAACCAGGCTAGAGCGGGGCCAGACACACCGGCAATCTCCAGACGTTTCAGAAGAATGTCATGAGATACCGTATCAAAGGCTGCGCTGAGATCTAAAAGAATCAGCGTAGCACTTTGACCGGAGTCTAAAATCGTTCGGAGATATTCGGTGGTGGCCAATAGGGCAGATTCGGTGCTGTGGCCCGGTCGGAAGCCATTTTGAGATGGGGCCAGGATTCTATTTAGGTCCACATGTTTGGAGAGAATGCCGTTGACGTGCGCTTCTGCTATTTTAGATATCCAGGGGAGGAGGGATATTGGCCGGAAGTTTTCAGGCTTCGAAGGGTCCAGGGTGGGTTTTTTGATTATGGGTGATACCCAAGCTTGCTTCCAAGCTATGGGTACAGTAGCAGAAGTGAAAGAAAGATTGAGGATGTCCATCATGGGGGGTAGGAAGAAGTCAAGCGAATCCAGGAAGTGAGAGGGGCTCATAGCGTCCGCCGGGGAGCCAGATTTTACTTTCTTGCAAAGTTTAATCAGGTCAATAGCCGTGATGACAGGGATTTGGGTAAGAGGGGTGATGGTGGGGGTTGGGTTCTTGGGTTCCCCAGAGTGAGGAAGGTTCTGCGGAAAAGTTCTATAGATGTTCTGGACTTTCTCTACAAAGTATGCGGCCAACTGCTCGCATTGTTCATTGGATGCAATTTTGGGAGAGGGTGACCTGGGATTTTGTAGTTCTTTGACGAGTTTGAAGATCAATTTAGATGGGTTCGGGTTGGAACTGATTTTGTCAGCATAGAAAGCTGCGCGGGCAGTGCTGATGGCTTTGTGATAATTTTTTAGCTTGGATAGGTAGTTAGCCTTCTCCTGACCGTTAAAGTTTTTTCTCCATTGACGCTCGGCTCTTTTGCAGTCCTTGCGCATGGCTTTAAGGGTGTTGTCGTACCAGGGATTAGAAGGTGTGGTTCGTCCTTTGGTTAGTTTGGCTGGAATGAGAGTATCAAGCCCACCTGTGATCCAGGTAGTGAAGGAGGTATAGGTCGTGTCTATATCCTGATTGGCTTCCCAATGGAATCCTCCTAGGGTTTCATGAAAAGTAGGGGTAGAGAGTTTGTGCCATGGTCTTTTAAGGCGACGGTTGGATTCAGTTTTATACTGCCGTCCTGGAGCTGGGACAGTTAACTTGATGAGGTAGTGGTCCGTCCATCCCATAGGGGAGGGGACCTCTGTGACTGCCTCTTGGATGTTGGTGAAAACCGGGTCTAGAGTATGGCCGGCTAAATGGGTGAGAGCATGAATGAGAGAATTAAGCTGCAAAGCCGAGAGATCGGTGAGGAGATTAGCAATAGTGTGATCATTAGTTAGATCAAAATGCAGGTTGAGGTCGCCCAGGATAGTGAAGTTGGCGGATTTGGTAATCAGCGCCGTAGACGTCTCGAGAAGGGCGTCAATGAACCTGGAAGCAGGGCCAGGTGGGCGGTAGATATATAAACCCGACATTGTAAATTGAGGGCTAGTGCTAATTTTAAATTGGGCGCATTCACAGTCAGGGAGAGTTTCTTTAGTAAAAGAGCAGGTGAAGTGCTTCTTATAAATAACTGCGATGCCACCGCCTCGAGTTTCGCGGTTTATGGTGGCCAGGTGATACTCATCTGGGAGCGTCAGGTTGGGGATGGTAGATGCGCCATCTCGTAACCATGTTTCGCAGAGGAAGAGGATGTCTGGGTTTTCATCCAGTAAGAGCGAGTTTACCTCTAGATGGTGTTTAGAGAGTGATCTGACATTGAGTTGAAATATCGTCAGGGGCGGGGTGGTGGTTATGCCACGGTAACCCCGAACGCGAGTTGGATTGTTGGTAGAAAAAGAGGTTGCAATGGAGTTGCGAGTGGCCAAGGACACCTGTAACATCAGAACATCTTTGACTAAGGTTCATGGCAAGGAGTTCCTCACGGTCATACCGTATGAGCATGTGGGGCCCGGTTGGACCAGGGGGACTGGCGACTGGCGATGACGGGCGCAGACGGGCTTGCCTTAGGCGCTCCCGCTGCGCTCGTCCGCTGCGCTTCCGGTGACAGCACATGATGTAGGGGGAAGTGGGGTGTGGCCTTCAGGGGGCGTGGCCTCAGTCCTCGCCGAGATTGGCGTTTTTGTCCAAGATTAGTTCCGCTGCTCGCTGTGCTTGAGATGCAGGTGAGTGCCCAGGCGCTTTGCTAGTGCGTGGTGAAAGTTTAAAAAAACACAAGTTATTCAGGTGACACAAAAAGATTTAGCAATTCTAAAAGCTCCCGGCTTCCGCCTCAGGAGTGCGCGATAGTCAGACTTAGGCGCTCGTGTTCAGCGCTTTAAGTACAGCGACAGGGGGGCGTGGCCTTCAGGGGGCGTGGCCTCAGTCCTCGCCGAGATTGGCGTTTTTGTCCAAGATTAGTTTGACTACGAGTCAGCGTTAGTTCCGCTGCTCGCTGTGCTTGAGATGCAGGTGAGTGCCCTGGCGCTTTGCTAGCGCGTGGTGAAAGTTTAAAAAACACAAGTTATTCAGGTGACACAAAAAGATTTAGCAATTCTAAAAGCTCCCGGCTTCCGCCTCAGGAGTGCGCGATAGTCAGACTTAGGCGCTCGTGTTCAGCGCTTTAAGTACAGCGACAGGGGGGCATGGCCTTCAGGGGGCGTGGCCTCAGTCCTCACTGCGATTGGCGTTTTTGTCCAAGATTAGTTTGACTACCAGTCAGCGCTAGTTCCGCTGCTCGCTGTGCTTGAGATGCGGGTGAGTGCCCTGGCGCTTTGCTAGCGCGTGGTGAAAGTTTAAAAAACCCAAGTTATTCAGGTGACACAAAAAGATTTAGCAATTCTAAAAGCTCCCGGCTTCCACCTCATGAGTGCGCGATAGTCAGACTTAGGCGCTCGTGTTCAGCGCTTTAAGTACAGCGACAGGGGGGCGTGGCCTTCAGGGGGCGTGGCCTCAGTCCTCGCTGAGATTGGCGTTTTTGTCCAAGATTAGTTTGACTACGAGTCAGCGCTAGTTCCGCTGCTCGCTGTGCTTGAGATGCAGGTGAGTGCCCTGGCGCTTTGCTAGCGCGTGGTGAAAGTTTAAAAAAACACAAGTTATTCAGGTGACACAAAAAGATTTAGCAATTCTAAAAGCTCCCGGCTTCCGCCTCAGGAGTGCGCGATAGTCAGACTTAGGAGCTCGTGTTCAGCGCTTTAAGTACAGCAACAGGGGGGGCGTGGCCTTCAGGGGGCGTGGCCTCAGTCCTCGCCGAGATTGGCGTTTTTGTCCAAGATTAGTTTGACTACGAGTCAGCGCTAGTTCCGCTGCTCGCTGTGCTTGAGATGCAGGTGAGTGCCCTGGCGCTTTGCTAGCGCGTGGTGAAAGTTTAAAAAACACAAGTTATTCAGGTGACACAAAAAGATTTAGCAATTCTAAAAGCTCCCGGCTTCCACCTCATGAGTGCGCGATAGTCAGACTTAGGCGCTCGTGTTCAGCGCTTTAAGTACAGTGACGGGGGCGTGGCCTCAGTCCTCGCCGAGATTGGCGTTTTTGTCCAAGATTAGTTTGACTACGAGTCAGCGCTAGTTCCGCTGCTCGCTGTGCTTGAGATGCAGGTGAGTGCCCTGGCGCTTTGCTAGCGCATGGTGAAAGTTTAAAAAACACAAGTTATTCAGGTGACACAAAAAGATTTAGCAATTCTAAAAGCTCCCGGCTTCCGCCTCAGGAGTGCGCGATAGTCAGACTTAGGCGCTCGTGTTCAGCGCTTTAAGTACAGCGACAGGGGGGCGTGGCCTTCAGGGGGCGTGGCCTCAGTCCTCGCCGAGATTGGCGTTTTTGTCCAAGATTAGTTTGACTACGAGTCAGCGCTAGTTCCGCTGCTCGCTGTGCTTGAGATGCAGGTGAGTGCCCTGGCGCTTTGCTAGCGCGTGGTGAAAGTTTAAAAAACACAAGTTATTCAGGTGACACAAAAAGATTTAGCAATTCTAAAAGCTCCCGGCTTCCGCCTCAGGAGTGCGCGATAGTCACTCAAATTGCAGATCTACTCCGTCGCCAAAAACAGCTGATCCACTAATGGGAACTTCATCCTCAAATTCTGCTTCCATTCTTTCAAATGTGGGGTGTTGGAAATGGCCTTTTTTGCCGTTTATCCCCAAACATTTTGCTTCTTTCTCCCTTATTTTTTCTAACCTGTGGTTGTTGGCAATAGGACTCTAAGCACTTTACACTGCTGTTCAGTGCTTAAGTGCATATGCTCTCTGTGTAAATTGTTATTTTAATTGGTTATCCATGATTGGCATATTTGTATCACCAAGAAGTCCCTAGTAAAGTGCAGTAAGTGTGCCAGGGCTGGTGATACAAATGCTACTAGAGGGCCTGCAGCACTGATTGTGCCACCCACAGGAGTAGCCCTAAAATGGTGTCGTCTCAGGCCTGCCACCGCAGTTCCTGTGTGCAGTCTGTGAACTGCCATATCAACCTGGCCAGTGTCCCCAGTAACCCTTCCCTTTCTGTACACATTTGACACCCCTATGGAAGGCCCAAGGTACCCCCCCTGGGCAGGGTGCAGTGTATGTTTGAGGTAGAGCATGTACTAGTGTGGGTAACGTGCTATGGTAGTGAATTACTGCCATTTCCGTTTTTCACTGCTGTAAGGCTATCTTGCCCATAGGCTATCATGGGGAATGCTGGCTACAATGGTTACCTGCATATATTCCCATAGGAGCAAGATAGGACATAAACGTCTGGTATCCCTGAACTCAGAATTTAATAACACATCTTTTAGGAAAGGTGGTGTTTAAATTCTTTGTTTGTGAACAGCACTTTTAGAAAGTGACTTTTCTCTTGCCTGACCTTTCTGTGTGCCTTGGCCTGTTTGTGAATTGACTGTCTGGTTTGTGAGTAACAGGGCTGGGGGATTCCAGGAGACAGAATGAGTCCGCCCAGTGGTGAATAGAGAGGTCTGCATCTAGATGGGTGGGAGGAGTTGCACCTGGGACCTGCATAGGACTGTGCTTGCCCCCCACAGTGCTGGCTCCACCCCCTGTGGTGCGTCTGATGTTTCTGCCCTGCACTGTGAAAGGAGTGAAGGAATCATGTCAACAAAGTGCTCCAGGGCTGTGCTTTTCCTCCACAATGCTGGCTCCACCTCCTGTGGGGTGTCTGATGTCTCTGCTCTGCACTCTGAAAGGAAAGAAGAAGCCAGGACAACAAAGTGCTCAAGGTACACCCAGAACTGGTTCAGACCGGGCTCAGAGCCCTCCTGCACAAAGGGAACAAATACTTTTTGGGGTATAAGTACAGGACCCCAGACTACAGAAAATTAGATCATCCTGGAATCAAGAAGGAACCTTTGCCAAGGAGAAAGCTGGAAGACTGAAGAAGGAAGGCTGTCCTACTGTTGCTTTGCTGGACTGACCTGCAGTTGCTTTGCTGCCAAGGAGGGGGAAGGACTTTGCTTTGTGCTGTGTCCCCTTGCCTGAAGGAATCTCCAAGGTGTCTGAAGAAGAGCTTTCTCCCTAGTAAGAGGTCCCGCGAACAAAAGAGCTTCACCCCCAGCTTCCCTGACATCTGCTGAGAGTGCTGCCCTTCCAAGATTGCTTGGGCCAGTTGTGATGCCTTTGGAAGCTGGAGACCAAGATTTTAAAGACTTTCTGCAAGTTTTACCCCATCGCTTGCTTGCGGAGCGCATCCCCGTCAGTGCGAGGAAATTTCTGCTGCTCCGAAGGCCGAGATCGTCACAGCGTCGTCGCATCCTTCATTTGCAGGGTGCACCAGTCCGGTACGGGAAGATTACTATCGCTGCGAGTATCGTCGCAGAGCCTGTCATCACTGGGTGAGATCGTCGCACCGCTTGCTTGCGGACCACATCAGGCCGCTGCGAGAGTCGTCGCAGAGCCATCGCATCAAGGGGCCGCGAGAGGAGAAGATCGACGCTGAGCCGCGCATCGTCGCCGCACCGGAGATCGTCACATCGTACCTTTTGCGAGCCGCTTCTATCGAAACCTGTGCACTGGAATCCACGCAAGGTATCGCATCCCTCCCCATACAGACCGGAGTCACTGCAACACGCCCGCAATGTCCAGCGGGGTTGTCGAATCGCCTCCCCTGGGTCTCAGAAGTGATGCATTGCTTGCTTTTCAATGCTACAGCTTTCACTTGGAACTTTTTGTCGCAACTAAAGGTACTGTTGGCTAAAACGTGACGCAACTGTGAATTATTTTAACGCAACCTTAAGAACTCCTTTGAAACCATATTCTTGAGCTGTGTATGTTGGATTTTTGTCGTTTTGGTCTTGTGTAGTTTAGATTAAAATACCTTTATTTTTCTAAACTGTTGTGGAGTCAGTTTGTGGAGTTTTCACTTTGTTACTGTGGGTGTTGGTACAAATACTTTACACATTGCCTTAGATAAGCCTGACTGCTCGTGCCAAGCTACCAAGGGGGTTGAACAGGGGTTGCCTAAAGAGTGTATCCATCTTACCCTGACTAGAAGCAAGGGTCCCTATTTGGACAGTGGAACCTACCTCTGCCAACTAGAGACCCCCAGTTCTAACATTGTTGGTCAGCGGTGGGATCTTCAGCTTGTATTTGTACCAGACCCACAGTGACTGGGGTATATCACTAGTGAGTGCAGACCACTACGCCACTGCTTACTACGGTTGAGTTTTTTTTTTGGGTTCTATTTTTGATCGTAACCCTGAAAGAATCCAAGCATCATGTCTCTGAATGGTAAACCAGCAAGTGAGGTTGCAGAACTGGAGTTTGATATTGAAAAGTTAAGTGATTACAAAGTAGGTCAACTCAAGCAGTTCTGCAGGAGCTTTGGATGCCAAATGAAGCACCGCTCTAAGAAGGAGGAGCTACAGAAGGCCTCAAGGGCCTGGTAGGAGACCAAAGAGGCTGGGGAGACAGATGGTGCAGAAATGGAAGAGGATACAGAAAAGAATGGTTTCAGGTCACAGGATCTGCCTGTGTCGAGTGCAGCCTCCAGGGCTGGCAGCAACCATTCAGCTGAAAGTTTTTCCTCTGAGGAGTTGGAGGAAAACCAAAGGGCTAGAGATCATACGTTGGAAATGTTGAGGCTTGAGTTGAAGCTGAAGCAAATGGAGAAAGCGAGAGAAAGGGCAGCAGAGGAGAGCAAAAATGCCTGTGCCCTGGAGGAACTGAAATTGAACTTGGCCCATGAATTGAGAATGAGGGAGCTTGATTTGGAGCTCGAGAGGCTTGAGGCCATGAGTGTCTCAGCTGAAGAAGAAACAGGGGTAGCTCAAGAGGTGAGCTTTACTGAGTTGGAGGTGGAGTCCAGCCCAGGTGGTGGCAGCAAGATTATAGTTTCCAGTGCTGCGAGAAAGGTACAAACACGCAGAGATGGGGCGCCTGACTTGAGGGAGGGGGTTGACATACACCAGTGGGTTCAGGTTTATGAGGTAGTTCCAGTGGTGTGCAGTGTCCCTGAAGTAGATTGGGGGGCTGACACAGGGGCCCATATTCCTAGTGGTGGGAGGGGCACTCTACTGACTCTAGATGAGAGGTGCAGGGAGAGGCTGGAGAGACAGATGGTGCAGAAGTGGAGGAGGATACAGAAAAGAATGGTTTCAGGTCACAGGATCTGCCTGTGTCGCGAGCAGCCTCCAGGGCTGGCAGAAACCATTCAGCTGACGATTTTTCCTCAGAGGAGTTGGAGGAAAACCAAAGGGCTAGAGATCATACGTTAGAAATGTTGAGGCTTGAGTTGAAGCTGAAGCAAATGGAGAAAGAGAGAGAAAGGGCAACAGAGGAGAGCAAAAATGCCCGTGCCCTAGAGGAACTGAAATTGACCTTGGCCCATGAATTGAGAATGAGGGAGCTTGATTTGGAGCTCGAGAGGCTTGAGGCCATGAGTGTCTCAGCTGAAGAAGAAACCTGGGTAGCTCAAGAGGTGAGCTTTACTGAGTTGGAGTCCAGCCCAGGTGGTGGCAGCAAGATTATAGTTTCCAGTGCTGCGAGAAAGGTACAAACATGCAGAGATGGGGCGCCTGACTTGAGGGAGGGGGTTGACATACACCAGTGGGTTCAGGTTTATGAGGTAGTTCCAGTGGTGTGCAGTGTCCCTGAAGTAGATTGGGGGACTGACACAGGGGCCCATATTACTAGTGGTGGGAGGGGCACTCTACTGACTCTAGATGAGAGGTGCAGGGAGAAGGGTTCCACCATGGTAGAAACCTTGGTGTGTGAGTGTGAAAACCAGCCAGAAGAATGTGGGTTGTGTGACAGAGACAGTAGTATACTTTCTTGCCAATCTCAGGAGAATGGTGTGGGGTACTTGTGTGAGGCAGCACTGGAGGGTGAGGCAAAGGGTAGCTTTATCAACTGGGGGGGCTGTGTGATTCATTTGTTGGAGAGCATATTTTAAGTCCCTGTTTTCCAGAGCTATGCCAACACCCGGTGGAGTGTGAGTTCTCTGATCCCAGGGGACTTGCACAGGAGGCAGATCTCTTGGTGGAGTCCAGAGAGTCTGAAGAGGCATTGGGGAGTGATCCCAAAAGGATTGGCCCAGATATCTTCCAGACCTGTGAGGTGGAAGAGGTTCAGTGTAGCCCAGTTAGGTCTCAGTGTAGTGGGAAGGGTGTAAGGGCTCTCAGCCTGTCTCAATGGAGAGGGAGTGAGTGTGGGACTGCAGGTCCCAAGGTGCCCGAAACCCAGTCTCAGGGCCTGGAGGGTTCCTTAAGGGAACACCCGGTTGGGGACCTAGAGGGTGCTAGTAGGCCATTTGAGGAGGATCTCCTAGTGTCTGATGAACTGGGAGTGCCTCCATAAGTTCTGGTGTCGGGCAGTACCCCTCCAGTTGGGAGGGTGTGGAAGTCCAGACTGAGGGGTGAGAGGGGGAAGGAGTCCCCGGTGGGAGAACCAGTGGATCAGGGGCCAGCCAGAAGGGCTGAGTCACAGGTGAGTGACCATGGTGACCTCACTACTGTCCTGGGGAATCTTCACGCACTGTCAGATGGACAGGGGTAGGGAGATCTGCGCCAGGCAGACTGTCACATGACACCTGAGTTTTGTGTCACCTAAGGGAGGGGGGGGGGGCATATGTGCTCCCAAGGAAGTTATGGTACGCCAGGCAAGTGCACAACCGCAGGTACTGGTCCCTGGGTTGGGAGACCAGGTTCGGGATCTGCCTGACCTTGAAGGAAGGACATCTGTAACCAGTGTCCTGACGAGTTTGGCTTCCAAGGGTACCCCTCCAATAGGGAGGGAGCAATGCTCCGGAAGGGGGTGCAGAGTGAGGGAGTCCTGGCCTCCTGACCCTGCTGCAACCCGAGGGTTTAGACCCTAGGTTGGGACACCAGTTGCTGGAGAGAGGTCCTGAACTGGTGGGAAATTGGTGTTCTGAGGGTGACTTTCCTGGTAAGAGAGGGAAGGACCCCAGAAGGAGAGGTGGGGGAGGAGTGCCTCCCCCGTGACCTCTGGTCAGTCTGAGGGTACAGGCCCTTGGCTGGCGGGCCAGTGTCAGGATGCCCTACCTGACTTGGCAAGAGGGAGAGTGGAGGAAAGGTGCCCCCCACTCTCTGACGCCACAGAAGTTAGAGAGGCCTGACAGGCATGAGGCCTGGCTCTCATCACTGACAGCTGTTAGTGCCCCTGTGGCTGGTTGTCCTGGTGGACAGGGTTGCCCCTAGAATTGGGGCAGGAGTCACACCCTGGGGGTGGACTGGGCCACACAGTTTTGTTGGCCAGGTGGGTACTGTGTGAGTCCCAGAAGTCCTAGTGTGCCAGGCAGGTGTTCAACCGCAGGGTTTGGTCCCTGGGAGAGAAAGCCAGGTTTAGGTGTTGCCTGACCTAGATGCTTTGGAGCCTAGGTTGGAAGGCCATGTCTGACCTGGAATCCCAGTTGCCGGATAGAACCCCTGAACTAGTGGGTGAATGGTGCAGGACTCCTGCCACAAGTGCCCTGACTATTCTAGAAGGGGGTACCACTCCAGGTGGGAGGGTACAGAGCCCCAAGGAAGAGGACCGGATGTGGGGGAACCCATCCCAGCCTGCTGTCCAGCCGCCGGATACAGGTCCGGGACTGGTGGGTCAGTGCCAGGATGTCAGACCTGACCTGACAGGAGGGAGAGAGGACAAAGGGTGCCGAGCATCTGGGGCTACTGCCCCCCACCCTCTGACGCCACAAGGGTTTGAGAGCCCTGAGAGGCATAAGGCCTGGGTCTCATCCCTGACCACTGTTGGTGGCCACAGTGGCTTGCTCTCTGTCTATTGGAACACACCTGTGAGAGAGTTAAGTTTAGGTGCTCCACAGATGGTGTCTACAGGTGAGGAAAAGGGTTCCACATGGAGTGGCTTGGTGGACCCTGAGAGTATGGATAGAGTGATCCAACTGGGTGCAGGACGGCGTGGAACAGGAATAGTGCCCTGCTGTTTGGGCCAGTTTCCGTGTTCTATCGCCTTAAGTAGGGAATCCCATTGAGGTATCGTTTGGTCTAACCTCGCTTTAGGCTGGAAGGGGGTTGTGTATGGAAATGGCCCTTTTTGCAGGGTAATCCCCAAACTTTTTGCTTCTTCCTCCCTTATTTTTCCTGACCTGTGGTTGTTGGCAATAGGACTCTGGGCACTTTACCACTGCTGTTCAGTGCTAAAGTGCATATGCTCTCTGTGTAAATTGTTATTGTAATTGGTTATCCATGATTGGCATATTTGTATCACCAAGAAGTCCCTAGTAAAGTGCACTGATTGTGCCACCCACAGGATTAACCCTAAAATGGTGTCTCAGGCCTGCCACCGCAGTGCCTGTGTGCAGTCTGTGAACTGCCATGTCAACCTGGCCAGGCCTAACTCTTCCCTTTCTGTACACATTGGACACCCCTATGGAAGGCCCAATGTACCATCCTGGGCAGGGTGCAGTGTATGTGAGAGGTAGAGCATGTACTAGTGTGGGTGACATGCTCTGGTAGTGAATTACAGCCATTTTTGTTTTTCACTGCTGTAAGGCTATCTTGCCCATAGGCTATAATGGGGAATGCTTGCTACAGTGGTTACCTGCATATCTTCCCATAAAAGCATGATAGGAAATAAAAGTGTGGAATCCCTGAACTCCGAATTTAATAGCACATCTTTTAGGAAAGGTGGTTTTTAAATCCTGTGTTTGAGAGCAGCACTTTTAGAAAGTGGCTGTTCTCTTGTCTGACCTTTCTGTGTGCCTTGGTCTGTTTGTGAATTGACTGTCTGGTTTGTGAGTGACAGGGCTGTGGGTTTCCAGGAGACAGAATAAGTCCGCCCAGTGGTGAATAGAGAGATCTGCATCTAGCTGGGAGGGAGGAGTTGCACCTGGGACCTGAATAGGACTGTGCCAGCCCCCCACAGTGCTGGCTCCACCCCCTGTGGTGTGTCTGATGTTTCTGCCCAGCACTGTGAAAATATAGAAGGAATCATGTCAACAAAGTGTTCCAAGGCTGTTCTTTCCCTCCACAATGCTGGCTCCACCTCCTGTGGGGTGTCTGATGTCTTTGCTCTGCACTCTGAAAGGAAAGGAGAAGCCAGGAAAACAAAGTGCTCAAGGTACCCCCAGAACTGGTTCAGACCGGGCTCAGAGCCCTCCTGCACAAAGGGAACAAATACTTTTTGGGGTATAAGTACAGAACCACAGACTACAGAAAATTAGATCATCCTGGCATCATGAAGGAACTTCTGCCAAGGAGAAAGCTGGAAGACTGGAGAAGGAAAACTGTCCTGCTGTTGCTTTGCTGTACTGACCTGCAGTTACCTTGCTCCCAAGGAGAGGGGAAGGACTTTGCTTTGTGCTGTGTCCCCTTGCTTGAAGGAATCTCCAAGGGCCTGAAGAAGAGCTGGCTCTCTGTTAAGAAGTCACAGGAACAAAAGGACTTAACCCCAAGCTTCCCTGAACTCCGCTGAGAGAGTTCTGTCCTTCCAAGAGTGCTTGGGCCAGGTGTGGTGCCTCTGGAAGTTGTACCTGTGTTGGGAATCTGGAAACCAAGATTTTAAAGACTTTCTGCAAGTTTTAACGCATCGCTCGCTTGCAGAGCGCATCCCCGTCAGTGCGTGGAAATTCCCGCCGCTACGAAGGCCGAGATAGTCGCATCGCCTGTTGCCGCTGCCAAAGTCGTTGCATCCTTCGTTTGCGGGACGCACCAGTCCTGTGCAGGAAGATTACCATCGCTGCGAGTATCGCCGCAGAGCCTGTCATCACTTGGTGAGATCGTCGCACCGTTTGCTTGCGGACCGCATCACGTTGCTGCGAGAGTCGTCGCAGAGCCATCGCATCAAGGGGCCGCAAGAGGAGAAGATTGTTGCATCGTACCTTTTGCGAGCCGCTTCTACCGAAACCTGTGCACCGGAATCCACGCAAGGTATCGCATCCCTCCCCATACAACCTGAGTTACTGAAACACGCCCGCTACGTCCAGCGAGGTTGTCGCATCGCCTCCCCAGGGTCTCAGGAGTGATGGTTTGCTTGCTTTTCAACGCTACAGCTTTCACTTGGAACTTTTTGTCGCATCTAAAGGTACTGTTGGCTAACACGTGAGATCTGTTCGCAACATACCAAAATGCCAAAGATTTGCATCCAGGTATCCACACCCATTGTTCAAAGGCAATGCACTATAGATGAACTGGTCAGGGAAATTTGCTTACGCTTTTCCGCCTCTGCCGCTTATTCCGCAAGTGGTTCACAAGCTCAAACAGCATTCCCTTACAATGACCTTGATTGCTCCAACTGGGGCCTGACAGCCATGGTTCACAACCCTCTTGGAACTATCAGAAGTTCCTCATCAAAAGCTACGCCTCTCACCCAACCTTCTCACTAAGAACCATGGAGAGATAAGACCTCCAGATCCCAGTCAACTCAACCTTGCGATCTGGCACCTGAAATCTTAGTTTGGCTACCTCAATCTCCCGCCAGACTGCATGAACATCATTAAAGAGGCTAGACGTCCTACCACTAGAGCTTACAAAGTGGAAAAGATTTGTAATTTACTGTATAAACAACCAAATCAACCCACTAGATGCTTCTATTCTAAACCTCATCTGTTACCTTTTGCATCTGCAGCAATGTAACCTAGCGTTTACATCCATTGGACTACATCTCGCTGCCATAGCAGCCTATCTCCAAAACAGTACCAGCTATCAAAGCTTTTATGGAAGGACTTAAGAGTAATTCCACCTAGAGTTCCACCCGCTCCAGTATGGAACTCAAATGTGGTCCTTACCAGACTCCTGGGTCCCACATTTGAACCTGTGCTTAAATGCAAATTACAATTTCTCACCTGGAAGGTAGCTTTCTTGGTTGCCATCACCTCTCTCAGAAGAGCCAGTGAACTCTAGGCATTAACCATACAAGAACCATTTCAAAGTGGTTCTTACGATTAACCCAAAATTTCCACCTAAAGTTGTGTCTGCTTTCCACCGTAACCAGTCTGTAGAACTCCCAGTGTTTTCCCTCTACCAGACTCGGTAGCAGAACAAGCTCTTCACACGCTAGACGTGAAAAGAACGATACTTTACTACATTGAAAGAACAAAATCATTTATAAAGACTAAACAACTTTTTGTTGCTTTCTCCCCACCTCCTAAGGGCAATCATCTCAAAAACAGGGATTGCAAGGTGGATTGTTAAATGCATCCAAATATGCTATACTAAAGCCAGACGCACACTAACCATTCCCCCTAGAGCTCACTCCACATGTAAACTAGGGGCATCTATGGCTTTCTTAGGGAAAATTCCCCTAGATGACATCAGCAAAGCAGCAACTTGGTCTGCACCATACACCTTCACAAAACACTACTGTGTAGATGTGCAGGCAAAACAACAGGCTAGTGTGGGCCAGGCTGTATTAAGAACACTTTTTCATACCACTGCAACAGATACAGATAGCCACCGATAAAGACGTAACTGCTATATAGTCTATGCACAAGTATACGATCTACAGCTCATATGCCTCAAACGGAACAGGCTACTTACCAGTATGCATCTGTTCTTGGCATGTAGAGCTGCAGATTCATATACGCCCACCCGCCTCCCCGGATACCTCCATCTGTTCCAGTATTATTTTACTTAGATACATTACACATGGAAATCCTTTTCTATTTGTTACTAACTCCATCATAACCCTCCATGGCAAAACAATCTGGAGATGGAGCAAATGCCCATGCGCACTATCGTCCTAAGGAGGAGTCACCTACCTTGCAACTACAAAGACTTCTTCCAAGACAAAAACAAAAAGTGCAAACATCCGAGCCCAACACCAGATGGCGATCTATGCACAAGCATACAAATCTACAGCTCTATATACCAATAACAGATTCATACTGGTAAGTAGCAATTTCCTTTTCTGATGGATACATCTGCGCAAGCATTCAGCTGAAACTTTTTTCCTAGCTCTCATTGCCTACGAGGTAGTCACAATGCCACGACTCCGCTCGCATGACGTCACCGGAGCCATAACGGGGGGCCTCGTCGGCGTAATGACGTCCGTTCCCTTTTTTCAGCGCAGTCGACACGTAACGGTTTTCTGGGACTCTCAATATTGTTTTCGAGTTATTTTGTAATTTCTCCAGGTTTAACTGTAGCTACATTTGGAGACTTAGGGCCAGATGTAGGTAATTTCCATGTACCGAATGGAAAATACCGACTCATACCGAATCGGTATTCCCCAATCGGTAAATGGTATGTAGCTAAAAAGTCGGTAAAAGTTACCGACTCGGTATGACTCGGTAAGCCAAATTGGTAATTACCGAATCGGAATTGACCGTGTCGGTAAAATCTGAGTTGGTGAAACCCAAGCAATCCTATGGGCAACATTGCCCATAGGAATGAATGGGATTCACCGAATCGGAAAATCCCGATTCGGATTTCACCGACTCGGAATTTACCGATTCGGGAGTTTGAAACACGCCATGTGTGCCTGTCAACCAATCAGGGAGAGCCTACACACCCCACAGCCAAAGCCCTGTGAATCCAACCAATGAGAGAGAGGCACCCCACCCCAGTACCTGGGAGTGGCCACACCCATGCAGGTGGAAACCAACTGAACAAACAAATCTGCAGAGGAGAGAGGAGCAGAGCATCAGACTGACAGAATGGAGGCACAGGAAGGATGCTGCTGAGAGGAAAAGGATGCTGAAGTTCAGCCCAGAGGAACTACAGGTGGCTGTGGATGAAATTGTCAGCCACTACAGCCAAATATTTGGGAGGCAGTCTCTGCATGTTGCAGAGACTGTGAAGAAGAACATCTGGCTAGCAATTCAGGGCAAAGTGAATGCCATAGGAGTCACCCACTGGGACATTGAGGACATCAAAAAGTGGTGGTATGACCTGCGTATAGTGACCAAGAAGAAGATTGCAGGACAGAAAAAGGATGCAGGTTTGACTGGAGGTGGCAGGGCCAAAGCCCCAAAACTTACACCAATTGAGGAGCAAGTTGCATCCGCCATGGAGTCTGAATGCATCCATGGGATTGGAGACCTGGACAGCACAGCGAAAGCAGCCAGGAAACAAGGTAAGAGGCATGTACCCACTTGCACCCCCAGCTATCCCAACCCTGCACCCCACTGTGTACACACATGACACAGCAGGAGAGGTCAGAATTTCTTGCTGCAATGCATCTTTGTAGACGTAGTCATGTACACTCAGATGCAAAGTACACCACACACGACTCAGCAAGGCATGCCACATACATCCCCAAACAAGCAATGTGGACTGTGCAAAGGTGTGCAGACCATTTAATTAAGAAACACACACAGACAAACTACAGCATTGACACTATGTCAATTTCATTCCACAGGAGAGTCGTCACGCAGTTCTGCACCGCCGAGGGAGGAGAGGGCAGCACCATCTAAAAGAGGGGAGAAAGAAAAAAGGAAAAGTCACAGCGCAGGAGAAGGTGGAGACGACCCTACCCAGGACCCCTCATCACCAGACCCACCCACTACACCGATCCCAATGTCCCCTCTGTTGTTTGGGTCTCCTGACCTCACAAACACGCCCATGCCGGGAGGGGAAAGTAGCCAGGTGGAGCCCCCGCAGAGGATTCTGCAGACCTCTGATTCAGAGGATGAGGAAGATGTCCCCCAGAAGAGTGCACCAGTGCCTGACAGGCCAAGACCAACTATGTCTGCAGGCTCAGCGCGCACTACTGTCATTGGCAGGAGGGCACGTGATGGTGGGGAGGGCCAGGATGGGGAGAGCGTGTTCTGTGGGATGGAGGGCACGATGGTGAAGGTGCAACGCCAGCAGGCCAAATCACTGCAAGCCATGCAGCGGCAGGTGCGCGGTTTGAGCGCAACAATGTCCAACATGGACAAGGGCATAACCCAAATGGCTACTAGCCTGGACCTGATAGCACAGGGGATCTCTGACATTTCTACCTACATGGGGGTCCTCTCCGACAAGCTTGACAGGGAACATCTCCAGCGTGCCAGGGAACGGCAGTACATGCGCCAACAGACTAAGGCCATGAACCGGTTCGCTGCCAACACAGCTCTCCTCTACAGACGCTCCATCTCAATGCAGGAAGCAATAGAGCACTGCTGCACTGACTTAACCCGGGGCATGGGTAGAGTGACCTCTGCAATGGAGCAGATGTTGACCTCAAACCTAGGCAATGCTGGTGACACTGGTGTGGAGGAGACTGAGGGGTCAACCAGCAGGAGTGGCTCCAGTACACCTGTCCAGGAGGTGCACAGGAGCGGCAGACACAGCCATGCAGAGTCAGGCACCAGCAGGGAACCTGAAGGACAGGCACCTAAATCGCCCAATGTGGTGCGAGGACGCAAGCACTGAACTATGCAGGGGACTGACTCTACTGCACACAGTGACAGCAACTGAGTATGTGCAGCCAGTGACATTGACGTACAGTCATGTGACCATCATGAAGTAGTGCAGAATAAACTACTCATGTCCGGAAGTATACCTGTGTGTGTGTCATACTTTACCTAGAAATAGCATTGTGTAATTTCAGTCCGTCTCAATCTGCCATCTACTGCGGCTGGCCCTGTTGCCTGGGGCTCTGCATGTTCATGGTCCTCATCTTTGTTCTCACGATGTGTCAACTCCACCTCTGTGCCTTCCTTGGTAGCAAGATTGTGCAATATGGCACAGGTCACTATAATTTTGCAACACAGGAGGGGGGTGTACTGTTGCGCACCTCCACTTTTGTGGAGGCATCGGAACTTGCTCTTCAGGAGTCCAAAGGTTCTCTCCACAACATTGCGGGTGGACCTGTGTGCCACATTGTATCGCCTTTCTGCTCTCTTGGTTAGGTTCAGGTACGGTGTCAGCACAAAGGAACGCAGGGCATATGCACTATCACCTGGGAGAGAACGAGAGGTATACGAGTTTCATACACATTCCACATGGAGCTGAGATACATTTCAGGGTGTGTGCTACATATTTACCTAGCAGATAACCATCTCCAAAATCGCCATTCTGTAGCCGTGTGTATATTCCACTGTTCTGGAATATGTAGGAGTCGTGCGTGCTCCCTGGAAATGTAGCAACTATGTCGGTGATGATGTTCCCTGCATTGCATATCACCTGCACGTTGATGGAGTGGGTAGACTTACGGTTTCTGTATATGTGTTCCGTGGCTGCAGGTGGGCATAGGGGAATGTGGGTGCCATCAATGCAGCCTATCACATGGAGGAAGTGAGCCAGTCCATAGTAGTCTGTTTTAGTATTGGCAAGTTCCGCAGGTGTGTCAGGGAACTGTATGTAGTCTCCCATTCTCTGAGTCATGACATCCAGGAACTTCCTGAAGAAACGGGACAGACAGCTCTGGGATACACCTCCTACTGCAGCTATCACACTCTGGTAGCTCCCAGAGGCAAGCAGGTGTATGCTGCACAGCACCTGCACATGGGGAGGTATGGCGTGGGCCCTGGGTGTTGGATGATCCAGGTATGGGTGGAGGTCCCTTATTAGGTCCATGATGGTATTGGGGTGCAGCCTGTACCTCTGGAGTATCTCAGGCTCAGTCAATTGGAACAGAGTGATCCTCTGCCTGTACACCTGCTCCTCCCTTTGCCATACCCTCAGTCCTGCAGCCTGTAGCCTTTGCCTCCTCGCTATCACATAGAGTGCAGCCATTTTGACTGGAGGGTTGCATTTTGGGAGCCTTTTTATAGCATCCACATGGTTACCACCACCTTTCAGTCCATGGTAAATACCGACTCCGAAATACCGAATTTGGCTGAATTCGGTATTTTTGGCCTTTCCTACATCTCGATGGCCATGTTTTCCGATTCCTTATTTACCGATTCGGTGTATGCCGACTCGGTATTTTTCCTATCGGTGAATACCGATTCGGTAAATATGGACTCGGAGAATTCCGAGTCGGTATTTTTCCGATTGATATCTACCGATTCAGTATTTTTCTGGCACCTACATCTCTTTCTCGCTATACCGCTCGGTAACGGCCGATTTTACCGATTTTGGGCCGTTACCGACCGGTATTTGCCGACCTACATCTGGCCCTTAGAGAAAGTTGGGATTCAAGCCCTGTAGAGAGTACGGGGGTCATATGTCAATCACTGACCCCCATGAGGACTGTTTGTGGTGTTTGTCATCAGACCACGACGTTGAGGGCTGTTCATGCTGTCACAAGATAAACCCGAAAGCCTTGAAAGAGCGTGAGGCCAAGCTCTTCATGGCAAAAGGAAGGAAGGAGATGATGGGTCGGAAAAGGTCCAAATCAAAGTCGAAGTCTTCGACCGAGCATGCTTCGCAGTCGAGGAAGCATAAAAAGAAGGGGAGGCATGGCTCTTGGCATCGTTAGTCGAAGGGAAAGACTTCGAGATCACCTTCTCCGACACCTCAACGTCAACAAAAGGACTTTGTGTCTCCATCGCCTTCGCCGTTTCCTCAGGCAACTCCGGTTCATTCTCCTTCACCTGAAGGTACCCCGGTGTGGTCGCTGACGCCGAGGGGCTCCCCGGCTTCGTGAGGCTTACCCGCTCAGGATGATTATTCTCCTGTGCATGAGACTGTGCCTGTGGATCCGGATGTACCGGCGCCAGGTCTACCTTGTGTGGATTCTGACTCCGCTCCGTATCCTCCATTTCCTGGACCGGGGTCGGATCCATCGCATTTATTAAATGCTATGTATGGTGTATTTGCCACGGTGGCCTTCCCCTCCGGAGCGCCTTTGGGTCCCGTGAGTCCGCGTGCCTTCAATTTGGGCATGCCTCAACAATATGCCCAGGCACCCTTTGTGCCTTTTATGCCGACTGCGCCGTCTTGGCAGTTTCCGGCTCTGAGATTTTCGACGCCGTATACTCAGTGCCCGGCGCCTTCTGGTGGTCCTTCCTCTCGACTTCGTACGGCGATGATTCCTGTTTCGGAACCTCCATCAACGCGGGCTCCGGAGCTATTGGCGCTGCGTGTGTTGCGCAGCCGACGCCGCAACCAAAGTTGCTTTCAAGACGGGAGGCAGAGAGGCTGTTGGAGGAAGAGCAGCTTCGAAGAGAGGAGGTTGAAGAAGGCGAAATCGAGGAGTCTGTTGACGACTTTGAGGGTCTTCAAGAGGCTAGTGGCCTGGACAGCTTTCTTCCTCAAGAGCATCACCATCTCAAGAGGTGGCTCCCTATCATGCAGTCATTAGAAAAGCTGCAGAGCTTCTGGACTTGAAATTGCCTACAGCAGAGCACAAACCTAATTTGCTCACAGAAGTTTTACATTCTCCATCTCCTATTATTGAGCCACTGTTGCTGTTTAATGTTGCTTTAACAGAACCTATCCTTTAAGTGTGGCGTAAACCTCTATCTGATAGAGACTACTAGCCGCAAATTCCTTCACGTAGAATTAGCCCCAGGCATGAGACTGGATCTGGAAACTTTTCTGCCACAGCATCCCTGCACGCTGGGTCGGCATCACGCGACTGTGCCCAGCCGTCGTCGGTGCAGGTGACGTCAGCGAGGTCACATAAGACCCGCCCCGGCGCGCCTATGTCAGTTTTTTGCTTTTCCACGTGCAACGTGGATCCAGTCCTTGCTACGGGCCTGTTTAGGGTCCCTTTTCTTTCATTTTGTTTTTTAGTGGAACAGTGTGTGAATGCCTTCGGGCTTAAAAACTTGCACGTTTTTTTGGGCGTCTCATGTCAGCGACGGACCCGCACCTCATTTGTATGTGGTGTTTGGGGGAGGATCACGGCACCATTGATTGCACGGCATGCCAACAGTTGAAGCCGAAGTCGCGGTGTGAGCGCCGGATGAAACTTCTATCGGCGCGTCTCTCCAGGTCGACGTCCTCCCCTCTGTCCGCTTCGGCTGGCTGCTTCAGATACGGCAGTGGTCAGCCTTTCGCCGATGTCACGTCATTCCCCGGTGGGTAAGTGTCACAGTTTGTCCCCAGGGCTGGTTTATGGCCTGCAGGGGGTGTGGACTCTCTGGGGTGCTGCGGTCCCACAATTTGTCCTATCCACCGTTTCCCAGTGTTGGGGCGTCGAGAGTCCAAATGGAGACATACGCGGCGGCTTTGCAGGCCTCGCTGGTGTCTCCTCCTCCTTCCCCTTCTGGGGCGTCAGCGGATACCTCACCCTGCGCAGGGCCCTCCGCGGTGCCGCTGCCGGCCCGGCGCCAACTGGTTTGGATCGAGGCTTGGAGGTTGTGGTGCTGTTGGGGTGTGGTTCCACCGGGCGCCTCCGTCAGACCAGGGCGTCTCTGCCTCGCCGCAAACTCCTGCAGGAGTCCCTGTGGTGTCACGGGAGGTCGCCGGGCTGGGGTCGCATCCCCGAGCCCCTCTCAGTCCTTTGACAAGGTGGTCCTTTCTTAGGCCGAGGTGACGCCGCTATGGCGCCGGCAGCAGCTGGACGTTGCAGAGCCACAAGGGTCGGTGGACCCTCCTCGTACCGTTCCGGGTCGAGGCCGGGTGACGACCCCTCGTCCCTCCCCACGGGAGGCTGCCTCGTTGGAGGGCGAGTCGGAGGTTGAATCGTCCCTGGCACCGCCACAAGGGTTGCCGAGCGATCTCGGCATCATTATTGGCCGCGGCTGGCAGAGGGCTTTGTGTCACTCCCCAGGCCCGTCTCGTTCCCCCACGCAGGTTGCCTCGGCGGGGGTCGGGTCGGCATCGTTCCGGCGCCAACCCGGGGATGGTTCAGCTCCAGTTCCACTCCGGTGTCCGCTTCTGTCTCGGGTGCAGGGTGACTTGGAGGAACCTTGTCCAGTGAAGCCGGATGGTGCCGATGTCCTGCCTCGGGCAGCGGACTCTATGGCTCCCCACAGGGGTTGTACCGCAGATTTGTCTTCAGATGCTCCTTTTTCTCCAGAGGCAGGCTGTATATTGGTGTCGTCCTCCCCGGAGACTGGTCGCTGTGTGGTGTCTTTTTCACTGGTGTTGAAGGGCGGCTCCCCGCCCTTCCTGAGCCAGAGGTGTTCGTCGGAAGAGCGGCAGGTCCCTCATTCTTCAGCTCCTTCTCACTTCCAGGTCTGGCACTTGCCCAGCCCGCTTGGCCTCAGGGACGGCTACCTTAGTTTGCAGCCGTCGCCCATGGAGGAACTGCTTTCTCCACCGCTGGGCCCTATGGAGGCGGGTGCGGCCTTCGCTCACGCGGTGTTAACGGCTGTTGGCATCCTGCTCATGGTTGACCCAGTGGCTCACTTTCCAGTGGACCATCTATTGGAGTTCCTCCACCAGGGCTCTGGTGGGAGGTAAATCTTACTTCCCTTTGAAGGTTCACTCCTGTCTTCCTTGATGGGGGCTTGGAGGCGTCCTGCCTCAGGTGACCCCGTGCCTCAACATCTTCTGCACCGGCACCTCCCGGCGCTGCATGACCCGGCATGTCTTTCCCTTCACCCCTCGGCTGCCAGCCCCCTTTTGCAGGCTGCTTTTCTCTCCCTGCCACCACTGTTGACTCTGCCATCCCGAGAGGCCCGCTGGCTGGACTCTTGGGGGTGCAAGCCCTGCCGGCCCTTAAAACCTTGTGTGTGCCTCCTCCTGTTTGTGGGACTCAGCTGAGTCTCTGGCAGTGTCCCAGGAGACTGGTCAGGTGGACTTACTGCATCATGCTTTGGATGTCTGGGAGCTTGCAGGATTTATTCTCCGCCCGCTCTGGACATCTCGGAGGTGCTGGGCCGGCCATGGCTTTCTCAGTCGCTCTCCGTCACCATGCTTGGCTTCGGGACGGAGTGTTTCCTGAGAATATTCGGGAGTGACTCATCGACCTTCTGTTTGATGGCAGCCTGTTGTTTCATGCTCCGGCCGACTCCGCTATCCAGCGGCTCTTGGCAGGGCTCTGTCCTCCTCCTCCTCCGTCCCCTCCTCAGTGACTCCTGAGTTGGGTTGATTCTGGACCTGCTTAGGCCGGTTGTGCTGGCTGTGGAGTGTGTGTTCTGGCCATTTACGTTCTTCCTTGGGACTTTGGCATTGTTGGCTGCTAGACAGCCTTTTTGTTGCTTCTGTGTTTGTGCTCTGCCGGAGTTGTTGTACAGACTTGGCCCTGAGATCTGAAAGAAACAGGTTGGTGTTAGATTCCTTACCTTAGAATATCCCCAGGCGTCAGACTGGATCCGGAAAGTTTTGCGTAGCAGTACCCCTGCGCGTCTGTAGGCGGCGTCTGCGGCTCCGCATCGGATGAGGTCGACTGAGTACTTAGATGCAGCCCTCGCGCGCTGAGGTCAGTTATTCTTTTTTTCTGTACCAGCAAGCGCAGATCCGGGAAGAGCAGTACTCCATAGTCAATTTTTTACTAACTTTTTTTTTAATCTCATTTGGATCCTTCTAGAGTCGATACCTCGACTCGCGGTGCCGATAGGGATGCCCGGGTTCAAACACTGCGACGATTGTCACCGCTTGATGTCAGTGACCGACCCCCGCATTCGGTGCCTTTACTGTCTCGGGGCCGACCACGATGACAAGTCGTGCCCCAACTGCCGGGCCTTGGCCTCGAAGGCTAGGCGGGAGCGGTCCCATAAGCGACCCCACGCCCCTCGAGGTCCCGGTCTAGGAGGAGGTTGAGGACCGGTCGCGGGGCCGCAGTCATCGTCGCTCGACGAGTCAACACCACTCGTCGGGCTCCCAAGTCCTCAGGTAAGTCGAGGCACTCTATAAAGAATTCGAAGAAGCGGCATTGCTCTTCTGACTCCCCCCGACGCGGCCGGGGGTTCGGGCAACACCACCCACGCGGCTCCGCCAGAGCCGCAAGCGCCTCGTCCAGTTCGACACCCGCCAGTCCCTGGGCTGCACGCGACACCGGAGGAGATTAGTGCTTTTCTTGCGGCCATGAGGTCACGCTTCCCTCCGTCGGAACCGGCCAAGGCGCCTCCGGGCCCTGCAGGTCAGTCTGGGAGCTTAAGCAGGCCGGCGGCTCTGGCCCCGGCACAGTCGGGCTCCTCAGGATCCAGGTCTGGATCTGTGACGTCGCCAGTCAACCTTACGACCCCTCCGCTGGCGCCGTCACCAAGGGTGTCATCCCCAGACGACGACGTCCCCGGTCCCAGCCCCGGTCCGGATCCGGCGTCGTCTTCGCCGATCAGTGAGAGCTTCACCGAAGACCTGGCTCCATCATTGATTATCAGGAGATGAATGACGAGGGGGACTGGGAGGGGTCTGAGGACCCTCTGGTACTCCAGTGCCAGTTGAGCCAGGACTCGGCAGACGAGCTGGGGGAGGCCAGTGGTCTGGACACTTCGCCCGACACTGGATTAGTCTCCCCTCCTACCGTGGCTACAGAGGAGGGGGCTGCTTACAGCGTGGTGTTGACTAGGTCAGCCAAGGCCTTGACTCTTGAGCTCCCTGTCGCGGCCATGAGGACTAACCTCCTCACTGAGGTGCTCAAACCGCAGGCAAGCTCCTCTGAGCCTCTCCTGCCGTTTAAAGAAGCCCTCACTGACTTTCTGGTGGGCACCTGGTCCAAGCCCTCTACGGGCCTTCCTGTAGATCAGAACGTGACCCGACGCCACCGCCCGGTTACCGGGTGACCCCAGTTTCCTGTCTGTTCACCCCACCCCCGAGAGCCTGGTGATCCAGGCTTCTACCTCCCAGACTGCATTCCTGACCACTCCCCAGGATTGGGAATCCAAAAGGTAAAATCAGTTTGGGAAGAAACTGTTCTCCTCACTGAGTTTGGGGTTGCGGTCTGTCAACACTGCCTGCCTTTTGGGCCGTTACACCCACTCTCTGTGGGATACGTTGCGGAAGTGCTGCTGCAGTGCCTGGTGGAAGTCCAGGCAAAGCTTGCCCTAGCAGAGGGACGGGACGCAGCACGCTATTCCATACGGTGTGGACTAGATACCACGGACTCGCTGGGCAGGTTCGATTGCAACGACGGTGGTGGTTCGCCGCCACGCCTGGCTGAGGTCTGCCAACTTTTCGGGGGATGTCCAAGCCACCCTTAGGGACATGCCCTTTGATGGCCGTTGCCTCTTTGGCGACAAGGCGGACAGTGCGCTGAAGCGTTTCAAGGACTCCAGGGCTACGGCCAAGTCTTTGGGCCTCGGCCAACGCCAGCAAACCTCCGCCTTTCGCCCCTTTCGTTGCAAAGGAAGGGCGCCCCCACACGTCCAGCTAGCCACAGGCCACAGAACCAACCTCAACGCCGTTGCACACGTGGTAACCGCCGTGGCGGTGCCGGGGGACACCCGCCCCCGCAGCATCTGCCTCAAAATCCTCTGAGTTTTCAGGCCCATTCGACGCCAGTGGGTGGCAGGGTTCGCCATCACCTCCTCCACTTGCGCTCCATCACGTCGGACAGGTGGGTGCTGCAAATCGTCCGAAGGGGCTATTCCCTCCCCTTCGAGGCGAGCCATCCAGCCATGCCACCGCAGTACCACTGCATGTCGGGGGATCACTTGCGACTTCTGCAGGAGGAAGTTACGGCCCTCTTGGCCAAGGGGGCAGTCGAGCGCGTTCCTGGGCCAGAAGTAGGACGGGGTTGCTATTCCCACTACTTTCTGGTACCCAAGAAGGGCAATGGAGGCCTACGCCCTATCTTGGACCTACGGAGCGTCAACGGCTTCCTGCGGAAGGAGAAGTTCAAGATGCTGACTTTGGCTCAGGTCCTAGCTATCCTGGACCAAGAAGACTGGATGGTAGCGTTGGACTTGCAGGACACGTATTTCCACATCCGCGTCCTGCCGGCTCACCAGCGTTACCTGCGGTTCACGGTAGGCCACGAGCACTTTCAGTTTACCGTGCTCCCCTTCGGCCTTACCAGCGCCCCACGTGTGTTCACGAAAGTGATGGCGGTGGTCGCAGCACATCTGCTCAGATTAGGGGTTTCAGTCTTCCCATCTCTCGACGATTGGTTGTTGAAGGTAGGCTTGCCCCAGACAGTCATCTCCCACTTCCAGACTACGGTCGACCTCCTGCACTCACTGGGGTTCTCCATCAGCGTGCTGAAGTCACACCTGTGCTCCTCTAATAAGCTCCTTTTCATCGGAGCGGTTCTGGCCTCAGCGCAGTTTCGGGTTTATCCCCCAGAACAGCGGGTTCGGGATATTCAGGCGTTTGGGTCAGTGGCAGATCTCTCTCCCTACCCCAACCGGAGCACGTACCACCTGGGATGGGGGGGCCACATGGGAACGAGGGAGATCAGAGGCCTCTGGTCTCCGGCGGAGTCCCGGCTCCACATCAACCTTCTGGAGCTGCGGGCGATCCGGCTTGCACTGAAGGCATTCCTTCCCTCTGTCAGGGGAAGTGTAGTGCAGGTGTTCACGGACAACACCACCGCCATGTTGTACTGCAACAAACAGGGCGGGTGGGGTCGTGGACCCTTTGCCAGGAGGCTCTGCGCCTCTGGCAATAGCTCGAACACCAGGACGTCACCCTGGTGGCTCAACACCTGGCAGTTTCACTGAACGCCAGGGCGGACGAACTCAGCTGTCGGTGCATGATGGATCACGAATGGCATCTGAACTCGGACGTGGCGCAAGGCCTCTTTCAGCAGTGGGGAGAGCCTTGGTTAGATCTTTTCGCCACCGAAGAGAACGTGCGATGTCATCAATTCTGCGCGTTGGAATTTCCAAGGCGGCACTCGCTCGGAGACGCTTTTCGTCACGAGTGGAGCTGCAGTCTGTTGTACGCCTTTCCGCCTATACCACTTCTGCCCAGAGTGCTGAAGAAGATCAGGCACGACCGGGCCCAAGTCATCCTTGTGGCTCCGGACTGGGCACGACGATACTGGTATCCTGAGCTACTCAGTATATCTGTCGATCCCCTGATTCATCTACCTCTTCGCTAGAACCTTCTGTTGCAGCAGCAGGGGACAGTCCTCCACCCGAACCTGTCCAGCCTTCACCTCCATGCGTAGGGATTGAGCAGCGTTAGTTGAGGCCATTTGACTTGCCTCCTGAAGTCTGTGATGTGATTCTGGCAGCCAGCAAGTGGATCACATTTGTGGCATGGTGCACAGCAAAGGCTGTGGATCCACTCTCTGTGCCCTTTTCAGAGGTTCTCCTCTTCCTTCTTTCTCTTGCCCAGCAGCGCTCTGCTCTGGGCACTATTAAGGGCTACCTCTGCCATTTCTGCCTTCTTGAGGCTCCCTTCTCTTTTCAAGTCCCCTGTTGTAATTAGATTCTTGAAGGGCATCACGCACATGTTTCCTCCTGTTACTTTCGTGATGCCTCAGTGGGACTTGAATCTTGTTCTAACCTATTTGATGTGCGCTCCTTTCGAGCCACTTCACAATTGTCCTCTTCGTCTTCTGACTCTTAAAACTGTATTCCTGGTTCCCATCACCTCTGACAGGAGAGTGAGTGAGCTCCAGGCTCTATCTTCTAAGCCTCCTTTCCTTTCTGTCCATCCGGACAAAGTTGTCTTGAGAACTCACCCTTCTTTCCTGCCCAAGGTGGTTACAGCCTTTCACATCCGGCAGTCCATCACCTTGCCCACCTTCTTTCCGCCTCAGCATCCTTCCAAGGAGGTGGAGAGGCTCCACCACCTGGACCTAAAAAGTGCGCTCTCATTCTATCTGGACCGCACACGCCAGTTCCGGGTGGACGACCATCTCTTTGTTGGTTACGTGGGCGCTAAGAAGGGCCGTGCGGTGCACAAGCGGACCATCTCTCGGTGGGTCGTGTTGGGCATCAAGGTCTGTTACTCCTTGGCGAAAAAGGAGCATCCTGTTGGGCTGAGGGCCCATTCCACTCAGGCCACGGCGACTACTACTGCCCTGGGTCGGGCAGTCCCCTTGCAGGACATCTGTCCGGCAGCTACGTGTGCTTCGTTGCACACGTTTGCTACCCGCTACTGCCTGGACAGCCAAGTACGGAGAGATGGCTTTTTCGGCCGTTTCGTTCTCCAGGACTTTCTGGTGTGATCTTGGTTTGCAGACCCACCACCGGGGTTGGTATTGCTGGGGTATCTATTCTAAGGAAAGGCTTCGAACACTAACCTGTTTCTTTCAGATGCACAAGTTACTTACCTTCAGTAACGATATATCTGTAAGAAACAGTAGTTTGTGTTGGATTCCTTACCGCCCCACCCATCCTCCCCGTTCTGCGAACCACTATCTAGGGTTAAGGACATCCCTTTCAGGGCCCTAGTTTTATGGCACCAGTTTCGGTCTCTGGCATGGGTCTGTGTTCCTTGCGCGGAAAGCTATGTACAAGAACTGACGTCAGGGGGCGTGGCTAGCGACCAGCCAGGATGGCCGCAGCTTAACGGAGCTCTGTGACTGACGAGCCCTTCCCGAGAAAATCTGCTTACTTATCCGTATCACTGACTGTGCTGGATCACAGAATTAGCAGCGGGAGGACCTCCGGTGCATGTCACACCAAGCAGTTCTCCTGAACTCAATAAACTCGCACCGTGACACTGCCGTGAAGATTGCGGCGTACTTCGGCGCCTGAAGCTGGGGACTAAAGTAAGACCGCGGCCCGGGTGAGTGTTGCGCGGGTTGGAGGCCGCAGCAGAAACGAAGAAGAGCCTAATCCAGGAGGGCCGGAATAGAAAACCCACCCGCAATCGTCAGACAATAACCCTGATTACAGAATTGCACGAAAGGGCTGAAATCCGGCAGTTGGATTCTCCGTGCCATTAGCACCTACGGGGGCGGCTCGCGCCCAGCACTCGAGACGCTGCCGGCGTGTTCCCATCGGCGGCCTCACCAACGACCATCAGAAAGAAACAGGTCCTAACCTGCAACTCCCCTTGCAATAAAACACACCATTGGGACTACATACCAGTCCTGGGGGCCCACCATAGTCGCAGTAATTTGTGAAAGCAGGACAGATATATTGCCCTACAGCAGCAGCAACTTGTACTGGGCACACCACTACTTGGCAATACAGACAAACACCGCATTGAGGGACTTGGCCGGTGAGAAGTACACGACAGGACACTGGGAACGCAAAGCCAACAACGCAACTGAAATACCGGCTCGGAGGGCCCACCACTTTTGCTCTGACACAATACAGACTGCTTCTCGAGTAGACACGATCAGCCTACCATTTAGAAGACTGAAAAAGGGAGACAATGAGTGGACGAGGGCAACGGGCCCAACAGGCCCCAAAACTGGACAAATATGCCTACCACAAGGATCCCCCGGACACCCCAAGGGGAGACTCATCACGAACGCCCCCACAGAACAGCGACCAAACCAGGGCCAAACAAGTGACTCTTCAGGATGTAATGGCAACTTTAAAATCAATGGATTCCTCTATGGGCACTATTTCCACAGACATCTCCCTACTGAGGGCAGACTTTGCGAGACACAGCGGACCTAAAACGGAAAGTGCAAAAGCTAGAAGATGATAATAGCCTGTGGAAGGCCAAACTTGACGAACAAGAAGGACGCTCAAGGCGCAATAACGTGCGCGTGGTAGGCGTACCAGAATCCGAAGGAGGCCCAGCCTTAGATCTTTTTGTCGAAGACCTTATCCAAAACCAACTCAAGCCAAAAGGTCTATCAATCTACTTCTCGGTGGAAAGGACCCACCGAGTACCTGGGGGAAACCGAAACCGGGAGCACCACCGCTTCCCATTTTGGCCAGACTCTTTAATTTTCGTGATCGTGATGCCATTTTACAGACTGCACGTGTTGCCCCACCGCTCAAAATAGACAACCCGGAAATAACTTTTTATCCGGACTATACGGCGGCAGTGGTACAACAACGCAGAAGCTTCACTGAAGTCAAGAAAGAACTCCGAGTCTGCGAGCTGAAGTACTCAATGATTTTTCCAGCGAAACTGCGTGTAGAATCTGAAGGGACAACATGGTTCTTTGAATCACCAAGGGACGCACAGGATTGGCTGGAAGGCTGGAGACCGGCTAAAGGACCCAGGAACCGGGAAGAAAAACGGAACAACTGAAGAAGATTTGCACCCACAAACATCAGATGGGGAACTGGTATACTAAAACGCAATAGCACCCTACTAACAGCTACAACGGATGGTCCACAACATCAGACAAGCAGTACCTATCTCTGCTGGTCTACATGCATCCTGAACAAGGCCCAGGGTCGCACGACGAGAAATTGGGGACAGGCCTGCCATAGGCCTGATATCTCGGACGAATGCGCTGAGGTGAGACGCAGTGGACAAGCGACAAACTCCTGAAGGTAGGACACACAGCTCCAGCTGCACCGGACGAACAGTGCCAGAAGGGGGAGGGCTCTTGAAAGGACACAGAAGTCTCACCCTCACGACTGATGCAGTTACTTTGGGACAGTAAGCACTCTGCTCAGTTGGGGAGGTGGAAGGTTCTTGATCCACCGGGCAGGGAGGCAGTGAGAGGGGCAGGGGTTTTAGACTTCATAACTTTCATTTGGTTTTGTTATACAAATCAAACCTCAGACCTCAGAAGAAAATGGCACAAGATCACCTGTACTGCTCTAGAATCGATATTTAGCTGCCCTTTAGAGTCCGAACTGGAAAATGTTGATGACTGTGTCACCAAGTTTAATATGACCTTATCGGCTGCAATCGATGAAATTGCCCCGCTTCTACCTGTGTCATCGGCAAGAGCCCGCCCCTCTGCTCCCTGGTTTTCAGCCACGCTACGTAAAGAAAAAAGTTACTGCAAACAATTAGAACGTAGCTGGAGACGAACTTATGATACTGAGGCAAAAACTATCTATAAAACAGCCCTTAAGAAATTCATTAAACTAAAAAAACTGGCCATGAAAGAGTTTTTTGCCTCACAAATTAAAGATGCAGACAATTCTGCTAAGATGCTGTTTAAAATCGTTAAAGATTTTGTAAAACCCCCAGCTATGACATCTACCAATCCAGCCAACCAGTCTCTTTGCAATGGACTATCGGATTTCTTTGAAGAAAAAATTGAAAAAATTGCATCCTCCTTCCCTTCAGATGGAGTACCTGACTTTCACCTTCCCCCGGTTTCTAACAACTATGACTCTGCTCCCTCACTATTAGCTTTCAAGGATCTCACTCCTAACTTGGCACTTAAATTACTTTTACAGTGCAAATCGGGCTCCCCTTTGGACCCGGCTCCCTCTAAAATCATGAGCGAACTCTCGACCTTACTGTTGGAGCCACTCACTTTCATTTGGAACGCATCTTTACAACGAGGCCAATTCCCCTCTGCCTGGAAGGAAGCACTGCTGGTGCCTATCCTAAAGAAATCTGATGCTGACCCTACACAATTTAGTAATTATCGGCCCATTTCCCTCCTTCCGAAACCCGCGAAGGTTTTGGAGAAGGCCGTCCAATTACAACTGGCAGAATACCTAGAGACTAACTCTCTTCTTCATGACTCCCAGTCCGGTTTCCGTGCTGGATTCAGTACGGAGACCGCCTTGCTAGAGATATCGGAGACTGTGCGAGAGTGTGTGGATAAGGGCGAGGAGGCCATGTTGGTCCTCCTCGACCTATCCGCCGCTTTCGATACGGTGTCCCACAAAATTCTTCTAGACCGACTGGAGCATATAGGATTGGGCGGCACCGCCCTGGCGTGGATTAGGTCCTTTCTCCAAGGACGATTTCAGAGGGTTCTGCTCAGACCGTTTAAATCAGGATGCAAACCTCTTGTACGTGGAGTACCACAAGGCTCAGCGTTGAGTCCTCTGTTTTTTAATGTCTACCTAGCCCCGCTGGCGAAGGTGGTGGAGGCATGCGGAGTCAGAGTGGTCTCTTATGCTGATGATACACAGCTGATATTTTCTTTTAGAGACCACTCTGACTCCAGCCTTTCCAGTTTCCGCCACTGCCTTGGCGAAATCTGCTCTTGGATGTCCTCGAACCACCTGCGACTTAACACAGACAAGACAGAGGTCTTGTTCTTTAATCAAAAAATGACCATTCCACCTTCATTATGGTGGCCTACGGTACTCAATCCCCCCCCCTACCCCGGTTCACTCTGCCCACAATCTGGGGTTTATATTTGATGACACACTCTCCTGTGGCCCTCAAATTAATAAGGTTACTGCGGCCTGCTATGGTAAACTAAAAATAATGAGAAAGATCTTTCCATTTTTGCCTAAGGAGGCACGCAGAACAGTAACTCAGGCATTAATCACCTCCCATCTGGATTATGCCAACAGCTTATATGCTGGGGCCCCTCTATATCAAATTGAACGCTTACAAGTAGTTCAAAATGCCGCTGCAAGACTGATTGGCAATATTCCATACAGACACCCCATATCAGCGTTTCGCAAAGAACTCCATTGGCTTCCCATAGCCAACCGCATTAAATTCAAAACGCTCACTCTTGCTTTTCGAGCTCTGAACGGAACTGGCCCAGATTATTTAAAAAAGAGATTGAGATTGTCCCACTCAATCAGAGACCTCCGCTCTAACAACCTTCGTCTCATGCAGGTGCCAAGATTCCGGCGCACAAGAACTGGTGGTCGAGCCTTTGCTGTTCTTGCTGCCAAACATTGGAACTGCCTACCGATCGATCTCAGATTTGCCCCATCCGAAGCTCTGTTTCGCAGTCGCCTGAAAACCTGGTTATTCTCATCTATCTAGATTCTCTTTCCTTTCCTGCTGACAGATCTAGCGCCGGGACACCCCCATTGGGGGTAGCCGCGCGCTTTACAAAATTCGTAAATAATAAAATAAAATAATACATTGACTGTTTTTCAATCTCTCCATGATTACATATCTATGAAGCGATGGGATACACCCGAGCAAGCACACATGTTAGGTCCAACACACCGATCTCTCCGCACACACTTCTGGTTTTCTGAGCAGCGGTCCGCTGCGCCTCCATATCCGTCACCGGACACACCGATATGCCCTCCAGAGGCTGACATGCTCTCTACTTTGATCCAGCTTAGCAAAACAGTTATACGTTTGCGCTCACCCTTTACACGCTATGGCAGGTAGTAGGCTATCTGAACATGGTTTTCAAACACCACAAATGATAATCCTCCCCCCCCGACAATCCTCTCATGGAATGTGAACGGCTTAGGGCACAAAATCAAGAGGGGTCTGGTCCTGCAATTCCTTAAGCGAAGGGCACCGGCATTACTCCTCGAGACACATTTGACAGGTACGACCTGCAAAGCGCTGAACCGATGGGGTTTTACAATGGTCGCACATGCGGAATTTTCCTCTGAGTCACAGGGGGTTGGTATCCTGATCCACTAATAATTAAAAACTCTTGGACGGACGAACAGGGACGCTTTACAGCAATCGCTTGCCAATGGGAGGGACTCCATTATAACATCCTGTCGGTATATATTCCTCCGGCACTGCATCAGAGTGCCTTCCAAGACCTTGGCAAACTCCTGCTCGATCTCCCGGAGGGGGAACTAATCATAGGGTGGGACTATAACGCAGTACTTTACACGGCCATAGATCGCAATCCTCCCAGAGACTCTACTAGACCCACTCATGCTTTTAGGGACTTTCTAAATGCAATAGGATTGACAGACATATGGAGACCTAAGCACCCTACGGAGCACCACTATACATTTTATTCGGCTGCACATAAGTCTATCCCGCATTGACTACATACTGACGCTAGCAGTACCGCCGGAAAAGGTAAAAGCAATAGAACACCTACCGAGAGGGATCTCGGATCATTCCCCGATTCAGCTCACTTACATCACGCACCTCCCTAGACGACAGAGAATTTACCCTGTACACCCAGGCTATCTGAAGAATCATCAAATAGCGAAGGCACTTGCAACTTCCACTGACCATTACTTTGAGGAGAATCTAACATCGGTGGATTTGCCTTCCATTCTCTGGGAGGCGTACAAAACAGTGATTAGAGGACAAGCCATCTCTACAATCACTAGGCACAAGAGGCAGCATAGGGAGCATCTTGATTCATTAGGGGTAGCAGTACAGAGAGCGGAGACGGCCCACGCTTTGGACCCCACTGCCGATACCACCCATACTCTCACACTAACGACCCAAGAATACAGAACATATGCAGAAGACATGGCAAAAACGCTGCACTGAATCTATGAACTGGGAGACAAAACGGGGGAAATGCTTGCATGGTTGAAGAGGAGGGATAGCTCAAATCACACTAGCAGATGGCTCCACCACCACAGATCCCCAACTCATAGTTGAGGAATTGGCCACACACTATGAAAAGGTATACACTCCGCAGGGCACAATGACAGGTGAGGATTGCATGGAATTTTTAAACAATATACCACTGATTACTCTGTCCCCTGAAGACATGCTCGCACTAGAGGAAGACTTAACTCTGGAAGAAGTGGGGAAGACACTGGCGGCACTCCACACTGAAAAGGCATTAGGGCCCAATGGTCTTCCGGTGGAAGTCTATAAAAGGCTCGCACAGAAGATTACTCCCCACCTGCTCCACATGTATGCAGACAGTTTAACACAAGGCACGCTCTGCAGAGACCAAAGACTAGCTACTATTGTGGCCATTCATAAACCAGGGAAACCACCGGAACTGACGTCCTCATATTGTCCAATATCATTATTAAACGCGGACGCAAAAATATTAGCAAAACTATTGGCACTCCGACTACAACCGCACCTCACGGCTTTGGTCCACCCAGACCAGTCAGGCTTCATGCCAGGTCGCAACACCTCCCTTAATTTAAGGCGTCTCAACAGAGTGCTTCACCGCATTCCGCTACTGCGGGAGGATGCAGCCATTCTTTCCTTAGACGCCACAATAGCGTTTGACCTTGTAGAGTGGCCGTTTCTTTTTGCGGTGCTTACAAAGATGGGATTCGGCCCCAAATTCTGCGGCTGGATTAAACTACTATACACGGGGCCTCTGCCCCAAGTGGTTGCCAAAGGCCACATCTCAAGGGATTTCGGGCTGGGACGCGGGACACGGCAAGGATGCCCGCTATCGCCGCTTCTTTTTGCGCTAATATTAGAACCACTGGCAACGAGACTACGGACTGAGCCGCTGATTCGAGGGATCACATGGGAGACGGGTTGGGAAGATCGAATCTCCCTTTACGCTGATGACGTACTGATTTACCTAATGTCCCCCACAGACTCATTACAAGCCCTAATGAACGTCCTCGCGGCCTATGGGGAAGTATCATGGTATACCATAAATTGGACAAAATCACTCTTATACTTACTACACGGCCAGATGCCGGCACTACCCCCTGACTGCGCACTACAAATGGTAACCAGAGGGTTCAAATATTTAGGCATCTACGTTACTCCACAAGACTCGTATTCGTAGAGGAAACCTTAATGAAACCCCTGCAGAGACTCAAATCGGATGTCCTGCACTGACGCTTCTAGGAAGAACAGCACTCTTCAAAATGCTCGCACTCCCCAGGTTCCTCTACGCACTACACAACATTCCATTCCCGATCCCTCTCTCCTATTTTAAAGCAATAGACGCAGAAGTCTCCTCCATGCCAGCCCATATAGCTCAAGCCAAACTGATCCGTAGCTGGTACGACGGAGGTATAGCCTTACCGAATGTGAAACTGTACTACTGGGCGGCACAATTGATGGTTGTTGATCAATGGCTACATGCCCCACAACAGGATCCGGCATATAGACTTGATAGGCATGTGCTTCCTGTAGACTACTTAATTAAGGCCCTCTATACTAACAAAAAGCGACACACACTCACTGGGCCCATGCACACACAATCAGAATTTGGCATACGGCACAAAGAGCCTTGGGATGGTAAGGAGTACTTGCATTGGCCACCCCCTCTGGGAAACACGCAGACTTGGCACCCTGGCTAACACCAAGGGCTTCAGACAGTGGGACTCATTGGCATTACAAAAATAGGGGACCTATGGATTAGGGGAGAAATCATAACATTTGCAGCTTTGCAAGAGAAATATGGAATGGCAGACACTGAATTATACCGATACATCCAAATTAGACACGCGCTGCAAAGCGCAATTCTACCAGGCACCAAACTAGCGGACTCATCTCCCCTGGAGGATAGGCTTTTCACTGACCATCTAGACAAAACAGCTATCTCACAAACGTACCGGAAACTAGTTAACAATCTCCCGGATCCCACGGTAGTCCTCCGTAGTAAATGGGAGGTAGAACTAGGAGACATAGAGGACTCAGACTGGATGGATGCATTGGCATCAGTCAGAGAGGCAGCTATCCCATCACGGTTAAAATTAATACAACTAAAGGTGTTGCACCGTGTATATTACTCTCGCACCATGCTCCACAAGTTTGGGCGTGCACCCGATCCTCTCAGTCTAAAAGGCTGCAGGTTAGTGGGGACGTACTTCCACACCATATGGGAGTGTCCAAAAATACAAACATACTGGGAGCATGTATTGACTGAAATCTTAACAGTGGGTGAAGCGGAGGTCCAGCTAGACCCGGGGTGTTGCCTGTTAAATATCTGGAAACCTACGGACCTCAACTTGGGACTGCAGACTTGGGCAACATTCGGTTTGGCAATAGCGACGAGAAATATTGCCAGAAATTGGGGTCCCGGGACAGTGCCCACGCAGACACAGTGGGAAAATGACATGGATTTGGCAATGGTGGCGGAAAAGGCAGTCTACACCCACAGAAGATGTCCCAAGAAATGGTCCAAGATATGGGAGAAGTGGAATGAATCCCAGGGACACACTTGTGAGCCTCCACAACTGTCAACTGACCCTGAGACTAGCCCATGAACTTCCAATGTAATTACGATACATATTTGTGACACCCTGACACTGGTGATAAAGGGGGTAAGAGAAAACCGTTGTAAATTCATTGAACAACCAAACTCACTCTGTATTTGTTCCCTTGTGCGCATAGAACCATCTAATGTACTGAAGTGCGATCATCAATGAGAGACATTTGCTACGTCTATGATGTAACCGGAGGTCTAATGGAGGAAGGGAGGTGAAACAACGATAGTAAATTATGTTACCAGAAGTGTATTGCAATGAATCATCTTGAACAGAGAGAACTATAAACTGTAATCATCACTAATTAATGGAGTAGACTGAAGTTTATTGAAAAGAACTGACGTCAGCGCGCGAAAGCGGCGTCTAAGTACTCCAACGTCAACCCGGCAATCACGATGCCGACGACGGACGCGGAGCTGCTGATGACGCCTACGGTCGCGCAGGGCCTTGTGGGAGTGTGTGGTGCTTCGGCCTCTCTGACCTTGCCCTTGGAGTGTACGGGCCACTTCAGCCTTCTCCCTCCTACATCCTTTGGAGTCGGTGGGGTTCTGCTTGAGGGGGTTCCCATTGCCTGGTAGGGATGACGTTCTATCTGGTCCGCAGATCTGGTCCCCGGTGGGGACCTCTGTTCTGTATTGGCTGGTGGGGTCCTGACTCAGACCCTCCTTCCCAGGGGTTTTTGCTAGGGTATCTATTCTACATGAAGGAATCTGCGCTAGTTGTCTATCAGATGTATGAGTTACTTATCTTCGGTAACGATGTATCTGGTAGATGATTCTAGCCGCAAATACCTTCACGGCCCGCCCTGCCTCCCTTATTCTGCGAGGACCCTTGTGTTGGTCTTTGGTACTCGCCTCCCAGTGGGGGGCTGTGTCTCCTGTGAGTGCTTTCCTTGTGCTTGACGGGTGGCTCCGTCTGGGGGCGGTTCATTCCTACTTGGTTCTTTGGAGGATGGGGTTCCAGTGCCCTGCTGCTCTGGCTACTCCAGGTTTGGGGGGGGGGGGGTTGCTTCTATCCCTGTCCTCCCTCCCCTCCCTTCCTTCCATTGCTATCCTCTGATTAAGGGTCAGCTGGCCAGGTCTTGCCCTTGTCCCCTCTATGTTGGGGTGGCTTGGAGGTTGTTGTCCCTGTTTGTCTTGGGACTGGTCCCATTCCTTGCTCAGGGTGGGGATGGTAGGTTTACTACGTGTGCCATGACTTTATGCATGTCCCTTGCCTCTGGGGCACAGGGGTGGGAGGCTGTCTATGTGCTGGCAGGGTGGCTGCGCAGGGCTCTGCTTGTTCTTTCTTCTTCCCTGCCTTTGGGTTCTGCGGTGTTGACACTACTCTGTGTGCTGTTGTTAGTCACCGTTTCTTTCCAATTTTTCTGCTCTTCGCACACTGTTACCATGCTTCCACAGTTTTTTTATCTGGTGGTTCCGCGTTGTGGTGCGGAAAAGTTCTCCAAAGAAAACTGACGTAGTCGCTCCGGGGTAGATCTTATGTGACCTCGCTGACATCACGTACGCAGACGATGTACGCAATCGGCCAAGAAAGTCTTTTCTTCTAGCATGGCGTTAAAGTCAACCAATGCTACCAGTTTGCTAGGGAGATATATACATGCCCTGATGGATTCTGCTAAACAATTAGCACCCAAGCTGCCTGACCAGGAGCGTGGTAATTTTATGGAGGTTCTGGCGGATGCACAGGCTGCAGCTCGTCTAGTTATACAGTCTGGTCTTGACACAGCTGATTTGGTGGCCAGGGTTATGAGCTCCTCCATTGTTACCAGAAGACAGGCTAAGCTCAGATCCTCTGGGTTTTCCCTTGATGGTTCAAAGCTGTTCGGGGAGAAGGATAATTTTCCGCTTGAGAGATTCAAGTCCGTAGGTTTGCAAACTCTGTCAGGGGGGGTTGGGTATAGAAAGTATTGAGGACTTGGAAGGTCTTCCTTTCGTAGTCTGCGACCGCCACAGCAACTACAGCAACAAAACCCTCTTTCCAAACTTTACAAAGGTTAAAACAGGGGTCTCCTGCGAAGGCCAACCTGTCAATTCGCCTCCTCCTCCTCTACCTCCCCTACTCCCCCTGGTAACGTAGAAAAGCAGCCCTAGATCCTCCATCCTGGAGCATGTGGGTCCTGTGGGGAGTCGCTGACCCACTTCTACAGGATTGGAAATCGGTCACTTCGGACCTTTGAGTTTTGAATCTTGTAAAGAATAGGTACTCACTTCTGGGAATTCCCTCCTCCTTACCCTCCTTGCCAAGGATTCTGTTCGGTAGATCATTTACTTCTTCTCCAGAAGAAAATCATTGCCTTATTGCAAAAAGATGCGATAGAAGTAGTCCCGGAGCAGGAAAGGGGTCAGGGATGCTACTCCCGGTATTTCCTGACTCCCAAAAAGGAAGGCAAGTTACGTACGATCCTGGACCTCAGGGTCTTGAATTTTTACCTCAAACAGGAGAAGTTCAAGATGCTGACCCATGCTCCTGTTCTTTAGGCCCTGCAGCAAGAAGACTGGATGGTGTCGATCGATTTGCAGGATGCGTATTTTCACATCCCCATCCTGAAGTCGCACAGGAAGTTTCTCCGTTTCACAGTAGGGTCGCAGCACTACCAGTTTGCGATCCTCCTGTTTGGTCTTACTACAGCACCTCGAGTCTTCACAAAGGTGATGGCAGTGGTGGCAGCCTATCTCAGGAGGTCGGGGATTCCAGTTTTCCCCTATTTGGACGACTGGCTGCTCAAAACAGAGTCGCCCGAGATGGGGCTTCATCATCTGCGAGTAACAGATCAGCTTTTGTTCAACTTGGGTTTTTCAATAAATTTGCCCAAATCTCACCTGGTGCCCTCACAGGGCAACCTGTTCTTAGGGGCGGTACTGGAAACTACAGTGCCTCGAGCTTTTCCACCTCCACAAAGGATTCTCGACATTCAGGAGATGATTTCTTTGTTTTGTCAATGGAGCGGTTGTTCCTGAGGGTCCTTTGCCTGGCCGGTCTGTTCGCCTCCTGCATTCTGTTGGTCAACCATGCATGCTGGCACATGAGAGCACTCCAGTGGTGCCTCCGCAGGCAGTGGTTTCCACACAACGGGGATCTCAGAGAGACTGTCAGGATCTCCAGAGACACTGCAGCTGACCTGGCTTGTTGGAGCGTGGAAGGCAACTTGTCCCAAGGAAAGCCCGGCAGCCTCCATTATCCGATGGAGGGGAATCTGGGGGACGCGTTTCAATTGGATTGGAGTTCGCAGCTCCTTTACGCGTTTCCCCCCAAACCCTTGATTCCTAGGGTTCTGAGGAAGATCCGCCAAGACCGGGCCCAACTCGTATTGATCGCTCCGAATTGGCCAAGAAGGGTGGGGTACACAGATCTACTTCAGCTCTCATCGCACCCTCTGTCTTCCATTCAGGGCAGACCTTCTCTCGCAAACGCAGGAGCAGGTGCTACACCACCACCTCCAGAGCCTGCACCTTCATGCCTGGAGATTGAACAGGGCAACCTGCGTTCCTTCTCCCTCCCGTTGAACTGGCGGATGTTATATTATCATCCAGGCGACACTCCACTAGGTGGTCTAGATTTGTCAAATGGTGTGAGAGAAGTCCATTTATCCTTTAAAGGCCCTCTTGTCAGATGTTCTCCAGTTTTCTCTGTTCCTGGCCCAGCAGAGTTGTGCTGTGGCCACTGTTAAGGGCTATTTGTCGGCTTTATCTGCATTTCTTTATCTGCCAGATCAGCCGCCTTGGTTTAAGATTTATTATGGGCCTTACCAATAGGTTTCTGCCTACTCCCTTTATTATGTCTCAATGGGATTTAAATCTTGTTTTGACTTTCTTGATGGGTTCTCCATTTGAACCTTTGCTTAGTTGTCCTTTGAGACTCCTGTCTTTTAAAACGGTCTTTCTTGTGGCTATTACCTCAGCCAGGAGGGTAAATGAGCTTCAGGCTCTTAGTTCAAAGCCCCCGTTTTTGAACATTCATGCTGAAAGGATGGTCCTCGGGACCAGGGCTGCTTTTCTGCCTAAGGTGGTTACTCCCTTCCATATAGGGCAGTCCATTACTCTTCCTGTATTCTATCCTCCCCTCACCCTTCCAAGGAGGAGGAGAGACTTCACCGCCTGGATCCTAAAAGAGTGGTTAGCTTTTATTTGGATAGGACTAAAGGCTTGCGGTTGGACGATCAGCCCTTTGTGGGCTACGTTGGACGCATGAAGGGCCAGGCTGTGCACAAGTGCACTCTATCCAGATGGATAATCTTGTGCATCAAGATCTGCTACGCCCTTGCTGGTAGATTTGAGGTTAATAGTAGAATATCTTTTTCTTTCCTTTGTGCATTAGTTGTGTTAGGTTTCTGCTCTTGATTGTTTTGTGTATTTAGTAAAGCTTAGAGTAGGGATAGTTTGATGTGGGTTATATTTCAAAAGGGAAGTACCACGTTGTTTTTGTAAGTAGTGGTCGTGTGTCCCTGTTAGGTGATGTGGGTAAAGAAGGACGGGAAACTTTGAGAAGGATGTTTGGGGGTTCATAGTAGTCAGAAATGTTTTAGATGAGTCAGAGAGTGGAGGGATTGCACAACAGTTGATAGGAGAAACTTTTTATTTATACGTGTGTGTGTGTGTGTGTGTGTGTGTGTGTGTGTGTGTGTGTGTGCGTGTGTGTGTGTGTATGTATATATATATATATATATATATATATATATATATATATATATATACACAAGAAGCAGAGAATTCTGGGTAGTTCTAAAGTTTAGGTGGAAAGCAAATCTTGTGTAGCGCACTCTCAACACCAGCGACACACTAAATTTGCTCACCTCAAACGACTGCTTTTCTATCAAATTCTTTAAACATAGGATTAGCAGAGTGTCATCCAGGCATTCGCTGGCATACAAGGAGCAGCCCTGGGCTGGATCCGATCATTCCTCACCGGGAGAAGCCAAAGGGTCAGACTGCCACCCTTCCTCTCCAATTCCACAAAAATCACCTGCGGCGTCCCACATGGCTCATCTCTGAGCCTGACCTTCTTTAGCAACTACTTGGCCCTCCCCGCAGCCATCGCCTGACAACATGGCCTGAACATCGTACCCTACGCCAGCTCATCCTCTCCCTCACCAAAGACCCCGCCAACGCCAAACTCATCTTCAAGAAAGGAATGCAAAATGTTGCAGTCTGGATGACAAACAGCTGCCTGAAACTCAACGCCGAGAAAACAGAAGCTCTCATTCTGGGAACAACCACCTCGGCATGGGACAAAACCTAATGGCCAACTGCCCTCGGAAGCCCACCTATCCCAACAGACCACGCCAAAAGCCTCGGCATCGTACTCGATGCATCACTCACCATGAACTAACAAGTCAAGGCTGTCGCCTCAAGCTGTTTCAACACACTCCGCATCCTCCACAAGACCTTGAAATGGATCCCCCCTGAGTCAAGAAAGACGGTCACCTGCGCACTCATCACCAGCAGACTAGACTATGGTAACCCCCTCTACACCGCATCCACAAATCCCTACTCCACATACTACAGAACATACAGAACGCCACTGCCAGACTGGTCCTAGGCCTCCCCAGGCATGAACACACCAGCTATCACCTACGTAGACTCCACTGGCTCCCCATGGAGAAAAGACTCACCTTCAAGATCTTCACCCACTCATACAAATGCCTTCACACCAATAGTCCAACATACCTCAACAACAGAATCAAGTTCCACATACCCAAATGAAACCTGGGACCCAGCAACCCCGCGCATTCACAGAGCCAGAGCAAGCGGAAGATCCTTCTCCCACATTGCAGCCAACACATGGAACGAGCTAATGAAATGCACCCCGTTCCGTTTCTGTCTGAAGAGTCATTCTAAATATCCCCATACCGACCAACACTCCGTCTGTAATTTGAGAGGAAAGCGGTGAAGCTTGCAAGTCATTTCGATCAAAGAAAACTCTTAGAGATCGACGTTCCAGGCGCCAAGAGATGCCGCGGAAGCAAGCGGACGATGTACTAGATATTTTCGGTCAACAACACAAACATGTAGAGGAAGCAGCGGCAACACAAGAGGAATCACTATTGATACATGATTCTGATTCAGAGTCGGACTTCGTACAAGACTCATCCGCCCTCCACTAGCACAAAAGCAGCGGGAAGTGAGTACCCTTATCCCTGATCCAAAGCCAAAAACCTTCCAAAAAGACTGCTTATGGTCCGCCACTACAAAAAAGCCATAGCGCACCGAAAAATGGACTTGGAAGCCCCGCCTTCAGGCTCAGCTACGAAAGAAAGTTCGGCCTAAAACAGGGGCTTCACCTCCCCCAAGTCGTGATCCATAACCCCTTGGTCATCTGTTTCGGCACCGAAAGAAAAGAATGGTACTTCAGAATCAAGCACAACATTAACCGAAACCAAAACATTCCCCTGCCCTAAATGTTTCACTTTCAGATCGAGATATCCACCGAAACCGATCCTAGAAACTGAAAGACACACGTCTGTTATAGATTCGTCACCTTAGAATTACCCCCAGGCGTCAGACTGGATACGGAAAGTTTTCTTGCATGCAGTAACTCTGCGTGTCGGAAGGTGGCTTTGGTCGGCTCCGCGTCTGTCGTTGGCCTTGTGGTTGCTGAGATGGCATTGCGGTAGCTAATTAGACCCCACCCTTGTGCGCTGACGTGAGTTATTGCCCCGGAAACGCAGGCCCCCCCCTTGGATTAATGCCTGGATCCGGAAGGGTGGCGGTTGACCAGATTACGCCTCCAACGGCGCTGCTTCCTCCGGCACCACTATCGTGTTCGACGCCGGTCGGCCCCCTGGCCGGCGTTGACCCCTCCTGCGGTGTCTGGCGCCAGATCCAGCTCAGAGGGGGGTTTTAATCCCCTGTTCACTCCTGGGGACCATATTCAACCAGAATGCCGCCCAGATGCTGATTAGGAGGACTGGGAAGGGTCAGGTGGCCCTCTAGCTGACCAGGACAGTGAACAGGACTGGCGAGAAGAAATGGTGGATGTCAGTGGTTTGGACACCTCGCCTGGCCTTGGCATGTTGTCTCCAACTGTGGCTATGGAGGAGGGAGCGTCGTACGCAGGGGTGTTGCATAGGGCGGCCAGGCTCGCAACCTCGAGCTTCCTATAGTGGCGGTCACAACTACCCTCCTGACAGAGGTGCTTCAACCGGCTGCGAGCTCTTAGGAGCGCTTGCTACCATTTAATGAGCCCCTCACCGACATCCTTTTGGGCACGTGGTCCAGGCCCAACACGGGGGCCCCCTTGGACTGGATGATTGCCAGACGCCACCACCCGGCTGCAGGCGAACCCACTTTCCTTTCCCAACACCCACTCCGGAGAGCTTGGTGGTCCAAGCCTCCATTTCCAAAAGCACTTTCCCTACCACTCTACCGGAAAGGGAATCCAAGAAGCTGGACCAAATTGGAATGAAAATGTTCTCTTCCGCCAGCTTAGGACCGCGGTCCATAAACACTGCATGTCTCCTGGGCCGGTATTCCCAATCGGTGTGGGATACAGTGGTGCAGGTGCTGCCTCAATGTCCAGAGGAGGCCCGTGCAGTGCTCTCTCAGGCTGTTGCTGCCGGGACGGATGTAGCAAAGTTTGCGATACGTTGTGGGCTGGACACGGCCAACTCTCTGTGCAGGACCATTTTAACACCAATAGCGCTTCGTCACTATGTCTGGATGAGGTCGACTGATTTTTCAGGGGATATCAAGAACACCTTGATGGATATGCCCTTTGATGGCTATTGCCTTTTTGGCGACAAAGCAGACGACGCTCTAGGGCATTTCAAGGACTCACTGGCTACTGCCAAGTCCTTAGGCCTCTCCACCCCCTCTGTGCAATCTGCTTTTCGCCCCTTTCGTGGCTACGGAAGGGGGGCCTGCTATGTACCGCCCAGAACCACAGGCTGCAGCAAGTTACCAAACCTTTGCACGGCCGGGGACGTGGGAACAACCATTGGGGTTCCAGGGGCCAGCGGGTGGGCCAGTCCACCAACGCTTCCCCTCTGCAGCAGCCTCCAAACCCTCCTAGTCAGACCTTTCAGGCCCATAAAATGCCACTGGGCAGCAGAATTCCCCATCACCTCTCACACTGGCGCACCAGCACATCGGACAGGTGGGTTTCGCGAATAGTCCGAAGTGGCTACTCCCTTTCCTTTGAGACTACCCCTCCAGCCATGCCAGCAAGATACCACCACATGTCAGAGGACCATCCTGCCCTTCTCCAGTAGGAAGTTACGGCTCTCTTGGCCAAGGGAGACATCGAGCGCTTTCCTGTCCCAGAAGTAGGTTGTGATTGTTAATCCCACTACTTTCTGGTGCTCAAGAAGGACAAAGGCCTGCGTCCTATCTTGGATCTCAGGAACTTCAATTGCTTCCTCCGGAAGGAGAAGTTCAAGATGTTAACGCTTGCTCAAGTCTTGTCTGCCCTCGACCCTGGAGACTGGATGATGGCGTTGGACTTACAAGACGCTGATTTTCACATCCCCGTCCTGCCAGCCCACGGGCGTTACCTACGGTTCATGGTAGGCCACGAGCATTTTCAGTTCACCGTGCTCCCCTTTGGCCTTACCAGCACCCCTCGGGTGTTCACGAAAGTGATGGCGGTGGTCGCAGCTCATCTGAGCAGATCAGGGGTTTGTCTTCCCCTATCTCGACGACTGGCTGTTGCAGGCGGGTTCGCCCCAGGCCATCATCTCCCACTGCTAGACTACAGCCAACCTCCTGCATTCGCTGGGGTTCTCCATCAATGTGCCGAACTCACACCTGATTCCCTCTCAGAAGCTCGTCTTCATCCGAGCGGTTGTGGACACAACACCGTTTTGGGTCTAACCTCCCTAACAGCGAGTCTGGGATATTCGGGCTATGATTCAGGTCGGTCAGCCTCTATCCCGGGTTTTGGTCAGAATGACCCTGAGGCTGCTGGGCCTCATGGCCTCCTGCATCCTGCTGGTTGATCATGCCAGGTGGCATTTGCGGGCTCTGCGGTGGGCGCAGCATCAGGGGAATCTGTCCGATTGCGTCCAGAACTCGGACGGCACTGCACAACAACTGGAGTTGTGGCTCACAAACTAGGATCCCTCTACCATCCCCAACCAGACCACACGTTCAACACCTGGCAGGTTCTCTGAATGCCAGGGCGGACAAACTCGGCCGCAGGTGCATGATGGATTACGAATGGCATCTTCACTCGGAGGTGGTGCAAGGTCTCTTTCAACCGTGAGGAGAGCCTTGGCTAGATCTATTCGCCACCGAAGAGAACGCGTAATTTCTGCAATTCTACGCGTTGGAATTTACAAGGCAGCGCTCACTATGTGAGGCTTTTCGTCACGAGTGGAGTTGCGGTCTGTTGTAAGCCTTTCTGTCTATACCACTTCTGCCCAGAGTGCTGAAGAAGATGAGGCGCGACCGGGCCCAATTCATTCTTGTGGCTCCGGATTGCGCATGAAGAGTCTGGTATCCCGAGCTGCTCAACATGGCCAGCGATCCTCCAGTCAGACTGCCTCTTCAGGAGCATCTTAAGTCGCAGTCCTCCCCCCGAACCTGTCCAGCCTCCACCTCCTTGCTTTGAGATTGAGGGGCGGCAGTTGACGTCTTTCGACCTGCCTCCTTAAGTATGCTATGTAATTTTGACAGCCAGGCGTCCCTCCACTAAGTGGGTATACGCCTTCCGGTAGAACAAGTTTGTGGCATGGTGCACAGCAAAGGCTGTGGATCCTCTTCTGCCCCTCTTCCTGGGGTTCTCTTGTTTCTTCTTTCTCTGGCCCAACAGGGCTCTGCTCTGGGCACTATCAAGTGCTATCTTTCGGCCATCGCTGCCTTCCTTCGGCTTCCAGATCAGCCTTCCCTTTTCAAGTCCCCAGTTATAAGTCGCATCTTGAAAAGCATAACTCATCTCTTTCCATCTATTCCCTTCGTTATGCCTCAGTGGGACTTGAATCTGGTTTTAACTTATTTAATGTGCGCTCCCTTTGAGCCACTCCACAACTGTCCTTTAAGACTCTTGACTCTCAAAACTGCGTTCCTGGTGGCCATCACCTCTGCCAGACGAGTGAGTGAGCTCCAGGCTCTTTCTTCTAAACCTCCTTTTCTATCAGTACTTCCGGACAAAGTTGTCCTTAAGACTCGTCCATCCTTCCTGTTCAAAGTTGGCACTGCCTTCCACATTGGGCAGACTATCACTTTGCCCACCTTCTTTCCGCCTCCGCATCCTTCGAAAGAGAAAGAGAAGCTCCACCGTCTGGACTCAAAAGGTGCGCTTTCTTTCTATCTGGATCGTACAAAACATTTCCGGGTGGATGACCAACTCTTTATTGGCTACGTGGGTGCCAAGAAAGGTCGAGCCGTACACAAGCGAACCATTTCTCGATGGGTTGTTTTGTGTAAAAAAAGCATGCTATTCTCTGGCTAAAAATGAGCCTCCTGTGGGGCAACACGCCCATTCCATCAGGGCGACGGCAGCCACTACTGCTTTGGGTAGAGGAGTTCCTCTACATGACATCTGTCAGGCAGCTACGTAGGCATCGCTGCACAAGTTTATGAAACACTACTGTCTGGACAGCCAGGTCTGGAGAGACTGCTTCTTTGACCGTTCTGTTCTCCAGGACTAGTGTGATCTTGGTTCGCAGACCCACCGCCGTGGTTGGTATTGCTGGGGTATCTATTCTAGGGTAAGGAATCTATAACTAACGTATTTCTTTCAGATGAACAAGTTACTTACCTTTGGTAATGATATATCTGTAAGAAACATTAGTTAGTTATAGATTCCTTACCTCCCCACCATTCCTCCCCATTCTGCGAACTGATTTCTGGGGTTAAGGATATCCTTTCAGGGTCCTAGTTTTGTCCACCAGTGGTCAGCATCTTGCATGGCTCTGCGTTTCTGTCGTGGAAAGTTGTGTACAGAACTGATGTCAGCGCACGAGGGAGCGTCTAAGTAGCTACTGCGATGTCATCTTGGCGACCACGACGCCAACGACGGACGCAGAGCTGACCGACGCCACCTTCCGACCCACAGAGGAACTGCTAACGAAAAAACTTTCCGGATCCTGTCTGACGGTAGGAATCTATAACTAACGTTTCTTACAGATATATCATTACCGAAGGTAAGTAACTTGTTCTGTAATGCAGGAAATGCTCAATCCGAGGCAAAAAATTCTCCAAGCTCAACCTGGAACAAAGAAAATAATTCTTCAATCCACAAAGCCTCACTCTTTCAAGAAACAGTTATCGTTTGAAGAGGCTTTAGACATTCCTCTACGGCATCCAAAGAAGAAAAAGAAGGATGTTGCCACTAGCACTGCACACATCCCTATTTCACTTCTATCTAACCCACTATCACCACCCCCTGCATCCACTCCACCACCTCAGTCACCACAACTATCTGAGCTAGGCAATATGTACCCTCACTCACCCATCATAGAGGATGATAATGACATGCTACAAGACATACACCCTGGGGATGCTTGAGATGATGATGATATTGAGGCACAGGGAGACCCGGATCTTTTTCCCACATGGCCATCACCACCTGATGATGCCTCTTCATATCAATATTTATATGCAAAGGCAGCCGCTTTACATCAAGAACCTTTATATAAAGACACAATAGAGGAAGATTTCCTTTTTGAAACCCTATCCAATGTTCAAAGGGGGGGCGCAATATCTACCACTCCTTAAAGGCAGAGGACATTTTTAGGGACCCTGTCAAAGCTAGTATTATAACACCACGCATTGACAAGAAATATAAAGCTGCACTCTCTGATCCCATATACATTAGAGGTCAGTTAACTCCTGGCCCTTTAGTGGTATCTAATGTGGAGAAGTGTGGCTCAAATGGTTAGAGCGGTAGACCCTGATGCAGAGGTCTGGCCCGGGACCAGAGTTCAATACCCGCATTGGCGGGGTTTGGGCTCAATTTCCTCGGACCTGATAATTCTCGCCTCAGTTCCTATTCTAATCATGGGTCCCACTCTGTGACTTTGGGCAATAGCTTGCTTAATCTCCACAAAGGCCCCAAAAGCGCTGGGATGCCTGGTTTCACCCTGGAGGTGCCCAGGAGTGGACACTCACAGGGAAAACCAGGAAGTGTTCCTAAGTGGTATACGTACAGCACCGGGCCACTACCTCAGGGAAGTAGCTGTGCGCTCTATAAATGCCGGTACATTTACATTAATGTGAGGAAAAGAGCGAATTCCTAAACAACAGGGGATAATTTTCCTCCTGAGAAAGAATCTAAATTGATGCCCAATCAGCTAATCACTGGCCTATAGCTTACAGCCAGGCTCTATTAGCTGGCTATGATGGAGCTCTCTGGGATGAAATGGAGGGGCTCCTCCAACATCTCCCAGATGAACGCAGAAAAAGATGGCAGGAAATTGGGAATGAAATTCAATAAAATGTGCAGTAGATGCAGCTTACACTGCATCAAGAGATATAAATGCCAGTCTGCTCTTACGTAGACATGCATGCCTCCCTGTCTCAGGGTTTAAACCTGAAGTGCAACTGGCCATTCTTAATCTCCCATTTGAGAAGGAACATTTTTTCAGCCCTCCAGTGGACACAGCCCTTTAGAAAATGCAAAAAGACACTGAGGTCGCAAAATCAATGGGGCTCTGCAGACAAGTGCCTATCGTGGTTCATTTATAGACCCAACTATAAACGAAGTGCAAGATCTGCCTCCTCAGACAGCGCAAGGTCAACATATAAAAATAATAGGCAAACCTCTACTGTTAACACCTTTTATAGGGGCGCATACAGAGAAATCCATTTTAAAGTAAAAGGTTGTGGGAATAATACCCATAACTCAAACACGACTACCAAGCAATGGATTCCTTACCATTCCCCTCGACCTGTTAGAAGTTGTCTTCAAAACTTTCTTTCAACATGGAGATCATCACAGCAAATCAATGGGTGTGGGTTATTATCCAAAATGGTTACTGTCTGTTGCTCATTTCAACTCCTCCCAATATTCCACTTCGCAAACGCAAACTGTCAATACAACATCAAAATCTACTACAACTGAAAATATCAACTCTATTAATAAAAGGAACAATAGAACCAGTCCATAAACAGTATCAAGGAACATAGTTATATTCGTTATACTTCCTATTTCTCTTAAAAGATGGAACATTACCACCCATTCTGGACCTCAGACCACTCAACCATTAGATCCTCTCAGAACACTTTCATATGGTCAACATTCAAGAACTCCATCCTTTTTTACAAAAGGGCACCTCATGACAGCCTCAGATTTAGAGGACGCCTACTTCCATATACCCATCTGTGAGAAGTTAGCCTGATATGTGATGTCCACTATTCTAGTGGGCGCCCTGTATCAGTCCAAGCAACCCTTATGGTGATGGTTGTAAAGTCAACCTTGTAGACCAGCTATCCTAGTTGTAGCATGGACAAAGCAGTCTTTGGCTAAAACTTCAGAGAGCATGTGAAGCCAGCTGTTTTACCATATGTAATCCCTTGAATACCAAATGAAAGGACACCTCACAGTTATATATAACATATATATGTATTTATTACTAACACAACCCCTCTGAACTCTTTAGGAGGTCAGAGGCACAAGCACATAACAAGATAATTGCAGAAATTCTAGTTGCAATAGAATGTCGAAGGTCCAGAGTTTCATTTCAAGTTTCAGTTCAGGATAAATCTAAAGTTGCACAAAATACAGTCGAGCCCTAGGGGCGTTGCAAACCATATATTAAAATAGTGGTATAAGAACCACGTTACGAAGAAGGAATAGGCCTAGGGTCTAGGGAATCACTAGGGCTACACTGAACTACCAAAGGTTAGGAAGCAGGAGGCCCATGGGAAGCGTGTGCAGTGTCTAAACACACATGCGGGTTCTCATAGGGATACAATGGGAATGAAAGAATTAGAAACTAGTTGATTAGGACACTTCTGGATGGACTAGGAGAAAGCTACTGAAAACTAGGAAACTAGGATAGTCAATACCCACAGGAGCACCGTAGTACTCGTGTTACCTCACCCACAGGAGCCGGGTGCATAGGTGTCAAAGTGTGACGGGTTTCGTCGCTGAATCCTATGGAGACCTGTGAAAAGATGCTGCAGGCGACCAGGAGAGAAGTGTCCGGTTGGATCCAAGGGCAGATCAAGGATGAAGAGTACCTGAAAGCAGAGGGGACAGAGTCTGGGTCACTAGCCAGTGACCAGGAAGGAACCAGAAAGGAACCAGGCGATGTTGTGAAGCAATCAGGTGATGTTGTGAAGCTGGTCTCTGCAGCCACGTGGACCAGGGGACGTCAACGACCACTAGGAGCTGGATACGGACTGTCCCACGAAGGATCTAGCTGTCGGCGGTGTCGGCTTCCGGATTGGAGTCAACAAGCCTTGGCAAGGCAACCCACGCAGGAATCGAAGATGGCTTCTGTCGCAGGCCAGCAAGGTCTGGGGGGATTCCCTTTTCAGGGAAGCAAGGGCCAGCCTGGAGCAACCAGGCCAGCCGTGTGGATTCAAAGGTTCGTCGTCACATAGGCCACTAGCCAACGAGCAAGTGACCAGACAGACGCGTCGAGCACAAAAACACTAGCAGGCCCTAAGCAGCACTCGTGGAGTGTGGAGGGCTGTGCGTCGGTGTAGAAGGTGCTCGGGGCTTCTCAATCTCCAATGCCCAACTTCGAGGGTGCATCAGAAGCTGCACAAGTAGCAATGAGCAGGTTTTTCAAGATGGCCGGTCCCACGTCTCTTGTCGCCTCCATGGGTCTCAGCTTTGCTGTGGCTGTGGATCGGGCTCAAGGAAGTCTGAAAGTCTGGTTCTTGTCAGGCTCTGTGCTCGTGCTCCGGCGGGAGCGTCGACAAAGCAAACCGCAGCTCTCTGGATGGTGCCTGTTTGCACAGGGTGGTCTCTCCTTGACCACAAGGGAGACTCTTCAGTCTTCTAGTTGCAATAGAATGTCAAAGGTCCAGAGTTTCGTTTCAAGTTTCAGTTCAGGATAAATCTAAAGTCTCTTGACTCGGCTCCTACCTTTATACCAATCAAAAGTGGCTGGATTACCTGCTAGGTCCCTCCTATTGGTGGGACCAGGGAAGGGGGTGGTTACACCCCTTTCCCTTTGTCCAGTTTCGCGCCAGAGCTGGGGCTGGAGTGCCCCAGCAACTGGTTTCAACCGGACTATGCATGGAGCACCTTGTGTGCCCCAGGCAGTGTCTCATTTCATTCAGCCCTCCCTGCCCCAATAGACTATGGCCTGTCTGGGGTGGTGTTAGCACCTCCCAAGACAGGAAACCTATTGTGCAAGCCTCCCTCGCTGGAAGGACTCCCAGCAGCAGGAGGTCAGACTTGTGTCTGTGGCAGCAGCATCCATTTTGAGATGCTGAGGCTCTGGTTAACTTTAATCGGGATTAACAGGAACAACATGTCTTCTCCCTCTAGAAGGGTGGAATGTTACCCCCGTCGCCAGAACTGGCGAGGGGATAGTATTCCAAAGCGTATGACACCTTACACGACATGTTTTGATAAAGCCAAACCAAAGTTAGCATACAACCGTGAGGATGATAATGCACTTAAGAGTATATGGTATGGCTATATCACAGAATAGCTATAAGGACATGGTTCCGAAAGCTGCAGACAGGCTCAGCTCATGCTAGAGCCTCATCACACATAAAACCAAGCACTCTGCCTTCAGGATTGTTAAGGCCTGCCATAGGAGTGGAGTATAGGTGTATATGTGTCTATATATAATGTTAGATTTAGGAATACTATATTTAAGCAAGGGGTGATTACACGACCTTGCCCCAGCTGAGTGATCAGCCAGTTGTGTCAATGTGGATGGCCGCCAGGGCTGGCATAATACATGCTGCAGCCCCTGGTAGGCCTTGGATGCACCTATGCCCTGGGTACCTAAGGTACACTGTTCAGGGGCTCACAAAGGTGCCCCAATTCCCAATTGGATATGTACCTAAAGTACATGGTATGAATTTATAGAGAGAACAGCTGGGCTGTGGGTCTGATTAGCAGGCCCACATCCACATTAAAGTCGAAAACCAGTAAAGCAAAAGCAAAAAGTGGGGGTGAACATAGAAAGCAGACCCTACTCTCCTACACCATCCATCCAGCACATAAGAAATATCTAAGGTTTCTATTTCAAGGAAGCCCTTATCAAATCAAGGTTTTTCCCTTTGGAATTACCACCGCACAAAGGGTATTCACAAAAATGTCTAGCAGTAATGGCAGGACATCTACGTCCAACAAAACAGCCATGTATTTCCATATCTAGACAATTGACTGATAAAAGCAAACAGCCTCAAACTATGCAAACAGCATAAACGACAATCCCTACATTTACTGCATCAATTGGGGTTCACCATCAACATACAAAAGTCACATCTACAACCTGCTTCAGTACAACCATATCTAGGCGCCATGGTCAACACACAATCCTGTATTAGTAAAGCGCACAGCTACCCGTAGGTTTCCCGGCGCTGGGGGCCGTCGGGAAGATTAAGTAAGCTATTGCCCTGAGTCACAGGGTGTTGGGCAGACCCCTGCCGCCTGTGCCGGGGATCGAACCGAGATCCCCAGCGTCCGGCGTCAGTCGCCCTGGCCGCTGCGCCACACCTCTTCCCTACAATTATCATTGGCATATCCACATGCAAACAGAATATACTACAATATAACATTAATCCAACAATTCAAAACTGGGACTCCAATCTCAGTCAAAATATTCATGCTACTTTTAGGCATGACGGTAGCTTGTATTTCAATAGTTACACATGCCAGACTACACAAGACCTCTCCAAGAATGTCTCTCACATAAATAGGCGCAGTCACAGGTTCAACTTCAGGATCTAGTGTTGGTAGACAGCCGCCCACATCACTCTCTGCAGTGGTGGAATCCACAGAACTTGTCCAAAGGGCGGCCGTTTCAAGACCCAGTTCCCCAAATAATTCTGACAGCAGATGCTTCCCTTATGAGGAAGCTCATCTCCAAAACCTAAGAATTCATGGAATATGAGATTCTAAACACAAGGGTCTCCATATCAATTACCTAGAGCTGCAAGTTGTTCACCTAGCAGTGGAATCATTCCTACCTTACCTACAACACAATGTTGTCCTCATTCGAACAGACAAGATGACAACTATGTATTTACTATATACAAAAACAGGGGGGATGCAATCACTCCAATTATCACTGTTAGCACAGAAAATATATAGAGTTTAGCAATACATCATAACATCCTGGAAGAACATGTCCAGGAACAAGCAATCAAGTTGCAGACCTTCTAAGCAAAATGCAGCAACACGTTCCTGAAGGGGAACTCCAGCCCAAAGCCCTCCTACTATACTTTCAAAGATGGGGGTTTCCACAGATAGATCTGTTAGCAACCCCAGAACACGCAAGATGCCCAAACTTTGCAAGCAGGTACCCACACCACCAATTCCATGGGCAATGCTGTATGGATGAACTGGTCAGGGAAATTTACATATGCTTTTTCTTCTCCCACTGCTTTCATTAGTGGTCAGGAGGCTCAGGCAAACATTCCTTACTATTATACTCATAGTGCCAACATGGGCTCGCATACCGTGGTTCTCAACACTACTGGAGCTCTCCCTAGTCCCACACGAGAAGCTTCACCTCAACCTCACACAGAACATAGGTACACTAAGACACTCCAATCCCAAGAAAATGAACCTTTCGATATGGCTCCTGAAGTCTTAGAATTTTGATACTTAAACTTAGCGAAAAAATTTATGGATATTCTTAAAGAAGCTTGCACACCTACCACAAGATAATGTTATGCAGCTAAATGGAAAAGATTTGTTATATACTGCCAGCAACAAAAGGTGAAACCCCTAAAGTACATACAGTACTTACTTATTGCATTTGCAGGCCAACGACTTAGCTTATACTTCAATACGATTACAGTTGGCGGCTATGACATCCTATTTGCAAAATAGCACTTATTGTTTAAAATACCTGTTATCTAATAGAAACTTGTAGCTTCAGATTCCTTACCTTTGAATTTCCCAGGCCTCAGGCTGGATCCGGAAACCTTTGCTTGAGCAATACCCCTTGAGCGCTATATAGGCACCACCCAGGGGCACGGATGTCAGTTCTTTTCTTTCCGCCCCAGTTAAGCGCCGATCCAGGAAGAGCTACCACACTGTCTCTTTTTGACAGGTCTTTTCGACTTTTTATTGACTTCGGAATTTTTTTTTATCATGTACGAGGATGTCTTCGAGGAACACCAGGTTTAAGCCGTGCGGTGCCTGTGACCGCATGATGTCAGTAATCGGCCCCCCACCTCGGCTATCTCTGGTCTCACCAGTGCGACCATGTTTCGAAGTCATTCATGGACTGTCAGGCTTTGGCTCGGAGGCCTTACAGGAGCGGGCTATGAAACAGGTCCTGGTCCCGATCAAATAAGAGCAGGAGCCCCAACCCCTCTTTGTCCAATTCGAGGTAATCAGGACACAAGAAGAAGTAGTAGTCTAAGTGGACTTCATCTTCACCTCAACTGTCCGTTGATAAACAAGGTAAGGAGCACTGACGCTCTAGGCTCGGTTCTGCGGAGCTGGAACCAGGGTGAACTCCGCACCTCCTTCCCTTTCCAGGAGCCGGAGCGACCCATGTTCAAATAAAATAACGCTGGTCGCAGCTCATCTGTGTAGTTTAGGGTTGTCAGTCTACTACCTCGACGACTGGCTATTGAAGGCGTCCTCGCACCAGGCTGTCGTATACTACCTTCAGACTACGGTGAACCTCCTGCATTTGCTGGGGTTCTCTATAAAAGCACCGACGTCGCACCTGATATCTTTTCTGACGCTCCCTTTCATTGGGGCTGTTCTGAACACAGTGCAGTTTCAGACCTATCTTCCTGAGCAGCGAGTCCAGGATATTCTGGTTATGAATCTGATGTTTCAGCCTCTATCCTGGATTTCAGTGAGACTGACTCTGAGACTGTTGGGCCTCATAGCCTCCTGCATCCTATTGGTAAAGCATGCCAGGTGGCGTATGCCTGCTCTGCAGTGGGACCTGAAGTTCCAGTGGGCGCAGCATTTGGGAAATCTCACTGACGTGGTCCGGATCTCGGAAGGAATAACAAGAGATCTGCAGTGGTGGTTGACGAATCCCGCTTGAGTCAACGGCAGACTCCTCTCCCTTCCCCAACCGGATCTCAAAGTCATGATAGATGCGTGACCTCTGTCAAGGGGAAATTAGTGAAGGTGTTCACGGGCAACACTATAGCTATGTGGCACTGCATCAAGCAGGGCGGGGTGGGTTCATGGACCCTTTGTCGACAGGCCCTAGTCTCTGGACATGGCTAGAACAGCAGGGCGTAACCCAGGGTGGACAAACTCAGCCGTCGATGCCTAGCGGATCAAGTCAGAGGTGGTGCAAGGTCTCTTTCAGCAGCGAGGAGATCCTTGGTTAGACCTGTTTGCCTCCGAAGAGAATGTGCAATGTCATCAGTTCTGCGCGTTGGAATTTCCAAGGCGGCACTCGCTCTGCGACGCCTTTCGTCGCAAGTGGAGTTGCGGTCTGTTGTACGCCTTTCTGCCTATACCACTTATGCCCAGATTGCTGAAGAAGATCAGGCGCGACCAGGCACAAGTCATCCTTGTGGCTCCGGACTGGACTCGAAGAGTATGGTATCCCGAGCTACTCAATCTGAGCATCGATCCTCCGATCAGACTGCCTCTTCGGGAGGATCTACTGTCGCAGCAGCAGAACCTGTCCAGCCTCCACCTCTTTGCGTGGAAATTGAGCTGCGGCAGTCGATTCTTTTCGACTTGCCTTCTGAAGTTTGTGATGTCATTCTGACAGCTAGGCGTCGCTCTACTAAAATGCTATACACCTGTAGGTGGAACACATTAGTGGCATGGTGCACAGCAAAGGCTGTGGATCCCCTTTCTGCCCCTCGTTCTGGCGTTCTTCTGTTCCTCCTTTCTTTGGCCGAGCAGGGCTCTGCTGTAGGCTCTATCAAAGGCTATTTTTCTGCTATTTCTGTAAATGTAAATGTAAATGTATTGGCATTTATATAGCGCACTACTTACCCGTAGGGTCCCAAGGCGCTTCGACCGCTGCGAAACCCTTCCTGGCTTCCCTGAGAGATGGTCCCTTAATGGGTATCTCCAGGGTGAGACCAGGCATTTCCGGCAGTCTGGTGGGGCCGTTAGTGAAGATGAGGCAAGCTAATGCCCAGAGTTGCCGAGTGTGATCGCTGATCAGAGTGGGCACCGAGGCGAGAGAATTATCGAGTCCGCTGACCCTGGTCCAGAAACCTGCCGCGCCGGGAATCGAACCCTGGTCCCGGGCCGTCCTCTGCTCTCGGGTCTGCCGCCTCTAACCAGTGAGCCACACTACTTCACTGCCTTTCCCAGGCTTCCTGATCAGCCTTCTCAAAAGCATTACACACCTTTTTCCTCCTATTCCTTTCATGATGCCTCAGTGGGACTTGCACCTGGTTCTTACATACTTAATGTGCACTCCCTTTGAGCCCCTTCACACCTATCCTCTTCATCTCTTGACCTTGAAGACTGCCTTCCTGGTGGCCATCACCTCCGCTAGGCGAGTGAGTGAGCTACAGGCACCTTCTTGTAAGCCTCTTTTCCTTTCAGTCCATCCGGACAAAGTTGTGCTCAGTCCCGGTCCTTCCTGTTTGCCAAAAGTTGTTACGGGCTTTCACATTGGGCAGACTATTACCATGCCCACCTTTTTTCCACCTCTGCATCCTTCGAGGGAGGAAAAGAGGCTCCACCGTCTGGACCCAAAGCGTGCCCTCTCATTTTATCTCAACCGCACCCAACAGTTCCGGGTGGATGACCAACTCTTTGTTTGCTGTGTTGGCACTAAGAAAGGTCGGGTGGTACACAAAAGGACTATCTCCCGCTGGGTTGTCGTTGGCTAAAAAGGAACCTCCGGTGGGGCTGCGTTGTCATTCCACCAGAGCTACTGCAGCCACTACTGCATTGGGACATGGTGTTCCCTTTCAAGACATCTGTTAGGCAGTTACGTGGGCCTCGTTGCACACTTTTACTAAGCACTACTGCCTGGACAGCCAAGTCCAGAGAGACGGCTTCTTTGGCTGTTCTGTTCTCCATGACTTTCTCGTGTGATCTTGGTTCGCAGACCCACCACCAGGGTTGGTATTGCTGGAGTATCTTTTTTAAGGTAAGCAGTCTATCACTGTGTTTCTTTCAGATGAACAAGTTACTTACCTTCGGTAACGATATATCTGTAAGAAATATTAGTAGTGATAGACTCCTTACCTCCCCACCCATCCTCCCCATTCTGCGAACTGATTTCTAGGGTTAAGGTCATCCCTTTCAGGGCCCTACTTTGAATGCACCAGTGGTCAGTTTCTTGCATGGCTCTGTGTTACTGGCGCAGAAAATTGTGCACAGAACTGACGTCCGCGCACATGGGCGGTGTCTAACTAGCTGCTGCAATGTCATCTCGGCGACCACAACGCCAATGACGGACGCAAAGCCGCACGACGCCACCTACCGACGCCCAGGGGTACTGCTGATGATAACTTTCCTGATCCAGTCTGATGCCTGGGAGTAATTCCAAGGTAAGAAATCTATCACTACTAATGTTTCTTACAGCTATATCATTACCAATGGAAAGTAACTCATTTGTCAATTCTTCGCCTCCACACGTGCAGATTGAGCGGTGGCAGTTGATGGCTTTTGACCTTCCTCCCGAAGTGTGCAAGGTTATTTGTCGGCCAGACGGTCCTCCACTAAGACAGTATACCTCTTCTGTTGGCAGAAATTTGTATTACATTATACAGAAAGCACTTTCTGCTTCTCTTTTTACTGTTCTTCCTTTTGTTCTTACCCTTGCCCAGCAGGGCTCTGCGTTGGGTACTCTTAAGGGTTATCTTTCTGCTCTATCTGCTTTTTTTGTGGCTGCCAGACCAGCCATCTCTCTTTACATCTCTAATTGTAAATTGGTTTTTGAAGGGGCAGGTTTCCGTGCACGCCTGTTGTTATGCCGCAGTGGGGCCTTAATTCAGTTCTCACTTTTCTTATGTGTGCGCCCTTTGATCCTCTATACTACTGTTCCCTCTGGCTGCTTTCCACCAAGACTGCCTTTCTATTAGTGAAAGATCTGCTCGGAGGGTTAGTGAGTTGCAGTCGCTATCTTGTACGCCTCCCTACATGATGTCTTTTCCAGATACGGTGGTGCTTCGCACCTGCGCTTCATTCTTGCCGAAGGTGGTGACTCCATTCCATCTGGGTCAGTCTATCACACTGCCAACCTTCCTTGCTCCCTCACACTCCTCTAAGGAATAGGAGTGTCTCCACCTCCTGGACCCGAAAAGAGCGTTGTCATTCTACCTTGACCGCACAAAAGAGTTCCGGGTGGACTACCAACTCTTTGTGGGGTATGCAGGAGCCAAGAAGGGATGGGTAGTGCAGAAAAGGATCATCTCTCGCTGGGTCATTCTCTGCATCTGAAAGAAACACAGTGTTAGATTCCTTACCTTAGAATATCCCCAGGCGTCAGGCTGGATCCGGAATTTTTTTTCGTCAGCAGTACCCCTGCGCTTCGGTAGGCGTCGTCTTGCGGCTCTGCGGCCGTCGTCTGCGTCTTGATCGCCGGAATGAAGTCACTGGAGTACTTAGACGCCGCCCTCGTGCGCTGACGTCAGTTCTTTTTTACGCGCCAGCAAGCGCATATCCGGTAAGTGTACATACCCGTAGTCATTTTTTGACTAACTTTTTGGACAATTTTGTCTATATTTTCCGAATCGACTTGACTCCTGGTGCCTAAAGGGATGCCCGGTTTCAAGCTGTGTGACGCCTGTCACCGACTGATGTCGGTTACTGACCCCCACCGCCGGTGTCTCTACTGCTTGGGGGCCGACCACTATGACAAGTCGTACCTCGACTGCCGGGCCTAAACGTCGAAGGCTAGGCGGGAGCGTTCCCATAACCTCCTCAAGATGCGGCAGTCGGCTCCGCGCCGCTCAAGGTCCCGGTCGAGGAGAAAGTCAAGGGACCGGTCGAGAAGCCGCAGTCATCATCGTTCGTCTGTATCCAAGTACACGCACTCAGGTAAATCGAGGCATGGCAAAAATCATTAGAAGAAGCATCGCCGCTCTTCGACTTCACCTCGCCGGTCGCGCGACTCGGCCGAGGGTTCGGGTGGTGCCGCTCACGCGGCTCCGGCGCGGCCGGCGCATTCGCATCCAGCCCCACAGCCTCCGGTCCCTGGACTCGATGTGACTCTGGAGCAGATTAGAGACTTCCTTGTGGCAATGAGGACTCTTTCCGCCGTCGAGACTTGCCAGCGCGCCTTCGGGCCCCGCAGGTCCGACTGGAGGTCCTATCCCTGTGCTGCCGGCAGGCTTTGGTCCCGGGGGCCGCAGGACCTCACAGATCCAGGCCTGGATCTAGGTCGATGCCAGTTGACCTTATGACTCCTCCGCTGGCGCAGACCCCCATGGTGCCACCTCCGGGGCCGTCCTCGGACAATGCCGTCTCCGGTTTCAGCCCCAGCCTGGGCCCTGCGTCGGAGCGATGCCGCTTGGTACCGTCTCCGACGCCAACTGCTGAGCTTTTCACCTATGCCTGGCGCCGTCATTTTTGACTGTTTATCAGGACACAGATGAAGGGGAGGAATGGGAGGGTTCTGAGGACCCTCTGGCACAGCAGGACTGGGCAGATGAGCTAGGGGAGGCCAGTGGTCTTGAAACTTCGCCTGACACTGGTTTTATCTCTCTCCTCCTTCCGTGGCTACAGAGGAGGGAGCAACTTATACTGTGGTGCTGCGCAGGACGGCCACGGCCCTGGGCCTTGAGCTGCGTGCTGCGGCCGTGAGGACTAACCTCCTCACCGAGGTGCTTCAACCGCCAGTAAGCTCTTCGGAGCCTCTGCTACAGTTTAATGTGGCCCTCACTGAAGTTCTGATGGGCTCTTGGTCCAAGCCCACCACAGTTCCTTCTGTGGATCAGAACGTGGCCCGACGCCACCGCCCAGCTACGGGCGACCCCTGCTTTCTGTCCACCCATCACACCCATGGGACCCTCGTTATCCAGGCCTCTACGTCCCAAACCGCATTTCCTACCGCATCACCGGACCTGGAATCTAAAAGGCTGGAACAGATTGGCAAGAAATTTTTTTCCTCTGTCAGTCTAGGGTTGCTGTCCATTAATACTACATGCCTTTTGGGCCGTTACACACACTCTCAGTGGGATACAGTGGCGGACGCCTTGCCCCAGTGTCCGCAGGAGGCCAAGGCACAGCTCGCCCAAGCACTTGCTGAGGGGCAGGATGCAACACGGTGCTCCATTCTATGTGGACTAGACACCACAGACTTGCTGGGCAGAGCAATTGCAACGATGGTGGCGATTCATAGTCACGCCTGGCTGAGGTCCACCAACTTTTCAGGGGATGTCCAGAGCACTCTCAAGGACATGCCTTTTGATGGCCATCGCCTCTTTGACGACAAGGCAAATAGCGTGCTGGAACGCTTTAAGGACTCCAGGGCTACGGCCAAGTCCTTGGGCCTTTCGGCCCAGCGCCAGCAAACCTCTGCATTTTGCTCCTTTCATGGCCACGAAGGGGCACCCCCGCACATCCGTCCAGTCATAGGCTGCAGAACCAACCTCAACGCGGTCGCAGACGTGCAGTCCGCCGTGGCGGAGCAGGGGGACAGAAAGCCAGTCAGTCCTGCAGCATCTGCCTCAAAGCCTTCCTAGTCCAAGCTTTCAGGCCCATTCCACGCCATTGGGAGGCAGAGTTCGCCATCGCCTGCTCCACTGGTGTACCATCACTTCGGACAGGTGGGTGCTGCAAACCGTCCGAAGGGGCTGCTTCCTCCCCTTTGAGGCGACCCCTCCAGCCATGCCACCGCAGTGCCACTGCATGTAGGGGGATCACTTGCAACTTCTACGGGAGGAAGTTACGGCCCTCTTGGCTAAGGGGGCCATCGAACACGTTCCTGGCCCAGAGGTGGGACGGGTTGTTACTCCTCTACTTTCTGGTTCCCAAGAGCTGTTGACTCTCAGGAAAGTCAACAGCTTCCTCTAGAAGGAGAAGTTCAAGATGCTGACGTTAGTTCAAGTTTTGACTGCCCTAGACCCTGGAGACTCGTTGGTATTGTTGGATTTGCAGGACGCTTATTTCCACATTCCCGTCCTGCCGGCCCACCAGCGTTACCTGCGGTTCACGGTAGGTCACAAGCACTTTCAGTTTACTGTGCTCCCCTTCGGCCTCACCAGTGCCCCTCGGGTGTTCATGAAAGTGATGGCAGTGGTCGTAGCTCAGCTGCGCAGATCAGGGGTTCCAGTCTTCCCCTATCTCGACGGCTGGTTGCTGAAGGCGGGCTCGCCCCAAGCAGTCGTCTCCCACCTCCAGATTACGGCCGACCTCCTGCATTCACTGCAGTTCTCCATCAATGTGCCAAAGTCACATCTGAGTCCCTCCCAAAAGGTCCTCTTCATTGGAGCGGTTCTGGACTCGGCGCAGTTTCGGGTTTATCCTCCGTAACAGCGTGTTCGGGATATTCAGGCTCTGATCCCGATCTTTCAGCCTTTATCCCGAGTTTCGGTTCGGTTGACTCTACGGCTGCTGGGTCCGATGGCCTCCTGCATCCTTCTGGTACATCACGCCAGGTGGCGGATGCGGGCTCTGCAGTGGGACCTGAAGTTCTAGGGGGCACATAATCAGGGCAACCTGTCCAACTACGTCCTGATCTTGGAGGGCACTGCGAGGCAGTTGCAGTGGTGGCTCACTGACCGCGATTGGGTCAGTGGCAGATCCCTCTGCCTACCCCAACCGGAGCACACAGTGGTGACAGATGCGTCCCTCCTGGGATGGAGGGGCCACATGTGAGAGGTGGAAATCAGAGGCTTCTGGTCTCCGGCAGAGTCCTGGCTCCATATCAACCTTCTGGAGTTGCGGACGAACCGACTTGCACTGAAGGCATTCCTTCTCTCTGTCCGGGGAAGTGAAGCGCAGGTGTTCACAGACAACACCACCGCCATGTGGTACTGCAACAAACAGAGTGGGGTGGGGTTGTGGACCCTTTGTCAGGAGGCTCTGCACCTCTGGACATGGCTGGAACATCAGGGCATCACCCTGGTGGTTCAACACCTGGCAGGTTCTCTATACACCAGGGCGGACAAACTCAGCCGTCGATGCATAATGGATCACGAGTGGCGTCTGAACTCGGACGTGGCGCAAGGTCTCTTTCAGCAGTGGGGAGAGCCTTGGTTAGATCTATTCGCCACCGAAGAGAACGCGCAATGTCATCAGTTCTGCGCGTTGGAGTTTCCAAGGCGGTACTCGCTCGGAGACGCTTTTCGTTGCGAATTGAGTTGCCGTCTGTTATACACCTTTCCGCCTATCCCACTTCTGCCCACAGTGCTGAAAAAGATCAGGCGCGACCGGGCCCATATCATCCTTATGGCTCTTGATTGGGCACGAAGATACTGGTATCCCGAGCTACTCAGTCTGTCAATCGACCCCCCAATGCGACTGCCTCTTCAGGAGGACCTTCTGTCACCGTAGCAGGGGACGGTCCTCCACCCGAACCTGTCCAGCCTCCACCTCCATGCGTGGAGATTGAGCGGCGGCAGTTGATGCCATTTGACTTGCCTCCTGAAGTGTGTGATGTCATTCTGGCAACCAGTCGTCCATCCACAAAAACTGTATACGCCTGCAGGTGGAACCAGTTTGTGGCATGGTGCACAGCAATGGCTTTGAATCCCCTTTCTGCCCCCCTTTCTGAGGTTCTCCTCTTTCTTCTTTCCCTGGCCCAGCAGGGCTCTGCTCTGGGCATCATCAAGTGATATCTTTCAGCTGTTTCAGTCTTCTTGAGGCTTTTTGATCAGCCTTCTCTCTTTAAGTCCCCTGGTGTAAATAGATTCTTAAAAGGCATTACCCACATGTTTCCTCCTGTTCCTTGTCGTAATGCCTCAGTGGTACTTGAATTTGGTATTAACCTATCTGATGTGTGCTCTGTTTGAGCCACTTCACAACTGTCCTCTTCGACTTCTGACTCCCAAAACTGCTTTCCTGGTTGCCATCACCTCTGCCAGAAGTGAGTGAGCTCCAGTCTCTTTCCTCTAAGCCTCCTTTCCTCTCTGTCCAACCAGACAAAGTTGTTCTGAGGACTCGTCCTTCTTTTCTACCCAAGGTGGTTACTGCCTTTCACATCGGCCAGTCCATTACCTTGTCCACCTTCTTTCCGCCTCCTTCGAAAGAGGAAGAGAGGCTCCACCGTCTGAACCTAAAACGTGCACTTTCTTTTTACCTGAACCGCACTCAACAGTTCCGGGTGGACGACCAACTTTTTGTTGGCTACACGGGGGCTAAAAAGGGACGGGCAGTGCACAAACGGACCATCTCTTCGCGGGTCCTTTTGTGCATCAAGGTCTGTTATTCTTTGGCTAAAACGGATCCTCCTGAGGTGCTGCGTGCCCATTCCACTCAGGCCACGACGGCTACTACTGCCCTGGGATGGGGATTCCCTTTGCAGGACATTTGTCAGGCAGCTACGTAGGCCTCGCTGCACACGTTTGCCAAGCACTACTGCCTCGACAGCCAAGTCCGGAGGGATGGCTTCTTTGGCCGTTCGGTTCTCCAGGACTTCCTGGTTTGATCTTGGTTCACAGACCCACCACCAAGGTTGGTATTGCTGGGGTATCTATTCTAAGGTAAGGAATCTAACTAACGTGTTTCTTTCAGATGCACAAGTTACTTACCTGTAAGAAACATTAGTTAGTTAGATTCCTTACAGCCTCACCCATCCTCCCCGTTCTGCGAACCGATATCTAGGGTTAAGGTCATCCCTTTCAGCGCCGTAGTTTCAATGCACCAGTGTCAGTTTCTTCCATGGCTCTGCGTTCCTGCCGTGGAAAGCTATGTACAGAACTGACGTCCGCGCATGAGGGCGGCGTCTAAGTACTCCAACGTCACTCTGGCGATCACGACGACAGATGTGGAGCCACAGACGACACCTATCGACACGCAGGGGTACAGCTGACGAAAACTTTCCGGATCCAGTCTGACGCCTGGGGGTTATTCTAAGGTAAGGAATCTAACTAACTAATGTTTCTTACAGATATATCCTTACCGAAGGTAAGTAACTTGTGCTTCAGGCCCAACAGATGCCAGTGGGTGGCAGGATTAGTCATAACCTCCACCTCTGGCACACCATTACTTCTTAAGCAATTTGTATTGCGCAGACTAAACCCGAAGGTATCAAGGCGCCTATCAAAATCAATATCAGTAAACAGAAAATATACAGAAAATATAATGCCACTAATGCAGAATGCCACTAGGGGTATGCAAGTATGAAAAGATGGGTCTTGAGCGCAGATCTAAAAGTTTGCAGAGAGGGGCTAGATTTTACTTCGAGAGGGAGGGCATTCCACCACCTGGGTGCCAAGAAGGAAAAAGCCTTACCTCCCCATCTTACTCTTCTGACACGAGGTACAGAAAGGAGGAGTTTGTGGCCGGAGCGAAGATTTCTACTAGGGTTGTGCCGAGAAAGAATGGATCCCATACTTGTAAGGTTGGGTTTAGCAAGAGCTTTATACACCAGGCACAAAGATTTGAAACGGATCCGGTATTCAACGGGGAGCCAGTGCAGTTGTTTTCGGGCTTCAGTGGCAGAGGCACGCTTAGGTAGGTCAAGAGCAAATCTCGCTGCCGCGTTCTGGACCACCTGCAAGCGCTGTAGATGACTCTTGTTCAACCCTGCATACAGCGCATTGCAGTAGTCAAGACGCGAGCCCAGAAAAGCGACAGCAATTTGCTTTCTTGCCTGGGGTGACAGGAAATGCCTGATTTTCCTCAGTGTGTGGATGATCCCCCAGCAGGTCGAAACAGTCCTGTTGACCTGTAGGCACATACTGAGGTTGGGGTCGATCATAACTCCCAGGTTTTTAGCTGACAAGGTGGGCTCGGGACATGCACCCAGCGAATCCGGCCACCACTCCGCCGACCAGATCGATTCCTTTCCACCAAAAACCATCACCTCCGTCTTCTCCCCATTCAGCTTTAGTGAATTGTGGATCATCCACTGGCCAACTGCCTCCATGCAGGATCTAAAATTTGCGGCAGTTGACAGTCAGACAGGTGGGTTCTGGAGATTGTTCAAAGGGGCTACCCCCTCCCCTTCCCGTCAACCCCCCAGCCATGCCACCGCAGTTCCACCGCATGTCAGAGATCATTTGGCACTTCTCCAGCAGGAGGTTACGGCTGTCCCTCTTTCTGAGGTCCTTTTGTTCCTTCTTTCTCTGGCCCGGCAGGGCTCTGATCTGGGCACTATCAAGGGCTTCCTTTCGGCCATTTCAGCCTTTCAGAGGCTTCCAGATCAACCTTCTCTTTTCAAACCCCCTGTTGTACAGATATTCTTACAAGGCATTACGCATATATTCCCTCCTGTTCCTTTCATAATACTTCAGTGGGACTTGAATCTTGCTTTGACTTCACTCATGTGGGCTCCCGTTGAGCTGCTTCACAATTGTACTTTACGTCTTCTGACTTTGAAAACTGCCTTCCTGGTGACTTTCACCTCTGCCAGGAGAGTGAGTGAGCTTCACGCTCTTTCTTGTAAGCCTTCTTTTCTGTCGGTTTATCCAGAGAAGGTTGTGCTTCGCACTCATTCTTCCTTCTTACCTAAGATCGTCACTGCCTTCCACATCGGAGAGACTATCACCTTGCCCTTCTTTCTGCCTCCGCATCCTTCCAGAGAGGAAGAGAGGCTCCACCATCTGGACCCAAAACGTGCACTTTCCTTTTGCCTGAATCACACACAAGCATTCTGGGTGGATGACCAGCTCTTTGTTGGCTACACAGGCGCCAAGAAAGGCCGGGCTGTTCACAAGAGGACTATCTCCCACTGGGTCATCTTGTGTATCAAGGCCTGTTATTCTATGGCAAAAAAAAACCTCTGGTGGGAGTGGGGCTGCTTTCCCATTCTACCAGGGCAACAGCAGCCACTATGGCATTGGGACGAGGAGTCCCCCTGCAGGACATCTGTCAGGCTGCCACGTGGGCTTCACTGCACACTTTTACAAAGCATTATTGCATTGACAGTCTGGTCCGGAGGGACGGCTTCTTTGGTCGTTCTATTCTCCGTGACTTTCTGGTGTAATCTTATTCGCAGACCCACCAGCGGGGTTGGTATTGCTGGGGATCTATTCTAAGGTAAGGAATCTATCACTAACGTGTCTTTCAGATGCACAAGTTACTACTTGTGTAACGATATATCTGCAAGAGACATTAGTTAGTGATAGATTCCTTACCGCACTGTCCCACCCATCCTCCCCGTTCTGCAAACTGATGTCTAGGGTTAAGGTCATCCTTTCGGGCCCTAGTTTCTATGCACCAGTGGTCAGTTTCCTGCATGGCTCTGCATTCCTGTTGTGGAAAGTTGTGTACAGAACTGATGTCAGTGCACATGGGCGCGTCTAAGTAGCTCCTGTGACGTCATCTCGGCGAATACGAAGCCAACGACGCACACGGAGCCGAACGACAACGCCTCTCGACGCGCAGGGGTACTGCTGACGAAAGCTTTCCGGATCCAGCCTGACGCCTGGGGATATTTTAAGGTAAGGAATCTATCACTATCTAATGTCTCTTACAGATATATTGTTACAAAAGTAGTAACTTGTGCGACTGGAGGTTGCAGGTGAGGACGAAGGGGATGACCCAGCAGCAGGAAGCTCCTGGCGAATTTGGCAGCCTCCTTGGAATCTATGAACACATTTTTCGCCCTGGTGTAGTATGCGAAGGTTGGCCGGGTAGAACAGGGAATATTTGATAGTCGTTTTTAGTAGGAAGGAAATCTCGTTACGCCGACGGCCATGGTAGTCTGGGGAAAAAGGAGACCTCATTGCTCTATAATTGGACAGGTTGGCGCTCCCTGGCAAGCCGTAATGTAGCGTAGTGTCCCTATCACAATAGTTAAATAACTGACATGTTATAGGCCTGGCGTCTGTGCCCAGCGGGGGCCACAGACCCAGCGATTTGTGCGCTCTCTCATAATTTAACATGGTGGACAATTCCTCACCGAAAAGAGTTTGTAGTAGTTTTTCAACAAAGTCCTCCATTCAACCTTTTGCGGTTGCGTCCTACACTCACAAAACGTGTAGGTTATTGTAGCAGGACTGCACCTCCAAGTCTTCATTCTTTGCTCGAATGACGTCAGGTACCTTCTCCATTTGGAGTATTCTCTCCTCACGATGAGTGGGAGCCCTCAGCTGTTCGGTGATCCAACTGGTCCAGCCGTTCTTCGTGCCTGTCAACCATCTCTTTCAGGCAGTCAATACAATCTGCCAGCTTATAGATTTTAGAATAAATGATATGTGGGCTCTGTTTAAGGTCCAGGAACATAGAGCAAATGTCTGGCTCAATGGTCTGATCCAGGCTCCCATGAAGGCTCCATAGTATGTGTCGATTTCCGAGATTCAAATAGAAGCTTGGACTGCCTAGTAGCAGTCATCCCCCATTGTTTCCATGATGAGGCCCTTAAATCAGGCTAGGGGGGCGCTCCCAAAAGAATGCGGGGGGAATGAATGAGACAGCCGCAATCCACTGCCAGACTATCGGGTGCACCAACAGAGCGCAAGCATGACCGCCAACAGCATTCAAATAAGGAGAGCACTGACGAAGAAAGGTAGTGGTGAAAACACTCAGGTATGTAGTAACAGGAAACTGCATCTAATTTCTGAGTCAACAGAGGAAGGGCCAACAATGGCCGTGGGACTGCTGCCATAGAGTCCCGCCTCACCCCAAGGAGCAAATCCAGGGGGGCACGAGCAGACAGGCCGCAGCTTACAGGTGTTGGCAAACCAGGTATTCTCCAGCAGTCCGCTGTCTCAACAGAAACCTCTCAGAGCAGGCTTCCGGTCAATGCAATATATGGAGGGGCCACCTGCACTAGAACAGACAAGTACAGTGGGCCCCGCCACACTCCCAAAGAGAGGCGCCCGAGCAGACCCACAACAAAGCCCCCAGCCAGGGGCGAGTGATCATATGTCCTTTGGTGGCTAGCACCAAGCCCCAGGCCACAGTAGTAATATTACCGTGGTGCTGGGAGGTGAGCAGGCCATCCCCAGGCCTCCCCAATCCACACAGGGGTGCAGACCCGGCCAAAGCTATCTGGCAGTACTGAGCGAAAGAAAGATCAAAGTGCAGTCAGGAACAGACAGCAAGGGCCACAGCGTAAGGGGAGAGCTTCTAGCTCAGTCAAGAGATTTGGCAAGATGGTGGAAGTGGGGGCCCCTCTTAATTCTTTGACCCCCTCAAGAGCTGCCCCCAAAGGAACACTCACTGTACGGTCCTCTGGATGTCATTAGGGCCCCCAGAACCATACCCTAGTGCAAGGGGCAGCCGCACAAGCCGGTGCTGGCAGCAAGGTCCAGAGTGCAGCCGCCCTATCAACAATCCAAAAGTGCAGCACAGACACAGCCACCACACCAGGGGCACAAAGAGCATCAACAGGCAGAAGACTTGGCCTCTGGATCGATGCCATGGAAGAGGCAGTCCATTGCCTCCCAACAACAAGATGTGCTAGAGACTACTAGCTGCAGATTCTTTCACGTAGAATTATCCCCAGGCGTGAGACTGGATCCACGTACATGACATCAGCGAGGTCACATAAGACCCGCCCCGGTGCGCCTATGTCAGTTTTTTCCTTTTCCGCGTGCAATGCAGATCCAGTCCTTGCTACGGGGCTGTTTGGGCACTCTTTTTTCTTTTCATTGTCCCATCTTTTTGTGGAACAGTGTGCGAATGCCTTTGGGCTTCAAGACTTGCACGTAGTGTGGGCGTCTTATGTCGGCGACGGACCCTCACCTCATTTGGATGTGGTGTTTCGGGGAGGATCACGGCACCACTGATTGTGCGGCGTACCAACAGTTGAAGCCGAAGTCGCGGCAGGAGCGCCGGATGAAACTTCTCTTGGCGCGTCTCTCCAGGTCGACGTCCTCCCCTCGGTCTGCTTCAGTGGACGGCTTAAGATACGGCTGTGGTCGTTGTCCTCGCCCTTCTCCGATGTCACATGAGCGTCGCTCCCAGGTGGGTAAGTGTCGCAGTTTCCCTCCCCGGGGGCTGGTTTCAGGCCTGCCGGGGGCATGGGCTCTCCGCGGGTGATGCAGCCCTGCATGTTGTCCTATCCACCGTTTCCTGGTGCTGTGGCATCAAGAATCCAGATGGAGACATATGCGCCGGCCTTGCAGGCCTCCCAGGCGTCTCCTCCTCCTAGCCCCCCCTGGGGCGTCGATGGATCCCTTGCCTTGCGCGGGGCCCTCCGCAACGGTGGCTTCGGCCCCGGCTGGTTCAGATCCAGGCTTGGAGGATGTGGTGCTGTTGGGGTGTGTCTCCTCTAAGGCACTCTGCCTCGCCGCAAACTCCCGTGGGAATCCCTGTGGTGTCGCAGGTCGCCGCCTGGGCTCAGGTCGTATCCGCCAGCCCCTCTCGGTCCATTGACAAGGCGGTCCTGTCTAAGCCGAGGTGATGCAACTACGGCAGCGGCTGGACCGTGCGGAGCCCCAGGGGTCGTGGACCCTCCTTGTCCCACTCCGGGTCGTGGCTGGGTGGGGACCCCTCCTCACTCTTCGGGACCCTCTCGTCCCTCCCCACGGGCGGCTGTCGCGTTGGAAGGCAATTCGGAGGTTGAATCGTCCCTGGTGCCACCACATGGGTTGCCGGGCGATCTCCACCACATTCTGGGGTGAGGCTGGCGGAAGGCTTTGTGTCACTCCCCAGGCCCTTCTCCGCACAGGCAGCTGCCTTGGTGGGGGTCGAGTCGGCCCCGCCCGGGGGCCAGTTCGGCTCCACTCCGGTACCCGATGTGGTGTGACTTGGAGGAACACTGTCCGGCTACACCGGGTGGTGCAGCAATTCTGCCACTCGGCCGACTACGGCTCTGCGCAGGGGTCTTTCTGCAGATTAGTCTTTGGATGCTCTTTCTTCTCCAGGGGCAGGCTGTATATTGGTGTCGTCCTCCCCGGAGACTGGTCGCCATGTGGTATCTTTTTCACTGGCGTCATCGAAGGACGGCTCCCCGCCTTTCCTGAGGCTGAGGTGTTCGTCGGAAGAGCAGCAGGACCCTCATTCTTCGGCTCTTTCTGACTTCTAGGTCTGACCCTTGCCCGTCTCGCTTGGCTTCGGGGATGGCCGCCTTAGTTTGCAGCCATCGCCCACGGACGAGCAGCTTTCTCCACCGCCAGGCCCTACGGAGGCGGGTGCGGCCTTTGCTCATGCAGTGTCCGCGCCCGTGCAACACTTCTTAGCGAAACGCCGTGATTTTCGGTCCACACGGAAACGGGGCTTAAAGTTGTGCCCTCTGCGCCTTCATTGAGAGTTTGCGATACAAGGGGCCACGAATAAAACGAGTGCCCCAGTATCGACTAGAGGCTGCCAAACGTGTAAATGGGTGTGTTTGAATGTTCAGCGTCGGACAATTAGTCAGGTTTTTTTTCTCTGAAAAAAAGCTGTTGGGTCCTGATGAGAACTCTATAGCAAATAGGAGTTAGAAAGGCGTAGACCAATTTTTGTTGAACCATAAGAACATTGAATATATATATACAAATGCCCTACATTGATGTAAAGGATATTACAATTGGGTGCTATGGTTTTTTGTACATTTATAAAAGGACAAATCAGAAATGTATTATAAACAAATTGTCAAGGCTGTGAGTATATAAGTGAGGTGTGTGAATGTGAGACAAGGGTGTTTGGTAGTTTGAATGAATGATTTTTGAATAAGTGAGTGGATTGTTTTAGTAATGTATATGTGATTTTTGTGCTATAAATGTATACAGAAAATGTGGTCAAATCTATTCATTTAATGTGTTGAATATATAAATAAAACAAAAAGATTAATTCAGACTAAAACATTTAGTCTTTGACCCATGTTGTATTGAATTCCAATATGGATGTCTAAAAGTAGATTAAGTAAAGATAACAGTATTGGCAGTTGTTCAGTTAGATAGTGTCTACGGCTGTGGGCATCCTGCGCATGGGTGACCCGGTTGCTCATTTTCTGGTGGACCATCTCTTGGAGGTTCTCCACCAGGGCTCTGTTGGAAGGGAAATCTTGCTTCCCTTAGAGGCTTCGGTCCTTTCTTCTTTGACAGGGGTTTGGAGGCGTCCTGCCTCAGGGGATACTGTACCTCCGCATCTTCTGCACCGGCACCTTCCGGCACGCGTGACCTGGCGTGTCTTTCCCTTCACCCCTCTGCCACCAGTCCGCTTTTGCGGATTGCTTTTTCCTCCCTGCCGCCACTGTTGACTCCGCCGTCCCAGGAGGCTCATTGGCCGGACTCTTGTGTGTTCTGGCTAGGGCCTCCTCCTGTTTGTGGGACTTATTTGAGTCTCTGGGATCCTCAGCGTCCCAGGAGAATGTTCAGGTGGACTTACGGCATCATGCGTTGGATGGCCAGGAGCTTTCGGCACTTATTCTCTGCTCCGCTCTGAACATCTCAGAGGTGCTGGGCCGGGCCATGGCTTCCTCAGTCGCTCTCTGCCGCCATGCTTGGCTTCGGGACGGAGTGTTCCCCTAGAATATTCGGGAGCGACTCATTGACCTTCCGTTTGATGGCAGCCTGTTGTTTCATGCCCGGGCTGACTCCGCCATCCAAAGGTTCTTGGCAGGGCTCCGTCTTCCTCCTCCTTATCCTCCTCCTCCTCAGTGACTGCTGAGTTGGGCTGGTTCTGGGCCTTCTTCGACCGGGTGGTCTGGCTGTTGAGTGTGCTTTCTGGCCATTTGAGTCCTCCCTTGGGACTTTGGCATTGTTGGCTGCTGGACGGCCCTTTGTTGCCTATGTGTGTGTGTGTTTCGCTGTAGTTGTTGCGCAGACTTGGCCCTGAGATTAAGCCTTCTGCTTTGCTTGGGCTGCTTGTCGAGCCTTCCGCATGTGCTTTTTCCTGTGGTTCTTTTGTTTTTTTCCTCTGCTGCAGAAGTTCTTCCAAAGAGGGTTCACATTTCTTGCGACTTAACATACCCTATGTGGGGTAGTGGTAGCTGTTATATAGCTTGCGCTCTGCTAAGGAGTTCTGGTCGCCTTCGGGTGTCCATTCTCCATGGTGTTTGTATATGTTGCTTTTGCTTCTTGAGGTCGTGTGCGCGGCCCCTCGTAGTGGTGTGCCGGGCATTCCCTCCTTCCCCTGCTTCTGTCCTGAGGGCTGGAGTAATTTTTTGTTCCCCCTTATCAGACGCCACCTGCCTGGCCTTCCTGGGGCCCCGGGCTGTTCTTCTTGCTTCTGGCAGCTTATAACTGTTGGCGCCTTTCTGGCTGGCATGTTGCCATCCATTTGGGGTGGATTTGCCTTCTTTTCCCTCATTTCCTTGGGCCCTCTAGGCTTCTTCCTCTTATTCTTATCCTCTACCTGATTTGGCATTGGATTGAAGCTATGTTGCCTTGTAAGGGGTGGGGTGCATCGGCTGCCCTAGCCTTGCCCTTGGTTGCTCTGCTGCGAGTGTACGCCCCTCTTCAGCCCCTTCTCCCTCCTACATCTCCTGGGGGTCGGTGATGTTCTGCTCGTGGGGTTCCCCTTGCCTGGCCGGGACGAGGTTCTACGTGGTCTGCAGATCTGGTCCCCTTTGGGACCCACTGTTCTATTCAGGTTGGTGGGGTCCTTTCGCAGACCCTCCTTCCCCGTGGGTATTGCTGGGGTATCTATTCTACGTGAAGGAATTGGCGGCTAGTAGTTTCTATCAGATGTACGATTTACATACCTTCAGTAACTATGTATCTGGTAGAGACGATTGTAGCCGCAGATTCCTTCACAGCCCGCCCTTCCTCCCCGTTCTGCGAGGACTCTTGAGTTCGTCTTCGGTACTCACCTCCCGGTGGGGGGGCTGTGTCTCCTATGAGTGCCTTCTTTGCTCTTCACAGGTGGCCCCGTCTGGTTCCGGTTCATTCCTCCTCTTGCTTCTTTAGAGGATGGGGTTCCGGTGCTCTGGTGCCCCGCTGCCCGGGCTAATCCAAGTTGGGGGGGATTGCCTTCAATCTCTCCTCCCTTTCCCTTCCCTCTGCTCACCTCTGAACAGTGGTCATCTGGCCATGCCTTGCCCTTGTTCCTTGGGGGGTGCTTGCCCTCCATGCTAGGGTGGCTGGGAGGTTTGTTTTCCCTGTCTGCCATGGGACTGGCTCCCTTTCCTTGTTCGGGACGGGGGTGGTCAGCCTGCTACATGTGTCATGATTATCTGAAAGAGACACGTTAGTGATAGATTCCTTACCTTAGAATATCCCCAGGCGTCAGACTGGATCCGGAAAGTTTTGCGTAGCAGTACCCTTGCGCGTCGGTAGACGTCGTCTGCGGCTCCGCGTCCGTCGTGGGCGCCGTGATGACATCGTCGGAGTACTTAGACGCCGCCTCCGCGTGCTGTCGTCAGTTCTTCTTTTTTCCGCGCCAGCCAGCGCAGATCTGGAAAGAGCAGTTCACCTAGTCACTTTTTGACTAAACTTTTTGATCTTTTTTGATCCATTCGAAGTCTTACGACTCAGACGGTGCCGTTAGGGATGCCCGGCTTCAAGCATTGCGACGAGTGCGACCGTACCATGTCGGTCACGGATCCCCACCGCTTGTGCCTGATGTGTTTGGGCGTCGACCATGACGACGAGGCCTGCTCCGACTGTCGGGCCCTCTCGAGGAAGGCCAGGCGGGAGCGGTCCCGCAGGCGACTCGAGATCCGCCAGTCGGCCCCGCGCCGTGTGAGGTACCGTTCCCGGTCCCACGGGAGGTCCAGGGACAGGTCGCGGGGACGGAGCCGTCACAGCTCCGGGAGTCGGCGCCACTCCTCCGGGTCCAAGTCGTCAGGTAAGAAGCATAAGAAGTCGAAGAGACATCATCGCTCTTCTGACTCCCCCCGACGCTCGCGCGACGCGGCTGGGGGTTCGGGTGACACCGCCCACGCGGCTCCTCGTGAGTCGCGGGCGCCGCGTTCGGCTCCATACCCCCCGGTCCCTGGGCTGAACGCGACGCCGGAGGAGATCGAGCGCTTCCTCATGGCCATGAGGTCCCTTTCTCCTCCGACGGGTTCCGCGGCGCCTTCGGGCCCAGTGAACCCGTCTGGGGGCCCTAGTGGGTCGGGGGCTACGACCCCGATGCCGTCGGGTGCTTCAGCCTCGACGCCGCCGGCGCCGCAGGGCTCCACGATCCCGACGCCGCCGCTGCCCTCGGGCTCGTCGCCGCAGGGTGCAGCGGTCCCGGCGTCGTCGGTGCCTTCGGGCCCGGCGCCGCAGGGCACTGTTGGGCCCTCGTCGGGCGCTGGATCGTCCCCGGTGGACCTTACGACCCCCCCCGGGGTCGGTCCGTGTGGTGTCCCCTCCGGCGTCGGCCTCGGCTGACGCCGTCCCCGATGCCTCCTCTCAATCGGTTCCGACGTCGGGACGACTCCTGTCGGCGCCGGTCTCGACGCCGTTCGGAGATTTTCATCTCTATGAACCGTCCTCATTCACTTATGACCCTGAGTCTCAGGAGATGGGGGAAGAGGAGTATTGGGAGGGGTCTGAGGACCCTCTGAGAAGGGAATGTCAGTCTAACATGGACTGGACAGGAGACCTTGGGGAAGCCAGTGGCCTGGACACCTCTCCAGACACTGGATTCGTCTCTCCTCCTACCGTGGCTTCGGAGGAGGGCGCAACATATGGTGTGGTGTTGATGAGGGCTGCTAAGGCCTTGGGCCTTGAGCTCCCCGTCGCGGCCGTGAGGACTAACCTCCTCACTGAGGTCCTTAAGCCGCAGTCATGCTCCATGGAGCCTCTGCTGCCGTTTAATGAGGCCTTGACGGACGTTCTTTTGGGCACTTGGTCCAGGCCCGCTACAGGTTCGCCTGTAGATAGGAACGTGACCAGACGCCACCGCCCGGCCCCGGGCGACCCATGTTTCCTGTCCACCCACCCCACCCCCGAGAGTCTGGTTATCCAGGCCTCTAACTCCCAGACTGCCTTTCCGACGGCTCCCCCCGATCGGGAATCCAAGAGGTACGAGGCCTATGGCAAGAAGGTGTTCTCGTCCCTTAGCTTGGGACTGCGGTCTTCCAACACCGCATGCCTCTTGGGCCGTTACACCCATTCTATATGGGAAACGGTGGCGGAATTGCTGCCAGAGTGTCCGTTGGAGGTACGGGCCAAACTCGGCCAAGCCCTAGTGGAGGGCCGGGACGCAGTGAAGTATTCAATCAGGTGCGGACTGGATACTACTGACTCGCTGGGCAGAGCGATGGCTACGACGGTGGCGATACGACGCCACGCCTGGCTGAGATCCGCCAACTTCTCGGCTGACGTCCAGAATACACTCATGGACATGCCGTTCGATGGCCGTCGCCTCTTTGGCGACAAGGCAGACCACGCGCTTGAGCGCTTTAAGGACTCCAGGGCTACGGCCAAGTCCTTGGGCCTCTTGGCCCCGCGCCAGCAAGTGGGTGCCTTTCGCTCCTTTCGTGGCCAAGGAAGGGGCGTCCCCACACGTGCCGCCAGCCACTCGCCGCAAACTGTCGTCCAGCGCGGCGGCGGCCGTGGAAACCGCCGTGGAGGCGGTCGGGGAAACAAGCGGAGCCAGTCCACACCTGCCCCCGCAGCATCCGCCTCTAAACCCTCCTAGTCCGTGCTTTTCGGCCCTTGTGACGCCAGTGGGAGGCAGGGTTCGCCATCACCACTCTCACTGGCGCACAGTCACTTCGGACAGGTGGGTGCTGCAGATCGTCCGAAGGGGCTACTCCCTCCCCTTCGAGACGACCCCTCAAGCCATGCCACCGCGACTCCACCGCATATCGGGGGATCACTTGCGGCTCCTGCAAGAGGAAGTTTCGGCCCTCTTGGCCAAGGGGGCCATCGAGCGCGTTCCTGGGCCAGAAGTAGGTCGTGGTTGCTACTCCCACTACTTCCTGGTACCCAAGATGGGCAAAGGGGGCCTACGCCCTATCTTGGATCTGAGGAACGTCAACGGCTTCCTCCGGAAGGAGAAGTTCAAAATGCTGATATTGGCTCAGGTCTTGGCTGCCCTAGACCCAGGAGACTGGATGGTAGCGTTGGACTTGCAGGACGCATATTTCCACATCCCCGTCCTGCCGGCCCACCGGCGTTACCTGTGGTTCACGGTCGGCCTCGAGCACTTTCAGTTTACCATGCTCCCCTTCGGCCTTACCAGCGCCCCACGGGTGTTCACGAAGGTGATGGCGGTGGTCGCAGCTCATCTGCGCAGGTTAGGGGTGTCAGTCTTCCCCTACCTAGACGACTGGTTGTTGAAGGCGGGCTCGCCCCAGGCAGTCGTCAGCCACCTCCAGACTACGGCGGATCTCCTGCACCAGCTGGGATTTTCCATCAATGTGCCGAAGTCACACCTGTGCCCCTCTCAGAAGCTCCTTTTCATCAGAGCGGTTCTCGACTCGGCGCAGTTTCGGGTTTACCCGCCCGAGCAGCGGGTCCGGGATATACAGGCTCTGATTCCGGTCTTTCGGCCGTTATCCCGGGTTTCGGTCAGGTTGACGCTGCGGCTTCCGGGGCTAATGGCCTCCTGCATCCTTCTGGTGCATCACGCACGGTGGCGGATGCGGGCTCTGCAGTGGGACCTGAAGTTTCAGTGGGCCCAGCACCGGGGCAACCTGTCCGACCATGTCCTGATCTCGGAGGGCACTGCGAGACAGTTGCAGTGGTGGCTCACGGACCGCGATTGGGTCAACGGCAGATCCCTCTCCCTTCCCCAACCGGAGCACGTAGTTGTGACGGACGCGTCCCTCCTAGGCTGGGGAGGCCACTTGGGAGAGGCGGAGATCAGAGGACTCTGGTCTCCGGCGGAGTCCCAGCTCCACATCAACCTTCTGGAGCTGAGGGCGATTCGTCTGGCACTGAAAGCATTCCTCCCGTCTGTCCGAGGGAGTGCAGTGCAGGTGTTCACCGACAACACCACCGCCATGTGGTACTGCAACAAGCAAGGCGGAGTGGGGTCGTGGACCCTTTGCCAGGAGGCTCTGCGTCTCTGGCAATGGCTGGAACATCAGTTGAACTCTGGTGGTTCAACACCTGGCAGGTTCTCTGAACGCCAGGGCGGACGAACTCAGCCGTCGGTGCTCGATGGATCACGAATGGCGTCTGAACTTGGACGTGGCGCAAGGCCTCTTTCTGCGATGGGGAGAGCCTTGGTTAGATCTATTCGCCACCGAAGAGAACGCGCAATGTCATCGGTTCTGCGCGTTGGAATTTCCAAGGCGGCACTCGCTCGGAGACTCTTTTCGTCGCGAGTGGAGCTGCGGTCTGTTGTACGCCTTTCCGCCTATACCTCTTCTTCCCAGAGTGCTGAAGAAGATCAAGCGCGACCGGGCACAGGTCATCCTTGTGGCTCCGGACTGGGCTCGAAGGTACTGGTATCCCGAGCTACTCAGCATGTCAGTCGATCCCCCGATTCGTCTGCCTCTTCAGGAGGACCTTCTGTCGCAGCAGCAGGGGACGGTCCTCCACCCGAACCTGTCCAGTCTCCACCTCCATGCTTGGAGATTGAGCGGCGACAGTTGAGGCCATTTGACTTGCCTCCTGAAGTTTGCAACATCATTCTGGCAGCCAGGCGTCCCTCCACAAAAACGGTATACGCCTGCAGGTGGAACAGATTTGTGGCATGGTGCACAGCAAAGGCTGTGGATCCCCTCAATGCCCCTCTCTCTGAGGTTCTTCTCTTCCTTCTTTCTCTTGCCCAGCAGGGCTCTGCTCTGGGCACTATCAAGGGCTATCTTTCGGCTCTTTCAGCCTTTCTGAGGCTGCCTGACCAACCTTCTTTGTTCAAGTCCCCTATTGTTAACAGATTCCTGAAAGGCATCACTCATACCTTTCCTCCTGTCCCTTTCGTGATGCCTCAGTGGGACTTGAACCTGGTTCTAACCTTTCTGATGTGCGCTCCCTTTGAGCCACTTCATAACTGTCCGCTTTGCCTTCTTTCTTTGAAGACTGCCTTCCTGGTAGCTATCACCTCTGCCAGGAGAGTGAGTGAGCTCCAGGCCCTCTCTTGTAAGCCTCCTTTCCTTTCAGTCCATCCGGACAAGGTTGTTTTGAGGACTAGGCCCTCCTTCTTGCCAAAGGTGGTCACGGCCTTCCACATTGGGCAGTCCATCACATTGCCCACCTTCTTTCCGCCTCTGCACCCCTCGAGAGAGGAGGAGAGGCTCCACCGTCTGGACCCAAAACGTGCGCTCTCGTTCTATCTGGATCACACACGCCAGTTCCGGGTGGATGATCAACTCTTTGTTGGGTACGCTTGCGCTAAGAAAGGGAAAGCGGTGCACAAGAGGACCATCTCTCGATGGATTATCATGTGCATTCAGGCGTGTTACTCCTTGTCTAAGAAGGAACCACCTGTTGGGCTGCGGGCTCATTCCACTCGAGCCACGGCCACTACCACTGCCTTGGGCCGAGGTGTGCCCTTGCAGGACATATGCCAGGCAGCTACGTGGGCCTCGTTGCACACGTTTGCTAGGCACTACTGCCTGGACAGTCAAGTCCGGAGGGATGGCTACTTTGGCCGCTCCGTTCTCCAGGACTTTCTGGTGTAAATATTGGTTCGCAGACCCACCACCACGGGGATGGTATTGCTGGGGTATCTATTCTAAGGTAAGGAATCTATCACTAACGTGTCTCTTTCAGATGCACAAGTTACTACTTGTGTAACGATATATCTGTAAGAGACATTAGTTAGTGATAGATTCCTTACCGACCCACCCATCCTCCCCGTTCTGCGAACCGATATCTAGGGTTACGGTCTTCCCCTTTCAGGGCCCTAGTTTCTTGCCACCAGTGTCGGTTTTTGTCATGGCTCTGCGCTTCTGGCGCGGAAAAGCTGTGGCTAAGAACTGACGTCAGCACGCGGAGGCGGCGTCTAAGTACTCCGACGACGTCATCACGGCGCCCACGACGCCTACGACGGACCCGGAGCCGCAGACGACGCCTACCGACGCGCAAGGGTACTGCTACGCAAAACTTTCCGGATCCAGTCTGACGCCTGGGGATATTCTAAGGTAAGGAATCTATCACTAACTAATGTCTCTTACAGATATATCGTTACACAAGTAGTAACTTGTGCTTTACGCATGTTCCTTGCCCCTGGGGCACGGGGGGAGGCTGTCTATGTACTAGCAGGGTAGCTGCTCAGGCCTCTGCTCTGTTCTTTCTCCTTTCCCTGCCTTTGGGTTCCGCGGTATTGACGCTGCTCCTGGTGGTGGTGTTAGTCACCCTTTCTTTTCCAATTTTTTTGCTCTTCGCACACTGTTCCCATTCTCCCTGTTTTTTATCTGGTGGCTCCGCGTTGTGGTGCGAAAAAGTTCCCCAATAAAAACTGATGTAGGCGCGCCGGGTCGGGTCTTATGTGACCTCGCTGACGTCATGTACGTGGACGACGCCTGGGGGGAGTCACGTGATGCTGCCCTGCCCCCGGTTCGCAGGGATGCTGTGGCAAAAAATTTCTGTATCCAGTCTCAGGCCTGGGGATAATTCTGGGTGAAGGAATCTGCGGCTAGAATCGTCTCCACCAGATACATCGTTACCGAAGGTAAGTAACTTGTATGATAAAGTTTGGATTGACCCTCTGGTCGGTAGAGCCTCCTCATGGGATGGCCATCTTGCAGCCAGGCTAGCTTCGCACCCCGGCACTTCGAAACTTTTAGAACAAGACGTTTGGCTAGTTGTATTATGGTTGATTAGGGTTATTTTGGCAACCAACTCTGGCAAAGAGTCAGTCAGGGTGACCAGTTAAGCCCTCAGAAAGAGTTACCTCAACAGGTGAAGCAGTCCTCAGCCATATTCAGGTACTTTTATCCTTTGCTGTATGCACCTATGAAAGTGGTCCTGATGGAAGTGATGCAGGATGCTGAAGATCTTCAAGGTTGCAGTGGATGTGATGCGGTCTACAAGGTCTTTCTGTGGCTACTCTTCGATCTGCATAAGGGGTAAGGCAGTCCTGGCCATGGGCTCAACTTCCCTCTAGGTCCTCGCTGTAGTGGCAGACGTCCAGTTGCGGTCACAGCGGAATTCTTCCTTGAACTATACCTTGCCTTCTGGGGAACCAAGCTGCACTCTAATGGCTCTACTGGGTCTAGCGAACTTGGGTACAACATTGAGCGCAGAATCCTGGTTTCTGATACTGCACTGCGATGAGAAGCAGCACCTTGAAGATTTGGGCTACTTACTTGCCCCAGCAGGCTTCTTCAGCTGTTGTTGCCCTATGCTGCGAACAATAGGTCAGCCAATTGACTCTTAGTCTCTTGCTTCCGCTGGGCTCTGAAAATGATTTCTCCACTAGCATGATACAGCAGGCACTGTCCCATCTCCTTTAGTGGCCACCATGTTCAGCATGTGCATTCCACACCATTGCAGCCTCTCTTTGCAGGTTCCTCGGTGTGCAAGTCATTCATTCGTCAGTCCAGTTTAGATCTTGAGTTCGAGGAGCCAGGGGTGCCCTTTTATGCTCAGAAAGTGCCCTCAGAGAAGGATGCAGTTGGTAGCCAATGGACTACCAGGTTCCCGCCCTCATGCTGACCACTTCCTGCAAAGTGTGATATCTGTCAATAGGAAAGTAGGATCTGCTTTCATGGTTACTGTGAGAAGTTGGCCTGATATATAATGTTCACTATTCTAGTGAGCACTTTGTATCAGTCCAAACAACCCTTATTGATGATTGGTTGTAAGTCAACCTTATAGACCAGCTATCCTAGTAGCATGGATACGAGCAGTCTAAGGCTAAAGACTCGAGAGGGCGTGTTAAGCCAGCTGTTATACCACACATGTACCCCTTGAATACCCAGTGAAAGGACACCACACAAGTGTTATGAAAATAAACAGTGTATTTATTAAAATCACAACAGCCCTGTACTCTTTATGAGGACAGGGTACTAAGCACAAAACAAAACTCTTACGAAAATACTTAAGTTAGCACAGTATATACAAATGCCCGAGGGGCACGGAAAACCATATACTCTGAAAGTGGAATGCGAAATTACTAGCAGGTAAGTACAGTACTAATAGGCTTTGGAATCGCTAGGTCTTGACTATAGAATCTTCAGATTACTTCTAGGAGGCCTAGGGGACTCGGGTGCAGAGTGTGCACTCTCACGCGGGATGCGGGACAAAGTCTATGGTAGCTAGTTTTCAGAAAGTTAGTGTTCTCGGGCGAACCCGACCTGGTAGGAGGAAAACGAAAGTGGATTCCGACCCTTGGATAGTGAGGCTATGCTGGGGCACAGAAATGCCGAAGTTACCTAGCCCAGGGGCTGCAGCTGCATATGTCTCAAAGGACGTCGGGAATCCTCGTAGACGGACCAGGAGCCTGGAAGGAAGATGCTGGCAGGCGACCAGTGAAGAGAGTTCGGAGTGATCCAAGCCTGGATCTTGAAGATGGACGATACCTGAAAGCAGAGGGGACCAAGTTCGTGACTACTAGCCAGTAATCAGGTGGCACCAGGAGGGCACCGGATGGTAGTCACCTCGGCTAGGTGAGTGGGTGACCCTGTGCTCTGCAGATCTCACGGACCAGGAGGCGTTGTCGGCGACCAGGATGGAGGAGCGAGCTGTCCCACGATGGATGAAGCTGTCGGCGTCGCTGGACCCAGGATTGGGCAACAAAGCCTTGGCAAATTCAAGCCCACGCGGTGGACTCAAAATGGCGTCTGGAGTTGACCAGGAGGGTCCGGGGTGCTTCTCTTGAAGAAGGAAGCAAGGGCCAGTCTGGAGCAACCAGACCAGCAGCAGTGATGTCGTCGGGCGTCGTTAAGAAGGCCACAAGCCAGCCGGCTAGTAGCCAAACAACGCGGTGAGCAGGCACGAGCAGAAGGGCCCCACGCAGATCGTGGAGATGCTGGAGGGCTGATCTTCGGTGCTGGAGCTGCTCAGGGTTGGGGCTTCTCGGACCCCAAAGCACTCACCAGTGGAGCACACGGTGGGCTTGTTGCAAAGAAGTCGTGCAGTCTTGGCGATCGTCGGTCCCTCGAGGTCTCGTCGCACTCACAGTTCTCAGCTGGGCTGTAGAGGTGAGTAGAGGTCAGAGGTGCCAGGGAAGCCGGGTCTCGTCGAGCTGGGCAGTCGGATTCCGGAGGAAGGACTTGCAGCAGACCGCAGTGTTCTTAGGATGGTGCCCGCTTGATGCAGGGTGACTACTCCTTAGCCACAAGGGAGAATCTTGAAGAAGAAATCTTGATGTCCTTTCGCAGAAAGTCGTGTCTTGATTCCAAAGATGATCTAATTTTAATAGGGGGCCCGCTCCTATCTTTATACTAAGAAAAGGGGCTGACCCGGTGACTAGGTCCTGCCTATGGGTGGGACTAGGAGGGGGGTGGTTACACCCCTCTCCCATGCCGGACTTTCCCCAGGCCAGGGGCTGGTGTGCCCCTGGAACTGGTTCTGACCGGCCTATGCGTAGTGAGCACCGGGGTGCCACTCAGCAGTCACCTTCCTGTAAAGCCCTGCCTACCCAGGATACACAAAACCCTGTCTGGGATGGTGCTAGCACCGCCCTCGACAGGAAACCCTTTGTCCAGGCTCCCCTCGCTGGAAGGACTCCCAGCTGCAGGGGGTCAGACTCGTGTCTGTGGTGGCAGCATCCATTTTGTGGAGCTGAGGCTTCAGTTAACTTTAACCGGGGTTCACAGTTACATACATGTCGTGTCCCTCTAGAAGGGTGGAATGCTAACCCCGTCGCCAGAATTGGCGAGGGGTTAGTATTCCAATTTGTATGACACCTTACTCGACATGTTTTGATAAAGCAATACCAAAGATAGCATTTAACCGCGAGGATTATAATGCACTTAAGAGTATATGGTATGCGATATCATGGAACAGCTATTAGGACTTGGTTCCGCAAGCTGCAGACAGGCTCAGCTCATGCCAGAGCACCATCTCACACGATTCCAAGCACTCTGCCTTCAGGATTGTTAAGGCCTGCCATAGGAGTGACTGATAGGAATCTGTGTGTCCATTTTTAGGGTTAGATATAGGTATACTATATCTGCAGCAAAGGGTGATTACACGACTTTGCCCCAGCTGTCATGCAGCCAGTTGTGTCAAATTTAGGAGGCCAGCCAGGGGTGGCATAATACATGCTTCAGCCCCTGGTAGGCCCTGGGTACACCTATGCCCTGAGTTACAGGGTCTGATAAGGTGGCCCAGTACCAATTGGAAATGTACCTAAGGTACATGGAATCCATTTTACAGAGAGAGCAGTAGGCCTGGGGTGCTGATTGGCAGGGTCCCAGGTCGACTATGTCCAAAACCAGCTAAAACACAGGGCAAAAAGTTGGGGGCAACCATAGTCAGGAGGTACCTTCCTACAGTTACTGTAGAAAAGTGTCCCTTTTTGCATGGTTACCCCCACTTTTTGCCTGCATCTGATGCAAATTGACTTGTGGTGCACTGGGTCCCTGCCAATCAGGTTCCAAGGGCCTGTGTTCATTACCAAAACTGTAAGTTTGTACCCCCAATTGGCACATCTCTGACCACAAGTAAGCTTCTTGTAAAAGGTACCCTGGGTTCCAAGGGCACTGTGACCAGGGAAGGCCTCTAAGGCCTGTAGCACCTATAGTTCCACCCTTAGAGGCCCTTTACCTTAACACCCGCACACTGCCATTGCAGGATGTGTGTTTTGGTGAAGAGAAAAGTGAAGAGTCGGCATGGCACATATCCCTGTGTGCCATGCCAGCTACCTACTGCCTGAGGCCTAGGTAAGCCACCCCCCAAGCAGGTTGCACTAGCCCTCAGGTGAGGGTAGTGGCATGAGCCCTGTACCCCTACAGAGTCAAAGTTCATTCTTAGACATTTTAAGTGTAGTAAAGCCATAAAGAGTATATATGGTCTGGGAGTTGGTCATTATGAACTCCACAACTCCATAATGGCTTTACAAAAACCTGGGTAGTTTTGTAGCAAACTTCAAAGCACATTAAACCCACACTGATGCCAGTGTGGGATTTAGCGTCAAATGCACTCAGAGGGCATCTTGGAGATGTCCCCTGAAAAACAACCAGCCAGGTGTAGTTCCTGAATGGCTGCCCTCCATTTGCCACCACCAGACAGGTTTATGGACCCCTAGGTAGAGAGCCTCCACTCTCTCTGTCCAGAAATAAAGCCCAGCCTGGGCAGAAATGTCATGCCTTCTCCCCCAGGATGGGCTGGGTACATGAAGAGGATGCTTCAAAAGCCTGCCGCCTTTGTAAGCTGTCCCTGCCTTTTGCTTCCCACAGCAACTGGCTTCCACCGACTTGCCCCCCACTTTGGGTGGGAGGATCAGTGGGAAAACCAAGCTAGGAGGAGAGGTGTGCCCATCTTTGCCAACCCCAGCCCTCAGGTGGGGGAGGTGGGGAGGAGCACACATCTGTCCCTGCCATCTTGAAGATGAGGGGACCCAGCAAATTTGGGAGAGGCTCATTCCCCCTCCCACTGGAGGGTGGCATAATAGGGGGTATACCCACCCCAAGGAATGGACTCATTGGTCCTGACCTGCACAACCCTTTAACACCCCTAAATTCAGTATTTAGGGGCAACCCCGAACGTTGCCACCGGAGATTTGAGGAAGAAAGAAGGAACGATGACCTGTGCTGACCCTTGAAGAAGAGGACACCTACTGCTTTGGCCCCAGCCCTACCAGCCTATCCCTACAGCGAGAACTTAGCGAGTCCAGCAGCAGGCAGCCCACAGAACCCAGAGGACCTGCCCTGCAACGATCTTTAAGGTTCTGTCTCCGTGAGCACCAGACTTTCTCAATCAAGACTCACCTACAGAATCCAGATCCAGGCGGTTCTGTGATTTTGCACCCCTCTGCACCCGACGACCACAGCCCGGGTTCCAGTGGCCCAGCATGACTAGGTCTCCCCAGCGATCCTGACCTGATATCTGGTGATCCCCAACCTCCCTCAAGCTTCAAGCCGACGCCTGCAGCCTCAACCTGAAGGGTCCTCCTGACCGCGACCAGAGCTGGTAGGAAGAAACCAATGCCAAAAGACACACTTGCACGCTATGCCCCAAGGCCTTGGGTGGCCCAACCACTGGTGTCCAGGCGTCTCCTAAGATCCCAACTTACATCTTCAGCTAGTGTTCCTGCAGCTTCTTTACCAAAACTGAGATCTTCATTGAATGCCACAGGGCCACCAACGTTGCCTCGGCACACTGCACCCGGCCACCCCTGTGCTGCTGGTGGTAGAGCTCCTGTGCTGATTTTTGGCCCCTGCAGTGCTGATTTCTACCCCACGAGCTTTGCTCCCACAGCCAAGTAGCCTACTTGTAAGCAGTCCCTGACCGAAGGACCCCTTAGCCTCTTTGGCTAACATTGGGCATCAGCACTCTGCACCTGGCTGCCCCAGTGTTGCTAGTGGTGCAACCTGAGAACCTACCTTGACCTTGGGGAACTTGGTCCTAACCCCCAAAACTCCCAATCGTAACATGTTTACTTACCTTTGAAATCGATAACCTTTTTTTTCCCATAGGAACCAGAGTTATGAGTTGTTCCAAAAATGTTTTAAGTGTTGAACTGACTTTGTATGAAAAAAAGTAACTAAACTGCAAACCCTAAAAGGTTTTACTTACCTTGTATTGTGAGATCCCCGATGTGGTATCTAGACATACCACCCCAAGTAGTCGATGTAATCTAAAAGTAACCTAAAAGTATTCGAAAACTAATTTCTGTGAAATTTAAACTGCTTTTAGAACTGATACAAACATGTAACAATTGCAAATCAATTCCCAATTGCACTTCTTGAAATGTTCTATGATTGAAAGTATATTTTACCTACCTGTACCAAGACCTGTTTGGTTCTAGAAAATAAAACATAAGTATACCTTTTTTTTACTTATCTAATTGGTCTGGATTCAGTCGGAGTGTGTGCCATATGTCTTGAGTGAGTGAATACAATAATGTTTAACACACCCTCTGGATAAGCCTAACTGCTGGCCCACACTTCCACAAAGAGAGCTGTTAGTACTCACCTAATTTAGCCTTTGCTATACCTCTTGTGACTCACTGGACTCTGTGCACACTATACCTTACTTTGGTATAGTATATACAGAACCAGCTTCCTACAGTTAGCCCCACTTTTTACTTGGTGTCAGTGTGTTTTTTGAACTAGTCTGATGGGATCCGGCTACTAGTACCCCAACAACTGTACTTTCTCCCTTAAATTGACCTGATAAGTTTTTGGGTACCTTCACAATTGGCTACTGGTGTCCTTTTATGAGTCCATAGTATATGGTACTTAAGTACCCCGGGCATAAGTACACCAGAGGTCTCCCATGGGCTGCAACATGTATTGTGCCACTCATGGGAGTCCACTTAAACTGTGACTACAGGGCTGCCTTAGCAGCCTCTGTGAGATAGTGCTTGCACCTCTCACAACAGGTATGTTTCCTTATATCTGAGGTCACAAAACTTAAAACCTATATGTCACCCCTATAGTAGGCTATTCAGTCCTGAGGGCAGGGTGCTTGGTTACAAGTGTTAGGGTGCCCCTGCATGAGCAGTACACCACTACATAACCCGGAGTCGATACTCCAGGCTTTGAAGTCTACCATATGTCTTAAAATGGCTGACTACACTTACAGTCATTACAAGATGTCTAACTATATAATGGCTGCACCGAACCCGGTCATGTTTGGTATCCTCCCCACTGTCCGGTTTCTACTCTGAAAAGGACCTCAGTGTCACCCTATTCTTTTCCTTTGGGAATTTAAGTGCTCCCCTGTGGGTGGGTCTTCAGATTCGTCATGGGACTAGACTCAACCCAAAAATTACGTTGCACTTCAATTGTGTGAACATTTGGACTTCAATTGGAAATGAGGAAGACTCTTGCTGCTCCTGGTCTCGCTGTTCAACAAGTCTTTTTCATCATCTGTGTCTGTGCTATATCCAGGTCCTTGAACAGACCTATGGGCTTCAAGGACACTCAAATAAATCTCCCTTGGAGTGAAGGAGTCACTGCACTGCATCTGCAGGCACCAGAACGAAGCCGAACAGTCTGCTGCTCCTGTCGACCTACGGACTTCCCGAGCCTCAGCAAAACAGTTGGTGGTTCTGCAACTCCCTCGAGACCTGACCAGTCCTCTCTGAAATTTTGAGGCCAGTATCCACTGGGACTGATCCCTGTACAGATACAGAATCCACCCTTAGATTACATCAGACTCCTTTCTGAACTTCTCTAGATATACTTTCTTCTAAGTTTTCCATTGTCGTCTACTGAGGTTTCCAACATCTCTTCACTCCTATCCACCTGGCTTCCCTGGTATAGGTAACCTTTCTTCAGAGTGGCTGAGGTCATCTCCATGAGGAGACTGGTCCTCACTGGAAGGAGGATAAATCTTTGCCCTTCCTGGTCCATTGTTCCAGGTTCCAGGGCTCCCTCTGTTCCCAGTCTATTGACTGCAAAAGCACTGGCTTAGATGCCAATCATCTCTGCATGTGTCCTGAACTCCACTTCAGACTAGGCTGAAGTTTCTAAATCATTGCCCAACACATAGTCCACAGGTAGGTGGGAAAGCACAACTCTTTGATGGTCAGTTACTCCTCCCCAGCTGAGATTCCCAACTGTCAAGTAACGATGTGTCCTGAGATTGCTAGCATTGGTCACTTGGTAGATCTGACCAAGTAGGATCTGTTCAGCATGTCTGTTGGGCCGTTATTATCACTCTGTGTGGGATATGGTGGCGCAGGTTCTGTCTCAGTGCCTGAAGGAGTGAAGGAGGCCCAGGCTGTGCTCTCCTGTGTTGTCGCCGAAGGGAGAGATGCAACAAAGTTTACCATCCGCTGCGGGCTGGATAACGCTGACGCACTAGGCAGAATGATTGCCACATCAGTAGTCCTTCTAGGCTGTTTGGTTCCAGCTTGTGGCTCCTGCAGAGTGCAGCAAAGAGAGTACCGCGAAGGACGCCATAACGCCAGATCGCCATTGCTCCGCGGCGGCTCTAGCGGAGCTGAGCTGAGCCGCTCTGAGGTGAGCTGCGTTGAGCCGGCCGATTCACCGATTCTCCTCGCCTGATATCCCGTGGCCTGGGTGAGGCCTGATTCGTGACTCGTGATTCCCCACGGCTGCGCCGGACGGACGGGGCACTGATCGAAGCGTGCGGCGCCCAGTACTCAGCACCTGGCACTGGGGAGAGAGGGGAGACCCGGGAGATCGTAAAATGGCAATCGGCCAATAACGGCAAATAAGAGAGTGCAGAGCAGTCGAGAGAGAGCTTGGGCGACGGCGGAGACGAGTGGTGTGCCATGTTTTGCCGTCGACTGGGTCCGGGGAGTCCGGGGGGTTCTCCGTGCCCAGAAGGCAGAGAGCCAGAATCCCGCCAGAGCACCACGTTGACGTCCACGACCACGACCTGAAGCTCGGAGCTTTGTGCCTGCTCATAGCCAAGCCGAGCCGAAGGCGCTCACTGAGTGGAGGTCTTCCATTGCCTAACGAGCACTATCCGGAGCACCTTGAGCACCTGGGGCGTCCGGAGTATCACAGTGTCAAGTGCAGCTGTCGACGTGGAGGTAAGAGGTAAGAGGTGGTGGCGAGCGAGGCAGCCGTTAGAGGCCGCCGCGAAGTAAGAGCCCGAGGGTGTGGCCTGAGGGGCTGCTAGACTAGGTCTCCAGCTTGCGGCCCCCCGCGCGCACCGATTGCTCACCCCTCCCTCCCCCTCCTCTTTGCCCTCAAACACCGCTCAATACAGGGCTCACACTAGTACCCCCTCCTCCAGCACGAACAGGCACAAACAAGCCCAGGGGTGGAGAGACACGTAGAGACACAGACACTGAGCCGCAGAGACACAGAGACTCTGGGCACTGCTCATTGGGCCCCAGCCCCAGTCCCAGCCCCAGTCCCAGTCCCAGCCCCAGCCCCTGCCAACGGCGCAAAAAAAGATGACGCGCTGAGGAAGACTAAATCCTGCACGGAGGATGAGGCGGAAGTGAACCCTGAGAGTTTAGCACAAAGAAGGGTAACCAGAAGCATAAGTACTCAAAAATCCCAGGACCTAGTCACTGGCACTGGCAATTCCCTCCCTCAAAGCCTCATCACTCAATTCTTCCAGGCCTCAAACTGCCCCTCACCTTTGGAAGAAACATCACAAGGTCCTGTGAACAGTGCCACACCGGGCCCCCAAAGATCCACCTGGCCCAAAGGGACTCTCACTCCAGCGAGTCTGCTAACTTCGAGACATCTGGGAGCCTTCAAGAACGTTTTCAGCCCGTCACCAGGACAAAGAGCCCGATTAGGATCACTGCCGACATTTACGACAGGCCAACTCTGGGGGTGAATGCGGACTTAGACACCGAGAGGCCAAGCGAGGTTGTCGCATCCTCCTTTCCAAAGAGCACAGACAAGGGTCTGAATGCAACTGCGACATCTCGGGAAGCACAGAGGCCAAACCCCCAGGGAACGGAGGTTCCAACAACTTCGTATTTATTAAAACTGGAACAGTCAATCGAACGTACACTTGAAACAACACCTATTAATTTAGGAAGAGATAATGTCCCGCGAATCGCACAAACGGAGGGATGGAGTCCGCTAAGCTTAACTCATCACCAAGACCTGACTGACCCAATTGAGGAACCCACTTTCAAAGACTTTAACTTGTCAGTAATAAGAGAAGTTCAGGACACAATGGCTAGGGCACTGCTATGGCAGTCCACAAAGATGGACGTCCAAATCGATCTCTTGCAGTCGATAGCCCAGCACTTGGCACGCCAAGATGATAAGCTGGTAAAACCGGAAGCCCAATTTAACGTCCAACACGCTCATGCCGCCAGCATTAATTCCTGTTCCGCCATAATTGATAAATGGGCAAGTCTACCAGAAGTCCTAAAAGAGATGCTTGCACTAGCCAAGGGTCAGGGCGAGACAACCACGCAAGAACAAGCCGCACAAAAGCTACCAGTACTGACGACAGAGCATGCCGAAACGACATCCCTTAGCACAGCGGGCAACAGTACCCCAAAAGAACTTCTAGTAGAGCCCGCAATAATTTCACTTTGGCTGAACAAGGGAATGGTAACCCCAAGGTCTCGGATCTCGATACCGTAAGTGACGACCTGTCTGTTATTACCTCTCAGGTGGAGAAGGCTGAAGGAGCATCAGCAAGCGCTAAAGCTCCGTTATCGAGGAGAGCCAAAAAAAGACTTAAAAAACAACTTAAGAAGTCTAAAGCTAGAAGCAGAAACATATCATCGGTGGTATCAACCCTGGGTGCCACTGAAACTAAAAGTACCCCCAAACCACTCTTTCCCATTTTTATACCCAAGCAGGCATCCAAAATCGGCAAGCCATGTGACGCATCCCTTGTTTGTGGTGAGGCCCAAAGACAACAAATCCCTCTCATGGAGGGTCAAACCAATGAGGAGCTCCAACAAAGGCCTTCACAGGTGACAGTCGCCGCACCATTAAGTGACCCCAGCCCTTTTGGTTGGGTTTTTCAACATGAGACTGTAACAAATCCTAAACTACAACAGGGTGTCCAGCCAGAACTGCCGAGAGTGGTAGGTCTACCGACTGAGGGGCAAGGTAATCAGCAACCAGGAGTCACAATCAAAAATTACCTAAATTCGACACCAGACCAGGGGGAGTGGCAAGGATTGCAGAGTGCGGATGGCCGATCTAGCATGGCGCCTAATGGGCAGCAGCCAGAACCCACTCACCCAAACCCTTCAAATGTAAGTAACCAGAGGCCAAAGCTCCCGGGAGAAGGGGCAAGTTGATGCTCCATCGCACACAAAAATAAATTAATCACCTACGAGCTGCAGTTAACTCCAAGGTACACAGCTAAAGGCTCATTTGACATCTTGAACAGGTCTAATATAGTCCGCCTCTTTGGCCACATTGACTCGCTGGCACAAATCACCTCAGAAAATATTGAATGGGTGAAATTCAAGAGACTGGAGACAGACACCCACGATGACTCCACCATAATCGGATTCCAGCAAGCCCAATAAGCCGTCCTTAAGGAAGCAACACTATTCGCTGAATGGGGCATTGAAGTCGTTGCGCCAAGGGTACTGAAATACCCACATGTCCAGATACTGCAACACGACACACATGAACCGACATCCGTTCTCAAAGGCACAAGGTCCACCCGCCCAGACATGGGGGTGAAATCAGGGCGGGCAAAAACCCCGCTAAAAATCAAAATCCAGCAAAATGACTGGCAACGGAGTGTGCAGCGGCCTCGGCAGGTATCAGATCACCCGGAGGCCACATGGAGACAGTGTCCCTAACCTAATAAATAGCCATGTAAATAATGCCAGTTCAAATCCACTCAGGGGTCTAGTTCGCAAGTTAACCATTATTTCATGGAATATTGCCGGGCTGAGCAACATCTTTAGGGACACAACTACACTTGATTACATTGCACAGGGGACATATTGTGCATTCAGGAAACCTGGGCAAGGGCAATGACCGCCATTGGTGGCTTTTACGAACATTTTAAACCAGCGACCAAAAGGACAATCTTTGGTCGCCCGTCAGGGGGCCTCTCCATCTATATAAGTCATGTGTGTAAAATTAACACAACTGATCTAAATCTGGGGTCTCCTGACCTTCAAGCCATCTTAATCGAGGGGTTGTTATCGGGTCAAAAATCCCGCCCCCTTCTACTAATCAATTGCTATCTTAACCCAACTAAGTATCAAACCTCCCAGGCCATGGAATCATTTATTACAACATTGGAAGACCTTTTAATAAATCGGGAGGACCAAGACCTAATAATTGCGGGCGACTTCAATCACAGAGGCCTGGGTCTAATCTCGGAGGCACCGCCAAGCAAGAAGTCAGCCCTATTGACTGAATTTCTCACAAACTTTAAGCTGCACTCCACCCACAGAATACAAAAAAAGACCCACCCTGAATGGACCGCCAATCCGACCTTTAGAAATGTCTCTACCATAGACTACATCTTCACCAACGAAGGGCTGGCCTACAATCTTTGCAACTTTATAGTGGACGACAGAGATGAAAGCGATCATAGGCCCCTCCACGCCACATTCAACCTGGCGCGGGTACAAGCAGAATCACAAGTAGTCATTGGAATTACCACGGGGGAAGAACATCATAAAGTCCTTAAAAGAATAAAATGGTCAACCAATCTCAGCCATAGACTGCTAGATTATGTAGCCAGAAGGGAGGAAGAACCTAACCCAGTCCACACTGAGAACATCATCTACCTCTGGGAAACTCTGACCTCCGACTTATTGAAATGTCTGGGCAATAACCACCATCTAAGAAGTTGCCAATTGCACACTGGGGCCGCCGTTCAAAATCGCGGTGCCTGTCACAGAGTAAGCGTGCTCTTAACAAGGCAATCAGGGCACAAAAGAAAGGCACTCATTTGTCAGGGAGGCACTCCATTGCCGCGAACTGATTATAAAAAGAAAGTCTGGGACCACAAAAAACTGCAGACCGAACAGAATTGGGTGACCGTGTTCTCCTTAATTAAAGGAAATGACAACAGTAAGCTTTGGCGCTTTATTAACAGTCTGACCCCCAGAGGAGTGCAAAAGGAAAACAGTGTTGCAGGGAAAGTGTGGGAACAGTATGCCAAGGGGCTGTACACCTGTGAGGCAAACCGGCCCACCCCAGGAAGCCTTGCGTGGTCTAAGGTGGTGGCGGAAACTAACGAACCCGAACGTTCCACGACAGAAAGTCTACAGAGGTGGAGGTACTAAAGTGCATCAAGGCCATTAGAACCGATGGCGCTCCAGGCCCAAACGGGATTCCGGTCCAGGTCCTGAAAACTGCCTCAGCCTTTTTAGCATCAAGGCTTACCCCTTTATTTAACCACTCTTATTCCACTGCAATTTTGCCAACCTCTTGGAAAAGTTCAATTCTATTCCCTATCCATAAAAAGGGGGATCACACGAACCCGGCCAATTACAGGCTTATAGCTCTTCTCGACATAGAAGCAAAGATATTCGCCTGCCTTCTTCTCAGGGTTCTGGAGGACTGGGTGGACAAAAACGGCATTCTCCCGCCCACACAGACCGGCTTTAGGGCTTATAGCTCCACCCTCAATAACATCATAGCCCTTTCCTTCCTTGCGAAGAAGGCCAATACGAGGAATAAGCCGCCCCTGTTTTGCTGTTTCATAGACTACTCTACAGCCTTTGATCGAGTGAACAGAGGCCGACTCTGGGTAAAACTTGATTCCTGGGGGCTACCACAGTGTGGGAAGGTGGATATCTGACTATGATTACCCCCAACTTTATGCCTGGTGTTTTGCTGGTTTTTCGACTTAGTTGACCTGGGACCCTGCTATTCAGGACCCCAGGCCCACTGCTCTCTCTGTAAAATGGATTCCATTTACCTTAGGTACATATCTAATTGGATACTGGGCCACCTTATCAGTCCCTGTACAGCATACTTTAGGTATCCAGGGCATAGGTGTACCCAGGGCCTACCAGGGGCTGCAGCATGTATTATGCCACCCCTGGCTGGCCACCCATATCTGACACAACTGGCTGCACGACAGCTGGGGCAAGGCGGTGTAATTACCCTTTGCTTTGGATATAGTATCCCTATAGTATCCCTATATCTAACCCTAAAAATGGACACATAGATTCCTATCAGTCACTCCTATGGCAGGCCTTAACAATCCTGAAGGCAGAGTGCTTGGAATTATGTGAGATGGTTCCCTTGCATGAGCTGAGCCCGTTTGCAGCTTGCAGAACCAAGTCCTAATAGCTGTTCCATGATAACGCGTACCATATACTCTTAAGTGCATTATAATCCTCGCAGTTATTTGCTAACTTTGGTATTGCTTTATCAAAACATGTCGAGTAAGGTGTCATACGAATTGGAATACTAACCCCTCACCAATTCTGGCGACGGGGTTAGCATTCCACCCTTCTAGAGGGACACAGCATGTATGTAACTGGGAACCCCGGTTAAAGCTAACTCGAGCCTCAGCATCACAAAATGGATGCTGCCACCACAGACACAAGTCTGACCTCCTGCTGCTGGGAGTCCTTCCAGCGAGGAGAGCTTGGACAAAGGGTTTCCTGTCCGGGCGGTGCTAGCACCATCCCAGACAGGGTTTTGTGTATCCCAGGTAGGCAGGGCTGAGAGGAAGGTGACTGCAAGTGGCACCCTGGTGCATATGCCGGCTTGAACCAGTTCCAGGGGCACACCAGCCCCTGAGCTGGGGAAAGTCCAGACAAGGGAGAGGGGTGTAACCACCCCCCTCCTGGTCCCACCCATGGGCAGAACCTAGTCGCGTGCCAGCCCCTTTTCTTAGAATAAAGGTAGGAGCGGACCCCCTTCCCAATTTAGATAATTCTGAATCTTGAACTACTTTCCACGAAAGGAACTCTTGATACCTTCTGAAGACTCTCCCTTGTGGCTAAGGAGTAGCCACCCTGCACCCGCAGGCACCATCTAAGCATCGCGGTTTGCTGTAATTCCATCCTCCGGATCAAGACTGCCCAGCTTGACGAGACCCGGATTCCCCGCCATCTCTGACCTCTACCTGCATCATCAGCCCAGCTGAGATTCGTGGGTGTGACGAGACCTGAGGGACCGGCCATCTTCAAAACTGCACGACGCTTAACCAGCACAACCGCCAAGGGATCCCCGAGTGAGTGCTTTGGGGTTTGAGAAGCCCTAACCCTGAGCAGCTCCAGCACCGAAGTCCAGCCCCCCAGCATCCACGAGATCTGCGTGGGGCCCTTCTGCTCTTTGCTGCTCACCGCGTTGTCCGGTCACTTGCCTGCTGGCTAGTGGCCCTCCTAACGACGCACCACTACGATTGCACCGCTGGTCTGGTTGCTCCAGACTGGCCCTTGCTCCCTTCCAAGAGAGGAGCACCCCGGACCCTCCTGGTACACTCCAGACGCCATCTTGACTCCACCGCGTGGGCTTGCCTTTGCCAAAGCTTGTTGCTCCAATCCTGGTTCCAGCATCGCCGACAGCAGACACCTTCGTGGGACAGCTCGCACCTCCAGCCTGGTCGCCGACAACACCTCCTGGTCCGAGGGACAGCAGAGTCCAGCGTCGCCCACTCACCTGGTCGAGGTGACTTCATCCGGTGCCATCCTGGTGCCCACACAATCACTGGCTAGTGATTAAGAACTGAGTCCCCTCTGCTTTCAGGTCATCTCCATCATCGATCCAGGCTTGGATCACTCCGAACATCTTCACTGGTCGCCTGCCAGCAACTTCTTCTTTCAGGCTCCATAGACTACAACGAGGATTCCCGACGTCTTTTGAACCCTAAGCAGCCGCGGCCCCTGGGCTAGGTAACCCGAGCATTTCGGTGCTCCAACGTAGCTTCACTATCTAAGTGTCCAGATCCTTTTTCGTTTTAAGTCTAGCTAGTCGGATTCGTCCGAAAACAGTGACTTAAGAAATACTAGCCTCCATAGACTTTGTCCCGCATCCCGCGTGAGAGTGCACACTCTGCACCCGATCTCCCTAGGCCTCCTGCTCCTAACCTTAGGGTTCAGTAGTGTAGTCCTGGTGATCCTGAAGCCTCTGGATCTTGTTACTTACCTGCTAGTATTTCGCATTCCACTTTTAGTGTATATGGTTTTTCATGCCCCTCGGGCATTTGTGTAAATTGTGCGACTTAAAGTATTTTCATAAGAGTTTTGTTGTGTGCTTAGCTCCCTAACTCATAAAGAGATCAGGGTAGACTTGTTATAAATAAATATACTTTTATTTTCATAACAACTTGTGTGGTGTCCTTTCACTTGGTGTTCAAGGGGTATATGTGATGGTATAACAGCTGGCTTAACACGCCCTCTAGAGTTTAGCCTGAAGACTACTTTTGTCCACGCTACTAGGATAGCTGGTCTATAAGGTTGACTTACAACCAATCATCAATAAGGGTCGTTTGGTATGATACACAGTGATCACTAGAATAGTGAGCACTATATATCAGGCCAACTTCTCACACACAGGCTCTGCTAAAAGCCATAAATGCGCTCTACGAGGGTACCTGGGTCTAGGTGAAGCTAAGTCCTACAATAACAACTGCAAGAATTGACACCAATTCTGACCTTAAGCAGGGGTGCATCTTGGCCCCCATGCTTTTTAACTTGTATACTGCGGACATGGGGACAGCCCTGAAAGATGCCAACTTAGCACCCCCAAGATTGGGGAAGCTCGTCTTGGGAACGCTCCAGTATGCAGACCACACGGTGATCATGGACCACACTAGGGTGGGGCTCCAAAGAGCCTTAAGCAGCCTTGCCTCATACAATAAGGCAAATGACTTGCAGATCAACGTGAGCAAGACTAAGATTGTCATCTTTGGCAAATACCCCCACAAAAAAGAAGCTTCATGGACCCTGGGGGAGCACCGTATCGTTACTGCCTTATCATACTACTATCTGGGCACCTGGGTCTCTGAGAGTGCCACTGCAGTCAAACACCTGAAGGAGCTTGAACCAAAAACAGACAAAACCATTCTGTCGTTAAGACGCCTAAGTCATCGCTTGGACAGTCCCTCAGCCGAACCAATGCTGACAGTGCTCAGGGCTAAACTGATCCCCGCCATCTCGTATGGGCAAATAGCCTACCCAGGTGCATTTGATAACGTGGTCAACGCGGCCCAGGCAAAAGCCTACAAGATGGTGTTACAGGCCCCCAGATATGCAAGGAACAACAGATTAAGGCTAGAAATAGGCCTTAAGCGACCAGAGCTGGCACTACTGGGGGACCTGTTAAAATACTATATTAGAGTATTGAAAGTGCCAGAACATACCCTAAAGCACTTCCTAAAATCAATCTTTGGTGAGGTGGGCCCTCCCTGGCACTCAAAGGTAGAACTAGCCATTGAAGCATTGAAAATCGAGAGAATGAGCCTGCCCCTGCACGAAATTCCATTCTCAGCCTGGGCCCAAGCTGTTAAGCGCCAAGTCCAGTCCATCTCTTTTGGGCTTGACCTTGCATCTCTTCGGCAAAATCCACTAACTCAGGCCCTGGCCACGCGAGAAAGAAAATTCTGTACTTTCACCTTTTGGCCCTCAGGATCGCGGACTTTAACCCCAAATGGGAACGAACGGATGGCGCCATAGCCTGTCGTCTATGCAACTATCGCAGAGAATCCCGGCTACACTTGTTGTGTTGCTGCACAAAGTTGGTCAATGACCGCCATCGTTTGTTGCTTCCAATTTTACGGAACATGGGCTACAGAACTTGCAGAGAGGCTTCGGACTGGTGCCTCTCTGTCTCCACGACCTGTTTGATAGCCAGAGTTGGGAAATTCATACACCAGGTAAAAATGGCACTCTACTCCCACTTAACGGGTGTGTCTGCAAAGTAACTGGAATTCTTAGGCCCCAGTCATCTAACCTGGGCTGGTTTAAAGGTCTAACAAGGAATCCATCTATCGTCAACCTCCCTTGGTGTACAAATTGATTTTACCAAACTTTCATGTGCCTCCCCTTATCTGTTGTGAAACAATGGAGCAACCTAAACTCTACTCCTTTTAAAAGAACTCTGTTTTGGACGACTAAACAGTACTAACTGTTAGTATTTTAACTTAAAGTGATATTTACTTTGATGAGTGGATGGGACACGTGGGGGGGAGACAGGACGTTCATCAAGTTTTTATTTATTTTATACTGTAAAGATTTAAAGTAATCGTGCAGTTCATCAATAAATTGTCAAATTGTTAGTAGTCCTTCGGCGCTACGCCTGGCTGCGTTCAACTGGTTTTTCCAGGGGATGTCCAATCCACACTTATGGACATGTCCTTCGATGGCCGTCGCCCTTTCGGTGATAAGTCAGACAACGCGCTAGAGCGCTTTAAGGACTCTCGAGCTACAGCCAGGTCCTTGGGCCTCTCCACCACCCGCCCTGCGCAGTCTGTCTTTTGCCCCTCTCGGGGCTACGGAAGGGGTGCCCTACTACGTCCCGTCCAGAGCCACAGGCCACACAGGCTGTTCAGCCCCAGCGCGGCTGGGGATGTGGGAACCACTGGGGTGGTTCTGGGGGCCAGCGAGATGGCCAGTCTGTGAGAAGGTGGCCTGATATGCAGTGCTCACTATTCTAGTGAACACTATGTATCAGTCCAACAACCCTTATTGATGATTGGTTGTAAGTCAACCTTATAGACCAGCTATCCTAGTAGCGTGGATACGAGCAGTCTTCGGGCTAAACTCTAGAGGGCGTGTTAAGCCAGCTGTTATACCATCACATATACCCCTTGAACACCAAGTGAAAGGACACCACACAAGTGTTATGAAAATAAACAGTGTATTTATTTAGATCACAACAGCCCTGTACTCTTTATGAGGACAGGGTACTAAGCACACAACCAAACTCTTATGAAAATACTTCAAGTTGCACAATTTACACAAATGCCCGAGGGGCACGAAAAACCATATACTCTAAAAGTGGAATGCAAAATTACTAGCAGGTAAGTACTGTACTAATAGGCTTTGGAATCGCTAGGACTACGTTACTGAACCTTCAGATTACTGGTAGGAGGCCTAGGGGATTCGGGTGCAGAGTGTGCACTCTCACGCGGGATGCGGGACAAAGTCTATGGGAGCTAGTAAAGGCAAAGTTAGTGTTCTCGGGCGAACCCGATAAGATAGATCGAAAACGACAGTGGATCCTGACCCTTGGATAGTGAGGCTATGCTGGGGCACCGAAATGCCGAGTTTACCTAGCCCAGGGGCTGCAGCTGCATATGTCTCAAAAGACGTCGGGAATCCTCGTAGACGAACCAGGAGCCTGAAGAAAGAAGTTGCTGGCAGGCGACCAGTGAAGAGAGTTCAAGTGATCCAAGCCTGGATCGAAGATGGATGACACCTGAAAGCAGAGGGGACCAAGTTCGTGACTACTAGCCAGTAGTCAGGTGGCACCAGGAGGGCACCGGATGGTAGTCACCTCGACTAGGTGAGTGGGCGACGCTGTGCTCTGCAGATCTCACGGACCAGGAGGCGTTGTCGGCGACCAGGATGGAGGTGCGAGCTGTCCCACGATGGATGAAACTGTCGACATCGCTGGACCCAGGATTGGGGCAACAAGTCTTGGCAAATTCAAGCCCACGCGGTGGACTCAAAATGGCGTCTGGAGTGGACCAGGAGGGTCCGGGGTGCTCCTCTTTTGGAAGGGAGCAAGGGCCAGTCTGGAGCAACCAGACCAGCAGCAGTGATGTCGTCGGGCGTCGTTAAGAGGGCCACAAGCCAGCGGGCTAGTAGCCAAACAACGCGGTGAGCAGCAAAAAGTAGAAGGGCCCCACGCGGATCGTGGAGATGCTGGGAGGCTGGACTTCGGTGCTGGAGCTGCTCAGGGTGGGGCCTTCTCGGACCCCAAAGCACTCACCAGAGGATCCCTCGGCGGTCGTGCCGGATAGAAGTCGTGCAGTTCTGATGATGGCCGGTCCCTCGAGGTCTCGTCGCACCTACGGTTCTCAGCTTAGCTGTAGAGGTAGGTAGAGGTCAGAGGTGCCAGGGAAGCTGGGTCTCGTCGAGCTGGTCAGTCGGATTCCGGAGGAAGGACGTGCAGCAAACCGCAGAGTTCTTAGATGGTGCCTGCGGATGCAGGGTGAATACTCCTTAGTCACAAGGGAGAAATCTTGAGAAGAAGTCTTGAGTTCCTTTCGTGGAAAGTAGTTTCAGGATTCAAAGATGATGTAATTTGGAAGGGTCCCCGCTCCTGCCTTTATCCTAAAGAAAGGGGTGGGTACGCGACTAGGTCCTGCCCTAGGGGTGGGACCAGGAAGGGGGGTGGTTACACCCCTCTCCCATGCCGGACTTTCCCCAGGTCAGGGGCTGGTGTGCCCCTGGAACTGGTTCTAGCCGGCAGATGCGTAGTGAGCACCGGGGTGCCACTTGCAGTCACCTTCCTGTAAAGCCCTGCCTACCCAGGATACACAAAACCCTGTCTGGGATGGTGCTAGCACCGCCCCTGACAGGAAACCCTTTGTCCAAGCTCTCCTCGCTGGAAGGACTCCCAGCAGCAGGAGGTCAGACTTGTGTCTGTGGTGGCAGCATCCATTTTGTGGAGCTGAGGCTTCGTTTAACTTTAACCGGGGTTCACAGTTACATACATGTCGTGTTCCTCTAGAAGGGTGGAATGCTAACCCCGTCGCCAGAATTGGCGAGGGGTTAGTATTCCAATTCGTATGACACCTTACTCGACATGTTTTGATAAAGCAATACCAGAGATAGCATTTAACCGCGAGGATTATAATGCACTTAAGAGTATATGGTATGCGTTATCATGGAACAGCTATTAGGACTTGGTTCCGCAAGCTGCAAACGGGCTCAGCTCATGCCAGAGCACCATTTCACACGATTCCAAGCACTCTGCCTTCAGGATTGTCAAGGCCTGCCATAGGAGTGACTGATAGGAATCTGTGTGTCCATTTTAGGATTAGATATAGGTATACTACATCTAAAGTAAAGGGTGATTACACCACCTTGCCCCAGGTATCGTGCAGCCAGTTGTGTCAGATTTAGATGGCCATCCAGGGGTGGCATAATACATGCTTCAGCCCCTGGTAGGCCCTGGGTACACCTATGCCCTGAGTTACAGGGTCTGATAAGGTGGCCCAGTTCCAATTGGAGAATGCACCTAAGGTACACATGTCAATTTAGTGAGAGAACAGCTAGGCTGTGGGTCTGATTGGCAGGCCCACAGCCAGAGAAAGTCGTAAACCAGTGAAACAAAAGCAAAAAATCTGGGTGATCATAGGATTGCAGACCCTACTCTCCTACACAGTCCACCACAGCCCCCTCTGTATCCACCTCCAAATCCTCCTAGTCCGTCCTTCTAAGGCCCCCAAACGCCAGTGGGCTGCAGGATCAGCCATCACCTCCCCATTGGCGCACATAGGGCAGGTAATTACGGACAACACCACCGCCATGTGGTACTACAACAAACAGGGCGGGTGGGATCATGGACCCTATGTCAGGAGGCCCTGCACCTCTAGACATGGCTGGAACATCAGGGCATATCCCTGATGGTTCAACACCTGGCTGGTTCTCTGAATTCCAGGGCAAACAAGCTAAGCCCCAGGTGCATTATGGATCACAAATGGCGTCTTCACTTGGAGGTGGTGCAAGGTCTCTTTCAGCAGTGGGGAGAGCCTTTGTTGGATCTATATGCCACCAAAGAGAATGCACAATGTCAGCAGTACTGCGTGTTGGAATTTCCAAGGCGGCACTCGCTAGGCGACGATTTTCGTCGGGAGTGGAGTTGCAGATTTGTATACGCCTTTCCGCCTATACAACTTCTGCCCAGAGTGCTGAAGAAGATCAGGCGCGACCAGGCCCAAGTAATTTTTTTAAAAAATTTTTTTTTAAGACCTTTATTTATGAAATGCACATTACACAGAGTCTGCCTACAACCCCTCAGGGCCGGCCTCTATGACATATATTGAAAGAATAAAGCAGGACAGTACACTTGTGAGACGATCACTGAGCACACATTATAGTGTGGAGCATAAAACAGTACTTAAAGGATATCAAAGGTTTACTTTTATGATTTTGTCGAAGAAAAACAACAAACACAAACACATGGCATCATACTGGCAAGGGTCATAAGAGGGGGGGAAAAGGGAAGAAGTACATATAGGAAGGAACGAATCTGACGAGGGGGTGTGATCATGAAGGAAGAAAGGATACAGGTGATATGGGAAACAGAAACGGAACGCCAATCATGGGGAGGAGGGGACAGGAACCTCATAATCGAGTGGAGGAGAACAAATATCACCACGGTACGAATTCCACTGTGCCCAAACCCTGGACCATTTCCTGGGGCGACCCCGTGCCTCGTACACCGTCTTTTCTCGAAACATGCACCAGTCCATGTTATCTTTCCAGGCACTGAGCCGTGGTGGCCTGGCGGAGCCCCAGAGCTGAGCTATGTCCCTCTTGGCAACCATGTTGCCCAGAGTGACCCAGAACGTCGGAGCAGCAGTACAGTCCGTAGGCTCCCACACATTGAGCAAGCAGCGCCGTGCCTCAGGAAGGAGGGGGACTCCAGTGACACGTCCCATCACATCATGCACCCTGGACCAGAAGGCCGAGACAACCGGACATTCCCATAGAACATGAAGAAAAGTACCATCCATACCACACCCACGCCTACACCGTCCATCCGTCGCAAGCCCCATTCGTACCAGTCGCATACCAGTTACATACACACGGTGGAGGATCTTTAGCTGGACAAAACGAAGTCGGGCCGGAATAGCCACTTCCTTAGGGGAAGAAACAGCCGACTGCCAATCCTCATCGTCTAATTCAAGTCCGTCCGCCGTCCAGGAAGCACGAAGTTTCCCCAGCTGGTCAGCCCTGTTGTTAATGAGCTTCTTATATATTAAGGAAATCGTACTATCAGGGACGTGGCCGTCTAGGATACGATCCTCAAGTGGTGAGGATTGCGGAATATCAGTCCCGGGGGGAAAGGCTGAGGACAAGGCATGTCGAACCTGCATATACCGAAAATGCTCCCTATCATCAAGCTGGTATTCCTGTTTTAGGGCTTCAAAGGACTTCACAGTGCCCCTGGCCCAAAGATCCTCCACCTTACTGATCCCAATCATGTCCCACCTGTCAAACCCTTTCGTCCGCCAAAGGTTGCCCAATCGATCAGAGTCGTATAGTGGGGTCATACGTGTCAACTTGCCACTCCAGCCCGTAGCCACAGTTGCATCCCTCCAGGCCCGCACCGCACACTTCGTGGGACCCGTAAGGAGACAGATTGGTGACTTCGAGTACAAAGCCCTATTGAAGTTGCCACCGGGCAGTAAAAATTTGTCCAGGGCAAAGGCAGGAGCGGGTTCCGATGAATACGTTACGTGATTAATGGCGCTCAGGTGCGAGGCCCAGTAGTATCGTTTGATATCTGGCAAAGCGATACCGCCGTCGTACCAGGGAAGGGTGAGCTTAGACAGCGCAATACGGGCACGGCCGTCCCAGATCAAGTGCCGCTGTAGACTTTCGATCTTGCGGAAGTAGCGAGCAGGGACCGGGTCGAAAAAATTCTGCAACGCATAGAGAAATCGAGGGAGCGACATCATTTTAAAGAGTGCCGCTCGGCCCAGCGGAGACAAGGGCAATTCGCGCCATCGCCTCACATCCTGTTTAAGACGACGGAGCGGAGCATAAAGATTCCGTTCATAACGCACCGCAGAAACCGTAGAGACATAGATCCCCAAATATTTAAAACCGTCCTCCGCCACCAGAATTGGAAACCTACGAGGCAACGGCGGCAGAACCCCGGCTATGACATATACACAGGATTTGGTCCAATTGATGACCAATCCGGAATTCTTACCGAAGGATGTAAGAACGTCGAAGAGCACGTTCAAGGACTTTTGAGGGGAAGTAAAATAAAGAAGGATGTCGTCGGCATACAGTGAGACTCGATCTTCCAGATCTGGCGCCCACCGGATCCCTTTAATGGAGGGTTCCCACCGGAGCCATGCCGCAAGGGGTTCAAGCGCCAGTGCAAACAGAAGAGGGGAAAGCGGACATCCCTGACGGGTGCCGCGTCCCAATGGGAAGGGGTCAGAACTTCTGCCATTAACCACGACCTGGGCCAGCGGTTGTTCGAACTTGGAGAGGGCCGCCCAAAGATAAGGCCATTCAATGGTGTCAAAAGCCATCGTATCGTCCAGGGAGGCTACCACCGCAGGCTCCGTGAGCGTTGCAGCTCTCGCGAGAACACCATGGAGCCTACGCAGATTCAAGGCCGTGTTCCTATGCGGTATGAAGCCGGATTGATCCGGATGGATCAGGTCACAAATCACCGTCAACAACCGATTGGCCAGAACCTTGGCAAGGATTTTAGGTTCTGCGTTTAGCAGGGAAATGGGGCGGTAGGAGGTACAGCGATCACGAGGCTTGCCATCCTTGTAAATGACCACTATAGTGGCTAGGCGCTGTTCAAGCGGAAGGACTCCTGCTTCGAACGCGTCTAGAAACATGCTGCGCAGATGGGCGGCCATCTTATCCGGACGAAGTTTGTAAAGCTCAATAGGCAAACCATTGGGCCCCATCGCCTTGCCCGAGCGCAGGGATCTGATAGCAAGGGCGATCTCATCCACCGTAAAGGGAGCCTCCAGAGCCAGACCCTCCTCCTCCGAGACACAAGGAAGAGCTATATCACGCAACAGTAAACGGGAATCAGCCTCATCACGATCACTCACGGGGGTATAAACCTTCCGGAAATGATCAACAAAACAGTCAACAATCTCACCGGGGTCAGACACACATTCACCAGACTCACGAACAATGACGGGTACAACACGATTCGCTCTTTCAGCCTTATCCAGCCACGCTAGGAGTTTGCTAGCCTTGTCACCCACATCATACAGCCCAACTGATTTGCTCGCATCAACTTAGCAGCATCGGTCACACAAGCCTTGTAATCCGCCTGTTTCAACTCCAGAGTATGTAAAAGCGCAGGCGTGTCATCCCCACCCAGCTCACTTTCAAGTGCTGTAATTTCAGTCTCAAGGGCCAGCACGGCCTCCCTCTTAGCCCTCCGCTCAGCAGCAATAAGAGACAGTGCGGATCCCCGAATGACCGTTTTAAAGGCCTCCCAGAGAACCGTAGGGGAGGTCACCGAACCCACATTTTCATCGAAATAACAGTCAATAGCCTTCACCAAGTCTGAGCGGAGCCGGGGGTTCCGAAAGTGCCAGGGGGGAACAGGGGGAACTCTGTTACCAAATAGACCACCCACAGAGATCTTAATCAGCAAGGGGGAATGATCCGAGATACCCCGGGGGAGATGACGAACTTCCCGTACCAAGGACAGGGTGGAAGCCAGCATAAAGAAGTAGTCTATCCGAGAGAGGCTGCCATGCGCACCAGAGTGGAAGGTATACTGCGTCCGGGTGGGGTGCAGCGAACGCCAAACATCCACCAGACCAAAAGTTTCAGTCATATCATTGAGCCACATCTGGGACTGCAGCAGAACTCTAGGGGGCAGTCGATCACATTCACCAGACATCACGGAGTTAAAGTCTCCACCCATGATCAGCAAACCATCGGGGAGACCAAGAAGAGTTTTGCCAAGATCGGCATATGTGGTGGCCTGCAGCCCCGGGGGGATATAAACAACCACGAACACAATTGGCTTCCCTTCCCATCTCCCCGAAACAGCAGCATATCGTCCCCGATCATCTAGGACAACATCATCAATCTCAAGGGCTAGGGAGGATTTAACCATTATACCCACTCCCCGGGAGCCGGAGGTGAAACCAGCGTGGGCGGCCAATCGGTAGCCCCGACGGTCAAGGGCTTTACAGGCATTACCAATCAAGTGGGTTTCTTGAAGGAACACAACATCAGGGGCATGAACCTTATAAATTGTAACACAATGCCGCGTTTAATCCTGTCACCCAAACCATTGACGTTCCAAGAAAGAACCTGCATCTCACCCCCCCCCCATCCCAGGAAGAACGACCCAACCCAATCCCCTCCCATAACCACAGATCCAACATGCTTGCAATCAGTAATATACCATGAAAAGAGAAAGAGAACAGAAAACACACAACACAACCAAGTCCCCACCGACCACCCCCAACCAAGAACCCGTTACAACGCCCCCCACCCTGCACCCCTGCTGACTAGAAAGCCAACCCAAACTGGAGTGTGCCTGTCGCCCCATCTGATCTACACAAAGAAACCCCTGAGGAGGAAGGGAGAAACCACCCGTACCCGCACCACCACGGGCACAATTATAAAGCATACAATATAGGTTACTCTGTAAAGTTCACAGTCTCAAGTCGGACCTCTGGGGCCCCAAGTTAAACCTAGGCCGTCGCACCACCTTCCGCGCCGCCGGGGCCTCCGCTCTCGGTGTAATCTTTTGGCAACGAGTCCAACCAGTCGCTAGCACGATCAGGCTGATCGAAAAAATAGGCACGTTCTCTGTACTCAATCCGCAAGCGAGCAGGAAACAGCATTGCATATTTCAGTCCCAAATCCCTCAGGCGACGCTTCACTCCAAGGAAACCAGAACGTTGCCGTTGCACTTGGGGGGTGAAATCAGGATAAATCGAGACAGAGTTATTATCGTACTTCAACGGGTCGTGTTTACGAGCGGCCTGAAGGATAGCGTCTCTGTCCCGAAAGGGAAACAGTCTAGCGATGATAGGCTTCGGAGGGCCCCCTTGCTGAGACCTGCGGGAGCGAGTTTAGCGACAATGAGTTCCTCGACCAGTAGATCGATTGAGGCGGCACCATTGTCTTCCGGCACTCCGACCAAGCGTATGTTGTTCCGCCGGGCCCTATTATCGTAGTCTTCCATGCGTTTGAGCAAAAGGTCGTGCGAGGAACGCAAATTCCCTATCTCAGACTGTGCCTCCACCATGTCCGTCACCAAACTCGATGCCTTTAAGTCCAATGCCTTGACCCTCTCGTTCGTCTTGGCCAAATCGGCACGAATAAGAGTAACATCCACTGCCACCGTGTCTATCTTGGACACGATGGCCTCGTATTGTTGACTCATATCGGCCTTGAGTCCTGCGATGGCGGCCAACAGGTCTTGAAGGGGCACTTCTGAGGAAGACGACATGTCTGTCTTCGGGTCCTCCAAGCCACGACTGGCAGCGCCGGGGGAACCTCTCGGCTGGGTATAGCGCTCGATCATGTTGGACTGGATCGACCCCCCTCAAGTATTGGTCTTCCTGCGTTTCCATGCTTCGGGTTTCGTCGCCATGTTGTATTCAGCACCGGCCAGGGACACCCAGATGCCGCTGAGTGGTGACGAGTCTCGAACCCCAAAAGTCTGATTTCACGAGAAAATGTCACGGGCCACCTAGCCGGCACCGAGAGGGAAAGCGTTCACAGTGAGAGCAGTAGGCCAGGATGAAGTAGCAGGTCCCAAGAAGTCAGAGACGAGAGGGCTGGAAACCGAAAGTGAAAGTGGCACACCACCGGTGGAGCAAATGCCAGGCAGCCGTTGTTGTTGCATTACAGCTCGGCCATACTAGGCAGCAGAGACCCCGGTCTCGTCGGGGGGTTAGGCCAGAAAGTTGGAGACGATGCAAAAATGGTCCCCGAGGTCCGATCTCGGCCAAAAAAGGATCGATAGTATCAGTGAGAGTAGCACTTCAAAAGCCCGTCGAATTGATCAGGATAACTGCAGGATAAATCAAGAAGGGCGGCGCGGGTCTCAGGAGCTCTCTGCTCACGCGACCATCTTGGATGCCCGCGTAGCTCCTCCCCCCCAAGTCATTTTTGTGCCTCCAGATTGAGCACAAAGAGTCTGGTATCCTGAGCTGCTCAACATGGCCCGCGATCCTCTGATCTGACTGCCTCTTCGGGAGGATCTTCAGTCGCAGCAGCAGGGGACCGTCCTCCACCCGAACCTCTCGAGCCTCCACCTCCTTGCATGGAGATTGAGCGACTGCAGTTGACGTCATTTCTGGCTTGCCTCCTGAGGTCTGTGTTATAATCTTTGCAGCCAGACGTCCCTTCACTAAGACGGTATACACCTGCAGATGGAACAAATTTGTGGCATTGTGCACAGCAAAGTCTGTGGATCCCCTTTCTGCCACTCTTTCTGAGGTTCTCTTGTTCGTCCTATCTTTGGCCCGGCAGGGCTCTGCTCTGGGCACTATCAAGGGCTATCTTTCAGCCATCTCTGCCTTTCTAGGGCTCCCTGATCAGCCTTCTCTCTTCAAGTCCCCGGTTGTAAATCGTTTAATCTGATAGAGACTATTAGCCGCAGATTCCTTAACGTAGAATTATCCCAAGGCGTAAGACTGGATCCCTAAAACTTTCTTTGCCATAGCATCTCTGCGCGCCGGTGGGTGGTACCCCGTGACTCCGTCCTGACATCGTCCATGGGCGTGACGTCAGTAAGGTCACATAAGCCCCAGCCCAGCGCGCCAACGTCAGTTTTTTCAATTTTCCCCGTGCAACACGGATCATGTCCTGGCCTGTTTTCAGGCCTTCTTTTCACGCTTTGCATTGAGGAACAGGTGCGAATGCCTTCGGGCTTCAAGACGTGTACTTCTTGTGCTCATCAGATGTCGGCGACGGACCCTCACCCTATCTGTATGTGGTGTTTGGGCGAGCACCATGGCTCTACGGACTGCGACGCTTGTCAGCACCTTAAACCGAAGTCCTGACGGGAGCGCCAGATGAAATGACTGTCGGCCCGCTGGTCCAAGTCGGTGTCGTCCCAGCGTCTGTTCCCTGCCTCGGAAGCCAGGAGCCGTCGATTCCAACTGCGGCATCGCCCTTCTCAACGGCCACAAGGGCGTTGCTTGCCAGCTGGTAGGTCCTGCAGTTTGTCTCCGAGACCTTGTCCTTGTTCCTCAGAGGGCGCGGATCCCCCTCTGGACGTGCGCCCTCTCGTGTCGCCACCCTACCTGCCATTTCCTGGCGACGGAGCGACTAGGGCCCAAATGACAGCCCACGCTGCGGTTCTGCAGGCTTTTTTAGCCCCTCCTCCACCTCCTGATACGTCCGCGGATCCCTTGCCTTGCATGGGGACTTCAGCGCCGTCGCCGGCGGCTTCAATCCCGGCGCTGACGGGTTCGGCTTCAGGTTGTAGGAGAGTGGTGTCATCGAGGTGCGGTCCTGCGGGGCTCCCTCCTTTGACCCACGGCATCCCAACATCGCCGCAAATCCCTACGGGGCTCCCTGTGGTGTCGCAAGAGATTGCTGGGACTCAGAGCTCTTCCCCGAGTCCCCCTCGGCCCTCTGAGAAGGCTGCTGCCTCACCGGAGGCCTAGCTGGCACCTTTTTGATGCTGGAGGCTTTCCTTCCCGGCCCTGTCGGTGAGGCGTGTGGATGCCGGGACCTGGGGTGCATTCCCGAGTCCGTCTCGGTCCTCTATGCAGGCAGCTGCCTCGAGTGAGGTTGAGCTGGCGCCTTTTCAGGGCCGTTCCTTAGCCGATCCAGCTCCGACCCTGACCCATCCTCCTAGGGAGCACTAGGTGGTGGAGGTCCACTCTGCGCCGCCTCTGTCCACTCCGGCGCCGATCGGCGTCGCGCCGGCGGCGAACTCCACAGTGCCTTGCCAGCATCGGGTCCTCGACTCATCTCTGGAGGTTCCTTCCTCCCCGGAGATTTGTCAGCTCCTGTTCTCTTATTCTCACGAGATTGGACGCCGTGTCGTTGCTTTTTCAACGGCGTCTTCTAGGGAGGGCTTCTCACCGTCCCCGCGGCCTCAACCCTCGGACCCTCTCTTCCGCAGCTCGCACTTGGTTGATCCACCAGCTTCTCTGCCTTGGCCGGGGGCCCCTCAGGCTCCCCACTCGTCCGTGGATCTCCCTCTATCCATGGGCTAGCTGTTTATCCCTCCAGCTGGACTTGGGGATGGACAGCTTAGTTTACAGCTGTCGCCCACGGAGGAAATGCTTTCTCCCCCACGGTGCCCTACAGAGGCCAGTGTTGCCTTTGTTTGGTATATTTCCACCGCCGCTGGCATTTTGCAAATGGGTAACCCCGTCACCCCATTCCCTAAGGATCATCTGTTGGAAGGTCTCCACCAGGGCTCTGGTGGACGGGAACTGCTTCTTCTATTCGAAGCTTTGCTCCACAACTCTCTTCTAGGGGCTTGGGGGCGTCCTGCCACGGGTGATCCGGGCCCTCAGCCGCTCCTACATCGCCACCGTCCTGCTCCGCACGACCCGGTTTGCCTTTCATTCCACTCTTCTACTCAGGGCCCTCTTCTGCGGGTTGCTTTTTCATCCTTGCCTGTGGTGTTGGTTACTCCATCACGGGAGGCCCGGTGGTTGGATTTATGGGGGCATAACATCTTTGCTTCCTCCAGTGCTGCTTTGCGAGCACTCAACACTCTTTGTGTGTTGGCCAGGCTACCTCCAGCTTGTGTGATTCTGTGGAGTCCCTTCTGTCTCAAGTCTCCCCCAACGGTGCCCGCGCTGATCTATGGCACCATATGTTGGATGGTTGGGAGTTGGCCGCATTTATTCTCCGAGCGGCCTTGGATGTTGCTGATGTTCTCGGCCGTGCTATGGCCAGTTCTGTGGCTCTCCGTCACCATGCTTGGTTGCGGGATGTTGTTTTTCCTGCGAATGTTAGGGAGCATCTGGTTGACCTGCCCTTTGATGGGGACTCCCCGTGCGGGTTCCTCGCCTTTCCTGGCATTACTGTATGCCACTGGTGCGGTTTCTTTGCTCTTGTCTGGGCCCGCCTCCCTTCTGGGTATGGCTAGGGTATCTTTTCTATGTTAAGGAATCTGCGGCTAGTAGTCTCTATCAATTGTACAAGTTACTTAACTTTGGTAACAGTGTATCTGGTAGAGAGGATTCTAGCCACAGATTCCTTCACGACCAGCACTTCCTCCCCGTTCTGCAAGGACTTTCAGCTCAGTCTTCTGCACTCGCCTGCCTCTGGGTGGTTTTTGTCTTCTGCAAGTGCCCTCGTTTCCTTCCTCCCTAGTGGGATGCTCATTCTGTTTGTTTGATTCCCTCGTTCCTTTCTGGTGATTGGTTGGATGGCCCATGAGTCCCTGCACCCTGGTCTTCCAGTGTGGGGCCTACTCATGCCCCGTTTTTCATTGCTTGCACTTCTGACTCCTCTGCAGTCCTCTGAGTTGGGGTCTCTTAGTTGTGCCTCTACCCCTTCTTCTTTACAGAGAATGTGCCTCTCCTTCTCGGTGTAGTCTTGGGGCACATTGTCGTTTCTCTTCTGTTCTGGCCTTGTTGTCCCTCACTGTTACAGGCTGGGGTTGAGGGCCTCTTTCGTCTGTTGTGATGTTTTTCACCTGCTTTCTGCCCCCTGGCAGGATGTCGTAGTTGCTTACAGGTTTGCTTTGCGGTAGCTGTGCTCTGCTCTTTCCTACTCTGACTTTCGGTGACACTGTGTCTGGCACTCTCCCGGATGATGCCGTTTCTCACCATTCGTTTCTTTCCTTTCTGTTGATCTAATTTTTTCGCACACTGTTCCCATATTCTCACAGTTTTTGGTTGTGATGGCTCCGCCTTGTGGCGCGGAAAAGTTCTCTGAAGAAAACGGATGTTGGTGCGCCGGGGTGGGGCTTATGTGACCTTGCTGACATCACGCCCGCGGATAACGTCAGGGCGGAGTCACAGGGTAACGCCATTCCCCACCCCCCGGCGCGCAGAGATGCTATGGCAAGGAAAGTTTTCCGGATTCAGTCTCACGCCTGAGGATAATTCTACATTAAGTAATCTGCTGCTAGAATCATCTCTAACAGATACACCGTTACCAAAGGTAAGTAACTTGTAATTCTAAGGCAGCACTCATCACTTTCCTCCTGTTCCCTTCATGATGCCTCAGTGGGACTTGAATTTGGTCTTAACCTGTATGGTGTGCGCTCCCTTTGAACCACTTCACAACTGTCTACTTCGACTCTTAACTCTTAATACTGCAGTCCTGCTAGCCATCAAATCTGCTATAAGACTGAGTGAGCTCCAGGCTCTTTCATCCCAGCCTCCTTTTCTGGCTGTACATCCGGACACGGTTGTTCTAAGAACTCGTCCATCCTTTCTTCCCAAGGTGGTCACCTCCTTCCACATCGGGCAAAACTTCACTTTGCCCACCTTCTTACTGCCTCTGCATCCTTAGAAAGAGGAAGAGAGGCTCCACTGTCTGGACCCAAAATGAGCGCTTTCCTTCTATCTGGATCACACCAAACAGCTCCGGGTGGAAGACCAGCTCTTTGTTGGCCTTGTTGATGCCAAGAAAGGTCGGGCCGTACTCAAGCGGACCATTTCTAGATGGGTTGTTTTGTGTATTAAAGCCTGTTATTCTCTTGCTAAAAAGAAGCCTCCAGTGGGGCTACGCGCCCATTCAACCAGGACGACGGCAGCCACTACTGCTCTGGGACGAGGAGTCCCTCTGAATGACATCTGTTAGGCAGATACGTGGCCATTGTTGCACACGTTTATGAGACACTACTGCCTGGACAGCCAGGTCCGGAGAGATAGCTTCTTTGGCTGTTTTTTTCTCCAGGACTTTCTGGTGTGATCTTGGTTTGCAGACCCACCTCCGGGGCTGGTATTGCTGGGGTATCTATTCTAAGGTAAGGAATCTACAACTAACTGTTTCTTTCAGATGAACAAGTTACTTACCTTCGGTAACCAAATATATTTGTAAGAATCATAGGTTAGTTAGAGATTCCTTACTGCCCCAACCATCCTCCCCGTTCTGAGAGCTGATTTCTAGGGTTAAGGACATCCTTGCAGGGCCCTATTTTTGTGGTCAGTGTCTTGCATGGCTCTACGTTCCTGGCGCGGAAAGTCGTGCACAGAACTGATATCAGCGCGCGAGGGCGGCATCTAAGTTACCTCTGCAACATCATCCAAGCGACCACGACACCGACAACGGACGCAGAGTCGTCCAGTGCCACCTACCAACACGCAGGGGCACTGCTGACTAAAAACTTCCCGCATTCAGTCTGACACCTGGGGGATATTCTAAGGTAAGGATTCTATAACTAACATATGTTTCTCACAGATATATTGTTACCGAAGTTAAGTAACTTGTTCTTCAGATGCATAGTTGGGTAAAAGGTAGGATGTATTAAATTGGTAGGATGTATTAAAATGGTTACAATTTTGTGACTAGTTATTGGGAGTACTATTAAACAATGATTTTATTGGAGGTACTATTGTAGCAGGAGAAACCGGAGGAATAGAGAGATGGTCCATAGTCTTAAAGAGCAAATCTGGTTCTAAAAATACTAGCCTTTCATCAGAGTGCAGGAATGAGTAGGAATCTCCTTTGTTTCAACTGCTTGATAATTTGTTGCTATTTCTCCTCATGTTCCATAAACACTAATCCGTGGAGCTCACACAATTTCTTGTCTACATCCATGGAATCTGAAAGAAACAGGTTAGTGTTAGATTCCTTACCTTAGAATATCCCCAGGCGTCAGACTGGATCCAGAAAGTTTTTCGTAGCAGTACCCCTGCACGTCGTGAGGCGTCGTCTGCGGCTCCGCGTCCGTTGTCGTGGTCAACGGGATGACGTCCTCAGAGTACTTAGCCGCCGCCCTTGCGCGCTGATGTCAGTTCTTCTTTTTTCCGCTCCAGCAAGCGCAGATCCGGGAAGAGCAGTTCTCCTTAGTCACTTTTTTACTAACTTTTTTCGATCTGTTTTGGAACTTCTCGAGTCGTTTATCGACTCCGGTGCTGCTAGGAATGCCCGGGTCCAAGCCTTGTGACGACTCTAACCGACTGTTGTTGGTTACCGACCCCCACCGTCTGTGCGTTTTTTGCCTCGGGCTGACCATGATGACAAGTCGTGCTCAGACTGCTGGGCCCTGACGTCGAAAGCTAGGCGGGAGCAGTCCCGTAAGTGACTCGAGATCCGGCAGTCGGCCCACGCCGCTGGAGTTCCCGCGTCAGGAGGAGGTCGAGGGACAGGTCGCGGGGCCACAGTCATCACAGCTCGGCGAATCGACACCACTCGTCTGGTAAGTTGAGGCATAAGAAGTCGAAGAAGCGACATCGCTCTTCTGAGTCCCCCGACGCTTGTGCGACGCGGCCGAGGGTTTGGGCGAGACCACCCACGCGGCTCCACCAGAGCCGCAAGCGCCGCGTCCAGCTCCACACCCGCCTTCCTCACGGCCATGAGTTCGCGCTTCCCTCCGTCGGGCCCCGTCGAGGTGCCTTCAGGCCCCGCGGACCCGTGGCCCCGTGGACCCGTCTGGGAGCCGAAGCAGGCCGGTGGTTTTGGCCACTGCGCTGTCGGGTGCTTTGGCCCTGGCGCCGTCGGGTGCTTCGGCCCGGGCGCCGTCTGCGACTTCGGTCCTGATGCTGTTGGACTCCTCAGGATCCAGGTCTAGATCCGTGTCGACGCTGGTCGACCTCACGACCCCTCCGCCGGTGTCGTCACCAAGGGTGTCGCCCTCGGGCTGCGTCGTCCCCGATCCCCACCCCGGTCCGGATCCGGCATCGGACCGGCGCTGTCTTCGACGCGGTTAGTTGAGCCTCTCACCAACGATCCAGCTCCATCCTTTCTTCTTGACTTTCAGGAGATGGAAGACTAGGGGGATTGGGAGGGGTCTGAGGACCCTCTGGCACTGCAGTGCCAGTTTGGTCAGGACTGGCCGGACGAACTTGGGGAAGCCAGTGGTCTGGACACTTCACCCGGCACTGGTTTTGTCTCCCCTCCTACGTAGCTACAGACAAAGGGGCTGCGTACAGCATGGTGTTGACTTGGGCAGCCAAGGCCTTGGCTCTTGAGCTCCCAGTCGCGGCCGTGAGGACTAATCTCCTCACTGAGCTACTCAAACCGCAGACAAGATCCTCAGAGCCTCTCCTGCTGTTCAACGAGGCCCTCACTGGTGTTCTGTTGGGCACCTGGTCCAAGCCCTCCACAGGCCTCCCTGTGGATTGGAACGTGGACCGACTCCACCGCCCAGTTCCGGGAGACCACCGTTTCCTGTCCGTTCACCCCACCCCTGAGAGCCTGGTGATCCAGGTCTCAACTTCCCAGACCGCCCTTCTGGAACGGGAATCCAAAAGGTACGACCAGTTTGGTAAGAAGCTGTTCTCCTCACTGAGTTTAGGGTTGCGTTCTGTCAACACAGCCTGCCTTTTGGGCTGTTACTCTCACTCCTTGTTGGATACCCTTGCGGAAGTGCTGCCACAGTGCCTGGCGGAGGTCAAGGCAGAGATAACCCAGGCCCTCGCGGAGGGAAGGGACGCAGCACGATATTCCATTCGGTGTGGACTGGATACCACGGACTCGCTAGGCAGGGCGATTGCAATTACGGTGGCTATTCGCCGCCACGCCTGGCTGAGGTCCGCCAACTTTTCGGGCGATGTCCAAGCATCCCTTATGGACATGCCCTTGGATGACCATCGCCTTTTTGGCGACAAGGCGGATAGCGCGCTGGAACGTATTAAGACTCCAGGGCTACGGGCAAGTCATTGGGCCTCAGCCAACGCCAGCAGACTTCCACCTTTCATCCTTTTCGTGGCCAAGGAAGGGGCGCCCCCTCACGTCCCACTAGCCACAGGCCACAGAACCAACCTCAACGCGGTGGCGTGGTAACCGCCGTGGCGGTGCCGGGGGACACAGGCAAGGCCTGTCGACAACCGCCCCCACAGCATCTGCCTCAAAATCCTCCTAGTCCGGGCTTTCTGGTACATTCGACGCCAGTGGGGGGGAAGGGTTCGCCATTACCTTCTCCACTGGCGCTCCATCACATCGGACAGGTGGGTGCTGCAAATCGTCCTAAGGGGCTACTCCTTCCCCTTTGAGGCGACCCCTCCAGCCATGCCACCGCAGTACCACCACATGTCGGGGGATCACTTGCGACTTCTGCAGGAGGAAGTTACGGCCCTCTTGGCCAAGGGGGCCGTCGAGCGCATTCCTGAGCCAGAAGTAGGACGTGGTTGCTATTCCCATTACTTTCTGGTACCCAAGAAGGGCAAAGGGGGCCTACGCCCTATCTTGAAACTAAGGAGCATCAACGGCTTCCTCCGGAAGGAGAAGTTCAAGATGCTGACTTTGGCTCAGGTCCTAGCTGCCCTGGACCCAGTAGACTGGATGGTAGTGTCGGACTTGCAGGACGCGTATTTCCACATCCCCGTCCTGCCGGCGCACCGGCGATACCTGCGGTTCACGGTAGGCCACGAGCACTTTCAGTTTACCGTTCTCCCCTTCGGCCTTACCAGTGCCCAACGGGTGGTCACGAAAGTGATGGCGGTGGTTGCAGCTCATCTGCGCAGATTAAGGGTTTCAGTCTTCCCCTATCTCGACGATTGGTTGTTGAAGGTAGGCTCGCCCAAAACAGTTTTCTCCCACCTCCAGACTACGGCCGACCTCCTGCACTCGCTGGGGTTCTCCATCAACGTGCCGAAGTCACACCTGTGTCCCTCTCAGAAGCTCCTCTTCATCAGAGCGGTTCTAGACTCGGCGCAGTTTCGGGTTTATCCTCCCGAACAGCGGGTTCGATATATTCAGGCTCTGATTCCGGTCTTTCAGCCTTTATCCTGAGTCTCGCTCAGGTTGACGCTTCGGCACCTGGAGCTGGTGGCCTCTTGCATCCTTCTGATGCATCATGCACAGTGGCGGATGCAGGCTCTGCAGTGGGACCTGAAGTTTCAGTGGGCATAGCATCAGGGCAACCTGTCCGACCACGTCCGGATCTCGGAGGGCACTGCGAGACAGTTGCAGTGGTGGCTCACAAACCGCTATTGGGTCCGCTGCAGATCTCTCTCCCTTCCCCAACCAGAGCACATAGTGGTGACAGATGCGTCCCTCCTGAGATGGGGGGGTCACATGGGAGAGAGGGAGATCAGAGGCCTCTGGTCTCCGGTGGAGTCCCGGCTCCACATCAACCTTCTGGAGCTGCGGGCGATCCGGCTTGTACTGAAAGCATTCCTTCCCTCTGTTCGGGGAAGTGTAGTGCATGTGTTCACGGACAACACCACCGCCATGTGGTACTGCAACAAACAGGGCGGGTGGGGTCGTGGACCCTTTGTCAGGAGGCTCTGCGCTCCTGGACATGGCTGGAACACCAGGGCGTCACTCTGGTGGTTTAACACCTGGTAGGTTCCCTGAACGCCAGGGCGGACGAACTCAGCCGCCGGTGCATGATGGATCACGAATGGCGTCTGAACTCGGACATGGCGCAAGGCCTCTTACGGCAGTGGGGAGAGCCTTGGATAGATCTATTCGCCACCGAAGAGAACGCCCAATGTCATGAGTTCTGCGCGTTTGAATTTCCAAGGTGGCACTCGTTCGGAGATGCTTTTCGTCGCGAGTGGATCTGTTGTTTTCTTTCCGCCTATACCACTTATGCCCAGAGTGCTGAAGAAGATCAGGCGCGACTGGGCCCAAGTCATCCATCTGGACTGGGCACTTAGATACTGGTATCCCAAGCTACTCAGCATGTCAGTCGATCCTCCGATTCGTCTGCCTCTTACGGAGGACCTTCTATCGCAGCAGCAGGGGATGGTCCTCCACCCAAACCTGTCCAGCCTCCACCTCCATGCTTGGAGATTAAGCGTCGGCAGTTGAGGCCATTTGACTTGCCTTCTGAAGTATGTGATGTGATTCTGGCAGCCAGGCGTCCCTCCACAAAATCGGTATATGCCTGCAGGTGAAACAAATTTGTGGCATAGTGCACAGCAAAGGCTGTGGATCCTCTCTCTGACCCCCTTTTGGAGGTTCTCCTCTTCCTCTTGCCCAGCAGGGCTCTGCTCTGGGCACTCTTAAGGGCTACCTCTCTGCCATTTCTGCCTTCTTGAGGCTTCCTGATCAGCCTTCTCTTTTCAAGTCCCCTATTGTTAATTGATTCTTGAAGGGCATCATGCACATGTTCCCTCCTATTCCTTTCCTGATGATTCAGTGGGACTTGAACCTTGTTCTTACATTTCTGATGTGCGCTCCTTTTGGAACCACTTCACAATTGCCCTCTTCGTCTTCTTACTCTTAAAACTGCATTCCTGCCAGCAGAGTGAGTGAGCTCCAAGCTCTTTCTTCTAAGCCTCCTTTCCTTTCCGACCATCCGGACAAGGTTGTATTGAAAACACGTCCTTCTTTCCTGCCCCAAGTGGTTACAGCCTTTCACATCAGGCAGTCCATTACCTTGCCCACCTTCTTTCCGCCTCCGCATCTTTCCAAGGAGGAAGAGAGGCTCCACCGTCTGGACCCAAAACGTGCGCTCTCCTTCTACCTTGATCGCACACGCCAGTTCCGGGTGGACGACCAGCTCTTTGTTGGTTACGTGGCGCGAAGAAGGGACGGCCGGTGCACAAACTGACCATCTCTCGGTGGTGGGTCGTGTTGTGCATCAAGGTCTGTTACTCCTTGGCTAAGAAGGAGCCCCCTGTTGGGCTGAGGGCCCATTCCACTCGGGCCACGGCGGCTACTACTGCCCTGGGTCGGGGAGTCTCCTTGCAGGACATCTGTCAGGCACATACTTGGGCCTCGCTGCACACGTATGCTAGACACTACTGCCTGGACAGCCAAGTCCGGAGAGATGGCTTTTTTGGCCGTTCTGTTCTCCAGGACTTTCTGGTGTGATCTTGATCCGCAGACCCACCACCGGGGTTGTTATTGCTGGGGTATCTATTCTTAGGTAAGGAATCTAACACTAACCTGTTTCTTTCAGATAAACAAGTTACTTACCTTTGGCAACTATATATCTGTAAGAAACAGTAGTTAGTGTTAGATTCATTACCGCCCCACCCATCCTCCCCGTTCTGCGGACCGATATATAGGGTTAAGGTGTTTCCCTTTGAGGGCCCTAGTTTTATGGCACCAGTGTCGGTCTCTGGCATGGCTCTGCGTTCCTGGCGTGGAAAGCTATGTACAAGAACTGACGTCAGCGCGCGAGGGCGGCGTCGAAGTACTCTGAACACAACGCTAACAACGTACGCGGAGCCGCAGACGACACCTACCGACACGCAGGGGTACTGCTAGGCAAAACTTTCCGGATCCAGTCTGACACCTGGGGATATTCTAAGGTAAGAAATTTAACCCTAACTACTGTTTCTTTCAGATATATCGTTACTGAAGGTAAGTAACTTGTGCTTTAGCTTTAGTAGCAAAAGAAGGTTGAGTATGTATTCTGTAGTACCTGTTGATTTAGCTAGATCTGCTACATGGTCAGTCATGTTAGCTTCAGGAAAAATAAACACATTGGGAAAGGCGGGTCTACTGTATCTTATATCGGCTTTGGGCCCCTGAGTACGTTGCTGTTTTTAGGAAGACTGTTCTGAAACGGAACGTCTTAATTGTCGCATCATCAGAGTTTGAAAGGAGTTTGCTTAGAACTCAAAGAGCGCCAAAACAAGAAGGCTAACTAGACGTGCAGTTCATCTGCTTCAGTGACATAAAAAGTTATACAATTACTACTTTAAATAAGACTCACTATAAAAGGAGATGGCAATATATACATACCTCCCATAAATGTACTAAAATATCACTTGTAACAATAAATATTGTTGTAAGGAAATGCCTCTTTTTGTATGGTCACCCCAAGTTTTTGGACTGACGGTGCGTTTTGTTAGACTCTGGGAGCACACGGAGACCTGCTAACCAGACATCAGTGCCAGTGCCCTGACCCTAAACGTGTATATTGTGTTGGCTTATACCCAATTGGCATAAGCTAATTTACCTATACGCCCCTAGTGTATGGTGCCAAGCCTACCCAGGGCCTGCCTGTAAGCTAAAGGGTCACCCCAGGGATTGCAGCATTGGTTGTGCCACCCTAGGTGTGACACAGGTTAAACGAGTCTCCCAGTCTGCCACTGCAGACTTGAAGAGCAGTTTTAACTTGCTAGCCAAACTTTGCCAATTAAAGAAATGCCAAAGGCAAGCTTTCCCCTGCAATATGTGTTAGTCACCCTTTTGGCAAGCATACCGAGCTCTAAGGCAGGGTGTAACATACCTCAAAGACAGAACATGTATTTGCAATGCCCTGACAGTAAAAAAGCAAAACTGTCATTATTACTGTGGAAAGACAAGGTCATCCAATTGATGCACACAGGATTACACACTGACCCCTCAGCTGTACTAACTCCTGAACAGTGCTACCAAAGTGGATACTTCAAGGACTCAAACAACTTATGTTAAGTTGGCAGAATGATGCATCTTAGGATGGCCAGTGTAGGAGGCTGGCTTAGTATATGGTGCTCATCTGTTCAAGTGGTGCACCTTGCACTAAACCAGGCAACCCTTATGTTGATTTTAGTGGTCTTTGATAACCATAGAAAGCTCTCAAAATGGTAGTTGTGGAGAGCAGCCTTCAGGCTTATCTTGGGGGAGTGTTCTGCACCTTGCTTTACCAGTTTAATCTGAGTGTAAGATTAAAAGAAACCACACAGTGATTAGCAAAAATAAGTCTATTTAGTACATCACAATATCACTATCACATTGGTATATCTCCTACATGGAGATGTTGTATGAAAGTAGGATCTGCTTTCATGGTTACCCCCATTTCTGCTTGGTGTGCGGGTGTGTTTTTGACCTAGTCTGACTAGGATCCTGCTAATCAGGACCCCAGTCACTGTGCTTTCTCCCCTAAATTGACATGGTAAGTACTTTGGTGCCTTCCTAATTGGCTACTGGTGTACCCTTCTAAGTCCCTAGTATATGGTACTAAGGTACCCAGGGCATAGCCACACCAGGGGTCTTCCATGGGCTGCAACATGTATTATGCCACCCATGAGCGACCACTGAAATTTTGACTACATGCCTGACATTGCAGCCTGTGTGAGCTGGTGCGAGCACCACTCACAACCGATATAGCTTTCTTTATATCTGAGGTCACTGCACTTAAAACCTATGTCACCCCTAAGGTAGGCCTTTCAATCCTGAAGGCAAGGTGCTTAGTTATAAGTGTGTGGATGCCCATCATGAGCAGGACACCCCCTACAAAGCTAGGAGTTGATTCTCCAGGCTTTGTAAGTGTGGTCAGCCATTTTCACATATAGTGGACATAGTCAATTACGAGATATCTATATATAAGCTGCACTGAATCAGGTCATGTTTGGTATCACTGATTGCAGTGTGGGATGTAGTCCCAGGTGCTGGGGGGGCTCGGTACTAGCCTTTCAAGATCTAACAGCAAGCTAGTGCTCCTGCTGACCACAGACACAATTCTGCCCTCCTGCTGCGGAGCCAGGCTCGGGCAGGGGATGTTAGAACAATAGGTTTCCTGTCACAGGGAGATGTGACTACCCACTAGACAGGACTTAGTGTATTGGGCTCAGGTGGGGGTGCTTGCCAGTGGCACCAGACTGCTTTGAAGGGCACATTTGTTGCCCTCCATGCATGCTCCAGTAGAACCCAGTTCAGGGAGCCATTGGCTTCCCCTCTGATACGAAACTGGACAAAGGACATGGGAGTACCCTTCCCTCTGATCTGCCTCTCCTCTGGGAATAACTCCTGAATCATCCCAACCCTTTCCTTTGGGTATTTAAGGGCTTCAGATTCATTGTGGGATAAGATTCAAATCCGAAACCACTTCTACTTCTACCGTCTGGGCACTTTGAACTTCATTGGACTTCGCTTTGGGAACCAAGACTGTATCTGGGAAGACTCCTGCTGCTCCTGGTCTCGTCATTCTGCCAGTCTTCTGCGGCATCTGTGCCTGTGCTTCATCCAGGTTTTTCTCCAGGCTTGTGGGCATTGAATACACCCGAAGGAAACTCCTCGGACTGAAGAAGTCACTGCTCTGCATCTGCAGGCACCACAACTATGCTGACCGGTCTGCTGCTCCTGACTACGAATGACCCAACAACATAGGTGGTGGTTTACAACTCCCTTAAAGCCTGCACTGTCTTCTCACCGAGTTTGAGGCCAGTATCCCTCGTCAGAACCACTGGAGCAGCACCCCTATGCACCGCGTCGACTTGCCGTTTTGAGGTTCCGTGACGATTTGAACCCGTGTTTTCAACATTGTCGTAAACGCATAATTTTGGTAGCAGTGAACCGCAAATGATCCATTTAGCATATCCTGGTGTTTTCGCTATGCTACGAGCAAGAGCACTCCTGTTATAAACACATTCCTGATTCACCCATGGCATCCATCTTAGAGTATGGCAGCCATTTTGTATTCTTGCCCTCACATAGTCAATGGACACACAATGACCTCTGATCAATCCATTTCATTTAAGGACACGTAAGCCTTAACCGGCGATTCACCTTGCTAGTGACACGTACACCTTAGGACAGAAACGCTGTGGCCGCATGACTCGGCAAAAGCTGCCTCCCCAGCCCGAGGCCAGTCCTGCTATACTGGTTCTCGTGTTCGTTGGCCTGATCATGATTAGGCGGCCGAAGCTGGTAGCCTTGCCCATTTACGACCCACAAACATCTCTTATCCTGCTTTTCTATCTTCTGCACCTGGCTCTGCTCCTTTCCTTCTGGGCCTTTATTAGGGGGAGGTAACGAAATTTACGATGAGGCGGTCCGGCTCTTGAATGAAAAGTTGACATGAGATTATGATGGAACAGTGGGAATCCCTCGTTTGTAATGTTTTGACATCAGATATTGTTGACGATTCTTGTGTAACACCAAATATTAATTGTTTAGGACATGAAGGTTTAGAAATGTACTAGCATGTGAAGAATGTTGCCCCAAGCTGAAAATTTAGTATTTAAGGAGAAACCCACTTTGTACAAATCGAACAGGCTCCTAGAATCTGCCCGTGTGTAGTTTCTGTGACTTCTGTGTCCCTGCAGTAATAAACCTTTGGTCTTTGACGCCACCATCGAGAAGCCCGTGTTTCTGTTTATTTGTGCACCGAGACAGGTAGAACTCCGGGGTCTTCGGGTGTTGTCCCTGACACCTCTGGACGGAACCAAAAATTCCAGAACTCCAATTGGCGCCCAATGTGGGGCGACGTCATTCGGTACCGGTCCAAAAGCCTGAAGAGTTCGAGAAGCTTCGTGTGAAGATTCCAGAGGGAGGCGCCCCACTTCATCGATCCCGGCATATCGCAAAAGTGGCCCGACGTTCTCTTCCACGAGGGTTCCCGTTCGGACGGCTGCAGTGGTCCGCTGCCTTGACTGTCGCCCTGTCTTGGACCCGAGGTGCAGACCTTAGTACGGCGAGACAAGACGGGTTTCTCCTTGGTGACGTCTTCAGTGCCTCAGTTAAGTATTAAGTGGTTGCTAGTTGTTTGGTTACTTCGTAAGGGTTTGCTCCTGTTTAGATAATCCTTTTAGTTCTTGGTTTGGTTTGGTTTCGTAAGATTAGGTTGTTCTGGTTACGATAATCATTTGGTTTAGTTTGGGTATCGATACATTTGTTCGCTTTGGTAAGCCTAAGTTCTTGGGGACTTTATGTGTCGGTGGGCAGAAGCTAGATTTTCTTCTTAGTCCTGTAGTTTCAGTTAGTTGACAGGTGTCCTTGTCTGAGAAAAAAGTGACTAGTCGGATTTTTCTACAAAACTCAATAAACTCTAGCTTTAACCGAACAAAATCAGTTGGTTTCGTTGGAACAAAAGTGAGTCCTTTTTGCAAAACGCTAACTTCCATGGGAGTGAGGATTTTATCTGAAAGGTTGTAGATTGAGGCTTTTTCTAGTTTTTGTAATTCTGTCGCCTCGTTGACATCTCCCAAGGTTGCTGAAATCTCTTTTTTCCTCTGGTTTTTGGTTGGCCCTGTGCTAAAAAAGATTGCTGTTGTTGTTGTTGGTGGGTCTGTTGGTAATTCTGTTGGTACTGTTGTTGGAAATTGTTTTGATAACCACCTCTGCGTGTGAATTGAGGGCGCGGAATTCCTTGATCTGATTCACTTCCGCCTGATGATGACGTATCCCAGGTAGGCAGGGCTGAGAGGAAGGTGACTACAAGTGGCACCCCGGTGCTCACTGTGCATATGCCGGCTTGAACCAGTTCCAGGGGCACACCAGCCCCTGAGCTGGGGAAAGTCCGGACAAGGGAGAGGGGTGTAACCACCCCCTTCCTGGTCCCACCCATGGGCAGGACCTAGTCGCGTGCCCGCCCCTTTCTTTAGTATAAAGGTAGGAGCGGGCCCCCTTCCCAAATTAGATAATTCTGAATCTTGACTACTTTCCACGAAAGAACTCTTGAACATTTCTGAAGACTCTCCCTTGTGGCTAAGGAGTAGCCACCCTGCACCAGCGGGCACCATCTAAGCGCATGCGGTTTGCTGTAAGTCAATCCTCCGGATCAAGACTGCCCAGCTCAACGAGACCCGGCTTCCCTGGCACCTCTGACCTCTACGTACATCATCAGCCCAGCTGAGATTCGTGGGTGTGACGAGACCTCGAGGGACCGGCCATTTTCAAGACTGCACGACGCTTATCCAGCACGACCGCCGAGGGATCCTCGAGTGAGTGCTTTGGGGTTTGAGAAGCCCTAACCCTGAGCAGCTCCAGCACCGAAGCCCAGCCCCCCAGCATCCACGAGATCTGCGTGGGGCCCTTCTGCTCTTAGCTGCTCACCGCGTTGTCAGGCTTCTTGCCTGCTGGCTTGTGGCCCTCCTGACGACGAACCACGACACTTCCATCGCTGGTCTGGTTGCTCCAGACTGGCCCTTGCTCCCCTCCAACAGAGGAGCACCCCGGACCCTCCTGGTCCACTCCAGACGCCATTTTGAGTCCACCGTGTGGGCTTGCCTTTGCCAAGGTTTGTTGCCCCAATCCTGGGTCCAGCATCGCCGACAGCAGACACCTTTGTGGGACAGCTCGCACCTCCATCCTGGTCACCGACAACGCCTCCTGGTCCGAGAGACTGCAGAGCCCAGCGTCGCCCACTCACCTGGTCGAGGTGACTTCATCCGGTGCCATCCTGGTGCCCATCTGATCACTGGCTAGTGATCAAGAACTGAGTCCCCTCTGCTTTCAGGTCGTCTCCATCATCGATCCAGGCTTGGATCACATCGAACTTCATCACTGGTCGCCTGCCAGCAACTTCTTCTTTCAGGCTCCATAGACTGTAACGAGGATTCCCGACGTCTTTTGAACCCTATGCAGCCGCAGCCCCTGGGCTAGGTAACCCGAGTATTTTGGTGCTCCAACGTAGGTTCACTATCTAAGTGTCCAGATCCTTTTTCGTTTTCAGCCTATCTAGTCGGATTCGTCCGATAACTGTAACTTTACGAGATACTAGTATCCATAGACTTTGTCCCGTATCCCGCGTGAGTGCACACTCTGCACCCGATCTCCCTAGGCCTCCTGCTCCTAACCTGAAGGTTCAGTAGTGTAGTCCTAGCTATCCTGAAGCCTCTGGATCGAGTTACTTGCCTGCTAGTATTTCGCATTCCACTTTTGTAGTATATGGTTTTTCGTGCCCCTCGGGCATTTGTGTAAATTGTGCAACTTAAAGTATTTTCTTAAGAGTTTTGTTGTGTGCTTAGCTCCCTGACTCATAAAGAGCTCAGGGAAGATTTGTTATAAATAAATATCCTTTTATTTTCATAACAACTTGTGTGGTGTCCTTTCACTTGGTGTTCAAGGGGTATATGTGATGGTATAACAGCTGGCTTAACACGCCCTCTAGAGTTAGCCTAAAGACTGCTCTTGTCCATGCTACTAGGATAGCTGGTCTATAAGGTTGACTTACAACCAATCATCAATAAGGGTCGTTTGGAATGATACATTGTTGATCATTAGAATAGTGAGCACTGCATATCAGGCCAACTTCTCACAACAATCAACTCTTTATTGGCTGTGTGGGCGCCAAGAAAGGCTGTGCTGTGCAAAAACGCACCATATCTCGGTGGGTTGTCCTGTGCATTAAAATCTGCTAGCCTAGTAAAAAAGGAAGCTCCAGTCGACCTGCATGCCCACTCCACCAGGGCTACGGCAGCTACTACTGCCCTGGGACTGGAGACCCACTCATTGTCAGACGGCCACATGGGTATCCATGCATACATTCACAAAACATTATTGCCTAGACAGCATTGTGCGGAGAAGTGGCTATTTTGGCCGTCTGTACTCCAGGATTTTCTGGTGTGAAATTAGTTTGCAGACCCTCTTCCGGAGTTGGCATTGTTGAGGTATCTATTCTAAGGTAAGGAATCTATAACTGTCTCTTTCAGATGAACAAGGTACTTACCTTTGGTAACAATGTATCTGTAAGAGACATATGTTAGTTATAGATTCCTTACCACCACAGTCATCCTCCCCGTTCTGCAAACTGACTTCTAGAGATAGGGACTCCTTTCGAGGGCCCTAATTATGCACCTGTGGTCACCGTCTTTCATGGCTCCGGTGCTTCTGATGTGGAAAGTCGTGTCAGAACTGATGTCAGCATGCAGGAGTGGCTAAGTAAACACTGCGACGTCATTCCTGCGACCACGGTGCCAACGAGGGACAAGGAGTCGACTTACGCCATCTACCGACACGCAGGGGTACTGCTGAGAAAAATTCTCAGGTTCCAGTCGGACTACATGGGGGTTATTCTAAGGTAAGGAATCTATAACTAACATATGTCTCTTACAGATACATTGTTAATGAAGGTAAGTAACTTGTTCTACTAGTGGGAGCTTTGGTGGTTAGGGCCAAGGTTCATTAAGTTCTAGGTAGACACTCAAATTGCACCACCAGCGGCACTGGGGCATCTGGGTGCAAAGTGCTAAGGTGATGTCGGGAACCCAGTGGATGTCAATGGGGATCTTCGGTTCGGCAAGAATGCTGCAGGCTCCAGCTGGGAGGCTTCCTGGAGGCGACCACTGGCGGGAGAGGTAAGTTTGGATCTTGGCGGATGCCTGGACATCGTCGGTTGGTCCACCCATCGCCATGGGGCGTCCGGTGCAGGGGTGTCTTTTGGCGTCGGATCGTCTTATCAGCTCTGGTTGTGGTCGGGGGGGAACCTTAAAGTTGAGGGTGCAGATTTTGTCTTGAGGCTTGAGAGAGGTTGGTATCACCAGATCCCATGCCAGGATCATTGGGAAGACCTCCTCGTCGTGTTGGGCCACTCGAATTCGGGCTGTTGGCATCGGGTGCAGAATCGCAGAGGCACCTGGATCCGGATTCTGTGGGTGAGTCTTGGCTTGAGCAAATCCGATGCTCATTCGAGACAGTCTGTTAGATGAGTGCAGGGCAGGTACTCCGGGCTCTGGGTGTTGCTAGCTACTGGACTCGCTGGGGTTCTCGCTGTAGGCAGGTTGAAGTCAGGACAGGCCAGTAGGGCTGGGTCCAAAGCAGTAGGTGTCCTCTTCTTCCTGGTTCAGTATAGCTCTTCGGTCCTTCTTCTTTCTTCCTCAAATTTGAGGAGGCAAGGTTCAGGCTCGTCTCTAAATACTAAATTTAAGGGAGTTAAAGGGATGTGCAGATTGGGACCAATGGGTCCCTTCTTTGTGGTAGGTACACCCCCTATTATGCCACCCTCCGGTGGAAGCGGGGCTTGAGCCTCTTCCTAATTAGTTGGGTCCCCTCATCTCCAAGAAGGAGGGTCCTGAGAGGTGTGCTTCACCTTGCCTCTCCCACATGAGGGGTGGGGCTGGCAAAGGTGGGCACACCTCTCCGAGCTAAATTTTACTGCTGATTCTCATACCCAAAGTCAGAGTCAGAACCGGTTGGAGACAGTTGCTGTAGGCAGCAAAAAGCAGGGACAGCTTATAAAAGTGACAGGCCTTTGAAGCTTCCCCTTTCGTGGACCTGGCCCATCCTGGGGGAGGAGGCATGACCCTTCTGCCCAGGATGGGCTTTGTTTCTTGACTCAGAGAGCAGAGGCTCCCTACTCAGGGGTCCAGAAACCTGTCTGGTGGTGGTAAATGGCGGAGAGCTAAACAGGAACCACACCAGGCCTGGTCATCTTTCAGGGGGCATCTCTAAGATGCCCTATGTGTGCATTTTACATTAAACCCCACACTTGCATCAGTGTGGGTTTCATGTGCTGAGATGTTTGCTACCACATTTTCCAGGTTTCAGTAAATCCATTATGGAACTGTGGAGCTTGTAATGACCAACTTTCGGACCATATACTCTTTATAGCTTTATTACACTTACAGTGTCTAAGAATGGACTTAGACAATGAAGGGGTAGAGGGCTCATGCCACTGTATCCTCACCTGGGGGCTAGTGCACCCTGCCAGAGAAGTGACTTACCTATGCCTGCAGGCAGTGGGTTGCAGGCATGGCATACAGGGATGTGAGCCATGTCGACTCTTCACTTTGCTCTGCACCAAAACACACAGCCTGCAGTGGCAGTTTATGGGTATTAAGGTACAGGGCCTCTAAGTGTGGCACACTAGGTGCTTCAGCCCTTAGAGGCCTTCCCTGGTCACAGTGCCCTTGGTATCCATGGTACCTTTTGCCAGGTGCTTACCTGTGGCCATCGATGTGCCAAATGTAGGTACAAAGGTACAGCTTTGGGAAATAACACAGGCCCTTCAAAGCTAATTGGCTGGAACCCAGGGCACACCACGTCAAAGAGTGGGGGGGGGGGGGGGGGGGGGTAACCTTGCAAAAAGGGCCACTTTCCTACACCCCTTCCCATCTGTGGAGCCACAACAGGTTCCTGGATGGGATACAGTTGCAGCATGTGCCTCAGGAACCATCCACACCTCTGCAACCCCCTCTGATAAGTGCAATATACCTATTATTCTAACATACCTGCCAGAACACTGCAGTCCACAGGCATGCAACACAGATCCCCCTAGGCACTCCATTTCATGCATCAAAAGTCACAGTTGTTATATCATTGGATGTGTAACCAGGTACATAAACAGTGGAGTAACTCTCAGATCTGAAAGAAACAGGTTAGCATTAGATTCCTTACCTTAGAATATCCCCAGGCGTCAGACTGTATCCGGAAATTTTGCATAGTAGTACCCCTGCACGTCGGTAGGCGTCGTCTACGACTCCGCGTCCGTCGTCGGCGTCATTGGCGCCGGGATGACGTCGTCGTAGTATTCGCACGCTGACGTCAGTTCTTCTTTTTTCCGCGCCAGCAAGCGCAGGTCCGGAGAAAGTGGTACCCTTTAGTCAATTTTTAACTAAACTTTTTGAATCTTTTTGATCTGTTTTTCGAGTCGAACGACTGACGGTGCAGGGAGGGATGCCTGGGTTCAAACCCTGCGTCGACTGCAGCCGACTGATGTCGGTTACTGACCCCCATCGCCGGTGTCTTCATTGCCTGGAGACTGACCACAATGACAAGTCGTGCCCGACTTCCAGGCCTTGACGTCGAAGGCTAGGTGGGAGTGGTCCCACAAGCGCCTCGAGCTCCGGCAGTCGGCCCGCGCCGTTCAAAGTCCCGGTCCGGAAGAGGGTCGAGGGACTGGTCGCGGGGCCAGAGTCATCATAGCTCCGGGAGTCGTCACCATTCCTCGGGCTCCAAGTCCTCAGGTAAGAGGCACAAGAAGTCGAAGAGGCATCATCGCTCTTCTGACTCACCCAGACGCTCGCGCGACGCGGCCGGGGTTTTAGGTGACACCGCCAGAGCCGCAGGCGTTGCGGCCTGCTTCATACCCACCGGTCCCTGGGCAGACGGAGGAGATCGAGGCCTTCCTCATGGCCATGAGGTCGCTCACTCCTCCGTCTGGTTCCGCAGTGCCTTCGTGCAGAGTGGCCCCGACTGGGTCCCCAATTGGGTCAGGTGCTTTGGCCCCGGTGCCGTCGGCAACTTCGATCCCGATGCCGCAGGGTCCCGCTGGATCCGGTTCCAGATCCGAGTTGTCGCCGGTTGACTTTACGTCCTCACCGGCGCCGGCCCCCAGGGTGTCGCCCCTGGTGCCGTCCCAGGACGACGTCGTCCATGGTCCTACCCTCGATTCGGGCCCGGCACCGGAGCGGCGCCGTAATCGACGGCTCTAGGAGATTTTTACTTCTATGACCCGGCCCCATCCTTTGAACCTGAGTATCAGGAGATGGGTGGCGAGGAGGATTGGGAGGGGTCTGAGGACCCTCTGGCACGTGAGTGCCAGCTTTATCAGGACTGGGCAGGTGAGCTAGGGCATGCCAGTGGTCTGGACACTTCGCCAGACACTGGTTTTGTCTCTCCTCCTACCGTGGCTACGGAGGAGGGGGCTGCCTATAGTGTGGTGTTGACGCGGGCGGCCAAGGCCTTATCCCTTGAACTCCCCATCACGGCCGTGAGGACTAACCTCCTCACTGAGGTCCTTAAACCGCAGGCAAGCTCCTCGGAGCCTCTGCTGCCATTTAATGAGGCCTTATCTGACGTTCTTTTGGGCACCTGGTCCAGGCCCGCTACAGGTCCCCCTGTAGATAGGAACGTGGCCAGACGCCACTGCCCGTCTCCGGGTGACCCTTGCTTCCTGTCCACCCACCCCACCCCACCCCCGAGAGCCTTGTAATACAGGCCTCTAACACCCAGACCGCATTCCCGACGGTTCCCCCCAATTGGGAATCCAAGAGGTACGAACAGTTTGGCAAGAAGATGTTCTCCTCACTAAGTTTGGGGTTGTGGTCCTTTAACACCGCGTGCCTCTTGGGCTGTTATACCCACTCTCTGTGGGACACGGTCGCGGCCGTGCTGCCAAAATGTCCGGAGGAGCCCTGGACTAAACTCGCCCAAGCCCTTGCGGAGGGTCGAGATCCGGCACGGTATTCCATCCGGTGTGCACTGGATACAACGGACTCGCTAGTTAGAGCGATGGCAACGACGGTGGCGATTTGTCGCCACGCCTGGCTGAGGTCCGCCAACTTTTCAGCTGATTATGGACATGCCGTTTGATGGCTGTCGCCTCTTTGACGACAAGGCAGACAGTGCGCTTGAGCGCTTTAAGGACTCCAGGCCCATGGCCAAGTCCTTGGGCCTGTCGGCCCCGCGTCAGCAACCTGCTGCCTTTCGCTCCTTTCGTGGCCAAGGAAGGGGCGCCCCCACACGTCCTGCCAGCCACGGGCCGCAGACTAACATCCAGCGCGGTGGCGGACGTTGTAACCGCTGCGGCGGTGCCCGGGGACAACGGCGAGGCCAGTCCACATCCACCCCCGCAGCATCCGCCGGAAAGCCTTCCTAGTCCGAGCTTTCAGGCCCACATGACACCAGTGGGGGGCAGGGTACGCCATCACCTCCTTCACTGGTGCAACATCACTTCGGACAGGTAGGTGCTGCAAATCGTCCGAAGGGGCTACTCCCTCCCCTTCAAGGTGACCCCTCCAGCCATGCCACCGCAGTGCCACCGCGTGTCGGGGGATCACTTGAAACTTCTGCGAGAGGAAGTTATGCCCCTCTTGGCCAAGGGGGCCATCAAATACGTTCCTTGGCCAGAAGTAGGGTGTGGTTGATACTCCCACTACTTTCTGGTGCCCAAGAAGGGCAAAGGGGGCCTACGCCCTACCTTGGACCTGCAGAACGTCAACGGCTTCCTCCGAAAGGAGAAGTTGAAGATGCTGACTTTGGCACAGGTCTTAGCTGCCCTGGACCCGGAAGAATGGATGGTAGCGTTGGACTTTCAGGACGCTTATTTTCACATCCCCGTCCTGCCGGCCCACCGGCGTTACCTGCAGTTCACAGGTAGGCCACGAGCACTTTCAGTTCACTGTGCTCCCCTTCAGCCTTACCAGCGCCCCACGGATGTTCACGAAAGTGATGGCGGTGGTCGCAACTCATCTGAGCGGGTTAGGGGTTTCAGTCTTCCCCTACCTCGACGACGGGTTGTTGAAGGCGGGCTCGCCCCAGACAGTCGTCAGCCACCTCGAGACTACAGCCAGCCGACTGGCACCTGCTGGGGTTCTCCATCAATGTGCCGAAGTCACACCTGTGTCCCTCTCAGAAGCTCATCTTCATCTGAGCAGTTCTAGACTTTTCGGGTTTATCCTCCCGAACAGCGGGTTCGGGATCTTCAGGCTCTGATTCTGATCTTTCAGCCATTATCCCAAGTCTCGTTCAGGTTGACGCTGCGGCTTCTGGGGCTGATGGCCTCCTGCATCCTTCTGGTGCATCACGCCAGGTGGCGGATGCGGGCTCTACAGTGGGACCTGAAGTTTCAGTGGGCCCAGCATCAGGGCAACTTGTCCGACCATGTCTTGATCACGGAGGGCACTGCAAGACAGTTGCAGTGGAGGCTCACGGACCGCGATTGGGTCAGCGGCAGATCCCTCTCCCTACCCCAACCGGAGCACATTGTTGTGACGGACGCGTACCTCCAGGGCTGGGGGGCCACATGGGAGAGGCGGAGATCAGAGGCCTCTGGTCTCCAGCCGAGTCCCGGCTCCACATCAACCTTCTGGAGCTGTGGGTGATCCGGATTGCACTGTAGGCTTTTCCCCCTCTGTCTGGGGGAGTGTTGTGCAGGTGTTCACGGACAACACCACCGCCATGTGGTACTGCAACAAACAGGGCGGGGTGGGGTCGTGGACCCTATGCCAGGAGGCTCTGCGCCTCTGGCAATGGCTGGAACATCAGGGCGTGACCCTGGTGGTTCAACACCTGGCAGGTTCCCTGAACGCCAGGGCGGACGAACTCAGCCGTCGGTGCATGATGGATCACGAATATCGTCTGAACTCGGACGTGGCGCAAGGCCTCTTTCAGCAGTGGGGAGAGCCTTGGTTCGATCTATTCGCCACAGAAGACTTGTTCTGATGTATCTGATGTGCGCTCCTTTCGAGCCACTTCATAACTGTCCTCTTCGTCTCCTTAATCTGAAGACTGCATTCCTGGTTGCCATCACCTTTGCCAGGAGGGTGAGTGAGCTCCAGGCTCTTTCCTCTAAACCTCCTTTCCTTTCTGTCCATCCGGACAAAGTTGTGTTGTGGACGCGACCCTCTTTCCTGCCCAAGATAGTCACGGCCTTCCACATCGGGCAGTCCATCACCTTGCCCACCTTCTTTCCGCCTCCACATCCCTCGAAAGAGGAAGAGAGGCTCCACAGTCTGGACCCAAAGCGTGCGCTCTCATTCTATTTGGATCGCACACGCCAGTTCCGGGTGGATGACCAACTCTTTGTTGGTTACGTGGGCGCTAAGAAAGTTCGGACAGTGCACAAGCGGACCATCTCTCTGTGGGTCGTGTTGTGTTGTATGCTACTCTTTGGCTAAAAAGGAGCCTCCTGTTGGGCTGAGGGCCCATTCCACTCAGGTCACGGCGGCTACTACTGCTCTGGGTCGGGGAGTCCCCTTGCAGGACATCGGTCAGGCAGCTACGTGGGCCTCGCTGCACACGTTTGCAAGACACTACTGCCTGGACAGCCAAGTCCGGAGAGATGGCTTTTTCGGCTGTTCCGTTCTCCAGGACTTTCTGGTGTGATCATTGGTTCGCGGACCCACCACCGGGGTTTGTATTGCTGGGGTATCTATTCTAAGGTAAGGAATCTAATACTAACCTGTTTCTTTCAGATGCACAAGTTACTTACCTTCTGTAACGATATATCTGTAAGAAACAGTAGTTAGTATTAGATTGCTTACCGCCCCACCCATCCTCCCCATTCTGCGAACCGGCGCGGAAAAGCTATGTATAAGAATTGACGTCAGCGCGCGAGGGCGGTGTCTAAGTACTCCGAAGTTATCCCGGCGCCGACGGTGGATGCGGAGCCGCAGACAACGCCTACCGACCCGCAGGGGTACTGCTACGCAAAATTTTCCGGATCCAGTCTGACGCCAGGGGATATTCTAAGGTAAGGAATCTAATGCTAACTACTGTTTCTTACAGATATATCGTTACCGAAGGTACGTAACTTGTGCATATGAGCTGAATAACCCGGTTAGGTCACTGAGTTAGTGTATCACACGCGCATTAATGTTGTTTTACTTGTACCATATAGATACATTTGTGGGAGTCCAGGACACACAAGAGGAAGCACGGCAAGAGCAGGACTATGACCTGCTGAAGGAAGAGCTGGATTTCCAGGCAGACTCACAGCCAGGCACAGCTGACATCCAGGCTAACACATCCAAGCTGGCAACTCCACCAGCAACAACTCCTGTTACCAGGGTACAGCAGCTGCGTCCAACGCAGCGCTTGCAGAAGCGGCAACTGGCAAGGCCTTATGCCCACTTCTAGGCAGGCATGAGCGACCAGGCGGAGTTCAGCGGCATCGAGCAGGCAATGCTGCAAATTCAGCTGCTGCAACAGAGACAGTTTTGGGTGATTAACAGTAAGCTGGCATAGGGATTCACAAACCTATCACTCAAATTGACAGAGAACCAGGCCCGGTTGTGTGCCAAGTTTGATGCACTCACTGGGGTGATTAGACTACTCTGCACTGAGCTGGTGGAGGAGGGAAGCCAGCAGAGGCACAAAGAAAGGACCAGGGAAAGCAGGATGGGTGTATTGACCTGGGAGATTGTCAGACTGGCCCAGGCAACCACCCTCCATTCAAGACACACTCTAGCCCTGCTTGTGGAAATGGGCCTGTACAGTGGAAATGCGGCCAGAGGTCTGCAGCATCTGACTGCTGCGGTTGAGGCCATACAGGCCTCCAGTCTTGTTACTGAGATAATGAGAGATGCTCTTGCCAGCGAAGTGTCCAGCTGCAACAGTGTCTCCAATGCAGACTCACACATGCTGCAAAGGAGTAGAAGTGGACAGCCCACATCCCCACAGGGTAAAAGCCACCAAGCAGCCAGAAGAAGCAGGAGGTGACTGCACATTGCCCCCATGGATCATTGTTAGTGGTGGAGTAACCACCCTTTGTCAAACACATTTTGATGATGCTGCCCATGAAGAACATGTCATGAAGTTCACTTCTGGATACCCTGATATTAAAGGGTTTCACAATTTGTGAAAGCTACAACTAGTCTTGTCAATTGTGGAGGGTGCTATGTAAATGGATGCATCTAACTGTGAAAAATATGTTTGGCTATGTGGTCCCTACGTCGTCTCCCATCTGCTGCTGTACTTTGGTCAGGTGGGTATCGGGCAGGTGGGCCTGGTTCATTGTACTCGGAGTCTGAATCAGACACCTCCATGGGTATGCCCCTCCTGCAGTCAATGTTGTGAAGCATTGCACATTGCAACACTTTTGTAAGTCTTTACTGGCTCATACTGCAAGGCCCCTCCGCTTTTATGAAGGCACCGAAAGTGTGATTTCAAAATGCAAAAGGTACGTACTATCACACTTCTGGTGCATCTGTGTGCAGTGTTGTGATGTCTCTCATGTGGGTTGTTGAGATTCAGGTGGGTTGTGAGGATCAATGGCCACAGGGCATATGCACTGTCACCTGGTGAGACAAATATGAGGGTGAGACAGCATACAGAGAGTAAGGTTTGCACTTGTACGTTTCATTTTGTACACCACATTGTATCTATAGGAGTCTGGCTTGGTATATTGTGTACACTTATTCAAGTGATGCACCTTGCACCAACCTACGCAACCCTTTAGGTGATAGTAGTGGTCTTTGATAACCATAGAAAGATTTCAAAATGGTAGCTGTGGAGAGCAGCTTTCAGGCTTATCTTGAAGGAGCAGTTTGTTTAACAAACTATAATCAATTCTGTAAGTTAAATGAAAAAGAACCACACAGTGTTTATATAAAAATTAGTCTGTTTATTACACAATTACTAACACATTGTTTAGGAAAGTACAATCTACTTTCATTACCCCCACTTTTTGCTTGGTGTCAGTGTGTTGTTGACTAGTCTGACTGGGATCCTGCTAATCAGGGCCCCAGTCACTATGCTTTCTCCATAAATTGATTGTGGTAAGTACTTTTAAACATCCCCAATTGTCTACTGGTGTACCCTTGTAAGTCCCTAGCATTAGAGTACCGAGGTACCCTGGGCATAGGTACACCAGGGGTCTCCCATGGGCTGCTGAATGTATTGTGCCACCCATGGGAACCCACTTACACTGTGACTACAGGCCTTCCATTGCAGCCTGTATGAGCTGGTGTTTGCATATAAGATTCCTTGTATCTGGGGTCACTACACTTAAAACCTTTAAGTCATCCCTGTGGCAGGCTCTTCAGTCCTGAGGGCAGGGTGCTTGGTTATACTTTTGAGGGTGCACCTCCATGAGCAGGACACCCCTACAAAGTTGTTTCTTCAGGGTTTGCAAGTGCAATTAGCCATTTTAATTCATATACTGGGCTCAGTCATTACGAGATGTCTAACTATATAAGGGCTGCACCTAGCCCAGTCATGTTTGGTATCAACTGTGTTGGAATCATACCCCAACACTGATTCCAATATTGGAAGTATGATTCCATGTACTGGGGGCTCATTTGGGGTGCAACAGCCTTTCAGGGTCTGCCGGCAAGCTAGTGCTGCTGCCGACCACATACACGGTTCTGCTGTCCAGTTGTTGAGCCAAGCTCAAGCAGGGGAAGGTAGACCAACAGGTTTCCTGTCACAGGGAGGTGTGACCACCCCCCAGACAGGACTTAGTGTATTGGGCGGGGTGGAGGCGCTTACTAGCACCACCAAACGGTTTTGAAGGTGAAGGGCACATTTGGTGCCCTCCTTGCATACTTCAGTTTGAGCCAGTTTAGGGAGCTCTTGGCTCCCGCTCTAAATTGGACAAAGGACATAGGAGTATCCTCCCCTCTGTTCAACCCCTCCTTTCAGAGGGACCCCCGAGTCGTTCCAACCCTTTCCTTAGAGTACTTAAAAGCTTACCTGTGGGTGGTTCCTTAATTAGTCGTGGGACAAGACTCAAGCCTGAAATCACGTCAATCTTGCAACATCTGGACACTTGGACTTCGCTGGACTTTGCCTGGAACTGAGACTGCATCAATGAAGATTCCTGCTTCTCTCGGTCTCGCCATTCTGCGAGTCTTCGTCGTCTGTGTCGGTGCTTCTTCATGGATCTTCAAAAGACCTGTGGGCAACAAGGACACCCACAGTAATCTCCCTTGGAGTGAAGGGGGTCACTCCCCCGCATCTGCAGGCACTCCCAAGATAACCCCTTCTCACCCCCTTGGTAGCTTTGCACGAGCAGTCAGGCCTATGTCAGAGGCATTGTGTAAAGCATTTGTGTAAACCACACACAGTAACACAGTAAAAACTCTACAAATGGACATCACACCAGTTTAGAAAAATATAGTATCTTTATCTAAACCAAACAAGACCAAACCAACAAAAATCCCACATACACAACTCAAAATATGATTTTAAAAGGTTTCAGGAAATTCTGTCCATAGAATTCTATGGATGCAGTGATTTTACACAAAGTAACTCAAATGTGTCAAAATCCGCAAGGCAAAACAGCTGCAGAGAAGGGAACTGTCGGAAAACACAGTGATGCGTCAGTTCCTGAGTCCACGGGGAGGCGATGCGTCAGTTGTGCTGAATGCAGTAGAAATGTTGCGGTGAATCTGGACTGTAGGGTGAAGCGATGCATGGAAATCCCAAGACGGTTCTGGTCTGAAGGTGATGCGTCGGGAAACATGTCGCACAGGTGAGATGCATCGAAATCTGGATGTGCTGGAGATCGATGCGGCGAAAGCAAACAGGTGCTGCATTGGTTTCTTCAGCCGCAGTCTCCCGATGTGCCAATATTGTCAACCGCAGGGGCTTTGTCGGAGTCAGTGTGGCGGTCTCGGACTCCAGAGACACAGTGCGCTGAACTTGGGCTGTGGCAGTTTCTTCAGCCACTGACAGGTGCCGCATCAATTTCTTAAGCCGCATGGCGGCAGTGTGTGGACATTTCTCTCACATGGCAGTGCTGCGTCGTAAAAACATGTGCTGTAAGAGCGATGCATCATTTTGATGGTTTCAGGCAGGTCTTTACAGCAGGAACAACCTACAATGGCCAGAAATTGAATTGGCACCCTAAGGCAGGTCAGAACTCCCAGCAGTGGAGTTCAGGGATGCTGCAGATGAAGTATTTGATGGCCCTGAGACTTCTAACGGGTGGCAAGCACTCACAAGCTCTTGGAGATACTTCACAAACTGGATACGAAGTGAAGTCCAGTCCTTTTCCTCTTCGAAGCAGAAGCAGCAACTGCAGGCCTACTCAGCAAAGCAGCCCACAGCAAAGCGGCAGTACTCCTCTTCACAGCTCTTCAGCTCTTCTCCTTGGCAGAAGTCTCTCTTGATCTAGAAGTGTTTTAAAAGTCTGGGGTTTTAGGTCCAATACTTATACCCCTTTTGGCCTTTGAAGTAGGCATTCTTCAAAGTATTGTCTTTGTAATTCACTAGTTCTTACTCGGCCTAATCATGGCTCTCTAGACACACCCCAGAGGGGTGGGGACAGCATTGTGAGAAGCCAGACACAGCCCTATTCATTTGCAGGTGATAGCTCCTCCCACCACTCTAGCTCAGGAAGGCCCATCAGCCTTGTGAGGAACCATCCAGATATGCAGGACACCTCAACTCCCTTTGTGTGCCTGCCTAGAGTGAATGCACAAACATGCCCCTGTCAGTCTAAACCAGACCTTGATTCCACATGCAGGCACACCATTTAAAAAACATCTTTACTAAAAGATTTGTTTTTTAAAGTTTGAGCTCCGAGAGTCCAAACTCCAAATCTCTAGCTTTTCCCAATTGAAAGTTACACTTGTCAAATGTTACAAGGTAGCTCAAATGATAGCCTGTGGGAGAGCTAGTGCTTGCATTAGTGAAAAATAAATTGGCAGTACTTCACTCTCAGGACATGTAAAACACGCCAGTACATGTCCTACCTTTCACATACACTGCACCCTGCCTGTGGGGGTACCTTGGGCCTACATTAGGGGTGCGTTACATGTAGGAAAAGGTAAGGTTGGGGCCTGGAAAGTGGGTGCCTTTACCAGTTTGACATAGCAGGTTAAAACTGCACTCCCAGACACTGCAATCGCAGGCCCGAGACAAGTTTACAGGGCTCAAACCAAGTCCTGTGCACAAGTATGAGATAGTATTTCAAATTCTATGTTAATGACATTAGTATAGTCAAACAAGAGTAATGACAGGGTCAACACCAAATAGATAAAGTTTTTTTTAAATTATATTGTTGGTCTTCTTCCAAGTATAACATCAAAGGGAAAATCAGCCGACACGTGTTTCATCACCATGGGTAATAACCCATGACTCTTCAGGGCTGAAAGGACATCAAAAATGCGGGGTCGTAGGACCGGTGATAATTCCAACCCGATCCGAGCGGGTCTCTGGTATGCAGGACGCCAGTCATGGTGTTAGTCGAATGAGAGAAACGTAGAGAAGACGGATAAGTATTTCCCTCATGGGTCGTAGTTAGTGGAGAGACGGGCGGGTGCAGCCGTCTTCAAAGTTTCCTTGGTGTCCGTATCCGGAATAGCGAGACAGCAGTCACCGGGCCTTTTCCCAGACACCAATGAAAATGTGAAGACTGATGTTTTATTTATTTAATTTGGTACATTGTCTTTCTCCCCAACTTTTACACTGCCCTGCAGAGGCCCTATTCACAGTATGAGTGGGCGATGTTCTAAAGGGACCCCAATCCTGACGACAGCTCTGGACTCCAATGGGCACTAAACAGGGACAGAAACATGTAGACTTACCATATGGGTTACATTAATCTCCAGTTTAGTTTTAATGCTTCAACCCTACCAATCAGAAATCTAAGTAAAAATCTAGATGGACCGTATATAGTTTTAACTTTCATTTCAGGTTCCCTGCATTCCCTCAATTCCTGGAATACTAGTGCTAGTGCAGTCACAAATCTATAGGAATTCCCAGGAGCGAAGATCAGGCCTCATAATGAAGCATGCACCTAAGGGAGGTTGAGGTCTCAGCATCTTTTATGGAAGACATCTTTTGCATCAATCTTGTGCCCAAGTGTGAATCAAACACAGAACTTATTAAGTGGTACTTTGACTGAAATCTCTTGCTCAGGTTCCGTTAATTTTCTCGGGGGTATTCTTATGTTTCTTGAAGTAGTTCTGTAGAGAGGAAGTATCTTGGGAGCTTTCCCTTCTTTCTCCTTTTTGTTAGGTATCAAGGTCAATGCTATCCTTCTCTTCTCAAAAAAGACTTAAATTAGGACTGTTATATTCAATTCAATTCAAATAATCTTTATTCGGATATGAATATCCAGAAAAGCACATGTCAAAAGGATACCAGCAGCAACACCGATTTCTAAAACCACAATATAAAAACGATGGATAAAAACGATGGATAAAAAAGGACTTCCAGGTAAGATGAAAGAGTTACAATTATATGCATATATAGAAGGGCGCTTTGTGCAATACAGCTGTGTCATGGATAACAATAAAATATAAAAAATATGTAACTCTAACATTTGGCAACATTGTACAGTCAAATGTGCGACTAACAAATAGCAGCATATTGTTAGGTAAAGTGCAATCAAATGTACCACTTAGCAAATAGCAGCATATTGTTACGTAAAGTGCAATCAAATGTACCACTTAGCAAATAGCAGCATATTGTTACGTAAAGTGCAATCAAATGTACCACTTAGCAAATAGCAGCATATTGTTAGGTAAAGTGCAATCAAATGTACCACTTAGCAAATAACAGCATATTGTTACGTAAAGTGCAATCAAATGTACCACTTAGCAAATAGCAGCATATTGTTAGGTAAAGTGCAATCAAATGTACCACTTAGCAAATAGCAGCATATTGTTACGTAAAGTGCAATCAAATGTACCACTTAGCAAATAGCAGCATATTGTTATGATAACGTGCAATCAAATGTTAACCATTTTAGCACAATAATGTGGGGAGATATAGGGTGCAATTAAATATAAACTTTATAAGTGGATTCCAGTCCAAGGATGACACTACCCTTTAATGTTTCATACCGAGAGGTATTCGTCCGATCAGACGGCAAAATGGTGTTATATGCACGAAAACCCTTAGGTATGTTACTAAGTGCTCATGAAGGTACTGCCCTCTCAAAAAAGAAATTCCTTGGAAAATCAAATCATCCATCTCAAGCATGAGAATTTCCGAGTAGGCTATTCTATAATCAATGTTGGCAATTGCCTTAAAATACTGGATCAAATTTTTTTTGTGTATATTTGATAAAAGTTGCAGAAGAATAAAAAGTGAAACATCGTTTGGTTACTACAAATACCACAAGGGCGAGGCATTTGTTGGAGGTTGATGTTAAAACGCAGAGGAAAACAAAGTGAGTATTTTAAAGTGGCGGCCCTGAGGCGAAAAAGCAAACTTCTCTCTCAACGACCTATGTTCTTCAGGAGATACTTGGATGGCATATAGGTTCTAGGCCTATTAGCGTCTACTAGCGACATATACCTGGCAGCAGTTGATTTTGGGAGCTCTGCGGCATGTCTTGCATTATTATATGATTCATATAATGCGTCCGTCAGAATTTTTTCTTTATTCCCTCTTGATCAGTTGGATTGAGGAAAATTTTTCTTCTTTGTTCACGCTGCTTAAACTTTTTCTAACGGCTGCACGCCAAGGTATGCTCCCTCCCTTGTCGGATTTAAGACAATCTACTATTATATCCCACGTCAAAGTTGCTGCCGGGTTTTGCCAAACTTTTTACCAAAATATGGCAGGACATGACCTAATATAATCTTCTATGTAATACAAGTTTAATTCCTTTTGACACACAAAGTTTTTAGGAGGCGATTTGGGCCCCAAGAGGTTTTTGGCAAAATTTATTTTCCTCTCTCTGTATTCCACCACAGTTTGTAAAGCCTCAAATTTCTGTGCCGTATGTGGCGGGGGAATACACTGTGTTTTATAGATTTGATTATAGGTAATACTACCTCAGTTTGCTTTGGTTGTGGGAGGCTCAAAATTAAATTGATGGCTTTTAAGAATCACAAATTTGCTAGCATTCGCGACAAGAATTTGCAATTCTATTAAGGACACGGAGGCGAGGATTATGCTTCTCAAACTTTACTGCATCAACACAGCAGCCAATGAAAATATATTATTTTCTCAAGTAAACAATAAAATTACTACATTTCCCATGAACACCATGGTTATAGGCACGCCCCCACAGTCCATAAGAACCCCTTGCGTGCACATCACTTCCTCTTTCTTTGAGGCGATAAGTCCATAACGTGAACCAAACAAAACAGTCCATAACATGAACCAAACAAATCCTCCAACGTGGAAGAAGAACTTCAGGATGTCATCTCGACGTCAGTCGTCAGTCACTCCGACTTTTTCTCAGCTCCTGAAATAAGGAAATAACACCACCGTAATCACTGGAATAAATGGGTGGGTAAGCGTTTGATATACAATACATTACGCCGGGTGGGATAATCCTCGCCTCCGTGTCCTTAATAGAATTGCAAATTCTTGTCGCGAATGCTAGCAAATTTGTGATTCTATTACAGGACCGGAGGCTTCAGATTATGCTTGGTTTAACGCTGAGTAAACACAACAGAAGTAATGTCACCCACCGGCTTATAATAAAAGGTTTTAAATGTCGATTCAGACGACCAATCTGCACAACGCATGATATCTTGAATACTGGAACCTAAACCATATGATTTGGACGCCATAGCGCCTCTCACAGAATGAGCACCAAAAAGTTGCGTATCCACACCAGCTTCTTTCATCACATCACGAAGCCATCTCGCTATAGTGGCTGCCACCACCGGTTTAAAGGGTTTTTTAACACCAATCAGCAACTGAGTACAACCCTGCGGCCGCAAGGCCTTAGTACATTCCTCGTAGCATTTTAAACATTGAACAACACACAATTTTTCATTTGCAGGAAAAGCATTGTATGAAATATGTCTAGATAAAGTTTTTGTGCGACCTGTAATATGAAAAGAAACCCCTTCCGGGGAAAACACTCTACCTGTAACGTCGAGCGCTCTCACATCCGAAGTCCGCCTGCAAGATGATAAGCACAGCAACATAGCTAGCTTTGCCGAAGACTGTTTCCTAGAGAGGAGACTATTGACCGGCCATTTGTTGAATAAATCCAGAACCAATGATACATCCCATAACCCAGTATACTTGGGTTTGGGCGGGTTGGCCACCCTGACTCCCTTTAGGAGTTTGCACACCAGTGGATGCATACCCACCGGCTTGCCATCAATCTGACTATGGCCCGCAGAAATCGCGGAACGGAAGTTGTTCACTGACCTGTACGGCAGGCCGAGTCCCGCCTTTTCGGTAAGAAAATTCAAAACCTGGGACAACTCTGCCCCCACGGGATCCAGGTGTCGTCCCATGCACCAATCCACCCAGCCTTTCCAGGCCGAGGAATAACGCTTCCTGGTGGAAGGCGCCCATGCCTGCTTGATGAGCTCGGCAGCCTGTCCCGAAATGCCTGGCAAGTGCCACTGTTGCCGGAAAGCCTCCATGCCATCAGTGACATCCTGCCCTCTACCAGTAACGGGTGTCGTTCCTGTTGAGGGCCCTGCAATAACCAACTCGAGTCCGGGAGCATCCTCGGACTGTCGCAGCTCCACTGAAGGAGCCTGGGAAACCACGCTTGTGACGACCACCACGGCGTCACCATGACAATTTCCGCCTCCTGCCTGACCACTTGCGTCATCACCCTGGGGATCAATAGGAACGGGGGAAAGGCGTAGTGGGTCCCCCGAGACCAGTCCTGAAGAAAGGCGTCCGTCGCCGCTGCCAATGGGTCCGGCCTCCAGCTGAAGAACCGGGGAATCTGAAAAGTCAGTCTGGAGGCAAACAGGTCCGTCTGAAACGGACCCCAGATTTCCTGTAGCCAATGGAAGACACGAGGGCACAGCTTCCAATCGCTGTAATCCCTCAAGTGCCTGGAATTCCAGTCCGCCACCTGATTGGCTTGGCCTGGGATATACTCCGCTATCACTGATATTTGATTCTGCAGACAATAGTGCCAAAAATCCTTGGCTATCTGAACAAGCATGGATGACCTCGTGCCGCCCAACTTGTTGATATACCTCACCGCCGACACATTGTCCAGGCGGAGGAGGATGCAGCAAGACGTCTGCTTCGGGGATAACGTGCGAATCGCGAACGACCCCGCCAGCAGTTCCAAACAGTTGATGTGCATTTCGAGCTCTTGAGCCGACCATCTGCCGCCTGTAGAAACCTCTCCACAGCGCGCGCCCCAGCCCCACCGGCTGGCGTCGGACTCGATAATTACCTCCGGTTGGGATCCAAAGATCGCCCTGCCGTTCCATGCATCTACGTGACTGAGCCACCACTGTAGTTCTGTCCGAACTTCTTCCGACAGAGGGACCGAATCGGTATAAGAAAGGCCTCTTTGTAGGTGTTGAATTTTGAGGCGTTGCAGCGCCCTGTAATGCAACGGCCCCGGAAATATGGCCTGAATGGACGATGCCAGTATACCCACAACTCTGGCTAGCGTCCTGAGGGTCACCACCTGTCTGTCTAACAACTTCCTTATTTCCTGTTTCAAGTCCCGCAACTTGGCCTGCGGTAGACGCAGTTGCGAGGTCTGGGAATCGATCATGAATCCCAAGAAGTCTACCATCTGTGTCGGAGACATCACAGATTTCTTCAGGTTGATCACAAACCCCAAGCTCTGCAGCAAAGCAGTAGTCATGGTCAGATGTCGTGAAAGAGTGATCTGGTCCTGTGCCATGATCAAGATGTCGTCGAGATAAATAATTAGTCTCACACCTCGTTCCCTGAGGTACGCTACCACTGGCTTCATCACCTTTGTAAAGCACCATGGAGCCGAGGAAAGACCGAAGGGAAGAGCCGAGTACTCGTAACACTGGTTCTCCCACATGAATTGTAGAAACCTGCGATGAGGTGGAAATATCGGTATAGATAGATATGCATCCTTTAGGTCTAGGCGTACGAACCAATCCTTTTCTTGCAGCAAGTCTGCCAGGAGGTGAATACCCTCCATCTTGAAATGGTTGTACGTCAAGTATTGGTTGAACTCTCTTAGGTTTAGCACCAACCTGTTGCCGCCCCCTTTTTTCTGGACAAGGAAGACGTTGCTGAGGAAAGTACGGGGACCCTGTCTGCAACGAGATATCGCCCCTTTCATCAGTAAATCTTCCACCTGCTCGCTTATAAAACTGCGCTCTTGTAGGGAAAAATGGAGAGGTGGAGGGGGAAACGTCTGCCCTGGGCTGGAATAGAACTCTAGGCGAAAGCCCTGCACCGTCTGCAGCACCCACGCATCCTGCGTCAAAGTTCGCCACTGCGCCATGCAATGCTGCGTGCGCCCCCCCAAAGGAAGAAGGGAAACATCTGAGGCACTCACCGGTATTCTTGTACGATTTGAAGTTGGCTCTATTGTTTCCCGACTGGAAATGTCCGCGGTTGAACTTTCTCTTGGACGGATAGAAGGTGCCGCCACGGGTGGAGTCCCACTCTCCACGTCCGCGGCCAAAGTCACCGCGCTGGGATCCTTGTTGGAATCCTCGGCCTGACGAGCGACCCCCGCCTCGTCCGGCCCTGGTGAAAACCCCCTGTGTAAGGGCTCTCTTTATCCCACTCTGGGCCTTGTCCAGTGCGGTAAAGGTACCGACGTACTTTGAGATGTCTTTGACAAACCTGTCGCCAAAGAGGAAACCTCCTGCCAGGGGTCCCGGCTCTGCATCAGCCAGCTCTGTCAAATTGCCGTCCATCCGGAGCAATAACGATTTGCGTCTCTCCGAGGAGATCGCGCAGTTGGCGTTTCCTAGGAGACAAATGGCGCGCTGAGCCCAGCCCGCCAGGATATCCGGGTTTACTGCCCCTTGACCCTCCTTAGCCTTCAGGGCCATCTCCAAGATTTTTGCCAGGGGCCCCACGACGTCCAGCATCTTGTCCTGGCAGCCCCGCCAAGCCCTGTCTAGTCCCCTTTTGGGGTCCTTGGAGAATTTCCGCAAGAAAGTAAGCATACTCGCGTCGATTTCTGGAGTGTCTGCCACGCCGTCTGGAAGTTCAGGCCGTGGGCATTCCGACCGCAAGCGGGTCCGCACTTCCCTACTGAAGCCCTTCCGGAGATTTTCGTGCAAGTACTCACAGACCGCCGGCGGCGGGATCCAATCCGAAGATCGGGGATGGACAATCTCCGTAGGGTCAAAATCGAATGTCCTGATCCTGTCCTCAGCCGGCTTAGGATCTACTTTGGCCTTCTTCGGGTGAGGAGGGAGTTCCTCCGACGTATCAGTATCGGTCCCTGTGTCCGTGTTGGAAGTGTCAGTGTCCACAGGGATAGGACGTTTAGCCTTGGCCTTGCCACCCACGTACTGTGAGCTATATGATTCTCTCGGCGGCAAAGAGGCCAACGAGTGAGTGTGCGGCCATTGAACGATGTCAGCTGAGTCCGCCGCTGAAGAAGTGGCTGCCTGCTTCTTCTTTTTATCCTCATAACCGTGTCTTTTTGCAAAACCCTTCAGCTGTTTTCTAATGGGTCGTAGTGCCTCCGCAAGTGCCTGCTGCACCGTCTGTGGGACTTTCGTCTCCATTGCCTTATTCACAGAAGCTTGGACCGAGGCATCCAAAGCATCGACAATCTTGTCCTCAAGGACAGCCTCCTGCTGTCCCTCCATAATTTCCTCCCCATCATTGTACTCCTCATCAGGATAGCGCACCCAACCTTCCATTGTGAAGGCACACACACTGCAGAGCAGTCCAGAATATAGCACTGGGCGAATGGGGGTAATGGGGGGGGTCAGCCCAAGCACACACAAGTAACTGGCAACGTTTCCCAAACCCCCTCAGCAACGCTGTAGTCTGAAGGATCAAAGATCCTGGCCCCTCAGATCCCTGGAGCGTGTGCACACTCTGGGCCAATAGTTTATTCAGCCAGCCGATTAATAAGGCAGGCGCTCACACAGGGGGTCCGCCGGCATGCAGGACGCGCGAAAATGCGCTCCGTGTGAGCCGAGGAATCGGATCGAGGCGCGCCGCCCAAACGCTGCCAAAAACCTACTAAAAACAAGCCCAATTTGGCAGCGTTTTGGGGCGCGCGCGTCGACCGAGAGCCACCCGGCGCTTGCGTCAGGGCCGACAAGGGAAGCCTCTGCGCGCCTCACAGGCTGCCGGTACTGGGCTCCGTGGTTACGCGGCGGGCCCCCCGCCGGCCAAAGACCGTGAAATTCAGCGCCTTCGAAGCGCGAGTACAAGCGGGCAGAACCCGATCGGAGGAAAAGGTGGTTCGTAAATAAACAATGAAAAACAATGAAGACACAGAGCTAAGTGCTGCAGCGCTCGCTGTCACTAGCGCGCATGTAATAAGAGATATCTAAGCTAAAGTATCAACAATAGAGACAGTATACGGAGCGAGTCGCCCCAGTAATCAAGAGCCCATAAACAGGACAGTAATCAATAAGAATAGCCCCACAGGGAAGAACCCAAGCACAAACAGAGTGAGGGGACCCAAGGGGAGGTGCACTTAACTCTGGCTTGAGCAGCAAAGAAAGAGGAAGTGATGTGCACGCAAGGGGTTCTTATGGACTGTGGGGGCGTGCCTATAACCATGGTGTTCATGGGAAATGTAGTAATTTTATTGTTTACTTGAGAAAATAATATATTTTCATTGGCTGCTGTGTTGATGCAGTAAAGTTTGAGAAGCATAATCTGAAGCCTCCGGTCCTGTAATAGAATTTACTTCTGCTGTGGGCAGCATGAGCTGCCCATGAACCGTTATCGGAAAATACTAACCCCAGGTATGGGAAAGTGCAAGTGCGTGATAATTGATTAGGGCCTGAGGTAATTGACTTTAAATGATGCTTGTTTGGGCCGCAGGTCATTATATAGAATTTAAAAAAAATTGTACAGAGGTCTAAATCAGCCATAAAAACTACAAAACACCTAACTAAAGTGTGTAGTGCATTCGGAGTGAGGTCCATTATGACCACGTCATCCATGTATATTAGGGCGGGGAGTATGTTACCATTAATTCTCGGTATGTCAGTAATAAGCATTGACAGTACATTGTGTAGTTCATTTATGTAAAGAATAAATAGGAGGGGGGCCAGTATGCACCCCTGCCTGACCCCTCTGCCGTTGGTGACATCCTTTGACACCTCCCCGTCATTGCTGATCCTTACGCGTGCCTTCAGATCCCTGTGCAAGTATGCTGAAAAATAAACTAGGGCCTCATCTAACCCATATTTTAAAAGGACCATCCACAGACGTGACCTGTTAACAAAGTCGAAGGCTGTGGTGCGGTCCATAAAGGCCTGGTAAATGGGCGACTTGCGAGCTATCGTGTATTTGCCTACAATCAAATTTAAATTAAGGCATTGTTCCACTTTTCCCAATTTGCCTCTAAAACCTAGCTGACACTTGTTTAAAATGTTTTCCCTTTCTGCCAATGACCTTATTTTTTTAAACAGGATCCTCCCAAGAATCTTCAGTGTGTTATCGATCAGGGAGATCGGTCTGTAGCAACTGGGGTTGGATCGGTCTCCTATTTTAAAAATAGGTTCGATGATGCTGGTGGACCAGGTGCTTGGGATAAAAGTGCTTGTTAAGTTATTAAAAACATTAAGTAAAAGAGGTTCCCAGATTTTAGTTTTATGCTTAATGAGATTGATGGAGAGACTATCGGGCCCAGGAGCCTTAATCAATCAATCAATCAGTACACTTGTAAAGCGTGCTACTCACCCGTGGGGGTCTCAAGGCGCTGGGGGGGAAGTGCCGCTACTGCTCGAAGAGCTAGGTCTTGAGTTGTTTCCTGAATGTGAGGTGGTCCTGGGTCAGACGTAGGTGGGCAGTGAGGGAGTTCCACGTCTTAGCCGCCTGGTAGGAGAATGACCTTCCTCCGGCGGTGGTTCTGCGGATCTGTGGGACGGTGACGAGGGCGAGGCTGGTAGAGTGGAGTTTGCATGTTGGAGTGTAGAACGTGAGGCGGTTGTTGAGGTATTCGGGGCCTGTGTCGTGGAGCGCTTTGTGTGCGTGGGTGAGGAGCCTGAACGTGATCCTTTTGCTGATGGGGAGCCAGTGCAGGTCTCTCAGGTGGGCTGATATGTGACTGTGGCGGGGGATGTCAAGAATGAGTTGTGGGATACGTTCTGTATGCATTGGAGTCTTTTCTGAAGTTTGATTGTGGTTTCTGCGTATAAGGCGTTCCTGTAGTCAAGTCGGCTGGTGACGAGGGCCTGGGTGACCGTCTTTCTAGTTTCGGTAGGGATCCACCCGAAGATCTTACGGAGGATGCGCAGGGTGTTGAAGCATGAAGATGAGATGGCGTTGACTTGCTTGGTCATCATGAGAGAGGAGTCTAGGATAAATCCCAGGTTGCGTGCGTGGTCAGTGGGTGTCGGTGCGGTGCCTAGTTCTGTCGGCCACCAGGAGTCGTCCCAGGCGGATGGGGATGGTCTGAGGATGAGGACCTCCGTCTTGTCTGAGTTCAGTTTCAGACGGCTGAGTTTCATCCATTCCGCAATGTTTTTCATTCCTTCCTGGAGGTTGAGTTTGGCGGTGGCTGGGTCTTTGGTGAGGGAGAGTATCAGCTGTGTGTTTGCATGTGATGGTGGCGAGTGGGCTTATGTAGATATTGAAGAGGGTTGGGCTGAGCGATGAGCCTTGGGGTACGCCGCAGATGACCTCGGTGGCTGCGGAGCGGAAGGGAGGGAGGCAGACTCGCTGGGTTCTGTCGGAGAGCAAAGAGGTGATCCAGTCCAGGGCCTTGCCTTGGATCCTGGCGTTGTGGAGGCGGGTTATTAGGGTGGGGATGGCAGACTGTATCAAAGGCGGCTGAGAGGTCTAGGAGAATGAGGGCGGTGGTTTCTCCGTTGTCGAGTTGGGTCCTGATGTCGTCGGTGGCTGCGATGAGGGTGGTTTTACCCCTGCCAAATTAAGATGGCGCGGGGAATCGCTTTCCGATCGTAGCAGGCGCAAAGACTGCCCGCCACGGATCCGCCACAGGCAATCATACCGATTGCTTGGCGGAGCAGTCAGCATGCCTAAAATAGTGGCGGTGCCTAGCAGGCACCATCTCCAAATTACTATGCTGGCTGTAGCCAGCCTTTCCATGACCGTGAAACCGCATGGAAAGGCTGGCGGGGATTGGTTTTGGGGGCCCGTTGCGGGCTCTCCTTGTGTTGGAGGGAGGTGGTGGTGCACTGGTACCCCCCTGCATTTCCATTCACTAAATGGCAGGCACATTGTGGTGCCTCCCATGTAGTGCAGGTAAATGCACTACATGCATTTTTGGCATTGCGGCGGGTGCTGCAGCCAGCAGCACCCACCGTAATGTTAAATTGCTGGTTGGCGGTCGCCTCGTGATCTGGAGTGCGGGACCGCCGCGTGACAGGTGGGCTGTCCCAGTCCCCACTACGATGGCGGGCGGACTCAAGACCCCCTTAATTGTACAGATCAGTGTGGGGAATGCACTTACACATATTATAAATACCCAAGTGGAGTGTGTAGGTTATTTGTATGGAATTTCCATAACAATTCTCCTGATAAGGTACATTTAGGAGAAACCTCAATGGTGCTTAGGTTACACTCACGTAAGTGAACTATGAACTACTCATAGGTTTAAGCAAGTCATAAGTCAAGCAACTGGTATAATATTTTAGATTTTAAAAATTGGGGTGACATTTCCTACTGATTTGACACTTTATTAGGTAAGTTAGGATTGTGACTGTAAGAGCTTTGCAGAGTTCTAATCTGAATAGAATCACATCAGTAATGGTAGGAAAGATAAATTTGAGTTTAATGTCAAAACCCATCAAATTCTTAAGGGACAATGTTCAAAGTCACTAGCCAGTGACTGGAGTGGAACCAGGAGTGGAACCAGATGTCGTCGTCGCGATCAGGTGAAGAGTGGACGCTTGTCCCTGCAGCCACGTTGACCAGGAGGTGTCTTCGGTGACCAGGATGGAGGCACGAGCTGTCCCACGCAGGCTCTCGCTGTCGGCGGTGTCGGATCCGGATTTGGAGTCAACAGGCCTTGGCAAAGGCGACCCACGCGGTGAGTGGAAATGGCATCTGGAGTGGACCAGGAGGGTCCGGGGTGCTTCTCCTTTGCAGGGAAGCAGGGGCCAGTCTGGAGCAACCAGACCAGCAGATTGGATTTCAAGATTCGTCGTCTAGGAGTTCACTAGCCAGCCGGCAAGTGACCAGACAACGCTTCGAGCAGCAAACAGGCAGAAGGGCCCCACGCAGATCTCGTGGATGCTGGAGGGCTGGTCTTCGGTGCAGGAGCTGCTCGGGGTCGGGGCTTCTCAGTCCCCAAAGCACTTGGTCGAGGTTACCTCAGAAGACGTGCTGGAGCGAAGTGCTGCTTCTTCCAAGATGGCCGGTCCCATGTGTCTCGTCGCACCCACGGATCTCAGCTGTGCTGCAGATGTAGGTATAGGTCGGAGAGATATGGGAATCCGGGTCTCGTCGGGTTCTGAAGTCTGGATCCTCGAGGGAAGATGACAAAGGGAATCCGCTGGACGCTGATGGTGCCTGCTTGTGTAGGGTGGATACTCCTTGCCCACAAGGGAGATTTCTTCAGTCTTCTTTGCTGAAAGTCGAAGTCCAGAGTTTCTTCTTTTTTTGAAAATCTGTTTATTAGCATAGTGGTTCGAGCAACACTACAGAATTATCAGTAGAGTCCAAAGCAGAGTGAGTCGTGCTCTCATTGACATAGTACCAAGTGAATCATCATACAGTTTGTGTTTTGTTGTATTATGAAACAAGTAAACAGTCCCCTTAAAACCTGAAAAAAAACCACCCTCCACCCGCAAAAACCCTCCCCCCGACACTCTTAGCCCATGCACTGATAAGTCTGATCGTGCTTGGCTGTACCCTTGGGTCCGTTCTTCTCAGTAGTAGCACCCTATACAGTTAGTCATGGACAGCAGTAATTGAAGCACGGGAAGTCCCGTGACATTGTTGCCCACAAGGGAGATTTCTTCAGTCTTCTTTGCTGAAAGTCAAAGTCCAGAGTTTCTTCTTGTAGAGTTTCAGTTCATGATTAATCTAACTTGGAATGGGACCAGCTCCTACCTTTATCCTGCTATAGGGGGCTGTACTACGACTAGGTCCCTCCTATGGGTGGGACCAGGAAGGGGGGTGGTTACAACCCCTATCCTTTGTCCGGTCTTGCGCCAGAGCTGGGGCTGGAGAGCCCCAGGAACGGTTTGGACCGGTGTATGCACAGGGACACCTTGTGTGCCCCAGGCATGTCTCATTCCTTTCAGCCCTGTCCTACCCAATACACAAAATCCTGTCTGGGGTGGTGCTAGCACCTCCCAAGGTAGGAAATCCTTTGTCCAAGCCTCCCTCGCTGGAAGGACTCCCAGCAGCAGGAGGTCAGACTTGTGTCTGTGGTGGCAGCATCCATTTTGTGATGTTGAGGCTCGGGTTAACTTTAACCGGGGTTCACAGTTAGGTATATGGCGTGTCCCTCTAAAAGGGTGGAATGCTACCCCCATTGCCAGAACTGGCAAGGGGGTAGTATTCCAATTTGTATGACACCTTACTCGACATGTTTTGATAATGCTATGTCAAAGTTAGCAATAACCGCGAGGATTGTAATGCACTTAAGAGTATATGGTATAGGGTTATCATGGAAACAGCTAAAGGACTTGGTTCCGAAAGCTGTAGACAGGCTCAGCTCATGCCAGAGCACTATCTCACATAATTCCAAGCACTCTGCCTCCAGGATTGTTAAGGCCTGCCATAGGAGTGACTTACAGGAGTATATGTGTCCATTTTAGGTTTAGATATGGGTATACTATATCTATAGCAAAGGGTGATTACACCACCTTGCCCCAGCTGATTGATCAGCCAGTTGTGTCAGATTTGGATAGCCAGCCAGGGGTGGCGTAATACATGCTGCAGCCCCTGGTAAGCCTTGGGTTCACTTATGCCCTGGGTACCTATGGTACAATGTACAAGGACTTACAAGAGTGACCCAATACCAATTGGTAAATGCACCTAAGGTACATGGATGTCAATTTAGAGAGAGAACAGCTAGGCTGTGGGTCTGATTAGCAGGCCCACAGCCAGGGAAAGTCGTAAACCAGTGAAGCAAAAAGCAAAAATCTGGGGTGACCATAGGATTGCAGACCCTACTCTCCTACATAACCCCCCCCCCCTTACTTAGGACTATTAAACTAACCTTGACCAGGTGAGTCTTCCTGTTCTAAGTGGAAATACCTGGAGAGACCATCTGCATTGCCATGGTCAGTCCCTGGTCTGTGTTCCACTGTAAAGTCCATCCCCTGTAGGGAAATGGACCACCTAAGAAGTTTGGGGTTTTCACCCTTCATCTGATTTAGCCACAAGAGGGGCTTATGGTCGGTCTGAATCTTGAAGTGAGTTCCAAACAAGTATGGCCTCAACTTCTTCAGGGCCCACACCACAGCAAAGGCCTCCCTCTCAATAGCTGACCAACGTTTCTCTCTAGGGGTCAGCCTTCTACTTATAAAAGCAATGGGCTGGTCATGACCATCAATATTCAGCTGAGATAGAACAGCTCCCACACCCAACTCAGAAGCATCTGTTTGGATAATGAAGGTTTTTTTTTTCCAGAACAAATTTTATTGTTGTCGAATTGCATATGGGACACTGTCCCTCAATACATCGAAGGACCAGCGAGCAGATAATGAGTCATCGCGTACATTCAATTCAATCAACATTTGATATTAAACTAACCCTCCCAACTTCCAACCCACTCCCCTCTTCCCGGATCCCGCCCCCATCCCCGCACAGTGTCTACATAGTCCATACTCGGCAATTAGCGAATCACTAATAGTGTGTACTCCTTTTCACCCCGGGTCCACCAGCAATTGTACTTCATCAACGTCCTGTGGTGCAGGTGGTTCCAGCCACAGCCCTCTATAGTCCGCCCATCTCTTCCATATCTTTAGATGTTTACGGGGACAGCCCCTGGCCTCGAACACCGGACGCTCCAGCCCCATGCAAAAGTCCAACCCCCTCTTCCACACTTCCAGCAAGGGGGCCCTAGGGTTCTTACAGGCCCGGGCAATGTCTCTTTTGGCCACTGTGAGGCCCAGAACCAGCAGATGGCGTTTATATATGTTTCCTCCAACCTGTTCCATTATATGCAGGAGGCCCAACTGCGGCGAGCGGGGTAGGTCCCAGCCCAGCACCTCAGATAAGCAGGCCCACACTCCCATCCAAAATCTCGACAGCTTCTCGCACGACCATACCGTGTGCACAAACGTACCAGCCGCCCGCTCGCACCGCAAGCACTCAGGGGAGGCAATCAAGCCAGCCCTCCACAGTCGTTCTCTGGTATAATAGGCTCTGTGCAGGTATTTAAATTGAATGAACCTTAAGCGCACTGCTATTGCCGCTCCTATCGGGGCCTCTAGGGCCTCCCTCCAGTCCTCCTCCTCAAACGCCCCAATGTCCCCCTCCCATCTAGTGAAGAGGAGCAATGTGTGACCAGGGTTTGATAAATGTTAGAGATTTTCTTCTCCTCCAGTTACCCCATAAACACCTTAGCCTCAAGGGGACTAAAGTCGGGCAGCGAGTCCAAGCCCACTAGGGAAGGGGACAGGGCATGTCGCAACTGCAGATACTTGAAAAATTTGGTTCGAGGCATAGTATATTCTTCGCTCAATGCTTGGAACGACTTGAGAGTCGTGCCTTTCATGACGTGTCCCAAGGTGGAGATGCCGATCGCATCCCAACCCCTGCAAGGCTGCCAAGGCCGGCAGCTGTCCGTTCTGCCACAGCGGTGTCTCCCTCGTTAGCCTATTCCACCACCCCATGCGGCGTAGAGCTCCACGCCACACTCGGAAGACCACCTGGGTGACCACGGGAAGCCTCTTCCTGACGGTCGCCGAATACAGGATGGTATGTAGGGTATCTGGATCCATCATGTAGCGCTCTAGGGCATAGGCCGGATCACCTCGGTCCCCATACCACCATTCATTTAGCACCAGCAAATGAGATTCTTGGTAGTAGGACAGGATGTCCGAGGTGGCAAGTCCCCCACAGTAAGTGGAGAGAAAGCAAGTACGAAGAGCCACTCTCGCCACTCCTCCGGCCCAGAGAAAGTGGCTTAACTCCGAGTTCACTTGTCGAAATGACTGTGGCGCTATGGGATATGGGTGGCTCTGCAGCTGATACAGGAGGCGTGGGAGGGCCATCATCTTAAATATCGCCGAGCGACCATATATATTTAGCGGCATTCTGGACCATGTTTTAATATCAGATCGCACGCGATCCCAGACCGGCATCACGTTACGTGCCCAAGCTATTCCTGGTATATCGGTCAGAAAGACGCCCAGGTATTTGATACCGTCAACCGCCTCCTGCAGCGCCGATGCCCAGAGTCCCCTCCTCTCACGATCCTCCAGTGCCCACAGCGTGGATTTCTGCACATTCAAGCGTAGGCCTGATACCTCCCCAAATATACGCATTATCTCAAGGACTCTAGGTCCCGACCTATTTATATCTGTAAGGAAGAAGAGGACATCGTCGGCGTAGAGTGCAATACGATCAGAGGGACCCATCTCCCATTCGAGTCCCCGCAGTTGTGCATCAATCCGCACCCACGCCACCAGCGGCTCCATGGCCAATGCAAATAAGTAGGGTGAAAGAGGGCAGCCCTGCCTGGTACCTCTGCCGATGGAAAAGGGGTTCGAGACTGCTCCCGCCACTCTCACCGACGCCGTCAGGTCTGTGTATAGCAATTGTAGGTAGGAGAGGAAGCGAGGCCCAAGATTCAGGCGGGACAGAGGCGCTCGGAGATAGACCCAACTCAAGGATCAAATGCTCTATCTATGTCAGCCAGAAGGAGCGCCGTTTGAATTCCGGCAGTTCGTGCCACCTCCACTACCACCTGCGCGCGACGAATATTGTGTCTCGTCGCCCTATGGGGCATGAAGCCAGCCTGATCAGGGTGAACTAGGTCTGTAATATAGGGGAGGAGGCGATTGGCCAAGGCTTTCGCCAAGACCTTTGCTACAAAATTTAAGAGCGATATCGGCCGGTATGAAGAGTGGTGTTCGGGGGGCATCCCGGGCTTACAAAAGACCACAATTCGGAGTGTGGCCAGTCCGCCGGAAGGCGACCCCGTTCCCTGTCTGCCTCTAGTGCCTTTCTATAATGTGCCCCCAGTTGGAGGTGAAAAGTCTTCATAAATTCACATGGGAACCCGTTAGGTCCAGGGGACTTCCCGGTGTTCAGCTCCCCTAGCGCCGTATCCAACTCCTCCAGTGATAGAGGGAGTTCCAGCCGGTCGTGACCTTCGTCCGAAAGCGCGCGAGGCGGAAGGTCTGCCAAGAATTTGTCAACGTCCTCCGCTGGGAGAGCGTCTTGGGGGGCATAAAGAGCCGCGTAATATTGCGCGAAGCTGGCTGCCAGGTCCTCCGGAGCTGTCACAGGGCCCCCCAGCCCATCGCATAGTCCCGGTAGATTCTACTTTGCGTAGCCAACCACAGTTGGCGCGCCTCATTTAGCAACAGGGATGTATAGGATTGCTGCGCCAGCAGCAACTGTCCGACCACCTCAACTGAGTAGCCAGCACTACTCTCCCCCCTCCAGGTCTCGGACCCGCCCCGCTGCCTCTTCTAAATCCCTTCTACGAGTTCTGTGGGCTTCCGCGCACCAGGCAATGTCAACTCCCCGGACCACGGGTTTTAGAGCTTCCCACAGGATAACGGCATCTGTTTTGGGCCCATCGTTATCTTCCCAGTAATGAGATATGGCTTCTTGAATTTGCGATCGGTAGCTGTCTTGTTGTAGGTGCCACGTGGACAGGCGCCATCTAAAGGGCTGTCGCTTCCTATCTAGGTAAAGATTCAGCGTCGCAGGGGAGTGGTCAGATATGCCGCGTGGGAGTAGAGACGTAGAGGCCACCCTCCCTATCCAAGGGGAGGGAATGAACAGATAGTCTAGTCTAGAGAAAGATCGGTGCACGGCAGAGACATAGGAGTATTCGCGTGTCTGAGCATGCTGGTATCGCCATGAATCAATCCATCCCATCCCCTGCACCATGCCGCTCAGTTTCGTGGGGGCGTCTACTGAAAGCCCCCCACTGGGCCTATATCGGTCCAGCCGTCCATCCATCACATCATTCCAGTCACCACCCACGATCGCCAGTACATTCGGGATATCGACCGACACCTCAAACAGCTTTTCAATAAGCGCCTCCTGCAGGGGGGTTGGGGCGTACACGCTACCAAAGACCATCGGCTCGTCTCCAACCATACCTTTGACAAATACATATCTACCATGGGCATCAATCCATTGCGTCTCATGCACATAGGAGAGCCTGCGATGCACCAGAACTGCCACTCCTCGAGACCCCCTCGCAAAACCTGCATGAAACACTTGCTGATAACCATACCGCTGCAAGCTAAGGGTTTTGGTACCCTGGAGGTGTGTCTCCTGCAAAAGGAGAACATCTGCCCGTTCCCTCTTCCCCAGCTGCAATACCGCCCCTCGTTTTATTTTGTCCAAAATTCCCCGGACATTCCAACTCACCACACGTAACATCACCTGGGTCTGGTCCGTTCCCTGGTCATCAGCCATTATCAATAGGAAGGAAAAGCAAGGCCCTGGGCTTTTGGAGCCACACACACACACACATTTACGCAGCCGAATTCGCGCAGACACTGTGACCAACCCAACTACCCTCTCAACAGCACTCCTACCCTCCACCCCCCACCCCACCTACCCGTACCCACGACCCCCCTCCCTCTCTTCCCCCACACCCAACTACCCTCAAAACGCCCCCACCTCCCCCACCCCATACCTCAGCAACATTGAAGTACCTGTCGCGGTATAGATCGTCCCCGGCCCCCAACGGCAGGTCCGAGACCCAATATCCCAATGGATCCCCAAGAACTACCCAAGCAATGTCAACGTACCCCCCAACAACCAAACCCTTCCCAACCAAGGGGCTATGTCCGCCCTTGTCAAGCCGTCCCCAACCAGCGCCCCAAAACCCCACAAAGTTACTTGTTCAGCTGAAGTTCCAATTGGCAATCTGCAAAAATTGTCCATGTTCCGGAGGAGTGTAGTTACCCCACTGAGTCGCGATCTGAGGTCTGCCATATCCCTCGGAGGCTATGATGTAGGATTTTGGGAGTCAGTAGCCTCAGCAGCCTTAGCAGCAGCATTCCCTGGGGGAGGATTCTTCTTATTACGGGATCTCCAATTACTCCTGCTACGTGACCGCCGGGGGGTCCGAGGGGGCCCCGCTGTAGAGGATGTGTCCGAATCCCGACCCGGGGGAGTATGGACCCTGATCCAGACTGTCTCATCTGTCCAGGCAAATACTTCCTGCGGAGTATTGAAGAATTGAGTCTTGGACTGGAAAACCACCCGTAGGCGGGCAGGGTAGAGCAGAGCATACTGGATATTTAGGCCCCACAGTCGCGCCTTGGCCTTGGTGAAGGATTGGTGCTGTTGCTGTACCAGCCTGGTGTAGTCCGGGAATATCAGGATTCGGTGGCTTTCAAACAGCGGAGGTTCCTTCATGCGCGCTTGTCGCAGGATCGTGTCACGGTCGTGATAGTTAAGCAGTCTGGCTATTGCTGGTCTGGGACGAGCTCCCGGCGGTGGTTTTTGGGTCAGAGCCCGGTGCGCGCGTTCCACTACGAAACAGCGCGATAGGGAGTCCGGGGGGAGCCACCCTTCCAGCCAGTGGGTCAGGAAGGCCTCCATGTCGCCCTTCTCGCAGCCCTCTGGAAATCCCACAAAGCGTACATTGTTTCTTCGAGTGCGCCCTTCAGCATCCTCAGCCCGTAAGGCAAGGCCCTTCTGGATACCCTCCATATTGGCCACCTTCTTTTTCAGGGTCGCCACGTCGTCCTCCACTCCCGTGATTCTCGTCTCCGCTTCTGTAATGCGAGCCACCGCAGTACGCAAGTCCTGGCGCAGTTGCAGTGGTGGCTCACGGACCGCGATTGGGTCAACGGCAGATCCCTTTCCCTTCCCCAACCGGAGCACGTAGTTGTGACGGACGTCCCTCCAGGGCTGGGGAGGCCATATGGGAGAGGCGGAGATCAGAGGCCTCTGGTCTCCGGCGGAGTCCCGGCTCCATATCAACCTTCTGGAGCTGCGGGCAATTCGTCTAGCACTGAAGGCATTCCTCCCCTCTGTCCGGGGGAGTGTAGTGCAGGTGTTCACGGACAACACCACCGCCATGTGGTACTGCAACAAACAGGGCGGTGTGGGGTCCTGGACCCTCTGTCAAGAGGCTCTGCGGCTCTGGCAGTGGCTGGAACATTAGGGCGTGACCCTGGTGGTTCACCACCTGGCGGGTTTTCTGAACGCCAGGGCGGACAAACTCAGCCGACGGTGCTCGATGGATCACGAATGGCGTCTGAACTTGGACGTGGCGCAAGGCATCTTTCTGCAGTGGGGAGAGCCTTGGTTAGATCTATTCGCCACCGAAGAGAACGCGCAATGTCATCAGTTCTGCGCGTTGGAATTTCCAAGGCGGCACTCGCTCGGCGACGCATTTCGTCGCGAGTGGAGTTGCGGTCTGTTATACACCTTTCCGCCTATACCACTTCTGCCCAGAGTCCTGAAGAAGATCAGGCGCGACCGGGCCCAAGTCATCCTTGTGGCTCCGGACTGGGCTCGAAGGTTCTGGTATCCCGAGCTACTCAATATGTCAGTCGGTCCCCCGATTCGTCTGCCTCTTCAGGAGGACCTTCTGTCGCAGCAGCAGGGGACGGTACTCCACCCGAACCTGTCCAGTCTCCACCTACATGCTTGGAGATTGAGCGGCGGCAGTTGAGGCCATTTGACTTGCCTCCTGAAGTTTGTAATGTTATTCTGGCAGCCAGGCGTCCCTCCACTAAGTCGGTATACGCCTGCCGGTGGAACAGATTTGTGGCATGGTGCACAGCAAAGGCTGTGGATCCCCTTTCTGCCCCTCTTTCTGAAGTTCTTCTCTTCCTTCTTTCTCTTGCCCAGCAGGGCTCTGCTCTGGGCACTATCAAGGGCTACCTTTCTGCCCTTTCGGCCTTCCTAAGGCTGCCTGATCAACCTTCTTTGTTCAAGTCCCCTATAGGAACTCGTTTTCTGAAGGGCATCACGCACGTTTCCACCTGTCCCTTTTGTGATGCCTCAGTGGGACTTGAACCTGGTTCTTACTTTCCTGATGTGCGCTCCCTTTGAGCCACTTCACTCTTGTCCTCTCCGTCTTCTCACCTTGAAGGCAGCTTTCCTGGTTGCCATCACCTCTGCCAGGAGGGTGAGTGAGCTCCAAGCTCTATCTTGCAAACCTCCCTTCCTGTCTGTGCATCCGGACAAAGTGGTGTTGCGTACAAAACCATCTTTCCTGCCCAAGGTAGTCTCTGCTTTCCACATCGGGCAGTCCATCACCTTACCCTCCTTCTTCCCGCCTCCACATCCCTCAAAGGATGAAGAGCGGCTCCATCGTCTGGACCCAAAACATGCGCTTTCATTCTATGTGGATGGCACACGCCAGGTCCGGGTGGACGACCAGCTCTTTGTTGGTTACGTGGGTGCGAAGAAGGGACGGGTGGTGCATAAACGGACCATTTCTCGGTGGGTCGTCTTATGCATCAAGGCGTGCTATTCCTTGGCTAGAAAGGAGCCTCCAGTTGGGCGGAGGGCCCATTCCACTCGGGCCACGGCGGCTACTACTGCCCTGGGTTGGGGAGTCCCCCTGCAGGACATTTGCCAGGCGGCTACGTGGGCCTCGCTGCACACCTTTGCGAGGCACTACTGTCAAGACAGTCAAGTCCGGAATGATGGCTTCTTTGGCCGTTCCGTCCTCCAGGACTTCCTGGTGTGAGTATTGGTTCGCAGACCCACCACCAGGGTTGGTATTGCTGGGGTATCTATTCTAAGGTAAGGAATCTAATACTAACGTGTTTCTTTCAGATGAACAAGTTACTTACCTTCGGTAACGATGTATCTGTAAGAAACAGTAGTTAGTATTAGATTCCTTACCGCCCCGCCCATCCTCCCCGTTCTGCGAACTGATACCTAGGGTTAAGGTTATTCCCCTTTCAGGGCCCTAGTTTCTTGGCACCAGTGTTGGTTCTAGCATGGCTCTGCGTATTTGGCGCGTAAAAGCTGTGGCTAAGAACTGACGTCAGCGTGCATGGGCGGCGTCTAAGTACTCCGACGACGTCATTCCGGCGCAGACGATGCCGACGACAGACGACAGACGCGGAGCCAGAGACGACGCCTAACGACGCGCAGGGGTATTGCTACGCAAAAAATTCCGGATCCAGTCTGACGCCTGGGGATATTCTAAGGTAAGGAATCTAATACTAACTACTGTTTCTTACAGATATATCGTTACCGAAGGTAAGTAACTTGTTCGAATGTTTCAGCACGTAAAATATGGTGTCTTTAGATATGAAGGATTTATTTGCGACCCAAAAGTGAAGTCCATCAAAGAATTCACAATGTTACGCTACCATCAATTAAATAAAACATATTAAGAAAAATACACTATTCAAAGTAACATGTTAATAAAGACGATTCTAAAACAAATATATCAATTATGCTTTTTTTAAATCAAATTGACGAAAGTGCAATTTACTTTAGAATAATACTCTACAATGATAATATTGTTAATATCGAAATGTGATGCCCTGGTTACTCGCTGCGTGTGCGCTCAGAACACTATCAGGTGACCAGATCAAACAGGCCCAGCTCCTGGCATGCATAAGTAAGTAGGGTACTGAAGCCTCCCTGGCGTACTCGTGTGCGCTCACCCCCTTTTTGTTTGTAAATTAGCAGCAGCGAGTGGGGCGGAGGAGACCTGGGCTTCTCTGCTGCTTCCTCCTGTGTCCTGATGTACTGCTTATTTTTGGTTCCTGTGGAGGAGTTATTGATTTTGTTTGTCCCTTGCTGCTAAAGCTCACTCTTCCCCACGCTCCCTGTTTGCATGGGCATCCGCAGACATTTTTCCAGGGGGGGGCAAAATGTTAACGTTATCACCATCCTCCGACATGATGTGTGCCAGGTGGGGCACAAGAAACACTGGGGCGCAGAACTGGGATAGACTCAATTAAATGCCAGGAATCCAGCGCATGTGACTGACCCTGCCACAGGCCAACAAACACCGCCTGTAGGGAAAACGCTAAACTTTCTGACAAGTTGCTTTATCTCTGTCTGCTAGGTGTGCAGACTTCTGGGTCCTTGATCCAACACCAATCAAGGCTGTCTTCAGCAGCACGATTCGATTTTTATCAGAATACTTTAAAACAGCCTATGATTAAAGCACCAGATTAAATATACTGTATGCACAGTGTATGTTAGGGATTATTAGCAGCACATATTTTTACCAATATTGGCTTCTTGGTGCTAGAATTCATGATAACTTTTATCCAAAGTTAAAGCACAACGTCAAAGTTAGTAATAAATAATGCAGCAATCACACACGCTAGTAATTCGCCAATGGGTGCTCCCTTTACTAGAATTCACTGGGCATTGCTAAATTTTACACACATTCAATTAATTTATACAAAATAAAATGTATAGGTCCAAATGTTACCTATATTTTTTCAAAGAAACTTAGAGTCCCTCTACGTGTAGTCAATGTTAAACTGACAATGTGCGCAACTTTAGGGATACAATAATGGCCAGCTCCCTTATGCAGAAGCCCGGCACCGTAAATGTGTGGCACATGCGGCGACCGCAGCGGCTGCACATCACAGGTCCAGGGATGCTGAGTCTTACACAGTGGTCGAAGTGGGCGGGAATAACCCAAGGATTGGATCTGTGGGTGTAGCCAGAGGTGTGGCCAGAATGTGCAGACATCCCAATTTTTTGTATTTGTTTGGCATTTCACTGCCCAGTTTAATCAACCAATAGATACACATGATTATTTAAGGTTATAATGAGTTATTGACATTAGAAGCATATCCCACTTTGTGAATATATTGTAATCACAGAATGTACCAAATACGATAACATGTGGAAACACAAGCCATTTGTCTCCGAGCCATAGAGTTTCTGTCATCAGCACTTCTCCCTTTTTCCACAACAGCAGTTCAAACATGAATGGCAAAATATCCTAGTTTGCAAATGTTTTCTCTTAAATTTTGGCTCTGCCATATTTGCCTCATAATGCAAGATCTGCTGCATGATCTGACCATATAAACTAATAAATTGTTTGTAGCTCAAACATATCAAAAGTTAATATAAAATGTGACTTGTGTTGCTGCGGAGTGGATGGCCTATTGTTAAGGTTGACTGGTCAAGTTTCTCACTGCTGCGTTTGTATGTTACACTGGTACTAATAAGGCAAAATCTTTCCAGAGACTGTTAGCATGTGTACACACGTCAAAATAATAAAATATCTGAAAATATACTGCATTACGCTGCAGCCTTTTTTTTATTGCATAATTTAGTCAACACTACGGCATAATGTTATCATCCTTTGCTGCATAATTATTTCCAGTGGCCCCACAGCAGGCAGCACATGTTAAAAGTTCTTGTGAATGAAGCAGGGAGACTGTGAAGTTTGCGAACTTAGTTTGGTGTGCATACAAATCCTGCATTGGCAATCCCTGGTGAGTTGCAGCTACTACTGCTGAAACAAGGCCAATGGAGGTACCTATGGGTGAGGCAGACTGGCCTCAAGGGCAGGGCCAGCCATAGCACTGGTGGCGTCCTGTGCATTAATGTTTGTTAGTGCCCCCAAATGACCACCTCTGCCATGGATTCCCTCACTACCACCCTTTAACTGTGCCCCCCCAAGTCTCCATAACCACTCTCTCTCAGATGCATTTAAATTGATTTACAGCGCCACTCATACCATTGTAGGGTGTCAGAGCACTTTACATCACACACATTACACAGAGACAAGCAATATGTGTGTAAATCACTGTATAGAAAATGTTACATAAGACTAAGGACTACAAGGTGTAGGAGTCACATGACAACCATACTAGTAGCCCGTATAGTTTTATAGTGATTGGTCTGGAGAAACACAATACCCGGAATTTAAAACGTAATACCATATTTGGGGGTTCCCCTTAATAATCAGAATTGATTTCTGTCCAAAAGAACACTTTTTGGGTCGGATAATCAAAGACTGGGGGGGGGGGGAGAACATAACGCTTTAATTTATTCCTTGCAGTTTGTATGCAGCTCTTAGATGACAGTTAATAGCTCACTGTTCTAAGTTAGGATTTTAACTTATAAACTGCAAGTAACTTCAAGTAACAAAAGGATCTCTCTGACAACAGCAGTAGCCCACTGCCCTATTTACATTATGTGCACTTTGTGATCTGCATGGCGCATGTTCTTTGCAGCCGATACATTAACCCTCTGAGCTACCTTTCCATGAGTCAAAACTTCCATTGGCCAAAATTCTGAACTCTCTCTAGGAAGAACATTAATCCCCAGAGTCATCATGACATTTTTATTGTTGCCGAAAATTGCTGGAGGCCAGGATGGAGGCAGCAAGCGTTTTTAAAACCATAATATACTTGCAAACATGATGCCTCCACCTAAAGTCAGCACCCGATCTGTTCACACTGGTTGTACCGCCCTAGAGATGGCCCTTCTCAAGGGTCCTGTGACCTCATTGACTGTTGTTCTAGGGTGTGCTGCTTCATAGGCCTGCCCACAAGACTGGAGGTGAACTTCAGTATGGATAGTGGTGGACAAGCCTTAAAGGTTAACCTACACTTGTCATGCTAGGGTCCACCTGCTGGTGCGAAGACACCGGGACTTCTAAGGTCTTGCGGAGCCTTCTAAGGTCTAACATGTGATTGTGCTCTCGCAGGAGAGTGGTCTGGTGGACTGGTTATTAAGTCTGAACCTGGTTCCCAGTTCCAAATTCAGCAGCTCTGACCATAGTGCCACATCCTCTCCCCCACTGAACACCGTCCTGCCTCACTTAGAAAAACTCCCACTGTCTTCAACTACAACCCAATTGTTGCCCGCTATAAACACCTGGATGCGGCTCAATTTAAATTACGCACTAGACAAGAGCCATATGCAGCCTACAAAAAAAAAAGTAGCAACATCCTGGAAAAAGCAAACACTTATAGGGAATGCAAAATTTAGCAAACCATGGGAAATGTAGGCAGGAACAACATGGTTACCTTAATGCTTTTAAGCTCACTATTCAGAAATCAGTGGGTGCTTTTGCCTGAAAAGTTAAGGACACGACTGCAGGGCCTTGAATGGACCGATTTCAATGGCCATTTCTTATATTCTTACAAAATGTAAGCAGTATTGAAAAAAGACCACATCCCTGGACGCAGAGCCGCAGCACACATTTTGTTTTCCAATCCATACATTGCAGCACCTCCAGGATTGGTGCACTAGTTCCAAGTCCAGGGAAAAGAAAGACAAGAAAACAAAAATAGCGCTTTACTGGCAAACTCTGTAAAAGTGGCACTAATGTGTTCCAGTGTGAATAAAATCAGTTTGGCCAGTTTGCTACCCCTCTGTCTTACTTTATTTAGTTATTTATCTATTTTTCATATTTTTAGCCTTTTATTCCCAATGCTGCACTTTGGAATTAAAATGTCAGAAAAATACGACATTTCCAGCAAAAGCGTCTTTCTTTTTTGGATCCATTTCACGGGGAAGGAAAGAAAAGAAAGGAGAGGAAAGAGAGTGAGAACCCCGTCTTGAAGTCACGGTTTTCATGGGCGTCTGCAGGGGGGGCAAGGAGGGTCGCTCCGGGGGGGGGGTAAGCGCCCCTCCTTGCCCCTCCTCCCCCCCCCTCTCCCTGGAGCAGGAAAGAAGGAAAGCGTATGCAAAGCAGTTTAAATACTTACAGTTCCACATGCAGAGTGGCTTCTGATGCGCTACGCTAGAATGAACGTCCACAAAACCAACCGTGGTGATGCGTCGACGCGAGGCTTCATGCACGTATGTGCAAAGGCAAATGTTCAACCTAATTTTTTATATAGTTCTATCCATAGGGGTTAATCCTCGCGTGGGCATAGAGCATTTTCCATCAAGTCAATATGATGTAAACGCTCTTTGGAAATGTATGTTAGTGATACAGATTCCGGCCAATCTCCCAAATGTACTGAGTACTTGCTAAGAACCTGCTCCAGGGTTCCTACAGCAGCCCTCACGGCGTGGAGGCTGACACTCCCGATCAAGGTCGCCCCTCTAGATTCATATTATGTTCTCGGGTGGTTCAGATCTATTATTTCTCATCTACGCCTCAGCAAACGGTCTCCCTCCGTTTCCTCAATACAATATCTACAGTGCAGCAAAATTGCAGGCGATCGGTGATGTAAGAGAAGGCGTGCGATGACGAAATGGATTTCAACACTCATCAGATCCGCCTATTTCACAGGATAACCTTTATCCCTAGAGCATAGAGGGGAGGCCTGATTCCTAGATTTTGCTGTGACTTAGTCTTGCAGTACTCCGGCTTACTCCTGCAGTCATGGATTAAGCCAGGAGCACTCCCAGTTTACCAAGAAAAACATGGAAAGGGGAGTTCCCAATCTTTAAAGGGACCCAAGGGGTTCTGGAAATAAATAAGGGACGCCCACAGAACTGCTCGAAATTCTCAAAATTTAAACCATTTATTGATATTCATAGAAAAATAACACATTGTAATTAATTCAATATAACATACATTATTTAATAAATAGGGATCAAAAAGAAAGGTATAACATCAGCCCAAGGGACACAGAGAACACTAAAAATTGGCACACAGATCACACACTCATACTATCAAAGACTGACTTATTCCCAAACTATAAACATTCATACTCTACTCAATCAACAACCACATATCATCAAACAAACACTGAAAAGCGCCGACGCGCGTTTCGGAATAGTGCCAATGTTGGGAATTCCTTCATCAGGCCGCATGACATAGGAAACACAGTTTATTTAGATCTCAACGGAGATCCTATAACAGCATGATGGAGGACAGGTCCCAGAAGGTACATGGGGGCAAAAGGAGCATATCAAATATTTTACGAAATGGACTGCTCAAAGTCGCTAAACAGCTCATGGGCAATATGCGGACCTGAGGGTCCACGGTCTCCAGTACCTGGCGGCAATACAGATATAGAGAAGACTGCACCAGAAAATTGCTTAGTAATACTAGCAAGTTGAAAAAAGGGGCAGGTCTAGGTCAAACAGGTTTCACGATGCACACCGTCCAAGGAATAACCAGGATGTGAGGTCAAAGGCAGGGGCATCAAGATACACCAATATTATTCTATAACGAAGAAATGGATTGAGCCATGATTTCAGCCAGCAGATAGCCAATAAGTGAGGAAAAGATTCCAAATAATCACTCGACAAAGATCTTTCTCTCGAATCGAAAATGGGTCTGCCGCCCAGCCCGCCAGGAACTCCCAGTTTACTCCTGGAATTCAGGAATACGGCAGCAGTAATTAGATCACACTTATGGCAGAATGTCTGTGAATCAGGCCAGTAATCTCCGAGGACCACTCTTACTCCTTTACTTATTGCTCCTACAGGTCTGTAGGCCTTTTAGATGCAACCTCCCCGCACCCTTTCTGGTGAGAGGCTGCTCCACTCACCTACTATCCTAGATGCCAATGGAGTTTTTATAATATTGCTTGTGGCATTCAACCCTCCAGTATTATGGACTTATTTAGAAATGCCAACATTTCTCTCTTCTGCAGTGTACCCTTTTAATTATTGGGCACCTTATATGACACCCACTTGAACCCTGCACCGCACTGACCGCACCTCTCTGGACTGTCTGTCATCTTTGCCCTTCGGCATACGTGACTTCCTGAACTGGGCCCAGTAATACGCCTGATGAGGCAAGTAGGGGTGCACAGGAGTAGGGCAGGATCCTTTCCTTCTTTTTGACTATCTCGCCAGGTTAAATTCAGTAACTGCAACATCACTAGATTCTTGGCCCATTCATATTAATGAGCCGGACAGCCTGTGACTCACTGCACACTGTCGGAATATTACAAACAACCTCTTTGAAAATCTGGCCCATGGTGCCCCTGTGACTCGGAGTAATCTGGTTATCCCACCGCTCGGTTCTCCGTACTATTTTGCTGGTGCCATGACACATTGGGGGCATATTATCAAGAACAGGCGATAACATTATCGCCGCTTTATCGGCAGGAAACTGCCGGTAAAGCGGCGATAACGGGCTTAATAATATGCCCTTGTGAATTCCCATAGCAGCCCAGGTTAACACCAGAACCTGGGCTGCTATGGGAAATCACAATGACATATTATCAACCCCATTATCGCCGCTTTACCAGCAGTATCCTGCCGATATAGCGGCAATAATTTTATCGCCTGTTCTTGATAAAATGCCCCTCAGTTTTCATTCAGTGCCAGCCTGTGTCTCGCCTCGCCAGGGGTAGGAAGCACTATAGAAATACAATCACTTGTGTTTTTATCTATCGCCCTCTATCTATCTATCTATCTATCTATCTATCTATCTATCTATCTATCTATCTATCTATCTATCTATCTATCTATCTATCTATCTATCTATCTATCTATCTATCTCTCCCTCTATCTATCTATTGCCCTCCCTCTATCTATCGCCCTCCCTCTATCTATATATCGCCCTCTATCTATCTATCTATCTATCTGTCTGTCTGTCTGTCTGTCTGTCTGTCTATATATCTATCTATCTATCGCCTTCCCTCTATCTATCTATCGCCCTCCCTTTATCTATCGCCCTCCCTTTATCACCCTCCCTCTATCTATCTATTGCCCTCCCTATATCTATCTATCGCCCTCCCTCTATCTATCTATTGCCCTCCCTCTATCTATCTATCGCCCTCCCTCTATCTATCTATCACCTTCCCTCTATCTATTGCCCTCCTTCTATCTATCTATTGCCCTCCCTCTATCTATCTATTGCCCTCCCTCTATCTATCTATCTATCGCCCTCACTCTATCTATAGCACTCTATCGCACCACCACAGCATCACTCCGGACCACCACAGCATCATTCAGCACCACCACAGCATCATTCAGCACCACCACAACATCATTCAGGAGCACCACAACATCACTATGCGCTACCACAGCATCACTGAACGCCACAGCATCACTCGTCGCCACCACAACATCACTCAGCGCCAGCACAGCATAAATCTGTGCAACCATTCAACAACAACTGGTTCAAATATGTTCTCTCAATGTTTCAAGCTTTATTACAAATGTCACAAAAAGATGTTAATATTTCACTTCTCTTCTTGAATTTTCGTCACAATCAAATACACTGAACATAATCTTCACAAAAGTTATTTACAAAAGTTTCGCGGTGGTAAATGGCCTCACAATGGCGGTGAATCGGCCACAGACAGCCTGTCGGTGGCTGGTTTACTGCCATAGTAATGACCCCCATAGTTATAATTATTTATTTAAAAATGAGTAGAAATATGTTGTTTGATGATTTTGTTAGTTTTTTTATAATGTATGGTGTTTGCAATTTTGTTATTTTTTAAGTATAGATTTGGTCATTGTATCTAGATAGTCTAATCTTTTGGTGTTTGGGTAGAGCCTAGTTTTGTACTGTAGGTGTTTATACATTGTTTCTGTTTGTTTACTTTGTTTAGGACCTATTTTAGTTAGGGATTGTTCCAACCTTAATTCTTGGCAACTTTATTCTTCTTTGATGGCTTCTATTAGTTTGTGGAGAGTTGGTTGTACTTTTCCTATTGTGGCTTGGAAGGCATTATGCCATCCTTCCACTGTGTTATTTGTTTTAGTTTTTGTGCTAAGGTGCCTTCATGGTCATTCCACCAGGGGATGTGGAATTTGGGTTGTCTTCGATGCCCTGATCTATGCAGTCTTCCTACCCAGGTGTCTTTGAAGTAGTCAAGCAAGGTTGTTAGTTTGGCTCTGTTGGCTTGGTAAAATGGACTTTCGATCAGTAAACTATAGTGGTTTGGTACTTATGTTGTTGGTACATAGGCCAGGGCTACTAGTTTTTTTTATTTGGTAAGCAAAGTTGCTGTATGATGCATATTCTATGCTCACTGTTGATTTGTGGAGATGTTTCCATATCGTTTGGTTCAAATGTTAATAACATCCTTGTATTGCTGAATATCGATATATTTTCAAAATTGCCAGAATCATTGCTTGCTTGAAATCTATTAGTATTTTTTGTAGGAAAAAGTTTTCTGTTTGTTATTTAATTATTGTTAGTAGTTCTATTTAGGTTGTATTTTGTTTGTTGGGAAGTAGGGTGTACATGAAACGGATGTTAGTTTCTGGATATTCTCCATTGATATTATGAAGTTGATAAAATGGTTTAGGACAGAATTTAAATGTTTCACATTATTTTAATTTCTGGATGTTGGTAGCAAAGATGATCATTCTTTTTTAATGGCTATTGTCATAAAGAATGAATTTTTCATCTTTGTGTGTTACTGTGTATTCTGGTAGAATTTCTGTGAAAGTTCTGGCTATGAGGCGTTTTAGGGTTGGAATTAAAGGTAATTGGCCTTTTACGTGTTCTGGAACAATGGCTAGCAATTTTTTTAAGATTCTGTGCTAGTTTGTTGTGGGCTGCTGCTTGCTTCTTTGATGTTTTCTAGAACATTTCTAACCTCTATTTCTGTGTTATTGGGGGGGGGAGTGGTTGTGTTCTCTACGATTGATTACAGATGTTTCTATTGTCATTGCTCTCCCATAGCAAGAATTGGAGTAGTATTTAGTACATATGTGTATATATATATATATATATAGGTTTGAAAAAGACAGCGGAGGCTGTTGAAATGCGTCACCTACCTGTTTGCAGTCTGAATAAACGCTTATTGAAGCAACCCAGAGCGTGCTGGAGTCTGTTTTAAACGGTCAAGCAGACAATGTAACGAATATATGTATATATATATATGTATGTATGTATATACATATATTAATTGTTACTTAGTGAAAAGTAAACATTCAGATACACATATTACAGTTTTAATTATATTTACATATATCTTGCTTTTTTGATGCTTTTTCAAAGTTTGTGGGTGATTAACTGCTTTATTTTTTTTCCGTAGGTTGAATGAAAAAAAATTTGTTTTATTAAAGGGTTACATTTTGGTTTGTTAGTTTAGTTTAGTAAGTGCCTATTTTTATTTAGTTTTTTTTTGTTCTGAAAAATACTTGCTATTTTTTGTTGATGTAATTTATTTCTTTGATGTTGTTTTTCTATTGTAGCCTGTAGTAGGGAATACAATTAAAGTATTTAGCTGAAAGAAACTGTTAGTTATAGATTCCTTACCATAGAATTACCCCCAGGCGTCAGACTGGATCCTGAAAGTTTGTCAGCTGTACTCCTGCGCGTTGGAAGCTTCATGGTCCCCTGGATGACGTCACGGAAGCTACATAGACACAACCCTCGCGCGCTGACGCCAGTTCTTTTTTTTTTCTGCGCCATCAAGCTCAAATCCAGAGAGAGCAGTACCCCCAGTCACTTTTTGAATTACTTTTTGCAACTTTTGTCAACTTCGTTTTTGAGTCTCAACCAACTCCTGGTGCACGAGGGATGCCCGGCTTCAAGGCATGCAGTTCCTGTATCCGACTGATAGCGGTGACTGATCCGCACCGCATGTGCCTCTACTGCCTGGAGCGCGACCATGACCCCAAGTCATGATCCGACTGCCAAACAATGGCCCCAAAGTCTTTGCGGGAGCGGTCCCGAAAGCTCCTCCAGGCCCGGCAGTCTGCTCCTCTTCGCTCAAGGTCCCAGTCGTGTGTGACGTCGAAGGACTGATCGTGGAGTCATCACCACTCCTCTTCTAAGTCTTCGCACTCGGGTCAGGTAAGTCACAGCACAAGAAGAAGTAGAAGAAGCATCGTAGCTCTTCGACTTTTCCTCATCCGTTGCCCTACGCAACTAAGGGTGTGGATGGTGCCACTCCCACGGCTCCGGCCTTCCCTCCCTTCACCAGACCAGGAGCAACCGCTGCCCAGCTTAGTCAATTTTATGAAACAATGCGTGCCATGTTTGGGCAGCCCGACTCCGCTGGTGCGCCTTCAGACCCTGTGGACTTGACTGGGGGCCCTAGGCCTTCAACGCTGCTGGGTTTGGCCTGGGCACCCTTGGGTCCAGGCCTGGATGCGGATCTGCACCAGTTGACCTCATTACACCTCCATCGGCGCCGATTCCACCTGCACCAGATCCGCAGCCGACGCTGGCTGAACCCCAGCTGGCATCGACCACGGCTTTCGCCCTGATGTGGACATGGAGCCGGACCGGCGTCAGCCTACAACGGATCCAGTGCCGATGAGTACTTTTGTTCCTGTGTTCCACCCTGGCCATTTTCAACCAGATTGGCAGCCAGAGGAGGGTGAGGAAAACTGGGAGGGATCTGGTGACCCTTTAACTGCCCAGCTAGAGTGTGAGCCAGAATGGAGAGAGGACCTGGGGATGCCAGTGGTCTGGATACCACCCCAGACTTAGGCATGTTGTCTCCTCCTACTGTGGCTACAGAGGAGAGAGCTTCATATGCAGTGGTGTTGTGTAGGGTGGCCGGGGCTTTCCACCTTGAGCTACCTATGGTGGCAGCCCCTGCTGCCGTTTAATGAAGCCCTCATGGACATCCTTTTGGGTACTTGGTCCAGGCCCAACACAGGGGCTTCTGTGGACAGGATGATTTCCCGACGCCGCTGCCTGGCCCCGGGCGACCCCACTTGCCTCTCCCAGTACCACAACCCTGAAAGCTTGGTGATCCAAGCCTCCACTTCCAAAGGTGCAGATTGTTTGGGTCTTTTCAAGATTGTGGTGTGCTTGCATTGATAACTATGGGATTCCCCCTTTTGTGGCACTGAGTATGGATACAGTGTGAAGTGTGCATAAGTGAGTGTGACTGTGGAGTATATAAATTCCAAGGGAAGTACGATTTGTGACGTTGATTTTGTTGGTACCCTGTCCCTTGGTTAGTTGGGCCATTCCCTTCTCTCTTTGGCATTCCCTACAGCTCCAACTGATAGGGAATCCAAAGAGCTGGACCAACTTGGTGTTGTATTCTGCTTTAGGTCTCTGTATATAGGTTTTCCCAATACATGTCCTTATATAGGCACAATTCACATTGCCCTTGTATAGGCATAAGATCCCAGTCATTATTTAGGCACTAGCCATGCTATCCAAATACAGGCATGGTCACCTACATCCGTCCACCCCAACGTCAGAACGAGTTCTTAGAAACCAGACCCTTAAGCTGTTGGGAGTTTCTCTAACCCAGGATTATTGATTTCACCAAGAACTCCTTTATTATGCATGAACCGCTATTCCCTAAGGGTTCATTCCTGACGTCTTCCTCTGCCCCACTTTATGTCAATGCTAACATTCCTAGCCACCTACCAGGTATAAATATACCTTTCCTTGCTATGGCAAGTATGGCAAGTAAGGAGGAGACCTCGACTTTTGAGAAGCATGTGTCCGGCCTGACGCACTGACAAGACTCTGTCATCCCTGCGCACAGAGAATCCAGATTCCAGTGTTCTGACTCCCTTTGTGGGGAGTTCGAGACCCGGAAAGAGATTCCAACCTCTCTCATTCTCAAGGGATGGAGCTGACTAGAACCTATAGGGACTCTTGGCATACAAACTTAGCATAACTAAACAATAGCATACCATACTATAGAATACAGCACCAACTTCTTACCTTGTCCTACACTTGGGTACACTGGGGTAGAACTAGTTAGAGAACACATCTTATGAGTACTCGCATTTTTAGCACATGTTATATGTGTATATGAATATAAGTGTCATAGCTGAAAGATAATGCTAGCACAGTATTATTTCTTTCTACTGCTTACACTGTACATAATATATCTTGCATACTGTCTTATGATTTTAACAGCTCATATCTCTTACATGAGAAATATGACTGTTCAATAAATCCTTTTTATTGAAATGCCCGTCATTTCTTTCTGTATAACTATGAAGAAACCAAGCATGCATGATTAGCTGAGTGAAACTGTTATCTATTGTTTCCACCATTCTGAGAGTGTTCCGATTCTAAAGGGAAACAAAGTTGTCATGTTTTTGCGGTTCCCAGAAACAACTCCCTTCTTGTTTACAAGGAGTTTCTAGTGGCCTCTGAGTTAACTGGTACACAAAGTAATTAAGTTTAATATACTCGATAGGGGCATACAGACCTCAGTCCTATGCCAAACCTATAGTGTATAATATTCCAATGCGCAGAGCCTATTAGGGAATATAGGAACTACACTACATGGCGCCCAATGGTTTGGTAAGGCAGTAATTTAACGCTGGGTACTTAGTAACTCAGTTGTGCTTTTCTCTGAGACCTCTACTCACATACTCCATAAGACGTCTGGAATCTGTAGGGTTAAGTATCCGCCAAAACTGAATAGGACAAAAATCCTATATATTAGCGGTTTAGGTTGTTCAACGTTGAATGATACAGTGTTCCAAAATATTGTGCACCTTATCTTTGTTTCCTTGAAACTTGTTCTTCATTTTTCAAAAACAATGTCCCTTAACGGGGATACTAACACCGAGAACGGTGTCGCTGTGGCCGACCCAGTCATAACAGCTTTTAATTTTACAGGTTTAAATGAAACTGATGGTGGTGTTAAAAACATCCCTCCAAACTTAAGGAGAGCCATCACTCTAAAACGTATACAATACGGCCTAACCCCAAGAGGCGGTAGAGCAGTTTTTGTGATAGAGGCACACGATTCATTTCAGAAAGAGGTTTTCCATTCATGGATTGTATTCCCAGAATCAAATCCAAAAACAAAATTGTTTCACTTCTTTAAAGAAGGTGATCCACCTGAGAAATATATTCCTTTTGAGGATATTGAAATTCCACTCACATACCAGGAGCATGATCTCTGGTTTAAAGGCGCCCTAAAACATAACAAAAACATTACCAGGCTCGGTCCACTAGGTAGACCAGGAGCGATATGGCCGATTTTAGCCGGCTACACACCTCATTCTGAAATCTAAGACATGTCAGATGATGAATTACTTACTCAACTAGACAAGTTAATAAAATTACACAGTTAAGCCACAACTGTCTGAAGGTCCTGGAAAGGACTCTATTAAACAAAATCCTACATCTTCTAAAAAGAAGTGGGGAACTAATAAACAAAATGCAAAATAGAAACGTTCTCAATCCCAAGGTGGGTCTCCTCAAAAGGATCCCTCTGAAAGGAGGTATAACTTCAAGAATAGAGGTAACTTAAGAAAACCTGACAGGTATCAGGATACTGATACACGTTCCTCTCGTACCTTTCAGCATCGTCAGAGACATCCGGAAGAAGAGAACGGTCAGACCACGAAGAACGTGTAAAGTCCAAAGATGATAAACACGTTCAGAAAAATAAATCAAAACCTCATTCACCAAAAAGAAGGTAGCAGGTCTGAAGATCAGACATGCAGAGAATACTGAGAACACAACTCATGCAGAGAATACTGAGAACACAACTCAAGAACGGAGAATGGGCTCAGACAATGCTGGACAGTGCAGCTGAAGTAACAATAGCTCGCCATAACCTGAAGGAACTTCTGGAGGTACTGGACTAGAATGAGTACATCACAGACACCAGGGTTAGTATTCCACAAAAGTTATATGAAGTAACACTCTGGATGGAGGGAGACATACCAAGAAAAGTAAAAGCACTCTTTTCAACTTTCAAGGGGTTATGATATACTTCTAGCAAAAAAGGACTGGCCACCAGAATTTGTCAGGGAATGCCCACATGGTGAGGACATCATTATGTCAGCCTTCTCCAACCATATTCCAATTCACCTAAAATATACTTATGCCAGGAAATGGGCAGCCCTGGCTCCAGCATTATCCAAAAATCATGTAGGATGGGATGAGGACTCACCTCAGCACAAAATACAGTTAAAAAATCAACCAACTACACAAAGGCAGCACCCAATAAAGCAAGAAGCTAAAAAACAGGTATTCGAGATCTTAGCTCAACTTGAATACCAAGGGGTGATTGAAACATGCACCTCTTCAATGAACAATCCTTTGTTTCCTTTATCCAAAACGGATACAGGCAGTATCATCTAGTTTTGGATTACAGACACTTAAACACTTGTTCCAAAACATTTGCAGTGCAAAATGCGAAAACAGGTACTTAAAAGCTTTCTCAATAATGGGAACCGAGCGTCAATTTTGTCGACTCCTACAAGGATTCAAAAACAGCCCAGGGTTATTCTCAGCAAGAGTAACAGAGTTACTACAAATTTATGATGATGAGGCATTGTCATATGTCGATGACATCTATGTGACAGATGATGACCTAGATAGACACTTGAACAGGTTGAGTACCATTATACTGGGCTTAGCCTCTGAGGCTTTAAATTTAACTTTAAAAAATCCAGAATTGTCCATCTCAATGTCCTTTTCCTAGCATATGAGCTTTCAAGTGAAGGCAAAAGCTTTGCAGCTAACTTTTTAGAAAAAAATGTGCACTGCTCCACCCTCCAAAAACTCTGAAAAATTTAGTTGATTCTAGGTTTCCTAAATTGTGGAAGAACTTACATTCTAAATCACGCAGAAAGGATTAAACCTCTCTACGAATTAATCAAACTGATTTTTCTTTTTTTTTTAAAGTTCAAAATGATTTTATTGAAGTATTTTGTAAACAGAAGAAATAGACAAATACAATACAAAAAGAATAAGTCTTATATGCGTAAATGATGAAAATGCGAGTATAAAATGCAATAAACCAAAAATGAAGAGAAAGGGAGAAAGGGGAAGGGAGGGGCGGGGGAGTGAACATATCATAGAATCATAAAATAAAACAATATAGAGTCACAATTAAATTGAGTTCAAAGGATGGTAAAAGAGGGGGAAATTAATCATCAAAATACAGAAGAGAACATTAATTCATATTCATTCCAACAAAAAGCAATGGATTTTAAAGCAGCTGTAATTAAAAAATGTAATAACTTTGCTTCTGACTCACTAAGAGGATGGGAAAGGGCAACTGATTTACATATTAACATAGCATAAAAAATATCATCGTGTAAAGGCAAAATTTTCAAAATGACATTCCAAACATCCGACCAAAATTTCATAATCACTGGGCATTCATATAACATATGACGAAGTGATCCAGAACTTGAATTGCAATGCCAACAAACATCAGATGGTAAAAATTTCGCATGGCATAATCGAGATGGGGTCCATAGGGCATTAAATAAAATAAAAGCATTAGTCTGATAAAGAGACACCGGAAGCCATCCAGAGATACAGTTGAGCCATATTGATGACCATGTGTCATCTGATAGGGAAATGGACAGTTCAGTATTCCAAAAAGACGATATTGCACCAACATTGGAGCCCTGGGAGGAAGTACATTTTTTATAAAAAACAGAGACAGCTTTGGGTGAAGACGTAACAGCTGTGAGGTAAATTAATAGGTCATTAGTGGTGGAAGAAGGAATACCATTGGGAAAAGAGTCCAAAATTGAATTACATAAAGATTGGTATTTTGAGAAATCAGAAGCTGGGATATCAAATTTTAACTGTAGTTGCTCAAAATGAAGAAAGGCAGATCCACAAAATACATCTTTGAGATAAAAAATTCCTTTTGAAATCCATGAGGACCAGAAATTAATGTTTCTATTTAGTTTAAGTAAAGCACTATGCCATAAAGACAAGTGGACTGTAGAGAGTAATGGTAAATAAAAATTAGAGTCCAAATCATTAATTATTAATCTAGAGGATTTGATGATAGATGACTGATGAATAACCTTGGATGCAGAAGACATCGACATCAAAGAAGGCAGTGAAAAGGGACGTACAATTGAAGATTCTATATCAAGCCAAATTGGAGGTTTGACCACATGTGAGGTAGTAAACCATAAGGAGCGTTGCTTTAAGATAACAGCTTTATGGTAGAGGTAAAAATCTGGAAGGGCAAATCCAGCCTGGGACTTAGGGAGTTTTAATTTCCTGTAAGCAATACGAGGAACCTTGTTAGACCAGAGGAATTTAGATAACAGTTTGTCAATATCTTTATAAAATTTGAGAGGAAATTTAGTGGGAATCATGGCTAATGAGTAGAAGATTTTTGGTGCAATATTCATTTTTATAGCCTCCATTCTACCCCACCAGGTGAGGAAAAGGGGAGACCATTTGGACGTTTTATTTTTGATATAGTCAAGTATAAAATCACCATTTAGTTTTAATGTAGCAGGCAACGAGGAGGCAAATAGGATACCTAAGTATTTCAGCTTACTGTTCTGCCAAAGAATATCTGTGTTTGGTAGCATATCCGGGGTACAAAAAGCATTCAAGGGAAAAAATTCTGTTTTACTTACATTTAACTTATAACCTAAAACCACCGAATATTTTTCAATAACGTCTAATAAGGAGGGAACAGAGGAAAGCGGATTACTAATAAACAATAAAACATCATCAGCATAGGCTAAAGTTTTAACCAAGACATCATTTATCATAATACCCTGAATATTATCACTGCATCGGATATAATTAAGAAAAGGCTCAATTCCTATTAAAAATAACAGTGGGGAAAGGGGACAACCCTGCCTAGTACCTCTAAAGAGGTAAAATTGAGTGGAAATGTGTCCATTAATAAACAAACGAGCAGTAGGGGAAAAATATAAAGCAGAAATAATACGAATAAAATGGGCACCAAAATTAAAAGATAATAAAGTTTTAAATAAAAATTGGCAATGAATTTTGTCAAAAGCTTTTTCTGCATCCAAAGCCATCACTCCCACAGGGGAAGCAAGATGTGGACTCTGTTCAATAACGTGTAAGAGCGATCTAGTATTATTAGCTGAATACCTATTTTTCATAAAACCAGATTGATCTGGATGAATGATGGAGTGAAGGATTGGAGCTAATCTAGTGGCAAGGATTTTAGCATATAGCTTACAGTATTGGTTTATTAGGGAGATGGGACGATAATTAGCAACCAAGGTAGGGTCCTTATCAGGCTTGGGCAAAACCATGATTAGAGCGTCCGTAAAGGAACCTGAAATAGTTCCAGAGGAACCAAAATGGGAAAAAAGAGTACTTAAAAAAGGTAATACTGAAACTCTTTATAAAATTCAGCTGGGATACCATCTGGGCCCGGGGATTTATTCTTGGGAAGTGATTTAATAGCAAGTAGAATCTCATCACAAGTAATTGGAGAATCTAAACCTATTCTATCTGAGGGAGAAACTTGAGGCAAATTACACTTATTTAAAAAGGAATCAATTAAAGAATCATCACAGGGGACTGGTTTACTATATAGGTTAGAATAAAAATTTAAAAATTCTTGGACAATATCATTATGGGAAATAGCAACTTGACCATGAGAGCCACGTATTGATGTTATTTGAGTTTTATCCCTCTTGATTCGTAAATAGTTTGCAAGAAGTTTTCCAGATCTATTGGTATTAAAGCGAAATTTAGCATTAGATTTTGTGAGTTGAATTCCTGCTCTAGTACTAAGTATAGCATTAAATTCATAACGAAGCTTCTGTAGTTTGAATTTGTGTTGAGGGTCATTAGAGGAAATAAATAAACGTTCATATTTAGCAATTTGTTTTTCCAAATGATTAACATTAGAGTTAAATTGTTTATTTTCATGGGCCATAATAGAAATAGTGGTACCTCTAATGTAGGCCTTAAAGGCATCCCATCTATTCACAATTGAAGTTGAACCTTCTGGGTTGAATAAAAAATATTCTTGAATAGCTTGTAAAAGTTTAGACTTATGCTTATCATTAAGTACTATATTCGTGTTCATACGCCATCGATTTTGCTTGGTAAAAGTAGAGGAAATATTTAATACAAATGAAATTAAGGCATGGTCCGAAATATCAATATTACCTACAACAGGGTTGGTGGCTGATTGAAGTAATGAAGGCGAAAGCAAAAAATAATCAATCCTTGAATGAGAATTATGGGGATTCGAGAAAAAGGAAAACCATTTCTCAGTAGGAAAGTGTAGCCTCCAAATGTCAGCCAGCTTGGTTGTGTGAAGGAAAGATTTAAAGGCATGAAAAACTTTAGGAGGACGGAATTTTGTAGTGGAAAGTCTATCTAGTAACGGATCAATAATTACATTGAAATCCCCCCCAACAATCAAAGGAACCTGCCCCAATTTCAGAACTTCAGAAGTTAAAGTAGACCAAAAAGAAGGATCGTCAGCCATAGGGCCATAAATATTAAGCAAAAAGAAGACTGAGTCGTGAACTTTAACCTTAACCACTATATATCTACCTTCTGTGTCTGTGAACTTACTAAGAATCTGACAGTGTAACCTTTTTGCAAAGAGAATTGCAACACCATTTTTTTTGCCCAGCGCTGGGGAGGATACAATATTATCTTCCCACTTTTTCCTCATATATTGCTAAATGTTATCATCAACATGCGTTTCCTGGATAAAACCAATGTCAGCTGTGCATGCACCCAGGTAATCCAAAATTTTAGTGCGTTTTACTGGATGCCTTAAACCCTTAACATTAAGTGAAACAATTTTAACATTATGAATATTAGCCATTAGGAATTAGGAGGAAGAGGATAGAAGAATGAATCAGAAGAAGAGGAAAGGAAAAACAGCCATGAAAAAAGAGCGACTCTATGCAGAGAGGAAGAAAAGGAAAGGCACAATCGGAAGAAACACAAAAGGAAGAAAAAAGGACAAACAAGAAACAGAGACATAAAGAAGAATACAGAGATGCACACCCGTTCCTCAAGCATGGCCATAAAACTGTTGGAGCCTGTGGAGAGAGAAATATTTAAATGCCAGGAAAAAATTAGATTATAAGTGTTCAAGTAACAGGATCATGAGTGTCCATTGACGGTGAAGCTTGTTGTTCCAGAAAAACACGTAGATCTTCAGGACGTTGAAAAGATTCAGAGAAGGTGTCTTTCCAGACTCTCATCGTAGAAGGATCAAATAGACCATACTTAAAACCAAGGCTTCTCAGTTGTGGACGGAAAGAGGAAAATTCCTTGCGAATAGCAACCATTTCCTTAGCAAAGTCTTGATGGATGAAGATTTTACAACCATTCACCAAGAGTGAGGGAATGTCTCTTGCTGCTTTCCTGATAAGGACCAAGTGATGGTGTCGCAAAACCTTAAAAATCATTTGCCTGGGCTTAGTGTGGCGAGGATTTCCATGCGATGGAATTCTGTGAGCCTTATCTACTTCAAATCTTTTGGGGAATTTGATATTCAGGAGGCCAGGTAGCAAAGATTCTAGATATAAGCGACAATCAGATCCCTCAATCTCTTCAGGCAGGTTGAAAATACGCAGATTGTATTGTCTATTACGGTTTTACAATTCCAGCAATTGAGTACGCATTGGTACTATTTGACTCACCAAGGGAGTAAAAGAATCCAATTTATTTTTATTGTCCTGAATTTTGATAGCATTATCAGATACTTTCATGGAAATAGAAGCCATATCTTTGCGAACATTTTTTACTTCAGTCGCAATAGTATCTGTATTCATGCGCAGCGCTTGAATTTCCTCCAAAATTAGAGCAAGTGACTGTTCAGAAGAGTCAACAACATTAGATTTAGATGGAGTAGGCGATATCTGCTTTTTCCTTTTATTAGCAGCCACATTTTTATTTTCCATCTTGAGGTGAAAAAATAACCTTTTGCGTCAAATAATTAGCAAATATGAATATACACCTCAAAATTTGATAAATGTGAGGGAAAAAGGACTTAAAATTCCTCAAAAGCTCTTTAAATGGGCTGGTGCAGCAGCTAAACTATGTTGTGGGTGTGGCCAGGCCCAAGCCAGGCCCTCTCTTGGTAGGCACTCCGCCCCCTAAGCAGAGCAAACCGGCAGAAGGTGGAGCAGAGGCAGGGGAGAGGAACCAAGAAGCCAGCTGAAACACTTCCCCACAGCAGAATCGCCCAAAAATCCACCACAAGGTAGGAAATGGCTATCATAAGCAATCGCCGCTAAAAAATGAAAGTTCCTGACAGGGAAATTGTCGTAATCGGCTAATTAAGCCGGTAAACTCACGGAGCTCCGGTGGTGGTGGCCATCTTGGTCGACGCGCTCACGCGACTCCATCAAACTGATTTTTCAATCAAAAATTGGACACAAGAACACACTGAAATCCTGCGTTCACTCCAAGCTAACATGTTAGCAACAAATCACTTACAAACATGGGTAAATAAATGCATTTTAGTTATCTGAATAATTTCGGGTCAATGCGGATTCACCCATTTAACATTTAATGAGGGTGAAAAAGTACCAATTGCATACAAATCACATTTGTATACACAAGCAGAAAAGGGCTTCACTTCAACAGAAAAAATCCTGACAGCAGTTCAAACCGCTGTAGCAAAAGAAAGAGCTCTAGCTCAGGGGAAAGGCATTATTGTCGTGACTCCAGTACCAGCCTTAGAGGCGGTTACAAAAGCGAGCATTCCTAATGCAAAAGCTTTACATCCTAGATTGATACAATGGGTTAATTCTCTTGCTGCAACAGATGTTGAATATGTTTTTGATCCTGATTTTAAAACACAAGCGTTCCTGCAATATGATCATGAATGTCCTCTGCTCGCTGAAATTCTGCCACTCGATCAGTACGAATTTATAATTTATACTGACAGATCAGCACAACCCGCGATAGGGAGTAAGCAAGCAATCGTTAAAGGTTTCATGCGCAATGGTATCTTCCGACCTATGGTCACTAAAACTCAATCACTAGGAGATTGTACAGCTCAGCGAGCTGAACTACAAGCATTCAAACTGGCACTTGAAAGTACAGATCGCGAATTCCCCACACTTATAGTGTGCGATTCCTTTTACTGTGTTCAGTCATATAGTTAATATTTACATGATTGGCTTCAAAACTGATTCAAAGATGCAAAAGGTGGCACAATAAAGCATAAAACGCTTTGGGAACAAGTAGTTCAGTTGCGAAATGGGCTAGAAAATACTCATGTGATACACACACTGAGTCATCAAAGTGATGGCGTTCACGTTGCAGGGAATTCATTGGCTGATTAAGCTTCAAAGAGGGCTGTACAGACGGCTTCTTTAGCTGCAATCACTCGTTCAAAAACGAGAATAGACAGTGATATATTGTTGGCTGTCAATGCTTCAAGCAAAGGCAGTGGTGCAATGTTACCGAAAAAATGTCCACTCAAGTACTCTTATGTAATTGATACGAACTACATTCCTTTTGCTCGAATCCCTGGAGTGGGGGATAGTGTAATTCCAAACAAGGAACGTAGATTAGGACTGATCCTAGAAGCCCATCAAGGGATAGCCTCTGCCCATGCAGGTGTTTCTGCAACAGTATCTGTACTAAAACAAAGAAATTGGTGGCCTGGCATTAGGAAACAGACCAGAAACTATGTTTTGGAATGTGAAATATGTCAACAGATGAACGTCTCCACAGTGAAACATCCTGAGCAGATGCCCCTGTTAATTTCAGACAAACCATTAGCTTGTGTTTACCTGGTTCACTGCGGTCCCTTGCAAAGAGATGGGAGCTATAAATATATCATGGTCGTAGTGGATGTTAGAAGTTGGCCTGGTATATGCTGTCCACTATTCTAGTGTGTTGTAGACAGAAGGGTTCGACCCATGTGGTCAGTGGGACCTGGGTAATAGATTAAAGTGTATGAAAGGGTCCCAGACCAGAAAACACAGTGAATAGTTAATCTTCACACAGTTACACAAGATCAAAACCAAAAAGGTACTTATGGTTAACAGTGTTTTTATTTTCACTGAACCTAGAAAAAAACTTATAATGTTTTTACATTCGCTGATAATATACACAAAGATCAAGTGTGCCCACACGGGGGAAGGGGAGGAAAGTGGAAGGAAGGGTGAGGGGAGGGGGGGGAGGTTTCAAGTGTCACAATTAGTTAACATCACTAATCATAAGCACAAATCCACAGGTGAAACCATCATTATCATTGATCCATGAGTGAGAGATCAAGAAAGAACACATGTCAAATAAACCATTATACATGAAACAGAGACTCCTATAATGATTATTACTATCAAAATTGGGGTAAGGAGTTCGTGTAGGTAGAAGACGGTCTACGTTTCGACCCAGAGGTGTAGGACATTGGATCCTTACTGGAGGGTCTTCATCAGGACGTGAGGGGGTGAAGGGAACGGTGGGGCAAAGTCCTGAAGTATAATACGGAGAAAGGTACGTGTTATTTTAAACGGTCTCAAAAGAGTCCCGACATACATAATTTAAAAAGCCCGAAGGCCAAGTCACATTAGATTACATAAACGTGAGAGAGAAATTGTAGGAGTTAAAAAGGAGGGTAGATAGACTACAGCAATACCTGACAGCGCAGGTCGACACAGTCACACGCCAACTGGGCGTGTTGCGTCTCCAGGCAGAGGCCGATGCGAGTAAATATTAAATTAGTCTGAAAAGACATGAAAAACGTTCGGTACATTAGCACCAGAAAACCAAATGATACCCTGTTGGGGGATAGGTAGGGCACAAGGCCGTCAAAAAACGCCTACCTGTTAGTAAATCGGTCAACCGTTCTGGATGGCAAGGCAAATGGGGTCCCTCAAGTGCGATTATGTAAAACTCCCAGGTGCTCGTCTGTGAAGAGCGGGCGGAGTATCAGATATCAAACATTGTAAACAGTATGGCACGCATTCGTAGACAAATGTAAAAAACGAGCTATGACTCACCCAATGGGGAATGAAAAAATATATATCAACAAGGAGCCGGCTCAGCGTGTCTCCTTGACAGGGGCGGGGAGCCTCCGAAGCCTGAGCGTCCCAGAAAGTGGATCAGGCCGCCATCTGAAAGGCGATAGGCAGGAACAAAGTAAGGAGACCGGTTTGGTTCTAAAATACAATGAAGGACGGTAGCAGACACAGCTGCTTACAGGGAGCTTACCCGTGGAAGGTCAGAACGGAGCAAGCGTTCGCGCGTGTATGCCTGGAACCAGGAGGTGTTGCCATGGCTACCTGGATCGATTATATAAACTACCAAAAGAAAGACTCAGACGCGTTGCTGAGTAACAGGGAGGCGTCCCATTTGGAGAAAAGACTGGATCACGGGGAACATGGGGTGATATTGGAGTTGGTACCAACTACAGTAATTTACAATTAAAAGCAGATTCAAACCGAAACTGCCCCACATGTCGGTACAAAGGGCGGTGTCTCAAAACAGGGGAGGAAAACCTTTTGAAAAACGCATTCAAGGGGAGAAGCTTGATTGTCATACATATGCACGTGTCATGGTCAAAAAAAGGGTTTATACAAAGATTACTTATGTGTCGATTTTCCATCATGTGCGCGGACCAACCCAACATGGTGGTCAAGGCGCATATGGTCGAAGGAGTATTTTACAAAAGTTCCATGTGTGCTGACTGTACACCATACGCGTGGACCAACCCAGTATGGTAGTCAAGGAGCATATGGGTCAAAGAAAAACATTATAGCAACCATTCTGTGATAGCATACAATGCAACCTTGGTATACAGCATCTGTACTAAATGGTCGCGGACAAACCAGACATGGTAGTCAGGCGACCATGGGTCAAAAAAACAGCAGCTCACAAGAATGCATATGGTTCCCCAGAAAGGACCCTGCTTATATTCAGAAAGAGACGCTCACAATGTGTTAAAGAGACTGGTGAGTTAGATAGTCAGTAAACCAGTATGTAAAGGCACCGCAGAGCAAAGAAAAGAAGGACCTAAATTACAGCATGGCCATCTGTGCAAAACTACTTTCTGATTCATTTAAACCACTGGATGCAGAATCAAAAAAACGAATCCACTTAATCTCCCTTACATTGAGGACGGGTTCGATGCTACCGCCCCTAGGGCCCAATCGGACCTGTTCAAGGATTGTCCACTTCAAACTTTCAGGGGGGTGGTTGTGTGTGTTACAGTGATCGACCAAGGGTGCTCCCACGACCTTACATCTCACACGGCTGCAATGCTGCAGAAAACGTACCTTAGCACGTTGCTGTGTCTGACCCACATATATCTGGTCACAGGGGCATATTATGCAATAAACCACATTGGTGGAGTTGCAGTTGGTGTGTGACTTGAGGAGAACTTGAAAATGTTTGTAGGTGAAGATCTTCGTCTGGATGGTCGACGGACAAGCTTTACAGGACCCACATCGGTAGTGTCCTACAATAGGGGGAAGGTTCCACATGGTTGTGATAGATTGTTCAACTGGACTCAATAGGAAGGAGCGCACCACATGGTCTCGGATATTCCTTGCCTTTTTGAAAGCGTGGAGAGGAGGGCACTTCATCTTTAGGTCCTCAGATATCAGGTTCCAATATTTATTGATGGTATGTTTTATCCTGTTGCTTTTTGTGGAAAAAGTTGTAACACAGATCAAGCGATCCTCATTCTTGTTCTGTTTGTCGCCCGGTTCTAGTACCTAAATTACAGCATGGCCATCTGTGCAAAACTACTTTCTGATTCATTTAAACCACTGGATGCAGAATCAAAAAAACGAATCCACTTAATCTCCCTTACATTGAGGACGGGTTCGATGCTACCGCCCCTAGGGCCCAATCGGACCTGTTCAAGGATTGTCCACTTCAAACTTTCAGGGGGGTGGTTGTGTGTGTTACAGTGATCGACCAAGGGTGCTCCCACGACCTTACATCTCACACGGCTGCAATGCTGCAGAAAACGTACCTTAGCACGTTGCTGTGTCTGACCCACATATATCTGGTCACAGGGGCATATTATGCAATAAACCACATTGGTGGAGTTGCAGTTGGTGTGTGACTTGAGGAGAACTTGAAAATGTTTGTAGGTGAAGATCTTCGTCTGGATGGTCGACGGACAAGCTTTACAGGACCCACATCGGTAGTGTCCTACAATAGGGGGAAGGTTCCACATGGTTGTGATAGATTGTTCAACTGGACTCAATAGGAAGGAGCGCACCACATGGTCTCGGATATTCCTTGCCTTTTTGAAAGCGTGGAGAGGAGGGCACTTCATCTTTAGGTCCTCAGATATCAGGTTCCAATATTTATTGATGGTATGTTTTATCCTGTTGCTTTTTGTGGAAAAAGTTGTAACACAGATCAAGCGATCCTCATTCTTGTTCTGTTTGTCGCCCGGTACTAGAACCGGGCGACAAACAGAACAAGAATGAGGATCGCTTGATCTGTGTTACAACTTTTTCCACAAAAAGCAACAGGATAAAACATACCATCAATAAATATTGGAACCTGATATCTGAGGACCTAAAGATGAAGTGCCCTCCTCTCCACGCTTTCAAAAAGGCAAGGAATATCCGAGACCATGTGGTGCGCTCCTTCCTATTGAGTCCAGTTGAACAATCTATCACAACCATGTGGAACCTTCCCCCTATTGTAGGACACTACCGATGTGGGTCCTGTAAAGCTTGTCCGTCGACCATCCAGACGAAGATCTTCACCTACAAACATTTTCAAGTTCTCCTCAAGTCACACACCAACTGCAACTCCACCAATGTGGTTTATTGCATAATATGCCCCTGTGACCAGATATATGTGGGTCAGACACAGCAACGTGCTAAGGTACGTTTTCTGCAGCATTGCAGCCGTGTGAGATGTAAGGTCGTGGGAGCACCCTTGGTCGATCACTGTAACACACACAACCACCCCCCTGAAAGTTTGAAGTGGACAATCCTTGAACAGGTCCGATTGGGCCCTAGGGGCGGTAGCATCGAACCCGTCCTCAATGTAAGGGAGATTAAGTGGATTCGTTTTTTTGATTCTGCATCCAGTGGTTTAAATGAATCAGAAAGTAGTTTTGCACAGATGGCCATGCTGTAATTTAGGTCCTTCTTTTCTTTGCTCTGCGGTGCCTTTACATACTGGTTTACTGACTATCTAACTCACCAGTCTCTTTAACACATTGTGAGCGTCTCTTTCTGAATATAAGCAGGGTCCTTTCTGGGGAACCATATGCATTCTTGTGAGCTGCTGTTTTTTTGACCCATGGTCGCCTGACTACCATGTCTGGTTTGTCCGCGACCATTTAGTACAGATGCTGTATACCAAGGTTGCATTGTATGCTATCACAGAATGGTTGCTATAATGTTTTTCTTTGACCCATATGCTCCTTGACTACCATACTGGGTTGGTCCACGCGTATGGTGTACAGTCAGCACACATGGAACTTTTGTAAAATACTCCTTCGACCATATGCGCCTTGACCACCATGTTGGGTTGGTCCGCGCACATGATGGAAAATCGACACATAAGTAATCTTTGTATAAACCCTTTTTTTGACCATGACACGTGCATATGTATGACAATCAAGCTTCTCCCCTTGAATGCGTTTTTCAAAAGGTTTTCCTCCCCTGTTTTGAGACACCGCCCTTTGTACCGACATGTGGGGCAGTTTCGGTTTGAATCTGCTTTTAATTGTAAATTACTGTAGTTGGTACCAACTCCAATATCACCCCATGTTCCCCGTGATCCAGTCTTTTCTCCAAATGGGACGCCTCCCTGTTACTCAGCAATGCGTCTGAGTCTTTCTTTTGGTAGTTTATATAATCGATCCAGGTAGCCATGGCAACACCTCCTGGTTCCAGGCATACACGCGCGAACGCTTGCTCCGTTCTGACCTTCCACGGGTAAGCTCCCTGTAAGCAGCTGTGTCTGCTACCGTCCTTCATTGTATTTTAGAACCAAACCGGTCTCCTTACTTTGTTCCTGCCTATCGCCTTTCAGATGGCGGCCTGATCCACTTTCTGGGACGCTCAGGCTTCGGAGGCTCCCCGCCCCTGTCAAGGAGACACGCTGAGCCGGCTCCTTGTTGATATATATTTTTTCATTCCCCATTGGGTGAGTCATAGCTCGTTTTTTACATTTGTCTACGAATGCGTGCCATACTGTTTACAATGTTTGATATCTGATACTCCGCCCGCTCTTCACAGACGAGCACCTGGGAGTTTTACATAATCGCACTTGAGGGACCCCATTTGCCTTGCCATCCAGAACGGTTGACCGATTTACTAACAGGTAGGCGTTTTTTGACGGCCTTGTGCCCTACCTATCCCCCAACAGGGTATCATTTGGTTTTCTGGTGCTAATGTACCGAACGTTTTTCATGTCTTTTCAGACTAATTTAATATTTACTCGCATCGGCCTCTGCCTGGAGACGCAACACGCCCAGTTGGCGTGTGACTGTGTCGACCTGCGCTGTCAGGTATTGCTGTAGTCTATCTACCCTCCTTTTTAACTCCTACAATTTCTCTCTCACGTTTATGTAATCTAATGTGACTTGGCCTTCGGGCTTTTTAAATTATGTATGTCGGGACTCTTTTGAGACCGTTTAAAATAACACGTACCTTTCTCCGTATTATACTTCAGGACTTTGCCCCACCGTTCCCTTCACCCCCTCACGTCCTGATGAAGACCCTCCAGTAAGGATCCAATGTCCTACACCTCTGGGTCGAAACGTAGACCGTCTTCTACCTACACGAACTCCTTACCCCAATTTTGATAGTAATAATCATTATAGGAGTCTCTGTTTCATGTATAATGGTTTATTTGACATGTGTTCTTTCTTGATCTCTCACTCATGGATCAATGATAATGATGGTTTCACCTGTGGATTTGTGCTTATGATTAGTGATGTTAACTAATTGTGACACTTGAAACCTCCCCCCCCCCCCCCTCACCCTTCCTTCCACTTTCCTCCCCTTCCCCCGTGTGGGCACACTTGATCTTTGTGTATATTATCAGCGAATGTAAAAACATTATACGTTTTTTTCTAGGTTCAGTGAAAATAAAAACACTGTTAACCATAAGTACCTTTTTGGTTTTGATCTTGTGTAACTGTGTGAAGATTAACTATTCACTGTGTTCACTATTCTAGTGGGCACCTTGCACCAGTACAAACTACCCTTATTGATGGTAGGTTAAAGACAACCTTTATAGAAAGTTATCCTAGTGGTAGCTGTGGAGAGCAGTATTCAGTCTAAGTCTTGGAGGAATGTAAAGTAGCTTGTTTTACCAGTCTATAATCTCGTGAATGATCAAATGAAAGAACAACCACAGCAGGTATATATATCAAATAAATGTATTTATTCTAAACAGATCCCACTAGTCTCTATAGTGGCAAAAGTACATTCGATAAACTCAATAGCACACAGTATATTAGCACAATATACTTTGAGCCCTAGGGGAGTACCAAACCATATATTAAGAAATTGGTATAAGAACGGTGATTTGCATAGATAAGGCCTAGAGCCTTCAGAACCGCTGAGGCAACCAGGAACCACCCAAAGTAGTGACACAGGGGACCCATGCGGGACGCGTGCAGTGTCTAAACACAGCCGCGAATCACCATTGACTTCTATGGGAAAAGTCGTGGTTGGAATTTTAAGGAAAAAGGACACTTGGAAGAGGACTTGGAGCAAACCCCTTTAGAACTAGGAGGTTCTAGAGTCAACACCCACGTGAGCACCGGAGTACTCAAGTTACCTCACCCAGGGAAGCCGGGTGCATAGGTGTCTTTTGATGTCGGGTTTCGTCATTGATTTCAATGGTGAACTGCTGCAAAAGTGCTGCTGGCGACCAAGTGGAAAGTGTTCGGAGTGATCCAAGCCTGGATTGAAGACAAGAAGAACCTGAAAGCATAGGGGACAGAGTCAGGGTCACTATCCAGTGACCAGGAAGGCGATGAGCGGATGCCCACTGATGTCGGGTGCTTGCAGGTGAAGAAGGTGAAGCTTGACTCTTCAGCCACGAGAACCAGGAGTTGTTGACTATGGATTTGAGCTGTCCCATGAAGGATGTCGAGTGCTGCGGTGTCGGTGTCGCGCAGAAAGCAGAAAGCAGAGATTAGTTTCGGTGCAGACCAGCAAGGTCTGAGGGACTCGCCCTTTGGTGGGGAGTCGGGGCACGTCTGGAGCAACCAGGGAAGCCCACGGAAAAGTAGAGTTGCCTTCGAGGGGACCCACCAGTGGACGGACCAGGGATCGCGAAGGGGCCTCAAGCAGAAATGTTAGAAGCGGGCTCACGGAACACTCATGGAGTGTAGGCCCACAATCTTTGGTGCAGAGGGTGCTCGGGGCTTGGACTACAAGTAGCCCAATGTACAACTTCGGGAAAGCTCGGGAAGTCGATGCACTAGTAAATGTGCACGGTGTCCAGGAGTTCGGTCACTCGTGAGGGCTGCAGGTCTCAGCTTTGCTGGGATCTCGTTTCAGCCTCTGAGAAGTCTGGAAGTCCGTGTCCTGAGTCGCAAATTCTAATCCAGCGGGGGCTTTGAGAATGCAGACCGGCAAGATGAATCGTTGGTGCCTGTTTGAACAGTGGAGTCACTCCTTGACCCCAAGGGAGATTCTTCCGTCCTCTTGTCTTGAGTAGAGCGTCAAAGATCCAGGATTCAGTATCAGAGTTTCCTCCAGGTGTAATTTAAAGTCCTGTTGCCAGGGTTCTCTTACTTATACTGAGAAAGGGGGTTGGGCATACTCTGGGGACCCATCTATGGGAGGGTTTGGAAACAGGGGGGCCTACACCCATTTCCTTTGTCCAGTTTCGCGCCAGAGCAGGGGCTGAGCACCCCTGCAACCAATTTGAACTGGGGTATGCACAGGGACACCAAATGTGCACCCAGCACTGTCTGAAAAGCACTCTGAGTGCCCCCACCCAGCATCAATACACTAAAGCCTGTATTGGAGGTGGTGACACCTCCCTGTGACAGGAAACCTACTGTCAAGGCCTCCCCTGCGGAGTTTCGTCCAGCAGCAGGAGGTCAGACTTGTGTCTGTGGCTGTAGCATCCATTTTGTGATGCTAGGGTTCTTTTAAACTATTACCAGTTAGGTCAGTGTGTACATGTCTCTCGCTCTAGAAGGGTGGAGTTTTACCCCCGCCGCCAAGACTGGCGGGGGTAGGATTCCAAAGTGTTTGACACCAAACACAACATGTTTCCATGCAGCCATTCCTAGTATTAACCGCAAGGCTATAATGCACTTAAGAGTATATGATCTGGCTGCATCACAGAACAGCCTTAGAGAATAGGCTCTGAAAGCTGCAGAGGGGCTCTGCTCATGCATGGTCACCCTCTCACACAAAACCAAGCACTCTGCCTTCAGGATTGATAAGGCCTGCCATAGTAGTGACTGATAGGCTTAGATGTGTCAGTGATTTAAGGTAGATATAGGTAACCTATATCCCAGTAAGGCGTGCATGCACCACCTTACCCAGGCTGCAGTAGCGGTCCTGTTGTGCCATTTTTGAAGGCTTCCCAGGAGTGGCATAATACATGCTTCAGCCCCTGGTAGGCCTCTGTGGTACCTATGTTCTTAGTACCAAAGGTACCATATACTAGGAACTCACAAGGGTAAACCCAGTAACCAATCTGGAGTGTACCTATTGTACATGCAATAAATTTAGAGAAGAAGCAGCTAGGCTGGGGTCCTTGTTAGCAGGGCCCCAGCCAGACTAAAGTCGAAAAACAGTGAAACACCAACAAAAAGTGGGGGTAACCATAGTAAGAAGATCCTACTCTCCTACAGTGGATTCGTGCTCAAGGTTCCTAAGGATGTCGCCTCAGCGCTTGGCTGACGCTCCATCAGTTATAAAGGATTTGCGATTGTTTATCGGCACATACGCAATTTGCACACTACATTCTGACCAGGGCCCTGCGTTTAGCTCTCAGGCTTACAAAGAAGCCATGGCCAGTCTGGGCGTAGCATTGCGATACTCCTCTCTGTTTCATCCTGAGGGAAATTCTGTTGTGGAAAGGAACACCAAGACATAAAGCAGTCTATAACAGCTAGAGAATTAGGTTTGGGTAACGGGTGGGTCAAACATCTATATAGGGTCCAACGCTCATTAAGTAATTTGCCAAGAAGTTCTCTAGGGGGGTCACTCCATATGAGGTCCTATTTGGGACAAGAATGTGCGTTCCTTATCTCGAATGTAAAGGCACAGTGAGGGAAAATAAACCCTTTGATATCAAAGATCATTTGGCTGTTTTAGAGGATCTAAATGAACTAAGATTGAAACAAAGCAACGTGTTCCTGAAGCCAACCACCACTGGGGAAAAACCAGCCGTCCCAGGAAGACCTGTCTGGATCCCAAAACTTAGAGATCTAGTCAGAGAGAAAATTGGGGCCAAGAAGGAATTTGGGCTTTTTACAGACCACCAGTACCTGTCCTAGCCTACCACAGAACAAGAACAGTGCTTCTGCTGCCCCTTGCTAGAAAAAAGGAGAAAAGATTTGTGTCAATCGACCTCATCAAAGCACACTATGTGGCCAATACTAAATAGTAGGCCTTGTGGACTCCGACCTAGTAGCAAACACACTCCTCTCGCTTCTATCCAAAAGGTTCAGACTGAAAGACTCTTCACCATCGAGAATTCAGCAGCAACAAATGAAGGACTAAGCAACAATCCTATGGAACTCCTCCCTCTTGAAACTCAAGTAACAGTTCGTCCAGATACACCTGTCTACACCATTGTAACATGTGATCAACTGGTTCCAGCAATCCTGATGTAATTCCAACAATTGAAAAAACTGCTTCTGGATAATTCATTAACTTTGATATGTTTCCTAAGGATCCTAGTGAGCCTGAAACGACGCCAGCCCAAAAAACTTTCAAAGAACGAGCACAAGATTTTTTTCCATTTTCTGAAAAAGACTGATCTGGTTTCACCATGGATTGAACTATGGATTATTTCTGGAATATTTTTCTTTCTGATTTGTTTAGCTTTAGTAATGACTATTAGCGTGCTTGTGAATGGCAGATACATTCTATTGGACAGTGAAAGTAAAAATGTGAACTTAATTTTAAAACCACACAAATCATCCCATCCTAAAGCAAGAGACTTGTCAGCAGTGAACATCACAGCCGTTCCTATACAAGATGGTGTAGTTTGGGACAAAACTGATAATGATTTATTCCGCCTGTCTGAACTTTTGAAGATTCCACATTTATTTAAAACTAGCTGTACCCTGCCACGCTTTGCTGTGGCTCAGTCTGGTTAAATGGAAGAGAAAGATAAGAGTAAGCACACATTTCTAATATGTTTAATTTCTTAATTCTTGTGAGTACACAATATGTTTTTGTGACTATTGTATGTATGCATCCCTTGTAGTTGTTGCGCAGCAAGCAAACCAATAGGGTCTGTTCGCCCTTTTGATTAAAAACACGCGCGTATTGGACACACGCGTATTCGAATCCAACGTTGTGTATATATAAACACACGCTAATGTTGCAAAGTGAACTAACTCCTCCCACCTCCCTCCACCCACTTCTCGGTCTGTCATGCTATAGCCAACTGTCCATCCTAATACATGTAGACTATTGTGTCTATGTGTCCTTTCTTAATGTTGCAAAGTGAACCAGCTCCTCCCCCCTCCCTCCACCCACTTCCTGGTCTGCCATCCTGACACCAAATGTCCATCCTAATATATGTAGACTGTTGTCTCTATGCGTCCCTTGTAGTTGTTGCGCAGCAACCAAATCGATAGGGTCTGTTCGGCCTTTCGATTAAAAACACGCGCATATTGGATAAGCTCGTATTCGAATCCAATCGGTGAAGAACTTTAGGAGATTTAAGATTTTGAACAAATGAAAATTGACATTTTTATGTGTCTGTTCGGGCTTTCGATTAAAAACACGCATGTATTCAACACACCCGTATTGGAATCCAAAGTTGTGTATATAAAAACACGCCCGTATTCTAATCCAAAGTTGTGTCAAAATTTCAAAGCAATCGATGAAGAACTTTCGGAGATTTGCGATTTTGAACAAAAGAACATTTACATTTTTATTTATATAGATATCATAAGTGACTTTAATACCTCTAGTACCTATTCAGATGATTGGGACATTGAGACTGTTAATAACATGATGTCTGATCTAGAAAGGTCGCTGCGTTCTCTAACAATGAAAACTTAAAGGGTTCATCAGACTACAAACAGCTTTTTGTTATAACCACTATGGTCATCATTTCTTGAATAAATCTGCAACACCTAGAAATGTGTTTATGTTTAACCAATGGGAACATTGTCCTACACCACCAATTGGTAGTTCAAAAACATTTGCAAATACGTTTCCATATTTTTCAGGGTACAATACATCTGATCCAGAAAACGTTTACTATAAGAATGTAAACAAAACAGGACAGAAAAATATGTTAACTAATACAAAATAGATTTATTCTGCTGCCTTTATTGCCCAACTGTCTAGGCAAGGGTATGAGTTTTGGAATGACATAATCAACACAAAAACTGTCTGGGGTTCAAAAGAATGGCAAGTGCCGGGGATAGAAGCTTTGTTTACAGCCTGCATCATCCCACAGCATATAATGTTTTTGAATGACACTGTGCAACAAACATCTTGCCTTGGATTAGCCAAGATCAAAGACACGAACACACCTTCTTTACCAACACCTGCGAGTAATAGCACTACACAGGGAGCGGTCACAGTAGACACAATACTACAAAACAATAGATCAGATCCTGATTGGGAGAAATGGTTGCTCTGGCCCACAGACACAAACATCTGTCAAGAAAGGATCCTGAATAGAATACAGGGCTTTACTATCAATAGGCCAGCCCCACGTTATGTTCAACAGCAGCATCCAGGGGTAGTAACAACATACAGTGTAGGAAAACTGTTTCTCGAATGGTTACATAAATCTACACTTGAGGATATGAAACAACACTTATCTTTACTTAACCTCTTCGACGCTAATGACGAGCCCAGCTTATCATGAGTCACAGTGGAGCAGTGCTCATGGCGAGCTGGACTCGTCATAATGATTCAGAAAAGGGGGTGGTGATGAACAGAGTGTCTGAATTAAGCAGACCACTCTTACCCAGTCCAAAGATCAGGGCTTGATCCATCACCGTTTTTTAGCTCACTGCACCATCCCAGCTCAGAACTTGGCTACATGCAAATTAGTCTGACTTTGGCCCAGTGCATCATGGGAACAGGGCCAACCAAACTACCAAGCCAATTCTTATACTGGGAAGGAAACAAGCTTCCGGGGACCGGTTTCTGGCATTTCAGCCGTCTTCGGCCCGGCTTGCTTGAATCCTGATGGTGCAATGAGCAAGGGACTCACATCTGAGTATACCCTTCCACACTTATGGTGGACAAAAACGATTCAGAAAAGGGGGTGGTGATGAACAGAGTGTCTGAATTAAGCACACCACTCTTACCCAGTCCAAAGATCAGGGCTTGATCCATCACCGTTTTTTAGCTCACTGCACCATCCCAGCTCAGAACTTGGCTACATGCAAATTAGTCTGACCCTGGCCCAGTGCATCATGGGAACAGGGCAGACCAAACTACCAAGACAATTCTTATACTGGGAAGGAAACAAGCTTCCGGGAACCGGTTTCTGGCATTTCAGCCGTCTTCGGCCCAGCTTGCTTGAATCCTGATGGTGCAATGAGCAAGGGACTCACATCTGAGTATACCCTTCCACACTTATGGTGGACAAAAACGATTCAGAAAAGGGGGTGGTGATGAACAGAGTGTCTGAATTAAGCAGACCACTCTTACCCAGTCCAAAGATCAGGGCTTGATCCATCACCGTTTTTTAGCTCACTGCACCATCCCAGCTCAGAACTTGGCTACATGCAAAATAGTCTGACCCTGGCCCAGTGCATCATGGGAACAGGGCAGACCAAACTACCGAGCCAATTCTTATACTGGGAAGGAAACAAGCTTCACCACCCCCTTTTGAATCGTTTTTGGCCGCCACAAGTGTGGCAGGGTATACTTAGACATGAGTCCCTTGCTCACTGCACCACCAGGATTCAAGCAAGCCGGGCCGACGACGGCTGAAATGCCAGAAACCGGTCCCCGGAAGCTTGTCTCCTTTCCGGTGAAGAATTGGCTTGGTAGTTTGGTCTGCCCTGTTCCCATGAGGCACTGGGTCAGACTAATTTGCATATAGCCAGGTTCTGAACTGGGGTGATGCAGTGAGCTAAATAACAGTGATGGATCAAGCCCTGATCTCTTGACTGGGTAAGAGTGGTCTGCTTTATTCAGACACTCTGTTCATCACCACCCCCTTTTTGAATCGGACTCGTCAAAACGGCAGGGCGCTGCCCAGGTGCGATTAATTTCCCGCCTGCGCATGAGAATTAATCAGTGGGCGGGGTTGTGACGAGCCCAGCTCGCCGCGAGCATCGCGGCGCCCTGCTCACCCCCGCCCCCCTGCACCGTGGGGGAATTACCCCAGCAGCGAAGGGGTTAAAGAGGGCGCAGACCTTAGGGACTTCTTGCTAGGACCAAGAAAACCGCGTCAAAAACGTTTCATATATGCCGGCATCTATGCTGCTTAAAATGAAGTATGGAAGGTTTCACAGGGAGAGGCTGCAGAAAGAATACGTGAACTTGATCGTATTAACTTAGAGAAATCTCTCACTGTGGTCAACAATATTTTAACAACTTTGTCATCCAGGATATATTCACTGGGCAACATTGTATCTTCTGCTATTGACATACTTGAACAAGATTTAGCCATGTTACAACAAGGCCAATCTCAGTTACGTTCTATTATGTTATTAGGCTGGAAGCTGCAATCATTGCATGCAACCTATGTGCCTTGGCGCGTCATCAACACGTCTCTCTTTACAGAATACAATTTCACTGATAAACAGATTGAACTGGCACAAAGGGGAGCAAAGTATACAGTGTTGAGCATTGAACAACTGGAAAAATAACCATTTACGTTAGCAGAAAAACCAGCTTCAGAATGGCTAATACATGGCAAAATAACTCTGACTGTCACTACTTTTCATTTTCAATATTGCCTCAAACAAATGCAAGCAGGCAAAAATGAAAGGTTGGGTAAAGAATACATTAAGACATCCTAGGATTTACCTTACGAATACAGATGTTGGAGTGGGGGTCATGAAGGGTTTCTAAGCGGTACACACTGTGAAAATGCACTGAGCGGATCACTCATTTGTTGGTATCTTAGTTTACACAGAGCTTGTAACGGTTCCGTGGCAAACCTGTCCTGCCACCTGCAGAGTACACCACCTGCTGTGATTAATCCAATGTTTGGCCAAGTTTCGAATGGGAGTTAACTCATGTTGAATGATCAGACTTGCTGTGGCATGCTGCCAGGATTCCCATATCTGGTAACTGTTAGCTCCAGGGTTACTTGCTGTATGCAAGTATTGTTCCCCCAAATAGACACCGTCAAGGAGTCGCCTCTGTGGCCTCCATTGAATGTTTCTTTTATACGTTTTGATACTTTAAGCAGAATGAAAGCCATGCTTTTAAAACAAACCGTGCCTTTGACCTCGGTAAAAGAAAACTATGATCTACAAATTGCAAGGATTTTGGCTGAGATACAGGCTTTAATAAGTACAAACTGCCCTATACATTTTGTAGAAATGATGAGACGAATCTTAAACATGTCTAATACGAGCAGAATTATGATGTATTTAAGACCATATGTTCAGGGCTGTTAACACCTTTTCAGGCGGTCCTCGGAATCATTTCAAACTTCGTGCATTCAGTGTTTTGCATTCTGCCATTAATTCTAGCACTCATTGCAGGAATCGTATTTTTATTCCTACTACTACGCTATGGCAAGCCTATCCACCTGCGTCCCTCCCAGCAACTTGGAGAAAGCTCTCCTAGAACAGAAGTGCTGTGAGCGCATAGTGCAACTTTTGGGCATAACTTAATACAACATGGTTTCTGTAATTTAGACCAATCTGACAAGATTGCATCCTACCTGCTTTGTGGTGAAGAATGCGTGCTAGACATCTGTCTTTCCCATCAGTCATGCCAACGCATATCGATACTCTGCTGGACCCGATAACGGCCCATGCTCTGTGTTGTCCCCAGACGCTACCAATCCTGTTGACGGGATTCGTTGAGATCTCACAGACGCTTCCTGCTGCTGCTGAGGTACGAGATGGATCACAAGGCACACAGGTAACAACAGACACAAACATTGCTGCGGCATCCCTTGCGGAAGGCGATGCTTCACATCTCTGTGCAGTTAATCTTCTAAACGAGGCATTCCAACTGTCACTGACATTGGTAGACGATCTTTTGTCTACAGGAGTAGATGATTTCATGTTTTCACCAGACCCTTACACTGACTTTGATTCAGCTCACAGTGTACCAGGGAAGCAATGAATTTGGCCTCCATTTTTTCAAAACAGAACAAAACTTGGAACAGTTCCTAAAATTGACTCTTTTTTTCTAAATGTGATAATACATGGCAATGCAATCTGCTTACAGTAGAGCTATTCATATAGAACAGACTTCTTTGAATACTTCCAGGGACACATTGTGACCTCATTTACAACTATTTCATTTAGTACCATGTTATTATATGGCTTTGGCTTTCGAATAATTGTCAACCATTTCGTCATATGTATATATTTCTATTCATTCATATTGCATTTATTTCCGATATATGCTTAGAATGCAAAACTGTACCTTTGCATTACATGTTTAGCAAAAGTTGTTTAAACTTCTTTTAGTATGCTTTTACAATTTTTTGTGCAACATGTAGTCCTCAGTTTAATGTTTAGCAAATTATGTTTAGCATTCAGTACAATCGTTCATTTGAAAATGAAGTGGGTGTTGTATTCCGCTTTAGGTGTCCATATATAGGTTTTCCCAATACATGTCCTTATATAGGCACAATTCGCATTGCCCTTATGTAGACATAAGATCCGAGTCCTTATTTAGGCACTAACCATGCTATCCAAGTACAAGAATGGTCACCTACATCCGTCCACCCCAAAGTCACAACAGTTCTTAGAAACCAGACCCTTAAGCTGTTGGGAGTTTCCCTAGCCCAGGATTATTGATTTCTCCAAGAACTCATTTATTATGCATGAACCGCTATTTCCTAAGGGTTCATTCCTGACATCTTCCTCTGCCTGCCTTTACGTCAATGCTAACATCCCTAGCCACCTACCAGGTATAAATATACCTTCCCTTGCTAAGGCAAGTACGGCAAGTAAGGAGGAGACCCCCACTTTCGAGGAGCCTGTGTCCCACCCTGACGCACTGACAAGACGCTGTCATCCCTGCTCGCAGAGAATCCAGCTTCCAGTGTTCTGACTCCCTTCGTGGGGTGTTAGAGTTCTAGACCCGGAAAGAGATTCTAACCTCTCTCATTCTCAAGGTGTGGAGCTGAATAGAACCTAGAGTGACTCTTGGCATACAAACTTAGCATAACTAAACTATAGCGTACCATACTATAGAATACAGCACCTACTTATTACCTTGTCCTACACTTAGGTACACTGGGGTAGAACTAGTTAGAGAACGCATCTTATGAGTACTCGCGTTTTTAGCATATGTTATGTGTGTATATGAATATATGTGTCATAGCTAAAAGATAATGGTAGCGCAGTATTATTTCTTTCTACTGTTTACATTGTACATAATATATATCGCTTACTGTCTATTAATTGTAACAGCTCATATCCCTTACACGAGAAATAAGACTGTTCAATAAATCCTTTTTATTGAAACACTCATCTATTCTTTCTGTGTAACTCTGAAGAAAATAAGCATGCACGATTAGCTGAGTGAAACTGTTATCTATTGTTTCCACGATTCTGAGAGTGTTCTGATTCTAAAGGGAAACAAAGTTGTCATGTTTATGCGGTTTCCAGAAACTACTCCCTTCTTGTTTACAAGGAGTTTCTAGTGGCCTCTGAGTTAGCTGGCACACAAATTAATAAAGTTTAATATACTTGATAAGGGCATACTGACCTCACTCCTATGCAAAACTTATAGTGTATATTATTCCAATGCGCAGAGCCTATTGAGGAAATAGGAACTACACTACTTTGGGAAGAAGATGTTTTTTACTCCATCTTGGGACTGCGGTCGGTAAACACTGCATGCCTGTTGGGCTGTTATTCCCACTTTGTGTGGGATATGGTGGCGCCGATGCTGCCTCAGTGCCTGGAGGAGGCCCGGGCCAAATGCCCCCGTGCAGTTGCCGAGGGGAGAGACGCAGCAAAGTTTACTATCCGCTGTGGGCTGGATACCGCCGACACACTTGGCAGGATGATTTCCATGTCAGTAGCCCTTCGATGCTACACCTGGTTGTGTTTGACTGGTTTTTCCGGGAATGTCCAATCCACCCTCATGGACATGCCCTTTGACGGCCGTTGCTAGAAAGCTTTAAGGACTCTCTGGCTATGGCCAGGTCCTTGGGCCTCTCCACCAGCCACCCTGTGCAGTCTGCCTTTCGCCCCTTTCGGGGCTATGGAAGGGGTGCCCCACTACATCCCACCCAGAGCCGCAGGCCAGCACAGGCTGTTCAGCCCCAGCGCGGCCAGGGTCGTGGGAACCACAGGTGTGGTTTTAGGGGCCAGCGGGTGGGCCAGTCTACCACAGCCCCCTCTGCATCAGCCTCCAAACCCTCTAGGGCCCTTCTAGGGCCACCAAATGCCAGTGTGCAGCAGAATCCACCATCAACTCCCCCACTGGCGCACCATAACGTCGACAAGTGGGTTTTGATGATAGTCCGAAAGGGCTACTCCCTCCCCTTTAAGACTACCCCTCCCTCCATTCCACCGCAGTACCATCACATGTTGGAGGATCACCTGGCCCTTCTCCACCAGGAAGTTTCACCACTCTTGGCCAAGGGTGCCATCGAGCGCGTTCCTGTCCCAGAAGTAGGTTGCTATTCCCACTACTTTCTGGTGCTCAAGAAGGACAAAGGCCAGTGTCCTATCTTGGATATCAGGAGCGTCAACCCCTTCCTCCGGAAGGAGAAGTTCCAGATGTTGATGCTCATTCAGCTCTTGTCTGCCCCCGACCCTGGAGACTGGATGGTAGCGTTGGACTTGCAGGACGCTTACTTTCACATCCCCGTCCTGCTGGCCCACCGGCGTTACCTGCAGTTCACGGTAGGCCACAAGCACTTTCATTTTACCTTGCTCCCCTTTGGCCTTACCAGTGCCCCTCGAGTGTTCACGGAAGTGATGGGGTGGTCGCAGCTCATCTGCGCAGATCAGGGGTTCCAGTCTTCCCCTATCTCGACGACTGGCTGTTGAAGGCGGGCTCACCCCAGGCTGTTGTCTCCCACCTCCAGACTACGGCCGACCTCCAGCATTCGCTGGGGTTCTCCATCAACGTGCTGAAGTGTCATACCGGACCCCCTCTCAGAAGCTCCTCTTCATCAGAACGGTTCTGGACAGTTTCGGGTTTATCCTTCCGAACAGCGAGTCCAGGATATTCAGGCTATGATTCTGATCTTTCAGCCTTTATCCCATGTTTTGGTCAGGATGATCCTGATGCTGCTGGGCCTCACTGCCTCCTGTTTCCTGCTGGTCGGTCATGCCAGGTGACGTATGCAGGCTCTAGAGTGGGACCTGAAGTTCCAGTAGCACAGCATCAGGGCAATCGGTCCGATTGTGTCCAGATCTCAGAGGGAACTCGACGACAATTGTAGTGGTTGCTAACAAACCATGATTGGGTCGACGGCAGATCCCTCTCCCTTCCCCAACCAGAACATACAGTGGTGACAGATGCATCCCTCTGGGAGAAGCGGAGATCAGAGCCTCTGGTCTCCGGTGGAGTCTGGGCTATACATCAACCTTCTGGAGCTTCGGGTGATTCGTCTTGCGCTCAAAGCATTCCTTCCCTCTGTCCGGGGAAGAGTAGTGCAGGTGTTCACAGACAACACCACCGCCATATGGTACTGCAAAAAACAGGGCGGGGTGGGGTCGTGGACCCTATGTCAAGAGGCTCTCCGCCTCTGGACATGGCTGGAACATCAGGGCATATCCCTGGTGGTTCAACACCTGGCAGGTTCACTGAACACCAGGGCGCACAAACTCAGCTGCAGGTGCATGATGGATCACAAATGGCGTCTTCACTTGGACGTGGTGCTAGTTCTCTTTCAATAGTGGGGAGAGCCTTGGTCAGATCTATTCGCCACCAAAGAGAACGCGCAATGTCGGCAATTCTGCGCATTAGAATTATCAAGGCGGCAATCGCTAGGCGACACTTTTCGTCGCAAGTGGAGTTCCGGTCTTCGGTACACATTTCTGCCTATTCCACTTCTGCCCAGAGTGCTGAAGAAGATCAACTGCGACCGGGCCCAATGCATTCTTGTGGCTCCTGATTGGGCATGAAGAGTCGGGTATCCTGGGCTGCTCAACATGGCCATCGATCATCCGATCAGACTGCCTCTTTGGGAGGATCTTCTGTTGCAGCAGCAGGGGATGATCTTCCACCCGAACCTGTCCAGTCTCCACCTCCTGATTGAGCGGCAGCAGGTGAAGTCATTTGACCTGCATCCCAAAGTCTGTGATGTAATCTTGGCAGCCAGGATTCCCTCCACTAAGATGGTATACACCTGTAGATTGAATACATTTTTGGCCTGGTACACAGCAAAGACTGTGGATTCCCTTTCTGTCTCTCTTTCTGAGGTTCTCTTGTTCCTCCGATCTTTGGCCCTGCAGGGCACATCTCTTGGCACTCTTAGGAGCTACCTCTCGGACATTTCAGCTTTTCTCTGACATCCTTATCAGCCTTCTCTTTTCAAGTCCCTTGATGTAAATATATTTCTTAAGGGCATTACTCATATGTTTCCTCCTGTTCCCTTCGTAATGCCCCAGTGGGACTTGAACTTGACATATCTTATGTGCACTACTTTTGAGCCACTGCGTAACTGCCCTCTCAGACTCCTCACTTTAAAAACTGCTTTTCTGGTGGCCATCACCTCTGCACGCAGGGTGAGTGAGCTACAAGCTCTGTCTTCCAAGCCTCCCTTTCTCGCTGTCCATCCGGACAAGGTCGTCCATAGAATAGGACCTTTCTTTCTTCACAAGGTGGTTACTTCTTTCCACATTGGCCAAACCATCACTTTGCCCACCTTCTTTCCGCCTCCGCATCATTCAAAAGAGGAAAAGAGGCTACACCGTCTGGACCTAAAACGTGCACTTTCCTTCCACTTGGATCGCACCAAACAATTCCGGGAGGATGACCAGCTCTTTGTTTGTTACGAGGGCACTAAGAAAGCTACAGGTGGGTCGTTCTGTGCATCAAAGCCTGCTATTCTTTGGCTAAGATGGAGCCTCCATTCCACCAAGATGCTGGCAGCTACTACTGCTTTGGGACGAGGAGTCCCCCGAAATGACATCTGTCAGGCAGCTACGTGTGCCTCATTGCACACTTTTACGAGTTACTACTGCCTGGACAGCCAAGCCTGAGAGATGGCTTCTTTAGCCGTTTTGTTCTCCAGGGCTTTCTGGTGTGAATAGCATCTATGTAGCTTCTCTGATGTCATCCTGGCAACCACAACTCCAACGACGGACGTGGAATCGACCGACGCCACCTTCCAACGCGCAGGAGTACTGCTGATGAAAAACTTTCCAGATCCAGTCTGACACCTGGGGGTAATTCTAAGGTAAAGGAATCTATAACTAACATATGTATCGTTACCGAAGGTAAGAAACTTGTTTGCTAGTTATATTTTGTTTTATGTCTAATAAGTTAAGTTTTAATATTAGTTAAGATATACTTACTTTGTTTTATGTATTTTGTTTATGTTGATTTTGTTCTTTCTTTTGGGAAGACATGGTGGTTTGGAAATTTCTTGGTACACTTTCGGTCAAGTTTAGTCTCTAAAATATAAAGAAAAATAAATAATAGTTTAGTATAGTAGATTTATATGTTTAATTATTTTTTAATTAAGGTTATTTAATTTAAAAGTTTGGTCTTACCTTTAATGAGAGCTTTTATGTTTAGTTGTATATGTAGATCTTTTTTGTTGTTTTGTCTGTTTGGTAAAGTTTCGTCCTTCTGCAATGTTTGTCCGTTTCACTGTATTTTTTGGCGTAATTAATTGATTGTTTTTTTAGTGTGCATTTAACTAGTTAGTTTTCTATTGGTTTTTGTACTTGTAGGTTACATTTATTGGTTGGGATAGCATCTGTTTAAATTTTCTGGTAGTTATATTTTAATTTGTTTAATTTTATTTATAGTAATTTATTTTGTGTCATTTTATTTTCTATAGTAATATGATTAAAATATGTGTTAATAAATGTTATATTATTTTTAAATATGTTATATATATGTTTGTTTATGATTGATAGCCGGAATTTTTTTTATGTTGTAGTATTTGTGTCTTTATTTGAATTTCTTTTTTTAAGTTTATTGATTTGTATTTTATTTTTTTTGTATTTGTGTAGTTAATTTTTTTAAGTGCGTTTTAATGTTTGAATTATGTTTTTTTTAAAGTGTTGAAAATATTTTGTTTTAATGTTTAAATATTATTTTTATGTTGAGTAAATATGTATTTTATCAATGTTTGTGTTATCGATATTATGTATATCAATACTTTTGTTGCATTGTTTTAATTTTTTCGATATTTTTGTGTACTTTTTTTGTAGTTGATATTTTTGTAGTCAATAAATATTTTGATGAATATTTTTTCAAGATTTGTGTTATTTCAATTGTGTGTATTGGTATTCGATATTTCTGATGGATACATCTGCCAGTGGATTCCTCACTTTGTGAATATCCCCTGCTCCAGCAGCATTCGGAAATTTTTCGTAGCTCTCCATGCCGACGAGGACGACGTCACAATAGCATGGCTCCGCTCGTGACTCCGCTGACGTCACCGGAGCCATAAGAGAGCCTCGTTGGTGTGATGATGTTAGTTCCCTTTTTTCTGCGCCGTCGATGCTAACGGTTTTCTGGGACTCTCTGTGTGTTGTTCTTGTTACATTGTGTTTCGGCTTGCTTACCTTGTTTCCTTTTTTGAGGATGTCTTAGAGGAAGTCTGGTTTCAAGCCCTGTAGAGAATGTGGGGACATATGTCCATCACGGACCCCCACGAGGACTTTGTCTGGTGCCTGTCGTCGGACCATGATGTCGAGGGTTGCTCTTGTTGTCGCAAGATGAACCCTAAAGCCTTGAAGGAGAGAGAAGCTTAACTCTTCATGGCGAAGATGAGAAAGGTGAAGAGAGGTCGAAGAAGATCAAGATCAAGGTCCAGGTCCAGGTCGAGATCGAAGTCGACGTCGGGACATATTTATAAGTTGAAGAAGCACAAGAAGAAGAAAAGGTATGGCTCTTGAGGCCGTTCAGGCAAGGACGCGGCTCCGAAGTCGACTTCACCAGCTCCTCGACATCATGAGCACTTTGTTTCTCCATCCCCTTCAGGCTCGAATCAGGGTACTCCTGCCTGTTCAGCTTCGCCTGAAGCTTCGCAAGCACACTCTCCAACAACGGCTCAGTCTCCGGCTCTGGTGGAAGAGGCTCCAGTACCTGATGAGTCTTCGACTCCATTGGCTCCACTGTCGGCACTGGTTGGCCCGAGTCCAGTAATGCCTCAGCCTGAGTCTGTACCGGGGGCTTACCCCACCTTTCCCTGGCCCGGGTCAAGATCCATCACATTACTTAAATGCAATGTATGGAGTATTTGCTAGAGCTATGTACCCCTCTGGAGCGCCTTCGGGTCCCTTGGGTCTAATGGACTTTAACCTGGGAGTTCCTCAGGCTTATGCTCAGACTCCCTTTGTGCCGTTTCTTCCAGCGGCTCCGTCCTGGCATTTCCCAGCGCCGAGGACATCGACGCCGTATCCTTCATCTCCGGCGCCCTCAGATCGACCTCGCAGGACTCAGGCTGTGCCTCCGAATCTGTGTTCGACGCCGGCTCCGGATCTGGCAGAGTTGTGTCTGGCGCGGCCGACGTCTGTTCCGAGGATAAGGTCGAGGCAAGAGGCTCAGAGAGTTTTGGAAGAGCTACATTATTGAGCAGAGGAAGAAATGGAGGAAGGTGACCTGGAGGATTCAGAAGACTTATTTGAGGGGTTGAAGTAGGCAAGTGGCCTAGATATGTTCCAAGAGTGGGAGCTTTCTCCTCCTTCAGATGTTCCTTGTAAGGATGTAGCTCCTTACCACACAGTTATTAGGAAGGCGGCAGAGATTTTAGATCTACAGCTTCCAACAACTGAGTTCAAGTCTAATATTTTGACTGAGGTTCTACATTCTCCCTCCACTGTGATAGAGCCATTATTGCCTTTTAATGATGCTATCACTGAGCCAGTTATGGAAGTTTGGTGTAAGTCCATTTCAGCTCCAGCAGTATCAAAATCTGTCACTGGGAGGTACAGGGCGGCTCCAGGAGACCCGGACTTCCTTACATCTCATCCATCTCCTGAGAGCCTGGTGGTCAAGCTGCTTGTTCTAAGAAATCATCTGGAGCTTTTCCTCAAGTCCCTGGGGACAGAGATTCTAAGAGGCTTGATCAATCGGCTAAAAAGGTCTTTTCTTCAGCAAGTATGGCCTTGAAGTCCACAAATGCCACCTGTCTTTTGGGACGTTATATACATGCTCTCATGGACTCTGCAAAACAGCTTGCTCCTAAAGTGTCTGAAGAAGACAGACAGAATTTTAATGAAGTCTTGGCAAACACTCATGCAGCTGCACACCAGGTTATACAGAGTGGTTAGGACACTGCTGACTCTGTTGCTAGAATTATGGGATCTTCGGTTGCCACGAGGAGAGTTGATTGGCTCAAGTCATCGGAGTTCTCTCTGGATGTGCAGGCAACACTTCTTGACCTCCCTTTTGATGGTTCTGGGCTGTTTAGTAAAAAAGCAGATGCATCCTTAGAGAGGTTCAAAGACAGCAAAGCCACTGCTAATTCTCTGGGCCTGCGGGCGCAGCCGAGAGGGTCCAGTTATAGCAGATGCAGAGATTTTGGAAGGTCTTCCTTTTGACCTACAGGCAGCCTCCGCAGCAGCAGCGGCAAAATACTCTGTATAAATCGTATAGAGGCAAGAACAGCAGTCGTCCTAGAGGTCATCAGCCCTCCTCCTCCTCCTCCTGTACCTCTTGCCACAGCAGCCTTGATCCACCATTCTGGATCATGTGGGTCCTGTGGAGGGTTGGCTTACCCATTTTCTGCAAGATTGGGAATCAGTCACTAAGGACCTTTGGGTTCTAAAACTTGTGGAAAATGGGTATGCTCTTCCTTTTCGGGAATTCCCTCCAAATTACCCTCCTTGCCAAGGAGTATGCTCGGAGGACCACCTTCTTCTCCTGCAGGAGGAAGTCCTAAAATTATTTTTAAAAGGTGTGATAGAGGTGGTTCCAGAACGGGAAAGGGGTCAGGGATGCTACTCTTGGTATTTACTGATACCCAAGAAGGATGGCAGGCTTCTTCCAATCCTGGATCTCAGGATCTTGAACCTTTTTCTGATGCAGGAGAAGTTCAAGATGCTCACCCTTGCGCAGGTTCTTCAAGCATTGCAACAGGAGGACTGGATGGTGTCCATCGACTTGCAGGATGCGTATTGTCATATCCCAATCCTGAAGTCGCACAGGAAGTATGTCCGTTTTACGTTGGGATCGCAAAACTATCAGTTTGCGGTTCTCCCGTTTGGACTTACTACTGCACCTCGAGTCTTCACCAAGGTGGATGTTATTTTATAGGCCAGGCGACACTCCACCAAGTCTATCTATTCCTATAGGTGGTCCAAATTTGTCAATTGGTGTGGGGAGAAGTCTATTGACCCTTTGAGGGCTCACTTATCCAACATCCTTCAGTTTTCTCTCTCTCTAGCCCAGCAGGACTTTCCTGTGGCTACTGTGACGGGCAATTTATCAGCTTTGTTGGCGTTCATTTGCTTGCCGTATCAGCCTTCTTTGTTCAAGTCGCCCATTGTGTTAAGGTTCATTAAGGGCCTTACTAACAAGTTTGCGCCCAATCCCTTTATTGTGCCTCAATGGGACTTAAATCTAGTCTTAACCTACTTGATGGGTTCTCCCTTTGAGCCCTTGCACAAGTGTTCCTTGAGACTAATGTCTTTTAAAACTGTATTTCTTTTTGCCATTACCTCGGCAAGGAGGGTAAGTGAGCTTCAAGCTCTGAGTTTGAAACCCCCGTTCTTGACCATTCATGCAGCTAGAATGGTACTCAGGACCAGGGCTGCTTTTCTGCCTAAGGTGGTAACTCCCTTCCATCTGGGGCAGTCCATTACCCTTCCTAGCTTCTATCCTCCCCCTCACCCTTCCAACGAGGAGGAGCGGCTTCACCCCTTGAACCCTAAAAGAGCGGTGAGTTTTTACCTCGATAGGACTGTGTGGATGACCAGCTCTTCGTGGGTTTCATTGGCTGCAGGAAAGGCAGAGCGGTACACAAGCGCACACTTTCCAAATGGATTATCTTGTGCATCAAGATCTGTTACTCTTTGACCGGTAAGAATCCTCCGGAGGGTATAAGAGCTAACTCTACTAGAGCAAAGTCTTCTACATCTGCCTTATCTAGGGGTGTTCCTGTGGAGGACATTTGTAGATAGAGCGGCAACTTGGGCCTCCCTCCACACTTTTGCAAAGCATTACTGCTTAAATTCTGAGGTGAGGAGGGACGGTCACTTTACGCATTTTGTCCTACAGGACTTTTTGGTACAGAAAAGTGGACACCCTCCTCCGGGAGTGGGGACTGCTGTGGGACTCTATTCACAAGGTGAGGAATCCACTGGCAGGTGTATCTATCAGAAGAACAAGTTACTTAGCTTCGGTAACGCTTTTTCTGGTGGATACAGTATATGCCTGTGGATTCCTCACTGACACATCCGCCTCCCGGTTGTCCACCCTTGTATACCTGCAATGGTGATATTTTCTGTCTGTTATTTTCAAAGGAAGAGTATTATTCTTTTTGCTTTACTGCATTGATTTCACACTATGTGTGTTGTTTTGAATACTGTGTATACTGTATATATTTGTGTTGGTCCCTCCATGTGCCTTTAAGGCACAGAAAAAAAGGGCAGAACTGATGTCATCACTCCGACGAGGCTCTCTTATGGCTCCGGTGACGTCAGCAGAGCCACGAGCGGAGCCATGCTATTGTGACTTCGTCCTCGTCGGTGTGGAGAGCTATGAGAAATTTTGGAATGCTGCTGGTGCAGGGGATATTCTCAAGGTGAGGAATCCACAGGCAGATACTGTATCCACCAGAAAAAGAGTTACCAAAGATAAGTAACTTGTTCTTTTGTGTGCGATATTAGTGACTCAATAATTGTGTAGGTCGATATTTTAGGGGTCAATATTGTGTCAGTGATCATGCATAGACTGTCTTAAACCATTTTTCCTATTTGTATATGTGCTGTACAGTGCATCACATGAACAAAGTTGGAAAAGGAAGGAGAAATAAAAGGATTTCTCCTTGTGTGCGCCTACTTCAAAAGGCCTCAGTTTTCTGACGCTAAACCCAGTCTTCTTTATTTAGTAAATTGGTGTCTGAAAGAGACACGTTAGTGATAGATTCCTTACTTTAGAATATCCCAGGCGTCAGACTCGATCCGCAAAGCCTTTTTTGTAGCAGTACCCCTGCGTGCCAACAGGTGGCGTCACGCGGCTCCACCTCCGTCGCTGGCGTCGAAAGCGCCGAGATGATATCACGGAGACTACTCAGTTGCCACCTGTGTGCGCTGACCTCAGTTCTTTTTCCGCGCTAGCAAGCGCAGATCCGGTTGGAGCACTACCCTAGTCACTTTTTGACTACTCTTTTTTGAGACATTTTGTCTCCTGTGAACTTGTTTAGCCTCGTCTGGTGCACGTAAGGATGCCTGGGTTTACGTTATGTGGGGTCTGCCGCCAGAATATGTCGGTGGCGGACCCCCGCGGCGTTTGTCTCTACTGCCTGGATGGCGATCACGACTCCCGGTCCTATGGCCCCGAAGGCCTTGAGGGAGCGGCGCCGAAAGTTGCTCGTCCCAGCACCGTTCCTGGGGTCGTTCTAGGGACCGCTCGTGGGACCGTCTTCAACGTTTGTATTCCAAGTCTTTGCCCTCGGATTCGGGTAAGCGACCACACCAAAGAAGTCGAAGAAGCGTTGTCACTCTTCGCCTTCCCCCGCAGGTCCTCGGATATGGACGAGGCAGACAGGGGTTCTGCCCTGGTTGCTCCATTGGAGCCCGGTAGTCCCGCAGCGTACCCCGCCTTACCCGGGTCCGTCGGCGACTCCCATGCAGGTGCAAGAGTTTCTTGCTACCTTGGACCGCCTGTTTATGCCTCGGGTTCCCGCCAGCATGTGTCCGGATCTTATTAGGCTGCCTGCGGCTCCGGCGCCACAGGTTCCAGTGCCGCTGGCTCCGGCCTCGGTGCCACAAAGTCCCAAGATGCTGGCTCCGGCCTCAGCTCTGCCTGTGGTGCTGCAGTGTGTGCTGTTTATCCCATCCCTGTCCCGGTTCCAGGACACTTTTGTCTCGGCCTGGGACCCGCATTGGGACTCAGCGCTGGTTCGGCCCCGTCCGGTGCTGGCTCGGTGCCGTTTCCTCCCTCACCGGCTCCTGCCCTGTCGCCGAACTATGTGCCGCATATGGCGGAGGTGGAGGATGACTGGGAGGGGTCCAAGGACCCTCTGGCTCGCCAGTGTGACTTGGAACAGGATTGGGCGGACGACTTTGACGAGGCCGGCAGCCTCAATCTCTCGTGCGACCTGGGGTTCGCATCCCCTTTGCCTACGGTGGAGGAGGGTGCTTCCTACACGGCAGTGCTCTATCGGGCGGTTGAGGTCCTCCACCTCGACCTTCCAACGTTGGCCTTGAAGATTAACCTTCTAATGAAGGTGCTCCAGTCGGCGCCCGCTTTTCGGAACCTCTGTTGCCCATTAATGATGCCCTGACTGACGACCTGCTGGGCACTTGGTCGTGGCCAGCCACGGGGGCCCCGGTGGACAAGAATGTCGCCAGGCGTCATCGCCCAGCACCAGGTGACCCTGCTTTCCTGACCACTCATCCTATGCCGGAGAGTTTGGTCATTCAGGCATCCACTTCTCAGAGTAAGCTTCTTACGGCCCGCCTGATAAGGACTCAAAAAAGTAGTACCAGTTTGGCACAAGGTTATTTTCCTCTGCCACTCTGGGGCTGTGGTCGGTCAATACTGCACGTCTTTTGGGCCGCTACTCCCATGCTGTGTGGGACACGGTGTCGCAGCTCCTGCCTTAGTGTCTGGGGGAGGTTCAGGCGGAGCTTGCGGAGGCGGTGGCAGAGGGGAAGGACGCAGCGAAATTCGGTTGGCAGGGCAGTGATGGTAACAGCCCATACCCAAACTGAGTCTCTTCCTGAAAAGGTTGGTGGGGCTGTGATGGCCAAAGCCCAAACTCAAACAGATAATAGTGTTGTGAAGCCTGAAACTATGGATCACTCCATTAAAACAGAGAGCATTGAGGAGGAAGAGAAATCTCCCTCCCACCAGACTTTAGCAAAGGATCAGCCTCCTCAGGGAACTGATCTTACCCCTTGTGAAGAAACTGCCCCAGAGGTAGTCAGGCCTATCCTGGCAGAGCCCCTGATGTCAGTGGACCCTTCCAAGGTGGGACCCAGTCTGGAGCAGGTAACCTGCCCCTCTCTACCCTGCCTTAGTCAGCCCAGGGCTGTAGAGGTCAGGGAGGCCAGTGGTGGACCCCAAAGGGCCCCCTCTCCAAAAGAACCCCCCAATTAGCAGATTAAGGGCACCAAATCTAGCAGTCCTAGCCAGCTGAAAATAAAACAAACTCCTGAGGGATCCCCCTTAAACTTAGTTAGGGACCTCCCACAGATGGACACTGTTGGGCACAGCCAAACCTGGGAGCTAAGGGCCCCAAACCTGACCTGTCTCTCCAGTAAGCCAAACAGAGGGACCTAGCCTCCAGCTTTAGGTAGCCAGATGTTGACCCTGAGAGCACACTGCAACTCAGTCCTGGAAAGAAAGTCATATATGGTGGATAGTGATTGGAGGAATTTGAGCCCAACATTAGTGGAGCCTCACTTCAGTACTCCATCCCAGCACCAGATTTTTACTTTGCCAAAACACACCACAGGTAGAGATTCCCTATGGTGGAGACCCTCAGATACCCTTAGGGTGAGGGGTTGCTTAGTGGACCATGAGATAGGGGGTAACCATGCCAGTGCTGTTACTTCCTTATATGGCCACTTAGGCAATAGAGGCGTACCTGGACAAGGATAGCCTTATCTCCTTTCGTTTGGGGGGTGGGGGGGGGGGGGGTTATGTAGGAAGGTGGATATCTGACTATGGTTGCCCCCAACTTTTTGCCTAGTGTTTAGCTGGTTTTCAACATAGTTGTCCTGGAATCCTGCTATTCAGGACCCCAGTCTTCCTGCTCTCTCTGTTAAAATAGACTCCATGTACCTTAGGTGCATATCTAATCGGATACTGGGTCACCTTATCAGCCCCTGTACAGTGTGCATTAGGTACCCAGGGCATAGGTGCACTCAGGGCCTACCAGGGGGTGCAGCATGTATTATGCCACCCCTGGCTGGCCATCCAAAACTGACACAACTGGCTGGTAACACAGCTGGGGCAAGGTGGTGTAATCACCCTTTGCTGTAGATATAGTATACCTATATCTAACCCCAAAATTGACACATATACTCATATAAGTCACTCCTCGGGCAGGCCTTATCAATCCTGAAGGCAGAGTGCTTGGAATTATGTGAGATGGCGCTCTAGCATGAGCTGAGCCTGTCTGCAGCTTTCGGAACCATGTCCTTATAGCTATTCCATGATAACGCTATACCATATTCTCTTAAGTGCATTATAATCCTCGCGGTTATTGCTAACTTTGGCATAGCATTATCAAAACATGTTGTGTAAGGTGTCATACGCTTTGGAATACTACCCCCTCACCAGTTCTGGCAACGGGGGTAGCATTCCACCCTTCTAGAGGGATAAGACATATATGTAACTCGAACCCCGGTTAAAGTTAACCCGAGCCTCAGCATCACAAAATGGATGCTGCTGCCACAGACACAAGTCTGACCTCCTGCTGCTGGGAGTCCTCCCAGCAACTGAGGCCTAGAAAAAGGATTTCCTGCCTGGGGAGGTGCTAGCACCACCCCAGACAGGATTTTGTGTATCCAGATAGGCAGGGCTGAAAGGAATGAGACATGCCTGGCGCACACAAGGTGTCCCTATGCATACTCCGGTTCAAACCAGTTGCTGGGGCACTCCAGCCCCAGCTCTGGCGCGAAACTGGACAAAGGATAGGGGTGTTACCACCCCCTTCCTGGTCCCACCCATGGTAGGGACCTAGTCACAGTACAGCCCCCTTTAGCAGAATAAAGGTAGGAGCTGGTCCCATTCCAAATTAGATTAATCCTGAACAACTTTATAAGAAGAAACTCTGGACTTCGACGTTCTGCTCTACAGAAGACTGAAGAAATCTTCCTTGTGGCCAAGGAGTGACCACCCTGCACAAGCAGGCACCATCAAGCATCCTATCGGTTCACTTTGTCGTCCTTCCTGGTGGAACCAGACTTCAGAGCCCGACGAGACCCGGACTTTCAGACCTCTCCGGCCTTAACTCACATCTGCAGCACAGCTGAGATCCGTGGGTGCGACGAGACACGTGGGACCGGCCATCTTGGAGAAACTGCACTTCGCTTCCAGCACGACTTCTGAGGCATCCTCGAGTAAGTGCTTTGGGGATTGAGAAGCCCAAGCCCCGAGCAGCTCCTGCACCGAAGACCAGCCCTCCAGCATCCACGAGATCTGCGTGGGGCCTTTTTGCTTGATTGCTGCTCGATGCGTTGTCTGGTCACTTGCCGGCTGGCTAGTGGCATCCTAGACGACGATCCTTGAAATCTACACCGCTCGTCTACTTGCTCCAGACTGGCCCTTGCTTCCTTCCAAAAGAGAAGCACCCCTGACCCTCCTGGTCCGCACCAGACGCCATCTTCAATCACCGCGTGGGTTGCCTATGCCAAGACCTGTTGACTCCGATTTCCGGATCAGACACCGCCGACAGCGAGAGCTTGTGTGGGACAGCTCGTGCCTCCATCCTGGTCGTCGAAGACACCTTCTGGTCCACGTGGTTGCAGAGTCAAGCGTCCACTCTTCACCTGATCGCGACGACATCACCTAGTTCCACGCCGGTCACTGACTAGGGACTGTGAACATTGTCCCCTCTGCTTTCAGGACTCCATCTTCCTTGATCCACCCTTGGATCACTCCGGACATCTTCCTCCTGGTCGCCTGCAGCACCTTTCTCCAAGGCTACATTGACTTCGACGCGGAAACCCGACACACTTTTACACCTATGCACCCGCAGCCCGCGGGTGAGGTAACAAGAGCATTTCGGTACTCATAGGTAGATTGACTCTCCTAGTGTCCAGGTATCCTGTAGTTTCAGTCTCAACCAGTCGGAACTGTCTTTACTTACCTTTTTCGTAATTTGTTTGTGCCCATTGACTTTGCATTGGAACCCGCGTGTGTGTTCTAACACTGCACACGCGTCCCGTGGGCCTCCTGCTCATTACCTAAGGTTAGGGTAGTGTAGCCCCAGTGATTCTACAGCCTCTGGGCATCTTCATTTCTTATGTCTGTCTACTTATACCATTTACTTAGTATATGGTTTATCGTGCCCCTAGGACACCATTGTAATTTGAGCGACTTATTGTATTTTTCTGAAGAGTATTGTTATGTGCTTAGCCCTCTGATCTCATAAAGAGTTCAGAGGTGTTTGTTAGTAATAAATATATTGTTTATTTTCATGACAACCTGTGTGTTGTCCTTTCATCTGGTATTCAAGGGGTAATATGTGGTAAAACAGCTGGCTTCACATGGCAAAAGAGTTTAGCCTAAGACTGGTTTGTCCATGCTACCATTATGATAGCTGGTCTATAAGGTTGACTTTACAACCAATCACCATAGGGATAGGGTCCATGCCTTCACACTGGGTGACTCGCTTGCCTTCCACCTTCTTGTAAGGACCCGCACCGCTGTTACCATCCCCAGATCCAGAAAGCGGGACGATGCCTTGTCCTTGGGCAACCTCATGAAATCCAGGCCAGTTACAAGGGATTATGCGGCCAGTGCATTGCGTGAGCAGGACACTGATGTCTCTCCAGTAAGTGCCAAGTACCGGGCAGTGCCACAGAATGTGAAGGAGGTCCGCATTCAGCTCGCCACACCGAGGGCAAGACGCGTCCGCCCTGTGAAAGTATTTATTTATTGAGTCGGGGTGAGATAGGCCCTGTGAACTATATATACTTGGATCTGGCGAAAGCGCACATTTCTGGGGATGCGCACCAGCTTTTTAGAATTTTCTCCCAATCTTTGTCTGCCAACGTACGTCCCATATCCCGCTACCACTTTCCGCGGAGAGGAGTCAGATCTAGCTCCGTGTGTATCCGTAAGGATGTGGCAAACCATTTAATTAGATGCCTGCCCCTGCTCATTACGTGCAGGTATTGCAACGTTAAGTGCTGCCCTGGCTTCTCCGCCATTTCCCCCCATCCGGCCGCCATTCGTGCCGTGAGAGATCTGTGCATTAGGAACCCCCCGGGGGGGAGCCTAGCCTCTGCGATTAACGTCTCAAATGGGATTAAAGCTCCTTCCTGGTACGAGTCACCTAGCGTCTGAACATCCGCCTCCTGCCACTGCTCTAGCATGCGGCGTATGAGGACACCCTCACCTGGCGCGCATTCCAGTGGCACCGCCGGTGCGTATGGGAGCACCTTCCTCGTGAGGTACAGTGCCCTGCGGAAACATTTGTACGCCACCCCTAGCAGTAGTGGGGTGGGGCGTGCCCTGGCCGCTAACGGGTGGAACAGCGAAGTGATCCTCTCCAAGGTGTAGGGCGGCTCGCTCGTGGCAGTGTCCTCTCTCCCCTTGTCTGCTAACCAGCGGGCAATCCACTGGAGCTGTGCTGCCATAGTAGTGCTCAAAGAAGGGGGCGGCTAATCCACTTTTGTCTGTAGGGAGGAACAAGTTCCTGAGAGCCAGGCGGTGTCGAGATGAGCCCCAGATAAAGTTGCGTAGGATCCTGTTAAGGTTGGAAAAGAAGGACGCAGGCACGAACAAAGGCAGGTTCACAAAATAATATAGAAGGTGAGGGAGCATCACCATTTTGGCCAGGGCCACTCTGCCTGTGGGCGTCAGGGGGAGCGTGGACCAGAAGCCTATCTGGGCTTTGAGCGCCGTCACCGCTCTTCCCAGGTTCCCGTCCATCAGATCTGCCGGCCAGCGGTAGATCTGGATCCCAAGGAATTTAAACGTGTCCGCCTGACACTGGACTCGCGTGCCGTGGAGGCTGTACTCTGGATCGGCAACCTCACTGTTAAAGGCATAGAGGCATGACTTGCCTGCATTGACTCGAAGCCCAGAGAGTCCGGAAAAGCGACTCAGCAGTGGGGCCAGCTGCTCCGGCATGCGGCTCACATCTCTGACAAAGACTAATAGGTCATCGGCGTATAGAGATACTTGGTGGACGCCATCGCCCCTTTGGGATACCATCCACCAGGAATTGTCTCATGGCCGCAAATAAGGGTTCCATGGCTAGCGCAAAGAGCAGGGGTGACAGGGGGCACCCCTGCTGAGTGCCCCTGCCCACCGCCACTTCCTCCGAGATGTACGGCCCCAGCCGGACACGGACCACAGGGTTCCTGTACAAAAGTCCCACCATTTGCAGGAAGTTTCCTTCCAATTCGTATGCCTCCAATACCGCCAGCAGGTAGCCCCACTCAAGACAATCAAAGGCCTTTTGTAGGTCCAGCACCAGGCACCCTGCTCTAGGCCAGACCGCCGCCGCCTCCTTCGCTACTTGGAGATATCTCCTGAGATTCAGAGATGTGGACCTCGCAGGCATGAAACCATTTTGGTCCGGGTGGACTAAATGTGGAACCATTGGCGCCAGGCGCTCTGCAAGTATTTTGGCTAGTATCTTATAGTCAGTGTTAAGCATCGTCAATGGGTGATAGGAGCTCAGGGATGTGGGGTCTATGTCGGGCTTAGGTAGGGACACCAGAAACTCTTCTCTTAGTGAGGACGGAAGATGGCCCTCATCGATTGATGCCCTGTACATCTGGAGGAGCTGAGGTGCTAGAATGTCCCTATTTTCTTTGTAGTATTCAGCCGGCAGGCCGTCCGGCCCCGGCGTTTTTCCCGTCGCCAGTACTTGGATCGCGTCTCCCACCTCCTCTAGCGTGAGCGGAGCATCCAGCTCTGCCCTCTGGGCTTCTGGGACCTTAGGCAATGCAACCAACTCCAGGAATTCAGCCACAGCATATTCCTGACCAGTACCTCGAGCTCTATACAGGTCCCGGTCGTAAACGGTAAGCGCCCAGTGGATCTCACGCTGCGTGTATACCACTGTCCCGTCCCCCGAGTGGATGGCACCAATCGGGACATTGCGCTCCGTCGTCCGTATCAGCCAGGCCAGCAAGCGGCCAGCCCTGTCTGCCTTCGCGTGTGTATTGGCAGTATGCGCTGCATAGTTATGTCATCGCAGTCGCTCAAGTAGGACCACATGCTCACCGCGAAGCTCCTCAAGCTTGAGCGCATGTCTGCCCGTTCCTTTCCCCTCTTGCTCATACTGTAGAAGCTCGGACTCTATGCGGGTCAGAGACGCGGACACCTGTGCGCGGATGTTCCATGTGGCCCCTATATAGTGCCCCCGGATAGTCGCCTTATGGGCATCCTAATTCAACCATAGGGTCGCTCGCTGAATCCTCATTTTCCTCTCAGTAGGATAGGATGGCAGTGCCCAATTAGACCTAAACTCGGCGTCCTCCAGCGCAGCCGGCTGCAGTCGCCAAGTGGGCACCGGGGGTCTATCCGCCACCCAGCTGAGCTGAAGCCATAGTGGATTGTGCGTCCTACCCAGGTACTCTGACTTAGTTAAAAGCGGGTGCAAAAACAACAGTTGATGGACCGAATGCAGAACAATGTCATACATTCACCCCAGTACAGAGATTTGTTATTTTTGCATTAGTTAGAAGCGGGAGCAGGGACTGGGAGCTTACTATTCGGTCCAGGCGGACATGGAGACCGTGCACCACCGAGTAGTACGAGTATATTTTGTCTGTAGGGTGTTGCACGCGCCAAAGGTCGTGGATGCCCCAGTGTGCTAACCAGTTCCTGTGTGCCTGCGCTGCCGAGGTCACTGCCACTGCGCGAAGGGGCGGAAAGGAGCGGTCTAATTGCGTGTCCAGAACGATATTGTAGTCACCGCCCAGCAGCCAGGGAAGGCCCGCGTACCGCTGAAGTATGTGGTTTAAAGATGCCAGGAAGGCAGGCTGCTCCGTGTTGGGGGCATAAATAGAACCCAACAGTACCTCCTGTCCATTGAGCCTCCCCCTCACAAAGGAGTACCTCCCCTGTGGATCTACCTGCGTGTCAGTGCATGCAAAAGGAACACCTGCACTCACCCATATCAGAGTGCTGCGCGTGTGCGCTGAATAGGTTGTACCATGAAGTTGCCACCTCCATCGCCTGCGGAGTCTCTCTAATTCCACTCGGGACATGTGTGTCTCCTGAAGGAGCGTGATCCCCACCCGGTGATGCTGCATATATGCGAAGACAGAGTAACGGTGCGCCGGGGTGTGCATGCCGGGGTCATGATGTTAGTACCCTCCATGTGTTGTGCTGTAGTGTAATCACCCGGGGAGTCAGGGGGCGCGTCATACTGGGCCAAGGGGCAGGCTCTCGGGCAGGGATTCCTAAGTGCCGTTTCTTAAACATGCGAACCAGAACTAACATTGTAACTTAATGGGCGTATTCCCAACGGGGAATGCGTCCAGACAAGGCAATGCGACTACTGCTTAAAGTGTTGTGACCGCAATTTACGTGAGTGTGGGGGAACGCGTAGTCAGTGGTGCCATCAGGTTGCTCCCTCATCTAGGGCCCTTAGTACTACTGAGATGTGGTTGGTGAATCACGGACAATTTATCGGGCCAGGCTGGTGCGGGCCGCCCATGCAGACCACCCCTCACAGTGTTGATGAACCCCGTGCCCCAGGGGAAGGCACGATTGTGTACCTGCGCTGCACTAGCAATTCCTAGCTCTAGGTGCGCGCAAATGTGGAGCTCCAGAGCCAACAGAAGAGTGTATCAGTGTGTTACAGCAGTCAAATAAAGGATATAAGGGACCTTGCACTGTATATAGGCGGTACAGCAGGTTAACCCAGGTCCGCCATCAGTCACATTATGTAGTCCGCTGTCTGGGGTGTCACCACAGGCAGCGTAACGTCCTCCGACATTACAGTGAGCGGTGAGGACGAACCGCTAGTTCCGATCTCACTCTGTGGTCTGGGCCTCTGTGTCCATTCACCGCTCCCAGTGTCGCAACCGCCTCCAGCGCCTCCTGCCGCATCTTCTCCGGGCTGGGCGCCGTCTGTCCCAGGCCTGTTCCTCGCCGGGACCCTCTCTTTCTCCTCTTCCTCCTGGAGCGTTGCGCTTGCCATCCGCCGTCTCCCAGGCCCGTCTGCTGCGTTCCCGTCCACTGCCCAGTCTCCTCTAGCCAGTCCCAGACTTCCGACGGAGCCTCAAAGAAGCGGGTGCCCTCTTTGGAGACCACACGCAGACGAGAGGGGAACAGGAATGAGTAGGGCAGTTCCAGGTCCCGCAGCTGCTTCTTCACTTCCATATATGAGCCACGCCTCCTTTGCACTGCTGCTGTGTAGTCCGGGAAAAGCACCCCGTGACTGTTGCCCACCTGAAGGTCACTCATCTTCCGTGTTTCTCTGAGCACCGTATCCCGGTCTCTGTAATTGAGGAGCTTGAAGAGAAACGGGCGGGGTCTAGCTCCTGGTTTCTGGGCTTGCGCTGGTACTCTGTGCGCTCTTTCCACCATGACATGAGGGGACAGCACTCCAGCCGGTAAAATTGTCTGCAGCCAGGTCTCCGTGTATCTTTCAGGGTCTGTCCCTTCTTCCCCCTCTGGCAGGTCTACCACTCGGACATTGTTGCGCCAAGAGCGTCCTTCCGCATCCTCCGCACAGTCCTCTAGCGCATGGACTCTATCGATCAGGTCAGGCAGGGCTGAGGCATGGCTGCGCACCATAGGCTGCAGTTCCTGGACCGCTTAGCATTGTTCCGTGACTGACTCGGACAATGTACGGTGGTCCCCGTGCAGCATCGTGAAGTCAGATGTGACTTTATCAATCCGCCCTTCCAGGGACGACTAAGTTAGCTCCAAGGTCGTCCTGATGCGTTCCACCGCCGCTGGAACTGTGTCCATTCTGGCCGCTAGAGTAGCCGTGGGTTCCATGGTTATCCGCCTCTGCTCCTGCGGGATGTGGGGGCCACCCGCGTCCTGCTGCCTCGTCTGTGTTTTGTCCCGAAGCCTGCCCATTACAATTTGCTGCGCCGTGGGCATTAACACGGCTGGCTGCGGGCCCAGGAGCGACGTCAGGGGGTGAGGATGGGCTCCCACTCCTATCGGCCAATCTACCGATACTGTGCTCCGAATAGGGGTACACCTGTTGGGATGAGATGCCTAGACGTCCAAGGACAGCGCAGTCTTACTCCCAGACTTCTTTATGAGCCCTCTCCCATCTGGGTTAGCGAGTACAGGCGGCAGCCTTCCTCCAATAGTTCCCTGGCCAGTTCGGTCGCTAATTGTGATTGCAGGTGGGGCAGGCTTGTTCAACCAGGTGGGGCCGGGAGAGACAGTCAGCAATCCTCTCTCTAGTGTTCCTTGGTCCGCCTTGTTCCTAGTGGCGGCTGTGGGGAGCGTAGTCTTACTCCGGCAGGCAGGACTGCGCACTGGCAAAACGTAGATGAGCTACAGTAGGCCTCCGCCAGTGGGCATCTGCTCTGGGGCGGTTAGGAACTGATCACCGCATAGGCTGGCTCCAGACCCTCAGTGTGCACTTCTTGTTGGGTGGGTGCGGGGGCGCAACAACAATGTCCTCCCAAATTCACCCCAGCGCCTGCCACACAAGTGGGCCCCTTACCTCCCAGTTCCACAGTGTTGGCACAGTCTCAGTATCTGGCAGCGCCCACAGCAAAAGGATCGACTGTTGCAGTCTAGGGACAGGGGCCTTTAATCACATGGGCACCTAGAGTGGCTTCGGAGTCAAAATGGCACCCCTTCAGCGCAGTCTGCGGCCAGTCACACTCCCCGTAACTCGTGTCTCCTTCTCCGCCACTCGGCCGGGTCTCTCTGCTTCTTCTGCAACGCCCAGCGCCTCGCCGCCAGTAAATGCCCAGCACCCTGTATACCAGGCGCTCACCAGGATCTAGTCTCCTTCTTGCCGCTCTCCCACAAGGTACCGAACTGTAGGGGGATCAGGTTTGTGCCCCCAGGTGGGGCTGCGCACTGGTCAATTGGGCATTAGCTGCAGTAGGACTCCGCCGCCTGGCGCCTCTACTCGGGTCCTTAGGAGCCGCTTGCCGTACTGATTAACTTTGGCCCCTCAATGGACGCCACTCTGCAGCATGGCACGTGACTGTGGGCAGCAATGCTCTCTTAGGTGTACCCCTGCACCAGTAATACAGGGGGGGGTGTTACCCTCTCCACTTGATTCCATGCTACTGGCACGGTCTCAGCACCTAGCGACGTCTGCAGCAGGGGGAACGACTGAAGTGATCCAGGGGGCAGGGGCCTCTGACCATGCAGATGTACAAAATGGTGCCCGAGGCGAAATGGTGCCCGAGTAACGAAATGTGCGGCTCGCTGTGTCCTCTGCACCTCGCTGCCCTGATCTCCTCCGTCCTGCTGTGCCCCCTTGCTCCGATTGCAGTGACTGGCACCTACGCTTTGCCCATCGGCTCCGGCCTCAGCGTCTATGCCCCCGCAGCCGTTAGTCAGGCAGTTCGCGGTGTCCCATGCCCCAATGTCTCACCGGCCAGCAGCAGGCTCTAACAGCGTCTCCGCAGTGGCCGCTCACCTCTCTTGCCCGCCACTGAGCCTCCGCAATGCACCACAGTTCGCTGATTCTCCGCCGCCTCTCTCAGCCTGGGTTTGAGCCCGTATGTGTACACCAGCTCCAGGGTGGGTGCACTGCAGCTTGCCTCCCTGCTTTCCTCTCTTATGCCGCCAGCTTTCAGTGCCCGCCGCTGGCCGGATCCCCACCTCTGCCTCTCTTTTCTCGTTAAGGGTCTTCCTGCGGGCACGCAGAACGGGGCTTCCTCGCCTCTCCGTAGTGCTGGCAAACGTCGCTCACCTTCCTCTGCTGCCGGCACCTCTGGCTCAGTCCCTGCAAGGCCTCGCCTCTCGGCCCTCTTCTCGGCCTCCCCCGGCACCTCCGGTCGCTTGGCCTCTCGCTCCAGGGCTGCCGCTGCGCACTGCCGGTCTGCACAGGGGTCCGCAGCGCCGATCCGGTCCGGCTTTCTCCACCTCCACCACAGCGCTGGGCTCGGGGGCCTCCTTGCCCGTCCAGGCCCGGCCGGGTTTTATGCCGTTTTTGCTCCCCGCGCCTCCGCAGTCCAGCGACCGATTCCCCCCCGCTGCAGCCTCAATGACTGCCGTCTCACACACCGGCGGGCTCCTCAGTCAATGCTGTAGTGCGAGCCCGATGTAGGCGAGCTAAAACCACTCTCTCAGGGAAATTTCAGGGTATATCAGGGCCCTGCAGACGGAGCTCTAGAGAGTCGCGCCCGCCATGATGCCTAGCTGCCACGCCCCGTCCAGAGTTCACTCATGGACATGCCGTTTGATAGCACTCCCCTGTTTGGCGATAAAGTTGACAGTGTGTTGGAGCGCTTGAAGGACTCTCGGGCTACGGCGAAGTCCTTGGGCCTTTCTGTCACCCGCCCAGCCACATCCAACTTTCGTTCCTTTTGTGGTCAGGGCCGGAGGGCCCCTTCCCGCTCGTTCAGTCAGAAGCCTGCATAGACCACCGCTCAGCATGGCATTGGGCACGGCTGCCACCGTGGAGGCACAGGGGAGCAGCGTGCAAGTCAGTCCAATTTGGCTCCCGCTGCGTCTGCCTCCAAACCTTCCTAGTCCGATGTTTGAGGTGCACCACACACCGGTGGGCGGCAGGACTCGCCATCACCTTCCCTCCTGGCGTTCAGTTACTTCCGACCAGTGGGTGCTGCAGCTAGTTCGGAGGGGTTATTCCCTCCCCTTTGAGTCTGCCCCCTGGCCATACCACCTCAGGTCTGCCGCATGTCGAGGGATCACTTTGTGCTTCTCTAACAGAAAGTTGTGGCCCTCTTGACCAAGGGGGCCATCGAGCGCGTTCCCATGCCAGAAGTAGGTTGTGGATGTTACTCCGACTACTTTCTGGTCCCCAAGAAGGAAAAGGGGGTCTGGCCCCCATCTTGGACCTCTGGGTTGTCAATCGCTTCCTCCGGAAAGAGAAGTTCAATATGTTGACTCTAGCTCAGATCTTGGCTGCCCTTGACCCTGGGGACTGGAAGATAGCATTATACTTGCAGGACGCGTATTTTCATATCCCCATCCTGCTGGCACACCGGAGTTATCTGAGGTTCACGGTGGCCAGGAGCATTTTTTAGTTTCCTGTGCTCCCTTTGGGCCTTACCAGTGCCCCTCGGGTGTTCACGAAAGTGATGGCGTCGATCGCGGCTCACCTGCTCAGGTCAGGGGTGTCCGTCTTTCCTTACCTGGATGACTGGTTGCTCAAGGGGTTAGCCCCGGGAAGTCGTCAACCCCCTTCAGTCTATGGCCGATCTTCTGCATTCGCTGGGATTCTCCATCAACGTGCCGAAGTCTCACCTGATTCCCTCTCAGAAGCTCCCCTTCATCGGAGCGGTTCTGGATACGGCGCAGTTTTGGGTTTATCCTCCCGAACAGCGAGTCTGGGACATTCAGGCTATGATTCCGATATTTCAGCCCTTGTCCTGGGTTTCGGTCCGGATGACCCTGAGGCTGCTGGGCCTGCTGATCAACCATGCAAGATGGCATATGTGGGCTCTGCAGTGGGACCTGAAGTTCCAGTGGGCACAGCATCAGGGAGACCTGTATGGGCACGTCCAGATCTCGGAGGGCACTGCACGACAGTTGTAGTGGAAGCTCGTGAACCAGCATTGGGTCGGGGCAGATCTCGCTCCCTTCCCCAACCGGAACACACGGTGGTGATGGATGCGTCCCTTCGCGGGTGGGGGGGCCACATGGGAGAGGCGGAGATCAGAGGCCTCTGGTCTCCGGTAGAGTCCCGGCTCCACATCAACCTTCTGGAGCTGAGGGTGATTCGTCTGGCACTGCAGGCATTCCTTCCCTCGGTCCGGGGAAGTGTAGGGCAGGTGTTCATGGACAACACCGCTGCCATGTGGTATTGCAACAAGCAGGGTGGGGTGGGCTCGTGGACCCTCTGTCAGGAGGCTCTGCACCTCTGGTTGTGGCTGGAACATCACAGCATTATCCTGGTGGTTCACCACCTGGCAGGTTCTCTGAACGCCAGGGCGGACAAACTCAGCCGCCGGTGTCTGATGGATCACGAATGGCGTCTGAACTGGGACGAGGTGTAAGGTTTCTTTCTGCAGTGGGGAAAGCCTTGGTTAGACCTATTCACCATCTAAGAGAACGCGCAATGTCCTCGGTTCTGCGCTTTGGAGTTTCCAAGGCGGCACTCGCTCGGCGACGCTTTTAGTCAAGAGTGGAGTTGCGGTCTGTTGTTCGCCTTTCCACCTATACCACTTCTGCCCAGAGTGCAGAAGAAGATTCGGCGCGACTGGGCCCAAGACATCCTTGTGGCTCTGGATTGGGCATGAAGATACTGGTATCCTGAGCTACTCAACATGGCGATTGGTTTCTCGATCCGGCTGCCTCTTCGGGAGGATCTTCTGTCACAGCAGCAGGGGACGGTCCTTCACCCGAACCTGTCCAGTCTTCACCTCCACGCGTGGAGCTTGAGCAGCGACAATTGACACCTTTTGATCCTCCTTCCGAAGTTTGTGATGTCATACTGGCAGCCAGGCGTCCCTCCACTAAAAAGGTATAAGCCTGCAGGTGGAACAAATTTGTGGCGTGGTGCACAGCGAAGGCTGTGGATCCCCTTTCTGCCCGCTTTCTGAAGTTCTTTTATTCCTTCTTTCTTTGGCCCGGCAGGGCTCTGCTCTGGGCACTATCAAAGGTTATCTTTCGGCCATCTCCGCTTTTTTGCCGCTTCCTGATCAGCCTTCTCTTTTTAAGTCCCCTGTTGTGAATCGTTTCCTCAAAGAACACGTTTACTCCGGTGCCGTTCATAATGCCTCAGTGGGACTTGAACCTTGTCTTGACGTTTCTGATGTGTGCTCCCTTCGAGCCCCTTCATTCCTGTCCTGTACGTCTTCTTACTCTAAAGATGGCTTTCCTGGTAGCTATCACCTCTGCCAGGAGAGTGAGTGAGCTCCAGGCTCTTTCTTCCAAACCTCCTTTCCTTTCTTTTCATCCAGACAAGGTCGTTTTAACCCCTTGGCCGCGGCAGTAATTCCGCGCGGTGCTGGGGGGGAGGGGGGGTTGCGCGGTGCCGCCATGCTTGTGACGGAACCACTCCGTCACGAGCGGGCTGTGCTTATGATGGAGTGGTTCCATCACGACTCCGCCCACTTAATAATTCGCCCACACTGGCGGGGAATCAGTGCTGCGTAGGCAGAGCGGCCGCGGCATGACGGAACCACCCGGTCATGAGCACACACCACCAGTGTCTCGTGATGGAATGGTTCTGTCACAAGCATGGAAGGGGTTAAGAACCTGCCCTTCTTTCTTGCCGAAGGTTGTCACGCCCTTCCACATTGGGCAGACCATCATTTCGCCCCCCTTCTTTCCGCCTCCTTCGAAGGACGAAGAGAGGCTCCACCGTCTGGACCCAAAACGAGCTTTCTCGTTCTACCTGCAGGGCACATAACAGTTCTGGGTGGATGACCAACTCTTTGTTGGCTACATAGGCACCAAAAAGTTTGGGCGGTGCACAAACGGACCATCTCTTGGTGGGTCGTTCTCTGCATCAAGGCCTGTTGCTCGTTGGCTAAGAAGGAGCCTCCTGTGGGGCTGCGTGCCCATTCTACCAGGGCAACAGCAGCCACTACTGCCTTGGGGCGCGGCGTCCCCTTGCAGGACATCTGTCAGCCAGCTACGTGGGCCTCGCTGCATACGTTTACAAAGCACTACTGCCTTGATAGTCAGGTCCGGAGGGGCGGCTTCTTTGGCCGTTCTGTCCTCCGTGACTTTCTGGTGTAATCTATTCGCAGACCCACCACCGTGGTTGGTATTGCTGGAGTATCTTTTCTAAGGTAAGGAATATATCACTAACGTGTCTCTTTCAGATGCACAAGTTACTACTTGTGTAACAATATATCTGTAAGAGACATTAGTTAGGGATAGATTGCTTACCGCCCCACCCATCCTCCCCGTTCTGCGAACTGATTACTAGGGTTAAGGTCCTCCCTTTCAGGGCCCTAGATTTCATGGTACCAGTGGTCGGTTTCTGTCATGGCTCTGCGCTCCTGGCGCGGAAAGTCGTGTGCAGAACTGACGTCAGCGCGCACAGGTGGCGCCTAAGCAGTCTCCGTGACGTCATCTCAGCACTTACGATGCCAGCGACGGACACGGAGCTGCGCAATGCCGTCTGTCGGCGTGTAGGGGTACTGCTACGAAAAAGACTTTCCGGAACAAGTCTGACGCCTGGGAATATTCTAAGGTAAGGAATCTAGCCCTAACTAATGTCTCTTACAGATATATCGTTACACAAGTAGTAACCTGTGCTTTGGTGTCAGGAACCTTGGGTGGCTGCATGGGAATGCTCATGCTCTACCCATGGTACGTCCCTTTGGTGCTAAGTAATGCAAAGCAGCGCTATATGCTGCTTTGCGTTACTTTCACCTTATTTCCAGCGCTAAACTAGTTCATGCGCTTGGAAAGTAAATCAGAAAAAAAAGATTGTGTGCCAATTTGCATTACATTTGTGACGCAAACACAGCATAAAAGCTTAGTAAATCTCCCCCTAAGCCTGAACTCGGAGCTTCACCACATATTAGATAACCTGATAAAACTGACACATAGGGGTATATTTGCAAGAATTGCATTAGTGTTAGTTAGCAGCAATTTTCATAACGCTGCATATCGCCAAAAGAAATCGCCCTGTTTCCGACGTATGTACAATATATCGCTACAGGGTGATAGTATCAGATACCCGTGGTGAAAACTGCCGCTAACACTAGCATCAAGGCGATAACATTTTTGCCGCAAGTGAGAGAAAAGTGACAAAAGGCCAATTAGAGGCAAAAAACTCACGTTAATCAGCCCAACATCACTTTTCTGCCTCTAGAGGCAAAAATAGCCTATAAGTCCACCACCAATGATAAGCAGAAAATGAAAACAAAGGAATGCAGAATGGAGCAGCCAGGGCAAAGTTCAGTACGAGTAAACTACTCACCCCCTTCAACAGCCAGTATAACCAGCCAGAGTCCCAAGGGATGAGGAAATGCAGATTCAGGGCTCCATTTATGTAAAGAGGCGCATCACTGGGAAAAACCAGTGATGGATCACCTTGGATAGTGCTTTCCTTGCGACACCATAGTAGCCAAAGCCTGGAAGCGTGTACATTCTTCGGGGTCGGTGGCTTTGCTGGGCCTGCGTCTGAGACCCGGACTGGGATGCGGAGGTGCTGTGGAGTTGCTGCAGCCTGACGGTGGAGGCGGGCCACGTTGGGACCAAGCCCTTGGGCTGTGGCGGTAGACATTGAGGCATCGGCGATCACCCTTACCTGGTGGTGAAGTCTGGCAGATCACATGGAGACACATTTCTGATCTGTGTGAGAAGACCGCCTCGTGCCCCTTGGAGCTGTGATCGGTCAAGGCGCTCCTGCGCACCAACATAGGGAGGTCTGCATCGCATAACACATGCCACGACTACACCGGGGTGCACGGTGGATATTGACAATGGTGGTCCACGCTTCTGCACCACAGGCCAGAGGATGTGGCGCTGCCCGGACGCCGGGGAGGGTGAGGCCCCTGAGCTGCGCCAAACCTGTTTGGTGGGAGTGCTTCAACTTCACAACTAAGGAGGTTCACCAGCAGACTTGGCTATGACTGCTGTACCCATGCCTGTGAAATCCCACATGCCCAGGCTCCTGCTGGCTTATCCACAGATTTGGATGGAGCGCGGCGGATCGAGCACCAGTGTCGATGTCCGGGTGCAGAGCAGGTGGGACGGGGAGCGGAGAAGGCTTAGAGGTCGTGTCTGGCCCAGGCCTAGCACCCGTGGGAGGCACACACTGTGCCCTGAGCAATGCCACTGCGGCAGAGAACGAAAATTTCTTAGGACACCGCACAAGACTGGCGGGCGAATCCATTAACTGGCTCAAGTTGCTGAGATTGCCAATTGTTGGCAGTGGTTGTAAGGGGCACGTGCCGGTTCGGACACAGGCCCTTGGGTATGCAGCTTGATTTGACGTTACTCGCTAGGGAAATGGGGAACAAGGAATCTGATTGCCACTTTTAGATCAGAAGAGGCAACCAGGTGGTGATGCCTATCGTCGCCCTCTGGTACTGAGCCCTTGGGTGTACGCGGGACTATCCCTTAGGTGACTTGCTGTTCCCACATTGCAGCACCATCTGGTAGCTGCTGCTGCTGTCCCCTTCTGCATCTGCTGGTTCATCTGAACCGGAGTTGAGTGGTTCAAGGCCCTCTTACCAGAGTAGGCTCCTGCCTGTGCCTCATTGTTGGTGGCCCAGAGGTGAAGCATCACTGCTCTGCTGCTTGACTGCCCTCCTGTCCCTCTTATCTGCCGTTCCTGTCCCTCTTTCTGCTCTAATCCTTTGCTTTCACCATTTGGCTTTGTTTTTTTGGCTTTGCTTTGTTTAGCTTTGTCTTTACTGTGTATTTCCCGCCTTCCAGCTGTCCAGCCCCCCACAGGACTACTTAATGGCGGCGGCTGTGTGGCCATGCGCAGCGTCCATGCCACTAGTGCACCAAAAGCGCGCCATAGGCAAGCTTGTCTGGATGCCATGCGGCCTGTCATCTAGCCTCACCCAAGAATACTCTTGCACCCTTCGCCTGCCGAAACTGCAAACGCACCTTCTGCCCCATCAACACACCAGCGCATCTCACCCTCCAGCCGACCAACAGCACACTGACTGCTTCAACTGCGTGCTCTTCAAAGTGTGGCCCCCTCCGCAAACACGCCACAGAATTCTGGGACGTCTGCAACACCAACTCTTCAGACATCGCCTTCTTCATGGAACCTGGACCAACCTCTGCTCTGGAACAGACATCACCATCGCTATCCCCGACAGCTATAATATCACACGCACGGACCACCCGACCACCCAGGAGGAGTCATTGCCATTGTCTACAAAAGCACACTGCGAATGACCATGCACTCTAATGATCCAACACTGACAATGGAACACCTCCACTACCAGATCTGGACCATGCCCAACACCACCTTAACCAGGCACCCTCGTTTAGAGGCCCCCAATCCCCCCTTCACCTATGCCATCATAGACCTCATTGCACCACAGGCTCTTTATCCACCAACTACATTCTATCCGGAGACCTCAACTCCCACATGGACAACCACAGTGACTAGAACACCACCACCCTCATGGAGAACCTCACCGAAATCGGACTCATGCAGTTAGTCACTGCACCGACCCACATAGCCAGACATACGCTTGACCCAGTCTTCTCAGCTAGCAGGGACTTCAACTACCGCCACATCATTTTACTCTCCTGGACCGACCATCAATGTATACATCACGCCTTCACCACGACTACCGTACACCACAGCCGTCCTTGCCCCCCTGTCGCAGCTGGATCAGGGCCACAGAAGAACTTCTCATCAACTCCCTCAGCACCACCACTCCACCAACGCTTACAGACGCCGACACCGCAGCACGCATCCTCCACCAATGGCTCTCCAACTGCGCTGACACCCTGACACCCCTCAAAAGAAAACCAGGCAAACCAACACTCCAAGAAGGACAATTGGTTTACTCCGCCTCCCACCTGACCCCCACACTAGTCCAGCCTCCCCTTTAGATGTCTCGAGAAGAGATAGAGCCACAACATCAATCAACTCCACCTGCGTTGGAGCATAGCAGCTGTTCTGTGTCAACGTAGGGGGAAAATACAGTGTTGCTTATTCATGGGCCCAAGTAACACATCTAGGCATATGCATGACCTTGTGAAGCCCTGTCCCATATTTTACCTGTGTCAGATATGTTGTATGGAGGGTGGGCATTCCTACACAACAAAGCCTCATAGGAGTGGTGCAGTGAAATCTCTCAGATTTCACTGCGACAATTCAAGGACGCCACTATGTCAAAACCTTAAGCTTGCCTCAATGAAGGCTTAAGGGTGACTCCGTGCCATAGGGATAGGCTGGCCCCATGCATTGCTGGAGTTGCGTCAGTCATGCATGCGACACAACTGCAGCAATGCGTGACTTTAGTGCTGACAGATACTTCAGGATTCCAGACATATCTGTCATTGATTGAGACATAAGACACTGTACAGTAAATAGGGCGCATCCATGGTCTCGCAAGAAGGGCGCAGTGCAACACTTTTCATGAATGAGGCCCAGGAATGCACACTATCTTATTGATAATGGGCATTCCTGACCATTTGTTTTGGCGCAGGGCAGCGCAGCTTTATTCTTTGCAGCGCTATCCAGCACTCAAACATCTTATATGTGGACCCAAGTGTTTGCGCCAGTTTTAAGACCATTTATTTTATGGTCTTAAAAAACTGCCTCTAACTGGACTAAGTGGCAGTTTTGGAGGGTTATCGACATACATAGATTTCTTTGTAAATATCGAGAAGTGTGGTTAGCAGCAGTTTTTATACGGGAATGCCTACCTTGCATCACATTTTCGTTAAGTCCCGCTAACAGAAGTGGTGATCTTGAAAATTCACAGTTAGCAGGAACTTGTAAATAAAGCGGGGAAAAAAGGTGCTATAACATCAAAAATCTGACCCCACGGCAGTGTTATGTTCTTGTAAATATGCCCTGTAATACGTTACGATTTTCACTGTGAACTAGGACCACAATGTTTCACTGTCATTCCAACCTTCGTTTCTATAGTGCTATCATTGTCTGTTGCATTTATATTTTTGTGTTCACCGAGTCATAGTTCGTGTTCAGTTTCAGGGTTGTCAATTTTCCATCTGCACTGTTATTTTTCCCTCTTTTTTATTTTGCTCAAATTGATGTATCAAATAGCTCAGCTAATGCCCACCTGTGCACTTTGAATTCTTTTTAAGGCTTAGAGGCCCTGGGGAATGCACTGTTAGCTTATTCTCATAGTTGGACTGAAGGCAGAACATATATCACATGTGTTCTTTGTTGCGATAAGATATATTAATTAAGGCATATTTGTCAGTGTGCTGTAGCATCACACAATGTTGGGGTCCACCTGTAGAATATAATGATTGTGCCAGACTCCTATATCTCACAGATGTACCTGGGTTTTATTCTGAAATGGGGCGGCTGCACCTCAGGGGACTCGCTATGCTCCCATTTTCGTGGTTACTTTTGTGGGATTAGATCTATTTATGTAATCATAATCTGAATCAGAGGCACATTACTAAAAGTGAGGGGCTTAGAAAGAATCTTTCTGCAGTAGTCCTTCAGCATGTGTGGTGGTCCAAAAATCCAGCATTCGCAGTTTACATGACACTAAGGGCCAGATGTATAAACATTAGGAATACCGATTTTCTAATTGTGATTATCTCCTAATCGCAATTAGGAAATTGGTATTGCTAGTGTATGAATACATCTATTCCCAAATAGCGATTCCTACTGGGTCCAAATTGACCTATCTCATGAATATTAATGAAGTAGGTCACAATCTGTGACCCATTATGAATCACAGCCATCACAGGGATGGTGGCCGCTGAAGTCAGCAGACCGCAAAGTCTGTGATTGCTTTTTAATAAAGCAATCTTTTTTTTTTAAAGGCAGCTCTTTTTTTCTGTAAAGGAGAATGGGATGTGTGGGACCACTGCCTGCTCTTAACAAATATTTTCTCAACATTCTCAAACGATTTGCAAATAACTTTGCTCTGAGTGATTGCCACAAATCCAACATGAATCCTATGTGGCATTTGGGGGACATAACTGCAGGCCTTAACATTGGGGCCCTTCCGCGTTGCTGAATCAGGAGAGTGGCTTTTTTTGGGGGAGATCGACGACTGCTAGCTGCACGGCTGAGGAAGATTGAATTGGGTGGAAGCAGAGAGTGCGGTTGCAGCCTTAAGGACGCTGTGGCTGGTGCAACGGGGGCCCTCGCTGCCAGGGCCGTGACTGCATTGGATTTGAAGAGGTGGCAGTACCGGATACGTTGGCGGTAACACAGTGGTTAATTTGTAAAACAAAATAAGTGCCGGGACTCTCGTCAGGAGGCAGCTTGCACCAGCCCATTTTTCCTGTTAGCGCCTAAAGCAGAACCAACTACTAACCATGAAAGTGGGGAGTAGATGTGCCGCAATGGCCAGAGTTGCAGACTTCGGAGCTGGGGGAACCAGGTTCGAGTCTCGACATCTGCTCAATATCGTGTGATTCTGGGAAAATCACTTAATCTCCTCGTAATGTGTCCTTAACTTGTGCTCATGAAAATTGCTGGTGATGATGAACAGAAGCAGGCGGTGGGGAACCACATGGGGCCCCCTTCCCACAGACTCGGACCTCAGTTGCCTGGCCTCAATGCCCTGCCCCCCCTGGTGGATGGTAGTCAGAGGAGTGGGAGGGTGTGGGGTTGCCCCTGATCCTCACACTGGGGCTGGGGTTGGGGCTGTGGTGAGCACGGCTGCCTCGAACAGGTGTATTGGGGACAACAAACTGGTTTGGACGTGGCCCCACAGTGGGAAATGCAGATTCACCTCTGTACTCTGGAGGCTGGATGACGGTGAGTGCAGGATTGTGTGACCGCGCTGCCCTTGTGGAGGCTATCACTTTATCAAGGGACCAAGGGACATACTGGATGCAAAAATCAGAGCGGTAGGTGTGGACGTCAATCTGTTATGTCAAGATCTCAAGAAAGTGGTTGTGCGGATCATGGAGGCAGAGAACAGGGCGTCGGGGTTGGGGACTCTGTAAAGACCCCACAGCAGGTAGTGACCAAACTCACTGCAGTGACAAAGGACCTGGTGCTGAAAGTGGAAGACGCAGAGACAGATGAGTCGTGGGCTTTCCTGAGGGCTGTGAGGACCCCTTGATGGAACGTTTTCTGCTCGTTCATCATCAGGCTCCTCAATTATATCGACAGAGACGCTATCCTCATACATGCAAGATCTCCTACCAATCACACACTATCATGATATTCCCTGATTATACCAGGAAGGTGCAACAACAACACTCTTTCCTGGCTACAAAACAACGCCTCCATGAGCTGAACATCCAGTGTATGTTGCTCTACCCAGCAAAGTTGAAAGCAAATACCGTTCACAGACCCTCTTCTTTGAGACACAAGAAGAGGTTTTCGAGTAGACTGATGAACATATTCTCCTGAAACCGTACACTTGATGTATAGACTCTGACTACTCACAGGCTGACCAATGGAACAGACCTACCAAAACACCTTCAAAAAAAAGCAACAGGTCTCACTTCTCATGGATGGATGGATGGGGGAAGTCCTGGCGGACAGGGCGAGCCTTCGGAAACCCAAGGGGCGGCCTCTTCACCCACCACCTGAGCCGAACGTTTGACAGAAGATAGTGCAGTGCCAGTGACATCCCCCTGATGTCACTGTAATGATTAACGACTGCCGAGCTACCACAGGGGAGATGGTGTGGTGTCACGGTCAGAGCTGGGGATTGAGGTTTGAGTTTAGGTGTCAGAACAACATCCTGTGATTCAGGGCAAAACACTTAATCTCTGGTGCCCAGGAACAGCGCCTAGAGACCCTCACAGGTGATGATTCGTGCTACATAAATCCGAGTAAGACTTTGTTGGGTTCAGGGATCCATTGGGGCAAGCCTGGCAGGGACCCCCGTTGGGGCCCTGTCGTGGCTAGTTCCATGATAGATACTTTCTGGTTCTTAGATTATGGGTTTGAGAGGGGTTGGTTCGGGTTCAGTTGGTCTCATTGCTGTATATGTTATTACTTATTATTATTCTCACCTGCCTTGGGCCTCTCCCTGCTTTCTCATAGCCTGCCAAACCTTCTTCCCTAATGTGCCTTACTGGGTAAGGTCAAACTGGGCGCTGTCTTTAAATATGCTAAAAGGATGTCCTCTTATTTCAGGAGACTCACCTCATGGGTAACTAAGTCCCTTGTGTTGCCCGCTTAGGGTTCATGCAGGCATGTCACTCTGGCTTCATAAAAGGATCTAGGGTTACTTGTATTTGAACTAGGAACCAAGTCTCATTCCAGCACCTGGGGACCTGGGTGGATCATCAGGGTTGGTACACAGCAGTGACAGGTGCACTCTACGGGCAGCCTCTCACTAGGCTAAGTGTGTGCGCCCTCCCCACTGAATCAGTCCTAAATAGAATTGATTGTGACGGTCTGGGGAGAACTTCCTGAGGGTCTTACGTTCATTGGGGCCACTGGAATGTTATGGACCCCTAGGCCAATATGCGGCATCCATGCGACCCATCACTTAGCCACAATAAAACTCCCATGCCTTCATTTATGTCAGCTCTAGTTCTGGTGGGTGTTTCAAGATTCCACCAGCCCTGTGAGAGTGGCTACAGCTTTTTCTCCTCGGCACACAACTCCTCCCCCTTAGAGTACTTCCTGATCCCACATACACATTTCACACAGAGTTGCAGATATTTCTGTTTTGGAGCTCTTGTGACACCGAGCACAGAACTTGGTGAACCTAGAGGCCTGGATGGCCATTTAGAGATACATGGTTGTCTGGCGGATGGGCAACAGACATATAGACAGATAGGCCTCTTGCAATAACAATATCAACAGATCCTCTTAGAGGAGGCTAGGTGTTCTTGGAGGGTGGCCCAAAGCTGCATCTATCAATGGAGCAATAAGTCCTCTAAGATGTTGCATAGGCTTTGCCAGAGTCCCTGGCTCCCTCTCTCCCTCGCTTGTGTGCGACTCAATGGGTGCGTTAGTCAGTAAGTCAGTCAAAAATCTTTATTCAGATAAATATCAGCCATAAAAGAAAACATAATTAAAAAACATTTACATTAGATAGATAAAATATAAACAACAAATAATAATTCTATGTTGATCATTCTCGGGTTTCTCAATATTCTAAATAGTAATTCCCACAAATAAAATCTTAAAAATGTAAAACCGGGGAATAAGTAAATTCATAAAATCATTTACCAACCGTGTCCATTAACCGAACAGCCAAAGAAATATATCTGTAGATCATTAGAGAAGTAAATTCATCATTTAAAATCTGGAGGGGATGTAATGCTGCTAGACACTTTCTAATATTTAAAAATGTTAAAAGAGGAATAATAATAGCACGCCTTAGTGTAATGTAAAGTTTACAAAATAACATGAAACATCACAATAAACTTTACGTGGATAAGAACCAAAAAATTTGAAATGCCAAACCTGAATCTTATAAGATAAAACAATTTGGCGTGACTAAAATGGAAAGAAAGAGAAGGCTCAATGAGTGGAGTGCAGACTAACAATGAATGTTCTAGAACACTCTTTTTGGCCCTCTCTATTCTTCTTGTGCTTGAATATAGATGCGTTAAAAGATCTCTTTTTAACTTCCCTTTTGGTATCTTAGCAATACTAGCTGGATTATAGAAACAATCCACCAACTCCATGTTCTATAACTGATTCTTTATGTAGCTAAACCAGGGTATTTTTGTCACGCACTCCAGCTTAAGGCAATCTAGAATTATAGCACGATTTAGGGCTGGTTCTTCCTTCGCCCAAATAGTGTGCCACAGCTGTATCCGGGCTAGCTGGATACGAAAAGACAAAGGGACTAAGCCAAGTTGGCTGTGACAGATGGTGGCAGCAGTACTTTTAGGAAATGTCAACAAGCGTTTCATAAACATATTCTCGGCTCTTTGTAGGTCCCCTACATTACAAATACCCCAGACTCCAGCACCATACACAGCGACAGCACATGCGCAGGCTTTATAAATATTAATGATAGCGTTGATTGGTTTGGAGCCTAACTTTTTAGTAAATCTAAAAATCGCTTCCAGGTTTTGGTTAAAACAACCAGTCCTTGATTCTACTAATTTATGACACATGCTTTTCTGATCGAAAAGAATTCCCAAATAGGAGAAGGTGGGAACATAAGACAATTTTGTTTTATTTATAAAACAAGATTTTAAAATGGTTGGTGTTTTACCCACCACCATAGTATGAGATTTTCCTACATTTGTCTTCAAGCCAAGGTCATTCATGAAATCATTAAACCTGGTTAGGAGCCTCTGCAACCCCACCCCAGTTCTAGACATTAGAACCCAATCATCTGTAATGTGGGTAGCGACCTGCGGCCTATCGTGGGAACGTCCACACTCCCCTGTATGATATAGTTTTTTAGATCATTTATACACAGAATAAAAAAGGTGTGAGAACGCAACCTTGGCGAACCCCATGGATGATGGATTTATGCTGTCTTTCAGGCAATCTAAGACTTGCCGCATATTCAATGTTACGATTTGCTGTAAGACAAGATCAGGATCTATGGTAGACCATTTTCACAATAGCCCCTTATATTTGACATAAGTGATTAGACATGATTTGGTAGTTGTAGTGTGGTCATCAGCTTGAATCTCCAATTCCAGTGATAATGGATAGTGATCACTTATACAAACCTTATGTATAGAAAAATCACAGATTGTTGGCCTTTCCCAACAAATTAAATTAATTCCGCACCCTCCGATTGGGTAAGATCAAGTGCAAGGAAAAGAGAAAAATTCGACAATAATGAATTAAAAATGTTCCCACAGGGGTTATGATGAAAATGACAACTGCCATCTCTACCCCCATCTACTAAATTACATGCAGACAATTTTGATAGGGGGCATACTTTACAATTAAAGTCCCCCCCCCCCCCTAATACCATAACATCCATATTTACCTCCTGTAGGTGTCTGCACAATGCATCTTCTAGTTCTTGGGCTCAAGGACGTAGTTTTACTAAAAAGAATATTGATAACCTGAAAGTGTGATTAATGGAGCTGGGACTTTCCTACTTTACCAGATAGTGTTGTCGATACCAAAGTTAATAATCCTCCTTTGGCATGACCACCTAGAGCTGCATTAGCTGGAGTATGAATAGAAACATAGCCATTAATGTGTGCAGGCTCTCTCCGCCAAGTTTCTTGTTGGCACACTATGCTATACTTTTGTATAAAAGCAACCCATTGTGCAGATTGTAACTTATTGGACAGGCCGACAGTGTTCCAGAAAAGCTACCATAAACAGTTGTACTACCAGTAGCTACCGTCATACAGTGGGCAGGTGACTCACAAACTTCTTGAGGTGTCATAACCATATCAGATGAGTCCACAAATTGGGCCACCTCTCCCAGTAGAGTGACATTAGGTACAAGTAACACTGGCTCTTTTGGGCCAGGAGAATGAAAACTAAGTGCATGGGGCACAGCAAGAGACGTTAAATGTTCCCAGTCACATTTGGCCTTAAGACAATCTATATTTTAGTTTAAGCATAATTTGTCTAGGGCGGCTCGTAGCCAAAGGGGGTAGTCAATCCACATCGTCTAAAGGGGAAAAACGATTAAACGTTGGAATTTCAAAGTCATACATTGTGTTAGCGATAGAACTTGCCGGCCCATGACCTATGTGTGCATGTGGCTTATAAAAGCACCATAATGGCACTGTTTCAATGAGGCCACTAACGTTATTGCACCAGGAGAGTCTAGCCATAAGGCATTGAACTAGTGACTTATTTTTAGAATTCACTACAATACAACCGCCTGACTCCGTTTTGACTTGTGTGCCCACCCCTGAAACCCGTTCAACACTATTTGCATTGTAAAATGAATCAGCACTTTTTGGCCAGTCCGCTGCTTTCGCCAACCAATGTACAGTTTTATTCTTTAACTGGTTCCAATCTTTCTCCTTATTACTTAACAGGGATGGCGCATTCTTAAGTATTACATATGGGGTAGCTTCGGGCTCGAGATGAAGTGTTCTTTCAATATTGGTCCTCGTCTCAACTTGGCAGTTATTACGATAACAGTCAACACATTTTGACACTCCTTTCTCCTTTTGCCCAGAAGTAGTAGCTGGCTGACCACTAACCAATGCGTGGGCTTTATTTTTCTGCAGCTGAGCCAGACGTGTTAAAGTATCAGTGGTGATGACAGGGCAGTCTTCTGAAGACGGGGCCAACGAGGACTGTGCTACAAGCGGTACATCAGCTTTGGGGTTTAAGTCAGAATCCCCTGAAAATCCAGGAATTAGTTCGGATACACTTGAGCCAATCAACATTTATGCTTTTCAAAAAATCCCTAAGAATGTTTCAAGTAGTGACTCCATAACCACTTTGAGAGAGCTAATAAGTTGTGAGTGCAGCAATGAGTCCCTTTAAGCTCGGTTTCTTTCAATCCTGCAGTAGTTTCTGAGTCTGAGGCCCTTTGCGATCTTCCTTGCAGGGGTGCCAGTATTTTCTTACAAGTTACTGGGGGCAATACATCTTTCTTGGGCTTACCACATGCCTTTGTCTTTTTCGACGATGGCATACCTAAGTGTCTAGAAACCTGCCTTGCTGATTATCGCTGGTGTTAATGATATGTCTGGGGACTTTCGATCTATTCAGTGCAGTGGTACCTATAACTGGGTGGTCACCATCTACTGGTCGCCCCAGCTCAGACTCGAGCTCTGACTTTGGCAGTATACTATTATGTAATGCTCATTTTGTGGCCCCCAGCCTCTCCTCCGCGGACTCGATCTCACTAGTAATAGCCCCCATTGCAGTCGTCAAAAAGCTAGTAATGGTAGTGGTTAGCGGGCAATTCTTGCCAGTAGGCATGGTAGTTTCACGTTTCCCCATCTCCTTACCTGGAGTTAAGTGTTAGTACCAGACCAATCCAAACGGCAACTCCAAAGACCAAGAAAGGAACCCAGCCCAGCCCAGCACCTTAGATTGAGCCCTCATGGGGAAGGTGCTCTCATTGGCCCTGGCGGGGTTACGCCTTGGGTATGGATTCTCATGAGAATTTTATATGGCCTTCTCACCAAACCTCCAGGAACATATGTTGGGGTGATCCAGGCATTGGCTGACCCATGCTCCCTACCTCCCAACTGTCCTCAAGCTATGATTGCAGAGTTCCCCAAACCTGGTCGGCCTGCTGATGAGCATTCTTCTTATCACCCTATCTCAGTCTTAAATCTTGAGGTGAAGATCTTTTTGAAGGCATTGGTGAACATTCGGCTGCATTTCACCCCAGACTTGATCCATCCAGTCCAAGCTGGATTCATGCCTAGTTGTGCCATCTGACATAATATTCGGCGCCTATATAACGCTTTAGCCTTGGCAGAGAGGCTGGGGGGATACTCCTAACTGACATTTACAAGTACTTCAACTCCGTCAGTTGGGTCTATCTGTTTGAGCTCCTCCGTAACCTCAGTTTTGGCCCTAGATTTATATCTTATGTTAGGTTACTGTAAATTGATCTGACAGCAACAGTGGGGATGGCTGGGGCGAGTTCGGACCCCATTCCAATGAGGCAGGGGACAAGGCAGGGGTGTCCTTTATCTCCTCTGTTGTTGGCTCTAGCCATGGAACCCTTAGAGGGGTGGGTAAGCATGGATGCCCAGGTTTGCAGGGTTCGAGTGGGATTATGGTCCTTCGGATTGAATAGCATTATATGTGGATGAAGTCCTTTCTTTTTGACCTCCCCGGCAGCCTTAGGGCTGCGCATTCTACAAATCATGCACATTATTGGGGAATCCTCAGGACTAACACTGAACATCTCCAAATCCTCTGTGCCCCCAGTGGGCAAGTCTCCTCAAGACTATAGCTGAGCATCAGAACTCCGGATTGCCATGGGTGGTCTCAAGTACTTAGGGGTATTTGTATGCCCTCACACAACATTGGCATGGGCATACAACCTAGACCCTGATCTAGCATGCCTCAAAGAAGACCTACGTATGTGGTCAGTTGCACCTCTTTCCCTAACGGGTAGGTTTGCTATTTTCAAAATGGTATCACTGCCCAGGCTAGTATACCAAGTACAGAATTTTCCTTTTGTAACTCCCCGACAGTGGATTCAATCCATTAACTCTATTCTTATCATCTTCCTTTGGGCAGGTGGCATCCCTCACATTGCCGTAGGGAAATGCATCCAAACCAATTATTGGGAGGGCATAGCTGCATAGCTGCAGCAGGTATCGAACCTTACTATCTAGTGCCGCATCTTCTAGTTATTAATGACTGGTGGTATGGGGTGCAGGATGAGCGATGGGGGCACTCCAGTCATCTCGTATTTATACAGCAAACGTGGGTGTGAGGGTCTTCACCGGCAACGCGTGTTATTACGCAGTGTCAGTGTTCCCTTCGACAGATGCGGTGGGTGTGAAAAGACTAACATATTGGACACCACTGTGGCATGGCCGTTGGCTGTCATAGGTGACAACACTTGATGGTTTTCGAAAATGAGACCTGATAGGTATCTCTACATTAATTGAAATCATGTGTGGGACGGTCCTCAAATCATTGCAGACTTTGCAAACAGATTACTAACTCCAACGTTGCCATTTCCATCAATATTTGCAATTCCGCCATGCACTAACTCCATAGATTGCAGATTTCCCAGACCTCCCTGAATGTAATCCCTATGTAGGCAAACTCCTTATGAGCAATCTGAAGATTAGATAAGATTGCACAACTCTACCAGACGCTCGTCTCTATTCACCCAGATGCCTTTGCGGCTCTCCAACAGTCATGCGAGGCTAATGTGGGAATGTTGGAAAATAAAACTGGATGGAGGCACTGGGTGCGCCTAAGAATGCTGCCATCACAGCCTGGCTCAGACTAATCCAGCTATAATACAGGATATAATATACTCGTCATTGACTGTGGAGGATGGGGATGTTTGCCTCTCCGGCCTGTCTCAGCTGTGAGGCGGAGGAGGGCACATTTCTGTGTATACTCGGTAGGAGTCCAGGAAGAGTCCCTCTTACCGGACGCGCACCGCCAAGCCTACGCCGTTGGATGTCTATATTGAGCACTCGGGGCCTATCGCAGCCCGTGGGGAACTCAATACATAGCTGTCTCTTACAAGAGACCTTAAAAGAATCTTGGTACATACTCTCTGAACTACCTGTTAGGTAGATCTCCAGCAATCTAACCCATGAAATAGGTGGACAACATCCAGAAAATAGGAAATTCTCTGTCGCAATCGAACTCTGTTGGACAAATAATTTTGAAGTAACGAACATGTATAGCCATAGAAACCATTACATTTCAAAAGCCTTGAGGAAGTTACTTGATGTGACGAAACACATGCCGGCTACCCTTTATGAACAGTCTCTTCAATGCTATGCTTGTTTAGGGACAATGGGTCTTTTTGGTCTTGCTTGAAAACTTTGATGTCATATACAATGTTTTTCTAAATTGAAAGGAACATTTTTTGTATGCATCCAACTCTGTTTGTTACCAGTGATATATTGACACTATTCAATGTGGTTTTGGTTTCATATAAGTACAAATAGGGTCTTCACTTTTGAGTGCTGGGATATTTGTATATTATATTATTTTCTCACAGTGACTGTTCGCAGGATCTGTGTGTATATATGCACTTAAGGTAGTAAGGTGCATTTGTTTCCCGAGTGGCTCCACAATTAATTGCTTTCTTGTTTATTGTGAATAAGGTAACTGAGTATCATTTTTTGACTACCCATTCTGATTATATATTACCATCTGAGGTGCGATCCATTATACATTACTACCTCTCGTATGTTCTTGACATTTCTGCATTTGTTGTGGGGCTGTCCTGAGTTATTTCGCTTTTGGAAAGGTGTGATATCATGTATGGGTGAGGTTCTGGGCTAGACAATCCCAATGGACCCAAAACATTCTTCTTCATGTCTCGGATACGCTGGGGGGCAATCGATCCAAACTATCTTTGCTCTTTCTTGGCTTGACTCTGGCAAAGCGGGATAGAGCGTAGAGGTGGAAGGCGGTGGCCCCCCGTCCCTGGCGGTATGGAATAGTCGTCTAGACTATTGAATGGGCTTGAAAGGGACAGTGATCAAAGAAAAGCCCAGGGATGTCCAGAGAAACAAGCAAAGGTGTGGCAGGCATGGGCAGACTACAAGGGAATAGTGCTGGAACCTGTCCATCCCACAAGACATGATATAAATGAGGAATACGCTGATTTGCGGGAATAGGGTGGAACGTGATAAGCAGGGTACGGGAGAACTGGTCTTCAGGCTTTTCTATGTTGTGTCTTGTACTGTCACTTTGGGAAAGGGGTTGGAGTGGATGTGTTGTGCATATGTATGCATGTTCCTTTTACATCCATTCGTTATTTTAAGAATCGTTGACAGGCTGGCAGTATGTTTTTGGAAAAAATCAATAAAATCTGTTTAAAAAAATTCAAATGGTGGTAAAGTATTACTGTTTTGTGACCAGAATTCGGTCGCAAAACAGTAATACATACCATACCGATTCGGTATTTGGAAGAGATGCCAAAAAAAAACCTTCCAAATGCAAATTGTGATTCTGTAACAAGCTGCCAAATCGCATTTTGTAAATTTGAACAAGCATTTTTCTGATTGCAAATGGCAGGTTTCTGCATATCAGGCCATTTGCGACCGGAAAATGAATTCGTACATCTGGCCTAATGTCCAAAATTTGGCCATTAATAGCACACAATTCTGTTTCAATATTTGGATTCAAAATTCCTAATTTAGTCATGCTAGAATCTTTAATCCGTAATCTTCATTCATACTTTGTATGTATAATATATAGAGAGCACATACCCCGCTCTGAAGCAACACAGCACTGTCTATAAAGGAGATGAGATAATACAAAGGACAGGGAAGCTGTGGGCTACGGGAGGCGTGCCAGAAAGGGGGTGGGTGTTTGAAGAGAATAGTGAAGGGGATAAAGCAGGAGGTGGAAGCATACTTTGTAGTTCATAATGACTTCTTTTGCAGTAACCACGGCAATTAAGACCACATCAGTGCTTTTTTACCATTGGAACATTCAAATTTCATTGGCTAACCATTTCTCTAAATTTTTCACATCTTTATTACTTTTGTTACGCTTTTGGCTTTCTGCATTGCTCTCGCTTAACTCGTGCTATTTACTATAAAAAGTTAGTTGCATTATCTGGAACCAGATCCAACCTCTTTGAGATTTGCCAGTTCCCTTTTGGCACATATTTGTCCTTCCCAATACACAAATGGGCACACTATATTGTCTTCATTGTCCAGCCTCTTCAGATGCTGTTCAGAGAACCCACGTGCTCTTACATTCTAAAGTAGGAACATGTCTGAGTGAGTGGATGCCGGGCTCGCCTCTGAGCTGCTGTCCTGGCCGGTGACTGTCTGTACCCGCTCTAATTGAAAGTCTGGCTGGGCCTTGTAACTTGAACATTGGTCCTTAACAGATGCACCCTGCAACTCCTTTAACTTACAGAAAGGCACCTCAGTCTGGCCTACATACTGAGATACATCTCCAATGCTTGATAGATAACTTGGTGTATTAGGACAGCACACTTTGTCTGTGAGGGCTGTATAAGGCTGTAGCTGAATTTGTGGTTGGTATAACGAGCCGGGAATAATTTGCATGTTATTGGTTTCTGATGTTTCCTCCTCAAAAAAAGTAAAAAGGGGATCCTGTTCATCTTGAGGCACGTAGGTGAGATTTTCAAAACTGCATCTTGCATCTGTGCCAGGAGTAGTGGGCTTGACTTCCACGTCTGGCTTTTCAAAGGCAATATAACCAGGGCTGGCAGAAATTTCACCAGCAGCAAAGTTGAGATTCTCCTCCGTCAGTGGGTCCTCATAGTTGTCAGAGTCAGTAGATGATTTTCCATTGATTGACTGTAGCTTCTCTCTAGCTGCTCTCTTCACCACCTCAAGTTTTTGTGGAATGCAGTCTTCGGGATTCAGCACTGTACTTACAGAGGTGACCTACAACGGAAAATGGAATGGAGTAAATATCAGGACATGATTTGGTCATTAAAAAACGTTTTAAGACAGGTTCAAACAAAAATACATGTTCACCGACTGTCAGGTGTTTAATCTTTGCCAATGGTCAGCATGCTGGGAAAAAAAGACTCTACCACTATTAGCTGTCTGCAGAGAAAATAATTACTCAGTGCCAAGGTCTCTGCATGTCATTTTAGGCTAGGAGGATTAGAACACACAAAGATTAATTTTTTAAGTTAAATTTGTTTATTCAATTTTTAAAACATTTCATGCATTTAAACAGACACCATTGGCAATCAGATGTATGTTGACATCGTTAGAAGAATTTACAAAGCAAATGTTAACCTATAGGCATTACATAGTCAGTGCTTAACGTGAAGCATTCTGGGGGCTCAAAAATAACAGGGTATTAATATTATCAAATGAAATATAAGTGTAAAGCCCCATTGAATCAACATATTAGGGGAGCAGCATATGCCAGCTGCAGTGTAACGCCGCCCTCCCCGACACACCGCTTCCCACACAACCGCACATTGATCCCATATTAAGATTGTATGGTGCCAACCATGGCTAATTAAATGATCATATATTAACTTGGATAAGTACATGAGGTGCACAGTGTTTGGGGCCTTCCAAATTTCCAGGGTTGTAACCCTCTTTTTCATGATGTCTAATGCACTCTGTATCATTAGTTTGCACATGCACCTCATCTATCTCTGAGGGGGTCACCTACATTTCCAAATTTTCCTGCCTGGCGCTGCGGAAATCTGTTAGTATCGCATCCCATGCTGCTGTCAACAGCAACGCATGCAGCCCTATAGTGTCTTTGCGACGGAGCACCACGCTTACCGCCTGGGTCCAGCATATTAAAGATTGAAACCAGGCCTACATAGCTGGGGGTTCAGCAGACTTCCAGCACCTGGTAATGAGTCGCTTGGCTACAATGAGTCCTAGGTATATGAAACTGGTCATTAATTAATATTTTTTAGGCCTCTGATAGAGACCCAAAAGGCATAACTCCCATGTCCACTCTACTGTGCGACCAGGACACTGGGCTAAGAACTTTGTGAGTGTTTCCTAATAAGAGGGTCTAAAGCAGTGCAGGCCCATACCATATGCAGAAGAACATCTCCCACCAGCCCACTGGCTCACTGGTTAGAGAAGGCAGACCCTGATGCAGAGGTCAGACCTGGGACCAGGGTTCAATTCCCGACGCGGCAGGGTCTTGAGCTCAAAAATGTCCACTGACTTGATAATTCTCGCCTCGGTGCCTACTCGAATCATGGGTTCACACTCTGCAACTCTGGGCAATAGCTTGCTTAATCTCCACTACGGCCCACCGCAATGGGATGCCTGGTCTTCACCTTGGGGATGCCCAGTAGGGGTTATCTCACAGGGAAAGCCAGGACGGGTTCCCAAAGAAAGCGCTAAGAGACCTGTCGGTGATTTGGCGCTATATAAATCGAAATTAACATAACATAACATAACATATCTGGGGCATTGGACGTCATTACGGTTAAAGTATTGATTAATCTTAGGTGGAGTCATGTAGGCTCTCTGTGTTATGAAGTATTGAATGAGACAGAATCAAACATTCCGAGGAATATGCGTGGATCCTTCTAGAAGAGCCTGCCATTCCCATTCGATGCTTGGCTGCTGTAGGTCGGTGTCCCTGTGGGCCCTAAGTGATACCAACGGGAGTGCTGCATGTGTCTGTAGTGATTCTGCCATCCATCTGGTGAGGTGTCGCTTGAGCCTAATAGATGCAGATACTGAATTGTCAAGTGCGTCATTGGCTCTTGCGTTATATCACCCCACAATATCTGCAGCATCTGGGTCAGGGCAAAGTAGATATTGGCCGTGCGACAGGCTGTATTTTTCGGTAAGCATATCAAACAGCAGCAGCTGCTTATCGTGATACAGGTCTCCTAGGGTTTGGATTCCCAACTCCTTCCACGAGCAGAACTCTGTCACAGTGATTGCTCGTTGCTGCCTGGGCGTAACAAGCAAGGGCAGGGAGGGCACGTACGGGATGATAGTTTTTGTGATTTCAGGCTGCGATGAAAACAGGTATAGGCTACTGTCAGCAACAGCTGAGAAGGTGCCGCTCTTGTGGAGAAGTGTGGCTCAATGGTAAGAGCAGGCAGACCTCGATGCAGAGCTCTGGCCAGGGACCAGGGTTCGATTCCTGCCCCGGCGGGTCTCTGGCTCATTAATTCCCCATACCGGATATTCTCGCCTCAGTGCCTATTCTGATCATGGGTCCCACGCTGCAACTCTGGGCAATAGCTTGCTTAGTCTCCACAACGGCCCCCACAACGCGAGGGATGCCTGATCTGCACCATGGGGGTGCCCAAGAGTGGACACTTCACAGGGAAAGCCAGGAAGGGTTCCCTTGCGGTATTCGTACAAGCGCCGGGAAACCCACTGCGGGTAGCTGTGCGCTATACAAGTACAAAAACATTTACATTTGTCCTTCCAAGGTGAAATAGTGCTATGATATGGGGTTGGGGGTAGCTTGTTTGACTCGTAACCGTGTCTGCAAGGTAGAGATCACCGATAAACCGGGCCACCCACTGCAGCTGCGCTGCCAAATAGTAATGCTCCATATTGGGCAGGGCAAGACCTCCACAGCTAGTTGGTAGGTACAGTTTGGCCAGTGACAACCTGCTATATGTGCTGTGCCATATAAACTGTCGCATATCTCGTTCGAACATACGGAAAAGTGCTGGCTTGGCATATAAGAGTAAGTTCGTAAAGTGGTAGAGTAGCCTTGGGAGCACCACCATTTTCAGGACAGCGTTTCGGCCCATTATAGTCAGTGGAAGGGTGCGACAAAATGTAATCTGTGACCTGACTGCTGTCATAGCACGTACGAGGTTTCCCTCCAAGAGGTCCTTCGGTTTTCTGTAGATTCGAATTCCGAGGTATTGGAATGCTGCCTGCTGCCAGTGTACCGATGTGTTGTTGATCAACATCATCGGGTCAGGAGTTAACTCAGCGAAGGAGTACAGGCATGACTTCTCCCAGTTTACTTGAAGTCCTGATAGGGAGGCGAACTCTGACAGCACTCTCTTTATCGTTTTGCATAGTTTCCTAATATCCTGGAGACATATCAACAGGTCAGGTCATCCACTTATAAAGAGACTGCATGTGTGCCGTCTCCCTAGGGGAGACCCAATCTTCTTTTGTTTTTGTGGAATGCAGTCTTCGGGATTCAGCACTGTACTTACAGAGGTGACCTACAACGGAAAATGGAATGGAGTAAATATCAGGACATGATTTGGTCATTAAAAAACGTTTTAAGACAGGTTCAAACAAAAATACATGTTCACCGACTGTCAGGTGTTTAATCTTTGCCAATGGTCAGCATGCTGGGAAAAAAAGACTCTACCACTATTAGCTGTCTGCAGAGAAAATAATTACTCAGTGCCAAGGTCTCTGCATGTCATTTTAGGCTAGGAGGATTAGAACACACAAAGATTAATTTTTTAAGTTAAATTTGTTTATTCAATTTTTAAAACATTTCATGCATTTAAACAGACACCATTGGCAATCAGATGTATGTTGACATCGTTAGAAGAATTTACAAAGCAAATGTTAACCTATAGGCATTACATAGTCAGTGCTTAACGTGAAGCATTCTGGGGGCTCAAAAATAACAGGGTATTAATATTATCAAATGAAATATAAGTGTAAAGCCCCATTGAATCAACATATTAGGGGAGCAGCATATGCCAGCTGCAGTGTAACGCCGCCCTCCCCGACACACCGCTTCCCACACAACCGCACATTGATCCCATATTAAGATTGTATGGTGCCAACCATGGCTAATTAAATGATCATATATTAACTTGGATAAGTACATGAGGTGCACAGTGTTTGGGGCCTTCCAAATTTCCAGGGTTGTAACCCTCTTTTTCATGATGTCTAATGCACTCTGTATCATTAGTTTGCACATGCACCTCATCTATCTCTGAGGGGGTCACCTACATTTCCAAATTTTCCTGCCTGGCGCTGCGGAAATCTGTTAGTATCGCATCCCATGCTGCTGTCAACAGCAACGCATGCAGCCCTATAGTGTCTTTGCGACGGAGCACCACGCTTACCGCCTGGGTCCAGCATATTAAAGATTGAAACCAGGCCTACATAGCTGGGGGTTCAGCAGACTTCCAGCACCTGGTAATGAGTCGCTTGGCTACAATGAGTCCTAGGTATATGAAACTGGTCATTAATTAATATTTTTTAGGCCTCTGATAGAGACCCAAAAGGCATAACTCCCAGGTCCACTCTACTGTGCGACCAGGACACTGGGCTAAGAACTTTGTGAGTGTTTCCTAATAAGAGGGTCTAAAGCAGTGCAGGCCCATACCATATGCAGAAGAACATCTCCCACCAGCCCACTGGCTCACTGGTTAGAGAAGGCAGACCCTGATGCAGAGGTCAGACCTGGGACCAGGGTTCAATTCCCGACGCGGCAGGGTCTTGAGCTCAAAAATGTCCACTGACTTGATAATTCTCGCCTCGGTGCCTACTCGAATCATGGGTTCACACTCTGCAACTCTGGGCAATAGCTTGCTTAATCTCCACTACGGCCCACCGCAATGGGATGCCTGGTCTTCACCTTGGGGATGCCCAGTAGGGGTTATCTCGCAGGGAAAGCCAGGACGGGTTCCCAAAGAAAGCGCTAAGAGACCTGTCGGTGATTTGGCGCTATATAAATCGAAATTAACATAACATAACATAACATATCTGGGGCATTGGACGTCATTACGGTTAAAGTATTGATTAATCTTAGGTGGAGTCATGTAGGCTCTCTGTGTTATGAAGTATTGAATGAGACAGAATCAAACATTCCGAGGAATATGCGTGGATCCTTCTAGAAGAGCCTGCCATTCCCATTCGATGCTTGGCTGCTGTAGGTCGGTGTCCCTGTGGGCCCTAAGTGATACCAACGGGAGTGCTGCATGTGTCTGTAGTGATTCTGCCATCCATCTGGTGAGGTGTCGCTTGAGCCTAATAGATGCAGATACTGAATTGTCAAGTGCGTCATTGGCTCTTGCGTTATATCACCCCACAATATCTGCAGCATCTGGGTCAGGGCAAAGTAGATATTGGCCGTGCGACAGGCTGTATTTTTCGGTAAGCATATCAAACAGCAGCAGCTGCTTATCGTGATACAGGTCTCCTAGGGTTTGGATTCCCAACTCCTTCCACGAGCAGAACTCTGTCACAGTGATTGCTCGTTGCTGCCTGGGCGTAACAAGCAAGGGCAGGGAGGGCACGTACGGGATGATAGTTTTTGTGATTTCAGGCTGCGATGAAAACAGGTATAGGCTACTGTCGGCAACAGCTGAGAAGGTGCCGCTCTTGTGGAGAAGTGTGGCTCAATGGTAAGAGCAGGCAGACCTCGATGCAGAGCTCTGGCCAGGGACCAGGGTTCGATTCCTGCCCCGGCGGGTCTCTGGCTCATTAATTCCCCATACCGGATATTCTCGCCTCAGTGCCTATTCTGATCATGGGTCCCACGCTGCAACTCTGGGCAATAGCTTGCTTAGTCTCCACAACGGCCCCCACAACGCGAGGGATGCCTGGTCTGCACCATGGGGGTGCCCAAGAGTGGACACTTCACAGGGAAAGCCAGGAAGGGTTCCCTTGCGGTATTCGTACAAGCGCCGGGAAACCCACTGCGGGTAGCTGTGCGCTATACAAGTACAAAAACATTTACATTTGTCCTTCCAAGGTGAAATAGTGCTATGATATGGGGTTGGGGGTAGCTTGTTTGACTCGTAACCGTGTCTGCAAGGTAGAGATCACCGATAAACCGGGCCACCCACTGCAGCTGCGCTGCCAAATAGTAATGCTCCATATTGGGCAGGGCAAGACCTCCACAGCTAGTTGGTAGGTACAGTTTGGCCAGTGACAACCTGCTATATGTGCTGTGCCATATAAACTGTCGCATATCTCGTTCGAACATACGGAAAAGTGCTGGCTTGGCATATAAGAGTAAGTTCGTAAAGTGGTAGAGTAGCCTTGGGAGCACCACCATTTTCAGGACAGCGTTTCGGCCCATTATAGTCAGTGGAAGGGTGCGACAAAATGTAATCTGTGACCTGACTGCTGTCATAGCACGTACGAGGTTTCCCTCCAAGAGGTCCTTCGGTTTTCTGTAGATTCGAATTCCGAGGTATTGGAATGCTGCCTGCTGCCAGTGTACCGATGTGTTGTTGATCAACATCATCGGGTCAGGAGTTAACTCAGCGAAGGAGTACAGGCATGACTTCTCCCAGTTTACTTGAAGTCCTGATAGGGAGGCGAACTCTGACAGCACTCTCTTTATCGTTTTGCATAGTTTCCTAATATCCTGGAGACATATCAACAGGTCAGGTCATCCACTTATAAAGAGACTGCATGTGTGCCGTCTCCCTAGGGGAGACCCAATCTTCTTTTGTCCTGCGCAAAGGCTCGGTCAGTGGCTTCATGGCCAGCAAAAACAAAAGCGGGGAGAGCAGTCAACCCTGCAGTGTGCCGCACTTGATTGGGATTGGCTGAGATATATATGGGCATGTCTTGACTCCGGCAGTAGGCTGAGTATACAACAGTTTCACCCGACCTAGGAAGTTGGCACCCAGGCCATATTTGCTTTACGCAGCGAATAGGAAATCCCACTTTAGCGTATCAAACTCTTTCTCTAGGTCAAGTACTAGGCAGCGTGAGTGTGCCCAGCACTCCCTCTAGTAGTGAGCTACTCTGAAGAAGCGACTTAGGTTCAGTGGCGTACAACGGGCAGGTACAAACCTGTTTTTGTCTGCATGCATCAGGTGCAGCACTATTGGGGCCAGACGGCTTGCCAGTATTTTGGCTAGTATCTTGTAATCTGTATTTAATAATGCTCACAGACTATACAAGCGCATCAGTTCTCATTCCTGTCTGGTTTAGGCAGCGAGACGAGCAAGGACTCGCGAAGTGTCTCCAGTAATACGGATGCTTCCTGCGAACTGTGGTATAATGAGAGTAGCTGCGGAGTAAAAGCTGACTGGTACACCTTGTAGTATTCGGCTGTCAGCCTGTCAGGGCCAGGCGCTTTACCCGTGGCTAATGCCTGTATTGCCTGCTGCACCTCCACAAGCCAAATTGGTCCATCAAGTTTGGCTCTCTGCCCAGCGCACACCGCAGGCATAATGAGTGGGGATAGGAAGGATTCTAATGCTGTTGGCACTACATGAATGACTGATCTGTACACCCTGGCATACTGGGTGGTAAACTCACAATGAATGTCATATTGACGAGTCAGTAGTTGCCCTGACATGGATCTCAGCTGCAAAACAGGTTGTGTGTCCTCTTGTCTGATTAGCCCTGCTAGCAGTGTGCCCGTACTATCTGTGCCGCATGTGTGTGTGTCACGTGTGCAGCATAGTTTAAGCAACACAGCTTCTCAATGACCTCAGCATGCTTTTGTCTCTCGTCGTCCAGCGCCTGTTGAGTGCCAGTATTGTGTGCTAAGTTGTTTTTTAAGCTGGCAAGCGTGTCTTTGATGTACTTTGCCGAACTGTCGAACTGGCGATGAATACTCCAGTTAAGTCCTAGACATTGCCCTCTAATTACGGCTTTGCACGCATCCCATAACAGACTTGCTTCAGGGCCCGATCTCACATTAGTTTTGAAGTGTCTATTGCTGCGCCCACCGAGGCCCTGAAGGGGGGTGTTCCAACGCTAAAGGCCAGAGCCTCCACAGTTGGGTGGTGAGTTCTGCATCGTCCCCTTGCAGTTGTGTGGCGGTTAAAGTCTGAATGTGTATGGCCAAGGTAGTCTATATTGGTGCAGTCTGCCAGAAGTACTGTGTTCCCCACGAAACGATCTATCAGGACATGTAATCCATTTCAATGTGAGAAGAAGGAATAGAGGCATGTCTGTGGGTTCTGTGTTCTCCACATGTCTACCAGACCCCAATGTCACGGCCACTCCCCTAGTATCCTGGCGTTGGATGTGGCAGCAATTTGCTGCAATGGTGGGGAGGACCTATCCAAATTGGTGTCCAGCACCGCGTTGAAGTTGCACCCTAACAACCAGAGGATACATGACAATGTGACAAAATCTTGACTAGTGTGTGCCAGAAGGCTCCCTGCTCCTTATTGGGGGCATATATGGAACCCAGTATTAGTTGCCTTTCGACAGCACGAAGCGTCCATGTATATCTATTTCTGTTGCCTCTGGTATATATTGGGCTCCTCGCTGGACCCATATCAGAGCTCCTCTGGCTGGCATATGAGGAGTAGCCTGTGGTGAGTATTTGACCCTTCCATCTGTGCTGCAATCTGCGGATCTCTGGCTGTGAAATTTGTGTCTTCTGCAATAGTGCTATTTGGGCTGCATGTCTTATGAGGTATGCATAGATTTCATACCGACATGCTGGTGTGTGCATTCCTCTAACATTCCAAGTAATTATGTTGGTGGGTGGCATGTGTCAGTTGTATAGGTTAATAGTTCATGTGTGGGGCACGGCGCATCGAGTGCGGATGGCAGTTATGGGTTTGCGTGCTAAATGCCTGTTGCATCAGCGCTAATCGCGGCTGCTTAAATGTGGCGTGTGATGCACCCAGCAGGGGAGCAAACAATACAACTTGTAACTGGGGTAGAGCAGAGGGACAACGTGTCTGCCCAAACAACAAACAGCGCCATATGGCAGCTTACAGCAGTTTGAGCCGTGCAACTTTTAGTGAGGGGAAAGCGGGTTGAGCCTACAGGAGATGGGCACGTGGTTGGCCCCAATGTTCATGTTTAAATGAGCACACTGTGTATCTGCCATCGTATATCATTCCAAAATTTTGCTGGGGGCGAGCAGGACCCGTTGTTATGGAACATGAGTACAGGTTATAGTGCGTCGTGTGCACATATGTTGGGGTGGTAATGAATACTTATGCGTATTCAACTATACATTTTAACAATATGACAACTCTATTAGGCATCACATCAGATTGTCTGATGTTTGGGGTGTCACTGCTGGGTGCAGTTGTGAGTCCTCAGCGTTGGGCCACATTATGGATGAACTGCCCTCACTGAGGGATCTTTCAGAAGAGCCATCTGTGTCTCTGCTGGCTTGACAATTCCACATAGTGGCCGCTGTTTGTAGGGCATCCCACTGCTCCTGTAGCACTTGCTCTAGGTTGGGCACTGCTCGAAGCTGCGTTGGGGCTCTCTCGTGTCATGCAAGATACCTTCTCCTGTTTCTGGTTGTGCCGGGGTCATTACCGCTGCTGCTTTGCCATCTGTTTGGTGAGGTGTGGTGCCCCACAGCTTCCAGCCAGTCCCACGCCTCTTCTGCTGTGCTAAAGAATTGAGTGTAGCCATGCATAACTACTCGTAAATGGTCCGGCAATAGAAGGGACTGTTTGATGTCCAATTCCTGCATTAGTTTCTTAACCACTAGGAATGTGCTCCTTTGCTTCTGCACTCCCAGGGCGAGGTCCGGGAAGAAAAGGACTGATGAGGTAAATACCATGACCTCCTCCATCTTTAGTACCTCCCGAAGAAATGCATCTCGATCTTTAAAGTTCTCTGTGCTCTTTCTACTGCAAAGAAGGTGAAAAGCGTGTATGCTGGCATCAGGTATTTCAGCGATTCCTCTGTGTAGGCCACTGCATCACGTCCCTCCGTTCCCTCAGGCAGGCCCACAATGCGGACGATATTGCGATGGGAGCGTCTTTCAGCATCATCCATTCTACGCTTCAGCGTATGCAAACGCGTGGTGAGCTCTCATACCTTGGTGGTCACAGCTTTGGTGCTTGGGAGGATTTCTTCTAGTTCTGCCTCCATTTCATTGACTCTTCCTGCTAACTTACGGTGATCCGCATGTAGTAGTGTAAAGTCCGATGTGATCGAGTCTATGTGCCCTTCCAGGGACGTACGAGTTTGTGTCAGGAAGAGTCCGATCTGTGTCACTGCTTGGGAGTACTGAATCTATCTTGGATTCCAGCATGGTGGCTTTTGATGATTCCGCTGCCTCATGCTCTTGTTCTGGCTGTTTAGCGGTTGTCCCTGGCTGCGATGCAGCCATGCCCGTTCCTGCTCGCTGTCTACCCCTCCTTTTACAATACGCAAGCTATGCATGTCTTTGGTATCAGATCAGGCTGAATCGCAGTGTTTACGCACGCTGTGGAGCTTTGGTATTTCTTGTCTCGTAGGGCACCCACTATTCAGGTGGAAGAACTCGTGCAGCATGGGCTGTCACAATACGCTAGTGCATGTTGTGGTTACCTCTACGATCAGCTATTGGGGTTGCAAGGCAGGGCCCACCCATACTTTTTCACTCTGGTTCTTGTTGCTGTGGGTTGGGCGATATAACTCACTATATGCAAGTGGGAGCGCAGAGCCCAGCTGGCGCACCAGGTATCTTAACCTCCAAGTGTAGCACCTATAGTTTGGCCTAGGCTCGTGCAGCCTCCGGGCTGCCCCGCTTTACACTGCGGGAGTAGTGGGTACTATTTCACTGACGTTGTTGTGATGTGTTGCATACCGTCCCGCGATCGCTGCTTAGGGTACCTTCCTCTTGGGCTCTCGTCTTCAATGAGGACCCACGATTTGTTAACACATTATGCACTTGCCTTCGCTGCGCAGCACGCACCTGGGTTCCAGGCGCAACCACCAACGCCCGACCAGATTGGGCTGCAGCGTCTTCCCACATGTACCAGACTCTGCTACCGGGTGTCTATCGCTTGCGAGGATGTGTTGTGGTATGCTGTGCTATTGTAGGTGACTGCATACCAAGTCCACTGCCCCCGCATCTTCCTGGACCTCCACACAGGTCTTTACTGTGACTGCACTGCTCAAGGCGAATGCAGAGCTGGTCAGATAAATCCGCTGCGTTGGTGTCACAGGTATTGAGAGCGGCGGTGTAGCACTGATTCACTGGGCCTGGCGTTTGCCCGCTCTTGCACACCTAATGATTTTAATCGCAGGCAGACATTGGCTCAATACAGCCTCCGGACCTTTTCGGGTGATTTTCAATGCGGCACGATGCATCACCAGTTCTCGCCCATACCAGGGGGACACAGCTCACATTCTAACAGCGGCCTGGGCGTCACATCACCAGGGGTCTCATCACCGCAGGGAGATTCGTCCTTCCGCATCTCGTCTCCAGCTGGGCATGCCCCCAGGTGCTCATACGGGTCACCTGCGAGGGGGCCTATGCTCTATATAGGCCCTGGGACACTCACAGGCATGCAGGGTAGGAACAGTGCGCTTTCGCGTACATGGGCTGCTATGGTGCGGGACAGTCTATTGTGTAGCAGCACGGTTTTCCCATGACTTGCGCACTACCTGATGCTTGCGCTGCTCACCACTGACCAGATGCTTGGATATTCGGGTGACCACCTCGCCGTTGTCTGCTCCGACACCCAACGGCTCCAGCATTGTGCAGTGTTCACCAGTCGACTTGCCCTGCCACGACAAAATGGCTGTAGTCTGCTGGGTGCGCAGCTCCAGAGTAGAACTCCAGTAGCTTCCTGGCTTTTCTCATTTGCTCCGAAAGTCGCCCCTCCTCTGCTCAACGGCACCAGCTGCGCGTGGTGCCAGGTATGCAGTTTCGATGGCAGCAGTGGCTGGAAGCTATCAGCGGATAATCGGGCCTCGATGCGGAGCCACTTCAAAGTGCGACCACCATCTTGGCCAGTTAGCCACGCCCCAACAAACAATGATTGATATGGTGGAATAACTGCTTTTATAAAATTGTACCTATGGACAGCAGAATGTTTTAATTCAGGCATGGAGAGACACAGGAGGGACGTGAGATAAGATGTGGCCAAGCATCAAGAGCTGCCGCCTTTGAACCAGGGGACCCAGGTTTGAATCCCAGCCTGGGCACGTGACTCAACATTGTGTGATTCTGGGCAAATCACTTATTCTCCCTGTGCCTACAACATGTGTGTGACATGTATTTGTGTGCTCACCATTTGAGGTGCACAATCTTGTTTTTAGTCTCCTAACCACTCATGTAAGGTACAAAGATCATAGCTTCGTTCGTGTTATATTTTCCTTTTCAAAAAGTACACTTTGCAATTTTAGCACTATTGGAAAATAAGCACAAAACAAATGTTATTTTATTTGAAGCCCCAAAATATAACCCTACTTCCTTATATGTCAACCTTCTTTTAGTTTGTCACCCTTACAGTATCAGTGGTTTTTTAGTCTGGCTCGGCAGTGCAACTCTTTGCAAGATGTATTACTTCTCAAACATGTAGAGTGGGCTTTGGGTCAGCCCCTTTAACCATTGACTTGTTTGGGTTCCTTTCAGACTTTACTTTGAGAGAGCATTAATCTTATATCACATCAGCCCAGAGAAGGATCAGCTGTTTGACCTATGAATTCACCTTCTAGGAAGTGGTTCCACTGCAATGCATGAGAGACTATATAACATCTAAACAGAACACTCAATCATTACACGTCTCGTAAATTCAGTATATACAAAAACAATCCTTTTTGGCTTTTTTTTTCAATGCCAGACACACTGCTTTACGTTGAGGCGACACACATTTATGACTCGTGGAGAAACCAAGATTTGCTGCCGCTGGTCCACCATATTCAATCTTGGCTGCTGGAATATCCATTCGGTACAAAAGGGGGTGGTAATGGCCGGAGCATCTGAACCAATCAAACACTCACACCCAGTCAAAAGATCTGGGTTTAATCTATCACCGTTCTTTAGCCCACTCTGCCACCCCAGTTCAGACATGGCTATATGCAAATCAGTCTGACCCTGTGCCTCATGGGAACAGTCCAGCCCGAACTGCCAAGCCATGCCTTCCCTGGACCGGAAACAAACTTCAGAGGACCGGTTTCTGGCATTCCAGCCGTCTTCAGCCCGGCTTGCTTGAATCCAGTGGCAAAGTGAGCAAGGGACTTACGACTGAGCATACCCTGCCACACTCATGGTGGCCAAAAGCGGTACAAAAGGGGGTGGTAATGGACGGAGGATCTGAACCAATCAAACACTCACACCCAGTCAAAAGATCTGGGTTTAATCCATCACCTTTCTTTAGCCCACTCTGCCACCCCAGTTCAGACATGGCTATATGCAAATCAGTCTGACCCTGTGCCTCATGGGAACAGTCCAGCCCGAACTGCCAAGCCATGCCTTCCCTGGACTGGAAACAAGCTTCTGAGGACCGGTTTCTGGCATTCCAGCCGTCTTCAGCTCGGCTTGCTTGAATCCAGTGGCAAAGTGAGCAAGAGACTCACGTCTGAGCATACCCTGCCACACTAATGGCGGCCAAAAGCGGTACAAAAGGGGGTGGTAATGGACGGAGCATCTGAACCAATCAAACACTCACACCTAGTCAAAAGATCTGGGTTTAATCCATCACTGTTCTTTAGCCCACTCTGCCACCCCAGTTCAGACATGGCTATATGCAAATCAGTCTGACCCTGTGCCTCATGGGAACAGTCCAGCTCGAACTGCCAAGCCATGCCTTCCCTGGACCTGAAACAAGCTTCCGAGGACCGGTTTCTGGCATTCCAGCCGTCTTCAGCCCGGCTTGCTTGAATCCAGTGGCAAAGTGAGCAAGGGACCCACGTCTGAGCATACCCTGCCACACTTATGGCGGCCAAAAGCGGTACAAAAGGGGGTAGTAATGGACGGAGCATCTGAGCCAATCAAACACTCACACCCAGTCAAAAGATCTGGGTTTAATCCATCACCGTTCTTTAGCCCACTCTGCCACCCCAGTTCAGACATGGCTATATGCAAATCAGTCTGAACCTGTGCCCTCATGGGAACAGTCCAGCCCGAACTGCCAAGCCAGTGTAAGTAAGTGTGGCAGGGTATGCTCAGACGTGAGTCCCTTGCTCACTTTGCCACTGGATTCAAGCAAGCCGGGCTGAAGACGGCTGGAATGCACTTGTTTCCGGTCCTGGGAAGACATGGCTTGGCAGTTACTTACTTTTGTTTTTTGACATGCTTAGTATAAAGATAAAGTTGGAAACATTGTTTTTTTATGTGCTAATAAATTGGTGCGGTTTCACGAATATGCACAAAATGTGCAAGTCATTGGTATATCCAGCTCACTGTCTTCATTACGTACAGATTGTGAATGGGGATGGGAATATTTGGGATGGTCTAGAAATAGCATTTTCTATTTCAAGTCCAACAGACAGTGTTTCTTTCTGCTACAGCACACTGCTGAATGGAACTACACCAAACCCGGCATGAAGATATAACTGCTCAGGACAGGCCACTGTTGTGCTTTTATGTCTCTTCATTCTGCAGTTTAAGATACCGAAAGCTATTGAGTGGGTTTCAAAGAGTTCATCGTTAGCATATCTTGAGAACTGAGTTCAAGAATAGTTTGAAAACTTTGTGGTTTGAGAATTGATTTTAATTGGAAAACAAATCTAATTGGCAGAGGCAGTTGTTATTTTCTATGGTGCACTCGTCAATCAGTTTGAAAACCACTACAATAAGATTGGCTGTCATGACTGATAATTTGGATCTGGAGGTCATTACCCAATGCAAATGTTTCAAGCGTCATTCCTGAACTTATGTCGCTGAAAGATTCAGAGGAACCCAAGTGAGAGGAACAGGACGACACAACCACCTAAGTGGTGTATGAGAGGTCCAAATAAGGTTATGAGATTAGAGTACCAAAACAGTTTTTTTCACTTGTATTGATAACCCTTTCATTTGAAGAAAAACAAACAAAAAATAAACAATTTTAAAAATAAATAAAAAGGTCTCTGAAATCAAGGATTCTGTGGTTGATGTCCTATTCTTAGAGGCTGCTAAACATAGTCAAAGCCATACCGTTGCTGCAGGAACTACAGGTCAGTGGTGCAGGGTTTGGCTTTTGGCCTTTGGACCCAAGTCCAACAGCCATATTTCCTTTGGACATGGGTATCATGCTATGTGTGCACTGTCCAGAGCTGGCTAGAAACTTTGACGGTTAGCAGGAGGTACTGCCATACTAATGGATTCAGACAGACAGACAGAATCATTGGTCTATGGAGCCAAAATAAGAAACAAATATTGACTCAATTACCATGATATAGAAATATTTTACCACATTTAAGAAGATGAATTGTCTGTTTCTCCTTTATCCTCTTTATTCAAATTTCCTATGTCTATCTCTGATAAAAGGCAGTACAAATGTTAGTTCCTTAAAGAAACTAAGAATATTTCAAAATACACCCCCCTCCTAACTGCAGTACTGTGCACAGTGGTGCTAGAACAATTTACATAGTGGGTTGCGGCCATCATTGTTACATCACTGAAGTCATATGGATTGTGAAAAATCTAAACAGTACGCAAAATAAGTATCGCAAATGAGCTACGTCCATTCAGCAGAAGAGTAGTACGTAGCGGTGGTGCATTTAGGAGCATACTGTCACAAAACAATTACTGTTACAGACAGCACATTTTTTCAAAAATTCACACTAATATGCAGTTTAACGACAAAACCATACGAGGGAAACAATACTGTGTGAAAGTCGAGTTTCAGGAAATATTTATCGTCGACAAGTAAAGTGTCTTGACTTGGTTTGAGCTTATTGAAATATTTGTTCTCATCAAACTTATGAATTACAAAAAATTTACTTCATTTGTGCTTCCTTATTTGCTAATATATTTTCAAATTATTTGTAGTTTATTTACCAGTATTTAAATTTTGTTGTGTCTTAGAAAAAAAACTGCGATCCCACAGCCTTTCCTTTTACACTCTCTGTACCCCAGCAAGATTATCAGATAGTTCTTCCTACAAAATGCTCTATCTTTGCAGTAAAAGAGAGAGAAGTAAACCCCAATCTTCATGTTAAAAGAATTAGCAGCAAGTTGTTAGAAGAGATTGCCTGACATTTGACCTCTGCCTTTGAACATACCACAAATGTGTCAAAAAAAATGTTAAAACATCTTTATTGCTCATTCACCTGCTGAACTCGAGCAGAACTACTACTACCAGTGCCCCTGATCCTACGTTCGGAAGCAGGAGTCTGAAAGAACTTGACAAATGATGAGGATGATGAAAGAGAATTTGTAAAGCCCATGTGATACTCAGCAGTTTATCTTGGCACCAGGAGATGAGTGCTAGTAGGACAAAAGGTGGCACTTAGAGAGAGGAACTAGCATTTTTCAGAGATTTACAGAAAGAAAAGTGATTGTGGATAGGACAAATTGAATGAGGGATGTTATGGATAAAATGCAAACCGGAACCCCTAAAATTCACTGTTGAATGTGATGCCCTTGCATTTGAGAAAGAATTCCAGAAGGTTTTTCTACTGAAGCCTAGTTTCTTCATTAGAAACAAATTCTGTTTGCAGCATCTCTGAACCATAATATCCTTCTTAACATTTCCCTACCCATACCTCACACACTACACATTATGAGCAGCTATTGGCTTCTTGTTTTCCTACCACATCTCTTCTCTCACCCTCTGGCTCCTAAAGTCTTTGCATACTGATGCAGAGCTTCAGCATAGTGTCATCATCCAAAAGGGTTGCAGGTTTGCAGACCAGGTGGACCATAATGCTTAGAGAAGGTCCCCCTGGTGGATTAAGAAGAGAGTGGAACAGGTGATCAGCACTCCTGGGTATCTTGGAGGTAGTAGTGTGTTCATCCAATGAGCAATTGCAGGATTCGGAGCTCCAGAAGAATATGATTTTTCTATGAATGCCTCCAGTTGCCTTACTGAATACATCTCTATAATCCCGTAGAGAGTTATAAAGTGTGATAAAAATGAACCAAGAGTAAGGGGTAGAAAATCTCAGTGCTGTGCTAAAAGGCTTAAAGGAAAAATACTTCTCATTTATTAGACGTGTAAATTATCCGTAAAACTACTGGAGAGCATAAGCCAATAGATCTAATGAACAGCGAATAACTTACCATGCCTGTAAAATGGTTAGATTCACCAAATGAAGATAGTCTAGGAGTGAATGAATATCCTCAATTGTTTATTCTTAAGTACTACATTAAAACAAACATTCTAGCCAATGCTCCTCAGGCAGCTCGCTGCCCACACTATTTAAAAACTAAACATTCCCTTACAGACAGTCTTAACTCACCTAGTTCTAAATGAATGTGACATTTACATGTTCCATTGGAAAATATACCACAATGCCAAGTTAAGGCCCCATAACAATTTGATCGATAAGCAACATGTTGTTTCAATAATTACTACAGCAAGGTAAAGAACTGAAGCTGACACATAAATGCTGCAGAAAAATGAACAGAACCGTACGGTACACGACACCAATGGGAATCAAAGGTTAGGGCAGATAAGTTGCAATTGTGGTGGTAGAGAACACCACAATTTGTAACTTTTTATCATCGTTTGCCATCAGAGACTCCTCCTCTCTGAAGAAGCTAAAGACCTGGCTTTTCTGAAACAAACCTATCATAGGCAGGGCTAGGCACACACAGCTGCTCAGCATTCCCTAACAGGTGATTTACAAATACACATAACATAACATAGAATCCTAGAATGTTTTAGATAGCCTGGGTCTGGAATGATTTTGGGTATGCATGTTGGGGGAAAGAAAGTTCGTTAACCCATCTGAGGTGGGTTACATGAACTTAAATATAGAGGAAACCTGGATATGGAACCCTTCAGAACTTCAAGGCAATGTGCCCTTCTTTTCTCTGGCTAGTAAATCATTAAAAGGGAAGTCTTTCTTGCAGGATAGGAACATTTTGTAGGGTTAATACAAAGGTGCAATATACCCACAGATTTCAGCAGCCTGTCAGTTTGTGGCTGTAGTATAAATGCCCTTTTTTAGCTGATCTTCAGGTGTGGGATGTTAATTAGATAACTGTTTATTTGCAATCTATTCAACAATTATGAGACCTGTGATTAGAGTTGTTCCAGTTGGCAAGGAATGTAGATGATATATATCAAAAATTCCCTAAAGACTTTATTAGTTGGAAGGGCTTTCAGATAGAAAATAGGAGTTTGTGTCTAATCAAACTGGAAGACAGACCTTTTTCTACAATCTGGTTGAGTGGACCTATTGATAACTGGTGATGTGTGGGTCTTCAGTTGCTCCCAGAAAATGTTCCTAATGTTTTTGGCTCACAGCAGTGGTGGTGGAAAATCGCTATGGAAATAATGTCAGGTGCTATGTATCTATAAAGACAGACGCCAGATAATTCCTCTTTATATTCAGCTTTCAGGAATTACCATTACCCTGCCAAAATATAGAGAGTTGGTTATACAAATATATGACTAAGGTATATTATGTTACAATTACAGTAATGTTCAGTGTTTCAATGACAAATTACTTAAGATGCGGTCCCTAGGTGAGGAGAGCAGATACAGCGGCCGAGGGTCTGCCTTGACGAAGGTGTGACTACAGGACCCCCTCCTCCCTTGGAGTGATCATGACGTATATTAAATAAATAAATGCAATGACGAAAATATACTCAGTGACACAACACCAATCGGTGATCTTCGTATGTATGTTGTGTGATTTAGCATGGCATTCGAATTTAAGCGTTCCTATTGAGGGACACTAAGGAGTGGTACCAAAAGGAACTAAGTTCCTATGCTCCTGACAAAGAGCGAATAGGGGCAAGGCTCGAAACATGTTGACCTGAGAAAGTAGACACATCATAACCTACGTTTTCTATACCAACCCCTGATTTTAAACCAGACCGACTAGAGGCAGGAATAAAGTAAAGAGACCTACTAGTCTGGTATTTTTAAACTAGCTTAGCACCTTCCCTCGACTCCCCTCCCACACCATTGTCTTTATTATTTTATAACACCTTTAAGTGCTCGCACGTATTCATTAGGTCGCAGCACGCCCTGATCAGCAGCGGATCGGGATGAACCCCAATGATGAAGCATACCACCGTGGTGGTTGAGGGTTTATTAAGAAAAACAGCATTTTTCTTTCCTTTCTTTTTTCCCGTGGAGTTTTTCTGTTTTTATAATTCTCCCTGCTGGATTCTTGTTTTTTGTATTGATAACTTACTTAAGGTGTCTCTTTGTCTTGCAGAGATCCAGTATAACCTGAAGTGTTCCATAAACCCAGACATGAGCGATGACAGCTATGTTTTCTCTAATATCCGATTCCCATTTCCCATTTGAAACATTGGCTTTCATGTTCTTGTTTATGTGGTCAGTGGTCGGGATGGTGAGTGAGAGAAAAGAATATCACTTCCATTGGCTCCATTGGATCTTGGGCACAAGGTTAGTGCAAAACCTGACAAATAGTCAGAGGTTTGGTTCACTTCTGTTCATTTCAGTTCAGTGGAAATGCTTTAGCACAGTGAGAAAGAGATCTGGATAGATGACAACATCCGTTTTAAAAGATTAATATATACCCTACCGCCCTAACATGGGGTCATCCTTAAGTCATACGTCCTCTTGAACGTTTGCTTTGTTTCATGTTATATAAGTTAAACATGTATTCTCTCCTCTTTATTTGTTCCACACTTACATGATCATGCCAACCTGGCCAGTTCTAGCCGTACTCTTTCACAATCTCCCAAGCTGCATCCCTGCAACAGCCTCTAATGAATAAGTAAAGTGTTGCTATCATCTAACCTCAGTAGGACTAGGAAATAGATTTCAGTTTTAAAATCTGATTTTGTCATGAAGTATTTAATCCCTTAAATGAGTCTGAGTTGGTCCTGGACGCTTTCAACTTCGGTGTCAATATGAACTTGTAGATTTCTTTTGTTATTGAGGGTTAATTCAAGGGAGATGGTGCTTTGGATCATTGTAGTCTTACAATCCAGAACATAAGGGAAGCCAACTATGACTGCTTAAGGAAGGAGCTTCTTTAGCAGGAAATAAACAAAAATTTGATTTTAATTTGGGTTCAGGATGAGGTGGTGTGTAAATATTTTGGACCGACAAGCATCTTAAGAATGTCTTAGTATGGGGCCAACTGATTCAATGTAAAGGTTAATGCTAATAGATGGATTGTAACACCAAGGCACTGATTATTTGTGTGCAGACTGATAAGATAGAGTATTGCAAAGTTTCATATGTTAATGATGGTTTTTGAGGTAGTAGTGGGAGCATCTCAAGACTGTTCAATCCAAACCCATTTGATCTTGGAAGTATTTAAGTAGAGGAGAAGGATTAAGAGAATGAGAGTACACAAGTCATCATTATCAGGCATGCATAATTTATTTATTTATGAAGTTTTATATAGCACGAACTTGACCCTAGTAGGGTATCAGAGCGCTGTACAATTGCTTAGGCAAGACAAAAATATGACAACCAAGAAATACAAATGCTGTTCGGTTCACTCTCGGCTCTCATCTGCCTCTCTGTCATCATCTACATTCAACACAGTGGTCAGAGTACTAAATACAGCTCTGAAGTCATAGGTGCTGGAAGAAGCGGTGTGTGTGTGTGTGGGAGTGGGTGTAGTGCCCCCTCCCCCAAATAACCATACTGGATTTCTGAAGGCGAACAAGCATCAAATGTCAGTCCCGTACTCTTTGTAAAGTGAACTATGTGACATTCTTTCTGGTGTGAAAGGAAAGGCAGTAGAATGTTGTTATCTTGTAACCAAACAAAAATCAAATACCTATAAATTAACTGTACAAATTTTTCCAAATAAACAGTTAGGAAAGCACACATGAAGTGCTTTCTTTATAATTCTGAAGTGTGATGGAAACAAAGACTTTAATAGGATCAAAACAAATCAAGACTCTTTATTTGGTGATGCACAAATGACAACTATTTGATGAAACTGATTTTTTCACACATCATTGTTGTGTGCTATATAGTTTTATCAATAAAACTCTCTGTCCAAATTTAGTGGTGGTAGTGTGCTACCACACTCCACTTTAGTAATATATTTGTGACAGTGTGCTGCAAAATGCAACACCAGCTACACACTACACCCTTGCCACTTTCTTGCTGATTGGGTGTGGCTCCTTTGTGACACTAGGATGTGTGATGCTTGCATTTTTTAGAATCCCTATACATTTAGCGATGGCAGCACGCCCAGTATGAAAATGCTCCAGCACTAATGAACTATTGAAGGTTGTAAAATTGCTTGTTTTATGAAATTATTTCAGCTGAGTCTTCATAATACTGTCAAGGGATTTCGCAAGGAACAGTAGATGGGTAACAGGTCACAAGTTGTTCTTGTCTTCAGGGACAGCTACTGCTTTTTTAGAAGAGGAGTGACTTGCCATATATATAAGCATCAAATAAACAAATGGTGGTGGGAGAAATGCTTGAAATAAGACTAGCCACTGACAATTGCTCGGGGTAGCATTCCAACTCATTGTTAGTTTGTCCACCACGCCACATGAGATTAGACCCAGCCAGATGTAAATAGCCAGATGTAAATAAATATTGTTCCTGCTCCAGTAGGAACAGTCCAGCCCCAACTGCCAAGCCAGGTCCTCTCTGAACCAGATCACAAGCAACTCAAGATGACTTTGTCTTCATTGGGCCTTTTCAGTCGAGTGCAGCTTGGTTCTCGCGGCACAGGGAGCTAGGGACCCACACCTGAGCATACCCTAGGCCACTTAAGGCATCACATTAAAAAACACACAAAAGGTGATGGAAGGAAAGATTGTAATAAGTCTTACCACTGACAATTGTTTGGAGTAGCATTCCAACACATCATTGTTTTGCCCACTATAGCATCTCAAATTAGGTCCAGCCATATGACAATGAGTCTTGGTCCTGCTCACCTTTTGTGTGTGTGTGCCACTGGGTAATTATTTTGTCATTCATAGAGATAATGAGAGAAGCTTCAACTTAAGTCTTGATAGAGGAGGAGGGGGAGATGGTCACTTTCTGACCATATAGAACTTTAGACATTTGGAGATTCACACAAGGTACTTGAGGAACTACAGTCACAGGGAGTAACACCCACCCCCCCCAAAGAACAATAGCAGTAATCTGTGTTCAGTGTTTTGGGGTAGCACATGAATAACTTGTGTTTGTAATTATTACGTACATTTTTTGATAAGGTGAGGGGAATTAATCATTTCTAATGAGTAGGCATCTGACTTCATGAGAGAAGTATTATTCAAGCTCAGTGTTTTTGTAACATGATGCATGATAATAACAGTAGAGTAACAAGGGAAAGGGGTGCACAATTATCATTATAGGTCACTATGACAATTTCAAATATACGTTTGTACAGGTGTGAAATTAAATATAAATGCAAAGACAATTAACTGATCAATAGGATGAGTTGCAGAAAAATATCCATGACAGTCTCTAGGGGAATCAGTAACCAGTATTCCTTCACCAGCAAAGAGTCAGATGAAAAGAAACAACCTTCGTCAGCTACATCCATGACAAAAAACCAGGAGAAAAGTAAGATAACAACGAACTAAACTTTAGGAGACGCCTAAGTGGTAATTCTTTGTGATGTATTGGGGCCTAAGGAGGCCCTACTCAAAGTTCATGATTCAATGTTTATTCTTGCAGTGGTCAATATGAGAGGCTTCACTTCATGACAAATGAAGTTGATTGTGACAATAAAGGATTTTTGAACAATGGATTTGTGGTTAGGCTGGACTGCGACATGTTAAAGATACTTTACTGGTAAGTGTTTAGATTTATGTGAGCAGAGTGACATTTTGGAAGATCAATGATTATCCACGTTGTTTATGTAACTCATAGGACCCTTTCTTTTTAACTGAAAGTGAACTAGCCTATAACATAAAGTGAACCATTCCTAGCAAAGATCAGTAGAACCACAGGTTCATATAGGATGGTATTGCTTTGTTGGGGACATTAGTTCTCATATATTGAGCCCAGGCAGATTAGAACTTTATATTTGATATATAATTCCTAGTTGTATTTGATGCAAGCAAGGTATCAAAATACATTTATCATTAGTACTATTCAGCATAACGAGTATCTTCTGAGTAAAAAAGTTTTATTGAATGAAACAAAGGAAGCACATCTAATTCTCAAATATTGAGCTTGTAGTACCCAATAATATGCAAATAATTAAAATAAAGTATATTGGCATATGTTTTACCTTAATTGTGTTGGCCATCAACATTTTGCTCTTGTTTGGATCAGGGATTTGTGGGTACAAGGTGTCCTTTAACCTACATAATGCAGTGATACAAAAACAAGTTTATATATTCTACTCAGATGACCAAGAAGGTTCATATACATGTAGACAGAGCTTACAACTCTACCACCTTCACCACATAACGTAATTCAATAGGATATCTCACAGGATGATCTGTAATCATTAAAATCATACAGAATTAACACGTCAAGTGTGCATTACCACCTATGCCAAAGATAATACAAAACATGTGTGGCTAAGACACTCTTGCTTAAACCTGGCCCTCATGTTCCCATTTTCAATTTTTATTTTTTTAAGTTACACTCATATGTTTTTTTTAAATTGAAATGCATTTACTCTGTTTTAATTAATTCTTTTCTTTGTCTTTGTATTCCTTACAATGTTGTTCACACATACGGGTCTGACCTCTGTGTTATTTTTTTCGGCTTGTCCTCTTTCTATGTTTGCAGTCATGCCACACTGCCAGCCAGGTCTTCTCTAGTGTAGACCTCACAATAGAAGGCCCTAACATTTAAAATCCACCTCCTCACCAGCCCTCGAGCCAAGGTAGGAAAGGTAGCGATAACAGTCTACTACACCTTTGTGATCTCCACCCTAACGCTGCATTCTTGGCTGGAGACAGAGGTTTGACCCCTTATACTGCATCTAATTGAAGCTTGTGTTGTGCTTTAGAGAGGACTATAAGCAGTTATCTATTTTGGTACATTTCTGACTACCACGATTACTCCTCTGATTCTGAAAGCCTTCAAGCTATTTTGTTGGCTACATTTAATAATTGGGCGGATGGTAACTCTAGGTCAGAAATCTTAAGTAATCCTAGCCTACGATGTCAACAAACCACTGCCTTTTGCATGCCAATCGATATGCCACATTTTTCTCTGCTTTGATGAGGGCCTTGTTGATATTTATCAGATAGTCTGCTTTCACTGAACTGATCATGCTACTATTCTGTTTTCAGGGATATTCACTTCCACTACTAAGTCTCATCCTAGTTTACCTATAGACCCTGGTCTAAAACTCTTCATATCAACTTTTAGAACTAATTTTCTTCAACCTCTTCCCTTCTCGAGCCAGCCTAACATACAGAATGATCGAGGCATCCAATATATCTGTTGGCCCTGTCCTGCAGTATTCATTAAAGAGTTACTGCATACAATTATCAGAGACATCACATACATATGAAGGGGGTAGATTTACTGACATTTTGTGCTGGGTTAGCATCACAAAAGTAACTCTGACCAGCACAAAATGCTTTTTTCCGAATTGACTTTCCAATGCAAAACTTACTTTGCGCTGGAAAGTACCCTGAAAGAACGCAAAGCAGCACAAAGCAATGTGTTGCGTAACTTATCCCCACAGGGGTGTTACATGGGTGGTACATGGGCGGTACATGGGCATTCCCAAGCCTTTCGGTTGCAAAATCCTATCTACAAACAATAGTAGACAGGGTTTAAAATCAAACGTTGGCGCCATTTAAAAGGAGGCGTTAAGAGGAGAAATGTTTATATTTCTCCTTTCTTTTCCAACTTTGAATGCCTGCTGCATCGTGCGTTTACGTATAGTATTTTGTACTGGATGGAGGCACACACCCTTGCACTGTGGTGCTACGGTTTGTGCGTGGCACATGACAGCTAAAATAAGTGCCGGAGCTAGGGAGGAGAGAACCATATCTTGGTATATATGGTGCTCTCCTTCTCCTTCCCTGTCACGCAGCGAAGCAGAGCATTTTTGGCTGCTGCGCTGCGTTCTGTTACTTTTTTTTTATAAATCTGGGCCCTAGTGTGTGCCTCCTTTACTAACTGCCAAGTTCCTGACTTGCTGAAACAAGTTATAATATTCCATATCCTGAAGATGAATCTCTAGCCCTTAATTTCCATGCAAAATGAAATGTTACTAGGCAACCCCAGGAGTATGTGGTACAGAACAACCCGCTTTACACTACCACTCAGGCTTTATATAATTAAGTGTCACCTAAACAGCACTAACCAATATCAAAGAGGACCTCATAGCATTTTGACACCAAAAAACATAAACTGCACTTATGCTAGTACAGCATATGATCTCGTCAATGATGAAAGCTTGCTGACCAAGCTGAAGGTAACCATGAGGGAAGAGAATATTAAGAGTTTACAGGGGCCCTCAGCCTTCCCTCTTGCATATTTCACCCCTGAGGCGGAAGCCGGGGGATCTTTGCGCTCTCTTGTGCCACTTTATTTTGATTCACTTGAGTGTTCGCTCGTTATTGAAATAATAATAACGATCTTAAAAAACTGTAAATATTTTAGCAGACCATTTTAAAATTTCAGTCCCCACCTTGGTGCGAGACTTGCGTCGCCCGAGGTTGCTTTTGGACCTGCCCTGCCACAGCGCCGCCGTTATTAGGCGCTGGCAACTCATTTCAGCCACTTCAGCCGCCATCTTGCTCAGGGGAAGGCTGGCACTCTAGTTGATCGTTCCTCCCACCCTCCTCCCACCTACCCAACCATGGATATAAACAACAGACCCTCCCGTCCGCGCAGCGGGCGCGCCAAAGGCAAGCCCGTCTGCGCCCATCCGTGTACTGCAGCGCCCAGGGGCCAGGCCCCCTGCTCAACCTATGGAGGATCTGCCCACTCTGATAAGGTATGCTCCTGACCTACTAAAAAAGTTTATGCCCAACTTAGAGGCTTCATGTCGCCATTCCATACATCTGGATTTGCCTGTGAAAAAGTGCCCCCACAGTCAACACACACTTCGCCCCACACTGGAGCAGTCCGAGACTGTCGGACCCCCTTTTAAAATGTTCCTTCTAAACTGTCGCTCTTTGACTAAAATCGCGATGGAAATGTCAATCCTCCTCGAGGATATTAACTCTGACGCAGTATTCTTAACAGAAACCTGGTTAAGGGAAGAAACTGACCCAGACATTACCGCCATATTACAGAAGGGATACGGATTACAAAGGGTCGACAGGGTAGAGGGCAGAGGAGGAGGACTAGGCATACTTTTTAAGGATTGCTACCAATGCAGAACTAGTTCTGCGACAATTCCTACCTGCGAAAGTATAAACTTCGCACTTGACTTATCCCCCACCTTAACTTTCTCTGGCCTACTTATCTACCGCCCCCAGGCCAAATGGGAGATTTCATGAACCTTCTTCCATCCAAAGTCGCTGAATCAGCCGTCTCTCTGCCTCATTTTACGGTTCTAGGTGACATGAATATTCACTTAGACGATCCTATGGATCCTCTAGCTACCACCTTTCTGAACAGTCTTGCAGCCCTACAAATTGTTCAGAAGGTTTTGAACCTACACACAATAAAGGTCACCTGCTAGACGCAGTCCTAAGTAATGATCAGAGACTTAAGACTGGAAACCCAGTTCCCCTCCCATGGGCCGATCATTTTTTGATCCCACTCTTCTGGCATATCCTTAGCCCCCTCTCTGCGCCCCCTCGAACCACATTAAGAGGGAGGGACTGGGCGAAACTATCCACAGACCAGTGGGTAGATTTCCTCTCCACTATTCCTCGGCAGACCGGGGTTGACTTAGATACACTCTATACCCATTACGCCAATTGGCTACAGACCACCTTAGACACAATCGTGCCCCAGAAACCCCTTAAAGTGAAAACCAAGTCCAAAATATCACCTTGGTTCACCCCAGAGCTAAAAGAGTTAAAACAAAACTGCCGGAAGCTTGAGAGAACTTGGAGACGCACTCTCAAGGATAAAGACAGAAGTAGCCATCGAGAGGCAATCAAAAAATACAAAGCTGAAATTACACTGGCACAAGCTTTATTTTACGATGAAAAAATTACAACGTCCGCTAATTCCCCGAGGGAACTCTTCCGGATAGCGAAATCCTTGATCAGCACCCCCACAATTTTGCAGGACCCCCGTGAAGCCCAGACTCGCTGTGACAATCAGGCAGAGTACTTTTATCAAAAAATCCAAGCCATCTCCTCATCATTTGACCTGGTTAGTCAACACCCAGGGGGAACAGACACCCTTCCTCCTACCACGGTTTGCCAACTAGCTGAATTCCCACTGCTTGAAGAAGACGCGCTTAATACTCTCATGTTGAAAGTTACAACAGGCTCCCCTTCAGATCCTGCTCCCCCACGCTATCTCCTGAAAGTCGCAGATACCATTACACCAGTAATTTTAAATATCGTAAATATGTCAATCACCACAGGGAGAGTACCAGAAATCTGGAAATGTGCACAAGTTAGGGCTTTGTTAAAAAAAACTAATCTTGACCCTGAAAAAATGACTAACTACCGTCCCATCTCACTCCTTCCTTGGGTAGGTAAGCTACTTGAGAAACATATTAACACCAGTCTCATGCTTTATCTGGAAGCCAACCATCTGCTCCATGATTCTCAAGCTGGCTTTCGCCCTAAATTGGGGACAGAGGCGGCACTATTGACTGTCACAGAACTAGCCCGCAACCACATGGATCAAGGCGGCACCACAGCAATCATGCTGTTGGACCTGAGTGCCGCCTTTGATACTGTGAACAGTAACATCCTTATCTCCCAATTAAAACAGCTTTGAGTGATGGGAAGAGCCATTTCATGGCTACAGTCTTTTTTGGAAAACCGAACATTCCAGGTGGTGGAGGGTGACATTCATTCCAAAACTTGGCCTCTCAATCAAGGTGTGCCTCAGCGCTCCTCCCTGAGCCCCACACTGTTTTACATTTATATGCAACCATTAGCGGAGGTCATTCACCCTTTTGCTTTTGAAATTGTGACCTACGCTGATGACACACAGCTTGTGGTGGCCCTGAATCAGCCAGGACACATCCTGTCTAACTTGAACAGTTGCCTAGTAGCAGTCACAAAATGGATGGCCTCTTCCCATTTAAAACTTAACGGGGACAAAACTGAACTGATGTTCCTGGGGAATACAGCAGGCCCTAGACCAACTCTACAATGACCACCCTGTATGCCCCCCCCCCCCCCAGAACCAAAAAAGCAAATCAAAAGCTTGGGCATGTGGCTGGATAATACCCTTAGCTTTAACCAGCAAGCCACAATACTCTCCGCCACCTGCTTAGGGCTGATGCGTATGTTGCGGAAAATTCTACCACTTCTCCCTTTTCAGTCCCGCAAGATAATGGTCCAGGCCATCATCCTGTCCCGTCTCGATTATGGGAATGCTTTATATCTGGGTGCACCGACCAGCACACTTAAAAAGCTGCAAGTCACTCAGAACGCAGCAGCACGTCTACTGCTAGGCCTGTCCCGTAGTCACTCAGGGCACTGCTGCCCTGAGAAATTTACACTGGCTGCCCATCCAAGCCAGAGTAAAATTCAAGGCTATGTGCATAATGCATAAGGCCATGTGGAAAAACGCCCCCGCATTGATCTGTTCCTTTGCCACCCCTTACCATCCCCAAAGATCACTGCGTTCCAGCACGGCCTTTCTGACAACAACACGCAAGATCAAACGGGCCAGGTGGGGTGGACGCTCCTTCTCCCTGAATGCGGCCATGATTTGGAACTCTTTACCTTCCAGTCTCCGTAACGAGTCCAATCTTTTAAAATTCCGCAAAACTCTTAAAACCTTCCTTTTTTCTAAATAACTTAGTAGACCCTCAGAGATATGCATTTACAGCGCTACGAGGCCTTCGGGTAGTAATGCGCTTTACAAAACCCACTTTCATTTCATTTCATTTCATCCATTTATCTACTTTGGTGTCATTCCTAGGTTGCTCCAACCCACCATAGCATACAACATGTGGATGTAGGTCAGTACATTTCAGCTATTGGTTTATTTTATGTGAGTGTTGGCATTCTGCTAAAGTACAGTGTCATCACCCACACTTAAAGCAGTCCCCTTCAGCTCTAGAAACTGGTAGACCATTGTCAGTGGCGTAACGAAACTTGGGGGGGGGGGGAGGCTGCAAAGTGCATGGAGGGGAGCCCCAAGCTCCTGGAACCAGTCAGGAGCTCTCAGGCCCACCTGTGTACAGTGCCGGCGGGATAGCCCTGGAGTTCGAGCCCCCGCACTGCGGAGGCTGCAGGACCTATTGTTTCACCAGAGCCAATCTGAAGCCTCACACAAATAACTGGACACCATCTGTAAACCAAGGATGAGCTCCATCTCGCTCTGTGCGCTGGCCACTGGTCTTAAACTGACAACCAGCCTTCAGTCTCACACCAAGGACTAGTGTTCAAATGCAGCCAAAGTTGTGGCTCCACCCTGATAGCGAGGACTGGGCTCCAGTGTCACAAGTTACGCTAATTGAAATTTACTGTGTGGACAAATATCCTACCTCACACCTTGGGTCTGGTGAAGAGCTTTAAATAACTAGGGTTGCAAACAAACTCTGCATGGCTTTCTACCCAAACCTCTTTTTATCTGTCCCTATCTGGTTCTCCTTATTGAGACATGACTCCTTTTCTGTGTTTCACCAGCTCTCCCGCCCTAGTCATCGCATGCGCCAACTTGACCACCTACGCTTTTCTCTTGGTGATTAAATGACAACACAGCCCCTATAGCTGTGGGGTGAAAACTTATGCTTCTTGAACCGATCACGCTTTTGGGCATTTTCATCTGGTATCACAGTATTTATTCAGTAAGGGTGTGGACCGTCGCCACCCAAGGCCATGACGAATGCCAGCCAGATCCTGCCATCAAATAATCAAGTTGCTCAAAATTAAAATGATAGCATGATCCCTCACGCCTTCTTGTGCCACTCTGATATGGAGCTGCTCCAAGAACAACCTAAATCAAAGTTTGATGTTTGCTCTAGTTTGAACCTGGAGCATATAAAAAGGGCACCTCTGGATAATCGGCATCTGGTGTTCGCTCCAGATTAACATAACGAAGATGAAGATTCTGGTATGACATGTCAGGGGTCTTTCTCTTGCCTTCTAAAGGCATTAAATGGAAAAATAAAACACAAATGACTGTTTGACCCAGATTGCAAATAAACAGTTCAAGACCATCGTGCCATTTTTTTTATAACCAGTTTCTCTCTTCTAATGAATGTAGTCTGTGCATGATTATTTTGCAATCTGACCAGTATAATGGGGGCTTTCAAAAGTAAGTGAGAAATTAATTGAATTATTTTGGGGAAATTTAAAACATAATGTCCTCTTGGATATGACAACTTTGTGTGAATGGATGTGATTTTGGAAATGTAAAATACAGTTTTTTCTACAGTTATGACTGTGTGTTTAGATACATGTATGTATGTGGTGTGTGTGTGTGTATTTGTGTCTGCAAGTCCCCTTGGACCTTAACCAAGGCCACTAGAATTATAATACAAGGGGGATCAAATTAGGTCGCCAGGTTGATTAAATAAAGTGGTCAAAAGGCAAAATATGCATTATGCAGTAACATTCTGTGGCTGTGTTGTTTTGCCATTTCAATACATACTAATACTTCAGTAGTCGCAGTTTAACTGTGTGATACCGGAATATTGTATTACATAAATATTGTGTGCTAAATAGCATTTATAAAAATATTACCCAACTGGAGTTAATAATAGAATGCACACCCAATGCGATGATATATTTGTAATGGGACAATATTTTTGTAATTGATATTCAGAACACAATACTTATGTCAGGTGATATTTGTGTTCAAGATGGTCTGACATACAACTATCGAATATGAATAAACAAACAACAAAAAGAACGGTGACCAGTTTACCTTTGCAAGGTGTCTTCAACTGCAAGGCAGCCTATGTGACACTGTTAAGTCAATATTGATTGTTGAAATGATGCAATGTATCGTAGTTTCGGAACAAGTTCATTTTGCGGGAAGTGCTTCGGCATCGGAATTGCAAAATTCTAGCCACACTGGCTTTGACCAGTGCTTGAAATAGCGGGAGAGAAGTACAGATGTTAACAACCTTAGAGTGCTCTTGTCCCACTGAAGTGCTGGCGCTCTCCCATTGATAGTAATGGGTCCTTCTTGAGAGTGCAGGCTCTCTGCCAATCAAATAAAGTGCAGGCACTCAGAACCCCACAATGCTTCCTCATCCACAGCACTGCCTTTGGACTATAACCCTTCTTAGTGTGCAATCGGTATCCCTTAGAGTGGGACATGTTCCGCTCAGTTTCCTGGGGGGCATAAAATGGGTGATGCCATCCCCACGTCCCATCCCATTCACACACTCACGTAGTGTTTATGTATGAAAGGGTCTTTGGCTGTTAGTACTAATCTGTAATAACAAACATTTTAATATTTTTTACTTTCTTTTCTTTGAATTAAAAACATTTAGTTCCCAGGATTATTTTACATTGAATTAGGGTATGGCATAGGTGTGCACAGTTCACATTTCAAAGTCAGGTCTCGCTACGCCCCTACAGATGTGAGATGCAAGCACTATGAAATCGATCGAGTCCATAGTGGCGACCTCTCCCATATTTCCTTCGGTTTGTACATTTCGCTGTCATTTTCACAAAAAATGTTATCGTACCCTCACATTCTCAGACACAAATGGTTGGTAGGAGGAGGAGACGTAGTACAATGGAAGGCTATTTGCATCTTCGACATCTCACGAGATGAGAATGAAATCCAAACAGCAACTGATGCAAAAAAGAAAGTTTCTGATGAAAATATGTCAAGAATGGGGCTGTCTGTCGTGACATTGGTTAGTTTCCCAGAAACTCTACTAATTCGGAAAGGCTGGGAGGGCTGACGTGGAGTCAGTCATCTCTCACTAAACACATGCACCAGGTTATGCTGTCCCCTGGGGCCCGAGACCCACCAATGAATAATGTATCAGGAATGTTCATTTTATCCCATCCTGCCATTGGCTGAAGGGGAAAGCAAAGGTGCCCCTCTGAAGTGTGTGCCAAAGAAGATGGATCTAGGGACGGTGCAAATCACAAAGAAAAAAAACACCTTTCAATCCCCAGGATCTGAGTCAGATTGATGGTCTCCTCCTGCCATCGTTAAAGTGCTTTGAAGGAGAAAGGTGCAATAGCGTGCCAAATTGGCTGCATGCAATTGAAAGCCATATATAGCATTTAACAGAGCTTAAGCAGCATATTAAATAAATATCCTTAAAACGTGTTTTGCTTCTTCAAATATCCTGTTTGGATAAAAACACTTCAGTCTTCGCCAGAACCTTCCCGCAAGATTACCTTTAACAGAGAAGTGATTCACCAGGAGCGAGAGATCATGTGTATATATATCCAAGCGGCCACTCAGCGGCTAGCAATAAATCGATTATGGCCGGCGGCAGCGGCCGCACAGTCCTTCTGTCATCTCGGGGATGCCTCACCTCCTACACGCACTTTTAATTACACAATGCGCATGACAATAGTTACCAGTCTCCGTGGAGAAATTCGCGCCACGCACCATTTAATTTATTAAAGATGCCGCAGCAGGGTATCTACGGCGAGGGTAACGTAAGTGCTGGCTGCGTGGCCGTGGAGGAGGCCCCTGGAGCGCTGGGCCCCCTGCAACACAGGGGCTCCGGGGGCCTTTGTTACGCCACTAGCCATTGTGTACATTTTTAAATACTTATTGAAACGTCCTAATCGCCAACCTGTGTATTTTCTCAGAAAAAGCAAGCACGTGTGTCTGAGCGAAATGTACTGTACTGTTTTCCACGATCCCTGAGGAAACAGGGTTGTCATGTTCAGTGGTTGCCAGAAACTACCTACAGCACTGTAGAATACAGAGGGATGGTAGTGGCACTGTAGAGTTAGCTGGTCTAACAGCCGACATATCCTGTGGGGGTGTCCGGAAGCGGTTGGGACACCAAACTCTCAGTTTATGTCATCCAAAACACGCAGGTCCTGGGGGACTCCTGGGACACAACCATACCAAATTGTGTCCATTTGTAACTGTTCTATATCAAGTAATCCTCTTTTTACCTTTCTTTCTTTCGTTCTTTACTTCCTTCCTACTTTCTTTTTCTTTTTTTTTCTTTCTCTCAATCTAAAAGGGAAGAGACTTGCTGTCAATGCCAGCATTATTGAGTTTTTTAAAGTGCGTGTTAGCCAAGATCTTTTTATTTTTCTAAAAATATGTGTATAAATAAATTACTTATAGGGGTTTCAGCCAGACTTCATCCATTATTCTGTGGTTGGTGTCATTCACATTGTTGTTCCATTAACTCCAGCATGCATTAAGGAGCAATGTATCAGCCCACTTCACCCATTGGCTGACTTCATTACGAGCTATGGCATGCTGCCTTTTCACCAGGAACACATCCACGCACAAAGTAGTTCCCTTCAGTGCCAGGAAGTACTATGGTAAAGTGTGGTTTTCTTGCCTGTAACATTTTTTTTTTTAATTGATGAGGGTCCAGCGTGTTCGCAAACAACAAAGTTTTGCAAAAACCATGACAAAACTAAACAAGACTTGCCAGAAGGCTCTTAGTCAACACAAGAACTATTGGCTTTGCCAATGCTTGTTTCTCTTGCATTGCCATCAAGTTTGGATTGATGGACCTCAGATCCTAAACAGAAGTATAGTGGGAACTCATATCTCATATGCTCTTGGGCTCCTTTCCAAAAAGATCTGACGACGCTACACAGACTGTTTAATTGCATCTTTTGTCCCACTGGAGTGAGTGAAGTTCTTGGAAAGCTGAATTAATATTGTCATGTTTTCCCAGATACAGTTTAGCTGCTTGGTTTTGTATCCTATGTAGTTTTTCTGGGGGCTATATAGATTATGTTGCAATAGGCCAGATGATACAAGACGAGAATTCTTGTGAGTTTAATTTGAGGTTTAGATGTAGTAAATAAAGGACCAATGTCAGCATCATGAGTTGGAAGTTAGTATTATTTGTCACTGCTCAGATTGTCTCACTGAATACTCGGTGTTGGGGTTACTCTCAGTTTGGTTGAACGATATAATCCCCGTGCTTAAATCTGATTTGCTGCCAATACTTCGATCAGGGAGTGTTGGCACCAATCTTGGGACTTGGCTTCAGCTAAGTCCCACCAAAAAGTTTTTTTTTCTTTTTTTTAAAGGGATGGGAATACCCTGACCCCCTAACTGTGATCCTGCAGTCCCCCAGTGACCCTGAAAGGGCCAAAAAGCACTCCGCCGCGGTAATACAACCGAGCCGTGAATCCATTACAACATTTTTTTAAACTAATCATGGGCTCCCGCTAGATTTTCATGAAGCCCTCAGGTGGGCCAGGTCCAGGGGGCATTTATTTAAATAAAGAGAGGGGGTCATAGGGCCCTCTTAGAGCTCTTAGAGCTCTTAAGACTCTTAGAGCCCTGGGGACCACTACCACCTCATGGCATTCATAACATATTGGAGGGGGGCCATGCGGAACTCCCCTCCAGGGGGCTGTCTTGAGCCCCGGGGACCACAACCTCTTCAGGGCTTCATTTAAAGTATTGGAGGGAGAACTCGTTGACTTCAGTATTAGAAAGCATTGACAAAGGAGACAGCTAAAACGTGTTTGCCTAATAAAGGAGTCTTGCACCACGTGAGTGCTCTGTGCACTTGCTAAATTTGTTTAATTCATGTGCCCCCCCTCATGTTTACAGAGACAGCACCCGCCTTGGAGTCCGCAGGCTTTGGAAGACCTGAGATTATATATAGCAAATTACCTACTGGCGGTTGCCAGTAGGTAGTTATAGTTAGGACCAAGTTCCCATAGGAAGACAATTTTTTGTTTTGCTTATAACTTTGGCGTCGATTCATGAATCTTCATGAAATTTTTCCAACTAATTCTTAGTTCATATCAGCTCCTATGTTGAAAGTTTGGGGATGATTCTTCAAAGGGGGGCCGAGATAAATGGGGGTCCCAAAACGTGTTTTCTCCATGTTCATTTCCATAGGAAACTTTAGACAAGGCTACAGGTCGAACGGGTGAACAGAATTACCCCAAATTTGGCAGGGAGAAGGCCTAGAAAGCGCACTTCTGTTTATTTGGTGTAAATCCATTCAGTAGTTTGGATAAATATCAAAATTTACAGATATCGATCTTTGAGAATTCTGTCATCTGATTGGCTGAGGCATTACGAGCATGAGCTTGCTGCTTATTGGCTGCTAACGGTTGCAACTAGGAAGTGTTGGGCGTCATTTTGTGTTTTCGTTGAAGCGAGTAAGGGAAAAAAGTTTGAAAAAAGTAGGAAAAAGGAGGGTAGGAGCACTGTAACGCCTGTGGGTTGTTTAGGGTGTGCTATACATGGAGTGTGAAGTGAAGTATTTACCCCTACCGGTGTGAAAGTGCTGTTTTGCCCAGAGTGAGATGGTGCTGAGGTGAGGTGCCAGTGCACTCGGGGATGAAAGCATGCGCCTAAACCGTGAGCTGAGTGCTGTACACTGATGTGCTCTGGTCGCTGTAGCATACTGGCCAAAGTGAAGTATACCCGTACCGGTGTGAAAATGCTGTTTTGTCCACTGTGAGATGTTGCTGAGGTGAGGGGCCCGTACACTCGGGGATGAAAGCGTGCGCCTAAAGTGTGATCTGAGTGCTGTAAAGTTATATGCTTTGTTCGCTGTAGCATACTGGGCGCTGTAGCATAGCTGTGCAGGGGGTGTTAGTATGCGTTTAGAGTATAGCGGGAGTGGGAAGCAAACTACTCACAGGTACCGGTCTGAAGACTCCGGGATGAAACTGTGAGCCTAAGCTGTGAGCTGATTGCTGTAAAGTGATGTGCTATTATGTTTAAATCCCACCTCAATATTTCTATAAAAAAACTTACTAACATTGGGCTGATTGAAGCCTTGTATTTCTCGATTGCCAACTCTGCATCAGTTTACCTAACTGGCATTCTAGTTTATAACCCTCCAAAAGCTTCCCCTTCCTCTTTAACGCAGTTGGTCCACATCATAACTGACCTGTCTCTCAAGCACCCGCACTTTATAGTATTAGGCGATTTTAATTTACATGCTGAGGATCCCACCTGCACCTTATCCACTCGGTTCCTCGACTCTCTTCAAAACCTGAGCCTGTCGCAATTAATTCAAGGTCCGACACATGAGGCGGGCCATACATTGGACCTAATTTTTTCTAATCTACCAGGGATTAGCACCTATCCCCCCCTGCCCCTTACCTGGACTGACCATTACCTTCTTTCGTTCGATATCCCTCTTCCTCAGTCCCCTATTTCAGTGGTATTGGGTACAGACTTCAGGAGAAAATGGCATAAAATCACGTGCTCGGCCCTAGAGCCGGTATTCAGTTGCCCTCTGGAGTCTCACATAGACAATTTAGATGCTGGTGTTTTCAAGCTCAATGCTGCCCTACTATCTGCGATTGACGGTATTGCTCCATCCCTATCGGTTTCATCTGCAAGATCTCGTCCCTCTGCTCCCTGCTTTTCTGTTGCCTTACGGGAAGAAAAAAGCCGCTGCAAAAAACTAGAACGCAGCTGGAGATTGACATACGATTCAGAGGCGAAAATTATATACAAAACGGCCTTGAAGCAATTCTCCAAGCTCCAAAAAACTGCCATGAAAGAGTTTTTCACCTCGCAAATCAAAGATGCAGACAACTCGGCTAAAACTTTGTTTAAAATTGTTAAAGATTTTGTCAAACCTCCCGCAATTACACCCAACAATGTTGCCAGCCAATCTCTTTGCGATTTGGCACTTAAACTTCTTATACAATGCAAATCTGGCTCCCCTTTGGACCCGGTTCCCCCTAAGATCATGACTGACTTAGCTACCCTATTATTAGAGCCACTAACCTCCCTTTGGAATGCCTCCTTACAGTTAGGCCAATTCCCCTCTGCTTGGGAAGAAGCCTTGCTTGTGCCTATCCTCAAGAAATCAGATGCGGACCCCACTCAATTCTGCAATTATCGGCCTATTTCCCTCCTCCCTAAACCAGCGAAGGTTTTGGAGAAGGCCGTCCAACTTCAATTGGCAGAATATCTCCAGACTAATTCCCTACTCCATGACTCCCAGTCTGGTTTCCGTGCGGGTTTTAGCACGGAAACTGCATTACTAGAAGTTTCAGAGACTGTTCGAGAGTGCGTGGATAAGGGCGAGGAGGCCATGTTGGTTCTCCTCGACCTGTCCGCCGCTTTCGATACGGTGTCTCATCAAATACTTTTAGACCGACTGGAGCAGATTGGACTGGGTGGTTCTGCACTGTCTTGGATCACATCTTTTCTCCAGGGCCGATCACAGAGGGTTCTCCTCAGACCTTTTAAATCAGGGTCCAAACCTCTTGCCTGTGGAGTCCCTCAGGGCTCGGCACTGAGTCCTCTGTTTTTTAATGTCTACCTGGCCCCGTTGGCCAAGGTTGTGGAGGCATGCGGAGTCAGAGTGATTTCATATGCTGATGATACACAGCTGATATTCTCCTTTAGAGATCACTCTGACTCCAGCCTCTCTAGTTTCCGCCACTGTTTGTGAGAAATCTGTTCTTGGATGGCCTCGAACCACCTTCGTCTCAATACGTATAAGACGGAGGTCCTGTTCTTTAATCAAAAAATGACAATACCCCCCTCACTGTGGTGGCCTACGGTACTTAACCCCCCCCCTATTCCGGTGCACACCGCCCGTAATTTGGGATTCCAGTTTGACGACACGCTCTCCTGCGGCCCTCAAATTAATAAAGTCACGGCTGCCTGCTTTGGAAAGCTAAAAATGATGAAAAAAATCTTTCCATTCCTGCCAATGGATGCGCGCAGAACAGTTACCCAGGCGTTAATAACGTCCCATTTGGATTATGCCAACAGTCTTTATGCGGGGGCCCCTTTGTATCAAATTGAACGCCTGCAAGCAGTTCAAAACGCGGCAGCAAGACTGATTGGCAATTTCCCTTTCCGACATTCGATCTCCATGTTTCGTAAAAAGCTCCATTGGCTTCCTATAGCCTCTCGGATTAAGTTTAAAATACTCACTCTTGCTTTCCGTGCTCTCAACGGTACCGGTCCAGAATACCTGAGAAAGAGACTGACATTATCCCAGTCAGTGAGAGACCTACGTTCCAACAGCCTACGTCTTATGGTTGTGCCACGCTTCCGCCGCACACGAATGGGTGGCAGAGCTTTCGCTGTCCTTGCTGCGAAACACTGGAACGGCCTCCCTTTGGACCTCAGATTTGCTTCATCTGAAGCACTGTTTCGCAGCCGCCTGAAAACATGGCTATTTTCCTCATCTTAGATAGGTACCTCTTTATCTCCGCTGACAGTCTTTAGCGCCGGGACACCTCCGACGGAGGTATCTGTGCGCTCTACAAGATCCATAAATAAATAAATAAATAAATATGGGCACTGTAGGATACTGGCCGCTGTAGCATACCTGTGTAAGTAGTGATAGTATGCGTTTATACTATACAAGGATGGGAAGCAAACCACTCCCTCTACTGGTCAGAAGACTCGAATTTAGTGTTTTAGCAAGCAGGAATAAAGAAATAATTGTGAAGAATATAATGCAGAATGTTGCAATGCCACAGAAGACAAATGGTGAAATCAGGTGCGTCTAAGACAGTGGCTGTGTGTAATAAAGCGATGCAGTTTGAAAGGATTTGAGTGAAATTGCTGCATGTGCCCGGACCCCAGTATACAGCCAGCGCACCAAATGCCTTCAGGTCCCATATAATATAAAAGGTGTACTAAGTCATGTTGTGTGGGTTCAGTCCTCTTTGGGGCCTATGTGGTTCTGATATAGTTTGTCACAGTGGAGTGTAACAGATACAGGCGCGTGGTGCCTCTGTGGCCTGTAAGAAGGAGTCATTGTCCAACATAGTACCATCACCAAAGAATGCCCCCACCTCCTCCACCCCACTGTCCGTCCAGTCCTGTATGCTGGCCTGTGAAAGTTTCCCCTGTGGTGTAGGGATGCCTAATATGGGAATATTCATGGCGTATGGGGTCGCTGCAGATGTGTAGGATAGGGCCTTCCTCCAACAGAGCAGGACAGACTTCAACAAAGGGGGGGGGGGGGGGCACTCCAGGGGGATCCGAGCCCTTGGTAGCAGCAAAGAATGCAGCTTACCTCGGTCCAGCCTCTGCATCGTAAAAATCCAATTTCCTGCAGTACGAGAGCCACTGGAGCCGACTAGCGTAATAGTACCCACGGAAGTCGGGGACCCCCAGGCCGCCATTTGACGTCCCTAGTTGGAGTTTACGAAGACTTATTCGTCTACGGCCAGTGCCCCAGATGAGATTAATCAGTATGGTATTCAACGTATTAAAAATAGACTGTGGGAGGACCACCGGTAGATTCACAAAGTAGTATAATAGGTGAGACAGCATCACTGTTTTTGAGATGGCGATCCATCCCATCACTGATACGGGTAGGGAGGACCAAAACCCGACGCTAGCACGGAGCCCTGTTATTGCCTGTAGAGTATTACCCTCTATTTGATCCTCCTGTGTTCTGTAGACTTGTATGCCTAGAATTTGAAAGTGGTGGGGGCCACTGTTAAGGTATAAGTGCCGAACAGTAGGTGGGTTAGGTGTGGTGTCTCTCGTAAGAAATAACCTGCCGATTTCTCAGGGTGTATGGCCTGGCCCGATAAGCGATCGAAAGTGACAAATATGGCAGGGAGTGGGGCATTATCTGCAGTCAGGTCCCATAAGTATAGGAGTATATCATCTGAGTAGACAGATATTAGATGATGTACTCCCTCGATATGGATGCCCAGTTGGTCCGCTGACTCCCGAAGGGCCAGTGCCAGGGGTTCTAGTGCAAGTACAAACAGGGGGGACAGGGGGCACCCCTGTCTTGTGACTCTGTGGATAGTGTATTGGTCGGAGATGTAGCGGCCCGTGCGAGCCCTGGCCGCTGGGGACATGTATAATAAGCGGACCAATTTAAGGTATTTATCAGGGAATCCAAACCGTTTCAATGTCGCAAACATGAAATCCCAGGATAGGGAGTCAAATGCCTGTCTAAGATCCAGTGCTATGCATCCTGCATGTTGGTAAGCTCGTGGGGTGTCCGACATTACAGAGTGCAATCGTCGGGTGTTCAGGGAGGTGCTATGGTTTGGGAGGAAACTGCATTGATCACTGTAAATAAGTGTAGTAAGGTGTGGCTGTATGCGGTTGGCAGGGGCCTTGCTTAGGATTTTATATTCAGTGGATAGCATAGAGAGGGGTCTGTATTTAGACATCTCTAACCCGTCCCGCCCTGGCTTGGGTATGGATGCAACCAGTGCTTGCATGGTTGAATCAGGCAGACGGCCAATCTCAAAAGCTGCCTTGAAGACAGCCTCCGGTGTGGGTACTAAAGACTCTGAGTAGGTAAGGTAAAATTCTACAGGGAGCCCGTCTATCCCAGGTGTCTTATTACAGTTCAGACCCTTAATTGCAGAGCGTATCTCTTGTTGAGTTATTGGGCCAGCAATACCTTTCTGTACGGCCTCCGATAGCACCGGGAAAGGGAGATATTGCAAAAACTCAGTAATCAAGGAGCTTTCTACTGTAGCGGGGGGTGCATAGAGTGCTTCGAGGTGGTCATGAAAATCTGTATTTATTTCTGCTTGTGTGTGGACAAAATGTTACGCTAGGGTGCGGATGCTAGATATGATTGGCGGGTCAGGTCTATCTCTGACTATGCAGGCAAGCAATGTACCAGATCTATCCCCCTCGGTCTGTTTTCGTAGAACAAACACCCTGTAGTCTATCGTCCGCAATGTCTCCAGTGTCTCCGCATGGTCTATGTGGGCCGGATTGCAATGCCTCCCGTTTTTCAGTGTCTAGTGCTGCCTCCCTCTCCAGTACTTGTAACCTGTCCTCAATGTCCTTTAATCTCTGGTGCATCGCCTGTCTGGCCCCCACTAACTGTCCAATCGTCGCCCCCCCTAACCACCACTTTCAGAGCGTTCCATTCAATCAGGTTAGAGGATGCTGTGTTCCAGTTTTCGGCTAAGTAGTAGGTGATAGTATTGAACAGGGTCGTGCGGAATGGGGCATCCTCAAGTAGGTGTGGGTGCAATTTCCAGGTGGGTACTCGGGTGGGCACCACACCCCAACGAAGTGTAAGCTCTGGGGGCCTATGATCGGAAAAGGTCTTGGCAAGGTTCGTAGATTCGTGGACTTTCCAGATGATGGATCTCGAGCAGAGGAACCTGTCTATTCTGGTATGAAGGCTGTGTACCGGAGACTAAAAGGAATACTCCTTGTGATTTGGGTAAAGGCATCGCCACGCGTCCTAGAGTGTCCACCCACTTGCCCATGAAGTGAATCGTTCCACTAGCGGTTGCACCCTGAAGGAGTCGGTGTGATCTGTCTAGTCCAGTGTCCAGCACTGCATTCCAATCCCCTCCCAGCACCCAGCGGATCCCCTCCCAGTCTGCCAAAACCGCACCCAGCCCACTTAAAAAGCGATCTTGGTCAAAGTTGGGGGCATAAACACTCCTGAGGACCACCAGGGAGCCATCAAGAGTGCCCTTCACTAGTATGTATCGTCCTTGGTCATCTCCCCGATGCTCTAGTTCAACAAATGGGACTCCATGACGTACCCAGATAGTCAGTAGGGAAGATTACGGAAACGTAGCTCGTACGTGCCCCCTCCCCCACCAAATCTTTAGCGTAGTGGGCTGGCTCAGGATGGGGGTATGAATAAAAGGCACGTTTCTCTGGGTGTAGTTCTCTTAAGGAATGGCAAACGTGTCTGCGCAGCTTACACCCCCATGAGGTTGCCCACATGAGTGAAATTGGCTGCGTGAATGATGCTCTCAGCACGCTGGTACTGAGAAACCGTCATGGCCGCAGTGACACACATATGCCCCACAGTTTAGCTTTCGACACCACCCTATGTGAAAGAGGGCCCACCACGTGCCGGCGGAAGCTCCTGTGCCGAGGTCTGCAAGCTCTGAAGGCTCCTGAGATCAACGCTGGCTACCGCGATACAGGCACAAAGCGCCCAGCTTGAGGCCCAGCAGCGTGGAGTGCTCTGGATACTACTAATAGAGTAGTTTGAAATTGAATTGAGTAGTCAAACAGGTACCAACAGAGGAACGGTGTCTTGATCCCACAATGGACGATGTGAGAACTGCATCTGAGAGTGGAGATAAAGGTACTCCCTTCGACCAGGTGCACCCAACTCTAGGTCACAACAGTGGAACGGTGTCTTGATCTCACAATGGATGATGTCCGATATTACCTGCTGCTTGGTTTTCATAGAACTCCGTCCGTTGAGGTGCATCAGACTCTGTGCTTGCGTAGCTAACTGTTGCACATGTTTATTGTGCTTGGTTGACACCAGTCGGTGGAGTACACCGCAGTACAGCAGGTCTGAACAGTGAAACAGGGTCTTGATTCTATGATTGAGGATGTCAGAAGTTAAAGTCTGTGATTATTTCTGTGTACCCCCTCCGATCTGGTGCAGCCAACTCCATGCTTTCGAATTCAACGGTACGTGGCTGTGAGGCGTTAATGAATTGTGCCTCTGGCCTACACTGCAGTCAGCAGGCTTCATAATTGAGATCGAGTGGTGATTGTTTAATCACGGAATCCAGTAGTCAATAAACTAGAACTTCTATTGAAATATACACAATATCCTTTTAGTATACTTGCTTGAAGAACTTGTTTTAGATTACTTTTAGGTTTACTACAATGACCAGATTCATCTTGCAAGTCCAAGGGAACACTGAATAGTCTACACTGTGGACAGCAGAAATCGGAATTTGAATTGTTTGGATATATTTATTGCAGAGTTTTCTGTAATTTATGTTGTTGTATTTTGTGAAGAGGAAGTGAGAAAAAGTATTCATGTCTGTGTGAGTACTGCCTTCAATTAACACTGCAGACAGCAGTGTTCACAATTCAAATCAAGTCGCTATTGTAGACGACGCAGTCCTGTAGGAAAAGACATTGCTCCAGTGCACTCTGTCTGCACCATGCATACGTATCATTACAGGCTCCGCACACGCTTTTTTTTGGCATGATACTGCCCCTGGGCCATACTACATTACATTGTGCTGTGGACAGCATATGCAACCATGTTACCTCTGGTAGTGGGGAATACTTTGGTTATGTAACTTTTAGGTATATGGCTATCATAGGTGGAAGACTACTTTACAGACGATGAATATTGATGAAGATGGTGGTTGAATGTTCTGTGTAGTGTGAGATATGTGTACATAGCAAAAAGTTTCAAAAAACTCTCTAAGCAGAAGTGGTGTGTCATCAAATGCTGTAGAGAGAATGACTAAATTGGGTGGCGTTTTGCAACTGCTACATTGGTAAATGTTATAAAGTATTGAAATGCTTTTTTTTATGGTCACATGACAATCGCGCACTCAGCATGCAAGGAGACCGCACCAAACGCGATTTTGAGACAATATATTTACTATTATAAAAGTTTATTACAGTTAGAAATATATAAATGTTTAAAATATTTTAGATTATCGCTTGGTCTCATATACACTTTAAAGTTATTTACATATACTTTTGAGACATAAAAAAAATGCGGGAATGGCGTACCCGGCACAACACCATACGTCTATGACGTAAGACAGGGCCTGGCAGCGTGCACGACCATACGCAACATGCAGCGGGCGCGACCATACGTACATGACATAATGCACGGCTTGGTACTGCATACCCGTCGCATACCAAACTAGCAGCTGGCGCGACCTCATACGTAAAAGTTGTTACGCGGGACGCGGTGCCACAAACCAGTCGTATACGCAATGCGCATCATTTCAATATGGTGGATAGGATTCGCGTGCTGATGGAGCTTGGTAGACAACCGTTACTGGACTTACAAAAAAACATGATATACATATTTTTGGGGGAAGATCTAAAATATGACATAATTTTAAAAGTTTAAAAAAGGATAATAGAGTTGCAAAATATTAAAATATGAAATTAACATTTAAAAAACCTTCGAAATTCACTGAAAAAACCATAGGTTTTATAGACCTTATAGTTAGGAATTAGCATTTAAAAAAACCTTAGAAATTCAAAAAAAAACATAGGTTTCGGGGACGTTATAGTTAGTTGGACATTTCACTCATACAAAACGATAGAAATTCCCCTGTTATAGATAGTTCAGCTAACTATGACTTGGCACCCGCAATGCACTGCTGTTGACGTCACATATTATATCATTCATGACATGGTCAGTGACATTGGTATTGATGTCAAATTTACATGCCCTGTAAGATTTACATTTGAAAAACCAATTTTTTGCTGTTAGGCATGTGTTTTTTGGGCTGATTTCAGGTCTTCTCTTAACTAGGCTGGTTCTCATCGAGGGTGCTTGCCTAAACGTAAGTGTTGGTTTCCTTGGCAGTCTATGTCCCATGACTCCATCTGTAAGTATTATTGGCCAGTTGTTATTGACTATTGTTCACAACTGTCTCTCCTGGCGATTATAGGTGATTATAAGTCTAAGTGTCTAACTTTTTGTATTTTCTTTATCTGGCTTCTGATGTGGTGCATGGTTCCCCTTTGTAGTGTTCCTACCCTGTATCAGTAGGCTCTCCCTGGGTTTCGCATTTGCTTTAAGTAATGCTGATTATATTGTTTTATCTTTGTAACCTCGATGAAGGAATCTTTCCGTAGATTCTTGCTGGCATTTTTCTAGATCCTTGTATGAACTACATTTCTTGCGGAGTCTTACAAATTCACCATAGGGAATACTGTTTATAAGGTGTCTTGGGTGGAAACTCCTTGAATGCAGCGTTGAACTGCCTGCCGTGTCTTTACGATGCAATGTGGTCTCTAATTTGTTATTCGAGACATATATTTTTACATCCAGGAATTCTATAGCGTATTTATTGACATGTGAAGTGAATTCTAAATTCACTTCATTTGTATTTATTTGCTTGATGAAGGCTTCTGCACTTTCTGTGGTGCCTTTCCATATGATAAAAATGTCGTCAATAAATCTCATCCAGTGGATGACGTGTGTTTTCTATAACTCGAGGTATTTCTTCTTCAGAACCTGTTCCTCCCACCAGCCAACATGTAAACAAGCATAGCTAGGGGTTAAACATTTTCCCATCGCCACTCCCCTTTTCTGTCGGAATAATTCCTTACCAAATAGGAAAAAGTTGTTGTGTAGACACCAGCTAATTAGATCTAACAGTATAGCATTATGACTGAACCTATTGATAGATCTTGTACTTAAAAAATATTTCACAGCCTCCAACCCCACAAGATGTTCTATGCTGGTGTACAGCGATGTTATGTCCAATGTGATGTCCATTTTATTTCACTGAGCTTAGTTAAAACGTTCCCAGTGTCGTTTATGTAAGAAGGCAGCCTCTGAAAATGTTCCTGTATAAAATTATCCACATATTGAGTTATGTTTTCAAAGAGGCCATTGTTAGCTGAAATTATCAGTCTTCCGGGAGTTGGTAACTCTTCCTTATGTATTTTTGGTATGAAATACATAGTTGGTAAAACGGGAAATTCTTTGTGCATAAATGCATATTCGTCATTTGTAATTAATCCTTCTCTCTTCCACTGTGACAGATCTCGTTTTAAGCCTTCTCTTGCCTTCTTATATTCCTTCATACTAGATCATTCATAGCATTGTTTGTCATCTAGTTGTCGGTAGGCCTCCTTGAGATACTGTTGTTTGGGCCAAAGGACTACGTTTCCTCCTTTAGCTGACTTATTGATCACAATATCATGATTATTTGTTAGTTTCTTCATCAAATTGGCATATTGTATCTCCTGATATTTTAATTTCAGTTTTTGATGTCTGGTCTTATAGTTCAGATTTTTAAGGTGTTTTATCACTCACTCATGGAAAATGTCTATTGGATCTTTGGGCATCCTAGGCATGAATGTGGAGTTGGGTTTAAATGGACTGCTGGTAACTGTTGATGGTTTGATGCCTATCTCTTGCAATCTCATCTGTGTGGAACTTTGACTAATTTCTTGTTGTGGTACTTGGTTTCCTTCATTTGTTAGATCCTGTAAAGTCAATAGTGTGGTCACATCAGATACATGCAAGTTGTCACATCCCAAATCAGTATTGTGCGCTTCTTTGGTTTTGTAGTCCACACCCTCCTTGACAGTGAAGTATTTGTTCAGTTTCAACTTACGAATACATTTAAAAATGTCGATTCGAGTCTGCCCATAGTTAAAGTTGCTCTTGGGGCAAAATGATAATCCCAGTGATAACAGTTGGATTTCTGTTTTGCTTAGTACAGTATCTGCGATGTTGATTACTGTTTTCTTACTGTCGCTTACTTTCTTCGCCATTGCGGATTCTATTTTTTTGTATTGTCTGATTTTTCTCCTTGCTCTCCTTCTTTTGTTTCTCTTTTGTCTGTTGAGAGTTTAGGATTCCCCGGCTTTAGCATTTGCAGACAGTCCAAACTTAAGAGATCAAGCTCTTCAGTCTAGTGTTAATCTGCCTGTTTCACCTGCTCCACTGACACTGTAAGTACATATGGAAAACAAAAGTTTTGAACAGGCTCAAGAATAAAAGAAATATTCAGGGCATTTAATTATCAACAATAAGACAACGGATACCCTCAGTGAAAAATCTTTGGAAAAGAGTACACCAAAAAGCCAACAAAGAACCATAAGGCCATTAACACTGGACATAGTTGACGACGAGGGTGGCCATAATATCAGTATCCCAGACATTGCATATAAGGAACAGTCAGATAACCACTCAACTCCAAGAATGCAGTCATGTTTAAATCAAATCAAGCAAAAACCTAGTAACAGGAGTGAGAGGTGGTACTCCAGGCTGGAGTCTAACATTTTCCCCGAAGGTAGATGAGACAAACTGCCCAGCGATGAAAAACGGGACAAAAAAACAGGAGTACCTGGCCCTAAGCAAAAGTCACCACTTAACAAGATGGGAGAGTTCGCAAAAGAGGCGCATAAAAGAAGTTTAAAAGCACGGCACCCAAGCAACTCAACAAACTTAATGAATCAGGAATCATCAAACAATAACTTAATTGAGATATCTAGTGGGTCGAATGGTGAAGTGGAAATCACGGTCACATAGATTTGTCCAACGGCTCTGATGCTGATCATCGTCAGGAACCTCTAATTATAGAAATCTCAAGTGTGTCAACATTAAACGATCAAACACTCATAAAAACCGTCGGAAATATTAGTCCTCCGAACAAACACAATGTTGACATCACTGATGATCTCATTCATGTGATAATAGGATGCACCTCCTCACACTCTAATATAACCTTTGATACACCCAGTGTTAAATACAAACTACCATTCTTGAAACCATTGACACACCAATACCAGTTACTACATACGCACTCACTGATTCCTAGGTCTACACACACATTCACTCATTCACCCATAGAATCACTCATACATACAGTCACTCATCAATACAACACTATCATATGCAGTCATACACCTATACAGACACTCACACACTGCCACTCATCCATGGAGTTACTCACACACCTAGTCAGTCATGCAAAGAATCAATGACACTTCCATTTCCTCAACTATATAGTTATACACACAACACCTTACTTATCCAAACATATACTAACACATACTTACTCTCTTATACAATCACTGATACAAGTACACAATGATCCATATAGCCACTCGCACATTCACTGGTCATTTATATATGCCAACTCTCACATGCACTGTGTTTTACATATGTACTTACTTGCACATGTAGCACTGAGATATCCATTCACTCACCAACACACCCATGTACAGTCAACCACCCATATAGCTGTTTACACATGCACTCTTGAACTCATACATCTAGTGAATCAACTGCTCACACATCTATGCACAGTCACACACCTCCCAGCCACCCACACACACACACACACTCAGTCTCCCATTCAAATACTTGGGCAACCTATCAATAACCCATATAGCCACTCATATAGCTACTGATCAACACATGCAGCAGCTTACACAACAACAGACATACTGATGCACACATTCAGACGGTTTAGTCACTAACCCATGCATTTAGTAAGACACATTTAATCCCTCACTCATACAGTCAGTCACGCACCTACTAAATCCTTCATCCTTCATCCAGACACTTATACATCCACTCATTCTTCAATATGTAAAACATATTTAAACTTTACAGAAACACACAGTCACTGGATGATGTCATCAGTGATGTCAAATGAGATGTCATTTGAGATGTCATCAGTGATGTCACTGACCATGTCATGAATGATGTAATATGTGACATCATCAGCAGTGAATTGCGGGTGCGCGAAATATAGTTAGTACAACTAACTATATAGGAGTAATTTCAATGGTTTTTTAAATGCTAATTCCTAACTATATAAGGCCTGAAACCTATGTTTTTTTCAGTGAATTTTCAAGGTTTTTAAAATGCCAATTCCTAACTATATAAGGCCTGAAACCTATGTTTTTTTAAGTGAATATATATATATATATATATAAATATATATATCACGCCACTCGACTCCCACGAGCAGTCGCTTGCGCTTTTCTTCCAGAAAAAAACGTGGAGCACAGACCCAGATAAGTGCTTAAGATCTTCTTTTTATTAGCTGTTTAGCATGCCGGCCATTACGCGTTTCGGTACACAACGTACCTTGATCACATGACATGATGTATATATACATATACATATGTATATGTATATGTATATGTATATATATATATATATATATATATATATATATATATATATATATATATATATATATATATATAAATATATATATATATATATGGGTTATGGTCCTTTCTCACTGTCTACTACCCCTTTAGTGCACTTTAAAATGGTGACTGTTTGTTTATGTGGCTGGCTTACGAAAAAGACCGCCTGGTCGAAACGCGTCGCCAAAAAACATTTACCAAACACAGACCCTGGAGTGCGGGTCTTCTGTGTTTCCTGTGGCTTCATCGTGCGGGAAACCCTTTCTGGCATATATATATATATCCAAAATCGACCCCTCCTTGAAAGGGACCAGAGGACACAGCAGGGAGCTTTATAGGAGTTCCTTTATTCACAGCTTGTGTACTGACATCGTGACTGCTTTCTGTGAAACTCGGAGCACTGAGTTTCGCTATGCTCCCTGACGTTTGCCAGCAGGCGTCAACCAATCGTAGTGAGGCCAGCTGGGTTAAAAGGTGGACTTGGAAAGCACTTCCCTAACAGGGCATTTGAGAAAGTCTAACGACGAAACGCGTCATGCCTGGAACTGCTTAATAAAGCGCGTTACTGACCTGCTGAACTGGTGTGGCTTGTTCTTTCCGTTGGAAGGGAACGTGTTTTGGAGATATTTGTGTGCGGCCACAGCACACAGAGGGCCCCCCACTCAACAAAGATTGTTCGGCGGCAGTAGTGGCAAACAAACTTTGGTATTACCTCACAGACTGGGGATGCTGCCGAACCACCGCATTGCGCGTCTGTGACCTGCCCACTGTTTGGATCGTGATCGCACGAGGGAGCGCCTCTCACTTGGATGTCGCTCCTGGGAAACAGAGTGTGCCCTGCGGGTGGGTGATGGTTCCTGGTCAGCCGCTTTTTCCACCGGGATTCGAGCGCCAGGTGAGAGGAGGCAATCACCGCCCACTTGGGGGAGTACTGACATCATGACTGCTTTCTGTGAAACTCGGAGCCCTGAGTTTCGCTATGCTCCCTGACGTTTGCCAGCAGGCGTCAACCAATCGTAGTGAGGCCAGCTGGGTTAAAAGGTGGACTTGGAAAGCACTTCCCTAACATTAGGGCATTTGAGAAAGTCTAACGACGAAACGCGTCATGCCTGGAACTGCTTAATAAAGCGCGTTACTGACCTGCTGAACTGGTGTGGCTTGTTCTTTCCGTTGGAAGGGAACGTGTTTTGGATATATATATATATATATATATATATATATATATATATGGGTTATGGTCCTTTCTCACTGTCTACTACCCCTTTAGTGCACTTTAAAATGGTGACTGTTTGTTTATGTGGCTGGCTTACGAAAAAGACCGCCTGGTCGAAACGCGTCGCCAAAAAACATTTACCAAACACGGACCCTGGAGTGCGGGTCTTCTGTGTTTCCTGTGGCTTCATCGTGCGGGAAACCCTTTCTGGCATATATATATATATATCCAAAATCGACCCCTCCTTGAAAGGGACCAGAGGACACAGCAGGGAGCTTTATAGGAGTTCCTTTATTCACAGCTTGTGTGGCATGATGCATTTCGGCTCGAATAAGCCTTCCTCAGATGCCGCAGCTGCTGTCTGGTGTTGTGGACTGCAGCTCCCAGAAT